>NC_064626.1:582947866-587947866 GCF_023864275.1 Schistocerca cancellata | reverse complement strand
TTGACAACAGTTTAACAGCGCCACAGTGGGTCACGCCCATGTAGAACACATTTCAAAAAAATTTAAAAATAGTTGTAGTCTTCGGAATTGAATAAATTATATATTTATTAAAAGGTAATAGTCTACAGATTCAGAAAACGCAAAAAAGTAAAAATTGAACTTTTCATGATTTTGAGCCTTTCCGGAGCCCCTTAAAGTAGCAAATGTTTTTACTAAAATTATTCGTACTGATAAGAGGGTCAAGGAATCATAAAAGTATTACATCTTTTGCAGATTGACATGCTGAATTGTGTCGTCTTCAATACTCAAGTTTTCTAGTACATAAAACATACCTTTAGAGGACAAAAAGGTGAAAGCTCTGTTTACAGTATACTGTATGCTAGTACGCCGTTGATTGCTGAATGGACTGATCTTAGAAATTATTTTCAGGGAGATTACACTTTCACAGACAATGATTCTAACAACTGACCTATTCACTGACTACTTTTCAGCTACTACATTCTCTTTAGCTTTACCATTTCACATTATAGATAGGCTTATACTACCATATAAAAGAGCAGCAAATGAAGCAATTATATTGACGGAAGTATCTGGTTCCCTTCTATACAGAGACGGCTTATGAATTTAGCATTAGAAATGTATTAGAAATTACCAGTTTTAGGTGTTACTATTACTCAATAAAAGCGACATTATTTTGGAAAATATATATTTGTGCCTTTCTGTAAATATACATTTTATTCAGGTCAACAGCTGTAAGTCCACACCACTTTATTTTCCTGCCACTGTGTAAAGAGGTACAGTTAGATGTTTTAACGAAACGAACCATTTTAGAAGTGCAAGTGTCGCAAGCCCTCTTTCTCCGTATTTCAGGATGGGAACTAATAATAACCTCACAAAACAAGTAGCATTATCATCCTGAAGTTTGCTGACATAATTTCTCGTACATCAGTGTAGGAATTCATTGGGTATCCAAGAAGGTACACAACAGCTGTCGTATGATTAGCAGCTCGTTGCAATATCGTTTCTACACCATAACGGAATTATTAAAAGTCACTGAAATGAGCTGTACACATGACTGACTATGATATCGAGATTAAGGTATTTATAAACAGCGATACCAAATCATTTCATGCAATCCGATAACGTGTAGCAAAAGTCTCGACTGCCTCTCAGCTTTGAATGCCCGTCGTCCGAGAATGTTTTTTCAGACAATTTTTACCCAGTTCACAATTCGACTATATTGGCATTCCTACGACAGCTACATGTTTATTTCACGAAAATGTGAAAACATACCGATGAGTGTAAGGTCTAACGATTGAGCAGGCTTGGTAATATATTTGAACTTAAGCGGAGTAGATGTCAACGTTCTTTTAATGTGGGGACCCACTACATTTTGCGTGAAGTCGATTCCGAGAATGGTAACAATTAAGAGTTGCTGGAATAGTTCATAATCCACTATAATGTCCATTCCTACAAGCAGGAGCCACTGAAATGAAAACTGAAATAAAATTCGTCATGAATTACGACCGGTTGGTATTCGGCATGGCGATGAGCTAATAGACACTTTGTATGTTGAGGTGACAATAGTATTATGTGCAAGCATTCCACAGAACTGCAGGTATTGGCGACCTGCGAGTGCCATCCTTTGTGAAGGAGCTCCATTGACAGGACGATGACCTCCCCCTCATCTCGCGCTAACTTAATATCTCCCGGTCTATTGTGATGTAATACCCGTCGACACCAATCTATTCGACACTTCGTTTAAAAATTTTAGTATTTCTCCCAACAATGGCAGCAATTTCGGAGCACGACAATTTACAAAAATAAAGACAGACAAATAGCTTCCTATCGCCCTCAGTAATTTGTTCACTTACGTTTATATTCTCCGCACAACTACAAATATCCATTGCACTTGCCGAGCGCAGTATAATGCAGACTTCCTCGCGAGACGCATACGCCCGTAATCAGTCGTAAATACATTTTGAAGTAAGAGCGTCAAAACGAAGGGTAATGCTCAGAAAGGTGCGTATTAGTGTTAATATATTTATGTACCGATAATTTTAATGCTTTTCAGTAAATTTTTTTAGGATAATGATATAGACTACTTGTGTAAGGGCATTTGACATCCGTCCAGGTCACTGATTTAAAAACTAGTGAATACTCAATCACTAAACATCAGGATACGTAAAAATTTCAGAAACTTGAAGGTAGCATACTAATAAAAAAATTACAGGACATTTCAAAATTAAGTCAAAATGTATACGATACCTAAGCGACTAATGTGGTTGTTTATTAACTTTGCACTTTCGGTATAGTCCGGGATCGAACTGAACTCGAACTGTTTAGATATGTCACTTCGAGGGACACAGTCAGTAAAATTTCCTTTATAAGATTGTCGACAGCTAAGACATAACGTTTAACTTTCCGTCGACTACGTCACTAGAGATGACAACGTGGATCAGATTGGAGACTGAAATAGACCATATGCTTCTCAAACGAATCGTCCTCGTATTCCTCGAGCTTTTCTGGGTAAGGTCCAAAAACGAAATCAGGTGATACGTGGTTCAACTTCCCGGCGAATACTACTAGGTCACTAGAAAGGAGCACAGGTTAGAACTATTATAGAGGAAGTCGATTGTTTGCTTCTCAAACTTACTACAGTTTGTCACAAGCTCTTTTGAGTAACCCCCCAAAAAACTCGTGCCGTGTGTTCCTCGAGTACTGCAGGTGATAGGAACTGTAGTGGTTATCATACAAGGAACACATAATTGTAGTTTGGCTTGCGCCACGTTGGGGGTCACTTGCCTGGAGCTTGCACTACCGTTCATCTCAGTGTCCTGCAGAATCCGGTCGTCCAAATCTGATGTTGGCACGGTCCACCGCCTCGCTGCATGTTCGTTGGTCTGAAAGGAACTGTGATTTCACAAATGCACAAGAGGACTTAAAATGTTGTGCGATGTGTTTGGTGTAAATTCAAACGGCTCTAAGCACTATGGGACTTAAGATCTGAGGTCATCAGTTCCCTAGACATAGAACTACTTAAACCTAAGTAACCTAAAGACATCACGCTCATCCACGCCCGAGGTAGGATTCGAACATGTGACGGTAGCAGTAGCGCGGTTCCGGACTGAAGCGCCTAGAACTGCTCGGTTACTGCGGCCAGCTGTGTTTGCTGTATGTGAGGGTACTTGTTTCAGTATAGCTGTGCTACCTTCTTGACCCTTTTTCATCTCATTGGTCGTTCACAAACTCCATTTCGGCTAGATTCTGGCATGAATATCGTACCATTCTGCTACTTATAGTACGCTGCGTTAATCACATAGTCTAGAGCACACAAGGGACACAAAGCCCTGTGGTCAGTGGAACTGCCATTTGTCCCATTCGTCAACGCCGTCTACCGTGTTAATGATTCGTTTTCCGACACATGTTCATAGAACCTTTTTCACTCCATTCCCAATGAGGAATCCGTCCCTCCAGTTTCTCCGTTGTATAAATGTTCATCTTGTACATATAAAAGCATTTTTATGTGCCATCAGTTGTATGTATTTCATTCATTCCTGACCGGCTTATTTCAACCATCATCAACTGGAAACACGAATAAAGACAAAAATCGTGTGTGAAGAAGTCGTAATATAAGAGTTCTACCTCTGAACATCGTCGTTTACAGTTCTTATAACATCTGTTGGTTGCACATGCTTATATTCCTTAGGAGACGCTTTCGTGTGCAAATGTAACAATGATAAAACTTGTTACGCAACATAACGAAATTTTTACAGTATCTTGGGAAACGTTATACAGACGCTCCTGATATTTTATAGGCGCCTGCCATTTCGAGCCCATGTAACCTCTACTATATTATATTCCAGAGTAAAATAATAACAAGATCTCCAATACAATCGTTGATTAAGTGAGATAGAGCACTAGTTAACAGGAGTAATTTCAGTGTTGGCATGATTAAATTACAATCAAGAACCAGCATTCTAGGAGTGTCGCACACGGAAAACAAAGTATGATCGGATGTATTTCGGAATCGATGCCCTGGCAAATCCGAGTCTTATACCTACCTTTGCCACATCTCGCTAATTTAACCTCAGTCATCCATCCCTGATTAACGTACATTTTAATATGCATCCTAAGCTGGAACAAAAGTACTAAAACCTTTCTCCAGATAGACCCAATGGCTTTCATATCACCTGAAGACAAAGTTAGCTGTTACAGCAATTCAGTACCACCGTTAATCCTCTAGGTGTATGTTACACGATTGTCAATAAGGACATTATTATTGCTTAAATTCTAAAATTTAAGGTAATGTTCCAAAACTGATAACGCAAAAACGAATATTTTACTGAATGCACCAATCGTAAAATTAAATTCATCCACGTATCTCTCGAAGGGCATCGAAAACTGCAGATATTCATCATCAATGATTGAAATTATTTATTTATTTAAAAGGAAAGGACGGCCGGATTTTAAGACCTCTGTCCCATCTTCTGGTGCATATTAGAATATAAGTACATTAAGGATGCATAGCTGAGGTTAAAATGCGTTAAAATCTGTGCCAGAGATGCAATATTTTAAATATATTAAACTTAATTTAACCTCAGTCATCCATGCCTGATTAATGTACATTTTAATATGCATCCTAAACTGGAACTAAAGTACTAAAACCTTTCGTTTTTAGAAATAAATACTTTGTACAACTGTAGTGGATTTTATCATTGATGGCAAAGTTCATCCCATCTCTCCTCAATTATTGACTGATAATGTCACAGATTTACTAGGCACATCACATAAGGTATTTTGCAATTTACGATATGCAATCAAGGTTTTTGAGGAGAGACCTTACACAATGCTATTATTTTTTTAATAATCGGCCTCCAATTAAATTTTAGCTAAAGAGTTACTGAAACAACTATTCCTTTTATAAATAAAGCGAGCTGCATTTTTCATTGGCGCCCGATGTCCCTTGAAAGTTAATATTTAGGTTATGGAAAGTCTGACAGTTAGCAGCGGTGTCTTTAGCAAACAGACGATACCAAATACCAACTTTTCGAGTCATTCATATTACCATTTGAAAATTGGTTATCAGTATCAAATTGCGGTAAAATTGCACTCTCGTCCTCCAGTTTTAGTATGTATTATATACTTATTTAGGTTTTTGGTACAATGCAAACTTCAGTAAGATTTCTCTAGGACCTGACCTGTCATTAAAGTAGTTGTTTGTTGTTGTGATATTCAGTCCTGAGACGTTTGATGCAGCTCTCCATGCTACTCTATCCTGTGCAAGTTTCTTCATCTGCCAGTACCTACTGCAGCCTACATCCTTCTGAATCTGCTTAGTGTACTCATCTCTTGGCATCCCTCTACGATTTTTACCCTCCACGCTGCTCTCCAATACCAAATTGGTGAACCACCGATGTTTCAGAACATGTCCTACCAATCGATCCCTTCTTCTAGTCAAGTTGTGGCACAAGCTCCTTTTCTCCCCAATTCTATTCAATACCTCCTCATTAGTTATGTGATCTACCCATCTAATCTTCATCATTCTTCTGTAGCACCACATTTCGAAAGCTTCTATTCTTTTCTGGTCCAAACTATTTATCGTTCAGGTTTCATTTCCATACATGGCTAAACTCCATACAAATACTTTTAGATACTACTTCCTGACACTTAAATCTATACTCGATATTAACAAATTTCTCTTCTTCAGAAACGATTTACTTGCCATTGCCAGACTACATGTTATATCCTCTCTACTTCCGCCATCATCAGTTATTTTGCTCCTCAAATAGCAAAACTCCATTATTACTTTAAGTGTCTCATTTCCTAATCTAATTCGCTCAGCATCACCCGAAGTAATTTGACTACATTCCAGTATCCTCGTTTTGCTTTTCTTGATGCTCATCTTATATCCTCCTTTCAAAACACTGTCCATTCAGTTCATTTGCTCTTCCAAGTCCTTTACTGTCTCTGACAGAATTACAATGCCATCGGCGCTAACCTCAAAGTTTTTTTTTCTTCTCCATGGATTATAATACCTATACCGGATTTTTCTTTTTTTCCCTTTACTGCTTGCTCAGTATACGGATTGAATAACATGGGGGAGAGGCTACAACCCTGTCTCACTCTTTTCTCAACCACTGCTTCCCTTTGATGTCCCCCGACTCTTATAACTGCCATCTGGTTTCTGCACAAATTGTAAATAGCCTTTCGCTGTATTTTATCTGTGCCACCTTCTGAATTTGAAAGAGGCTCTTCCAGTCATCATTGTCAAAAGCTCTCTCTAGGTCTACAACTGCTAGAGATGTAGTTTTGACTTTCCTTAATCTATTTTCTAAGATAAGCCGTAGAGGCAGTATAGCATCACGTGTTCCAGTATTTCTACCGAATCCCAACTGATCTACCCCGAGGTCGGCTTCTACCAGATTTTCCATTCGTCGTTAGTATTTTGCATCCGTGACTTACTAAAGTGACAGTTCGGTAATTTTCACGTCTGTCAACACCTGCTTTCTTTGGGATTGGAATTATTATATTCTTCTTGAGTTCTGAGGGTATTTTGCCAGTCTGATACATCTTGCTCACTAGATGGTAGAGTTTGGTCAGGACTGGCTCTCCCAAGGCTGTCAGTAGTTCTAATGGAATGTTGTCTACTTCCGGGGCCTTGTTTCGACTTAGGTCTTTCAGTGCTTTGTCAAACTCTTCACGCAGTGTCATATCTCCCATTTAATCTTCATCTACATCCTCTTCCATTTCGATAATATTGTCCTCAAGAACATCGCCCTTGTATAGACCGTCTATATGCTCCTTCCATTTTCTGCTTTCCCTTCTTGGCTTAGAACTTGGTTTCCATCTGAGCTCTTGATATTCACTCATGTGGTTCTATTTTCTCCAAAGGTGTCTTTAGTTTTCCAGTAGGCAGTATCTATCTTACCCCTATTGAGATAAACCTCTACATCTTTACATTTGTCCTCTAGCCATCCATACTTAGCCATTTAGCACTTCCTGTCGATCTCATCTTTGAAACGTTTGTATTCCATTTTGCCTGCTTCATTTACTGCAGTTTTATATCATCTCCTTTCAACAATTAAATACAATATTTCCTCTGTTACCCAAGGATTTCTACTAGCCCTCCTCGTTTTACTTACTTGATCCTCTGCTGCCTTCAATACTTCATCCCTCAAAGCTACCCATTCTTCTTCTACTGTATTTCTTTCCCCCATTCCTGTCGACTGTTCCCTTATGCTCGCCCTGAAACTCTGTACAAGCTCTGGTTTAGTCAGTTTATCCAGGTCCCATCTCCTTAAATTCCCACCTTTTTGCAGTTTCTTCAGTTTTAATTTACAATTCATAACCAATAGATTGTGGTCAGAGTCCACATCTGCCCCTGGAAATGTCTTAGAATTTAAAACCTGGTTCCTAAATCTCTGACTTACCATTACATCTGATATCTTGTAGTATCTCCAGGCTTCTTCCAGGTACACAACCTTCTTTCATGATTCTTGAACCAAGTGTTAGCTATAATTAAGTTATGCTCTGTGCTAAATTTTGCCAGGTGGCTTCCTCTTTCATTTCTTAGCCCCAATCCATATTCACCTGCTACGTTTCCTTCTCTCCCTTTTCCTACTATCGAATTTTAGTCACCCATGACCATTAAATTTTCGTCTCCCTTCACTATCTGAATAATTTCTTTTATCTTATCATACATTTCGTCAATTTCGTCGTCATCTGCAGAGCTAGTTGGCATATAAACTTGAACTATTGTATTAGGCGTGGGCTTCGTTTCTATCTTGGCCACAATAATGCGTTCACTATGCTGTTTATAGTAGCTTACCCGCTCTCCAATTTTTTATTCATTATTAAACCTACTGCTGCAGAACCCGTATTTGATTTTGTACTTATAACCCTGTATTCACCTCACCGAAAGCCTTGCTCCTCCTATCACCGAACTTCACTAATTCCTACTATATCTAACTTTAACCTACTTATTTTCCTTTTTAAATTTTCTAACCTACTTGCCCGGTTAATTGATCTGACATTCCACGCTCCGATCCGTAGAACGCCAGTTTTCTTTCTCCTGATAACGACGTCCTCTTGAGTAGTCCCTTCCTGGAGATCCGAATGGGGGACTATTTTACCTCCGGAATATTTTACCCAAAGGACGCCATCATCATGTAACCTTACAGTAAAGCTGCATGCCCTCTGGAAAAATTACGGCTGTAGTTTCCCTTGCCTTCAGCCGTTCGCAGTACCAGCACAGCAAGCCCGTTTTGTTTCGTGTTACAAAGGCCAGATCAGTCAATCATCCAGACTGTTGCCCCTGCAACTACTGAAGAGGCTGCTGGCCCTCTTCAGGAACTACACGTTTGTCTGTCCTCTCAACACATACCCCTCCTTTGTGGTTGCACCTGCGGAACGACTACTTGTATCGCAGAGGCGTGCAAGGCTCCCCACCCACGGCCAGGTCCATGGTTTATGTGGGGAGTCATTAAAGTTAAAGAGTTTAAAAACATTGAGAATTAATGTTACATAATTCTCAATACGTGTTATGTGTAACCGATCAACAGATCTTGTAACTTATTTGATAACTTCTACCAGATTAAATTTTGGAGTGTAGGAGACGAGGTACTAGAAGAAATGAAGCTGTGAGGAGAGTGCGTCAGTCGTGCTTGGGTAGCTCAGTTTTTAGAGCATTTGTTCGCGAAAGGCAAAGGTCCTGAGTTCGAGTCTCGGTCCGCCACACAGTTTTAATCTGCCAGGAAGTTTTAAATCAGCGCACACTCTACTGCAGAGTGAAAATCTCATTCTGGAAACATCCGCCTGGCTGTGGCTAAGCCATGTCTCCACCATATCCTTTCTTCCAGGCGTGCTAGTTCTGCAAGATTCACAGAAGAGCTTCTGTGAAGTGTGGACGGTAGTAGACGAGGTACTGGCAGAACTGAAGCTGTGAGGAGTGGGCGTGAGTCGTGCTTGGGTAGCTCAGATGGCAGAGCATTTGCCCGCGAAATGTGAAGTCCCCAGTTTGACTCTCGGTGCGACACACAGATTTAATCTGCCAGGAAGTTTCAAAACAGCACACACTCCGTTCCAGAGTGAAACTCTCATTATTTCTAAATTTTTAGGCTCATAATATTATTTAGGCGCTCTTAAGGTTAATACACACAGAAGTAATAAAGTACGGTTTTAGCACCAGTTCTGGTCAAATTGTGTACATCTGATCTCTCTCTAACAGTGTCGACAACTTTCAACTATCCGGACAATCTGCGGCTCCAGATTTGCGAAGACACAATGCCATTTTCAAGGAACTTGGAAAAATAATAAAAATGCCTGAATGTCATGTTTTCTCTGATGTGCCTATACTCGAAATGAACCTACTAAATTCCAGGCGATCGCCATTGTACTGCTTGAATCGCTGCAAGCAGTGGAGTACGAGGCGGAGTTTAGTGTTTAACGCCCCGTTGACAACGAGGTCATTAGAGACGGAGCGCAAGCTCGGATTAGGGAAGGATGGGGAAGGAAATAGGCCGTGCCGTTTCACAAGAACCATTCCGGCAGTTGACTATAGAGACTTATGGAAATCACGTAAAACCTAAATCAGTGTGACCGGAAGCGGGTTTCAACCGTCGTCCTCCCGAATGCGAGTCCAATGAGCTAACCACTGCCCCACTTTGCTCGGAGCAAGCCATGGATTTCAACAGGAACTAGAATTGTCAGAAATGTGAAGTAGCATTGTCAGTGATGAACATCGGTCTCTCATAATACCTGGTACAGGAGCATCCGGCATGAAATTACCACGATATACTTGGAAGAAAACTAACTGGGTTCTTACAGACAGCCCTTCAACGGATTGAAAATTTAGTGTTTTAGCACGAATTATTTTTTAATTTTATACCTTTCATGTATGTTAATTGTACTTTAGTTTATATTGCCAATAACTAAATAAATCACTAGTAGTCCACTACTGAGACTTGTCCCCTCAAGACAATGACTAATAAGATTATTATGGGAGTATTCATTTTGTCCATTTTCCCTAATTTTACCTTTCTTTTACTTCAAATTCCGTGTTCACAATTTTGTTTATAAATTCATCTCTTTCATTTATCATTTAGATACTAGTTCAATTGTAACCTGGGTACATTTTCGGCAGACGCCCCTGTTTTCTATTTCTTCAGGGAAAACATATAGAAATGATCTTCAAACGTTCTTCCACCCCACACTTAGCCCTTACCAGATATGATGTATATTATGTTGTTTCCAGCACTCCCTCCTACCACTGTATAAATATATCCGACTACACTATATTCCCGGTATTCGACCTTTTTCGGTCCCTATTGATTGGGCTATTTTGTTAAAATAATTAATGTAAACGTGCCTGTCAGTGCAATTAAAGAAAAAAACGAATTTTGTGACGTTTCGCTAGGCGGCCGCTGTGGCCGATCGGTTATAGTTGCTTTAGTCCGGAACAGCGCTGCTACTACGGTCGCAGGTTCGAATCCTGCTTCGGGCATGGGTGTGTGTGATGTCCTTAGGTTAGTTAGGTTTAAGTAGTTCTAAGTCTAGGGGACTGATGACCTCAGATGTTAAGTCCCATAGTGCTTAGAACCATTTGAACCATTTGAACATTCCGCTACAAATAACTGCGTTGACAGTTCGATCCAGACTTAATCCTTACAAGCACAGTAGCTTCGTAGTCACAAGACCTGGCAAATACTGCGATGTATTTGTTTGCTTTCTGCTATTAAAATTCACCAAATTCTTAGATAAAATTTAGATAAATGTCAATATTTCACACATCAGTTTTACAAATTGTCAGAGCTCGACTAAGCCGGTGGAGTAATAAGAGAAATCGATGAAGACCACATAGAAATCGAACCTGGGAAACAAGTTATGTAGACCCAAATTGTTTTACAGTAGGAGTGAGTACTATTAACAACATACTACATTGACGTTTGCTGACGGCCGAGTGTGGCGATGTGGGTGCATCTGAAGGTTACGTAGCTTTGTACGTTCTTCTTCAATGACTATAAAACCCTATCCTAATACGTGCAACATGTTTTTCACAGAATGGTTTGGTAGTCAGGGGCTCGTGTTGTTAACCAGTCAACAGATTGTAGTAATAGAAAGCCTACATTTTTGTGCAAAAATAAACTTTTTCAATTGGAACAATGTCTAATGACACTAACAAACCATAAGCACGTTAAACTCGAATGTCAGTGGTGTTTTTTGCGGGATTCTAGAGCAAGTAGTTTACAAAATACCATATTTTGAAACGTTTACACACAAACACACTTGTCTGTTCCATTCAAACCGCGTAGTTGCAAGGTACGATGTTGCTATGTTTGGTTACAATGTGGTTCTGTGTCGCTTCAGCGAATTACGACTTGCTAGTCAGTTAGTGTGAGACACTTCTACTGCAGCAGTAGGTTGTGAGTGGACGATAGGACTTACCAATGGAGTACTGGTATTGCAGGCAGAACGCTGTTCGTTTTTTTTACGTTGAATTCGGAAAGATATCCCAATACACGTCAGCCTTCGATAATTATCAACCTCTTCAACCAATCATGTGAAAGTGGTAGTGAAAGAGAAGGAAATATGTGATGACTGATTTTGCAGTTGATCCGCACTTAAGTTCCCGCGCAATCGCACGAGGAAGTGGCATGAGTCAGCCAAGTGCTCTACACTTTCTCCATCGACATACGTTCCATCTCTATCACATTTTTGTCCATGAACAGCTGCCTACAAGCTATTACGAGAATCATGGGAAGTTCTGTTCATGGGCATTAAGCAGAATAGTCCAGATGTATCACTTATATTGTCTGGTGACGCATCCATATTTACCAATCACTGCCAGGTAAACTGACGAAACCTGCATTATTGGTCTATTGAGAATCCCCATTGGCTTCGTCAGGTGGAACTTCAGCGTCACTGGACGGTGAACGTGTGGTGTAGAATAGTGAATTATCAGCTCATCGGCCCAATTTTCATAGATGATACCCTCAACACGCATAGGCATCGCAGTCTCCTAACAGACCATCTTCCACGGATGCTAGGGGACGTTCCTCTGCAGACTGTCGGACATGTGGCACGAACATAATCGGTTGTCCATCTTATACTATAGGAAGTCCTACAGCATGTCTTCACGACTTACTCCAGTTGCCGCGTTGAGTGGTCGCGAGGTTTGAGGCGTCTTGTCACGGACTGAGCCCCCCCCCCCCCCACCCGCTGGAGGTTCTAGTCCTCCCTCGGGCTTGGGGGTGGGTGCGTTGTTCTTAGCATAGGTTAGTTCAAGTTAGTTTAAGTAGTGTGTAAGTCTAAGGACCGATGACCTAAGCAGTTTGATCCCTTAGGAAGTCACACAAATTTGAACATTTTCTTACTCCAGTCTTTGGACTGGACGCCGGGGATCTCTACTTTGGCCAGCCCGTTCCTCGGATTTGATGCCTGTGTGTTATGTGCGGAAATATAAAAGGCGCTGTCTACTAAGACATACCATCTACGCCTTGATGATATGCAATGAGGTATTACAGCAGTCTCGTCAAACATCTGCGATAAAAAGCTACCACGTGTGCAGCAGGCATTCCATACCAGACTGGAAGCGTGTGTTGCCGCAATCGGTGGTCGTTTTAAAAACAACCTGTGATAGTCAGTAGTGTCGTTATAGGTCAGAAACAACATAACTAGAGTTTTTACTTGTGTTATTCTTTAGTGCGTGCTACCACAGGAACTGTGCAAGTGTGGAAACATTTCAAAATACTGTAACTCATAAACGACTCTTTCAAGAATCCTTGAGCAAACACCACTGAAATTCTAATTTACTCTACTTTTACCTTGTTAATGTCAAGAGGCATTGTTCCATTTGAAGGAGTGTATGTACCAGAAAAAATACAATTTGTAAGTACTATTACAATCTGTTGATTCGCTAACAATACGAGCGCATGACTACCAATCCATTCCGTGAAACCGCATCTCCACATTCCTAGTTCTAGGTGATTCTCCCTATATGTATTCCTTTCCAAAGCCTTTTGACGTATTCTGTAATTGGACTGAAGAGAGAATCATATTCACTGTTTACTGTCAGTGAAAAGACGACAGGTAAAAGTACGGTCAAGGCATAGGTTTCATAGTTGCTTTTAATGTTTCAAAATGACACGGCTACTGCTCCAAAGGATTGCATTGAAATTAATGCTGACCGTGTAAGCCTACGTCCTTAAATAGACAAAACGCACAGCTAAACATTCCATGAAGCTCACTGAATAGGGTAGGTACATTTCAAGAATGAGATTTTCACTCCGCAGCGGAGTGGGTCCTGATATGAAACTTCTTGGCTAATTAAAACTTCGTGCCGGACTGAGACTGAATCTCGGGACCTTTGCCTTTCGTCGGCAATTGCTCTACAAACATTTTTTTCTACAACGTCCAAATTTTGACAAATAGTGGATAATTAGATATTAATTAAGCAAGGAAATGAATAAAACCGAAAACGTCCAAATAAAAATGAAATGACGACATGGCTGATAGTACAAATACAACATAAACATGTTCCTCTAGGAATGAAATTAAATTCAAGTGGGGAGGACACCTCTTCACCACCAAACGGTCGATAGAACATCTATCGACCCGTTTTCCAGACGTTGGAGTAAGACTGGATCATCTTTTCAAAAATAACTAAGGTTCCTTTAAGTGTGATCGATGTATGTCTCGGGTTACCTCGTCTATCTCTTTTCTCAACCGTCACACTCCATCTGGCCGGCGCGTTGGTAAATATCCGCCACAGATATTTAGTGAAGTCCTGCCTATATTTCTTATGCAGTTGAAGCTTCGCCTGTCCATCCAGGAGAAAATTCCAAAAATCCAATTTGTCCTATTCCGATTCATTGTAGACGTAGCCCTAAACCATTCCCCGTACCAATATCATGTCATTTGTTTTATGGACCGGAAAATAAGATTTGCGGGAAAAGAAGATGTGTCCGATGAAATTGTATGAGGGGCGGTGCGCAACATGAACGCCAATGTCTGTCGTGGAAAGTGCCACACCGGAGCCGCCCCACTACATGCTAAACGATCTTCATTAGTGTCCACTGTTGCACAGCTTAAACATAATGGAGAGTCTGCTAAATGAATCCTATGTCGCCGTTGGTTCGTTGCGAACTTCCTATTTACCACCACATACCAAGCTGATCGTACCGACGTTGGGAGGTAACCGTTCCGTATAATGCGCCATATCTGTGGCCAGTTGTTGTTAGGTACTTCTTTTCCACGGTATTCCTGGGGCACCGGGGCAGTAATATTTGGTACACATCTCGCCTCGACGGTAGTCGTGTTGTTGGAAACAGTACTCTTATCCTCAGACAATCCATCACACACGGCCTCCAGGTCGCTGAATTACAGGAGCACGCCATCACTCCCATCCGCCAACTGAAATACTCAAGCATGACTCACGACCCATCCTCACACAATCAATTCGGCCATTATCTCGTCCCCTGCCTTCCAAACTTCGTAGAAGCTCCTTTGCGGGAACTTAGCAGGTCTACCACCCCTGGAAGAAAGCTTGTAGTTTAACAGGGCAGTTTATACAGGGCGGCGATTACGATGTGACAGGGTGGTAAAGGTGGTTGTGTCAGATATTACTAAAAATCTAGAAAAAAAGGAAAATATGTCTGCGTTTGTTGCTGTTTCAGTTTACAATGGAAGTATGTAGTATTACCGTGCCTGCCTCATGGGCAACAAGGATGGGTTTCATAGGGAATACGGAATGATATAAGTACAAAGAAGCTCACAGGTGTTAGAAGAGAGCCTGAGGCAGATGGCATACAGTCGTCTCCCCTGACCCAGGGACAATACACAAAAGATCGTGAATCAGAAAGGTCTTTGTACATGCAGTCATGGGGCGTCTCCCCCACGCCTCCTGACTGGTTATTGAAAAAATGCTCTGCTAAACTTTGTATTTACATGGCTTTTGGATAATCTTAGACTGTGGTTCGCTAATTGTAGAATTCATGTAGGGGACACTTGTACAAGGCTAGAACGAATGGAAATGGGATGCAAAACCTTAAGGCGGTAATCTTCTTTCAACATTGCAAAAGTCAACTTTTTCGGCTGAAAATGTTCTGTGGGATGTTTACTTAACTACAGTGTTCATCTCATGATCGACAGAAATTCAGTTATCGAGTTACAGAGCCATTTCTGAAAAGGCGTCTCAGAAAGCCATTCACAGCGTGGGAACAGTAGATGACATCACAGCGAACGTGGTAGTATGTCGTCACAACGATGGCCTAGCTAGCATTATGGAAGTTATGAAAGCTCTTGAACTTGAAATCGGACCAGCCTGTTGCAACGTCTGCGTAAAAGCGGACACAGAGCATAGCAAGGCAGTGGATGACACAAGTTGCCATAACGGCCCACAGGAACAACACGGCGGTAGACGTCCTTTTGAATCTGGAAGGATCTGTATATGGTCCAGGGATTTCTGACTAGATGTGCGTTAACTACAAAAAATGTGAACTACGATTTTAACAGGTATTTTCCGAAATCGTGTTTTAAAATTGGCTGGAAACTTCAGAAGGTATGTACGATTTTAATCGGACGATGATGCCGGCCTCCTACATTGAAATCTCTGTGAGAATGCGCTTCTATTTTGCGATATCGTCGAAATTCTATTTTCTGTTTGAGCTTTTGTGTGGGTTTTTTGGGGGAGAAAACTAACATTTGCCACGTTACCATTTTCTTGAAACTTAATAATATTCAGTTATCGTATGTATGCTGATAGAAAATATTTTGCAATGGGCTTATACAAAGTTATTTTGTTAGAGGTCGAATAGGAGGGCATCGGGAATTCCTGCAGATGAGCAATGTTCCGACTTCAAGAGGTCCTTCCACCACATGCAGCTGTTACAACGAACTTCCAATTAGGACACAGAAAGCCGAAAGGGTAAAGAATAAAACTATATCATCAGATTTACCATGGTTTTTTGTTTTACTTTACAACATCACGTAGGTCATCTAATTTCAATGAGGGCTACATCCTTAAAGATAACCAAAAATCTTATAACGACGTCCATTCAGCGATTGATAATTGCTGTACCCAGTAGAAAATATTCTGCTCTGCATATTAATGTGTTACTAAGCATAGTTATACTACCCTGTATTCCCATAACACCAGCAATAAATAGCATACCATTTTTACGAAATGCTGTTATGCGTGTATAAAGAATTATTATTCTACAAAAACTGCGAAAATGTTCTACTTTAAGTATACAGTATCTAGTTTAACTACCACAAGACCAGATAGTGATACGAAGGAGGCGTCTTCATATTCTCAGACACAGTTCACAAATGTAAGAAGACTGTAGGATGAAATAACTGAATTGAATGCTCTCCGCCATGGTCCACACTCTGGATCTCAAGTATCTGGGCACATACACTCCTTAAACCAAAAGTGTTCAGCTCTCCAGATTTGTGATCAACGGCGAGGAAACTGAGGGCGCCGACTACCGATCGGCAGCGTAGCTCGTCAATGTTAACGGTCAGCGCGCATCACAAGCGACTACAGCGCAGCGTTCCAGGCAGGGGCCGCAGCGACTCGCCCGCCACGCACATGGGTAAAGCAGTAAGGAAAGCAAACCCACAGTGGATTAGGGATGAGCAAAACGACCGGTTGAAACCGATATCGGTTTTTATTTTTGAATAACCAGTATTTTGCGGAACTTATTTGATCTTGTCTATCAAAGGTATTTTCTTTTTTTTACAAATAAATGAGCAAAAAAACTGAAATATCAATTAGCCATAGCAGCAGTGCTATAAATTTTCGTTTTTAAAGAAACCTTTTTTTTTAGAAAGGATAAATTTGTATTCGTTAAATTAGCACTAGCTTGAAATATTGTATTATAAAAATGGGAGAAGCGACAGGAACGACCAACAAACACATGCCAGAACAATTGGTACAGCAACGGTGAGACAATACCGTCCGTGCTGCCACACAATGTGGCTTAAGAGACTTATGTATATGCATAGTGCAAGACTTGTCCCCACCTGGTCTGTACCTCAATTTCAGGCTGTCGTCGTCGGACATTAATTGCACTGCCGAATAGCACCAAACCAACTCTGCAAGTATTTTTACGAAGTGACGTATAAATGAAGTACAACGACTCTTGTGTTTTAAAAAATTAAATATAGGCTACCATAACTACGAAATAATAAAAGGGAAGAAAACTAACTTAAGAGTATCAAATCAAGAACTTAATAACAATTCCTTCATAGTACACAGTAAAAACGGAAATTAGCTGATCTGCTGCCTGTGTCTACACAATTTGTCTTCGTCTGATTGTAGCGCTTGAAAACGCACAAGTTTACACCAAAAACAGAATTATTGAGCCTGAGATATCACCCTTTAACGCTGACTACTCGTAAAGCCCGAATAGTGGTATCATTCCCGAGTACAACAAGATTTTTTAGCAAAGTACAATAAATTTAGATTGAATAGGAGAATACTGGTGATTCATCTTGTAATATTCAGCTAAGTATCACTTTTCGAGAGAAGTATCGAACGGTAGGTGAACTAATTTTGCTTTTGTTTGGTTGTTTAATTTATTTTTTCATTCTACATTTATTACATGAATAACAAACCTAATTTCGTTTTTATCAGGACTTGGTTATTTTCAGCGAGTTTAACACTTAAACTGGCGTCGTTAAGAACCGATATAACCTAAAACAAGTTATTTCAGCGATAAGAGCCATCCCTGCAGTGGATGCCCCACTGTGGCACTGTGGCCTGTATAAGCTGTGGGATAACCGAGTCGAAACTTTATAGGAGGGGTTGTGCACATCAGCAAAATGGTACTACCAATTGAATTGGAAAGGAAACACCAATGGGGAAAATGGAGCTAAATTGCTTCATATTGAATGGAAACAATGCTTCACAATATCATCGGAAAAACTATTAGTCAATAGCTTGAACGAACATACTCTTTAGAGCGCTCTAGACTGTGCAAATCAGCTAACTGGCTGATATGTGATCCTGCACAACTTACTTAATTTACACAAGATGATTTTTCCCACCGTGCACCAACTCTAGGGATTGATCGATGACAGGGTACGGAATAAAAGACATCCGGAAATGTATGGTTTTCATACTAGAGACCATTTATTCAATAATACCATTTTACAAATACTGTGGTCTAATACGCGCTGTACCATGCAGCCACAGTTCCAATAGCCGGCCGCGGTGGTCTCGCGGTTCTAGGCGCGCAGTCCGAAACCGTGCGACTGCTACGGTCGCAGGTTCGAATCCTGCCTCGGGCATGAGTGTGTGTGATGTCCTTAGGTTAGTTAGGTTTAAGTATTTCTAAGTTCTAGGGGACTGATGACCACAGCTGTTAAGTCCCATAGTGCTCAGAGCCATTTGAACCACAGTTACAATATGCATGGTTTCCTCCTAGAGGGTGGTACTGTTCCTCATACGTCATACACTAGAGCCCTCTCCTGCCATAGTCATTGATAATGTTGTGTCCTATTCACGTCTGTGGCTGACTCACCTTGCAGTCGATGTGGTACAGCGATGTACACAACGGTTCCTTATTCAAATCGGGAGCTTGCCGACATGATGTTTACTTACGGAAAGGCAAATGGCAACGGGTGGCGTGTAGCAAGATTGTATCAGGGGACCTATCCACACCCCCCCTCCCCCTCTCCCCGGAAACAATCGCAGCATTCAATGTCTGCAACAGTGTTTCACCGTTTGCATGAGACAGAGTCGCCTTAGGCAGCAAGAATTTATGAAGGTCGCGTTCTAAATGTTCGGGCACCAGAATTGGAGGGAGTAAAATGTGATAAACTCTGAGGAAGGCGAGCGGGGTGTCAATACCAGGAAGTTGCCCCGCCAGTAGAGGGTAGGAGAGACGACCATGTGGTACATTCTACACGCCAGTTGTCAGTACCTTCATTCTCCATGACAACTGTCACTACCTTTATCACTTATGACGTATGCAGAGCTTACTAGCGACGAACTTTACACATCGGGAGCAGATGTCACACTGGTTTGTTCACCAGGCAAACAGGATTTATGGATTTCATCCATCTTATTCAACGATGAGGCTACGTGGTATCTTCAGCTTTCATAACAGTCGTCTGTAGGAAAGTATGCATGTACGTATTTACGTATGTATTAAACCGGGGACCTAGAAACGATGAATGGCGTCGTCCCACCGTAGCCCGCAGTGGTTCACAACCCACAACGGGCCGCAGCATTTCCCCCACCCCATCGCCACCCCGCACCGAACCCAGGGTAACTGTGTGATTTGGGCCCCAGTGGAACATCTCGTAACAGACGTGTGTAACCACAAATGTACGCATGGTAGAATAAGTATGGCGTATGTGTATGTGGAAAGTGTGTTTGCGCAGCTATCGCCAACATAGTGTAACAGGCAGAATAAGGAGAACCAGCCCGCATTTGCCGAGGCAAATGGTAAACCACCTTAACGACCATCTAAAGGTCGGCCGGCATATCGGACTACGACACTAATCTGCCAGGCGGAATCGTGGCAGTGACCGGCACGCCTTCCCGCTAGGGAAGCATCGCGTTAGACCGCGCGGCTAGCCGGTTACAGAAAATCAGCATCTGTGCAGCTGGAATGTGAGGGTCAGGATAATTGGCGACAATATTTTGGGAACAGTCTCCTTTCCGCGTCGCCGAACAGGCAGGAACTACACGCACTTCTTGCGGGTGACTTTGCCTCCCAAGCTGGAAGAAGTGCCATTCATGATTGGAAGGGTTATGTGGCTACTGCGTGATGTAGCTGCAGCCCACTTCGCTGTTAACGTCCGGCCACATCTCAGTGGTATCTTGCCTGGTCGATGGATCGGACAAGGGGCTCCAGCTGCATGCCCAGCTCGTTCACCGGATCTCAATCCATGCGATTTGTTGTTATGGGGCCATCTCAAAAGTATCGTGTATGCAGAGCTCATTCTAGGTGTGGATACAATGGAGCAGCGGTTTCATGCTACCTTTGACACATTTCGGATGCAGCCTGGCTGAAGTGAACATATGAGACAGAACATTCTAAGGCGCCTACGCACCATTTTCGTCACATTCCATTACTGTGGTACAACGCGTATTAGACAGCAGTATCGGTAACAACGTAACACTGAATAAATTTTCTCTAGCATGGAAATCATGCATTACTGGACATAAGATTTTGTTCCGTATAGTCTCATCGATCAGTTCCTTGATCTTGTACACGGAGGAAAAAATCACGCTGTATATTCCTGAGATGGTCAGTCTTGGGGCGATGTGTAAAGTATGGTTCAAATGGCTCTGAGCACTATGAGACTTAACATCTGAGGTCATCAGTCCCCTAGACTTAGCACTACTAAAACTTAACTAACCTAAGGATATCACACACATCCGTGCCCAAGGCAGGATTCGAACCTGCGACTGTAGCAGCCGCATGATTCCATAGTGAAGCGCCTAGAATTGCTCGGCCACCGCGGCCGGCTTGTAAAGTATAGTAACTGAAAAGAACTTCACAAGGCAAGGGTGCTAAGAATGAGTTTTATTGCATGACCGGTTTCGACGGAGCTATGCTGTCATCAACGGATCTTATGCTTTTGAATTGTTACAGCATGTTGTCCATCAGCGTTACAAGTCGCTTCACACCGTATATGTAGACCCCATTACCATGACGATCAATATGCAGTATGAAGTGACTGTTGAACAATATTTTGTAAAAATTCTGAAACATAAGTTCTAAAGCTCTGTTGAAGCCTATCAGACAATAGAATGCTTTTTCAATGATCCTGGTTTGAGAAGCTTTCTTCAGTTAAGTTATATAAGTAATGGTATAGTGGTGCTCATGCGCCAGTCTGTTGTATAGAATCTGCGTAGTAACATGAGTTGACGTGTAGACGTGACAGGAAGGAGACCTGTATGTGTACGTCTCACGCTTCTTCACAGAAAGGAATATTTACAGTGGAGTCGATATCATGCTACCTTGATAGTCGAACAGTGGTCCAGATTTGTCTTCACAGATGAGTCCCGATTTGGTCTGGAGTGTGATTCTCGACGGTGTCACATCCTAGAGGGAACATGGAAAACGACTTCAGAACCCAAACACTGTGGAAAGAGACCCATATCAAGGAGGATCCCCAAAGGTGTCGGCACGGATTACGTTGACCGCTCGAACAGCTCTTCGTGAAATGGTATTGGTGAATCGGCAAGAATTACCTGTGTTAGCTGTCGTGCAAGATCATGGGACCACATGCGCGGTTGTCGCGAGACGCTGTGGGTCCAGACTTCGTATTGATTGACGATAATGCTCGACCTCATAAAGAACGGGTTGATGATTTCTTGGAAAGGGGCGATACAGCACGCATGTCGTGGCCTCCTCAGTATACCGCTTTGGACTCCATAGACCATGTCTGGGAAGCACTAGGGAAACAAGAGACTGACGACATCATTCACAGTATGCCCCAACGAAGTCATGACTGTATTGCTGCCAGATGTTGTCACACCCGATGCTGAGCACATTAACCAGTTGTCGAAATGTGTGGGCAAATGGGTTAAGTTGGAAGAATCGAGGAACATTTTTATGTACATTTATGCAAGTTGCAGTTGTTTACGTTCTGTCTCATTTACATTGTTCCTAATATATTACCGCCTGTTTATACTGTCTTATGAAAAAACCAAAATTGCAAAATTTCAGTTTATTGCTTTAGTTTTGTTCACCAATGCACTTAACTTAATGCGCACTGGCTATACAGGGTGGGCTAAATATCTTACGAAATAAGTATCAAACGAGAAAACTACAAAGAACAAAACATGTCTAGCTTGAAGGGGGAAATCAGATGGTGCTATGGTGGGCCCGCTAGATGGCGCTGCCACAGGTCAAACGCATATGAACTGCATTTTTTTCAAATAGGAACCCTCATTTTTTATTACTTATTCGTGTAGTACGTAAAGAAATATGAATGTTTTACTTGGACCACTTTTTTCGCTTTGTGATGGACGGTGCTGTAGTAGTCACAAACGTATAAGTACGTGGTATAAGGTAACATTCCGCCAGTGCGGACGGTATCTGCTTCGTGATACATTACCCGTCTTAAAATGGACCGTTTACCAGTTGCGGAAATGGTCTATATCGTTTTGATGTATGGCTATTGTGATCAAAGTGCCCAACGGGCGTGTGCTATGTATGCTGCTCGGTATCCTGGATGACGTCATCCAAGTGTCCGGACCGTTCGCCGGATAGTTACGTTATTTAAGGAAACAGGAAGTGTTCAGCAACACGTGAATCGTCAACCACGGCCTGCAACAAACGATGATGCCCAAGTAGGTGTTTTAGCTGCTGTCGTGGCTAATTCGCATATCAGTAGCAGACAAATTGCGCGAGAATCGGGAATCTCAAAATCGTCGGTGTCGAGAATGCTACATCAACATCGATTGCACCCGTATCATATTTATATGCACCAGGAATTCCATGGCGACGACTTTGAATGTCGTGTTCAGTTCTGCCCCTGGGCACAAGAGAAATTACGGGACGACGACAGATTTTTTGCACGCATTCAATTTAGTCACGAAGCGTCATTCACCAACAGCGGTAATGTAAACCGGCATAATATGCACTATTGGGCAACGGAAAATCCGCGATGACTGCGACAAGTGGAACATCAGCGACCTTGGCGGTTTAATGTATGGTGCGGCGTTATGGGAGGAAGGATAATTGGCCTCCATTTCATCGATGGCAATCTAAATGGTGCAATACATGCTAATTTCCTACGTACTGTTCTACCGATGTTACGACAAGATGTTACACTGCATGACAGAATGACGATGTACTTCCAACATGATGGCTGTCCGGGACATAGCTCGCGTGCGGTTGAAGCGGTATTAAATAGCATATTTCAATAGAGGTGGATTGGTCGTCGAAACACCATACCATGGCCCGCACGTTCACCGGATCTGACGACCCCGCATTTCTTTCTGTGGGGAAAGTTGAAGGATATTTGCTATCGTGATCCACCGACAACGCCTGACAAAATGCGTCAGTGCATTGTCAGTGCATGTGCGAACATTAAGGAAGGCGAACTACTCGCTGTTGAGAGGAATGTTGGTACACGTATTGCCAAATGCATTGAGGTTGACGGACATCATTTTGAGCATTTATTGCATTAATGTGTATTTACAGGTAATCACGCTGTAACAACATGCGTTCTCAGAAATGATAAGTTCACAAAGGTACATGTATTACATTGGAACAACCGAAATAAAATGTTCAGACGTACCTACGTTCTGTATTTTGATTTAAAAAACCTACCTGTTACCAAATGTTCGTCTAAAGTTGTGAGCCACATGTTTGTGACTATTACAGTGCCATGTATCACAAAGCGAAAAAAGTGGTCCAACTAAAACATTCATATTTCGTTACGTACTACACGAATATGTAATAAAATATGGGTGTTCCTATTTTAAAAAACTCAATTGATATCCGTTTGACCTATGGCAGCGCCATCTAGCGGGCCCACCAGAGCACCATCTCGTTTCCCCCTTCAAGCTAGAAAAGTTTCGTTCTTTATATTTTTTCGTTTGACGCTTATTTCGTGAGATATTTGGCCCGGCCACGATCAATGGACCACCCTATATACATTGTACATACGACGGGTTGTTACATATTTATTCATAATTATTCTATGTATAACTGCTAGTGCTTGATTTCACACTTGTTGTCTGTCTTTTGTAGACATTTGCGAACGCTTGATAACGGTGTAAAAGCCGAAACCAGAAGTGTAAATTTTTTTGGTGCATCTGGAGCTGCCATAAGACAAACATAGTTACCACACGCCGAAATTTGCATAATCCACGTTAGTACCTAAAGATAAACACATCGATGTCTGCACTACGTAGTTTATTTCTCGTCTTCTGTTTTCTCGATTAAAAAATGTACGCAGCTATTGTGAAATTTAATATTAGTAACTTTATCTTACGCTGCTTTAATCGAACATTATGTCTCAGTGACCATTCAGATTTTCATTATTTTCCTTGGCAAGTCTGAGGTATTGTGAATGAGTATTGCGTGAAGATGTCATCTAACACTTAAGCAGCTGGTATCCTTAACGCTAACATAAGTTAATATCCGCAACGACATACGTTTAGCGGCCAAAGAAACTTACAATGACCACGATGGCAGAAACAAATTGAGCTGGACATTATATGGTGAATACACCGATTTCATCAATAGGATGTGTTAATTACACGTGAACAGAACACGGAGAATGAAAAGTATAACATAGGAGTAAAAAATTCTTCAGCTTCGATGTATTTGAAAGAATGACTTCATAAAATCATCAAAAGATTTGTAATCTGTATTTATTCATGGACAACGAGTTCGGAAAGGAGGACATCTTTAAATTACGGATTAACTTACAAAAAGGAACCTCGGTTAGAATGTTATGCATATGCTTGAGAGCGAAAAGCCACTGTCCGCGAATCAAAGCGGTTTCAGAAAGCATTGCCTCCAATTATCTCACATGATACACACATAAAAAATATTTTAACATCACCCCGGTTCCCAGAACTTCTGAAGATAGACGTTGACTGTGGATATTGTATCACAGACACAGTCCCTTCGACTATTCAGAGATGTTAATAAACCCGCACAATGATGTAAACAACCATGCATGAGCAGCGCGTATTAGACGAAAGGAGTTACTTTGTGCCACGAAGGGCTCTCAACAAGGGAAGTGTCCAGGCCTCTCGGAGTGAACCAAAGCGATATTGTCCGGTCATGGAGGAGATACAGAGAGAGAGAGGAACTTTCGACAACATGCTGCGTTCAGGCCGCTCATGGGCTACTAATGCAGTGGATGAGTGCTCCTTACGGATAATGGCTCAGAGGAACCCTGACAGCAAGGTCACCTCGTTCAATAATTATTTTCGTGCAGCCACAGGACATCATGTTACGCCTCAAACTGTGCGCAACAGGCTGCATGATGAGCAACTTCAATCCCGACATTCATGGTGATGTCCATTTTTGCAACCACAAGACCATGCAGCAAAGCGCAGATGGGCCCAACAACATGCCAAATGGACCTCTCAGGATTTTCATCAAGTTCTCTTCACCGATGAATGTCGCATATGCCTTCAACCACATAATCGTCGGAGACGTGTTTGGATGCAACCCGCCTTAGACACACTGTCCAGCGAGTGGAGCAATGTGTTTTTGAGTGGCATTATGTGGGGCCAAAGTACGCCACTGGTGGTCATGGAAGTCGCCGTAACGTTTTTACGATAGTGCCAGTATATGGGCAGCATATTGGCGAGGGATTCGTCTTTATGGACGAAAATTCGTGCCCCTATCGTGGGCATCTTGTGAATGACTTCCTTCAGCATAACGACATCGCTCGAAAAGAGTGGCCAGCATTTTCTCCAGACATGAACCCTATCGATCGTGCGTGGGATCGATTGAAAAGGGCTATTTATGGACGACGTGACCCACCAACCACTCTGAGGGTTCTACGCCGAATCGCCGTTGAGGAATGGGACTACATGGACCAACACTGCCTTGATGAACTTGTGGGTAGTATGCCACGACGAATACTGGCATGGATCAGTGCAAGAGGACGTGCTACTGGGTATTAGAGGTACCGGTATAAACAGCAGTCTGGACAACCACGTCTGATGGTCTCGCTGTATGGTGGTACAACATGCAATGTGTGGCTTTCATAAGCAATAGAAAGGGCGAAAATGATGTTTATGTTGATTTCTATTTCAGTTTTCTGTATAGGTTACGGAACACGTGGAACCAAGATGATGTTAAAACTTTATTTGATACCTCTCTTTCGCGAGCTATAGATGAATGACAACAGGCATAATCCACGTTTAAAGATATCCAATTGACACCATGCTGCACTGCAGACGTTAATGGAGATACTTGCATGTGGAATAGATTCCCAGAGATGTGGGTGGCACAAAGACTCCTTAACTCATAGATCCCAGTACGTTGTCCTCGAGTACGGGTGTTCATAACAGGCGAGAGTCTCGTCAGATGTGCCCAATGGAAGCGTAAAGGGCTGCTAATATCTTATGTAAACATATACGATCAAGCACCAGGGCTGGTAGCAATTTGCAGCTGTTTACTGATCATGCTGTGATGTACGGGAAGGTATCATCACTGAGTGACACTAGCAGCTCTCAAAATGATTTAGACAACATTTCAAGTTGGTGTGGTAAGTGGCAGCTAGATCGAGGTACATTAAAATAAAAGTTCATGAAGATAATTACGGGAGACAAAACCGTAATGGATGAATACAGAATCAGTAGAGTCGTCCACTTAAAAATCTGAGCGTAACGTTGCAAAACGAACATTCTGTTCAAGAATCACAAGCGCACGAGTTGTACTGGGAAACGACTGGCATATACGGGAAGTTACAATTAGATTGTATCATGGTCATGGAGAGGTTCAGCAATCAGATGGTAAGGCGCTGAAGTAGCAGATATGGATTCAGATCACAGTTTAGTAGTAATGAACAGTAGGATGAGGTTCAATAGTGTAGCCAGGAAGAATCAGCACACAAAGAAGTGGCATAGAGATGAATGAAGAGGTCCGCTTGAAGTCATATATGGCTTTAGATACTGCTAGAACGAATAGCTCAATAGGTATTTGATTGAACGAGGAACGGGCATCTCTAAGAGGGGAGGTGACAGAAGTTGGAAAGAAATCCGTCGGTTCAAAGAAGGGAGCTGCGAAGAAACGATGGTTAAAAGAAGAAACACTTCAGCTGGTCAATGAAAGAGGGAAGTACAAAAATGTTCAAGGAAATACAGGAATGCGGCCACGAAATAAACAGCAATTACAGGAAAGCTACGGCGAAACAACTGCACCAAAAATGTGACGAAATGGAAAACGAAATGATTGTTGGAAGTAGAGACTCGGCATATAGGAAAGTCAAAACAATCTTCAACGAAATCAAAAGCAAGGTTGGTAACATTAAGAGTGCAATCAGAATGCCGCTGTTAAAACCAGAGGAGAGAGCGGGTAGCTGGAAAGACTACACTGAAGGCGTCTATTAAAGGAGGACTTCTACGTGACAGGCGAAGAAACAGGAGTCGATATAGAAGAGATAGGAGATCCAATATTAGAATCATTGGGGGAAATGGCAACAAAACGACTATTAACATGGTGCTTAGACTGTCTGGTGATATACCATCTGACTTATGGAGAAAAAAATCCACACAATACGAAGATAGCAAGAGCCGAGAAGCGGGAAAATCATTACAAAATCAGCTTATCAGCTCTTAAATCCAAGTTGCTGACAAGAATAATAAACAGGCGTAAGAAAAAGAAAATTGAAGATGTGTTACATGATGATTACATTGGATTTAGCCAAGGTAAGGGCACCAGAAAGGCAATTCCAATGTCGCGATTGATAATGGAGGCCAAACTAAAGAACAATTAAGACACGTTCATTGAATTTGTCGACCTGCAAAAAGCGTTCGATATGTAAGATGGTTCAAGATGTTCGAAATTCTGAGAAAAATAGGGATACGCTATAGGGAGAGACGGATAAAATACAATATGTACTAGAAGCAAGAGGGTGTAATAGTAGTGGAAGACCAAGTGTGAAGTGCTTGGTTTAAAGGATGGAATGCAGGAATACAGCCTTTCGCTCCCACTGCTCAGTTTGTACAGCGAAGAAGCAATGACAGAAATAAAAGAAAGGTTCATGAGTGGAAATAAGAAGCAGCGTGAAAGAATATCGATGAAAGATGCCCTGATGACGTTTCTGTTCTCAGTGAAAGTGAAAAAGGCCTACATAATCTGCTGATAATGAGTAAAAATATAGAATGAGATTTTCACTCTGCAGCGGAGTGTGCGCTGATATGAAACTTCCTCGCAGATTAAAACTGTGTGCCCGACCGAGACTCGAACTCGGGACCTTTGCCTTTCGCGGGCAAGGGCTCTACCATCTGAGCTACCGAAGTACGACTCACGCCCGGTCTCACAGCTTTACTTCTGCCAGTATCTCGTCTCCTACCTTCCAAACTTTACAGAAGCTCTCCCGCGAAAGGCAAAGGTCCCGAGTTCGAGTCTCGGTCGGGCACACAGTTTTAATCTGCCAGGAAGTTTCAGTAAATATATAGTTTGAGAGTAAGCTGAAGAAAGACTAAGGTAATGAGAAGTAGCAGAAATGATAACAGTGAGAAACATAACATCAGGATGGGTAATCACGAAATAGATGGAGATAAGGAAGTCTGCTACCTAGGCAGCAAAATAACCCATAACGGACGGAGCAAGGAGGACGTCGGAAGCAGACTAGCACTGGCAAAAAGGGCATTCCTGGCCAAGAGAAATCTACTAGTGTCAAAACGTAGGCCTTAATTTGAGGAAGAAATTTCTGAAAATGTTCCTTCAGAGTACAGTACTGTTTGGTAGTGAAACATGGACTGCGGGAAAACCGGAAAAGAAGAGACTCGAAACATTTGAGATGTGGTGCTACAGACGAATGTTGAAAGTTAGGTGAACTGATAAACTAAGGATTGAGGAGATTCTCCGCAGAATCGGTGAGGAAAGGAATATCTAGAGAACATTGATGAAGAGAAGCTACAGGATCGTAGGACATCGAAACTGAGGATCTAGGTGACAAATATTACTCTGAGATGAAGAGGTTGGCACGAGAGAGGAATTCGTGGTGTGTCGCATCAAACCAGTCAGAAGACTGATGATTAAAAATAAAAAGAAAGGAAGTGAGAGAGAGAAAGAAGTGGAACTGGAACAGAAATGTTGACCCTGCTTTACTGGAAGAATTTTAGATAAGTATTGTTCATTTATAAAGAAGATCGCAGGTACTACGCTTGTGCGATATGTTATTGAGTACTGTTCGATTATTAGGAATCAGCACCAGGTTTGAGTAAAGGAATACATAAAAGCAATTCAAAGGCGAGATGCTAGTTCTGTTACAAGTAGGTCCAAGAAAGACGCAAGTATTACGGTGATGGTTCGATAACTCAAATTGGAATCCCTGGAGAGGAGGAGATGTTCCTTTTGGAGAACACTATCGAGAAAATTTAAAGAACCGGCATTTGAAGCTGACTGCAAAACCATTCTACTGCTGCCAACATACATTTCATTTGAAGAATATGAAGATAACATACGAGAAATTAGAACTCATACGGAGGTATATTGAATGTTGTTTTCCCTCATCCTATGCGGATGTGAAACAGGGAAAGAAGTGACTCGTAGTGGTAAGGATATCCTACGCCACGAACCTTAGGGTGGCCGCGCAGTGTATTTGTACACGTAGATGTAGAACCACAGCGTCTAGTACATAATTGTTCTCAGTAGTTGCAACATGCACTTGTACGTCACGTATGCTGCAACAAATTCTTTATATGACACCGAGTAGCCTTTGTTCAGCATCATGTAGGGTTCATCCGTTGTTTTTTTAAGATGTGCGCATGCCCGGAACTTGCAGCCTGTGATGGTTCAATGCGATTATTCATGACAAACAGCGGCAGTGGTTGAATGTAAAATTGGCCGCTAGATATTGTTGTGTACGGTTATGATTTTTATCTTGTCTTCGTTGATGCCAATATCAGAAGTGTTTGATTCTAGTACTTAATATGCAGCGGTAAATATCGTTTTGCAGATAAACATTCAATCTTATCTTCTGCCTAATATCAGTTCCTTGTATTTCTGTACTGTGACGCCTTCTAGATGAGATATTTCTTTCGGAAAAGTACAATATTTATTAGCTTCATATGCTGTGAATTCTTCGCGTTTAACTATAACAGGTTGGTCCCGGTGGAGAGTCGAGTCCTCCCTCGTGCATGGGTATGTGTTTGTCCTTAGGATAATTTCGGTTAAGTGGTGTGTAAGCTTAGGGACTGATGATTTTAGCAGTTAAGTCCCATAGGATTTCAAACATACATTTTAACTATAACAAGCCGTCAAGGACAAGTGAATCTAAAGGTAATCCCATCTGAACTCGGTTGTGAGCCAGTAACTTAATATAACGAGGAAAGGAAGCAAAGTAACTGTGACAACTCATAAAGGATGATGTAGAGAAGTCGGAGATGGTAAGGAAGCATCTGGCCAGTCAAAGTAACTGGCACAGCACGAGATCAAATAGCGCCGAGAAACAACAGCAAAATAAGACAGCGAACCGTGAACGCTGAAGTCACCGGCCTCTAGAGGGAGCGAAAAGATAAAGAGAACTGAAATTAATGGCGGGTACAAAGGGAAAGATCCTGCAGCACCAACGCCGTAAATAAACAGTGTAGGAGAATCAGACGGTGAAAGTTCCAGCAAAGGGGAGAGCGAAACAAGAAGAGCGCCAAGGACACGCCTAAGTTAGATTCTCAGTGTTAAGAAGTTATTTACGTAGCCACGTTTAGTGCATGTTTTCATGATAACGTATGTGGAAGAAAAGCAAACGTTTGCTTGCAGCTTTGGTGTTTCAAGTACAAATAAGAAGACTAGTTTTTGAATATGGACAACTTTTCCGTATAATTTTTCTCATTAATTCACACCGTGTATTCGTGCAATTACAGCACGGAAAATGGCCACACCCTTGCTGAGACAAAATTCTCATATCCAACAGCTAAAAGTACTGGATCTGGCTCACAACGGAACATTCCAAAATGTCAATAAAGGATCTTTATGAAGATTGGCTTGTGTTTTTTTGGGCCTAATTTCACTTTTAAGAGTAAAACGCATGCTGAAGTTTAATTTGGCATGTTGGGTTTGGAGAGAATATCTTCAAAACGATGATGTACAAAAAATGATCCTAATGGAAGAGTAATATGTAATAAACCTTCTTGAAAACTGTATAATTGCATTTTGAAGCAATCTGAAATTTTGCGAAATACCACACCACCATTAATTAATTCTGAAAAACAAAATTTTTTCATACAGTGTCAATTAAAGAACGTTTTAATATACATACATTCATGTGTATTATAGCTGGTTTCTGAAATACGATTTCTGAAAATAAACTGTACACTAACGTCATAAACATTCAACAGAACTAGGTCTGAAAATCTTCTCATAAAATTCTTCCATCATCGAAATCAGTATACATTTTACGACTGCACTTATGCCGTCGAGACATTTGGGATCACCAGGTGGACAATTTCCATTTCCTGGGGTATGATGATCAAAATTGTTCTCTCACACTGAGCACCCACCTTTTCGTAGTTTTAAAAGAGACTAAAGGTGAGTTTGGATCGAGAATTCTAAAAATCCATTTTCAAGCCCTAAATGTACTTTCGGCAGCACCGAAATCGAAAAAATAGAACGTCTGACCAGCACAAAAGACATCTCAATGATTTTATCTTCCCAGTGAGGGAGCCAAACCTGTTATTTTCAGATTCTTGGGGTGTCACACAGTGAGATGTAAACCGCTTTCGATGCTGGAATAACTTCCTGAGAAGTATTGCAGATCCAGTTCTTTTGAAATTTTATGATGTGAATCTCTACTTGAGAAACAACACAATCAATCTGCAGCCTGCAGTCACTAGTACATAACAAGTTCTCTTCGCCAAAGCTTACCAATGTACTGAAATATATCTGATACACATGAGGATATATCGGGGGTCGCCCGAGACAACTTGAAATCCTGCTGAATTTTGTTGTACATTATATCATGTATTAATGATAAGTGCATGTTGTAAAAATTATTTTAAAGCTGTTTCTTACACATGATCTTTATTGTAAACAGTTACTATTTTAAGTTTACAATATATACATATGTGAAAGCGTAAAAAAACAAATACAAGCAAAATAAATTAGTAGACTAATAAAGAACGTGTAGATATTTTAATCAGGTATGTTGAAAATTTTCTGACACCAAACTGTGCACTTATTTTCAAAAAACGCTGTTTCAGAAAACAGATTAATTACACAAGGATTTATGTAGCTTGGAAGCTTCTTTAATTATTGTTGTAACAAGATTTTCTATTTTCACAAATAATTAATGGCAATGGGGTACTTTCCAAAACTTCAACTTACTACAAAATTCCAGTATATAGTTCTCAAGGACATTGTCTGTGAGAAACATTGTTATACATCATCATTTCAAAGATTTTCCCTCCAAACCTAATACGCCAAACTAACTTTCAGGGTGTGTTTTATTCCTAAAATTGGAATTGGGCGTGAACAAGAAAATACGTGTTGCTTTATTTTCCCAACTATACACACTCGCAAAGTTTCAGCAAGATAGTTTTTGACATTTGAGACTTTCCCTTGCTTGTTACATACTTAATAGTATGCACGACCATGTAGAGCCATGCGGAATGCAGTATTTATTCAAGAAATTAAAGAGGGTGAAGCAGAAGATGTAAGAAGGCTCTTGAACAAATAAGTTTCACATATTTATGCTAAGCTTTCAAAATTTGGTGAAAACTGCGAAACACATTAAAGTGACACGGACACATGACACTATTTTTCAACACAGTCACGAAGTCTCGTAAAGATCAGTCGTTCCGTTCGTCGGTAAGTTAAACACGCTCATTGGTGAAGGAGCCTTTCGAGAACCACAATGTGAACGTCCTCGTCGTTAGAAAATCTCTGCCTCTAAGGTGCTCTTATGGCACTACGACCGAACGCGTCATTGTATTTAGTCTACATAAAGACCAAATTTCGGTGCGAATCTATGTGAAATTCAGAGGATTTCGTCACGAGAATCCTAGTGTCTCTCATTCCTCAATTTTGGAGTGCATTTCCAGTTGAAGAGCCGTTTTACTCGCATCCTGTCGTGTACCTGTTACACTAACAGGAGCAGAACTACGTCTGCAGGAATACTCGGAACATGTACTCTCTTCTGACAATACGCCACTCCTGTTTCACAATGGTCTTAAAGTGGGATAACACGTCTAAATTATTTTCTGAAGCACACACATACATAGCACACACAACAATCGAAGTGACCCGAAAATTCGGCTTCATAGATATAGTCTATTAATCTTTCCACCTATTCACTTGATAATGATAAGATTCATTGTCAGATGTTTTGACATTTCTTGTGCGGTGCCGTGGAGTTCTCTCGTTAGACGACAGACATATTTAACAACAGGAAACGCGCGACATTTCCCAATACGCCAAAGAATTCTTTTGTCTCTTTATTTGACTCTACAAACACACAGCGCTCGTGGGCAGTTTTCCACCACAGACGTGTACCACCAGTGCACAGCCAAGTTCTGTATGACAGTAGCCTTGCAGAGTTGGTGCTTCATCATAAAGAGTTAGAGACGAAGTCTATCCACAATGGGAAACTTTTTCCCTTAAACTGCAGGGACGATGTGCTGCTCAACTTCACCACACCACTTTTTTTAAGCATTGTTTTGTCAATGATTTACGTCATTTACGAGGGCTACTGTTCCAATCTCCGATCTATCGTGAAATGGGAACTACAGCGAAAATCCAAAAACTTTTTTGTACCATTTAGCTACACCTTGCTTCAGTTTCTCCCTATAGTTGCTACTTCGAACTTAAGACAAATTTTTAACGTGGTACCAACGATCCAATACCACCGAATCATAGAAGGCTGCCCGTGAATCATGCAAATTTCTTACGCTGGTCTGCACCTCGTTCTCTCTGTGAGATTTCTGTCCACATAGCCAGCAGTTCACGTGAGCAAAGAGATGAAAAACATAGGAAGTCCGGGACATATAGTGAGTGATCAAACAATTCCCACCGAAAATGCTGCAGGGTGTCTACAGTATACAGTGGAGAATTGTCATGATGAAGGATATGCATGACGGTTAGGTTATGTATGCTGCATAAGATAAGGCGGAACGCTTCAACTGGACTTTACACATGAAGGGAGACATAATTTTTTAGGCATCTGTACGTGCTCACAGTGCGCTGAAAATTGACAATAGTAATGTGACACGATAGACAGGCATACAAGAGACGCTGAACAAAACTTCTGGGCAACGCTTCATTGGATTTTCACTGCGGTTTTAATTTGGCGACTGGTAGGAGATTCGAAAAAATCGTATTTGATTCAGCAAGAAATGAAAAGTTTGACCTACAAGCAAGATGAACTCGATTATATGTAGTAGAACAGCTTACACATTGTTCTTGCTACTAACTGGCTGAATTTATAGGCCTATGGGCACCCAAGTGATTTAGTAGCTTTCTTTTCTGTAAGTGTGATACGACAGTAAAAATGAAACTTATTTGTTGCCAGAAGGAAGCAATATCAGCCTCCTTTTCCCTCCCTCAAGAGTTTTGAGAATGTTGGCGTAATTTGTAGTTTCACCGACACTCTCGCAAGAGTTTTCGTGAGTACTAATATAATTTGTAGTTCCACCTAAGTTTTATTCACAAATCTTCAGACTAGTTTTCTACTTTGAAGACCTGTGAATTGCAGTTGATCTCTGTCTTCCAAAGCTACCTAATACCTCGCCTCACTATTAAGACGATTTATGCAGAACTATTCTCATCATAAATGCACAAGTTGAAGATTTTATTTGGAAGTTCAAATCGCTAGGATTAAACGATTCATTGTTATTAATCAGATTCTACGCAGTATCACTATTCATGAACCATGGACCTTGCCGTTGGTGGGGAGGCTTGCGTGCCTCAGCGATACAGATGGCCGTACCGTAGGTGCAACCACAATGGAGGGGTATCTGTTGAGAGGCCAGACAAACGTGTGGTTCCTGAAGAGGAGCAGCAGCCTTTTCAGTAATTGCAGGAGCAACCGATCTGGATGATTGACTAATCTGGCCTTGTAACAATAACCAAAACGGCCTTTCTGTGCTGGTACTGCGAACGGCTGAAAGAAAGGGGAAACTACAGTCGTAATTTTTCCCGAGGGCATACAGCTTTACTGTATGGTTAAATGATGATGGCGTCGTCTTGGGTAAAATATTCCGGAGGTAAGATAGTCCCCCATTCGTATCTCCGGGCGGGGACTACTCAAGAGGAAGTTGCTATCAGGAGAAAGAAAACTTGCGTTCTACGTTTCGGAACGTGGAATGTCGGATCCCTTAATCGAGCAGGTAGTTTAGAAAATTTAAAAAGGGAAATGGATAGGTTAGATATAGTGAGAATTAGTGAAGTTCGGTGGCAGGAGGATCAAGACTTTTGGTCAGGTGAATACAGCGTTATAAATACAAAATCAAATAGAGGTAATGCAGGAGTAGGTTTAGTAATGAGTAAAAAAACAGGCGTGCGGGTAAGCTACTACAAACAGCATAGTGAACGCATTATTGTGGCCAAGATAGACACGAAGCCCACTCCTATTACAGTAGTACAAGTTTATGTACCAACTAGCTCTGCAGATGATGAAGAAATTGATGAAATGCATGATGAGATAAAAGACATTATTCAGATAGTGAAGGGAGACGAAAATTTAATAGTCATGGGTGACTGGAAGTCGAGTGTAGGAAAAGGGAGAGAAGGAAACATAGTAGGTGAATATGGATTGGGGCTAAGAAATGAAAAAGGAAGCCGTCTGGTAGAATTTAGGACAGAGCATAACTTAATCATAACTAACACTTCGTTCAAGAATCATAAAAGAAGGTTGTATACATAAAAGAGATACTAAAAGGTATCAGATAGATTATATAAGGGTAAGACAGAGATTTAGGTACCAGGTTTTAAATTGTAAGACATTTCCAGGGGCAGATGTGGAAAGAAGTACAGTAGAAGAAAACTGGGGCAAAAAGGAATACAAACGTCTCAAAAATGAGATCGACAGGAAGTGCAAAACGGATAAGCAGGGATGGCTACAGGACAAATGTAACGATGTGCAGGCTTATCTCACTAGGGGTAAGCTAGATACTGAATACAGGAAAATTAAAAAGACCTTTGGGGAAAAGAGAGCCACTTGTACGAATATCAAGAGCTCAGATGGAAACCCAGTTCCAACCACAGAATGGAAAGCAGGAAGATAGAAGGAGTATATAGAGGGTCTATGCAAGGGCGATGTACTTGAGGAAAATATTATAGAAATGAAAGAGAATGTAGATGAAGATGAAATGGGAGATACGATACTGCGTGAATAGTTTGACAAAGCACTGAAAGACCTGAGCCGACACAAGGCCCCGGGAGTAGACAACATTCCATTAGAACTACTGACGGCCTTGGGAGAGCCAGTCCTGACAAAACTCTACCATCTGGTGAGGAAGGTATATGAGACAGACGAAGTACCCTCAGACGTCAAGAAGAATATAATAATTCCAATCCCAAAGAAAGCGGTTGTTGACAGATGTGAAAATTACCGAACATCAGTTTAATAAGTCACACCTGCAAAATACTAACACGAATTCTTTACAGACGAATGGAAAAACTGGTAGATGCCGACATCGGAGAAGATCAATTTGGATTCCGTAGAAATATTGGAACACGTGAGACAATACTGACGTTACGACTTATCTTAGAAGAAAAATTAAGGAAAGGCAAACCTACGTTTCTAGCATTTGTAGACTTAGGGAAAGCTTTAGACAATGTTGACTGGAATACTCTCTTCCAAATTCTAAAGGTGGCAGGGATAAAATACAGGGAGCCAAAGGCTATATACAATTCGTACAGAAACCAGATGGCAGTTATAAGAGTCGAGGTACATGAAAGGGAAGCAGTGGTTGGGAAGGGAGTGAGACAGGGTTGTAGACCCTCTCCAATGTTATTCAATCTGTATATTGAGCAAGCAGTAAAGGAAACAAAAGAAAAATTCGGAGTAAGTATTAAAATCCATGAAGAAGAAATAAAAACTTTGAGGTTCGCCGATGACATTGTAATTCTGTCCGAGACAGCAAAGGAAATGGAAGAGCAGTTGAACGGAATGGACATTGTCTTGAAAGGAGGATATAATATGAACATCAACAAAAGCAAAACGAGGATTATGGAATGTAGTCGAATTAAGTCAGGTGACGCTGAGGGAATTAGATTAGGAAATGCGACACTTAAAGTAGTAAAGGAGATTTGCTAATTGGGGAGTAAAATGTCTGATGATGGTCGAAGTAGAGAAGATGTAGACTGGCAATGACAAGGAAAGCGTTTCTGAAGAAGAGAAATTTGTTAACATCGAGTATAGATTTCAGTGCCAGGAAGTCGTTTCTGAAAGTATTTGTATGGAGTGTAGCCTTGTATGGAAGTGAAACATGAACGATAAATAGTTTAGACAGGAAGAGACTAGAAGCTTCAGATATGTGGTTCTACAGAAGAATGCTGAAGATTAGATGGGTAGATCACATAACTAATGAAGAGTTATTGAACAGAATTGGGGAGAAGAGGAGTTTGTGGCACAACTTGACGAGAAGAAGGGACCGGTTGGTAGGACATGTTCTGAGGCATCAAGGGATCACAAATTTAGCACTGGAGGGCAGCGTGGAGAGTAAAAATCGTTGAGGGAGACCAATAAATGAATACACTAAGCAGATTCAGAAGGATGTAGTTTGCAGTGGGTACTGGGAGATGAAGAAAGTTGCACAGGATAAGGTAGCACGGAGAGCTGCATCAAACCAGTCTCAGGACTTAAGACCACAACAACAACAACATCGCTATTCACCGAGGTCCCACTTACTGATTCCTTATTTCTTATCGACTAATATTCAATTGTGGTCTATTTGTACACTGCGCTAACCTGTACTTACTTGAAATAAAGTGATGCATTTTACCAATAGACTGAAATTGTCAAACAGGGGTAAATCGTCATTATTGTCTGTTAATCCATTTACACAGTAATGGCACTTTTGAGGTGTGGACCCAGGAAGATAAAAATAATTTCAGCTTCTGAATCAGTAAATGAAACTATTCATTTTACTAAATAAATCAGAAATCTACTGATTTAGGGTGATGAAATTTTTGTTCAGAAAATTTCTGTAAGTGATCCGGCACTAACTCTGCTCTACCAGTAAATAGTTGGTAACATTGTACATAGATCTTACTCGATCTTAGAGCTGCGGTGTTCATATCTTATTGCTGATATGGACACGCTTCAAAGAGAACAAGTAACCTAAAAAGAGTTTTTGGAACAAATGAAGAGTGAAGCTTCCTAGTAAAATAGACCTGGGTGCTGCACGGGGACCCGGGTCTGGGAGATTCGGTTTCGACAGGCAAGTGCTGAGCTTTCAAAGGAAGACTTACGACGCACCCTCACAACTTCATTTCCATCAGTGCGTCTTCTACGAATTTCCTAACTTCGTAGAAGTTCTCCTACACACTTTGGGGAACTAGTACTTCTGAAAGAAAGGATATTGCCGAGGAATAGCTTACCCACGTCTGGAGACTTTTTCCAAAATTCAAGTGAGAAGCTCCATAACAAATTCGCAAAGCTCTATCGATAAAACCAGAAAGAGGACATACAGGTTCAAGAAGCTTAGTGGCTAAATCATAGGTTTTCGGACATCCTCAGGAATTCTTTACTCAAAAAGCTATCTTCCAACTTTTACTGAAGTAGAAAGCGCTATTTCTTAGAATATTACTATCTTCGTTGATTTTGATGGAACCGTGCAAAAAAATTTAACTGAAACGAATTGTCTTCCATTCATGTAAAGTTGCAGCTGAAAATACGAGTTAATGTGACCTTAAGATCTTTGAAGCAGCACCTTTATTCGCCCGATCTCGCACCACGTTACTTCTCTTGTTACGTGGTCGCGGATTTGACAACACAGATGGCGTCATTAACGAAATGGAAGAGTGGTTTGAGGCAAAATCTGCAGATCTCCCCAATCAGTGAATTCGGAAGGTCAAAAATCCCGGTAAAAATATATATGTATGGATGATGCATACATAGAGAAAAATTAGTAAGAGCTAGTCAACACAAATTGTCTGTCACATCTTATAAGGCGATATTGAGAGCTACGCAATAGATCCTCGTAGTAGGAATGTGCACGTCTGTGCTATGAGTCGGCAAAGACTGTGACGTCGGAATGGTCAATTGAAATATTACTGTGTAAGCAAATCGAGTATCAGAATTTTATTTGGGAATCTGTCGACAGGTATATATTGTGTACAAAATCGATTTCATTCCAATAGATATTTTATCTGAGTTACATCTGATGTGGTGTTAGATCTCTCGCCGATTTCTTACCTCCATCGGTACGATTCCCGCAACATCATGCTGGGGTGAAAAGATGTAGAGATCCGGATGTTTCAGGTCCAGGGTACGTGTGTGGTTCGAGATCTTACGAGAAAGTTAGAACTGTATTACATTGAATGAGGGTGTCAAGGCTCGTCAGAAGCTGTCTATGTTCATGAAGTATACTGCTTTGATCTTGTAATTTTCTATATTTATTGACGAAGTAGATATTCGTGAGCCGGCGTGATCGTCTTTGATTAGAAATGTATGTGTCCTCGGTCCTGGGTTCGATCTTAGCCTCCTAATAAGTTCTGAATAAAAATCATCAACAATGGTATAAGGATTTCGGTATAAGGATTTCGGTATAAGGATTCACCGTCGTTCTGCCAACGGCTTTGTCAATGAGGGCGGAGGAGCTGACAGAAATTCGTGAGAACCCTTCGTCCAGGGACATCAAATTGTCCCTAAATGGCAGAGGATTCGTCAATGATCAACCCTAAAGAGAAGCAGAATATATGCGAAACCACTGTATTTAAGATACATTATGTGTTCCATAGGGTATGTGCATATCACTTGAAAACGTGTTACGATGATCCGTCGACTGGCAAAAGATTCCGTATTAGTCCTCATTTCAGTTAGCGAGGATTAGCTCGCCGAGGGGGAGGAAATCATGAGAAAAAGAGGGAACAACCAAGAAAGTATAAGATACTAAGAGTCAGCGCGTGGGAATGTCGGTAGAGTGAATACGATAGGGAAGGGGGGAATTGTGAGAAAGGTCTCGGTCTAGATACAGTGGAGGTCGTCGAAGTTGTCGCCCTGTTCTCTCTCCGCTCGATGGTGATGGGTGTCCCAGTCGAGATGACGTGGAACGGCGTCTTTCGATCACGACAACGCCGATCTGTAACTATTATTTTGAGATAGTGTATCTCAGAAATGATATCACTTTCTCGATGGAGCAGCACGCCGGAGTGTGTGCGCCGCCCTTGCTTGTAATGAAAGCAATTGTGTTCGTTGTCCGTCGATCTTCTTCACTTAGAAATGTAGCGACTGCACCACTCGATAACGCGATGCCTGAAATAACCGAAAGTCCCTTGCGTGTTCGAGACAGACCTTTCAGTTTACGCGAGCTCGCTGACTATAATTCTTATGCCCGATTTGAGAATGGTTATTAAAACGTTAGAAAATCGGGTCTTAAATCATCATTCCATCACCCAAGCCTAGGCCATATTATGAATTTTGTGAGGATATTAAGCTGTTAGTTCCGTCGTCAGGGCTTCGCTACGTCGCGTATTCAATAACTGCACTACGTAACTCCAGAGATAACATACCCTTGAGTAATGTTCTGAATGCGTCGTAATTTTGGTGTAAAGATACTGCTGTTCACATTTAAATTATCACTAATTCACTTGGCACTTTTATGTTATCCGAAGACTCAGTCAATTCAACAAATACACTTTAAATGTCCATTAAATTGTGTAGGGGACACGAAGAATTAAAGTTGAATGAAGGTTTATTGTCTTTCATTATTATTGTCTGTCCCTATGCAAAGCACACACACCGATATGACATTCAGGAAATTATGTACGTTAACATCAGCAATATTGACTTTGACGATAACTTCTGACAATACGCCGAAATTGTAATCTCTTCGTCCTTGCGTTTAGTTGTGGCCCACTCAAGTCTAATAATCGAGTTTATGTCAGCGATCAGTCTCTTTCTGTGTCCTTTCATGTTCGTTACTATTAAGTATCTCGAAAGCTAAGTCCCATCACATAACAGTATTCACACGATTCACTTTTCTGTCACATACATCAAAATCCCGTTGTTTGTCTAACGGTAAAGATGATCCTACATTAGTGCGACATCTGACAAATATTTGCCGGCTATATCGTAGAAATTTAAACTTCATGTCAGTTTCAAAACCATCTAGTAGCGTTTAACATGCGTACTACTGTTGCCAAATACAAGAGAGAAGGGAAGTTAACAAAAAAATGGTTCAAATGGCTCTGAGCACTATGGGACTTAACGCCTGTGGTCATCAGTTCCCTAGAACTTAGAACTACTTAAACCTAACTAACCTAAAGACATCACACACATCCATGCCCGAGGCAGGATTCGAACCTGCGACCGTAGCGGTCACGCGGTTCCAGACTGTAGCGCCTAGAACCGCACGGGCTCTCCGGCCGGCGGAAGTTAACATCTCCATTGCCGAGTTACGTTGTAGTCATAGCGAACTTACAGCTCGATGCGGCTACAACTCTCTTATAGGATAAATGTTATCTTTGGTCAGTTAATGGTCTGGGCTATTAACCTTCGTAAATAATAATAGAATTATTTCTTTAAAGTTTCTGTTTTGTATTATATGGTATTCTTTCATTCAGTCCTTTCTTTATGATAAGCATTTCTATTTATATAACATCCCTGTTAAACAAACTGACAAAAGTGTAAATTTGGTTGTCAGACGCTGCCGTCACTGTCAGGATGACTAATTTTGCTATTTCTTTTGCAACAAAAGGGTGGTTATTATGGGTTCTATATTTGGGGTGTTACAGAGTGATATCGAAATAGCATAAGGATTTCTGGCCTAAAGAATATAAAGTAATGTTATCATTCGCAAGTAATGGTATAGCAGGATTCGTTAGGAATAGTAGGATGGGGCAGACTGTGTGTTACTTTGAACACTTCAGTGATAAGATTATTCTCTTCGGTATTGATAGTAAACCATGGAGAGAGAATATGAGGATATTAAAAGCGTTAATCGTTATGTAAGGGGAGATAGTAACTTAATGATCATAGGGGGGCTCGGAATATGGTACTAGGGAAAAAAGTAGAAGACGGAAAAAAATGAGTTTAGTTGTAGTTACAAGACAGAACAAAGACTGATTGTGTTTTGCTATAAATAAAACACAAAAAATTAGTGAATATAATGTTAAGGAACCACAAAGAGAGGAGATACACGTGGAAAAAGCCTGGAGATAAGGGAATTGGTTTATATGATGGCCACTCAAAGACTATGAAATCAGAAATTAGTAGTCTGTGCAACGTACACGAGTTCAGATATATATCAAAATCCAAAAATGATGAAGATTAGATAAACCTTTTTGAGAATCGTCCTGAGGACGCAAGATACCGAAGAAATGAGGAATAATGAGATGCGTTTAAGGTTCTCCGAGGCTGTAGTTACTGCCATAATGAATACTAGAATCCCTATTTTAGTTGAAAATGAATGGACAACTTACAATGAATTATCACAGATGTTGAACAGATAAAAATACACAGGCTGGCAGGCTGTGCTGTCCTATTAGGTTAGTGCACAAGATCGTAGGGATATCATTTTGTATGTTGATATTGTAGTTACTATGGGTTCATCATCGACTGCAGTTTTTTATTTGTAGCTTGCTCCTGGTATTTGAGTCTACATATTGTCATATTTTCATTTGGAGACGGAGAGTGGAGCTGTGGACGCTAGATACTGAAGTGCCAAGTGGCGAAATCGGAACGTTTCTGACATATTCTCACGTTTGGTTTCAGTCAGGGGTTACAACATAGGGGCGGTGTATGGGGATTGTGCCAATGGACAGAGCGCCGCAAGACAATTGTTTTATCGTTAAGGAGGATCACTTTGACATTAGTAGCTTTAAAGCCTCAGGAAGATCTTTTGGGTTTAACGAAGATCGTTTAAACGAGTTAATCCGTAATAATCATAATCAGTGTACTCGAGAACTGGCAAATTCGATGAAGTGTGATCATTCCACAATCGTGCGACATTTGTATGCAATGTGGATCATGAAACAATAAGGTGTGTGGGTATAGCAGTCTCCATGCCATAATCGAAAAACCCAGCGGTTAACCGTATGTGCATCTCTACTTGCTCGTTCTGAACTCGGTCGTGAACAACACCTTCCATTCCTATCCCGTATCGCTACTGATGCAGAGAAGTGGTGTCCGCATACTAACATAAGGAAAAGAAGGGAATGGTTAAGATCAAACAAAGCAGTAACTCCCTATACAAGATCTGCAAGTGTTCACAAAATATGGTTCAAATGGCTCTGAGCACTATGGGACTTAACATCTATGGTCATCAGTCTCCTAGAACTTAGAACTACTTAAACCTAACTAACCTAAGGACATCACACACATCCATGCCCGAGGCAGGATTCAAACCTGCGATCGTAGCGGTTGCACGGTTCCAGACTGAAGCACCTAGAACTGCTCGGCCACACCGGCAGGCAATCGAGAAGTTACTCCGTCGTTAAAGGATATTGTAAATAGTGAGGAAGAATTTGTTGTTAAAGACTGGTCTCTGTTATGTGCATCTGTTGTGTTTATTAAACCTATGGAGAAACACAACGAACTTTATGCGTCATCCTACTACTTCACTAGGATCAGTTCATATTCAAAGTTCTCAATACGTTGCAACTATCATCCGTGGTCACAACAGTGTTCTGTGCAGTTTGTGTGCATTATCTCTGATCGTGGGCAAATTATAGACGTACGTACAGTACATGCTTCCGCAACAAAGATAGCCGAAGAGGCACCATACGGAAGTCTTAGACTCCATACAGGAAAAGTTTAAACACATGATTGGTTGCTTTTCAAAGTAGCCGAAAGCAGACAGTCACTGAAGAGGATTCTCACAAAGAATAAGACGACGAAAGCTGGAAGAGACACTAAAAAACTTAATTTCGCACTAGTGACCCCTGACAGCACCACAACTACACGAAGGGATCACCATAAGAAAAAAACAGCAGCAAGGCAAGCTAGAATTCCAAAACCGCTTATCAGTGATGCAAGTCCTTGTCATTGGAAAACTATTCGGGAGATAAAACCTGGACTATGGAGCAATGGAAGAAAGGCATTTAGTCGAAAGGGTCTTTCTTTATATTCATTCGAGTTTCTGGCCGTGTCTGTGTACCAAGAGTGAAGCAGGCGGTGGTTGGGTCATGATTTGGGCAGACATATCGTGGTATAATCCCCATGGGATCTCTACGACGTCACATTACTGCCAAGGATTATGTGACCACTCTGGCTCATCAAGTCAATTCTATGTTGCAATGTTTGTCCTCCGATGATGAAGCTGTGTTCCAAGGCGAAAGAGGTCCTGTTCCCACAGCTCGCATCGTCCAGCACTGGTTTTGTGTGCACGAGAGAGAATCATCGCCATGTCCCTTGGTCACTACAGTAATCTGATCTCAATGATTTTGAGCTGTTGTGGTCTAATCCGGAGAAAGGGATGTGCGAACGTCATTTACTTCAACCATCGTTCCATGAAAATGCAACGTTTTAGAAAATGAATTTCTTTCGATTCCCTTAAAAACCATGTCTGACCTGTACATATCAGTTCCGGGAAGACTGGAAGCTGTTTTGAATGCCAATGGTTTTCCTACAACGTATTAACGTTTAATGGTAATGTATTAGGCTTTTGGCGTCTCTATATTTTTTTCCACCTCTTTTAGGTGCAAGGAATGTTACAGCGAAGACGCCCTGTACAACAAATGAATACTTCAGTTGACCGATTAAAGGAGGAGGTACAAAAAATGTAATGGAAATTTAGACCTAGAATAACACATGTCATTTAGCAGCAAACTACACACATCAGAAAAAGTTTTGCATCACCCCGATTCTTAGAACTCCTGAAGATAGACGTTGACTGGGGTATTGTATCACAGAAACAGTCTCTTTGACTGTTCAGAGATGTCACAAAACCCGCCCAAAGATGTGAACAACCAGCAGCGCCTAGTAGACGGAGCGGATCCGACATCCGATCAGTTCCATTCATTCCACCAGGCAGGAGTTACATGGCTCGTGTAGTCTGTAGATCAACCATGCCTAGATGGTCAATACCGCGTTTCGATCGCGTCCGCATTGTTACTTTGTGCCACGAAGGGGTCTCTAAACGGGAAGTGTCCAGTCGTCTTGGAGTGAACCAATGCGATGTTGTTCGTACATGGAGGAGATACAGAGAGACAGGAACTGCCGATGACATGCCTCGCTCAGGCCGCCCGAAGGCTATTACTGCAGTGGATGACCGCTACCTATGGATGAAGGAGCCCTGACAGCAACGACACCTTGTTGAATACCGCTTCTCGTGCAGCCACAGGACGTGGTGTTACGATTCAAGCTGTGGGCAATAGGTTGCATGAAGCGCAACTTCACTCCCGGCGTCTATGGTGAGGTCCATCTTTGCAACCACGACACCATACAGCGGGGTATGGGCCCAACAACAATCCGAATGGACCGCTGAGGATTGACATCACGTTCTCTTCACCGATGAGTGTCGCATATGCCTTCAACCAGACAATCGTTGGTGTTTGGTGGTAATACGGTCACGCTGAATGCCTTAGACACACTGTCCACCGAGTATTTTTGTATGGCAATATGTATGGCTGACGTACGCCATTGGTGGTCATGGACGACAGTTCAAGCCCCCATCGTGCACATCTTGTCAATCACTTCCTCATTGATAACGACACCGCTCGACTAGCGTGGCCAGCATGTTTTTCAGACATGAACCCTATCGAATATGCGCGGGATATATAGAAAAGTTCTGTTTGTCGACGACTTGACCCAACAGCCACTCTGAGGGACCTATGCCGAATTGCCGTTGAGGGGTGGGACAATCTAGACCAACAGAGCCTTGATGAACTTGTGGATAGTATGCCATGACGAATACAGGCAACACAATACAAGAGGACGTGCTACCGGGGTAGTATAGGTACCGATGTGTACAAAAATCTGGACCACAACCTCTTGAACGTTTCGCTGTACGGTGGTATAGCATGCGACGTATGTTTTCATGAGCAATAAAAAAGGCTGAAATGATGTTTATGTTGATCTCTATTCCGATTTTCTCTACATTCTCGGAACTAAGGTGATGCAAAACATTTTTTGATGTGTATGAATAGGATACAAAGTCGAAATTGCTGGAGGACACAAAGAAGAAATCTTCAGGATGATTTATTTATCATACAGATATGTCGAAACAAAGGTCTCTGAAATTAAAGCAAGGGCACCAAATGAAGAGTGCAATCTGAATTCTACTGCCATATGCAGAGACGAGAGTGGATAGGAGAGTGGAACACTGTAGTCTTCTGCGGGGGTAAGAAAGTCTCTGATGACGTGATTGAGGAAGAAATGGTAGACGATATGGAAATCACAGGGTATCAGGATCAGACTTTGTGAGCTTCGCGAGAATTGCGATAAGCTAAATCGGAAGGGATAGATAATATTTCTTCGAAATTTCTGAAATCATTAAGTGAACCATGTGACTGTCCATGTTGGTATACGGAATCTATGACTATGGAGACATACCAGTAGACATGTGGAATACTGTCATCCACACAATCCAGAAAGCGGTATAGGCACATTAAGTGCGAGAACTATCGCGCAATCAGCTTTTAGCTCACGCTTTCAAGCTGCTGACAACAGTAGAACACAGATAAAGGAGATAAGAATTTTAGACCTCTTACAATACGATCAGTTTGCTTTCGGAAAGCTATAAGCAACAGAGAGCCAGGTCTGGTATTGCGACTGACAATGAAAATTAGAGTTGAGAATAAGAAAGAATATACCGACCAGGAAAAAGCGTCCGGTTGTATAAAATTGTACAGACTGTTCGAAAGTCGGAGGAAACCTGGAGATAATTGCAGAGAGAGACTAGCGAACAGGGCAACGATTCATAGTTCCTCAATATGGGAGGGAATTGGATATACGTTCTAATCTCCATCTTCCCTTCTCTCTGTCCGTCTCTTTGTCCTCCGTTACTATGCGTCTTTGTCCATGACGTCTTCCCCGCCCCCCCCCCTCCCCACACTTTCTCTGTGTCCATCACCTCCTCTTCTTCCTCCTCCTCTCTCGTTCATCTCCTCCTTCCCCTTCCCGTGTCCATCTCCTCCTGCCCCCTTTTCTATGTCCATTACCTCACGCCATTCTCTGCTTACCTCTTCTTCCCATCTCTCTCTGACCTTGAACCTTGTTTATTGTTATTGAAAACTAGGCCCTGAGAAATGAAGTTACTTAAAATTAATGAAATCGGTTCAAATCGTTGTTATACAGGGTATGAAGAGATTATGCCAGGTACTGAATCTGTGAAAATAATAGTTTCAATGATCATATCTTGCATAGTTTTAATCAGCGAACGTGCAAGATTGTAAAGTGTCTGACGATTCATATTTTGTTGTAGTTTTTTAATGATAAGCCGTTATGCCATAAATACAGCTTCCCTGCATTCTGTTAAAACAGAAAGAAGAGAACAAATAGTTCATTTAAAAAAAAAGGAAATAATGGAAAAATATATATGGGAGAAAAAAATTATCTCATGGTTTAAATGCTCTGCTGAGAACTTAAAACTGCACATTGTTCCAAAAAAATATGTAGCCTATGTCCCTCTGCATGTTTATTAGGGTACCGTGTAAAAGTCTGTAATAGTTCGGTCAAGAAATTATGGAGAGTTTTGCTAACAAGTTTCTATGTTATATAAATATGTATATATTTATATTTTACATATAATTTAAATATATATAGCCTGTATTCGTTAGAATGTTTAGTAGACCACAGTGTAAAAAGTTAAAGTAAATCGGCCAAGAACTTATAGAGATTTTAGCTAACAAAGTTTGAATAATAAAACTACGTAGCCCATGTCCATCCGAATATTTAGTAGAGAATCTTGTCTAAATTTGAAGTAAGTCGGTAAATAACATTTCGACATTTTTAGTAATCACGTTAAATAGCATCTTTTTTTTTATGTAGTAGAACCAACGAACCCCATAATACTTCATAACTACATAGTAATATGTGAATTGAGTGTAAGTCCTAATTTCCTTGTGCCCTCTCGATCTACATATCTCTTCCACGCTCTGTTATTCTTCTCCTTAGCCTCCCCCCTCTCTCTGTCCCTCTACTCCTTTCACTCTGGGTAATCTTGAGCCTTATTTGTTCTTATTGCAATTAAAAGAAAATGGTTCTGTGCACTATGGGACTTAACTGCTGAGATCATCAGTCCCTTAGAACTTAGATCTACTTAAACCTAACTAATTTAAGGACATCACACACAGCCATGCCCGAGGCAGGATTGTAACCTGCGACCGTAGCGGTCTCGCGGTTCCAGAATGTAGCGCCTAGAACCGCTCGGCCACTATGGCCGGTTGCAATTACAAGTTCGGTGGTAAGATACTAACTGTAATCTCATAAGCCATAATTCAAACGTTTCTATTAGCTGTGAAAACAGAAATCGGGAAATAAACAAAACCTCACACCTTCACAGCAGAATAAGCCCTACATTTTCACTCTCGCAGTCGGTTTTAACAGAAATCCTGGACATATTTGTTTAGAAATATTAAGTCTAAGTTCATATAAATGTTCATGTTAGTGACCAGTACAAATCTGAAACGTGTAAAATTTTTAAGTAAATCGGACAGGTACTTATAGAGAATTACGGGAACAACATAACTAGAGATGGGTCGAACTCGTTCATTCCCGTGAACTACTTCATTCGTTTCACTCTTTGCCGTGAAGCGTTCAAATGAAGTAGTTCATTCATGAAGTACAGAAGCCTGGCGAAGTTGCCCAGTTCACCGCTCAGCCGCGGCTACGCTCGCTTCGCTTCGCTCGTACGATAAAGCTTCTTAATACTTCATAATTTTACCAACAGATGGCCGACCTATGCAGTTACGAGCACGCAACGTTCTACGCTCTTACAGCGTCTGAATTAACTTAAATAGAGCATGGTCGAAGGGGACAAAGGAAAGATAAACAGAGAAGCCTGTCACATATAAAGGTGATACATTTAACCTTGTTCGACAATTTTTCATGAAGCGCCCAAAAAAGTCTTTATCTGCCAAGTGAATCATTATTTGTTGTATTCATGGACTGAAAACTAGGGCTACCAAAGAAATGCAGTTCAATTTCATGTTCCTTTTAAAATTTAATCCAAAACAGGACGAGTATGTTTACCACTGTCACATAGTCTATATACCTACGTTAAGTAATTATTCAGAAGTTTTCCTGTAGATTTTATTTTAGTTGAGAATAATAATCCCCCAGATTCAAAACGTAAACTGTCACCTGTAGTCATTGGTACGATTTCAGGTAAAATCCCTCTTTCAGTGTTATTCACAAACCTTTTATTTTCATGTCGGCTGTGCGTGCTCACACAGCCAGCCTCTTCGTTTGTATCTTTAATATTCATCTGTCTGCAAGCGCTGCCAACGGTAGGCTACCCGTAGACGCGAAGTATAACTGCACAAACAGTCACAGGTAATGATGTCAGCGCTGCAGGAAGCAACTGACGCTGCTTTCCCCTCGCCCCTCACCTTCCCAGCCCCTCGTAAACCTATCGTTCCCCACAAACACCCCGCGATTCGTCGACAGGCAGTGGAGGGAGGACTGAAGTTAAGGGAGGATGAGTGACGTAGTGCCGATGTAGTGGGAGAGGGGGAGAGAGTGAGTGAACTAGAGAAAAGTGTGGAGTGTGCTATCTCTGAAGAGTTGGAAGTACCAGTTCATTGAAATTGAGTGGTTAGTTCACACTTCACTGGAGTGAAGCGTTTATTTGAACGACTCATTCACGAGCTCCCCATCACTAAACATAACTTCTTTCTATATTAAATGTGTAATTATGTATCTGTGTACTACAATATGGCCCTCCAGCAGGAGCATGAAAACATTCACGTATTCCAATGAAACGTTGTATCAAAATTTCAAAGCAATCGGCGAAGAACTTTCGGAGATTTAGTCCTACATTTTTATTTATACAAGATAAATGTACAAGAATGAAGAGGGAGCATTATGAATGGAAGGCCATTCGCTGTACCCACACCCTGACATCGGATAGCCAAATTGTATACCGTGATTCGCCACTCCACGGAACGTTTTTCCACGGTTCAATCGTCCAATGTTTCCACTCCTTACATCAAGAGAGGCGTCGTTTGGCATTTACCGGCGTGATGTGTGGCTTATGAGCAGCAAGTCCACCATGAAATAAGTTTCCTCACCTCCCACCTAACTGTCATAGTACTTGCAGTGGATCCTGATGCAGTTTGGAATTCCTGTGTAATGGTTTGGATAGATGTCTTCGACCCTCTTCAACTGTCAGCGGTCTCTGTCAGTCAACAGTCGAAGTCAGCCTGTACGCTTTTCTGCTGTAAGTGTCTCTTCATTTTTCCACTTCACTGTCACATCAGAAACGGTGGACCTAGCGATGTTTAGGAGTGTAGAAATCTGGCGGTCAAACGTGTCACAAGTGACACCCAATCTCCTGATCGCGTTCAAGTGCGTGAGTTCCGCGGTGCGCTCTATTCTGCTCTCTTGCGATGTCTAATGACTACTGAGGTCGGTGATATGGAGTGCCTGGCAGTAGGTGGCAGCACAATGCAACTAAAATCAGAAATGTATGTTTCTGGGGGTGACCGGATGCTTTTGATCACATAGAGTAATTAGCTAAAATTTCAACAGCTTCAACAACTTTTTTACGAGGGCTCCCGGGTGCGAGGCCGTCAATGGTTGTCGACGTGGCCGACGCCTAACTCTGCCAGTGCAGAATATCTAATAATAAATCAATATTTAAATATATTGCTCTAAAACTGGCAGTATATTTAGAATGAGAATCTGATATTTTTATAGGCCGGTATGTCGATATAAATATTTTCTTTCGATTTATTATGGCTGATCATAGTTCTTAAATGGCGATACTTGGGATTCCAATTTTTTTTTAATCTCTACAATCGTAGTCCTCCATGAGATCGAGAAAACAGTAAATATAGGTGCCAAATTAGATGCGTTCTTTGACTTCCGAAAGGTGTGCAATACAGTTGCGCATTGCGGCCTAATGAATAAAATACGAGCGTATGCAATATCAGACCGAGTGTTTGATTGTACTGAAGACCTTATAGCAAACAGATCACGTATTTACAATGCGCATCTGATATTTTTATAGGCCGGTACGTCGATATCGGTACTTTTTTTCAATTTATTATGGCTGATTATAGTTCTTAAATATCGATACATCGGATTCCCGAAATTTTTAAAAATCTCAGCAGTCCTAGTCCTCCATGAGATCGAGAAAACAGCGTACCTCAGTGGAGGACCATAACTGCTCGCAGTATACGTAAAAGGCCTAGCAGACACCGTTGAAAGTAGCATGAGGATTTCCGCGGAGCTTTTGTATACATAAAAATAGCAATGCTCGACAATAGAGGCGAATTGCAGGACGAACTGCGGAGGATCCTTACCAGATAGGACTGACGGAGTATATCGAAAAAGTTCAAAAAAGGGCAGGACGTTTTGTATTATTGCGAAATATGGGAGAGAGTGTGACTGAAATGATATGGGATTTGGGCTGGACATAATTAAAACAAAGGCGTTTATCGTTGCCACGGATTCTTCTCACGAAATTCAAATCACCAGCTTTCTTCTCCGAATATGAAAATATTTTGTTGACACCGTCCTACATAGAGAGCAACGATGACCACGATAAAATAAGGGAAATCACAGCCCGTACGGGAAGATATAGGAGTTGGTTGTTTCCTCGAGCTATACGAGATTAGAATAATGGAGAACTCTGAAGGTGGTTCGATTAACCCTGTGCCAGACACTTAAATATTATTTGCAGAGCATCCATGTAGATAGATAGATAGATAGATAGATAGGTGCTGGGAATGGCAACTGATCCACAGCTAAAGCTACCATCCATCCCGATCTATCGAGACCGTCACCGTTACGGACCGTCTTTTCCCGACATGCCGATAAGACTCAATTTAGTTCCGATTTAACAAAATAGTATTCCGAGCTAGGCTCAAGTATTAGAGTAACGCCATCTGCTAGCGCAACATGTAAGTGCAGTCTGGGTGATTTTTATTTATGTATAAATACATTGGACTGAGTGATTACAGCAGTTTAATATACTGAAGGTGATACTGGACGCCACTGTAAGCCAGATTGTGAGAGATCTAGACCTGGAAGGTGATCAGACTCGCAATAAAACCCATCAAACGTCTGTACTACAGCTACTGCTGAGACCCACACTCTCATTACGAATATAACATTATGGAGGACGACATATACGAATTCAAGGTTTTGAATAGGTCATCTGTTTATAGTGAGACCTATTCAACATCTGCAATCATACCAGTCTGAACATTGCTTATTCGTTCGGAGTACAGCCTCAGGTAATGTCTCTGACCAATACCTTCTTCCGCAGGTGACATGAATTTATTGCTTTATGAATCTTAAAACTTAACAACACGCGAACAGGCCATGGAGGCCCAACGGTACACACCCTCAGCTCACAGGCGTTACTGGGTGAGGTTATGGAGGGGCGTGTGGTCAGCACACCGCTCTCCTGGCCGTATGTCAGTTTCCGAGGCCGGAGCCGCTACTTCTCAGTCAAGTAGCTCTGAGTTTTCCTCACAATGGCTAAGTGCACCCCGACTGCCAACAGCGCTCGGCAGGCCGGATAATCACCCATTCAATTTCTAGCCCAACCCGACAGCGCTTAACTTCGGTGGTCTGACCTGAACCGGTGTTACCACTGCGGCAAGGTTGTTGGCTTTATGATACTTAACGGAATGAAAAGACAGAAAGGAAGATAGGATTATCTTCTTCCTGAGCGACGACCTCATTTTGGGTGGAGCACAAACTTTTACAAAGGAGTCGTTGCGTCAATAAGCTTATATGAGTGTTATGTTCAGTTCACGAGCCACCGATACTCTCACTTTATTTGTCACTTGCTGTTACCCGCAGCTTCGTTCGTATATCAATAGCTTTGTTATGAAGAGTGACTGTGAGCTAGTAATTGTGCAAGACGTCTGAAAATGTAGTAGCGTACAGACGCATGTATAATGAAAAACACATGCAGCGCCGTTACGTAGAATGTGTTTCTGCTGTTTTGTTGTATGTCGCATCTGAAACCATGCATTATATTCTCCAATTATATTTAAAAAATTCGTGTAGAAGGAGAAATTGTAAGGGTTTCCCTGGCTCCCCTAGTACAGATTTGAGATTTCGCCACCAGAGCAACACATACCAACAGTTTGTTCTCTTCATATTAATCCGTTATTGTGTCTAAATTTTTGATAAATCTTCCTGTTATGACTAATTTATGATTAACATAATTAATATATCGTAATTAAATTCAGGCTGACCAAAAGCCTCCTCGTTCCACATGCAAAGTTTCGTCTGTGTTTGTCCAACAGCCTCTAAATGATGCCGTCGTTGTGTCTGCAGCTATAACCTCAGCGTCTAAATTGTGACGTGTTTGCGACTGTTCTAGTGCCTCTGTAGCTCTTAACGCCGCCTGACGCTGTGCATCCAAGTTCTGGCTGACCTTATATTGCTCTGAAGTCTTTTGGATTCGAATGACTTTCGCAGCTTAAGCTCCCTTAGAATTATGTGCTAAATCAGACTTACAATTGGTAGGCTGAAAGTAATTGTTTTAAATGCAGATCTCTGGATTAGCGTCCCATTTTATTTGTTACATCTCCAACAAACGCCTCCAGCAATTTCAGGTGACGTAGGAACTCAATGTCATAAGCCACGCTCACAGTAACATCGGATATGCACTGTCACTGCATAATCTACTAACACTGACAGTGGCCGACCATTACGCCAGTGCCGTCGGCATACCACTACCGCATACCATATTAAAAATGTTAGTAATGCTCAAAAATATAAGAATTTCTAAAGTAGCCTATGGCCTTCCTCTGGCCACATGCTGAGGATTATACAGGTATTCTATTCTAGCTGTCACCCATGGCTGGGCTTGCGTATCAGTAAAATTAAATGAAGTACGCGTATGGTTTTATTGACAGGGAGACGCCGGTTTGGAAGTTCGAGAGCTTGGGACGTCTTTTCATTTGACGCAGTTTGGTGACTTGGATATTGTTGATAACAAACTAATGATGACAAAGCATACTATCACATGCAAATAGAGAAAGAAAACCACACATGTGGGAACTGAACCACGGAACCCAGAAGCGTGTAACATCAATGCAAACCGGATCAGAGCAAGCTGCTAATCACGACACTCCGCGGCTAGAAAGTGACGGGTTTGTGGCTGATGTTAGTACGGAAATATGGATGAAACACATAGAGGATTGTATAAACGTTGCGTTCTTTACGTTGAATCGTGTTATGTAGAATATATCAAACAGTAAAAGCATTTTTACATATATGGTAAATTGCAAAAGTCAAAAAATAAATAACATTTTCAAAGAGTTGTTATTGTTCCAGATTTGGCACTAAATTCTTCAAATCAATAAATATGTTAACTACACACTTCCTACAGTAGCATATGTGCTTCTTCAGCGTTCAAGCTTTCTTCATACCAAATTTTATCCAAAAGGTTCAGTGGCTTAGTCATCAAAACGTAACAGACAGAGCTACTTTTGCATTTGCAACATTATTACGGATTATTGACACTTCTATGGGAAATCGAATTGAGAAGTACCACTCGACAAAATGACAAAACACAGTAAGCTCACAGTAAGCATTAACGGCAAACTACTTAGTGTAGTACGGTTTTTGAAACTTGGAGTAGTTTTAATATACAGTCAGCTTACACGTACTTTTTCTTTCTTAACAGATACAGTAATTTTTCATACTATAACAATCAAATTGAAATGATCGGCTTCCATTTATCAGTATACTGCGGCACTTCACTTATTTTTAATACGTTATGTCGCTTGGAATACATTTTAGGATAATTCATATTTTAGAATGCCAATTTCTATTGCTCAAGTGTTTGCCATAAGAATAATGAAGTTTACTGAATAGGATTCTATTCGGGACAAATCTTCGTACATCGTGCATGTAATGTGTGTCTCATGTAATTAACTAGCTCCAAGGCTCACTAGTAGTGACCTCTCTGTATGTACTAATGAAAATATGTGTTCGCGGAATTCTATAACTGAAATGGAGTGTCACAACTGGTGTGAACAGCTGACACAAAATTTCACACCACATGCAGAGTGCAAAAACTAAAACAAACCTCAAAGGATTTTTCCACATGCCATTACAAGCAATCAAATCAACGTACCTACTTGAAACAACTACATGCATTATGTTTAAGAGGTATGTAGGCTGGTGGCATGTTAACTACACTATATTTCAACAAAGCAACTGCTCATCATCCTCATGTGCTTTTTTCAAGACATCAACCGTCGCAATGCCGAATACTATTTCAGTTGGTAGAGCCTCAAACAGAATATTTAAAACATTCTTAGGAACTCGGTTCAGTCAGATGGTTCAGTCTGTAAGACTTACAGACATTACGACCAATTCTACCGCACATTGTACGTAAAAAATAGTCCTCAACAATTCGATAAATTATCTGGAGCCCAGGAAGATAATAAAACTACAACATTATTAAATCCATAACATTATTTTCATGTCGACGAAATATATCTCTTTCATTGTTTTCTTGAATTACATGAAAGTATTAACCAAAGCTTTGTCTCACAAGGCAAATTATAGAAACAAAATATTGAAGATGATTGAGAACTATGTTGTTATACAGTTTCTCCTGGACTGGTGGGTTGTAATGAATTTGTATTACGGTTTTTTTGTTGAAAAGAGTTATTATGATCGACTAAATTTTTGTTTAAGTACGTATAAATACTTCGAAATTGTAACAATTCATCTTCAGTGTCCGTACTGAAATACAGATTCTGGGAATTATTATTTTTCCATAAATTTTTTCCTGATGTGTTACGACAGAAGATGTGTTGCTCACAGAAGAATCACATCGACGTTTCTTTGTATTCTTAGTTGCTCAAGCAGTTTACACGTACTTTAAATAATAGAAAAGAAGCGTAGTCACTATGTCTACAGTTATAGCTCGCTCTTATTCCCCAACGAGTGTCTGCGTAGAATTTTCTATGACAAACCATTATATTATATCGTTAATGTCACGAATCAGCCATAATGAACTGGATATTAGATTCCTTCACAAACCGAGAAAAAAATTCAGACGACGGGCTTATAACATGCAATATGAATAATGACATCTAGATGTACGAAGTCAACATTTACGCTGTTCTCTTTCACTACATTCACTTTAGTTGAAGTTGGAGAGCTGTAGCAGCACAATAACGAAGTGACATTAAGACATTAGGAGAAAAACAGATCCTAACAAAAGAAATGTACGTGCCTCTTTAACTCCGGCTAAACTGCAGGGTCAAAAAATGTCATTACTGGGCAAAAAAAAAATTTCGTTTTGAGTCAACTTGGAACAGAGACGCATGGAACGGCATGCTTACGCATAGTATTGTTTACAGAAAGTTCAGAAGTTTACCACACAATGGACGTTTCCTTTAACTGGCTATGTTTGCAGAGAGAGAGAGAGAGAGAGAGAGAGAGAGAGAGGATGGTAAGATTGTTCGTTACTGACTTTCCCTCTTAGTACACGGAAGTTGGACATCAATGCTCCCGAGATCGATGTCCTTTGAAACGGGGCTCCGGCTTGTACGGCAATGTACAGTATGATTTTGAAAGAAAGAACTCAAAACTTATCTATGTTAATTAGGATAAAAGCATACTATCCTTGACACATCTCAACAATTTTCTTAGGCATAGCGGTTGAGTGACCAGAGAAATAATATTTGCAGCACTGCCATGATTTCGAATATTGAAATAGTAAGATATCCTAGACGCAAACAAAAAAGTATGCTTCATCAGTAACTGAAGCCTTACCTTTAAATAACGGAATAGAATGCGTGACTAATTTTACAGATCCGCAGGTTACAATTTAAGGACATGTTCGAAGAATGATTTAATTCCCCTTCGGCGACTTTGTTAGTAATGACGGGGGAAAAACTGAGATTGAGCACGAGAAAGTACGGAAATAGTCTATCCTTTTCAAAGGAACGAAGCCTTAAAGTTCCTCAACTGATTCTGAGAAACAAAAGCAAATGCCAGTCTGGGTAACCAGATGGTGCTCATAACCGCTGCCTTCATGAATTCGAATCTATTGTCTTTCTCAACCACTAAACCACTCACACGAAAGGCACATATCCAAATTTACGGTTTGGCTACTGATATTGTGCCTGCACCATTAGTGTGAAGTGTATGTTCGTTTATGAGAGTGAGCACGATTACACGACATCCATGTGTCCGGAAAGCAGGAGAGCCGATGTATTATAATTGAAGTTAAAATTTCAAAAATATGTATACACAACACCACTGGATAGAAGGACATCTAATTGCCACGGAATATTATAGGAGAAAGGGGAAAACGTATGCCAGAAGAAAAATAAGTGGTTACAAATCGTAGCAATAGATGGCGCTCTAAACAATATAATTTAATAGTGGTCGACTATAAAAGACAAATGAATCATACAACAATGCCAAAATGTAAATTTGAAATTAAACCAACTGTACTACTGAGTGTGTATGGGTGCACAGGTGCAATGCTGTCAGTTACGTAAGCCCATCCACCACGGCAAGGTGATATCACATCGGACGGGAAAAGTCGGTTTTTAATTGTCATTAGGCAAAAAACCGCATAAATATCATCAATCACATTGGTTTCTAACTGTCCTGAACAAAAAACCGTATAAAAATAATCGATAAAAATCAAATCGGATTATTAATTTCCGTGTCACTGGTGAAAACATTTTTAGTATGCTGTTCACCGTTTCCTGCAACAAGTTAAAATCGAGAAACAGTATGTTCCACAACTGATCGAAATATTTCCGGAGTCAAGTTCAGAATGTGTTGCGCAATGCGTACCTTCAATGCGGCTAAGTCTGCAAACGGAAAACTGAACACAATCTTTCCGATAGCCCCACCACCAAAAGTCACACAGAGTAACATCAGATGATCGGGAAGGCCAGGCTGTTGGGAAATGGTCACTGACAATTCTAGCTTTTCCGAAATGGCGCTTCAGCAGCTGCTTAGCTGGATTTGCATTGTGCTGAGGTGCGGCATCTTGCATAAAAATGTTCCCATCCTCACATCCACGCTGTTGGAGAGCTGGAATGACGTGGTAGCGAAATAGACACTCATAGTGCTTACCAGTCATGGTACAGGTAACAGGACCAGAAGAACCTGTCTCTTCGAAAAAATATGGCCCTATGACAAATGATGCCGTAAACCCGCACCACACAGAGACCTTTTCAGGATGAAGTGGTATGGGTTGATTTGCGCGTCGATTTTCCGTTGCCCAGTTTCCACAATTATGTGTTTTGACATATCTTCTCAGATGGAAGTGGGCTTCGTCTGTCCACAAAATGATTTATGGCAAATCATTGTCCACATCCATGGGAGCAAGAAATTCTAAAGCAAAGGTCGCCCTTGCTGGCAGGTCAACAGGAAGCAACTCGTACATATGGGTAATATAGAATGGACAGCAAAGAAGGTTGTTTCGTAGGATCTTATACACTGTGCTCACGGGTATGTCCAATGTTCGGCCAGTTCTCCGTGCACTATAGGTTTCCACACCACCACTCGTCTCCTCCTGCACTGCGGTGGCCACTTCTTCCACTGACGTCGAATCAATTCGTTTCCGCCCTCTAACAGATTGCGCACCAAATAAACCCCCCTTTTCCTATTTCCAGATCATTTTCTCCAGACCGACGGCAGTCATCTGATCACTGCCTTTTTTCAAACTCTTCAGTGTCCGGATCTTCTGCAGAGTGACGTGTGTAGAGTTATCATTCTTGTGACACAGCTTTACAAACAAAGAGCGATCCTGAATTTGAGACAGTCATGGCAAACGTCGCAGACGCGAAAGGAGGAAAAGCCGTGTACCCGACATGTTTATACCACCTTCCTTGGGTCGTGCGCAAGACAGGTGTCATCATTTACGTATTCTGACTCTTACAGCGCCATCTATTGATCAATTTTCACAATTTTGGTTTTCTTCTGCCATATGGTTTCCCCCTTCTCCGACAATATTACGTTGCGATGTGACGTCACTCTGAGAAGTGTTCGTTATTTGTACAGCGTTTCGAAAGTTTAACTTTAATTATAATGACCCCGAATTTCCAGTTTCCTGCCTACACAACGATTCTACATAAAATGTCGTGAACACTGCAGTGAGGAAAAAAGCTAAGCTGCTCACATAGACCATGCATTCTCGGAAAGTGGTTAAAGCAAGAATTTGTACAGTATTATTTATATGTATTAGAACTAAACTTCTGCCGTTTCACTACGCAAAATTTACTTCATCATGTATGTTATCGTGTAATAATTTATTTACCTATGGAATGAGAGGTCGATACCGACTAATGACTAATCGCAGAACGGTTTTTGTGAGAGTAATTAACCTGGTGGAAACAACAAGGAACTCGACGTAAAAAATAGTGTAATCAAGACCTTCTGGAAAAATTTAGTAAAGACAGTTTTTACGGTATTGCGACCCATCGGAGAGAATATCTAGTAAATGAAGCATTTTAATTAAAATAAATTTTATATTTGTACAGTATAACTAAAGAATATTGCAAGAAATTCTACCCACGAAAAAATTACTTCCACGGGCATACTGACAAAAAGCTAGTCCTAAAAGAATATCAAACACAAATTAAAATCAAATTTTGAGATGAAGGCGACAAGATTATGGAAAGATGCTGAGTAGTTAGGAGTTTGGTGGATTGGTTAAAAGTACAACGAACTGCTTAGTGAGGACTAGAGACAGAGAAGTCATCTCAATCTGAAAAATGAAGAGACTGCTTGGAGGAATACTATTACTGACCAAGGAGAGAGTTGACCTCTGAGAAAAAAATCTTTCCGGCAATACATTGATCTTCCGCTATGCATCGACCTGAGACAGTCACGATTCAGTAAACACACCACCTGGTGGCAAAGGTGTTCCATGCAACAGTGCCAATAACTGTCCAATAAACCATACAGCTCCTTGTGGAAAGAAGAATTAGTATATGTTCCACAGAAACAACCGTTATACTTCACATTCATGATTTAACTAAGAGGCAGTACTATAAAATGTGCTAAAATCAGAGCTGTAACAAAGAGAGAGAGCGCAATCATTGGCATTGTAAACGTAAATTTAACATTAATAGAAAAATCTCTTTTCTAAAGAAAATTTTAAACAACATGTGACTACTGCCGAATATAAAGTACAATTCATTTTTTTCAGATTTTATAATCACTATAAATAGTAGAATTAGTACTACTGGCTAGGACAGAGGAGACTACAATTTTGAAGTACGTATTAGAAAGTAATAACTAATTTATAGACCATCGATGAAGACAGAGCGGATATAGCAAGTGTACTATGGCAAGAATTCACATTGCATGTATGAAAATTGTCGTCAAAAATTCCACAAGTGAAACCGGATATTATGACAAGCTGACTACCCATATGACGATCTCATATAGTTCTGGAGGCTTATAAAGGAAACAACAAGGTTAATATAGAACTATAATGTGTTTTCCTCCATACAGAATGCTAAGGTGAATTATTACTTGTTTTCTAGTTTGAAGTAAAGGTTTTTGTGGGAATACTTTGCACATGGCAATTGCTAAAGCATTAAAACTAAGTAACTGAAAGCTGCAGTTGTTACTAACAGTGTTGAAATCATTGAGTGAATCATGATACTAATGTGAATGCAGTAAATATCATTTTCAGTGAACAAATCAGTTAATATACGAGTGAGCTTTTTTCGGTTATAAACGTTAAATATGCGCCTATGCTAGCGGGACATATCACAAATCATTTCTGCTTACTGTGAAGTAATTTTGTAGGATGAGGTTCCTAATTACGTGTAATATTAAACATTTGTCAGTGCTGTCATCCATATCCAGTCCTCAGTTATTAGCCTGTAACAGTTCAACACAAAGAAAGTTTCGAAAGCAAGAAATATCATCAAATTATAACCACTGCTGCCAGTAATGTGAGCGAAACTCTACGTAAATTAATTCAGCACTCACCATCCAGTGCGGGGGGTAGCACCAGCAGCTGCAGCGTCAGCAACATTAGAAGACGGCTCTCCATGTCTCAACACATATCACAGAGTCAGTGTCACACAAGAAGTCGTTAGGTAGGATATTTTCACACGCAGGCGTTTTTAATAAGATAATATTTACGGGAATGAGACGCTTATCGTACGCAAACACATAACGACTTTGGGTTTGTTATCTTTTCTGCCGAATAATAGAAAAAGATGCAGCGTACTATCGTAAACAGATATGATTATCGGCCTACACGTACGCTCAATCACAAGCTGGATAGATTACAAAAATATTATCCGCAGTTTTGAAACAGTCACTTGGCTTTCGTAGAATAAAACAGCTGATGTGCACCGATTGGCTCGTCTGCATAATTGTTCATAAGATATGGGACGTGGAATTTCCTTCAACAGAACTGAAACCTTAGTCATAAGTCGTTACACAAACAGTGTTCGGTCTGTCAAGTGGGCTAAATTTCTTTGAGAAATTGGTCTTTGTAGGCAGTTCACTGACAAATCAGCGTGTTTTAAAGTTCATTTTACTATACTGGTTCCATTTGGAGCTAACTGGCCGTATGCCACTTGCTATCGGGCAGCGCGGTGTGATGGATCGCGGTGGCCCCAGGACGCGGAGCGTGTGCGCGGCGGGTCAGCCTACCTCTCCCATCGCCCGCCTGTCGACGCGACGCCTCGGCCGCAACTGCCGGCTGCCGAACTGCGGCGACGCTTGCCAGCGACCGGCCTGCCCTCTGCCGGGCCGCCTGCGCTCCAGCACCTGCTGCACACAGCGGGCCCTCGCTTTTCCCTAGGCGGTCACAAGCACACCTCGGGCGCCGAGCATCCAGAGACCATAGTCAGCTCACAGTTACTTAAGGACTATGCAAGAAATAATGTAGGAGGCACCTATTCAGCCAGTCTCCAAGACATGTAGAAGCAGCAGGCAACCACGGTTGCCACATCTTCATACCCGCCAGTACAATACTTGCCTTTCCCATTTTGATGCATTTCCAGTTGGCTAGATTTCCTGTGGAACCGTTCACTGAGATTGCTTTTATATCTTACAGTTGCGTGGTTAACTGTTAATGTGTTAGAAATTTGTTAGTTATCATTACAGCTTGTCATGTGTTATGTAAAAGCTAAACTAAAGAAAAAATGGCTCAAATGGTTTTGTGAAATTTTTGGTCGAACTTTAAGAAAAAAAAACACGCTAGAGAAATATTTAACGCTCGTTTGAATGATGCACGAAATTACGGACACCAAATGCGACTTCACACTCTATGTAACTCAACAGACAAATAACCTCTAAAATTCTAAGCTATACAGTGAACTATAAACTTTCAATTGACGCCTGAAATGGTGTACATGATTTAGAGCACAACTAAAAGGCGTATCAAATTTATCTCTAATGTATTTTATTTCTTATTTTTACAAAAATCATGACACAATACGATTGACTGGTTATTTCAAAACTTATTCATTTGAAAACGTTTGTTATTTCAAGTTAAATATCACATGAGTGTTAACTTTTATGCACAAACACTACATTTACCTAGCTACCAGCAGTTGTTCAAATAGTTCAGCCGGCTGGAGTGGCCGAGTGGTTCTAGGCCCTTCAGTCTGGAACCGCGCGACCCCTACGGTCGTAGGTTCGAATCCTGCCTCGGACATGGATGTGTGTGATGTCCTTAGGTTAGCTAGGATTAAGTAGTTCTAAGTTCTAGGGGACTGATTATCTCAGCTGTTAGGTCCCATAGTGCTCAGAGCCATTTTGAAATAGATCAGTTTCCATCATATTATAAAATAAATTTTTTCGTTAGATCGAAATATTTTCAACCAATTAACCCTTTTTCTTTTGCACAACAGACCTCATTCTGGTTACTTTGATAACCCATTTGTCCAGTTTTTACTCTTCTGTTTGCTATGAAAATTCGGACAATAGTCCACTGTGCAAAATTTCCTTCAAATCGCTTATTAAGTTTTCCTTACTCGATTTCTTTCAGTGACTTTAATCTTTCTTTATAAAACCAGATATCACGTAGGTCAAGTCTGATATCCCACTTGTGTGTTTCCTACGCTTCACATGCTACGAAAGTTCTGAAAAAAGTCCATTGCGTAGTTTCTACAGAGTCTTCACTATTCTCTCTGAAACGTCTGACCAATATTATTGAACAATGAGCGAAGCACGTCCGCCAAATATGGTTCAGTGGGAAAGTTTGGTGTCACCCTCTTAGCTAGGCGAATACCGTGCGAAGGTTAGGCCAGGGAAGTAGTATGCATTTTACGTGCTCACGTCGTCAGCAATAGCTACTGACAATGTCGCCATTTCATCTGACGTAGAGAGGACGCCAAGCATCGAATTGTCGAGGTAAGCGATAATTTTTAATCTCCACGTACCTCGGATCACCATATACGAAATCGACGAGTTGGCACAGACCCATAAGAAACAGCGATATTTCGTTTAAGGAGATCAGCCACTGACCTTTTATTAAGTTCTGTTCACTTTCGACACAGCCACATTTTAAGTGAGAATCATGACGGAATTCGCCCCACAATGAATTTCTTGAGACACTACTGGCCGCACTTGGTCAACAAATGTTCATGACTGAAGGTTTGTCAACCATCTGGAAATGGCCATTGTTGCTCAAAGTCGGTTATTATTGTGTCATGAAAAGCGACCGAGCAAAAGGAAACATAACTTCATGTAGGTATTCGTCTGTAAACGTATCGCTACCATTTAAATCTAAAAGAACTGATATGGACCAAAATGTGTAAGTAATAATAAAAATTTCGTTTTCTGGCCGTTCGAGACACTCAGCAACAAGACTATTAGGCTTGTTAACGTTGGAAGAAATCAATAAATGTTGCGCAGCACATCATCGAAAAAGCATGACAGAACAAAAGTTTTTTATTCGTTCTAGGAAATGATCATGTCATTAAGTGCCGGCCGCTGTGGCCAATCGGTTCTAGGCGCTTCAGTTCGGAACCGCGCTGCTGCTACGGTCGCAGGTTCTAGTCCTGTCTCTGGCATGGATGTGTGTGATGTCCTTACGTTAGATAGGTTTAAGTAGTTCTAAGTCGAGGGAACTGATAACCTTAGATGTTAAGTCCCATATTGGTTAGAACCATTACAAGAAAAATTTGAACCATTTGTCATTAAATAACTGCACTGGCACAGCATCAGTGGTACCAACGAGACTAATGACAGTAGAGTGTCACTGTCATCACAGTGTCTTCCACAGCCAGATTCGGCTGAATGACTGGTGTGTGAGGCTGAAGTATATGTACATGAAAATTATATGTCTGATATTTTGATCTCTACTGCTTCATGTCCTTTCATGGATACTGTAAATAATCTTAGGGTAGAAACCGACCTGGCTCACACCGATCTCCACTCAGATCATGTAAGAATATGATATTCAAAGCCAATGATCCGTTTAAAAATAAAAGTATCATCGAACGCAATTCGGTATCCGGTTTCCAGTGTATGCACCGCTACAGCTTACTTTCCGGGATGGCGTCGATAGTGTAGATACTTTTACCAACATACACAGCAGGGTATTTTGCATATTCCAGGTGTTCTAAGGCCTACATTTTCTTTCACAGGCTTCATTAGTTACAGGATCCTTGCTGAGTTCTAAAGACCTTATCGATTTGGTGATTCTTCAGGAGGCGGATAATCTTCCCTATTATTGTGCCACAAAAAGGTAAAAACGCAGTCTTCTACGGAGATCTTCTATTTAGTGGTCTAGATGAAATTGTTTTCGAATTTGTCTTATGTAACCGTTTTCCTTGAAAACTTTGTATAAGTGGCTCAGTTCCCTCGCAAGGTTTTCAGCGTCTCACACGGTATCAGATCGATGTGCTAAGGTCCCCAGAACAGACCGTTTCTATGCTGGATGGTGGTAGCTTGTGGTGGGTAGATACCGACCTGTGTGGATGTGCGTGACATAAACGCTGTGACCGTGGCATCACTGGGTTTAAGGTGGACAAGGGGCGGTCTTTCTCTGCTTCTCTCATTTGCAATTCTATAGATCGGCTACCGATGGTGCTCACACCTTGAAGGTGTATCCTTCTTATGTACGTTTGGCAGGATATCGAACGTGTTAAAATGTATGTGAATTCCTAAGGGACTAAACTGCTTAGGTCATCGGTGCCTATGCTTCCACACTACATAAACTAACTTACGCTAAGAACAACACACACACCGATGCCCGAAGGAGGACTCGAACCTCCGGCGGGAATGGCCGCGCAGTCCGTGACATAACGCCTCATACCACGCGGCCACTATCCTTAAACGTCCGACACAAATCTCCTCTGTCATTATCAAGTGGTCAACTGCTGCTAGAATGCCGCGCCACCGTCAGTGACGTCACTAGTGCCTAGTCTCCCGCCATATATGGCAATGTTTAGGTGGCGTGACTGCCGCGCTCGCTTCAGCTCCCCGATCCAGGTCGTGCTCAGCTACAAGCCACAGTCTTTACTGAGGGTGTTGTGTGATCTATTGATTCAAGCATTACTTACGCTATCTTAGAAGTCATTGGTCCGATTCATAATAGGCGTATCGTCGAATGCAGTCTTGTGAGCGCTTTCCTGTGTATGCACCGCAACAGCTGATTTTTCAGGATAGCGTAGGTCGAAAAGCCTTTCCTGCTCTATGCGAAGCTGTTCAATAGTTTTCACAGTCTGACCGCAAAAAACTGCCCACACCTACACTGTATTTTGAATATTTTAGGTGTTCGGAGGCGTGCATCATGCTTCATTAGTTGCCGAAACTTCTCTGTAACCTGCAGGCTCTAATGATTTCACATTTCTTCAAGAGCCGGTTAATCTTCACTGTTACTGAGCAACAAAACGGTAAAAACGCAGTTTTCTTCTTGTATCCTTCGGATGTCTTCTATTTTCCTTGCTTAGGTGAAACTGCTTGCCAAATATGTCTGTTGCAGTAATCGTTTCCATTGATATAACCAGGAAGATTAGCCGATTGTTGGTACTGGGAGCTAATGGTTTGGAGAAATCAAATGGCTCTGAGCACTATGGGACTTAACATCTATGGTCGTCTGTTCCCTAGAACTTAGAACTACTTAAACCTAACTAACTTAAGGACATCACACAACACCCAGTCATGAAGAGGCAGAGAAAATCCCTGACCTCGCCGGGAATCGAACCCGGGCGCGGGAAGCGAGAACGCTACCGCACGACCACGAGCTGCAGACAATGGTTTGGAGAGATTACATCGTTTACAGTCTACGAAAATAAGTTCATAGATGTTGTTCACTGAAGAAACCGTCTATACGATGGGAATTAACCCCCTCAACGTCAGTTAAAGCCTGAAGATGGTGTACTGAATCACCTAAATTGGTAGCCATATAGTGAATAACATCGAAAGGAAGACTGTAGGTGTTCGATTTTATTACATCTTTATTACATTTTCTTTGCCATCCTCTTACTGACTCATATGTATTCACATCCTACAATAATGTCAAATGTGCTGTACGACAGTAGCAACTGCTTCTAAAAATCAGAATGTATCAGCAACTGGGATCATGTTAACACATGTTTAGTATCAAAAAGTTTCGCACCCCATAGCGTCAATGGATAAATATTTGTCATGGCCAAGACACGTAACTATTCTATTTACTACTATGACAACATATGCAATGTGGCATCCAGCTGCAAAATTAGTTGTTTCTAGATCATAAGTTAGGTGAGATCCCAGTTATGTCACCAGTCATTCAAGACGGACGGTAACAGGACTTAGGAATGGGCACTGAAGTACATTTTTAAAATAAGAACAGGAAGATCTGCTAATCTATACACATTTATTTCGAGTTATTTCAAGAGGAGCACGTCTATCTGTGGCGTGAAGGAGCAATTCTAACGAAGTTACCGAAGAGCGAGGAAAGGATGAATATTGTCACTTCGGAGGCAGCTGGCAGAGAGAGAGAGAGAGAGAGCCAGTACAGAAATCCACTAGAATAACTCCTCTATTCTTATTGGTGGCTTACTGTAGATGATGAATGGTAGAGTGACTTTCCAGAGTTTGCAACAAATTATTCCTGATTTCCTCAAAACGGGGGAACACGTGCGACCAGGTGCATGATTATGCAGGCACTTAAATGTGATTTGCATAGTATCCATGTATATGTAGATTATCAACTAATATAGCAAGTCAAAAATAAGTATTGAAAGGAGAGCTGCAAAGTGGAAGAAATATATAGGAGATCTCTATAAGGGAAATGAACTTGGAAGTAATATAGATAGCATAAAACAATTAGATGAAGGTAAGGTGAAAGATAAAGCAGTAAAATAATTTGAAACATCACTTACGGACTTAAACTGAAACAAGGTCATTGACGTGTACAATGTTCCTACAGAGTTTCCGAGATGCTTTGTAGAGGCAGCAATGACAAAAACCATTCCCCCTGGAATTATACTTATTTGAAGAATACGAAATACCAGCAGACTTCAAGAAGCATTGAATAACTCAAATTCCAAAGAATGTAGGTACTGACCGTCGTCAGTATGACTGAACTGTCAGTTTAATCATTCACTCCTACACAATAATGGAAAATCTGATAGAAGTCGACGTCAGGGAATATCATTTTGGGTTCTGTACAAATGTAGCAACACTTGAGGCCGTATTGAACCTACGACGTATTTAATAAGTTTCTTTAATTTATGTCTATGGCCACAATCTTTTTTGTTTAACAGATGTTAAATGCGGAATCAGACGATTGATGATGCCACTATGGCTGCAGTACATTACGACTTTGTCTGTATGAAACAGGTTTGATTATGGTCATTAAAGACCAAAACCGGTAATTTGTTAAACAAAAAAGGATTGAGACCATTGACATATATTAAAGAAACTTATTATATATACGGGTCACTGTGTTTTTTCGCGACGATGTCGCAGCTTGTGATACGACATATTTTATGAAATAGACTGAAGAAAGGGAAACCTATGTCTACAGCACTTGTAGATTCATAGAAATCTTTTGACAATGGTTATTTTAACAGTCTCGTAGAATTATTGAGTCCAGTGGAAGCTTTTTCCAACTTGTATAGAAGCCAGACAGCTGTTTTATGAGTAATATGACATGAAATGGAATATGTTATCAGGAAAGAAGTGACGGGGGTGCAACCTGCCCTGAATGTTATTCAGTATATATAATGAGCGGTCGGTAAAGGAAACCAAGGAGAAATTTGGAAGTGAAATAAACACGCTGAGGTTTGCTGATGACGTCTTAAATATATCACAGACAGAAAAGGACTTAGAAAAGCAGATGAAATGAATGAATAATTCATAGAAAAGAATTTAAGTGATGAATATCAGCGTAAGAAAAACAAGGGCAAATAAATGTAGTTCAATTATGTCAGGTGCTACTGAGGTAATGAGATAAGGAAATGAGATACTACAGGTAGTAGGTGAGTTTCACTATCTGTGCGAAAAGTAACTGATGGTTGCAAACGCAGAGGGAGGAGCTGGGGGGGGGGGGGTGGACAAAACGAAGATAAGTAATAAAAGGAATTTGTTAACGTCATCATTGTTAACATCATCATCATGATCATAATCTTCCATCCTACTGTTAGGCCTCTTGACATGTTCTATCTCCTCAAGAAATTCTCGGATAATCCTCTTTCTTGGTCGACCTAGCGATTTTAAACCTTTTGGGTGGCTGCACAGCATCAATTTTGTATTTTCTTTGAGCTCTTTGCTTGCAATTGTTTTCCCCAGCAGGTCTGATTGTTCTGAATATAATATGTGATTGATTTTTGTTAACATCTAATGTACATTAGGAGGGCTTATTTCAGTACTGGTACAAGTCCATTACGTTCACTTTTCTCCCTGTAATGCTTCTGAAATTAGTGATCCAAACAAACCGAAAGAAAGGTTCATCTCCAGCAAGAAGCTATATGCTTGAATATTTCCGGTATCTCAACTGCACATTATTCAGTGCTCATTTAACTATAGGACTCCGTATCTCAAAGTGAACAAAAATGGACTTTTACCACCATTGAAATAAGGCCTTCATTTATGTCTTGGGATGTATTTTCTAAAGATATTCGTGTTGAGTGTAACATTGTACTGATGACAAATGTGGTCGATAAGGGATTTAGACAAGAAAATGTTGGAAGGTTAGAAATATGGTGCAACTGAATAATGCTGAGGATTGGATGGGTACATGCAGTATCTAGTGAGGAGGTAATCGAACTGGGGAAAAATGTAATTTAAAGTACAACTTCAATAAAAGAAGTGGTCATCGTATAGGACGTATCTTAATGTATCAAGGAATCATCAGTTCGACAGGTGAGATAACTGTGTGCGTAAAATACGTAGAGAGAGACCAATGGATGAGTACAATAAGCAAGTTAAATTGTATTTAGGTTGAATTAGTCATTTAGAGACGAATAGTTTGCACAGGATACACTGGCGTGGAGAACTGCTTCTAACCACAGGTTTGAGACTGAAGACTGCACTAAGAATGAAAACAGTAACTGTAACTTTTCTTCCTACGTTCGACCACGTTAGGCCTTTTCAGCTTTAAAGTCACCTGGAAAAGACAGTCTGAAATTGTAAACTCATATGTATTTTTCATAATTAACATTTACGGTGATCTAATCGAACTTCTCTCGCCTTGATAATGTAGGACATATCAACAGTTTTAACACAAAGAATACTGTATCTTTAAACATTAATTAAGATACGAAATTCTGAATACTATTTTCTACTGGGTTCAGAAGACCTGAATACATTATTTTTCCTGGTTATTCTTTAGTCATATATACACAAAGACTGACTTAGTATTTTGGCATTACCTACTAATGTTTCTTGTGCTCATTATTTCTTTTCCGTATGTGCATTAAGACACGATGATAAAACCAAAGTAAAAGCACACTTACTATTAAAATTTATTAATTAGCTTACAGCGTATGTGTTCCTCGAATTGAATGTTACTTTGTGATGAATTTTAAATTTCCACATGTAAATTAGCCGTCTGAAATGCTGCTCAATATTGGCACAATCGACTGTCACTTTTCCTTCTTTTATTTTATAACATTACTAAAACAGCGTTTTTCCGTCGTCGAGAAACACTTTCTCCCAGCGCTCCACGGCAACGTTGTTACATACAACTCAACCAAAACCGAATATTTCAGTTGATGTTTCATGTATGCTTTTATTTGTATGTAAAATAACAGTATTTCGTTTCCACTGTAGCATGTTATTTACAAAGTCTCAAGACATTCGCTCCCAACTGGTTCCTATCCGTGAAGTACTATAGTCATAGATATTTTTATGTTATTTCGGAAAAGGATTACATCCTGACGAATCGAATCAGGCTGTCTTTTTATTTCTAAGCTTTGCTATATACATTCTTACTGAGAACGAGGAGAACAAGGCAAGATATAAAACGCGATCTTCATGTAACACATTAACGAGAAAATAAACTTGAAGCATCTTTTTTGTTCGGTTAGAGACGGTGCAGACAATCGGGCGGTGCTCACAGATCCTCGTTTGCCAACTTTCCCGTTCCTCTCTCCCATTTGCGTCGCTAGCCGAATAACGCTTCAGAGGGCTCAAAAATCTGCAGATTTGCCGAACTGTGGAGGGCGACATCATTATGGAAGTGTTATAATCAGCTGATACGGTCCAAGAGGCGCGAAAGTACTTATCTAACGAAGAGCCTCTTGTCGGCTTACATTCCACTCCGGCATCGGCTCTGACGCGTTAAGGCGCTTGAGATAAGGCAAAGCCGCGTTTAAGCAGAATCCTCCAACTCCCTCCCTCTATAATACGTGATGGGCTCACGATCGATCACCTTGACTGTGCTCTCTGACACTCCGTTGTTGGCCTAAATTTCAGATGTTAGGTACACACATACACTAAACAAGCTGCATACTAGCATAGCTACTCACACACCAACAATCACGCACTCTTACCCACCCCCTACCCCACCCCCCCACACACTCATGGAAAGATGTGAAGAAATTTAAGGAAACTCCAAAAGCAGACAACATTGTAATATCTATTACGCTGCAGGAAAACCACTGGAATTCAAAACAGTTATAGTTGTCTCGGAAAGGATAAACAGAGGTCCCATATTGTTATCAAGGAAACCTTATACCCTTCTTCCCGCAAAATATGGCTATTTCAAGTAACGATGATGGATATGGATAACGGGCACGCACCATTCTATCTACAGTAGACCACAATGACTCTATAATACTGAGATATGGTGACTGTCGTGGCCAGGGAAGGTGCTACAGTTCAACCTCGCGGTCACAAAACCTGTCCTGCACGATGCGAGCTGTATGAATAGTTCCTGCCGTCTTTTAACACAGCATCATCATTTGGGAGCCAATACTGTATTACGGCGTCGACTGGATCAGCCACAACGGCCATTTAATCCTTGGTAGTTACATGGCATTCAAGGATACCCGTGAGGCCTCGCACACCACGATACTGCTGAGCAAATCATCACCGAAATCTCACCACGGTAGACTCTTGAATCCTACCTGAAGTTTGAAACCAGATTTATCTGACCAAATGGCATTCTGCCATTGCGCCCAAAATACCTGGTTGGCTTATAAAAAACTCAAGAGTAGCTCATGGTGTTTACAAAGTGTCTAACAAATTCCAGCTCACCCTCCAAATCCCATCTGATCGAGCTCTCTTCGTATCGTTTTGATGCTGACAGGTTTCGAAAGTTTCACATTAAGGTCTGCAGTGACTCAGCGGCTGTCGTCTTCTTATTTTACGTCACAACGCCGTCAGAACAAGCCTCAGAAGCCCAACGGTACCGATAGACCACCGTGTCATCTTCAGCCGAGAGGCGTCACTGGATGGCAATATGGAGGGGCATATGAACAGCACACCGCTCACCTGGCCGTTGTCAGTTTTCATGACCGGAGCTGCTACTTCTCAGTCAAGTATCTCCTCAATTGGCCTCACACGGGCTGAGTGCACCCAGATTGGTAATAGCGCTCGGCAGACTTGGACGATGACCCATCCAAGCACAACCCAAGCCCAACAACGCTAACTTCGGTAATCCGACGGTAACAGGTGCTACCACTGCGGCAAGGCAGTTGGGCTTCTTCGTCACAATCCTCTTCAGTTACTGCCTGCCAGGATCACTCAATACTTAGCGGGTGATGTTTTTGCCTATTTCCCTGTGCACAGTACAATTCCTTGATACGGTGCCTCTTGGAACACTAAATCCTTGACTGACAATAAAGTGCCAATAATTTGTCCACGTCAGAATTAGCTTGATCATAATCTGGAATTATGAAAGAAGAAATTAAAATATCCCTTAAGTTCACAGTAGCATCATCCCACGTGACATAGTTATGTAGCAGAGAGAAACAGCCGACACTGTAAGTCGGTCGTCAACATGAGCACACATTGTGTGTGTTTGTGTGTATGTGTGTGTGTGTGTGTGTGTGAGAGAGAGAGAGAGAGAGAGAGAGAGAGGGGTAGAGAGAGAGAGAGAGAGAGAGAGAGAGAGAGAGAGAGAGAGAGACAGACAGACAGACATATTTGTGGGCTCTTGTTATGTGAATCTACTAGCTGTACCTCGAATGCAACAACACCTTTCAGAGACTTGAAAGTTCAGTTAAGAGCCTGTAACAAATTGTTAGGCCAACACAGTGAAAGGAGAACTACTCAGCACTAGTAAAGATGCAGGCCCCAAGAGAACGTATCGAACAGGGCCTCATGTCATTACCTCCAGCCCCTCTTCCTAAAACTGCAATTCTCCAGCCTTGTATTCAATTGGTCGTCTAACGACCAACTTAATTCAGGTGTTTGTCTCAAGCATTTGATTCAATTATTATTACAGTATAGTCAAATCCGTGCATTAAATGTTACAGCTGTGCTTGTGAACACTCCGCTTGTCATTCCCGAGATTGTAGCATTCAAGTAACCATGATCTGCCATTTGTGAGACTTCGTACTGGCTGTAATACCACAACGCTACTGGATAGATTGAGGGTCTTACTAAACCAGTAAATCTCTTGCTGCTTATTGCAGTAACATCAGTGTCACCGCTGCCTTAAAGGGCCATTAGGTGCTTCTGCTCCTGATGATCCTGATGATCTGTAGGCAATTTCGAGTGCTAGTGTTTATCCGTCTGACGTGTACAGGATCAGCCGACTTCACGGTACATCCCAATTGATCGCTCCAGGTCATGGACATCTTCCGAAGTAAGATCGAGGATGCACTAACGCAGTGTGAAGGCATACTCTCATAATCTCAGGTTAAAGTTTCGCTTGTGGGTTGCAGACCTCAGCCTGCAAGACCTCAGCTGAATAGCATGATAAGCATTCTTGTCAGTCGAGCCGACTACAGGAGTCACCAGAATGTCACCGTATCACTAGTACTAAGCGTCTGCTGTGGCTGACGAGATGTCACGGAACTGTATATCTAAATGAATGAATATTATCTTGCTAATCATTTTTTTATTACGGCCGATAGACGCTATACAGTTTCTTCTACATCATCCCTACAACATAATCAACTCTCGGCACCTCTACTTTTTGGTGCCAGAGTCGTCCTCCAGTGACATCAATCCGATGTAGTTGTCCTGGCGTGATTGATGAACCAGGAAAGAATGTCAAAGCATTAGAAACAGCTTTCTGCCGTGTCGAATGACATCTAAGAACACCAGGTACAACTGCAAATTCTGTCCTTTGTTGTTTTGTTACGGCTGGGATTGCACGTACAGTTTGGCATGCAATGTGTAAAGTAACTTCTGCCAAACCTGTGGAACGAGTAGATGTGTCTAAGTATAGGGGAATTTGAAAGGAACCTTATTTCGTACTCGTGCAGTGGGAAAGCTATAATTGAACTGGATATGTTGCACTATGTAATAAAATGGCATCAGTAACTTGCACCAGTTGTAGGCGCTATGGTCATGCAGCACACCATAGTACTGATTGCTGCTATTTAATTATTGTACGTAAAGATTATGTAAGATTATTAGTTTGAAATTTTTCTATTGCTTTTAAAAGAGGAAGTGTTTCCTTCCTATTAGTCTTGTAAGATCAAATGTTACAATGAGTTTGAATAATAACAGTGATGCTGTAGCCACTCTAATGAAGCAGTTATTGATATTGTTATAGGATAATACACAGCCAAAGTGGTTTTGAAGGCGAGTTTAGTAAGTAACTACAAGCTTTGTAGGCTGCGCAACAGTCACAGTCGGCTTAATATGAGGTGAAGGCAGTAGTGAGTGTACACTCCTTCTCCAGTTATTCTTCAGCAACTGCTAAAGAGGACGTGACAATAATCACAAATAATGTTTAAGAAACAGCCAAACGTAGTAAGATGAAATGTGTTTACAGATGTCCATTCTAGGTCTAACTTGTGAAAAAGCGTATGTGACGTATCACGAGACTCACAGAAACGCTCGCACATTCCAACAATTAGCAGAGGGTTACGGCAGATGTAGCGTAAACAGAACAATGTAATATATCTGGAGTGAAGTTGAGTGGATTAGAGAGTAGATTAGTTCAGAAAGCCAATGAAACTGTCGAAGTCTTTACTGATAAATTCTGAATGTGAATGCACAGAAGTATGAGTTGACACGAAATGCAGAAACGAATCGAGTCATGCTCAGACAAGCGGGAAATTGGTCTCCTGCGGAATTTTCACGTAGAGTCCACACAATTGCAAGAAAGTGACATAGATACCAAAGCAATGAGGGACGAATCTTTGCTTTCGAAACAGAATGTTATCGGTGTGGTGAAAACGAACGCAGAAGCAAGAAACTTGTTAAATGAAACAAACAGAAGCAGGTGTTGAACGAAAGCTGGAATATTTTGCCCATCAGGAAACACTCCCAATAAACGGAAATACCGCTAAAGCGTTTGCTGAGACAGCCTGCTACTTCATGGGCTTAGTACGGGATAGGGAACATAAATTTTGGTAGGCAATGGAGCGCATGTATTTGTCAGTCTGGAACTGATGGGCAGGAGGGGATGAAAAATTCCAGTATGCAGAATGATATTTTCACTCTACAGCGAACTGTGCGCTGACATGAAACTTCGCAGCTGCCAGTACCTTGTCTGCTACCTCCCAAATTTCATAGACGTTCTTCTGCTAAACTTGCAAGACTGGCGCTTCTGAAAGTTTCATATCAGCACACATCCCCTACAGAGTGAATATTTCATTTTGGAAACACTCCCACACTCTACAATATTCTTTTTGCCAGAAGCTCTATTATTGTAAGTTTCGTTTGAGAAGTTCTGTGAAGTTTGGAAGGTATAAGACGTGGTACTGGCGGAAGTGAAGCTGTGAGGATGGGTAGGGAGTCGTACCTCGGTTGCTCTGTCCGTAGAGAACTTGCCCGCAGAAGACAAAGATCCCAAGTTGAGTCTCGGGCGTTCATAAAATACGCCACAAAATTTCAGATCAGCGCACACTCCGCTGCAGAATGAATATTTCATCATGTGAACATTCCGCAGGTTGTGGCTTCGGCCTGTAGCCGTAATATACTTTATTTCAGAAGTGTTAGATTTGAAAATTTCGGTTGACAAGTTCTGTGAAGGTTTTAAGCTAGAAGACGAGGTACTCGCAAAACTGACGCTGTGAGGACGGATTGGGAGTCGTGCCTGGGTAGCTCAGTCGGTAGTACACGTACCAACGAAAGACAAATGTCTCGACTTGAGATGCGAACTGATGCACAGTTTCAATCTGCCAGGAAGTTTCATTCCAGGATGCAGATTATGTGGGGAAGAAAATTATGACGTGGTCCACTGGGCACAACATAGCTCAGTCTTACGATTGAAGCTAAAGAGTTTCTTGGATACACAGAAGTGTCGCAAGCTGTGAGACACAGATTAAATACGACTCTTGGACTTGGCTTCCTCAATCAGCCAAAATTGAATTTGGCGATGCGCAGTTGAACGTAGAGGGAATTCATTTCTCGAGGATGTAAGGATTGCAAATGTTTCAGCATCACATGTTATACCAATTGTGAAGAAGTCAGCAACTAAACTGCAATATGTGCATGAAAGACAGTTTTGCATATCCAAGTACCAACAGGTAAAGGAAAGTTGATTTGGGTAACTGTGGATTTTGACATAAGACAAAGAATTTAATGGGTGGTTCAGCCACTGCTGAACTATGGAGCATTCAGATATAAGGCTTTGTCTTATACATAGAAACGTAAAATGTGTACACAACATAAATGGCGAACTTACGTTTCCTGTAGGCCTGGATGGCTTTGGGATGGTCGGCGTGTGTTTCGTGAAGGGTTAATAGTAGAGAATTTACTCGGTGAGGATGGTAATGGTAAATCAACAGATGTTCATAGCCTCAAGCAAACAGTCAATGCATGTGTACTATGTGCCAAGGTTGGTCACTTTAAAGACAATGAACTGGAAGCCATGGAGACACTGTTGTATAATACTATGACTTTTTCAGCTCTGATGGTCCATTGATTCCAACAACTATAAATTGAGAAACTTCCTGGCAGATTAAAACTTTGTGCCGGACTGAGACTCGAACTTAGGACCTTTGCCTTTCGCGAGCAAGTGCTCTACCATCTGAGCTACCCAAGCACGACTAACGCCCCGTCCTCACAGCTTTACTCCTGCCATTACCTCGTCTCCTACCTTCCAAACTCAGATGGTAGAGCACTTCCCCGCAAAAGGCAAAGGTCCCGAGTTCGAGTCTCTGTCCACCACACAGTTTTAATCTGCCAGGAAGTTTCAATCAGCACACACTCCACTGCAGAGTGTAAATCTCATTCTGGAACCATAACATAACATCGCATTCCAGCAGTCGGAAATATGTCTACAAGACGTCATACAGAGTAGCAATGGGGCTATAACTGCTGGTACACGAATTTATAGGTCAACAGCTAACTGAAGGCGTTATCAGTCATAGCGATCATCCCTGGTAAGCCAATATTGTCATTGTATTAATAATGTCATTCGAGTGAATCAGCAAGTAAAGATTCTCTGGTGAATACTGTTTCCTGAATGCACACACTATAACAGATGTGTATCCAATCCCAAATATCACAAAATCCTTAACAATTTGGGGCAATGTAAATACTTCTCGACAATGGTTCTTGGAAGAGGTTATCACCAACTTGAAGCATATACAGAAATAGGACTAAAACAGAACTCACAGCACCCTCAGGTCGCTATCGTCGATGTCAATGCTGCAGGATGCAATCTGCATTATAAAATGCTCCTGCTAAGCTCTAACGCTTGTTAGATTGAGTGATTCATGGGTTGAAACCAAAGATGTTTATCGTTCATCTTGATGATTTAATACTTGTATGTTAAATGTTTGGATGAAGTGGCAAACAACATGAGAATGGTGCATTTTGCATTTAGTATAGGAAAGTGTCATATTGCTAAAATAACAGTTTACCATTTTTTATATTACCAGTAAAGAGGGAGCGAGACTGGATTCTCATGTCACATCAGCAGTGTACAATTATGAAGCAGTGTGGACTACAAAACAGGTGCAATCATTTATTAACTTATGTAACTATTATCATAAAAGCTTGAAAGAATTTAAGGTTTAATGGACAGCAGAATGTCAGGAATCTCTTCAGAAATTGGAGGGAATACTAATATCAGATCCTGTGCTAGCATTTCTTGATTTCAAGAAGGAATTCATACTTCCGTATGATGATAGTAACATGCATTAGACTTTTTTCTGAGTCGGAATTACAATGGAAAGGAAGGTCTGGTGGAACATCTAGTGGCATACACATTTATACAGTTCAACAAGGCTGAGCGAAATTACTCAACAACTGAAAAACAGATGTTGGCAATAATATGTGGAATTTCTTATTTTTGTTGTTAATGGAAGTTAAGAAAGTTAAATTGGTAACAGATCTTGCACCCTTAAAGAAGGTGAACGGCCAAAAAGACCCTATAAATCCATTTACAAGATGGGCACTCAAGTTGAGTGAGTTTTATTATGAAGTAGGGACATTACAAACCTAAAGTAAGAATCAAGCAGGTTAGGAAAAGGCACAGGCAGCTGACAAACTATGTCAACTGTATAAAATGCAATCTCTATTGTTTGTAACACATGAGGACTTACTGTCCACTGCCACAAACACTCAGAACCAATGTGGTACAACATGTACTGGACCATACATTACAAAGGGGTAGGAGGACAACTGATAAATGGATTTCAGAAAGGTTTTAGATGGAAAAACGACATAGTGATGTAGAACAGTAAGTCAAAAACTGTGATAAATGGGCCTCAACAGCAGATTTAAGTCATCAAGAAATAGAGTTACAGAAATTACCAGGAGCTTGAAAACTGTTGCAGATGGTAGGAACTGATGTGTTAGGACCCTTCAACTGAACTTCAGCTAGTAACCAATACATACCCACGACCGCGAGAAAACCATTTGTTACTCAAATTTGGAATGTCAGTGATGATAATCGTAGGCTAACTTTGTGGTGAGTCTGGGGAAACAATTACACCATTTACTGTGAATCAAGAAGCTACAAATGAGCCCATCCTATCTGCAAGTGAATGAGCAAACAGAGAGAGATTTCTACACAATTTCAAACATGTTAAGCCATTATGCAAATAGCCAACATGTAGACATGTACCTATTTAAGTTTTGTAGAGAGCACATGTAATTCAAAAGTGTAACAGGGACAGCTCTTTCACCATACAGAGTGGTGTATGGGTGGAAAATACTATCACCTTTCGATGTGTTTCAACCAAAACTAGGGACACAAGATGAATCCGTAAAACAATATCCAAGATGGTTAAAAAAGTTTAGAAGACAGTAAAACATGCCTACAAGAAGGTTTTTCCAAATGAGGAATGTCTTGAGTGATGTGCAAATGGGTTACCGTAAAAAGGATACACTAGTGTATACTGCTAGCAAAATTTTATACCCCAAAAAGCAAAATGAAAAATTCCTCGTGAAGCATCAAGGACCATACTTTCTTTTGGGTCATTGGTCTTCTGACTGGTTTGATACAGGGCGCCATGAATGCCTCTTCTGTGTCAATCCCTATATCTCATAGTAGCACTAGCAACCTACGTTCTCAATTATTTGCTGGATGTATTGCAATCTATGTCTTCCTCTACAGTTTTTGCCCTCTACAGCTCCCTCTAACACAATGGAAGTTATTCCCTCATGTCTTAATAGATATCCTATCTTACTCCTTCTTCTTCTTGTCAGTGTTTTACACATGTTCCTTTCCTCTCCAATTTGTTGCAGAATCTCTTAATAATGTACCTTATCAGTCCATCAGATTTTTAACATTAGTCCATAGCACCACATTTCAAATGCTTCCATTCTCTTCTGTTACGGTTTACCCTATGTCCATGTTTCACTACCATACAATGCTGTGATCAAGACATGAATTCACAGAAATTTCTTCCTCAAATTAAGAGCAACGTTTGATACTAGTAAACTTCTCTTGGTCAGGAGTGTCATTTTTGGCAGTGCTACTCTGCTTTTGATGTCGTCTGTGACTGTACACAAAGAGCTCCATTCATTGCAGGTGCTCTGCTTTGTTCGGTGTTGAGGTTGAGTTGACCACAATATATTTTTTCCCTGTCTGCAGCTGCACCCTTACATAGGTACTCATTCTAGTTTCCAGGGCTTTTCTATTCTCTCGCTGCTGGTACATTAAGAGATCCATCTGCTGACTGTGCTCTGTTATGCTTGGTGTCGGGCTGACAATGAATACAGTTTCAGTGCAGCAAAAATCCATCGTAGTGTATATTTAGGAAATACTGGCCACTGGAAAAATAGCGAAAAAATTAATTATTCTCCACAAATGGTCAACAGCATGCTACAGCCCTCGGCTACATATCACAGTGGGAAGAGGCAGAACTCGCTAGAGGGGAGAGGCTGTGACTGCAGCAGGTGTAGTGAATGGTAGCCGTTGAGGCCATAGTGGGCAGTCAGTATTCAATGAGTTTGGAATAACCATTCCGCTTCTGCAGTATATTATCAACAGTCTCCCACAGTCTGAGCACTCAAAATTAGTGTCTATGGAAGTCTTGCACGTAAATGGTCACGTATGTGGAAAGTACATACATATTAAACTCATAAATAACAATACAGAACAATGGCATGACGCCATCTATTCACATATCGAAAAGAAAACATAGAAATTTTTACACCTGGCAGCATGTTACATTTCGCATTGCCCTCTCTTCGTTATTTCCTAACTTTATTTTTTGGGTCATCAGACTTCTTGTTGGTTCGATGCAGCTGGCCACGAATACCTCACCTGTGCGAGACTTCTCATCGCAGAATAGCACTTGCAACCTACGTCCTCTGTTATTTACTGGATGTACTTTAATGTCTTCCTCTACAGTTTTTGCCCCCTACAGCTCCTTCGAATACCATGTCTGAACAAATGTCCCTCTCCATGTCAGTGTTTTCTACATATTTCTTTCCTCCACGATTCAGTGCAGAACTTCCTTATCAGTATATGTAATTTTCAACATTCTCTTGCACCACCGTGTCATGTATACTTCGATTCACTTCTGTTCAGTTTTCCCACAGTCCATATTTCACTAACATACAATGCTGTGGTCCAAACGTACATTCTCAGGAATTGCTTCCTGAAATTAAGGCCTATGTTTGACACTAGCACACTTCTCTTGGCCAGGAATGCCCACTTTGCTAGTGCTATTCAGCTTTTCATGTCCTCCTTGCTCCATCTGTCATTGTGTATTTTACTGCTTAGGTAGTACATATCCTTAACTTTATCTACTTTGTGACATTCAATCATAATATGAAGTTTTTAGTTGTTCTCATTTCTGTTACCTCTCATTCCTATCGTCTTCCTTCGATTTACTCTCATTCTATACTCCATGCTCATCTGACTGTTACTTCTGTTCAGTAGAGTATGTAAGTCTTCTTCACTGTCACTCATCAGCGTGTCTTAACATTGATCTCCTTTCACCCTGAATTTTCATTCCACTCCTGAAACTTTGTTTTATTTTCTTCATTGATTATTCGATGTGCAACCTGAGCAGCAGAGGTGAAAGAATACATCCCTGTCTTACATCCTGCTTAATCCGAGCACTTCGTTCTTGGTCGTCCAGTCTTGTTGTCTCTCTTGGCTCTTGTATATTTCTTGTCTCTCTTCATTGCCTACCCCTACTTATCTTAGCATTCCGAATTTCTTGCACCGTTTTACGTTGTCGAACGCTGTCCCAGGTCGACAGATCTTACAAACCTGTCTTGAATTTTCTTTCGAATTACATTCATTACCAACCTCAGAATTGCCTCTCTGCTGCCTTATTTTTCCTAAGCCAAACTGATTGTCATCTAACACATCTTTATTTTCTCTTCTTTTGCATTCTTTTGTATATTATACTTGGCAGCAACTTGGATGTGTGAGCTTTTAAGTTTGATGTGTTCGGAATTGTGTGGATGATATTTTTCCGAAAGTCAAATGGTATGTCGCGAGACTCACATATTCTACACGCCATTGTAAATAATGGTTTGGTTGCCACTTCCCCCAGCGATTTTCGAAATTCTGCTGGATGTTATATATGCCTGCTGCTTTATTTGATCTTAAGTCCTCCAAAGCTGTTTATAATTCTAATACTGTATACCCAATCTGTTCTAAATCGATTCTTGTTCTTTTTCTATCTCATCAGACAAAAATTCCCCCTCATAGGCGCCTTCAATGTACCTTTTTCACCTATTCACTCTCACCTCTGCATTTAACAGTGGAAATCTTCTTGCGCTCTAAATTTTACCACCCTTGCTTTAATCTTCACAGACAGTCGTTTCGCTTTTCCTACATGCTAAATTAACCCTTCCGACAATCATTTCTTTTTCAACTTCTTCATAATTTTCTTGCAGCAATTTCGTCTTAGCTGCCCTGCACTTCCTTTTTATTTTATTCTTCAGCGACTTGTATTTCTGTGTTCCTGAGTTTCCCTGAACATTTTTGTAAATTCTTCTTTCATCGATCAACTGAAGCATTTCTTGTGTTGTCCATGGTTTCTTCACAGTTACCTTCTTTGTACCCTTTTTAGATATGTCATTACTCTTCAACCGTATTGCCTAGTGACCTGGTTCATCTTGCTGTGTCTATAGCCTTAGAGAACTTCACGCGTATCTCGACATTCGTTAGTACGTCAATATCCCACATCTTTGTGCACTGATTTTTTTAACTAATCTCTTGAATTTCAGTCTACTCTTCAACACTACTAAATTGTGATCTGAATCTATAACTGCTCCTGGGTACGCCTTACAATCCATTATCTAATTTGCGAATGTCTGTCTCACCATCACATAATCTAATTGAACTCTACCTGTACCACCTGGCGTTTTCGGAGTATATTGCCTCGTCTTGTGATTCTAGAGGAGATTATTTGCTATTACTAGCAGAAATTTATTACACAACTCATTTAGTCATTCCCCGTATCATTCCTTGTCCCAAGCCCATATTCTTTAGTAACCTTTTGTTCTACTCGTTCTCCTACAACTGCATTCCAGTTCACCATGGTTTTGAGATTTTCATCTCCTGTTGCGTACTGTATTACCCTTTCAATATCCTCATACACATTAATTATCTCTTCATCTTCAGCTTGTGACTTCGGCATGTATACCCTAAACATCGTTCTGGATGGTGGTTTGCTGTCAATTCAGATAAGAACATCCCTATCACTGAACTGTTCACAGCAACATACTCCCTGCCCTACCTTCTATTCACATGAACTCTACATCCGTAATACGATTTCCTGCTGTTGTTGATATTACCCTATATTCATCTGACCAAAAATCGTCGTCTCCCCTCAATTTCATATCACTGATCCCAAGTGTATCTAGATTGAGCCTTTGCATTTCGTACCATCCAACTTAGTAAATCTGTGAACTCAGTCTACGATACTGTTGTCGATGATGAATGAGCAAACCGCCGAGGTCACGTAATTTTACTTATTTTACCTAAATTTTGCAGTTTTACCAGCATTTTCCGTAATTTCAACGAATTTTACCCAATGTCACGTGCAGTTCTTGACGAGTTCTCATGTCAAGAAACCTTCTCATCGTGTTGATCCCGTGATGCTATCGGCCAGTGACACTACAGCATGGTTCTCAACTCTGTATCATTAATAAGCCGACCCCTCCATTACTTTGTGAGTGTTAATACATGTGGGGAAAGTGTGAACCCTTTTACGCTTCCTACATCACGTGTTCCAAAAACTGTTTCGTTGTGTGGTAAATAATTATCAGCAGATCAGGAGGTGCAGAAATTATTTTCCTTAGCCTCAACGCATTATAAATTCTGGAAGATTTTATTACGACTTGCTATCTCTCCCAATGTGGATGGGAGTCACAAAGTATTCTCCCATTCGTAGGATAAAGTCGGGGCTTGAGACATCTCACCAACATCTCTGATGGTTATCTCCAGAACAAACGAATCATATCCATAACAACGCTCTGTCCTGAATTTCGAAACGGCCTGTCCTTTCTTTTGACCTATATGTTGAGGATACTGAGATAAATTCTAGATACTCTCTCTCTAGGCATATTTTAACTCTTCCACTGTCGTCAAACAACCCTTCCTGCAACATTGTCTCCGATTTAATTTGTAGCAGACCATATGTAGATAGGCAGTATACCCTCGACATTCGACGTCTCGTGAAGGAACAGAACGAGCTGAGTTTGACGTACTTATGACACTTCGGTATTTTGCTTTCGAAAACCTACACAACCAATCGACGCTAGTGATACAAATACGTACTCTCATTCCAGTAACGTAACTGCCGTTCTGTGAAGACTGTAGATACAAGCTTGATACGCTTCAGAGTGTTTAGGTGAAATAACAGACTGTAAATAAGAAGAAGAAAGGTACGGTTTATGCATGGTGGAGCTCAAGACGGAAGGAATTTGAAACATTTTACGTAAATCACTAGTACTATCAATTCTGGAGTATTACTCTAACGTTAGGAGGCCATACTAAGGAGGTATTGTTGTAGAACATAAAAACACACTCCTAAGGCTACACTGTTCCGCACTTACAAATGCAATAATATTAAAGCAGTGCGGCTTCCAATATATTAGTCGTGGAATGCAACGTTGTTAACACTCCAGTGCAGGATATATATATCAACACTGCAAGTACTCTATGCTTACTCGCTATGGCAACGATTTACAATTACTACATTTGAAAGAAAAGAAAAAGATTACTATGTACCTATCTCGTAGGCATATTCATTGGTCCACGTGAATGTACCGAAATTTATTTTCCATCGGTTTGCTGAACAAAATTTATCACCTATGTGTTGGAAGGCCTCTGCCGGCCGTGGTACGGAGCAAGTCTGCTGTTTAAGAGTGCAGAAGGTAGCGCTCTAGGTCACACGTAGACGAAACAAACTATATGGAAGTCGAACGCAGGTTATTTATACAAAACAACTTATACAGACCGAGATAACAACAGCTAAATGGTTAAATATTCTATAAATGAACCGCCACAACATCTGCTCTTCTCTAGAAAGCGTCATCTCAATGCTTTTTAGCTAAGGAGAATGTAAAGTTTAAAGTAATCACAGTTTAGCACACTTCATACTTCATAGAGCACTTGCCCGCGAAAGGCAAGGTCCCGAATTCGAGTCTCGGTCGGGCACACAGTTTTAATTTGCCAGGAAGTTTCATATCAGCGCACACTCCGCTGCAGAGTGAAAATCTCATTCTGGAAACACTTCATACTAATCTAAATGATTCGACCTCAAATTTCCCTCACTTTGTCGTTTTTTCTTACAATTTATAAGTATTTTCCTTCATTTTTTTCCAATTTTACAACTTTGATTTTATTTTTTCCCACATTTTCCGATATTTATATACACATATTGGTAATGTAACCACGTGTTGCTTGGCTTTATACGAGCAATAAAAATCCCTGAGTTCATTCCGATGATTTGCATGCATCCATTTCGCATGGGAAAAGCTTGAGACGGATCCAATTATATAGCTGAAACTGTAGTAACACTCGTTTCGAAGCTATATTAGACACGGCGGGTGCTGCATGCGGAGGATATAATGCAGATTAGAAGACTGGAAAGAGTTCAATGTTCTCAAAGCGTTTATTAATGGTTCTGTCAACAGTTGCAACAATGGAGAAGATCATCAATAAACGCTTTAAGGAATTTAAATGAAGTTCTGGTTCCCTGTCAACAAAATGTTGAAACAGAAGAATTCAGAGCCCTACGCCGTTGCGTCGGAGATCGTGTGTGGACACTGACGTAGTGATACAGTTGATGGAAACTCAGTTTGGAAAAAGGTAAGAGTTAAAGCACCTATTTGCAACATAAGTTTACATCGAACAGTTACATTTACTAGCAAAGCGGTGCTATTGCCGTGGTATGTAGCCTTTTTGGAATCCTTTACAATCTGCCTGTGTACTGTTGTAACGCTATCACTTTGTAAAGCACGTGACGAGGCCACAGCATCAGCCCTGACCAGTCCTCACATAAGTCTGATCAGAGATTCTAACCCCACATAAAATTCCGAGTAAACTGATAGGTAACTCCGACCAGTGGAATAATTAATTAAAAATTCATCAAATTTGATCATTCAGTTAATACCGCTAAATTAATTTTCAAAATTCCACAGACACTACCGAGGTATTTTGTACATAGAGGAGAAACAGTTAGAGGTGGGAGGTTTATTGTAGCGTTCTTCGGTTTAATTAATATAGAAAACGCCCAGGATGGCAAAATCTACGTTAGCTTTCCGGCCATAGTTTCAAATCGTTGTTGGATCCACGTGGTGAGGGAAGTACACACAGTTCTCCAGCCTTCTGAGAATTCTCGCCATTTCAAGGCACCGAACGTGAGGTGCGGACCTCTACCACTACAGAAGGCCACAACAGCAGGAGCGGTCCCACCTCTCATCCCTGTTAGGTTGGCTGCAAGCGTGTTTTTGCGTACCACGGAGGTGCACCGTAGCTCATCAACGGAACCTATAAATTACCAGAAGAGCTGCTCTCCAGCCCCTTTCCATTGGACTTTCTAGAGGAGTCAACATCATGATGTTCAGTGTATGGCAGTTCCGCCACGTAATGGCTAGTGTTTCCCTTGGCTCTGGGAACAGCATACGTTTTGTCAACCGGGAACCACTCGTGATGTTTCTGAAGCATTCAGCTATCATAATGCTTACGACTGCGATAGTGCTACATCTGTACACCAACAAAAATGGCTCTTAGTAGTATGGGACTTAACTTTTGAGGTCATCAGTCCTCTAAAACTTAGAAGTACTTAAATCTAACTAACCTAAGAACGTCACACACATCCATGCCAGTTGCAGGATTCGAACCTGTGGTCCCAGCGGTCTCGCGGTTCCACACTGTAGCGCCTAGAACCGCTCGGTCACTCCGGCCGGTTGTACAGCAACAGATTAACGCTGCAGGCGGTATGTAACGTAGTAAGCTGTTTTGGGCCAACGCTGTGGCTGTTAGCGTGAGCTATGGTTCGTTTCTGTGGCTGTAGTGATACTCGCTGTTACATGTCTGTGCTCTCTCTGGGGACCGGTGATAGCATGGAAGTCGGGTTTGTGAGTGATCTTTTGTAGTCTATATTCTGTGTGTAACAATGTAGCCTTTTTGGAATCCTTTACAATCTGCCTGCGTACTGTTGTAACACTATCACTTTGTAAAGCACGTGACGAGGCCACAGCATCAGCCCTGACCAGTCCTCACATAAGTCTGATCAGAGATTCTAACCCCACATAAAATTCCGAGTAAACTGATAGGTAACTCCGACCAGTGGAATAATTAATTAAAAATTCATCAAATTTGATCATTCAGTTAATACCGCTAAATTAATTTTCAAAATTCCACAGACACTACCGAGGTATTTTGTACATAGAGGAGAAACAGTTAGAGGTGGGAGGTTTATTGTAGCGTTCTTCGGTTTAATTAATATAGAAAACGCCCAGGATGGCAAAATCTACGTTAGCTTTCCGGCCATAGTTTCAAATCGTTGTTGGATCCACGTGGTGAGGGAAGTACACACAGTTCTCCAGCCTTCTGAGAATTCTCGCCATTTCAAGGCACCGAACGTGAGGTGCGGACCTCTACCACTACAGAAGGCCACAACAGCAGGAGCGGTCCCACCTCTCATCCCTGTTAGGTTGGCTGCAAGCGTGTTTTTGCGTACCACGGAGGTGCACCGTAGCTCATCAACGGAACCTATAAATTACCAGAAGAGCTGCTCTCCAGCCCCTTTCCATTGGACTTTCTAGAGGAGTCAACATCATGATGTTCAGTGTATGGCAGTTCCGCCACGTAATGGCTAGTGTTTCCCTTGGCTCTGGGAACAGCATACGTTTTGTCAACCGGGAACCACTCGTGATGTTTCTGAAGCATTCAGCTATCATAATGCTTACGACTGCGATAGTGCTACATCTGTACACCAACAAAAATGGCTCTTAGTAGTATGGGACTTAACTTTTGAGGTCATCAGTCCTCTAAAACTTAGAAGTACTTAAATCTAACTAACCTAAGAACGTCACACACATCCATGCCAGTTGCAGGATTCGAACCTGTGGTCCCAGCGGTCTCGCGGTTCCACACTGTAGCGCCTAGAACCGCTCGGTCACTCCGGCCGGTTGTACAGCAACAGATTAACGCTGCAGGCGGTATGTAACGTAGTAAGCTGTTTTGGGCCAACGCTGTGGCTGTTAGCGTGAGCTATGGTTCGTTTCTGTGGCTGTAGTGATACTCGCTGTTACATGTCTGTGCTCTCTCTGGGGACCGGTGATAGCATGGAAGTCGGGTTTGTGAGTGATCTTTTGTAGTCTATATTCTGTGTGTAACAATGTAGCCTTTTTGGAATCCTTTACAATCTGCCTGCGTACTGTTGTAACACTATCACTTTGTAAAGCACGTGACGAGGCCACAGCATCAGCCCTGACCAGTCCTCACATAAGTCTGATCAGAGATTCTAACCCCACATAAAATTCCGAGTAAACTGATAGGTAACTCCGACCAGTGGAATAATTAATTAAAAATTCATCAAATTTGATCATTCAGTTAATACCGCTAAATTAATTTTCAAAATTCCACAGACACTACCGAGGTATTTTGTACATAGAGGAGAAACAGTTAGAGGTGGGAGGTTTATTGTAGCGTTCTTCGGTTTAATTAATATAGAAAACGCCCAGGATGGCAAAATCTACGTTAGCTTTCCGGCCATAGTTTCAAATCGTTGTTGGATCCACGTGGTGACGGAAGTACACACAGTTCTCCAGCCTTCTGAGAATTCTCGCCATTTCAAGGCACCGAACGTGAGGTGCGGACCTCTACCACTACAGAAGGCCACAACAGCAGGAGCGGTCCCACCTCTCATCCCTGTTAGGTTGGCTGCAAGCGTGTTTTTGCGTACCACGGAGGTGCACCGTAGCTCATCAACGGAACCTATAAATTACCAGAAGAGCTGCTCTCCAGCCCCTTTCCATTGGACTTTCTAGAGGAGTCAACATCATGATGTTCAGTGTATGGCAGTTCCGCCACGTAATGGCTAGTGTTTCCCTTGGCTCTGGGAACAGCATACGTTTTGTCAACCGGGAACCACTCGTGATGTTTCTGAAGCTTTCAGCTATCATAATGCTTACGACTGCGATAGTGCTACATCTGTACACCAACAAAAATGGCTCTTAGTAGTAAGGGACTTAACTTTTGAGGTCATCAGTCCTCTAAAACTTAGAACTACTTAAACCTAACTAACCTAAGAACGTCACACACATCCATGCCAGTTGCAGGATTCGAACCTGTGGTCCCAGCGGTCTCGCGGTTCCACACTGTAGCGCCTAGAACCGCTCGGTCACTCCGGCCGGTTGTACAGCAACAGATTAACGCTGCAGGCGGTATGTAACGTAGTAAGCTGTTTTGGGCCAACGCTGTGGCTGTTAGCGTGAGCTATGGTTCGTTTCTGTGGCTGTAGTGATACTCGCTGTTACATGTCTGTGCTCTCTCTGGGGACCGGTGATAGCATGGAAGTCGGGTTTGTGAGTGATCTTTTGTAGTCTATATTCTGTGTGTAACAATGTAGCCTTTTTGGAATCCTTTACAATCTGCCTGCGTACTGTTGTAACACTATCACTTTGTAAAGCACGTGACGAGGCCACAGCATCAGCCCTGACCAGTCCTCACATAAGTCTGATCAGAGATTCTAACCCCACATAAAATTCCGAGTAAACTTCCGCCTTGTGTGACGCTCACCCCCTTCTCTGCGAAATAACTGAACCCAGTCTTTGCATGGAGCCTGGCCAGGCTACCGGTCGGGGTCCTGCGACCCAGAGGAGTGCGCCACCCCTCCACTCTGGTGGCCTGGCTGCCAGGCAGGATCCGCTGGCCACAGTTCCAGCCGCCTCCACTGCCAGCCTCCACTTGTGACAGGGCTGCCTCTGAATTCATGCGCTCATTTCTGAATATATGTTGAGCCAGATTGTCCAGACTGTCACTGTCTGTGGCTTCCCTACTGTCCCTTTCGTTAAACAGTTTATTAGTAGCCTATCAAACACTTTCAGAAGAGACGAAGTCCATCGGCTGGGACAGAACATCCTCAGGTGAATGATCTGCTAGAGATAATTGTCAGTCAGGGCTCCATTTCTGATGTGCAAGCGTGGCGACCGTGACAGGACTGACTAGGTTTAACAGCAACGAAATTTTCTGCCCTACTGTTGATGGCTACTCTTGGCCGAGTAGTAGCGATGACAGGAGTGCCATGTCTTTTCCCCTACTCTTACTCTGTAGGTGGCGACCGACATTTAAATAGTTATTCAGCGAGAGTGAGGGTGTTATCTTTTTTTAGTAGCAAGCAGCAACACTTTTAAGTGACGGATTTCTTGCGGAACATAACAGGTGATCCAGCAGACAAAGGCTGGACGCCTTGTGTGACGCTCACCCCCTTCTCTGCGAAATAACTGAACCCAGTCTTTGTATGGAGCCTGGCCAGGCTACCGGTCGGGGTCCTGCGACCCAGAGGAGTGCGCCACCCCTCCACTCTGGTGGCCTGGCTGCCAGGCAGGATCCGCTGGTCACAGTTCCAGCCGCCTCCACTGCCAGCGCTGGGATAAGATGGAGAAAGCGATGTAAAGTCCAAAGGGGTTAAGGTGGAGGAAACGATGTAAAGTTCAAAGGGGTTGACGAGCAAGAGGTAAATGTCGCTTGAGAAACTGAATAGCAAAAAACTAAACCTGAAACGCCGAGAGAACGTGTGGGGCAGTACAGTACACTCATATCTGGTCACACCAAAATGTTCACTACTCTGAAATCTCGCCTTAGTCAGCAGAGGAAAAATTCGGAGGATTTGAAACTAGGATTGTAGACAAGATTGTGCGCAATATGCGGAGTTTGAGCTAAACCTAGAATCCAAAACAGCTGATAAGATTTTCAGTGCAGTGCGTTCCCAGCAAACGCCTGAGTCTGTGATGGGAGAGATGTCGTTCATGAAGTACAGGGCAGGGGAACGTCAGCTGTGGCATCGCACGGGCACAGAACGGTGGCTGTCAGAAGGGTTAGCCGCACCGACCGCCCCTTGGTCGCCAGCGAAGGGGGTAGGTGCTAGTCGAGCTATACCAGTAACAATGGCTCCTGCGACAAAACGATCGAATTACATGAGATTGATAACTTCCACCTAGAACACTACCGTTCCGGTGGGAACTAGTATTTTGAATTCGGTTACAGAGGAATTACTACAGTTCCATGGAAGCTACAGCCACCTGTTTGTGCAACAGACCAGTCCTTAGACTCCGTCTAACTGGGAGCGTTTTAGTGGGATGAATTCAAGAGTCCACTCCGTGAGCGTCCTTGGGAATTTCGGAGATTGGTACGAGGCTGGCAACATCAGTCAACAGCTGTTACTAAATTCCATGAGACTACACCTTGTGTCCGAGGCGAACCTTTAGTGGCAAATAACCTGACAATACTACGCAGATTTCCGCAACTCGTGATCTCGCAGCAGCGTTCTCGCTTCCCCAGCACAGGATCCCGCGTTCGATTCCTGGAGGGGTCAGGAATTTTCACCTGCCTCGAGATGACTGGATGTTGTTGTGTCATCCCTATCATCATCATTCATCTCCATTACAGTCGGAGGAAGGCAAAGGCAAACCACCTCCACTAGGACCTAGCCTAGTACACGACGCCAGCTCCCGCATCGTTCCCCTACGGTCTGTCAATGAGTATGGGACTTCATTCATTCATCAGTATGCAGATTGTGTGCAGTTGAGCCTTGAGTTCCTGGCTCAGCACTGGATCATGTACGTCAGCAGTGAGTTAGGCGATCTCTGATGACGGGGCTGTCCCACTGTCGGAAGTCTGCGCGAGTTTTTTCTATGCGAAGTTCCGACTAAATGGGAGCAACGCATGGTTCCAGAGGAAATGAGTCTATTAACATATGATAAGTTGTCAGAATGGGCGAGGCGACAATTATTAACTGCCGCGACTGAGTATAGAACACTGTTGGGAAATACTGTCGACGATCGTCGGCTTCCAGGAGCAGAGATTTCGTCATCGAATATCTATCATAGGAACGAGTCGCGCTAATACCCGATCACAGCATCATTAATATAGTACCGAAAGGTCTGGAGAGCCAACTGTCAGTCATTTTGAGAAGTAGGCAAGAATTTCCACCCGGATATTTACTATGACTGGAATGTCATGTAAGCACAGTGCTGTAATTCGACAGGAAATAAACGCTCAAACAACGGGAGCCGTGTGCCCCCTCACAACAATTTCGACGATATCCACGGGACAGCTGCCGCTTCCGTTGCAGAAGACGGGTCGGGAAACTAGCTGGCACTGTCCAACTACTCCTGTTGACTGTGTATAGTGATTCTGGAAGGGAGGGTAATTGTACACAGATTCCTTTGGAAGATTTGTTGGAGGAAGAATTTATCTTGTCAGAACATTGTTATCAGAGTCCACACACAGCTTTAGGCTGCTTTGGTTCCACACAAAAGATACTAAGTGACCCAGGTGCAATAATCTCGGCTACCTTGCAGGTGTATTTTGACTTGATTGGAGAGGGGAGTAGACAGGAAATTTTCCCAGTGTCAGCAGTAAGGATAAGGGCGGATCTGGTGCGTTACCCAAGCCAGTAAACAAGCCTGGGCTCTGAGGTGCTCTAGTTGTGGCGCAGCTGTCAGTACCTATAATCCCGGGTGGAGGTCGGTTGAGTCGCATCAGTGCCATAATTGATTGTGAGCACGGAAACGTGAGTATTTCAGTGAACAGGAGTAGACACACTCTACTATTCTGTGAACCACTAGCATTACACAGAGGCGAGTGGGCCTCCCTGGGTGTTCAGCTGGCACAGCCGCTGCCAGAACAGGTGGATGACCTGCAGCAGCCTTGTAGCCTGTCAATGAGGGATGACCCTGTCGGGAAGGAGAGTCCCTCGACCCCTGAGTATTCGAGGATGACTTGGAGAAAAGGATTAGGAAAGGGAGGTCTGTCCTTTTAACAGCAGTCCCCATTGTTTGCAGGTTTGAAACCATTCACCTCAGTGTTTCAAGATCGACCTGGGCCATTAACCAGCTACACCTGTCATCTATGAGTAAAGGAAGGAGGAAAATTTTGTTTCTCGTCTCTACCTCCTTCCTCTGACGAAACGGAAAGTCATAGATAAGGAGACTGAGAAAATATTCAAGAGGGAAGTGATTAGGTGCTACAAAAAATCAAAAATTTTCAAGTGTGTGTGAATTCCTAAGGGACTAAACAGCTGAGGTAATGCGTCCCTAGACTTACACACTACTTAAACTAAATGATGCTAAGAACAACACCACACACACCCATTCCCCAGGGAGGACTCAAACATCCGACGGGAGGGGCAGCGCAATCCGTGACATGGTACCTCAAACCACGTGGGCCACTATGCGCGGCTTCAACAGTTCTTATAACATGCTGTATTAGCACTGGACTAATCGGGTGGAGGGCGTATTTACTTGGTGCTGGACGCCATGTGTCTCAAAAAGATTTTAATTACAGAAGGACTGGACCGAAGTCATAGAAGACTACCTAGAGAGGTTTGAGGATGCTAAATTTTTCACCATACTGCCTCGCCTTTCGGGCAAATACTGCTTTCACAACAATCGACGAAGTATATGGCGTTCCTAGTAAATGAGCTATGAGTACACAGTCCTACCATTCGGCCTAAATATGAGTGTCGCGACCTTCATCTGTGCTCGGGATTCGGATCTGTGTTCATACCTTTCTATACGGATAACGCTAAATGTGGATGACACTGTAGCCACCTCGAAGTGTTTCAGGGAACACTGCGAAACCCTGCGAGATGTATTACTAGGCCGGCCGAAGTGGCCGTGCGGTTAAAGGCGCTGCAGTCTGGAACCGCAAGACCGCTACGGTCGCAGGTTCGAATCCTGCCTCGGGCATGGCTGTTTGTGATGTCCTTAGGTTAGTTAGGTTTAACTAGTTCTAAGTTCTAGGGGACTAATGACCTCAGCAGTTGAGTCCCATAGTGCTCAGAGCCATTTTTTTTTGTATTACTAGCAGTGACTTCTCTTGGCATGACCCTGAGGATAGGGAAATGTAGACTTTCGTGACAGGCAATAAAATTCTTTGGTCATGTCATTAGCAGTGAAGGTATGGGTGCTAGAAAGGAGAAATTATAATCCATTCGCGAGTTTTCCGCCACCATCAACCAGCGATAGTTGAAGGCGTTCCATGGACTGTCAAGCATGAGCCGTGTTGTGGCTCGCTATGGTGCCGTTGGTAGGTTGGCATCGTGTAATAGGGATAGTGGTGTCTCGGTTTTTTCTTGTGTTTACTGACTCCATTAGGTTTGCTAGCGTTGTCTGCCCACGAATGGCAGCAGCAGCGGTTATCGATACGTAGTACGGTGGTACGAGGGACATCAAGTGTTTTCCGGGTCGGAGTGTATCAGAGAGTTCGGTTGGGACGGAGAAGGAGTGAGGTCCGGCAGTGGGAGTATATGCCGGGATCACTGGCGGCACGCAGGACCTGCCGGATCGAGGGGCTGTAGTTGCGAGGGCCACAGCCTCGCTGTCCACCGGACCCAGGAGCTGAGTGAACATCAACCCAGTAGTTAAACCTCGATTATTTTGAGATCATTATGTTTGTTCGCGGGTTGCTGCTCGCAGGGTCACCGAGACGATGAACTTCCAGTAGAGTGTTTGGAGTTGCCGAAATTACTCATCCGTCCTCCATTTCTCATTACTAATCATTGAATTCCTTGTCTTATTATTGGTGAAGTTCAACCAGCAGTATTTTTCTGCCTTGTGGCCGCTAACGCTCCAGTTACCTTCCCTGGAGGTTAGCATATTTTCGCGGCAGTGTACCTTTCCTCGCCTTGCCGCTGCTGTCCGATAAGGACCTTGCCTGGGTCTTCCATCGTTGTATTGGTTATCTGATATTAGATAGATTTTGCAAGAGTGTGTGACTGCGTTTAAACTGTCACTGGTTTGAGTTGCCATTCAGTTAATACAACTCTTGGCTGACTGTCTCATCGTTTAGGAAGTTGAGCGACTTTCCCAGGTCGATCCTTGGAGCACTGTCCAAGGTTCACTTCTTTCTTGATTTGGTCAGTTTGTGATGATAGGTTTTTTTAATATATTTTAATTTTGAATTATTACTGTTTGGGCCTTCAGCCGACAAAGAATTTTAATTTCTTGTTAATAATGTAAGTGTAACTTGGCTTAAGAAAGTTTCATTACACAAAATATCTTAACACTGAAACGCTGATGACTGTTCTTTAAATATATCTCGAAGAAGTTTAATTGCTTCTCAAAATCTGCTATTCAGGCCTTCAGCCGTCCAACTGCTTTTTGAGTTATAACTATTGGGGCCTTCAGCCGACAAATAATTTGAATTTCTGGTCAATAAGGCCTTCAGCTATGAGTGCAACTTGCTTAAGAATTTTTTTAATTAGACATTGTGTCTTAACAGTCAAATTTGATAATTGCTCCTTATTGTCAACTTTATTTGCAATTATTTCCAAATAAAGTGTACGTAATTTAAAAAAAAACTGAGTAACCAACGATAACTGATTACGGCCCAGACCACACCGAATCCTGCATTTCTCTAAGTACCAGGCCTCAAAGCACATATCAGTATTATTCCGAGAACAGTATCCTTAGGGCGGTGGTGTTGAAAAAGAATGCTCTCTTTCATTGGACTAATGAGCATGAATTTATATTCCAAATCATTACGGTGTAGGTAGTTCACATCATGCGATAGAATCGCATTTATATCAGGACCATGAGGAGGGAGAACATAAGATACACGTGGTTAATTGATTTGCAATTCGAACATTGGGTAATTGCGAGAGGAGGTGTGGTGTGACAGAAAAAGAGTTATTAGCGGTGTTGTCTGGTGTTTCCAGCGGTTCTGACAGTACATTGTGGGTTATTAGGTAACGATAGTGACTGAATACCCTACTCTAACGTTCCTGAACAGCAATCGGCATTTAAAACAGAGATTACTGCGCTGGGCATTAGCTCTACAGGAGTTGACATATACCGTTCAATTCATGCGCGGCAAGGATAACGTTTTCAGCGCGCGTTGTCCCACCTTCCTCTCGGGATGGCCGACGAAGTTCTTGGCCTTCCAGACAGTGAAGATATTGACATCACGACTGCTTCAGCCCATTTGATCAGGTGTAGCCAGCCAGGACAATTCGCTTCAGCATCGCACCTACGTACAAAGTTATGTAAACATTTATCACCTTGTTTATGCACCAGTAAACCATTTTCATGCAGTACCGACTTGTATTACCTTTTCCTGTTCCTACCCACGCGCCGCCTCTCCGGCGGGATACAAAACGCTGGATTAAGAACGTAGAGGGCAAAGCGGAAATGAGGCGCAAACTCTGGAATATTGTTCCGCACCAGTTTGATGATCCTAAGCTTCTGGATATTAAGAGTAAATTACTCGAAGTTCGTGCGAGCCAAGCTGTGCGTTTTTACTGCTGGATGTTGCATGGAGCCAGAGAGAGGTGGAAGCTCTGCATTGCACAGAAGTTACACGCCAACCTCATAAATGGACGCAACTGTTATTTGGTCTCTACGTCGCTATAAAATGTCTCGCTATGCTGAAACAAGACGTGCAGTTCAAAATAATGGTCAGTTCCTCTCAGACAATATACAATTGCGTTCTGTGCCAGAAGGGGAAGCCAGAGACGGGAAGAATCACGGGATTAAGGCAGCATTTTCTGCGTCTATACCTCCAGAACTACTGTCAGTAAATATAATGGGAAGTCTTCCTGTAGGCAAAGGAGGAGATAGTTTTTTTTTCCATTACGAAGTATATTAAATTATATCCGGTGAGAACCACATCTGCTATTGTACTCGTGAGGTATTTGCGCTGTTATTCTGATCCGTTCGGTAACCCCAAGGGTATCGTTCCACTCAATGGCCCACAGTTCACGTCTTGCTCCCGGAATGCCCAAACGCAGCAACGAGGAACCACTATTCACCAGACATACGTGTCCTATGCAGTAGTGGACCCAGTTGAACGATGTTTGCACAAAGTGAGGAAACTGGCAAGGATTCACTGTTCAGAACTACGCACAAAATGGGTACAATACACCCCGCAAACGGGAAAGGTCATTAACAATTTCATCCACCATTCTACAGGTTACTCCCCGGCCGAGCTTATGCCATAGAGGCCTGTAATTATGCCCATTAGAGCCCCTGAGCATTTACCTTCATCCCCAGAAGAGGAACGCAAACAAAATCCTCAAACTCCCTAACTAGTATCAAGAGGAATGAGGCTCTCCGGAAGCCGCGCTATGTTCGCACAGCCAAGCGGTCTACTACTGAGGAATGTGATTTCATTCTAGTCCGGAACCACCACCAGTCTTATCTCTTAGAGAACAAAGTAGCAAAGTTCAGTCTGCTGAATGAGAGCCCCGACTGAGACGACGAGTTTCTAGACGGCCAATCCTACGTGGTCGATGGCCCAGGTACTAACTTAGAGCAACGTATATAGAGTATTGAAAATATGAAGTTGTTCATTAGCTTGATCCTTGAAGGGGCAGCTTTAACGCAGTGACTTTGTCAAGCACGTTGCAAGGCCACAGCATCTGTTCACTACAAAGGAAGAGAAATAAAATTAATCCTTTAATTCTGATCAATCGTTCGAGCACTATATAAAATTCCGGGTAAACTGGTACGTAACTCCGACAGTCCAATAATTAATTAACAGCTCATTAAACTTGTTCTTTGAATTAATACCACTAAATTAATTTTCCCAAGTCCACAGACCCTACCGATGTGTTGTCTATGTAGAGGATCATCAGTTAGAGGGGGCAGGGTAGTTTTAGGTTCTAATGGCTCTGAGCACTATGGGACTTAACATCTGAGGTCATCAGTCCCCTAGAACTTAGAACTACTTAAACGTAACTAACCTAAGGACATCACACACATCCATGCCGAGACAGTATTCGAACATGCAATCGTAGCAAACGCATGGTTCCAGACTGAAGCGCCTAGAACTGCTCGGCCACACCGGGCCTGTTAGTTTTAGGATTTCCTGTTTAATTAAACGCCCCATATAGCAAAATTTAGTTTGCTGTTCTGTCTGTTATTTCAAATCGTCCTTTAAACCACACGGTGGCGCAGGCTCACAGGGCTCCCCCGTTTTCTGAGAATTCTCGCCAGTTCATGGCAGTTAGAGTGAGGAGCGGAACTCTTAAACACTTTGGGAGGCCAGAACAGCAGGGACGGTTCCACCTCTCACATCTGTCGGGTTGGCTAGGACATCGTTTTCGTGTACCGCAGAGGCGCACTGTAGCTCATCGTACGAGCCTATAAATAACCAGGCGCGCAGCTCTCCAGCCCCTTTCCAATTTCTAGGGGAGGCAACATTACGAATTTCAATACACGGCAGATACAGCCATTTAATGGCTAGTGCTTCCCATAGCTTAGGCTTAGCCATACAGGAACGACTCGAGAAGTTTCTGAAGCACTCCACAATAACAGTGCTTGCGACTGCGTTGGTACTACGTCTGCACAGCAAGATATTAACGCTGCAGGCGGCATGTAACGTAGTAAACTCTTTTGGCCTAACTCTGTTGCTATTCGAGTGACCTGTGGTTAGTTTCTGTGACTGTAGTGATACCCTCTGTTTCATTTCTGAGCTCCCTCTGGGGACTCCTCTTCATACTGAAGACCGGTTTGTATGTCGCCTTGCGTACTTTTAGCTTGTCCTACAGCCTGTGTGCTCGCCCAGTGATTACATTCCGTGTGTAGCAATGTATGAGTACTTGTGACAGGGCTGCCTCTTAATTCAGGTGTTCATTCCTGAACACATGTTTCTCCAGATTACGCCGACTTTCAATGTCTGTAACCCCCATGTCGCCTCTTTTGTTAACCAGTTTCCTACTAGGCTACGTAACAGTAACAGAAGAGACGAAGACCGCCGCCTGGGACACAAGATACCAAGGTGGGTGATCTGCCAGGGAACATTGTCAGTCGGAGCCCCATTGCTGATCTGCTACAGATCCACCACAAACCCAAACGCTACACTGTCATCAGTTTCGAGATTTGTCTGAGATATTTTTTGGTTTTTCATTCTTAAAATGAGTGCTGGGACTGTGTGTGTGCAGCTATGAATGTAGCATTCTGTCGTGTAGCAGGTCTCGGCATTTTTTTAAGTAAGCGTATGATGATTTATTCCTATAGTTTTATTGCATGACTTAAAATTAAAATTCCTGTACTTGAGTAAAATAAACTTTTTGTAAAATACGCTCCTCCCACCGCACCTTGTATCCCTGCCTCTAGGCCGGCTGGAGTGGCCGAGCTGTTCTAGGCGCTTCAGTCCGGAACCGCGCTGCTGCTACGGTCGCAGGTTCGAATCCTGCCTCGGGCATGGATGTGTGTGATGTCCTTAGGTTAGTTAGGTTTAAGTAGTTTTAAGTTCTAGGGAACTGATGACCTCAGATGTTAAGTCCCTTAGTGCTCAGAGCCATTTGAACCATTTGAACCCTGCGTCTAGTTTGAATCAGTAGTCCATATAAGCTACTGTTATTGTATGTTGTGGCCATTTAATACACACTTGTATGTATTTCGTAGTATTTTACTGTCGTGTGTGGGTTGTTCGTATTACTGCTGTGAATTAGGATGATAGCACATGGCTAACTGTTGCCTTTTTGTTAGCTTTTGTACTTTTTCTTTAGTTTGATGCCAAGTGGAGCGCTAAGTTCCTCATGCCATCTGCCAGTCTTTTACTTTACTTCGCCTTAGTTGTCACAATTAGTTCACTCTATACATTACATTCAACCATAGCACTTCACTGTCTTTCTCTTAGAAATAACGTGATGATGGTAAAGACGAGGGTTGGTTTGTCGGGCGCTCAACTGCGCGATCCTCGGCGCCCTCTACAAAATCCCACTCTTTACGCAGTCCGATCTAGCCACTTACACGAATGGTGATGAAATGAAGAGAACAACACAAACACCCAATCCCCCGGCAGATAAAATCCTCAACCCAACCACGAATCGAACCAGGGGCCTCATGATCCAGAGGCAGCAACGCTAGCCACTAGCTTGAATGTCAGTGCTTATGTAACGTTCTTAATTATATACAGTAATAAGGGTTCAGTAAATTTATCTATCACTTATTTTGCCATATTGTGTAGGTCGTGAATTATTTTTGTGCTCATTATGTATATATTTTTAGCACATTGTGCGATGATGTTTCTCGGTCGAAACACGTAATTAGGAGCTTGGGTTCAATACTAAGTTTCTGTGGAACATCGAATATCTGTTAATAGCAACTAGTCGTCATGGTATATTTTTATTTGGTAGATTATAATGACAGCATACCTCATGCGCGACTTCAAGTCACAACTGTAATACGGTACTTCAGTGATTTCTGTCCTATCCCTTTTTACCATGTATCTGCATACACGTTCGTCGGCAGTGTTTCATTTGCTGATCGGTAGGATCAGTAACAGTTTGCTGTCCTATCCCCTCTTACATGTATCTGTGTACAATTTCCTCAGCAGCTACACGCTTGTAGACTGGTAGGAGGCTACTCTTCCAGTAGGCGCTGTAGGACCGTTCCCAGCGAATTTCGCGTGGTAGTGCGGACTAGAGCAAACAGCAAGGTGAATACTCTCAAGAAATCGGAAAATGGGACATAAACTCTTTCAAGTGTCACCAGTTGAGTCCCATACAACAAGGCCACCACCTCAGCCTCATTCAGTCTGCGGTAATGGAGCAGGACGAAATTCTCTCTCGAGCCCACCCTGCTGCATAACCATACTTTCTTGAGAAGTATTCCTCCTGCTCTCACACGTCATCACCTCCTTGAATTCCTCATACAGGAGGCTATAGACGCAGTCCTCAGCTGTGTGCTCACAGGTAATACACTTATTCTTCTCTGTCCAGCACTACCTCGTCAATTGAACATATTTCCACCCAGCCTTTTTCACACCAGTTAACAAATGATGGCAGGGGGCAGCATATATTGGGAGTGAATGGGAGCAGTTGTAGGATGGTCTGAAGTGTCCCCTGGCAGTGGTATTTTGGAATAGAGCAACCAGTCCAAATTTCGTGGTGGACATAAACGTACTTGATCGAAACGAGTGGAGGTGTTTGGGCCTCACCAGAGGAGGCGTAGGACGGCAGATTTTGTAATCGATAGTCCAGCAGCAGGACAACATCCTCAAATAAATAAAGTAAATGAACAACTATTGTACTTTAAGACCTTCCTCCTCCGCAGTTAGCATAGATTGAATCTTTTTCCCAACAATTCACAACTAAAGGAGGGGAGGGTAAATTGGGGAGGGGAAAGTGTGGAAGAGGAAGGAGAATGAAGAGCCACAACTTTGATACAATTTGACTAAGACCTTATAACCCTACTCACCCCAAATCTTTACTACCTCACTACTCTTAGTGTAGGTACATCAAAGTACGCTTGAAGATCCGTATACATAATGGCACTATGTAGCCTCTGCCCATAATAGACCCACTTACACGCACAAATAGCCAAGACCCCTAAACAGTAAAGCAGCATGCACATTTGTTCTACACATCGCATGGCAAGGCGGCCGACGTAACAGTCTCCCGAGTGCAGCCTCTCATATCCGCTTAAACCCGAGAGATAAGACTCCGCGGCATAGAAGAGCGCACTGCTGTGGTCACAACATAGACCCAGATGCGACGGCTTGCATAACCAGCGGCGTACCCGATCGTACCCGCCAGGTGCAGACTTTGCACATACGCGTCAGGTGCGTACTGTCAATTCACAATAGATGGCGAGGGACGCACCTTCCTTTTGACTGTAGAACAGCGGTAGAACTGAAAGGTGCTCGCAACTGCAACATAGTTAAGTCACGCATTTCAGATCACTATGTTTCTGACAAGCTAGCGACCTCAAGAACTACTTTAAACTCTACACTGCGTACTACCTCATTTATTTCCCCGAGGAATCTGTTTACTGCAGACGCTTCTAAAATTACATAAAACCACCTAAATTTCCATTGCATCTGTGTGGAAAGAAAACGTGGTTTGATTTACTTCAGGGAGCAGTCATGACACCTCTCGAAAATGGGATATGGCTCAAATTTGAGGTAATTTACTCCCTCGTTTATGAAGGACTTCGTTCGCCACTACTCCCCATCGCAACCCGCTCAGATTTAGTGGTAAGAGGGCCCAGTCAACATCCAGCGAAAAACTGAACACAGATCAAGCATGAAAGCAGGAAGAAGGTGTGTTGAACGTTGAAAAAAAGCAAAATAGAAACAGTGAACGGTTCAACCAAAACAAGTGCAACATAGAGAAACTTGGACCAGTTACGGTATCATGATTAAAAGGTCACGGTGTTGCACTTTAAAGCTGGTGACCCGTGTTCGAAGCTCCTTCGTCGCAACTTTTTTCGCTGTTCGCTTTAATCAGGTTTATGTCTGTGTCGTTTTGTTCTGTGTCGTGTAAAGTCCTTTTGCAACAGCAAAAAGCGAGGTGTAATGTTGATTCTGCCGAATCACTCTATTAGCAGCCGAAACGAAGCGGCTTTCGAATGGGAACCACAAACGTTTAATGAAAAGGCGACAAATCAACCGAATTCTCCGCAGGAAAACACGTCTGGTGTGTCATACACGGCTTTAGTGACAGTGCGTGTGTCATGTGACTGGAATCTCTCACCGACACTCCTAACTTGTTCGCCTGCCTTTTTGCCCGATTTAAGTGAACGCATGAACGTGAAAGTAATCATTCCCTACGAAATGATGAAAACATAGTTTGTCTCTTAAGCTGCAGTTAATGAACGTCACAGTTTGAAAAAGATTTCCCTGTGCTCTGTCAGAACATCTGTTCTCAACTTTCTTGAATTTGGGTTGCGTTTTGGATGTTTTCACTCTTGAATTCCTTTGTCGTAGCATAGTTCATACTTGTCTGTTTCTTGTTTTCATTTGAGTTAGACGTCCATGTGGTATTTCGCCAGCTCTCACCATTCATGAAATTCACTTGCGATAGTATGTATTCTTACCATATGAGTCAAATTGTATAACCAGTATGTAGACTGACATTTATCAAGGCTACACAAAGAGAACAAACGTTTCAAAGAGCAGACGGACAGTTCATAATTTTGTGAGAAAAGAAATCAAATTAGAACATAGGGCAAGAGTGAGTTTAGAACTCATGTAGTCCGCTTAACAGCTCAATACGGTGACCTCGTAACCACTACGCCATAGCTCTAGCACTTCCTTCACTGTGCGTTTCTTGATGTGGGCCGTTCACTGTTTTTATTTTGTTTTCCTTCACGCTTCAGTACACCTTCTTCCCGTTTCCATGCTCGATCTGTGTACAATTTTTGGCGTGCTGCCCGCTGGGCAACCTTACCACTAAATCTGAGGGGGTGCGAAGTGGAGTTTCCCTTGTAAGACGTCGAGTGACTGGAATCACCAAAGCTTAACCAGCGGGCACAATAGGAAAGAGCTCAGCCTTCGCTTTTTCACACAGGGTGTTAGTTGTTGTTTCGATGTGACCATTATGTTTTTAGTTCACCCTGGTGCTTTGCACTCCCTTGGCGTCGTCTGGGGCCGTGAACTGAGAACAACCTCCATAGTATCCAACAAGGACAGACAAACGTGCTACCGAGGTCCCAAGGCGAAATACACAACAGTCAACGACGCCACTCATCATTACAAGAGCACCACGGAACCACAGTCTTACAAGGTATTTTTTTTCTTCTTCTTTCGTTTTGGGCATCTTAGGACACGTTAATTCGCGTCAGCTTCGTTTCTTCTGGTCTTTTATCTTTCCCAATATTATGTCATTCTCATACTTTGTAACCTTCTTCGTTCTTCTGTCCAAGATGATTTTCTTCTGAGTCTCGTTCTGTCCTCGCAACCTTCGAAAGCCTCATTTTTTAAATTTAAAAACGACCCTGCTGTATATTTCTAGTTCCTGTATTCTCATTTATTCCAGATATCTTCGTATCTCTCACATTCTCGTACTTTGGTTTTCTTGTTAATCAGAAATTGTGTGAATCACCGTGTTAAACTCCACTGGTCCATTCTGAATATGTGTCCGAAGAATATCCTCCTTTTCCTAATGACGTCAGAAATTTTTTCTGTCTCGGTATACAGTTCCTCGTTGGCACGGTTTCGAGGTCCTAATATTCTCCTGAGAGTCTTTCGTTCTGTCATTTCTAGTCAATTGATGACTCCAGTTCTTGCTATGTTGAGACTTTCCACTGCATATAGAGCTTCAAGTCGGATCACTGTTTGGTAATGTTTCAGCTTTGCGTTTATCGAAATATTCTTCTTATTGCAGGTGTCGATAGCTAGTTTATATGCTAAGACCATTTGGTTTATTCGTGTTCCCATTGCTTCTTTTTCGGTCAGTCCAATATCTATCATTGGGTTTATTATTTCACAGTTAAAATATTTCGCCATTTTGCACCACAGCACATGCTGTGCATGCATAACAGATATTACTAAGGATATCACACAAACGTTGTCCTCAGCACTGTCCTACGACAGCCAATTTATCCACTATTCCTGTTCACCTTTTGTGAACTGCCATCTTCTCCTGCACATGGGAAGATGACACCAATCGTTACTCGTTTAACAATGTCTGTGTATATTTGGCTACACCATGCATCGACTGATCAAAACAGTAGCTTTATGTTAGTATCTGATTTCACGACCTCTCCATTCCAGTCTTCTGCGCTCTACGGCTGTCAACAAGGTGTGCTGTCTCAAGCTGATGACAGCAGCCGTATCTAGGTCATCCACATGAAATATTAATATGAGCGTGGTCAATGCACTGTCCAAGCCCAGACCAATTCCCAGTGCTAGTCCGTCTTATGATGGACCTCAGCGCTAAATGAGGCTGAAGTGCTCGCTTCTAAACCATTCTGCTGACTAGCTTCTGCACCAGGTTCAAGCTGAGGCACTGTCTGGGCCAGCTGTGCTAAGGGCTGCCGCTGCCCCCAGCAGTCTCCAGGTCTGTCCAAAGCCAACGTTGCATTTGGCATTCGAAGCCCCCAGTTCCTCACTACTAAAGCTCATTGTATCAGCAAGGCCCGTAGTCATGCGGATGCTCCAACAAACTGTCATATGCAGCCTCTGGTGTGAGTTCAGTGACTCATCCAAACAGGCGCGACTGACTGGGCAGCTGAGAAGTGAGCATTCCTCGAAATTTTCATTTCATTGTGCAGTCCTGAAACCCATAGATTAAGGAACCAACCAATGCAATATATCTTGCCTTACGCAATGTATTTGGTTCACCAGCACCTCTATGCTTATTAACAAAAGTACAATGATAAGACATGTCAAACATTATTTGGGAGAGTGTTGCAGAGTTCATGGAGGACACGACGCAGCATATCGTCTTGGACGGATCATAAACATATCAAGAAATGACTGCACGTGTGCGTAGAGGCTTGGCCAAACTGTATTCCACAGAAAGTGAATTCCGCAGAAAGTTAGTAGGTGCTCCGAGTAATTATTTTTTAGAATATTACAGTACTTTCTGTTTAATTAGTTATGATTTAAAATTGAAGTACTGAGAGATTAAAAAGAGCTTTCCTTGTTCTTGTTTTTATTTTCTTTCCTTTTAATGTTAGTACCCTTCGAAGTAAATAAGACGATTCCTCCAGTCAAACGATTATTAAAATATTCTGTCATAGGAAAAGTGTGGGAACTCTGCCCGATGGATGCATGTTGGAACACCGTTTGTTCATACAGTTTGTATTAACACTAACGTAACTCTTTTCATATGATGAAGTTATTTACAACGGAAAACAACCTGAGAGAACTGCTCGAGTATCGAGTAAATAAGATATCAAAGAAGTGCAAAATTGGCCACATTAGGAAACTTATGAACGTAGTACCCTATGATTTAAATTTGCGTTGCTCACCATCATAATCACTTAACTAATACAAACCCTTAGGTGTAACTATGTCTGGAGCAATGAACTGAATAACCACACAGGCTCGGTCGCAGATAAAGCGACAGACTGATTTTGATTTATTGTTAGTACTCCGTGAAAACGATACCCATCTAAACGGAGAACGCTTGCTCTACTGCGGCTCATTGTAGAATACTGCACAGGAGACACAGCATTTTATTGACACAAGAAGTCAGCATAAAAATTCAGCAAATTTCGAAGAAAAAGGAGAATACAGACATATAAACACGAGATTGACAGAAAGTCCAAAGCGGATGTGCAATAGTAGATAGAGGATAGATGTAAGGATATAGAGGTGTATTGATGAGGGAATGACAGGTGATGTCTATGAAAACTAAAAAGACTTTTGGAGAAAAGAGAAGCAGCTCTGCGTATGTCAAGAGCTCAGTGGTAAGCCAGTACTACAGAAATATGGAAATTAGGAGGAATATACAGTGGGCGTGTCAAAGGGAATCATGGATGAGGGAAACATCGTATAAAACAGACAGAAAGTAATTTAAGATGAGATGGGGCACGTTCTACGGATAGAAAAAATTTACAGAACACTAAAGAAACTCATTGAGTGAATTAATGGAGGCTGGTAAAGAGGACATTCACTCAGAATTATTAACATCCTTGGGAGAGTCAGTCATGACAAAATTACTCCGTCCATGGTGAAAAATGTAGGAGACAGGTAGAACGACATAATTCCAATTCCATAGAAGGCAGATTCAGAAAAGTGTGAAAACCACTGAACCATCAGTTTAATACATCACACATTCAAGATATTGACACTTACATAAAATACAACGAGCAGAAATGTATTTACTACGTGTACAGAAACCAGGCTGCAATTCAAACAGTCAAAGGATATGAAAAGGAAACCATAAGTGAGAAGAGAGTAAACAGAGTTGTAGACTAAGGCAGTGGTTTTCAGTATGTACATCAAGCAAATTGGATCAGCATTTGAGCGGAACAGATTGCAGCTTGAAAAGTTGACATGAACCAAAAACAAGTTAAACCAGGATAAGGGAATGAATTCGGGTAATGCTGAAGGTATCAGGTTACGAAATGTTACACCATAAGTAGAAGACGGAAATTTGGTACTCGGACAGATAAATTACAGATGGCGGCCGAAGTGGTGATAGTATAAAATGCGGTCAGGAAATAGTAGGAAAATTATTTCAAAAAAAGGGAGAATTTGTTAAGATCTAATAAAAATTTAAACGCCGTGAAGACTTTTATGAAGTCATTTTTCTGAGGTGAAGCCTTGTATGGTAGTAAAACGTGGAACATAGGCAGTTAAAATAAGAGGCGAATAGAAGATTTAGAAATATGATTTTGTGAAAGAATGCTGAAGATTAAATTGGTAGAGTGAATACCAGATTCTCATGTACTTAACCGAATTTGGGAGGTAAAGAAATTTATAACACAATCTGACTAAAAGACGGAATCGGCTCATAGGACACATCCTGCTGCATCAAGAACTTATCAGTTGGGTAATACAGGGAATGTGTGTGTGTGTGTGTGTGTGTGTGTGTGTGTATTTGAGTGTGTGTAGGGGGAAGGGGCTAAAAAAAAACTTGCAGATGGTAACCGGTGATCAAGGCTTGAATACATGAAGCCGGCTTAAATGGTGGTAGATTCCAATAGTCATGTAGAGATGAAGAGGGTTAAACAGGTTGGAGAAGGACAGGTACGCTGCAGTCAGTCGCAATCGCTTAACATTTTATTACTATTACATATCTAGATTTGGGCTACGAACAGCCACCTTCAGTGCATTTGAGATACAATCCAAGAAACTCGAGACAGTACATGTCATTATGTGATCTTACTGGCGTACTGGCAGTACATCAGGAAGATCTTATGGTGACACATGCTGCCGCGAGTTTGTTGGATTGTAGCTTTAACACACTGAAGGTGGCTTTATATAGGCAAAATTTAAACATTCAAGAGTAATAAAAATTAAACTGATTGTGACTGATTGCTGTGTGCCTCCCCGTTCGCACTGTGTATGATCGCTGCGCACAAAAGTCCTTCATGGAACCAGAGTTGGTTAACAGGATGGAGAGCTTCATGAAACGAGTCTTCAGGTTACAGACCACAAAAATAATTACAGTAATTTAGTGCCATTTATTTTACACGCCTCATGTATCATACGTGTAAGGTGGAAGAGTCTTGAACTTGTTAATTCACCCAAGGGAATGTTGCCTAATCCAAATGCCTTGCTATGACTTAAGTCTTCCAGTCCACTAGCAAGTTCTTTTGCTGATATCGTTGTTCCCACTCCACCTTCATCCATTTACTGTTTCATTTCTGTAATACTGTATTTATATTTCCTTTATATACCCCTTCTACATATTCCACCTGGCAGTATTTCAATATGTCGTCATCATATTTATTTCTCTTGGACGTGCAGAAAAATTTTTACGATTTTGTGGTGGAACATATATATGTCTATGAGCGGTGTATTCAGCACACAGGCAAACAAGAAAATACGCAATTAGAGTTGGACATTTTTATTTGGTATTTAGTTCGGTAAAATTATTTTTAAATTCTGTTCGCGTGGGATCTGCGTCTGTCGTAAACGGGTTTCCTGATTTTAAATAAAATGGTACCTTCAGTTTCCAGACTAAAGCGTCCCACCTGCCGATGACTCAACGGTAAGGAACTGATATCCACAACTTACACGTCAAATGCTTGCACAGCGACGTGCTTGGCGTCACAGTGTTTGAAGTGTTTCGTTAGTATATAGCTTTCAGCATAAGAGTGTAATGGAATTAAGACGCTGCGTCGAGTTAATACATCATGTGCTGATCGTTAGGGAAGCTTTTAGATAATGGACACTTGGTTCATTTGAATGAGAGCAATTGTCAGTTCTGAACAGGAAACAACGAAGGATTGTAAAGCATGAAGGTGGCACCAGTGTAGGAAAGAAGAAAATTATGATTGAACAATATTTTAACGAAAGTTAAACGAATTTGTAGTGGTAAAAGAACGAAATTGATTTTTAATATGTACCAGGTATGTCACATAACGTGTGAGTAGCAAACAGCCTTACTATTCTGTAACATAGATTTCCTATAGCAGATGAAACTGAAGCGCTAGTAACCCCTGAAGGTGAAGAGGCAATCTCGGAGAAAGCAGCTGTTACTTCGGTAGGAAGATTGTCTCCGTCGTACACTCACCGTACACATTCCCAAGGGCCGTCGCCGCTCGAAGTGGACGCTTCCTACAAATTGGCGGCAATAGAACTCTAGCACCGTAATATAGGTCTAAAGGGTGCGTAGGTATTGCCTCCCATTGTGTGAGACGGTCCAATATTTATACTGTTGTTGGGACTGTTAGTATCACAGATTTTATATACGGTGAACTAGGGACATATAGAATTGTTAGGATGTCACTGAGATCTATTGGTATGAAGTGATGTGCCAGTTTCTAGACACAAACAAATTCCGCTATGTGAAGAGAAATGACTCAAACTGAAATACTGTTTTGGAACAACAGCACCAGCAAAACTGAGCTGAACTCTCATGTACCTCATAATAATGGCATTACCGATTACCCAATGAATTTATGAATACGTGTGCGAATTAACTTGTGCATGGTTGAGAGCAGGGGCTTCTCTCTCTCTCTCTCTCTCTCTCTCTCTCTCTCTCTCTCTCTCTCTCCTTCCCTCTCCCACACACATACAGAGCGAGAGAGAGAGAGAGAGAGAGAGAGAGAGAGAGATAGAGAGAGAAATCTGACGAAAAGGATGAGTGACAGAGGATAAGCTACGTTATTTCTTTGCGTTCATAAATTTATGCTGTTAGTACGGAATATTTCTGACTGCTGATTAAAATTTCGTGAAAAGATGTTACGGCAAGAAGAAAATGTGTCTGTTTCAATTATTGCCACCTTAACGTTCGTATCATATCGCTAACACTTCCCTTTATTTCGTGTTAATGCAGAACGAGCTGTCCTTCGAACTCTTTCTACATCTACCGACAACCTAGCCTTTATCATGTAGCTTCACGGGTTCGGCGGGCTAATCGTCGGGACATTTGCTAATGGTGGAAAGGCTTCAAATGGATCTGAGCACTATGGGACTTAACAGCTATGGTTATCAGTCCCCTAGAACTTAGAATTATTGAAACCTAACTAATTTTGTGATGCAACAATTTTAAAAGTTTGAAAAGCTGAGGTCTGCCATACAGTTCTAAAACTTTACGTGCTTCCAGTCGTCCTCGTTGGTTGATTGAAGGTTTGAAGCCGTTGATCGAGGAGGTGGCGACAGTCACTCATTGTCGGCCGTCGCTGTTGCAGAAGCGCCTTCTTCTCGACACGGTCACCAGACGAAACGGGCTCTTGATGTGCGCCAGCTAATGCTTCCCGTCCGCGACACCATGTCAGAAACTATCATCGGAAGTCGAGCGCAATTACATTCTGCCAAACCCCGAAAGCGCGGCAACTCGCGGGAGCTTCACACAACACACCTGCTCCACTGCACCACACCAGCCAGAACCTCTCTGCTCAGCCTGGGCTCCACGCGGCAGCGTTAACACTACCTAAGTTCCCAAACACTTTGGTTCTTCACACGACCTATCGATGTATTCGTTCGATAGCATAGATTTCCCGAGGCCAGACCCCAGACCCAGCGTATAAACACAAATAATATTCACAAAACAAACCAACATAAATGCATAAATATATACAAATAGTAAAACAATTACAATATACAAAGACACAGAAATCTTCAGGTAACAAAACAAGGAAAAAATTTGCAGTGCAATAGATGGAAATAAGAGGATATGCATTTCTGGCGTTACACGTGTCCCACATAGTCTGAGGATGTTTGTGTAACCTAAACAGACTCAGAAAATGTCCCAAAAAAGAAACAGCGGAAATGCATGTGTTCAAAACATCAACAAAATTTAGTATTCGTCTAATTGAGCATAAATCAATTTTTAGACCATAATAATTGAGTGGAGCCACTCCTAGTCTTATTCCACTCTGTCATCTTGCACAAAATAAAACAGGTTGACAACATATTATAAATCATAGAAAATATAGAAAATGGTTTAGCTATTCCAAAATCGTCAAAATTCGTAACACTATCAAGAAATGGAATACTATTTACAAAATTAATCAGAGTACATGGTCATAAAAACAGGTAGATCAAAATACGCAAATTAATTATTAATTACATATTATACACATTTGTATGTAACCTTTTCATAATTAATACTCTCGTCATGAGAGTCCAATTAACGCTAAACAAGAAAATAATATTCAGCAGATCGAGAAATCCATAAATATTGACAGCAGAATTCTTTCACATCAGCTGTCCGGGAAGAAAAACAACTCCGCCATCCGTTCTCGCAAGTACAGAGAATGCCGACAGCGGCACGAGAGCCGACAGCGGCTCTGCCTCGCCAGTATTGTTGCGCCCGCCTGTGCGGCACGCTTGATCTCACTCGCCTGTGTAACGGCGTTTCCAGAACGTCCGTTTCACTGAATTCTTTAGGAAAAACTCACTCCCGTGTAATCTCAAGAAGTTCTTTAATACTATCACAGTGGATAACTCAACACAGTCCATCATCACACATGTACAAGCCTGAAACTTAAAACATCGTCTAAGTACATCGGCAATGACTAGTAAAATACATATTCATGAAATCTTACAGCTAGTTACAAAATCATATTTACATTCTTTAAAATTCTGTGACTCAGCTGAAAACTTTAACTAGCAGCTTGGATTTTTCAATTGATACATAATCAGTTAATCTTACAACATTTAACCAAAATTAATTACTCATTAATTGCAACTTATTTAATGTCCTCTTGGTCAGGCAAAAGCATGGAAATCTAGCAAATCGTGAAATATTACACTCTATATTTCCATACTGTACAAATTACCCATTCTGTGGTATTAATCAATCCTAGGTTGGTACAATTTCAGGTCTACAATGTTCTGTATACCTAATAGTTTTCCAGAGCTTGGATACTCTAAGCAATAAGCATTTGTGTGAGGTATACCAATGACATTATTTGGTCCATTATAAACAAACTTAAATTTAGAGATTTCATTGTCTATCTCGCTCGATTTCTCATGAGCTTTTACAAGTACTAAGTCTCCGATTGCAAACTTAGCAAAACGCGCTCTAGCGTCATGATGACGTATGCGAGCATCGGCTTTTAGCTTCATTACTTCTCGCAAACGATCTTTTTTCACAACTATGCTAATGTCAATCCGTGGAGGGAATTTGATTATCTCTTCCACTAAACTTTTACTTCTGTCATCCAACAGTATTTCCTCTGGAGAAAATCCCGTCGATTCATGTCTCAAGGTGTTCATAATTCTCTCAAATACTGCTACATATTTGCCCCATGCCCCATGGTTGTGATGGCAATAGGTACGGCAGAGTCGGCCTAGCTCGCGCATATACCTCTCAGCGGGATTCCCAGCTGGACAATAAGCTGAAATATGGATCACCTCGACCCCATTACTTTCCATGCCTTCCTTCCACAACTTAAAAATAAATTGTGTCCCATTGTCTGATAGAATCGCCTTCGGTTTACCAATATGAACAAAATAATCGTTCACAAGCTTGCTATAGACCGCTTTGGCTGTAGCTTCCCTAATCGGGTATAGTTTGATGAACTTGGAAAAAGCTTCTAACACTACTACAATGTAGGCAAAGTTTCCTGATGACTTGGGCAAAGTCCACGCACAGTAATTCAAAGGTGTCGTTAGGCCTTATACTTTGAATAGGACCACGACTCGTACAGTTGGTAACCTTCACCTTCTGACATAAATCGCAAGTTTTCACTCTGTCACTAACGCGTTTTAACATGTTGTTAAAATGCACTATTTCACTCAGCTTTTCCGTACATTTCTTTGGTCCACAGTGACCATACGCCAAATGGTAGTAGTCTATTATTTCCGTGACATATTTGGTGGGCCAGCATACCCGCCAAATATTACTATCTTCACCCTTACGTATGTACAAGATATGATCGTATATCTTGTAATAATTCCTTAATTTCTCTCCTTCTAGACTCCTTTCGTCATATCGGGTTTTCACCATATTTAAACAACCGTCCTCGTTCTGATGACGACGTAGATTCTTACAGATGTTCATTATTAATTTACGTCCCTGAACTTCTTTAAAATAGTATAATTTGACCACCCCATCTGCCTCATCTTTCAATAGATCTTGATTAGACTCGGGCAACCGCGACGGCGCATCCGCTACGCAATTGTCGGTCCCTTTTACGTAACAGATGTCATAGTGAAATTGCTGTAAATACAGCGACCACCTAGTCAGTCTTTCGTGAAGTAGTTTACAATCCTTCAGATAAGTGAGCGCCTTATGGTACGTATGAATAATCACCTGACGGTCCCATAGGTAACGAACTTCTTGAATCCCCACACGATAGCGAGACACTCTTTCTCAGAAATCGTGTAGTTTCGCTCACTTTTTGATAAAGTTAGACTCGCGAACGCTATCGTCCGGTGTTCCTTATCCTCTCCTTTACCAACTTCTTGGAACAGTTCTACCCCCACCCCATAATTCGACGAATCCGTTCCCAGATGGAAGGGTAGTGATAAATCAGGATGAAATAGTATGTTAGATCTTAACAACTCGTCTTTTAATCTCTCAAAAGCGGCCTGATCCCCGTCAGTCCACACAAACGGAACATTTGTGCTTAAGAGGTTATTCAAATTTTCATCATTAAACACTTGTCCTTTTACAAATTTACGGTAAAATCCTGTGAGCCCTAGAAAACTTTTTAACTGTTTCCTAGACTTGGATGGAGGACAATTCCTTATTGCCTCTAGTTTCTCTGGGTCCTTCGTAATACCAGCAGAGGTAATTACATGCCCTAAAATTATAGTTCCTGCTTCACAAATTCGCATTACTTTAGCTTTAGAGTCATTCCGCCACGGCGCAATGCTCTAAAAATTTTATCTAACAGGTCACAATGGTCATGCCAAGTGGCATTGGCCAACAATAGGTCGTCAACATACACAGTTAATCTTGAACTCAAAGCCGGTCCTAGCACTTTATCTAGGGCCCTGATGAATACGGACACAGATATATTATGTCCAAACGGCAGTACTCTATACTGATAACACCTACCCGCAAACAAGAAGGCGGTGTATGGCCTAGATTCTTCTTCGAGTTCTATTTGCCAGTAACTAGCCGTCAGATCGAGGCTAGTCATGAACTTAACGTCATGAAAACGTTGCAAAATCTCCTCCATACTCTCTGGTCTGTCTGTTTCGCATTGAACGACCCTATTCAACGTGCGTGCGTCAATCACAATACGCACACTACCATCCCGTTTTGCTACAATGACCAAACCGTTATTGTATGGACTCGTACTTCTTTCAATCACACCCCATTCGATCATCTTATCTATCTCCCGTTGCACTGCTTCCTTTTTGGACAGCGGTATAGCATACGGTCTCACGAAGAATGGTTCGTGAGGAATTACATGCAACTTGCATTTATATCCTTCCACAAGTCCCGGTTTGTCTGAAAAGACACTCTTATTCCTCATTATCACTTCATACAGCCCTCGTCTTTGTTCGTATGTTACGTTTGACACAACCTCTACAATACTTTCCAATTCACTTTCTACACTATTGTCAATGCCGAGATTTCTCACATTACAGTAGTTCCAATTCATACCTACATCAATACCATCCGGCCAGTTAACAATGTGAATAGGCTGGTATTGCCTATGCGCACCGTCTCCTACCTCGTCAAAACTAACTACTATTGTTTTATCTTGTGACGTACATGTCAAAGTTTTGCTTTCGCAATTAATCACTGCACGGTACTTTAATAGCCAATCCAACCCGATAATTACTTCCTTAGTTAAGTCTGGCACGACGACAAACTCTTGTTCAAATCGTGCCCCACATATCTCGAAGTTGACAAAAATCTGTTTTGTGACCGGTTTACTGGCCTTCCCAGTAGCACCGATAATTTTCACTCCTGTTACTGGCATAACTACGATACCAGGTCTGTCTTTCAGGAAATCAAATATTTTCCAAGATACAGCACTCAATTCTGCACCGGTGTCAATCAACACGTTTAGTTGTAGGTCGTGCATATTAACAGACACTACTATCTGTCTACACTTGTCCTCGACTGTTTCTTTATTTTCCCACAGTAAATCCTCGTCTATATCCAGGTCATTCCAGACAAAAACCATCCGGCTTTGATCCTAAATTCGGCTTATCTGGCGGCTTATTTAACCTCTGTTCGCATACAGTTTTAATTTCAACACGTTTGTCCTGAGGCTTAGTCTGTAGCTTCACCTCCAATACCGAAACCCTTTCCTGTAACTCGTCAACTAGAGAGTGTTCCTTTACTATTAATTCAGTAATTTTCACCTTCGTTGATTCCTCTTTGGTCAGATTGATCTCATCTGCCAATCTACCTGGAGGAATGTGCCCAGTAGTATCTGCAATTACTTCCTGTAGATCTGTGCAACCCACACTGCTATCGTCTGACCGTATAATGTCAGCTCTAACCTCATACACGCTGTAATTTATGTGATTTTCTACCAATCGTGTCCGGCTATCACTAAAATTTTCGTAATCTTTCTCCGCAATACTCTCGCAATGTTTAAACTGGAGGTTTGCGTCGGATGGGTCGGCTACTTCTACCACTATAACTTTCGGTAAAGTCTGCCGGTTAGGGCCTGAACTTTCCGTTACTACTTCAACATCCAAATCCTGCGGGACGAAACACGACGAATCTTGCTCGTGCTCCCCATTAACATCAACTATTGCTAGTAAAGTCTGCCGGTTAGGGCCAGAACTTTCTATCACTTCACAAATACTATCTTCCTGTGGGACGAGATGCGGCAAATCCTGCCCGCGCTCCATATAAACACTTCTCCCGTACAGGCCCCTATAATCTCTTAGTTCGTCGTATAAGCGACCGAAATGCCTTAAACCAGACCTCATCCCTCTCTGCATCCCCTCGCTCAATGACGGATGTGCTATCCGACATCTGATCTTCTCTCAACAATTGCGAATCATTCTTAAACTCAATCTCCAGTTCCGCTGTGGGGATTACAACTGCCACTTTATAATCGTATTCCGGATCACTACTTAAATTGTTCTCACTGACAGTGAATGTATTTTCTACCGCCGTGTATACAGCTGATCTACTACTTGTGGCCGCACTCCTTTCTCCTAACACTGGCACACTCTCCCGCCGTTGATTGTTCCACACGGAATTTTCATAACGACGACACCTGTGTTTTCTGCTGTTATTGGGGCGCCAAAATTTCTCCACGCCCGGTCGGCCCCTCACCGGCGCGGCTAATGGTTTCCCTGTCTCGTCCCAGCAGATACGCTCCCCGGATGCTGCTGAGGCGGCTGATCACACCCTCTGGCGTTATTACGATTCTGCGAAGCCCGTATCACGCTAGTATGATACTGGTTTCCACCATTCCTGTTATTATTTGCATTGTACCGATTGTCATTACGGCCCGAACCACTATTGTTATTGCTGCCATGGTTGCGGTACGCATTATTCCCATGGTTATCGTTGTTGTGGTTCCCGTTGTTGTTACCACGGCCTCTACCACTGTCGCGATTATTGCGCCAATTGTCCTCGTCCTCAACTCTTTCCAGTAAATCATTGATTGACCTGTAATTGCTTCCTACGTAGCATTTTGTATAATCTGGAAGCTTCTTGTAGAGTTCCCAGACTATTTCGGATTCCGTGCGGCGATCACGCAAATATTCCAACTTGCGGATCCAGCCCTCACAAAACTCCTTCATCGAGCCACGCGAATTCGCATCGAAAGGCCTCGATACGACAAATTCGCGCCAGACACTTTGCTGTTTTTGTTCTGACCAGCATTCAGCCAGAAATAAATTTATAAACTCGTCGAAAGTCAGGTTCGTAATGTTGAGGTTTAAGCCCCAACGCTTGGCATCACCAGCCAGCACATCAATAACCGCATTAATTTTTCTCCCATTAGTCCATGATCTGGGTAAAACTCTTTCATAATTTTTTATGAAATCCGTCGGGTATATACCGCCTTTTTTCAAGGGGTCGAACCGCTCCTCTTTCGTCAACAATTCCGAACTATGTGCACAGATTGGCACATAGCTCTGTTTTTCGTTAAGTTTCTTTTCTAATTCCGAAACTCTCGTAATTACTTGGCAAGTGGTTGTCGCAAGCGTTTCTACTTCCCTTTTTTTTTTCTTCGCAGGTATTAGCCTGCTTCGTCACTTTAGCATCAACCTTGGACACTAAAGTCTTTAAAGTTTCCACCTTCTGTTGATCCTCTTTTTTCACTAATTGAATTTGTTCCGTCACCTTATTCTCGATGATCGGAACAACTGCTTCTCCTACACTTTTCTCGATTCTGCTAATTTCGGAATTAAAACGAGTATTTATGCTCGCAATTTTCGTCTGAACGCTACCATTTCCTGTTTAAGATTACCGATTTCGGTATTAATTACAACAATGTCTTCCTTGATTTTATCAACTTTTGTGTTAACAACTCCGACATTGTTATTAACAACATTAATAGCTTTGTCTGATTGTCTAGATTCCGTTCAATTTTTTCAGACTGACTCGTGATTTCGTTACTCAAAACATTCAATAAATCAGTTAAATTTCCGGAAACTACCGGTTTTGCTTCCGTAGCGGCTTCCTCTTTAATTGTCCACCCGTATTCGTCATCAAGGGATTCACATTTGATTTTCACTTCCGATTCCGAAACATTTTCTAAAGGTTGGAATTTCATTTCTGCTCTTTGTTGCGTTTCGGCGGTCGCGTCTTTCATGCTAGCCGCCTGCCCCTGAACAATGGGTACCGCGGTGCGCGTTTCCCGCTGTTCGACCGATTGTTCCGTATCCAAGTCTACGAAATTTTGGTAATTGTTGCCTTCACTGATTTTAATAATTTTCAATATAAATGATAAATCTCAAATCTAATTAGGATTGCTCACACTTATATTCTCGCTGACGTATCGACCATTTCGTAACCAGTACCTTGTTACGAGATTTGCACAATGCAAAATTCGTGTCCAGAACAACCTCAAATCCGAAGATAGTCCTGTCACCAGGTCGCCACGTGTAACCTCCCCCTCACTTATCGACCTTAATGACAGTGAAAAATTAAACCGCGTGTACCTAATGGAAATTTGGGAAAAGCAATCGTTACCGAAGTTAATCTGTCGGTAAAGAGGGAGGAAAGGGTTAAATCTAAATGAAAGAAAAAATGCAAATGAAACTGGTGGAAATTAATTTTGAAAAGATGTAAGGTTAATAAATAAAGTAATGTGCGGCCGTTACGTTAACAATTAACTAGCGGTAATTAGATATTTGAGATTTGGGGAAAATTGTGGTCGTCAGTCCTAAGGACAATTACTATATAAACTGAAAAAGAAAGGTTATTACACATATAATTAGCACTAGAAGCGTGGCAACTGAAGGTTGACACGAGTAGTGTGAAAACTGAAAGTTTGTCAGAAGTAATAAATTTCGCTACACTCTGAATTAATTTAGCAAAAGAATTAATAAAACAGGAAAATCGAAAGTTAATTTAGTGACTGAAGTTAATAGTGAGCTTTCTTTCTGAAGCACATCGAAATTCAGTAAAATACGGTTAGTCTTGGACTACCTCAACAATCATTTCAAAAGCTACTTGAATCTACGCAATTTAGAAATAAGAGATTTAACTTTGAACTTGAATTAAATGATTCTGAACAATTAACAATAGTAAAATTTAGTACATACCAAGCTGAACTGCAGTCACAGGTAAGCTAAAATACGGTAACAAAGCTCTCACTCTTAATTTGTGCTTGTGTAATCTAAATATTGTAGCCAGCTATGAATACCTTAACTGAACTTTGAAATTAAAGCATTGAAATCGAATGATACTGGCGTTTGAATTTCAACGACACTCGGGTTCATTCCAGAAAAGGAAGGGACCCTGCTTGGTAATGCAATTGGGACAATGAGCAACAAACGTTCATGCTAAGTTGCTGTAATTTTGTGATGCAACAATTTTAAAAGTTTGAAAAGCTTAGGTATGCCATACGGTTCTAAAACTTTACGTGCTCCCAGTCTTCCTTGTTGGTTGATTGAAGGTTTGAAGCCGTCGATCGAGGAGGTGGCGACAGTCACTCATTGTCGGCTGTCGTTGTTGCAGAAGCTGGATGTTGGCGCGCCTTCTTCTCGACACGGTCACCAGACGAAACGGGCTCTTGATGTGCGCCAGCTAATGCTTCCCGTCCGCGACACCATGTCAGAAACTATCATCGGAAGTCGAGCGCAATTACATTCTGCCAAACCCCGAAAGCGCGGCAACTCGCGGGAGCTTCACACAACACACCTGCTCCACTGCATCACCCCAGCCTGACCCTCTCTGCTCAGCCCGCGCTCCACGCGGCAGCGTTAACACTACCTAAGTTCCCAAACACTTTGGTTCTCCACACGACCTATCGATGTATTCGTTCGATAGCATAGATTTCCCTAGGCCAGACCCCAGACCCAGCGTATAAACACAAATAATATTCACAAAACAAACCAACATAAATGCATAAATATATACAAATAGTAAAACAATTAGAATATACAAAGACACAGAAATGTTATATATTCATGTAACAAAATAAGGAAAAAATTTGCAGTGCAATAGATGGAAATAGGAGGATATGCATTTCCGGCGTTACATACGGACAAGCGCAGTGTAGGAAATCTTTTAGCAGTTCAGTTACATCTTTTAAGTGTTCTTCCAATAAAACGCAATCGTTGATTCACATAACCCGCCAATGTCTTCAGTGTGATCGTTGGGATTTAGGTTTATAATTTTAATCTACATCTACATCTACGTGATTACTCTGCAGTTCTCATTTAAGTGCTTGGCAGAGGGTTCATCTAACCACAGTCATATTGTCTCCCTTCCATTCCACTCCCGAACAGCGCGCGTGAAAAACGAACACCGAAACCTCTCTGTTCGAGCTCAGATTTCTCTTATTTTATTTTTATGATCGTTCCTACCTATGTATGTTGGGCTCAACAAAATATTTTTGCATTCGGAAGAGAAAGTTGGTGACTGAAATTTCGTAAATAGAACTCGCCGCGACGAAAAACGTCTTTTATCTAATGACTTCCATCCCAACTCGCGTATCATATCTGCCACACTCTCTCCCCTATTATGTGATAATACAAAAAAACGAGCTGCCCTTTTTTGCACCCTTTCGATGTACTCCGTCAATCCCACCTGGTAAGGATCCCACACCGCGCAGCAATATTCTAACAGAGTGTAGTGCAAGCTGTCTCTTTAGTGGACTTGTTACATCTTCTAAGTGTCCTGCCAATGAAACGCAACCTTTGGCGCGCCTTGCCCACAATATTATCTATGTGGTCTTTCCAACTGAACTTGTTCGTAATTTTAACACCCAGGTACTTAGTTGAATTGACAGCCTTGAGAATTGTGCTATTTATCGAGTAATCGAATTCCAACGGATTTCTTTTGGAACTCATGTGGATCACCACACACTTTTCGTCAACTTCCACCAGCCACACCATACATAATCTTTTCTAAATCGCTTTGCAACTGATACTGGTCTTTGGATGACCTTACTAGACGGTAAAATACAGCATCATCTGCGAACAACCTAAGAGAACTGCTCAGGTTGTCACGCAGGTCATATATATATAGATCAGGAACAGCAGAGGTCCCAGGACACTTCCCTGGGGAACACCTGATATCACTTCAGTTTTACGCGATGATTTGCCGTCTATTACTGCGAACTGCGACCTTCCTGACAGGAAATCACGAATCCAGTCGCACAACTGAGACGATACCCCATAGGCCAGCCGCTTGATTAGAAGTCGCTTGTGAGGAACGGTGTCAAAAGCCTTACGGAAATCTAGAAACACGGAATCAACTTAAGATCCCCTGTCGATAGCGCCATTACTTCGTGCGAATAATGAGATAGCTGCGTTGCACAAGAACGATGTTTTCTGAAACCATGCTGATTACGTATCAATAGATCGTCCCCTTCGAGATGATTCCTAATGTTTGAATACATTATATGCTCCAAAACCCTACTGCAAACCGACGTCAATGATATAGGTCTGTAGTTCGATGGATTACTCCCACTGTTGTTGTTGTTGTGGTCTTCAGTACTGAGACTGGTTTGATGCAGCTGTCCATGTTACTCTATCCTGTGCAAGCTTCTTCATCTCCCAGTACCTACTGCAACCTACATCCTTCTGAATCTGCTTAGTGTATTCATCTCTTGGTCTCCCTCTACGATTTTTACCCTCCACGCTGCCCTCCAATACTAAATTGGTGATCCCTTGATGCCTCAGAACATGTGCTACCAACCGATCCCTTCTTCTGGTCAAGTTGTGCCACAAACTTCTCTTCTCCCCAATTCTATTCAATACTTCCTCATTAGTAATGTGATCTACCCATCTAATCTTCAGCATTCTTCTGTAGCACCACATTTCGAAAACTTCTATTCTCTTCTTGTCCAAACTATTTATAGTCCATGTTTCACTTCCATACAAGGCTACACTCCATACAAATACTTTCAGAAATGACTTCCTGACACTTACATCTGTACTCGATGTTAACAAATTTCTCTTCTTCAGAAACGCTTTCCTTGCCATTGCCACTCTACATTTTATATCCTCTCTACTTCGACCATCATCAGTTATTTTGCTCCCCAAATAGCAAAACTCCTTTACTACTTTAAGTGTCTCATTTGCTAATCTAATTCCCTCAGCATCACCCGACTTAATTCGACTACATTCCATTATCCTCGTTTTGCTTTTGTTAATGTTCATCTTATAACCTCCTTTCAAGACACTGTTCATTCCACTCAACGGCTCTTCCAAGTTCTTTGCTGTCTCTGACAATTACAATGCCATCGGCGCTAACCTCAAAGATTTTATTTTTTCTCCATGGATTTTAATACCTATACCGAATTTTTCTTTTGTTCCCTTTACTGCTGGCTCAATTTACGGATTGAATAACGTGGGGGAGAGGCTACAGCCCTGTCTTACTCCCTTCCCAACCACTGCTTCCCTTTCATGTCCCTCGAGTCTTATAACTGCCATCTGGTTTCTGTACTAATTGTAAATAGCCTTTCGCTCTCTGTATTTTACCCCTGCCACCTTTAGAATTTGAAAGAGAGTATTCCAGTCAACATTGTCAAAAGCTTTCTCTAAGTTTACAAATGCTAGAAACGTTGGTTTCTCTTTCCTTAATCTTTCTTCTAAGATAAGTCGTAAGGTCAGTATTGCCTCACGTGTTCCAGTATTTCTACGGAATCCAAATTGATCTTCCCCGAGGTCGGCTTCTACTAGTTTTTCCAATCGTCTGTAAAGAATTTGTGTTAGTATTTTGCAGCTGTGGCTTATTAAACTGATTGTTCGGTAATTTTCACATCTGTCAAACCCTGCTTTCTTTGGGATTGGTATTATTATATTCCTCTTGAAGTCTGAGGGTATTTCGCCTGTTTCATACATCTTGCTCACCAAATGGTAGAGTTTTGTCAGGACTGGCTCTCCCAAGGCCGTCAGTAGTTCCAATGGAATGTTGTCTACCCCGGGGTATTGTTTCGACTCAGGTCTTTCAGTGCTCTGTCAAACTCTTCACGCAGTATTGTATATCCCACTACCCTTCTTAAATGCTGGTGCGTCCTGCGCAATTTTCCAATCTGTAGGTACAGATCTGTCGGTGAGCGAGCGGTTGTATTTGATTGCTAAGTAGCGAGCTATTGTATCAGCGTAATCTGAAAGGAACCTAATCGGTATACAGTGAGCGACCGGTTGTATATGATTGCTAAGTAGGGAACGATTGCATCAGCGTAATTTGAAAGGAACCTAATCGGTATACAATCTGGACCTGAAGATTTGCCCGTATCAAGCTATTTGAGTAGCTTCGCAACCCCTAAGGTATCTACTTCTAAGAAACTCATGCTAGCAGCTATTCTTGTTTCAAATTCTGGAATATTCCATTCGTCTTCCTTGGTGAAGGAATTTCGGAAAACTGCGTTCAATAACTCCGCTTTAGCGGCACAGTCGTCGGTAACAGTACCATCGGCACTGCGCAGCGAAGGCGTTGACTGCGTCTTTCCGCTTGTGTACTTTACATACGACCGGAATTTCTTCGGATTTTCTACCAAATTTCGAGACAATGTTTCGTTGTGGAACCTATTAAAGGCATCTCGCATCGAAGTATGTGCCAAATTTCGCGCTTCTGTAAATTTTCGTTAAATTAACAGCCTTTCGAGTGGTATGAATTATCATGTAGGCGAAATTTAACACATTCCATTTGGCATTCTTGTGTATGACATAATCCTTCCATTATTTAAGGTAAATTTCCACATTGCACAGACACAGATATTATGCCTGGTTATTTTGTATAATAATTTGATCTTCTGATGACTTTACTAAACTTTAAACGGCACCCATCACCTGCAAACAACCTAAGGAGACTGCTCAGAATATCTCCTAAATCGCTTATATACGAGTATAAAGGGAACGGCAGAAAGCCTTTAACACACCCTTAGGGAACGCCAGATATCACATCTGTGACATTGTGTCAACTATTAGGAACTGTAACTTTTCTGACGGAGAACCACGAATCCAGTCGCTGAACTAAGAGAATCCTCCACACACAAGTAATTTGAGTAGAAACTGCTTGGGAGGAATGGTGTCAAAAGCTTTCTGGAGGTCTAGAAATACGGGATTATTTTCAGAGCCCCTGTCAATAGCATTCATTAGTTAATGCGAATAAAGAGCTAGTTGTGTTTCACAAGAAGGCACTGTCAGTATGCGTGCTATGAGTCAATAGATCATTTTCTTTGAGGTAATACTTAATGTTAGAATACAAAATATGACCCTAAACCCTAATGAATATGGTCTTCACTGATATGGGTCTGAAATTCAGAGGATGACTCGGCTTCCGTTCTCGAGTACCGGTGTGACATGAGCACCTTTATAGTATTCAGATACGGACCTTCCATCCATCGAGCAATATGCAGTCTGAACGGGAAGCTTCGCTTTTATCATGTGATTTTAGTTGCTTCACTACCCCGAGAACATCTACTTATGTGTCAATGATGTTGACAGCCGTTCTTGATTAGAATTCTGGAATATTTACTTCGTACTCTTTGGTGAAGGAATTTTGGAAGAAAAGGGGATACGTAACTCCCCTTCAGTGACACTGTCATAAGTAACATTTCCACTGCTACCATGAACTGGAGGTATTGATTTTGTGTTGCTGCCAGCGTACTTTAAATGCAACTGAAATGTCTTTGCGTTCAAATGGTTCAAATGGCTATGGGAGCTATGGGACTTAACATCTGAGGTCATCAGTACCCTAGAACTTAGAACTACTTAAACCTAACTAACCTAAGGACATCACACACATCCCTGCCCGGGGCAGGATTTGAACCTGTGAACGTAGCGGTGGCGCAGTTCCAGACTGAAGCGCCTAGAAGCGCTCAGCCACTCCAGCAAGCAAATGTCTTCGGGTTTTTTATCAAATGTGTGTGTGCGTGTGTGAATTCCTAAGGGACCAAAATGCTGAGGTCATCAGTCCCTAGTCTTACACATTTACTTAATCTAACTTATGCTAAGATCGACACATACATCCATGCCCTAGGGAGGACTCGAACCTCCGGCGCGAGGGACCGCGCAGTCCGTGGAATGACGCCTCAAACCTCGCAGCCTTTACACGTTGGAGGGAAAGTTTCATTATAGAAATTATTAAAGCATGTCGCATTGACCTCCACACTAATTTTCGAGCTTGAGTTGGACGTCGCCAATCTTCGAGATGTTTCGATCATTTAAAATTGATATGTTTTCTTCGTTGCTTCTGTTTTTGTACGATGAGCGATTATGTTCGTCTCTTATTAATGTATTTGGTATGAATGCCTCATTCGGTGTCGGTACTACTTCTTTGAATTTATGTCATATATGTGTTGTGTTTTCATATTTGTGAGTGAGTGGGGATTGTCTCTTAGCAAGGTTCAAATGGCTCTGAGCACTATGGGACTTAACATCTGTGGTCATCAGTACCCTAGAATTTATAATTACTTAAACCTAACTAACCTAAGGACATCACACACATCGATGCCCGAGGCAGGATTAGAACCTGCGACCGTAGCGGTCACGCGGTTCCAGACTGAAGCGCGTAGAACCGCACGGCCACACCGACCGGCTCTCTTAAGAAGGTGTCAAGTGAATTTTATATCCTCTGTTAAGAGTTTCGGAAATTTGTCTTTCACTGGCAGTACTTGTAACCACTGAGGAATACGTGGTGTGATTGGAAAGTTTTAAGAACGGGCTTGTAATGGTACAATAGTGGTACTTACGTGCTACTGTGATGCATCTCCTAAAAGTAGTCCCCTTCTGATTGAACGCACCGACTGCAACGGTGTTTCCACTTTTGGAAAAATTCCTGGAAATTTTTTTCCTGAAGTGTGTTAAGGACGCTTTCCGTATTTGCTTGGATGTCTTCAATTTAGTCAAATCGCTTCCCTTTCGGTGAAAATTTCAGTTTATCAAACAGGTTGAAGTGGCACAGGGGCCAAATCAGGGAAATATGGCGGTTGTGGAAGTCCAGGAATGTTGGTTTTGTTAAAAAATTCAACGATGGAGAATGCACGAGGAGCCGGAGCATTGTCATTGTCTTTCCACAGTGCGGGCGTTTCCTTCCGAAACCTTTCGCGCAAACTCTTAAGGACACACTTTTAGCATTCCAGGTTAATTGTCTGCAGTCCAGGGGTAAATTGGTGACGCACAATACCATTTGAATCCAAAAAACTCACCAACATTATCATCACCTTCGACGGACTTATCGAATGAATTTTGCAGACGCATGTTCAGATGTTCAGTTAAATTTGACTAAACTGCATAGAAACTTAAGTTCGTCAGCAATATCCCCATTTGGAATTTTAAGTCGTAAACTTTCACAGCATTTTCATTCGTTTTTGAAGAGGAAGAACGGCTGGACCGTGGTTAATCCGCAAATGATTCGCGGCCATATTTAAATCTGTTGAACCAGACAAAAACATTTGATTGGCTCATACAATTAGCTCCAAAAGCTGTTTTTAATAGTTTGTAAGTCTCAGAAGCTGATTTTCCAGCTTAAAATCGAAATTTCACTCTAACTCGTTGCTTCCTTTTTACGTCCATTTTCACGCAGACAGAACCCGAAAACAAGCCCTAACACAACCGTACTCAACCAGCTGCTACAAAGAACTGAATGAAGGAAACTCAGTTTCCTGTCAGAGGGCATTCAAGGACAAGGCAATTACTCACTTCCCACCCTCCATGTACCTGCCCACGATACCAGTAAGCAGTAGCGGATCGATTCTTAAAACTTTCCAATCAGTCATGGAGTTGAAAAATGGTTCAAATGACTCTGAGCACTATGGGACTTAACTTCTGAGGTCATCAGTCCCCTACAACTTAGAACTATTTAAACCTAACCAACCTAAGGTCATCACACACATCCATGCCCGAGGCAAGACTCGAACCTGCGACCGTAGCGGTCGCGCTGCTCGAGACTGTAACGCCTGGAACTGCTCAGCCACTCCGGCCGGCTTCAAGTCATGGAGTGAGAAAAAGTATTCTTTCATATGAATATTTTCTTTCCAACAACTTTATGAAATCTATTGGCAGAAGTTCAGCCACATCTTTTGTTGTCATGAGCGATAGTTTCCGTATTACAGTAGTAAACAATCTTATAGCAGGTTATTGGGATGTATAACGAAAAGTAGATGTATTTTGCAACCAACTATATTATGAAATTAGTGGTACTGCCTTTATGCACGTGTACTTTAATTGTAAGGTGGGATATTGGCCGTCATTACTGAGCGGGTCCACTATCGATTAGGAAAGTATGCGGCGAGCTCGAGGCTGTGCTGCCTCGGCGCCTCGGTATGAGTCGCGACAGGGACGATTTGTGAAGCCGCGGCCCGGCTCGGATGGCTGGTCGATGCAGTGTTTTAATCGGAGAGTGCCTCGTGGACGAGCGGCTAAGCCAGCAGTGCACGCTGTGGTCGGTGAGCGCTTGTTGACTTAATGCTGCTACACAGGAGGCCAGTAAACGAGAGCAAACCACTTCGTTGAGATATATTTGCTTAGTGTGTGTGGGCTGCAAGTCGGAGCCAACGGAGCGGATGGCTTTGGTTACGACTCCGTCTGCTGGCGGCAACATCAGAGCGTTAGCATTTGGTTGGACTTCGGGCCCCTGTCCTAGTGTGGTTGCCAGGTCGCATGTTTGTTTCTTTAAGATAACAAGAGCATCATCAGTAACTATGGGATTTACAGTTTAAGGCACAGTTAAATGGTTCAAATGGCCCTGAGCACTATGGGACTTAATTTCTGAGGTCATCAGTCCCCTAGAACCTAGAACTACTTAAACCTAATTAAACTAAGGACACCACACCACCCATGCCCGAAGCAGGATTCGAACCTGCGACCGTAGCGGCCGCGCGTTTCCAACTGAAGCGCCTATAAACGCTCTGCCACACCTGCCGGCTTAAGGCACAGTAGTTGGTTCTTAAAGTAAAGAGAGAAATCCATCAATAAAACATACTGAGTGCGGCTTGTGGCTGTCCAGAAACACTTATTTTCAACAGTTGCTGTTTCCCTCGCAACCGATGCCTACTCTCGCAAATAGTGTGTATTTAATGTATTTAAAAATACTGGGGTATGCAGTGGGATATGGAGAGAGTCTTGAAGCTGAGAGTAGTATCGTGAAAGAGAACATTTATGGGTCCCTAAGAACTGTGAAAAACAAACACAGATTGAAAAGATTACACGCTTGGAGGGAAATATGTGAGACGATAACACTAAATGAGCACGATGTGAAAAAGAAAATGGAATCATTATTGACACATTTTCGCCGTGAACGACAAAGATTAACAAACCAAGGTGCTCGCAGGTACATCTCTCCTAAAAGAGGTATCATCTTTGGAAATTTTATATCCTACACAATTAAATAGCAGTTCGAAATCTGTAGCTTTCATTCGGAAAGAATTTTGAAATAGGCCATTTCCCAGTTCAGCTTTACGATGGACATTAATTTTGTTCTACCACATTGCTCTATACTTTCTAAAGGAAATGTTAACCACCAGCGTCTTTTCTTCTTCTTCTTTCTCTGATGTTCAGCTTCTTGCAGAAAAATAAATGCTGCATTTGCTAAGACTGCCTTTCCTTCAGTCATAGCATCGGCCAGGGAAATTGTTCTTCAAATACTACTCTATAACGATAACGAAACGAGAACAACATTGACTAGTTATTAGAGCCATCTAGCATTCCACGTCGACGAATCCCTTAGCCCGAAGTCTTTCGTTTGGTGAGGATAAGGAACCGAAAGCCAGTGCGTAGGCGACTAACTTGCGGCCGAACCCAGTTTCTGTCGCCAGTTAAAGGCGATAGCTAGAGTGGGGCTCTGTACTTGGTTCTGTTTAAAAGACTAGAAGTTGCTGTTTGTGGTTGACGGTGCATCCTGGAACCAGCCGGCCTTGACACCCGTAGGGTTTGTTGACGGATGTTGCCGTGTGATACTGATGTAACTCAGGTGAACGAGTGGCGCAACCGGTAGAACTTAGAGGGTCTTCATCGTCTACTTGCATATGGTGCTTCTGACACATGGCTGATGGAGCTTAATGCTGAAAATCAATCAACACTTCAATAGATGAAATAGTGACCATGCTATCCACTTGTAAAAAGATTTAAGCGGCGTTTGAACAGGGGTGCCACTAGTTCGACTTAAACTGTGGTACATAACTATATCTTTAGGTTTTCTAGATTTCTAGGGCCGCAGGCTCCCATTTATATGAAAAACTTGTCTAGAGATTAATATGCTTGTTCAGTGTAACATTTTAGATTGTTCTAGTAGCGGTTAACGGAAAATGTTTCGATAAGCGCCCATTTCAGCGGTCGGACCTAATTTTTTTTTCACCTAGCTTCTATTCAAATATCTTGGTAAAACAAGAACGAGTGATTACGTTTTTTTTATGCTGTATAACCCAGACAAGTAACCTTCCAATACGCGCGCCTTCTAGTCGGACAAGGTTGGTCGCGTGTATCTCGTAGATACCACTTGGTGTTAATAAATATTATGTGTTTTTAAACATCTATGTTTATCATAAAAGTGATATTAGGTATTATTTATGAGTTGTACAAATAAAAGTAAGGTACAAAATCTATTGAAAAATAAAGTTATGTTTCAAATCACACATTTTCTTCTCTCAGCTTCTCGAGGTACTGATACTTACTTTTCGTGAACGAATGTCAAATTTATACATGACTGTGCTTGAAATTTGGGGTTCTCAATATACAGAAGTTATATGGAAGCTGAAATACAATCAACGCAAAAATTTCTTCAATGATATAAACAAAATATACCGTCTATATATATCACATCAGAATCGGGTGATTATTTAGAAGCTGAAATACAATCATTGCAAGCATTTCTTAAATACTGTACACAAATTTACGTTTGAAACGGATGTTTCCCGTATTCTTACTGACTAAACATGACCTACATCTTTTCTTCATATACTCCTGATGCTGATCTTCTTCTCCTCTTCTTTGTTGCTATTGGTGCTCATCTTCTGTGTGTGACACATTTAAAACTTTTGCATGGAGGTCTCCAGTAACTTTAGTATTTCTCATTCTATATGTTCCTGCACAAATTCGTTCGAAAGATATCTGAGAGGTTTTCATCTCTTGAGATTATTGCTGGTGTTTCCTTACCAGATTATAAATCAATTTATGGCAGCAACGTTCATCATCGAAAAAACCATCACCAGAGGCCATCACTCTGTTTTTTTCTCGCAGCGTTGAAAGACCCACAAAGTTTGTCGACAGTGCCAACGTCTCCTTTTGTGTGATTATAAAGTGTTATAATTTCTCATTTCTTGAGATCACCTGTTACTTCATCGATTCTTCCATCGTTGAGAAGACTGGATATCAACAAAATATTCTTGTACTTTTTATCACGTATGAAACAAGTGCTGCCTCTGCGAAAACCAAACAGACTTGAGTGGGGCTCTCATTTTCTGGTCGCTGTGAATTCGGGAGGAATTTGAGGCTTCTTTTTACGTAACTGCTAACATATGAATTTTTTATGCCAATTCATTTACCACATCGTAATCCGTATTGTCGACCGTGAAATTCCCCCCAGTATAGCAAATGGGTCCTGTTAACCTTTTCACTACGTCGGAAGATTTATTACTTATCCTAAATGGACCTTCTGCTTGGGTTCCAGCGTATTTTTCCATAGTATATGTACAAAATAGCCGATAGTCTACTATAGCATAAATTTTTATGCCATATTCCCTTGTTTTCGCATATATTGTATGACACCGCATTTACCTCGAAAAGCCTCGAGTTTTTCATCGAGTGTGACATCTTCACCAAGTGAATAGCGTTTTCGGCAGTTCACAACGAATTCTTCAAAAGTAATTCATATAGGAGCTAGGCGGTCAGTTTTTCTTCGTTCTGCTTTTGTTTCTACGTCATCAAAACTAACAGATCGCATTAAAACCTTAAATCTCTTTATACTCATGACGGTTAGGAAGTCATCCATCCGCCATAAGTCGTCGAGATTCAGACGGTTCGTGTGGTACAACCCAGCGAGGTAAAGCAGCCCGAATAACGCTTTCACTTCCACTGTGTCTGTCTGTTGAGCGTCCCTTGAACGGGAATAGTTATCTGTATTGTAAGAATAAACTTGTTTGTATTTTCGACAATACATTGAATCATTGTGCCAGAAATCAGACATTTCCATGAATCTAGAATATTAGTCACGATTTTCGCAAGTCCGATTACTCTGGGCAGATGAGTAAAATATTTTGTTTACCTCGTGTTTTCCTGTGTGCTTGGCTTTTTTTCCATGACGAAATCTCGATTATTTTTTTATTTTCCTTTGAACAACTTGAAATTTCGATTTGGTGCACTCATCTTCGTCGTCTTCTGAGCTGGACTAAGCACTCAGTTCCGTATCAGAATCTCCATCTCTTTCCGATACGTGGTCTTCTTCATCAGTGTCACTGCCCTCTATAAAACTGTTGTCCTGATCATCCTCATCGTCAGTATCACACAGAACTGCATTTATCACTGCTTCAACATCCAAAGTATGTTTTAAATGGTACATTTCTTTGTCTCCCTTAGTACCTAAGACATAAATATGAAACGAAACTGAACAAATAACATGATACAAGCATTGAAGGTCGCGTGTATCCGACACATACAATTTAGCGTAATTTCATTGTCGATTCGAGACACATATAAATTCACCATGTACACTACTTTAAATTACTGATAAGCATTAAACATTTAACAATAAATAATGGAAAATGAAAAGTTAAAAACTTACTCTGAGTATACGAAACACATGTTACTAGCTCGCTGTTTACCGTAGCGGGCAGCGACCAGGACTGAAGCAGGGTGGGGTCGAATGAAGAGACTAGAGCAAAGGGGGGATTTCCCTCCATCCGGCTTTCCAAGAAAAGCTAACAAACATTGTTGAAGCGTATCTGAATCATACGCGCGCCAATCGGTAGGTTAAGATGTAGGTGAAAGAAGCTTCCTTAGAATTTTTTCTCGCTGAACATTTTAAATATCTAAAAATGAATAAAAACAGTCTTGATCACGTTTTCAAAGTTTTTATTCGATAGCAACCAGTTTTGGCCCTTTTCTAAGACCAGTTTCAGGCTTATAACCACCATTACGGCTGCTGGTGCGGAAAACGGAGCGAGATACGTAGACGTTCGGTTGTTACAACCTTACTTCCACGGATTTCGCTCCGCCTACCGTCCGTTCTATTGCCAACAATGGGGTAATATGAACAGCTTTTAAATGTATAGTCAGGTTACGCTTTACGTTGCTATAGCCTTTGCAATATTGAAACTATTGTTTAACCAAATCTCTTTTGCTTCCGGGTTTGTGTCCACGATCCTTCTACATTCGAAATGAGCGTTTGTTATTTGTTGTGTACAAGTAAGGCAACTGAGATATAATATGTGACAATTTATTCGCGTGACGTATACTACTTAGGTTATAAAAAAGTTGAAAATGTGATTGTTGAATCCGGCTGGGTTAATCCTAGTTAGTTTAATACAACACTTCACGTTACCGACACACCGGAGTAATTCTCCCCCATAGGTCACCTAGGCTGTACTATCACTGTCTGTAATCTTTCCGTTTCGTCCCTCTTCGCCTTTCCGGACTCAGGGCAAAAGTGTGGTATAAAGAGCAGGCACTGGTCCACGCAAAGGGCCTACACCAGGTGTTACTGGTAGAGTGTCACCACGAATAACTGCGAATAGACTACTGGAATCTATGTGGAAGTTTGGATTCTCATATATGGATTACCGCTGTCACCGTACCAGAGAAAACTTGCATCGTGCAGAGCCAAAGTCAACTGTGACAGTCTTGTGCGTCATGTGGTATTCAACGATGAGCCTCACTTCTGTTTGTTGTGGTCGGATGAACGTCATCGAGTCCGTAGGGAAACTAGTGAAGGCTTTGACGAAGCAGTGAACCTCGAGGCCCTCTTTAGATCCTCGAATCATGAGTGGGAAGTTAGTGGGTATGGCCCCATTACTGATTGGTAATCTTCAAGGACAGTCGAATGCTCTTCAGCATGTGTCAAGAAATGTAAAGCCCTCTTGTCATACTATTCACAAGCAGGGTACCAGCTGATGTATTCCAGCGCAAGAACCCACACTGAGGTTCCCACGAAAAATGCTTGCATAAAGACACGGGCTCTTGGCCGACCTCCTGGGTGCTCGGATCTGTCATGCATCTAGCGTATCTTGGGTCCGCTGGAAAGAGGTATACTTCCATAACAGCCCCAACCAGGGCCGACACAGCATATGTTACAGGCATGGCTAGACTTTGAATACTAGAGTCGATTGGTGCCCATGTGAGTGACAGCTTATACTAATAATGACTAGGACAGCATTCAAATGATAAGAAGTTTCATCAGCTAACACCCGTTTTGAGATGAACATTTCCATTAAGACTGATAAACGTCGGACTGGCCTCTGATGGCATAACACTCAAATTTCGACCGAGTGTACCCCCTAGGTTTCTCACAAGTAAAGCCTCCCAAAGGATAGACTTCGAATTTGGTCAGCTGTGAGTGTGTTGTAGCGTGGAGCGAATAAGAGAGACGTATTATTTTTACATGCCCATATGGCCATTAACTTGTTGAAACACCCACTGGAGAAAGTTGTTTCTTATATTTCTGAACTATTACCAGGGATACGAGATAGATATTAAAAAAAACTTAAAATAAACGTTCAATGGTTTTTAATTTACATTGCAATGGTGCACCAAAATATGACGGAAAAGTCATTTTTTCGAATATCCTCTCCCCCTCCTCCCACTACTTTGTTTCGTATGTCGATATCTGCCAACAACAAAACGTATAACATCGTTAATACCAAATTCAGTCATGTACGTTGATGTTCCAAAAACTCTTGTCAGAAATAAGCTACAGGTACCTGTATAAGCTGTGCCTACGCCCAATGTGCGTTCTCTTCAGTGTCATTCGTCATGTTGAGTTTCTTACCAACTCTTTCCTAGACAAATATATTTCAAACGTATCTTCTACATCTATTGACTGTCTGTGTATATATTTTAACTTCATGAACTGCGAAATACACTCCTGGAAATGGAAAAAAGAACACATTGACACCGGTGTGTCAGACCCACCATACTTGCTCCGGACACTGCGAGAGGGCTGTACAAGCAATGATCACACGCACGGCACAGCGGACACACCAGGAACCGCGGTGTTGGCCGTCGAATGGCGCTAGCTGCGCAGCATTTGTGCACCGCCGCCGTCAATGTCAGCCAGTTTGCCGTGGCATACGGAGCTCCATCGCAGTCTTTAACACTGGTATCATGCCGCGACAGCGTGGACGTGAACCGTATGTGCAGTTGACGGACTTTGAGCGAGGGCGTATAGTGGGCATGCGGGAGGCCGGGTGGACGTACCGCCGAATTGCTCAACACGTGGGGCGTGAGGTCTCTACAGTACATCGATGTTGTCGCCAGTGGTCGGCGGAAGGTGCACGTGCCTTCGACCTGGGACCGGACCGCAGCGACGCACGGATGCACGCCAAGACCGTAGGATCCTACGCAGTGCCGTAGGGGACCGCACCGCCACTTCCCAGCAAATTAGGGACACTGTTGCTCCTGGGGTATCGGCGAGGACCATTCGCAACCGTCTCCATGAAGCTGGGCTACGGTCCCGCACACCGTTAGGCCGTCTTCCGCTCACGCCCCAACATCGTGCAGCCCGCCTCCAGTGGTGTCGCGACAGGCGTGAATGGAGGGACGAATGGAGACGTGTCGTCTTCAGCGATGAGAGTCGCTTCTGCCTTGGTGCCAATGATGGTCGTATGCGTGTTTGGCGCCGTGCAGGTGAGCGCCACAATCAGGACTGCATACGACCGAGGCACACAGGGCCAACACCCGGCATCATGGTGTGGGGAGCGATCTCCTACACTGGCCGTACACCACTGGTGATCGTCGAGGGGACACTGAATAGTGCATGGTACATCCAAACCGTCATCGAACCCATCGTTCTACCATTCCTAGACCGGCAAGGGAACTTGCTGTTCCAACAGGACAATGCACGTCCGCATGTATCCCGTGCCACCCAACGTGCTCTAGAAGGTGTAAGTCAACTACCCTGGCCAGCAAGATCTCCGGATCTGTCCCCCATTGAGCATGTTTGCGACTGGATGAAGCGTCGTCTCACGCGGTCTGCACGTCCAGCACGAACGCTGGTCCAACTGAGGCGCCAGGTGGAAATGACATGGCAAGCCGTTCCACAGGAGTACATCCAGCATCTCTACGATCGTCTCCATGGGAGAATAGCAGCCTGCATTGCAGCGAAAGGTGGATATACACTGTACTAGTGCCGACATTGTGCATGCTCTGTTGCCTGTGTCTATGTGCCTGTGGTTCTGTCAGTGTGATCATGTGATGTATCTGACCCCAGGAATGTGTCCCCTTCCTGGGACAATGAATTCACGGTGTTCTTATTTCAGTATCATACGCTGCATCAGTACACCTGTCTTGTTTATAGATTGCAACCCTTTAAGATATAATTTTGTTACATTGAAATTGTTTGTACAATGTTGTTGTATGTTTATCGTAAATCAGTTTAGTAGTGAGGAAGTGCAGAATTGTGTGGGTCAAAAATATGCTGAATGCACTTTACTTTGGCACACCAAGTACATCGAACGGTAGTAATTTCATGACAAGCGTCATAAACACGACTTTTATGACATTTGTTACCGTTTCACCGGTATTCATCCAAAAATGTTAAATTCCGGCTTTATTTGAAGGAGATATTTCATCCCGTTAACGACCGTATGGGCACGTATAAAAGGATATGTGGCTCCTACTTTGCTCTACGCTGCAACATATTCACAGCTGATCAAAATGTAACAGTACCGCTACACGTCTTCCTTGGTATAAAGCAGTAAAGTAAAAACCGCGAATGAAGTAGGCCACGTTAAGTTACCAATGTGTGGTTTGTGTGTGTGTGTGTGTGTGTGTGTGTGTGTGTGTGTATGAATGTATGGATGAATTGATGAGTGACTATATGGTCTGAATTTTAATACAGAAATCACTGCCTGTCTCAAACCTATTGTTCATTACGTTTATCACTCCTGAGCGCAGCACTCGCTTAATGCATGTTACTGCAATGTGTTTCGACAGCTCATCGGACCTGTACTCACAGGTGTGTGTGTGTGTGTGTGTGTGTGTATGAATGTATGGATGAATTGATGAGTGACTATATGGTCTGAATTTTGATACAGAAATCACTGCCTGTCTCAAACCTATTGTTCATTACGTTTATCACTCCTGAGCGCAGCACTCGCTTAATGCATGTTACTGCAATGTGTTCCGACAGCTCATCGGACCTGTACTCACAGCTCGTGCCAGACCTCTCATACCTTTCAATGGCGTATCCAACATTTCTTTCATAGAATCCTTAATATCCGGTGTTCTAACAATAGCGACGACATGGTTGCAGTGTGTACTATGACCATTTTGTCTCACTCCCGCTCATGCCTAATAAGCGATGGTTTGAAAAGCATATATTGATTAGCAGAAAATATTTATTCGTGTATTGTCTCTCCAGTTTCTTAGGTGAGGCCATGAAACACCAGATACTGAAGGCAAAAGCGGCGCTGTGTGCGCATGTGCGTGTGCTTGTGTTTGTCTGTGTGACTTTCTTTTCTTCAGTAACTCAAAAACCACATAACATGTATTCGAGTCCACAACATATAATTGTCGTAATTAGGTAGTTGGCGTATTTCTCCTTGCAGTTTTTCTTTTTTCTAAGCTTATAGTGTTGTGATGTTGTGTACCTCCAAAAATTTTGTCTACTTTTGCTTTCTCTTGGAAGGATGTAATAGTTTGTGTGAATCCTCATCGAGTTGAAATCGTTCGTTTTAGATTTTGGGTAGGGTTTGGTTTCCAGAGTTGACGTGATGATACTCGGCGTAGTTCCATTCAGTGCTAAGTGTTATTTTCTGAACACTCTCCAATATTCATTTGACGTTGCTTCAAACGAATCTCTAACCTTTACTACCAGTAGACTGCAGGTACGACATTTGGGAGAGCCTGAAAGATGTATTCCACTCAGCTTTAATTAGGAGAGACTTTTCTGTTTTCAGCACGATATCACAAAGCTCTGAATTGGATTTCAACGTCCGTATTCTGCATGTTTTCCAGTATTGCCTAACAGTTAAAGTTCTTATATTTCTGTTCGACTTTTTTCCTTCCATTAATTGCGTACATAACAATCCTGATCTTCGGTATCTACTTCTCTGGCATTTGTTCATGTGTGTAATTGCACTCTAAAAAGAACATAAGAAGTGTCTAAATCCGTTAGGCTTGCGTTGCATATATATTGGTGCGTGCTATCAGGTGGGAGCTTTTTCGTTTATAGATAGAACTGGGAGGCCGCCGGAGTGCCGTTTTTATATCTTTTAATGGTTGTTGCCAGTATATAGAGGGCTTGGCTTATATATGATACTGGCATAGTTCAGAGTTACGTTTCTTATTTTATTTGATCTTTTTTTTAGGGGAAGTTTACTACTAAACAGCGTCACCGATTCAGATTCGATCCAACTGTCTTGGTGGACAAGTGAGAGGACACTCAAAGCAACGGCTCAACAACAGCAGAGCATAGCACTTTGAACTTTTAAGGTCCATGCCACTCTCCGACTGTGGAGTTACAAAGAAGGGGTGCAGTAATGCGCCAACCCTACGGTGAAAGAAGAAAGTGGCTATACGAGGAAACGCGCATAAAAACTTGGTCGTATTGCGCCTAACGTCAGACATAGGCCGAATCTGAGTCCTACAGGACGGTGAGCGGAAAGGGGTGTCGGTGCCAGCGGCATGGCATTGTGGTGCCAATGCCTTATAGTCCACTGACTGTCTCACGGAGGGCTCCCACTGTACTGTATAGTTATCGAGCATTACGGCGAATGGTCATATTGAGAAGGGCCGTATTTGTGTCCTCATGCCGAGTGACAATCCTGGCGAGCGGAGGGCGCGAAGACTCCACCTGGGAACATTATCCTATAGGCGCTGGAGCGTCACCATCCGGGACTTACTAATCGTGGCCCACGCCGAGGAACTACGTATTAACGACGGTAGTACAATTGAGTGGCACAGCTGGAGCTTGGTATCTAAATGCAGCTCTCGGCTAGAGAAGAGAGGGTACTAGGCATCTGTCAACTTTAACCCTTTATGGGTGATGTATTCTGCGTGGCGGTGGAAGAAAAGTTTCTTATCCAACCAGACCCCGAGATACTTGGTATCCTGGGCCTAAGGGACCTGGACGCACCCGATGGAGATGTTGTGGCTGAGGATAGAACGCTGCTTAGTGAAATACACTGTCATGGTTTTGGCGGCATTGAGGGCAATGTTATTGGAGTGACATCAGGCGACAGTTGCATCCATCTGCCTTTGGAGGTGAGCAATGTTACACTTGAGCGCTTACTCCACCGAGCAATGAGGAAGATCCTCTGGTGGAGGAAATCTTCCACAGTCTTGACGTAGATGTCAGGGATGGTCGTTTGCTTCAACATCGTATTACACCAGATTGTCCTGCCAAATCTTATCATAAGCATTCTGCACGTCCAAGAAGACCACTGCCATCGACATGTTGGTGGAGTGAAAACCCTGGTTGATGTCCTCTGTGATCTAGAGACCTTGAAGTTCAACAGACAGGTGTAAAGTAAACCCAAACTGTTTGCGACGGAACGTTCTGGCTGCTACCAGGGGCTAGGAAATGCGATGGAGCAAGAGAGACTCCAGGACCCTCACCATGGTGTTCAAAAGACTGATGGGCCTCCTGTTGGTAGGGACCGTAAGGTCCTTAGAGGGATTTGGGATCGCAATTAGCTTTGCCTGCTTCCACTGCAGAGGGAAAAGGCCACTCTGAAGACAACAGTTCAATATCCTGGTGAATAAGACCAGGGGTTTATGTGGTAGCCGATGATGTTCGTTGACGATCCCATCCTGGCCAGGCCAAATGACCACGTTTCCTCCAGAGGATTCGGAGCACTTCTGCCAAAGATGTAAGACAATGGACTATAAGTAGTGGTCTGTTTCAGAAGGTGGCCACAGCCCTCTGAATATCTTGGTGATCCTGGAGTTCATCATGCGTGGGGTCCAGGATGAGCAGTTGGTTTTGGGCCTCAAACGTATCAGACAGGGTTTCCACATGAGACCAGCATCTGCCTGGAATGGGTGCTGGGTCCACAATGTGGTATTGTGCAGGGCTTGGACGACAGCCCAGTCCGATTTGTGCTGGAGGAGAAAGGTAGACCTTCTATCCTCCCAGTGTTCGGACTTCCAATCCGCTAATTGGCGACTGAACTCCCGTTAGAGATGTTTCATGTGATGCTTGTCCTGAGGGTCACAGTACTGTTTCCACTGGCCTTGGTAGTGGTTCTTCTGGATTTTCAGTTCAAGCAAAAATGGAGGTAAATCATCCAGTGGGATTAGAGTCCTAGGAACTTGGGAAGTGGAGACTGTTACTGCTCGCTGGATTTTTGCTGTGAGGTAGTCAACCAATTGAGATCAGCTCCAATGATAAGCTTGTCAAATGACTTCAGCTTGCGGAGGTCTGCCTCAAAGAGTTTGTTGAGGCTCACCTAAGCTGCAGCAAAAGTGATGGCACCAAGGCCGGTGGAAACAGTGACAACTGTGACCTCTATGCAGTCCGGTGGCTGAAGAGCGTCTTGGTTGTGGATGAACGCCCTGCGGAGGAACACAGCTGTGCTTCCACCACGGCAGTTGAGCCGGTCAGTCCGATAGCAGACCAATTCGCGTAGGCGAAACTCATCAGTCGGCTTAATGTGTGTTTCAGTAACATGGAGAATATCCAGATGGTAGTCATGAATGAAGGTGTTCGATTCAGTCTTCATCCCTTTGATACCATTGGCATTAAGAATGCAGACGACGAGATCCCTAGGGGGTTGGTGGTCGTCTGGTGGACGATCCACCATTATATTAAGATCTAACTGAGCCCTTCGATCAGTGCGATGACCTTCTATTCTGTTCGCTGGAAATGACCTATTTCATTGAGAATATACATCCTAGGCCAGTGAGACGGGATTGTGTGGCCCTTATCCTATTGCTGGTTATTTTGCTGCATCAGTAAAGTCTGTCGAACAGATGGGCTTTCCATATGTAATGCAACACATTTTTATTGACCAATTCCGGCTGCAAAAATTTAGAATTTCTCACGGGTGATTGTGGAGTATTTCCGCTTCAGCCCCTGCAGTTTCAAGGAGTTCCAACAGGTGGCGGTGCTACGCGTGCTTTCAAAATGGCGTCTGTAAAGGAGGTGTTTTCCAAGCAGACACCTGAGTTGCTTTTGTTGGATACCTACAGTATCACAGATATGCATAGAAGCTTGAACTAAGTCTTCGGAGACCTGGTAGTGAACAAAAGCACGTTGAGTCTTTGGGGAAGACGTCTGTTATCATCGCAGAAACATCGCGCAAACTTTACATGTCCCGCCTGCCGGCCGATCTAACACAGCAACGCTGGAACGTGTGGACAGTATCATTCGATGTGATAGCCGGACCGCAATGAAACACCTTGCTGCATAGCTGGGCGCCTTTGTTTGTAGTGCTGACACCCTCATCAATGCCTCAGTCCTTGTTTCACTACCATACAATGCTGTACTCCACACGTACATTCTCAGAAATTTCTTCCTCAAATTAAGGCCAATATTTGATACTAGTAGACTTCTCTTGGCCAGGAATGCCTCTTTTGCACATCTAGTATGCTTTTGGTGTCCTCCTCGATCCGTCCGTCATTGGTTATTTTACTGCCTAGGTGGAAGAATTCCTTCATCTACTTCGTGACCATCAGTCCTGATGTTACATTTCTCGATATTTCGATGTCTGCTACTTCTCATTACCTTCGTCTTTCTTCGATTTACTCTCAGTCCATACCGTGTAATCATTAGACAGATCATTCCGTTCAGCAGATCATGTAATACTTCAACACTTTCACACCGGATAGCAATCTCAACACCGAATCGTATCATTGATATCTTTTCACCTTGAATTTTAATTTCACTCCTGAACCGTTCTTATATTTCCAATATTGGTTTCTCAAAAATTGTTCAAATGTGTGTGAATTCGTATGGGACCAAACTGTAAAGGTTATCGGTCCCTAGACTTACACACTACTTAAACTAATTTAAGCTAACCCATGCTAAGAGCAACACACACACATTCCCGAGGGAGGACTCGAACCTCCTACCGCGCAGTTCGTGACATGCCGTCTCAAACCATGCGGCCACTACGCGGCATTGCTTCCACGATGTACTGACTGAACAACAGTGGCGAATGGCTACATCCTTGCCTTACACACTTTTTAGTGCAGACATTTCTTTCTTCGAAGTCCACTCTTATTATTCATTCTGGCTGTTCTACATATGCATATGACCTTTCTCTCCCTGTACCTTACCCCTACTTTTCTTAGAATTTGGAACATCTTGCAGCATTTTACATTGTCGAACGCTTTATCCAGATCGACAAATACTATGAACGTATCTTGAGTTTTCTTTAGTCTTGCTTCTATTATTAGCCGCAACAACAGAATAGCTTCCCTCGTTACTTTACCTTTCCTAAAGTCACACTGATCATCAACTAGCGCATCCTGAATTTTCTTTCGATTCTTGTAAGCATCTTGGATGCATGAGCAGTAAAGCAGATTGCGCGGTGATTCTCACTCTGGTAAGCTCTTGCCACCTTCGGAATTGAGTGGATGATGCTATTCTGAAAGTCAGATGATATGTCGCCACACTCATACATTCTACAAACCAACGTGAAAGGTCGTTTTGTTGTCGCTTTTCCCAATGATTTTAGAAATTCTTATGGAATGTTGTCTATCCGCTCTGCCTTATTTGACCTTAAGTCCTCCTAAACTCTTTTAAATTATGATTCTAATACTGCATCCCCTATCTCTTCTAAATCGACTCCTGTTTCTTCTTCTATCACATCAGACAAATCTTCCCCCTCATAGAGGATTTCAGTGTATTGTTTCCACGTATCCGCTCTCTCCTCTACACCATTTAGGTTACTCAAAGGTCTATGCTTACTGCTCTCTAGCCGCCTAACAGGAGACCATAAAGAGCAACGAAGAGCCTTTTCTGCCGGGTTGCTTGCGGTTTACAAAGCTGACCGGACTTTTCTTTGTCGAACATCGTCTCAGGCACTGAAACATGCGTTCACTACTTGGAACCGAAAACAAAACAGAAGTAGATGGAGTGGTGCCACTCCGCTTCTCCTCCGGAGAAAACGTTAAAAGCCGCACGCTTAGCCGGCAAAGTCAGGGCGACGGGCTTCTGAAAATCTGTTCGACGTCCTCCCTCATGCAACAACGATCAACTCGGAAGTTTAGTGTGCTGCTGTCAGGAAATTGGAGAAACGAATTCGGCGTATGCGTCGGCACAGAAATACGAACCAACTTGTATTTCTCCAGGACTACACAAGGCCTCACACAATCTGTTCACCCGAGAGGAGCTGACAAAACTTCATTTGAATGTTCGTCCTCATCCCCCACAGAATGATTCTCACACCTTCCACCTGTCTGGCCCAATGAAGGATGCACTCCGTGGGAACCAGTACATGGATGATGGGGAAGTTATTGATGCCGCATGGCGTTGACTCCGACGTCGATCAGTGAAGTGGTAATGTGCGAGCATACCTTCCAGTAATGTGACGTAAGGCTGCCGCATTTAACGGAGATAATGTAAAAAATTACGGACTTGTAGCCGATAGAGTGGGGAATAATATGGTGTATTGGCATCCTGAAAAAATACAAACCTGTCTTTAAAAATTCCAACTTACTTTTTGGAACTGGTGCTGAGCAAACTGGTGCTGAGCAAAATTAATAATGTTACAAGAAAAATTATTTATTGATGTATGAGGCAGGTCAATCTTTTTAATTACAAAATTGACAGATGTTATTTGAACATAGTGGCAAATTTTGAAAAGCGATCTTTAGGTTATCAGAAATAGCCATACATACTGGACGTCTGTCACGCAGACAAGGTACAGAATAGACATTAGCATTATAAAATAAAATAAAAATTTAAACAAATCACAAATGGAACTGAAAAGCCAAGCACAAAGATACTGTAAACTAAGTGGGAACAAAAATTTGTGTTAATATATTCATCCGTCTGCACACAATAAAATCAAGTGCCAGATGAGAAAATCTGTATTCATATATTACAACCTTACATAATCGGCAGTGAAACGTCGAAAGGAAATTTCTGTTTCATTGATATGCCTATAAAAATATTTAAACGTCTTTGAAGCAGACCTCAGCTCCTATGAACAGCAGTTACTTAACAAGCAGAATTTTAAAAACTTCGTACAAACAGAAACATAACTTCACGCCTGTGAAACAACCAAAACAAATCCTCTATTTCATTAATACGCTAATCACTGTGGTTGTGAAGCAGCTGAATGGGTTGAAAATATATAAATCGCCAGGTCCTGATGGGATTCCTATTCGGTTTTACAGAGAGTACTCTACTGCATTGGCTCCTTACGTAGCTTGCATTTATCGCGAATCTCTCGCCCAACGCAAAGTCCCGAGCGACTGGAAAAAAGCGCAGATGACGCCTGTATATAAGGGTAGGAAGACGGGTCCTCAAATATACAGACCAATATCCTTAACATCGGTTTGTTGCAGGATTCTCGAACATATTCTCAGTTCGAATATAATGAATTTCCTTGAGACAGAGAAGTTGCTGTCCATGCATCAGCACGGTTTTAGAAAGCATCGCTCCTGCAAAACGCAACTTGCCCTTTTTTCACATGATATCTTGCGAACCGTGGATGAAGGATATGAGACGGATGGCATATTCCTTGACTTCCGGAAAGCGTTTGACTAGGTGCCCCACTGCAGACTGATAGCTAAGGTACGAGCATATGGGATTGGTTCCCAAATATGTGAGTGGCTCGAAGACTTCTTAAGTAATAGAACCCAGTACGTTATCCTCGATGGTGAGTGTTCATCGGAGGCGAGGGTATCACCTGGAGTGCCCCAGGGAAGTGTGGTAGGTCCGCTGTACTTTTCTATCTACATAAATGATCTTTTGGATAAGGTGGATTGCAATGTGCGGCTGTTTGCTGATGATGCTGTGGTGTACGGGAAGTTGTCGTCGAGTGATTGTAGGAGGATACAAGATGACTTGGACAGGATTTGTGATTGGTGTAAATCATGGCAGCTAACTCTAAATATAGATAAATGTAAATTAATGCAGATGGATATGAAAAAGAATTCCGTAACGTTTGAATACTCCATTAGTAGTGTAGCGCTTGACACAGTCACATCTATTAAATATTTGGGTGTAACATTGCAGAGCGATATGAAGTGGAACTAGCACATGTAATGGCAGTTGTGGGGAAGACGGATAGTCGTCTTCGGTTCATTGGTAGAGTTTTGGGAAGATGTGGTTCATCTGTAAAGGAGACCGCTTATAAAACCCTAATACGACCTATTCTTGAGTACTGCTCGAGCGTCTGGGATCCCTATCAGGTCGGAGAGGGAGGAGATAGAAGCAATTCAGAGGCGGGATGCTAGATTTGTTACTGGTAGGTTTGAGCATCACGCGTTACGGAAATGCTACGGAACTCGGGTGAGAGTGTCTGGAGAAAAGGAGGCGTTCTTTACGTGAATCGCTGCTAAGGAAATTTAGAGAACCAGCATTTGAGGCCGACTGCAGTACAATTTTACTGCCGCTAACTTATATTTCGCGGAAAGGCTACTAAGATAAGAAAGATTATGGCTCGTACAGAGGCATATAGGCAGTCATTTTTCCCTCGTTCTGTTTGGGAGTGGAAGAGGGAGAGAAGATGCTAGTTGTGGTACGAGGTACCCTCCGCCATGCACCGTTGGTCGATTGCGGAGTATGTATGTACATGTAGAAGTAGATATAGATGTAGATATCCTTTTCTTTTACTCCTTCCCCTACAACTGCATTCCTGTCTCCCATGACAATTAGTTTTTCATATCACTTTACATACAGTATTACACTTTCAATGTCTTCGTACACTTTCTCTACATCTTCATCTTCAGCATGCGGCGTCGGCACGTATACCTGTTGTTGTCGGTGTTGGTTTGCTGACGATTCTGATAAGAACAACTCTATCGCTGAACTGTTCACTGTAACACTCTCTACCATATCTTCCTATTTATAACGAATTCTACTCCCAATATACCATTTTTTGTTGCTTTTCATATTACTCTATACTCATCTGACCAGAAGCTCTTGTCTTCATTCCAGTTCACTGACTGCTACTACACCCAGTTTGAGTCATCGCATTTCCCTTTTCCGATTTTATAGTTTCCCTACCGCTTTCAAGCTTGTGACATTCCACGCCCCGACTCGTAGAACGTTATCCTTCGGCTGATTTTTCAATCTTTTCTTCGTGGTAACCTCTCCCTTGGTAGCCCCCTCCCGAAGATCCGAATGGGGGACTATCCCGGAATCTTTTGCCAATGGAGAGTTCATCATGACACTTATTCAATTACAGGCCACAGGTCCTGTAGGTACAAGTTACGTGTCTTTAATGCACTGGTTTCTATTGCCTTCTGAATCCTCATATCGTTCATCATAGCTGATTCTTCCCCCCTCAGGTGTAGTTTCCCACCCCTAGGGTCGACCAAGGTGGCGCAGTTGTTAGCATACTGGACTCGCATTCGGGAGGACGACAGTTCAATCCCGTGTCCGGCCATCCTTATTTAAGTTTTCCGCGATTTCCCTAAATCGCTCCAGGCACATGTCGGGATGGCTCCTTTCAAAGGACCGATTTCCTTTCCCATCCCTCCCGAATCCAATGAGATCGATGACCTCGCTGTTTGGTCTCTTCCTCCAAACAACTCAATGATCACCCACCCATGGAAAGAGACAGTGCCCTGAACCTGTGTCTGCTCCTGTGGCCTCTTTGACAAGGCAAGTGGCAGAATGAGTGTGACGTCTTATGCCGGAAGTCTTCGGCCGTCAGTGCTGATTATTTATCAAAATTTAAACAGCGGCGCGTCTCGAACTCGGGACCAAAGACGTTTTTGATTTCGAATCAAAGACGACTCCTGAAAGTGATACCGTCTTGCAGTTAAACGGTTATTTGTCTTACATTCTTGTTGCCAGAATGCTGACCCACACAAAGGCTTCGGCCAAGCGTTGTTAGTAGAACGAGTCGGATCAATTAAATTATCTAGCTCTGAGGCACGGAATGGTGTACTACGTGAAGTTCCATTGAAAGAGTCAAACTCCAGCAGATATTGAGTGTGCTACACACGTGTTTAAATCCGTTGCGGATCCATCCCAGGTGCTATCACTTGGAACACCACGAAAGTGGCCAGTAAGCAACGTTAGGCAAATTGTTTACTGAGGCAGAGGATTGAAATCACCACCCGCAAGCTCATTTATGTTGGTCAGCCATATGTGCTTCCCAAACTATTTACTGAGTCTTTGGCCCACACCCGACGCTGATTTTTATACTGTTGAGCCGTTATCGTCCATTATAGAATAAGAAAATTCAGCAAGACATTTACAGTGTTGAGAAGTTCTACACCATCGTATTCGAATGTTTTTTTAGTTCTGGTAGGCAAATGGGAACCTTATCATCGCCAACAGATTTTCCGTAACGCCCATTGCCAAGGAGACGGTACTATATGCCCCAGCCTAAAAGAAATAAAAAAAGTTCGTTACCTGTCGTTGATTAATAGTAACAACACGTTTTTAAAAAGAGGTAATGATGTGTAAGTAGGATTCAGTATATGGAAGTATTTTTAGCGCAGTCTTTCAATTTTATTACCACCACAAAAGTTTTAAAAATGCATATTAGCTAAGTCTTGTTGACTTTTAACCAAAAAATTTAAAAAGATCAAAAAATTTTCGAAAGATGAGCATAAAGTACATCCGCTCCGACCTCCTCCCTGCGAGAGTTAATAATTGCCAAAGACCGTTTAAAAAATAGCAAAACACCACAGTAAAATCTTGCATGAGTATCTAAACTGTGAAGAACTAACTGTTGCTTCATGCAGATCTCACATCTGTCTACGGGCAGCTCAAAAACTGAGAAAAATATTCCACCTGAAATTAAGCAATAATTAGCGTCATCTTTAGTCCTGTGAAATTTTTACCACCGTGATGCAGCTGGAGAAGACACATATAGTAAAAACTCTGGATGATTCCTGAAAACTATGGTGCTTAAGATGTATATGTAAAATTCGGTTGTACGTTCACTTCATTCCTCCCTACACATAATGAGTGTGGGTGGGACCAGGCAGGCGATGTCGTCTTCCGTACCCTGTCTTTCCTTCATTGTCACAGTTGTCCTTTGTATCTCTCCTCGAAAACCAGATACCTGTCATCGGTTCCATCCAGCATTATGTATCGAACACTGCATAACAGTAAATCTTACTTTCAATGTAGGCTTTCATGAGCGGTTGTCTTAGCTGCTGGTCAGTTTTCAGGGTCATCCATGAGTCTTTCACGTCATCGGGCATCTTCAGAGGTGCTTCTGCTTCCGCAGAGTCTTTCTGGCTGATGGATTCGAAGTCGGAGATAGACATAAGTACTGTGAAAAAGGGCTTCCCGCACCGTGTAGTCCGCGGTATTGGTCAACTTGTCACGGTTCGCGCGTCCCCCCCCCCCCGGTCGCAAGAGTCATCCCTCGGGCATGGGTGTGTGTGTTGTCCTTAGCGTAAGTCAGTTTAAGTTAGATTAAGTAGTATGTAAGCCTAGGGACTGATGACCTCACCAGTTTGGTCCCATAGAACTTACCATAAATTTCCAAATTTTTCCAAAAAAATGGCTTATTAGAAGTTCCCAAGTGGTCAGTAGATATACTCCCTGTCAGAGGCGGAACGTATCTTTCGAACCATCGCCTGATCAAGATAAAACTTATTTATAGATTCTGTTGAGCTACTGCATCTTCTTTCCATCTGAAACTATACAAAATTTTATATTCCAAGACTGCTGCTCCATCTATTCGAGGATAATAGTTCTTCGCTGTAAATAAAATTTTGGTTTCGGAAAACACACTTCTCTGACTGAAGAGCATATCCTGCAATAGCTGAATTTTTTTGTTTTCGCTGGTCGGCAAAGAATCTTTCCTTCCTGCAGCTGTGTGTTCACGCTGTTGTTGGTAGTTCCGATGTACAACTGTAAGTAGGCTGTTATGTTTTCTTATTGGCAACGTTACGTAGCGCTCTGTATGAAAATCACTGGCTGTGATGTGTGCAGTATGTGGCTAGTTTGCATTGTTGTCTGCCATTGTAGTGTTGGGGAGCGGCAGGCAGCTGGATGTGAACAGCGCGTAGCGTTGCGCAGTTGGAGGTGAGCCGCCAGCAGTGGTGGATGTGGGGAGAGAGATGGCGGAGTTTTGTAATTTGTCATGAACTGCTATGTATATTATGACTATTAAGGTAAATACATTGTTTGTCCTCTATTAATATCTTTCATTTGCTAACTATCCCTATCAGTAGTTAGTGCCTTACGTAGTTTGAATCTTTTATTTAGCTGGCAGTAGTGGCGCTCGTTGTATTGCAATAGTTCGAGCAATGGAGATTAGTACCATTATTTCTACAAGGACTACAGTGGGTCTGCATCTTTGATGGCCCACCAATACCATACTCTCTACCCGGACTACAGTGGGTCTGCTCTGTAATGACCTACCTACCAATATTCTTCAGAACTTCGAATGACTCTGCTGTGGGTTTGCTCCATTGTGGGCCATTACCTGTCAGCAGGTCAAGAGTCAGCACTGTCTTTCCGTTGGAAGGACAACACTACTTCTTCAAGATTGCATGGAAATCCACTGTTTCCAGGTGCATTGTCTTTTACTGCTCAGACTTTGAGAAAAGGAACGGCAGTTTTACTGTGATGAAAGATCAGAACTGTCTTTATGGACTGTGAGAAAATTTTAGCTTTTGACCAACATTGTATCAATAAGTGTGTGCATTTGATTTCTTGGTTATTGTAATTATGAAAAATTTTATCAAATCATTATTGGCCACTGCCCAAAAAAATTTGTAAAATTTTTTGTGGGGAGCATGGGGGCTATGTAAGTAGGCTGTTTATGTTTTCTTATTGGCAACGTTACGTAGCGCTCTGTATGAAAATCACTGGCTGTGCTGTGTGCAGTATGTGGCTAGTTTGCATTGTTGTCTGCCATTGTAGTGTTGGGGAGCGGCAGCTGGATGTGAACAGCGCGTAGCGTTGCGCAGTTGGAGATGAGCCGCCAGCAGTGGTGGATGTGGGGAGAGAGATGGCGGAGTTTTGTAATTTGTCATGAACTGCTATGTATATTATGACTATTAAGGTAAATACATTGTTTGTCCTCTATTAATATCTTTCATTTGCTAACTATCCCTATCAGTAGTTAGTGCCTTCCGTAGTTTGAATCTTTTATTTAGCTGGCAGTAGTGGCGCTCGCTGTATTGCAATAGTTCGAGCAATGAAGATTTTTGTGAGGTAAGTGATTTCTGAAAGGTATAGTTTAATGTTACTCAGGGCCATTCTTTTGCAGGGATCTTTGATAGTCAGATTGCGTTGCGCTAAAAACATTGTGTGTCAGTTTAAGCACAGTCTTGTATAAATTGTTCTAAGGGGACGTTTCACAACTTGCTACACGCTCACAGAATTTTGCTTATCCCGGATGGCGACAGAGGTTGGCGCTTATGGTTGACATTTTCTTCGTCGGTCTAAGAACGGGTCTGATGTTACGTCTATAATGTCCGATTAGTCACTTTTTTTAACAAACCAGGAGAGTAACTCCGTTCTCGCATCGATGTGTTCCATTCCTGCCCTTCAGCAACTGATTTTTGGCCGAAGAGCTCTATTTACTATCGTGAACAACATTTTTGTAGGAAGCCTGCTTCAGATTATGAATTCGTCGTCCAGGTACACTGGCATAATAATAGGGTGTGTTGAACAGACTTTCGGTGACACCCGTCTTCTGTTGTGGATGGTAGTTCGAGGTCTTATGCAAATACCTATACATATGCATCACTGTCCGAAAAATATAGGTCACAATCAAACTAGCAGAAAAATTCGTAAGCAGCTAAGTGAAGCATTCTCCATTTGTCATACCAACTGTAGATCTATCCACACCGTTACCTGTGTCTTATGTAGAGCCGTTAGACATTCGGATTAAAACTATATGTTATTATCGGTGTAGCTTCCCTCCCGGCATACCGCCAACAGACAATCAGTACCTGCGTCACATGATTTATCTGCATATTTTTCATACTTTACTATTTAGGCTTTGTTCCTTCTATCTCACTTCTAATGATACCCTGTAGTTTGTCTATCTTTCTCCGAACAATCAACCTCTTCACATTGACTCCTTCTATACTGCTGTCACACATCTCTGTGGGGTGACATTTTAACAGATTACAGCGAGGAAATTGCTTTACACAATGGTAAAAAAACTTGCTTTTCTTAAATTCCCTGCATTAATTACTGTATATATTGTATTCTGTATTTTAAACGTCATTATTATCTTTATATATGCTCAACTATTATGAAATTATTGAAGTTGACCCACAATGGATGTAGGATTTAAGAGAGAACCTGAATGCCTCAATATCGCCTGGTGCGTATTTAACAGGAAAGCTAACGTGTTACAGCATCGATGAAACCGCCGGTCCGCACACGGCCCTTTGCGCTCTCTGAGGATAAAGGGCAGTGATTGTCATTGTGCTCGTTTATTTCTTTTCACTCTTGTCACATAGACTGTACATCCAAGCACAGGCGGTGGGGGGGGGGGGATATGTGAATGAATTGTACTATTTATTGTTATTATTACTGTTACTATTAAAGGCGTATGAAGAACACATTTAGAAAAACGTAGCTACATGCTACTGGGATCACAGTCGTAGTTGTACAGTACGATTAGAGAATAGTAGCTTTCTCAAAATAACTACACAATGCCACATAGATTTCGGACAAATGTTTGCTCCGGCCCTAACACAGCGTAACACGAATATGAGAGAAAGCGTTACTGCATTTTAACAGACAGCAGTTGCTACGGCGATCATTCTGAGCTAAGAAAATCTTGATTTAACTGATGCACACAGTAAACAAGGCTAATATTCGCGTTACAAACTGAGGCTGCAATTGCTTCCATTTTTCGTGGTATTTAGTCATAAATATGACGTCGATGCTAGAAAATTGCGAAGAAAATATTTGTTACTTACGATATAAACTAAGAGTTTGTGAAAAAATATTTCATTTACGAATACCTTTGTTTTCGAAGCATTATTGAATATATAGTACTGGAAAAAAGAAAAGTAATTTAAGGTGTACGCTAAGGCGTGTGAATGTCTTCACCGAATGAACGGATGATCTGTTGCGAAACGTTTTGGTTAGCTACGGAATCTTCTGAAGTCGCGGTGGGCCTACACAGAATGGCTAGCACGCCTAAACTGAACAACTGGGAAATTTAGGCCCGAAATACTTCAACTAAAAATCATACTATTCTGTTAGGTTAATAGCACGTTAATACTCTTATAATCTATTTACTATGATCGAGGCTGGTTACGATAGAAGGTGTTGTTATTGAGAAACAATTCGCGCTCAAGCAAAAAGAGAATAGATGCGGTACACTGTTCGTCATATTATATTCCCGTCCGTATTTATTTCGATAAAAATAGTGACCCAATCATACATTATTTAAATCATATTAACTGATTCTTTTATCACATTAAAATGTGGATAGCAGGAAAATAATTATTAACGAGAGTAAGAAAAACGATTTACAACTTATTTGTAACGATGTCAGCAAATTTCATTGCAAAATGTTGTTCACTCACACTCGCACGGTCGCATCTGATCTCGGAATTGAGGGACTAAGGTCACTAGCGACTGGTACGAAACTAATTACATTCCAGAAACTGAGGTTTCTCTACATGGTAGCGCATTGTACTGCATTCTACTGAATCCCACAGGAAGTGGCTCCAAGAGACTAGTATCCAACACGTGCCAAAAGCTGCTGTTCAGTAGCTCCGTGTGCGCTTGTGAAAGTGGGAGTAGACAATTATACGAATTGTAATACTGTTCCGCAGTGTAGAATCTAATTTTATTCGCATCAGTAATTGCTGCTATTCAATCTATAGAGTACAACACATCTCAGAAAATCGTACTAGAAATATGGCCAATTATATAGACGTTGGCGATTGTATCGTTCTTTGTAAATGCTTCATTATGCGGCGGGGCGGGCTCGGTCTTCTGCGTTTTCTCTTTCACTTATTGAAAGTCCGGCTACCTCGATATGCTTCTTTCCGACGCCCCTTCACTCTGTAGTAGTAGATACGTGCTAGGCAGTGTAAAGCGGCGTTGATGAAACCGCTGCCTAATACCTACCACACAGGGGCCACGTAACTCGAGTTGAAAGTCAATTTCTGAATGTTCATTTTTAGAAAATCGGGCGTTCGGAGAATGCAGTCTGTTTGCAGAAAGCATTTAAAATTAGATTCAATCTACTTTTTATTCATACGCAAACACATGAAATTGCTATCAAGTCCGTATTTATTATGGTACTACTCTATCATCTCAGAGTAGCACTTGCAACATTCGTCCTCAATTATTTGCTGGATGTATTCCAATCTACCCTCTACAGTCCCCTCTAGCACCGTGGAAGTCATTCCCTCATGTCTTAACAGATTTAATATAATCCTGTCCCTTCTCCTTAGTTGTGTTTTCCACATATTACATTCCTCTGCGATTTTGCGCAGAACCGCCTCGTTCCTTACCCTATCAGTCCACCTAATTTTCACCATTCGTCAGTAGCACCATATCTCAAATGCTTTGATTCTCTTCTGTTCTGGTTTTCTCACAGTCCGTGTTTCAATACCATACAACGCTGTCCTCCAGACATACATTCTCAGAAATATCTTCCTCAGATTGAGGCCGATATTTGACATTAGTTGACTTCTCATGGGCACGAATGCCCTTTTTCCATTGCTAGTCTACTTTTGATGTCCTTACTCAGTCATTAGTTATTTTACTGCCTAGGTAGCAGAATGCGTTAATTACTTCGTGGCCATCAATCCTGATGTTAATTTTCTCGTTGTTCTCTTTTGTACTACTTCTCATTACCTTCGTCTTTCATCGATTTACTCTCAATTCATACCATGAACTCATTAGTCTGTTCATTCCGTTCAGCAGATCATGTAAATCTTCTTAACTTTCACTCAGGATAGCAATGTCATCAGCTAATCGATCATTGATATTTTTTCACCTTGAATTTTATTTCCACTCAAGAACCTTTCTTTATTTCCACAATTGCTTCCTCGATGTACAAATTGAACAGTATGGGCGAGAGGCTACGGTCTTGTCTTATACCCATTTGAATACTGGCACTTCGTTCTTGGTCGTCCAGGCTTATTATTCCCTTTTGGCTGGTGTACTTATTGTACATATTGTACATTACCCGTCTCTCCCTATAGCTTACCCATACCTTTATCAGAATTTCGACAATCTAGCACCATTTAACACTGTAGAACGCTTTTTCCATTTCGATAAATCCTATGAACGTGTCTTGATTTTTCTTTAGTCCTGCTTCCATTATAAACCGCAACGTCAGAATTGCCTCCCTCGTGCTTTTACCTTTCCTAAAGTGAAACTGATCGGCATGTAGCGCATCCTCAGTTTCCATTTCCATTCTTCTATGTATTAATGTTGGAAGCAACTGGGATGCATGATTTGTTAAGCTGATTGAGCCAAAATTCTCGCACCTTTCAGCTCTAGCCCTCTTCGGAATTGTTTGGATGATACTTTTCCGAAACTCAGATGATATGTCGCTAGACTCATACATTCTACACACAAACGTGAATAGTTGTTTTATTGCCACTTGACCCAATGATTTTAGAAATGCTTATGTAATGTTATCCATCCTTTCTGCTTTCTTTGATCTTAAGTCCTCCAAAGCTTTTTTAAATGCTGATTATAATACTGGATCCTCTATCTCATCTAAATCGTCTCCTACTTCTTCTTCTATTACATCAGGAAAATCTTCCCCCTCATAGGGGCTTTCAATGTATTCTTTCCTCCTATTCACTCTCTCCTCAGCATTTAGCAGTGGGATTCCCGTTGCACTCTTAATGTTTTCACCCTTGCTTTTTATGTCACCAAAGGTTGTTTCGACTTTCCTTTACCCTGAGTCTGTCCTCTGACAATAATTTCTTTTTCGGTGTCTTCACACTTTCCCTGTAGCCATTTCGTCTTATTTTCCGTGTACTTCCTATTTATTTCATTCCTCAGCGGCTTGTATTTCTGTCTTCCGGAGTTTCACGAACATTTTTTACTTCCTCCTTTCATCGATCAATTGAAGTATTTCTTCGCACTTAGCTTCTTTGTACCTAAGTTTTCCTTCCCAGCTCCTCTGTTGGTCCTATTTAGAGATATCCATTCCTCTTCAACTGTACTACCTACTGATCTATTCCTTATTGCCGTATCTATAGCCTTACAGAAATTCAATCGTATCTCGTCATTCCTTAGTATTCCGTATCCCACTTCTTTGCGTATTGATTCTTCCTGACAAATGTCTTCGATTTCAACCTACTCTTCATCACTACTATATCGTGATCTGAGTCTACGTTTGCTCCTGGGTACGACTAACAATCCAGTATATGATTTCAGAATCTCTGTCTCATCGTGATGTAATCTAACTAAAATCTTCCCCAATCATTCGGTCTTTTGTAATTATACCTACTTCGCTTGTGATTCTTGTATTCTTTCCACTTCACTTCACTGATTCCTACTACATCTAGATTGAGCCCTTACATTTCCCCTCTCGGATTTTGTAGTTTCCCTACCACGTTAATGCTTGTCACATTCCAGGCCCCGACTCGTAGAACGTTATCTTCCCATTGATTATTCAATGTTTTTCTCATTGTAACCTCTCCCTTGGCAGTCCCCTCCCGGGGAAGCGAGTGGGGGACTATTCCGGAATTTTTTGCCAATGGAGCGATCATCATGACACTTATTCAATTACAGGCCACATGTCCTGTGGATAATCGTTACGTGTCTTTAATGCAATGGTTTCCATGCCGTTGATCATTGCTGATTCTTCCCCCTTTAGTCGCAGTATCCTACCCCTAGGACAAGAGTGCCCCGAACCTCTGTCCACTCCTCAACCCTCTTTGATAAGGCCGTTTGGTAGAATGAGGGTGATTTCTTATACTGGATGTCTTCGGCCACCATTGGTGATTATTTTCACATGAAATGTTACTAATTCCTTATGGCTCACATAGATTCGTATTGCTAAAATCCGCATGCGTACAAACGAAATTCACTCCGTTTTCTCGAAATTTTATCTTTCGCATTAAAATATTCTGAAATGAAAGGAGTTTAGGGAGAGAACTATACAAAGAGCTATCGGGTGGTGTAATAGTAATATATTTAAGTACAGTAGTAAACATGGTGCTTTACAAAAAATCAATATCGATCCCGAAAAGCCACAATTAGCTTCTTAATTTATTGTTTCTTTATATACTCGGTTCTTATTTTGATTGTGATTACTTCTGAACATGTCACTAATTTAAGGTCTCCTGTCGCGTTTCCAGTCTGTAAGTGAAGCCTGACCTTAGGATTTACTGTAGAGAATTTGTCGTGTTTTTCGTTAAGAAGCAGGCTGATTCATCATAAAGGTCTGTGTATTTTATTTATCATCATGGCAATGGTGAGTGACGTGCACTTTTACCGGTTCCATATTAAAGTGCCATTTGCAGTGACATCTCATGGCAACGCTAGGAGCTACGAACTGGTCAACTGTAGCGGAGGTGATAGCTGGCGGGAAAAGTAGTAATGTACCATAAACAGCAGCAACAATTCAAATTTGCAGCGAATCTTGACCAGAACCTACACTAACGGGAAAATATTCAAAAAATTAAAATATTAAAGTAGAGTAACGAAATTTCGGGGCTAAATATTCCTAGTTATCATACTTCGACTAGGTAACTTAGTTAATTGATTATCATTGGAGCATTACAAATTACTGTACGTGATAGATAAGCCATTGCAAATGTGAAATACTTGTACATTGATAAAAGGGGTAACCGCAAAAATGTTGAATGTAAACAGGAAAACTACATGCCTTGTGCTTAACACATAGGGGATGTCAGTTTTGTGGGATGGAGTTCCAGGCCTGTTGTACGTGGCCGGTTAATACAGAGACGGTTAATTCTGGTTGTCGATGACGCTTGAGTTGTCGTGTGATGATGTCCCATATGTGCTCGATTGTAGTCACGTATGCTGCTCGAACGGACCAAGACAACATGTTGACACTCTGTAGAGCATATTGGTTTGAACAACGGTATGTGGGCGAGCATTATACTGCTAGAAAGCGCCCCCCTAGAATGCATTCATGAATGGCAGCACAACATATCGAATTGCCAGATAGAGGAAGATGGTACAGCATAAGTGGTCGAATCGCCAGATTGACTAACGAATTTGCAGCCTTACAAAATCTTACCCCAAGCCATTGATCCAGGTGTTCGTCCAGAGTGCTTGCAGGCATTCAGCTGGCCCCCTCCTAACGAACCACGCAGCCATCACTGGCACCGAGGCAGAACCTGCTTTCATCACAAAACGCAACAGACATCCGAACTGCTGTCCAGTGAGCTCTCACTTGAGACCACTCAAGTCTTACAGGGCAGTGGTTTGGGGGTTAATGGAATGTACGCTACATAGTGTCTGGCTCGCTAATATACTTGAAGTACCCGATTTATGACAATTCATCGTGTCGCTGTGGTGCCAACCGCTGCTCAAATTCCTGCTGCAGATGCACTACGACGCACGAATGCTATACACAGAATGCCATGGTCTTCTCTCTCTCGGTAGCGCCAATTCTCAGTTAGAACCGTACATTCGCGTGATCACTGCTGTCAGCAGCCATGTACAGTGGCTGCATTCCTGCCAAGTCTTTCAGCAATATCGCAGAAGCAACATAATGTATTCCTACTACATAACCTAGGTCAGGCTCAGTGGGATGTGGATTACGACGTCTTTGTCGGTTTGAAGGCATTCTTGACTACCATCAGCTCACCACGTCCAATCTCAAAGGTAACTAACACCCAAGACCCTTACAGAGTGTGTTTAGAGCAAACTTGATTTAGGACCTCAAAGTGACGCTATTGGCAGCTTCCTTATGCGCCTGACGCGAAATTTGAAAGGACATCTTTGAGATGTAGAAACGCGCCTACCAACTTTCGTTTATGTTGCACAGTCCCTACGTTGTGTTGGGATTATTTTCCTTCAGTGTATATGCTATTTTCTTATTCCTTCCTCCTTCGTCCCGCCTCGGCGAAGGATACGCGTTGTTAGAACGGATGTGGTGTCTTTAATTTAAGACTTGGCCAGATTCCCTTCCCGTTCCCATCCCATTACACCCTCCTCCCTGACCCTTCTACCACCGAGGTTCAAAGTATACAACCCAACTCTGCGTGAGTAGTGTTATTCATATGTAATCGTGCAGGCATGTTCCTAAATTAATGATGACTAACTGACAACCTCAGCTGCCGACGGGTGTTGATGATATACCTCGATGTGGACAGCTGAAAATGTGTGCCCCGACCGGGACTCGAACCCAAGATCTCCTGCATACATGGCAGACGCTCTATACATCTAAGCCACCGAGGACATAGATGAATAGCGCTTCCCGTGAGACTCACATTCCCAACTGTCCGCAATTCTACATATGTATTGTACCTTATAGACATTTGCCCACTCACTCATTACTCGCGCACGCTTTGGACGCACTGGAGTTGAGACACGATGTGCGATGACGTAGGTCCCCGTTGGTGAACGGGAGACAGAAATGGACGCATCTCCCGATTTAAGATTGAATGATTCATTGCCCGGATGTGCAGCAGTTGTTAAATCTTGTCTCATCCGCATCGTACACACCACCAATTGCGAGGAAATATTGTAATTATCAGTCTTCTCGTACGTTCTTGGCTCATTGCTCTAGAGCTGTTGAACCTGTATGAAGATACTCTTTGATCACGTCTGAGTGATCCTACGCCATAATGATAAAAACATGTTCAAAATTTCTCTTTTCAATGAATGAAGTAGGATTTTGATATTCAGATTAAATTGTCCCTGCTGAACAGTCGTTGGTTAACTTTTTTTTTTGTCATCAGTCTGCTGACTGGTTTGATGCGGCCCGCCACAAATTCCTTTCATATGCTAACCTCTTCATCTCAGAGTAGCACTTGCAACCTACGTCCTCAATTATTTGCTTGACATATTCCAATCTCTGTCTTCCTCTACAGTTTTTGCCCTCTACAGCTCCCTCTAGTACCATGGAAGTCATTCCCTCATGTCTTAGCAGATGTCCTATCATCCTGTCCCTTTTCCTTTTCAGTGATTTCCACATATTCCTTTCCTCTCCGATTCTGCGTAGAACCTCCTCATTCCTTACCTTATCAGTCCACCTAATTTTCAACATTCGTCTATAGCACCACATCTCAAATGCTTCGATTCTCTTCTGTTCCGGTTTTCCCACAGTCCATGTTTCACTACCACACAATGCTGTACTCCAGACGTACATCCTCAGAAATTTCATCCTCAAATTAAGGCCGGTATTTGATATTAGTAGACTTCTCTTGGCCAGAAATGCCTTTTTTGCCATAACGAGTCTGCTATTGATGTCCGTCATTAGTTATTTTACTGCCTAGGTAGCAGAATTCCTTAACTTCATTGACTTCGTGATCATCAATCCTGATGTTAAGTTTCTCGCTGTTCTCATTTCTACAATTTTCAGTACCTTCGTCTTTCTCCGAGTTACTCTCAAACCATACTGTGTACTCATTAGACTGTTCATTCCGTTCAGCAGATGATTTAATTCTTCTTTACTTTCTCTCAGGATAGCAATGTCATCAGCGAATCGTATCATTGATATCCTTTCACCTTGTATTTTAATTCCACTCCTGAACCTTTCTTTTATTTCCATCAGTGCTTCCTCGATGTACAGATTGAAGAGTAGGGGCTAAAGGCTACAGCATTGTCTTACACCCTTCTTAATACGAGCACTTCGTTCTTGATCGTCCACTCTTATTATTCCCTCTTGGTTGTTGTACATATTGTATATGACTCGTCTCTCCCTGTAGCTTACCCCTACTTTTTTCAGAATCTCGAACAGCTTGCACCATTTTATATTGTCGAACGCTTTTTCCAGGTCTACAAATCCTATGAAAGTGTCTTGATTTTTCTTTAGTCTTGCTTCCATTATTAGCCGTAACGTCAGGATTGCCTCTCTCGTCCCTTTACTTTTCCTAAAGCCAAACTGATCGTCACCTAGCGCATTCTCAATTTTCTTTTCAATTCTTCTGTATATTATTCTTGTAAGCAGCTTCGATGCATGAGCTGTTAAGCTGATTGTGCGATAATTCTCGCACTTGTCAGCTCTTTCCGTCTTCGGAATTGTGTGGATGATGCTTTTCCGAAAGTCAGGTGGTATATCGCCAGAGTCATATATTCTACACACCAACGTGAATAGTCGTTTTGTTGCCACTTCCCGCAATGATTTTAGAAATTCTGATGGAATGTTACCTATCCCATCTGCCTTATTTGACCGTAAGTCCTCCAAAGCTCTTTTAAATTCCGATTCTAATACTGGATCCCGTATCTCTTCTAAATCGACTCCTGTTTCTTCTTCTATCAAATCAGACAAATCTTCATCCCCATAGATGCTTTCAATGTATTCTTTCCACCTATCTGCTCTCTCCTCAGCATTTAACAGTGGGATTCCCGTTGCACTCTAAATGTTACCACCGTTGCTTTTAATGTCACAAAAGGTTGTTTTGACTTTCCTGTATGCTGAGTCTGTCCTTCCGACAGTCACAGCTTTTTCGATGTCTTCCCGTGCGGTTAAAGGCGCTGCAGTCTGGAACCGCAAGACCGCTACGGTCGCAGGTTCGAATCCTGCCTCGGTCATGGATGTTTGTGATGTCCTTAGGTTAGTTAGGTTTAACTAGTTCTAAGTTCTAGGGGACTAATGACCTCAGCAGTTGAGTCCCATAGTGCTCAGAGACATTTTTTTTTCGATGTCTTCACATTTTTCCTGCAGCCATTTCGTCTTAGCTTCCCTGCACTTCCTATTTATTTCATTCCTCAGCGACTTCTATTTCTGTATTCCTGATTTTCCCGGAACATGTTTGTACTTCCTCCTTTCATCAATCAACGGAAGATTTTCTTTTGTTACCCATGGTTTCTTCGCAGCTACCTTCTTTGTACCTATGTTTTCCTTCCTAACTTCTGTGATGGCTCTTTTTAGAGATGTCCATTCCTCTTCAACTGTACTGCCTACTGTGCTATTCCTTATTGCTGTATCTATAGCGTTAGAGAACTTCAAACGTATCTCGTCATTCCTTAGTACTTCCGTATCCCACTTCTTTGCGTATTTATTCTTCTTGACTAATGACTGGAACTTCAGCCTACTCTTCATCACTACTATATTTTGATCTGAGTCTATATCTGCTCCTGGGTACGCCTTACAATCCAGTATCTGATTTCGGAATCTCTGTCTGACCATGATGTAATCTAATTGAAATCTTCCCGTATCTCCCGGCCTTTTCCAAGTATACCTCCTCCTCTTGTGATTCTTGAACAGGGTATTCGCTATTACCGGCTGAAACTTGTTACAGAACTCAATTAGTCTTTCGCTTCTTTCATTCCTTGTCCCAAGCCCATATTCTCCTGTAACCTTTTCTTCTACTCCTTCCCCTACAACTGCATTCCATGACTATTAGATTTTCGTCCCCTTTACATTCTGCATTACCCTTTCAATATCCTCATACACTTTCTCTGTCTTTTCATCTTCAGCTTGCGACGTCGGCATGTACACCAGAACTATCGTTGTCGGTGTTGGTCTGCTGTCGATTCTGATTAGAACCACCCGGTCACTGAAGTGTTCACAGTAACACACCTTGTGCCCTACCTTCCTATTCATAACGAATCCTACACCGGTTATACCATTTTCTGCTGCTGTTGATATTACCCGATACTCATCTGACCAGAAATCCTTGTCTTCCTTCCATTTCACTTCAGTGACCGCTACTATATCTAGATTGAGCCTTTGCATTTCCCTTTTCAGATTTTCTAGTTTCCCTACCACGTTCAAGCTTCTGACATTCCACGCCCCGACTCGTAGAACGTTATACTTTCGTAGATTATTCAATCTTTTTCTCATGGTAACCTCCCCCATGGTTGTCCCCTGCCGGAGATCCGAATGGGGGACTATTCCGGAATCTTTTGCCAATGGAGAGATCATTATGACCCTTCTTCAATTACAGGCCACATGCCCTGTGGATACACGTTACGTGTCTTTAATGCAGTGGTTTTCATTGCCTTCTGCATCCTCATGTCGTTGATCATTGCTGATTCTTCCGCCTTTAGGGGCAATTTCCCACCCCTAGGACAAGAGGGTGCCCTGAACCTCTATCCGCTCCTCGGCCCTCTCTGACATGGCCGTTGGCAGAATGAGGCTGACTTCTTATGCCGGAAGTCTTCTGTCGCCAATGCCGATTATTTATCAAAATTTGGGCAGTGGCGGGGATCGAACCCGGGACCGAAGACATTTCGATTATGAATCAAAGACGCTACCCCTTTTTTTATGAGCTCATATTTTTTTTCTTTTTGAAAAGCTCGCTTACCCGCACCCCCCATTTTTTTTTAACTATGTATTCTATGCTTGATATTTCACTTGGAAAGATCAGTTTATTGTTCCTTGGCCAATAAATACTTTATAACCTTCGCACCACACGCACACGCAGTTGGTTGGTAAAGTCCGTTTAATTAAAATTAAGTTTCTTGACAATTACAACAACTTGACTCTTCATCGTAATTGTATTATCTTCGTGAAGTTGTGTAATTGTGTCCTACTCGAGACTAATTGAGTGTAGTCTTTTAATATACTATCCACTCTTCTTTTAGTTCCTACTATTTGAAAGTCAAGTCCAATATTCACTAGTTTCGTCAATAAAGTTCAATTAACCCGTTATACATGGTTAAACGCGTCATCAGTTCCTGTCTCTGCTTGGAAAATCAGTTTCCGAAGCTCGTGAATCATGTCACGCAAGAAACACTTCTGAACGCAAAACAATCTCGTCGCGTTCCGTACTCTCAATAACTAAGACAAGAATTGTTCTCGCACGTCTTTACAGGCCGAGAGCCAGCAAGCGACTTCCTCTGAGAAAGAGTATTGTAGGAGTATTGAATTTCTTCGTTGCGCTTACAACTCCCTTCCACATAAAATTTATCACCGACTAACATCACCTTCGACTTAGCTTTCAAGATATTAATTGCAATTATCACTTGGATATTTGTCCATTAATTAAATCTGAGGTTTCTTCCTCCTCTATTCATAACAAAAACTCTCAGTGATGTATAATGTTGTTGTTATCAAAACTTCTTGGTGGTAGCTTATCGGCAAAGATGTCGTATTTGCCAAGATAACTCTTCCCTATTTCATATTATGATATTCTGCCTTAATTGACTTAAAGTTGGTCGTTGGGATGTAATACTTAGTAATTGGTAATGCTGTGTCCGATTCATATCTCTTGCCGACTCAAGTTATAGTGGATGTGATATAGCGTTGTACACAATGGTTTTGAACTCGAATCGAGTACTTGCCGATATTGTGTTTACTTACGGAAAGTCAAATGGTAACGGGCGGCGGACAGCAAGGTTGTATCACAAGGCCTTTCCCCGCCAGCAACAAACACAGCATTCATTGCTTGCGTCAATGTTTTACATTTTGAGAAAGAGTCGTTTCAGACTGAAGGAAATTATAAACGGTGTAACCCAAATGTTCTAACACCAGACTTGGAGGAAAACGTGATTAACACTAAGAAAGGTGACCGCCATCTCAGTACCAGGCATTTGGCCCGCGATTACAGGGTAAAAGAGACGTCGCGAGGAACATTCTCCGTGCCAATGGTTCCAACCCTTATCATTTACAGCGTGCGAAGAGCTTACTAGCGACAGACTTCCCACATCAGGAGTGCTTTTGTCACTGGTTTCTCTAACCGGCAACCACGACTCCGCGATTTGTGTCATCCATCCTACTCACAGATGAGCCCACCTCGGCGCGGCGTGGTATATTCACCTTTCATAACAGTCATCTGTGGGATAGAAGCAGAACACACATGGTATGGGGACAGCGAATCATCAGCATAGGTGTTGCCGGAATGTGTGTGCCAGAATAAATGGCGGCCGAATTTTGGGACAACTCTTCCTGCCACGTCACCTAACTGGCCGGAACAATCGTCGTTTCTAGCGCGTGACTTTGCCTCCTCTGCTGGAAGAAAAGCCATTGGTGATTCGAAAGATTATGTGGCTGCTACATAATCGTTGGGGTGTTATACTTAGTAATTGGTAATGCTGTGTCCAATTCATATCTCTTGCCGACTCACGTTATGCTGGATGTGATATATCGTTGTACACAATGGTTTTGAACTCGAATGGATGGTGCTCCAGCCAACTTGGCCGTTAACGTCCGGACGCATCTACATCGTGTCTTCACTGGTCGATGGATCGAACGAGGCGGTCCAGTTGCATGGCATGTTCGTTCACCGGACCTCAGCGCGATATCTGGTTATGCGGCCACCTCACAGGTATCTTTTATTGTGAGGTATCGATGTGCAGAGCCCATTCCAAATGTGGAGACAATGGAGCAGCGTATTCGTGCTGCCTTTGACACTGTTCGAATACAGCCTGACCGATGTGAACGTGTGAGGCAGAACATGCCACGACGCTTACAAGCATGCTTCGAGGAGCATGGAAACCATTTTCAACATATACTGTAACTGCAGTTGCATGGTACAATGCGCATTAGAGCTCAGTCTCTGTGACAGTGTATGACTGAATAAATAATCTCTACCATGGAAGCCATGCATTTCCGGACATAGGTTCATTAGACCTTTTTCTTCCATATACTCTCATCGATCAGTCCCTAAAGTTGTACACGCTGGCAAAATCCCCCTGCGTAACTTACACATGTTGCTGGAGTGATCTCTTTTCATATGTTTAGTGAAAGACAAGATCGGCTGATTTTAAGACATGTATTGTAATTACTAGTTTCGACAGGATAGTGCTGTCTTCTTTAGATCGGCATTATGTCAAATCTGAAGAGACAGTACGATTCTTTCGAAACTAGTAATTTTAATAAAGGTCTCAAAATTGAGCGATCTTGGCTTCTACAAAAAGTGCATGAATAAATATATCGTGGTGCTGTTTTCGTCAAGCCAAAGCGGACAATACGGCAAAGTTCCTGAGGTTCGTAAGTACTTTTTATCGTTTGTAGTCACCGAATTACGACGCCAACTTTGTTATTCTTCTTTGCAATGTAACTATGGACGTTTCTCAGTGGCATTAAAAGAGACTTCCCAGGAAACGTCAATGACTTAAGGGGTATGGAACGTGATGAAATGTAGTCGAAAATCACTATCCCCTTAGTCAGGAGAAGAGGTTCAAACCTCTTCTGATTATATCAGATTTAAGGAAGCATGTAGCTCAGGTCAGGTCCTTGTGTATGGTCAAGACTGTCGTTGCAAATGCTCAAACGTCTTATCTTGATCATTACTTAATGCTGTAGATTAATTATGGAGAAACAATGCAGCTCAGTGAATTTCCACTGGAGTTATGGCAGCAAGGGCCCGTGTTACAAAGTTTTTCACGCCTTCGAGCTGCTTATTGTTATTTCCCAGCAGACCTCTTGGTTTAATTTTCGCCACAGATAGAAGTATAGAAGTTTTAAGTTGGATGAGCATGCAGAGAAATTTGCTTTTCCTGAGCGACTGTTCCAATGCTCTCCAGTTGTTCTCTTAAGAGAGTCTGTCATTAGATGTACAGAATGGGAGGGACATCGGTCATATCGACACCCCACTGATTGCCTTATGTCCAATGGAATAATGTGGGTGTTGAGAAACAAGCACCAAACACAAACACACGAAGTGTGTAGTTTTTATCCAGAATGGATTTTCAGCTCATGATTAGCGCAAGTTCCCTATACATATTTTCCCAAAGTTTGTAAACGATGCTTCTTCCTAAGATAAAATTTTGCATAAATATGCCGCATCACTTTGGTCTTATCGTAAATAACATTCGGAGAATTGTAATCAATTCTGTAAGTTATTGCTACGAAGTTGTAGATTTAGTAAGATGTGAAGAAGATGAAATGAGATGTAACATGGTGTTCGAAGGACAGTTGTTGGGTCCATCCCTCTCGTGCTTCTGAGATGCTTTTTAGTGACATTCGTATTTTGTGTTACTGCAGCTAAAACGTTAATTTCGTTTGTTTCATGAGTTTCTCATTATCCTCCTTGGCGTATATCATTTTCCACACTTCTGGTTTCTAGAAGTGATTTTTATAATGTTTAGAAAGAGAGATCTCAAGTGTTAGGTATGATTTTGATTCTCTTCATCATACAACCGGATCGTTGCTCTGATAGTTTGGTGACATTTGACGTAACATTTACTCGACTCTTCGTATATATCGGAAGAATACAATAGTGAAATGAAGAGCAATTTGTATGATTAATACAACAGAAGATCACAGACTGATAGGGGTTCGAGCGCACAGGTAAACACAAGCACCGTGATCTCCGGCCCCGTTATCTCGATACTACTTGATCAAGTCGCATACATGTTATATATTTGAAGTTCTCTTAGGAAAGTTATTTCAAATGCCACAGAAGAAAGTGTATAGTTCCATTTGAAAACAACGTATTGGGGGTCAATATTCGGTGACTTTAAAGGAACTACTTGCGAAATTTATAAATGAACCGAAAACAGCAACTCGAAACGTTTATTCATCCTGGGTACATCTGGGGTGCCTTCTGTCAGCTGCCTCACCTTGTAACTACAGCGTAATCCACTGCTGCGTTTTGCCGTCAGTATGTGAATGCTAATCTCGTGATGTTCTCTAGGGATTTTCGTAATTTTTACTACTCGAGCACTTATTTATGAGATCAGTCTGTGAACATAATTTATTTAGTGCTACGCCAAACTTATTCCGGCTATAGACACTTAAAGCTTCCCGTACGAAGCCAGGACGGGCAGCTTGTAATTTTACAAGAAATGAATTGTAATTGAAATTTAACTACAGTTGAACAATATGTCTACTTTAACGGAATTTACGCCGCACGCTTTTCGGAGCAGTGATGTTTGCCATTGCACGCCAGCGTGACAGGCTATTCTTTCTCCCGTCTGCATCACGTCAAAGATCATAATTTTCATTCAGAAACGAGATACGGCACTCTTCCACGTATCGGATGCAGACGGCTATCCCACAAAAATTTCGAAGAAATCCTCTGAAGCGGACTGGAGACATGTTTACATACCAAACTGAATATTTAATCTGGAGATCCATGAGAAGAGAAGCGACAAGTGTTTTCACTTTGCTGCTTAACTTCTTGATTTCTTAAGGCACGCGTAATGCACGAGCGAAGATTTGGAAATTAATATTCTTAGTAACCTGTCAACAATGAGGTCTACCACGATATAAGCATATTTTTCTGAGACTGTGGTACACCAACAGTAGATCCAGAAGAGAAAACTATACGGAGAGTCAATTCAAACTTATAATAAAGTGTACAACAGATACTAAACATCGGTTCAGGCATAGTTGCCTTAGATTGTAACATGGCACTATACCAAGAAAAGTGTTTCGGGAAGTTGCAGCCACCACAATTACATCAATTGTCACTATTATTGTAGTTTCAGGATGAAATGACTGAACTTAGCACACAGCATAAAACCTTTTATTGTGTCTTGAGGTACTGTAAGTACCTGCCAGTAGGTATCATGGTAAATTGACAACAAGAAGCAGACTTACATGATGTACCCAAAGTGTCTCAACTACCGGTACTTTTCCCTCTTCTAAAAAAAGATACTGATTATCCAGCTGCACTTAGCGTGTCAGTGGCCAGTGGCACGAGTAGGTTTACTCCAAAGGAAGGGTTGTGGCCTCGGGCAAGTACAGAAAGGGCAACAGCCTCAACGGGTGCGGGGAAAGTCAGGACATGTGGGGACCAAGCAGCAGTCGGTATTGTAATTGTAAACTGCCGAAGCTGCGTTGGTAAAGTACCGGAACTTCAAGCGCTGATAGAAAGCACCGAAGCTGAAATCGTTATAGGTACAGAAAGCTGGCTGAAGCCAGAGATAAATTCTGCTGAAATTTTTACAAAGGCACAGACGGTGTTTAGAAAGGACAGATTGCATGCAACCGGTGGTGGAGTGTTCGTCGCTGTTAGTAGTAGTTTATTCTGGAGTGAAGTAGAAGTGGAAAGTTCCTGTGAATTATTATGGGTGGAGGTTACACTCAACAACCGAGCTAGGTTGATAATTGGCTCCTTTTACCGACCTCCCGACTCAGCAGCATTAGTGGCAGAACAACTGAGAGAAAATTTGGAATACATTTCACATAAATTTTCTCAGCATGTTATAGTCTTAGGTGGAGATTTCAATTTACCAGATATGGAATGGGACACTCAGATGTTTAGGACGGGTGGTAGGGACAGAGCATCGAGTGACATTATACTGAGTGCACTATCCGAAAATTACCTCGAGCTATTAAACAGAGAACCGACTCGTGGAGATAACATCTTGGACCTACTGATAACAAACAGACTCGTACTTTTCGACTCTGTATGTGCAGAACAGGGAATCAGTGATCATAGGGCCGTTGCAGCATCCCTGAATATGGAAGCTAATAGGAATATAGAAAAAGGTAGGAAGGTTTATCTGTTTAGCAAGAGTAATGGAAGGCAGATTTCAGACTACCTAACAAATCAAAACGAAAATTTCTGTTCCGACACTGACAATGTTGAGTGTTTATGGAAAAAGGTCAAGGCAATCGTAAAATGCGTTTTAGACAGGTACGTGCCGAGTAAAACTGTGAGGGACGGGAAAAACCCACCGTTGTTCAACAACAAAGTTAGGAAACTACTGCGAAAGCAAAGAGAGCTTCACTCCAAGTTTAAACGCAGCCAAGACCTCTCAGACAAACAGAAGCTAAACGATGTCAAAGTTAGCGTAAGGAGGGCTACGCGTGAAGCGTTCAGTGAATTCGAAAGTAAAAATCTATGTACCGACTTGACAGAAAATCCTAGGAAGTTCTGGTCTTACGTTAAATCAGTAAGTGGCTCGAAACAGCATATCCAGACACTCCGGGATGATGAAGGCATTGAAACAGAGGATGACACGCGTAAAGCTGAAATACTAAACACCTTTTTCCAAAGCTGTTTCACAGACGAGGACCGCACTGCAGTTCATTCTCTAAATCCTCGCACAAACGAAAAAATGGCTGACATCGAAATAAGTGTCCAAGGAATAGAAATGCAACTGGAATCACTCAACAGAGGAAAGTCCACTGGACCTGACGGGATACCAATTCGATTCTACACAGAGTACGCGAAAGAACTTGCCCCCCTTCCAACAGCCGTGTACCGCAAGTCTCTAGAGGAACGGAAGGTTCCAACTGATTGGAAAAGAGCACAGGTAGTCCCAGTCTTCAAGAGGGGTCGTCGAGCAGATGCGCAAAATTATAGACCTATATCTCTGACGTCGATCTGTTGTAGAATTTTAGAACATGTTTTTTGCTCGAGTATAATGTCGGTTTTGGAAACCCAGAATCTGCTATGTAGGAATCAAAATGGATTCCGGAAACAGCGATCGTGTGAGACCCAACTCGCTTTATTTGTTCATGAGACGCAGAAAATATTAGATACAGGCTCCCAGGTAGATGCTATTTTTCTTGACTTCCGGAAGTCTTTCGATACAGTTCCGCACTGTCGCCTGATAAACAAAGTAAGAGCCTACGGAATATCAGACCAGCTGTGTGGCTGGATTGAAGAGTTTTTAGCAAACAGAACACAGCATGTTCTTATCAATGGATAGACGTCTACAGACGTTAAAGTAACCTCTGGCGTTCCACAGGGGAGTGTTATGGGACCATTGCTTTTCACAATATATATAAATGACCTAGTAGATAGTGTCGGAAGTTCCATGCGGCTTTTCGCGGATGATGCTGTAGTATACAGAGAAGTTGCAGGATTATAAAATTGTAGCGAAATGCAGGAAGATCTGCAGCGGATAGGCACTAGGTGTAGGGAGTGGCAACTGACCCTTAACATAGAGAGATGTAATGTATTGCGAATACATAGAAAGAAGGATCCTTTATTGTATGATTATATGATAGCGGAACAAACACTGGTAGCAGTTACTTCTGTAAAATATCTGGGAGTATGCGTGCGGAACGATTTGAAGTGGAATGATCATATAAAATTAATTTTTGGTAAGGCGGGTACCAGGTTGAGATTCATTGGGAGAGTCCTTAGAAAATGTAGTCTATCAGCAAAGGAGGTGGCTTACAAAACACTCGTTCGACCTATACTTGAGTATTGCTCATCAGTGTGGGATCCGTACCAGATCGGGTTGACGGAGGAGATAGAGAAGATCCAAAGAAGAGCGGCGCGTTTCGTCACAGGGTTATTTGGTAACCGTGATAGTATTACGGAGATGTTTAACAAACTCAAGTGACAGACTCTGCAAGAGAGGCGCACTTCATCGGGGTGTAGCTTGATCGCCAGGTTTCGAGAGGGTGCGTTTATGTATGAGGTATCGAATATATTGCTTCCCCCTACTTATACCTCCCGAGGAGATCACGAATGTAAAATTAGAGAGATTAGAGCGCGCACGGAGGCTTTCAGACAGTCGCTTTTCCCACGAACCATACGCGACTGGAACAGGAAAGGGAGGTAATGACAGTGGCACGTAAAGTGCACTCCGCCACACAACGCAGGGTGGCTTGCGGAGTATAAATGTAGATGTAGATGTAGTAGATGAAACAAATGCGAAGTGGTGTCTGAAACTGACCGTGAATCTGTGCTTTTATGAGAATCTTCTGCTGCTGCGAAGTCTTTTGAATTTTGTGCAGAGTTTTCTGGAGAGACCACTAATCTTCATTTGTTCAATAGTACGCCACATGATTACCCCTCAGGGAAATTTAACCAAGGCAAGCGGAGGTAAACCTAATGTACTGCATGCTCGTTCCCAATATTGTATAAACCATCTGAGTAGCAAATGAAACGTAAGCCCGGGTGGAATCGGTTTTAGTTTGTCGTACTCTTTGAAACACATCAAGCTATTAACTTGGGACATCATGCTTTGTTTCATCCGACCATTGCCTCGAAATGTTTTGCCGTGAGTTCAACCTGCAGCATTGCACCTAGAATTGAATTTCCAATTTTTTCTTAGAGGTTTAAGACGGGAACCTCTTTGGCGATATTGTGATCCCGCAGGTAGAGCGTTTGCAACCTTATAAATAGCTTTGAAAGTTCCTGGGACCACATAAATAGCTCACAGTTTTATTCGAGTTAGAGAATTCAGGAAAAAAGCAGAAATAATATAGATCAAGATCCAGTCAATGTCATTGTCTCTAAAAACGTAATACAATGAAAGACTGAACAAAGCTTAGTATGAAAATCGATCGTGACTACTGAAAAAGGAAAATATATTTGTCACAAATGATTTGGTGACATCGCAGAGAGTCTACATCCATATTTTCAAAATTGATAGAGAACATCTCACCTTCCGAACGTGCCTCCATTGTCTTAACCACATTATCCATCAAAATATCACTAGGTCATACAAAACTCGGTACATGTTTACGGGTGAAATATTACTGTGAGACGTAAATTTGTAGATTCTCAGGTAAACGTATCACATTTGCTACATACGAGGGTGATTTGAAATGTTCTCGGAAAAAAGTACTTACTTCACTGAAACCTTTTTTATTTTTCAATGTGGTGTCCATGTAGATTAAAGCAATAGCTCCAACGACGTTCCAGTTGCTTGATCCCATCTCGAAAATGAGTTTCCTCAAATCTTGCAAAATACTTGTCACTGCAGCTATCAATTCTTCATTTGAAGTAAATCTTCGTCCACCAAGAAATGGTTCAAATGGCTCTAAGCACTATGGGACTTAACATCTGAGATCATCAGTCCCCTAGACGTAGAACTACTAATACCTGACTAAACTAAGGACAGCACACACATCCATACCCGAGGCAGGATTCGAACCTGCTCCCGTAGCAGCAGCACGGTTCCGGATTGAAGCGCCTAGAACCGCTCGGCCACCACGGCCAGCGTTCACCAAGAAAGATTTTCAGTTTTGGGAATAGATGGAAGTCTGAGAGAGACATATCAGGTGAATAAGGCGGGTGTGGCAGCGATATATACCTTATTTCCTGTAATTTTGCCATGGCACCGGCACATGTGTGCGGGCACCCATTGTCTTTATGGAAGATGACTTTCTCCCTTGCTAAAGCTGGCGTTTTTGTCACGTATCTTTTGTTGCAATTTATCCAAGAGGTTAGCATAGTATTCTCCATCACTTGTTTGCCCAGTGGAGAGGTAATCTGCACACAGAATTCCTTTCGCACCCCAGAACACTGATGGCATGACTTTTCCCGCCGAAGAAATTGTCTTTGCTTTCTTTGGTGACAGAGAATCAGCATCTTTCCATTGCTTTGACTATTGTTTTGTCTCTGGGGTATAGCAGTGCACGGAAGTTTTGTCTGTGGTCGCAAACCGGCGCCGAAAATATTGTTCGTTTCTCCAAAAACGGGCTGAACATTGTTCCGATATGTCCAGTATCATACGTTTATGATCCAACGTCAAGAGTCGCGGCACCCATCTTGCAGATAATTTTTTCATTCTAATTCCTCAGTTAAAATTTGATATACACTTTCAGATGACATCTGGCAAGCTTGAGTGATTTCACGCTCTTTCAATCGGTGATCCTCCATGACCATTTTTACACTTTCGCAATAATTTTTTGAGTAGTGACACATCTTGGCCGACCACAGCTCGGATCATCATTTAAGCTCTCCCTACCAAATTTCAAGTAATTTGTCCACTTGGCAACAGTTGAATATGAAGGGGCAGAGTTCCCTAGTGTATTCTGGAAATTGGCATGAATGTCCTTAGCTTTCATACCTTTCTTCATGAAGTACTTAATCACTGCTCGAATCTCGATTACTTTCCATCTTCGCAAATCACGACATGGCGACAACAGAGCCACATCACCGCCGCAGCTCTCTTCCAAGAGCGCTGATGTGACATGTGGTTATAGGCAACAGTCCAATGAATATCACGTGAACAACTCGATGCGCTAGCGCTGATCTCTCGCGGTGACTCCGAGAACTTTTCAAACAACCGTCGTATTTGAAACGCATTATATAGGGTGCTCAGAAACGGTCTGTAATGCTTATAAGGGTGTTGCAGGGTAGTTTATGCATAGAAATAATTGCTAGGAGAAAAGAATCGATACGTTACTCCATTTCCAAGTTAAGTAGCGTTGAACATGGCCAATCAGGCCATTGTGCTCGCAAATTCAAGCGGCCCACCAGAGATGGTGTCATCAAACGTGTTCTTCGTTTGGTTTCTCAAAACCAAATAAGAGAGGGGTACAAGAACTGGACAGGGGGTGGTAGTAAGGATCTAGCCAAAGCCTGAGAATTCTCGTTCGATATCGTCTACGCTATAGGAACAACAGACACTATACCAGGCTGCCATCTTTAATTTGCTCTCGAACAGCCGGCATTGCTAACTTCATTGCCAAACTCGGAAACGGTGCAACGTATAGAAATTTTTTCTTTAGGATTATTCCTCCGCACAAGCCACCCTGTAACACCCTTACGTAGGGGGAAAGCGCAAAAATTCCTGTGAAACTATCTTCAAAGCCGTATCTGTAAACTACAGTAGATAGTTGGCAACTCTATCCATGATCGAAATTCTTGAGACATATTAGTTACGACGCTCATATATGATTAGATATTAGGAAGAAATTGCAGCAACAACGGTTACCAATGCAGAAAATTCGTCTGAATTGAGTTGAAAGATTTTACATTGAGAAAATGTATTGGATCTGTGGCAGAATAATTCCAGTGAGATAATAACATAGTGCACTCATATGTCTGGCTCCAGGAACTATACTTCTTGGAGAAAAATTGAAGACTTTATGGACTTACCCTTTCTATAAAAGTACTGTTAAGAATGAGACTCTACTGCACTTTAAGTGCAAAGCAATTCGCATACCTGAAAAAGGTGACTACTCATCGAAATCGCTTGGCTACCGGAAGGATCGACTAATCGGAAATCGTCTGTACACATTTTGCGCTACACCCTATTTCACAGTGTGTACGAGAAGGCCTTAAATATCAGTGTAGGGCATAAGTGTCTGTATAGTACTGTGTCACGTAGGTAGGGAATGAAAGAAGGGTGAAGATGAAATTTTTGGCTGACACACGGCCTACTTTTCATGAATAACACCAATACATAACACCAATACACTGATGCACGGATCGTCACTGACAATATCACTTGCCCACCGTGTACGGGGCGGAGGTTTTAAATTTAATCCAGGACAATGGTGTACGATGTGGTAATCCTGAACTTTATACATTAACTGTGGCCCCTTGCCAGCTAGAAACTGCCAATGATAGTTTAATGAGCCGCAAGTTTACGAATCGGTTACCTCTGACTAGGGTACTACCACACATACTTGGTTTGCTACAGCTGGCACAAGTCTCAATAACTTTGTATCTGACGATTAACATGAGGAGTTACAGTACTATCATCAGAAATAAGGGTTTTCTTTTTAGAATGTTACCATGCTGGGTCAGCACTCTATAACTACTGATATTACTGAAGTTGATAATATGGCACGATGCGGATCCTGTGCAGCAGATTTCTGATGGATCCTGAGCACAACTGTACCACATGGACCTCCGCTACAAAGAAGTAATATCTGGAGTGATCCTTGAAAGCGTAGTATGACCATACCTGTTCATACACGTTACTGAGTAGGCCACTGATGGAATTTGGAGGTATCTATAACCACGTAAAATGTGATACAATGTTTTATTGATTATGTTTGTTGCAGTTTGTGATTTGCCTGTCTTTTTTTTTTTTTTGTCATCAGTCTACTGACTGGTTTGATGCAACCCGCCACGAATTTCCTTTCCTGTGCTAACCTCTTCATCTCAGAGTAGCACTTGCAACCTACGTCCTCAATTATTTGCTTCACGTATTGCAACCTCTGTCTTCCTCTACAGTTTTTGCCCTCTACAGCTCCCTCTATACCATGGAAGTCATTCCCTCATGTCTTAGCAGATGTCCTATCACCCTGTCCCTTCTCCTTATCACATATTCCTTTCCTCTCCGATTCTGCGTAGAACCTCCTCATTCCTTACCTTATCAGTCCACCTAATTTTCAACATTCGTCTATAGCACCACATCTCAAATGCTTCGATTATCTTCTGTTCCGGTTTTCCCTGCCTGTCTAGGTGATAACAAATGAATCAGCCCCAATTCATCGCCAGCACTCTTGAAATGTAATGGCTTTGAGGTGTATGTTTCTATAAAACCAAGAGATAATTGCAACCTAGAGATTACGTTCATTTGAATCATCAGCGGGCCATTTTCTGTGTGCCTGAAGTTTCAGTGAAAGGAGGTTCATCATGTGTTGTGGGGAACGGAATTTTGCTCAAAGTGTAGCTTGAAATTTTAGGAGGAAGGTCAGTTGCAACAAAAATCAACACAATATGTGAGACATATACCTTTCAGCCTCTATAATATAAAATGTTACGGAACGAATAAGTAAATCATTATTCCAATAAGTCGTTAAAATGATTCCGTCTAGAAGTTCTGACTGGTCGATTGGCGAAAATATAAGGAGGAGAGGAGTAACGCAGCACTGTCGCTAATATTGCATTGGGAGTATTAAAACTTCCACTCAGCGCTTCAAAACCTTCTTACTGACCTGATGTATGACATCAAAACTACCTGCTATTTACTATTTACGTTTCTCCACAGAGGTGCATTATTATGGTACTGTCTACGTTTTCAGTCTGTACTGTAAATAAGATTATTTATTTGCGATGCTAATTTTGCCTGTTATGCCATTCTCAAGTGACACATCACTATGAAGAAAATGTCTCTAAGGAAATAACTGCTACTAGCCATACTTTTCGATCAATTTGTTATGTTGTAACTATTATAAGACGTAGGGTCATCGCCAGAAAGAAAGGAGGACTCCTCGTAAAAGTGTGTGGTATAATATAACGGATCCATGATTTACTTGTACATAATATTTTACGTTATATACAAGATGTTTACTATTGCTTTCTTGAGTAAATGTTTTACTTTAGGCATTATAGCACAGATATCCGCATCAATTATATGAAGAATGCTGATTGTGTGATTGACTGAAGACTAGATGATGGACACATCTGTTTGCATCTGACTTCACGTCATATGGTGATTTGATTATTTGCACCAATGAACAGTGTGATCAGCTACTGGGATAAGTCTACAGGTATGATGTATATTACGGCAAGGATATTTTTCCTATGTCTGCGCTGTAATGAATGATTTGCGATTAACTTTTAAAAATAGTGGTGCATATTATGGGAAGATTCTTTTTCTTAGTTCGTATAGGGTGGTATACATTTCATTTGTAGGAGTGATGCCAATGTAAAAACAAAAATTTAATGTTTTTTTCTTTATTTTACTAACTATGCTAAGTACAAATGTATACATATTCCTATCGGTGCAGGGTTACTGAAATAGGATAAAATTTCGTTGATACATTTGATCATTCAACACAGAATCAGATTTTTTGTGAATGGTGGCTGCATGTTCATGTGTCTTCCTAAAAATTCGTCTGCACTCCCTTCTCAGCCAAATGTAGCACATCAGTCTTTTCTTGAATGCTGTTATCTGTGTTATTGCGTTGGGTCATGTAAGCAGTATATGTTAATTTACTTCAGTATTTTAGCTTGAGTGCTTCCGTATGCTATCTGTATTTAATGCTGAAACTCCAACCAATTTGGTCAATTACGATATAGGCACACAGAGCAGTTCTGATTCTAAATACCAGCTTTAATATGTGGCAAATTTTTGAGATTTAAGTTACGAATTAACTTATCTTCTTCTTTGTTATCTGTGGGTCAACTAACCTGTATACATAAATATAATATGAATAATTTTACAATCTGATACGAGACTCTACCACTGTTTGGTATGCAGACACGTTGCGCAGAGTTGTGAAGATATGACTGGGCTTAAGTGCCGTTTGTTGTTGACGAGGAGTTATTTCTGTGATTGTGTTTATTTTCAGTTTTGCTGTGAAGCTTATTGGTGTTGCTATTATTGCCAATTTATAGTGATATTATTGTGAGCTATCGGTTAAACTCTATTAAGTTCATGCCGTTTGTCTTAGGCAGGCAATGTAATTTTTTTGCAACCTACTGAGTATTTCTCTACAGTAAATAATTATGTGTTGCTCTGCATGGCATGAACTGCTTCTGATCGTACAATAAATCCTTGCTGCCGTCTTACGATGGGCTGAGGCCTGAAACCAACTACAAAGAAATAAAGCATTCATCAGAAAGTGTGGCTGCAGTTTTGTCTTCAGAGATATTTACAATAACAGCTGTACTGTTCGCAAACAATTATGGATAAAATAATATCTCTGCTTTGTTCATCATTGCACACTGTATATTCATTCCAGCTCAGGAGGTATAATCTTAGTTCAAATCGTAGTTACGTATGCATGTGAATCTCGGATGTGCTGTTGTATCTCTGCAGGACTGCTTTCTTTCACAGCCTTCCATAATAGGGGCAGGCAGACACTAAATAACTAGTGCTGGGGTTCCACACACAAGAGCTAAGAATTTCCTATGCCCCCTCAAATAAAAGTCCAGTTGACCTAGGCATGGAGAGCTTGGAGGACAGGCAATTGGTCTGTCTCTGGCTATCCATCTGTACGAAATCATGATAACTTTGTTGGTTGAGCCTGGATGGAATAAAGGGAGGTCCTACCAAACAATCTTCACCATTGCCGGCTCAAACATTCATGGAAAATCTTTGCTGATGACTTGCTTAAACAGTTGTGTGAGGACTGACGTCTACCCATATATACACTCCTGGAAATTGAAATAAGAACACCGTGAATTCATTGTCCCAGGAAGGGGAAACTTTATTGACACATTCCTGGGGTCAGATACATCACATGATCACACTGACAGAACCACAGGCACATAGACACAGGCAACAGAGCATGCACAATGTCGGCACTAGTACAGTGTATATCCACCTTTCGCAGCAATGCAGGCTGCTATTCTCCCATGGAGACGATCGTAGAGATGCTGGATGTAGTCCTGTGGAACGGCTTGCCATGCCATTTCCACCTGGCGCCTCAGTTCGACCAGCGTTCGTGCTGGACGTGCAGACCGCGTGAGACGACGCTTCATCCAGTCCCAAACATGCTCAATGGGGGACAGATCCGGAGATCTTGCTGGCCAGGGTAGTTGACTTACACCTTCTAGAGCACGTTGGGTGGCACGGGATACATGCGGACGTGCATTGTCCTGTTGGAACAGCAAGTTCCCTTGCCGGTCTAGGAATGGTGGAACGATGGGTTCGATGACGGTTTGGATGTACCGTGCACTATTCAGTGTCCCCTCGACGATCACCAGGGGTGTACGGCCAGTGTAGGAGATCGCTCCCCACACCATGATGCCGGGTGTTGGCCCTGTGTGCCTCGGTCGTATGCAGTCCTGATTGTGGCGCTCACCTGCACGGCGCCAAACACGCATACGACCATCATTGGCACCAAGGCAGAAGCTCGAGGAAATGAGTTTTAACATGGAAACGAAGTGTTTACAGATTCATGTTCATATAACAAAATTTCTTCGTCTACGTTAGAGGAATGTGTCCTGCAAATTTTGCCGTACATTTTGATACACGCTGTATAGAAGGACGTAGCAGTTCAATCTAGAATCTCTTTGGAATTCGTATGAATGCGCGAGACTGGGCTTGGACCAGGCGTCTCTTTTCACATGATCGATGACGAAGAAATGAGGTTTATTATACATACATGAATATGTAGTTATCTCATTAACAGTAATAAAAATTAGTTGCAGAAATCCAGAGGGAGCTACTTACTTAGAAATGGTTGAGCAAGCAAAACCCATGTACTATTAATTCGTTTATAAAATAAATTACTATGCGCAACATGCAGTCATGACTTGTTCGATTTATTAATACTACGGTGGAACGGCACTGGAGAAGATCTACTGTGATTCCTACTCACAGGAGTTCCAGGTTTGTGGCTCACTGAAACGGGGAAAGAGGGGGAGGACAGAGTTATTGTGTACAGTTCAACTGAGGCAGAGGAACGATAGTGCATGAAATGACTAAATTATAAGAGTAATGAGAACTCAAGACTCACCTGCGCATTCTGTTCACGGCATTCCGGCCAAGGGGACCAAATGCTTCTTCAAGACACCTTGTCCAAAGTTTGGAATTTGTTGCTGTCTGTCACGGGTCATCACGTTTGCCCTTTTGCAACAGGTCCACAGTCACTCTACCCATTCTTTCTTTCTTCAGCATAAATGCTTTTGTTCACTGGAAAACTAAGTTTTGCAAGGCCTCGGTGAATATCCGTATGAGTGGACGTTACAAGACCAGGAGCGACGGTTGCTAAATGTCACCTTCACAAGTTTTGGGCTTTTGTACGTTTCACAAAATTGATGTCTGCAACAGGACCGCAATTCTCCTGTATCTGTGTTTTCTTGGCCACAGATTTTCATTCAGAATTTACTCTCAAATCAGAGAATTTATACGTTCATTCAAGAAGCTACAACAGTCAGAATGCCATAATATCCTTGTTCTTTGCTCAAAGTAATCATGGATATTCTTCGGTCGGGTTTAAGATAGTGAGGGCTGACAAATGTCTGCAGTCAAAATTCAAGTCAGTCCAGTTTTGGGGTTTTGTACGTTTCACAAAATTCATGTCTGCAACAGGACCGCAATTCTCCTGTATCTGAGTTTTCTTGACCACAGATTTTCATTCAGAATTTACTCTCAAATCAGAGAATTTATACGTTCATTCAAGAAGCTACAACAGTCAGAATGCCATAATATCCTTGTTCTTTGCTCAAAGTAATCATGGATATTCTTCGGTCTGGTTTAAGATAGTGAGGACTGACGAATGTCTGCAGTCAAAATTCAAGTCAGTCCAGTTTTCAGTAAAAGATCGCTGGGAGCCAATAGAGGATTCCAATGTTGCAGTCGTTAGCAAAATCCTACTATCAGAAGTGATTTTATAAGGCCATGTTGTGAAGTATCAAATGACTATCTGCGTCGAGAGGATGGGTGTGGCAACTGCTTGAATAGTGTTGCGTTGTGTCTGAGTTTTATGGGCACATGGAAGGAAGAAGGTGCAAGCCTGTGGCGGTAGGCACTATAGCCAGTATCTCGCATCCACTCGTTGGCAAAATACTGGCAATGAAAGTTTCCCCCACCACTGAGATTTGAACTGGCTACCTTCGAATCGTACTTAGCTTTAACGAGCATGGCTAAGTCTTTGGATATATTGAGGCTGAAAATTTTTCTCTATTTCATTTGAGTGCCTGTATGAACTCCGTACCAATATGTGTAATAAAAGGAGAATAAACGAATTAAAAGTTTGAAACAGTTTTGCTGTTGTCTTCAAGTTTCAAAAGACGCACAGTGCACTACTGCGGATGCCTGAGCCCTTTCTATTTATTTATTTGCTAATCATACCTCATTAGAGTTTAACATTACTTGTTTGAAGGTTAAATTTAAATATTATTTTAGATGATCAACAAAAAAAATACAACTCGTGTGGTTACATCAGACGCCTTACTTCCCAAGGAAACAAAACACGATAATTATGTTAACTGAGTCTTCAAGATATTTAAAATCTGAAATGACCACTGAATTATGGGTATGTGCATTCTGTTCTATGATACTCTGTAATAACTGTCAATATCTGTATGAGTGAAGACTACTAATTACTTGGCCTTTTAGCATACATCCATTTTCAGAGGGTGTGTATGAAGTTAGTGTTGACACCAAAGGAGTCTCAAACAAGTGAGAATGTTATGGACTTACAAATGTTTTGAAAAATAATGTGTTGCCCTACTCCTTTGTCAGTTATTTTCCTTCCTGAGAGTGTCCTGCAGTGAAAAAGCAAGTGGTAAACAGTGTGGTCTCTTTCGTTACTTGTGGACATTCCACTGTCATCTGTTTATAATAACCCCTCACTTTGCCGTGACCTCCGTACATGGTCGAAGAATATGATGATAGTGATTTCTTCATCCGTAACCGTTGGCGTATCTTGGGAGAATACGGTTTTGCGTTCTCCTAGGTTTAGTTCGCTGCCGCTCAGTCTCTCATTTGTTTTCAAACTCTTCTCTTAGCTTTTTATTTACTGCACTTGTAGTTTGGTGTAGTTTTCCGTCATTAGTGGGGGTCCGGATGGGAGTTTGTCGGGGACGGCCAGCTCGTCCCACGCATCCCCCGATCGGGCTACGACTGTGGTTGCCCGGGATACTGCCCGCATTGAGGCTGATCCCTCACCTGTGGTAGAGTGGGAGGTCGTCTCAAGGTGTGGCAGGGGGCGAAAGACATTCCGGAGGGCTGAACGGAAGGCCTCTCCAGTTTGTCTGACGAACCGGTTTCAGGCTCTGTCTCTGGCTGATACTCAGGCTGATACTGATCTTCGGCCTGACATGGCTGCCTGTCCTGTTCCAGAGGTTGCCCCTCAGTCTGCAAGATCCGGGCGGTCGCAGAGGGTGGGCTTACTGGTAGTTGGGAGCTCCAACGTCAGGCGCGTAATGGGGCCCCTTAGGGATATGGCAGCAAGGGAGGGGAAGAAGACCAAAGTGCACTCCGTGTGCATACCGGGGGGAGGGTACAGGGTGCACCCATCTGCAGGTGGTCGCTCATGTCGGCACCAATGATGTGTGTCGCTATGGATCGGAGGAAATCCTCTCTGGCTTCCGGCGGCTATCTGATTTGGTGAAGACTGCCAGTCTCGCTAGCGGGATGAAAGCAGAGCTGACCATCTGCAGCATCGTCGACAGGACTGACTGCGGACCTTTGGGACAGAGCCGAGTGGAGGGTCTGAATCAGAGGCTGAGACGGTTCTGCGACCTTGTGGGCTGCAGATTCCTCGACTTGCGCCATAGGGTGGTGGGGTTTCGGGTTCCGCTGGATAGGTCAGGAGTCCACTACACGCAACAAGCGGCTACGCGGGTAGCAGGGGTTGTGTGGCGTGGGCTGGGCGGTTTTTTAGGTTAGATGGCCTCGGGCAAGTACAGAAAGGGCAACAGCCTCAACGGGTGCGGGGAAAAGTCAGAACATGCGGGGACCAAGCAGCAATCGGTATTGTAGTTGTAAACTGTCGAAGCTGCGTTGGTAAAGTACCGGAACTTCAAGCGCTGATAGAAAGCACTGAAGCTGAAATCGTTATAGGTACAGAAAGCTGGCTGAAGCCAGAGATAAATTCTGCCGAAATTTTTACAAAGGTACAGACGGTGTTTAGAAAGGATAGATTGCATGCAACCGGTGGTGGAGTGTTCGTCGCTGTTAGTAGTAGTTTATCCTGTAGTGAAGTAGAAGTGGATAGTTCCTGTGAATTATTATGGGTGGAGGTTACACTCAACAACCGAGCTAGGTTAATAATTGGCTCCTTTTACCGACCCCCCGACTCAGCAGCATTAGTGGCAGAACAACTGAGAGAAAATTTGGAATACATTTCACATAAATTTTCTCAGCATGTTATAGTCTTAGGTGGAGATTTCAGTTTACCAGATATAGACTGGGACACTCAGATGTTTAGGACGGGTGGTAGGGACAGAGCATCGAGTGACATTATACTGAGTGCACTATCCGAAAATTACCTCGAGCAATTAAACAGAGAACCGACTCGTGGAGATAACATCTTGGACCTACTGGTAACAAACAGACCCGAACTTTTCGACTCTGTAAGTGCAGAACAGGGAATCAGTGATCATAAGGCCGTTGCAGCATCCCTGAATTTGGAAGTTAATAGGAATGTAAAAAAAGGGCGGAAGGTTTATCTGTTTAGCAAGAATAATAGAAGGCAGATTTCAGACTACCTAACAGATCAAAACGAAAATTTCTGTTCCGACACTGACAATGTTGAGTGTTTATGGAAAAAGTTCAAGGCAATCGTAAAATGCGTTTTAGACAGGTACGTGCCGAGTAAATCTGTGAGGGACGGGAAAAACCCACCGTGGTACAACAACAAAGTTAGGAAACTACTACGAAAGCAAAGAGAGCTTCACTGCAAGTTTAAACGCAGCCAAAACCTCTCAGACAAACAGAAGCTAAACGATGTCAAAGTTAGCGTAAGGAGGGCTATGCGTGAAGCGTTCGGTGAATTCGAAAGTAGAATTCTATGTACCGACTTGACAGAAAATCCTAGGAAGTTCTGGTCTTACGTTAAATCAGTAAGTGGCTCGAAACAGCATATCCAGACACTCCGGGATGATGATGACATTGAAACAGAGGATGACAAGCGTAAAGCTGAAATACTAAACACCTTTTTCCAAAGCTGTTTCACAGAGGAAGACCGCACTGCAGTTCCTTCTCTAAATCCTCGCACAAACGAAAAAATGGCTGACATCGAAATAAGTGTCCAAGGAATAGAAAAGCAACTGGAATCACTCAACAGAGGAAAGTCCACTGGACCTGACGGGATACCAATTCGATTCTACACAGAGTACGCGAAAGAACTTGCCCCCCTTCTAACAGCCGTGTACCGCAAGTCTCTAGAGGAACGGAAGGTTCCAAATGATTGGAAAAGAGCACAGGTAGTCCCAGTCTTCAAGAAGGGTCGTCGAGCAGATGCGCAAAACTATAGACCTATATCTCTGACGTCGATCTGTTGTAGAATTTTAGAACATGTTTTTTGCTCGAATATCATGTCGTTTTTGGAAACTCAGAATCTACTATGTAGGAATCAACATGGATTCCGGAAACAGCGATCGTGTGAGACCCAACTCGCTTTATTTGTTCATGAGACCCAGAAAATATTAGATACAGGCTCCCAGGTAGATGCTATTTTTCTTGACTTCCGGAAGGCGTTCGATACAGTTCCGCACTGTCGCCTGATAAACAAAGTAAGAGCCTACGGAATATCAGACCAGCTGTGTGGCTGGATTGAAGAGTTTTTAGCAAACAGAACGCAGCATGTTGTTATCAACGGAGAGACGTCTACAGACGTTAAAGTAACCTCTGGTGTGCCACAGGGGAGTGTTATGGGACCATTGCTTTTCACAATATATATAAATGACCTAGTAGATAGTGTCGGAAGTTCCATGCGGCTTTTCGCGGATGATGCTGTAGTATACAGAGAAGTTGCAGCATTAGAAAATTGTAGCGAAATGCAGGAAGATCTGCAGCGGATAGGCACTTGGTGCAGGGAGTGGCAACTGACCCTTAACATAGACAAATGTAATGTATTGCGAATACATAGAAAGAAGGATCCTTTATTGTATGATTATATGATAGCGGAACAAACACTGGTAGCAGTTACTTCTGTAAAATATCTGGGAGTATGCGTGCGGAACGATTTGAAGTGGAATGATCATATAAAATTAATTGTTGGTAAGGCGGGTACCAGGTTCAGATTCATTGGGAGAGTCCTTAGAAAATGTAGTCCATCAACAAAGGAGGTGGCTTACAAAACACTCGTTCGACCTATACTTGAGTATTGCTCATCAGTGTGGGATCCGTACCAGATCGGGTTGACGGAGGAGATAGAGAAGATTCAAAGAAGAGCGGCGCGTTTCGTCACAGGGTTATTTGGTAACCGTGATAGCGTTACGGAGATGTTTAACAAACTCAAGTGGCGGACTCTGCAAGAGAGGCGCTCTGCTTCGTGGTGTAGCTTGCTCGCCAGGTTTCGAGAGGGTGCGTTTCTGGATGAGGTATCGAATATATTGCTTCCCCCTACTTATACCTCCCGAGGAGATCAGGAATGTAAAATTAGAGAGATTAGAGCGCGCACAGAGGCTTTCAGACAGTCGTTCTTCCCGCGAACCATACGCGACTGGAACAGGAAAGGGAGGTAATGACAGTGGCACGTAAAGTGCCCTCCGCCACACACCGTTGGGTGGCTTGCGGAGTATAAATGTAGATGTAGATGTAGATGTAGTGATCAGAGCCCTTATTATTGATTACTGGTTCTAAAGACCAATGCGAATTCTGTGTAGAGCACATGCATAGCTCACAGGAGATTTAAACTAGAACATTTATTGAAATTCGTTTTATAATATTGTTTTGTATGTTTATGTAAGCTAAATATCAAGGTGTCAGCTGAAGAATAATTGAGATTAATACAAATTTTGCTACTTTTGCACTTTAATGGGGATTCTTTTCAGATATGTGGATAGGACCAAGGAAAAAACCGGAATAGGAGTTAAAAGAGTCGTGTTTTGTGACCCAAAGGGGAAGATGCATAAATGACAAAGTACAAAATTCACTTCGCAGTCCATGTCACCAGTAGCAAAGAGTCTAGAGCATCATATCCATCACTGCGGCATAACCACATACGCAGTTAACGAGCAGTTTCCCTTTTATCGCCTTTTTATCGTGGCTCGTGCATTTAGCGGTGATTTAAATGTATCCGCCAGAGTAACGATGAGCTGACAAACTGGTCACAGCTCGAAAAGTTTTGTTTCATTCCTGTGGATGTGAGGAAACAGTATTTCAAGCACAGAGAGAATTATAGCCCTATGTGTTTCAGTCGGGAACAAATATACCACGTACACGAGAGAACTGCAAGTGAATTCCATATTCTCGCTCAACACAGGGGGATGTAACACTCTCTAGTATCCTAACTGAATTCAGAACAAAGATGTAGAAAATGTAACATCGAACACAAAACGATGGAAGTGTAGTGCTATACGAATCGGTCTTGAGATACGTGCGTAAATGTAGTTTTTGAAATAAGAAACTAATCGGTAAAAACGGTGTACCAAAGTCTTATGTCAAGAAACTAATTACCAAAGTATAAAATACCTCTTGAACGAAATGAGTTTCATGCTTCTTCTGCCTTTCATTTCCGCTTCATTCTTATTTTTCGTGCAACGACGTTTTGACTGTTTTTCCATGATCAACCAAAATGTCGTTAACGAGTTGAGCTTTTGGCTTGATGATAGCACAGAGCAGATACATCGTCGTACACAAATAAAAACGGAATTGATACAAAAAACCAGCTCCTGCAGGAATCTTACTTCTTTCAGGAAGATCATCGCGGCTGTGGACCCTATTACAACTTAGTTATTTGAAGTACGATATCCTCTGTAGAAACTAAATTCTACACATCTCAGCGGAAAGTGATGGTAGAAGATATCCAACCGTAATTCTCTATTTCAAAACTGGAATATATCTTCATGTCAGTAAAAAAAAAAAAAGATAGAAAACGGAGGAAAGCAAGATAGCTCGATGATGAATGTTTGTGGGAGTACTCAGTGTGATGATTTGCTATGTTCTGGGGATTGTCTCCCTCCCTCTGTCTTGGCTGATAGTAATTAATGCTTGTACTCTTTCACTTTATTTTCTTATCTATGGTTGGGGAATCACAGAAAGGACCTCGCCGCATGTACGTAGTCGAAGTAGCTGCTGCATTTAATGACCCTAAAAATCCCACAGCTTATACAGAGTGTCCCAGAAATGTTGCGACGAAGGGATTGTAGAGGGTGTCTTGAGGAACAAATCGGGACCCGTGTTCGGAAACGTCAACCAGCGACGCTACAGGGCGTCGAAGAAATAGACGCCGGTGGCTGATACCAGGCCATCGCTTCGGCAGCAAGCTTCACTTAGGACACTGACGGATCACAGGCAGAAAGTTCCGCAATGTTATTTGTCAGTGACGGCGACTCATTGTTGCGATCGTTAGTGGAGGCGATGGGTTCAGCTGCTGCGCAGACTGATCTAGTCTGCTATGAATAAAATCCTCAGTTGCCTTGTTAGATGACAGTTTCTGACAAGGATCTCCATCTACAGCTATTTTTCTTCTGAATACCAAAAAACGGGGGAATTTCTAGTTCTAGAAGGAAAATAAACTGCGGATTGAAACCTGTGTCCTAAATAGTCATCAAACGAGACACCAGAGCTTCACATTCAAAGGAAACAAGGCCTTCCTACGCAGCACCTAGCTCCATCTTCTCCACTGGTGATCGAAGCAATCAGTCACGGTCACTGAATAATGAGCAACACTGCATGACGTTCTCGCTACTATCCGTCTGCGTAAAAAGTCACGTTTACGCATAAGGGTTGGCCTAGTGGCAGGCAAAGTGAAAGAAGCTGCAAGAGTAAAAGAAAGCTTATCAAGCGTAGTACGTTATAAACTGCAGGTAAGAAATGGCAAGACGTGTTCTTCGATCTGCAGAAGAATGGACCTTAGACATTAATAGCTGGTTTATGCCATGCCTGATGATTTTTTTTTATAAAGATTTGGTTGACGTTGTAAGTATCCTCGCAAAGATATATACACTATGAGACCGTTTTTCATATTAGGTGCATTGTGCTGCCACCTACTGCCAGGTGCTCGGTATCAGGGACCTCAGTAGTTATTAGACATCGTGAGAGAGCAGAATGGGACGCTCCGCGACTTCGGTAGTGGTCACGTGATAGGGTGTCACTTGAGTCATATGTTTGTAAGCGAGGTTTACACACTCCTAAACATCCTTAGGTCCACTGCTTCTGATGCCGTAGTGAAGTGGAAACGTGAAGGGACACGTACAGCACAAAATCGTACAGACCGACCTCGTCTGTACGCTATCAGAGACCGCCGGCAGTGGAATAGGTTCGTAATGTGTAATAGGCAGACAAACGTCCACATCATCAAACAGGAATTAGAAACTGCTTCAGTATCCACTGCAAGTACTACGACAGCTAGGCGGGAGGTTAGAATACTTTAATTACATGGTCAAGCGGCTGCTCATAAGCCACACATTACACCGGTAAATCCCAAACTATGCCTCGCTTGGTGTAAGGAGCGTAGAAATTGGGCGATTGAAGAGTGGAAAATGTTGGTGGAGTGACTAATCACGGTACACAATGTTGTGATCCGACAGCAGGGTGTGGGTATGGCGAATGCCCAGCGAACGTCATCAGCCAGTGTGTGTAGTGCCAGCAGCAAAATTCGGAGGCGGTGGTGTTGGGATGTGGTCGTGTTTTTCATGGAGGAGGTTCGCACCTTTGTTGTTTTGCGTGGAACTATCACAGCGCGGGCCTACATTGATGTTTTAAGCGCTTCTTGCTTCCCACTGTTGAAGAGCAATTCGGGGACGGCGATTGCATCTTTCAACACCATCGAGCATCTGTTCTTAACGCACGGCCTATGGCGGAGTGGTTACACGACAATAGCATCCCTGCAATGGACTCGCCTGCACAGAGACCTGACCTGAATCCTATAGAACACCTTTGGGATGTTTTGGAACACCGACTTCGTGCTAGGCTTCACCGACCAACATCGATATCCCTCCTCAGCGCAGCACTCCGTGAAGAATAGGCTGGCATTCCCCATGACACCTTCCAGAACCTGATTGAACATGTTCCTGCCGGAGTGGAAGCTGTCATCACGGCTAATGGTGGCCCAACACATATTGAATTCCAGCATTACCGATGGTGTAATTTTCATCCAGGAGTCAGGATACATTTGAACACATGGTGTACATCATAGAGTCTTTAGTGTTCGGGCAGGAGAGAGTAAAGAGCCAAGATCTTTGGAAGGTACGAGGAGAAACAGTGAACGAAAGTGGCAAAATATTGATTGATTTTTGTGGAGGCCACTTGTCATGAATACAAAATGGCTACTTGCCCCACAGACTAATACATAAATATCAGTTGATACGTGCAAATAATTCGCGCTCTATCCTGATCAGTCTTCGACAGGTAATATAATAATAGAGAAATAAGTGAATGATACTCTTTATCAACAAAAGGAATTATAATTTGAACAGATGGGACAAAACGTTTATTATAAAAATTCGATATCAATATATATACAATTTTTAACTGTAAAACACATAAAAGTGCCTTCATACTTTGCATTAGGTTAAGAATTTTGACATGAGAACACAAAGGTGATAGTTTAACTGTTGTTTCTACTGGCATGACTAATGATGGGTAATACAAGATGAAAATTATTTTGCCTGCATAAGGAACCGCTTAAATCTTGCCCCTTGATGAGATCGGACTCTTGAAGCTGTGCATCCATGGTATGAATGGGAAAAAATGTGTTCAATATGGGTACTGCTAATTTGAAGTCGAAGGTGATGTGCAACCCCCTGGTACGAGATTGGCAGCAATGCCTGCCCAAGTCGTTGTTCATAGAACCACGATTTCTGCTTGTAAAATGTGACACAAAGTTCTGTAGATAAGTGTCTTACTGGAGCTTCCCAGTTCGTCAGGGAAGCTACATTTGGGAATCATGTTTCTTACTGAATGTAAGACTCCATCAGCTACTGTCTTCTGTTCTTCGTTTAGCATTTCGTAAGTTGTCTTGCGGTTCGTATGTTGATATACTTCATTTTATTTGCGCAGTACATGCCGCTTGCTGAGAGAAGGAAAAGAAAACAATAACCGCAGTCGTGCATAACAGTAGAGCTAGATTGTCAATAGATGGCGCCTTATAAATACTTACGTCGAGTCTATGATCGAAATCGCATGATACAATATGCACGTGTATAGAATCTAAGCAACTGCAACAGCTGTCGTGCATGTTAGTTACACAAATGGTCAAAGGAGGGCACCTTCTATAGTGCTTAAAAAAAGTTTGAAAACGAATTCTGCTAACGAAAACAATAACTTTGAAACATTTATGTATTTTTCATCATTAGTGGCAAAAAAACTTGGAAATGACGTTTCAATCATTAATTTTTGTTAAGTAATACGAGAGATATGGCGGAACGAATTAAAATCTCCATTGACAAATAATGTACATGAATTCTGCATTTCCTCTGCTAAAATTTAAGAACCATGATACATTATATGATACAATAAAGAAACTCATAAATAAGGGCGCAATATGTTAAAACCTACAGAAGCGTAGAATTGCAGTCAGTTACAAGATAATCAACAACCATTGTAAGCATGAAGAGAACAGTAATGTAGCTGAAGCTCTCAGATAATTTGGTTTGATGCGGCCTGTCATGACTTCAAGTCCTATACCGACCTTTTCATCTCAAAATAATGATTTCAGGCTAGGACCCTAGTTATTTGCTGGATGTATTGCAATATCTTCTTATATAGTTTTTACCCTCTGCAAATACTTCTAGCAGCATGGAGGTTCTCTTAAGAGATGTCATATCATCCAATCTCTTCATCTGGCCAGTGCTTCCCATATATCCCATTCCTCACCGATTCTCCGGACAACCTAATTCCTTACCTTGTCAGTCCACCTAACTTTCAACATTCCTCTGTAGGACCAGCCTCAAATGCCTCGTTTCTCTTTTCTTCCATTTTTACAGAGTCAATTTTTATTACCCTATTATGCTATGCTCTAATTGTACAATTTTAGAAATTTCTTCCTCAAATTAAGGTCTATGTTTGATACCAGTAGACTTGTCTTTGTCAGGGATGCCCTCTTCGGCAGTGCTAATCTGTTTTTGTGTCCTCCTTGCCCCGACCATCAAGGGTATTTTCTGCCTAGGCAGTATAATTCCTTAACTTCGTCTGCTTTGTGATCCCGAATTCAGATGTTAAGTTTCTCGCTGTTTCCATTCCAGATATTTCTCATTACTTTCGAATCTCCTCGATTTCCTATCAGTGCCATATGCTGCTTTCATTAGACGGTTCGTTTCGTTAAACACTTCACGTAACTCTTCGTCACTTTCATTGTGGATAACATTGTCGTTAATGAATGTTGTCATTTCTATCCTTTAATCCTGAAATTCAACCCACTCTTGACAACTTCTTTTATTTCCCTCATTGCTTCTTCAATATATAGGTTGAACAGTAGGGGAAAAGATTACTGCCTGCCTTACATCCTTTTTAATCCGACCACTTGGTTCTACGTCTTTGTTCTTCATGTTCCCTCTTCGTTCTCGTACATGTGGCATTTTACCCATTGTTCCCTATAACTCACCACTATTTTTCTCACAATTTCGAACAACTTGCAACATTTTACATTGTAGAACGGTTTTTCCACGTCGACAAATCCAATGAACATGTCTTGATTTTTCGTCAGTCTTGCTTCCTACTAATAAAGTAATATTAGGGACATGAACGAATATAATGAATCAGTACTATACAATCAGATGAAAGGATGGATTTACAGTGTAACACTCAAGGTCTTAGGAATAAAGGAGAGTAAGAATCCAGAATGATAGACAAAGGGTGATGAGGAAGCGGTGAAAGAGATGTAACTACTATACCAGAAGTGGTTAAATAAATAGGACAGCAAGGACAGGAAATGCGAAGCATAATGGAACACAAAGGCTAAAAAAGAAATTTGAAGGGGCAAACAGGCGATGTGGGACAAAATGTGTGAGGAGATCGATGAGAACGCTGGTATTCATGTTTAATAGACTCATAACGAATGGTGAAGAGCTACCAGAGGATTTCGAAATTTCTCTAGTAATTTCCATTCGCAAAATAGCAAACAGACAGAATTGTAATAATTATGGAGACGCCAGTGTAATCAGCACGATATGAAGGTTATATGATCGGATTTTGAGAAACAGAATGGAAGCTGGAATTGTAGACACAAAAGAATGTACTCGATTTTAAATAGACATATTGTGTTTTAATCTCCATACGCCGTTGACCTAAAACAGATCTGACAGAAACTTTGAAACACATATACTATTCATAGATCTCGAAAGAACGTATGACAGCGTCCCACTATCCAATCTGTTCGAAGCTCTAGAAGTGGTATTAATAAGTATAAATAAAGTATGTAAAGAAATAAACGGAGAAATAGGGATAGAAGCTACCGTCTCTAACTCCTTTAAAACAAAAAAAGGAATGATTCAGTGTTATTTTTGATCTCAATATTATTCCATTTTTATCTTCAAATAACCTTGCAGAACAGTAATAATAAATTCATTATAATGGTAATTAAGAAGATTACAGAGTGTATGTATACTCTCCTATATACAGAGGGCCTCGTTGTTGGGTGCTACCCGTCATGATGTCTCCTACAAGATGAGGAAATTGATAGAAGACTGTAGCAGATGGGGACTGGAATTAAATATGAAGAAAACAGAATACCTAACCAATAGAACGCGATCGTCAGATCTTGAAATATGACAATGTAAACATCGGCTGTTATGAGAGCTGCAGACACCTAGTGAGTATAACTGAAAAGACGGAACCTACGAAGATAACTTGAGAAGCAGACTGGACTCCAGAAGAAGAGCATTATCAAAAGTGTAGTCGCATATCTCTCCATGTAAACCACATTGAAAACGAAATATAATATATACCGGGTGTCTCTCTTATGGGTCGTTGGGCAAATTTTCTCTTGTGTTTCGGTGGATAGTTCCATTTTTGTTTTTCAGTGTGTAACTCTTGCCAGCCCAGACAAATTCTGCTGCTCACGTCTTTCTTATGATACTTAGCATTGAGGAAATGAGTCGCTTTGTTAGCCGTTTCAAATAAAATGATATTTAAATCGGAATTTTACGTGCCCATTAGAAAGAGTGCCACCGGGTGAGTCTAGTGTGATACTCGTTTTACCGATATGTATCAACAAGAACAGTGAAACACAAAGAAAAAACAGCTCCCATGCAGCTACAGAGCAGCGCTTCTCCTTGGCAGTAGTAGTGGGTGTGGGGCTATAGCAAAACTGTTGCTGCTGCACAACGTGTTATTCCTCATGTTTCACTCTCCCTGTTAATTAATATCAACAAATTGAATGTCGCAATATCGTAAACATTCCTGTGTAGCCGCGCGGTCTGGGGCGCCTTGTCACGGTTCTCGCCGCTCTCCCCGTCGGAGTCCGCCCTCGGGCACTGGTGTGTGTGTTGTCCTTAGCGTAAGTTAGTTTGAGTTAGATTAAGTAGAGTGTAAGCCTAGAATGGCGTGGAATGGCAGAAGCTTGAACATGGTAGAGAAACTAGAAAATCTGAAAAGGGAAATTCAAAGGCTCGACTAGATGTAGTAGAGGTCAGTGAAGTGAAATCAAAGAAGACAAGGACTTCTGGTCAGGTGAGTATAGGGTAATATCAACAGCAGCAGAAAATAACAGGAGTAGGATTCATAATGATTCGGTAGGTATGGCAGTGAATGTGTTACTGTGAACAGTTCAGTGACGGGGTTGTTTTTATCAGAATCAATAGCAAACCATCACCGACAACGATAGTTGAGATATACATGCCGACGTCGCAAGCTGAAGATGAAGAGATACAGAAAGTGTAGGAGGATATTGAAAGGGTAATACAGCATGTAATGAGGGATGCAAATCTAATAGTCGTGGGGAACTGGAATGCCGTTGGACGGGAAGGAGTAGAAGTAAAGGTTAAAGGGGAATATGGGCTTGGGACAAGGAATTAGAGAGGAGATAGCCTAATTGGGTTCAGTAACAAGTTTAAACTAGTACGAGTAATAGCGACTACTCTGTTCAAGATTCCCGATAGGACGAGGTATAATTGGAAAAGCCCGAGTGATGCAGAAATATTTCAGTTAGATTACATGATGGTCAGACAGAGATTCCGAAATGAGATACTGGATTGTAAGTTGTACCCAGGTGCAGATATAGTGTCAGATCACAGTATATAAGCGATGAAGAGTAGGCTGAAGTTTAAGAAATTTGTCAGGAAGAATCAATAAGCAAAGAAGTGGGATACGGAAGTACTAAGATATGACGACATATGGTTTAAGTTCTCTAAGGCGATAGATACATCAAATAGGAATAGCAAAGTAGGAAGGACAGTGGAAGAGAAATTGACATCTCTAAAAAGGTTCGGCACAAAAGCTGGTAAGGAAAGCATTAGTACAAAGAAGGTAACTGCGAAGAAACCATGAGTAACATTCGGAATACTTCAACTGATGAGTGAAAGGACGAAGTACAAAAAATATACGGGAAACTCAGGAATACAGAAATATAAGTCGCTAAGGAATGAAATAAATAAAAAGTGCAGGGAAGGTAAGACGAAACGGCTGCAGGAAAATGAGAGGACATTGAATAAGAAATAATTGTCAGCAAGACAGACATAAAGGAAACTCAAAACGTGTGGTGATATTAGAAGCATTGCGAGTGCATTGTGAGTAGAGAGTGGATAGGTGGAAAGAATACATTGAAAGCCACGATGTGAGGGGAGATTTGCCTGATTTGATAGAGGATGAAACCGGAGGCGATTTAGAAGAGATAGGGGATCCAGTATTAGAGTCAGAATTTAAAAGATCTTTGGAGGACTTAAGAACAAATAAGCAGAAGGGATAGAGAATATTCCATCGGAATTTCTAAAATCATTGGGGGAAGTAGCAACAGAAAGACTATTCACGTTTATGTGTAGGATGTATGAGTTTGGCGACACAACATCTGAATCTCGGAAAAGCATCATCCATACAATTCTGAAGACGACAAGAGATGACAAGTACGAGACTTATCGCAGAATCAGCTTTACAGCTGATGCATCCAAGTTGCTTGCAAGAATAATATACAGAACAATGGGAAAGAAAATTGAGGTTTGGCGAGATGACGATCAGTTTGGCCTTAGGAAAAGTAAAGGCACGGAAGAGGCAATTCTGACGTTGCGGTTAATAATGGAAGCAAGACTACACAAAATTTAAGACAAGCTCATAGGATCTGCAGATCTGCAAAAAGAGTTCGACTATGTAAAATGGTGCAAGATGTTCGAAATTCAGAGACAAGCAGGCTTACGCTATAGGGAAAGACGGGTGATATACAATATGTACAACAGCCAAGAGGGAATAATAAGAGTGGACGAATAAGAACAAAGTGCTCGTATTGAAAAGTGTGAAAGACAAGAATGTAGTCTTTCGCCCCTACTGTTCAATCTGTATATCGAGGAAGCAATGATGGAAATAAAAGAAAGGTTCTGGAATAGAATTAAAATTCAAGGTGAATGGATATCAATGATACGATTCGCAGATGACATTGCTATCTTGAGTGAAAGTGAAGAAGAATCACATGATCTACTGAATGGAGTGAACAGTCTCTTCAGTACAGAGTACAGATTGAGACTAAATTGAAGAAAGAAGAAGGTAATGAGAAGGAGTAGAAATGAGAACAGCGAGCAACTTAACATCAGGATTGATGGTCAAGAAGTACATGAAGTTAAGGAATTCTTCTACCTAGGCAGTAAAATAACCAATGACGGATGGAGTAAGAAGGACATCAAAAGTAGCAATGGCAAAAAGAGCATTCTTGGCCAATAGGAGTCTAACAATATCAAATGTCTGCCTTAAATTTCTGAGAATATATGTGTGGAGTGCAGAATTGTGTGGAAGGGAAACATGGACTGTGGGAAAACGAGAAGAGAAGAGAATCGAAGCATTTGAGATGTATTGCTACAGACGAATGTTGAAAATTTGGTTGACTGATAAGTTAGGAATGAGGAGGCTCTGCACAGAAAAGTAGAGGAAAGGAACATGTGGATAGCACTGATAAGGAGAAGGTACAGGATGATAGGACATCCGGTAAGACATGAGGGAATGACTTCCGTGGTACTAGAGGGAGCTGTAGAGGGCAAAAACAATAGAAGAAGACAAGAGATTGGAATACATCAAGCGATTAATGGAGGACGTAGGTTGCAAGTGCTACTCTGAGATGAACAGGTTAGCATAGGACGGAATTCGTGGCGGGCCGCATCAAACCATTCAGAAGACTGTTGACCAAAGAAAAAAAAATGCCAAAAACCAATGACCGCCGCAGCTTGGTTCCGTCGGAACTTACCAGAAAAAAATAGGCTGATGTGGAACGGCGCTGTCGAATGGTCACTTAAATTGACAGGTTAAAAACCGTTTTAGCTGTAACGGGAACCAAACAGACGCTTCCCGTCGACTCTGGGTGTCACATGAAAGACACAATGAGCTGCTGTTTTTTGGGCTGACTCCAGATACACGTTGCTGAAAGAAATTGCGAATATCTGCTAAAACACAAGAAGAGACAAGCTCTATATGTACTGAGGTGAAAAAGGTCGTGGGATACCTCCTGATATTGAGCCATGATGCTTCCACAATTGCGAAAATGTTGCCGGTACAGATATTTGGCGAAAATTAACTTCTCGATAATGCCCCACATATATCCAATGTTATTCACGTCGGCCGATGTGGGAGGCCAAATCGTTCGCTCATTTTATCCGAAACGTTCTTGAAACCAATCGTGAACTGTTGGGTCATGTTTAGTAACATTAAGGCCATGAATGGCTGCAAATGGCACCAAACAGCCGAGCGAGGCCATTCCCACTCATTGTTCGATCCCGTTGAACCAGAGGACTAAGTCTGTTCCATGTAAATGTAGCTTACAACATTGTGGAGCCATCACCAGCTCGCATATTAGCTTGTTGACAACTTGTAATCATGGCTTCGTGGGGTCTGCGCCACACTCGAACCCAACCTCAGTTCTTTCAAACTTGACACACATGAGCAGATCAAGTTTTTCCAGTTGTCTAGGGTCCAAGCGATTTGGTCACGAGCCCAGGAGAGGCACTGCTGGCGTGGTCGTGCTGTTATCGAAGACACTCGAGTTGGCTGTCTCCTGCCTAGCCCATTAACGCCAAAATTCGACGCATTGTCCCTAAGGATATGTTCGTCGTGAGTCCCACATTGATTTCTGCTGTTGTTTCACACAGTGATGCTCGTCAATTACCACAGACATCTCTACACAAAAGATGCTACTCGCGGTCGTTATTGTAGGCCTTGTGCGTGATGAGAGGTAATGCCTGAAATTTGGTATTCTTGGCACGTCCTTGACAATATGGATCTCTTAATATTGAATTCCCTAACAATTTCCGAAATGAAATGTCCGATTGTATCGTTCCGCTTTCAGAGCCTGGTAATTACCGTTGTGCGGCCATACTCACGTCGGAAAACCTTTTCACATGAATCACCTGAGTAAAAATGTTAGCTACGCCAAGGTACCGGCCATTTATATCTTGCGTATGAGATACTGCCTCCATCTGTATACGTGCATATCAGTATCCCATTACTTGTGTCACCATAGTGTAAAGCCATTATTGAGCCATTTATGATCTACGGTTCGATGTAATGCACGATTACCGAGAAAAATCACAAGAAGATTGAAGCTGTTGAAAAGGACTCTTTAAGTCGAGCATCAAAAATCTCCCCTACTGTGACGCCGAATAAATGGGGACATATTGGAAATAACACAGAACAAATACACCACAATGGATTAAATAGAACGTAGGCAACTTTTAGTATTTTCACAGTCAATGAGAATGGGACAAAGAAGGAATTGTATCCAGATTAGATTCAGAGGTTAGTAGAGGCTTTGAAGGATGACGATCTCACAAGACAGAATGCATAGACGACTTTCCTTCAGGATTTCTAATATCTTTGGAGGAAGTGGGAACTGAACGACGATTGAAGTTAGTGTGCAGAATTTGTGACACTGGAAATCCTGAAGAATACTATCCCTAAAATCCCGAACAGAGTAACGGTGAGAAATAAGAGATCATACAACCAGCTTCACAGCTAAAGCATCCTAGTTTCTCTTAAGACGAAGAAAAATAATATTCACGATCTGTATTTATTAGTAGGCCTGTATTACTGTCTATATGAATTAGAAAATTTGTTTCGAAATCGTTTTAATTTTCAGTAAGATTGCGTGTCTGATATGAAAATATTCTCTTTCTTGTGCCTTTGCCCTGCACCGACGACGGGTTTGTGCCCCAACTGTCTGCGCAATAGTTATTAATTTCAAAGTGTGAGAAACTCTTGTAATTCCATCAATAGTGTAACCTAGTGGGATGTGGGAACTGCCTAAAATGCACAACGACGCACACCGACATACGTCGCTAACCCGCCGGGCGGATTCGAACCGTGGACAGCACACCTCCTCATCGTATAAGCGGTGATTTAACACGCATGGTTATCCGCGCGGGTACTGACGTTATGGAAATGATATGTGAATAAATAGAAAACTAACACATACTGCAGTGGCATAGGCTTCCGCGGCAAGTCAGTTGATACAAAGGTTTTCTGAGTATGACACCGCCTCGTAAGATAAAAAAGCTATACTGGAGAAACAAGCTTTTCGGCTACGATTACAGTGGCCCTCTTCTGTGTTTACTGGTGTATTTTAGCATAGGAGAGTCCATTTACGTTTTATCATTACTGCTCACTGTGGACGACACTGCATCACAATTTAGAAAGATCGTTGTTATAGTTGGTCCCTTAACCCTACGCAATACGAAGAGGTTATCGTTAACATCTTAAAAGTACTGTAATATAGTCCGCTACTTTATATTCTAAAATTCTGAAAAAATGTGTTCATTGTCTTTAATGAAATCTATCAGATTCTACAAATGTTTTAAGTTTTTCAGTTAAACTTAACACAAAAATTTAAGTCTTGGTATTAGAAGCCACTTTCCACAGTGAACCCAGTATTCAATATTTTCAGTTTCAGGACCTTTGATACTCATCAATGTCTTTAAAAAATACATTGTGAGTAAACGTCAGCAGCAATTAAAGAATTTGTATGGTGAGCAAGAAATGCGTCGCCGCCCCCCACATTGGTTGTCTACGTTATTGAAAGCACTTTAACGTTCGTAAGAATGTGATGAGAGGTATCTTCGGGTTCCGTAGCCAACTTACACATCAGTATCGATTTAAAAAGTGCTGTTCCTTTAGATCAAAAAGATCTGACGAATTTCTTTTTTGATCTAAATTTGTTTTAATTTGGGTATAAAGTACCTATCCACCGCCTCCTCTCCCACCCTCCCCCGCCCACCCCCTTGGTAACAGAAGTTATGGAAAATTCTTTGGTATTGCTAGGATTAAGGCGCAAGGAACTGGAATTAACTGTAGCCGGTAATACCATGCTAAGCGAGGAGTACTGACAATATATAAGAGATTCTGCACAACTAAAACACACCGGTAGACCCAGAAGATTACTGTATCCGTGTATTCAGTACAGTTGTTACATTCAGTGCCGTTTTTTACATTATCACTAAGTAGTGTCAAACATAGCCCTTGATTTAAGGAAGAAATTTCTGAAAATGTATGTCTCAAACACAGCATTATATGGCGGGAAAACACGAATGTTGGGAAACCGAAAAGAATAGAAATTAAACAACTGAGATGTAGTGATATGGAACAATGTTGAAATTAGGTGGACTGATAAAATGAGAAATGGAGAGATCATCCAGAGATTAGGTGAGGACAGGAGTGAATGCAAAAGGGACAAGAAGATAGAAAAACTTTTAAGACTTCACGCACCAACTACCATGATACTGTTAGAAGCTGTAGACAGCAAAAACTATAGAGAGAAACAGAGACTAGAATTTATCCAGAAAACAACAAAGGACGTGGGTTGCAGGTCACATGTAATCACTCAGAAGGTTGATGACTAAATAAAAAGACTCGGAAAGTTTTTATGTGACAGCTTTCCTGAAGCTATGAAGTGGCACTGCTGCTTTGGTTGGGAATATTAACCATGAAACAATCAAGCTGCAGGTACACGTGAACAACAACAATAACAACAACAGCTACAGGAGAAGACCAGGAGTCCCGCTGACGACAGCCACAGTAACAGAGGAACGCTGCTGAATAATTGAATCCCAAGTCGACTCGCTGTGGCTTCATAAATTATTAGCGACTCGGCCGCCACAAGCCATGCAGTTATTAAGAAGTAATGACGACCGGCGAAGCGTAGCCTAATGGCTTTCTCCCATTAAAGCGAGGTGTGCTCCTCCTCTCGCTGCGTAACGACGCACAAGCATGTGTTGAAGCATGCCTCCCACTTACGCGCGCGCGCGTGTGTGTAGACGTGTGCCTTTGTGTAGCAGGCCTGTGTCGAGTAATGAAAGTGGTCGCTTTGCTGCTCGGGAGACAGACAGCGCTGTGTTGGGGCCATGTTATATTACCTTGTCGCAGCCAGTTGAAATGGGTGCTGCGAACACACGAAATAGTCTACCTTCTCAAAGAGGACAAAAGCACTTGTGTTGGTCAATATCGTCCCGCGACTGGCGGCAGCATTCCTGTTGTCTACATTTTATGTCTCTTGGCGTCACTGTTTCAGAGTTCATATTTTGAATCTTGTGAAATATGGCAAAGTCAGGTCCATCCTATCCACTTATTATCACAACAATTTTTAAAGAGTGATACATAAAGTTGAATTCTCTGAATATTTTGCATATTATGCAAAGAAAAAATAGTTAAAAATATTTAACACGTGTTATACGAAATGGAGGAAACATGGCACTAAAAATATAAAAAAAAATCACTAAAACACTCGTGCTGGCCGGCTTCTATTTGTGCTTAATTGTCCTCTAACTTACCGCAACATTTGACACTGTAGAGAACAGTTATGATTAATGGTTTGTCCTTATTGCACTTCTATTTGTCAGACATGATAAAAAAGGTACACAGTTTAAAAATTCATATTTGGGCACAAAAATGCATTAGGAATATCGATTTATAACATTTATAAAACAGAAACTTGGTGCAAACGGATCATCTTTTCGTGACAGAGATCGAAACAATTCTTCTCCTCTGACGGACAGAGATGAATTTTAAGAATTCGGTTCTAGTTCTGCTGGTGCAGTGCTCATATTGACAAATCCGTGAATATAAAAACACCAGCCACTGTGGGGCGATCATCATACGCATCGTACACTTGAAAAAAAGTTTTCCATCACCCTGGTTCCCAGAACTCCTGAAGGTAGACGATGACCGAGTGACCGAGGATATTGTATCACTGACACAGTCCCTTTGACTCTCTGAGATGTCACTAAACCCGCCCAAAGATGTAAACCACCATGCATGAGCACAGCAGATCAGTTGCAGTCATTCCACCAGGAAGGATGTACGTTGCTCGTGTTGTCGGTAGTTCAGCCATTTCTACACGGTCAGTACCGGGCTTCGATCGCGTCCGCATAGTGAAAGTGTTGTGAATGAAAATTCTCTATTTAAACTTGACTGAACTTCATGTGACTGCTTTAGTCTTTAATAAAACTTGCATCTGACTGCGTCTGAGGACTTAGCTCGTGCACTCCTTCCCGTTTAGCGGATAACAAAACATATACTCAACTCAGCCGTAGTGCAATGGCATAAAATTGTCATTCCAGATAACTGTACTCATTTTGGCCCTGTTTATTACTTAATATTAATTCTGTCCTGATTTGAATAATTTGCCAACTGTGCAATGGCATATAGATTATTTTAGTCTCATAAATGAAATTATTAGCTTTACTCATAGGAACTTTACTGTAATATACCTTTTGGTTCAATGCAAGCACAGGATGCGGAGAACGGCGTAAGGTGTGAGATGAAACTCTAATTTTATCCAAAAATATTTATTGTTCAAACTTTTAAGGCACATGTGAAAAACTAAAAGAAACTTCTATAGCATGGATTTACGACAAAGTTTCACAAAACGCTTATTGCATCAACAATGGGATTTCAATCTAGCTTTTAGAATTATTTAACCAAAGAAAACCTATTTTATTAATTATTCTTTCTAGTTTCCCCAAGTATGTGCAAAAGTTTCGCTCAATATATAGCTTATTATGTGCGTAGCGACAATTCTTACTTTGATGCTGTCACGACCCGGCTGCCTCCTGCAGGCATCTAGCTCCGACTCGAATCACGTCTGCTGTCTCTGCGCATCTCCTCACCACTAGCCTAACTTTTACCGCTTGCACCTAGTTCTGTTAGCTGTCAAAGATCTTAGTACTCCAAGATGTACTACTCGTCCAACCTTGCGGTTGGGAACTACCGACATTTTTCACCGGCCCTATCCTGATCGAATCTCAGCACATACCTTTCCATTGTTACTTGGTCCAAGGAAGGGTTCTCAACATAGGAAGTGCCCAGGCGTCTCGGAGTGAACCAAGGCAATGTTGTTCGGACATGGAGAAGATATACAGAGATGACATGCCTCGCTCAGGCCGACCAAGGACTACTACTGCAGTGGATGGCCGCTACCTACGGATTATTTCTCGGAGGAATCCTGACACCAACGCCTCCATGTTGAATAATGCTTTCCGTGCAGCCACAGGACGTCATGTTACCTCTCAAACTGTGCTCAGTAGGCTGCATGGTGCGCTACTTCACTCCCGACGTCCATGGCGAGGTCCATTTTTGCAACCACGACATCATGCAGTGTGGTACAGATGGGTCCAACAACATGCCGAATGGACCGCTCAGGAGTGGCATCAAGTACTCTTCACCGACGAGCGCCGCATATGCCTTCATCTTTTCTAGCAACGCTTTTAAGCAGAAGAGTGACAAGATAGTTCACTTGCTTGCCATAACTAAACGGACGTCTAAGATCTTTCCAACTATCGTTTACACATCATTGTGCTCCGTATCTAAAATGAGAGGTACACAATTAGGAATCCGATATTCACTGAAGCAAAACGGTATTGCTCTCCTACCAACGCACCTATTTTCACGTGAGACATACTCTGCGGCTACCGTGATTTTGGAACCAGGTCACTCTTCTTCAGTGACGTACTTTCGTTTTCAGCGTTCACGACAGTGTGTAATCGAAGCTTTTGGTAAAACTGCATAATAACGGTCCAGGTAAAACCAGTGTGCATGAAACTCTGAGATAACTTGGTGGAATATGTGTCCTAAGCCACTTTACTGGAGTTAGAGAGGACTATAATTTCGGTTCTCGCCTTTTTCCCGCAGTCTCCTTAGTTCTGTCTATCCCTGTTCCAGTAGGGAACGGTTCGCGAAAAAAAAAGGGATTCTTGGTTAGTCTCACCGTGTATTCGAATCTTCCTGAGTTTATGTTCATTTTCTTTTCTCGAGATATACAGAGGAGGAAGAAATATGTTAGCTGGTTCACCAAGGAACGTACGCTTTCGGAATTATAACAGTGGACCACAATGTGATGCAGTACGCCTCTCTTGCTGTGTCTGTCTATGAAACCTGCTGAGCATCTCCACGATGTTTTCGCACTTACTAAAAACATCAGCTACGGAATGCGACGCTCTTCTTCCTAGCTTCTATATTTTTTTGTGTAACACCAGCACTCTGTGGATGATCATACATTTTCTTCGTGTTTTGCTAACTCGGCTGTATTAGTTGTGCTGAATATTATTTTTGTAAGTATTTTGTCAACTTACAAATGCTATTTGTCATTTATGAAAGGGAATACACGAGTAATGTTAACAGTTTGAAGTAGGCACGCTGGCCTTATTAGGGAAAAGCTATTGTCAAAGAGTGTAACAAATTGTAAATGCATTATAGCTGGGCGTGAAAGTTTGCCAAAAACGTAGCAGTTTGCAGTTGCGTGGAGACGGTTGGTGTCGTTTGTTGCGTCATATCTCCGGTGTGGCCCTGAAAAAGTGCGGAAATAAAAAACCTGATTCCGAAGTGTGCAGTAGTGAAAGCTGAAATGGTGTTTTGGCGGATGTTTAATATGCGCAAGCTATGGCAATTATTGGGCACTGTACAAATGCAGTAAGAGTAATTCACATAACATCAAGAGTATTGTAAGAACAATAACCTGTGCACTATTTACCGCTAAACGAAGCCACTCGACAAACAAACGGCATCATGAACTGAAGTAAGATGTAGACTTTTTATAACTACAATTGTAATCGACCGACCAGTGTAGTGGGAATTTTATTGTTTGAATAACATTTTATTTCGTGCATATTGTCACTATCCAAGTAATATCCATCCTGTCCCCTTCTAATCAGATAATCAGAAAATGAACGGAAAAAGTAGTCAGTATTAATTTATTAGATTATCAAAATATAATTTTTCCAACTTTTGGCCAGTTACATAACAATAAAATCTTTGGTTGTAGTATGAATAATGTCAGAAATAAGATGATACAAAAGCCAGTATTAATTCACTTGGTAAAAATAGTGTAACTTTCATAATGAAAAATCGGTAGTAAAACTTTACCTAACTTGGACGCTGAATTTCGTTGTCAAAGCACAGCTCTAATTTATAGCTTGTGGCATAATTTGTAACTTTTATTACAAAGAAATATCATGGTAACTCCTAGGTAAATGACAGTCCTTACCAATGAGTAAATTCAAACAACCTTTCTGGTGGCTACAGTTACAACCGTCAGTATTACAGTGAGTAACGTAACAAAAAGTTTCTGTCCACAGCCAATAAACAATCATACTTTAACTGATCGTCGAAAATGAATGAGATATGTCATATGTGTTTGCTAGTCGATTATTATCTGACTACTGTGACATGAGTGGTGTGAAGCACTTGAAAGTGTGAGTTAAGTACCATTCCTACGTCACAACGCCAATAACTGTTCTTACGTAAGATTGCTTACGAGTACAAATTTGAGTTTAAATCTAGTTATTCTTGTTCCGGTGAGGAACTGGCGTCCGTTGGTTATGACATACTTCGGAAACCTTTCTTCCAAATTTTCCCCTAACTACTGTTAATTAAAAATATATAAAGTTGACCAAACTTTGTTTCTAATCGTCATTGCTAAAAGTCTAAGCAGTGGCTATTCAGGTATAACTTCACCTAGTACTTTCGGTTTTGCATTATTCTTTGGAGTAGATGCCTTTTCCCCACAAATTAGGGACATTAGGTACACGATCATGCAGAAAAGCCTAATTGGCCAGAGAGTTAGGAGGGTTATACTTTTCTGGTACATATCCCAGAGTGACGAGCAATACTGTTGTTTTTGTCAGACAAGTGTTTCGTAGCTACTTTCTTTGTGGGTGTTCTACAATCACAGAAGTCTGTCTGGAAGAATTTTCTAAACCTGGAGGAACAGCTCCCACCAAGGCCGGATTCATCATAGATTTTCGCGACTTGAGAAGGTCTCTAGGACCATACTGTTTAATATAATTGAAGCACCTATGCCAGGGTTCCAGTCAGGATCCCCTGCTTCGTCCTATGCTTGGGTGCTATTCCAATTCAGCTGGAGGGCCCCTGCAACGCTGTTCGACTTAAGGTGTAAACTGGGAAGCGTGCTAGGAAATCCGTGCAATCGTAATGGTACGAAGCAATTGGCCTGTGTGGTGTAGAGGTTAGCGCATCTACCTAGTGGGCAGGATACATGGGTCTGAATCCCTCCCTCACCACAAAGTTTCAACTGTCGCTTCAGTGTGCATACATACATTGCAGACGTAGAGGTTTGGGAAGGTCTCCAGAACCATATTGTTTCTTTTGACTAGATATGTAGACTATTACCAACTTCATAAGAGTGTAGACATATACACTGTGTGTTCGAAGTCTACTTCTTTTACAACACCGTGTATGTCTCTGCATGCATTGAACTGACTCTCACAATCATTATTACATAAATGTTTGTTGACCAATGTTCTGTGACATTTATTATGAATTTTATAGTTTACACACATACTATACTACGGTACCAATGCTATTTTAAATCGGTGATGAGAATGGAACGTAATTGTTGCTTGTGTCATCTCAGGCAACTTTTATAAGTCAAATGACAGACATCCACACACTGTGGCAGAGTAACATTATGATGATTTACGTAGCACTTGAAAATGGCAACTCAATGTCATTAGCTGATTTAACGATATAAATAACATTGACTGTGTAAAAGTGCGGGCGGGAAACGAAATTGACGTTTGATATCTTAATATTCTAAGTGTTAACAGCCATTTAGTTATTTTATGTAACAGTAACCAGCAGTTAAAGTAAGCAGGGTGTAGCACACTATTTTAAAGAAAAGTTACCCAGAACCCGCTGAATTTAACTACTATCATGTAATTTATTCACACAAAAATATTAAGAAACTCGACTTTTTTGAAAAGGTGAACATAAGAAAACTTAACATTTTATGAAATATGTAAGTGTAAGAAAGAAACATAACAAAACGTTTCCTATCGAACACCTTCCACTCATCCCACATTTCAGGTCTCTGACTCTGTGTAGACAACACTTCGCACAAACTAAGTTAAGAATTAAATTAATGACTTCAATTTTATTGGGTCGTTATTAAGTTCTAAAGTGAGGATAAGAAGCATTTCTCAAATGGCTAGCTCTCCCCACCATTGACACAGTTAAGTCTTCGTCATTTCGGTAGCTATTGTTGACTTACTGATGCAGAGTTTGACAGTAAAGAGAGGTTGGCAATTTGCATATATTTGATATTCAAGAGACAAAGGTGATTCTACTTTACTCATTTTAATCTGTTTATTTTACATGTAAGCAAATTGTTTTTACACAATATTACATTTATTAGAAGAGACTAATTGTAAACAACACTTAAATGTCAATGACAACACAGAAATTATTGTTCGAAAAATCAACAATTTACATTTGAAGTGAAATACCGTTCTCATATTAAAGTCAGTGGATCTTACATCAGAGGCATTGGTTACTCAGTAAAGAAATGCTACAGCTGTGTGAGTGGGGTAATGTGACAGAGGCAGAGTAGAAACAGTGGTTCAATAAGGAGCAGACTGATTTAAAACTCAATGGTTGCAGCTGGAGCAGTCAGTCAGCCGTGACGAGATATACACAAGATCTCTCCAGTAGGCAGTTTGAGACATCGATTTTTGTTTATTTTTCAGGCGATTCAGAAATTCAAAGTGCTATCATAATCTAATAAAAGTGGTCAGTTAAAATTATGCGCTATGGGTTGAATGTCAAACAGTGTCTACCATACAATATTATATACACAAGTGTATCATTCGGAATTTAACATTGAAAGTAGCACAATGTCTCATAATTTCCTTTTGACTTGTAACAATATTTTTTTGGATGAGTCATGTTAATTACACAGATTTTAAAGTTCGTTATGAATTTACACATAGATATGTCACTGTCTGCTTTGAGTAGTGTAACTCATATAAAAGCGAGAAATGCATCATAAGGTTTCAGAAAATTATTTGGAGAGTAATATTCCATGTTTCGTTCGGGAAAATTTTGTTTCTTCCGATTTTCAGGTATATATTACAACTTAATATGACCGACTAATGAAGAGGAGAGTACATGATAATTTTTACGATATGGCATATCAAATTCTGTGGAGTTATAGAAATTTGTAATATCTAACCACTTAATCCTACAACCAGTAAAGTTTGAAGTTCATGATATATTGGAATTTTCAGATCTTTCAGTATATTTTTCTCATTGTTCAAGTTCGTAATTGAGCTCATTTTCAACAGCTGATATACGCATTTCCATATATTCAGCAACATTTGTTCCTTCTTTTGGAAGAGTGTCTTTCTTTACAACTCCAGCTTGGTTGAAATTAGGCCATCGTACAATATGATCGCCAGCAATTTTCTCTAAGTGGGAATTACAGTCAAATCTCCTTCCCACATCATTTCCTTGTAGTCTTTAGAAAACCAACCAAATATATCAAGTGGGTAAAGTAATTAATTTTGACTACACTCTATTTTCCCAACATTGAGAACATGACCATCCATACATACCAGTAACAGCTGAAGTCAAATTCAACAGAACTGATAGAGATGTAAAAAGGTGTTCAATTCCAGATAAAATATAATATCCTTTTTTATGGTTGTAAAGTCAGACAGTTTTCCCACGCAATTATCGATTAATTTTTTATTGTAATTTCCATCATATGATGGATAATCTTTACCATCAACTGCAATAACATTTGAGCTCATGTACTACTGTCGATCGTTAGGATGTAACTGTACACCACCATTTTCTGTATTAATTTCTGCATCCTTGTGGGGTACATTTAAATCATTCATTTCTTTTCCTATTCACAGGAAATGAGCAAAACTCATATACTCGTTTTTATGATTTAACAAGGGAAAAATTATTAAGCATCAGCAAAAGAAAACTTTTATTCTGAAAATAAGGTTTAAAACATCTCTAATCCAATTGTTACACAAGCACCATTCAAGACAATCAATTTGTCATTTTTATCTGTTACATCAATTTCTAAATCTTGAATACGATCCAAAATTGGAATATATACTGGATAGGTTGGTTCATGAGGCATTGGTCCACCAAATTTACAATAGCTTTGAATGAAGAAATAATATAAATTTCACAGTGAAAATGATTATTATGATTTACAAACACTCGACTAGCTAAAATAAATATTAAATTAATTAAATCTAATGAAACATTTTTAGGAACATCGTTATCAATGGTCTTCTTATTGGACTCAACAATCGGTACACTAATTTCAAGTATGCTTTGAATACTACCCGTTATATCCAAATCGTTCTCAATATTTACTCTGTACAGTGTGAATATTAGGTTTTTTTGTATGAATAGATTATTTCTTTTTTAAAGTATACAGTCCAGCAGGAATGTATTTTTTCGTTTTTGCAGTACAATTTGTTATTTTTATGTAATATTTGGAGTTAAAAAAATTGAATAAAGACCAACTAATTTAAGATTATACAATTTCCTTGTATAACTAAACTCTTGTTTGAGAACAGGCTACTTATTACTCACCTGAAATAGACAGCTCATTTATTAATAAATGTTTGTTTAATGAACTGATATCTGATTGTGAGCATAAAATAAGAATTCCTGGCAAGAAGTAAGACTATAAGCACAGTAAACATTTACCAGATTCTGTTTCTTATGCACTCATAGGACCAAACATTTGTGTATAAACGATGCTAGTGGTTGTTAATTATATTCTAGCACCAGGATGACTGAACAGCAATAAAATTAATAGTTTTTATTTTATTGAAAAAGATTAGATCAACTGAAACACTTCGAATTTAAGAAAATGTGTGAAAAAATTGAAGATAAATGTCATGTAGAAATTGCTACTTTCATTGAAGACAATGAACATATTATTGTGTTCGTTTAATGTCAAAATAATTCAGTTGTAGTTTTTAATGACTCCATTCTTGAAAGTCAAGATATAAGTAGTGAACATTTTACTAGAGGTAGAAGTAAAGGAAAAGATATTTTTGTACTTAGCTCAAACTTGTTCTAATATACAGAACAATTAGTCAGAGATAAACTTAATTTTTTAAATATTTCCTCATAAAATGACACAATTTAAAATGATGTTTATTTTGAGTTTGTTGGAGTCGGTTTTGAATTTGGATATATAAAAAAGGTGCAGTCAAGTATGGAACCATCCGTTTGCTTTTTTTTACGACAGGCATGATTAGGAAACCAAATGAAGGCAAGTTTAGAAATGAAATATATAATTTCATAACAATGCAAGGATAATAAATGGTTAAGTTAGTGTCTTTAACAACAAATAAATTAAATGTTGAACACAATCTGTAAAAGCTTATAGTTAAAATAAAAATTTAGGACACAACTGATAATTTTTATTTCAACTTTCATAGATTTTTCTGAAATGTAACAGTAGGTTTTAAAAAAGCCAGATGAAATAGATGAATGAAAGAACAATTATTAAAGAGTTTAAGAAATGGAAAAAAAACCAAGAACAGCATATGAAAAATATAAGAAAAATTAAGATGTTTTGAACAAAACTGAACAAGAAAAACAGGGAATCTATGGTGATAATGTTCTCACAGTTGTTGTAAAAAATAGAGATTTAAAGAAATATGATCCCCTTTTGTCATCCTAAAGAATATTGTGAGAGACTTATCACCAATAAGACCACTACATGCTTAGTCTGAACATGATATTTTTAAGTATGACTACATCTTATGTGAATCAGGAGTACAAGATGAATTGAATGAATGTGAGGAAGGGAGAAAAAAGGTAGTCACATTAATGAACCTGTTACCTAGAAAACTTTGCTATGGATGATATAGGTAAAAAATTTGATGATGTTCATTTATCTAATTCTGCAGATACACTATACCATTCAGGGGCATTATATTCTGATAATATCCAAACAAAATACAATCAAGTACATGTAAAAAGCATAAAGATTTGATAAAAGAAACTCTTGATGAATATTTCTCAAACTTAAGGAAAGGAAATATAGTTGACAGAGTTTCAAGTTCTGATGAAAAGTAGATCATGGTCCAATAAAGAAATATTCTGAATACCAATCGAATGTGGTTGGATGGATGATCTTCATTAGTTAATCTATAGATAATCATTAATTCCTGGTGAAGGATTAACTGGAACTAAAAATTGTCATATTGAAAAATTTGGAATAACACAAATGTTGACAAGCAAATTTAATGACTTCACCATCAACAATTCAAAAGGAACTCCATACTTAATTCTATTTTTGAGTAATCTACCTCATAATTTTTGAAAAGGATTAGTAAATACTTCGATTAAAAATTACTTTGAAATGCATCTTCCTGGTTAAAACTACTGTGGTCAAAGAGTTAGATCAGAAGAAAGACTATCTAGAGGTGATAAAGCGATTAATCTATTAGACAAAGCTTGTAAAAAACATACAGATAATGAAGATAAGAAAAAAAGTCATGAACGAGTTAAAGAACATAAGTAAACTGCAAAAGAAAAAAAAGTATTCTGAAAATGCTTCACTTGGTGAGAAACTGGTAGGACCTGCAGTTAGAGAAATAAAGTATGGAAAAATAAAATTAGGAATGGGTTTAGATGTTAATGAAAATAAACAGGGTTTGTAAAATTATTTATAAATTTTGTCTATGTAAATCAATAACTTCAGTGTTGATTAAAGATTGCTATCTAGTAATGAGACTAAATCAATTACAAGAGTGAAACTAAATGATGACCAACTTGATAGTATTGATAAATATTCAACTGACATCTAGAAAAAAAAGAGACTGAGAAAGAAAACTGATTGTAAGCTAATCATTACACTGGGTATTCCTGTTGTGAAGAAAGCTGATAAAGAATCAGAAGAGCAAGAAAGACAAAAAAAAAATAATGAAAAGGAAGTTGGTGCTGTAAAGAAAAATGTTAAAAAATCAAAAAACTATGAATTTCTATCTAAATCCATAAGTAATTTTGGTATAGAAAAACTTGCTAAGGAATTAAAAATCAAATGATCTCATGGTGTATTCATAATTGTAGAATTCATTAATAAGTCAAAAGTTATTGGATTTGTAATGGTAATTTAGGTACAACTGACCAGGCTGGTACTAACTGGATTTCTTCCTATAAAAATAAAAATTTGCATTGGATTCGTTTGGTGGAAATATTCCTGTAGAATTGGTTAAGTATCTTGGTTCTAGCGGGAGGAATTATAATGGACAGCAAATTCAAAATTTTAATGAAGTAATTTGCAGTCATTTACGTTTATTTGTTTTGAAACAGTAGTTATATATTTATAATTTTGATGATGATTTAAATGTAATATTGGACATTTTTTGAAATAAACTACACCAGCTGAAAGGTGGCATGAGTATTGGAAAAATAAACTTAGAAAACATAAAAAATTAGAAGCAAAATTAAATACAGAAGTTTAATCAGCTTTATAACGAATTGCATAACAGCTTTAAAGTCTCCAAAGTGTGTAATGATTTTAAATATAGGTGCTTAGTAGATATCAAGGATCCTGTGAAGAATTGTGATGCAGTTACCAGACAATATTTAGTAAATGAGTAAACCAATCCTGTTTCAGAACCTGAATAGACAAGATTCGAATGCAGCTCAGTAACTATGTCACTCCGCCACATTTTACTGTAAAGATTAGTTACCTTTAGAAAATTAATCTAATTACTTTAAAACAGAGGAAGTAAAGGAAGCTTTTTCATTTTACTTCTCATAGGCAGAATTAATACTATACCTAAGGCAGTTAAGTAGCCTCCAGAAAAGAACATGTGACAAACATAAGTTGAAATTTGATTTTGTTAGGGGGGGGGGGTGAAATATTGAAATGTACATTTGAGTATGGTGTAAAAATCAAGAGAATTATTTTATTTGAGGACAATATAGATAATGATTTATCACCAACTGATTTCATAATAGAGATAAAAAGACATATTATTGACAAACTGGAGACTTTATATCCAACTCAGTCCAGGAATCCTTTACTTGAAATGAAAGCTATTGATAATAATTTATAACTCTAAATTACTGCCACTTTTGGGAGGATTGCTTACAAGGGGTGTCCACAACGTTGGAATCACAGAATATCTTCAAACTTGGTACACTTTTAGTAGGTCACAAAAACAAAATAATCTGCCTGCAGTAAGGTGCAATAGTCCAGAAATTTCTAGAAAATAGGAGGAGAAGTTTTATAGTCTGATGTATTTGTGTTTAGATTCTTTACAAAACATCTCATGGTGTTCAGGTGGCTAGCGTTCGAGCTTCCTAAGATCAAATGCGTGAGACAGGCAGGAGAGGAGAAAACTTTGATTTCATGGACGAACGACAGTTCATATGCCACACATCAATCTGGTTAATGCGAAACGACACCTCGCTTGTTGTAAGGAATGTAAACATTTGACGATTGATTGGTGGAAAAACTTTGTGTGGTGTGACGAATCACGGTAGACAATGTGGCCATCCGATGGTAGGGTGTGGGTAGGGCGATTGGCCGGTGAACGTCATCTGCCAGCGTCTGTAGTGCCAAAGAGGAAACTGGGAGGCGGTGGCGTTATAACGTGGTAATATTGTTCATGGAGGGGGCATGCACCGCTTGTTGTTTTGCGTGCCACCACAACAGCACAGACCTACATTGGTTGCTTAAGCACCTTCTTGCTTTCCAGTGTTTAAGAGCAATTCGGGGATGGCAATATAATTTTTCAACGCGATTGAGCACGGCCTGCGGGGAGTGGTTACTCGACAATTACATCCCTGTAAATGGACTGGCCTGCACAGAGTCCTGACCTGAAACCTATAGAACAATTTTGGGATGCTTTCGAACTTCGACTCCGTGCCAGGCGTCACCGACCGACATCGATACCTGTCCTCAGTTTAGTACTCCGTGAAGAATGGGCTGCTCTTCCCCAAAAAACCTTCCAGCACCTGACTGAAAATATGGCTGCGAGAGTGGAAGCTGTCATCAAGGCTAAGTGTGGGCCAACACCATACTGAATTCGAGCATTACCGATGGAGGGTGTCTGAAACTTGTAGGTTATTTTCAGCCACGTATCCGTATACTTTAGCCACATAGCATAAATTAAATAATGTGACCAGTGATGAAAAAACATCGATTAACAAGTAAGAGGTATGTAAATGGAGCTGTTTGGAAAGATGATATCGCCTTCAGGGAAGACCTCAACCATGAAGGGACGCCGCAGTCAGCGTGTCTCCAATTACTACAATACGTTTCATTCAAGAGAAAGAGAATGTCTCCCATTGCCTAATACTGCTATCACTAGTTGGCATCTGCGGCACACTGCATTTTTCGAGCCACAATTCACTTTGATGACGGCGTTGTGGAAACGTCCATCGACGTGTTCTAGCAAGAATGTGATTCACCCGAAGAGTCGACAAGTTTCCGTTGGAAGACGGTTAAACCCCGCTGGTCCCGTGTTCACTGCAATCGTAATTGACGATGTGATTGGGCCAACATGTGAACACATAGTGTTTGTCTGCTGCAGAGCTCCATTTTCAACAACGTACGATGAATGGTGTGTTCCGTAACACTTACGCGTGCATCAGCATTTTGCTATTTCGACAGAGATGCCACAAATCACCATCTATCCTACTTTACAAAGCAGACAAGCCTCCGAATGCCACGTTCTGTGAAGGGTCGTGAACGCCCAACTATGTAGCCCTTAGTGGTAATTTCATTATACTTCTATCTCTTTGCGTAGATTCTCACGACAGTTGCATGTGAACATTCAACTAGCTTCGCCTTTTTTGAGGTACTCGTTCACAGGCTACGCGTAGTAATCATCTGCCCTTTGTCAAAGTCCCTTACCTGAACAGACTTCCCTATTTGCTGCCCATATCTTCGATAGGGTGATAACCCGTTCAGACATTTGTTAACGTGTCACGTGTCCACAATGTCACCAGGCAGCATCCATCGTCGCTGTGGGCAGCTCTCAGCATTCAGCGTTACTCAATTATGTACAAGACTAATCATCTCCGAATAACCATTACAACGCTAGTCTATCACGCCATTTGAAACTACTTACTTTACTCGCCTCTTGTTCTTCCTCTACAATTTTTACTCGCCTCCAATTCTAAATTGACGTTTCTTGGACACCGCAGAATGTGCCCTATCAACAGATCGCTTGGTTCAGTCAAGTTGTGCCACAAATAATCCCCATTCTGTTCACTACCTCCTCATTAATTACGTGATCTACTCACCCAATCTTCAGAATCTTCTGTGGCACCACATTCCTCAACCTTTTCCTGTCTGCAATATTTATGGTCCTCGTTTCAGATCTGTACAAGGCTGCACGCCAGAAAAATGCTTTCCTAGCTGTTAAACTTACATTCATTTTCAACAAATTTCTCGCTTCCCCTGTCATTGCCAGTCTACATTTTATATCGAACCTACTTCAGCCATCATTACTTATTTTGCTACCAAAACTGCAAAACTCATCAACTACTTTCACTGTTCATCCCTTTATCCGATTCCCTCAGCGTCGCTTTATTTAATTCGGCTACACTTTATTATCCTTGATTGCTTTGGTTGATCTCCATTTTGGATATTCCTTTCAGGACACTGATCTTGACGTTCCGCTGCTATTCAAAGTCATTTTCGGTCTCTGGCACAAACATCGACAAACATAAAGATTCCTCTTTTTTCTTACTACTCTAATTCCCTCTCCATATTTCTCCTTGGCTTCTTTTACTGTATACTCAATGTAAGGCTGAATAATTAAGGCTGAATAACATTTGACATAGGCTAAAATCCTGTCTCCCTCCCTTCTTAACAACTGCTTCACGTTCACGCCTTTGATTCTTATAAATACCGTCGGTTCTTGGATAAGATGTACATAACATTTCGCTCCTTTTATTTTACTTCGCCCTCCCCTTCTACCTTCAAAATTTCAAAGAATGTATTTTAATCAACACTGTCGAAATCTTAAAGAAAGGCAACTGCAAAGAAACATTAGGTAACAGAAAAAATACACCAATTAATCGACGAACGAATGAAAGATAAAAAATGTTCAGAAATGTTTAGGAATTTTGCAATGCAAGTCACTCGTAAATGAAACAAATAGGATGTTCCGGAAGCTAAAGCGAAATGGTAGTAAGAAAATCGTAAAGGAATGGAAACAGAAACGATAACTGGAGAGACTAATCCGTCGTACAGAAAAGCCAATACATTAAAAGTGCTAGAGAAATCACAAACGCTGAGGAGAGAACAGGTAGGTGGAAACAGTACACTGAAGGACCCTATAACGAAGAGGACTTGTCTGAAGTCGTGGATGAGATACAAATGATAGTCGTTATGGAAGACAAGGCGATAGAATAATACAGTTAGAGATTTATACAGATTTGGGAGGCTTGCTGCGAAATAAAGCAAAATGGACGAGCAACATGCCTTTGGAGTTTCTGAAATCATTGGCCGAAGCTGTAACCTAAATACTATTCAGGCTGGAGTGTTGAAACTATGGCCCTGAAGAGATATGATCAGACTTTCGGAAAAATAACACCCACACAGAAGCAAAGGTAGCAAGGGCAGGGTAAGTGCGAGGGCTATCGTATTATCAACTTAGCCGTCCCAGCAGATACGCTCCCCCGATGCTGCTGAGGCGGCTGATCAGCTGCATCCGGGCGTATCTGCTAGGACGAGGCAGGGAAACCATTAGCCAGGCCGGTGAGTGGCCGACCGGGCGTGGAGAAATTTTGGCGGCCCAATAACAGTAGAAAACCGAAGTGTTGTTATAAAAATTCCGTATGGAATAATCAATGGCGGGAGAGTGTGCCAATGTTAGGAGAAAGGAGTGCGGCCACAAGTAGTAGATCAGCTGTATACACGGCAGTAGAAAATCCACTCACTGTCAGTGAGAACAATTTAAGTATTGTTCCGGAAATCGATTGTAAAGTGGCAGCTGTAACACCCACAGTGGAACTGGAGATTGAGTTTAAGAATGATTCGCAATTGTTGAGAGAAGATCAGATGTCGGATAACACGTCCGTCATCGAGCGAGAGAATGCAGACAGGGATGAGGTCTTGTTAAGGAAGTTCGGTCGCTTATACGACGAACTAAGAGATTATAGGGGCCTTACGAGAGAAGTGTTCATGGGCAGCGCGGGCAGGATTTGCCGCGTCTCGTCCCGCAGGAAGATAATGTTTGTGAAGTGATAGAAAGTTCTGGCCCTAACCGGCAGACTTTACCAGAAATATTTGGTGTTAATGGGGAGCACGAGCACGAGCAAGATTCCTCGTGTTTCGTCCCGCAGGATTTGGATGTTGAAGTAGTAACGCAAAGTTCAGGCCCTAACCGGCAGAACTTACCGATAGTTATGGTGGGGGCACATTCCTCCAGGTAGATTGGCAAATGAGATCAATCTGACCAAAGAGGAATCAACGAAGGTGACAGTTAGTGAATTGATAGCAAAGCAACACTCACTAGTTGACGAGTTACAGGAAAAGGTTTCGGCATTGGAGGCGGAGCTACAGACTAAGCCTCGGGACAATCGTGTTGAAATTAAAACTGTATGTGAACAAAGGCTGAAAATGCCGCCAGATAAGCCGGATTTAAGATCAAAGCCGGATGGATTTTTCTGGAATGACCTGGATATAGAAGAGGATATATTGTGGGGAAATAAAGAAACAGTCGAGGACAAATGTAGACAGATAGTAGTGTCTGTTAATATGCACGACCTATAGCTAAACGTGTTGATTGATACCGGTGCGTAATTGAGTGCTGTATCTGGGAAAATATTTGCGTTACTGAAAGACAGACCTGGTATCGTAGTTATGCCAGTAACAGGAGTGAAAATTATCGGTGCTACTGGGAAGGTCAGTAACCCGGCCACAAAACAGATTTTTGTCAACTTCGAGATATGTGGGGCTCGATTTGAACAAGAGTTTGTCGTCGTGCCAGACTTAACTAGGGTAGTAATTATCGGGTTAGATTGGCTATTAAAGTACCGTCTAGTGATTAATTGCGAAAGCAAAACTTTGACATGCACGTCACAAGATAAAATAATAGTAGTTAGTTTTGACAAGGCAGGAGACGGTGTGCATATGCAATACCAACCTATGCACATTGTTAACTGGCCAGATGCTATTGACGTAGGTATGAATTTCAACTACTGTAATGTGAGGAATCTCGGCAATGACAATACGGAAAAAAGTGAATGGGAAAGTATTGTAGACGGTGTGTCAAACGTAACACACGAACAAAGACGAGGCCTGTATGAAGTAATAATGAGGAATAAGAGGTTGTTTTCAGACAAACCGTGACTTGTGGAAGGATATAAATGCAAGTTGCATGTAATTCTGCACGAACCATTCTTCGTGAGACCGTATGCTATACCGCTGTCCAAAAAGGAAGCAGTGCAACTGGAGATAGATAAGATGATCGAATGGGGAGTGATTGAAAGAAGTACGAGTCAATACAATAACAGTTTGGTCATTGTAGCAAAACGGGATTGTGGTATGCGTATTGTGATTGACGCACGCACGTGGAATAGGGTTGTTTAACGCGAAACAGACAGACCAGAGAGTATGGAGGGGATTTTGCAACGTTTTCATGACGTTAAGTTCATGACTAGCCTCGATCTGACGGCTAGTTACTGGCCAATAGAACTCGAAGAAGAATCTAGGCCATACACCGCCTTCTTGTTTGCGGGCAGGTGTTATCAGTATAGAGTACTGCCGTTTGGACTTAATATATCTGTGTCCGTATTCATCAGGGCCCTAGATAAAGTGCTCGGCCCGGCTTTGAGTTCAGGGTTAAGTGTATATCTTGACGACCTATTGTTCGCCAATGCCACTTGGCATGACCATTGTGACCTGTTAGATAAAGTTTTTAGAGCATTGCGCAGTAGAGGAATGACTCTAAAGCTTTAGAAATGCGAATTTGTGAAGCATGAACTGAAATATTTAGGGCATGTAATTACCACTGCTGGTATTACGAAAGACCCATAGAAACTAGAGGCAATAAGGAATTGACCTCCACCCAAGTCTAGGAAACAGTTAAAGAGTTTTCTAGGGCTCACAGGATTTTACCGAAAATTTGTAAAAGGGCAAGTGTTTAATGATGAAAATTTGAATAACCTCTTACGCAAAAATGATCCGTTCGTGTGGACTGACGGAAGTCAGGCCGCTTTCGAGAGATTAAAAGACAAGTTGTTTAGATCTAACATACTATTTCATCCTGATTTATCGCTACCCTTCCTTTTGGGAACGGATTCGTCGAATTACAGGGTGGGGTTAGAACTGTTCCAAGAAATTGGTAAAGGAGAGGATAAGAAACATCGGACAATAGCGTTCGCGAATCGAACTTTATCAAAACGTGAGCGAAACTACATGATTTCTGAGAAGGAGTGTCTCGCTATCGTGTGAGGATTCAAGAAGTTCAAGGGTTATCTATGGGACCGTAAGGTGACTATTCATACGTACCATAAGGCGGTCACTTATCTGAAGGATTGTAAACTACTTCAGGAAAGACTGACTAGATGGTCGCTGTATTTACAGCAATTTAACTATGACATCTGTTACATAACAGGGACCGAAAATTGCGTAGCGGATGCGCTGTCGCATTTGCCCGAGTCTAATCAAGATCTGTTGAAAGATGAGGCAGACGGGGTGGTCAAATTATACTATTTTAAAGAAGTTGAGGGACGTAAATTAATAATGAACATCTGTAAGAATCTACGTCGTCATCAGAACGAGGACGGTTGTATAAATATGGTGAAAACCCGATATGATGAAAGGAGTCCAGAAGGAGAGAAATTAAGGAAGTATTACAAGATATACGATCATATCTTGTACATACGTAAGGGTGAAGATAGTAATATTTGGCGGGTATGCTGGCCCACCAAATACGTCACGGAAATAATAGACTACTACCATTTGGCGTATGGTCACTGTGGACCAAAGAAGTATACGGAAAAGTTGAGTGAACTAGTGCATTTTAACAACATGTTAAAACGCGTTACTGACTGAGTGAAAACTTGCGATTTATGTCAGAAGGTGAAGGTTACCAACTGTACGAGTAGTGGTCCTATGCAAAGTATAAGGCCTAACGACACCTTTGAATTACTATGCATGGACCTGTGCGGACCTTTGACCAAGTCATCAGGAAACTTTGCCTACATTTTAGGGGTGTTAGAAGCTTTTTCCAAGTTCATCAAACTATACCTGATTAGGAAATCTACACCCAAAACGGTCTATAGCAAGCTTGTGAACGATTATTTTGTTCATATTGGTAAGCCTAAGGCGATTCTATGAGACAATGGGACTCAATTTACATCTAAGTTGTTGAATGAACGCATGGCAAGTAATGGGGTCGAAGTGATCTATATTTGAGCTTACTGTCCGGCTGGAATTCCCGCTGGGAGGTATATGCGTGAGCTAGGCCGACTTTGCCGTACCTATTGCCACCACAACCATACCCTATGTATGGGGCAAATATGTTGCCGAATTTGAGAGAATTATGAACACCTTGAGACATGAGTCTACAGGATTTTCTCCAGAGCAAATCCTGTTAGATAACAGAAGTAAAAGTTTAGTGGAAGAGGTAATCAAATTCCCTCCACGGATTGACATTAGTATTGGTGTGAAAAAAGATCGTTTGCGAGAAATAATGAAGCTAAAAGCCGATGCTCGCATACGTCATCATGACGCTAAGGCACGTTTTGCTAAGTTTGCAATCGGAGACTTAGTACTTGTAAAAGCTCATGAGAAATCGAGCGAGATAGACAATGAAATCTCTAAATTTAAGTTTGTTTATAATGTACCATATAAAGTCATTGGTATACCTCACACAAATGCTTATTGCTTAAAGTATACAAGCTCTGGAAAACTATTAGGTATACGGAATATTGTAGACTTGAAATTGTACCAACCTAGGATTGGTTAATACGTCAGAATGGGTAATTTGTACAGTATGTAAATATACAGTGTAAGATTTAACGATTTGCTAGATTGCCATGCTTTTGCCTGACCAAGGGGACATTAAAGAAGTTGTAATTAATAAGTAATTAATTCTGACTAAATGATTTAAGAGTAACTGATTATTAATCAATTGAAAAATCCAAGCTGCTAGTTTAAGTTTTCAACTGAGTCACAGAATTTTAAAGAATGTAAATATGATTTTGTAACCAGCTGTAAGATTTCATGAATGTGTGTTTTACTAGTCATTGCCGATATACTCAGACGGTCTTTTAAGTTTCAGGCTAGTACATGCGTGTGATGATGGACAGTGTTGAGTTATTCACTGTGATAGTATTAATGGGGTCCTTGAGATTACTTGGGAGTGAGTCTTTCCAAAAGAATTCAGTGAAAGGGATGTTCTGGAAATGCCAATACACAGGCAAGTGAGATCAAGTGTGCCGCACAGGCGGGCGCAACAATACTGGCGAGGCGGAGCCGCTGTAGGCTCTTGTGCCGGTCGGCATTCTTTGTACTTCTGTGGAGTTCTTTTCCTTCCTGGACAGCTGATGTGAAAGAAATGTGCTGTCAATATTTTTTTTTCAATCTGCTGTATATTATTTTCTTGTTTAGCGTTAAGTGGACTCTCATGACGAGAATATTAATTATGAAAAGGTTATATAAAAATGTGTATTCTATGAAATTAATTAATAATTTGCGTATTTTGATCTACCTGTTTTTATGACCGTGTACTCTGATTAATATTGTAAATAATATTCAATTTCTTGATACTGTTAGGAATTATGCCGATTTTAGAATAGCTAAACCATTTTCTATGTTTTCTATGAATTTTAATATTTTGTCCATCTGTTTTCTATTGTGTAAGATGACAGAGTGGAATAAGGTTATGGGTGTCTCCACTCAATTATTTTGGTCTAAAAAAAATTGGTTTATAGTTGATCAGCCAAATGCTAAATTTTTTGAGCATATGTATTTCCGCTGTTTTTTTCCATTTTCGGGCATTTTCTGAGTCTATTTAGGTTACAGGATCATCCTCAGACAATGCGGGGCACGTGTAACGCCGGAAATGCATATCCTCCTATTTCAATCTATTGTACTATAGATTTTTTACTTATTTTGTGACCTGAAGATATGACATTTCTGTGTCTTTATATATTGTAATTGTTTTACTATTTGTATATATGTATATTTATGCATTTATGTCGATGTACAATTGGTTTCTTTTGTAAATATTATTTGTAATTTTACGCTGAGTCTGGCCTAGGGAAAACTATGCTATCGAACGATTACATCGATAGGTCGTGTGGAGAACCAAAGTGTTTAGGATCTTTGGTAGTGTTTACTCTGCCGCATGGACCGCGGGCAGAGGGAGTCTGGCTGAAGTTGGGCAGTGGAGCAGGTGTGTTGTGTGACGCTCCCGCGAGTAGCCGCGCTTTCGGAGTTTGGCAGCATGTAATTGCGCTCGACTTGCTATGATAGTTTCTGACATGGTGTCGCGGACGGGAAGCATTAGCTGGCGCACATCAAGAGCCCGTTTCGCCTGGTGACCATGTCGAGAAGAAGGCGCGCCAACATCCAGCTTCTGCAACAGCGACGACCGGCAATGAGCGACTGTCGCCACCTCCTGGATCGACGATTTCAAACCTACAATCAACCAACAAGGAAGCACGTAAAGTTTTAGAACTATATGGCAGACCACAGCTTTTCAAACTGTTCCACTTGCATAACTAAAATTACAGCAACTTAGCATGAACATTTGTTGCTCATTGTCCCAATTGCATTACCAAGCAAGATCCCTTTCTTTTCCGGAATGAAAACGAGTGTCGTTGAAATTCAAACGCCAGCATTAAAGTAATATCATTCCATTTCACTGCTTTAATTTCAAAGTTCAGTTAAAGTATTCATAGTTGGCTACAATATTTAGATTACACAAGCACAAATTAAGAGTGCGAGTTTTTTTACAATATTTTAGCTTACCTGTGACTGCAGCTCAGCTTGGTACTTACTAAATTTTACTATTGTTAATTGTTCAGAATCATTTAATTCAAGTTCAGAGTTAAATGTCTTATTTGTAAATTGCGTAGCTTCAAGTAGCTTTTGAAATGATTGTTGAGGTAGCCCAAAACTAACCTTATTTTACTGAATTTCGATGTGCTTCAGAAACAAAGCTCACTATTAATTTCAGTCACTAAATTAACTTTCAATTTTCCGGTTTTATTAATTCTTTTGCTAAATTAAGTCAGAGTGTAGCGAAATTTATAACTTCTGGCAAACATTCAGTTTTCACACCACACGTATCAACCTTCAGTTGCCATGCTTTTAGTGCTAATTATATGTGCAATAACCTTTCTTTTTCAGTTATTATAGTAGTTGTCCATAGGACTGGCGATCGTAATTTTCCCCAAATCTCAAATATCTAATTAACGCCACTTAATTTTTAATGTAATGATCACACATTTATTTTCTTTATTAACTTTACCCCTTTTCATAATTAATTTCCACCAGTTTCATTTCCATCTTTCCTCTCATTTAGATGTAACCCTTTCCTCCCTCTTTACCGAAATATTAACTTCGGTGATGATTGTTTTTCCAAAATTTCCATTAGGTGCACGTGGTTTAATTTTTCACTGTCATTAAGGTTGATAAGTGAGTGGGAGGTTACAAACCAACAAAAATCAATTGACATAGTATAATGTTGCATGATGACCGACGTGTTCGAAATTTTCGGATGCTGCGTGTTTAAAGTTACAGTAATCAAATAGTAACCGGTACAGTAATCAGTCACCGTTACTAAGTGAAATGAATGCAGTCTCTGGGCACAACTGTTTCCCTATGGAATCTAACCTAAATTACGTAACGATTCTAACTGTCTAGTGGTACCAATCCATAAACACTGCATATCATCCTCACATCTGAACCAATTCTTAATTTGGAAATTCAGTAGCTTTTTCTGTAAGAAAATTCGTTTCACCATTGAGATTAGAGCCATCTTAGAAATTTCTTTTACCTTAACATAAATATTAACACAAGGAAAGAATTATTCAGCGTTTACAGGAAAACAATAACAACAGGTATAGTAATCCTGGCACGTCACAGTGATTTTTTTAGTCTTGAACTATGTAATTCATCTCTAGAGAATAATTATAGTTAATCAAACAGAAAATAATACGTTCCCATCGAACGAGGAACTCAAATACTGTTGAACTACACACACGTCTAACTCAGATGCATGTAGTCCGTTTATAACGCTGATTAGTGTTTTCTTTTCATGAGCAGAAAAGATTGTTACTTCTGGAACGGAAGGTCTATGTAACTTCTGGAACGGTAGGTCTATGTAGGTGTTCTTAAATAATACGAAATGTTTCAATAGTCAAGTGTGTTGCATCTCTTTCTTCCGGAACCATAACATGCTCACTAAATAATGAGAGTTTATTGTTTTTTGTCGCTCACCTCATGGCTAAGTGCCGGCCGAAGTGGCCGTGGGGTTAAAGGTGCTGCAGTCTGGAAGCGCAAGACCGCTACGGTCGCAGGTTCGAATCCTGCCTCGGGCATGGATGTTTGTGATGTCCTTAGGTTAGTTAGGTTTAACTACTTCTAAGTTCTAGGGGACTAATGACCTCAGCAGTTGAGTCCCATAGTGCTCAGAGCCATTTGAACCATCATGGCTAAGTTGGTGAGGTTTTGTGAGACTGAGTAGTCGACTAAGTCGCGTTGTCGCCTGCCTTCATTGTGGCCATCTCATAGAGATAATTACCATTTATATTTATCAAATAGAACCTGCTCTTTTTATGTTAACGTAGTCCGATCTCTCAGCGTAAACAGAAATTGTCACACTTGTAATTTTGAAGAGTCATGGTCACAAATTTTTCAGCCAAGCTAGTTAATTCTAAAAGAAACAATTTGTGTTCACGTATTTAACGACGTCGGGAGAGATACGGAGACACTCAAGGGTAGTAACTTTGTAATGAAAATGCAGCACAGCTTTTTCTCTCACAATTTAACAGGCTCTTTTTTGTGGTATGAAACTACGGTTCGCTTTTAAATCAGCAAGACACAGCACATATGTTTAAGCTACATCATTTTTCTCACTTAATTGTTTGCTCGGATCGTTTATAAACGTCGATACAATCAATGCAATTTCCCAACACTAATATCCCCCTATACTAGAGGCTTTCTGTTTGATGGTGCATGGCCCCATATCCGATCCATTATCTGAATCCGTCCTCCTAACATAACTACATACTAAGAAAAATATCGCTCCTGTAATGGTTACAGCTTTGTCCTGACTGATAACATAGTACGAGAAAAGGAAATACGTAAAAATATGTCATTTCTGTACACTGGCCAATAGGAACCTGTTAGTAGTTACAAAAACTGGTGCATCATCCCATGCTTTAGTAGATTTTCAGCTAACCTCGTATACAAATTTGTCCCGCTACTACGGATTTGTATTTTATTATGGCAATAGCACATAATTTTTTTTAATAGTAAACTCAAATTAACTATTTGTCACAGAGAACTTTGTATAAAATCTCATAAAAGTACTGTTAAAAAGCATGTAATGGAAGTCACCCAGAGCGGCGGCACGTTTGTTACCTGAACATGAGAAAAGCTGGACTTCAGGAAAGAAAGATTCACGTTTCGCCGAACACGTTTTAACAGGTACGACTCGAATGATGTGGAATGTGATCTTCTACATGCTATTAAAAATGCGGGAAGATTACCGTACTGGAAATCAACAAACGTATAACATAGAACATTAGCCAAATTTTCCTTTTCCCCGCAATGAAAGTAGCATTCAGTTACAAAAACTAAATAAAAATTGTCAATACAAATTTATTTTTGTTACTTGTTAAATGTACTGCACGTAAAAAGCTTTGCTTCCCATCCATTTAATCACAGTAATTATTCCAGACTGACAACAAATGTTATGACGTTTTCATGTATCATGCAATACGAGAGAAAACAGCGTGAATTGACGTGACGGGATACAGAGGCAAAGATATTCTTTATCACTCTGTGGCGGTTAAGGCTCAGATAATTATTCTTAGTATAGGAAGCCTTTGTTCTTGTTAAGAAGTAGTTTATTAGGAGTTTTCAGTCTTGTGAAGTAGAAATCGACGCCTGCTGCGACAACACTTTAATACCACTTTAAAGGGTGACAGTTAGATACTTCACTAACAGTCAAACATATTTGTGATTACGGATACCTGTAACATACTTGGTGACAGACACAGTTCTAATTTTTATGTGAAATTAGTTATCTTATTAATTTAGAAATCAATGTTTCATTTTTGTGCATGTATGTATAGACAGAAGGTGTAACTACATTATGGTTCCTTGTGTGTTTCCTGCAAACTGAACGTGCGGGACTATCTTGTGAGGAGAACGTGTAAGCCGTCCTAGCAGGCAGCCTGCAACTTAAAAAAAGCCAGAGATTTAATTACTTGTTTTCTTTAGCATTTATGCATTGTAATGACCTTTTGCTTATTGATTTCTGTATTACTTTTAATAGAAAATTATTTCAGTAGATATCTTAAGACAGTATTTTACGTGTTATCTATGTACTGAGTTATTGTTACATTGTGTACTGTGTATTAACAGCATTAGGATATTAACATTTCTTTGCATATGTAGATATTAATATTCAATCTTGTGGGAAGTATTTAGTAGAGAAACTGTCAGTTGCTTATTTTCATGGTGTTAACTAGATCTATGTTCAAAGCCAATAAGGAATCACACAACATTACGATGGCACAAAATCAAATGAGTAACGTAAATACATCGTCAACTAGTGCCATGGAATTTCATACAGGCATAGTTAGCGAAATTTCGATTACGGCTGAGCAACCAGCAGTAATTACTGCGCTCACGCCGTCGACACAAACTGTTGCAATTTCCGACATTCATATGTCGAGTGAAATATAGAGAAATATGCGGGCACCAACAAATAACATCTGATACAGACGTACTCGCTAGGAGCGCATTGCCCGCAACTACGCCAGAGAACGAAGTTACTGTGCCGAAAAATATGTCGGTAGAATCCTGAATAAAGCCACTGCAAACGTCAACTGCTGGGAATACTGATTTGTTATCCCAGTTGATGTCAAATGTGACCGTCATATCACAAGGAATCAATGTAGTAACGAATAAGATTCAAGCATTGGTGACTGCGCAGTCTAATTTTGCAACGCTACAATCCACTTTTGCAAATGATGTTTACCGTAAATGCCAAGCATTGGAAACCACACAATCTAATTTTGCAACAACACAATCCACATTCACTCAGGTGCAAAGGAATGAAGTAAAATCTGTAAAAGATAATATTATTGAAAGATCCCAAAGTTTGGAATGAAAACGGAGTCACTTGATTGTGAGGCAATCACAACTCATAATTACGCAAGAACAGCAATGCAAAGAATTAACAACTAAATATAGTGATGTCTTATATCATCAAGATAAGCTAACTAATCAAGTGCAAGGAGTTGTCCACGTACGGAACACCATTGCACAAGACTTGAATATAATTAAGCACGGCAACGAGCAAGCAATTATTGATGTTACTCGAAGGATAGACAATCATAGTCTCGTAGGTGAGAAACATATAGAGAAACTTTTCAACGAACATAAGATCGCATTTTCTACAGACAGAGAGGATTGGGGGAAGAGCAAACCAAGGCGGTGCGAAATTATGTTGATCAGACCTCGACAACAACGGTTGCTAACTTGCAGGTTAACAACGAAATAGCACAAGGACAACTTAAATCAGAAATTCAATAGATTAAGAAGAATATATTATGACAATTGCCTGCTGGGAATGAAAAGATTGAAAATACACTCAAAGCATGTCAGCAGGGTTTAGTTAGTAATAGAAGGGCACATTTTACCCGTAGTTTATCAGAAGGAGACATTATTCCTGAAGAAACCAGTTAAACCAAATCCATGCAACAATATCCATGTATTGGTGCGTATTCACGTAATCAACAGGACCCATAGTATCAGGAATATCATCCAGCACGAAATAGTTATCAGAATACACCTATGACTATGAATGAAGAGAAAATGTTTACACATAATCAATTTCAGCTATTTAACCCAGAAAAGCAGTCGATCAATCCCGTGGTCTTTATCAAGCTATTTAAAGGGATACTGCCACGAATGTGGAGTGAGCAACAAAAAATTATGTACGTTGTAGGATTTGTACATGGGAATGGATCAATGTGGGTGTGAGAAGCATCAGAATGGTATCATGAATACGAGCAATTTGAAAGCGCTTTCTTTCACAAATACTGGAATAAGGGACTGTAAGAAAGACAACGCAAGAAATTTTTTGACCCACAACCATTTTCTTTCAAAAATGGATCTTTAAGGAAGTATTTCCAGAAGTACATACAAGAAGGCAAATACTGGAATGAACCAATCCCGACACAGAATATCATTAGAATATTAAAGGCCCAACGTCCACTTGAAGTAAAACAAAAACTTCTACATGTGCCTGAACAACATGTCGTTGATATTCTTAGCAAAATTGGATTCAATAGACATCCTGTTCGAAGAATCAGGTGTTCGCTAATCCCAACCAAGTTACCTACCTAACAAACATAACAGCAACAACAAACCGTTTGATAAATCAACCAAAGAGAATAGAGGGTATGGAAACAAACCTTTTGCACACAATTCACCAAACCCACAGGTGAATTACTTCCAGAAAAACGTGAGATCTTGTAATGAAAATCAAGTCCAAGGTAATAAAGGCCAACAATATGAAGAAACATATAAATGGAAATGGAGGAAAAATAATAAGAAGAGGAAAGGATAATATCTACAGGGGAATTATCAGCCAAAAGGCTGATATCAACAACAAGCAAAAAGGTTCAAATGTGTGTGAATTCCTAAGTTACCAAACGGCTTAGGTCATTGGTCCCTAGACTTACACACTACTTAAACTACCTTAAACTAACATGCTAAGAACAACACACACACCCATGCTCGAGGGAGGACTCGAAACTCCGGCGGGAGCAGCAACAAATCGAAGAGTATCATAACCAACCAAAAACTTCAGGTTGGGAGCCAAACATCAATGCAAATGAATGGCGAAACCAACCTCCTGTAATATCTGACGCAACGGAGGAAACATCTACCAATAATGGGCAATCGTCAAACTAGACTCGATTGTCAGAAGCCTCGATGGCGCAGTCGAGGAAGTTTTGAGGTGCGAAAATTCAAGGGTCAATTTTTTCCGGTATAATGATGACAGGTTATGAATAAAAGAACTTCAGCAGGATATGAAGTTTTGTGGAGAGGACCATACCACTGAACCCGTTGCAAAACTTCAGGCGAAAATTGAAGGCATTACTGTACAAGTTACCTTAGACACAGGGTCAGCAGTAAATATCGTTTCTGAGAAGTTATTTCAAAGAATACTTCAGAAAGGAAACCCACCGATTTTCTCCGTTCAGTGTTGCAGGATTGTAAGCCCTAATGGTCACAGGTCTTCTCAGGTTAAAGTGCAGACTCAACTACAGTTAGGTATAGAGAAAGTATCTATAAACTGCACATTCCTTGTAATAAAAAATTGGTTGAGGACTGTATCTTGTGAATTAATGAATTTTGAGAGAGGAATTGGAATATCAATTTTTCTCTAGACCGTGCCAGTTTTACAATAATGCATCAAAGACATCAGATAGATTTTCTCAGGGAAAGTAGTAGCCATGGAAAGTATTGTCATGGACGAAAACTGGAAATCCAGTGGATACATTAAAAACCTGCACTGGAATACCAAATTAATTATTTGCAACCAGTCTTAAAAGCTGAAGAGATGGTATATGATAAAGTTCAAGAACCTGTATATTTGCAGCACCACCAAAAAAGCAATTATACGATCTTGAACCGGACTATCATGAAGACTTTGAAAAAAAGCCTGGTTTAATCAAGGGATACAATTATCAATTAGAAGTGATTCCACACCAGTTTTTCTACTGTACCTTTTATCCAGTACCGTGGCATCAACGAAAGGTGGTCGATACAGAAATCCTACAGTTACTTGAATGGGAGCTGACCGAACCTTCGACGAATCCAACCTGTAGTCCTCTTCATGTTGTCCCGAAAAAGGGAGGAAAAGATCGTCTCGTGCTAGACGCACGGCTAATAAATAAGATTATCGTATCCATGCGAACTCATCCGGAAAATATCGATCAGTTAATTCAAAATTTCGAAGGGATGAAATATTTATCTAATATTGGTCTCAGGAGTTCATTTTGGCAGGTGGTTCTAGACGAACAATCAGGAAGGTACACCGCTGTTGTATACGAATGTAGAAGCTACCAATTTAAGCTTCTACTTTTCGGGCAAAACGTGAGCTCGGGAGCTTTTTGTAAATGCTCTAGAATACGGATTGGGACCTGAACTTCAAAGCAAATTAACTTTATTTGTGGACGACATGCTCATTGCTACGATTACATGGAAGGAGCACGTCGATTTAATGAGGAGAATGTTGGAATGTTTCGAGGAAGCAAGCCTAATTGCAAATCAGCAGAAATCCCATTTTCCTCGGGATAAAATTAAATTTCTGGGTCATTTTATGAAGGAAATGGAAATCTTACCGGACTCCTAGAATTTAAAGGCAATATAAATCTTTGCAATTCCAAGAACTAAAAAGCAATTGAAGAGATTCGTAGGTGTTTCAGGCCACTATTAATGCAGCTCCGTTGTACAGCTTGCTGCGCAAATATACTCCGTGGGTGTGGACGCAACATTGCCAGAATGTATTTGAAGCAATCAAACATGGCTTAATGAACTCACAAATATTATATCATCCAGAAATGAGGCAAGAATTCGGTTTAATGGCAGATACTTTGGGTGTTGGAATCGGTTCCTGCATCTTCAAAGTAAAAGCGATAGATGGAAAACCAACTTTCTGTCTAATAGCTTTCGCTAGCCGACTCTTAACTGCTTGTGAAAGAATGTATACGACTGCCGAAAAGGAAGAATTGGCAGTAGTCTGGTCATTTAAAATATTTCACTATTACTTATACTGAGCAAAGACAACAGTATACTGTGACCACAAAGCGTTAAGTTTTTTTTGCAAACGTGTAAATTATTACATTGCAGACTAGCAATATGGACGCTCTCACTCCAAGAGTTCCAATTTGAAATTAAATACATAAGCGGACAGGATAATTTTCATCGCCGATGGACTGTCAAGAACGCAAGACGATGATTTATCAACAATCAACATCACGGACAATTCGTCTGAATTCATAGTTCTGTTAATGACAGATGAAATATATAAGAAACATTGTCTGAAAATGTGTAAGAACATAGGAAAACTACAAAAGGAATATCTTAGTTGGCTTTCAATGAAAGAAGCTTTACGAAAACCGGTATACGAAGATCTGAAGCGATTGTACAAAATTGAGGACGACGTCTAATTTTTAAAAAGGCATCTTGATTCAGATAACTGGAAGTTGTGCATACCCGATAAGAACGAGGATGACTTAATTTTGTACACGAACGTCACTTGGGGAAATTTTGGAGTATTAAAATGTGCTGAGAAGATTCTAGTATATTTCTACATCCCAAATATTCGCAGGAAAGTGCACCGACAGTTAAGGGAATGTAAAATTTGTCAGCTAGCCAAATAGGAAATTTGTGTGTGATGGATATCCTACATCCTATTATACCTTCTAAACCGCTACGATCATTTCGGTCGATGTCTGTGGTCCTCTACCGTCATCAAGAGGAGAATACAAGTATATTGTAGTTTTTCTTTATATACTCAACAAATTCGTCAAACTTCATCCGTTAACATCAGCTACTGGTGCATCCATATTCAAGAAACTGGTCAATGATTATGTAGTCAATGTAGGCAAACCAGAGGCAATTCCTTTTGACAATGGGTCAACGTTCACTGGATTTCGTTGGAGGCAAACACTAAGCAGCTGTGATAGAAAACAAATTCTAACACCAGTGTACCATCCGACTGCAAATCCCGTGGAACGAATCTTTCGTGAATTTAAGCGGTTCATAAGAACATATTGTCACAACCTGCAAACCAAATGGGTCTATTATCTTGACGATTATCAAGAAACTGTGAACAATGTGACACACAGTACAACAGAGTGTACTCCGTACAAACTGATGTTTGGATAACAGGAACAGACCAATCCCTAAAGTAGCAATTGACAGAATGTCTCTACTCAGTAATGTACACCAAGCCTTACTCAATATAATGGACAAGGCGAAGAAAAGAAAAAATCAATTTTGACAATCGACTAGGAAGAATAAACATATATAAAGTAAAAGACCACATTTTAGTAAAAATTCATCCTAAGGCTTTAATTATACAGAGTAGGAAGAAAGTGGCAGTTACTGTATCAAGGACCACTTGTGATTACAAAAATACCTCATCCAGGGGCCTATGTTTTGAAGGATGTGAAGAATGAAAAGGTGAAAGGAATGTATCCTCATCACTTGTTGAAGGAATTTCACGATGACTGAAAATTCTGAAGATTGAAGATACTCTTCAAGTCAAATAACATTGATTAGACAGTTTTACATTGAAACCATGAACCATACTTAGGATATTTTGCTTCTTTTTGCAATTTTGTAGTTAGTTTTTTTTTTCAGGCATAATGTTCGAGATGAATGAAGATATTATGCATTTGTTTTTCAACTTAGAGATAAGTTTTCTTTCCAGAATGCAAGGAATTTAGCTATAGTATGACTGATTTCTTTAAATTTTTAATTAATTAATTAATAATAACTTCTGTTAGGTCTCGCAATGCATAATGACCATCGGCCAGTAATTCAAACGAATCTGTTCTAGGGAAAGACATTTTTTGCTTATGTCAAATTTGACCATGTTAGTGTATGTTTGTATATTTTTTAACTAACTGAGCTGTTCGGAAGGTGTAACCCGTTCTCAGCTAAAACCCGCACTATACTTCGTTTCTGTCTTTTGTAAAGGACATTTTATTTGTGATTGTATTATTGTTGCAAAATACCTGTGTATGTAAACACTTCGCGCGCGCGCACACACACACACACACACAAACACACACACACACACACAAACACACACGGTATAACCTCATTAGAGCGAACTCGCATAAGACGAACTAGCGGTTAACAAGAAGAAAATATTGGTCCAGCCAGGTATACATTAGTTCTTATGGTATATTTTATCGGTTAACACGAATTTCGGTTAAGGCGAATTACGAACTCTGCATCAGTTCCTAGCGTAATTAAATTGCACTGTAACACACTCTCCCGATCTTAGAGTATTCTAAAGTGTAATTTTTTTCCGAAATGAATGTAGGAAATGTACAGGGTGTTTCAAAAATGACCGGTATATTTGAAACGGCAATAAAAACTAAACGAGCAGCGATAGAAATACACCGTTTGTTGCAATATGCTTGGGGCAACAGTACATTTTCAGGCGGACAAACTTTCGAAATTACAGTAGTTACAATTTTCAACAACAGATGGCGCTGCAAGTGATGTGAAAGATATAGAAGACAACGCAGTCTGTGGGTGCGCCATTCTGTACGTCGTCTTTCTGCTGTAAGCGTGTGCTGTTCACAACGTGCAAGTGTGCTGTAGACAACATGGTTTATTCCTTAGAACAGAGGATTTTTCTGGTGTCGGAATTCCACCGCCTAGAACACAGTGTTGTTGCAACAAGACGAAGTTTTCAACGGAGGTTTAATGTAACCAAAGGACCGAAAAGCGATACAATAAAGGATCTGTTTGAAACATTTCAATGGACTGGGAACGTGATGGATGAACGTGCTGGAAAGGTAGGGCGACCGCGTACGGCAACCACAGAGGGCAACGCACAGCTAGTGCAGCAGGTGATCCAACTGCGGCCTCGGGTTTCCGTTCGCCGTGTTACAGCTGCGGTCCAAATGACGCCAACGTCCACGTATCGTCTCATGCGCCAGTGTTTACACCTCTATCCACACAAAATTCAAACGCGGCAACCCCTCAGCGCCGCTATCATTGCTGCACGAGAGACATTCGCTAACGATATAGTGCACAGGTTTGGTGACGGCGATATGCATGTGGGCAGCATTTCGTTTACTGACGAAGCTTATTTTTACCTGGACGGCTTCGTCAATAAACAGAAGTGGCGCATATGGGGAACCGAAAAGCCCCATGTTGCAGTCCCATCGTCCCTGCATCCTCAAAAAGTACTGGCCTGGGCCGCCATTTCTTCCAAAGGAATCATTGGCCCATTTTTCAGATCCGAAACGATTACTGCATCACGCTATCTGGACATTCTTCGTGAATTTGTGGCGGTACAAACTGCCTTAGACGACACTGCGAACACCTCGTGGTTTATGCAAGATGGTGCCCGGCCACATCGCACGGCCGACGTCTTTAATTTCCTGAATGAATATTTCGATGATCGTGTGATTGCTTTGGGCTATCCGAAACATACAGGAGGCGGCGTGGATTGGCCTCCCTATTCGCCAGACATGAAGCCCTGTGACTTCTTTCTGTGGGGACACTTGAAAGACCAGGTGTACCGCCAGAATCCAGAAACAATTGAACAGCTGAAGCAGTACATCTCATCTGCATGTGAAGCCATTCCGCCAGACACGTTGTCAAAGGTTTCGGGTAATTTCATTCAGAGACTACGCCATATTATTGCTACGCATGGTGGATATGTGGAAAATATCGTACTATAGAGTATCCTAGACCGCAGCGCCATCTGTTGTTGAAAATTGTAACTACTGTAATTTCGAAAGTTTGTCTGCCTGAAAATGTACTGTTGTCCCAAGCATATTGCAACAAACGGTGTATTTCTATCGCTGCTCGTTTAGTTTTTATTGCCGTTTCAAATATACCGGTCATTTTTGAAACACCCTGTAGCTACAAAGCGAATTAACGTATTGTAGATCGGTAGCCGCGATTATCACCTCAACAATCAGCGTATGCTGTACATTGTAAGACATTCAATAATGTGTGCAGCAGCGTTTAGGAATGTACTCAGTGCCAGATTTGACAGGTGCTCTGTTAGTCGTAGCCGTATCGAGTTGGAATATTGAATAAAAACTACAGTTACAACCAGTACCGTAGCACGCGAAAATGGCAAAGAGGAAACAGACAGCTCTAAATGTACAGTTGAAGCTTAAGATTCAAGATGAAGTGGACCGCGTTACCAAGAAAACAGTAATTGAAGCGCAGTTTTGAATACCTACATCTACTTTATCTACGATTATTAAGAATGGAGAAATTATTGTTAATGCTGCGGCATCAGGTTCTGGAAACAAATCTAAACGACTTCATACCGCCAAGTATGAAGACATCGAGACGTTACTGCTAGAATGGTTCAATCACACGCGTGCATCTAGCATACCTTTAACTGGCCCTGAGATTCGGTCAAAAGCAAATGATATTGGTAAAGCTATGGGCTTCGAGGACTTACGTTGTTCCGCTGGTTGGTTGTATCGGTTCCAAAACAGACATTCAATTTCATCTGTACAATTTTGTGGTGAAGCAAATGAAGTTGATGAAGAAAGTGTGAACAGCTGGTTGCATGAATTCAAACGAGTGAGGGAAAAGTATGCCTCTTGTGATGTTTTTAACATGAATGAAACTGGACTTTTCTACAATCTTTATCCATATCACACCCTGGGGATAAAAGGAGATAAGTGTCACGGTGGAGCACCAAGCAAACAACGTGTGACTGTAGTACTGTACTGTAATGCTGACGGCAGTGAGAAGTTTCGTCCCTCGGTTATCGGTAAATCCGAGAAACCACGTTGTTTTAAAAACATAAATATGGACACTTTGCCTAGCATCTCTCACCACAAGAAAGCTTGAATCTATGGCACATCATTTCGCAAGTGGCTTCTTCGTTTCAACAGTCGAGTGGTCGCTCAAATTAGATATGTTCTTCTTACAGTGGACAGATGTACTGCCCATAACGTTTATGATCTGAACCTATGCTACATAAAGTTTCAATGTTTTCCACCCAACGCCACAAGCCGTTTTCAGCCTTTGGACAAAGGCGTAATCTCTCTCATAAAGAGAGATTATCGTAAGCGACTTGTAAGAGCTGCAATTCGTTCTGCTGAAAACAATAGTACAACCCCAAATTGGAATCTGCTTGACAAAATAAAAGCCACCGCAGCAGCCTGGAACTCAGTATCACCACATCATATAGGGAAGTGTTTTAACAGAGCTTGGAGTCATAGCAACACTGAAGATGTCCTACGAGTTAGAAGATGCCACTTCACCTGATGAAAGGACAGTTCAGCAGGACGTTGCGAACCCTGGGAGTAGTTTCGAAGAATTCATTAGTGTAGACGACGATGTGGCCGTATGTGCTTCTGTGGAATCGGATGTGCCAAAAGCTGTGAACGAGGTGCGGGAAGGGCCATCAAAAGAAAGTGAAGAGGAAGAGAATACAGATACCATTCCACCTACCCGTCAGGAGATGTTTACAGCCTTGGACTGTTTAGAACGGTTCGCTTCAACATCCAACGTCACTGCTGGGTTTACGGACGCTATCTTTACAATTGGTTCTGAAATTACAACATCGTTCCCGTGAACGTCAGCGAACCATGACCGATTTTTTTCCAATAAAGTAACGTACATAATTTGAGAGTACTTGGATTTTACAGTCACTTTATAGTGTTATAAGTCTACAATGCCGTGATTGATAGTGTAGTGTATTACACATTGGTGTACTGCTGTACATGTATACTTATTAAAATCTGTGTTTTTCACTTAACACTAATTTTTCTAACACGAACTCCTGATTTTTCGGTCCCTTCGGATTCGCCGGATTCGCGTTAACGAAGTTTTACTCATCATCATCATCATCATTTAAGACTGATTATGCCTTTCAGTGTTCAGTCTGGAGCATAGCCCCCCTTATACAGTTCCTCCATGATCCCCTATTCAGTGCTAACATTGGTGCCTCTTCTGATGTTAAACCTATTACTTCAAAATCATTCTTAACCGAATCCAGGTACCTTCTCCTCGGTCTGACCGGACTCCTCCTACCGTCTACTGCTGAATCCATGAGTCTCTTGGGTAACGTTGCTTCTCCCATGCGTGTAACATGACCCCACCATCTAAGCCTGTTCGCCCTGACTGCTACATCTATAGAGTTCATTCCCAGTTTTTCTTTGATTTCCTCATTATGGACACCCTCCTGTCATTGTTCCCATCGACTAGTACCTGCAATCATCCTAGCTACTTTCATATCCGTAACCTCAACCTTGTTAATAAGGTAACCTGAATCCACCCAGCTTTCGCTCCCATACAACAAAGTTGGTCGAAAGATTGAACGGTGCACAGATAACTTAGTCTTGGTACTGACTTCCTTCTTGCAGAAGAGAGTAGATCGTAGCTGAGCGCTCACTGCATTAGCTTTGCTACACCTCGCTTCCAGTTCTTTCACTATGTTGCCATCCTGTGAGAATATGCATCCTAAGTACTTGAAACCGTCCACCTGTTCTAACTTTGTTCCTCCTATTTGGCACTCAATCCGTTTATATTTCTTTCCCACTGACATTACTTTCGTTTCGGAGATGCTAATCTTCATACCATAGTACTTACATTTCTGATCTAGCTCTGAAATATTACTTTGCAATCTTTCAATCGAATCTGCCATCACAACTAAGTCATCCGTATATGCAAGACTGCTTATTTTGTGTTCACATATCATAATCTCACCCAGCCAGTCTATTGTTTTCAACATATGATCCATAAATAATATGAACAACAGTGGAGACATGTTGCAGCCTTGTCTTACCCCTGAAACTACTCTGAACCATGAACTCAATTTACCGTCAACTCAAACTGCTGCCTGACTATCCATGTAAAGACCTTTAATTGCTTGCAAAAGTATGCCTCCTATTCCATAATCTTGTAGAACAGACAATAACTTCCTCCTAGGAACCCGGTCATATGCCTTTTCTAGATCTATAAAGCATAGATACAATTCCCTGTTCCACTCATAACACTTCTCCATTATTTGAAGTAAGCTAAAGATCTGGTCCTGACATCCTCTAAGAGGCCTAAACCCACACTGATTTTCATCCAATTGGTCCTCAACTAATACTCGCACTTTCCTTTCAACAATATCTGAGAAGATTTTACCCACAACGCTGATTAAAGAGATACCTCTGTAGTTGTTACAATCTTTTCTGTTTCCATGTTTAAAGATTGGTGTGATTACTGCTTTTGTCCAGTGTGATGGAACCTGTCCCGCCTCCCAGGCCATTTCAATTATCCTGTTTAGCCATTTAAGACCTGACATTCCACTGTATTTGATGAGTTCCGACTTAATTTCATCCACCCCAGCCGCTTTATTGCACTGCAATCTATTGACCATTTTTTCCACTTCCTCAAATGTGATCCTACTTCCATCATCATTCCTATCCCATTCTACCTCGAAATCTGAAGCATTACTGATCGCATTTTCACCTACATTGAGCAACTCGTCAAAATATTCCCTCCATCTGCCCAAGGCATCCACAGGATTCACCAGCAGTTTTCCTGACCTGTCCAAAATACTTGTCATTTCCTTCTTACCTCCCTTTCGAATACTCCTAATTACACTCCAGAATGGTTTTCCAGCAGCTTGACCCAAAGTCTCCAACCTGTTTGCAAAGTCTTCCCACGATTTATTCTTGGATGCTGCAATTATCTGTTTGGCTTTGTTTCTTTCTTCAAGATAACTTTCTCTGTCTACCTGGGTTCTGGTATGTAGCCATTTTTGATACGCCTTCTTTTTCCTTTTACAGGCTGCCTTGACTGTACCTTTCCACCAAGCTGTTTGCTTCATCCTACTTTTACACACTACTGTTCCAAGACAGTCTTTAGCCACTTCTAGTACTGTGTCCCTGTACCTTGTCCATTCCTTTTCCAATGACTGTATTTGACTACATTCAACTAACTGGTACCTTTCTGAGATCGCTGTTATGTACTTGTGCCTGATTTCCTTATCCTGAAGTTTCTCCACTCTTATCCTCCTACATATGGACCTGACCTCTTGCACTTTCGGCCTCACAATCCTAATTTCACTGCAGATTAAATAATGATCAGTGTCATCAAAGAATCCCCTGAATACACGTGTGTCCCTCACAGCCTTTCTGAATTCCTGATCTGTTATTATATAGTCAATGACAGATCTGGTTCCCCTGCCTTCCCAAGTATACCGGTGAATGTTCTTATGTTTAAAAAAGGAGTCTGTGATTACTAAGCCCATACTGGCACAGAAATGCAAGAGTTGTTTCCCGTTCCTGTTGGCCTCCATATCCTCTCCAAATTTACCCATAACCTTTTCATACTCTTCTGTTCGATATCCAATCCTGGCGTTAAAATCACCAATGAGCAGAACACTGTCTTTGTCCTTTACTCTAACAACTACATCACTGAGTGCCTCATAAAAACTATCCATCTTATCTTGATCTGTCCCTTCACAATGCGAATATACTGACACAATCCTAATTTTCTTGCTAGGCACTGTCAAATCTATCCCCATCAGTCGTTCGTTTACATAATTTATTGCAACTACACTGAGTTCCATTTCTTTCCTGATGTAAAGCCCTACACCCCATTGTGCTATTCCTGCTTTGACTCCTGACAGGTAGACCTTGTATTCTCCCACTTCCTCTTCTTTCTCACCCCTGACCCGAATGTCACTAACAGCTAAAACGTCCAGCCCAATCTTACTTGCAGCCTCTGCCAGCTCTACCTTCTTCCTAGAGTAGCCCCCATTGATATTAATAGCTCCCCATCTCATTACCATTTGTTTGCCAAGTCGTATCTTAGGAGTCCCTGGTTTGTCAGTTAGAGGTGGGACTCCGTCACCTCCAAAGGTCCGAGGCATTTTGCTCTGATTGTTGCCAGCATCATATTTAAAGTACCAGGGAATCAGGTTGCTAGCCTTACTTGCTCCGACTCCCATTGGGTTTTACCCCTAACGGCTGAGGGACTAACCGGTGGATTTGGTAGTCTTTGCCGTATGAGCACAAAGGTGACCACGACTCAGAATATGTCCGAGATGCCCAGCCTTATTCCAAAGTAACTGGTTTCCCGACTGTCGGGACCAGTTACTTGGCCACTCATACGTTGCCCGTGGTTCATGAACTAGGACATGACTACAGAAACCCACACCATGAGCCACCGAAGTTTTACTATATATATATATATATATATTTCAGTTCTTACCTGAATATTGCCTAAGAAGTAGAAAGCCGCTGCGTGGCTAAATAGACATAATTTTGCATAACGTTAGGAATTGTTTCCTGTTTAAAATTATTCATGTTCTGCTAAGCACCGCCGGAAAATTCAGTTAATGTTATAAGAAGTTTTGTGTTTGTTACATAAGTGCTTTTGAAATAAATTTGTGACAGGAGAGCAAACTGACGTATTAATGAGTGAGGAAACACTTAATTGTGGGAAACGGTGCGTTCTTATCCCTTGTTGGCGGCCCTTAAATTTTCTTACAGTAATCCATATCAAGGACGCCAGTTGGAACTGACCTCTTGAACATGGCCTTTATATACTAAGTGCTGTAGTATTAGCAGCATTAACACTAAGAGCTGAAAGTACACGACAGTAGCAGCAAAACAGTCTCAGTAGACATGGGCTCTAAAATGCATATCCTTAGAGCTATGAGCACTTGTTCCGTAGAAGAGATATATTTCACATTATCGAATCTGAAGAAGTGCTAATTTGCTCTGAAGCTAGGCATCAGAGAGCCCATGTCTACTTAGACTTCTTTGTTTCTAATATAGTGAGCTTTCAGCTTTATGCCTTTACACCATTAATTATGATACTTCCCGTAGATGCAATATAAAGTGCGTTATTTCACAGTTTCCTTGTCGATTGAAGTATTTGTAGTCGTCGTTGTAGACCAGAAGCGCTACACCCTGTAACATGTGATGTTTACTGACGTCACTGCGCTTATGGGATATACTATTCGAACGTTACGCTTTTTATAATACTATCTCAGATATTACTTTGAGGTGAGAAGTTCTCAGTCTTCTCAACTCTTGTTAAACACGATACTCCACCATATAAATTTGATAGCTTTGAAACTATTGTTTCGTGAAATTTTAGTCGATAGCAGAAAGCTTTAGCTTCACCGTAAATGCTCTGCCCCGAAACCAGCAAACACATTACTTCCTGTGTGCACATCGCAATTCCCAATTTTACTTTGCGAGATGACAGTCCACGACAGAAATTACTTCAATACGACCTTCCAACTCGGCAGTCCGCGATGTGTATTAACATGGTCCACGTTATGCACCGAAAACACAGTCTGAAAACAGCTGGTACAGACATGTCATTCCCTCGCTCTCGCACTACAAAAACCAGTCTCTGCTGTTCTCCACAGACTCCTTTGATACCGTTATACGAAATGACCTTTCGACATATTCCAAAAGCTCGCCTCTCGCAGAGTGTTAGACAGATTACAATATTTTAAACTTTTAAGTAAAATTACAGTTTATGATCTTAGAAATATTTTAAACACGGAACAACATAAAATAAAAGAAATAATTCCTTATATTTTAGTTACAAAACATATACAGAAAGTAAAACAGCACCTGAACTGTTTCACTTCCTTTTCATGCGAAAAATGAACAAAGAAATAAAAAGAAAATGAATTTTCCCACTACGTTCGCATCCTTACATGTTCCAAATCCTTCCGACAGTAATATTTAAGATTTTTGATGGTAATACTTCTATTTAAAATTATGAATGTTTCCACATGTGGCGTAAATTAATTTTTACTTAAAATATCAAAGGCAATAAAATTTTTAATAGCTAAAATTGATAATGTAACTGAAAATTTTGGTTTTCCTTTATAGGTATGCACTTACCCTTGGAACTCAATAACTGTGTACAGCGTACATAGTATTTCGTACACTTTTTATACATTGATTGCTGTAGATTATGTGTTACACATACATAAAGAAAGTGTTTCATGCAGTCTTCGCTGCTGCATGATCACAAGCAGGCAGCGCTTTCACGTAATGGAGCGGATTTTTCACCACCATCCCAAAGAAATTAAATTATTTGTGAAAATAAAAAGTGAAAGCCAATGTAAAATGTATCTTAACGTTACCGAGCCGCCTGAAGATGAAACCAGTCGGTTCGAGAGCAGTAACAGCGCTATTTAAATACATAAATAGCATTGTAAGAATTGGCTCATCGCTGTTATCTTCTCTTTAAGGGTTAACTCATACATTGTGTTTAATAGTACTATGTCCTTAACAAGTGCTTCTGATAATCTACTCTATAGCACTGGCCGTTGCTTGGCTTGCATTTATCGCTGAGTCCCAAGCCATTGGTAAAAAGCGCAGTTGACTCCTATATATATGAAGTGTGAAAGAACCGTCGACAAGAACTGAATATAACAATATCCTTAACAAGTGTTTGCTGCAGAATTATTGAACATAGTCTTAGTTCAAATTGAAATACTTTCGTTAAAGGAATGACCCCTTGACATGACTTACATGAACAAACAAACGATTACAATTTGAGGAAAAATGGATGATTTATTCAGGAGAAAGACCTTTACAGATTTACTTCAGTCGTTTTCCACTGGTCCACCTCTAGTCTTTATAAAGCAGTTATTTGGCTCGGCAGTTACTGAAAGAACCGTTGGATTTCCTCCTGAGTGATATCGTGCAAAATTTGGGCAGTTGGCGAGTTAGACCTTCAAACTTCAGAGCTGGTTGTAGGGCCCTGACCGTTCAATTCGAAACGTTCTCAGTCGAGGAAAGGTCCGGTCAAGGCGGGTTTCTGCAAGCACGAAGAGAAGCAGTAGAAACTCTCACCTTGTGTGGGTGGGATCTTGCGGAAATTTAAGCCCAGGATAGCTTCCCATGAAGGACAGCAAATGGCACCTTAGACCATCACACCTTGTTCTCGCGACGTGTAGCAGTCAACAGTCACGATGGTATCCCATCACAGCTCACGTTTCTTCACACAGCCTTCGCTGATTATCGGGGCTCAGTTCGAAGCAGGATACATCACAGTTCTATTCCAGTCAATGAGTTTCGAGGGCGAAGACGTATCTGGAGACCGCCGCACAGCCGTACGACCCGAAAGCCCGGGCTCATTGTCTGGGTCTTTTCACAGCACGACCTCTTTGGTTGTCATTCGCGGCACCCTTACATTGTCGAAGACAATCTACGCTGAAGTTCGTTGCTTTCACGGTAACCTATTGTGAACTGACATTTCAGCAAGATAACGCTTGCCCGCACACGATGAGAGTTCCTACCGCTTGTCTTCGTGTTTGACAAACCGCCCGGTTACAAGCGTTATGTCACTGATAGCGTGGCCTTTCCCGCCGGAGGTTCGAGTCCTCCCTCGTGTATCGGTGTGTGTGTTGTTCTTAGCATAACTTAGTTTAAGTAGTGTGTAAGTCTAGTGACCGAACACCTCAGCAGCTTCGTCCCTTAGGAATTCACACACATTTGAAAGTTTTGTTGTGGAGTGACTATAGGAGGATAGAAGATGACTTAGACAAAATCAGTGATGAATGACAACTAAGTGTAGAAATGGGTAAGTTAAGGTAGATGAGCAGAAATAACAAACTCGTAATATTCATACTGCATTAATAGTTTGCTGCTTGACACAGTCACTTCGATTAAATACCTAGTTGTAAGGTCGTAAAGCGATATGAAATAGAACGAGCATGTACTGATTGTATTGGGGAAGACGAACAATCGACTTCGGTTTATCGGGAGAATTTAGGGTGTACGACATTAGTGCGACCCATTCTTGAATACTGATTGAGTGCTTGGGGCATGAAGTAGGTCATATTAAAGGAAGACATAGAAGTAACACGGACGTAGACTGCTAGATTTGTTATGACTAGGCTCTAACAACACGCAAGTATTATGGAGATGCTTCAGGAACTCAAAAGGACGGAAGGCGACGTTCTTTTCGAAAAGCGCTATTGAAAAGATTCAGAGCACCGGCGTTTGAAGCTAACTGCAGAACGATTCTACTGCCAACATCGCATATACCTCGTAAGGATCACGAAGATAAAACACATTAGGGCTCGTACGAAGGAATATAGACAGTCGCTTTCTCTTGCTCTGTTTGTGTATGGAATCGGAAAAGAAATGACTAGTAGTGATACAATATACTCCTTGCAACGCACCGTACGGTGGTTTCCAGAGTATGTAAACAGATTTAGATTTATATGTAGTCTAGATAACAGACATTTTGCATCTTTGTGCATATTTATTGTTATAGAGTGGTCCTCTTTCGATAACTCAGGCAACATAGATGTTAACCCTTTGAGAACCAGTGATTTCTGCTAAAACAACAATTTTATTATATTTTGATGTATCTGTGCTTTCCACTCGAAACCACAGATTGTATAGCAAGACACAGCCATCCAGTGTCACACTGAGGTACGTCTATAAACTTAGTGCATTGTAGCAGTCGTTTACAGCGTTTAAAGTGACGAAAGTAACAGTCGATGCAGAGGATGTGCTGAATTGTCGTTGGAGAATGTGACTTTTTTCCTACAGTGATCGTATTGAGAAGATAAGTGACATTGCATATAACGTTACCGTAACACTAATTTGCGTTTGAACAGCTGCATTTATGAGCTGATTCGGAATGAATGCTCGTGCGGTATCATGTTTTGATAAAATTGTATTAAATTTTTGGCCCATGTTTGCTCTTATTTAGGAATATAGTATGTTTTAGACGTTATAAATACATGGAAATGTTTATATACATGATTGTGTCTAGGATAAATACGAAATTATTTTGAAATGCACTGAGAGAAAAGAGAATCGCAACACTATCAGGTAGTTGTGCGACATAAATGAAAGTTGGATGACGTGTTTCTACTTCTGAAACATTATGTCTGTTCAGATTTCATTCCAGTAGCATAAGAGTGGTACTGCAGAAAGACTTTGCTCAAACAAGTGTACGGTCACAAACAGACTGGGCTCTGGACTATCACACGGCACCACTGAGAGGTAAGACCATCGTGTTAGACATACGTATATGACGCGTAGCATTGCATCTGCAGCAGCAGTTTGTGCAGCCGTTGACACAACAATGACACAAAGAAGTCTTAAAAATTGGTAACTTCAAGGGAATCTCCGAGCCAGACGCCCTGTAGCGTACATACCATTGACTCCAAAAAAAAAAAAAAAAAAAAAAAAAAAAAAAAAAAAAAAAAAAAAAATGGTTCAAATGGCTCTGAGCACTATGGGACTTAACATCTGTGGTCATCAGTCCCCTAGAACTTAGAACTACTTAAACCTAACTAACCTAAGGACAGCACACAACACCCAGCCATCACGAGGCAGAGAAAATCCCTGACCCCGCATTGACTCCAAGCTTCCGCCATTTGCGACTTCATTTTTCCAAAGCACGAGATCATTGGAGGGGAGATCTGTTGTGTTTTCTGACGAAAGGTATTTCTACGTTGATGCAACTGACGGCCGTGTTCTGTTAGAATGAGGCCAGCTGATGGCCTGTAACCAATCTGTCCACGCGCTAGACACACTGGACCTACACCTGGTGTGCGTTTTCGTACGATAGCGGGACCACTCTCGCAGCTATCCAACACACACTGACAAGAAATTTGTACGTCTGTCTGGTGGTTCCGACCTGTTGTGCTAACTTTCATAAACAGTTTTCCTGGGGTGTTTTACAACAGGATAACGTGCATCCACTTACCGCAGTTGTATCTAAACACCCTCTACATAGTGACGACACGTCGCCTCGGTCTGCGCGAGCACCAGATGTGTCCATAATCGAGCACATATGGGACACCATCGGAGACAACTCCAACTCCATCCACATACAGTATTAAACCATTCCACAAACAAACAACCAGCACCATTATAACGCAATGCATGCGCGTTTGCATCCTTGTTTTTTTTTTTTATCCCTCCTTATTTATTAAACAGCTGTTGATGGTTGGTTCATTCTTTGCTGTGTATTCAATATTCTGGCAGTCACATCTGTTATTAATGTACCAGCATTTCAATATTTCCAATGGGTTAACTTACGCTTGGGTTAACCTGTATGCCAAATGGTTCTAAGCTAAAACAATCTACTGCTTACTTTTTGACGATTTCTTCTTGTACCCGCTGTTGACTAAGATAGTAAAAGTTAATTATGTGATAAATTTTAACATAATACTCCAAAGTGAAACCCCGTCCCTAAAACCATTGGTTATTTCCTTTTTGCAAAGTCCTATTCTATTCGCTTCTTATTAGGAAGACAAAGGTAATTTTTTTTTTAATTTTAAAACGGACAGTGTTATGTATTACTGGCTTTCAAAGGTACTAAAACAATTTTTTCTTGAAGGCTACACTCTGCATCTACATTTATAATTAATTTATTGTTATCTTGAAACTCACGTACGCTTTAGAAGTGATTTTCTTTCCCTCTCTTTTCTCTTTTATACAAAGGCAAAGTGTTATGTTTCGAAGCTTATGAAGGCATCGTCAAATGTATTTCTCCTTCCTGAATAGGAAATATGTACCCCATTGTGGGCATTATATCAGTCTTTCAACTGGTTACATTACTCATCCTGTCTTGTTTTAGACTTTTTCATTTCTGTGTAACTTATTCACCAAACATCATCTATGCTCGGTTTTATATATTTTATTGTTCGCCTTATCCAATTATTTTTCCTATTCATTGCTTCATCCATGACGATGTATTTTGTGCTTCAGATGTATACTTCACAAATTTCTCCCTCATATCAACATAAATGATTTATACTGGTAGAGCTCTTTTAATGCCTCTTTCATTGAATGATTTTGACTTAGATACTTTCCTATCTTTAGCTGTCCTACGTAGGAAAACTTTTCCACGTCTTCTACTACTGAGACGTTCTCAGTTTTGGTGAGCAGAAGTCGTTTCCCTCGGTTCCACCATACCTTATCACCTTCGTCTTCACTGTGGATTTTCTACCGCAAGACCAGTCTTTCTTACATCCAACCACAAAGGGAATCCATGACAATATACAAAATCTTGACGTTAATGTGGTTTGTGAAATTGCGACTGTTTGACTTTTTTCCGACTGTTTTCGCTAATATGTGAATGACGGTGTCTTAAACCTGCAGCGTTTGATCTTCCAAGAATAAGGTTTTTATTTGCAGAGAAAATATTAGCATTAGTGCCTCCTCTTTGCCGTGCTTCTTTTCTGTTTCTGCACCGCGAGATTTGGTTTACTTTGTAGGGCTACCTACAAGGTGTTTGTTGTTCACAAGAACGTCAGTTAAGGTGACGTTCACCAGTTCTTTGTTATTGTGCTGGATCACTGTCATCTTACAAATCATTAGGCTAAGCAGTAATTATAGTTGAAATTACTTTCTGCAGAGTGACAAACAGTGATAATGTACAAAGGTACTTTGGAAACCTTTACAGAGCTGAATCTCTTATACCAAGCGTGGCAAATAAATATTGAGGAGCGATGATTTCCAATTATTATCCGTTTCACCAGCTTAATATTCCTGCTGTCTGTTTTCCATTCTTCTATTACATTTTTATGCCGACATGACACTGCTTCCTGTGACTACTTGACGAGTTCGAGAGTCTGATTTTATCATAGGAAGCCAATGGTAATTAAACGCGTCTCCCCATGGAAGGAAAAAAAAGAGAGAAACCTGTGTCGTTTTTTACTGTCGTTAACGACTCAACGTGAAACCGCGCAGATTTTTCGTTTAGCGCTCCCGTTTTTTGTAATCGTCAGAGTTTATCAGAGGGGTTGGGGGGAGGCGTCGCCATTATTTGAAGTTAGCCCGCTAGCAGCCAATTACTGGCAATTACAGCGTGGCCCAGCGGCTGGGCTGGTATTGGGGATTGGAGCCGAGGCGTGGAGCAGCTGAAACAAATGTGGTTGCATACGGCCTGGCCCTTATCACAGCTTCGCAACCGGAGCGTCTTCTCAGTTGATGCGATTTTCGTTAATTGTATCACCATTCGCTGCCGTGTAAACCTACACCCTTTTTCTAAAACAGCGAAACACGTTCATTACGTAACTTTTCAGGGCAGTGTATCATTAATGAACACTGTATACATTTTACATTTATCACGAATAGTGAGGGACCTGGATCACATATCAGTAACAACTCCGCACGACATATATTCTTTGCGTAATGGTAATTCCATCATAACTATACGGATTGGGGAACAGCGGCCGGTCGAAATGTAGAAATATGTACTATGTGGTGTCACCGCCAGACACCACACTTGCTAGGTGGTAGCTTTAAATTGGCCGCGGTCCATTAGTACATGTCGGACCCGCGTGTCGCCACTGTCAGTGATCGCAGACCGAGCGCCACCACACGGCAGGTCTTGAGAGACGGACTAGCACTCGCCCCAGTTGTACGACGACTTTGCTAGCGACTACACTGACGAAGCCTTTCTCTTATTTGCCGAGAGATAGTTTGAATAGCCATCAGCTAAGTCCATGGCTACGACCTACCAAGGCGCCATTAACCATATCTAGAGAGAGTCTCACTTGTATCATCAAGAATGCTGTATACAAATGATGGATTAAAGTTAAGTATTACAGGAGCTACGTACTTTTCTTTGTAGCATTCATTAAGTATCCTGTTTCAGACCTCACGCCCATCTGCGTGAGCGTAACGCGTGCATTTCGGCTACTTCCGAGTGGCGTGGCTGTCGTGTTACGCCACAACATACTATCAACCGTTATTTCCGAAAATTTTATACACGCCTAAATAAAGTTTTCAAAAATAACGGCAGATGGTGCATATTTGTACACCAAATGAATTCTTTGTATTAATCATTTACTAACGATCATTGATTAACTTTCTTATTAGTGTCCCTTATAAAGATCGCACCAGCAACATTAAGATTTCACATTACCAGCAGGGTATAAATATGTTTTCGTCAAATTGGTAGCATGCCTGTAAGACCTGGTTGATATGATCTGATAGTGTAACGTTATCACAAAACACATTATAAAGATAACGAGGTAGCAGCTACCATGGAGTACACGAGAAAAACTTACCTTCCGTGATCCGGAAGTATTTTACTTACGCGAAGATTTTTTCCCCTTTCTGAACAATTCATGTGTGAGAAGAAATGGTTCTGACTGAACTATCGATTGAGTTAAAGGCACAAGATGATATTTATCATAACCTCTATTCAGTACCCTGGTGTTAGGCCTCGTACCAACACAGTGTCACCATCACATTAAAATACGATTGGTTTTCAGTAGGTATTTCAGTACACTTTTTTCTGAAGGTTGGTTAGTTTTATATATAATTCCAGTACAACGTATTATTCCCTACACTTTCGGCTATAAAAACCTGTTTTTCAACATAATCTCACTCAGTTCGACCGACGTATGGCATCCTTCCGTGGGGGGGGGGGGGGGGGGGGCTACACATCCGCGTGGTACCACTCCACTGGTCGACGTCGGAGCCAACGTCTTCCAGCATCTACAACCTTCCCGACACGCACCTACTGCTTCCGGGTAAATTCTTCCTTCATTGGGCCAGACAGATGGAAGTCTGAAGGAGTGAGATCCAGGCTGTAGGGTGGATGAGGAAGAACGCTCCAATTATGTCTGTAAGCTCTGTCGTGTGCGTAGACTTGTGTGACACCTTCAGTTGCCTTGGAGGAGGAGAGTTTCGTTCGCATTTTTGTCGCGACGAAGACGCGGAAGTCATTTCTTAAATTTCCTGAGGGTAGTAGAATACACTTCAGAGCCGATCGTTGCGCCATGAGGAAAGACATCTAATAAAGCTAAACCTCTTGTTCCAGAAGGCATCCACAATGATTTTAGAGGTTTACCGTGCGGCTTTGAACTTTTTCTTCGGAGGAAAGGTGGTGGGGCGCCAATCCATGGATTGACGTTTTTTTTCCATTTCGAAGCGATTAACACATATTTCATCGCCTGTAACGATACTGCCACGGTCAGCGTCGTAAAGCGCAATAAATTCCGCACGGATAGTCCTTCGTTGCTCTTTATAGAATTCCATTAGGTGTTGAGGATCCCCGCAGGCACACACATATGAGTACCCCAATTGGTAGACTTGTGTGGAATAGTGTGTCAGCACTACCGACAGAGACATGCAGCCGAGCAGCGAGATGTTTGATTTTGATTCGTTGATCACCACAAGTGCAAGTGTCTCCACTTTCCATTATTGTAGGTGCCTTGGCTGTGTGTAGCTGGCCGACACCCGGGAGATGGGACAGTTTGGCGGGACTTTGTTCTGGTGATGACAGAAGCTACATCCAACACCTCAGCGTGCTTTTGAATTACGACACTGACGTACAGATTTCTTGTCAGTGTTTGTTGGATAACTACGAGAGTGCTCCCGCTGTCATACGAAATCGCACACCAGGTGTAGGTGCAGTGTGTATAGCACGTAGACAGGTTGCTTAGACATTCTGCGATTCTCTGGTTATCCGCCGAACGAAACTCAACGACAGCGCTGTGCTTGGAATGTTAGAAACATTTTGAATCCAATGTATAGCGCCGCCACCTATTGGAACGTCATGTGCTTATAGGGGCTGAACTTTTTTTTTTTTTTTGAACTTTGTGGTAATGTCTTATGAGACCAAACTGCTGACGTCATCGATCCCTAAGCTTACAGACTACTTAATCTGATTTACAGTAACTTACGCTAAGGACAACACACATACCCATGCCCGAGGGAGGACTCGAACCTTCGACGGAGGGAGCAGTGCGGACCGTGACAAGACGCCCATAGACCACGCGGCGGAGCTGAATCGGATATGTTCCATGACGTCTCTGAATACATTTTCTACCGAAACCGTAAATTTCACTATACAATATTGCTGAGGGAATGAAACGTAAATTACGAGATTTTCTTTAGCGCTGCAAGCGTTATTGGATCCTGAGTTACAAAGATTTTACACAGGACACGGAGATTAACACTACATGATCCACGTGGTGAACTCAGCAGAGCCGTATGAAGATCTGATCCACAACGAATATGCGGTAAACGTATAAGATACAGAAGAACCTTTCGGCGAATGAAATACCAGCTTGCTAAACCTTAACATGAATCAGACACAGTACATATACAGAAAGAAATCTGCCCCATATTTATCGTAGCTATGAACATGACTGAGCTGTTCATTTGACATCATTACCTAATAAATGTCACTATTCCATTACGCCTCAACATCCAAGTAGTTGTAGAAAACTATTGCCTCGAGTTTCACAGTAGACGCATAGAGAAGAGGTGGATATAAATCTGATTAATACTTTAACAGTATAAGCTCATAGCTGCTTTCATACGTAGCTCTCTCTCTCTCTCTCTCTCTCTTTCTCAGCAGCCCAGTACGTCACTATGTCGCATTACACACGGGAAAAACTATTCTTTCCCTCAAGTGCCGCCTCGAATGGAACAGACATGAAGATGAAGACTTTGCTTCCATTCAGACCTCGCAAGTCATGTGGAGCTCCTCAGTGCCCTCGTTTCAAGTAGGCTGAGGCCACTCGAGGCCCAAATACCTTACTTAGACAGACTATCATGGCAGATGAAGCAGTCAGTATATGTTAGCCGACGAGAGGGAGCAGACGCGACTGAAAAGATTACTGTAGAGTTGAAGATGTGTAGTAAACAGAATTTATAGAATTCTGCGAATAAAACAGACAGCTTTCAACCGTAAAACTCGTCATTTTCTCTGCAACATCTCACGGGTAGTCATGGGCACCACAGAGATCTTGATTTGGGCATTAGATGGTTGGTTGGTTGGTTGGTTTGGGGAAGGAGACCAGACAGCGTGGTCATCGGTCTCATCGGATTAGAGAAGGATTGGGAAGGAAGTCGGCCGTGCCCTTTCAGAGGAACCATCCCGGCATTTGCCAGGAGTGATTTAGGGAAATCACGGAAAACCTAAATCAGGATGGCCGGACGCGGGATTGAACCGTCGTCCTCCCGAATGCGGGTCCAGTGTCTAACCACTGCGCCACCTCGCTCGGTGATTAGATGCTAACGGTGTTAGACGAGATATGCTGGTTGGCAGAAAGCTAGCGACGTCAGAAGTAAAGAAGATACAATATGTAAACTTCACGTGGCAAGAAAAGCTCACTGAAAAAAAAAAAAGAAATATGTTCATTAAGGGTTTTAGTAAGTCTTTTTGTAGAGTATTAGTCTGGACTGCAGATTATAGGGAGTAGATGATAATCGGCTTCCTCAAGATTTCACTGCGATTTAATGATGAGAGGTTCAACCACCACCTTGTCGACGATAGATGGTCCTATCTCCTGACTCTGACTTCAGCTGAACCACATTTTCTGCGCCTGTTCTCAAAGGCAGTGTACCACCACAAAATTTCTTTAGTAGGAGTTGTCCACTGGAAATGAATCCTCGACGAATATAGAACCTTCGTTACCGATGGAAGAAGTCGCCATATGCAGACAACAGCACAACTCCATATAAGAGTGCCAAATAAAGATTCAAAGTATCTGCAACATTACTTAGGAAGCGATTAATATCCAAGAAAATGATCGCACTACGCTGTGAAGCTATTGCATAATAATTGCAGTAGGAGTGCCTATTATTCTCCGTCTGTTAGCACATTAAGGCCTCCAGAGGCGTCCAGCTTGTATACATGAACAAAACAGCGGCATGGGTTCAGAGGCTAGTAGATTATTGAGAACAGGATAAGATTTCGAAATGAGGGTTCAGAGAATAATGCTGAACACTGGATAGCTAGATCAGCTATCTGATGGGAAGGTCTGGGAATCAAGGAGAAAGTCTATAGTGGCAGATCACGAATGAAGGAGGGGAACACTCATGGGACACATCATGAGGGATCAAGTGATATTCACGCAGGTTGTGGGAGGACTTGTGGCAGTATATTGTAGAGGGAGGTCCAGTTTTGATTTCAATATGCGGATTAAAATAAGTGTTGGGTTCAATAATTCTTGTAGTGGTTGTGGTGGGAGAGAAGGGACTGCACTGATCTGTCAGTGAAAACTTGCCTTTACGAGTTCCTTTACTAACTACTTAAAATTTCAGTTTACAGAATTTCAGATTATCACTTTTACTTCTGAATCAACCAACTAGACAGCCAAGGCAACACGAAGAATTCATGGACAAGATAAAAATTCATCAATAGAAGCGATAGGCAAAAAACAATAACAAGTAATTTAAGTCACACGTCGTGTGCTACACCAAAGAATAAAAGTAGTAATAATAAAAAAATATATTGAAATCAGATAATGATTTTACAAGGGCCCGCAAACCTGACAAGTTATTCGCTGCGAACTAATACCTTACATATCTCGAATGCCCTATTACTTATGTACATAACCAATGGCAAAATAAAAACAGTTTAAGGTCAGTGAAGGCCATTACGTAAATCTACAGTCCAACATAAGGCTGCTACTCAAAATAAATCTAATAAACATTTTACATCAGTACGAGTAGTTAGTGCAGCCACACTGTGACAGAGAGATCGCATATATCAGCCATATAGTTCCGCCTGTTCCATTCGGCCTAATGGTGGAGAGTGTTATTCTGTCTGAGGTATTCTACGTTCCGTCTGTCTGATACTAGGCATTCCGTCTCTAGTACACAGCGGCCTCACACATCCGAACGGCGCTGATGTAGCATCGGCTCGTGCTGCTAGCAACCTCTTGCTGCAGTGCTAGCGCCGCTGCGGCACTGCTCGCACGACCCTTCAACTTGTGATGGACGTCTGAAGTCTGGTGATGGCACAATTGTATCTATGAAAAGATTTGTACGATTTGGACTTGCAGAACTGCACAACCAGTCGCTTGTGTGATGACTGCTACAAGCTCAACAACAACAACAACCAAACGACCAAAATCCATGAAACCTAAGATTCCTCATACCATTCGTCGTATACCCACTTCCAAAATAAGATAATAAAAAACACAAATTCACACATATTACAAAAACGGATAACTCCCCACAATCTGTCCCGCCCCCCCACCCCTCTCCCATCTGACCTTGGCTATGGTGTGTCATCTTTGTGCCGACATTTTAGTGCAGTGTTTACAGTGAGTGTTCAGTGTTGTGTGTCTTTTCCGAAGTGTTGCGAACGGAAATCATACTGTCGCCGGGTGTGATTTTTATATCTCTTTCGAACAGAAACCAGACTGTCACCATGTTTTTTAATTGTCTGTCTACTGTTTTAGCTGTCTGCTTCCTGTGTATTTTATTAGCACTGCCAACCCTTTGTTTTATGTTTTAACTTTTCACAATTTTCCGCCGTTTTACAATTTAAGGCACCGTTTTATCACCTGCTTTTATTGTTTCTTATCTCCTTCTTACGTTTTAAAAAGTCTGTAGGCTGCAGAGCAGCGTACTAAGATGCTGCCACCCCGCCCCCCTTAGGAGGGAATCGAAATTCAATAACGGAAAAAAACGGATTACGACCTGATTCCCCCATCTGCTCCTTTTCCTCAAACATATCCGCATTCTCTACATCTCCCGCTGGCATTATCCACCTCATCCCCTGATTGCTCCTCTCCTCTCCTCTCCAAACCCCGCCCTCAGTCGTGTCTTCACCATTGTGTGCCCCATATCCTTCAGCTCTACACTCTTCATCTCCTTTGCCAAGGTGGCTTCCGTCGACTCCCCCTCCTGGATGACGCCCTCTCTCCCTCTATTTGTCCCTCCTATCAACTCTGATCCTCACCTCCCACTCTCTTCCTCTGTTCTTTTTCCAGGCTCCCTCTCCTCGCCCCTTCCATCCTATTTTACCCTCTCTCTGCCTCCCTTCTCTCCCCTGAGTCCTTTTTGCTCTCCCGTCCACTTCCTTTCCCACTCCTTCTCGCGTCCGCCCAGCCCAGTTCCCCCGTTTTTCCTATGTCCCTTCCCTCTGTCGAGTCCCCTCATTTTCCCCCCTCATCGGTCTGGATCTTCCCCTCACCATCCAGTCTGCCGCCGTGCTGCCTGTATAGTGCTGTTTTAAGTGAGTGTTCAGTGTTGTGCATCCCCAGTCAGTGTTGCGGACAGCCACCATACTGTCACTGGTGGTGGTTTTTTTTTAATCTCGGTGAACAGAAACCAGATTGTCGCCATGTCTTTTAAATTATGCTTGCCTATTTACTATGTGTTATAATCAGAATCACCGACCATTTTGTGTTTTACAATTTCTTCGTATCTTTTTCTCAATGTTTCAGTTTCTAATAGTCACTGTTTTATTGCCTGTTTTTGTTTGTTTTTCATATCTCCTGATCCTGTTTATTAACTTTTCTGTAGGCTGCAGAGCGGCTGCCAGCCAGCCCCCCCCCCCCTCACCCACAGTGGGGGGTGGGGAATCGAAATCGAATAAAGAAATAAAATGGATGTACATTTACGTTTCACATCTTCTCCTAAGCCACAAGAACGAATCAAACCAAACTTGGCTCACACGTCACTGTCTGAAATTCAACACTGTGGTGTTATGAAACAAGGGGGATGGGGGAAGAAAATGCGGGGTAGCCCACGACATGCGAATACCCATACTCTGGTCATCCAGTATTTGAGAATGAGAGTGCTTAGAAACTTGCAACAAACTCTACACGTAATTTCAATTCTTTACGAAAGTGTATCCCGCCGAGGACCCCTGGAAAATGATGGAAGGAAAAGAAAAGTATCGTTCCTTGTGTTTTCACTGCTTGGGTAGTAGAAGTGCCACATGAAGCTTAACGTTTTAATTTAGTATTTCTTTACAACTAACTGTATTTTTGGCATATTTTGCTGACAGTGTTCACGTACACCGATGAATGTATTAGAAAAGTTATATGATTGTACAACACATGTTCAGGATATATGACGTCATAAACGCTAAGGTGTATGAAAGTGAAACAGTGAAACTGCGAGGCGAAATTAGGTAGAGTGAAAGGTGAAATATTTATATAAATACATGTGAAATATGTGTGAAATATATTTGATTTGCGCATGTGGACAAAGCTGTGAGTGAACGCACATCCTAAACCTCTGCAATGATTTCAACACAATGTGGTACACGTACTAAACGGTGAAACAAATATGGGGGGGGGGGGGTAAGAAACACCAGCGTCCTTTAGGAGTGAGTGGGTAACGAGGGATGAGAAGGTGGAGGTGACACGGACAGACTGCGATGGTTAAGAAAGAGATGGGCACAGATAGGAGGAGGGGATGGACAGACGGAGGGGAAGAGGAAGTGGACAGAGAGAAGGGGAGGAGATTACGGAGAGAAAAAGGAAAGAGGCGGATACGAACATGAAGAGGTTGGAGAAAGAAACTGACAGAGAGGAGGAGGCTGAGAAGATAAAGAAAGAGAGGGTGAAGAATACAAGGAATTTGAGTGGGGAATAGTACATGGACAGAAGGGGAGCAGCACATTGACCAAGAGAGGTGGGATGAGGAGGTGACATAGAGAGGAGCAAGAGGAGCGGATATTCTCAAAGAGGAGGAGTTGGACCGAAAGCGGTAAAGGAAAAGATGGACTGTTATGGGGGGAATAAGGAGATGGGTTATTAGAAGACTGGAATAGATACTGTATGTACCTGGGCAATGCCCGTTACATGGCTAATATTTGATAAATGGTTCAAGATGTCCGAAAACTGTGCTCCTTTAAGAAAACGGAAAGTAAAACGTTCTTTATTGATAAAACAAACATACATAGGGACGTCATTTACTAAACATCTGGCATTTTTCACTCTTTTATCGAAAGGTATATCAAAACAGAAACGTATCTCTAACGCGCCATAATGTAACGCCTGCTGCGAAATATTTCGGCCTCTAAAGTGCGAAGGCATTTTTCGCCATGCCATAATGTCATATTTTCGGACAGATAGCTTCCCACATAATGCGTGATTATAGTCGAAGCATGGGCAGCAATCATCATATGGTAGCGAAACTTCGTAGACATGCTAATGTGTTAATGGGAACTACTACATGTTGGAAGGAAATTAGTTCCAATTTCGTAACCAGGTGCGGGTCTGGCACTCATCAGCATGTTGTCGACGTCTTCAGTGCTCATACTGAACAAACTACACTCCTGGAAATTGAAATAAGAACACCGTGAATTCATTGTCCCAGGAAGGGAAAACTTTATTGACACATTCCTGGGGTCAGATACATCACATGATCACACTGACAGAACCACAGGCACATAGACACAGGCAACAAAGCATGCACAATGTCGGCACTAGTACAGTGTATACCCACCTTTCGCAGCAATGCAGGCTGCTATTCTCCCATGGAGACGATCGTAGAGATGCTGGATGTAGTCCTGTGGAACGGCTTGACATGCCATTTCCACCTGGTGCCTCAGTTGGACCAGCGTTCGTGCTGGACGTGCATACAGCGTGAGACGACGCTTCATCCAGTCCCAAACATGCTCAATGGGGGACAGATCCGGAGATCTTGATGGCCAGGGTAGTTGACTTACACCTTCTAGAGCACGTTGGGTGGCACGGGATACATGCGGACGTGCATTGTCCTGTTGGAACAGCAAGTTCCCTTGCCGGTCTAGGAATGGTAGAACGATGGGTTCGATGACGGCTTGGATGTACCGTGCACTATTCAGTGTCCCCTCGACGATCACCAGTGGTGTACGGCCAGTGTAGGAGATCGCTCCCCACACCATGATGCCGGGTGTTGGACCTGTGTGCCTCGGTCGTATGCAGTCCTGATTGTGGCGCTCACCTGCACGGCGCCAAACACGCATACGACCATCATTGGCACCAAGGCAGAAGCGACTCTCATCGCTGAAGACGACACGTCTCCATTCGTCCCTCCATTCACACCTGTCGCGACACCTCTGGAGGCGGGCTGCACGATGTTGGGGCGTGAGCGGAAGACGGCCTAACGGTGTGCGGGACCGTAGCCCAGCTTCATGGAGACGGTTGCGAATGGTCCTCGCCGATACCCCAGGAGCAACAGTGTCCCTAATTTGCTGGGAAGTGGCGGTGCGGTCCCCTACGGCACTGCGTAAGATCCTACGGTCTTGGCGTGCATCCGTGCGTCGCTGCGGTCCGGTCCCAGGTCGACGGGCACGTGCACCTTTCACCGACCACTGGCGACAACATTGATGTACTGTGGAGACCTCACGCCCCACGTGTTGAGCAATTCGGCGGTACGTCCACCCGGCCTCCCGCATGCCCACTATACGCCCTCGCTCAAAGTTCGTCAACTGCACATACGGTTCACGTCCACGCTGTCGCGGCATGCTACCAGTGTTAAAGACTGCGATGGAGCTCCGTATGCCACGGCAAACTGGCTGACACTGACGGCGGCGGTGCACAAATGCTGCGCAGCTAGCGCCATTCGACGGCCAACACCGCGGTTCCTGGTGTGTCCGCTGTGCCGTGCGTGTGATCATTGCTTGTACAGCCCTCTCGCAGTGTCCGGAGCAAGTATGGTAGGTCTGACACACCGGTGTCAATGTGTTCTTTTTTCCATTTCCAGGAGTGTATATAAGTTGCAACTAAAAGTGTAGTGAACATTGAGTCGTATTACCTTCTCTTTATCTCTGAATCCAGCCGGGTGCCGGCTCTTCGACTGGCTTTGCTTTGCCGTGGCGTGATTGGTCAGTTCAATTTAAAAGGAGCGGCCTTGAAGGGTTTCTATGCGCAGTTCTAGCTGAGCAGCGGAGGCGCGCGCATCTCTGGTGAAGCGCGCTACCTGCTCTAGGCTTGAAAAGGAGCTGCGAAGCCGTGTTCTGACTGTGACGCGACGCTAGCGCCAATTTTCGTGTGTCGTTATTACGACTCCTCAAATTTGTCGTGTTCTCTAGCGTCACAGGATGAGCAGAAACGCACAGAAGAAGAAGACAGTCGTTGAGAAGAAGCCGCCGACGCCGCAAGCCAGTAGGATTGCGGATCGGAAGCGTGAAGAACTTCATGTACCTGTCCCCCCCCCCCCCCCCCCCCGTACATCCAGTGCAGTAGAGTGTCGTGGACAGAGATAAACGGTGTTATAGGCAGCTGGTGCAGCGAAGAGGTTGGCGTCGAGTCATTTGACTCAGGCGCTATCATTCAGTTGCAGGCAGCGAGTGCGGCTGACTATCGCGCACTTAAGAGCGCTGTGGCCGCCCACATTGTGGATCCACCCAGCGTGGAGAAGACGACCGCGCCAAGACAGCGCGAGAAGCTATCCGAGGCCCTGATCAGGGGACTGCATTGGATTTTCGACGAGGAGACAGTCCAGGAAAGGCTGACACGAACAGGAGTCCGGGGTGCAATTATCAAGCTGCACAATCGGACGAACAGGAAGAGGCCGCAGTTGTTCATCCTCGTAGTGGGTACTGCGACGGACGGCGGCGACATCTTCGGGTTAAGGAAGCTTCTAGGCTTCCCGGTGACAGCAGAATCTCTCCCCCTTGGCATGGACCCCAAGCCACAGAGCTTCAGGTGCTAAGGCGAGGGGCATGTGGCCAAATACTGCCACAACTCACCGCGGTGCGTGAAGTGCGCTGGCGTGCACGACACCCGCGACTGAGACAGAATAAGAGAAGCAGCGCCGACCAGTTCTCGCTGTGGCGGGCCACACGTGTCCAACTGGCGTGGTTGCCCGGCTTTTCCCGGTGGTAGCTGGGCTGGCTAAAAGGCACAACCTGAGAGACGACGACGAAGGCGCCGCAAGCGGCGCCGTAAGAAGACGGAGCCGGAAGGCGGGAAGACTGCTCCCACTGCCAACAGGCGGCCGGAATATCGCACCAGTGAGAGTAGGGCGGGGGATCGGCCGCCGACGGCGGCTGAGCAGGCGCCGCAGGTACAGGAGAAGCGCGTCATGCTGGCGGCCGCGGCGGAGGAGGCGATTGCGGCCTTCAAAGATGCCATGGAAGAGGACAGGGCGGCCCTCAGGGCCACCCTGACCGCAGAGACGACGGAGGCAATGCAACCTGCTGCGGCAGCTGCGCTCGCAGATGGCCCAAGGCATCCGGGCAGACGCAGCAGGCGGAGAAGAGACGTCAGCCGCCGCTCCCCCGCTGGAGCAGCCGGCGGCAGGACTCACCGAGGAGGAAGAAGACGGAACGCGCCGCAACAACACCAAAGCCCATCGGCTCCGAGCAGCTCAGCTCCGTCGAGTGGGCAAGCGTGGCGATGAGGACGCTCAAGGACTTGGGCTACGCCATCCACAACACGGGAAAGACGCAGCCACGGCCCTCACTGAGCCTCTCTGCACGGCCGACAAGCGAGGAGTGGTGCCGCTACGCGGTCGCTCATCTCCGAGCACTTGCTTTCGACGCACGCCCACCGACGCCGATGGACGACCTGAGCCCTAGCCCGCGCGATGTCATCACTGACAGCGCGGTAGGGGCTCTCACAACTCGAATTGCAGTGCCGCCTAGGACTGATCTCTTATGACGAAACTTGGCATGACACGGTATCCGATTGCATGATACCCGCTTCTAACATAATCTACACTTGCATGACCTATCGCAGGCAGCAAGACATCCGCTACTGCTCTTCCTACCCGACCTAACTATAGCAGAGGTTTTTTACCCTTGGCGCTTGCCTTGGCACTTTTTTCCCTCTGCCCTTAAAACCGCTACACTTCGTTCAATTTGCGACCCAATCTATCTCCAGATGAGCGTGTATAAATGGCTAGCCTTAGCCAGACAGACGCAAACATCGCAGTACCCACATCCTGCGACACCTCACCCTTTATGCAGAAATGTCAGTAGAACTTTTGAGTGGGCCATCATGCCGATATGGGCATGGAGGGGCTCCACCTCTATCCTAAAAACAAAAAAGGGTTTCTATGCTTGTAGGGTCAGGTTTAGGATCTGTGCTCTTGATGAAGGTGTCCATAAAAATGAGCTATCTATTAACGTGGGAAGACGGTATGTGGATATACATGAAAAAAAACTTTTCATTGATTAAATGAACTGAGGTGCCGCATCTGCACATTTACGACAGATGAATAAATTTTTAGAAAATAACTTGACCTTCTTCATCAGTTGCACAACAGATACCAAATGCACTTAAAAATGGAAGTTTGAGATGCAATACATAAGCATGTGTGCTGGTAAAAATATCACATTTATTCCAGACACAACTAAACAAACTAATAAACTAAGCAACTAATAAATGGCTGATTGTTACTGTTTTCCTAAATTGAAATTAGCGAAGTTCCAGGAATCTGTTCAATTATACCGTGATCGTGAGATCACCAACGAACTATATCAGACTGCAGTGAGATAGTACATCAAAGGTTCACATGTTTGGACAAGGGTAAAGCAGAACAATGGCTAGCATGCATGGAAAGTGCAACTGCTTCTAATATTCCGAGAATAGCAACAAAATTTCCGTATATGAGCAATGAGCGTTGAAAGCAAGTCGTTAATTTTGACTGAAGCTGAAATCGTTTTTGCGCAGACAGCCCCTGTACCTGTGAACATCTATCATACCACGAACAAACAGCAAAAGTAAACAGCGCTGACACCACGATTCTGTGGAACTCAGACTTGTGCCGACCGAGAAATGCCGCACCGCAATACTAAATGAAATTTTGCGCCTTTCGACGTACTTCGAAGAAGGACTCAGCAAAGTCGAGTGACAGGCAGGACCTAGGGCAATACAAGCTTCTCATGCGTGACCGGCCCTGGTTTACGCAATCTGTACCGCCGCTGTATCGTAAGAGTTTGATTGCGAAATTGGATAGCAAAAGAACGACCTCAAAGCGCTCTTCCGCGCTGCATATCAAACTCATATCCTCTACCCATCTGAAACAACAGTTTTTCATATAAATCACATTTTCCTTTGTCTTTTCGAAGATTTTCATTTTGTACATTAGTTGTATGTGTTAGAGAAAGCATTATCTTACTGTTCATAAATTTTCTACAATTATTACTTCTTCCATAGTCTTTACAATTATTGTTATGGTTAACTCCCCATGAAAGAGAGTGCTAAAGCACAATTAATTTTCAGGCAGTTTTTTCTGTCTCTTCCTTTTTTCCTTCCCAAAATTTTTTATATATACACTATGTTTCTTCTTCCTATCTACTGTCCATTTCTTTCCTGTTTCCTGCTCTTGGATGTTTGCTGAAACGACTGTTTTCTGATTTTTCTCCGTATTTTTTGCTTTCTGATATGTCTTCTGTGCAGATGTTTGGTTTCTTGAGATCTTCCATGATATCCTGTACCCATTTCGTTTTCACTGTTTTAGTTTTATATTAAAAAATATTTACGTCAACATATTTTCGTTCATCCTATGTGTCTGTCCGTAGAAGTTTGCCCTTCCTTTACTTATGTTGTTTGGAATCGTCTCTGTCTGTTTGTACAGTACTTTTGTTGGTCTCTTTATCCAACTGCCCTCTTTCTGAAAAGGCCCGTAGATCTTCCTTAGTATTTTCCTCTCTTGTTTCTCCACACCCTATTATGTTACCTTTCCATACTTTTTTACCGGTAAGTATCTGTGGATTTTGTGTCGACGTACTGCATTTTCTCATATGAGATTTGTAGTCCTGTTCTGGCTGAGCTTTCGTGTAGTATCTCAAAAGGTTCCTTGGTTTCTTTCCTTTTATTTGTTATGATGGCTACATTATCGGCCAGGGTCAGACAATCATCTTGATGGTTGTGTCCTAGGGTCTCCACATCTTTATCCCACTGACTCCTTTGCTTCCATCTGCTGATCATTTTCTCCAAAACCGAGTCAAATAAAATGGCTGAGAGGCCATCTCCCTGCTCACTCCTGTCTTGATTTCGAATGGTTCGGAGATCTTTCCCAAAAACTTCATTTTGGATATTGTATTTTGTTAATGTTTCCTGCATTAGCTTTCTTGTGTTGTGATCCATCATCACTTCTCGCAGTCTATCTATGGGCCGTCGTCTGCGAATGCTTTCACTGTGTTTCAGGACTTTCTTGATGTTAATATTGTTCTCAATCAACAGATGTGTTCACTTTCTGAAACCTCCAATTAAATCTGTTGATCTTTTTGAGCTTGTAGCCGATCTAAAAGGGCTCTTGATAGAATTTTGGCTGCCACAGGCAGTAGTGTACTCCTTCCGTTTCATCTCCTTTTTGTGGAGAGTGTGTATTAGTGATGTCCTTCATTCTTTCGGTATCTTTCCTGCATCCCAGATGCTTTTCAAGTTTCTGAGTATTTTGAATGTGATGTGTCCATCGTGTGATTTCCAGACTGACGCTGTCAGCGCACTTTCTCCAGTTGCCTTTTTTTTATTTTAAAATTACTTTATTATTTCCACAATCTCCTCCTTTGTTGGCCGTTTAAAATCGAGGTTGGGTTATGGCTACTCGAACTGTAGGATCTACATCGGTTTATCATAGTTTAGTAGTGTGTCAAAGTATTGAGCTAGTACTTCACAGTTCCTTTTCGCGATTGTCTGCAGTGTCCCGTCTGGTCTTTTGAAGGATAAGCTCGGTGGTTGGTTTCCCGTAAAATTTTCTCTTAATGTTCTGTAAAATTTTCATGTGTTGTTTTTGTTGATATCTTCTTCCAACTGTTTCAGTCTGTTGTTTTCGTAACTTCTTTTTTCTGTACGGATTATTTTCGAAATGATCCTGTGTATCCTGTTGAATTCTTCCCATTTTTCGGATGTTCTATAACTTTTAAGTTTTTTACGGGGTTGCATTCTGTCTTCTATGGATCTTCATTTGTCGTTTTCGACCATTTGTGTTTCACTTTTCTCTGTGGTTGCCCGAATTGTATCAGTTCCTTCATTTTTTTATAGTTTTTCCAGTAGATTCTGTCTATTTTTTTAGTTTATCTGTTATTTCTTCCTTGTATAATAGTAGGTTCTCTGTGTGTGTTTTGAAAGTTCAGTTGGTTCTCTAGATTTGTATATTGGATATAGTTTCACATTAATTTGGAGTTCGTGATGATGAAATTCGAAAAATTACTTCTTTGTTTCTACATTTATAATTTCTCTAAAGTTTTTCGTGCACATCGCAATGTGGTCTGTCCGAAATTCTCGTAGGGCTTGGCGTGTTTCCAAGTTCGTAGTTTCTTGTGTGGTGTCTGGAATTGCGTATAAGTGATTTTGAGGTCAAAATTCCTGCAAAAGTTTATCACGTTCATTCCATTCTTATTTGTCGGCTTGTGGGCCTTGTGTTTTCCTGTTGTGTCTTCGAATTTTCTTCCCCTGTCTAGTTGTGCATTAAATCTCCTAGTGTAGCTTTTATGTTGTTGTGGGGATCATCCCATATGTTTACCATGTGTGGATTTTTCTTGTTGTACTTGTTTGTGAGGGCGTGTACATTGAATAGCGTGCAGTCATTGTTTCCAGATCGTATCGTGAGGGTTGTTATTTTTTTTATGAATTGGGAGTGAAATCAATTACAGAGTCCAACACCATTTTGTTACGAAGAGTTTGAGATTTCACCTTGGAGTAGTTACGGCTGAATTCCCACCGTATATTCTGTACTTCTCCGAGTCAAAGTGTTTCTCATCTGTGAGTCGTGTTTCCTGTGTTGCTAGAATTTTAATACTGAATTTATCCGTGGTGTTTTTCAGTTGTTTCAATTTACTTGGTTTCATTAATGTTTTCGTGTTAAGTGTTCCAATGTAAAATATTCTCATGTTTTCGAGGATTTTTGAGAAGCTCCCATTCGTTTCTTCATGACAAGCATGGTCCCCTATAATCCGATGATCAGGTCTATTACCCAGGTTTACTGACTGGGACTCAGGGTAGCGGATTATTTCCCCCTCTTATCTCATGATTTTTCATTTATTTTCAGGTTTTTGTGATGAATACTGAAGGATGTCACATAACCACAGACCGAACAATTGTTGACCAGAGTTACGGTGACGACTACAGGTGTCTAGATTTTGGCGTTTTATCTGTAACCCTAGGCAGAGGCCCTCTTAGTATTTTACCATCCGTAGTCAAATGGATCGGAGTTTTCCTTTCTTTTAATAAGGTTGTTACTCCTCTTCTCCTACTTCCTCATCACTTGCAGGATATGGGCCCGGACTTGGGACCGGCAATGGCGAAATTTTCTTGAGTCTTTACCACACCAAAGTGTTTATTATCAGCATGATATCTCCGCTGGTGGTCACTTTCACCGACTCACAGTGCGATCGGCAGAGCACAAAGGGCAGTCGTACCCCATACACTGAGTGCCAGAGACACATGTTCCAAGCATGCAGGGGGTAGCCCGATTAATGCGCTAGCCTTGCTTAAGAAGGGATACCATGCGAATAGCCTGACAGACAATGAGAAGCGTGTCGAAAATTGATGGATTTCTTTAGCCACTGAGTGAGACCATAGACATAAGAGCGCCAAGAATGCACATGTGGAAACATATGAATCTTTCGTCTGGCTGGCAGCAGCCTTTTTTAGCTGCCTTGAAAAGTGAGAACCTGTTGAGAATTCAAGCACCCCCAAAGGCACTGGAACGGATCATAGACAAAGGAAATTGCTTTTAAATCAAGATCGACAGCAGTTTCTTAGACGGAGCACCAACATAGGACTGCACAAACCTCACACAGAGATAGCTGTTACAAAGACGTCTAGTGTGGCTGCCATTCCAGAAAATTAGAGAAGAAAAAAAATTGCAGAACAATGTGAGGCCAACGCTGGGAACAGCCTTGACAGTGAAAATGTGAGAAAGACGCCAATTCTCGTTTCACAGAAGCCAGTCACACGTCAAGTAGGATATTTCCACCCTACACACGGTGCCTTTTTAACGAAACGGCGATCAGCCGTTGGTGGAGGTTGGCATTGAAACTTTAGTTTGCCTATGAAAACGTCAAGAAGGGGAAAATTTCGAGGCGTCGTTGAGCTTACAAGGAACCCCTTGAGTTCGAGATCGCAAAAGACCAATGATGTTTACTGCTTTCAACGCTCCACACATTGTCTACTATGCAACCACAATATTGGCTGCTAATGGCAACAGAAATTGTGACTGGAGGTATCCAATGGTGAGCACAGTATGAGGGTACGGAGCGTAGTTGAACTGGTCCGTCAGCGAATAACTCACAACAGTGCTACAATGCTACTGGTGTTGACGTAAAGCAGAGCAATGGCAATGACAAGCAAAGCAAACATTGAATTATTCTACAACCACACTTACCTAATCTGGCATTTCGCCACAAAGCCGCAGAGTGAGAAAGAAGTGGCAGATGTTATATTAGTGTTTCTGCAAGATGAGTCAGTGGGATGTGTGGTGTCTCATGAGCTCCACTGTGAGGACAATGTACATAAGGAATACAAAGATGACGATATGTGCTTAACAAGTGAAAGGGCTATTGAAGCAAGTGTCGAGCAATGTAGTTCATCATTCATGTAAGTCCGTAACAGTATTATGGTGTAGTGCCTAACAAAAAGTACGGATATTTAAACAACAACGAGGCGCATTTATTATAAAAAAATGGTATAACTTACAGGGTGAGCGTGATAGTGACCAACTACGTTATGCGCATCAAATTGTGATATCAATTGTGATATGGAGGGAAGCAGTGAATGTTTGCATGATTTGAGATAGTGCTACATAACAGGAAGCCGTAAAATAACGAAATTTCATACAACGCATCAACTTGACAATGCACAGCAAACTGAGGAACCGGTCCGAAAATTTTTAGATGAGATAAACACGCTAATCCCATCGTTCAGTAAGGAATTTGTTTTCGACTCCGATCACTCGAGATCTGAAGTGGAAATGCATATGAGCGGAACTATGGAAGCCAGAGGTACAAATATAGTCGCTTCAAGACCAACGTCATGCCTTAACGCATGCGTATACAATCACGCCCACTCTTAACATGCGTGGAAAATTGACTGGAAAGTTATTTATTGTGCTGCGAGAAGTTGGAAGTATCTCTGCCCCTACGATTCTTTCTCGCATGCGTAATCTTGCAAGGACAATTTGGAATATTTACGTCACGGCCAGCAAGGGTGGGAAAATGGGCGTAAGAGAACAACAACAATGGTATGAGCACTGCTTCTGGCATACAGATGGTTAAATTAACTTGCATTTGGTTGATTCCCGAGCAGTATATAAAATTCATACTTCTCTAGACGAAACAACCCTCCTGAAAAATGTACAATACAATCTGGCACCACTGGACAAATGCAGCCCCTCGATGTTTTCTTGTTCCGCGCCTATAAAACATATTATCACACTATCTACAGCTACAGCTTAAAGGATGGCCATTTTCACGATAAGCCCCTTGGCACCCTGTTTTGTATTCGGTTGCATGCCATTGCATTCCATGAGTTCTCACCACTTCTTTCACCACATATGATTTAGGATGCATTCTTCAAAAGTGCGTATCCAACTGAATGTTCTGCACAGCTTCTAACCTACAAGGAGGGTGACCACGATCTTCATGATGCGAACCCTTGTGATTACTGTGGCATGACATTTTTCATTAGGTGTTCATGGTGAAAGTTAACGATCTCTTTTGTTCGTTTTTTGAATATCGAATACATCGAATACATACAACCCATAGAAGGTTGATCTCTGCATCTCCCACACACTGATTTTCTGTTGCCCTACTGATGCACATGGTGATTAGTAACCAATATTTCACCTGACATAAGTGTTAACACAACACTTTCAAATGAGCCTTACTAAGTATTGAACTTGCGACCTCGCACTCAAGAGCTTCCTTGTTGGAAGAGGATAAGAACGGAAGAAGGGAACCGGTAAGGCAATGCGGAAGACAGGGGACATGTGGGCTCTTCCACCTATTGCATAAAAACGGCCTCCCGACCCACCGATAACGCATTTTCGGCTGTGGCAACACAAGGCAACCTGTCAACGCGGACATCGTTGCATGCCCTCGCTGTACAGCCGCTGGCCAATGGAGGACGCCAGCCGACTCGCCACCGGACAGTTCGGAGGCGAAGCGCCATCTCAATTCTGCGCCTGCCGATGACATCACCACATGACGAATGAACGAATGACTATGAACACCAATGAGATGAGTCATTCTCTCTCCATCCCCTTAATAGGTGAGCAGTGTCCACACCCAGTCAAATCGGTCACGTGATATGTAGTTTTTGTGTGCGTGTGTAAAACGTACTGAAATACATGCTATCATTTTATGTTTTATTTATCCTAACAATCTGTTCCATTCGCTTATCAATCCCTTAATATCAGGAACATTAGTTTTTTTGATTGCACGGAGTTATTGATGTCACTTAATTACTGGCTGCCAACTTGAGGCAGTACAATTAGTAATATGATTGTCAGTTGATGCAAAAGAGCAAACAGTTCTTAATTCACTACATGTTCCCCATCCAGCACATAGCGGTCTCATTATTCACGTACATGTCGCTTCATGTCAGAAAGGAGAACGTCTCTCTGTCCACTAATTTCACTACAGGCCTTTAATTAGTACAGAGGCATTACATTCTCACATACCAAGAAAGGATAGATAACCAGCTTTCATGTGAAAATAGTATTAGGATTTCGTTCAATACAAATTTTTTTAGTCAAATTGAGGGAAAATACCCTTAAGGTTTGCTTTATTGTGCAGCAGTGGGGTTATTTACAATATTTCTATTACGGTTGTGTATAAAATACAGAAAAGATTATATAATAAATAAATAAGTATTAATTTTAAATTTTTGTTCTTACGCTGAGTTACTTTCTTTGGAGCCATTGATCAGCTTTGTGGAGTTAATACAAGAAAAGTTATAATATTTCTAAGATTACGATAACTGGTATGTCTTTATAGCTGTATATCTTCGTAAATAAATATGCGACATTGTTGAAAGTCTGCTCACCTTGTCTAGCTACAGCGTGTCACGTACTTATATTACTACGAGTGGGAGTGGTAAGCGTCCGTCAGCCGGTCGCGTTCAGCCGGCGCGCTGACAAAGGAGCCGCCTCGGCGTTTCCGGTGGAACTCGGCCACCTACTGACCTGCTACGCTGACAAGCGTGTCGGTCGGCAAATATCTCTGGACAGGCACGTGACGGATAAAGCCGTTTGTGGCCCGCGCAGAGACCCGACCCTTTGGTCCTCACGTCTGGGCACTGTCAGACGCATGACAGGTATCCACGCCCCCTCCTCCCTGCCCGGCTGGTGTGCTCGTGTACGTGATTTCTCTCGGTGCGCAGTGTTGACTCCGTCTCATAAATCGTGTACGTATAAGTGGAACATGACTGTTCCTGACACGGTGCCTTGAGGTTCACAGGATGTTATATTTCCTTTCTTTCGACCATAACTGTCCAGTATGATGAACCCGGTTCTCTTAGTCAACAGTTCGAGGCATTCGCATATCTGCGGCGATACGCTGTATGGTCCTTCACTGATTTTTATTAGACTGTGTGCCGCTGTGTTAAACGACTTTTGGGAGTTAAAAATACGGAATTTATCTTTTTATGAGGGACTACTGTGGGAAATATTTGTTAATCTAGGAAAATGTTTCACAGAAGCTCAAAAATAATTTTGGTGTTTTTTCTCAAAAAAAAAAAAAGGTTCAAATGGCTCTGAGCACTATGGGACTCAACATCTTAGGTCATAAGTCCCCTAGAACTTAGAACTACTTAAACCTAACCAACCTAAGGACATCACACACACCCATGCCCGAGGCAGGATTTGAACCTGCGACCGTAGCAGTCCCGCGGTTCCGTACTGCAGCGCCAGAACCGCACGGCCACCGCGGCCGGCATGGTGTTTTTTTCTTTCCGCTTCATATCTTCGACCTCTTCACTGAGCATTTGCTACTGCCTACTCAGATACTCTTCGATTTATATCCTTTCGCTGTTGCTAAGCAGAAATAACTCCCTACCCATCTTACCGTTCCTTGTAAAACCCATTATCATAGTTGCTACTACAGCCATATAATTACTGATATCTTCCTTTATTTTAAAATATTCGAGAAGTTAACATCTGTTTGTTGGTAGGAAAAGTAACGAGTTAGTTTCCTAATTGTTCAAAGCAATTTTCGGAAAAGAGGTTCTGATTTGTATCACACGAATCCCTGTCTCTGGCACCAGTTTTGACAGCATAGCTCTCTAAATCCGTACCTGGCAACTTGACCTCCCCCCTCCCCCCTCCCACTACCACAGTATGATCATGAAAATTACTATCTAAGTTCTCTCTGAAGCGCTCTACAGCTCCTGGTTCAGGTGGTCTATAGCAGCATTGATTATCATTTTTGACCGACCTTTGATGCTTAACTTCATCCAGTTTAACTAACATTCGGAACCCGTGATAACCTCACTAGATATTATCGATCTATTGATGCAATCAATATGCGGCCACCAATGTTGACTAACCAGTTCTTGTGGCGGTTTAGTTGCTCTTCACTTCCTGGTTCAACAAACTATCTGCTCCTGATAATAACTGGGAACCTTTACTTCAGGAAGGCATTTGAGGCGGCATCGCGCTGCCATTTAGCGAAAAAATTTAAGCTTATCGAGTACTGGAAAACAATTGCGACTGGATTGTAGACTTCACTGTAGACGTATCTCAATATGTCGCTGTTACCGGGACAAAATCGACAGGTGGATAGGTAATCTCCGAAGTACACCAAAAGAGTGCGATGGGACCGATACTATCTACAACGTAAAAGAATGACGTAATAGAAAGCGCTGGATGGCTTTTAAAACTGTTCTTGGATGCCGTTGTATATAACAAAATAGTAACGCCAGAAGCCAGTATCAGTATGTAGAATGTCCAGCAGAAGACAGATGAATGGTACACGCTTTGGAAATTGACCCTGGACGTGAATAAATGTAACGTATTACGCACACTTACGGAATGAAAGCACTACTGTACGACTATACTACTGAAGAGAGACTGCTCGAAAATCATCTGAGAGTAACTATCCAGAGCGATCTTACGTGGAATAGCCACATACACACACAATACGAAAAGCAGTGTCAATTGTGATTCATATAGAAAATCTTGGGGAAATTTAAGTCATTCACCAAGAAACTGGCTTGAAAGGCAGTTGTCCTACAGAGTTTCGAATACTGTTCATCAATAAGGGATCGTTACTAGGTAGGACCGACAGAAGATGTAGAAGATCAAACGAATTGAGGAACGTTTCCTCACGGGATCATTTAGTCGACGTGTGAGAGTTGCCGAAATGCTCAACACACTCCACTGGAAAACAGTACAAGAGAGGCGCTGTGCATCGTGGAGCAGTTTACTATTGAAATTGAGAGAGGGAACTGTCAAAACAAATATTAGTTCCCCCCACATACGTGCCGTGGAACGACTACGAGGAGAAAATTCGAGTTATTATAGCCAGTACAGATGTTTACTCACAATCATTCTTCCCACGCGTTATTCGAGAGGGGCACAGGGTGGTGGGTGATTAGTTAGTGGTAGCAGAAGTACGCTCCACCACATACTATTTGGGCTCTGGCGAAATGTGATGTGGATGTAGAAGAATGGACTCAATACTACCACTTTAATGGAGAACGTAATAATTATTTGGGAGATACGTTTTAGCATGGGGTTTAGGTGGAGTCTTGGACGGAGTTGTAGCATAAAAGCCGCCAGTTAAGAAAACGGAACTCACAGTAATGTAATAAGATTATCTGTAGCTCGAAAACATAAGTAAGGCTACGGTAATCAAACACAGTATTTCATTTTACTACAGAACAAGTTCTGTCTGGCCGTACATTGGGCAAACGGGTAACGACATAATATTTTAAAACGTAGGCCACTCTGCCCACATCATACATGGCAACGGAAAAATCTACGAAGCCAGATAATATTTAAAATACTAGATCGGAGGTATAGCCTAAATCCACATCTTTCCCTACTATTAGTACCGACAACCGACAACTAGGAGAACATCTAGGAACACGTAACTAAAGATTAATTAATTTATTTACATAGTTCACGCCCACATTGGAACACCGAAATCAAACAATATACAACAGAGTGTGCAAGGATTATGCAATGAATAAATTACCTTCTTAGCAATCAACAATTCTCCCTTTCCTAAACATATTTCATTTGGAGTTATCTGGCGGCCCGTTTTTCTGCAGATATATGATATACTTCTTCCATTGTGATGCTCTGAATGTCAGTCGTATGTATTTCTTCTTCAGAAGCAGCTTCTCTTCTTTATGTTTCATTTGATGCTTGGTTATGTTCACTTCGTGCAGATCCGTTAATACTTCTTTAAACCAGTTGTTTCCTGACACACTACTCCAAGGGTAGCTAAAAATTTGTTTATAGATCCTGGTATCTGAAACTTTGCTTCATTGACAGCGTTTACTAACAGAAACTAATTATCAGGAGCTGCAAGACATTTAAGTCGAATCCTTCTTCTGATCGTATCAGATGGTTGACATATTTTGTTCTATTCGCACCTGATTTTCACCAGCACACAAATAAACATTACTGGACACAATCAAACACGTTGCCGAAGGCGGGTTCGAACCCCAAAAGCTTCAGAGAACTCATTTCTGAAACGTACTCCGGATTTAATCGTTCGAAGTAGTTGACAAGATTCTGAGGTAAGCCACTTTCTGTAAGGGCAGGCAGCAAAGATTCAAGACGGAAACCATCATAGGCCTTTTCTATAAAAATCGACAAAGATTATCTCCAACCTCATGTTCTTCACCTATTGATGTTTGAGTATCCATTTAAGACTACTACAGTAAATTTAAGACTACTACAGTCTCGCCTTGGACTCAAACCTCCTTCATACTCGATTTACCAACAGGTACAAATAGTTGCTCAACAACATACCAGACAATTCCCTGACTAATCATATAGCAAATGATAGCGATAATCGTAATGGGCATGAGTGAGTCGCTGGTTACGTCACATGAACGGAATACGGAATCACTTTTTAAAACAATCAAGCAAACAACACTTTCGCAGGAGTAGCAAACCAATAAATTTTCACAGAAAATTCTTACTCATGCCAACGAAGTGCACTCACAGAATTAGACCTTGTTTTTCGCACAACACTTGCCGCCGCTCGCCCCGCATGCTATAAAAGCTAACAACCCACTACTCAGCACTCGAAGACTTCCGCTGGCGAAGTTGTTTACAAGTGGCTACACATAATGCACGTTTTCACGTTACACGGTGAAACTCCTCAGACACAAGGCTAATAAGGAGCCGCAACATACAGCAAAAGCATTCAGGGTTGTGCTCCTTATGATCTGCCGAAGCCGTCCTTCGCTTCCATTGCTACTCTGTGCGTCAGACCTGCAACGCTGGCAACCACCCCAAGAGGTTGTTTGTCCACACGCCAGCCTGAAACCATGCAAACCGTCACGAGGTTCGGTACCATCTTGCATACTAGATCCTTTGAGCCCTTGGTCTTGGCTCCACCCAGAACTGCAGCGTCACTCCAAGAACTGACTACCCAATCATCCACAACTCCCTCCACCTGGGCCGGCCGGGGTGGCCGAGTGGTTATAGGTGCTACAGTCTGGAACCGCGCGACCGCTACGCTCGCAGGTTCCAATCCTGCCTCGGGCATGGATGTGTGTGATGTTCTTAGGTTCAAGTAGTTCTAAGTTCTTGGGTACTGATGACCTAAGAAGTTAAGTCCCATAGTGCTCAGGGATATTTGGACTATTTTTTTGAATCCCGCGACCTGGGCCACGGTGGCGCTCGTGTAACACGTGTCCATGGCTTTCGTCCTCTGCTGGCTCCAATGCCACGCATACCAGTGACCAGGGACTCTGGCGCCGGATAAAATCGTCGTGTTATCCCTTTCGGCATCATCACATACTATGAGCCTGAGATACGAGGGAAGTCATATGAAAACCGAACACCCATCGAGACGGGTCCATTGAATGTTTGCATTCAAAAGTATTCAACAAACACACTGAGACATTTATCCCACTGCAGGAGGGGACGATAATTTCCTATTTTACCGAAAGTAATCAATCGCTGACGAATCCACAACCGTACCCACTATTGCCCTCACTTGACTAACTGCAGCCGACGTCCATGCATGTCTTTCTTCAGGTCGCTGTCGATGCGAAAATGACACGATGAAATATCCGGGCTGTCTGGAGTATGTTGTTGTTTTTCCCGACCCAATAACTGAAGTGTGCGCCGGCCAGTGTAGCCAAGCGGTTAAAGGCGCTACAGTCTGGAACCACGTGACCGCTACGGTCGCAGGTTCGAATCCTGCCTCGGGCATGGATGTGTGTGATGTCCTTAGGTTAGTTAGGTTTAAGTAGTTCTAAGTTCTAGGGGACTGATGACCTTAGTAGTTAAGTCCCATAGTGTAATAAAGAAAAAAAAAAAGAAAAAACTTCGTCCTAATTTTATTCCACGCCCGAGGAACTTGTATCTAGATGATCGCTTGAGATCGGATAACGAGCAGTGATCCAGGTATAGTCAAATGTTTTTATTCCAGTCTTTGATCACTGTTAGTAATGACCGTCTTCAGATCTTGGTTCAAATGGTTCAAAGGGCTCTGAGCACTATGGGACTTAACTTCTAAGGTCATCAGTCCCCTAGAACGTAGAACTACTTAAACCTAACTAACATAAGGACATCACACATATCCATGTCCGAGGCAGGATTCGAACCTGCGACCGTAGCGGTTGCGCGGTTCCAGACTGTAGAGCCTGGAACCGCTCGGCCAACCCGGCCGGCTCTTCAGATCTATAATATAAAAAATATACAACTAGTGGTCAGCATATCTTTCAAAGCAATACAGTGTTTCCTATCACAATATAGTGTGACACTCACGGGAACGTACAGATAAAGTAAGGTAAAGCGTACCTGTTGTATACCATGTCCTAACGTGATAAAGCCATAATGTCATCGTCAAAACACGTAAATACACTCAGCAGAGCATCGTCACGTAGAACTAAAATATTGTGTAAAACAGGTCACATTGTCGACGCAGTAATTTTGCAACTAGCGTTACTCTACAACACACACGGAAGTGCAGTAGCTACCAGAGAAATGTTTGCCAATTTGCTTCACAGATGTTGCTACTGTGGACTTGGATATATTTTTCATTTCCGTAAGAAACATAATATGACGAAAATGCAGTAGGTAAAATACTTGTAACTGATTTTTAAATATTGATCACTGTTATAGATACCAACTGTGATCAAATAAAAGACGAATACATTAATATATAAAATTATTTAAAGGAAGTATATAAAGATAACAGGTTTTGACACTTTTATGATGAATGTATGGTTAAAAGTAGAATATACCTAAAACCCTTCCTATAAGAATCCATAAATTACCTACGAAAGATGAAATGTCCGTGACAAAATAGCTGCATGGGACAAAAGACAGATCAACGACCAACGCCTTCTGTTGGCTCGGCAGCCAGGCTGTTACGTAGGCGCGCAGCGATCGTAAGAACTTAACTGCTAGAGGGCTCTTCGTACGTCGTGATACGTCTTCAACAGAAAAGGTTTATACAACATTTTAACAGTCAATAAATAAGAAAATAAAGACTCGCCATACAACCCATGAATAGGTAAGATATAATCAGTTACAGGCTTAGAGAGACAAATGTATAGAAGTAAGGCAAATGCATACTGTTCTTGACATAAATCAGTAACAAGGCTAGATATAAATAAGCAAGGCATCAAGTGGCTATTGCCTCCCCCCCCCCCCGAGTCCTTTTGTATTCCCCTCCTCTGCCTTCCCCACTCCCTGTAGCATCTGCCCAGCACCACCCCTCTTATGGGTCCTCCTCCTCCATCGGCTCCTTTCCTGCCCCCCCCCCCCCCCTTTTGCTTTTCCTCTCCTTCACCCCTTTTTTATTTTCCCATCATCTGTACAGGTTTCCCCCCACCTGTTCTCGGCTGTGGTATGTCACATTTGCCAACTTTTTAGTGCAGTGTTTCAGTGACTGTTCAGTGTTGTCCGTCTTTCGCATGTTGCGAACAGAAACCATGCTGTCGCTAGGTGTGAATGTTATATCTTTTGCGAACAGAAACCAGACTGTCGCCGTGTTTTTTAATTGTCTGTCTATTGTTTTACCTTTCTCCTTCGTATGTATTTTATTATCCCTCTTTTCTTTGTTTTAAGTTTCACGATTTTTTTCTCTTCACGCCATGTTACTCTTTAAGTCTCCGATTTTATCGCCTGTTTTTTACTGGAATAGTTTTCAGTTTTCCTGTATTACTTCTTTCTTCTGGGTAATTGTGCGTCTGCCTACTATTAATTTCTGTTTTTTATCGTATTGTACGGGCGCATGACATCAATTGCAGAAAAATCGTTGTCTAAAGCAATTTCCTTTACTATACTAAGTTCTTGGCGTATTTCACTGTCGGCCAATGGCAATAGAATGAGTCGGTGGATCATTGAAGTGAAAAAATGCAGGACCCAGCTCTGCTTGTAAGGCTGTATTAGAAAAATGATGACTGTGCACACGTCGCTGTGCAGAAGTTCCCGTCACTGAAGGGTTTGAGAAAAGGCGTTGGTCCGATGGCTGCGGTGGGTCGGAAGAAAATGATTCGGAAATTCGAAAAGACAGGTTCTTTTGGCGTGCAACCTAGCAGAGGGAGGAAACGAATTGATTCGTCGTCAGTGGTAGCAGTGGTCACAGCAGTGCTGGATGAGACGAGTGGTAGTGTGCAAACGTGTAGTGCACAGAGAATTGCCCCAACACTGGACGTGCCCGTGAGTACAGTGCGTAAAATCCTATGAAACATCCTTCTTTGCTAGCCATTCAAAATTATCCATGTGCACGAGTTGCTTCCTGTTGACATGCCAGCAAGAGAGACCTTTGCTTTAGAATTTCTTGCTAACATGGGAGTGGAAGATTTTGTTGACAGACGAAGGGCAATCCCATCTGACAGGATACATCAACACACGTAATTGTGGAATATGGGCAACGGAAAATGCACACGCAAATCAACCAGTACCATTTCATCCTGAAAAGGTCCCTGTGAGGTGCTGGTTTACGGCATCATTTGTCTTACGGCCATATTTTTTCGAAGACACGGGTGCTTCTGTTCCTATTAGCTGTACCGTCACTGGTAAGCACTATGAGTGTCCATTGCGCAACCACGTTATTCCAGCTGTCCAACCGCGTGGATGTATGCATGGGATCCATTTTATGCAAGATGGCGCACCACTGCACATTGCATATCCAGTTAAGCAGCTACTGAAGTGCCATTTCGGAAATGCTAGATTTATCAACCGCCAATTGCCTACAGACTGGCTGTCCCGATCACCTCATCTTAATCGGAGGGATTTTTTGCTTTGTGGCTATCTGAAAGATACTGTGTTCAGTGTTCCCATTGTAAAATTCGCTACATAGCCCATCACATTCTGAACGTAACCCCGGAAACACTTCGATCAGTTGTGGAACATGCTGTTTCTCGATTTCAACTTGTTGCAAAGAAAGATGGACAGAACACTGAACATGTATCGCGCCAGTCACAAGGAAATTAATAATTCGATTTGATTTTGATTGAAGCCTTTTATGCGGTTTTTGGCCTCAGGACAGTCAAAAACAGATGTGATTGATGCTTCTTACGTGGTTTTTTGCCTCAGGACTCTTAAAAACCGATTTTTCTCATCCAATGTGATATTACCTTGCCGTGGTGGATAGGCTTACGTAACTAACAACATCACATCTGTACAACCATGCACACTGAGTAGTACCGTTATTTTTAACGTCTAACGTACACCTTAGCCATTGTTGTGTGATTCATTTGTCATTTGTAGTCGACCACTATTAAATTATGATGCTTATAGCGCCATCTATTGATACATTTTGTAACTATTTACTTTTCCTTTGCTATACGTTTTCCCACTTCTATTCTTCTAATATTCCGTTGTAATTTGACGTCATTCTGACCAGTGCTGTTATTTCTACAGCAGTCTGAAAGTTTAACTTTAATTATAATCTCCCTGTATTCTGTGAGCCATTTACAGTTATTGAAGAATTTTGGAACAAAAACCAATAAAAATATATTACGTTACCAAAAAGAAATAACTGCAGTCTTAATTTGGTTTGTTTCAAAATTACGTGTATGCTACCTATTCACCTGACTGTTGCGGAGTGCCTTTTGCTTGCTTTCTTTATAGAAGGCTGGCTAACCAATAGTTAGAAAAATGTGGGTTTCATTATTGTACCTTTCGCGTAGTATTACACAATTCTTCCAAAAACTCATCATTAGGAACCATTACACTTTTGGTCTATATGCTTCGGATGATGCGCGTCTACTTGTATCGGTCTGCCTCATTTTGTTCAACTCGGTGACATCATGTCGTCACAAGGTAAAAAAAAATCGTCTTACATCCTTCGGGTGGAACACAAGGATACGGTTCGGCCACCTTTCTCGCCACTATCTGCAGTTCTTCCCTTCTCGAACATTCGGGAGGACGACGGGTCAAACCCGTCACCCTGATTTAGGCTTTTCCCTGATTTCCCAAAATCGCTCCAGACAGATGCTGGACTGATTTTTCTCTCGCATTCCTCATTGAATATGTCATCTCCTACAGTCAACAGTTCTCTTTAGTACACTGCACACCACAGACAAGAGCAAGGTAGGTGAAACAATGCATCCTTGCCTCAACTAAGCATTTGTTAGGATGTATTCAGTTGGTTTTCAGTTTTGCGGCAGCCTGCATTCACATTCCTCAAGCATTGCTGTAATAATATTGATAGTATTTACTGGTAACCCCCTTTCTCCCAAAATATGCCATATAACGCCGTCACAAAGGAAGTCGAATGGTTTCTCGGAATCAGTAAATGTAAGGTAGAGTGTGCTCTACCATCTAATCTCTGTTAAAGTGTTATGCGCAGTGTGTAGAGGAGATTGGTGTTTTCAGAAACCAGCTTGTTCTTTTTTAGCCGTACCTCCACAGAGTCCTTAATACGGTTTATCATTAATCTATAAACACCTACACTTCGTACAGGGAGGAGGCTGATGGATCTCCAGTTATAAAAGGTCATAGTATTCCTTTTTTTTTTCTTTGGCAACTTAATTAATCCCTCTTTCCAGTACCTTGGAAGTTTCTCTTATGCTCTTATCTTCTCAAGCAATGGATGTAGAAGATTTACGGAAGCCGGCAGGTGTGGGCGAGCGGTTCTAGGCCCTTCAGTCTGGCGCTACGGTCGCAGGTTCGAATCCTGCCTCGGGTATGGATGTGTGTCATGTCCTTAGGTTAGTTAGGTTTAAGTAGTTCTAAGTTCTATTGGACTGATGACCTCAGAAGTCCCATAGTGCTCAGAGCCATTTGAACCATTTGACCTGTTCAGTCACATTGCAGTAAAAATACTTAATCTGATTCCATGTATCATCATCATTATTTTTATCATTTTTCTGTGTTTCTTGGCTCAACATGGAATTCTTGTTTTGCCGGTAGTCTAACTTTTGTGCCATATTTTTATTTCTTTCACCTACGAGTTTTCAGTCATGATGACAATCTAAAATTTGCGACAATAACATGATAAACATTGCCAACACCAGTTCCACATTTATTCCTCACGTGCATTATCGACCTTCTACATGTTTGGCTCAGCGCTGTGTGGTCAGTTTGAATTTCTATTTTGCGAATAGTGTTACCCATGTTACTTTACGGAAAGCCTTTTGCCTAAAAACTGTACCTTCAATGAATAGTGAGTTGTGGAGATGTCTGAAAACATATCCCCACATTCATTCATTTCTCCAATACCATGGACTCCAATTATATGCGCTAGGTCTTCATTGTTGTTTCCAGCTTTTGCAGTTAGGCGGGCGCTGATAACCTCGCTGTTGTGCGCTCTAAAACACTAATAATCATAATAATCACTTTGCAATTAGGTCTTCCACAATAATCAAAACGTCTCTCTGATTGCTTCTTTTAACGGTCCATTTAAGGAGTGGTAAAACACTTCTTTCTATTCAACATCCGTGGTTTCTGTATGACCATAGCACTGGATAACTGTGACATTAGGAATCTTTGACATAAAGTGTATCACCAGCAGTTTTTTTTAGCTTGCCTTCATTCTATAAGGCTCTCTCTTGCTCCCTTAGTTAAAGAAACGTCCAACGCAATTTCTGAGCTCTGTATCCTCTCAACTGGGTCCTGTGTGTGTTTGTGTGTGTGTGTGTGTATGTGTGTGTGTGTGTTGTTGTGTGTCTGTGGTTGCGTCTGTGTCTGGGTGTGTGTGTCAAAACTCTAGCCACCTCAGCTCAGTGAGTCCAAGTGTGTCCAATCTGTAGGTACCTCGACATCTCCTTCGTAACCTGTTCCAGTCTGCTGGCTTCTCTCGACGTTCTGACATTCCTGAAGACCAACTTTTTTATCTTAAAGTGAGGAAAGTCGTCCACTTTGATTCTGTCGAGCTGTCTTTTTCTCCTGTTTCTTTAATCATGTATATCTGGGCCTGCCGGTAACCGGTCCACGTCTCGGTGTCTCCGACGTACGCGATTTTCTTTTAAGGGTTTAACCCTCGAGTTCGTCTGACTCCCCTTTGCCTCAATATCTCCACGATCCGTGTTTATGATCTGAGATGAGCAGGATAAAGACAGGCTTAGTATATATGAAAAGGACGCTCCCCTTCGATTTGTCCGCCTGGTAGCTAAGCCACAGCCGGAATGGCCATCCGGATCCAGAGCACGTAAAGCTCCTCGCCCACAGCGACGGTGAGGCGGTGTCCGGTGAGAACCAACGGTTTCTCTGCAGGAAAAACTGCATGAATTTGTTACCAGAATGAAATTCCACCTTAAGATGTGCTCAGGTCTAGAAATACTTTGAAAAAATTTGTGGCTGGATGTTGTGTATGTCTCAGAGTCATGTACTCGTAATCTCAAGCTTATCTGAAAGTGAAAACAAGAAAAACTTCATTCCAAACACAGTTAATTAGATACTGATATGTTCCTCTGTCCCTATAACCAACAGTATGTCCCAAGTACTGTAGCAAAAATGAATATTAAATAGCCTTGGTAAGATTTACTGGCACTGTTTGTAATAAACATACGAATATTAATGATACACGACGTTAAATTTCAGCTTTTTAAAAATATGAGAATAAAGTATTTTCTTTTTATTTCTGTTCACGCCATTAATTACCAGCAACGCATGGTTTCATTAGCGTACATGTAGTGCTACCTTTTCCTAAAAACGTCCCCATTTTGGCGGCGCAACTGTTTTTTGTTGTAATGCGTCAGTGCTGCCACAGAATGAAACTGCTACATGCACTTCCCCTTTTAATTATGAATCCGTGTTTTAGTTAAACATGTATCGAACAGAAAACAATGTTAATGAAATGCAACAACTGTTGCAGTGGAGCACAGAAATTGATAATTGCTTTTTTCAAATGGTCGTTCTCTCTCTCCGCTTCCCTCCAAATATCGAATACGTACATGAATAAAAAGCAAAATGATGCGAAGACAACCATGTTATAAAATGTTTTGAATAATTCGCAGTGTCCGTTGGAATAGATAATTGTATAATTGGTGGCTACGCAAACGTAACTTTTTCCTGAGACAATTGGAAACACGTATATCACAATGCACGATTGAGAAGTTACACAAGGTTTCATTTTTCTTTCCTTGAAGTACTCAGATGCTTGGAATGACAGGAAACAATAAATTTCCACAATTTCCGAAGAAATATTTCACAGATTTATGAGAAAGCTGCTTGCAAAATTCCATACTATCACATCTAAACTGCTAATGCGGGGTAATTATACTGTTCTTTGTGATAGTCACTTCTGTGCGAAATCTAGTCTTTGAGGTTATCAACCTACCTCATCAATTCTGGAAGAATTTATTGAACGGTTGTACACAATAACCATAAACACTTAATCTTTCTATTTAGCTATAACAGTCGTTCTACATTTGATGGGAAAATCAACATACCTTAAAACCAAGGTAAGCGAAAGACTTTCACGTCCTGAGAACTTCATCTTTCTTGTAATTGGCTATATGAAAGTCAACCATAGTCAAAATAACACTTTTCATTACGCTTAAGAGTTTAATTTTGACTGTCGGAGATGATGTCCTTTAGAATTACTATCATTTTGAGAGTAAGTGAATAGTAACGTGTTTAAGAAATGAAGATTCTTAGTTTATCATCTCTTCTATGGGATCAGAAGAGACGGAGTTCAAACGCCAACTGGGAATGGATGGTCAAATAAATTGGTCGCAGCTTAAAGAAATTAATGTTTCAACTGAGAGGTGTGCTCAAGTGTATCGTGTGGACCACCACTTAACTTCCTAAAGGATAACGTCTTTGCGAAAGACATTATCTATTTCTTTCGTCAACCTAGCCCTATTTGAACCTGTTTACAGCCTGTTACGGCATACTTGATGACGAGATATTATGTCCAGATTGTCCTTCTTTTTGGGGAAAATGTAAATTTTTATTTGTTGAAAGCAATGGATGTTTTGGGAGACAAACACCAAGCCACAAATAATTGTTAATTAATGGGAGATAAAAGTAGCAATTATACGCGTTCCACTTCTGTTGTTGGTGTACCTCGATTATTTATTCCATTACAACTACTGTACTCAGTAACACAATTTTTTAAGCATTAGCTTATTACGATTTAATTTCTGTATGCTACATGCAACCGTAGAACCTCATAATTAATTACCCTAAAACTAATCCCAAACTTATGGGTCCGTAATTCGATAGTTAGAACACAGCAGCATATTTGGGATTGCTGCACGCTATTTTCAACAATAGTTAAGGATAATTCAATTTTTAAAAATTGTTCCTTTGTATTCTGTTCAAGAAATGGATGCTTCTGATCTCGTCGTCATTAACAAATCTCTTATCCGTGTTATCGTAATAGTATCTAACTCACTAAAGCCAATATTGACTTTATTTTTAAGAATACCACGTACCCCACATACAGCAGTTTTTTGAAAAACAAATACTTATTTTTGGCTGGCGTAAGCTGTCCTGTTTATTTCCCATATGGCATCCAGGAGCTCAAGTAGGCAAAGCAAATTGAGTTCATCACCTCACGGGCTGTGAACTTGCACAATCTTAACGTACTCAAATTAAACGTATGTAGAATCCGTCCTTGTAACCACTAAGTTATATAGATTTATGTCACTATCCGTGTGCCGTTACTCATGGTGCAGGGCTAGCGCCGATGACTACTAGTAAGAATGACCTGTGCTCTGTTTTCGAGAGCAGCCACTGCCTGAATTTTGAACAAATATCATCATTAATGGCGGCCAAAGAATTCTGGCATTAGCAGTCATCCTCGTTCTACCAACGGTCTTGTCAAAGAGGGTTGAGGAGTGGACACTCTTTTCTCCATTAGGTGGGAATGGTTCAAATGGCTCTGAGCACTATGGGACTTAACATCTTAGGTCATCAGTCCCCTAGAACTTAGAACTACTTAAACCTAACTAACCTAAGGAGATCACACAACACCCAGCCATCACGAGGCAGAGAAAATCCCTGACCCGCCGGGAATCGAACCCGGGAACCCGGGCGTGGGAAGCAAGAACGCTACCGCACGACCACGAGATGCGGGCCATTTGGGTGGGAAACTGACCCTAAAATACGGACAATCAGCAATGATCAACGTCATGAAGGTGCAGAAGGCAGTGGAAACGACTGCATTAAAGTCACACGTTGCGTATTGACACAACATGTGGCCAGTAACTGAAATAGTGTAATAATGATCTTTCCATTGACAAAAGGTCCTAGATCAGTCCCACATTCGAAGCTCCATGAGAAGACTACCAATGGGGTGGTGACCACGAGAAAATGATGGAATAATTAATGGCGGGATAACGTTCTACGAGGCGAAGCTGAGAAGGGAAATACAAAGGTTCATTCTAGATACAGTGCGAGGATTTCTGGTAGAACGGATGTAATATAATTACGCTGTGTGGCGGACACATCGATTATTTATGCACCTGTTTCAATGTAAACACCGTAACAGGCGTCTCCGGCTGCAAGTTGACCTCTGGAGGGCGCGCCGGTGGGATGACAAGAGATTGTGAGGGCCTGCGCGAGCAGCGTGGACAGTCGGTGTTTGCGGACTGAGGGCATTAGCTGGCGATGTGACGAGTAGCTCGGCTTGTTTTGCTGTAGTGAACTTGGCTGATGGCGGCAGCAGCCGATGTTTGTACCACACAGAGTTGAGCCACGTGTAGTTCTTTGAGTATTCACACAACCTGTGGCGCTTCTGGCTACATACTAACACACTTCTGGAATTGCAAGGCTTAGCGAAGCTCGCGTTTGGAAATGCCTAGTTATCAAACCCATTGGCTTCGGTCCCCATACTGTTCAGTACCAATGTCACAGTAATCAGGATTGCCTAGTGTAAGTGCGTCTGCCAGTGCAACGCTTATTGTACCTAGGTAACTGTATTGCTTGAAAGTATTGGTATTGCTCATTAACGTAGGAGAGGTTATTTCCGCTGTAGCTTGTCTAAAGCACCAGCCATTTGTAGTGTGTAAATAAGTTTGAATCTAATTTTGGCTTTGGTGGTGTGTCTTAATTATCAAAATTAAGTTTTGAGTTATTAGATGATCGTGTCTCTCGTTACAAGTTCGCTATACAGCGTGGTCCATTGATCGTGACTGGGACAAATATCTCAAGAAATAAGCGTCAAACGAAAAAACTACAAAGAAAGAAAATTGTCTAGCTTGTAGGGGGAAACCAGACAGCGCTATGGTTGGACAGCTAGATGGCGCTGCCATAGGTCAAACGGATATCAACTACGTTCTTTTTTTAAATAGGAACCCCCATTTTTATTAAATATTCGTGTAGTATGTAAAGAAATGTGAATATTTGAGTTGGACCACCTTTTTCGCTTTGTGATAGATGGCGCTGTAATAGTCAGAAACATATGGCTCACACTTTTAGACGAACAGTTGATAACAGGTAGGTACGTTTGAACATTTTATTTCGGTTGTTCCAATGTGATACATGTACCTTTGCGAACTTATGATTTCTGAGAAGGCATGCTGTTACAGCGTGATTACCTGTAAATACCACATTAATGCAATAAATGCTCAAAATGATGTCCGCCACCCTCAACGCATTTGGCAATACGTGCAAAAACATTCCTCTCAACAGCGAGTAGTTGCCTTCCGTGGTTCTGTCCGTATTGTTTTTACCTTGGGTGAAGGTAACAGCACTGAAGCAGCAATATATTTCAGCAGTTCACAGTCGTATACTCTATACACCGATAAAGGAACATTACTACAGGTTTTAGTTCGTTAATTTAAAAGTCTTGGCCGAGTGGCCTAGCTGGTGGAGCTCTATACTTCGGCCGCAAATTGCCTCAGCCATCTACCAAATGAGTATCGGGGTTTTCTTCCTCGGATAGAGGGTGGCCCGAGCGAGCGGCCTGCCATCCTCCACCGCCTAGTGTGGTAGCAAAGAAAGGCTGTACGTCCAGGTCAACCGTGGACCACTAAGAAGGCAAGTTTACTTAGAGGATTTGTGGATAAAGAAGTCTAAGTTTTTATTGGGAGCTCGTATTAATATCCTTCAAAATAAATTGTAGATTGATCGAAACGTTTTGACGAGGATGAATGATTGAGAAGATTATGTCGCACATCAAAATACATTCTACACGAAAAGTAGCATTTTCGCCTTCGTGATACGATGACGCACCTGCGAGAGACCTTTTGGCACGCTACCTGCTGCGAGCCTCCGCCTACGGCGCCGTGCCATTACCGCGGCGCGTTCCGATGTCGCGCAAATGAGGGCGCGGCGTGGCTTGGCAGGGGGCAGGATGGGGCGGGGTGTGGCGGTGCCCGTATCGGATTCCGATCCGGTGCTCAGCCGTTTGGCACGCATGTGAGAAAGGGCACGGCCTGAGCCTCCGGCTTCTTCCCTACCCCGCTTTTCATACAAGCAACATTCCACACGCGGCACATAGGCGGATCCGCACACACAAGTTTCAGTGCTTCATAAACACACAGGGCAAAAGCTTAGTCACAGCCCGAGAGCACATGTAACACCGCCTCTTTCCTCGACAATGGCCTTACTCTGGTTAGGAACACAGTCAAGATTCGTCAGTTTTTCGTTGTCAACTTGGTACCTAAAGTCTGAGACCATTAAAACCTGTGTTCGAAACAAGTACGCGTCTCTCGTCAGAAAGGACCTCTTTGCCTGTAGTAGTCTGCTTCTTATGTCCTCCTTGTATCATTCCGTCGCAGGTTATTTCGCTCTCACTGTATAATACCCTAACTTGTCAAAACCCCTTATCTGTAGCTAGTTATAACGCCAATTTCCACGTGACCTTCCTCGCTATTCTCATTTATGACACTTCACATTAATTTCCTCTATCTTCGGTTTACTGTCAATCCATAATCTGTAATCATTACACCGTTCATTTCATTCAACAGATCCTATAATTCTTCTTCACTCTCACTGAGGATAACAATGTCATCAGCGAATCTTTGCTACTTTTTCACTCGATGTTTAATCTCACTCTTCAACTTCTGTTTTATATCCCTAATTGCTTGCTCCATATAGACTGAACTGTAGGGCTAAAGACCACATACATGCAGTTAAAGTTGATGTTGGAGGAAGATCTGGAGTTTCTTTCAAATGTAATCACTGCTGATGAAACTTGGCTACATAATTTGGATCCTGAGAGAAAAAAAAAAAAAAGCTCAGTGTGGAAATCTCCTACATCACCAACCCCCAAAAAAGTAAAAGTGGTTGCTTCTGCTGGAAAAGTTATGGTCATGTAATTCTTTAATATTCATGGAATGGTTTGTCAGCATATTGTACCTGCACACACATTAGTAACTGGACAATACTACAGGGATGTCCTGAAAACATTGCAAGTCCATATCAGGCGGAAAAGACCAAATTTCCTTGAAGCAGGCTGGATGCTGCACCATGATAAAGCGCGGCTGTATATTGCCAATGTCGTTGCTGAATATGTTGCAAAAATCAATGTGGAGTGCATACCTCACTCTCCCTATGGTCCAGATTTAGCCCTATGTGATGTTTTTCTATTCCTTAACATGAACGAACGCCTTCATGGGAGGCATTATCAATCACCAGAAGCAATGGTGAAGGCTGCTGAGGCGATTCTGAAGGTCCTCTCAAAAAATGGTTTGCAGCATGTAAGACTGGCTGAAAAACTATGACAAGTGCATCAGATTCATGGGACCGACCGTTTTTTCCTTGGTCTTCCATTCTTATTGCTTCCTCTTGGTTCTTCTATATATTGCATGATGCATCTTTGGCTTACACACGTCGTTATATATTTTGCACCACTTTACGATGTTGAACACTTTTTCCTGATCGGCAGATCCTATGAACGTTTCTTCATTTTTCTTCGGTCTTGCATCCAATATGATGAGCAACATCAGAATTGCCTCTCTGGTGCTCTTACCTCAGTCAAACTCATCGTCATCTAATTGAACCTCAGCTTTCTTTTCCCTTGTTTTGTCAGCAACTTGAATGCGTGCATTACCTGTTCAGCTGATTGCGACATAATTCCCTTTGCTATCTTCGGAATTGGGATAATGATTTCCGAAAGTCTGATGGTAGGTCACCGGTCTTAATAGATTGAGAACTCGCTTGTTTGCACTTCTATTATTATTTTAGAAATGTCTGTGGAATGTTATCTCTCCCTTCAGCCTTATTCTCATCTCTTCCAAACCTGTTTCAGATTCTGATTCTCATAACTCATCCCCTATCTCCTCCATATAGACTTCATCTGTCATGTCATAAGGCAATTCCTCACCCTTCAATATATCCTTCCGACTTATGCGCTCTTTCCTCTCCGTTTAACAGTGAAATTCCAATCGCTTTCTTAATGTTGCCGCTCTTGTGTTTATTAGAGTAACAGTTTAGGTGTACATGTAGTGCATTTGGTATGACTTTTAACATGGTACCTCATCAGATTCTCAAATCCATAATTCCCATGGGTACAATTATATTTTGGTCCCTCGTTGTTCAGGGTTGCACATCGACAGATACATGTCGCCGTGTGATCCATAAAGATTTTATAAATATAAACTAAAAGCGCGTTGCCTAAGTTTTCTTTATTTGGCTTGTAAAATAAAAACTGCTCCATTACTAAGATCTACTAACGTTCTGCACATTCAACCAAAGACAAAAATCATTACAGCGCCATCCTGAAAAACTGCCGTATCTGTAGCCTTAGCAGACTCTGTTTGATGCCACCATCGACGTTCTTTCCATACATGCAACATTTCTACCGCACTTAAGCTGCGGCTTCTGCTTAAATGTTCTCTTTCTTGATGTAATTCCCATGGTGTTACATTTGCTTGCCTATGTGCGATTCTAATAACCGTCTCCATGCACATCTTGATGGAAAGAGATATGATACGGATGGAACCTACGTCGATGGAGAATGTGTAGTATACTTGCCTGACTCATGCACTTCCTGTTGCGGGAGCGCAGGAGTTAACGTGCGGATCAACTACAACAGCAGCACAAATTCCCCTCCTACCTCCATTCTCCTCTCCTCACTTGTTTCCTTCTGATACGTTGTCTAGGTATTACACTACCACTTTCACCGTAACTTGATGAAGAGGTTGATATATAATTGCCGAGGTGGTTCTACACTTTCTAAGTGTTATTATAACGTGTTCACTGGTTAACAACACGCATCGCCACATATCAATCCATTTTGCGAAAACTACACATCAATAACACATTTCATTTCCACAATATTTGCGGTGCATATTTTAGGTGGTTCAGTCTACGGTGCATGATTGGATGCAGATGCCAATTTATCAAATTGCCTGAAATCTGGTTTCGCAGTACAGAGCGGATCAGGTTGTGAAAAGGGTCCTAGATCAGTTACTGTTAGTTACACAACAGCACATAACTTTATTCCTCGAAAACCAGTGCACAGCTATCTCTTTAAAACAACAAGGATCAATTCACGGCTGAGGGTCCAAGTAACCTCTCAATAATGGTTCAAATGGCTCTGAGCACTATGGGACTCAACATATTAGGCCATAAGTCCCCTAGAACTTAGAACTACTTAAACCTAACTAACCTAAGGACATCACACACACCCATGCCCGAGGCAGGATTCGAACCTGCGACCGTAGCAGTCCCGCGGTTCCGGACTGCAGCGCCAGAACCGCACGGCCACCGCTGTCGGCTTCTCAATAACAAAGTTTAAATAATTCCTTTTAAAAACACAAGGATTTAGAGAAACGGCTAAAGGCTTTACTTAAGTAGAATTAAAATATCCTTAAATAATTCCTTTTAAGGCACAAGTATTTAGACAAACGGCTGATTGCCTTTCTTAAGTGAAATTAAAATATCTTCTCGGCTAAAGGCCCAAATAATTTTTCTTATCAGCAAAGTAAATTCTTTAAAAGGCAAGCATTTACAAATCACTGCTAGAAGCCATATTAAGGAAAATTTAAATTAATTCCTCGGCTGAAAGCCTAATAATATTTCAACATAATAAAAGGTAAGCTTCAAAGACAAGCATTTACACAGCACAACAGAAAACAATCTTAAGAAAACTTGAAATATCTTGATGGCTGAAGACCCAAAAAAATTTTCAAAATAGTTAAAGACAAACCTTAAGATAAGCATTTACACAGTACTGCTGAAGGTCATTTTACGAGTTCAATATAATTAAAGAGAAACCTTACAGACAGGAATTTACACATTACGGCTGAAAGTCACAGATTTTAAAACAAACGCAGCTGAAGGCCTAAATAAAGAGAAAACAATAATTTTAAATAAAACACGGCTGAAGGCCTAATCTTAAAATAGTTCTCATACGGTTCAGCTGAAGGCCATATAGTGAGCATAGAACAGACAAAATTAATACACGGCTGAAAGCCTGGCACAATACTTGACAAAAGAAAATCACAAACACAAACAGCAGAACAGTGGTGCTCAAAAGTGTTCCAAGGGTCGGCCTGGGGAGGAAACTAAAACAACACCTTTGGTGAGACAGGCAGCCAAGCGTAACGCTAAATAATCGGGCGGCAACACGACCTATGGACGGCTGACCAACCAACCAACAACCTAATCAATTCCCTCTGTCGCAACCGACCGACTGGCTACTCCAGTATGCAGATAGCAAACATCTGCTCAGCGGAAATCACCGAAGCTACACACAGTTGCACGTAAACACTTGCACCAAGATTTGCGACAATTCTAAAGCAATCACCGTTTAACAAACGGAGAAATGACTAGTCACACACGCAGAGTTTGCGTAAGCGGTGGACGACCAAATACGCGTCGTCCGATGAGACGATCGACCGAACGACCAAGCAAGGTCGTCCCCACTCAAGTTATGAGTGCCGGCTGTCCAGAGCTTACTGCAGCTCCAACCCGACTAACTCGATGTCCGTTCGGAACTCGGAGACACGGCAACCTGGGCACACTAGCACGGACCCACTGAAACGCCCCCTTTGAATAATTTATACACGACTGTGCTTAAACTGACACACAATATTTTTAGCGCAACGCAATCTGACTTTCAGAAATCCCTACAAAGGAATGGCCCTAACTAACGTTAACCTGTACCTCTCACAAATCACTTACCTCACCAAAAATCTTCGTTACTTGAACTACTGCAATACAGCGAGCGCCACTACTGCCAGCTAAATAAAAGATTCAAACTACGGAAGTCACTAACTACTCATAGGGATAGTTAGCAAATGAAAGATTTTAATAGAGAACAAACAATGTATTTACCTTAATAATCATAATATATATAGCAGTTCATAATATCCAGTATAACAAATTTCAAAACTCCGCCATCTCTCGCCCCACATCCACCACTGCTGGCGGCTCACCTCCAACTGTGCAACGCTACGCGCTGTTCACATCCAGCTGCCGCTGCCCAACACTACAATGGCAGACAACAATGCAAACTAGCCACAGACTGCACACAGCACAGCCAGTGATTTTCATACAGACCGCTACGTGGCGGCGGCGTTACCAATATAAGAACCTAAACAACCTACTTACACCACCAATGCAGAGGTATCTCTTACCCATCGGCGACGACATCTCTGCACGAGAAAGGAAGCGACCCACGTGTGGCAAGATGACCAACTGATGAGGTCCATAAATGGTCAAAAGACCGAATACACGTCGCACAATGAGACCACGAACCGAACGGCCAACCGGCGGTCGTTCCCGCTCCGATATCCTTCAGTCGGACAGTACATGTGTGTGGCCAGCGGTCGGCAAGTACTGGCTGTCCGCAACTCACAGGCGCTCCGTCCCCGACTGACCTCCCGACACACGACGACCCGGAAATACTAGCGGTCGCTCCAGAGATAGTAAGACAGTGCATTTATCGATAAGCGCTGCTGCTGCCACTCACGGGCAAGCAAACCAGCAAACTAGTGACGCCTGTAAATCGAATGAAAATAAAAACGAAGCGACATAACCACCAAGACCAAATGACGAGCAATTAACGGCATAACCGCGAGCCGCGCATGGCCTAGCCTTACATGAGATAATATGGCACATTGGCTTGGGTGATTCGCTTATTCACTATATATATTTAAATGTAATTCTACTGTAGATAATTTGTGTATCTTTCTGAAGTCGCTTTTTTTGAAGTCACTCTTTGGCACAAAACTCTGTTGTCGGCTGGTCGTCGTGGAGCGAAGTCCGCAGCGGTCACGACCTGGGGCAGGTAACATGGCCGCTCTGATAATTCTCTATGTGTGGCTGTCTGCAAAAAATGGTTCACATGGCTCCGAGCACTATGGGACATAACATCCGAGGTCATCAGTCCCCTAGAACTTAGAACTACTTAAACCTAACCAACCTAAGGACATCAGACACATCCGTGCCCGAGGCAGGATTCGAACATGCCACCGCTTCGGTAGCGCGCTTCCGGACTGACGCACCTAGACCCGCTCGGCCACAGCAACTGGCCCGCTGTCAGCACAATTTGGCAGCACCGTAGACTGAGCTGTTCTGGAGGAAGTCTTGTCTTCGAGTTGTTATGCAGTGTCTACGTCCGTTGTGTGGAACGAAACAGCACGTCGTGTGAACGCAACGTCTCCTGGTCGGAACCGCTCATTCTCTTAATTTTTATAGCACATTTCGTCTGAATGCTGGAGTCTTGAGTGTCATGGTAGCACAATAACGGTGTATTTTATTTTTTGCGCATCAGAAGTAACAGATTTGGTGCGTCGAACTGATTTGTCCTGCCCCACATCAAGTGACTCCAGCTCACACTCTATGTGGATTTCTATACTCTTATGACAACAGAGTTTCCACCCTGCGCACTGAGGATGGCCAGAGTAATTTTTGATATGCTGCAGTAGAGGAGAGGTTGCGCCACTGGATTGTTCTTAATACGACATTTCTCGCATTTTAAATGAGCAACCCAGCTATGCAGCTCTATTCACAGATGTGTCTCAACAGAGGGATTCTCTTGGCTGCTCTGTTGTTGTTCCAGACCAGTTGCCTCAAGAATTCACTGCTTTCGATTCTATATTGAACTTGCACTTAAGGGCGCTTCAGCAGATGAGATGGTTCAAAAATGACTCTGAGCACTATGGGACTTAACTTCTGAGGTCATCAGTCCCCTAGAACTTAGAACCACTTAAACTAACCTAAGGGCATCACACATATCCATGCCAGAGGTAGGTTCGAACCTGCGACCGTAGCGGTCGCGCGGTTCCTGACTGTAGCGCCTAGAACCGCTCAGCCACTCCTGCCGGCCAGATGAGATGTGTCATGGCATCGGCATTCGTTTACTCCAAATCCCTGAGTGTCCCTCACCCTGTACAACATTTGTACCCTGCAGATAAAGTAGTCCAGGATATCCAGGCTGCCGTTCTCCAGTTGAAAAATCTGTGAAAGTAGGTATAGGTCTTCTGAGCGTTAGAGAACATGGGTATTAAAGAAAATGAAATGGTGGATCTAGCAGCCAAGGAAGCGTGACGCGACCATCAGTTTCATTGGATGTCCGCATTTGATCATGCACAATTTAAGCAACGAAAATGCAATCTTCCTGCCACTAGTGTCACAAACACATCGCAACTCTGTTATCATAACAGTAATTTTGAAGGTGTGAGGGAGAATGGCTCGTCGTGCTAAATTCGCCTGTCTTTTCCTTGTCAGATGGATGAAATGTTCTCTACAAGGTCTCTCAAACCTTTTGGGTGAAATTTATGCAGGAAACAGTGGGGCCAAAACCGACTGTATCGAGACAAGGAATCAATGGTTTGAAAAGCACTTTAACTGTGCTATGGACTTACACAGCAAGAACCACATAACAACGTAATTAGTAGTAAATTTTCAAAGTGACGACTGGCAGTCTGAATGCGTGAATGGCAACGATGCGTGAAGATTTGCCGCACGCTCTCAAACATCCGTGGAGTCTGTTATACCAGGCAACAGACGACTATACCAAGCATGTCTTCATCCGTTTCTGTAGGACTACGAAACACCATCGTCTTGACGTAACCCCAGAGGAGAAAGTCCTGCGTTGCCAAGTGTGGCGGTAGCGCTAACTATGCAACGGGACTTCCTTTCCAATGTTAAGATGAGGGACTATGTTAGAAGGTCTTGACAGCATTTGATTCAGCTTAATTCTATCTTTTCAAAGAATGACAATAGATTAGTGTTACTTTTTTGAATGTTATTGCTTCTCACCACTGAAATATGCCTTGTTGTATTTGTGGCACAGTACGTAGTGTGCCAGGCACTATTATGCAACAAAAATGTTCTACGCAATATTGCATATTTGTAAATTTGCTTGTGTGATAGAGTGAACGTACTTACAATTCACTAAATCTAATGCATTTAGTGTCCGCCTCCTTAGCTGGGTGGTCAATGCGTCTGATTGCCATGAAACGGGCCAGAGTTTGATTCCCGGCCGGGATGGGGATTTTCTTCGTTTGCGGACTTTAATATCGAAGCGGACCGGCGCGCTGTTGTGTTGAAACCTCATCGAATTGCGGACGACAAGGTTACAGTACCCAGGGACTGTGGCAAAACATCTCGCAGTGACATAGCTAGTGGTTGTCGTCCATTTGATCTGTTACCGACATCCACGTTGTTGTTATGCCGCATACGCTACAACAATAAATATGCAGTTCCAACCATTGGTTCCAAATCTCAGGGTAATCGATTGTAGACGCACTGTCTCCTAAATTCCTTTCGAACAGACCCCGGAAGGCCCAACGGTACTGACCGACTGCCGTGCCATTTTCAATCTGTAGGCGTCACTGGATGCGGATATGGAGGGGCATGTGGTCAGTACGTCAGTACTGCGCTCTCCCGGCCATTGTTAGTGTACGTGACCGGAGCCGCTACTTCTCAGTCAAGTAGCTACTCAATTGGCGTCACGAGGGCTGTGTGCACTCCGCTTGCCACCTGCGCTCGGCGGACGGGACGGTCACCTATCCAAGTGCTAGCAGGACTGACGGCGAATAACCTCGGTGGTCTGAAGCCGGAACCGGTGTTAGCACCGAAGCAAGGCCATCGGCTGGACACTCTATCACCTGTTTCAGTTTAACCCAAGAGGAATTTGACGCAAGAAGTTTGAGACCCCCTGTACAGTTCCAATTTATGATTTCACATTGGGTTGGTGAAGGAAACTTTTTTGATTACAAAAAGGTCGTTTAAAGCGATCTATCTATCTCAGCTACTTTCATGGCAATGAGAAAGTGTTTACTGAAGCAATGCCTTATCTGCATAGTTGGAAGGCGTTCATTTACAAAAATGGTTGCTGCTTTCAAAATCAGTTGCAATTTTATACATTAAATGAATTCGCAGTGGCGAATAAGGACAACCATAAGCTGTGGAATGGAATGACGAACCCGAATTTTCCGCTTTTCGCGAGCGGTCATCTTACGATGTTTCTCTCTCTCCCCTTTTTTTTCAGGTAAGTACTCTACCGCTATTTTATTACATTTAAACAGAAGCAACAGAAAACAGAAAAACTACCTTTTCTTTATATATATATGCTGAACAGGATAGCTATAAAGCACGTTGACATAAAATTTAAATTTGTAATAACTAGTAAACTTTGTAAAGTTAAACATACGTCAGAAGTGAAAAATACAATAAAATTACTTCAAAAAGAAATACTTCTCCAACTACGCATCAAATTTCGAAGTTTGTCTTTCACAGACTTAAACAACTCTTGGTTCACGTACAACATTTAAGTTAAGTTAAATTTCGGTATGAGCCACTTCATTGTCGTACCAAAAATAATAATTCTGAATTGGTTGGGAGCTAGTAAACTGAACATTATTCTCGCATTACATAAATAAAGAAACACACATCACAATGGAGAACTACATTTCCCGCCTCCTCCTCCCGCCCCCCCCCCCCCACCCTCCCGCCATCACTGTTCTGTCATCCGGGTATGTCTTCTCCTAAGTATATGGTGTCTCGTGTCTCGTGTTCATTCTTTCTTTGCATCGATAAATTAACTTCTCCTACCCTGGACGTTCCAGCTATGCGGAGTCTCTTCAAACACACTCCATAGGAAGTCAGAGGAATACTGTCGGTATTTCAAATTGCTGACGATCTTTAGTTGTCGTTCCTGTAAAAAAGTCCAAATGTCCATTACATTCTTTGGACCATCCTTGAAAGAAGAGAGCACCGTCTGGCCTCGAAACCCCGTTACGGTATTCGTTTTAGTACGTGGGTAGTACGTCCCATACGGGAAGAATATAATCTCTGGTTAAATGATGAGCTGTCCCGTTCGAAGAAAGAAAGAGACCATTTCTGTCGCCACAATTCTGCCGAGGGGCCGCATATGAGGCGGTGTTCATCGTTCTCCAGAGTTTGGCACTGATGGCACAATGGCGAATCTGTCATATGAATCACATCGGGCGATAATTTTACCATTAACTGTTGGATACCACTTTGCACATATCTCTGTGTCTAAGGAAACATGATGTATTGATCGATATATTACTTGCCAATTATGTGGATTCTTCCTCTCAGTAGGATTGCTGTGTCGTTCGGTCGTTAATATCCGATAGATGTCACGGGCTGTTGCAGGTCTGGTTTCCGGCACAGCCGTCTGAACGTAGCTGTACTCTATAAAAGAAATGCCTACATGCTGGAGCGACTGGGAAATGTGTTGGACAGCCACTGGCACCATTCTAGAAGTTGGTGCTAGTTCTTCTATTAACATCCCAGTCAGATAAGACTGATGTCGTCTCCACAGTTTTAACATTGTGCTGAAACATAGTGCCACCGATGGATCACGAACATATTCAAGACCAAATCCACGCCTACTGAGAGGGAGTGTAAGTGCGTCGTGTCTTATTTTAAACAGTAGATCTGCACTCCACTCACAAAGGAACCGATTGCCACCAGTATTCGTCGTGTTATCATCACTCGCATTGGGAGTACTTGAGCAAAGTGCGGAATTCGTGACGCCAGGTAGGTGTTAACACATGTGATTCACTGGAGCACTTCTAATGTCCGTTTGATGTTCCCTCTAACCATCTAACGCCCGTCTGGAATGACTGTAGTAGTCCGCTGCGCGACATAGTTGTTGGTAAGAATTATATCCAGATATTTTAAGGTATCCTTGGGCCGTAAGGGTGCTACATATTCTTCCGTTAGTCCAACACCAATATTCATCAGTACAGACAGTTACGTATATATACGGCTAGCGGTGACGGTTGCATATTTGCATATCCAATCTAAAGCCACACTCATATCGTTTTCATTCCGTACTATCAGCACCAGGTTATCCGCAAATGACTTGCACGTAAATGTGTATCCTCGCAAAGTCAGTCCTGTCAAGCAGTGTCGTAGGGAGCAAAGTAACGGGTCGACAGCCATAGCGTCGTTGATAAGGGAAATTTTTGTCTGGCCGATCTTCCTACGATGAGAGATTTTGTCGTACATCCACTGACGAACACCTGCAGGAGGCTACCGAGTAGCCGCATCGCGACGTTGATAAATGGTCGGGGAAATCGTATGTGTTCAGGACTTCTGCAACATAGGTATCAAAGGCTTGATCAAAATCTGTACGGAGGCGGCGCATATTTGCTAGGGCGATCAAATCGCAATATTCAACAAGCGCCGTTTTGATGTTCTTATCTCCACAGAGCGAAATTTGATCGAGTGAGAGCACTTGGCGCAATACTCTTCGGAGGCGAGTCTCGTATCTGTGTCCCACCCGAGGGTTTGTGTGTCGGGATAATCAGCCCCTCCACAAAAGCCGGCGGTAAGCGCACGTCAGGAAACATTAATTCGCGGCAGGTAGTAATCCATAGTGCTGCTATCACATAGCTAAAAGTCCTGCAGAATTCTAGAGGGAGGCCATCTGGTCCCGGTGATTTGTTCTCCGCTCCCCTGCCAAGGGCCTCTATCAGCTACACCTCTTTAATCTCCTCCACCAGTTGCGCTTCCACCTCTGGTTCGGAGTTTCCGCCACATCGGTATCCATTGCTGTGTAAAGTTGAATGTAATGTTCCACAAAGGCATTGCCTATTTCTTGTTGCGATTTTAGGCGGCATGTACAAGGTCTCCTCGTCGTCTTTTGCTTTCGTTGATGATGTGACAGATTGATAGGCTTTCTCCGGGAACCCGAACTATCGTCCGCGTCCTGACCACTGTTCCTTCGAAGTGGCGTCACATGATGGATATAATTTGGGCCGTTGTTCGCTGTACCACTTCTTGTCGCTCTGGAAAGTCGCTCGTTCGGCGCATTCCCTTAGCGCCGAGAAATAGAAGTCCATCTTATCACGTCGCCACACTGCCTGCTGACGACCATACCTCATCAATGCACGCTGCAGCACCAGTTTTGCGCAACCCTTCCGCCAACTTCCAGTCGTGGGGCACGACCGAAGGCGTTGCCGGTAAGATTTTCAAACATCTTCAACGACATCTCGAGAAGCTGGGTCCCGCGGGTGGGCGATGTTCTTTTTCCACAGTTTCGGCCGCCGGAGTAAGACTGTACATATTAATGGTGTATGGTCAGTATAGGCCGAAGGCCACAGCTCCACTTCCAGGACGTCAGCATTGAGATTGCGTCGGCTAGCGGAATGACTCCTTGTGTTGGTGTACCTAGGCCGGAGGCCATAGACATGGTCCCAGATGTCAACCAGATGCATGCTCGCCACAAACATTCATAGTTCCAGGCGAAGGGTATATCGAGGAAATTGCTCTTTCGGGGCAAGTACACAATTAAAATCGCCGACTAGGATTAATCGATCGTGTAGACCTTGGAAGAGCGGGCCAATTTCGTCTGCGAAGAAGCGAGAGCGCTCTCGCCTCTTGTCTGTACCGGACGGTGCATAGATGTTGATGAGCCGCATGTCAAGTACTGTCATTGCTAATCCCCCCGCCGATGGTAGGTACTGTAGAGCCGTTGCCGTGATGCCTTCTTTCAGAAGTACCGCTATGCCGCTGCCAGTTTCGGAGGCGTGTGATATGTAGGATTCGTACCTGTACATGACAGTAATCTCAACGACGTATACTACTTGTACCAGGACGATATTGATGTCCGCTACTTGTGGCTTGTCTGAGTAAGACCATCTTGACTTATTGATGTTATTGATACTGATAGAGGCCAGCCGATATGCTTATCGTCGTTCCATCGCGTGTATATTCGCCATGGGAACTTACACCGTCTGCTGTTGTACTGGCACGTTACGTGACCCCGTATTGCCCGCCGTCGATAACTTCAGAGGGGAGCCGCCTCCGCCGTGTCGCCTGTTGCTACCGTCGATGCGTCGCTTTCACAATCATCAGCCCAGTCTCCTGACGACAAGGTTTCCGTCTGCCGGTGTTCCCCAGCGCCGTCTCTCTGTCTCCTCTTTTACTAACTGGGAGAGGCAGTGGACTATTGAGTGCCGTGCGTTGTCAAGTTTTTCAGGTCGCTCTTGACGTATGCTGCTGTCGAGACGGCGGTGTTCTTGATGAGGAAATTCGGGACCCTCTAGAAGGCGGCCGTATCCTTCGCTCGTTCCTTGACCGTCGCCCTGCATACGTATTAAGGAGTCGTCCGATGGGATTAGACGTCGTTTCTTGCGTCGTTTCGAAGACCGCCTGTCCAGCTATTGTTCAGTGGGACGTCCTTCCGGAACACATTTGATTTGCATATGTGAGAGGGAGAGACGTCACCATAGGCGTTGATACAGCTTCACCTGTGATTATTTGTGCAATTCTTCGCTGGAGACATGCTGAGCGAACGTGACCTTGCTAACCACAACCTTAGCTAGTTTTCAGCTGACCATCGTAAATGACTGTCACTCTGCAGTCTCCAACTGTGAGACAAGAGGGTACATATTTTGAAAGCTCTATCTTTATTTGTCGATCACCATTAAGTACCGGATTCGTAGTAAGGGTTGTCCATTATGCTGCTATGTGACTAAGTATCCGACCATAGAGTTGCAGCGCTTTGAACATGATCTCAGCAGGAACCTCAAATGGCAGCTCAAACACTCTGACAGTTCTTACTCCTAGCCCCGCATGGTCAGTAGCTAACATTCCGACATGGGCGTCAGAATTTTTAAATTTATGCCCATTTCTGTGGTCGCGTACGATCTTGTCACACACCATGTCGTTGGTTAGTTTGACGTTGACCATACCACCTGTGATGGAGAAGAGGATGCCTACCACGTTTTGAGGTTCAATTTTCATTTCTTTACTTATAAATAGTTCTACTTCAACTGCCTTCGGTCGTGCAAATTCATTATTAAAGCTGATCTTGAAAGTACACTCCTGGAAATTGAAATAAGAACACCGTGAATTCATTGTCCCAGGAAGGGGAAACTTTATTGACACATTCCTGGGGTCAGATGCATCACATGATCACACTGACAGAACCACAGGCACATAGACACAGGCAAAAGAGCATGCACAATGTCGGCACTAGTACAGTGTATATCCACCTTTCGCAGCAATGCAGGCTGCTATTCTCCCATGGAGACGATCGTAGAGATGCTGGATGTAGTCCTGTGGAACGGCTTACCATGCCATTTCCACCTGGCGCCTCAGTTGGACCAGCGTTCGTGCTGGACGTGCAGACCGCGTGAGACGACGCTTCATCCAGTCCCAAACATGCTCAATGGGGGACAGATCCGGAGATCTTGCTGGCCAGGGTAGTTGACTTACACCTTCTAGAGCATGTTGGGTGGCACGGGATACATGCGGACGTGCATTGTCCTGTTGCAACAGCAAGTTCCCTTGCCGGTCTAGGAATGGTAGAACGATGGGTTCGATGACGGTTTGGATGTACCGTGCACTATTCAGTGTCCCCTCGACGATCACCAGTGGTGTACGGCCAGTGTAGGAGATCGCTCCCCACACCATGATGCCGGGTGTTGGCCCTGTGTGCCTCGGTCGTATGCAGTCCTGATTGTGGCGCTCACCTGCACGGCGCCAAACACGCATACGACCATCATTGGCACCAAGGCAGAAGCGACTCTCATCGCTGAAGACGACACGTCTCCATTCGTCCCTCCATTCACGCCTGTCGCGACACCACTGGAGGCGGGCTGCACGATGTTGGGGCGTGAGCGGAAGACGGCCTAACGGTGTGCGGGACCGTAGCCCAGCTTCATGGAGACGGTTGCGAATGGTCCTCGCCGATACCCCAGGAGCAACAGGGTCTTGGCGTGCATCCGTGCGTCGCTGCGGTCCGGTCCCAGGTCGACGGGCACGTGCACCTTCCGCCGACCACTGGCGACAACATCGATGTACTGTGGAGACCTCACGCCCCACGTGTTGAGCAATTCGGCGGTAAGTCCACCCGGCCTCCCGCACGCCCTCGCTCAAAGTCCGTCAACTGCACATACGGTTCACGTCTACGCTGTCGCGGCATGCTACCAGTGTTAAAGACTGCGATGGAGCTCCGTATGCCACGGCAAACTGGCTGACAGTGACGGCAGCGGTGCACATATGCTGCGCAGCTAGCGCCATTCGACGGCCAACACCGCGGTTCCTGGTGTGTCCGCTGTGCCGTGCGTGTGATCATTGCTTGTACAGCCCTCTCGCAGTGTTCGGAGCAAGTATGGTGGGTCTGACACACCGGTGTCAATGTGTTCTTTTTTCCATTTCCAGGAGTGTACATTGTCGGTACGAATGAGCCAGTCTAGTTCGGAAGTGAAAACACTAGCGATGGCAAACACGAAGTAAACAACGGCTTGCGCTAGAAGTTCCGCTGCAGGGACGTAAAAAGACGTCCGAGCCGCACGACTGCGGAAAGCAGACTGCGATTCGGCTATTCGTGCACGACTCACGGCAAGACCCAGACTTCCGTATGTCGTCAACCACGCAACCTGAACCCCTTGATCAACTATGTATATTTCCGTATAGGTCAGACGCTACACATCAAAGTCGCTAGCCCGATATCTGTAGACAAATGCATATCCAAAGGAACTTTGCATAGTAATCAGAGTAATGAAGGCAGTTCAAAATCTATTCATCAGCCGAAACTGAGCAAGAAACTCTCAAGTACAGCGTCAGACCTCTACGGGAATATACATAATAGATGTACGAGTACAGGTCGTAGACGTATGGTTTATGTCATATGGAGATTCGTCTCGTCCTGAGTCGTCCTCGGATTGACAAATAGGCAGCAGGCAAGGTAGCGCAGAGTCTTCTGTCACAGCGTTAGCTGCCCTCTGTAATAAAGGAGGAGCCCAAAGGGTGTCATCAGACATCCGCCCCGAACAAACTCAACGAACGATACAGAGCAGCCGGTCAATGTGGCCGAGCGGTTCTAGGCGCTTCAGTCTGGAACCGCGCGACCGCTACGGTCGGAGGTTCGAATCCTGCCTCGGGCATGGATGTGTTTGATGTCCTTAGGTTAGTTAGGTTTAAGTGGTTCTAAGTTCTAGGGGACTGATGACCTCAAATGTTAAGTCCCATAGTGCTCAGAGCCATTTCAACCATTTTTGATACAGAGCAAAATGAGATAAACAAATGGTACGGCGACTGCTCGCGATAAGCGAGAAATTGTGGTTCGACTACGGGTTCGGCACGAATTTTTGCTGTCGTGATTCGCTTTTATAGCTGATGGTTATCCTTATTCGCAATTGCGAATTCATTTACTGTTATTCACAACGGCTGTCTTATGGTACCGTCAATGGTTTGTAATTACAACGTTTTCAGACCCAGGTTCGAATCACGCCACTGCTTAAATTTTGATTAATAATCAGCATTCCGGCACAAGAAACCACACCCGTTCTGTCAATGGCCTTGTCAAGGAGGGCGGGGAAGCGGACAGAGGTTCAAGGAACTCTCTTGTCCTTGGGCTAGGAAACTGCCCCTAAACACGGAAGAATCATGAATGATCAGCGGTATGAGGATGCAGAAGGCAATGGAAACCACTGCATTAAAAATAAATAACGTATATCCATAGGGCATGCGGCTTGTAATTGAAAAGTGTCATGATGATCTCTCCATTGGCAGAAGATTCGGAATAGCCCACATTCGCATCTCTGGGCGGGGAATGCCAAACGGGGAAGTGACCATGAGAAAAAGATAAATAATCAACGAAATCTACGAATCGGGGCGTGGAATGTCAGTAGCTTGAATGTGGTAGGGAAATCTGTAAAGGGAAATTCAGAATCTTAATACTGATGTAGTAGGGGGTTAGTGAAGTTAAATGAAAAGAAGACAATAGTTTCTAATCAGATGAATGTAGGGTAATATCAACAGCGCCAGAAAGTGGTATAACGGGAGTAGGATTCGTTGTGAATAGGAAGATAGGGCAGAGAGAGTGTTACTGTGAACAGTTCAGTGACAGGAATTGTTCTTATCAGAATCGACAGCAAACCAACAATTACAACAATAATTCAGGAATACATGCCGACATTGCAAGCTGAAGAAGAGATAGAGAAAGTATGTGAGGATATTGAGAGAAGAATACAGTACGTAAAGGAGACGAAAATCCAATAGCCATGGGAGACTGGAATGCAGTTGTAGGGGAAGCAGCAGAAGAAAAGGTTACAGCTGAATATGGACTTGGGTCAAGGAATGAGAGTGGAAAAAGACTAACAAGTTTCAGCCGGTAATAGCGAATACGCTGTTCACGTGTCACAAGAGGAGGAGGTATACTTGGAAAAGGTCTGATGATACGGAAAGATATCAGTTGGATTACATCATGGTCAGACAGATTCCGAAAACAGATACAGGATTGTAAGGTCTAGCCAGGAGGAGCTATATACTCAGACCACAATATAGTAGTGATGAAGACTACACTTAAGTTTAAGACATTAGTATGTAAGAATGAATACGCAAAAAAGCGGGATGCAAAAGTACTATGCAATGACGATATACGCTTGAAGTTCTCTATGGCTACAGATACTGCAGTAAATCTCAGTAGGCAGTATAGTTGAAGAGGAATGGATATCTTTGAAACGGGACATTGCAAAAGCTGGAAAGAAAACCATAGCTAAGAAGAAGGAAACTGTGAAGAAACCATGGGAAACAGAAAAAAAACTTCAATTGATCGATGAAAGGAGGAAGTACAATACTGTTTCCGGAAAATCTGGAATAGAAAATACAAGTCGCTGATGAATAATATAAATAGGAAATGCAGGGAAGCTAAGACGAAATGGCTGCAGGGAAAATGTGAAGACATCGAACCAGAAATGATTGTCGGAAGGACTTACTCGGCATACAGGAAAGTCAAATCAATCATCGGTGACATTAAAAGCAAGGGTATTAACGTTAAGCTTGCTACGAGCGTTTCACTGTTAACGCAGAGTAGAAAGGCGATAATTGGAATGATTACATTGAAAGCCTCTATGATGTGATAAAAGAAGAAAGAGGAGTCGATTTAGAAGAGATAGCGGATTCAGTACTAGAATCAGAATTTAACAGAGCCTTGGAGGACTTAGGATCAAATAAAGCAGTAGGGATAGATAACATTTCATCAGAAATTCCAAAATCATTGGGGGAAGTGGCAATAAAACGACTATTCTCGTTGGTGTGTAGATCGTATATCTCTGGCAACGTACCATCTTCCTTTGGAAAAGCATCATCCACACAATTCCGGAGACGGAAAGAGCTGACAACTGCGAGAATTATCGCACAATGAGATTAACAGCACATGCATCCAAGTTGTGACAAGAGTAATATCCAGACGAATGGAAAAGAAAATTGAGGATGCGCTAGATGACGATGGCTTTCGCTTTAGGAAATGTAAAGGCACGTCAGCGGCAATTCTGGCATTGCGGTGGGACAATGGAAGCAAGACTAAAGAAAAATCAGTAGACGTTAATAGGATTTGTTGATATGGGAAAAGCATTCGACAATGTAAAATGCTGGAAGATGTTAGAAAATCCGAGAAATATAGTGGTAAGCTATAGGGTGAGTCAGATAATATACAATATGTACAAAAAGCCGAGGGGAAATAATAAGAGTGGACGACCAAGAACGAAGTACTCGGATTTAAAAGGGTGTAAGACAGAGATCTAGTCTTTCCCCCCTACTGTTGAATCTGTACATCGAAGAGGCAATGTTGGAAACAAAAGAAGGTTTGAGGAGTAGAATTAAAATTCAAGGTAAAAGGATATCAATAACACAATTCGCTGCTGACATTGCTATCCTAAGTGAAAGTGAAGAAGAATTACATGACATGCTGAATGTAAAGAACAATCTAATGAGTACAGAATATGGATTGAGAGTAAATCGAAGAATGACAAAAGTAATGAGAAGTAGCAGAAATCAGAACAGCGAGAATTTTAGCATCAAGACTGATGCTCATCAAGTAGATGTAGTTAAAGACTTCAGCTACCTAGTCAGTAAAATAACCAAAGACGGACGGAGCAAGGAGGACGCCAAAAGCAGACCAGCAATGGCAAAAAGTAAATTTATGGACAAGAGAAGTCTACTAGTATCAAACATAGGCCTTAATTTGAGGAAGAAATTTCCAAGAAATTACGTCTAGAGCACAGCATTGTATGGTCGTGAAACATGTACTGTGAGAAAAGCGGAACAGAAGAGAATCGAAGAATTTGAGATTTGGTGCTACAAACGAATGTTGAAATTTAGGTGGACTGTTAAGGTAAGGAATGAGTAGGGCCTGCACAGAATCTGAGGTCATAGTAGTATGTTTAAAAGACAGATAAGGAGGAGGGTCAGGATGGTAAGACAACTGTTTAGAAATGATGGAATGACTTGCATGTTACTAGAGGGAACTGTAGAGGCAAAATCTGTAGAGAAAGACAGAGAGAGCAATACATCTAGCAAGTAAATGATGTCGTAGCTTGCAAGTGCTACTCTGAGATGAAGAGGTTAGCACAGGAGAAGCTCTCGTGGCGGGCCGCATCAAACCAGTCAGAAGACCGATGACCTTTCCCCGCACCAAAAAAAAAAAAAAACACAGAATAACTCAGGAACTGCAATATCGTAGTTGCCATTTTCTGCAAAAGCTGTATCTTATCATTTTCTGTACTTAATGATTTAACTGAGCTGCTAACTCACAAAAAAGTCACGAATCTTTAGCCTCCATGTCTTACATCTCTTCGTATGAGTAGCTGTAGTCATCTGCTTATCGAGTACCAACTTACATTATCAACAAAAGAGGAGAAAGTCTCTGAACAGATCCCAAGCAGCTGTCAGTGACAACAATCTGTGGTTTGCTCATCATTTTCGTACCAAACACGACGGGAAAATCAAGGAAATAGTGAACAAGTTTGCTACAACGCATTGCCAGTGGTAGATCCGGAGGCGAAAACCTATGCAAAATATAAACTAAAAAAAATGGTTCAAATGGCTCTGATCGCTGTGGGACTGAGGTCGTCAGTCCCCTAGAACTTAGAACTACTTACACCTAACTAACCTAAGGACATCACACACATCCATGCCCTAGGCTGGATTCGAACCTCCGACTGCCGGCCGGAGTGGCCGAGCGTTTCTAGGCGCTACAGTCTGGAACCGCGTGGCCGCTACCGTCGCACGTTCGAATCCTGCCTCGGGCATGGATGTGTGTGATGTCCTTAGGTTAGTTAGGTGTAAGTAGTTCTAAGTTCTAGGGGACTGATGACCACAGATGTTAAGTCCCATAGTGCTCAGAGCCATTTGAGCCATTTGAACCTGCGACTGTAGCAGTCGCGCGGTTCCCGACTGAAGCGCCTAGAACCGCTCGGCCGCCGCGGCAGGCGAAGGTAAACTGTTGACGAAGTTTCATGACGTTGTCGACAAGAAAAGAGAAGAAATATCTGATTAATATCTGAAAGTTATGTGTGATTTTCTTGTCTCTCTTTTTGTTTCATAAGAAGTTCTGCAAGATATCTTTCCCGCGCGGAGTGGCCGCGCGATTAGAGACGCTATGCTACGTATTGCGCGGACCATTCCACCGGAGGTTCAAGATCTCCCTCGGGCATGGGTGTGTGTGTTGTTCTGAGCATAAGTTAAAGCAGTGTGACCTCAGCACTTTGCACCTTTCACATCTACATCTACGTGATTACTTTGCTATTCACATCAAGTGCCGGCAGAGGGTTCAATGAACCACCTTCAAGCTGTCTCTACTGTTGCACTCTCGAACGGTACACAGGAAAACGAGGTCTTAAATTTCTCTGTGCGAGCCCTGATATCTCTTATTTTATCGTGATGATCATTTCTCCCTTGCATGTTGGTGCCAACAGAATGTTTTCGCAGTCGGAGGAGAAAACTGGTGATGGAAATTTCATGAGAAGATTCCGTCGCAACGAAAAACGCTTTTGTTTTAGTGATTGCCACTTTTCTTTTATCCAAGCAACTGACAACCACAGGTGCAGATGTCATCGTCGGAAAGTAGTGAGTTTGGTGATATTAGAACTTGTTATTGTTATGTTGCAATGCAATTAAATGATTTGTATACTGAGAGTAATAACGATCTGACATCGTTAAGAACATGGATTGCAGGCTCGACTTGTAAATATTGAAATACGGAAATGATATCACACTTTGGGCGCGCAATCTTTGATTAAGCAAACCAATCACTTTCAACGAATTTGGGTAAATATACAAAAGTCTTTATCTTTAGTGAAAAACGGGAGTAAATATAGTAATGCTAAAGGAAGAAGCAAATAAATTAATTGTAAGTTATCATTTCGCAACATAATTTACACGATAGGAAATATACAACCATGTAGTGCACGCTCATGATATTTTTTAAAAGAACGACATTGATATTAACGGGAATAAAAATACTGACTTTGAACTAAGCTCCATGCTCTTAAGTCACTGATCTCACTGAAACACAATGGTTTCCTTCAAAGTGCACAAATGAAAATTTTTCGGTTTCTTCTGTTTTGTTTCTCCTTCAATAGATGTACATTCAGGTTTTCCCTGTGAATCCACAATTTGCTTTATTGATCTGTGGCATATGTGTATTAGTTTATTATCCACACTATCTCTACATTTTGGTCGTATTCATGATATTGTGTGTGACACATGGCTGGACACACATACAGTCCTTTCGAGGTCAACCGTACATTTCTTATCACTTTGAAGAGGATCGTTTCGCACCGTTTTTAGTTTTATTGAAGTGAGCTTTCACCAGAAGCCTTATAGGATAAGTGTACAACGCATCTATGTGTTTTAGTAGTGTAATCGTTCATCCGCTTAAAAGCCGTCCCTTTGATCGGCGTCTCGTAGCGCAGCTTCAGTGAGGGCTGAGCAGGCTGTGAATAGCAGTGAGGCCATTAAGGGCTGTCAGTGAAATTCATCGTACTGCTAGTGCAGTTGAGACTTGACAGTAAGTTCCTGACGATATTTGGCGCCTCGTGATCGTCCACTCGCTTTCGGGACTGGTGCTAAAGCATCCTGCTAAATTCTCGTAATATTGTCTTTTCGTACTGATGAAATAATTCGAACAGTTATCGTATTTGTGTGACACCGAGATAATAAATTTAGTTTTTAGATCCTAGGGAGGTCATCCCAAGCTTAAATTTCAATTTATTTTGTATTTCATCTTGAGTAATGGCGGCGTTAACCACCACCAGAAAGACGGAGGAGAATTAAACGGAGCAGTGTAATGTTTGCTCCAAGGCACCAAGCTCCCCTTGTGATCTGTGAGCTGTTGGTTCAAAAATGTTCAAATGTGTGTGAAATCTTATGGGACTTAACTGCTGAGGTCATCAGTCCCTAAGCTTACACACTACTTAACCTAAATTATCCTAAGGAGAAATACACACACCCATGCCCGAGGGAGGACTCGAACCTCCGCCAGGACCAGCCGCAACTGTTGGTCAGATCTCGTTGGACTACAGTTGCCGGCTGCTGTGGCCGAGCGACTACAGGATTGGAGCTTCAGTCTGGAACCGCGCTCCTGGTGCGGTCGCAGGTACGAATCCTGCCTGGGGCATGGATGTGTGTGATGTCCTTAGGTTAGTTAGGTTTAACTAGTTCTAAGTCAAGGGGACTGATGACCTCAGAAGTTGAGTCCCATAGTGCTTAGAAGCATTTCAATTTTGGGACTACCATTGTGTATTGCTTCAGTTTTGTCTTTTTCCCTAGAATTGACCAGAAGAAAATTCAGTGATAAAGTGCGAAGAAAAGCTTTGAGTTGCACCAACTGAAGCTCATCCAATTTTTAGTTATTCTTATTTGTAATCGTCATCCTTCTTCTGCAATGCATTATACTTTATTCATCATGCGTTTGTTAGTGTTTCTATCATTAATGTTACTCATTCAATCCCAAGACCTTGCTTTCCCCTATTTGGTAGCAATTCAAATGATCAGTGAATCCGTAACAGTGGAATATTAAATGTTTCACAGCGTAAAATACACGCATTTACCTCGGCATCTTGTTTCCAGGAAAATAGTAAAAGCTCAATGACAAAAGCCAACAATCTGTGGCCGGTGTTTCAGGTAGAACGTAGAAACTGTTTCCGTTGTTTTAACACTGTGAAGACAGAAAAATTGATGACGCAGTGCATCACTCAACAATCGAATAGCTACTGTGGACTCTGCTACTGCTACAAATAGCTGAATTTGTGACCACAACTATGGTCTACCATTTATTCAGCTATTGCCTGTCGTATTACATTATTTTAGTATTCGATATTGAATACCGTTTGTAAGTGACCAGAAAACCTTGATTTAGTACCTTATGAGAATAGAAACACTTGCCTGCTTTACGAGTACCAAGCAGCTACACAGAAAAAGGCTCTGGGAAGAATCGAAGGAACCCAAAGTACATGGATTTGGATTCCTTTCACCATTTGGGCTCCAAACAAATAGCGAAAATTACGAAAGCAATGAACAGTGTAGTCAATATCTTATATCTACAGATCTCAAGGGGAAAACATATGAAGGCTCAGAATTGCACATTTCCCACATTTGGAGTTTAGTTTCTATGTTGATGAACATAATTTTCAGCTTTTTCAATTCTGAATTTTCAAATTAATTGAATACCGTAAGGAATCGAATCTTTGTTTATTTGCCTTTCTTCTCGCTTCTATGTCCACCAACATACCTCTGCATTATCGTGGTAGTCGTCAAATTCATTTGCATGTGGCATAAGACGGCAAGTCGATTTCGAGTTACAGAGGGTTTCTTATCTTACTGACGTCTAAGTGAAGGTTGGTTTCCAACTACTTCTTATTCATTGAAATACCTCAATACTGCACATGCCGTAGGCTATCGCTACTTTTGGTATCTCTGAGATGAATTCATATAACACCGGTGTTAACAGCTCCCTTCCGTGCCTAAAATATAGTTAGCCAGAAAGTGACGTTAGAGTGTATCAGGAAATAACGCTGCATGATTTCCAAACGAGCTCGCGTCTCCCACCTGAGAGCCCATGTAAGACAAGTGCGACAAGAATTTCGCTACGTAGCTCTCCCTAATAGAGGCAGGGCAAATATTTGACAGCCCTATTGTAGTTTAACGACTCAAGTTTTGAATGAATGATTTTCTTTTAACATATGACCATGTGCGGACTTCGTCACCTACGTCAGTTACAACAAACTTCAAAATTATTTAAATTCTTTTTAAATTGTCTCTGAATGGTTTGTAAGTAGGCTGTTTATGTTTTCTTTATGTAAGTAGGCTGTTTAGGTTCTTATATTGGTAACGCCGCCGCCACGTAGCGCTCTCTGTATGAAAATCACTGGCTGTGATGTGTGCAGTCTGTGGCTAGTTTGCATTGTTGTCTGCCATTGTAGAGGGGCAGCTGGATGTTAACAGCGCGTAGCGTTGCGCAGTTAGAGGTGAGCCGCCAGCAGTGGTGGATGTGAGATGGCGGAGTTTTGAAATTACATATATTATGACTTGTGATGATATTCAGGTAAATACATTGTTTGTTCTCTATTAAATTCTTTCATTTGCTAACTATCCCTATCAGTAGTTAGTGCCTTCCGTAGTTGGAATCTTTTATTTAGCTGGCAGTAGTGGTGCTCGCTGTATTGCAGTAGTTCGAGTAATGAAGATTTTTGTGAGGTAAGTGATTTTTGAAAGGTGTAGTTTAATGTTACTCAGGGCCATTCTTTTGCAGGGATCTTTGATAGTCAGATTGCGTTGCGCTAAAAATATTGTGTGTCACTTTAGTGAATGTTTGAGTACATTCAGTTTTGCTCAGCTGTTTGAAAAGCAAATAGTGTAAGAGGTTTATCAGCACAGCCGTGTATAAATTGTTCTAAGGGGACGTTTCATATGTCGACCCTTAGCCTAGGATACCTCACTGGAATCTTCTGATTTTTTCTTGTAGTTTGTGTATTTAGTGTAGCTTTTGTTTATTGCTAGCGCGTAATTGTAGAGAGAATCTCCTTTGTAGTAGCAGTCTTTCATTGTTGTACTGTAAAACAGTTGTGGCATGCATGTAGATTTGCACCAAGTATTTCGCAGCTGCAATTAACTAGATATTATTTTCAGTGCTATATTAATGTGTTCTCTTATTTTTGCTCTTCAAATTGTGCTTTTCTGTATTATCGTGTGAAATATTGTAACAATAATGACGTGTGAAAAACGTAACACTAGGCTTCAAAGTAAACTGAGAAATAATAGTGACGACGAGCGTAGCTTATCAGCACCACTGGGTACTGAATTAACAGACATTCGAAGTAGTAATTTGGTAATTGTGCATAGGGAGATGGAGCGGGCGGCAAATAATGGTGTAGGCAGTGAAACGGGTAGTGAACAGGGAAGCATTATCGATCGATCGGTCGGCAACAGCTCGCCTCAGGAATCCGAAATGACAGGACACAATTTTACAAATACTGTAGATTCATGTTTTGTGTCCTCACCGTTTTCTCAAATAAGTCAAGACACATTTTCAGCTTGTCAAAATGCGAATGTTGCCGGTGCAAATGCACTGCCGAAAAGCGTAGAGGAACAGATTCCAGACACTAATGCATTGTTATTACAACTAATGCAACAAATGGAACAAAATCAGAGACAAACACAGCAACAGTTAGACACAATGGGACAAAATCTTCAAAAGTTAGACAAAATGGAACAAAATCAGAGACAAACACAGCAAAAGCTTCAAAAGTTAGACATAGTGGAACAAAATCTTAAAAAGTTAGACACCACACTTGAACAAACACGTGAAGATTTAACTACTGAGTTACATAACATCGAATCGAAATGTCAAAAAATCTGTAATGATGTAAAAACACAAATTTGTGAGCATTTCCAACCTATTTTTTCGCGTCATGAAAATGCGTTACAGAATCATGAAGCAGCCATAAAAGAACTGCAAACTATTGTTCATGAAAATCATGACACCTTGCAAGCTAAAATGGACTCAGTTGCATCTACCGATTCGGTTACGCAACTTGCAAAAACTCAGGAAAACTTAAAGGACACAGTAGATTCGATTTCAACACAAATGGACACTCTGAAACTTGGTTCAGAAAAACACACTGAGGAAATGTGTTCACTATCGGAGAAAGTAGCCGAACTTTCAGATCAGGTCACTAACTTATCTACAAAGGTAGATGATGATCTGAATGACACAAGACCTGTAGCCTTTACTGACACAGAAGAGTATGAACAAATAAGAAAATTCAAACAAAATCAAAATCAAATCAATACACAGTACAAAAGAGAAATCCGGGAGTACAAGATCAGTTGACGCAGGTGATACAAGAATTACATATTTCAGAGGACACTCGCGCTCCAACACGGGAAGAGGAACTTAGAAATACGGAAAAGCCACAAAATAATAACACAGGGCATTTCGGTAATTATGAAAGTAATTGTCAAGGTGGACCGAATTTTGAGATGGAACCGCCGACACGACGTAACAATGACCGATATGCTACTCGCCGACACGATGACTTTGACTATAAGCTGTTCATTACTACATGTAAATTCAAAACGTTTAAGAATTCTGCCAACGACATTCATCCACAAGCATGGCTCCATCAATTCTCTCATTGTTTTCCTCCCAACTGGTCATTAGAACACAGATTAGAATTTATGTGTGGCTACTTGGAGAATGAACCAGCTGTAAGAATGCGATCGGTCATTCACGATTGTCACAGTGAAGGAGAATTTTACCATGCCTTCCTCTCAGCATATTGGTCTCAAGCCACACAAGACCGAATAAAACATTGCATCATAATGATGAAACATTTCGAACAATCTGAATTTTCCAGTCTCGTTAAATATTTTGAAGGCATGTTGCACAAGAATCAGTACCTGTCAAACCCATACAGCCCCTCAGAACTCATCCGCATTTGCTTAATCAAACTGCCTGAACATTTACGACATATTATTTTAGCAGGACGTTGCAGAGACGACATTGAAGCTTTTCAGGGACTCTTACAAGAATTAGAAATTGACACAGACAGTCGCGGGAGGCGAAAACAGGAAAACAATCACTACAGGGCACATCCGTCACAAGTCCGTGACGACAGAAATAATAACTGGACACGACAAGGCTATTCTCACAACACAAATCGTGACCAAAACAGACATCACCCGTATGACAACCGTTGGCAGAGTAGTAATAATTACAGGGAAAGATCACCTCTCCACGGTAATGACTATCACAGAGATAACCATAGAAACAGACAATATGGTAATCAGAACTATTATTATCAAGGGAGACAGAATAATTTCAGACGCAACAGTTCAGCGCGCAGTTACAATTCAGGGAGAAATTCTCCACCACGTGACCGACACAAAAGAAACTGTGTAAACTACCGACAAAACGACAGACGTGAATTTAATCAGAACTGGCGGGGTTCTAACAGAACAGAGCCCTCTCGGCAAGGCGAATTTGTAGAAGTTAGGTCTCCAAATCCCAATAACGATGCGCGCCAACAAAGAAACAATAGGCAATGACTCACACCGTTGGCAGCCACAAGACATTCTTATGAAACTGACGACACAGCTGCCGTAGCTAGTAATTACGTTAAAATGGAAGACATTAGGGACATCTTATTCCAGGAACACGACGTAAAACATAACAACATTGCATATCCTGTCATTCACATTGCTGTAAATGACGTAAAATTTACGGCAGTACTTGACTCCGGCAGTTCCATTTCAGTAATTAGTGAAACAGCTTTTAGCAAATGCAACAAATCGAACGATTGCCCCACACTTCCGTTACGTAAGATTAAATTACAAGGTTCAATCTTTGGAAAAAGTGTAGATGTACGCCAACAAACCAATTTAGAATTCTTTTGCCAAAGCCACAGCTTCTCTATGAACTTCCTTATTGTTCCATTATTGTCGACGGAAATTATACTGGGAGTAGACTTTTTAAATGAATACAAAGCAATCTTAAGCTTTCACGATGCTGAAATAAGTTTAGAGAAAGAAGGTAAGTCAATAGCTTTGAAATTTGAAGACTGGCTCTCAAACCGTGATGAGGAAATTAATCGGCTTTACCTTCTGTTAGATAACAGTTCGGAATTTTCTACGGAACTAGACACTAATAATCACTCTGCAAGTACTGACAGGGATGACATCGACGGCATATTTGAAATTAATGAGTTGATTCAGAATAAAATTCAAACAATTGACAATGACACTGATAGGCAGGACCTTTTTGAGATTTTACAAGCACATTCCACAGTTTTTACTCACAAAACAGGAACAATCACGGGATTTCAATACCAATTTCGTGTTCGTGAGCATACTAAATTTTGTGTTAGACCATACGTAATTCCGGCGCATTATAGGGACCGTGTTAGAACAGAAATACAATCTATGCTTAATGAGGGCATTATTGAGCCTGCAGTAAGATCATACAACAACCCATTACATGTTGTTGAGAAGAAGAATGGATCGATCAGGCTTGTTTTAAATTCGAGACAAATCAATACTATCATCATTCCTGAAACAGACAGGCCGCAGACGATGGAAGATCTTCTTCAAAAATTTAATGGTGTAAAAGTGTTGTCTTCCATTGATCTCAGATCCAGCTTTTATCAGATCGAACTTCATCCAGAATGTAGAAAATACACAGCTTTCCTTTGTTTCGGCGTTTGTTATCAGTTTCGGAAACTTCCTTTTGGTTTGAACATTTCTTCGGCAGCATTCATTCGTGGGCTAAATTCCATATTACCTGAGTTCTTAAAACGTCAAATCACCTTATATGTGGACGATATTCTGATAGCAGAAGCCTCATGGGAACAACACAATCGCATCCTCAACAGCGTGCTACGTATTTTTGCAGAATCTGGAATTACAGTTAACTTGGAAAAGTCTGAATTCGGTAGGTCAAAGGTGAAGTTTTTGGGACATATTATTTCTTCTGAAGGTATTCAGCCGGATCCTCAAAAGTTAGAAGCAATCAGAGCCATTCCAGTTCCATCCACAAAAAAACAAGTCCGCAGTTTTCTAGGTCTCGTAAATTTTTACCGTCGTTTTCTGAATATGCAAATTCTTGTTACACCAAAACTTTGTTCTCTCACTGGAAAAAATACTATTTGGAACTGGGACGAACAAGCACAGTTGGAATTCAATTCTTTGAAAGAAGCGTTACTTCACGCACCAATACTAGCTCATCCAGATCTGTCACAAGATTTCTGCCTTAGCACGGATTCTTCTAAAGTCGGTCTTGGTGCCCATTTATTTCAAGAAGCCATAGAAAATGACACTACTGTTCAGAAAACCATTGCTTTTGCTAGCCGAGTGCTAACAAAATCTGAAAAAACTTTTCCGTTACTGAATTAGAAGCTTTAGCTATCGGTTGGGCATTTAACAAATTCCGTTTCTTTCTTTCTGGTAAGCACGTAAAAGTATACAGTGATCATCGTGCATTACAATTTCTTATGTCTTCAAAATTAAATCATGATAGGTTAAAACGTTGGGCATTGTTTCTGCAAGAATTCCGCTTCACAATAATCTACATTCCCGGCAAGGAGAACATTGTTGCGGACGCGCTGTCACGCGCACCGGCTGTGCTTGAGAAAAGTATCACAGAAGGCAACCTTGAGAAAAATTTCAGTATTCTTTACATTCAGAAAGTCGCCTTTGAAAACTTCATCACCACATCTTTAAAGGACATTGCTCATGAACAAGATAAAGATCCGATTTGGAAAGATATCAAAAGTAAATGGCATGAAAAGACACACACTCAGATTCGGCATTATTACCTGGTTAGAAACAACATACTCTTCAAACGCTGCACTGTTGATGACAAGCTATGGGTACTTTGCATTCCAGACGATTTTGTTAATAAGCTCATTTGGTACATTCATCTCAGCTACGCACATTTTGGTCCACGAAAATGTTATCATATTCTTCGAACGACTTGTTATTTTAACAATATGGAAAAGCGAATTCGAAGAGTCTTGTCTATTTGTAAACTTTGTCAAAAGGCGAAACCATCTACTATCTCACATCGTGCTCTGTTGTTTCCTATTATTCCTTCTAAATTAAAAGAATTTGCTGCTGTTGATCTCTTGGGACCCCTTGTCAGAACATCGAATGGATATTCGTACGTTCTAGTCGCTGTTGAACTTACTTCAAAATTTGTTTCTTTCACTCCGTTACGTAAAGCCACTGGATGGTCTGTATCCAACGCCTTTGTTAAAAATTTCTTACGTGAAGTTGGACACGTTAGTAAAGTCATTTCAGATAACGGACTGCAATTCAGATCTGCTGTTTGGTCACGCATGCTTCGGAATCATAAAATCAAACCTGTTTTTATTTCATTGTATTCACCACATTGTAACCCGTCTGAACGGATTATGAAAGAAATAAATAAGCTTTGCAGACTTTATTGTCACAGAAAGCATCAGCATTGGGACAGATATTTACACTTATTTCAAAACGTGCTGAATGAAATGCCTCATGACTCCACTGCTTTACCACCTACTCTTGTACTGAAGAATGAAGAACCACCGAACAGAATCAGAGAGCTTGTACCTTTCCCGAATACACGTAAACTTTGACACAAAGACATAATTGATTTGGCTCTTAAAAATATAAAATCTGCAGCAGACAAAAGGAGAAAACTACACGGTATAGCAAAAGCAAAGAAATTATATATTGGTCAGAAAGTTCTCATTAAAGCTCATTCATTGTCACATAAGAAGAAACACTTGAGTCCCAAATTCTTTCTAGTTTACAATGGACCTTACAGAATCCGACGTATACCACATGATAATTGGGTTGAAGTTGAAACTCTGCGTTCTAGGAAGAGTAAAGGTTTACACCACATTTCACATGTAAAACCATTTATTGACAGATAATATGCTTTTTAACTTAGTCTTTGCAATTTCACTTCACGCTACTTGTACAATTTGTCACACTTAGAAACTGTTACCATGCAACAATGTTTGAAGTTAAATATCCAGTCAAGAACCAAGAGAACTTATTTAAACAGAAATTACAAATGCATTGTTATTGCGAACAGACGACACAGTGTAATTGTGTGTGTACATGCTTACTTGTTAGTGGCACGATTAGAACATTTACCAGTACTGCTAATGAGATTTTAATGCAACATTTTGGTTTACTGGAAAATACATTTGGGATATAAAGTACTTTCTGTGAGATTAAAGATGACTTCGTATTTGGTTTCTTTGACAGCTACACGGTTACATTACGACACTACTAATGCGTGACAATTTACAATGTTGCTTTTGCGGTGTATATGTTTTATATCGGCACAGTTTTTCTGAATTCTTCTGGAAAGCGAAACATGTTTTAGTAGTAACTTTTGTGGTACAGCTACAATGAGACAGCCTTTTCTGTAGCACAACAATACGTTACAGCACAGCACTTTCTTCACCACGGCAATAAGCGTAATAAGTAAGATATCTATACGCCAAGCGTTTCACCTTTGTTTATCATGAGGTAAGTACATTGGCTTCTGCAGAACTTAGCTTTTGGAGGACGATAACTACGACACTTCCACAGAGATTATCTTACAGCAAGACGCATATTTAGCGCTACAGGACACGTATTTGAGTGATTAATTTTGTACTAAAAACATTTATTTTCAAAGATATTTGAAATACAATGATACAAATGTTTTCCGTAATACATTTCATTCCATTCTTGTAATCTGTAACACCTGAGGGTATAATTACAATAATCCTCAGGGGGGTACACGCCTACTTTGTGTATCATGTGTTTGGCAAGCACAAGGAGCCCTAGCTAATATGGTATTTGCTTATACAATTTAACACATCGGTACCATATTTCTCTAACACATAAATTACACAGCTGTCTGATCATTTAACTGTGTCACTACGTCAGTGACACATGTTTACGTAATTACACCGTTGGATAACTTCACACTTACGAAATTGTATTTTGTCTGTACTGTGTGAGCTGTTCATATTTTTTCGGAATCATTGTGATACTATGAGAGCTTTGAATGATGTATTTGGTAAGGGAGCATGATTTTAAAGTATGTTTGAGGCTGATGACACTATTGGAATGAGCAGAGAATATTTTTTATGGTTTGAAATTATTGCAGAAAGCTACGATTTTTTTGAGATTTGACTGAGGTGTTATGATGTTATTTTTATGACGACGATGTGTATTATGCTGTTGAGGTATGTTTATGTCAATAAGATGATGCTACCATATATGAGGAATGTGATTACGTGTTTATATGTATATGAATAATGAAAGAAGTTAGGGACTCTTGACTTGTGAAAAAGGATGTTGGAGACAAAGAATCGTACTTTAAGAGTTATGAAATGTGTGTGTAAATGCGTGAATGTATCACAATGCCGGCGAAAATTTTTTCGGACACTGTTATATTCATAGGATTTTGTTCCTACACACTTGTGACGTAAATTTGCGACCTGTGAAATTTTCATATGAGACTGTCACTGTAGCGGAAACTGGTGTCGTAAATATTTCCGTAAGAAAGTTAAGTGACCACCTGCACGTAATGCGTCGTGGGCACACAGCTGTGTCAAACACCTAGAGAACAAGCCATTAGGGTGTGCCTTTCCGGAAGCACAGGTAGAAAAAAAAGAAAAAAGGCAGGCCTTTATCCTCGCCATTGACATTCCTTTAGAGAAAATATTGCAAATGCGACACCCTCATTACTTCCATTAACCTTGCTATTGACATTCCTTTGTAGAAAGCATAGCAAATATTACATGCTCAGTACCTGAAAACATATGATTACTCGTACTTTGTGCTAATTACTGAAATGCTTATGAATTGATGGGAAATATTCGTACATCTGCACACCTGATTATGACAATTGTCTTTCTACGAGAGTTGAGAGCTACTGACTTACGAAATGCCACATGACTATTGAATGATATTTTTATGCTTTGGTTTGCGTAATTGCTTATTTCATTTGATATCTGGTTTCCAGCTGTGTTGCAGCATTGCTTTTATAAAATAAAATGCATTTGCTAATGTGAACAGTTTCTGTCAACAGATCTATTAAATAATTATTTTTATGATCCACATTCTTTAATAAAGGAGCACTTGGAAAGGAAAGAACAATAAGAAGAAACTAGTAACAGTAACAAATAATTTTCTTTTCAAGTACATGGTAATATTTCTTTTTACAATAAGTTGTTGTGGTGCACCACTGTAATTACATAGACATTAAGATGTGAATAGACATTTCCCTTGTCTGCATTGTTGTTTTTACTGTAATATTCTTTTTGCTTGAGCTATGTCATGTTTAGGTATAAGTTACTGCTGTTTGCCAGGCATAGTGTTATTGAAATTAACTTTGTATTACTCTGTTAAGCTTTTCTTGTTGCTGCACATTGGCTCATATTAGTTGTAATTTTGCATTTTATCTGTTAATTTAGATTTACTGCTGCTTGCTTTGCAAATTGGCATTTTTTGTCATTGCTGTTTGTGTTAATTTGTTATGTGCTGCTGCATTGCCTCGTCCCTTAGTTTAGCATCTGAGCTCAGTAGATTTAAGTTAGCTTAAGAGGGGGTAGACTATATAAGAAACTAACTATGATGACTTGGAAGAAATGTATTGAGAAGCTATATGAAAATGGTTTGGGCAAAAAAAAAAAAGGATACTGTACAGTGGAGAAAAACTATTTTTGACAGAGGATGAGAACAGAATACAGAAGGCAGGCTTAGATAGGACTTTTGGGAATAATGATGAATGAAGGGAGATCTCCAAGAAGCAAAGAAAGTTTTGTTTGCAAAATACTGCAATGAAACAAACCCTGTCCTTTCCTTTTGTGTTATCCCACTATGTGTTTGTGTACCCTTGTGTATTTGTTTTCTTCCTGTCTCTGTGTAGTTTCATAGAATTTTTTCTTCTTCTAATACTCCGCTACATGAACTATGATGAGGAATACTGTTATTCTCAAATATAATTTGCATTAATAATATGTTATTTACCTTGTAAAGATGCTTAGACATTATTTATTCTGTTTTTTTTTAATTCGATTGTGTAAAGTTGATGTTTCAAAAGTTATTCTGATCTTTTATGTATTTATTTATGTCATAATTCCTGTAACACTGATGTATATGTTAGTTCAATTCTTTTGTAAAGCCCATATTACTACAAATGTTATCTGTATTGTTATGTTTTTAATGATGTATTTTGTACCTTTGTAATTGTATTCTTACGTCATAAAATTGTAATTGACACCAGTTCATCATATTATTAACTTGTAAGCATTCATTTCACTGCACACTTTTCTGTTGGTCATACTATATGAACACTATGTGAGAAGTTGGGACTGTTGGTGTTTGCACCTGTGTTACTAATTCAGTAAGGGACTGGATAACAGCATTGCTGGTTCTAAGGACAATTCCCAAAAACTTTGTGAGTGCACAGGTGGTGGTTCATGGACTTTCTATATTGTCCGAAAGACTCTTCGATGGTGATTGTGCACCTGCACAGTCACAACAGATGGCTGCTGGCCATCTCTACAAGTACTGCAGTGGGTCTACACCTTTGCTGACTCACCAATACCACAATCTCTACCAGGACTACAGTGGGTCTGCTCTGTGATGACCTACCTACCAATAATCTTCAAAACGTCGACTGACTCTGCTGTGGGTTTGCTCTGTTGTGGCCCATTACCTGTCTGCATGTCAAGAGTCAGCACTGTCTTTCCGTTGGAAGGGCAACACTACTTCTTCAAGACTGCATGGAAATCCACTACTTCTGTGTGCAATTTCTTTTACTAATGAGACTTTGTGAAAAACAAAAACTGTAATTACTATTATGATGAATGATCAGGACTATCTTTATGGAGTGTGAGAAAATTTAAGCTTTTGACCAACACTGTATTAATAAGTGTGTGCATTTGATATCTTTCTTACTGTAATTATGAAAAAATTTTTCAAATCTGTATTGGCCACTGCACTAAAAAATTTGTAAAATTTTTTGTGGGGAGCGTGGGGGCTAATATGAAACGTCCCCTTAGAACAATTTATACACGACTGTGCTGATAAGCCTCTTACACTATTTGCATTTCAAACAGCTGAGCAAAACTGAACGTACTCAAACATTCACTAAAGTGACACACAATATTTTTAGCGCAACGCAATCTGACTATCAAAGATCCCTGCAAAAGAATGGCCCTGAGTAACATTAAACTACACCTTTCAAAAATCACTTACCTCACAAAAATCTTCATTACTCGAACTACTGCAATACAGCGAGCACCACTACTGGCAGCTAAATAAAAGATTCAAACTACGGAAGGCACTAACTACTGATAGGGATAGTTAACAAATGAAGGATTTTAATAGAGAACAAACAATGTATTTACCTTAATATCATCACAAGTCATAATATATGTAATTTCAAAACTCTGCCATCTCTCTCCTCACATCCACCACTGCTGGCGGCTCACCTCTAACTGCGCAACGCTACGCGCTGTTAAAATCCAGCTGCCCCTCTACAATGGCAGACAACAATGCAAACTAGCCACAGACTGCACACAGCACAGCCAGTGATTTTCATACAGAGAGCGCTACGTGGCGGCGGCGTTACCAATATAAGAACCTAAACAGCCTACTTACATAAAGAAAACATAAACAGCCTACTTACATAGCCCCCATGCTCCCCACAAAAAATTTTTACAAATGGAGTTGGGCACTGGCCAGTACAGATTTGAACAAAATTTTTCACAATTACAGTAACAAAGATATTAAATGCACACACTTATTGATACAATGTTGGTCAAAAGCTAAAATTTTCTCACAGTCCATAAAGATAGTCCTGATCATTAATCATAATAGTAATTACAGTTTTTGTTTTTCACAAAGTCTCATTAGTAAAAGAAATTGCACACAGAAGTAGTGGATTTCCATGCAGTTTTGAAGAAGTAGTGTTGCCCTTCCAACGGAAAGACAGTGCTCACTCTTGACATGCAGACAGGTAATGGGCCACAACAGAGCAAACCCACAGCAGAGTCAGTCGACGTTTTGAAGATTATTGGTAGGTAGGTCATCACAGAGCAGACCCACTATAGTCCTGGTAGAGATTGTGGTAAGAACCTAAACAGCCTACTTACATAAAGAAAACATAAACAGCCTACTTACATAGCCCCCATGCTCCCCACAAAAAAATTTTTACAAATGGTTTTGGGCACTGGCCAATACAGATTTGAACAAAATTTTTCACAATTACAGTAACAAAGATATAAAATGCACACATTTATTGATACAATGTTGGTCAAAAGCTAAAATTTTCTCACAGTCCATAAAGATAGTCCTGATCATTCATCATAACAGTAATTACAGTTTTTGTTTTCACAAAGTGTCCTTAGTCAAAGAAATTGCACACAGAAGTAGTGGATTTCCATGCAGTCTTGAAGAAGTAGTGTTGCCCTTCCAACGGAAAGACAGTGCTGACTCTTGACATGCAGACAGGTAATGGGCCACAACAGAGCAAACCCACAGCAGAGTCAGTCGACGTTTTGAAGATTATTGGTAGGTAGGTCATCACAGAGCAGACCCACTGTAGTCCTGGTAGAGATTGTGGTATTGGTGGGCCACCACAGGTGCAGACCCACTGCAGTCCTTGTAGAAATTGTGGACAGGCCCACTATAGTCCTGGTAGAGATTGTGGCATTGGTTGGCCATCAAAGATGCAGACCCACTGTAGTCCTTGTAGAGACGGCCAGCAGCCATCGGTTGTGACTGTGCAGGTGCACAATCACCATTGAAGAGTCTTGCGGATAATATAACAAGTCCATAACCACCACTTGTGCACTCACAAAGTTTTTGGAATGTTCTTCGAACGAGCAATGCTGTTATCCAGTCCCTTGCTGAATTATTAACAACAGTCCCAACTTCTCACATATTTTGCATTACTGTGACCAACAGAAACGTGTTGAAATGTAACTTACAAGTTTCAGTTCATGACAAATTACAAAACTCCGCCATCTCTCTCCTCACATCCACCACTGCTGGCGGCTCACCTCCAACTGTGCAACGCTATGCGCTGTTCACATCCAGCTGCCGCTGCCTAACACTACAATGGCAGACAACAATGCAAACTAGCCACAGACTGCACACAGCACAGCCAGTGATTTTCATATAGAGCGCTACGTAACGTTGCCAATAAGAAAACATCAACAGCCTACTTACAGGTTCTTGAACGAAACTGTAAAACATCATCATTTGAGTCGTATGCGCAGAATTACGTCACTCAGTCTAATTTGTTTGTGCAAACTTTTTCCAATTTTGATGTCGTTTGGTTTCTTCTCTGAAATTATATTAATGCAAGTTATCTGAATTAACAAATATTAGAACCACACTGAATAAACTTTCCAGATTCAAACTCGCGATGACCGTTGTCACAATTAATAATCTTGTCAAATAAATTAATAATTCATTAACATAATTCTTCATAAATAAGTTCTCGGAACACGTATTTGAACTTTAGTAGTATCCACTAGTTTATTATCTTCCTACATATAGACGTGAACCTGAGTCTTTACAAGATAGGACTGACCATTTACAACATGATTAAACTTTCTATGACATCGTTGTTGTACAAAATTACAAAATCTTATTTTTTCAGTTTTTTAGAAGCACGACGCAACAACTCGGTCTCAGGATCTTCTGTTGCTCTCTGGCTGTCGACCCGCGACGTACAGTGGCCAGCAATTTTCTCTCTGGTCCCGGCAGTGAAGATGCTGTCTCCGTTCGTTGCGCCGCCCTCTCCGTACACGAAACATAAAAAATTAAATACAAACTTTATACAATTCACAACTATTAAAAATATTAAAAAATACATAAAGAAACACTAAATTAACTTATATTCATCTGCAAACTGGGCTGACACTGGTGGATGGGTGACGATTCAATTTCGTGTCCCACTACACTATGACAGTACATTTACTTCCGCATTGATCCTGGATTGTTCTTTTAAATTGACTTGGTGTTCCCATCCCACTTCTATAAATATGATCCGTAATCCTCATGTAAGATGAAGCGCTGTGAGATAAAATTAAATTCTTTGACTCCAATAACCCCGTGCTTCACGTACGTAATAACCGTTCTTTTCGTTAACGTTGCGTTATGAGGCTCAACGATCAAAACTGCAAGAAGGGAGATCAGCTGCCAGCAGCGTCTCCTTATAAATGGACCTATTTTCTCGTTTTTTTAATGGAGCTACAGTTTGTTAAAGAAAACTTCTTAACAAACTGTGAAGAAAGTATTTACACATTAATTGTAATAATAATATTGCAGCAGTCATTATTCTTATAGCATTTTTATCCGGCTCTCACTTTTGTCTCATCGACAGAGTCATCTGCAGGCCTCTACAGCAAAAATTAGACGACATTAAATACATAATAAGATGTCATACATACTAATGTACAACCGAAACAAAGGAAACACCTTAATACATGTAAGGAAATGGAAACAAGTAACTAAGTAATGCTTTCCGGGTATAATCATGCGAATAGTGTGAATGTATAACGTACTTTTCACATATAGTGCAAAGAACTCAAGTTGCCTATCAGAAATCAGCAATATTATTGCAATGCAAACATTCTTCCTACACGTTCATTGCATAAATTTGTAAGTTTATAATCGACTAAGATCCAACATTGTTTCTCTTGTGTGAAAGAAAATGAAGAACAGCATCAGATAGCTAGTGTGAAATTGTAGGAAACGGTAAAAGTGTAAGAAACAATAAATAGTGGTATTGGGGAAATAAGTGTGATAATTATCTGATGACCGTCGTTAGACAACCCTGGCCATATTACGTAGTACGAATAGTACATGAAAATAGGGATTAGTGCCATTCATTAATAGTGTCAGAGCAAGGAAACATAAGAAATGTAGTATATTTCCACCAGGCTGCATTTAGCCGATTTTCTAGGCACGTATTCGTGATTTGTGGTGAACATAGATCATTGTTTGACTTCGTTGTCACTTCGTCACGTCACTAGGTACTACGGCTGAGTTGTTAGTGTATACAAGCCCGTGCTTTTCTTCAACCCTTTCTGTAAGTTACCTGTCTGGCTCATTACTTATCAAATGCGTTCAAATGGCTCTGAGCACTATGGGACTTAACAGCTGTGGTCATCAGTCCCCTAGAACTTAGAACTACTTAAACCTAACTAACCTAAGGACATCATACACATCCATGCCCGAGGCAGGACTCGAACCTGCGACCGTAGCAGTCGCGTGGTTCCGGACTGCGCGCCTAGAACCGCGAGACCACCGCGGCCGGCCATGACTTATCCATTGCACATCATCCTTCTTTAAGTGATTGGTCTCCTGCATTTTATTAGAATAACGTTTAATGCACTTAATGTTAAATTTTTTGTAAGCTTCCTGTGTGGCATATTCTCTGTTCAAAGCTCATAAGTCTTCTTTCGTTAGTGTTTTGGTATCTTATACGAATAGCGTTTAACGGTTTCAGTGCTTGCCAAACTGGTTTAATTCATTGGCGTTCTGTATTTTGTTAGAATACTGTTTAATGCTTTCAGTGCTTGCTTGTTACATTCATCGGGGTTTTTTACTTTATTAGAGTAGTGTTCAGTAGTGGTTTACATGTATATGTTACAGATCAGATCAGCCGTTATTTAAGGTTTTATTTTTTTCGTCCACGCGGAAACCAGTTAAGGGAGCGCACTGTACGGTTTGGTTGGTCTTGTGGCATTCACCATATCATTTTGTAAAGTCCTCACTTGTCTGTGTAAATGGTGTCAATCCTGGTATGATAACTGGAGAGCTGATTCTAGTAGATACACATTTCTTGTAATTAGTTGTTTTTCGAATTAGCTGACTTTGTACTAACTATCTTGTGATTCGTTTGTCTGTGTTTCTGCCCTCCAGGCTTCCCTGACTCTTTTATAAGTGTTTGGCTATATCAGTTGTTTGCTTACCTGTAACCACACGAGATTTAGCGTCTGTCTTGGTCCTGGGTCAAATGTTTCAATTATTTATGATACCAGTAACGGAACATTTGTATTTACCATTATTTTCTCTTATGCTTTAATGAACCTAGTTTCCTCTAAAACCTGTCTCACTAAATCTAAGCAACACTGTGTGGAGAAGGCCTTTGTTATACGTTCAACCCTATGTTTTGGTCGACTTTTGCGAAGTACATTTAACTATGTTTATATGCCTAATAACGTTCCAGCCAGTGGAGACATAAGCTTAAGATTTCACAAAATAGTTATTGATGAATTTCTTGTACTTTAAACAAATATCATGTAAGTAACGTCATCAGAGGTAATTGTAAGATTTGCCTGCATGGCAGCCGGCTGTAAACTCAGTTACTCTGTATTTGTCTTAAAAGCATTTAAATTTCAGTGTAATTTCTGTTTAGTTACGTTTGGCCAGTGTTGCCGTGAATTGGCCTTCATGGTCGAGGCATCTTGTTCCTAAATGAAATTTGTATGCAAACCTTAAGTATTTTAAATTGATTTCGCTTCACCGTGGCACGCATTTTTCACAGGACTTGAGCATTTGGGCATTTGACAAGTAAAATGTTTTTCTTGATTGGTTTATGTTCTTCACCCGTAATAGTCTGTTAATGAGCAACGCCATACGGGAACTAATAATTATACTAGAACTGTTTAGCACTTGTCAAATAGTTCCATTCTGCCCAGCCTATCTTTGTTGTAGTTTTAAAATTTTCATTTTCGTTCCACACATTTCAAGTACTGTATTTATTGACGTGGTGAACCTTGACATTAACTGACAATTATCAGTACTTTCGCTATCAAATTGCGTATTTTCACGTTGTAACGGTTTTAATAGTTAACTGCTGTTTAATTTTACTTTATTGTGGTCCCAATACCTTACTACTCCCAAACGAGCTCCATTCCACTTCGATAGGTGTACAACGTTTCAGTCATGCTAATGTGTTCTGTACCGAGTGTTTTTCTTAAAATTTTTGCCCACCACCTGTGCATGTAGACTGTGATGGTTAACAGTGGCAAAATTCCGGTTAACGGAATTTAAGGATTTGACATAAACCGACTACTAACATAAAATGCTTGAAAACTTTTGAGAAGAAGATGCCTTTGATAAAAGGGCATATATGGAACCTCGTTCAGTTATGATCAGGTGTGTATTGGCATTTCCTCCTGCTACTTCGATCGAGGTTTCATATAGTGGCCAGCTACGCAGACAGCTCCTGATCGAATCAGGACAGACATCGCTTTTCCTCAGTCCCGTTTGTTGGTTCTGCAACATGAAATCAAGCGAGATATTTGTTCTTCAGCATTGCGAAAAAAGGGGAGAGAGTTGCCTAAAGTATACCTCTTCATAGATTTCATTTATTATAGCGTAAACAGTAAGCTTCAAAATAAGTTAAACAAAGGTGTCCTCATATGCAGGCCCTTGTTCCAGGTATCTGATTTATAGAATGGAATTTCCAAGACAATATTTTACACATAATTTTCTAAACATCTGCAAGTGGTACAAATTACATATCTGGTTTCCTATTTGTACTAGTGGGTGCTTGGAATGCACCACCGTTACAAAGTATGTCCCTGAGCTTAAAGACATGTACTGCTCTAAGCGGAAGCAGAAGTTCCATGTTTTAGTTCTTACATTATCATTTTTAGGCGTGCAGTATCGCTTTGCTGGAATCTACATTTCGTATTTCATGTAGCTGGTCATTATACCATTCTATCTTACTCGCAAAATTTTCTCTAACTTTTCTCAGTTTTACAAATGAGATTGTGCAGTGGTTCCCCTCTGAGTTTCCAAAACACAAACTTTTTATAGGTCAGGCTGTAGTCCTACATATCTTCCCTTCTGTTTTGTTAGCTTTCTTTTTGCGTGGACTACTCGTCGTTTCACAAGCTTCTTGGTGATGCCTTAAAGTTTTTCTTGGCGCTTTCATGATTGTCCTAGAATCCGGTGATATTTCTTGGATGAACACTTTCATTTCATTATCTATTACCATGGATTCTTGTGCACTGTAATTATGGGGCAATCCCTTCTGTTATACAATGTTAAGCGATTGTTTTCTGTCGTCCGCTAAGCTTGAATTGGACATATTCTCTTCAAAAGTAAGAATGCTCTCGTTCAATTTGTTTCCACTTCTTTGTAAAATCTCCATCTTCTTCCGGAAACACTTTATTGCTCCCAAACTTCATTATTCCCCGTTTCCGTTCTTCACTTTATTTTCAACATGTCTCTTCATTGTTGGCTTACGCACATTTTATGTATGTGCACATTAATTTAACCAATTCCCAATTTAGATACGCTTTTGCAGCTAAATTCAATTAATCTGTGCGACACTTCCCAAAACGCCGTTTTATTACCCTTTTGTAATACTTCCTCATGAAATCAGGATGGATGTTGGCAAATTGCTAAGCATCAACGACGCTAATAAAACATTACTAGTGTTCAATTATTTGTACACAATGTTTACAAGTGGTCGTCCTTTCTCACCAGTCTCGTTTGTTGTTCATTCACCTGCGTGTTGAACTGTAGCCCAGAAGATAATGTCAACGACCCCGGCGTGATGGGGGACTGCCAGCAAGCAGTGGCGGCCGTTGAGCAGCATTACGTGTTTCTGGCGCTGTCTGTTGGAGGGTTCTCTGAAGTCTACGACGGTTCTCGATGACCCACACCTGTTGTCGGTAGTCGTGTGTCTGGTTGATCGCTTTCCTACACCTGTTAGCACCTGAAAACCGCCAAATGTAGAACAGGAATGTGAGGATGTTGCTGTCTTCCGTGCTAAAAGCCGGTACTGGTAACACTCCGCGATGTATGTTCTTCGGAGAAAGTCAGTTTCACCTTCAGTTGATGGTAGGTGGTGAGTAGCGTCATCAGCTGAAGACCATCGCCTCGAACGCACCTTTGGCTACCTCATAGGTTGTGCTGGAATATCTAGTACATAGGTTCACTACAGTATGGTTATCACGAAATCGATATTACTGTGAATGCCACTGATCCCAATGATCTACTGATGACGAGAACTCGAGTATTTAAAGGGAGCTAGCGTGTCTCTGTTTGTATGACTGAAAGTGTCCTCCTTACGCTCCTATATTCACATCGCAAGCTGTTTACTGATGTGTCAGTCCCTCTCTGTGTACGCTTAGGGAAGAGATAGAGTTTCCTTCAAGATGTCTGACGAGCTGATGAATGTGCTTGTCTTGCTTCCTTTGGTTTTCTGCCTCAGTGTACTTTCTGCTCAATGCTAGTCCTTACTCAGCACATGGTGTCGTAATGTGTTGTCAATCACACCTACTTGCGACATACTGGCTCGCTTACGCCCTCTGCCTCTGTCGCTGGCACGACTCTAATAGTTATTTTCTCTGTCTCGAGCGTTCCTTCTTTCAAGAGCATTAAAAAGTTTGCCTACTTTTCACTCAGAACTGAATGCACTGTCCTCTGTTACGAAAAGGTTGAACTGAAATTGCCACTACAAATATTGTGTCTCAGCACAGAAATTTACTTAAAAACCAAACTAACTGGAGTTCATTCTGCAAGAAATTCTACCAAAATTATTTCTAAAAACCACAACCGAAATAGAACTGTGCACTGTTAAATCAATTTAAATTACGTACATTATGTGGTCAAAGTATCCGGACACCTGACTGATAACCACTGACAAGTTCGTGGCGCCCGTTATCGGTAATGCTGGAATTCAGTGTGGTGTTGGCCCACCCTTAGCCTTGATGATATCCTCCACTCTCGCGGGCACACGTTCAATCAGGTGCTGGAAGGATTCTCAGGGAATGGCAGCCCATTCTTCACAGATTACTGCACTGAGGAGAGGTATCGATGTCTGTTGGTGATGCCTGGCACGAAGTCGGCATTCCAAAACATCCCAAAGGTTTCTATAGGATACAGGACAAAGCTCGGTGCAGGTCAGTCCACTACAGGATGTATTTGTTGTGTAACTACTCCGTCACATGCCGTGCATTATGAATAGGTATTCGATAGTGTTGAAAGATGCAGTCGCAATCCCCGAATTGCTCTTCGACAGTGGGAAGCAATAAAGTGCTCGAAACATCAATGTAGGCCTGTGCTGTGATAGTGTCACTCAAAACAACAAGGGCTGCTAGCGCTCTCCATGAAAAACTCGACCACACCATAACACCACCGCCTCCGAATTTTACTGTTGGCACTACACACGCTGGCAGATGACGTTCACCAGGTATTCGCCATACTTGCATCCTGCCATCGGATCACCATATTGTATACCGTGATTCGTCACTACACACAATGTTTTTCCACTATTCAGTCTTCCATTGTTTACGCTCCTAACACCAAGCGAGGCGTCGTTTGGCATTTATCGGCGTGACGTGTGACTTATGACCAGCCGCTCGACCATGAAATGAAAGTTTTCTCACCTCCCGCCTAAATATCATTGCACTTGCAGTAGATACTGATGGAGTTTGGAATTCCTGTGTGATGGTATGGATAGATGTCTGCCTTTTACACATTACGGCCCTCTACAACTGTCGGCGGCCTCTGTCATTCAACAGACGAGATCGGCGTGTACCCCTTTGTCCTGTACGTGTCCCTTCACGTTTCCACTTCACTATCACATCGGAAACAGTGCACATAGGGATGTTTAGGAACGTGGAAATCTCGCGTACAGACGTTTGACACAAGTGACATCCAATGAACTGACCACGTTCGATGTCCTTGAGTTCGAAGAAGCGCCCCATTCTCCTCTCACACAATGTCTAATGACTACTGAGGTCTTAGATATTTAGTACCTCGTATTAAATGGCAACAGAAAGCACCTAATATGAAAAACGTGCGTTTTTGGCGGTGTGCAGCAACACTGTGAAACACACACTGGCCACAGGCCCATTAATAATCTGAATCACAAGGAAAATGCTTAGAATTTGTGCAGTGGAAAGGTGACATGAGAATCAAACGAACCAACAAAGTAAGAAAGGCATCTTACCTGAAAAGTTACTGCATAATCGCCAGCAAAAGCACAGCCTGAAGAACTCGCGCCGGGTAAAATATGTTACAGTAAAACAAAATTACAATGAAAAACATCTGCCTTGAAAAGAAAACACTAATCCGCTTATTATAATGACAACGCTGTGTCTTAAATTCGTATATTACGAGAACATAAAACATAGAAAACCCATCTTTACTTTCGTTAAAAATGTCTTACAAGCCAATCATCGGCAATAATTATTACCTGATAAATATATCCATAATGCAAATCCATTCTCTCTGTTCTATAAATGCTAGGTTTTTAAGTCGTTCCTTCAGATTAATAATTCATAACAATTTTTCTTCAGTGAAATCTTTCAAAATCACTTTGCCCGTGGCAAAATACACTCCTGGAAATTGAAATAAGAACACCGTGAATTCATTGTCCCAGGAAGGGGAAACTTTATTGACACATTCCTGGGGTCAGATACGTCACATGATCACACTGACAGAACCACAGGCACATAGACACAGGCAACAGAGCATGCACAATGTCGGCACTAGTACAGTGTATATCCACCTTTCGCAGCAATGCAGGCTGCTATTCTCCCATGGAGACGATCGTAGAGATGCTGGATGTAGTCCTGTGGAACGGCTTGCCATGCCATTTCCACCTGGCGCCTGTGTTGGACCAGCGTTCGTGCTGGACGTGCAGACCGCGTGAGACGACGCTTCATCCAGTCCCAAACATGCTCAATGGGGGACAGATCCGGAGATCTTGCTGGCCAGGGTAGTTGACTTACACCTTCTAGAGCACGTTGGGTGGCACGGGATACACGCGGACGTGCATTGTCCTGTTGGAACAGCAAGTTCCCTTGCCGGTCTAGGAATGGTAGAACGATGGGTTCGATGACGGTTTGGATGTACCGTGCACTATTCAGTGTCCCCTCGACGATCACCAGTGGTGTACGGCCAGTGTAGCAGATCGCTCCCCACACCATGATGCCCGGTGTTGGTCCTCTGTGCCTCGGTCGTATGCAGTCCTGATTGTGGCGCTCACCTGCACGGCGCCAAACACGCATACGACCATCATTGGCACCAAGGCAGAAGCGACTCTCATCGCTGAAGACGACACGTCTCCATTCGTCCCTCCATTCGCGCCTGTCGCGACACCACTGGAGGCGGGCTGCACGATGTTGGGGCGTGAGCGGAAGACGGCCTAACGGTGTGCGGGACCGTAGCCCAGCTTCATGGAGACGGTTGCGAATGGTCCTCGCCGATACCCCAGGAGCAACAGTGTCCCTAATTTGCTGGGAAGTGGCGGTGCGGTCCCCTACGGCACTGCGTAGGATCCTACGGTCTTGGCGTGCATCCGTGCGTCGCTGCGGTCCGGTCCCAGGTCGACGGGCACGTGCACCTTCCGCCGACCACTGGCGACAACATCGATGTACTGTGGAGACCTCACGCCCCACGTGTTGAGCAATTCGGCGGTACGTCCACCCGGCCTCCCGCATGCCCACTATACGCCCTCTCTCAAAGTCCGTCAACTGCACATACGGTTCACGTCCACGCTGTCGCGGCATGCTACCAGTGTTAAAGACTGCGATGGAGCTCCGTATGCCACGGCAAACTGGCTGACACTGACGGCGGCGGTGCACAAATGCTGCGCAGCTAGCGCCATTCGACGGCCAACACCGCGGTTCCTGGTGTGTCCGCTGTGCCGTGCGTGTGATCATTGCTTGTACAGCCCTCTCGCAGTGTCCGGAGCAAGTATGGTGGGTCTGACACACCGGTGTCAATGTGTTCTTTTTTCCATTTCCATGAGTGTACATTGAAGCGCCAAGGAAACTGGCATAGGCATTCGCATTCAAATACGGACATATGTAAACAGGGAGAATACGGTGATGCAGGCGGCAACACCTATACAAGTGTCTGTCGCTGTTGTTAGATCGGTTACTGTTGCTACAATGCACGCTATCAAGATTTCAGTGAGTTTGAACGTCGTGCTATAGTCGACGCACGAGCGATGGGACACAGCATCTCCGAGGTACCGTTTAATCGGGGATTTTCCCGTACGACTACTTCACGTATGTACCGTGAATATCAGATATCCGGTAAACATAAAATGTCTGACATCGCTGCGGCGAGATAAGGATTCTGCAAGGACGGGAAAACGGCGACTGAAAGAAGCGTTCACCGTGACAGAAAAACAACCTTTCCGCAAATTGCTGCAGATTTCAACACTGCGCCGTCAACAAGTGTCAGCGTTGGAACCATTCAACGAAACGATATCGATATAGGCTTTCTGAGCCGAAGGCCCACACGTATACACTTGATGACTGCATGAGACAAAACTTTCGGCCTCGCCTGGACTCTTTAAAATCATTATTGGAATGTTCATGACTGAAATATGTTACCTGGGTCAGACGAGTCTCATTTCAAATTGTACCGAGCGGATGGACGTGCACGAGTATGGAGACAGTCTCATGAATCCGTGGGCCCCTCATTTCAGTAGGGAACTGTTCAAGCTGGTGGAAGCTCCGTAATTGTGTGGGGTGTGCGTAGCTGGAATGATACCGGACTCCTGGTCCGTCTAGATACAACTCTTACACATGACATGTACGTAAGCATCATGTCTAACCATCTGCATCCATTCATGCTCATTGTGCCTTCCTACAGACTTGAGGCCGGCCGCGGCGGCCGTGCGGTTCTAGGCGCTCCAGTCCGGAGCCGCGCAGCTGCTACGGTCGCAGGTTCGAATCCTGCCTCGGGCATGGATGTGTGTTATGTCCTTAGGTTAGGTAGGTTTAAGTAGTTCTAAGCTCTAGGGGACTGATGACCACAGCAGTTGAGTCCCATAGTGCTCAGAGCCATTTGAACCATTTTTTTAACAGACTTGAGCAATTCCAGCAGGACAATGCGACACCCCACAAGTCAAGAACTGCTATAGAGTGGCTCCAGGAACACTCTTCTGAGCTTAAACACTACCACTGGCCACAAACTCCCCAGACATGAACATTACTGAGCATATCACGCATGCCTTGCAATGTGCTGTTCAGATGAGATCTCCACCTCTTTGTACTCTTGATTTATGGACAGCTCTTCACGATACATGGTGCCAATTCCGTCCAGCATTACTTCTGACATTAGTCGAGTCCATGCCATGTCGTGCTGCGGCACTTCTGCTTGCTCGCATGGGCCCTACACGATATTAGGTAGATGTACCACTTTCTTTGGCTCTTTAGTGAAAATGAGTTTTAGTAACTTTTTTCTAATTTCTGTCTCTTACTATTCTGCGCTGTATCTTTTCTGACGTCTGACATGTAAGAATTTACTCCTATTTGTTCGCAACGTCTACTGCGACCAAAAACACTTCTATTCTCCCTTCACTCTTTCTTTTTTTCTTTGAACATGTCACATATTTTTTGGTTTATACACATTTTATATACGCGTACATTGATTTCGTCCACATTCCCAGTTTAGATGTATTGTTACAGCTAACTTCATCTCCGCGCCACTTTCATAACGCCTTGCTCTTGTGGTACTGTAGTAGAAAATCGCTATTTAAGTAATAAAACTGGTCTGCAGTATTACCACGTACAAAAGTGAATCTTGGATGTTAGATAGTTCAGAGGGGAAATGAAACTTTTGGTATTTGATGGTCCAGTAGAATGCTGAAGATCAGATGGCTAGATGGCATAAGTAATGAGAAGGCATTGAAAAGAACTGGTGAGAAAAGAAATTTGTGGCATGACTCGACTAAAAGAATAGCTCACGTGATAGGACACATTCGGTGGCATCACTGAATCATCAGGATAGTTTCGGAAAGGATTGCTGAACGTTACCTTCAATAAACAATGCGTTATGCATTTTTAAAACTGTCAGTACGAATTAGTTTCTTAAACTGTAATACTAAATGACTGTAAACTTACGACATTATAGGCAACGCCTTCAATTTCTCTTTGTCATTTGTCCGCAAACTAACTGCAACTAATACAGATTCATGACCGTCTGAACACTAAGATTAATGCATGTACCAATATATTAACCCATAAATAAAACATTACTTTGTCAATGAGCAACGAATATTACCTCAGACCTATTTTTACATGCTTATTGTATTAGGACCGCTTTCAGTTCTTTGAACGAAACCGGTCGTAACGCAACAAGCATACGAAAATACAGCCGAGGTGATATTTAATCTGAAGCTATCCCGTGTATGTGCCATTCGAAGAGATCTCGGTTGTCCAACGGGATACGATTGTCAAATTCCCACAATATTTCAGTGAGTAACCATTCCACCACCATCAGGTGTTGCAGATGCAATGATCTGTCCGCTCTCTGTCGCGAGTGTTTACCTCTCGCTGGTCCAGGTGCGAGTCTGTGCGCCGACCGCGCAGGCTGCTGTAGGTGGTGGGGGGAGGGACGGCCGTGACGGAATGATCCCGTCTCCGCTTGTTCCGCTTATCCTCAATAGAGCTTTGTACTGGTTCCCATGCCTTACTGTGTTGATAACTATTGTCAATGTGGCCGAGGTTGTCTATTACTCGAATTTCCATGGTCTCTTTGAAGATGCTGTCCCAGTACTTATTTGTGGAGGTCAGTACTTTTGTCTTCTCATAATTCGCCGTTTGTCCATTGTTTAAGCAATGTGTTAGGACAAATTGGCTTTGTTGGCACTGGTGTGTAGCGTTCGATCTTTTACCGTACGAATTGCTTGCCGATGTAGGTTTTACCACAACCGCACGGAATTTTGAATGCGCCCGCTTTCTTTAAGCCAATATCGTCTTTCACCGTTCCTAGTAAAATGCGCTTCTTAACCAGCGGTCGGAAGACTGTGTCGATCTGGTGTTGCCTCAGTAATATCCCTACTTAGGACGACACGTTGCCTGCAAGAGGTAGAAATGCGAGGCCTCTTTTCTCTTCTTCCGTTTTTTCTTCATCTGGTCCGTGATGCACTTCTCTTGTCGGAAGGCCCTTTGGATTTGGTGGCTGGCGTATCCATTCTTGCAGAACGCAGCTTCCAGTCCCGTTGATAGGTTTTGTTCTCCGAGACCGTATGTGCTCTTGCGCTACACCAGGACATCGAGGAAAGGTATTTGTACATCTTTCTCGATTTCCATGCTGAACTCTATGTTACTATGGATGAAATTTAGATGTTTTAGAGTTATTTGTAGTTGGTCCTCTCCTTGTGGCCAGATAAGAAATGTGTAGTCCACATATCGGAAGAAACACAGAGTCCTTAGTTCGGCAGTTTTCAGGGCTGCTTCTTCGGAACTGTCCATGAATAGGTTGGCTACCAGCGGAGAGAGAGGGCTCCCCATGGCCAATCTGTCGATCTGCTTGTAGTATTGGCCACTGAAAACAAACAGGTCGATATTAATTCGTGCCTGAAAATTTGTGTCACGTCTGCACGGAATTTCTTACTGATTAAGTCGACAGAATGTTACGGGGGGGGGGGGGGGGGGGAGCTCGTAGCTCAGTTAGCTGAAGTCCGTCGAATTCCAGATGTGGTGCGCACGTTTGCCCACGAAGGCCAGATGCTGTGCCAGACGGTACGTCGGTACCCCTATGAAGCTATCGGTCTCGTCTTTGTGAGTCTTCGGAAGGCCATAAATCTTCCGTGGTCTAGGGGTCTGTCCAGATGAATCTTCACTTCTGCCACTAAATATCATGCGCTTACAAGGTTCAAAGACATTACCGTCGCCTACATCCTTAGCGACGGAGAGAAAGAGCAGCTTGATTACTGGTGATTCCTACAAAATGCTCACAATGCCCTCGAACGCACACCGAGATACCGTGTGCTCTTCGCAAATTATTTACGTTGTGTTTTCGGTAACCCCCCCCCACTCAGTTGGGCAGTGCGAAGCTGCGGGTAATGTTCTGTGTCGCATCGCTCTTACGGCTGAACGTACTGCCTTGTCAGCGATAAGAGAAGGAAGAGACAGGGTACGTCAAGGATTGTTATTTTCCTTGAGGCACTAGCGAAGCAGAATGCTTCCGTCGCAGATACTCTTCAAAGGCGCTGTTAGGCGTTGGAGATATCAGATGACGATGGCGAAGTATCGTATGGAACCAGTTACGTTTATTGAAGAACTATTTTAGCTGGAACTGTATTAGAGACTTAAAGTTTTTTTGTTTGCTCTTTGAATGCCACCATTGTTGTTGTAACACTCAGTTTCTAGAATTATAATTTGTACACGTTTCGTAAATTAATTCATGTAAAAAATGTGGGGTAGCGTCTTTGATTAATAAACAGAACTTGTCCCGGGAAGGAATCCCGGCACTGCTTCATTTGATTAATAATCAGTATCAGTGGCCGAAGAGTTCCGGCATAAGAAGTCACCTTCATGCTGCAAACGGCCTTGTCAAATAGGGCAGACGAGCGGACAGAGGTTCAGGGCACTTTCTTGTCCTAGGGGTGGGACGATAACTACGACACTTCCACAGAGATTATCTTACAACACGATGCACAGTTTAACGCTACAGTACACATATTTGAGTGATTAATTTTGTACTTCAATCATTTATTTTAAAAGATATTTGAAGTACAATGATACAAAGGTTTTCTGTAATACATTTCATTCCATTGTTGTAATCTGTAACACCTGAGGGTATAATTACATTAATCCTCAGGGGGAAACACGCTTCCTTTGTGTACCATGTGTTTGGCAAGCACAAGGAGCCCTAGCTAATATGGTATTTGCTTATACAACTTTACACATCGGTACCATATTCCTCTAACACATAATTACACAGCTATCTGATCATTTAACTGAGAGATAAACATTTTTTTACTACATCAATGACACATGTTTACACAATTACACAGTTGGGTAACTTCACACTTATGAAATTGTATTTTGTCTGTACTTTGTGAATTGTTCATATTTTTTCGGAACCATTGTGATACTATGAGAGCTTTGAATGATGTATTTGGTAAGGGAGCATGATTTTAAAGTACGTTTGAGGTAGATGACACTATTTAAATGAGCAGGGAATTTTCTTTATGTTTTGAAATTATTGCAGAAAGCTACGACGTTTTTGAGATTTGACTGAGGTGTTATGATGTTATTTTTATGACGACGATGTGTATTATGCTGCTGATGTATATTTTTGATTAATAAGCTGATGCTATATGAGTTATTTGATTATGCTACGTATCTGTTATGATGAAATATTGAAGAAGTGTCGACGAATAAGGTAAAGAATAAGGAGTAGTGGTTAGGGACTCTGACTTGTGAAAAAGGATGTTGGAATCCAAGAATCGTACTTTAAGAGTTATGAAATGTGTGTAAATGCGTGAATGTATCACAATGCCGGCAAAAATTTTTTGGACACTGTTATATTCATAAGATTTTGTTTCTACACATTTGCAACGCAAATTCTCAACCTATGAAATTTTGTATACGAGACTGTCATTGTAGCGGAAACTGCTGTCGTAAATATTTCCGTAAGAAAGTTAAGTGACCACCTGCACGTAATGCGTCGTGGGCACCCAGCTGCGTCAGACGCCTGGAGAAAAAGCCATTAGTGTGTGCGTTTTCAGAGGCACAGGTAGAAAAAAAAAGGGAGGCCCTTATCCTCGCTATTGATATTTCCTTGTTGAAAGCATACTGTGGAGCTCGTAATTTATGATATTTACTAAAATGCCCGATGAAATGATGAGAAACATTTTACATCTATTGTCTTTGTATTTGAGAGATTGCTCATTTTGTTTAATATCTGGTTTCCAGCTGTGTTGCAGCATTAGTTTTATAAAATAAACTTAGATGCATTTGCTAATGTGAACACTTTCTGTCAACAGATCTATTAAATAATTATTTTATGATCCAAATTCTTCGAAAAAGGAGCTCTTGGAATGGAAAGAACAATAAGAAGGGACTGATAACAATAACTGCATATATAATTTTCTTTTCAAGTACTTGATAATTTTTTGTAGAATTAGTTTTTGTGGTGCACCACTTTAATTACATAGACATTAAGATGTGAATATAAATTTCCCTTGTCTGTATTATTGTCTTTAGTGTAATGTTTTTTTCTGCTTGAGCTATGTCATGTTTAGATATAAGTTATTTCATTTGCTGCTGCTGTTTGCCAGGCATAGTGTTACTGAATTTGACTTTGTGTTACTCTGCTAAGCCAGTTTACTACTGATTTATTTTTCTTGTTTGCTGCTCATTGCCTTATATTAGTTGTAATATTGTTGCTTACTTTGCCATTTTGAATTTCTTTGTCATTGCTGTTCGTGTTAACTGTTTTGTTCTGCTGCATTGCCTCGTCCCTTAGTTTAGCATCTGAGCTCAGTAGATTTAAGTTAGCTTAAGAGGGGGTAGCCTATAAGAGACTGAGTTGCGAGGAATTTGAAGAAATGCACTGAGAGGCTATACGAGAAAAGTACAGAAAGGAGGTATAGATAGGACTTTTGGAGATAATGAAGAACGAAGGGAGATCTCCGAGAAGTAAAGAAAGTTTTGTTTGCAAAATACTGCAGTAAAACAAACCCTGTCCTTTCCCTCTATTATTTGCTATATGTTTGTGTACCAATCTGTATTTATGTTTTTCCTGTATTTATATGTTTATCTGATAAGACTTATGTTGTAGAATTTTTCTAATACTAAGCTACATTTACTATGATGAGGAATACTGTTATCCTCAAATATAATTGGCATTAATAATATGTTATTTACTTTGTAAAGATGTTTAGACATTATTTATCTGTTTTGTTTTAATGCTCATGTGTGAAGTTAATGTTTCAAAAGTTATTCTGATCTTTTATGTATGTACTTATGTCATAATTCCTGTAACACTGATGTATGTGTTATTTCGATTCTTTTGTAAAGCCTGTACTACAAATGTTATGTCTATTGTTATGTTCTTTAATGATGTATTTTGTACCTTTGTAATTGTAGTCTTATCTTATAAAATTGTAATTGTCACCAGTTCATCATATTATTAACTTGTAAGTTACATTTCACTGCACACGTTTCTGTTAGTCATAGTATATGGACAATATGTGAGAAGTGGGGATTGTTTGTTTTTGCACATGTGTTAATAATTCAGCAAGGGACTGGATAACAGCATTGCTGGTACTAAGGACAATTTCAAAAACTTTGTGAGTACACAAGTGGTGGTTATGGACTTGCTCTACTATCCGCAAGACTCGTCAATGGTGATTGTGCACCTGCACAGTCGTAGCAGATGGCTGCTGGCCATCTCTACAAGGACTACAGTGGGTCTGCACCTTTGATGACCCACCAATGCCGTTATTTCTACAAGGACTACAGTGGGTCTACACCTTTGGTGACTCACCAGTACCATTATTTCTACAAGGACTGCTGTGGGTCTGCACCTCTGGCGGCCCACCAATCCCATAATCTCTACCAGGACTACAGTGGGTCTGCTCTGTGATGACCTACCTACCAATATTCTTCAAAACGTCGAATGACTCTGCTGAGGGTTTGCTCTGTTGTGGCCCATTACCTGTCAGCATGTCAAGAGTCAGCACTGTCTTTCCGTTGGAAGGACAACACTACTTCTTCAAGACTGCATGGAAATCCACGACTTCCGTGTGCATTGTCTTTTACTGCTCAGACTTTGAGAAAAGAAACGACAGTTTTACTGTGATGAAAGATCAGAACTGTCTTTATGGACTGTGAGAAAATTTTAGCTATTGACCAACATTGTATTAATAAGTGTGTGCATTTGATTTCTTTGTTATTGTAATTATGAAAAATTTTATCAAATAATTATTGGCCACTGCCCAAAACAATTTCTAAAATTTTTTGTGGGGTGCATAGGGACTATGTAAGAGTAGGCTGTTTAGGTTTTGCTTATTGGTAACGCCACGTAGCACTCTCTAGATGAAAATCACTGGCTGTGCTGTGTGCAGTCTGTGGCTAGTTTGCATTGTTGTCTACCATTGTAGTGTTGGGCAGCAGCAGCTGGATGTGAACAGCGCGTAGCGTTGCGCAGTTGGAGGTGAGCCGCCAGCAGTGGTGGATGTGTGGAAGGAAATGGCGGAGTTTTGAAATTACATATATTATGACTTTTGATGATATTAAGGTAAATACATTGTTTGTTCTCTATTAAAATCTTTCATTTGCTAACTATGCCTATCAGTAGTTAGTGCCTTCCGTAGTTTGAATCTTTCATTTAACTGGCAGTAGTGGCGCTCGCTGTATTGCAGTAGTTCGAGTAATGAAGATTTTTGTGAGGTAATTGATTTGTGAAAGGTATAGGTTAATGTCAGTCAGGGCCATTCTTTTGTAGGGATTTTTGAAAGTCAGATTGCGTTGCGCTAAAAATATTGTCTGTCAGTTTAAGCACAGTCTTGTGCAATTTTTCAAAGGGGACGTTTCAACTGGCATGAGGATGGAAACCACTGCATTAAGGACACGTAACATGTGTCCACGGGACATGTGGCCAGTAAATGAAGAAGTGTCGTGATGACCTCTCCTTTAGAAAAATATTCCGGAATAGTCACCCGTTCTGATCTCCGGGATGGGATTGCCAAGATGGGGGTTACTTTGAGAAAAACATTGCATAGTCTATGAAATAATAACATTCTACGAATCGGGGTATGGAATGTCAGAAGCATGAACGTGGTAGGGAGACTATAAAATATGGCAAGGGAAATGCAAAGACTCAACATAGGTATATTAGGGGTCAGTGAAGTGAAGTGTAAAAAAAACAAGGATATCTGGTCAGATGAATATAGGGTAATATCAACAGCGGCAGAAAATGGTATAACGGGAATAGGATTCGCTACGAACAGAAAGGTGAGGCGGAGAGCGTGTTACTGTGAACAGTCAGCGATAGGGTTATTCTTACCAGAATCGACAGCAAACCAACACCGACAACGATAGTTCAGCTATACATGCCTACGTCGCAAGCTGAAAATGAAGAGATATTGAAAGGGTAATACTTTATGCAAGAGGATATGAAAATCTATTTGTAATGGGAGACTAGAATGCAATTATATGGGAAGGAGTAGAAGAAACCGTTAAAGGAGGATATGGCCATGGGTGAGAATAAGAGAGGAGAATGACTAATTAAGTTCGGTAACAAGTTTCAGCTAGTAATAGCGAATACTCCGTTCAAAAATCACAAGAGGTGGAGGTATACTTGGAAAAGGTGGGGTAATACCGGAGGATATCAGTTAAATGGTACCATTTTCAGACAGAGAGTCCGATATGAGAAACTCGATTGTAAGGTGTACCCAGGAGCAGACACAGACTCAGTTCACAATATAGTAGTGATGGAAACTAGGCTGAAGGTAAAGAATTAAAAAGAATCAATACGCAAAGAAGTGGGAAACGGTAGTACTAAGAAATGACGAGATACGCTTAAAGTTCTCTAAGGCTGCAGATACATCAATAAGCAATATCTCAGCTAGCAGTAGAGTAGAAGAGGAATGGATATTTCTAGAAAGGGGCCATCACAGTAGCTGGGAAAGAAAACATAGGTACAGAGAAGGTAACTGTGAAGTAACCATAGGTAACAGAAGAAATACTTCAATTGATCGATGAAAGGAGGAAATACAAAAATGTTTCAGGAAACTCGGGAATAGAGAAACACAAGTCGGTGGGAAATGAAATAAATAGGAAATGCGGGGTAGGTAAGACGAAATGACTGCAGCAAAAACCGGAAAATTTCGAACAAGAAATGATTGTCGGAAGGACAGACTCAGCATACCGAATAGTGCTACAGAATTTCACTGTTAAATGCTGAGGAGAGAGCCGATAGGTGAAAAGAATACGTTGAAAGCCTCTGTTGGGGGGGGGGGGGGGGGGGAGGAATATTTATCTGATGTGATAGAAAAAGAAATAGGATTCGATTTAGAAGAGATATAGGATTCAGTACTATAATTACAATTTAATAGAGCTGTGGAGAACTTGAGATCAAATAAAGCAGTAGGGATGGGTAACATTCTATCAAAATTTCTAATATCATTGGTGCAAGTGGCAACATTGTGACTACTGGCATGGGTGTCTAGATTGTATGATTCCGGCGACGTACAATCTGGCTTTCGGAAAAGTATCATCCTCAACATTCCGAAGACGGCAAGAGCTGACAAGTGCGAGAATCACCGCACAATCAGCTTAACAGCTCATGCATCTAGGCTGCTGACAAGAATAATGTATCCAAGAATGGAAAAGAAAATTGAGGGTGCGCTAGGTGACGATGAGTTTGGCTTTAGGTAATGTAAAGTCAGGAGAGAGGCAATTTTGACGTTGCGGGTAATAAAGGAAACAAGACTAAAGAAGAATCAAAACACGTTCATAGGATTTGTCGACCTGGAGAAAACGTTCGACAATGTACAATGCTGCAAGATGTTTGAAATTGTGAGAATAGTCGGGGTAAGCTACAGGAGGAGACGGGTCATACACAATATGTACAACAGCCAGGAGGGAATAATAAGGGTGGATGACCAAGAACGTAAAGTGCTCGTGTTCAAAAGGATGTAAGGCAAGGATGTAGCCTTTCACCCCTACTGTTCAATGGGTACATCGAGTAAGCATTGATGGAATTAAAAGAAAGGTTCAAGTGTGGAATTAAAATTCAGTGTGAAAGAATATCAACGACACGATTTGCTGATGACATTGCTATACTGAGTGAAAATGAAGAAGAATTACATGATGTGCTGAAAGGAATGAACAGACTAATGAGTACAGTTTATGACGTGAGAGCAAATCAAGGAATGACGAAGGTGATGAGAAGTAGTAGATATAACAGTGAGAATCTTAACAAAGGACTAATAGTCACGAAGTAGATGAAGTTAAGGAATTCCGCTACCTAGGCAGTAAAATAACCAATGACGGACGGAGTAAGTAGGACATCAAAGGCAGATTAGCAATGGCATAAAGGGCATTCCTGGCCGAGACACGTCTGCTAGTATCAAACATAGGCCGTAATTTGAGGAAGAAAGTTCTGAGAATGTACGTTTGCAGTACAGCATTGTATGGTAGTGAAACATAGACTGTGGGATAACTGGAACAGAAGAGAATCGAAGTATTTGTGACGCGGTGCTACAGACGAATATTGAAAATTAGGATGACCGGTAGAGTAACAAACCAGGAGGTTCTGCGCAGAATCCGAAAGGAAAGGAATTTGTGGAAAACACCGATCAGGAGAAGGGACAAAATGATAAGACATGTGCTAAGACATGAGGGAATGACTTCCATGGTACTAGAGGGAGAGAGGGAGCTGCAGAGGGCAAAAACTGTAGAGAAAGACAGAGTTTGGAGTACGTCCAGCAAATAATTGCGGAAGAGATTAACACTGGTGAATTCGTGGAGGGCCGCATCAAACCCGTCAGAATTGATGAACAAATAAAAAAAAAAAAAAAAAAAAAAAAAAATAAATAAAAGCTCTGTGCTAAAGCCGAGCGTAGACGAAGTCTCTTGATGTCCTTATCCTCGAATGCGCCATTTTTCAAGAAGGGCTTTCTTGTATCCTCGCAGCAGCGTGTTTTAATTTTCCGATATGCTGGATCGTCTACTAATCGCAGCTTCTTCTGTTCATAGTCGTTTCTCTCAAGAACGACAGTTGCGTTCCCCTTGTCGGCCGGGGGAAGGACTATCTCTGTAATTTCTATGAGGTTGCGTAGCCCATTTCTTTCCCCTCTGCCGATGTTGCTTCTGGCCTGTGTTGCTATCAAAAGAATCGGCCACGTCTCCCTTCACATTTCTTTAGCCTTTTCCTCTAGCAGCACTCGACCCGCCTGTACTACTGAAGAGCTGAGTCCCTTTTCAAGAGCTGTTACAGCTGTGTCGCCAAGTGGTTTTACCGTGATTTTGATAACGGTACGTCGTGTGGTCTCTGTTTCCTCTTGCGGTTTGCCTGTTAGCAGTACAAACTTTGTGATCTGGTTCTCCGTGGATTTCGAGTGCGTCCAGTCTGTTTATGTCCAGGCGATACCATACAACCTATCCCACGCATTTCCTTCGAGCGCGAAGGATAATCGTAGGTGAAGCAACTGCAGCTCCTTGGCGTTCTTGATGAGTAGTTGTCCGGTATAGCGAATCCTTTTTCTGATCAGGGTCAGGCTGGCTCTTCGCATTATATGATTCGCTGCTGGTGTCCATATGTGACGCACGACTTTGGCGAAAGTAGGTATGCTGGATTTGTGCCTGCACCTCAACAAGAAGACGAGAGAAATTTACAAATGTCCTTTCTGGTTTCGAATCTTATCCAGTTTGTTCATCAGATGGTACATATCCTCCACGCAGAGGTTGGTTATGTGTGATCTGACGCTCTCCAGGCATATATGCTGTCTAAAGGATTCTCAGATTTCCAGCCGCTCCGCCATCATCGTGTTGATGGAGTGAACTGTCCGAGGATCGCTGAAAATGGCAAGCCTATGCTGGGCTTGACTGCTGCACAGACTAAGCGTTTGGTGCGCTGTTCCTGTGGCACCTCTTCTTGTCGATGTAGTTTTGCCTCTCTTTGTGGATTTTCCTCTTGATTCGCTTGGTTCTGTTCGTCCTCAGGGTGCAGCATAAGATGGCACTACCGCAAAAGGTCATGCCAAAGTGTGGCTGGCCTGCAGTGAATTTGGTGGCCCAATTCCTGGATGAGCCTCATCACATACTGTTTGTCTGAACCTGTCGAGCAGCAGCGGTGTGCCGTATCTTCTTGGTAGGCGCAGAGCTAACTTGAGATCTCGGTTTGGCACCCTCTGCAGCATTTCAATGTTCATATCAGCCACATTTCCTCACGCTACAGCTGCGTACTCTATCACTGGTCTGATCAGTGTCAGATGCAGTGTTATGCCATGGTGTGGAGGAAGCGACAACGTTTTGAGTAGAGAATACAGGCCGCGAAGGCGCCCTATTGCTCTACTCCTTACGTCCCTGATGTGAGGCATCCAAGTCAAACACTGGTCGAGAATAACCATGAGACAGCGACCGGTCTTGCTCCATGCTATGAGGCATTCCATTACGATTACCGGCGGCAGTTCTGGAGGCAGCAGCTTCCTCTTGAACACCATAGTTTAGGTCTCGGCGGCGTTGTACTTCTTGAATCGTCATTTGGTTGACCACGCACCAAGAGCGTCACAGCCAAGTTTGAAGAAGTCTTATTTCTGCAGTGTTCGTACTGCGCGCAAGAAGCGCCATGTCATCGGCATATAGCCCACCTTCACGCACTCCGCCAGCAAAGCGTCGGCAGTGCAAAGGGAATACGGCAGGGGGCGAAGCACCGACACCTGCTGCGCTCTCGCTCGTATCGGTCGTTGCGTCGATCTTCCGTAGGCTGTGTGGATGTGGAATGTCCGTCCCGCGAGTTGGGAGCGGATCAGGATTCCGTACGACGTCGGTCCTCCGTACGCAAGACGTTTGAACACGAGGCCGTTGTGCTACACAGAGTCGAAAGCCCTGGAAAAATCGAGTAGCACCGCCTTAAGGTACTCGCGGGTCTAAAGGGAGCTCATGGCTTCTACCTGCCGCAGCAGCTGGTGGGTGGTGGAATGTCCGCTTCTGAACCCAAACTGATCGTCAGGGATGATCGACTCTTCTTCGATGTCGTTCAGCAGCTTCTTGATGTAGAGCCCCTCGAAGTCCCTACAGAGGGACGGAAGCAGACTGATGGGTCTGTAGCAGGTGGCCAGACGAGCATCCTTGTTTGTCTTTGTACTGCCACGATTTCCGCACGTTTCCATACGGTTGGGAAGACTCGACATCGAAGGATGTTGAAAATTCTCGTCATGAGCCGATGGACTCAAGTCAGCATAATACGCAGGAGGAGATTGTCTACGCCATAAGTTCCTCCCGCCCTCTTGGTGTTAAGCGACCACAGCTGTTCCGTCACCTCTTCTTCAACAATGCGGACGATTTCATCGTTATCTTCCTTGCAGGCTCGTCGGTAGCTCTTCCTCCACACGGCGGATGTGAGCTAAGTCGACGACATCGTCAACACCTATAAAGTTTTCGGCAAATGTGTCCGCCAGTGCACTGGCCTTCTCGACTGGGCTGCAGTCGACGGTCTGGGCGATATGTAGCAGCGGGATGCGTTGCCACTGACGAAGGAAGCATCCGTCTTGTGGATCTGGCTTGGCTACCACGTGAGCACAATCCCGATTTCTGCACTGCTAGACGGCTGCCTTGATGTCTCGCCTCATACGGTTTGGGCGACGTTTGGTGTCCGGTTGGCGTATGAGCTGCCGCTTGCGGAAGTCCCGTTCTTCTCCCTGATAGATGGGACTTCAGTTTCCGGGAGCGGTCCTGCTGCTGAAGTGAACGTCCTGGTGAGGCTATTTCGGCTACTCGTAGTAGCTGATCATTGAATACCTGTTTGCTGCATCTGCAGCCACGGCGTCAGAGTCTGCCATGCTCTCCAGCAGGTCGAGAACTTCGTGCTTAAAGTGCTCTTTGTTCGTTTTCTTGCAGCCCTCTGCCTACGATGTCAACCTCGTAGCTGACCGGCAGAGTGCTGTGGCGGACTTGGGTTTTCGACGCCTTTGAGAATGGCGATGTCGAGCACGTCTGGCTGTCCTCTGGCAGAGTAGATCGTCGGATCGAATGCCCCCAGTATGCTGGCGCCGTTTTGTTGGACGGTGCGCAGAAGGCGACTCCCACTGACATGTGTGAGGTGCGAGATCCATTGGGGTGTACTTAGCGTTAAAGTCACTCTCAATGATAAGCCTTCTCCTTATTGTCAGCAGCGCGCCAAGTCATTATGCCGCGATAAATGTGACCTGCCCGACAACGGTGTTGACGGCCACTCCTGTGCCCTCCATGGTGTCCAGCTATGGCAAGTGTATCACATGGTGCTGCAACGTTCTCGTGATATGCAATCGTGCTCAAGAGTCTACGAACTACCTGAATTGCATTTCGCCTGATTCACATGCAACCCACATAACGCAGCTGTCTAGTAGGTCCTCTAATCGCCCCTTGGTACATTCGTTTGACTATTGAAAGTGGTTCCAACAAGTCACCACTAGGAAACACTGCTCTGTATCGCAATAACTCAAGATGTAAAGTACTACCACGTTACTAGAAATATCAGGGAACACCTTAACACAGATAAGACAGTTCTTAAGTCTTGTAAGCTCACTTTTATTGCAATAAATGACTTACCTGAAATGTTACCACTCTCATTATTACGTCAAATAGGTAATGCACGAAGAAAGTTCGTCGTATTCATGATTTCCTCTTCAAAGTAACATACCGTACTTGTTATTTAACATAAAATGACATTAAAAATTTAGGTTATTCACGAGCAGCTAGTTGAGAATATGTATAATATTCAAATGACACGACGAACCGTCGCTTTCTGCATATGGATTCAAACCCAGGACATGCAGACTAAGATTCCGTGACTGACGGAAACTAACAATCATTCCTGACTAAGCATACAGAGAGTGATATACCTCGATTTTAGAAAGTATCAGCTAGCAAATATCAACTTTAAATTACATAACGTAAACATTTTTAACGGACGCGAATTCCTACCCAGCATCTATTGTCCCAGTTAACGAACTACTTCAGTAGTTGTGTACTCAACTGATGATGGCCGGACGTCTCTGGGCCGAAATATCGTGGCAGAATGTCTACGGGATCCGGCTGCATACCCGGAAATTATTAGAAGAAGAAATACGCCGGGAAAATTTCAGAAGTCACATGTTAAATATTGCTTCTCACAAGTAACTTACTTGAAAAGCCGTGAGGTAAAGCTTTGTGTTGGAGAGGGATTCGAACCCAGAAGCTAATTGGATTGTTATCGAAGCACTATCAAATGTGACATATGGGATTTTCTCAGCAGTAGCTAGATGTTTTAACTGAAATGACTAGACGAAACATTAATTTTTTCCTTCCCAGGACCCCAACCCAGCACCTATCGCTGTTATATTATAGAGAAAACGGACGTTAAATACGGGTTTGTTACACCAGTAGCGTCATGTGAGCATATTTGAACTAGAAGTAATGTGGTGAAGAGATCAGTGCTGAGTGGGAATCGACCCCACACATATCGTTGTTGACTACACACAAACAGACATCAACTACCGAATTTTTCTTCACCAGCAGCTCGGAATAACATCCTTAAACTTACAGTGATCTCGCAAATAGTTATATGTCTCACTGGGAGTCAAAAAGGTCAGATATCGTTAGTTCTGACAACTAATGAAAATGCATTAAAAATCAAAATTACGATCCAGCAGCGGATAAGTGTTCTCATGTTAGAGCTTGGTAATTAATAATGAAAACCTTAGTGCCCGGCCAAGATTCGAACCCATTCGCGCGCAATATGTGGAGATGTTGAGGAATCAGCAGTTTTGAACAAAACACAAATTGTAGTCTAGCTGTATTGTTACGAAGGGATCAAATTCGTCGTTAAGGGCGGTCTGAGTTGCATTCCCAGTTCAGAACCAATTTTATCGTCATACAGAAGGTCAAATAAAAGGTGGAATAACTGTCCTGTGACCTTACATAGCGTTTGTTTCGTCACTAGAAATAAAAAACTAGTATAAGAGAGGATATTAATGATAGAATTTCTACCTATCGCCACCCCTGACTTTATTGTGGTTCCACCTTATAACTTCCACTTGGTAGAGAAGTAATATCGTGTTTAATGTGAATTTCAGACAACAATTCCATTATACCATCTTCACTTGGCGTAGCCAGAAGCGAATAGAATCTCTCTCCCCATAAAAAATCATCGGCATTAGGTGGAACCAAACTTAGACCGTCAGTATACGAACCAATCACCAATCTGACAGACCACCAAATCCTTTTCTCCGTTAGTCATTTTTCTATCATAACACAGATGCGGCACACTCTATGTGAATTCTGACACGGATGCTCCCTGTAGTGGTTTGCAGCACGTTCAGTTCTGTCATGTACCTGGTTGACCGAATAGCCATGAACTAGCTGCCTCGGCTATCCAATGCATACATTCGACTCTATTTTGTAATCACCGAAATAAAATAACGTTACTGCCACCTACAAAGAAATGCCAACAGTGTAGGATGCAGGAATTTAAATAGGGAGTCATCCTTACCATTTGAGCTACTCTATTGCGCTATCTGTTTGTTGAAACCGTCGTGCAGTGCAAAAGAAAAGCTGTAAATATCTATCTCTCATAAGTCTACATCCGCCCTTATGCATTATCTCACAGCACTGTGGAATGCAGACGTTCAGGAGGAACTGTTGTCGACTTATGGAGCAGCTAGCTACTTGCGTAACGGTAAGAGTTCCGAGTTCAACTACACCCGCTGCTACCTTTTCTTTAAACGCAGTTCTGCTGTCTGCTGAAGTTATCAATGTAATGTGACTTTGAACATAATTCCCTTCACTTCTCCACCCAAAATAGTCGCATATGCAAAAGGGGCTAACTTCTGCGACATTTAGTTCTTTTCAGGTTTAGTAGACGGCCAGGCAGCAGATGCACGTCGTAGCTTTTGTATTATGTCTGGGGAGAGCACACCTTGCCACAATAGTCAGAAAAGTATTTTCTACATTCGATGTCGTCAGGTAGTGGCATTTTATTCATCTTCACACCTTGTTTGACAGCTTTAACTCAGAACAAGTTTTCTACGTGCATGTAATCAATAAGTTGCATGTGCATTGTCAGACTGTTATAGATAACATCAGAGAATTCGCATATATCGTTGATGATTTATTTCTCTTTCATGTTTAGTATTGTTTTAACAACACTAAATGAAACCTTACGAAAATTGGTCACTGTATTATAAGAAATGAAATAAAACTACTCATGATAACCTTACGACGAAAGTCTGTTTTAATAAATCTGAGTATCTGAACACGAGCGTGCCTCTATCGGCACGAATTAGTACATTTCTACTCACTTAGATTTTCATTGGGTCTGTGTTTAATTGGTATGCTGTGTCATACTCAACAGGTATGCAAATGTGGCATTTCATAAATAAGGTTATGTATTGCTAGAAACCCAAAATTTGTTTGTCAGCATCGGAAAGAGACGTTACCTGTTGTGCAGCATTGTGGGTTTTTTACCATTGCACTATGAGCTAAAAGTATTTTCTTGCGTTTTTTCTGTCTCTGTGTCTTGGTTTACATGAGGATTATACAGCACGAGTCATACAAATGGAAAGGGAATATCAAGTAAATTTAGCGAGTCAATTCAGTACCATACGCGGAAGTGATTGCACTGTCACAGTGTTGCCAAATGTTTGTGACGATGTTGCCAATTCTCAGCTGTGCTAGTAACAGCTCTGTAGTGTTGTAGGAGGAGAATCCCGTGCTGGTGTCATAGGAGGATACGGAGAGGTGGCGCGGGGTTTGGTTAATATGCAGCGTTTTCTCCTACCAGTTGTGTCAAACATTAAGTTGTGTAATCTTCCATCACGATTACAGTTTCCCACAAAATATATACGAATAAAACACTTATCATGTTACTGTGTGGCAAAATATTATTTCAGTACAGCAAAAAATCTTTGGAAACCAACTTTGCCCACCTGTCACGGAAAGTAAGATAGCAAATATTTTGCACCTCTAAATCGATTGCATCTATGTGTAGTCTTGTGATAATACAAGAAGAATTTCATGAATTGCACGAGACTATAGAAAAATGCTGGTGCGAATGGAATCTATAAGAAACACAGTTAACTAATTATTATGTACCACGTAATAATCAATTCATTTGAAAATTCAGAAGAGAAGATACCAAAAATTATGGCTATTAAGACAGAACCATAAAGTGCAGATGCGGGCACTGTGCAGATCTGGGCTTTTTCATCTTCAGATCTATACAAAAAATGTGTACTAACCAACGTTTTCATTGCTGTCGTAATTTTTCGCTCTTGGTTAGTCTTCTAATGATGAACTGGATCCGCACCCATGAGTCTGATTGTTTCTGTGTATCCTTCCATCTACTATCTTTGTGTGTTAATGTTCGGTGTTCTAAAAGCAAAACATTATGCCTGCTCCCACGAGGTATTAAAATAAGGTCGCAAAAGGGCTAACGAATTACAATTTAAATACAGTGAGACGCCAATTTGTCTGTCGTCATGGTGTTAAGTCGACAGATATAGCTGGGAGTTATCGCCTGCATCACCGGCACCCCATTGTCGTTTTCTTTTATTGAGATTTTCATATTACCCTGAACACAAGACGCCTAGATAAATGTGAACCTTCTCTGTGAGGAAACATCCCACATTCCATTCATCCTGATCCATTCGTTACGTGCATCTGCGGTAATGAGTGATAGGAAAGCTGTTGTGAGGTGACGAGTAACAATAACAATGGTAGTAATAACAAATCAATGCTCAAGGATGTTTACAGACGATTAACAAAATAACCAAGAAAGGCTGAGTGTTTAATTGGCGCACAGCGTAGGTGTTCTTACCACTTGGTTACTGAATTCTGATCTCGTTGTTTGCAGAGAGAAAAGAAAGAACCCTGTAGCCATACATATCGCTAGTACAATGAGATATTACCTATCAACTATCCTTGCTTTACATCACGAGACGAAAATGGCGTCACTGAGATGATATTTGAAATACATGCCTGTTTTCTCTCGCTGTCTGTGTCTCTCCCTCTTTTTATTTTTATTTTTTGAGGAAAGCATCGAAGAGCGTGAATAATAAGCAAGTAGGCATATAACCTGTTTACAGTTATTTTCATTGGGATATGTAACGCAAAAATACAACTTTTAAGTGTATTAATGCGAAATTACAGTTATTGACAGTCTATTTGTGAGCTTGCTCGCATTCAGTGGGGTGAAACCTATCAGAGAAGCAAGCAAAACACAAATATTTGTTGCACCATGCGCAACACACAAACGAAATCTCGCAGCAGTGATATGTTGTCCGATATATTGCACGGAAAACATATCCGATTCATGTTTCTGAATACAGCTCTGTCAGATATCAATTTGGATGCATACCAATTGTATAAAAGTATGTCTTGAAATAGGCAGAAAGGCACATAGAGGTATTCGACTGAAACATAGCCATGACAAATATTGTAACTGGGGTCGACAGCATCGTCGTCTACCACCTTGATAACTCGAACGGTGACAGTGGTCGTCCGGTTACTTACGTTTACTAGTATCAAAGCTACAGCACGAAAACACGAAAATGTTAATAACCCAAAGATCATTAATTTTGGAACCCATAGAAAGTAAAGCAGTCATCAGTCGGAAGAGTTGTTTCAACACCACAGTGCTTTAATAGGTACGGTGTGGTTGGATGTGGTATGCCGTTGCTTTCCTCCGACCTTTGAGTTTACTTACTTAGCCAGTTAGTAGGGGAACCTACAGTTCAATGTGGCTTTCGGACCACAGTGAAACTCGGCATTTTTCGCATCAAAAAACACTGCCCGAGGGGAAATAAGTGTAAAATGGCACATAAAATCCGAAGGACTGACGAGGGATCGAACCTGAGACCTTCATATCTCTAGTCTTGCTCTCCATCACCTTGCCACCATTCAGCCAACACTGTGGTTTCTGCTTGCGTGTCCCTTAGGTGGCATCTTTGGGATTACCCTCGTATACGTGTGTGTAAATGCCTTCCAATGCCCACTCCAGGAAGACAAGGATACGCAGTCTAGCTTCAATATTACAAATACGCCTCAGTTTGTGGATGAACGCAGACTTAGGTTCATAATCATTTTGAATATTTAGCAGTACCGCACACATTGTTGTTAAACTCGTTTTCAACCAATGATTCCCACAGCTACAGGAGCACTATTTGTGATACCTCTCAGACAAAATACTTACGCAGTGCTATCAGAAGAAAAGATCAACATGATACAAACTGTGGGAAGTTTGTTTTACAACCTTCGTACCTGGATAAATGGCTTTTCGTATTTGAGGTATCTGTGAAAGTTGCTGTATGAGCCGATTTAAGAAGAAACTAAATTCCTTCAGCTACGACAATGTTTAAAGAAATCGTTTTAACGGCACTAAATCGTGGTTTGTGAATCGCTTATAGGCCGTACTCTGCCGCATTGTGCTGGTTGAAAGGCAAAAAGCTTACTGACAAATTTCACAGAAGGAAAAGGGGGACGAAATGTCTCCACTGGAAGGTCATGTTGTTTTATTTAAATGATTACAAAAATCAGGTAAAACGAAAAGCGAGGTTGTCAGTATAAGCACATTACTGTTGTCAATATGATGTTGCACCGCCCAGGTCCTGTAATGATAAGGTCCCGTTTAGGTCAGGCATATTGTATACAGAAGTGGAAGAGATAGCACCACTAAATTCTACAATCTGTATGCATTGCATACACACAGAAATTACCGTTACTGTGTACTTCTGGAGCCCAATAAGTGAATTGCGTATTTTCCGGTGAGAAAAAGCACTGGCGAGCAGTCTTCGCAACATTAGGTTACCTAACCTGGTGTCACTCTGACGTAGAATTTATGGTCAGCGACTAAGTCTAAGCACAATGAGCGGATGCGGGTTTTGCAACTGTGAAATACACTCCTGGAAATGGAAAAAAGAACACATTGACACCGGTGTGTCAGACCCACCATACTTGCTCCGGACACTGCGAGAGGGCTGTACAAGCAATGATCACACGCACGGCACAGCGGACACACCAGGAACCGTGGTGTTGGCCGTCGAATGGCGCTAGCTGCGCAGCATTTGTGCACCGCCGCCGTCAGTGTCAGCCAGTTTGCCGTGGCATACGGAGCTCCATCGCAGTCTTTAACACTGGTAGCATGCCGCGACAGCGTGGACGTGAACCGTATGTGCAGTTGACGGACTTTGAGCGAGGGCGTATAGTGGGCATGCGGGAGGCCGGGTGGACGTACCGCCGAATTGCTCAACACGTGGGGCATGAGGTCTCCACAGTGCATCGATGTTGTCGCCAGTGGCCGGCGGAAGGTGCACGTGCCCGTCGACCTGGGACCGGACCGCAGCGACGCACGGATGCACGCCAAGACCGTAGGATCCTACGCAGTGCCGTAGGGGACCACACCGCCACTTCCCAGCAAATTAGGGACACTGTTGCTCCTGGGGTATCGGCGAGGACCATTCGCAACCGTCTCCATGAAGCTGGGCTACGGTCCCGCACACCGTTAGGCCGTCTTCCGCTCACGCCCCAACATCGTGCAGCCCGCCTCCAGTGGTGTCGCGACAGGCGTGAATGGAGGGACGAATGGAGACGTGTCGTCTTCAGCGATGAGAGTCGCTTCTGCCTTGGTGCCAATGATGGTCGTATGCGTGTTGGCGCCGTGCAGGTGAGTGCCACAATCAGGACTGCATACGACCGAGGCACACAGGGCCAACACCCGGCATCATGGTGTGGGGAGCGATCTCCTACACTGGCTGTACACCACTGGTGATCGTCGAGGGGACACTGAATAGTGCACGGTACATCCAAACCGTCATCGAACCCATCGTTCAACCATTCCTAGACCGGCAAGGGAACTTGCTGTTCCAACAGGACAATGCACGTCCGCATGTATCCCGTGCCACCCAACGTGCTCTAGAAGGTGTAAGTCAACTACCCTGGCCAGGAAGATCTCCGGATCTGTCCCCCATTGAGCATGTTTGGGACTGGATGAAGTGGCGTCTCACGCGGTCTGCACTTCCAGCACGAACGCTGGTCCAACTGAGGCGCCAGGTGGAAATGGCATGGCAAGCCGTTCCACAGGACTACATCCAGCATCTCTACGATCGTCTCCATGGGAGAATAGCAGCCTGCATTGCTGCGAAAGGTGGATATACACTGTACTAGTGCCGACATTGTGCATGCTGTGTTGCCTGTGTCTATGTGCCTGTGGTTCTGTCAGTGTGATCATGTGATGTATGTGACCCCAGGAATGTGTCAATAAAGTTTCCCCTTCCTGGGACAATGAATTCACGGTGTTCTTATTTCAATTTCCAGGAGTGTACTTTCCTACATTATAGCAGGGAATATTAAATTTTATCTAATATTGCGAATATTTTGGACTTGGATGGCTTAGAATGAAAATGTTTCTGTTTATTGCAAAGGAAAGCAATTGATTTTCTAAAACATTCTGTCTCATACACAACTTGGAACAGGTCACGTCGACCAAAAAATATCGAAGAAATGGCAGCGACGTATATCGGAAGGCAGTAAGATCCCTTGGCTTTTGGTTGGGCAGTATTCGACAGCCATTTCTAGGCGCAAGTAAATGAAGAAGGCAGCGCGTTTTTGTTATCAAGTAACGTCTTCACCAGTTACTTTAGTTTTAATGTGATCTACGAGTAATTGCTGATGTTTGATATTAACATGAAAAGGATTCCGTAGACAGTGAAAGAACCTGTTCTTGGGCAACTACGCCGGCCGCGGTGGTCTCGCGGTTCTAGGCGCGCAGTCCGGAACCGCGCGACTGCCACGGTCGCAGGTTCGAATCCTGCTTCGGGCATGGATGTTTGTGATGTCCTTAGGTTAGTTAGGTTTAAGTAGTTCTAAGTTCTAGGGGACTGATGACCTCAGTCCCATAGTGCTCAGAGCCATTTGAACCATTTGATTTGGGCAACTACTTCTATAATGACCAAAAGGCCGTAAATGATATTCAAGCACATGGGTTAAAGCAGCGGTATGAAGAAGATGATAGTAATAATGACGGTAATACTCGAATTATCCGGTAACTTCACACTTCACAGAGGATTTTCTCGAACTAAGAAATTTACTGAATTAGTGAAAATTTCCAAATGGCTTCACATCGAGGCTATGATGCCTAGATAAGTCTTTACAGCCTGCTGACATGAAAATAGCATAATCTCCACGTCATAATATTTGATTTTACTTAATTAACAATCCGATTACGTGTTGGGTTCGTATCTCCGCTACAGAACTTCATATCATGCGCTTCATCTTTAAATGCATATACAGTTTGTTACTTTTGAATTGAGGTATATCAGACATCTTTCGTGGTTAGTTAACAGTGATGTAAGGGCCGTGATAGGAGTCCCGGTTTATTACAAAAACTGTCGTCTTTTATTTTCATGTTTAGATTTAGTTACTGATATTGTCGAAAATTTCAATAATTCATGGCTGTTCATATCTAGTCAGCAATATGATATGATTAGATTAGATTAATACTTGTTCCATAGATCATGAATACGACATTTCGTAATGATGTGGAACGTCTCATTTTAATGAAAGATTTCTTCACATATCAGTATTCAATTTCTGTACAACAGTTTTTTATCCTCTCTCTCTTTATTTTTATTTCTCTCTCTCTCTCTCTCTCTCTCTGTCCCTCTCTCTCACTTTAATTCGCTCCCTTCTCTCTCTCTCTCTCTCTCTCTCTCTCTCTCTCTCTCTCTCACACACACACACACACACACACACACACACACATTCGCTTTTTATTTTTGTTTATTGTGTTCGACTGTCGGCGAGGCATGAAAACGTCCGTGAAAGAGTTTCTTAGTTCTGAGTAGAGTTACGAAAGAAATATAAAAACAGCCATTGGAGTTACTGAATTATGATGCTTGGTTAGCAGTCACTTCTAAGCATTATTAGTAACTACGCTCCAGTCCGTAAACCTAGTTACAGAAACGCGATTCAGACGCATTGCGTATTCCAGGCCGTAGCAGCCGCGTCTTTAAGACGCCAGCTGTGGTCACTTCCCAGCCCGCTGTAGGATCACATCGTTTCGTCTTCTTCCTGCTGGAACTGTAACTGAGATTTGACAACAAGGCAAGGTATGTTTGGCAACATTTTGATCGACGAGTTACTTCCTGGTGTGCACGGAATTAAGCCTCAAGGTTCACTTGTTTTTTCCTGTGATTTCCATTGAATAATCTGAGTTATTATCGCTTGAGGTGTAACACAAGATTGTAAATTTATGGTTTTCAGCCCAGCAAAGTCGTTGCACGAGGAAATGGCAACTAATTTCATCCTTTAAATAGCGGTTTACGAGTTCTAGTCACTATTGGCCTTGTAAGAGGAAGACAGAGTCCTTGCTTCTTCCCTGGCCCTGTGATGGCCCTGTGGAAAAGAATCTGTTATGATTCGCGGTTCCAGTCTCCCTGACCGTTGCGGTTTTATCCCATCTGTGAAAGAGCTACAAGCAATCAGATCAAACATCGATAAGCAAATTGCAAGAAACACTTTCAACTCATACCGCAATAGCGAACAACTTACAATGTTGCACAACAAGTAAAGCCTCTTTCCGATGCTGACAAACAAATTTTGGGTTTCTAGCAATACATAACTTTATTAATGGAATGCCACATTTGCATACCAGTTGAGTATGACACAGCATACCAATTAAACACAGACCCAATCGAAATCTAAGTGAGAAGTATTTTACTAATTCGTGCCGATAGAGGCACGCTCGTGTTCAGATACTCAGATTTATTAAAACAGACTTTCGTCGTAAGTTTATCGTGGGTAGATTTATTTCATTTCTTATAATACAGTGACCAATTTTCGAAAGGTTTCATTTAGTGTTGTTAAAACAATAGTAAACATCAGAGAGAAATTAATCATCAACGATATATGCGAATTCTCTGATGTTATCTATAACAGACTGACAATGCTCATGCAGTTTATTGATTGCATGCACGTAGAAGACTTGTTCTGAGTTAAAGCTGTCAAACAAGGTTTGAAGAAGAATAAAATGCCACTACCAGACGATATCTAAGGTAGATAATAATTTTATGACTATTCTGGCTCGATGCGCTCTCCCCTAGACATAATACAAAAGCTTCGTGGTGCATCTGCTGCCTGGCCGTCTATTAAACCCGAAAAGAACTAAATGTCGCAGAAGTTAGCTCTTGTTGCACATGCGACTATTTTGGGTTGAGAAGTGAAGGGAATTATATTCGAAGTTCAATTAAATTGATAACTTCAGCTGACAGCAGAACTGCGTTTGGACAATGGTAGCAACGGATGGAGTTGAACTCGCGCTGCCTTATCAACAGCTCACGGCGCTTACCTTACCCTAGTAGCTAGCAGCTGCAGAAGTTGACAACAGTTCCCCTAGAACTTAGCATTCCACAGTGCTGTTAGATAATGCACATGGCCGGATCTAGATTTCTGAGAGACAGACAGTTAAAGCTTTTCTTTTGCACTGCACAGCGGTTTCAACAAACAGCGCAATAGACTAGCACAAATGGAAGGGAACACTGCGTATTTAAATTTCTCCATCCTACACTGTTGGCTGTTCTGTATAGGTGGCAGTTACGTTGTTTTATTTTGGTGATTACAAAATAGAGTCGAATGTATGCATTGGATAGCCGAGGCAGCTAGTTCACGGCTATTCGATCAACCAAGTAAATAACTGTACTGAAAATGCTGCAAACCACTACAGGGAGCCTGCGTGTCAGAATTCGCATCGAGTGTGCCGCATCTGTGTAATGATAGAGAAATCAGTAACGGAGAAAAGGATTTGGTGGTCTGTTGGATTGATGATAGCGTCGTATACTGCCGGTCTAGGTTCGATTCCACCTTCTGCCGAATAGTTTTCATAGGGAGAGAGAGATTCTATTCGTTTCTGGCTACGCCAAGTGAAGAAGGTATAATGGAATTGTAGTCTGAAATTCACATTAAACACGATATTCCTTCTCTACCAAGTGGAAGTTATAAGGTTGAACCACAATAAAGTCAGGGGTGGCGATGTGTAGAAATTCTATCATCAGTATCCTCTCTTATACTAGTTATTTACTTCTAGTGACGAAACAAACGCTAAGTAGGGTCACAGGACAGTTATTCCATTTTGTATTTGAGTTTCTGTATGACGATAAAATTGGCTCTGAATTGGGAATGCAACTCAGACCGCCCTTAACGACGAATTTGAACCCTACGTGACAATACAGCTAGACTACAATTTGTTGTTTGTTCAAAACTGCAGATTCCTCAACATCTCCACGTATTGCGCGTGAATGGGTTCATATTTAGACCGGGCACTAAGTTTTGCATTATGAATTACCAAGCTCTAGCATGAGAACACCAATCTGGTGGTGGATAATAAATTTGATTTTTAATGCATTTTCATGCGTTGTCAGTACTAACGGTATCTGACGTTTTTGACTCCCAGTGAGAAATATAACTATTTGCGAGATCACTGTAAATTCAAGGATGTTATTCCGAGCTGCTGGTGGAGAAAAATTCGGTAGTTGACGTCTGTTTGTGTGTAGTCAACAACGATATATGTGGGGTTCGATTCCCAGTCAGCACTGAACTCTTCGTCATATTATTTCGAGTTCAAACATGCTCACATGACGCTACTGGTGTAACCAACCCGTATTTAACGTCCGTTTTCTCTGTAATATAAAAGCGATAGGTGCTGGGTTGGAGTCCTGGGAAGGAAAAGATTAATATTTCGTCTAGTCATTTCAATTAAAACATCTAGCTACCGCAGAGAAAATCCGATATGTCACATTTGATTGTGCATCGATAACAATCCGATTAGCTTCTGGGTTCGAATCCCTCTCCAACACAAAGCTTTACCTCATAGAATTTCAAGTAAGTTACTTGTGAAGAAGCAATATTTAACATCTCTCGTAGTTCGTTAACTGGGACAATAGATGCTGGGTAGGAATTCGCGTCCGTTAAAATTGTTTACGTTATGTAATTTAAAGTTGATATTTGCTAACTGATACTTTCTAAAATCGAAGTATATCACTCTCTGTATGCTTAGTCAGGAATGACTGTTAGTTTCCGTCAGTCACGGAATCTTAGTCTGCATGTCCAGGGTTTGAATCCATATGCAGAAAGCGACGGTTCGTCATGTCATTTGAATTTCATACATATTATCAACTAGCTGATCGTGAATAACCTAAATTTTTAATGTCATTTTATGTTAAATAACAAGTACGGTCTGTTACTTTGAAGAGGAAATCATGAATACGACGAACTTACTACAGGCATTACCTATCTGACGTAATAATGAGAGTGGTAACATTTAAGGTATGTCATTTATTGCAATAAAAGTGAGATTACAAGCCTTAATGACAGTCTTATCTGTAATAAGGTGTTCCCTGTTATTTGTAATATCGTGGTATGTGGCTTGCATGCGAATCAGGCGAAATGCAATTCTAGTCGTTCGGATACTTTTGAGCATGACTGTACATGTCTGTGCCGCCGCTAGCCGTTATCCGGTCGTTGCGGTAACAATGGTAGTTTGCGGACCGCCCGTTTTAGCCAGCCTCGAGGTGAGATTCTTTCACGGGACGTTTGCCTATTCCTTAATCCTAAAGTAATTGGCGAAACTCGCTCTGCTGCGTAAAAAGACTGTTTGCATTGAAGCTGCAAACCGTGAGTCCATTGATGAGTCGATTATCAATGCCGATTCTTCTTGGCGACGGTGCTGTCCGGGAGGGTCGCCATGACTACTGTAACCAGGATAGTTAGTTGTTGCAGGATCTCGTTAAGCGATCGCAGAAGCCATGGTGGCGTCCTCTGCGGCTGGGTCAGCGCTCTGCGGCTGGACGGCGGCTGCTCGCTTTTGTGCGGCTCGTTTTGCGGATCGCGGTGCAGCTGGGTCAGGAGGAAGCTCAGCGAGCCACGCTGCTGTGTGGATCTGTTGGTAGTCCAGCTTCAATGGCTGACTGCTTCTTGGCAACTATAGCTGACTGCTGCTATTTGCTTGTTGGTATCACATCCGCGAAACTGGCTGCACCTCGTGTGGGTGCCACCCCCTCACGGATTCCGCTAATTGGTTCCTGGCTGCATCTTCTTAGACGGGACAGACTTTCGTCACTGGTTGTTGCTGCGCTTCCTGAACGCCTTGCAACCGTTGTAGATCGCCACGTGTGGTTCACTTCAGTTGCAGCACATCGGCGCATCTTCGCTCTGAACAGCGCACTCTGGTGCCGACGCAGCGGCGTATTATGTGGACGAAGCCCTGGCACAAGTAACTCTGAGTCTGCCTCCCCTTTGCTCGAAGTGGCTTGACGGGTACTCGCACTCGGACCATGTGCTCTAGCTGCTAAATCTTGTGATTTTCAGTGTTGTCGATCAGAGCGGCGCAGAACAGGGGCATGTCCTTATGCACCCAGGGCGACTTTATCAGGTACACCGATCGGACGCCGTAGCCCAGCGCCCCCAGTTGAAGTGATTCGGTTAAATCTTCATCGGGAGGCGGCGGACGACCACCTTGAGGAGTCTTAGAGGTCTACGTTATGTGTGTAACAGTGTAGCCCGCACTGTTTCATAAAGACGGTGAGTTTCTTGTAGTCTTCGCTGCTGTCAAGTTTGACCTTGAAGAGGTCATTTGCGGCAACTGCAACTGTTGCTGAATTGAAGTCAGCTGCAGGAAATCCTTGAATTACCTCCTCATCGGACGACGACTGGCGCAGGGGGGGAAGGTTTCCTCCACCGTGAAGGATCAGCGCCACTCATGCCAGCTTCAGGCTATTTAGGGATGCCACTGCATCGGTTTTCCGTTGCAGCGGTAGCACCGGCTGTAGTTCAAATGGTTCAAATGGCTCTGAGCACTATGGGACTCAACTTCAGAGGCCATTAGTCCCCTAGAACTTAGAACTAGTTAAACCTAACTAACTTAAGGACATCACACACATCCATGCCCGAGGCAGGATTCGAACCTGCGACCGTAGCGGCCTCGTGGTTCCAGACTGCAGCGCCCAGAACCGCACGGCCACTTCGGCTGGCACCGACTGTAGTACTTAGACCTTGGAAGTGTGCTTCTTGCTTGGTGTGATGAATCCCTCTGCGTCCTCCACGCTTGGAGTGGATGCAACGGCTTGCTTCACACCTTTTTCTTTGGCCGCGACTTGCTGCTGGTGGCCTGTGATGTAGTGTCGTCTTCGTCGGACACAGATCGGCGTTTCCATGATGGTTGTGCGGTTTCTGCTTAGAGGGTACTCTTGTTAGTTACGCCAATACAGCTGCAGAGTACTGGGTCTCGCAACAAGTCAGAGGTAGTGTTGTTCTGCACGGCTGCCACTCCTCGACTCGCTACACCTGGTTCCGTGACAACCCGCGAGGCAGGCATCTTCTGAATGGCCATGCGCAGCGCATGATTTTCTGTCTCCGCCGCGACCGCTGGCTGCGTCTTACAGGGGCTACAACGACATTTGCATCTCCTTCCTGGCAGTAGAAGTGTCCGCCGGTTGCCAAGCGGTGTATGGCTGAGTGATTCACATCGACCGAGTGCGTACGTTTCCACGGGTTGCGTGCGCGCACAGGTAAATCTGTGTACGCTTTTCACTCTTGCGATCGACGCAGTGAGAGAGCCGGTCAGTCGTAGGTGGCAGACAGGATGGGGCCCCGGAAGAACACGCTGTACCCCCCGCCGAAGCACTCGCTCCCACAGCTCGGGCTGTTGCTGCATAACGACATTCCGGTCCTCTATTAGTATTTTTCTCGTGGTCCGCATTCTATGGCCGGTGCGCCTGATGTGAAGGTTTTTATGGAGCCGTCGAAGGAGCAAGATCGGCCGAGCCGCGATCCATTACATCACTCACTTCTCAGGCAGAAGCAGCGTCCGCTTAACACCGTCTGAATCACCTATCAGCGTACGTCTCGGTAGCCGGGTGCAAGTGCTGGTCCATTATAGGTGAGGGGGGGGGGCGGGAGGGAGGGAGATGGGACCGCCGACAGAGCATTGTCTGCCGGGTGGCGATCTGCCACGCCCTTCAACTCGCTGTCGCGTATGTCTCCGATTGCCACACAAACAACAGCAGAAAAGCTTGTGTATGCACTGGATAAGCAACAAATTATGATGAGACAAAACTACTGGCCTCCACAAGTAACTACTGGGGCTGCGTAAGAGGTCACAGAAATTCGCGTAACAGTCAACTTCGGCAACAGGGACACTGATTACCAACTCAGTAAGACATGGGAGCCAATACTAAGCTCTATCGATGGGCAACGGTGCAAGCGGATAGGAGATCATTTCGCCACGGCCGCAAAAGACATACTGCCCCCTCTCCCATCACTTACCAAGCCGCCGCTTCCCCCACAACCGAACACGCCGCGCTCCATCGACGCACGGAATCGCACCTGCAACCGCGATAGATAAAAACTAGCGGCAGAGAGCGGACGAACATTGCATCAGCACCACCTCATGATGGCGGAACGGTTATTCGCTGAAATATCGTGGGTGTTCAAAAATCGTAGCTGGCTGGATGCATGCTAACTGTTGTAACAGCTTTGGTGGTTTTTATTAATCATTATCTTCAATATCGGCTGCGTGCTCAGCATGATCAGGATTAATATTTTGCCACCTATCTTCTAACAGGAATTCTTTTCGTGACGTACACAAAAATTTAGATGAAAGCTAGAACAAAATCAACCTTGTCTTGAAAGCGCAAACCTTACACGTCCATTTGATGCAATACACAAAAGGGCAAATGGAAGTTACGCATACACGCACATATTTTGTAGAAACTCCGTCTACGGTTAGGCCAATTTTTAATTTTCGGACGTACTTTACTGTGACACAGCTCGATTTGTCAGAAAATGTGAGATACAGTTTTCTTATTTGGGAGGAAATGAAGTGTGACTCAGTTATTTACTTTACGTTTAGTATTTGTTGGCTTATATTGACCTAATTCTTCGTTATATAACATGTTCAGAGACTCAGTAAATGTTTCAGAGTTACTTTGCGTTTACAGAATACGTAAACATAAATTGTGGACTTTCGGATGACTTGGATTTACATCTACGATTATTATTATTGTTACAGAAACGTGTGAAGGAGATACTAAGAAGAGTGGGATGTAAACTGTAACTTATACAGCTCAGTCGTTCTATTTCTGAGGGGTTGTGCATTTCACAGTCTCTTTAGTCAACGGTAAATTCGTTAAAGAAAAATTATAACAATTTTTTACCCTTCTGATGGTGTCTGTACCGCCCATATACTCTACTCAGTGAATAAACAAAGCATTAAGTTGTAATTTAAAGAGGTGTGTAAAATATGTATATATGTAGACTCCACACATAACAGTAATTAATTTCTTTTACTCTACAATAATATCCTTCGGGAATCGATGCATACGAATCGGTAAAGTACTTTAAATTGCCAAAAGTAGTATTATTATGTTGATAGTTCATGTAACTCAATTCAGACGCCATTTTTGACAGTACACAGTATGATTTTTCCAGTTTATGCATTCTTCAGTACGCCCAATGAAGAGCAGCGGGGGCTAAATAAAAATCGCCCGGACGAGTGGCTACGATGAAATGTTAATTTGTGGCAGCACTAAGCGAGGAGGAAAAGTCCTACAGTTACTTCCAACAGGATAGTGCAACTGCCCATACATCCGGCGGAAACTTGAAGCACATTTACACTGTCTTGACTCCTGACAAAGTTGTTAGCAGAGGTCAGACTGGTCGCGGTCCTAGCGGGCCACACAGGTCACGTGATCTGTCAGTGTGCGATTACTTTGTGTGGCGAGTCCTACAGTCTAAGGTGTATCGCAACAACCCTTGCTGTCTCCAATAACTGCAGCAGAAAATTTTGGGATAAGACAGCAACAACTCCTCAGGTTCACTTTCGATCTGCCTTCAGCAGCTAGCTGACCTGGACCGAAAAGTTCCAAGATATGAATGGTGGTCACTTTCAACAACTATTATAGTCGGGTTAGTACTGCATCTCCTTTTCTCTGCTATTTTTCTTTCTAACCTGGAAGTTTGGTCGCCACGCCATTTTTATTTCCCCGCCCCGTACAGAAAGCTACACATCAGTCTGTCGAATGGAGGCCTGCCCGACGACTGAAAGAAACAACTGAAATTTGTGGGATAAAGTGGTTCTCAATGAAACACTGTGTACCATTCTTTGACATGTGAAAACATTGTTTTGTGTAGTATTACGTATACAATATCAAACAACTAAGAAACAAACTTAATCTTGCACCACACACGATTACGCGAAAAATCCTTAAGGGGCCAGTTCGTTGCCATATACGGGTGTTGGAAAATTAAATTTTGTGACTGCGTAGGTCTCTGCTTTAGTTTATAAATCAAGTTATCATAGTAATTAGGTTTGGTAGTACTTTGGGCAACTTCACATGATAACTGTTTCCTTTCATAGTACGAAGAATTTTTATTCATTCATTCCCTTTAGCAACGTATGTATCAGCAGGGCACTTAATGTAAACAAAATGTTAATTGAGGTAAGTTAATAATTTAAGATTATGATCAATAACTCGGACATAGAACATAGGATTGAAATGAAAGTTGGGACGCCATGTTTATGGCTCTTCTTAACTGAATTGTATCCAATGATAAGTGCTGAAAGACCAATTCCTCTGAGTTAGTAGCTTGCACTCATCCTTCTGCAGTCAGTCTAACGACTTTTATGTCGAGTAACGGAGAGCAAATTAACTAGTATCCACTCAGGATGGGCTTTAATGAGATTTCCATCTCATCACTGTCACTTACAGACTTATCCATTAACTCCCCGACTTTAGCTCATCTGGCAGAGGAAGCTGCTTCTCTCTTATTTTCAAGAAAGGAAATGAGCCAGAACTGCACTGATACTTTGATTCCTAATGTGTATTTATACACATTAATAGAGGACAGTGATTAAGGGTTGCAGTTTTGTAACGAAAATACACAGTTTCCCACTAACAAAACGTTCATTTTAGGAACTCTGTTCTTTGTGCCTCATCAGAGCACGTTGCAGCTATAAACCGCAGTGAGGTTGACATCCAACAATAACCATGAAGTGCCGCACTAGAAGCAAATTTGAGAAGAGAAGCATGTCCATCTTGGATAGCTTTGAAAATTAGATTACAACAAACTTGTTATAACGAAAAGCCAGTCTTACATATTACATATCATTCAGAAACATATACATCTTGCAGTGTTTACATCACATAATGATATAAAGGTAAAATATGTTTTTTGAGCGTATTACAATTTCTTGTAACCGTGTATTTGATACCTAGTGATTTCATCTAGTCATACACAATCGACTTCGCGAGATCTACAAAGTATTAGTCATGCATGACATAAACTAAGGTTAGTAACACCATAATTGTGTAGAGAATGATTAACACTAAATATAAAGTTTTATCTAAATGTTTTTGTCAGCAGATAGTCACCGAAATGCTTCTAAGAAACCCTTTATAAAACAATTTATATTATTACTGCATTCTGCTACATAGACCTATGCCTCATTAAATAGATGGCAATAACGCACTGCAATTTCGCAGTGAAATGTGAAAAAGTAGTGCATTATAGGTTGTTGAATAATATATTAGTTTCAAGTAATCAAACCGATTGCCGGAAAACGAACTGCTTATGGTCTGTTTACAGAAGTAACATTTCTTATAAGTTGTGGAATACCTGTAACAATGTCACTGGCTTCACCGCTTTCGAATACATGCTTTATGTTCTGATAGCAACTAAAGCCAGGAGTAAATCTTTCCTAGGATAAAATATTCGTCACTCTACTCCAGTACAGAGAGCTGAGCGTCGTATAGGTGGATATAGTAACCTAACGGCATTAAGTATTTCGTTAAAGCTAAAAAAAGCCACTCGGTAAAACACACATGGAACACTATAAAGTGGGCTAAATGTTAGGGCTAGCAGTTAACAACAGACCAGAGTACATGTTTTTCAAATGGTCGAGGACGAAAGTTTGCTGTCTGACGGTGAATTAGACTAAAGGTCTTAGCTTTCTACTTTACATCGGATTTATTGATGATCGGATTTTACAATCATGTACTTTCCATTAAATTCTCTCACTTCTTTTGCCTCATAGTCTGTTTCTTCCTACTGCCCAACTGATTTAGAATCTGCATTTCTTATCTGTATTGTTAATTCCAATGCTTTATCTGTTTCGGTATACCTCAAATCATTAATCGTGTCTGTCTTTTTAAACAGTAATATTTTATGCCTGTTTTTTTTTCTTCTCATTTGGTATATTTCATTCTTCAGCAGTTACAATGCTCTTACTAAACGTAAAGATATTATACAATTATTATTACTGAGATTATTATTTTTTTGTTTGTCGATGTAACAGAACTGTGTTTACAATGTATCATCAACAATTTCAAGATTGTGGCCTCAAGTACAGTAGAGGAGTTATGAAAAAATGTGGCGCAGGCCGTACAACAATGTGCACCCGTACACCCAGAAAAAGACAGCAAGAACCATGGTTGGAATGTCGACTTTCTTAAGAGCCATTTTTTTCCAATATGGCACGGCACCATAAACAAGAAACTCTGCCGATATTTGACTCTGGCCGTGAAAAAATAAGCAACTGTACGGGGCGTACCACAATACCTTTACAAACTTTAGCGAAAACGTCTAGCTAATTCAGACTTAGACACCAAAATGCATACGTTGAGAGATATTAACACTTGTTCACCTTCGATACTATGAAACACGTCTCTTCAAATGGGTGCCTTTTTTTCCTTATTTCGTGTGGATGAAACAAAGAAAAAATGCCGATTGGATATGGGCTCACAAATGGACACATTAAGAACTATGTGTACATGTTGAACTGCAGAGCCGTGTTTCGCTTAAGCGAATATGAACAAGTGCTTACAGCTCTTAAAGCATGTTTATTTCTTCACGTACGAGTCTAAGGTCTCAGGATATCGTCTAAATGATGTAACCATTTTAACCACCTTGGATTGCCAGTTACATTACTTTAATCCACCATGCGTACCAATTACGAATAGCAAAATAGTGTACACGGTCTGCCTTAGGCCATTGTCGAATGTGTGGTATTGGCGAAGTATGTGCCTCTTTTTAAAAACGTAACATGAAAAATTTGTTCAAAAAAATGGTTCAAATGGCTCTGAGCACTATGGGACTTAACATCTGTGGTCATCAGTCCCCTAGAACTTAGAACTACTTAAACCTAATTAACCTAAGGACATCACACATCCATGCCCGAGGCAGGATTCGAACCTGCGACCGTAGCAGTCGCACGGTTCCGGACTGAGCGCCTAGAACTGCTAGACCACCGCGACCGGCGAAAAATTTGTTGTTTAAAAAATATGACACACACATCGCCAGTATAATACATCTGAAAACCGACCAATAATCTACTTCACATGAATGGTGCATTAATGGAATAAAACTCAGAGATCTATGGTGGTTAAAATAGTTCCATCATTTGATTTAAATTATGCATTTTGGAGTCCATGTTTACCAAACTGTTTTTTCTTGTTTAGGTCCATACTACATTCTTCGGCGATCTGGAAAGTAAAGAGGTTGCAGTAGAAGAGATGTGTTTCACAGTATCGAAATATGCATTTTAGAACCTATATTTACGTGACATTGTTTCTTGTTTTAGTGGAAGGAATTCTGACTATTTTTGAAACGCCTTTAACAGAGCCGTAGTCAGGATAATTCTCTACGTCCATATTGAACTCTGTCATTCATTACCCATTGTTAACGTAATTACCCATTGTAACGCCGGAAATGCATATCCTCCTATATCCATCTATTGTACTATAAATTTGTTTTCCTTATTTTTGTTACCTGAATATATAACATTTCTGTGTCTTCGTATATTGTAAATGTTTTACTATTTGTATATATATATATTTATGCATTTATGTCGATGTATAATTGGTTTGTTTCGTAAATATTATTTGTATTTTTACGCTGGGTCTTGCCTAGGGAAAACTATACTATCGAACGAGTACATCGATAGGTCGTGTGAAGAACGAAAGTGTTTAGGATCTTTGGTAGCGTTAACTCTGCCGCGTGGAGCGCGGGCTGAGCAGAGAGAGTCTGGCTGGAGTAGCGAGTGGAGCAGGTGTGTTGTGGGAATCTCCCGCGAGTTGCCGCGCTTTCGGGGTTTGGCAGCATGTAATTGCGCTCGACTTGTGATGATAGTTTCTGACATGGGGTCGCGGACGGGAAGCATTAGCTGGCGCACATCAAGAGCCCGTTTCGTCTGGTGACCGTGTCGAGAAGAAGGCGCGCCAACATCCAGCTTCTGCAACAGCGACGGCCGACAATGAGTGACTGTCGCCACCTCCTTGATCGACGGCTTCAAACCTTCAATCAACCAACAAGGAAGACTGGGAGCACGTAAAGTTTTAGAACTGTATGACAGACCTCAGCTTTTCAAACTGTACCATTTTCGTAAGTATAATTACAGCAACTTAGCATGAACATTTGTTGCTCATTGTCCCAATTGCATTACCAAGCAGGGTCCCTTCCTTTTCCGGAATGAACCCGAGTGTCGTTGAAATTCAAACGCCAGCATTAAAATAATAATATAGCATTTCACTGCTTTAATTTCGAAGTTCAGTTAAAGTATTCATAGCTGGCTACAATATTTAGATTACACAAGCATGAATTAAGAGTGCGAGTTTTGTTACCGTATTTTAGCTTACCTGTGAATGCAACTCAGCTTGGTACATACTAAATTTTACTATTGTTAATTGTTCAGAATAATTTAATTCAAGTTCAAAGTTAAATCTCTTCTTTCTAAATTGCGTAGATTCAAGTAGCTTCTGAAATGATTGTTGAGGTAGTCCAAGACTAACCGTATTTTACTGAATTTCGATGTGCTTCAGAAAGAAAGCTCACTATTAACTTCAGTCACTAAATTAACTTTCGGTTTTCCGGTTTTATTAATTCTTTTGCTAAATTAAGTCAGGGTGTTGCGAAATTTATTACTTCTGACAAACTTTCAGTTTTGACACTACACGTGTCAACCTTCAGTTGCCACACTTCTAGTGCTAATTATATGTGTAATAATCTTTCTTTTTCAGTTACTATAGTAATTGTCCTTAGGACTGACGACCGTAATTTCCCCCAAATCTCAATTACCTAATTACCGCTAGTTAATTGTTAACGTAACGGCTGCACATTTACTTACTTTATTAACTTTACCCCTTTTCAAAATTAATTTCCCCCAGTTTCCTTATCGTTTTTCCTTTCATTTAGGTGTAACCCTTTCTTCCCTCTTTACCGAGACATTAACTTCGGTGACGATTGCTTTTCCCAAATTTCCATTAGGTACACGCGGTTTAATTTTTCCCTGTCATTAAGGTCGATAAGAGAGGGGGAGGTTACACATGGCGACCTGGTGACAGGAAAATCTTCAAATTTGAGGTTGTTCTGGACACGAATTTTGCATTGTGCAAATCTCGTAACAAAGTACTGGTTACGAAATGGTCGATACGTCAGCGAGAATATTAGTGTGAGGAATCCTAATTAGATTTGAGATTTGGCATTTATATTGAAAATTATTAAAATGAATGAAGGCTACAATTGCCAAAATTTGGTAGACTTGGATACGGAGCAATCGGTCGAACAGTGGGAAACGCGCACCGCGGTACCCATTGTTCAGGGGCAGGCGGCTAGCATGAAAGACGCGACCGCCGAAACGCAACAAAGAGCAGAAACGGAATTCTACACTTTAGAAAATGTTTCGGAATCGGAAGTGAAAATCAAATGTGAACCCCTTGATGACGAATACGGGGGACAATTAAAGAGGAAGCCGCTACGGAAGTAAAACCGGTAGTTTCCGGGAATTTAACTAATTTATTGAATGTTTTGATTAACGAAATCAAGAGTCAATCGGCCAAGCAAGAAGCTCATTCTGAAAAAAATTGAACGAAAGCTAGACAGTCAGAACAAAGTTATTAATGTTGTTAACAACAATGTTGGAGTTGTTAACACAAAAGTTGATAAAATCAAAGAAGATATTGTTGTGATTAATACCGAAATCTGTAATCTTAAACAGGAAATGATAGGCGTTCAGGCGGAAATTGCGAGCATAAATACTCGTTTTTATTCCGAAATTAGCAGAATCGAGAAAAGTGTAGGAGAATCAGTTGCTCCAATCATCGAGATTAAGGTGACGGAACTAATTCAGTTAGTGAAAAAAGAGGATCAAAAGAAGGTGGAAACTTTAAAGGCTTTAGTATCCGAAGTAGATACCAAAGTGACGAAGCAGGCTAATACTTGCGATGAAAAAAAAAGGGAAGTAGAAACGCTTGCGACAACCACTTGCCAAGTAATTACGAGAGTGTCGGAATTAGAAAAGAAACTTGACGAAAAACAGAGATATGTGCCAATCTATGCACATAGTTCGGAATTGTTGACTAAAGAGGAGTGGTTCGACCCCTTGATAAAAGGCGGTATACACGCGACGGATTTCATTAAGAATTGTGAAAGAGTTTTACCCAGATCATGGACTAATGAGAGAAAAATTAATGCGATTATTGATGTGTTGGCTGGTGATGCCAAGCGTTGGGGCTTAAACCTCAACATTACGAACCTGACTTTTGACGAATTTAAAAATTTGTTTCTGGCAGAATACTGGTCAGAGCACAAACAGCAAAGTGTCTGGCGCGAATTTGTCGCATCGAGGCCTTTCGATGCGAATTCTCGCGGTTCGATGAAGGAGTTTTGTGAGGGCTGGATCCGCAAGTTGGAATATTTGCGTGATCGCCGCACGGAATCCGAAATAGTCTGGGAACTCTACAAAAAGCTTCCGGATGATACAAAACGCTACGTAGGAAGCAATTACAGGACAATAAATGATTTCCTGGAAAGAGTGGAGGACGAGGACAATTGGCGCAATAATCGCGACAGTGGTAGAGGCCGTGGTAACAACAACGGGTACCACAGCAACTACAACAACGATAACCATGGGAATAATGCATACCGCAACCATGGCAGCAATAACAATAATGGTTCGGACCGTAATAACAATCGGTACAATGCAAATAATAACAGGAATGACGGAAACCAGTATCGTACTAACGTGATACGGGCTTCACAGAATAGTAATAACGCCAGAGGGTGTGATCAGCCGCCTCAGCAGCATCCGGGGAGCGTATCTGCTGGAACGAGACAGGGAAACCATTAGCCGTGCCGGTGAGGGGCCGACCGGGCGTGGAGAAAATTTGGCGGCCCAATAACAGGAGAAAACCCAGGTGTCGTCGTTATGAAAATTCCGTATGGAATAATCAACGGCGTGAGAGTGTGCCAGCGTTAGGAGAAAGCTGTATACACGGCAGTAGGAAGTACATTCACTGTCAGTGAGAACAATTTAAGTAGTGTTCCGGAAATCGATTATAAAGTGGCAGCTGTAACACCCACAGCGGAAATGGAGATTGAGTTTAAGAATGATTCGCAATTGTTGAGAGAAGGTCAGATGTCGGATAACACATCTGTTATCGAGCGAGGGTTGCAGAGAGGGATGAGGTCTGGTTAAGGCAGTTCGGTCGCTTATACGACGAACTAAGAGATTATAGGGGTCTGTATGGAAGAAGTGTTTATGGGGAGCGCGGGCAGGATTTGCCGCGTCTCGTCCCGCAGGAAGATTGTGTTTGTGAAGTGATAGAAAGTTCTGGCCCTAACCGGCAGACTTTACCAGAAATAGTTAATGTTAATGGGGAGCACGAGCAAGATTCCTCGTGTTTCGTCCCGCAAGAGTTGGATGTTGAAGTAGTAACGGAAATTCTGGCCCTAACCGGCAGTCCTTACCGAAAGATTCAGTGGTGGAAGTAGCCGACCCATCCGACGCAAACCTCCAGTCTAAACATTGCGAGAGTATTAAGGAGAAAGATTGCGAAAATTTTAGTGATAGCCGGACACGATTGGTAGAAAAGCACATAGATTACAGCGTGTATGAGGTTAGAGCTGACATTATACGGTCAGACGATAGCAGTGTGGGTTGCGCAGATCTAGAGGTACTACTGGGCACATTCCTCCAGGTAGATTGGCAGATGAGATCAATCTGACCAAAGAGGAATTAACGAAGGTGACAATTAATGAATTGATAGCAAAGCAACACTCACTAGTTGACGAGTTACAGGAAAAGGTTTCGGTATTGGAGGCGAAGCTACAGACTAAGCCTCAGGACAAATGTGTTGAAATTAAAACTGTATGTGAACAGAGGCTGAAAAAGCCGCCAGATAATCAGGATTTAGGATCAAAGCCGGATGGTTTACTCTGGAATGACCTGGATATAGACGAGGATTTACCGTGGGAAAATAAAGAAACAGTCGAGGACAAGTGTAGACAGATAGTAGTGTCTGTTAATATGCACGACCTGCAACTAAACGTGTTGATTGACACCGGTGCAGAATTGAGTGCTGTATCTGGAAAAATATTTCAGTTACTGAAAGACAGACCTAGCATCGTAGTTACGCCAGTAACAGGAGTGAAAATTATCGGTGCTACGGGGAAGGCCAGTAAACCGGTCACAAAACAGATTTTTGTCCACTTCGAGATATGTGGGGCACGATTTGAACAAGAGTTTGTCGTCGTGCCAGACTTAACTACGGAAGTAATTATCGGGTTGGATTGGCTATTAAAGTACCTTGCAGTGATTAATTGCGAAAGCAAAACTTTGACATGTATGTCACTAGATAAAACAATGGTAGTTGATTTTGACGATGCAGGAGATGGTAGGCATAGGCAATACCAGCCTATACACATTGTTAACTGGCCGGATGACATTGACGTAGGTATGAATTTGATCTACTGTAATGTGAGGAATCTCGGCATTGACAATATTGTAGAAAGTGATTTGGAAAGTATTCTAGACGGTGTGTCAAACGTAACCCGCGAACAAAGACGAGACCTGTATGAAGTAATAATGAGGAATAAGATTGTGTTTCCAGACAAACCGAGTATTGGTGTGAAAAAAAATAGTTTGCGAGAAGTAATGAAGCTAAAAGCCAATGCTCGCATACGTCGTCATGACGCTAAAGCGCGTTTTGCTAGTTTGCAATCGGAGACTTAGTACTTGTAAAAGCTCATGAGAATTCGACCGAGTTGTTGTTGTGGTCTTCAGTCCTGAGACTGGTTGGATGCAGCTCTCCATGCTACTCTATCCTGTGCAAGCTTCTTCATCTCCCAATATCTACTGCAACCTACATCCTTCTGAATCTGCTTAGTGTATTCATCTCTTGGTCTCCCTCTACGATTTTTACCCTCCACACTGCCCTCCAATGCTAAAATTGTGATCCCTTGATGCCTCAAAACATGTCCTACCAACTGATCACCTCCTCTAGTCAAGTTGTGCCACAAACTTCTCTTCTCGCCAATCCTATTCAATACCTCCTCATTAGTTACTTGATCTACCCACCTTATCTTCAGCATTCTTCTGTAGCACCACATTTCGAAAGCTTCTATTCTCTTCCTGTCCAAACTAGTTATCGTCCATGTTTCACTTCCATACATGGCTACACTCCATACAAATACTTTCAGAAACGATTTCCTGACACTTCAATCTATACTCGATGTTAACAAATTCCTCTTCTTGAGGAACGCTTTCCTTGCCATTGCCAGTCTACATTTTATATCCTCTCTACTTCGACCATCATCGGTTATTTTACTCCCTAAATAGCAAAACTCCTTTACTAATTTAAGTGTCTTATTTCCTAATCTAATTCCCTCAGCATCACCCGACTTAATTTGACTACATTCCATTATCCTCGTTTTGCTTTTGTTGATGTTCATCTTATATCCTCCTTTCAAGACACTGTCCATTCCGTTCAACTGCTCTTCCAAGTCCTTTGCTGTCTCTGACAGAATTACAATGTCATCGGCGAACCTCAAAGTTTTTACTTCTTCTCCATGAATTTTAATATCTACTCCGAATTTTTCTTTTGTTTCCTTTACTGCTTGCTCAATATACAGATTGAATAACATCGGGGAGAGGCAACAACCCTGTCTTACTCCTTTCCCAACCACTGCTTCTCTTTCATGCCCCTCGACTCTTGTAACTGCCATCTGGTGTCTGTACAAACTGTAAATAGCCTTTCGCTCCCTGTATTTTACCCCTGCCACCTTCAGAATTTGAAAGAGAGTATTCCAGTTAACATTGCCAAAAGCTTTCTCTAAGTCTACAAATGCCAGAAACGTAGGTTTGCCTTTTCATAATCTTTCTTCTAAGATAAGTCGTAAGCTCAGTATTGCCTCACGTGTTCCAACATTTCTACGGAATCCAAACTGATCTTCCCCGAGGTCGGCTTCTACCAGTTTTTCCATTCGTCTGTAAAGAATTCGCGTTAGTATTTTGCAGCTGTGACTTATTAAACTGATAGTTTGGTAATTTTCACATCTGTCAACACCTGCTTTCTTTGGGATTGGAATTATTATATTCTTCTTGAAGTCTGAGGGTATTTCGTCTGTCTCATACATCGTGCTCACCAGATGGTAGAGTTTTGTCATGACTGGCTCTCCCGAATGGAATGTTGTCTACTCCTGGGGCCTTGTTTCGACTCTGGTCTTTCAGTGCTCTGTCAAACTCTTCACGCAGTATCTTATCTCCCATTTCGTCTTCATCTACATCCTCTTCCATTTCAATAATATTGTCCTCAAGTACATCGCCCTTGTATAAACCCTCTATATACTCCTTCCACCTTTCTGCCTTCCCTTCTTTGCTAAGAACTGGGTTGCCATCTGAGCTCTTGATATTCATACAAGTGGTTCTCTTCTCTCCAAAGGTCTCTTTAATTTTCCTGTAGGCAGTATCTATCTTACCCCTAGTGAGACAAGCCTCTACATCCTTACATTTGTCCTCTAGCCATCCCTGCTTAGCCATTTTGCACTTCCTGTCGATATCATTTTTGAGACGTTTGTATTCCTTTTTGCCTGCTTCATTTACTGCATTTTTATATTTTCTCCTTTCATCAATTAAATTCAATATTTCTTCTGTTACCCAAGGATTTCTATTAGCCCTCGTCTTTTTACCTACTTGATCCTCTGCTGCCTTCACTACTTCATCCCTCAGAGCTACCCATTCTTGTTCTACTGTATTTCTTTCCCCCATTCCTGTCAATTGTTCCCATGAAATCTCTAAATTTAAGTTTGTTTATAATGGACCATATAAAGTCATTGGTATACCTCACACAAATGCTTATTGCTTAGAGTATCCAAGCTCTGGAAAGCTATTAGGTATACGGAACATTGCAGACCTGAAGTTGTACCAACCAAGGATTGATTAATACCACAGAAAGGGTAATTTGTCAAGTCTGTAAATATAGAGTGTAAGATTTAACGTTTTGCTAGATTGCCATGCTTTTGCCTGACAAAGAGGACATTAAAGAAGTTGTAATTAATAAGTAATTAATGTTGATTAAATGATTTAAGACTTACTGAATATTAATCAATTTAAAAATCCAAGCTGCTAGTTTAAGTTTTCAGCTGAGACACAGTAGATTAAGGAATGTAAATATGCTTTTGTAACTAGCTGTCAGATTTCATGAATGTGTGTTTTACTAGTCATTGCCGATGTACTTAGACGCTGTTTTAAGTTTCAGGCTAGTATATGCGTGTGATGATGGACAGTGTTGAGTTATCCACTGTGATAGTATTAAGGGACTCCTTTAGATTACTCGGGAGTGAGTTTTACTAAAGAATTCAGTGAAACGGACGTTCTGGAAATGCCGTTACGCAGGCGAGAGAGATCAAGCGTGCCGCACAGGCGGGCGCAACAATACTGGCGGGGCGGAACTGCTGTCGGCTCTTGTGCCGCTGTCGGCCCTTGTGCTGTTGTCGGCATTCTTTGTACTTGCGAGTACGGAAGGCGGAGTTGTTTTTCTCCCCGGACAGTTGATGTGAAAGAGTTCTGTTATCAATATTTATGATTTTGTCGATCTGCTGTATATTATTTTCTTGTTTAGCGTTATGTGCACACTCATGACAAGAATATTAATTATGAAAAGTTTATATAAAATATGTATTCTATGTAATTAATTATTAATTTGCGTATTTTGATATACCTGATTTCTATGACCATGTAATCTGATTAATTTTGTAAATAGTATTGCATTTCTTGATATTGTTACGAATTTTAATGATTTTGGAATAGCTAAACCATTTTCTAAGTTTTCTACAAATTTTAATATGTTGTCAACCTGTTTTATTTTGTGCAAGATGACGGAGTGGAATAAGATTAGGAGTGTCTCCACTCAATTATTATCGTCTAAAAATTGGTTTATGGTTAATTAGACGAATGCTAAATTTTGTTGATATTTTGAGCATATGCATTTCCGCTGTTTCTTTTTTGGGACATTTTCTGAGTCTGTTTAGGTTACATGAACATCCTCAGACAATGTGGGGCACGTGTAACGCTGGAAATGCATATCCTCCTATTTCCATCTATTGTACTATAAATTCGTTTTCCTTATTTTTGTTACCTGAATATATAACATTTCTTTGTCTTCGTATATTGTAATTGTTTTACTATTTGTATATATATATATATATATATATATATATATATATATATATATATATGCATTTATGTCGATGTATAATTGGTTTGTTTCGTAAATATTATTTGTATTTTTACGCTGGGTCTTGCCTAGGGAAAACTATACTATCGAACGAGTACATCGATAGGTCGTGTGAAGAACGAAAGTGTTTAGGATCTTTGGTAGTGTTAACTCTGCTGCGTGGAACGCGGGCTGAGCACAGAAAGTCTGGCTGGAGTAGCGAGTGGAGCAGGTGTGTTGTGGGAATCTCCCACAAGTTGCCGCGCTTTCGGGGTTTGGCAGCATGTAATTGCGCTCGACTTGCGATGATAGTTTCTGACATGGGGTCGCGGACGGGAAGCATTAGCTGGCGCACATCAAGAGCCCGTTTCATCTGGTGACCGTGTCGAGAAGAAGGCGCGCCAACATCCAGCTTCTGCAACAGCGACGGCCGACAATGAGTGACTGTCGCCACCTCCTTGATCGACGGCTTCAAACCTTCAATCAACCAACAAGGAAGACTGGGAGCACGTAAAGTTTTAGAACTGTATGACAGACCTCAGCTTTTCAAACTGTACCATTTTCGTAACTATAATTACAGCAACTTAGCATGAACATTTGTTGCTCATTGTCCCAATTGCATTACCAAGCAGGGTCCCTTCCTTTTCCGGAATGAACCCGAGTGTCGTTGAAATTCAAACGCCAGCATTAAAATAATAATATAGCATTTCACTGCTTTAATTTCAAAGTTCAGTTAAAGTATTAATAGCTGGCTACAATATTTAGATTACACAAGCACGAATTAAGAGTGCGAGTTTTGTTATTGTATTTTAGCTTACCTGTGACTGCAACTCAGCTTGGTACGTAATAAATTTTACTATTGTTAATTGTTCAGAATAATTTAATTCAAGTTCAAAGTTAAATCTCTTCTTTCTAAATTGCGTAGATTCAAGTAGCTTTTGAAATGATTGTTGAGGTAGTCCAAGACTAACCGTATTTTACTGAATTTCGATGTGCTTCAGAAAGAAAGCTCACTATTAACTTCAGTCACTAAATTAACTTTCGATTTTCTGGTTTTATTGATTCTTTTGCTAAATTAAGTGAGGGTGTAGCAAAATTTTGTTACTTCTGACAAACTTTCATTTTTCACACTACACGTGTCAACCTTCAGTTGCCACACTTCTAGTGCTAATTATATGTGTAATAATCTTTCTTTTTCAGTTACTATAGTAATTGTCCTTAGGACTGGCGACCGTAATTTCCCCCAAATCTCAATTACCTAATTACCGCTAGTTAATTGTTAACGTAACGGCTTCACATTTACTTTCTTTATTAACTTTACCCCTTTTCAAAATTAATTTCCACCAGTTTCATTATCGTTTTTCCTTTCATTTAGATGTAACCCTTTCCTCCCTCTTTACCGACACATTAACTTCGGTGACGATTGCTTTTCCCAAATTTCCATTAGGTACACACGGTTTAATTTTTCACAGTCATTAAGGTCGATAAGAGAGGGGGAGGTTACACCATGTAAATAATAAATGTTCACTTGTAACTAATTAAGTTGTTTTCATTTGTGCTACAAACTCAGTGTCGGTCCTTCCAAAAATATTTGTGTTATAGCATAGTTTTTGTAGTACCACTCTTCTCCCTCTAGACGTGACCAATCCATTGCCAACAGAGGCCACAGATGAGGCGAAAACGCTAACCATACACACATCGCATTCTGCAGTGTAACCGTCTGTTTATATTCAGGGTATCAAAAAGAATCATCCGATTTAAAAAAGTCATAACTGTTATATTAATTGAGATATATGAGTGAACAACGTACTGTTGGAAAGAGCAAACTCTCAGGTTTTACAGGGTTCTCGCTAGGTAGCAGCACCGTGTGCCCACTTCAGTTCTAGCGAAAATGGTGTCCGGACAACAGAACGCGTTTTGTGTTCTACGTTTGGCGCAGTGCGGTCAGTAATAACTGTACAGCGTGACTTTCTTACTAGGTATGGTGTGGATCCTCCTGCAGCGCAGTGAATCAGACGATGGCATGAACAAGTCGGAGAAATAAGTTGTTTGTGTAAAGGCAAATCGCCGGGCCATCTCCGAGTGTCTGACACAGACGTCGAACGCATCTGCCATAGTTTCGCAAGGAGTCCGCAGATATCCATTCCCTGTGCAGCTCAGCATCTCAACATGCTCCCGCTATCTGTCTAGCGAGAGTTCCGTCGGCGTTTATGCACGAAAGCACACAAAATTCAGCTACTGCAAGCTCTTCGTGAAGGTGACAAACAACAACATGCGGAGTTCTGTAATTTCTTTCTTGGCAAGATGGAAGATGACAGTTTTCTTCAACGCTTGGTGTTTATTGACGAGGCAACGTTCTCTTTAAATGTCAGAAAATAATGTCAGAATGTGGTGTACGGAAAAACTCCATGACTTTGTACAACGTAATGGGGACTTCTCAAATTTTTGTGCAATTTCACGGGAAAAGGAGTATGGTCCATTTTTCTTTCTCGAGAACACTGCTCCGGGAAGCGTATGTCTAGATATGCTTGAGAACTTTCATTTCACATAGTTGGACAGTGATTCAAACGACTTCATTTACCAACAGGAATGGGGCATCGCCACACTGGCATGCAGAAGTGCGGGAATTTTTAATTCAAAGGATTACTGTATGATGGATCAGTCGCACTGGACCAACTGATTCAGTCTTACACTAATGGCCTCCAGTGTTACGGGACCTGACTACATGTGATTATTTCTTGTGGGGGTTTATAAAAGACTGCCTTTATGTGCCTCCGTTACCGACAACAGTGAATGAATGGAGACACCGCATAACAGCAGCTGTGGAAGGTGTAACTCAAAACATTCTCGTTGCAGTGTGGGAAGAAACTGAATCCACATTGACATACGTTGTACATCTCGAGCTGTTCATATATGAAAAGCTATATAAAACTTTTTGAGTACCCCATTCATCAAAAAACAAAATTAATTTTATATTTTATTAAATGGTTCAAATGGCTCTGAGCACTATGGGACTAAACATCTTAGGTCATAAGTGCCCTAGAACTTAGAACTACTTAAAACTAACTAACCTAAGGACATCACACACACCCATGCCCGAGGCAGGATTCGAACCTGCGACCGTAGCAGTCCCGCGGTTCCGGATTGCAGCGCCAGAATATATTTTATTAGGTTGAGGAAAATAGATGTGGCAAATCGGACACACCCTGTATATATACAATGTGTATGTGTGTGTGCGTGTGTGTGTGTGTGTGTGAGTGTGTGTGTGTGCGCGCGCGTATATGAATACTGATAAGTCAAAACACCACAAACATTATCACCACCTGCTTAATATCTTGTTTGTCTGTCTTTGAAACGAAATACATCACTGATTCTGAGTGTCAGGGATCCGACAGTTTTTTGGTAGGTTTGTGGAGGTATGTGACATCAGATGTCTATGCACAGGTCATGTAACTCTCGTAAATAAAGGGCTGCAGATTTGCACACATTGTGATGGCGGGCCATAGTGACCCAGACGGGTTACTTAGGATTTACTTTAGGTGAATGTGGTCGCTGAGACATGAACGTGAGTTCACTAGAAGGCTCCTTAAAACACTGAACCACGGTTCTGACTTCAAGACATGGACAATCATAGTCCTGAATGATGACATCGCCGTCGAGGAAGACATCAAGGATGAAGGGATGCTGGTAGTTCGCAGCTGCCAATGTGTCTTCGATTACTACTCTAGATCCCTTGAAGCTCAGAACAATGTCTTCCGCAGCATAATACTGTTTTTTACCAACCTGGATCCTAGACACGCTGCACGTTTCAAGCCGATGTACACCTCAGTGAAACGATTGGTGGAGGCGACCATTAACCTAATGTAGCAAAAACGTGACTCACCCGAAGAACCAACAGGTTTTCACTGACTGACAGTCTAATCCTGATATTCATATGCTAACTGAACTGCAGGCGTCAACATGTGAACATGTAGCGGTAGTTTGCTGCAGAGCTCCATGTACAACAATTTACGATGAACGGTGTGCTCCAAAAGACTTGTGCGTGCACCAGCATTGTGCTCTTTCGGCAGAGAAAATTAAAGCGAAATGCATTTTGAGATTACACGTACGCCAACTGTATATGTATGAATAACAGATTGCTATATTACGCTAGGTTTACAGGTATACTAGTTCACAACATTGCAACACCGCCTACCTTGCTATAACGTGAGTGAGAAGCGGTAAGCAGGAAACAGTATATAAGAAGAGACACAAGATAAAACCACCAACAAATGGAACGTCGCACTAATTATATTTTTAACTGACGTCTGCAGATGGGTATCATTTAGAAAAGGCAAGCAGCGTTAATGATCGACAACATGTAGAATTCAGTCATCTAATTACCCGCACAACGGTTGTAACTGTACAGTAGTCCTTTTCTCTGTCTGCGGAACTCTTTCTTGTCGTATAGCTCTAGTAAATTTTGGTGTACCAAAATTGTGCACTACACTGTGGGCTTGAGCATGTGTATTTTGTTGTGTAACCACAACTAATTTAATGCCGCTGCCATTATTTCCAGTTTTACACTGTGACTCTTCCACATCAGTTACGGGCTGCGGTGGAACTAAGTCTGCTCCAACAGATGTGTGTGATACGACACGATCGTTTGAGGCGAAATTTCTCACCAGGCCGTCGTACTTGGCGAGACACGCTATTGTTCTAAGTACCGTTATGTGTTCCCTGTCTGCTCGGTACTAAACAGAACTACATAATGATATCGACGAGCATACTAGAGACACTTCCCAACACAACTGCGCTAAACTTCATCAGATTTTCACTGTGGTTTCCATTTCGCGACCGATCGTTCCTTACTTTCCAAATAACCCTCGTATTACTTATACCACCCTTTTATCAGATCAGGATGAAGCCGTGTGATATGTGTTTCAGTAACCAGGCGCTGGAATTCGTTACTCTATAGAAGTGCACACACATACCGAGGGAACCCGTGCACCGCACAGCAGCCAGTTTCTTCGTATTCCTACAGAGTTATAGAGCCACCTGACAACTACTTGAGACAGCTTCTACTGCTATGATATCAAAATCATACAGGCCGCCTGATTTATCGTTGATTTCGTTTCATACTGACATTCAGTACCAACCAGACGTCTTTAAATTTGGTGTTTACACAAAGACATGTGTAATTGTCCCATTTGTGTCTTTAGCTACCTACACATTTGATTGTCACTAGTAGATATTTATTTATTCATTTTCTCACCCCAACTGGTTTGAGAGAATCAGATCTCTTCCATCTAACCAGACATTCCGCATATTTTACACACGTCCATTACCATAAGCATATTTTAAGCTGCATATAACATAGGAAATATTATATACAAGCTTTACCAGTGCAGCAGAACACATTTGTGGTACTGTTAGGTAAGCACATCCACCACGGCTAGGTCGTACAACATGACGCTGGAAAACTCGGCTTTTAAGTGTTTTGAGGCGAAAAACAGCATGAAGAACAAGTTGTCATTGGCTTAATTTACTTTGTGCAAAAATCTGAATAAAAATGAAATTGGTTTTTAACAGTCGTCGGGCCAAAAAACACATAAAAGCAAAATGATAAGCTAAAATCGAGATACAGCGTGTTCCACAACAGACAGGAGTGTTTTGGGATTCACGTTCAGAATGCGTTATGCTTTGAGTGCCTTCATCTCAGCTACATTCGCAGCTGGAACCCTGAACATAACATCTTTCAAATAACTCGACAGCGAGAAGTCGCACAAAATGAGATCAGGTGATCTGAACGTCCCGGTTGTAGGGAAATGACGGCTGATACTTCTGGAATTTCCGAAATGCCTCTTTAGCAGCCGCTTCACCGACTGCGCAGTGTGCAGAGGAGGGCTATCTTGCAAAAAAATTGTCCTCTTTGCACATCCACACTGTTGAAGTGTTCGAATAGTGGGTAAAAAATAGAGGGTAAAAAACACTCATAGCGACTGCAAGTGGCTCTATAGCCAACGGAAACGGCAGGTCTCATTTTCTCGAGAACATGAGGCCCTACGGTAAATGACGCCGTCAACCCGCAACACACAGTCAGTTCGCGGAACGAAGCGGTACTGGTGGAGGTGCATACGGATCCTCCGTTGCTCATATCCTGCAGTTCTGTGTATCGATATGTCGTCGGAGATGGAAATAGGCTTTTTAAGTCCACAGAATTTTCCTTGGATACTCATTGTCCATTTCCATTCGAATAAGAAATTCTCGAGGGAATGTTTATCTTGCTAACAGGCAACAGGAAGCAACTCCTGAACAGGTGTGGCTTTTAATGGATAGCATTTCAGATAGTTTCGTAGGATATTTTACAACGTGCTCAAAGGCGTATCCTAAGCTCGGGAAATTCCCCAAGTTCTGTATGTTTGCACACCAACACTCAACACTTATTGCAGTATTGTAGTAACATCTTCGTCAAACTCGGACCTTTTGATTCCCACCAACTGCCACACTGCACTTTAGGAAAATCTGTCCTTTCGAATTTTGTGGTAATTTACTGATATGAGTATCAGGTAATATCAACAGCAACAAAAAGTTGTGTAACAGGAACAGGATTCTTTACGAACAGGAAGGTAATGCGGAAAGTGAGTTACTGTGAATAGTTCAGTGAGGATTGCTCTTATTCGAATCGACAGCAAACTGTCACAGACGACAACAGTTCAGGTACACGTGACTATGTCGCAAGTCGAGGATGAAGAGACCAAGAAAGCATATGAGGATACTGAAAGGTTAGTTCATTACGTAGGTAAAGGCCTGGAGATATAGGAAGACTTCAGTTAGAATACTTCAGGGAAAGGCGGAGACACTGAAACCATGTATCGGGGTTTAAGGCTTACCCTGGAGCAAGTACAGACACGGTTCACTATTTATTTAACCTGATCAGATTAGGGCCATCAGGCCCTCTCTTACATCGGGCCAGTATTCCACACATGCAGCATTTCACACATCAGAGTTACATCATGACAATAGTTTAAATAAGAAAATTAGATTACTCTAGTGACAGTATGAATAAAGAGTAATGACTAAGACCTAATACGGTAAATGCTGGCAATATTTTTACAACAGGTGCTATACATACAAATGATGATAAAAGGAATAATAGTAACAATAAAAAAAGAAATCAAATAATAAAGATAAACATGAGAAATATTGGCAATAGTAATGATGACATGTGCAGATATACATTAATATCTTGGTGTGTAAAGTAGATGTTTACTAGTTTAGGAGTTTTTGGGAAGTGAGATTTAAGAAGGGTGAAAGAGGGAAGTAATGAGGTGAAGTGCATTCATGTACAGAGGAAGGCATTACTGTTGCTTAAGTAGATACGTCATTAACTGTTTTTTGAAGCCGGACATGTTTTTAAGTTCTCTAACATAACGAGGGAGGTTATTCTAGAGTCAGGTTCCCGCTACCGTAAAGGACTTGGAGAAGGTGACTGAGAGATGCAGTGGAACAGAGAGGATTTTATTGTGATGGGAACGTGTGTTTCTGTCATGTTGTTCCGACATGAGCGTTAGGGACGAGGAGAGATATGAGGGACAGTGTACATTTATAAGGCAGTAGATGAGACAGAGTGCATGGTAATCTCTGCGTTTGTCTGCACGCAGCCAGGACAATTTTGCATATGCTGGTGAAATGTGATCAAAAAGTCGAACGTCACAGATATATCGGACACAGGCATTCATGACCAGTTGCAGACGACGCAAATTTTCCTGAGCGAGGCCTTGTAGGATACTATTGGTGTAGTCAATGATTGGGAGTATAACCGTTTGTACTAATTTCTTTTTCCGATCGAAAGGGAAAAGTTCTTTATATTTTTGTAGGACATGAAGGGATGCTGATGCTTTTTTGCACACTGCAGTTACGTGCTCTGTTCAATTTAGATTTTCATCTAATATTACTCCCAAACTCTTCGCTGAGGGAGAGAAGTTAATATTTGTTCCATTTAGGATAAGAGATGGTAGGGATTCCCGATGTTTTGGGCTAGTGAGCTTAGAGTGACCAACAAGTACCGCTTGGGTTTTAGATGGGTTTAGTTTTAGTCCTATGACCTGTGCCCATTTTGATAGTGCATCGAGATTAGTATTGAAATTTTCAAAAGCTTTCTTAAGATTGCTTGTATTCGCACTTAGATACATATGATATTTGCAGTAGGTCAGAATCAAAGACACATCATTGCCATACAGAGAGAAGAGTATAGGACCTATTACTGAGCCTTTGGGAACGCCTGACACTACTTGCTTCCATTGTGATTTTACATTCCAGGACAGGACGCGTTGCTGACGAGACGTCATGCATAAGCGAAACAATTGCACTGCACTTGGTGAGAAATTTGGACCGCTAAGTTTGGCTAGTAAGATCTAGAAGTCGACAGTATCAATTGCTTTGCTGAAATCAAAGAAGCAAATGATAGTCGCTTCTTGTCGGTCCATGGCAAGTTTCAGGTCATCTGTCACCTTTGTCAGTGCGGATGTTGTGTTTCGATGTCCACGGAAACCTGATTGGTATTCATCTAGTAGGTTGTTAGTAGTTAGGTAGTTGGTGGGCTGGTCAGGGACTATATACACTCCTGGAAATGGAAAAAAGAACACATTGACATCGGTGTGTCAGACCCACCATACTTGCTCCGGACACTGCGAGAGGGCTGTACAAGCAATGATCACACGCACGGCACAGCAGACACACCAGGAACCGCGGTGTTGGCCGTCGAATGGCGCTAGCTGCCAGCATTTGTGCACCGCCGCCGTCAGTGTCAGCCAGTTTGCCGTGGCATACGGAGCTCCATCTCAGTCTTTAACACTGGTAGCATTCCGCGACAGCGTGGACGTGAACCATATGTGCAGTTGACGGACTTTGAGCGAGGACGTATAGTGGGCATGCGGGAGGCCGGGTGGACGTACCGCCGAATTGCTCAACACGTGGGGCGTGAGGTCTCCACAGTACATCGATGTTGTCGCCAGTGGTCGGCGGAAGGTGCACGTGCCCGTCGACCTGGGACCGGACCGCAGCGACGCACGGATGCACGCCAAGACCGTAGGATCCTACGCAGTGCCGTAGGGGACGGCACCGCCACTTCCCAGCAAATTAGGGACACTGTTGCTCCTGGGGTATCGGCGAGGACCATTCGCAACCGTCTCCATGAAGCTGGGCTACGGTCCCGCACACCGTTAGGCCGTCTTCCGCTCACGCCCCAACATCGTGCAGCCCGCCTCCAGTGGTGTCGCGACAGGCGAGAATGGAGGGACGAATGGAGACGTGTCGTCTTCAGCGATGAGAGTCGCTTCTGCCTTGGTGCCAATGATGGTCGTATGCGTGTTTGGCGCCGTGCAGGTGTGCGCCACAATCAGGACTGCACACGACCGAGGCACACAGGGCCAACACCCGGCATCATGGTGTGGGGAGCGATCTCCTACACTGGCCGTACACCACTGGTGATCGTCGAGGGGACACTGAATAGTGCACGGTACATCCAAACCGTCATCGAACCCATCGTTCTACCATTCCTAGACCGGCAAGGGAACTTGCTGTTCCAACAGGACAATGCACGTCCGCATGTATCCCGTGCCACCCAACGTGCTCTAGAAGGTGTACGTCAACTACCCTGGCCAGCAAGATCTCCGGATCTGTCCCCCATTGAGCATGTTTGGGACTGGATGAAGCGTCGTCTCACGCGGTCTGCACGTCCAGCACGAACGCTGGTCCAACTGAGGCGCCAGGTGGAAATGGCATGGCAAGCCGTTCCACAGGACTACATCCAGCATCTCTACGATCGTCTCCATGGGAGAATAGCAGCCTACATTGCTGCGAAAGGTGGATATAAACTGTACTAATGCCGACATTGTGCATGCTCTGTTGCCTGTGTCTATGTGCCTGTGGTTCTGTCAGTGTGATCATGTGATGTATCTGACTCCAGGAATGTGTCAATAAAGTTTCCTCTTCCTGGGACAATGAATTCACGGTGTTCTTATTTCAATTTCCAGGAGTGTATTATAAGGTCTTTGATAGTGCAGGAAGAAGGCAGATGGGGCGGTAGTCACAGGGTGCTGTGGCGATGTCCTTTTTAGGCAGTGGCTTAATTTGTCCCAGTTTCCAGGCCTCAGGGAAAACACTTGTAGTTAATGATTTGTTGAAAATGTCTGTCATAGAGGGCAGTAGTTGATCAATAATAAGTATTAGTATCTGGATAGTGATGCCATCATGTCCAGTACATGCTGATCTAATCCGCATTATGGCTTTCTTGACAGTATTGCAAGTGACGTGCTGTAGATAGGATTTTTCTTTGCTTCAATCGTTCATCCCCATGAAGTAATCAATGATTCTCTGTTCTTTTTGCGGTTCAGCTGTGGTAGTAGGTAATGTGAAGAATCGGTTTAGTTCTTCAGCTGAGACCATGGGATTTTCTGCAACTTTTATTTTGCCTAAACCGAGACTACGGAGATTTTTCCACAGGATAGCTGGTCTGCATCTACTGTCAGCTAATGTACGGGCATGCCTGAGCTTAGCGTTTCTCACCGCTTGACTGATTGTGTTTCGTTTCTGCTTGAATACAGCGTGATTTTCATGTGTAGGGTGTATCTTGTATGCTCGATGTGCAGCATCTCTGAGATTCATGAGCTGTTTTAGTTCATCAGTCAGCAAAGGTGCAGGTTTTCTTTTTACTTTTATGGTCTTTATAGGAGCGTATTTGTCATATAGTTGAGTAATTTTGTTAGTGAAATCCTAGGGTTTGTCGTTTATGTCCATGAGGGGAGTAGAGGTCATACCCCAAACTATTTCTTGTGCCTCAGTTTCGAGTTCAGGCAAATTTATGAGTTTGAAGTCGCGGTATGTAGACAGTTTTTGTTTCTTTCTATGGCATTCTAGTGAATACGTCATGAAAATGATATCATGGGCAGACATGCCAGGCGCAGATATTTGAGAGGTGCGGATTATTCTGTTTGGAGATTTCGTTGCGAATATATCTATGAAAGTGTGATGAGTAGGTGCCAGCTGAAGTAGCGTCATATTTGAGGAACAAAGCACTCCGTCTTCAGGCCACAAAAGGCCCATCGGGACCGACCGACCGCCGTGTCATCCTCAATGAGGATGCGGATAGGAGGGGCGTTTGGTCAGCACACCGCTCTCCCGGTCGTTATGATAGTTTTCTTTGACCGGAGCCGCTACTATTCGGTCGAGTAGCTCCTCAGTTGGCATCACGAGGCTGAGTGCACCCCGAAAAATGGCAACAGCGCATCGCGGCTGGATGGTCACCCATCCAAGTGCCGGCCACGCCCGACAGCGCTTAACTTCAGTGATCTCACGGGAACCGGTGTATCCACTGTGGCAAGGCCGTTGCCTTGAGGAACAAAGCATCCTCTTAAATTTCCCAGTGGAAGGACTATAGCACAGAAAATAAATGTAATTGTCACCTGCTATAATTACAAGTTCATATGACTATTCGAGACTAGAGAGGGCAGTTCCGAAGCAGGCGAACCCACCGAATTTAGGATGTTTGTAAATGACACATATTAAGCACTTTCTGTGAAGGGATTTGATCTCTATGAACATATATTCCTCTTGTTTATCTTCATTGTTGTCGGATGTATGTAGTACAGTAGGTGACAAATCAGAGCGTATACGCCTCTATTCCACCCCCTCGTCTGCTGCATCTGTCGTCCCTGAAAAAGATATAGCCATCTAGGTTTACGGAAGTTGTAGGAATACTTGCTTCGAGCCAAGTCTCTGACAATAGTATTACGTGTATATCAGTACTTTGAAATATATATTTGAACTCGTCGAAGTGAGCTGGCAGATATTGGACATTTGCACGTGCAATATGCAGCTTGGTGCGGTCAAGTGCTGATTGCCCGAGGAGACTGCCGACAGATGTTTGCGTGTCGTGGTTAGCGGTGGGAGGAATGCGGATGGCGTGTGAAGGAGGGTTGGGGGGGGGGGGGTGAGGGAGTGTCGTCCCAGTTCTGTGCAGTGAAGGCGGCCGGGAGGGGGAGGGCGTGGGTCCCCTGGGAGGCAACGGGATCTGCGGCCAAGGTCAGCGAGGTCTGCAATGATTCTGGAAGTAGCCGTGGGCTGGCAGGGGAAGGAATTTCGCTAAACACAATGTGAGTAATCTGCACGTAACGGTAGAGTGTTATATTAATTGCACTTACGAGGACAACAACTAAAGTATGATGATGGGTTGCTAATTAAAGATGGAAGTGAGACTACCTTAAGTAATAATTAACTAAATTAAATGAGAAAAACAATTAGAGACGAAAATAGGTATGTATAGAAACGAAAAGTTGATAATACAAACAATAACAGAATTAAATGAGGAAACAATTAGAGATAAAAAATTTTAGCAGTAATAAAGAGCAGGCTCTACTTTAAGAGACTGGTCAGGAGAAATCAATGTGCAAAGAGGCGTAATACAGAAGTACTAATAAAAGAGGAGATACACTTCACTTTTTGTGAGGCTATAAATACTGCGATGAGGAATGTCTCAGAACGCAGATCAGTTGAAGAGGCATGGGCATCTCTAAAAATCAGAATCACAAAAGTTGGAAAGAAAACGTAACTACAAAGAAGGTAACTGCGAAGAAATCGCCGGCCGCGGTGGCCGAGCGGTTCTAGGCGCTTCCATCCGGAACCTCGCGACTGCTACGGTCGCAGGGTCGAATCCTGCCTCGGGCATGTATGTGTGTGATGTTCTTAGGTTAGTTAGGTTTAAGTAGTTCTAAGTTCTAGGTGACTGATTACCTCAGATGTTAAGTCCCATAGTGCTCAGAGCTATCGGAACCATTTGCGAAGAAACCATGGGTATCTGATGAAATACTTCAGCTGATCGATGGAAGAAGGAAGTACAAATACGTTCAGGGAGATTCAGGAATACAGAAACTCAAGTTGATTATTTACGAAATAAATAGGAAATTCAGGGAAGCTAAGGCGTAATTACTGATTCTTGTGTAACATATCTCGAAAATATTTTACAGGACTGGAAAATTCAGACTGTTCGAAATGTTTCATCATTATAAAGCTGTATTTTACTCGATCTTGAGTAACCTGAGACCAATATACAGAAAATAAGGCATGATAAAAATCTCCTTCACTGTGAGAATCGCGAGTAACCGATCGCATTCTTACAGCTGGTTCTTAATAACCAATAACTCTAATCTATGCTGTAATGACCGGTTAGGAGTGAAACAATGAGAAAACTGATGAAGCCAAGCTTGTGGATGTATGTCATTACTAGAATTCTTGTATGTTTTAAATTTACGTGGTGTGATGAAGAGCTTATAGTAAAAGTTGTAGTGATGCATTATCCTCGTTTTGCTTTTGTTGATGTTCATCTTATATCCTCCTTTCAAGACACTGTCCATTCCGTTCAACTGCTCTTCCAAGTCCTTTGCTGTCTCTGACAGAATTACAATGTCATCGGCGAACCTCAAAGTTTTTACTTCTTCTCCATGAATTTTAATATCTACTCCGAATTTTTCTTTTGTTTCCTTTACTGCTTGCTCAATATACAGATTGAATAACATCGGGGAGAGGCAACAACCCTGTCTTACTCCTTTCCCAACCACTGCTTCTCTTTCATGCCCCTCGACTCTTGTAACTGCCATCTGGTGTCTGTACAAACTGTAAATAGCCTTTCGCTCCCTGTATTTTACCCCTGCCACCTTCAGAATTTGAAAGAGAGTATTCCAGTTAACATTGCCAAAAGCTTTCTCTAAGTCTACAAATGCCAGAAACGTAGGTTTGCCTTTTCATAATCTTTCTTCTAAGATAAGTCGTAAGCTCAGTATTGCCTCACGTGTTCCAACATTTCTACGGAATCCAAACTGATCTTCCCCGAGGTCGGCTTCTACCAGTTTTTCCATTCGTCTGTAAAGAATTCGCGTTAGTATTTTGCAGCTGTGACTTATTAAACTGATAGTTTGGTAATTTTCACATCTGTCAACACCTGCTTTCTTTGGGATTGGAATTATTATATTCTTCTTGAAGTCTGAGGGTATTTCGTCTGTCTCATACATCGTGCTCACCAGATGGTAGAGTTTTGTCATGACTGGCTCTCCCGAATGGAATGTTGTCTACTCCTGGGGCCTTGTTTCGACTCTGGTCTTTCAGTGCTCTGTCAAACTCTTCACGCAGTATCTTATCTCCCATTTCGTCTTCATCTACATCCTCTTCCATTTCAATAATATTGTCCTCAAGTACATCGCCCTTGTATAAACCCTCTATATACTCCTTCCACCTTTCTGCCTTCCCTTCTTTGCTAAGAACTGGGTTGCCATCTGAGCTCTTGATATTCATACAAGTGGTTCTCTTCTCTCCAAAGGTCTCTTTAATTTTCCTGTAGGCAGTATCTATCTTACCCCTAGTGAGACAAGCCTCTACATCCTTACATTTGTCCTCTAGCCATCCCTGCTTAGCCATTTTGCACTTCCTGTCGATATCATTTTTGAGACGTTTGTATTCCTTTTTGCCTGCTTCATTTACTGCATTTTTATATTTTCTCCTTTCATCAATTAAATTCAATATTTCTTCTGTTACCCAAGGATTTCTATTAGCCCTCGTCTTTTTACCTACTTGATCCTCTGCTGCCTTCACTACTTCATCCCTCAGAGCTACCCATTCTTGTTCTACTGTATTTCTTTCCCCCATTCCTGTCAATTGTTCCCATGAAATCTCTAAATTTAAGTTTGTTTATAATGGACCATATAAAGTCATTGGTATACCTCACACAAATGCTTATTGCTTAGAGTATCCAAGCTCTGGAAAGCTATTAGGTATACGGAACATTGCAGACCTGAAGTTGTACCAACCAAGGATTGATTAATACCACAGAAAGGGTAATTTGTCAAGTCTGTAAATATAGAGTGTAAGATTTAACGTTTTGCTAGATTGCCATGCTTTTGCCTGACAAAGAGGACATTAAAGAAGTTGTAATTAATAAGTAATTAATGTTGATTAAATGATTTAAGACTTACTGAATATTAATCAATTTAAAAATCCAAGCTGCTAGTTTAAGTTTTCAGCTGAGACACAGTAGATTAAGGAATGTAAATATGCTTTTGTAACTAGCTGTCAGATTTCATGAATGTGTGTTTTACTAGTCATTGCCGATGTACTTAGACGCTGTTTTAAGTTTCAGGCTAGTATATGCGTGTGATGATGGACAGTGTTGAGTTATCCACTGTGATAGTATTAAGGGACTCCTTTAGATTACTCGGGAGTGAGTTTTACTAAAGAATTCAGTGAAACGGACGTTCTGGAAATGCCGTTACGCAGGCGAGAGAGATCAAGCGTGCCGCACAGGCGGGCGCAACAATACTGGCGGGGCGGAACTGCTGTCGGCTCTTGTGCCGCTGTCGGCCCTTGTGCTGTTGTCGGCATTCTTTGTACTTGCGAGTACGGAAGGCGGAGTTGTTTTTCTCCCCGGACAGTTGATGTGAAAGAGTTCTGTTATCAATATTTATGATTTTGTCGATCTGCTGTATATTATTTTCTTGTTTAGCGTTATGTGCACACTCATGACAAGAATATTAATTATGAAAAGTTTATATAAAATATGTATTCTATGTAATTAATTATTAATTTGCGTATTTTGATATACCTGATTTCTATGACCATGTAATCTGATTAATTTTGTAAATAGTATTGCATTTCTTGATATTGTTACGAATTTTAATGATTTTGGAATAGCTAAACCATTTTCTAAGTTTTCTACAAATTTTAATATGTTGTCAACCTGTTTTATTTTGTGCAAGATGACGGAGTGGAATAAGATTAGGAGTGTCTCCACTCAATTATTATCGTCTAAAAATTGGTTTATGGTTAATTAGACGAATGCTAAATTTTGTTGATATTTTGAGCATATGCATTTCCGCTGTTTCTTTTTTGGGACATTTTCTGAGTCTGTTTAGGTTACATGAACATCCTCAGACAATGTGGGGCACGTGTAACGCTGGAAATGCATATCCTCCTATTTCCATCTATTGTACTATAAATTCGTTTTCCTTATTTTTGTTACCTGAATATATAACATTTCTTTGTCTTCGTATATTGTAATTGTTTTACTATTTGTATATATATATATATATATATATATATATATATATATATATATATGCATTTATGTCGATGTATAATTGGTTTGTTTCGTAAATATTATTTGTATTTTTACGCTGGGTCTTGCCTAGGGAAAACTATACTATCGAACGAGTACATCGATAGGTCGTGTGAAGAACGAAAGTGTTTAGGATCTTTGGTAGTGTTAACTCTGCTGCGTGGAGCGCGGGCTGAGCACAGAAAGTCTGGCTGGAGTAGCGAGTGGAGCAGGTGTGTTGTGGGAATCTCCCACAAGTTGCCGCGCTTTCGGGGTTTGGCAGCATGTAATTGCGCTCGACTTGCGATGATAGTTTCTGACATGGGGTCGCGGACGGGAAGCATTAGCTGGCGCACATCAAGAGCCCGTTTCATCTGGTGACCGTGTCGAGAAGAAGGCGCGCCAACATCCAGCTTCTGCAACAGCGACGGCCGACAATGAGTGACTGTCGCCACCTCCTTGATCGACGGCTTCAAACCTTCAATCAACCAACAAGGAAGACTGGGAGCACGTAAAGTTTTAGAACTGTATGACAGACCTCAGCTTTTCAAACTGTACCATTTTCGTAACTATAATTACAGCAACTTAGCATGAACATTTGTTGCTCATTGTCCCAATTGCATTACCAAGCAGGGTCCCTTCCTTTTCCGGAATGAACCCGAGTGTCGTTGAAATTCAAACGCCAGCATTAAAATAATAATATAGCATTTCACTGCTTTAATTTCAAAGTTCAGTTAAAGTATTAATAGCTGGCTACAATATTTAGATTACACAAGCACGAATTAAGAGTGCGAGTTTTGTTATTGTATTTTAGCTTACCTGTGACTGCAACTCAGCTTGGTACGTAATAAATTTTACTATTGTTAATTGTTCAGAATAATTTAATTCAAGTTCAAAGTTAAATCTCTTCTTTCTAAATTGCGTAGATTCAAGTAGCTTTTGAAATGATTGTTGAGGTAGTCCAAGACTAACCGTATTTTACTGAATTTCGATGTGCTTCAGAAAGAAAGCTCACTATTAACTTCAGTCACTAAATTAACTTTCGATTTTCTGGTTTTATTGATTCTTTTGCTAAATTAAGTGAGGGTGTAGCAAAATTTTGTTACTTCTGACAAACTTTCATTTTTCACACTACACGTGTCAACCTTCAGTTGCCACACTTCTAGTGCTAATTATATGTGTAATAATCTTTCTTTTTCAGTTACTATAGTAATTGTCCTTAGGACTGGCGACCGTAATTTCCCCCAAATCTCAATTACCTAATTACCGCTAGTTAATTGTTAACGTAACGGCTTCACATTTACTTTCTTTATTAACTTTACCCCTTTTCAAAATTAATTTCCACCAGTTTCATTATCGTTTTTCCTTTCATTTAGATGTAACCCTTTCCTCCCTCTTTACCGACACATTAACTTCGGTGACGATTGCTTTTCCCAAATTTCCATTAGGTACACACGGTTTAATTTTTCACAGTCATTAAGGTCGATAAGAGAGGGGGAGGTTACACCATGTAAATAATAAATGTTCACTTGTAACTAATTAAGTTGTTTTCATTTGTGCTACAAACTCAGTGTCGGTCCTTCCAAAAATATTTGTGTTATAGCATAGTTTTTGTAGTACCACTCTTCTCCCTCTAGACGTGACCAATCCATTGCCAACAGAGGCCACAGATGAGGCGAAAACGCTAACCATACACACATCGCATTCTGCAGTGTAACCGTCTGTTTATATTCAGGGTATCAAAAAGAATCATCCGATTTAAAAAAGTCATAACTGTTATATTAATTGAGATATATGAGTGAACAACGTACTGTTGGAAAGAGCAAACTCTCAGGTTTTACAGGGTTCTCGCTAGGTAGCAGCACCGTGTGCCCACTTCAGTTCTAGCGAAAATGGTGTCCGGACAACAGAACGCGTTTTGTGTTCTACGTTTGGCGCAGTGCGGTCAGTAATAACTGTACAGCGTGACTTTCTTACTAGGTATGGTGTGGATCCTCCTGCAGCGCAGTGAATCAGACGATGGCATGAACAAGTCGGAGAAATAAGTTGTTTGTGTAAAGGCAAATCGCCGGGCCATCTCCGAGTGTCTGACACAGACGTCGAACGCATCTGCCATAGTTTCGCAAGGAGTCCGCAGATATCCATTCCCTGTGCAGCTCAGCATCTCAACATGCTCCCGCTATCTGTCTAGCGAGAGTTCCGTCGGCGTTTATGCACGAAAGCACACAAAATTCAGCTACTGCAAGCTCTTCGTGAAGGTGACAAACAACAACATGCGGAGTTCTGTAATTTCTTTCTTGGCAAGATGGAAGATGACAGTTTTCTTCAACGCTTGGTGTTTATTGACGAGGCAACGTTCTCTTTAAATGTCAGAAAATAATGACAGAATGTGGTGTACGGAAAAACTCCATGACTTTGTACAACGTAATGGGGACTTCTCAAATTTTTGTGCAATTTCACGGGAAAAGGAGTATGGTCCATTTTTCTTTCTCGAGAACACTGCTCCGGGAAGCGTATGTCTAGATATGCTTGAGAACTTTCATTTCACATAGTTGGACAGTGATTCAAACGACTTCATTTACCAACAGGAATGGGGCATCGCCACACTGGCATGCAGAAGTGCGGGAATTTTTAATTCAAAGGATTACTGTATGATGGATCAGTCGCACTGGACCAACTGATTCAGTCTTACACTAATGGCCTCCAGTGTTACGGGACCTGACTACATGTGATTATTTCTTGTGGGGGTTTATAAAAGACTGCCTTTATGTGCCTCCGTTACCGACAACAGTGAATGAATGGAGACACCGCATAACAGCAGCTGTGGAAGGTGTAACTCAAAACATTCTCGTTGCAGTGTGGGAAGAAACTGAATCCACATTGACATACGTTGTACATCTCGAGCTGTTCATATATGAAAAGCTATATAAAACTTTTTGAGTACCCCATTCATCAAAAAACAAAATTAATTTTATATTTTATTAAATGGTTCAAATGGCTCTGAGCACTATGGGACTAAACATCTTAGGTCATAAGTGCCCTAGAACTTAGAACTACTTAAAACTAACTAACCTAAGGACATCACACACACCCATGCCCGAGGCAGGATTCGAACCTGCGACCGTAGCAGTCCCGCGGTTCCGGATTGCAGCGCCAGAATATATTTTATTAGGTTGAGGAAAATAGATGTGGCAAATCGGACACACCCTGTATATATACAATGTGTATGTGTGTGTGCGTGTGTGTGTGTGTGTGTGAGTGTGTGTGTGTGCGCGCGCGTATATGAATACTGATAAGTCAAAACACCACAAACATTATCACCACCTGCTTAATATCTTGTTTGTCTGTCTTTGAAACGAAATACATCACTGATTCTGAGTGTCAGGGATCCGACAGTTTTTTGGTAGGTTTGTGGAGGTATGTGACATCAGATGTCTATGCACAGGTCATGTAACTCTCGTAAATAAAGGGCTGCAGATTTGCACACATTGTGATGGCGGGCCATAGTGACCCAGACGGGTTACTTAGGATTTACTTTAGGTGAATGTGGTCGCTGAGACATGAACGTGAGTTCACTAGAAGGCTCCTTAAAACACTGAACCACGGTTCTGACTTCAAGACATGGACAATCATAGTCCTGAATGATGACATCGCCGTCGAGGAAGACATCAAGGATGAAGGGATGCTGGTAGTTCGCAGCTGCCAATGTGTCTTCGATTACTACTCTAGATCCCTTGAAGCTCAGAAGAATGTCTTCCGCAGCATAATACTGTTTTTTACCAACCTGGATCCTAGACACGCTGCACGTTTCAAGCCGATGTACACCTCAGTGAAACGATTGGTGGAGGCGACCATTAACCTAATGTAGCAAAAACGTGACTCACCCGAAGAACCAACAGGTTTTCACTGACTGACAGTCTAATCCTGATATTCATATGCTAACTGAACTGCAGGCGTCAACATGTGAACATGTAGCGGTAGTTTGCTGCAGAGCTCCATGTACAACAATTTACGATGAACGGTGTGCTCCAAAAGACTTGTGCGTGCACCAGCATTGTGCTCTTTCGGCAGAGAAAATTAAAGCGAAATGCATTTTGAGATTACACGTACGCCAACTGTATATGTATGAATAACAGATTGCTATATTACGCTAGGTTTACAGGTATACTAGTTCACAACATTGCAACACCGCCTACCTTGCTATAACGTGAGTGAGAAGCGGTAAGCAGGAAACAGTATATAAGAAGAGACACAAGATAAAACCACCAACAAATGGAACGTCGCACTAATTATATTTTTAACTGACGTCTGCAGATGGGTATCATTTAGAAAAGGCAAGCAGCGTTAATGATCGACAACATGTAGAATTCAGTCATCTAATTACCCGCACAACGGTTGTAACTGTACAGTAGTCCTTTTCTCTGTCTGCGGAACTCTTTCTTGTCGTATAGCTCTAGTAAATTTTGGTGTACCAAAATTGTGCACTACACTGTGGGCTTGAGCATGTGTATTTTGTTGTGTAACCACAACTAATTTAATGCCGCTGCCATTATTTCCAGTTTTACACTGTGACTCTTCCACATCAGTTACGGGCTGCGGTGGAACTAAGTCTGCTCCAACAGATGTGTGTGATACGACACGATCGTTTGAGGCGAAATTTCTCACCAGGCCGTCGTACTTGGCGAGACACGCTATTGTTCTAAGTACCGTTATGTGTTCCCTGTCTGCTCGGTACTAAACAGAACTACATAATGATATCGACGAGCATACTAGAGACACTTCCCAACACAACTGCGCTAAACTTCATCAGATTTTCACTGTGGTTTCCATTTCGCGACCGATCGTTCCTTACTTTCCAAATAACCCTCGTATTACTTATACCACCCTTTTATCAGATCAGGATGAAGCCGTGTGATATGTGTTTCAGTAACCAGGCGCTGGAATTCGTTACTCTATAGAAGTGCACACACATACCGAGGGAACCCGTGCACCGCACAGCAGCCAGTTTCTTCGTATTCCTACAGAGTTATAGAGCCACCTGACAACTACTTGAGACAGCTTCTACTGCTATGATATCAAAATCATACAGGCCGCCTGATTTATCGTTGATTTCGTTTCATACTGACATTCAGTACCAACCAGACGTCTTTAAATTTGGTGTTTACACAAAGACATGTGTAATTGTCCCATTTGTGTCTTTAGCTACCTACACATTTGATTGTCACTAGTAGATATTTATTTATTCATTTTCTCACCCCAACTGGTTTGAGAGAATCAGATCTCTTCCATCTAACCAGACATTCCGCATATTTTACACACGTCCATTACCATAAGCATATTTTAAGCTGCATATAACATAGGAAATATTATATACAAGCTTTACCAGTGCAGCAGAACACATTTGTGGTACTGTTAGGTAAGCACATCCACCACGGCTAGGTCGTACAACATGACGCTGGAAAACTCGGCTTTTAAGTGTTTTGAGGCGAAAAACAGCATGAAGAACAAGTTGTCATTGGCTTAATTTACTTTGTGCAAAAATCTGAATAAAAATGAAATTGGTTTTTAACAGTCGTCGGGCCAAAAAACACATAAAAGCAAAATGATAAGCTAAAATCGAGATACAGCGTGTTCCACAACAGACAGGAGTGTTTTGGGATTCACGTTCAGAATGCGTTATGCTTTGAGTGCCTTCATCTCAGCTACATTCGCAGCTGGAACCCTGAACATAACATCTTTCAAATAACTCGACAGCGAGAAGTCGCACAAAATGAGATCAGGTGATCTGAACGTCCCGGTTGTAGGGAAATGACGGCTGATACTTCTGGAATTTCCGAAATGCCTCTTTAGCAGCCGCTTCACCGACTGCGCAGTGTGCAGAGGAGGGCTATCTTGCAAAAAAATTGTCCTCTTTGCACATCCACACTGTTGAAGTGTTCGAATAGTGGGTAAAAAATAGAGGGTAAAAAACACTCATAGCGACTGCAAGTGGCTCTATAGCCAACGGAAACGGCAGGTCTCATTTTCTCGAGAACATGAGGCCCTACGGTAAATGACGCCGTCAACCCGCAACACACAGTCAGTTCGCGGAACGAAGCGGTACTGGTGGAGGTGCATACGGATCCTCCGTTGCTCATATCCTGCAGTTCTGTGTATCGATATGTCGTCGGAGATGGAAATAGGCTTTTTAAGTCCACAGAATTTTCCTTGGATACTCATTGTCCATTTCCATTCGAATAAGAAATTCTCGAGGGAATGTTTATCTTGCTAACAGGCAACAGGAAGCAACTCCTGAACAGGTGTGGCTTTTAATGGATAGCATTTCAGATAGTTTCGTAGGATATTTTACAACGTGCTCAAAGGCGTATCCTAAGCTCGGGAAATTCCCCAAGTTCTGTATGTTTGCACACCAACACTCAACACTTATTGCAGTATTGTAGTAACATCTTCGTCAAACTCGGACCTTTTGATTCCCACCAACTGCCACACTGCACTTTAGGAAAATCTGTCCTTTCGAATTTTGTGGTAATTTACTGATATGAGTATCAGGTAATATCAACAGCAACAAAAAGTTGTGTAACAGGAACAGGATTCTTTACGAACAGGAAGGTAATGCGGAAAGTGAGTTACTGTGAATAGTTCAGTGAGGATTGCTCTTATTCGAATCGACAGCAAACTGTCACAGACGACAACAGTTCAGGTACACGTGACTATGTCGCAAGTCGAGGATGAAGAGACCAAGAAAGCATATGAGGATACTGAAAGGTTAGTTCATTACGTAGGTAAAGGCCTGGAGATATAGGAAGACTTCAGTTAGAATACTTCAGGGAAAGGCGGAGACACTGAAACCATGTATCGGGGTTTAAGGCTTACCCTGGAGCAAGTACAGACACGGTTCACTATTTATTTAACCTGATCAGATTAGGGCCATCAGGCCCTCTCTTACATCGGGCCAGTATTCCACACATGCAGCATTTCACACATCAGAGTTACATCATGACAATAGTTTAAATAAGAAAATTAGATTACTCTAGTGACAGTATGAATAAAGAGTAATGACTAAGACCTAATACGGTAAATGCTGGCAATATTTTTACAACAGGTGCTATACATACAAATGATGATAAAAGGAATAATAGTAACAATAAAAAAAGAAATCAAATAATAAAGATAAACATGAGAAATATTGGCAATAGTAATGATGACATGTGCAGATATACATTAATATCTTGGTGTGTAAAGTAGATGTTTACTAGTTTAGGAGTTTTTGGGAAGTGAGATTTAAGAAGGGTGAAAGAGGGAAGTAATGAGGTGAAGTGCATTCATGTACAGAGGAAGGCATTACTGTTGCTTAAGTAGATACGTCATTAACTGTTTTTTGAAGCCGGACATGTTTTTAAGTTCTCTAACATAACGAGGGAGGTTATTCTAGAGTCAGGTTCCCGCTACCGTAAAGGACTTGGAGAAGGTGACTGAGAGATGCAGTGGAACAGAGAGGATTTTATTGTGATGGGAACGTGTGTTTCTGTCATGTTGTTCCGACATGAGCGTTAGGGACGAGGAGAGATATGAGGGACAGTGTACATTTATAAGGCAGTAGATGAGACAGAGTGCATGGTAATCTCTGCGTTTGTCTGCACGCAGCCAGGACAATTTTGCATATGCTGGTGAAATGTGATCAAAAAGTCGAACGTCACAGATATATCGGACACAGGCATTCATGACCAGTTGCAGACGACGCAAATTTTCCTGAGCGAGGCCTTGTAGGATACTATTGGTGTAGTCAATGATTGGGAGTATAACCGTTTGTACTAATTTCTTTTTCCGATCGAAAGGGAAAAGTTCTTTATATTTTTGTAGGACATGAAGGGATGCTGATGCTTTTTTGCACACTGCAGTTACGTGCTCTGTTCAATTTAGATTTTCATCTAATATTACTCCCAAACTCTTCGCTGAGGGAGAGAAGTTAATATTTGTTCCATTTAGGATAAGAGATGGTAGGGATTCCCGATGTTTTGGGCTAGTGAGCTTAGAGTGACCAACAAGTACCGCTTGGGTTTTAGATGGGTTTAGTTTTAGTCCTATGACCTGTGCCCATTTTGATAGTGCATCGAGATTAGTATTGAAATTTTCAAAAGCTTTCTTAAGATTGCTTGTATTCGCACTTAGATACATATGATATTTGCAGTAGGTCAGAATCAAAGACACATCATTGCCATACAGAGAGAAGAGTATAGGACCTATTACTGAGCCTTTGGGAACGCCTGACACTACTTGCTTCCATTGTGATTTTACATTCCAGGACAGGACGCGTTGCTGACGAGACGTCATGCATAAGCGAAACAATTGCACTGCACTTGGTGAGAAATTTGGACCGCTAAGTTTGGCTAGTAAGATCTAGAAGTCGACAGTATCAATTGCTTTGCTGAAATCAAAGAAGCAAATGATAGTCGCTTCTTGTCGGTCCATGGCAAGTTTCAGGTCATCTGTCACCTTTGTCAGTGCGGATGTTGTGTTTCGATGTCCACGGAAACCTGATTGGTATTCATCTAGTAGGTTGTTAGTAGTTAGGTAGTTGGTGGGCTGGTCAGGGACTATATACACTCCTGGAAATGGAAAAAAGAACACATTGACATCGGTGTGTCAGACCCACCATACTTGCTCCGGACACTGCGAGAGGGCTGTACAAGCAATGATCACACGCACGGCACAGCAGACACACCAGGAACCGCGGTGTTGGCCGTCGAATGGCGCTAGCTGCCAGCATTTGTGCACCGCCGCCGTCAGTGTCAGCCAGTTTGCCGTGGCATACGGAGCTCCATCTCAGTCTTTAACACTGGTAGCATTCCGCGACAGCGTGGACGTGAACCATATGTGCAGTTGACGGACTTTGAGCGAGGACGTATAGTGGGCATGCGGGAGGCCGGGTGGACGTACCGCCGAATTGCTCAACACGTGGGGCGTGAGGTCTCCACAGTACATCGATGTTGTCGCCAGTGGTCGGCGGAAGGTGCACGTGCCCGTCGACCTGGGACCGGACCGCAGCGACGCACGGATGCACGCCAAGACCGTAGGATCCTACGCAGTGCCGTAGGGGACGGCACCGCCACTTCCCAGCAAATTAGGGACACTGTTGCTCCTGGGGTATCGGCGAGGACCATTCGCAACCGTCTCCATGAAGCTGGGCTACGGTCCCGCACACCGTTAGGCCGTCTTCCGCTCACGCCCCAACATCGTGCAGCCCGCCTCCAGTGGTGTCGCGACAGGCGAGAATGGAGGGACGAATGGAGACGTGTCGTCTTCAGCGATGAGAGTCGCTTCTGCCTTGGTGCCAATGATGGTCGTATGCGTGTTTGGCGCCGTGCAGGTGTGCGCCACAATCAGGACTGCACACGACCGAGGCACACAGGGCCAACACCCGGCATCATGGTGTGGGGAGCGATCTCCTACACTGGCCGTACACCACTGGTGATCGTCGAGGGGACACTGAATAGTGCACGGTACATCCAAACCGTCATCGAACCCATCGTTCTACCATTCCTAGACCGGCAAGGGAACTTGCTGTTCCAACAGGACAATGCACGTCCGCATGTATCCCGTGCCACCCAACGTGCTCTAGAAGGTGTACGTCAACTACCCTGGCCAGCAAGATCTCCGGATCTGTCCCCCATTGAGCATGTTTGGGACTGGATGAAGCGTCGTCTCATGCGGTCTGCACGTCCAGCACGAACGCTGGTCCAACTGAGGCGCCAGGTGGAAATGGCATGGCAAGCCGTTCCACAGGACTACATCCAGCATCTCTACGATCGTCTCCATGGGAGAATAGCAGCCTACATTGCTGCGAAAGGTGGATATAAACTGTACTAATGCCGACATTGTGCATGCTCTGTTGCCTGTGTCTATGTGCCTGTGGTTCTGTCAGTGTGATCATGTGATGTATCTGACTCCAGGAATGTGTCAATAAAGTTTCCTCTTCCTGGGACAATGAATTCACGGTGTTCTTATTTCAATTTCCAGGAGTGTATTATAAGGTCTTTGATAGTGCAGGAAGAAGGCAGATGGGGCGGTAGTCACAGGGTGCTGTGGCGATGTCCTTTTTAGGCAGTGGCTTAATTTGTCCCAGTTTCCAGGCCTCAGGGAAAACACTTGTAGTTAATGATTTGTTGAAAATGTCTGTCATAGAGGGCAGTAGTTGATCAATAATAAGTATTAGTATCTGGATAGTGATGCCATCATGTCCAGTACATGCTGATCTAATCCGCATTATGGCTTTCTTGACAGTATTGCAAGTGACGTGCTGTAGATAGGATTTTTCTTTGCTTCAATCGTTCATCCCCATGAAGTAATCAATGATTCTCTGTTCTTTTTGCGGTTCAGCTGTGGTAGTAGGTAATGTGAAGAATCGGTTTAGTTCTTCAGCTGAGACCATGGGATTTTCTGCAACTTTTATTTTGCCTAAACCGAGACTACGGAGATTTTTCCACAGGATAGCTGGTCTGCATCTACTGTCAGCTAATGTACGGGCATGCCTGAGCTTAGCGTTTCTCACCGCTTGACTGATTGTGTTTCGTTTCTGCTTGAATACAGCGTGATTTTCATGTGTAGGGTGTATCTTGTATGCTCGATGTGCAGCATCTCTGAGATTCATGAGCTGTTTTAGTTCATCAGTCAGCAAAGGTGCAGGTTTTCTTTTTACTTTTATGGTCTTTATAGGAGCGTATTTGTCATATAGTTGAGTAATTTTGTTAGTGAAATCCTAGGGTTTGTCGTTTATGTCCATGAGGGGAGTAGAGGTCATACCCCAAACTATTTCTTGTGCCTCAGTTTCGAGTTCAGGCAAATTTATGAGTTTGAAGTCGCGGTATGTAGACAGTTTTTGTTTCTTTCTATGGCATTCTAGTGAATACGTCATGAAAATGATATCATGGGCAGACATGCCAGGCGCAGATATTTGAGAGGTGCGGATTATTCTGTTTGGAGATTTCGTTGCGAATATATCTATGAAAGTGTGATGAGTAGGTGCCAGCTGAAGTAGCGTCATATTTGAGGAACAAAGCACTCCGTCTTCAGGCCACAAAAGGCCCATCGGGACCGACCGACCGCCGTGTCATCCTCAATGAGGATGCGGATAGGAGGGGCGTTTGGTCAGCACACCGCTCTCCCGGTCGTTATGATAGTTTTCTTTGACCGGAGCCGCTACTATTCGGTCGAGTAGCTCCTCAGTTGGCATCACGAGGCTGAGTGCACCCCGAAAAATGGCAACAGCGCATCGCGGCTGGATGGTCACCCATCCAAGTGCCGGCCACGCCCGACAGCGCTTAACTTCAGTGATCTCACGGGAACCGGTGTATCCACTGTGGCAAGGCCGTTGCCTTGAGGAACAAAGCATCCTCTTAAATTTCCCAGTGGAAGGACTATAGCACAGAAAATAAATGTAATTGTCACCTGCTATAATTACAAGTTCATATGACTATTCGAGACTAGAGAGGGCAGTTCCGAAGCAGGCGAACCCACCGAATTTAGGATGTTTGTAAATGACACATATTAAGCACTTTCTGTGAAGGGATTTGATCTCTATGAACATATATTCCTCTTGTTTATCTTCATTGTTGTCGGATGTATGTAGTACAGTAGGTGACAAATCAGAGCGTATACGCCTCTATTCCACCCCCTCGTCTGCTGCATCTGTCGTCCCTGAAAAAGATATAGCCATCTAGGTTTACGGAAGTTGTAGGAATACTTGCTTCGAGCCAAGTCTCTGACAATAGTATTACGTGTATATCAGTACTTTGAAATATATATTTGAACTCGTCGAAGTGAGCTGGCAGATATTGGACATTTGCACGTGCAATATGCAGCTTGGTGCGGTCAAGTGCTGATTGCCCGAGGAGACTGCCGACAGATGTTTGCGTGTCGTGGTTAGCGGTGGGAGGAATGCGGATGGCGTGTGAAGGAGGGTTGGGGGGGGGGGTGAGGGAGTGTCGTCCCAGTTCTGTGCAGTGAAGGCGGCCGGGAGGGGGAGGGCGTGGGTCCCCTGGGAGGCAACGGGATCTGCGGCCAAGGTCAGCGAGGTCTGCAATGATTCTGGAAGTAGCCGTGGGCTGGCAGGGGAAGGAATTTCGCTAAACACAATGTGAGTAATCTGCACGTAACGGTAGAGTGTTATATTAATTGCACTTACGAGGACAACAACTAAAGTATGATGATGGGTTGCTAATTAAAGATGGAAGTGAGACTACCTTAAGTAATAATTAACTAAATTAAATGAGAAAAACAATTAGAGACGAAAATAGGTATGTATAGAAACGAAAAGTTGATAATACAAACAATAACAGAATTAAATGAGGAAACAATTAGAGATAAAAAATTTTAGCAGTAATAAAGAGCAGGCTCTACTTTAAGAGACTGGTCAGGAGAAATCAATGTGCAAAGAGGCGTAATACAGAAGTACTAATAAAAGAGGAGATACACTTCACTTTTTGTGAGGCTATAAATACTGCGATGAGGAATGTCTCAGAACGCAGATCAGTTGAAGAGGCATGGGCATCTCTAAAAATCAGAATCACAAAAGTTGGAAAGAAAACGTAACTACAAAGAAGGTAACTGCGAAGAAATCGCCGGCCGCGGTGGCCGAGCGGTTCTAGGCGCTTCCATCCGGAACCTCGCGACTGCTACGGTCGCAGGGTCGAATCCTGCCTCGGGCATGTATGTGTGTGATGTTCTTAGGTTAGTTAGGTTTAAGTAGTTCTAAGTTCTAGGTGACTGATTACCTCAGATGTTAAGTCCCATAGTGCTCAGAGCTATCGGAACCATTTGCGAAGAAACCATGGGTATCTGATGAAATACTTCAGCTGATCGATGGAAGAAGGAAGTACAAATACGTTCAGGGAGATTCAGGAATACAGAAACTCAAGTTGATTATTTACGAAATAAATAGGAAATTCAGGGAAGCTAAGGCGTAATTACTGATTCTTGTGTAACATATCTCGAAAATATTTTACAGGACTGGAAAATTCAGACTGTTCGAAATGTTTCATCATTATAAAGCTGTATTTTACTCGATCTTGAGTAACCTGAGACCAATATACAGAAAATAAGGCATGATAAAAATCTCCTTCACTGTGAGAATCGCGAGTAACCGATCGCATTCTTACAGCTGGTTCTTAATAACCAATAACTCTAATCTATGCTGTAATGACCGGTTAGGAGTGAAACAATGAGAAAACTGATGAAGCCAAGCTTGTGGATGTATGTCATTACTAGAATTCTTGTATGTTTTAAATTTACGTGGTGTGATGAAGAGCTTATAGTAAAAGTTGTAGTGATGCAGTGTGGCAAACCGGTCATTCTTACGTCCTGTCAGCGGATCCATCTCTGGACTCTCTGCACTTTGCCAATTCCTTTCAAAATCTCCGGAATACTCTGCGTTATTACTTCCTGACTTTTTCCGTATCTCTAAATCCCTCTTCTCCTGTCGGAGCACGAGTATCCTCTGAATTACATATATCAGAGGATTCTTGTATCACGTGCGCCAATTGATCTTGTACTTCCAGCATTTCTCTTTTATGTTGCGTATTAATTTGTTTCTGATTTTGTTAGAGTTTCCTGATTTCCTCGTACTCCTCTGTATCAGTAAAGGCTACCGGTCTTGTAGCATTCAGATCATCATCTACCCTCGTAGATAAATCTGTTAACTGATTCGAAAGTTCGACTACTATTTCCGATAATGTGCTGATTTCGACCGTATGTTTTTCTGAGACAAGTCTTAGACTGTCAATTTGTGTCGCAATCGTGTCATTTAAGTCTTTCTCATCTTCTAAAAGTGGCGAGACTGTATCGGTTGCCGCAGTTCAGTCAGTTTTAGCCTGTATGCTCTCGTGATTTTCGTGAACAATGATCTGCAGGTCTCTTATGGCCCCTTCGTGATTCTGTAATGCGTTTTCATATCGTGAAAAAATAGGCTGAAAATGCTTACAAATTAATGTTTTTATTTCATTAGAAATTTTTTAATATTTTGAGTACCTCAGCGGTTAAATCTTCACGTGTTCGTTCAAGCGTTTTTTCAGTTGTGTCCAACTTTTGAAGATTTTTTTGCATTGTGTACAACTTTTGAAGATTTGGTTCCATTGTGTCGAACTTTTGAAGGTGTTGCTGTGTTTTCTTCTGATTTTGTTCCATTTTTTGAATTAATTGCTATAACAATGTTTTAGTTACGGAAATAAGTTTCTTTGTGCTTTTCGACGGTGCATTTGCACCGGTAATATTCGTATTTTGAAAAGCAGAGAATGTGTCTTGACTTAACTGAGAAAACGCTAATGACGCAAAACCTGAATCTACAGTATTTGCAAGGTTTTATTCTATTATTACGTATTCCTGAGGCGGACAGTTACACATCGATCGATCGACAACAGTTACCTGTTCACTGATTGATTCACTTGCTACACCATTATTTGCTGCCTGAACTATGTCCCTATGCACTATTACCAAATTATTATCTTGAACATTTGCCAATTCATTACAAGGTAGTGCTAACAAGCTGCGCTCATCGTCACTGCCATTCTCAATTTGCTTTGCAGCCTAGTGTTGCGCTTTCCACACGCCATGATTATAACAATATTTCACATGATAACACACAATAAACAATTGGAAAAGCAAAAATAAGAAGACACACTAAAATAGCACTAAAAATAATCAGTATCTAATTAGTTGCAAGAGCGTTTGCGAGATACCTAGTGGAAATCCACATGCCTACCACAACTGCTTTGCTCATTATAATACAGTACAACAATAATAAACTACAACTACAAAAGAAATTCCATACATACAATTACGCGCTAGCAGTAAACTATAGCTAATTTCTAATCATGCACTAATTATTCAAACTACAAGTAAATCAGAAGATTCCAGTGAGGTATCCATCGCTAAGGGTCGCCAGATGAAGCTACTACGTTCTTTACTTATAACTGGGTACTGAGTTGGTGAAACTTCTGCGCTTTGTTTACTTTAACTGCTGTGTGAAACTGAACCTTCTATCTCTTTACTTGTTTTTTATCATTTCACCTAGCTACAGAATTTGCCCTGACAAACACAACTCAAACTTATCATATTCATTTATGACCCAAAATATACAAGCCATCGCTATCTGACACCAAATAATGAACACAAAAGACTGGCCCTGAGTTACAAGAAATCCTAACAATAACCCATACATACATTTCATAAGTCACTTATCTCACAGAATATCTTCATTACACGACCTACAGCAATTACAGCAATCTGCAACTACAGCCAGCCAAATAAAAAAAATTCTGATTACTATAGGCTCTAATTATTAACAGGCATGTGGTTAACAAAGAAAAAAATTTTGTTGCATAGCAAATAATGTATTTAGCAGATTTTACCCTATTCGTGTGTCTTCTAGTTGAAAAAAAATATATAATCGTCAATAATTCCATTTCCCAAACATCAGCAGATACATCAATCATCATTTTACAATACATTTCCAACCGACACTAAATCTCCAAGACGGACACACGTCCAAACCGTCCGCTCGCACTAACACTGCTAACCTCCATCACTGCTAACGATATCTTCCAACTGCGAGTCATTACAGCCAGCCAGGGAAGAGCGCTGTCAGTGCAGTCTATAGCGCTGTATAGAGCTGCCAGCATACAAACACATAAACAGGCTACTTACACCTTCAAGCAGCGTCCAAGTTTCAGCCAGGGAGAAACGCAAGCCGCATGCAGCCGATGGAGAAGCCGAATTTAGTATACAACACTGATGTGTCTCGGATCATGTTGAATGTTGCTATAGTTGGCCCAGATCTTAAAACCTGGAGAAAGTCCTTAAAACGAACATTGATAGATGTAATATGGGTTTTGAGCTAAGGTGTGGTAGCCTATGGAGGTCCAAAATTTAAAATGTACGAAAACGGGTTTTCGTTCACTACAGTTGTACTAGCTATTTACCTAATGCTGGGTTTCCGTACTACCACAAACAGAACCTAATGCGGCACTAGTATCGGCAATTGGAAGAAAATCTTTCTTCCATTCGAAAACTAACTTTTTACGACCGTGCCTGTGAATGAAATGCAAGATGATTCTTGCAAAGCAGAAACGAGGAACTACCTACTGTTAATAATTCTATTTACTTACGGAAGAAGCGCCGTAACCGGTTTCGAACAGACAGGTTCATCTTCAGACGGCTTTTCACGTTTATATTGTCTTTGTTGTTGTTTGCATTAATGCTTTACTGTCAGTTCTCCAACAAGCCAACAAGTAAGATAAGCAACAACAGATATAATATAATATTCACATGAGCAACCCTCTGAGCATGAAGCTGTGGGTTCAATACTGGTAACGGAGCTATTTGTGTAAATAAGCAACACTATTAACAACCATTCACTATTCCATTTACAAGAACGGGAGGTTGTTGTTTTCTTCTTTGCTACAATTAACTTGTAAAAAACAGCTTATTAGCACTTAGAACCAGTAATCTTCCCGATACGACACTTACATAGTTTTTAGTAAAGTATTTATTTCGTGTTCTGCTCTTAGCGGCATACTTCTGTTGTATCAGAATATCTTTTCAATTTTGCGGATACAGATCAGTTATGTACAAACATAAAAGTTTTTCAGTTTCTTAACATATCTCATATACGCCACTTAGAAAGTTTTCCATTTCCACTCTATCATTGGCTGGAAGCATCCGATTGAATATAGCGAGGGGGCTTCATCGACCAAACTGCTGTAATGGCGGAATTTAATAAACTCGTGAATACTGTTGTTAATAGTGGACGCACTAATAGAAACCTGTAATATACACCCACTATTAGACGTAGATATTTAAGACTCATCTCATGAAATACACCCGTTGAAGCACCGTACCAAGAACAATAAGCAATAAATTTGCGAGAATTATCAAAATAAATTGTACCTAAGAAGTTATCAACAGCGCCCTAAAATACACCTTCAAATTCACCTGAACGAGCACTATGAACGAGCGCTATTTAATGACGCCACGGAATAAAAATTATTTTATTTCAACCTCCTGCTTTCGTTAATTAGTACCGATCAATGAAACGTAACCGTCCCCGTTTTCACATTTTTTCAGGTACTGACACGTATTATCGTAGAATACGTATATTGTACAATCACAGAACAGTGTTCACTTTGTTTACATATATGAATATTTGATGATGTGACAGCAACTTGTATAGAGAGAATTGCCTTAAAAATAGGTACTATATGTCAAAAGCGCAAAGGTTGAGAAAGTGCCCACTTTTTGAAACATTCACAAATATTATTATTATTATTCCAAATCTAATTACTTAAACCATCTAAATATTAATGCACGCGAATGAAAACTTCAATCAGAAACACAGCTACACTGAAGAGCCAAAGAAACTCGTACACATGACTAATATTGTCTAGGGCCCCCGCGAACACGCAAAAGTGCCGCAGCAGTATGTGGAACCGATACGAATAGTGTCTGAAGTAGTGTTAGAGGGAACTGTCACCATCAATCCTGCAGGGCTGTCCACAAATCCGTAAGAATACGATGGGGGTGGAGACCCCTTCTGAACTGCTCGTTGCAAGACATTTGGGGAGTGTTTAAACTCAGAAGAGTGTTCCTGGAACCACTCTGTAGCAAAGTGTGGAGTGTCCCACTGTCCTGATGGAATAGCCTAACTCCGTCGGGATGCACAATGGACATGAATGGATGCAGGTGATCAAACATGGCCGGCCGATGTGACAAATCGGTTCTAATCGCTGCAGTCTGCAACCGCACGATCGCTACGGTCGCATGTTCGAATCCTGCCTCGCGCATGGATGTGTGTGATATCCATAGGTTAGTTAGGTTTAAGTAGTTCTAAGCCTAGGGGACTGATTACGTCAGAAGTTAAGTCCCATGGTGCTCCGAGTCATTTGAACCATTTGATCTAACAGTACGGGTCACCAGTCAAAATCTTATCTAGACATTCCACGGGTCCCATATCACTCCAACTGCCCACGCCCCACAACATTACAGAGCCTCCACCAACGTGAACATATCCCTGCTGACATTCAGGGTCCATGGATTCATGAAGTTGTCTCCATACTCATACACGTCCATCCGCTCTATACAATTTGAAACGAGATTTGTCCGACCAGGCAACATGTTTCCAGTCATCAACACTCCATTGTCGATTTTGGAGAGTCCATTCGAGGTGTAAGGCTTTGTGTCATGTAGTCATCACGGGTACACTAGTGGGCCTTCGACTCCGAAAGCCCATGTCGATGATGTTTCGCCGAATGGTTCGCAAGCTGACACTTATTGATGTCCCACCATTTAAATCAACAGCAGTTTTCGGAAGTTTTGCACTTCTGTCACTTTGAACGATTCTCTTCAGTCGTCGTTGGTCCCGTTCTTGCAAAATCTTTTTCCGGCCGCAGCGATGTTGGAGATTTGATGTTTTACTGAATTCGTGATATTCACGGTACACTCATGAAATGATCTTACGGGAAAATCTCCAATTCATCGGTACCTCGGAGATGCTGTGTCCCATCACTCTTGCCCTGAATATAACATCGCGTTCAAACTTAATTAAATCTTGATAGCCTGCCATTACAGCAGCAGTAACCGATCTAAAATCTACGCCGGACACTTGTTATGGTATAGAGTCGTTGCCGACCTCAGTGCCGTATTCCGCCTGTTTACATATCTCTGCATTTCAATATACATACATATAACAGTTTCTTTGGCGCTCCAGTGTATAATGTTAGGTTTTCCTGTGAGTGCTGAAGAATTACTTCGTCATGGGTTTGAGCCCTAAATCATCTGTCTGGCGTGGGGGAGGCACGGATCAACATAAGGGTCCAGCCTCTAGCGTGTAAGTGAACGACACTCTCATTCCAGCGATGAGGTGAGCCGCTTGATACGCCTTACGACTTGTGATGGAATTTTGCTGTAGGCGGCCGCGCGTATCGATTACAGAATGGTTTTCTTGATTTGTAATGGACAAGTTCGTATGAATGTTGTTGTGATTAAATATCGTCAAGCTGCCATCCTGTATGATTTAACATTTCGGTGAATTTCTACAACATACCTTTAAAGTTTCGGGTGAAGTTTGTACTTGTAGGCTTTAGTAAGCGGCATTGCTTAAAATTTACGATCTTTGTCGAAGAATTTTGAATCTGTTTTCTGATTCCTTGTGCTGTGTACCTTTAGTTATTTACCTGTGTACCTTTAGTTATTTACAGACTTCGCCTTTTTTTTATTGCTGAACGGTTGCCTCGAAATTTCAGTTGAGACATGCATCTACGTTTCTGGACTTAAATTATTTTTGCATTCTCTCTGACCAGTAATGTTTGGAGCTTTAGTTTGACTGAATAAACTGAATCACGTGTTTAAAACACGAATCTTTTTGCGCCAGATAGAGTTCCTGACAAGACTGGTATACATTGCACTGGTACATTGAATGTATTCGCCATTGCGAATATGGAAAACCATCAGCTGTAGAGTTGAATGACGACAATGAAAATTTGTGAAGGAGAGGAACCCGGATTTCCTATTTATCGCTAGCGGTCACGTTGCCATTTTTTTTTTTAAGTTTTGTTATAGGAACTTGCCTGGCGCTCAAAGGGAAAGTTGGGGGCAAAGTGGGCAGGGATCACAACCCTAGGCCTTGTCACCATGTTCGGTTGGCAACCCCTTAGGAACCAAGGAAAGCGTATGGCACGTGGAGTAGAGGTACAGACAACTTCAATGGTTTATGTGTTTATTTCCCTTTATTAAAAAAAAATTAACATTAATAATACCGAGAAGAGTAGGAAACCGGCGTTGCGAGGATGAGGGCGCAGCAAGACGTCAGACTCATTGAGACTATCGACGTACATTCTTTCCGAGAAGAGCGTTCAGATACCAGATATTATACCGGTACTAAGTGTGGAAGAGGCGGGGATCAACTTTTCGTGACAGCCCCCCCCCCCCCCCCCCCCCAGCCCGCTCTGGTGTGGGCTAAGGAAGACACTGCAAAGGAAATTGGGGAAAATTTGTCTGTATTGTGCATTCCGGACAATTGTACAACGGCGTTCGTTATGGAACTGCCAATAACCGAGGGTACTTTTCTTGACATCAGCAAACAAGTACAAAGCAGCGTATCCACTTCACAGTGTTTGTCTTCGCTAGCGGGAAGTATCCGCGTAAGTATCCCGCGTTCGGAAATACCAGCAGTTGACTACGTATCTGATGAGTAGTCGTACGGGTAATTAGGGACAACATCTGTCACACCAATAACCAGAGTCCTCTCGTCGATCTACACACTAGGTGACGCTCGTCTGTGCCCACGACATCGCAGGCGATGCACAATGGGTTGTCCGAGATACCTGCTTCCCATTGACAGTAAGGTAACATGTGCAGACTGCACGACAGTGAAGAAGATCACACCGATCGCCAAACGGCACTGCCTCTCACCCCCCGCCTCCCAACAGCAGTCGGCGCTACTGAAGAAAGCCATAGATCACCTTCGCTGATGTCAGGTGTGTTGGCATAGTCGCAGTACGAACTTAGCTCGAGGAAATGTGGCGGTATTAAAAGAGGGGCAGGGGAATGCCTGAAAGCGGGATAATTGCTGGGATAGAGTGTGGTGGAAAGCTTCACGCAACAGGCTGGTACGGCACGTAGGATAACGGGGCCAGAGGATCATTTGAGAGCTGTTGAAAAGGGGCTATCGCTCTGACAGGCACATGATAAAGGCCTCCTGCATCGCTGGAGGGTGAGGCTCTCGTAGTTATTTTGAACAGCAAACCGTGGCGTCTTTGACGCACTGATCGATCTATCGCGATGGGAGGAGTGAGACAGCCTTTGTAGGGTACACGAGACGTATCTCAACGAAGGAGAAGCATTACAACATCGATTTTAGTATCAGGATATACCCTATGTAGTCGTGATCGCTCTGGCTGAAGAAGAGCGTCAGCAAGAGCGATTATGTCCCGATAGTGACAGAGGGCAGTGCGGATGTTGTCGGCACCTCATATAGTTTCATCGGGGGAACCAAGTACCGTGTCGGCCGTTTAAGCCGAGTAGTCAACATGTGTTGAAACTTTCGGGCAGATTAAAACCGAGACTCGAATTCGGGACCTTTGCCTTTCGCGGGCAAGTGCTCTACTAACTGAGCTACAGAAGCACGACTCACAACCCGTCCTCACAGCTTTACTTCCGCCAGCAACGGATTTTCATGTCACCGCACACTCCGCTGCAGAGTGAAAATCTCATTCTGGAAACATTCCCCAAGCGGTGGCAAAGCCATGTCTCCGCAATATCCTTTCTTCCTATCTTGTGTGAAGTTTGGAAGTGAGTAGACGAGATACTGGCGGAAATAAAGCTGTGGCGACGGGTCGTGAGTCGTGCTTGGGTAGCTCAGTTAGTAGAGAACTAGCCCGCAAAAGCAAAAGTCCCGAGTTCGAGTCTCGATTCCGTCACAAAGTTTTAATGTGAAAGGAAGTTTCATATCATACCACACATCGCTGCAGAGTGAAAATCTCGTTCTGGATCCATGTGTAACGTCAAGGTGCGGTAGTAGCATATCCGTGATATACCTCGAGGCCTGTGGATCGAAATGAGAAATCCATAGAGGGAACCGTCTGGAATCAGCAAGAATGGTGACATATGTTTCTGACTAGGTTCCGTCCAACCTGGCGCCAGGAAGGCCGAAATGTATAATAAAACTCCAGTGGTAGGCAGTCACGGCCAGAAGACCAATTCGCAGAACCTGCTTGGATAGCATTTGTGATGTTGGCAAGCAGTTCCATCGTGGCATCAATGGAATCCGAACCACGAGAGACTCTAGAGACCACCGTAATGCTGGCACCGTTGTGACATTGTTGACGTAACGTACGTGGAGGGTGGACCCTACATCCCGTTGGGTATCAAACCGTCCTCATCCGTCATAAGAGCATTGACCAATGTCCTCTGTTGTGATGTGATACACTAAGTGGACGTTCATAGGTGGACGCTCGTGCACCAGCACATCGCGTGAGTGCGCCCATATCATAGCTTCTTCAAGGTGGCGGTGGGAGTGGGCTGTGAGTTGCACCTTGGCATGATTTGTCACCGTCTGGCGCTCTGGTGAATACAGCATCGGAGTTCATTCACGGAGAATGGTGAAATAGAATTTCTGAGTTCGTCGCCGCCGCACTGCAACTTCCCTTCTGTAACCAGTGAATGCGTTGCGGAGGGCAGGCTTTTGCACACAGCACCCACCAAGACAGAGGAGACTGATAGACATAACGGCGTCGACGATAAGCTGCCTACGCGCTCTTGATGATCTGCCGGCAGTCGGGTAAAGTAAAGTGGATAGTGTTCAGTTTCCATGGTCCACGGCTTCGCTACACCCCTCGGCGGCACAGATTGATGGGACAGATATGTGCGTTTGTCAGAGAACGCAGTGGGCCTGACTCCAGCAGCCTGCACCCCACTGACAATGTCGCGGGAGACGTAAAGAAGATGGAGACGACTGGAAGAATGGCTAGCGAAATGTGTAAATCCCAGACGATCGCCATGAACATGCTCCCAGCAATAGACATGGCTGAGGTGCTCGATATTTGTCGCTACTACCACGCACGGAGAGTGACATGCTAGTTGGCCTTTGGCTGTCTGGGTACTGTTGAAATCGGCTCCCATGATCAGTGCACCTAGTGACCCTGGAACAGATTAGTGACTGTCTCTGTGAAGGAAGTTGAACGGTGAGGGTGGCGCACAGGCAATGACGATCCTGACGCCACTAAATGTGAGAGCCAAACATCTGGCATCAGAGAGATAGACAGTTGCATCAGCAAGGATACAGTCACGTTAGAGGATCGCCACCCCACTAGCAGTAGGGTAAGCATGAGAAACATGTGCTGCAAAACCATGGGGAGCGCAGATAACTGATACGTGCACCTACTGAAAGTGAGCATTGTCAACGTCGGTGGCATACAGCATTTGATGGAGTAAAGCCAGTTTGAGGAGTACGCAAAAGGTAAGGCTATGCGATAAATCTGGAAAGCTGAGATCGCCAGGAGGACGACGAATCAAATGCGGGTGAAGCATAGGGAACTCCTTGTGAGGCCCTTGTGGAAGGGCACATCACTGTGACAGTGATGGCGCCAACCCCACCCCTCCTCCAGAATGTCGCATTGACGTCGCCCGCCAATGGAGATAGAAGTCTCACCGGGCCGGCTCAATGGAACACTATCAGAGACGTCCCCACAGGAGCATCAGACACTGAAAGGGAGGCAACCGCTTCAGACGCATGTGAGGGAAGGTCACTGGCTAGGGACTGAGGCGGGGAAGGACGTCGCGTCGACAGTGGCTAGGGCGTCAGAGGACGGCGCACCATCGGTAGCAGGATCGTCATTCTGTGCACACATCCGATGGACGTGGTCATAAGAAGGGGTACTACGTTGTAATTTTCTAGGCGACCGTTGTCTCCTAACGTGCTGTTCCGTTACGTATGGCTGGCGGCTATTATCCGACATGTGGCCACATGGCAGAAAAGCGGAGATCGCTACAGCTCGATCAGCAAGAACCTTGGAATCGGGACAAACAGCGTCTCCCTACTGACGGTCGTCGTTCAGTTGTATTTGTAGGAGTGTAGGAGAGACGGATGAAACTTCCATGGTGTCATCGAGAGGAGTCGACGCCGTTGCCGACAGATTCAAGTGGAGCGCAGCAGACAGCACCGCCGCAGACGCACAAGATAGGGGTAACGCTGTGTGCACAGTTGGAAGATCGGCGTTTGCTATCGGCGTCTGAACCAGTCTACTTCGGAAATATTCAGAAGGGACACGGCCTTCCCGGCCGCTACCTGACCATGTCTGCGGTTGGTCATCGTACATTACACAACACCGCAGCCGGCAAAAGCCAAGTGGGAAGGCACTGTTTCCGTAGTTCAGTTTTTGCCCGTTGTTCACTATTGAGAACACAGTATTTTCCAATGTCTTCTACGTTTCAGCAACGTGACTGACGTCGTTGCCGTAAGGTTTAAGGCACCCAACGCAACGTCCGGAGGTGAAAACCTGCGTCATCAAGCCCGACAGTCTCTGCATGTCGGTCAGAGTATTAGAACTTGAGAGCGTTAGCGTGGCGCCGCACAACGTCATTGCACAGCTCGTCTTTCGCCAGCCTTCTGATCACAGTAGTGCTAAGTGAGCCGTGGTAAAATTTGCTGTTTTGAAGAGCGCGCCGCAGCGCGTTGTGTGAAGCAGTTGCCCTCCGTTTCTGGCGCTGGCGCCGCTGTGGCAGTCGTAGCTCTGGTGGAAAAGGGGAAAGGTAGCCTGCTCACGTGCATTTAAGGGGCGCTATGAGCTCGCTAGGCGGCGAGTCTGGGCAGTTGGTCAGCCTGGTCAGTGTGGGGCAGCCAGTGTCTGTCTGTCGTCCGGAGTGCTAGTATATGTTAGGCCGCCAGTCTGCTCGAGTTTGTTCAGGCAATGGTCATTGGCGGTTGGATCGATCGGTTGGTCGGTCGCACACTGGGACACAAGAGGACTTGCCCGCCTTGAGCGTCGGTGCATGTCAGGTCGCCACATCAGTCCTGTGGCCCGCACCGTATAGTGAAGGGTAGTGGCTTCGCGGCCTACACGAGAGCAACATCAGTGAACCCACGACATTGGTCTGGCCGGCGCGAGCTGCTACGCCGTGAGACGGGAGATCGACGCGACTTCCTGCGTCCTGCGTCCTTTGAAGCGGCTGGCAGCGGACGGTTCGGGAAAGCGTTTTGCGGGTACTGCGCCAGGTCTTCGTCAGACATCGCAGTTTATTATAAGTTAAGTGATTCGTGATGTGTTGTTTCATATACTTACTAAGTGATAGGTCTTTCTTGGTCAGTCTCTCGTCCCCAGCTTGCTCGTCTGTCTCTCTGTCGCATTTGTTAGGCAGTTAGGATCTGTATGTCTGCCGTACGTTAATAGCTGCCTCTGTCATGTTTGTCGGATTCGGTGTTAACGAATTTATTGCTTGAAGTGTAACGGCCGAATTCCTGAAATAGGTTTTTATCTAGCCTATCATCTTGAGAGGCGGTATATGTGTAATGTAGAGCATGTTTGTATATTTTATGTAAGACTGCATTTCATGGGTTTTTATTTAAATGGTCATTTTAGTATAAAAAATTGCCACCCCTCCAACGCAAGAGTTTCTTTTTTTTTTTTTAATTCAAGTGGCACCTTCGTTGGCAAATTAATTTTTTTAATGTTAGTGTTTTGTACCATTTCCATCTCTCCTACGGGGTGCATAGTTTATGAGCTTGTCCGAATTGTTAAACTTTTTAGTTTAAAGTAATGTGGTGTGTTACAGATTTACACCAGTGTAGTCTTTCAGAGGTTGTTGTGAGCGGTCGTGACTACGGCCGTGTCAAAAGGGAGCTGCTAGATTCTCAGCCCGAAAGCGCATACTATCATTATTTGTTCTTTGTGCCTCTGAATAAATTGTAACTTGATATTTAAAGAGTGCTTTCTGATTATAATTTTAAATCTGTTTAAAAATGGCTTTTAAGAATAAAATTTCCATTTGTTGAAAGAAATTTAATTTGTTTCATCAGTTACCCTCTGGCAACTGCTTCCACGCTCACATGGTGTGATTAAATGTGTTAATGTTCTTGATGAATAAAGTAAATTCTTAAGAAAAGGTTTTAAAAGTAAAATCACCGTCCACCAAGGATCGAAAAATGAATTCCGAGAACATCTTGTGGTGGAAGACGCATATCATCCCGTATAAAACTCTTTACTTCACACGCCTTCGGTCGTTCGTGATCCAAAGCAAAAGTTAATCAAACTGTGGCTTCGCGGTAAGAAAACGCCATATTAACAAATGAAGTTGGACTCTGAGAGCAGCCGCTACGCGGAAGTAAACAATGCGCGCTTGCTCGGATGCTGCACAACGGGCGAGATGCCACTGGCGAAGGCAGACTGCCGTGCACACGTAACGACGAGACCCAAACTTTCTTAAGTCTTCAATCATGCGTCTAAAATCCGTATTCGCACATCCATTACGTATAGTCCCGTACGGGTGGGGCACTTTATTTGACAGTCGCTTGAATAATGTCGGCTGATAAATGCGATATTGCAGTGCTTCTGTTCATCTTAATTACGTTGCGAAGTTCCTTTTGACACACATACACGTCTAAAGGACAGGCACTGGCCATGAGCCGTGCACGGATAGCCAACCTGTAAGGCGACCGCTCGCGATAAGCGGGAAATCTGGGTTCGAGTCCCGGCCCTGCACAAATTTTCATTGTCATCATTCCATCCCACGGAAGACGGTTGCTCATATTCCCCACGTTGCCTCTTCGTTTGGACAAGCATTCGTGTCGAAAATAGCTTTGCATCGTTATTTGGGAAACACAGTCATTGCAGTATCGTGTAATGCACTGGTATCGTCGCACATGAGAGAGAGCCAAAAGGCTTTGCGACAAGTGACATCACATTCGTTCGCAGGCCCACGCAGAGTGGCAGTATTGTACCTTTCTGTTGGAACATTTCACCATTCATCATAAATGGTATGAGTGGAGGCGGTTTGTCCATGTAGTGCGTGCTAGGGATCCCACTCTGCCGGGATTCACGCATCCGAACTCCCCAGTTTCTTGATAACAGTTACACGATAGCTGGTTTGAATTGATAGCAATAACATCGTCTGCATCATCTGGGCGTGCCAGCACAGTGTATGTGAAGCACTGAAAATAATACAACATTGTATTTTCGAACGTTTTGAGGAAGCAAGTGCTCAGAATTCGAACAGGTTATAATATTGTCGTCATAAATTGTTAGCTTTGCACTGTTAACAAATCTTGTCTACTAATTATTTTTCCGTGTACCCTGCACCAACATCATAGGCCGCTATGGAGAACCATACTCGTCTACATTATCCCAAGAACTGTAAAGCGCTTCACTGAGCATATTTTTAGTTTATTATGTCTTATTTCTTCCAGTGACATTCCTTCATCAAACCTGGAAGAATCTTACCTTGAACGGCTTTCAGTGTGCTGTGAGGAGTCTTATCTTGTATTCACGACCCATATGAAAGAGCTAGGTAGGGGGTGTAGTACATTCCTAGTTTACTCCCATGATACTGCCGGCCACGAAAGTCGGACAGTGTCTATATTCCCAAAGGCTAACAAAAAAAAGAAGGTTCTAATGGCTCTGAGCACTATGGGACTTAACATCAGAGGTCATCAGTCCCCTAGAACTTGTAATTACTGAAACCTAACTAACCTAAGGACCTCACACACATCGATGTCATAAGCAGGGTTCGAACCTGCGACCGTAGCAGTCGCGCGATTCCAGACTGAAGTGCCTAGAACCACTCGGCCACTAAGGCCGGCCAAAGGCTAGGAGCTAGTACCAACAGCCTTGCCGCAGTGGTAACACCGGTTCCCGTCAGATCACCGAAGTTAACCCCGGCCGTTCTTTGCTAACACGTAGATGAGTAACTACTCTGGTGTCATGAGGGCTGTTCACTAACGGGTTCTTGTGAGGCCAACTGAGGAGTTACAGGATTCAGACAAAGGCAGGGAGAGCGATGTGCTGGCCACATGCCCCTCCGATCCTCATCCAGTGACGCCTGTAGGCTCAGGATGACACGGCGTTCTGTGTGTACCGTACTGTTATAACCACCGAGACCTGTTCGGACGCCGACCGGAGTGGCCGAGTTATTCTAGGCGCTACAGTCTGGAACCACGAGACCACTACGGTCGCAGGTTCGCATGGATGTGTTTGTGACATCCTTAGGTTAGTTAGGTTTAAGTAGTTCTAGTTTCTGGGGGACTGATGACAGATGTTAAGTCCCGTAATGCTCAGAGCCATTTGAACCTGTTCGGACGGAGTAATAGCTAGTCGTTTCTGTTAACTTTACTTCTAGTCTAGTGCACTTAGGGACTGTTTTTACGAAGCTGTTCCCTATGCTCTGTCACAATAACCATTCCATTAAAAAATCAAGTATGTGCACTGATGTTGTAATGGGATGATTACATGTGACAATATATCGCACAGCTACGCTAAAAATCTGATGTTGGTGTAAGGTGAAACGCGCAATGAGAAGTTGAAACAGAGGAAATAAAATCTTTCAGCAAAGAATAGTGTACAATCATCAGTGTCAACATGGTCACAGATCCTATCAAATACTTGTTGCCTGAGATGGTGTTGAGCCGTGGAGCCATTGAATTAGTAGGCTGTACTGTCTCAGGCGTAGTATGGACTCCTGCGGCCCCATTGCCAGTATCTATGAGGAAGAGTTGGTATCTATGGGTTGTGTCCTTAGAAGGTCTTTGCTTGACGAGATATATAGGGGGTTCGCTCGCCCCAGAGGGAGGCACAGTGTTTGGCGATTGGCAGTACGGTCGCGACAAGAGATGGTCATGAGGTCCGGACGGCCGAAACCAGGAGCTGCACAAGAAGGGCCTGCGCCACGGGGACTTACCGGAGCACTTCACCGGGGTCAGCGTAGACTTCTAGCAGCAGGCTGACATTCCGTTGGCTGGTTGGCAACATTCCTGTCGGACTACCGCTCGTTGCCAGGCTTCTGTCTTCTCCCTGGCTTTCATCGGCACCACTCAGTAACTGCTGCGACGAACCGTGGATCAATGGAACTACTTGCTGATAAAGGGGAGTAACTTTCTGTAATCCTTCTCTTACTGCCCTCATTATTTTCTGGTTTATACCCGAACCTCAGAGTTTTACTCGGTCGGCTCATTGGTCGTAGGTATAGGTAGTAGTATTGTAGTAAGAATAGGCAGTAATATTCTGCTAAGACACTGTTCATCGTTTGAAAATTTGTTCCGCTATTATATGGCCTTTCGTTTTTGGTTCCTAATGGATCATTAATGTTCTAATTAACCAGCTCCTGGTCGTAATTACAGCCGTAATAGGGTGCCGTTAAACAAAGAGAGACCTTGGGGTTAGATTTAGCTGTTAATCGATTCAATTCTTTGATTGTAATTGCATTTCTCAGTCATTAGTTACAATATGAACTACCTGTCGTACTAATCTGTTCGTTTCTGTGTTTGAGATCCGGTCGTTATTGGTGTACTTAAGCTGGATCTCGTGGTTCCGTCGAGTGATGGAAAAAATTAGTCGTAAGGACTATGGGACCAAACTGCTGAGGCCATCGGTCCCTAGGCTTACGTACTACTTAACCTAACATAAACTAAATTACGCTACATGCAACACACACACCCGCGCGAACCGTGACAAGATGACTATGACCGCACGGCTACCCCGCGCGGCGTCGAGTGATGTTTTAAGACGTTCCTTCAGAACGCTCTTAAGAATTGATAATCAGTTTAACCTTGAAAATATTAAAAGTTAACTGTCATCAGTGCTTTAGTCAATTGTCAGAAGGGAGGGGTTGGAATCCAGTCGCACCTCGGTTGCCGACTGAAATTTAGAGGTTGGTCGCTTTGAAGTTAGCATTATCATTGTCATACTGTTTGCTAATCTGTTGCCGGCAAGAGTGGCCGAGCGGTTCTAGGCGCTACAGTCTGGAACCGCGCAACCTCTACGGTCGCAGGTTCACATCCTGCCTCGGGCATGGATGTGTGTGATGTCCTTAGGTTAGTTGGGTTTAAGTAGTTCTAAGTTCTAGGAGACTGATGACCTCAGAAGTTGAGTCCCATAGTGCCCAGAGCCATTTGAACCATTTTTTGCTAATCTGTTTAACCTTTGAGCACAGGTGCGCATCTTAACCCTGAACCTTTCGAGAATTAAAAGTTAAGTCATCTGTGTTGAGTAATTGAAACACTCTTGCCATCAGTGGTGCTTATACAGTTTTGATGTATTGCAGAACGGCTTTAATAAGACATACTGTGTCCAGTGCGGTAGTAAACACCGCTGTTTGACCCGATAACGGTTGGGCTGCAAGTCCGTAGGTCTTGTAGTCATTGTCATATTTTGCTGTACAGTTCAGATTTCTTTTGCAAAGATTGAAAGCTTATTCAACTTGAGGTTTAAGGGCAAAAGAATTTTGCAAATTTGTTCAGTTTGTTAAAGAAAGTTTCTGTTTAAATGTTTCGATTATCCGTAAAACAATTTTTATGTTGTTAAATATACAAGTTGTGTGAAAAAAGTTGTGTAGGTGGGTCCTCTCTTCCACGTTTTCCTTAATTCCAGAACATACCACGTATCATTGGTAGCAGAGCGTGGTTTCCGACCCGTTAGCGGGGGCTTGTCACGATTTTCATTTCACGCTGTCTGTTTTAGTTTAATTTTAAAACTTCCTTCTTTTGGGAAATTGTCTAGCTATTCTCGTTTGTGCACAGCCGTACAACGGATCCACGTCAGTGTCCCGCTATTTCGTACCTGAAACGGGGTCTGCTCGTGTGTGAACTGAACAGTTGGCAACAAAATGTTCACGGTACAGTGGGGGAGCTGGCAGCCAGGCTACGGGCAGCGTTGTCAACACCACTCTCCGATTCTGTCAGCATGGTAGGGAAGATTTACACAGAATTTACAGACCATTATTGTAGCATTGAATCAATTACAATAAAATCTCTCCTTTCAGCAAAAAAATCAACCAACCATGAGACAGGTGAAGCGCATACATGCACAATTACTCCACCTGGCCAATAGATTAGAGGATCGTTAACTTCTTTAACTGAGCCCTGAGCAGTTAGCTCGTGTCATTCAGTTAAGCAATCATCTCTTTGATTTGCAAATACGAACTGAATCTTTAGAATTAGAAAGTGGGGCTGATACAAATAATATAGAATGCGCTTCCGTCAATCCAACTGCCGAATGTGATCCGTCGCCCAAGGCCTAAGTGATCGTTCTGGGGCATATTTTGCCAGCCTCCCTAACCCGATGGTGTTTCTCTTAATCTTAGAAAATATTCAACAGGGATTGTGGTTGCTAGTTCAATCTGAAAAGCATGCTGACACATTGAGGGTACCCCATCACGTAGTGCTTGTCACACACTACCCGTTCGCGGGGGCTTAAGTAATCGGCTATCCGAAACCTTACAGCAGGGTGAGACGATCGGGCAGCTGAGGCAATCGCTGGTGGAGGTTATCAGACCGTATGCGCAAAGAGCTAGAATGCAGATATTATTGGGACGTGCAGGACTCCCACGAATCGTTGTTGAATATACACTCCTGGATATTGAAATAAGAACACCGTGAATTCATTGTCCCAGGAAGGGGAAACTTTATTGACACATTCCTGTGGTCAGATACATCACATGATCACACTGACAGAACCACAGGCACATAGACACAGGCAACAGAGCATGCACAATGTCGGCACTAGTACAGTGTATATCCACCTTTCGCAGCAATGCAGGCTGCTATTCTCCCATGGAGACGATCGTAGAGATGCTGGATGTAGTCCTGTGGAACGGCTTGCCATGCCATTTCCACCTGGCGCCTCAGTTGGACCAGCGTTCGTGCTGGACGTGCAGACCGCGTGAGACGACGCTTCATCCAGTCCCAAACATGCTCAATGGGGGACAGATCCGGAGATCTTGCTGGCCAGGGTAGTTGACTTACACCTTCTAGAGCACGTTGGGTGGCACGGGATACATGCGGACGTGCATTGTCCTGTTGGAACAGCAAGTTCCCTTGCCGGTCTAGGAATGGTAGAACGATGGGTTCGATGACGGTTTGGATGTACCGTGCACTATTCAGGGTCCCCTCGACGATCACCAGTGGTGTACGGCCAGTGTAGGAGATCGCTCCCCACACCATGATGCCGGGTGTTGGCCCTGTGTGCCTCGATCGTATGCAGTCCTGATTGTGGCGCTCACCTGCACGGCGCCAAACACGCATACGACCATCATTGGCACCAAGGCAGAAGCGACTCTCATCGCTGAAGACGACACGTCTCCATTCGTCCCTCCATTCACGCCTGTCGCGACACCACTGGAGGCGGGCTGCACGATGTTGGGGTGTGAGCGGAAGACGGCCTAACGGTGTGCGGGACCGTAGCCCAGCTTCATGGAGACGGTTGCGAATGGTCCTCGCCGATACCCCAGGAGCAACAGTGTCTCTAATTTGCTGGGAAGTGGCGGTGCGGTCCCCTACGGCACTGCGTAGGATCCTACGGTCTTGGCGTGCATCCGTGCGTCGCTGCGGTCCGGTCCCAGGTCGACGGGCACGTGCACCTTCCGCCGACCACTGGCGACAACATCGATGTACTGTGGAGACCTCACGCCCCACGTGTTGAGCAATTCGGCGGTACGTCCACCCGGCCTCCCGCATGCCCACTATACGCCCTCGCTCAAAGTCCGTCAACTGCACATACGGTTCACGTCCACGCTGTCGCGGCATGCTACCAGTGTTAAAGACTGCGATGGAGCTCCGTATGCTACGGCAAACTGGCTGACACTGACGGCGGCGGTGCACAAATGCTGCACAGCTAGCGCCATTCGACGGCCAACACTGCGGTTCTTGGTGTGTCCTCTGTGCCGTGCGTGTGATCATTGCTTGTACAGCCCTCTCGCAGTGTCCGGAGCAAGTATGGTGGGTCTGACACACCGGTGTTAATGTGTTCTTTTTTCCACTTCCAGGAGTGTATAAAGTGGATTCGTGAGGTAGTATCGGCACTGCGTACGGATGTTCCCGTCGAATTTAGTTGCTAATGTCTTGGGAAGTATTCGGTTTCAAGACAGGTCTCAGATCGCACGCTCTCCTCGTCTCGTGAATTTTTGTTTGTTAGAGAATCATGTTTGTTATGAAATTTTCTTTCACCGACGAACAGCAGAATTAGTTGACGGGAGGTCACAAGATTTGTCTAATACCGATCCAGAAGGTAGCATGATAGGTAGAGCACGCCGTTCAATGAAACCAGGGACAGTTGATGCTACATCTGAGCCAGTAACGGCAGGTAGAACAGCCTACTAATTAAATGGCGCCACGGATCAACGCTCCCCCCCCCCCCCTCTCAAAACTGACCAAGCATCCCCCGGGGCTAAGAACACCTTACTCCGCTGTAATGTTTAATCAGACTGTGACAAACCCTTATGAACTTCGCCTTTCCCGGGTCCGTGACCAAAGGAATCACTGTGCTTAAAATTTTGACAATGGAATATGGACCTGGGAAACATGGGGCAAGCTTCACTAAGTGTTTATCCGACGAAGTCCACACAGAAACATTTCTGATGTAGACCTGATCCCCTATCTTCCCCTGACAGGGGCGCTTGTTTCTATAACAGCGACAGATATGACGATTGTGCGCCTTCCTAACATTTGCCCGAGCTCGCCCCCATTTATCCCCAAGAACCTCCGGAATGGTAGATGCAGATGAAAGATAAATTATGTCTCATAAACTGGAGAGTGGGGAATTCAATCGAGCTTTAGGCTAGGTGGGGTGGCCTGGCATTCTTCATGCCACACGGAATTAAATGCTAAGTTTAACCAGGTCAACGTGGTATCCCACTTCTAGGGCGATTTAAGGTGATAAATAATCAACGCTGACTTCAGGATGCGGTTAATTCCTTCGGCAAAGGAACACTGTGGATAATAAGATGTGGTGGTAACATATTTTATCCCATTTCCAAAACAGAATTGGCTAAACGACCTTGCCAGAAAGCCAGGAGCGTTATCTGTAACGAAAGTCCGTGGTGGCCCGAATCATCTAAATATATAACTAGGTTGAGAATGGTGATCAGAGCGGTCCCACCTTCGCTAGGTATCAAACAAACGGACCCGGAGAAAGCGTCCACCACTATGAGAATATTAGAATTGCCTTTTTTCGTCCGGGGAAGCGGGCGCACATAATCAACAATTTGTCCAATGGATGCGTTTCCCGTTTGCAGCAATCCCCTCGCCAGGGAGTTACTTGGATTTCCCTTCTTATAATCTCTGTATGCTTTGACTAAACCTCTAATGTCTTTGTAAAGTGTCGGCCAGGTGAGCTACTTTTTGAACTTTTTAAGCTTTTACAAAGACCTAAATGCCCTCGTACTGGAAAGTCATGGAAGTACTGGAAGACCGGAATAACTAAGATTAGTGGGAGAGAAAATCTAGTTTCCCCAGACCTATCCCTGCGTTTACATAGAATGCCGTTCTTCAGAAAGTAGTCACTGGATTCCTGTTCGTCTAGTATTTGCTTACTGAAGATCCCCCCTCCCACAATGGATCTTGTTCTTGTTCAGTTTTCAAATTTTTAGACAGTTGGGATACCTCGGTAAGCATCGTACATATTATGTGGCTGTCCGGCGTTTCCTCATCAAGCTCGTGGTGTTGGAACATAGTGCTGAGGGTGTCAGCAACCTGATTATCAGATACTTTAACGGGCTTAACCTTAAGATGGAAAGCCAGAATGTGGATCTGCGATACGTCCTATCTTCCTAGGACAAGCTGGGACCATACTAAGGATCAGACTAACCGTCTCTAGGTCAAATTCACGATGCTGGAGATAGAACCGAAATTTTTCCAGGGCAAATAACACAGCTAACCCTTCGCATTCATATACGGAATAACTGATCTCAGGCCCCTCCACGCGTTGGGAAGCAAATGCTAATGGACGCCCGATATCTTGATCTTCCGGTAAAAGCCGGCCGCGGTGGCCGTGCGGTTCTAGGCGCTCCATTCCGGAGCCGCGCTGCTGCTACGGCCGCAGGTTCGAATCCTGCCTCGGGCAGGACGACCACAGCAGTTGAGTCCCATAGTGCTCAGAGCCAGAGCCTTCCGGTAAAAGAACTGCCACCACACCAGTACTGCAAGCATCAGTCTGAACGACAAATCTCTTTTTAAAGTCAGGAATGGCTAATCGCATTTTCATTTCCTTCAAAAACTGCCTGCTGACTTTCAGCCCAAACGAATTTATCATTATTTCTACATAACAAATTTAAGGGAGCTGCAACTTGCGCAAAGTTGGGGAGATATCTGCAGAAATGATTTCCCATCCCTGCAAATTGAACAACCTCCTCTTATTTAGTGGTTGCGGAATTTTTCTTGGAAATTTGCGGTAAGGTGTTATGGTACTAAACCGCTGCGGTCATCTGTCCCTAAGATTACGCACTACTTAATCTAACTTAGAGTAACTTACGCTAAGGACAACACACACACCCATGCCCGAGGGAGAACTCGAACCTCCACCGGGGGGGGGGGGGTAACCGACCGGCACAAGACGCCTCAGACAGGGCGGCTATCCCTCGCGGCTGCGGAAAATTGCTCAATGCCTTAGCGCGTTCCTGATCAACGCTAATTCCGTCACCAGACACCAAGTCACGCAAAAGGGAGACCTGGCGCTTAGCCAAGGTTTTCTTTCACAGTCAGCCCCGCATCCCTGAGCCTGGTTGTACCTTCCAGATGTTTTCTAAATGCTCTTCAAAAGGAGGCACTAAATACGAACACATCATCCAAATGATTGAAGTCACAAACTTTAGTTGTTCCATAAAAACACGGGAGAACTGCCGGATATCAGTAACTTCCTGCCACGATATTTCGGCGCAGAGTCTTCTGGCCATCTTCAGGTGAATGCCTCTGTAGTAGTACTGGCGAGTACGCGCTGAGCTCCGCTATTTAAAGCCTTCTGAGGTGACATTGCGCGTGCGCTGCTCAGTGTGCGAGTTCATAACGGCTCCGTGCGCTGCGCCCCGCGCCCTCCACTGCGAAAGCCTGGCGTATCGGTGTCAGGTCGATTTCCATCTTTATGCAGATAACTACGTCGACTACGAAGTTTCTCTATAACAGGATTCCAAGCAGAGTTCAGCTGATAACCGCTATCTCGATTGATGAGAGTCTCGTTGTCACACAATCTTATTCCCACAGATTCATTGATAATCGAGCTCCAAAAGTTTGATGTATGGGCCAAAATTTTTGTGTCGTTGGAATTCATGGAATGGTCTGTGGAAATACAATGTTCGGCGATTGCGGACTTGGTGGGTTGGAGAAGGCGAGTATGCCGTTGGTGTTCCACAATGCGTTCCTGCACAGTTCGTGTTGTTTGCCCTATATATGATTTGCCGCATTCACACGGAATTTTGTAAACACCTGGTTTACGCAGGCCCAGGTCGTCTTTAACGGATCCCACCAGTGATGAAATTTTGGAAGGAGGGCGAAAGATGACTCTCACTTGATACTTTCTCAATATTCTGCCTATCTGTGAAGAAATATTCCCAATAAATGGTAGATAAACAGTCGACCTGAAGGCCTCTTCCTCTTCCTTGTTCCGTCGTTTGTAGGTCTTCATCACTCTGTTCACTTGCCTAGGTGAAAAGCCATTCTTCAAAAATACTTTTTGCAGGTGTTCCAGTTCCGCTTGAAGACTGTCGGCGTCAGAGATAGTATGGGCACGGTGGACCAAGGTTTTGAGAACGCCCATTGTTTGTGCTGGATGGTGGCAACTAGTAGCTTGTAGATACAGGTCTGTATGAGTGGGCTTTCTGTACACCGAGTGACCAAGTGTGCCATCACTCTTCCGTCGCACCAAGACGTCTAAAAATGGCAGACAACCATCTCTCTCTATCTCCATGGTAAATTTTATGTTTTCATGTACGGAGTTCATGTGACGTAAAAATTCTTGGAGACGCTCCAGACCATGAGGCCACACTATAAAAGTGTCGTCAACGTACCGCCAAAATACTGTCGGTTTAAAAGTAGCAGAGTCGAGTGCTCTCTCCTCAAAATCCTCCATAAAAAGATTGGCCACCAGGGGAGACAAAGGACTCCCCATGGCGACACCATCAGATTGTTCATAAAATTCGTTGTTAAATATAAAATATGTAGAGGAGAGAGTGTGCTCAAACAACGCTGTAATATCTGCACCAAACATACTGCCAGTGAGATGTAGTGAGTCCACCAGAGGCACCTTTGTAAACAGTGAAACCACATCAAAACTGACCAATAAATCACTACTTTGCAGTTGTAGTGACCGAAGTCGACTGATAAAATCACCAGAATTCTTCATGTGATGTGCACACTTGCCTGTCACTGGTTTGAGCAGAGATGCCAAGAATTTTGCTAGGTCGCAGGTGGGTGCTCCAATGTTACTCACAATTGGACGTTATGGCACATTTTCCTTGTGGATCTTAGGCAGTCCATATAGCCTAGGTGGAACTGAACTGTTTGGTTTCAGTCTCTTGATGACCTCCTTCGGTAGAGAACTATTTGATAAAAGTTCTGCTGTTTTTCGCGCTACTCTACTCGTGGGATCCTTATCGATTTTGCTATATGTTGAATCACATAATAAAACATTGATCTTATTAATATAGTCATCCCTTGGTATGAGGACAGTAGCGTTTCCTTTGTCAGATTTTAAGACTACTGTATCCACATCTGCTCGTAAGTTACGGAGGGCTATCCTCTCCATGGGCGAGATGTTATTCTTCATTGGCGCACCCTTGGTCAATACACGGCAAGACTCTCGACGAACTTCCTCCGCTTCATCTGTATCAAGACGGCGTACAGCTTCTTCGACGGCACTGACGAAATCCCCTAGTGGCGGTGAAACAGGTGTGGGAGCAAAATTCAGTCCTTTTGCTAGCACAGACACAGTCGCGTCATCTAAAGTTTTCTCTGTCAAATTAACAACAGAACGTCGAGTTGGAACTTCCTACTGCATTTGTTTAGAAAGTCTGTCAATCTTGGCAGTTTGCCTCGTCACAGCATTATCATGGCTCCAGTTTGCTTTAGCCCATGTCACACCATCCACCCAGTCCCACGACAGAGAAGATAGTCTTGCTGCCAATTCCAAATGTATGTGGAACATGTCCAGTACTACTACAGTGGCATTCACCTGAAGATGGCCAGAAGACTCTGCGCCGAAATATCGTGGCAGGAAGTTACTGATATCCGGCAGTTCTCCCGTGTTTTTATGGAACAATCAGTACGCCGGGAAAGCTTTAAACATCACATCAACCAACTCTACGTGGAGGAAGTGATGGAATGTATTCGAAGATTTGACAAGTTACGTGAAAGAAGAGCGAGGCTGCTGAGCTCGTTGATATTCTTATTAAACATCACATCACAAATTTTAACTCACCTAAAATCGATTCCAATAAACGGGATGAAACTTCTGCACCAGATGACAAACCAAACGGAACCCAGTTGAACTAGAATCCATGGCGAAGGTGGTGAGATGCTTAGATTCCTTCGTTAGTGTGGACGGTAACGTCGCGAGAAAAGTTGGTCACGTGGTCCGAGTGGCCGAAACCACAAGCTGCGCAAGGAGCGCCTGCGCAGAGCGAAAATACCGGAGCACTTCACCGGGGTCAGCGTCGACTGCAAGCAGCAGGCCGACATCCCGTCGGTTGGTTGGCAACATTCGTGTCGGACGACCGCTCGTGGCCTGGCTGCCCGCATATGTTGCAGAAGGACATTTAATAAGACAGACTGTATCCAGCGCGGTAGTAAACACCACTGTTTCACCCGATAACGGGAGGGTTCTAGATGTGGCCGTCTTGTAATAATTGTCATATTTGGCAGTACAGCACTTCACATTTCTCTTGCAAAGATTAAAAGCTTAAACTTAAGATTTTAGGTCAAATGAATTTTGCAGATTTGTTCAGTTTGTCAAAGAAAATTTTATGGTTCAATGCTTCGATTATCTGTAATGCACAGTTTATACACTCCTGGAAATGGAAAAAAGAACACATTGACACCGGTGTGTCAGACCCACCATACTTGCTCCGGACACTGCGAGAGGGCTGTACAAGCAATGATCACACGCACGGCACAGCGGACACAACAGGAACCGCGGTGTTGGCCGTCGAATGGCGCTAGCTGCGCAGCATTTGTGCACCGCCGCCGTCAGTGTCAGCCAGTTTGCCGTGGCATACGGAGCTCCATTGCAGTCTTTAACACTGGTAGCATGCCGCGACAGCGTGGACGTGAACCGTATGTGCAGTTGACGGACTTTGAGCGAGGGCGTATAGTGGGCATGCGGGAGGCCGGGTGGACGTACCGCCGAATTGCTCAACACGTGGGGCGTGAGGTCTCCACTGTACATCGATGTTGTCGCCAGTGGTCGGCGGAAGGTGCACGTGCCCGTCGACCTGGGACCGGACCGCAGCGACGCACGGATGCACGCCAAGACCGTAGGATCCTACGCAGTGCCGTAGGGGACCGCACCTCCACTTCCCAGCAAATTAGGGACACTGTTGCTCCTGGGGTATCGGCGAGGACCATTCGCAACCGTCTCCATGAGGCTGGGCTACGGTCCCCCACACCGTTAGGCCGTCTTCCGCTCACGCCCCAACATCGTGCAGCCCGCCTCCAGTGGTGTCGCGACAGGCGTGAATGGAGGGACGAATGGAGACGTGTCGTCTTCAGCGATGAGAGTCGCTTCTGCCTTGGTGCCAATGATGGTCGTATGCGTGTTTGGCGCCGTGCAGGTGAGCGCCACAATCAGGACTGCATACGACCGAGGCACACAGGGCCAACACCCGGCATCATGGTGTGGGGAGCGATCTCCTACACTGGCCGTACACCACTGGTGATCGTCGAGGGGACACTGAATAGTGCACGGTACATCCAAACCGTCATCGAACCCATCGTTCTACCATTCCTAGACCGGCAAGGGAACTTGCTGTTCCAACAGGACAATGCACGTCCGCATGTATCCCGTGCCACCCAACGTGCTCTAGAAGGTGTAAGTCAACTACCCTGGCCAGCAAGATCTCCGGATCTGTCCCCCATTGAGCATGTTTGGGACTGGATGAAGCGTCGTCTCACGCGGTCTGCACGTCCAGCACGAACGCTGGTCCAACTGAGGCGCCAGGTGGAAATGGCATGGCAAGCCGTTCCACAGGACTACATCCAGCATCTCTACGATCGTCTCCATGGGAGAATAGCAGCCTGCAATTCTACGATCGTCTCCATGGGAGAATAGCAGCCTGCATTGCTGCGAAAGGTGGATATACACTGTACTAGTGCCGACATTGTGCATGCTCTGTTGCCTGTGTCTATGTGCCTGTGGTTCTGTCAGTGTGATCATGTGATGTATCTGACCCCAGGAATGTGTCAATAAAGTTTCCCCTTCCTGGGACAATGAATTCACGGTGTTCTTATTTCAATTTCCAGGAGTGTATACTGCAACGCGTCGTTCCAACGTCTTGTCTTTGTCAGATAATGATTTAAACGTCGAATTTCATTACGTGTTGTAGTACTTAGATTACATAAATCAAACATTATTTGGCGTTATCCTCGCGTGTTATATGAACGGGAATACTGTGTTTAAAAAACCAGTAAACGTTGACGCCCAACAGTTTATTAACGCTTTAGGTTTTCAGCGACTTTAATCGGCACAAGGTTGGCTATGCTGCTGTCATGGGAGGGGGGTGGTGGTGGGGGAGGATCGGTAAGTGGGAATGAGGAGGGCTGGGATTAAATATGTGGTCACTAGTGTGGAGGGATTCTGTAGCCTTCACCTAAGGAGATGAGTTAATATCAGCACACAGATCATCATCTTTACGTTACACTCATCACTCATAACAATGATTATGGTTTTTCAGTACCCAATAACGTGACGCGCAGTGATGGCATCAGTGAATAACTAGGGAACAATACATTCCTCGATCCCAGAATTTCCTGTAGTGTAAAAATGAATTATACCTGTTTCACACCAATAAATATTTATTTTCAGTTTGTCAACCGAATGAATATGCGCCACAGGGTACTTAGTAGCTTCTTATCGCACTAGACTTCAACACTGGCTGTAAAAAGTGTTTACCGATCTTTGGTAGGCTTGCTATATTTAGCAGAAAACTTGTAATAGCTGACACGCAGAAGATAACCATGCTAATCCATGTGCATTGTAGGGATTAGTGGCCTGAGTTGAAGGGTAGAACAAAGAGCGTGTGGTCGCGCAGTGATTGTGGCTCTCAAGTCATTAGGAGAACAGAGGTAGGAAACTCTTCCCAGCTATAGTGGTCAATATATATGAAGTTTTCCCACAAAGCTTAAGGATAATGTCATAGTGATTTTTCTGACGAAGGTTTCATTCCCGTTCAATAGTGAGCCCTGTTGGCCTGACCGAGACGCTAAGCTCTAGTATTCCTTCTTACTTTTTCCTAACACTGCATTTTTAGATGGGCAGGAAACGTGGTAACTAAATTCTTAGTTCTAAGTAAATTGTAAAATCATAGGTCAGCCGGAGTGGCTGAGCGGTTCTAGGCGCTACAGTCCGGAACCGCGCGACCGCTACGGTCGCACGCTCGAATCCTGCCTCGGGCATGGTTGTGTGTGATGTCCTGATTCCAATACTGGATCCCTTGTCTCTCCAATATCGAATCTTCTGTTTCCTTCCATCACGTCGTCAGGTAAGAAACTCGACCCCTCCCCTTTCCCACTTGCTTATATAGGCCCTCAGCCTCTTATGGGTAAGAATCGGGGAACAGATCGATCCCTGAAATGCACCGCAGCAAGTTCGTCGAATCGTCGGCAGTTTAGCCGTTACAGTACTTACAATGACGTTGTCCAGTACCCAAAATTGTTTAATACATATCGCTCTTGTTGGCTCACGGTCTATAGAACCTTCGTCCGGCGCACGGCTTGATTGTGTGAGTACCGTGTATTAATCGGTTGGATGGTGTTCACCATGCAGGAATTAGGCTGATCGCAGCTGTCTAGCGAATCAGTCCCATTCCTAGTTTCTGTGCATAAGCTGATGAGCTTCCTCGTACCATCAGATGATAACTCGTCATGGTGTGACATGTATTCAAAGCCCAGTCCACCTCCGACCACCCTGCTGTTCATGTTGGAACTGAACAGCCCATACAGCGTAGGTTTACCGATCGGCGGGCTACTAAGTCCTTATCTGCCCACGCGAAGATATATCTTGAGCACTTTCGTATAGCGAGCATATCAATTTGTAAGTAGGCTGTTTATGTTTTCTTTATGTAAGTAGGCTGTTTATGTTTTCTTATTGGCAACGTTACGTAGCGCTCTATATGAAAATCACTGGCTGTGCTGTGTGCAGTCTGTGGCTAGTTTGTATTGTTGTCTGCCATTATAGTGTTGGGCAGCAGCAACTGGATGTGAACAGCGCGTAGCGTTGCGCAGTTGGAGGTGAGCCGCCAGCAGTGGTGGATGTGGGAAATGAGATGGCGGATTTTTGAGTACAAAATGGATATTATGAACTGCTATGTATATTATGCTTTCTCAACACTATTAAGGTAAATACATTGTTTGTTCTCTATTAAAATCTTTCATTTGCTAACTATGCCTATCAGTAGTTAGTGCCTTCAGTAGTTAGAATCTTTTATTTAGCTGGCAGTAGTAGCTCTCGCTGTATTGCAGTAGTTCGAGTAACGGAGATTTTTGGTGAGGTAAGTGATTTGTGAAAGGTATAGATTAATGTTAGTCAGGGCCATTCTTTTGTAGGGATTTTTGAAAGTCAGATTGCGTTGCGCTAAAAATATTGTGTGTCAGTTTAAGCACAGTCTTGTATAAATGTTCTAAGGGGACGTTTCATAAATTCTTTAACAGTATGGAGCAATCCGATCCCTAGATGACGGACAGGTCCATTCTTAACTTGGACATGGTGGCTTATGATAAGCTCACCAAACCGCCTTTAGTTGTAAAAGGGGTTTTAACGGCATTTTGTCAGGGTATCCAGGCCACAAGGTGGTTTTTGGTTCAAATGGCTCTGAGCACTATGGGACTGAGGACATCAGTCCCCTAGAACTTAGAACTACTTAAACCTAACTAAACTAAGGACATAACACACATCCATGCCCGAGGCAGGATTCGAACCTGCGACCGTAGCGAAGGTGGTTTTTGCCGATGGATTAAAGCAAAGGGGCAATGTTAGGTGATCAGTTATATTCCCACTTTTTAGTAATTAAATTCCGCCTACCAAGCCACAGTAGAACCTTTTTGGGCTCAAGAAGGCACTGAAGTACAAATAACTTCTTAGTGGAGGGTTGTTTCTTGTCAGCATTGGCTCCGTTACTGCCGTATCGGCTATCAAACAACATTTCTCTGCAGTTATAATTGGTCAGGACACTATCCACCCCCCGAACTGACAGAAAAATTAGTTGGCCTTTCGCTGGGTCTCTAGAATCATAGGGATCTAGGGAAATGAGGAAGCGGACAGAGAAGCACAGACAGTTTGTCAGAAATATACTACACTTCAACTACATGTCGCCCCACAGGCTGTCGTGTCGTGGGTGACATAGCGAGTGTTGTCTGAGTGGGAAAGTCAGTGGCTGGAATTGAGTTATAACGAGCTGCTGCCATTGCGCACTTCCATTCGAGCTCCACGAACGGACAAAATGGTCCTCCCACTCCTCCGTGTCGGCTTCTGCCCATTGAACGTATGCATACAACTTGCGGGAAGAAGACCCTTCAGAATGCGATGTTCGCTACGACACACTCACGGAGCATCTGCGTCGTATGCTCTGAAATGCCAAGGGGCTTATCCTCCATTCTATGGGATCTTGCGAAAGGGTGCTGATGACCAAGTTGTTTAGCGCCCAACAATTTTAAATCCATCCATCCATCCAGCAATGCTGATTGCTGCGGGTAAACATTGGAGAAAGGACCATACACTTCGAAGTTGGAGTCCTACACATGGCTATTTTCATTGACTGTAGCTCGGTATCCCAAAATAATACTGTTTCCTGCAAAGATAACTATTTGGTCCCTGATAGTGATCCCTATTAACAACCGACCGGTGGCAGTGTAGGACATGGTAGATAATGATTGGCAATACTGAATCGTGCCGAAAACTATGCCCTCCACTTTTCACAGCAGTGTTAATAACAGGAAACGCTAATTTGTTAATCCGATACCGATTTACGTTTCCATTATTGCGTAAATGCTAGTTATTGCTTGTTTATGCCACAGTGTGCAGCTACTTCATGCAAGGATGGCAGCAAAGCCGCAAATATTGCATATACTTCCGCTGGGAACCAAATAAAAAAAAAATATTTTCAGTGTCAGTTTGTGACTTCTGTATGTCAGCCCAATATATTCCAAACAAGTACAGCGTGCTAGATACGAACTCTACTGGAAACGGTTTGTAAAACGTGGCTCTGTTTGTACATACCCTACTGCTTCCTTCGCTAAAAACAGACTCTCCAGTTGACCACATCAATCAATTCTCAGTTGCATTTCAAGTGAGATGTTGTTGTATTACATATTCACCATAAAGTAATGAGACTGATTTTCTTATCTGCCAAAGAATTTATTTGTTTTCAAACAACAGCACAGTCCCTCTTAAATCATTTCTCTTCGGCAGCTATTAACCGATGGACCCGTTGTTCCCAACCTTAGTAGCAGTGCTGAAAGGCTACAACTGGTAGGCCCATCAACATGTCAGCCACATTCTTTTCAGTATTCTCCAGAGTACTGAAACGACGTCATTTTAAGAAATTTTTCAATAGCGTGGAAAGAAAAAAAGTAACAACCATTGGGTCAGATGAACGGTGCGATGGTTCGGGTAGAGAGGGGGGGGGGGGCTGTGGAATAACAGGAATGCCTCTGGAGGTAACAACTTCAGTGACTGAAATGACAGTGTGTCAGAGGGAGTTGTCATGATGACCAACCACTTGCCCACAGTGTCCTGTTTCACTAGACTCCCCCTTTTCCAAAACCTTTCAAGAACATCTTTGTAAAAAATTTGGTTGACGGGTCGTCCTAGAGGAAGAGTCACAGAAGAGCACACACTCATTAGACGTTTTCTTCAGTTTTTGAAGTTAAAGGTCCCCATGAGTGATTTTCATCTTCAACACGTTCTCGGCTTTCCAAAACTATTTGTGCCAGTGAAACACTTGTGCTCTTGGCAATGAAACAGGTCTATGTTCCCCACAGAACTTCTCCCGATGTTAACACTAAACTCGAAGGCATGACTGAACCGTGGCGTGGTCGCTGGCGTTGCCTTTCGAATTCCTGGTGCCACTAGCTCTGTCTGTTGCGTGTAGTTCTTGTGGTTTGAGGCCACTAATACCTTTTTCGATGTTGTTGATGTGGAGGTGGCGTGTTGTGGCATGGAGAGTTGCAGAATCGTAAGGGAGCGAGGAGGACGATGTGAGGTCCGCCCAGTGGGTAACACGAACACTTCAGCCATCGTCTTAGCCACGGAGTCCTGCGAATGGTTGCTGGACGTATTTGTGGGTCGATTTGAATCCGTGGCTGAGTTCGACTGCCGTCTTCGTGCGTAGCCTGGCCAGCCAGCTCTGGGACATGGCACGGCAATGAAAGAGTTTAAGCAAGTTTCATTGCGCTCATTTGTGGGCAACCTTTTGAACAGGCAAGCTTCAGCTTCGATTCCTGAACTTCAGACATATTTTGGATTCCAAGGCCTTGAATGCCATTTGCTTATTGATTCCCATAGGTCTGCTCCTATCATTGCGATTTCTTGGCTGATTTATTTCATCTTTGGACATTGCAGACCTTATCGCTATCGTAATTGTATTGGCTTAGGTCGTGCCTGGGTCTCAAAATCATGCAATTTACTTCTTCCCACGTGGATCGAGGAAAAAGTGAGTTTTCATCTATATAGCTATCCAATAAGTAGTCGCAAAAAGTTTGCGGACTCCCAGACGCAAACGTCGATGACATATGTCCACAACATAGAAAGTCAACAACAGTATCAGGATTCGCTATCGGCAAACCGGATACAGAAGACTTAATCTTTCCCAATTTCCTTTGTGTAGTAGTAGTCGCCGGCTCTGTGTTCGATGAAATTTGCAACTTTGGATCCACACTTCACTTACAGCTTTCATAATGTTTTATTTAAAGTCCAGCACTTAAGTGACGGTGATAATTACTTAGGTGATCGTAGCCCGCCCGGCTAGCGGTGCGGTCTAACGCGCTGCTTCGCGAGCCGATAGTCGTGCCGGTCCCCGGCGGATTAGAATCGAGGTCTGGTGTGCTGGCCAGCCTGTAGGCGGTTTTCAAGGTGGTTTTCTATCTATCTCGGTGAATGCAGGCTAGTTCTCCTTATTCAGCCTCAGTTAAACTATGTTGCTGCGCAAACACTGTCTCCGCGTACGCACCGCATAATTACTTGGTGGGGGGGGGGGGGGTGTTCCGCCGGGGCCAGAACCGCACAGTAGCCCTGTGTTCGGTGTGGGGCGGCGGTGAGGTGGGTAGACTGCTCTGTCGTGTTGTGGGGCTGTGAACCACTGAGGTCTAAGGCGAGACGAAGCCTCTCGTCGTTTCTAGGTCCCCGGTTTAAATACGAGGTGCATTCAAGTTCTAAGGCCTCCGATTTTTTTTCTAATTAACTACTCACCAGAAATCGATGAAACTGGCCTTACTTCTCGACGTAATCGCCCTGCAGACGTACATATTTTTCATAACGCTGACGCCATGATTCCATGGCAGCGGCGAAGCCTTCTTTAGGAGTCTGTCTTGACCACTGGAAAATCGCTGAGGCAATAGCAGCACTGCTGGTGAATGTGCGGCCACGGAAAGTGTCTTTCATTGTTGGAAAAAGCCAAAAGTCACTAGGAGCTAGGTCAGGTGAGTAGGGAGCATGAGGAATCACTTCAAAGTTGTTATCACGAAGAAACTGTTGCGTAACCTTAGCTCGATGTGCGGGTGCGTTGTCTTGGTGAAACAGCACACGCACAGCCTTTCCCGGACGTTTTTGTTGCAGTGCAGGAAGGCATTTCTTCTTCAAAACATTTTCGTAGGATGCACCGGTTACCGTAGTGCCCTTTGGAACGCAATGGGTAAGGATTACGCCCTCGCTGTCCCAGAACATGGACACCATCATTTTTTCAGAACTGGCGGTTAACCGAAATTTTTTGGTGGCGGTGAATCTGTGAGCTTCCATTGAGCTGACTGGCGCTTTGTTTCGGGATTGAAAAATGGCATCCACGTCTCATCCACTGTCACAAGCGACGAAAAGAAAGTCCCATTCATGCTGTCGCTGCGCGTCAACATTGCTTGGCAACATGCCACACGGGCAGCCATGTGGTCGTCCGTCATCATTTGTGGCACCCACCTAGATGACACTTTTCGCATTTTCAGGTCGTCATGCAGGATTGGTTACACAGAACCCACAGAAATGCCAACTCTGGAGGCGATCTGTTCAACAGTCATTCGGCGATCCCCCAAAACAATTCTCTCCACTTTCTCGATCATGTCGTCAGACCGGCTTGTGCGTGCCCGAGGTTGTTTCGGTTTGTTGTCACACGATGTTCTGCCTTCATTGAACTTTCGCACCCACGAACGCACTTTCGACACATCCGTAACTCCATCAAAACATGTCTCCTTCAACTGTCGATGAATTTCAATTGGTTTCACACCACGCAAATTCAGAAAACGAATGATGGCACGCTGTTCGAGTAAGGAAAACGTCCCCATTTTAAGTATTTAAAACAGTTTTCATTCTCGCCACTGGCGGTAAAATTCCATCTGCCGTACGGTGCCGCCATCTCTGGGACGTACTGACAATGAACGCGGCCTCATTTTAAAACAATGCGCATGTTTCTATCTCTTTCCAGGCCGGAGAAAAAAAATCGGAGGCCTTTAGAACTTGAATGCACCTCGGACACAAATCGTAACAGATTGTCGTACTTATGAGCAACTGGTGAGATGACAAGCTGATAACATGAAAGTTCCTTAGCATTAAACACAGAAGAAACCACTGGAATGAAGTTCCTTTTAACGAGCCCATGGACTGCAAATACCTCTTTTCCAATACTTGAAAGTTCCGTCAGCATACCAGTACACGTTGAAAAGTAATGCCACCATACATTGTACGTGTAAACTCATAAAGCATTTAAATAAAGGAAACTTATTAACATTTAACGTCTTTATTCGTTAAGTTTACATGTGTGTAACTCTCTGCCGCTAGAGGTCTCCCATCGGAAGCGAGTGACATGGCGGCGAGTAACCTGACTATATGGCTAAGTGAGAAACAGCATGCTGTAATCGAGTTTCGAATTCAAAGAGTTGCCCGCATATGGAGCACTCTCTCCTCCTGCATGACAATGCCAGACATGAAGGAAAATGGTGTAGGATGTTAATAAGTTTCATTTAATTAAAAAATTTTAAAGTTTTCACCCAAAAATTTTGTATGCATTACTTTTCTGCATACCTTCGTATACTGTATCAAACAAGGTATTTGGATATTTTCAGCATTGCACAATATGACTGCTTTCATCAATACGTAAAAACAAATCCACCGCAACTGGAGTTTTCACACTTAATGTGTTAAGAACATGAAGCTGCAGAATATTGGTAAGTAATTCCGACAAAATGTTCCGCCTAGTTTCGTAAATAGATGTATGTTAAGTGCTGACATCTTTACTAGTTACTTTTTCCGTGTGTTCTCCGTTCAGTTAATTGTATACTAATTTCGACGGTCTCTCATATACATCTTCTGTAGTTTTCTTAGTCAGACCAGAAACTATCTTCAGGTTATGAATGTTGTCACCTGCTGTCTACTCGTGGTTATGAATCTCGAGAACATCTTTTTCTCCAATAGATATAATTTTTATAAATAATGATGATGATGATTATTGGTTTGTGGGGTGCTTAGTTATTAACGCCAGTACAAAATCCCAACCTTTTCTCTGTCAAATCTGGCCACTTTCATGAATGATGATGAAATGATGAGGACAAAACACTCAGTCATCTCGAGGCAGGTGCATTTTGATAAAGGTATTGCTACTCTTAATGTTGTACCTCCATCACAGTACACCACCTTTTAACAGTATCTGGAATGTGACGGGGTATCCTATGTGAAGCAGTAGTTCCCCTCCGATTCCAACCAATGTAACAGCAATCGCGTTAGAGGACATGTGTCTTTACGAAACGATCTGTCGCATACTGAAACAAGAGCCGATAAACCACCGCTTCGATGGCGTTAGGAGACCTCGGGTCTGCTACCTCCTGGTACCTCATTTTTTAAAGAAGCTTGGCTCCTGTTATCTGCTAAGCCTACCTGGACACGTAGAACGTTCGACCATAGTAACCAGCAACACTACAGCGACAGAAAACAAATAGACTAGATAGTGAATTTAGTTTCTTTCACTCACACACTATAAGTTGCCTGTAACTGTCTGACGAAGTTTACTTCATTAGTTACATAGGAACTCTATTGCCAACTTGTGTAACTAACATAGTTTTTACTGGTTTCTCTCACGTACAGTGAAAGACACTACTTGTACTGAGAACATAGCAGTATATTTTATCTTAAGAGTTACAGGTTTTGTGGGACGTTTCTCCATCACTCCATTATTCTGCACATAGTTATCATTCCTGTTTCTCTCCGGTATTAGAAGCAGCACAAACTTGTTCTGCACTTCATTAAGTAGTTCCTTTGTGGAAGAGACACCATTTTATTGCGCCTTTGCCAGACGCTTTGATCTGACTTTGGAAACTCTTGCCTGAGTTTCGCTTACGATATTCAGCAGATGGAATGTACAAAGGGAAGATATTCCCTGGATTTCGAGCAACCCCACAAATAAAGTCTTCCGGGAGCACTCGTACAGCGACAAGAGACTAGGAGATCTTTATTGTCATAAACGTAGCAACTAAGATGTAGATACGTAACGTTAAGGAATATGCAGTCGATCAGACGTAATTACAAAGCGGCAGACGTTACGCGACTCTTAAGTATTACTTTATGCATCATTCAAACCGTGGTAATATCACCGGGATGAGGAAAAATTGTAATTTAATCAGCAACAGATCTAATGAATTTTATATCCTATCAACATACAGACCACCACAGACGAATTACACGTTGGTAAATCAGATATCCAGACACAGAAGAAGAAATGGATTTTGACTACAGTGGAGTTCGTTTAAGAAGACCCTGACACCCAACAGCATTGTTGCCAGCTCTCAGCTGCGTACCGCCACAGGCGAAGACAACATTCATTAATTCAGTTGCAACAACATTGACGTTTTGCGATACAGACGTTTTGAAAATCCCGTTATGTGCCATGCAACTGAAGTGATCTAACTACTGACTGGAATGCAGGTATTATGACACAGCCAGAAATTTTAGAGATTGCGCGTTTACTATAAATAAACTTACTGAACCCCAACAATCGTTGGTAACAGCATATTTTAAATGATGTATTTGACTTTGAAGCACTAACTATTAGAACACTGTCAGTATTCAAATGACAGCGTCTATAAAAATATCGAAACAGCAGCTGATAAAGTACTTGATTGTCTCACATATTGATCTATTAAACTCTTCGAGACGTCATGTACAATATACCTGTATGTTCCGTTTTGCTGACTCTTTATGCGGTTTATTGCTTGATTTGGTTACGCAGGTTTTGGTTTCATTTCCTACACGTCCTGTGTCGATAATGAGACATGTTATTTAAAATTTTATGAAATGAAGTTAGGTTCATAAATTAAATAGGTTTCTCTGTAATATTTCTCACTCAGTAAATATAATATCGGAACATGACCTTCTCCTTATCTTGACGCTTTGTCTAGAAGTTACACATCTATAATAATCTCTAACCTGTTATTGTACGTACGTAATATACTTTGTAGGTAATGTTTAACATAATAACACCTCTGTAATCTGAAGTTTGCTGCGATCGTATTTTGCCATGAGCCAGTCATCTGGAATTTTAGTGTTTAGCCAATAGGTAACATATAACGTTGTTGACATTATTGCTAATCTTTCAGTCCACTTACAACGTAGCATATCCTGCTACAATTTATATTATATACATACAGCACTTGCCGTAAATATACCGTAAATGCAATTTACGGCTCTGTAATCTAAAATAAAATGCGACGGATATAAATACATCTGAAATTATGCTGGTAGGTTTTATATCCATTCATATAATATAATGGACATTTTGTCATACATATGTCGTATTACCACCAAAATATTGGTAGTTAACTGATGCAATGTCTTCAAGTAAGTAATATTGTGGAAGGAACATTGTGGCTGCTGTCTGTGACCAATTCTCATGAAGATATCGTCCGAAAACAAATAATTCTTGCCTCCTGCTGAGAGAACTCCTAACTTAATGACTGTGCTGTCATTAAACGAGAATGTTGAAATAACCGCCTGTCTGTCACTGTTCACCTTTTATGAGTAACGGGTCTCTGTCATCTCTTCAAGCAAAGCATTAATTAGAACAGTTCTTACAGCCAGCCAACAATTATGAATATAAGCGAATTACAATCGGCATTCTTTCATCCAAAGTTCTAATGTTTGGAACTGTGTCAAACTACATCTCTATTTCATGTTATGGTTTGCAAATGTTTTTCATTAAAAACGAGTGGATGTAGCTCTGCTACCACCTCATCGCTGAGAATATCAGATTGGTCAGTGCGTTTCTATTATTCCTCAAATCAGTATGTTAGCCAAATACCACTGCTACACAATGATTTCGTACGGAATGCACCCTAATCACTCTTTATTTGATGATACGTAATATATATTGTATATATTGTATTATATAGGACATAACTACTGAGAATTCGATGGCCCATAAAAAAAGGAAAAAAAAATGGGCCGAGGATTCACTTAACAACGGCCTAACATACGGTACCTGTTTCTAACAGTGTTTGTCCAGTACCACTAACGCACAAGCCACCGGAATACTGAAATACCTATGATGTGCTCAACACTTTCGTATGTAACTGATATATAGCACTTGGGCCTTATGGCAAAACTGTTGCGGATCTGTGCATCTGTTAAATTAGGCTCTATTGTTAACACCAACAATTACAACGGTGCATGAAACGTGTTCACTCTTGCGATGATGGACAACGTGACACATGGTTGACTACTCATGGAAGTTTAGGTCAGGGCCTGAAGCGTGTTCGGAAGGTCTAATGTAAGCCACCCACCCGCGATAAATGGGATATCCGGGTTCGAATCTTGGTCCGTCAAAAATTTTCACTGTCTATATTCCATTATACAACTGATGGTTATCAATATTTACAACTGCGAATACATTTCATGCACCCTTGTTATTTTTGCAGTTAACATTATGACCTAATTTAAGAGACGCACTCATCCGCAACAGTTTTGCCTTAAGGCACAGGCGCTACACAAAAGTTTTGTTAGACCTGTATCACCTTAGTCGACTTCAGTGAAAATTGTTCGAAATGTGCTAAAAACAGAAATGCAAATTAATACCCATGTAGACCTGAAAAACGTGATTGCCTATTACTTTGCCTGCAACCATAATCCAGATTTACAAATTTTTCGTTGTATACCTGGCAATACAAATCAGATGCTGAGTCTGTTCTCGATAGTGGCGCATATGAGACTTGTCTGGTCAAACGTGTTTAACACCTATTTCAAGAAAGAATAAATTTTGGTGATCAACAAAGCGTGCCATTTTCTGGAAGCGATAAGGAATCGTCTTGAGAATTTTGAATAGGAACATGGTACAATCTAATGTAATGCGATGATCTCAGTGCTGCATTTTTATTTTTGAATAGTGAACTGGAAGGGATATCACTGCTTTAGATTTCTTCAATGGTAATGCAGATATCTGTGATTATTTTAGCAGTAGATTGTTAGAAATGAGATTATTTTGCATATTTAATTCAAGTTCCGTCCAACAAGCTACGAGGTGAAAATCACAGATAATAACTTTTTTCTGATTGATAGAGTATAAAATGTAAATAAGGGTGGACTTTAAATGGCAATCTGCACTTTCCTGTGGGAGGATAAGCTATTAAATACTGCCATACACCTCGAAGAGACCCAAATGCATGACACCATTCTGTTACAACAGACGGATCGTTCTAACAGTCATTCAGTAACTTCGCTATACAATTGCGCTCCTAGGCCACGTCGCCATTCGTAAATGTTCTCAACGTTGTAAGATCTGTGATTGCCGCGAATTACTTTATTGAGTGCCTGGACATTGTCATCCGTGATCTTGTCGATGGCCCTCCTTCCCAATGATCTTGACCTAAAAATATGAAGCTTTCGTTGAATTGCTGGCACCATTTCACCTCGACTGGACACGACATTGTTTTTGGCCCGTATATCGTCACAATTTTCCCACAAGAATCGTGTTGTCCGACGCACTGCAACTTCGGAGTACGTTTCGAGTGGCCGCGCTGTTGTATTTGCGTACTGTCTGTGCAGAGGACCATGAAGATGCACTCTCATCTGTAAATGACTCGCTCTAGTTCAGCAATGGTCCTAGCGTGTGACGACATGTGTAACTTGCGCTTTGAAGCCCCTTCGTAATAGTGACGATCATACAATTTTTATTATCAGGAGAGTTACAAAGCATATCAAAAGCGTCGTATCGACAGCGTTCTTCTTCAAATGGAAGATAAGAATGTTCATACGACTTCTGCCACGCATTAGGACTCTTCAGGCTAATGTTCACAAATTTGAATCAAATCAAAAAATAATTTCAACGTTATTTACGGTAAACAGCGAACAGACATGTATTTCCTGTTTTAGCTTAGAAGCAAAATCTATTTCAAAATGAGTCATGTACGGCAGATGTGTTGCCTTGCACGGTGGCTTTGACATGGTCTCTTCTATCTACGATTTATAAATACACCTGAAGATGGGGCTGAGTCTTTTGAACCTGGTAGTGTAAAGACTTCCGTCGTAAAATAACTACGACGGATATTTTAATCATAAAAACTGAATATTTTAAAATATTCCAAAACTTAGAAACTGACATTTAGTTCTCTTTAATGTTACCGATACGAAAATAGATATTTACGATATGACCTTAAGATGATAAATGTAAGCACAGCCTTGAACCGATGCAATTTCTGCATCTTCCCTTAAGCACAGCGTGGGTCGTCAGAGCCTAATTAACCGGAAAGTAAATTATGAGAGATCTCTTGGTCGATAATCGTGTCATCATTCCTTTTCAGATTACGAAGTTATCATTTTTATCCAGATTACGGATAATTCAGTCCAATATAGTTTGGACAAGAAGAGAAAAGAAGCTTTGGAAATGTGGTGCTACAGAAGAATGCTGAAGCTAAGATGGGTAGATCACGTAACTAATGAGGAGGTATTTAATATAATTTGGGAGAAGAGGAGTTCGTGGCGCAACTTGACAAGAAGAAGGGACCGGTTGGTAGGACATGTTCTGAGGCATCAAGGGATCACAAATGTAGCACTGGAGGCCAGCGTGGAGGGTAAAAATCGTAGAGGGTAACCAAGAGATGAATACACTAAGCAGATTCAGAAGGATATAGGTTGCAGTAAGTACTGGGAGATGAAGAAGCTTGAACAGGATAGAGTTGCATGGAGAGCTGCATCGAACCAGTCTCAGGACTGCAGACCACAACAACAACAACATGATTTTGGTTGTTTAGTATGTCATGAAAGTATTCTTCAACAGACTTTTTACAGGAAAAAGTTGAAATTCACGGCTTTAGAAAATACACTCTCGAAAAGTGATCAAATGGCGAGCGCTGCTGCAGTAGAAGCCTTTGTGCACTTGCTGGCATCCACTGAAATGTGTAATTCTGTTTATTTTATAACGTGTGGCAGTAGTTTATTACTTCACAAATTCGGAATATTCCATTAATTATTAACTGAGAACGAGCAGGCAGACAAGCTGATAAATACGAGCGCACATAAGCGCGAGCGCACATACACACACACACAGACAGACATTAGCGCCCAGCATGATACAACACTGCGCCGCAGCTAAAGAGGCGGCGTGCCGTGCGCCGACCACCAAACAGGCGTCGACATTCGGTCTGTGACAGATGTGGCTGCAGTCTGCATTTCGCAGGCCGGCGGCCGCCACTGTGCGAAGCCGGCGGAGGGGCCACGCGGACGTGAGGCCGCGCATACGGGATAGCTCAGCTACGTGATTCGCAGCGGGATGAATATTTCATTAGCGCTCTGATACCACCGCTTCCTGGTCTTGCATACCGATCTCTCATCGTTTCTCAGTTGTCTAGCGGCTCAATGCAGCCAGAGTTCCATAGTCTGCAATCAGGGCAGTCGGCGAGACGCGCGCGGGCGATACCTCTCAAATATTCCGTTTGAGAGACGAGCAGCCCGAACAAGTATTGACGTGAGTAGTCGCGTTTGAATCTAGCCTTTTATCTTAATTGCGCTGTCGCAGTGTTTCCAATAAACCGCTGAAGTTCTTTGTTTGTGTGAAACCCATTCCATACAAACGGCAAATAAGTACCTGAAAAGACGCCGCACGAAGCAGGAACTTCCTTTTCCGTTCATTTAATCTAATTTTCTTTCTTTTTTATTCAACACCCTTTTGAAAATACAGATAGTGAATAACAGAAAAATTGAAACAAATCTACTTTAAAAAGTATTATTTAGATGAGGAGGTGTCTTACAAAAGCGAACGTCTCTACAATTATATACAATGAGATACGGACGGGCACGGTACATACAGGACAAGCAGAATCGAAATACATCACGCAGTTTGTTTTTGAACATGTGCTATGATACAAGCCTGTAAAAAATACATGGTTGAGAGAGAACACGAATCTGTCCACGTACACATTCTCCGCAAAGAATAACTAGTCCGTTGTGGCCACTAGGAGATACTGATTCCGGTCACGCGATTTCCATTAGAGTCACTGCGAGACGTTCGCGACTAGAGCGGGTGTTAGAATAAGTTGGTACTTGTGTGTGCCCGTGTGATAATATTGCACGGTACTAATATTAATAATTATTATTACGAGAACGCAGTTACTTGGCAGATGACTGCGTTTTCGGTACAGTAGAGATACTTCTACGAATAATGCCAACAATTCTAACAAAAGAGGAACATAATTTCTGTCAGTCAGTGGGTGAAGTACGTAAACTTCGGGAAGTTTGGAGAACAAGAGACGTGAAATCTCTAATCTCTGAGGAGACAAAAGTGGAATGAAACGAATTTTCATTTACAAGTTCGAAGCTATAAGGACTCGGATGAAACACGTGTTATATTTCGCGGGAAGATGTACGAAAGCGGATGTCTATTTAAAGACGCTGGTGGACCATAACGAAACTCTCTTCTTAACCACAGGTTGATATATATCTTAGCCAACCATTCTCAGGCGAGGAAAAGGAAGATCTTCGGTATGTATTGTATAACACCCCAAATATAGAGCCCCTTATGACATACCTTTTCACAGCAAAGGATATAAAAATTAGTCATCCTGATCTTTACGGTAGCTACTGGCAACAGAATATTAACATTATTTAAAGTTTGACCAACAGAAATACTAGGGAACTAACAACATCTATTCCACGGAAAGAACTAAATGAAAGACGATAAAATGATCAATTAATCTACGAAGCATGATACTCTAAATAAATAATTCAAAATATATGCTCTACGAAGGTTAAACCTCTGACGAAATAAAGTGATCAGAGATAACATTTATCCAAGAAAAGAGTTGTAGCCACATACAGCTGTAAGTTGGCACCAACTGCATGAAAAACTTCAATGGAGATGCTAATTCGCTCTCTTGTAGACGTCGTGATAGAAGACCGCTTATTGACCGATATTACATTTTTTCAGACTGATCTGGAATTTTAAAGTTTTTCAAGGATCGCCTTAACGTATTAATCAAAGCCCTGAAGAAAGGTGGTAGAACATTTACTGTTTAGCCAGACAACAGAACAGATATTACACGCGACGAAAAGTAATTCTTGTGATACTGAAACGCGTATGTATTCATTACCAGCGATGGCGAGGCATGACAGAATCTCTGACCAGAGAGTTAATTATCGTTGCTAGTCTGCGCTTGACCGCGCGAGACGACAGTAGTAGCGTGTAGTGAGTCGGCAGGAACAGTAGCACGTAGCGAGTCGGCAGGAACAATTGTTATATGTGGCGAGTCGACAGTTATAGCGAGTGGACGATTGTACTGAGCGGGCGTCGGCATGCGTCGGCGGCGTGCTCTTCTCGCGACTCTGGTCAAGGTTCGGGACGATGTATATTGTTATAGAAGGTAATGAAGCAGCATTGCGCAAATCTAATAATGTATGTTAATTGTAATTAATTTGTTAAAAAAATGCCCCAATAATAATTTTATATAAAGTAACTTTTTTAAAGAAAAACATTCATTTCAATTTAAAGAATATTTCCTATGCATTTCCTCCAAGAATCAAAATTAAATATAATCCAGCATTGCACGAAGCTGTGTAGAAGTATCTACAATTAAGAGCAGATATAGATGCAGTTTCTTTATTGAGGTAAGGATCTTTTGCTCTTTTTATTTTAAATACAGGGCCGAAGGTCAGCGCTGCTGCCCTTATAAAATTTATCAGGTTTAATTAGTTCTGTTCAGATGTTACATTCAGTTCGTGATTCATTATTTAATTAATATTATTGTGGGTTTATGATCAATCATGATTCTTTAATTTTGTAGGGAAGTTAACATTCTGGCACATTTTCATTATCATTGACTCTTTACTATTTTTTGCTGGCAGGTTACACTTGGCGACCATTTCCCTTTTCCATTTATTATTGATACACATTTTTCTTTTGCTGGGTGGTTACACTTGGCGACATCCGGCCAGGATCGTATTTCTTTGTGAATCTTCTGAGAAGTAGTCATATATCTGCTCTTATTTACTTAAATATAATTAGGATTTGGCGCAACGCATTTACTAATTTTATCACTTTCTTCCACAGATCATCGGCAATTCGTTGCTCTTTGTTGTATTTGTGTTTGTTGGATTTTGCATTGTGCTTATTTCATTTGTGAATAATTCTGATTTGTGTAAAAATGCCGCGAAAAACTGTTAATAGTACATCGCGAGGTATAATGAGTGAAATAGTCGACTTAAACAACTTGAACGATAGTACTTGTGACACGCAGTGTAATGATGACAATCCTCCATTTACGGACAATCAGTGCGTACCGGCCACTAATGATGATTTTTATCTTAACGATGAACAAATGAATTCAATTGCGTCCTCTGTTAATTTGACGACAATTGATGACGCGGGGCGTTCTGTTGCAATGAGCGCTGCCCAGCTTGAAACACCCGGTTTGTATAATTTACGTAATGAACAGACGATTATTTCTAACGAAAATGAACACTGTAATCAAAGTAGGACAGATTTATTTAATTCGGAGGTAGTGACTAACAGTGCGCATCCGATGGGAAACCTTTTTGTAAATCACAGAATGACGAAATGGTCACACAAAACGTGACAATTACAGCTACGCCATCAAACAGCACAGAGAATAGATTAGGTAATGTTACTGTGGAACAAATTATAGCAGTTTTACAACAAATGATCAAAAAACTTGATGAACAGAACAAACAACTTGAAGAACAGAACAAACAATTTAGAGAACAGAACAAACAATTTTCTGAAAGTCTTAAACAGCCGAACGAAAAACACGACAACCTCAACGAACAGAACAAACAAGTTAGTGAACAGATTACAGCTGTTACCGTGCAGCGTCACGACACGAAAGAACAATCATGTGAAGAAAGTAAGGCTCATGCTAGGAACAGTAATGAAGAAATTACATTTGTTGTACAGGAATTAAGTAGTACACGTGTAGGTACAACAGAATCACTTAAAGATGAAATTAATGCAGTCAGTGAACAATGTTCATAAAAGGCAATACAGATACGCGACGAGTTTAATTTAAAGTCACCAGAAGTTTCACACACTCTGAATACGGAAGTCGATAATAAATGTGAACAACAGAACAACCAAATTGACGAACGTATTAAAGTGACAGAAATGAAAAATGCTTCAATCACGTCACAGAATACGCCACGTAGCGAGCATTTGTCACACTCACACAGTCAGTGTCATTCAGGCAATTTACAGAGACTACGTGACTTAAACTAGGAAGTGACAGAGACAAATAGATTCTTATGCAATCGAGAACCTGTTCACACGTTCAGAAACGATAACGTAGATCACGAGCAATTTCTATCCGTAAGAAAATCTAAAGTATTTGAAAATGACAAAGCACAGAATACGACGAGTTTAATTTAAAGTCACCAGAACTGTAACACACGCTGGATACGGAAAACGATAAGAAATTTGAACAACAGATCAAACAAATTGACGAACGTATTAAAGTAACAGAAATGAAAAATATTTCAGTTACTAACGCGTGATAGCATGCGGCACATTCTGAACGTTTGTCGCACTCACACAGCCAGTATAACTTAAGTAATTTACAGAGACTACGCAACTTAAAATCCTAAAGACTACGCAACTTGAAATCCGAATTTACACAGACAAACAGATTCTCACACAAACCTGAACGTGTTCTCAAATTCAGAGACGATAACGTTGATTACGAACAATTTTTATCCGTAAGAAAATCTAAGGAATTTAATAATGACAGAGCACAGGTACAGGCTTTGAACTGGATACGACAATTTATTTTTGTACTTTCACCGCTATTACCTGTAATGCAGAAACTAGCTTTGGACTTGATACAACAATTTAATCTTGAATTTTTACCGGTATTGCCTGTAATGCAAAAGCTAAAATTTGTTTATAGCGCGTAATGGACCTCAGGGGATTCATTACGCTTTAATGAATATGTGCCGTAGCGTGCACAGGGCCCCGAGCCGTAGTAGTGCTATTTCATCTTTAGTTTTCTGCACTCCTGCCTTCTCTTCTACCATCCTTTATATCTATCAAAACAGCTCTTCAACTATCGCTCTATCTAGAATTAAGAACGAGTCAAGAAAACCCGATATGACGAATTTTACCGAAAGTGACAGTTCTCTTTAGACACTCCCGGAATGACAACTATCGCCGTAATTTTAATAACAGATAAAATTTAATCATCAGTATGTGTGAAATTGTCAGAAACAGCAACCACATTTTGGCAACAATAGACGTTTTTCAGCGCAATAGCAACAAAACCAACCGGTTAGCATACTTAACAAACAATGTAATGTACTAGGTCAACCGAGCTTTAGTGTTTCGCCGCGTGCACGTATAGTCTCAGCTCGAACAAATAGTAACACACAGCAACAAGGAAATAACTACGTACAGAAAACACACTATTTGAATTCCTATCGCAATGCGCCGTATAGCAATGACTATCATAACAGACGTAAAAATAATGAGCACAATTTTCAGCGTACATTTGATAACAGTCAATCTTATCAGCAGCAAGAACATCAGCAACAACATATTATCATGAATGAACCAGACAGTAGGTATCATCCAGAACGTAATACGTCAGGACGAAATAACAGAACAGTACAAATAGTGGAAATGCCACAGAATCCTCCCGAAAATAATAGCACATCAGATAGAATTTGACTAGATACAGTACAGGTTGCGTTTTCCAGTAATGAAAGCAATACTTTTGACACGCGGAATCTTGTTCATGAGAATGTTATTTGAAACATGCTTTGTTGAATGCACCACTTTTATCGCACCCAGATCTTACCAGAAATTTTTCCATTGCCACCGACAGTTCTAACACCGCTTTAGGCATACATATTTTTAAGGAAATTGAAGAAGATGGGTGTACAGTAATTAAAAACATCGCTTTTGCAAGTCGCATTCTGTCACCTGCTGAACGAAATTATTCTGTTACAGAACTAGAAACATTATGTGTTGTTTGGGCATTTACGAGATTTCGGCATTTTCTTTTTGGAAGACACACTACCGTTTACACAGACCACAGAACGATACATTTTTACTTTCGACTAAATGTACCCACCACAGGTTAAGTAGATGGAAACTTTATTTGCAGGAATTTAATTTTACAATTGTTCACATTCCCGGCACACAAAATATTGTAGCAGACGCACTATCCCGTTCTCTTAACAACAATCAGCAAGGCATCGCAACCAACTTCTGCAAAGCAAATTTCAGCGTCATGTACATTCAACAAGTTGCATTTGATAATTTCATTTCGTCGTCATTACAAGACATAGCACAAGAGCAGAGAAAAGACAACGTATGGAAAGAAACTAAACACCTTTGGCAAGATAGGAATAATGTGACCATTAGAAACCATTACACTATACGCAATGACATTCTGTTTCGCCGCTCTTATCCTGACGGCAACAATTGGTTATTATGCATTCCTGACGAGCTTATTAACAAATTAATCTGGTATACTCATTTAAGTTACGCACATTACGGAGCCAGAAAATGTTTTCTTATACTAAGACAGAACTGTTATTTTACCAACATGGAGAAACGAGTTTCTGCCAGAAAGTTAAGTCAGACACGACTTCACAATTTCTCCATTACATCCTATTGTACCTGTTAAACTGAGACATATGGCCGCTGTAGACATTTTTGGTCCGATTCCCAGAACTAATAGAGGTTTTTGCTACTTCTTTGTCGTTGTTGAACTCACTTCAAAATTTGTTACCTTCACTCCGTTACGCAAAGCTACTGCTAAAACTGTTTCGAAAGCATTTGTAAAACATTTTCTATTTCATGTAGGGCATGTATTGAAAGTAATTTCCGATAATGGATCACAGTTTCGATCTGCTATATGGACACGTACGTTACGAGCTAGAAACATTTTTCCGATCTATATATCCAGGTACCATGCTTCTTCGAACCCTTGTGAACGATTAATGAAAGAAATTGGTAAACTGTGTAGAATACACTGCCATAAAAAAACATATTGATTGGGACACACATATACTCTCATTCCAGGATGTAATTAATTCCATACCAAATGAATCTACTATGCTATCTCCGTCTGTTATACTGAAAAATGTTGAACCACCTAACAAAATTAAAGAATTACTAAACTTTCCTACATCTCGTTGACTACGACACCGTGAAATAATTGACATTGCGCTGAACAACATCAAACGTGCCGCAGAGCGCCAGAGAAGACAGGAAAAACAGGTTTGTACACGCCTTGACTTTCACATTGGACAGAAGATATTAGTACGTACACACTATTTATCCAACAGAACAAAAGGTAGGTGCAGTAAATTTGAACTTCTATTCGCAGGTCCATATCGGATTCGCAGCATTCCTCACCCCAATTTTGTACACATTGAAACTTTGAGAACCAGAATAGCCAAAGGAAACCACCACATATCGAATATCAAACCTTTTGTTGAATGAAGATACTTTATGATTTAACATGCTGTAATGCCATTTGCTAATTTTTATGACCACTTACGCAATTATACTCACATGAATACTTACTGATGATTGTCGTATTTTTTCTTGGCAAGTGCCCGGCAAGGTAAGGTTAGCAGGTCGCTTTTCTTGTCGTTACACATCAGACCGTGCACATTTTTCAGATAAACTTACGTATCTAATGAATAATTATGCAATTTTATCTAGTGACATATTAATTTTATTAAATTCTCTCTTCATTAAAGTCTTTAATTCTCGCCTCTATTAACTACACAACATACAAGCAAAAACTCAAAGAAGGTCACATTTCTTGTCATCATTTTTTTTATGTATGTACGATTCTTTTCCTGTTTTGTTTGTATGCATTATGAAATATTTGAGATATAACAAACACCAGTTGACTTAAACATTTTTGCCATATGATATCTCAACATCGTGACTACTTAACTTTTTTTTTTTTTTGCTGCTACATTGTGATACACTGGGTACATTTTTGCCCCTGAACACCAAGTATGTTTTTCACATATTACGTTTTCTGTCATGCTATGCTGTATGCTCAATTATGTTACTATAAACCAATGTTTATTTAGTGAGTATATGATTTAAATGCAAGACATTAATCTTTGTCCATCAATTTCAGAAAGAAATGACGCGTAAAAGATATAAATTAAACAGAAATGGGAATTTCACCTTCGGAACGAACGAAAGAAGATGGAAAAATCTCGTGAGGAAGAGTAAATGGATCAGGATTAACAAGCATTAACAAGAATATACTATACACATCGTAGAATAGCAGTCTTAACTAATTTTTTCTATCAGAATACAAGGCGATTGATGCAGGCTGTCAAACAGAACTACACATCTTAGTTTTAGTGATGAAATATGCAAGAAATAAGGAATAGTTGTATAATGAGTAATGAAGTGATTTTTTTGCCGATGATGATGAGTGGTGCTGAATAATGATGAAGAATATGATAATATGGATAATGAAGTTTTTTCTTTACAGATGAGGATAATGTTGAAATTTATGTATTTATGCTATGTAGTTATTTTAGTATTTGTTGAAGTTCGTTTTGACAGTATGTGTTATATTGCATAGTATGATGACTGAAGGTTTTAGAAAGGACAGCTAGGGAACACATTTTTTATTCACATTTCACTACCTGTTAATTCGAAGTTCACTACTTTTCAGCTTAATATGCGTTTCTTCTTACAGTTTAATAATCCATTTTTGTATATTTTGCAGGAGAAATTATTTATGAAATTAATGTGCTATAAGCAGTTGTTCATTAAATCTATGTCATATATCAATGTGATTACATATACTCTACTTGTTTCATAATCTTGGTACAGTTGACTCATGACAAATGACGTTACACATCTTCATTTGCAGCAACAACTCAAAAGCAAATATTTTCATTCTCCAGTAATTACCCAACGCAATGCATTGCTAGCAAAAAAAAAAAAAAAAAATGCTTTGTAACTGGCCAATGAATGCCAATGATCACAATAATTAGATTAATTATGAACATTATTATGTAATACTATGTCATTTATTAGCTCCTGTTTTCAATGATGACTTCTGATGGTTTATAATTAGGCAATGAGTGCCAATGTTCTCTGTAAAAACAATTCCTGAACATTATTCTGTAATGCTATGTCATTTATTAGCTGCTGTTTTCAATGATGACTTCTAATGGTTTATAATTAGGCAATGAGTGCCAATGTTCTCTGTAAAACGCTTCCTGAACATTATTCTGTAATACTATGTCATTTATTAGCTACTGTTTTCAATGATGACTTCTGATGGTTTATAATTAGGCAATGAGTGCCAATGTTCTCTGTAAAAACAATTCCTGAACCTTATTCTGTAATACTATGTCATTTATTAGCTCCTGTTTTCATGATGACTTCTGATGGTTTATAATTAGGCAATGAGTGCCAATGTTCTCTGTAAAACGACGCATGGACATTATTCTGTAATACTACATACATGGTACAGAAATGTTCAATAACTGGGCAATGAGTGTCCTGTATATCCTCTTGATCATGGAGCACTATATTTGGTTTGTGCACTAATTCTACGTTGGTGTACCTTACAAGAACGTGATGTTGACACGACATGCTGTCCACCACCGTCAACGATGGAGATGCTATCATGGTCCCACTGTTTGGTGTACCTAATGTACTGCCGAAATGATAACATGGAATATTACTATGCATTTCAGTGTCTTGGCTACGCTGATTAATACTTATGGGAAAAGAACTTCAGATTGTCTCACTTGGTGTTGTGCTTCTGTAGAGAGATATGGCCTCTTTTTTTTTTTTTTTTTTTTTTTTTTTTTTTGCTAACATGATTTGTACATTTTGTGATTTGCTGATATATTCTGAACTACAGTGCGTGTGCACTTTTGTCATTTTTCTAACATGATTTCTACTCATTGTTTGTACATTTTGTGATTTGCTGATATATTCTGAACTACAGTGCGTGTGCACGTTTGTCATTTTTCTAAAATGATTTCTACTCATTGTCTGTAAATGTTTTTGATTTGCTGATACGTTCTGAATTACAGTGCATGTGCACTTATGTCATTTGTCAATATGATTTGTACTCATTATGTTTATTTGTTGTGAAAGTGCTAATGAGTTTTTCAGTGCGTGTGCACTTACGTCATTTGTTAATATGTTTTGTACTCATTGTATATATATTTTGTCATTGCCTGATATGTTCTGTACTCGGTGCATGTGCACTATATTTACCTCATGTTCTACATCTGTATATTCTGTGATTGTAAAGTTAGTTAGTTAAGAAAATTTTTTGCTCATGGCAGGTCCAGATGACTCATCACGCTGCCAAATTTTTGCCCCCCCACCAGTGGAAGGTTATGAAACGCGTATGTATTCATTACCAGCGATGGTGAGGCATGACAGAATCTCTGACCAGAGAGTTATTTATCGTTGCTAGTCTGCGCTTGTTCGCGCGAGACGAAAGTAGTAGCGTGTAGTGAGTCGGCAGGTACAGTAACACGTAGCGAGTCGGCAGGAACAGTTGTTATATGTAGTGAGTCGAGAGAGGTAGTAGTCAGTCGACAGTTATAGCGAGTGGACGATTGTACTGAGCGGGCGTCGGCATGCGTCGGCGGCGTGCTCTTCTCGCGACTCTGGTCACGATTCGGGACAATGTATATTGTTATAGAAGGTAATGAAGCAGCATTGCGCAAATCTAATAATGTATGTTAATTGTAATTAATTTGTTAAAAAAATGCCCCAATTATAATTTTTTTATAAAGTACCTTTTTTAAAGAAAAACGTTCATTTCAATTTCAAGAATATTTCCTATGCATTTCCTCCAAGAATCAAAATTAAATATAAGCCAGCATTGCACGAAGCTGTGTAGAAGTATCTACAATTAGGAGTAGATATAGATGCAGTTTTTTTTTTATTGAGGTAAGGATCTTTTGCTCTTCTTATTCTGAATACAGGGCCGAAGGTCAGCGCTGTTGCCCTTATAAAATGTATCAGGTTTAATTAGTTCTGTTCAGATGTTACATTATGTTCATGATTCATTATTTAATTAATATTATTGTGGATTTATGATCAATCATAATTTTTTAATTTTGTAGGGAAGTTAACATTCTGGCACATTTTCATTATCATTGACTTTTTACTATTTTTTGCTGGGAGGTTACAATACTTAATCAATACTGGGACCTAGTCGTCGTGATCTGTGATCGTCACGAACAAGGACAAAGCTACACTCCTGGAAATTGAAATAAGAACACCGTGAATTCATTGTCCCAGGAAGGGGAAAATTTATTGACACATTCCTGGGTTCAGATACATCACATGATCACACTGACAGAACCACAGGCACATAGACACAGGCAACAGAGCATGCACAATGTTGGCACTAGTACAGTGTATATCCACCTTTCGCAGCAATGCAGGCTGCTATTCTCCCATGGAGACGATCGTAGAGATGCTGGATGTAGTAGTCCTGTGGAACGGCTTTCCATGCCATTTCCACATGGCGCCTCAGTTGGACCAGCGTTCGTGCTGGACGTGCAGACCGCGTGAGACGACGCTTCCTCCAGTCCCAAACATGCTCAATGGGGGAAAGATCCGCAGATCTTGCTGGCCAGGGTAGTTGACTTACACCTTCTAGAGCACGTTGGGTGGCACGGGATACATGCGGACGTGCATTGTCCTGTTGGAACAGCAAGTTTCCTTGCCGGTCTAGGAATGGTGGAACGATGGGTTCGATGACGGTTTGGATGTACCGTGCACTATTCAGTGTCCCCTCGACGATCACCAGTGGTGTACGGTCAGTGTAGGAGATCGCTCCCCACACCATGATGCCGGGTGTTGGCCCTGTGTGCCTCGGTCGTATGCAGTCCTGATTGTGGCGCTCACCTGCACGGCGCCAAACACGCATACGACCATCATTGGCACCAAGGCAGAAGCGACTCTCATCGCTGAAGACGACACGTCTCCATTCGTCCCTCCATTCACGCCTGTCGCGACACCACTGGAGGCGGGCTGCACGATGTTGGGGCGTGAGCGGAAGACGGCCTAACGGTGTGCGGGACCGTAGCCCAGCTTCATGGAGACGGTTGCGAATGGTCCTCGCCGATACCCCAGGACCAACAGTGTCCCTAATTTGCTGGGAAGTGGCGGTGCGGTCCCCTACGGCACTGCGTAGGATCCTACGGTCTTGGCGTGCATCCGTGCGTCGCTGCGGTCCGGTCCCAGGTCGGCGGGCACGTGCACCTTCCGCCGACCACTGGCGACAACATCGATGTACTGTGGAGACCTCACGCCCCACGTGTTGAGCAATTCGGCGGTACGTCCACCTGGCCTCCCGCATGCCCACTATACGCCCTCGCTTAAAGTCCGTCAACTGCCCATACAGTTCACGTCCACGCTGTCGCGGCATGCTACCAGTGTTAAAGACTGCGATGGAGCTCCGTATGCCACGGCAAACTGAATGACACTGACGGCGGCGGTGCACAAATGCTGCGCAGCTAGCGCCATTCGACGACCAACACCGCGGTTCCTGGTGTGTCCGCTGTGCCGTGCGTGTGATCATTGCTTGTACAGCCCTCTCGCAGTGTCCGGAGCAAGTATGGTGGGTCTGACACACCGGTGTCAATGTGTTCTTTTTTCCATTTCCAGGAGTGTATATACCAAACGCCGACATAAACTCTACTAATACATTTGAGAAGGAAACACATACACGCAACCGTGAAGAATTCATAGGTACGCCGTGTTGTCGCAAGCTGCAGTCAATGTCAGAATTGCTGATGTAAATCGTTGCTTCAGTTCCCTGAACGACAGATCGGTGTGCTTTCCAGTGCAGTGGTTAGATAATTCAGAAGTTCAATAAACTCTGTTATAACTTTAATACTTCATGTCATCTACTTCATTTAATTGAACTTTATTGTGTAACCGTGAACAATTATTTTCTTGATAGAACGCCGAAGCTAAAGGTGATGGAGTGACATGATTAACAGGGAACGGTAATTGATAATTGTATTACGACGCTTTCTGTATGTTATTTAGACAATACATTAGCTCTGGACTCACGACATAGGAGATGCTGGATTAGCACCGTAGTGACGCATTAACGACGCTATAATACTTCAAAAATCAACATCCTCGCAAGACTATAATGTGGCATCGGCTTGAATGGTGGAACTTATAATTCGAGATATCATACTATCTACTTTTGAACATTTATTTGCAAACCGCTTAAGCTTATAAGCCCGTCGCGAACATGCGAAGGATATTTGGTTTATTGTTTCAGATAAAAGGAGTTGTTGCGATACCGAGTGGCGCAGTCGCTATGTGTAGTAGTAAAGAAGACAGACATCTTTCTAACACCATTGCTTCAGTTATAAGCGAGAGCCGCTTATACATATCGGCATGCTGCTCCATCGATACGCGGATATCTGTTAAAGAGAGATAGTATCAGAAACTTACCAATCAAAGTGAGGACTTTCTTTTAACAGTTATAGATCGGAGTTGTCGCGATCGACGGACGCCGACCTGCTTCAACCGGACTTGAACATCCATTTCCATCGAACCGACACACACACACACTCGGCACAGTATACACCCATCATTGGCGATATTCTCATACCGTTCAACACAGAAGTACAGGAAATAGCTTATGACTGTTTAGAAAATGCTCCTGGCTTTTATGTTTTTAGTGTGTTACTTCAAAGAACAGTTCTAATAATACAACATTGTATCCTGTCATGGTGGTTTGAAATATTTTAATAATTGTTAAGTAACGCAATGAGAGGCCGTGGGCGGTAGCCGTGCGGTCTGAGGCGTCCTGTCACCGTTCGCGCGGGTCCGCCCGTCGGAGGTTAGAATCCTCCCCCGTGCACGGATGTGTGTGTTGTCCTTAGCGTAAGTTAGTTTAAGTTAGATTACATCTACATCTACAGCTACATGGATATTCTGCAAACCACATTAAGTAGTGCGCAGTTCGTGATCAGACCTTATACAGACAACCTGTGAGCTTCCTGAGTGAAGCCTCATCTTCATAATTTCCATCACTGTGACTAGGGTAATCTCAGGATTACTCTTCTTTGTCATTATTAGATCTACATTTCCAATCTCTGGGAGGAGTCTAACAGTACTTGTGCAGACACTGAACGGCATACTGCGATATATCTTCCTGCTCTCACTGTGCATCTACACTACTGGCCATTAAAATTGCTAAACCACGAACATCACGCGCTACAGATGCGAAATTTAACCGGCAGGAAGAAGATACAGTGATATGCAAACGATTAGCTTTTGAGAGCATTCACACAAGGTTGGCGCCGGTGGCGACACCTACAACGTGCTGACATGAGGAAAGTTTCCAACCGATTTCTCATACACAAACAGCAGTTAAGCGGCGCTGCCTGGTGAAACGTTGTTGTGATGCCCCGTGTAAGGAGGAGAAATGGGTACCATCACGTTTCCGAGTTTCATAAAGGTCGGATTGTAGCCTATCGCGATTGTGGTTTATCGTATCGCGACATTGCTGCTCGCGTTCGTCGAGATCCAATTACTGTTAGCTGAACAAGGAATCGGTGGGTTCAGGGGGGGGGGGGGGGTAATACGGAACGCCGTGCTGGATCCCAACGCCCTCGTTTCACTAACTGTCGAGATCACTGGCATCTTACCCGCATGGCTGTAACGGATCGTACAGCCACGTCTCGATCCCTGAGTAACAGTTGGGGACGTTTCCAAGACAACCATCTACACGGACAGTTCGAACGACGTTAACAGTAGCATGGACTATCAGCTCGGAGACCATGGCTGCGGTTACCCTTGACAATGCATCAGAGACAGGAGCGCCTGCGATGGTGTACTCAACGACGGACCTGGGTGCACGAATGTTAAAATATCATTTTTTCGGATGAATGCAGGTTCTGTTCACAGCATCATGATGGTCGCATCCGTGTTTGGCGACATCGCGGTGAACGCACATTGGAAACGAGTATTCGTCATCGCCATGCTGGCGTATCACCCGGCGTGATGGTATGGGATGTCATTGGTTAGACGTCTCGGTCACCTTTTGTTCACACTGACGGTACTGTCGGCTGGTCCCGGCGGAGGTTCGAGTCCTCACTCGGGCATGGGTGTGTGTGTTTGTTCTTAGAATACTTTAGGTTAATTAGTGTGTGAGCTTAGGGACTATGACCTTAGCAGTTATGTCCCATAAGATTTCACACACGTTTGAACATTTTTACGGCCCTTTGAACAGTGGACGTTACATTTCAGATCTGTTACGACCCGTCGCTCTACCCTTCATTCGATGCACGCAAAACCCTACATTTCAGCAGAATAATGCACGACTGCTTGTTGCAGGTCCTGTATGGGCCTTTCTGGATACAGAAAATGTTCGACTGCTTCCCTGGCCAGCACTTTCTCCAGATCTCTCAACAACTGAAAGCGTCTGGTCGATGGTGGCCGAGCAACTGGTTCGTCACAATAGCCAGTCATTACCCTTGATGAACTGTGGCATCATGTTGAAGATGCATGGGCAGCTGTACCTGTACACGCCATCCAAGCTCTGTTTGACTCAATGCTCAGGCGTATCACGGCAGTTATTACGGCCAGATGTGGTTTTGTTCTCTGTACTAATTTCTCAGCATCTATTCACCCAAACTACGTGAAAACGTAATCACATGTCAGTTCTATCATAAATCATTTCTCCAATGAATACCCGTTTATCATCTGCATTTCCTCTTGGTGTAGCAAGTTTAATGGCCAATAGTGTATTTGCGCTGTCGGTAATTCTCCTCGTCTTTGTGCATCGTTCAACAGTTTACCTTTCTATCCGGGCCAGCCTTCCAAATTCCGATAATTACCTGCAAGAAAGTCCAACTAATCTAAATCTTGGAAAACGTTTGGAAGTCCAGGTAAGTTATCCTGCATTGGCATCACTGTATTTGATATCAGATCTAACTCCTTAAGTTGATTATCGTAGTAGAGTTCTCTATCTATCATTAAAACAGTTTATCACTGTTACATCCTCTATTACGAAAATTATGACTTTCCCATCGGTCTCTCCTCATGCAGTTTTGTGCATTGGTTGACCATTACTGATTCACACAAGTGACCTTATTAAATGGTCGTCGGTGTTGCATTGCAATACTTTTCCACGTTCCAGAAGTTAAAGCCTAAACTTCTACCCTACTAATTAATCAAACAATCTTTTTCAGTCATCCCTCTGTTTAGAAAATACTCCCTGTAACTGTTGTCTGAACGGCACAGGGTGTATGTTCCCTCTGGGTGACGAAATACGAAACCTTCAGACACACAAATATGCTGAAGAGCAAAAGAAACTGGTACAACTGCCTAATATCTTGTAGGGATCCCGCGAGCACGCAGATGCGCCGCAACACGATATGACATGGACTCATGAAACGTCTACAGTAGTGCTGGAGGTAATTATCATGAATCCTGCATGGCTGCCGAATAATCCGGATGACTACTTGAACAGCACGTTGCAAGGCACCCCAGATATGCCGAATAATGTTCATGTCAGGGAATTTCATTGCCAGCGGAAGTGTTTAAACTCAGAAAAGTGTTCCAGGAGCCACTCTGTAGCAATTGTGTCAATTGTCCTGGAATTCCCAAGCCGATCTGAATGCACAATGAACATGATTGGATGCAGGTGAGCAGACAGGTGAACGTGCTACCTATCATCGTGTTCTGGACCTATCACTTGTCCCATACCACCCCACCTGCACACGCTGCATACCGTTACAGAGCCTCCACCAGCATGAATAGTCCCCTTCTGACATGCATGGCCCATGGATTCCTGACATGCATGGCCCATGCATGGCCCATGGGTAGCTAAAATTTGAAACGAGACTTGCCCGACCAGGCAACATGTTTCTAGTCATCAACAGTCCAATGCCGGTGTTGACGGCCCCAGGCGAGGTGTACAGCTATGTGTCGTGCAGTCATCAAAGTTACACGAGTGGGCCTTCGGCACCAAAAGCCCATATCGATAATCTGTCGGTGAATGGTTCGCACACTGACACTTGTTGATGGCACAGCACTGTAATCTGCAGCAATTTGCGGAAGGGTTGCACTTCTGTCACGTTGAACGATTCTCTTCAGTCGTCATTGGTCAGGTTCTTGCAGGATCTTTTTCCGGCCGCAGCAAAGTCGGAGATTTGATGTTTTACCGGGTTCCTGATTTTCCCGCTATACTCGTGAAATGGTCGTACGGGAAAATCCCCACTTCATCGCTACCTCCGAGATGCGGTGTCCCACCGCTCGTGCGCTACCATAACACCACGTTCAGACTCACTTAAATACCCATAACGTGCCGTTGTAGCAGCAGTAACCTATGTAACAACTGCGCCAGACACTTAATTGTCTTATGTAGGGGTTGCCAACCGCACCGCCATTTTCTGCTTGTTTCCATATCTCTGTATTTGAATAAGCATACCTATATCAGTTTCTTTAGCGCTTCAGTGTATATCACAAGATATGGTGCAGTTTTTATTGTTATTTTTCTGTTGTTCCTGCTGTTACCGAACCTGAAGCCTCAGCTTTATGTCAAGACTCCTTCTGAGTTGCACTCTGAGCCACTGATTTTTTCTGCCAATTGTAGACTGTCAATGTATCGCGAATTTCTTCCTGTTCTGAATGAAGTTCGCCTCAATTCATAACATATATCCACGTGACCAAATCTTTCGCTTGTATAAATCATGACGATAATTTTCTGTTTTTATGTCCTGTTACTGGAGGGCATTTGACAAATCTCAGTACTTCCATTTTGATTATTCATTAATTTTAAAACATGAAATTCTACACAAATCATTTGTTGCTCGTGTGCTTCAGTTACTAGCTTTTATTCTCTTTTCACTGCTTCAGTCACGCTGAAGATTTCTAAGCAAATGTCATCTCATGTCATCAAGTTTCTCATTTATTTTTCTAATCTGATGGCCTGGTTATCAATTTTTGGGCTTTATTTACTCACTTAAGTTTTTAGTGCTTTTTCATGCTTTTTTCTGAAATTCTCTTAGATACTTCAACAACACATCGTACTTATCAGCAACATTTACGATATTCCTTTCATTAGAGAGTTCAGCTTCACTGTCGACAGCTATAGTGTCTACCGACACAGTGCAGTGGAAGTCACATTTACAGGATGTTACAAAAAGGTACGGCCAAACTTTCAGGAAAGATTCCTCACACACAAAGAAGGAAAATATGTTATGTGGATATGTGTCCGGAAACGCTTACTTTCCATGTTAGAGCTCATTTTATTAATTCTCTTCAAGTCGCATTAATCATGAAATGGAAACACACAGCAACAGAACGTACCAGCGTGACTTCAAACACATTGTTACAGGAAATGGTCCAAATATCCTCCGTTAGCGAGGATACATGCATCCATCCTCCGTCGCATGGAATCCCTGATGCACTGATGCAGCCCTGGAGAATAGCGTATTGTATCACCGCCGTTCATAATAGGAGCACGAAGAGTCTCTACATTTGGTACCGGGGTTGCCTAGACCAGAGCTTTCAAATGACCCCGTAAATGAAAGCAAGAGGGTTGAGGTTAGGAGAGCGTGGAGGCCATGGAATTGGTCCACCTCTACCAATCCATCGGTCACCGAATCTGTTGTTGAGAAGCGTACGAACACTTCGACTGAAATGTGCAGGAGCTCCATCGTGCACGAACCACATGTTGTGTCATACTTGTAAAGGCACATGTTCTAGCAGCTCAGGTAGTGTATCCCGTATGAAATCATGATAACGTGCTCCATTGAGCGTAGGTGGACGACGATACTAAAATGAGCTCTAACATGGAAAGTAAGCGTTTCCGGACACGTCCACATAACATCTTTTTTTTTATTTGTGTGTGAGGAATGTTTCCTGAAAGTTTGGCCGTACCTTTTTGTAACACCCTGAATATCTGATCCATAATCATCTGAATGTAGTCGTGCAAAGTGCTCCTCAGTACCGTGTTCCGTGATATCTGGAATGTCTGGCACTAAGGAACCTTCATCATGTCATTCTGACAAATTCTCGTCATCTTCCTGTCTTCCATGAGAAGACTACTCCACTTAACTACTCCTAAATACCACAGCTTTCTTACTGTCACCTACGGTTCACATGTAACTGATATTTATAATTAAAATCCTATTTACTGCTGGTTAATCTACTGGTGCATTGTGCTTTCCCACGCTATGGTGTGTGCTCTGAGGCTTTCAAGGAAGAGATCATCCTAGGCCACCGTATTTTACGATGACTGATCCCCTGCAGCTGAGGAGGTGGGGTGAGCACGTTCTTCCCTCACACAGTGGGCTAAGTTTGACATTTTGCATCCCATAGCCTTAACTGGTGTAAAGACTTTCTGTAGTGAAGCAGTGACTGGTACGCTATGCACCTACACCTGCCTGCTTCCTGCTGCTGTCTCATGTGGATTCCTCCTTGCGATGCGTAGAGCTGCAGTGAGGTGTTGAATTATTCTTTATTTTAATACCAGTTCTTTTCCATTAAATCACACATCCAAATCTATTTTATCGCCCTTCCACTGTATAGTGTCACAAAAAAATGGTTACTGACATCAAATTTCGCACAGAGATACTGTCAGTGCCACTCCCATCAAATTTGTATGACCTTACCGCTATTATTGGCAAACTTCACTGTACGTCCTCACTAGTACTCTGTTTACCAGATTACCATGTCATGTCACTGTCATTGCACATGGACTGCTCATCTCCCTTATAATTTTTTACTATTAAAAAGAGAATTCATTCCCACCAGGGAAGCCATGTATAGCATGTACATTAGGGAGAGACCCTGGCAGCTAGTTGCAACAAAGTAAGTACACGTGAGTACAGCATCAGACAGACCATGAAAGAGTTCTAACCTCAGTTGGCATCTTGTAGAGATGACATCTGTCGATGAGACCATCATTGGAGAAGAGAGTGCACAATAACTTCATTTATTAAGTGATTTATTAAAGGAAAAATTTATTAAAGGAAATATTCTGTTTGTTTCATTACAGATTGTAAGTCTTACCATAGCACTTTTTCCACACAATATAATCACACAAATGCTTACGTAAAATATCACTCGCTTAACGTGCTGCCAAACAAATCCAATGATGCTCATAATAATTTAATGCGTCTGAATAAAATCGCACTCAACTCTGGCGCAATATTTCTTAACAATTGCCTACATCCAACTCACATATGACCGTTCACTTTGACCATCGCCGCCGAATTCCCGTAATGTACCCTCCAGCTGTAATTAACATTTTGCATTAAATATAATTAACACGTATAGCGAATTTCTCTACAATTATCTTAAGTGCACGACACCTCGCTGTGGCCTCTGTCACACGGCTCTCTCCGCCAATGACACCGTAGTTTCTGTCAAAAACATTTCTTCAATGAGCTGTCTGGAAACTAGTTGCTCCCAAATAAGAGCCTACTTCTCTCAGCCAACAGGAAGCGACAATGTTGCCTCCAGGGGCGTTTTGACGCAATAACGACCCAAAAGGGCGCCTCATTCCCATAAGGGGCTTCGCCAACACAATGGCTTGTTATCTTTTCCACAATATTACACTAGTTTTGTTATTAATTTGTCAACACAAATTGCACAGTGACTCCCCAGCGCAGCTGCTGCTGCTCTCTGACCAATGGTGTGAAGTGAGTAACTACTGCTGGAGACCAGTATTAGCTCTCTGGCTGCAGCTGCAGATATAAATGGGTTACAATGCTCCTGGTGCAGAAAACATCGATCCTCTCGTGTGATAGTCAGGCATGGTCGGCCGGAACCCTATGACAAGCACAATTATACTCAGGTGACCATGCAATCCACACATCAGTACACCGTCACGTCCAAATGTGCAGCAAATCTGGATAACGTACGGCCCGATCAATTGATCAAATGGAGCCTTACAATGAGGCCATTTTTAAACTCTGGCAAATGCAGAAAACAGTGTTTCACAAGAGTACAACGTATTTCCGTATCCTTCACAATAATCACTGATCAGCTGTCGCTTTTCACACCCATTATATACCTTACCAGGCCTGGTGATAACGATAAACACAAATAACACTAACGCAGACGTGTGGACGTTTTACCTGTCATAGAGATTTGCAACTATTATCATTGTTATAATTGCAACTGTTATCATTGTTGGCAGCGGTAACAACTGTCAAGTATCTGGGTGTGACTTCTAAATTATCTGTAACGGAATGATCAGATTACACAATTAACGGGCAAGGTGAACTCTAGACTGCGGTTTATTGGTACAATTCTGAAGCGAAGGAAATTGCTTACAATACGTTAGTACCTCCAGTCTTAGTGTATTGATCGTCTGTATGGGACCATTACCAAATTGGTCTCAATCAGCGATTGAGAAGGTGCAAAGAATGGCATCGAGATTCGTGACTGGTACATTTAGCCATAGCGAGTGCGTTACAAATCTCATAGATAGTTTGAAGTGGGTGCACTTGCTGATAGACGACGTGCTAAACGGAAGCGGCTGCTCACTAAGTTCCGAAATCCGATCTTCGCCGAGGATGTAGAGCATATTTTATTACCACCAACATTCAAATCGCGCAATGATCACCAGATAAAGATAACGGAAATTAGAGCTCGTACTGAGGCGTTCAGTCAGACGTTTCTCCGTTTTTCCCTATCGCGACCTGCAAGTGGAACAGAGGGTTGGGATACGACTGGCTCTAATTCTGCCCTCCGCCATGCATCGCTTGGTGGCTATCAGAGTATGTATGCTGATGTAGATGTAGATTCACACCCACTAAGGGCGTGCACGAAGACTCATCTTGTACTCTCAGATTCATCAGGTCAATCTTGAGTGTTTTAGTATGGAGAGTTCAGGGTGGATGCAGCCTATTGCTAGCATAAATAATAGCTTGTATAAAGTGATAATGAACATTTCAAACAAATTCTCCAAAGGAACACACAGAACAAACGGATTTTTGTAATTTAGTATGTTGGTGATACGTGAAGTTCGGAACTCAAATGTTAAATAGACATTGAATTTCGGCCAGCCGTTGTGGCCGAGCGGTTCTAGGCGCTTCAGTCCGGAACCAGGCGGCTGCTACGGTCGCAGGTTCGAATCCTGCATTGGGCATGGATGTGTGTGATGTCCTTAGGTTAGTTAGGTTCAAGTAGTTCTAAACCTAGGGGACTGATGACCTTAGATGTTAAGTCCCATAATGCTCAGAGCCATTTGAACCATTGAATTTCGATACAACTCTCCAACGTTCCAAAGGAAGTGGACTTACAATCTTCCGAGTATCTTTAATATTCTGAACCGAAAGTATGTCTTGAACAGTCGCAATGGCTCTTTGGTAGTTATCACATTCGTCATCTGGGCAACCTGTGTTTGATTCCCAGAGAATACTGACGTCTAAATAAAGGGCATGTTCTTTGAGCATTCCAGTAACTACTCAAAAATTAATAAAATTTTATTTCTTTTTGATTTAAATTTAATTTTTTTATCAACAAACGTTTACAAAATATCAGCAATTAAGAATTTGTATTTGCAATGATATCTGTATCTTTGTATGGAGTATGTAGTTGAGAATAAGACTTGCGTTACCATAAAAATAACAATCAGCTATATATTATTTAACTTTAGTTGAGTGAATCTTTTAATTTAATGTTTAGTTGACGCACACCTTCGAAATAACCGGGATGAAAAAAAAAAAGACCTAAACGGTCCTGGAAGCAGCTATTACTAGTCTTCAGCGCTACAGATTTTTTCCCATCTTTATATATATTTTACAATAATGTTCGAATAACATGCGCATTTGTTTAAAACTTGGAATCAGGTAGTAATCGAACCCCGGCAAACTTTGTACTGCAGAACCTGTGAAAAGTCCGGTCCTGCTTTATGCACTTAATGGTGTCTGGAAAATTTAAAAGTCGATTTTATCGAAACTCTTTGAGGGTTAGATGTAACGTCCTTGGCTGATTGATATTGGACTACTGAACTCGACGTATTATCAGTATAACAAGTAGCAAGAATTCGGTGACCTTGTCGTATTCTTGTCAGACGTTATCCTTCCAAACATTGTAGAAACTAGACTCTTTGACTACTAAAATATGGCTGGTGTTGCAGATCCACCTCCATACTTTGTAAGTGGAACTCTGAGAAACTGTACACTTCCTCTTGCGCTTGCCATAATAGGCATCATTTCCGGCTAGAGAAGAGCCGCATTTCCTCATCCAATATCTCTTCTAGTCGGTGCTAGATGTGTGTGGCTAATGATGTCTCACCTTTGCAATGATCTTGCTTACATAAATATTAACGAACAGTTGATACACCTCGAATGCTGCATCTGGGATTTAACCAATTTAACTGTATTTATATTTTGTAGCCTTATAATAAAGTCAATAATTTCACTTGTGTATGAGGTGTTGTCAATAGAGATAGTAATCAAGTTGAAGATCGTTTATTGTCAGTAATTTTTTGCTGCCACTGCTTTGTCTGTGAGCACTATGGGACTCAACTGCTGAGGTCATTAGTCCCCTTGAACTTAGAACTAGTTAAACCTAACGAACCTAAGGACATCACAAACATCCATGCCCGAGGCAGGATTCGAACCTGCGACCGTAGCGGTCTTGCGGTTCCAGACTGCAGCGCCTTTAACCGTACGGCCACTTCGGCCGTCTGCCACTGTTTTGTTAGCAGAAGTTTGCGTGGTGGAGCTCAACACGAAAGGAACTGATTAGAATCAGAATCCCTTTGCTACAGATCGAAATACTGCCAATGCCTCAACTTGCTCGAAAAGAGGTGAGGAAGTTCTTCAGCACAACACTGCACTCATATGTCAGTTAAATGACACCCCCATTCGTAGATGTGTTTAGAGTGCCACATTAGTGGTTTTCACGCTGATAAATTTACATGTACATCTACGTTCTGCAAACCACTGTGAAGTGCATAGTCGAGCGTACGTCATATTGTAACAATTATTATCTCTTTCTCCCGTTAGATTCATGTACGGATAGAGAAAGAATTATTGATTAAATGCTCCTGTGAATGCTATCATTAGTCTGGTCTTTCGTTTCTGGTGCTCATGCGAAAGATACATTGGAGATTGTATTACATTCCTAAATGTATCACTTAAGAGATAGTTCTAGAGTCTAAAATCTTTCTATGTAGGTTTCCATGGGATAGTTTGCGTCTGTCTTCAAGTTCCTGCCAATTCGGCTCTTTCAGCCTCTAGGTGACACTTTCCAATGGGTCGAACTAACCAGTGACCATTTATGCAGCCCATCCTAGTACCCGTTCGGTATTAATTGCTAATCCTATTCGGTATAAACAGTATACTAGGATGTTGTACGAGTGTTTTTTAATGTTGTCTGCTTTGTGGACAGATGGTATTTTCCTAGTTTTGTAAAGTACGCATTTCTACATTTCTGGACATTTAAAGCAAGCTTCCAATCACTACGACACAATGAAATCTTATAAGTGACTGACCTAATATTTGCATATCTTCTTTCAAACTGTGCTTCATTACAGATAACAGCATCGTCCCTGGAAAGTCTGAGGTCACTGTTAATGCAGTCTGGAAGATCATTGACATAGAACGTGAACAGGAAATAAATTCCAATACTCTTCCTTGACACACACCTGATGTTCCACATCTGTCGATAACTCTTGTGGCGATAATACAACACTGGGTAGCACAAAATGTAACTGTATCCTCCTAAACAGCAGCTCCTCGAAAATCGACTGAACTGCAGCCGATGATGTTCAACTACAACCTATGATGCTCCTCTACGCGAACTGACAATGCCCTGATCCGTCTTCCCTAAATTTACCGCGCCCAGGAATTTTAAGTTAACTGAAACCAGGCATACTCAACGTTTCTTCAGAATGATTGAAAATTACGTTCAAATATGCAAGTATTAACCGATAAAGTATAACATTGCGAGTGATCACCCATTAGCCCAAATAAAACAGATTACCGCAGATAAAATATTATCCTAAACAAAGTGAACAACTTACGATGTGTTTTTAGTCTCTAATGCAATGGCGGATAATACATAGCGTGCAAAATTCATCGGCAGGGTGAGGTTTCATGCAAAATAAAAAACGTAAAAATGTAGGTGAATACTACATAAACAAGGCAACAATGGCAGTTACTGATAATAAAAAGAGACCAAAACTGTTTAACTCGTACCTCTGTAGTAGTATTAACTGTTGTTTGCAGAAGTGATTGAATCAGAAATTAAGGGATTTGCAAAGTTAATATTTTATGAAAAGAAATATTTAAATGAATGAAACCAAGTTTTAAATACTTTTCTGAAAGTTAGTGGAAATAAAGCTGAATAATATTACAATATAACCATTTGCAATTACGTAAAACGAATGTCCTAGAAAATTACTGTTATTTCTATATAAAGAGTTTTTACATCACTGATTATAGCGATGCAGTTCAAGGTATCCCTTAGCCAACGTCCGTGAACACACTTATCTGATGCTGCCGGCGAGACGTCAACATCCGCGCCCTCATTCCTTGTTCGTGTAATAAAAAAAAATTATGTCGTCTTGCTGATGTCCTTGATCGTGAGTACCAGTTGCGAAAGTGACAGGTACGCTCGGTCTTAGCAGAATGAATTCCAACGACGAAAATAGAACAGCCTTTTTTCCAGTAACGCACGAAATAATCCGATGTTAATATGTTTATTGCTCACTTTAGTAACAGTTTTCAGATTTATGGTTTATGATCGCGGTTGGGAACATTCTACTCTATATCCATCTGGACTATGAAAATACTACAAGTCGATCGTACTGTGAATCACTAGCCCATGCTTTAAGCTAAACAATACATGCTGTGAACAATGGTCTATGTAAGCACTTAAGTCACGCCGTTATCAGCACGCCGTACATTTACAGATAAACTTCTTCGTCTCAAAATACGACACGAAAATTTGTTACCATGTTTGCTGTTTCAGTTCACACTCCGTGATATGCAATAGAAAGGGCGTCGATCTACAATCGATAACAGTATCTTCAAGCATGTGCACAGTTTAGTGGTCTGCACAGTATTGAATGAGTCAAAATACATTTCTGGCAAATGAGGAACGTGACACTTAAAATCTCTTGTTCTAGAATCGCGGTTCTTGACAGAGCTATATGTGGCACTCTCTAAGCACTGATATTTTTCATCATCCACGAACGCAATGTTTTGCAGCATACGTGAGACACGACATCACCTCCACTCTCTTCTTCTCTCTGCCTACTGGTATGTCGATGGTTTCTCTATCGACCCAGCTATACGATTCTATGTCGCTCATACTACTAGCTTCACATAACTCTTTCAAAAATTCTATTACATCGATTTAAAATATTGGAAATGTGTAGTAAGGTTGTATGGGACCAAACTTCTGAGGTCGTCGGTCCCTAGACTTACACGTTACTTAATCCAACTTAAACTAATTTAAGGACAACACTCACATCCATGCCCGTGGGAGGATTTGAACCTCCGATGGGAGGTGCCGCGTGTACCGTGACAAGACGCCCCAGACCATGCGGCTAACCCTCGCGGCACATCGACTTACAGTTTTATAGAAAACACTGTATCACGTTGTTCCGTCCATAGAAAATGAATTCAAATAATATGTTAACAAATAGAATTTATAACATTAGAGTAATTGAAAATAGTTAATAAATTCATATAAACTATTTTATGTAAACAGAAGCTTTACTATTCAAAGAATTAACTTTACGAAACCCATTGTGGAATAACCTTTTCACTGAATGATAGAAATAAAGCGGGAAAGAAATAAGAGAAAATACAGGGTGATTCAAAAAGAATACCACAACTTTAGGAATTTAAAACTCTGCAACGACAAAAGGCAGAGCTAAGTACTATCTGTCGGCGAATTAAGGGAGCTATAAAGTTTCATTTAGTTGTACATTTGTTCGCTTGAGGCGCTGTTGACAAGGCGTCAGCGTCAGTTGATGCTAAGATGGCGACCGCTCAACAGAAAGCTTTTTGTGTTATTGAGTACGGCAGAAGTGAATCGACGACAGTTGTTCAACGTGCATTTCGAACGAAGTATGGTGTTAAACCTCCTGATAGGTGGTGTATTAAACATTGGTATAAACAGTTTACAGAGAATGGGTGTTTGTGCAAAGGGAAAAGTTCTGGACGGCCGAGAACGATTGATGAAAATGTAGCACGCATCCAGCAAGCATTTGTTCGCAGCCCAGGAAAATCGACTCGCAGAGCTAGCAGAGAGCTGGAAATTCCACAATCAACTGTATGGAGGGTCCTACGAAAAAGGTTAGTTATGAAACCTTATCGTCTCAAATTGGTTCAAGCACTGTCTGCAGCTGATAAGATTAAAAGAGTCGAATTCTGTGATTTTATCCTTGCTCAAATGGAAACAGATGAATCTTTCGTTTCAAAGATTGTGTTTAGTGATGAAGCAAATTTCCACACTAACGGGAAAGTCAACCATCACAATGTCTGTAAATGGGGCACTGAGAATCCATGGGAAACAACTCAGTATGAACGTGACTCACCTAAGGTGAACGTTTTCTGTGCCATTTCAGCCAATAAAGTTTTTGGTCCCTTTTTCTTCGAAGGTGCTACTGTAACTGGACTACAGTATCTGGAGATGTTAGAGAATTGGCTGTTCCCTCAGCTCGAACAAGAAGCACAACAAGTCATATTTCAGCAGGATGGAGCGCCACCACATTGGCACTTATCTGTCCGTAACTACCTGAACGTCAACTACCCGAGGCGATGGATCGGCCGCCAGGCAGCCCGTGACAGAGCACTTCATCACTGGCCTCCAAGAAACCCTGATCTTACCCCCTACGATTTTTTCTTATGGGGGTATGTTAAGGATATGGTGTTTCGGCCACCTCTCCCAGCCACCATTGATGATTTGAAACGAGAAATAACAGCAGATATCCAAACTGTTACGCCTGATATGCTACAGAGAGTGTGGAACGAGTTAGAGTATCGGGCTGATATTGCTCGAGTGTTTGGAGGGGGCCATATTGAACATCATTGAACTTGTTTTTGAGCGAAAAAAAACCTTTTTAAATACTCTTTGTAATGATGTATAACAGAAGGTTATATTATGTTTCTTTCATTAAATACACATTTTTAAATTTGTGGTATTCTTTTTGAATCACCCTGTACAATAAAAAAGTATCTCAACTTGTAGTGTATCAAATCTTCATCCAGGACAACACGCTGCGTTCTCCCTACCAAAAAAAAAAAAAGAAAAAAAAATCCTCATTCTAATCAAAAATCTCATAGACACTCTATATGATGTGGTATGCACTGAAATGCTTTTGGGAAATCTAGAAATACGGCAACTATCGGAGTTATTTGATCCATGGTCTTAAGTACGTCATGTGAGAAAAGTGCAATTGTGTTTCACACGGTCTATAATCTAGGCTGGTTGACGTCAAGGAGGTCATTCTCTTCGATATCCCTAGTTCCATTTGAGATCGGAGTACGTTCTAAGCTTCCGCAACATACGACTGTCAGGGATACTGGGCAATAGTTTTGTGCATCACTCCTTGTAGACGGGTGAGACATGCGCTCTCTTCCATTCACTGGGTACGGTATTTTATTCGGGGGATCTATGGTAGGTAATAGCTAGAAGAAGGGCTTACTCAGCCGAAAGTCGAGTACAGAATTTGGTGTGGACCATCTTTGGATCTTAAGCTTTGTTATATTGTAACGATTTCAGCTGTTTCTCAATGTGACAGTAATATATATTTCAGTAATTTTTCAGTGGTACGTTAATTAAGTTGGAGCAAGACTCGTGGGTTTTCCCATGTTTTGATCAGTGTAGTGCTGTGTAGTGTACTGTTGAATAGTCTTGTAGTCCAGAACTATAAATTACAAAACTTGTAGTCTACCAGTGCTGCAAATTTAACAGACAAGTAGCATGGGCATTCTTGATTCAGCATGGCCGAACGGTGGTATGTTTAATTTTTAGTTATTATCATTATTTCCCTTCTATGTGGATATTTGAAGTAGTTTTTTCCCCGTAAACAGAATAATGCTTCATTATTACTTATACATTTCCAATTATGTGCTATTCCAGTTCATATGAAACATTAGGTCTCTTCATTTATGCAGGGTGTTTCACTAAATGTGTTTGCCTCTGTAAGTTACGAAGTAATAGGTGACGGAAATATTTATTGCGCTAAATCACCATAAGCAACGTTATACTGTCTGCGGAGCTATGAACAAAGTATATTGTGTTATTATCCAAAGAGTTACAGCAAAATTTACAATTGTTTTGAAATGGGACAATAGTTGTTTCTATCATGCACTGGAATCGGTAACAGCAGCTGCGTATACATCAGTTTAAATTACATTCCTATCACTTTTAGTTTGGGAGCTACAGCCCTTCAAAGTTTGAGGGCAGATACCACACGCTCTACATAACACATGGTTGTGTGGTGTGTGATAGATGCTCTGGTGGTGGGAAGTTGATTTAAATGAGATGTTCAAATTGAAACGTCCCCTTAGAATAATTTATACATGACTGTGCTTAAACTGACACACAATATTTTTTTAGCGCAACGCACTCTGACTTTCAGATATCCCTACAAAGGAATGGCCCTGACTAACATTAATCTATACCTTTCACAAATCACTTACCTCACCAAAAATCTCCGTTACTCGAACTACTGCAATACGGCGAGCGCCACTACTGCCAGCTAAATAAAAGATTCAAACTACTGAAGGCACTAACTACTGATAGACATAGTTAGCAAATGAAAGATTTTAATAAAGAACATTCAAATGTATTTACCTTAATAGTCATAATATATATAGCAGATCTTAATATCCAGTATAACAAATTTCAAAACTCCGCCATCTCTCTCCCCACATCCACCACTGCTGGCGGCTCACCTCCAACTGCGCAATGCCACGCGCTGTTCACATCCAGCTGCCGCTGCCCAACACTACAATGGCAGACAACAATGCAAACTAGCCACAGACTGCACACAGCACAGCCAGTGTTTTTCATATAGAGCGCTACGTAACGTTGCCAATAAGAAAACATAAACAGCCTACTTACATAAAGAAAACGTAAACAGCCTACTTACATAAAGAAAACATAAACAGCCTACTTACATAAAGAAAACATATACAGCCTACTTACATAGCCCCACGCTCCCCACAAAAAATTTTACAAATTGTTTTGGGCAGTGGCCAATAATGATTTGAAAAAATTTTTCATAATTACAATAACAAAGATATCAAATGCACACACTTATTTATACAATGTTGGTCAAAAGCTAAAATTTTCTCACAGTCCATATAGACAGTCCAGATTGTTCATCACAGTAAATTTTCAGTGTTTTTCTCAACGTCTGAGCAGTAAAAGAAAATGCACACGGAAGTAGTGGATTTCCATGCAGTCTTGAAGAAGTAGTATTGTCCTTCCAACGGAAAGACAGTGCAGACTCTTGACATGCTGACAGGTAATGGGCCACAACAGAGCAAACCCACAGCAGAGTCATTCGACGTTTTGAAGAAGATTGGTAGGTAGGTCATCACAGAGCAGACCCACTGTAGTCCTGGTAGAGAGTATGGTATTGGTGGGCCACCAGAGGTGCAGACCCACTGCAGTCCTTGTAGAAATAATGGTATTGGTGGGTCATCAAAAGTGTAGACCCACTGTAGTCCTTGTAGAAATAATGGTATTGGTGAGTCAGCAAAGGTGTAGACCCACTGTGGTCCTTGTAGAAATAATGGTATTGGTGGGTCATCAAAGATGCAGACCCACTGTAGTCCATGTAGAGACGGCCAGCAGCCATCTGTTGCGACTGTGCAGGTGCACATTCACCATCGAAGAGTCTTACGGAGAATACAGCAAGTCCATAACCACCACTTGTGCACTCACAAAGTTTTTTGGAACTGTCCTTAGAACCAGCAATGCTGTTATCCAATCCCTTGCTGAATTATTAACACACGTGCAAACACTATCAGTCCCTACTTCTCACATATTGTCCATATACTATGACCAACAGAAACGTGTGCAGTGAAACGGAACTTACAAGTTACTTAATTTGATGAACTGCTGTCAATTACAATTTTATAACATAAGAATACAAATACAAGGTACAAAATACATCATTAAAAGCATAACAATACAGATAACATTTGTAGCACAGGCTTTACAAAAGAATCGAACTAACATATACATCAGTGTTACAGGAATTATGACATGAGTACATACATAAAAGATCAGAATAACTTTTGAAACATCAGCTTTACACATGAACATTAATACAAAACAGATTAAATAATGTCTAAGCATCATTACAAAGTAAATAACATATTATTAATTCAAAGTATATTTGAGGATAACAGTATTCCTCATCATAGTTCATGTAGCCGAGTATTAGAAGAAGAGAAAATTCTATGAAACTACACAGAGACAGGAAGAAAACAAATACACAAGGGTACACAAACACATAGTGGGATAACACAAAAGGAAAGGACAGGGTTCGTTTTCAGTGTAACATTTGCAGTCCAACCCAAAACTTCATTTCATGGACCTTTCGTCTGATTTCGATATTTGCTCCAGCCAAAAAAAAAAATCCTAACCAAGCATGCTTTCTGTATTTTTCTCGTATAACCTCTCAATGCATTTCTCCCAATTCATCGCAACTCATTCTCTTCTAGTCTACCCCCTCTTAAGCTAACTTAAATCTACTGAGCTCAGATGATAAACTAAGGGACGAGGCAATGCAGCAGCATTAAACAATTAACACAAACATCAAGGACAAAAATTTTAAATAGGCAAAGCAATTGCAGTACTACAACTAATATAAGGCACTGTGCAGAAAACAAGAAAAATAAATCAGTAGTAAAACTAGCTTAGAAGAGTAAGACAAATTAAAATTCAGTAGTACTATGTCTGGCAAACAGCAGCAGCAAATATAAAAAATATAAAACTTATATCTATACATGACAAAGCTCAAGCAGAAAAAATACTACAGTAAAAATGGCCATGTTTAATACTTATGTCACATCTTAACACTAGAGTGATGCATCACAAAAACTTACTCTACCAAAAAAAATTACCAAGTAGTTGAAAAGAAAATTATGTATGCAGTTCCTGTGAAATGTCTTTGTGCTCCCCCACTTTTGGGAAATGTATTACAAAATTAGTATTTACTGGATCTGTAGACAGAAAATATTTATATTAGTACATCTATAAAATTCTATTTTAACCAATGCTGCAGTGCAGCTACAAACTTGATATTAAACAAAATGTGTAAATAAATACATAAAGCAAGCCATATGGCATCTTTCTCAACTAGCAAGACAATAGCCGTGAAATGTTTCTCATCGTGTCATTAGGCATTTCAGTAAATATCATAAATTACGAGCTCCACGGTATGCTTTCAACAAGGAAATGTCAATAGCGAGGATAATGGCCTCACTTTTTTTTTCTACCTATGCTTCCAAAAAGGCACACCCTAATGGCTTATTCTCCAGGCATCTGACACAGCTGGATGCCCACGACGGATTACGTGCAGGTGGTCATTTAACTTTGTTACGGAAATATTTACGACAGCAGTTTCCGCTACAGTGACAGTCTCATATACAAAATTTCACGGGTCGAGAATTTGCGTTGCAAATGTGTAGAAACAAAATCTTATGAATATAACAGTGTCCAAAAAATTTTCGCCGGCATTGTGATACATTCACGCACTTACACACATTTCATAACTCTTAAAGTACGATTCTTGGTTTCCAACAATCTTTTTCACAAACCAGAATCCCTAACCACTACTCATTATTCCTTACCTTATTCGTCGACACTTCTTCAATATTTCATCATAACAGATACGTAGCATAATCAAATAACTCATAGAGCATCAGCTTATTAACCATAAACATACCTCAGCAGCATAACACACATCGTCGTCGTAATAATAACATTATAACACCTCAGTCAAATCTCAAAAAAGTCGTAGCTTTCTGCAATAATTTCAAACCATAAAAAATATTCTCTGCTCATTTCAATAGCGTCAACTACCTCAAACGTACTTTAAAATCATTCTCCCTTACCAAATACATCATTCAAAGCTCTCATAGTATCACAATGGTACCAAAAAAATATGAACAGTTCACAAAGTACAGACAAAATACAATTTCGTAAGTGTGAAGTTATACAACGGTGTAATTAGGTAAACATCTGTCACTGATGTAGTAAAAAAAATGTTTATCTCTCAGTTAAATGATCAGATAGCAGTGTAATTTATGTATTAGAGAAATGTGGTACCGATGTGTAAAGTTGTATAAGCAAATACCATATTAGCTAGGGCTCCTTGTGCTTGCCAAACACATGGTACACAAAGCAGGCGTGTACCCTCCTGAGGATTAATGTAATTATACCCTCAGGTGTTACAGATTACAGCAATGGAATGAAATGTATCACGGAAAACCTTTGTATCATAGTAATTCAAAAATCTATAAAAATAAATGTTTTAAGTACAAAATCCATCACTGAAATGCGTGTCCTGTAGTGCTAAATGTGCATCTTGTTGTAAGATAATCTCTGTGGAAGTGTCGTAGTTACTTTCCTCCGAAAGCTAAGTTCTGCAGAAGCCAATGTACTTACCTCATGATAAACAAAAGTGAAATACTTTGCGTATAGTGTCCATGTTCCTGAACGCACAATTCAGTGCGCCTTCTAGAGGATCTGCGGACGAGAAGTAACATCCCCGGAGTCACGGAGCAACATGCGTCCTCGATGCATCGTTTTAGATCATATGGGGATGTGGGATCAGTGACATAAACACGATCTTTTAGATATTCCCACAAAAAGAAATCTAATGGTGTTAAACCGTGAGACCTGGCGGGCCATAAATGAGGACAATGGCGCCCCGACCACCTTCCTGCAAACGTGTTGTTTAGTTCTGCCACAACAGCACGTGCAGAATGGCCTGGGTGACCATCGTGCTGCATCCACATATGGACTATCGTGTGTAGACACACATGTTCAAGGAGACCACCCAAACTGTCTACTATGAACGTGCGTTATAACTCACCTGTCGGTGTACCTGGGACGTAGTGTGGGCCGATGATTTCATCCCCAAGGATTCCAGTTCATTCATTAATAAACTACCTACGTTGACGGTCGACAGGTCGTACCCCAGGAGGATTGTCTGCGGCCTAGTAGTGCTTGTTATGGCGATTCACTGCACCATACTTTGTGAACATGGACTGATCAGAGAACATAACACCTTGCAAAGACTCCAGCGTGAAATTACGTATGGCCCATTCACAGAATGTAACTCTCGCACTGAAATCGTTCCCATGCAGCTCTCGGGTCAGCGACAGGCGGTACAGGTGAAACCTGTGGCCGTGTACTATACGCCACGCAGATGTGAGACCGACACCAGCGACTGCAGCAACGGCTCGTAAGCTGACATGAGGATCATGGTGTCTGCAGCTAAAACAAACACCTCCGCCTCCTCACTTCTTGCAATTTTTCGTCTGTTCCTGAGGAGTATTACCAAGCGGTCTGTTTCCCGAAGTCGTCGTTTGGCACGTAAGAACGTAATGGCTGCAGGAGCTCTTCGCTTAGGTTATCTCACGGTGTACGCCATGGCTGCTTCATTGGCATCGTGTCGGCACTCGCCGAGCATCAGCAAATTGTAAACGTACTCGTTGTTCGTGTACGCCATCTTCATCCGATGTCAGTAACTGTGGTACATTGAGCCCCGTTTCTTTGTGTGGCTCGAACTGTCGGGTGTACTGCCGTGTGCTGCGACAGTCGGCCGTCTAACAGTTCATTGAGGAAGCTTCTCGCTCCGTGACACCGACGACGTTACAACTCGGCCGCACCACATTTAGAAGACGCATTGCGTTATGCGCAGCGTGTGTGGTATCTGCCCCTGATACTTTGAAGGGCTGTAGTTCCGAAACTAAAAGTGATAGGAATGTAATTTAAATTGATGTATACACATCTGGTGTTAGCGATTCCAATGCATGATAGAAAGAACTATTGTCCCATTTAAAAAAATGGTATCATTTTGCTGTAACTATTTGGATAATAACACAGTAAGCTATGTTCATAGGTCCACAGACAGTGTAGCGTTTCTGATTGTGACCTACCGCAGTAAATATTTCCGTCGCCTATTACTACGTAACTTACAGAGGCAAACACATTTGCCGGCCGAAGTGGCCGTGCGGTTAAAGGCGCTGCAGTCTGGAACCGCAAGACCGCTACGGTCGCAGGTTCGAATCCTGCCTCGGGCGTGGATGTTTGTGATGTCCTTAGGTTAGTTAGGTTTAACTAGTTCTAAGTTCTAGGGGACTAATGACCTCAGCAGTTGAGTCCCATAGTGCTCAGAGCCAGCCAAACACATTTAGTGAAACACCCTGTATAAGTAACAGACTAAAAGAAAATACCAAATAAACCTGACGTGACGAGTAGCACCGGATTTCGGTTTTTCTTTGCGAATAACAACATTTTATTGCTTATATTTATTTATTCACTTATTTACTATTAGCCAGCATTTTAAAATGCTCACTGTTTAAATTTGGTCTGGTATAGAACTGTAGGGATAACTACTTTGACTGGTAATCAGATTCGAAGCTTGGTTCTGCTTTCGTTACTAGACGTTTTGAATGGTATTCGGGTGACCCTCTGACCCTTTGGTAAAATGCTAAATAATCAGTACTAGGTATGCAGAAAGCAACTGAAATCATTTCATTAAAGAGTTATAATAAATATGACGCTGTACCCATGGTCTAGTGGTAGAGTCTTTGATTCTTAATCAAAACGTCTTCGGTCCCGGGCTCGATCCCCGCCACTGCCTAAAATTTGATAAATAATCAGCATTGGCAGCCGAAGACTTCCGGCATAAGAAGTCAGCCTCTTCCGGCCAACGGCCTTGTCAAAGAGGGCGGAGGAGCGGATAGAGGTTCAGGGCACTCTCTTGTCCTAGGGGTGAGAAACTGCCCCTAAAGGCGGATGAATCAGCAATGATCAACGACATGAGGATGCAATGGAAACCACTGCATTAAAGACGCGTAACGTGTATCCACAGGACATGTGGCCTGTATTTGAAGAAGTGTCATGATGATCTCTCCATTGGCAAAAGATTTCGGAATAGTCCCCCATTCGGATCTCCGGGAGGGGACTGCCAAGGGGGAGGTTATCATGAGAAAAAGATTCAATAATCTACGAAAGGATAACGTTCTACGAGTCGGGGCGTGGAATGTCAGAAGCTTGAACGTGGTAGGGAAACTAGAAAATCTGAAAAGGGAAATGCAGAAGCTCAATCTAAATATAGTACGGGTCACTGAAGTGAAATGGAAGGAAGACAAGGATTTCTGGTCAGATGAGTATCGGGTAATATCAACAGCAGCAGAAAATGGCATAACAGGTGTAGGATTCGTTATGAATAGGAAGGTAGGGCAGAGGGTGTGTTACTGTGAACAGTTCAGTGACCGGGTTCTCCTAATCAGAATCGACAGCAGACCAACACCGACAACGATAGTTCAGGTATACATGCCGACGTCGTAAGCTGAAGATGAACAGATAGAGAAAGTGTATGAGGATATTGAAAGGGTAATGCAGTATGTAATGAGGGATGCAAATCTAATAGTCATGGGCGACTGGAATGCAGTTGTAGGGGAAGGAGTAGAAGAACAGGGTACAAGAGAATATGGGCTTGGGACAAGGAATGAAAGAGGAGAAAGACTAATTGAGCTCTGTAACAAGTTTCAGCTAGTAATAGCGAATACCCTGTTCACGAATCACAAGAGGAGGAGGTATACTTGGAGAAGGCCGGGAGATACGGGAAGATTTCAATTGGATTACATCATGGTCAGACAGAGATTCCGAAATCAGATACTGCATTGTAAGGCGTACCCAGGAGCAGATATAGACTCAGATCGCAATATAGTAGTGATGAAGAGTAGGCTGAAGTTCAAGACATTAGTCAGGAAGCATCAATACGCAAAGAAGTGGGATACGGAAGTACTAAGGAATGACGAGATACGTTTGAAGCTCTCTAACGCAGCAATAACGAATAGCGCAGTAGGCAGTACAGTTGACGAGGAATGGACATCTCTAAAAAGGGCCATCACAGAAGTTGGGAAGGAAAACATAGGTACAAAGAAGGTAGCTGCGAAGAAACCATGGGTAACAGAAGAATTACTTCAGTTGACTGATGAAAGGAGGAAGTACAAACATGTTCCGGGAAAATCGGGAATACAGAAATACAAGTCGCTGAGGAATGAAATGAATAGGAAGTGCAGGGAAGCTAAGACGAAATGGCTGCAGGAAAAATGTGAATACATCGAAAAAGATATGATTGTCGGAAGGACAGACTCAGCATACAGGAAAGTCAAAACAACCTTTGGTGACATTAAAAGCAACGGTGGTAACATTAAGAGTGCAACGGGAATTCCACTGTTAAATGCAGAGAAGAGAGCAGATAGGTGGAAAGAATGCTTTGAAAGCCTCTATGAGGGTGAATATTTGTCTGATGTGATAGAAGAAGAAACAGGAGTCGAATTAGAAGAGATAGGGGATCCAGTATTAGAATCGGAATTTAAACGAGCTTCGGAGGACTTACGGTCAAATAAGGCAGAAGGGATAGATAACATTCCATCAGAATTTCTAAAATCAATGGGGGAAGTGGCAACAAAACGACTATTCACGTTGGTGTGTAGAATATATTAGTCTGGTGATATACCATCTGACTTTCGAAAAAGCAGCATCTACACAATTCCGAAGACGGCAAGAGCTGACAAGTGCGAGAATTATCGCACAATCAGCTTAACAGCACATGCATCGAAGCTGCTTACAAGAATAAGATACAGAAGAATGAAAAAGAAAATTGAGAATGCGCTAGGTGACGATCAGTTTGGCTTTAGGTAAAGTAAAGGGACGAGAGAGGCAATTCTGACGTTACGGCTAATAATGGAAGCAAGGCTAAACAAAAATCAAGACACTTTCATAGGATTTGTCGACCTGGAAAAAGCCCTCGACAATATAAAATGGTGCAAGCTGTTCGACATTCTGGAAAAAGTAGGGGTAAGCTATAGGGAGAGACGGGTCATATGCAATATGTACAACAACCAAGAGGGAATAATAAGAGTGGACGATCAAGAACGAAGTGCTCGTATTAAGAAGGGTGTAAGATAAGGCTGTAGCCTTTCGCCCCTACTCTTCAATCTGTACATCGAGGAAGTGATGATGGAAATTAAAGAAAGGTGCAGGAGTGGAATTAAAATACAAGGTGAAAGGATATCAATGATACGATTCGCTGATGACATTGCTATCCTGAGTGAAAGTGAAGAAGAATTAAATGATCTGCTGAACGGAATGAACAGTCTAATGAGTACACAGTATGGTTTGAGAGTAAATCGGAGAAAGACGAAGGTAATGAGAAGTAGTAGACATGCGAACAGCGAGAAACTTAACATCAGGATTGATGGTCACGAAGTCAATGAAGTTAAGGAACTCTGCTGCCTAGGCAGTAAAATAACCAATGACGGACGGAGCAAGGAGGACATCAAAAGTAGACTCGCTATGGCAAAAAAGGCATTTCTGGCCAAGAGAAGTCTACTAATATCAAATACCGGCCTTAATTTGAGGAAGAAATTTCTGAGTATGTACGTCTGGAGTACAGCATTGTATGGTAGTGAAACATGGACCGTGGGAAAACCGGAACAGAAGAGAATCGAAGCATTTGTGACGTGGTGCTATAGACGAATGTTGAAAATTAGGTGGACTGATAAGGTAAGGAACGAGGAGGTTCTACGCATAATCGGAGAGGAAAGGAATATGTGGAAATCACTGATAAGGAGAAGGGACAGGATGATAGGACATCTGCTAAGACATGAGGGAATGACTTCCATGGTACTAGAGGGACCTGTAGAGGGCAAAAACTGTAGAGGAAGACAGAGATTGGAATACGTCAAGCAAATAATCGAGGACGTAGGTTGCAAGTGCTACTCTGAGATGAAGAGGTTAGCACAGGAAAGGAATTCGTGGCGGGCCGCATCAAACCAGTCAGTAGACTGATGACAAAAAAAAAAAAAATGAATATTCAAATACATGTAGCCTGTGGTTGACAACCTGTCATGATCATTGGGAGAACTTTCGTATTAGTCCTCATTCGGGTCTCTGAGAAAACTACAGGCGACGTAATCATGGGAAAAATGTCGAATGACTAAGGAAATTCTGTACAAACCGAAGTCTAGTTGTCAGAAATATGATTGTGGTATGGGAGCTATAAAATCTGACAATGGAAATGCAAAGACTCAGTCTGTAGGGGGAGTCAGTGAAGAGAAATGAGAATGACATTGAGATTTCTGTTCAGACGAATAAAGGGTAATATCAACAACAACTGAATATGACGTAAGATGATTGAAAATCGTCATGAATGCATGAATGACAGGACGGGAGGACACTTACTCTAGCGTCCGGGATAAGTTTACGAAAGTTTTCACTGTATATTTGAAGTTAATTACATTGAAAAATAATAATAATAATTTTCTTTTCGTAAGTAATCCAGAGATGAGGATAACTGACAATTCATACATGTAGTTAATAACGAATATCTGTGGATTTTCTTCGCCATAAACTCCCATAAACGTAGAATATATTCTGCATAGCTACGCAGCAGCGATAAATTAAACATTTACTGTAAAATAATTGTCAGTGTGTTTTTTATTTGATCTGTTCAAATACGTTCTAATGCTGAAGTAACTCCTAAGCAAAATCTATCTCAGAGGTCATGTTCTAAAAATCGCTGGCATATCGTATATATTTTCTAGTAGCGAATAGAACGAAAATGATTGCCGGTATGTTTGAACTAGGAACGCAAGCATTCGGGTAAGCAACTCGATTAACAATCACAGATACCAGACTCGTGAAGAAATGGCTCCAAATAAAATGACATGTCATTAGACAACGACGTAGGAGCCATACATTTCCATAGCTACTATCAGTCTGCCATATTTTCTTGCTTGGCCGTGGAGGAGGAGTCGTATGTTCATAGTTAGTATCTCTCAGTGACGTAACCTGCCATTATTCAATATTTCTATATTATATTTCTGAGCGGCAAGTGCAGTTAGATATGATATTGTATAAATGAACACAATTTATAAAAAGTAGAACGCTTAACTCTTTTTAGCTAACACTAAGTATTTCATGTAATAGGTTTCACAGTCAATTTATTCTCTTGCATTGACACTCGATTTCAACTCTTGTCCTTTTTCTTCCTCTCCCAATCCATGCTGAGTTTCTTCAGTTATCTCTCTACGGATCTCTCTGGAACAATGGACATTACTCCCTGATGTGTTAACTCATGTGATAAAACGTTTCCGTTCTTCTACTTTCTTCCATATATTCCATCACTCGTCGACTTGTAGATTCGTATTAATTGGGTTTACTGCGTCATTCACAGAACGTTTGTTTCGAATGTTCTCCTTGCACAATTGTTCTCGCTTCAGTGACGCCTTTGTCGTATCTTTATACATATTACTAGACAGTGCCCTAAACTTATGCTGTAGTCACAGCTACTACGTATTTTGTAGTCCATTGTCTATCGTGGTTTTAGTACTTTCTTCTTTGGCACTTAGTGACACAGGAGTGAAATAGCTGTTGAGTAAGCACATTTTGTTTACAAATATTTCTTAACGGTCTCTTGACTGGCTGATTTCTCTGGAAGCTTACTTCATGTCTGCGACGCTACGAATGAAACATTGCGGTCTCTCTCTCACTTCCTGTGTGTCTGCTGCAACTGGCATTACAGTACGAAACTGCTGCTGCTTGAGCGACATTGAAAATTCAATGGCTTCGCTGCCCTTCCTCTGTTCTCAGAAGTCATGTATTTTTCTCTTAAACAATGGCTGAAAAAACACCAGAGATAAGGCAACTACCGCATGACTTATCCATTAGAGACATTAGTTCTCCAGTAGAATAACAATCATATTGTCACATGCTTAGGGAAACAGAAATTCGACGCACCTCAATTCAGGCACGTTGGCAGTATGCAGTACTTTCTGTGTAGCAGCTAGAGCAATTTCAGGAGAACTAGGAAGACTTATGACACTACATTGAGAATAAGATACCTATAGCACACCAAAAATGGGAAGATTCTGAGTAGTATGTCTGTGTTCGTTCTGGAACACTCTGAAGACGTATATATGCAGCGATTACGCGTACGCTACACACACACACACACACACACACACACACACACACAGTGAACCACCAACAAAGTTCGGTTTAAGTGTCACGGAGATAGTTGGTTCCGGGTACCACGTTCCGTGTACCACGATTGATCAAGTCTTTCTCTATCCTTCGACTTTACCAGAGCATCTGATAAACCAGCCGTAATAAAACACACACACACACACACACACATACACTCACACACTCCCACACACACTCAATGTTTACAATTACAGTTTTCTCTGTGATCAAATATACTTTGATTTGTTTCTTTTAAGGTTTTTAAAGGATAAGAGAAATAAAAGAGGAAAACACAAAAATAGTTTCAAGCGAGAATGTTTATTTACTCAGTTGATATGAACATATAAAATTTCTAATTCACTGGTCCGTGAATTATTTTCGAAGAATATTCTGAAGAATTTATTTTATTTACTAGCGATTCATCAAGAGCATTAACACATTTTATCACACTATGTAAGCATGGAAGTAGTTGCCAGGGAGTAACTGATCAAATGATGACCAAATTCCTTTTAAGAAATGGGAATTTTATTCACTTTAATAGTGCGTAAAAGCATTTTTTAAAGAAACTGATTTAAAATTATAATCAGAAAGCACCCTCTAAATATCAAAGTTACAAATTATTCAGAGGCGGAAAGAAACAAGTTTTTACTGTATGAGGTTTTGGGCCGATAACCTTGCCGCTCCCTTTTGACACGGCCGTAGTTATGACCGCTCACAACAGCCTCGGAAAGACTACATTGGTGCAAATCTGCGAGACACCAGATAACTTTAAACTAGGAGTTTTAACAATTTACACAAGCACACAAACCATGCACTCCCTGTAGGAGGGATGGAAATGGTACAAAACACAAACAATTAAAATAGTAACCTTGCCACCGAAGGTGCAACTTGATTTTAACTTGTAAGAAAAGTCTTACGGTGAAAGGGTGCAACTTTATGTTCTAAAATGATCATTAACATAAAAGCCCATGAAATGCAATCTTATATAAAATTCTACATGGTTGGCCAAACAATAGTTTAGATGCTCTACAGTACACAGATACCGCCTCTCACGATCACAGGCAATAACATCAAAGTTTCCAAAGATCAAAACATATTTCAGGTATTAGGCCGTTACATTCCAAGCAATAAATTCGTTAACACACCAAATCCGACAAACATGACAGAGGCAGCTACTAACGTACGGTAGACTGAAAGGGAGATGACCGAACAACTCGAACCGCCGTTTGCTCTAAGCCGCCCCTTCACCACAAGTGAAAAACGGACCACCCAATTTATAAACAACCACCTTCCTGCGGGTGGGCAAACGGAGAATAATGGTGGGCCGACCCCAAAGCAAAACGGCTGGTGACTTCACCAAGAAAACAAGTAGAAATTAACAAGAGAAAATCAAACAACATATCACCAATCACTTAACTTCTAACAAACTGCAATTTCCCGAGAAGAACTGGCGCAGCACCCCGAAATCACTCTCCCGAACCGTCCGCTGCCAGCCGCGTCAACGGACGCACGAAGGCGCGCCGATCTACCGTCTCACGGCGCCACTGCTCGCACCGGCCAGAGTTGTGTCGTGGGTTGACTCCTGTAGCTCTCCTGTCGACCGCGAAGTCACTACCCCTCGCTATGTGCCACGGTCCACCGGACTCAGGTGGCGACCCTACATGCGCCGACGCTCAAGACGGACAAGTCATCTTGTGTCTCAGTGCGCTACCGACCAACTGATCGAACCAACCGCTAATGACCATTGCCTGAGCAAACTCGAGGAGACTGGTGGCCTAACGGGCAGACTCAGATGCAGGAACTAAGTCCCGACTGGGTGACTACTCACTGAATTCTCTTACAGGCGGAGTCGAAAGACCCTGATTTTGCCGGCTTTAAAGGTTGATCCGAACGACAGACATACTAGCACTCTGAACGACAGACAGACACTAACTGCCTAACAAATGCGGACGAGAGACAGACTAGCAAGCTGGGAACGAGACTCTGACCCAGACTGACCCCCTGGCGAGTTTTTTTGTTTCTTTACTGTGATTTCATTCCCCTGCCCCATATGGGCGGGGGAGGGCTGTCAGCAGCACAATCCGCCGCTCTTCAGCCGAGTGACACAACTAAAACAAGAATAAAATAATACATACATAAGGAGATAAAAAAGGGGAACATAAAACAGAGTAAGGGGAGAAAATGGAGGTAAAAATACACTGACATGTAGACGTTCATTGGGGACAGTTAAAAAAAGTCACCAGAAAGTTAAAAAACACAGTTGGCGATTCTTAAAACACAGAGAAGGCACTGGATGCGCATGCACAGGTTAAAAGTTGGCCGCAGTATTAAAAACACTCCGAAACAACACACTTACAACCCACTTGGAGCACACACGACGAAGAATAAAACTACCAGGTGGGACCTGCCGAGGAAAGGTCAGAGAGGATGGAAAAGGAGGGGAGAGCATGGGGCAGCTGGGGAAGCGGCGCGATGAAGAGAGGATGGGCTACCATTGGTTCACGAAGAGGCAGGAGACACATGGGGCAGGAGAGGAAAAGGGAAGACAGGGCAGGAGGGTGTGCAGAGACTCTGAAAGAAGGCAAAAGAGATGGAGGGGGAGTAGGAGGGGAAATCCGCTCAGAAGGAGGGAGGGGGAGGAGAGGGAGACCTGTGGAGGAGGCAGGAAGAGGGTGTTAGAGTTGGTAGGAAGGGTAGATGTCAGGGCGAAGCTCATCGTCCGGGAGGGGTAGACGGTGGAAGTTGTGTTGGGAAAGGAGATGGAGGGTGTGGAGATGGAGAGAGGGAGAGACACAACGGTAAAGGCGCGGCAACTGGTTGGGAGTGGAGAGGAAGGGAGACACCAGGGGGTGAGAGGGATCAAGGCGGCGGACAATATATAATGTGCGGATGTGTTCAAGAAAAGGAGAAGGTGGGGGAAGGGGATGAGGTCATAGAGGATGCACGTGGGGGACGGAAGGCGGATGCGGAAGGCGAGGCGGAGTGCATGGTGTCCCCTGGCGAGCTCACAGCGCCCCTTAAATGCACGTGAACAGGCAACCTTTCCCCTTCCCCCTTTCCCACCAGAGGGAGACACGAAAGCTGCGATTGCCACTGTGGTGCCACTGACAGAAACGGAGAGCGATTGCTTCACACTACGCGCTGCTGCGGTCTATAAAACAGCAATTTTAACCACGGCTCATTTATGTTAAACAAAAATTGGAGCTTCTCGGAGTTCTTTCTCTATCGAAATAATTTCATTCTTGTGTGAGTTGTTGCAGCAATTTTTGCTGCAAGGAAAAAAAATTAGACGTTCGACAAGTTCGTTTGGGTTATTCCACTGAATGTAGTCAACATGTGATTTGTTTTAGTAGTCTTTCCATACAATTTCTTCTTCCTCTATGTTTCCTCCAGGTGCAGAGGGTCTTCTCTTTCCTCTATGTATTTCACTTATGACTTTCGCTGTTTTACCAATTTTATATTCCTCAACACTGTCATCATCATAATCATCATCATCATCGTCATCATCACTACCATCGTCCTCGTTGCCATTATTATCCTCTTCATGGTCTTCTTCTGCAGATGTCAGGGAAGCCTTTGCTGCTGCTGCTGCAGTACGACCTTTTGCATCCTGAAGTATTACAACCAATGGTTTTATGATACGTGTGTACTTATATCCTTTGTTTGCATTTACAGGCTGGAAGGAGAGGTATTGTTGTCTAACGGAATAGGTTGCCTTCAGAATTTTTGTATAATTTTGAAGATCATGGTTCGTGTAATTCTTAGGCTTGATTTTGAACAATAAATTGTATAACCCTCTAGTTTCAGGATATCTTACGTTGTGAATTATTAAATCATTTTCATCAACATGCACTGGTGAGTTTCCAATCATCCATCCACTTGATAACGGATCAAATCTGATGCCGCAGACAGTGTCACGGGTTTTGTCTATAGGTTTATTAAAATACGAAGCTGACAGTCGAGCAGCAGTTTCTGCTACACGTGGCCCTTCTAATTTTCTGCTACTTTTCATTTCTTTCGTCATATCAAAAACACCATCATATTTTTCTTTAATGTCACAGCTGTTGATATTGTCTTGGCATCTAGCTAAAGTAGCAGCAAAATTGCCATTTTTTTCTTTCGGGAATCGGTATATCAGTTCTTTTAGTGGCTGTGAAATGGGTTTAAATGTTTTTCTAGCACAGACTTGGATTCAGTTTTTCTTTTATGGAGAGATGGCATCTTCCTTAGAATATTCTGTCGAGCTTCAGTAATCTGCTTTTTAAGATTAAAGTTTCGTTTAATCGAATCTTGCAGCATGTTTGTAACTCAAAACTGTCCACTCACTATCTGAACTAAATCTAAGTAGGCAACTCAGTTTATAACCCCGATTCCTTACTTCCATCTCTTCACATAGAGGTTTCATTTATGTGTTTATCACATGCTGCCTATGTACATCGCTGAGGACTGGTGAGATAATATTACATGCCTCTTCTATACGTCCCTTAAATCGAAGAATGTCAATGGCTGCCTGTTGCCAAATCCCTATGCGAGCCTCTATGTACACCGAAAATTGCCAATAAAAAAAAAGGGTTCAAATGGCTCTGGGCACTATGGGACTCAACTGCAGTGGTCATTAATCCCCTAGAACTTAGAACTACTTAAACCTAACTAACCTAAGGACATCACACACATCCATGCCCGAGGCAGGATTCGAACCTGCGACCGTAGCGGTCGTGCGGTTCCAGACTGTAGCGCCTGTAACCGCTCGGCCACTCCGGCCGGCAAAATTCCCAATCATTTAAAATGTGCACTGTGGTACATAGTTGATTTGGAAACTGCATTTCCTTTTTTCTCACCTTCCCATTTCCTTCAAAAATGGTTCAAATGGCTCTGAGCACTATGGGACTTAACATCTATGGTCATCAGTCCCCTAGAACTTAGAACTACTTAAACCTAACTAACCTAAGGAGAGCACACAACACCCAGCCATCACGAGGCAGAGAAAATCCCTGACCCCGCCAGGAATCGAACCCGGGAACCCGGGCGTGGGAAGCGAGAACGCTACCGCACGACCACGAGATGCGGGCCCCATTTCCTTTTTTATTTTTAGGTCTTTAATGCTAGCGCGTAAGATGTGCATTCATTGACGTCTGTCAGGAATCTGAGGAGCATGATGGTGATGATGATAATGATTATGTAAATAATAATCTCTTATGATCAAGCTGTTGCTTTAAATACAGGTATAATTATCAAAGTTTACATGATAACGACCATTATTTAATTCATCATCTTTGCTAATAAAAAGACAACAGTGGACATTCCCATTCCATGCTCGTTTACACATTTCGAGAAATTAACTGAATGTCATGTCAGGATTAATGTGATCACTGTAGACATGTTTTGAATTACGCTCATCTTGCTTAAAGATAACAATAACGTTAGCATTGTCTCTGTTTAACTGTTTAGGAATTTTGCTGTATGTCTGGCTTAAACAGAAACTGTCTATTCGGTAATGGTGACCTATCGAAAAGTAAGCTTTCAGATGATCTTGTTTGTCACAGGAAATGTCGTCGAAAATAAAAATTGAACGTGGTCGGACTTGGTTTGGTGGTATTACATCTTCCTTACTGGAAGATGTAAAGCAGCCAATGTCATGTACGTTTTTAAAAATTTTATATTTGTATTGTTGTAGCGATTTGGAAATTATGTAGACGTTTTTACATTTAAGACCATTTTCGTGAATTAGGAGATTAACAAACATATTTGTTTTTCCACCATTGGAAGGACCTGCAATTATACATCTAATCGTATCAGGAACTAGATCACCGTGCCTACAATCTTGCCTTTGTAGTTAATTTCTGTGTTCAGCAATAGATTTGATAGGAAGTTGAAGTACATGTTTCCTGAATTGCATCTTTAAATACACTAAGAAATCTTCATATCTTACAATTACTATTATAATGGAGCAATCTAGGTGACAAGGTTAGCACTCGAACAATGATCTTTGTTATCTCAAACTTAAAATTTCTGGTCAGATGCAGGATTCGAACCCTAACTCCCTTTCGCGAAAAGCAGAGCTTAAATCTAGCGCCTCAGAACGCTTTTTTTTTTTAAGAGAGTTCAGTTATGAGTAGGTGGAGACAAGGCGGGCAGAGGTCGAAACCCGAGGCCTGGCCGCGATGTCTCCCCCCTCCCGTCCCTGAATCACTCCCTCAAAGTAGCTTTTTGATTTATTTTTGTTTTATTTTTGTTTTTTTATTTATTTTTTTTACCAGGAAAAGGGTAAATGAAAAAAAATATTTATTGGTACAAACTTAAATACAACAGAAATGCCATCCTTCCGGCGAAAATACCACAAGACAACATACTCGTACAAGGCGAGCAATTTTTTTTGTTTATGAACAAGGTGCAGGAAAAAAAAGAATAATAATTCTGATGTAATCTAAGAGGTGTGAAGCAATATACAGTGGAGTGAGGGAAAGACCAGTGTTTTCTGGGGTAGTGCATTAAAGAAAGGAGGCGCGTGTCCATGCGCCTACTCCACTGTGGGTTACAATGTAGAAAGTAGCGCGGGGAGTCTCAAATGCCAGCAGGGGGGACGGGAGTGCTGTCGGCGTGTGGCACCATCCAACTGAGCTGGGTTGAAGTAAAGATCGTATGTAGGTAATTGGCGAAGAAGGCGCGGTAGCGCGGTCGCTGTTCGACTTCACTGTGGGCGGTTTGTAAGTACTGCCAGAAATCAAGGCGTGATTTGTCGCCATCATTATACCTGTAGGTGATCGTCCATCCCTTGACCCATACAATCGCATGATTTTTGGAGGCGGGGAAATAAGTATTCTCAGGATGGATAAAAGTCCGTGGGTCAATCGAGTCCGGCGGAACACGGAGGCAACAGGCAACGAACTGTCGGGCAAGTTTCCAGACGTCACTGGTGGCAGCACAACTCAGTCGATGGACATCGTTATCCACGAGGTGGCAAATGGAACAAAGTGGAGAGTCCTTTAGTCCGATGGCGTGAAGGCGATGATTTGTGGCGAATTTTTCATTTGCGACTTGGTACCATGTTGCCCGGACGTTGGAGGGAAGAAAAGGCTGGTGGATGTGACGCCAAATCGTTGGCCACCGCGTGGACGGATGTCTCAGTTCGATATTGTTGCTGGATATGGAACGAAGGAGTGGGGTGTAAAAATCTTTAGGTCGAGGAGAACGCGTGGTCGGTAAGTGTGTGTGAGCATAACTGAAGTCGACGTTGAAATCAGAAATGTGCGTCAGATGGTGCTTGATGTGTCCGACTGGTACTGGTGGTATTATGGTCGCGGGCACAAGAATTTCCAGCAAGCTGCGCGTAAGGGAGGTGCCCCAGTTCCACTGCTTGTGCATGGTGGACATGTACAAGGACGCCGCGCGGAGTCGCACATTGGCAAGGCCGAGGCCCCCCGCTCGTGGGGGAAGGGTGAGTGTGTCGTAGCGGACCTTAAAGATCGTACCGGCCGTAAGGAAGTATCCGAGGGCAGCCTGGAGGCTGCGTCCAATAGTTGATGGCAGCGGGAGGACCTGTGCGATGTGGACCATTCTGGCCGCCACATGTTGATTGAGGTATTTGACACGTTGTAAAGAATCGAGTCGTCGGAGAAGATTTTGTCGCACCCTCGTGCGGATAGTTTGGAGTGCACGCCGAAAATTGATGGCAGCGGAGCGGCGCACGGTGGAGGTGAAAATGATACCAAGATATCGTAGTTGTTGTACACGCGGGAGAGGTGCTAAGTCGTCGTGTGAGAGGCCGCGTCCAATGGGCATCGCCGCGGATTTAGCCACATTCATGTTACTGCCCGCTGCAGTGCCGTACGTTGATATCAAATCAAGTACCGTGTGTGTTTCACTCCATGAGCGTATCAAGAGGAGGAGGTCGTCCGCATACGCACGAAATCGAAAACTGTGCTGTCGCAGAGCGAGACCAGAACGGTGGCTCGTCAGACTCCCGATGAGTGGCTCCAGGCTTATGGCATAGAGTAGGGTCGAAAGTGGGCAGCCTTGCCGTACGGAACGCCGGATCGCCACTGGTCCCGCCACACGGCCATTAACCTGAATCAGCGATTCGGCGGTGCCGTACAGGCGCCGGATGACGTCGATAAAGGCTGGTGGAAAACCCATGCGGTTCATCACTGAGAACAGAAAAAGATGCAGCACTTTGTCGAAGGCGCTGTCAAAATCAATGGCAACCACTGCGGCGCGGAGTCGGCACGCCGCTGCCAGTGCAATTAAATCGCGACATTCTCCTGTGGCCGTTTGTATATTAACTGAGCCGCCCGGAGTTGTCTGTTCCGGGGATAGAATGCTAGGCAGGATCTTGCGGCATCGCGTTGCCAGTAGGCGTGTAAAAATTTTACATTCTGCGTTAAGCAGAGTCAGGGGACGGTAATGTGCTGTCGTCACACCTGGTGTCGGTTTGTGGATGGGTATAATTATTCCCGTGACGAAGGACTGCGGTACGGCGTTCCCCATCGTCAGCAGTTCATGAAACATCGTTGTCCACCGTGACGCCATTAGTGTGAAGAATGCGCGATAAAATTCTATGGGCAATCCGTCGACACCAGGTGACTTATTCAGAGCACCTTTTTTGATTGCATCGTGGATTTCGTCACGCGTAATGGGCTCCATCAGCTCGTCCGTTTCGTCACTGTTGAGGGTGCGAGTTACGTGTGGTAACACAGACTCCTCAGTGTGGTTGTTGGTAGTCTCCTCCTGGTACATTGTGCGGTAGTGGTCGACAAAGGCACTGACGATTTTGGCCTGGCAAGTGACGTGCTGGCCGCGACAGGTGGTTATCTCGGTGATGAGTTGTTGTCGTCGATGTTTCCTATCGGAGGCGATATGATTCATGGTCGGATGTTCTTGTTCCGCCGAATCTTGACGTCGGGTTCGCACCATAGCCCCCTGCAGTCTACGGCGTGTCAAAGTTACAATTTGCGCCTTAATCCTGCTACGTTCCCTCTGGGTGTCGGGGGTGGGCGGTTGGGCGTCCAGGTCGCGGAGAACGGCGTAAAAATAGTCGGTAGTGTGCCGGCGCCACATAGCAACTTCCTTTCCATACTGAATCAAAGTACGTCGAATGGCAGGTTTGGCACATTCCAGCCACCAGGTCAAGGTCGTGCAGTATTTAGGTATGCGACGTTCACAGGTGGCCCATGTCTCGGTAACACGTTGAAGACATTCGGGATCATGAAGATGGGAGGTGTTTAGCTTCCACGGTGCACGACTACGCCACTTGCTTGGGGAAGAGAATGTTGCAGATGTAGGCACAGTGGTCTGAAAAGGCCAGGGGCCAAAGTTCTGCACCTTGGACTGCAGGTGTGAGTTCCCGAGAGACGTAAATTCTATCAAGGCGGCTCGCAGAGTGACTCGTCTGGTAAGTATGTCCAGGCGCGTCGCCGTGCCGAACTTCCCAAGTGTCGCGGAGCAACTGATCTCGGACGACAAGACGCAGTTCTTGACAGGTGTTATAGTGGGGCACTTGATCTTTAGGGTGCAAGACACAATTAAAATCACCCCCAAGCAAGTAATGGTCGCAGCGTCCAAGAAACAAAGGAGCGATTTCTTCTGAATAGAAGAGTGCCCTGTCGCGTCTGCGGGTGGAGCCTGACGGAGCGTAAATGTTGACGATACGCGTCCCCATGACGGTGACGGCGATGCCTCTGGCAGATGGAAGGTATGTGATATCGGCCACTGGAATGCCTTCTCTGGCGTAGATGGCTACGCCACGTCCCAGGTGGTCACCAGGAGCAGGATAAGTGTTATATCCCGCGACGTCTGGAAGTGTGGCCAGGTGTACTTCCTATAATAGTGCGATATCGACGTCCGACGCCCATATCATCTTCCGCAGCAGTTGAAGTTTCACGGGTGAGCTAATGGTGTTAGTATTGATCGTCGCTATTCGGTAGGTTTGGAGCCGTACCCCGCCGTGGAGGGGAACTCCACCGGCGGAGGATGAAGAGGGACGAGGCAACTGTGAGTCGTGCCGTACGCCACCTGACGGCATTATCAGCTGCGTAACGATGCTTCCGTCTGGGGTTACTCCGTCCCCAGCGTGTGGTCCGGGTCCTCATCGATGTCCTCACTCCACACCATTGAAGGCGTTGTCGTTGTGATGGTCGTACGTTCCACTTCGGTCGTAGGGGCGGAGGACGTCTCGGCGGCAGTCGCATCTGTGGAGTCCATTGGTTCAGGCGCACCTGAGCGAGCCAGTAGAGTAGGCATCGACGTATCCACAGTCGGCGTCATGTTGTCGTCATTCGTATCGTCGTGTAGGTTCTCCGAGGCCTCGTCGGGTCGGACGGCCTCTGGAGCATCAGGGGGAAGTGATCCGTCTCGTTCCGAGACCGTACGGCGCCTCCTCTTGCGCCTCTTAGGTGAACGTTGTTTGCGGGTTCGTCCCTCCGTGTCGGAAGATGGAAGGGGGTCGCGTCGCTCTAAAAGGAATGCCGTCGTAGGAACGTCAAATGAAGGGTCGTCCATATGTTCAGGCGGGTGGGTGTCGGAAGTCGTCACAGTTGGTAGTGGCGCCGTAGTAGCGGCAGGCTTTGAGCGCGACGCGTCGGCCCCAGCGGTATCCGTAGCAGCTGGAAGAGTCACCGGTGCATGGTCCGATGGTCGGCGGCCGGTGGGAGGAGAAGAGAGCGCCGATGCGTAGGTGATCGGTAAAACCGTCGTCGGAGCCGGAGGTGCCACGGTAGCGGCTGGCAATTGGGTGATTCGTTGCTGAAGACACTCAGATCTGAGGTGGTCTTCTTTGCCGCACCCGGAACAGGTCTTGGGTTGCCCGTCGTATATGACAACCGCGCGGCACCCGCTAATTTGCAGGTAAGATGGTACGTGGCGGTGGAGGTCGATGGTGATCTGCCGTACACCGTTAAGAACTGGGTACGTTTGGAATTGCGCCCAGCGTTCGGCAGTGTGGCCATGTACAGTGCCATAGGGGCGGAAAGCCGCGATAACGTCTTCCGCTGGAAGCTCGAACGGGAGTTCGAAAACTCGTATGGTGCGCATTCCTAAGCCGGCATGGTCGACAGTGATTGCTCCGACATTGCCGTCGGCGTGGCAAAAGCGTAATCCATTGTTGGTGTCACGAAGTATTCTTTCACATACCGCGTCTTTGACGACTTTGACGTACACAGGACTACTTAATATGGACAAATGGATGCCCAAAATGTCAGAAGCTGGGATCTTAGCAACGTCACGTAGGAAGCGTTCCACTTCCAAGGCCTTTGGTCGTGCTTAGTCGTTGCAGAAGTTGAATCGTAGAGTTGATTTTCGAAAACGGTTGGCCATGATTCTAGTGCACGTAAGCGACACGTAAGTGACGGCCGCTGAAATGTAAACAACAGCGAGCGCGCGCGCTCCGCAGGCGGAAACAACAACACGTCCGCACTGCACGGCGGCGAAAGCCGGACTGTGCTCGGCCAATCTGACAGATGTGTTTCAATTACTATTATAATAGAGCATTCTATACGGCAAAGACCAGTCGTTAGTTAACACTCGAGCTACGAAGAAGCATCACAACAACAAACAACAACAAGAATAAGAGGAGGAGGAGGAGGACAAAAAACATGGTGGTTCCCTTCTTAACCGCATCCTTAATAAACTACCTGTCGAACTTCATATACCTGGATACTCCTACTGTGGCCCTGGCACAAAGTTAGAGGAAAGTCTCAAAAGAGGTGACGCCGGTATCAATCCACTAGATGAGGTGTGTAAAGAACACGACATAGTTGATGCAACTCATCGAGACAGTTTACCTGACAGACATCGAGCAGACTGAATTCTGGCTAGAAAACCGTGGAGCAGAGTAAAAGAGAGAGACTCTAATTTGAAGGAAAAGTTAGCTGCCCTAGCAGTGACTGCAGCAATGATAGCTAAAGTTAAAATGGGAATGGGTTTGAAGAAAAGTTCAGGACGGAAGAAAAGTGGTAATATTCTGAACAAAGTAATTAACACAGTTCGAAGTGGTCTTAAGTACTTGAAGCCTGCTGCTTATCAGATGACCCTTGTGAGAGCGGCTCGTAAAATTACTTCACAGGTTACTCCGAAGAAAGCTATGGGTAAATTACTAGACAGAGAACGTGCCACACCTGTTCCCAAAACAGGTGGAATAATACCTCTAATTCCAATATTTGCTGCTCTATCAGTGCTTGGAGGACTAGCCAGTGGCGCTGCCGGATTTGCTAAAGCTGTAAATGATGCAAAAAGTGCTCGGAATTAGCTGAGATCCAAAGGCATAATCAAGTACTCGAGGCGATTGCCTTGCGTGAAGGGAAAGGTCTATATTTGGGACCATATAAGAAAAATGCTTTAGGACTGTATCTAAGAAGTGTAAATGAAACGAAAGAAAAAGTTTCGCTAAGCAACATTCCTACGAGACCGCTTACCAACATTGATTTATATCACTATGCTGAAAAGCTGAAGATAGCTCACTTTAGAGGTGTCTTTACGAGCGATACTTTACCTTCTAGACATAGCAGATATGAGTGTGCTATTGTTAATCTTCAGCCTGATGATGAACCTGGTTCGCATTGGGTAGCTTACAAAAAAGGGTAATATTGTCTACTATTTCGATAGCTTTCGTAATTTTCCACCTACTCCAGAAATAGTAAGATAGTTGAAAAATTGTGTAATACAATATAAATATGATGCGTTTCAATCATTTAATAGACAGAGATGTGGTCATTTATGGTTAAAGTTTCTGATTTTTAAAATAAAATAATCCATCTTGCAGTTGATAGTTGCAGTCTCACAATGGATATTGAGCACGGTGTACCGTTAAGCTTGACAGGCAAAGAATCGTGTCTAACTACCGTCTTCACTCCTGCATTAAATTTATCACAACATGTTTACGAAATTGCTCTACTAAATCTCTTTATGTATAATTCCATTCCAAACATTACATCGGCAAATAATAACTTCTACTTCTCCATCTAAATAGGTAATCTAGAAATTTTGGATAAAGTTAGCTTGAAGCATGGAACATATGAACTCGATGATATTTTTACAGCGTTGTCAAGAGAAACTGCTACATACAATTTGAAAAATGACAATGACAATTCAACGAAAAAGAAAAGGATACGAGTATTGGTAAAAATTAGCGACAATATAACGCTAGGTCGATTTCAAATAATAAAGAGGAATGTGGCTATAGATTTCAAAATCTCTTATAACACAGGTTCAGTTTAAGGTTTTGCAGAAACTGTGATTGCTAAAGATACCTTGAAGACTGCAGAACATCCAGTTAATATTCGAAATGTTAATGTCTTAAGCGTTGACTGCAACATCTCGGGCGCATTATTTCACAATGGTGATCCTACACACATTTTGCATAAGTTTTGGTCCACAGTAGCACCGGGATATAAGATTGTGCAGACACCGAACTCGGCAATTTACATGCCAGTAGTTGCAAGATACATATCAGAATTAAGTGTAGCAATAAGAGATCAAGTCAGAAAGCTTGTCGATTTTGACGGTGAAAACATAACTGTTCGACCACACTTACGAAAAATACGGTAAAAAAATGGGAATTTTATACAAACAAGGTGTTCGCTTAACCGAAGACACCAGATACATTGACACTGTAAAATATAACAATAAACGAAAAGCAAAGAAGAGGAATGTGAAATACGTTTTAACTCCTCATAAAAGACAAATACCTTCATCACTGGGATACAGAGTGCTATAAATACGGACACCATTCTCTGCTAGCTTTCATTCGAGTGTTTTTTACTTTCATAGTGAACTACAACAACAACAACCAAAACAACAACAACAGACAGGGCCAGATATTTAAGAAGGATGTTGAACGTAAGAGAAAAAATACTCATCGACGACTCTGTTACTCGCCTTCAGTATCATAAGTATAAGCTTTTGCTCCATATTTTTCATTGACTGTTTGCATCAAGATGAAACACCGAAACTTTCCATAGTTGATATGAAGATTGAAACAGAAACAAAAAAACCATTTAAAAAAATAGCTTACTGCCTGGTCATTCATTATTCGATAACAGAAATGACTCCATCAACCAATCAAGTCACAGAGCGTACTCAGATATAAAAATAGTGTTGAGTAAGACCTCCTACATTCTATCACTTCAGTAGTTGAGGGAGACGGAAGCAAAAGTAAAAGAAAATTAATAAAGTTATGATAGTTGATGCTAAATCACACAAATATCCAGTGAGAATGTTAGCTGCTAATTTAAGTGTTGGAAATGAATCTGTGCTACAAGCTGTGAACACCAAAGTCTTTTTCAGTGCATTACACTCTTTATTTCACTCATTGCTAAAAAAGAACATTGACTGTAAAACATTGGTGTTCTCAAAAAATTTACTCTGCCCAAATATCCTAAGTATTCTGGATCAAATTCTACCTGAAGATATTGAAATGCTGCAATTGGAAAACTACGGATTCGAATGTACTGCTGCTGCTGCTGCTGAAGATGATAATAATAGTTACTTTTTCTTCGACTGGATTAAATCGGAATATGTTTGTGAACTGCTTTGTGGAATTCATAAGAAACTTATAGAAGAAGAGTATAATAATTAGAGTGCTATTGACTATTACTTGTTCCCTAAACAATTTTTACCTTCTTTATTTGGTATTTCACATAACTCCAATAGGTTACCACAAATGTTTCAGAAGGATATTTTTATTTCTAAGTATCAATATTGTTATAAGCATTATGATCTGAATGCATGTTGTCAGTTTGATGGTCCACCTCCTATAACGTTGTATTGTAGAGGTTGCTTACTGCAAGTTTTAGATGAAATAAAATAAAATAAATCTATTACATATCTTTATTGTGACACAATGTATGTATTATATGCTTATAATTTTTCACGCAATAAATCAGTTACAAAACACTTTTAATATATTCACTTCTTCCACAGGAAAAATGCTAGCTATATACAATATTTAAAGTTCACACAATAAAAAGAAATATTATTCAGGTATCATTCACATTTTTTTACAATTGATGGTGACCCCAAGGTAATGTACCGATCTTATTTGAAAGTATAAAACGTTTATCATCGTCTACTGACAAACAAATCTTTGCTGTTTAATAGTAGAAACTACATGAGACTTGGAATGGATTACAAAATGTTCAGCTGATTACACTTTTGAATTCAATATACATTGTTAATAATCACCAATGCTTAATTCCTTAAATGAGAACTGTTTCACCCCCTTTGTTCTGCGCATTACACGTTGTGAATCAGTCTGAAGTGCATACATTTTAGCTCTAAGACCAATAAATTCAGTTATAGTTTCACCATGTGACTCGTCTTTCAATAATCCTACCACCTTTTTGTTAACAAGGGGAATTTATATTTATTTTATTCAGGAAATCCTGAAGTGTCAAACCGTTTAGCTACATTACTTCTGATGGTTTCATAAGCATTTACAGTTTTAATTTGATAAATTACTCTATCAGTGGCAGTATAACATTGTTTTACATGCTTTTCTGGAAATGTATTTAGTATATATCCATAGTGAAAGTCTATAAGAAGTGTCTTTGAAATATCTAAAATTGCCATTACAACTGCTAACGGTTTATCAGACACTACATTAAGTTTTTTCAGTTCAATACTAACTAAATTTTCTTTAAATACAATGCTCCTTTTAAAATTAGGTTTTGCAATTAATGGCGATGCTCCATATATATCCTTTCCAGGATGACGTAAGTCGTGTATCAATCATGTTTCATGGTTGCATGGTTTTAGCGAAGACACTATTACTCATGAGTTTCAAGTAATTCTTTCCAGTTTCATTGTTTGCCTTCATACGCTTATCTGCATTAATGTTAATATAAGGTTCCATCTGTGACGCTTGTTCGAATGACAATACTCTATGAATCTTTTTCAGTATCAGTTTATGTTGCAAACACTGTTTTAGATTTCTATATTGCATTACATAATTATTCTTATCATACATTGTAGAAATTCATTTTTTTTTGTTTCTCGAGCACTAAGTTTACTGCTGACATGGCTAGTTGGTGGTACCTTTTTCTCAGTGCATAGTGGTAAATCAGAATGTAGATCGTGAATACTTTCAGGATATTCAAGATCTACTTCCAGTATGTACCCTGTATCTGAATCGTTAGGTACATCTTCTACGACAAAAATTTCGACTCTCTCTGGAGAGAGCCATTCAAAATTGGATACAGGCAAATGTAGCAACTTTGCCCAGCTCTATAAACTGTTAACATCGAAATATATGATATAACATTCATCAGTATTCTCATCATACCTTGACATGAACCTTTTTGGTGCAACCACATGTCGGCAGGAACAGTGAACAATTCCACCTCTAATACCTCTCAACAAATTGAAGTTGCTCTATGCCAGTAATAAGCTGTAATTCTACTTTAGTAATTTTCATTAAAGCGTCCCATGGGAAACCAGGTGAGGTAATATAATGTGCTGGGTCTAGTTCATGTGTTTCACAGCAAAGACTGCGAAAGTTTGCAAACACATCAGCAAGAAGTAGAACATCAATTTTTAAATATAAATCGGAATATCATCCAAGTGTCTTACAATTATATGTATTCCAAACATTACACGCTCTTTGATACTCTGCATCTGTTATCGTTTCACCTGTTAAGAGACTTTTAAAATTTTTGACTGAGGGCAAACGACCTTCATGTAAAACAGTCATTACTCACATACTCATAAGGAACAATCCTCTTATGATTGACAAGACAGAATTCGTGATTGTTGGGAAAATGTAACTTCATTATTGTGAATTGATCTGGTTTGAGATATTATGCACATTTTTCAAGAGGAAACATTAGGAAATTTACTGAATCGATAAATCTGAAATTCATGTTGCAGACACGCTGTTTGTGGGTTACTGGAATCCTATTAGTAAAAGCTTTGTATTTTTTCATATTCGACGGTAAAAGTGAAACTCGACCTGGATTTAATTTAAATGTATTGTTATCATCACCGGTCTCCATTTGTACGCAAATGTTTGTGATCAGAAAATGTCCATCATAATTGGTCAGATTGTGCGATACAATAGGCACGGTAAAGGAAGGTCTGTAGTTAACATTGCAGGCAGGACGAGCCGCACCTCGGTATTCACCGGTGAAATGACAATGATCTCTGTGTTTAACACTGTCTTTCCCGAACAGTTTCTTCCAAATATGAAAATATTTGCCGACGGAAACACCGATTCTTCCTTAGAGCTCATTTTTGTTCGTTTATTTTGTGATAAAAGGATGTCTTGCACAATCTCGGTGGTTTCATAGAGGTGTTTTATAAACCATTCTATGCATTCACTGCCTCTGTGAATTTAAAGTGGGAATATCTCTGCTCATAACTGCAGTGTATATAGTTGTTGTTGTTGTTGTGGCCGTCAGTCCTGAGACTGGTTTGAAGCACCTCTCCATGCTACTCTATCTTTTTCTCTCTCCTGATAACAACGTCCTCCTGAGTAGTGACCGCCCGGAGGTCCGAATGGGGGACTATTTTACCTGGGTAATATTTTACCCAAGAGGACGCCATCATCATTTAACCATACAGTAAAGCTGCATGCCCTCGGGAAAAATTACGGCCGTAGTTTCCCCTTGCTTTCAGCCGCTCGCAGTACCAGCACAGCAAGGCTGTTTTGGTTAGTGTTACAAGGGCAGATCAGTCAATCATCCAGACTGTTGCCCCTGCAACTACCGAAAAGGCTGCTGCCCCTCTTCAGCAACCACACGTTTGTCTGGCCTCTCAACAGATACCCCTCCATTGTGGTGGCACCTACGATACGGCTATCTGTATTGCTGAGGCACGCAAGCATCCCGACCGATGCAAGGTCCATGGCTCTTTGGGGGTGGGGGGGGGGGGTGTATATAGTATGCAATACTAAATGGTTTATGGATATGTACCGGATCGGAATATGAACGAGAGTCAGGATTACGACTGCAACCGGCAACTGGTTGCGAGATACATTCCATATCAGCATAAATAACAAACAGCATTTCCAGTTTATTTCGAAATTTTGTAAATTCAACCATCTAATTATTATCATCAGGCATGATACTGGTGACTGGTTTAAACTGTGTGCAGTCGATTAAATGTAGATCTAACCTTTCCTGAGCATAAAAATAACAGAGACAGCGCTCACACACGAAAATTGGAATGATGGTTTGCAGTAATACTACATTGTGCAGGTCATGACAAGTTTTTTATATAATAGAAGTGATATGTATCTGTACCAACAAGCTGCAACATTAATAGATTTACATGTTCTTCGCGATGATACTTCGTTACATATAACGGTACCACTTGAAAATCTGTATGTCTTTCCGACGTCGTACTCCTACTCCTTCTCCTCGTTCTTTCCGCCCCTCCTTCCATCTCATCCTCCTCATCCTCCAGATTTTCTTCATTACCTACTACCATCCACTCATTATCAGAATACATTATACCATTCACATTAACTGAGACGGTTTCATTCTATTTTTCGAATATGTAGACTTGTTTCAGTTCTGTAGGAAACGGTATGTTATCAAAATTTAATTTACTCACATGTGGGAAATAGGCTGATACACGATGTGTTTTTTTATTTACAGGATACAGGTCAGCGAGAATTGACCACTTGAAATAGGCATTGCCATTTGACTGAATGTTTATTACTGCATGTTCATCAGCAATCACTTTTAGTAAATTTGTGTATAGTCCGGCATACAAACCTTTATTCTCATCAACATTTACACGCAGTTTAAATATTTTTAGTAATGCCTAACCGGAATCTCTTGTTGAAAACTCTCCAGTTTCTTTAATATTGTGTCTCTAACACCATTCGAGTACAACTCATTGCTGAATTCGAAAGAAAATAAATTTATATTCTTTGTATTAATGCTTATCTCCTGTACTTCAACTGATTTAGGCAAGAGAAACTCATAGACGAGTGAAAAATTAATTTTAAGAGCCATGTTGACTTTACACAGTCTGCTCTCAAAGTCAGGTAAACAAGCATCCAAAAAGTATCCAGGATCCTTAAATGCAATTGTGTTAGGTATATCTTAAAAGCACATTCGGTGGAAACCCATTCTAAATCATTGGTTTCCTGATTTAATGTAATGTGCTTTAATGGTGGCGGTTCACCGTTATTCCCATTCACTCTGTATCACAATATCATCAATAGGAAATAACAAATTTTTACAATTTGAAAAATGAAGGAAACATCCCCTCCTCGTAGCCAAGTTTTTAAACAAGTTGCTCCGTTCACAAATTCAAACTGGCAATGAATTGCGTTTTTAGTACAAACTGGGTATAATACAAAAGGTATTTCTTTGATGTAACTATTAATTAGTTTGTTAAAGGAGCTTACAAATAGTTCTGTGTAGTATAAACATTCATATTTATCATACACTTAAAATGCAACAAAATGTTCACCTTCTTTGAAAACATCTTTCTTGAGAAATTGTACAATTTAAGCGTTTACTTCAGAACACGCATTTGTATTACCACTAAAACCTGCTACTTTAATTGAGAATACTAATGTGCCGGGAGACACAAATTCTAACCAACATTTCTCCTCCTTTTTTAGTGAACGTAAATCAATTTCCTCAATCTCTCCATGTTTAGAAATTTTGCGAATTGGAATGGAAATTGTTAGTGCTATAATATTCATAAAATTGAAACAACATATGTTAGTAATCACAGGACATTCTCAAAATCTATCACATGCAAGCTATTCTGCTTACCACGGTAGAGCATCACGACGTGTCCAGAGTTCAGTAGTCCCAGTTCTTCTTCCGTGAGGGCAGAAAAGCCCAACGGGAGGAATACCTTGAAGTCTTTCAGGTAAACGAGAACTGCTGCTCCAAACTGGGTTGTTGTTCGTCTCGCACTCAAGATTGGGTATTTTTCACCTGGTTCTAGTGACGGGACCCGCTGTGTTTGTATCGAACTCCCGCCCTCGCCCAACTACTTCAAGTTCTGTAAGAATGAAGCATCCCTCTTCTTTTGAGTTACAGTAAGTAATCAATAATCGAAACATTTATGATAGTTAATACTAACTGCGAGTTACATATGACCTACTTACATTTTGGTGAGAGGTGCGTATGTGTATGCGTGTCCGAAGGCATTGCGAAGCAACAGCAACACTAGCAGAAGAAGAAGAAGAGTAACCTGCGCTCAGCAGCAGCAGCAGCAGCTGTCGTGTCCTGGCATAGGTGAGAGAGGGAGAAAAGGGGTTCTGAAAAGTTGTTTGGAGGGGCACTATTTTTCCCACTTAAAGCCAGTCTCCTGCAGGCTCCTGCCAATCACGGTTTAGTTAGGTCCCCTCTACTGCTCCTAAGGCGGGGTGCAGTTGCACTAAGTAAGTCCGTATTTGGTATCAATATTGTTCATCTGAAAGCTAAACGTAACTGCTCTGCCAAATAAGGCTTGCAACATTATTGTTATACGTCATTCAGCCCTGCCCTTGGGCTCCTCGGAGTAGGGACTGCTAGGTCAACAGTTTTTTAGTGTTGTCGCTCTCTTTCTACCCTTGCGAGCCTACTGGCGTTGCTGTTCTCAGGGCTGGTATCAAGCCGGCTTTATACGATAATCCGTTTGTGCTGGTTGCAAAGTTCTACAGTGACAACCTACAACAGCGTCTAGATGACATATGAGGTTACATGTTAATTCCTTGAAGAGTAACTAGCGCCCTGGGACGGCGTTTGTGGAGTCTGCATTTACGCAAGGCTCTCCCCTTACTGTTTACTTCACCTAACGATATCTCTCCTAGTTTCGTCTGCCCTCAGCATCGTCTCTGCTACCGCGCCTTGGAGCGCCTGTCCTCATTTCTCACAGCTTCACGACAACACTACAGTAGCAAGGAATGATCAACATATTACACAGCACTCTCCCCTAAATGGAGAACTTAGAGGGCTCACACGGTCAGAGTTTATACTGTTCACATGAGTGCAAAAAATTTTGCATACAAAGAGAGAGAGAGAGAGATGAAGGTATGACGCTACCTCCACCTGTTACTTACCCTATCTATAAAATGACATGTTTTCAGAGAACTATCAGTTCACACGAATCTGTCGTGAAGACCGTTCTTTGTTGGTTCAGTTATATATATATATATATTATTTTTTTTCCTGCTTACAACCCTGTCAGAAAAGGATCTGCAGGTAGAACTTTTTCCTGTTTTCTCTAGAATCTGAATATAATGTGTGTCATTGTGTTACAATCAACATTCAAAGATTTTTTGTTTTGCAGAATGAAAGCGGCTTTCTTAGATCTGCAAGGCTTCAAGGATGACTCTAATAGATTCATCCCGAAACAAGCTGCTGCCATCCTCCTCGACAGTACACAAGTTATTGCGGAAGCGTATCTGACAATAGCACAGCTTATGTCATTTAAGAGCTTATCAGAAAATTTCCCAGGCAATGAACTTGTGGTTAACACACGATCACCACCATCAACAGTTGTGGATGTATGGAGTGCCGCTCCATACGGCCAAAAACACGGTGTGGGAACTTCGTAAATCATGTCATTCCATAATGGTAATGGTGCAAGAAAAAGTTGAATGGGCTGCGACTTTAATTGATGTAGAGCATGGGAGAATACTAAATGCGCAAACAATAGCTGTCCATCACTTAAACTTCTGAAAAAGAATACAATATTTCTACCCAACAGTGCTTAGCAAAAACTAATGTAAGACTTATTATGAAATGGTATTTGGAAAATAAAAAGAATTTCTTCTAGAACGAAGTTATCTGTTTCTTAATTTTATTCCCCTCTAACCCCTCCACTTTTTTTCTTGTCTTTAACTCCATAGCTCATATAAGTAAACATTTTATCACAGTTCTCGTAGTACAAAAGCATTTCATGTTCAATAAACAACAAGTTAAGGAGTAAGAGAGAGAGAGAGAGAGAGAGGGAGAGAGAGAGAGAGAGAGAGAGAGAGAGAGAGAGAGAGAGAGATGCGATTACTAATGAACTTCATCATCCTGCTCGTCGAACGTATCCTAGACGAAAAGTTATCACAAAAGAACTTGATGACCCTCATCAAGCAGATTTAGTTGACATGATTGCAAATTGAAAATGGAATTCTGGTTATAAATACTTATTAACAGTAACTGATGTTTATTCCAAATATCCATAAGTTGCTGCTCTGAAGACTAAAACTGGTGATGCAGTTGCAAATGCAATTAAAAATATATACACAAAAAGCAAGCGGATTCCAGTACACTTACACATCGATCTAGGAAAAGAATTCTACATTTCTAGTTTTAAGAAATTAATCCGCCATCTCAGAATTAATCATTATTCAACCTTTTCAAAGCTTCAGTAGTCGAACGCTTTAACAGAAGTCTCAAAAACCTTATGTTCCGGAAATTTACTTCTCAGGGTTCTTACAAATGGTTGATACTGTACACAGATTAGTAAAGCAATATAATCACATAAAACACAGGAAAATTAAAACACAGCCAGTGTACGTGACGATAATAGTCTTCTATCTACCGTGCACAATAGAATCCAAATGATTGATCCACACCGGTAGTGATTGAAAATTGGTGATTATGTCACAGTTAGTAAACAGAAGGCGGTCTTTGACAAAGGATACAATGCAAATTGGTCCACCGAAATTTTCAGAATAAGTAAAGTACAAGAAACCAATCCAAGAACGTATCTCCTCGAAGATTACAAGTCTCAGCCTATAGGTGGAGCTTTCTATGCTGCAGAGCTGAACAAAACTGGATATATCCATCAACAAATCTTGTTGAAAAAATCATACGCAAAAAAGGAAACAAAGCTTTGGTAAAATGGCTCGGACTCAGCAATTCACACAACAGCTGGATTAATTTGAATGAAAAAAAAATCGCAGCCATTGCTCAATTACAACACGTAGAATATGCTGATTCACATGTGCTTGTGTGTGTGTGTGTGTGTGTGTGTGTGTGTTATTAGGGCTAGTTTCTCAGATGCACTGGTAAAGTCGAAGGATAGCGACAGACTTGATCAATCCTTCAACACAGAATGTGGTACACAGAACGAACTATCACCATGATAGTTAAACCGAACTTTCTTGGCGGTTGACTGTGTGTGTGCGTGCGTGTGTGTGTGTGTGTGTGTGTGTGTGTGTCCTTTAAAGAAACGAATCAAAGTATATTTGGTCACAAAGGAAACTGTAATTGTAAACATTACATATATATATATATATATATATATATATATGTGTGTGTGTGTGTGTGTGTGTGTGTGTGTGTATGTGTGTACGTAACCGACTGATCTGATCTGGACGGCTGCCCCAACTTTGTGCAACGGCCAGATGGGGATGACTCAGATGGGTACGGTGCCGTAGCGTACGCATAATCGCTGCGTATATACGTCTTCAAAGTGTTCCAGAAAGAACATAGACATACTAATATTCTGACGTGACAAAATAACAACCTATGTCAGATCCTTAGATTTTCGGATCCCCATGACGACTGACGTCACCCAATAACATCTAAGTTCTTATATAGCTGCGAGATGAAACGGGTGTAGAGTCTCTTGGAGGCCTTGCAAAAGTTTCATTGTTTACAACCTGAGAACTTTTCGGGGTACAAAATAGCAGCTACAGGATGATATTTTAAGAAAAATAGGCGAATTTCATCAGCTTGCTTTACAAGATAATGACTGGGAAATTTCTGAGTTTCCTTTTATCGCGTGTTGAAAACAATACGAATAGCAATACAGCAAAGAATAACCATAATTCAATGCAATTGGTTTGGCTAGCAGTTACACGAAGTAAATCTGTCTGTTGTACTGCACGTGTTGCCGCTGAAAAACTGGAGTGCGGTTGGGGGTTTTTTAAGTACTGCGATTCAGAGCCAGTCTAATCGTTCACGGGATGTCGGCCAATTAAGTGCGCAGGCAATTGGGCAAGTCAAATAAGGGGAACGCTTGCTATTTGGAACTACAGTATATCATTTCCCTCATTGATGAGGCACTTCATCAAACACAATCCAGCGCGCAGACATTTCTCTGGTCAGCTCGCAGCCGTTAGAAACACAATTACGCTCTCACTGAAAATGTTTACCAGCAAGAATAAACATGCCACGTCCTGCAAAATGCTAACCACACGACTGAGTGAATAATTAGATGTCGCAATTTGGAATAATTTTTCTTCTAATTGGGCAGTAATTTTGCCTCTGTTGGCATTATAGTAACGAAGTAATTTAGAGAAATGGACTTGTGGTTTGCATTACATGTGGCTGCCATTTGTGCTACGTTAAGTTGCGTAGGAGTAATGAATATAGAAAATTCTTACCAGAGTGCGGATAAAATGGGTGCAGAATCAATCGTTTAAAATTTACACAATATTCCACACAATTCTCTTCTGCTTCAGTAGCCCACTGCCGCAAAAATTCGTTTCATTATTCCAGCCAAATGAGAAGCCACATAGCTGAAATAATTGGTCGGCCACAGGAACATGTGAGATAGCAAGAGTTTAATGTGGGTGTCGGGTATCAATAGATGTAAAACAATATCTGACCAAAAGTATTTTTCCAAGTGAGTCTCTGAGGCACTTTGTCCTGCACACTTTCCGTTGTATTTTGTTGGGTATAATGATTTCAAAACCCAGCTGTAATAAAGAAACAGTAAATTCAAATTCACATTGTATCATAATGACTAATGTTTTCTATCTTTCTGTTAATTCACCTCAACATTAAGGAGCCAACAAAAAGCAGATTTCTTTTTCACTTCAGACGAATTTATGCCTCCACATCACAAGGACGCTGAACCGTTTCAAAAAGATTTCTTATCTAAAAAAGTAAAATCTTCTGGAAACATGTCTGATCACAGACTATTTAACTTAGTGAACAACAGCCTAAAGGCACATTTTTAGATGCTGAAGTTAAAAATTTTTGGAATTCGATATCTCAAATTTTATGTTGGTGTGGTCCTGGTTTCTGATATCACCAACACCCTGTGTGTTCAAAACAGAAGATACACCTTTAGTCATTTTAACTGAATCGAATTTGATACAGGGATTAATGAACACAGACTGTCGTAGCGAGACTGAATATTGTAACTCCCCAAACACTCAGAAGATAAACGTAAAATGTACATGTTCAGAAACGCAGATAAAAATTTACTTGACGTCTTCCTGAGAGACAATCTTCCCTCCGTACTAATTAATAATATAAGAGTAGACCGGATGTGGCTTCAATTAAAAGAAATAGTATCGCTAGCAACTGAGTGAAGTATACCAAATAAATTAACAAATAACGGAGCTAATCCTCCATGGTACACATAACGGGTCAGATCATTGTCGCAGAAACAACGAAACAAGCATGCCCAATTTAAACAGACGCAAAAGCCCCAAGATCGGCGATCTTTTACAGAAGCTTGAAATTTAGTTCGGACTGCAATGCTAGAAGCTTGTAACTGTTTCCACAACGAAACTTTGTCTCGAAATGTGGCAGAAAATTAAGAGAGATTGTGGTCGTATGTGAACTATGTTAGCGGCAAGAAACAATCAGTGCCTTCTCTGCGCGATAGCAATGGAGATACTATCGAGGACAGTGCTGCCCAAGCAGAGTTACTAAACACAGACTTCCGAAATGCCTTTACAAATAAGACGAAGTAAATGTAAATATTCCAGAATTCGAATCAATAGCAGCTGCCAATATGAGTAACGTAGAAGTAAATATCCTCGGAGTAGTGAAGCAACTTAAATAACTTAATAAAAGCAAGTCTTCTGGTCCAGACTGCATATCAATTAGGTTCCTTTCAGAGTATGCTGATGCATTAGCTCCATACTTAAGAATCATATACAACCGTTCGCTCGACGATATATCCGCACCCAAAGACTAGAGAGTTGCAGAGATCATACCAATATTCAAGAAAGGTAGTAGGAGTAATCCACTAAATTACAGGCCCATATCATTAACGTCGATATGCAGCAGGATTCTGGAACACATATTGTGTTGGAACATTATGAATTACCTTGAAGAAAACTGTCTATTGACACACAGTCACCATGGGTTTAGAAAATATCGTTCTTGTGAAACACAAGTAGCTCTTTATTCGTATGAAGAGCTGAGAGCTATTGACAATGGATTTCAGATCTATTCGGTATTTCTGGATTCCCGGAGGGCTTTGGACATTGTAAAACACAAACAACTTGCAGTGAAATTGCGTGCTTATGGAATATCGTCTCAGTTATGTCACTGGATTTGTCACTTGCTTTCAGACAAGTCGCAGTTAGTAGCAATAGACGGAAAGACATAGACTAAAACAGTAGTGATTTCTGGCGTTCCCAAAGGTAGTGTTATAGAGCCTTTGCTGTTTCTTATCTGTATAAGCGATTTGGGAGGTAGTCTGGACAGCCATCTTAGGTTGTTTTGAAGATGACGCTGTCGTTTATCGTCTAATGAACTCATCAGAAGATCAAAACAAATTCCAGAATGATTTAGAAAATATATCTGAACGGTTCGAAAATTAGCAGTTGACCCTAAATAGCGAAAAGTGTGAGGTCATTCACGTGAGTGCTGAAAGGAATTCGTCAAACTTCAGTAACACGATAAATCAGTCAAATCTAAAGTCCGTAAATTCAACTAAATTCCTAGGAATTACAATTACGAACAACTTAAATTGGAAGGAAAACATAAAAATGTTGTGGGGAAGCCTATACCAAGACTGCGTTTTATTGGCAGGACATTTAGAAAATGTGACAGATCTACTAAGGAGATTGCCTATACTTGGATTGTCCATCCTCTTTTAGAATACTTGTGCATTGCGAGGTAGCATTACCAGATAGGACTGACGGAGTACATTGAGAAAATTCAAAGTAGGGCAGCATGTTTTGTATTATCGCGAAATATGGGAGAGTGTGTCACTAAAATGATATGGGATTTTGGGCTGACATCATTAAAAGAAAAGCGTTTTTAGTAGCGACGGAAACTTCTCACGAAGTTCCAATCATCATCTTTCTCCTCCGAATGTGAAAATATATTGTTGACACCGATCTACATAGGGAGAAACGATCACCACGATAAAATAAGAGAAATCAGAGCTCGTATGGAAAGATGTAGGTGTTCATTCCTTCCGCGCGCTATACAAAATTGGAATAGTAGAGAATTGTGATGGTGGTTCGATGAACCCTATGTCAGGCACTTAAATGTGATTTGAAGACTATCCATGTAGATGTAGATACACGAGGGTTGGAACCTTAATGGCGGCAACTATTTGTTTACAGCTCGTACAAAATAGATACGTGTTTCAAAGTTTTACTGACCTTTAGAGTAGTCACCAGCATTGTGTATAACCCTTTGCCAGCGATGTGGAAGTCTTAGAATAGACGTAGCAGTGCCAGTTGTGTTGACAGCTCGAGCGACGTGGTCTATTGCCAGACGAATTTGTAGCAGTTCAAAATGGTTCAAATGGCTCCCAGCACTATGGAAATTAACAGCTGAGGTTATCAGTCCCCTAGACTTAGAACTACTTAAACCTAACTAACCTAAGGACATCACACACATCCATGCCTGAGGCAGGATTCGAACATGCGAGGGACCGATGACCATCGCAGTCTGGTCCCTTCAATCTCACAAACCAACCAACCAACGAACATGCGACCGTAGAAGCAGCGCAGTTCCGGACTGAAACGCCTAGAATCGCTCAACCACAGCGGCCGGCTGTAGCAGTTCTGAAGCGAATGCCATGAGGTGTTTCCTTCAGTTTAGAGATCGAGTTAAGCTTACGGGGGCTTAAGTCAGGGGAGTGCAGTAGGTGGTATAGCACTTAGAAGTACCACTAGTGAAACAAATCAGTAACAGCTTGCAATGTAGGTGCTCGAGCACTGTCTTGCAACATGATGGTCAGATCCTACATAAAGTGTCATCACTTCTGTCTCTAAGCTGGTCGTAGGCTGAATTCTATAAATGAAAAGCATAGAGACAGAAGTGGTGACACTTCCTGCAGGACCTGGCCATCATTTTGGAGGACAATGATCAAGCACGTACAGTGCGAGCTGTTACTGATTTGTCTGACTGATGGGGCTGCTAAGTGCTCTACGACCTACGGTGCTCCCCTGACTTAAGCCCTCGTGTGTTCAGTACGATATATCAACTGAAATAAATACTCTACGACATTCGTTTCAGAACTGCTACAAATTCATCGGGCAATAGACCGTGCTGCTCGAACTGTTATCACAATTGGCAGTACTAAGAGTAACCTACGACTTCCACATCGCTGGCAGTGGGTTATACTCAATGCTGATGACTACTTTGAAGGTCAGTAAAATTTTAAAACACCTACCTATTTTGTACGAGCTGCAAATAAATAGTGGCCACTATAAAGGCTCCAACCATCATATATCGTAAATTAACTAAACAAACTTTGTTACTTTCTTGTATTGTTTCAAAAATGTTATTGTGGTTACTGCATATCCTGGGCTACAAGCGTATTTTCAGGTCCATTACTGATACCAAATTTTCCACTTTGTCTTTGTTGTTCATTGGCGACAGTAAAGAATAAAATGGTGCAGATCACATTTTATAGGTAAAACGTCGAACAGGATCGGTAACATTTTGAAAGCTTTTCTATGTCTCTCAAACAATAGGTAGTTGCTTGTTCATTTCAAAAGACAAACAAGCAGCCATTACAAAACTTAAGTTTCTAAGATTACATGCCATGAGCGTTAACCATGCTACATTGGACTGAATGGAGAGTCAATCTGCACCAGACATAAAGAACATCATAGAAACATCACAGAACGAGTCTGATTCAGGCTTTGAGGAACATTGCCTTAACAAAAACCAGAAATACTCAATAGTCGTAGGAGACTTACACACAGAGGAATAGGGGGCAAATCTCACTAATTTAAGGATTCCAGAAATTAAGAAACAGATGCGTATATCCTCACGCCTATTATTAAACGCGCAGACTTAGTTGTACAATTCACCACTTTTATATGATATCCCAACCCCTATGTAGAAGTAAAATTTAGGGCCACAATAGGCAAGCACGTAAAAAGTTCTAGACTGATGCATAACTTTATTTATAAACATGTTTCGTCATGTTAGTGTAAATGTTGAATTGTGGAATTCCATATATAATTTGTCAAAATATGATCTCTGGAGTAATTTTACATTAAGCCAACGGATCGATACGTTAAGAAGATGAGTGTTTATCTTTGCCTCATCTTTATGCATATCTTTGCTTATCATCTTTGGAATCAGTATTGTTCTTAAAAATAGCTCTTAGCCCGAAACCTAGGTTATGCAATAGACATAATAAAATATGTCAAACAAGGCAAAAAGCAGTTTTTGTTTACATAATACACCTTTAAATTTCCTACTAAATATATAGTAGTTCAAAGACTGATTAGAGGAAAATAGGTTATCTTCAGCTTATTTATGCTTCGCTTACTGACGAAAATTACATTATAAGGACTAAATTTACTTGTAGAAGTGTAATGACAGCCGCATATGTTATTGGATGTATAGAGAAACAGGTCTTATGTGATAACACATAGCTGGTAAATAATAGGAAGTAACAGGTTCCTAGACCCTCAAACCGCTGGTTAGAGATATATACTCAGAAAGTCTATTTTCCAAATCCTCACTACGATAGCTATACAGCTATGTTGTAAGAATAGCATGATTCAAACGTTGATTTGAGATACGGAAGCGTCTGGTGTACCGGTGTTCCATTGATAATTATTAAGATGTAATGAGGCGTAACATGCAGTTGAAGTTTATTTATTTTTATTTTTTTTTAAAATCATTCCTTTGGTGTGACATGGCCAGGCACGAATTCCTCTGTGACAAACTCTTCATCTAGAGAAGAGCACTTTCACTCAACGTCCGCAATTATTTGTGGTTTGCCTTTTAGCCTCTTTGTTACCTTATAGAATTTTATCCTCAACGTCTCTAGTGCCAAGTTAGCTACTCCCTGATGTCTTACCTCGTCTTGTCATCCTGTATTCGTGTACTGTGTCTCATATAGTCCTTTCTTCGGCAGTTCTGCTGAGAAACGATTTTTCTTCTCTGGTCAGTCCATATACATTGAGGTGACGTTTGCCATTTGTACTCTGGTGAATCATATGAAAGGGTTACCGACGTGATTATAACTACACTACGGAAATTAGCAGAATTGGCACACGGAATGATAGTTGGAGCTAGACGCATGGAACATTCAATTTCGGAAATTCAGTATTCTGAGATTCACAGTGTCAAGATTGTGCCGAGAATACCAAATATCTGTCATTGCTTCTCATCACGGAAAATCTTAACTTAACTACTGACAGCAGCAGCTTTCTCAGTGCTAACAGACAAGCAGTACTGCTGCAAATAATCGCGGAAATCAGTGTTGGACGTACGATGATATCGACTGGACCCTAGACGACTGCAAAACCATAGTCAGGTCGGATGAGTCTCGATTCCAGTTCGTAAGAGCTGATGGAAGGGTTCGAGATGGCGCAGACCCCACGAAGTGCCAACAAGGCGCTATGCAAGCTGGGGATGGCCTCATAAGGGTATGGACTGTGTTTACATGAAATGGACTGAGTCCTCTGGTCCAGCTGAACAGATTATTGACTCGAAACTGTTTTGTTTCTGTACTTGTAGACATTCATGGATTTCATGTTCCCAAACAAAGATGAAATTTATGTATGTCAATTCGCCATGTCAGCGGGCCACAGTTGTTCGCGTTCGGTTGTTCCAAGAACATTGTGGACAATTCGAGCGAATGATTTCGCCACCCAGATCGCCCAACATTAATCCAGTCGACATGACTGTATGAGGCATAATCGAGAGTTGATTTCGATCAAAAAATCACACTGGCAACATCTTCGCTATTATAAACAGCTGTAGAGACATCGTGGCCCAATATTTGTACAGCGACTTCCAACGAGTTGTTGAGTCCATGCCATGTCGAGTTGCTGCACTACGCCAGCCAAAAGCAGATCCGACACGATACTACGAGGTATACCATGACCTGCGTCATCTCAGTATAGTTTTCCACATCCATTTTAGAGGACCATTTTACAAACACTTCGAGTATTTTCCTTTCTATGTTTCCCGCAATACATCGTTGCCATATTACGGCCTCCATCAAAATCTACATTTTCAGGAAAAATTAGAAACATAGAATTTCCGTAATGTTCTGAAATAATGTTTATTACTCAACACAGCCCAAAACTGACCTGTTAATCCGCGATTTCGATAAGTTTTAGGCATAAATTAGAGGACACTGACCTGAGAATCTGATCATCAGCTTTTCGCGACGTTCCCTAATTTCCGAGAAAATCAATGTTGCAATTTTTATGCGTACTTTCTATACGCATTGCTTACGTACCGTCTTTCCCACTGAGCGCAGCACAGTGGAGCAGCTGAGTATTCAACCTATGATGATACTGGTATGAGTTAAAGTTTCACCCGTGTAATTTTTTTTTAACCATTGTAGAGGAATTCATTAAATAGTGTATGTGATGTACGACTGTACTAAAGTAATCAAATTCTGCTTAGTAACATTATTAATAAAGCAACCATAACAGCCAATGTTCTTCAAACACGTATTCCATTTCTTACAGATTAGGTTACTGAATCGACTTACTCGCTGTTGCGTGCATCACTGTGTTAGAACATAGTTCCGGATGTTATATGCCGCAGGAAAAAAACAAACAACACAAATCTGTAAAGAGATAATTAGGACAAATTTGTACGAGTGCACTTTTGATATCAAATGGATATCAAATTAATTAATTAAACCCCTCAATTTATCACCCTACCCCCTCTGGGATATTCCCAGCACAGCGAAGAATCCCTCCCTCTCCACCTCCCCCTTCCCCTCCGGGAAATCCCAAGCCCTGCCAAACCTTGCCTCTGGGAGATTATACATGTGTGTCGGACCAGGACTCGAACGTAGGACCTTTGCCGTGGAGGCTTAGAAGGTAAAAGAAAGGCTTATAGCGAAATTTTGATATCAGATTAATTAATTAAACTACCTCCTGAAGAACCGACCAACCAGAGCCTTGCTTTGTACTTCCCCAGTCGCGACATGCTAAGCCACAGCTTCTAGTCGGCTGAGCCTTCGTCAATACGCCTGCCGCTGGAGGCGGACCGGTGTCACTAATTCCTAACACACTCTGAAACAAGCAGTGGTCCAGAGTTCTAACAGTAGTTCCACCTCCGCTGTTGACTTCCCAGTTTAAGAAGTTCACTTTGCCTAATACGAGACGAATTTATCACGTAAACTGTAGATGCTTCCCTTTTGTGCATGATATTTTCGAAGACAGAAGAGACTGGGAAATTCAAGCGTTTTCACATCGCTGAAGTATCGTTACTTGTTGATTTTTAGAGTGGAAATCCTATGCTACAATGTGACATAGGCTATTCTTCATCTAGGTATTCCCTCATCAGGTAAAAACGTTGTTCTTACCTGATTAATAGCTGTTACGATATGCACCTCAGTACTAGGGTGTTAAACTGATTTTTGGATCATGGCAAAGTGCTGAGAACATACTCTACCTCAGTTTGTACGTGAGAGATTGAAACTTCGTTAAAAGATCACGACACACTCCAACTCGCGAATTATATTCGTGACACTCTCGCCCTCGCTTCCACCTGCCCAGTGACACGTCACTGACATAAAATTCGTCGACCAGTTATTGACACTGATCATGAGAGTCCCTTTGCACTGTTAGAAATTTCTTTCCTGCAGTCAGATTATACTTTTCAGGCAGCCGTTAGACTCACTTCTGTGACATCTCTGGGGGCCATCCTGAGGCGCTTCTTCCGATCCCAGAATGGGTGGTAACCATTATCAGACACCTGTAGGTATCCAATGCTAAATAAATTCTGTCGTTTGTCTTGTCGTGCCGGTCGAAGTACGTCACTTAGAATTCTGGTATACAGCACCATAACAAATCCTGCTGAGACTGTTTACGGGGGCAGTAGGATGTTTCACTTTCTCCTCTGACCCTGCAAGGAATCCGATGCGGTCCACACCACTGCCACTAGGTCACATGCGAAAAACCAGCACCAAGTCTACTGGGTTGCGAACCTCTTCCTGCTCGTTAGGACTGCGCCGCTCCCGGCCGCCAAGCCACCGTTCACCTGTCGGGCAGAAAATAATGTTTCTAGAATCTCAAAAGCTATCTATCTAAAAATGACTACGCGCTTAATTTTTGCTGAGGTAAGTAACACGATGTTGAACAATATGCCGGATAGTCAAACCCTGGGAATAGTAGCGTAATGCATGTGAGCTGACCACACCCTCCTAAACGTACATGATCCTGCAGACCTGGGTTTCTTTCAAATTCGGTACTGCAGAAGGTTTCCTATTGGTTCCCGCCAAATTGGTGGATGGCTGCTTCGGGAACTCAAATGTGTATCGATGGAAGGAAAGCACACTTCTATCGTGGAAAACTTGAGAAAACTTAGAGAATCGACATTTGAAGATGGCTTCAGAAGGGGTTACTGCCGCCATTTCGTATAGGGACCTAGAAAATAAGATGAGACAAATTAGCGCTCATGCAGCGGCATATTGACAGTTTTCTCTTCCCTCGTTTCATTAGCGAGTGGAACAGGAAGTGACTAGCAGGACAGGAAGTGACTAGCAATGGTACTGCGTACCCTCCACCATCCACTGTACAATAGCTGGATAAAAAAGTATATACGTTGATGTGAATTTGGTCTACCTGTTAAGATGTCAGTCCATCCATTTATAGGCCACAAATATTATGGGAGAATGTTGTCTGTTATTTATCGAGGAAACGGGAGACGGAACTTACACTGTTGATTGCCTCTCAGCAGAAACCTTCGTATTAGCAACTAATTTTCTCACTGCAGTCACATCGTGAGATGTACGTGAAAGGGTGTCCTATGTTTGCTTAAGAATCGAACAGAGCTCACTTCTCATCACTCCTTCTGTCAGAATATCGTTTATCCGCCATATTCACACGTATCTTCCTGTATTTGATACACAGGGTGTAACAAAAAGGTACGGCCATACTTTCAGGAAACATTCCTCACACACAAATAAAGAAAAGATGTTATGTGGATATGTGTCGGGAAACGCTTAAAATCCATGTTAGAGCTCATTTTAGTTTCGTCAGTATGTACTGTACTTCCTCGATTCACCGCCAATTGGCCCAATTGAAGGAAGGTAATGTTCACTTCGGTGCTTGTGTTGACATGCGACTCATTGCTCTACAGTACTAGCATCAAGCACAGAAGTACGTAGCATCAACAGGTTAGTGTTCATCACGAACGTGGTTTTCAGTCAGTGCAATGTTTACAAATGCGGAGTTGGCAGATGCCCATTTGATGTATGGATTAGCACGCGGCAATAGCCGTGGCGCGGTACGTTTCTATCGAGACAGATTTCCAGAACGAAGGTGTCCCGACAGGAAGACGTTCGAAGCAATTGATCGGCGTCTTAGGGAGCACGGAACATTGGAGTCTATGACTCGCGACTGGGGAAGACCTAGAACGACGAGGACACCTGCAATGGACGTGGCAATTCTTCGTGCAGTTGACGATAACCCTAATGTCAGCGTCAGAGAAGTAACTGCTGTACAAGGTAACGTTTACCACGTCACTGTACGGAGATTGCTGCGGGAGAACCAGTTGTTTCCGTACCATGTACAGCGTGTGCAAGCACTGTCAGCAGCTGATTGGCCTCCACGGGTATACTTCTGCGAATGGTTCATCCAACAATGTGTCAATCCTCATTTCAGTGCAAATGTTCTCTTTACGGATGAGGCTTCACTCCAACGTGATCAAATTGTAAATTTTCATAATCAACATGTGTGGGCTGACAAGAATCCGCACGAAATTGTGCAATCACGTCATCAACACAGATTTTCTGTGAATGTTTGGGCAGGCATTGTTGGTGATGTCTTGATTGGGCCCCATGTTCTTCCACCTACGCTCAATGGAGCACGTTATCATGATTTCATACGGGATACTCTACCTGTGATGCTAGAACGTGTGTCTGTACAAGTACGACACAACATGTGGTTCATGCACGATGGAGCTCCTGCACATTTCAGTCGAAGTGTTCGTACGCTTCTCAACAACAGATTCGGTGACCGATGGATTGGTAGAGGCGGACCAATTCCATGGCCTCCACGCTCTCCAGACCTCAACCCTCTCGACTTTCATTTATGGGGTCATTTGAAAGCTCTTGTCTACGCAACCCCGGTACCAAATGTAGAGACTCTTCGTGCTCGTGTTGTGGACGGCTGTGATACAATACGCCATTCTCCAGGGCTGCATCAGCGCGTCAGGGATTCCATGCGACGGAGGGTGGATGCACGTATCCTCGCTAACGGAGAACATTTTGAACATTTCCTGCAACCAAGTGTTTGAAGTCACGCTGGTACGTTCTGTTCCTGTGTGTTTCCATTCCATGATCAATGTCATTTGAAGAGAAGTAATAAAATGAGCTCCAACATGGAAAGTAAGCGTTTCCGGACATTGTCCACATAACATATTTTCTTTCTTTGTGTGTGAGGAATGTTTCCTGAAAGTTTGGCCGTACCTTTTTGTAACACCCTGTATAGAATTTGAATCTACCTGATTTTGACGAATAAGAAATGTGCCCACCGAGTCATAGACCACTGCTAGTTCTCTCGAAATCCACTCACGTTCCAACGGCACTGTTCCATTAGTTAGGCTGTCTAGTCCACCACCCGTCAGTGGCTAAGTAGGAAACCATCACAACGAGAAAAACAGCACACTAACGACCAATTAGAAAACTACAACCATGCAAAGCATATGAAAGTTATCCAAAAAAATTGGTAAACAGAACAACAATTCATCGATATCGTATAATTGTCTGACATCTCCCTCTACGTGTCCTAACTTTCCTAATCGTCTTTCTCCGACTCAACGCTGGAAATACCACAGTGTAATGATGCCAAAGTCTTCATAGATAGGATAGTTTTTGGTGGGAAAAGCAGTGCCCTTTTTTCGAGTAGAGTACACCTCCATATAACGAATCTAACAGTACCACACAGGTTCCAATCCACTGTCCACTGAATGATTTATATTGGTGCAACAGCCTGCCGGCCAGAGTGGCCGAGCGGTTCTAGGCGCTTCAGTCTGGAACCGTGCGACCGCTACGGTCGTAGGTTCAAATCCTGCCTCGGACATGGATGTGTGTGATGTCCTTAGGTTAGTTAGGTTTAAGTAGTTCTAAGTTCTAGGGGACTCATGACCTTAGAAGTTAAGTCCCATAGCGCTCAGAGCCATTTTTTTGCAACAGCCTCTTATCTCAACCATAATTCACAGCTATTGCAACATTAGGCAGAATATTTCGGACTTAAAATAGCATTTCTATTGTTACTACCACGCGCTGTTCGACATAGGATTGTGTTCCACCTAGAGTAGACTATATACATATGGGTAAAGCCGGCCGGTGTGGCCGAGCGGTTCTAGGCGCTTCAGTCTGGAACCGCGCGACCGCTACGGTCGCAGGTTCGAATCCTGCCTCGGGCATGGGAGTATGTGATGTCCTTAGGTTAGTTAGGTTTAAGTAGTTCTAATTTCTAGGGGACTGATGACCTCAGATGTTAAGTCCCATAGTGCCCAGAGCCATTTGAACCATATGGGCAAGACGCATAAGGATTGTGGTAGTTATTTATTTAGAAACAAACTCAGTGCTTACAACCTTATTTAACTATCATACGTGGGTAGCCAATTAACCAATGAGTACAAGCCAGACCAAATTAATGGCAATATTCCTTCCAGCAACTGCAGTCATCTTAGGAAGTCTTACCACTCGATCCGAATTGTAGCGCCACAGTCTCTGAGTTGACATACCGACGGGATTTACGGTCGCTTGCCTTTTCCACTATCACTTCTTCGTGGTAGGATTACACCTCCATAAAAATCCAAGCAAATGTATTTGAGCCCGACGCATACTTCTTTTTTAGTTCACCGACTAACCCGACATATGTATTCTCCTTCAGCTCACACCAGGTGGGTACTGCTAGGTATTTAACTGCAGTTAAAACTTCCGATGACCGTGTATTCGATTTCTAGTCTTATAAATGTACAGCAGATGCAGCTACGTTCAGGTCAATTATGATTCCCACCATAGAGCTTCCCACCTGCTTCCTGGCAAATCTATCACATGCAAACATTTTACATAAAAAGTAAATACGCCGCAAGCAGGTGCACAGTGCGTCAGTATTATCGAATAACCTTCTATCCCAACGTTACACACTCTAATTGAATCTTATGTTTACAGAAGAAATAAGTCGTCTTTCCCTGAGATTACTTTTTCCGTTATATTTTCGAATGGAGTACGCCAACATATACGATTCTAGCAGCATCCATATGATGGGTCCGTTTGCTCAGTGTATCAGTCATGGAACGCAAACAGATGTGAGCTTACGTGAATGGTGGGCAGCGACTGTGAACTGAGCTGTCAAATCTATGTTACTGTTCGCCCGTAACTATGGTTTAATCACAAACGGTTCTATGCATCATGGTGTAAGGGTAGCAGCTGTCAATAGTTTCGCTTACATCTCAATGCCATCCAACTATACACTTCCTCCATCTGAAACGCTCGCACGTAAGTCGTGGGAGATAGGAAATGTCTTAGAGTTTTCGACAGCTTAACGAATAAACGTAGCAAATATTCCCATACAAAATTTTACTAATTTTTGCTTATACATACATGCAGGGGACAATCTTTTCTTTATATTTGTTGGGTGTAGTTTTAATAAAATCACGATTAATTTTTAACTTATAACTTAATTCTAAATCTTAATCAGCAATTTACGTAATTCTAGAGTCAGTAATTTGGCGTGTGCAAAGAAGGTATCTCCTCTATTTCTTACAAATATCTACTTTTGTTCCTGTAAACTGTATCCTTTATGGCTTTAACAGTTAGCTCTGTACCTTCTTGCAAACTTTCTATACGAGAGAATTCGGAGATTTTAATTTTACCTCTTATTTTCTCCGTGAAACAATTTGTAAAGCACTCCACATCTTCTTCTATGTTTGCCAAGAGTCTTCTACACCAACAGCTCTTCTAGTACTTATTCCTACGAAATTTATGTGTAGAACATAATGTTTACAACTTTTGCAAAGAAGTGTTCATTAAATGTAAATGATACATCGCTTTTAAACTCCGCAAATGACTGGTCAGTTTCTAGGAGCACAACATCCAGGTCGCCACATTTAGGATAATGTATCCCTCCTTAAAGTTGATAAAAATGGAATGAAGTTTACTGAAAATGATTTCTTGTATATGTAGTAAACATTCTCGTTTCCTTTGATTTCGGCGAGCCCTCCAAAACATGACCAAATTCCAGAGCTATTTACTCTACACGCAAATATTTTATATTTCTCAGTCGTAGCCACATTTCTCCATATACCGTGTTTAAAGCCATATGTAAACGTTGGAAGCACATCTGCAGGAGCTCCTCCTTTTTCCAATGGCTGTTTATATTCTTCCCTTATGACAACTATCTTCGCCGTAGACCCCAGTTTTCTCCATTTACAGTTTTCTTTTTCGTGCACAAAACACATTAACTGTTCTTTGAGGAGTAATTTCCTTAATAGGGAATGGTTTAGGTCGTAACACTTGTGGAATAACATTGTTTCTGCGGACCACACCCAATTCGCCAGTATCTCTGTTTGATGTCCTAAATTTTGAAAAATACATTTCGTTTGCTTTAATATTACGTTTCTGTATAACACTTTCATCATCTTTGTTGGAGTCAGTGTTAAGAATCTCCACATAATTTACAGATAGAGAAAGAAAACTCTATGCAGACGGAACTTTGCTTTAGAGTCTATCAGACTTACTTGAACGCCAGTCCGTTTATGGATATTCTTATTACCCCAGTAGACATGGCAGGATGTCATTAAACACTACACATTAGCCGTTCTGTAAGCTATTTTTAGCTGGCACCACACGGATGTAATTGGCAAAGAATACAGTGGAGCATTGTTTACTAGACTGTAATCCATTTCAACGGTCTTGCACCACATGGAACTCACGTTCCATTCTCTAGTTGTAAATTGTAGCCACCAGCCTGATAATGCCGAGTCCCATCGCCAAGAAAGTCGTCATACTTTCTCCTAGTCGCGTGTCTGGATTACCGATAGCTTTGTTCAGTCCTGGACTAGTAACTTGACATGCACATTTGATATAAATGCTTAATCTACAAACATAGGTCATCCACGTTAAGCATTCTCTCCCAACTCTGTTATGGTTGTCTACAGTCACACAGCTGCTTCCCTGGCGGTCTCCTTCCATGCAGAAATTGTGGTTTGATATTATAAAATCGCAGAATTTCTGGTCGGATGAGTATAAGGTAATACCAATAGCAGAAGAACATGATATAACTGTAGCGGGATTCGTTAAGAATAGGAAGGTAGGACAGAGAACGAGTTAGTATGATAGTGTTGTTCTTATCAGAATTTGCAATAAGCCGACAACAACAACGGTAGTTCAGATGTACATGCCGACATTGCAAGTGCAAGATGAAGAGATAGAGGAGATTTATGAATGTATTGAACAGGTGATGCAGTACCTAAAGGGAGAAGAAAATCTAATAGTTGTGGAGGACTGGAAAGCAGCTTTAGAGAAAGAAGATGATGAAAGGGCTATAGGACAATATGGGTTTGGCTTTAGGAATGAAAGACGAGTAAGAAAATTAGTAATAGGGAATACTCGACTCAAGAACCACATGAGGCGAGACATACTTTACTTAATCTACCAGCCAGCCCCAACTGTGTCGTTTGGATTTCGTTGTGAGCTGTTGGGACATTATCGCGAGCAAGTTGGCGAAATTCTAGCCGCCCTTCTGTGGAGATTTCAAGTAACTTTATTATATTTTAATTGAAGTGCACCAGCGGAATATTCTGACTTTCGGCCGTTAACGTTCAGTTTACGTGCCCTAGGCGATACCTTCTACATTGTTCCATTGACCTCCCTGTTATGTGCTGGTCGGGTGGAGTGGAAGTTACCCTGTTACTTGGTCCGTTGACTGTCTATCGGTTGGGTTGCCGTCGGTTTGAGAATTGTTTGGCTGACTGCCTGTCTCACCTAAGCGAGCGTTAGTGTTTGAATTCCAGGGCGACCCTTGGAAACTTTGCTGCCTTTTCTTATTTGATGAGTTGGGATGTTTTGGGGGATGAGACCAAACTGCGAGGTTTGGACCTTGCCGTTGGTGGGGAGTCTTGCGTGCCTCAGCAATACAGATAGCCGTACCGTAGTTGCAACCACAACGGAGGGGCATCTGTTGAGAGGCCAGACAAACGTGTGGTTCCTGAAGAGGGGCAACAGCCTTTTCAGTTGTTGCAGGAACAACAGTCTGGATGATTGACAGATCTGCCCTTGTAATACTAACCAAAACAGCCTTGCTGTGCTGGTACTGCGAACGGCTGAAAGCAAGGGGAAACTACGGCCGTAATTTTTCCCGAGGGCACGCAGCTTTACTGTATGATGAAATGATGATGGCCTCCTCTTGGGTAAAATATTCAGGAGGTAAAATAGTCGCCCATTCGGATCTCCGGGAGGTGAATACTCAGGAGGACGTCGTTATCAGGAGAAAGAAAACTGGCGTTCTACGGATCGGAGCATGGAATGTCAGATCCCTTAATCGGGCAGGTAGGTTAGAAAATTTAAAAAGGGAAATGGATAGGTTAAAGTTAGATATAGTGGGAAATAGTGAAGTTCGGTGGCAGGAGGAACAAGGCTTCTGGTCAGGTGAATACAGTGTTATAAATACAAAATAAAATAGGGGTAATGCAGGAGTGGGTTTAATAATGAATGAAAAAATAGGAGTGCGGGTAAGCTACTACAAACAGCATAGTGAACGCATTATTGTGGCCAAGATAGACACGAAGCCCACGCCTACTACAGTAGTACAAGTTTATATGCCAACTAGCTCTGCAGATGACGAAGACATTGAAGAAATGTATGATGAAATAAAAGAAATTATTCAAATAGTTAAGGGAGACGAAAATTTTATAGTCATGGGTGACTGGAATTTGGTATTAGGAAAAGGGAGAGAAGCAAACTTAGTAGGTGAATAGGGATTGGGGCTACGAAATGAAAGAGGAAGCCGTCTGATAGAATTTTGCACAGAGCACAACTTAATCATAGGTAACACTTGGTTCAAGAGTCATAAAAGAAGGTTGTATACATGGAAGAAGTCTGGAGATACTGACAGGTTTCAGATAGATTACATAATGGTAAGACAAAGATTTAGGAACCACGTTTTAAATTGTAAGACATTTCCAGAGGCAGATGTGGACTCTGATCACAAGCTATTGGTTATGAACTGTAGATTAAAACTGAAGACACTGCAAAAAGGTTGGCATTTAAGGAGATGGGACCTGGATAAACTGAAAGAACCAGATGTTGTACAGGAGAGCACAAGGGAACAATTGACAGGAATGGGGGAAAGAAATACAGTAGAAGAAGAATGGGTAGCTTTGAGAGATGAATTAGTGAAGGCAGCAGAGGACCTAGTAGGTAAAAAGAAGAGGGCAAGTAGAAATCCTTGGGTAACAGAAGAAATACTAAATTTAATTGATGAAAGGATAAATTATAAAAATGCAGTAAATGAAGCAGGCAAAATGGAATACAAACGTCTCAAAAACGAGATCGACTGGAAGTGCAAAATGGTTAAGCAGGGATGGCTAGAGGACAATTAAAGAGACCTTTGGAGATAAGAGAACCACTTGTATGAACATCAAGAGCTCAGATGGAAACCCAGTTCTAAGCAAAGAAGGGGAAGCAGAAAGGTGGAGGGAGTATATAGAGGGCCTATACAAGGGCAATGAATTTAATATTATGGAAATGGAAGAGGATGTAGATGAAGATGAAACGGGAGATACGATACTGCGTGAAGAGTTTGGCAGAGCACTGAAAGTTCTAAGTCGAAACAAGGCCCCGGGAGTAGACAACATTCCATTAGAAATACTGACGGCCTTGGGAGAGCCACTTCCGACAAAACTCTACCGTCTGGTGAACAAGATATATGATACAGGCGAAATACCCTCAGACTTCAAGAAGAATATAATAATTCCGATTCCAAAGAAAGCAGGTGCTGACAGATGTGAAAATTACCGAACAATCAGTTTAATATGTCTCACATGCAAAATACTAACGCGTATTCTCTACAGACGAATGGAAAAACTCGTAGAAGCTGACCCCGGGAAAGATCAGTTTGGATTCTGTAGAAATATTGGAACACGTGAGGCAATACTGACACTACGGATTATCTTAGAAGCTAGATTAAGGAAAGACAAACCTACGTTTCTAGCATTTGTAGATTTAGAGAAAGCTTTTGACAATGTTGACTGGAATACTCTCTTTCAAATTCTGAAGGTGGCAGGGGTAAAATACAGGGAGCGAAAGGCTATTTACAATTTGTACAGAAACCAGATGGCAGTTATAAGAGTCGCGGGGCACGAAAGGGAAGCAGTGGTTGGGAAGGGAGAGAGACAGGTTTGTAGCCTATCCCCGACGTTATTCAATCTGTATATTGAGCAAGCAGTAAAGGAAACAAAAGAAAAATTTGGAGTAGGTATTAAAATCCATGGAGAAGAAATAAAAATTTTGAGGTTCGCCGATGATATTGTAATTCTGCCAGAGACAGCAAAGGACTGGGAAGAGCAGTTGAACGGATTGGACAGTGTCAAACTAGGATAATTGAATGTAGTCGAATTAAGTCGGGTGATGCTGAGGGAATTAGATTAGGAAATGAGACACTTAAAGTAGTAAAGGAGTTTTGCTATTTGGTGAGCAAAATCAGTGAGGATGGTCGAAGTAGAGAGGATATCAAATGTTGACTGGCAATGGCAAGGAAAGGGTTTCTGAAGAAGAGAAATTTGTTAACATCGAGTATTGATTTAAGTGTCAGGAAGTCGTTTCTGAAAGTATTTGCATGGAGCGTAGCCATGTATGGAAGTGAAACATGGACGATAACTAGTTTGGACAAGAAGAGAATAGAAGCTTTCGAAATGTGGTGCTACAGAAGACTGCTGAAGATTAGATGGGTGGATCATATAACTAATGAGGAGGTATTGAATAGGGTTGGGGAGAAGAGAAGTTCGTGGCACAACTTAACTAGAAGAAGGGATCGGTTGGTAGGACATGTTCTGAGGCATCAAGGGACCACCAATTTAGTACTGGAGGGCAGCGTGGAGGGTAAAAATCGTAGAGGGAGACCAAGAGATGAATACACTAAAATGATTCAGAAGGATGTAGGTTGCAGTAGGTACTGGGAGATGAAGAGGCTTGCAGAGGATGGAGTAGCATGGAGAGCTGCATCAAACCAGTCTCAGGAATAAAGACCACAACCATAACAATACGGAAAACCTAAATCAGGATGGCCGGGCGCGGGGATTGAATACTTGTCCTCCCAAATGCGAGTCCAGTGTGCTAACCACTGCGCCACCTAGTTCGGTTTCCTTATTTGTCGTCGTTGTTTGTTTTTGTATGGCTTCTAGCTGATTTTAAACTATAGTCGTTTTGCCCTTAAGGCCTGAGATTGTTTGGGCCTTCAGCCTGATACACTCCTGGAAATGGAAAAAAGAACACATTGACACCGGTGTGTCAGACCCACCCTACTTGCTCCGGACACTGCGATAGGGCTGTACAAGCAACGATCACACGCACGGCACAGCGGACACACCAGGAACCGCGGTGTTGGCCGTCGAATGGCGCTAGCTGCGCAGCATTTGTGCACCGCCGCCGTCAGTGTCAGCCAGTTTGCCGTGGCATACGGAGCTCCATCGCAGTCTTTAACACTGGTAGCATGCCGCGACAGCGTGGACGTGAACCGTATGTGCAGTTGACGGACTTTGAGCGAGGGCGTATAGTGGGCATGCGGGAGGCCGGGTAGACGTACCGCCGAATTGCTCAACACGTGGGGCGTGAGGTCTCCACAGTACATCGATGTTGTCGCCAGTGGTCGGCGGAAGGTGCACGTGCCCGTCGACCTGGGACCGGACCGCAGCGACGCACGGATGCACGCCAAGACCGTAGGATCCTATGCAGTGCCGTAGGGGACCGCACCGCCACTTCCCAGCAAATTAGGGACACTGTTGCTCCTGGGGTATCGGCGAGGACCATTCGCAACCGTCTCCATGAAGCTGGGCTACGGTCCCGCACACCGTTAGGCCGTCTTCCGCTCACGCCCCAACATCGTGCAGCCCGCCTCCAGTGGTGTCGCGACAGGCGTGAATGGAGGGACGAATGGAGACGTGTCGTCTTCAGCGATGAGAGTCGCTTCTGCCTTGGTGCCAATGATGGTCGTATGCGTGTTTGGCGCCGTGCAGGTGAGCGCCACAATCAGGACTGCATACGACCGAGGCACACAGGGCCAACACCCGGCATCATGGTGTGGGGAGCGATCTCCTACACTGGCCGTACACCACTGGTGATCGTCGAGGGGACACTGAATAGTGCACGGTACATCCAAACCGTCATCGAACCCATCGTTCCACCATTCCTAGACCGGCAAGGGAACTTGTTGTTCCAACAGGACAATGCACGTCCGCATGTATCCCGTGCCACCCAACGTGCTCTAGAAGGTGTAAGTCAACTACCCTGGCCAGCAAGATCTCCGGATCTGTCCCCCATTGAGCATGTTTGGGACTGGATGAAGCGTCGTCTCACGCGGTATGCACGTCCAGCACGAACGCTGGTCCAACTGAGGCGCCAGGTGGAAATGGCATGGCAAGCCGTTCCACAGGACTACATCCAGCATCTCTACGATCGTCTCCATGGGAGAATAGCAGCCTGCATTGCTGCGAAAGGTGGATATACACTGTACTAGTGCCGACATTGTGCATGCTCTGTTGCCTGTGTCTATGTGCCTGTGGTTCTGTCAGTGTGATCATGTGATGTATCTGACCCCAGGGATGTGTCAATAAAGTTTCCCCTTCCTGGGACAATGAATTCACGGTGTTCTTATTTCAATTTCCAGGAGTACATAAAGAAATTTTAGGATAAGGGCTTCTGCTTTCTAAAATTCAAATTCCTGTTTCGAGCCTAAAGTTATTCGCCTTCATCCGCTTTTAAGTTCAAGTTGTTTTGCCTTTAATTCGTGGGATTGTTTGGGCCTTGAGCATAATTTAGAGAAATGTTTTAAGATGAGGCCTTCTGCCTTTTTAAATTCAGATTCTTGTTTTTGAGTGTTAAGTGATTGGCCTTCAGCCGGTTTTAAATTAGTTGTTTTGCCCTTGAGGTATGAGACTGAATAGCGCATTTGGCCCTGAATTAAGTTCTAAAATTAATGTTTGGCTTGCTCTGTTTTTAATGTTCTCTTCACTCTTGAGTTGTTTGTCAAATGAATAAAGTAGTATGTTCGAGTGTAACTGACAGCCACTCATTTTGGCCACTTCCCACAAATTAAACTATCTGTCCCGTCCTGCGGGTATAGCAACGGATCTCAGTGATTATGGTAATAGATTGTTGCATGGAGGGTCGTGGCTTCAAAACACACCTGAACTGTAAAATTTTAATATCTATATTCGGTTCAGGTACATTTTAGAAGTATCCAAAAAGTCAAGGATCATTGTTCTGGAAGGTTCTGTAACTGTATATATACCGTATGTGCTCTGCCTGGAGGCCTCCATGCTCTTGTATGTGCAAGTGCCGAATAAACCTTCGTTAAGTGAAGTTAGTGTTTAATTTTAATTTTGAAAACCAACAGCCTCAGTTTACATACATTGAAATCGAGGCTGTTGGTTTTTAAAATTAAATTTAATATTTATACAGTTGCTGACAGGGCCGCGAAATGTTGAAAATATTGCAGTTAGTGTTCGTCATTCATCTAATTACACCTTCTCTATTTTGGTGGAGACGCTGGGTATTTGAACTTGTGATAGCGCACATTATCGACGACACAATTACTCCCATCAGCCTACGACAGAGCCGCCGTTTACGTGGTGAGAAACCCGAGTTCGATCCATATTGAACTGATCGCAACCTATTGGAGACAGAAGAAGAAGAGGACATTACGATGACAGAAACTGTGTGCTAGCACATGAGACATCCTTCCTGGTTCTCTGGTGATGATGGCCATGATCCAAACAAGTGGCTGAAGGTATATGAGATTATACCCCAATTTAACAAATGGGACGACACCGTGTGTTTGGATAACGTATTTTTTTGCTTGGAGGGAACTACCAAGTAATGTTATGAGAACAACGAGGAGAAGTTCACAACCTGGGAAGTATTCCAGGCGGAATTGCGCAAGTATTTTGGCGACACACAACGACAGAAGTGCACGGCTGAAGAGAAATTAAAGAGCAGACACAGCGTTCAGGAGGAACTACAGCATCATACATTCAAGACGTCTTGGAGCTGTGCAAAATAGTGGATCCCAGAATGAAGGAGGAAGATAAGGTTGCACATCTCATGAAGGGTGTTGCAGAGGACATGCATCAAGGACTACTCCTGGAGGAGGTTTCGACAGCAGACGACTTCATAAGATGGTGCCAGTATATCGAGAATATGCATCAAAAAGAATTACAACCAAGGAGTCTGAACGGCTTCCAAAGATCTCATCGATGTCTGTGATGGAGGAAGAAACTGATTTCACAAGTGTTGTTCGTCAGATAGTGAGAGAGGAAGTTCAGAAGGCACTTGGATTGCACGGCGAGAAAAACTGAGACGCTTCAAGAGGTCATAATGGAGGAAGAGGAACAGACATTCAACCCAATCTCGCGTCTTTCATTTCCCTTCATAACTGTGAAAAAGTCAAGACCCAGGCGAAGTTGCATTCCTACAATGTCACGTCAGGAACCTGTTTGGGCACCTAGGAAGACCCAGGATAACTAACCAGTATGTTTCCACTGCGGAAGACAGGGACATTAGGTGCGCTATTTTCGACGAAAGTGGCGGATATTTGATGACGCCCGGGCCAGAAGACAGTAGACCGATCTTAGCCGACGCCAGCTCCTGGACGACGAAGATGAACAAAGAGATGTGGGGGCAGGACGACGTATGTCACCGTCGCCGCAAGCTAGCCGCTGGAGAGGACGCTCCCCGATCAAGGTCTCAATCGCCGTTTAGAAGCTCTAGACTATCTCCTATCCACCGCAACCTGGAAAACTTAATGGTGAGACCTTCCTTACAGATGAGGCCGCCGAAGTGGAAAATCCTCCACCGTCGATCACTACAAAAATGATAGGAAATTACGTCGATATTCTCATGAATGGTCGACCAGCCCAAGATCTCGTGGACTCTGGAGCCTCATATTCAGTCATTTCGGAGAAATACCGTCGCCAGTTGCTGAAAACCGTATTCGTCTACGGCAAAACACATCTGCTGAAGGTGGCTAGTGAAAAATATGTAAAACCTACAGCAAGATGTCTCATTCATGCGGGTATAAGTGGGCATTCACAGCACAGAGAATTCATCGTCTTACAAGAGTGTAGTCTTGACGTAATTCTCAGATTGGACTTAAGAATGCTTCTCAGGCAATTATAGATTGTGGTCACTCGAAGATTACGCTAGACTAGTTGAGATACTGTGGACAGGAAGATGAATATCCGAATATGTTGAGAGTATGTGTGCTGGATGAAGTGATCATTCCTGCAGTCAGAGCTAGAAAGGTAATTGTCATGTGTCATGCTATGCATCAACCAATGGATCTTGTAGAGCAACATAAGAGAAGCGTAACACTTAAGAATAACTTGGTCATCCCAGCCCCTGTCGTCTCGTTTAAGAACGGATTCGGTGAATTGTGGATAGTTAACTGTCGCCGAGAAATGCAGATCCTTCCAAGACGCTTGTGCGTAACAGCTGAGCTTTATAGAAACGTCCGATGCTGAGTCTGTGGGCGAAATTAGCGTTACCACTTGGAGACAAGATCTTCTAGCTCGACTATCACCAGATCTCACTGAGGAACAATAGAAAAATCTACTTGCTATTCTTCAGGAGTTCTCTGAATCTTCAATCACAGATGAAGAGCAAATTAGACAAATCGACGGTAAAGCACCGGATTAGCACTGGAGACCATCAACCAATAAGCCAGAGAGCATAACGAGTGTCAGCAACGGAACGTCGAATAATTCGCGACGAGATAGAGAAAATGATGAAGAATAAATCATCCTGAATTATCAGAGCCCATGGTCGTCACCAGTGGTTCTCCTCACGAAGAAGGATGGTAGTTGACATTTTTGTTTTGATTACAGGAAGCTTAATATGATAACTAAAAATTACGTTTACCCTCTTCCACGAACTGACCATACCCTCGATTGTCTGAACGGGGCTAAAATGTACCAAACTATGGACATGTACTCGGGATATTGGCAAATCGAAGTAGATGAGGCTGATCTTGAGGAAACTGCATCCATCACGACTGATGTCCTGTATGAGTTTAAGGTAATACCGTTTGGTTTATGTAATGCACCAACCACTTTTGAGTGGATGATGGAAATCTTCTAAGTCACCTGAAGTGGACGATGTGTCTTTGTTATTTAGATGACATTATAATGTTTTCAGAGACATTTGATGAACACATAAAGAGACTGAGGGTCGTTCTTAAGTGTCTCCAATAGGGCGGACTGAAACTTAATCCACGTAAGGGTCTGTTTGGAGCAAAAGAAATCAATATACATGGACACATTGTGTCAAACGAAGGTGTGGGGCCAGACCAAGAAAAGGTGAAATCGATAACGGAGTTTCCTATTGCTAAAAGTATAAGAGATGTGAGAAGCTTTCTTGGCTTGTGTTCTTATTATCTTCGTTTTATCAAAGATTTTTGTATCAAAGCCAGGCCACTCCAAGTGTTGTTAAAAGCTGATGCTAAATTTATCTGGGGTGATGCTCAACAAGATTCTTTACATGTGCTGCGAAAACCTCTGACGACCGACCCTGTACTTGGTCTGTATGTTGAGAGAGCTTCTACTGAACTACACACAGATGCCAGTGGGTACGGGATCAGTACTGTTCTGGAGCAAATTTCAGATGGAAAAGGAAAAGTTATAGCCTATGCATCTAGGACACTTAACAAAAGCCAAGAGAAACTACTCAACTACAGAAAGAAAATGTCTTGCTGTGATCTGGGCCATGCGCAGATTTCGACAGTATCTCTATGCGAGGCCATTCACAGTTGTTACAGACCATCATTTACTTTGCTGGTTGACAGGTCTCATGGATCCAAAAGTACGAATCGCCAGGTGGGCACTACGTATTCAAGAGTATGACATTACCATAGTATACAAAAGTGGAGGAAAACATCAAGATGGCGACTGTCTCTCAAGAAACCCTGTGCAAGACCATCAGGACTTTGATGAAAATAGTGACTCTCTCGCTGCAGTCCAGGATCTCTCTGCCGAGCAGAAGAAGGACGCCAACATATCTCAAATTATGCTTGCCACAAATCGGTCAGAGGATGTGAATGGACTATATAAGGTAGTTAATGGATTACTTTGCAAGGAAAGCTTTCATCCATTAGGAAAGAGGTGGCTACCAGTGATTCCTAAACACATGCCCTTAGATGTTCTACAGAAATTCCATGACAGACCGGAGGCCGGATATTTAGGATTTATTAAGCCATACGATAGGATTCGCAAGAAATCCTTAGCTCCAGGTTTATTTAGGAGTATCCGTCACTATGTGTCGCACTATCGAGATTGCCAGTGGAGAAAGGCAATTCCTCAGAAACCACCTGGCCGACTCATACCAAATCCACCAGCCGAAACGCCTTTCCAACGTGTTGGGATTGACCTCCTCGGACGATTTCCAACGTCTGCTAGTGGCAATAGATGGATTATTGTTTGCACTGATTATCTGACACGCTATACCATTACAAAAGCCGTGGAAACAGCCGAAGCGTTCGAGGTAGCCAAATTCATAGTGGAAGACATTGTATTAAAACACGGTTCCCCAAGGTCGTTAATTACGGATCGAGGAATTGTTTTTCAATCGAATCTTGTGACAGAGATAAACCGTCGGTGCAACATTACTCATCACATGACGACTGCCTACAATCCGCAAACTAACAGGCTTACTGAACTCTTTAATATGATCTTGGCCGAAATGCTATCAATGTTCGTCAGTGTTGAGCAGAACAATGGGGATGAGGTGCTACATTTCGTAACGTTTGTCTACAACACCGCCAAACAGGACACCTCAGGATTTACGCCATTTTTCCTGGTGCATGGGCGTGAGGATTCGACGATGATTGACACTCTGTTTCCGTTACATCCTGATGACATGGACGACGACTACATCTACCAGGTGTTAACCAGAGCTGGGGAATCTCGGCAGTTAGGTCGAGCACGCTCAATAAAACGACCGCCGAAGGTATGATGCGAGGCACCGCCCTGTTGTCTACCAGCCTGGTGACCTCGTCTGGATCTTCAGTCCTGTTCGGAAGGTTGGTCTCTCTGAGAAGCTCCTCAGGTGCTACTTAGGACCTTATAAGGGTGTAAGGCAGTTGTCCGCTGTTACTTACGAAGTGGAAGATTTCGACCGCGACACAAGACGATGAAAGATCAGAGATACGGTCCATGTACATCGAATGAAGTCCTATAAGGATCCTGCAACCCAGGTAAATTCGAAGCTCCAGTGACAGGGAACAAGCGGAAAGGTAACGAAGAGCGTAGCGGCAAAGTATATTCTAAGAAGATCACCGCAAGGGCGAACATCAGTCTTCGGGGGTTGGAGTATGCAAGACCGATGACTCGTTCCCAGACTAGGAGGACGTGACACCCAGACGCTGTTCTCTTAAGGAGGGAGTAATATCGCAGAAGAAGTTGAGTAGCACGGTCACTGTGGTATAGTGGTTATGATACGCAGTTCGGCTTAGGACGCGCTAGCGATCGGACGTGCCGGTACTTCCGCGTAGTTGTCGAGCCGCAAGCCATATTTACAGAAATTCCTAGATTGTGATATACTCAGTGCATCCTCCGTACCTTCGTCCGAACGCTTGTAATTAACTTACAGCGGTCTCGGTCGCTCACGTAGTGCAGGTATGGCTCCCGCTGTACCCCGTAAGATTACCGTGTGTTTTGAATTTGAGAAATCTTCAAGGAACATTCAAGCGAGTTCTCTCGAAATTCGTGAGTGGATCGTAGATATTATTGGAATAACGTCGGACCAGGTCCACACAGCATGTTATGACATGGCCGCATACTGCTTTTTTGTGAAGTTTTTACATCCGTTACCACTGGAGAAAATATTGGTGAATACTGGTGGTAAGGCAGAGTTTCGACACGGTAATCAGTCGGTGAGTACAGTTTCAGTCACTAACGCTGACGTTGAATATAAACACGTGAGAGTGTTCAATTTACCGCCTGAGGTGGAAAATTATTTTCTTAGAGACATTCTTGCCAAATACGGCAGATTAGAAACGAAACATGGTCGAGCCCGCACAAACTGCAATGTTACAGTGCGGTTCGTTTCGTTGATACGGCCATTACAGTAAATATTCCATCCTACATCATGGTTTGCAGTTATGGGATTTAACATCTGAGGTCATCAGTCCCCTAGAACTTAGATCTACTTAAACCTAACCAACCTAAGGACATCACACACATCCATGCCCGAGGCAGGATTCGAACCTGCGACTGTAGGAGCCGCGCGGTTCCAGACTGTAGCGCCTAGAACTGCTCGGCCACAAGCGGCCGGCTTGCGGTTATGTTATTTACAATTGACAAGTAGGCACTTGTTTTATCTGCATCGAGAGAGGCTATTTTCGCGGAAACTGTGCAAGGCGCCATTTTGTTCTTGGAAACACTATGCAAGAACGACAGCGATTAACACTGGCTGATGTCCTAACTCGAAATCAGACGCTTTCTATGATTGAATCGAAACCCATTACATTTGTCTCGGAGGACAACGATCTCAGTACAGCATACTTTCCACCCTTAGTAAAACGTGGCCAATCACCCCTTAGCTGCCAGCGTTGCATTACCTGTCGGTAACAAACGACACCGTACTAGATAGTGGCTCCGGTGACCATATCGTAAAAAATCAGACCGATAACACGGAGACACGGGCCTCCCTACAAGAAACACATCTGGCTGACATCTCGGAATTGCACCACCTACTTCAAATTGCTCTTCCAGCCGCTGCCACTGTCAGTACGTGTGCAGTCGAGTGTTTACAGCAATCCGTTGCGAATACTCTTCTCGGCTCGCCACAACACACACGAGGTGGAAGCCAGTCAGCAGATGATCGTCCACAAAGAGGACAAAGCACGTGATGTGCAGCATAACATAAACACCAGTCAACTCCGAACTGCTTTCAAACAACGCAAGGAACCAGAACGCTGTTTACTAACAACCAGTGCGGATCCAACCAAACATATTGAGCCTACTGACGACGCGTCTTCGAACTTGCCGACGCCCGTTCCGATGCAAGGTTGAAAATGGCTCTGAGCACTATGGGACTTAACATCTATGGTCATCAGTCCCCTAGAACTTAGAACTACTTAAACCTAACTAACCTAAGTACATCACACAACACCCAGTCATCACGAGGCAGAGAAAATCCCTGACCCCGCCGGGAATCGAACCCGGGAACCCGGGCGTGGGAAGCGAGAACGCTACCGCACGAGCACGAGCTGTGGACCCGATGCAAGGAATTCTACTAACTGATTGCAGCCATGACTCACCCACTCCGCCTTCCTCTATAACACTCCGGACAACTTTAAGTCGAAAAAACAAAGTCAGACCAACTGACTCCGTGGCTAGATGTTCGTCAAGAAGTAAAGACCGCGCGAAAACTGGTACAACAACTACAGATGTAGTCTCGAAGTCTGACAGTGAGATAGACTGTGTTTCAAACGCTTACCAGCAACAGCCCACCTCTGACGATCATGAATCAAGCTTATAAATATCTGTCTCTGAACATTAAGAGAGTTAGGACAGGTTTAAAATTAGCAATGCTACGGAAGTTTATCTATGAGTCTGAAGCTGATGTCGTTCTGTTACAGGAAGTGTCTCTCTTCAGTTTTCATGTTTCGGGTTTTGTAACAATCGTTAACACCACGAGATGGAATTCCCGGGAGCAATATCTAACTTTTGGAATCCGGTAAAGGCATAGCTTTCCTAATTTTTTACGTTACCATCGTCAATATATATGCTCCGTCTGGAACGATTCTCATATCGGAAAGAGCTACATTCTTTAAACAGTACGTCATCTATTTGTTACCCCGCAACCCATCCCAGTTGATAATTAATGGTGATTTAACTGTGTGAGCAACAAGAAAGATCAGTCGCCTAATTTTAATTACTGTCGGGAATTACATGATCTGGTGCGTCTCACGCAGCTGAAGGATGCGTGGAAACTAAAGTATCCTACCCTAGTAAAGTACACGTACCTGACGTCCACCGCCTGTAGCCATCTGGACCGTTGGTACACCTCTGAGTACTTATACCGATATGTCCTGGACGTCGATGTTATTTCGGCTGGTTTCTCGGACCACTGCGCCCTCTGTGTCACGATCAATCTGGTTAAACAGCACACTCACTGGCACAGGAGTCCGTGGAGCCTCAATGATTCTCTTCTCGCAAATGACGTGCTCCGAGATGTCATTTCAGCGGCATGGGCGGATTGTCTAAAGCAATGTTGCAGATATCCGAGGAGATAGCCTGGTGGAATGTTGTGGTCAGACGGAAAATGAGATTACTGTTGGCAACAGGCGCAAGATGTCAAGCGCACAATTAATTTTTACCAGGCTTTTCTGCCAGAGTTGTATGCAAATGTGTCACCAACCAACACGCAGCTCACGAACATCAAAAACATGGAAGCGAAGCATATAGGTATCAAGCGCAAGCAGCTTCAAGGACTGAAGATGAGATCTGAAGCGAAATCGCTCCAAGCGGACGAACTTGGGTCGCTGTATCACCTCATCAAACATCGTGCTCCTCGCAAGCGAGCTTTTATCGAGGAGCTGGAAACAGATGATGGAATCCATTTGATCCGACATTCTTACTGTCGTTTACCGGTACTTCACGAGTCAGTACACGCAAAACGACACTCATGGCGATGACGTCGGCAGGTTCGTGTGTACTTGGCCCCAGGAAGTCACGCATGCGGAGAACTCGGCGGTCGTGCAAGATTTTGTTCCAGATGAGGTCCTTCACCTGATTTCTGGCTCCCCAACGTATAAATCGCCAAATGGTTCAAATGGCTCTGAGCACTATGGGACTTAACTTCTGAGGGCATCAGTCCCCTAGAACTTCGAACTAATTAAACCTAACTAACCTAAGGACATCACACACATCCATGCCCGAGGCAGGATTCAAACCTGCGACCGTAGTGGTCGCGCGGTTCCGGACTGTAGCGCCTAGAACTGCTTGGCCACCCCGGCCGGCGTATAAATCCCCAGGCCCGACGGATTGCCAAAGGAATTTTATCTGTGTTTGTGGCCCATAATCTGACAAGCTTTTACCGATGTTATCAATGAAGTGATGAGAGGGAGTGAAGTGTCAGCCGAAATCAATGGAGGTCGAATTGTCTTGATACCGAAAAGCAAACACCGGAGAAACTTATATAACTACCGACCAATTACCTCACTCAATTCTATTTACAAAAGTTTCGCCAGAGCACTAAACCGCCTGTTGTCACCATTAATGAAGCAAGTGATTAAAAACCATCAATCATGTTTACCTGGTCGCACTAATATGACGCCCCTATCGGAATACAGAGATGTTCTAGCCATAGCGTCAGTCACTAACGTGAATCTCACATAGCTGTTTATCGACTTTTGCAAGGCATTTGATCGCGTCCGCCACGATTACCTCCATCAGCTACTCCAGCAGTGTGGTTTTGATACACGGGTTATTAATGTTGTGCAACAGTTTGTAACAGGCGTTACAACCACAGTCAGCGTCAATGGACAGTTTACTCAGCCCATCGAGGTCCGAAGAGGAGTGCCACAGGGGAGCCCTCTATCCGTGATGTTATTTATTTTATCTCTCTAACCACTCTTACGCTCCGTTCATGACAAACTTGCAGACCTGTCAATAGCCGGGACGTCCTTTGTAGTTCGTGCTTACGCCGATGAAGTCTGAATGCTACTGCGCAACGCCGACGAAGTATCAATCCTGAAAACCGAACTTGACGAGTACTGTCGTGTTTCAGTTACAAACATCAACACCTATAAATGCGCATTTGTCAACATTCGTGGATTTGATGCAGTTATTGTCCCTGGGGTGAAACACCTTGAATACCACAAAACTCTGGGGATAATGAACGCTAAAAATGAAAGCAAAAAATTGCAAGCAGGTCACAAATAAAATGCAAGGTGCCATCTATGAAAACAATTGGCTGTCTCTTGACATTCTCCAACGAATACGACTCCTCCGTAGTAACATATTCAGTACAGCGTACTATACGGCCCAAATTTTTCCCGTCCCCAAGATGCAGGCCAAACACGTAATGCAAATCTCTAACCGGTTCGCCTGGAAAGTGCATCTGTTGAAAGTGAAATTCACCACGCTTATGTCTTCCAGACAGGCCGGCGGACTCAACGTACCTGACATCAACCAAAAGTGTACAGCGTTATATATTAAACGGATCACCCACTTGTTGGACAAGGAACTTTCCAGCGTAATAAGTTGGCTTTTTCGAACATTACAACCTACGGATTTGCACCTAACCATTGATGTCGGTAAAATCAGATGCCAACTACGCCATGTCAAGCAATTATTCATGGAAGTAAGCTACATACATGGGAACTATCTCAACCTTAATTTACCGACGGCGCACATGTTATTAACCAAATGGACATCACCAACGGTCCAGAATCTCACTGAACTTCAGTACCCGAGTGTTAATGGGAAAGCAGTTTGTGACAACGTAAGTTTAAACATCCACAATTCTGAGGTGGCATCCACGTGGTATAAAGTGATAAATAATGTTCTCCCCACTAATGAATGGCTGCATCGAATCAGTTTATGTGACAATGATCGCACATGTTATTAACCAGCTGGACATCACCAACGGTCCAGAATCTCACTGAACTTCAGTACCCGAGTGTTAATTGGAAAGCAGTGACAATGTAAGTTTAAACAACCACAATTCTGAGGTAGCATCCACGTGGTACAAAGTGATAAATAATGTTCTCCCCACTAATGAATGGCTGCATCGAATCAGTTTATGTGACAATGATAAATGCGTCCATTGTGATCAGGTCGACACCTTACGCCATCGCTTTACTTGTGGCGGACATTTCATTAACTGGAAATCGGTGCAGCAAAGACTGGGCCTGATTACTAGCAGCTCCCCTGACAGCCACTGCACCGACATCTTGCTCTGGCCGGACACGAAACATTTTCCCGCCACCAAGAACAACACAGGGATGTGGCTGTTAGGGCGGTATGTGACATATTCCATCATCCACGATAGTAAAGATGATTTCATAAGTTTTGAGGTCTGTAGGGGAACAACATATTGGCAGATGGATCGTTACCCACATGTCGGGAAACTGTTTAGTAACATGCTCGATATAATTTTTGAGAAACAAGGGGTAGGGTTATTCTAACCGCCGGTACCTTTAAAGAGTGTGCCGTCGGTACATAAATGTACCCGTAGCGGAAGTTTGACACAACTTCAAGATATGATTACTCAGTAGGCGGATCACGTCTTTACCAGTACTGGCTTTCTACAACAACATTCGACTCCCAGTCAATCTTCAGGATTTGATAGAAGCGGGTCCCAGAAGCCTCCACAACATCGGCAAGACGATTATGCTCAGCTTTTGCTACGTTCATCGCTAGATGTGCTACAGATATAGATGTCTTGATCGAATCTTTGCCAAACGATGTTTAGTCAACGGAATTGCAGTGTAACAGCTTACGGTTGTTTGGACCGGAGACCAAGGAAGCCGGAGAGCAGCTAGCAGAAGTGGTGCTGCGTGGTGAGCCCCTGCTGCAACAGATCCACGATACACTTGCAGACAGCGCACAGCGTCACCTAGACATGCGACGACTTGCTGCAGCTAATAATTCACAGTGTTCGGTGGCTTGTGACAAGCCCATCTGGACGTGGAACTGCCATGATGAAGTTTTCGATGTGACGAGTGTGTCAATTTGTTATTTACAATGTGTGTTTATGTAATGGCTTATTACAGTTTTTCAATTAAAAAAAAAGTTCTTAGAGCAGTTCCCCGCGAAAGACAAAGGTCCCGAATTCGAGGCTCCGTTGGGCACACAGTTTCAATCCTCCAGGAAGTTTCAATGAGCACCTTGCGTGAAAGGTGCATTGAACATCATCTCTACATTCGTTTTTAGCGGTGAAACAAGTCAGGCATAGCGGTATACTGTAGCTCCTCAAATACTCCATGGATTGTTATGCCAAGAAAATCTTGGCCTCCACGAGATCCTACTAGGATTCATTTATTAAGGAATCAAAGGAAATACGTTTGGCGGTAAATTTCATTGATTATGATGGTGATTTTCAACTAGATATGGCGTGGTGTCTGATGATTCCCTTTAGTATCTTCAGAAATAATGACTTGTCTAGCGACGGCTGATTTAATTATCTTATACTTTCACACCCGAATTTTAATTCTGCGAACCTGCATTCCGACTGACGCATGTGCCTGCGTGTCTTAGATGATCAACCAGAATAATATGACCTCCAACCTACTATTGATATATACCTGTCCATGCCGTAGCAGCATCGTCTGGCGAGGAGTGACTGTTATTTCAGACACACGCACGGTGCACAGTATCAGTGCTACCCTCGCATGGAATGGGGAAGGCACGATATCTATCTAATTCATACCAAAGGCACATTGTAGTGGCCCAGAGACTCAGCACGAGCTTTTGGGAAACTGCGCGACTTACCATGTGCCTGAGACTTGGTGTGGGTAGCGTCTCAACACGCGGCGAAACCAAAGTGAAACGATGTCCAGAGGTTACGGGGCAGGGCGGCCACCCCTCATTACAAATGTCGAACGTCGTAGGCCGGTCAGACTGGTAAAATAGGACAGGAGGCGAAATGCGGTGAAATAACATCAAACTCTAACGGTGCGAGAGTAGAAGAGTGTCTGAACACACAGAGCACCGAACACTTCTAACTTTGGGCCTCAGCAGCCGACGACCGCTGCCTGTGCCAATGTTATCACCACGATATCGACTACTATGACTGAATTGGCACGATACCATCGGGACTGGACGTTGGTGCAGTGGCAGAGGGCTGCATGGTCTGATTTATCCCGAAACCTCCTTAATCATGCCAATGGGAGGGCGCGAATCTATCGTTTTCCAAGGAGACAGCTCCTTACACCTGTACTATAGACGGAGACAAACTGAAGGCCGGCTCTATAATGCTCTGGTGAACATCCATGTGGGCATCCATGGGTCCAGTGGGGCTCGTGACACAACCATAACAGTCAAGGAGTATTATACCCCTTGATGACGATAATATCGGCCGACGGCAATGGCATTTTTCAACAATATAACGCGCCTTGTCACAAACCCAGAAGTGTGATGGAGTGGTTCCAGGGACACAGTGGAGAGTTATAACTTATGGCCCCACCCAATTCGCCAGATCTGGATCCGATCGAACACACTCAGCGTGACGTCAGAGCTCATCTTCCCCATTCCCGGAATTTGCGAGAATCAGGTGATTTCAGTGTGCAGGCGTGGTGCCACCACCCTCCATCGACCTATCATGAGTTCATTGCTTACATTCACGACGTTTTTCCACTGTTATCCGTGAGAAGCATGCACATGCCGTCTATTAGATAGGTTGACATAATGTCCTGGCTTAGTGCACATGTCCATATCCTCTCAGGGGCGACACGCGACAGAGGTCGCTCTTGGAGCACCTGTTTATACTCATGTGTCTCCAATGGGAGACACTCGCCTGGAGATGGCTCTACGGTTGGCAGCCGAAACATCGTGGAAAGAAGTCGACGTCTACGGTCTGCTATCAAGAAAATTCAGGGAATATTATTTACGTGGCGTAAACTTCAAGAATCACTCATCAAGGCTGCCTGTCGCAGAAGCAACTTGGAACTGAAATAGATGTCGTAGAGTGACATATTATTGTGAAATAGTTAATAACTTTGAAGCAACATAAGTTCATTTCGTCGATGTATAGTTACCCATAGCAAAAAAGTGTTGGGTATCATTTTTCAGGTGTTGTGATATTGACTAGAAATTGTACTAGCACTGCTCTTACTTTACTTCGATGAAGGCATATGTCTGAAATAATCAGAAGCCCTCTGAAACGGATTTGTACACCACACTCTCATAGAATTATTTCTCTTGACATTCTATAAGAGATTTTATTTACCGAAGTAACATATTTCTTTTCAATCCTGCAGTGCATCTCGTGAAGATTAGGAAGGAGACCCGAGTTGATGCACTGGAATATCATAAATAATGTAATATTGAGGAAACAAACTCTAATTGTTTCAAGTAAATGAAAGAGAACAGGTTGAAAACCGGCTAAAATAGTTTCTGTTTATTTTGTATGTAACTGTATTATCGCACAGTACCGAGAGAAGCTTTTTACGGTCAATGGAAGCTGCTCTATAAACAGGATCAAGAAATAAACGCTGGGGAAATGACCGTAGCGCCAAAAGAGATCACCAACAGCGCAGCAAATACAGGGTTATTACAAATGATTGAAGCGATTTCACAGCTCTACAATAACTATATTATTTGAGATATTTTCAAAATGCTTTGCACACACACTACAAAAACTCAAAAAGTTTTTTTAGGCATTCACAAATGTTCGATATGTGCCCCTTTAGTGATTCGGCAGACATCAAGCCGATAATCAAGTTCCTCCCACACTCGGCGCAGCATGTCCCCATCAATGAGTTCGAAAGCATCGTTGTTGCGAGCTCGCAGTTCTGGCACGTTTCTTGGTAGAGGAGGCTTAAACACTGAATCTTCCACATAACCCCACAGAAAGAAATCGCATGGGGTTAATTCGGGAGAGCGTGGAGACCATGACACGAATTGCTGATCATGATCTCCACCACGACCGATCCATCTGTTTTTCAATCTCATGTTTAAGAAATGCCGAACATCATGATGGAAGTGCGGTGGAGCACCATCCTGTTGAAAGATGAAGTCGGTGCTGTCGGTCTCCAGTTGTGGCATGAGCCAATTTTCCGCGGGCTACGCGTGAAACTTGCCCGCACGCGTTCAAGCGTTTCTTCGCTCACTGCAGGCCGACCCGTTGATTTCCCCTTACAGAGGCATCCAGAAGCTTTAAACTGCTCATACCATCGCCGAATGGAGTTAGCAGTTGGTGGATCTTTGTTGAACTTCGTCCTGAAGTGTCGTTGCACTGTTATGACTGACTGATGTGAGTGCATTTCAAGCACGACATACGCTTTCTCGGCTCCTGTCGCCATTTTGTCTCACTGCGCTCTCGAGCGCTCTGACGGCAGAAACCTGAAGTGCGGCTTCAGCCGAACAAAACTATATGAGTTTTTCTACGTATCTGTAGTGTATCGTGACTATATGTCAATGAATGGAGCTACAGTGAATTTATGAAATCGCCTCAATCATTTGTAATAGCCCTGTATTTATATTTTATTCACGTTACGGATAACAAAAAATATTTGATACATCAGGTACGTAGTTATCGTTCGTTACAACTATTAGACACGGAGCAAAAGTGTCGTAGCCTACATAATTACAAACAGAATAGATCAGAAATCTTATATGAAGTCTTCACGGGTTGTCAGCCGAGTAGCATCGTCGTCTCGTAGCAACGTTTCGAAGGAATGCGTCTCCATCATCTTCAGGCGAAGTGTCGGGATATCGTCGGTCGCGGTCTTACATCTCTGCTGGACCGCTCTCTGCTTCCCGCGGAGGGCCAATCACGTGCCCGCGGAATCGCCCGATGCGCCTGGATCGGCCGTTGGTCGGGGGGGGGGGGGGGGGGGGGGGGGACGCGTGCGCGGGGTTCGAGTCCCGGCGTTCGTCTCTGTCTGCTCCGTACGCGGCCGATGGTGGAACGGAACGTTCTTCTCCGATTTTCCTGATTGCAGGCTCCCAGCCTGTGCTGCGATGGTAGCCACAGTCGCGGTTGGTTAGGTTGTCGTGTAACCGTATTTCTATGGACTCTGATTACTGAGTCCCAAAAACCGTTTGACTGCATATTTTCCTTGTGTCCTCGAAATAGAGGGTGTGTTTCTCGTCAATACCATGTTGCACCACAGCAGATTTGTTGGTCTGACCCAAGCGTACATGCCTAATGTGTTCACTGCGGCGCTGTGAGAGGCAACGCTGCGTCTGTCCTATATATTGCATCCCACATTCGCAGCCGATCTTGTACGCACCTGGTGCGGTCAGACCTAGTGGATCCTTGGTTGAACCGAGTAGGTCTTTGATTTTTCCTGCTGCGCGGAAAACGGTCTTCACTTTATGTTTCTTGAGAATTCTCGCGATCTTGGACTTCGGAGGACCCGCGTATGGCGAGAACGCACAGCCCACTGCTTCGTCTTCATCCGGTCTCTCTTCTCTCTTCTTGTGGCCGGTCTTCAGGGCTCTCCTTATGTGTGTCTCACTGTATCCATTTTTCTTGAAGGTGTCCTTTAGGTGTTGCAATTCTGCTTTCCTTATCGCAGATGGACCTGGCCCTGTACACTAAGGTGTTGAGTACAGCATTGCGTTGCGCAGGGTGGTGGCAGCTATTGGCTTTAAGATAGAGGTCCGTGTGTGTTTTCTTTCTATACACTGCGTGTCCCAGCGTGCCGTCCATGTTTCTTGTTATCAGAATATCCAGAAAGGGTAAGCTTCTGTTCTCTTCTATCTCCATGGTAAATTTGATATTTCCATGTATGCTGTTGAGGTGTTGATGGAACTCTAGCAGTTCGTCCCTGCCATGTGGCCAAACTGCAAAGGAATCGTCAACGTACCTGTAGAAAGCTTTTGGATTTTATTAAGTAGCGTCCAGTGCTAGCATATCCTCGTCATTTGGCATTCCTCAGTTTTCTTTTCTATTACTCTGTATATTATCCTTGATAAGGACTTCGATGCACGATCTGTTAAGCTGACTGTGCAATAATCCTGTAACTTGTCAGCTCTTGCAATCTTCGGAATTGTGTGGATTATATTTTTCTGAATGTCAGATGGTATGTCGCCAGACACATTCAATCCATTCATCAACATGAAGAGTTGTTTCGTAGCCACTTCTCCCAACGATTTTAGAAATTCTAGAAATTCTGTTGGAATGTTATCGATCTGATAACAAGCCCTCCAAAGACCACTTTAATTCTAATTCTAATTCTGCATCTCCCATCTCTTCTAGATCGACTCCTGTTTCTTCTTCTATCACCAATCATCACCCTGTTACAGGATTTCAATGTATCCACCCTCTCCTCAGCATTTAACAGTGGAATTCCTGTTGCACTCTTTATGTTGACACCCTTGCTTCTATTGTCATCGAAGGTTGTTTTGAGTATTCTGCATGTTGAGTCAGTCTTTTCGACAGTCATTTCTTTTTCGATTTTTTCAAACTTTTCGTGCAGCCATTTCGTCTTAGATTTCCCACACATCCTCTCTATTTTATTCCTAGGCGAGTTTTATTTCTGTATTCCTGAATTTCCCTAAACATTTTTGAATCTCCTTCTTTCATCGATCAACCGAACTATTTATTCTGATACCTATGGTTCCTTCGCAGTTTCCTTCTTGTTCCTGTGTTTCCTTTCCAAGTCCGGTGATTCCCTTTTTTTAGAGATGTCCATTTCTCTTAAACCTTACCGCCTACTGAGATAAACCTTTTATTAACAAGCAAAGACACTACGCCTAGACAATTGTCTTTTTGATATCGGGTTGTATGTTCATACAAACGCCCAAAGTTTGCTTCAAATGTGTTGTGGTTCTTGTCTATGAGAATTCTTGCTTTAGTATAGCCATGCTGCCTCTCGACCATTTATATCTACTTGGCCGCACTCAATCGCCATCTGAGCTTGTTTCTGCCATGAATAGCGCATCATTCTGGGTCTTTACAGTACGCTGCGTCAATCACACAGCCTGTAACACACAAGGTACACACGGAACGTGGCCAGTGGAACCGTCAATCGTCAGCGCTATCTACCACGGCAACGATGCATTTCCGGATACTTATGCGTATGACTTTCATCCTCCATTTCCATTTAGGAATCCGTTCCTAATGTTTATCGATTTCATTAATGCTCGCCCGTATGTTGTATTTGAATGGTGCGGTCACAAAAATAAGCCACAAAGGCTTCGTCATATTAAAAAAAAATGGCTCTGAGTACTATGGGACTTAATATCTGAGGTCATCAGTCCCTGAGAACTTAGAACTACTTATACCTAACTAACCTAAGGACATCACACACATCCATGCCAGAGGCAGGATTCGAACCTGTGACCGTAGCGGTCACGCGGTTCCAGACTGTAGCGCCTAGAACCACTCAGAGAGTAACACTGCTCTGTTGCTTTATACCATATTTGCTTTAATAAGGTACTTTTATTTCACGAACTAACTCCAACTTTATGGTCATGGTATAGCAGTAGCGGAAAGAAGTGTTATACGTGACTTTTCTGTGACAGGACTACTTTGTTCTGTAGGGGCTTAGTACGTAATAAGCCAAACTTGGTATTTGATTGTATAAGCTACGTAAATACATTTCCAGTGTCATACACTGCCTTGAATCTATCACCTAAGCTGTTGAATACCACTCGTTACCACAAGCACATCTGATTTCTTTGAGCACAATCGCAAAAGTGTCAACAATCGCTCCCTTTAGCTCTTCAAATGAAATGTTCCTGTCTCCACTTGAGTTTCGTAGTGTTCCGCTACTGCCTACTTTTCCATTAGCTAAAAGCCATCTACACCAAAAATATATCGTTTTTAATGTCTGCAGACATGATTTTACTCATTTTGATGACGTACCATACCAAACAAACATACAACAACGATATTAAATCAAAATATATTTTAAACATTAAATCATAGTTAACAACTCGAAATAAATATGTATATAGGTTGTCGATTTATAAATAAGCCTGTATTCTTCTGCAAGTGCTGTCACTGTAAATATCAACAGATTGTTGTCAAATATTGTCTAAAGAATTATTTTGGCCTTCTTGCCGGAAATGTCTTTTGACAATCTTTTCCAAAGGGGGTGTCAGCTAGCACATGTGACTGACCTCTTAAATTCAAGTGATTCTGTGTAATCTGGTGTAACTAATATTTAAGTTAAGTTACTGGCAAAATTGTAAACTGTTCATGAAATAAATACATAAATGTGGTTACGATGTGAGGTACGTTTGCCGTATTCAGTTCTTTCGTAACTGTGAAGTATACGATGATCTGACAAACATTTGCATGATGAAAAGATAAAAAAATGTAAGAAATAAAATTAATACATATATGTAGCTTTCAGATATGATATCTGAAGTGAGATATTGTACGTTGAAATTCCATGAAGTGTTTAAGAGTTGTTAATTCAGAGGTTCATTATGAAAATCTTTACTCATTGTGGAATATTCACTTTAGTAACTTTAAATATACTGAAACACTGTTGTCATTGGATGTGCTTCACTGTTCTAAGACTGCATATGTATTCAGAATTACTTTAATACTTGATATAGAATATTACAGATACTTGAGTAGCTGTAAGAGTCATTTTTCAACTTTTCTGACACTTCATCATTTCTAGGAGCATAGTCTGTCTTCCTATACAAACGAAATGAGAGCAACAGCCCCCAAATTCACATCTTTTGGAGTTACGCATTTTCCGCGATACTGCTCGTCTTAGTTCCAGGACTGCCCTGAGCACTGGGTCCGCTATATTTTAGCTGTATAACTATTTCAAACTCCTTCACACCACTTCCAGTTAGTCAAATCTTTCGGATAGATAGGTGTAACGTAACAATAACATACATTTTATCTCCTGTTTATCAACACAGTTACGCTGAATAAGTTCTTTGCTACAATAGATTCTCCATCCCATCACCCAACTGTGCAGTCATATTCAAAATTGCTCTTGTAATGATGCTAAGTGAAGCCTACCTTCCCCTCATTCTTATTGTTCCGTTTCACCCGGTTTTTGGGTACGCTAATTCAATCAGTTTTTAATGTTCTGTGTTTTATATTACTGTAGTACAGTTTCATTTTTTCTAACTTCACATTCCTTCCTTCTTCAGAAACTTGGACTGTTAATTTGGTTTTAATTTTGAATTGGAAACTCTCTTTCTTCCCCTTCCTTTTAGTAGTTCTATCTACGAAATATTTTGTGTGATTTGGAGTAACTTTAAATCCTCACATTCCTTAAATCCATTTTGCTGGCTTTTTATTCTGGAAGTATCAAAAAATATTTTTTAAATTCATTTCAGTTCACTTTGATAAGGTATCAATAAAAATCAAATCTTTTATCTCCTCATTGTGTCGGAGAGTTTTTCGGTAGTTTGGTGAAGAGTTTCATTTATGAAATGGATTAGTTTACTGTTGTGGAATCTAGGACCAAGGATTTCTTTCACATCTTCCCTTCTTGACCTTCAGCCTGTCAACTGGACCATGGATGGTGGTGGACATTGTTTTGGCTGCTTACAGGGCTTCAGCTTTCATTATTGTGTTGCGAAATATTATTTCTGCATTCGATATGTGTCTTTATGTGTGTCTTGAACGCCAGTTCAACTTAACTTCTTTTGCATTGCGTTTTGGCCTAGAGAACTGTAACTGATGAATTTTCCAAGGTATTTGAGTTGTTTGATTATATGTATTTTTCGTCATCTCCTTTAAAATGTTTTGCGTTTTTTATCTTTGTCATTACCTTCATCTTTGCGGAAGAGATTTTGAGATAATTTTTTCTGCTTGTTCCCGTGGTTCAAGGGTATGTACTTTGGCTTCTTCCCAGGTCTAAGCTGGTAGGGCCCCATCAGATTAGACAGATGACTTTGATATCTATGCTACATGTTTCTAATCGCATTCCGCTATGGATCTTCGTGTACCACTCTCTGACTGCTTTCCTTAGCGTGCAGTGTAAATAGCAGTGGGGAGAGTAAGGGTTTTTCTGATTAGGATTGTGATTTTGTTGTCTAAGTTTAATGATGAGGGATTAACCATCTCTTGAGCCGTACACTTTCTGAAATTTAGAGAAGGTGGTAGCATATGATTTTGTCGTTAATTTTTCTTAGATAATGATGGTTTTGAGGTTAAGGATTTGATCTTCTTTTCGTTAAGCCCGCTTTTTATTCTTCAAGTTGGTGGAGTAATTGGGATTCTCATTTGTTTAATAGGACTTTAAATGTGTTTTACATCTAGGAGCAAGATCCCTCTGTAATTACGGAGATCTGTTTGCGATTCTTTCTTATGGAATGGGTGGTTGAGGCCTGTTTTCCGTTCATCTAAGACTCTTTCACACATCCAGATTTTATCCATGGCATTTTGTTGACATTTTTCCATATTTCAGCTGTGATTTCCTTTTCTCTGGGTACCTTGTAGTTTTTGAGAGTTGAAATGACAATTTAAGGTCCTGTTTTTCTATGGGTCCTTTCCAGTTGTCATGGTTCCTGAAATATTCTGCCAATATTTTTCAGTAGTTCCTGTTGTTATGTTGGTAGTATTTCCGTTTGTATCTTGAGTTTGTAGTGTAGGTGGGCTGTATTTGGTTACTTTTTGTTTCAAAGTCATATAAAAGTTCCTTGTGTTTTTGATGATGCCTTCGTTGATCTGAAAGAGGAGTTGTTCATCCTTTGCTTCCTTATTCCTCTTATATTTTTGGTCATTAATTTTCTTACTTTTAAAGAGTTGTGTTTGAGACGTTCATTTCACTTTGGCTGCCTCTGTAGCCATGCTTTTATTTTTAGTTCAAGGAGTATATCAAATTGATCTGTTCGACAGTCACGTAATTTATTTATGGTGTCATGGAAGCTATTTGTACAGCTTTACTTGTTAGGCTTCCATTGTGAGGGGAAAATTCTTGGAGTTAATTATCTTTTCTGGATCGTATTTCCTCCTTATGGGGTTGTTTCGGTTTTTTCTGTTGAGGATGATATTCAGTTTTATTTTGGAAAGGTGGTAATCAGAATCTAGGTAGGCTGCTCTGAAGATTTACACATCTTGTATTTATTATATAACATCAGTTTGACTGCCACATGTTCGAGATTGAATTCACCTACATGTGGGTTTGTTGAGAACCATGTGTTTTGTTTTCTAGATTACTTTTAAAAGGCTGTGTATTTCTGGATATTGTTGTGTGCTTGGGATAGTTCTATTAGTCTGGTGACAGTTTCGTTAAATCTGTTATGTGCTGAGTAATTTCCAACAGATTTGCCTTTCCTATCTGGGCAATGAAACAGCCCAAATGTAGGACATGGTGTTTTTTCTAGAATCGTTTGCACAACATCATCCAGTCGGTCTCAGAAACGTTATACTTTTTCTTTGCCTTATCTATTGCATTCATTTATGGGAGCTTGAGCATTCACGATGGTGTAAAATTTATTAGCAGTGGAGTTGCATAAAACAATCGTGCCAAAGGCGGCGTCAGTAGTTAAAATTAAAATATCACCTCCATCTTTACAGCATAATAATAAAGAGTTGGTATATCCGAACACGACAGTCTATCAGTAGTTAGTGCACGAATAATTTCCTGAACATTGGACATACCTGTGAGTAAGATGGGTAAAATCCTACGAAACATCCTTCTCTGCTATCCATTCGAAATTATCCATGTTCACGAGTTGCTTCCTGTTCACCTGCCAGCAAGTGCTCGCATGGCGGTGGACAATGATCGACCGTGGACGATTTTGTGGACATAGGAAGCCCACTTCCATGTGACAGGATATGTCAACACACAGAAATCTGGAATAAGATAAACGAATATTCCATACCCAAATCAACCAGTACCACTTCATCCTGATACGGTCACTGTGTGGTGCGGATTTGCGGCATCATTTATCACAGGGCCATATTTTTTCGAAGTGACCAGGCTTCCGCTCCTATCACCTGTACCGTCACAGGTAAGCGCTATGAGTACCTTTTGCGCAACCACGTCATTCCAGATCTCCAACAGCGTGGATGTGTGAATGGCATCCGGCTGCTGAAGACACATTTCGGAAATGCCTGAATTATCAGCCGCCATTTCGCTACAGCCTGGCAGTTCCGATCACCTCATCTTAATCCGTGTGACTTCCGGCAGTGCGGCTATCTGAAAGATGTTGTGGTCAGTGTTACGATTGAAAGTTTAGCTGCCTTGAAGGCACGTATTGTTGCGCAACATATTCTGAACATGACCCCGGAAACACTTCGATCAGTTGTGGAAAATGTTCTTTCTCGATCTCAACTTCTTGCAGAAAACGGTGGACAGGATATTGAACATGTTTTGCGCTAGTCACACGGATATTAATAATCCGATTTGATATTGATTGATGCTTTTTATACGGTTTTTATCCTCAGGACAATTAATACCGATTTTTCAAATCCGATGTGATATGACCTTTCCATGGTGGATGGGCTTACGTAACTAACAGTACCACACCTGTACACCCAATCACACTGAGTTGTGTAACTGCTCCTCTTAAGATATATTGGAAATTTTCGTCGATGAAATTCGTGCTCCGACTAACCAGCGGTAATATTGTCTTATGAGGAACATTACATAAACAAATCTGTCTTACTGCACTGTACTCACGCCGAGTGTGTATCAATGATATCGATCAGTTTAAATGATTAAATGCTTCCCGACGCGTACGAGCAGAGCTATACGTAGTTGGACACCAATGGCTATCCTTGTACTAATTAAGGCTACCGTCCATGTACGGCAATAGTTTCTCCCCTAAAGTTTTCAGTTTACGTAAGCTTAAAATTCGAGTAGGTAGAATAGCTGTCTAACGCGGCAAAGAATACTTACGCCTGCTGCGCTCTGTTATTAATCTATGTCGTCACATAATTAAATATTTCGCAAACACGCAATATTAAATTGTTTGAAAGAAATGTCACACAGTAAATCCACTTTATGCTGGTTTATTCTATACTATTCACGTCCTATTATTGTATTAAGCAAGTAACTTTTCCATAAGCTGGGTGGAATTAGTTACGTTTCCGTGGAAGTGTTTGTAAAAAGATCCAGATTTCATTTGCTACCTGAACGAAACTTCAGCACTTTCTCACAATTCAATACGAATGTTCACTTCCTATGTCTGTAAATTTCTAACAGTCTATTAGTTTGTGGTAAAGTTCAGTCTTCCCTGTATGATATTCAATTTAAGACAATTCGGATCTTTTCCTCCCTTGGCTTTACGTAATGATATATTCAAGAATGCTGATCTACCTATTTCAAGTTTAATAATTCCTAGCAGATCGCAAAATTTCCAAAACTGCACAAAAACAGTCCCGTCGCGCCCACGTACAAGAGCATACGTTGAGATACGGCCTGATCCAGCAATGTATGACTTTTTTCTTCTGTATTACGCAGTGTCCTCAGAGTACTCACAAGGAGTATTCTCTCAGTTCTCTTGCTCCATACCGTGACCTATACGTTTACTACTTTGCGATCTACTATTATTTTAATTTGAAACTAATGGATTCTATTTCTTTTTTTTTTTTTTAACATTAAGTTACTTTATACTGTATTTCCTTTTTATATATATTTGCTAATATTCAAGTGATGCTATTCCAGTGCGACTTGAAATTAGGATCTTGGATTCTGGGACTTTTATTGGGTTTCGGGTACACTTTTATATTTTCAGTTTTGCGTCCAAAGGAAGCGGCGTTACAGTGATACAGTTTGTTTAACGTCAAACGTACACCTTCGGTATTGTACGAGTCATTTGTAATTTGTAGTCGCCCACTATTAAATTATGATGCTTATGGTGCTATCGGTTGCTATATTCTGTAACTAGTTATTTTTCTTCTGCCATACTTTTCCCTCCTTCTCAGATAACATTCCGTTGCAATTTAACGTCATTCTGGCCAGTGGTGATATTTCTACAGTGATTTGAAAGTTTAACTTTAAATATAATCACCCTGTAATTACGGACCATGTACTCATTACGTGACTATTTCGTTTGTATATAGGCTGATATCCGATGCCTTTAGTTTGTTATTTTGGCACATTTGGTTCGGCATTTTGCCCCTGTGTCTTATAGGTCTACAGGTGGTTATTATGAACTGAAGTTAATTACCGCATACGCTTAAAAAATTATGATTTGCAATGTGAGTAAAATATGCAAGTGGTATGGAGAAAAAACGAAAATTATAATGTTTCAGGGGAAATTCGAAACTCTTCAGAAAAGAGGCTTAATATTCCTTGGAAAACATATTCAGAGAAGATTGTTACAAAATAGTGAATTTATAACGCATTTTTATCAAGCACAACTGTGTAACATTGTACTTACTGTGTTTCTAACCCTGTTTCCTCATATTAAAATACAGTTCAGAGATTTTAACACTGTGTATCGCCACGTTCTATTCACTCTATTACATTAGCTGAGAAGCTTAATTGGAGAATCGATAATGCTATGATAAAAATGAAAAAAAATGAAAAAAAATGAAAATAGAATAAAATTTTTAACCTATATACTTACGCCATAAATTTAAATATTTATTTCCAAACTTCTAATTTCAAAAATTATTTTGAAGTAGATAAGATGCTGATAACATTGCAGATGTGGAAGTAAAACCTGTACTTGTTATGGGCATCGTTTCCAGCAAGGAGCGACTGCGCTATCCTGGCGCCTTCTGTGACAGCCCCGAATCTCAACATGGCCCTACCCTCGGCAGTGTGGCGCGGCGTAGAGGTGAATCGAGGCCCAGATGTTTCCACTGTACGTTCGGCACGTACAGCGAAGATGGCCGCCTCAGCATCTGCTACGTGACGAATAACGGGCGTGATTCCTGGCAGCTGAACGTGATGAGTTATACTTACTTACATTCTGCGTATACCGGCTGCGGCACCCACAGGCTCCTACGAACGGACGAGATCCGCTGCACTAGAATGTTTCGAAGATGTTTCTGATGTATCAGTCCATATGAGACTACGTGACGCACTTCCCGAGTCATGGAAGTCGAAGACATGAGAAAGGTGTGACGGCCAGTGGAATATTGTAACAAATTTAGAAAGCGGTCTGCATCAACAGTTACCGAAATTCGCTCGTATGGGTCCTACATTCCCATTACCTCTATCTTCACATCTCTTCATACAGGGTGAAAAGTATTTAAACCGAAAAACTCTGGGAGGTTTTAGGGGACATCAAAACAAATAATTTTCCCTAATGTCATTTTTTACTATGAGGATTATTTAACCGGGTGGAGGCCTTATTACTCTCATCAGTTGTTATAGGCTGTATTACGCTCTTCAGTTGTAGGCAACTGCTGTCCATCAATGCAGTAGTGCATTGTTTCTGTTTACTAATGGAGCGACACACCTGGAGTGAGTACACTGATGCGGTTGGTGCGTACTACGTAGCGCACCACAACGAACGACCCGCACAGCGGATTGATCAACAAAAAGTGCGGTTCTTCGTTAACGTGTGAGTCGGTGTTATTGGGGATTGTTTAATTGGGCCATATCTGCTACTTAGGCCATTAAATGGCAGGCACTATTACAATTTTCTAGCCAGAGCATTTCCAGACTTGCTGGAAGACGTCCCGTTTCCTACAAGACAACGCATGCGGTTCCAACATGACTGGGCGCCAACACATTTCCGTCGTCGTATCGATTCCTGGACCGACGGTTCCCAAAAACGTGGATTGGCAGAGGTGGTCTTGTATCATGACCTGCTCGATCCCCAGATATGTCCCCTCTGGACTTTTTGTGTGGGGAGAGATGCGCAACCTTGTTTACACAACTCCTGTTGCATCAGAACAGGATCTGGTAGCCCCGATAGTAGCAGCAGCAGGAACAATTCAAGATACTCCTGGGATTTTTGCTCGTGCCAGACAGAACATAATCCGACGTTGTAAACTTTGTTTAAAAGTCAATGGAGGTATTTTTGAAAATCTACTGTAATTCAAAGTGGGTTGTGTTAATGTGTTGTCTCTTGGTCATAAAAAAATGGAAAAGTGTTTTTGGTTTATTTAATTTACCACCAGAGAAATCTTCCTCTACCGGTTTAAATTCTGCTCATAGGAAAAAATGACATTAGGGAAAAATATTTGTTTTGATGTCCCCTACAACCACCAAGAGTTTGTCGGTTTAAATACTTTTCACCCTGTATACACCTCAAGTCACGGTCCAATGCATTTTCCCTCCTACTCCATTCCATATTCAGAGAGAGAGAAATAACTACACGTCTTCTATGTGAGCCCCATTCTCTGTAGACGTCCCGTCATGATCTCTTTGTTCCATTAATGAAGGTGACGTCAGATTGGTGGCTAAATCTTCCACGAATACGAGGCTAGTCTCAAAAATTTTCGACCGAACAAAGAACTAAGACATTATTTCTTCAAATTTATTTTTATTTCCAACACAATGTCCTTCTTCGTGTATACACTTGTACCAATGACGCTTCCATCTCTTTCACCCAACCAAAATATAGTGTCGTTGTCCATAAAATAGTTGTTTACGGAAGTGATGGCTTCTCCTTTAGACGCCAATTTCTATCCTCCAAGCACTGTTTTTTGCCGAGGGAACAAAAAAGTCACTTGGGACTAGATCTGATGAGTAAGGAGGATGGTCAAGCCGCAACTCGTTGGTTTTCTCCATGGCAATCGCTAAGGCGCCGGACAGGGCATAGTGAACAGTTAGGGCACCCAGCGTGCGGTCAGCTTTCTCATCCCTAAATATTAAATCAGTCCATGACAAACGCGTTCATTAGATATGCTCCTAGCCTCTGCTATCTCTCTCACGATAATTCGACGGTTGTCTGGCATTATTTTATAATCTTGAACATTGATACCGTAAACGGTTGCAGTTTTTGAGCCTCTAGAAAGTTCACCGACATCAAAGCTGATGAGGCTACGTTTAAGTTCAATTACCAAACATGTAGCGGTAGTAAATGATGGTGCAGCGTCTAGCTCGTGTTTCATTTGTGTAGGCGTAACGCTTTTCAAAAACAAAAAACAAGAAATCTAATCACAGCTCGATAGTCGATAGTGTTCATTTTCACAAAAACACTCGAATGGAATCACTAAGACGACTGTCAAACAACAACTGCGCATCAAAATGGCTGAAATGTTGGTGATTATCATAAAAATCAGAGTCCTAAGGAAAGGCATTTTGATCGTTGTTATGCTTTGCATGAAGAGATGCGCGCTTTGTAAAGTCTTGGTTCCGTAGGCAACTGCAAACATTGTTCCATACAGGCACCAGGTGGATTATCTAACTCTCTGATAAATATACACTCCTGGAAATGGAAAAAAGAACACATTGACACCGGTGTGTCAGACCCACCATACTTGCTCCGGACACTGCGAGAGGGCTGTACAAGCAATGATCACATCCACGGCACAGCGGACACACCAGGAACCGCGGTTTTAGCCGTCGAATGGCGCTAGCTGCGCAGCATTTGTGCACCGCCGCCGTCAGTGTCAGCCAGTTTGCCGTGGCATACGGAGCTCCATCGCAGTCTTTACCACTGGTAGCATGCCGCGACAGCGTGGACGTGAACCGTATGTGCAGTTGACAGACTTTGAGCGAGGGCGTATAGTGGGCATGCGGTAGGCCGGGTGGACGTACCGCCGAATTGCTCAACACGTGGGGCGTGAGGTCTCCACAGTACATCGATGTTGTCGCCAGTGGTCGGCGGAAGGTGCACGTGTCCGTCGACCTGGGACCGGACCGCAGCGACGCACGGATGCACGCCAAGACCGTAGGATCCTACGCAGTGCCGTAGGGGACCGCACCGCCACTTCCCAGCAAATTAGGGACACTGTTGCTCCTGGGGTATCGGCGAGGACCATTCGCAACCGTCTCCATGAAGCTGGGCTACGGTCCCACACACCGTTAGGCCGTCTTCCGCTCACGCCCCAACATCGTGCAGCCCGCCTCCAGTGGTGTCGCGACAGGCGTGAATGGAGGGACGAATGGAGACGTGTCGTCTTCAGCGATGAGAGTCGCTTCTGCCTTGGTGCCAATGATGGTCGTATGCGTGTTTGGCGCCGTGCAGGTGAGCGCCACAATCAGGACTGCATACGACCGAGGCACACAGGGCCAACACCCGGCATCATGGTGTGGGGAGCGATCTCCTACACTGGCCGTACACCACTGGTGATCGTCGAGGGGACACTGAATAGTGCACGGTACATCCAAACCGTCATCGAACCCATCGTTCTACCATTCCTAGACCGGCAAGGGAACTTGCTGTTCCAACAGGACAATGCACGTCCGCATGTATCCCGTGCCACCCAACGTGCTCTAGAAGGTGTAAGTCAACTACCCTGGCTAGCAAGATCTCCGGATCTGTCCCCCATTGAGCATGTTTGGGACTGGATGAAGCGTCGTCTCACGCGGTCTGCACGTCCAGCACGAACGCTGGTCCAACTGAGGCGCCAGGTGGAAATGGCATGGCAAGCCGTTCCACAGGACTACATCCAGCATCTCTACGATCGTCTCCATGGGAGAATAGCAGCCTGCATTGCTGCGAAAGGTGGATATACACTGTACTAGTGCCGACATTGTGCATGCTCTGTTGCCTGTGTCTATGTGCCTGTGGTTCTGTCAGTGTGATCATGTGATGTATCTGACCCCAGGAATGTGTCAATAAAGTTTCCCCTTCCTGGGACAATGAATTCACGGTGTTCTTATTTCAATTTCCAGGAGTGTAATAATAGTTATGCTGATTGCTTTTGAAATAATAAACAAGTTACTTACTTTTATTCCATGTGTCTCTTCACTTGACTACCCCTTGTACTTCGGATTCTATTGCATATTCACATTCCAATATAACATGTTAGGTTCTTCATGATGAATAAATTTGGTTGCTGTTGTAATTTACAAGTTTATTCTCTTCGATAAAGCCACTACAATATCCGGTTTCCGGGACACTGATCCTATATTTAGTTGCAAACATAAAAATTAACCGATCCTAGGTGGGACAGTAAGCAAAATAAATCAAAAGTAACCCACCACATAACATACCCTTAGAGCGTATGACAAAATGTACAAATCACGTCGAAATATTAAGACATTTATACATTAGTGTTACCTAGGCTTTACGGTACGAAATTAAAGTGTTTACTACTCGTTATTTCATGACAAGTTTCGGCAATAATTAGTTCTCATTCTCAGATTCCGAGATTTCCTATAATTATACTTACACATCAGTCTCGTGGAAGTACAGAGAGGACGGCCGCTGTGGCCGAGCGGTTCGAGGCGAGTCAGTGCGGAACCGTGCTGCTACTACGGTCGTAGGTTTGAATCCTGCCTTGGACATGGATGTGTGTGATGTCCTTAGGTTAGTCAGGTTTAAGTAGTTCTAAATCCAGGAGACTGATGACCTCAGATGTTAAGTACCATAGTGCTTAGAGCCATTTGAAACATTTGAAGTACAGAGAACATGCTCCAGTATTTGACGAACCAGTGTCGAGCTGTGATACTATAATTGGAGCATGTTTTCAGTATGTTGACGAAACTGAAGTGTAACTGTATTTCTGGACGACAACAAGTTGCTCTCGAAACTTGTCTTGGTATAAAGTATTCTACATCAAGCTATCTTGGTTTCTAATATTTTAAAGTAAATAGCTTGATTCACTTTTACCAGAACTTGATTTTTTGATAAAATATCAGCTTATATTTAAAACCCATGGCTGCAAAAGGTGTAAGAGCTAGCCCGAATCCTTATACATTCTTATTCGTAACCAATCAGTCACTTACGCCATACGGGTAAGTTGTATGGTTTGTCCACTGCTTACTAGAAGAGAGTACATCCGTGATACAGACTGTTGGAAACTCACACATTCGAGATTGACATAGAAAAACTAAATTTTACATACAATCTCGCCGTGAAAAACTCTTTGGACAGTTTGAAACTACCTTAAGTCATTTACATTTTGTGTTCTAGACTGATATTCCATTCCAAACACTAAATCAAATGTTCCTTCGATAGTAAAACGTAGTTTTAGGTAGCTGTTAAAATGACATGAATAGCATATGTACACTACTTTCAGCAGCAGCAATAGAAGTTTTTCGTTATCTCTTTAATTAAGTTTATCTAACTCGAAACTATGATGTCCTTCTTAATATTAGGTATTCACTGTGCTACGTGGGAGTTTATCTCGTTATTAATTCACCTGGTTATCATTTAACATTTTGGAAACTTGAAATCAAATAAATTTCTCCTCAGTTCGGACAAAATTTGTGAACACACCGTTCAGTAGGGATTTGGGGATATGAAGTATAGGATGTTTCCAATTCTGTTATGTATTTACATACAGAATTTCGGTTCCCCAGTTCGCGAAGCTCAGCTTTCAGTACGTGTTACAAATAATAGTGTTCTGTTTCTGGTTGGATCTTTATAGCATGGTGGGCAATAAAAGAGATGGACTACTGGTCCTGCATTTGAGTCAGGCACCTGTTAATTGCCATTCTGAGATTAATTTACGGGAACACATTTCGGCAATGTTCTACGCAGCCGAGCGATAAATTCCTCAGAATATTGCTGCTGCGCTAGAGAACGCACATAAAATGAAATGGGCTGCGTGGGACAAATTATGAGTAAACATTGCGCGCAACTTTTTTTGCTGTTCATTGCGGCCATGGTGCTGTTTTAATTGGGGAACGTACTGAACAGAAATACCATTGGGCCGCACAACGAAAAGACAGCAATGGTCGTAAATTAAATGTCACCGTAGTTTATAGTAATCAGCCGTGGTGCCGGCAAGTTATGGTGTTTCCATTACTACCACAGAGGTACAAGTTAAATTTCTCTCTACTTGTGAATTTTACAAAAAATTGCCTGCTATAGACTGTGTTTACAACATAGTTGCTGTTGGTTTCTCCACACACAACTCACCTAAAACGGTACTTCTATACTAATAGGTCACGGATAAAACTCTGGAAAATCCTTATATTGATCTAATTTAAACCACAGTAGTAATTTTCCTTGTTTTTACATGTCGTGTACTCTAACAAGATCTCGTGCTGCTCGTAGAACAAGGAGCACGGTTTTAATCATGAATACAGGAAACCATGTTTCTCTAATGACTATCAGAGCAGTGCTGTATTATTCATAATATGCTCTTTACGCTATTCGATAACAGATATTTAGAAGGAGTAATTGATAAAATTCACACTATGCAAAAATGTTGTTTCCATGATCCACTACTTTAAAATTATGAATGGCACTCCATGAATTCGGCAATACTACTACACGTCTTAAATGTTTCTGTCACGGATGAGATGTATTATTCTTAACCTTCATCAGGGAGTAGTGGTCATGTTAGGTTAGTATCGCAGAAACTTTTTCATAGTATTTGTTTGGCTGAGTCGTAGGACTTCTTACAGTATCGTCAGCACAGCGTTTATGTATTATCTAAAGCACTCTTTTCGATTATAGTATTTCTGTCTATCCAGACCTGAAGCTTCTGTTGCTGTGGTAAATCTGTGGTCTGCACCATCGCTTTGTGCCGTCTGTTATGGCCCAAGCACTTTCTGACGTTAGGCGATTACTTACGTATATTTACTTGTGCGTACTGTAGTAAGAGAATGTTTCTAACCGTTGCTAGTGAATTGAAAACGCCAAGTCTGATAACTGGTACTTCAGTATTATGCTTAAGGCTTACAGCTCCAATAGCTTACATAGCAAATCCCAAAAATGTAGACGCTTTCAACATGAATACGCCAGTTATAAATTTTACATATTTCTTCTGGCACTACATATTTACGTTCATCCATAACATGTGAGCTATTCACAGGAAACATTTAACCGTTGTAACATGTAGGATATCGCAGGTAGACATTTCTAAGGATATCTTTAATCTTTATAATCGTTACTGTTTATGTAATCGGAGTTCCAGACTAACATGTCAGCAAAATACACTAATAAAGTCCACGAATGGCAGCTTAAATGTGATTAGTGCCAGTACAGAATTACTGAAGGAATACTGATTGACTAATAAATAATTATCATGTGGCCTAAAAGTGTGATTAAAAAGTTCTTGCAACGGTTCTTATACTTCGATTCCTTCTTTCTGTTCAGTATCACTGAACCATGGAAGGACATGTTGTCACATCAGATGAAAGTGAACTTATATTGTACGTATTTTGAATGTAACAAACTACCTACGGAGATAGGTTCTCCTGCAGCATACTTATGTTTAAATTGGTACGATGTATCAGAGAATATAGAAGTCGATCTATGGTTTTAAGAATGTTGGAAGCGGCATTGGGAAAACTAATAATACAGCAAGTACGCCTAGTGTAACATCAAGGTCATCATGGCGTTCGTCACCATCATATCACCTTCAAATACTTAGCTTAGATATTTCAGCAACTTCTTCCATGAGCAACGGTGTTATGCCGTTTTCAAGTAGTTGACTTCAGTGTTCTTCCCTAAGACTCTGTCCCGCGGCTCTTGTGGACTTGTTTGTGATCTCTCTCTCTGTCTCCTGGAATTCATTCCCGCAACGCCCTAGTTTATTGGTCTTCATGTTTTCCGGCAACATGGCTGCCCAATTGCCATTTCGCAATGGCTGTTCTCTCCATCTTTTCCTTGACGCCTGCAGCTGATTTGGTTTATCCTGTCCTTTCTTTGTCTTCTTTAACATGTACAGCAATTGAGTCAAATTCGACTTTTCTTACCAGATACTAAAATTTAAATGAGATTTGTAGTGGACCGCTTTGGAAAATCACGTCTCGGGGAGCTGTAAATACAAATCTCTTATATCTGTTACTCTGAGTTTGTCAGTTAATTAATTATAAATAGGTTATGTTCGATATATAAAATCAATTCGCGACAAGTAACTGTCATGCTGAAGCTTGCTGAAATAGGATTTTAGGGCTTACTTGAAACAATTTCACAGCTTGTGTATTAGTATTTTACCTTTTACTTTCTTCTACTTTGAGATACGGTCTTTTTTTTTTCATTTTTATTCCTATAACCTGCAGATGAGATGCAGTCAAGATAACAAAATTTAAGAACGACAATAAATTTAAATATAGCATTTACTGTCTTCTGTTGTAATGGCAATGGGATGTGGTATGCGTATATTTACAAGATTTTAGATATTTGTTCAATTTTATTTATGTATAAATCACACAGATTCTGTGTATTAAAGATGTGTCTCCATATTACTTCCCGAACTGTACACAAATAATTTAGAATTACGGGATCTCGAGAGTAAAACTTCTGTACATTGTGCAAGTTTGCGCTACTGTGCATTATAGTGAATGCACCCCGCACAATCACGTAACGTTTAACAATATATAGTATTTTAAGCAAACACTATATACAATGTTTTTATGCCCAACAGAGGATTAAACACTAGATTGGGAAGATTATTTGATTCGATGTAATGCTAAAATTCTGATTAACTTTTCACGTGTAGTACACATTTTCTGCAAGCTGGTAATTTCTGTGGGCAGGGGGATTAGGAATAATGAGTGTAAGACGGTTGCATTCACGTTAAGAAATGTACGAAGTATGTATTATTTCGCCAGATTTTTGAATGACAATGTTTTTATAATGTGGAGACGGAAAAATCATTTAACGTCGGGATATAAGGCTCAATGTTAATTTGTATTTCAACCAATTGCAAGTTTGGCAGAAAATAGAGAATATCTAAAAAAGGTAACTTCAAAATAAATATCGTTCACGGGCTACCTCAGATTATGTGGGTTTTGGTTGCTCACGTATCAGTGACTACTGGGAATGATAAAACAATAATCATCATTCGAATCGTGACGTAACTAACATGATATTCACTTTCACGAAGTGCTGAAAGGTTTCAGAACAGAACCCACACTGATGTATGACAGCAAATCAAGATGAAATTTTATATGGTTTGTAGAAGTTTGAGAACTGATATTTAATAGGGAAGTTTTACAACAGATAACAAGTTTGCTACAATAAGATTTCATAAAGTCAGACAGACCCAGACGCGTATAAAAAAATGGAATGCTGATATGATATGCATGGGTGCTACCACATCACCTTTTTCAAATTAGGAATTGATGGGTCAGATCACACTGCCATCTTCGAAGGTTTAGGTAGTGATAGATTTCATACCGCGTTTAACGTGCACGAACACTATCAACGAAAGTGAAATTCTTCTACTATTCACTGAACAGAGGCTACACTAAGAAGTTGTGGCAACTTGAAACTCTGTACCTTACCGGGACTAGGATTCGAACGTATATCTCCACTTAGTGTGCTCTTCCGTTGAGCAATCCAAGCTGCCCTTAAGGCATGATTAAACTTCCACGCGTTCTCGTTAGAAAAGCAATGTAATCTTATTACACACAACGCTTAAGCACTACTTACATCCATTCTAATACTTTCATGTTATGCTTTCTTCTGTTCTATGAATGATTTTACAGTAACCAGAAACATAGCAGAGCACTTATTCGAAACCCTGGTTTAAATAAAGTACTAAACTAGGTTAATACTGTGAAGAAACGGTAGTCAGGGATGCCCTGTCGTTTTCACGCAGTCATTGACACAACAAAAAGGAGGAGGGAAAGGCAAAAGCTAACTGCGGAAGTTTTAGTATCTAGCTGAACTCACGAATTGGTGGCGTGCTTCTAGCAGTAACTTTGGTGTCTAAGTTTCGCTTCGCCACTGCAGCCTCACACGATCCCAAGTTTAAACGGACCCATCACATTTTGTATGCAATGTCGCTATGAGATAACATGCCCATGGTGGAGTTGTAGGATTAAATGAAGATTGTTACCACTTTGAACGTCCTTCCTCCAGGACGACCGGAATTATCTACGAGCTTATTAACCAACTTCAACGAGAATTAAAAAAAAAAGACGTGAGATTTAGTTTACGAGAAAGTATGGCTAATTTGAAACATACAAATCGTTCTGAACACCAACAATATGGGATGAATATGATGATGATGATGTTTGGTTTGTGGGACGTTCAATTGCGCTGTAATCAGATCAATTCCCAATTTTTACACAGTCCAATCTATCCACTGTCACGAAGGATGATGATGACGCACAGGTATTATGAAGAGTCTTATTATGCGACAGTAGTGAAATTTGTCACCTGACGATGTCATCGAACCATATCTAGCATCACTGTTGTGTGTTTGGCGCGCTTACTTAATTACGGCCGGCCGCTGTGGTTGAGAGGTTCTAGGCGCTACAGTCTGGAAACGGGCAGGTTAGAATTCTGCCTCGGACATGGATGTGTGTGACGTCCTTAGGATAGTAAGTAGTCCGACGCTCTAGGGGACTGATGACATCAGACGTTAAGTCCCACAGTGCTCAGAGCCATTTGAACCATCTAAACTTAATTACGGAAAGAAAACTGAATTGGCGGTACTGTATACCGCACGCGCCCACTGCACGGTTAATCGGAAAATTACGTTAACATGATGTGAGTCCGTGCGCATTGGCGTTGGTGCCTGTGACATAGTTCATTTAAGACGGTCACAGATCAAAATTGTTTCGGTGAGAACATTATGTTAAACGTTCTCCTTTCGAATCTCACCAGGGAATGACATTGAACTTTGAGTTATTACTGTTCGCAGTGGTTAATGTTAATGTTCACCCGTGTCGTTTATTCTGAGTGGTAACATGTCCTGATATCCCTCTGAATTTTTAGAGCTATGTTGATTTCGTGACCGACAAAGCAGGAAATGATACCAGATTGCAGTGCCTTTCTGTTCAGAACTACGGTGCAATGCACCTTCTGACAGGCACGCGTGTCCGAAGGAACATTGCGTCGTAATTCTGAACACCACAAGCTATGGAATGTCACATTTATTTGCCAAACGTTCAAGCAAAATGTCTCCATTGTACGGGAATATTCAAAATGGATATAAGAGTGCAGGTTGTAGACACGTGGTTGGCGACACATGGAAGTTTGAGTGTGGTACGGAGCGAGCTCAGATAGCCTAATTACAGCTCGCTTCATAATACCTGTATTGCTAAGCTCGAAAACCCTCTTCAATAATAAACTCGCAAGATCTCAAAATAGAGGAAAGGAATATAGTGCTTTATGTAATCTTAAATGAAGTGCCATGTTCTGTTAAACACTTATGTGAAAGTTTTCGATACGAATTATCAAGATCACCTGCAAGTAACTAAGCAGTTTAGTGCGAAAACAGCTACAACACAGAAAGTACGATGATACTGTGTTATTCAGTCAGTACGAAAAACATTAGTAAATTAAGGTCAGAAACGGAAACAGAGGCTACTGGGCAAAAAAAAAAAAGGAGTAAGAGAAAAGAAAAATGTAAAAATCTTGAGTGAAGGAATGAGTGACGTAGTTTGAGCGGGTGTCATGTGAAGTCCATCCAGATCAAATTCAAGGAGCAATGATGAGCAAAATGAATAGGAAAGTGGTCGGCGCTCCTGACTACCTCGCTGGGCTCTCAAGTTCGATTCATAGCCTGTTCGGCGATCTTATCCGCTAGGGAACTAGGTGTTCTGTTGTTATCATCATTTGCTCGTCATCGAGATGCAAGTCTTGGAAGAGTCGTTGAATAAAAATATTTGCGCACGGCGGCCGAGCAACCCTAGATGGAATCTCCTGGCCAATGATACCATACGATCATATCATTTCATTTGTGGGTTGTCCTCGTATAAATCTGTCACTTGGAACAAGTGTGAGGGCCTCCATTTTAATAGCAGAACGCATTCCAGTAACCGAAATACAAAGAGGAATTAGGAAGGGGATTGGTTCTAAGCTCCTTCTTGTATCTCCTCTTAATTTGTACGCATCTTCATTGGCTAGGTATTTTAAAGATGAACTTATATATTTATTAGGGAATAAATCCAAATCAACTCATAGTCGATGATTTTAATTATTGACTGAATCTGAAACATAAGTAGCATAATTTTAATCTTTCTCTTGAACTAAAACAGTTAAAAACTTTCATTTAAAGGATGCGTGGGAACACCCGGCATTTGTCCCGTGTAGATACGCAGTACGCAGCTACCAGCGTCTGTAGCACAGCTGACACTCCATACTTCGAAAAATCTGGAAGAGAAAATTTCCGCATATTTCTCCTACTATTCCAGTGCATGGCTTGCATGGATTTACTACCACAATTCAGGAAGCAGTGGAACAAAAACACCTTCCTGTTATAAGAAACTAAGTTAGACGATCGGTTAAAAGATGCATGGATAACATGCTTGACAACGCTTGGTAATTATGCAAATGTGATACATAGCTGGACAAAAGTGGCGAAGCCCTAGTTGAGAATGGTCACTATGCAATTCAGTGCACAGTGAACGAGAAAGATTAAAAGTACTGTACAGCTTTACAATAAAATGTTCAGAAATTTATGGGATCTGGCAACAAGATCAATGCTTCGTTTACAGTGAGTTACTGCAACTCACTGCTCAAGTTTATCCAACTTTCCCTTAAATCTGTATGCTTCTGTAATACAGATGAGATGTTACCTATGAGTAAGTAATCTTGCTTAGAACCTGTGCTCGAGGGGAAACGTCTGTGATTACTAATCAAAACATCCTCGATAGCGGATTTCACCACGCCCCAGCATAAATTGTAAATAAAAGTCACTAGCAATGGCAGCGTAAGAATTGCGGCATAAGAAGTCACCCTCATTTTGCCAACGGCCTTTTCAAAGAGAGTGGAGGAGCGGACAGACGATCGGAGCACTCTCTTGCACTTTAGGTGGTGATCTGTCACTAAAAGGAGGAAGAATCGTCTATTACCACTGGCATGAGGGTGCATAAGGCTATCGAAACCACTGCATTAAGGACACATAATACGAATCCGGAGGACATGTTGCCCGTAATTGAAGATGCTTCATGATGAACCCTAAATTGACAAAACGTTTCTGTCCTTAATCCCATTTGGATGTGCGGGAAGGGGACTGCCAATGGGAGGTAACCTTGAGAAAAATATTGAATTACAAATAAAAGTGTAATGTTCTATGAGTCAGTGCCTGGAATGTCAGATGTTTTAACGTGGTAGGGGCGCTAGAAAATCTAAAACCGTTAATACTAACGATTGAGATCCTTGGGGTTAGTGAAGTGAAATGGAAGGAACGTAAGGATTTTTGGTGTGATGAGTACAGGGTAATATCAACACCAGCAGAAATTAATGTAACAGGATCAGAATTCTTGTGGTTAGGAAGGTAGGGCAGAGAGCATGATACCATGAACAGTTCAATAGTACTGTTGTTCTTATCAGAGTCGGCAGCAAATCAACACTGGCAAAAATAGCTCTGGTATGCATGCCGACGCAGCAAGCTGAAGATAGAGGAAATGTATGAGGATACAACAGATGATTCAGAACGTAATAGAAAATGAAAATCTAATAGTTGTGTGGCATTGGAAAGCAATTTTAAGGGAAGGAGAACAAGAAAGGGTTGCGGGAGATCATGGGCTTGGTAGTAGGGATGAGAAAGGAGGAATGTAATATATGTTATGCAATAAATTTCAGCAAGTAAGCGAATACTCAGTTCAAGAATCAACATAAGGAGGGGGTATACTCGGAAAATGCTGTGAGCATCCACTTATATCACGTCATGGTCAGGCAGACATACTGATATCAGATTTTTGACTGTAAGTGTACACAGTAGCAGCTGTAGACTCAGATCACAATTTAGTAATGATGAAGTCCAGGCTGACGTTTAAAAGACTAGCCAGGAAGAATTGATAAACAAAGAAGTTAGATACGGTAATAGTAAGGAATGAGAAGATACACTTGAAGAAATTTGAGGCTATAGATACAATGATTATAAATAGCCCAGTAGGCAGTTCGGTTGAAGTGCAAGGGTAATATACAATATGTATATGAACCAGGAGGCAATATGAACACTAAAATAAAAAGAACAAAGTCCTGGGATTAAAAAAGGAGTGAGACAGGGATGTAGTCTTTCGCACCTATACATCGGAGGACCACTGACGAATATAAAAGAAAGTTTCACGATTGCGAATAAATTCAAGGTAATGAGGCATCACTCGTAAGATTTGCCGATGATATTGCTTTCCTCAGTGAAAGTGAAGAAGAATTACGGAATCTTGTTGAATGGAATGTAAGGTCTAATGAGTATAGAATAACGATACAGGTAAACCGAAGAAAGACGAAAGTAATGAGAATTAGCAGAAATGAAAACTGCGAGAACCTTAACATCAAAACTGGTGATTATGAAGTAGAAGAAGGCAAGGAATTCTGCAATCTTGGAAGCAAAGTAACTCAACAAGGACTAAGCGCGGAAGAGATAAATGCAGTCTAACGCTTCGCTGGTGTGAAACGTAGGCCTCAATCTGAGGAATAAATTCTTGAGAATATAACTTTTGAGTTTACTATTATGTGGTAGTAAAATACGGACTGTGGGAAAACCGGAAGAGAGGAGAATCGAGGTCCGCAGAAGAATGTTGAAAATTCGGTGGACTGACCGGCTAACAAATAAGGAGGTTATCCACAGAATCTGCAATAAAGAGAACATACGGAAAAGATTAACAATTGGTTTCGACAGGATGACATCTTTTACGACTCAGGGAGTCACTTCCACGGTTGTAGAGGCAGATTTAGAGGTTTAAAAATAGTAGAGGAAGATGAACATTGGAATGCATCCACCCAGTAAATAATTGAAGACACAAGTTGCATGAGCTAGTCTGACATGTAAAGCCTACGAAAGGACTGCAGTAGGGGCGGTCTGCATCAATCGAGTCAGAAGACTGAGGACAAAAAAATAAAGAAAGAAAGAAAGAAAGGCCGAGAGACAGTGCGAGAGAGAGAGAGAGTGAGCGAGAGAGAGAGTAATTCGAAAGCATTTCAAAATCTGAAGCCTGCAAGAAGCATGATGACTTCCGTCTACTGTTACCATTTGAGCTGTTGAATGCAGTATCGTGGGTATGAGGCACATACAGTGAAGCGCCAAAGAAATACAGAGATATATGAACAGGCAGAATATAGCGCTGCTGTCGGCAAAGCCTATATAAGACAACACGTGTCTGTTGGCACATGAGCGGCCGGACACAGCATCTCCGAGGCAACCATGAAGTGAGGATTTTTCCCGTAAGACCATTACAGGAGTGTACCGTGAATATCAAGAATCCGGGAAACATCAAATCATCGACATCGCTGCGGCCGGAAAAAGATCCTGCAAGAACGGGACCAACGACGATTGAAGAGAAGCGTTCAACGTGACAGAAGGCCACTGTCCCTCAAATTGATGCATATTTCAATGCTGGGCCATTAACAAATATCAGCGTGTAAGCCATTGACAAGGTATCATCGATATCGGCTTTCGGAACCGAAGGCCCACTCGTGGACCTTTGACGTCTGCATAACACAAAGCTTTACGCCTCGCCTGGGCCCGTCAACACCGACAATGGTGTGTCGATGACTGGAAATCTGTTGCTTGGTCGAACGAGACTCATTTCAAATTATATGGAGTGGAAGGATGTTTGCGAATATAGAGACCACCTTATGAATCCATGGACCGTGCATGTAAGCAGGGGCATTTTGGAGCTGATAGAGACTCTGTAATGGTGTGGGGCGAGTGCAGTTGGAGTGATATGGGACCCCTTATATGTCTAGATACGACTCTGACAGGTGACACGTATGTAAGCATCATGAGTGATTACCTGCATCCAATTATGTCTATTGTGTATTCTCACGGACTTGGGCAATTCCAAGAGGACAATGGGACACGCCACACGTCCAGAATTGCTACAGAGTGGCTACAAGAACACTGTTCTGTGTATAAATACTTCCGATGGCCACCGAACTCCTCAGACATGAACATTATTGAGCGTATCTGGGATGCTGTTCAGAAGAGATCTCCATCGCTCGTACTCTTGTGGGTTCATGGACAGTTCTGAACGATTCACGGAGTCCATTCCTTCCAGAACTACGTCATACATTAGGGAGTCCATGTCATGTCGTGCTGCGGCACTTCTGAGTGCTCGCGGTAAAACTGCACGATATTAGGCAGGTGTACCATTTCCTTTGGCACTTGAGTGTAAAACAAGCTGTGGAATACGTGGGCGCGAAACAAATTGAACAGGCCATTTACTTCTTATATACTGCGGACAGTGAATAAGATAACCAGCTTACTGATTTCCTTTGTTTGAATATGTTACAGAAATCAGTTATTCTTTGTATCAGTGAACATAATCCGTTTTTAAATATTACATCGCGTTGGTATGTAATGGAAGATTGGTGCAATGTAGATAACAGAGAACACGAGGAAGAAACTGGAATGTAGAAGAAATCAAGGAATGAACATAGACAATAGACGCGGCTGATGAACGAGAATGGCAAAGCTGTACGTGTGAGATTAAACGAACAGGCAGAAAGAAGAATAGGAGAACTAAAGGTATGAATGAATCACGGAAGTTGCCCAAGGTGTCTGATGTATCGAGCAGATGCCATGACATTGATGATGATGATGACTACGATAACCAGGTTACTGGTGCACTGAAATCACTACATACGTGTGGTAAGAAAGCTAATGATTTACTTTTGGCGCGTGGGGAACTGCGTAAAGACACAGAATCTCGGTTGAGGTATGTTAGGTAAAAAGCCCGAAATCACGCTACAGGCACTGCGGGAAACACCTTAAGACAATGTTTGTGATGAATACTTGTCCAAGAAATTAAAAGTCGAAAATTTGTTGAAATGTGTAAGTGAAAGTGATTAGGCATTTCATGTAGCTGTCTAAACGTATTATTGCATCCTAATATAATAATATTAACTGACAGATAATTTGAAGAGTGTTTATTTTAACTCATCGATATTTACTACAAGTCTTCCGTATGAAGTGCGCAGGTAAGTACCCAAATTGATACGGAATCGTCCGTATTCGCCTCCCTGAAATTGGCTGTTGAACTTCATTGTACTGTATTTTACATTAAACTGACTTGGTTTATTAAAAGTAAAGAACCTAAAACAGTTTTACACACATTTATTTTTATATTACTTATTATGAATGTTTGTTGAAACATCAACAACCAGTTTTTCTAAAGAAATCTTATTTCTTTGCCGAATTTAGGCACCTTACCTGTTCTTCAGGATGTCATCATTATCTCATTATTTGGAAGCGTCAGCAACAGGTAGGTGCCGAGCACCGCAATGTGCTGCTTGCATTTATTGTATCTGACGCTCGCAAACAACGTGGTAACTATAACTTCATGAAGAAGGGCTATATATGCCTGAAATCGGTGAGGGAATAACATTTGTATTATGCAAATGACTGCTGATTATTTCAGTAAACAAGAATGCAGTTTGCCGATGATGCATAACATACTACATTATGAACGTGAAAAAAATAAAAGTTTAGCTTAAACGCGCTCTATTGATCCATTTTTATTTTCAGGTAAAGATTCAGTGACCTAGTTTTATTATTTTAAGATTAAAACAGTCCCGATCTCGTTCTAATAGCTGCGATTTTTGCTGACTGTGTCCATCTTCGGATTTAACACAAAAATACCAAATTGTGTCAGGTGGTTTGCGCCGTTATAACTGGTTTGTTCATACACTAACGTAGTGGGTGTCCCAGAAGGAATGGTCAGTTTTCATGGATACAACAGTTATTTACAGGAACAACTATTAGCAGCAAAAAAGTCTAACAAACATCGATTTTATAACGCATACCTTAAGAAATATCAGTATTTCTTAATCTTGGATACTGTGAAGCCACTCTTCTTCAGCAAGCTCATTGCTTCCCATATTTATAAAGGTAGTAGTACGGAATGGAACAACAAGAAAGTCTAGTAAACATGGGCTCTTGAGGCCACAAATGAAATAAAATTACTCTGTGGCACTGTTTCTCCAGAGGCACCAGCTGGGAAACTTCGGCCGCCGAGTTGAAATTCTTATTTCAGGTGGTGCCACACTGAGGGTCTTGCGTGTCGGTGATGATGAAAGGACTATGAGGACAACGCAACATCCAGTACACGAGCGGAGAAAATCCCCAACCCGACCGAGAATAGAACTGGGGCCCCTTCATGGTACGCAAACATGTTGCGTTCAGTTAAGCACGTGGACACCTGAGTGAATGAAAGCCATGAGCACTTGTTTACCTTCACTACTGTTAAACACATCTCTTCTACTGAACACTATATTTGGTAAACTTAAGGTACGTGTACATTGCCCCTGTCACTAGTGATACTCGAAAGCTTTCATTTACCCACTGTTATTTCCAAAATCTTGTCTTCATGTTCCAAAGTTTCGACTCTGTCATCTCCTTCAATCTGTGCACGGCGCTTTATAATAAGACGAAATTACTTTGTTAAATTTATGGCAAACAATCATTTCTAAGTAACTGCAATATTTTGTTGTCAAAGCGGTGACCACTTTTAGAGAGTGAGTTCCCAATATTTTTTACTGTTTCGAACGACAAATTTCCGTTCGCAAGGCATCAGTATCGGAGAAGGGTTTCAGAACGTAGGGGCACTGACGGAGGGCGCCTATAGCTCATTATCTGATTACGTGCTAATCGCTTATAATGTGATACGGGCGGCGTTAATTCTATGTAATGTAATGCCAACGCCGGCGCCCGCCAGGCGCATCCGCAGGGCGTTACACGCATCGCTTTATGGGACATCCTCCCCATTACCTTGTCGCTGCCGGCAACAACCCCGGTTTGGCGACGAGATCGCTTTACAGATTCGATACGACCGATAAACGCGCAATTACCGCAGTTTTACCCCCTGTGGAAAACGCATCTGCGTTCAGACTCCGACGTGTTTGGTGGTTGGAATTCGTGGTAATTTCAGTTTATCCTAATCTGTATCAACGAAGTTCGCAGTATCACACGATCTGTGGTAATATCCGCCGTCATAGACGCAGACAAAGAGTTCGGCCATGTAAATATGAGAGTGTGAAACATATTTTAACTATTGTTATATATTTTTAATCTGGCAAAATTTTCCCCTGAATTTTGATTCGTGACCACCGGACTTGTCTCCTTTTTTTCCTTTAAACGCTTGTTTGTCGCGCAAAACTATACACAATTCATTTTAGTTCACAACTAAGAAACCACATGGTGTTTCAGAGCCAACCTTTGGCCTTAGTCGTTATGGCTAAGTTTACAGCTGTCTTCTAGGACTGTGAGAATAGAAAACGATGGCTCGAAAACACACTAGCAAATAGGTAATACACTTCTGTTACAGAAGCAATAAAATGTGGGGCAGTACAAAGAAACAAATGTTTAAAAAAAGCGTAGGAACTTTTATCGAATTTATGGATTTGATGATGATTCTGTTAAAACAGGCGAGCTACAATCATATTTTGTGTAGCAAATATGTACTAACCACATACTCCCCCTCTCTTTTCCTTTCTGTCTGCCTTCTACCCAGTGGACCAAGTAGTAACTAAGCTTCATGGTCTACCATTACCCTTCACTCAATTCGTTTATTCCACACGTTTCTTGTAGTGGCCATTTTCGCAGCAGCTGTATATAAAATGCAGTTGTTTAAAAGAAAATGCCTTTTTTGCATGCTGCACATCAAAATATTTATTTTTATTTATGCATCCAGACGCGTTTCACATTATCTACCACCTTTTTCAGGGGATATCCTGAAATATTACATGATTTGTCCCTTTCTACACATAAATTATGGTTTCACATACAGGTTATAGATTTAAAAACAGTTCTCCAACATTTTTTATGAAGTAGAAAGATACTTACAGGTAACTTCTAGTTCATTGCATCAAAGCACACTGCTTTTTGTCATCTGGCAACCAGTTGGACATCTTACAGCACTTTCAGTTCACTGTTTACGTTACACATCACTGTAACTGCCATCTTTTTGATACAGAGTTTCATTTGTTCTTCTAAGCGTTACCAACACTCTCAATTTTCTGCATTCAACTCTTTTGTGAATGTGTGTGTGTGTGTGTGTGTGTGTGTGTGTGTGTGTGTGTTTTTGTGTTTCTTATGAATGGTGGCTCCATGTGGTTCCCAAGTCATGCATCGACCATAAACCATAAAATTACCAAATATGCAGCAACCAGTCACAAAGTCATGCTTTATTTATTGACTTTTGCAAATAGATTTCAACTGATTAACAGCCATCATCGGTGCTTTTTCTGATCTGGTCAAAAAGGTTGAAACTTACACAGCCACTGCCATGAAAGAAATTGAAGAAAAACATAAGATAACACAGCTCATGAGACAACAAAGGAACATAAACAATAAACAACCAAAACACACACACACCAATTTTATCCACGTTCGATGAATCTCACAGACACTCGATTAAACAATGAAGGAATAGAGCTCTTATAAAAAGTACTGAAATATAACGTCAATATAAAAGTAGGTGAAGAATGAATAGGAAACCTCATAATACAATCAGAAACCATTCCAATGCGAGAGGAGAAAAGTGAAAATTGAAATATAAACACTGGGCTAGCAAGGAAATTGATAAAAAAATACATAAAATTAATACAGATACAAAAAAGCAGACTGACAAAGCAGTAAAAAGACAGAATCCGAAACAGAAAAGTCAGAAAAAAACTCCAAAATGAAAACATCATTATTACTAAAGCAGACAGAGGAAATAAAGCAGTTCTTATGGCCAAACATCAATACATTGACAAAACACATGATTTCATTTCACCAAATAATATTATAAAATTGGAATGAGACCCAACAAATAGATTTCAAGCCAAGGTAAAGAATATGTTAAAAAATATAGACTGCACACTGGATGACAGAAAAAAAGGTAAATTAATACAGAACAATCCTACAGCATCCAGCCTCTGATGCCAACCAAAAATCCATAAACGCAATATCCCAGTAAGACCCACTGTAAACTTCAAGAAAGCTCCCACTGACAAACATGCAGGACACATTTTGAAATTACTAATAGAAACTTATAGAAGATGACAAAACAATAAGGAACCACCTCACTGTTAATACAACTTATAAAATATATAAAAATCCCAGACACAGCTACTCTACTCTCTTTTGACATAGGAAACATGTGCTCTAACATTCCAGTAGCAGAAACAATAAATATCGTAGAACAAAACCTGAAGGAAAACAGCCAGCTACCAGATGGAAACATCAAAGAAATACACCAGTTGCTGGACTGATAACTAAACAGGACTTCTTTCATTTCAATAATGACTACTATTTACAAGAAGATGGGTTACCAATGGGATCCCCAGTATCAGATGCCCTAGCAAACATTTTCATAAACCATGTAGAAAATTTAATTTTCTAAACTGTTATAAAAAAGAATTACAACATGCTTCATTGCATCAGATACATGAATGACATCCTTTGTTTAACAGATGAACCTCAGGCAAAAATTTACCAGTGGCACACAGATTTAAACACAATACATAGAAAGATAAGATTCACAATGGACACCCAAATGAACTTTTTAGATACAACCATTAAAAAAGAAAACAATCAGCATATCTTTGACATCTACCATAAACCTACAACAACTGACACAATCCTACATCAGACTTATAATCACCCACACCCACACAATCAGCACTCAGATACATCCTTTGTGGACTCAACACAGTACCACTCAGCACAGAAAATTACTAGATAGAACAAGACTTCATCACACAAATACCAACAAACAATGGGTACAATAGGGATCTAGGCACCAAATTAATCAAAAAATTAAAAAAAACAAATACAGTCAGTGAACACAGCACATAAACTTCCACAAACAACAGTACAACAAAACACTACACAAACAGGCACAAACAGTGACAAAATAATAACGACACAAAGAATACAGGAAAACAAGAAAGAAGGCTCAAGATGGTACACAATGACATACAAGCACAAACTCACACATAAAATAAGAAACATTCTCAAAAGACAAAGTATAAATATAGCATTCAGAATGACTATTCAATCCAAATACACATTCCAAAAATAACAATAAACACAGACATCTACCAAAAGTCAGGAATTACCAACTGCAGTGCAACACATGTGATGGAAGGTATGTAGGACAAACCAGCAAAACATTTGACACCCAGTACCAAGAACAAATCAGAGCATGGAAAAATGGAATGAGACGCTCAACTTTTGTAGAACATTTGAGAGAAAATAACCACAAACCTACTACAAGAGAAAAGATATGAAAATAATTAGAATAAATAGTGAAAGACATCTCCTAACATTACAGGAAAATTATCATATGTACAAAACCAAAGCTTAAAGGAAACAACTACTAAATGACCAAGTAAATATGACTAACAACTCACTGTTTACACAGATTGATCATATAATAGAAAGAAATCCCAACAAATGATTACACACCTGCTTCCTCTACAAAGTACACACAGACAAATGTAATAATGACAATAATAATTATTATTATTATCTTAAGAATAAAAATAGTAATAAAAATAAAATAAATAATTGTTATATTTATTTTATTAAGAAAATCTCCCTCTCTAATAAACACACACACACACACGCACACACACACACTCACACACATGCACAAAACAGTTGAATGCAGAAAACTGAGAATGTTGATAACACTTAGAAAAACAAATGAAACTCTGTATTGAAACGGATGGCAGTTACAGTGATGTGTAACGTAAAAAAGAAACTAAAAGTGAACTGTAAGATATCCACCAGGTTGCCACATGTGAAAAAGCCTTTTCCTTAGTTGCAATGAATTAGAAGTTACCTGTAAGTACCTTTGCATTTCACAAAAAAAGGTAAAGGAACTGTTTTTAAGTCTATAACCTAGACGTGAAACCATAACCCGTGTGTAAAAATGGACAAATCATGCAATATTTCACGACACCCTTGAAGATGCCTAGTAAAAATGGCGTAATGCGTCTGGTGCGTAAATAAATATAAGAATTTAGATTTGCAGCATGCAAAAAAGGCATTTTCTTTGAAACAACTGCAATTCATTCATTGAATTTTGTAAAATGAGAAAACCATTGAAAACAAATAAACGAAGCAGTTACATTGATATTCGGCGTGATACTTGTGTCGGAATTCATTCACTGCATGATGTTGCAGTAAAACAGGCCATAGCCCACAAGTTCCTCCAGTTGACTTATCAAAGTTAGCAAAGATATGATTACCAGGACGATTCAGAGATCAGACAACGCTAGTGTTTCATGTTTAAAGGACAACAGAGAGAAGGAAGAACGCAAGAATGAAGAACCTAGATTTCTTAGTCTGGTTATCCGTCCAGTATGCTATGGCACGTCCTTTAGTTAATCCTATATTGTAATTTCACTGTACTTGTTGGTGGAACCTAGTACTTTTTATACGCTGGGTGTGCAATATTCTGCTACCAATGGACATGGGCATGTGTGACATCTGCAACATATACCTGATGGAATGTCTGGAGGTGTAAAACCTACATTCGTACCGTCGCTCATATTCACTTAATTACATATGTCGACCTGTTCTGATAGAAAGTACTGTCAAGCTCGAAAGTATCCGAACCACCTGAATCTCGTTTTGCCTTACTTCCATGCAGCCAACATATCTTGCAGGTCCACTAATATCGTTACAGGACAGTCGCTTGACTGTACAAAATGGTTACATCAAATGACCGATAGAAAACACTGCACTGATACCAAAATACCAAAAACATCAGGGAATAGCTCAGAGGGTCCTTAACCCTTGTCAACTCAAATGCATTACAGGAAGTGACATTTTTAAACTATTACCACTTTCACTGATATCTAAAAAAAACAATGCCTGTAACACATCAGTTATTCCGTAATATTCTTTCGAGAGTGTCTGGACACATAAATCGCTATGATTACGCGAAGTATACTTGCTTACTAAAGGGTTTTCCAAACACCTATTAATCCTCATTCACTAAGTGAGTGCATTTGTATTAACTGAATAATGAACTTTGTTGCCAAATAGACTGTTGATTAACAGCATCAAGTGCTCCATCGAAACTGGTAATTTAACTATCCATATGAGTTCGAAAATCACCTATCGTACTTGTTATCTAAAACAACGTGACATCGAAAATAAAGGTTATTAATGGGCAGATAATATGGTTTCATACCCAATCAACAAACAAGAAGTGACATAATATGTGTAATGTATGTGTTGGAGAGCGAAGCGAACGCAGCACCTAACCCGATGGTTATGTAAGCACATACAAAGGCCAGATATCGCATTTTCTCAGCAGTAGCGAGATGATTGGAACTGCGAGAAAGTAATGCCTGGCTTCCTGGTTTTCGAACCCTGCATCTGTCGCCGTTCTTTCCTGGGCACGATTGAAAATTAAATATCGGTTTCTTACGCCAGAAGCGAAATATGCACGCGTTTCAACTGGACGTGACGTGACTAAGGGTACGGTGACTGCTGGGAATAGAATGTCGCATGTATTGCTCTTGGCTACAAACGAAGGAAGTTAACTACATAATCCTCTTCTTCCAGTAGCAATGAGCGCCATATTTGAACTTGGAATGGTGTGACGGAAAAGTCTGCGTCTCTCTGGGAATCGAAAGTGCTGCATATTGTTATTGACAAAGAATGAAGACACGCTAAAAATCAAAATAAATTTCCATCGCCAGTTAGGTGTGCTCAACCTAAAGGCTGACAGGAATTATAAAAACTTTTCTGTAAAGTCACAATTGGAACTCTGACACGCTCTTTACCTAAAAACTTGATTAGTTTGGAACTTTGAGCAAATAATGAAATGATGATAGTATGTTGTCACGAAGGGACAAATTCCGTGAAACAGGAACCAGTATATTCAATAACTCAAGCAGAAATAAAAGACAGAGTAAGTGTTCTGTTTCGTCCTATACCTAAAACAAAAATACTACACTAAGAGAGGTTTCTGAGGCTATCGTCATTCTGTAGCGAAGGGACACCATGTATAATGTGGGCCTTGAGCCACGGACGAATCGTATGTTCTGTATTCGGTGTAATCAGCTTTATCCTCGAGTGGGAATAGAACTCTGACCCCACGGACACTAACCTAGTATTACAAACTCAGGCCACAAAACTCCACACGTGGCTGCGTCTTGATTTGTCGTAGCACTGGTACGCCACACTGGATGAGAATTCTGACGTCCTGGCTTCCGGTAGTGGGTTACAGTCTGTTCAGTCATTTCTAACTCTATTTATTTATTTGTTGTTCCGTGGGACCACATTAAGGAGAAGTCTCCATGGTCATGGAACGAGTCAATACATGAAATTATAACACGATTGTAGAAACAGATAAAATGAAAAATAAGAAACATATTCAGGCGACACGTCATTAGTTTAAATAAAGAAAATCAAGAATGTAACACTGGAATTTGCTTAATTTTTTAGCTCTTCCAGGAGCTCCTCGACAGAATAGAAGGAGTGAGCCATGACGAAATTCTTCAGGTTAGACTTAAAAGCGTTTGGGCTACTGCTAAGATTTTTGAGTTCTTGTGGTAGCTTATTGAAAATGGATGCAGCAGAATACTGCACTCCTTTCTGCACAAGAGTCAAGGAAGTGCAATCCACATGCAGATTTGATTTCTGCCTAGTATTAACTGAGTGAAAGCTGCTAACTCTTGGGAATAATCTAATATTGCTAACAGCAAACTACATTAAAGAAAACATATAATGTGAGGGCAATGTCAGAATTCCCAGACTATTGAATAGGGGTCGACAAGAGGTTCTAGAACTTACACCACACATAGCTCGAACAGCCCGTTTTTGTGCCAAAAATTCCCTTTTTGAAACAGAAGATTTCCCCCAAAAAATAATACCATATGACATAAGCGTATGAAAATATGCGAGGTAGACTACTCTTCGTGTTGAAATGTCACTTATTTCAGATACTGTTCTAATGGTAAATAAAGGAGCATTTAGTTTCTGAACAAGATCCTGAACATGGGCTTTCCACAACACCTTACTATCTATCCGTACGCCTAGGAACTTGAACTGTTCCGTCTCGCTTATAACATGCCCATTCTGTCCGATTAAAATATCAGTTCTCGTTGAGTTGTGAGTTAGAAACTGTAAAAACTGAGTCTTACTGTGATTTAGCATCAAATTATTTTCCACAAGCCACAAACTTATTTCATGAACTACATTATTTGATAATGTTTCAATATTACACACAAGACCCTTCACTACCAAGCTGGTGTCATCAGCAAACAGAAATATTTTTGAATCACCTGTAATACTAAGAGGCATATCATTTATATAAATAAGAAACAGCAGTGGCCCAAGCACTGATCCTTGGGGAACGCCCCATTTAACAGTGCCCTATTGGGACTCAACATCATTACCACTCTCAATATTGGGGAGAATTACCTTCTGCTTTCTGTTCTTAAAGCAAGAGGCGAACCAATTGCAAGCTACTCCCCTTACCCCATAATGTTCCAACTTCTGCAGTAATATTTTGTGGTCAACACAGTCAAAAGCCTTCGTTAAATCAAAGAAAACACCTAACGTTCACAACCTTTTATTTAATCCGTCCAAAACCTCACAGAGAAAAGAGACTATAGCATTTTCAGTTGTTAAGCCATTTCTAAAACCAAACTGTACATTTGACAGCAAATTATGTGAATTTAAATGCTGCAGTAACCTTGTATATACAACCCTCTCGATAACTTTAGCAAATACCGATGGCATAGAAATAGGTCTATAATTATCAACATTATCCCTGTCTCCCTTTTTATAAAGTGGCTTCACTACCGAGTACTTTAATCGGTCAGGAAACCGACCACTCCTAAAGGAAAAGTTACAGATATGGTTAAGTACGGGGCTAACATACATGGAACAATATTTCAGTATTCTGCTAGATACCCCGTCATATCAATGAGAGTTCTTGGTCTTTAGTGATTTAATTATTAACTCAATCTCCCTCTTGTCAGTATCATGGAGGAGCACTTCAGGTAACAGTCTCGGAACACTTTTTTCTACGAGCGCTATATGGTTCCCTGTTGGGACGAGGTTTCTATTTAGTTCACCTGCTATATTAAGAAAGTGATTATTAAATACTGTACATATATACGACTTATCAGTAACACGGGCATTCCCACTACGCACTGATTCTATATCATCGATCTGTCTCCGCAGACCAGCCACTTCCTTTACGACTGACCATATGGTTTTAATTTTATCCTGAGACTTAGCTATTCTATCTGCGACCGCCATTAACCAGCTGCCTCAACAGTGTACACATTGAACTTGATTTTGCAATCAGTGACATAAAACCCCTCAATGGTCATCTCCAAAAACTGATAACGCGGAATTTTGCACATTAAGTGTTGCTTCCATTTAACCTACGCTCTACGGAAAACATCGCGCAGTACTAAAGGAAAACTGAGTTACTAAAGCCAATTCGTCAGTTGTTTAGTAAACTACAACTCGGCGGTTCGCTAATAGAATCAATCTGTTTGAAGGTCAGCAATAATATACTTCATTTTGAAGTGAAATGATAATTAAATGGACACCCTAGCTGCGAACAGGCGTTGAAGTACTTCTTTGGGGACATGTTGAAAATGTGTCCCCAACCGGGACTCGAACCTGGGATCACCTGCCTACATGGCAGACGCTCTATCCATCTGAGCGACCGTTGGCACACAGGATAGTGCGTCGGCACGACTTATCCCTTGCACGCTCCTCGTGAGATCCACTTTCCCAACATGTCCACATCACTACATTCGTAGTGCACCTAATAGTCGTTTGCCCCCATACTCATTACTCGTGGCAGATTAATCAACCAAGCCCCGTACGAGTCCGGGCTTAGCGTGTGCGTTCGCACAAGAAGGTCAATGGCCGGGAAGCCATATTTTAACTATATATGACGGTGGTATCAGTTCACGAATGAACAGTCACCGTGGATGACCATGCAGCTTTCCTAGAAATGAAGGGATATGGTAATTCAATGGACGCCCTAGCTGCAAACAGGCGTTGATGTGCTTCATTAAGGACATGTTGAAAATGTGCGCCCCGACCGGGACTCGAACCCGGGATCTCCTGCTTACATGGCAGACGCTCTATCAATCTGAGCCACCGTGGGAAAAGAGGATAGTGCGTCGGCAGGGCCATATCACTTGCAGGCTCCCCAGGGGATCCACTTTCCCAACATGTCCACGTCACTACATTCGTTGTGCAGCTAATAGATGTTAACCCCTCATACACATTACTCGTGGCACATTAATCTACCAAGTCCTGTATGAGTTCGGGCATAGCGTGTGCGTTCGCACAAGGAAGTCAATGGCCGGGAAGCCATATTTTAACTAAATATGACGGTAGTATCAGTTCACGAATTAACTGTTAGCGTAGATGACCATGCAGCTTTCCTAGAAATGAATTCAAATGATATTTAAATGGACACCCTAGCTGCAAACAGGCGTTGATGTACTTCATTCGGGACATGTTTATAATGTTTCCTCCGACCGGGAATCGAAATCGAGATCTCGTGCTTACATGGCAGACGCTCTATCCATCTGAGCCACCATGGGCACAGAGGACAGTGCGTCGGCAAGGACTTATCCCTTGAACGCTCCCCGTGAGCACCTCATTCCCGACATGTCCACATTACTACATTCGTAGTGTGCCTAATAGATGTTTGCTCCTCATACTCATTACTCGTGGCAGATTAATCTACCAAGTCCCGAACGAGTTCGGGCATAGCACGTGCGTTCGCACAAGAATGTCAACGGCCGGGAAACCATTTTTAACTATATATGACGGTGGTATTAGTTCACGAAAGAACAGTTGCCGTGGATGACCATGCAGCTTTCCTAGAAATGAAGTCGAATGATAATTAAATGGACTCCCTAGCTGCAAACAGCCGTTGATGTACTTCATTGGGGACATGTTGATAATGTTTGCCCCGACTGGGAATGGAAATCGGGATCTCGTGCTTACATGGCGGACGCACTATCCATCTGAACGACCGTTGGCACAGAGGATAGTACGTTGGTAGGGACTTATCCCTTGCACGCCCCCCGTGAGATCCACATTCCCAACATGTCCACATCACTACCTTCATAGTGCACCTAATAGATGTTTGCCCCTTATACTCATTACTCGTGGCAGATTAATCTACCAAGTCCCGTACGAGTTCGGGCATAGCATGTGCGTTCGCACTAGAAAGTCAATGGCCGGGAAGCCACATTTTAACTACACTCCTGGAAATGGAAAAAAGAACACATTGACACCGGTGTGTCAGACCCACCATACTTGCTCCGGACACTGCGAGAGGCCTGTACATGCAATGATCACACGCACGGCACAGCGGACACACCAGGAACCGCGGTGTTGGCCGTCGAATGGCGCTAGCTGCGCAGCATTTGTGCACCGCCGCCGTCAGTGTCAGCCAGTTTGCCGTGGCATACGGAGCTCCATCGCAGTCTTTAACACTGGTAGCATGCCGCGACAGCGTGGACGTGAACCGTATGTGCAGTAGTGGGCATGCGGGAGGCCGGGTGGACGTACCGCCGAATTGCTCAACACGTGGGGCGTGAGGTCTCCACAGTACATCGATGTTGTCGCCAGTGGTCGGCGGAAGGTGCACGTGCCCGTCGACCTGGGACCGGACCGCAGCGACGCACGGATGCACGCCAAGACCGTAGGATCCTACGCAGTGCCGTAGGGGACCGCACCGCCACTTCCCAGCAAATTAGGGACACTGTTGCTCCTGGGGTATCGGCGAGGACCATTCGCAACCGTCTCCATGAAGCTGGGCTACGGTCCCGCACACCGTTAGGCCGTCTTCCGCACACGCCCCAACATCGTGCAGCCCGCCTCCAGTGGTGTCGCGACAGGCGTGAATGGAGGGACGAATGGAGACCTGTCGTCTTCAGCGATGAGAGTCGCTTCTGCCTTGGTGCCAATGATGGTCGTATGCGTGCTTGGCGCCGTGCAGGTGAGAGCCACAATCAGGACTGCATACGACCGAGGCACACAGGGCCAACACCCGGCATCATGGTGTGGGGAGCGATCTCCTACACTGGCCGTACACCACTGGTGATCGTCGAGGGGACACTGAATAGTGCGTGGTACATCCAAACCGTCATCGAACCCATCGTTCTACCATTCCTAGACCGGCAAGGGAACTTGCTGCTCCAACAGGACAATGCACGTCCGCATGTATCCCGTGCCACCCAACGTGCTCTAGAAGGTGTAAGTCAACTACCCTGGCCAGCAAGATCTCCGGATCTGTCCCCCATTGAGCATGTTTGGGACTGGATGAAGCGTCGTCCCACGCGGTCTGCACGTCCAGCACGAACGCTGGTCCAACTGAGGCGCCAAAGGGAAATGGCATGGCAAGCCGTTCCACAGGACTACATCCAGCATCTCTACGATCGTCTCCATGGGAGAATAGCAGCCTGCATTGCTGCGAAAGGTGGATATACACTGTACTAGTGCCGACTTTGTGCATGCTCTGTTGCCTGTGCCTATGTGCCTGTGGTTCTGTCAGTGTGATCATGTGATGTATCTGACCCCAGGAATGTGTCAATAAAGTTTCCCCTTCCTGGGACAATGAATTCACGGTGTTCTTATTTCAATTTCCAGGAGTGTACGTATGACGGTAGAATCTGTACACGAGAGTACATTTACCTTGGATGACCATGCAGCTTTCCTAGCAATGAAGTGAATTGATAATTAAATCGAAACCCAGCTGCAACCAGGGGTTGATGTACTTAATTGGGGACATGTTGATAATGTGTGCCGCGACTGGGACTCGAATCCGGGTTCACCTGCTTACATGGCAGACGCTCTATCCATCTGAGCGACCGATGGCACAGAGGATAGTGCGTCAGCACGACTTATCCCTTGCATGCTCCTCGTGAGATCCACTTTCCCAACATGTCCACATCACTACATTCGTAGTGCACCTAATAGTTTTATGCCCCCATACCCATTACTCATGGCAGACTAATCTACCAAGTCCCGTACGAGTCCGGGCTTAGCGTGTGCGTTCGCACAAGGAGGTCAATGGACGGGAAGCCATATTTTAACTATATATGGCTTTAGTATCAGTACACGGATGAACCGTTAACGTGGATGACTATGCAGCATTCCTAGAAATGAAGGGAAATTGTAATTAAATGGACACCCTAGCTGCAAACAGGCGTTGATGTACTTCATTAAGGACATGTTGAAAATGTGTGCCGCGACTGGGACTCGAATCCGGGTTGGCACAGAGGATAGTGCGTCGGCAGGGACTTAACCTTGGCACGCTCCCTGTGAGATACACATTCCCAACATGTCCACATCACTACATTCGTAGTGCACCTAATAGATGTTTGGCCCTCATACTCATTACTTGTGGCAGGTTAATCTACCAAGTCCCGTACGAGTTCGGGCATAACGTGTGCGTTCGCACAAGAAGATTAATGGACGGGAAGCCATATTTTAACTATATATGACGGTAGTATCAGTACACGAAAGAACAGTTACCGTGGATGACCATGCAGCTTTCATAGAAATGGAGTGAACTGATAATTAAATGGAAACCCAGCTGCAACCAGGCGTTGATGTACTTCATTGGGGACATGTTGAAAATGTGTGCCCCGACCGGGACTCGACCCCCTGGGATCTCCTGCTTACATGGCAGACGACCTATCCATCTGAGCGACCGTTGGCACAGAGGATAGTGCGTCGGCTGGGACTTACCCCTTGGACGCTCCCCGTGAGATTCACATTCCCAACATGTCCTCATCACTACATTCGTAGTGCAGCTAATAGATGTTTGCCCTCATACTCATTACTCGTGGCAGATTAATCTACCAAGTAACGTATGAGTTTGGGCACACTTTTTCAACATGTCCCCAATGAAGTACATCACCGCCTGTTTGCAGCTAGGGTGTCGATTTAATTATCATTTCACTTCATTTCTAGGAATGCTGCATGGTCATCCACGGTAACTTTTCCTTCGTGAACTGATACTACCGTCAAATATTCTTCATTTTGTTATCCGCCAGTAACTGCAAATCCTCGGGAAAACGTTTCGGTGAAGAGCTCATGGGTGTCTGTCCCGATTAGAAAAATGTCTGAATCACCTTTGTATAGCCGCCTGACGCTTCTCGGCGGCAGCGCAGGTGATACCAACGGATCGTTCCTTGAGCCCTGATCTACAGCGGACGTTTTCATGCTCACATTGGCAGCTACGAGATTATTTCATGTTCAGATTCGTTTTCAGCGTGACATGATTTTTACTGTACAAACAGTGTGTCCACAATGCAGCAACAACATTCAGTAACAACTACATCAGTAACAACAAGTATTCTCAGATAATGTGACGTGATTAATAGTAAGTCTGTAATGCACCATTGCGGGCAAAACTTGTCAGGAAATTAGAATTTGATACTCAGTTTTGCGGCGAGTTATTAGAAGGGGGAAGACAGAAGCTAGAGTGTGTCGTGAACCGGTTTTGTGTTATCGAAGAGCCGACCGGGGTGGTGAAGCGGTTCTAGGCGCTACAGTCTGGAACTGCGCGACCACTACGGTCGCAGATTCGAATCCTGCCTCGGTTATGGATGTGTGTTATGTCCTTTCTTTAGTTAGGTTTAAGTAGTTAAAAGTTCTAGGGGCCGATGACCTTAGAAGTTAAGCCCCTTATTGCGTAGAGCCATTTGAACTATTCGTTATCATAGAACTTAAGTCGAATAATAGCTTTATCGTGTCGGGTAATATGATTTTAACGTCAATTATTTTCCACATTCAGCAACCACAACTGCTGCAGCTCTTTCATGTTAGAATTAAAATTTTAGTCTCCAGTCAGATTGACATCGAGCACCAACGCAGCTTGAAGTTTGGGCGTCGACGTCCTTTCCACTGGCCTTGCGATCTACTGCAACTATACGGCTACGTCATAGTAGTAATGATGGTTAATATAGTTAATTCGTGGAGAATATTCGGTATTGTGAACACTCACTATACTGTCGTTTATTGAAACTTAACTGCTCGTCTCGAATAATCACTATACAGGGTGTCACAAAAAGGTACGTCCAAACTTTCAGGAAACATTCCTCATACACAAATAAATGAAAGGTGTTATGTGAACATGTGTCCGGAAACGCTTAAATTCCATGTTAGAGCTCATTTTGGTTTCGTCCACCTACGCTCAATGGAGCACGTTATCAGGATTTCATACGGGATACTCTATCTGCGCTGCTAGAACATGTGCCTTTACAAGTACGACATGACATGTGGTTCATGCACGATGGAGCTCCTGCACATTTCACTCGAAGTGTTCGTACGCTTCTCAACAACAGATTCGGTGAGCGATGGATTGGTGGAGGCGGACCAATTCCACGGCCTCCACGCTCTCCTGACCTCAACCCTCTTGACTTTCATTAATGGGGGCATTTGAAAGCTCTTGTCTACGGAACTCCGGTACCAAATATAGAGACTCTTCGTGCTCGTATTGTGGACGGCTGTGATACAATACGCCATTCTCCAGGGCTGCGTCAGCGCATAAGCGATTCCATGCGACGGAGGGTGGATGCATGTATCCTCGCTAACGGAGGACATTTTGAACATTTCCTGTAACAAAGTGTTTGAAGTCACGCTGATACGTTCTGTTGCTGTATGTTTCCATTCCATGGTTAATGTGATTTGAAGAGAAGTAATAAAATGAGCTGTAACATGGAAAGCAAGCGTTTCCAGACACATGTCCACATAACATATTTTCTTTCTTTGTGTGTGAAGAATGTTTCCTGAAAGTTTGGCCGTATCTTTTTGTAACACCCTGCGTACACACAAAGAAAACAAATAACATGCAGACGACCATTCATCAAGACCGTCGGTGAGGTCCGTCCGAGCTGGTCCTAGCTCGGCGAGGAACTGGCTGTACTGTTTTTTTTATTGAATTTCAATTTCCCCGAAGGGGGCGGGATGGCAGCAGCTTAGTATGTCGCTCTTCAGCCTACAGACGTTGTTAGAAAGATGAAGAGAATAAATAATAAAAACAGGCGATAAAATCGGAGACTTAAAGAGTAACATGGCGAAAAGAAATCGTGGAACTTAAAACAAAGAACAGAGGGATGATGATGCTAATAAAATACATACGAAGCAGACAGGTAAACAATAGACAGACAATTTAAAAAAAACACGGCGACAGTCTATTTTCTGTTCGCAAAATACATAAAATTCACACCTAGGGCTGTACTGTTTTTTTTTATTTTCTTTATTGTGATTTTAAACACCCTATACAAAGGCGGGCTGTCAGCAGCACAATACGCCGCCCTTCAGCCTCGAGTTTGACAACAAGTAGTACATAAAGGTGCCACAGAGAAGACAGTAAAAACGGTGGGCAAAAATTGTAGACACTAAAAATCGAAAAAACATGGAGCCGTTCACGCTGGACGAGACACAGCACTAACACTAGGCGACACGGTGCACAGAACATGGATGATGGCGACGGCATGTGAACGGTGGTGGCGTGACGGCGAACAACACTACACACAAACGAAGGCACACACACGAAACACTGCCGGCGACGATCTCCGGCGCGCGAATGTTCACTGAGCGTGTACGAGTCTGGGGACCTGCCAAGTGGGGAGGAGGAGGAGGAGGAGGAGGGGAATGGGAGAGGGGAGAGCAGAGATGCCATGGGCAGAGGAGAGAGGGGGAGGGAGGAAGGGGGAGGGGAAGCCCTGGGGAAGAGGGGAGGAGGAAGGGGGGAAAGGAAAGAGAAGGGAAGGGAAGGGAGCGAGGGAGGGAGGGAGGGAGGGTGCCTAAAGGAAAGGACACAGGAAGGGGGGAGGATCAAAGTAGATAGGAGGGGTAGATGGAGGGGAGGAGGACATCATCAGGGAGGGGGAGCTGGCGGAAGCCACCTTGGGAGAGGGTAAGGAGGATGGAGATATGGAGACCGGGTGGGACGTGGGAATACAGGCGCGGCAGTGGGTGGGGTGGGAGAGGATCGGGGAGAATAGCGGGTGAGGAGGATCGAGGTTACGGGAGGTGTACAGGATCCGTATCCTTTAAAGGAAAAGGAGGAGGTGGGGGAAGGATATGAGATCGTACAGGATCCGCGTGGGGGAGGGGAGACGGATGCGATAGGCGAGGCGGAGAGCATGGCATTCAAGGATTTGGAGGGATTTGTAAAAGGTAGGGGGGGCGGAGATCCAAGCTGGATGGGCATAACAAAGGATAGGGCGGATGAGGGATTTATAGGTGTGGAGGATGGTGGAGGTTCCAGACCCCACGTACGACCGGAGGGGAGCTTGAGGAGACTGAGTCGGGAGTGTGCCTTGGCTTCGATTGTCCGGAGGTGGGGAGTCCAGGAGAGGCGATGGTCGAGGGTGACGCCAAGGTACTTAAGGGTGGGAGTGAGGGCGATAGGACGGCCATAGATGGTGAGATAGAAATCAAGGAGGCGGAAGGAAGGGGTGGTTTTGCCTAAAATGATCGCCTGGGTTTTGGAGGGATTGACCTTGAGCAACCAGTGGTTGCACCAAGCGGTGAACCAGTCAAGATGGGATTGGAGAAGGTGTTGGGAGCGCTGCAGGGTGGGGGCAAGGGCAAGGAAGGCGGTGTCATCGGCAAACTGGAGAAGGTGGATGGGGGGTGACGGCGGCGGCATGTCCGCCGTGTACAAAAGGTACAGAAGGGGGGAGAGGACGGAGCCTTGGGGCACACAGTCTACATCTACATCTACATCTACATTTATACTCCGCAAGCCACCCAACGGTGTGTGGCGGAGGGCACTTTACGTGCCACTGTCATTATCTCCCTTTCCTGTACCAGTCGCAGTGGTTGCACCAAGCGGTGAACCAGTCAAGATGGGATTGGAGAAGGTGTTGGGAGCGCTGCAGGGTGGGGGCAAGGGCAAGGAAGGCGGTGTCATCGGCAAACTGGAGAAGGTGGATGGGGGGTGACGGCGGCGGCATGTCCGCCGTGTACAAAAGGTACAGAAGGGGGGAGAGGACAGAGCCTTGGGGCACACAGTCTACATCTACATCTACATCTACATTTATACTCCGCAAGCCACCCAACGGTGTGTGGCGGAGGGCACTTTACGTGCCACTGTCATTATCTCCCTTTCCTGTACCAGTCGCGTATGGTTCGCGGGAAGAACGACTGTCTGAAAGCCTCTGTGCGCGCTCTAATCTCTCTAATTTTACATTCGTGATCTCCTCGGGAGGTATAAGTAGGGGGAAGCAATATATTCGATACCTCATCCAGAAACGCACCCTCTCGAAACCTGGCGAGCAAGCTACACCGCGATGCAGAGCGCCTCTCTTGCAGAGTCTGCCACTTGAGTTTGTTAAACATCTCCGTAACGCTATCACGGTTACCAAATAACCCTGTGACGAAACGCACCGCTCTTCTTTGGATCTTCTCTATCTCCTCCGTCAACCCGATCTGGTACGGATCCCACACTGATGAGCAATACTCAAGTATAGGTCGAACGAGTGTTTTGTAAGCCACCTCCTTTGTTGATGGACTACATTTTCTAAGGACTCTCCCAATGAATCTCAACCTGGTACCCGCCTTACCAACAATTAATTTTATATGATCATTCCACTTCAAATCGTTCCGCACGCATACTCCCAGATATTTTACAGAAGTAACTGCTACCAGTGTTTGTTCCGCTATCATATAATCATACAATAAAGGATCCTTCTTTCTATGTATTCGCAATACATTACATTTGTCTATGTTAAGGGTCAGTTGCCACTCCCTGCTCCAAGTGCCTATCCGCTGCAGATCTTCCTGCATTTCGCTACAATTTTCTAATGCTGCAACTTCTCTGTATACTACAGCATCATCCGCGAAAAGCCACATGGAACTTCCGACACTATCTACTAGATCATTTATATATATTGTGAAAAGCAATGGTCCCATAACACTCCCCTGTGGCACGCCAGAGGTTACTTTAACGTCTGCAGATGTCTCTCCATTGAGAACAACATGCTGTGTTCTGTTTGCTAAAAATTCTTCAATCCAGCCACACAGCTGGTCTGATATTCCGTAGGCTCTTACTTTGTTTATCAGACGACAGTGCGGAACTGTATCGAACGCCTTCCGGAAGTCAAGGAAAATGGCATCTACCTGGGAGCCTGTATCTAATATTTTCTGGGTTTCATGAACAAATAATGCGAGTTGGGTTTCACACGATCGCTGTTTCCGGAATCCATGTTGATTCCTACATAGTAGATTCTGAGTTTCCAAAAACAACATGATACTCGAGCAAAAGACATGTTCTAAAATTCTACAACAGATCGACGTCAGAGAGATAGGTCTATAGTTTTGCGCATCTGCTCGACGACCCTTCTTGAAGACTGGGACTACCTGTGCTCTTTTCCAATCATTTGGAACCTTCTGTTCCTCTAGAGACTTGCGGTACACGGCTGTTAGAAGGGGGGCAAGTTCTTTCGCGTACTCTGTGTAGAATCGAATTGGTATCCCGTCAGGTCCAGTGGACTTTCCTCTGTTGAGTGATTCGGAGGGGAAAAAGGTGTAGGAATCTGTGTTATGGATGGTGACATAGGAAGGACGGCGGGAGAGAAATGAGCCGATCAGACGGACGTAGTTAATGGGAAAGGCGAAGGTTTGGAGCTTGAAGAGGAGTCCGGAATGCCATACGCGGTCATAAGCACGTTCGAGGTCCAGGGAGAGGAAGATTGCGGAGCGACAGGAATTAAGCTGGTCGGAAAGGAGATGAGTGAGGTGAAGGAGAAGGTCGTCGGAAGAGAAGGACGGTCGAAAGCCACACTGGGTAACGGGAAGGAGGCGGTGCTGGCGGAGATGCTGGTGGATGCGTCGGGTGAGGATAGATTCCAGGATAGCAATTAGATCCTGTCTAGTGATAGGGGCAATGTTGTCCAAGTACTGGAAACGGCTGTACTGCTGCTGCACTGGTCTTATAAAGCCAGTGGAGGTCGGCGGAGTACTCCAACTTCCCTGTGCCTGTGAGACGACCTCTGCAGGAAAAGGTTCGCATTAGTCTCTTCTAGCAAGTGGTGTTTGTTTGGATCAATTGTTTTCCTCTTGGTTGCACCTGCAAGTGCTTGTGTATGTTACATGGTTCACAGGGGTGTCTTGAGTGTAGTCTGCGTGGCACGGGCCGTCTGTGGCAGATGTAACAATTCGCAATGAAACGAAATTAGTCGTAGTTTCTGCGTTGAGTGACGTTCCTGGGCAGATGACAACCATAAGTAAAAAATTCTTCAAAATACAGAGTGTTTAACAATGAATATAGGGGTTTTAAAGGTTTGTAGCATTTGTTACATTAAAAGTAAAATTTTAAACAATATATCAGATGAAAGAGCAATTCGAACAGTTTCGTTTGTATACTTGTGCGCAACAGTGATTGGAAAAAGCGTGGGATGAGAGTGTTCCACGCTTTACCCCAAGAGTGCTAACTGCGGAAACGAAAACCTGCTGCGTGACGATGAAGCTTTTTTGGGTCGCATCGTCTTCAGTGATGACATTTCACGTTAGTGGAAACGTGAAAAAAAAGTGATATTTGTTTCTGACTGTCAGCAAATCCCCATGAGATGGTACAGTTGTAAAGTTGCAAAGAGACTCACAAAGACTGAATGTTTTCTTTGTGCCATACTCTGTCGGAAAATTTAAGGCCGTTTATTTTTCAGCGAAGCAACTATAACTTGTTTCTTATCTTTAAGCACTAGAACTATGACCACAGAACTTCATTAGGCAGCACGATGGTACGGTCCCTCACTGGCATAGCTCAGTACTTGATTGTACCTGACCATTGGATTGGCCACAACACGTCGTATGACAGAGCTTGTTTTCTGTGACCTCTATGTTCACATATGATCTGACGACACGTGATTTTTATCTTTCCGGATTCATGAAGGTTCAAGTGTGTGTGCCTCCGATATCAGCTGATCTTCCCGACTTTAGAAACAGCGTCTTATCAACAGTTGCCCCAGACTAGCTGATCAAGGTTTCAGAAGATCCCGCCTATCTACTGGATGAGTGACGAACGGTGCTCGAACACTTGCAAGGAATACTATTTGAGTTGCTCTTTCATTTGATGTATTACATATAATTGTAAGTTGAATACAGTAAATGATACAAAGCCTTAAAATCCATATTTTCATTTTGAAATACGCTGTGTTTACATGAAATATGTAGGTAATATCAAGGGAATTTAACAGGATAATTCGGTGTCACTACAGGATGTATATCAACTATCACAGGGTTAAATATATAATGTTGCCACGTTCCAATGATCCTCGTAGCAGGAAGGAATAGTTTTCCACAGTCTATGTGTTTCTTGAGCAGGCTAGGAATCCAGGAATAAATCTTGCGCTTCAAAATACAGTGGAACCAGAAGCTCCATCCGAACAGGCCATGAAGGTCCAACAGTACCGACGGCCGTGGTGTCATCCTCAGCCCACAGGCGTCACTGGTTGCGGATATGGAGGGGCATGTGGTCAGCACACCGCTCTCCCAGCCGTATGTCAATTTGCGAGACCGGAGCCGCTACTTGTCAGTCAAGTAGCTCCTCAGTTTGCCTCACAATGCTTGAGTGCACCCCGCTTGCCTACAGCGCACGGCAGACCGGTGTTACAACTGCCGCAAGGCCGTTGACAGATTCAGTGGAAGTGTCTCGCAAATTGACAGACACTTGAAATACGAAAGGTGTAAACAAATGCGTGTACTCATCAAAAGCTGCATATGTTGAGAACAGTGGCAATGGAATAGATGGCCTTCCGCTTCATTGCTGTTATTATTTTATTTCTGTTTCCGTTTGTAGGTTATCAGAACATTCATGTGACTTATCGAGCAGTAATTGTTCGAATCGACTCATAAGTAAAGTTTAAATAGGAAAATAATTAGTGTTCCTTCTAATGAAGGCCTCAGTGACAGCAAGTTCTTAAACGAACAGTAACTGAATAAGTAACCTGGAGTGGAATTTACGCTCAGCAACTCACAGTAACATCCGGGATTACAATGCGTCGGAATAGACGGGCAGATGATGCTGGAATGTATACAGAGTGCTCGGGTGCTGCTCATTCATTAAGTCAAACTACCAAGGTTATTAAACAGTGCTCGTTGCCAACTAGATTATAACCAGAACTTACTTTCTACTGTTGAAACAGTTGCCAGCAGTGTGTGAACAGCAACAACACCTTTGTATACAGAACGCAGCACAATCCTTTCACCCAATGGTTGGACACAGCAATGAGCCCTATGCTTACACCTTTCTGTAGACGACGTACATTTATCATAGCGGACAGGCAACTTATTTTGAAGCTGATAAACAAAAGTAACAGACTGTCACTATATCATGCACCTCATACATCCTACCTACTCTGCTCCCCCCAACATCCATAGTGGTTTTGTCATAAATTATAATAGCACACACAGAAACCTCAGAAAGTATTCTTGTCTTCCGCACACGAAATGAATTTCCTAATTCCCTACATATCTCATATTTTCATCTTACAAAACTTCTGTACTACCGATATTAATTACCATGTCCTGAACCCGTTTTGCGTTTTTTACTTATTGCTTGATTAGACTAGTTGAAAACGGCCACTGAATTAGTTTATGATCTATTACTCTTCACCGACCAGCATTGTGGGTGCAGGTTACCCTTGTGCCTTTGCCCCTGAAAACACTGCTTCATATACTAACTCCCTCACGATGAATATTACGATAGTTAACGGAAAACTCTCCATCAAATAGATGATAGTCGACAAATAGTTCAAGTGGTTGTGAGCATTATGGGAGTAACTTCTGAGGTCATCAGTCCCCTAGAACTTATAACTACTTAAACCGATCTAACCTAAGGACATCACACACATCCATGCCCTAGGCAGGATTCGAACCTGCGACCGCAACTGTCGCGCCGTTCCAGACTGTAGCGCCTAGAACCGCTGGGCCAATCCGGCCGCTATAGTCGACAAATGTAGCATATTATTAATGAACGTATACAAGTCTTGCATACCCTAAGTTACCATCTCGTTCAATTCACTTAATTTCTCACTGCTCGGTCCATTGTCAACTGAAATCAAATTTTACTGCGAATAATAAACAAAACGAGAAGGGTATTTCATCAACCAACTTGTTCCTACTTTTAGAATGTAGGTCGGAATTCTAAAAGCAGTCAACTATGGCTACTCAAACAATAGTATGAATCATGGTCGCCTGGGGACCTCTGATTATTTTCAGTATGATATGTCGTAGGAGTAATTATTGTCTAGTAACTCTGGAATTTGGTCTAAAAACCAGAATAACATAGAATTTTTAAATTTTCATAGTCACTTACAAATGCATCAGTATTCCATTACCCTAGTAGATTCATATTATTGGCCTTGTGAACAACGTGTAGTATTCCTGTGTGTAGTAGTGTGGGAGACTAGTGCGAGCTTGACTTCAGATGTTCGGTGATTGCAGAATGCTGTTTAACCTAGCCTTTCTTGGCTAGCAGGTGATCGTTGATCATTAAACATCCTAGCGGTCTGGCACGTATACGACATTTCACAATAGTCTGGCACGTATACGACATTTCACAATAACTACACTCTAATTTCCACCGTCCGTCCTCCTTCCCTGAACACTTATCCTTAGGGGGAATCCATTAAGAATATAATTACGTTTCAGTTCATTACCAGTAGTGAAAACAACACTCACATCCTGGTTCTTAAAAAGCTGAGCCAAATCATTGGAGAGGTCCCCATGATCCGAATGTTCACAAATCTTGACCTCGAAAATAGTGATACGGGGAGACCTGTGTGCTCAGCTACTGATATTTATTCTTTACACAGTTTATCAACAAGTGCAGGATTGTAAGCATAATTTACAGGGATGCGTTTCAAATTCGCTATCATTTTAGCTACGGACGACTGGCTGAGTACCTCAAGAATGGGGTGCACTACAGATTTGAAAATTCTTATACTGTTGAGGGTGGCGGGAGGTAGCATGAATAATAGAATCGCTAGTCTTGGGTTTACGATGGATGTAAAACTGCATTTTATGTGTTTTCAGATCGAATATATCACATATTCAGTTAATGTAGCGTTCAGTTTCCATTTTATATGGCAATATGATGGATGGATTTGATATCAAGCCACTTTTACATAAGTTTCTATTACTGCACTTTCATTTCATTTTACCTGCGTAGTCGTCCTAGATAGGACCGAATCTGCACAAATCTTGACCTCGAAAATAGTGATACGGGGAGACCTGTGTGCTCAGCTACTGACATTTATTCTTTACACAGTTTATCAACAACTGCAGGATTGTAAGCATAATTTATAGGGATGCGTTTCAAATTCGCTATCATTTTAGCTACGGACGACTGGCTGAGTACCTCACGAATGCGGTGCACTACAGATCTGAAAAATCTTATTCTGTTGAGGGTGGCAGGAGGTAGCATCAATAATAGAATCGCTAGTCTTGGGTTTACGATGGATGTAAAACTGCATTTTATGAGTTTTTAGACCGAATATATCATATATTCAGTTAATGTAGCGTTCAGTTTCCATTTTATATGGCAATACGATGGATGGATTTGATATCTAGCTACTTTTACATAAGTTTCTATTACTGCAAGTTCATTTTACCTGCGTAGTCGTCCTAGATAGGACCATGCCCCTTCCTCTAAATCTTTACAAATTGATTGGTTTCTTGTTTTTATAGATAATGTGATGATGCCCTAAATGCGTGAAACGCGGTACTGTCATTAAATAGTTTCGCAACCAAGACTGTTTTTATTCTGAAATACACTCGAAACTAATCGATTTACAGCCCTGCCAAAATGGTAAGGTATAATTTTTATTGGAAATATGTAAGTAAAATATCCCGTGGTTTATGTAACAGTGTTATTAAACCGAATTATTCAAATGAGTCTTTCTTATGGCTACTTGCTTACTGACATTTATAGGATTATAAAACATGGAAATCCATCAGCATCTGGGGTTCTGGAATTTTTTATAAGGAACACATCATATAAGGTACAGTCAGTGTTTCGCAAGTGAACCGCAGAAACAAAATTGTCTGAAAAACTGGTTTTGAGGAAAACGCACGGAAGTGTGGCTCAACTCGATGCGTCATTTATCATTCCCAAACTAATATTTTTATTTAATACCAATTCTGTCATAAGACAACTTACAGTTACCAATATTCTTGAAGAATACATACAAACAGATAAGGTTTTTAATTAAAATCACAATGCATAAGGACATTTGTATATTACATAAAATTACTAATGGTACTTGAACAACGTGTCAACTGCGAAACACAATGGTATCCCGATTACAGTAAACTGATTAAACCTGCGGTGGCATCCTGTCCGCGCGACTAGCATAACAATTTGGGCTAACCCTACAACAGCCCTTGAATACAAGTTCAACAAACGTTAAGTAAACGATATAAAAATGCGTACATCTCCACTGCTTATTTTACCTTCATATAGACAAGATACGGCCACACTAACCATACGTTACCCACGTGTAAAAACTGAAGCAAACAGAGGTGCTTCACTAATTGGCTACAACGCTGTTATAGATAAACCAAGATAAGTACTTATATAAACTTCCAGACTCTAAAACACTATCAAAATAATAATGGCAAAGAAACCTTTCTTCAGAAATCAAGGAACTTAGTGTTCAGTTTGCCTCAAGGCTTTTATAAATCGCGCAAAAGGACCTTATAATAATAGAAACACGGAGTACATTACGTCCTAATGCCGTGATATCCCTCCCGCTTCGCAGTACCACAAGAACAAGAGTAAACTACTCGACTTGAGGCTTGAACTGGAGAACGAGAGATCAGCAGAAGCACGTGCGATTCGCCAACACCTAGACCTCGTGCGATGACGAGAAGCAGCCGAAGCAGAAGGAAACCGCGTCCCTGCCCCGGACGAGAACCGCAATGCCTCAACCGACCGGAAAATCTGTCAGCATATAGCAAACATTACACAGCAAACAAGTTTGGTAGAAATTAGCATAACTGCAATAGTTAAACATCCAATTAAAGACTGTTTTCAGATAAACCAACAATTAAAATGACAGTATTGGAGTGACCCGCTCATTAACATTGAAGTTAAACTTCCTATCAGTAACAAGAGACAGCGTACATAGTCCTCTAAAAAACTAATTACATAATAATTCTAAAAAATTAGCTAACATGCAGTATAATTTGGTTACGCAACAAATTACAGATGGCCAATTAAAATGTACACCAATAAGGGCTACTAAACACGGAGCAAAAGAGTGTGAAAATACAAATGGCACACACACAAGATCCACACGTGCTTACATTTAGGCTGAGCGGACACCACTATAGTGACACGCCTAAACAAATAACTGGCACCAGGAAGCGCCATAAAGTCTACAATAAACAGAAATTACAATCAGCTATAGGAAATATACATTGATAGCGAACAATGATTTAAAGTACTGTATTAAAAAGTGCAAGTTGCAATTTGGCGCTTACAGAAACCTCCAGCTTGACAATCACAGTTCCAAAAGGTGTCACTGAAAGGCATAGCGGAACCGGATAACGGACCGGCTCAAACCGGACCGCAATTAACAACTTTTAAGTACAGTACTTACTGAAAAGTCTTCAAACATAATTTCAAATAAATACCTAGGAGGCCAATAGCTTGAGGACTACAGGTAGGCGCCAGATAATACTGCCCTCCTGCTCGTAGCTAGTAACAAGTTGTCCAATACATCTCGGCGTATTTAACACACCACAGTCGACTGATGCACTTCTTAAAAAAGTTTGCTCTGACGAGAGCCGCTCCTTGCCCACTAAATTCGCCGGTACAGCCCTGTGTTCAATGTGCAGTAACCAGTTTTCGTCCAAAGCTCTGGTCGAGTTGATTTGTTTATTCGGAAACGGAAACCTACATCTGCTTTAAGGAGGTCGGCAACACGCTGCGATGAAAAAATCGAAGTGCATGCCCTACAACCTTTCGCGAATGATTTTATAGAGACCATTAGTTAAAAGACTCATTTATGGGTTAGTTATACATTTTCACCCGTGGTCTAGGATAGCGTCTTCGATTAGTAATCTAAAAGGTAGTCTTTCCAGGGTTCGAAACTAATTACCGCTTAAATTTTGATTAGTGGTCAGGATTGGCGGCCGAAGACTTCCGGATAAGAACTCACTCTCATTCTGCCAAAGGCCTTGTCAAAGAGGACAGAGGGCTGAAAGAGTTTCAGGGCACTCTCTTGTTCTTGGAGTGGGGAACACACCTAATGGAGGAAAAATCATCAATGACCAACGGCGTGAGTATGCAAAGGCAATGGAAACCACTGTATTAAAGACACACAACATGTATCCTCAGGACATGTGGCCTATTTTATTATGTCATCAGTCTACTGACTGGTTTGATGCGGACCGCCACGACTTCCTTTCCTGTGCTAACCTCTTCATCTCAGAGTAGCACTAGCAACCTACGTCCTCAATTATTTGCCTGACGTATTCCAATCTCTGTCTTCCTCTACAGTTTTTGGCCTCTACAGCTCCCTCTAGTACGATGGAAGTCATTCCCCATGTCTTAGCAGATGACCTATCATCTTCTCCTTATCAGTGTCTTCCACATATTCCTTTCCTCTCCGATTCTGCGTAGAACCTCCTCATTTCTTACCTTATCAGTCCACCTAATTTTCAACATTCGTCTATAGCACCACATCTCAAATGCTTCGATTCTCTTCTGTTCTGGTTTTCCCACAGTCCATGTTTCACTACCATACAATGCTGTACTCCAGACGTACATCTTCAGAAATTTCTTCCTCAAATTAAGGCTCGTATTTGATATTAGTAGATTTCTCTTGGCCAGAAATGCCTTTTTTTCCATAGGGAGTCTGCTTTTGATGTCCTCCTTTCCTCGTCCGTCATTGGGTATTGTACTGCCTTGGCAGCAGAATTCCTTAACTTCATTGACTTCGTGACCATCAATCCTGATGTCCAGTTTCTCGCTGTTCTCATTTCTACTACTTCTCAATACCTTCGTCTTTCTCAGATTTACTCTCAAACCATGCTGCGTACTCATTAGACTGTTCATTCCGTTCAGCAGATTATTCAATTTTTCTTCACTTTCACTCAGGATAGCAATGTCATCAGCGAATCGTATCATTGATATCCTTTCACCTAGTATTTTAATTCCACTCCTGAACCTTTCATATATTTCCATCATTGCTTCTTCGATGTACAGATTGAAGAGTAGGGGCGAAAGGCTACAGCCTTGTCTTACACCCTTCTTAATACGAGCACTTCGTTCTTGATCGTCCACTCTTATTATTCCCTCTTGGTTGTTGTACATATTGTATATGACCGGTCTCTCCCTATAGCTTACCCCTACATTTTTCAGAATCTCGAACAGCTTGCACCATTTTTTAATGTCGAACGCTTTTTCCAGGTCGATAAATCCTATGAAAGTGTCTTGATTTTTCTGTAGCCTTGCTTCCATTATTAGCCGTAACGTCAGAATTGCCTCTCTCGTCCCTTTACTTTTCCTAAAGCCAAACTGATCGTCACCTAGCGCATTCTCAATTTTCTTTTCCATTCTTCTGTATCTTATTCTTGTAAGCAGCTTCGATGCATGAGCTGTTAAGCTGATTGTGCGATAATTCTCGCACTTGTCAGCTCTTGCCGTCTTTGGAATTGTGTGGATGATGCTTTTCCGAAAGTCAGATGGTATATCGCCAGACTCATATATTCTACACACCAGCGTGAATAGTCGTTTTGTTGCCATTTCCCCGAATGATTTTAGAAATTCTGATGGAATGTTATCTATCCCTTCTGCCTTATTTGACCGTAAGTCACCCAAATCTCTTTCAAATTCCGATTCTAATACTGGATCCCCTATCTCTTCTAAATCGACTCCTGTTTCTTCTTCTATCACATCAGACAAATCTTCACCCTCATAGAGGCTTTCAATGTATTCTTTCCACCTGTCTGCTCTCTCATCTGCATTTAACAGTGGAATTCCCGTTGCACTCTTACTGTTACCACCGTTGCTTTTAATGTCAGCAAAGGTTGTTTTGACTTTCCTGTATGCTGAGCCTGTCCTTCCGACAATCATATCTTTTTCGATGTCTTCAAATTTTTCCTGCAGCAATTTCGTCTTAGCTTCCCTGCACTTCCTATTTATTTCATTCCACAGCGACTTGTATTTCTGTATTCCTGATTTTCCCGGAACATGTTTGTACTTCTTCCTTTCATCAATCATCTGAAGTATTTCTTCTGTTACCCATGGTTTCTTCGCAGCTACCTTCTTTGTACCTATGTTTTCGCTCCCAACTTCGGTGATGGCCCTTTTTAGAGATGACCCTTCCTCTTCAACTGTACTGCCTACTGCGCTATTCCTTATTGCTGCATCTACAGCGTTAGAGAACTTCAAACATATCTCGTCATTCCTTAGTACTTCCGAATCCCACTTCTTTGCGTATTGATTCTTCCTGACTAATGTCTTGAACTTCAGCCTATTCTTCATCACTACTATATTGTGATCTGAGTCTATATCTGCTCCTGGGTACGCCTTACAATCCAGTATCTGATTTCGGAATCTCTGTCTGACCATGATGTAATCCAATTGAATTCTTCCCGTATCTCCCTGCCTTTTCCAAGTATACCTCCTCCTCTTGTGATTCTTGAACAGGGTATTCGCTATTACTAGCTGAAACTTGTTACAGAACTCAATTAGTCTTTCTCCTCTTTCATTCCTTGTCCCAATCCCATATTCTCCTGTAACCTTTTCTTCTACTCCTTCCCCTACAACTGCATTCCAGTCGCCCATGACTATTAGATGTTCATCCCCCTTTACATACTGCATTACCCTTTCAATATCCTCATACACTTTCTCTATCTGTTCATCTTCAGCTTGCGACGTCGGCAAGTATACCTAAACTATCGTTGTCGGTGTTGGTCTGCTGTCGAATCTGATTAGAACAACCCGGTCACTGAACTGTTCACAGTAACACATCCTCTGCCCTACCTTCCTATTCATAACGAATCCTACACCTGTTATACTGTTTTCTGCTGCTGTTGATATAACCCGATACTCATCTGACCAGAAATCCTTGTCTTCCTTCCACTTCACTTCACTGACCGCTACTATATCTAGATTGAGCCTTTGCTTTTCAGTTTTTCTAGTTTCCCTACCACGTCCAAGCTTCTGACATTCCACGCGCCGACTCGTAGAACGTTATCCTTTCGTTGATTATTCAATCTTTTTCTCATGGTAACCTCCCCCTTGGCAGTCCCCTCCTGGAGATCCGAATGGGAGACTACTCCGGAATTTTTGCCAATGGAGAGATCATCATGACACTTCTTCAATTACAGGCCACATGTCCTGTGGATACACGTTACGTGTCTTTAATGCAGTGGTTTCCATTGCCTTCTGCATCCTCATGTCGTTGATCATTGCTGAATCTTCCGCCTTTAGGGGCAATTTCCCACCCCTAGGACAAGAGAGTGCCCTGAACCTCTATCCCCTCCTCCGCCCTCTTTGACAAGGCCGTTGGCAGAATGAAGCTGACTTCTTATGCCAGAAGTCTTCGGCCACCGATGCTGATTATTTATCAAAATTTAGGCAGTGGCCTATAACTGAAAAACGTGTCCTGGTGATCTCTCCACTGGCAAAAATTCGGGAATAGTTTTGTATTTGGATGTCCCAGAGATGACTGCCAAGAGGTAATTGACCATGAGACAAAGGGCGAATAATCACCAAAAGGACAACGTCCTACGAGACTGGGCGTGAAATGTCAGAAGCTTGAATGTGTGAGGTAACCTAGAGAAACCGAAAAGGGAAATGCGAAGGCTCAAAGTGGATTCAGAATGGGTCAGTGAATTGAAATGAAAGAAGACAATGTTTTTCGGTGAGGTGAGTATAGGGCAATATCAACAGCAGTAGAAAAGGATCAACGAGAGGTGGATTCGTTATGAATAGGAAAGTAGGACATAGAGTGTGTTACGGTCAACAGATCAGTGACAGGGCTGTTCTTGTCAGAATTGAAAGCGAACCAACACCAACAACGACGTCGCAAGCTGAAGACGAAGAGATTGAGATCATGTGTGCGGATATTCAATGGGCAATACAGCAAATATGGGGAGATGAAAATTTAATAGTGATGTGGGACAGGAATCCAGTTGCTGGGGAAGGAGCAGAAGGAAAGGTCACCGTAGAATATGTGTTCGAGATAAGAAATGAAAGTGAATAAACTTGTAATAAACTTGGACTAGCATTAGCGAAAACTCTGCTCAATAATCACAAGAGGAATAGGTATACTTGAAAGGGATTTGGTGATACTTGAAGATTTTAGTTACATTAAATCATGGTCAGACAGAGATTTCGAAATCAGACATTGGATTATGAGGCGGTTTAGGAGGAGATACGTATAGACTAATATCACAATGTGGTTATGATGAAAGAGCATGTCGAATTTCAAGAGATTAGTCCGGAACAATCAATATGCAAAGAAGTGGGATAAGGAAGTTCTAGGAGATGACGAGACACATTTGAAGCTCTCTAAGGTTAAAGCTACAGCAACAAGGAATAGTTCGGTGAGCAGCACAGTTGAAAGGGCATTTCTGAAAAGGGCAATCACAGAAAGTGGAAAGAAAAACATCGGTACAAAGGAAGTAACTGTGGAGATACCCTGGGTAACAGAAGAAATACTTTAATTGATCGATGAAAGTAGGAAGTACAGAAATGGTCACGGATAATCAAGAATACAGAAATACAAGTCGCTGTGGAACAAAATAAATAGGGAGTGTGTGGATGCTTAGACATCGAAGAAGAAATAATGAAAGTAGAGGACAGATTTATGAATGGAATTGAAACTCAAGGTGGAAGGATATCAGCGATAAGATTCGCTAATGGTATTGCTATCCTGATTGACAGTAATGAAGAGTTATATGATATTCTGAATGAGTACGGAATATGATTCAGAGTAAATCGAACACAGACGAAAGTAATGAGAAGTAACAGGAATGAGAAAAGCCAGAAACTGAACATCAGGATTGATGCTCACGAAATAGATGAAGTTAAGGATTTCTGCTACCCAGGCAGCAAAATAATCAACGAGGGACAAAGTAAGGGGGACATCAAAAGCAGACCAGCTCTGGCAAAAACGGCATTCCTGGCTAATAGAAGTTTACTAATATCAAACTCAGGCCTTAATTCGAGGAAGTAATTTCTGAGAATGTAAGTTTGGAGTACTGCATTGTTTGGTAGCGAAACATGGACTGTGGGAAAACCGGAGCAGAAGATTACCGAAGCATTTGAGCTGTGGAGCTACAGATGAATGTTGAAAATTAGGAGGCTCTGCGCAGCATAGGGGAGGGAACGAGTATATGGAAAACATTGACAGGACGTCTGTTAAGACATCAGGGAATGACTTCCATTGTACTAGAAGGAGCTGTATAGAGCAAAAATAAAAACTGTAGGGGAAGACAGAAATTGGAATACCTCCAGCAAATAACTGAGGATTTAAGTTGCAAGTGCTGCTGTGAGATGAAGATGTTGGCGCAGGAGATGAACTCGTGGCGAGCCTCTTGAAAGCAGTCAGATGAAATAAAATCTCTTTGTATGTCAGTTACATGATGACGTGCCCATGAAGTCGTTAATGGTTACATGCTTTCTCAAACTTGACACTACGCAAAATTCCAAAAAGTTTGAAACGAAAAATAGGTGTCGCTATGATTTTGCGTTTGCTGGGTTTTAAATAATATGTTGCTGCGAATGAAATGTAGGTAACATACTGAATTTTTCCTTAGATTTAAGTGGAGGTCTGTATCTGTCAGCAGTCTTGAAAAAATTTAAATGACGTAGCACAGTTATTCGCGATCACACTCGCCAGCGATAAGGCCAGAATGAAATATACAAAACATTCTTCATATTTTAGAAATGGTTTGAGATACCTAAGCGCGATTTTGGTGAATGAGATTACCCAAAGTGTATTTGCCATATGATTACTTCTCAAAACGTTATTGTCCACCGCGCTATTCCAATACGTACACACTTTTATGATAAAAGAACGTAGTTTTTAAGGGCCAGCAACAGCTGGTGAGATGAGAATTCTTCTGGATTTTTGACCAAGGTACGTGAAGACATTACACATTTATTTTTGTACCAACATGCGCTTTTTCATCATCTATTGATCTTACTTTTCCTCAGTTCCTCACTTATTAAAATCGATAAATCACTGTTTCACAACTCTCGCAACTGCGTCTTCACATCATTTTAGTGAGTTGTCATTGTGTAAACTCCACTGTGTTTTGGTATAAGAAGCAAATTTTGACATTGCTACAATTGAAATTTATCTTTTACTCTGTGTGTCTGTGTGTGTGTGTGTGTGTGTGTGTGTGTGTGTGTGTGTGTGTGTGAGTTTGAAATCTTATGGGACTTAAATACTGAGGTCATCAGTCCCTAAGCTTACACACTGCTTAACGTAAATTATCCTAAGGACAAACACAAACACCCATGCCGGAGGGAGGTCGTGAACCTCCGCCGGGACCAGCTGCACAGTTATCTTTTACTCAAAATTAGGAAGTCATGACGTTTCTCTGTACGTTGGAGATACTTTCAATTTACATTTTCACCAGAATTCTTTGTATATGCTAAACAAGGTAATGGTGACAATACATCTTTTTGAATTTCCAACATGCAAGTGAAGGCGTGTGTGTGTTCCACGTAATATTTAGAAAAAATTTGCGTAAGCTTGAGGTTGGAATGCCTTTCCTTCCAGCGCATGGTATTTACCCTACAGAGTCTGCCCAAAACATCCGCCATCACCGCTTTCTCCATGAGACCTGCCAACTGCGTATCTTCTACTGGCTAGTGTGTCCTGCGTGCACTTCGACAGCGGTCAACGCTACAGGTAAGCGCGAGCCCCTCAGCCCTACTGGCATCACTTTCAAGTACTTTTCTGCAAATGGCAGGACGCCGAGTACTCAGATACACCCGTTCAGATCCGTGTCCCACACACCTTACCAACACGCAGCTCCCAGAGGGAAATGACAATCTAGCGAAGATGATTTCATGAGTGCCAAACTCGATGGAACGCGTACACTAACGGCGTCAGAAGGACCGCACTTGCACCTTCTCCGAAGCCGCCATGGCCCAATCTACCCCTCTCAAACTGGAAGATCCTCTCCTGGCTAGAAAGCTTCATTTGACTCAGATGAATCCGGAAGGTTTCCCAGTGGTTAACTCCTTGGTTAGAAAATTAATCAGCCCAAAAATCTTGATGATAGAACACAGACCAACAAGTGGGTTGTCAACTTACTAACACCAGCACCACTCTGCCTTCGCCCTAAGAAGTTTCTAACAATAGCATTATCTCCCATTTTAGCCCGAAATGATCGCCTACCACAACTGTAATGCCATTCCTTGCGGTGGTGAACCAATTCAATATCCTGCCTAGCCTGCTGCCGGTTCACCTCGGGAGACCTGAAGTGATCGATGAGGGTAAAAAATCACTAATGCTCCTCAAGTTGTAGAAGGGAGAACAGCCTTGAATGCCTCAAGCCGGGTGGAACTTAGGATACCACTCCGTTTGCTGGGAGACTTAGCCTTAAGATTACGACTGACCCTCTCCACAATAGGTGCCTGAGGATAACACGGCGTGGTGGTATTTCAGTGCGGAAACAGAACTGCCTAAACCGGGTTGAGGCAAGGGGTAGTGTTATAGCTCACAAGGGTACTGGGAGGACGGCCGTGGTAACTAGGGGGGGGGGGGGGTTAACGATTAGAAGGTGTTGCTTAGGTAATAGATGTTAATGGAGGCTGTAGCTGCTCGTCTAACTAATATGGAGAAGGGGTCTTACGCCATCAATAAAGTGTTTATCCATTGGACGCCGTTCTCGCTCCGACTGATGCAACCCGCTGGGTTGTTGGAGCTCGGTTTGTCCCTCTAGAAAGTCTCTCGCTCACTGGACGTACATTGAGTTGTGTCAGGTATCCCTCTCAGATAAACTACGTTGTATGCTCCAATGTACAGACATCCTATAACATGTATGGCGTGAACGTCTCGAAGCAAGCAGCTTACAATGTTCGTAGGAGCGTTACGGTTTCGGTAACGTTGTAATCCCTACGGCTCAATGGATCAGCACAAGTATGAAACTCATCCACGGGGACCATTACCATCCTTACATACAGTTTGTTTTTCCTAGATACGATGGGATCTACGAATAGGAAAATCGATTGTTGCACACAGCTCGGAGTAAACGTGCGTGGTTCGAAGAGCACCAGAATGAGTATATCGTACTTCCCTAGCCACCAAACATGCCGCATTAAAACCAAATAGAGGATCTGTGACATCATCTCAAAATGGCTCTAAGCGCCATAGATCCTCAACCGAGAAATCTAGCACAGCTGGCCACTGACCCTGGAGTCGGCATGGTTCCACATCCCTGCCGGTACCTTCCAGAACATCTGTGACTCTCTTCCTGCTTGTCCCGCAGCTTTCTGCGCTGCAAAAGCTAGTTATTCAGGCTATAGACAGATGGTCACAGTAACGTGACTACACTGTATATAAGAGAATTGGCACAACATTTTCAAAATGCGTTCAGTTTGTGCTCTGCGCTGCGTTGACTAATTCCTTAGATTCCTTCTACTCTCGACGGCAGGCTAGACGGTGCACGATTCTCTCATTTTCAACATCATCTTAAGCAATATTCCTCACACTGTCTCTGAGCGTGACTGGCGTCGAAATATTCATGGACCGCTAGCGGGTGACGTTTATGTCACATTAAAAAGGCTCTCTTTTTCATCTCTTCTAAGCAATACGCTACAGTAGTACCATTTCCTGCTAGGATTTAATGAGATTTTCGACGATAATGATGTACAGAAAAGATGTTCAAACCTCAGTTATGTGAATATTGTTTCAGAGATGGTGCTGATAATGTCGTCTGTGTGTATTAAAGCGACTATTTCGGGATCCAGAATCGGCTTCAGATTGCCTTCCTAACACCTTCCAGAGGCAATAACAGTTTTACTTTCAATATTTCGTAGAGATAGTGACCGAATTTAAAAATTTTAAATGCTGACACAATCTACTTCTTATGAGATATAATCTTACGTTAAAGATTTAATACAATAAAATAAGTATAGCACTTAGAAACAGCCCACCCTATTCATACAGCATCATAAAATCAAAGTATTTAGAGACTCTCAACAAACTTGATACATAATTTGAAATCTTCATGAAACTTTTTCTATATGACATTCCTCACTAAAATAAAGAAAGGAAGAAAATTAGGTCGCTTACTAGGTTTCTGCTGTTATTGTAGTAAAATGTCACCATCAAGTATGACGTTTGATTTATTTCTTCTTCGTTACTAACTCGATTCGCAACACACTTTGCTGACAGTATCTAAATTTGCCACTGAATCTACCTGTACAATTTTATCATTGTACAGAGGATATTTCAGCAGATATGATGCCATAAACACAGAGATGCTTGAGAAATAACTATCGCTAAAAATGGAGTGCAAATTTCCTAGATTGTAAGCATCCAGTGTTTCATAATGAGAGCACATGACGACTTCGAACAAATTTGAATCAATCTCTCATGTAGTTCAGAATTTTTTCTCGCTTGCGTTCTTCAAGTCAAACATTTCCCGCATTTGCTCATTTGTAAAGCAATTAAACATTAGTATCTTTGGTATACTGAGAAGGTCGATTCTTTAAGGATGGCCGAACCATCCAGATGCCTCACTAATATTTACTGCATCTCCAGCTAAAAGGTCAATCAGTTCTGGGGTATCTACCGGCGTCTCTTACACTAAACGCTTTATATCTCCCCTTCCATCCATGCTACAAAAGGAAATCTGTAGGCGTGAGGTCGGAAGAACGAGGTGGCTTCCCGATCCAACTGGATCAGCACAGTGGCTGCATGTTCTCTGACATCAACTGCGAAGTATGGCGGGGCCCAGTTACGTTCGAACCGCGGGACATTCTTCAACTTTCCCAGTATTATATCTTCGAGAAACATGCAGTAATTTCCTCGACCGAATGTTTTAGACAGAAGATACGGCCCATTCAGATGGTCTGAACAATTCCAGGCGAAACATTTCTGGTGCCTCTCTGTTGGTGGCGGAACACACCAGTTTCCTTAGGATATTCCAACTCTCACACATGGGTATTGTAGCTTGTAAATCTTTATTCCCTTCTGAAGCAGAAAATAGATCTTTAAAATTTATGGCTGTTTGCGGTTTGGTTATGAGGAAGTAGAAGCATACCATGCGCTAGGTAAGTGATCAGCCGATAAGTCTTGTACCTACTGACACTTGACTGGATACATGCCCGTCTCATTCAGGACGTTGCACACATTGGCGTTAGAAATATTAGCCCCTTAGCTGGGAGTTGGAATCTGGTGCTGGAGTTGTCTTCAGTTCATAGTAACACAGTTTTCTGAAGCTGAAATGTCTGTATATTGCGAGATCTACCTGTTTCCATATCCTTACTAAAAGTAAGATGTATATTTTTTGCAAATCAGATTTAATTGTCTGTGTATTGAATAAGATGCAAATCAGCTGCGAACGTTGATATAAATTATGTCCAGCGTCAAACCCTTGAGGGACCCTTATCTGAGGATCAGTGTGGCTGTGACATTTGTGTCGCATGACAAATGGGTTTATTTTTACTTCCGCTAATAACTGTACAGAATTAAAGTACGTAGTTCCTAATTAGTTTATAGGATAGCATATCATTAAATTTGTAACTATGCTACAGAAAACTACATTTTTACAATAAACTGCATGACCATTTGCTAGGCATGCCTACATGAAATACAGAAAATCAAACGTCTCTTACAGTATATTTATCTCTAGCATACAATGTTTTGCGTGAATGCTTTTTACACTCAACAAGATTTTACTTGTCTAATTTTGTTCTGTATCATTTGCCAATGGCATGCACATATATACACTCCTGGAAATTGAAATAAGAACACCGTGAATTCATTGTCCCAGGAAGGGGAAACTTTATTGACACATTCCTGGGGTCAGATACATCACATGATCACACTGACAGAACCACAGGCACATAGACACAGGCAACAGAGCATGCACAATGTCGGCACTAGTACAGTGTATATCCACCTTTCGCAGCAATGCAGGCTGCTATTCTCCCATGGAGACGATCGTAGAGATGCTGGATGTAGTCCTGTGGAACGGCTTGCCATGCCATTTCCACCTGGCGCCTCAGTGGGACCAGCGTTCGTGCTGGACGTACAGACCGCGTGAGACGACGCTTCATCCAGTCCCAAACATGCTCAATGGGGGACAGATCCGGAGATCTTGGTGGCCAGGGTAGTTGACTTACACCTTCTAGAGCACGTTGGGTGGCACGGGATACATGCGGACGTGCATTGTCCTGTTGGAACAGCAAGTTCCCTTGCCGGTCTAGGAATGGTAGAACGATGGGTTCGATGACGGTTTCGATGTACCGTGTACTATTCAGTGTCCCCTCGATGATCACCAGTGGTGTACGACCAGTGTAGGAGATCGCTCCCCACACCATGATGCCGGGTGTTGGCCCTGTGTGCCTCGGTCGTATGCAGTCCTGATTGTGGCGCTCACCTGCACGGCGCCAAACACGCATACGACCATCATTGGCACCAAGGCAGAAGCGACTCTCATCGCTGAAGACGACACGTCTCCATTCGTCCCTCCATTCACGCCTGTCGCGACACCACTGGAGGCGGGCTGCACGATGTTGGGGCGTGAGCGGAAGACGGCCTAACAGTGTGCGGGACCGTAGCCCAGCTTCAAGGAGACGGTTGCGAATGGTCCTTGCCGATACCCCAGGAGCAACAGTGTCCCTAATTTGCTGGGAAGTGGCGGTGCGGTCCCCTACGGCACTGCGTAGGATCCTACAGTCTTTGCGTGCATCCGTGCGTCGCTGCGGTCCGGTCCCAGGTCGACGGGCACGTGCACCTTCCGCCGACCACTGGCGACAACATCGATGTACTGTGGAGACCTCACGCCCCACGTGTTGAGCAATTCGGCGGTACGTCCACCCGGCCTCCCGCATGCCCACTATATGCCCTCGCTCAAAGTCCGTCAACTGCACATACGGTTCACGTCCACGCTGTCGCGGCATGCTACCAGTGTTAAAGACTGCGATGGAGCTCCGTATGCCACGGCAAACTGGCTGACACTGACGGCGGCGGTGCACAAATGCTGCGCAGCTAGCGCCATTCGGCGGCCTACACCGCGGTTCCTGGTGTGTCCGCTGTGCCGTGCGTGTGATTATTGCTTGTACAGCCCTCTCGCAGTGTCCGGAGCAAGTATGGTGGGTCTGACACACCGGTGTCAATGTGTTCTTTTTTCCATTTCCAGGAGTGTATGTCTTGGGCAAATGATAGAAATCATTAGAAATAAGATTATGATAAGCGAAAAGAGAGAAGTCACAATAGCTTATGCAAGCCCTATACTCTAGGAATAAACATACTGTTAAAGTTATTTTGTCTCTTGCAATGCAGAAGACCGGCAGGAAATGAGGCTGTGATTTACGCTATAACAGTAAGGAAAGAAAAGTAAATTGTTCGACCTATTGGACGGCTTATGTTTATACAAAATATGCAAACTCCAGAGCACCACAAGTACAAGACGTCGAAGGTAACGAGCTGTACGGGAGACACATATTTCAATAAATAAATTTAAATGAAGCTTGTTACGCCAAAGTATGTACTTGCCAGTACGAGACTGATAAATGTGGATACCTTAAAAATACAATAAAATTCCTAAATTTTCCCCTACCTATTTGGCAACTGGCTGGAGCTATGTTTGGGCTTCTACAGCACCCTGTTGCTGCAACGCAGATAAGGAACTCTTCTGAAATGTGAATCTCTTAAAAGTGTAGAAATTCATTACAGGATGAAACCACAGTATGAAGATTCGTGTGTCCCTGAAGCAAGTGTACGGATGGCGCAGAAAGCAACTTACGTGGAAAGACGCTCGGCGCTCGGATAGAATACACCGCTTGTTAACGAAACAAAACGTCGCCGAAATGGCAGAGCATATCAAGGAGAACAATCGTATCGTAGGAAACGACATAGTCACTATTTTAGATATTATAATTGGTTCAGCACGTAATACTGTCACTGATGTGCTACAACTGAATGAAGTTTCAACGAGTTCGGTTCCATGTCAGTCGACTGCTGAATTGAGAGATAGTCGCTTCGATGCCAGTAAGGAAATTCTGCTTCATTTCCATGACGAAGGTGACGGATTTCGGGACGGGGGAAGAAATACGGGTGCACTGTCAGCAATATTAAACGTAATGATCGGGCAAAGAGTCTTGCTGTAGCTCTTCGCCAAAACCAAAACGTTTCTGCACCCAACCATAGGCAGAAAAAGTCAAGTTTGGGGTGCTAAAGCAGTAATATTGGAGGAAAGCATTCCGTAAGTGGTTAAGAGATAAAAACGCGATGCAAGAGTGGTTGCATTCACAATCAAAACACTTTCAAATCTCAGGAGTGGAAGCATTACACTTCATGGGGACTAACTCGAAGAATGACACATCTGTAACTTTTCTCTGTTATATTTGCCCACTAAATATATAATTAAAGATTTTGTTTCACTCACCATCGTACTATTTTAGTGACAAAAGTTGTTGGAAGTTTAAAGCAAACATGTGAATTAAAGCGCAAAAGCGCGCAAATCCGCGTAAAGTAACAAGAAATGATCTCTTGAGGAGCACACTATACTTAGCACATCCCGAAGCAGAAATTCTGCTTCAGTACCAATACTTAACATAATTATGAGATGGATTAATGAATATAGCAAAATGGAACGTTCGAAAATAGGACTTATAAATACGGAAAAAGTATAAAAAATCATAATACCTGTTAGAAGACAAAGAGAGTTTCAGAGCATCGTTTGGAATTTAACTTTACCGATGGAGTCAAAATCTGACAGTAACAGTAATCAGTAACAACAAAACAGACTTAAACAGAGATAATACATAATTTACCACATAACTCATACGGCTAGGAGACAGATATAATCTGGATGAAATGAAATTAATTCAGAAACCGCATTCACAACACTCACATTGTGCAACACTGAGGACACATTTTTAAACGGTCTACGCATGCATGTCTACGCACACGTGAAGTGGGACTTTGTTTGCTTGTTTGTCGTCGCGGTATATTCCAGGCTTCTGATGTTATGGCACTCGACGCCTGAGTGTTGTTCGGTGAAGAGCACTCCATGAACCACACCCAGGCTTCCTGTCAAAGCCGACTGCTGCCCTCTCAGATCGCGCGCATACATTCCTGTGCACTCGATGTGCAACGAGATCATCGACGTGTATGGTAACACGGGAACCAGAATAAGTGTTAACGAATTTTGTGCACAGGAACAAGACCTGGAAATGAAACACTTGACCTGTATTTCTAATATTCTGTTCTCAAAATTTAAGCATTTATTTACCGCTTTAAATCTAACATCTTATATCATGAAACTTAGCGTATGTCCAAGCAACCGATCACATTATTTCTGGAAATTGAACTAAACAACATGTATTGATGAAAGGTGATTTTTCGGCGAATACAGCAGCCAGTCGCGGTTTAATATCTCGAAATATTTTTTCCACGACGGTCATTTAAAAAATTCGGCAGACCGTAAAATTATACTTCTAGAATCTTTTTACCTCGTAAAATGGTTTACAGGCCTTCAGTGTAATCACCATTCTTCTGAATAACAGCTGCCCTACTTTTTGGCAAGTCTTGTACCCCAATTAATACGACAGCCCTGCTGATATGCCTGGTTACATTGGTCACAACATCAGGACATTGCCCAGTGATCCGAATGCGCTTCAATCGCAGTGGTTTCCTTAGCTTTGGAAACAAATCAAAGTCTCAGAGCCTAATGTAAGGATCGTAGGGTGAATGGGGATAAATTTTTCATCAATACTTGTACAAAACTCGGCGGTCGGCAATATGCGCTATCGCGTTATCATGCAGAATGAGGTATCAAGCTACGGAAATATCGGACTTTCTTTGGCGAATCCTTGACGGCAATCCGTTTCTCAGAGAGTCCGTGTAGTATCGCCCTATTACAGTGATTCCCTTGGGCATTCTGTATGTTGCTATTATTCCTTTATTACTGTAAGGCGTAATCATCATCGGCATGACTTTACACCGAAAGGACTGTAAATTCAATGCTGTTTCAAAATTACGAATTTAAGTTTAATGGCGGCCGGGGTGGCCGAGCCGTTCTTGACGCTTCAGTCTGGAACCACGCGACCGCTCCGGTCACAGGTTCGAATCCTGCCTCGGGCATGTGAAACATCATAGATTAAGGGTCGACCTGCGACAGAAATCACACAACTTGCAACGGGCCGCTAGACGCCGCCGCGAGCGCTAGGAGTGCATTGCGATCGCAGGCGCGCGTGTTGCGCACCGGCCGCGAGGTGCCGCCACGAGCGCAACCGTAAATAAGTGCCGACGGAGTTCGGCCAGCTCTCATTGTGCTGGCATTTCATTTTGCCTATGCTCTTATTTGCTTAGTTGCTTAGCTTTAATTCGTTTATGCATTCATGTTATTGTGTTCTCTTCGAGCCATTCTGATTGTTTTGATTTACTCCCAGTTCAGACGTGCTCATTTTGGCATATCGCTTTTACATATTTATCATTTTTTTAATAATATGTTCCTTAGCTTTTTACAGTTGAATTGATTAACATAGTCTCGTGTACTGTTTGTTCATTTCAGCCTGTTCATATTTTGATCTTCTATAAATACTGTAATAATTATCGGAAGTATTTCTTCCCTTAAACTTGTGTAAAGTATTCTCCATGTAGGATTTGTTCTGTGACACAGGTGTAAGGTTTTGAATATAGTTTATGTACGAAACTATGCTTTAAAAGGTATTTATTTTTTCACTTTGTACTACATCAGACGACAATTTTGTGATATGAGGGAGAAATTTGAGGGGCGAACCCATGGAAGTAGTCTTAAGTGATCCCACTTAAAAAAAAATTGTGTGACACTGAAAGACGTGACACTGTAGACACCGAAAATTTATATACGTCACACATGGATGTGCGTGATGTTCTTAGGTTAGTTAGGTTTAAGTAGTTCTAAGTTCTAGGCGACTGATGACCTCCGATGTTAAGTCCCGTAGTGGTCAGAACCATTTTTTTAAGTTTCATCTACGGCCAACATTTTTTGAAACTAATATTCATCTGCCTGGTAGTGATGTAGCGATTATTATGTGATTTTCTTGCGCTTTCCATTTGCTCTGCACTCGGATGATGAGGAATCCATTTTGCAGAGACTTTTTTTCCATAGTTCCTGGGTTTTGATTCTGAACAAGGAAGACACAGACATGTCTGCCTCATTTTGAAGGTTTTTCGGGTGTTTTGCGAAGACCTTTTTGCAAAATTTATCCAATAATTTCAGCAGAAGTTTAGTCTGTTACAGTTAGTGTAGTCTGTTACAGTTACTGGCCGTCCATTCCTTCGGTTGTCTCCAGTACTTGACCGGCCTCGGCGGAAACGGAAAGCAAATCTTGACAATGTGCTTCGATCCAGAACACTACCGCTCCAAACTTCAGCAAGAATGTTGTGAATTTTAGTATGTCTTTCTCCATGCAAACGTGCAATTTTGCTCTAAGTCCGCAGGTCATTACGTGAGATTTTACCTGAGACATTTTCTCTCTCCATTTTAAATCTCAGTGTCTTACTGAAAACATAAATTATCGTAGAAGTGTGCACACGTGGCGCTTTACACTCGGGAATCGTTCCACTGTTACAGAAGCGCATGTGCTGTGGGAAGAACTTTTGAAATGGCTCTTGTACAATGACCTAGCTTTCAACTCAATATAGGGTAATTGTCTGGATACAATATTTCTAGAAGCACATGCATGGAGTGGCAATCAGTCGTGAAACATATTTTATCTAGTGTCTCGGTACAAATTTGCAATTTAGTTTTTGCGATGTGTAACTGGAGTCATCCTAAGTAAATTCAGCTTACATGGTCTTTCGTGTGACGCCCAATATCGACGGGAAGCGTCGTTTTCTCTCCCGGTACCAACAAAATGATTTTTAAACCGGGATTCTGCGTGCCCATTCTGTAACAGTTTACTCTACTGCGATATTTGTTTTATCATATGTGTTAAGAGAGACGGTAAAGAAACTTGAATAGCCACTACACCAACAGCGACAGTACCCCCGATTATGTCCGCAGCTCGTGGTCTAGTGGCTAGCGTTGCTGCTTCTGGGTCATGGGGTCCCGGGTGCGATTCCCGGCCGGGATGGGTATTTTCTCTGCCCGGGGCTGAGTGTTAGTGTTGTACTCTTTATTTCGTCATCATCATTCGTGACAGTGACTAGATTGGATTGAGAAAAAATTGTACTGTGTAAAAATTGGGACTTTGTACGGGCGCTGATGACCGCGCAGTTGAGCGCCCCACAAACCAAACTTCATCATCATCAGTCACCGATTGTAAAAACGAAAATGCAAATATCTGTGGAAACACGAGCGGAAATGCGCCTGCCGACCCTTAAGAGACATAGGGAACATTATATGCAGTGTTCATTTGCTTTCTCCGCTTAACGACAAGGCAGATAGCGGTGGTTGTAAAAACACCATTACTGTTGGGATCCCAGAATATGTTTATAATGGATTCCAATTTCACACATTGGACTCTTAAGTTGGAGAACAGTTTAATACATTAAATTTAATGTCTTGAAAAACCGGTCACCGCCTCGTGACAGAACTTTTAAAGAGGCCGTTTCGCCTCCCGGAGGCCTCTTTAATAGATATACAATTCCACTCGCTTCTTCTCTGCATTCTTGCGAGATCGTCGCTTGTGTATAAAGAGTCATCGAGGAACGGTAGTTTTGACGCAACATTCAAATCTACTTTGGTTTGAGAGTTTAGCCTGATCGAAGCTGCTTTAGAGTATTTACTCACGTTCATTCACATACAAGTATTTAAGACTCGTTGCCATTTAGATCTGTGTCTGCTTACCGACGTTTTGGGACTTAGCTGATTTGAAATCTAGCTCTCGGGAGAATTAATATTTCAACACCCTAATGCCTGACAGTACATTATTTATGACCAGAGTCATTTACTTACAACATATTGGCTGTTACACGACACTGGGTTTTACAAGCAGTCGTCGCCACTTTTAACCAGTGTTGTTATTGCAATTACTAGGTTAGTGGGAAAGTCCATAACGCCTGTGCTGATCGAGGGCTGATCGAGCAGCCAAGGAGGCGTGTCGTGGCCGTCAGGTCTTTCAGTGTGCTATTCCACTGCACGCCCTCACCTCGCTGTTGAGGTATAAAGTCCTAGTCCTATGTCGTTGGGAACATGAGTGGCTAGAAGTGACCGACAACAAAGCTCCGTGTCATCAAGCTCACAAATCGTCCGTGGCGTACTTCCTCTGAGCCACGTCGACGAGGTAATCCTTACTCGTCCTCGCATCGGCCACAGCCCTATGACGCATGGATTTTTACTCCGGCGAGAGGACCCTTCGATATGTGGTGCTTGTGGTGTGCAGATCACGGTGCACCACATTTTATTGGACTGCATTTTATTTGCTGACCAGCGGACTGCAGTGGCTTTGCCGGTGGATCTGCAGTCTATTTTATCCAATGCTCAAACGAATGTGGTTTGGGTTTTAAAGTTCTGTCAACTGTCCTACATTTTTAACAAGATTTTGGGGAGATATTTTTAATGTGTCAAGGGGATGGCTGGGTCACCCAAATTTTTTTGGGAAGTGGTCAGCCAGTCTCATTTCCCTGTGCTGTTCTTTTACCTCTTTTGTAGTTTTTGTTTTCACTCTTTTACTTTTCTTGATTGGCTATATTGCCTCGTCATTGGTTTTAATGGATGTGAGAGTGCCTGTGTGATAGTCTTTGTGTGGTCGTTTCGTGTGCATTCGTGTACCATAGTTTTCGTTCTTATCCATATTCTTTTGTTTTAACCGATGTCAGCGCGCTGATAACCTCGCCGTTGGGCGCCCGTAAGTTCCCCAAACCCTACTCTCGATGACGATATCAGTACTGATCACTGGCAATAACTGACTGTGGGTGAATGGCGAAAGGTACCGTCAGTTTCATAAATAATATCGGCTTTTTTTCTGAAACGATTTAGAGAAACCACAAAAAACGAATTGTGAAAGTGCCTCATGCTTATAAATTGCAGAGAGAGGTCATGATGAAATCTCAGCTAGAGATTGAGATGATGAGTTTTCCACCACCAAAGACTTCTTTATAGATAGATCACGACGTATGTCTGTGTCGGAATAAACAAAGGACGCAGCATTTTCGAAATTAATATCCTGCTTTTATGTAAACCAATTTAGGGAAACTGAAAGGAACTTAAATGTGGGTGGTGAGACTGGGATTTTAACGTCCGTTCTACCGAATATTTCTCCAGTGCCGCACTACAGCGCCTTCTTTTTCTGCAAAACAACAATTCTATAGGACCATAAACGCAATGAGTGATCAAAAAATTGTATGATTTTCTCCCGATATAATACGGGAAACAGATGAGCCGTTACCCGAAATCACCGAAACTGTCATATCGCTGAATATTAACCATCACCTCTGAAACACCCTGTATATGAGTTTCAAATGTTCTAAATTCAGAAACGCTGTGTAGTAATGACGAATATATTCAGAATACTGATACACGATTTGGATAGTGAAATACATACAGCTTGTTGGCTCAGCCATGGGTCAGGTATTCGGATTTACGCTCCGAACATGCGTTCAGCCCCCTTGTCCCTGTGTATCGTTCCGACTTCGGTATCACTTCTGTTTGGGAGATGGCAGCCGAAATATCACATGAGCATTTTTATTGGCTGAAATAACAGAACGTGTTTAAATGTCATTCGCTGAGTTAACAGGAACACAAGCAGAAAGTATAGTGTCATCAGAAATTCCGTGTAGTTTATAAGAAATCTGAGATGCACAGATCACTTATGCGAACTTTATCGATTAAGGCAGCGTGGCGATTTTTTTAACGCGTGCTATATATAAGTGACTTTTAATATTCGAGGATATGACAGTAATGATGATACGAAAGAAAATATCAAGTAAACATGGGCTCTAAAACCCATGCCTTAAGAGCTATGAGTAATTCTTGATTTTCGATACTGTTTGAAAAATCTCTTCCACTGCAAGTTCTTCGCTTTCCATATTTTGCGAAGTGGTAGTGTGGACCAAATCAAGAAAAAAGTGTCCTGTAAACTTGTGCTCTAAAATACCTACCTTAAGAGCTATGCGCACTTGTTTATTTGCGCTACTCTGAAACACAACTTGTAACGCTTCCGCCCTGTCGGACGTACGTTAACTCTATAAAGCCTGTACTGTAATAAGTTCACGGGCTTCACCTTATAAACAAGGATTTAGTACATAAGTTGACCGCGTGTACCTAATGGAAGCAAGATCGAACCTATACTCAGTTAGTAACTACAGTGATGCGTCAAGCAAATGTAAAGTATAATTACGCGTTCGCATGGACAAGAAGTACACACAGTAGATACTACCAATGATTAATAATACGGTCGCCAGCCTAATTAGGCATTGAGTGAGTTTTTCCTTGTACAAGTGTGTGCATGTACAAGCATAATAATACGTAGTAATGTTGCGTTTTATGGCAAAATTTGGAACCAGAAAGAATCTGCTGAACTAAGGTTTTCTTCTTTTGTACTAATTTGGACGAGCTAAAATTACACAACACCACACAGCAATGATTACTACGAACTGCATTTTGTATATTGATCAGACTGAAATCGGGCATAGATTACCCTAGAATTAGCACTTATGAAAGTACACATACAATGTCACTATTAAAGTTGGAAAAAACACTAATACACTTAGGTTTAATATAGAACTTAACTTTGCTGTTCAAATCTGATCAGTACACTTCAAGATGTGAAAGAATGGACAAGAGAAGGGGGGACCCTGAAACTATTATGGTCGTTATACTGAAACTATTAAGTCCTGAAGGTAATTTAACACTCAAAATTATCAATCTAAGGATAGCTACTCTTTTCTCTTATTTCTGAATTATTTAATTGTCATTATTTCTGTCTCACATTAATTAAATAACATTGCTAACTCATTTCAAAAAACTCTCTTCCAATATAGACATACTTTTTTTCTTTATCAACATTTGCAATAACACACTGAAATTTAAACTCTTTATAGCATAGCTTTGTCTGCTGATAATTCTCGTTAATACTATCTTTAAGCTTTCAGTTCGGGATACTCGGGTTGTACAATATGTGGCAAGGACCCTGTCTAGGTCAATGATAAGGACAAGTAATGGCTAAGGCAATTCTGGTAAAAGTCACGTTATTATTGAACAGTTAGAAACAGTTTCGACACTGGTCCACACAGATACACCTCTAAAGATGGAATAAATGTTTGACCTGTGCTCGTCGGTGCGGCGGATTGCGGGCAGCGAGATAGCGAGAAGCACAGCACACATGCAAGCACGGCTAAGGCTCTCACTGCATCGGCACTTTCCTTCTTCTTATCGTCGTAATCTTTCCAATATTGTGCCTAAGAATATAGCCATGCCAAGTAGTTGTCGGAATCGGCCCATCCGAGGCTCAATGGAATCCACTTTTCCTAGATAGCCTCCTCGGTACAGTACATGTTCCTCTGACCGATGCCCAACTCCGACTATCTTACTGAGTCCGTTGTGTCGAACCGCGCCAGTGTGCGTTTTCCCGCGCTCCCTGTCTCCACCTTTTCCCGCTCCCCTACAGGTAGGGTATTCACCACAGGTTTTCTACTACACATATCCTAATGCATTACCTACGTATGGACCAAGTGTATAAATTGCAATTTTCACATCTTACAATAGTTTTAACATTAAATACACTTCCCTTTGATTATCACGGTGCTTGAAATCTAACATAATAATAATATTCATTTCAAAAGTTGCTCACAGTTTCTTTAACATAACGATACGAAAAGAAAAAGACATCCAAAACATTGCTTACATTACTTTACATAAATTCAGAAAGAAAAATTTATCTAAATTCATAAAGAAAAAATTATTATATGTACAGTTGTCGTTACAAACTCTTCTAATGAACAAGTGCTCACAACTTTTACGGCATGCATTTTAGAGAGCACGTTTACTGGATATTTTTTTCTTGTTTCGGTCCATACTACCACTTCCAAAACGTGGAAAGCAAAGAGCTTGCAGTAGAAGATATTTTTTTCACATGAACGAAGATCAAGAACTGCTAATAGCTCATCCTGCCGGAGTGGCTGAGCGGTTCTAGGCCCTACAGCCCGGAGCCGCGCGACCGCTACGATCGCTGGTTCGAATTCCTGTCATATCGCGGAATATTAACCATCACCTCTGAAACACCCCGTACATGAGTTTCAAATGTTCTAAATTCAGAAACACTGTGTAGTAATGACGAATATATTCAGAATACTGATACACGATTTGGATAGTGAAATACATACAGCTTGCCTTTTCCTTGCACGTATCCTGCGAACCATTGATGAAGGGTAACAAGCACACTTCATATTCCAAGATCTCAAGGAAAGTTTGACACGAGAACCGTAGATCACTGATGTTGGTCCAAGCATACGGTTTAGGTTCCCAGACATATGAGAGGCCCGAAGAGTTCATAATAGAACCCAGTACATTGTCCTTGATGGCGAGTGTTCATCAGAAACAAAATTATCTTCAGGAGTGCCCCAGGTTAGTCTGATAGGACCCCTCCTATTGTCTGTACACTTAAATGAACGGATGGATAGCGTGAGCAGCAATTTACGGCTATTAGCTGATGACGCTCTGGGATACGGAGAAATGTCGCTCAGTGACTGCAAGAGGCTAAAGCATGACATAGACAGAATTTCTGATGTGGTGTATGGCATCTTTCTCTGAATGCAGTTAAAAATAAGTTGAAATAGATGACTTGAAAAAACAATCCTGATACGTCTAAATACAACAATCATGGTGTGCTGCTTGATACTGCCACATTAATTAAGTATCTAGGCTTACTGTTACAAAGTGATGCGATATAGAAAGAGGACGTGAACTATGTGGTACGTAAGGCGAAAGGTCGACTTCGATTTATTGGGAGAATTATAGGAAAGTATTGCTCAACTACAAAGGAGATCGCTTATAGACCACTTCTGCGACCCAGTATTGAGTACTGTTAGAGTATTACGGATCCCCACAAGGAAAGAATAAATGAAACGTCGAAGCAATTCAAAGGCGCACCGCGGGATTTATTACCGGAAGATTCGACTAACGTGAGGGTACTACGTAGATGCTCCGTGAACTCAGATTGGAACTATGGAGGGAAGTTCTTTACGTAAAACCGTATTCATAAAATTTAAAGGACCGTAGTTTAAAGGTAACAGCAGAACGATTCTGCTGCCACCAACAGACAATTTACTTAAGCGTTTCGAAGACAAGATAAGAGAAATTAGGACCCGTACAGAGTCACATACACGGTGGGTTATCCTTCGCTCCGTGTGTTAGTGCAACGGGAATGGAAATTACTAGTTATGTCACGTGGTATCCTACACCGTACGTCATATGGTAACTTGCGGGGTATTTCTGAAGATGCAGATGTACACAGATGCCCAAAATTAAAGCAACAAACAGATATTTTGCAAGACTTCTGTATTTTGGGCAACAAGACACTATAATCAGGTGATAGAAATGTAGAAACAATGTGGAGAAAACTGAATGTAAACGACTGCAACATGCAGAACAGTGGACGAAAATTTTCTTTGTTTTTTCGAACTTAACAGATTTGTGCTTACATTCCGACAACTAGTTAATCTGATCACTACTGGGTGTGACCGCCTCTGGCAGCAGTAGAGGCCTGACAAATACGGAGCCGGCTGTGAACAACGTCATCAATGTAATGTTGAGGCAGCAACGCCCATTCTTCGTGTGGAGCTACTCGCAGGTCTTGGAGAGTAGTTAAGGATGTTCACGTGATGCAACCCGTCTCCCTAGTGAACCCCAGGCATTCTTAGTGAGATTGAAATCGGTGGAGCGAGCAGGCTAGGTATTGTTCGTAATATCTTCCATTTCCAATAAAACATCACACACTCGTGCAATATGAGGTCGAGCACTATCGTCCATTAAGACGAAGTCGAGATGCACAGCACCTCGCAACAACCGCACATGAGATCTCAAGACCTCGTCACGGTACCTGACAGATGTCAAAACTTTCCGATTCACCTGTACTATTTCATGAAGAGATGTTAGAGACGTGAACATAGACCCTGCGCACACCATTAGCGATCCTCTTCGATATCGGTCTCCTTCCACAATATTTAGATCTCTAAATCGTGTTCCACATTTCCTTAAGATGTGAATCCGTCGAGAATCACTCGAGACCAAACCGGGGCCTACCTGTAAAAAGAAAGTTGGCCCACTCTCCGACTTTCCGTGACGCTTCCACTCTAGACGTTCCCTCTGTGAAGATGCGTCACACATATAGCAGGGCTGCGACAATGAAGATCACTCTGTCGAAGCCTTCTCTACACGGTCCGGTATAACACGTCCAGTGAAGTCTGCGAGGTCGGATGCCAGCTGCTACGCAATACTAATGCGGTGCCATCATACCTTTACAGAGAAATAATGGTCCTCTCTTTCTGATATCACACGTGATCGACCTTACACTGGTCTCCGTGATACAGTTTGGGTCTCTATAAACCGTCGCCACATCCGAGAAGTAACAGAACGAGTCAAGTGATGCCATCGGGCCCCATGCGTTAGTGACTGTCTTGCTACCATTCTTCCCATTGCCCTCCAATGCTGAGTTTGGTAGGTGTCTTTTCTGTGCCATAGTGCTCCGTCTGCGACTGTGTAAACAGAAATATGTTTGATAGATGTCCTGACATCATAGTTGGTGTAATATTCCGTAGTCCGAAATACCTTCTTCCGGGCAGAACACGATCGTACGGACATCTGTTGACAGTTCGTGTGATTATACCGTGAACTAACAACAGGACGGGGAAACTGCGGATTGTTGCTTTAATTTTGGACACCACTGTAGATGTGGTGCAGTGGTCGACCAGTCACGTTAATATTATGAAAAGGCCGCTCAGTAACTGAAGCAGATGAAGGCTGAAACCGAGAGCAACGTGAAAGTACGTGACACTCATAAAACAATTCTCTTATAAAACAATATTTATGTTTTCAGCTCTTCTAGTATTAACGGATGCACGGTTGGCTGTGTCACGTCCGCAATGAAGCAAAAACAGTTACATAGCCACGGCGGCGGCGGTGGTGGCCGTGGTGACGGGCGGCCTGCGACAGGCGCGGCTGCGAATTGCCGGAATGAGCGACGGCTCCATCTGCAGCCGGGGATCGTTACCGCGTCTAACGATGACTGATGAACGCGCCTCCATCGTGTGTGTCGCGTTACACCGTGAACCACCACCTGAGGGGCACGTCGGCAACGGCGTCGTGGTGCGGCAGCTGGGGTGCTAATGTGAATTTATAACAGGCTCGGGGTCCCCTCGCCTGCTCCCCCATATACCGTAACCCATCATTTGAAGTGTGCCGCTAAGGTATAAGAGGTACTGCTATACGCTTCCGAAAATGAAATAAGAGAATTACTATTGGCCGATATTCTGTACAGTCTGGTGAATGCAACTGAAGGTTCCACTGGAAAAAGGGGTAGGTAAGTTCTCAATTTTTCAGGATAAGCCTTCTGCACCAAATGCAATTTTTAGCCAACCCTCTTGAAATCTAAGTTTACTATAGCCTTACTTATACTCGTTAGATACCTCTACAAGGTTTTAGTACAAACGTATTGTAACAACATAAACAAATATTATATCGAATAACTTAAATTTTTTGTAGGGAAAAAGGGGGTTAGTCATTATGAAAGGGGGAATGTCAGTAAATCTCCCTAATTCGTTATCTTTGTTAGACCTAATAAAGTTAAAACTAACTACCAGAATTATTTAAAACGTCATTAAATAATATAACAAACACATGTACAAAAAATTATTATTTATGAAAAAGCCTTAAAAGTCATGAGACAGAAAATTATTGACTAGAATTAATTCTTTATCTACAGAACAAAACTTTGTAGGCCCAAAAAATTTCTTTGTAAACTATGTTCATTCGTTGTTTATTCATTTCCGCACTGGGTCTAGTTTTTAGCACTTGCACTTATCCGTTTTAGAAAAAAAGAGTGTCATCTTGATGACACGAATTTCTTGTTACGCTTTTGTCCTTTTTCCAGTTTTGGCAGCTGGTAAAAAACTGCCTAGCCTCTTCTCCGCAAAACATCTCTAACTGTCTGGGAACATTTACAATCTGTCCCTAATTCATGAGTGGATGATAAAAGTTTCTGTCTCACGTAGGAAAATCGACCTGTTCCCTTCCTTTTCTTCGTTGAATGTGACCGTTGGCTAAAGGTGATAGTTTCCTCATGTTCATCTTCCATGTTCACTTCCACAGTTCAGTTAAAACGTAAAACAAACTAAACAATTCACACAACACACAAAGCACTAACTTAACCTCTCCAACAGCTCATACTCAGCACCTGATAATCATAGACAATGGAACGTAAACAACAGCTGCGACCAGAGCTGCCAACTGGCTAACTCCCTTTTTTCCTAGTTTCGCACTGACTTACCTCCTTTTTCACGTGGACGCTTTATTTTTAACCATCTGCAACCTTTAGACTATCTCCCTTCTTTGCATGAAACAAAAACTGATAAAAGAAGCTTTTTTGACTGAACCTCTTTTACCCATGGACTCTTCAATTGACAGCGACCAGAAATTGAATGTAATATCAATATCAACAAAATTAATACCAGGGTAACGGAATATAGTCGTATTAAATCACAAATAGCAATTATGTTAGACAATGATCCAAAGTCTCCAATAATTAGTGTGGTTATTTTTGCACCAAAATAACGACTATGGCAGATATAATTAGGCTGTAAGATGCAGACTGGAAGTATCAATATATTTTTGAATAAAACAGTCGGGATCGCTTATTACAAGTTCTTTATTTAAGAGGTTTCGGCAGCTGCCCACATGTATGAAAAATCTCATACTATCGTTATAAAGGCAGGGTTCCTATGGAAATAATACTACAACGTCTGTAGCATACTGTATAGAATTTATTATGATAATAGTTGCTACATAAAAGACAGAAACAGTCATGACGGAATTACATAGTTTCTTTCGTAACACGTGTAACAAAACAGGCGTTTGCTTACCCTTGGTGGAAGTTGGTATAAAGGCACTAACAGTCTTGGTGCGTTATTACATTCTTAGTACTTTGCCTAACCTCTGTTTTTTGCAATTACCCAAAAATTCTCTTCAGCATTGATTTTGTGAGGGTTTGTAGTTCTTGCAGTGACATGTCGCCCACTCTTCTCGTACCGCACTTACCAGCTCTCATACGGTGTCAGATTGCCTTGTGTCGCGATAAACATGCCTTACAAATATTCCTCATAGGTGTTTCCACGGGGGTCATATCCAGTCTACTCGCACGTGAGGGCAAGACATCGATATCTTTATCATCAAACCACCTTCAGTTCTAACACGAACGTGCACAACTGCATTATCATGTTGTACATTAGACATTTGTTCCGTAGGTCCTCAAACACTCTAATAAGCCCTGTTTCAAAGACCTCAGAGTATAGTGTTCAGTCAAGAAAAATGTGTGATATACCCTTAGCTCAGAATGCTACCTAAATCATAACACTTCACCACCAAAATTTCTGCTCATTCTTATCCGCTGCTCTATTCTCAGTCCATGTCAATAGTAGTGAAATCCATTACTGAAGATCACTTTATCCCACTGTGAAACCAATGACGTATGTTTTTCCGCAAACTCCAGTGTAGCCTAGCTTTGTTTGGGTATTAGAGCAGGTGTCGGGAGCAGTTTCTTGACTGCAAGAATTTGTCATTTGACAAAATTTGTAACTGACGTCTGGCAAGTACTGTCAACTGTAAATCAGCAACAAGATGATAAGGGTAACAATTTGGGCCCTAGCTTTCCTCATAAGAAATCACTTAGACATCTCAAACAATTCTCTAACTAGACCATATTTTATGTTCTGTCCATGTTGTGCTCCCAGTCCTAAAAAAAAAAAAAAAAAATCATGTCCTTGAATGGTTCAACTTTATGGCGACTTCATAATTAGAGAGTCCCATTTCCTTGTTTACACTAACTTTTGCTTTTTTATCTCATGATAACGCCTTTTGAGTGGCTTTGTCGCAATTATGCTTTATGCACACAATATACACTGTCACTAATAGTGTCTGTTATCTGCAGTAAAGGCGCACCTACTCACACGAACACCACACAGAGCCAATTGCCTTAATACTGAGTTCCAGCCTCTACCACATGATTCGTTGATGTCTTGTTATATACTATACTACTGACATCAAATACAGTTCCATCTGATTTCATTTATCAGTATACTGGATCTCATATATTAAATACACCCTGTGCACTATTATTCCAACTGACGATGTTAATTTTCCTTCGAATATCGATGCCTTTATTCTGATTTCCAATACTGTAGTACTGGCACAGAATTTTCTTTTATAAATTCTAAGCTTTTTGTTATTTGTTAATGGCAATAGCCGAAACATCATAGTAAATAATAGAATTTTGATAATCGATGTAGACGGTTTGATTCGCAATGATATTGTACGAGAAAATCATTTCCTTGATTAATACTAAGATAAGTTCTTCTGACAAAAAGAGAAACACCGTAACGTCCAATATAATTTTAAGTGTTGGAAGACTTGTCAAAATATTTTTCTCTTGATCTTAGCATTACAAGGACATAAAATTTGTTCGATAAACACTGTAGACAAGAACAGAAACTTTGAAATGTGGTGTTACAGAAGAATGATGTATATTTGATGAGGATATCGGTTACAAATGACGAGTTACTGTCTCGAATTGCGGAAAAAAGAGACGAATAGTACAATGTATGAGTGAGATGCATAGTTTGATAGGTTATCCTGAGGTATAGGGAAATAAATTTTCTTAACGGACGGAAAAGTGAAGAGTAAAATTCATAGTGGGATGCTACGGCCTGAATTAAGTAAGCCCACTCTAACCAGTTAAGTGACAATATATGTGCAAAGATCAAGAGACACCATAAGCTAGGGTACAGAGCTGCGTCAGGCTTGGTACTGGACACGACAGCAATGACAACAAAAACATATACAAGTGACTCTCCTTTCAAGTCCCAATGAGAAGGCGGAGAGAATAAATTCCTTTAAACTTGCGTGTCAGTTCCTTTTGAAGTCAGACCAGCTGAAAGGCATTAATAGGTTGAGGCTGAAATAATTAGTGGGTCTGCTGCGAACGTTTTCTCACAGAAATTTCAAGCACATTTTTGCGAAATACGGGTCGCTATTCTTCGATTGCCTATCGTTCACTGTTTTCGACAAATTCTTTTAGACCTGGCCGCCAGTGAAACAGGAATTTACCGATCTACTCTCCTTCTGTTCAGTATATACGTCCTCCTTGTTATTATAGTTCCTTATGGAGACTCTCTGCAATGCTCTGGATAATTTTTCCTAAGCAATTCTTGTATTACTACACAGTGTTAGTACCGGTTTCTACTAATAACGGGAGGCCTATAATTTTCTTTACCCCCAATTTTAAGTGATCATACCAATTAATACCTTTAAGTTTTGTAAAACATATCTGACTCTATTTATAACATGCTCCTTCGGTAATGAAAGGCTGCTACGGTTAATGAGTACCATGAACTGCATGACTTTACAGTCTCCTACAGTGAGTAATAGTAGCCACTCTACGATACAATCACATTCTTTCCAGGCTACAGCCGGATGTTATTATTGAAGATGTGACTTTCACGATTAAAATATCACTATCACAATATACTACATAAAAATGATGTTTCGGTAGAACTTACATTTGTGTACCAAACCTTATTTCTGGGTTCTGCTGGTATGTCTGATTTTGCCGTGAATTGTGCAAACATTGCACGGTATGTCTAGTAAAGATATGTGGATGAAAGTTTGTTGAGTTGAAATGGGAGAATATCTCCGAAAAGCAATGAAGTTCAGAACATCAAACATATGGTCGTATGTACATGGAATGGGCTGCAATCATTCAGCAGAAGTCTGTTTAGATTTGAATCACCAACAAATTCTCAGTCTGTTTCAGTTGTAATGATTTGTGGATGGTCTTCATGAAGTCATCATGTTCTTCAAATAGCACCGAAGCTGAAGGCAGCTTTTAAGGAAATTTACGATTTTAATTACTTCACTTGATTATCTCTTTATTTTTCCGATATTATCTTAGCGACGGAAGCTTTCCCATTTGGACTAATAAGACAGGCAGCGATATTTTGTTTATGTAATAAAATGGAATACTTAAAGCCGCCCTAACAAAGTTATTCGTTATATGGCTACCAGTTTCGATGCTGAAGTACACTATCTTCAGGCCTTAACGGAGGCTGAGATGTTAACTTCACCGGATATCCGCTTCCGTCAGTGGCCGATATTTATGAACTGATTGTACAGACTACCTGATACAAAGATGTTGTGTCTTCAACCATCAATTACTAACTGACTGACGAACATTCACTATAGAATGTCAAAAGATACGAGTCAGTGAAGCAGTTCTGTTCTCATAACTTGCAACACGGGACAAACGAAAAGAATGACAAGAATAGTGAATAGTTCTTCCCTAAAAATACGCTGAATTGCCTCTTAGATGTTGAGAGATTTAAGGAAACATATCAGCATACGATAGCAGATACATTTTAGTTCAAATCCAGTTTGAAAATAGCGGATTTTTGTTCAAATGTATTATTTGAGTTCCCTAAAAATCTTCATGGGTTTTCCAATGCGCCGTATGTGACAGATTACAAGCAGGGAAACGTCACTATACAGACTTGAAGCAGACGTCCTCAGCTGCCAGAAATTCACCGTGCCAGTCAGTTTTGCATTTACATCCATACTCCCCACACCCGTGCGATACTTCTAGAGGAGGATAAATATTATTGTACGAGATACTGCTTTTTTCTTCCCGTTACATTCACCTATGGAACGGAGTGCGAGTGACTGCATAAATGACACTCTGCACTTTGTAATTTCTCTAATCTAGTCATCCCAATCCCCAGAGGAACGATACATCGGATGCTGTAGTATATTCCTTGGTTTCTCTACATTAGCTCTTTGTAGGCAGACTTTCGAGGGATAGTAGACGTAAATGTTGGAGTCCGTTGTTTCATATCTGTCAGCATTCCCGTGACGTACGTGGTTGAGATATGTCAGCTATTATTCATATTTCCCTTCTTTCTATACGCTTAGTATCGCTTGATAGTCCTATTTTTTATGGCTCTCACACTCTTGAGCAATATTCTAGGATGATGTAAGGTAGTTCTCATTTATTGTTCCGTCTCAATAGCACATTTCTATTTAGATTACATGTTTCGATCACTCTGGAACTTCTTGAGTAAGCAACGCCTGTTGGCCACTCGGTATCACATGCCAGAGTACAATACTCTAATATGCATTATATTGTTTCATAGGATACTAAGTTTGTGCGTTTTGTGGCGTGTGCAAATTTACTTTCTATAATTGCACCACTTCGAATTCTTAACGGGGACAGAACATCTGTGCATTTATCTTCAGATCATAGTTACAGATATGTACAGTCACTGACTTTATAACTCGTATTGGCCAAATGGACAGTGTCTTGATAGGAGGATATAAGATGAACATCAACAAAACAAAAACGAGGATAATGGACTGTAGTCGAATTAAGTCGGGTGATGCTAAGGGAATTAGATTAGGAAATGAGACACTTAAAGTAGTAAAAGAGTTTTGCTATTTGGGGAGCAAAATAACTGATGATGGTCGAAGTAGAGATGATATAAAATGTAGACTGGCAATGGCAAGGAAAGCGTTTCTGAAGAAGAGAAATTTGTTAACATCGAGTATAGATTTAAGTGTCAGGAAGTCATTTCTGAAAGTATTTGTATGGAGTGTAGCCATGTATGGAAGTGAAACATGGACGGTAAATGGTTTGGACAAGAAGAGAATAGAAGCTTTCGAAATGTGGTGCTACAGAAGAATGCTGAAGATTAGATGGGTAAATCACATAACTAATGAGGAAGTATTGTATTGGATTGGGGAGAAGAGAAGTTTGTGGCACAACTTGACCAGAAGAAGGGATCGGTTGGTAGGACATGTTCTGAGGCATCAAGGGATCACCAATTTAGTATTGGAGGGCAGTGTGGAGGGTAAAAATCGTAGGGGGAGACCAAGAGATGAATACACTAAGCAGATTCAGAAGGATGTAGGTTGCAGTAGGTACTGGGAGATGAAGAAGCTTGCACAGGATAGAGTAGCATGGAGAGCTGCATCAAACCAGTCTCAGGACTGAAGACCACAACAACAACAACATTGGCCAAATACGTCCCTTCACACATCCCTGGTACACGCCTGAGTCTATATTTCCATGTGTAAACATCTCTCCACTTCCACCAAAAACTTATCGTCCACTCAATGTACTGTAAGTCTTAAGCAGAACACCCACTGATATGAAGTTCGGTGGCAACATTTATAGCAGAGGTTCGCAGCATCATGTGCACGAGAAGTGGAATTTACACTGAGCGTTGACAGAGAGACGTTATATTGGCTGACCCAGCTGATTCACAGTGGCGATTACGAGTATTTGTGCACTTGAATGGGATGGCAGTTTTAGTTAAAGGACCATAGCTGAACGAGTACGGCCCGTGTCATTTGGTAATTTACCGAATGTCACCGTCCTGCCTGAGGGTTTTCATCGCGGGAAGAGAAGGAGAGTGCTAACGAATAGACGGTGATCGTTACGGTTTGACACGCAAATACGTGACAGCTTTGGTATTAGTGTACACCAATGATAAATCTAAATTAACAGTAAAATATCTTCCGCTCCATTAGACCGGTTAGTACAGCAACCTTATGCATAATATTTGGATTAAAAATAGTTCTTGTTCTGTTTATTGTCTTATTAACAACGCGTTTTGCCATCGTGGGGCTTCTTCATATTATTACAGAAATTAAAAAAATTAGCAAAAAATAGCGTATGTTCGTAGAATACAAGATTCTAGACTTGAGTAAAGAATTGCTACTAACACTAAGGTTTTGACGATAGTGACAATTCCTCATTCTCATATAGAATTGTACTTCGTTAGGACTACACCTTTTGTTTTTGTTATTTCATTATGCCTACAGACAATCTGAAGATGCTCCAAGTAGGCGAAACGCGTTGTTAATAAAACAATAAACTGCAGCTAAGACTGATAATTTTTGTATGGTATTGGTCACACGCTGTCGAAGAATATTATGTTCAAGTCTATATTGTGAATGATACACTCTGTGCCCGGAGAGCAAATCTCTAGCCTTGCAAAGTGTTTACACTTCAAATTATTTTAAAATAAAATTTCATAACTATGCTATTGACTAAGATTAGCGAACTTTTACCCTTAGAGAGATTTTAGCTAAATCGTGATTCATGTCAAGTAAGGTGCTATTGGAATCGTATTGTGGTAAAACTGTTTTAATCATTTAAAACTTGATATTTGTTGAAGCATTGATAAAAACCTTGTTATTTACGTTATAGTTAAGAGTAGTATTTTACTCGATGGGGCTTTGAATTAAGATCTGTTGTAGTTTCGTTAGTTGGTTAGCAGATTACTTTGCCCGAGAAAGTTTTTTCCTCCCTTTAGTGTGAAATACTACCTCGTTTTATAACCGATACATTGCTTACTACGCATGTTTTATATTACTGAGGGTGTGATTCACAATGTATTATAATTAACCTGTACGAGACAGCCCGCTGCGCTTTTGGAGGTCGGGTCCAATGGTTGTTTTGAAGCTTATGGGCAGATGGATTCCATTTAGGAATTGTATCGAATGTAATGTTTACATCATACATGTCCTAATCGAAAATTATTCTTTCTCATGGTGACCTATATTCTTGTTTTTAAGTTGGCCGTTTTAATTAGAGTTATTTCATAAAATCAAATTTTGTAAGTATTGTACACGTTTATTTATCGATGTGTATATCTGGCTCCCTCCATTACTGAAATGAATTTTCTATATTATGGTGATTCTGAAATTGCTCAGTGGCAAGTGTGTGAACTGATAACAACGAATGGTAGTTATGAGATAGCTGAATGGCAATTGTGTGACTTCACCACAACGAATCATTCAGTGTTAATAACATGGCACCATCTTTTATTAGGACAATGGTGTTTTTGTTTTACTCATGTTAATTAGTGCATACACATTATCAAAGTATATTTTGTATCTATGTTATATATTCGACGTCTCCACATAAACTACTGAATCGGTTTTAACGAAACTTGATGCACGTATGACTTATTACTTGGAAACGAGCATTTTGGGCCACGTACCACTCAAAGGGACTGAGATGAAAAAGAAGCGTAGCTCCCGACGAGCAAATATCTAGACTATATTTACCCAGTATTTGAGAATTATAGCACTTAGTGACTAGCTAGTAACTATTGACATAACTTCAAACCTTTACGACGGCTGTTCTAGCTTACACTCCTCCACAAAATGGTGAGATGTAAAAGTGTATCCCTTAATACACGTTCGCTCTGACTCTATTCACAGAAAATTTTCAGACAGTATCCTCATACAGCACCGAATGCAGCTGCAAAAATATATTATACGATACATAGTTCAGGAGATATTACGTCACGAAAACGAAGACGCTACGAAAACGGTTGCACCATGCTTGGCGTTTTAATTTATTACTTCTTTGCTTCTAACTCTATTGGCAACACATTTCGCAAACAGTACCTCCAAATACCAATGAATGTAGCTGGAAAACTGTGTCATTGTGCGATTCATAGTTCAGGAGACATGACGTCATTAACATTAAGCTGCATGAATAGGTGAAATATATGTGACACGTGCAAACCTGTACAAAGCCGCCAATAAAAAACTTTTCCTAAACTCCCAGGTCGTTTTCTATCAGACTTGCTACACATGTTACTTACTAACTGGTAGAAACCACCAAATTCCTATTGGGATGAGGTTGACAATGTGGTGTTTTAGAAAGAATGGGGAAGGAGTATGTGGACCGACAAAGAAGGAGAAGAGGGAAATGGACAGAGAAATTGAAGAAGGTATGAACACAGATAGAGAGAAGGAGGAGGAGATTGACAGGACCGAGAAAGAGAAGAGGGATAGAATGAAGGAGAAGGAGGAGATGGAAGGAGACAGAGGGAGGGGCAGCAGAGAGAAAGGAGAGGAATATATTAACATAGAGAGTGGCAGGTGGATATCGGCAGGATAGGGGCAAGGAGTGGAAGGGTGTAAGGGGTGGACAGAGAGAGGAAGGGCGATATGGACAGAGAAGGGGCTGAGGAAGAGATGGACAGATAAAAGAGGCAGAAGGAGACTTATATGTAACGTATATTTTTCTGCCAATCCAGGATTCGGCCTTATGGCCTGTTCCGCTATCACCACTCTTCCTCGGCCTTTCGATATCTATTCTTCCAAAAGATTCCTATTTCATTGATCGTTGAGGGACTCACTGAGGTAATGTATGCAATACATCCTCTTTCTAATCCTTCTTTCATTGGATTACTTGTGTGCTTAAAGGTATGCCCCAGTTCCTTCATATTTTTATTTCGCTTTCTGTCTTCTATTATGTAGCCTTTCATTGATCTAAGGAATTTCATTTCCGATGTTTCAGACAGACATAGGTCTTTTGATCCCAATGGCCAGCTTTCTGCTTCATACACACTAAGGCAACAAGCCACAGGATATTTCTTAATATCTTCTCTTATCTCCTTTTGCCCTGCGTATTGTAGTAGCCCGATGTAGAATGTACTAAACAAATCGTTGAAAGTCCCTGCAGAAATACCGAGCCGTGTAAAAGTGTTACCATTGCATGATTTTGGACACGGATTCACCTCTCGTTCATGTCCAAAATATGGTTCAAATGGCTCTGAGCACTATGCGACTTAACTTCTGTGGTCTCCAGGCGCCTATAACTTTGAACTACACTCCTGGAAATTGAAATAAGAACACCGTGAATTCATTGTCCCAGGAAGGGGAAACTTTATTGACACATTCCTGGGGTCAGATACATCACATGATCACACTGACAGAACCACAGGCACATAGACACAGGCAACAGAGCATGCACAATGTCGGCACTAGTACAGTGTATATCCACCTTTCGCAGCAATGCAGGCTGCTATTCTCCCATGGAGACGATCGTAGAGATGCTGGATGTAGTCCTGTGGAACGGCTTGCCATGCCATTTCCACCTGGCGCCTCAGTTGGACCAGCGTTCGTGCTCGACGTGCAGACCGCGTGAGACGACGCTTCATCCAGTCCCAAACATGCTCAATGGGGGACAGATCCGGAGATCTTGCTGGCCAGGGTAGTTGACTTACACCTTCTAGAGCACGATGGGTGGCACGGGATACATGCGGACGTGCATTGTCCTGTTGGAACAGCAAGTTCCCTTGCCGGTCTGGGAATGGTAGAACGATGGGTTCGATGACGGTTTGGATGTACCGTGCACTATTCAGTGTCCCCTCGACGATCACCAGTGGTGTATGGCCAGTGTAGGAGATCGCTCCGCACACCATGATGCCGGGTGTTGTCCCTGTGTGCCTCGGTCGTATGCAGTCCTGATTGTGGCGCTCACCTGCACGGCGCCAAACACGCATACGACCATCATTGGCACCAAGGCAGAAGCGACTCTCATCGCTGAAGACGACACGTCTCCATTCGCCCCTCCATTCACGCCTGTCGCGACACCACTGGAGGCGGGCTGCACGATGTTGGGGCGCGAGCGGAAGACGGCCTAACGGTGTGCGGGACCGTAGCCCAGCTTCATGGAGACGGTTGCGAATGGTCCTCGCCGATACCCCAGGAGCAACAGTGTCCCTAATTTGCTGGGAAGTGGCGGTGTGGTCCCCTACGGCACTGCGTAGGATCCTACGGTCTTGGCGTGCATCCGTGCGTCGCTGCGGTCCGGTCCCAGGTCTACGGGCACGTGCACCTTCCGCCGACCACTGGCGACAACATCGATGTACTGTGGAGACCTCACGCCCCACGTGTTGAGCAATTCGGCGGTACGTCCACCCGGCCTCCCGCATGCCCACTACACGCCCTCGCTCAAAGTCCGTCAACTGCACATACGGTTCACGTCCACGCTGTCGCGGCATGCTACCAGTGTTAAAGACTGCGATGGAGCTCCGTATGCCACGGCAAACTGGATGACACTGACGGCGGCGGTGCACAAATGCTGCGCATTTGCGGATAGGGTAGGCAGCAATCTGTGGATGTTCGCTGATTATGCAGTAGTGAGCGGCAAGGTGTCGAAGTTGAGTGACTGTAGGAGGACAGAAGATGACTTATTAAAATTGTAGTTAGTGTGATGAATAGCAGGTAGCTATAAATGTAGATAAAATGCAAGTTATAGCTTGTAAATAGGAAAATTCGACGGCCAACTCCGCGGTTCCTGGTGTGTCCGCTGTGCCGTGCGTGTGATCATTGCTTGTACAGCCCTCTCGCAGTGTCCGGAGCAAGTATGGTGGGTCTGACACACCGGTGTCAATGTGTTCTTTTTTCCATTTCCAGGAGTGTAATTAAACCTAACTAACCTAAGGACATCACACACATCCATGCCCGAGGCAGGATTCGAACCTGCCACCGTAGCAGTCCCGCGGTTCCGGACTGAGCGCCTAGAACCGCTAGACCACCGCGGCCGGCCGTTCATGTCCCATAAATGTTTTATGCGATTCATGTCGGTTCATCTGGGTGGCCAAACCATTAGAGTGTTCTTCAGACTTGCCGCGAACAGATGTTACCCACTTACAAGGCGCATTTTTAGTCATAAAGATGCCATCGTAGTTTTGAAACACGACGTCCATGAAAGGCTGCAAATGGCCTCCAAGTGGTCGAACATAACCATTTCCAATCAACGATCGGTTCATTTGAACCAGAGGACCAATTTAGTTTTATGTAAACACAGCCCAAAACATTAAGGGTGTTAAAGAAGGTACGAGCGTATGGAGTAGGTTCACAGATATGCCCGTGGCTCATAGACTTCTTAAGTTATAGAAACTAGTATGTTGTCCTCAACGGTGAGTGTTCATCAGAGACAGGAATGCCCAGGGGAAGTGTGGTAGGAACGTTATTATTCTACACCGAAAACGATTTGCGGATAGGGTGGGCAGCAATCTGTGGTTGTTCGCTGATTATGCAGTAGTGATCGGCAAGGTGTCGAAGTTGAGTGACTGTAGGAGGATACAAGATGACCTAGTAAAATTTTAGTTAGTGTGATGAAAATCAGGTAGCTATAAAAGTAGATAAAATGCAAGTTAAAGCGGGTAAATAGGAAAAACTAACCTGGAATGTTCGGATACGGCTTTAGTATTGTCCTGCTTGACACAGTTGCGTCGTTTAAATATCTGTGCGTAACGTTGCAAAGCGATATTGTGGCAAGAAACGCGATTGTGGGACTTGGTATTGTAGGGAGAAATCTAGGAAAGTGTGCTTCATATGTAAAGGAGAAAACTGTAGTGCGACCTATTCTTGAATACCAGCAGATGGGATTAAAGTTATGGAAGCAATTCGGGCGGGCTGTTACATTTGTTACTGGGAGGGTCGAATAACACCCAGATGTTAAGGAGATGCTTCAGGAACTGAATTGGGAGTCTCTGTAAGAAAGACAAAGTTCTTTTCGAGGAACACTATTGAGATAAGTTAGATAATGGGTATTTCAAGCTGACTGCAAAACTATACTATTGCTTCCAACATACATTGCGCAAAAGTACCACGAATGTGAGATGGTAATAATACACTCCTGGAAATTGCAATAAGAACACCGTGAATTCATTGTCCCAGGAAGGGGAAACTTTATTGACACACTCCTGGGGTCAGATACATCACATGATCACACTGACAGAACCACAGGCACATAGACACAGGCAACAGAGCATGCACAATGTCGGCACTAGTACAGTGTATATCCACCTTTCGCAGCAATGCAGGCTGCTATTCGCCCATGGAGACGATCGTAGAGATGCTGGATGTAGTCCTGTGGAACGGCTTGCCATGCCATTTCCACCTGGCGCCTCAGTTGGACCAGCGTTCGTGCTCGACGTGCAGACCGCGTGAGACGACGCTTCATCCAGTCCCAAACATGCTCAATGGGGGACAGATCCGGTGATCTTGCTGGCCAGGGTAGTTGACTTACACCTTCTAGAGCACGTTGGGTGGCACGGGATACATGCGGACGTGCATTGTCCTGTTGGAACAGCAAGTTCTCTTGCCGGTCTAGGAATGGTAGAACGATGGGTTCGATGACGGTTTGGATGTACCGTGCACTATTCACTGTCCCCTCGACGATCTCCAGTAGTGTACGGCCAGTGTAGGAGATCGCTCCCCACACCATGATGCCGGGTGTTGGCCCTGTGTGCCTCGGTCGTATGCAGTCCTGATTGTGGCGCTCACCTGCACGGCGCCAAACACGCATACGACCATCATTGGCACCAAGGCAGAAGCGACTCTCATCGCTGAAGACGACACGTCTCCATTCGTCCCTCCATTCACGCCTGTCGCGACACCACTGGAGGCGGGCTGCACGATGTTGGGGCGTGAGCGGAAGACGGCCTAACGGTGTGCGGGACCGTAGCCCAGCTTCATGGAGACGGTTGCGAATGGTCCTCGCCGATACCCCAGGAGCAACAGTGTCCCTAATTTGCTGGGAAGTGGCGGTGCGGTCCCCTACGGCACTGCGTAGGATCCTACGGTCTTGGCGTGCATCCGTGCGTCGCTGCGGTCCGGTCCCAGGTCTACGGGCACGTGCACCTTCCGCCGACCACTGGCGACAACATCGATGTACTGTGGAGACCTCACGCCCCACGTGTTGAGCAATTCGGCGGTACGTCCACCCGGCCTCCCGCATGCCCACTATACGCCCTCGTTCAAAGTCCGTCAACTGCACATACGGTTCACGTCCACGCTGTCGCGGCATGCTACCAGTGTTAAACACTGCGATGGAGGTCCGTATGCCACGGCAAACTGGCTGACACTGACGGCGGCGGTGCACAAATGCTGCGCAGCTAGCGCCATTCGACGGCCAACACCGCGGTTCCTGGTGTGTCCGCTGTGCCGTGCGTGTGATCATTGCTTGTACAGCCCTCTCGCAGTGTCCGGAGCAAGTATGGTGGGTCTGACACACCGGTGTCAATGTGTTCTTTTTTCCATTTCCAGGAGTGTAAGAGATCATTCACAGACATACAGACAGTAGTTTTTCCCTCGCTCTGAGAGTGGAACAGGAAAGGAAATGTAGTGGTACGTGGTACCCTCCGCCATACGCCGTAAGGTATATTGCTGATCCGTAAGGTAGACTGCGGAGTATCGATGCAGATGTAGATGTGAATGGAACCACCGACTTGTTAACCTGGGTCTACGGCTTCGTGGGGTCTGTGCCACACCCGAATCCTGCCATCAGCATTTACCCACTGAAATCGGGACTCGCCTTTCCAGGCCATAGTTTTCCGGTCTTCTAGGTTCCATATGGCCTGATCCACTGCAATGGCTCAGGAGATGTGTCGCAGGCGATATCGTGCTGTTATCAAAGGCACTCGCGTCGGACGTCTGCTGCCATATCCAATTAATGGCAGATTTCTCCGCACTGTCCTAACGAATACGTTCGTCGTGCGTCCAACATTAATTTCTCCGGTTATTTCACACAATGTTGCCTGTTTCTTAGTACCGACAACACTGCGCAGACACTGCTGCTCTAGATCGGCAAGTGATGGCAGTCGTCCATTGTGTTGCTCGAAGTGAGAGGTAATACCTAAAATTTGGTAGTCTCAGCATACTCTGGACACTGTGGCTCTTGGAGTATTGAATTCTCTAACGACTTCCGAAATGTAATGTCCCATGCGTCTAGCTCCGACTACCATTCCGCTTTAAAATTGCCGTCGTGAGGCCGTAATCACGTGCGACACCTTCATACATGAATCACCCGAGCAAATGATGGCTCCGCGCATGCACTGCCCATTTATTCCTTGTTTGCGTGATACCATCGCCGTCTGTATATGTGCATTTCACTGTCCAATGGCCGGCCGGAGTGGCCGAGCGGTTCTAGGCGCTTCAGTCTTGTACCGCGCGACAACTACGGTCGCAGGTTCGAATCCTGCCTCGGACACGAATGTGTGTGATGTCCCTAGGTTAGTTATGTTTAAGTGGTTCTAAGTTCTGGGAGACTGATGAACTCAGATGTTAAGTCCCATAGTGTTCAGAGCCATTTGAACCATTGTGCAATGGCTCTCCATTCTAGTACTTCACCTTTATGGAATCACGTGTTGCAGATGGAGCATTCTCAATTCTAGAAACTTTCCACCATATATTGTAAGTTGTGCGTTAATTCCACCTAATCTAGGCACTTAACTAGTTTTTGTTTTCTTTAATGCCTGATTTGACTCTGTCAAATCTGTTAAATCTGTCTTGCATTCTCTTCCGTAGGCTCTTCTGTATCCCGATTGTATCATAATTTCCTGTAGTAATGTATCCAGTCCCTTTGAAGAATTTGAGCTGCGATATGCGTTTCACTTTACATACATAAGTTTTTTGGTTTCATTGTTCTATCTCATGAATTAGCAACATATCATTTATTGAAAAACGAACTGTATAAATAGGGATTTTGGCACGCCTAATATCTCTGGACCTATTCGTTATAGAAAGGTCGAGGCAACTGTTCTGGATAGCCCTTGGAATTGGGGAAATTTCTATACCAAACACAACGAACCACTTAGTATAACTATCTTACAGTACAGGGTCAATGTCTGAATATTGCACTCTTCTTCGAGCTTAGGCAAATGTAGCATATCGGTTGATTCTTTTTGCGTTTAATATTGTATACGGTGAGACTTCGGGGGATTAGTTACGGCACCATTAGTTCATGGGCGGTTCGTGAGAAAACCTTCAAAAGCCTCGAAATTTTTCTTCGTTTAGTTTGCATTTTTCGAGATACAAAGATTCAATGTTACCCCACTGCTACACGTAAAGGTACCACGTAAATTCCGATGTGAGACGAAGCATAAATAATAAATAACGGCAGAAAATTGCTCAGATTTTAGTGGCAACCTTCCCGTTCCCAAAAACATTTATCCGTTATCGATAAACACACCAAAAACTAGGATTTTAGGTAACGAAACAGAGCCGCTGATTCCTAGACGACTAGGCACATCAGCTACTGAAATTTTGACATATTCCTAAGATCAGGATCTCGAACCTGAAAATGTTTCTGATTTTCAGGGTTACCATATTTGTGTACGAAAATATACAAGTAATATCTGGTGCGTGGCTACATTACCGTCGGAAGGGTTTCGGGAATCCATGTCGTAGTACTGAGGCACATGCAAAATTTTTTGTGCAAGCAAAATCCGGTCTGAGGTGTAAAATTAGTACGTAGTATTCGAATTTCACGTAAGTAAACAAAAAAAATATTACTAAGCCACAAATTTCTTTTCATATAAGTGACATGAACTGCTGTGGCAAAGGAAAGATGGGAACTAGAGAAAAAAATATTTTATCGGAGCACAGGTAAGTTGAAATGCTAGTGTTTAAAAGACTGACCTAGAAATGTGGTTTTAGCTGCCCCATTCTACCGTCCTCATCGAACATTCAAATGGTACAAATGACTCTAAACACTAGGGGACTTAACATCTGAGGTCCTCAGTCCCCTAGACTTAGTACTACTTAAACGTAACTAATCTAAAGGCATCACACACATCCATGCGCGAGGCAGGATTCGAACCTGAGATCGTAGCAGCAGCGCGGTTCCGGACTGAAGCGCCTAGAACCGCTCGGCCACAGCGGCCTGCTCATCGGACATTCTTGAGCTCTTTTATGCTGAGAGAGACGCAGGCAGAGGCAATAAGAAAGAGAAAATTCTTAAATACTATGACATGGTAGGCATCGGTTATGGAACAGGAAGAGTGAAGGAGACGATGGTGGTGTGAAAGAAAGAGGAAGACACAGTGGTGGTCGAACATAGTTGACAGTGACGGAACAGTGCTAGGAAAAGAGTGAAGGAGACAGTGTCAGAGGGAGAGGAATAAAGAGAAGTAGAAAGTGAAAAAGGGTGAGAGCCAATGATGATTAGAAACGGAGTGTATTGCAATGACAAAAGGAAGAGAGAGATATTTACAGTAAGAAGAGGCCGCAGCAGTGGAAAGGAAACGAATGAGATAATTGCAGTAAGAGACAGAAAGAGGGAGACAGTAACAGTGAGATGGGACTGTAGTAGTCGTAGGACAGAAACGAGGGAGACTGTAGCTAACATAGGAAATAGTGAAGAGAGACATAAAGAGATAATGACCGTGAGATGGGTGGAATAAGTGAGTGAGAATGAGGAAGTGGGAATTGCTGGATGTTACCAAATTACAGCGATAGACCTATGGGTTTGAGTAATTAAAGACATTAGAGCTTGGGAGTTAGAGGTGAATTGCATTTAAAAAGGAACGCGAATATGTTAGCATAACCAATTTTATGGAAAAATTTTTCTTTGTGCTGTGGAAGGTAGAACCAGAACATCGGTTGCCCACTTTTCAAACGACTCTTTTAAACAGGAATATATTCCCCTTTTTTGTGCTCCGATGGGAGCATTTTGCCGCTAATTCTTAAATCTCGTGATTGTATCTGTAAATTCTTCTGAAACATAATAAACAAACTAATATTCTTCTGCTGATTCTTCCTCACAAACCGTTTTAGAGCAGTCCTTACTAAACGTGTTTTGTCGTGTAAGTATACTCTCTCCAACAACTCAATTGTAAAAGGCGATCATGTGGCCGAATTCATATGTTACGAAGAAATCGATGCCTTGTATGAAATAAAATACATACAGTAACCAATTTTCGCTTTGGTTAGCCTCTCATTTCATTTTGTTGTGCACCGCTAAGTGATATAATTTACAAATTTAATATTTATGTATATACCAACAATGAGGATATTATAGAAGTTTCTCAGTACTCAACGCTCGATCAATCACGCCAGAAATATTTCAGGAATTATATTTTTGTAATTATTTGGTGTGACTTCTCCAAATATACAGACTACTAAGTAGTCGCTGTCGAATTGTCCAAATATGCAGTCTACAAAGTACTCACTGTCGAATTCCCTTGTAAGCGCAGTAGAATTTATCTCTCTCCTGCGTTGTTTCGTAAGAGGCACGACGTTATATGTCAGCAATAAGAGAAATGCTGGAGTCTCATGAAACTTTACCGTCCAAACTTTACACGCAAGAGGTTCTTGAAACTGTACTTCGCAGCTGACGTTCCGCGAACATTCTGCTCATGTTATCCCAGCCTAGAGGTTTAAAGAGCCAAGTATGTATTGCAATTCCTTTTATTTCTTTCTAAGCACACATTGCTATTCGAAGAACTATGGCTCAAATGTCAAAGGCCACATGATAACATTTGAATACTTACTAACAAAGGACTAAATCCACCGAACTGTCTTCACAGCTTCGATGGAAAGCACATCAGTGTCAAGCTCCGGCTATAACTATATTTTACAATTTCGGTCTATTCCTGTTGGCTGCTTTCAGTTGCATGCAGATTACTTTTACCAGCTGGCGTTCCGGAGTATCATCACAACAGCGACTGATGAGTATTATAAGAAAGCAATTACAATAAACCATTGTTCAGGGGAGCTGTCCCGTTTCTGGAAACTCAGCCTTAGCTAAGAGAACACCGCTAACTTCCTTATTATTTTGCAGTGGATGAAACTTTTCCCCTTACAAAAGAGTGAGACCGTATCATCGTCGAGGATTAACAAAGGAAATCGATATATTTAATTACCGATATTGCAGGGAAGAAGACATATAGTACAGGGCTCTTACAAATGATTGAAGCGATTTCATAAATTCACTGTAGCTCCATTCATTGACATATGGTCACGACACACTACAGATACGTAGAAAGACTCATAAAGTTTTGTTCGGCTGAAGCCGCACTTCAGGTTTCTGCCGTCAGAGCGCTCGAGAGGGCAGTGAGACAAAATGGCGACCGGAGCCGAGAAAGCGTATGTCGTGCTTGAAATGCACTCACATCAGTCAGTCATAACTGTGCAACGACACTTCAGGACGAACTTCAACAAAGATCCACCAACTGCTAACTCCATTCGGCGATGGTATGCGCAGTTTAAAGCTCCTGGATGCCTCTGTAAGGGGAAATCAACGGGTCGGCCTGCAGTGAGCGAAGAAACGGTTGAACGCGTGCGGGAAAGTTCCACGCGTAGCCCGCGGAAAATTGGCTCATGCCAGAACTGGAGACCGACAGCGCCGACTTCATCTTTCAACAGGATGGTGCTCCACCGCACTTCCATCATGATGTTCGGCATTTCTTAAACAGGAGATTGGAAAACCGATGGATCGGTCGTGGTGGAGATCATGATCAGCAAATCATGTCATGGCCTCCACGCTCTCCCGACTTAACCCCATGCGATTTCTTTCTGTGGGGTTATGTGAAAGATTCAGTGTTTAAACGTCCTCTACCAAGAAACGTGCCAGAACTGCGAGCTCGCATCAATGATGCTTTCAAACTCATTGATGGGGACATGCTGCGCCGAGTGTGGCAGGAACTTGATTATCGGCTTGATGTCTGCCGAATCCCCAAAGGGGCACATATCGAACATTTGTGAATGCCTAAAAAAACTTTTTGAGTTTTTGTATGTGTGTGCAAAGCATTGTGAAAATATCTCAAATAATAAAGTTATTGTAGAGCTGTGAAATCGCTTCAATCATTTGTAATAACCCTGTATATACTTTTGTTTTGTTCGTGTCGAAGATCTGGATAGAATTCCCGTAAATTGTAACACGAATAACACCGACGAGATAGTTAAAGTGTTTTATTTGTTTCATAATTATATACGGACTCAAGGCGGTGTTTATTCTAATTCATATGTGGGAAGCACAATGCAGACCACCCTATTGATAACCCACACAAAAAGCCTGAAAACCAGCAGTGACCTGCCAACAACGCGACAGAGCTGTGTAATCCGCTTCGTAGTTTCTTTGTTACCCAAAGTGGAACATTGTCTCTTCGGAATATAGCAGGTATGTAGTTGGAGCATAAGTTCGTAGCGTTGTTGTTTTGCTCGTTGGTATTCCGGTTACTATGGGTTTCTTTAGAGATTGTCATTCTTTTAATTTTGGTACAGTTTGCTGTTTGTATTTACATATTGCCATTTTGTCATTTGGAGATAGTCACTAGAGATACGGACACTAGAGACTGGAATGCGGACTGAAGAGATTGATGTCAGCGAGGCATAGTGTCAGTTGGGGACCCACTTGCACTTCATACATCGGTTCCGCACCATCAGAGCACTGCGTAACACTGACCTATCCGGTCACACAAAAGAGGACGCTGTCGAGCCAGAATGCTCTCTACCTCTCTAACATTTAAACCACTTATTAAGATTTCGCTGTTGTACATGTCCTATACCGTGGCCCGTTGCAAACCTTTGCTTCTCAGCGTTTCGTTTTTACAAAGGGTTATGTACTAAGAACACAATTAGAGCTAGATGTAAATGCCATAACACAGAAGAAACAGATGATGAATAAACATAAATTCAGTCAAGATTTGTCGCCAGTCACTGGCAGAGCGATACCAAAAATTCGAAATCGAGTATTTTAAGATGCTTCTCCCTAAATTAATTGTTTCTTGTGGACCGCTCAAGATAAAGAGGACGAATTTGCCAACAGCTAATTCCTTAGGCGCAGCTGGCCTTGGTCTGAAAACGAGGTAAAACCTCTATCGCTTGGAACCAATATACGGCTCAGCATTACTTTCTATTTAACTCTGTTTCTCCATCCTCTTCCATAAAATAATTCAATTAATTTAATTACTTTATATGCCGATTAGTCGATGGAGTTCTGTATATTCAGAAATGGGAAGAGACTTTGGGTAACACAACAAATGCTTCAAGAAGGTAGTACGAAAATGTTGAGGGAAAGACAGGAATACAGCAATATAAATAACATAGAAACGAAATAAATAAGAGGAAATGGCTGTAGGAAAAAAGTGAAGAAAGGGAAAATGAATTGATCGCCAAAATGACTAACTCAGCAGAGAACTTGAGCTACTTTATGTGAAATAAAAAGCAAGGGTGGCCACATTAAAGTTGCAACGGGAACTACACTGTTAACCATTATGCGCTCGCGCTAGAAATAGTCACGCGAGCGCTCGCGCGGGCGGTCGGCCGACCGCCGCAAGTTTTCATCAATCTCTTGAGGTTTTCCGTTTTTAAAGGTCATATTTCCATAAAATATCGACATAGGATTGTTTGTTGTTGCGGTCTTCAGTCCTGAGACTGGTTTGATGCAGCCCTCCATGCTAATCATCGACATAGGATATCTCACACAATATTGCAAACACATTTGTAATCAAAATTATTTATTTAACAATAAAACATACAATGGAATACAAAAAGGGAGTCAAATACCCAAATGAAATAGAAGAACATTTTTTAATTGTAAAGTTTTGGGACTATATAGTGTAATACTTAAGACTAGAATTATTCACTGTCTTAACTCGTCACAAGAAAAGCTAATTTTGCTTTGAAAAAAGAATTTTTGATTGAAAACGTCACAAACATTTCTGTCAGATTAAAAATGCTGATCAGTCTGTATCCATTCCATTTTCGTTTTGAGACTGACAACAATTATTGCACGTAACTGTCGTGGTTGAATGTCGTAGACAGACGTTTCTTCCATACTCACCGCATTCTCGCTTTGCTTTTAACTTCTGTTTTGAGCCACACAAATAACATATTCCTCTCCTTGTAGGGGTTGATACAGGTGGATAAATGACGTCACTATTTCTGTAATTTTCCAAAAATACCAACAAATCTTTTGGTAAATGCTTAAATTTAGCTATTTCATCAGGTTTTCGGGAATCATTTCCAAAGATTACACATGTAAGAAGTGTCTTCTCGTTTTTTCTTTCATATTACATGTGTTGAACTGAAAAATACGTAACGAATTTATTCCTGCCAAGTCAAGTAAGCAGAAAATGTACATGCAGGCCACCTTCGTAATCTTCTTGATGTTGAAATTCTGGAGCACATGAGGTCTACAGTATCAACTCCACCTTTGGTTGAATTATAGTCTGTGATTTGTACAGGTTTTTTGGTATCTTCGTCAATGATGTTGGTATCATGGCTTCAGGAGAGCACTACTACAGCTTTCCTTTTCTTTGTAATCATAGAAATCAAAGTTTTGTCATCTTGTCAACCTAACATGTAGTCTCCTGCCACTGCATTTCCATTTACTGTCTCAAATTCTGGGGGAATTTTTTTTTATTTTTTCTCATTGTACCTAAAAAAGTGAGGCCTTGCTAAGGAGGTATTCGGCCAACGGGTAAGTTGAAAAATAATTACCAGTTGTTACATTTCTATTTGTTCGTTCTATGCATTCAACCAATCTAGCGACCAAGTCGTATGGGTTTTTGGAGAGTACGTTAGGGTCTGGCATTTGTTCTCCGCAGTACACTTCTAAATTATATGTATAAAAAGTGCGTGCATCACACAATGCGTACATTTTTAACCCGTATTTGGATGGTTTTTGAGACATGTAGTGGATGAATGAACATCGTCCTCTAAACGCAATTAACATCTCATCAACATTGACAAATTCCCCTAAACTGAATGATTTTTGCCTGTTAGCAATGAAAGAAGACTAAATTTCTCTTGTAGGAGCAAGTTTGTCCGTAGCAAGACGTTCCAATCTCGTGTTTAGATCATCAAATCTTATAGCTCGTAGCAAAAATCTGAATCTATTTAGGCTGAAATTGGCTCGCAAAATTGTCAGACCTGTTCCATTGCTATTGAAATATTGAGAGAAATTTGCACGGTTTCCTCTTTTGACCGCAATCAAAAACAGACCACCAAACAATGCTAGCATTTCAGCCGCTGTTATCGGCTTATAATCCCTTTCACGTACTTCAGGGTTACTGCTTCCTTCTGTCAGTGCTTGACGTACCAATTTTTTCCTTTCACTATAAATATTCGTATACCTTACGATCCCATCTACCATTTCGGCAGTTATTATACACTGAAAACTTTCGAGTCGAGTTTCACATTGTCTGGCTTGTCCTCTAGGACCTGGTAGAGTTTTGATTATATTTTTTGACTTTGACTTTGTGCTGGTAATATTGGCATTACTAGCCCAAATAGTTTCCATGTCCTTACCTATATAAAATCTGATGTCATTTTTTGGTAGCTTCTCTTGATCTATGTCATTTCCTCCCCCGTTTTCCAAATCAATTTCCGACTTTAGATGTATATCATCTTCAGTCCCTTCTTGTTCATAATCTGGGTCATCGGAAACGTCATCTTCTAGGGATTCCTCATGGCCTTTCCCCTCTGCTTCCTCTCTCTCCAATTCAGCCAAGATTCTATGTATGTCATCAGACGTAAGGTTTCGCCGTTCCCTATAAAAAATAAGAGTAATTGTTACTTTTACAACAGAAATTTCTTAGAGTGATGAAGTGCTAAAGTAGAAATAAAAACAGAATTTGTGAATGGCAAAATTTATAGAAAATAATGCAAATTCACTAGAGAATTGGAAGAGTCTATAAAATTGAGGAATTATAGGGGAATTACAAAAAGAAATACTTACATTCCGAAGTAGACGAGTAAAACAAAGTCTCGTAAGCGCTCGCATGGCGGTAAACTGACCATTTTTGTAAGTGCCGTAGCCGCTCGCAAGGCGGTAAACCGAACGCCGAACGTATTCGGACCTATTTGAACTTGTCCTGAGAGGCAGAGAGGTGCGACTTGGACGAACTTTGAGCAGCATCTGTCGGAAAAAGGTGCAACTAGAGAATACATGTCCCTCCCGCCGCCTCGTTACCTTTGTGTAGTAAGTATGGCGCGAAATTGCAAAAAGGCGGTCACTTCACAGCCCGCGCGAGCGCGTGAAGGTTAACTGCAGTGGTGAGAATGAATAAGTAGAAAGGTATACTGAAGGCCTCTATTAGAAGGACGAAGTGTCTGATGACTGTGTAAAAGAAGAAGTTGGAGTCCATATTGATGAGCTAGGGGTCCAGTATCACAGAACTTAAAACAGCTTTAGAAGGACTGAAGACAAATAAGACAGAATCATAGCTAACACTCTACTGGAATTCCTAAAACCATTGGTAGAAGTGGCAACTATACGACTATTGAAAAGGGTGTGCAAAATCTATGATACTGGTGACAGTCCATCACACTTCAGGAAAAATATCGCCCACACAATTCCGGAGAAAACAGATAAGTAAAAAAACTAATGAACTAATGGACAATCACCTTAAAAGCACATGCACTCAAGTTATAAGTAGTAGGGAGAGGCTTGCAGAACCTCATATTTGATATCAAATAGATATCAATTTAATATGCAAATTAATTAAACTGATCAGTTAATTACCAACTCCCCAAATGATCTCATGTGTTTTCCTCAGCCTGTACGTGGGTCCCAGAACCATCTTCCCTCCTCCCATCCCCTTGCACACCCCATCAACATTATTGGTGTGAATTTCGAATTTTGGCGGGAATTTTGAATTTTCTTGGGAACTTCTCAGTCCCAGGGCTGTGCAGACGTCCAAACCCACCTACACTACAGAAATGGCAGTACCCTTTCCTGGTCTCAAAATCTGGTCCATCTGACCAGAAAGCGCAAGCGCACTACCCATCTCAAGGAAACTGACCAGATACAGGAGGGGGACGTTAGGTCAATATGATCTATGTACATCGAGAACTGAAGAAGATATCAATTCTAATTACGAAGTTAGTCATAAAGATCGGCGCTAATTACACTACTATATGCATAGCGCTACACAAAAATTGCATAAAATCGCAATACAGCTCAAAAAGTGAGAATGCCGTACTAGTGTTACCCCGTTGTGAAAAGATTTCACACTACGACTCGAAAATAGAGGCAGACGCACTCAAATTCTGCCCTACACGTACAAGATGGCAGCAAAAATGTTGGTGTCTAAGCTACTATCTTTATTTTAACTTTTTTTTGTGGGAAGTATATTCAACATATGCTAGTTATGGACAGAGAGGAGTTCAGCAAGTCTATTATCTGTAGGCATACAACTATATCTACAGTTATTTGTTGCCAGAGATCGATACAGGCACTTTTTCGCCATCACCTTGCAGCCCAGACAATCAAAGTCAATATACGCAACTCTAAGTTATGGGAAGAGCTTCAATGTTCAAATTACACTTTGAACATATCGTGAAAAAAAAGCACTTATGTTGAACGATTCATAACACAACAATTGTGCTGGGAAAATTCATCGTTCCAAAAGACTGTAAACGGGGTAGTAGCCTAGCGTGCATTCTCTTTAATGGGCGCTTACAGACTAAGCAGCTTAGAGACAGTCTCCTCCCTTCCCCTCTCGTCCTCCCTTCACCTATATGGGACACAGTCTTTTTCAAATATCCAACTGTTACTGCCAAGCACCTCACAGTTTTCTGTGGCCTATCGCTCTAGCGCCATACCCCCAGCAGACCAGGGCGCATGCCAAAACCTTGCAGTCTCCTTGAGGCAATAGTCCATCACCAACAACAAAAGCATGTAAACACAACTAATCAGTAAAATATAAACAAAGGGCGTCCCACCCCACAGGTCGGACCCTAGTCAGGATACAGCTGCCTCACACTGCCATCCTCCCACCCACCCACACAACCCACGCACACTCGTTCACACACACACACACACACACATACACCTGCCGACTCTCCACAACGTCCCAACTCAGGTGACTCCATTCTACAATGGAGAACACTTTTATTTAATATAAGTGTATCTCTTACAGTCAAGCACCTTGTAACAAGCGAAACACAATGGCAACCATAATAAATGCCCTCTTTCCACAAAAATATGCACAATTCATTTTCTTTTTGTTTATGAAGAAGTTGGTATAACTTTTACGTTCGTCTGCAGGATACAATTCGCATCTCATTATTTTGCGACGCCCAACAAAGTGAACCGCCACCGATTACATATAACCAAAATTCAGAAGCCTATAAATGTCCACTCCGCATGAAATTTGGAAAAAGAAGCATCCATTCTTCCGATGCGAAAAATACTGGTCACTGCAGAATGTCCTCGTTATTTCAGAACCATCATCAAAAAATTTAAACAGCGAGAATTTAACACAGAGTGAATGAGGTGAGAAATTGTGATACCAGCTATGAGGTGGGTATGAGATACCCGAAACTCTGATTACGAAGTTTTGATGCTATAATCGTGTATTAAGTATTTTTTATTTGAAATATTAATAATGGTGTCTATTAAACAGAATGAGTAAATAAAATACTATGTTTAAGGTATAAAATCTTTTTTTGGGTGAAATAATGAAGTGTATATTTTCTCATAAAAAGTACAAGTTTCAGAAGTTTAACATTTTTCACACAAAATTCGAACAAAATTACAGTTTCTTTGATTAATTGACATAATGATATATTTTCTAATTACAAGACACAAAAAGTAATTGAGCACCACTATCAGTAGCCAAAGAAAGTGTAACAGACTTACTGCTGTTTGCAGTAGCATCAGCACAGATCTGGTAGCTTTCCTATTGCACAAAGAAGTAGTTTTGCTCATGTGAAGGATAACATAGCAATTTCGTACTAATACCACGTCTCTCGGTCTCTCGAGTGAGTACACCTCCCCCCCCCCCCCCGCTTACTTTATTAAAGGTGATGCATGTGACATCAATCCACTTCGCTACAGAACACTCTAGCGAATGACTTAAGTTTGATAAAAGCATTGATTCTTCTTCTTAATACTTAAGGAATATCAATGTCTGTGAAATTGAATAATATATATATATATATATTCGATTGCGTGTGTGAGAACATAGTTATTTGTGTGGATTGGTTTTGGCTGTTTTAATATAGCACCTGTAACACTTAAGTCGCCTTTGTTGGAGTATGTATTTACAGGGAGTATGTATTTACTGGGAGAGGGGAAGGATTAAAAGAGAATGTGCCATAATTTTTAAGCTTTTCTCGGTCTTGAGTTCCTGTTACTCCCAACCCAACCAGAGTCCTCGCATTTCGCGGTACTTTTGCACTAATTTTATGTATTTACCGTCAGTTTAAGTAATTTTGCAAGTTTCTTCACGCTTTTACATATTTCCTCGCATTTCTCTCAGTTCTACGTTTTCCCTATTAATCTGTCGTAATTGTAGCAGGATTATCTCTATTTTCATCGATTTTATGTCGTTTTTAAATTTTTTTAATAATTTTCTGCATGTCTTTTTAGCAAGATTGCCGACATAGGCATGCGTTGTTTAATTTTATACGAATGTATTTGAGTGTCCTATACACAGTCCTACTAAAAATTCTTATAATTACCCTCTTCCCGACGACTACATGCATGAATTTTAGATATGAGGATCATAAAAAGTTTAGTAAGACTCGCCTTGTACCTAGATGAAGCACGAGATGTGCAATTTGGAAACTCAAAGTCTGCAAACAAATCCATGTAGTGCTACGACACATAAGGGGGCTTGTCTGTAGACTCATATAGCGACGCAATTGATGGAAACTAAAAGTTTGGCACATTTCTTGACGATCATCAGACTTGTATTCTGCTGTGTAGGGATCTGCAACAGTGAGCTGGCAAGTGTACAAAGCTGATTTCTACTGATGCTCAGACATTCTTTTTCTCCACAAGAATATGCGCTTATTGCTAAATATATTAGCTTCGGTACTTTTGTTTACATCTTCCAACTCTGATATGTTCACACAACCACGTCAGACTGTAGATTTCGGATTTTTTTTTATCTTACTAATAAATTGTTCTTTAGTGTAATTTATAGACGAACAGTTAGCGAGTTACGCATGCCACCGTCGGCCACTGACTTCATAACCTCAAATTTTAAAGCAGACAACACTTGAATTGTGGCTCATTGTGGCATCTAGAAATGGTAGTGTTTTTTTCTGTGAAATGAGTAGATTATGTGAAACAGAGTGTGATGATCAAATTGCTAACAAAACCAGAACGTAAGAATCTGCTGTGTGATAGAACCTTTATAGTCATGTTTGTAGAGATGAGTTATAGAGCAAAAATATCGAATGTATGCAAGCAGACGGTGACTGGTTTCGATGTAACGGAAGAGATAGAGACACAGAATATCCACTAGGAGTTTCTATTACAAGAAAGGCTCTCAAGATTTCTTTCATAAACAGAGGTGTTATGCAGCTTCACTTTGGTAAAACGGAACATGTTGTAGTGTACAAAACAACAACAACCTTTCCAATTGTTGTATGCTATTGTGGAATCTGGAATACTTGTGTATTTGTCCAACATTTGAGCTAATGACATGAAAGATAGTATTCTCTAATGGTATTTTACTGGTTTGAAATGTCTATAATACACACATGTATGATAGTTTATTTAGAGGCTCTGATTTGAACGCGAGAGATTTTATCAGGCCGTGTAATTTGTTCACCAAGCTAGAAGAACTTGGGCAACACAGATATTTTTCTTCCGAGTTCGAATGCTCTCTGTTTCTATACTTTTATGATGGTTTACAAATAACGAGGACATTCTGAGGTGATCATTGGTATTCGCATCAGAATAATGGTTGGTTTTTTTCGCAATTTTACCCACGGTTGACAAGTATAGGCTTCTGAATTTTGGTCATATGTAATCGGCTCCGGTGCCGTTTGTTGGGTGCCGCAAAATAATGGGATCCGAATTGTATCCTGCAGTTTAACATAAAAACTGTATAGATTTTGGTCATGAACTAAAAGAAAATAGACTGCCCCTAAGTTCGTGGAAAGAGGACATTGTGTTTTCGTTTTCAAAAGTGTCGGAAGTTCCATGCCACTTTTCGCGGATAATGCTGTAGTATACAGGGAACTTGCAGCATTAGAAAATTGCAGCGAAATGCTGGAAAATCTGCAGTGGATAGGCACTTGATGCAGGGAGTAGCAACTGACCCTTAACATAAACAAATGTAATGCATTGCGAATACATAGAAAGAAGGATCCTTTATTGTATGATTATATGATAGCGGAACAAACACTGGTAGCAGTTACTTCTGCAAAATATCTGGGAATGTGCGTACGGAACGATTTGAAGTGGAATGATCATATAAAATTAATTGTTGGGAAGGCAGGTACCAGGTTGAGATTCATTGGGAGAGCACTTAGAAAATGTAGTCCATCAACAAAGGAGGTGGCTTAAAAAACACTTGTTCGACCTATACTTGAGTATTGCTCATCAGTGTGGGATCCGTGACTGGTTGGGTTGACGGCGGAGATAGAGAAGATCCAAATAAGAGCGGCGTGCTTCGTCACAGGGTTATTTGGTAAGCGTGATAGCGTTACGGAGATGTTTAGCAAACTCAAGTGGCAGACTCTGCAAGAGAGGCGCTCTGCATCGCGGTGTAGCTTGATGTCCAGGTTTCGAGAGGGTGCGTTTCTGTATGAGGTATCGAATATATTACTTCCCCATACTTACACCTCCCGAGGAGATCATGAATGTAAAATTAGAGAGATTCGAGCGCGCACGGAGGCTTTCCGGCAGTCGTTCTTCCCACGACCCATACGCGGCTGGAACAGGAAAGGGAGGCAATGACAGTGGCCCTCCAACACACACCGTTGGGTGGCTTGCGGAGTATAAATGTAGATGTAGATGATGTAGATGCTTGATTCTAAGAGATGTGTTTACTTTAAATAGAAGTGTTCTCAATCTCAGAACTAGGGTTTCTTGAGTTGGTCCATTGTGGAGGATGGGACAGTGTGTGTGTGTGTGTGTGTGTAGTCGCACTAGGCACTGTGTCTCTACCAGGGCACGGCCTGTGGGGTGGCGCATCTTCACTTTTCTTTTATTGATCAGTTGTGTTTATACTTTTGTTGTTGAAGGACCATTGCCCCAAGGAGACCGCGAACTAGCGTCATGCCCACTCGTCCGCTACAGCTATGGTGGTACGTTAGAGAAAACCATGAGGTGCTCAGTAATAGCATGAGGCCATTAGAAAGCCCTGTGTCCGCTGTAGGTGAAGGGAGGGATTCAGGGAGGGAGGGGAAGGGCGTAAGCCCGCTTCAAAATTGGTTAGTTCGTGAGCAACCATTGTGGAGAACAAACGTTCAGCTACTGCGTCCTCAGGACTCTTTTGGGACAACCATTTTCCCCAGTACATGTATTGCATTATGATCAGTTCACTGCAAGAGCAGGTTTTTTTTCACGGCAGTTTCGATGTATTATTACAACAGTGATGCATTTTTCATCAGTTGTGGTAGTGTGTATTGCATTTGAATACCTGGGCTGCAAGGTGACTGTCGAACAGGTGTCTGTAGTGAAGTCTGACTTCAAACAGCTACAGAGTTCCACAAAATTTCGGGTGTGCAGCCACATAAATTCGACTTCATCTTCTATTAGTTCAGATGAATACCAGCCAGCCATCTTCAGAGTGAGCTGTGAGTCACCTCGGATCACTGTGAAGTTACCTGGACGGTATACAGCCCAAATATTAGAAGAAGGAGTCGAATTTATGTGACTGGACACCTAAAATTTCATGGATCAGTCTTTGTGCCGAGAAAATATGAAGATGAACAACAGCTATAGATGCAAGGCACTGATATATGCTTGCAGATGATAGACTTGTTAAACTCCTCTGTGTCCACCACCAGCATGTTGTCAGTTGAATATATTTCCTGCCTAAAGGAAAAGAAGAAGAAGATAGTACCTTACAGCCCAGGCTGTTTCCTTCCACCTTGTAGGTGAAGGGCAGAGTTTGAGTGCGTCTTACTCTAGTTTCAAGTAGTATTGTGAAATTTTTTCATAGCAGGATAACACCAGATATAAAGCGTCGTCTATTTTTAAGCTGTATTGCGATTTTAGGTAGTTTTGTTGTAGCGCTATGCATATAGTTGTGTTATTGAGGCAGAACCTTATGATTAATTACATAATTAGGCCGATCTCCATTTTAGTGTCCCAACTGACATAAACCAACTACACTATTCTAATGTTCCTCTCCTGCATCTGTTTGGCTTCTCTGTCAGGGGGTGCACTTGTGTTCTCCATCCAGAAGGTGCAGTGTTTGAGTCCCAGAAAGGGCACTGCCTTTTTATATTCGCACCATGTCGTGGATGGGAGTAGTGGTGGTATTCAGCGCAGCCCTGGTACAAAGAAATTTCCTCAGAAATTCGACTTTCCCAGCAAACTTAGGAATTCCCACGAATAGGCGAGGTTGGGTGGGGAAGGGGGAGGGTACGGGAAGGGTTGGGACTCATGCACCGGTTATGGAAAACACTGGACGTCATCTGGGGTGGGAGGGTCGGTTGGGGTGGGCATGGTTGACGAGTTATTATAGATCAATTTAATTAAACTGCATAAGATTTTGGTATCAATTTGCTATATAAATTGGAGTCGTACTGCCACCTTCCCACTACTGTTGTTAACAAGTGTGATATAAAGAAAAATTGAAGAAAAACCTGAGAATAGCTTGGATGTCATTCTGTTTGGCTATATAAAAGGGAAAGGTAGCAAAGAGGGGCTCCTGTCGTTGCAGTGGATAATGGAAGCCAATCTGTAAAGAATATCGGTAAACGTTCATTTCACTTCGTGGCCGGGAAAAACCGTTCAACAATTCAAAATGATGCACGAAATTCTGGGAAAGATAGCATTTAGCAAGAAGAAAAAAGAGGAAATACGCAATCTGTACAATAGACTAGGGGATAGTAAAATGGGAAGATCAAGAACGAAGTGTTTGGAACAAAAAGAGTGTATAACCCCTATTGTTCAATCTATGCATCGAAGAAGCAATAACGGAAGAAAGTGAAGGAGTCGATAATGAATTGATGGCAGAGTGATGGTTCAAATAAAATTCAGGGCGAAAAGACACCAATGGTAAGTTTCGCTGATGACATTACTGTCCTCACTGTGAACCTTTGAACTCTGCTGGAGAATTAAATTGACGAAGAATAGAAAATCTTCATTCTGTACGAAATATTGTATGTTTCGGCAATAACTGGTTTAGTTTCTAACTTTCGCGATCTTGTCAGCTTCGAATACCTTGCGTGCGCTAACTAGATTTCACAAAATAAATAATAGGCAGGTGCTGAATAATTACAGCAACCCGTAGAGATCTCAGTGACGGTAGCTAAGCAAACTTCGTCAAAGCCGGATCATGCAGGTGAGACTTCCCAATATTTCGTTTCAAATTGTGTTAATAAAATATATAAACTATGCTACTATCAAGAAATCAGAAAGTATTAAAACTGGAACTAAACTGCGTCCGAACAGGTCATGGAGGCCCAACGTTACCGCCCCGCCGCCATGTCATCCTCCAACAACAGGCGTCACTGGATGCGGTTATGGAGGGGCTCGTGGTCATCACATCGCTCTCAAGGCCGTATGTCAGTTTACGAGTCCGGAGCCGCTGCTTCTCAATCAAGTAGCTTCTCTGTTTGGCTCACAAGGACTGAGTGCAACCGGCTTGCTAACGGCGCTCGGCAGACATGATGGTCACCCATACAAGTGCCAGCAGGGCCCGAATAAAAAAAAAACTACTACATTATGGGAAATAAGTTTAGTGCTTATTGTTGTTCATGCGCACTTACATTTACATACACATGTTAACCGTACAAGGAGAGAAAGGGTAAAGATGAAGTGAAAGGTAGCAAGTGAAGTACATCAGACAAAAGATGGATATTGCTTTAGAAATATAACTTAGTTACTAAACTGTTTACTTCAGACTTCATGCATTGTGATTGTATCTTTCATAGACATGAGTCGCTTCCTCCTCACAAAAGACACTATTTATATTCAGAATATTACATTTGCTCCGAAATAGTTTTATTAAAACAAGGGAAAAGGAGATAATCACTGTTATTATAAATGTGAAGAAGAATTATAGGATCTGACGAACGAAATGGACAGTCTAATGAGTACAATATATGGACGGATAACAAATCTAAAAAACACGAAAGTAATGAGAAGCAGTACTAATGAAAATAGTGAGAGGCTTTAGGAAGAAGTGAAGTTCAGGAATTCTTCTATCTTGGAATCAAAATAACCCATAAGGGAGGAAGCAACGAGGGTACAACAAGCAGAGGGGCACAGCAAGGTGGCATTTATTACCAAAAAAGTATCAAACATAAGCCTTAATTTCAGGAGAAAATTTCTGAGAATATGTGTAAGGGGCACAGCATTGTATGGTAGTGAATCATGGACTGGGCGAAAACCGGAACTGAAGAGTCATTTGTGATGTGGTGTTACAGAGTAATGATGAAAACCGGGTGGAATGAGTACGTCTGAAATGAGGTCTTTCTCAGCAAAATCGGTGAGGAAATAACATTAGGAAAACGCTTACTAGGAGAAGGAACAGAATTGGAAGTCATATGTCAATAAGTCAGGGAATAACTTCCTTGGTACTGGAGGGAGCTGTAGAGGGTAAAAATGGGACAGAAAGGGAGAAATTGGAAGTAAATTTAACAAATAATTGAAGACATAGGATGCACGAGCTACTCTGAGACGAACACGTTGGCACAGGATCAACGTCAGTTACTGAATCTGTCACGGATGTTTCACTTGCAATCCCTTCCCAAGCTTTATTTTCTACCATAATTTCTCGTGTATTATCTTCGTGTTCCTTGAGCGAAATCTATGTTGGTGGTAGAAGGATCGTTCTGCAGTCAGCTTTGAAAGCCCATTCTCTAAATTTTTTCACTAATGCTCACATAAACAATGTAATCGTTCTTCTTAAGATTTCCATTTGAGTTCCCATGCATTTACGTAACTCTTAAATGTTTGTTCGAACCTACGAATAACAAATCTAGCAGCCCTCCTCTGAACTGCTTGGATGTCTTTCTTTAAACTGACCTCGTCGGTATCCCAAATACTCTCAAGAATAGGTCGCACTAGCCCCCTATATGTGGTTCCCTCTACAGATGAACCACACTTACCTGAAATTCTCCCAACAAACCGAAGTCTACAAATCGCGATCCCTGTCACAATATCGCTTTGCCATGTTGCGCATAAATATTTAAAAGAGTTGACTGTGTCAAACAGGACACTACTAAAGCTTTATTCGAACATTAAGGGTTTCTTTTCCTACTCATCCGCATTAACTTACATTTTTTTCTACCTGCCACTCATTACTCTAACTAGAAATTTTGTTTCAGTCATCTTGTGTCATTCTAAAGTCGCTTATTCTGGACACCTTACCGTACACCGCAGATTGCTGCCCACCCCGTCCGTCAAATCATTTATATATAAACAGGGAGACAATTACTGATCTATATAAAAATAAACGTAAATTAGTCAAGAACTACGGCGTGCACACACTTTATTCAACATGTAAACTTCACTACAGATATTCGAACCTATGTTATGACATATTTGTAATTGCTGACATGATTCACGATGATGTGGCGCAGACGAATAGGGATATTTTACATGACCCTCTGAAGTGCGGGAACATCGACGCTGCCCATGACCTCCTAAATGGCTGTTTTCAGCTCAGCAATGGTTCTGAAGCTATTGTCCTACCAAAAGGAGTCGCATGTGTTCAGATCTGGAGAACATGTCGGCTAATAGAGGCCCAGGCTAGTGGCCTCTGGGTACACCAGTGCCAGAATGCAGTCGACAAAGTGCTCCTCCAGGACATTAAACATTCTCCTGCTTCATTGGGGTCGAGCTCCGACTTGCGTGAACCACATATTTCTGAAATCAGGGTCACTTTCAGTAATAAGGATGAAATCATCTTCCAAAATCTTCACGAATCGTTCAGCTGTAACCGTGCCACCAAGGAATATCGCGTCGATTAATCTGTGATTGGAAACGGCACACTACACAGTCACCCGTTGACGTGAAGAGACTTCTCGATCGCGAAGTGAGGATTCACAGTCCTTCAAATACGCAAATTTTGCTTATTGACGGACCCATCCGAATGAAAGTGGGCATCTTCGCTAAACCAAACCATACTCGCATACTAATTCCCATCATGCCCCGCGACCAAGCTTGCAGTTTGAGGGTCCTAACGCAAACAGTTTAGAAGTTACGGCGATTATATTTCATATAGTTGAATAATTGTCACCCTGAAGAAAATTGCGGGTGTCTCATTCTCTCCAGGACAATCCTAATGCTACTGTTGTCTCAGATGAATACTCGCCATCGAGGACAACGAACTGGCTCTATTTCTTAAGACGTCTTCGAGCCATTCCCATATCTGGGAACCTATTCCATCTGGCTCTTACCTTCATTAACAGTCTGCAGTGCGGTTCCGCGTGATACGCTTTTCAGAAATCTAGAAATGTGGAATATGCTTGCTACCCTTCACATAATCCGCAGTATATCATGTCAGAAATTGGAAAGCTGTATATCACAAGGATGAATCGTGGTGATGAGCACTCCGTTGTTACTATCCCAATCAGAAGTTTAGGATCCACCTTCGAAGTTTCGAAGTGACCTGTGATGTCACGGTATTCTTACGAGTTATTGTCACGAAATTTCATTCGGAGACTGAAACTGTATATATTGTTTGGACTTTTTCTTAGTTGTATGGATCATGTATTGCCCCCCCTGTCTCACCCACAGCCACTATTCTCTTCAGAATTTTCTGCCTATTTTCATGCTGAAGGACTATCGAAGCCGAACCTATTCTTTCAGTTTTGACAACGTCGAGTAGACATTTTGGTATACACTGTCCACCAAATTTATTACAACCTGTCTGCGCCAATGTTCAAGACTGTTCTTCCTTGAAATCACGGGCAGATCTTGAGAAAGTCTGGAAACTGTGGACAGACGGCTCATGCGCATTATTGTATTAACGTGTTGCACAACTTCATCAGTCACATCATAACGTCTTCCTCGATCGATCGCTTCCATCATGTACATACGTGCGCCAGCTCTGCATTTTCTGCTCCCCTCCCTCACAGCACCATCACAGACACGATTCAGTCGATGAAGAATCTCGGTAGCATCGATTCCTTCTGCCTGAAGGAATTTAATGAGAGAACGTTAATCCCAATTAGCAAAAACGCCGTCGATCTCAATCCTTTGCTGCTTATACGCTAACGAAGGAAACAGAGAGCTTTCTGATGGGAAGTGACCTTCAAAGTCTTCTTTTCCAACCATGCAAATGCTGTGAACCTACGGGAATTCATAATTTTTTGTAGCAATCGGAAGTTGACATACAATGAAAAAAAAGGAAACCGTCAATTACTGACTTTTTTAAGTTTTTGCAGAGGGAGAAGAGATGATTCTCCGAAGTCATGTTGCTTTCCAGGGCAACAAGCGAACAGACACAATCTTACAGATCTTTATCTAAATCGCCTGTGCCTTGGAGCTTGTTAGTCTTAGCTATGAGAAGTAATAAAGATTCTGTCTCCAAACGTTTCCCACATACCGGATTTTTCTTATACTACCACAGTGGCCTATCTGCACTATTGGTGGACACGAAAACAGGTGAATTTTTATCACGCGTTGCACTGCACACAATGCCCAGCTTATGACTCCACTGTGTAGATATGTTCCTTCAGACCATTGCACCAGCCCAGGCTTCTGCTGGCACAACAGCAGGTAGGGCGGCATTGTTCTGTTGGAGTCATGTCTCAACGAGGGGCTGCCCTATCTGCCCTGTACGGCTGTGGGTCTGTCTCGCAAGATTTATTAATGGATGGGTTCGCCCACAATTGCTTTCAACTCCCAACATGCAGTTTCTAGGAGCTAAGAACCATAAAAATACCTCGTGCTTTTAGCGCCCTACCAGGCTCCATCAATGTCTGCTCAGGCCGTTAAGTTTCTAGAGTGTCACTCAAGATGCGCCAGGTTGTAATAAAAAATTTAATAATTTTTAATATGTGAAAAATAGATGAGAGAGTAACTTGTCCTGTCCCAAAACTTACCATGTTGACGGACATTCATTGAAAACTATCAAAAACAGGAAATTTATAACCATTTTCAGAGAAATGGACTTGGCCTGATCATCTGATTAAGGCACACAGCAAAGATACAGTCATGTGACATTGTTAAACTGGTAGACGCTGCTGGGTTGCTCAGCTATTTAATCGGAAAGGTTTTCCTTCGTCCTTACAGAGAGACCCTTTTGTATGTGATGTTTGACAATATTGACTTTAATGTAACTGTTGAGAGCAAGGGACTGTAATTGGGTAGTGTATAAAGGGGGATAGTTTAAACGGTTCATAGCACTTAGTCTACTGGTGTCGAGTAGCATAGTCCATACCCTTTGAATGCACTATGTCATTAGTTAATACTCCCGCCCTCCCTCCCTCCCTCCCTCCCCCCTGGCCACTGTTACCCTCTCTGCACTACATTATCACCAACTTTAGCACTTAACCAAACTGTAGAGTGAAAGATGTTTCGTGGAACACTTAATGAATTTGAATGAGTGATGAAGTAATTCTTGACACCTCTCAGGTGTTGTGAGTAAAACCTCTTCTCAGATAAGAATGCTAACTTTGCACATTGAGGGAACATTTGTTACAAAGCAAGCCTCCGTTGCATTACACCTCTACATTGCGGCACTTTCTTGACCTGAACAGCGTAGCCCTATTTAAAACCAACCAAGTTTAAATTTGTGCAGTATACATTCTTAAATCACTTGATTACTGCACTCCTTACTGCTAAACTAGCAGAAATTGGAGAACCACAGCCACTAATAGTAACAGTAATAATAATATTGTGTACAGCATTATAGTAGCCCTTATGTACACTATGTGATCAATAGTATCCGGACCCGCCAACAACATACGTTTTCCACAGTAGGTGCATTGTACTGCCACCAACTGCCAGGTACTCCATATCATTAGTCCTCAGACATCGTGATAGAGCAGAATGGGGTGCTCTGTGGATCTCACGTACTTCGAACGTAGTCAGGTGCTTGGATGTCACGTCTGTACGCGAGATTTCCACACTCCTAAACATCCCTAGGTCCACTGTTTCAGATGTGATAGTGGAGTGGAAACGTGAAGGGACACATACAGCAGAAAAGCTTACAAGACCGACCTCGTCTGTTGACTGACAGAGATCGCCGACAGTTGAAGATTGTCTTAATGTGTAATAGGCAGACATCTAGCCTGACCATCATACTGGAAATCCAAACTACATCAGAATCCTCTGTAAGTACAATGACAGTTTGACGGGTTGGATTTCATGGTCGAGCAGCTGCTCATAAGCCACACTTCAAGCCGGTAAATGCCAAACAAACCCTCGCTTGGTGTAAGGCGAGTAGACCTTGGACGACTAAACAGCGTGAAAACATAATGTTTTGATCCGATGTCAGGTTGTGGATATGGCGAATGCCCGGTGAACGTGACAACAGTAAAATTCGGAGGTAGTGGTGTTATGGTGTGATCGTTTTTTTCATGGAGGGGCTTGTACCCCTTGTTGTTTTGCGTGGCACTGTCACAGCACCGACTTACATTGATGTTTTAAGCATTTCTTGCTTCCCACTGTTGAAGAGCAATTCGAGCATGGCATCTTTCAACACGATCGATCATCTGTTCATAATGCATTGCCTGTGGTGGAGTGGTTACATGGCAATAACATCCCTGTAATGGAGTGGCCTGCATACGGTCCTGACCTGAAACCTACAGAACACCTTTGGGGTGATTTGGAACGCCGACTTCACGCCAGGTCTCGTCGACCGACATCGATACCTCTCCTCTTGGCAGCAACCGTGAACAATGGGCTGCCGTTCCCCAAGAAACCTTCCAGCGCAAGCTGTCAACAAGGCTAAGGGTAGGCCAACACCATATTGAATTGCCGCGTTCCCGATGGAGGGCGCCACGAACTTGTAAGTCATTTTCAGCCCGCTGTCAGGATACTTTCGATAACGTAGTGTCGTTAAAGCTGCGTCGAGCTGTCAATTAATTCATTTATCTGTATAGAAGCGAATAATAAAACAATTTCTGGACTATGGCAGCCACTCTCTACAACTTGGAGAAGACATTATCTTGAGATATTTAGCATTTGTTACGTATACGTCTCACTTCTACATCAGCGATATACGGGACAAAGCGCAACATATTTATATAGTGGGTGGACTATGTAAGGAACCTGTAACCTCCGCCGCATTAACGGAATATTGAGCATAAGTAAAATAAGTAAGTAATATTGAGAATAAGTAATTATTGATAACTTATACAATCAGTAATAGATCTTCTGAAAATTGTGATAATAGCAATGATCATCTCACAACAATTTGGTTTCCTGACTGAAACGGAATGGAATCGTTTGGTTTTTACCCCTCAGAAAATTTCATTTTACCCCGCTGGCGGTAATTACCCTCTGGTTGGTAACCGCCGAAATAGACAGCCACGGGGCTCAATGTGCCCATCAGACAGAAGGACCTTCTTCAACACTCCGTTCATGTGTCATCATTCCACGACGCAGAGCGTAGGATACATACACATAAAATCTGGTGAGGAGGTATTTTACTATAGCATCGCTCTCCCACACCGTCGGCTTAAGACTGCCGATGAAAATTTCTTACACTGCTAATGTTCGAATCGGCTACCATAGAGTTAAACGACAGCCAAAACTCGTGTGTAAGCAATCTCGACCGTGGTGGATTTGCGTCTGGGAACTCCCTCCTCCAAAAACTACACAGGAACGAAGGGGAGCTGCAGCACATAAAACAAACTTTGCTATAAGGGGGATGATTTCGTAGAGTTTTGCGTGCTCGCCGTGAAAGAAACCTCTTCGAAGTTTCGAGTAACGGCTTATCGACTTGCACGCAGCATGTCGTAAGTCAGAGCAACTGTTTCCACTTTATTTGCGCGCAAGTCTTGCGGGACTCTCGTCTCCTGCTCTTTGGGTGCATGAATTACTTCGTGAAACTTCATCTCGGTTTCTCTGAGAGGGTCGAAAACTTTCGTAACTCTTTACATATAGAGCACTATCCATTGGAATATGAGTCTGTTTAGCCAGTGATTTGTCTAAGGAGACAATGGAAGTTCGTCACTTCGTATGACGTCAGGCCTGGAGGTCTAGCGATAAAGCATGCGTCGGGAAATTGGCAAGTCGCAGGAACGAATTCCCTTCGGGCTAATGATTTTTCATTTTTTCTTTTAACTTAACCCTCACCTTCGACGATATGAGGAGTCCCCACAAACGGCACGGGGTTCGAATTCCACACTGAACTGTAGGTCTGTTTTCCGCAGACGGAGACACGGAAGTCACTGAAGTGGCTTCCGGCTGAAAGATTTCCGGCAGGTTACTGAATCACACGAAATTATTACAGCTTCATACTACGTCCAACCTAAATTGGAGTACATAGTATGTTCTTTCTCCATTTACAACAACACGTATAATTATTCTCCTACACGTATTTCGCAGACATGGTGGTCTCATTTAAGCTTCTGAGTTATTTATCAGTTGTATGGGACAGAAGCGGTATTCAGGACCTAGTCGGGCAAACTGTTCCAGTTTTTGCGTGGTTTTCAAGGTCGCATCAGGCTGATGCCCCTCAAAAAATTAAGTTAGATTCCAAATACCTGCAGCTTTCGTGGTTACTTGGCGACGTATTGCCTGTTGGTTTTTGTCTCGGGATCGTCGTTCGGCCGTTGTTTATTGGTTCTTCTGATGCTTCACCAGCCTACAGATAAATTGGCCCTTGGTTCCTGTAATGCAGCGAAAGATCTTTGCAGGTAGCAAGGGACAAACCAAAGGGGTGATGATCTAGGAAAGCCATAAGACGCTGGAGCGACTATTACGCATAATATATTTTCCAGCCCCGAGTTCGAACTCAGTCCACCGTAAGTAATCGGAGGTCCATCAGTTCCAGCCGCTAGAGCCGGCAAACCATCAGGAAAATCATGAGGTCTACTACTACACGGAGGTCACTGTGATCCCATTGTCACATTGCAAATACACTCGGTGTCCCACCTCATATATTTCCGAAACGACACAAAATGTGAAAAATAAAATTGGTCGGGGCTACACTTGCGTCAGTAGCTCACGCAATGGACAGGAAAGCACGGTCCATAATTTTAAAGAAACATTTTCAACATAAAGTTACATTTTCGTAAATGGCACATGCAATTTTTTCCCTACAGAAATGAAACCCAGAGGTACAAATATTGAGGGCAGGCTTGTTTCCATTATTATAAATCTCATGGCAATGGCGTCATAGTTCCTGCCGTACAATGGAAGTAACCCGCATTAAGGTTTTACAGCGTTGCGGCATAAACTGTGGCAACGTTCCATTATTTAAAGTCTCCATACTCCAGGTTTCGAATTGTGAAACCATCTAGACTCACTAATTGTACCTCCAGTTTCGATTTCCGTAGGGAAAATAATACGTGTGCTGCTTAAGAAAAGTGTCTTGTTATCTGGAAAGTTACGTTTGTTTACTGTTAGGGATTGAGCATTCGTGCCGATTGTGTGAGCCTCTGACATATATACATTATTGTGGAAATATATGAGGTGGCAACATTGGGTTGGGCACCCTGTGTATCTCTTTTCTTTTCAGAATTACTACTTACAAAATATATTAGTTTCTCCGTCTGCGTCAACTGTAACCAATGATGATATGTTAGTTTTTTTTTATCAGCACAATAATCGAATCATGGCTTTTGTACAGAGTGCCACCGGGACTATATGACCCCAGTATAAATTTATTTCTATTACTTGAATGTAACACTTAATAAAACAGAATGATGACTGATGCTGAACTGTAGTAAAGAATGTTTTGTGTTACTTCATTAATATACAATAAATTACTAAATGTCTTAATGATCAGTAAAGAAAGTATCTCAATAGTATGAGGATTGTTGAATTTAATTTGGTTTCAATATTATAATTTAGATTATAGACTAGTTTGAGGCCGGCCGGAGTGGCCGTGCGGTTGTAGGCTCTACAGTCTGGAATCGAGCGACCGCTACGGTCACAGGTTCGAATCCTGCCTCGGGCATGGATGTGTGTGATGTCCTTAGGTTAGTTAGGTTTAATTAGTTCTAAGTTCTAGGCGACTGATGACCTCAGAAGTTAAGTCGCATAGTGCTAAGAGCCATTTTGAACTAGATTGATTCGCGTCTACTTACTTCCATTTTAATTTCCCCTCAGTGGGCTAAGTTTGTGGCTAAATATACTGTGTACGAAATAATATAAAGTCTATGTTCACATTCGTGTCTGCCACATATATTCACTTAAAATGACATACTAATCACATTAAAAAACCGTTTACAATTAAATAACTCGACGTTAATAACTCTTCACTTGTGAGTAATCATTGATCCATCCATTTAAGTGCCTTTGGTACACACATCCTAAATATTTCTGATGAATATGACAGCTGTATATGTAACCTCTTCGAATTCACTTTCATGTGTTGTTAATCTGCAACAGTTTCGTTTTGTCGAATGTTAGCATGGCGTAAAAGATGGGCGTAATGTTACGCGTTACCCCTATTTCGAAAAGACTATCAAATTTTCTTTTTACGCAGATTTAGCCGATATTATGGTATTAAATTGTTCTTCATTATTTACGTGGCATATCCTCTATGTGTGTTTTTCAACGATCAAGTTCTACAGACCGAGCAAGGTGCACAGTTTTTACCACACTGGAGTCGCATACGGGAGGACTATGATTCAAATCTCTGTCCGACCAGCCACATTAGTTTCCACAAAACCACACCCCGCAATTACCGTGATGGTTTCTTTGAAGCGAACATGGTCGATTCTCTTCATCGTCCATTCGTAATCCGATCTTGTGCTCCATCTCTATGGCCGCGCTGTCGACCTGAGTAAATATAGGATTCGTATACTTACACTGATCACTGCCAATTCAAGTGCAGCATCTTACCTACACTTACGGAAGAAGATTTGCCAGAACCAAGAAGGAGTAGTGTGATATAAACGAAAGTGGGCTGCAATATTTCTACATTTGATGATGTATACAGGGTGTTACAAAAAATTACGGCCAAACTTTCAGGAAACATTCCTCACACACAAAGAAAGAAAATATGTTATGTGGACATGTGTCCGGAAACGCTTAGTTTCCATGTTAGAGCTCATTTTATTACTTCCCTTCAAATCACATTAATCATGGAATGGAAACACACAGCAACAGAACGTACCAGCGCGACGTCAAACACTTAGTTACAGGGAATGCACAAAATGTCCTCCGTTAGCGAGGATACATGCATCCATTCTCCGTCGCATGGAATCCCTGATGCACTGATGCAGCCCTGGAGAATGGCGTATTGTATCACAGCCGTCCACAGTACGAGCACGAAGAGTCTCTAAATTTGGTATCGGGATTGCGTAGACAAGAGCTTTCAAATGCCCCCATAAGTGAAAGTTAAGAGGGTTGAGGTCAGGAGAGCGTGGAGGCCATGGCATTGGTCCGCCTCTACCAATCCATCGGTCACAGAATCCGTTGTTGAGAAGCGTACGAAGACTTCGACTAAAATGTGCAGGAGCTCCATCGTGCATGAACCACGTGTTGTGTCGTACTTGTAAAGGCACAGGTAGAGTATCCCGTATGAAATCATGATAACGTGTTCCATTGAGCGTAGGTGGAAGAACATGGGGTCCAATCAAGACATCACCAACAATGCCTGCCCAAACGTTCACAGAAAATCTGTCTTGATGACGTAATTGCACAATTGCGTGCGGATTCTCGTCAGCCCACACATCTTGATTGTGAAAATTTACAATTTGATCACGTTGGAATGAAGCCTCATCCGTAAAGAGAACATTTGCACTGAAATGAGGATTGACACATTGTTGGATGAATCATTCACAGAAGTGTACCCGTGGAGGCCAGTCAGCTGCTGATAGTGCCTGCACACTCTGTACATGGTACGGAAACATCTGGTTCTCCCGCAGCACTCTCCATGCAGTGAGTTGGTCAACGTTACGTTGTACAGCAGCAACTTTTCTGACGGTGACATTAGGGTTATCGTCAACTGCACGAAGAATTGCCTCGTCCATTGCAGGTGTTCTCGTCGTTCTAGGTCTTCCCCAGTCGCTAGTCATAGGCTGGAATGTTGCATGCTCCCTAAGACGCCGATCAATTGCTTCGAACGTCTTCCTGTCGGGAAACCTTCGTTCTGGAAATCTGTCTCGATACAAACGTACCGCGCCACGGCTATTGCCCCGTGCTAATCCATACATCAAATGGGCATCTGCCAACTCCGCATTTGTAAACATTGCACTGACTACAAAACCACGTTCGTGGTGAACGCTAACCTGTTGATGCTACGTACTGATGTGCTTGATGCTAGTACTGTAGAGCAATGAGTCGCATGTCATAACAAGCACTGAAGTCAACATTACCATCCTTTAATTGGGCCAACGCGATGATTCGAGGAAGTACAGTACATACTAACGAAACTAAAATGAGCTCTAACATGGAAATTAAGCGTTTCCGGACACATGTCCACATAACATCTTTTCTTTATTTGTGTGTGAGGAATGTTTCCTGAAAGTTTGGCCGTACCTGTTTGTAACAACCTGTATTCAGATTTCGTGCCAGTCGCATAAGAGTGGTACATTTTGAAGACGAATTTTGAGTTGTATTGAATTGATGGGTGTCAAGAATGTCTTCAAGGGGACAAAGACGTCAATATCAACTGCTCACAGAGACTGAAGAGGAAATGTAACGGGGCTACTAGAAACGTGTCTTTTACGACACGGTATAAAGACTTGGCAAGGAAGTAGCCACTGTGCATTATTGCTGATAGTGTGTACGATAACAAGGAGACCGGGCTCGGAACGGACACGGGGCACTACCGAGAGAAAGACTATAGTGTTCAATGTTCAATGTACGGCGCAAACAACAGTTGGCAACACATGACACGACGAGCTGTTACAAGTAGGTTACTTTAAGTACTGCTCAGAGCCAGATGCCCTGTTGTGTGCATTCCCCATATCACCGAAATTTGCGCCTGCAGTGGTGTGGAGATCTGCTGCGTTTTCTGATTAAAGATGGTTCTGCCTCTCTGTCAGTGATGGCCTTGTTTTGATTAGAAGGTGGCCTAATCAGGAACGGCAGCCAGCATGTATGTGTGCTTGACACATTAGTGCTACACCTAGAATTATGGTGTGGGGTGCGATTTCATATGACAGCAAGAGAACTGTCGTGGTTATCCCATACCCCCTGGCTAAAAATTTGTACGTCGGTCTGCTGATTCGACCGGTTGTGCTGCTTTCCATGAACAGCAATCCAGAGGTTGCTCTGAAACCGGATAACGCTCGCCCACATGCAGCTGTTATAACCCAACACGCTTCACAGAGCGACGAAATGTTGCCTTGCCCTGGTCGATCACCTGATCTGTTTCCAGTCGAGCACGTATGGGACATCACGGGAAGACAAGTCCAGCGTCATCCACAACCAGCATTAACCGTCCATGTATTGATCAACCAACTGCAACAGGCATGAAACTCCATTCCACGAAGTGACATCCGGCACCAGTACAACACAATGCATGAACGTCTGATTATTGGGTTCAACATTCTGGTTGTTGCATCAGTTATCAACGCACCAGCATTTGACAAAGAATGGTTCGAATGGCTCTGAGCACTATGGGACCTAACTTCTGAGGTCATCAGTCCCCTAGAACTTACAACTACTTAAACCTAACTAACCTAAGGACATCACACACATCCATGCCCGAGGCATGATTCGAACCTGCCACAGTAGCGGTCGCGCGGTCTCAGGCTGTAGCGCCTAGAACCGCTCGGCCACCCCGAACGGCAGCATTTCTCATTTAAAATGTCTTATCTAATGCGTACAAAACTTGTCGTCTAGCAGTGTTACTCCTTTAAATATGTTAGGGGAATGTATTCTCTAAATTACATTACTCTACATTAATTATTTCTTGATGTTGCGTTTTTTTGCCATCGGTGTGTATGTTATTTATGGAAGGGACATCAGTGTACCCAATCTGGCTGTAAATGGCTTAACTCGTTTTCAGGTGCTAAGGCTGCTTCTGCGCTATGTTTTTGAGGCAGAGAAGAATGTTTCGAGGAGACAGGCTAAGAGCAATGTTCATTTATGCTGGTGAACCTAGCTCCACATTAAACCACCTTTCTTTCAACAACGTCTTTTGCACGTTTAACTTTCTGGCGTTTTCGAAAATGAAACAAGAAAATTCATCATCTGTATTTACGAATAAGATAGACGTTACAGATCAGTATCTCTAATATTCACTATTTGCCGGGCACAAATTAAGAAGTCGTATGGATGGTCGCCAGAAGGACATTTTCACAGAATACGAATGTCAGCACAGCCATTATTAACATTAAAAGCGAATTCGTCAACATTAAGAGTGTTTAAGGAGTTCCATTATTACAGAGTAGATGGCGGATAGGCCGAAAGAGTACAATGAGGGCCTCTAGAAAAAAGTGGAACTGCCGCGTAATACACAGAGAAAAGAGAATCGATTTAGATACAAGTGTTAGAGATTTGGGAGCAAGTATTAGAGTCAGGCTTCAGCAAAGCTTTAATGAACTTGCGATCAAAGAAGCTGGAAGTCGCAGAAGACATTCCTTCTGAATTTGGGAAACAACTGCACAAGATGGCAACCTACCGATTGTCCAAGTTTATTGGTAGATTCAGTGCGTCTGGAGGCATACCACTACACTTTTCGAAAAGTATTAGGTATAGAATGTGAGTGACAGCAAGAATACATAACAACTGGGGCTATCACACAATCGCCATAACAGCTCATGAATCAAAGTTGATGATCAAAGTAGTATACAGAAGAATGGAAGATAAATTTCAGGATCAGTAAGGTGATGATCTGTTTGTCATCACTGAAATTAAAGAAAGCAGAGAGGCAGTTTCCATGTTGAGCTTGACAATGGACACCCTTAAGAAAATTCAAGGCAAGTTCATACGATGTATAAGTTTAAAAAATGCGTACACCACCGTAAAATGTTGCAAAATGTTCGAAATTCGTGTGCAAAAAAAGTGGAATCTAATGGGAAATATGGGTAATATATAATATATACAAAAAACAAGAAGAATAAATAGGAATGCAAGATCAGGTACGAAGTGGTGGAATATAAAATTATAGGAAGGGATGTGCTCTTTCGTTCCTACCGTTCAGTCTGTTCGGGAAAATCAGATGATGCAGTTCAGACTAGCCAGTAATTCTTAATGAAGAAGTTGTTGTATTGAAGTTCATAGATATACCGGTATTTATCAACAGAAGTAAACCAACAATAATGACCAGTAACGTCACTTCTGTTATCGCAGTCCTCATTATGTATCTAGAGGTTTGTTCTTTAAACAACATAAATTACATTAGTTCTTCTTGCAGAATATTTTCTTTATGCATATGTTGTAAGAGTAAATCGTTTGTCACCTTTTAGAAATAAACTGGATAAATGAAACAGAATAATTGCAACAATTGCTACAGGATTTAAGATTTTTTCTAAAATAAGAATTTCATCAGTATTAAAGAGAATGAACAAGTGATATTTACGTCAATGGTACAAGCGAGTAGCTCAAATATTTTGTAGGTGAATGTGATCTTGATGTGAGATGTAGAACAGATAATTTCGTTCTCTTACTCTTATTTATAATAACAAGAAAATGAAAAAAACCACACACACACATGTAATTACACCAAATAACGATTTGTCTGTTGCATTCTCATTTGCGGTTTCAATATAGCCAGAATTTCAAGTCTATTTTCTTCGTAAGTTAAAATGGTTTTCCCGCTTGTCTTATACCACCAACACGTAACTGAATCGGTCGGTGGAGAAAGGAACTATGTCAATTTTTCATACTTTTCGGTTGAAACAAAAAACTGTCTTATTGTTAATCTATTTGACAGAGTACATTGAAACATTCGACATTTGTTGCAAGCTAATCATATATACAGTGAATGAAAATAATTTTTATGTGTTCTAAAAAGTGTATTCTGACATAAAAATTGAAAATTTGTAACATAGTTCCTTTCTTCCGTCAAGAAGGCAATTAAGCACTTTTGGTGAGTATAATACATTAAAAATTACACATTTCTGGCCTAAATCTCAAATCTATTTATTTACTAAGGGAAAATTGTCTTCAGCTGAACATGAAAACTACTACTGCATAGAACCCAAAGTTCTGGATAGTTCATAATTTATCATTTTGAGTTATCACTTGTAGTCTGGTATTTCAATATCTCCTCATGACAAATTTCAGCCTCTCCTCCATGGATATACCTAAGCAGTTACTGAATACCTTCCGTTCTTTTTTTAATGATTCTAACCTTTTTCCCATCACAAAGGCTTTCAAACCCAATTTTAAACGAAGCAAGTTTAGTTTTTGCCATATTAAGGGAGTGACAGAAATAACTGTTCATAAATGGGTAGGTAGTAACGAATCCTGGTATCGTTACTTCATAACGAAATTCTTTTAATATTGCCAATATTGCCACAAGAAAATTTTGTTTTTCCTGACGAGGCGTCTTGCGATGTGCCGTTTCCCTATATTGTATTTTTTTTTTTTTGTAATGACAAGGCCACCACATGTCAAAGTTCATTATCTCTTCACTTTCCACCATAACGATTGTTACTTCAGAAACAACGTTTGCTATTATTTGCACATTCTCTTTAGAGCGTAAACTCAGTAACAATTCCGTATTTGTCTCTTCAGTATTCTAAATACACAGTCACAAGGCAGAAACGAGTGACCTCTTTCGGGAAATCTGTGAGTGATATTTTAAAACTTTTCAGTGTCTGTCAATGCAAGGCACATCCTTACAACGATATTATTTTTATTTTGACCAGGTGCTCCATCTAAGAACACATGTACTTCTATAACATTCTTCGATACATGCTCTTCAGTGTACTGTGCGGGTACGAACAGATCTCTTTCGCTCCCTTTTTCGCTTGACCTTCAGAATACAAACAAACCGCGGATCGCCTAAAATATATATCATAAATGCAGAAACAGTTAACCCACAGCTGGCGTAATTAGAGTGTTTCCTGCACTGGGATGTTTGGCAAAGGCAAGTTTTCCATAAAGTCGAAAGTTAGTCCCACAATGTCATCCTTACCCATACATTCTTACTCAGTAATTGTAATGAAATTATAAAATGTCCTGCTACGCTGCTTGTGAATATCCAGCTCAAGTTGTGCAGCTCTTTTACTACTGTTAGAGATATATGGACTTTTAACTCACCCTCAAGTTCCTCACATTTGCCACATACATCAATTTGGGGGATGTTCGAAAGGAAAATTAAAAGTTTTCACGAAAATGTTTCGCGTAGAAGTCGTATTTCACATTTACTTCTGGATACTTCGTATGGAACACTTTATGCATAGTTTTCAGATCCAACCGTGCATCTAGGTATTTCATCTCTTTCCCTGCTTAGTGATTTTCTTTGAGTGGGAAAGATGTGATGTGGGTACGTATCAAATTTTCCTAAATTGATGTGTTCCACGCATGTTCTTTGGAAATATCTCTTTAACTGTTAAGTGGCAAGTACGAAAAACACGTTTCTGTGATATAGCAAGAAGACTAAAAATATCACGTATGAAGACACGAACTCTTCTGCCACCGAGAACGGTATAGTAAACAAAGGAATGCTGTTTCTTGATGCAATAGGTACCTCTGACGAATTATTTTGGCCTGACGATTTATTTTGGCCATCTTTTCGTAATGTCACCTGCCATTAACCACTGTAGTCGTAGATATATATCCTGACCATTGGTTTGCCATGTTTAAAAAGTTTGAAAGTATCTCTGTGCGATCGTCGTCACTAACACGTTGAAAACATTCTATTCGACATCTACAATTTATTAGTAATCGCAAAGTATATGGCACATGCTATGGAATTTATATTACACTGAACTTGTTGAATGGGGAAATGTCAATACTGATACCATACCAGCACAAATAAATTTTCCAGGAACTGCTTTTCCACTATAGTCATTATATGGAAGCAGTGAACTCCCGCCTCCTTGATTCTCTTCTTCTTGTTCTCACTTTCATTTCGCTTCCGTTTGGGAGACATTTCGCAAAATGTGATTCAATAACTTACAACAACAAACAACAATAACCATGACACATCACGTAGTTGACGCCAAGTTAGTGTTTTGCTACGCTTCCTGCGCCTACGCGCTACAAGCCAATGCCATCAAGTTTGAAGGCGGCATAGTACAAGCTCACCGCCAGTACAGTCTGTTGGCGGGACGCGACGTGCGGCGGAGATGGAAACTAAGTTACTGGCTTTATTCCTTTCTATTGAGCACTTAACGAATCGACCTCGTGTTATTCCCACAGGAAGAAGGCAAACATAGTTCGTTCCATGACAGTAAAGTGTGTCTTGGTTTGTTTAATACATTTACGTAAAAAAGTGAAAATCGACGAAAAGTGACTTAGTTCCTTTCTCCACCGACCGATTCAATTAAATTACTGAGTAATGTGTACTCTTCACCCACATTTTCTTTTTTTTTTTAACCTGTCTCGACATTCACACTCAGATAATTGTCCACTGACGGTCCATATCTCGTTCCTAGATGAGGTCTAAGTCTCCATTGTTTCAAAGACAAGTAGTCAAAGTTGGAGCAAGGCCACAAGAAGGAGCTATTAAAAAGGCGAGCACAAGCTTCGTTTAGGTGAATCACCACATACTATTCCTCTGGCCAATCGGAGATGACGCCCGTCCTACAAATTCTCCCGAACAGCGACAGACGACTCAGAAGTGTCTCCTCTTCGCTATCGTTTCGTTGTCGTAACATACTGTTACTCTTGATCCCTGGTTCCATTACCTCTTCGTTCCCTCTCTCTGGAGTACTCGCTGTACTTTGTTTATCCGTAATACCGTCTTCACCTGTCCTATCGTTGTCGTTGTCTTTTCTGTTCCCACTGGACGATCCGCTTTAGACGGCTACAGGCAGATTGGTCTCTTCAGTCATTCCCGACATCCTGCCGAATTTCGGTGAGAAAAATATAATTAAAACTTAAACTGCTTTACATTCAAATTTTCTCTCTTTTGGCAAAATAACATTGTGATAACACATAGTCAAAGGCAAAAGAAAAAAAAAGAGAGAGAAACTAGATTTGACAAGAGGTCGAGAGCCCAATAGCTATGTGATTACGAAGGTTTAAAAAAATTATTAAAAAGTGGGCGAAGACCCATTTTCGTTTTCCTATTTATCATTGAGATCAATAAATGACTGACAAGTATATATCGCTTGTTTTAATAGCATTCTCAAGTAGCATCATTTTACAAACGAGATGAACTACTGATGTGCGAACTCATGGACTGTACGTCGAACTGTAACTGAAATGCGGCCTTCCGCTGCGTGCCACGTCCGTGACTCAAAGCGCCACTGAATGACCGAGACGCAGAACTTCCGCCGAGCTTTAACGCCTGCCTGACAATCGGATAGCAGACGCCGCCGACAAAGGGCGGGAAGCCGAGAAATGGCTGCCACAGCTTCCCGATGCTGCGGCTGCTATGGCGCCGCTTCCTGCAGCCACCATTCCGCTGTGCTGCGGAAATCGACTGAGAAACTGCCTGAGCGCAACCGTCGGTGTTGCGAAATTTCCGCTGCCAGCATCCGCTGCACGACTGCAGCCCAAACTCGGTCCTTCGAAACAGCTTCTCGTGGCGTGCGGCAAAGACTGTGGCGTAAGTACCTGGGACCTCTAATATGTCCGTAAGGTCTAGTGTACTAGATGCCATACTGATGGTGTCTTTCAGGAGGAACAGTCACAATTTTGTGGGGTTGGTAGTATGAACTAAATGGAAAAGAACGCACCACCTAAGGGGCGTCCGATGTCTTTTATCTATCGCAAAATGACGTGGCTGCTTGAAATTTTCATTACACGTGTTCGTATTCCAGTCGCTGTTGTCTCTTACAGCTGTGCTTGTGTTTCATAACCCTGTGTGGTTTCTAATTCAACCAAACATTTTATTAACTTTATGAAGTACCATTGGCTTTGGAGTGAAACCACATATGCTGTTGCAAGACAGAGACGTCAAGTGGTACATTGAAGTACTTTTACGAATGTAGCGCATTACAGCGGTCACTTGTAGTGTTCAAAGCAACAGTCGGCGCGGATGTGTTGCTACGTGATTGTAGGAGATTGGAGGTATTTTTATGGTGCCCATATTGAGTGCACCCAAAAGTCTTGTAACGTAAATTAGAGTTTGTACTACTGCCTTCATGAGTGGTTTCGAAACGAAATCAATGAGGCGGCATGTAGTTGCCGCGCGGGATTAGCCGAGCGGTCTTGGGCGCTGCGGTCATGGACTGTGCGGCTGGTCCTGGCGGAGGTTCGAGGCCTCACTAGGGCATGGGTGAGTGTTTTTGTCCTTAGGACAATTTAGGTTAAGTAGTGTGGAGGCTTAGGGACTGATGACCTTAGGAGTTAAGTCTCATAAGAATTCGCACACATTTGAACATATTTTTATACAAAATTTATTAAATATTAGATCCAATTTTGATTGTGATTAGGGACCATCATTTGTCTTAGGCATTAATGAGGACATGCAAGTTATGTATTGGAGAAATGAGAATTTACGTTAAAACTTATTACATAAAATGATGGGTGGTTGAAATATGGCCACTCTGGAACCGCGTGACCGCTACGGTCGCAGGTTCAAATCCTGCCTCGGGCATGGATGTGTGTGATGTCCTCAGGTTAGTTAGGTTTAAGTGGTTCTAAGTTCTAGGGGACTGATGACCTTAGAAGTTAAGTCTCATAGTGCTCAGAGCCATTTGAACTATTTTTTTGAAATATGGATGTCTTACTGGTTCCAAAGTGCAACAGTCCCCTTAAGATAGCTGACTGGTTATCTCTTGTATTCGTTTCTAACTATGATAGTAAAGGCGAAATTTGTGGAAAACTGTAAAATTATATTCCAAGCAGAACCCACCTCCTTAAAACAATTGAGTGTTTACTTTCTGCTATTTCTTCTTGTATTCATCGCTTATTATGATAATGAAGCTTACTTTTGTTAAAAACTTTAAAGGTATATATTTCTTCATATTCTTGGGACTCAGAGGGGCATCTCAGTTATTTAACTGTGACTGTTAATATATTCTGTAGTATCATTTACCCGTTCCTGTACGATATTTTCAAAAAAGGTTTGTCATGGAGATACGATTTCTTATACTGTATTTTTTTGTTTTCACATATACATGATTATTTATGAAACAGCATAATAATTCGCACATAGTGTAATTGTTTATGGTTGCAAGGAATCGCTTTTCCTTTGTCGTAAATATTCACTCACAGTTTGTTGTGTATGGTATTGCGCGAAACCCTGGTCCACATAAGTGACAACATTACATATGTTACTTTCAAAACAGTTTCCTCCACGACGGCTTAGATCATAACAAACTTTGCCCATCTAGATGGAGCAGATTTCCTCCCACAATTGGCCGGGGTTGTTTTCGAGAAGATGTCCCCAGCTTATGGCATCAAGTGTTAGAGCATTTTCTGCTTCGTCTGGTCGTCTCCTACAGATGTAGAAACGAGAGCTACGTCCATCTAAAGCTGCTCTGCCATATTCAACCGGTATGGAGTATGAACTACTTATTGTTTTTGACCAGTTGTCTTGTGTTGAAGGTTTTCGTGAAGTTACAAGGGGATGCAAGAGCAAGAGGACCTTGAACTCATCAACTGTTAAAAGAAACCATCATCTTTTGTCACTGCTTGAATTGGTATCCAGTGTTTTTGCTACAAAAAAGTTCGTTTCTCTTGCAATGGACTCAAAAAGCTGCGTTCATCGAAATTCATATACTCTTTAAAGTTCTATTCAATTTTGTCCCAGATGCCGCAGTATCATTACTTCTATTTCAGATGTCGAAAGGTTAACTGCTATTTTACGGCGATTAGCTATATTGTCATAGTCGAAAAGAGTCTCCCCCGAACTGTACACAGCAAGCAAAGTTGTCGGAACGCCAGAAGTTTCTTATGTGGCGATGCTTAGTTGCCTGTATGCAGCTTCCTATTCGTTCCAAACCGCTACTGTTTTCATTACTTTGCTATGTATCGCTTGCAGTGTCATGTTCTGCATCATTAACGAATCACTAAAATCGAAATTTATATCTTCCTTGTTATAGACGAACAGACACTTTGCTTTTCACAGTCACTATTCGTCAATGTCTAACTCTTCTTATGCTCCTCCAAAATGTAAAGCCATTTAATAGAGTCGACTGGGGCAGGTTGGCTACAAAAGGCTTCATCAATTGACCACAACTTTTTTCAAAGTAGCTACCAGTTAATGGGTCCAAAGAATGGAAGACAGACCCCTACCATCTTCTTGTGCTTAATCAACATAATGTGTGTTGTGTTGGCAGAAGAGTCAACACCGTGTTACTAGAGGAGGCCGAAATGCACGCGTTTTAGCTCACGCAGGCTGGCGTGAGGAGGGAAGAACTATAGTGACTATAGTGAGGTCTGGAACATGACAAGGAATTAGAATTCAGAAAGCGGACGTACTTAGTTTGATACTTAACTTTAATTGATTAATGATGAACGTCGCTCCTGACGGTACATGAGTCACAATATTATCTGTTCAGAAGACGTAGTAACTGGTAACGGCGCCTTGCTAGGTCGTAGCAAATGACGTAGCTGAAGGCTATGCTAAACTGTCGCCTCTGCAAATGAGAACGTATGTAGTCAGTAAACCATCGCTAGATAAGTCGGCTGTCCAACTGGGGCGAGTGCTAGGGAGTCTCTCTAGACTAGAACTGCCGTGTGGCGGCGCTCGGTCTGCAATCACTGAGAGTGGCGACACGCGGGTCCGACGTATACTAACGGACCTCGGCCGATTTAAAGGCTACCACCTAGCAAGTGTGGTGTCTGGAGGTGACAACACAATGTGTCTGTGTCGAAAACAACAGGTCACTTTTTGATCACAGTCCACCACGAAACTGAAAATTTCTCCTACTCAGTCTGCAAAACCTACAGGCCAAACCACAGAACCTAAAAATGAATCATTCGATTAACGTCAGGATAGCAAAATGAAGAAACAGAACCTACTACTAATGATATTTCCCTTAAGCCAAACTGTGTGGAAGTAATTGCAATTTGAAGGGATTGCTTAAATTAAAGACAATGTGGAAGAAGTAAGACAAGTCACAGCATGCAAAGCGCAAGCGTATTGCTAAGGTTATCAATAAAAGCCGATGCTGAATGATAAAGCAGAAGCGAAGCCAAACTGGAACCAAAGTGGAGTATCTGGCAAAGAGGATCCAAACACATATTGTTGGATATTAGTATATGACGGCATGAACCCTCTCGGGGACACTTTCTGCTGGGGACAATTTCGATGACGTGCTTCAATGTCTGTGAAGGAGTGACAGCTCATTGTTCGTCAGGAACAGAAACAAGAGAAGGTAGTAGCTCGAGCGTTGGGGCCTGCAATGGAGTCGCTTCATGATTTCACAGTAGTGTACACTGATGGCTCCAAACAAGAGAATTCCCTTAGTGCTCTGTCGTCTTTCCCGGCCATGTCACTAGGATTTGCCTTCCTGACGAGTATACCGTTTTCTCACCGGAGCTCCACGCGATCCTGAAGGCGCTTGGAGCAAATGCGTCGTATTCGTGGCAAACGGTTTCCCATTTTTTCCGATTCCCTTAATGCCTTAGAATCGGCACAGAACCTGTACATAGCTGAGCAGTTGGTCCGCAGATATATGACCAACTGCACTTGCCCCAATGGCAGGGTAAGCAGGTATCAGACTGCCGGGTACAAGGTCACGTAGGGATATGCGGCGATAAACAGGCCTATCGGGCTGCCAAGGAGGCCTGCAGACGACAGGAGTCGCACAGTGTTCTATTCCCTAACAGGCTGTCGTTTGTGCACAGGAAGTGCATACAGTTCTGGGATGAGGAATGGCTGGCAGTCACGGCTAAAAGCTGAGGCTGGCGAAGTCGACAACCCGGCCGTGGCGTTCCGCCTGCCAGTTGCTCAGGCAGGATGAAGTGACCCTCACGCTTCTTAGAACTGGGCACTGCCCTCTCACACAGAGCTTTTACAACGGCGAGAGGATCCCCCATTTTGTGATGCATGTGGCGTGCATATCCCATGCACCATAATTTGACGGAGTGCATTTTACACCCGTGAAGCAAGGTCAGAAGAAAATATTGGTGGGGATTTGCCCCCTATTTTAGCTGATGATGTGACGAGGGTGACTAAGGTTTTACAGTTTTTTGATGTGTCTGGCTCCTGGCCTAAACTTTTAGGCTGGAGGTTTCAAAGTTTTGTAGAGTGGCTGGTTTCTCGTTTATTTACTCTTGCGGTCAGCCGGCCACGTCCATCTGCTATATTGTTTTAGCTTCTTATACCGCTTTCTTCGTGTGTCGTTAATGTTTTACTACAGACGCCATACTTCGTTCCGTGATGCTGTGCGGTTAGTCACTTTTGGTACCTGTGTTTTCTCATCCTGTTTTGTGTATATCTCAATCTGTTTTCGAGCTGGCGCTAAAGACATCGCTGTCGAACGCCCATCCAAACATTTCCATCAATCCATCCATCAATCGATCCTTTACTGGAAGAGTTCTGTAAAATATCTTCATATCCCTCTGCATTTTGCGCTTTTTAACCTCAGTAATGGGGACACGCCACAAACCCGAGAAACACACAAATAACGTGACAGCATTTCCTTTATACCTAAATGTTGACGCAAAAACTGATGGCTGGTGACGTTCTCGGCCCATCGCCAAACCCATCCATTGGCGTCGCTGTTAACGCCACCTAAAGTTTGGCATTGGCTACAGTATCTGTGGCTTACGGAGAGCTAATCGACCATTGCAAACCACTATTTTCAACTTCTTACGATCAATCATTGTGTTAGATGTACTGCTTGGGGCCCTAAGCAGCTCCTGAGTGTTTCCTTCCGCTGATTTCCATAGAGCATGTCTGGGATGCATGGGATGCGTTGCTCTCCTGGACATGCGAGCAGATTTGCAGGTGGTACGGACGTTATTGCCTCAAGATGCGATTGTTGACCTCATTCACAGCATATCCCGTCGCTGTTGTGCCTGTATTGATGCCAGAGATGTCCACACCCCGTACTGAGCCCATGAACCAGTAGTCAGAATGTGTGTGTGTGTGAATCAGTGAAATTGAAAAAAAACGAAGAAAACGTTTGTCAACCGTTATGCAAATTGCAGTTGTTTACGTTCTGTATTCTTTACATGGTTTCTACTTTACTATAATCTCTGTATACTGTTTTGTGGCAAAATAAATGCAACCTTGCACAATTTCCGTTTGCTGATTTAATTTTGGACACCAGAGTACAATGCTTGGCACCGATATGACTGACATCTGAAGCTCTGGATATCAGACATAGATGGCAGTGCCACTCATCATCCTAATGTAAAGGATGAAAAGCAATTACGACTCTCCGATAGAATACCTAACATGCACGTCATTTCACAACCTACTGGAGACACAAATTACCGCGTTTTTACAGTGGAGATAATTTTGTTGTATTTACAGTCCTGGAAAATGAAATAAGAACACCGTGAATTCATTGTCCCAGGAAGGGGAAACTATATTGACACATTCCTGGGGTCAGATACATAACATGATCACACTGACAGAACCACAGGCACATAGACACAGGCAACAGAGCATGCACAATGTCGGCACTAGTACAGTGTATATCCACCTTTCGCAGCAATGCAGGCTGCTATTCTCCCATGGAGACGATCGTAGAGATGCTGGATGTAGTCCTGTGGAACGGCTTGCCATGCCATTTCCACCTGGCGCCTCAGTTGGACCAGCGTTCGTGCTGGACGTGCAGACCGCGTGAGACGACGTTTCATCCAGTCCCAAACATGCTCAATGGGGGACAGATCCGGAGATCTTGCTGGCCAGGGTAGTTGACTTACACCTTCTAGAGCACGTTGGGTGGCACGGGATACATGCGGACGTGCATTGTCCTGTTGGAACAGCAAGTTCCCTTGCCGGTCTAGGAATGGTAGAACGATGGGTTCGATGACGGTTTGGATGTACCGTGCACTATTCAGTGTCCCCTCGACGATCACCAGTGGTGTACGGCCAGTGTAGGAGATCGCTCCCCACACCATGATGCCGGGTGTTGGCCCTGTGTGCCTCGGTCGTATGCAGTCCTGATTGTGGCGCTCACCTGCACGGCGCCAAACACGCATACGACCATCATTGGCACCAAGGCAGAAGCGACTCTCATCGCTGAAGACGACACGTCTCCATTCGTCCCTCCATTCACGCCTGTCGCGACACCACTGGAGGTGGGCTGTACGATGTTGGGGCGTGAGCGGAAGACGGTCTAACGGTGTGCGGGACCGTAGCCCAGCTTCATGGAGACGGTTGCGAATGGTCCTCGCCGATACCCCAGGAGCAACAGTGTCCCTAATTTGCTGGTAAGTGGCGGTGCGGTCCCCTACGGCACTGCGTAGGATCCTACGGTCTTGGCGTGCATCCGTGCGTCGCTGCGGTCCGGTCCCAGGTCGACGGGCACGTGCACCTTCCGCCGACCACTGGCGACAACATCGATGTACTGTGGAGACCTCACGCCCCACGTGTTGAGCAATTCGGCGGTACGTCCACCCGGCCTCCCGCATGCCCACTATACGCCCTCGCTCAAAGTCCGTCAACTGCACATACGGTTCACGTCCACGCTGTCGCGGCATGCTACCAGTGTTAAAGACTGCGATTAAGCTCCGTATGCCACGGCAAACTGGCTGACACTGACGGCGGCGGTGCACAAATGCTGCGCAGCTAGCGCCATTCGACGGCCAACACCGCGGTTCCTGGTGTGTCCGCTGTGCCGTGCGTGTGATCATTGCTTGTACAGCCCTCTCGCAGTGTCCGGAGCAAGTATGGTGGGTCTGACACACCGGTGTCAATGTGTTCTTTTTTCCATTTCCAGGAGTGTAGTTACATGCTAATATAACTGACACTTATCAATATGTAACATCAACCGTTACTACTGTTTTCTCTATTTCTGTACTAAGACCAGTTACATTTTAATTTAACGGCTGTGTAATGGAACGACGACAGTGAAAATTTGTGCCAGACCTGGACACGAACCCAGACTTCCACCGGCTGCTGTGGCCGAGCGGCTCTATTCGCTTCTGTCTGAAACCGCACTCCTAGTACGGTCACAGCTTCGAGTCCTGACTCGAGCATGGATGTGTCGATGTCCTTAGGTTAGATAGGTTTAAGTACTTCTAAGTTCTAGGGGACCCATGACCTCAGATGTTAAGTTCCACAGTGCTCAGAGCCAGAGCCCAGATTTCCCGCTTTTCACGAGTGGTATACTTTCGATGTACAATCACCAACAAACTTTACATATTCACAAGTACCTTTGCCTTTGATCCAAATAAATACAGTTTCATTACATGATAGCTTACGTCTATTACGAGTATATGATGTAAAGGGAGAGGGTGTCATATAAGTCGATTTGCCGAAGTCTTTATTAGCATTTTCAGGAACATGATAGGTTCTGTATGCGATGACATCACGATCGACGAAGCTCTCCAGGCCAGAAACATTTGGAACTCCAGAACCACCTCGTACGATGGCGACGGTTAGCCATCCGTTATTATGTGTGAAGGAATCATTGACATCAAGGCTGAAGTTCAGTCTGCATCCACAGAAGACTGCTGGTCCATCGAGTAAAGAGTGTGCTGCGACAGACTTTATGGTATTCTTTTTCTTGTCTGCAGCTGATGTGGTCATTTCTAAATCTTCAATTGTTTTATATATGGTCTGTCGTGAGCGTCGACGATATCTTCTGTAATAGAATCTTCTGTAATGGAATCTTTATATTTGTCCCAAGGACCGAAGCTTCAGATGGAAAACATGTCGTAAAAAATATGACGAATAATTGGCGAATTTGATGAGGAAAGGAACTCAATGCTGCATCAGCAAGTGTAATATCCCAATGGTTGTCATCTTCCAGCAAATGTCATTCACGACACGCACCATAATATGTGTCGTACAAAATGCCATTGACCGTTCCCAAATATTGGAAGGACGCTGGTCCAGGAACATTAACCAACAATAAACACAGGAAGAAACATTCGCGTTGCTTTGGATGGACTGTTTATAATTGGTCTAATGTATATCCCATAAATATGCCATTATATCCTTCAACCGTAACACCTCACTTTCGTGGTTCTCACTTTTTTGACTTTGTTCCATGTGAAATATCGTGGCACATCAGTATAAATTAATGTTTTTGCGAAATGACCGGGAATACCTGGTCGGTTGCATAGTTCAAAAACTCAGTTAATGTGGTTTTTGGGGCAATTGATGTACGTCTTCCGTGAAATAAACACACTGTTCATTTTCAAGGTTCACGGCTAAATGTAAAACAGCAGGGTCTCTTTCATGTGTCGGATAACCCAAAATACGCTAAACTGCTTCATTGCTGCTGATGTATCGACCCATTTGATACCGTGTTATTTGATTGTTTTCGTCAACACTGTGAACAGCAAATACAGCCATATCACTGCCCTTTTAGACATATTTGCATATATATTTTATGGACTTCACCGAACTGCAGAGCTCAATGTATATGTGAGCATTGCAGATTTTTCACAGCAATGGTGAATACGGAACCACCCAGTGGTTGTCAGTGTCACCTGTTGCAGCGTTTGACATGCGTAATTGATGCGATTGACCACCATGGACAGTGTTTCTACGACGATACAATGGATAACCATCGATATTAGTGATTGTATCATTTATATACTTTTTGGAAAACGTTACGTACATTTTCCATTGTCCATGCACGGCGCCGTCATGTTTATAGCACCGCATGGACCATGGATCATGTAAGCGGTAACAATCTCATACAATTCTTGATCGATATTCCGATCCGGAATTTCTGCTAATTTTATCAATATAAAAATAGGCGCGTGTGGCAAACCTCGTTTATGCCACTCAACAGAATACAGCCAGCAACATGTTTTGCCAAATACAGAGGAATGTACACTCCTGGAAATTGAAATAAGAACACCGTGAATTCATTGTCCCAGGAAGGGGAAACTATATTGACACATTCCTGGGGTCAGATACATAACATGATCACACTGACAGAACCACAGGCACATAGACACAGGCAACAGAGCATGCACAATGTCGGCACTAGTACAGTGTATATCCACCTTTCGCAGCAATGCAGGCTGCTATTCTCCCATGGAGACGATCGTAGAGATGCTGGATGTAGTCCTGTGGAACGGCTTGCCATGCCATTTCCACCTGGCGCCTCAGTTGGACCAGCGTTCGTGCTGGACGTGCAGACCGCGTGAGACGACGCTTCATCCAGTCCCAAACATGCTCAATGGGGGACAGATCCGGAGATCTTGCTGGCCAGGTTAGTTGACTTACACCTTCTAGAGCACGTTGGGTGGCACGGGATACATGCGGACGTGCATTGTCCTGTTGGAACAGCAAGTTCCCTTGCCGGTCTAGGAATGGTAGAACGATGGGTTCGATGACGGTTTGGATGTACCGTGCACTATTCAGTGTCCCCTCGACGATCACCAGTGGTGTACGGCCAGTGTAGGAGATCGCTCCCCACACCATGATGCCGGGTGTTGGCCCTGTGTGCCTCGGTCGTATGCAGTCCTGATTGTGGCGCTCACCTGCACGGCGCCAAACACGCATACGACCATCATTGGCACCAAGGCAGAAGCGACTCTCATCGCTGAAGACGACACGTCTCCATTCGTCCCTCCATTCACGCCTGTCGCGACACCACTGGAGGCGGGCTGCACGATGTTGGGGCGTGAGCGGAAGACGGCCTAACGGTGTGCGGGACCGTAGCCCAGCTTCATGGAGACGGTTGCGAATGGTCCTCGCCGATACCCCAGGAGCAACAGTGTCCCTAATTTGCTGGGAAGTGGCGGTGCGGTCCCCTACGGCACTGCGTAGGATCCTACGGTCTTGGCGTGCATCCGTGCGTCGCTGCGGTCCGGTCCCAGGTCGACGGGCACGTGCACCTTCCGCCGACCACTGGCGACAACATCGATGTACTGTGGAGACCTCACGCCCCACGTGTTGAGCAATTCGGCGGTACGTCCACCCGGCCTCCCGCATGCCCACTATACGCCCTCGCTCAAAGTCCGTCAACTGCACATACGGTTCACGTCCACGATGTCGCGGCATGCTACCAGTGTTAAAGACTGCGATGGAGCTCCGTATGCCACGGCAAACTGGCTGACACTGACGGCGGCGGTGCAAAAATGCTGCGCAGATAGCGCCATTCGACGGCCAACACCGCGGTTCCTGGTGTGTCCGCTGTGCCGTGCGTGTGATCATTGCTTGTACAGCCCTCTCACAGTGTCCGGAGCAAGTATGGTGGGTCTGACACACCGGTGTCAATGTGTTCTTTTTTCCATTTCCAGGAGCGTATAATCAAGTTCATCAACGATTTTAACTTTTGTCTGAAGAGACGTGCTGATCTATTGCAGTTTGACCTGGCAAAAAGCAATTTTAATTTCATCCCATTTTGAAATACACGTGAATGTAATGAACAAATCTCTCCGTCCGTACGCACACACAGAAGTCATGGCGCCTTGAACATATTCTTGCATGCGACGTGGGCTACCAATATATGATGATGGAAGAATATATGAAGTACCGATGTCGTTGATATTAGTTATCCTTCTACGTTACCAACAATAGCATCACGCAAATGAACGTATTCCTCAGCTCGAAGTTTCGCTTGATTATACTTGATGTATCGTAATTGCTCGCTTTCAATTTCCTCGTACACAAAAATGCAACGCCACCTACCGTGCTGATTTAAGAATGTAAATCTTCCACGCCCCCACTTGAATGCATACACTAAAATTCATTCAAATCGATCCAGCTGTTTAGTTGCAGTATGGATAAATAACCTAGATACCGACTGCAGCACCATGTGCCGGGCTGATTTGTGAATCGAAACCATTCAGAGCGCCACCCAAACGCTTCCAAAAATTTCATTCAAATCGGTCCAGCCGTTTAGGAGGAGTTGAGTGACATACATACGTACAGTAGAATACTCTGGACCCCTTTCTTTAAAATAGCTTTAATTAAAAAAAAAAAAAGGAAATAGGGGGCGAAGTTCCTTGGCGTATCACTCACTTGTTTTTGTTGGTTATTATGTAACAGCAAAAAAAGGAAAAAAAGAAAAAAAAATAATGGGACGTTGCGCTTCGGTGGTAGGACGAGGGTGACATCGTGGCCAGGTGTCGGAACTCAACCCCTGCCCGCCTTGCTTCTCCAGCATGAGACTCACTGTGCACGTAAAAAACAAAAAAAAAATCAAATGGTGAGGGGGAAGTTCTTGTTTTTATTTCTTCTTTTTTTTACCTGCACAGTGAGTGTTATGCTGGCGAGGCTAGGCGGGCAGGGATTGAGTTCCGAGACCTGGCCACGATGTCTCCCTCGTCCTACCACCGAAGCGTAACGTCACATTCTTTTTATTCTTTTTTGTTTTTGTTTTTTTGCTTTTATATAATAACCAAAAAAACACGTGAGCAATTCGCCGGAAATTATGACGATAATGTGATCTAAAAATGGCCATCTTGCCCTCTGGGATCACGTTATCGAATCAATCATCAGTACAAGGGGTATTATCACTCATCAACTGTCGGAGTGTCCGGGGGCTCTGCATACAGTCAGAGACTGTTTCTGTTACCGTAGGGGAATCGTGGAAACGTCACGTCTGCAAGTCAACTTCTTCTCACAACCGGCACACCCCAGCTGGGCTTTGGTGCCAGGAATGACAACCCAAATAGTTAGGAAAAATGTTCCGGCATTGCGTTCTGTTTGTTAAGACCAAGAACTCGTCCACCATGTATTGCAACTAATCGATGACTTCCTCTTCACCGTCGCGGTACATGTAGTGTATCGTTATTCCTTCTATACAGTTGATCGCATTCGTCCTGGACGTCAGAAATAAACGGCGTCGGGATGAAAGAGGTCCAGGGGCACAATCGAAGCATAGTGGCGGCGTACGAGGAAAGCCAGTATCTCGCGGATCAATTTCCAGCACTAGCGTGCGGGGATACATTTCAGTCTTCGTTCGTCCGTATCCACCGTCGCGCAACGGGGGTACATGGGGTGAAAGGCATGTAGCCATCGACGGGCCGGAAATTTTGCGTTAGTGACCACATACCACGCTGAGCCCACTAAAGTGGACAGAAAGGGCGAATGGATGGTTCGCCAAACAAGCGTCCAGTCGACTTGGAGTAGCGTTGTACAACGTCGTTAGCCGGATTACAGCTTTGGAGAACACTATAATAAACCTTCGCTGTCCCATTCCCTATCCCCCGTATAACTCTCAACATATAGGCGTGTTCCACGAAAAATGTCGTAATATGTTGTAGCGAAGGCGATAAATCTCCAAAAGGTACCGGTGTGGGGCCACCTCTGCTATCAGGATGCCGGGAAGACCGGCTGTTGGTGAAAGCCAGACATACCGCATGGAGTGAAGAAACACCATCAACGCTCTGTGCTTGACGTGAGTCCAACAATTACTTTGTGGGAGGGTAAAGTAAGAGTAACAAAACAGATCTTAAAAACTGCACCAGCGTTCACCACATGTCCTAACACTGCCTGTGTCCTCGTAGCCATCGTGTCTGTCATCAGAAATTTTCCTTTTTTTTGGGGGGGAGGGGGGGGTTGGTCGTCAGTCTTCTGACTGGTTTGATGCGGCCAACTACAAATTTCTCTTCTGTGCCCAACCTCTTCATCTCAGAGTAGCACTTTCAACCTACGTCCTCAATTATTTACTGGATGGTTTCCAATGTCTGTCTTCCTCTACTGTTTTTGCCCTGACATCCTGTTCCTTGTCCTAATTAATGTTTTCCACATATTTATTCAATTCTTTTCCGATTCTCCGCAGAACCTCCTCAATCCTTATCTTTCTCTCCACCTAATCTTCAACAGCGGTCTGTAGCAAATTTCCTCCTCAAATAAGGCCGATAATTGATGTGAATAGACTTCTCTTTGCCAAAAATTCCTTTTTTGCCATAGCTAGTCTGCTTTTGATGTCTGCCTTGTTACGTCCGTAATTGGTTATTATACTGCCTAGGTAGTTGAATTCCTTAACTTCATTGCCTTCAGGACTGTCAATCCTGATATTAAGTTTTTCGGTGTGCTCATTTGTACTACTTCTCATTACCTTTGTCTTTCTTCGATTTACTCTTACTCCATACTATGTATCCATTAGACTCTTCATTCCCTAAAGAAGATCGTGTAGATCTTCTTCACTTGCACTCAGGATAGCACTGTCATCAGCGAATCGTATCATTGATACCCTTTCACCTTGAATTGTAATTCCACTCCTGAAACTACCTTTTATTCCCATCATTGCTTCCTCGATGTACAGATTGAATAGTAGGGACGAAATGCTACATCGTTGTATTACACCCTTTTTAATACGAGCACTTTGTTCTTCGTCGTCCACTCTTATTATTCCCTTTTGGTTGTTATACATATTGCACATGACCCGTCGCTCTGTATAGCTTACCACTACTTCTTTCAGAATTTCGAACATCTTGGCACCACTTTATATTGTCGAACGCTTTATTCAGGTCGTCAAATCCTATGGACGTGTCTTGATTTTTCTTTGGCTCCCATTACTATCCGCAACGTCATAATAGCCTCTCTTGAGCCTTTACTTTTCCTAAAGCGGAACTGATCGTTATATAGAGCATCCTCAGTTTTCTTTTCCAATCTCCTGTATATTATTCTTTTAAGCAACTTGGATGCATGAGCTCTTACGCTGATTGTGCGATAATTCTCGCAATGTCAGCTCTTGCTGTCTTGGGAATTGTGTGGGTGATGCATTTCCGAAAGTCAGATGGTATATCGCCAGACTCATACATTCTACCCACTAACGTGAACAGTCGATTTGTTGCCACTTTCCCCAATGATTTAAGATATTTTGATGTAATGTTGTCTGTACCTTCTGCCTTATTAGACCCTAAGTCCTCCAAAGCTCTTTTACATTCTGATTCTAATAATCAGTCCCCTATCTCTTCTAAATCGACTCCAGTTTCTACTTCTATCGCATGAGACAAAACTTTCCCTCATAGGGGCTTTCAATGTAATCGTTCCACATATCGTCTCTCTCCTCTGCATTTAGCAGTGGAATTCCTGTTGCACTCATAGTGTTACCACACTTGCTTTTATTGTCATCGAAAGCTGTTTTGGCTTTCCTGTATGCTGAATCTGTCCTTCCAACGATCATTTCTTCGTCGATGTCTTCACATTTTTCCTGCAGCCATTTCGTATTAACTTCCATGCACTTCCCATGTATATCATTCATCAGTGACTTGTATTTCTGTATTTCTGATTTTCCCGGAATAAATTTGTACGTCCTCCTTTCATCAATCAACCGACGTATTTTTTCTGTTACTCATGGTTTCTTCGCAGTTTCCTTTGTTGTATCTATATTTTCCTTCCCAAACTCTGTGATGGCACTTTTTCGAGATATCCAATAGTCTTCAGCTGTACTGCCTACTGAACTATTTCTTATTGCTGTATCTATAGCCTTAGAGAATTTCAACCGTATCTCGTCATTCCTCAGTACTTGCGTATCCCACTTTTTTGAGTACTGATTCTTCCTGACTAATGTCTTGAGCTTCAGCCTGATCTTCATCACTACTAATTATGATTTGAGTATCTATATGCTACTGTGTACGCCTTACAATAAAGTATCTGATTTCTGACCACTATGTAATCTAACTGAAATCTTCCCGTATCTCTTGGTCTTTTCCAAGTATTCCTCCTTTTGTTGTGATTCTTGAGCAGGGTTTTCGCTATTACTGGCTGAAACTTGTTACAGAACTCAATTACTCTTCCTCCTCTCTCATTCCTTGTCCCAAGCCCATATTATCCTGCAACCGTTTCTTCTATTCCTTCCCTTACAACAGCATTCCAGTCCCCTATGACGATCAGATTTTCATCCAACGTTTAGATACTGTAATACACTCTCAATATCCTCATACACTCTCTCTATCTCATCATCTTCAGCTTCCGACTTCGACATGTATACCTGAACAATGGTGGTCGGTGTTGCTTTGCTGTCGATTCTGATAGAACAACCCTGTCACAGAACTGTTCATAGCAACACACTCTCTGCCCTACCTTCCTATTCACAACGAATCCTACTCCTGTTATAACATTTTCTGCTGCTGTTGATATTACCTCATACTCATCTGACCAGAAATCCTTGTCTTCCTTCCACTTCACTTCACTGACCCCTGCTGTATCTATATTGAGCCTTTGCATTTAACTTTTCAGATTTTCTAGCATCCCTACCACGTTGAAGTATGTGATATACCACGCCCCGACTGGTATAGATAGTGACACAGACATTTACATCAATTGGTGTGGCATGACATAAAACAAAGGCGTTTTTCGTTGCGACGGAACTTTCTCATGAAATTTCTATCACCAGTTTTCTTCGCCGAATGCGAAAACATTCTGTTGGCACCCACCTACATAGGGAAAATTGTTCATCACGATAAAATAAGAGAAATCAGGGCTCGAACTGAAAAACTTAAGTGCTCGTTTCTTCTGCGCGCCGTTCAAGAGTGTAACGGTAGAGAGACAGTTTGAAAGTGGTTTATTGAACCCTCTGCTAGGCACTTAATTGTGAAAAGAAGAGTAATCACGTGGATGTAGATGTAGATGTATAACGTTATCCTTCCGTTGATTATTCAATCTTTTTCTCATGCTAACCTCCCCCCTTGGCAGGCCCTTCCCGGAGATTCGGATTTGGGACTAATCTGGAATCTTTTGCCAGTGGAGAGATCATCATGTCACTTCTTCAATTACGGGCCACATGTCCTGTGGATACACGTTACGTGTATTTAATTCAGTGGTTTCCATTGCCTTCTACATCCTCATGCCGTTGATCATCACCGATTCTTCCGCCTTTAGAGGCAGTTTTCCACCACTAGGACAAGAGAGTGCCCAGAACCTCTGTCCGCCCCTCCGACCTCTTTGACAACGCAGTTGGTAGACTGAGGTTGACTTATTATCCTGAAAGTCCTCGGCCGCCAATGCTGAGTGAGTGTTCCATATACAGGTCTAAAAGGTATAATTGCAGATATTTATATCTGTGGTACATTAACACCTTCACACATTAGCGTGTTGATCATTGGGTATCCAGGTAGGTTCAAACTTTTAACAAAAAACACTGTTTTTCCTTGCTACCCAAACATATTTTGGTGCCTCTGTGACATCGTCAGTTGGTTTTCCTCTATTGAAAACTGTAGAAAATAATAATTTGTGTTGTAACTGATCTAAGAGAATGAGGCGTAGATAGAGTTTTTGCTCATTTCTTGTTCTTATTGCGATTTTGCATTATACGTTTTTGCAGGATCCTGCAACGATTAGCAAGAAGAAACAGTTGTTTTTACATAAAAGGTGGAACCAGTATTCTAAAATTTTAACTGCAAACGCGGAAAACATTGAAGTACTGCAAATTCAAAAGATGAATAACAGTGTGGTGATTGTGTTTTCTGTGCGTGAAACAGTTTTTTCATAAACCGGTCAAAAACTTTAAGAATTGATGTTTTCTGCATGATTGTAACTGCATCATGCCTGTGAGTACAGACCAAACGTTTTGCGTCGATGCATGCTCACTTCACATCAAGTCATAAATGACTTCTTCTTGTCACATATATCTGGAGGTACCTACCAATTAAAAACAATTTACTGGTAATAGCTATAATTAGTAATGTACAAATAACGCAAAAACTTATTTGAATTCAATACACCGTCCTCAATCACCAATAGAAAAATCTGCTTATACACGATACAACATGTATAACGAAGTATTCGGTACCTCACCTAAAGACTAATCACTGCAATGATTTTTCTTTCACGGTGCACCTTATCGCACAATGAGAAGTAATGATGCGTCAATGGGCAGGAATATTACTGTCCTCATCTCATGCTTTAAATACCATTAGTTTCCAGAAATGTTCCCCCACTTTGCACTGATCACTTTGCAGCGTAATGTGCGCCCTTTCGCTCCGCTCAACAGCAAGTGATATGAGATGTCTGCGCGGACGGACAGCGTCCTGAAGTGGCAGTGTCTGGTGGCTGTGCTGCGGCCGTGCTGCGCTGTGCTGGGTGGCCGCAACAGGGGCAGTGGGCCGTCAGATGGACGGGGCGCGCCTAATTAGCAGCCAGCCCGGCAAACACGCCGCCTCCTGCCAGCCCAGCCCAGCCCAGCCTAGCGCGACAAAGGGCTCCCTCCCCTGCCCCTCACTCAGTGAGCGGCAAGGCCAGCCCCCTCCCCTCACCGTCTACGTCGCTGTCCGCTGCGGTCAGCCTGCGGATGCAGCCAGGTGTCATGCGCAAAGTGCTCGCACCGCGGCAACCGCCTGACTAGCATCTCAATGGCGACAGCGAACCTAACAATCAGCAGCCTGGTGCTGTTTCTTTTCGTCTGCCACTTCACAGATGTCCTCTAATCGATTTTAAATCCATTCTCGAACTCTGATTGAAAACAAAACTGATTTATGCAATTTAGAAACTGAGCCACATTACAACAGCTACCAATTAATTAAAACAGCTAACAAATTTTTGACTGGTGAAGATGATCAGATGACTCAAACCGTTTTCTGCAGTTCTTGGAGGATTTCAGATGTGTTCTTATTATTCTTTCGGATACTTACGAACTATGGAGAAGCACCTGCATTGGTTTGTGTTTTGGTTTGCGGGGCGCTCAACTGCGCGGTCGTCAGCACCCGTAAAATGTCCAAATTTTTTTTACAGTCCAGTCGAGCACTGTCACGAATGACGATGATGATGGAGCTGAAATGATAAGGACAACACAAACACCCACTCCCCGGCAGAGACAATCCCCAACCGGGCCGGGATTCGAAACCACTACCCCGTGATAAAGAGGCAGCAACGTTAGCCACTGGACCACGAGCTGTGGACTGGAGAAGCACCAGTACAAAATAATAAATTTTTCGTACTGTTTGGCGACAGTCATAATATATTTCTTTAAAGTCAGTACCGCCATTAGTCTGTTTTTTTTTCATTTGCACTGTTACATTTGGCGATCATGATTTCGGCTTCAAAGTGCCATTATCAAGTGTTTGGACTGTTATAGAGCGCCTAAGATGGCATACTGCCGTATTTAAATTACACTGTATAACACCTAAAACTCTGAATAATGGCACCTTGAAGCCAAAATCAAGATCGTGTGAATGTAACACTGCAAATAAAAAATAATCTAATGGCTGTACTGACTTTAAAGAGTATAAAATAAATTTGCAAGGAATCTTACTACGCAATCACCTTAACAGGTATCCTGAAGCAACCAAACACATTTTTATTAACTATTGAATACATGAATTCTACTTATAAATCTGCATCTATACTCTACAAACCAGTGTAAGGGTACAGCCTAGTCTTTCAATTGTCAGAGCTTTTCCCCGTTCCACTCACGTACAGAAAACGGGAAGAATGATTGCTTAAATGCCTCTGTACGAGCTGTAAGCAACATGCATGTAACAGCGTGCGTAACTAATATGTTCCAAAACGTCGGGCCTAAAAATGGAATTCTCCGGTGCTCATGCCTAGAGTTATATTCCTAGTAAAAATACAGGGTCAAGGGTGTTGCATATCCCTTGGACTATGGATCAATTACATATCCAACAGAGAGATATTCTTAATATCCTATAGTGCAGAGTCTAAGTATGAATATTACAAACCTCCTCCTGCTTAGGCAAATGGAGTAACTCCGTTGGTTCTTTGTGCATTTGATGTGGTGTACAGTGGTGTTGCTGGGGCTTACGGAGGCACCATTTGTTCAAGGGCAGGTCCTCGGAAAACAAGCAAAAGGTTTTTTTCCTATATTTTCGCCGTCCTCAGTGAATCGAAACGCGGCCGAGGATTCCAAGTCGGTTATGCACAACCAATGGCAATAATTTTTAAGTTGTGTTGCTAAGATCGCGATCTCTAATATACTTGAAAACTTTATTCATATGTTTAACTGTTTCCGAGATACAGAGCTTCAGTTGCACTATTTTAACATGTAGAAAACGAGTGCAAAATGCGACCTGAGGCGACAGCAATGTTTATAAAGTACCACACCACGGAGAATTATGCTGCAAAGTTTTCCCGTTACCATCTGAGGACATCGTGTAGTTGTGCTGAAGAACAAGAAAATTTTTCGCACGTAAACTCCGGCCTCAGCTGTAAAATTAGTTTTGTGTTAATTCAATTCCACGTAAGTAACATATCAAATTTTTAATGATAAATGCCTTTTTTCGTAAGAATTTCATGAGCTGCTGCATCGGAAATCCAGCGGAAAAATGTTCCTATCGGAACACAAAAAAAGAGAGAATGTGTTTATCTTTATTTAAAGACTGATTGAAAAGCTGGCACACTCCACCTTCCTAAGTACGTTTGGATATTTTGCCAAAAAAATTATAATGCAAACAGAATCGCAGGGACAGAAGAAGACAGTGGCAGTGGCAAAGAAAGGAAAAGTAATAAATACTGGAAGACAGTAGACAGTGGTTCTGTTACAGAAAGAGCGAAGGAGAATGGTAGAAAGAGATATAGTGCCCGTGGAATCTGTTCAGTGGGAGGTCACTGACGACCTTCATTCCACTGACCGCTTCTCATTTCGCGTTCTACTACTGGATGGAGCGTTACGTTAAGAGAAGCAATCAAAATGCAAGGTCATCATGGATATGAACGCTGTTCAGCTAGCTGGCTGCATTTGAACCTCATGATAGCATCCAGGAATGGGTGGACCACATAACGCAAGGAATCCATCATGCCATTGACTTATCCATCCTAAAGTCTTCACGTCATCTTAGGAGGCGACATTTACCTTGGTGGAGTGATGAGTGCCATTCGGCAATCCGGATCCGGTGTGAGGCTTTTGGACTATTTAAATGCCTCCATACAGCACACAACCTCATAGCTTTTCGAATCACAGCAGCCAAGGTTCGACGCGTAATTAAGTGTAGCAAGGAAAGGTCATAGCAAGCGACCTTAGACTCTGACAACCGTTCCACTTGTTCTGTGAAATTGTGAGGAGCCATTCAAAGGATTTCCTGTAAATTCAGTCGTTTACTAACATTAGCAGCATTACAAGAGGGAAGTCTCCGTTTATCATACGAAGACATCGCTTAGTCGCTGGCCGAGCATTTTGCAAAAATTACTGCCAATGAACGCCAGGAAACGGCCAGTCGTCGCTTCTGTGCGACAATAGAAAGGGGCGGTGGGATTTCAGATCCAACAGTTCTAAGTCCTGCAGGTCTCCTTTCTCCAAGTGAGTGCTGGAATCAGCGTTGCCTGAGACTCGCGACATTGCAGTCGTTCACGACCAAATCTGGTACTGCATGCTTCGACATTTGCCAGCAGCGACAAAGGAAATCCTCCTTGAATCTTATATGGCAGACAGGAAACTTCCTGAACTCGTGGAAGGAAGTATTTTTGATATCTATCCTGAAACCAGTAATTACAATAATATTGCCTTAAGCATCAGTGTAGGAATGATCCTGGATCGAATATTTAACCATCGTCTGGTCTGGTTGTTAGAGACCACGCACCCTGACACAGCTTGCACGACTATTCAGCAGTCTTTCCCGCGTAAACATCACTGTAATGCGATGTACTTTTCTATCTATAAGACACATGACACTACACGGAGACACACCATTCTCACGCAAACTCAAGAATGGTGCTGTCGTGGCCACCTCCCCGTCTTCCCACTGCCTTTTCTGTCTCAGCGGCTCCTTGGCACCCGAGTTGGTGACACGATATCAGACCATTTTGAGCAAGATAATGGCGTCCCTCAGTGCAGTGTTTTAAGTGTTACCGTCTCTGCCGTTGCCATAAACAGTATCATGTCTACGGTGAGGAGTCCTCCGCAGTGTGTTTTCTATGCCTCCTCTGTGTCGCAACAGCGAGAATCAGTTGCAACATACATTTTGGAGGTTAGAGGAGTGGGCTGCAAAGATGGGTTTACAGTTTGCAGCAGATATGTATATCTGTGATCTTCTTAATAATTCTTGTCGTAAATTTAATTTGCCTGGTTTTCATATGAAGGACACCATCCTACATTTTAGAGTCTCGGGGCGGTTTCTGCATCTCATCTTTGACTCTTAATTGTTGTGCTTGTCACATCTGAGAGACCTGAAAGTCAAAACTCTTAAGGCACTGAATAGCGTAAACTGCCTTAGCCGTAGGTCTTGGGCAGCGGACAGGGTGCGCCTGCTCCAGTTTTATTGGACTTTCGTGCGTTCACAGCTGAACTATGGGTGCACTGTGTATGGATCGGCGAGGCCTTCTTATCTGAAGATCATTGACACTGTTCACCATGAGATGATCCAACTGGCCACTGGTGCTTACAGGACATGTCCCAGAACCTGTCTCTCCGTTGAGGACATGGAACTGCCGCTCACGATCAGGCGGCAGCTGCTCATGGTGCATCAGCTGTGTAACTTCCATGCAGCTCCGACTTAACCTGCATACCATACTGTTCCTCATTGCTTCTGGAACGCTTTTTCTCCAACAGACCATGAACCACAATGCTGCTTGGGATCTGCATGCAGTGTGCAGTGTGTGTTGGAGTCACTCAGTGTGGAGCAAGTACAACACCCCTCCCCCCTCCCTTCCCTGCCCCCCTTCCTAGGGTTTTAACCCCTTAGCCGCCATGGGTACTGCAGAGGACCAGTGTAATTTTAGATTTATTGCAGTACAGGCGAGATTGCACACCTGCTTCTGTTTTTCATGCGACATTTTCTGACTTTTTATATGAGCACCATAACTTCGACTGAGAGTTACATCCAATCTTGAGGGTAATGGAGCAGATGAGACCGTGTTCCAGTGCTAAATTTCTTGTGTGTCCCGATTTTCTGAGTGCTTTTCACTCTCTACAACTCTTGTATCCAGTAGATAAAGTAGTTCACACACACACACACACACACACACACACACACACACACACACACACACACAAACACATACAAAATTCTCTCCTCCGCCAACCGTTTCATCCCTGTCTTACAACCCTTTCAAACCGAACACTTTTCTCTTGGTCTGCCACTGTTATTTATCCTTCATGGCTCTTGTACATTGAGCCGTGTGCGACTCGTGTTCGTGGTGTTTATTACTTGACATCTTTTTTTCGCGGTACTGCCATCCTGCTTCTTATCCGATTCACTGGCGTCACTAAGTTGCTCGCCTGCCTGCCTGTGAGTGGCAGCAGCAGCGCTATCGATAAAAGCACTGTCGTACTCTGTTTGGAGCGACTGCTAATACTCCCGGGTCGTGATGTGCGGTGAGTTCAATCGAGATAGAGCTCCAGTGTGGTCTGGACAGCCAGTGCTCGCCAACCGCTGGCGACACATATGCACTGTCCGACGGAAGGAGAGTTGAGCGGGGACGACCGTTGGTTGGTCGTTCGGTAGGTCGTCTCAACAGGCAGCGTGTATTTCTTACTTTTGAATACATTGTGGGAATGAACAGTGATCAATGCGTTACAAATATTTACTATCTAAAGAGTTTTGATCATAATTTATTTATTACGATGACCGCCGGCCCTGGTGGCCGAGCAGTTCTAGGCGCTACAGTTTGAAACCACGCGACCGCTACGGTGGCAGGTTCGAATCCTGCCTTGGGGTTGGATGTGTGTGATGTCCTCAGGTTAGCTAGGTTTAAGTAGTTATCAGTTCTAGGGGACTGATGACCTGAGAAGTTAAGTCCCATTGTGCTCAGAGCCATTTGAACCATTTGAACCATTACGATGAATCACTACCCATGTAGTGATTTACCACCAGAAGGAGGTTCTTACTCATTGATCTGAAGATCACCACATTAGTGGTAGAAACCGGTCAACGTAATAAATAAATTGTGATCAAGACTGTTTTCGATAGTAAATATAGCGTGTATCTGGTCTTCTGACCACTTCTTGGCCCCTTCAATGGTCATCTTGCGATACTTGGGTCGCTTCCTTCCTTGTGATGAGATGTCTGGTGGTCAATGGTTCGATGTTCCCTCTGCATGGTTGGAGCCCGTGTCTCTAGATCGTCTTGTGTCAGAGCTGTGAATGGACATCAATGGAGTAAGGACGGAGCAGCAGTGAGGTCCGGATACCCATGCCTCGCCCGACGTTTGCCGACACTCATGACTTGAGTGGGGACGACCTCGGTTGGTCGTTCGGTCAGTCGTCTCATCGGTCGTCGTGTATTTGCTCGCCAACCGCTTCTGGGTTCTCTGTGTGTGTCGACTTGTGATTCGTCCTTCTTTTTCCACAGTCACTGGTTTTAGTATTGTTCGAGTTGTTTCTGGAAGTGTTTCGCGTAACCGTGTGTAGCTGGTGTGGTTTTGACCGACCAGTTATTGTAACGCTGTCTGCGTGTCAGACGCAGTGAGTCGGTTGGGACGGAGCAGCAAGCAACGAGCCTAGACTGGGACCGCTGGCGGCGTGTAGTTATTCCTTCCTTGCCCGTCTCTAGACGCCAATTTCTGGAGGCGTAGTGCTGTTCGTATTCTCGTCCTTGGCCGATATTTTCCATCGTTGTGTCGTTGGTCGGACATAAGGGAATTGGATAAATTGTTGGTCGTTCGTTAGGCCGTCCCTAGTTTGGGCTGCCATCCGATTATCGAACATCAACTCTAGGCTGCCTGTCTCACTTTACCTTACGTTTGAGCTATCTTCCCAGGCCGACCCTTGAAACACTTCTGACCACCTCTAGTTCTGTTGGTTTTAAATTGTGATTTTCATTTTAGTTGAAGTATTGTGGTAGGCTTTCGGCCGTGTATTAATTTAATTTTTTTTTAAATTTTACATGAAGGCCTTCAGCCGTGTTAAAATTTTGAGCATTGACTGATTTAAAAGAAAAAATTATTTGTAATGCGGGACCTAAGCCGTTAGTTGTTCCACGTGTTATGTGTGACCTTCAGCCAAGGATTTGCGTGAAACCCTTAATAAGGCCTTCAGCCGTGTGTATTCTCTAAAGGAAAATTTTTTCCATGAAGCAAGGGGTTTATTATAAATTATTTTTCTGACTAGTTGTTCGGGCCGTCAGCCATTGTTTTAAATTTGTTTATGGCATTCAGCCATGCAATAAGTTAATCAAGCTTCGGCCGTTCTGTTGCAAGTATAAAATTAAATTTCTTGCTTAGAAAAACTGTTTATTAATGTGCCTTAATTATAGTTGTCCTTCAGATGTGTAATGTAGGCCTTCAGCCGCTAATTGTGTTCACTGCCTTTTTTTTTTTAATTTACCTTCTATTTTTCATTGCTTTTGATTTTTGAGCCAGGCCTTCAGCCGTTCTTATCTTTAGTGTGGTTTTGGGCCTTCAGTCCAGAAAGCGTCTCAAGATTTCTTAAACTAGGCCTTCAGACGTATTCTTTAGTTGTGATCTTTTAAGCCAATGTGTAAATAAGTGGTACTTAGAAAATAAAATTGTGTGTTTGATTGTGCAATCCACAGTAACTGTTTACGGCCTCATACGCAACCTTAACCTTATCTTGTGCGCTCCCTAGTTACCTACCAACCAGGTTTCATACATAATGTATAGTACCCGTATTTCCCAATAGTTTTCCCCTATTATTCTCAGATGGGACTAAACGGGGTAATCTGTTGCTTGCTCTGTTGTTTTCCGGATCGTGTCATCAAGGTATGACGTCTTCAAGACTTCACCGTCTTCGACATACAGTTATATGCAATCTTGAGGGCAATGGAGCAAATGAGACGGTCTTCCAGTGCTAAATTTCTCGTGTGTCCCGAATCTCTGGGTGCTCTTCACTCTTTACAACTCTTGTATCCAGCATATAAAGTGGTCCAGAATGCCCATTACTCCCTCCTCCTGTGGGCACTTGCGTATTGCAGGGAACAAAAGGGCGGATCTAGCAACCAAGGAGGCGTTCTGACCCTCAGTTACTTCAGTTTGCCATCTCCATGCAAGCTATAGTGTCTCCGCTGAGATTCAAAGTCTTGCGTCGGTGGGAGGATGAGTGGCTGGAAGTGACAGACATTGACCTCCGTCTAATAAAGCCCTCAATACGGCCATAGCGTATCTTCTTCCAGCCACGTCGACGAGACGAGATCCTTCTTACTCGCCTTCACATAGGCCACAACACCATGATGTACGGCTTCTTCATTCGGCTACAGAATCCTTCTACGCGGGGTACTTGTGGCGTTCAGATTACTGTGCTCCGCATTTTGTCGGACTGTGTTTTATTTTCTGATCAGCAGGCCGTGGCTGATTTGCTGCAGGATCTGCCCCCTATTTCAAGTGAAGTTCAAACGAATGTGGTTCGAGTTTTGAAGTTTTTCGAAGTGTTCGCCATTTTTCTCAACACTTAGGCGGAGAGTTTTAACGTGCTAGCAGGGTGAGTGGCTCACCAAAGGTTTTGGTAAGTGGTCAGCCAGCGATATATCCTTGCGCCTATCTTTTAGTTCCCTTGACGTTTTGCTTATGTTTTAACTTCATTTATAGTTAGTTTTCCTCTTTCGAAGTGGTTTTAGTGCCAGTGAGATAGAGTGATTCTGTGGTTATTTCTAGAGCATGAGTGTGCAGTAATTTTAGGGATTTTCTCCACATTAGCTTTTCATAACGAGTGTCACACAAACACACACAAAATCCTCTCCTCCGCCAACCGCTTCATCCTTGTCTTACACCTCTTCAAACCAAGCACTTCTCTCTTGGTCCTCCACTCTTATTGTTCCCTCATGGCCTTGTACATATGGTATAGTTGTGAATGCTTTTTCTAGGTCGACATATCCTATGAAAGTGTCTTGATTTTTCTTCGGTCTTGCTGCTGTTGTCGGCCGCAAAGTAAGAATTACCTCTCTGTCTTCTTTACCTTCATAAAGCCAAACTGTTAAATTTTTTTTTTTTGCTACCTTCTATCGTCAATGTACTGAGGTATATCTTACCCATGGTTTCTTCATACTTACCTTCTTTGTAGCTATGTTTTTATTGCAACTTCTGCGATTGACCATTTTAGAGATCTACAATTTTTCCAACTGCCTACTGGGCTATTTGTTATGGCAATGGCTATAGCCTTGGATAGCTACCAGACGTATCTCTTCATTTATTAGTACTTCCATATCTCACCTCTTTACTTATTGATTCTTCCTGACTAGCCTCAAAAACTTCAGGATACTTTTCATCAGCACTAAACTGTGTTCTTTTGTCTGCATGTGTCCCGTTACGACTTATAATACACTATCTGATTTCAGAACCTCTCTCTGGTCATGACGCAATCTAACTGAAATCTTCCAGTATCCCTTGGCCTTTTCCTTGTATACCTCCTTCTTCTCGGGATTATTTAACAGAATATCCGTTATTACCAGTGGAAATCTATCATAGTACTCAACTAGTCTTTCTCCTCTCTCATTCCTACTACCAAGCCCATATTCCCCTACAACTCTTTCTTGTACTTCATACCCTACAATTTATTCATAACTCCCATGAATATTATGGTTTCATCCCCCCTCATATATTAAATTACCTGTTCAGTATTCTCATATACACTCTCCACTACTTCATCTTCTTCTTGCGACTTCGACATGCACACTGAACTGACGCTGACGGTGTTAGTTTGCTACTGATTATGACAAGAAAATACTTATCACTGAACTGTTGACAGTGTCTAATTCTCTGCTCAACCTTCCTATTCGTAACAAATCCTACTGCATTATGCAATTTGCTGCTGATGTTGATGTTACCCTATAGTCATCTGAGCAGCCGTACTAGAATTCTTTCAATTTCACTTCACTCACCCCCGCTATATCTAGATTAAGCCTTCTCTTTTCCCTTTCTTAGCCTCCCTACCACGTCCAATCTATATAACTCCACTTCCCGCCGCGTAAAAGTTATCCTTTAGTTGATTATTTAAACTTTTTCTCATGGTCACCTCTCGCCTGGCAGTCCCCTCCCATAGTACAGAATGGCGGCTAATGCGGAATCTTGTACCAATGGCGAGATCATCATGATACTTTTTCAGTTACATGCCATATGTCCTGTGGATGCAAATAGTCTTTGATTCACTGTTTTCCATTTGCTTCTGCTTCCTTATGGCGTTGATCATTCCTGATTCTTCCTCCTTACGGGTAATTTTCCACCCCAAGGGCAAGAGCGTGTCCTGAACCTAAGTCGCCTCCTCCTCCCTCCTTCACAAAGCCACATGCGGAATGAGAGTGACTTCTTCTGCCGATATTCTTCGGTCACCATTGCTGATGATTTGTATTCAAAATTTAAACAGTAGGTAGTTGGAATCCGGGACAGAAGACGTCTCGTGATCACTTATCAAAGGCGCTATCGTTCGTTTATGGAACATCAGTTTTCTGACGGGTTTGATGCGACCAGTCACGAATTCGTCCCTTGCAACAACCCCTTCATCTCCGACTAGCACTTGCAACGTACGTGCTCAAATATTTGCTGGATGTATTCCAATCTCTGTCTTCCTCTACAGTTTTTGCCTTCTACAGCTCTCTCTATTAACACGGAAGTCATTCCCTCATTTCTGAACAGATGTCTTATGATCCTGTCGCTTCCCCTTATCAGTGTTTTCCACATACTCATTTCCTCTCCGATTCTGCTCAGAACCTCCTCATACCTTATCTTATCAGTCCACCCAATTTTCAGCATTCGTCTGTTTCACCACAACTCAAATGCATCGATTTTCTTCTGTTCCAGTTTTCCCAGAGTCCATCTTTCACTAACGTACTGCTGAACTACAAATGTGCGCTCTCAGAAATTTCTTCCTCAAAGTAAGGAATGTGTTGAATACTAGTAGATCTCTCTTGGCCAGGAACGCCCCTTTTGCCCTTGCTAGTTGCTTTTGATGTCCTCCTTGCTCCGTCCATCATTGGTTTTTTTTACTGGGAGCTGCCCCTTGACCACGGGGAAAATCATCTGTGGAAAACTTCACTGGGGAGAATCTGCAGCTGCCCCGTGCAGTGCCAACTTCCATGTCATCACAGATGAGGTGCAGAGACCGCCATGAATCTGCTGACTTACAGCAAGATTTAAACGTGGTGCTGAGAAGTGGTGGTGGTGGATGGAGGAGGCGGGGGTGGGGGGGGGGTGTAGGTGATACGTACTGTAACTGCATCCTGCAGCCGCCGCTGATGATGCCGGCTTATGTCTCCTAACTGGAAGCACGTTAGCTGGAAGCTGAGCAGCGAGTGCTTTAGGCTTGGATGGTGGGCGAGTCGCCTTGGCGCATGTCTTCGATGTCAAAGGGATACCTTTGGGTATCACTTCAGAGCTGTTGTCCACTGGTGTCCACCGTGGGCTGCGCCATCTACGATGCAAGGCACCACCTGGCCGTAACGTAACGGCTGTCACCTGAGTCATCCAGAACACATCAGTAATGTCTGCTGGATGTGTGCTTACTACGACTGACGAAGTCTGATGTCCTTAGAGCTGTGTTTAATATTAAAAAGTTCAGCTGTCTCTCAAAATCAATGACAGTAATAACTATTTCACTCATATTTTCTGTGGTAAGAGAATTTATCTTGGGCAATTCTCCTCGGGTTTTCTTTGACAGTGAAGTTAAGCATTGCGGCATTTGCTATGCTCCTCTCAATTTCAGTTCCTATGTCGTTCTTGAGTGACTGGACACTAGCTTTAACCTCTGTAATCTGTATCATTCATTAATCTCACTATGCATTCCAGTGCATTACGCATGTATAATCAGGTGAAATTATGTACACGGATTAATGTTTCTTCTTATTCCAAATTATAGTTATTTGATGAAAACAGGAGTAGAAATCTAAATCTGTGACTACTGAGAGGTAGTTGTATTCGTATGTTGGTTTATCAGTGTAATCGAGGTAGCTAATTCAGGTGAGTGTGGAAAAACTTACCTTATAACGTTTGAATACAGTATTAGTGATGCGCTGCTTCATATAGTCTCCTCTTCACATTAGAGATGTTAAACGGAACTAGCGCGTAAGGTCGGTTGAAAGGAGGGTGAAATGTCGACTTTTATTTGTTTATTTATGGTTCCGTGGGACCAAATTAAGGAGACGTGTCCATGGTCATGGAACGAATCAATACATGAAATTATAACACGATATTAGAAACAGATAAAATGAAATATAAAAGAAAAACATATTCAGGTGACAAGTCGTAAGTTTAAATAAAGAAAATCAACAATGTAACACTGGAATTTGCTTAATTTTTTAGCTCTTCCGGGAGCTCCTCGACAGAATAGAAGGAGTGAGCCATGAGGAAACTCTTCAGTTTAGACTTAAAAGAGTTTGGGCTACTGCTAAGATTTTTGAGTTCTTGTGGTAGCATATTGAAAATGGAGGCAGCAGAATACTGCAGTCCTTTCTGCACAAGAGTCAAGGAAGTGAATTCCACAGCAGATAGGATTTCTGCCTAGTATTAACTGAGTGAAAGCTGCTAACTCTTGGGAATAGGCTCATATTGCTAACAACAAACGACATTAAAGAAATTATATACTGTGAGGGCAAAGTCGGAATTCCCCGATTATTGAATAGGGGTCGACAAGAGTTTCTGGAACTTACACGACATATAGCTCGAACAGCCCGTTTTTGAGCCAAAAATACCCTTTTTGAATCAGAAGAATTACCCCAAAAAATAATACCATACGACATAAGCGTATGAAAATATACGAAGTAGACTACTTTTCGTGTTGAACTGTCACTTATTTCAGATACTGTTCTAATGGTAAATAAAGCAACATTTAGTTTCTGAACAAGATCCTGGACATGGGCTTTCCACAACAGCTTACTATCTATCCGAACGCCTAGGAACTAGAACTGTTCTGTCGCGATTATAATATACCCATTCTGTCTGATCAAGACATCGGTTCTTGTTGAATTGTGTGTTAGAAACTGTAAAAACTGAGTCTTACTGTGATTCAGCATCAAATTATTTTCCACAAGCCACGAACTTATTTCATGAACTACGTTACTTGATACTGTTTCAATATTACACACAAGATCCTTCACTACCAAGCTAGTGTCATCAGCAAACAGAAATATTTTTTAATCACCTGTAATACTAGAAGGCACGTCATTTACGTAAATAAGAAACAGCAGTGGCCCCAGCACCGACCCCTGGGGAATGCCCCACTTAACAGTGCCCCATTGGGACTGAACATCACTACCACTCTCAATATTGCGGAGAATCACCTTCTGCTTTCTGTTCTTAAAGTAAGAGGCGAACCGACTGTAAGCTACTCCCCTTACTCCATAATGGTCAAACTTCTGCAGTAATATTTTGTGATCAACACAGTCAAAACCCTTCGTTAAATCAAAGAAAACACCTAGTGTTCGCAACCTTTTATTTAATCCGTCCAAAACCTCACAGAGAAAACGGAATATAGCATTTTCAGTTGTTAAACCATTTCTAAAACAGAACTGAACATTTGACAGCAAATTATGTGAATTTAAATGCTTCAGTAACCTTGTATATACAACCTTCTCGATAACTTTAGCAAACACCGATGGCCTAGAAATAGGTCTAAAATTGTCAACATTATCAATGTCTCCCTTTTTATAAAGTAACTTCACCACCGAGTATTTTAACCGGTCAGGAAACTGACCACTCCTAAAGGAAAAGTTACAGATGTGGCTAAGTACTGGGCTAACATACATAGAACAATACTTCAGGATTCTGCTAGATACCCCGTCATATCCATGAGAGTTCTTGGTCTTTAGTGATTTAATTATTAACTCAATCTCCCTCTTGTCAATATCATGGAGAAGCATTTCAGATAAAAGTCTCGGAACACTTTTTTCTAAGAGCGATATATGATTCCCTGTTGGGACTAGGTTTCTATTTAGTTCACCTGCTATTTTCAGAAAGTGATTATTAAATATTGTACATATATGCGTCTTATCAGCAACACAGACCTTCCCACTATGCATTGATTCTATATCCTCGACCTATCTCTGCAGACTAGCCACTTCCTATACGACTGACCATATTGCTTTAATTTTATCCTGAGACTTAGCTATTCTATCTGCATACCACATATTTTTTGCCTTCCTAATAACATTTTTAAGCACCTTAGAATACTGTCTGTAATGGGCTGCTGCATTTAGATTTTGACTGTTTCTAGCGTTATGATATAATTGCCACTTTGTTCTACAAGATATTCTTATCCCCCTAGTCAGCCACCAAGGCTGCCTGTTTGTGATAGTACCCTGTTTTGAACGTTCTAACGTAAAGCAACTTTCAAAGAGCACGAGAAAAGTCTTGAGAAAAGCATTATATTTATCGTCTACTGTATCAGCGCTATAAACATCTTGCCTCTCTTGTTCCTTGATAAGGTTTACAAAGGTCTCTAGAGCAACTGGATCAACTTTCCTAAACTGCTGATAACTATATTTAACGCGTCTTGCAGCACAAAAACCTGTTAGAGTTAAAATTTGTGCATCATGAACTGAAAGGCCATTCACCTTTTTGCTAACAGAATGCCCTTCTAGTAATGAGGAAAGAACAAAAATGTTGTCTATGGTTGTTCTACTGTTCCCTTGCACTCTCGTTGGAAAGAATACGGTTTGCATAAGATTATACGAATTAAGGAGGTCTATCAGCATCCTCTTCCTTGCACAATCACTTATACAATTAATATTGAAGTCACCACGTATAACTAACTTTTTGTATTTCCTATAAAGTGAACCAAAAAGCTCCTGTAGCTTTAGAAGAAATCTTGTGGAATCTGAGTCTGGGGATCTATAAACAACAACAGTTAGAAGTTTAGCTCCATTAAATTTAACCACACCTGCACAACATTCAAACACCTTTTCAGTGCAATACTTTGAAACATCTATTGACTCAAATGGGATGCCATTTTTCACATAAATGGCTACTGCCCCTCACCGCAAAGAGCTCCTCGAAAAGCTGCCAGCCAACCTGTATCCTGGTAAAGGAAGCCTCTGAATTACCTCCTTATGTAAGAAGGGTTCAGATACACCAATAATTTCAGAGTCAACATCTGTAAGCAGTTCACTATCTTTATCTCTAATACCTTGTATATTCTGATGAAATATACTAATTCCCTCATTACTCGGATACCTAAGCTTTGTCAAAAGTGGTTCCTTTGTTAAAGAGACTTCCCTTAAGCAGGAATGCCTATCTGCTGACTTCAATCTAGAAAAGGTGCAGCTCTAACACCCACTACTGCATTAATTTTCCCATGAGTGATCCCACCAACCCCACCTATGCTGTCACCTATACGCTTTTTCAACCTCCCCTTCCCATACCTGTTAAGGTGCAGGCCATGTCTAGTGAAACCCGTCCTGCTGATAGACTCCACCGACACCACTGAAATGTGACCCTTGCTTTCTGTCATCAGCGCACCACCAAGTCTCATGTTATTACGCCTGACGGCTGTATTAAGATGAGGCCGATAGTGACGCTGAAACAGTTCCACGAAATGCACATTCGTATTGCCAGCCTGAGTGGCTACCTTTTCCAGGTCACCATCTATGTCATACTCTACCTGATCCTCTTTAGTAAAATCCCTACATAACCCCCCTATGTTAACAGTCACCTGAGCCAATCCTGCATTAGGCTTCACAATGCTGGTGACCTGGTACTCACTCCCCAGCACTTCCTGCAACTGCTGGCCTATACCTCTGCCATGAGAACTACCTAACAGCAGAACCTTCTTCTTCCTCTTCGACTTTGCAACTGTTCTAGCCACCGTAACTACTGAGGTCTGCTGCATACTTCCTACATCTGCAGCTACTAGAGATTCCTCTCCACTAGACTCTGACAGTTGGTCACATCTATTGTAAACACCAATAGTAAAACTATCTGAAAATATTCTTCTCCTAGCAGATCCCTTGCCAACAGCCATCTCCCATTCCCCCACCCCCTTCTCCCTCCACATCCTATCTAGCTCCTCCTGTTCGTTTTTTAACTGCACCTGAAGGGCACAGATGTTACGCTCCTGCTCCTCTATCAACTTACTCTTGCTACATAACCTGCAGTTCCAGGACAGGATCTAATCAGAATGCCCACTGGCTTCCCCACTGCATTCCCCCCAGTGAAAATACTTCGAACAACTCTCACACCGCAATCCACTACTCACAAACCTACGGCAAAGCCCACACTTCTCACTCATGGTAAAATTTTACTTTTCTAAGTTACGCTACTACAATAAGAAGATGTTACAAACCTGACTGCAATAATCACAAACTTACTCTACAAGGGAAGTAACTACTATTATTAACAGTATTAATAAACAACAAATCTTAATATAACAAAAGACTAATACAGAAAGAGAATCAAACGTCTAAACAGTTCCCAAAATGTTCTTCTGAAATTATTTCACCAGAAATCACAAAAAACACCGGTTGAAGACTACTAACGTTCCTAAATAAACCACTATACACAAACAATTAATTAGTACTTAGCTTTCGATGCGCCGCTACAGCTTCAACTGGTCAGCGCGGAATGTAAACACAGATATCAGGTTACGTTGCTCGATACGAAACACTCACAAATATCAGGTCACAACACAAGAAAGGCAGAGGTGAATGAAGAAACCACTAATAAGTCGCTTATATAGTAAATATTATCACAAAAACCGTTAAAATATGTATCTGAAACCTAAAAATATATAAAAACTTAGAGACCTATCTCACACGCAGTCACTCGCTTATGATGTCACACCAAAAATTTCGGCTAATTGAGAGAATAATACTAAAGTGGAGCTTATTTTTAAAGGAGGCCAACTTCTTTAGAAGTGCTCGTGTGTTTGGAATTCCATAACAGGTCGGACAGAAGGAAGACATTGAAGCTATTCAGTGGAGCAAATTTACTCCCGGTAGTTTATATCAACACACGAGTGTTACAGAAACCCAAAGCGAACTCAAATGAGAATCACTGGAATCCAAATGAGAATCCCTCGAGGGGAGAATACGGTTTACAGCACCGGTATTTGAGAAAGAAAATGGTTTAAATGGCTCTGAACGCTTTGGGACTTAACAGCGGAGGTCATCAGTCTCCTAGAACTTAGAACTACTTAAACCTAACTAACCTAAGGACATTACACACATCCAAGCCCGCGGCTGGATTCGAAACTGCGACCGTAGCGGTCGCGCGGTTCCAGACTGAAGCGCCTAGAACCGCTCGGCCACTGCGGTCGGCTATTTGAGAAAGATTCTAGATCCTAGTGGTACCAACATATATCACGCGTAAAAACCGCCAAGACAAGGCAGGGGAACCATGGCTCACACTATGGGGGAGAGAAAGTCTTTTTTGCCTCGTTCCATATGCGAATGTGACAGTAAAGGGACTATACTTGCAGCAGGACAAGATGCCCTTTACCATGTACCGACTGGCGACTTGTGGAGTAAGAATACAGATTTAACTTTGAGTCATGTATAAAAATATAGCCTATACTTGGTTACAGTTACCAGTATTGTAAACTGATACTCATTACAGGCGTGGTTACACCTGTTCTAAAACACTCGCGTTTTGAGACAATTTCGATACTTTGCAGGTCGCCTAGCCAGTCTGATTCGTACTTAAAAAGTATTATTTTACATACGCTTTTTCCTTGTAGTATGGTCAGACTTCTTGTCGAGTAGAATCATATCTTGGGTAATGGTTGTTTGCTCTTGTGGTACGAGACCTGACAGCACGCTTACTTTCACCTGTTCTCGAAGCCAACGGAAGAGACATCACATGACAACCGGCGGCCGGCACCTCGAGCACCAGTTTCATCCTGGATTCTCTTTGGTCCCCGCTTTTCATCCAGCTATGAGTGACAGCTATCCTGCTATCCCGTTCCCTAGCACTCACAAACCAGCCTGGGTGTGCCACTTGTGTTCCGAACCAGGAATAAACTTACTTTCTCTTCATGAAAATCTACGCCTTATTTTTAGGAGGACCTTAAAGGAAACCCAAGTTATGAGTATCAGGACCAGTCCCTTCTGTGTCTTTATAATGCTGTACAGATAAGTGACAATTCAATCACTGAAAGTCCATTGTTCATATGGGGATGCGCACACTCTTTTTGTCTACACACGTACGAATAATTGTCCTGCAGGGATTCAACAAACAATGTAGAACATAATGAGATCAACTAAAAAAGAAGATAAAAATAAAACAGCACAGCAGCCAAAGTAAATGGCTGGGAAACGAAGAACTCGGGTTCGAATCTCGAGGAAACTGTACGGTTTCCATTTTTTTTAAATTGTAGTTTATCGTTTCAGAATTCGTAGGGATAGGAGGTTTAATAAGGTACGCAACTTAACTCGGAATAATAATAGCAATAAGGTAGGCAAACTAATTTCCCAAGTGACGTGAATTAGCAAAGAATTAAACTTTTAAGTCTTGTCACATGAAAACATCTCCGAGTAAGAGTACTGCGAATTCCTCATGAGAGACCACAGACAGCCAACCTCGTGACGCTTGTTCACAGCGAGGCACGGGACAATGCACGCGGTGAGAGTTATGTTGTCTCTCGGTTGCCTATTCGTCATATCATAATTGTAAACCTCGAAGAGTGAGGGTGTCCAGTACGATACTTATAGAAGTCAGTCGGAAGGAGTTGTTTTCCGTCATTAGGCTGCAGCGAACCTCGGGGAAACATGTAATGATTTTTCATCGTTAATCCGCCGAATAAAATACGTTTTGTGAATGAATATAGTAATCATCCGTAGGTAACATATGACTTGTACTGTATGTAGTTTGTATTAATTATCTTTTCTGTTTATGCCGTAGTAACTAGTCATTGTTTGTTGTGTCATACCTTTCAGTTGCATAATCTGAATAATGTAGGATGTACACCCTTCGACAGCCCTGAAATATGTGGTTGTTAGCCAGTCACAGACGACGGCGAGCGGTAAGTTAGCGACGCTGTGTTTTGATTTGTAAAGGTTTTGCAAGACAGATGTATTATCAATACACTACCGGAAGCAGGCAGTTCGGTTTCTCGGCGCTCCAGGTTGATAACACCGGCTATGGTTGACAGATTTTTGGAGTTGACGAACGAAATGACTTCTGTTGATACTGAAGTACTATACCATGAAGGCGAAGCAGAAAGTGATTCAGTGGAAGACATCACAACTAGTGAACTGCAAAATGGTCATAACACTTTCGAAATGTCCTCGTCGCAGGCAAGAGTGCTTCATCTGTTCACGGTGAGTTTTATGAAACAGCTACTAAACGATTGAACTACGGCGCTATACCCCTTTAAGTAAAGGCGACCGATTTCTCGAATATCGCCGTCGAAACGAGAATTTAACAACGAGAATACTCCAGTAGTGGGCTGCAGGTGCAGCGCTTCAGTATTGGACCAACATGGATTTTACGTTTGCTACATCATTATCTTGATCAAGGAATTTCAAATCGGAATATAAAATTCAATGCCAAGTCACTAAATACGTCTCCCACAAGGAGGTAGAAAATATAGAAGATGTACAGAAAGTGGCGGTTCTTTTCAGCACGCAAACAGCGTCACTTATGACCGCTTTTAATCGTGATTACGTGATCAACACTGATCAAACAGGATGCGAGTATCGGGTAAACATTCGATGCACGTTATCGCATAAGGGAGAAAAACGTACCCTTGTCGCAGTTGGTAGAAAAAAAAACTATCACATTCGTACACGGCGCAATATTCCATCACAGTTTCTGGAAAAGTGTTGTCTCAGGTTTTTCTGTGTTCACAAGAAAAGGAATGTTACATTTGGTCCTCGGGTTATAGAAGAGGTCAATCGCTTAACCGACTCGTTGAAAAATGTTTACATTACTTGCACTAAACCCGGCAAATTGAGAAATGTGATTTAAGAACATTTCTTGTGGAAGTTTGAAAACCATACGTTGCTGATAACAAGTTTTGTCTAAACCCGGCAAATTGAGAAATGTGATTTAAGAACATTTCTTGTGGAAGTTTGAAAACCATACGTTGCTGATAACAAGTTTTGTCTGATATAGGATTCCTGGGGTGGACAAACGAATACTCTAATGAATGTCACCATTTTTATAGATGACGAGGTTCAACCGACGTGCACCGTAAAAGTAATACCGCCAAACTCCACACTTGTGTGCCAGCCGTGTAATGTTTACTTCTGTCGCCAGGTTAAAAGCTTTATTTCAAGGCTTCAGAACTTTAGTGTACTTCTGGAAATCCAGCGGGAATTGCACAACCGCACGGTTGCAATAACTGTTCACAGCATAATTTATAACCAACTTTCAGCACCGATTTTTCAGGCAATGATATCGTATGCGTGGTACGCATCAAAATTAATTCCAGAAAAAGACATATTTTTAAATGTAAACCAAGTTTGTTTTCCGCCGACTCTTCGGAAGGAACAGCGCAGCTGTCTAACGACTGCATTCATTAGATGTTCTTGGTGCCGCGAGTATATTTGTTTCGAATGTTTATATGAAAAGTACCGTCCATCTAGTTCGAAGAAAAAGAGGACACGTAACAGTGTCCGGACGAGCTATTGTAAAGTGACCAGGTGTAACATTGTAGTAGTTTACTATCCCAAGAGGTTTGAGAAATTTGTTTGCCTAACTTTTTATCATTTCATATTGATTTGGTTACCTTATTAAGTCTGCTATCCCTATCAGTTGTGATATGAAAAAGTACAAACGAGAAGATTAACATCCGCTACGTTTCCTCCAGAATCGAAACCCGGTTTTCCGCTTCCCAGTCATTCACCAATTTTTGTGTTACATCGATCATTTTGTTCGTTTCCGTTCGTTGCATTTGGTCGCAGCGGACGTCAGAAGACACCCGTTTAAGCTCATCGTTTCGCCTTTCGGTCAGTTTTTTTACTACAGAGAACAGCTAGCCCTCTGATCGAACACGCTGAGCTACCGTGCCGGCATTACCCTGGCCGTTGCGCACTCGGCGCTCTCGGTGAAAAGAGTGTACCTTGAATGGGTACATAAACGTCACTTGCAAAAATTACTTTCCTCGAATTCTGGAAAGGTATGCATTTATGGACCCCATCCCTGAGGATGAAAACCGCTCTCTTTGCCATTATCCATCGACCCCGCCAATTTTGAGTTGACTGTTCGTCCTTTACGGGTGATTTTCTCAAAAACGGGAGGATGTTGAGCTAAAATATCTTAGTGTCCTTCGTTTTACGTTGTACACAAGCGACCTGCCGAATCTGAGCCGAATCGATTAGCCGTGTCTGAGGCCTTCCCCTTGTGAGTCTGCACGTTAGGCCGCCAGTCTGCTCGAGTTTGCTCGGGCAATGGTCATTGGCGGTTGCATCGATCGGTTGGTCGGTCGCGCACTGAGACACAAAATGACTTGTCCGTCTTGAACGTCGGCGCATGTGAGGTCGCCACGTGAGTCCAGTGGGCCGCGGCGTATAGCGAGGGGTAGTGACTTCGCGGTCGACACGAGAGCAACAGGAGTCAACTCACGACATCAGTCTGGCCGGTGCCAGCTGCGACGCCGTGAGACGGGAGATCGGCGCGCCTTCCTGTGACCGTTGAAGCGGCTGGCATCGGACGGCTCGGAGAGGAATTTCTGGGTGCTGCGCCAGGTCTTCTCGAGAAATCGCAGTTTATTAACAGTTAAGTGATTGGTGCTATGTTGTTTGATTTACTCTTGTTAAATCCTACTTGTTTTCTTGGTGAGGTCACCAGCCGTTTTGCTTTGGGTCGTCCCACCATTCTTCCCCGTTTGCTCACCAGCGGGAAGGTGGTTGTTTATAAATTGGGTGGTCAGTTTTTCCCTTGTGGAGTAAGGGCGCGATAGAGCAACCTGCGGTTCGGGTTGTTCGATAAACTCCTTATCAATCTACCGTACGTTAGTAGCTGCCTCTGTCATGTTTGTCGGATTTGGTGTGTTATCGAATTAATTGCTTGGAGTGTAACGGCCTAATATCTAAAATATCTTTTGATCTTTGGAAACTTCGATATTATTGCCTATGATCTTGAGAGGCGGTATCTGTGTACTGTAGAGCCTCTTAACTATTGTTTGGCCGACCTTGTAGAATTTTATATAAGATTGCATTTCATGGGCTTTTATTTAAATGATCATTTTAGTATGTAAAGTTGCCACCCTCTCACCGTAAGATTTTTCTTAGAAGTTAAAATCAAGTTGCACCTTCGGTATCAAGTTTAATGCCGGGTGATCAAAAAGTCAGTATAAATTTGAAAACTGAATAATTCACGGAATAATGTAGATAGAGAGGTACAAATTGACACGCATGTTTGGAATGACATGGGGTTTTATTAGAACCGAAATAATACAAAAGTTCAAAAAATGTCCGACAGATGGCGCTTCATCTGTTGAGAATAGAAATAATTAGCAGAACAAACTAAGACAAAGCAAAGATGATGCTCTTTACAGGAAATGCTCAATATGTCCACCACCATTCCTCAAGAATAGCTGTAGTTGAGGAATAATATTGTGAACAGCACTGTAAAGCATGTTCAGGGTTATGGTGAGTCATTGGCGTCGGATGTTGTCTTTCAGCATCCCTAGAGATGTTGGTCGATCACGATACACTTGCGACTTCAGGTAACCTCAAAGCCAATAATCGCACGGACTGAGGTCTGGGGACCTGGAAGGCCAAGCATGACGAAAGTGGCGACTGAGCACACGATCATTACCAAACGACGCCATCTCTCGGACAATTTGTGAACTTTGTTTTTTTTCTAATAAAACCCCATACCATTCCAAGCATGTGTGTCAATTTGTACCTCTCTATCTACATTACACAGTGATATATTCGGTTTTCAAATTTATACTGACTTTTTGATTACCTGGTATTTAATTTAGAAACACCAAACTTTCATTAAAACGTTCATAACTCCAGTCCCTTCAGTCACGACATGTTCGAAGTGAAATTAGCACACTATTTCCCCATCTTACAGAGTATTTTTAAGTTATAGTGTTATCCGTAGACCAGCTGGCAAGCGACTCTTCTTCAATTACTTTCCTATATACCCACTCGTTTTTTCACGCAAGAACAGCTTAATTCTTACTGGCTTTCGAACTAGTCGACCTATCAGAACGTTCCTTCCAGATCATTCTTGCGGCAAATAATGCTTTATCCAATTAATAATTTGGAAGTAATTATTGTCAGCAAAACTTCAACTTCGTATATTTTGTTTAATCAAAATAAACGAAGTGCGAAATAGACTTCAAATTGACAAATAAGCTTATTCCGCCACTAACTACCATTATGGCTACTTTTATACAAAATTAAGCGCACACTGACATACGTCACATGAATCGTGGTTGCAAGATAACTTTCACACGGTTCCTTTGTAGAAGGTTTTACGTAAAATGAAATATTAAATTTTTACTTATGTCCCACATACACTCTCTCAATCATGCTCACGCACTCACACGGCAAAATATAGTCAAATAATAATTTTGACATATTTTGTGTTACGTAATGCACAGTGACTAAAGTCTTAAAAAGAAAATTCTAATTAATTGATTTGTATGCACTGATAACTTTCGAATGGCTTCAAATGATAATGGAAGTCAATCTGTTATTGTTCCTTGCTTGGATTTAAAAAAACTATGTAATTCTCTTTATCTCCAGAAATGTAACAAATAGAACTCTGAAATTTTGACAGCTTCATACCATTAATATCAAAAGGCTGTGTATCAAATTTGAACAAAATCAAATAATAACTTTATCCTGCAACCACCGGGGAAAGTCAGTTAGGATTCCGTAGAAATGTTGGAACACGCGTGGTAATACTGACCCTACGACGTATGTTAGAAGACAGGTTAAGAAAGGTAAAAATACGCCACTAGAATTTGTAGACTAAGAAAAATCTTTTGACAAAGTTGACTGGGACACTCTTTCAAATTCTGAAGGTGGCAGGGGTCTAATACAGGGAAGGTAAGGCTGTTTACAATTTGCACTGAAACCAGATGGCGGTTGCAAGAGTCGAGGCCCATGAAAGGGAAGCAGTGATTGAGAACGGAGTGAGACAAGGTTTTAAGCTATTCCCGATGTTACTCAATTTCTATACTGAGGAAGCAGTAAAGGAAACAAAAGGAAAATTTGGAGCAGGAATTAAAATCCAAGGAGAAGAAATAAAAGCTCTAAGGATTACCGACGACATTGTAATTCTGTCGGAGAATGGAAAGGACATTTAAGGGAAGCTGAACAGAGTGGGCAGGGACTTGATAGGAGGATATAACATGACCATCAACAAAAGCAAAACGAGGATAATGTAGTGTACTCGAATTAAATCAGGTGGTGCTGTGAGAATTAGATTAGGAAACAAGACACATATAGTAGTAAATGAGTTTTGATATTTAGAGAGCTAAATAAATGATGATGATTGAAGTAGAGACGATATAAAATGTAGACTGTTTATGGCAAGGAATGCGTTTCTGAAGATAAGAAATTTGTTAACATTGAGTATAGATTTGTGTGTCAGGAAGTCTTTTCTGGAAGTATTTGTATGGAGTGTAGCCATGTATGGAAGTAAAACATGACTGATTAACTGTGTAGAGAAGAAGAGAATAGCAACATTCGAAAAGTGGTTCTACAGAAGAACGCTGAAGATTTGATGGGTAGATCACGTAACTAATGAGCAGTTACTGAATTGAAATGGGGAGAAGATGAATTTGTGGCAAACCTTGACTAGAAGAATAGATCGGTTGGTAGGAGACGTCCTGAGGTATCAAGAGACCACCAATTTAGTAGTGGAGGGAAGCGTGTAGGACACAAATCGTAGAGGGAGTCCGAGAGACCAATACATTTGTCAGATTCAGAAGGATGTAGGTTGCAGCAGTTATTTGTAGATGAAGAGGGTTTCACAGGATAGAGTAGCATAGAGAGCTGCATAAAAACAGTCTCTGTACTGAAGAACACAACAACAACAAGTTTCCCATTTCTCTTTCCCGGAACGCATCTACTAAGCCACACTCACTCACTCACGACACCTACCCACCATCCCACCCACACACACACACACACACACACACACACACACACACACACACACACATACATACGCACACACACACACATTTCCGTACTGAATAAAATAATAATAGCAGTCTAACATTCCCCATCGTAAATTTTCGAAGTAAATGAAAATCTTACATTAAATTTTCTCTGGCTGCAGAAGACAAACAGCTATAATGGAAAATACAGAAAATCACAAGAAACAACAGCATGTGATAACAAAATATTTACTGTGTGTATTATCTTTAGGCAACTAATTATCTCGAAAACGACGCATCGCACCCAAAATGTTCTAAGTGAGAAATTAATATTAATAAAGGTGACATTCGTCTGAGCTACAACTATCTATCCCCCAGTCAGCGCTCCTGCGTCGACGGGGTCAGCATTGTATTTTTAAATGTGAACGTTGCATTTTTACTGCATATTCAGATTCAACGAAAAAATCCATGTACGGTTTACTCAGTCTATTCTTTCAAGTTCGTGGTATATGGCGCTGTATTCCACAAACATCAAGTGTGCCTGTTCTTGAAATTAGAAAATGCAATTGATTCCACATTTCATTTCTGATGTAAACGTAAGCCTTTGTGTTCTACGTTTGAAAATTAAATTCCAAATATACTTTATTCTTGCAAATTTTTTCGTATATTAAATTATGGATTCCCGTTTCAGTCTCTGTTTGGAACGTTTAGAGTTATCCAGGATGTTACAGCTTTGTGTTCCCATGTTGACTCTCATTTCTTGCCTCTCACCGTCAAGGTTCAGATTTGGGTGAGTCCCCTTGACTCTTACCGTTGCAGTTGTTATTTCGGTGTCTATTCATAGCAGGTGAGCCTGTCTTTATTACTTCATGGACGTTTCAGGTTATTACTGTGTGTTGAAGTTCGTATTCCTTCGGTAGCTGTGTAGTGGCCAGCGCGAGTACTAAGACGATTGGAAGGAAATACACACCGCAGTAAGTCATACTTACAGCTGGGTCCGAGGGCGGCCACCGAAATCAAGCATTCCGATGGTTTGGGGATCCATCGACAACCAACCCCATAGGGAACATAAAATTACGTTACCATACAAGGAGCCTGTCTGATAGAGGTGTCAAGGTCTAGCCACATTAATTGCACTGTACATTGACATTTGCAACCCTCAAGTTACATTCGAGTATCAATAATATAAAATCGTTAGGACACAAAGGGTTACACTTATATAAAAAATGAAATATAGATTCCAAAGTGTTAGTTCTTAATTCCAAAAATATGCACACCTGATGAAGTATCTGCGCTAGCAGAATAGAAATGCAGAACATACAAGTCCGAAAACAATTTATTGGACTCACGAAAACGAAACAATAATACGCTCTCCGAAAGAACATCAGACTCGATTCCAGCTGAGGATCGACACAAATATAAATTAACAAATAAGAATAGAAAAGACCCGTTTCTTCGCGGGGAACGATCACAATAAACAATTCTACGATGTCAAGACTACACTAAGACCATGTGCAAGAGGTCGGCCAGCTAGAAGAGGCGTCCGGTCGTGGCTGCCGGTATGGCAACTCTTCGGAATTCCAAGTGGTGCGTCGAACTTGTCGGCAGTGCGCCGCTCTATAAAGCCCGTTTGGCGGATGTATCTGCCGGAACTATTTGCGATCTCATGCTTGGCATGTCACGCAGTGTAGTTCCTGGGCTGACTGCGACCTCTGGTGAAGCTGTTCTGCGGGCTCAGTGAAAGGGTAGCGGTCCCTGGATGCCATTGGTGGATACCTGGTATTGTGGTGTGATGTGTTGTGACCGCTTGTAAATATTTGTGTTGACAACACAGACGACGTAGGTTTTCCTCGCGAATGTACACCCTGTGATGCAGGCATCGCATGTTGGTTGGACTTGAAGTGGGATGCCAATGCAGTAGGTGCTACGATGTAAGAACAACAGACGCCCCCTCACCACTCCCCCCCCCCTGGGGTGAGTGGAAGGCTCATCGAGCCCCAGGTCCGTCGGTGATAGAAGACTGGGGTCGGTCGCAGGCGCTGGATCCACCTCCATGGGCTTAGAGACTTATGCCAGAGGGTTTGCCTGGGATGTGAACGGTGGCAATGGTGGAGGCAGCGGTTAGGCTGGGAGAGGAACACCATCATCCAATAAGGGCCAAAAGCCATGGAAAGAGCAGAGGAGCCAGCTATGGATCACACTGGGGGGGGGGGGTGAAGCTGGTTGGTGTGCTTCCAGCATACCATGCCCTCGTCGTGGGTCACTACCGCCATAGCGTGGATGATAAGCGATGAGACCCTTGCAGAGACACAACAGGGGCGATTACAAAGAAACACCATCACCTAGACCAGATCATACAGAGGAAAATGGGCCATGCCAAACGTGGAGTAGCTGAGAGGGGGAACACGGAAATAGGAGAGACGAGGGGACTGATGAGGCAGCCTTGAATTTTTCAGCTGGGGATGACCAATCCTGAACAGTGGGCAGGTAGAAGGAAAGAATGGCCGTAAGGGCGTCGTTCAGGGAGTGATGAGGACGCCATTTCTACATCTGGACTTTGAATATATGGACAATCAATTCAGCTAGTCCATTAGATGCTGGATGAAAGGGAATGGTATGAATCAATTGGATGCTCAGGGTGGCGCAGAAAGAGGTAAAATCGGCAGATGTGAACAGAGGGATGTTTTCAGTAACCAGCATCTCCAGGAGGTCCTCAGTTTCAAATATGCGGGAAAGAGCTTGGATGGAGTGAATGGAGAGACTTAAGAAAGCTCACTGCTTCAGTCCAGAAGGATAAGCAAGGAGGAGCTGAGGAATGGGACTGCAAAATCCAAGTGTAGATGGGAGCAAGGAGAAAGAGCAGGAGGGCACGGGCACAGGTGGCAAGGTGGCGCCGACTGGTGCTGTTCACAAGAGGGACATGAGGCCACCATGCAGATGATAGCGGCGTCCATTCCCTCCAGTAGACATGTTGGCAAGCAAGATGTTTCGTCAGGACAATCCCCGAAAGACCAACATGCAGGATCCCAGTGATGGAGGGAGGGCAGCAGCACAACCCACAAATGATCATTGTCACCCAAGTTGAGGAGAATCCCTTCTCTGACAGACAGGTCCTGATAACAGTGCCACTAGGCCCAGATCGCCAACTGTGGCAGTTGACGATGGTCTGAAAGCCACCCATGCTGAATGTAATGCATCAGAGCCTAGAGGGTGAGGTTGACTGCTGTGCAATGAGTGACTAGCTTGGCATCCAGCGGCAAATCAGCCACTGCCTCGGCAGCGGCGTCATCCGGGTGAAAATAGGCAACCAGGTCAGCATCGAATTCAGGGTCAGCGTCTATCAGGAGACGAGAGATGAGATCCGCCTTGACATGGAGAGCTGTGGCCAGAAAACATGTTATAGGAATATCCCGTAAGGAACAATACCGAGTGCTGAAGACAGCGAGCTTTCCTCGTAGGGATGGCGAGCATAGCGCTGAACGAGGCTTTTGATCAGTGCATAAGGTGAAGCGACGGGCTTAGGTGAAATAGTGGAGTTTATTAAACCATAAGACGATGGCCAAGGCCTCCTTCTCAATTTGACAGTTGTTATAGTGAGCCAGGGATTTCATTTTGGAGATAAGGACCACTGGCCCATAGACTCTGTAGATGATGGGAGACAAGATTATCCCCCCACACTGTAGTCTGATGCACTGGCAGCCAAGGTAAGAGGCTTCATGGGGTAATAAGGGATAAGACAAGCAGGAATTAGGGTAGAAACTTCAGATGGCAGAACGCCCTATTACAAGGCCGTGACCAGTCTCAGTTAATATTCTTATGGAGGATGCAGCGAAGGGATTCCCATGGTATGTGGGATAAAATGGTTGTGGTAGTTCAGTTGACCCAAGACTGTCTTATAGTGGGAGATGTCCTTTCTGAGTCCTTTGAGGGGGAGCAGCTGCTGAATAGCCTCAACATACTGGGGCATTGGTCGATTGCCATTAGCGCTCAAAGCATGGGCATGGTAGATCACCCGAGAAACAAAAACAAAAAGAATTCTCCTTATTACAATATAACCCAACACCATGAAGAACATGGAAGACGTGCTGGAGGTTTCGAGCCAAGCCCAGGGTGGAGATGCAAGCGACTAAGATGTCATCAAGGTACTTAGCTATCCCAAGAATGTCTCTTGTCAAGGTTACCAAATAGTGCTGGAAGATGTCGAGAGCAATGGCGACCTTTAATGGCAGGTAGTTTTAACAGAAGGGCTCATAAGGGTTGTGAAATACCAAGATCATTTTCGACAACTCATCCAAAGGCAACTGGATGTAGCCATCCCACAGGTCAAATCTGGCAACCAACTTGCCTCTAACCACCCTGCACAGGATCTCATCAACCTTGGGTATAGGACAGGAGTCAATAACCGACTGAAATTGACTGTGACCTTATAATCCCCACTAACGAGAAGAGATCCCTTCTTCTTCTCAAGGCCCATAGTGGGTGTATCCCAACTACATTGGTGGAATGGCGTCAGGGTGTCCTCAGTCTCTAGATGATGAACATCCTGCTGTAGTTAGTTATCGGGGGTGAATGGTGGCAGGCAAGCCTTGTGCAATATCGAGACTGCCAAGGGGAGCGGCTCGATATGGGATTCGAACCTGGAGACCCACGAAGATGTGGCGGAGAATACCTCAGGTACGTCATCCAGAAGCTGCTGCAAGTGATTGTCTGCCAACAATGACTGGACGGTCGGGCCTGAGCCATGTATCTCTGGGAGCAGTAGGGGATAAAGACCCATTCCCAATAAGCTGGTGGTCTTGGGGGCGGCGAGGGCCAAAACCTGGGCAGTGACATAGTGAATTAGTTACTGGACCCGAGGCACAAACCACCCCTCTAGTCGGATGACGTCATTGCTATAGCTCTTCAGGCAAGTATGAAACGAGGGAAGCGGTAGTGACCCCAACTGATGATGGGAATCCCCATCGATGATGGTGGTGGAGGACCACTTGAAGAGGAGTGCTGTTCAACTGCATAGTCAGAGTGATCTCTGACTGCACGGACTAAATTGGCGGTAGCGAATCAGTCTCATCCACCATGGAGTCAGAAGCCTCCAAAGCACTGTGGTTCATGAGCATCAATGATGAAGACTGTCAGATCTCGGCTTTGACCCTAGTTTGCGCAGGAAGTATGAATCTTGCCTCTGACGTGTGACAAAGCATTGACTACAGGAGAGCAACTGTTGACATTGCTCCTGCCGTTGTGGCCGGCGTTGGCGCAGATCGGTACTAGCGCCCTGTTCCTGCAGAGGAGGTACGGCCTCAGAGAGGACCCCTAGCACAACTGCAGTGGCTGCAGTGATGTGAACCGGCATCACGTGGGGTGGGCGGCGTCAGTGTCGTCGTAACTGCCGTCTGTGTCACGCCTGCTGTGCACCGAGCTACGTTAATGTAAGTATTAACTGCATTTTGCTTACTTGTCACTTCTTCTTCCGTGTGTTTTTGCTTTTAGGAAGCTTTAACTGTCGAGTGCTAGTTATAGTGTTCCATAGATTTCGTGTTTGTTTTGAATGCAGTCAGAGAGAGTCCCTTTAGTCAGCCACAGTGCCAGTGGTGCTAGTGTATGTTCTGAATACAGTACAGAGACAGGTAATGCTATTTTCATTGTTTTCTGCAAGAAGTGACTAGTAACCACAGTTTAGTCAACTATCAGCCGCCTTTAGTGAATTAGCAGTCTAGTTAAAAGTCGATTAACTCTCTACAGTATATTGATTTCTTACTTTAGATGGATAGGATGTGTGATTGCTGTGTACAGACGCAGGAGGAGCTTGCCACTGTTCGTGAACAGCTGAACGTGTTGATGGCCGCAGTCAGCCGTCTTCAGGCTGCTGCCTCGGAGTGTAGCGGCAGTGGGGAGTCTGGTGCGTCGCATGGTACACCCCAGGTGTTACATGCTTCACCCACTCTCTCTGCTGTCGAGACATTTTCGCGGGTACCGGGCGCGGTTGGTCCACCCTATCCCCAAGGGGAGTGGCGGGTTCAGCGACGTTCGCGGCGCACGAGGCGGAGGGTCAATGTGGAAGCTGGCCGTGTGGCATCGCCCGTTCTGTCTGTGAGTGGACATGTGGCCGCTCCTTCAGCAAGGTCCGAGCAGGCACATGGGGAGAGGGGTTTATTAGTGATTGGGAGCTCCAACGTTAGGTGGGTGATGGAGCCCCTTAGGGAAATTGCGGGAAGGTCGAGGAAGAAGGCTAGTGTTCACTCTGTCTCCTTGCTGGGGGGTCTCATCCGAGATGTGGAGGAGACCCTGCCGGCGGCGATAGAGAGCACTGGATGCACCCGACTGCAAATTGATGCTCATGTCGGCACCAATGACTCCTGCCGTCTGGGTTCAGATGTCATCCTCAGTTCATACAGGTGGCTGGCGGAGTTGGTAAAGGCGAAAAGCCTCGATCGCGGGGTGGAATCTGAGCTATTTGCAGTATCGTTCCCAGAACCAATCGTGGTCCTCTGGTTTGTAGCCGAGTAGGAGGCTTAAACCAGAGGCTCAGACGATTCTGCGGAGATCTGGGGTGCAAATTTCTCGACCTCCGCTATCGGGTGGAGAAATGTAGGGTCCCCCAGAATAGGTCAGGCGTGCCCTACACGCAGGAAGCGCCTACAAGGGTAGCGGAGTACTTGTGGAGTGCACATGTAGGTTTTTTAGGTTAGAGAATTCCCTCCCTAGGCCCAACATGACGCCTCCTGAGACGCGGCAAGGTAGGGGTAGGCAAAATGCAACAGAGAATAACAATATTATCCTGCTAATAGTAAACTGCAGGAGCGTCTATAGAAAGGTCCCAGAACTGCTCTCATTAATAAACGGTCACAATGCACACATAGTACTAGCGACAGAAAGTTGGGTGAAACCAAATGTAAACAGTAATGAAATTCTAAACTCAGATTGGAATGTATACCGCAGAGACAGGCTGGACAGTGAAGGGGGTGGCGTGTTTACAGCGATACGAAGTGCAATAGTATCGAAGCAAATTGACGGAGATCCGAAATGTGAGATAATTTGGGTGAAGGTCACGGTTAAAGCAGGCTCAGACATGGTAATTGGATGTCTCTATTGGCCCCCTGGCTCAGCAGCTGTTGTGGCTGAGCACCTGAAGGATAATTTGGAAAATATATCTAGTGGATTTCCCCACCATGTTATAGTTCTGGGTGGAGATTTTAATTTGCCGGGTAGAGACTGGGAGAGTCAAACGTTCATAACGGGTGGCAGGAACAAAGAATTCGGTGAAATTTTTTAAGTGTTTTATCTGAAAACTACGTTGAGCAGTTAAGCAGAGAACCGACTCGTGTCGATAACATATTAGACCCTCTGGTGACAAACAGCCCCGAACTATTTGAAACAGTTAACGCAGAACAGGGAACCATCGATCATATTGCGGTTACTGCATCGATGATTTCAGCCGTAAATAGAAATATTAAAAAGGTAGGAAGATTTTTCTATTTAGCAAAATGCAGATTTCAGAGTACCTGATGGCTCAACACAAAAGTTTTGTCTCAAGTACAGATAGTGTTGAGGATCAGTGGAAAAATTCAAAACCATCGTACAACAAGTGTGAGATGAGTATGTGCCAAGCAAGATCGTAAGAGATTGAAAAGAGCCACCGTGGTACAACAACCGAGTAAGAAAACTGCTGCGGAAGCAAAGGGATCTTCACAGCATACATAAACATAACCAAAGCCTTGCAGACAAACAAAAATTATGTTAAGCGAAATGGAGTGTGAAGAGGGCTATGCGAGAGGCGTTCAATGAATTCGAAAACAAAGTTCTATGTACTGACTTGGCAGAAACTCCTAAGAAATTTTGGTCTTATGTCAGAGCGGTAGGTGGATCGAAACAAAATGTTCAGACACTCTGTGACGAAAATGGTACTGAAACAGAGGAAGACAGACTAAAGGCCGAAATACTAAATGTCTTTTTCCAAGCTGTTTCACACAGGAAGACTGCACAGTAGTTCCTGCTCTATATTGTCGCACGGAAGAGAAAATGGTAGATATCGAAATAGAACGCAGAGGGATAGAGAAACAATTAAAATAGCTCAAAAGAGGAAAGGCCGCTGGACCTGATGGGATACCAATTCGATTTTACACAGAGTACGCGAAGGAAATTGCCCCCTTCTTGCAGCGGTGTACCGTAGGTTTCTAGAAGAGCGTAGCGTTCCAAAGGATTGGAAAAGGGCACAGGTAATCCCCGTTTTCAAGAAGGGACGTGAACATATGTGCAGTGCTATAGACCTATAACTCTAACGTCTATCAGTTGTAGAATTTAGGAACACAGATTATGTTCGAGTATAACGAATTTTCTGGAGACTAGAAGTCTACTCTGTAGGAAAGAGCATGGGTTTCGAAAAAGACGATTATGTGAAACCCAGCTAGCGCTATTCGTCCACGAGACTCAGAGGGCCTTAGACACGGGTTCCCAGGTAGATTCCGTGTTTCTTTACTTCCACAAGGCGTTCGGTACAGTTCCCCACAGTCGTTTAATGAACAAACTAAGAGCGTACGGACTATCAGACCAATTGTGTGATTGGATTGAAGAGTTCCTAGATAACGGAATACAGCATGTCAATCGCAATGGAGAGAAGTCTTCCGAAGTAAGAGTGATTTCAGGTATACTGCCGAGGAGTGTCGTAGGACCGTTGCTATTCACAATATACATAAATGACCTTGTGGATGACATCGGAACTTCACTGAGGCTTTTTGCGGATGATGCTGTGGTATGCCGGCCGGTGTGGCCGAGCGGGTGTAGGCGCTTCAGTCTGGAACCACGCGACCGCTACGGTCGCAGGTTCGAATCCTGCCTCGGGCATGGATGTGTGTGATGTCCTTAGGTTAGTTAGTTTTAAGTAGTTCTAAGTTCTAGGGGACTGATGACCTCAGCTGTTAAATCCCATAGTGCTCAGAGCCATTTTTTGCTGTGGTATATCGAGAGGTTGTAACAATGGAAAATTGTACTGAAATGCAGGAGTATCTGCAGCGAATTGACGCATGGTACAGGGAATGGCAATTGAATCTCCATGTAGAGAAGTGTAATGTGCTGCGAATACATAGAAATAAAGATCCCTTATCATTTAGCTACAACGTAGGAGGTCAGGAACTGGAAGCAGTTAATTCCATACATTATCTGGGAGTACGCATTAGGAGTGATTTAAAATGGAATGATCATATAAAATGGAATGATCATATAAAGTTGGTCGTCGGTAAAGCAGATGCTAGACTGAAATTCATTGGAAGAATCCTAAGGAAATGCAATCCGGCAACAAAGGAAGTAGGTTACAGTACGCTTGTTCGCCCACTGCTTGAATACTGCTCAGCAGTGTGGGATCCGTACCAAATAGAGTTGATGGAAGAAACAGAGAAGATCCAACGGAGAGCAGCGCTCTTCGTTACAGGATCATTTAGTAATCGCGAAAGCGTTACGAAGATAATCGATAAACTCCAGTGGAAGACTCTGCAGGAGAGACGCTCAGTAGCTCGGTAAGGGCTCTTGTTGAAGTTTCGAGAACATACCTTCACCAAGGAGTCAAGCAGTATATTGCTCCCTTCTACGTATATCTCGCGAAGAGACCATGAGGATAAAATCAGAGGCATACCGACAATTCTTCCTTCCACGAACAATTCGAGACTGGAATATAAGGGAGAACCGATAGAGGTACTCAAGGTACCTTCCGCCACACACCGTCAGATGGCATGCAGAGTATGGATGTAGATGTAGATGTCGACCTGTGCTGGAGCTGCAACGTGAAAGCAGAGTCTAAGGATTGTTCATGAGCGCATATAATGGATAAACAAGTGACTAAAGAGGAGCATATCGGCTTCATAAGATCAGCCTGTAAGGTATCATCTCTGGCATGGACAAGAATCATACCACAAAAGAGTGCCGAAATATAAGACTGCCGTGGGGTTTGGCACAGAAAAAGTCACAGGAGAAACCTTGCATTGTAGCAATCCATTGCGCAGAAAGCTTTCGACAAAAGAAGAAGCCAGCCACTGATGACAGTGCCAGGAGGCCCGGATCTCCAGCTGTGACAGTTGACGATGGTCTGCCAGCCAGCCATGCTGAACGTGTTGCATCAACGCCTGGATAGTAAAGTTGTCTGCTGTGCAATGAACGACTAGCTTGGCATCCAGTTTCAAATCAGCTATTGCCTCGGCAGCGGCGTCATCCAGGTGAAAATAGGCAACCAGGTCAGCATTGAACTCAGGGTCAGTGTCTACTGGTAGATCTGAGATTCAAAATAACCTAATAGGCTAGAAGTCAACACGTCATTGGGGAGAGCACGAGGTTTTGTGTTGGGATGAAGCTGTTGCAGAAGGCGATAACCTTCCGGGCCCACATAGGCGAGAAAAATTCGGGACGTTGAACGTCACTAGTGACATCATAAGCAATAAAGTGTTACTGCAGACGAGCTACGTAGTTGCCCGAAGGCTGAACGGTTTTGTCGAATTTGGGAAACTCAGAAAGGGGAAGCTGGCTGAGACAGCTGCATGGCACGCTGTAAACGCTGAATAATAAGCTCATTCGTTTGTTGCATACATTCCAACAGTGCTATCACTAGCGCTGAGGATTCATCAATACCTGGAATACAGTCTGCCATAGCAGACGACAACATAGCAAAAGTGGAAAACTCTTAAACCAACTAGTCGCCACTTAAGTATCTGCGCTAGCTGAGTAGAAATACGGAAAACACAAGCCCGAAAACACTTTATTCGACTCACCAAAACGAAACAATAACACAACCTCCAAAGGAACAACAGACTCGACCCCAACTGCGGATCGACACAAATATCAATAGGAAAGACCGGACGCCTCACGAGGAGCGATCACAATAAACTATTCTACAACATCAAGATGTTCGTCGACTTTACCAACTACAAGAGATCGGTCAGCTAGAAGAGGCGCCGGCCTGTGTAGCCGAGCGGTTCTAGGCGCTTCGGTCTGGGACTGCGAGACCGCTACGGTCGCAGGTTCGAATCCCGCCTCGTGAATGGATGTGTGTGATGTCCTTAGGTTAGTTAGGTTTAAGTAGTTCTACGTTATAGGGGACTGATGACCTCAGATGTTAAGTCCCATAGTGCTCAGAGCCATTTGAGCCATTTTGAACCAGAAGAGGCGTGTGGCCATGGATCCCGGGGTGGCAGATTTCTATACTTCCAAGTGGTGCGACGAGCACACTTTTGCGGCAGTGCGCCGCGCTATAAAGCTCATTTGGCTGATGTATCTGCCGGAACTATTTGGGACCACGTGCCTGACGTATCAAAGTAATTCCTGAGCTAGATGCGATCTCTGGCGAAGCTGTCCTGCAGGCTCCGCGAACGGATAGGATAGTGGTCCCTGGCGGCCGTCAATGGAGACTTGGTGTTTAGTCGTGTTGTGGCTGCTCTTAAATATTTTTGTTGACAACTCACACAATGTAGGTTTTCGTGGGGTACGTACACCCTGTGATGCAAGCATCCCATGTTGAGTGGGTGTGAACTGGGATGCCAATATAGTAGGTGCTACGATGTATGAAGTGGGCGGCCACAGCATATGATATTTTTAGATTACAGCGACATCTACCATGAATGGAAGACAGTGGTTTGCGTAAACTGTAAATATCTTTTGGCGTAGATTCCGAACACACTATAGAATAGAAAGGTTTTTTATTTTAAAATAAATAGCTAACACCGACCATTCAGGAGGAGTGCTAGAATGTGGCCAGTTGTAGCATTGTAGCACATGCACATGTCCCGTTTAGTAATATTAAGTTTTCACCTGGAATATTTTTTTTCGTACTATGCATCGTTTCCGAGATATGTAGCTGTCTCAAATGGAAACAAACACATTGTATAAAGAAAATTTCATGTCTGGCTTTAAATTCGTAACAACTTTTCTTCAGAATTCGATTTCTCTGTTGAGATGATGAAAAAGAAATTTGCTATTAATTAATGAAAAGAAAATAAGATGCCCACCGACGATGCTTAACTTTCAAACATCCATGTATGGATAAGAAAGAAAAAAATTATGTTCGCTCAATGCGGACTCTATCCAATGCCGTCTTTATTCATAAGCAAATACTACATCTACATCTACATCTACATCTACATCTACATCCATACTCCGCAAGCCACCTGATGGTGTGTGGCGGAGGTTACCTTCAGTATCTCTATCGGTTCTCCCTTCTATTCCAGTCTCGTATTGTTCGTGGAAAGAAGGATTGTCGGTATGCCTCTGTGTGGGCTCTAATCTCTCTGATTTTATCCTCCTGGTCTCTTCGCGAGACATACGTAGGAGGGAGCAATATACTGCTTGACTCTTCGTTGAAGGTATGTTCTCGAAACTTGAATAAAAGCCCGTACCGAGCTACTGAGCGTCTCTCCTGCAGAGTCTTCCACTGGAGTTTATCTATCATCTTCGTAACGCTTTCGCGATTACTAAATGATCCTGTAACGAAGCGCGCTGCTCTCCGTTGGATCTTCTCTATGTCTTGTATCAACCCTATCTGGTACGGATCCCACACTGCTGAGCAGTATTCAGGCAGTGGGCGAACAGGCGTACTGTAACCTACTTCCTTTGTTTTCGGATTGCGTTTCCTTAGGATTCTTCCAATGAATCTCAGTCTGGCATCTGCTTTACCGACGATCAACATTATACTATCATTCCATTTTAAATAACTCCTAATGCGTACTCCCAGATAATTTATGGTATTAACTGCTTCCAGTTGCTGACCTGCTATTTTGTAGCTAAATGATAAAGGATCTATCTTTCTGTATATTCGCAACACATTAATACTGACACAAGAGTGAGCTGCAACCTCGAAATAAATGTGTACACAGAGGTAATTGTCGTGTTCCATGTCAATCGCGGCACAATGAAGGCCTCAAGTAGCTCGTCAGAAGTTGACAAGATCAGCAGGCAGTTTTGTCAGTGAGAGAGGGAGGTCAGCAGAGACATCGACGGGCACGCAAGTAGTTTCATTCGTTTCCTCGATGTAGCAGCCATAGCGCTAGATTAAAGTCTAGGGGAGAACAACAGAACGAGCATAACACCTGGACAGCCAGTAGCGTTGGGTACCCTGAAGGAAGCGGCACGTGAAAGAAGTTTGGCCGCTGCGGCGCAACGTCTGGACGAGCCAGCAGTGCGGCAGCCGTTGGATGTTGAGTCTGGAAGACAACACAGAGGAGCAGCGCCACCTGCACTGAGTAGTACCGGCGGGTGTGTTCCGGTCGTCATGGTGCCTGCACAATTACTGTCTCTGAGGTGTAAGGGTAGTCATTGTGCCTTTGTTCCGGTGGTCCTGTACTTAAGACTCCACAAGTAAAACGCTCCTCTTTAACTGACAGTCCTCTGATGAACTGAAAGCTACAGCGAATTGGCTGAATGTACTACCCGTGTTATGCTTAACTGTTAAACAATAATGCACATTAATTCACTTATTCTTTTTTATAGTGACTGATTGTCGACAGATGTTAAAACTAATGACATTATTCAATACTTCCATTTGCCTTTTTAAAACTATTTCTTTGCGAATTTTTATTTATTTTAGAAATAGGAAATCACTGAAGTAAAGATCGCACATGAAATCTTCATTATATGGATTGATTACTAGTTCCGGTTAACGATTCAGCCATCTCCAGTTCTTATAACATTCCTGATTTATGTTAGCGTCATTACTGCTTCAATTGTAGTTAAAATATTTCATAAAAAAATCGTACATGAGATAATTAAAAACATTTTTCATCGTTCGTGGCCAGCGTGACCGAACGATGGTCGTCAGACAAATGCGCTATGCCGTTACTACTTTGAAACTGACACAGTCAGTATTTACGTCATTGCGTAGGAGGGATCGTCAAATAAATGTTGCAATGACGTGATCCATGTGAGTAGTGAGGCAGCAACGGCAAAGCAACATATATATCATTATCTCTGTTATGAACTAATCTAAATGCTGGAACAGATTAACGTTTTTGTTGTACAACCATGGCTTCAGTTTCAGTGGCCAAGAACGATGAGAAGCTGTTTTTAGCTACGTCACGTATGGATGTTGCCTTCTTCGAAAGATGTTAAGGATGTGTAAAGCCGTAGTAGCACCAAAACGTATCGAAAAAGTTTTTTTGATCTGAAGATGGTCATATTTATACCGGAAACTACTAATCAATCCTGCTACCACATTTTATGAGCGGTCATAAGTTCTAGGTTCCTCCGTCCAAAACATAACTAAGAAATTTACAATAGACCACGTATCTCCGCGCCGGCCGTGGTGGCCGTGCGGTTCTAGGCACTTCAGTCCGGAACCGCGTGACTGCTACGGTCGCAGGTTCGAATCCTGCCTCGGGCATGGATGTGTTTGATGTCCTTAGCTTAGTTAGGTTCAAGTAGTTCTAAGTTCTAGGGGACTGATGACCTCAGATGTTGAGACTCATAGTGCTCAGAGCCATTTGAACCACGTATCTCCGGGTTGACCGTGTCAACAAACTTGCCTGAATTTTTGCCTTTGTCGGTATTTCACCTTAGTTAACGTTCTACATTAATACGAGGTACATTTATTGTCTATAACGGAATTGTGGCCACAGTTCAGTTTTGTTTTTGAAATGACACTGTATTTCATAGGAAAAAGATACTTATGTCGCAAAACTCCCATCCTTCCATGCCTTAGCCTCAATGCTGCTGCAGCCCTATCAGTCGTTAAACTTAAAATATTATTCACTGACCGTCTTCAAAGTTTTTGAAAGTAAGTAATACCTCTTACTTTAATAATTTAATTCACATGACAGTTGAAGTGCAGTTCTACGTCATTTTTCATTAGACTATTGTTAACCAAATGAGAATAAATTTTACCGTACAGGGGACCGATACCATCCTAAATGTCTTATAGTTATTAAACCTAAGCAGGTATTTGTTCTTAAGTTAATCTTTCTAATTGCTTGTAATACATATCTTAGATCTCTGCCGTTTAGACTAGAATCCTTCTAGAAGTAACTGCAAATTTCTTAAACAGATTAAATTTAAAACTTTTCCAGGTTAAATTACTGTTTCTTAACACTTACATGCCCTTTCTATTGTGTCATTGTTTGTTTTCAATCGTTTTAACTGTCTCATTAAGAAAGTTTGTTGTGCTCTGTTAGTATTTCGAATGTAATTTAATTTTCTGTCTGTTGTGGTCATTTGATTGAAACCGATGTTCTACCCTTTCCCCTTGGGTCATGTTCGGTGATCCATTTACGGGAACTATGCCTGCAGGGTTCTGACTGCCTGTAATAGCGCCTGTTTAAAAATTGTTGCTCTGAATTTGATTCTGCGTTTGTCTGAATAATGATTGCAATCATGATCTAAATAATGCGCAAAGTAATCTTATAAAATATATCTTTGAAATTCGCTATTTAATTGTAATGCTCCCCCTCTCCACAACCCTCCCATGAACCGTGGACTTCACCATTGGTGGGGGGGCTTGTGTGGCTCAGAGATACAGATAGCCATACCGTAGGTGTAACCACGACGAAGGGGTTTCTGTTGAGAGGACAGATAAACGTGTGGTTCCTGAAAAGCCTTTTCAGTAGTTACAGGGGCAAGAGTCTATGTGATTTACTTATCTGACCTTGTAACGTCAACCAAAACGGCCATCTTGTGCTGGTGCTGTGAACGTCTGAAAGCAAGGAGAAACTACGGCCGTAATTTTTCCCGAGGGCATGCTGCTTTACTGTATGGTTAAATGATGATAGCGTCCTCTTGGGTAAAATATTCACGGGGTAAAATAGTCCCCCATTCGGACCTCCGGGCGGGGCGGAAATTACTCAGGAGGACGTCATTATCAGGAGAAACAAAACTGGTATTCTACAGATCGGAGCGTGGAACGTCGGATCTCTTAATCGCGCAGGTGCATCAGAAAAATTAAAACAAGAAATTTATAGGTTAAAGTTAAATATAGAGGGATTTAGTGAAGTTCGGCGTCAGGAGGAACAAGACTTCTCGTCAGGTGAATGCAGGGCTATAAATACAAAATGAAATGCAGGAGTAGGTTTAATAATTAATAAAAAAGTAGAAGCGCAGGTAAGCTGCTACAAACAGCATAGTGAATGCGTTATTGTACCCAAGATAGACTGGAAGCCCACACCAACCAAAGTAGCATAAGTTTATACGCCAAATAACTCCGCAGATGATGAAGAGATTGAAGCAATGTATGGTGAGAAAAAAGAAAACTATTCGGGTAGTGAAGGGAGTTGTAAATTTAATAGTCATGGAGTACTGGAATTAGATAGTAGGAAAGGAAGAGAAGGTAAAGTAGTAAGTAAATGGGGAATGGGGATAAGGAATTAAATAGGAAACCACCTGGTAAAATTTTGCACAGAGCATAATCATAGCTAACACCTGGTTTAAGAATCATGAAAGAAGGCTGTATACTTGAAAGAGGCCTGGAAACACGGGAAAGTTTCAGACAGATTATATTACGGTAAGACAGAGATTTAGGAACCAGGTTTTAAATAGTATGACATTTCCAGGGGCAGATGTGGACTCTAACCACACTCTGTTGGTTATGAACTGCAGATTAAAACTGAACAAACTGCAAAATTGTTGGAATTTAAAGAGATGGGACCTGGATAAACTGAAAATAGCAAAGGTTGTAGAGAGTTTCAGAAAGAGCATTAGGGAACAATTGACAAGAATAGGGGGAGAAATACAGTAGAAAAAGTATGGGTAGCTTTGAGAGATGAAACAGTGAAGGTAGAAGAGGACCAAGTAAGTAAAAAGACGAGGGTTAGTTGAAATCCTTGGACAACAGAAGAGATATTGAATTCAATTGATGAAAGGATAAAATATAAAAATGCAGTAAATGACGCCGAGAGAACGAAACACAAATGTCTCAAAACTGAGATTGATAGGAAGTGCAAAATGCCTAAGCAGGGATGGCTAGAGGACAAATATAAGGATTTTCTTCTTCTTCTTCTTCTTCTTCTTCTTATTCTTCTTGGTGCCGTACACTTATAGTGCTCCTTTGCATCTTGACCCAGCTCTTCTAAGTTGTTGATGGCAGTTCATGTCTTGATATTCTGTGACCATGATTGCTTCCTTCTACCTGGAGGGCGCCTATCTTCTATTCTGCCTTTTAAAATTAATTACAGAAGTTCATATTTCTTTCCTCTTTTGATGTTCCCCAGATACGATATCTTTTTCTTCTGTTAATTGTCCCCTTTAGTTCTGTACCCACCCCAGGTCTATGCAGCACTTCAGCATTACTCACTTTCTCAATCCACGGTATTTTTAGTAATTGGCGCAAGGACAACATTTTTATTGCTTCTAATCTGTTTAGAGAAGCTGCTTTAATTGCCCAAGTTTCCACTCCATGGGGTAGGACGGGGTAACACAGCAATGTACCACCCTTATTCTAAGATGGAGCGGCATGACGAATATTAATTTCCTCAACACAATGAAGTTTCGAATTTATCATAGATCTCAGATATTTAAATTTGGTTACTTTCTTGATTTTACTACCATAAATGACTAGGAACTCGTTTCGACCAGGGCTTCTTACAATTGACATCCATTTAGTTCTCCTGGCATTTATTTTGACACCAAACTGCTGAACAGCTTCTGTGTCTTTAAGAATGTAAAGGCATATATCACTAGGGGTAAGATAGATACTGCCTACAGGAAAGTTAGACCTTTGGAGAAAGGAGATCCACTTATTAATATTAAAAGATCAGATGGAAAACCAGTTCTAAGCAAGGAAGGGAATGCAGAAAAGTGGAAGGACTATGAGGAGGGTCTATACAAGGGCAATGTACTTTATGGCAATATTATGAAAATGGAAGGAGACTTAGATGAAGATGGAATGGAAGACATGATACTGCGTGAAGAATTTGACAGAGCACTGAATTACGTAACTCGAAACAAGGCGCCGGGAGTAGACAGTATTCCATTGGAGCTACTTATAGCCATGGGAGAGCCAGCCCTAACAAAACTCTACCATCTGGTGAGCAAGATGTATGAGATAGGCGAAATGCCCTCAGGCGTAAAGAAGAATATAATAATTCCAATACCTAATAAAGCAGGGGTTGACAGATGTGACAATTACTGAACTATCAGTTTAATAAGTCACAGCTGCAAAAAATCAACACGAATTCAGTACAGACGAATGGAAATGCTAGTAGAAGCCGACCTCGAGGAAGATCAATTTGGATTCAGTAGAAATGTTGGAACACGTGAGGCAATACTGAGCCTACGACTTATCTTAGAACATAGGGTAAGGAAAGGCAAACTTATGTTTCTAGCAATTGTAGACTTAGAGAAAGTTTTTGACGAAGTTGACTGGAACACTCGCTTTCAAATGCTGAAGGTGGCGTCGGTCAAATACAGAGACCGATAGGCTATTTACAATTAGTACAGAAACCAGATGGCAGTTATAAGAGTCGAGGGGCATGAAATGAAACCAACGGTCGGGAAAGGAGTGAGACAGGGTTGTAATTATTCCCAATGTTACTCAGTCTGTATATTGAGCAAGCAGTAAAGGAAACAAAAGAGAAATTAGGAGTACGAATAAAATCCATGGAGAAGAAGTAAAAACTTTGAAGTTTGCCGATAACATCGTAATTCTATCAGAGACAGCAAAGGATCTGTAAGAGCAGTTGAACGGAATGGAGACTGTCTTGAAAAGGGGATATAAGATGATCATAAAAATGCAAAATGAGGATAATGGAATGCAGTCGAATTAAATCAGGTGATACTGAGGAAATTATATTGGGACATCAGGCACTTAAAGCAGTGGATGAGTTTTCCTAATTGGGGAAGAAAATAACTGTGATGATCGAAGTAGAGAGGATATAAAACGTAGACTAGCAATGGCCAGGAAAGCGTTTATGAAGAAAAGAAATTTGTTAACATCAAGTATAAATCTATGTGGCAGGCAGTCTTTTCTCTAAGTGTTGTTATGGTGTGTAATTATGTATGGAAGTGAAACAAGGACTATAAATAGTTCACAATAGAAGCTTTGGAAATGTGGTTCTACAGAAGAATGATGGGGATTAGATGGGTAGACCACGTAACTAATGAGAAAGTACTGAATAGTTTTGGGAAGAGGAGTAATTTGCGGCACAACTTGACTAGAAAAAGGGATCGGTTGGTAGGACCTGTTCTGATGCATCAACTAATCATCAGTTTAGTACTGGAGGGGCGTGTGGAGGGTAAAAATCGTAGACGATGACCAAGAGATGAATACACTAAGCAGATTCAGAAAGATGTGGGCAGCAGTAGTTACTTTGAGATGAAGGAGGGGAAAAAAACAAAAAAAAAAAAAAAAAACAAATGATCATATGGCGTCAGTGCCCGGGAATTCGCAGGCGGGAAGTTCGGCCGCCAAGTGCAAGTCTTACTGAGTGTGACGCGACATTGGGCGGCTTGCGCGTCGACAATGGGCATTAAATGATGATAGCACAACACCCAGTCCCTGAGGGGACAAATTCTCCCAGCCCAGCATAGAATCGAACCCGGGACCCCGTAAGAAGCTCTCCGATGCGCTGACCGTTCAGCTAATGGGGCGCACGAGATGAAGTAGCTTGCACAGGATAGAGTAGAATGGAGAGCTGCACCGAACCAGTCTCTGGACCGAAGACCACAACACAAAAATTGTGATTGGTGCTTGAAACTTCCATTTACTTTTTGTGAACTGGCCCTCCCACTCAACAGCTGACTATGCTGACGCCAATGTGGGGGACGATTTCACTAATAATATCAAACAGCTTAGGATTCTAAAAGTTAGATGTTGCGACGCACATTGACGAGGGTGTTTCTTGTATTACTAGTCCAATTCAGCAACTATTAGAAGTATGAAAAGAGAAAGTGTTCTCCTATATCTCTTCATCGCCTGTGTGTCACAAATTTAGTGTGGACAAAGTCATAGAATTATACTTAAAAGTGAAGTGCACTGAAGTTACTAGATTTCATTAATACGTTTTGAGATTAATAAACACAGTTTATCAATGTTGTTAAGTTTTGTTTTGTGAGAAAATGTGCTTCGTTATCTAAACCCTTCCCCTTAGGCGAACTTGCCCCTACTTCCTCATTTCAGATGCTGGGTACGCGCACGTTCAGTAGTGGAAGTGAAGGAAAAACTGTGGGCCTAAATATTCGGAACCACGATGGGGTGTGTCGCGACGAACGCCCAGGTTCTGCGAAGTCCGACAGGATATTGAAAGAGGACCATTACGCACGGCCACGCCGTCTGCATCGAATCCTACCCGCCATTTCCGTCGCGCTGCCATTCCGATGGCCTACGCGCGGCTGCCGTTCGCTTTATCGCCAACGGCGGTGGATTTTTAGGTCGTTGCTGACTGCTGGAAATGTTCCGGCAGCTCTTATAGTCTGGTGGTGTATGGTAATATCACGCACCAGGCTGGATCACACGGTCTAATGCCGAACATCAAGAGAGAAATGGATTCACTTCTTACATTCTATTTTCACCCGTGAAGGCGGTCAACCAAGTGCTAACCACTTTGCGATGTCCTCAAAGAGGACATCTATCTGGCGGAGAGTGCTTAAATTGCTAGTCAATAGACCCAGTGATTTTCTGAATCGCGCCTCGGTTGAGGCCTCATTTGGGAACGACACTAGCTTACGATTTGAACTGTAAAAAACTAGTGCTCGCAGAATGAACGTAAAGCACTTCCCCGCTAAAGGCAAAGGTCCGAGTTCAACTCTCGGTCCGGCGCACACATTTGCCAGGGGTTTCATCTAGTGCTTACTCATTAAGTTCGGTGATACTTTTCGTTTTCATGCACATGTAATGTTAGTCTCACGCATGCGTTGGCGCTTCGGTTTGGAGCACACTTCGCCATGAATATAGAAACACAAGAGAGAAACCTCATTCTACAATAAGAAAATTTGTACTCGATATCAAGGCTCCTGGAGTCAAAATAGTCACATTTGACCTTCCTACTGAGTTATGGTGGTATCTCTTTTTCCAGAGTTGTCGTTAGGCACAACATGACTTACATCTGTTTATCACACATTATTTTATTGATAACATCTACGTCTACATCTACACTCCTGGAAATGGAAAAAAGAGCACATTGACACCGGTGTGTCAGACCCACCATACTTGCTCCGGACACTGCGAGAGGGCTGTACAAGCAATGATCACACGCACGGCACAGCGGACACACCAGGAACCGCGGTGTTGGACGTCGAATGGCGCTAGCTGCGCAGCATTTGTGCACCGCCGCCGTCAGTGTCAGCCAGTTTGCCGTGGCATACGGAGCTCCATCGCAGTCTTTAACACTGGTAGCACGCCGCGACAGCGTGGACGTGAACCGTATGTGCAGTTGACGGACTTTGAGCGAGGGCGTATAGTGGGCATGCGGGAGGCCGGGTGGACGTACCGCCGAATTGCTCAACACGTGGGGCGTGTGCACTCCACAGTACATCGATGTTGTCGCCAGTGGTCGGCGGAAGGTGCACGTGCCCGTCGACCTGGGACCGGACCGCAGCGACGCACGGATGCACGCCAAGACCGTAGGATCCTACGCAGTGCCGTAGGGGACCGCACCGCCACTTCCCAGCAAATTAGGGACACTGTTGCTCCTGGGGTATCGGCGAGGACCATTCGCAACCGTCTCCATGAAGCTGGGCTACGGTCCCGCACACCGTTAGGCCGTCTTCCGCTCACGCCCCAACATCGTGCAGCCCGCCTCCAGTGGTGTCGCGACAGGCGTGAATGGAGGGACGAATGGAGACGTGTCGTCTTCAGCGATGAGAGTCGCTTCTGCCTTGGTGCCAATGATGGTCGTATGCGTGTTTGGCGCCGTGCACGTGAGCGCCACAATCAGGACTGCATACGACCGAGGCACACAGGGCCAACACCCGGCATCATGGTGTGGGGAGCGATCTCCTACACTGGCCGTACACCACTGGTGATCGTCGAGGGGACACTGAATTGTGCACGGTACATCCAAACCGTCATCGAACCCATCGTTCTACCATTCCTAGACCGGCAAGGGAACTTGCTGTTCCAACAGGACAATGCACGTCCGCATGTATCCCGTGCCACCCAACGTGCTCTAGAAGGTGTAAGTCAACTACCCTGGCCAGCAAGATCTCCGGATCTGTCCCCCATTGAGCATGTTTGGGACTGGATGAAGCGTCGTCTCACGCGGTCTGCACGTCCAGCACGAACGCTGGTCCAACTGAGGCGCCAGGTGGAAATGGCATGGCAAGCCGTTCCACAGGACTACATCCAGCATCTCTACGATCGTCTCCATGGGAGAATAGCAGCCTGCATTGCTGCGAAAGGTGGATATACACTGTACTAGGGCCGACATTATGCATGCTCTGTTGCCTGTGTCTATGTGCCTGTGGTTCTGTCAGTGTGACCATGTGATGTATCTGACCCCAGGAATGGGTCAATAAAGTTTCCCCTTCCTGGGTCAATGAATTCACGGTGTTCTTATCTCAATTTCCAGGAGTGTATATCTATGCTCCGCAAGTCATCGTATCGTGTATAGCGAAGAGTATCAAGTGTACTACTTCCTCTTCCTCCCTTTGCTGTTCTGGTCCGGAATGGTTTGCAGGGAGATTGCTTGTTGGTAGGCCCTCGTTCGGTCTGGTATCATTTAAAACTTAATGTCACCCTTTTTTCACGAACTATAGTAATGTACATCCTTCAGATATTAGTACCGAACGACAACGTGACTCTCAGCGCCTCTCAAGTAGCATCTGACACTTGAGTAGAGACATCACCTCCCTGACGAATTCACGTTTACTAAATGGATCTTCCACAACACAATTCGGATATTAAATGAAATTTTCATTCTGCAGTGGAGTGTGCGGTGGTATGAAACTTCCTGGTCGTTTAGAATAGTGTTCCGGACCGTGACTCTAACCTTTGCCTGTCGCTGGCAAGTGCTCCGCTATCTGAACTACCCAAGCTCGACTCACGACCCGTCCTCGCAGCTACCCTTGGGAGGTGGGTGGCGAGGTACTGGCGGAAGTGAAGCTGTGATGACGGGTCGTGAGTCCGTCTTGAGTAGCTCAAATGGTAGAGCACATGTTCGTGGAAGGCAAAGTACCGAGCTCAAGTCTAGATTTGGCATACTATTTTAATCTGCTAGGAAGTTTCAATTTGGATCTTATTTGGAACTTCTCTATGTCCTCTATCAAGAGTGTCTACTCCGATACCAGATACGCGAGCAATATTCAAGCTACCGATACGTCCATCGAGAGTTGACCACAGCTTCTGATGATTCTTCCAATGAATCTGAGTGTGACGTATGTGTTACCTGTGATCATCTTTATGTGATCGTTACACATTGAATCACTCTGTACTCGTTTTCTTTTTTAGTCATCAGTCTTCTGACTGGTTTGATGCGGCCCGCCACGAATTCCTTTCCTGTGCCAACCTCATCCTCTCAGAGCAGCGCTTGCAACTCACGTCCTTAATTATTTGCCGGATGAATTCCAATCGCTGTATTCCTGTATAGTTTTTGTCCCTTGCGGTTCGGTGTAGTACCGTGGAAGTCATTCCCTGCTGCCTTAAGAAATGTCTTACCATGCTGTCCCTTCTCCTCCTCATTGTTTCACATATTCCTTTCTTCTCCGATTCTGCGCAGAACCTCCTCATTCCTCACCTGAACAATCCACCTAATTTTCGACATTCGTCACTAGGACCACATTTCAGATTCTTCAGTTCCATTCTGTTCCAGTTTTCCTACTGTCCATGTTTCACTGGCTTTCAATTTAGTGCTCCAGAAGTACATTCTCAGAAATTTCTTCCTCAGATTAAAGCATATATTCGATATTAGTAAACTTCTCTTGGCCAGGAATGCCCCTTCTGCCAGTGCTAGTCTACTTCTGATGTCCTCTTTGCTCCTTCCGTCATTGACTATTTTGCTCACTAAATAGCAGAATTCCTTCACTTCATCTACTTCTTGATCGTCAATCGTGTTGTTGAACTTTTCCCTGCTCTCATTTCTGCTTCTACTAATTACCTTCGTTTTTCGTCTAGTCCTTACTCTCAATCCAAATACTGTGTTTATTAGACTGTTCATTCCATTTAGTGGATCATGTAAATCTTCTTCATTTTCACTCAGGTTAACTATGTCATCAGCGAATCGTGTCATGGATATCCTCTCACTTCGAATTTTAATCAACTCCTGATCCTCTGTGTACTCATACTCGCAAATATTTAGTGAATGTGACTGCTTCCAGTCACTACTCTGCAATCGCTAATCGTAGAATCGCCGTATTTATGCAGAAAACATTACTTTTGTTTATGTTGAGTGTCAGCTGACAATTCGTAAACCAAGCATCGAAACACTGCAGGTTTTCCTCCATTTCACTACAATTTCCAGTGGTGTGACTTCCCTGTACGTAACAGCATGGACCCCGAAAGGGATCTTGAGATGTTACGCACTAAAAGGAACAGGTCCATAACATTGCCTTGGGGTACGCCCAAAGTTATTTACCTCCTCATACAATGACATGTTGTAGTTTCTTTGCTAAGAACTCTTGAAACCAGTCACAAAACTAGTTTATTCTGTATACTTGTATTTTATTTGGCTACAGTGCGGAACTGTACCGAACGCCTTCTCGAAGTCAAGCAACGCGTTTTCAGGTGCCCAGCTATCTGGGTCTACACGAAAGAGGGTGCTTGGTTTCACTCCATCATTGATTTTGATATCAATACTGTTTTCTGTAGAGGATATACTTTGTTATCCAGAGGTGTCACAATACGTGAGCATAAAACGTGTGACACTGTTCGTTGCAATATTGAGCAATAGACTACTGGAAGCGTAAGAGCTCGTTAGTGAGTGAAGAAATTTCGTGGGCGAGCATGTGTGTATGTGTGTGTGTGTGTTTCTTACGTGTGCATGTGTGTGTGTGTGTGTGTGTGTGTATGTGTGTGTTGTGTGTGTGTATGTGTGTGTGTGTGTGTGTGTGTGTGTGTGAGTGCTTGGCGTGCATGTGTGACTGAGGGTTACTTTCATAAATCCAATATAGTCTTTAAACGTACGTTGTAGAACGTGATACTCGCAGCCATTGCCCAATATCTCTTGTTAGCAACTAATAGAGGGACATGGTCCAAGCAAACTACTCACAACTGACGATTTTGTGGTGATGAAACTGTTCCGTCCTCCGCGATAACGGATGGATAGTAGTGCACTATATGGTCAAAAATATCCAGATACCTGCTAGTGCGGACATTAATATGGGTTGTGTTCGTCCTCGCCTCTGTGAAGGCTTGAAATCACTGGGGGGACATTTTCAGTGAGATATCTCAGTGTCTTTGGAGAAATGGTAGCCCGGTCTTCCCACGAGAGCCGAGACTAGAAAGGATAGTGATGAGAATGATATTTTTACTCTGCAGCGGAGTGTGCGCTGATGTGAAACTTCCTGGCTCTACCACTTGCCCGCACTTGCCCGCGGATGACAAAGGTCCTGAGTTTGAGTCTCCGACCGGCATACATTTTTAATCTGCCAGGAAGTTTCAAGGATAGTGATGTTGGACGCTGCGGTCCGGAGCGGCGTTTCCGTTGCAGCTCATCCCGAACGAGTTCCGCTGGGTTCCAGTTGGGCGTCTGAATAGGGCAGTCCATTTCAGGAGGATCAGTGTTCACTTCCATTATCACTGAGATGGACCCTTAAGACAGGATACACTCACATACTGACTGTATCATCGTCTCCAAACGGTTCCAGTCCTGTACGTAACACAATTAGTTTTTCCTTAATCGCAATAATGAGACTACACACCAATCATAAAAGCAATCCCTGACGTAGCACCACCTCCTCTGTACCTCACTATTGGCACCACAAGTAATAGCAAGTAACGTTCTCCAGGCATTCGCCAAACCCAGTCCCTTCCATCAGATTTCCACAGCGTTTAGCGTAATCCGTCTCCCCAAATCAGTCATTTCCATCCACTGTACAGTAGCGGCGCTTTGGATATCACCAAAAGAGTCGCTTAGCATTGGGTGCAGAAATTTGTGGCTTATGAGGAGCTTCTTGATCACTGTACTTAGCCGAGCGCCGGATTCGATAGCTAGTGCCCGGCGAGTTTAGCACATTCTTTGCCGGATACCGGATACATGTATTCTCTGTTGCAAGAGGGGAATTGGGTTGTACAGAAAGTTTGGATGACAGTCGAGACGTGGTGGTTGTGGCGGCTGGCGAGTCCGGTGGCACATAGAGGCTTTCTAGAGAACAACTGGTCAGCACTAACGACGCACCGTCTTCCTGGAGAGAGACTTGGCGATCGGATTTGTCCATGCAGGCCGGTGCGGTAGATGACACGCCGTGCTGGGATAGGCTAATCCTGCACTGGCTGTACTTATTCGGGCTGTACTCTGGCTCCTCCCGATTAATTGCGCGCGATCCTGCGAGCCCACCGGATCATGACCCATTCAGCATAAAACCATAGGATTTTGCCGGGAAACGAACCAACGCCTTTTTCGGGTTCCTTGGTCCAGGAAAGGGTCCGGTCCCGCCGTCTTATGTTTATGGTGTTCTCCAGTTACCTGATGTTGGTTGTATTTAAAGCAGCTTAATGATGGCATTTTGACTTGTTTTCAATTTTGTTTCCTTTCATTTTGCTGCGCTCGCCCATTTTCCAGCTAAAGTTATTCTGAAACGTTTTCTGGCATGTGATCAAGTCTCTCCCGTGCGAAAATCGACTTTATGTTGTGTAAGTGTTTTGAAAATCATTTTTGTACGCTCCCAGATTTCAGTAAAGTGTAGACTGTTCTTATGGTGATTTAATTTTAAGGCCTAGAGGCCTAAGCGCAATTCTGAGAAAGATTTTGTCACTATGTTGGTTTCAAGAAAATAAATTTGCTTTATTTAGTGGTTCTGACTTGTTTTCGCAGCCAGTAAGATTCCCCCCCCCCCCCCCCTCCAGATACCGTAATAAGCTTTAGCAGAAATTAAGAGAATTCTTCTGCTAATGATACTTAGTTCTGTAAAGTTGTATGTAACACTACAGAAAACTATTCAATGAGGACATCTGAAGTTCCTGAGAACCCCTGAGTTAATTATTAAGCCTGTGAATTTATTATTAATCAAATAAAAGGTCATATATATTCTGGGTTCTGGATACTTGTTTGGAGGCTGCTTCTGCAGACATTAAGATAATTGTGATATTTGTTCTGCACTTAAGATACTAATTATTTTTGATTCCCGGTAGATATTCCAACTCAAAAGTGTGTTCCTTGCTCGAAACGATTAATTTTCACTAGCATCACTAGGTGAGTTAGCATTTGGTGGCGCTTTAACCTGAACTTGTTGTTTTTTATTTCCTTTAGAGCCATGACAAAGGCTTTGGTTTTATTGAACCTGTTCACTGATATAGACAGCTATAGTGTGTATGTCATAGTGCACTACCTATCCTCTCATGGCTTGTTGTCGCTGATTTCAGTTGTGTCGTCTGCGGTTTTGTGCCCTGACCTGACTTGGGGCTGCTCAATTACTCCTCTGTCATATTCGGGTTATGATTGCCTCGACATGAGTTTCATTATACATAATTAATATTTAATGTTTTGATGGATAAAGAGGGAGGCTATTTACGGGCAGGTCCGGCGGCCTTCGTGCAGGTCTTATTACATTCGACGCCGCATTGGGTGACCTGCGCGCCGGATGGGGATGAAATGATGATGAAGACAACACAACACCCAGTCCCTGAGCGAAGAAAATCCCTGGTCCAGCTGGGAATTGAATCCGGTCCCGTAGGACGGCAATTCGTCACGCTGACCACTTAGCTATCGGATCGGACAAGAATTTAAAAAATGCCTAAACTGTTTCGCTTATGGTATATCACTTCTTCTGGCTTTTCTGAACGGTGAAATCTCTAGTTTGATCTTTAATGCATTTTTTAAGTTGAGCGTTGTAACACACTGTTGAGGAAAAGAAATTATTGTTGATTAACAAACTGTTATAAAGAGTACTTGCTAACAAATGATGTTCAATTGTTTTTCCCAACCGTTCCTCTAGGACCTGTTGGTTGGCACCCTCCTAAGATACGAGCGCTTGATGCCAGTAATGTGCACACCATTATTTTTATGTCCGTAAGTGCTGAAACTGTGATTCCTTTTGCTGATTCATGAGGCATTAAAGTTTCCCTGAACACTGCTCGACGTTTTCTATCCGTCAGTATTTGAGGTCTCCCTCATCTTCGTTTCCTTATAGTTGTCTCTTCATGTTTCGACTTCTCTCTTGGGCAGCTGCAGAAAGTGAATGATTTGTTACTCACATGTCATCAACTAACTAGTTCCCGTTCAAACTCAGTGAGCTCCTCTGACTGACCTACTCTGCTGGCACTGCATCTTCACTGGCAACACAACTCTTCCCGCCACCTTTCATACTGGCGCGTCACAACTGCCGCGTCACAACTAGCGCTCAGTTCCGGATACGTCTCATCAGATACTAATGTCGTAACGTAGCATAAATAGACTTAAAGTTTTCCCTGAGACATTTAAATCTCATATTTATCTGCGATAATGATGGAAGCAGATGAAAGGAATTAAAAATTATATCGCGACCTGAATTCGAACGCGTGTCTTCTTGCTTAGTAGGCAGAAATGCTAACCATTTTTTAACTCATTTTGTTCGTTGTTGGACGTCGAATTTGGTCGGAGCGAACATCCCACCATGGTTGTTCAAGTTAATCGTTGATCCATTAACTCAGTTGTTTTTATTACAGAGTGCGGCTAACCCTCTGACCGAACACGTGCCGGCCCATTTTCTTTATCCTCGGGACTCCTTAGCGATATCGTTGCCACAATGGCTAGACGGGATTCGGCCTTAGAGGCGTTCAGGCTTAATACCACGGATGGTAGCTTTGCAACACCTGCCGCTCGTCCGAGTGCGTGAACCAAATATCCGAACCAGCGGTTCCTCTCGTGCTGACCTGGATTACTATCGCAATGACACAGTCATCAGTAGGGTAAAACTAATCTCTTTCACGACGGTCTGAGCCATTAGACCACCGCAGCACTATGATCACCATTGATAGACAAACTACCCAAGTCGAGTGCATTCCCAAACACATACTATCTTCAACTTATTTTCACCCTACATTGTCAACCGGTGGTGTAATGATTGGTATTTCTGCCTAGTCAGCAAGCAAAACTGGTTTCGAGTCCCAGCCGTGGCACGAATTTTAATTCCTTCTTATGTTTCCATCATTAGCATTAATACAGCGAAGCAATGACTATTTGATGCGTTTAACTACATCGACCAAAATTAACAAGAACGTGAAACAAAACTGAAAATTCCGATTGTTGCATAAGCACAGTGAACCGAAAGCAAGCGGATGCGCGTTGACACATAAACGAAAAGTGAAAGACGCGAATGCCGAAAAGTTGTCATTTTGCTACTTACATTTTAACAGGTTTCGTAGATAAAAACAAGGGTCAGCAAATGCCAGCATAGCTGCAGATGGGATCGTCAGTTTGAAGAAACAGAATATTTATACAAAAGTGAAAAGTGCCGTCCGGCTAGGTAAATCACGAGAAACGCTGAAAGAATTCGACTTCCTTTCGATGTAGTACACGGAAACCGATGTACAAAGCCATTCAGCAGCTATAAATGCAACAAACAACCAGTTGGGGGGTTTTGAAAGCCATTTTGGAAATTAATCAGGTAAGTAATTAAAATTCTACAGAAACTATTACAAGAATTCTAAATCACACATAGGAAATATGCGATGGAAGTTCTGTGTTTCGTTGTCGGCTGGCCCCTACGTCTCCGTACTTGACACCCAATGACTTCCTTTTTATGGAGTTATGAGCAACAAATTACGCGTAACGTGATGGTGTTGTGAGCAGAGAGGAATAGGGCATAATTCTAGCGATGACACAGAATCGAAAATGGGGATATGGACCGATATAAACGACTTTTTCAAGAGGCGTATTTTCGTTTCAAACGCCTGGAAAGGGGTCACGTCGGAATTGATTAAACTGGTCGGATGTTCGTGTATTACTTCAAGTAAAGTGGTGGAAGAACTGAGAACCCATGTTCGGGAGTCAAGGTGCGGGACGTCCGCGCTACGTGACGGAAGACCAAAAGTCCGAGGAATGTCGGCTCTCTAAAGCAGGATAGGCACCGGTCTGTGGCAAATCCGACGGCAGAGTACCTCTTATTAGATACTAGTATACTGTCTTTAAAATTATATCACTCTGAAAGACATTCAGCTGGGTTTTCACTGAACCGGTGGTAGTAGTAGAGGACACCGGGACAGCTGTGGACAGCGTGAGCGCTATAGCGTATAGTCTGCGTCCCGCTATGATTCGGGTCTTCCGTGATGGTGATGGCATTTTTCAACAGGGTAACTGTCCATGTAACAAGACAGAAATCGTACTACAACAGTTTGAGGAACACGATAGTGAACACAAGGAGATGTGTTGGCCTGATCTGTATCGGCTGAATCACATCTGGGACGCTATCGTGCGCCATCTCCGCGTCGACATACCAGCTGCCCGTAATTGCGTGATCTGTTGGTACACTTTTGTGTTACTTACAGCCGAAAACATACCATCGACTTAGTCAAAACAATGCTTTGCGGAACTCCTATTGCGGCTCCAAAAGATGAGTAAACACGTTATTAATTAGGATGCCATAATATTTTTGATCGTTAACTTATTAAGTGTACAAAATGTTATTTGGAACTTACTTTTACGAGGAGTGTTCAATATGTACGGCAATTCTTCCTCTGAAAGCAGCGTGGTTTTATTCAGGGTTCCAATACCTCTTTTTACTCCCCACTCTTTTGGCTACAAAACACAATTTTCCAGAATAATCTCCGTTAATTGCGACGGCTTTAGGCCACGTTAATGGGAGGGCCTATATACCCTCATGGTACCTCCTACTGGTCAAGGCGGAACGAGTGTCTTGCCGCATCAGTAACCTGTCAATAACCTTCGTGCTACTTGTCGCGGAGTGCATCCTTCATAGGCCTAAACAGAAGGGTGCCTTCTGTTAGGAGGAGAGGAACCCAGCAAGAATTTTACTGTTGTAATCTAACGTTCGCATAGTTAATAATTTAACAGGTGAAATTAGAAATTGTGATTGGTGAACCCGGAACCCAATACCCGCAACCTAGTAGTTTGATATATCCGGTCTAATGGTTTTCAGGAACAAAAACAACGTGTTTTTAAATATTTCGAATAATTATCAGCTAATTCAAAAATTTTAAATGCTGTCATAACATACCTCTTAAGAAGTGTAATATTATGTTGAAAGTTTAACACAAAACGACAAGCATACAGTTAGAAACTGTTTGTTTTGTAGCAGCATAACATTCATCCACTATTTGAGAATAAGAGTGCGTAACCGCTTAGAACTTTTGTTGGTATAATTAAACAACTTTTCTAAACATTTTCTTCCTTATACACTTATTGTCAAATATTCAAGACCATAGATAATTTGTAAACAAGTAATATGTCGAAAGCTAATCTATCCTTGGGACATTAACGAATCATCGGTTTACTGGTTTAATACTTAGTTGGCATTGATTCAAAATACACTATGTCATCAAAAGTATCCGGACACCTGGCTGAAAATGACTTACAAAATCATGGCGCTCTACATTGATAATGATGGGATTCGATATGGTATTGGCCCACCCTTAGCCTTGATGACAGTTTCCACTTGCAGCCAGATGCTGGAAGGTTTCTTGGTGAACGGCAGCCCATTCTTCACGAAGAGCTGCACTGAGGAGAGGTATCGATGTCGGTCGGTGAGGCCTGGCACGAAGTCGGAGTTCCAAAACATTCCAAAAGTGTTATATAGGATTCAGGCCAGGACTCTGTGCAGGCCAATCCTTCTCGTGTAACCACTATGCCACAGGCCGTCCATTACTAACAGGCGCTCGATCGTGTTGAAAGATGCAATCGCCATCCCAGAACTGCTCTTCAACAGTGGGAAGCAAGAAAGTGCTTAAAACATCAATGTAGGCCTGTGCTGTGATAGTGACACGCAAATCAAGGGGTGCAAGACCCCTCCATGAAAAAACAACCACAACATAACACTACCGTCTCTGAATTTTGCTGGTAAAACTACATACGCAGACAGATCAGGTTCACCGGGCATTCTCCATACCCACAACCTACCAATTGCATCGCTACATTGTGTACCGTGATTTCAGCTGTTCAGTCATCCTATGATTACGCTCCTTAAACCAAGCGAGGCGTCGTGAGCCTTTTACCGGCTTGAAGTGTGGCTTATGAGCAGCTGCTCGACCATAAAATCCATTTTTTTCATCTCCTCCCTAACTGTTATAGTACTTGCAGTGGGTCCTGATGCAGTTTGGATTTCCTGTGTGATGGTCTGGATAGATGTCTGCCTATTATACATTACGACCCTCTTCAACAGTCGGCGGTCTCTGTCAATCAATAGACGATGTCGGTTTGTACGCTTTTGTGTTGTACGTGTCCCTTCACGTTTCCACTTCACTATCACATCGGAAACGGTGGACCTAGGTATGTTTAGGAGTGTGGAAATCTCGAGTACTGACGTATGACACAAGTGACACCCGATCACCTGACCACGTTCGAAGTCCGTGAGTTCCGCGGAGAACCCCATTCTGATCTCTCACAATGTCTAATGACTACTGAGGTCGCTGATATGGAATAACGGGCAGTAGGTGACAGCACAATGCGCCTACTATGAAAAAACGTATGTTTTCGATGGTATCCGAATACCTATGATCACATAGTGTACATTTTCAGAAACTTATTCCTCGAATTAAGGTGTGTTTTGATACTAGTAGACTTTTGTTTGCCAGAAACACCCTTTTTTCCAGTGATAGTCTGCTTTATATTTCCTCCTTGCTCCGGCCGTCATTGGTTATTTTGCTGCCTAGTTAGCAGAATTTCTTAACTGTATCTATTTCGTGACCATCAGTCCTGATGTTGAGTTTCTCGCTGTTCTTATTTCTGGTACTTCTCTTTACTTTTGACTTTCTTCGATTTACTCTCAGTTCATATTCTGTACCCATTACACCATTTATTCTTCAGGAGATCATGTAATTCTATTTCATTTTCGCTCAGGTTAGCAATGTCATCGGCGAATCTTGTCACTGATATCCTTTCACCTTGAATTTTAGTTCCACTCCCGATGTGCACTTTACTACTATATTTCTTTCTAATTTTCTGCATTAATTTCACTCTATTTCCAGTGTTCTTTCACTAGTGATAAATTCATTCATTCCGTTGACGGCTCACTTGCATCAGAATTTGATGTTTTGCGAGTGTGTTTGAGTTTTGGACCCACGTGCGTGATGTTGTACACCAATTTCTTCATCACCCGGTTCGATTTACGTCTTACGTAGCCTATCTCACTGGAAGAAAATCATACAAATGTCTTGATAGTAGTAAATTAACACACTAACTTGCCCATTGCATTTTCCTCGTAGCTTACATACTAACTAGTTACTAAAATATAACTTAGAATAGCTGCAACTTATACTATTGTATCACTATTTCGGCCCACTAATCGCATAAGGGAGTGGGCTAAATTGTATAATTAATAAGTTTTCAGGAAATAAAGAATTAAAAAAAATGTCTTGATAGGTTTCTGTCAAGCGTTATCTTTCGATGTAGGGAAATGTATACTTGACGGCTCTTCTCTCTGCAATTGCAGCCCATGTGTACGAAGAAAATGTACCGTACCTTAATGTATCATAAATATTTGGCGTTGTTACTTATTACTACCCATATTACTATTGTATAGCCACTATAATGAAGGGTTTTGTACTTCGTTACCTAATAAGCCCATCTTGTATTCGTGACTTGTTTATAAAATGTAACTGATTAAGTCTAGAGAAACTGAAACTTACCTCTTACTGATGTGAATGCTTTCCACGGAGATATAGTGTCGTTTATATCAGTTACCATCTATCCCATGTATTCATAAGCATAAAACACTCGATGTCATGGAGCTTACCTCACCAGATGCCTCGCGTCTGTTGTGTAGCGAAGTATTTCAATTACTTGTAATTCTCAGTCGCACAATATAAGCCGACGAGCACTTTATTCATTACCACGTGCAGTACATTTCTATGAAACAGAATCAAGGAACCGTTTATCAAACTCGATTTTCAGTATTCATGCAGGATTGCCTTTGTTGAATCAGATTCAAATAACCGCTCTTCACATGCTGAATGAACCTTATTAAAATCTGTAATCAGTGGTGTATATTCTTCTTTGCTTTTCAGCACATTTGAATGGACTTTCCTGTTTTATAGAAAGCTTTCCTCATATGACCTCCTTTGAGGAAGAATCCTGTAACATAAATTTTATCAGATCCAACATAATGTATTCTGAAGGCACTAGTCGTTCATTTGGCGTATTCTGGCAGGTGATCCCAGCTACTATTTCAGCAACATTAAACCAATAACAGTCGGCTTACCCTTCAAAGATTAGTCATCATACACAACATAAAAACTAATAAATCCTGTAATTGATTTACCTTGCCACGTAGGCAACAACAGGTCCACCAGACTTATAGAAGCAGTGTATTGTCTTGGCAGTTCAAAACTTGTACAAACGTATTTAGTTGTGTAATGGGACCAGACCATAACACGTCCCATCGTGGCAATACTGATTAGTATTTAATTTTACTATTCAGGGAGTGTTTCTGTAAGAAAAGTTGTTCAGAATGAAAAGCCGATGTGGTATGATAATAGGTATGCCACTACAGTGTAAATAAGTGTTTTTATACTAAAACTAGTACCATGTAACAAATTTTGACGTTGCTTGAAGTTGTACAGGATTATTTTAGATTTCAGGAAAAGATTTGTTGAGTTTTATACACACCCACAAAGGAACGTTATACAGTAGTACATTCCTTTCTAAACACGGTGTATCTTGTCACTATTTCTTCTGTAGCGGTTATATATGTTACGTAGTACATCATTCCACGTCTGACTGCAATATTATGTTGTTGACAGGCGATAGCGGAAGAAACAGGAAGGCGGCTTGTTCAAAGAATGGCTCTGAGCACAATGGGACTTAACATCAATGGTCAACAGTCCCCTAGAACTTAGAACTACTTAAACCTAACTAACCTAAGGACAGCACACAACACTCAGTCATCACGAGGCAGAGAAAATCCCTAAAGGCGGTTTGTCATCTAATAAATAATATTTTGTTGAATATAAAGAATGTGTTTCCTATCGGTTATTATTTTCATGTTCTGTTGAGCGCCGATGGAAAATGTAGTCAATGCTAATACTTTATGGTTAATTGATAGTTACTTATGAAAAGCGTTAGCTCATTATTGGGCTGTAGGGTTTACATGAAAGTTCACCAGGTGTAACCTTCAAGAGGGAGTTAAAAACACCATGACTCATGAATGACACAGGTAGTCCCAACAAAACTAATATTGCCCAAAATGAGTTTGGTAAGAAAATGATACCTGACGAAGGACATCTGCCACAGAACGAAATCGTCCGGTGTAGCTGCAGGATGGTTTCGTGAAGAAAATTTCAAGAAAAGCACCAGAGAGGACTTCTGATTAGGGAAGCGACATTTCTGAGAGCTTTAGTGGCCGTTTCCCGCACAGACGGAATATTTTCTTGAACCAGCTCCCTCTCGCGCACTGCAGTAAAAGCCACCGTCGGCATAAAGCCGCCCTCCCAGACGCGTTTCTTTACGATCACTCCGTGGAGTGGCCCGCAGGCCTGACGTTATTGTGTTTGCTCGTTCTCGCGCAAGCAGGCGTTTGAAACAGGGCCCCAGAAGTAATTGAATGCAAACAAGAAGAAAGAAGATAAAATAGCTCACAGGCCGGCAGCAAACGAGTAAAGAAATTGAAAAAAGTATTACGTGTGTGCTGGAGACTCGAGAGGGGAACACGTGGTATGAGGCAAAATTTACAATCTCTATGTTCCTATACTAAAAAATGAGAATGCGAAGAAAAATCACATTTGAATCACGGCTTCACTGTGTTCTTCACATTCTTGAGTGCCTTGTCTTTATGTATTACTTGATCGCTGCGAATTTTGTATCGTCTTTCATTATGAACTTATCGTCTTTAGTAATGGGTCATACTATAGAAACTCCTTAACTTTTAAATATAGATCATCAGTAGTAGCGGCTGAAAACTTGTGGTATAAGAAGTCAATTACATCCTACCGATGGAAGTGTAAAAGGAATATGCTTCCGAGGCCCTCTTGCTCTTGGCGTGTGAACATGCCCAAAAGGCAACAATCAACGGCATTCGCATGACGAAGCAATAACCACCTCTACCTACAAAGGTACAAAATACGTTTCCACCACAGGACGTAACTGAAAACAGATTAGGCAAAACTCGCAATTAATTCTTCATTCCGATCTACGAGAGTGGACTCCCAATGGGAAGGTGACCATGGGAGAAAGACTTGAAAAACAGAAAGAAAGAAACAGAAACAGAAATAGAACTCTGCGTTTTATGAGAATGAATGCCTGTTGGCAGAAGACCAAAATTGATAGGGAAGAGAGAAAATCTGAAAGGAAAAATTTAAGACTCCTTTCTGGTTAGATAAATATAAGGTAACGTTACCGGCAGCGGAATATGGTATGACGGTAGTAGGAATCGTTTTAAATAGGAAGTTAGAAGAGAGAGTGAAAGTGAACAGTGAACAGTTGACTGCAATAATTATTCCCGTCATAATCATCAAGAGTAGAAACTTGGAGAGACAAAATTAAGTGAAACGAATGCAATTGAGGACAAACCTTTAGTAACAGAATTACACTCCTGGAAATTGAAATAAGAACACCGTGAATTCATTGTACCAGGAAGGGGAAACTTTATTGACACATTCCTGGGGTCAGATACATCACATGATCACACTGACAGAACCACAGGCACATAGACACAGGCAACAGAGCATACACAATGTCGGCACTAGTACAGTGTATATCCACCTTTCGCAGCAATGCAGGCTGCTATTCTCCCATGGAGACGATCGTAGAGATGCAGGATGTAGTCCTATGGAACGGCTTGCCATGCCATATCCACCTGGCGCCTAAGTTGGACCAGCGTTCGTGCTGGACGTGCAGACCGCGTGAGACGACGCTTCATCCAGTCCCAAACATACTCAATGGGGGACAGATCCGGAGATCTTGCTGGCCAGGGTAGTTGACTTACACCTTCTAGAGCACGTTGGGTGGCACGGGATACATGCGGACGTGCATTGTCCTGTTGGAACAGCAAGTTCCCTTGCCGGTCTAGGAATGGTAGAACGATGGGTTCGATGATGGTTTGGATGTACCGTGCACTATTCAGTGTCCCCTCGACGATCACCAGTGGTGTACGGCCAGTGTAGGAGATCGCTCCCCACACCATGATGCCGGGTGTTGGCCCTGTGTGCCTCGGTCGTATGCAGTCCTGATTGTGGCGCTCACCTGCACGGCGCCAAACACGCATATGACCATCATTGGCACCAAGGCAGAAGCGACTCTCATCGCTGAAGACGACACGTCTCCATTCGTCCCTCCATTCACGCCTGTCGCGACACCACTGGAGGCGGGCTGCACGCTGTTGGGGCGTGAGCGGAAGACGGCCTAACGGTGTGCGGGACCGTAGCCCAGCTTCATGGAGACGGTTGCGAATGGTCCTCGCCGATACCCCAGGACCAACAGTGTCCCTAATTTGCTGGGAAGTGGCGGTGCGGTCCCCTACGGCACTGCGTAGGATCCTACGGTCTTGGCGTGCATCCGTGCGTCGCTGCGGTCCGGTCCCAGGTCGACGGGCACGTGCACCTTCCGCCGACCACTGGCGACAACATCGATGTACTGTGGAGACCTCACGCCCCACGTGTTGAGCAATTCGGCGGTACGTCCACCCGGCCTCCCGCATGCCCACTATACGCCCTCGCTCAAAGTCCGTCAACTGCACATACGGTTCACGTCCACGCTGTCGCGGCATGCTACCAGTGTTAAAGACTGCGATGGATCTCCGTATGCCACGGCAAACTGGCTAACACTGACGGCGGCGGTGCACAAATGCTGCGCAGCTAGCGCCATTCGACGGCCAACACCGCGGTTCCTGGTGTGTCCGCTGTGCCGTGCGTGTGATCATTGCTTGTACAGCCCTCTCGCAGTGTCCGGAGCAAGTATGGTGGGTCTGACAAACCGGTGTCAATGTGTTCTTTTTTCCATTTCCAGGAGTGTATTAATTCTGTCGACTGCCAAAGAATGAACCAAAAAATTTTCACAAAATAAAGTGTTACAGTGGTACAAATAACAGATAAACTAAATAAATGGAAGTGCAGTGACACAAAACGAAATGGCTGCAGGAAAAATTTGTAGAGATCAGGAAACATAATTTCGTCGGAAGGTCTCATTCAATGTCAAAACGAAGGCGTCAGCACTAATATTTCGAAAGGAAATTCACCACTAAACGCAGAGATGACAGCGGGCATGTCGAAAGCGTATACCAAGACCCTAACGAGAGATAGGAACTGCCTAATGCCGTAATATGAGGAGGAAGACTTTGTATCAAATAATACCGAGAGCACAGATAATCTTCCTATGGATTTCCCGACATCGTTGGGAAAGTTGGAACGAAACGACTATTTAATTACATTTGTAGAATCTATTAGTCTGGAAACATTCCATCAAACTTTCGGAAAAGTGCCATCCACACAACACAGGGGATAGCAAGGTGAGCGCGAGAACCATCGCACAATAATATTGATATCTGTTGAGCCCAAGCCACTAACAATGTTAACTTACAGAGAAATGTAAAATATCATCACGTTTGTCTCTGTTAACAGGCCCTCAGTTCAAACATGCATTCCATAACGCTAAGTAGGACTTTCGTAGAAATTGTTAACCTAGGGAAACCGTTCGACTACACAATCGGGGCATTAAGTTTGAAATGTTCAGGCGTATGCATATTAGAGTAAGGAAAAGAAGGCCAGTTTGCAAAATGTACAAGGAGTAATAGGGAACGATAATAATTGAAAACTAAGCATGTAAGTCAGATTAAGAAAGCTTTGAGAAGGGATTCTGCGTTATTCCCTTTTGTACTACACAGGTATGCACATCTATGAAGCAGTAAGGTTCAGGACCGGGATTAAAACTGAAGATACATGATTATGGTTTAAGAGCAAATCTCAGATACATAACAAGCAATAGCAGAAATGATAATTGCGATGTACTTAATATCAAAATTGGACACTACGAACTATTGAAAGTTAAACTTTTCTACGGTGGAAAGAAGAGGACACATGACGATCTAAGCACGGGCGACGTAAAATACAGACTAGAACAGAGAGAACCATGCCTGCTAAGTGAAGGCTACCAGTAACAAATATCGGCCATGGCTTGAAGGAGAACTGCGTGATAATTTACTTTTGGAGCAGAGTAGTGCATGGAAGGGAATTATGGAATGTGTGCAAACCGGAAGAAAAGTAAATCGATTCGTTTTTGATCGGTTTCCATATGAGAATGTTGATAGTATGTAGTGTCCAGTCACATTAATGTGGGCACAGCCTATGTTCGACGTCAACGTGCAATAACCACTCTCAGACGACAGGCGGCAGCACTAGCAGTGGAGGTAATATATAGTGTATCCGGGAGGGACGTGGAATACAGTGCAATCGTTGTCATAATGCGAAAACTGAACGATTTATCGAACGTCGGAAGGGGTATGAGCATTGGCTATGGCACCGAGGGTGGAATCATTTCCTAAACGGTTAAGCTTGTGAACTGTTCGCGTGTCGCTGTCGTTAAAGTTTACCGTGCATGGAAAAAACGCTGTTTAGAAATGGCGCCGTGGCAATTGTCATGCGTCTTGGGCTATAAACGACATGGGCTAACGACGGCTGCTGAGTTGCGTTCGGGTGAATAGACGTGCAGTCGTTGAACAACTGACTGCCCAGGTGAACCTAGAGGCTGCCACAAATGTCTTCTCAACGAACGTCCAGCGAACGTTGCTGCCTGTGGGACTTCGCAGCAGGCTCCTGGTTCATGTACCCATGTTGACAGCTGTTCGTCGGTGAGCACAGTTGGAATTTGAGTGGTAGAACCGGAACGAGACGTCCTCCGAGTTGCTAGAGTTGTCCCTCTTAGATGAATCACTTTGTATGCTCCATCGGCTGGAAACGTCTTAAAGCAAACACCCTGCCACCATTGTCGGAAGTTTCCAGGCCGGAGGAGGGAGCTTTATGTTCTGTGGAATGTTTTCTACATGGTTTCGTCATTCTGGAAGGCACTGTGGAGTACCACAAATATGCATCCAGACCTGGGGACCGTGTCCACGACTACATGCAATATGTTCTTCCTCGGCACAATGAGCTCAATCAGTAGGATATTGCAACATGCCTCACAGCTCACAGTATACGTGTGTGGTTCGAAGAGTACGAGGGTGAGTTTACCCTGGATCCCTGGTCAGCAATCTCCCAGGATTTAAACTAAAACGAGGTTCTGCCGGACCACCTGGATTGGGCTGTTCGAGCCGTAGATCCTCAGCCGAGAAACGTACTGCAGCCGACCAAGGCACTGGAGCTGACATTCCTCTCCATTCCTGTTGGTAACTTGCACAACCTCAATAACTCATTTCCTGCAACTCTCACTGCGATCAGTGCTACAAAAGGTGGTTACTAGGGGGCATTGACAGATGTTCACATTAATGTGCCTGGATCTTGTAGAAGATTGATAGGACAAGAAACGAAGAAGTTCTCTACAGAAACGGCGAGGTGAGGAATACAGTTTTGACAAGGATGATAGGATATCAAGTAATAACTTCCATAAGAAATGAGGTGAAGTGCATAAACTGCAGGGGAAGAGAGCGATTGGAATGCAGTCTACAATTCATTAAAGATTTTGACTGAAAGTGCTATTCTGAGATGAAGAGATTAGCACAACAGAGAAATTCGTGAGGGACCGCGTGAAACCAATCAGAAAATTGATGATATCCCAAAAAGCAGCTATATAACATGTAGCAATATAGATATGCAGAATACCACGTGTTAACAATACTATCACATAACTTATGATTGCAACGAGCGTAAACGAAGTGGATTAGCAGAATGAAGTTTCACCCTGCAGAAGAGTGTGCGCTGCTTTGAAACTTCCTGACAGATTAAAACTGTGTGCCAGACTGGAAACTGAACCCGCGCCCTTTGACTTTCGCGAGTCAGTACTCTGACATATTCTCTTAGTTGCTCGCAGAGTACAGATGCGTTCCAGTACACACTTTTAATTTGTCAGGAATTTTCAGCGTACATTACAGTACTTGAGATTTCCCGATATTTTGACTTATCATGGATCTCGACATACTGTTTTAGTGCAGTCATGGTATTTCAGGCTCAGTCAGGATATATTTATATCAAAAGGCCTCATACTGGCCTCCAGCATTTACTTTCTGTTGTGTCAAATACCACTGTTGTTTCTGCACATTTTCAGTTGCCAGGGTTTAGTTTCTGCTTTTTAGTCTGATGTAAGGTATGTTTCAGCTGCATAAGCGACGCGATTGACTTATCCTCTGTGTCCTTTTCTTTACTTTATTTTTGGATGCAAAGAGAGTGGTAAACGCGAAAGACCCACATGCCGGGGACCCGTGTACTATTCCCAGTACTGCCAGACGTTTTACCTTGGTGCGAGGACTGGACCAGGGTGCCCTCAACTTCGTGTTAACAATTCAGGAGTTATCTCACTGAGAAGTAGCGATTCCAAGGTCGGATCATGCACTGTGGCTGCGAGTGCTTTGTGGTGATGCCGTGCCCCTCCATACTGTGACCGATTAAGGATGATACGGTTGTCAGTCGAGTGTAGCGTAGTCTTCAGTCCTGACTGCAAGAATTCCTATTTTTAAGGTAATAACTGAGGGTTGTACATCCTTCTTTGGGCCGCGGTCATTGACATTAAACTTTTTCGTTGTAGACACAGTTTCAAGAAACCAACAGACGCTAACCATTTTCAGCGTAATTTTTTGGAACAGATTTTCAGAATGATGTCCACAAACTTAGGGCTGCTCCTTAGGGAAGATGTGAAATAATTTGATTGTGCTCTAACGAAAGCTTTCCTTGAACATATTGCGGAATGCAAGAAGAATTTACATAGTGAGTCTCTCGCCCTCGGTCTGTACGCAGGACGCTGAAACATCGAACGTGTGTTTATTGAGCGGTCAACGCAAGAGACCCACATGCGCGGAACACGTCTACTATTCCCAGTACTGCCAGGCATTTTCCCTTCGCAGGTAAATAGCTGTTCCAATTTCTACCACGGGATGAAAATATGCCACTATAATCTATCAGCATGCGAAGTGTTTCCCGTTTTGACGACACTTTGCTGTTTGTCGCTTGGCGATACGTAGAATTTCTTTTGTGATGTGACGGTTGGTGTAAACTGTCAAGAAACGGCTGTTGAGATGAAAGACCGTGTACTGTTGATGAAGTTGTTTTATCACAACGGCAGCAAGAACACTGCTGCACTGCGTCAATATCATAGGCACAAAGAGTTGCAAAGGGGCCCCATGTCAATAAATAGGCTAATGCTTTACATCAAGTCAATAGTTTTCTGACTGGTTTGATGAGAGCAGGCAGGAATTTCTCCTCCCTTAAGAACTCTTCATCTCAAGGTAGCACTTGTAATATAAGTCCTCAATTATTTGCTACATGTACAACAATTTTTGTCATCCTTAACAGTGTATACCCTTTGCAGCTCCCTCTGGTACCATGGATGTTATAACCTGACGTCTTAACAGATGTCCTATCATCACGCCCTTTACTCCAGTCAGTGTTTTCCATACATTCCATTTTTCGTTGATCCTGCGGATTATCTCGTCATTCCGTAAGTCCACCTTATTTTCAACATTCTCCAGTAACACCACATCTCAAATGCTTCGGCTCCTTATGTTTCGGTTTTCCCACAGCCTCTATTTCACTACCACAAGATGCTGAGCTCCAAAGGTTTCTTCACAGAAACGTATGACTCTAATTATGGTATATGTCTGATACCAGTTGATCTCTATCAGGAATTCCCTTTTAGAAAATGCTAATCCACTTCTTACGTCCGCCTTGCTCCACTCTTGACCAGTTATTTTGCTGCCTATGTAAGAGAATACCTTAATTTCATCTTCCTCGTGAAACTTGACTTCTATATTAAATTTCTCGCTGTTTCACTTCTTCTACCTTTCATTACATTCTTCTACCTTCGATTTACGCTCAGTCCATTCAAAACTTCCTTTAATTCTTGTTCACGTTCATTGAGGACAGCAATATCATAAGCGAATCTTATCACTAGCGTCTTTTCATCTTACATTTCAACTCGATGATCGAATCTTTCATTTATATCTATCATTGTTTCTTCCAGGTATAAACTGAACAGTATGAGGTGAAAGTTTATATTCCTGTCTTCTACCCTTTTTAACCCGAGTCTTAAAAAAAAGAGTCTTAGTTACAAAGTTATTAATTATCAAGAACACTTTTCCCCCTTTTGAGGCAATATCAAGCTCTGTAAAAGTGGCTGGATATGGAACCCATCCGACTTCAAGGCATATAACAACTATGGACGCAAGTTCAAGGGGTTTTGTAATCGATTCGTCATAAAAACATATAAAATGTTAGGTCCGCATTCCATTTTATATGTTTTTATGACGGATTGGCTATATATACAGCTATTTTTACACATTCTAATGACGTTTCAAAACGCTGAAACACATTATTGGTGTTAAATTAGTTTACAACAAACACAGTCTTCATACTGAAATACTGTAGATTACCCGTACTCCCGTTTAGTTTAGACCTACTTTTTTGCAGAATTTCGAACATGTTGCACCGCATTACGCTGTCGAGTGTTTTTTTCAGGCCGACAAATCCTACCAACATGTCTTGTTTGTTCTTCAATCTTGATTCCATTATCAAACGTAATGTCTGAACCACCTCTTTGGTGCCTTTACGATTTCTACAGACAAACTCATCGTCATCTAACAGATTCTCAGTTTTTTTTCCATTTCTCTGTTTACTATTCATGCCACGAATTTTTATTGTCTGAGCTGGTAAGCTGACTGTGCGATAGGCTCTTGGAATCTTGGGAAATGTGTGGATGATGTTTTTCCGAAAGTCTGACGGTACATCGACAGTATCATACTCTCTACACACCATGTCACTTACGCCAGTGGTTTTAGAAATTCCCAATGAATTCTATTCATCCCTTCTGCCTTATTTGACCTTAGGTCTTCCTAAGCTCTTTTAAATTCTGATTCCAATAATGGATTTCTACTAATGGCTCACCCATCTCTTCCATGTCGACTCAGACAAGTGCACGCTTTCCATCTATCCACGCTCTCTCCACTGAATTTAGCAGTGGATTTCCCATTTTACTCTTAAAGTTACCACCCTTGCTTATAATTTCATCGAAGGTTGTTACGACTTTTCTAAATGCTGAGTCAGTACCTTCGACATCATTTCCTTTTCAATTTCTTGACAGTTTTCATACAGCCCTTAGCTTTCTTGCACTCTCGGTTTTTTCATTCCCAAGTGGCTTTTCAACTTCCTTGCGCAATGATATTTTCTGACTATTATCTTTAACTTGAGCATTCTCTTCATCAGCATCTCAGCCTATATTTGCTCCTGGGTGCGCGTCACAATCCACTATCCGATTTCTGAGTCTCTGCCTATTCATGACGTAATCAAATTGAAATCTTTTTGTATCTCCCGGCCTCTTCTGATCCGGGAACTGAGTATTCAGTATTACTAGCTGAAATTTTTTATACAACTCAGTTAGGTTTTCTCCTGTCTCATTGACACTATCAAGCCCATATTCTTGCATTTATTTTACTCCATCCCCTGCTACCGCATTCTTATCCCCCAAGACTCTTAAATTTTCGGCTCCTTTAACTTACTGAAATCTCTTTATTTTCTACTTATGCCGTCAGCATATTTGCCTGAACTGTTATTGTTGGTGATTGTTTCTTGTTGATTCTGATGACAACAATTATATCACTGAGCTGCTCGCAGTAACTCACCCTCTGCCATTTCTTGCCTGATCTTCTCTCCATTTTCTTCACAGACGCTATCTTAGCATTTCTCTAAAGCGATAACTCAAGCGAGGAGTTTATTGTAGTTTAAAAATAGTCTCCTATTACTCGAAACACGTATTTCCTTAACAGATGTCCTATCATCCTGTCCCTTCTCCTTATCTGTGTTTTCTACATATTCCTTTCCTGTCCGATTCTGTGCAGTACCTCCTCATTCCTTATCTTGTCATTCCATCTAATTTTCAACATTCGTCTGTAGCACCACATCTCAAATGCTTCGATTCTCTTCTGTTCCGCTTTTCCCAGAGTCCATGTTAGACTACATTACAATTCTGTATTCCAGACGTACATTCACAGAAATTTCTATCTCAATTTAAGGCCGATATTTGATATAAGAAGACTTCTCTTGACCAGGAATGCCCTTTTTGCCATTGATAGTCTGCTTTTTATGCCCTTATTTTCTTATTATGTAGGTAACATGGCAGTCTTTAGTGTTAAAATGCGATAGATGATCAATGGTTAGAAACGTACTTTGACTTATTAGGTAAAATTCTCTGCATAAAATATATGAGGCATGTGACAGAGGGTTGCGTGTGTGGATGCAGGACGAAATATTTTTGTTATGTAAGACAGAAGTATTTCAATTCGGTTATGTTTATTTGAAGTGTGCATAACGCAGATGACTAATTGGTCCTCAACTGCGTAAATTGCCTAACCGCTGTGGTACTCGTGTCATTGCTTCGTTCTAAGTATGGGTAGTTAATGAGAGTACTAAGCAGTTATCACTCTGGTTATGTGTAAGGACAATATCCTGTTGTCTTCGGCCAGTACTGCAGACATCAAAAGGCGAATTTTCATTTCTATACTGCTTCTAATTCTCTCAATAATATCTTCTTCGTTGTTAATTCACCATGGTTATATATTTCCATAGGTACAGAATCAATGCGGTCATGAAACTGAAAACCATAAATGAGCTAAAATCGGACTAACAATTCGAGACGTATTAGTGTCTGTTATACGACTCGTGGTTGCTATGTGACAGATAAAACCCACGAGGGGACAGAAGAAGCTGGTGCTAAGTATATGTCTTCAGTGGTCTAGTATGTAATGAGTCGTGTGAAACAGAAAAATTTTCTCAGTGATTAATTTTTCCCTAGAACACTAAAGGAGAGAAAAATGTTACATTGTTACTAAACCACCTTAAATTTTGATAATCCATATTTTACACAAGGGAAGTCATAATTTTTCACTTTATGTGCGATTTAATTATAAGGTCTCCAATAGTTTGTCAAAATTGAAAATAATTATTAAATGTCACGTTTCACAGCCTGTACTCAGACATTTGCAATCACAAATTTTAGGCGGGTTCAGTACTCGAGGGTTAAGATTACATGACACATAACGGAAAGTGTTGCTGAATACAAGGTTTAGGCGGTATACTGCAAGTTTCTGAGACCTTAACAAATTTACATTGACGTCACCAGTACTTAGTGACCAAGAAGCTTGCCACATTCAAATCGGGCTAACAACAGGCTACGAACTGCGTACGCCACGCTAGCGCCGTGGCCCTTATAAATTCCTATTACGTTTGCTGTAGGCCGCTGCGCCCCCAGATCGCAGCGCCGCCTCCACACTCTCACTTGCAGGCCAGGAACGTTACGTGAGTCACGCAATCTAGCGACGTTCGTCAATCAGCGTTACGAGCCACTAACGAGCCCCAGCGCCAGGAATAGCAGTGAAGCGCGCCACGACGTTTAATGTGAGCGGAGGCGCACTCGAAATCACACCTGCTCCGCACTTCATCATTTCCGAGTGCCAGAGGAGCTGTTATCGGACCCTCGGACGCAGTTAACAGCGGCGTCAAACGTACTGAATACAGGATAGATCGATTTCTGTACAAGCGGCTAAATTAATCTCGGCTGCATGTAGGACCTTAATGTGCTGCCATACTGTTAGTATTCCAACAAATCTCTAGGTTTTGCCAATAAAACAAAATTTTGATGCAGCCAGAAGACATGAAAGTGTACGAGCGCCACTAAAAACACTGAACATCGGCCTTGAAGCAACACTACACTATGTGGTCAAAAGTATCCGGATACCTGGCTGAAAATGACTTACAAGTTCGTGGCACCCTCCACTGGTAATGCTGGAATTCAATAGTGTCCACCCTTAGCCTTGATGACATCTTCCACTCTCAACCAGGTACATTCTTTGGGAATGGCAGCCCGTTCATCACGGAGTGCTGCACTGAGGAGAGGTTTCGATGGCGGTCGGTGAGGCCTGGCACGAAGTCGGATTTCCAAAACACCCCAAAGGTGTTCCGTTCGATTCAGGTCAGGGCTCTGTGCAGGCCAGTCAATTACAGGGATATTAATGTCGTGTAACCACTCCGCCACGGGCCGTGCATTATGAACAAGTGCTCGATCGTGTTGAAAGATGCAGTCTCCAGCCCCGAAGTCCTCTTCAACAGTGGGAAGCAAAAAGGTGCTAAACACATCAATTTAGGGAAGCACTGTGGTAGTGCCACTGAAAAGAACAAGGGGTTCAAGCCACCTTCAGGAAAAACACAACTTCACCACAACACCACTGCCTCCGTATTTTACTGTTGGCATTACACACGCTGCCAGATGACGTTCACTAGGCATTCGCCCTACCCACACCCTGCCATCGGATCGCCAAATCGTGTACCGTGGTTCGTCACTCCACACAACGTTTTCTCACTGTTCAGTCGTCCCAGATTTGTGCTTCTTACAACAAGCGAGGCGTCGTTTCGCATTTACCGGCTTGAAGTGTGGCTCAAATGGCTCTGAGCACAATGGGACTTAACTTCTGAGGTCATCTGTCCCCTAGAACTTAGAAGTACTTAAACCTAACTAACCTAAGGATATCACACACATCCATACCCGAGGCAAGATTCGAACCAGCAACCGTAGTGGTCGCGCGGTTCCTGACTGAAGCGCCTAGAACCGCTCGGCCTTACCGGCCGGCGCTTGAAATGTGGCTTATGAGAAGTCACTCGACCATAATACCCTAATTTTTCACCTCCCGCCTTAGTTACATAGTACTTGCCGTGGATCCTGATGCAGTCTGGATTTCCTGTGTGATGGTTCAGATAGATGTCTGCCTGTTACACATTACGACCCTCTTCAACTGTAGGTGGTCTCTGTCAGTCAAGAGAGAAGGTCGGCCTGTAAGCGTATGTGCTGTATGTGTCCCCTCACGTTTCCACTTCACTATCACATCGGAAACAGTGGATCTAGGGATGTTTAGGAGTGTGGAATTCTCGCGTGCAGACGTTGACGCAAGTGACAACCAATCACCTGACCACGTTAGAAGTCTGTGAGTTCCGCGGAGCGCCCCATTCTGCCCTTTCACGATGTCGCTGAGGTCGCTGATATGGAGTACCTGGCAGTAGGTGGCAGCACAATGCACCTAATATGAAAACCATATCTTTTTGGGGATGTCCGGATACTTTTGTTACATAGTATATATTGGACGCTTAAATGAAATTATGTACTATTTATTTTTTTCTTCCTCTAATTGCCTGTCATGATGGGTAATTACTGTAGCTTCGCAATTAAGTCACGTAAACACTGTAGTCTTTCTGCAACCGAAATAGTGTGTTCCTGTAATGGAATACAGAATTGTGTGCCATCTATCTGAGAACTGTCTCCTGTGTAAAATTTGAAATTTTCCCGGCAAATCAAATTTTCAAAAGGATTTCGGGCTTGCAGCCGGTCGTCGGCAACGTCATTGCACGATATTTCGGCTGGACAACTACCAGCCACATTCAGGTGAGCCGAACTTTTTGAACAACTGCCTCCTCTGTTAATACGTATGTCAGTGTTCTGAACCAGAGGTTGAAAATACCGCTACAATTGTATGGTTCTTTTATTCAACACACGACCGGTTTAGGGCTCTTACACGCCCATCTTCCGGTGTCCTAACTTGGTACTGTGACCCCGAACTCTGCGGTGGACGTGTACAAGACGCGGTGTACTACCAACGAGAGCAGAGCACGGATTACAGACCCTTACAACCGTAAACGTATTTTCAACCTCTGGTATAATGTTAAGTTGGGGATGTTCAAATGGCTCTGAGCACTGTGGGACTTAACTTCTGCGGTCATCAGTCCCCTAGAACTTAGAACTACTTAAACCTAACTAACCTAAGGACATCACACACATCCATGCCCGAGGCAGGATTCGAACCTGCGACCGTAGAGGTCGCGCGGTTGCAGACTGTAGCACCTAGAACCGCTCGGCCACCTCGGCCGGTTAGGGATATTCCTCCGACAGCATGGAACTGAGTTATATGCAACCAAGACCGTGTTAGAGAACTGAAAAAGGTGTCCGGCTTCAAAAAGCAGTTAATGACGTATCTACTTAAGCAACAGTAACGCCTTCCTCTGTACATGAATGCACTTCACCTCATTACTTCCCTCTTTCCCCCTCCTTATATCTCCCTTCCCCAAAACTCCATCGGTTATAAGTCCCGAGTATAATACATACATACTAACCTCGCCAGTTGTAACTCATTGGAACTATCTACTTCGATTTTGCTACTAGATAAACTACTTGAGACATCAACTAACACTCAACTATTAACTGTATTCAGTGTATCCTTTCTCAACACGGTTAGGTCTTTTGTAACACTTTCGGCTGAACTTATCTCCGGCTTTAGCCAGCTTTCGGCTCCTATAACTTACGAGTCTCAGTGCTTTCTATTTCCGCAAGTAGCTTTGGATCTTTTCCATCACAGCTACGATAATTTTAACTATAATACGAATGGTTATAGAACTACTTTTTGTGTTTATACTGAACCCTTCTAGGCTGACGGCATTTCTGTTGTTTCCCGAGATCCTCTAAACTAAAAAACCGCCCACTACACTCCACACAGGCCCGCTACACATGTTACCGCTTCCTGTATCTACAACTCGCAACGCTGGCGCAAAGTCCAGTAAAATGAAAAGTTCTCTCACCATATCCCGGGTTGACCAAATACTTGTGATGACCTGATTGTCGAAAAGTGGTTCGAATTAGTTAACTCTGAATCGAACGTCATGACACAAGCGTGCGTTTTGGACCGTATCTGCAGAGAGGCGACCTTGTGTAGCTCACAAGCTTTCCCTGTTCCTACTGGAAGCAGTTAAGTGTGTCTGATAATAACATTAGGTCAGTACAAAAAATAATATGATATTACAGTTTGGCTACAATTTTGCAGTGAGACTTGCAAGTATACATAACTAGTGTTCATGCTCCATTTTGTAGAGGTGTTTCTGTGCACGTATTAACTGACTCAACTCTTTGTGCCTTCTCCATGTATGCTTGTGGTACTCGAATGCTTACAGATATACGAGAGAAGTTTTCTATTTAAAAATATGGAGAACACAATGTGAATAATCTTTCAGTAGCATTGTTAGGATGAAATTGTATAATATAGTACTATCTCTCAACTTGAACTAAGCCTCTTATGTAATTTCAATCTCATCGTAAAGCAGACTCGATTTATAATAGGAAATTACATCATGTTGTCCAACTTTGTACCAGTCAGTGGAGTGTTCGCACTCGTGTCGGTATCACGCTACCAGATTTTTGCTGAGCTATCTGCTTTCTTCTCCAAATGGTCAGTGGACCTTTCACTATAAGATGGTTCAAATGGCTCTGAGCACTATGGGACTTAACAGCTGATGTCATCAGTCCCCTAGAACTTAGAAATACTTAATCCTAACTAAGCTAAGGACATCACACACATCCATCCCCGAGGCAGGATTCGAACCTGCGACCGTAGTGGTCGCGCGGTTCCACACTGTAGCGCCGAGAACCACTCGGCCACCCCGGCCGGCTCACTATAAGAAACAGTCCTTTTTCCATTCGTATTCAGTGAACGATCGTGTAGTTTTTTAATCGAACTAAAATACTAGAAATGAGGTCCTTTTAAATAATAGAACAAGTTAACTAGCACACGCAGTTATTATGGAAACGGATATCTGTTATTCAACACGTACTGCATTTATTCGTGGGGCAAGTTTCCGTTCAGATACACTTCTTGAATTAGAGCGGTACATTGTTAGTTCCCATCCATCGTGGTAACATTCTCCGTCAGTACATAAGCGCGGATGTTTTTAAAATTGGACGAAGTAACTGAAGAGAGTAAGACTCATCTTCAGGTACGAATATCATTATGTCGTCATTATCTGCTGATAGCTGTTCTATTTTCTTCTATTGTTATTGTTGTCAACTTAGGTCTGTAGACAGGTTGTATGCCAATCTGCACATTGATGTATCCTGTTCAAGTACCTTCATCTTGAAAGTCGCTTACTTCTAGTTGGGTTCAAAATGGTTCAAATGGCTCTGACCACTATGGGACTCAACTGCTGTGGTCATAGTCCCCTAGAACTTAGAACTACTTAAACCTAACTAACCTAAGGACATCACACACATCCATTCCCGAGGCAGGATTCGAACCTATGTCCGTAGCGGTCGTGCGGGTCCAGACTGTAGCGCCTTTAACCGCTCGGCCACTCCGGCCGGCCCACTTCTAGTTGGGCTTCTGATTCATGACAGATAATTAAATGATACTTTCGTATGCTTATCCTACTTTTTGTTAGTTGCCGACCGGTACTTAGTACTCCACGTCATTGAGAACTGTTACACAGTGTGAGGACAATAACTAAAATGCATTATAGCCATGAGTTCATAACCCTGAAAATAAGCAGCCTATAATAATTTAACCCAACAAAATCTCTCCCCGCATATGTTCCGCGTCACATCCATTATCAAGCGCAATGCTGACCTCATTCGCCGAGCAAAAGAATACTTATGTACATAATACTATGTACAAGGTACATGCAAGTATCTAAGTCTGTTACACAAAGGTGAAATCGTGATAATTGGAAATCTAGCCTGATAATCTTTCAGAACTACTTAAGTGTAGCTCTTGCCGTAACCGCACCAAAAAAAATGGTTCAAATGGCTCTGAGCACTATGGGACTCAACTGCTGTGGTCATAAATCCCCTAGAACTTAGAACTACTTAAACCTAACTAACCTAAGGACATCACACATATCCATGTCCGAGGCAGGATTCGAACCTGCGACCGTAGCGGTCGTGCGGTTCCAGACTGTAGCGCCTTTAACCGCTCGGCCACTCCGACCGGCGAACCGCACCAGTTTCTCCTTCTGTTCTACACATTACAATGCGAAACTTGTCTCAAAACTCCTTCCCACAGTTACAGGAACTGTACATTCCCTAACGTCTCTCCATCCTAAATTATACTTCTTCCGACTGTCTTCTTCTCTTATTAATATCACAGAGACTTGGTCCTAATGGATCAATAATTCATTTACACAAATATAGAAAAGCTATGCTAAAATAACACAAAATTACAATAACAGCATACATTGCAGATACTAATACATTAATTTAAATAATACCTATTATTTTTGCCAGTGTATCAAGAAATTTATAAAAACCACAAATTACATCAACATTAAATCTGTAGATATAAATAAGGGAAATAATGATAGTAGAATCAACTACCGTAGCTAGGAGGATTAAGGAAGATTATACACAGATTGTCTGAAATTAGTAACTAGATTCTCTAATAACTCCGTATTGTGATCTACGTAAACGCAGTGGAAGTTCCAATCACGAAGTTAAACGCAGTGGAACTTTCAATCACTATCTGAACGTACAGGTTCGAGAACTATTGCATTGATTGTAACTATACACTCCTGGAAATTGAAATAAGAACACCGTGAATTCATTGTCCCAGGAAGGGGAAACTTTATTGACACATTCCTGGGGTCAGATACATCACATGATCACACTGACAGAACCACAGGCACATAGACACAGGCAACAGAGCATGCACAATGTCGGCACTAGTACAGTGTATATCCACCTTTCGCAGCAATGCAGGCTGCTATTCTCCCATGGAGACGATCGTAGAGATGCTGGATGTAGTCCTGTGGAACGGCTTGCCATGCCATTTCCACCTGGCGCCTCAGTTGGACCAGCGTTCGTGCTGGACGTGCAGACCGCGTGAGACGACGCTTCATCCAGTCCCAAACATGCTCAATGGGGGACAGATCCGGAGATCTTGCTGGCCAGGGTAGTTTACTTACACCTTCTAGAGCACGTTGGGTGGCACGGGATACATGCGGACGTACATTGTCCTGTTGGAACAGCAAGTTCCCTTGCCGGTCTAGGAAGGGTAGAACGATGGGTTCGATGACGGTTTGGATGTACCGTGCACTATTCAGTGTCCCCTCGACGATCACCAGTGGTGTACGGCCAGTGTAGGAGATCGCTCCCCACACCATGATGCCGGGTGTTGGCCCTGTGTGCCTCGGTCGTATGCAGTCCTGATTGTGGCGCTCACCTGCACGGCGCCAAACACGCATACGACCATCATTGGCACCAAGGCAGAAGCGACTCTCATCGCTGAAGACGACACGTCTCCATTCGTCCCTCCATTCACGCCTGTCGCGACGCCACTGGAGGCGGGCTGCACGCTGTTGGGGCGTGAGCGGAAGACGGCCTAACGGTGTGCGGGACCGTAGCCCAGCTTCATGGAGACGGTTGCGAATGGTCCTCGCCGATACCCCAGGAGCAACAGTGTTCCTAATTTGCTGGGAAGTGGCGGTGCGGTCCCCTACGGCACTGCGTAGGATCCTACGGTCTTGGCGTGCATCCGTGCGTCGCTGCGGTCCGGTCCCAGGTCGACGGGCACGTGCACCTTCCGCCGACCACTGGCGACAACATCGATGTACTGTGGAGACCTCACGCCCCACGTGTTGAGCAATTCGGCGGTACGTCCACCCGGCCTCCCGCATGCCCACTATACGCCCTCGCTCAAAGTCCGTCAACTGCACATACGGTTCACGTCCACGCTGTCGCGGCATGCTACCAGTGTTAAAGACTGCGATGGAGCTCCGTATGCCACGGCAAACTGGCTGACACTGACGGGGGCGGTGCACAAATGCTGCGCAGCTAGCGCCATTCGACGGCCAACACCGCGGTTCCTGGTGTGTCCGCTGTGCCGTGCGTGTGATCATTGCTTTTACAGCCCTCTCGCAGTGTCCGGAGCAAGTATGGTGGGTCTGACACACCGGTGTCAATGTGTTCTTTTTTCCATTTCCAGGAGTGTAAAAAGGCATTGACAAACATACTGATAATATTTATAAGAATGTGAATAACGGATAGGGGAAGTAAGAACGTCTATGTCGACCAAGACATGTCGAACTATCAGCTGATCTTTAAGCGCACTACAATTTACGTAAACTTAGAAACTGAAGTTTTGCGACTACATTCCGAATAGAACGTGACCTCAGTTTTAACGGATAATGCAGGTAATAGCAATGACCAAATGCCTTTCGTAAAACAAGTATAGGAATAAATGAAGTATCTCTAAAACCTGCAGTGCAGCTCATAAGGGGAAGCTAGAAAATGATCCCTCTTTGTTTACGTAGCAGAACAGTTTATATTTGTGATGTTTTACAAGGGAGAAAGGAGCTTGAGGCCACTGGAGACAGTGCCAGAGTCTACTCCATGTACTAACGAAATCTCACATGTCACCTTAATACAAGTCAACCAACTTGATAATGGATGTTTAAGTCTTTGAAGCGCCCAGTGGAGATAAATTAAACTGCAACTGGCAACAGTAAACTTGTGGTTCCATTCGACGTGCAATTTAAATGACTTTCATCCGTTAAGCTAAACTTGCAAAGTGCTTGAATGGACTAGAATGGTATACTACATCCACTAAGCCATTACAGTTATTGCTCGGAAGAATAAAATTTAATGACGCATATATCGTGGTTCACTTTCACTCTGAAAGTCTTGGGAAACTATCTGAAGGTATACTACCAACGTGGACTTAATATTGCAAACGTACAAAGATGTTACACATGTCACCCTGCCTCACAGGAGGAGGAAGACACGAAATAAAACTTCGCGGTCTGACAGAGTATGGGGTGTTATTTCAATGATCGGAATATCGAGTCAAATTTACAGAGAATCTATGTTTATGAACCCATCTATCTGTCTGACGTTCCATCCCTTCTAACCTAGGAAAATTAACTGAAACGATTGGGTAGGGTGCTACGAATCCGTTTAACCTCTCCTGAGGCATTTTGGCCGAAAACAGTTGTAACTGTTCATTGATAACTTCGTTACTGGTACTGGGATGGAGATAGCTTCCGAGCATGTAGCACACATGACATATCAGGGACAGATATGGGGCTCTACATGGCCACGCCAGTGTCTCAACATCACGTGATCATTTGATAGATACACAAGCCATGAGTCGGCGAGCACTGTGCTGTTCAAGGATACCGCTACATGAAGTAACGCATCAGGACGCAGGATGACAGTGGCGAACCGTTTGGCCGACAGAATAGCCTAAACCAATGTCAGCTGTGACCTATCACACCCAGTGGTTCTCCGTACCATGACGTCAGAACTAACAGGGCTTCTTTTTTTCTTTTTTTTTTCGTCATCATTGTTCTGACTGGTTTGATGCGGCTCGCCACGAATTAGTCTCCTGTGCTAGCCTCTTCATCTCAGAGTAGCACTTGCAACCTACGTCCTCAATTATTTGCTGAATGTATTCCAATCTCTGTTTTCCTCTACAGTTTTTGCCCTCTACAGCTCCCTCTAGTACCATGGAAGTAATTCCTTCATCTTTTAACAGATATCCTACCATCCTCTCCCTTCTCCTTATCAGCGTTTTCCACATGTTCCTTTCCTCTCCGATTCTGCGCAGAACCTCCTCATTCCTTACCTTATCAGTCCACCTAATTTTCAACATTCGTCAGTAGCACCCCATCTCAAATGCTTCGACTCTCTTCTGTTCCGATTTTTCCAAGGTCCATGTTTCAGTACTATACAATGCTGTACTCCAGAAGTACATTCTCAGAACTTTCTTCCTCAAATTGTGGCCGATATTTGATATTAGTAGACTTATATTGGCCAGAATGCCCTTTCTTGCCATAGCTACTCTGCTTTTGATGTCCTCCTTGCTCCGTCCATCATTGGTTATTCTACTGCCTAGGTAGCACCATCCCTTAACTTCATCTACCTCGTGACCATCAACCCTGACGTTAAGTTTCTCGTTGTTCTCATTTAACTACTTCTCATTATCTCCGTCTCTCTCCGATTTACCCTCAATCGATATTAAGTACTCATTAGACTGTTCATTCCTTTCAGCAGATCATGTAATTCATTTTCACTTTCACTCAAGATAGCAATGACATCAGCATATGATCTCATTGATATACTTTCCTCGATGAACAGATAGAACAGTAGGGGCGAAAGGCTACATTTTTGCCTTAGACCTTTTTTCATACGAGCACAACGTTTTTGGTCGTGCGCTCATATTATTCCCTGTTCGCTGTTGTACATATTGTATATGACCAGTCTCTCCCTACAACCTACCCCTACTTTATTCAGAATTTCGAAACTTTTGCACCACTTTACATTCTCAGACGCTTTTTACAGGTCGACAAAGTTGCCTCGATTTATCTCTAGTCTTATTTCCGTTATTAACTGCAACGTCAGAATTGCCTGTCTCGTGCCTTTACCTTTCCAATCGTCATCTACTGCGTCCTCAGTTTTCTTTTCCATTCCTCTATATATTATTCTTGTAAGCAGCTTGGATGCATGAGCTGTTAAGCTGATTGTGCGATGATTCTCGCTCTCTTAATTTCTGGTTGTAATACTGGATCCCCTATCTCTTATAAATCGATTCATCTTTCTTCTTCTATCACATCAGACAATTCTTCCCCCTTGTACAGGCTTTCAATGTGTGCTTTCCACCTATCCGCTCCTCCTGTGCATTTAACAGTGGTATTCCCGTTGCACTCTTCATGTTATCACCCTTGTTTTTAATGTCACCGAAGGCTGCTTTGACTTTCCTGTATGCTGAGTCTGTCCTTACGACAGTTATTTCTTTTTCGATGTCTTCACTTTTTTCCAGCAGCCATTTCATCTTAGCTTCCCAGCACTTCCTATTTATTTCATTCCTCAGCGACTTGTATTTCTGTATTCCTGAGTATCCTTGAAAATTTTTGTACTTCCTCCTTTCAGCGATCAACTGATGCATTTCTTCTGTTACCCATGATTTCTTTGCAGTTGCCTTCTTTGCACGTATGTTTTCCTTCCCAACTTCTGTGATGGTCCTTTTTAGATACGTCAGTTGCTCTTTAAATGTACTGTGTAGTGAGCTATTACTTATTGCTGTATCTATAGCCTTTGAGAACTTTAACCGTATCTCGTCTTTCCTTAGTACTTCCGTTTCCCACTTCTTTGCTTATTGATTCTTCCTGACTAATTTCTTTAGCTTCAGCCTACTACTCACCACTACTATATTGTGATCCGAGTCTGTACACCTTATAACAGAATGTCTGATTTCGGAATATCTGTCTGATAATGATGTAATTTAACTGTTATCTTTTTCCAAGTATACCTCCTCCTTCTTCGGATTCCTGAACAGGGTATTCGCTTTTACTAGCTGAAACTTGTTACAGAACTCAATTAGTCATTCTCCTCTCTCATTCCTTGTCCCAAGGCCGTATTCCGCCGTAACCTTTTCTTCTACTCCTGCCCCTACAACTCCATTCAAGTCCCCCATGACTATTAAATTTTCATCCTCCTTAACATACTCTATTACTCTTCCAATATCCTCTTACACTTTCTCTGTCTCTTCATCTTCAGCTTGGGACGTCGGTATGTATACATGAACTATCGTTTTCGGTGTTGGTTTGCTGTCGATTCTGAACAGGGCAACCCTATCACTGAACTGTTCGCAGTAACACTCTCTCTGCCTACGTTCCTATTCATATTGATTCCTACTCCTGTTATACCCTTTTCTGCTGCTGTTGATATTACCTTATACTCATCTGACGAGAAATTATTGTCTTCTTTCCACCTTCTCTGAACCCAACTATATCTAGATTGAGCCTCTGCATATCCCTTTTCAGAATTTCTAGTTTCCCTACCGTGTTCATGGCTCTGACATTCCAGTCCCCGACTCATAGAACGTTATCCTTTCGTTGATTATACGTCCCCTTGGCAGCCCCCTCCTGGAAATCCAAATAGGGGCTTATTCCGGAATCTTTCACCAGTGAAAGGATCATCGACACTTCTTCAATTACAGGCTACATGTCCTTTGGATATACGTTACGTGTCTTTAATGCTGCGGTTTCCATTGGCTTCTGCATTCTCATTCCGTTGATCAGTGCTGATTCTTCCGCCTTTAGGGGCAGTTTCCCACTACTTGGATAAGAGTGGGATTCGAACCCAGAACTGAAGACATTTTTATTATCAATCAAAGAAGCTACCCATAGACCACGGGTCTTATTGTTGGTCTCCAGATAGTTTGGTGGTCGAATAGATTGGTGAGGGTCTCTATTTAGTTGGGTGGTCGAATATATTGGTGAGGCATTCAGGGGCAGCGACAGCTCTATATTGTGTAACTTGGAACGTTGGAGCAGACATATTCGTCCGTCTCACCAAAAATATTGTAAGAGTGGGGCCTCTCCCCTGATCGCCGTCACACTCACAAACGATTTTCATCTGGAGTAATACGGCACCGCGATTCATCGCGGGGCCCAATGCGACGCCATTCATCACTAACCCGACTTCCTGTCGTGGTACCGCTCCCTAAGCAGATGTTTGTGTTGTGGTGTTAACGACAGCCTATACAGCGGCCGATAATTCTGTACTCCGGCCGCTAGCAACTGACCAACACTATGGAATGACCCAGGATATAGCAGGGAGTCCGTAATTTGACACAGAATGTTTCCAAATGGCAGGAACAAGTGTGAAATAGTTACGATGTGTTTGGTGCAAGGTACAGCTATCCTCCACTGTGGGCGTTAGACGTGGTAGACTGGAACCATGACGACGAATATGTCTGTTCTGACGTTCCAAATTGTCCAACATAGAGCCACCGTCGCCTCCGAATCCCTTACAAATCTATTCGACCGGCCGACTAAATATAGACCAACAATAAGACCCAACTTTAACTCTGTCGTTCGATGATAATGCTGTCTCAAGCGATATGTGGCATCTCCGTGTCTTTCAGAGTGGTAACATCTGTCGTTTTTCGTGCCCCTTATGTACCCTACTACGTCTGGTACCAACAATAAACAACACTAATCCACTCTGTTAGTCTTCTATCGGTCAGAGAGAACTGTAGCTCTTACCACTTACGGACGAACCTATGGCTTTACTAAATTACTTTTACATCGGAGGATGTCTTCTGGCCACTTCATTTTTTTTTCAGGTAGTGCATCAACATACAGACTTTGGCATTATCGCATTTATCACAGAACTAACCCTTAGCAAGCCGGTAACGTTACTATGCTGCTAACAATTGCATGTTAAAGTATTTCTTAATATTCTATTCTTAATGTCATTGGCATTAAGATTATTGAAAGACATAGTGAAAGAGCTAGTCTTAAATTGCACTACAGTGCTTTTGAAGTACACGTGGTGACACACGTGGCAGAGTGGTCGGAAATAGTCTGAAAGGCTTCTAAGTGGGTTTCAGGCAGATTGTGTGGGACAACAATGCTTAAGAAAACAAATCGATATCTTGCGCCGTTTGCGATTTATTTAGCATTGAATTTTGTCAGTCAGGACGCCGTGCGCACAAATTCAAGCAATATGTCAGAGACAGTGTCGCCAAAGTTGTTCTTAATTTGGTTAACTCAGACTGAACTTACGTAGCTTTTTGTCACCAAGCTTAAATTTATCACTTCCGAAAAGGGCACATTTTAACTGCTAATGAACTTTTGAACAAGGAACTCACCGACCTACAGATGCCTGTGTTTTACCGTACTTTAGTGCGTGTATGTCCTTGAATTCGGGAGCGCAACGACCTGGTTGGCTAACTTCAACACTAAATAACTCGGGAACGGTACAACGTTTTAAATGTTTTTGTTTAAAAATTTTTAGTTAACAAATGTTCCTCAGCGCAGATTTCCATTATAACGTTTTCCAGTTGAGATTCTGTCGTGTGTCCACTTTTCTGTTAGTTAAAGATTCTTCCAAAGTTTTGGTACTTTTGAAGAAAACCTCTGGCACGTAAGCAGTTTGTTCCTGTTTACTAGCTCCTTTGATTATAGTGTAGTGAACATCTTTAGGCATGAATGAATGCCCCGACCCACAAACTTACGGTTTCTATTCATAGGACTGGATCCCTTTACTGGGAGAGGAGAGGACCATTAAAATGTTTCGATATAACCCATCCCACATTTCAGGAAGCAGAACTGTGTGCTAGAGGTTTTGCATATTCTCTTAAATGTTCACTGGTAGCAGATGTTGTAGACTTTTTCTTTATTTCCTGCTTCATCGAACTGTTAATACTCCAAAACAAATTTCCTTGATTATCTACAAAACGTTTAAACGAGAAGCAGACACCACGAATTTGGAAGCGTAATTAAGAAAGATTATTGTGCACTATCCAATGTAACACTGAAAACAATTGACTGTTTTTCTAAGGAACGAATGTGCGCCATCTTAAAAGAAGTAAAAAATTAACAGTAGACTTTGATCCTCCTTGTGCGAACCTCTTCATCTCAGAGTAGCACTTGCAACATACGTCCACAATCATTTGCTCCATGTGTTTCTATCTTTGTCTTCTTCTACAGCTTTTGCAGTACAGCTCCCTTTAGTACCACGGGAGTTATGCTATTATGTCGTAACAGGTGTCCTATCATCCTTTCCATTCTTCACGCATGTGGTTTCCATATACATTCTTTTCCTCGCCGAATTTGCGAAGAACTTCCTCATTCCTTCTCTTATCAGATCTCATAATTTTCAACATTATTCTGTATCACTGTATCTCAAATGCTTCGATTCTCTTTCGGTTTTCTCTAAGTCCTTGTTTTACTACCATACAATGCTGTGTTGCAGACGGACATTCTCAGAAATTTCTTCTTCAAATTACGGCCCTTGTTCAATACATGTAGACTTCTCTCGTCCAGAAACGCCTTTTTGCTGGTGCTACTCTGCTTGTTTTGTTCTCCTTACTCTTTCCGTCATATGTTTTTGCTGACTAGTTAGCAGAATTCCTTAACTACATCTACTTCGTGATCACCTACCCCGATGTTAAGTTTGTCAGTCTTCTCATTTCTGCTACTTCTAATTACTTAGGTCTTTCTTCGATTTACTTTCAATTTATATTCTGTACTCATTAGACTGTTCATTTTACTCAACAGATCCTGTAGCTCTTGTTCACAGAGGATACGATACTGTATATGAAAAGTTCTACTTGTTTACTACACACTGGTGACCTGTATTGGAAAATGACCGAAAATGGACTTGGTTCATTTCAGTTTGATACACTTTCCAATGACGACATGTTAATGTGTGGAAGAAATGTTCGATCATGGGCAAATAATATGCGCATTGTTGTATCTATTAATTTCCACAGCGGTGAATAGCGTCCATGCTGCGATTGGTAGTTCCATTAATGCAGTATCTCCACGTTCTTCAGAGCCTTTTCTACGGGTGCACGTGTGGTAAGAGACGCCGAGCACGTCTGGGACTGCAGTATTTCGGCGGCCGTTTACCGCCGAGTTCCGCGGCTGCCCTTGCTGCAAGAACTTGTTCTGAACTTTAATTAACACTTGCGCTAGACGGCGCGGCACCCAAGTTAGCTGTGCTCTGTCTGAAGAACTAAGCGCTCGTCGCGGTATTTGCGGTGGCAGTAGTCACCGCAGACGTGACTGCGAGTTGTGTCGCCTGCAGAGCGAGAAATATTTTGACAGCAATTAAAGCCAGCCCATCTCTGTAATTTACCTAATGAAGAGATCCCATTCAAATTACAATTTCATGACCTGCAATATAACGTGTAGTGTTATTGAGAAAGGAGCTCATTCCGAAAACTGTTAGAAGCAGAATTCCAAAGTTCCTGAGCAGGTAAAAATTCATGTTACACGTTTCAAACCGCTATGCACTCAGTGTGAGCACTATGTGTTACATGACAAATTTCAAAACGATACATCATTTATTTACTTGATTTCCCTAAATGGCTCAAGGCAAATGCCCGGATGGTTCTTCACGAAGGGCATGGGAAATTACTTTCCCCCATCTTTCACTAATAACCTCGACGATGAGGAACGTTAATAATCAATCTTCGTTCGTTGTTAGCTCATATCTCGTCATTCACGAGTCAGATTCAACAAGTGGATGTCCGACATCTTCAAGAATGAGGGGTGTAGTATACTCCCGCAGTTAAAAGTCACATAGGGTCTGGTCTGGTAAGATATGTGGCTTTCTACGATTAATCTGATCATCTGCTCCTTGTTTTGCCATCGGACGACCTTGAATGGTGCCAGACATGAAGGAGAAGTGAGGCAGGGCGCTATCTTGAACGAAAGTGAAGTTACTTGGCTAAATTTGAAGCTGGAAAACAGTTTTGTAACATGATAAATATCACATTCCCGTGATAGCGTTGCAATAAAGAGCAATTGTCCATAAACTTAAACTTTCTTACCGAAATGACTCTAAAGGTGTTAAACTACGACGTGTCTCTTTTGTGTTGTACAACTACCATAGGAATTTCACTACCCCAAATTGTAACATCATTACGATTAACTATAACAGAAAGATGAAATATAGATATATCACGTGTTCTGGAGATCTGCAGTGCAAATTTCGTACCTTGTTGTACGGTCGAGTGATTCAAAGCTTACAGTAATTATAAGGTACGAGGCTTCTCAAACAAACTTAACATCACAAGTCACCGAACAGAAGGCATTTTAAGTTCATTCCTTGCTATTTTTATAGATTTCCTACGGCGATTGTTGGAGATTTCACGGATACATTCAGTAGTTTCACGGGTTTCGTGTGGACGACAAGAATTTTTCCGCTTAGAGATACAACCATATGCCACGAATTTTCGGTCACACTCATATATTTGTTTATGATAGGTGGCTGTTTGTGGAACTGTCGGTGAAATGCGCTTTGTAAATTGACAGTGTGCTCTAATTTTACCAACGGCAGCACGGAAAATGCTCTTTTCTGCGGTACGAACATTTTCCTATAAAGGAGCAACAGCACCACTGAAGCTTAAGTGTCCCGGCATGGAGCACTTTAACAGTAAGTCAGATGACTACTCTCGAAAATCATTTTATTGATACGATCTGTTTACTTTCACAAATATTAGTTCTGCCATCCGTTAGCAGTTGTAAACGATTAAGAAAACCTCTTCTTGAAAATAAATGAATGAAAGTAAGTGAAGTAAATCTCTGCATGAGACTATCTTTTGAGAAGTTCTTTTGGAAACGAAACAGACAGTCTTCCTAGACATCAACAGTAGGCACAAGACTGAAGTCCCATCTCAAGATCAGTACAAGGAGTTTCAACATCAGAGTCCACAGCCAGAGCAGCGGGTCGCGCTGTGCGGTGGTCCCCTGTGGCAAGGACGACGTCCAGTCCTGGCGGCGGCGTGGTGCTGGCTATCTTCTAATCCTGCTGGTGGAGACGGAACTGCCTACTCCTCGTCGAGCGAGGGCAGTTATACCCGCGTTGCGGATGATAACGAGACAGCCGATCGTCTTGAAGTGGGCTCGGACTCGCTGAGAACACTGGCGTGGTGTATGAGGCATAACGTCCGTATATGTTGCGGCCTCTGCTGGTCTTGTGCACGCCCTCTTAACTAGCCTGCTTACTGCTGCAGGTCAGGCGAAGTTCGGCTGTGTTCGGCCGGTACGCCTTGGAGCTGGAGGTATGACCCGCATAGCGGTGCTACGTTGCGGGTTGACGGCAGTAGAGGAGACTCCGGACACACGCCAGCTGCAGTGAATTGAATATTGCGAACTGTTCTAGGCTGTCAATAATTACTCTGTCCACGAATGTTGGAGTTGTGTTCCTGTCTTTTGTGGTTCTAGATGAAACATTAGCAGCGGGCGTTGAAGGAATGGAACTAAGACTGATCAGTTCAACGCATGTAACTGAAACTGATTATGTGGCAATGAATATCAAAGAAAATATGAATAATATATATATTGCATGTGACTGGAATTGAACATTGCAGCTGACTAAGTCTGATTATCGAAGCGTTGTAGAAAACAGTTCTTTCCACCACAACGTAAAGTCTTGTTAAGATGCAAAAATGATAAAATCCTGACTCACAACCGAGTTAATTTACTGCTCTTTAACCAAAAGCACACATCGGTTAATGTTTCTGTCTGCATAAATACAACCCATATTGTCTGTTCTACTGTTCTCTTCCTAACTATATCCGAAACGTTCTATAAGCCCTGGGGAGTTAGAGAACAGTCTGCCACCTATCAGTACCCTTACTGCGCTTTACACTGGAACAAAGAACTGAGTGAAAAGTGATTAGTGCTATATACTTTAACAAGTGTTTAAGCAATGAACTGGCTTGACCCTGCCAACGGGACTTCTAAGATCTTACGTCTGTTAATCAGATTATTCAGATTATTCTTTTTGTCGTTCTCCTGCTAAATAAGTCTCTTAATTCTGATACAAACATTTCCTTTTAACAATAAGAATGGAAACTGCGGACGAAGAAGGCATGTCACGAACAAGTACAAGGTGTATTTAATTCATTACGGATTAACAGTTTAAAGAAATGAGAAAATATGAGTGCATTATATTCAAGCTCTAGATTTAGACACAAATTACGTTTAGCTAAATGTACATCAGGGCAGAAACGTTCGGGATCAAGGGTAATCCCATGCTTTAATCAGAGCCCACGAAGTCTACTTTTGTTTAAACAACGGTCGTTCCCTATGAAATCACAGGCAAGGGAGAAGGTTGCAAGTGAATCGCCAACTGACAGCTAGTTACCATGAGATCACTTCGACGTACGGCTACACAGAGGATGGTGGTGACGACGCGTTTTCGTTGGGAAACCAACAGCCTTTAGCCTGTCGCAAAACAGGCTCTTTTTTCGCTTCCAGCACAACTGGCTTACCGTCGTCCTGACTGCTTCAGCTCGGAATCCCAACTTCCTCCCAACACTGTCCAAACCAGACTCGCATGTCGCAAAAATTCATCCCATCGGTAGCGGCGCTGCGACAGCGCCGCCGGGCGACCAGAGCAGAAACCTAGCAGAGGAAGCAGCGCCGAAGGGAATTCGACACTAGCCGACATAGCTCACAGACGGGAAATGTTTCTCATGTGGACGTACACGGCATATGAAGCACATGCAGACGGTTTGGACATTTTGAGCAGAATTGCAAGCTTCGCAGAGGCATGGAAGACAGTCCCCGGGCAGATCATGAATCTCACTGAAAGACCTGGCAGCGGTCGTTGTGTCCACTGTACAACGTTCCCAGCAAGAGTTAGGGTGAGTGTAAAATCAGTGGAAATCAGGAAAGTTGTGTAAATCTTTATTGCATACTGATCGCAGGTATCTGTGGCAAGCAAGAATACACTTTGTAAAGAGAAATTAAATTCACCACATTGGGCATTAAGCAGCGTTGGTAGGGGTCATGTAGATTCACTCACTTCGTTGATAATACATTTATGAGTCAGGTAAGGTAGTTTCCAAATTGATGCAGAAGTTCTTCCTGACCATGACAATGGATAGAGCCATGTTCTTGGTTTAAACTTACGGCTAAAGTGAATCGTAACGGGGTATAGTTGAACTGGATGAAGCACCATTTCAGCTTGTTTCTATGGTCTAAATTCATCCTTAGGCCAGGGACAAGAAACTAAACTCTGTACAAGGTCTTTTAAGGTTAAAATGTGGGATTTCATACCGAAACAATCTGAGGTGATGCAGGAGCTGATCCGCTAGTGAATTCTTAGTTCCTTGTAGAACCTTATGCTAAAAATGAAGTACTGAACTAATCGATGTGTTTTGTATGGTTTAATTAATCCTAGATACGGGAACTGAGGGAAACGAAAAGTTGCTTGCCACTATTGACATATTTAATCTTGAATTGGTAAAGCTAGCTCATGATATCCTGACAGCTAAATTGTAAGTGCTACATGAAAACGAATTAGTCAGCAATTTCACGTTAAACTACACAAATAGGGATGGTTCGTAGCTGGATCACACTCAGAAATCAAGTGTACACCGCGAGGGACACGAGAAAGATGAAATGGAAAGACTCTTAGAATAGACGGCGTTGTTTGATCTTCCTGGACCATCGCTTCCCATGGAAGTAGCTCAGAACTACATACTCATGGAAAATAACGTGAATGTTTATAAGAAACGATGTCATGCTCCTTAGACCACACAACCTGTCGTAGAAGACTTTATAAGCCAATATCTTCAAGACGGGACCATACGAACCAGTAACAGCCACATGTCAGCACTTTTCATCGTCATACGGAAAAGATCGCCAGATGGCAGCAATATATATTGCTTATTTGGGCCTATCACACTCAAAATGAAAAACAGTGTCAGCTGCCTGACTAAGCCCAAATGCAACAGATATGTGAGATAATATGGGAAACTAAAGGTGTTTTACTATGAATCTATGAAGAGGGTGCCATCAATTACAGGTTGTGCCAAAAGATCATGCAAAGACAGCATTCACAACCGCTTCTGGTCACTATCAATATCGTCAAATGCCTTTTGGGCTGAAAAATGCACCACCTACTTTCCAATACTTATGAGGATCAAAATGAAAGCAATACACCGTCTGTTTCGACGATACTACTATGTTCTCTCTATCCATCGTGATTTAGTTTTTCCACGATTTCCCTAAATCGCTTGCTTCAAATGTCTGAACGGTTCCTTTGAAATGGCACCGCTGACTTCCTTTCCCACCCTTCCCTAATCATATGAGACCGAAAACTTCACTCTATGGTGCCTCCCGAAAATCAAACAACCAACTATGTTCATCGCGTTTACGCGATGTTTTCGAACGTCATTATACAGCACATTTAGCCCTTAGCCAGGGATAATGACGTTTCGACATGCATGAAGTCCATTACTAGAGCCATATTGTCATCCAAAATAGGATTCACACCAATCTGCAACTTGTTGATCAAGTAAAGCGTTTTCTGACACCCACGGCAATAAAGGTTTTGCTGTCATATTTACGTCTCACCAATTTTTATCAGAAATGTCCCCAAATTCGCCACAGTTACAAGACCCCTCATAGAATAAAGAAAGGGATGCAGTTTTAGCATCTATTCCAGTTCCTGAATTTCCAGATCTCTAAAAACTTTTCGTACTCTCCTATCCAACAACTTTGCCTTAGGTTGCGTCCTTAGTCAGGAAATAGATGTACAGGATCACTGTGTATCATACGCAACCAGCTTAATCATGCAGAACATAATTATTAAGAAACTGAAAAAAATGCTGATATTAATGTTCAGAATAACTTATTCGAGATGTTCTTTATAAAGATGTAGCTTTAAGGTGATAACGGACCATACAACACACAATTCGTTATGAGGACTTGAAGATTCGACTAGCAGGTTAATTAGATGGGCATTGCATCTCAGTGAGTTTCATTTGGAAGGAAAAAATTATCCCAGAAGGTCACAACCAAATCCAGAATGCATGAGACGCAAAGCACGCACCGTGAAATGGACTGACATAGAAAAGGATGAATGCACTGAGCCCAAAGCAATGACCCAGATTGGCAGTGGTTCGACAGGCAGCTATAATTCACACGTAGAATGGAGTATTGCATATCGAGATAAAGGCGTCACAGGGCCAGAAAGGTTACGAAATGAAATTTTGAGGTAGGCCTATAATTCAGTTGTACGAAATGGAGCGTTGAGGTAGGCCTACTATTCGATTGTAGGAGGACATGCTTTCACAGGGCTATGAAAAGTAGATGAGCGCAAATTAATGGTGGTTAACACACAGATAGAACTTCGGTCTTTATGTAAAGATTTGTATTCTATGTGCGCAGAAGACAGGGCTCAATGACAGAAGGGTTATGTTACAAAGGTTGCCCAAGGCAACTACTTCTACAGTATATACCTATACCTACATATAAACTACTTCTTTACAGGGTTTTATATCCTCAACCATTTACATGTACACCAGCACAAAACTAGTTTGTTTCGACGAAAATCAATAATTTTTCACGTTTTATTGCTATGTTAGGCATACGAAACAAGCAGGTCGAAACAGTAGCAAATTCGATGGTAAACCAGAAGATACTCAAATCTGCAATGACTGGCACAAAAATAACTGACCAAAGAGAAACGTTATGTCCAATTTAACGGAAGGATTATGCAACTGGTTGCACCTTAAAACACTCTGAGCTATGGCTTTAAATCTACAGGCAAAGAATGGAAGAGAAAGCGTTCATCATACGACTACGAAGATGTTAAGCACATACGTTAACTCACAGCGTAATAACTGCGACACGCACTTGCTTAAATTACGAGAAAGTACAATTTAAGAATCCATGAAAACACGGGATTATCCATGTGTGCTGTTCGTTTTGGTCAGAAGATTCCCTCTCCTTCTGAGTTTTACAAGGCTAGCCCAGGAAGTAATATTTTGATGGTGAAAATTTTCTCTAAAAGGTTAGAAACTACTTGGCGCCAGGTAAAAGGAAAGATGAAAGCCAAAGCCTTGGAACAGCAAGACAAGCATATATAATAAAAACGCTGTGCTGCCAAATTAATATGTAAATCTCTGTTGGTACATCATGAACAGGGGACATCGGCTGATTAAGTAACTCTCCAACAGCAGTGTAACTTAGGATTTTAATTTATATTATTTTGAAGGCTAGCAGTTTCAGAATTTCACTACGCCGTCTTCACGCCCCAGTAGCATCTGACATTTATTTGGAAAGATGCATATTGGGCTTGAAAATGGCTTAGTGAAATGCTTTAACTGGTAGCCTTGGAAATAAAATAACATCTGAAGTTACTCGGCTGTTGGAGAATTTCATTGACACTGACAATTATCATGTAGGTGGATGAGCTATGATAACCAACCTGGGTCTATCAAAGGGAAAAAGTAGGAAATTGGTGGCACGTTATCGGGGTCCCTTTCAGATTACAGAAATAAAATCGCCTCCTAATTCGCCATATGATTGTCCACAACAGACGGATTCATCCTTTTAAGGGAGCTGTAGAGCTGCAGGCAATGCCTTCAAAAGACGAGGAATCCAAGAAAATGGCGAAGAAGGAAAATATTAAGCTAGGAAAGCGAGACAGCTCTGAAGTTAGTCCAACACGTCACTATAGCTCTTACGCCAGAGGAGGAACATCAATGTAACAAGTGAATGGGAGAGTAATTGTAGACGCAATATTTATTAATGAGGATGTCTGGGATGCCTTGCAACGTGCTGTTCAGAAGAGATCTTCTACCCTTCGTACTCTTACGGATTCATGGGCAGCCCTGCAAGATTCATGGTGTCAGTTCCCTCCAGCACAACTTCAGATATTAGATGAGCCCATGCCACGCCCTACGCAGCACTTCTGCGTGCCCATGGGGGGCCTCCGCGACGTTAGGCATGTGTACCAGTTTCTTTGTCTCTTCCGTGCATTAGGCCAATGTCAGAATACCCACACTAGTGAAAAGGGGTCGACAAGAATTTCGCGATCATATACCACTTATTGCCCGAACAAACCGTTCCTGAGCAAAAAATATGCTTTGAGAGTGAGAAGTCGTGCCCCAGAAAATAATACCTTGAGTCATAAGCGAGTGAAAGTAAGCAAAGTAGACTACTTTTCTCGTCAAACTATCACTTACTGCAGATACTGTTCTGATAGTAAAATTGAAACATTAAGTCTTTGAACAAGATCCTGAACATGGGATTTCCTCGACAGTTTACTGTCTGAACACCTAGAAATTTCAACTGTTCTGCCTAATTAATCATATATCCATTCTGTTTAATTAGAATTCAAGTTTTACTGAATTGTATTTTAGAAACTGTAAAAACTGAGTCTGCTGTAATTCAGCTTTGCTTTGTTTTCTGCAAGCTGTAAACTTTTATCTTTGACTGCACTACTTGTAACAGAGTCAGTGCTACACACGACATCCCTTACTACCAAAAGGCAAACAGATATACTTTAACATAACCTATAAAGCTAGAAGACACATCATTTATATAAACGATCCCCCGCGCGATCATTCGGCACCGTCGTTTAACCTTGTCTGACTCGGACCTCACGTAGTAACCATTCTCAATACTGAGGAGAATGGCGTGTTGCCGTGTGTTATTATAGTAAGAGGAGAACCAATTGTGAGTTACTCCCTGTATTACATGATGGTCTAAGTTGTGGTAATAGTATTTTGTGATGAACACAATGAAACGACTTAGGTACGTCAAGAAAGATACCTAGCGCTCAAAACCTTATATTTAACCCATCTTGTATCTTACAGAGAAACTTGAATCAGCATTTTCAATTCTTAAAACACTTCTGAAACAAAACTGTGCATTTTACAGCAAATTATGTGAAATGTCCTTACATACAAGGCCTTTTCCGAAACTTTAGCAAACACTGATGGCATAGAAGTATGTCAAAAATTTTCTACATACCCATTTCTCCCTTTGTATAAAGTGGCTTTACTGCTGAGTACTTTAATCGTTCAGCAAAGTAGTTAAGCATTTTGCTAGATACTCCATCATATCCATGAGAGTCCATAGTCTCCAGTGACTTAATTACTTACTCAGTCCTCCCCTTGTCGGTATCATGGAGAAGTCTCGTATTTCGGATACCAAATATTAGCCTGGGAAAGCCATTTTCCGAAAGAGTTACATGATTCGCTGTAGAAACTAAGTTTTTACCTAACGCACCAGCTATTTTCAGAAAATGATTGTTAAGTACTGTACTCTGACTTACCAGTTACTGAAACATTTTTACTGTGTACTGATTTCATATCGTCGACCTGGTGCTGCTGACCAAACACTTCCTTCACAACAGCCGATTTATTTTTAATTTTGCCCTGTGAATTAGTCACTTTTCACGCCATACATATGCGTTGTCTAAATCAGTTTGTAATTGGTTCTCATCATATGCTGACGTTATAATGTTATTTTCCGTAACAAGTCAAATAGTAATTTTCTGTAGATGTTACGGCTAAGGGCGACACAGTGACACAAAGTAACTATGCGGTCAGGGGTTGTCAGTCAGTGGTACCACAGGTGACATATTCGGACCGACTTTCCGATTACCCGTGATGACTGGGTGTTGTGTGATGTCCTTAGGTTAGTTTAAGTAGTTCTAAGTTCTGGGGGACTGATGACCATAGCTGTTAAGTCCCATAGTGCTCAGAGCCATTTGAACCATTTTTTTCCGATTACCCGCCACCATGACAGGACACACCACTCTCAATGTAACTTACACTTTGAATACTGTACCCATTTACTCCTCGACATTTTACCCACGAAAACCTAAGTTTGTCAAATAAAACGTTACACCCGACCGTGTTGGCCTCCCCAGTGTTAGCCACACAGCTTGGCCGCATGTCTATGAAACATCTGTTACAGGACGTAAAAAATGTACCACAGTAAATATCATCTGCGACTAATTGTTGTAGGATGCATCAGATGCTACTAATTGTTGTATGATAGCCAACCTCAGGCGCCTATATAATAATAATAGGAATCTTATATTAGCAATTCAAGTGGCATATATCCCAAGTCCCAACCCCTCAGACCTTCGACCTACGTTTTCACACTAATCACAGTCATGTCAACCAGAAGCAATTTGACGAGAGACACAGTGCACTATGAACAAAGACATTTGTGTATGTGTAAGTGCTAGTGAACTCGAAAAAATAATGTACGATGTCACACCGTGTCAGGAGGAACAAGTAGGACGTATAAATAAGTGTTTTAGTTTCAGCAAGATCTGAGGACTAATTTTATTCGTGAAATGGTGGAATGTAAACCCATATACTCATATTCATAAATTAAGGATAGTTGCAGAATGTGGTGCCACACAACGTGGCACTGCCCAAAACTGGCGCTAATAGCATAGGCACATAGGGAACACACACGACACAAATCTGTAAGTCCACGGTATTGGCGATAAAATGAGAAAACCGTCCCGAAACACATGTACTACAAAACGCCACTGTTTTCTGCTCGTGTACCCCGACATCAGTATGGGATATGATCACCATGTACACGTGCATAGGCCACACAGCGGGTTGGCATACTATGGATTAGGTGGCCGAGCAGCTGCTGGGGTATAGCCTCCATTTCTTGCACCAGTGCCTGTCGGAGCTCCTGAAGTTTCCTAGGGCTATGAAGACGACGTGCTGTGTTGACCAGCCTTCCGTCGCCCTAGTGTCATACCCCTCATAACGTTTTCAATATGTTTCAGCAATTTTCAACACACAGTCACCATTAGCACGTCTGAAAACGTCTGCACAACTTACTCGCTGCACCGTACTCTGACATGAACCAACACACCTCTGCGTATGTGGACTGCTGCCAGCGCCACCGTGCGACGACCGCAGGTTAGATGCACCGCATGGTCATACCTCGAGGTGATTTAACCCCGCAAACCGCCCACCAGAGCGTTGTTTCACCATGTATCATCATTATCATTAATTTATGAGCATGAGTGTAGTTTTAAAAGAGACTTGGAACCAGCGCGAAACCAGGTCATGTCCAAGTTGATCACAGCCAGCGAGGGAACTCTGTGGTCAGCAGCTTCGCAATGCTTCTGTAAGGACAAGCACCAATTACCACCGACACGTGACATAGCCAGCAGGATAATCCAGTCCACTTAATACAGCCGTGAGGGTCGCTGACACTTTCCAGATACTTTGACGCTGCTCACTAACGGAGCTAAACAGCAGAAATAAGCACTGAGAAGCAATACTTGAGCATGCGCAGACAAGTCCCTAATCGTCCAACAGGTGAGCAGTGATGTGTCATCGCGCCTATGCTACGCCACACCTTGCAAGTGATGCAGACGTTTCTGCGTCAACTGGGACGCGAGGTAAGCGCCAAGGTGTCAGGGGCAGCCCCGAGCATGCGGCCATTCTGGTAGTGCGACCGGAGGGTTTAGTAATCACTGTGTCCCGGCGGGATAGCAACAGACGATCACTACACTCTGAGCACGAGTGCGTGCCGGAGCCTGACATCCCCGTAGCCGCCGCCGCCGGTCACACTCACCGCGGCCAAGAGACGCGGGAGCCAGGAAGCGCCGCAACAAGGCGCTGAGTGAGCAGCAGGACGCCGTCACCACTGAGGGAGATGCTGTCATATTCTCCACATCGTGCACTAATGATTGCAAACAAATATTCACTTGACAATGGCAGAGGAAATCTCTGCCGGAAGCTCGTGGGCAGTTATCCGCTTTACACATACTGAAACACTAGTATATTTAATTGTTAGATGTAGCTGCAACGGAAACTGCTTTCGCGCAGTCCTAGAATTTCTCTGTCGTTGACATCAGTTTTGCCAAATGCAAGTGACACACTGGTCATTTCGATACTAGTATACTTGGTTCCGTCGTAATGTTGTCGACAACGTTGCGGTACTGTTAAAAGCCACCCAATTATCACAAAAACAAACGAGATCGAAAAATTTCTAGCGTTTTCGTAGAAAGGCTGTAAAGTATAGTCCGTAAATCCGACGTATAGTGACGGCTAGTTGGTTGCTAAACTAATAAATATATCATAGTCTTATGAAACGAAGACTTCATGGTCCTTAAATTTCAGGGCTGCAGTAGACCCAAAGTATCCATTTCGGGACACGGCTACCCAATTTGAGGAATGGCTTAATTTCATTCCGGTCAACGAACAGAGTACCGTACCGAATTTTTTTTTTGTTCATAGGCTGTAGCTGGGCTGAAGCAGCGTGATATACTAAGACAAGAGTCAGGGGCCTCCTTGTAAAGGCTTATCTTTTGTAACTTTACAGTACCACGAACTCATACAACACAATTCGACCGAAACATACTTGCTTAGCTACAAACTAAGAAATGTTTAGTCAGTGCTTCTCAGTTCATATATTAAGTCAAAGTTATAAATATAGTTAAGGAATTAACTGTCACTGTTCAAATGTGCAAGTGTGTGTGAATTCCTAAGGGATCAAACAGCCGAGGCCATCGGTCCCTACACTTTCACAGTACTTAAACTAACTTAAACTAACTTATGCTAAGAGCAACACACACACACATGCCCGAACAAGGACTCGAAACCCCGGCGGGAGGGGCCGCACAATCCGTAAAATGGCGCCTCAAACCTCACGGCCAATCTGCGATGTAAACTGTCACTCTTCAGCCAAGTGTGCACAGATTCTAAATTCTCTAGCGGAGCTATATTGTTTGCTTAACTGGGCCTCTAAACTCGTGCCTTTAGTCTTCAAGGACAAATGCTCTACTGACTGAGCTCTCCGGACACGACTCACGAACCGACCACACAGCTCCGTTTCCGCCAGTACATCCGTGGTGGTAAGTAGTGAATATTGCTTAGAAAGCTTAAGAAGAAGGTTCCAAATTTGATTCCCGGTCAGACACTGAGTTTTACAGTGCTACGATGCAATAAACGAAGACTACAGTAGCGAGCGTATATCCTTTGCTAAGCGGAATTCAACCTGTCTGGATAAGAGGGATACCAATTGAGCTAGGGCTAAAAAATAATTTTGCGAAATGGGGAAATTTAATACTACAGAAGAAAGTCGCCAGTTATTTGTTGGTCGTTCACTGTATGTTAATTCGAGTTGTGTCCCAAATGTCCACAAGATTCGCGGCATTACTGTAACATTTACCTCCGTCACCACAGGCCAGCACCTGTTATTGCTGTTGGTTTGCGAATGAGCAAACAGATTTTGTTTACATACAGAGAACTGTGCAATCAGTATTGACGTACGATTAAAATTAGGGAAATGTTGCCGATTGATGGCATTAAATGGCGCATTCACGGTCGATGACAAACAACACACGCGATGCAATTAGCGAAGCACATTACTTCCCCGCGTAGCTGCGCAGCAAGGACAATTTTCCAAAATTTGAAAATCAGTTTGCCCTCGTTGTTAATACTACTTTCAGGAACGACTACGCTCTGCCATGAACTATCCATCAAATTGAAAAGACTTCATGTTTTCAGGCGTCAAAATATATTTGAAGAAATTACATGTCTCCACCTCTAATTTACGAGGAATGCTTTATAACAGGTTTTTACAAGAAGTTACACACCGCCTACAGCACATTCACACCTCTAGTATAAGGCAAATATTTATTAAGTGTACGGTGACACCTCAGGAAATGGACTTGCTTTCGAAAAGCAGGGGCTGTGAGAGGGTCTGCAGAGGACGACTAACACTTGAACATGTGTTAACAGGAAGAAACCACTCTCAGCTATTTTCGAGAAAATCTTGTTTGAATACAATAGGCGTCCTTATGTACTTTTTATGGTCGCTAGGAGTCAACGAGTCTACAGCCGAGCGAGTGAGCACCAGCTTTCATAAGAGCTAAGTTTCTGGATCGAGATTCACTATCGGTACTTCTTTTCTTTTTCTTTCCTACGTAATTTTAACTACATATTTAATATTTTAATAATCTTTATCGCACTAAAAATAGTGGAAAAAGGCTCGTAGAAAAATGGAAAATAATATGTCGATATGTAGCACATGCAGTGAATACCGAATTTTCGCCTGTGCACTGTTCTTCCAATCTGTGTAATGCTAAATAAATCTCATTTACATTCATAAAAGATTCTCGGTCATCGCAAAATTTCGTGGCTTGGCACACATATCTGTTTTTGGAATTACGTGGGAATAAAGAAAAAGTACCCTCACCGAGATTGTTCTCAGGAACCTCGTGCTTAGGAAGCTTTGGGCCGACTTGCTCTTTTACTTCTCTTTCTTTCAGTGGAATTTCCCTGGTGCCGAATGACAGGGAAGGAGGGAGAGTGGCTAGGTGAACAGGGGTCGCAATCAGAGGCCTGGCCACCATGTCTCTTTCCCTCCCCCAGGAACCAGGGAAAGCCTAGGGAACATGTAGTAGCGGTACAAAGCACGCCACTGAGGCAGTTACATTTGTTAACGTTCTCTTTGACTCCACCAAGCATAGCAAAAAACCGACATTGCGAGAAGGTGGTAGAGACATTTTGCTACACTCGTTGGGACTATCGACGCATAATTTTTCGGATAAGGACATTCCAATGGCCAGAAAATAACCGACACAGAAAGTGAAAAATGCGAAGATCAACTCCTCAGTCCAGAAACACTCCAACTCTGGGTGGAGCTAGAAAGAGAATTATAGAAATCTTGGCTGTATTTGGGATTGCAAACAACTGCAAAATGACATTCATTAAGGAAATGCCAGAAATCTAGGACTTCTTTCACGCTGCGAGTAAACAAGTAGTAGCTGCGTGTTCACAAATCCACTTCTCATATTTAATTTTCGTTTGTGGGAAATAACTCGATTCATGAAAGAGGTAAGTGCAAGGAACTACGTGATGAGGAGTCGTACACATAGTTAAGGCCAGCATCCGTCGCACGAAGAACCAGACACCTACCACTGATTCATTAATCATGCAATGCTCGTCTGTGTTAAGGACAAAGGCGACACACCATTGGGGTAACGCAAACCCACACAGATCGCCGAATGACAAACCAGTGGACGTGAGAACGCTTCCCGTGAACCAGAATTCGTGGACATCACGCGCATGGTCAATATCGCAGCAGTGACATAGCTTAGTTCGAGGAAGAAAATAATTAAAGTAGAAGATGGACGGTGAGACTTCCGAAAGATGAACAGAGGTTCAGAGAGTGCGTGTGAAGGGTCTTCAGCAACAGGCTGGTGTGGCACGTAGGAAAATGGTGCCGTAGCACTATTTTACAGTTGACGAAAAGTGACATGCAGCACAGTAGGGTGAGTGTCTCGTACCTTATCTTGAATGACAAGCTGTGGTAAACATACGAACCGAATGTCGCTAGTATGCGGGCAGCATGAATGGCGGAATGAGGAGTGTCTATACCATGTGTGGGATGCGTGACGCGGCAGATCATTTGCGAAATCGAGTCCTAGGCATCAGTTGGTAGCAGATCGATACAGTGGAGCTACGCTGCCTTCTGGAAGCCCGCACCTATACTCATAGTGCTCGATTCGCGAAATTGAAAGCAGCAACCTGAAGCTCCGCTGCTCTTTGTAATCCAAGCAAATGATTTCATGACCGCAGTACCGCTACGAAGAACAAGGTCGATACCGTCCCCATAAGCAGTGAAGAAAAATAAATGGCCATTGCGAGATACAACAGAGGCCGCAGAGCAATGGTTCCATAGCAAAAGTGTATAACAATACAGAGAGCGGGCAACCTTGACGGACAGGACAACTCGTCAAATTGGAGGAGAGCGATGGCCATTGCAGAGCACATGGACGTCGGTCCATGAAGGAGAATCATTACAACATCGACGGTATTTGCACGATATTCCACATTGCAGACCACCTCTTCAAGGTATTCGAGATCGACCGGATCGAACGTCTGGTGAATATTGGCCAATCGTCCATGCAAATGAGGATTGTGAGCAAGATCGATTATGTCGCAATAGCAATAGACGGCCATTGTGGATGTTGTTGGCACCTCCTGAAGAGGTTTGATCAAGGTAAGTCAGGCACTGAGCCGTTCTTCAAGCTGTGTAGTCAAGAGCTGGATAATGATCTTCGTATCACTGCTGAGCGACATGAAGGGGCTAAAATCGCATATCTGTGATGTATCCCAAGGTTTATGGATGACAATGAGGAGACAGTCGAGGAAACCGTTGGGGATCTGAGCGACAGGCGACATAAGGTCCCAACAAATGTCTGTCCACATTGGCGCCAGTACAGGGCAAAATATCCATTAATACTGTAGTTGGAGGCCATCATGGCTGGGCGACTTGTTCGTTGCACCCAAATGGGTTGCATCATGGAATTCATCCTTCCTGACATCGCCAAGCTGACCGATCGTTGCATGGCAGGGAACTTAGCCGGAGTCTGGAGACCACTGTAGTGTTGGCAGCTTGGCGAAATTGTGCAGAGTACAGAGTAACATACTGTACGTGGAGGGCAGAGGGGAGAAAAAGATGGGTATCGGAGCACCAACCATCATCATTCATGAGCCCATTAATCGAAGTCCACTAACAGTGGGGCCATTTAACTATCACATAGACGGACGCTCCTGTGCTAATCCGTCGTGTGTGCATGCCCTGACCTTAGCTCCTTCAAGTTGACATCGTAAGAGGGCAGCGAGCCGTGTCTTAGGAGTGTTTACCATCACCTCATACTCTGGCGAATACGGAATCATAGTACATTCCCAAAGACCGTAGAAGTAGAAATTCTGTGTCTAGCGCCACAGCACAGTGACCTCCGATCGGTAGCCAATCAAAGCCTTACAGAGTGCAGACTTTGTGCAGAGGACCCGCCACGACAGGGCAGACCGATATGTACCGCGGCAAGACGGCAGGCTGTCTGCAAGGCAGTAATGTCAAGTAAGATGGATCGTGTTCAGTTTCAATGGCCACTAGGTGTGCTGCTTTGTTGGCAGATATGGACGGCACGGATATAGGCGGACTGAAATAATGGCTTGTGAAGAGGACAAACCGTGGAGGATCACCATAAAAATACTCCCAAGAGTCCAGAAGATTGACGTGCTAAATAACTGCAGCTTGCATTGTGCACAGAGAGTGAAAAGGGCAATTATTCTAAGGGCACTTGGGTGGAGCAAAAGTCGCCCCCATCATCAAGACATCCTCTCAAACCAAGAAGAGAAGCCGGACGTCCTCAGAAAATAAAGTGGAGCATTTGCAGTGGCGAACCAACCCAGATGGGATATAGACGTTGATGAGCCTTTCAACACCAAATACGAGAACCACGACTGTGACATCAAGGAGATGTGCAACTGCATGTACCGTAAAGCAACGAGGACCACAATAAGTTGCGACATGCGCCTCCCGAAGCAGGACAACGTCAACGACCGCAGCGTACAGCATTCCATGAAGTAATGGCACTCTGTGGCGAGTGCGAGTTGTATTGACTCTGACTGTAGTAATGCGATGTTTTTGAAAAGCTGCAATAACAGGGGGCAGGTTTTCAAACAAGAATGAAACACATAGAAATACCAGTTACGCCCTTATGGAAGGGCACATCAATGTGAAGGGGAGGGAGCAAACCACACCAGAGGTGTCCCATCGCCCTCGAGAACGTCCATCCTCAGCATCGACGACGTCTGCCCAGGAGACAGACGTCCCACTGGGCTGGATCGGAGGAACACGTCGCACCCACAAAGAGCTACAATCAGTCACAGAAAATGGGGAAACCACATCATAAGCATTTAGTCGAAGGTTCGTGTCCATAGGTGGATGCTGACAGGACATGGTGTTGAGACAGACGTCATGTCGTCCAGTCTAGTACGTTGGAGGACACGTGCGTCATCCGTTGGAGGATCGTCATCCTGTGCATTTATCCGATAGAGGTAGTCATCAGAAGCGGTATGGGCACTCTGTTCCTTTGCCTTTGTGACAGTTCCTTCCTAACATGCATCTCCGAGTCGGACGATGGACGGCTGTGGTCCGTCATGTGGCCAGATGGCAAAAAAACCTGTGCCTGAACAGGACCGTGATCAACAACCGTGGAGTGCAAGACAACTCAGGTCTGCTGGTAGTGGCTCCGTTGGTAATGCCTCCTGTGGCAGTGTAGGAAAGACACGCTAAACGTCCACAACGTCTTCTAGAGGAGTCGACGCTGGTGCCAATTAGGAGTGAGGACAGCAGGCAGCATCCAGCATACGCATAAGTCAGTGGGCTGTGCAGGGAGAATCTCCGACCAGAGTCTGAACCAGTCTATGACGATATTTAGAACAAACATGGTGACAAATTGAACAAGTGCGGTGTTGGCAATCATACAATCATGATAGAACTCCAGCCGGCAATAACCCAGTTAGAAGGCACATGTTTCCTCTTCAATTTTTAATCTGACTGACACCATTGAGGACACAGTAGGTTTCGAAAATCTTCCACGTTTTAACTATATGACTGACGATACTGCGTAAGATTTAATGGGTGGCACCACAACGTCCGACGTCACCTCAAATAGTAGTTCGAAAACCCTCAACGTTTGGAGACAAAACCAGCGCGATAAACTAAGACAGCCCTCGCATCGCCGTCACAGAATCGGAACTTGAGATCGTCAGCATGGTGTCGCACAAAGTAGGCACACAGTTAGTTCTTCATTCGCCAGCTTTATGAACACTGCCGTACTATGGATCGAAAAATGAATCCCAAGAACGTCTTGCTGTGGGAGACGCATTTCGCCACATATAAACCTTTCTACTTCATTCATTTTTGGTTGTTCATGATCCAAAGATAAACATTCGATCGTGGCTTGGCGATAGGAAAACGCCTTGACGGCCAGTGAATTCGAACATGAAGACGCGGACGTTACCAAACGAGCACTCGCTCGCAAACATCATAATAGGGGAGACGCAAACAAGGTTTACTTCATTCAGCACTGCCGAAGGAATAGTATTTGCTGTGGACTTCCTCAGTGGTAGCGACTATACAAAGCTTACAGTCATGCCATCGTTTTCAAACTCGATTGTCCTGCAAACAAATGAGATTTGCGTCTTCCTGTTTGAAGTATGGAAGAAATCAGTGAGAGGAAGTTCGTCCCATTGTGGACCATTTCTCTGAAAATAATTTAAAACCTATGCTGTCAACCCACTCGTACAATCGTCGTATCGGTGGTTTCAGCTGATGACTGCAAGATTAAAAGCCCGCATCTCGTGGTCGTGCGGTAGCGTTCTCGCTTCCCACCCCCGGGTTCCCGGGTTCGATTCCCGGCGGGGTCAGGGATTTTCTCAGCCTCGTGATGGCTGGGTGTTGTGTGCTGTCCTTAGGTTAGTTAGGTTTAAGTAGTTCTAAGTTCTAGGGGACTTATGACCACAGCAGTTGAGTCCCATAGTGCTCAGAGCCATTTGAACCATTTTTTCAAGATTAAAGGAGGAGCGTAATGTGACAAAGTCCTACACAAGCGATGTACATCGAACAGGAGACTTAACCATGGGTGTAATACGTCTGATGGCAATAGTAAACAGAGCCTTACCTCTTTCTAGAATCACTCGGAAAGAGCATCACTTACCAGAATCGAAATTATGGCCCGGAACAGAAGGACGGCTGGAATAAATGTAGCCTCCTCGAATAAGCCGTGTGAGAAGTTGTACCAAGATTTGATGCTTCCAGCCATTGTCCCAGATCCTCTCAAGATAAAATAGATAGAAATAACGTAGTGTTTTGGTAGATTGTTATATTTTCGCCTCGAGCAAGATGAGCTTGTCAACGACTGAACGTTACCTCCGAAACCCATAACTAATTACGACATGTGATTCTAGGACGCAAGTCAGGCGGCTTTTTGCCATGCAGTCAAGTGTGTTTCCAACGAAGCTAGTAAGAGACACTCTACAGTAATTAATAGCGATGTGTGGTCCTTCCCTGGATTCAGAAGGAGCAGCGAATCCATGTCCTGCCACGAGTCCCCAGTCCTGTTTGAGGCACTGCAATATGCTGTACAGGAAGTTCCAGCCACTCCTCTCCGCTAATGACCGATAGCGACGGATAGCGGGATCCAGGTTTTCAATGGCAGTGACTGAACTGCAGTGTTCTGCATTGTCTGACAGATGTCCCCTTGTGTAAATTGAAGACATCCTGCCTCATTACAGTTATAGGTGATATGACACATTTGTCGGATATCCTCTGAATAGCTTTCCATACCTTTGGAGAAATATCTTTTGCCCTCGCTATCTGAAAGCCTGTGAGGTTCGTACCAGATGGCTGGTGACGAGCTGTCGCAAGCCAGGCGTCAACTTCAATTACAGAGCGACATTTATCGTTCTATCATGGTTCCCTCAACTTCTGAAGGTGGCCCGATGACTTGGGGAAAAATGTGAGAACACCACGTTGGCTGACGTTAGTGATGTGTTCCACTCAGTTCTGGACACTATTACTATGTTAAAAAACAATTAAAAGCAAAAAGAAATATTAATGTGGTTTGAGGAGCACCAGCGTGAACTCATGGCGATGTCGTCTTCACGAATTTGCCTGTTCTGAACATGACATAACAGGTGGTGGACACATTCTGCCGTCAGTTCTACATGCACCAACGACCGGTACTCAGTATACGGAAATTGTGTGAAATGGTCAATATTTCCAAGTACTTTTTGTACTCATGCAACGCTTAATAGGTGCTGCCTTGCTTTACAAATGTGACCAAAAGGCAAATAATGTGAAATTCGATGATATTTGACATATTCTGCTTTCCACTCCATGATGTACTTTGGACTTTCCTGAACATTTTCGTATATAATACATTAAAATCAGATAATTGTGAGACCTTCAAATAATATTTTAAATGTTGACGTGTGACTGTCAAATTTCGCAGCTACGCATATACTGCCACAGTTGACCAGTCATACGTTGGAAACTACACAATCTAGAAGATTGGAAACTGCTTTGTTTTGTGCCTTCAGCTACACCTCAGAAGCAGACATTAGGAATGAAGAAATCAGTCCTTTGCTTCTGATACTGGTTGTCGTTGAAAGTAGTGTGATTATCGGCTAATTTTGTAGTAAGCTATCTTCTATTGCTTTTTATACGTAAATAAAGTGACTAAGCGTAAACGTAACTTCAATAAACGCAAATTTGCGGGTAATAGATATGTGAGACCAGCATTTTCTTCTGGAGTACTTGAAAACACATGTGTTAACTGGGAAGCAAACCACGATAATGTTTCTGAAGTGACGACGCCCCCTGGTGCAGCGGAGAGGAAAGTAATTTAGAAACGGCTAACAGTGCTAAAAGTAATGATTTTATGAACAACGTCATTATTGATTGCAAATACTTGCACAAGTTCCTTCTGATGCCGTCTCTTGCTGTCTTTGAGGTGATGAAGTCAAACTTTATGAGGATATTGGAGCTAGATTAGGTGTTCTGTCTCAATTAATTATTTAGTGTCAGAAGCGCAAAATCGAAGAAACATTTCATACTTCATCATAGTGTTCAGGTAATGAATTGTATGAAACTAATGTGAGACAGTACTATGGCCTTAGATGCATTGGTAAAGTTGGAAGGTCTGGTAATATTCTCTGCACTGTGTTGAATCTGCCCAAAACCACCTTCTGGGTATACGAAATATGTAACAGCAATTGGGTACTCTGTAATTGCTGTGGCTGAAGATTCAATGGGTACTGCTACATCAGAAGCTGTTGAACAAAATGAGGGTGACACAGGCGTCAGCATTGCTGCTGTTGAATCCTGTCAAAAGCGTGGCTTTAGTTCTAAAAATTGTTTTACATCTGCAATACGTATAGACACCGAAAAATTTTTGGATTTAGAACTTCGCAGTAAGTACTGCGAAGATTGTACAGTGAACTAGAAGAACAGATTACTTCATAAGCACCAGTGTATAAATAATTATGATGGCACAAGTGGAGGAATGGAAGTAAAAGGAGCAGTTAACATTTTCCAGCGTTCGCAGAAGGAGAGACGTGAATTACTTAAGTGATGGAGACAGCTAGGATTTCATTGCAGTACAATACAGTAAGCCATATAATGTTCCTATACAAAAACTTGAGTGTGTAGGACATGTCGAGAAAAGGATGGGAACACATGTGTATAACCTAAACACCAAGCTGGATAACGCAAAACTGTTTGATGGCAAGACAATATAAAGTGCAGGAAGACTAATGGACTAAGCAATTGATGAATTACAGGAATATTATGGGGAGGCTATTGGAGATAACTGTGAACATTTAGAGCATATGAAATGAGCCGTGTGGAGCACTTTCTTTCATCGAATATCAACCTATGAAGAGCAATGTAATACTTTTTGTCCTCTCCAACAAACACTAGGTGTAAACATAGTCATGCTGAATTTTCTGGCGCCCTCCACGAATTTACAGATAAACATTCTCTTCCTTTGGCATTAATTGAGGCAATCGAACCTATTTACAGAGATTTGGAAAATCCTGAGCTACTAAAGAAGTGTTTACATTGGAAGACCAAGAATGTGAACGAGTCCTTCAATAATGTTGTGTGGTGCCGTATGCCTAAACATGGTTTTGTTGGCCTCATGACTCTAACATTAGCAGTGTCTCATGCTGTAATAGCTTTTAACGGTGGGAACTATGAAAGACGTAAGGCTCTGGAAAAGTTACGGATAAGATTTGGACAGAACAGCGCCAAAGGACTGAGGAAACAGGATGAGCTTCACATACGTGTAGCGGCTTTAGCAGCTGAGCAAATGACAGAAGAAGCAAGAAAGAAGAAGAGGAGGCAAGCACTGGGCTGTTGTGACACTAAAGAAGACAGACTATGGGCCAGGGCAATTCTAGTGCGTAATAGATGCAGAAGTGTAGGTCTGTATAAGAATTTGTAATAAAACGTTTTAAACCTCAATATTTCTGAACTACATTTTTTGCAATAAATGAGCCATTTTCTAAACAAAAGAATTGATGGTAGAAACATGATATTTCACAGTATGCTAAGTGTGAGATTCTATACATATGGATCTAGAATAATTAAAATAATTTTTTTTGTTATTATGTGCATTTTCTTACAAAATTCTGCCAAAAACTCGAGTGTTTGGAAAACAAAATAACATACCCCACATTATAATTTTAGTGATAATTCTAGGTCAGTGTATCTAGAAAGTTACATTCAATAATTATGGAAAATTGTAAGTTGGTGTCTTAAAAAGTAACCAAGATAATGGGTCACAAAATTCGATGATTTCAAATTGGCGGCATATTACATGCAACGTCCCCTTAAGCAACTGATCATGATCTTTTAGCTCGTGTAATTTACACTTTGGAATATCATAATTAGCCAAGCATTATTTCTCTTTTACGTACCCGATCATTTAGATGTTTAGGAGGTCAATATTCTCATTTACATAACTTTTCACACACACAGCTATGTCATGTGGAAAGATAAGTTAACTTGAGGGATTAAGATATTGGAGGAATGAATAAAACGATGCAAAATGTTCAATGAATCGAGCACCTAAGTGTGCAGGAACGTTAGGAATTAGCAGGAAGCAAAATACTAACCGCTAAAGATGCTTCGAGATAAAGCGAAACGTGTATGATGAAACAAATACTTTTTTACGGTAGAAAAAGGTGTTATATAACACATATTGCATGTATGAAGCTGAATGCAGAAAAGAAGGAGGCCTCAAAACAAAACAATGGAACATTAAAAGATTTTTTTGATGACAAATGATTTTAATTTAATGTTGTGGACATTCGTATTGCACAGCGCCTCAAGTAATGTCACTTTCACCTGAACCAACTTCTGAGTCTTGTACAAATCCCTGTTGTAGCCAGGGTCTAGGTTGGTGTGAGCAACGTAGATCCAATGAAACGCTTCGTCAGCGCAGACAGTGCGGACATGTGTGCGTGCCTTGCGCAGCAGTAATTCGACGGTACATGGCTGTTTCGCGTTGCTTCCTGTGCAGTGTAGTGTTAACTTTAGCCGCGCCGGAAACCCTTGTATTCTCGCCGCCCTCACCCTCCCCCCTCACCCCACTTCTGCCCACTATTCCCACCAGGTCCCATTCTCTTTCACGTCACGCTGTTTCACAGAACAGAGCGAGTGGGCCGTACAAATACAGCAGGATGGTGTCTGCAAACACGCGGCCTGATTCTGGTATTGGAATTTTCTGTACAAAAATGTAATACCATACCACCTTGTTTTGAAATTTATCGGTCTCTGCATCAGATGGCAGTCTCTATCAGAGATGCATTAGTGACAGTATCGTATTTTATTATTAACCCTAGCATTACCAAGGTAATTTTTGTTACATGTAATATCTACGCGAAGGCCTCAAAGGCTCAGAATGATAGTGGCAATCTAATTTATCATAAGGCAAGTTTATTTACTTCTGATAGCGCTGAGAGCATTTAGAACTGCTTAGACATTATTTTTGTATGCCGTTAAGCAAAAAAGTAAAATATAATAGGAAGAAATCAACGAATCATGAATTTCAAATTGCGTAACCATTTTTACACAAACGTTCATATTTGTGTTTTCTCATAAAATACAGCTATTTAATTTCAGTCCACTACCTGAAGCAAACAGATTTTACCGTCTTATTCTGGAACTCATTTTTCGCACAACTTGCTATGTATTTCACAAGTGTGTCTGCGGCCCTGACATGCATGTAAAAGTTGATTTTCCAAACTTGTTGTGTTGTGAATTGGCAGGAGCCAATTCACGGAGTTTAGAGGAAGCCGAAATGCATGCGATTAAGCTCACGCAGGCTGGCTTGAGGTCTGGAACAGGTCAGAGAAATAAGACTAGCAAAACAAGAGTAACTGGTAGAATACTTAACTTTAATCCATAATTGGAGTACATAGGTCTGATGGTTCATGCTTCATTAGATACATAGCAAAGGATAAAGGCGCCTTGCTAGGTCGTACCAAATGACGTAGCTGAAGGCTATGCTAACTATCGTCTCGGCAAATGAGAGCGTATTTGTTAATGTAGCTTCGCTAACAAGTCGGCTGTACAACTGGGACGAGTGCTAGGACGTCTCACTAGACCTGCCGTGTGGCGGCTCTCGGTCTGCAATCACAGACAGTGGCGATACGCGGGTCCGACGTATACTAGCGGACCGCGGCCGATTTAAAGGCTACCACCTAGCAAGTGTGGTGTCTGGCGGTGGCACCACATGTTGTACCTGATGTTCTTAGATGCAGCTTCTTGGCAGCATAGGTGGCACCACTCCCGTGTTCCTGTCTCTGTTGGTGATGGTGACCGTTCCATAGTGTAGATAAGCTTCAGTTGTGCAAAGCTTTCCACAGCCACTGTTACTCACTTCCAAAGTGTACACAAATTTTTGGCCCATTTATGTACATAAGGCGTTATTCGTTCAAGACCTAGGTTAGTGAGAAAATTCTTTTACCAATCTGGAGAAGGAAAACGGAGCAAGAATTTATTGAATATGCATGTATTCCTACCATATGAATGAGCTCGTATATGAGGGACATAGGCCTTTTTCTTGTTCTTCTTTTCGTGGTGCAATGCCTTGGCGTTTGGTCTATGGTGACAACGCATCCCTTCGTAGAATTATAAAAAAAGATTCATGTTAGTCGTCCATGAATGATACTTTAGAAGCATCAATAGGAGTATCTTTGATGTGGCAGTTACTTGTGATCTCTGTGTCTGAGTGTTAGTATATGCAAAGATGGATGAGCGTACACTGCAGCCAGTTGTTGTCTTCAGCTCTTCAGGTATGCCAAGTGTGAGGTGAAAACCATTGCTTAGAATCTCAGCTACCATGACCAAAGTGTAGTACTGATAGGTAGTAACACTGCGGCATGATTTCTCAGTCGGTTTTATTAGTCTCTTTGCAGTATCCAATGGAACTTCCTTATAGAGGGCCCATGCTAATCACATATCTACTTTCGGAATCAGACGGCATCGTAATTAGAACGCCATATTTTTCGTTTAGAAATACTTTGAATGTGCAGCGACCATGGAACAAGGACAACATCTTTTCCACTTTGGTGTCTAGACCAGGAATGAAATGCAATGGAAATGAAGAATTCAAGCTTTCAGAAATTTCCCTCATTGGAGAAAGTTTGTCAGTGCACTTGGCGATCCTGCAGCATAGACCGTAAATTCAGGAATGTTATCTTATTGTCATAAATCTTGGACAGGTACCTTATTGACATGATATGAACCCATGATTAGTGAGAGTGTTATATAACAAAGGAACCCATCTTGAACTGAGCACTGAGTTACCTGTGCAGAAGCTTCTTCATCTGAGTGTAGTTTCATTAGATTCATTACATGAGGTGTAAAAAAAAGAGCTCTTTTGCCTATTCCTGAGATTTAATTTTTGCTTGTTTTCTTAGCCACGTCATTTTCCACATTATATTTTGCACAGGACAACGATATTCTCGAGCTTGCTCCGTAACATACTTGCATCAACCTCTGGCTGTGAATTCATCGCAGTTCATATGATTAAGTATCTTGTTGTTTGGGCTGACCTCAACTTCATTCTCAGACAGTGAATCACCTCCAGTTTCTTCTACATCGTCATCCACTTCACTTTCGTCTGAATCTGATTCGATCAAAACTTCTTCAACCACTCTTTCAATTGAACTATGACGCAGATGTTGTCTATTCATGTTACTTATTCAACAACAGTATAAACAAAGTAAATAAAAACGATCTACTTCAGAAAAATATGTTTCAAGAGAACCATGTAAAAGTTCGTTAAATTTAAATATTTAGAACTAACTTCTAAGTCACCTGGAATCTATACTTGTGTTACGTACTCAGAGGGTGCTTCTAAGGCCCTCGGAGAAAAAATCACATTGATTAATTTTAATTATCAAATTCCATAATCAGTCATTTGCGAATGCAGCAATGAACAATTAGCTTTGATTTCAGGTTCTTATGCCAAAGGACGCGTATACAATACACACGGGGGTTGGACTTTAATGGTGGCACCTATTAATTTACATCTCATACAAAATAGATATGGGTTTGAAAGTTTTACTGACCTTCAAAGTAGTCACCAGCATTGCGTACAACCCGTTGCCAGCGATGTGGAAGTTTGTAGGATACTCTTAGCAGTGCCAGTTGGTGTTGATAGTTCGAGCAGCGCTGTCTATTGCCCGACAAATCTGTAGCAGTTCTGAAGCGAATGCCTTGAAATGTTTCCTTCAGTTTAGAAATCGAGTTGAACTTATGAGGGCTTAAGTTAGGGGATTGCAGTAGGCGGTGTAGCAGTTTCCCCCCTCATCAGTCAAACAAATCAGTAATAGCTTGGACTGTACGTGCTTCAGAATTTTATTGAAAAGTGATGGGCAGGTCCTGCAGAAACTGGCATCACTTCTGTCTCTATGCTGGTCGTAGGTTTTGTTCCAAAAATAAACAGCATAGAGACAGAAGTGATGACAGTTTCTGCAGGACCTGGCCATCATATTGCAATATAATGTTGAAGCACGTACAGTGCAAGCTGTTACTGATTTGTTTGACCGTTGGGGCTGCTAAGTGCTATACCACATACAGCACTCCCCTCACTTGATCCCTCGTCACTTGAACTCGATTTCTATACTGAAGGAAGCACTTCACGGCATTCACTCGAGAACTGCCACAAATTCGTAGTGCGATAGACCGCGCCGCTCGAAGTATCAACACCTACTGACACTGATAAGAGTATCCTACGACTTCTTCATCACTGGTAACGGGCTATACACAATGCTGGAGACTACTTTCAATGTCAGTAAAACTTTGAAACACGTATCTGTTCTGTATGTGCCGTAAATAAGTAGTTGCCACTAATAAAGTTCCAACCCTCGTAAATGTTGAGTCAATGGAGCTATGAAACTTCCCCTCCCCGCTTGTTAATGCTAGAATCAAGATGACCTGTTTTACATCGTGTTCTAGATGTATTAAACGTATTCTTATTCAATTTGTTTAGCTTTTTGGACTGCTGTTTTGTATGATAAACTAAGAAAAATGGCTCTGAGCACTATGGGACTTAACTGCTACGGTCATCAGTCCCCTAGAACTTAGAACTACTTAAACCTAACTAACCTAAGGACAGCACACAACACCCAGCCATCACGAGGCAGAGAAAATCCCTGACCCCGCCGGGAATCGAACCCGGTACCCCGGGCGTGGGAAGCGAGAACGCTACCGCACGACCACGAGATGCGGGCAAACTAAAAAAGTTTAGTCTCTATTACCGAAAACATTCTATAATTCGCATTTACAAATTTTAAAGTAATCTCTGAATACATCACACTTTCATTTATTTTTCCGGTCTTCGTGTGTCACATACATACCCTTTAGCTGAAGATCAGGTTAATAGTAAAACTGATACCCAAACTCTGTCCCATATGAAGTGAGTGTTAGGAAATAATAGTGAAGAAAAAGAATGTGCTTGATGTGTTCTTTTGATCAGACTAGTATGATAGAGCTCTGTAGATAATCATTGGTCTCCTCTACTATTCTAACACAATAAACGTAATCGCATTACAAATGAATTATTCCTGTATGTCTGAGGACGTGTCCTACTTATCTATTCCATTCGCATTTACGTGAGTATAGATGTTTCTAGGAGAAATGCTTCCCTTTAACGTGTTAGGTATTATCAGTGGTCTACAAAGAAATAGAAGACATCACATTTCTCTAACATGCATTATATTGTGAATGAGTAGTTTTTCCTGACTGGTTATCACAATATTTTCTGTAACATTAGTGTGATTTACCATTTACTTTTATGTCTCCAAGGTGTTATAACGTCAATGAAGTGACTATTGTCGATTGGCTAGTGCTTTTTCGGTCACAGAACATATTTTAATTGATTTTGGTAATTATTGACACTCTTTATCAGTATAACAAATTGTTCTGAGAGATGGAGTTACCGTTTTCTTCTGTTATTGTGAAATAATATTAGCATGACATTTCGTATCCCAGTATGTACATTCCCTCATGGATGGCTTTATATATTCGTTGCACCTGCTAGCAAAATTTCTTCGAGTCATTCCCATTATACTTTAATACTGAAGTTCTTGGACAGATGTACTAATATTTAATTTCGAATGTTTATCCCGCACTCTTTTAAACTGTACTGTTCGTTACTCGATCCACCTGTTTAATCTTCAACATTCTTTTATAACACCACATTTCTAGATTTTCTACTCTTCTACCCTTGAGCCACGTACTGCCCACGATTTACTTCGAAATACTATCAAGAGGCACTTCCAAACGCTTCACTTTATTTTATTTACTTAGCTGATATTGTTACAGAGATAGTGGTCGTAGGGGTATGGGGAGAGCATCAGACTCCGCCCGTCGTAGTCCTGGCTTCAGGCCCAGGTAAAAGCGGGAAAAACTGCTTGTTCCATTCTATCCAAAAGGTCCACTCATCCTACTTTGAGACGCAGTACCCGGGATCTTCCCTGGGACTAAAAGGTTGCCGTGGTGAAGGGTTTACCACTCTCCCACACGCAGTGCTGGGACGAACGAGTAGTTGCACTCTGCCTGTTGTCTGGCCACAAGCATTTCAAGGGTCGGGAGCCAGAGTCTTTCAGCGCCACAGACCTTACTTTACCTCTTACTTATAAGGATACAGTCGATACAGTTAATAACACGTAAAGAACTAGTATTACACTACACCCGAAGTCAACGAACAGTCGAAAATAGTACCGAAGTCCGTTGTCACACGAATCTAACTGAATCTTACGCTCGAACACACGTAAACTGCCTGCCACAGATCTCTTTATCATTTTCACCTACATTAAATCAGCTTGCAGCAGTTACAGGACTAGATAAATACTGATAGTTTATCTGGATCTCATGTTAATATTCTACACAGTATCAGACAAGGGGAATGCACAGACCATGACCCAGCTCTCAGGGAGTTACTGATTCTTAATAGATGCAGAACAATGTACTATTTACTGAGGGCAGCCTCCGCTGACGTTCACAGAACGACATATGGAGATAAACTACTATAGGCTAACTCGAAAATAGTTCGGAGAGAATTTATTGAACTTTGAAAACTTGGTTTCGGCAACAAAAGCGGCGGGGGAGGGGGTAGTAGGGTGGCACACTTTGGTGACATTATCGCATCGCTGGCGCTGCTGCACTCACGTAGTACCGCTAAATGCTTGCTATAACCAAAGGACCGAAACGACGATCGCATCATTAATTACTATGTTATACCTGAAATAACGAACCGTTAAAGTCCACAGCAACATGGCGGAGCGTACCTATAGACAAAATGGCAAAACATGGAATCCTCAAAAAGACGTTTCAGAATACCTCGGAGCGGCAATACGAAGGAGATTTGTTAGCCGGTAGATAAACATAGTTATGGTGCCAACTTGATGGATGGTCAAGCGGTTAGCTTTCGCCTGCTGTGCCACAGATCTTTTTGCCCGTTTTCTGTATTTGTGCACGCCTCAAGATCATGGAGACACTTGGTTTAAAACAGAATATTTTTACAGGCCGCCGCCAATTGAAAATGATGTCAGCCTAAATATTCTTTCAGATTAGGGTTTGTCCATTCTTCTATTGACTTATTAATGTCTTAATCTACCTGTTTTTACAAAGGATAATGCAATTTTTTCAGAGGAAGGGATAACAGAAACTTCGTTAAATGACTTTCTTCGGATTCAAGAACTCTTGAGAGGGCAGGTTATAGCATGTTACGAACCACTCAATAAATGCCACATGCTGTGACGAGCAAGTGGGTGACATGCAATGTCATGAGTCAGTAGAATATTTATGGAGATTGTAAGTCATTTTTCCCGTATCGTCAGTAAATTATAAAAGTCGTCGAATTTTCTCGAAATTTCGTGAATCTTCCGAATCTTTTAGCTTACCCACAATCGCCTTAAATATATTACTAGGTAAAATAGGCAAGGGAAATTGCCATTGTTTTGGAAAATTTTTGACAAGGTTTTTCACAATTTTTTCTATTCCTAATAATTTTTTTGTTCCATAAGCTGTTATAAAAAAATTTCAATGAAAGCATTTATCAGAAAGTGATTCTTTATACAAATATTTAATAGTACTCGTTTTTATGAAAAGAAGAATAGCCTTCACCACGATTTTGTAAGAAATTGATGAGCCTTAGTTCACTTGAAAAAAATTTAAATTTTCTGTATATTTTATAAAAATCATTTGATACATATTGTTTTTATATATCTTGTAATATTTTTTTTATAAATTCGAGGTAGGAAGCTCGTCCACCCTGAGATTCAGTAATGAAGAGAACATAAAATATTCCTAGTAATTAATACATTTTTCTCTTCAAGTACAGTAAGTAAAGTAAGGTAAGGTAAAAATTCTAATGCCCAGCAACTTCAGCAGACACACCAGCAATTCCATCTCTTATCGCACTACCTGAAATACTGACGAAATTCGCGCTGTGAATTCCAGATCATGACATTATTATCTGTTATACACATACCCTATATCTACAAAGCATTCAAAACCCAAATAAGTTATTAATTTCAGACATCTCTCGGGTAAAAAACCTTAAAGTCGTTATTAAGTCAATACACATTTTCTCCCAGTATCTGGTGTTCAAAAATTTTCATTGAGTAATGTCACGTAAAACATTTATTAGTAGCTCACTAAATTTCATAAGCAAATTAGAACTGATGGCAATGTTGATCATCACGAGCAGGGGCTCCATTTATATATAAAAGTATTTTAATAGGGTTAAATATTTTATTATGGTATTCCAGTTGACCTACTGAAAAAACTAGTTTGTATTTAAATTCTGTATGTTACAAATGAACCACTCAAGAGACAGCAATGAGTTATCAAGAGACAACCTATTAGGGTTTACAGTGTTGAAGAGTTATCAGCAACGATATGTAATAACTATGAGTTATAATTGTTATTTTCTAAAAATGGTGAAGAAGATTATGAATATGGAGAACACAATAATCATGAAATAGATTAAAAATAATTGTCTTATTAGCTTGAAATAACGCAAGTGCTGAAGCAGGGTCAGGCTTTGTAATCTTCAAAGCTTATTTTATTTTAAGAATATATTTCTTGACTCATTTTGATATTTTTGCTCCTTGTCACCAACTTTATAAATAACATTTTTTGTCTCAAACAATCAAATTCTTCCATTGTTTTCCCATTACATTAATAATTCTTTTGTCCAAATGTACATTGTTTACTTGTGCAATGTGCTACATATTATCTTTTGGATAATCGCTTGTATCACAGAGAGCTATCATTGATTTCACATCTTCGTTGACATTTTCAATTTCTATATCATATATGAAGGAATCACAATCTGTACAACAAAGAGCTGTATTTTCTCCATATTTTGGTTTCAAATTGTAGTGAAAATCACACATTTTTGTTCTTGAAATACCTAAAATACACATTAAAAGTATGTTCCATTACTTAACTTAATTTTCGTATTATTGATGTGAATTGCAGCAATATTATTGTTAAATGTTTTTGCCCCTTGAAGCCTGTTTTTACTACAAGTTCATCACATTTATCTGCTTTTGAGACTAAGTTTATATCCACTCTGTTTCTAGCAATTTCCACCATTTTGCAGATACTGAATTATTCATCAATGTGCAGAAATCTCTTCAAAGTCTTTCTTTGCTTTCATTCTAATTTCAGTATTCAAATCTACATAAGCAAATTTTTTAAATTTTTAACACATTAACTTTTTGTGATCTCTGGGGCAACTGTCTTGATGATTGATTGATCCAGCCTTGTAACACAACTCAAATGGCCTTGCATTGCTGTTACTGCTAACAGCTGAAAGCAGGGGGAAACTACTACCATAATTTTTCCCGAGGGAATGCAGCTTTTTTGTATGATTAAATGATGATGGCGTCCTCTTTGGTAAAATATTCTGGAGGTAAAATAGTCCCCCATTCGTATCTCTGGGTGGGGACTTTTCAGGAGGACGTGGTTATCATGATGGTCGAAGTAGGGAGGATATAAAATGTAGACTGGCAATGGCAAGGAAAGCGTTTATGAAGAAGAAAAATTTGTTAACATCGAGTGTAGATTTGAATGTCTGGAGCCTTTTCTGAAACTATTTGTATGGAGTATAGCCATATATGGAAGTGAAACATGGATGATAAATAATTTGCTCAAGAAGAGAATAGAAGCTTTCGAAATGTGGAGCTACAGAAGAATGCTGAAGATTAGATAGTAGATGACATAACTAATGAGGAGGTACTGAATAGAAATAGGGAGAAGAGGAGTTTGTGGCACAACTTGACTAGAAGAAGGAATCGGTTGGTAGGACATGTTCTGAGGCATCAAGGGATCACCAATTTAGTACTGGAGGGCAGTGTGGGGGTAAAAATCGTAGAGGGAGACCAAGAAATGAATACTCTAAGGAGATTCAGAAGGATGTAGGTTGCAGTAGGTACTGGGAGATAAAGAAGCTTGCACAGGATAGAGTAGCATGGAGAGCTTCATCTAACCAGTCTCAGGACTGAAGACCACAACAACAACAACATCTCTAGAGATACTACATAATTAAATTTGTTTTCTTTACTTCCTGGTACTATTTTATTTCCACAAACACGTGCTATGTATATCCTTATGTAAATCATAAAGTTCTTTTGGATATTCTAGATCTACAGCCAATATACATCCTTTTTTGAAAGTGTCTGACACATCACCGACATTTTTAGAATGAAAGGAAACAGGATCATCAATTCAAATCCAATATATATTAATGTATAGATAACCATACAGCTACATATGCTGAATGATTTGATAACTTTTTTTATATCATATTATCTTACTGATTTATATTTTCGTATAACATATCTCTCACAAAACTGGGATACACCACCCCTTATATCTTTTCCACAGATTAAAGACATGACATAACTGTGTTGTAGCCTAAGTCTTGTTTTACTCTGCTCCAGATTTGCATCCTGAGATTAACAAGATGCTGTAAAATATCAAGATGGAGCAATACCATATGCTGTTATACAAGTTTTTCTAAAATTTCAAACATAGTAGAGAACAACATAACATCAGGTTTACATGTAGCCCATGATATTCACGAAGATGGTTCATATTAAATCTTTTTAGACCCTATTTACATACTCATAACATTTGTCACATATGGAGCAAGCATTCATTTTATTGTTATATTCTTCTTTTGCTGGAAGCTGTGTCTCTTCAAATTACTTCCACAAATCCATGAAATCATGTGAACAGACACTTTTCAGATCACTTGATTGAGTAATTCTTTTGTAAAAAATTTTCCTTATTAATTTTCATCTGAACCTTACTCAAATTTGATGGCTATCTATCAATAATTGAAGCAATAAATTTGAATGTGTCAGTAAATCTCATATTAATATTTTCCCTCTTCTAGTGAAAACTTATGTACATGTCTTCATTATTTAGGATCAATTCTACCCATTTTTCGAGAGTTCATAATTACATATACAGATAAATTTTGTAGATATATATACAGGAACAAATAAGGGATGCCTGAATTGAAGACTGCATTGCTTGCATGGAGGGGCAATGAATTTTCTTGTCAAATGATCATGATAAGATGTTTTGTTTTAATTTGAATGATTGCATCTAAATAATGAACACATTTTTGATCTTGCATGTGTTGATTCTTCTTCTGTTGTAGTGGTTTTATTTTCTGATATTCAAAATAAGTTTTTTGGTACCTTCACCTCTTTTTAATTACAGTGTACATAACACATATTTTCATAACCATACAAAATATTTTTGATCATTACTTGTAATATTAATACAAGCTTTCTAATTTCCTATTGTTTCACAGTAGTTAATATAAGATGTACCTCTTAATGGAACATACCCATTAATCGCTAATTGCATGCCAATAATTGGGTTTAATGTCTAACCTGATCCTTGTGCTGGAAAATCAGACATTTATGAAAATTTCTTCCACAATTTTTTTTTATTTTTAGTCAAATGTCCATCATTGGTGAGTGTATAATTTTGTGCCTGAAACCTAAATTTCATAATTCTTTGATCTGTTTGCGTTTCATTCTCACAATATCCGATAAAATAAAATTTCAATACACAATGAACCAATTAATTCTGTTTTCGAAATTTATGGGCTGTTATCTGTCAGCAACTGCTTTATTAATGAAACAATCATTAAGACTTTCTTACACATCCACTGCTTTTTTGAGTCCTGAGGTACGTTAGTTGAAAAAAACGAGACATTTCTTTCTATGCTTTACTTTCACTGGTTTGAAAAGTTTCATCACTATTTCAAGTTACAGATTAAAATGACTTCGTCCAGTTATATTCATGATGTATAATAATAAACATAATTCAAATAAGGTTTTTTATTTTACTATACCCAGTCAAATAATCTGTTTTACAATAATAATGAAGCAGAACAATAGTGAACTGCTCCATTTTTATCTTTATTTTCAATAAACATGTTTTAATAGGATAAAATAAAAGATAATGTAAACAGATTTTTAGCAGTGAGTCTACTGTTTTTGTTACATCCTTGTTACAAACTTTTCTTATATATCCTTTTACGTTTGTTTGCATAAGAACAATCGAAATATTTAGTTTGTTGACAATCAAGACTATATGTTTTCATACTCAGCTTAATGTTCACCTCCTTTCACAGACAATAATACCTTCAAATGTTCTTCACTTGAAATATATTTAATATATTTTTGTAGTAATATAGAGATACGTTTCATTCATACACAAGAAATCCGTTTACTAATGTGCACTCATGTGTGGTATTAATTTAATCATAGTCTACTTGTTATCCTTTAACCATTTTTGTGTATTTCCACAAAGAAAATTATCAGTTGCTTTCTTTACTTGACAGGTTTTACAATTCTTCGATTTAATTGCATATATTTATATCGTAAAAAAATTGTAAGTAAAATGAGATTTATATACTAAAACAGCTGGCACTGATGTGTTTGTTGCTGTTAGGTTTTTGTCGTGAAATTGAAGTACATATTTGCTTTGAGCTGTTATGAGTAGAGGTCATTCATGGTAACTGGAATAAAATAACTATTGGATCTTTTTACCTACCTCTCAGTTCAGATGATACAGTTGCTGAAAGGTCCAAGGGAAACCTAAGTTTGACTACAAACACCTATCTGACTCACATAATTACAAGTGGTGGTGACTTTAATTTACCCTCGATATTTTGGCGAAAATAGATGTTTAATTCCGGAGGTACACATTAAATATCATCCAAAATTGTGCTAATCACATTCTCTGAAAATTATTTGGAGTAGTTAGTTCCTGGGCCCACCCGGATTCATCTCTTAGCAACAAATAATCCTAAGTTAATAACGAGCATCAAAACAGATAGAAGGATTAGTGAACATCGAGTTGTCGTAGTGAGGTTGAATATTGTATTCCCAAAACCTCTAAAGATAAACAAAAAGTACCGCTGTTCAAAAAAGCAGAAAAAAATGCACTTGACACCTTCCTGGGAGACCGTCTCCACTGCTTCCGTATTAACAGTGTAAGTGAAGACCAGATGTGGTTTGAATTCAAAGAAACGGTATTCGCAGGAATTAAGAGGTTTATACCAAATATATTAACAAATGACTGAGCTGCTACTCCATGACATATGAAAGGGGTCAAAACACTGTTGCAGAAACTACAAAAAAAGAATGCCAAATTTAAATAGACGCCAAATATCCAAGACTGGCGATCGTCTACAGATGGTTGAAATTTAGAGGGGACCTCAATGCAAGACGCTTATAATAGTCTCCACAAGGAAACTTGATCTCAATACCTGTCTTGTGTGAAGTATGCTACCGCAATACTCAATTAATACCTTTTCTGCATGACAGCAATGGAGATACTACTGAAGAAAGTGCTGCCCAAGCATAGTTACTAAAACACAGTCTTCCAAAAAGACGATACAAATATTCCATAATTTGAATCAAGAACAGCTGCCAAATTAGCTACATGGAAATAGATATCCTCGGATTAGTGAAGCAACTTAAACCACTCAATAAAACAAATCTTCTGGTACAGACTGTGTACCAATTAGGTTCCTTTCTGGATATGTTGATGCAATAGATCCTTACTTAACGATCATATACAACTGTTTACTCAACGAAAGGTCTGTACCAAAGATTGGAAAGCTACACAGGTAACACCAGAATTCAAGAAAAGTAGTAGGAACAATCCACTACATTACAGGCCCATGTCGTTAACGTCGATATGCATCAGGATTTTGGAACATATAGTGTGTTCAAACAATATGAATCACCTCGAAGACGACAGTCTGTTGATGCACGATTGGCATGTATTTAGAATCCATCGTTCTTTTGAAACACAACTAGCTTGTTACTCACACAAAGTTTTGAGGCTATTGATGAGAGATTTGAAATGATTGCGTATTTCTGAATTTTAGAAAGGCTTTTCACAGTGGACTACACAAGCAGCTTTTAGTGAAATTGTGTGCTCACAGAATATCGTCTGTGTTATATGGCTGGAATCTAGATTTCTTGTCAGATAGTTCACAGTTCATAGTCATTGACCGAAAGTCATCGAGTGAAATAGAAATCCTCAAAGTTAGTGTTACAGGCCCTTTGCTATTCCTTATCTATATCTTCGATTTGGAAAACAATCTGAACAGTCGTCCTAGGTTGCCTGCGGATGACGCTGTCATTTGTCTCTAGTAAAGTCATTGGAAGATCAAAATAAATTGCAAAAAGATTTAGAAAAGATATATGTATGGTGCAAAAATTGGCAATTGACCTTAAATAGCGAAAAGTGTGAGATCATCCACATGAGTGCTAAAAGGTATCTGAGAAACGTTGGTTACATAGTAAATCAGTCAAATCTAAAGGTCGTTAATTCAACTAAATACATAGGAATTACAATTATGAACAATTTAAATTGGAAGGAACACATAGTAAATGTTCTGGAGAAGGCAAATCAAGGCTACATTTTACTGGCAGGACACTTAAAAATGTAACAGGCCTAATAAAGGGACTGCCTACACTATGCTAGTCCATCCTCTTTTAGAAAACTGTTGTGTGGTGTGGGACCCTTACCAGATAGTATTGACTGAGTGGAAAGTTCAAAGAAGGCCAGAACGTTTTGTACTATTGTGAAATGGGGAAGAGAATGTCACTGACATGGTACAAGATTTGGGGAGGATACCATTAATAGAAAGGCGTTTTTCGTTGGGGTGAAAATTCTCACAAAATTTCAATAACTATCTTTCTTCTCAGAATGCGAAAATATTTTGGTGACGCCAACCTATGTAGGAAGAAACTATCATAATGATAAAATAAGGGAAATCAGAGCTCCCTTGGCAATATATCAGTGTTCGCTCTTTCTGCACACTATACTAGATTGGGATAACAGAGAATTGAGAAACTGGTATGATGAACCCTCTGCCAGGCACCTAAATGTGACATGCAGACCATCCATGTAGATGTAGATGTAGATGCAATTTTAGTAAAGAAATATTTGGGAAATGTATTGTATAAATATTTTAAATGATTTGTTTCTTAAGTACTAATGAACACTACATATCTCATCTCAATCCGGATGGAATAAGTAATTCACCGTCACCTCAGTCAATTTGGTTATCGATATAGACGTAGATTCAACATCAGGATAATACTCAGATAGAAAAAATTTTCTCATTCGTAGTTTAGCAATTTATACATACGAAAATCTAAGAAAATCCACAAAAAGCGATCACTGGTCTAGAGTTGTAGATGTTGATGAAATATTAGAATGAAAGTACATTGATGTAAAATAACAAAAAAACGTGAAAATATTTTAACAAAGAATAGTTCCCCAACCAAATAAAAATAAAGTACAAAATATTTCCTTCTACTAAATTTTATTTCTAAGCAAATGCAAAACATTACCACTAAATCGGGTGCCATTTGCTGTTTAATGAATGTTTTCCTAGAATAACAGCAAACTTCTTTATAAAACTAGGGAAGTACATGTGATAATTAATAATGGAAATAATCCTTTGCTGAAAGCTAAAGTTGATCCAAAAATATTATAATATGGAAATCCACCAAAAGGAAATTCCGCCATACTGGAGAAAAACATTGTAAAACATAGAATATTATAAAGTTGAACAATGGATTCTCCTTATCAAATTTTCATTTCATACTGTTTTATTAATGAAACAGGCTTATAGTCGTTAGTATTGAAGTGAAAATGGAACAAGCAGAAAATACACAAAGATTGCATATTTAAACTAGTTTTAGCATCAATTTGAAACAATAAAAAACTTGAATCATGCAAGAAAAAGTTGGAGATTTAGAAAGTGGTAAGGTTGCGGCTACGTGTGCTGAGGAGACGGTGAGAAGAAATTGCAAACTTAAGAAGATGAGAGTAATTGCTTCTACAAGAAATTACTGAAATCCAACCATATATGGTTATACCGAACAAAGATATTAATTCGATAAATATGTTCATTATTCGACCATTACTTGATGATAAATTTGAGTGTGATATCTATGTGATTTGATGTCAAAGAAGAACGTTACAGACTCCATTATATGTACTGGGAGAGAGACATAAAATTTTAATAAGTAATTAATGAATCAAATAAAATCCAATCTCATGTAGAAAAAATGACAGGAGAATTGAGTTGGATTACTCATATCTACAGACATTACTTTTCAGTAGTTATTGGATACACAGAGTAACAACTATTACATGAAGTAAGAAATCTTTTATATAACAACATTACCTTTGTTTAACCAACTATTACATGAAGTACCAGAAGCCGTCCATTTAACATTCACTTGATCTCCTGTCTTCCTGAAAACTGCCTCCACAAAATATAAATCTGGGTATTTTGATTCCTCTACTTCTTGCCCACAAGGTTTCCCTCTCACTTTGTCTCCACCTGAAGTACTTAATTTGCATCTCATTTGATTGAAAAGAATAACATTATAATTATTTAGGATTTCTGTAGAGCATCTGGCTGTATAGTCATTATCAAATGTTCCTGTAAGTTTATTGGTTCTAACTTTATCTCATATTTTAAATTTTGATTTAGCACTAGATTCAATGGCAGCCAGCTTATAAATTTTGTCATTAACATCTTTTTAAGAAACTTACTCTTTTAAGTTTCGCATATTGTGTAAACACCCTCAATCTTGTTTCTTCCAAGTTTCGTTGTTATCCTCTTATGATGATTTGTGTCAGTACATTTTCTGCACCAAATGTGATTTTCCTGAAAGACAGAGAGTGAAGCTCGATTAGTCATCTATATAGATAAATATTAGTTATCTATATAGATTAAGAAAGCTAATCTATTTCATGAAATACAACTAATTTTACCCCCAGAGCCACAGTTTTCGCTGTGCAGTTTCAGTATTGTGATATAATTTATTTAGATGCAAATTATTAACTTGTTGTTTCGTAAATTACACTGAATAAATTAAACACAATAGCAGCTGAAGTTGTCTTATGGCTGTGTACACTGTAGTGGCAAATGCAATGACTGCCACTATGGTTGGATGAATCCAAATTAATTATTCCACATTCTACATTTCTTGGTTCACTAGGTACTCCATCAGTCATGAAGATGTCTCGGAAATGCTTGACTTCTAATTTTTATACAAGATTTTCTATACCAAATTTGATAAGGCTTTAGTATTCTTTTTTTATTTTTTGGGTACTTTGTTATTCTTTTCACTCCAGTTCCTCTCTTCTCCATGGCAGGGTTATGTATTTAGTTCTCCAATTCTCAGTCACATATAATTTTTTTATGGTGGCATTTACAGTATCAACTGCTCCACCAGCTAGTGAACAAATTGTAGCTAAATATGGCAATGCTGGCAAAAGTAATGGAAGAAATCTTCCATGTTTTGTTATTCTAGACCATTGTGTCTTTTTTGTTACATATTCAATAACTTTTTTCACAACAGGTATACCTAATGTTATGAGCAAGGTTCCACCAGGTTTTTTACGTCTCTTTCTCTTTTGTGCATCAGCTAAAAACATTAGCTATATTATGTAACTGTTCATTACTGAGTTTAATTTTAGTTGCTTTTAGCTTAGATTTGCCACTAAGCAGAACTCTGAAACAATGCTGACATTATTTATTTACATAGGTAAAAAGAATCAGTATTTTGATAATGTGCTGTATTACCAGAATTCATATATTTGAAGTTTGCCACTATTTACATTAGCATCTAAATTCATACCTAATTCTCGTTTTGTATATATTATTACTCTAACTGCAGTGCAGCAAATTTCTCTCCTAATGTAGCATCAGGAACACGAACTGTCTCTTTCTTCTACTGCTTGAAATTATCAGCTTAGTGTATTATTTCCAAATGTGTATGATGTCTATAAGTAATATAATGTTGCTAGTATGTTTCATCTAATGTTTATATTCCTTGATTTCCTCCAGAAAATCTTTTGTCCGGGTAGGTGCCAAGACCATAAGACCTGCAACCTGTTAGTTGTTTTTCAAAACGAAGTTTATTGATCAATGTATTCTCGAGCCCTTCCTATATTTTTCATTTTCCCAAAATGAGTGTGGTAAGTTATTCAGAAACCTAATCAGATACTGATTCCTTTGGGATTGTTGATAATGAAATCAGTCGATTTAATCGCTATCATTGTGTTATTTCCACTTTTTCATTATGACAATTTTAATTTTCAGTTAATTCTTTACCACAAATAACTGTTAATCTGTCAATTAAATCTCTAAACACTTCTTGTCATAATTAGCCTACTATATTCTAGGACCAATAAAGTTTCACAAACATGACACTTTCACATCGATAGATTTCATTAAATAGGGGCTCCTTTCCTCCAGTACAAACAGTGTTTCCCTTAGAAACACCGTTGTAATATGGCTGAAATGTCGGTTTACAGTTTACATTGTTTTACATAGAACGACGCAGTACAGCAATAAAGATGAATTTTAATTACATTTATACCTGGTTCCAGCGTTAGGAAGTATCATAAGCAATAGCAATGTAGTCTCTCAACAGCCTCTCACAGTTCTAGTCGTTTTATTACTCTCATTCACATTTTATGGCAAATTTGTTAATGAGGATTAGTAGTAGTTGAAATTTTGCTAGTATATATTTAGTAGTTCCCCTGTTTAGTAGTTCCCTCTACAGCTCTTACACTAACACATGGTGTGTTTAGATTAGATTAGATAGATTAGATTCCATGGATCATTAATACGATATTTCGTAATGATGTGGAACGAGTCAAATTTTCCAATACATGACATAATTAAGTTAATTTAACAACATAATTAAGTTAATTTAACAACTTTTTTATTTTTTATAATTGTTTGGTTTTTTACTTTTTTCTTAATTTATATCTAAAAATTCCTCTATGGAGTAGAAGGAGCTGTCATTCAGAAATTCTTTTAATTTCTTCTTAAATACTTGTTGGTTATCTGTCAGACTTTTGATACTATTTGGTAAGTGACCAACGACTTTAGTGGCAGTATAAATCACCCATTTCTTTGCCAAAGTTAGATTTAATCTTGAATAGTGAAGATCATCCTTTCTCCTAGTATTGTAGTTATGCACACTGCAGTTACTTTTGAATTGGGTTTGGTTGTTAATAACAAATTTCGTAAGAGAGTATATATACTGAAGAGCTACTGTGAATATCCCTAGATCCTTAAATAAATGTCTGCAGAATGACCTTGGTTCGACTCCAGCTATTATTCTGATTACATACTTATGTGCAATAAATATTTTATTCCTCAGTGATGAACTGCCCCAAAATATGATGCCATATGCAACCAATGAGTGAAAATAGACGTAGTAAGCTAATTTACTAAGATGTTTATCACCAAAATTTGCAATGGCCCTTATTGCATAAGTAGCTGAACTCAAACGTTTCAGCATATCATCAATATGTTTCTTCCAATTTAATCTCTCATCAAAGGACACACCTAAAAATTTTGAATATTCTACCTTAGCTATATGCTTCTGATTAAGGTCTATATTTATTAATGGTATCATACCATTTACTGTACGGAACAGTATGTACAGTGTCTTATCAAAATTCAGTGAGAGTCCGTTTACAAGGAACCACTTAGTACTTTTCTGAAAGACATTATTGACAATTTCATCAGTTAATTCTTGTTTGTCAGGTGTGAATACTATACTTGTATCATCAGCACAGAGAACTAACTTTGCCTCTTCATGAATATAGAATGGCAAGTCATTAATATACATTAAGAACAACAAAGGACCCAAGAATGACCCTTGTGGAACCCCATTCTTGATAGTTCCCCAGTTTGAGGAATGCGCTGATCTTCACATATTATGAGAACTACTTATTTAAACTTTCTGCACTCGTCCAGTTAGGTACGAATTAAACCATGTTGTATCAAGCACTCATTAATGTTAAGATAAATGTTCACATACAGTAGTTGGTAGACTATGTTCTTGAGCATCCTGAATATGTATTCTGTGTATGTCTAGAAGCTCATTTTGTGCTTTTATGAAAGATGTGTGTATGAGTACCAATGACTGCAATACCATAAGTTTTGTGGTTCTATACCTGGGCAATTCAGATGTTGTGCTACAGATAAATGTTAAAAATTAGGTGGACTGATGTGGTGAGAAGTGAGGAGAGGAAGGGGATATTTGGAAAACACTGGTCAGGAGAAGAGACAAGATGATAGAACACTTGTTAAGGTATCGCAGTTATGACTTCTGTGGTACTAAGGAAGCTGCAGAGAGCCAAAACTGTAGAGGAAGACAGAGATTGGAATACATCCAGCAAATAATTGTGGACAGTCACTGGAAGTGCTACTATGAGACGAAGAGGTTTGTATAGGAGAGGAATTGGTGATGGGCTGCATGGAGCCAGTCGGAAGACAGTTGGCTCAGAAAAAAAAAAAAAACTGAACACATGGATTATATACTCGTACATCTCTTTGGTTTCCCAGTTTCATATTAGGGCCAGACAACGTCCATGTCGTCTTGTCGATCAGCAGTGGATTGTGCGATGTCGTTGAAGGATATGGTAGGTGACTACTGAGCTACTTCGTTGTGTGCTTGTTCATTTGGTATGAGGTAATATGTATCATAACTTGCTTGTCTACTGTGAGCACTGAATGTCATACTCGCACTAACTTTTTTGGTATCATTATTCATTCTGCAAATTGTTATTGCATGAAAGATGGCATTTCGTTATTTCGTTCCATTATCTGTGCACTGGTACCAACTTCATGATTATCAGTCATGTCTTCAGGAAATGGGTAAATGACTCCTCATCTCTTTTAAATGCGTTAAAAGTGAAGTAAGGAGTAAGTATTACTAAAACAAGTACTAACTTATATCGTCAACTGTATGTCACATTGCTTGTGGCAATTCTCAAAGAATGTAATTGAAGGTCATTACTGTTTAGAGTCTCAATACAGCATTAGTAGGAAAGTCTTTTGAATTATTTTACCTCAGTCACATTACTGTTTGACACTAAAACTAACGTAACTGCACTGAGACCCATTTGAATGCCTCGTGGTCAGCTAGATGCACACTGTACGCATGTATTCCGTATTTGCAAAGTGCAAATAAAATTTTAAGTATGCTTGAAATGCATTGATTTCTTACAGGCACACGGGGCGATTTATTACAGACATTATGTCAGACTAGAGCAGCGTTTCCATTGCACAGGAATTGATCGCCTGTAGAGTCTAGATGGACCATTGTGCGATAAGAACAGTGATCATTTGTGATAGTTCTAGAAAATCCTGAAGTTGCGTTAATAGCCACACGCAAACTTAATACACGAGAAATTGCCTTTTCAAATTCTGATCGTTTCTGGGTAAGTTGTCGGCTGTATCGCAGGTAATTACTTCTTCTGTTCAAGTATTATCATTGCAGATTACCAAATTCAGATCAATGAAATTGAATTTCATGTAACTGACACACAGTTGAAATGCTGTGTAGTAATAGCTGCAGAGACAGAACTTCAAGTTTCGCAGTAGGGCAACAACAATCTTTAATAAGCTTTCAAGTAAAATTTTTTGTTGTTGCTAAGTTTCTTTTCAAAACTGCTAGCTCAAATTTTTTGAGCATCACTGTTTAGAATTTCTGTACCTTTCCATGTTTAGCAATTTACACAACTAATTTCTGGATTCAAAGTAACCCAGTCAATTATATCTAGGTCCAGGTACACTTTCTGTACAGCAGTCGAAATAGAAAATTTCCTTTTGCTGAACATTTCACTAAGACCTTGTATTCCTGTGGAAAGAGACGGAATTAGTTATTTTATTTAGCGACAGTTCAGTGATAATATTGGAACTACAGTCAGTTTACAGAATGCTTCAGAAAAATTACGCAATGCAGCCTGACGTGAAAATTATACTAATTGTAAGAGAAGCTAAAATTAAAGATAACCCATCTGGTACAGGACACATGCTGTGTAGCAACTATCATAAAAAGTACACTAAGATAGGAAGTTTACAGAAGTCACACCACACACTCGAAACAAGACGTTTTCTCTGCAGAAATGTCACTAATAAATTTTCAATTATTACAGGTACCCTGAGGATGGTTGATTTCAAACTGAAACCGGTAGCGTAATAAAGAGTATTTAGAATTTCGTTCCTGTGGGGGTCGACAGCCTGCGTATGTTTTAAGAAATGAAACGTGATTAAAAAAAGGTTTACAATATTTATTGCCTGTGCTGATCGCTAATTCCAACTGTTAGTTATTTTCAGCTTCTTATTACAAGCTTCAAGCTTCACATCACAACTGCATAAATAGCCAGTGCATATGTAAAGGCGAACATCTCTTTCATTTCGATGTGTAGCACAAATCTTGTACTTGTGCTACATCACAGACAATAAATAAGTTACACTCTTTTTGGAACATTTTTTCATTCTCAAAAGAGTATACACGAGGCTTGGAACTTTAAAAGTGGCAACTATTTATTTACAGCTCATACACAATAGATATGTGTTTCAAAGTATTACTGACCTTCAAATTTGTCATCAGCTTTGTGTACAACCCGTTGCCAGGGATGAGGATGTCGTTGGATACTCTTAGCAGTGCCAGCTGTGTTGAGAGTTCGAGCGGCGCGGTCTATTGCCTGAAGAATATGTAGCAGTTCTGAAGTGAATGCCATGAAGTGCTTCCTTCAGTTTAGAAATCGAGTTGAACTTACGAGGGCTTAATTCAGGGGTTGTAAAGTACATAGCAGCCCGATCAGTCAAACAAATCAGTAACAGCTTGCACTGTATTTGCTTGAACATTCTCCTGCAAAATGATGGTCATGTCCTGCAGAAAGTGTCATCACTTCTGTCACTATGCCATTCATTTTTGGAATAAAACCTACGACCGGCTTAGAGACTGAAGTGATGACATTTTCTGCAGGACCTGACCATCATTCTGCAGGACAATGCTCAAGCACGTACAGAGCAAGCTGTTACCCATTAGTTTGACTGATGGGGCTGCTAATTGATATAACACCTACTGCACTCCCCCGACTTAGGCCCTTTTGAGTTCAGTTCGATTTCTGAACTAAAGGAAACTCTTCACGGCATTCGCCTCAGAACTGCCACCAATTCGTCGGGCAATAGACCGCGCTGCTCAAATTGTTAACACAACTGGCACTGCTAAGAGTATCCTACGACTTCCTCATCGCTGGCAACGGGTTATACACAATGCTAGTGACTACTTTGAAAGTCAGTAATACTTTGAAAGACGTATCTACTTCGTACGAGCAGTAAATAAATAGTTGCCACTATTAAAGTTCCAACCCTCGAAGTTTGGACAGCGGTATGATTCAATTATAACATTGAAAAATAGAAGTATAAGTGTTTTTGAGAGGTAGAAGTTTCCATCAACGACTGATATTATTCACGTAATTATTTTTGTAGTGACGAGCACACTAGTCTGAGGAGTGAAATAGTTTGTCTGAAAATATTTCCACTACTCCTTAACGATACATAAGTAACATGTACTTTTACTTGCACATAAACGAAAACTACCTTGCAGGCTATCTGAATGATAGACACTGAACCCCTGTTTACAGATATAAATTCGGATGTAAAACATTAATCTTGTATTTCGCTCACTCGTAGACACTATGCAATACGCAGAAAATCGAAAGAGAACAACGCATCGATTAAGAAGAGATGGGCTCAATCAGGCTGTTTTTGCTCTTATAACGGTAAGGTTAACTACTGCGACATTAAGAGGTTTGGCATGACACAACTGTAACGTTTCAACTGCTGCAGGTAACAAAATTCCGCATGATATTCAACTTCATCTAAATAATGCATGGTTCTGTTTAGTCTCCTCTAGCGATGTTCTACGGTATTACAGACAGGGTGGTCCATTGATCGTGACAGTGCCAAATTTCTCACAAAATAATCGTCAAACGAAAAAACTACAATGAACGAAACTGGTCTAGCTTGAAGGGGGATACCAGATGGCGCTATGGTTGGCCCGCTAGATGGCGCTGCCAAAGGTCAAACGAATATCAACTGTTTTTTTAAAAATAGGAACTCTCATTTTTATTACATCTTCTTGAAGTACGTAAAGAAATATGAATGTTTTAGTTTGACCACTTTTTTCGCTTGGTGATAGATGGCACTATAATAGGCACGAACTTATGGCTCACAATTTTAGACGAACAGTTGGTAACAGGCACGTTTTTTAAATTAAAATACAGACCCTAGGTACGTTTGAACGTTTTATTTCGGTTGTTCCAATGTGATACATGTACCTTTGTGAACTTATCATTTCTGGGAACGCATGCTGTTACAGCGTAATTACCTGTAATGCAATAAATGCTCAAAATGATGTCCGTCAACCTCAATGTATTTGGCAATACGTGTAACGACATTCCTCTCAACAGCCAGTAGTTAGCTTTCCGCAATTTTCGCCCATGCATTGACAATGCGCTGACGCATATTGTCAGGCGTTGTTGGTAGATCACTATAGCAAATATCCTTCAGCTTTCCCAACAGAAAGAAATCCGTGGACGTCAGATCCGGTGAACGTGCGGGCCATGGTACGGTGCTCCGACGACCAATCCACCTATGATGAAATATGCTACTGAATAGCGCTTCAACCGCACGAGAGCTATGTGCCGGACATCCATCATGTTGGAAGTACATCGCCATTCTGTCATGCAGTGAAACATCTTGTAGTAACAGCGGTAGAACATTACGTAGGAAATCAATATACATTGCACCATTTAGATTGACATCGATAAAATGGGAATCAATTATACTTCCTCCCATAATGCCGCACCATACATTAACCCGCCAAGGTCACTGATGTTCTATCGTGGATATTCCGTTGCCCAATAGTGCATACTATGGCGGTTTATGTTACCCCTGTTGGTGAATGACACTTCGTCGCTAAATAGAACCCGTGCAAAAAATCTGTCATCGTCCCATAATTTCTCTTGTGCCCAGTGTCAGAACTGTACACGACGTTCAAAGTCGTCGCCATGCAATTCCTGGTGCATAGAAATATGGTACGCGTGCTATCGATGTTGATGTAGCATTCTCAACACCGACGTTTTTGAGATTCCCGGTTCTCGTGCAATTTGTCTGCTACTGATGTCCGGATTAGCCGCGACAGCAACTAAACCACCTACTTGGGCATCATCATTTGTTGCAGGTCGTGGTTGAAATTTCACATGTGGCTGAACACTTCATGTTTCCTTAAATAACGTAACTATCCGACGAACGGTCCGGACACTTGGATGATGTCGTCCAGCATACCGAACAGCATACATAGGACACGAAAGTTGGGTATTTTTATCACAACAGCCGTACATCAACACGATTTCGACCTTTTCCGAAATTGGTAAACGGTCCATTTTAACACGGGTAATGTTTCGCGAAGCAAAAACCGTCCGCACTGGCGGAATGTTACGTGATATCACCTACTTATACGTTTGTGACTATTAAAGCGCCATCTATTACAAAGCGAAAAATGTGGTCCAACTAACACATTCATATTTCTTTACGTACTACACGAACATGTAATAGAAAATGGTGGTTCCTGTTTAAAAAAAGAACGCAGTTGATATCCATTTTACCTATGTCAGCGCCATCCAGCGGGTCAATCATAGCGCTATCTGGTCTCCCCCTTCAAGCTAGACGAGTTTCGTTCTTTGTAGTTTTTTGGTTCGACGCTTATTTCGTGAGATATTTTGCGAGGTCACTATCAATCGACCACCCTGTATATCGCTGTGATCTCAGGGTGTACAAGGTTTCAAGCATCGTTCAGTGCACTGGACTATATTTTAGCACATTGTTGTCTGGTTTCCTCTTGAGGCGATAATTACAACGGAAGTCCGATTAAAACAACTTCATTGTTATAATCTCTCACTTCCCGCTACAGTGATGCCACATCGTCTGGCGACTGCCGCTCGGTTTTAGGCGATACACAAACATGGTGAGTCACTTAACAAATGTTAATGTGTAACGCAGAGCAATGTTGGAAGGCGTTGCCGCGAGAGTAGACGAAAATGCGTAATTCTCTGTCGACTGCTGATTTGAAGTGACGAACGGTCGAACAGCGGCAGACGAAATTTTTTGTAGCCCTGAGTTCAAAATCATGTCCGGCTTAACCACAACCTCGTAATGTGCAGTGTATCCATGAAAAAGGCGGTCAGCAATCTGCGGCAGAACTGAAATAACGATCATTTTGTTCACGCCTAACTTCCATGAGCAAGCTGAAGACAGAAAAATTTCAGTTTCGGCGGAAAAACGAAACTGTAGTTTCTCCATACTGGAAACTTCTGTCACACCGGAAGAAAACAAAACCAAATAAAAAAGTCAATACAATAATGAAAATAACTCTGCAAAGTATTGGAATTAAAAAAAACTTTGAACAAATCAACTGAATAAAATAAAAATCAGTGTCTTGCTATTGGTGATAGAAACACAAAAATGTCTGCCTACTTGACGACATTCGAGCTTAGGACATTCTACGCCCCGGGTTTACACATCAACCTCTGCGTTACACAGCAAAAGAACGTGAGATGACTCTTCTGGCCCAATGGAAACGATGAACTGCAGCGCTATAGAATTCGGCTTTGCGATATGTCGAGCGAAGCTTTCTATTGTAAGACCATCTCTGTGGTTATAACAATTATATATGCAAAGCTGAATCGCAATTTCTGTGGAAGGATCCAGTAGTGCTTAGTGCTGTGTACGAAATATGTGTAATTTGTTAGAATTGTTGTGTGTGTCTGTTGTTTTTGTTGCGGTTGCCATGAGTGATGGAATATGAAATAAAAGGGCTGGGCCCAGGAAAGAAAGCCGGACAAGGAACTGGAAGTCAACTGACCAGTTGCTGCGGTAGTTTGGGCACGGCGAATGGTTCCAGTGTGACGTTGAGAGCTCTGACTGGAGGAAACCAGCTCCAGTGCGTGAATTGTCAACTATCAAGTAAATTTAATCAGACTGTAGAGGCCATCAGATGTCAACTAAGGTGGACAGTGGACGCAAGAACTACTCTCGAAGCAAATACAAAACCGACAGATAAGGAAAACTAAAAAGCAATGGTGTACTTTTATAATTAAACCTGGTTATGAACAGTTTATGACTACACATGTTATAGATTTATGGAATGGAAGATCCATCAAACTTTGTCTATTGAAAGATAATAGGTGATGCGGGCTTCATTCATGTACAAAAATGTGAGGCCAGGATACATCAAATCCAACTCAGAAGAAAAATAATTCTTAAATTGCTTGTGAATATTTGTTGGAGTAATAGGGATTCGTAAACTGTATAAACTCTAGCAGATCGAGGAAATGAGAACTTGACAGTTGACTTGGTGTGCGGTGATACATTTAAATCATGAATGATGAGATCGTTGTCAGGCAGATCCCCTCAATCAGAAAGTTTTGTCAGTATGTTACGCTAGTCTCAATGCACAGACTGTGTAGTCATAGATTTTGGACCGGTTCATCAAGACTGATGCAAGGGCGTGTCACGGAGCTGTTACGGAGGCAATACAGTTATCGCGACCCTCAGCCGAATCTAAATGGGAGAAGTACAAGAGAAAGCACTCCAGTCTGCAGGCAAACTTCGTCCCTCGGCGGAGGTCGCAAAATCCCCTTTTGTAACCGAATACTTACTGCAATATCGCAGAGAGGGAATTAAATTAATTTGTGGTGCGCTTTTCTTACAACAGATAATTAGTCTATCAATTCATTAAATTATTGTGTGAATAGAAAACAGACCGTGCTATTTCAGTGTTCACAAATATCCGTTGCTTTTATAACTGTCTTGCCTGTTGTGCAGCGACGTCCTTTACCGCCATCTTTAGAAGCTTTCGTTAAAACACAATCAGGATGTTTCTGGTTGCACATTTCATGACCTGGCAGTTGCTAATCACAGTAAACAGGTGAATGAAATGTACGTATCTTGTTTTTAAGACTTCAGAACAGTTACAGTATTAGTCATGTTGTTCTACAGTCAGTAAATGAAACCGAGCTCTCCGACGGGTCGGTGGATATCTACCGGCCTCCGTGTCATCCTCCACATTTCGTTTTCATGTGGAAGCCGTAGGGAGAGCATATGGTCAGCACACCTCTCTCCTGAATGTTTTGCAGAGTTCCCACATCGTCGAGTCACTATTATTCAGGCAAGTAGCTCCTCAAGTTGCATCACTAGGCTGATTGCACCCCTTAGAGGTTTCACAAGAAGGAAAAGACTACGACGGCACCAGGAATCCAACGCGCGACCCCTTGTGGCTGCCATCTACGCTGACCATCCAGCTGCGGAAGCGTACTTCTACAACAAGTGCACTATCACAAAACACTCCAATAAAAACTGGTTTCATTTCTTGTTAGAAATACGTTTGAAGAAAGAGTAAAATGCTATATTCATAATGCTGCACTTCTGCATTTCATGAAATCACAATTTTTGATAAAAATTTTACTGCATCTGTAGGAAACTACATCATGTGAGTTGTATTCTACCACCTCCGCAGATACTTATGAATAATTAAATCACTTATGTTCGTTACAAGTGTGTGTATGTATCTACAACCTAACAATTATTTAACGATATGAAGAATAAAACTTAAATTAATTACAAACTACGGTGTGCACACACTTTGTTTAGTATGTAAACGTCACTGCATATAATCGGACCTACTTTATGACATGTTCGATACGCCTGCCATCATTGGCGATAACGTGACCCAGATAAATAGCGAAATTCTGCAAGACCCGCTGAAGTGTCAGAACATCGCTGTTGTCGATAAGCACCTGAATGGCTGTTTATTGTTATACATATATCTTGTCATTAATATAACCCCACAAAACGGAGACGTATGTGTCCAGATCCGGAGAACATGGAGATCAATCGAGACCAATGCCAGTGGCCTCTGGGTACCCCAGAGACAGAATGCGGTCCGCAATGTGCTCCTCCAGGACATCAGACACTCTTCTCCTTCGATGGCATCGAGCTCCGTCTTGCATCCATCTTATCATGTCGAAATGAGGATCACTTAGGATAATAGGGGTGAAATACTCTTTCAAAATCTTCACGTACCTTTCGGTAGTCACCACCCCTTCGAGGAATATTTCACCGATTATTTCGTGACTGGACACTGCACACCACACACACACACGTTGTGGGTGAAGACACTTCTCGATCGCGAAGTACGGATTCTTGTTCTCCCAACTGCACCAGTTTCATTTGTTGACGAACCCGTCCAAATGAAAATGGGCTTCATCGATAAACCAAACCATACAGTTACCGTCATTTTCCGAGGACAACCGTGCAGTTTGAACGTCCTAACACAAACCGTTTAGAGGTTATGACGATTTTATTTCATATAGTTCAGTAGTTGTCACCCCGTAAGTTACTGAAACCAAGCACAGGAACTTACGTGTCATCATTAGACATACACGTAAAAGCCAATTGTGAATCATAGGCAACATAACATTCAATCGGAAATGTGTTGTAAGTCACGGATGCACAAGGTGCCACACTAATTTTTCGCTATTGTGATGAGCGTAGTTTCCAGATATTTGAGTAAGTCGTTTTTTTTCGGAAGGGCATATGGCTTTACCACAGTGCAACAGGCACCTGCACAGCTTTCATGAAGGGGACTTTATCAGCAACTGAACATGGATGAATGTCCTAGGGTATTATGGAACGACAGACAATACTTAGAAATAACTCAAGCGGTTACTAGTACGCTAGCCTAAATTTGAGATCTGAATAATGAGAGGCACTACCCGATCTCAGCACTGCTAGATTAAGAGGCTGCTGATTTCATGTATCATGAGTACAGAAAATGATGACGTAATCACTGGACCATTCTCTGCGAGTAAGTCGTTCTACTGCACTTCGTCGCCTAAACAAACTATTACACACACTGGACTCGCATTCGGCAGGACGACGGTCGAATGCCGCGTCCGGCCATCCTAATTTAGGTTTCCCGTGATTTCCCTAAACCGCTTCAGGCAAATGCCGGGATGGTTCCTTTGAAAGGGCACGGCCGACGTCCTTCCCCGTCCTTCTCTAATCCAACGAGACCGATGACCTGGTTGTTTGGTCTCTTCCACCTAATCAACCAGACCCAACAAACTATTACAGTCACGATTGCCTCAGCTACAAAATATCCAGGCGGATTAAATAAATATGCGTAGCCACTTGCCATTCGAAGGCTGTGCTCATACCAACTGAGCTACACTAAAACAATGTAGGACCTGTAATCACAACGTTACTTCTGCCTGTGTTTCTCTCCATCTTTCCTGTATTCAGAGATAACGTGCACTGGTAGAAATAAGAGTGTAAGTGAGGATCCTGAACTGCGCCTAGGTAGCTCAGTCTTTATGAGCATTGCCCGAATAGCAACGTTTTGTGTCTGAATCAAGATCTGGTGTACCGTTTTAATGTGACAGGAAGTTTCCTAACAGCGGATACTTCGCTGCAGACTGAATATTTACTCTGTAATCACACGTGTCGACCATATTGCAAACTTCTTGGGTAGTGCTACGCTATAGACCTTTTGGGGATGGAAAAGATCAAGAAAGGTAAATATAAAGGAAGAGATCAGTTTAGAAACATTGCAACCTATTATTGGTAATCTCAAGTGTCATTAATCGCTATGACCTGTTCCTTTATTCAGCACATTCCCAAAATGTAGTACCCAATGTCGACAGAAAACATTTGACGAAACTTGTATGAGACAAAAATAAAAATTTCTATCACGTCTTTGACAGGAGAAACAAGAATTGCATCTACGCCTACATCCACACTCCGCAAGCCACCTTACAGCGTGTGTGACAGTATATTTCGGTTACCACTATCGCTTTTCTCCTTCCAGTTCCCGTCGAGAATGGTTGGAGGGAGAACGATTGCTGGTTAACTTCGTGTAAGATCGAATATCCCTAATTATCTGTGCATGGTCATTTGTCGAGCTCTACTGGGTTGGATATTTCCGTGACATTTTCGCCGTTACTAAATGATATCGTAACGAAACATGCTGCTGTTCTTTATAACACCCCTGTACCGTCTATTAGTTGCTTATTACGGTGGAAGCGCTGCTGACGTGCTGCCCAAAGTCCAAGGAATGCAGCATACAATGGCTGCTGACTGGAGTGGTATGAGGGCGGATCCAGTAGCGGACAATAAATTTCACGTCAAATGCACTAAAATAAATAAATAAACACCGAACAGTTGCTGTAGAGCTCGTAGAAGTATTAGCAGTTGGGTAGCTGGTGAAGGGTTTTATGATAGTTTTGTAGTAATAGAAATAGTTGTGGTATTTGAGAAATTGTTTGTTTGTTATTTGTGAGAAATTGTTTATATATATAATTTATTATTATCGAAGAAAATGTGATCTGTGTGGTATATTTTAGCTTTCCAGATTGCAGGCTGTAATTGCGAGGCATAAACAAATAAATAGCAACCCTGTGGCTACGAAGGCTTTCCCACCGTCATAATTGATAATATTCTACTCGGGTATGCAGCCGGATCATAACGTCTTCCTGATACAATATTTCCGCGGTCCACCTGGCCGCCATCTTCAGGTGAGAGTGCTGGTACGCGATCTCGCCGGAACTGACTTCCTAGCGCTTTTTTTAAGCGCTTCTTTCTTTTAAAGGACTTGTAGTCCGGGGTGATAAGTTACAATACAGCATCACCGGTCTATTGCGGTCTAACTGTGTTCAAGCGGCGGCCCCTATATAGGCCGCAGAAGACCCACAACGCGTGCGAGAGAAGGTGCCGTAACTGCCGTCTAGCACAGTAAACATATCGCGCCGCAAGTGGTGGAAATAGGCGATTGCAAAATCAGACATAATGTCTTATGAGATAACAGCAATCAGTGGTTTTATAATGTTGCTTAAAATCCGTCTTGATTGCAAAAAAATTTTTTATTATTCATATGACCGGTTTCGGTTCATTCAGAACCATCTTCAGATCTGTAATAATAATTACACTAATTTACCATTTCACGGAAGCAAATGTTTTTCATTCTATCTAATCAACATCAAATGTACCAGAACGTATCTGATATTTCAGGTACAGGAGTAACCCGTCCAAATCCAGCAACTTTCACATGCTACGTCACATAAAATTGGTTGGCAGAGTGCACGTCATTTATATTAATTATAACACTATTACCGACAGGTGGCGTCTGGTACATTTGTTACATTCCATTTGTACGTACTGTATTCAGTAGATCTTTTTTTATATTAAAAATATTTGGCTGAAATATGTAGATGTCAAAGTTAAAATCTGTACTTGTCAGGATTAAAAAACAGTAAAATTATCATTTTTATACGATCTAAAAGCATAGGGCGATTTATATATCTATGGTGCTGGTGTGAACTTGTTTTCCTCTAAGGTCTGCTTCCGTGGTTCCCGCCATTTTGGAATTGTGCCGCGGTGCGCTCAGTCGTCTGATGTCCATCGCCGCGGGCAAGAGGGCCGCACAGGAGGGCCACGTCAACGACGCCAGGCGCTGCACGCGTCTTCCGGCTTCTCCACCATGCACCATCTCTCGTCCCTCGGCCTGGATCTCCACACGCAACAGTTGTCATCTTAGTAGGCCGTCATAAATGTTAAAATAGGCGTTATGGTTGAATTCGTTACGCTCATTGACGATTGAATCTGCATCTTTATTTTTGTGGGTGTATATTTCGATCTCTTCCAAAATGTTAAGAAAACGCCCCTTATGAGCTCTATGCAGGATTTCTAAATTGTTTTCAATATTCGTGACTGAGTGCTTTGTCGCAGCCATATGCGCCCCAAAAGATGTTTTGTTTTGAGAGTAGGTGTGCTCCCTGAATCTGGTTTTCGAGATACTGATCTGAAGATGGTTCTGAATGAACCGAAACCGGTCATATGAATAATAAAAAAAATTTTGCAATCAAGACGGATTTTAAGCAACATTATAAAATCACTGATTGCTGTTATCCCATAAGACATTATGTCTGTTTTTGCAAAGTTTGTGCCACGTCACGTATTAGGACAAGGGAATGAAAGAAAACTTGAAAATAAAATTTAACAAAACATGCTTAGACGCAGAGATTACTCCTAATTACGCAAAAGTAAAAATCAGGAATATGTCAAACCTAGCACAAATAGTAAAACGTAAAAGTGAAATATTATGGATTAAAACTCAAATTCGAGAAGCATATAAAATGAAAGACAAGTTAAATAGAGAAGCTTTTAATCTTCACTTGATTTTAGGTGACATTTTATCTCCATTACAGTTCACATACGTAAGCAGGGAGATTGAAAATAGAATTGACAGGGAGCGAGAATTAACTCTAAACAGACATCAGAAGAAGCTTTTTAACCTAGGTGTAGATTTTAATATTGATAACGAAACGGCGTATAAAAAGTTGCATACTTTTTGTGAGAGGGTCGTGAACTTAACTGAGATAGAATTAACAAAGGATGAGCAGAACCTTTTAAATAAAGGGCTGCAATATAACCTAAATCCCGCAATTCACTCAAATACAATAAAAAAGACTATCGCAGAAGTGAAAATTGCATGTGATATCGCAAATATGAATAGATACGAACAGACAAACACGGCAATTAAAGTAAAGAAGTCGATTATAGATGAAATGCACTCTGCTCGCAAGAACAGAAACGATCTACTTACTCTTAAGGGCTTGAATAAGAAGTTAGAATCACGTAAGTCTATCGTCACAAAGGCAGATAAGGGCGGCACTATGGTTTTCATACGTTTTCTTAACGTTTTGGAAGAGATCGAAATATAGACCCACAAAAATAAAGATCCGGATTCAATCGTCAATGAGCAATACGAATTCAATCATAACGCCTATTTTAACATTTATGACGACCTACTAAGATGACAACTGTTGCATGTGGAGATCCAGGCCGAGGGACGAGAGATGGTGCATGGTGAAGAAGCCGGAAGACGCGTGCAGCGCCTGGCGTCGTTGACGTGGCCCTCCTGTGCGGCCCTCTTGCCCGCGGCGATGGACATCAGACGACTGAGCGCACCGCGGCACAATTCCAAAATGGCGGGAACCACGGAAGCAGACCTTAGAGGAAAACAAGTTCACACCAGCACCATAGATATATAAATCGCCCTATGCTTTTAGATCGTATAAAAATGATAATTTTACTGTTTTTTAATCCTGACAAGTACAGATTTTAACTTTGACATCTACATATTTCAGCCAAATATTTTTAATATAAAAAAGATCTACTGAATAGAGTATGTACAAATGGAATGTAACAAATGTACCAGACACCACCTGTCGGTAATAGTGCTATAATTAATATAAATGACGTGCACTCTGCCAACCAATTTTATGTGACGTAGCATGTGAAAGTTGCTGGATTTGGACGGGTTACTCCTGTAACTGAAATATCAGGTACGTTCTGGTACATTTGATGTTGATTAGATAGAATGAAAAACATTTGCTTCCGTGAAATGGTAAATTAGTATAATTATTTTTACAGATCTCAAGATGGTTCTGAATGAACCGAAACCGGTCATATGAATAATAAAAAAAATTTTTGCAATCAAGACGGATTTTAATCAACATTAGGAAATAGGCGAAATCGAGATATCGCTGTCAAAAATTAAAAAAAATTTATTCCGACGATCGAAACACAGACCGATGTTTTTTAATGTCAGATATCACCGGGTCCTAAGTCTTACTTAAAAGATAACCCTTGTTTCTATTAATAAAATTGTCAGATAAACGAATCTCTATGGATTCTTTTAAAACACAGTTCCAATAGCGAGACGCAGGGGCAACCATTTGTGTCTCGTCATCGAGCATTCTGTGTCCCTCGGTGAGGCAGTGCTCCGCCACTGCAGATTTCTCAGGTTGAAGCAGCCGTATGTGCCACTGATGCTCAACACATCGGTCCTGTATGGTCCGGATTGTATGACCAATATAAGCCTTCCCACAGTGGCAAGGGATCTTGTACACACCGGGCTTGTTACTGATAGTGAAGTTCTTTTCAGCCCAAATATACAAAACTTTCCAGAGATAATGACGGGCGGAACACGACGCAGGTTAGCATATAAATAGAGCGAAATGTGATTCTGGGACAAAGGCCAAAGTTGAGTGAAAACGGCCGTAGGACGGCGCAACATAAATAAACTGAGCAAAACACGCCTGGGTGTGAACCTCTGAAGGAGTTGGGAACCCATAGTTATTCATTACTCATGGGGATATTTCTAAAAAGATTTCGACTCGTTACTATTCGTCGTACGAAATGTTGTCACGTAAGAAATGATGTTACTGTATCCCTTGCGGAGTTTGAATATCACGAGGCTGGTAAACAACTTATTTACATAGTGTCAAATACCGGAGTACGATCAGATGTCTGTTACGAACTGGATCTTGAGATAACGCGGAAAAAAGAGTAGGAAACTGTTTTCCTTGATCTTAAAATCCATGACAACTGCAAAAATAACCTTCAGAGGAAAAATAGTTTAATATTTATAACATATACAATTAATGTCCTTGCTTAATATGTCATGGTTCTTGTAAGTTCTCTGCTGACTCTCTCTTACCGAGTAGAGGCCGTGCTGAAGGTGTGCTTTGACAGGGATATAACGTCATTCGAGCCGCGGGTGCTGCATTAGAGGCTTCCTGCCGCCTGTCAGCACAGTGTATGATTTATGTTGCAAGTTCAGTAATGGCGGAGAGCGGTCTAACGGAAGAGCGAATTTATCCTTTGTTGTCTGGGAACACAGGAGCCGTGGCGGGCTGAGTTACTGTTGTGCGGGAGCCGGGGTCGGTCGATGGCCCTGTCTCCAACGGATCGTATCAGCTGAAAAGGTAATGAAAAGTCACCACTTCTGTGGCGCCGCTCTTCTTCCGCTGAGTAGCAAAGGAAGCCACAAAACAGGGACTGTGTCTGGTGAATTTACTAGTGGCTAAGAGCCTGCTAAACCATACAATAATGCTGTTTACTGAACATATGAAATACCCTTAGACGGCCTGAACCTCATTCGGTTAGCTTTATACGTTGCTAGTGATCGACTTAACAGGTAAATACTTTTCTGAACTGATCGTGATTTTCTTGCACGCAACAGACAAACGCTTTGGGAATTGTGTACTTATGCGTTCCGGTAACGAACATTTTTAACTGTGGACAGCGAGATAATGGTTTCCGTATACAGAAGTGAGCTTTGACAGGCAAAGAAAGAGATGCCTCTATGGTTACATAATTGATAGTAAAGACAATTTCTATAATATAACTGTAATATTAAAGACTCGTGAGTGATTAACATTAAAAGATTGAATATGTACTGTTAAACGTGTGTGAGAATAGACTGACATCTAATCTGCCTGTAGTAATGTGGGTTACAATTAACAACATACCACCCTTTTTGTCACGATAAGACAGGTGCTGGAGAACGCAGAGATGAAGACCCTAGTTAATGCAGAGAAATAAGCAAAGCAGCCAACAAATCCAAACTATCTATAAATTTTGAATAACTCGTCCAGGGTGTGAGTGAGAGAGGTAATTCTATTGAGTACAATATGTGATTTAAAACAGAATGCTTGTAAAAGAGCTCTTGAGCTACGTATCGTTGTTGTAGCTTGCGTGAGCAAGCTTATAATAAGACACGATTCATTTACTGCTCCGTTTACGTCCATCAAGAGCTCTATTTACAGTTTGTACAGAAACCAGATGGCAGTTATAAGAGTCGAGGGGCATGAAAGGGAAGCAGTGGTTGGGAAAGGAGTAAGACAGGGTTGTAGCCTCTCCCCAATGTTATTCAATCTGTATATTGAGCAAGCAGTAAAGGAAACAAAAGAAAAGTTCGGAGCAGGCATTAATATCCACGGAGAAGAAGTAAAAAGTTTGAGGTTCGCCGATGACATTGTAATTCTGTCAGAGACAGCAAAGGACTTGGAAGAGCAGTTGAACGGAACGGACGGTGTCTTGAAAGGAGGATATAAGATGAACATCAACAAAAAGCAAAACGAGGATAATGGAATGTAGTCAAATTAAGTCGGGTGATGCTGAGGGAATTAGATTAGGAAATGAGACACTTAAAGTAGTAAAGGAGTTTTGCTATTTAGGGAGTAAAATAACCGATGATGGTCGAAGTAGAGAGGATATAAAATGTAGACTGGCAATGGCAAGGAAAGCGTTTCTCAAGAAGAGGAATTTGTTAACATCGAGTATAGATTTAAGTGTCAGGAAGTCGTTTCTGAAATTATTTGTATGGAGTGTCGCCATGTATGGAAGTGAAACATGGACGATAACTAGTTTGGACAAGAAGAGAATAGAAGCTTTCGAAATGTGGTGCTACAGAAGAATGCTGAAGATAAGGTGGGTAGATCACGTAACTAATGAGGAGGTATTGAATTGGATTGGGGAGAAGAGAAGTTTGTGGCAGAACTTGACTAGAAGGGATCGGTTGATAGTACATGTTTTGAGGCATCAAGGGATCACAAATTTAGCATTGGAGGGCAGTGTGGAGGGTAAAAATCGTAGAGGGAGACCAAGAGATGAATACACAAAGCAGATTCAGAAGGATGTAGGTTGCAGTAGATACTGGGTGATGAAGAAGCTTGCATAGGATAGAGTAGCATGGAGAGCTGCATCAAACCAGTCTCAGGACTGAGGACCACAACAACAACAACAAGAGCTCTGTTTGAAAATATAAGAACAAATGCAGACATACGAGTGTGTACGAGGGCAGTTCAATAAGTAATGCAACACATTTTTTTTCTCGGCCAATTTTGGTTGAAAAAACCGGAAATTTTTTGTGGAATATTTTCAAACATTCCCGCTTCGTCTCGTATAGTTTCATGGACTTCCGATAGGTGGCAGCGCTGTACGGAGCTGTTAAAATGGCGTCTGTAACGGATGTGCGTTGCAAACAACGGGCAGTGATCGAGTTTCTTTTGCCGGGAAACCAGGGCATCTCAGATATTCATAGGCGCTTGCAGAATGTCTACGGTGATCTGGCAGTGGACAAAAGCACGGTGAGTCGTTGGGCAAAGCGTGTGTCATCATCGCCGCACGGTCAAGCAAGACTGTCTGATCTCCCGCATGCGGGCCGGCCGTGCACAGTTGTGACTCCTGCAATGGCGGAGCGTGCGAACACACTCGTTCGAGATGATCGACGGATCACCATCAAACAACTCAGTGCTCAACTTGACATCTCTGTTGGTAGTGCTGTCACAATTGTTCACCAGTTGGGATATTCAAAGGTTTGTTCCCGCTGGGTCCCTCGTTGTCTAACCGAACACCATAAAGAGCAAAGGAGAACCATCTGTGCGGAATTGCTTGCTCGTCATGTGGCTGAGGGTGACAATTTCTTGTCAAAGATTGTTACAGGCGATGAAACATGGGTTCATCACTTCGAACCTGAAACAAACGGCAATCAATGGAGTGGCGCCACACCCACTCCCCTACCAAGAAAAAGTTTAAAGCCATACCCTCAGCCGGTAAAGTCATGGTTACAGTCTTCTGGGACGCTGAAGGGGTTATTCTGCTCGATGTCCTTCCCCATGGTCAAACGATCAACTCTGAAGTGTATTGTGCTACTCTTCAGAAATTGAAGAAACGACTTCAGCGTGTTCGTAGGCACAAAAATCTGAACGAACTTCTCCTTCTTCATGACAACGCAAGACCTCACACAAGTATTCGCACCCGAGAGGAACTCAAAAAAATTCAGTGGACTGTTCTTCCTCATGCACCCTACAGCCCCGATCTCGCACCCTCGGATTTCCATATGTTTGGCCCAATGAAGGACGCAATCCGTGGGAGGCACTACGCGGATGATGAAGAAGTTATTGATGCAGTACGACGTTGGCTCCGGCATCGACCAGTGGAATGGTACCGTGCAGGCATACAGGCCCTCATTTTAAGGTGGTGTAAGGCCGTAGCATTGAATTGAGATTACGTTGAAAAATAGTGTTGTGTAGCTAAAAGATTGGGGAATAACCTGGTGTATTTCAATGCTGAATAAAACAACCCCTGTTTCAGAAAAAAAATGTGTTGCATTACTTATTGAACTGCCCTCGTACTTAGAGCTATATTTGCGACGTGGTTAAAATATCGTATGAAACTTGTACAAGCATATGAAAATAGAGAATCAATTTTTAATCTCCGTTAGTATTTCCAGTGTCAATGGCCTTGCCACAGTGGTAACACCGGCTCCCGTCAGATCACCGAAGTTAAATGCTGTCGAGCTGGGCTAGCACCTGGGTGGGTGACCATCAGGTCTGCTGAGCACTGTTGGCAAGCGTGGTGCACTCAGCCTTGTGAGACAAACTGGGGACCTCCTTGTTAAGTAGCAGCTCCGGTCCCGTAAACTGACAAACGTCTGGGAGAGTGGTGTGCTGACCACACGCCCATCCATATCCGCATCCTGTGACGCCTGTTGGCTGGGGATTACACGGCGGCCGGTCGGTACCGTTGGGCATTCCAAGACCTGTTCGATCGGAGTTTAGTTTATTTTCGTTTTAGTATTTCCAGTATAAAGATGTGACAACTGTACTGTCAACAATAATAGCCGGCCGGAGATGCCGAGCGGTTCTAGGCGCTACAGTCTGGAACCACGCAACCGCTACGTTCGCAGGTTCGAATCCTGCCTCGGGCATGGATGTGTGTGATGTCCTTAGCTTATTTAGGTTTAAGTAGTTCTAAGTTCTAGGGGACTGATGACCTCAGAAGTTGAGTCCCATAGTGCTCAGAACCATTTGAACCATTTGAACAATAATAGCTGAATGAGTAGTTTATACTGTCACAAGGCCTCTGATATACAGTTTATCCTGAAAACCCTGCATTTGCCCATCATGAATATACAACGATTCTCATACCGTTATTAAGCAATCAACCCTCTCATATCATGTGTTCGATGTGTTTCGCAGGTGTGCTACGTAGAACACAGAGGCGATATTTGCATTATACTATATTCATGTATTTAATGAATTTTACGGCTGTGGACGGCAAAAACGACGGCATAAAGTATCTTTAACAGACTCCGTTTGTTAAAGCAGTGAACCAATATTACGACGTTTATTTCTGATTTGTACATCGTAACATGATGCAGCTCGAGCTGTCCGACGCGTTGTTGCGGTGGCGAAGACTAAATGCGTGGCCTGCGAAAACATGCGCCTTGAGCATTCCAGAGGTTTCATGACTCCTACTCGCTCTGAAAGCCAAGAGGCCTCTTCTTACTAAAAACACTCTGAACAAACTAATGACTGCAGTATGACTGTCATTTTCTGACCCAAATCTACATCGAACTGCTCTCCAAACACAAGCTCCATCACACCAAGATGTTCCCTTCAGTTTCCCTCACTCAAAAGAAGTCTAAAATCTGACACTTATGGCTTAGTAAATAACATAACGTGTGAGGTTCTACCTGATTACGGTAAATATCTTACGTATTTGTTCTTCATGTGCATCTGATAAAACATCAGGTAGGATAGTGTGAAGAACTACAGTAGCAGCTGGACTTTACACCTATTCTGCGTTTTGTATGATAGAAAACTCTAATTTACAAGTGGAGAAAGTTGGTGGAAGTGGTGAAGTGACTGGTTCATCATTTATACCTGATAAAACGTTAAGTTGGGTATGGTGAAGAACTACAGTTGCAACTGGATCTTTAAAACTAATCTGCGTTTTTCATGGTAGCAAAGTCTACTTTACAACTGGAGAGAGTTGATGAAAGTGGAAAAGAGACTATGATAAAGTACAGTAATGGGGGAAAATTCATCTAATACTAATTTATAGGATTCTGAACTCATTTTATAACATTTGAAAGATGTTATACCTATATTCAAAAATTGTATGCTAGCCAATGAATTCTCAGTAACATCTGTTAGTGAAATTTCAGATAGAAAGACGTTAATTAAGCCGCAGACGAAATTTAAGTTGTCAAAGTAACAAAAAAATTTTAACCTATGTATTCGTACAGTCATTGTGTACAACTGATGCTGTTAATTATATTATTATATACTCTTCCTGTTACTTCACCCCAGTATAAATATCATGGACTTTACTATCAGTGCCGTTGATTTTACATCTATAAAACCATTTTACATTAATTTTATCACAGCATCTGCATCAACGATGACAACTACATTGTACACATAATATAAATATGTGTAACTGACAAATATGTTACGTAGTATTTTCTCATATTTTAACACCATCATGGACTTGCACATTCATACAATTACCTAAGCATCCCCAATATACTCTTTATCTGTGTGCACAAAACAATTACACTGTGTTGCGAGCAAGGATATAATGTTGCTGCATGTGATGAATTATGAGGTCTTGATATATTTATGTGCACTGGAATTATTTGAGATTAAGATAACTTCTAAAACGCTTCAAAACTGCTAGGAAGATTTTACCTATGCAAAACTGAGCATGGAACATAGCGGATATTACATGCCTTACAGATGTTGTCATTTCATAAATACGAGGGTTAGAACTTAAATTTTGGCAACTAATAATTCACAACCAATACAAAAGATTAACATATTGCAGCTGTTACTGTCCTTCAAAGTAGTCGCCAGCGTTGTTTAGAACCTGTTGCCATAAATGTGGAAGGGGTAGTATACCGTTAGCAGAAAAACCTGCTCTGTTGATGGTGCGAATGGAGCGCTCCAAAGTTATGGTGATTCTCGTGTACGACTGTGATATTGATATCCTAACGTATTACGTTCCTCCACGGCCGACCGTTAAAGCACAGTATTACAGTTCGTTTTTGGAGCATCACCTGCGACCAGCTTTGCGAAAGAAGTTGCGACACTTTCTGCGTAATCCACCCATCATTTTGCACGACATTCCGCGGGCGCTGCTCTGTGCGGTCGATGGGACTGCGAGGTATTCAAAGAACAGTGACTGACGCCCGAACAACATGCACAGACAATAGAAAATAGTGCATTGAGAATGGTTAGCCACTACCCGAAATCTGGATTTGCGTAATAAAATGTTAAAAAAGGACGACCGTTTGGTGCACTCTATAATTTATAAGTCACATAACAGACGCTAAGTGCAACAACTTTCCGAATGGAAGGTAACCTGATGGTAATGAAAGCAGTTTCCACTTCTCCAAACTAAAATCTACCTGTTATATTTTAACAACTGCTCGTTCTATTTCTTCTTACAGAGCTCTGCCAGTTTGACACTGATTTTATTGCTCGATCTAAACAGTCAGGTGCCCTTGTAATAGCTGCACTATCTCCTAATTAGTTTGCTAAGAATGGAAATAGGCCGCTGTTTATAACAGCAGCTAATGGACATAGAACAACTACAATATGCTAATTTCTCAATCAGCTCGTGCACACTTCAGCTACTCTTGATTTCCATAGAAGCAGTCTATACCCTTTCTGTATATATCTCACAGCCTTCACAACTTCAATTAGCTGCTTCCAACTTATCTATAGAGAACTGAGATTGTCTCGATCAGTATCATATCATCCTCCACTTCCAACATATATCTGCTTTGAAAATGACTTATTTAATTTCAAAGCTCCATTTTTACTTATAGGAAAACACTACAACCATGGAAAGAATTGCAAAAAATTCACAAAATCTTAAAGTTTTGGCTGTGTTGTTACAAATACTCTATGCGTTCACCAATAGCAGAACGAATAACATCTCGACGATAGATAAATCCCTCATAAGCTTTACACAATGTATCTGCTCTTACAGAACTCAAGGGCGCTGTTGTTTTTTTCTTCACTTCCACCATGCCACGAGGCACAGGGGAGACAAACACACTTTCCTTCACATATCATCACTAGACGAAATCGCAGTAGGTCATGTATGGCGATCTTGAAGGAAAAGAATGCAAGACTGAGTCTCGGGATCACGTGCACCTAATCCAGCATTGAGGCAGAGTGTCATTGAGAAACAGACGTATGTTGTTATTCCAGTGTGGCGCAGTTCCATCCTGTTGGACAATGAAGTCATCGAAGTCCATCTGAAGTTGTGGAAAAAGCCAGTACTGCAGCATTTGGAGATATGGCACTGTGAGTACATTAAATTCTTTTCTAAACACTCTGTATTTTATCCTACGAAACGGAATATATTAGCATTTTTGTATAATCTTTCATCTATCGGTCCATACTCTTCTGTAAGTACCGTTTTTCAGCTTACTGATATTATCTAAGCTTTTTCCTTCTATTTTGCCGTAAACATAGCATTATAAATTCAATATATTTAAGAAAACGTAGAGTTTAGGAAAGGTTCATTGAATCAAATATGTATTTCTTTGCTGCACATGAAAGTCCATTGTTGTTGTTTTGTTGTGGTCTTCAGTCCAGAGAATGGTTTGATACGGCTCTCCATGCTACTCCATCCCGTGCAAGCATCTTCATCTCCCAGTGCCTACTGCAACCAACATCCTTCTGAAACTGCTTACAGTATTCATCTCTTGGTCTCCATTTGTACACTCCACGCTGCCCTCCAATACTAAACTGGTGATCCCTTGATGCCTCAGAACATGTGCTACTAACCGATCCCTTCTTCTAGTCAAGTTGTGCCACTAATTTCTCTTCTCCCTAATTCTATTCAATACCTCCTCATTAGTTATGTGGTCTACCAATCTAATCTTCAGCATTCATCTGTTACACCACACTTCGAAAGCTTCATTCCCTTCTTGTCTAAACTATTAATCGTCCACGTTCCACCTCCATACACGGCTACACTCCATAATAATACTTTCAGAAACGACTTCCTGACATTTAAATCTATACTTAATATTCACAAATTTCTCTTCTTCAGAAACGCTTTCCTTGCCATTGAAAGTCTACATTTTATATCCTCTCCACTTCTACCATCATGAGTAATTTTGCACCCCAAATGGCAATACTCATTTACTACTTTAAGTATCTCATTTCCTAATCTAATTCCCTCAGCTTCACCCGATTTAATTCGGCTACATCCCATCATCCTCGTTTTGCTTTTGTTCATGTTCATCTTATATCCTCCTTTCAAGATTCTGTCCATTCCGTTCAACTGCTCTTCCAGGTCCTTTGCTGTTTCTGACAGAATTACAATGTCATCGGCGAACCTCAAAGTTTTTATTTCTTCTCCTTGGATTTTAATTCCAACTAAGAATTTTTCTTTTGTTTGCTTTACTGCTTTCTCAACATACAGGTTGAATAACGTCGGGGATAGGCTACAACCCTGTCTCACTCCCTTCCCAACCAATGCTTCCCTTTCACGTCTATTGACTCTTATAACAACAATCTTGTTTCTTTACAAATTGTAAATAGCCTTCCTCTCCCTGCATTTTACCCCTGCCACCTTCAGAATATGAAAGAGAGTATTCCAGTAAACATTGTCAAAAGCTTTCTCTACGTCTACAAATGCTAGAAACGTAGGTTTGCCTTTCCTTAATCTATCTTCTAAGATGAGTCGTATGGTCAGTATTGCCTCACGTGTTCCAACATTTCGGCGGAATCCAAACTGATCCTCCCCGAGGTCGACTTCTACCAGTTTTTCCATTCGTCTGTGAAGAATTCGTGTAAGTATTTTGCAGCCATGGCTTATTAAATTGATAGTTCGGTAATTTTCACATCTGTCAACACCATCTTATAAATTTTACATCAGTCTTCATGTGCAAATCTCAACTTTCCATTGGAGTACTGAGCACTCCGTCTGGCCACAATCGTATCATACACTGATAAATGAATCATCCGAAGTTCGTTTTTATCGCGTGCAAGGTGACCCTTATGTTCTTATTATTGCAGTTAAATTTCTTCATTATTTACTTTCTTCTAGTCAATTAGGGTAGAAAAAGTGTACAGTAGAAATCCCGGCTCCTTAAACTGAAGTCTTAGCTAATTTCTACTTTGATAGTCTTACAGCTCCTGTTTTTGTCTCATCTATTACATTTCATAGAGTAATTATGCCACTTCCTTGTTTGACGTTTTACAGTTTCGTGATGATAGAAACTACGTAAACTAATTACCGGACTTCACTTATTATTAGCTTACATCTACATTTAGAACTACACCGTTTGGTGGATGGTAGCTAGTAGTTTGGTATTTGGTCGCTGCTGACACTTCTGCCCTTTCCTGTTCCAGTAAATAATGGAAGAGGAAGAAAAATTTTTCAGCAGCCTCTGTTCTTCCGTGAGCTCCTTTATAACTACGCTTGCCTCCTTGGTCATTTCCCGAAGTAAACGTAGGATGATTCCATATACCGGGTGATTAAATTTATAGTTAAACTTTCAAAACGCTATAGAAATAAAGCCGCTGGTCAGAATGACGTCAGATTGCTACGGAATATTATTCAAAAAGGGGGAAACCGTACGGCATAAGAAAAATAAATAGCTACAAAATATAGCAATAGATGGTGCTGTAAGCATCATAATTTAATTGTGGTCGACTAGAAATGACAAATGAATCCTACAACAATGGCTGAGATGTACGTTTGGCGTTAAGCATACTGTACTACTCAGTGCGCATGGATGTACATGTGTGATACTGTTAGTTGCGTGAGCCCACCCACCACCGCTAGGTCATGTCAAATTAGATGGGAAAAACTAGTTTTTAATTGTCCCTAGACCATAAACGGTATGAAGAACATATATTTGTTTTAACTGTCCTGAGGCCAAAACCGCATAAAAAGTATCTATCACACCAGTTTTTAATTGTCCTGAGCTCAAAAACCGCATAAAAGTATCAATCACATTGGTTTTTAATTGTCCCGAGACCAGAAACTGCATACAAAGTATCAATCAAAATCAAATCCGAGTGTTAATTTCCGTGTGCGTGGCGCAAAATATGTTCAGTACGCTCTCAACCGTTTTCTACCAGATGTTAAAATCGAGAAACAGCATGTTCCACAACTGATCGAAATGTTTCTGGGCTCACGTTCAGAATGTGTTACGCAATGCGTGCCTTTAATGCAGCTATGTTTGGAATTGGAACAGTGAACAAAACGTCTTTCAGACAGTCCTACAGTCAGAAGCCACAGCATTAATATCAGGTGATCGGGACGACCAGGCTGTAGGGAAATTGCGACTGATAATTGTAGCGTTTCCGAAATGGCGCTTCAGCAGCTGGTTAACTGGATTGTAAATGGGTGGCCGAGTGTCATTTTACATAACAATGATCACATCCACACATCCACGCTGTTGGAGAGCTGGAACGACGTGGTTGCGCAAAAGAGAAACTCATAGCGCTTACTAGTGACGGTACGGGTAACAGGACTCGAAGAACCTGTCCCTTCGAAAAAATATGATCCTATGATAAATGACGCCGTAAATCCGCACCACACAGTGACCTTTCCAGGATGAAGTGGTACCGGTTGATTTGAGTGTGGATTTTGCGTAGCCCATATTCGACAGTTCTGTGTACTGATATATCCTGTCAGATGGAAATGGGCTTCCTCTGTCCACAAAATCTTCCACGGCCAATCATTGTCCACTTCCATGTGAGCAAGATATTCTAAAGCAAAGGTCTCTCTTGCTGGCAGGTCAACAGAAAGCAACTCGTGTATATGGGTAATTTTGAATGGATAGCAAAGAAAGATGTTTAGTATGATTTTAGGCACCGTGCTTACGGGTATGTCCTATGTTCGGGCAATTCTGCATGCACTACACGTTTGCACACCACCACTCGTCTCCTCCTGCATTGCTGTGGCCATTGTTTCCACTGACGTCGATTCAATTCGTTTACTGCCTCTACCAGGTTGCACACCAAAAGAACCCATCTTATCGAATTTTCGAATCATTTGGTACAGACTCACCGCAGTCATCGCACCAACGCCTTTTTTCAAACCCTTCAGTTTCCTGAACATTGGCAGAGCGACGTGAGGACAGTCATCATCCTTGTAATACAGCTTCACAAGCAGAGCAGGATGCTGCATTGAGACAGGCATGGCGAACGTCCCTGACGCGAAAGGAGGAAAAGCCGCGTACCCTACGTGTCTATGCCAACTTCAATGGGTCGTCCGCATGACAGGTGTTCTCATTTACGTATTCTGACACATACAGCGCCATCTGTGGATCAACTTTCACACTATTTTTTTTCTTTTGATATGTGTCTTCCACCTTCTCCGATAATATTCCGTTGCAATTTGACGTCATTCTGACCAGTGGTATTATTTCTACAGCGTTTTGAAAGTTTAACTTTAATTATAACCACCCTGTATATAAACCACGTCGGGATGCATATTCTTTGTCTCGTACCGTCTGTCTGTGTAGCTGGGTGAACATTCCCAAAATACTTCCTGAATGCAAGTGTTACAAAACGTGCACTTCTGAAATGGATCTTTTCTATTTCATCCATCAGCCTTAAGTGGTAGTGGTCCCATACCGGCGAAAGTCTAGTAAGATACCTCGTTCGTGGGTGGACTACAGTGCTTGAGTTTTCCTTCCAATGAATTTTAGTGTTGCATATGAAGTTTCTGCGATTGTGTTCATGTGATGGTTCCACTTTAAAATGACTATTACGCAATTTCTAACTATTTGACTCAGGTGACTGTTTTCAGTGATTAATCGTCATTTGTGTAATCATGCAATGTCAGACCCTTTCACCTACCTACGGGTATTAGTGTTCGTAGGTAAATATTTACGGTGATGTACGGTGACTATTCACCTTTTCTGGTTTTCGTGATTATGATTAACTTTTGGAATCCATTGTCTTACTTCCTTTCATGTATGTCTCGACCATAATGGCAGATTAACTTACATGGTGAGGATTATCGTCATCTACTCTTCTCACGCCACATCCATCAACGGAATGGGAAAGGGCATACATGGTAGTGGTTATAGAAATTTGCTCCACTGTACACAGTGACATACTGATGGCCGATGTAACTGTGGATGTGGACAGAAGTTTTTGGCAAATGTAAGATTCTGAAGCACTGTTTCTTTAAAAATAAGTCACAGCTCAATTATCTAGCCGTTGTGCATAAAAACACTGAGCATGGGAGCGTTTAGTAGTTCATCACTTCGACTGTTTGATACGTTGCATCGGAGAATAATCTTCCTGTTGAAGTGTTAACACGTTTTATCTTGAGGCATTGTCTGTGCTGCTGAACTGTGTAGCACATGACAAGCTGTTGGTCCTGTGATAGGTACGTAATTGGAGAACCACATCGGTAATGAGGTTAGCGAACAGTGCTCCTACACCGCAGTCACCACGCCAGCCGTAAAGGATTAGATGGTTACCCGAGCGCTATCTGTCAGCAGATAAGCCTCTGTGATTTCAAGGAACTGAAGGTTGGAGGTTTTGAGGCAAACGCGTCGCCTCTTGTCGAGACAAGACGGAGAACGCTGCAACGGGCGTTGCTTATCTCCTTCACGCGCGGCAGAGCACACGGCCTGAAAATTTCAATTTACCCATCCCCGTTACCTCCCTGTACCTGGCTGCCACGGAAGTCGACTGCCGCAGGTAGCGGCTGAGCTTGCCCTCTCATAGCGCTGGCAGTGTTTTCGTCCTTTCGGATAATACTGTTATGTTAAAAGCACGTTTGTATTGGGCTCATTATTTCCATTTCAGATTCATTTGATGTTGATTTCCACTGTCTGACTTTCAGGAGCGTACCGTTTGATTACTTTCAAAATATGCTTAACTTTAGAGATTCATTGAAATAGAAACTAAGTGCTTTCTTTTCGTTTTATTTTCCACATAAGATTCTTTCTGTTGAATCTCTTATAATCTTCTCAAGTGTGGAAAAAACTAACGTTAATAAATAGGGAACCTTTTATAATCGGTAATAATTTTTCAACTTCCCAAAAGTTTACCTTTCACCAATATATGTAGCTAAACAAATGAGAAAAAGAACTACCCGAAATAAGAGCTTGAACTACTGTAAAGTAACCTCCAACAAACATGAAGTTTTGTTATTGTCACTGGGAGGTTCTTTCTTTTTCAGATCGCTTGTACAGTGCTGCAGTTTAAATCAATAAAATGTATATTTCCGGATGGAATCATTTGCTATGCTAACTTAATACAAACATCAAAAAAGGTTTTGCATCACCCTATTTACCAGGACTCCTGAAGATAGACGTTGGCTGTGGATACTGAATCACCGACACAGTCCCTTTGACTGTTCAGAGATGTCACTAAGCCCGCCCAAAAGTGCAAACAACCATGCATGAGCAGCGCCTATTAGACGGAGGGGGTCCGACAGCCGGTCATTTCCAGTCATTCCATAAGGAAGGGGCTACACAGCTCGTGCTGTCTGCGGTTCAGCCATGTCTAGACGGTCAATACCCCGGTTCGATCGTTTCCGCATTGGTACTTCGTTCCAGGGAGGGCTCTCAACAAGGGAAATGTCCAAGCGTCTCGCAATGAACCAAAGCGATGTTGTTCGGACATAGAGGAGATAGAGTGAGGCGGGAACTCTCGATGACATATCTCGTTTTGGCCGCCCAATGGCTATTACTGCATTGGATAACCGCTCCCTACGAATTATGGCTCGGAGGAACCCTGACAGCAACGACACCATGTTGAATAATGCTTTTTGTGCAGCCACAGGACGTCGTGTTACGACTGAAACTGTGAGCCGCAGGCCGCATGATGCTCAACTTCACTCCCGAAGTCCGTGGCAAGGTCCATCTTTGCAACCACGACACCATGCAGTGCGGTACAGAAGGCTCAGACAACATGCCGAACCAAACGCTCAGGACTGGCTCTAAGCACTATAGGACTTAACATCTGAGGTCATCAGTCCCCCGCTCAGAATTGGCATCACGTTCTCTTCGCATATGAATTCGACAATCGTCGGAGACGTGTTTGGGGGCAACCCGGTCAGGCTGAACTCCTTAGACACACTGTCCAGCGAGTGCAGCAAGGTGGCGGTGCCTGCTGTTTTCGGGTGGCAATATGTGGAGCCGAAGTACGCTGCTGGTGGTCAAGGAAGGCGCTGTAATGGCTGTACGATACGTGAATACCATCCTATAACCGATGGTGCAACCATATCGGCAACATATTGGCGAGGCATTAGCCTACATGGATGGCAATTTGAGCCCCCATCGTGCACATCTTGTAAATGACTTCCTTCAGGATAACTTCATCGCTCGACTAGAGTGGCCAACATGTTCTCCAGACGTGAACCCTATGGGGCATGCCTGGAATGGATTGAAAAGGGCTGCTTATGGACGGCGTGACCCACACACCACTCTTAGTGATGTACACCGATTCGCCATTGAGAAGTGGGACATTGTGGACCAATAGTGCCTTGCTGAACTTGTGGATAATATCCCGCGACGAATATATGCAAGCATCTATGCAAGAGGACGTTCTACTGGGTATTAGAGGTACCGGCGTGTACAGCACTCTGGACCACCACCACTCAAGGTCTCGCTGTATGGTGGTACAACAAACGATGTGTCGTTTTCATAAGCAATAAGAAGGGCGAAAACGATGTTTTTGTTGATCTCTATTCCAATTTTCAATACAGGTTCCGGAACTCTCGGAACCGAGGGGATGCAAAACTTTTTTTTATTTGTGTGTGAAAACATGGGGCTAGTGCGAGTTGGGCTCTCTGATGGTCCGAACAAAATTATTTATGAAGATAATAATTTCGTGTTGTTCAATGGCCTTGCGCATGTCTTCCTACTGGACGCCATTTGGGCAACTTTGAGTATCCCTGACTCACCTCAGTTATCAAACCGGAGAAAGAGAAACACGAAACAAGTGTTGTTTCTGGCGACTGCTGTCATCGATGCCACAACATCTCCGTTTCCTGGGAGGCGCTTTATTACTAGACCATAGGTCTCACGTGTTTTTACGGGGTGGTCAATAACAGTTTGAAAAGTTTTTATGGCTGCTGCCGATCAGATTTCGATGATAAATAACCGTTAAGAAAAAAATTCCATACGTTGAGCTGTTTCCGAGCTGCTTACACCAATGATTCTAGTAAATAAGATCGTCGTGCACGCAAATTCAGTCATCCTGCAACGGGTAGTGTCACCTAACTTATGTCTGAAGTACTGGAGGGAACTGACCCCAGGAATCCTGCAGGGCTCTCGTAAATCCGTAAGAGTACGAAGAGGTACAGATCTTTTCTGAACACTACGTTGCAAGACATCCCAGATACAGTAAATTATGTCAATATCTGGGGAGTTTGGTGGGCAGCAGAAGAGTTTAAACCCAGAAGAGTGTTCCTGAAGCCACTGTGTAGCAAATTTTGGATTGTAGGGTGTCGCACTGTACTGCTGGAATTGCCGAAGTCCGTCGGATTTCACAATGGTAATGGATGAATACAGGTGATCAGACAGGATGCTTACTTACGTGTCACCTGTCATTGTCGTAACTAGACGTATCAAGGTCCATGGATTTATGAGCTTTTCTCCATATCCGTACACGTTCATCCGCTCGATACTATTTGAAACGAGACTCGTCGACCAGGCAACGTGTATCCCATCATCAACAGTCCAATGTAGGTGTTGACGGGCCCAGGTGAGGCTTAAAGCTTTCTGTTGTGCAGTCATCTAATTTAAACGAGTGGGTCTTCGGCTCTGGAAGCCAATATCAATCATATTTCATTCAATGTTTCGAACACCGACACTTGTTGATGGCCCAGCGTTGATATCTGCAGCAATTTGCGGAAGAGTTGCACTTCTGTCACGTTAAACGATTCTCTTCAGTCATCATTGGTCCCGTTCTTGCAGGATCTTTATAAGACCGCAGCGATGTTTTATCGGATTCATAATAATCACAGTACATTCATGAATGGTCGTACGGGAAAACCCCCACGTCATCACTACCTCGGAGATACTGTGTCCCATCGCTCGTCCACCGACTACAACACCGCGTTCATATTCACTAAACTTTTGATAATCTGCCATTGCAGCAGCGGTAACCGAACTAACAACTGCACCAGAGACTTTCTGTCCTATATAGGCGTTGCCGACAGTAGCGCAGTATTCTGCTGTTAACTTACCTCTGTATTTGAATACGCATACCTATACTAGTTTCCTTGGCGCTTAAGTAAAGTTTATTTTTAAAATCATTTACAAATTCTTATTTTATAATATTTTCAATGTGAAAGCTACAACTTACATCTTACAAGGGAACCTCCCCATCGCACCTCCCTTATATTTAGTTATAAGTTGGCACAGTGGATAGGCCTTGAAAAACTGAACACAGATCAATCGAGAAAACAGGAAGAAGTTGTGTGGAACTATGAAAAAATAAGCAAAATATACAAACTGAGTAGTCCATGCGCAACATAGGCAAGATAAAGGACAATGTGAGACAAGGAGCGTGATCTATGGAGCGCTGTGGTCCCGTGGTTAGCGTGAGCAGCTGCGGAGCAAGAGGTTCATGGTTCAAATCTTCCCTCAAGTGAAAAGTTTATTTTCTTCAATTTCGCAAAGTCATGATCTGTCCGTTCGTTCATAGACGTCTCTCTTCACTGTAATAAGTTTAGTGTCCGTGTTTTGCGACCGCACCGCAAAACCGTGCGATTAGTAGACGAAAAGACGTGCCTCCCCAATGGGAACCTTGTTATTGAAGTCGCGAGCTATATTTGCTTGATTCATATTGCCCACGGAATACATCTCACGTATTTAATGCACTCTCGTCCAAACTGCCAGCCAGCCAGGGAGCCTCGTTAGCAGGAATTCTCTCTCTTCGTGCGCTGTAGTCGACTGACGTCGTGTGTTTCGATGTTTGTTTAGGTGTAGCGTCCCCATTCTACGGCGCAGTTATCTCGCATCGGACGGACGGACGGACAGGTCTGAGAATAAAAAACTAAAATTTTCACTCGAGGGAAGAGCTGAACCAAAAACCTTTCGTTCCGCAGCTGCTCACGCTAACCACGGGACCACAGCGCTCCATAGCTCACGTTGTTCTTAATGTCGCCTATGTTGCGCATGGACTACTCAGTTTGTATATTTTGCTTATTTTTTCATAGTTCCACACAACTTCTTCCTGTTTTCTCGATTGATCTGTGTTCAGTTTATCAAGGCCTATCCACTGTTCCAACTTATAACTAAATCTGATGGGGGTGCGATGGGGAGGTTCCCTTGTTAGTCGTTACAGAGTTCGTTATACTGATGTAGAACGGGAGATAGTAAATTTGTCTATATAGATGAAAAAGAGGCACGTTTTCTTTACATTAAATAAATATTAATCACACACTCTTTGCTCTCCAGTAGGTCCTAAACACTTCCACGGGACCTCTAACATTACATTGTTACTCAGTAACCCTTGGTTTTGCAACAGAGAAGGCGGGATCATGGAGTAAATATTTTACATCAGAGATTCTGCTCTATAACTTGCAGCACAAGCTAGCAACATTGATAGTTGGCTCACAAAGTAAATAACAACAACTCTGAAATAGGATTCATCACTTTTTACTTGTGGTATCTAAGATATACTGTCTTATGTTTTCAATATTATTCGGTCAATCCCAGATTTCAGTTCTCACATACACGTAGGTGAATTCAAGAATTTTTCGGAATATATCATAATCACGATGGCCTATTACCTCGACTAAATCATGCAAGAGATGAGATGTCATTTAACTGTATCTAATACGTTCCCAGCTGCGCTCGGGGAGTTGATATGAGAGTGTGTGGTAGATGGGATAAATGGGTACGCCTTAAAGTATAAGATATAAAAAAACTTTTCTGTGAACATATTTCGTTGGCCTTCAGTTTCTCTGCTTCTCTTGGTGCTCATTCTCGTTCATTGGGAACTTAAACATGCTTCACCCTCTTCGTCTGTTTAATTTTCTTTCGCTGTTCTCATTGTTTTCACCGTTTTGCTTAAGAACTAGCTAGATCTCCCTCTTTTACGTTTCGTCATCGACTAAAATATAAATCAAATGCACTAAGAATGTTTCACCAACATTCCACAGTTTATATTCGATTTATGTTCAGTTTAATACTTGATTCAGTTTAATATTTGATTATTCACACTTCACAGTTTTATGTCCACTCATTACACTACTTCCTTGGTTACACCCTTATTGACTGATAAGAAACTGACGTTAGAACCCACAATGTGTCTTCGTTTATACACTCCTCCCAATGTGAAGCCCCACCAGTGGCGAATTCCAGAACATACCAAAAAGTCTTCGAATGGTCCACAACGTTACAGAACATTTCACAACATTCGAGAGTGTTCACGAATGTTCCACAATGATCTTTGATATTAAGGGATGTTCCTGAACATTCTGCAGTCTCCTAAAACTTTCCAGACTATTCCCGAATATTCCAGAGAATCCCGAATCATTGTGAAACATTCCGGAACATTCAAGAACGATTTGGAATGCTCTCGAATATTTCCAAATTCTCTGCGACGTTCTAGAATACTCTATAATATTCTGGAATATTCTATAAACTTCTAGATAGCGAAACTTCCCAGCTCTTATACCGTCAAAAGCGCGCCCTTCAGGTAAACACGAGAACATTCTTCATGAACGATGGGCAGAGGGCTTTAACTCCCTTGACCATACCGGGAGTTATTTTTGGGTTTTTGCGGCACGCAGATTGTACACTCACTTTTATAATAAATATAGATTACACACCATCCACTCTTCATGAAAGACGTAATCATGCTAGGAAAGCCAGATTTTTGCCAATTTAAGTACGCAATAGTTAGAAAATACTCGAAACAATGGACCACCGTAGCACCATGTACATAATTCATAGTGATTGAAACATAACCTAGAAATACCTTAAGTTCAAATTAAGTAATGAAGTAAAATAACAAAAATTCTAAATTGGTCAAGTTTTCCTAATACAATAATTCACACATTTCGTGATCAGTTACACGCAGTGATGTTTAGATACCTTAGTATTGTGTACGTATGTTCAGTGTATCGGTTTTTTCAACTGAATTAGGTATCCTATCCACTGTTACAAGTTTAAGCTCGCCATCGTGAATAGGGAACTACTTATCGAGCGCTGTCTGTCTCCCTTGTGTGTTCCTTTTTAGTTCCCTCCCACATTTTGTTCCTTACCACCGTATAGTGTGCTTGCGGGGTACATGTTATGTTTTATTTATTTTGGAGTGTATCTGGATCATAAAATATTTCATGATTCATTGGGCAAAATGTCACGGGAGGTCCCCCTGTCGTGTCATGGCAACCACAGGGGTTTCAGCGTCCACCGCCCCTGGGGATTACTTGCCGTCCATCACACACACACACACGCACACATATATAGTAGGCTGTCACGGCTACGAGTTTCGCACGCACCCGATAACAAACTTACGCCGACGGTGTGGGCCGCGCTGAACGTTGAAGTGGTTTCCGGTTCCATCACCGTATCGATTACGGGGCGGGCACCGTGTTGGAACGTACTCGCTGATCGCTCTCGACGCCGAGCTGCCACAGTCGATATTTCCTCGTCGATCCCCGCACGCACAGCGAGAGTGCCAATGCGCCACGTTGCGATACCAATCACCGTCCTGGAGATGTAATTGTCGGCTGCCGCGGACGTCTGACCCCTGCCGCTTATGCAGCCAGTTAAACACACCTCCCGGGCTCCACAGAACACCCGCGGCGCAGAGCGGCCTCTGTTCTCTCCAGTCGCTAAGAGCATAATTGGGTACGGCTGCTCGTTTATGTGCCCGGCGCCGTAACAGGATACAGCAGAGAGGTAAAAGGTATTGATGTCGCTGAGGCAAATTGCATTCAGCTGTGACGAAGGGACCCTCCACTCCTATTGAATGCATTCGCATCCTGTAGGACAAAACTTTTGGTCACTCGTTCACATAGGTTATTCTGACACCTAGGCACTGTAATAAAATCATTACATTTTAATCTGATACAATAAAGTTATCAAAATACTCTCTTTATTAAAAAGCTACTACAAATAATGGATCTGGAGGCTAATGAATGATGTAACGTGTTTCTGGAGGAACGGTAAATATTTTAGGACGTGGTAGTATTGACGAATTTCAATAAAAATGCCTTATAACATGTGTCCAATTTTTAATGAGTACAGGGACGGTTTAGTTCAATGGATTTCCGTTTCTTTTTTTGGTACACCGGTTGCTACGGGTTGTTAAGAGCGTATTTATCGAACATCAGCGTAGAGTGTTGATGTGTTTAAGTTTACATCGAAAGTTTCATTGTGATATTTTGTCCAAGTGTACTGTATTGTAACGTGTAAGCACGCAGCACGTATTTACACATGCTGAGTATGTCGATATGACATTTGTGTATGGGTCTTGTAATCGAAACGCTACTGCTGCTTGTAGAGAATAGGGCATACGATTTCATAACCGGAGACTACTAGATTTAAGAGTATTTGCTCGTGTGTTCAGTACACTGCGTGACACTGGTACAGTGCCCAGCAGTCATATTGCATCTGAATGTGTAAATGAACAGACTGTGGATGAAGTAGAAGACATTCAGTCTGTAGAATGTAGTCATTCAACAAGCACACCTAGAATTTCTGCACGTGTCAGTGTTCTATATACCTGATTATTTCATTACCTCTGTAGGGCTTCCATCTTGTCATTTACAGCTAATTCAGTACCTTCGAGCAGGAGATGAAGATAAACGGTTGACATTTTGTCACTGTGTACTTCAAAGTTGCCAGGTAATCCCATTTTTACTCCTCACGTATGAAGCCGTTTTCACCTGTGACGGCGTCAATAATACTCATGATTCACATCAGTGGTCTGAAGAAAATCAATATGCCATTGTGGAGACACATTTTCAGGAACGCTTCTCTATAAAAGTCTCGTGTGGTTAGATAGACAATAAGTTGATTGGGCTTGTTGTGTAACTGCATCATCTTACAGGACTGCGTTATCTACATTTACTTGAAAATGAGTTTCCAGCTTTATTGCAAGAGATTCCTTTGGTTACAAGACTTTGAATGTTCATTCAGCGTGACGAGGCTACTGCATATACTAGTCGTCAGGTGACACATCATCTAAATCAAACATTCGCCTGAAGAACGGTAGATATGGACACGATTGTTGGTCACCAAAGTCCCCGGACTGTACCACTTCGGATTTTTTACAGTGTGGATGGTTGAAAGGCGAGTTCTACGAACAAAAGTAACTACACGAGCTGATTTAAAAGTTCGGCTTACGAGTAGTGCAGCATTTATAAAAGAACGCAAAGACAACCTCAAAAGAATTACACTTGTCGTTATCAAGAGAAATCAAAAATGCATTGGACTTGACAATGCAATTTTTGAAAATCAGCTGTGAACACCCTCATTTGCCTTTGTTATGAGTCTGTTTAGGCTACTTACTGACAGCTTTATCTCTGTACTCATTAACAATCGGACAAATATGTGGAAATACTTTGGCACGTAATCACATTATCCTGAAGAGTGTCACGTTATTAAATTAACGTCCGAACTACGTCAGGCTTCCTAGTGTCTTATAGTATTATTTGAAAATCGTATTCGGCTCCTAACTATTAGAACTGAAAACTTTATGGAGATGTTTTTCTCAGAACAGGTATCGAACGATTAAACGTTCATACCATTCGCAACTTATGTCCATCATCAACAGCAGTATGACAGTGTGAACGCGAAGGACCGGTATACATTCTTTTATTCAGTGCGTGTCATCTCTTTTCTAGATATAAGTTATTTTTCGTACTTTCATTCATGTTTCCTCCTTTACAAGTAATAAATTGTCATAAGCAAAGAGGCAAAGTGCCTGGGATAGTGGAGTAACACAGCAAAGAAGTACAACGAGTAGCCGCCGAGACGAGAGGACGCGCAGCAGGGTTCAAAAAAAAATGGCGCTGAGCACTATGGGACTTAACAGCTATGGTCATCAGTCCCCTAGAACTTAGAACTACTTAAACCTAACTAACCTAAGGACAGCACCCAACACCCAGCCATCACGAGGCAGAGAAAATCCCTGACCCCGCCGGGAATCGAACCCGGGAACCCGGGCGTGGGAAGCGAGAACGCTACCGCACGACCACGAGATGCGGGCGCGCGCAGCAGGGCAGCGTAGATTTGTGGTTAGATAATTAATCGTAGTTTTTGTTCTTACATAAGTCTTGTGAATATCCTTTTGTAGGTAGCATCCTAGTGTATATTTTCCCGTCGCCAGAAACTAAGTCAGGCCACTAAGTTTTAATTTTGTGCTAGAAGGCACCACGCAGCTTAGATCAATGCATTTGTAAGTAGGCTGTTTACGTTTTTACGTCGGTAACGCCACGTGGTGCTCTGTATGAAAATCGCTGATGTCGCTGTATGCAGTCTCTGGCTATTTGGACTCATTGTTGGAATATTCGCCTGTGTAGTGTTGGGTAGTTGGAGGTGAGCTGCCAGCATTGGTGGATGTGGGGAGAGAGATGCCAGAGTTTTGAGCGGACGATCTGGACGTGTGTCCGTCAGAAAAAGGAAATTTGTTTAAATGGATGTCACAAAATAATATACACATATTATGACTTTTGAACGTTATTAAGGTAAATACGTTGTATGTTCTCTATCAAAATCTTTCATTTGCTGACTATATCCCTATCAGTAGTTAGTGCCTTCAGTAGTTAGGTTATTTTATTTAGCTGGCAGTATTGGCGCTCGCTGTATTGCAGTAGTTCGAGTAACGAAAATTTTTGTTAGGTAAGTGATTCATGAAAGGTATAGGTTATTATTAGTCAGGGCCATTATTTTGAAGGGATTATTGAAGGTCAGATTGCGTTGCGCTAAAAATATTGTGTGTCAGTTTAGTGTTGAACAGAATAAGTAAAGGGAGAAATGTCTGGATACGTTCAGTTTTGCTGAGCTGTTTGAAAATCAAATAACGTAGAAGTTTACCAATTTTCAAAGGAATCGTTTCATATGTCGACCCTTAGCCGAGGACACCTCACTGGATTCCTCTGATTTTTTCTTGTAGTTTGAGTAATTACTGTAGTTATTGTGTATTGCTAGAGCGTAATTGTAGAGAAAATGTCTTTTGCAGTTATAGTTTTTCAGTTGTTGTACTGAAAAACAGTTGTCGCATGCATGTAGATTTGCACCAAGGATTTGCAGCCTTGCTTTCAATTAATTAGATTTTATTTTTAATGATATGTTAATGTGTGTTCTTATATTTACTCTTAAAATTGTGCTTCCTGTGTTATCGTGTGAGATATTGTGACAATAATGACGTGTGAAGAACGTAACACTAGGCTCCAAAGTAAATTGAGAAATGATAATGCCAACGAGCATAGGGTATCAGCAACACCATGTAATGAATTAAAAAAATATTCAGAATAGTAATTTGGTAATTGTGCATAGGGAAATGGAACAGGCAGTAAATAATGGTGCAAACAGTGAAACAATTCGTGAACAGCGAAGTATTGTCGATCGATCGGTCGGCAACAGCTCGCCCCAGAGCCCGAAATGATAGAACACAATCTTGCAAATACTGTAGATTCAGGTTTGGTGTCGTTACCCTTTTCTCAATGAAGACAAGATACATTTTCTGCTTTTCAAAATGCGAATGCTGCCAGTACAAATGCTCTGCCGAAAAGCACGGAGGATCAGGTTCCAGACACTAATACATTGTTATAGCAATTAATGAAACAAATGAAAAAAAAATCGAAAACGAACGGAAAAAAAGGCTTCAAGGGTTAGACACAATGGAACCAGACCTTCAAAATTTAGATACCACGCTTGTACAAACACGTGAACGTTTAATTGCTACGTTACTTAAAATCGAATCGAAGTGTCAAAAAGTTTGCAATGACGTAAAAACACAAATTTGTGAGCATTTTGTACCTATCTCTTCGCGTCATGAAAATGCATTACAGAATCACGAAGCAGCTATAAAAGAACTGCAAACTATTGTTCATGAAAATCACGACACCTTGCAAGGTAAATTTGTCTCAGTTGCTTCTACCGATTCGGTTACGCTACTTGCAAAACCTCAGGGAAACTTAAAGGACACGGTAGATACTCTGAAACTTGGTTCAGAAAGACACGCGGAAGAAATCAATTCATAATTAGAGAAAGTAGTCGACCTTTAGGAGCAGCTAAATAATTTATCTACGAAGGTAGATCATAATCTGAATGACAAAAGACCAGTAGTCTTTACTGACACAAAAGAGTACGAACAAATTATAAAATTCAAACAAAATAAAAATAAAATTAATACGGAACACAAAAGAGGTATCCGGAAAGTACTAAATCAGTTGGCACAAGTAATAGAAGAATTTCATATATTAGGGGAGTTTCGCGCCCCGACACGGGAAGAGCGATTCAGAAATAAGGAAAAGTCACAAATAACAACACAGGGTACTTTGGAAATCATAAAGAAATTGGCAAGGTGCACCGAATTTTGAGAAGGAACTGCCGACACGACATAACAATGTCTGATATGCTACTCGCCGACACGATGACTTTGACTATAAGCTGTTCATTACTATACGTAATTACGTAAATTCAAAACATTTAAGAATTATGGCAACGACATTCATGCACAAGCATAGCTTCATCAATTCTCTCATTGTTTTCCTCCCAATTGGCTATTAGAGAACAGATTAGAATTTATGTGTGGCTACTTAGAGCTGTAACAATGCGATCGGTCATTCGCGATTGTCACAGTGAAGGAGAATTTTATCAAGCGTTCCTCTCAGCATATTGGTCTCAAGCCACTCAAGACCGAGTAAAACATAGCATCATAATGATGATACACTTTGAACAATCTGAATTTTCCAGTCTTGTCAAATATTTTGAAGACATGATGCGCAAGAATCAATACCTGTCAAACCCATACAGCCCCTCAGAACTCATCCAGATTTTCTTAATCAAATTGCGTGAACATTTGAGACATTATTTTGGCAGGGCGTTTCAAAGATGACATTGAGGCTTTTCAGGGACTCTTACAAGAATTAGAAATTGACACTGACAATCGCGGGATGCTAAACCAGGAGAACAGCAATTACAGGTCACATCCGTCACAATTCCGTGACGACAGAAATAATAACTGGACACGACAAGACTATTCTTACAACGCAAATCGTGACCAATAGAGACACCACTCGTATGACAACCGTTGGCAGAGCAACAAAAGTTAAGGGGAAAGATTACCTCTAGCCGGAAATGACTGTGATAGAGACAATCATAGAAACAGACAAGAACCAGAACTGTTATTATCAAAGGAGACAGAATATCTTCAGATGCAACGGTCCACCGCGTAGTTACGATTCAGGGAGAAATGCTCCACCACGTACAATTTTGCTCAGCTGTTTGAAAATCAAATAACGTAGACGCTTACCGGCACAGTCATTCTTAATATTCAAAGGGGACGTTTCACATTCTAGTTTGAATATTTATCTCGTGCAGTGCGTTTTCAGCAAACAGGATTTCGAGTAACAGGTATCTGTAAATACCTCAAATTCAGTAGAGAAGTTTGTTTCTCTTTAATAGCTTGCGGCCTCAGAGTACAGTGAGATATCTGGGCAGCAACTTTCAGTGTTACTTTATTCTCCTTCAATATATATTCAAATTCAGTAGTGTCATTTGAGACCTTATATCTCTTTTATATACAGTACGATATGGCCAGGGACTGTGCTTGTTGTGAGTGGACACAAGGAGAGTTGACTGTTGTCCGTAAACAGTTGGAAGCTGCATGCGGATGGGTCAATTGGTGAAGGCAGCTAGCATCGCACGTGGGTTGTAGGCTAAGCTGTGTATTTGTAGCATAGTACCCAGGGTTGATCTCGGTCCTCTGCTTTGGAGCAGAGTGGAAGGTCTAAATCAGAGACTCAGGCGGCTCTGCGACGGTATCGGGATGCGAGTTTTTTGACGTCCGCTTTATGGTGCAGAATCGTAGTGTTCCTCTTAGTAGGTCAGGTATGCACTACACGCAGAAATCGGTTATTAGGGTAGCGGAGTTCGTGTGGCGTGTACATGGCGCCTTTTTGGGTTGGAAATCCCCTGGGAGCAAAGACGATTTGCCTGTTAGATCAGCAATAGGGACCTGAGAGAATCTTGGTCGTCACAGATCAGAGATATAAAAGATTAATATAGTAAAAGATTAATATAGTAAACTGCAGGAGCATCCAAGGATCCAGAATTAGTATGGCTTACTGAAGGTTATAATGCACAGATAGTATTGGGAACAGAAAGCTGGTTGAAGCCAGACGTCAAGGATAATGAAATCTTAAGTAAGGGTAGGTTAGTCTCCAATGGTGGTGTCGTGTTTATTGCAGTAAAAAACTCGATAAAATCTAGCGAGGTTGTCATGGATTTAGAATGTGAATTAATCTGGGTGAAACTGAGTATCAAAGAACGGTCAGAAATGGTGATCGGATGCTTTTATAGACCACCTCGGTCAGGATCTGTAGTTGTACAGCGATTCAGACGGAACTTCCTGAATACCATTTTCCTGATCATGCCGCTGTTGTAGGGTTTGCGTTCAACTTGCCAGGTATCGACTGGAAGTGTTATGGCATCAACACTGGTGCGAGGGACAGGGAATCGTGTGACATTGTTCTGGATATATGCACCGAATATTATCTTGAGCAGATAGTTAGAGAACTAACTCGTGAGGGTAACGTCTTAGACCTCCTGGCAACCAACAAAACTGAACTCATCGAGGAAGGTATCAGTGAGCATACGGCTGTGACAGCATCTGACGATGGGTTCTGCAAGGAATGTTAAGAAAGGTAGGAAGATATACTTGCTCAGAAAGGGTAACAGGATACAAATTTCAGAATATCTGCAGTCTGCAGCAAATATTCAGCGATGAGGACGAAGATGTCAATAACAAATGGGAAATATTCAAGGGCTTCGTTCAATACGCCATAGACAAGTATGTTTCAAATAAGGTTTTAAGGGATGGGAAAGGCCCACCACGGTGATAGGAAAGCGACACGTAAACAAAGAGTACTTCATCTCAGATTCAAGAGAAGTAAAAAACTAGCTGAGAAACAAAAGCTGAACGAAGCGAAAACGAGTGTAAGGAGAGCAATGGGAGAAGCGTCCAATGATTTTTAAAGAAGAACGTTGTCAACCGACCTGAGTAAAAAGCCTAAGAGTATCTGGTCGCATGCAAAACCAGTAAGTGGGTCAAAATCATCTATTCATTCTCTCAGCGACAACACCAGCACCGAAACGGAAGATAACAGACAAGTCCGAAATACTGAATTCAACCGTCGTATGGACATCGAAATGGCTGATATTGACATAACCAATCGCGAAATTGAAAAGCTGCTTCAATCTCCTAGTAGTGGAAAGCCTGGAGGACCAGGTGAAATACCTAAAAGATTCTATAAAGATTATGCTAAACAACTTGCTCCGTTTCGAGCAGTAATTTATCGTAGACCGCTCGAGCAACGAAAGGTACCTAACGACTGTATAAAAAAAAACGTTTCTAATAAAGGCAGTAAGATAGATCCACACAATTACACACCAATATCTTTGACGTCAATCAGTTGTAGAATTATGGAACATGTTTTATGCTCAATAATGATGACATTCTTGGAAAATCAACATCTCCTCTACAAAAATCAGCATGGATTCCACAAGCAGAGTTTCTGCGAAACTCAGCTCGCTCTGTTCCTCCATGTGATCCACAGTGCAGAGGACAACGGCGCTCCGGTTGATGCCGTGTTCCTTGATTTCAGTAAGGCATTTGACACAGTCTCGCATGACTGTTTAATGAAAAAATACAAGTTTACAGAGTATCGGAGCAGACTTGCGATTGGATTCAAGACTTTCTTGCAGATGGAACTCAGCACGTCGCTCTTAACAGAACTAATCCGGAGTACCACACGGATGCGTAATAGGACCGTTGCTGTTTACAATATACATAAATGATCTAATAGAAAGCGTCGGATGCTCTTTAAGGCTATTCGCAGATGATGCAGTTGTCTATACCAAAGTAGCAAAGCCAGAAGATATTAAGAATTCGCACAAAAACCTGCAGAGAATTGATGAAGGATGCGGACTCTGGCTGTCGACCCTGAACGTAAATAAATGTAACATATTGCGCATTCATAGGAAAAGAAATACACTACTGTACATCTACACTATTGATGACAAACAGCTGGAGAGAGCGTCTGCCGTAAAATATCTAGGTTTAAATATCCAGAGCAACCTTGAGTGGCATAACCATATGAAACAGATAGATCTTAACAAAATGTAAATCATCCACGAAAGAAGTGGCTTATAAGACGTTTGTTCGCCCGATTCTTGAGTGTTGTTCATCTATCTTGGATCCATATCAGGTAGGACTGATAGAATAGGTAGAGAAGATCCAACGAAGACCAGCGCCCTTCGTCACAGGGTGGTTTAGCTGGCGAAAGAGCGTTACGGAGATGCTAAACAAACTCCACTGGCAGACTATACAAGAGAGGCGTTGTGCATCACGGAGGGATTTACTATTGAAATTTCGGGACAGAACTTTTCAGGAGGAGTCAGACAACATATTATCTCCCCTCCCCCCCCCCCTCTCTCTCTCTCACACACACACCCCATATACATGTTGCGACCACGTAGAGAAAATTCGAGAAAGTAGAGCCAATACAGAGGTTTACCGACAATCATTCTTCTCACGTACTATTCGCGAGTGGAGCAGGATGGGAGTGATTAGATAGTGGTACCGATAGTACCCCCAACCACATACCATTAAGTGGCTTGCGGAGTATGGAGTGGATAAATTAACCTGAGAAATAACTCAGAATACGCCATTATCAGCTCAAATTGTTTCTTTTGTAAATGTGTAAATGTGGTGAAACAATTAAATTTCTTCTTTCCTCTTGCGATTCCTACTGAGATAGCTGTTCTTATTGTTCGTGGCTTAATGTTGTTGTGGTCTTCAGTCCTGAGACTGGTTTGATGCAGCTCTCCATGCAGCTCTCTATCCTGTGCAAGCTTCTTCGTCTCCCAGTACCTACTGCAACCTACATCCTTCTTAATCTGCTTGGTGTATGCATATCTTGGTCTCCCTTTACGATTTTTACCCTCCACGCTGCCCTCCAATACTAAACTGGTGATCCCTTGATGCCTCAGAACATGTCTTACCAACCGATCCCTACTTCTAGTAAAGTTGTGCCACAAACTTCACCCCAATTCTGTTCAATACCTCCTCATTAGTTACGTGATCTACCCATCTAATCTTCAGCATTCTTCTATAGCACCACATTTCGAAAGCTTCTATTCTCATCTTGTCCAAACTAATTATCGTCCACTTTTCACTTCCGTACATGGCTACGATAAACACAAATACTTTCTGAAAGGACTTCCTGATACTTAAATCTATGCTCGATGTTAACAAATTTTACTTCTACAGAAATGCTTTCCTTGCCATTGTCAGTCTACTTTTTATATCCTCTCCGACCATCATGAGTTATTTTTCTCCCCAAATAGCAAAACTTTGAAACGTCGCAGAGGCATTTCTGTGGCACATTAACACAAGTGAACGTAGCAAGCCAACACCCAGTGATCGCCCAGAGCTAAGCTTCCGCACTCCTCGACGTTCGCAGAGCGAATGACGCTCCGTGCTGCGGCGTAGCTGGACCCCAGCACAGCCTATCGCACCACAACTTCCGGACGCCACGCGCTCGAAGCGCGCCTTATCAGTCGAGACTCCGCGACTGGAAGTGATTATAGCGCAAAGCGGGTCTACTAAAACTAGTGCTCGCGTCTCATGCAGCCGCATATAGTGGCTAAGAATGACCTTGAATGTTGTTTGGGGCAATCACGCTGATTTTGGTGGCCTTGAATTTTTTCCAGATGCTAATATTTTGGCATGGAAAACTTGGAGTATTTCAGAAACAACTGGTCTTTTGGCTAAAGTTCCTTATCGTACTCTTTTCCTATCGTGAACGCCATGGATTTATTCTATTGAGGCTCTAAAACATCACCCTAACATGCTGCCGCACGTGCGGCTGCTCCAGAAAAAATAACGCCAACAGCCGCAAACAGTCCATTATCAGCGCCTATTGCGCAACCGGAATTCAGTTATAGCGCAACGCGATCTAAGTAAATACTAGAGATCGCGTCGTTGCGGCAGCCTCGCCAGCGACTAAGTCCTGTTCAAGGTCACCCGCATACCGAACAACCAAGAGCGGCATTGCCACCAAAACAAAACGTTAATATATTTTTTGACATAAAAGAGGGAGGGAAATAAGGATAAGAGATAAGGAAAGGACAGAAAATACTTTATTGTCTATAATACAGCATACAGTCACCGTCGATCTTTATTTTACAATTGCCATTCCCTACTTTGGCCCATATAAACAAGTACTCATCAGCATTTAATTTCTTCTTTCTTCTAGTAGACAATACAAATGGCAAACTTGGAACAAGAATACCAAAAGGCTGTTTAGACAGCAGACCTGTAGTCTCAGATATACTCCAAGTTTTCCATGCCAAAGTATTAGCATCTGGAAAAGCCTCAAGGCCACCATAATCAGCGTGATTGCCCCAAACAACAGCCAAGGTCAGCCATGTCGAACCACTAACCACAGCCTGTACATCACAAGTGAAGTTGAGGTGCAAACCACGAAAAACATTCGGGCCTCCAATCAACTGCTGTTTGGAAAACTGCCCTTGAAGGTCAATATCAATACTGCGATGTACAGCTACACTGCACCGCCAGCTACGACGGTAACCACATGGCACGTTAACACGTTGTTAAGTACGTTGCGCATCTTAATGCAGGTGACCTTGAACGGGACTTAGCCGCTGGCGAGGCTGCTGCAACGACGCGATCTCTAGTATTTACTTAGATCGCATTGCACTATAATTCACTTTCGGTTGCGCAATAGGCGCTGGTAACGGACTGTTTGCGGCTGTTGCCGTTTATTTTTCTGATGCAGCCGCACATGCAGCAGCATGTTAGAGTGATGTTTCAGAGCCTCAATAGATAAAACCTCGGCGTTCATGATAGGAAAAGAGTACCATAAACTTTAGCCAAAAGACAGTTGTTTTGGAAATTCTCCAAGTTTTCCATGCCACAATATTAGCATCTGGAAAAGCTTCAAGGATACCATAATCAGCGTGATTGCCCCAAACAACAGCCAAGGTCAGCAATGTCGAACCACCAAACACAGCCTGTACATCACAGGTAAAGTTCAGGTGCAAACCACGAAAAACATTCGAGCCTCCAATCAACTGCTGTTTACAAAACTGCCGCTGGACGAGGCTGCCTGAGACGCGGGCCCAAGTTTTACTAGGCCCGCTTTGTTCTATAATTCCCTTCTGGTCATGGAGTCGGGACTGATAAGGCGCGCTGCAAGAGCGTGGCGACCGGAAGTTGTGGTGCGATAAGCTGTGCTGGGGTCCAGCTGCGCCGCAGCATGGAGCGTCATTCGCTCTGCGAACGTCGAGGGGTGCGGAAGCTTAGCTCTGGGCATTCACTGGGTGTTGGCTTTCTACGTTCACTTGTGTTAACGTGCCACATCAATGGCTCTGCGACGTGGTTACTGTCGTCGCTGGTGGCGCAGTGTACCTGTGAATTGCCGTTAGAATGCTATTGATATTGACCTTCGAGGGCAGTTTTCCAAACAGCAGTTGATTGGAGGCCCGAATGTTTTTCGTGGTACGCACCTGAACTTTACCTGTGATGTACAGGCTGTGTTCGGTGGTTCGACATGGCTGACCTTGGCTGTTGTTTGGGTCAATCACGCTGATTATGGTAGCCTTAAAGCTTTTCCAGATGCTAATACTTTGCAATGGAAAACTTGGTGTATATCTGAGACTACAGGTCTGCTGACAAAACAGCCTTATGGTACTCTTGTTCCACGTATACACAGGTACCCTGCGCCGCCAGCGACGCCACGTCGCACAGGCATTGCTGTGGCACGTTAACACAATGATTATTATGACCTTGAATGGGAAGTAGTCGCTGGCGAAGCTGCCGCAATTACGCGTTCTCGAGTATTTACTTAGATCGCGTTGTGCTATAGTTCACTTCCGGTTGCGCAATAGGTGCTGATAACGGACTGTATGCGGCTGTTGCCGTTAATATTTCTGAAGCAGCCTCACGTGCAGCAGCATGTTAAGGGTGATGTTTTAGATCGTCAATAGAATAAAACCTCAAAGTCCTTCTCAGAGGCACAACCAAAGGCCATCTTAGAAAATGGGTTCAGGGTCAGTGAGGTCTGCTTGTCATGGTGATTATATTAGGCAACTCAATGATTATTATCCTTATCTCCATCCCTATTTTATGTCAAAATATATATTCACTTTTTGTTTTGGTGGCAGTGCCGCTCTTGGTTGCTCTCTAGGCGGGTGACCTTGAATCGGACTTAGCCACGGGACGAGGATGCCTGAGACGCGGGCCCTAGTTTTACTAGGCCCGCGTTGCGCTATAATTCACTTCTGGTCGCAGAGTCGGGACTGATAAGGCGCGCTGTGAGGGCGGAGCGACCGGAAGTTGTGCTGCGATAAGCTGTGCTGGGGTCCAGCTGCGCTGCAGCACGGAGCGTCATTCGCTCTGCCTATGAGTGCCTGAGACGTGGGCCCTAGTTTTTCTACACCCGCGTTGCGCTATAATGCACTTCTGGTCGTGGAGTCGGGACTGATAAGGCGCCCTGCGAACGCATGGCGACCAGAAGTTGCAGTGAAATAAACTGTCTGGGGTCCAGCTGCACGGCAGCACGGAGCGTCATTCGCTCTGCGAACGTCGAGGAGTGTGGAAGCTTAGCTCTGGGCGTTCACTGCGTGTTGGCTTGCTACGTTCGCTTGTGTTATTGTGCCACAGCAATGCCTCTGAGATGTGGTTACCATCGTCGCTGATGGCGCAGTGTACCTGTATATCGCAGTTACAAGGCTATAGATATTGACCTTCAAGGGCAGTTTTCTAAACAGCATTTGATTGGAGGCCCGAATGCTTTTCGTTGTTTGCACCTGTACTTTACCTGTGGTGTACAGGCTGTGTTTGGTGGTTCGACATGGCTGACCTTGGCTGTTGTTTGGGGCATTCACGCTGATTATTGTGGCCTTGAAGCTTTTCCAGATGCTAATATTTTGGCATGGAAAACTTGGAGTATTTCTGAAACAACTGGTCTTATGGCTAAAGTTCCTTGTGGTACTCTTGTTCCAAGCATGCCATTTGTATTGTCTACTAGAAGAAAGAAGAAGTTAAATGCTGATGAGTACTAGTTGTAGTATATCTATTATGGCTTTCGGCTGTGCGTCTGAGAAGGACTTTGGGGTTTTATTCTATTGAGGATCTAAAACATCACCCTAACATGGTGCTGCACGTGCGGCTGCTCCAGAAAAATTAACAGCAACAGCCGCAAACAGTCCGTTATCAGCGCCTATTGCGCAACTGGAAGTGAATAATAGCGAGGCGGCCTTAGTAGCCTCTGTGACGTGGTTACCGTCGTCGCTGGCGGCGCAGCGTACCTGTGTATCACAGTTTGAAGGCCATTGATATTGACCTTCAAGGGCAGTTTTCCAAACAGCAGTTGATTGGAGGCCCGAATGTTTTTCGTGGTTTGCACCAGAACCTTTGATGTACAGTCTGTGTTTGGTGGTTCGACATGGCTGACCTTGGCTGTTGTTTGGGGCAATCATGCTGATTATAGTTGCCTTGAAGCTTTTCCAGATGCTAATATTTTCGCATGGAAGACTTGGACCATATCTGAGACTACAGGTCTGCTGGCTAAACAGCCTTATGGTACTCTTGTTCCAGGTATGCCATTTGTATTGTCTACTAGAAGAAAGAAGAAGTTATATGGTGATGACAGTACTTTCTGATCTAATTTCTGCAGCATCGCCCAATGTAATTCGTCTACATTCCATTATCCTCGTTTTGCTTTTGTTGATGTTCATATTATATAATCCTTTCAAGACCCTGTCCATTCCGCTCAGCTGCTCTTCCAGGTCCTTTGCTGTGTGTGACAGAATTACAATGTCATCGGCGAACCTCAAAGTTTTTATTTCTTCTCCATGGATATTAATTCCTACTCCTAATGTTTCTTTTGTTTCCTTTACTGCTTGCTCAATATACAGATTGAATAACATCCCGGAGAGGCTACAACCCTGTCTCACTCGCTTCCCAACCACTGCTTCCCTTTCATGGCCCTCGATTCTTGTAACTTCCATCTGGTTTCAGTGCAAATTATAAATAGCCTTTCCTTCCCTGTTTTAGACCCCTACCACCTTCAGAATTTGAAAGAGAGTATTCCAATGAACATTGTCAAAAGCTTTCTCTAAGTCTACACATCCTATAAACGTGGGTTTGCCTTTCCTTAATCTATTTTCTAAAATAAGTCGTAGGGTAAGAATTGCCTCACGTGTTCCACATTTCTACAGAATCACAGAATCCTAACCGATCTTCCCCGCGGTCGGCTTCGACCATTTTTTCCATTCGTCTGTAAAGAATTCGTGTTAGTATGTAGCAGCAGTGGCTTATTAAACTGATAGTTCGGTAATTTTCACATCTGTCAACACCTGCTTTCTTTGGGATAGGAATTGGGTGAATAATGTAAGTTTATTGATGTTGAAAATATAATTTGAAAGCAATGTCGTATTGAATATTATAATATGGGTAGCCACGGCCTATGAAATCCATGGAAGACTGAACTTGCGCAAAACTACAATCACGACCGGCTGTTCTGCAGTAAGGCAGAACGGAAACGTTGTGGGCGTCTCCGTATACTAATATATGTGATATTACTAAACACATAAGTATGCTGCCTTAACGCAGCGAAACCGTTTGTCATAAAATCATCATTCAACAACTGTCAGTTTCTTTCAACTGCAAATTTCGATAAAATTATTACTGAAAGTTGTGTGAATTTTTTTAGATATTCTGAGTCAAGTTTTATTTTCAAATAGTTACTAAAAGTGGCCCCCAGCATTGAAATAAGGAATGCTTTCTGAGCCGTGGCGACCCGGTTTGCTGGCCTCACTACCTGTGGCACCGGTACCGATAGTCACCTCCCTTGTGACTTACCCTAGGTTTTTTTGGTTGAGGGGTGGAGGCTCCGCGCGATGGAGTGGGTTGTGAACGGCACGTGACCAAAGGAGGAGGGCTGGAGCAGAAGTGCCTGAGGGCGGGGTTTGGTTGGGCAGATTTGGGAGGGACAATGCATGTACCAGGCTGGATCGCCGAGAGACTTGTGGAATGTTGGGCAGCCGCAGAAGAAGGTGCGAATGTCTTGCTCTGGAGCTTTGGTGAGCAGGGCCACCTTCCGTTATTTGAAGAGAAGTTAAAAGGATATTTCACATAATTCACGGTGGAGAGAGTGCATCGTAACATACTGCCTATGGATATTCTAGCCACGTGTTTAAAGGAAAATTGGCACGATGTTGTATCTTGTTCAGTGAATTTGTTTGTTTTGCAGTATGCCTTGAATGAGAGTGGGCAATGGCAGTAAGTGGGTCTTCTTTGAAGCCACTTGATTGTGTTAATTGGTAAACCACTTGTGTGCACCCGCTTGGGGTGCGATGTTATGAAATAAAGTGGTAACACCGGTAAGTGGCACTGTCCCCTGTAGAATGTCATGGTACTGTGTTAGGTACTGGGTATGAATTTGGAATCTAATTGTGATTTAGCAGATTGTATTCGTTCTAACCTACGTTGAAGTATTTTAGCCATAATTGAGTTATGTAGGGTTACTTCTGTGTAAAATTTTCAGCCTTGCTTAAGGGTTTAACTGCACTTGCTCTGTTTGTACCTGCACTCTTTCAGTTACATGTACTCGCTTATCATCTTACCTACGCAGGGTCGTACGTATTTATTGTGAATGACCAAATCCCTTCTAATTATCTCTGTCAATCTTAGCGAGTTTCCCTTCTTATTAAATGCCTTGTAAAGAGATATATTTATATTAGTTTATTTGTTAAAGTTTGGCAATACCTATTTGTTTTGTCGAAGGTTAGGTGTTGTATTAATCTTGCTAAAGCGTGTCTCATCATTTGTGAGTGTCTGTTCTGTTTGTTATTGTTTGGGAGTGCTGCCATGCGTGTGATTTAAATTCACAGTTGATGGTAAAACATTGGTGTTTGTCACCGTGACTTCTGGGCCGCTAACTTGGCGGCATCATGCCAAACACCCGTGGTCTAAGTTGTTGCCGCCGGAAAAAGGAAGGGGAGGGGGAAGAGGGGGCTGGATTTTCCGTCTTTCACTCCTGGTTCGTTTGTCGTTTTCAACTTCCATAGTTAACCTTAAGTAGATTATGGAATAAGGTACTCACAACTGAGCACTGATTTCTCTTTGTTTTCAGGAGTTTGGCCTCAACCATGAGCTCCAGGGGTTCTCCTGGGATTTCCCATCTTAAACGGAAACATCATCTCTACGAGCTGGGAATTGGTGGACTTCCAGTAGATGTAAACGTACCCGAGTTAGCGACCCGGCAGCGTGATGCAGTTGGTTCTCCCCTTTCACCCTCGGCAGACACCTTTGTCGAGGTAAGTTATTTTCTCTCCAATATTTCTGATGCGTTGGAGGAATTGCGCCGTAATATTTCATTCCTTGAGGCGTGTCAGCCCACATTAAAACAAGTATGCCGGCTGCAGGCACTTTAGCTCACCTGGGAACGGTTTAAACGATCTTGGATTCATAGATCTTAAAGAATCCAATAGACAGATTCGGCAGCTGTTAGCTGAAAGTGAGTTCCAATCCAAGGTAGAGTCCGTGAGCTTAGAGGATTGCGGTTCGGGTACTCAGAAGCAACGTTCACTGAATAATCAGCCGGTCACTGATACAGATTCTGAAGTTCGGGGCAGCAGTAGTTTCTTGGGTCATTTTGGTAAACTACAAAACCCCACCCTCTTAGTTGGATTTCACACTTGGCAGTCGAAAGGTTACTTAAGGACCAGAACGTTCTTGGGCTGGTTTCACGCTGATACATTCCTCGTGTCTCACTCTATGTTTTTGTCCTTGTCATATCCCTTAACGAGTGGTCTTTTGGAGTTCTGTGGTCTCTGAAGTCTTGCAGCATTAGGGAACCTTACAGCAATTAAGGAAGCAGATTCTAAATAGTAAATTATCTGCACATATGCGCATCGAGTTGGAGCGCAAGCTTTATTGGAGGGTACAAGGGACTTCAGAAACGTTAAGCCAGTACTTTGAACGTGTGCGTATGGCGGTGTCAGCTCTCGATATGCGATTGACTTGCGTGGAAAGCGTTTCTAATGTGTTAGACGGGGTGTGACCTCAGGATCACTCTCGCTTGAACGTTTCCCACCGGCCTAGTTCTTTTGATCAGTTTCGAGAGCCGATTAACTATATAGAAGCACTTTCGTTTTTAGACGAACAGCGCAAGAGGGAGGGTGGAACGCGGATGTTGCCCTTGGGTAATGAACCCCAGTGGCGTGAGATGTACATAGGGTTTATGATTACAGACGGTGTTATCGTTTTGGCGGGCCAGATAATTTAGTGCGTGAGTGCCCTGTGAAGATAAATCCTACACCTACTAGATGACGCCATAATTGGAGGGGTCGAGGCACCCGGGTGTCTGGGGTTGTAAGGCTGTTACTGTTTCTAAGTATCCCACTCTTCCGAATGTATGTGTCCGACACGGAGAAGAACCTTTATGTGCGCTCATTGATTCGGGCAGTCGGTGTCATTGTTAGATCTTTTTATTTTCATCAGTCTTCGGACTGGTTTGATGCGGCCCGCCACGAATTCCTCTCCTGTGCTAACATCTCGAAGTAGCTCTCGCAACATGCGTCCTCAATTATTTGCTGGATGTGTTCCAATCTCTGACTTCCTCTACACTCTTTGCCCTCTACAACTTCCTCTAGTACCATGGAAGTCATTTCCTCATGTCTTAACAGATGTCCTATCATCCTGTCCCTCATCTTTTTCACTATTTTCCAAATGTTCCTTTTCTCTCCGATTCTGAGCAGAATCTCCTCATTCCTTACGTTATCGCCACCTAATTTCCAAAATTCGTCTGTAGCACCACCTCTCAAATGCTTCAATTCTGTTCTGTTATGGTTTTCCCACAGTCCATGTCTCACTACTATACAGTGCTGTACTACAGACGTACATTCTTAGAAATATCTTCGTCAAATTTAAGGCCGATATTTGATATTATTAGAATTCTATTGGCCAGAAATGCCCTTTTTGCCGTTGCTAGTCTTCCTTGGATTTCATCCTTGTTCAGTCCGTCAATTCTTATTTTACTGACTAGGTGGCATAATTCCTTAACATCTACTTCGTGACCATCAGTCCTGATATTAAGCATTCTCACCTGTCCTCATTTCTACTCCTTCTCCTTACCTCCGTCTTTCTTCGATTTACTATCCCCACTCTGTATTCATTAGACCTTTCATTCTGTTCAGCAGATCATGTAATTCCTCTTCACCACTTTCACTCAGGATAGCAATGATATCAGCGAATTGTTTCATTGATATCTTTTCACTTTGAATTTAATTCCATTCCTGAACCTTCCTTTTATTTCCATCATTGGTTCCTCGAAGTACAGGTTGAACAGTAGGGGCGAAACGCTACATCCTTGTCTTACACCCTTCTTAATCCGAGCACTTCGTTCTTGATCGTCCAACCTTATTAATCCCTCTTGGCTGTTGTACATATTCTATATGACCCGTCTCTCCTTACAGCTTACCCTAATTTTCTCATAATTTCGAACATCTTGCATCATTTAAATTGTCGAAAGCTTTTTCCAGGTCGACAAATCCTACGAATGTGTCATGATTTTTATTTAGTCTTGCTTCCATTATTAACCGCAACGTCAGAATAGCGTCTCCTTTCCTAAAGTCAAATAGATCGTCATCTAGCGCAAACTCAATTTTCTTTTCCATTTTTCTCAACATTATTCTTGTAAGGAACTCTAATGACTGAGTTTATAAACTAATTGTGCTATGATTATCGCACTTGTCAGCTCTTGCAATCTTCGGAATTGTGTGGATGATGCTTTTTATTCAGATGGTATGTCGCCAGACTCATAAATTATAACAACAACGTGAATAGTCTTTTTCTTGCCACTTCCCCCAATGATTTTAGAAATTCTGGTGGAGTATTATCTATCTCTTTTGCCTTAATTGATCTTAAGTCTTATAAAGCTCTTTTAAATTCTGATTCTAATACTGGATCAACTATCTCTTCAAAATCGACTACTGTTTCTTCTTCAATTTCACCAGGCATATCTTCCCCCTCATGGAGGTTTTCAATGTATTCTTTCCACCTATCCTCTCTTTCCTCTGCATTTTACAATGGAATTCCCGTTGCACTCATAATGTTAGCACCCTTGCTTTTAATGTCAGCGAATTTTGTTTCGACTTTCCTGTATGCTGAGTCTGTCTTACTGACAATCATTCCTTTTTGATTTCTTAATATTTTTCCTGTGGCCACTTCGTCTTAGCTTCCTTGCACTTGCTATTTATTTACATCCTCTGCGACTTTTATTTCATTATTCCTGCGTGTCCCAGGATAATTTTGTACGTCCTTCCCAACTTCTGTGATGGCCCTTATTTGAGATGTCCCTTCCTCTTCAACTGTACTTCCTACAGAGCTTTTCCTTGCTGCTGTATCTAAACCCTCAGAATATAAACCATATCTCACTTCTACGAGCATTTATTTTTTATGACTAATGTCTTAAAATTCAGCCTCCTCTGCACTACTGTTTGTGATCTGAGTTTGTATCTGGCCCTTGGTACACCTTACAGTAAAGTATCTGATTTCGGAATCTCTGCCTGATCATGATTCAATTTAACTGAAATCTTCGCGTATCACCTGGCCTTTTCCAAGTATACCTCCTCCTCTTGTGATTCTTGAGCAGAGTATTCGCTCTTACTAGCCGAGTGGAGGACTGGATCGGAATCTTTCGCCAATGGAAAGATCATCATGACATTTCTTCAATTACATGCAACATGACCTGTTGATACACGTTGCGTGTCTTCAGTGCAGAGGTTTCCATTGACTTCTGCATACTCATGCATTTGATCATCGCTGACTCTTCCGTCTTTAGGGGCAAATACGCACTACTAGGACAAGAGAGTGCCCTTTCTGTCCGCTCCTCCTCCCTCTTTGGCAAGGCCATTGGCCGAATGATGGTGACCTCTTATGCCGGAAGTCTTCAGTCACCCATTGTTAGACAAACAGTGATATTTACGATTCCGCCAGTTGTGTAAATTCTCCGCTTATTGTCACTCAGAGATTTCGTACAGCCGATGGGCGGGAGTTACCTTTAGTGGGCAAGGTGCGAGGCAATTTGTCCATCGGCAATTTTTCTTGTCTGGTTGATGTGATTTTCGTAAGGGATCTTATATTACCTTTACTATTGGGTTGTGATTGCATACAACACTCTGGTCTGTTCCTTGACTAAGCGAGTAATGCTATTTTTTTTAAATTTTCGCCAGCTCAAAACATCCCTCTTTGTTCTTGCCTTCACCCTCCGTGGGTTAATTTAGATGGTAGCGATGACACTAGGTTGGAGCTGAGTTATCTACCGTTTCATCAGGCAAGGCAGGTAATTGAGCTGTTAGGACCATTTTCTGACGTATTGTCCGATTAATTGATTGTTACCGTGTTACCAATCTGGTTGAATACACCATCCTCTTAGTCGACGATGTACCGGTCCGTCAGACTCCTTCCAGACTGTCACCTCCTAATATGACGATCATGAGAAAAAACGTTGAAGGCATGGTACAGGACGGTTCGATCTGGCCGTCTACTTCCCCTATGCATCGCAAATTTTTCTCGTTCCCAAGGATCAGAGGGAGGATTTTCGAATCCTCATTGGCTATCGACTTCTCAATAAGAAGATTATTATGGAATGAATTCCATTACCTGATCTCCGTAACTGTTTAACTTAGTTTTCAGGTGCAACGTACTTTACGATTCTGGATCTCAGTCAGGCCTACTGACAGATTCCCCTGGAGGAACAATCCAGGCCGTGACAACTTTCTGCACCGACTAGGTTCTCTTTGAGTATAACCGGTTCTTTAGGTCTTGCTACTGGTGCTGCTGTTTTATCCCGTTTACTAGATGCGGTTTTGGGAGATTTGAAATTTATAAGTGTGTTCAATTATCTGGACGACTTTGTAGTTTATAGTCGTTCTAATCAGAATTTACAGCAGACCAACACCGACAACGATAGTTCAGGTATACATGCCGACGTCGCAAGCTGAAGATGAACAGATAGAGAAAGTGTATGAGGATATTGAAAGAGTTATGCAGTATGTAAAGGGGGATTAAAATCTAATAGTCATGGGCGACTGGAATGCAATTTTAGGGGAAGGAGTAGAAGAAAAGGTTACAGGAGAATATGGGCTTAGGACAAGGAATGAAAGAGGAGAAAGACTAATTGAGTTCTGTAACAAGTTTCAGCTAGTAATAGCGAATGCCCTGTTCAAGAATCACAAGAGGAGGAGGTATACTTGGAAAAGGCCGGGAGATACTTGAAGATTTCAATTAGATTACATCATGGTCAGACAGAGATTCCGAAATCAGATACTGGATTGTAAGGCGTACCCAGGAGCAGATATAGACTCAGATCACAATATACTAGTGATGAAGAGTAGGCTGAAGTTCAAGACATTAGTCAGGAAGAATCAATACGCAAAGAAGTGGGATTCGGAAGTACTAAGGAATGACGAGGTACGTTTGAATTTCTCTAACGCTATAGATACAGCAATAAGGAACAGCGCAGTAGGCAGTACAGTTGAAGAGGAATGGACATCTCTAAAAAGGGCCATCACAGAAGCTTGGAAGGAAAACATAGGTAGAAAGAAGGTAGATGCGAAGAAACCATGGATAACAGATGAAATACTTCAGTTAATTGGTGAAAGGAGGAAGTATAAACATGTTTCGGGAAAACCAGGAATACAGAAATACAAGTCGCTGAGGAATGAAATAAATAGGAAGTGCAGGGAAGCTAAGACGAAATGGCTGCAGGAAAAATGTGAAGACATCGAAAAAGATATGATTGTCGGAAGGACAGACTCAGCATACAGGAAAGTCAAAACAACCTTTGGTGACATTAAAAGCAACGGTGGTAACATTAAGAGTGCAACGGGAATTCCACTGTTAAATGCAGAGGAGAGAGCAGGTAGGTGGAAAGAATACATTGAAAGCCTCTATGAGGGTGAAGATTTGTCTGATGTGATAGAAGAAGAAACAGGAGTCGATTTAGAAGAGATAGGGGATCCAGTATTAGAATCGGAATTTAAAAGAGCCTTGGAGGACTTACGGTCAAATAAGGCAGAAGGGATAGATAACATTCCATCAGAATTTCTAAAATCATTGGGGGAAGTGGCAACAAAACGACTATTCACGTTGGTGCGTAGAATATATGAGTCTGGCGATACACCATCTGACTTTCGGAAAAGCGATATCCACACAATTCCGAAGACGGCGAGCTGACAAGTGCGAGAATTATCGCCCAACCAGCTTAACAGCTCATGCATCGAAGCTGCTTACAAGAATAGTATAGAGAAGAATGGAAAAGAAAATTGAGAATGTGCTATGTGACGATCAGTTTGGCTTTAGGAAAAGTAAAGGGACGAGAGAGGCAATTCTGACGTTACGGCTAATAATAGAAGCAAGGCTAAAGGAAAATCAAGACACTTTCATAGGATTTGTCGACCTGGAAAAAGCATTCGACAATATAAAATGGTGCAAGCTGTTCGAGATTGTGAAAAAGGTAGTGGTAAGCTATAGGGAGAGACGGGTCATATACAATATGTACAACAACCAAGAGGGAATATAAAGAGTGGACGATCAAGAACGAAGTGCTCGTATTAAGAAGGCTGTAAGCCAAGGCTGTAGCCTTTCGCCCCTACTCTTCAAACTCTACAACTAGGAAGCAATGACGGAAATAAAAGAAAGGATCGGGACTGGAGTTGAAATACAAGGTGAAAGGAAATCAATGATACGATTCGCTGATGACATCGCTATCCTGAGTGAAACTGAAGAAGAATTAAATGATCTGCTGAACGGAATGAACAGTCTAATGAGTACACAGTATGGTTTGAGAGTAAATCGGAGGAAGGCGAAGGTAATGAGAAGTAATATAAATGAGAACAGCGAGAAACTTAACATCAGGATTGATGATCACGAAGTCAATGACGTTAAGGAATTCTGCTACCTAGGCAGTAAAATAACCAATGACGGACGGAGCAAGGGGGACATCAAAAGCAGACTCGCTATGGCAAAAAAGGCATTTGTGGCCAAGAGAAGTCTACTAATATCAAATACCGGCCTTAATTTGAGGAAGAAATTTCTGAGGACGTACGTCTGGAGTACAGCATTGTATGGTAGTGAAACATGGACTGTGGGAAAACCGGAAAGAATCGAAGCATTTGAGATGTGGTGCTATAGACGAGTGTTGAAAATTAGGTGGACTGATAAGGACTGAGGAGGTTCTACGCAGAATCGGAGAGGAAAGGAATATATGGAAAACACTGATAAGGAGAAGATGATAGGTCATCTGCTAAGACATGAGGGAATGACTTCCATGGTACTAGAGGAAGCTTTAGAGGGCAAAAACTGTAGTGGAAGACCGAGATTGGAATACGTCAAGCAAATAATTGAGGACGTAGGTTGCAAGTGCTACTCTGAGATGAAGAGGTTAACACAGGAAAGGAATTCGTGGAGGGCCGCATCAAACCAGGCAGTAGACTGATGACCAAAAAAAAAAAAAAAAAAGTGTCGTATGTCGTTCGTTTACTGAGCACCTCCCCCACCTTGGACAAATTTTATGTACTTTTCGGGCTGCAGGTCTGACGAATTACCCTTCCAAAGTAACCTTGTGCAAGCCCCAAATATCCTTCCAGGGACATCTGGTTTCTTTCGATGGGATAAGGATTAACCAGGAGAGAATTCGGTATTTAAAGGCTTTCCCTCCACCCAAGAATAATGGGAAGATCGCTAGGTTCGTCGGAATGGCGAATTATTTCCGGAAGTTCGTCCCCAACTTCGCACAGCTTGTCGCCCTCCTTAATGGTTTGCGTAAGATGCCGGTCGAATTTACCTGAGGAGAGAGTCATCAGGGAGCACTTATATGAAACGTCCACTTTCGACAATTATACAGGACTGAGCTTAAACTGACACACAATATTTTATTTTTTAGCGCAACGCAATCTGACTTTCAAAACTCCCTACAAAAGAATCGCCCTGACTAACATTAACCTATACCTTTCACAAATCACTTACCTCACAAAAATCTTCGTTACTCGAACTACTGCAATACGGCGAGCGCCACTACTGCAAGCTAAATGAAAGATTCAAACTACGGAAGGCACTAACTACTGATAGGCATAGTTAGCAAATGAAAGATTTTAATAGAGAACAAACAATGTATTTACCTTAATAGTGTTGAAAAACCATAATATACATAGCACTTCATAATATCCAGTATAACAAATTTCAAAACTCCGCCATCTCTCTCCCCACATCCACCACTGCTGGCGGCTCACCTCCAACTGGGCAACGCTACACGCTGTTCACATCCAGCTGCCCAACACTACTATGGCAGACAACAATGCAAACTAGCCACAGACTGCACACAGCGCAGCCAGTGATTTTCATACAGAGCGCTATGTAGCGGCGGCGTTACCAATAAAAGAACCTAAACAGCTTACTTAAATAGCCCCCATGCTCCACACAAAAAATTTTACAAATTGTTTTGGGCAGTGGCCAATAATGATTTGATAAAATTTTTCATAATTACAATAACAAAGATGTCATTTGCACACACTTACTGACGAAATGTTGGTCAAAAGCAAAAATTTTCTCACAGTCCATAAAGGTAGTCTTGATCATTCATCATAATACTAATTACAGTTTTCTTTTCACAAAGTCTCATTAGTAAAAGAAATTGCACACAGAAGTAGTGGATTTTCATGCAGTCTTGAAGAAGTAGTGTTGTCCTTCCAACGGAACGACAGTGCTAACTCTTGTCATGCAGACAAGTAATGGGCCACAACAGAGCAAACCCACAGCAGAGTCATTCGACGTTTTGAAGAATATTGGTAGGTAGGTCATCACAGAGCAGACCCACTATAGTCCTGGTAGAGATTATGGTATTGGTGGGCCACCAGAGGTGCAGACCCACAGTAGTCCTGGCAGAGATTGTGGTACTGGTGAGTCAGCAAAGGTATAGACCCACTGCAGTCCTTGTAGAAATAATTATATTGGTGAGTCATCAAAGATGCAGACCCACTGTAGTCCATGTAGAGACGGCCAGCAGCCATCTGTTGTGACTGTGCAGGTGCACAATCACCATCGAAGAGTCTTGCGGAGAATATAGCAAGTCCATAAACCACCACTTGTGCACTCACAAAGTTTTTTTTTTAATCCTTAGAACCAGCAATGCTGTTAACCAATCCCTTGCTGAATTATTAACACATGTGCAAACACTATCAGTCCCTACTTCTCACATATTGTCCATATGCTATGACCAACAGAAACGTGTGCAGTGAAATGTAACTTACAAGTTACTTAATTTGATGAACTGGTGTCAATTACAATTTTATAACATAAAAATACAATAACAAAGGTACAAAATACATCATTAAAGAACATAACAATACAGATAACATTTGTGGTGCAGGCTTTACAAAAGAATCGAACTAACATATACATCAGTGTTACAGGAATTACGACATAAGTAAATACATAAAAGATCAGAATAACTTTTGAAACATCAACTTTACACATGATCATTAAAACAAAACAGATTAAATACTGTCTAAGCATATTTACATGGTAAAAAACATATTATTAATGCCAATTATATTTGAGGATAACAGTATTCTTCATCATAGTGAATGTAGCTTAGTATTAGAAGAGAAAAAAAATTCTATGAAACAGTACACAGAGACAGGAAGAAAACAAATACACAAGGGTACACAAACACATAGTGGGATAACACAAAAGGAAAGGACAGGGTTCGTTTTCAGTGTAACATATGGTACTGCAGTCCTACCTAAAACTTCATTCCATAGATCTTTCGTCTTATTTCAACCTTTACTTCCACCAAAAAAATTCTATCCAAACATGCTTTCTGTATCTTTCTCGTATAACCTCTCAGTGCATTTCTTCAAATTCCTCACAACTCATTCTCTTATAGGCTACCCCTTCTTAAGCTAACTTAAATCTACTGAGCTTAGATGCTAAATTAAGGGACGAGGCAATGCAGCAGCACAAAACAATTAATGCAAACAGCAATGACAAAAAAATGCAAATTGGCAGCAGCAGTAAATCTAAATTTACAGAGAAAATGCAACATTACAACTAATATGAGCCAATGTGCAGCAACAAGAAAAATAAATCAGTAGTAAAACTAGCTTAACAGAGTAATACGAAGTGAAATTTAGTAGCACTATGCCTGGCAAACAGCAGCAGCAACTAATATCTAAACATGACATAGCTCAAGCAAAAAAAAAAAAAAACATTACACTAAAGACAATAATGCAGAAAGGGGAAATGTATATTCACATCTTAATGTCTAGTTAATTAAAGTGGTGCACCACAACTTATTCTACGAAAAATATTACCAAGTAGTTGAAAAGGAAATTATGTATGCAAGTCCTGTGAAGGGAAATGTCTTTTTGTGCTCCTTCGTTTTTTTTTATAGTTATTGTTTACTGGATCTGTAGGCATAAAATATCTATATTAGTACATTCATAAAATTTTATTTTAAATAATGCTGCAGTGCAGCTAGAAACTACCCTACAAAAGAATCGCCCTGACTAACATTAACCTATACCTTTCACAAATCACTTACCTCACAAAAATCTTCTTACTCGAACTACTGCAATATGGCGAGCGCCACTACTGCCAGCTAAATAAAAGATTCAAACTACGGAAGGCACTAACTACTGATAGGCATAGTTAGCAAGTGAAAGATTTTAATAGAGAACAAACTATGTATTTACCTTAATAGTGTTGAAAAACCATAATATACATAGCACTTCATAATATCCAGTATAACAAATTTCAAAACTCCGCCATCTCTCTCCCCACATCCACCACTGCTGGCGGCTCACCTCCAACTGGGCAACGCTACGCGCTGTTCACATCCAGCTGCCCAACACTACAATGGCAGACAACAATGCAAACTAGCCACAGACTGCACACAGCACAGCCAGTGATTTTCATACAGAGCGCTATGTACAGGCGGCGTTACCAATAAAAGAACCTAAACAGCCTACTTACACTTAAAGCAATTAAGACCGCGAATGTCAACCCTCCGGTGTACACTGTTCCGGAATTTGCAAAAACTTCAGTTGTACAAACTGCTGCTTCCCGTGCTGGGATTTCAACGGTCCTGCACCGAGAACTAAACGCAAGAACTTAGTGGGGAAAGAGGTCCGTTAGCTTATGCCTCAAGGAAGCCTTCAGTTCCGGAACTCAACTTCTCTGTCTATGAATGTTAGGCGCTAGCGGTGTTCCTCGCCCTGGAAAAGTTCAGATTTTACCTGGAACTTAGGCAATTTGTTATGTAAACGCATAATGAAGCCCTTACCTGGTATTGGCTGGATCACATAAGTCTGGTAGAACAGAGCACTGGGCTGTTCGAATATCAGCTTTTCGCTTACAAGTAAAACACATTCGCGGTTCGGAGTACCCGGTAGCTCATAACCTTAGTCGCAAGTTTAATAGAGAAAATAGTTGATTAGGAATCCCACACCAGGAGCCCCAGAACGTTGTCAGTAATTTTTTGTCGGAAGTAACCAAGCTATCCTTCAATTTGATGGTCAAGCAGGGTGCCTATACAGTTTGGATAGGAAGCTGGTAGCGTGTGAGTCTGTGCCCAAGTACCTACTAAGAGAGGGTATTTTGTACAAGTAAGTAGAACTCTCGGAACCCAAGATATGCCTACAGCCTGAATTAGTCCACTCGGTGTTTTGCTACTATCACTACTCTCTGACAGGAGGTCATCTTAGACCATATAAAACCGTCGCCAGAGGGCGGAATAACTTCGCCTGGCCGCCCTTGTATCGAGACATACGGCGCTTGGTTAACCGATATGAGATGTGTAAGACGAGCAAACCGAATTCTGGTTCACCTCGTGGTTTCTTGCTGTCTGTGCGGGAACAGCATCCTCTGGACTAAATTTTCATAGATTTTATAGGCGCTCTACCTCGGACTAAGAGAGGAAATAGGTACATACTTGACATTTTGGATGCCTTTTCCCGGTTCATTTGTCTCCCACCTACCCGCGGAGTTACTGCATCCATTACGTTCCAGCAATTAGTTAATGTAATATCTTGATTTCATCCTTCGAGAGTCTTGGTAAGTGACAACACCGCAGCCCTCACTTCTAATCAGTTTACAGGTTTTTGCTTTAATTAAGCTATCAAGCACGTCCCCACTACCCCATATTATCCACAGATATCTTTCGCTGAAAAGGTAAATAGAAATCTCAAGAAACCTTCATTATTTACCATGCTAGGGCTCCTAGTAAGAGGGACACTACCCTCCCCTGGCTTAATTCAGCGTTTGATTCCGCCAAACATGAGGCCACAGGAGCAGTCCGTGCCACCCTCATGTTCTCATGTTCGCCTACTCACTTAACTCGCCCTTACTAGTTTATGGAATATCAACGATTTGTTGCCACCCTCGATTACTCCTGGTGTACTTAGGAAGAACTGGTTCAAATGGTTCAAATGGCTCTGAGCACTATGGGACTCAACTGCTGAGGTCATTAGTCCCCTAGAACTTAGAACTAGTTAAACCTAACTAACCTAAGGACATCACAAACATCCATGCCCGAGGCAGGATTCGAACCTGCGACCGTAGCGGTCTTGCGGTTCCAGACTGCAATGCCTTTAACCGCACGGCCACTTCGGCCGGCTGGGAAGAACTGGGATCGTGCCAAGATTAACATCGAATTGGTTCAAATGGCTCTGAGCACTATGGGACTTAACTTCTGAGGTCAGCAGTCCCATAGAACTTAGAACTACTTAAACCTAACTATCCTAAGGACATCACACATCCATACCCGTGGCAGGAGTAGAACCTGCGACCGTAGCAGTAGCGCGGTTCGGGACTGAAGCGCCTAGAACCGCTCGGCCACAGCGGCCGGCTTATGATTATTTCATCTTTGGTGCCTACACTGTGGAATATCAGTGGTACACGAAACATATCAACTCTTTCCTGGCAGTCTATGATGACATTTTACCTATACACCGATTTCTGTTGTTGTCCTTCTTAAAAAAATTCAATCGAACAAATCATTGCCTAATAATCGTGTAAAGCTTCTCGAAGGACCCTTGACTGCTGTTCTTGCACATTGATGCTCTGTGTTTATCTCGCCAACGGTCGTTCTCCAGTCATTGCACTACAGCGTACTCCCTCAGCGATCAATCGGTGTGATGCTCCCACGCCCTTCATACGAATAATATTTAATGAAGTTCGAAATACCACCATAAGTTGCAGATGAACGTCCTATAGACGTGTTGGGTAATGGTCTGCACTCGGAAAACACCAATAGACGCAACCGAGCGCCATCACGTATACAAACTGTTCGTAATCTGTAGGGATGTCTTTTTCTGTACTTAAAACAAGTTCATAGTACGATAGAATGTTAACCAACGTAACCACTTACCAGTTTAGTTGTCATCAGACAAGATGTTCATGGTATAACATTTTCCTTTTAAATTAATATATATTACTTTTTAATGTCTATGGGATCATAGCAGATGAAATTTCTTCTTCCATATTTTGTTATAGTCAGCAGTTTAATAAATAAGTAACGTCTAAGTACTTTTTCGTTTGGTTATAGGAATGACCTTTGGCAAATGCCGGTGGATAGAACACGCATCCCTTGAGCTGTTGGATCAAACAGCAGCGAGGGTGGCTTTCTGGTTGTTCTTGGCGTTGAGAGTTAGATAGATGTAAAGGATAGCTTGCCACGTACATTCGACGGCATTGGTTATTTGCCATTGCCATTCTAACTCTGGGAAAGCATATTCCCAAAGCTTTCTTTCCGAACGTTCATTACTGAATATTTTGCTGCATTTTGCGATCAATGGTCTTTCCGACTCAAGGGGGAGCAATATCAAGTGTCAGTAAACGATTTCGATGAAACTTGGCTGGGGTGCACAGAAGACAAAATGGTGCAATACATATTCTTTTTCTTTGTGGGCACTTTCACTTGTAAGGGTTAATTTTTTTTCAGAATACTTCACTATCATTAATTAAGTCTGAAAAAGGAAATGTTATACGAAAAAAAAAATAAGCTTTTAAGCGACATAAATAATTGTGCAATTATCCTGGCTACTAAGGTAATAGTTTTGGAAAATATGTTGTACACAATGTGCTACTGGAATATTATCAGTATACGTAATTAAAATATCTTAATATTCGTTACTATTCGAGTTATTTCCTATAATTTAATTTTTTTTGTATTTTAAAATATTATCCTACATTTAAATTTATTTTCCACTTCCCATATATGCACATTGTTAATTGAAACATTTAGTAACTCATTAATATCCAGAATGAGATTTTCACTCTGCAGCGGAGTGTGCGTTGATATGAAACTTCCTGGCAGATTAAAACTGTGTGCCCGACCGAGACTCGAACTCGAGACCTTTGCTTTCGCGGGTAAGTGCTCTACCATCTGAGCTACCGAAGCACGACTCACGACCGGTCTCACAGCTTTACTTCTGCCAGTATCTCGTCTCCTACCTTCCAAACTTTACAGAAGCTCTCCTGCAAACCTTGCAGAACTAGCAGTAGAACTCATTAATACGATGGAAAATACTTACAATAATGATAATATCTAAGGAAGTGCATATCACTTTTTACACCATGCACATAAAGTGAGTGAAACTGCTTCACGTAGTGTACATAAAGGGAAGCCAACATACAACCAAATTAAAACGGACTTCAAATTGTCATGGGTGATCATCTACATGTCCTGATTTGTGTCAGGCCTATTTCAGTGCAATGGCAAGCGTTGATGAAGAGATCTGATTAGGTGCTAGTGACGGCAGCCTGATTGTATTGTTTATCAACTTGAGACTGACAACTTAGTCATTGAGTAGAACTAGATCTGAAAATCTTCTGCAAAGTTGGTCCAACATCGAAATCTGCATACGTCCCATAGTTGTGCTTTCCCTCGAGACCTTTGGTATCAACAGATGAACAAGTCCCTCGCCCTAACATAAGATGCTGTAAACGGTTGATTCACGTTGACCACCCCAGGAATCTAGCAATAATACAGATATTTCGGCCTGACTGGGAGGAAATATCTTTCTAATATCTTTTGACGTAGCCAGATGTTCGTTTACTAGTTTTCGATGTTGTCTCAAAGACATTTGGTGCCTAAGTAAGAAATTTTCGAATTGTCGATCTAAGCTCAACGTAACTTACATTTCGTCAGGTGTTCGGTGTGAAAAAGCCGTTTGAGAGTCGTACCTAAGGACAGGAAATAACTGGTAACTCCAAAGGGCTCATTAGCACAGGTACAGCCATGGAACGTATACGGCTTTCGATTTTGGGAGAACTTTCAGTGCCGATTTTCGTGTGTAGTTCTGTTGAATGATTATGGTGTCGATCTCTCCAGCTGAGGAACAACACAAACAACCTGCAGTCAATGAAACATAATCAATTCTCCTCGCCAAGGCTTACCAATATACTTAGGTATGTCTGATGCTAATCAGGATAATGAAAGAATCAAATGTGACAATTAGAAACCCTGCTGGATTGGGGCTATATTGTCATTTCCGTAGTGGATAATACGGGAAGTAATTTCGTCCCAGGTTAAAAAAAAAATGTTATGTTCTCGACATTTCGTTACAGATTGTTATTATTGTAATTATTTTCTATCATAGTAGTAATGAGTTACGTATTATTTTCAGTTAAGAAAATACTCGTGAAAACGGCAAAGTAAAAAACAAAAATTACATATATGTTAGACGTACAATAACAATTTGAAATATTGAACAAATATAAGTAAAATAACTAATTAGAATAGCAGTGACTGTTTAGATATTTTACTTAGGTATGTACAAAATTCTGCGACCTCACATTGCTCACACCCTATTGTCCAAAAATATGGAAATTATTACAGAAGTTGACTATACAGATTTCAAGATCATTAATTACGTATAAACATCTATAAGAAAAAAATTTATGCGTTATCTTTTCGAATATATTCCTTCTAAACCTAAAATGCCAAATTACCTTTCGGTGTATGTTTTACCTTTTAAAAGTGAATTTCAGTACAAAGAAAGACATAAGTATTGCACTATTTTTCCCCTCTTCACACTGGCCAAGTTTTATCAAAATCATTCTTCACACTTGCGAATGGTTGCTTGTCATCTATTGTAAACCAGAGAATCAAACATCATAAGACCGTTCCAGCATAATTGAATATGAATGCAAGTAAGATATAAAGAGTCATAGGAAGACTTCTATTACGCAAGTGCATCAAGTCATACATATCAGATTATATGGGCAATCACTATGCAAATTTCTTCTCCAGCATTGGATATGTGGAACACATAGGGCCATTACGCCTTAGACAAAATTGCAAGGAAAAGCCGCCATGGTAGAGAAATGTGTTAAAAAGCTCTTACAAAATCAAAGAAGCTTCTACTGCAAATGTAAACTTAACAAAAGCCTTACAGGCAAACAAAAACTGAATGAAGTAAAAACTAGCGTAAGGGGAGGCACGTTGTGTTGAAAAAGTAAATTTATTTCTATCAGTTTCACACAAATTCCTATGAAGTTTTGATACCATTTTGAAACAGTGAACGGATTAAAGACTTCTGTCCAGACACACTACGATCATACTGTCATGGAAGCGGTGAATATGTCTGAATGCCAGACACCTTTTCTTTCAGACATTTCACTGAGGAAGATCGCACAGTGGTTCCTCTTTCGTATAGTCGTTCGAACGTCAGAATGACACATATCGAAACTCGTGACCATTTGACAGGAAACTAAATAAAATCGCTGAACAGGAAAAGAGTCACCAAGCCTGAATGGATGCCAGCCAGTACTGTTCTACGTGGAGTATACGGAACAGCCTACTGTAAGTCACTGGAGAGGAAACGCGTTCTCAGTTATTGGAAAAGATGCTCCTGTTATCCCCGTTTTCAAGAAGAGTCGTCGAAGATATGCGCAAATATATAAGCCCATATATCTGAAATCTCCTGTGTAGGTCTGTTTCAGAATTCAGATACGAGTTTAATGTTTGCTTAATATAACAAATCTGCAGACCGAAATTCTCCTCTGTAGGAATCAACAAGGGTTCCGAGAATAATGACTTAGTGAAACCCAGCTCGCGCTACCCGTCCACGAGACCCAGAGAGCAATAGAAGTAGTACATCTGGGCTAATGATCTTGAGCCACCTATTAGTGTGTAAACATTACAAGGGGCAAACTACAAGGACCGCCCTCTTATCTATGACTCATCATTGTCACATGATAAACGACGCCACTCACCTTCCCTTTCCCCTTGCCCTTCACCATCCATTCACATCTGAGTAGTTTAGCGGTCATTAGCAAGTGATGGTCAGTCACCATGGAGCGAAATCGATTAAAATAATAAAAAAAAACTAACTGAAATTCAAGATAGTGAAACTAATCTACTTTGTATGGTCGCATAAATAAATAAAAGATCGAATTCAGTAATAAGCTACATTCTGTTTAGAATTTACATCCGGAAAGTTGGGTGTTGGAAAAGGTAGCATAGACAGTTATGCTACATGTAAAGTTAATTTTGAGCACTGCAGTGTAAATTATGTAATGGGGTTTGCTGTAACAAGTGTAGTGACAATGGATTAAGGACAGAAAAGACTCATCATGGTTTTAGAACGAAAATCGAAAAACGCTAAGGAAGCAAAGCATGTTGCACTCTCACTTCAAAAGAGAACGCGTAAATGACGACAGGAAATGATAGTAGAAATTCGTGCATCTGTGAATAGTTACATGCACGAAGCCTACAACTACTGGTGACCAGTCTGGTCTCACAGATGAAGATAGCAAAATGAAAGCTGTAGTTTTAAATTTCGCGTTTAAAACATCTTTCACGCAGTAGCCACAAACATACCGTCGTTTGATCACCGATCAGACTCCTGTACGGACGATATAGTAATAAGTATTCCTAGCGTAAAGAAACAACTGAAAAAGCTGAATACAAGAAAGTCGTCAGGACTGAGTCATGTTGTGGCTCACGTTGGTGCCGTTGGTAGGTAGGCACCATGTAACAGGGACAGTAGCATCTCGTTTTCTTCTCGCGTTCACTGTCGCCACTACATTCGCTGGTTTTGTCCGTCCGTGAGTGTCAACAGCACCGGTTATCGATATCTAGTACCCTAGTACTATCTTTGGAAGGGCGTCAAGTGTTTTCCGGGTCGGAGTGTGTCGAGTAGTTCGGTTGTGACGGAGCAGCTGTGAGATATAGCAGCGCAAGGACATGCCGGGACAGCTGGAGACACGCAGGCACTGCCAGATCGAGGGGCTGTAGTTGCGAGGGTTACAACTTGGTTCTCCACTGGACCCAGGACGTTTGAATTGAGTGAACATTAACCTGGTCGTGAAACCTCCAGTATTTTGAGATCACGCCCTTTTTACCACGTTGCTGCTTACAGGATCGCTGAGACGACGAACAACGAGTGGAGTGTTTGGTGTTGGCGAAATTAATTAGTCGTCCTCCACCCTTTATTATTAATCATTGAATTCCTTGTGTTTATTTCAACCAGCGGTATTTTTCTGCCTAGAGGCCGCTAACGCCCCAGTTACTTGCTCTGGAGGTTAGCGTATTTTCGCGGTAATGTACCTTTCCCTGCTTTGCTGCTGCTGTCTGGTAAGCTGTGTACTTTGACAGCCTCCTTGATTGTGGTTCGGATAATTGTCTCTTTAGAACTACTTAGGTCGTAGTGCGCCCTTCTGCTTCTGTATATTCCAAATATCGGATTATGAAGAAGCATTGCTGCCTGCCGGTTCCGTCTGGGCCGTGTTATTCCATCGTTGTGTTAGTTATCAGACGTTAGGTACATGTTGCAAGAGTGATGGCCTGCATTTAAACTGTCACTAAGTTAATATCCAGTGAATTGAATAAAACTCTTGGCTGCCACTCTCATCGTTACGAAGTTTAGCGACTTTCCCAGGTCGATTGTTGGAGCACCGTCTGAGGTCCACTTCTCTCTTGGTTTGGTCAGATTGTGATGATCAATAAAGCCTTAGCCGCGAATTCAATATGTTATCAGAATTTTTAATTAGATGTTGTCTCTTAGCAGTGAAAATTTGATGATCGTCTTTTTTTTTATAATACTTTAGTACTACCTGGAGAAGTTAACTCCATCTTAAGAATTTGTTATCTAGGCCCCGTCCAAATTGAATCCTGCCTTTGCGTAATTACCACGTCTCAGTTGTTGTAGGGTGTGGTTATGATTGTAGTTCGTTTTAATTTAACGCTTGCGGTCAGGCAGTGCCCCGCGATCGGCCTGTTGAGGAAAGACCACCTCATTTATGAGCTTGTGATAAGGCGCCAGTCTATTGACGATAGTGTCCCAGACTTAGCCGCACGTTCGCGTGCTAAAGTTCTTCATGCGGTTGACGTCTCGCTGGGTGTTGTGGTTGAGACAAAAGCAGCCAATGAGTTTTGTGTAAGGCTGTTCGGGGTCTTGAGGACACCATCGACATTTTGGAAGGCACTCAACCTAGTGGCAGTTAATTAGATACGGTGCTGTCACAGTTAATACATTTAACCAACCGGATAGTGGATTTAAGGGCATTAAAGTTAGAGGAACTTTGTAAGGAATAAACAGCTGAATTGGGATCCTTGATTAAGGAATTGCAGTATAAAATTACATGTATAGAGCTTGATGGGAAGAGGACTGGGGAGCAGGACATGCTGTCTTCAGGGGAGCACGCAATCCGACTCGAGCAAATTAAAAGTTTATTATGGTTGTTGGTTCACCTTGAGCAACAATCTGATGCCTTTGGCGTTCCGTATCAAGTGGTTTTGTCGCTATTGTATCCTTTAGGTAGAGGGGAATTGAGGATCCTCGTATCTAGAGCCATGGCAGAGGGGATTTCCTTGCGGCGCTTGAGGGAGCTTGTAATTAACGAAAGATTGACCATGGGAGTTAACAAACACCTCGAGTGTCGCTATATTTCTCAGATGCAGCGAGATAAAGAGGAGTTACAACAGTGTGTGGATAGGGTCAAGACGGCCTGCTTGGCCGCGTTAGTTGACTTTTCCTGAACGGGAGTTAGTTTCTATTGCCCTGAATGGAATGCGAGGGGCGGATAAGTCACACTCTGTTTTTCGTGGTCGTCCTTCCACCTGGAAAGAACTTAGTGCCGCCGTTGTAGCCATATCTGCGTTACCGCTTGCGGACGAGTGAGGCCGTGAAGTTAAGGTTCAGTCCGTGGACATTATCAAGGAGAACTCCGGATTATCTACATCGGCTGAGTCTGCTAAAAGGGAACCGCGGAGTTGCTTCAGGTGTGGTAGGACAGGTCATTCAGTTCATTCTATGGCATGCTGTTGATGCTAAGATTAATGAGGCTGTCTTCACAGGAGGCCTCTGAACTAGGTGATTTGTTGCAGGGTTTCCCCGAGCTTCTCTATGATAAACTACCATATTCGTCTATCTGACCATATTCCCATCAGGCAGTCCTCATATCGTCTCTCACCGCCAAAGGTAAACATACCAAGAAGAAAGATCTCTAAAATGATCGAGCAAGATGTTTTTCGGCCTTCTACATCTGCTTTTGCTTCCCCATATTCCTTGTTCCTAAGGATCAGTGGCGCGGTTTTCGGCCTGTTGTTAAATACCGGCGCCTGAACACCAAGGTTGTACCCGAATTAGTTCCTTTACCTGATCTTCATAACTCTTTCACTTGGTTTGCTGGCGCTATGGTTCACCGTACTCGATCTGAGTCAAGCCTGTTATCAGATTCCCTCAGCCGAAGAATGTAAACACGTAACAGTATTTTGTACTGATTGGAGTCTGTCTGAGTTTAACAGGCTTCCCTTTGGTTTGGCTCCTGGTGTAACCGTTCTTACTCGTTTGCTGGATAATACTCTTGGAGACTTTAAATTAGTCTGTGTTTATAATTACTTGGAGGGTTTAGTGATTTATAGTCATTCGTTTCAGGAGCATTTGGAACATATGCAGCAAGGTTTTGCCAGGCTGCAGGGAGCCGGTTTGACTGTTAAACCAGTAAGGTAACATTAGCCAGGCAGGCAAGAGCATTCGCATTGACCATGAGGGGACTACGACATTGAGAGCTCTCCGGCCGCCTGCTGATAAATGGAGGTTGACAGGTTCATAATCATGGCGAATTATTTTTTAAGCGTTTTGTCGCTAATTTTGCTTAGCTGTCGCCTCCTTTAAATGAAGTGAGGCGAAAAGAGGTGCGTTTTGAATGGGGACCTGCCCAAGAGGCCCCCGTTGAGCACATTAATGCAGCTATAGCCAACCCTCCGGTTCTCGGTTCTTTCGAGAACAGTTACTATCTTCGTATATATAGTTAAAGGCTACCAAGCCACTGACCTTCTGCCGGCCGCGGTGGTCTAGCGGTTCTGGCGCTGCAGTCCGGAACCGCGGGACTGCTACGGTCGCAGGTTCGAATCCTGCCTCGGGCATGGGTGTGTGTGATGTCCTTAGGTTAGTTAGGTTTAAGTAGTTCTAAGTTCTAGGGGACTTATGACCTAAGATGTTGAGCCCCATAGTGCTAAGAACCACTGACCTCCCTCTGTGCGAACGTGCACAGGTGGCCGGAACTCTTACGGGAATAGTCACCTTATTTCGCGCTAGTAATGAGTGGATGAGCAAATATCTATTAGATACATTACGTATGTAGACTGTGGACAGTTGGGAATGTGGGTCTCACGTGGACCGTGGAGGGATAAGTCCCTGCTGTGGCGCTAATCATCTGTGTCCTCGGTGACTCAGATGGATAGAGTGTGTGGCATATAAGCAGGAGATCCTGGGTTCGAGTCCCGGTCGGGGCACAAATTTTCAGCTGTCTCCATCGAGGTATATTAACAACACCTGTCGGCAGCTGAGGGTTTCATTTAATTATCATTGGTTCTCGAAGTGACTGATTTTAATTAAAAATTTACCGTGAAAACCGACACATCTACTGCGGGGATTTCGGCCGTCCTCCTACAGCAGATCGAGAATCGAAGGCAGCCATTAGCGTACGTGTCTCGTCAGTTAACCAGTGCCGAACTTAAATATTCCGTTTACGAATGTGAGGCATTGGTCGTCTTCAGAATAAGATTTTCTCTCTGCAGCGGAATGTGCGCTGATATTAAACTTCCTGGCAGATTAAAACTGTGTGCCGGACCGAGACTCGAACTCTGCCAGGTAGTTTCATTGGCCGTCTTCTTCACGATGGAGATGTGTCGTTTTATCTCGAGCATAGAGTATTTCAGCTAGAAACCGACAGACAAGCCTTAAACTGGATGCTAGCCAGGCCACGTAAAACTGGCCGTATCGCCAGGTGGGCAGTACGCGTTTCAGCGTTTCAGTTCGAGGGACTGAGAACGTGCTATCGGACGTTTATTAAGGGGACTGAGAATATGCTATCGGACGTCCTCAGCCGTATGCTCACTGAACGTCCATCTAGTGAACGCTTCCAAGAAACGGAGGAAGGCAATTTTAGTTGTCTCGTGTTAGGTGGTATCCCTCATTTGTTTAGTGACGTTGCCGACCATCAGGATCTGATTCCCACTTGGTTAAGGAGCGGCTGTCACCGGGGGTTCCTTAGCATGGATACGTCATCAAGAAAGGGATTTTGTGTAAAAGGGTGGGACGTGCCAAGGAGTTAACGACCTGCCTACCAGCCACCCTCGTACGCCCCGTTTTTCATTACTTTCACAACTCGTTGATTGGCGGGGAATTAGGAAACTATAAGACCTTGCAGAAAGTTAAGGAGCTTTTGACTTGAACGCCCTTCAACAAGGCTTCTTGAGCTATTTGCGCGAATCCTGCCCCATGGGACAAACTCAATATGGATTATGTGTGGCCCTTACCTCGTACCAAAAGAGGCCATCGGTACTTATTTTTAATAATTGACGCGTTTTCGAGGTTTACCTGGCTTCTTCCGAGTTTGTGAAGTGATTGCTGCTGCTACTATTGAGCATTTAACTAACGTATTTAGTGTTTTAGGACCCAATAAGCATATCGTTAGTTATAATGCTCCGGCCTTTCTTTCGGCTCCCTTCAAGGCTATCTGTTTTCAATTCGGTGTGAAGCACGTGACCACATCTCCGTATTCCCAGAAGGGCTCTTTCGCGGAGGGGGTCAACCTTAATCTCAAATTCACACTGATTATCTTCCGTCAGAGGACGCCCAGTAAGTTGGATACTAGTCTCCCTTGGCTTAATTTTGCTTTCAATACTGCCAATACTGCCAAGGCTACTCCGGTTTCCTTCATGTTTGTTTATCTTGTTAATTCCCCCCTTCCGAACTTACGGAGAATTCAGTATCTAATCCCTGCATATATTACCCCTCAGATCGTAAAAAAAACTGGAATCGTGCAAGGCGCAATATTCTCAGGGCCCATAACAAACAAGCTGGACGTTACAACCGCAATCGACGGTTCTTTAGCAGTAAACCAGGACACCAGGTGTATGTCCGTAATTTTAGCGGGAGGGAGGTGCGTGTTGTAAACCTTGGTATGTTCACTCCCCATTTCCTTGATCCATGTACTATTATGCCTATTTTAGGCCCAGTTTACCTTCTGGTTGAGTACAACCGCACCGATAAGAAATACCAGATCCATCTTAATCAAGTTAAGTGTGGTTATCCCACTTATTGGGTTACCCCCAAAATGGTGTTTGAGGGGTTAGATTGAGCCATGTTGCAGCTTGTGCTGGTGCCGTTGGTTGGTTGGCTTCGTGTAATAAGGGTAGTGGCGTCTCGTTTTGTCTCGGATGAAAAACAGCCTGAAGTTACACTAAATTATTTTTGTTTTAAACCTTGACCATGGTTTCTGCTATAATGATATAGCCTTCTTCGGAAGTCATACACACTAATAAATGAAAAAGTCTTAGCCCAGTGGCTGCGTGAAGAACCATAAAATAACTTCAACAGACATAAACCTGTTTAGAACATAAGGAAAATTAGATATGGCACCATATGTCCTCCGCCGCTACCGCTTTGTCATTCGAGACAATTTCGTAACGATTGCTGTTCTCGCTGCCATGATGAAAATAATGGCGTCTCGTTTTCTTCTCGTGTTCACTGACACCACTACGTTTGCTAGCTTTGTCTGTCCACGAGTGGCAGCAGCAGGGTCATCGATATCTAGTACCCTAGTACTATCTTTTGAACGGAGTCAAGTGTTTTCCGGGTTGGATTATGTCAGGTAGTTCGGTTGGGACAGAGCAGCAGTGAGGTTCGGCAGTGCTAGGACATGCTGAGACTGCTGGCGGCATGCAGGCACTGCCAGATCGAGGGACTGTAGTTGCGAGGGCGATTACGTCTTTCTCCACCGGACCCACGACGTCTGAGTTGAGTGAACATTAAACGATTATTGAAACCTCCACTATTTTGAGATCACGCCATTTTTTTGCGCCTTGCTGCTCGGAGGGTTGCTGACACGAAGAGCAACGAGTGGACTGTTTGGAGTTGGGCGAAGTTAATTAGCCGTCGTCCACCTTTTATTATTAATCATTGAATTCCTTGTGTTTATTGATGGAGTTCAACCAGCGGTCAGCTGGTTAGCGTATTTTTGCGGCAGTGTACCTTTCCTCACCTTGCCCCTGGTGTCTGGTAAGGCGTGTAGTTCGATAGCCTACTTGATTGTTGTTCGGATATTTGTTCAATTTAGACTACTTTGCTCGTAGTGGGTCCTTCTGTTTCTGGATGTACTAAACACAGGATTCTGAAAACGCAGTGCTGTCTGCCGGTTTCGTCTTGCCTGGGTTATTGTATCGTTGTGTTGGTTATTATATGTTATTTGATGTTGCAAGAGTGTTGGCCAGCGTTTAAACTGTCACTCGTTTCAGTTGCCATCCAATTAAGTGAATACAATTCTTGGCTGCCCGTCTCATTGTTTACGAAGTTGAGCGGCTCTCCCAGGTCGATCCTTGGAGCACTGTCTGAGGCCCCCTTCTCTCTTCGTTTGGTCAGATTGTGATGATAATCAGTAATTCGTACAGCCGTGAATGCAATTTGTCTCAAGAACTCTTAATTAGATATTGTCTCTTAATACCGAAAATTTCACAATCGTCCTTTTTCTATAATATTTTATTATCTCTTGGAGAAGTTAACTCGTTCTTAAGACTTTGCTATCTAGGTCTTCAGCTGTTTTTGGGTTATTACTATTTGGGCCTTCAGAGGACAAATAATTTGAATTTATTGTCAATAAGGACTTCCACCATGAACGCAATTAAGAATTTTGAATTGGATACTGTCTCTTAATAGGGAAAATTTGAAGATTGTCCCTTTTTATAGCATTTTACTATATATTGGAGAAGTTAACTCGTTTTTAAGAATTTTCTATCTGGGCCTTCAGCCGTCGAATTGTTTTTTTTATTGCTATTCGGGCCTTCAGCCAACAAATAATTTGCTTGTCAATAAGGCCTTCAGCTGTGAATGCAATTTGTCTTCAGAATTTTTAATTAGATATTCTCCCTTAATACTATCTGATGATTGTCCTTTTTATAATATTTTAGTATCTCTTGGAGTAGTTTAATTCGTTCTTAAGAATTTGGTATCGAGGCTTTCAGCCGTCAAATAGTTTTTGAGTTATTACTATTGGGGCCTTCAATTGACAAATAAGTTGAATTTCTGGTCAACAAGACCTTCAGCCGTGTGTGCAGCTTGCGTAAGAAATTTTTGGCTAGACCTTGTGCCTTAACAGTCAAGTTTGATAACTGTTCCTTATTGTCAACCTTATTTTCAATTGTTTTCAAACAAAGTGTACGTGATTTAAAAAGAAAACTGAACAATCAACAGCAACCGAGTAAGGCCCCATCCACACTGAATCCTGACTTTCCCCAAGTACCACATCTCAAGGACAACATGGAATCTTTCTCGCCCAGCGTAGTCCCAGGTGATTGGAAGAGAGCGCAGGTGAGCTGGGTTGTGTCAGGCAAGTGAAACAGTACACACTTCGGCTAATGTCAATGAGAGTATCACCACATTTTGACTTCCTGTACAGAAATTATTTGTGCCTCTTGGTACCATATTGTAAGAATAGTTACGGTTAGTAGAAAGGTGTTTGTTTTGAGAATGGGTGTGCCAGCCCAAAACATGTAAGGACTGCAGCAAGAATTCCATAATCATGTAATAGAGATGGACAAAATAAAGAAATTATCAAATTTTAACAGTCTTGTACATGAGAAGGGAAAAGAACGGTTCCACAAAAATACAGAACAATACTCTTAACATCAGTTTTTTGCAGTATTCTTGAATATATACTCAGTTTAAATGTAATAAATTTGCCGGCCGCGGTAGCCGTGCGGTTCTAGGCGCTCCAGTCCGGAGCCGCGCTGCTGCTACGGTCGCAGGTTCGAATCCTGCCTCGGGCATGGGTGTGTGTGATGTCCTTAGGTTAGTTAGGTTTAAGTAGTTCTAAGTTCTAGGGGACTAATGACCACCGCAGTTGAGTCCCATAGTGCTCAGAGCCATTTTTTTGCAATAAATTTCCTCGAGACCTAGAAGCTTGTGTCAACGAATCAACACGCTTTTAGAAAGCATCGTTCTTGTGGTACTGGGTGTGCTCTTCAATCACGTGATATATTGCAAACTATGAATGAAGAGCAACAAGCATATTACATATTTCTAGATTTCAGAAAAGGGTTTGACGTGGTGAACCACTGCAGAATGTCAACGACGGTACGAGGTTACGGAATATGTTCCCAGATACGTGAGCGACTCGAAGACTCCTTAGGAAATAGATCCTAGTGCGTGGTCCTCGATGGCCTGTTCATCGGAGACAACGGAGACAACGGAGATACGGAATTGTGATAGGACCGCTATTATTTTCTGTACATGTAAATGATTTGGCCGACATGATGGGCAGCAGTCAGTGGTTGTCTCCTGATGGTGTTGTTGTATAGGGGAATGTGCCGCCGTATGACTGCAGGAGGCTTTATAGTTGGTGTCATGAATGGCAGCTAGAAGTAATTGTTGAAAAATGCCCGGCCGGAGTGGCCGAGCGGTTCTAGGCGCTACAGTCTGGAACCGCACCACCGCTACGGTCGCAGGTTCCAATCCTGCCTCGGGCATGGTTGTATGTGATGTCCTTAGGTTAATTAGGTTTAAGTAGTTCTAAGTTCTAGGGGACTGATGACCTCAGAAGTTAAGTCCCATAGTACTCAGAGCCATTTGCACCATCTTTTTTGTTGAAAAATCCAAGTTAATGTGGGTTAGTGGCAATAACACACCTGTGATGTTTGCATACAACTTTAGTAGATTCTTGATTGACGGAGTCACAACGTTTAAATATCTACGCGTAAGTTTTAGAGTACGGAAAGCGAATGGTAGAGTTCGGTTTATTGAGAGAATTTTGGGAAGGTGTGGTTCTTCTGTGATGGAGACAGCATACAGGATCTTGTGTGACTAATTCTTGAGTATTGCTCCAATGAATCTGCAGCAGAACGGGTTGAAGGAAAACAATGAAGCAATGCTGAGGATGGCTGAAAGATTTTTTACCAGTAGGTATGAACAACACGCTAATATTATGGAGATGCTTCCGGAACACGATTTGGAATCCCGGAAGGGAAGAAATTATGTTTGAGTACCACTACTGAGAAAGATTAGAGAACCGGCATTTGAAGCTGACAGAATAACGATTCTACTGCCACCAAGACACACGCCACAGAAGGACCGTGAGAATAAGATACGAGAAACTGCGGCTCATATGGAGGCATACAGGCATATAGAGAGTCGTTCCTCCCAGGATCAATTTGCAAGTGGAACAGGAAAGGAAATAACTAGCAGTCGTGTAACCTCCCCTTTTCTAATCGGCCAACTGGACTGCGATATAACTGACAGTGATCGCGTATGCCTGCTTAAATTTTGCAATGTGTAAGGCTGTCAGTGCCGAAGGAAAACAATACCGGTTAGTAGGAGGCAAGTGTACAACAGAGATTTATGTATTCTGCTATACTGATAGTTTAGAAATGGTAGAATACAGTGCAATCGATCACTAACCACACAGGGGGGAAAAAGATACTACGTAATATTTAATACAAAATAATACTATTTGGGAAAAAAATTATGCGGCCGCCACCCCACTGGGGCAATGAGTATCCAGAACCCCAAGGAGAGTCCTGGCAAAGGAAATACAGTAAATCAGTGGTTTAGCAACAGAAGTTTGTCACGCTTTTCCACAACACAACGGTTCACGAGAAAATAAATGAATGAGAAAGCACTGACTTTACAATTACTTAATCCTAAATACCAAATTTTGAAAGCAAAGTTAAACGAAGCAGCTGGTTAAATAAATGACTGATTGTAACTGAAACTTTGTTAAATAAAAAAAGGTTTTTTAGTAGTCACAGCACAACTTAATGCAAAATTTTGAGGACGGCAAGCAATTTAAATTTAACAGTTGAAAGATTGATTGAATTTACTTTAAGCAAGTGATTAACTGATTTTACTTTTGACATAAGTACAATAAAGTAATTGCCAATCGTGTCACTCACCAAGCTAAATACAGAATAAATGAAATTTTTCAGTGTTAATTAGTGCTGTACCTCAGGCATTAATTTTGCCAGCGAAATTTTACGTGACTTTCAGTGACTGAAGTTAATACTCAAAACTGTAAATCCGTTAAGCCTCTGCTGTGCAACACAAGAAAGAGCAGCTACTGAGGCAGCAAAATTTAGATTGAAACTGGTCATTAGCAAACAAACAAAACTGACAGTAAATAGTACATCAAATTTCATATTTTTACTACGCTGGGTGATTTCATGGAAAGGAAAGAGATTCTGCTTCATAATAATGTCTGAGGACAATGACAACACAGGTGCCCAAAAAGTTTTCACTATTGCTGGTTATTATTCAAGAACGTTAGTCAAAGTTCGTGCCAGGAGTGCCACTGGGTAGTGCTTGTACAATATTAGTTTTACTCTGTCAGTTCAAAGTCTCACAACGTTATCGCTCTGTGTATGAGGAACAATCTAGCGGACAACATTGCTGAGCTGTTGGTGTTGCTGCTGGTGGTTGAGAACCACGAATCGTCTCCAGAGCCATTGATAATTTTGGGACAAGCAATAGCTATAATTGCACATTCATCTGCCTGTTGACTCCTACCGTGTGCTCAGTATTCGCTGGTTAACGAAGTTGGTGCGCCTTCACTGGCGCTATGATAGGTGCACACCCCGTCTGCCGAGTGCCCAGCTAACACTTCCGCACTCTTTCTTGACTCAAGTTGCTAAAGAAAGACTCTCCATACGTAAAGACAAACAGCGGCACAGCTACTGCCATTTCGTAGTTCCTATCGGTACATTTAAATAAAGTTCCCTTAGATAATACTCAGCAATTTACAATATTTACTTTACAATTACAATCAATTATATACATTCACAAATAAGTACACTATTACACACGTTACGTATTAAATACAGATTCTGTAATAAAGCTTACAGAATCAGAATTGGAAGTACGATTGAAGTTATCAACAGATATTAAATGTTAAAAAATTTTCATGGTGCTGAAGGATTTTACCTTCATTTTCATCGTTACGGTAGTACAGGGTAGCTTCTGCCACGAACTCTATGGTGGATTGTGGGATATGTAAGTAGATATGCACTAAATATAAAAAAGAAACGAAGATGGTGAAACTATCTAACTTACAGTATCCACCCCGATCCCGAAACCTCCCCTCACATTCCCCTTCCTCTACTCCCCTCTCCACTCATTATCAGTGCAGAATTAAAATGAAATATTCACAGTGCATTACTGTAGCACGCTTTGTGATGGAATCACTAAGTAATAGCACACAGAGCGATAACATTTCCAGTGAGGACTGAATCAGGCAATGTAGCAAAACTAACATGACTGGACTTATTACTGCTGCAGGAACACATATACATTGGTTGCTAACTCATAAAATAAACGAAACTCCTTCCAAACTGACAATGAATGTGCTGTTGGGCTTATTTCATAATATGCAAGTGTAATTACATATTTATGATTGCAAACAGTAATTCAAACTTTGAAGCAAAACAAAGTAGTATTATTTCCATAAATATCGAATATTTTGAGCACAAAACATTCGTCACTACTGATATCATTTAATTATTTTACATAATTTAGAAAAAAATATACACATGATATGCATATGGACATTACTGATCAAAAAAAAAAATCTTTTAATGACCAATGTTCAAGTGCTGAATCAAACTTAGCATACAATGTGGACCTATAAAAATTAAATATTCCTACATCCAGATTGCATTATTCATTGAAATTCATGCAGCTCGCATATTGGCACTAGCTAAATAAGTTGTTTGTTAGTAGATGATAATAATTCAATGTATGTACCATATATGAAATTCATATACCGTAAATAATGAAAAACTTGTAGTATTACATTGTAAATCATACATGGCGACTATTCATGGTTATTAATTACAGCTTACAGAGGCACTTGAAGACAAGATTTACCAAAGGAAAACTACGCCTATGTCCAAATTCTCCAAAATCTCGTTTGGTATCAAATTCTGTTAAATGTTGCAGTAACCCCATTTTGAGGTATTATTTATTTTCAGTTCAGAAAGTTGTCATCATCTGCTGTTATACAGTGGAAACTTGAGGCAGCCTATATTCAGTTTATTCGCTGTGTTATGTATTATAATAGTGCTTCGTGCTTAATTTAAGTATTACAGCCTTTCATTCACACTCTAAGATATGAAAATGTTGTTGGACCACTAAAGTAAGTACTGAAGAGAGACAGAGAGAAGAGTTTAGGTGTAGTGTATAAATCAGAGAGAAGACGTCTGCTTTCTTTCTCTGTGTGATATAACGTCTTTGCAACACTGTAGTAGGCATTATTGACTTTTTTTCCCACTGTAATATGTACAAAAAATGGTTGCAACATCAAAGTAATCACTGTAGTGAGGGAAGAGTTTAACTGTAGTGTCTAAATCAGAGACAGGATGTCAGCTGCAGATTGATTCCCTGTGTAATATATTATAACGTTGTTAAAAAATAAGCATTAAGGAGAGAGTGGACCGAAATGAGATGAATTTAATTCGTTTTAAAGACATCGAATATCATCACGTACTAATCCATAATTTATTTCATTACAGCCAGTCACAATCCTAGATGAATTTTGCTGAGCAATACAGACGATATAGATGTGGAAATATTTAATTCGAAGGTCGATTGTGCATGCAAAATGTGGTACATCAGTTTAACTGGCTAACTGACAAGTACTGCGTTGCAGATGTTTCCATTAGCTTTGACAATGTGCAAGCAATATGTAATTTTTGAAGCATTAAGAATAAGTAAATTTTGACTTTAGTTTCACGTGTTTATCATGCTGATAGTCCTCGATATTTTGAGGAACTACTTTATTATACTGCAAATTTTGAGTTTTCATTTGAAATCAGAAATTTTTAATTGTACTTATGTATTGTGATAAGCAACCTCTCTGTGTGTTCGTTTTTTGGTGACTTATTTTAGATGTGGAAATACTGCAAGATCGATACTTCACATAACTTTTTAGACAAATCCTTTTGAACATGGTGCCAATTTAATATCAGTCGGAATATTTTGAGCACAACCGAGATGTCAGCTCTGGGTCTACATCGTAATTGTAATACTGTTTTAATGCCTATTTCAATACTAGTGAATGTTTTATCCCATGCTAAGTTGGGACAGGATGGAGAGGAAAGAATAACGAATTGTTGCTAATGCTTTGTGCAAAAGTAGCTCTTGCTCCGGCTCAGATATTTCTTTCTCTTCTTCATATTTTCTTTTCTGTCCATATCATGCGTCCATTTTTACCGGTTATCAATCACTGTACTTGAACAGTTCAATATCTTGACAATTCCATCATTAGAGAGTTCCATTTATTAGCACATACCTTTTTTTGTTTTTTAGTACTTGAGAACCGTTTTCCTTAAAACATTCTTACCGTTGTGGTTTATGTACTAAACAAGCACTGTCCCTGACGTTTTCTGTTTCTTATGTGCAGTAAAGGTACGTCGGCACACTGTAACACTGTACAGAGCCGAATGGGTTTCTACCATGTTACAACTTCTATCACCTGAATCGTTGATTTCTTGTACCCTGTACATCAAATGCGGTACCACTTTACAGCTTTTCTCTGTAGATTGGATTTTATACTCCTGCATTTAAATTGCAAGCAATGATTCTAACAAACAACGTTAATTTTCCTATGATTGTCATTTAAAAAGAAGCCTAGCCTTGCTGCACCTCGAGGTATTTCTACCAAATTTGTAACACATACCATGGAGCTGAGGTTCCCGCGGTAAACTTACGGAGATATACTACGTGATCAAAAGTAACCGGACACCCCCAAAAACATTCGTTTTTCATATTAGGTGCATTGTGCTGCCACCTACCGCCAGATACTCTATTTCAGCGACCTCAGAAGTCATTAGACATCGTGAGAGAACAAAATCGGCGCTCCGCAAAACTCACGCGGTAAACTGATTGGCTGTCACTTGTGTCACTTGTCTATATTCCACACTCCTAAGTATCTCTAGGTAAACTGTTTTCCATGCGATAGTGAAGTGAAAACTTGAAGGGGTACGTTCAGCACAAAAGCGTACAGGCCGTTCTCGTCTGTTGACTGACAGAGACCGCCGACAGTTGAAGAGGGTCGTAATGCGTAATAGGCAGACATCTATCCAGACCATCACACACGAATTCCTGACTGCATCAGGATCCACTGTAAGTGCTATGACATTTAGGCGGGGGTGAGAAAATTTGAATTTCATGGTCGGGTGACTGTCCATAAACCTTACATCACGCCGGTAATGGCAAAACGACGCCTCGCTTGGTGTATGGAGCGTAGACACTGCACGATTGAACAGTTACAATACGTTGTGTGGGGTGACAAATGACGCTACACTCTGGCGATCCTATGGCAGGGTGTGGGTATGGCGAATGCCCGATGAACGTCATCTGCCAGCATGTGTAGTGCCAACAGTAAAATTCGGAGCCGGTGGTTTTATGGTATGAGCTTGCACACTTCTTTGTTTTTTGTGGCACTACCACAGCACAGGCCTACATTGCTTCCCACTGTTGAAGAGTAATTCAGGGATGGCGATTGCATCTTTCAGTACGATCGAGCATCTGTTCATAATGCATTGCCCGTGGCGGAGTGGTTACGTGATAATAACATCCGTGCAATGGACTGGCCTTCACAGAGTCTTGATCTGAATCCTACAGAACACCTTTGGGATGTTTTTCAATGCCGACTTCGTGCCAGGCCTCACCGACCGACATCGATAACTCTCCTCCGTGCAGTACACGGTGAAGAATGGGCTGCCATTCCCCAAGGAACCTTCCCGCAACTGATTCAACGTATGCCTACGAGAGTGGAAGGTGCCATCAAGTCTAAGGGTGGGCCAACACCATACTGAATTCCAGCATTATCGTTGTAGGGGCCCAAGAGCTTGTAAGTCATTTCAGCCAGGTGTCCGGATTCTTTTGATCACATAGTGTGATTGAGCGTGGAGCAATCAGATCCACTGTTCTCAAACTCTTTATACAGAGGTTCGTAAGAATCACTATAGCAACCATATTTATACTCATATACCCACGTTCTTTGCTTCAGTCATGAAGTGACCACATCCTCTCCAGTGTGTCTCGCTTAGTCTAAGTATGTGAAGCTCATGAAGATCCATTTCTCTCTCCATGGTAGCAAGCTTTCCTGTCTGCAAGGGACCTCACATATTCCAGGTTGCTAGCCTTTTAACGCTTCGAAATGATGGTTTAGATTGATCTTTGCATTCCGAGGCTCCTCTCAACCCTGTCACCCCCGGAGAGGCGACTGGGGTACTTACTCCGGAATCTAATTGGGACTGAGTAACGCTATGATATTGTCTTGGGAAAATAGCAGTGGTGGTTTCCCGTTGCTTTCCAGTGTTTAAACGAGACCGCCCCTAACATGGAGTCAGACGCCTTTTGTAGCGGCTCCTCTGCCGTAGAGACGCACAGCTTTGCCTCTTCCGCATCGACACCGTTCCAAAGTCCATCTTCTCCGCCGCAGATGCCATAGAGCTAAGAAATTGTGGGATGTTGATCGCTGATTCATCAGCTACACTAAGTTTCCATATATGTTGTCCATGGGACGAAGATCCAGTGAAATAGTTGATGTGTAGTAGGTTGCATGAGGATTCAGTGAACTAGGACCGCTTCAGTGCAGCCCAGTAAACACAGCACTTCTGAGCTTGGGAGAGGGGAGGTCCACCGAATGTACATCCTGATGATGTGTATACAGACAGATACAGACAAGAGCAGCACTTGGACACCGATTATGTTGAAATAAACTTCGTGGTTGATGTTCATGGTGACGTGAACGATTGCAACTATCATGAACTGTTACGCGGATTTTTGATCATTCTCACTCTTGTCCGCTTTTGCAGTCTTCGGAATAGTGTAGATAATTTTTTTTCCGAAATTCAAATGATGTATCACCACACTCATAAATTCTACACACCAATGTGAATTATCGTTTAGTTGTCACACCCCCTAACGATTTTAGATATTATGAAGGAGTGTTATCTATCCATTCGGCCTTCTGGGTTCCAATGTTCTTTTAAATTCTGTTTCTAATACTTGATTCCCTGTCTCTACTGAATCGTCTCCTTTCTCTTCTTAATAAGTCAATCATTCTCTGCAAACTCTTTCTCTGTCATATGAATTTATCGTAATACTTAGCGGAGATGGACCTGTTTTCGCGGTTAGCATCTTTGGTGAATTATAGCGTTGTTCGTAAGAATTAAAGAATAAGGTTTTAGTTTCACTATCTACATGTTACTGATAATTGGTACGATCATCTGAAAATTCTACGATGTTAATAGGCCAAATAATGTTACGGCGATATTGCTTCAATATTCTTCTCCTCCGACACAACAGTTTTATCACTTGGCACTTGAGAAGCGCACCGTATTGTGACAATGCAAATTGCTTTAACCACTGAAAAGCTAAAAACAATTACTAACGATAGCTAATTTGTATGTTGTTTTTTTTATAATCCTCGTTCTCTCCCTTTATGTGCCCGAATTAAGTGTCTGTACTTTAAAAGATTTCACTTTTCTGTAACAACACCAGACAAATACGAAAAAAGTGATAAATTCTAAACTGTTCAAGTCTGAAAATATCACACCACTTCACTAAACACTTATTATTAATTTCTCTCAAAAAGAGCTCCTCTTAAATCTTATTGCATAAATGATATTGTTAAATGTTTCGAAAAATATGTGGGTGATACAGGCTCAGGTACACTAAACATCAAGAAAGACAAATTTTCTATCAACTTGTGATATTTTGTTATACATTGTCATGGTTGTCATTTTTTTTAATAATATAATTCGTTTTTTTGTGATGGCCGGGAACATTCTGCAATTCCACTGTTATCATAAAGGAGGGAAAACAGCACTGTTTACACTTTGCAAACAGATAAGGTAAACGCTGCTGAACATTGAACGAGTCTACGAAATGGTTTCGATCTGATCATTTCTGTGCCGCTTGACATTTGACTTGCACATTTAACTCATACATATTTCTATATTTACGTTTTCATATATTTTAACTTCTTTCGTTCACTTTTAATCTTCATCATAATAACAATAATATTTTCTTTTCATTTCTGTTGGCGCTTAAATTACCGGGCTCGTCCACACTGGCGGCCGTGCTGGCTTTAACGTTACGTCCCTGAGGCTAGCTGTTCGTCATACGTGTTTACTTTGCTAGCAACCCTTGTTATAGGACAGATATATTATCATGTAAGATTTTAAACATTAATTACTAAATAATTAAGATACAAAGGGACTATTTTAGCTGAAAGTGTGCATTGATTTATATCAATGGGGCAAGTGGAAAATTTGTGCTGGACCAGGATTGGAATCTGGGTCTCCTGTTTACTAGGCAGATGTGCTGACTACTACACCATATGGACACAGTGGTCGTCAGCACACCCCAGCACACCCCAGCACAATTTCCGTTAGACACAGATTCACAACCTATACCAAACACTACGGATGTAGTGCCCCTCCTCATTAGCCTCAGTACTAGCGGTAACTAGCCGATTCTCATAAGAGTTCAAGATTGGTGTGCATCTGCACTGAGCGTAACGGCGAGATTCCAAGAGTAATGAGGCTAATGTGGAGAGGCCCTAGATTAGTAGTCTATGGCATCAGTTCAGAATTTTTTTGTGACTGGAAGCGTGCTAGGGTACTCCGTGCAGTAGTGTTGACCGGTGTCATAGTGGTCAGCACACCAGCCTGATAAACCGGAGACCTGAGAGTTTTTATCCCGGTCCGGCACGAATTTCCAGCTTGAACCATTGATGTAAATCAAGGCATAATGGCAGCTAATGCCTTTGATTGCTCTGTATCCTGATTCATAGTAAATGCGGGATCAAAATGGTATCTGAAAATATGATAAATAATTGTTTCATTTTGACTGGAACAGTCGGTACAGTAGGGAAATACGTAGAAAACAGCACATGTACACTATTAATTACACTGCGCCGGCCTCTGTGGCCGAGTGATTCTAGTTGCTTCAGTCCGGAACCGCACTGCTGCTGCGGTCGCAGGTTCGAATCCTGCCTCGTTTAGGGATGTGTGTGATGTACTTAGGTTAGTTACCTTTAAGTAGTTCTATGTATAGGGGACTGATGACCTCCATTGTTAAGTCCCATAGTGCTTAGAGCCATTTGAATTACACAGCGCTCTTGCTCAATTTATAGTCATTTGTTGTTGTGCTTCTATGAATAGGCCCTGGTACACCGATATGTTCGCTGGCTAAATAGACTTGTTTGGTCCGTTTTCTATCATTTCTGATTTTCTTTTGCAACCCAAGCTGTTCAGTCGCAAAACCTGTTAACATCGTCGAAGACGACATGCTTGCTATGAAGGCGCTGTTGTATCTGACGCATCCTTGACATAATTATTGCTCAGTATTATTGTACTGCTATTGGTCACATATAGCTACTCAATCATATTGTGTCAATTATACTAAGCGTTCAAGGCTCATTTACGATAAGCGAGGAAGGTCATATAACTGACTGGTAGCGGTCCTACGTAATCTGTGGCACTCCAGGGCAACAAGCGTCCTGTTTTACAGGCTTTAGAGGTGTTTTGTGCAGTTGTTCTATATGTTTACAGAGGGAGATAAAATTTATTGTGAATCTAATAATTGAATACTACTGCTAATTCAGCTCAAATATCCACAGTAGCAGCAAAATGTTTCCGTGCTGTGGTTCCTCCACGGTGGCATATGTGAATAGTTACTGATAAACACTTGTTTAGTAGGGTGGCGCTGAAACAAAGATGTGGCAACACAGTAGGATATGACAGATATTGTTTACTGCAAATTCTTATATTTTACTTCTCAAGTCAAAATCCCTTCTTGTGAAATCTTGCTAATCGTACATAGATGAATAAATTGTCGTTCTCAAGGGTTTTTAACTGCATTCTGACACCGCATACGAATTTTTCGATAAAATCTAGTATGTGTGGAAAGTTTTAAGGTGAAAGAAACTTGTCTATCGTAGGCAAAAGAGTATGTAGGATACCCAAATTCTTACCTAGTGTATATTATGTGAATTTATTAACCATGCATAAGGGATTCCCTTCTCATATCATCTTATTACACACATAATTTTACATGTTTTAAAGTATTTATTAACTGGTTAATTTGTATACAGCATTGTCGTAGATAATGAACGCAGCGACTGTGGTAATCAAATATCTCTGTTCGCTGTATAAGTTTACTTTCCTACACGAGTACTCTTTCTGAAATGCCGAACATATTTGTCATCGTCGCCTAGAATTGTGATTTACCTATTGGTACACGGCCTAATGTGCTCAGATAAAGTACAAAACGCAATAATATCTCGAAATACAATTAGAAGTTATTGTGACCTCAATGACATGAAGCAAACACAATGTTCTGACATATATACCTTGTATTCATTTACTTCTTTAGGTTTGATATTCATATTCCTCATTGAATTTCTCTTCAACGACAACTAAATGTAAATATGATGATGACAAGTTAGAAACTGCAACCAACTGATCACAGAGAAATATTGTAAGGAAGTAAGTTACATTTGTTTACTTCTTCTATTTTCGGTTCTACACTTTAAAGAAAATAAAAAAAAACAAAAGTGTACAAATATTACACTCTTTAGTGAGATATTGTTTTCATTGTGAAATTGTATGCTCTAAGGAATTTTACTCAAAGTTTTGTGCATGGAAATATATGTACAAGGATGTATCACAAATTCATGATTTTATTCCATGTCATTCAGTTCAATTTTAAAGATGTTTCCTATTCACTCCCACTACTATACTCATCCCAATAACTATACTTAATCCAAGTACTAATATTAGCTACAACTATAATAGTGAGAAAATTCCTTACAGGTTCCCTGATGGTACTTAACACTGGTACAGTTCAATGCATGGGCTTTGATGTCCTATTTCTAATACAGTAATCTATCACCAACTTCGCTGCCCCTTGGCAGTGTATATATGACAGTAATTATGCAGCCACTTTGTTAGTGTTCCAAGTTCTCTGTAAATAGCGACCTCTAGGTCTCAAGATGTCTTTACTTTACTGAACTGACGCTGGCAGTAAAGGGTGCTGTCTAACTGCTAGTATGGAAATGAATCAGTGTCTGTGGCATATCTTGTTTTGCGCCTGTCAGTGGGGGGATTATTATATCCGCCGGTAAAAGGCAGAAGCACAGTAGTCCACAGATGACAGCGTTCGCTCTTGCCTGTGGTTAATTCTATCTACGGATGTGTGACGCGCTGGGGGAATTTGTGCGGAAGCAGGAAGAGGTCTGAGTTTGTGAGAGCCAGTTGGAGGTTGCTGCATGGAACATGTACGACAGGCAAATGGTTGTGCATGGGTGGTGGCGACCTCTCGCTGTATTTGTTGCACACATCTTGCTTGGTAGACAACAAGGTCTATGGTACAAAATAATGTAACACTGGTGTCACGATGTATTTTTAACGTGGGATGCTTTAACAGTCACTCAGGACCGCGAGAGACAGCGAGAAGCGCCACCGAGCACCCCGTGCGCCTGCGGAAAGAGATCGATGCTGACCCGCAGGCCTCGCAGGCGGTCCACTTTATACGTGGCCATAAATCTGTCGCGCCGCCTCTCCGCGTGGCCGTTTTGCATTCCGACGGAGTGCCGGCTGTCTCCCAGAGGGAAACTCCGACCTCCACCAGCTGCGAATCCCACGATCCTCCCAATGAACTACCTGCAGTCGAGGTTAATACTGTATGTGGGGCAGTTCTCGTAATAGGGGGCCCAAGGACGGGTATCTCATCTATAGCACATTTCACATCAAGAAACATGTAAAACACTTTAGCGAATTCTAGCGAGACACCAGTTAACTAAGGCATGAAAAGTTATCTTCGCTCCGGTCGTAAATTATAAGAGAGAAAAGTGTAATATTGCACATTGTGATTTTATTCACAGACCTACTTGCAATTGCTGCTTCTATGTGTGGTTATTTTATTTCTTTTCTAGTAATACTTATTTCATCTCTAAAAATTTACATTGGTGTGCAGACTGAACTGAATGTCTTTCCATGATTGCAGACGACTATTACTAAGGAACTAGTTGTTTGTTGCAAACTATGGCTTAACTCATATAGGATGCACATATAATGTGTGGTTCTACAATTGCGTAACAGTTTTCATGTTTCTAACTTCCGATATCTGCTTTGCACCCATGTGTGATACTTCTTATATGTAAGTTTATGACCATAAACCTTATATTTCAATACAAACACGTTAGATCTTTCAAAGTTTATGTATACTTGCAGTTATTAACATAGAAACTACCATTGCCGTATTAAAGGCGCAGTATTGGAGATGAAATAATTACTGCAATCAACTACGTACAATTTCTGCGTAAAATTCGAAATGTGTCTCTAAAAAAATGTGACTAATGTGCAATTGGATACTCCGACTTTATGGAAGTACACTAATATTTTCAATGCGTGTTACTTCGCCACTTGAACTTCTGTCACTTGTTTATATGTACTCAGCTTTAGATAATCTGCCCATTACTTAAACAGTGAGCTTCAGATTAAATTGCTTAAACAATACAACGAATGTATGATCACTTTGAGACAGGCAAAAGCCCGATATCAGTCGTTTCTTAACTAAATCACCTTCATTTGTAACTGGTTGAGGATCTTATTCTACACTCCGTAAAGCAACAGTCACGAAGTTTAGCAGCATCAGTTATCAGTTAAATCACTTAACTCACACAGTTACGTGTGTTACCTGTAAAACGCAAAGGCAATAATAATTCTTCATGTTACTGAAAGTTTCTCTTCCGTCACCGTCTCTGAAGCTTATCGTATTCGCCATGTAAGGTTTTGCCCATCAGTAACTAGTGATCTTTGAAGTAACCGACAGGTAAGTCATGAGGGGCGTTTATGTCGAACGTCGTAAAAGTGGAAATCTGTCATCCAAGAACTAGAGAACACATTAACCCCAGTTTGACGGTGCACCATGTTCATGGCTGATATTCCTGTAACTAAGTCGCAACGTTAAGCTCCAACACATCCCGCAAAAGCTTTTATGGTACTCAGTGAAAAGTAACGATACAGTAATTGTGTTGTGGATTACACCACGCCACAATATGTGGATACCGCGACCCTAAGATCCAGACCTTATGCCATTTTACTTTCCCAGAGATGAGAATGATCTCTTCATTAGAATATACAACTTTATTAATTGTGTGGAGGTCATTATCCATTTGTTTCAACATGTTCCTAGCAAATCAACCCGTCTGGCCTTATCCAACTACAAATCTAGTAGTAGGTGTGCGTGTAAATTCAGCCATTTCGGTAAAATATTTACTGCAGTGCTCTGAGGTATTCTTGAAGCTCTGGGAATGTGACGCATCAATTGTGGTTAACTGCGTTGTAGCGCTACTGTCTAGCGTTACAAAAGTCCCGTCACTCACCGCAGGTCTACAGCGTCTTGCCTTGCAACCAACGCAGTCAGTCTCTTCAACCTTTACAAACCATCCTCTGACACTCTTCACACGTAGTGGATATGTACCATGCGCAATTCTTAACCGTTGTTGAACTGTTGTAGAGAATCGTGTCTGATGAAATAACGATCTAAACTACACTCCTGGAAATGGAAAAAAGAACACATTGACACCGGTGTGTCAGACCCACCATACTTGCTCCGGACACTGCGAGAGGGCTGTACAAGCAATGATCACACGCACGGCACAGCGGACACACCAGGAACCGCGGTGTTGGCCGTCGAATGGCGCTAGCTGCGCAGCATTTGTGCACCCCCGCCGTCAGTGTCAGCCAGTTTGCCGTGGCATACGGAGCTCCATCGCAGTCTTTAACACTGGTAGCATGCCGCGACAGCGTGGACGTGAACCGTATGTGCAGTTGACGGACTTTGAGCGAGGGCGTATAGTGGGCATGCGGGAGGCCGGGTGGACGTACCGCCGAATTGCTCAACACGTGGGGCGTGAGGTCTCCACAGTACATCGATGTTGTCGCCAGTGGTCGGCGGAAGGTGCACGTGCCCGTCGACCTGGGACCGGACCGCAGCGACGCACGGATGCACGCCAAGACCGTAGGATCCTACACAGTGCCGTAGGGGACCGCACCGCCACTTCCCAGCAAATTAGGGACACTGTTGCTCCTGGGGTATCGGCGAGGACCATTCGCAACCGTCTCCATGAAACTGGGCTACGGTCCCGCACACCGTTAGGCCGTCTTCCGCTCACGCCCCAACATCGTGCAGCCCGCCTCCAGTGGTGTCGCGACAGGCGTGAATGGAGGGACGAATGGAGACGTGTCGTCTTCAGCGATGAGAGTCGCTTCTGCCTTGGTGCCAATGATGGTCGTATGCGTGTTTGGCGCCGTGCAGGTGAGCGCCACAGTCAGGACTGCATACGTCCGAGGCACACAGGGCCAACACGCGGCATCATGGTGTGGGGAGCGATCTCCTACACTGGCCGTACACCACTGGTGATCGTCGAGGGGACGCTGAATAGTGCACGGTACATCCAAACCGTCATCGAACCCATCGTTCTACCATTCCTAGACCGGCAAGGGAACTTGCTGTTGCAACAGGACAATGCACGTCCGCATGTATCCCATGCCACCCAACGTGCTCTAGAAGGTGTAAGTCAACTACCCTGGCCAGCAAGATCTCCGGATCTGTCCCCCATTGAGCATGTTTGGGACTGGATGAAGCGTCGTCTCACGCGGTCTGCACGTCCAGCACGAACGCTGGTCCAACTGAGGCGCCAGGTGGAAATGGCATGGCAAGCCGTTCCACAGGACTACATCCAGCATCTCTACGATCGTCTCCATGGGAGAATAGCAGCCTGCATTGCTGCGAAAGGTGGATATACACTGTACTAGTGCCGACATTGTGCATGCTCTGTTGCCTGTGTCTATGTGCCTGTGGTTCTGTCAGTGTGATCATGTGATGTATCTGACCCCAGGAATGTGTCAATAAAGTTTCCCCTTCCTGGGACAATGAATTCACGGTGTTCTTATTTCAATTTCCAGGAGTGTATATTGTGACAGCAAAGAAATCGTAAATTGGGCTACCTATAACAAAAGAGAGAGAAAAGAAGTTAGGTGGTGTCAGAGCATTTGTAAAATACACACACAAACTTCATGAGTTAAGCTACCATTTGCAACAAATTGCAGAGCCGTACCCAGCGTACTTCTTCAGAAAGAAAGTTTTATTGTTGGGAAGAGACTTAGTGTTCACCCTGTATTTCGACACTTGGTTCTCAACATAAAGAAGATATCTGTCGAAAACTTGTTGTAAAATCGTATGCAAGTAACAGTTTTGTTAGTATCACAGGAGGGTTTTGAGTAACAGTAGCCGGCCGGAGTGCCCCAGCAGTTCTAGGCGCCTCAGTCTGAAACCACGTGACCGCTACGGTCGCAGGTTCGAATCCTGTCTCGGGCATGGATATGTGTGATGTCCTTAGTTTAGTTAGGTTTAAGTAGTTCTAAGTTCTAGGGGACTGATGACCTCAGATGTTAAGTCCCATAATGCTCAGAGCCATTTAAACCATTTTTTTGGTAAAAGTACCTCCGCTGCTACTTAAGAACAGTGGCCCAAAAACAAGCCAATCTCTGGGAACAGTTCGGTAATAATGTATAACATTACCTCTGGCTTTCTTAATGGTCTGAGATCCGTTAGGGAGAGTACATCAACTAAAAGGCCTTAACAGCTTCGATACATATTATCCGACTCTAACGAAACAGATCTGCTGGCAGCGTATCCTTTCAAAGGGTTATATTTGCAATCAGTACAAAGTTTTATTCCGGAAAACAACGGCTAGATGTTATTCGTGAGGATCGGGGTACGTAAGTTACGTTTTCTGTGAGTAGTACGCGTTTTTTAATTGTACCTCTTTGTAAATAATCGTACATCCGTTAATGCGAGTGGCATACAAGAAGTAATGCGACACATTCATTTTCTCGGCCAATTTCGGTTGAAATAATTCGAAACCTGTTCTGGGACATCGCGGAATATTCCAGCTTCAACTCCTACAGTTTCATAAAGGTCCGACACGCCGTGGCTCTGCAGATAGCTCTGAATGTGGCGTCTCCAATGCAGGTGCGTTCGAAGCACAGAGCTGTCAATGAGTTTCTTTTGACAGAAAACCATAGGATCAGAGATATTTATACGCACTTACAGAATGTTAACATTAACCTCGTATCGGACATACATACGGTATAGTTGGACGAGAATCTCTCGACATCGCAACAAGATCGCGCAAACCTATCTGATATCCGAGTGCCAGTCGGCCTCCACAGCTGCGACGCATCCAGTGTTGGAATGTTCTGACACTCTCATTCGAGACGACAGACGGACCACATTCAGTCACCCTGCTGCGCTGGCAAACGCGTCCACCAGTTGGGGTACTCGAAGCTGTCTGAAGGTTGGGTTCCTCGCCGCCTAACAAAATTCTATAAAGCGTAACGAACGACCATTATTTTAACGACCATATTCGCGGAATTGCTTGCACATTACGAGGCTGATTGCAACAATTATTCATCGAACATCGTCACAGGCAATGAAACAAGGGTGCTTCACTTCCAAATGGAAACAAAACGTCAATCCATGGGGTGGCATCACACTAAGTCTCGTACGAAGAAAATGAAGCTGCACTCTCGGCCAGTAAAGTCATGACGAAGATCTTCTGAGATTCTGATGGAGTATTTCTACTTCATGCCTTCAGCCATGCTGCTGTAACTATGGAATGTGCGGTGCTACCGTCAAGAAACTAAAGTAACGACTTCATCCTCTTCATCGCCACAAGAACGCAAATGAACTGCTCCTCCTTCATGACAACGCAAAGCCTCATGTAAGCCTTTGCGCACCCGAGAGGGGTTCACAAAAATTTATTGGACTGTTCTTGTTCATACACCCTACAGCGTGGATTTGACACCTTCTCACTTCCATCTGCTCCGCACAATGGAGACTACACTCTGCCCGAAGCAGTACGGGCCATTATTGCTGCAGCAAGACGCTGGCTCTGACGTCGACCAGTAGAGTGCTGTCACGTGGGCTGCTATGTCCTCCCAATAGTGTGGTGTGAGGCTTTCGCACTGAACGAAGATTGTGTTGAAAAATAAGGTTTCTAAGACGAACGGGTAGAGAATAATACGATCTATTGGAATCCTGAATAAACCCAACGGCTTTCAGAAAATATACGTTGCCTTACTTTTTGACCACTTCTCGTCCAACGAAAGGCAACACATGGTTACGAAAATATTTTCATTAAACATCCTCGTTTACTTTCTCTTTAACCTAAACGAATAAGCTCATGTCAACGTGCGAATAAGCCCCGTTAAACCTCACAGAACCGTATTCATTGTGAACTATACCCCACCCATACTGCGAGTATGCATGTAACAGCGAGCTCCTGGACTAACTTTAAGTGTTGAGCCATTTTGTGATGAAACTATTGGATGTGATTGCTCCGTGTAGCCACTTTGATTTTCGTTAGTCATTTCTCAAGCGACTTGGGCGTGAGTCCGGGATACATGGTGTAGAAAGTGCCTGTAACTGTGCTGTGCCCTGGTTCCGTTGCATTTATCTTGAATTACAAATGTGGGCGATACTCGGCGATTCCTTTCTTTATTATCACTGTTAATGTATTAAGTGGGCAATTTTATGTGTCTAATTTAATTCTCTGCAAACAGTTTCAGCCGCTAATTTAAACTGGAATTGCTAACTTCTTCCTTGTTGGCAACTATAATAACAACATTATTGCACCGTCATACGGTGCTTTGGAATTTAATGTTATGTGCGGATTGTCTGGTCATTATCACCTTGAGCTAGTTGTGGTTTATAAATTTATGAAGTGAAATTTCACGTCATTGGAAATGGTTTAATGAGCTACTTTTGCTTTAATGGTAACTGCAGTTGTCACACTATAACGTTTAACATCTCTTCCTGCACATGGCGCTACCCAGTGATTGGCTGTTGGTTTTAGTATTTTAGTGAACTGTGTATTAATACAATGCCTGTGTGTTCTAGAAGCTGTTATTAGTATGCGCAAGCCCTCCTGCCTGTTGTTGTCACTTGAGCTCTCGTGCATGGAATTCAGACGCGTGACCGATGTGATCGCCAAACGTCGAGAATGTGCTGATTGCTGCGTAGATCTTTCAGGCTATCACAACATCATATTTCCGAATGTTTTCCATAATAGTTAATTCACGTATTTATGAAACCTTACAATTTGAGAATTTTTGAAACCAATAGCTTTTACAAACTGTTATTTTTCCTATTCACAAGGCCTGATAATGGACTTCATTTCATAACTAGTGAGCTCACATATGCAGTTATGTTAAAGTTATATTTGTGTAAAGCAATATTTTATTAATTTAAAGTTGGAGCCATAAGGCCGACCTTCTTTCAAAAGGTTTGAATTACTTTCATTGCTTTTATACAGATGAATAATCGATGTACACTCCTGGAAATTGAAATAAGAACACCGTGAATTCATTGTCCCAGGAAGGGGAAACTTTATTGACACATTCCTAGGGTCAGATACATCACATGATCACACTGACAGAACCACAGGCACATAGACACAGGCAACAGAGCATGCACAATGTCGGCACTAGTACAGTGTATATCCACCTTTCGCAGCAATGCAGGCTGCTATTCTCCCATGGAGACGATCGTAGAGATGCTGGATGTAGTCCTGTGGAACGGCTTGCCATGCCATTTCCACCTGGCGCCTCAGTTGGACCAACGTTCGTGCTGGACGTGCTGATCGCGTGAGACGACGCTTCATCCAGTCCCAAACATGCTCAATGGGGGACAGATCCGGAGATCTTGCTGGCCAGGGTAGTTGACTTACACCTTCTAGAGCACGTTGGGTGGCACGGGATACATGCGGACGTGCATTGTCCTGTTGGAACAGCAAGTTCCCTTGCCGGTCTAGGAATGGTAGAACGATGGGTTCGATGACGGTTTGGATGTACCGTGCACTATTCAGTGTCCCCTCGACGATCACCAGTGGTGTACGACCAGTGTAGGAGATCGCTCCCCACACCATGATGCCGGGTGTTGGCCCTGTGTGCCTCGGTCGTATGCAGTCCTGATTGTGGCGCTCACCTGCAAGGCGCCAAACACGCATACGACCATCATTGGCACCAAGGCAGAAGCGACTCTCATCGCTGAAGACGACACGTCTCCATTCGTCCCTCCATTCACGCCTGTCGCGACACCACTGGAGGCGGGCTGCACGATGTTGGGGCGTGAGCGGAAGACGGCCTAACGGTGTGTGGGACCGTAGCCCAGCTTCATGGAGATGGTTGCGAATGGTCCTCGCCGATACCCCAGGAGCAACAGTGTCCCTAATTTGCTGGGAAGTGGCGGTGCGGTCCCCTACGGCACTGCGTAGGATCCTACGGTCTTGGCGTGCATCCGTGCGTCGCTGCGGTCCGGTCCCAGGTCGACGGGCACGTGCACCTTCCGCCGACCACTGGCGACAACATCGATGTACTGTGGAGACCTCACGCCCCACGTGTTGAGCAATTCGGCGGTACGTCCACCCGGCCTCCCGCATGCCCACTACACGCCCTCGCTCAAAGTCCGTCAACTGCACATACGGTTCACGTCCACGCTGTCGCGGCATGCTACCAGTGTTAAAGACTGCGATGGAGCTCCGTATGCCACGGCAAACTGGCTGACACTGACGGCGGCGGTGCACAAATGCTGCGCAGCTAGCGCCATTCGACGGCCAACACCGCGGTTCCTGGTGTGTCCGCTGTGCCGTGCGTGTGATCATTGCTTGTACAGCCCTCTCGCAGTGTCCGGAGCAAGTATGGTGGGTGTGACACACCGGTGTCAATGTGTTCTTTTTTCCATTTTCAGGAGTGTAGATCAGCGCAATTTGCAAATGCTAACTAATCATTGTGTTGTTACCAGCGCGAAGTGTGTAGCAGTCGCCCTCAGTTTCTGATGGTGGCTCCGCTGTGGCAATCGCAGCTTTGGTGTCTCCCCCTGGTGGGAAAGGGGAAAGGCTGCCTGTTCACGTGCATTTAAGGGGCGCAATGAGCTCGCCAGTCCCGGAGATCATCGCCATCAGTTTAGTGTCTGTGCCGTCGTGATTGTGATTTAGTGTTTTTCATCGCCACTCTCCTCGTTCACTTTTACCGTCTCATTCGTCAGTGTTTGTGTGCAGTGCCGACAGTGTTTTCGTGTGTTTCCATCAAGTGTGAACGGCTTCATATTTTTTATTTATTGTGTCTCCTGTTTTTTAACCTCCGATTTGTTACTTTTCTGTCTTCTTTTCCTCCATTATTGTCGCTCTTGTGGCTAAAGAGCGGAGTAGATATAATCCGCTGCCAGCCCGCCTTTCTATAAGGTGCACAAATAACAATAAAGGAAAAAAAACTCCCCAGTCGGTCAGTGTGGGTCAGTCTGTCGTCCCAGCCTGCTAGTCTCTCTCTCGTCTGCATTTGGTAGGCAGTTAGTGTCTGTCGATCGGAGTGCTAGTATGTCTGTAGTTCGGATCAACCTTTAAAGCCGTAAAAATGAGGGTCTTTCCACTCCGCCAGTAACAGGACTCAGCGAGTGGTTGCCCAGTCGGGGCTTAGTTTCTGCATCTGGGTCTGCGCCTTAGGCCACCAGTCTGCTCGAGTTTGCTCAGGCAATGGTCATTGGCGGTTGGATCAATCAGTTGGTAGGTCGCGCACTGAGACACACGATGACTTTTCCGTCTTGAGCGTCGCTGCAAGTGAGGTCGCCACGGGAGACCAGTGGGCTGCAGCGTATAGCGAAGGATAGTGACTTCGCGGTCGACACGAGAGCAACAGGAGTCAACCCACGACATCGGTCTGGACGGTGCGAACTGCGACGCCATGAGACGTGAGATTAGGCGCACCTTCCTGCGTCCGTTGAAGCGGCTGGCAGCTGACAGTTCGGGAGAGCGATTCGGGGGTGCTGCGCCAGGTCTTCTCGAGAAATCGCTGTTTATTAGAAGTTAAGTGGTTGTTGATATCTTGTTTGGTTTACTCTTGTTAAATTCAACTTGTTTTCTTGATGAGGTCACCAGCTGTTTTGCTTTGGGGTCGTCCCACCATTGTTCTCCGTTTTCCCACCCGTGGAAAGGTGGTTGTTTATTAATTGGGTGGTCCGTTTTTCCCTTGTGGAGTAGGTGCCGGTTAGAGCAACCTGCGGTTCTGATTGTTCGGTATTCTCCCTAGCAATCTACCATACGTTAGCAGCTGCCTCTGTCATGTTTGTCGGATTTGGTGTGTTAACGAAATTATTGCTTGAAATGTAACGACCTGATACGTGAAATATGTTTTTATATTTGTAACTTTGATATTATTGCCTATGATCTTGAGAGTTGGTATCTATGTACTGTAGAGCATCTTAACTATTGATTGACCAACCTTGTAGAATTATATATAAGATTTCATTTCATGGGCTTTTATTTAAATGATCTTTTAGTCTATAAAGTTGCCACCCTTTCACTGTAAGACTTTTCTTAGAAGTTAAAATCAAGTTGCCCCTTCGGTGGAAAGGTTAATATTTTAATTGTTAGTATTTTGTACCATTACCATCCCTCCTACGGGGGATGCATAGTTTGTGTGCTTGAATAAATTGTTAAATATCTTAAATTAATCTGGTGTGTTGCAGATTTGGACCGGTGTAGTCTTTCAGAGGCAGTTGTGAGCGGTCGTTACTATGGCCGTGTCAAAAGGGAGTGGCAAGGTTCTCTGTCCGAAAGCTCATACAGTCAAAATGTGTTTCTTTGTGCCTCTGAATAAGTTGTAACTTTGATATTTAGAGGGTGCTTTCTGATTATAATTTTAAATCTGTTTCTTTTAAAAAATGCTTTTAGGCACTATTAAAGTGAAGAAACTTTCCACTTATTAAAAGGAATTTGGTTATGATTTCATCAATTACTCCCTGGCAACTACTTCCATGCTTACAAAATGTGATTAAATGTGTTAATGTTCTTGATGAATCGCTAGTAAATAAAATAAATTCTTAAAAATATTCTTTGAAAAAAAATCATGGTTCAGGAAGGTAATGGTGTGTCCAACCAGGATGATAAGCACCAATCTGGACATGTGCAGAGTGCAGCTATTTTTAGCCAGGATGAAAAACATAGACTGTCCAAGGGACAGTGGAGCCAACATTGAGCTTGCAATTGGTAGGGATGCATTGGATTTTCTCCACCTGCGAAATTTAATAGTAGCAGCAAGTTGATTTTAGCAGGGAGTATTTCCCAAATCGAAACGTATAGAGCTCAAGGGGAGTGGAATTTTAATCAATGGAACTAAGTGTAACATAATAGGACCAACTTTCCATCTAACAGCATCTATATCAGGAGTCACGCGGTTGAATGTTACACAGCCACGGCTGTCCTGGCTGGAAGAAACTTTTGAGTTTTTGCCAAAGCAGATTCTGTCCTTGTTAAATCAAACCCTGGAGTCAGGTCTGTTGAGATCCGTAATCCAGTTATTTAGGGCAAGAGCGATGCATATCAGCCGAACAGCCTGTGCAGCGTGTCGCTCAATGTAGTGATAGGCCACGACAAATAACGATTGTTTTGAGCACCTCTGTGCCAGTTGTCATCGCAACCTAAACTATGTTGTGAGTTGTTTTGTTTCTGATTAGGCAGCCAGCCAATTCCAAGAGGGAACCGACGGTAGTCCAAATCCCAGTGTATTAGATACCGAGGGCGTAAGATGGGTAGGTAATGGGTTAATCAAGCCTTAAGAGGAGTGGTCATCGAGTACGGAATTTTTTCGTTTTGTCTCATGGCATGTGTTTTAGGAGGAGTAGACCACATCTAAGTCTCCCAATAGTAGTAGTAAGTATGTCAGAAGTATGTGGCGAACCAAACGGGTCGACCCGTGTACCGGGTCTTTCCAAAGGGGGGAATAATGTAGCAGCACCACCATTAAGATAGGACAAAATTAGTTTCGGTGCAGTATTTCTGAGTGCACAAGTTACAGACAGGCATAAGGCTGTTGACAGTGAGTTCAAATGGTTCAAATGGCTCTGAGCACTATGGGACTCAACTGCTGTGGTTATCAGTCCCCTAGAACTTAGAACCACTTAAACCTAACTAACCTAAAGACATCACACACACCCATGCCTGAGGCAGGATTCGAACCTGCGACCGTAGCAGCAGCGCGGCTCCGGACTGGAGCGCCTAGAACCGCACGGCCACCGCGGCCGGCTGACAGTGAGTTACACTTAACAGTGGTTGAGAAGTAGAATGGAGGCCACAGGGCTGTAGAACTGCTGAAAAGAGTAAACACAGTGGTTCGGATGGCACGAGTTATAGTTCGAAGGGTCCCACTAGCCCAAGCCAGGTGTTATGAATACATGACTCACAAGGGAATAGTCAGACTTGTCATGTCGAAACCTGTGTTGCTTTTTTTACCACTGTGAGTTAACATTGCAAGAAGTCTGTATGCAGAATTTTAGCTGCTGACATGACCTGGGAGTCTGTAAACAATTTTATGAAGTAAGACGTTATTTTCGCATGGTTTCCACGCTTATAACTGCCTCTTGTACAACCCTGACCTCTCTCGCTACGTTATACCAACGCCATCTAGGGACAAGGTGGCGTTAGCTACGCGCCGCTCTCTTGCCACAGCGGTGAGAGAGCTGATTCCCTCAGTGAAAGCGATCGTATGATAATTAAACATTCGTTGACAAATATGGCTGATATATTACCTACGACATTCTTTCCAAATAGCTATGAAATAGACACAAATAAATATACGGTTTAGAACACGACCAAATTTTATTTCTTGTAATTACCGCAAAAATGCGAAACATTGATACATTGTTCAAAACATAGGTTTTTTGTGCACCAAGAACATACAAGTAAAGACGACATATGACAGCCCTGCGAATCACAGACGTTGTTAGATGTCCGTAGACAAAACTGGGCTGGTGTTACGAATGAATCAGGCCTAATATCAGCATATTTCGAGGAGTGCCACGCATATTTAATCAAATTCTGAAATCGTGGGGAGGAAAATTGATAATGTACTACTGATTGCAGCTTGAGAATATTGTCACGGTGATAGACAGGAAATTGCAGTGATCAGCACACAATAATTTTCTCTGTTAGTTTTCTGTAAAATGCCTCCCACTGGCGGAAAAATTCTCTGTCTACAGGTTGGATTACGTTGGTCGTGCCGGGTGGAATCTGAAGCATCTCTACTTCTTTGTCAGGGTGGGCTCGAAATACAGCTTTTCATGAATCAGACCTTTTATGACCTGACCACGAGTCTAGGAGAAAAGATTTGTTCCCGCAGAACGGAAAAAAAGCATGACGCATAAAAAGTGTAACGTTTTCATTTCCATTTTTCCAGACTTCGATGCGTCTACCACAAGATTGTTTGTGTAGAACATAGTTCTTTTGACACGTGGTCCAAAACGTCCAGTTGGTTCTTGAAGACACACATAAATTTTAGGCAGCAATGAACCATCCAGACTAATTATGGGCATTATAGTGTATGAATGGGTGAGTGCAGTCGTGGACTGTGCAATCACCTTAATATGTTTTTCCCGTTTGAATGACAGTGTTCTTTTCGCATGCATTTCTTTTTGAAAACCTGACTGATCTGCATTGTACACGTATGATTCACTAAAACTAGGGATCTTATTTTTTGCATTCGTAAGAAAAGCTTATATCATTTCGATTTGTGTCACTTCATTTTCCGACCTGTTTCTCGATACAAATTTTGTTATTTTTCTTGCCACAATTTTATGTGATCTTTTTAAGCGACTAATCCAGCTTTGAGAAGCTGTAAATTCTTTAGCGCTTATCGCGTTGGCAATCTCTAACGCCCAGTCACTCAAAGTTGTATTGCTCACACCAAATGACTGTTGTCTGGCATCGATAAATAAAAAGTCGCGCAGTTATCTCCGTCGCAATTCCCAGTCGACTATTACGTCGTCGAGCGACTTGCTTTTTCCATCTATACAATTCACGTTCAGATCGGACAAAGCGATGCTTATTTTGAACAGTACTGACACGTAGGCGTTTCTTACCACTTTCGTTCAACCAATACGTCACCGCTTTTTCTTTGTCTGATAAGGTAATTGTAGTTGCTGGTGTTACATTCGGAGATAATTGATGATGGTACGCGGCACTATCACTCGAAGGGTCTTCACGAGTGCTACTTTCGTCGGTGTCTACGCCGTCTGTATAGTCACAGTCTGCAATATCGAGTGTTCCAGTTGTTTCTAGCCACATGTCTACGCCATTTACATGCTCGTCTAGAAGTTTAACAACCATGTCGCACAACACATAGTCTTCACACGTGTTTTCTGTTGATTGCTTCATTTGGCATCTGTGGTATATCTCTATGGGAAGCAGCAAAACATATACAGGGTTCGCCATCACTTGTGAGGAGAGATTGAATGTTCACCGTAAAGTGGCTTGCGGAGTATAGATGAACATGTACAGAACATCTTTCATATCTCTAACCAATCTCAGGACGGTATGTTTCGAAATACGTACCAGAAATTAAAAGGACGTGCATGCCACAGAAACGATTATTCGTTCCCCCTTTCCACCAAAACCTTGCAGCGATATTCCTCTTTAGTGAACGCCGCGGTAAGACGGCCGCTCTTCCCAACCATGCGCACAACGCTCGCGACTCGCCATTTCCAGGGGTGGCCAGCCGTCACTGCAAGCGCCAAGCAGGAAACACAGCCATGATGTTCGTGATTTTTTTTAGGGACTTCCAGTTCATGTCAGCAGCTACAATTTTGCAAACGGACCTTTTGCACAGTTAAATAACAGTGCTAAAAAAATCAATACATGTTTCGGCATGACATGTCTGACCATTCCCTTGTCAGAGCGGTGAGTTAGCAAGACAGAGGCGCATAGCTGCATATAAATAGGCGCCGTTCCACTGACAAGGCATTCAAGTGTGACAGTTCTCCTGGACAGCGGGGCATGTCACACCACCGGCTGCATGCAGCAGCAGATGGGGTACCAGCATTCCAGTCCACGGCAGGTCGCTGGTTCGACCCTATGAAGCCAACACGGGGTGCACAGCCAGCCAGCAGCGGGCCACGCCACGGTTCGCTACTGCAGGCAGTCTAGTTCGCTACCAACACGCGCCGGAGGCATCCCGCGGTGAGGGCCGCAGATTCAGACACCAGATCATGGGCACCGTTGCCACCATGATCTTAGCCACGTCGGCGAGGAAGCACGCCCATTCCATGCCATGCCTTTTGGCATACAGTGAAGTGGTGTCCTCAGCATTGCAGGTCCGGACGACGCAGAATTAGAGGAATGGGGACACTGCAGCTGGAAATAATAAAGCACTTGGGAAACTCGGACGAGTTTTAATACGGCGTATCTTGACAGTTTCCATCCTCGTCCAACATTCCATCTACAGCGCCATGTCTCGCGGCTGAAGATTCACGTGTGAACAGCCCGACTGAGTTTGTCTCATAGATTTTCTACTGGGTTTAAATTTAGAGAGTCTGATGGCCAGAGTAATACGGTAAACTTCATCTTGGTGCTTCTCGAACCACAAAGGTACACTGGGAGTGGCATGATACATTGTACAGTATTACAGAGCGGACGAGTGGAGACTCCTCTACATGAAGTCAAGATAGCAGTTGGTTACATGTGAAGTGTCTCTTACATTAGGAGATCATGATCAAAGTTCAGTTATTATTAACTACGTTTACAGTCGGCTTGTTCCCCACTGGCCTTGTAGCCTTTGCCTCATTCACCAGCGTGATGGATCTCCTCTGAGGGCTTCTGGGGCAGTTCCGCATGTGCAGGCCCAGGCAAAGAATGAGTTGCCTCGGTCCGGCACGAATGGCCTCATACTAGCTGCTGGAGTGTGCTCCATCTTACTCCAAATCTTATGTTGTCCCGTTATGAGCCGTCCGCGATGTAACGTTGTTGGAAGTCGTGTTGAAAGTCGTCCTTCCTAAGGCCCATGTAGATTTCAGCATCAGAAGACACCTAAGTGTTGAACAGGGACATAGACCACACAAGCCCTTTCTATGGGTTCCCACACTGAAGACTGGTGTTTTCAGCATTCCGTGACGTAGTGTTGTTGAATGACAGTCAGCTTCTCCATCAGAAAGGTGCCCAGCAATATGACGTGCACAACGCGAAGACCTTCATATCAGGTACATCTCTGGCTGCTTCAAAGATTGCTCTAGAGTATGTAGGACAAAGATTCGCTGTAGTATAGTAGTAATAGAAACTATTGCTACTATTGTGAACGTCTTCGATCAATGATCGACTTCTTGAGAACTCGACAGCCCAAGTATTGAAATGAAGCTAACATGAGGGTATTGCGTGATGATTGGTACTGCAGGTGTCCGTGTTATTCTGCACTATTGCATAACAGGCTGTTAACTGCTGTGTAGACTCTATGACACTGGTTTTTATGAAATAGGAACAGTTTCTTTCGACATCTTTTATGATCTAACGAATATGAGATTCATGGTTTCGTTGGTTTCCTGTCCTGTGCTATTTTCTGCTGAGTACTCTTTCTCTCTCTCTGGGCGCGGTGTTGTAACGTGCTGAGGCCTGACCCACTTGGTACATACCGTTTATTTCCCGGTTCTATGTCTGCCTCTGGCGTGACTACACTTTGCTTGCAGCAAGGTGAATGAGTTTTAATAAAATGTTCTTATTTTCAACCCCTTATTATTCTGCTCCCTCACAGTATTGTCCTCCTGCTAGGTGCCAGCGTACTGAGGGAAAACGAGCCCCATATAAAGTTCAATCCCTGTTGGTTCATTATGGCCATGGGACATGGCTGGTATGTTATTTCCAAATCAATAAATTTTACCAACAGCCGCACACTTTAAGGTATGTTATTTTATTCAGAAAGCATCCAGTTTCAGCAGTTCATTTTGGTTTGGTATGAAACATGTGCACAACTATTGGAATTTACGACATCCAGTCTTATGGCGCTATACGATGAGTTCGTTGATTTAAAATATGCGTATGGGGCCTGAAGATGGCAAAATGAATAGGCGAAACTACTTGCTTACAGAATAGAATAAAATATCTTAACGTGTACGGCAGTTGGCAAAGCTTATTGTATTGGAAAAACAATACATATTATATAGTACATGGTCCCTAAGGATAGATATACACTCATGTCGACTCATTGTGACCTCACCCAAATAATGCCACGAAAGCACTACTCAGACCGTAACACAATCTGGTTGTGTGCTTTAAGGGTGTCCGATGGAGCACAAAACGTGTTTTATCTGAAAAGGTTACCTGCTGGCTCTCAATGGACGTCCAGTTGCGGTATGAACCTGCCAATACTATTCATAGCCAGTGAGCAGCACTCAGCATTGTTGAGTGAACCCCGCAACTGTTGTAGAGGTCGATACACAGCAACATTCACTGGGCGATTGTTTATGAGACACCGTTGGGAGCCCCTTGGTCCACTTGAGCAGCCAGTTGCTCAACAATTGCACGTGTAATCGAACGTATACATCTCCGTGACAGTCGTACACCTCTGCCATGTATGGTCCGTGGGGCACCACAGCTGCCTGCAAGCAGTTTTGGATAGCGTCATTTCTCCAAGCGCGGCATACATGAACCAATGCAGCACGCGAACCATTTACAAACCCAGCTGTTTCGGAAATGCTTCCCTCCTTTTCCTGGAGGCCAATGATCATGTCCGCTTCCTCCAACAGGCTTTATATACCTTGCAGTGCTAGTGATGCCATCGGCCGTCTGTGAATGGTTATTGAACGTTGACGTCGAAAATCGGTGGTGCTCACTTTAATGTGACTGGACCATATATATTGTGTTCGTTCCACCTTCAATCGCTCCGCACACGTACCCTAAGATAATTAAGAATGTGACTGCTTGTAGTGATTGTTTTGCAGTGATTTAATTGCACAGTAAATGACCTTTTTTCGTTTTGATGCGCAAGACTTCACATTTGCGTCAACTGAAAATCGCTGCACGATGCATCGTTCCGATAGGGGTAGTGGCAGTAGTGAACAAGCCAGAGTTAATAGGACTGGATGACATACGTCACACTTAATTCCACTGAAACCTAGTCAGTGACCTGGATAAATTGCGCATAATTTCACATGTTCTGTGAATACGGCCACAAGTTGGCGTGCAATGATCAGGTCATTATGTGAGCTTTATTTGCACAAGTGAGATCTCTATGCGCTGCTGACCATACCTGGTATTAACTCGGTTGAAGAGAAGTAAGCAGTGTGATCTACAAATAAAAGAATCGCAGGTAGTTGTATCGTCTGAGGGGTATCATGGAGCCCATTTCTTCGTTGGCAACGGCCGGGGTGGCCGAGTGGTTCTAGGCGCTACAGTCTGGAACCGCACGACCGCGACGGTCGCAGGTTCGAATCCTGCCTAGGGCGTGGATGTGTGTGATGTCCCTAGGTTAGTTAGGTTTAAGTAGTTCTAAATTCTAGGGGACTGATGACCTTGGAAGTTACGTCCCACAGTGCTCAGAGCCATTTGAACCATCTCCGTTGGCATGATTCTCAGATAATGACCGTCAGGGTGTAATGTGGTTCGTAGATAAAGGAACATCAATATATATCCATCGTACGTATGGTGACAGCTTACCGTGCAGGTGAATATGCAATGTTGCACCTGCGACATGGTCGGCTCATTACTACATTCACTGTAATTTTTCTTATGGTTGAACACTGAATATTCGGTTGACCTTACTAGAATGGACAACATGGATGACTTGCAAGATATAAATGGTGAAGATATTCAAAGGATTCTTCGTGTATTTGAAGTGGCAGAAAAAAATATGTCGCAGCAAAATTGTCGATGTTGTAGGCTTGAGAGACAGGTAATGAGGTAAGTTGGAAGCATTTAAGAGTAATTACCTACGAGTACTTACAGTGAAGCGAGTATATATCCATCTTACATATGGTGACAGCTTACCGTGCAGGTGAATATGCAATGTTGCACCTGCGAGATGGTCAGCTCATTACTACATTCACTGTAATTTTCCTTATGGTTGAACACTGAAGTGAGTATCTGGAAATAAATGATCTTGGAGGCAGGTAGTTGTACAGGTCATTGCACGCCAATGATTTCTATTAATACTACATCGTAATTTACTTACTAGCTCCAGAATGAGATTTTCACTCTGCAGCGGAGTGTGCGCTGATATAAAACTTCCTGGCAGATTAAAACTGTGTGCCCGACCGAGACTCGAACTCGGGACCTTTGCCTTTCGCGGGCAAGTGCTCTACCATCTGAGCTACCGAAGCACGACTCACGCCCGGTTCTCACAGCTTTACTTCTGCCAGTACCTCGTCTCCTGCCTTCCAAACTTTACAGAAGCTCTTCTGCGAACCTTGCAGAACTAGCACTCCTGAAAGAAAGGATATTGCGGAGACATGGCTTAGCCACAGCCTGGGGGATGTTTCCAGAATGAGTTTTCACTCTGCAGCGGAGTGTGCGCTGATATGAAACTTCCTGGCAGATTAAAACTATGTGCCCGACCGAGACTCGAACTCGGGACCTTTGCCTTTCGCGGGCAAGTGCTCTACCATCTGAGCTACCGAAGCACGTTTCCAGAATGAGATTTTCACTCTGCAGCGGAGTGTGCGCTGATATGAAACTTCCTGGCAGATTAAAGCTGTGTGCCCGACCGAGACTCGCACTCGGGACCTTTGCCTTTCGCGGGCAAGTGCTCTACCATCTGAGCTACCGAAGCACGACTCACACCCGGTACTCACAGCTTTACTTCTGCCAGTACCTCGTCTCCTACCTTCCAAACTTTACAGAAGCTCTTCTGCGAACCTTGCAGAACTAGCACTCCTGAAACTGCCAGAAAAGTTTCATATCAGCGCACACTCCGCTGCAGAGTGAAAATCTCATTCTGGAAACATCCCCCAGGCTGTGGCTAAGCCATGTCTCCGCAATGTCCTTTCTTTCAGGAGTGCTAGTCCTGCAAGGTTCGCAGAAGAGCTTCTGTAAAGTTTGGAAGGTAGGAGACGAGGTATTGGCAGAAGTAAAGCTGTGAGTACCGGGCGTGAGTCGTGCTTCGGTAGCTCAGATGGTAGAGCACTTGCCCGCGAAAGGCAAAGGTCCCGAGTTCGAGTCGCGGTCGGGCACATACTTACTAGCTGTTCGCATGTATGTTTTCACCGCAGTATCGTAGCTGATTCCCCTAACTGACGACTATACGTGAAGCTTAAAAACGTTGTAGAAAGGGAATAACTGCAGAGAATGACGTCAAATTTTAACAACTTAGACTTGACACAAGGGAAATGTCATAAAACCAAACAAAAAAGGAAGGAAAATTTGACCAACAGTTGGTGCTGGAAGTGTCAGAATATGCACACCAACAGACACGCGACACATGGCTGATCCTCAGATAGCATCCTAGACACCCAATATTACTGTCTCCATGATAATCAAGCGCTGCTGGGGAGGCTCTATTCCAAGAACGGTGACTATGTGCCGCCGCGTGGGATTAGCCGAGCGGTTTGAGGCGCTGCAGTCTGGGACTGTGCGGCTGGTGCCGGCGGAGGTTCGAGTCCCCCTCGGGCATTGGTGTTTGTCCTTAGGATAACTTAGGTTAAGTAGTGTATAAGCTTAGGCACTGATGACCTTAGCAGTTAAGTCCCATAAGATTACACGCACAGTTGAACATCTTTTTTTATTTTTATTTTTATTTTTTTTTTATTGTGAACCAGTAACCTTGCAGGACCTTCTAGGGGCCAGGATAAAATGATAAAAACATTCGAAATGACACGTTCTTTTGAAGAACAATGTTACCGAGGGAGGAAATCACTTCATAAGATGTCTGTCGAGAAAGTGGCCATAGGACAGCAGGAGGGGTCGAGCGGTGGTGAGTAAAAATGCAGGGCGCGAGGGTTTCCCGAACGGTGGACATGTCTATGAGCACGATTCGGAAATTCCTACGAAACATCTTGCATTGTTTTCCATACAAATCACGCGTATTCAAGAGTTGCTTACTGATGACCGGCCGAAAAGACAAACGTTAGCTTTCGAATTTCTTGCGCGCATGGAGTGTACGTGCAAACTGAGGAGCTACTTGACTGAGAAGTAGCGACTTAGATCTCGGAAACTGACTTACGGGAGGGAGAGCGGTGTACTGACCATATGCCCCTCCATATCCGCATCCAGTGACGCCTATGGGCTGAGAATGACACGGCGGCCGGCTGGTATCTTTAAGCCTTTGTAAGTAGGCTGATTATGTTTTCTTTATGTAAGTAGGCTGTTTATGTTTTCTTATTGGCAACGTTACGTAGCGCTCTCTGTATGAAAATCACTGGCTGTGCTGTGTGCAGTCTGCAGCTAGTTTGCATTGTTGTCTGCCATTGTAGTGTTGGGCAGCGCATAGCGTTACGCAGTTGGAGGTAAGCCGCCAGCAGTGGTGGATGTGGGGAGAGAGATTGCGGAGTTTTGAAATTTGTTATACTGGATATTATGAACTGCTATATATATTATGACTATTAAGGTAAATACATTGTTTGTTCTCTATTAAAATCTTTCATTTGCTAACTATCCCTATCAGTAGTTAGTGACTTCCGTAGTTTGAATCTTTTATTTAGCTGGCAGTAGTGGCGCTCGCTGTATTGCAATATTTCGAGTAACGAAGATTTTTGGTGAGGTAAGTGATTTGTGAAAGGTACAGGTTAATGTTAGTCAGGGCCATTCCTTTGTAGAAGTCAGATTGCGTTGCGCTAAAAAATATTGTGTGTCAGTTTAAGCACAGTCTTGTATAATTGTTCAAAGGGGATGTTTCACCTTCATGGCCTGTTCGGGAGGAGTTTAGTTTTTGTTTTGTTTTATGGAGTGAACACTGAATGGCCGTGTAATATTCTGTGGACAGAAAAAGCGAATTACATTTCTAGCGACTAAGTTAATAAGCTGAATTGCACAATATGCGCAAAGGAAAACCCACACGCATATCAACCGATAGCTCTTCATGCGTGGTGTGGGTTGACAGCATAGGGCAGTATTTTTCCGAAGACATGAGTTCTGGGGATCCTCTGACCTATACTGTCTCTTACTGGAGTCTTTTTGTCGCAACGTCATTCCAACCCTACAAGAGAATGGATGTTTGAGTAGTTTCATTTTTATGCAAGTTGGCGCTTCTCTGCACATCGCACATTCAGTGACGCAGCTGCTGCATATACTTTTCCCCTTCACCCTGTCCTCCCAAATCACCTGATGTTCATCCGTGTGACTTCTGGCTGTGGGTTTTTGTGGAAGATGCTATGTTCAGTGATCCAATTATGAGCGCTCTTGATATGATGGTACGCATTGGGCACCGCATTTTGAACGTGACCGTCAAGACAGTCCAGTCTATAGTTCAACACGCATTTGTCGATTTCAGTGCACAGAGAAAAATGGTGGACATCATGTGCAACTTGTCTCGCTCAATCCTCACGACAATCAGAAACCGGTTTTATTTATTTTGTGCAGGTTTTGGACAATGGAAAATTAAAAACCGGCGTTATTTTGCTTCTTATGTGGTTCTTGGCCTAATACCAATTAAAAAAGCGATGTCATTTTGCTGTTTATACGGTGTTTGGCCTCAAGTCCATTAAAAACCGGTTTTTTCCATCCGATGTGGTACGACCTTGTCTTGTTGGCTGAGCTTGCCTAACAGAGTGCGACAATTGATGACTGCTGGACATCGCAAGTCATGCGCATTTAAAGCATGCATTGTTTGATGTGCAACTTAAACCAAGAGCGTCGTATTGCGTTTCGTCTGTCATTTGAAACGGTACCATTTACGTTAAGACACTTAGAGAGTCTTTTATTGGTAAAATGTTTGTTATTTCTTCCACATATTTTCCCTCTGTTTTAGTACTGCGATGTTCAAATTTGACGTCATTTTGAGCAATTGTTCTGCTTGTACAACTTTTTGAAATTTGAGTGTTAATTATGGACAACCTGTACATAAAATGGTAGACTTCTCATAGCACCTTGTTCATAATAATGTTTGTAGCTACGGTGTACTTATGAGTACTAATTATTAGCAGTTACTCCTAATCGTTCATTTTCAAATCAAATATTCTTCATAAGATGTTAAACACACTTCGAGTTATTCTTATACTACTGTACAAAATTCCACTTGGGCTTGTAGCGTTAAACACAGAAAAGACTTATTCCTGTCTTACATTTCTCCTAACTTTTATCCTTTATGAATCACTGAATGTTAATAAAATTTTAATGACATAGGTCCAACATCTTTCATTATTTGCTATGTGCTATTTGATGTACTCTTTCAAGCTGGCATTTAGAGCTAAAAGTACTGTCGCGCTTTTCATATATTCTAAAGCACTTTCAGGGGATAACTTTATAACTTTCTGGATTCAAATGATTTTTGTAACATTTAAATGTGTAGCTCAGCTACACTCCCAACGTATTTACGAACAGATAGTAACACAAATAGTTTCACTTTATGAATCACTCCCAGTCTGTGGCCAAATCACCGACGATCGTTCTCTTACATCCTCTTACATCACAAGGAACCAATTGGTCAAGCAGGTCTGCAGTTTCGTCTGAGCTATTGTGTTTTGTAGTGTATAAGATGTGCTCGATTAATAGAAAGCGTTACCCTTGTTGAGGTGCCCTCGGTTGGTTTTTCGAATAGGATGTTACCTCATTCGAATTCGAACCTCTGTTCCATGGCTCAACAAAAATTAAATTAAATACAACAGACATTGCATTAGAAGTAACTAAGTTACATTATAAGTGTTCGAACATAGGGGTGACATTTGATAGTTACTTTCAGACGTGGTTTTATTATTTTGGTTGCGGTGATTTGTAGGATCCTATTTGTAAGTAAGTGTTTCCAAAGAGTTTCCAAGTTTGGTAACATCAGCTAAGGCTGAAAAAAAGAAAAAGGGTTTCGTTTACAAGATGGATACTGAGTGCCTCTAAGGCTGTATGCCTAGTGGACTTAAATACGATTTTTCTTGAGTTGCGATCTAACTGTATCATACAGTTATTATCTAGAACTATAGATACGAAAGGATTATAAACCATAATAATAGTACCCTTAGAGCATAAGCAGATATTCCATTGGGCACTCACATTAAAATTTTTCAATATAGCTGCGCTGCTACTACTGATCATGGGTGATACAGCAATCAGTGTTAAAATTCATGATGGAACCTTCAGCTGTCATTAATTTTGGACAATTCACTACTAGTTTCGGTCAGTGATCATCATCAAGCTTAGCTGGAATAAACGGCAGCGAACTCAAACCATAATTCCATGCCTTTATGCAAATCAATCTTGATAATGGTCATTGACCGGTAGTGGTAGCGCATTGTGTAAAATAAATGACAGATGAAGGCTTCACCATGTCTTTTAAGAATTATTTGTTGGCTGATAATCCCCATGTACAAGAAAATTAAAAGTACAGTAGTCAGCTTCTAATATATTTAGATAGCCGAAGATACCATTCCCATATACTTTGATGTGATACAACATTTCGTCTAATGCACACTACTAAATATGTAGAGACATCGTCATAAATCTAATACCTTGTATGTGTAAAAAGTTGAAACGTCATCCTGTCGATAGCACTGCAATGTTTGTTCAAGCCCAGAAAAGCAAGCAGAGCAGTGAGCGTGACGGCTCGGTAGTGAAACTCGATAAAATGGACAGTGTTTCGGCCAGAAAAAACAGAAAGCGCAGCGAGTCGAAGGCTAAAAATGGGTGTCGTCCATTTTCCACTCCAGGCTGAAGTATAGCACGGCTGCATGACTCCTGGCGTTGGGATAAGCATCAGCGACGTCGGAATTCCCTACCCGAAGCTCGAAAGGCAGACATACGAGCGGCGCCTGACGCGATGGGCACGCCAGATAGCCGCTCCGTGTGACGTATGCACAGTGGTTGCGGCAGCGCCACGCATCCTGCCCGGGTGGGGGGGAGGGTCGGAGGGGGGAGGGTGATCGCAAACTACAACTGCAACACCACAGCGATCTCCTGACAGTTACTACCCAGTAGATTCATGGCGAAGTAAATGGAAATTAAATTTAGGACACAGAGGTCACCAACTTTCCATTACCTAGCAAAGGCTGAACTCTTCTCCGATTTCGTGTTGACATTTTTCCATTTTCCTTTTACCTTGCATTCTTCGGATATGAAATACAGTGTATTCAGACGATCAGTAACGAATGAAGCAACTTCTCTCCACACAGTTCAACTCTTATGATGTCTCCGGAACACACCTGTAAAGGTATAACTGCTCAGTGTGACCTATATTTTATGAACTCCTGTGACAAGAAATGGTCGAAACATGAACGAGCTTTCTTAGATTCGGCATTCGTTATGCATTAAAAGGTTATGCATTACAAGAAGAGTGGACTTGTGCGTCACCTTTACAAAAAGAAAGTCCGTAATTTACGGTCAACGTTAGGCAGTTCAATGGAATTGACGGCGTCTTTGATTTATTATAAAACAATCAAAGGAGGCTCTAAACTAATGGGTATCTGTGTTCTGTAGTAAATATTGACGATTCGAGAAGTACAGCAATCATTTTACTTGACGTACAATGCAAAGAGAACAAGGGAATGATGGTAAATTATTCTAATTTGTATTTTGTACGAACCGTGCTAGAATAGTATTTGTTGGAATGCATTAAATTCTATATGAAGTTTACAGAAGTGAATTATTTGCAGTCACCTCCTTGACGAATTTCCGAAATATGAGCTCACGTGTACTGGATGTACTAACTATTGAATTACAAATGTGCGACCAGTGTACATCTGATGGGGAAACGATACAGTCAGAACATTTGTATATGGAATTCTGAAGTACTTTAAAATATAGCATATCTACTGAGTATATTTTGAAGTGTGAAGATATGTTAAACGAAAAAAAAAACCGGTGTAGATAACATTTTCTAGAGAAATTCTTTTTCTCTTTATTTTTTAAATGATTACTTCTTACCACTTCCTCCACTTCAATTAACGTACAGTAATTGCACTCTTGAAATTCTTCGTTCTTCAAAGCACTGCTCTTTCTAGAAAGCTATCCAGTGTGTATTTCCCATAAACTTTATAAAAATGTTTTCACTCTTCCCTTCAACACATGCTACACCTGACCTAAATTCTCAGTGGGCTCTGATGTTGCCCAACATGATCACCTGTCGTCATCCATATTGTAATGACTTACGATATTCATTATTTTGCTTTTTAGACAACTTCAGTCTCCGTCACGCACTCAGTGACGTAAGCCTGCAGTTGTTACCATTGTCTTCAGTTTCATGGCCCTCTATTAAGGTCTATTCACGTATCACACAATGTCTTTAGGAGAAGCGAACTGGAGAAGGTTTTCAAGTTTCTTTGCATACCGTTGTACGGGATCCGACCTTAATTTTCAAAAAATGCTTTCCGTAGTAGTCACACACGGACTATGCTCCTCACCTTTTTAGAAATTCTGGTCAGATGTTTGTTTGTGGATAGCAACACACTTTTTATTCTCTCGGAAGATGACAAATTCGGCGGGTTGATAAAAAAAAGCTGTAAACATTACAAGTAAGTAACTTATCCCAATAGACTCCATCTGACTATCGCAGTATTTTCTGTGGCTGGTGTCCTTAACTTGATAGCGCTTTGGAAGCTACTACAACGTCGTGGCGCATAAGGTAACATACTAGAAAGACTTCATGTTGTGCGTTACAAATCTCTTAAAACTCTTGAGCGTTGATGATGGGCCGGCCGTTGTGGCCGAGTGGTTCTAGGCGCTTCAGTCTGGAACCGCGCGACCGCTACGGTAGCAGGTTCGAATCCTGCCTCGGGCATGGACGTGTGTGATGTAATTAGGTTAGTTAGCTTTAAGTAGTTCTAAGTTCTAGGGGACTGATGACCTCAGATATTAAGTCCCATAGTGCTCAGAGCCATTTCTGATGACGACGACAAATCAAATACTGGAAGAAGAAGTCTTTTGCTCATCTGTGTAACGTAACTGACTCTGTTGAGATGAAAATTTAGTCCCTACGAACCCAGATACTTACTTAACGAAATTTTGTCATTCTCAGTTTCCGTGATGAATAATAATATTTCTGGAATTGCGTCAATATGGAACTGTATCTTATGAAAACTATCGAATTCTTACCGTGATGTACTTAAAAGCGAGCAGCGTAGGATAAAAAATGCAACACCTTTTTTCAGAAAGCATGTTGGTTTAATTCAAGTTTCCAGTACACCAAATTATTCCCCAATTTGTCTGGCTACAAAGCCTTTTCTACATAATCTTGTTCAAAGCGATGACCTTACGCCACCTTACCGGGAGTACCAGCATGCCTACATGGTACTACTCTAATGGTCAATGTCGGAGCCAACTTCTTGCTGCAGAGTGCACCCTTTATTGGGCCGAACGAAGGAACGCGGCGGGCACACACCTTTGAACACCCCAACTCGTGGAAGAGTGCCTCAGCACTACCAACAGAGACGTCCAGTTGAGCAGCAAGGTGTTTGATTATGACCGGTCAATTCCATCGATTGGGAGTTTGCGCAAGTTCCAACATTGGAAGCCACAACTGTGTGCTGCCGGCGAGCCTTCGCGTCATTGTTTCGACGACACACTTCGCGCAAAGACTCACCGTACTTCACGGCCAGATCTCGTTAGACAATCTGCAAGCACCTATGAACATCGGCGATGCTCTGATTTTTCAACAAAGATAATCTGTGCCACTCCTCTGCTTGGAACGCACCTCCGTCACAGACGCCATCTTGAAAGCTACACCATCTACCAGAACTTAGTGAAACTGTTACAGCGAGGCGGGAATTTCCACGACGTCGTGCAATGGATTTAGTATTTTTTCAAAGGAAGTTGGCTGAAGGACTTTTTTGTTTTTGAAGTCTTATGGGACTTAATCGATAAGGTGAACAGTGCCTAAGCTTACAGACTAGTTAACCTAAATTACCCTAAGGACAAACACACACACCCATGCCCGAGGGAGGACTCGAACCTCCACCGGTACCAGCCGCACAGTCCATGACTGCAGCGCCAATTCCGCTCGGCTAATCCCGCTCGGCGGCTGAATTAATGTGCTGGGTTACCTACTGAACATTCTTCCTGTTTCAGGAAGAAAGTGAGAACTGGAAAAATCCGTTTTGATACCAAAGTTACTGTAAACGTCATATTCGCTGTTAGTAAACAGAACCACAAAACATTGTAAATAACAAAAACGTTTAGAATAATTTTTACGAAATAACGCAAGCAAATTATAATACTGCGCAAGGGCGTTGAAAAGATCTGTAAGTAGATACGCGAGCTCACACAGTACTTCAGGAAAGTTGTGGTATGACAAGTTCCTGAAAACGAAGAAAACTCCCGGCGTTACAGCTGTCAGCTCAAAAATCCAAATATAATTTCGAACTTGCACGAATGAGAAATAACCCTTTTCTCATTGAGTCGGAGCCAGGAAATAAAGCTGTAACTCGAGCACATTCAGCACAATATAGCATATAAACATGTAAAATTTATTAACATCACGGAACACACATGCCGGAGCCTTTGTTCTCAAGATGCCAAACTAAAATGCTGCTTATCTGTGGGTACTGTTCAGGAGCTAGATGGTGGTGGTGGTGGTGGCGAAGCTGTTACAGCCGTTACATTCGATTGATATTTGCGTAATAATTCCTCCGTCCTTATGTTGGACACGGTGTGGCCGGTAGCAAATAGTACTGTCCGTTCATTATCATTCTATTAAGCCAACTAACATTTCTGCTACTTGATAAAATCACAACTGTCAGGTTCAAAGCATATAACATGACCGGATAATATAGAAATGAAGTAGTTATGTTTCTGCATCACCCGATGCCTTGGACGTCTGAAGCAAAAGTCATCGTAAAAATTGTGTACTACAGCCATGAATACCAAAAATGACGATACTACTAACGTTGAATATATTTGTCTCAGTAACCCGGTAGCGGGGTAAAGGTGTGAACACTAGGGCGCGTGGGCACCGTGTGTGGCAGAGAGAGGCTTGGGTCGGTCTTGGAAGCGTGTGCGGTTAGCCGGGTCGATCAACGCGACCTCTCGCAATAAGCGGGAATTCCGGATTCATGTCCCTCTCCGACACAAATGTTCAAGTGCCACAAATAGGTACTCTTTCAGTACCTAATGCTGCTGATATCAAAATTATACGCAATAGGGCAAATATTTCGGAACGATTCCTATTGTTTTATTACCCAAAACATGTTTCGGAGAAACTGATACATTTTCAATAGGTTTCTTTGTACCCCATCATGTAACATCCTTTTATGCATCACACTACACAAAAGGTTTTGAGATTATGGCATTTACATTGATAATACTTCTACTAATTTAAATACATTAATCTTAAGACTGTTATGTATCATAAAGCAATAAATTCTTTACATAATATATTACCGGACCGAGGATAAATGAACGTTCTAAACTATCTGATGCATGCCTGAATGTACTTGTGTGACATGCATTCACCAGTTATCATTGACATTTTAAACAACAAAAGTAACAGGAAATAATCGAGTAATCACGTCATCACAGTATCAACTTATTTCTTTTTCTGCAGTGAGATGCTGTTCGTTGATTTTAGTTTCAAAATAAACAAATATATTCTTTTTAATGGTTTCAACTATTAGTCGTTAAATAATGTGGCCCCCTTCGAGTGAGTCCCATACGCTTTTCCATATCTGTTTCCCACTGTTGCTGTTCTGGCGAAGTCCAGCAGCTATTCCGTCGCCACGGGGAGGAAACACAGCAACGGCTTTTGTACACACATAAGGCACGTATGGCAACGGTTGGAGAACCGTAATTCGCCGTTCGTATTTATTCCCCGTTCCGAAAACAGGGTGTGTAGTGTCGTCAGCGCAGCACGCGCCACCAGGCACCACCCCAAGCGTCGATACGTCGACAACCCACTCCAGAGACGACGTACTGCGCAGAGATTGCCGTACCAAGAAATCGGATTGTTGGTGTCGCCAGAAATGCGATAGACGCCGCTGCCACTGCAGAGCGGGAAGTTCCAATTCAAGTAGACTACCGGGAAGGCAACCTTCTACTCGTGTATTTCGCACCGCATCGTTTGCATTTAGCGAGTCAACAGAGCCCATCTTGAGTGAAGATTCTAGTATAAAAGGAATTATTTACTTTTCACCCTTAGGCTCTGGAACAGTAGATGAACATTAGGATCTGCTGCCCGAGCCGACTGGTAAAAAGTTGAGAACTAGTCAGTAAATTTGCGTATCCTTGTCACTAATCACTGCCAGTGTTTCAGCGTTTCACTCCGCGCTCTATGAACAGCTGAGGGCGGTGACAAGTAAAATCTCCTGTGGTTGTAGCAAAAGTACGATACCACAGCTGGCGCCGAAAAGGGAGAGGATCTGCACAAATTATAAGATTTTGTTTTTGGCCACCCACTTTGTTTGACTTGTTTGTTTGTTGCTATTACTTTTTATATGTCTAGTACATTAGTGTGTGGGCTCTTGAATCAGGACGGACAGTACTACTGGGTCTAATGTGCTATTTTTTTGTGAAGGTACTAATCCAAATTCCTTACAGTCATGGCTTCTGTATCACAAGACGATTCTCTTATTCGTTTTTTCAGTTACAGTGCGAGCAAATCCAGCAGCTGCTACAAGCCGTGACGCAGCTAACAAACCAGCAGCAGCAGAATCTACAGGTTGCACACCAGCGTCAGCCGCTGCCTTCGTCAGCCATTTCACCATTCCTCTGTTTCGACCAACAGCATGAAGACTGGTCGGAATGCTTAGTTCAGTTGGTGAATCATAAGGGGGCGCACCAAGGTACGAAGAGGAAACAACGTTTTCTTTCCGTAGTGGGCACAAAAGTTTACGGGTGTACAGTGAAACTGTTTCCAGACAAACAACCAGAACAGTTAGACATTGCGACTTTATTTAGTAAGTTAACCACTAAATTCGATCAACCAACACTCGCGGTGCTGCAACGTTCAAGTTTATCCGCCTTCAGCGGTGAGCAGGTCAAACTCGTAAACACTGGATCACTGAATTATAAAGTTTAACTAATCACTTCAAATTTTTGTGTCTTTTTGGGCAAACATGCAGCGACGAAGTGCTGCGTGACGCTATAACTCAAAATATTTTTGTGTCTTTAGAATTCGTGCTGCTATTTTGAAACAACTTGTTCCATCTTCAGACACAGACTTAATGTTAATTGAGTCTCAGGACACTAATGATTTAGCTAAGTGTGAGACGCAAATGTTAGGTACTAACGATTTGCCCAGTGATTGTTAGTAGTGCCGCAGAACGTAAACTGTCCCGTGGCCACATCGCCCGCGTGACACAGCATGTGACGTCACGTACAAACAGCGCCATGCCGCACCAGCAGAACGCCGGTAGACAGGAAAACATACCAACATCTTGGCCAATGTGCTTTAGGCGTCATAACCATACTCAGTGCTCAAGTTGCGACGCCATTTGTTATTTTTGCAACACAAAATGACTTGTTCCGTCAGTGTGTATGAAAAAGCTGCGTGCGTAGATAATTCCCAAGCATCATCCCGCTCAAACAATGTTGACACGGCACAGCCACCCACTGAACAGTACTGAATGTCGTGAAAAGTGGCCGAAGTACAAAACGTAATTACCAGTCGAGTGACTTTCATGTGGCAAACAAGTCACGACGACGCAAACACATCTCCACTACTAAATCGTTGCCCGCTACACCTGTCACGCATTATAGCAGCTCACTGCAATACGCAGGAAGTGATAGTTCTGTCGTAGTCGGGGCAAAGTGGGTGTTACTTTAACAGTAGCCAAGAAAGATGTCACATTGCCACTGAACACTGGTGCTGCATTTACACTTCTGAGCAAACTTACTCATGAACGAATACGTTCACCAATACTGCGTCCAGCTCCGCGAGTTTCGTAAGCTTCTAAAGGACAGCAAATTCCAATTTCAGGAACTTTCAGTATGCCACCTACCGTTCAGGATGTAACTAAGACAGTTGTACTCACATTGCTTTCTGTCAGATCTTCGTAGAATACGTTTGGCTTAGATTCTTTTGACAGTTTCGGGTTGTCAATACAGAAGTCACTGTATCAAATTCCAACAGATGTGCCTACAATAAAGTCCAATCTCTGTGTGACGAACGTGAATGAACATTTTAGCGACAGTCTCGGTTGTGCGAACAATATTTTAACTCATGTGTCACTCACGACAATGCGCAACCAAAGTTTTAACAAGCTAGGCAAGCGGCCATTGCCGTTAAGGAACACGTCGCTGAGCGATTACGGCAATGTCAAGCTTATTGGACCATAAAAGCCAAGACTGTATATCAGTGTCTCCCCCACTAGTCATCCTTCACAAACTTTGAGGTTGTCTTCGGCTGTGTGTTCATATTAAGTCGTCTGTGAACTCTCAGAAAGAAATTGTTTGCTCATAATGAGTAATTAGCTCTCTATCAAGCCTTGTCAGCACAGTGTGGTTTTTTATTGTTACACACAGAGAATGACCAGGCCCAGGTCATAATCCCACGCACCACTCAGCAGAATGTAAGGATGTTGCATCAGGGAACTGTGGTATCATGAGGACAATTCAGCTTACTCGACGCCATTGTTTTGGGCCAGAATGGACGCCCAGATGGAAGATACGTTGTGCTGCGCCGGCTGCATGGAACAACACGTGGCTCCATCTCAACGCTTTTCCCACTTTCCATGCCGCAGCGGTCTGTGGAGATGCATCCACATTGGTTTTTCTGGACCGTCCTGGAACACAAATTGGCGTATTGTAGTAGACCTCTTCAGTCGTTTTCCTACGTCCTCGGCCGTACTATCAGAACACTTACTTCAGTTTCTTGCATCGATGGCTTACCGGAGTTATTAATGACTGGTTATGGACCGCAGTTCATCTCACAGGAATTTGAACAACTTTGCATGGCCAACGGTACTGTACTGAAAATGCCCAAACCGCCGTTCCACCTACAATCAAATTGTGAAGCTAACCGTTTTATGCGAACATTTGCACGTAGGGCAGAAAACCTTGCAATTGTTCCTGTTCACTTACAGGCTGGCAGTCTATGACTTGACATGAACCTACCCCAACTGAACTCGAGAATGACCACTGACATTGCACACTGTATAATCGCCTCCACCCACAACAGTAAGTGCCGATCAGTTCAAAGATCCTCATTTTCAGAACCAGGACGCAGTACTCTTTAGGACTTTCCAGCCGTTTCAGCGATGGCGAAGGGGAAGAGTTTCGTGTGTCCTTGGACACAACATGTTCTTGGCTTTTTTCCCCTACAGGCGTAGCCATTCAAAAGTCACTACAACCGGCTTTGCCATCAGACTGCGTGATCCTAGTGCTGCATTTCGTTTAACAGATTCAGCTCGCCGCCAGAAACCAGGGACGCGGCCTTCAGCCGTGGACCAGGTGGCGTCTCGTCCCGAGGCGAATCACCTTCATCCCCTATGTCTGCATCATAGCAGCGCCGGTCTCCCAGGGTGACGCCTCTGCGCCATGCAGTTTGCCTTTCATTCCCGTGGGGGCTCATGGCGACCGCCAGGACGTGGACACAAGTCTGTCGCTGGTTTCTTCCCAATTTACATTCTGCTGCGCCTCCTCTCACTGTCGGTTCCACATGGCCAGCAGATTGGTGGACGGGTCGGGTGGGGGGGGGGGAGGGAGAGCACAGCACAGCACACAGCATGTACCAGCAGGCGGCAGCAACGCAGGCGGCGATTGGTTGACAGTCCACTCCAGAGGTAGCGTATAGCCCAGCGATTGCCGTACCGAGAAGTCGGAGTTGTGATGCCGCCAGAGAAATGATATGTGAGGGCGCCAAAGAGAGCAGGCAGTTCAAGTCAGCTGGACTTCACAGATGACTGCCTTCTACTTGTGCACTTCACGCAGCATCGTCTGCTGCTAGTGAGTCCACACCAGCTCATATTCAGTGTTCTAGTAGGACAAGAACTTTTTACTACGTAGTCTTAGCTCTTGGAATAGTAGAAATTCAGAATCTGCTGCCGGAGCCGATTTGTACCAGCTCCAGTATTCGTCAGTGAATGTGTGTTCTTGTCACTAATCATTATCAGTGTTTCAGTGTCCTCATTTTCCTCTTAAAGTGTTTCCCTCAGCGCACTAAGAAAAGTTTATTTAAATCTCCTCCTGTGGTTGTATGAAAAGAGCGATACAACAGGATGGCTTCGGGCCATTGACGGGATTGAGACCAACCATCCACATGTTAACGAACTGCGACTGTAGCAGGGGACTTCCACGTGGTTTCTTGCTCTTTCGAAAGTGTTGGACTGAAACGCATACCAGTGGTTATAAAAGACATGATTGAAATAATGTAAAAGCCAATTAAAACCGAAATTTTTTCCTTGACATTTTGACCTCGTTGCACTTCTATAAATGAGCGGCTGCTATTTGTAGTAAGAATTCACCAATTAAACGAGCAAGAAAATATGTCACATACACCGTCCTGACACGGTCTTTGTTGGTTTTTGAAAATTATGAAAATTAACGGTTCTTCATCCCCTCTGATGAAAAAGGTAATAGTTCACCTAAAGTTTGGTGGGATTAAGAGGTACAATGAAGCAAACGTATTAACAATTAAGAGAGATAAACCAACCAGTGGCGGAAAATGAAGTAGAATAGGGAAGAAAGTGGGATCAGGTATTTAGTAGTAACATAGGTTACATTTCTATAAGATTGTTAAACAAAAAAGAAATATTTAATAACTTCCCTTAAATTAATAAGAAGTTAATAAAAATATGACTATTCATCGATTAATTGTAACCCCTAACTGCTCGTAATGATGTGGACGAGCAGGGAATGATAATTTTGAGGAGAGGTCTGGTTTATGACATTTTTTCTGACGAAAAGAATGTTTTGCAATGTTAGTCACAAGAAAACCCAAACAAATGCTATTAGATAACAAAAATTTATTACACATTGAAAGTATTGTTAATAAAACTTCTCTATTTAAACTAGACTGAATTGCATGTGACTGCTTTAATCTTTAATAAAGCATGCATCTGACTGCGTATTTAACTAAACTGAACTTTATTTGACTGCATGAAAATATTGTTGGAAAATTAATACTCAAAATACACATCTGACTGCATGAAAGTTTAGTGGTAAAAAATAAATGAAAGTCACCATCCTGCATCTGACTGCGTCTGTGGACTTAGCTCGTGCACTCCTTCCCGTTTAGCCGATAATAAAATATACATTCAACTCAGCCGTAGTGCAATGGCATAAAATTGTCATTCCAGATTACTCATTTTGGCCCTGTTTGTTACTTAATATAAATTCTGTCCTGATCTGAATAATTTGCCAACTGTGCAATGGCATATACACTCCTGGAAATGGAAAAAAGAACACATTGACACCTGTGTGTCAGACCCACCATACTTGCTCCGGACACTGCGAGAGGGCTGTACAAGCAATGATCACACGCACGGCACAGCGGACACACCAGGAACCGCGGTGTTGGCCGTCGAATGGCGCTAGCTGCGCAGCATTTGTGCACCGCCGCCGTCAGTGTCAGCCAGTTTGCCGTGGCATACGGAGCTCCATCGCAGTCTTTAACACTGGTAGCATGCCGCGACAGCGTGGACGTGAACCGTATGTGCAGTTGACGGACTTTGAGCGAGGGCGTATAGTGGGCATGCGGGAGGCCGGGTGGACGTACCGCCGAATTGCTCAACACGTGGGGCGTGAGGTCTCCACAGTACATCGATGTTGTCGCCAGTGGTCGGCGGAAGGTGCACGTGCCCGTCGACCTGGGACCGGACCGCAGCGACGCACGGATGCACGCCAAGACCGTAGGATCCTACGCAGTGCCGTAGGGGACCGCACCGCCACTTCCCAGCAAATTAGGGACACTGTTGCTCCTGGGGTATCGGCGAGGACCATTCGCAACCGTCTCCATGAAGCTGGGCTACGGTCCCGCACACCGTTAGGCCGTCTTCCGCTCACGCCCCAACATCGTGCAGCCCACCTCCAGTGGTGTCGCGACAGGCGTGAATGGAGGGACGAATGGAGACGTGTCGTCTTCAGCGATGAGAGTCGCTTCTGCCTTGGTGCCAATGATGGTCGTATGCGTGTTTGGCGCCGTGCAGGTGAGCGCCACAATCAGGACTGCATACGACCGAGGCACACAGGGCCAACACCCGGCATCATGGTGTGGGGAGCGATCTCCTACACTGGCCGTCCACCACTGGTGATCGTCGAGGGGACACTGAATAGTGCACGGTACATCCAAACCGTCATCGAACCCATCGTTCTACCATTCCTAGACCGGCAAGGGAACTTGCTGTTCCAACAGGACAATGCACTTCCGCATGTATCCCGTGCCACCCAACGTGCTCTAGAAGGTGTAAGTCAACTACCCTGGCCAGCAAGATCTCCGGATCTGTCCCCCATTGAGCATGTTTGGGACTGGATGAAGCGTCGTCTCACGCGGTCTGCACGTCCAGCACGAACGCTGGTCCAACTGAGGCGCCAGGTGGAAATGGCATGGCAAGCCGTTCCACAGGACTACATCCAGCATCTCTACGATCGTCTCCATGGGAGAATAGCAGCCTGCATTGCTGCGAAAGGTGGATATACACTGTACTAGTGCCGACATTGTGCATGCTCTGTTGCCTGTGTCTATGTGCCTGTGGTTCTGTCAGTGTGATCATGTGATGTATCTGACCCCAGGAATGTGTCAATAAAGTTTCCCCTTCCTGGGACAATGAATTCACGGTGTTCTTATTTCAATTTCCAGGAGTGTAGATTATTTTACTCTGATAAATGAAATTATATTCTTTACTCATAGGAACTTTACTTTAATGTACCTTTTGGTTCAATGCAAGCACAGGATGTGAAGAACGACATACGGTGTGAAATGAAACTCTAATTTTATCTAAAAATATTTAGTGTTCAAACTGTTAAGGCACATATGAAAAACTAAAAAAAAAAAACTTCTATATCATGGATTTACGAGAAAGTTTCACAAAACGCTTATAGCATCAACAATGGGATTTCTATCTAGCTTTTAGACATTATTTAACCAAAGAAAATCTATTTTATTAATTATTCTTTCTAGTTTCCCCAGGTATGTGCCGAGTTTCGCTCAATATATAGCTTATTATGTGCGTAGTGCCAATTCCTACTTTGATGCTGTCACGACCCGGCTGCCTCCTGTAGGCATCTAGCTCCGACTCGAAACACGTCTGCTGTCTCTGTGCATCTCCTCACCACTACTCAAACTTTTACAGCATGCGCCTAGCTCTGTTAGCTGTCAAAGATCTTACTACTCGAAGATGTACTACTCGTCCAACCTTGCGGTTGGGAACTATCGACATTTTACACTGGCTCTATCCTGATCGAATCTCAGCACATACCTTTCAACATATCAAAAAACAGGCTTACAGACTCTTTTACAAAACCTGCGTCCCTATAGTCACCTATTACAAATATAGAAGATTCCCTTCTACATCATTGTGACATTATGAATGAAACTAGTAAAGATCCTTCTTTTTAACTAAATAACAAATAATCCCAGATAAATATAGACAAGCATAAATGCCTACAAATTTAAGAGGTATTTACCGGGATTAAATCCCCATTGGTAAAACAAGCAACTGTACAGAATATTAAGTAAAAAATTACAAGTGAAAGAGCAAAATCCCAACGGATATCTTAGACCAATAGGCAGGTTGTAGAACAACTGAACTCCATCAATTACATAGTGACTTATTCCAGTGAACTCATTCGTGAAATCACTTTCATATATAACAATATGTAGGCAGAGAAGACAGTTATCTTAACAGACAGTTAATTTCGAAGCAACAGCGGGCGCAGCCCAACTTATGACCCACCCTTAAACAGTGACGAAACTACTAGGAAAAAGAGGCGCACTGTGGCGCAATCCGAACACATTAACTAGGGGAATCTCCAAACAATTTCGAGGAGGATTACTCGACTTCTGTCAACTACTGGGGCGAGAAGCGCCTCTCTCAGGATACAGCCAGTAGCGCCGAGTGTCACCAAGACGTAGCTGACGAGCTAACGCGGTTAAAACATCTCAATCAAGACGCCGCCCCCTGAATTGGTCAATCTGGAACTAAATGTGTCGTCGCTCGTAGTACAGTGTAACATTTAAAAAAAAAATAAAGGGCAGACAACCAAACCAAAGGATACGACACAAATCCGCTTATTTCAGGGTTATGCACCCATTTAAATATAATACCCTTAACACATGCAAGACCTGAAACAAATAGCATTCACCTTTTACAACTGATCATCCTTTATTCTTACAGGCGGACCCCAATGACAGGCATCAAGTCCAAAGCAGTTAAAGGTCTGCCGAAACAAGAACGTTAAAACCCATAATACAAGACACCAAATACACGCCCCCCCTCCCCCAAACGAAGACCACGCAATAAATCACAAGATACTAAAGTAACATTACAAGCACACTCTAAATATGGCATGTGCACTATCTTAAAATGACTTATGCAGCCTTCACGCTACTCATGCTTAGTGCTCCCGTTACTTAGTAATGTTTTACAGTCTTAACAGTACTAGTCTAAGTGTACCGGAACCAAGAGTGATTCCTTATTCCCACCACAGCGGGGATGTGGATGTGAGCGTATGGCATCGTTGGATGTGAGACCCCAACCGGGAACGTTGGGCCGTCAAGTGCAAGTCTTATTTCAGTCGACGCTACATTGGGCGACTTGCGCACCGGGGATGAGGATGAAATGGTGATGAGGACAACACAACACCCAGTTCCCGAGAGGAGAGACTCTCCAACCCAGTCGGGCGGGAATCCAGCCTGGGCCCGCTTGCTTGGGAGGCGAGCACGTTACCACCCTGCTAAGCAGGATGGCTATAGTTAGTAGCAACAAACGACGAGAATCAACATAGCATACATACGCATGCAGCATGAGGTGCTACAATGTCCACCCTTTCTAGGTCATAGGAGGCCGTCACCACAACCCCACCACCGACACACTTCTCAAATCATAATAGAGCACCCCCCCCTTCCCATGAACCATGGCCCTTGCCATTGGGGGAGAGGCTTACGTGCCGTACCGTAGGTGCAACCACAACGGAGGGGTATCTGTTGAGAGGCCAAACAAATCTGTGGTTCCTCAAGAGGGGCAACTGCCTTTTCAGTAGCTGCAGGGGCAACAGTCTGGGTGACTGACTGACATTAGGAAAAGAAAAAGAAGGAAACGTAGTAGGTGAATATGGATTCTTGTTGTTGTTGTTGTTGTGGTCTTCAGTCCTGAGACTGGTTTGATGCAGCTCTCCATGCTACTCTGTCCTGTGCAAGCATCTTCATCTCCCAGTACTTACTGCAACCTACATCCTTCTAAGTCTCCTTAGTGTATTCATCTCTTGGTCTCCCCCTACGATTTTTACCCTCCACGCTGCTCTCCAATGCTAAATTTGTGATCCCTTGATGCCTCAGAACATGTCCTACCAACCGATCCCTTCTTCTGGTCAAGTTGTGCCACAAATTTCTCTTCTCCCCAATCCTATACAATACTTCCTCATTAGTTATGTGATCTACCCATCTAATCTTCAGCATTCTTCTGTAGCACCACATTTCGAAAGCTTCTATTCTCTTCATGTCCAAACTATTTACCGTCCATGTTTCACTTCCATACATGGCTACACTCCATACAAATACTTTCAGAAATGACTTTCCGACACTTAAATCTATACTCGATGTTAACAAATTCCTCTTCTCCAGAAACGCTTTCCTTGCCATTGCCGGTCTACATTTTATATCCTCTCTACTTCGACCATCATCAGTTATTTTGCTCCCCAAATAGCAAAACTCCTTTACTACTTTAAGTGTCTCATTTCCTAATCTAATACCCTCAACATCACCCGACTTAATTCGACTACATTCCATTATCCTCGTTTTGCTTTTGTTGATGTTCATCTTATATCCTCCCTTCAAGACACCATCCGTTCCATCCAACTGCTCTTCCAAATCCTTTGCTGTCTCTGACAGAATTACAATGTCATCGGCGAACCTCAAAGTTTTTATTTCTTCTCCATGGATTTTAATACCTACTCCAAATTTTTCTTTTGTTTCCTTTACTGCTTGTTCAATATACAGATTGAATAACATTGGGGATAGGCTGCAACACTGTCATACTCCCTTCCCAATCACTGCTTCCCTTTCATGTCCCTTGACTCTTATAACTGCCACCTGGTTTCTGTAGAAATTGTAAATAGCCTTTCGCTCCCTGTATTTTACCCCTGCCGCCTTTAGAATTTGAAAGAGAGTATTCCAGTCAACATTGTCAAAAGCTTTCTCTAAGTCTACAAATGCTAGAAACGTAGGTTTGCCTTTCCTTAATCTTTCCTCTAAGATAAGTCGTAAGGTCAGTATTGCCTCACGTGTTCCAGTATTTCTACGGAATCCAAACTGATCTTCCCCGAGGTCGGCTTCTACTAGTTTTTCCATTCGTCTGTAAAGAATTCGTGTTAGTATTTTGCAGCTGTGGCTTATTAAACTGATTGTTCGGTAATTTTCACATCTGTCAGCACCTGCTTTCTTTGGGATTGGAATTATTATATTCTTCTTGAAGTCTGAGGGTATTTCGCCTGTCTCATACATCTTGCTCACCAGATGGTAGAGTTTTGTCAGGACTGGCTCTCCCAAGGCCGTCAGTAGCTCCAATGGAAAGTTGTCTACTCCGGGGGTCTTGTTTCGACTCAGGTCTTTCAGTGCTCTGTCAAACTCTTCACGCATTATCGTATCTCCCATTTCATCTTGATCTACATCCTCTTCCGTTTCCATAATATTGTCCTCAAGTACATCGCCATTGTATAAGCCCTCTGGATACTCCTTCCACCTTTCTGCTTTCCCTTCTTTGCTTAGAACTGGGTTTCCATCTGAGCTCTTGGTGTTCATACAAGTGGTTCTCTTTTCTCCAAAGGTCTCTTTAATTTTCCTGTAGGCAGTATCTATCTTACCCCTAGTGAGATAAGCCTCTACATTCTTACATTTGTCCTCTAGCCATCCCTGCTTAGCCATTTTGCACTTCCTGTCGATCTCATTTTTGAGACGTTTGTATTCCTTTTTGCCTGCTTCATTTACTGCATTTTTATATTTTCTCCTTTCATCAATTAAATTAGATATTTCTTCTGTTACCCAAGGATTTCTACTAGCCGTCGTCTTTTTACCTACTTGATCCTCTGCTGCCTTCACTACTTCATCCCTCAAAGCTATCCATTCTTCTTCTACTGTATTTCGTTCCACCATTCCTGTCAATTGTTCCCTTATGCTCTCCCTGAATCTCTGTACAACCTCTGGTTCTTTCAGGTTATCCAGGTCCCATCTCCTTAAATTACCACCATTTGGCAGTTTCTTCAGTTTTAATCTACAGCTCATAACCAATAGATTGTGGTCAGAGTCCACATCTGCCCCTGGAAATGTCTTACAATTAAAACCTGGTTCCTAAATCTCTGTCTTACCATTATATAATCTATCTGATACCTTTTAGTATCTCCAGGGTTCTTCCATGTATAAAGCCTTCTATCATGATTCTTAAACCAAGTGTTAGCTATGATTAAGTTGTGCTCTGTGCAAAATTCTACCAGGCGGCTTCCTCTTTCATTTCTTAGCCCCAATCCATATTCACCTACTACGTTTCCCTCCCTCCCTTTTCCTACACTCGAATTCTAGTCACCCATGACTATTAAATTTTCGTCTCCCTTCACTATCTGAATAATTTCTTTTATTTCATCATACATTTCTTCAATTTCTTCGTCATCTGCAGAGCTAGTTGGCATATAAACTTGTACTACTGTAGTAGGTGTGGGCTTTGTATCTATCTTGGCCACAATAATGCGTTCACTATGCTGTTTGTAGTAGCTTACCCGTGTTCCTATTTTCCTATTCATTATTAAACCTACTCCTGCATTACCCCTATTTGACTTTGTATTTATAACCCTGTATTCGTCTGACCAGAAGTCTTGTTCCTCCTGCCACCTAACTTCACTAATTCCCACTATATCTAACTTTAACCTATCCATTTCCCTTTTTAAATTTTCTAACCTACCTGCGCGATTAAGGGATCTGACATTCCACGCTCCGATTCGTAGAACGCCAGTTTTCTTTCTCCTGATAACGACATCCTCTTGAGTAGTCCCCGCCCGGAGATCCGAATGGGGGACTATTTTACCTCCGGAATATTTTACCCAAGAGGACGCCATCATCATTTAACCATACAGTAAAGCTGCATGCCCTCGGGAAAAATTACGGCCGTAGTTTCCTCTTGCTTTCAGCCGTTCGCAGTACCAGCACAGCAAGGCCATTTTGGTTATTGTTACAAGGCCAGATCAGTCAATCATCCAGACTGTTGCCCCTGTAACTACTGAAAAGGCTGCTGCCCCTCTTCAGGAACCACACGTTTGTCTGGCCTCTCAACAGATACCCCTCCGTTGTGGTTGTACCTACGGTACGGCTATCTGTATCGCTGAGGCACGCAAGCCTCCCCACCAACGGCAAGGTCCATGGTTTAAGGGGGGGTAGTGGGGGGGGAATATGGATTGGGGCTAAGAAATGAAAGAGGAAGTCGCCTGGTAGATTTTTGCACAGAGCATAACTTAATCATAGCTAACACTTGGTTCAAGAATCATGAAGGAAGTTTGTATACATTGAAGAACCCTGGAGACACTAGATGGTTTCAGATAGATTATATAATGGTAAGACAGAGATTTAGGAACCAGATTTTAAATTGTAAGAATTTTTCAGGGGCAGATGTGGACTCTGACCACAATCTATTGGTTATGAACTGTGGACATTATAATTCTGTCATAGGCAGCAAATGACTTGGAAGGGCAGTTGAACGGAATGGACAATGTCTTAAAAGGACGATATAAGATGAACATCAACAAAAGAAAAACGAGGATAATGGAATGTAGTCGAATTAAGTCAGGGGATGCTGAGGGAATTACATTAGCAAGTGAGACACTTAAAGTACTAAAGTAATTTTCCTATTTGCGGAGCAAAATAACTGATGATGGTCGAAGTAGAGAGGATATATAATATAGACTGGCAATGGCGAGGAAAGCGTTTCTGAGGGAAGAAAAATTTGTTAACATCGAGTACTGATTTAAGTGCCAGGAAGACGTGTCTGAAAGTATTTGTATGGAGTGTAGCCATGTATGGAAGTGAAACATGGATGATAAATAGTTTAGACAAGAATAGAATAGAAGCTTTCGAAATGTGGTGCTGCAGAAGAATGCTGAAGATTAGATGGGTAGATCTCATAACCAATGAGGATGTATTGAAAAGAATTGGGGAGAAGTGGAGTTTGTGGCACAACTTGAGTAGAAGAAGGGATCGGTTGGTAGTACATGTTCTGAGGCATCAAGGGATCACCAATTTAGTACTGGAGGGCAGCGTGGAGGGTAATAATCGTAGAGGGAGACCAAGAGGTGAATACACTAAGCAGATTCAGAAGGATGTAGGCCGCAGTAGGTACTGGGAGATGTAGAAGCTTGCACAGGATAGAGTAGCATGGAGAGCTGCACCAAACCAGTCTCAGGACTGAAGACCACAACAAACAACAACAATACAACACCGCGGGCAGCCAACTCTTCTCTATAACGCTCACTCCAAGACTCGCCAACGCAACATATGCGCAAGTAACGGGCAAGAATGAGCACTAGGGCCCCGTAGCGGAAAACGAATAGCTACATCGGAAATTTCTGCGCCTAAGTAGCGACCGGAAGTGGACTAACTAAGAGAAAACGGGCATGCCAGAACGAGTGGCATAACTGTCCCTACTACATACGACAATCACTGGCGCCAGCGACTCCCCACGGCTAATGTTTCACGTTATTTAGTTTCATTTAATTCCATTGCTTATCTATTACTGTTTATTGACTGATCAAAACGTTTAAGCATTGTTAACTGGTTCTTCGACGCTACGTTCTTTCGCCTTATATCACAGATATTTACAGCTGCGATTATTGTATAGGACAAAGTGGTGGTGAACATCATCTAGGTTCCCCTGAATTACATGTCGTCTGAACTCCCAGAATTACTGACTCTAGCCCTAGGTAGTATCACAAAGTAAATGTGAATCTATCTACCGAACTTCAGATAGGCCAATCAGTGACTCAACTTTACTAAATGCTTCCCAATAACTTTCTGTTACAGGGAACGTGGAGTTAGTTATCAGAGGGGAAGAGACAGCGTGCTGGCACGCAGATTGGGGAAAACTTTAACGAACTAAATTGGTGCTCAAAGGTCATTTTTTAAAAAACTAGAGCGTACTCCTGAACGTAGCTAAACATGCAACATGTACAAAATCCTAAATCTATGGTTCCATGGGGTAAATTGTATTAATCGTCAACATGGGTGCTCATTTACTCACACGCAAAGAACTCAAACGCACAATAATCGAAGATAATACCATTTTCTAGCAAAAGTTGATTCTTCAAACCTAGGTTGCGACCCACAGCAGAGAGAAATACGAAACTCACTCGGAAACACGTTGCATGACGTGAATCGTGATTGGATGATGAACCAGTTAAGTCCCTTCAAGCCAAAGATAAATGTCACAAAAATGGTCACTCGCGAGGTAAAATTTAGGCTTCTAACAAATGATTTTAAACTTCAGAAAGGGTCTAAGTGGAGAAACCTGAACTACTAACTCCTATGCAAGATCACCGCCTAAGTACGAACAGAAATGGTGCATCAATCTCACTACGCACCAGCTCAGCGACTCTTCATCAACTCGACAAACTCTCTTCAAATTGTAATCTGCCCCGCCACCATGACCAGAGACTAAAAGAAGCTCGACAGGGTCGGGTTGAGGGGGGCGGGGGCAGAGGGTGGATGCAAAGTAAACAATCAACAAGTCGAATTCTTTAGAGTATCAAATGCCTCCTACCTTCAGAAGGTGCTTGTTTCCTCTTGCTCAAAGTTTTGCAATAGTTCAGTGTCCAAAATTTTTAAATTAACGCATCCCTAGCACGTGGGTCTCAAGTAACCAATTACGAGGCCGCTGGTGAAGAAAACTTCCTGCCTGAATGGCGCCTCACGAAATCTATGAAAAGTGACTCTGCTGCCTCTCTGAGGCCTCCACTGCAAGTTTGAAACAAGGGAGTCCACCTTCATTCACCAAGTTGCATGCGTTTTCCGATACACCTTCATCTACTCACTCCAGTGATCATCGCCATATAGGTAAGGTGGTTCCAGGTACTTGGCTGAAAAGCAAATGGACTAAAACTGAGAATAAAATACATTCAGTTTCGGTTTCCAGCATACTCTTTCTTCCTGGCATGGAAACAATGCGAGAAAAGTGACACTCTGCAGCACTTGATAAAACCAGAAATGACAGTTTTAAATATCAGTTGAAAAATAGCAAGCCGTTTATCCCCCGGTCAAAGAGAGGAACGGATATATATTTTCGTCTTAAATCCTTGCAATTAGTTCACTTTCAAGGTGCGTATCATTCACCCGTCTTTGAATCGTTTTAAGAGTTTGTCAGGAAGAGATTTGTTTTACTTTCCTCAGTGTACAAGATACTGCGAAAATGACGTAGTAGCAATTACAAATATGGTGTATGTTACATAAGTGTTTCTGGATTCTCAGGGTAAGTGTTCTAGATCAATAGTCTACGACGGACTGCAAAACAATGACAGTGGAACGCAGTATAAACAAGGAGGCATTTTCAGTGCTGCAGAGAAAAATTACGAATATGAACGTTGGAGAGCTATTAGTAAAAATGATTGTGAAGTATTTCAATCAAACCAAAATTAAAGTATTAACTAGTGGGAGATGTCAGGAACTGGAGGTCGTTCGCAAACGTGAAATCAAACAAAAATTTCTTAGGATGTACAGGATGACTACGTTGTTTAGAAGATATCATTTAACTGATGTGCTGCAAATGTTGTTACTTTTGAGTAGCTTAGAAAAGCACACCTCGTGATACTTCACTGCGCCAGAAATAAGTAGCTAGAATCTAGGTTGTGTTAATTAGTAAACTGCATTAACAAAGACTGACATAGCATTAATGTCAAAATTAAATTTCACCGTAGCAGAATGCATTGTCATTATCTTTACACTGAAGACGAGTGATAAATAATTGTGCTAACTTTTGCTATGTTTGTTGAAAGCGTTTCATTGTTAAATATATTCAGTTCCATGGTCATTTAGAATCAGTGAGGGTAGACTAGCAAAATGAATAGACATCTGTCGCTAGCCTTACCACAAAATCATCACCACATTTCATAGTTGGCAGAATTGGTACCTGTTTGTAGCTGTTCCCGTGTCGTTGGTAAAAAAATTGACAGCTGTCATAGGGAAAAATGACTGAAGCGTAATTCATGCGTGAGTTGATTCCTCTGTATCTCTTCCGTCTGGGCAACTGCAAATCTGATTCTGGGTTTTGTAGAAACTATTTTTCCGATAGTAAACATTGTCTGATAGCAAGGAATACTTGTTATAATAAGTGAATAAAAGATACATTTCTTTGTGTGTAAGTTAATTAACAATGCTATAGTTCATTGTGTGCTGAGTACTTGTTTAAACAGGAAATAGATTTCAAATTATTCCATACACCTGAAATGCTGAACTCTAGGCGTAATAGGATGAAGTATGATGACTGAATTAGTTCTGTTATGTGTTCAATCGTTGTTACAATCGGTGATAAGTGTGAATGTCGTCCTATGGCTGCCAGCCTGGGACTGGTGTTTGAGGATTGTGGGTTGGACTTCCATTGGGGCGATCGCAGTGTGAAACTGAATGGGAAATTCAATGATGCTCTGCCGTAAGACAAATGCTGAACAGCAGTGAAACATTTCTGTCTTTCAGGCTGAATTATAGTACGCCATATTTGAACTACAGTAGATAGGCTGAAAAGGGAAAATGGTCATTGAGACTGGTAAAGGTAACAAGTAGTAGGCCAGCTTTTGAAGGGTCTCTCCATGAGCCTCTGCATGATTTGGCCATACCACCAAGTTTCATATGTTTGCCTCTGGCACCTTTGTTGTTGGTGCAAATGGTCTATTATCCTGGCTGAAAAGAAGATAAGGGAAAAGAATGAGCTGCTGAAAGTGTTCGTGGTGGCCACGGTATACTATCCATTTTTCATTTTAACGTTTCGTTAGGTTATTGGTACTTGTAGGAGCCCCACACCCATGTTTGATATATTTAAGTGCTGTATTTCAATGTACCTATTCTTTCCTCTATCCAATCAGCTGAATGCATGAATGAGAGTGTGAAAGGATTTTAGTTTGTAGATCCGTGGGAATGTAGTAGTCCGCCACCGTGTCAGAACAGCCAACTGTAGGAAACACGTACTTCGTAGCAAAGAGGTTTCTGTTTGCCTTGGACGAACGTTTTCTAAAAGGTTGGCACCACAATAGGGGTTCCTCTGGCCACTTCTATAGGTAAGGGGAGCGGTTTTGATTGTTGAGGGAATGCTCGAGGAGTGTTCCGTGGGACGCGAGACGGGTGAGCCCTACTGGCGGTAAGTGTGCCATTTCGATGAGGAATTAATGTCGTGTTTTATGTAAGTTTCTCAAAGGTAGCAAAAATAAATGATTCGTTTTTCGTTCATAGTTTATTATCGTGTGTTACAAATTTTATTTGCATGTGTTACATATGTTAAAATCCAGGGACGGTGTAGGCTATTGTTCAGTTGAACTGTTAATCAAACACTTGGAGCGGTGTTGAATTTACTGTGCTTCAGTTCATTTTGTTTAGTAAGCCTTTCACTAGAGCATGTATATTGCGTACGACTTCCTTGACTTTGTGACTGGATTTTGCGCATTTCGTCTCACTTGATTATTTGTGCATGCTTTTGTTTGTGAGGACCACGTGGTCGTAATTTAATGAGAAAGTTACAGTGCCAAGGACACAGTGATCTTCCGGTATAGAATATCTGAACTAATGGTAATTCTTATTCATGCTTCATTTGTATAGCAATTGACATTAACATATATTTTATTCATTTATGCCGCATGTTAAAATCAAGGGAGCAGCCCCTCTGACTACTTACTTGTGCTGTGATGAAGGTATTTACTTCTTTTCTTTCCTGTTGGTCTCTCAAGTGCCTGTGAATGTAGGTGTTCGTAATCATACAATTCTTTGATCATTCCTCATGTATAGATCATAGACCTCGCAGGAGACTCCGAAGTAATGTTCTACGTTTAATTCATATGCGACTTAATAGACTGCAGGTAACAGCAACCATCATATTACTCACTATACATGTTCATGTGTGCAATTAAATTTACCGATCTAATAAATGTTCTTTTGCCAGAAATTTTTTTTACGCTCTCACTGCTAAATTTCCACTACAAGCCGGATACAGCTCTGATGTACGGCTCATCCTACTGCATTCCGTTTGCGCGAAGTTGTATTGAGGCCATACTTTACCCCCCCCCCATATTCAGATTAATTGTAAAGATACCTTTCACACTTCAGCTTCTACAACTACATTTGAGATTTTTCTTTTTTGAGTCATCAATATTCCACTGGTTTGATGTGGCCCACCATGAATTTTTCTCCTATTCCAACCTTTTTCATATAAGAGTAGCAACTGTATCCTACGACATTAAAGATTTACCGGATGCATTCCTGTCTCTTTCTTCCTTTACAATTTTTACCCTTTACTTTACCCAACTTTGTCGGTAGCATCGTATCCCAGACGTATATAATGTTGGTCTCCAAACAAGCATTCTCACATACTTCTTCTTCAAATTAGGATCTTTGTTTTGCACTAATGGATCTTTTCCCTGCGTTTCTGTGCTTCTTATGTCATCCTTGCCCCACCCATCACATTACATTGTTTCCGTCCAGCAGTTTGCTGTAAGCAATTTAGTGCATTCAAAAGGGACAATGATTTGATTTAACTACTTAAAACACTTGAAAATAAATGATATACATTACATCATATTATAGTTGTCTTTAACACAAAAATACCCACACACAGTGCTGCCAGAAAAGTTTTTCGTCTCCTACCTGACCACATAAAATGTCTGACAGACAGCAAGTTATATCTGGAAACTAACTGGAAAAGATTCTCATTGCCAACTCATTCTAAACCGTAGAAGAATTTCTGTTTTTCAGTGTGTAAAAGTTGGTGGGTAGGAAACAAAACTTAGAACTTTATTTTAAAAAAAACCTTGTTAGTGGTCAACATGTAGCTATATTAACATACGAATGATTAAAGAGAATGTGAAGTACATCGTTCCACATCATTACTATTAATTATACAAATGCCCCATGAGCCATGAAACCAACTAATTAGGTAATAATATTAAATATGACAGGATTTGGAGCGTTCGCATTTCACTACGTTGTTTTTGAATGTGTTTGAATGTTAAAAAGTACTCAATCGTGCGTTCATCTATACCGAAAGAGATGAAATAGGATGCATGGGCAGGTAAGAAACGCCACTCTTACCATGAAATATCGCCGCAGTTTTCAATAAGGTACCGGTAAACGTGAAGAGAGATAAACTGAAAGGACCGTCCGTAAGTTTCTGGTTTCCATTAATTAAAATATTGTAAATTTCAGCTAGACAATGAAATAAAAGCTTGAGAGAGGTAATATAGCTACATACTATTATTTGCAGAAACCCGAGATGTAAAGCTAACCTGCGCCGTAGTACCAACTGTGCTGAGACCAGAAATCCGACTTAATTAACATTCAGTTTTAATTAAAAGAGACGAACACCTCACTGAACACAAATTGCATTTCATGTCAAAGTTAATTCGTACGTCATCTGTAAATTCCTTCTGTCGTCGCTGCACATTTCGAGGGATGCTGTGTACAAAGTGCAAAACCACTTTCTGTGAAGTACCGGTATATTTCTCCCGGTAGTTCAAATATCTTTCCGGGTGCTGTTAATTCTGAAAGCGTCGAGAAAGAAAGATTTTGTGCAACCATAGATATTTAACGTGCACCTGAATCTTTTTGAAATTATTTGTATGATACTCTTTAGAATAGTATTTTCTGCTTTATCATTGCGTAGGTTCAAATTATATAAAAGAAGCTGTGTTGTCCTGTGTAACAGCCGACAGCGATGACTGACCTCGCCCCTTGAAAGCACCTTCATGTGATACAGGAAATTAGCGCAATTTTTCAGTGGCGAAGTTACGTGTTGGTTACCGAACAGGGTTGCTCTAATTCGTGTAGAGTGACAAGTCCTCCTTCTGAAAGAAATCTTTCTATTTAAAGGTACCTTAGACGTCGTATGTGAGTGCACTCGAATCATTTTGTGTAGTGTGTAACGGTACTTAGTACCGTGTTATTCTAAAAATTGTGAAGAGGAAGTACGTATTTACTGGAAAAACATAATTTCAATTTTATAAAACGACAATATAATCATAGAAAATGTCGGAAAAATATGACTAGAAAAGAAAATGTGAATTATTACTGTCCTTTTATGTTACTGTTTATCGAGATGGTCTTCACGCTTGTTCTAGCGAATTTGTGAGCTAAGCAAAACTCTTGATTTCTATGTGAGAGTGAAACATAGTTTTACATCAGCCAGAAGTAAAATATGTAGTATGAACCACACAAATGTTTCTCTGTTAATTAAGCGTTACGTACAATAAACCGAGCCTGTTTTAGGTGAAGAACATTTAGGAGTGAACATGTCGGATTCGCCTCCATTATGGATAACATGGGAATAACTACTGAAAGGAGAGGCGGGATAACAAAAATCACAAGGATCACAAGAAACTAGAAAGTTGTGCAATATTACTGATTCTGGACACTCTGAGAGCGTTCTCGAACTGACACACAAATGTTCTTAAGAAAGATCACTCGGTACAGCTTCATACGTTGAAATCAACTTATTATTTCATAATTAGATAATAACGTAATTGTCTTGCTTTTGGGGGCCATTCACAACCTTTCCCTTCATCATTATTTTTCTAATACACTACTGGCCATTAAAATTGCTACACCAAGAAGAAATACAGATGATAAACGGGTATTCATTGGACAACTATATTATACTAGAACTGACATGTGACTACATTTTCACACAATTTGGGTGCTTAGATCCTGAGAAATCAGGACCCAGAACAATCACTTCTGACCGTAATAACGAATGTCTGGGCATTGAGTCAAACAGAGCTTGGATGGCGTTTACAGGTACAGCTGCCCATGCAGCTTCAATACGATATCACAGATCGTCAAGAGTAGTGACTGGCGTATTGTGACGACCCAGTTGCTCGGCCACCATTGACTAGACGTTTTCAATTGGTGAGAGATCTGGAGAATGTGCTGGCCAAGGCATCAGTCGAACATTTTCTGTATCCAGAAAGGCCCGTACACGACCTGCAACATGCGGTGGTGCGTTATCCTTCTGAAACGTAGGGTTTCGCAGGGATCGAATGAAGGGTAGAGCCACGGGTCGTAACACATCTGAAATGTAACTTCCACTGTTCAAACTGCCGTCAGTGCGAAGAAGAGGTGACCGAGACGTGGAACCATCACGCTGGATGATACGCTATTATGCAGATGGCGAATACACGCTTCCAATCTGCGTTCACCGCGATGTCGCCAAACACGGATGCGACCATCACGATGCTGTAAACAGAACCTGGGCTCATCCGAAAAAATGACATTTTGCCATTCGCGCACCCAGGTTGGTCGTTGAGTACACCATCGCAGGCGCTCCTTTCTGTGATGCAGCGTCAAGGGTAACCGCTGCCATGGTCTCCGAGCTGATAGTCCATGTTGCTGCAAACGTCGTTGAACTGTTGGTTCAGATGGTTGTTGTCTTGTAAACGTCCCCATCTGTCGACTCATCGATCGAGACGTGGCTGCATGATCCGTTACAGCCATGCGGATAAGAGGCCTGTCATCTCGACTGCTAGCCATACGAGGCCGTTGGGATCCAGCACGGCGTTCCGTGTCACCCTCTTGAACCCATCGATTCCATATTCTGCTAACAATCATTGGATCTCGACCAATGCGAGCAGCAATTTCGCAATACGATAAACCGCAATCGCGATAGGCTACACAATTCTCCTCCTTACACGAGGCATCACAACAACGTTTCACCAGGCAACGCCGGTCAATTTCTGTTTGTGTATGAGACATCGGTTGGACACATTCCTCATGTCAGCACGTTGTAGGTGTCGCCACCGGCGCCAACCTTGTTTGAAAGCTCTGAAAAGCTAATCATTTGCATGTCACAGCATCTTCTTCCTGTCGGTTACATTTCGCTTCTATAGCACGTCATCTTCGTGGTGAAGCAATTTTCATGGTCAGTAGTGTACATTGACAATTCAATTCCGAAAGGTCTCAGAATACTTGTATATGACCGCTACACTCTCTTCATTTGTGTGTTTCCCAGTCGTGAAAGCCTTCAGATGTCAGCGTTGATGATATAGGGTGGAAAAATGTTGTATCACAAGCGTTACTACTCGTATCTTCAATCACAATTCTCCTACTTCTGTTCGAGATATCGCGCATAGTCTGATAAAATACAGCTTTGGCCAATGACAATCTAGGCGTCTTTTTCTTGCCTTTTTCTGCTTTTACATGGAGACGCCTTCCATGGTGTTCATTAACTGCAACTTTATCCATTGTAGCGTGCTACTAAACAATGGTTTAAGGATTCTGTGAAAAAAAGAAAGAAAAAAAAAAACAGCCTCCAGCCGTTGCGTTTGCTGCTCTTTTATTACTTGCATTGAATAGTGGAGTAGGTAATTACTGTACGTTCCACGTTAAGCATTCTATATAAAAAGTGTGCAACTTCATTAGTTACTGCGATACAGCTGGTTACGAGATACGTTTCCATTTCACGTGTATTAATTCCATTTACTTTGGATTCATTATCGAGTTTCATTTACGTTTCGATGTTCAGGTTGCGAATTTGTACTCTAGTTTACCATAGTTGCATTCTTTCATCCGTGACTGTGATTTGTTGATCAATGATACAGTATCGTTTAAGCATGCTGGACGTATTTACAAATGCTTTGGATGTCGACATGGTATTTGTCTACCGGTTTTGTAATGGAAACGCTATTGCTGCCTGTAGAGGATACGGTTTCCGATCTACAAAACGCGATGCAAATGACTTGTGAGGATGAAGTGGACTACGTTATTCAGTTGGTAGAGCGTAGCTCTTCAAGCAAACATTTCGGTGTTCTACGTATACAAGTTTGGCGACATTTCGTATAATCCGCCGCAGTTCTTACCAATAACCATACTCTACAAGAAAATGAAGATAGAAGGAATTTTGTGGTTGGGTAATTGTAAATTGCTGAGCATCCTGTGTCTAATGGTGAAGTTACTTTCACTCGTGACTGTATCAGTAGCTCTCGTACCTGACATTGGTTGTCGAAAGAAACTCACACGCTACCGTGGAGGCACAGTTTCCAGAATGCTTGTGGAATGTTTTCTATAAGTTTTTCGTAGCCAATACCGCATTGAAAACTACTTCTTTTTTTTGGTTGCTTTCAACAGGTACAACTCATCCTGAGATCTTCAAACATTTTTGTGATTGTTGGTCTTTTTCGATTTTGCCTTCATTACTTGTACCATGTTAACATCATTACCCATGCTATGTCAACATTTTAGTGGACAGTAAAATGTTAACAGGGCATGCTTAATGAACGCACAACGGAATGTAACTTACAAACCCAAAATTCTTACGCAATAAAATTAAACACCAGCAGCCGTCGTTTTGTTGTTATTTTATTATATTGCAACCAGTTTCAGTGACTCAGTACATCATCTGCAGGCATTAACTGATGCTGCAGGAATGAATTTCAGTCGTATTCGCGATCCCTTCAGTAGTCAATCGGCTTCCTTAGAATATTGCAACAGTGATGTTTAGCCTTCAACCATAGCTGGTAGTTGATCTTTGCAAACACAACATTGCTGTAGCAGTATACCACGGAAGCCAGTTCCCAGATGTTGGCCACTTATGAGATCGTGTATACGACGGGTGTTCATCCCTTCAGAGTCAGCTGAGGTCTGTAGATGGTGTAAAATAAAATGACATCAAAACTGTGGCTGCAGGTGTATCGTTTTATTTCATAAGTCATCGGCCCAAGCCGCTCACACCACCAACAACGAGGATGGACATACAAAAAGAAAAATTTTGAATACCTGAAGACGACAGCTAAATGTGCCAAAACCTGGCAGTAAAAATTATTTTAGAACATGATATCGTATATAAACAATTTCCTTAACGTACATGCAGACCCCTTCTTCTCATTTTTCATTATAAGGAACTTCAACCAGCTTGTGTAGTCGTTTGATATACAATCAGCTTATTGGGCCTGTTTTGTTGCCATATCGTCCTATATGGTACAGCTATCTAAATTTTCTTGGAAATGATCTTCCAGCGTAATTAGAAGCGTTTCCTTCGGATACAAGGGCGAGTATGTTCATTCAGATAGTGATGGGAGACCGAGTGGTTTTAAAAATTGGCGATTCGATTACTTTATCGTTCAGTCGATGTCTTTCATCTAAATGGAACAACCGAATGAAACTAGTCTCTATATAGAAGTTTTCACTCACTCTCCGGGTCTGACAAGGGGAAGGCCTCAGACACGGCCAACCGATTCGGCTCAAATTTGGCAGGTCGCTTGTGTACAATCTAAAACGAAGGAATCTATGATATTTTTGGTCAATACTCCCGCGCTTTTGAGAAAATTGCCCCTAATGGTTATGAGAGCAATCGACTCAAAATTGGAGGGATCGATAGATAATTGTAGATAGAGTATTTTTCATCATCAGCTATGGGGTCCGCAAACGCAAACTTTTCCAGAAATCGAGGAAAGAAACTTTTACAACTGCCGCTTCTGTATCCACATGGTAAACGCTTTTCACGCCGGCATGGTAGCTCAGCGTGTTCGGTCAGAGGTCTAGCTGCCACTGTAATAAAAAAAAGAGTTAATCGATCAACGACTTACTTAAACGGGTATCTCACGACGTCCACCCCGAGCAGATGCAAAGAACGAAAACTAACAAAATGAGAAAAATAGCGCAACGGCCAACGTAACTGGCTGGGAATCGGAAAACCCATGTTCGAATCTCGAAGAAACCTAGCGGATGTTATTCTTTTCATTTGTATTTTTCCATATCTCAATTGATAATGATATGAGGGTTAATAAGGTAAGTAAATCAATAAGGAATGATAATAATAAGGTAGGCAAACTAATTTCCCAAACGCAGTGAGTTAGTAAAGTATTAAACTTTTAAGCCTTGTCACATGAAAACAACTCCGAGTAAGAGTGCTGCGAATTCCTCACGAGGGATCACAGATATCGCGCGACGCTTGTCTACAGCGAGGCACGGGAAAGAATGCATGCGGGGAGAGTTATGTTGTCCCGGTTGCCTCTTCGTCATATCATAGTTGTGAACCTGGAAGAGTGAAAGTGTCCAGCACGAGTATTATAGAAGTCAATCGAAAAGAGCTGTTTTCCGTCATTAGGCTGCCGCGAACCTCGCGGATACATGTAGTGATTTTTCCATCGTTAATGCGCCGAATGAAATATATTTTGTGAATAAATACAGTGTTCTTCCGTAAGTAACATATGACGAGTACTGTATGTAGTTTATAGTAATTAGCTCGTCCGTTTATGCCGTAGTAACTGGTTATTGTTTGTTGTGTCATATCTTTCAGGTGCATAATCTGAATAATGGAGGATGTACACCCTTCGACTAGCGCTGTAGTTCGGAGCCTGTCACAGACGATGGTAAACGGAATGTTACTGACGCTGTGTTTTGGTTTGTAAAAGTGTTGCAAGACAGATGCATTATCAGTGCACTGCCGGAAGCAGACAGTTCTATTTCTCGGAGTTCCAGATTGATAGGAGCGGCTATCGTCGAGCGTTTTTTGGAGCTGAAGAACGAAATGACTTGATACTGAAGTACTATACCATGAAGACAAAGCAGAAGGTGATTCAGTGGACGATATCCCGACTACTGAATCGCAAAATGGTCATAATGCTTTGGAAATCTCCACGTCACTGGGATTATGTGCTTCATCTCTTCCCGATGAGTATTACGAACTGGTTATTAAACGATGGAACTACGGCGCTATACCCCTTGAAGTAAAAGAATGGAGCAACAACAGCCTTGAAATGGAAGAAGGACTTGAAATTGTGGGTAAGTGATATCGTTAAAGGAGGGACAAGATACGACAAATACCAGGCGATAAATAAGTGGACATACGACCGGTTTCTCGAATCTCGTTGCCGTAACGAGAAAGTAACAGCGATAATACTTCAGGAGTGGGCTGCAGGTGCAGCAATTCAAAATACGGCCAACAAGGATTTTACGTTTGCTGCATCATTATCCTGGGCAAAAAATTTCATATCGGAGTATAAAATTCGTCAACGGCACGTCACTAAATACGTCTCTCATAAGGAGGTACAAAATTTAGAAGATATACAGAAAGTGGCGGCTCTTTTCCTCGCGCAAACGGCGTCAGTTATGACCGGTTTTAATTGTGATTACGTGATCAACACCGATCAAACAGGATGCGAGTATCGGGTGAACATTCGACGCACGTTATCGCATAAGGGAGAAAAACGAACCATTGTCGCAGTTGATAGTAAAAACAAACTAACACAATCGTACACGGCGCAATATTCCATCACAGCCTCTGGAAAAGTGTTGCCTAAGGTTTTCCTGTGTTTACAAGAAACGAATGTTACATTTGGTCCTCGGGTTGTAGAAGAGGTCAATCGTTTAACCAACTCGTTGAAAAATGTTTACATTACTTGCTCCAAACCCGGGAAACTGACGAATGCGATTTACAGAACATTTTTTGAGAATGTTTTAAAACCATACGTTTCTGATAGCAAGTTTGTCTAATATTGGATTCCTGGAGTGGACAAATTAATTCTACAACATATGACACAATATTTATAGATGGCGAGGTCAGCCGACGTGCACACCGCCAGACTACACACCTGTGTGCCAGCAGTGTGATGTTTATTTCTATCACCAGGTTAAAAACTTTATTTCCAGGCTTCAGAACTACAGGGTGCTTCTGGAACCCAGCGGGGGATTGCACAACCGCACGGATGCAATAAATATTCACAGTATAATTCATAATCAACTTTCAGCACCAATTTATCAGGCAATGATATCGTATGCGTGGTGTTGTTGTTGTAGTGGTCTTCAGTCCAGAGACTGGTTTGATGCAGCTCTCCATGCTACTCTATCCTGTGCAAGCAAGCCAGTACCTACTGCAGCCTAGATCCTTCTGAATCTGCTTAGTGTATTCAACTCTTGGTCTCCTTCTACGATTTTTACCCTCCACGCTGCCCTCCAATACTAAATTGGTGATTCCTCGATGTCTCAGAACAAGTCCTACCAATCGATTCCTTCTTCTAGTCAAGTTGTGCCACAAGCTCCTCTTCTCCCTTATGTTATTCAATACCTCCTCATTAGTTATGTGATCTACCCATCTAATCTTCAGCATTCTTCTGTAGCACCACATTTCAAAAGCTTCTATTCTCTTCATGTCTAAACTATTTATCGTCCACGTTTCGCTTCCATACATGGCTACACTCCATACAAATACTTTCAGAAACGACTTCCTGACATTTAAATCTATACTCGATGTTAACAAATTTTTCTTCCTCAGAAACGCTTTCCTTCCCATTGCCAGTCTACATTTTATATCCTCTCTACTTCGACCATCATCAGTTATTTTGCTCCCCAAATAGCAAAACTCCTTTACCACTTTAAGTGTCTCATTTCCTAATCTAATTCCCTCAGCATCACCCGACCTAATTCGATTACATTCCATTATCCTCGTCTTGCTTTTGTTGATGATCATCTTATACCATCTTTTCAAGACCCTGTCCCTTCCGTTCAACTGCTCTTCCAAGTCCTTTGCTGTCTCTGACAGAATTACAAAGTCATCGGCAAACCTGAAATTTTTTATTTTTTCTCCATGGATTATAATACCTACTCCGAATTTTTCTTCAGTGCTTGCTCAATGTAGAGATTGAATAACATCGGGTAGAGGCTACAAATCTGTCTCACTCCCTTCCCAACCACTGCTTCCCTTTCATGTCCCTCGACTCTTATTACTGCCATCTGCTTTCTGTGCAAATTGTAAATAGCCTTTCGCTCCATGTATTTTACCCCTGCCACCTTCAGAATTTGAAAGTGAGTATTCAAATCAACGTTGTCAAAAGCTTTCTCTAAGTCAACAAATGCTATAAACGTAGGTTTGTCTTTCCTTAATCTTTCTTCTGAGATATGTCGTAAGGTAAGTATTCCCTCACGTGTTCCAACATTTCTACGGAATCCAAATTGATCTTCCCCAAGGTTGGCTTCTATCAGTTTTTCCATTCGTCTGTAAAGAACTGGCGTTAGTATTTGGCAGCTGTGACTTATTAAACTGATAGTTCGGTAATTTTCACATTTGTCAACACATGCTTTTTTTGGGATTGGAATTATTATATTCTTCTAGAAGTCTGAGGGTATTTCGCCTGTCTCGTACATCTTGCTCACCAGATGGTAGAGTTTTGTCAGGACTGGCTCTCCCAAGGCTGTCAGTAGTTCTAATGGAATGTTGTCTACTCCGGACCTTGTTTCGACTCAGGTCTTTCAGTGCACGGTCAAACTCTTCACGCAGCATCATATCTCCCATTTCATCTTCATCTACATACTCTCCCATCTCCATAATATTGTCCTCAAGTACATCGCCCTTGTATATACCCTCTATATACTCCTTCCACCTTTCTGCTTTCCCATCTTTGCTTAGAACTGGGTTTCCATCAAAGCTCTTGATATTCATGCAAGTGATTCTCCTTTCTCCAAAGGTCTCTTTAATTTTCCTGTAGGCAGTGTCTATCTTACTCCTAGTGAGATAAGCGTCTACATCCTTACATTTGTCCTCTAGCCATGCCTGTTTAGTCATTTTGCACTTCCTGTCGATCTCATTTTTGAGACGTTTGTATTCCTTTTTGCCTGCTTCATTTGCTGTATTTTTATATTTTCTCCTTTTATCAATTAAATTCAATATTTCTTCCGTTACCCAAGGGTTTCTACCAGCCCTCGTCCTTTTACCTATTTGATCCTCCGCTGCCTTCACTATTTCATCCCTCAAAGATACCCATTCCTTTTCTACTGTATTTCTTTCCCTCATTCCTGTCAATTGTTCCCTTATGCTCTCACTGAAACTCTGTACAACCTCTTGTTCTTTCAGTTTATCCTGGTCCCATCTCCTTAAATTCCCACCTTTTTGCAGTTTCTTCAGTTTTAATCTACAGTTCGTAACCAATAGATTGTGGTCACAGTCCACATCTGCCCATGGAAATGACTTACAATTAAAAACCTGGTTCCTAAATCTCTGTCTTACCATTATATAATCAATGTGATACCTTTTAGTATCTCCAGGGTTCTTCCATGTATACAACCTTCTTTCATGATTCTTGAACCAAGTGTTAGCTATTATTAAGTTATGCTCTGCACAAATTCTACCAGGTGGCTTCCTCTTTCATTTCTGTCCCACCTACTATGTCCCACCTACTATGTCCCACCTACTATGATTCCTTCTCTCCCTTTTCCTACTCTCGAATTCCAGTACCGAGCGAGGTGGCGCAGTGGTTAGACACTGGACTCGCATTCGGGAGGACGACGATTCAATCCCGCGTCCGGCCATCCTGATTTAAGTTTCCCGTGATTTCCCTAAATCGCTCCAGGCAAATGCCGGGTGGGTTCCTTTCAAAATGCACGGCCGACTTCCTTCCCCGTCCTTCCCTAATCCGATGAGACCGATGACCTCGCTGCCTGTCTCCTTCCCCGAACTAACCAACCAACCGTCGAATTTCAGTCACCCATGACTATTAAATTTTCGTCTCCCTTCACTACCTGAATAATTTCTTTTATCTCATCATACATTTCATCAATTTCTTCATCATCTGCAGAGCTAGTTGGCATATAAACTTGTACTACTGTAGTAGGCGTGGGCGTCGTGTCTATCTTGGCCACAATAACGCGTTCACGATGCTGTTTGTAATAGCTTACCCGTACTCCTATTTTTTTGTTCATTATTAAACCTACTCCTGCATTACCACTATTTGATATTGTATTTATAACCCTGGATTCTCCTGACCAAAAGTCTTGTTCCTCCTGCCACCGAACTTCACTAAATCCCGCCATATCTAACTTTAACCTATCCATTTCCTTTTCCAAATTTTCTAACCTACCTGCTCGATTAAGGGATCAGCCGTTCCACGCTCCGATCCGTAGAACACCAGTTTTCTTTCTCCTGATAACGACGTCCTCTTGAGTAGTCCCCGCCAGGAGATACGAATGGGGGACTATTTTATCCCCAGAATATTTTTCCCAAGAGGACGCCATCATCATTTAATCATACTGTAAAGCTGCATGCCCTCGGGAAGTATTACGGCTGTAGTATCCCCTTGCTTCCAGCCGTTCGCAGTACCAGAAATGCAAGGCCATTTTGGTTAGTGTTACCACACCTCCGTTGTGGTTGCACCTACGGTACGGCTATCTGTATCATTGAGGCACGCAAGCCTCCCCACCAACGGCAAGGTCCATGGTCCATGGGGTGAGGTAAGCATTCCAGAGAAATACATATTTTTAAATGTAAACCAAATTTGTTTTCCGCCGACTCTTCGCAAGGAACATGGTAGCTGTCGAAAGATTGCATTTGTTAGATGTTCTTCGTGCGGTGAGTATATTTGCTTCGAATGTTTATATGACAAGTACAATCCATCTCGTTGTTCGAAGAAAAGTGAGGACACGTAACAGTGACTTGGAAGAGCCATTGTTAAGTTCTAAGTAGGCTGTTTATGTTTTCTTTATGTAAGTAGGCTGTTTATGTTTTCTTATTGGCAACGCTACGCGCTGTTCACATCCAGCTGCCGCTACCAAACACTACAATGGCAGACAACAATGCAAACTAGCCACAGATGCTGTGTGTAGTCTGTGGTTAGTTTGCATTGTTGTCTGCCATTGCAGTGTTTGGTAGCGGCAGCTGGATGTGAACAGCGCGTAGCGTTGCCAATAAGAAAACATAAACAGCCTACTTACATAAAGCAAACATAAACAGCCAACTTACAAAGTGACCTGGAGTAACATTTTAGTTGTTTACTATGCCTAGAGATCAGAGGAATTTATTTGTGTATCTTATTGTTATCATTCCTTATTGATTAACTTACCTTATTAACCCTCCTATCCCTATCAATTGAGATGGAAAAATACAAACGGAAAGAAGAACATCTGCTAGGTTTCTTCGAGATTCGAACCCGGGTTCTCCGATTCCCGGCCAGATACCTTGACCGTTGCGCTATTTTTTTATCTCATTTTGTTCGTTTTCGTTCGTTGTATCTGCTCGGGGTGGAAGGCGCAAGAAACCCGTTTAAGTTCGTCGTTGATCCATTAACTCAGTGTTTTTTTTTTTATTATTATTATTACAGAGGGCAGCTAACCCTCTGACCGAACATGCCGAGTTACCGTGCCGGTGTTATAGGTGCTGTGGCCGATAAATGTTTACTATGTGGATACAGAAGCGGCAGCTGTTAAGGTTTCTTACCTCGATTTCTGGAAAAGTATGCGTTTTCCGAACCCATAGCTGATGATGAAAAATGCTCTATTTAATTTTACCTATCGATCCCTCCGATTTTGAGTCGATTGCTCTCATAAGCTTTAGGGGCAATTTTCTCAAAAACGCGGGAGTATTGACCAAAATATCTTAGATTCCTTCGTTTTAGGTTGTACACAAGCGACCTGCCAAATTTGAGACGAATCGTTTGGCCGTGTCTGAGGCCTTCCCCTTGTGAGTGGTTTCACTTACGATCACACAACCTGCTGACGCAACTCTGACGGTTAGGGGCGTTATATAATATTTTCATTCAGTCTCCGGATTCAGTGATTTCATTTACATTATTATGCAGCCTTCTACATGGACCTTGAAAAGGGCTGAATGATTTTTAGAGACAAGTAACTAAGCCGTGTTGCGGCTCGCTTTGGTGCCGTTAGTATGTGGGCATCGTTTTCTTCTCGTGTTTACTGGCGCCACTGCGTTTGCTAGCGCTGTCTATCCGTGAATGGCAGCAGCAGCGGTTATCGATATCTAGTAGCTTAGTACTATTTTTATGTGGGCGTCAGATGTCTTCTGGGTCGGAGTGTGTCAGGTAGTTCGGTTGGGACGGAGCAGCAGGGTGGTCCGGCAGCGCAAGGACATGCTGTTACCCTTGGCGGCACGCAGGCACTACCTGATAGAGGGGCTGTAGTTCACCACCGGACCCAGGAAGTTTGAGTTTAGTGAACATTAACCTAGTTAAATATCCACTAGTTTGAGATCACGCCGTTTGTTCACACGTTGCTGCTGGAAGGGTCGCTGAGATGAAGAGCAACGAGTGGAGTGTTTGGAGTTGGCGAAATTAATTAGCCGTCCTCCACACCTTTTATTATTAATCATTGAATTCCTCGTGTTTATTGACGAAAATCAATCAGCTGAAATTTTCTGCCTAGTGGCAGCTAACGCCCTACGTACCTGCCCCGGAGGTTAGCGTATTTTCGCGGAAGTGTGCTTTTCCTCACTTTGCCGCTGCTGTCCGGTAAGGCGTGTGGTTCGACAGCCTCCTTGATTGTGGTTCGGATATTTTTTCTTGTGGACTACCTTGGTCGTAGTGGGTCCATCTGCTTCTGGATGCTCTAAACACTGGGTTCTGAAGACGTAGTTGTAAGTAGGCTGTTTAGGTTTACTTATTGGTAACGCCACGTAGCGCTCTGTATGAAAATCACTGGCTGTGCTGTGCGCAGTCTGTGGTCAGTTTGCATTGTTGGCTGCCATTGCAGTGTTGGGCAGCTGGATGTTAACAGCGGCTAGCATTGCGCAGCTGGAGGTGAGCCGCCAGCAGTGGTGGATGTGGGGAAGTGAGATGGCGGATTTTTGAGAGCGGATGATCTGCACGTGTGTCCATCAGAAAAAGTACATTTGTAAGAATGGATGTCATGAACTGCTATATATATTATGACTTTTGAACACTAATAAGGTAAATACATTGTTTGTTCTCTACCAAAATCTTTCATATGCTAACTATGCCTATTAGTAGTTAGTGCCTTCAGTAGTTTGAATCTTTTATTTAGCTGGCAGTAGTGGCGCTCGTTGTATTGCAGTAGTTCGAGTAACGAAGATTTTTGTGAGGTAAGTGATTTGCGAAAGGTATAGGTTAATGTTAGTCAGGGCCATTCTTTTGTAGGGATTATTGAAAGTCAGTATCCGTTGCGCTAAAAGTATTGTGTGTCAGTTTAAACACAGTCATGTATAATTTTTCTAAGGGGACGTATCACAGTGCTGTCCGCCGGTTCTGCCTTGTGTGTGTTATTCCATCGTTGTGTTGGTTATCAGACGTTAGGTAGCTGTTGCAAGAGTGTTGGCCTGCATCTAAACTGTCAGTAGTTTGATTTGCCATCCGGTTAAATGAATCCAACTCTTGGCTGCCTGTCACATCGTTTATGGAGTTGAGCGGCTTTCCCAGGTCGATCCTTGGAGCGCTGTCTGAGGCCTACTTCTCTCTTGGTTTGGTAAGATTGTGATAATTGTCAATAAGGCCTTCAGCCGTGCATGCAATTTGTCTTAAGAATTTTTAATTACATATTGTCTCCTAATGGTGACAATTTGATGATTTTCCCTTTTTTATAATATTTTACTGTCTCCTGGAGATTTAAATTCGTTCTTAAGTGTTTGCTATCAAGGCCTTCATCCGTCAAATTGTTTTTTGGAGTTATTATAATTGGGGCCTTCAGCCAACAAGTAAGTTGAACTTCTGGCCAATGAGGCCTTCATCCGTGAGTGCAACATACTTAAGAAATATTTTATTAGACTTGTGTCTTAACGTTCAAATTTGGTAGTGGTTCCTTATTGTCAGTCTTATTTGCAATTGTTTTCAAATAAAGTGTACGTGATTGAAAAACAACTGAGCAACCAATGGTAACTGAGTATGGCCCTGTCCTCACTGAATCCTGCCTTTCCCTAAGAACCATGACACAGTAACATATATTGTTTTTGAAAGAACTGAATTTAAAACACATGCCTGAGAATTAAGCATTTTCAAAATCTATTTATTATTGTCCCAAAATTGGAATTTTCAGCACTTCTGACATGAAACATGATTTAATGGTGCGTTTTGAAAGGTTAATAACTATGGAAATAATAAAAATTTATATTTCATTTAATGAATAATTTCTTCTTTACTTACATTAATGAAACTTTGTCACTATCTTCTCTCTGGTTTGCACCAGTCGTCGATAAACACAGTGAAGGCGGTAGCATCGACATAGATAAAATTCCTTGGCTGTGACGTTAACTAACACTCCAGGAAGAATGTCTTCATGAGACAAAACGTCCTTATTTCTTTGTGAACGAATATATCACGCGCGCTAGCTTTCCGTTGGTTCTGCTGTCGTCAATAGAATTCACATTTACCTAACCCACAAGTTTCCTGCATTATTTCCTGCATCATTCCGGAAGCCCTCCAGCACCCAATTGCTACAGTGTTGAACCTGTAACGAACAGCAGCTTCTATTTCGACATAAAATACTATTTTGTGGTTCAGTGTTTATTCCAATAGTGGAGTCGTTCCACGACCGTAATATTTTAGACCAGTCTGAACAGAACGCAAAACTCCGTCCAAAAAGACCTCGGAAGACCCAGCAGTACCGGCCGACCGCTCTGTCACCTTCGTCCGAAAAGCGTCACTGGATGCGGATATGAAGGAGCACGTGGTCAGAATATCGCTGTACCGGCCGTTGTTAGTTTTCGTGGCCGTATCCGCAACTTCCCCCCATGAGCAAAGGACCTTGCCGTTGGTGGGGAGGCTTGCGTGCCTCAGCGATAAAGATAGCCGAACCGCAGATGCAACCACAATGGAGGGGTATCTGTTGAGAGGCCTGACAAACGTGTGGTTCCTGAAGAGGGGCAGCAGCCTTTTCAGTAGTTGCAGGGGATGATTGACTGATCTGGCCTTGTAACAATAACCAAAACGGCCTTGCTGTGCTGGTACTGCGAACGGCTGAAATCAAGGGGAAACTACGGCCGTAATTTTTCCCGAGGGCATGCAGCTTTACTGTTTGGTTAAATGATGATGGCGTCCTCTTGGGTAAAATATTCCGGAGGTAAAATAGTCCCCCATTCGGATCTCCGGGCGGGGACTACTCAAGAGGATGTCGTTATCAGGAGAAAGAAAACTGGCGTTCTACGAATCGGAGCGTGGAATGTCAGATCCCTTAATCGGGCAGGTAGGTTAGAAAATTTAAAAAGGGAAATGGATAGGTTAAAGTTAGATATAGTGGGAATTAAGTGAAGTTCGGTGGCAGGAGGAACAGGACTTCTGGTCAAGTGAATACAGGGTAATAGATACAAAATCAAAATCCATTGGTTATGAACTGTAGTTTAAAACTGAAGAAACTGCAAAAAGGTGGGAATTTAAGAAGATGGAACCTGGATAAACTGAAAGAACTAGAGGTTGTAGAGAGTTTCAGGAAGAGTATAAGGGAACAACTGACAAAAATGGGGGAAAGAAATGTAGTAGAAGAAGAATGGATAGCTTTGAGGGATGAAGTAGTGAAGGCAGCAGAGGATCAAGTAGGTATAAAGACGAGGGCTAATATAAATCCTAGGGTAACAGAAGATATATTGAATGTAATTGATGAAAGGAGAAAATATGAAAATGCAGTAAATAAAACAGGCAAAAAGGAATACAAACGTCTCAAAAATGAGATCGACAGGAAGTGCAAAATGGCGAAGCAGGGATGGCTAGAGGACAAATGTAAGGATGTAGAGGCTCCTCTCACTAGGGATAAGATAGATACTGCCTAAAGGAAAATTAAAGAGACCTTTGGGGAAAAGAGAACCACTTGTATGAATATCAAGAGCTCACATGGAAATCCATTTCTAAGCAAAGAACGGAAAACAAAAAGGTGGAAGGAGTATATAGAGGGTCTACGCAAGGGCGATGTAGTTGAGGAAAATATTTTGGAAATGGAAAAGGAGGTAGATGAGGATGAAATCTGAGATATGATACTGCGTGAAGAGTTTGACAGAACACTGAAAGACCTGAGTCGAAACAAAGAACCGGGAGTAGACAACATTCCATTAGAGCTACTGACAGCATTGGGAGAGCCAGTCCTGACAAAACTCTACAATCTGATGATCAAGATATATGAGACAGGAGAAATACCCTCAGACATCAAGAAGAATATAATAATTCCAATCCCAAAGAATGCAGGTGTTGGCAGATGTGAAAATTAGCGAGCTATCAGTGTAATAAGTCACTGCTGCAAAATACTATAGACGAATAGAAAACCTAGTAGAAGTCGACCTCGGGGAAGATCAATTTGGATTCCGTAGAAATATTGGAACACGTGAGGCAATACTGACCCTACGACATATCGTAGAAGCTAGATTAAGGAAAGGCAAGCCTACCTTTCTAGCATTTGTAGACTTAGAGAAAGCTTTTGACAATGTTGACTGGAATACTCTCTTTCAAATTCTGAAAGTGGCAGGGGTAAAATACAGGGAGAGAAAAGCTATTAACAATTGGTACAGAAACATGATGGCAGTTATAAGAGTCGAGGGACATGAAAGGGAAGCAGTGGTTGGGAAGGGAGTGAGACAGGTTTGTAACCTCTACCCGATGATATTCAATCTCTATATTGAGCAAGCAGTGAAGAAAAATTCGGAGTAGGTATTAAAATCTATGGAGAAGAAATAAAAACTTTGAGGTTTGCCGATGACGTTGTAATTCAGTCAGAGACAGCAAAGGACTTGGAAGAGCAGTTGAACGGAATGGACAGGGTCTTGAAAGGAGGATATAAGATGAACATCAACAAATGCAAAACGAGGATAATGGAATGTAGTCGAATTAAGTCGTGTGATGCTGAGGGAATTAGATTAGGAAATGAGACACTTAAAGTAGTAAATGAGTTTTGCTATTTGGGGAGAAAATAACTGATGATGGTCGAAGTAGAGAGGATATAAAATGTAGACTGGCAATGGCAAGGAAAGCAATTCTGAGGAAGAGAAAATTGTTAACAACGAGTAGAGATTTAAGTGTCAGGAAGTCGATTCCAAAAGTATTTGTATGGAGTGTAGCCATGTTTGGAAGTGAAACATGGACGATAAATAGTTTGGACAAGAAGAGAATAGAAGGTTTCGAAATGTGGTGCTACAGAAGAATGCTGAAGATTAGAAGGGTAGATCAAATAACTAATCAGGAAGTATTGAGTAGGATTGAGAAGAAGAGGAGTTCGTGGCTCAATTTGACAATAAGAAGGGACCGGTTGGTAGGACATGTTCAGAGGCATCAAGGGATCACCAAATTAGCATTGGAGAGCAGCGTGGAGGGTAAAAGTCGTAGAGGGAGACCAAGAGATGAATACACTAAGGAGATTTAGAAGGATGTAGGTTGCAGTAAGTACTGGGAGATGAAGAAGCTCGCACAGGATAGAGTAGCATGGAGAGCTGCATCAAACCAGTCTCAGGATTGAAGACCACAACAACAATCCGCTACTTTTGAATCATAGCTTCTCAATTGGCCACAAAAGGGTTGAGTGCACCCCGCTTGCCAATAGTGCTGGGCAGACCCGGACAGTGATCCATTCTAGTGCTAGCTAACCCCGACAGCGCTTTACTACGGTGATTTGACGTGATCTAGTGTTACCACTTACCAAGCCGTTGGCTAATTTGAACAGGATGGCGTATTTAAAAAAGTCTCGCATGATGTTTTCTTCCACCCTAACCAACCTACGGTTTGTATGGGACACGAAAGTGAGAGTCTACCCCTTTGTACTGCCGACAGCAACAATAGTGAACTTGTCCACGAACAACGTGTAACGCATTTCGAACCCTTCGTTGATTTGTGTGATGAGAGAAATCGTGACTCTCATCGACAACATGATATTCGGACCACTACCTCACGCCTATTCGACTGCATCTCGTATGTTTGTACATGCTCGTCGGGAATGAACGAAACGACTCCGCTCGCAACACAATGCGGGGCCACACGAGAAGACTCTCGGCTTTCCGTCCGCGTTGCTGACGGTCCGGAGCATATTGGCTGCCTTCCACCTACATACACTCCTGGAAATTGAAATAAGAACACCGTGAATTCATTGTCCCAGGAAGGGGATACTTTATTGACACATTCCTGGGGTCAGATACATCACATGATCACACTGACAGAACCACAGGCACATAGACAGAGGCAACAGAGCATGCACAATGTCGGCACTAGTACAGTGTATATCCACCTTTCGCAGCAATGCAGGCTGCTATTCTCCCATGGAGACGATCGTAGAGATGCTGGATGTAGTCCTGTGGAACGGCTTGCCATGCCATTTCCACCTGGCGCCTCAGTTGGACCAGCGTTCGTGCTGGACGTGCAGACCGCGTGAGACGACGCTTCATCCAGTCCCAAACATGCTCAATGGGGGACAGATCCGGAGATCTTGCTGGCCAGGGTAGTTGACTTACACCTTCTAGAGCACGTTGGGTGGCACGGGATACATGCGGACGTGCATTGTCCTGTTGGAACAGTAAGTTCCCTTGCCGGTCTAGGAATGGTAGAACGATGGGTTCGATGACGGTTTGGATGTACCGTGCACTATTCAGTGTCCCCTCGACGATCACCAGTGGTGTACGGCCAGTGTAGGAGATCGCTCCCCACACCATGATGCCGGGTGTTGGCCCTGTGTGCCTCAGTGGTATGCAGTCCTGATTGTGGCGCTCACCTGCACGGCGCCAAACACGCATACGACCATCATTGGCACCAAGGCAGAAGCGACTCTCATCGCTGAAGACGACACGTCTCCATTTGTCCCTCCATTCACGCCTGTCGCGACACCACTGGAGGCGGGCTGCACGATGTTGGGGCGTGAGCGGAAGACGGCCTAACGGTGCGCGGGACCGTAGCCCAGCTTCATGGAGACGGTTGCGAATGGTCCTCGCCGATACCCCAGGAGCAACAGTGTCCCTAATTTGCTGGGAAGTGGCGGTGCGGTCCCCTACGGCACTGCGTAGGATCCTACGGTCTTGGCGTGCATCCGTGCGTCGCTGCGGTCCGGTCCCAGGTCGACGGGCACGTGCACCTTCCGCCGACCACTGGCGACAACATCGATGTACTGTGGAGACCTCACGCCCCACGTGTTGAGCAATTCGGCGGTATGTCCACCCGGCCTCCCGCATGCCCACTATACGCCCTCGCTCAATGTCCGTCAACTGCACATACGGTTCACGTCCACGCTGTCGCGGCATGCTACCAGTGTTAAAAACTGCGATGGAGCTCCGTATGCCACGGCAAACTGGCTGACACTGACGGCGGCGGTGCACAAATGCTGCGCAGCTAGCGCCATTCGACGGCCAACACCGCGGTTCCTGGTGTGTCCGCTGTGCCGTGCGTGTGATCATTGCTTGTACAGCCCTCTCGCAGTGTCCGGAGCAATTATGGTGGGTCTGACACACCGGTGTCAATGAGTTCTTTTTTCCATTTCCAGGAGTGTAGATCCATCTTCCAAGTGGAACACCCAGCGAAGTTGTTCACGACACTGTGGTCATACTAAACTGTTATGGAATCCCTAAACTGTTATTCCTTAAAATGATTAATAACGATACGGTCAACAGTTGTACTATTTATATTTGAAGACTAGTTTCGAACCTTACAGATTCATTTTCCACTGATAATGCCTGATCTTGATAGTAAACATTCAAGTGACTACATATGGATTATAAATGTATGCAAAATGAATGCCACAATCATGGATGCCAAAATCCGTATAAGCCTCTTACCAAGTCAAGGCATGTGTGGATTGTGGCATTTATTGTACAAATATTTATAAACTAAGTGTTGTCACTTTGATGTTCACTATTGAAATGGGGCATTGTCAGTACAGCCTCAGTAGACCAGTCTTGTAATTGAACCTGTAAGGCTCTGAACTTGCCCCCTAATACAAATAATGTTGACTGTACCGTTAACAAATGGAATTTAGTAAAGTTGTTGGTTCCCTGTCAACAAAATGTAATGGAATCATCGATGGCATTTTTAAAGTTCGTGGCCCTACTAAGCAACATAGGTAATCTTACACATACACTACTGTCCATTAAAACTGATACACCAAGAAGAAATGCAGATGATAAACGAGTATTCATTGGCCAAATATATTATACTAGAACTGACATGTGACTACATTTTCACGCAAATTGGGTGCATAGATCCTGAAAAGTGAGTACCCAGAACAAGCATCTCTGGCCGTAATAACGGCCTTGATACGCCTGGGCATTGAGTCAAACAGACCAGCTTCAACACGATACCACAGTTAATCAGAGTAGTGACTGGTGTATTGTGACGAGCCAGTTGCTCGGCCACCATTAACCAGACGTTCCCAATTGGTGAGAGATCTGGAGAATGTGTTGGTCAGGGCAGCAGTTGAACATTTTCTGTATCCAGAAAGGCCCGTACAGGACCTGCAACATGTGGTCGTGCATTATCCTGCTGAAATGTAAGGTTTCGCAGGTATCGAAAGAAGTGTAGAGCCACGGGTTGTAACACATCTGAAATGTAAGGTCCAATGTTCAAAGTGCCGTCAATGCGAACAAGAGGTGACCGAGACGTGTAACCAATGGCACGCCATACCATTACTCCGGGTGATAAGCCAGTATGGTGATGAAGAATACACGCTTCCAATGAGCGTTCACCGCGATGTCGCCAAACACGGATGCGACTGTCATGAAGCTGTAAACAGAACCTGGATTCATCCGAAAAAGTGACGTTTTGTCATTCGTGCACCCAGCTTCGTCGTTGAGTACACCATCGCAGGCGCTCCTGTCTGTGATGCAGTGTCAAGTGTAATCGCAGCCATGGTCTCCGAGCTGATAGTCCATGCTGCTGCAAACGTCGTCGAACTGTTCGTGCAGATGGTTGTTGTCTTTCAAACTTCCCCATCTGTTGACTCAGGGTTCGAGACGTGACGGCAAGATCCGTTACAGCCATGCGGATAAGATGCCTGTCATCTCGACTGATAGTGATACGAGGCCGTTGGGATCCAACACGGCGTTCCGATTTACCCTCCTGAATCCACCAATTCCATATTCTGATAACACTCTTTGGATCTCGACCAACTCGACCACCAATGTCGCGATACGATAAACCGAAATCGCGAAAGGCTGCAATCAGCAATTTATCAAGGTCGGAAACGTGATGGTACGCATTTCTCCTCCTTACACGAGGCATCACAACAACGTTTCACCAGGCAACGCTGGCCAACTGCTGTTTGTGTATGAGAAATCTGCTGGAAACTTTCCTCACGTCAGCAGGTTGTAGGTGTCGCCACCGGCGCCCAACTTGTGTGACTGCTCTGAAAAGCTAAGAACTGGCATATCACAGCATCTTCCTCCTGTCAGTTAAATTTCGCATCTGCAGCACGTCATCTTCGTGGTGTAGCAATTTCAATGGCCAGTAGTGTATTATCAGTGATGTCATACAAGCGGATGAAGGCAAATTCGACGTTGCGAAGACACCAGAGCAAAAGTTGCATGTAATTTGTGAGGTAAGATTGGGCAGTAGGAAGCCATCACAGTTGTGAAGACATCTCCGTGAGTCGATCAACCCGACTCTAATGCCAGGCAGCAAGTTGCGGTAGCGCTGGTCAATTAATTTATTTTCTCAGATACAGTCGGCGATAATTTCAGTCTACTACGATACGAGGAAAACGTGTTACTGTTTGCTGACAGACTTTTCACAGGCCCACAGAAACGACAATTACCGTGTACGATGCGACGTGCAGCAATAAACACCGCGACCACTTTTCTGGCACGACACGCTACCCGCAGTCGTGAGGGACAGAGACACCCGAGCGATCACGTACTCTCACCAGAGTGGCATCACACGCGTGCTGGGAACGGTACGTGCAGCCGCCCGCTGCTGCCACACCGACGGCCGATAATGACGTACCTCGTGATGGTGAGAAAACGCGGCAGTGGACATGATGGTTTCGCTCAGGTTTCGCTCAGGTTTCGCCCAACAGTCATAGAACTGATCCCCTCCGCACAACGACTTGTACACCAAACGCGATCTGGATTGCAACGCCTAACAAATCCGCCTGTGCCTCAAGCGAGTGGGACAAACTAGTTTCTCACTGAGTGCAAGGGCTGATGGTTGATTGAACGTGTTAGAAAACGTATCTGTACAAATCAGTACCTCCTTACGTACAGTGGTTCTAAAGTGAGCACCAGTCCTAGGGAACCATATCAAACGGGACAAACAATGCCTGTGATCCAAGAGCACACTGCAAAAACACTCACATCAGGCTCTTAGAAACTGCCTCGCTCAGCATTGTGGTCCTCGTTTTGCACTAGAAATATATAAGGCAATTTTCTGTCCCAAACTTTAGCGAATCAATCTTGAGCGCGGATATTCTCCATCACTTTCACTTCTCTCCTGACGTTACACAAGGGACCCTCAGGGAAACCAACAGTGCAGGGTGAGTACCTGGTATCACTGGAAGTCCGCCAGCATACTGATATGCAGCTTGGGAGGAGACCACCGCAGTGTAGCCCCTTCAAACCCTACATACGGCATACGTCCACAACCACTTAACGACCAACGGCCACAGGAATCTGATTTAAATGCTGTACCATAGTTACGAAAAAGGGTAAAAGCCGGACTAGTATCAGTAGAGTTCTCACTCTGAGCGTATCAAACAATGCCGTGTAACTTAAACAATTCAGATTATACTCGGAAATGAGCACAGAGGACATTTATTAAAAAATTAATATTACATTTACCTGGTACGCTACCAAAACACTCACAATAAGAACGTTCATTGAAAACACAACCTGCTTTGGTTTCGGAGCAGGAAAATGTGAAGAGCAACAAGCTGTTACAGAAAGACATTCAAGTTCACGATGATTCAATACCACTTAAAGTCGAAAGCGACACCTCACTAGTTGTCTAACAGTTATTCCCAAACGTACATATACCGAGCGAGGTGGCGCAGTGGTTAGACACTGGACTCGCATTCGGGAGGAAGACGGTTCAATCGCGCGTCCGGCCATCCTGATTTAGGTTTTCCGTGATTTCCCTAAATCACTCCAGGCAAATGCCGGGATGGTTCCTCTGAAAGGGCACGGCCGACTTCCTTCCCCATCCTTCCCTAATCCGATGAGACCGATGACCTCGCTGTCTGGTCTCCTTCCCCAAAACCAACCCAACCCCAACCCAAACGTACATATTTTTCCACACTTCACAGCGACAATAACAACACCGTAATATTAAATGGACATATATGGCTCTAAAAGAGGCCCAGGGCAGAATTATTCAACACAGATTTTATGCGAACCTTTCATGTACTCCGTGAGTTTTGTATCCCTGAGTCTCTGTATTAAAATTTCCTACGGAGGGCCCACTGCAATCTTGTTCCATATTTTCGCTTAGTTCCATCAGCAGCATTACCAAAATCTGAAATCTACAATAGCATTAATATAATCCATAACTGAGATCTGATTCACTCATTAATAAATTTAAAAGCACTTTACTTTAGGACATAAATATACAAAACAAACAGATTACGTAATCTGAGAACATATGGAAGTAGCTCATGCAGTTGTTTCTTTCGTCTCCAGCATAATCTGGTAAGCTGACACTCATTTAATCGCCGATACCTGTTTGGACCCTTCTGTTTCCTGTCGGTAAGGGTAACTGGTATGTAACGTACCTGAGGTTCGTCAGAAACAGGGGTACTGTACAGAATAGTTTCTGCGGCCCAGCATGGTATAGAGAAATCAACGTGAGGTACCACTCCACAGATAGGCGTAAATGATGTGATACAAAAAATGTGGTGATACCCCGTTCCCAAATCACCATACTGTGGACTTTATACTCACACCAAAGCATACGCGCTAACACTATAGGCAAACATTCACTAACGTCCGTTACGCTATGTGAGCTTATACGGGCCACCAGGCAAAGATTAATTATACCACCCATGAGTTGCCGGCAAAACGCAGAGACAATAAAGCAATGAATAATGTCAGTTCAGACCAGCAAGTTCCCTTGCTCTGAAGGCCCACCACATAACAGTCATTTGACTCGGTCCATCCGTTCGACAGAACAGGAAGCTGTTGTCATATACCACGTTCCAACAAAAGCCACATACTATCATGTCCATTCTATACGGGCCTCTTTCTGCCCTGAAGTTAGTGACTCAAAATATCCTCAGTCTTAACCAAAATAACCATGTCTTTCTACTGGCCAGTATGTGTCCCATAGCCAGGTAGGATTGGAATATGGATAAGATATCGATCTTGCCTTCTCTTGTTCTGTGAGTTGGTGGCATTGGAGAAAGTGTGATCAAGCAAGATGGTGGAGTTATCCCAACAGCTCTGGCAGGTCATGGATGAGCGAGAGCAGTTGACGGAGTGGGAGTACAGGGACGCGAGTAGCTCATTACTGTTCTATCGGCCACCTCGCGAGCGCTCTAGCGTCACCTTCCGGGGGCCAGGTTAGGTTAGAAGCAAGTATTACGCATTTAAGGAATAGAATAAACGACTGATTGGCAGTTGTTGATGGGTAAAGTAGGCTTTTGTTGTTTGCGTCAGTAGAGAGGACGACTAGTCTTGAAGATTTAATCAGTTGCCTGTTAACTGCATGTTCCCCAGAGTATAGCCAGAAGGATTTGACTAGGTTATTAGTTTTTCAGGGTTTGTTTGACGCTTACTGGTGCTATTTGTCAGAGTCAGTTTGCTCGGTTTCCGTTCGACAGTTTCCTTACTGTTTGGCACAGTTCCGTTTGCCGCCCCGTCGTGGAACCAAACTGTGAAAACAGGAACGGTGTGAGACTAAGAAAAAAAGAATGAACAACGACGCATCACGAAGGAATTATCATAATTGGACAGAAATCGGTAGGTGCACTGAATATCTACGCTCAAATAAATGTTTACAGTTTCAGAAACTCTGGATGACATATACAAGGAAAAGAACTCCACAAATTGAACAAGTCAATAACGCGTTGGTCCACCTCTGGCCCTTACGTAGGCAGTTATTGGGCTTTGTGCTGGTTGTCAGAATTGTTGGATCTCCTTCTGAGTGATATCGCGGCAAATTCTGTCCAACTGGCGCGTTACAACGTCAGACTTTCAAGTTGGTTGGAGGGCCCTGCCCATAATGCTCCGAACGTTCTCAACTGAGAGCTGAGAAGAAATGCCAGGGGAGAGTTTGGCAGACACGGAGAAAAGCAGTAGAAAGGCTCACCGTCTACGGGCGGGCTTGATCTTGCACAAATGTAAGCCCAGAATGGCTTGCCATGTAAGGCAACGAAATGGTGCGTAGTACCGCTATGCTTTAAGGATGCCTCCGATGACAACCAAATGGATACTGTTAGGAAATGAAATGTCAACCCAGACCACCATTACTGGTTGTCGGTCCTTAAAGTGGGCGACGACAACATGGTATCGCACCTCTCTCTGAGGCGTCTCCAGACCTCCAGACACGTCTTTGCTTGTCATCGGGTTTTAGTTCAAAATGGGGCTCATCACTGTAGACGATTTGACTCCAGCCAAAGAAAATGCTAGCCGAAGACGTGTCTGGAGACAGGTACGCAAGCGTATTGACACACATATGAGTACAAATATACATGCAAGTTAAATATCTTTTCCTCTTCATGCAAAATTAATAACACAATAGTGCGCCAATGGTGGAAAAATACAATGAAAATTTCTTTTCGCGTTTGGCTATCTGTTTTATATGAATTCCTCTCTGCATTGGTTGCTAATTACAGCAAGTCAACACAGAGGTAAAGCGTTTTGGGAATCATTGAATAGCGTTGATGCAATAACAGAAACAAAAAGTATATCGTGTCGACAAATTTGTAATTCATGATCAGTGGAATTCCGTTGACCAATCGTAGTTAAGAAGTCGTGTTGCGTTTTACGTTTGCTTTTACGAAAGAAATCATTTTGCCGAAAAGTGCATCCATTATTGAATTTGCCTTTTCTTCACCAAAATTTCTCACTATATTTTGTCGCAGTATACTTGGCAAAAGTTTGCAAAGTTATATGGTAGCAGATTGCGTTGTATCCAGAGTTTTACAGCCGTGAAAAAGCAGTATAATAGCTCAGATCAAGCATTCACTTACGGTCGTACCAAACAGAAATAGTCGTATTGTATGGACACCCCGGTCCATAACGTGTTTTGATGACGTATATGACGCCAATAGGTAATAGTCTAACTTAATTTAAACATACCGCCTTTCCTGTTAGGCCCCAAACCGCCAACTGAGAGAATCATCTCTTATGCTAAGGAGATGCGACGGAGAGAGTAAAGCTGAATCAATTACTCCGCTAATTCTTTTATGTACTACGTAGCGCTGGTACCATTTGTTAATGCTGTAAACGTCGAAATAAAGTTTTTGCCTACCAACAATACAATCAGGGTGATATTTTCCTGTGTTGCTGGAATACGCCATTTGCTCTATTCTCCTTCTCGGAACTGCGTTGACTGTCGAAAGAGAACCTGAATTTAGCGTCAGAAGTGATCGCTCGGTGTGAAAAGTTTCACAAAATTAGAACACTTATGCGTTAAGTGTGAGGGCGAAGCGTTCCAGCACGGTGCAGAACTCAGACGGCAGTGGTTTGATGTTTGGCAACTGCTATGGGACATCTCACGTCACTTCGATACGTTTACTCATTCCTCTAGAAAACCAGGAGAAGATTCTGTATGTGGGGTGCCAGTCCCAGTCGTGGCTCAATGACTGAAAGATATATCATGCGAGCTGCCTCACTAGTTAAAGCACTGAAGCCGCAATAAGCAGATGCGCACCCTAATTTAAAATCTCCCTGGCAAATTAAAGATACGTAATGCACAGGTCTCGAACCTGCGTCATTTGCCTTTCGCAGGCAAGTGCTCTACTGACTGAGCTAGCTAATGTCGAATAATTACCTACCCTCAGAGCTTTACCTCTTTTTCCTGATTTCCAAATTTCACAGAAGCCCGCTTGCACAGCTTGTGGGACCAGCACTGCTAGAAGAAAGTATACTGGGGAGAAATCGCTATGCTACTACCCAGAGCATTCTTTCAACAAAGCATTTTCACCGTGTGCATCGTGATTCGATCCTGGATAGGTCAGCCAGAAGAGCACTGCCCCGCTTAAGTCATCGACTCCAGGTTTTTGCGCCAGTTCGGCACACAGTTTTAATCAAGCAGGAAGTTTCAAAACACTGTGCACTTTTCTGATGAGTGAAAATCATTTATGCATCAAAATCTAGATTTTCCCAAGTTCTTTCAGACGTTAATTAGTTCTGACCTAGAATGCGACCTATAAAAGTCACACGTTGATTTCGTCCTTCACCATTTCTGTATCTGAACTTGGGCTTCATGCTTACCAACCTCGATGAATGTTAACCATTATGTTATCTCCAGATAAACATAAAAAGTTTTTCATGGTTTTAGCAGACATCTTCCTCACATCCGCGTCAGTTATTCCTGATACGCAGATTTTTCCACGGTTCATGTTACACACTTCCAGAGATTGTCGAGAGGACTTATAAGAGTAATACGTAGGATACCATGTCCCTAAACGTCATCCAACGACTTAAACAGCATCAACGTTATAGGCACGGTGCCTGTAAATGTATGTACACACAAGGTTGAGAAGTGTCGTATGGATTTCTCTTCCGGACGACTACCTCTGCTTCTCTAGTCGTCCGGTGGCGCTACCACCGCGCCAAGGCCGGTTGCCCGATATCTCGGGGTGTGGGAATCTCGTTTCCACTGCACCTGCGGGGTGCGGGGGAGGGGGGGGGGTGGATGGTTATCCAATTCTGTAGCAAGTGACCGAGAACTACATTACGCGTTTGTTTAAATGTTTGTTCAAAAAGGGTTCAAATGGCCCTGACCACTATGGGACTTAATATCTATGGTCATTAGTCCCCTAGAACTTAGAACTACTTAAACCTAACTAACCTAAGGACAGCACACAACACCCAGTCATCACGAGGCAGAGAAAATCCCTGACCCCGCCGGGAATCGAACCCGGGCGTGGGAAGCGATAACGCTACCGCACGAGCTGCGGACTTAAATGTTATATATATATATATATATATATATATATATATATATATATATGTGTGTGTGTGTGTGTGTGATAGTTGTATTCAAGTTATCTTTGATAAAGTCTTGGGCTTAGGTGTTACAGTCTTATCTGAGTTTTAATTTTTTTTTTATTTCGTCAGACTTCTGCCCAATTTGATGCGGCCCGCCACGAGTTCCTCTCCTGTGCTAACATCTCGGAGTAGCTCTCGCAACCTACGTCCTCAATTATTTACTGAATGTATTTCAATCTCTGTCTTCCTCTACAGAGTTTGCCCTCATGTCTTAACAGATGTCCTATCATCCCTTCTCCTTATCATTGTTTATCACATGCTTCTTTTCTCTCCGATTTTGCGCAGAACGTCTTCATTCCTCACCTTATCGCCAGCTAATTTCCAACATACGTCCGTAGCACCACCTCTCAAATGCTTCGATTCTCTTCCGTTCAGGTTTTCCTGTCTCACTACCATACAGTGCTGTACTCCAGACGTACATTCCCAGAAATATCTTCCTCAATTGGGGCCGATATTTGATATTAGTAGACTTCTCTTGTCCAGAAATGCCCTTCCTCCCATTATTAGTCCGCTTTTGATTTCCTAATTGCTCCGTCGGTCACTGCTTATTTTACTGCCTAGGTGGCAGAATTCCTTAACTTCATCTACTTCGTGACCATATATCCTGATATTAAGCTTCTCACTGTTCTCATTTCTACTACTTGTCATTACCTCCGCCATTATTCGATTTACTCTGTCCACACTCTGTACAGATTAGACCGTCCATTCCGTTCAGCAGATCAAGTAATTCTCCTTCACTTTCACTCAGGATAGCAATGTCATCAGCGAATCGTATCACTGATATCCTATCACCTTGAATTTCAGTTCCAATACTGAAATATTCTTTCATTTCCATCCTTGCTTCCTCGATGAGTGGATTGAACAGAAGGGGTGAAAGGTTGCATCCTTATTTGACCCCTGTTGTAATACGAACACTTTGTTCTTGGTCGTCCACATTATTTCCTCTTGACTGTTGTATATATTGTATATATTTTTCCCTGTAGGCCGGCCGCGGTGGTCTAGCGGTTCTGGCGCTGCAGTCCGGAACCGCAGGACTGCTACGGTCGCAGGTTCGAATCCTGCCTCGGTCATGGGTGTGTGTGATGTCCTTAGGTTAGTTAGGTTTAAGTAGTTCTAAGTTCTAGGGGACTTATGACCTAAGATGTTGAGTCCCATAGTGCTCAGAGCCATTTGAACCATTTGAATCTCCCTGTAGCTTACCCAAATTTTTTCAGAATTTCGAAAATCTCACAGCATTTTACATTGTCGAACGCTTTTTCAAAGTCGACAAATCCTATGAACGTGTCTTGATTTTTCTTTAGTCTTGCTTTCATTATTAACCACAATGTCGGAATTGCCTCTCTCGTGCTTTTACCTTTCCAAAAGCCAAACTGGTCGTCATCTAGCGCATCCTCAATTTTCTTTTCCATTTTTCTGTTTTCTATTCTTTTAAGCTTCTTGGATGCATGAGCTCTTAAGCTGATTGTGCGGTAATTCTCGCACTGTCAGCTCTTGCCGTCTTCCGAATAGTGTGGATGTTGATGGCTGGGTGTTGTGTGCTGTCCTTAGGTTAGTTAGGTTTAAGTAGTTCTAAGTTCTAGGGGACTTATGACCAAAGCAGTTGAGTCCCATAGTGCTCAGAGCCATTTGAACCATTTAGTGTGGATGATGCTTTTGCGGAAGCCAGATGGTATGTCGCCAGACTCATACATTCTACACAACAACGTGAATTGTCGTTTGGTTGCCACTTCCCCCAATGATTTTAGAAATTCTAAAGAAATGTTATCCATCCCATCTGCCTCAGTTGATGTTAAGTCATGCAAAACTCTATTAGATACTGATTCTTATACAGGATCCCTATCCCATCTAAATCGACTTCTGTTTCTTCTTCCCCCACATCGAGGGTTTCAATGTATTCTTTCCGCCTATCCGCTGTCTCATCTGCATTTAACAGTGGACTTTCCGTTGCACTCTTAATGTTGTCACCCTTGCTTTTAATGTCACCGAAGGTTCTTTTGAATTTTCTGTATGCTGAGTCTGTCCTTCCGACAATCACTTCTTTTTCGATGTCTTCACATTTTCCCTGCAGCCATTTCGTCTTAGCTTCCCTGCACTTTCTATTTATTTTATTCTTAAGCGACTGGTATTTAGGTATTCCTGAGTTCCCTGAAACATTTTTGTACTTCCTTCTTTCTTTGGTGAATTGAAGTATTTCTTCTGTTACCCATGATTTCTTCGTAATCACCTTCTTTGTACCTATGATTTCTTTCCCAACTTCTGCGACGTCCATTCCTCTTCAACTGTATTACTGAGATATTCCGAATTGCTGTATCGATAGCCTTAGAGAACTTTAACCGCATCTCGTCATTCCTTAGTATTTCCGTATTCCACTACTTTTCGCATTGATTCTTCCTTACACAACAGTATCTGATTTCGGAATCTATGTCTGACCACGATGTAATCTAACTGAAATCTTCCCATATGTCCCAGCCTCTTCCAAGTATACCCGATTACTAGCTGAAACTTGATTCGGAACTCAATTATTCTCTTTTCCCATTCCTTGTCCCATGCCCATATTCTCTTGTAACCTTTTCCTCTGCTCCTTCGCCTACAACTGCATTCCAGGCCCCAATGACTATTAGATTTTCATCCCCCTTTACATACCGTATTATCCCTTCAATATCCTCATACGCGTTCTCTATCTCTTCATCTTCAGCTTGCGACGTCGGCATTTATACCTGAACTCTCGTTGTCGGTTTGCTCTCGATTCTGATACCAACAACCCTGGCACTGAACTGCTGACAGTAACACACTCTCTGCCCTAACTTCCTATTCATAACGAATGCCATTCCCGTAGTACATTTTTCCGCTGCTGCTGATACTCATCTGCCCAGAAATCCTTGTCTTTTACCCACTTGACTGCACTTAACCCTACTATATCGAGATTGAGCCTTTGCATTTCCTTTTAAGATTTTCTAATTGCCCTGCCACGTTCTAGATTCTGACACTTCTCGCCCCGCCTCATAGAACGTTAGCCTTCCACTGATTATTTAATGTTTTCCTCATGGTAACCTGCCCCTTGGAATTTCGCTCCCGGAGATCCAAATGGGGAACTACTCCAGAATCTTTTGCCAATGGATAGATAGTCATCAATTGGCCACATGTCCTGAGGATACACGTTACGTGTCTTTAATGCAGTGGTTTCTATTGCCTTCTGCATCCTCATGCTGTTGATCATTGCTGATTCTTCCGCCTTTAGGGGCAGTTTTTCACCCCTAGAACAAGAGAGTGGTCTGAACGTCTGTCCGCTCCTCCGCCCTCTTTGACAAGGCCGTTGGCAGAATGAGGGTGACTTCTTATGCCGGAAGTCTTCGCCATCAATGCTAATTACTAATCAAAATTTAAGCTGCGGGGCGATTGGAACCCGGAACCGAAGAAGTTTTGACAATAAATCAAAGACGCTGCCTCTAGGTCACGGGGTCATAAGGTTCAAGTGGTGAATTTTTCTTGTGTTTTCAGTGGTTACTAATGAAGTTGATCAAACACTAAGATCATGTTGTCATGTTTTGCAGGCTGGTCTGGTTAGTCGTACTGTATGATGACCCAGCTCCAGGTTGTCAGGTGTTCCTCACCAGCCGGCCGACTTGACAACGGGGAGGACACAGCCTTGGCCGGTATTAGAACCTCAATGGGACCGCTGTTCGGTGCCAAGTTGCAGCTGCAGGTCGTTTGTCACTTAAATACCCATGCTAACTGCGACGCTCTGTCTCGGGGATCTTTTTAATTTTCCGTTCCTCGTTAAATGTACCCTATCCTGCCTTCTCCTCCTGGTATCAAGCCTCATAACTGTGTAATTACGAAGGTTTCACGCCATCAGAGAATTACTACATTTCACCAGTTTAAAAAGTATTGCATGTATACATTACCAATACGTTGTCTTCCTTGTAGACACCACGGTGGCCTAGATTGAAGTGGGGTATTTACTCTCTTAAATTGGTTTGAGAGAACTGTAAAAATCTTCATCTGTTCCGATTGAAGAGTTTTTTTTTAATGTTCTTGAAAGGGAATAGTTCTATACCTTTTGGGGCTCTGTACTGATATTGTCCTTGTTAAAACACTTCAAAATTTTAAAGAATTTTCATTATTCATTTTCATCTTGTAAATTTTTTCAAGTGAGAATTTTAAAGCTGATATTTAGTTATAGGGTAAAGTTATAGGGTAAAATGTTCTGATACGTCAGACAGTGAAATCCATCGGCTGGACTGCTGTTGCTAAGAATGTATGCTGTGCAACTTTCACAGGTGGCAGTGTGGACCGAACAAGAAAAAGGGTCCAGTAAAGATGGACTCTAAAATGCACGCCTGAGGAGCTATGAGCACTTGTTCATCATCGATAGCGTAAGAAACATCTGCTCTATTTAGAGTGTGTTCATAACTCCTAGGGTACGGATTTTACAGAGCATGTTTACTGTATATTTTTTCTTGTTTTGGTCCACATTACCATCTCTGAATGTTGCACAGAATACATTCTTAGCAACAACAGTACCAGTGGATGTAATACACGGTCAGAGGTATCAGAACAGCTTTCTCCTATAACCTTCCACTCGATTATTTCCTGAACCGAGATCCTTCCCTCAAACTGATTCCTTTAGCCTTCTCCATCATCCTTGAAAGTTTGTAAAATTATCATGGAATCACCTCGTACAAACATACATTGACAGGCACCGACGCATATAACTTGGACGCTATGTAGCGTAGTTGAACGACATTTCCAGACCTGGATTCCCACATCAGATCTGACCTACTAGGTTCTCTACAATCTCTAGAAGTGTGTAACATGAACAGTGAAACACCCTGTAGGTTCTCAGTGGTTTTCCCACAAAAAAAAGTGGGCCACGATGGCCGAGCGGTTCTAGGTGCTTCAGTCCGGAACCGCGCGACTGTTACGGTCGCAGGTTCGAATCCTGCCCCGGGCATGGTGTGTGTGATGTCCTTAGGTTAGTTAGGTTACTTAGTTCTATGTTCTAAGGGACTGATGACCTCACATGTTAAGTCCCATAGTGCTCAGAGCCATTTTGAACCTAAAAAATTAAGGTGATTAACAGGACAGTTTCTTTTTCGAAGAGGACACTTCCCTTGCCACTCGTTGCTCTTTCCTATCGTTGGTTTCTTACCTAGCGGCATGATTGTTGATGCAACGATGAACTAAAATACTACTGCTTGATATATGGGGCACCAATAAAAGCTGTGCCACCGTCCTCTCATTTGAAGGAAGCAATACAATAAAAAGTATATCACGTTACCAATCTAAAACTAGACGAGACTAAAAGTTATTGGTATTTAAAACAAAAGAAGTAATGTGTGCGGTGATGGTTAGGACACTTAGAGCACAAGACGTCAGTGTGACAGTAATTTTGCGGTCTATGGTGGTCCTAAGGCGGCGGTAGCCCTGTGTAAACTGGAAAAAAAGATCATGCATCAACTAACGCACTTAGGTTCCACCAGACAGAGCTCTACTGATCTCGAACAGTGGAAAATTTCGGTAAGGCGGCACTCTAAGGCGAGTAATAGTGATATCCAGGCCCCCAGCGTTTCCTCCTCTCATCTGCCAGTTACCTCGATCAGTTACTTTCTAGTTTTGTGTTTTATCTACGTTTTTTGTTTGCGTAACCTAACTCACGTCAAGCTTACTCTCGGATAAGAACTAGCCTTTCCTACATACACATCAATAGCCCCGTTAGGTCAGGTGGTGAAGGGTACTATGTCCTCTTCCAGCTACGAACGTTTCACGGAATGAACGATTACCGGTAAGCTTCCGTGAATACTCGAATTTCCTTAATTTTATTATTCAAAGCGTTTTATCGAAATGTACGTAGTAGGAAGCAACATAGTTGCTGACATATCTAGGAACTCACACAACTGGTACTGTGATGCATCCTATCCCTTCTCCTAATCAGTGTTTTCCAGATATTCCTTTCCTCTCCAATTCTGTGCATAGCCTCCTCATTCCGTACCATATAAGTCGACCTAATTTTCATCATACGTCATTAGCTCCACATCTCAAATTCTTCGATTCTCTTCTGTTCCGTTTTTCCCGCAGTCCATGTTTCACTACCATACAATGCAGTACTCCAGACGTACATGATCAGGAATTTCCTCCTCAAATTAAGGCCGATATTTCATATTAATAGACTTCTCTTGGCCAGGAGTGCATTTTTCGCCATAGTTAGTCTGCTTTTGATGTCGTCCTCGCTCCACTCGTCATTGGCTATTTTACTGCCTGGGTACCAGATTTACTTAACTTCATCTACCTCGTGACCATCAATCCTGATGTTAAGTTTCTCGCTGTTCTCATTTCTACTACTTCTCATTACCTTCGTCTTTCTTCGATTTACTCTCAGTCCATATTCTGTTCTCATTAGAATGTTCATTTCGTTCAGCAGATCATGTAATTCTTTTTCACTTACACGAAGGATGGCAATGTCATCAGCGAATCGTATCGTCGATGTCCTTTCACCTTGAATTTTACTTCCACTCGTGATCCTTTTCTTTATTTCCATCATTGCTTCATCGATGTGCAAATTGGACAGTAGGAGTGAATGACTACATCCCTATGTCACACCATTTGTAGTCCGAGCACTTCGTTCTTGCTCGTGACGCTTACATGCGATTGATTAGTTTCTTATTCCTTGGCATATATCTTTTAGTGCAGTAGATTCCTCGACTGCATTCCTATTTTATTTATTTACTTGTCTATCATCCAATGATTCACGTAGTATTTCCCGATGAAATGATTGTTATGTAGTAAATAAGTAAAGGACATCGTATATTATTGTGCAGTTCACGGTGGATCTGAAATAAAATGCACAATAAAAAAATTGTGTTACACTTCCAAGCCTCCGTTATTCGCTCGGATGACACTCGTCATCCACATGACTTTGCCGCTCAATTTTGTCTGACAGGGCTGGAATGAGTTCGTGCCATTTTCAATTCCCTTCTGTTAGCTCTCCGACTGTTCTCTTCAGTCATTGTTGGCTTTCACTTACGAAAGATACATTGTTTAAGAAACGTTATTATAGTCTGGAGGACACTGGTCTTCCGCGAGAGCCCTGCTGCCACAACCTGAAACAAAGTAAATCTATATCACTTTATTGCTTTCCTAGTTTCAATCAATCTTTCATGTGCGTAAATTTAAGCATATAGAAACTGATTGCAGTTACCTTTTATCTAGTATTCTCTTTATTTTTAGATTGTGGAAGATATGTCAAGGCAAAAAAACCTCAGACAGAGTTTAAAAAAAGATCCGAATGTATTGCTGGAATAGTTCAAACAGCGGCGTGATGAAGATGCTCACAGTGATAGCGCTGACTCAGAGACTGAGGACTGTGGTCATGAAAGCGGTCATGATGCAGGAAGATAACAAGATATGTCATAAAATGATGCATATGGGGCACAAGTAGAAGTAGCTCAAGAGGATGTATTTTTTTTAGGTAAAGATGGAATAACTAAATGGAGGAAAAATAAATATCCTACCAGTGCTAGAAGTAGATCTTGTAATATTATTAGGCATTTGCCTGGACCAAAAAATCGATTTTGTATAAAAAATACAGATATAGAAATTCTGAATTTTTCCTTGGATGAAAACATAATAAGGTTTATCGCAAAGTGCACTAATATATATATGAATGAAGTTCGTGGTGACTTCTCTAAGTAACATGATGCTTAGGAAACAGATGCAATAGAGATCAGATTTTTCATTGTTTTTTTTATATTTGTGTGGATCTTTGAGATGTTCTAGGAAGAGTATATCGAAATTGTGGGACAACTCAAAGGGAAACGGACTTGAATCGCGTTACTTATGCATAAGTGAAAACCAATTCAGGTTTCTTTTGAGATGTCTGAGGTTTGATAATATTCGTGATAGAGGTGTTCGCAGGGAGACTGCCAAGTTGGATGTTATCAGAGAGGTACTTGAACTATTCATGAACAACTGCCAAAAATATTTTTCACCTAGTGAATTTCTTACTGCCGACAAACGGCTTTTGGCATTTAGAGGGAACCTCCCATTCAGGTAATATATTCCTAGCAAACCTGCAAAATATCGGTTAAAGGTGTTTGCTATGGTTGATTTAAAAACGGATTAGACTTTGAATTTAGAATCGTACATCGGTAAGCAACCAGAGGGACCGTATAATGCCAGTAATTCAGCTGAAGATATTGTTCTTCGAATGGTCAAACCAGTACAAGGTACAAGCAGAAATATTACTGGTGACAACTGGTTTAGCAGTTTATCTTTAGTCAAGAAACTGACGTATGTCAGAACAGTACGAAAAAACAAGCAGAAGTGCCGAAAGAATTTCTACCAAAAAGATAAAGGCAGCCAAAATCATCTATCTCTGGATTCCAACAGAATTGTACATTGGTCTCATTCTGTCCAAAGAAAAGTAGAACAGTGTTGGTGTTGTCAAGTATGCATTTCGATGGTGCTATAGATCGTTCATCAGGGGAAGAAACTAAACCTGAAATGATTACTTACCACAAAACGTCAAGAGTGGGGGTAGATCTTTTAGAACAGCAGTGTCAGAAGAATAACGTGTCACATAATACAAGAAGGTGCCTTATGGTACTGTTTTGCAATATTTTGAACATTGCAGGCATAAATGCTTTATGCATTTATAATTACCACTGTGTGGCTTCAAATCAAGTTGTAATAAGGGCTCATTTTACAGAAATAATCATCTGGAAGCTAATAAAGCCTGAAATAGAGTGACGTTCGCCTATTGAAAGTATTCCATGTGAATTCGGAGGAGGGCTAAATTACTCTTAGGCACTCAAGAAATCGTGGAACAGCTAGAAAAATCATCTGGATCACGTGGAAGGTGATATATATATATATATATATATATATATATATATATATATATATATATATATATGGAAGAATACGAAATAAAAAAACTCGTAGACGGTGGATCACCCGAAAGACATATTTGTAAACAGTGTCCTCTAATAATCTGTTCTTTATTACAATTTTCTTTGTACTTTGTCACTAATTTACTGTTTGTATATGCTTATTAGTTAGGTCGTTGTTTTGAAATATACATTTTCATGTTCTTCTTATAAATAGTTGCATTGTTACACACACCTCAATGCTTACCCGGAACACGTAAATCTGTTATTTTGAAATGCAACCTTATTAAATTACTGTACAAACTGTTTCAAACGTTACAAAATATTATAATCTGTACCAATATTATATGTATTATATTTAGATTCAGTAAAAAAATCATAAAATCAGTCATAAAGACCGTTCAAAGTATATAAATAGACAGTTTCCTTTGTGGATGACAGAGTGACCATGTCATGAATTTTCGAGCGATTAACGGAAGGTTAAGAAAATGATAAGGCAGTTGGACCTGAAATACGAGGGCAGTTCAATAAGTAATGCAACACATTTTTTTTCTCGGCCAATTTTGGTTGAAAAAACCGGAAATTTCTTGTGGAATATTTTCAAACATTCCCGCTTCGTCTCGTATAGTTTCATTGACTTCCGACAGGTGGCAGCGCTGTACGGAGCTGTTAAAATGGCGTCTGTAACGGATGTGCGTTTCAAACAACGGGCAGTGATCGAGTTTCTTTTGGCGGAAAACCAGGGCATCTCAGATATTCATAGGCGCTTGCAGAATGTCTACGGTGATCCGGCAGTGGACAAAAGCACGGTGAGTCGTTGGGCAAAGCGTGTGTCATCATCGCCGCAAGGTCAAGCAAGACTGTCTGATCTCCCGCGTGCGGGCCGGCCGTGCACAGCTGTGACTCCTGCAATGGCGGAGCGTGCAAACACACTCGTTCGAGATGATCGACGGATCACCATCAAACAATTCAGTGCTCAACTTGACATCTCTGTTGGCAGTGCTCTCACAATTGTTCACCAGTTGGGATATTCAAAGGTTTGTTCCCGCTGGGTCCCTCGTTGTCTAACCGAACACCATAAAGAGCAAAGGAGAACCATCTGTGCGGAATTGCTTGCTCGTCATGTGGCTGAGGGTGGCAATTTCTTGTCAAAGATTGTTACAGGCGATGAAACATGGGTTCATCACTTCGAACCTGAAACAAAACGGCAATCAATGGAGTGGCGCCACACCCACTCCCCTACCAAGAAAAAGTTTAAAGCCATACCCTCAGCCGGTAAAGTCATGGTTACAGTCTTCTGGGATGCTGAAGGGGTTATTCTGTTCGATGTCCTTCCCCATGGTCAAACGATCAACTCTGAAGTGTATTGTGCTACTCTTCAGAAATTGAAGAAACGACTTCAGCGTGTTCGTAGGCACAAAAATCTGAACGAACTTCTCCTTCTTCATGACAACGCAACCTCACACAAGTCTTCGCACCCGAGAGGAGCTCAGAAAACTTCAGTGGACTGTTCTTCCTCATGCACCCTACAGCCCCGATCTCGCACCGTCGGATTTCCATATGTTTGGCCCAATGAAGGACGCAATCCGTGGGAGGCACTACGCGGATGATGAAGAAGTTATTGATGCAGTACGACGTTGGCTCCAACATCGACCAGTGGAATGGTACCGTGTAGGCATACAGGCCCTCATTTCAAGGTGGCGTAAGGCCGTAGCATTGAATGGAGATTACGTTGAAAAATAGTGTTGTGTAGCTAAAAGATTGGGGAATAACCTGGTGTATTTCAATGCTGAATAAAACAACCCCTGTTTCAGAAAAAAAATTTGTTGCATTACTTATTGAACTGCCCTCGTAAAATGTGCAAGAAAGTAAATAAATTGATTATATTTCTGTAAGGAAATTATAAGGCAGGTGACGTCCGCACGCATCATTGTTGTGTTGAACGATTTTTCCGGCGTCAACGGTCGTGCCGAGATAGATGCACAGGATTCCGTTAGATCACAGAAGTTAAGCACCACCGGGCGTTTCCAGCTCTTGAATGGATAACCGAACGGATGCAGGGCGCGCTGGTGACAGTTTTCCTTTTACGGTAGAGGGGGAGGAGGGTTGGTGGGGTAAAGTTTCAGTTTTTGCGCCAGTATCTCTGATTAAATTCCAAACTTCTCCGGAATGTACCATGTGGTGAGGGGATGTGACGCTACTGATAATGATCCACACGTCGCATGCGGCCTCCTTGGTGCTCTTCGAGAGGAGTGGAATATGCGCTGGAACTAGCGTCCACACTCTCCCCTCTCTCTTTGTCTCCAACATTAACATGACACTACAGTCACCTACACTTAACCGACACACTTACGTACATCATACTTCGCGAGGAGAAGGCGGCTGCCTGCGCGAAGAACCAAAAAAACCTTTTCGATTAGGTGGCTGAACCTAGCCTTCGGGGTCGCCCGGCTAGTCTTACCGCATGACTTTATTGTTTACGTCCTCTGCTGACTTCGTGACCCATACCAACACCGACTCAAAGGAAGGCCTCGGCGGTTGTTAGTGACGTCACGTCAGATAGACACGGCGAACGCCAGGTCTGTTGCAGCCAGAAACGCCTGGGCGTGCTTATCACTATAAATCTCTTATTTTTGGATAAAATGTTTGGTATTGTTTTGGATTCTGCAGTTTTATTTAGATGAAAGGTTTTTTTACTATTGTAAAGCTACAAATGAAGATCATAGTTCTGTATTACTGAAGCCTGTCGAAAAAAACGTAGAGCAATATGAGAAGATGCTTTGCCCCATTGCAAGCTTCGGAAATTTTACGTTCAAGTAAGTATATTTACTTGATCCATTTTGCTATCGAAACTTACCCCAACCCCCTTACAATTAACTCGTTTCTTTTATTTATTTTTTTATTTTCCTTTGACATCGTCACTGGAAATGTGAACTTATTTACATGTGTAAATGTCCAACTGTTGCCAGTCATTAGATTACAGTCGTTCTCAACGAAAGGAATTCTAAACACGAAACAAAATAGCTTCATACATCGAAAATACTGCTGAGTTTGAACGTTTTAAAACATGCACATTAGAAAAGATAAATATTCCCCTCTTGCAACTGAAAGGGGAAACTTTACAAGTTAAAAAAATTTATTTTATAAAACAATTATCTCTCTTTTGCCTCTTTTTGTGTCCCCCACTTCCTCCCCCACCGTGTACAATCGCAAGATATTTCATTAACATCCAGTGCCCCTCACCCCATAGTCAACCAAGATACCTAAAGAAGAGCACCAATATGTTCACAGTTTCTTGTAAAAGCAACCCAGTACAAATAAGGTGAAGAAGCACGAATTCAATTGGTGCTGGACCATGAAGTTGTTTTTGTATGTCAATCCTTAAAACAGGTGGAAATTTAAGTTCAAGAGAACACTATTTGTTAAGAAGTGTAATGAATTGCACAATTAAGTGATTGCAGAAATCTCTCAGAACAATGTGTGTTGGTTAACTACCGCCAATAGTTTCACATTTTCTTGTGACCGAGAGGGAGACACCACCATGATGAGCATGCCTGCAACAGACCTGGCGTTCGCCGTGTCCAGCTGACGTTATGTCACCAACAAGCGCCGAGGCCTTCCTTTGAGTCGGTGTTGCCCCTACACACTACATGGCCACTTCCAGTGGATACACTCGAAATATAGGGCGCATGCAGAAACAACTAAGTACGATAGATGATTTATGAGATGCAATTCGTATGGGAATAAGACGGTATTGGCGCACGTGTTAGGCATATAAAAAGATTGCAGAAGATCCGAATTTTTGTACGTAAGGATAGTTGTCATCTTCCTTTAAACGTAATTTTTTATGCTATTCGCTTATCTACAATTGTTGTACACATCGCTCACTGCACGCTTATCTGTAGTATACAGCAAGTGAATCAGTTAATATCAGCAGTAGTGGTGGTAGTAGTAAAAGTAGTAGTAGTAACTGTTGTTGTTGTCGTCGTTGTAATTTTATTCATCAGCGGATAAGTTACAAGGATACTGGAAAAGTCGCCTAATAGAAACAGCTCCGACCGCAGACAGGAAAGAAGCTAAATCAGGAGGGCCAGACGGAAATTCAAATGTCCATCTTCCCAGTACATAATGTTAGTCCGTTAATATTAACAGGAACACAGGTGGTTTTGTCCGTAATGTATACAAATGTTTTGTTTATACGTTCTCCAAAGATTACTTTTTCATAATGGAAAAAGCTAGTATCATAAGAGAAATGACTGCAGTCACTAAATGCTACACACACACACACACACACACACACACACACACACACACACATACACACACTACTCTCATTATTTCATAAAGCAGTATGCTCATTCTGCTTTCCCGAAGTGGTTCCCTTATTTCTAACGGCAGTACGTAGAGTATAATAACACAAAATAACCTATTTTGTAGGAAACACCTTCGATTTCGTAACACATGGTGAACCAGCTAACTTTCGGAGGTTTTAGTATGAACAAAAACGAGAGAAATGTCCTGCAAAAGTGGGATGTGAAACGCATACCTGATGAGCTATGACCATTCGTTCATCTTCGCTACTGTGAAACACTTCTCCTCTACTGAGCAAGTGCTCATACCTCTTAAGGTATGTATTTGTTCTTCCTTTCATCCACACTATCAAAGTTTGTAGGTGGAACTCTGGTTCACCCTATAAACGGTCACATCATTTTGCAGAATTATCTAAAACGATAGCGAAAGGGCTCCAGGGACACATCAGAGGGCTCAGTGCTCATACACAGAACACGCTTTACAACACCAGCCTGCATTACTGGCACTGCATCGTGAGTGGAACACACAGCGTCAGCCACGAGGGCACAATTCGCCCTTCAAGCCGGTAAGCCGGCTAGCTGGCACAGTTGACATCGCTCGTGGCCCGGAACAACGGGCAGTAATGCCTCGCTGGGATTGCAACACACGTGTCTGCACGGTATATGCCCCGGTCTATGCAGGCCACTCCGTCCTCGTGTGGCACGTCCGGTACAGTTTGCGTATTGGCTGTGCCGAGGGATCACGGAATAACGCACGTGTCAGTTGCCCGCATTTAGCCAACATGTCGCTTCTTTTGTACTGTACGCCGTTTATGATTTTTATCTTCCGCTATATCTGCTCTATATTTCACACCACGTGTCAAGAGTGATTTGTGGCTACTAAAAGCTGTATCTGTCTGATATATGAATGGCTGTCTCCCTTTGTGCTCCTCTTTGAACTGGCGGCAGGCAGAGGAAAGGGTGTCGGTCTTTTAGTTTCGGAATACGGATATACTGAACGTAACAGCGAAATTTTAAGAATTAACTGACACTGGTAACACGAAAGAGTTGCCGGGCAGCTTTGTAGGTTGGCGTACCTGACGATAAAGGGCAACTTGCCACTTGACGAAAGAGTGAAATTACAGGCTTTCAAAAATGGCAAATTTCAATTAAAGAGATTAAAACCACTGTACGCGTTGTTAACAAAGTGTCCGCTCTCTCCCTCTCTTGACCTTTTCGTTTCAATTACGTACAACCAAGTTTCCAGCCTTCGCTGACTTTGTCGGTCATACAAAAGTGTGTGTGTGTATGTGTGTGTGTGTGTGTGTGTGTGTGTGTGTGTGTGTGACGATGTTTGGTTTTGTTGGGCGCTCAACTGCGCGGTCATCAGCGCCGATATAAAGTCCCAATTTTTCATACAGTCCCGTTTCTTTACTCAGTCCAATTTAGCCACTGTCACTAATGAGGACAACACAAACACCCAGTCACCGGGCAGAGGAAACCCCAACCCGGCCGGGAATCGAACCCGGGACAACGTGATCCAGAGGCATCACCGCTAGCCATTAGATCACATGCTGCGGTCGTGTTTGTGTGTGTGTGTGTGTGTGTGTGTGTGTGTGTGTGTGTGTTTAGTGAGTTACGTGAGCTCAACAGCGAGGGTATCAGATCAGTATCTTTATGAAAATTAATATTTAAATATTTAGTAGTTCGAAAGGTTAAAATAGTCATAAAGCAAGGAAGAGTAAGTAGTCCTACGGTAAATTACTCTCACACGCACCCAAACTCACAGTCAGCCGCACAATCACACTACCTCCCATCCTTGAAGATAATGTAAACTCGGTGAAATTCTCTAAAACTGGTAACAAAACACAAGTAATAGAAGAGGGGAACCAAAATAGCTACACAGGGAAATCGGACTAGTTGATTACATACAGAAAGCATGAATGACATAATCACCCAAATAATGCATTAAAAATTTCTCCTTACAATTTTGGGATAACCTTTTTAAAAGTCGCACCACATTCGTTTGACTGTTAGTTTGGTGAGAGAGCGAAACTATCGAAAAATTAGCTACTGTTCTCGTGTATAAATATAAAACGCAGACTGCTAAAATGGCTTGCAGTGTGATCCGTACAACATGAACAGCACATATTTGACAGGCTCCGCTCCGGAACAAGAAGCCCTGCGCATGGGACGGTGTAGTGTGCGAAGGCGAGTGAGAAGGAGGAACGAGTGGAAGGAGGCGCGCTGCGGCGAATTGTCGACTTCATGAGACGATGCTTGTTCTCTGTCACTTGCAGTCGTTCTTCTTCCTATCTATGCGTGGCTCTGTACATGAACAGTGAGGTAAAAGCATGTAGGGGGATGGTTCACTGAAATATACGACTATCGCAACACACCTCCTTGCCTGCTACGTCCGGCAATTCGTTACGCTCGCCACTATCATTACCTCCCATGTTTCCCGGTACCCAGCAGCAAGATACATCATTCTCGATCCTCTGAACGTGTAACAGGGCACACTGGATATTCTGGACTCTGTTATATGCTGTGTGTTAGTGTTGTACAGACGTAACAGCATTCAGGATATCGGAACTGATGAGGAATTTAACGGTCGCAGAACATCGGATCTACGTCAGATGAATCAAGGTCAGGTGTAATTCCACAGAACTCTTGAGGCTATCAGAACTTGGAGAAATGATCAAGGAAAACAACAGAGTAACCAGTAAGTCCCCCTGTTTATACCCATCCAGAAACACAGTTACTTAATTGTGGTGTTCATTTACAAAGTCGTAAAATACGGTATTAGAAACAAATGTAGGACTGCAGAATCCCCTATATCGCAGTGAATCTAAAATTGCCCTCGGTTTCCTCAGTCACCAGGTTGGCAGTCGGATCCAACTCTGGATTTGGGGCTGTACTTGCCACATCCCAAGTGACTCCGGCACATGCTTCAGGCAGATCCCAAATGGCACTGGTGCTCACGAACCATGGGAGAAACGTGTCCTGTGTCTTGTCGAGCGGCAGTGATGTATGCTGATGAACTGGGATGCATCATGAGGAGCCTCCGTCGTATACTGAGGGCGTTCCCCATCCTCAGCACAGAGATTTGTTGTTGGTATATCTTAGGTGGATCCATTCTTACTTTAATGAAGGACGAGTCGAGAGCCTATATGTATCAGCTGTAACTTCATCTTGTACTTGTTTTATAGACTACCAGTTTCGGCAATAAAATATGTCATCAGGCCGCCTATACAAGGTAGTGGCTGATGTTTCCAATAGTAAGTATGTCGTATACGGCAATCTTCATCTACACCTACGTCTACACAGATACTGGGCAAGCTACCTTGCAGTGCATGGTGGAGGGTACCCTAAACCAATACCTGTTACTTTCTTTTCTGTTTGTTCCACTCGCAAATAGAGCGAGGGAAAAACGACTATCTATATGGCTTCGTACGAACCCTAACTTCTCGCCTCTTAACTTCATGGTCCTTGCGCGAAATGTATGTCGGCGGCAGTAGAATCGTTCGGGAGTCAGCTTCAAATACTGGTTCCATAAATTCTCTCAAAAGCTTTCTCGAGAATAACATCGCCTTTCCTCCAGGGATTCCCATATGAGGTCCTGAAGCATGCCCGTAATACTTACGTGTTGTACGAACCTGCCGGTAACAAATCTAGCATCCCGCCTCGGAATTGCTTCGATGTCTTCCTTCAATCCGACCTGGTATGGATCCCAAACACTCGAGTAGTACTCAAGAATAGGTCGCACCACCAGCCTATATGCGGCCTCTGTTATAGGTAAATCACTCTTCCCTAAAATTGCTACAAGTCTACACATCAGTCTATGCACGCGCGACATTATCAGACGACTACACTTTCGACATATTATGCGTATGGGCCGCGCGAAGTGGCCGCGCGGTTTGAGACGCCATATCACGGATAGCGCCGTCCCTCCCACCGGAGGTTCGAGTCCTCCCTCGGGCACGAGTGTGTGTGTGTGTGTGTGTGTGTTGTTCTTAGCATAAGTTAGTTTAAATTAGTTTAAGTAATCTGTAGGACTAGGGACCGATGACCTTAGCAGTCTGTTCCCTTAGGCATTCACACACATCTGAACATTCTTTACGCGCGTGGTTCTGTAAGCATCCATATTCTAATACAATCTCAGTGGATGAAGTCAGTTGTCTCCAGCTAAGAAGGACTCACTGACCTGTACCCTATGCACCCAAAGACTCGCTGGTATCGCACTTGAGCAGAGGCGCCCTGCCCACACCCAAAGATCTATGAACAGGCACTTAGCATATACAGAGCTCTTTCTGTCCATGTTTTCAGATTGTTCAGAAGCGGTTATCACGACAGTCTGTAATAAAAAATCAGGCTCTAAAACCTCGTCCAGTCTTTGAAATGTAGAATGGTACCATATGAAAGTCGGGTAAATCGTAAGTACGACGAGAACGATTAAAAATAACATACATTCAGTTAACTGCAGAATATGTTGACCTTGTATTTGCTGCCCACTCCTCCCATCACTTCACAGTACGTTGCAACCTACGAGACGGTGTTGCAGTACTGGAGGAGGAACAGAATATAGCAAATCGTCCACAAATAAGGAGAGATGCACAGGTCTATTATAGCCCATCGGTTAGGGATGTAGAGACTTGCTAATAGCGCGTGACGCATACGCGTAACTGTGAACGCAAAAGGGTCACTAAAAATAAGAATAAGAATCGCATAATTTCTTCTCATCACTTCTTTCTGGAATATTCACTTAAGAAACGTAGTTAAAACAACGTATACTCAGAAGAACTTTCTGATAAAGAATGAGAGATCAGTAAAAACAGTACAAGATACGGAACGTGAGAGGCATGCCACCGTCAGAACCATGGCGGGACACATGCGGCAAGAAGACCCCGGTCTATGTATCCATACGCTAGAGTTCCAGTACCAAATTCCTTTCCTTACTGAATATGGCCTCATCTCGTCTTTCTCTGTGTTTAATTCCCGGCAATGACATCTTCAACCTTACATTTAGCAATACTTAAACAACGCATCCCCCCCATGAACCATGGACCTTGCCGTTGGTGGGGAGGCTTGCGTGCCTCAGCGATACAGATGGCCGTACCGTAGGTGCAACCACAACGGAGGGGTATCTGTTGAGAGGCCAGACAAACATGTGGTTCCTGAAGAGGGGCAGCAGCCTTTTCAGTAGTTGCAGGGGCAACAGTCTGGATGATTGATTGATCTGGCCTTGTAACATTAACCAAAACGACCTTGCTGTACTGGTACTGCGAACGGCTGAAAGCAAGGGGAAACTACAGCCGTAATTTTTCCCGAGGACATGCAGCTCTACTGTATGATTATATCATGATGGCGTCCTCTTGGGTAAAATATTCCGGAGGTAAAATAGTCCCCCATTCGGATCTCCGGGCGGGGACCACTCAAGAGGACGTCGTTATCAGGAGAAAGAAAACTGGCGTTCTACGGATCGGAGCTTGGAATGTCAGATCACTTAATCGGGCAGGTAGGTTAGAAAATTTAAAAAGGGAGATGGATAGGTTAAAGTTAGATATAGTGGGATTAGTGAAGTTCGGTGGCAGGAGGAACAAGACTTTTGGTCAGGTGATTACAGGGTTATAAATACAAAATCAAATAGGGGTAATGCAGGAGTAGGTTTAATAATGAATAAAAAAATAGGAGTGCGGGTTACCTACTACAAACAGCATAGTGAACGCATTATTGTGGCCAAGATAGACACAAAGCCCATGCCTACTACAGTAGTACAAGTTTATATGCCAACTACCTCTGCAGATGATGAAGAAATAGATGAAATGTATGACGAGATAAAAGAAATTATTCAGGTTGTGAAGGGAGACGAAAATTTAATAATCATGGGTGACTGGAATTCGTCAGTAGGAAAAGGGAGAGAAGGAAACATAGTAGGTGAATATGGATTGGGGGGAAGGAATGAAAGAGGAAGGTGCCAAGTAGAATTTTGCACAGAGCATAACTTAATCATAGCCAACACTTGGTTCAAGAATCATAAAAGAAGGTTGTATACCTGGAAGAATCCTGGAAATACTAGAAGGTATCAGATAGATTATATAATGGTAAGACAGAGATTTAGGAACCAGGTTTTAAATTGTAAGACATTTCCTGGGGCAGATGTGGATTCTGACCACAATCTATTGGTTATGAACTGCAGATTGAAACTGAAGAAACTGCAAAAAGGTGGGAATTTAAGGAGATGGGACCTGGATAAACTGAGTAAACCAGAGGTTGTACAGAGTTTCAGGGACAGCATAAGGGAACAATTGACAGGAATGGGGGAAAGAAATACAGTAGAAGAAGAATGGGTAGCTCTGAGGGATGAAGTAGTGAAGGCAGCAGAGGATCAAGTAGGTAAAAAGACGAGGGCTAATAGAAATCCTTGGGTAACAGAGGAAATATTGAATTTAATTGATGAAAGGAGAAAATATAAAAATGCAGTAAATGAAGCAGGCAAAAAGGAATACAAACGTCTCAAAAATGAGATCGACAGGAAGTGCAAAATGGCTAAACAGGGATGGCTAGAGGCCAAATGTAAGGATGTAGAGGCTTGTCTCACTAGGGGTAAGATAGATACTGCCTGCAGGAAAATTAAAGAGACCTTTGGAGAGAAGAGAACCACTTCTATGAATATCAAGAGCTCAGATGGCAACCCAGTTCTAAGCATAGAAGGGAAGGCAGAAAGGTGGAAGGAGTATATAGAGGGTTTATACAAGGGCAATGTACTTGAGGACAATATTATGGAAATGGAAGAGGATGAAGATGAAGACGAAATGGGAGATAAGATACTGCGTGAAGAGTTTGACAGAGCACTGAAAGACCTGAGTCGAAACAAGGCCCCGGGAGTAGACAACATTCCATTTGAACTACTGATGGCCTCGGGAGAGCCAGTCATGACAAAACTCTACCATCTGGTGAGCACGATGTATGAGACAGGAGAAATACCCTCAGACTTCAAGAAGAATATAATAATTCCAATCCCAAAGAAAGCAGGTGTTAACAGATGTGAAAATTACCGAACTATCGGTTTAATAAGTCACAGCTGCAAAATACTAACGCGAATTCTTTACAGACGAATGGAAAAACTGGTAGAAGCCGACCTCGGGGAAGATCAGTTTGGATTCCGTAGAAATGTTGGAACACGTGAGGCAATACTGACCTTACGACTTATCTTAGAAGAAAGATTAAGAAAAGGCAAACCTACGTTTCTAGCATTTGTAGACTTAGAGAAAGCTTTTGACAATGTTGACTGGAATACTCTCTTTCAAATTCTGAAGGTGGCAGGGGTAAAATACAGGGAGCGAAAGGCTATTTACAGTTTGTACAGAAACCAGATGGCAGTTATAAGAGTCGAGGGGCATGAAAGGGAAGCAGTGGTTGGGAAGGGAGTAAGACAGGGTTGTAGCCTCTCCCCGATGTTATTCAATCTGTATATTGAGCAAGCAGTAAAGGAAACAAAAGAAAAATTCGGAGTAGGTATTAAACTTCATGGAGAAGAAGTAAAAACTTTGAGGTTCGCCGATGACATTGTAATTCTGTCAGAGACAGCAAAGGACTTGGAAGAGCAGTTGAACGGAATGGACAGTGTCTTGAAAGGAGGATATAAGATGAACATCAACAAAAGCAAAACGAGGATAATGGAATGTAGTCAAATTAAGTCGGGTGATGCTGAGGGAATTAGATTAGGAAATGAGACACTTAAAGTAGTAAAGGAGTTTTGCTATTTAGGGAGTAAAATAACTGATGATGGTCGAAGTAGAGAGGATATAAAATGTAGACTGGCAATGGCAAGGAAAGCGTTTCTGAAGAAGAGAAATTTGTTAACATCAAGTATAGATTTAAGTGTCAGGAAGTCATTTCTGAAAGTATTTGTATGGAGTGTAGCCAAGTATGGAAGTGAAACATGGACGATAAGTAGTTTGGACAAGAAGAGAATAGAAGCTTTCGAAATGTGGTGCTACAGAAGAATGCTGAAGATAAGGTGGGTAGATCACGTAACTAATGAGGAGGTGTTGAATAGGATTGGGGAGAAGAGAAGTTTGTGGCGCAACTTGACTAGAAGAAGGGATCGGTTGGTAGGACATGTTTTGAGGCATCAAGGGATCACAAATTTAGCATTGGAGGGCAGTGTGGAGGGTAAAAATCGTAGAGGGAGACCAAGAGATGAATACACTAAGCAGATTCAGAAGGATGTAGGTTGCAGTAGATACTGGGAGATGAAGAAGCTTGCACAGGATAGAGTAGCATGGAGAGCTGCATCAAACCAGTCTCAGGACTGAAGACCACAACAACAACAACAAACAACGCATTAAAATCCCGCAAATGAAATATGCTTCCTGTAATAACAGTAAATAAAGCAGTCTCATGTTAGAAACATTCTTTGGAAATTTGGAAAGTTTTGGTAGGGTCTCATGGGACTAAACTGCTGAGGTCATCGGCCTCTATGCTTAAGCACTACTTAATATATCACACACACACACACACACACACACACACACACACACACACACCCATGCCCGAGGGAGGATTCGAGCCTTCGACGGGGGGAGCCACGTGTACCGTGACACGACGCCCTAAACAGGACCTCTACTCAGTGCGATTCTGTTATACCTTTTTTAATCCATGTTCATTTCTAGACTTCCCTTATTCAGATGTACCTGTGCCCATAGCAATATTTTTCCAGTTATCATATCTGTCAGTACATGTACAACAGAAAGTATTCCTCGAAATGTATTGTCATAGCACTCCACAATTACTGCCACAGACAGACGACTGAATTTACCAGAAATCGTCCTGATGGCTTCTCAGACTTCCGTAGAACAATTGGAGCGACTGAGAGAGTGAAGGAACGCTCCCATAACCTTTTATCGAGTTGAACTTTGGCTCCCGCTATTAAAATGCTGTGTAACTTTCAACTATTGGATGATAGTTAAATTGTCGCAGAGCCGCACTATTGACTCGTCATTCCGAGCGGCATGAATCAGTCAAACCTACAGATTGGCATATAAGACGACCAGGTGACACTGGGCTGTATAAACCGGCGTCGTTGCAGATCACAAGTGTAAGGTGCTCCCATACCCGAACGCTGTCTCGGTATTCACACACAGGCAACTGGATGTATGGCGTTTAGTTAGCTGCATCCTGGCGGCTACCTTTCAAGGATTGTTCTAGTATGAGGATTCGGAGTGAAAAGTGGTCACTGGAATGCTGAGCGTCAGTTGTCTGCAACTGAACAGCGTCTGCGAGTGCTGTGGAGCAGTATGAAGGTCTATGGATAAGGCCGAAGAAGTAACAGTGTTGAAATGAGGGAGACTGCCCGACTGAGGACCGGCCTTGCCGCTGTAGTAACACGGATTCCTGTCAGATCACCGAAGTGGTCTGCCGAGCGCTGTTGGCAAGCGGGGTGCACTCAGCCCTTGTGAGGTTAACTGAGGAACTACTTGGGTGAGAATTAGCTGTTCCGGTCTCGAAAATTGACATACGGCCGGGAGAGCATTGTGCCGACCACTGGCCCCTCCATATCCGCATCCAGTGTCGAATGTGGGCTAAGGATGACACGGCGGCCAGCCAGTACCGTTTGGCCTTCATAGCCTGTTCGTGCGAAGTTTAGTTTTTAATTTTCGCCCGATTGAAGTAGGCTGTTTATGTTTTCTTATTGGCAACGTTACGTAGCGCTCTGTACGAAAATCACTGGCTGTGCTGTGTGCAGTCTGTGGCTAGTTTGCATTGTTGTCTGCCATTGTAGTGTTGGGCAGCTGGACGTGAACAGCGCGTAGCGTTGCGCAGTTGGAGGTGAGCCGCCAGCAGTGGTGGATGTGGGAAATGAGATGGCGGATTTTTGAGTACAGAATGGATATTATGAACTGCTATGTATATTATGCTTTTTCAACACTATTAAGGTAAATACATTGTTTGTTCTCTATTAAAATCTTTCGTTTGCTAACTGTGCCTATCAGTAGTTAGTGCCTTACGTAGTTTGAATCTTTTATTTAGCTGGCAGTAGTGGCACTTGCTGTATTGCAGTAGTTCGAGTAACGGAGATTTTTGGTGAGGTAAGTGATTTGTGAAAGGTATAGATTAATGTTAGTCAGGGCCATTATTTTGTAGGGATTTTTGAAAGTCAGATTGCGTTGCGCTAAAAATATTGTATGTCAGTTTAAGCACAGTCTTGTATAATTGTTCTAAGCCAGTACCGTTTGGCCTTCATGGCCTGTTCGTGCGAAGTTTAGTTTTTAATTTTTCACCCGATTGAGGATGGACAGCTGCCGACGCGTCATGGGGCTCTCTAGAAACCCTTCCATAGGAGTAGGAGAGTGTGAGCACCACAAAAGTAGAAGATATGGTCAGTTGTTCGTATATAAGATCAGTAGGAGCATTAGATTCTATCGCTTCCTGCGTCGGTAAATTCAGAGGATACAATGGCCTTTTGATCCAAATGAACATTAGCTGCAACTACTTGCATGTCAGCAACCAGGGACGGATCAGTGAAATGGTGTATGTCACTGACATATAAAACTTGGCCGCATCCGCAGGCAACCACCCCGCAGGGGGTATAGATTCTAGCAAACACAAGGTCAGTGCACATTCCAGTGCTACAAGTTGCATTTCCTCCACATATATCCTGAACACATTTATTTTCGACTGAAGTAAGGGGCATTTCGTCGGTGAGATCTTACTTCACCATGTCTCTGTCAGGGTGGGGAGTCTGCGGCGGATGAAGACTTACTCTCGCAACTAGGCGGTTGGACCAGGCAGACTTGTCTCCAAAGACGATGTGATCTGGTATTTTACGATCTGTCTTCTTCTGTGGTTGACGCTTCCAACCTAGTTTCGTTGCCAGAGGAGAGTTCTGAGGAATGGCTGTGGTAGATACAGTACTGGCCCGTTTACTGGAGCCTGCCTGTTGACACGCTGGAAGCACTAAAATGGCAGGAACTGTTGCCTTTTCTGACGTTCTGCATGAACATCCACACCTACACACCACACGCAACCGTACGGTGCGTGGTGAAGAGTGCCCTGTTACGCTACTAGTCCTTTCTATTCCGGTTCCATTAGAAAACAGAGGGGGAAATTACTGTCAATATTCCTCCGTGTGAGACGTAATTTCTTATCTTCGTCATCATTGGCGGCGGCATTAATGCCCAATCTCTTAATTATCTCAGTAGTGTCCGTCCAGTAAAATGTCACCTTCCCTCCATTTGAGTTCCTGAAGCGTGTTGTTCGAACCAATCGCTAACGTATCTAGCAACCTGCCTCTGAATTGATTCCATGTCTTCCCTTAATCCGATTTGTTGCGGAACCTAACGTTCGAGCAGTACTCAATAACAGGTCGCATTGGTGTCTTGTGCACAGTAACCTTTAAATATGAACCACATTTTCCTAAATTCTCCCAATAAAGACAAGTTTATTCATAGGGGGGGATGCTATAGGATTATTTATTCGGCACAGTTGCAACTCCACTTACAAACGAAGGCTTTAGCATGAACCTCATGAATTTTCAATCCCATTGATCTCATGCTTGTATCCTGATCTGTCCTGCGAGGTGTGATTTTAAAGTTTTAAGAATGGGCTTTTAATTGTACAATGGTGGTACTTACGTGCTACTGTGATGTTGCTCCTTCAAAATAGTCCCCTTCTGACTGAACACACCGACTCCGGTGGTGTTTCCACTTTTGGAAACATTCCTGGTAATTTTTTTCCTGAAGTGTGTTACGGAGACTCTCCGTATTTGCCTGGAAGTCTTCAATCGAGTCAAATTGCTTCCCTTTCAGTGAAAATTTCTGTTTAGAAAACAGGTAGAAGTCTGCAGGGGCCAAATCAGGGGAATATGGCGCTTGTGGAAGGACAGAAATTTTGAATTTGGTCAAAACATAAACGATGGGGAAGGTACGATAAGCCGCAACATTGTCATGGTGTAGCACCCAACTCCAGTCTTTCCAGAATGCAGGCCTTTTCTTTCGTAACGTTTCCTGCAAATGCTCAAGGACACACTTGTAGTATTCCTCGTTAATAGTCTCTCCTCCAGGGGTAAATTCATGACGCACAATACCGGTAGAATCGAAAAAAATCACCAACATTGTCTTCGAATTCGACCGACTTTGCCGTGGTTTTTTCGGTTGTGGTGAGCCTGGAGTCTTCCATGCAAGACACCTTTTTTTTTCTTGGATGAAACAAAACAAGCAAAACGGTATCTTGCATAAGGCGGAATTTCTCATCTCATTTTCATTCGTTTCTGAGGTGGAAGGCTGGACGGACCATGTTTCATCTTCACGTGACTTACGGCGATTTTAAATCTGTTGAACCAGACCGAAACATTTCACTGGCACATTCAATTATTTCCAAAAGCTGTTTTTAATAATTCGTAAGTCTCAGAAGCTGATATCCCGGTTTTAAAACAAAATTTCACACAACTTCGTTGTCCCGATTTTACGTCCATTTTCACGCAGACAGAATCCGGCAACAAGCCCTAACAGACCCGCACTCAACCAGCTGCCACAACGAACTGAATAAGGGAAACGAAGTTTCCTATCAGAGGGCGTTCAAAGATAATGCAATGACTCACACCCTACCCTCCGTGTACCTTCCCGTCAAACTAGTAAGCAGTAGCGGATCCATTCTTAAAACTTTCCAGCCACACCCCGTATATACCCAAAATGTTGCTATTGGACGTATATCAAAACTATCTTTGTTTTACCTGGTTGAGGGCGTTGTTACCAACGTAATGAGGTCTGTGTAAATTACTGTCACGAAATTTAAGTGAAGAAGCCCACAGGTACTCATTTTTCATTTGTGAATTATTATTATATTATTGGTACCAGCTGTTAATGTACGAGGCTAGTACCTCGGTCAATCACGTTAGAAAACTTAGTGAACATGTTAGTGAGCACACTACTTTGCTTATATTCACACCTAATAATCCCGTCCCTTTTGCCCCTCAAATCGTTAATTTTTGTCAATTCTTCGCACACACTCCCAACCGTGACAGCTTGCCATTCACTGTTGCTTCTCTGGCCTATGTCTTCAAAAGATCTCTGACAGTCGCCACCAGCTGACTACCCCACTGGCGATCTTTTAGCATAATATCTCCATCTGCCTATCACAGTTATCACGTGACCACCAAGTAGTGAGTGGTTCACAGACGCAAAATACAGGATGAAGAAAAATGCCGCCCTTAGCGGTCGGCCTGCCATTCCTCATGCCAATTCTAGAGAAATTTATCTAGCAAAAACCTAAGTATTTAAAAAAACGAGGCACTGCGAACGCTGAAACTGCAGTACTGGTAGTACTGTTCAGCATAGGCAAGGGCAGCAGTAGTAGCTTGGTTATCGGAACAACCAGCACCCAGAGCATATCGATGTATTCATCGTTCGTGTGCTACATCAGGAAGCCGCCCTACCAGAACTTGACACGACCAGTTATCATTGTGCACTACGTGGTTAGTGGACACATGCACATGGATCCCATTGTCATGTGATAGGCTGTTGTTGTGTGACAAAATGATGTGCTTCTCACAAAGAGTGCTTCTTATAAAGAACGAGAATTAAGACGTCTAGAAAATAAAACAGAACAGACGAGGATTCGAACTATAGTTGGATGGTGGATGTAGGTTTGATGTCCTACAATATGATAAGTTATTTTTTTATTTTTTCGTTTTGCTTCCATTCTCGCCATCTAGCCCATCGATGCTCTCGCCAAAATTGCCCTCATCGGCCAGGCTTCTCCACCATTCGTAATTTTTTGTCCAGTTGTGTTTTATTTTCATGTTTGCTCAGAAGTACTGTTTGATTTAGTTCCTTTTCTATTTTTATTACATTTTTATCAATTCTTGTTAGCATAAAGAAAGTAAATACTGATATTCACGGAAAATTTAGCTTCCTGTTAATAATGGAAAAACAATTACTTTCAAATAAAAAAACGTGCGTGAAGTCTCTTATGTTCACAAGGAGAACGTAAATTCCTGCTTCCATCTAAGTTTCCTGCTTCCATCTAAGTTTAAAATTGTTTAGAACTCTTCTTCTTATGAAAAAAAGTAATTATGAAATAAAAATGAAATATGCTTTTCCTCCAAATACTTCAAGAGAATTTAATCCCATAGCTTTTCCCTGAAACTTGATTATGTTCTTGACTGTCTTCTGAAAGGATCTAAGAAAATCTTGGGCCCGTTACATGTAATGTTAACGTCTATAAAGTCCATATTAGTGCTCTGAGACATTTCATACCCCTTTTCCTTTTTTTTCATATGAGGCGATGGTGCTTTCTTTGCTTTATGTTTCTGCCTCAAGATAAAATGGAGCGTGTTTCCGTTTAGCCAGTTAATAGCTTCCGTTCTCTATTAGGACAGGGCACTGCGACTGGGTCAGAAAACCTGCTGCGATGAAGATGTTGGGAGAGGTTCTGTTCACTATCGCTAACTTCGTATGGCTGTGTGCCAAATCTCTGTTTCTTTCTAACACAGAAATTTGTGTTCTTGAGTACCAAGAAGGTAGCATGATGCGTACGGGAGCGACATTGTGAGATGTGTAGCATGAAGTTTTGAACTAGTTATTATTTTCCTGTTGACTGCGTTATACCAAGTTGTTTTTACCTTGGACTGGATGTTTTTACAAATTGCGAGCCAGTCGGCGTTGGAGAATTTTATTTTATCTGTGCTATTTCCATTCTTGTTTCCAAAATGGTTAAAATGGCTCTGAGCACTATGGGACTAAACATCTTAGGTCATCAGTCCCCTAGAACTTAGAACTACTTAAACCTAACTAACCTAAGGACATCACACACATCCATGCCCGAGGCAGGATTCGAACAGACCCGCGGTTCCGGACTGCAGCATCTAGAACCGCACGGCCACCGCGGCCGGCTCATTCTTGCTTTCCATCAGGTTTTTATAGATGTAATTTACTTTCGTCACCTGCTGTTATGAGTACCTCGATGAGATGTAACCAAACTGAACGACACAATATTTTAGATGATGAAGACCAGTTAGTATACGCTGCACGTCTATTGGCGGCTTTAGGATAGCAAGAGAAATTTCGTTGAGCAAGTCGGCCGCTCAGCTGTATGTCAACTGTTTGCACTGCTTGCAAATTCTACACACATTCAATGCTGGTAGTTTGTAATTTATATCATTGAGATTCAATTCTCCTTTCCTTGGGCGGGGTGTTAGTGCGCCAAACTTCGCATTGAACATGTTGTCATGGCTCACAAACCTTCCTAAAAATGTTCAAATGTGTGTTAAATCTTACGGGGCTTAACTGCTAAGGTCATCAGTCCCTAAGCTTACACACTACTTAACCCAAATCATCCTAAGGACAAACACACACACCCATGCCCGAGGGAGGACTCGAAATTTCGCCGGGACCAGCCGCAAACCTCCCTATCGACGACTTAAATTCTGTAGTTGTTTCTAAGGGTATCGGCTAAACTTTTGCAACATAGTGAAGTTCGTACACTACCAGAGTGGTGTTCTGTATCTTGTCCTGTTGCGTCATACTTTTTCCTTTACAGATGCTCGTATGCTTATAAGTAGCTTTTCATAATTAACGGCAATGGCACGCCAGATGTTGTTCCTAAATTCCATAGCCAGACAATCCAATTGGGATACTTCCGTCAGTTGTCTCTGATTCGGCATGCATATTCCTCTGCCTACGTTCATGATGCCTGACATCCCTTTATTTAGCTTGGTAAGAGAAGCTTGGAACCAGATGTGTGTCGTATCTGAAGAGCTTGCGCCACTTTATCTTCATCCGTGATCAGGACGCTCACATCATCGGCGTAGGCATATCACACAATTTTCTTGCCATTTAAATGCATCCCTCGCAGGTGGTGCGTGAGAATTGGTTTTATGGGAATATTTGAGGGATGGACACGGTAAGGAACAAACACGGAAGAAGCATATCCACACCTTGGCTAATTTCCTGAAGATATCATTGTAACATGCGTATGGTGATACGGGACCAAAATTTATTTGTTCTGTCTTTTTATTTGTGTTCTCTTTTCTCTCCGTTTAATGTGATTTCGAGATTTCCTGTACTGTCCGAAGGTCTTATTTACCTTTCTATGCTCCATATGGCTCTGAGTACTATGGGACTTAACTACTGAGGCCATCAGTCCCCTAGAACTTAGAACTACTTAAACCTAACTAACCTAAGGACATCACACACATCCATGCCCGAGGCAGGATTCGAACCTGCGGTCACGCGGTTCCAAACTGACGCGCTTAGAACCGCACGGCCACACTGGCCGGCTATGCTCCATATGCTGACATTTTTCGTTATGTATCACTGTATTAGGAGAGCATTAACAGAAAGACAGGCGTAGGCAACCGTGTTTCAAGAGCATTCCGGACATGCTCGGTGTGTTGCACGTTTCAGCACATGTCGCGGTGTGTACTGGAGATAGGCAGCTTGTCTACTGAATGACATTGCTTAGGACTGGCTCTGTAGGATAGCTGGGAGAAACCTTTATTTTCTATTCTTAAGGTAGATTTTATTTCAAAACAAGATTAACATTTCCTTCGAGTGTCACCGGGGATGCCTGCTGCTAGGTTTTGCTAAGTTGTTTTCAGTATTTCATTCAGGTTTTTGATTCACAAGACGATTACTTTGTTACAAAAAGAATTGTTGGTGACGAAGTACTTCGAGAACGACTGTATTTTTGTACAGCATCGAGTGAATATTTTATTTTCTGTCTGCCAAATAATTAAAGCCGCAGGCTTTGAACACTTATGACAGACTGTCAGTTCGTCCATTGTCTGCTACTTGTATTTTGTCCTTCGTTCCTTATTTGGTTTTAATAAGAAGAAAACGTCAATATGTTCGTTTATGAAATTTGAGTCATGAAGAAATCCACTTCCTGTTTTGCTGTATATCACGAAGGTTCCCCTCACGACAAGGAGATTTTGTCGCCGCACATGGGCTCTTAAGATCATTTACAATTTCATTTCATACCATTTACTTCCTTATTTCGTTTTTCATTGCTGTAAAGATGTGAAGATTATATTATGTACCACCCTTTGTCGGAGTATAAGAGTTAACTTTCAGTTTAACTAAAGCAGTGAAGCTCACCGATGAAGGCACGAAGGCACCTTTGGAAAGCGCAAGGAAGCGTTAGGACGGAAGAAGGCAGACCTTTACAAAAAGAAAAAAAGGAAGAAACGGTGTTCTATTGGTGTTGCGAAAAGAGACATTGACAGAGGGCGACATTGTCGTTGGGATCCAATTGTTGCAAAAAGAGACATTGACAGAGGGCAACATTGTCGTTGGGATCCAATCTTCTCAGTCTCTTTACTTAGCTATCCGTTTGTCATTATTCGTGCTATATTGTTTTTTAAATATTTCTTGAGTAATCATTACGATTTTCATTCTTGTTGCTAATATGCAGGCCTTGGTCTTGTGATTACTGTTGAGCAATGTGATGGTGCACAGGTTTTCAATTCCATTGGTAACGGGGTTTTTAGGAATCGGAACTGTCAACCTTTCAGAAAATTCTTTAGGAACATCGACATTTCCATTCATGAGTTCGTTGAACATGCATAGCAACTAGCTTTACATTGACGGTCAGAACACGTGGTAGGATTCCACGGGAGATTTTTGTTAGGACTCTGCGCTACTGCTTCTTTCATTTCGTCGTCTTCCATCTCAGCTGTGAGATTGTCTGCTTGCTCTGCGGCAATTCTGCCTGGTACGTTCCCAATTAGACCTTGCCGCGATTTGTTGTCGGCAGATTTGTTGAACATTTTATCTGAGATATGTTACTAAACCATGTTTTAAATGTCACCCGGTTTTGTGGACTGGTTCTACCAGTTAACTTCTTTCAATATTTTACAGTTTTCTCTCTTATTCTCACGCATCACATGGCACATAGTTCTTTCTTCCCCTTCTGCAATGTTGCGTATCCTCGCTCCGATTTTATAACCTCCTGACTGTCGCCGCTTTAGAACTAAAAGTTTTTCTTTGATTTTCTGGATCCCCATTAGTCGTGTGTCCAGATTGAACAGGTCTCTAAGGCAGCTAAGGTAAAACTCAGTTATCTGTATAATACAAAAGCTTCTCTGTCGTGAGTAGTCGATCAGCATTCTTCTTATTTCAGGCTTAGCACAAGGCAGCCACCAAGTTATAGCAGAACTATACATTGGGAGCCTTTTTCGCAGTCTTTTCATATATTGGTAAATGCCAGGTGACGATGATGATGTCTGGTTTGTAGGGCGCGCAACTGCGCCATCATCAGCGCCAGTGCAAAATCCCAATTATCACATACTCCAGTTTTCTCACAATCCTATACAGCCACTGTCACGAGTGACAATGAATGCCAGGTGACATACCTTATCTCGTAGGTGTGTAACGTTGAGTCTCCATATTCAGCTGGTTCAAACGGCTCTGACCATTATGGGACTTAACTTCTGAGGTCATCAGTCCCATAGAACTTAGAACTACTTAAACCTAACTAACCTAAGGACATCACACACACCCATGCCCGAGGCAGGATTCGAACCTGGCAACCGTAGTGGTCTCGTCGTTCCAGACTGTAGCGCCAAGAACCGCTCGGCCATCCTGGCCAGCTTATCCATATTCCCTCACTCTGTAAGTCGTCCTGATGTACGTAATGTGATCAGAAAAGATAGTGGGTCAGACCTCAGACAGGAGTACATTGTTCTTAAAGTTGGACAATACTTAGATCCAGTCCAGCCTGCTTGCTGAGTAGCTGGTAAAATATGTGAAGCCGGGATCTGCGCCATGCGTATGTTCCCACGTGTCGGTTAACTGGTGTCGGTGGACTATTCGATTCAGTGCTATAGAATTCTTGAAATTCGGTGTCCTGGTCTCTTGGGATGAGAACAGAGATAAAGTCGTCGATTAGCCTGATGTAATCTTGATGATTACCCAATAGAAGAACGACTTTTAAAATATTACTCTCCAGCGCGCCAGTTATTGTTTCCATCCGGTTCGTAAAGATTGATGATGCGGTCGTTATTGCTGCAGTTCCTCTACTGTTTGTAAGTTTTCTATCTGTGTGACATGCATGTCTTCTTTCATAACAATTTCTGTTCCCAAATCTGCACTGATACCAGGATTGGTTAAGGCGTTGTGCTCACGTATCTACCCTAATTTAATGTCTGTTACTTCCTGTAACAGTAGTACATCAACATCAGCTGCGTATAAGAAGCCCTGCAGATGTTGAAGAAGCAAAGAAGAGCGTATCTGATTATTGCTCAATTTGTAGGCTCGTGCTGCGTTCACATTATCTTACTCAGTATCGATGTCAGTATTCGTAAAAGGAAGGGTTGTCGGAAGTTCATCCTTCATCACACCTCTCTTCCAACGAAGTTTTATCCATCGTGTTCGACTAATCTGTTTGGTAGGGAATTGGCCCGTTACTGCACCTTTAATCGTGTCTTCATCTTGATTCATTTTTTCAGACTCATAAACTCAGTTTTTGTGCTGGGTCGTGTGCGGCATTTCTACTGTCAGGGAGAAAGTTCTCCGTATCGTAACTGGCTCTCAGCTGCAATCTTTCGCGTGACATGGCATTGGACATGGTGTTATTGATTAGGCTGGTAATGAGTCACAAGCACACAGGCTAAAAACCGGATTATGTGTGGATCTTCACGTAGTTTGTCGCTGATTTGCTTCGCTTTTTCTCGCAGAGGTGATGCCAGTTGTTCGGCGCCTTTGAAGCAGTCATCCCTTTTTATGGTTCCCTGGAGGACTCTTGTGGAAGATCCAGTGTTTCCCTCTCTCACGTTTCTTTCGCACGGTCCTGTACTCTGGCAAGTGGAGACTCGGTTTTCCCTGTTGTTTTCTGGATTCTGCGCCTTCTGAATGATTGTAGTCAGTTCTGGGGTTTTTTCCATGTGAACCCTTAGATTAGGTTCTTTTTCTTACCGTTTTGGTTGTGTTGCCACTGTGGTGTCGTTAACGACCATTATCAACTCATTATCGCGAGCAGTGTCATGTTGGTAATTTCAGGAGCGTGAGTGGCATGGATTTGTGCGGTGGCTGCGGCTTCATAAGTTAAAGGCAGCATTGACTTGGTCGAGGGTCTCATAGCTTCGTCGGTCGGTAGCTGACCCAATCAGCGTTGTGTACACTGCGAGCGGACAATAGCCTATACCGCCGCACGACACCCACATTCTTGTCTGCTAGTCATACATTAAGATAGCACTATAACAGCAAACATTTACGTATGAAGGTACGTGCTTGTGTAAAGCTGGTTGTAGTTGTCTAAATATGTTCAAGACGGGGAACTTGTGAGCAGGAAAGCACTTCTCTGCAAAGACATGATTATTCTTCTGTAACGAGAGATAACTGAGGACGTAGGATGTGCTACTCTATACTGAGTGCTTGCGATTAAGCGTTGTTCACTGTGTTGGCCGACACACTTATTGTGCGGTGTGAACGGACAGGGTTATAGTTAAATGCCTGCAAGAGAATTTTGAGTGGCATCGTGGAGGACTGATTATCTGACCAGTGTACCACGCCAATAGGGCGAATAGGAATCCTTGACTTCATCAAGGTGTAGGGAGAGTTTGATTGGCGAAGGTCAGTCCTGATAGAACGAGAGTTATCTTATTTGTCAGCAGCGAGCGGCGCAGACAGCAGTCATCACAGCATACGGTATTGTGCGCTACAGCTATTGCGAGCCCCATATTTCCTCCACAACAGTACACTTCACTGCATTTCACACGCAACAGCCTCGACTGTACTTAGCAACATTTTTAAGGATAATTATTCAAGTTGAGTAGGCGTGCCTCTCAGCCGTTCTGCCAAGTCAACAACCATGTTAAACTTTGTATAGAAATTTCTTTAGCGAATCCTATCCTTGAGAGGTAATTTCACATTCCTAAAAGAACCAGGTTATAACATGTTCAATTCATAACTAAAAGTGCCATTGTGATTTCTCAGAATTTTTGCAAAATAAATAGTAACTTTCGTTAGTTTCATGTTTTTCTTACACAAACTAGCACTACTCCAGTACCCAAGTATCCCACTAGTTACGTAAGAAATTTGGTGAATTTTTGGTTTCATTTCCTTACAGTGGATGACTCCAGAAGATATTTATTGCTGAAAGTTTCTCAGGCATTTCTCTTTAGAACGTTTGGAGCGTATTTCTGACATCTGTAGTAGTGTGGGGTGGAAACTGTATCTTGCAGGTGTCACAGGGTAAAGAGTACATCTCAGATTAATCCGTTGCGTAGAATAACAGAATAACAGATCAATCCCACACCTCAGAATGTGAAAATAAGATTGTTCCTTGAATCGTAATTACAACAGCTAAATATTATTTTAAATGGACAAGAGCCCACCAGTACCATACCTTTATGGAATCTACGAGACGACATTGTATTTTGTTACTCGTTAATTAAGATTCAAATTTTGTTACTAAATCACCAAGGTCACAATAATTTTAGATATACCATCACTCAATAATAAGGAGCTTACCGGGTTTCCTTATTCACTCCTGGAAATGGAAAAAAGAACACATTGACACCGGTGTGTCAGACCCACCAAACTTGCTCCGGACACTGCGAGAGGGCTGTACAAGCAATGATCACACGCACGGCACAGCGGACACACCAGGAACCGCGGTGTTGGCCGTCGAATGGCGCTAGCTGCGCAGCATTTGTGCACCGCCGCCGTCAGTGTCAGCCAGTTTGCCGTGGCATACGGAGCTCCATCGCAGTCTTTAACACTGGTAGCATGCCGCGACAGCGTGGACGTGAACCGTATGTGCAGTTGACGGACTTTGAGCGAGGGCGTATAGTGGGCATGCGGGAGGCCGGGTGGACGTACCGCCGAATTGCTCAACACGTGGGGCGTGAGGTCTCCACAGTACATCGATGTTGTCGCCAGTGGTCGGCGGAAGGTGCACGTGCCCGTCGACCTGGGACCGGACCACAGCGACGCACGGATGCACGCCAAGACCGTAGGATCCTACGCAGTGCCGTAGGGGACCGCACCGCCACTTCCCAGCAAATTAGGGACACTGTTGCTCCTGGGGTATCGGCGAGGACCATTCGCAACCGTCTCCATGAAGCTGGGCTACGGTCCCGCACACCTTTAGGCCGTCTTCCGCTCACGCCCCAACATCGTGCAGCCCGCCACCAGTGGTGTCGCGACAGGCGTGAATGGAGGGACGAATGGAGACGTGTCGTCTTCAGCGATGAGAGTCGCCTCTGCCTTGGTGCCAATGATGGTCGTATGCGTGTTTGGCGCCGTGCAGGTGAGCGCCACAATCAGGAATGCATACGACCGAGGCACACAGGGCCAACACCCGGCATCATGGTGTGGGGAGCGATCTCCTACACTGGCCGTACACCACTGGTGATCGTCGAGGGGACACTGAATAGTGCACGGTACATCCAAACCGTCATCGAACCCATCGTTCTACCATTCCTAGACCGGCAAGGGAACTTGCTGTTCCAACAGGACAATGCACGTCCGCATGTATCCCGTGCCACCCAACGTGCTCTAGAAGGTGTAAGTCAACTACCCTGGCCAGCAAGATCTCCGGATTTGTCCCCCATTTAGCATGTTTGGGACTGGATGAAGCGTCGTCTCACGCGGTCTGCGCATCCAGCACGAACGCTGGTCCAACTGAGGCGCCAGGTGGTAATGGCATGGCAAGCCGTTCCACAGGACTACATCCAGCATCTCTACGATCGTCTCCATGGGAGAATAGCAGCCTGCATTGCTGCGAAAGGGGGATATACACTGTACTAGTGCCGACATTGTGCATGCTCTGTTGCCTGTGTCTATGTGCCTGTGGTTCTGTCAGTGTGATCATGTGATGTATCTGACCCCAGGAATGTGTCAATAAAGTTTCCCCTTCCTGGGACAATGAATTCACGGTGTTCTTATTTCAATTTCAAGGAGTGTATATAGCAACCAATCCTTCCTCAAGTGGTAGGAAAGTAAGATGGAAAGCCGAAGCCCCATTATCATGCCACGTGTGACATAACTATGACATATCAGACTCGTCACTGAAGACAACATTAGTTAGCCATTAACATACGGGGTGTCCCAAAATACCAAAACAATGTATACACTCTTTGAAACAGAACATTTCTTTGATGAAAGTGGTTAGAAATACAAATTTAATGGGTTTAGGTGCCTCATGGTGCCAACGGCCTTACCGCAGTGGTAACACCTTTTCCCCTCAGATCACCAAAGTTAAGCGTTGTCGGGCTAGTCTAGCACTTGGATGGCTGACCATCCGGTCTGTCGAGCGCTGTAGGCAAGTGGAGTCCACTCAGCCCTTATGAGGCCAACTGAGGAGCTACATGATTGAGAAGTATCGGCTCTGGTCCCGGAAACTGTCATACGGCCCGGAGAGCGGTGTGCTGACCACATGCCCCTCCATATTCGCATTCAGTGACGCCTACGATTGAGGATGTCACGGCGGCCGCTCGGTACCATTGGGCCTTGATGGCCTGTTCGGGAGTAGTTTAGTTTAGATACCTCATGGACCGACTTCAGGCGGTAAATGTTCAAACTGGTGTCCGTCCATCGCGATACACCGTCGACAACGACTTACGACTGAGCGACATGCCAACTTTATTGTTTCCAACGGAATAGCGTCACAGGCTTGTTCAATTTGCCCTCTAAGAGTTTCCAATGTATGTGGCCTCGCAACGTTAACTGTATTCTTGAGAGTCCTCCGCAGAAAGAAGTCTAGAGGAGTTAAATCTGGAGATCGCGTGAGATAACTCCACACTCCCTATTCGTACTATTCATCTGAGAGGCAATGTACGATTGAGAAATGCCGTCATATCCAGGTGAAAGTGAGATGGCACCCCATCCTGTTCAAAGTATGATCTTTATTTCCTAACACAATGCTAAGACCAGGAGTTATCATATCCAAAATTTCCAAGTACGGCCCTATTAACGCTCTTCAAGACTGACCACACCCGACTCTTACTCCTAGTAGATTAATATGCCTTTGCTCCGTTACATATGAATTCTCCCTGACACAATACACGCAATTATGGCGATTAATTGTTCCATCAAGTTTAAACGTCACTTCATCTGACCAAAGAATTCGATCTTGGACACGTTGGTCTTATTCACATCTGTTAATGAATGAGTCACAAAATTCTCTTCGCCTATCAGGATCATCCTCGTTAAGAGCATGGAGAAGTCTTTGAATGTAAGACTTAAAGTTCTGAGACGGCAAAATTCTATGAACACTGCTTCTGCAGATCCCAATCTGACGAGAGCACTGCCTCACAGAATTCTTCGGGGATCATATGTGTAAGTAGGCTGTTTATGTTTTTTTATTGGTAACGCCACTTAGCGCTCCGTATGAAAATCACTGGCTGTGCTGTGTGTAGTCTGTGGCTAGTTTGCATTGTTGTCTGCCATTGTAGTGTTGGGCAGCTGGATGTGAACAGCGCGTAGCGATGCGCAGTTGGAGGTGAGCCACCAGCAGTGGTGGATGTGGGGAGAGAGATGGCGGAGTTTTGAAATTTGTAAGACTGGATGTCATAAACTGCTATGTATATTATGCTTTTTCAACACTATTAAGGTAAATACATTGTTTGTTCTCTATTAAAATCTTTCATTTGCTAACTATGCCTATCAGTAGTTAGTGCCTTCCGTGGTTTGAATGTTTTATTTAGCTGGCAGTAGTGGCGCTCGCTGTATTGCAGTAGCTCGAGTAACGAAGATTTTTGTGATGTAAGTGATTTGTGAAAAGTGTAGGTTAATGTTTAGTCAGGGCCATTCTTTTGTAAAGATTTTTGAAAGTGAGATTGCGTTGCGCTAAAAAAATATTGTGTGTCAGTTTAAGCACAGTCTTGCACAATTTTTCTAAGGGGACGTTTCATATGTATGCCTGGATCACTGCATCAACACTCTCATTGTCTGTTGAACTTCTCATTCTCGTAATTGTTACTCTTGTCGGTGGTGGTGTTCCAAATTCAACTCTCCATTGTCGGCGTACCGTACTCACATTATTTGGTTTCCAGTAACACTTAAGCACCCATTTCCGTTGTTCAAACGATGACGCCATATTTCCTGACAATCCTGAAACAATAGAATACATTAATATGTTCCTCACCGCCTTCTAAATTATTACCGATAAAATTGTATTTCGGTCTCCTTTAATTAAAGAGATATTATGTTTCAAAGAGTGTATACATTACTTTGGGACAACCTGTACATGTATATGCACACAATAGAATATGTTTAAATCTACGCACCATATGCCTAGACGAACGGTTAATGCCAGACGACGCTCCGGCAAGCTCTTCTTCTCGACATGCACTGCGTGGCGAGAAAAGCCAAACACTACGCCTCGTGCCGTAACCCAAAAGTTTCCGCCGTCTCCAACCGCAGCACTCCAGTAATACAGCGCGCAGTGAGCATGCGCACCAAGTAAGGGTCGACCTCCCGACCGTGCTGTAACCGCGACCGACAGACCACGCAGTGAGAGCTGCTGCCTCGACGATGCAGACTTAAATAGCCGAACTCGCTGTGAACAACCGACTCGCGGCCGGACAAAGCGAAATCGATGGTAAAGATAACACTACAAGAAAACTGGTACTGGCGCTAGGTCAAATTTCAGTGTCTCTCTCCTGTTAGGCTCATTCTCCTTCTAATATGAACCCTTAAAGAATCTGAAATAACGCAGCTAACAACTGCAACAGGCGCTTCGACTTAACGAGGAACGCAGCGGAACGCAACGCAACACATACGCCAGCAGTCAGCTGACCATGTTCGCCATAGGCCGATTGCTCTCGCTATGCTACGACAGCCCAAACGGTAGTGAGGGAAGATGTGCCGTTCCTCCGTGCATTGCGATGCACCGCACGGTGTGATAGTCTTGTCAGCTCCTTGTTGTCATACCTGTGTTTTTAAAATGCACCCGATCATTTTGCTGGATAATCTTTTGCATTGTATCTGGACGAGGAATAGCATGCCGACCTCCAAGCGCGGCATTTTTTCTTCAACCTGTATATCCTGACATTGTTCTGTCGTGCAAGCATGAACACTTACATTCGGCGTGCCATCGTTATGTTTGTATATGTAGTTTGCTTTAAATTGGACATGGCAATGTCCTGTGATTTTCTTGATCTTTACATGCGTATTCGTCACTTGACACGATACGTATCACACATGGAGGAGATCATTGAATTTGTAGAGCATAAGATCCGAAGATTGTAACTTAGTCGTACCGAAACCGGTTAAGGAAATAAATGCTTTGCTGTCGATCTTACCTTTCTGAAGTTTTCTTTCTGTGTTTATTGAGTTGCAAAACACGTTTTTCCGCAGTCCGGAAACAAAGGAAGTAGGTTACAGGACCCTTGTTAGCCCACTGCTTGAATAAATGGTTCAAATGGCTCTGACCACTATGGGACTTAACAGCTGTGGTCATCAGTCCCCTAGAACTTAGAACTACTTAAACCTAACTAATCTAAGGACATCACATACATCCATGCACGAGGCAGGATTCGAAACTGCGACCGTAGCAGTCGCGCCCACTGCTTGAATACTGATCACCGGTGTGGCATCCGTACAAGATAGGGTTGATAGAAGAGATGGAGTAGATCCAACGGAGAGCAGCGCGCTTCGTTACATGATCATTTAGTAATCGTGAAAGCGTTACGGAGATGATAGATAAACTCCAGTGGAAGACTCTGCAGGAGAGACGCTCAGTAGTTCGGCACGGGCTTTTGTTTAAGTTTCGTGAACATACATTCACCGAGGAGTCAAGCGGTATATTGCCCCCTCCTACGTATATTTCGCGAAGAGACCATGAGGATAAATTCATAGAGATTAGAGCCCACATAGCAGAGAGGCATGCCGACAATCTTTATCTCCACGAACAATACGAAAGTGGAACAGAAGGGAGAACCGATAGAGGTACTCAAGGTACCCTCCGCCACACACCATCTGGTGGCTTGCGCAGTATGGATGTGGATGTAGATGTAATAGTCTGACGAGACACCACATTAATAAACGATTCTTGCTGTAACCAAAGAATTAAAAGATCGCTGAGTCGACAGTAAAATTCAGACTTTAATTTACATATTAAAATTAATCATCTGTTTCCCAACACAAACTTGAGGCGACAAATGATATGCCCAAGGAAATGCAGACACAGGTGTGGCCCCACGCCGTCTTTTCACACGACTCTCGGCTCTGCGTCCAGCATCACTACAAACATATCTGTCTTGTTCAAATGGTTCAAATGGCTCTGAGCACGATGGGACTTAACATCTGTGATCAACAGTCCCATAGAACTTAGAACTACTTAAACCTAACCAACCTAAGCACATCAACCACATCCATGCCCCAGACAGGATTTGAACCAGCGACCGTAGCGGCCGCTCGGTTCGAGACTGAAGCACCTAGAACCGCTCGAGCACACTGGCCGGCACATCTGTCTGTGGAGAGGGAGGAGAACGAACGGTGCCATTTTTAATCCATCGTCGTCATAAGGATCCAGTACATTCTGCCATCGTCACTCTTTCTCTCACAGTTCTGTATGTGAATAATTCAAGTTCAGCTTAACTCTTCTTTGAAATAGGATTTAACTGCCGAAAATAATTTGACGTTTGAGTCACGTAAATGTCAGATTACGGCCTAACCTGCTATCGGCCCTACACGACATGTAACTGTTAAAGTACTGTGCTTGTTATGCATATCCCGTAAGAGATCGAGCGCAGTTTGTGCTTCCGCACAGAAGAAGATGGTCAAATGGCGGCGCGCCTTAACTAGATCGATATGAAGATGCTTACTGTCCTTTCAGACATGTCAGAAGGGGTGGAAAATTTCTGTCTGGCGTGTGCTGGCGTGTGGTCCGTGAATTGGCATCTTTCTCACTATTTCACACTCTTAAGATTTTATCCTGCATTCCGAGGCTGTTGTGCGAGAAGCTACATACCACTATTTTATAACCACTCTCTCTCTGTGTGAGTCCTGGAGAGACATGTTTGGGCTCCGTCTCAAAATATGCCAGCGTCTGTCATTTACAAGGAATGTCCTCACTGTCGGGGAAGACATCTTCTTAAGAATTCTGGCTTCTTTCACATGCGTCCCTGCGCCGATTTCTCACGCTTTTTTCACGCTCCCCCCTGTGTCCGTGGTGTGCTGGAATTGTCGGCACATCGCTTTTTTCCATGGCAGGTAAAATGATTGCCGCAAGGTCAGAAGAACTCAGATGCTTTCGCGCATACGTCCTTGGCGATCCATCCTAATGGCTGCAGGTGTCCTTCAGCTCTCATCAAGCTTCTCGTCGTCAGACGGGTCCTTCGTATCATGTCCCTTCTTGAGTGAGGCGATGACGTTGGTCCGGCTTCCCGCTGTGTGCTTGCAGAATTACTGCAGCCGGGAGCTCGCCTCAGGCTGTCCGGCTCCTTCCTCCTCAACCGCCGCTCGCGGCTCGAGGCTGCGGTATTACACTACCTAAAATTTAATAGCATGAAGTATAGGATTGTGACATTTACCGATATACTGCAAGGTTTCCGAATGTATTTCGTCATTTCCTACACTCTCAGCAATAGTCTTTGGTATTCAGAGTTTAATTCGTCTTTGTTCAAGAACGGTATAGCAATTTACATGCTTGTTCTTTCATAGGGCGTGAAGGCGTTACGCCTTGTTTTGCTTTTCTTCTCCGATAACCAAATATAAATATAACATCTCACATAAAAATGTGACACGAATTTGATTAACCTAAATAAATAGTATCCTTTTGTAAAACCGATACGGATAGTGACGTTCATTTCAAGCTGTTAAATGCAAGCGGAAGTTATCCATAATTGTTAATTCAAAGGAAAATCATTTCAAATAAATTCTCTGTTAATAGGACCCACCACTTCACTGCAGATATCTAAACTACACGTTTGCTGATCTCACTGCAAGTTCGTCTTTTTCCAAGTTCATTAATTCTTCGAAAATTTTTCCAGCATATGGACATCCATCTGAATCTACATCTACATCTACAAGCCACCTGACGGTGTGTGGCGGAGGGTACCTTGAGTACCTCTATCGGTTCTCCCTTCTATTCCAGTCTCGTACTGTTCGTGGAATGAATGATTGTCGGTATGCTTCTGTGTGGGCTCTAATCTCTCTGATTTTATCCTCATGGTCTCTTTGCGAAATATACGTAGGAGGGAGCAATATACTGCTTGACTCCTCGGTGAAGGTATTGTTCTCGAAAGTTCAACAAAAGCCCGTACCGAGCTACTGAGCGTCTCTCCTGCAGAGTCTTCCACTGGAGTTTATCTATCATCTCCGTAACGCTTTCGCGATTACTAAATGATCCTGTAACGAAGCGCGCTGCTCTTCGTCGGATCTTCTCTATGTCTTCTATCAACCCTATCTGGTACGGATCCCACACTGCTGAGCAGTATTCAAGCAGTGGGCGAACAACCGTACTGTATTCTACTACCTTTGTTTTCGGATTGCATTTCCTTAGGATTCTTCCAATGAATCTCAGTGTGGCATCTGCTTTACCGACGATCAACTTTATATGATCATTCCATTTTAAATCACTCCTAATGCCTACTCCCAGATAATTTATGGAATTAACTGCTTCCAGTTGCTGACTTGCTATATTGTAGCTAAATGATAAGGGATCTTTCTTTCTATGTATTCGCAGCACATTACAGTTGTCTACATTGAGATTCAATTGCCATTCCGTGCACCATCCGTCAAATCGCTGCAGTTCCTCCTGCATTTCAGTACAATTTTCCATTGTTACAACTTCTCGATATACCACAGCATCATCCGCAAAAAGCCTCAGTGAACTTACGAGGTCATCCACAAGGCCATTTATGTATATTGTGAATAGCAACGGTCCTACGACACTCCCGTGAGGCACACCTGAAATCACTCTTACTTCGGAAGACTTTTCTCCATTGACAATGACATGCTGTGTTCTGTTATCTAGGAACTCTTCAATCAAATCACACAAGTTGTCTGATAGCCCATATGCTCTTACGTTGTTCATTAAACGACTGTGGGGAACTGTATCGAACGCCTTGCGGAAGTCAAGAAACACGTCATCTACCTGGAAACCCGTGTCTATGGCCCTCTGAATCTCATGGACGAATAGCGCGAGCTGGGTTTCACACGATCGTCTTTTTCGAAACACATGCTGATTCCTACAGAGTAGATTTGTAGTCCCCAGAGAAGTCATTATACTCAAACATTACCTGTTCCAAAATTCTACAACTGCTCGACGTTAGAGACATAGGTCTATAGTTCTACACATCTGTTCGACGTCCCTTCTTCAAATCGGGGATGACCTGCGCCCTTTTCCAATCCTTTGGAACACTATGCTCTTCTTGAGACCTACGGTACACCGCTGCAAGAAGGGGGGCAAGTTTCTTCGCGTACTCTGTGTAAAATCGAACTGGTATCCCATCAGGTCCAGCGGCCTTTCCGCTCTTGAGCGATTTTAATTGTTTCTCTGTACCTCTGTCGTCTATTTTGACATCTACCATTTTGTCATCTGTGCATCAATCTAGAAAAGGAACTACAGTGCAGTCTTCCTCTGTGAAACAGCTTTGGGAAAAGACATTTAGTACTTCGGCCTTTAGTCTGTCATCCGCTGTTTCAGTACCATTTTGGCCACAGAGTGTCTGGACATTTTGTTTTGATCAACCTACCGCTTTGACATAAGACCAAAATTTCTTAGGATTTTCTTCCAAGTCAGTACATAGAACGTTACTTTCGAATTCAATGAACGCCTCTCGCAGAGCCCTCCTCACGCTACATATCGCTTCGCGTAATTTTTTTTGTCTGCAACGCTTTGGCTATGTTTATGTTTGCTGTGAAGTTCCATTTGTTTCCGCAGCAGTTTTCTAACTCGGTTGTTGTACCACGGTGGCTCTTTTCCAACTCTTACGATCTTGCTTGGCACATACTCATCTAACGTATACTGTACGATGGTTTTGAACTGTGTCCACTGATCCTCGTCAGCGAATATTCGTATTGTATCTTCAACTCTATCACTGTAGGCCACTTTCAGCATCTCTGATCAACTAAGATTCCGCTTCCTTTATAACATGCCAAATTTCAAGGGGGAGTTTGATTCAAGCTGCACTTCTACGCCTCAACTTTGACCAATCCTACTAGAAATATTCACTGCTAAATTACGTCCTAAGGAACCTAAGTCCCCAAAAACTCATTGTAAAAAGTTATGTGGGCTTTGCTAAGTTAGTAGCCGCTCTGATACCGACAAGCACAATAAGACTTACGAATATAAGTAGTCTGCGATTGTTGTATAATGCTTTATTATCCAGTTCCACAGCACAAGTATTTAATGAGTCGCAGCCAAACGCTTTTGTGTAATGTGATCTACGACGAGAATGACCAAACAAAGAAGTATGAAAGATTTTGTGTCTCCTAAATAGTATTAATGCATGCTCTAGTTTGTTTTAGTTCCAATTAATTATATATCACCTATCCTGTTTCTTACCAACGCTAATAAAGTGATTATTGTCCTTGACGGCTAGGTGTGATTACTATGGCTGTTTTGTATCAGTATAACGTTTTGAAATGCCGTGTTCGTTTCAGTTACTTCTTATGAAGCCTTCATTGCACTTCTCATGAATCTGCACTTGAAATGTGATGAAAAACTTCTCTAACGTATGGTATTTTTGCAGCAAATCTTTCAGTATTAGTTACTCCCATTATTAAGTGCTATAAACAATGAAGCAAATAAGTACATCGCCGTACTATACTTACTAACACTCATATAGAAAATTTATATCGTTCTGTAGTATACCGTCAGAAGTAAAAATCCTGCATAAAATATGTATTGTCATACATGAAACTCGACCTAGAGCATTTCATGGTGGCGTGTTACATTCGCAAGACACAACTGTAAACTAAAGACCCTTTAAACACGAAGTTATTGTTGTTATGGTCTTCAGTCCTCAGACTTGTTTGATACAGCTCTCCATACTACCCTATCCTGTGCAAGCTTCCTCATCTCCCAGTGCTTACTGCAAGCTACATCCTTCTGAATCTGCTAAGTGTATTCATGTCTTGATCTGCCTCTACGATTTTTACCATCAATGCTTCCCTCCAATGCTAAATTTGTGATCCCTTCATGCCTCAGAACATGTCCTACCAACCTGTCCCTCCGTCTCGTCAAGTTGTGCCACAAACTCCTCTTCTACCCAAATCCATTCAATTCGTCCTCATTAGTTATGTGCTCTACCCATCTAATCTTCAGATTTCTTCTGTAGCACCACATTTCGAAAGCTTCTCTTCTCTGCTTGTACAAACTATTTATCGTCCATGTTTCACATCCATACATGGCTACACTTCACACAAATATTTTCAGAAACGTCTTCCGGGCACTTAAATCTATACTTGATGTTAATAAATTTCTCTTCTACAGAAACGCTTTCCTTGCCATTGCCAGTCTACATTTTATACCTTCTCTACTTCGACCACCATCAGTTATTGTCTTCCCCAAATAAACTCCTTTACTACTTTAAGTGTCTCACTTCCTAATATAATTCCCTCAGCATCACCTGACTTAATTCGACTACATTCCATTATCATCGTTTTTCTTTTCTTGATGTTAATCTTATAACCTCCTTTCAAGAAACTGTCCATTCCGTTCAACTGCTCTTCCAAGTCCTTTGCTGTCCCTGACAGAATCACAATGTCATCGGCGAAATTCAAAATTTTTATTTCCTCTCCATGGATTTTAATTCCTTCTCCTAATTTTTCTTTTGTTTCCATTACGGCTTGTTCAATATATTTTTAATAACATCAGGGAGAGGCTACAACCCTGTCCCACTCCCCTCCCTGCCATTGCTTCCCTTTCATGCTCGTCGACTCTTGTAACTGCCATCTGGGTTCAGTACAAATTGTAAATACTCTTCGCTCCCTGTATTTTACCCAAGCCACCTTTTGAATTTGAAAGAGAGAATTCCAGTCAACATTGCCGAAAGCCTTCTCTAAGTCTACAAATGCAAGAAACGTAGGTTTGCCTTTCCTTAATCTTTCTTCTAAGATAAGTTTTAAGGTCAGTATTGCCTCACTTGTTCGAATGTTTCTACGCAATCCAAACTAATCTTCCCCGAGGTCGGCTTCTACAGGTTTTTCCATTCGTCTGTAAAGAATTCGTGTTACTATTTTGCAGCTGCGACTAATTAAACTGATAGTTCGGTAATTTTCACATCTGTCAACACTTGCTTTCTTTGGGATTGGAATTATTATATTCTTCATAAAGTCTGAGTGTATTTCGCCTGTCTCATACATCTTCCTCACCAGATGTTAGAGTTTTGACAGGACTGGCTCTCCCAAGGCCGTCAGTTGGAATGTTGTCTACGCCGGAGCCTGCTTTTGACTCAGGTCTTTCAGTGCTCTGCCAAACCCTTCACGCAGTATATCATCTCCCATTTAATTTTCATTTACATTCTCTTCCATTTTTACAATATTGTCCTCAGGAACATCGCTCTTGTATAGACACTCTATATACTCTATATACTCCTGGCGTTCTACGGATCGGAGCGTGGAATGTCAGATCCCTTAATCGGGCAGGTAGGTTAGAAAATTTAAAAAGGGAAATGGATAGGTTAAAGTTAGATATAGTGGGAATTAGTGAAGTTCGGTGGCAGGAGGAACAAGACTTTTAGTCAGGTGATTATAGGGTTATAAATACAAAATCAAATAGGAATAATGCAGGAGTAGGTTTAATAATGAATAGAAAAATACGAATGCGGGTTACCTACTACAAACAGCACAGTGAACGCATTATTGTGGCCAAGATAGACACGAGGCCCATGCCTACTACAGTAGTACAAGTTTATATGCCAACTTCCACTGCAGATGATGAAGAAATAAATGAAATGTATGACGAGATAAAAGAAATTATTCAGGTAGTGAAGGGAGACGAAAATTTAATAGTCATGGGTGACTGGAATTCGTCAGTAGGAAAAGGGAGAGAAGGAAACATAGTAGGTGAATATGGATTGGGGGGAAGGAATGAAAGAGGAAGCCGCCTTGTAGAATTTTGCACAGAGCATAACTTAATCATAGCCAACACTTGGTTCAAGAATCATAAAAGAAGGTTGTATACCTGGAAGAATCCTGGAGATACTAAAAGGTATCAGATAGATTATATAATCGTAAGACAGAGATTTAGGAACCAGATTTTAAATTGTAAGACATTTCCTGGGTCAGATGTGGATTCTGACCATAATCTATTGGTTATGAACTGCAGATTGAAACTGAAGAAACTGCAAAAAGGTGGGAATTTAAGGAGAGGGGACCTGGATAAACTGAAAGAACCAGAGGTTGTAGAGAGTTTCAGGGAGAGCATTAGGGAACAATTGACAGGAATGGGGGAAAAAATACAGTAGAAGAAGAATGGGTAGCTCTGAGGGATGAAGTAGTGAAGGCAGCAGAGGATCAAGTAGGTAAAAAGACGAGGGCTAATAGAAATCCTTGGGTAACAGAAGAAATATTGAATTTAATTGATGAAAGGAGAAAATATAAAAATGCAGTAAATGAAGCATGCGAAAAGGAATACAAACGTCTCAAAAATGATATCGACACGAAGTGCAAAATGGCTAAGCAGGGATGGCTAGAGGACAAATGTAAGGATGTAGAGGCTTGTCTCACTAGGGGTAAGATAGATACTGCCTACAGGAAAACTAAAGAGACCTTTGGAGAGAAGAGAACTACTTGTATGAATATCAAGAGCTCAGATGGCAACCCAGTTCTAAGCAAAGAAGGGAAGGCAGAAAGGTTGAAGGAGTATATAGAGGGTTTATACAAGGGCGATGTACTTGAGGACAATGTTATGGAAATGGAAGAGGATGTGGATGAAGATGAAATTGGAGACGCAATACTGCGTGAAGAGTTTGACAGAGCACTGAATGACCTAAGTCGAAACAAGGCCCCCGGAGTAGACAACATTCCATTAGAACTACTGACAGCCTTGGGAGTGCCAGTCCTGACAAAACACTACCATCTAGTGAGGAAGATGTATGAAACAGGCGAAATAGCCTCAGACTTCAAGAAGAATATAATAATTCCAATACCAAAGAAAGCAGGTGTTGACAGATGTGAAAATTACCGAACTATCAGTTTAATAAGTCACAGCTGAGAAATACTAACGCGAATTCTTTACAGAAGAATGGAAAAACTGGTAGAAGCCGACCTCGGGGAAGATCAGTTCGGATTCCGTAGAAATGTTGGAACACGTGAGGCAATACTGACCTTACGACTTATCTTAGAAGAAAGATTAAGAAAAGGCAAACCTATGTTTCTAGCATTTGTAGACTTAGAGAAAGCTTTTGACAATGTTAACTGGAATACTCTCTTTCATATTCTGAAGGTGGCGGGGTTGAAATACAGGGAGCGAAAGGCTATTTACAGTTTGTACAGAAACCAGATGGCAGTTATAAGAGTCGATGGGCATGAAAGGGAAGCAGTGGTTGAGAAAGGAGTAAGACAGGGTTGTAGCCTCTCCCCGATGTTATTCAATCTGTATATTGAGCAAGCAGTAAAGGAAACAAAAGAAAAATTCGGAGTAGGTATTAAACTTCATGGAGAAGAAGTAAAAACTTTGAGGTTCGCTGATGACATTGTAATTCTGTCAGAGACAGCAAAGGACTTGGAAGAGCAGTTGAACGGAATGGACAGTGTCTTGAAAGGAGGATACAAGATGAACATCAACAAAAGCAAAACGAGGATAATGGAATGTAGTCAAATTAAGTCGGGTGATGCTGAGGGAATTAGATTAGGAAATGAGACACTTAAAGTAGTAAAGGAGTTTTGCTATTTAGGGAGTAAAATAACCGATGATGGTCGAAGTAGAGAGGATATAAAATGTAGACTGGCAATGGCAAGGAAAGCGTTTCTCAAGAACAGAAATTTGTTAACATCGAGTATTGAGTTGAGTGTCAGGTAGTCGTTTCTGAAAGTATTTGTATGGAGTGTAACCATGTATGGAAGTGAAACATGGACGATAACTAGTTTGGACAAGAAGAGAATAGAAGCTTTCGAAATGTGGTGCTACAGAAGAATGCTGAAGTTAAGGTGGGTAGATCACGTAACTAATGAGGAGGTATTGAATTGGATTGGGGAGAAGAGAAGTTTGTGGCACAACTTGACTAGAAGAAGGAATCGGTTGATAGGACATGTTTTGAGGCATCAAAGGATCACAAATTTAGCATTGGAGGGCAGTGTGGAGGGGAAAAATCGTAGAGGGAGACCAAGAGATGAATACACTAAGCAGATTCAGAAAGATGTAGGTTGCAGTAGATACTGGGAGATGAAGAAGCTTGCACAGGATAGAGTAGCATGGAGAGCTGCATCAAATCAGTCTCAGGACAGAAGACCACAACAACATACTCCTTCCACCTTCCTGCTTTCCCTTCCTTGCTTATTACTGCATTTCCATGTGAGCTCTTGATGTTCATGCAAGTGTTTCTCTTTCGTCCAAGGATATCTTTAATTATCCTGTAGGAAGTATCTATCTTAACATTTTGCACTTCATGTCGATCTCTTGTAAGAGACGTTTGTATTCCTTTTTGCCTGCTTCATTTAGTGCATTTTTATATTTTCTCCTTTCATCAATTAAATTCAATATCTCTTCTGTTACCCAAGGATTTTTACTAGCCCTCGTCTTTTTACCCACTTGATCCTCTGCTGCCTTCACTACTTCATCCCTCAGAGCTATCCATTCTTTTTCTACTGTATTTCTTTCACACATCCCTGTCAATTGTTCCCTTAAGCTCTCCCTGAATCTCTGCACAACCTCTGGTTTAGTCAGTTTATCCAGGTCCCATTTCCTTAAATTCCCACCTTTTTGCAGTTTCTTCAGTTTTAATCTACAGTTCATAACCAATAGATTATGATCAGTGTCCACATCTGCCCCTGGAAATGTCTTACAATTTAAAACCCGGTTTCTAAATCTCTGTCTTACCAATATATACACTCCTGGAAATTGAAATAAGAACACCGTGAATTCAATGTCCCAGGAAGGGGAAACTTTATTGACACATTCCTGGGGTCAGATACATCACATGATCACACTGACAGAACCACAGGCACATAGACACAGGCAACAGAGCATGCACAATTTCGGCACTAGTACAGTGTATATCCACCTTTCGCAGCAATGCAGGCTGCTATTCTCCCATGGAGACGATCGTAGAGATGCTGGATGTAGTCCTGTGGAACGGCTTGCCATGCCATTTCCACCTGGCGCCTCAGTTGGACCAGCGTTCGTGCTGGACGTGCAGACCGCGTGAGACGACGCTTCATCCAGTCCCAAACATGCTCAATGGGGGACAGATCCGGAGATCTTGCTGGCCAGGGTAGTTGACTTACACCTTCTAGAGCACGTTGGGTGGCACGGGATACATGCGGACGTGCATTGTCCTGTTGGAACAGCAAGTTCCCTTGCCGGTCTAGGTATGGTAGAACGATGGGTTCGATGACGGTTTGGATGTACCGTGCACTATTCAGTGTCCCCTCGACGATCACCAGTGGTGTACGGCCAGTGTAGGAGATCGCTCCCCACACCATGATGACGGGTGTTGGCCCTGTGTGCCTCGGTCGTATGCAGTCCTGATTGTGGCGCTCACCCGCACGGCGCCAAACACGCATACGACCATCATTGGCACCGAGGCAGAAGCGACTCTCATCGCTGAAGACGACACGTCTCCATTCGTCCATCCATTCACGCCTGTCGCGACACCACTGGAGGCGGGCTGCACGATGTTTGGGCGTGAGCGGAAGACGGCCTAACGGTGTGCGGGACCGTAGCCCAGCTTCATGGAGACGGTTGCGAATGGTCCTCGCCGATACCCCAGGAGCAACAGTGTCCCTAATTTGCTGGGAAGTGGCGGTGCGGTCCCCTACGGCACTACGTAGGATCCTACGGTCTTGGCGTGCATCCGTGCGTCGCTGCGGTCCGGTCCCAGGTCGACGGGCACGTGCACCTTCCGCCGACCACTGGCGACAACATCGATGTACTGTGGAGACCTCACGCCCCACGTGTTGAGCAATTCGGCGGTACGTCCACCCGGCCTCCCGCATGCCCACTATACGCCCTCGCTCAAAGTCCGTCAACTGCACATACGGTTCACGTCCACGCTGTCGCGGCATGCTACCTGTGTTAAAGACTGCGATGGAGCTCCGTATGCCACGGCAAACTGGCTGACACTGACGACGGCGGTGCACAAATGCTGCGCAGCTAGCGCCATTCGACGGCCAACACTGCGGTTCTTGGTGTGTCCGCTGTGCCGTGCGTGTGATCATTGCTTGTACAGCCCTCTCGCAGTGTCCGGAGCAAGTATGGTGGGTCTGACACACCGGTGTCAATGTGTACTTTTTCCATTTCCAGGAGTGTAATCTATCTGATACCTGCTAGTATCTCCCTTATTTTTCCATTTATATAACCTTCTTCTATCATTCTTTAACTAGGTGTTAGCTGTGATTAAGTTATGCTCTGTGCAAAATTCTACCAGGCGGCTCCCTCTTTCATTTCTCACCCCCCATCCCAACTCACCTATTATGTTTCCTTCTCTCCCTTATCCTACTCTCGAATTCCTGTCACCCAAATTTTCGTCTCCCTTCGCTACCTGAAAAATTTCTTTTATGTCGTAATACATTTTATGAATTTCTTCATCATCTGCAGAGCTAGTTGGCATATAATCTTGTACTACTGTGGTAGGCGCAGGCGTCGTGTCTATTTTGCCCACAATAATGCGTTCACTATGCTGTTTGTAGTAGCTTACCCGCACTCCTATTTTTTATTCATTATTAAACCGAGTGCTGCATTACCCATATTTGATTTTGTATTTATAACTCTGTATTCACCTGACCAAAAGTCTTGTTCCTCCTGCCCCGAACTGCACTAATTGTCACTGTATCTAACTTTAACCTATCAACTTCCTTTTTTAAATTTTCTAACCAACCTGCCCGATTAAGGGATCTGACTTTCCACGCTCCGATCCGTAGAACGCCAGTTTTCGTTCTCCTGATTACAACTTCTTCTTCATTTGTCCCCGACCGGAGATCCGAATGGTGGACTATTTTACCTCCGGAATATTGTATCCAAGTGGATGCCATTATTATTTAACCATACAGTAAAGCTGCATGCAGTCGGAAACAAATTACGACTGTAGTTTCCCCTTGCTTTCAGCCGTTCGCAGTACCAGCATAGCAAGGCCGTTTTGGTTAGTGTTAGGAGGCCAGATCAGTCAATCATCCAGACTGTTGCCCCTGCAACTATTGAAAAGGCTGCTGCCCCTCTTCAGGAACCGCATGTTTGTCTGTCCTCTCAACAGATACCCCTCCGTTACGGTTGCACCTACGGTAAGGCCATATGTATCGCTGAGGCACGCAAGCCTCGCCACCAACGGCAAGGTCCATGATTCAGGGGCGGAGGAAAAATAATACAAATGCTATACACAGGGCGAATTTCACCCCCTTCCTGGTAAACAAATCCACCACAGTTGTAGATAAATTTACGTTCCGAAGTGTTCCAAGACCGAAATGGCTACACGCTACCTCGGTTTCGGGGTCTTAGCCCCATAATCAGGGTTATCTGAAATATGAGCGAAACTGTAGTCGTAATCTACTCAACCGACAATTAAGGATCCTTAAAAAACTGCCGGTCGGTGTGGCCGAGCGGTATTAGGCGCTACAGTCGAATCCTGCCTCGGGCATGGATGTGTGTGATGTCCTTAGGTTAGCTAGGTTTAAGAAGTTCTAAGTTCTATGGGACTGATGACCTCAGAAGTTAAGTTCCATAGCGCTCAGAGCCATTTGAATTTTTAAAAAATTTAAAATGACTTTTAACACCTGAAAAACAGATAAAAGGATTTTTTCCCAGGAGTAGTAGGTCGTCATGTCCATGTTCAAACAACTACAGGCAAACATCTACCGTAATTGGACTGTCAAATAATATCCCACAGCATGTTCCTATATTGAATCAACGGTATCGGGTATTACGACTATCCTGTGAACGGAATCATCGAGAGTGAATCGTGGATCGATGGAAATGAATCACCTCGACAAATGGGTCACGTTTCTTATTTCACGAGTTCCATATCCGTCGTATCTGCATACGCCGACATCCAGGCGAACGACTGCTCGTAACGTCCAACCGCGCCTCGGACTCACGCCGGTAGGGTCTGTATGTTGCCACGGGTGGCTTCACCTCGGCTTCGGTGGTACCTTTGGTAGAAGTCGAAAACACAAAAACGTCTGTGGACAACCTGAACATCACAACGGACCCAGGCATCCATTCAACGCCTTCCCTGATGGCGATGGCATATGCCAACCGGATAAATCTTGGCGTCAAAAGGCCATCATCTTCCTGTAATGTTCTGATGACCATGAAAGCAAATTCAAATTGAAGTCTTAGAAACTACATTCGTCTAATCTGAAACCAATGAAATACATCTCGAACGCTACCTGAAGCCATTCGCACCCCCACTAGCATCTTAATTTCGAGAAATGCATGATCTGTGCATGGATATGTTGTATAACTTACCTCCGACAACCTAGCAAGTTGCTTTCGAATCCATACCACGCAGAACCTCTGCTGTAATACGTCCAAATGTGGATCCGCAAGGCAATCATAATATTTTCGTTTATCAATGTGTGTGTGTGTGTGTGTGTGTGTGTGTGTCTGTCTGTTTGTGGGCCAAAAGTTCCTATTAATCTCCGACTGCATTATGTTTACAGAGTAATAGAATCAGTGATAAGAACAGAGAAGAGAGAAAGAAATTGTTAATTCATATCGCAAAGTTAATCTCGGACGCTGTTAATTCGAAAAGTGAGTTATTTCAGCCGACAGCTTTATTCATCTGCAGATATACCAACATCAATATGAGCAATAAAATGAAATAAAATTTCGCCTTCTTTTACGAGGTACTCTGGAATTTTACGCTGGAATTCGTTAATGGATTAACTCATAATGAAGAGAAAGGTGTGTCAGAAAAATACGTGAAACTTTTCATCCGTTTCGTCTTTAAATTCTATCACTCATGAGTATCCATCATAATATGCTGCTATGTCGCTCTCCACTTGCGCTGTCTGGTGCGATGTGATTTTTACCCGTAAGATGCGAATAGTATTTCTGACACCGCAACTGAAATTTATAATTAACTTTGATTGCACTTCAAATCACGGTTTTTTTCGTCATCCCCCACACAGTACAGCTTGACAAATTTCGAAGTAAGAACTCTGATTTGTTTCATTCTTCTCGTTGAACAGTTTTCCTGCATACATTTCTTCTTGTTCTCAATCATTTGTGAGATATTTTCCAATCTACGTCTTCCTCTGTAATTTACAACCTCCAGTAAGACTTTTTCCTTGATGTACTGAACCGTTACCAAAATAATATTCATCCAGTAAGAGAACAACTATTATGAATTACGAGGCGAATGGAGAAAATAGTCATACCTCCACCTAGAAAATGCTTTTTGAGTAAAGAGTTAATAATGCATGATAACTGGGTCATTCGCTGCTTTGTATTCAAATTGCACTGACTGTGTTTGTTCGGGGAATATTTAATTTATTTCCCCATAATATGAAAAATATGAATAAGGACTCGTGATCTAGGAGTTGTGTGTTTGATTCATAATCAAAACCTCTTCGGTACCGGGTTCGATCCCGGCCACTGCCTAAATTTTGAGAAATAATCAGCATTGGCGGCCGAAAACTTACGGCATAAGAAGTCAGCCTCATTCTGCCAACGGCCTTGTCAAAGAGGGAGGAGGAGCGGATAGAGGTTCAGGGCACTCTCTTGTCCAAGGGGTGGGAAATTGCCCATAAAGGCGGAAGAATCAGCAATGATCAACGACGTGAGGATGCAGAAGGCAATGGAAACCACTGCATTAAAGACACGTAACGTGTATCCACAGGACATGTGGCCTCTAATTGAAGAAGTATCATTATGATCTCTCCATTGGCAAAAGATTCCGGAATAGTTCCCCATTCAGATCTCCGGGAGGGGACTGCCAAGGGGGAGGTTACCATGAGAAAAACATTGAACAATCAACGAAAGGATAACGTTCTACGCGTCGGGGCGTGGAATGTCATAAGCTTGAACGTGGTAGGGAAACTAGAAAATCTGAAAAGGGAAATGCAAAGGCTCAATCTAGATATGGTAGGGGTCAGTGAAGTGAAGTGGAAGGAAGACAAGGATTTCAGGTCAGATGAGTATCGGGTAATATCAACAGCAGCAGAATATAGTATAACAGGTGTAGGATTCGTTATGAATAGGAAGGTAGGGCAGAGGGTGTGTTACTGTGAACAGTTCAGTGACCGGGTTGTTCTAATCAGAATCGACAGCAGACCAACACCGACAACGATAATTCAGGTATACATGCCGACGTCGCAAGCTGAAGATGAACAGATAGTGAAAGTGTATGAGGATATTGAAAGGGTAATGCAGTATGTAAAGGGGGACGAAAATCTAATAGTCATGGGCGACTGGAATGCAGCTGTAGGGGAAGGAGTGGAGGAAAAGGTTACAGGACAATATGGGCTTGGGACAAGGAATGAAAGAGAAGAAAGACTAATTGAGTTCTGTAACAAGTTTCAGCTAGTAATAGCGAATACCCTGTTCAAGAATCACAAGAGGAGGAGGTATACTTGGAAAAGGCGGGGAGATACGGGAAGATTTCAATTAGATTACATCATGGTCAGACAGAGATTCCGAAATCAGATACTGGATTGTAACGCGTACCCAGGAGTAGATATAGACTCAGATCACAATATAGTGGTGATGAAGAATAGGCTTAAGTTCAAGACATTAGTTAGGATGAATCAATACGCAAAGAAATGGGATACGGAAGTACTAAGGAATTACGAGATACGTTTGAAGTTCTCTAACGCTATAGATACAGCAATAAGGAACAGCGCAGTAGGCAGTACAGTTGAAGAGGAATGGACATCTCTAAAAAGGGCCATCACAGAAGTTGGGAAGGAAAACATAGGTACAAAGAAGGTAGCTGCGAAGAAACCACGGGTAACAGAAGAAATACTTCAGTTTATTGATGAAAGTAGGAAGTACAAACATGTTGCGGGAAAATCAGGAATACAGAAGTACAAGTCGCTGAGGAATGAAATAAGTAGGAAGTGCAGGGAAGCTAAGACGAAATGGCTGCAGGAAAAATGTGAAGACATCGAAAAAGATATGATTGTCAGAAGGACTGACTCAGCATACAGGAAAGTCAAAACAACCTTTGGTGACATTAAAAGCAACGTTGGTAACATTAAGAGTGCAACGGGAATTCCACTGTTAAATGCAGAGGAGAGAGCAGATAGGTGGAAAGAATATATTGAAAGCCTCTATGAGGGTGAAGATTTGTCTGATGTGATAGAAGAAGAAACAGGAGTCGATTTAGAAGAGGTAGGGGATCCAGTATTAGAATCGGAATTTAAAAGAGCTTTGGAGGACGAACGGTCAAATAAGGCAGAAGGGATACATAACATTCCATCTGAATTTCTAAAATCATTGGGGGAAGTGCCAACAAAACGACTATTCACGTTGGTGTGTAGAATATATGAGTCTGGCGATATACCATCTGACTTTCGGAAAAGCATCGTCCACACAATTCCGAAGACGGCAAGAGCTGACAAGTGCGAGAATTATCGCACAATCTGCTTAACAGCTCATGCATCGAAGCTGCTTACAAGAATAATATACAGAAGAATGGAAAAGAAAACTGAGAATGCGCTGGGTGACGATCAGTTTGGCTTTGGGAAAAGTAAAGGGACGAGAGAGGCAATTCTGACGTTACGGCTAATAATGGAAGCAAGGCTACAGAGAAATCAAGACACTTTCATAGGATTTGTCGACCTGGAAAAAGCGTTCGACAATATAAAATGGTGCAAGCTGTTCGAGATTCTGAAAATGTTGGGGTAAGCTATAGGGAGAGATGGGTCATATACAATATGTACTACAACCAAGAGGGAATAATAAGAGTGTACGATCAAGAACGAAGTGCTCGTATTAAGCAGGGTGTAAGAGAAGGCGGTAGCCTTTCGCCCCTGCTCTTCAATCTGCACATCGAGGAAGCAATGATGGAAATAAAAGAAAGGTTCAGGAGTGGAACTGAAATACAAGGTGAAAGGATATCAATGATACGATTCACTGATGACATTGCTATCCTGAGTGAAAGTGAAGAAGAATTAAATGATCTGCTGAACGGAATGAACAGTCTAATGAGTAGACAGTATGGTTTGAGAGTAAATCGGAGAAAGACGAAGGTAATGAGAAGTAGTAGAAATGAGAACAGCGAGAAACTTAACATCAAGATTGATGGTCACGAAGTCAATGAAGTTAAGGAATTCTGCTACCTAGGCAGTAAAATTACCAATGACGGACGGAGCAAGGAGGACATCAAAAGCAGACTCGCTATGGCAAAAAAGGCATTTCTGGCCAAGAGAAGTCTACTAATATCAAATATCGGCCTTAATTTGAGCAAGAAATTTCTGAGGATGTACGTCTGGAGTACAGCATTGTATGGTAGTGAAACATGGACTGTGGGGAAACCGGAACAGAAGAGAATCGAAGCATTTGCGATGTGGTGCGATAGACGAATGTGGAAAATTACGTGGACTGATAAGGTAAGGAATGAGGAGGTTCTACGCAGAATCGGAGAGGAAAGGAATATGTGGAAAACTATGATAAGGAGAAGGGACAGGATGATAGGACATCTGCTAAGACATGAGGGAATGACTTCCATGGTACTAGAGGGAGCTGTAGAGGGCAAAAACTGTAGAGGAAGACAGAGACTGGAATACGTCAAGCAAATAATTGAGGACGTAGGTTGTAAGTGCTACTATGAGATGAAGAGATTAGCACAGGAAAGGAATTCGTGGCGGGCCGCATCAAACCAGTCAGTAGACCGACGACAAAAAAAAAAAAAATGAAAAACGTATATAGGACTACGGGGAATATTTGTGGAGGTAGAATAGTGCAAATACTTATTTTCATAGTGGTTTTAAATTTCAAACTGTGAGAGTAATCATTTCAGTTACAGAGTTTTAGAATGAAAAATTACTATACCCATTTGCTATCTAGGAGAGTTATTTGTTTCATGGAATGTCAACTTTAATTTGGACGGACGTGGTACAGCTGACGAATGTAATAACTATAGTCAGATGAGCATTTTACATCCCAGTAACGTTTTTAAAGGCTCAGACCATGACGACACAGACCACCTTATATTTCATTCATAACATATGACGGCACAGTCTATCATTAGTATGGGAAATACGACACATTGGGACATTTCTTTTTAAACTTTTTTTATTTTTTATTCTTTATGTTTTTCCAATAATACCCTCGTGCTCCAACCCTTTGATCACACAGTCTCCTTCTAACCGTCAACAGCTCCCCCTTATGCCATGGAGGTTATTCCCTCGTTTCTTAACATATGCCCTATCTTCTTGTCCCTCCTTGTCAGTGCTTTCTATATCTTCCTTCCTTCGTTAGATCCTCATCTGTTATATCAGTCCACCTAATTTCCAACATTCTTCTGCGGCACCACATCTGAAACGCTTCAGTTCTCATATATTATGAATATCTTACTGCACATGATTCACTACTATAGACTGCTGAGTCCCAGACGTATATTCTCACAAATTCTTAACGCTACTAGATTCTCTCGTCCTGGAGTCTCTCCCTTTCTCGTGCTGCTTTGTTTTCTATGTCCTCCGTCCGTTATGGATTATTTTTCTTCTGAGGTAGGAGAAATCCTACTTTGTATAACGAACTTGCATGAAAATGCTCTTTTAATAACTTTTCTTATGTCTTCACCATAATTTTATTTTTCCAACAGTACCTTACACATTTAGACCTTACGTCATTTTCAAAGTCTAGAAAATACAACTTTCGAAAACTAAAAAAAAAAAGATGTGTTACACAGTGTTTTTAAAGTCAAATCCCTTAGTAAAACATTGTCAGGTGATTTCCATGTTTACTGATGGGCTTGTTTTATACGACATAATGATTAAAATTTTAATTGTAAATAAAAATAATAGCCGCATGTACCACGTACCGAGCGTTGCCTAGCGGTATAGTCCTCTTGGCTTCCAAAATTTTCCCTTGGTAGCAGTTTGCACTTTTCTCGTGACTGAGAATGTTAGCATGGTATAATGTGGCTAATGACATAACTCTGGTAAGCTAGGAAGCCATATTTTAGTAGTAGTACTATCGCTCTTATTAATGGTGAAAAGTATCGACTTTTCGTATCTGCTGATACCAGTTTTCCGTTATATTTTGAAACTAAAATTGTAGTCATGACACAAGTAGTGTTATTAAAAGTGACTACGCCTAAATACTGACCCCAATTTATGATGCCACTTTTCCCGCTATTTTCATTTGAGCTACTTCTCATTACTTTTGTCCTTTTCACTGTCAATACGTATTCTGTACTCATTAGACTATTCAATCCATTCGACAGATCCCGTATTTCTTTCAAAAATGTTCAAATGTGTGATAAATCTTCCGGGACTTAACTGCTAAGGTCATCAGTCCTTAAGCTTACACACTACTTAACCTAAATTATCCTAAGGACAAACACACACACCCATGCCCAAGAGAGGACTCAAGACTCTGCCAGGACCAGCTGCACACCATATTTCTTTCCCTGAGTCAGTAATGATAGCAATTTTATCAGCAAGTCATACCACTGATATCCCTTCGACGTGAATTTTAATCACGCTCTTCAACGTTCATTATATTTCTGCTATTGTTTCGTGTATAGATTTAACAGTTGGATTAAGAGAATGCATCCCTGTCTTACACTCTTTTCACTATGAACACTTCATTCTTGGTATTCCAGAGGTATTGCCCTCTTGCTTCTTGTATATATTATACTCTTGTAAGATGGCAAGAACTATGCCCCTTACATGAAGTCATTAAAGATCACTGAACTCACGTCGAGTGAACAGTAAGGCTGAACAAAGATGACTGACAAGGCACAATTCATCTTGTAGAGGGTATAGTATGGACATATTGGAATAATTAATGTTGGGTGAAGATTTTAAAGTAATTCACGTGACATCAAAACTTTGTGGAAATGCATCGATTTACTGGAGGCTAGTTTATCCCAGGGAAGTATTCAGAGTTGACCATGGCTGGGTGGCAGTGCATGGCTGGGGAGCAGTGAAGGGAAGCGACAATAGGCAGCTTAGGGCGGCTCAAGGTCTGAGAGAGCGGTAATGGGGTGCGGCCTCCAGCTGACTTAAGATGAGTGACAGTGAGGGGTGGTTGACCCCATGCTGGTGTACCGGGAAGCAGACGGAGAACTTGTTCACCTGTTGATAAATGTCCATCATCCCGTTTTCGGTGAAACATGCGAGAAAGCTGTGCAAAGCTATGGTGGAGCAGTCAACAGAGGCCGAAATATCTGTGGTTGTGACTATAGCAACTTGACACTGAATTCACGGTCCGCACAGTCTGAAGTAAATTAGGTGAAGAGCGACAGAATGAAATACGCCAGCCTCCGATGGGAACATAGGACCAAGGAATTTGAAGTACTCTTCTGGGAGTCAGATTTTCGGAAATATTGGTGTTTTATGCAGATGCTAACCTTGATGGGTGGCCTGGGAAGAACTAAATAGCAGAATTTGAGAGGAAGGGAAAACTTGTGGGAGTTTGTTCACTTCCCAGAGCAGGCTTTGGTCAGTGGTGGGAAGCGATGCATAATTAACGCGACTTGCACAGAAATTGGTGTAAATTATTTTATTGGAGGGGAAACGGAGGCGAAGAGCGGACTGGCAGAAGTCTGTAGAAGTGCTCCATTCCCAGCTTGCCTAGAGTGTGGACGTAGAGTTCTTAGCCGGCCTGAGAGAGAGAGAGTGGACATCTCTGCAGTTTAGGACTTAACAAACGGAACTATCGAGCTTGGAGATAGAAAGTTTTCGTTCATCTATGTACAGAGCAAGATAGCTAGGAGTGAATAGACGAGCACAGCCCTGCAGCACCATGAGGCCGGCCAACATCCGCGTAACGACGATGCCCCGCCACACTGAATTCGATGATATGGCGCCCACTCCGCATTGAGTTAGGCCACTGATTAATTGGTTGGATCACGTCTGCTAAGTTTCCACGAGGGTTTCATGGGCCATGTATTGTAGAATTCTTCTCGCACTTTGCATTATGCCAGGGTCAGTCGATAGGAATTAATTTTGATTAATCGCGCTTTAATCCACATAAACGCAATTTATTCCCACTGCCTGTTAGGAGAGTCATGTAATGTGATGATTGAACGTTGTGAGTTAAAATAAATTTGTGTCAATCGACTGCATCTGTTTCAATCAAGTAGTAGAAATCCCAAGTCACTTTCTTAATTAATTTTATGTTCAGCATATTCATCTGGTGTTCAATAGCTGAATATAACATCAATGTGCATCCCTTTTTAATTAAAAGGGATCAATTCTAAATCAATTAATGTCAATACTGCCACCACAGTTCAACCAGGAGTCACAGGGCCTTATTACTTTCTTTGCTTTATTCAATATTGCGGCAGTTTTGCACTCTCTGTTGATCTGTTAGTCAATTAGCTGCGGTGAAGGCACGCCAAAACCAGATAAGTGACAGGTGGGGTGTTACACACTATGTGACCGAAAGTATCCGGACACCCCCTAAACATACGTTTGTCACATTAGGTGCATTTTGCTGCCACCTATTGCCAGTGACTACGCATCAGCGATCTTAATAGTCTTTAGACATTGTGAGAGAGCAGAAAGGGGCACTGCGCGGAACTTACGGACCTCAAACGTTTTCCGGCGTTTGGGTGTCACTTGTGTCATCCGTCTGTACGTCAGACTTCCACACTCCTAAACATCCCTAGCTCCACTCTTTCCAATCGGATAGTGAAGTGGAAACGTGAGGGGACAAGTACAAACAAAAGCGTACAGGCCGACCACGTCTATTCTTCCTTCCCACTGTTGAAGAGCAACTCGGGGAAGGCGACTGCATCTTTCAACACAATCGAGCACCAATTCATAATGTACGGCCTGTGGCGGAGTGGTTGAATGACAATAACATCCCTGTAATGGACTGGCCAGCACAGTCCTGACCTGAATCCTATACAACACCTATGGGATGTTTTGTAAAGCCGAATTCATGCCAGGCCTCCCCGACTGACATCGATACCTCTTCTAAGTCCAGCTCTCCGTGAAGAATAGGCTGCCACTCCCCAAGAAATCTTCCATCACTGTTTGAATGTATGCCGGCGAGAGTGGAAGTAGTCATAGAGGCCAACACCATAGTGAATTCCATCATTACCAACGGATCGTAAACGAACTTGTAAGATATTTTCAGCCAGGTTTCCGGATGCATTTTATCACTTAGTGTATATTACACATATTTCCGTACAGTTTACTCCATCTCTTTTTGAAAATTAGAAAATCTTGCACCGTTTTACATTACCGAACGCTTTTTATAGGCCGACAAATCCTATGCATGTGTTCTGAGTTTCTTCAGCCTTGTTTCTGTTACCAAGCGAAACGTTACAAGTACTGCTATTGTGCGTTTATCTTTCCTAAAACCAAACTAATCGTCATCTATTAGATCTTCAGTTTTCTCTTCCATTCTTTCGTACATTATTCTTGTCAGCAACTTGCGTCCATAAGCTGTTAAACTGATTGCGTTATAGTCCTCGCGCTTATATGCATCCGCATCTTCGGAACTGTGTCGAAAATGTTTTGCTGCAAGTCTGATAGTACGTCATCATTCTCATAGATCGTACACATCTAACTGAGTAGACGTTTGGTCGCCACTTTCCCTAACGATTTTAGAAATCCGATGTTGTCTACCCATCCATTCTGTCTTACCTGATGTTTAAGTCTTCGGGAGTTCTTTTAAATTCTAATAGTGGACTCCCTTTGCCTTCCACATCTACGATAAATTGTTCTTCTGTTACGTCATCAGACAAGTTTTCCCCTCACAGAGTCATTCAGTGCACGTTTCCAGCAACCCTCCTTCCTCGTTGGGTTTAATTGTGAACCTCCTATATGGACGAGGGGCGTTCAACAATTAATGCAACACTTTGTTTTCTGGAAGCTCTTTGATTTATTCAAGGTTTCAAAACACCTGTTTAGGTTATGAAACCCTATTTTTCAACATAACCTCTATTCAATGCACCGACCCCACTAATTGACGTCGGAGCTAAAGGCTTGCAGCATCTGTAACCTCACCATTATCCACGTAATATTTCCCGTAGAGCAGATACTTCATTTGACTTATCAGACGAGACCCGGAAGGTGTGAGATCCGGGCTGTAGGATGGTGAGAAAGAACAATCCAGTGACGATTTGAGAACTCCTCTCGGGTGTGCAGTCTTGTTAGGGACCTTGCGATGACATGGAGAAATCTGTTTGCGTTTTTGTGGCGGCGAACACGATAAAGATTTCTTCAGTTTTCTGCGGGTAGCACAATACACACGGAATTGATCGTTGTGGCATGAGGGAGGACGTCAGAGAGAATAGCCCCTTCGGACTCCAAGAAGGCCGTCGCCAACTTTACCTGCTGAGAGTGCCGCTGTGAACTTCTGATTCGGAGGAGAGTTTATGTCGCGTCACTCCATGGATTGCTGGTTCGAAGTGTTGATCCAATGAGTCTTCACCTGTGATTATGTTCGACAGAAAACTGTCCAATCGGCTTCGCGACGCGCAAAGAACTCCGCACAAATGGTCCTCCGATGCTCTTTATGGTGTTAGGCGGCGACCAATCCATCAGGCTCACACCTGTGTGTCCCTCAACTGGTGGACGAGTGTGGCGGCTCCGCAAACCGTGACATCCAGTTCTGCCCCGAGTTCGCTGGTTGTGATCCGTCGATCTCCTCGATTGAGAGTGCGTTCCAACGTTGCGTAAGTCACAGTTGTTTGCAGCTGGCCGGCACGCGGGATATCGGACAAGTTTGAGCTACATAGTTGCTATGATGACAAAACTTGGCCCAAGGACTCATCACTGTTTTATTCACTGCCAGGTATCCGTAGACAATCTGTAAGAGCCTGCGAATATCTGCGAAGCCAAAGAGCAGGCTTCTGCATGTAATGCACCTCCCTTATAGATACTATTTTGAACACCACGTATAACGTCGCCATTATTGGAACGTCATGAAACTATAGGGGCTGAAGCGAGAACATTCTGCAGTGTCCAACAACAAATTTCACCTACTTCCTACAGAAATTGGCATGGAAATAAACGTATTACCACTGACTGTCCCACATACTCTTAATGTTACTACCCTTCCCTTCAATATCACGGAAGACTGTTTTGACTATTCTGTATGCTAAACCAATCCGCCAGACCATCATTTCTTTTTTCACTTATTCACATTTTTTCTGTACACCTTTCGGCTTGGCTACCCTACACTTCTTACTTATTTAATTTTCGAGTTATGTATATTATTGTATTCTTGTCTGTACCTGACAATTTTTCTACATTCGTCTTTCGTCTGTCAAATGAGGTATTAGGCTGGTGTACAAGTTCGCTGCTATTTTCCGTAAGTTTAATAAACATAACAGGTAACAGAGACATTAGTTATCAATAATAAATTATCTTTCACTGTTTAACTGGGGTAACTTTCCGAATCCAAGACTGCAGAAATCACGTGGTTTTGATGGCAAGAATTTATCGAGCGTCGTTCGGAGTGCATTTTCAAATGGTTCAAATGGCTCTAAGCACGATGGGACCTAACATCTGAGGTCATCAGTCCCCTAGAGTTGGAGCTACTTAAACCTAAGTAACCTAAAGACATCACACACATCCACGCCCAAGGCAGGATTCGAACCTGCGACCGTAGCAGCAGAGCTGTTCCGGACTAAAGCGCCTAGAACAGCTCAGCCACAAGGCTCAGGGCTTTCATTCGGAAAGCAGTTTTCCTGGACAGATTGAGAGTGGAAAAGTCGAAAATATAAGGTAGATAGATCAAGTGAATACTTTGGGTGTGGGATGATATCTCAATACCCAACTCCTGTTGTCTATGGCGACTTCTGTCAGTTTAGCAGAATACAGGCGAGCGTCGCTTTTCCACCAGATGCATAACATTATCATTGTGGATGCGAGCAGGTCTTTGTACAAGGAGTTCCTGCTATGTTTGGGCACAGCTATCACTCTCTTTTCCTGATGTTAGCATAGAGAGATCATTTCTCGTAACCAATAACGCTGCAGGATAGGAATGGTCGATGTTGTTCACGAGGGAGTTGATGACGGGCAAGCAGAGATGCACTTACGGCCACCCAATGCTTTTTGTGATTTTCGCTTAGAGCATGAGGCACCCATGCACTCGATTTTTTTAACCTTCCCAAGTGTCGTACGATAGTGGAATGATCACAGTTCATCGGATTTCTCGAGTACAACAGTTCTCCAGTACAGTCATTGGATCATCGTAATTAATGAGTTTAAACTAAAAATGGTTCAAAAGGCTCTGAGCACTATGGGACCTAACATCTGGGTGTCATCAGTCCCCTAGAACGTAGAACTACTGAAACCTAACCAGCCAAAGGACATCACAGGCATCCATGCCCGAGGCAGGATCCGAACCTGTGATCGCAGCGGTCCCGCGGTTCCAGATTGACACGCCTAAAACCTCTCGGCCACACCGGTCGGCTGGGTTTAAACAATCTTCGTCACGCTCTAAGGTCTTCTTTAACGTGAAGACTCAATAACGTCAAAACGATCCGCCTTAAAAAGATAAAAACATTTTCTTGCCCTGCAATATCCCCATCAAGGCGCAAATGTTTCTGGCTGCCTCCACTGCTGTAGCCCCTCTATTAAACTGAAGAAGGAGAATACGTCGGAAATGTTCGAATGTCTCCAAACTGCACTCAAATGACTAAATGACAGTATGTAAACTCAGATAGCAACAGTGAATTACAATTAAACAATGACGATCTATAAATAAACCGATAGCAACCGGAACAGCAACACGAAAACAAAAACCCTGCGAACCTATGCACCAACCTCGAATGTCTTGTGTATCCAAAGGTGTCTTCGCAGTACCCATTTTCAAATTAAGTATTAGAATACTAGAATAAGTTCATCTAAGACATGACGTCAATTATGGATTTACTAAACGTACCTGATTAGAACAGACAGCTGTGTCACCATCTCAAACGGAATTATACACTATAAATACTTTGTACAATATTTTTCTGTTATATTTTGTATGAGTATGGGTCCCATATTACTGGAAGGCTTTTGTAGCGGCCACCGTCAGTGTGCAACTGAGCTAGGTCTGTTCGCTCTCGACCACCAGAAGATAGTACACACTGTGTCTCAGGTTGATGTCGTATTACGTGACATCCGGAAGGCGTTTGCTGTAGTTCCTCACTGTAGACTAATGAACAACATGGGAGTATACGGAGCATTAGACCTAGTTTGAGATTAGACTGAAGAACTTCCAGAAAACAGGAAGAGGACCTGTCATTCTCAAAAACCAGGCGAGGCGACGCAAGGTTAGCACACTGGACTCGCATTCGGGAAGACGATGGTTTAAATTCAAATCCAGCCCTCCTGATTTAGGTTTTCAGTGAAATCCGTAAATCGATTCAGGCAAATGTCGCTATAGTTCCTTTGAAAGGGCATGGGCGACTTCCTTCCACATCCTACACCCCAATCCGTTGGAACCGGTCACTTCGTTGTTTGGTTCCCTACCCAAAATCAACCTACCATTCTTAAACGATAAATCTCAAGCATGAATGAAGCCTAGTGGATAAACGTTGGAAGTTCCATGGGACTTTACGCGAATGGATCTGATTATTCAAAGAAGTCGCGGCGCTGTAAAGCTGTTCGAAATTCAGGAAAACCTGCAGAGGACCGACATTTAGTGCAAGGATTGGAATTTGACGCTGAGAATACAGAAATGTAAAGTAACGGGCATAAATTAGCAGATAGATTCATAGTTCTTCGTGTGACCTTCAATTCTAACACTAGTTTGGTGCAGCTTTCCAAGCTATTCTATCTTGTGCATTTTTGTTCAGCTTCGGGCAACTACTGCAACCGACGTCCAATTGAATGTGCCTACTGTGCTCATCTCCCAATCTTCGTCTGTAACTTTTCACCTTGTCTTAAAAGGTGACCTATCAACAGATTCCTCATTGTAGTTAAGTTACGCTTCAGTTAATTATGTTCCTCACTTCCATTCATTACTGCCTCATTAGCTGCACCGATAGTGAAACACATCTACTACTATTAAAGACTCATTTCTTAACGTAATTCCGTCACCATCGCCTGATTTAATTCGACTATATTCCGTTACCCTTATTTGGCTTTTGTTGATTTTAAAATTACATCTTTCATTTACCACTAAGTCCTTTCTGTTCAGTTGCTCTTCCAAGTGCTTTGCAGTCTCCGATGGAATTACGTCATCAGTAAATCTCGAAGTTTTAGTTTCATCTTCAAGAATATATCTTTACAAATTTCTGTTTGCTTTCCGTAAAAGCTTGCTCAGTGTACAGATTTAATAACATGAAGGACAGGCACAATCTTGTCTGACTCCCTCCTTCACCACTGCTTCCCTTTATTCCTTACTTACAACTGACTTATGGTTTCTGTACAAGTTGTATATACAACACTAATTCGAACAGCACTTGGATATTTCTCGGATGAGAAACCCATACTAGATACAACTGATAGAGGAAAGAGAGAAGAATTAAAGAAGAGCTGCACGTTTCGATACTGGTTCATTCACCAAGTGCGAAAGATCCAGGGAGACGCCCGTCCAAAAGCAGTGGCTGAGGATTGAAGAGGGGCTTTATGGATCACGGTGTGGCTTATTCTTAAAATACTGGGAGCGTTGGTGCCTGGGAAAAAGTCAACAGCGTTTACACTTTACGTTTACCAATAAAAAATCTCATTTACTTAAAGTTAGTGAGCTCCAAAGTCACATGCAGATATATGAACCATTGTTCTTTCAGCGGATCCTTCGTGACTGGAACAGAAAAACGGGATAGATTACAATGGTAGACAAAATACGCTCCGCCACACACTGTAAAGTAGTCTAGGACGTATAAATGTAGATGTAGATTTCCATATACGGTGTCAGAGGAGGGTGTGGAAAAGTATTTCCTTAACAAAGATCCTTCACTGTAAGTATAGATGACAATGAGATCCCCCTTCTATTAGTTTTCCTCTTTGTGATAGAAAAACCCGACTACGTAGCTGAAATCGCTCACTCCGACTGTGTCCAGCGTAGCGACGGGTCGTGGCTGTGGTCACAAGAACATGGGTTGCGTAATGCGCTCGTGTACAGTAACTAAAGCTTACACTATATTGCTGGTTTCGGTTTCTTATGGTCACAACTGTCCTAGAACCGTAGATACAGACAAGTGATCACACGACAAAAGACCTTGGCGATACAAGGAGGTACAAGGATTACAGAGCAGTTATGTGGCAAACGGTGCAAACGTAAAGCTCATAAACGACTAAATATTATAATATGTTGTCAGTTTTTTTAAGGGGATGTGTGGAACTAGACTTTTGAAATACTGAAACACTCCGTGCAGCTGATTTTGCCGAAATTCGAAAATATGTACAACTTGTATCATGCAGAATGGACACGAATAACTCTCCTCGGTGTTACAAACAGGAAACGGCTACTGACGGTCAACTTCAACCAATACATCATTTCGTATGTAAAGGTCTTTTAGCGTGCTGCTTACTAACGTCCATCGAAGGACCTGAGCGTTATGTGCAGCCATTTATCACTTAAGACGACGTAGTCGAAAAATCGTGATGTCTAAGTCAGACAAGGCAGGAAGCAACGAAGATAGGAAGTACCATGCCACAACGTGGTTTCTTTAATTCATAATAATAGTGCTTTTATGACAACAGTGAACTCTAGTATTCGGAAGACCAACAATTGTTGCGAATAACTTAAAAAAAACTTTCACACAGTACTTAAATAGGAAATAGGTTAGCACCAATAGGTTTCAAGTATTAAATTATAAGTAAGTGAAGACTTGTGAATTACGTTATTTGTTAATAAATATTTATTGTCTTCCAAGAGTTACAATTAACAAATGAGGAGTCGACAGTCCTATCAGTTGTAGAGAAAAATACATACAATTACGGCAACAGCCAAAATTCCATACTGCTCACTAGAATGTCCAGCCAAGAGAGTGCATATTAAGAAGTTCTAGTGATAAAACAAGTAGTCGGAGACAGCTTCTTACCAGTGATGTAATATTTTATTTGGCAAGGATGATATTCATTATAGAAGAGATGACTTCACCAACCAAAAATTGAAAAATTTACGTAGAAATAGTAGTGGATAATACAACAAACTCAACAACAACGGTTTCAAGAGGTCGGCGGAAGTAAGTACTATCACCTAAGACTGTATTTTGAAGTATTGCACCTTGTATGTTTGGATAAATACGAAGAATAGGATATATATATATATATATATATATATATATATATATATATATATATATATATATATATATATAATAAAACAAAATAAATGATATAGTAGACCTATGTGGAACTTTCACCAGCATGTGATGAACTCAAAATCACAACCGATAACGTCATCACGCAAACGAATCTACACTGAATACAGGGTTGGCACTTCCTTCCACCTACCCTTTAGTTTGAGTAGGCTCTAGGACAACAATAAGTAGACGCTGAATAAACTGAAATTAATAATGCAATGCATTTGACTGAAAGTATTGCTAATGATCTAGCATGATTTCGAATAACAGGAAACGAACAGAAAGAGTGTGTGTCCCAACAGCTGAAACAGAACAAGTTATAAACAAGAAATTATAATGAATCTCCGTGAAGTACCCAACGAACAGTCAAGAAGTTTGGAGGAAGGTGGAGCACTCGTTCAGCATAAAATAGATCTCGGAGCCAAAAATAAATTTCCACGGGATACACAATTTATTACTCAAATTCAGTAGTTGTTCGGAGCGTGAACCGACTTAAATTAACCACTATAAAAGTAAATAGCATATCCGCATCATTTAAGCTATTGTTATTAATGCATTATATATGTGCAGCAGAAGTAGATATCCTACACCACTAAGTCAACCTCATATGGTGGAATTTGAGGCAATTTTTAACACAGAAGCAGCGTTATTAAAGTCAGGTCCTGTACTGTAGAGCTTATAGTTCACTACTTTGACAATCATTCTCTCACGCAGATGTATGGCGAAAAATTGTAAGGGAAACATGTGAACAATTTTTTTTCTCTTTCTCCTGCAATGTTACTGTTCGTTTTTAGTTCTGCATAATTTAATTTTCATTGCTTATAGGTCTGACATTGGTTGTAGATTATATCTGAAACCATTATATGTGAAAGAAAGGCCTTTGATCGTCGACCAGTATAAAAAAGGGAAGAACTTATTAGGTTTTTTGTTTCTATACACACGCATATAATAATAGTTCATTGAAGGCCGAGACGTATGTTCCACAGGCGAATAGAGAACAGTGACCTCCATTTTTATGCATACAGGGCTTGTAGGTCGTCTAACGTGGGAGCATATCCAGTATTGACTTGCACCCAATCAACAAGGGAATCATCTGAAAACGCGGTTAATCTATTGGTTAGTGAATGTGTTAATGTCACTTTTAAAAATTCTTGAAATTGCATAGTTTTTGTTTTGCTATCACAATTTCAGCCTATAAGTCACTACCAGGTACGTACAAATACATAATGCAACGTACTATGAAGAATATAATAACAGATGAACGGTATGTACAATAAATGTGGTCTGTAAGCAAGGACATATTTGCAGTATTTGATGTCATATTACGACATAGAAATAAATTAAAAGTTGTAAGTAGGCTGTTTATGTTTTCTTATTGGCAAAGTTATGTAGCGCTCTGTATGAAAATCACTGGCTGTGCTGTGTGCAGTCTGTGTCCAGTTTGCATTGTTGTCAGCCATTGTAGTGTAGGGCAGCTGGACGTGAACAGCGCGTAGCGTTGCGCAGTTGGAGGTGAGCCGCCAGCATTGGTGGATGTGGGGAGTGAGATGGCGGAGTTTTGAAATTAGTTATACTGGATATTATGAACTGCTATATATATATTATGACTATTAAGGTAAATACATTGTTTGTTCTCTATTAAAATCTTTCATTTGCTAACTATCCTTATCAGTAGTTAGTGACTTCCGTAGTTTGAATCTTTTATGTAGCCGGCAGCAGTGGCGCTCGCTGTATTGCAGTAGTTCGAGTAACGAAGATTTTTGTAAGTGATTTGTAAAAGGTATAGGTTAATGTTAGTCATGGCCATTCTTTTGAAGGGATTTTTGAAAGTCAGATTGCGTTGCGCTAAAAAAATATTGTGTGTCAGTTTAAGCACAGTCATGTATAATTGTTCTAAGGGGACGTTTCATATGTCGACCCTTAGCCGAGGATACCTCACTGGAATCTTCTGATTTTTTCTTGTAGTTTGTGTAATTAGTGTAGATTTTGTTTATTGCTAGCGCGTAATTGTAGAGAAAATCTCCTTTGTAGTTGCAGTCTTCCACTGTTGTACAGTAAAACAGTTGTGGCATGCATGCAGATTTGCACCAAGTATTTCGCAGCTGTGCTTGCAATTAACTAGATATTATTTTCAGTGCTATGTTAATGTGTTCTCTTATTTTTGCTTTTCAAATTGTGTTTTTCTGTGTTGCGTGTGAAATATTGTGACAATAATGGCGTGTGTAAAACGTAACACTAGGCTCCAAAGTAAACTGAGAAATGACAGTGAAGACGAAAGCAGTGTGTTAACGCCACCATGTAATGAATTAACTAGTATTCAAAGTAGTAATTTGGTAACTGTGCATAGGGAAATGGAGCGGGCGGCAAACAATGGCGTAGGCAGTGAAACAATTAGTGAACATGGAAGCATTATCGATCGATCGCTCGGCAACAGCTCGCCTCAGGAATCCGAAATGATAGGACACAATTTTGCAAATACTGTAGATTCAGGTTTTGCGTCCTCACCGTTTTCTCAAATAAGTCAAGACACATTTTCTGCTTGTCAAAATGTGAATGTTGCTGGTGCAAATGCACTGCCGAAAACCGTAGAGGAACAGATTCCAGACACTAATGCATTGTTATTACAATTAATGCAACAAATGGGACAAAATCTTCAAACGTTAGACACAATGGAACATAATCTTCAAAAGTTAGACACAATGGAACAAAATCAGAGACAAACACAGCAACAGTAGACACAATGGAACAACACCAGAGACAAACACAGCAACAGTTACACACAATGGAACAAAATCAGAGACAAACACAGCAAAAGCTTCAAAAGTTAGACTCATTGGAACAAACTCTCGAACAAACACGTGAAGATTTAACTGCTGAGTTACATAACATTGAATCGAAATGTCAGAAAGTCTGTAATGACGTAAAAACACAAATTTGTGAGCATTTCCAACCTATTTTTGCGCGTCATCAAAATGCATTACAGAATCATGAAGCAGCCATAAAAGAACTGCAAACTATTGTTCATGAAAATCACGACACCTTGCAAGCTAAAATTGACTCAGTTGCATCTACCGATTCGGTTACGCAACTTGCAAAAACTCAAGAAAACTTAAAGGACACAGTAGATACGATTTCAACACAAATGGACACTCTGAAACTTGGTTCAGAAAACACACTGAGGAAATAAGAACACTATCGGAGAAAGTAGCCGAACTTTCGGATCAGTTCACTAACTAATCTGCAAAGGTAGATGATGATCTGAATGACACAAGACCTGTAGCCATCACTGACACAGAAGAGTGTGAACAAATTAGGAAATTCAAACAAAATCAGAATCAAATTAATACGCAACACCAAAGAGAAATCCGGGAAGTACAAGATCAGCTGACACAGGTAATACAAGAATTACGTATTTCAGAGGCCACTCGCACTCCAATATGGGAAGAGAGATATAGAAATACGGAACAGCCACAAAATAATAACTCAGGGCACTTCGGAAATTATGAAAGAAATTGGCAAGGTACACCGAATTTTGAGATGGAACCGCCGACACGACGTAACTATGACCGATATGCTACTCGCCGACACGATGATTTTGACTATATGCTGTTCATTACTACACGTAAATTCAAAACGTTTCAGAATTCTGCCAACGACATTCATCCACAAGCGTGGCTCCATCCATTCTCTCATTGTTTTCCTCCCAACTGGTCATTGGAGCACAGGTTAGAATTTATGTGTGGCTACTTGGAGAATGAACCAGCTGAAAGAATGCGATCGGTCATTCACGATTGTCACAGTGAAGGAGAATTTTACCATGCATTCCTCTCAGCATATTGGTCTCAAGCTACACAAGACCGAGTAAAACATAGCATCATAATGATGAAACATTTCGAACAATCTGAATTTTCCAGTCTTGTGAAATATTTTGAAGACATGTTGCATAAGAATCAGTATCTTTCAAACCCATACAGCCCCTCAGAACTCATCCGCATTTGCTTAATCAAACTGCCTGAACGTTTACGACATATTATTTTGGCAGGACGTTGCAAAGACGACATTGAAGCTTTTCAGGGATTGTTACAAGAACTGGAAATTGACACTGACAATCGCGGAACGCGAAAACAGGAGCACAACAATTACAGATCACATCTATCACAATTCCGCGATGACAGAAATAATATACCACAAGGCTATTCTTTCAATGTAAATTGTGACCAAAACAGACACCACCCGTATGACAACAATTGGCAGAGTAGTAATAATTACAGGGAAAGATCACCTCTCTGCGGTAATGACTATCACAGAGACAATCAGAGAAACAGACAATATGGGAACCAAAATAATTATTATCACGGGAGACAGAATAACTTCAGACGCAATGGTCCACTATGCAGTGATAATTCAGGGAGAAAATCTCCACCACTTAATCGACAAGAAAGAAACTATGGAATCTACCGACATGACGACAGTCGATATGATCGTAACGACAGACCTGAACTGCATCAGAACTGGCGGGATTTAAACAGAGCCGGGCACTTTCGACAACGTGAATTTGTAGAAGCTAGGTCTCCTAATCCCAGTAACGACGTGTGCCAACAAAGAAACAGACAATGACTCACACCGCAGGCAGCCACTTGCGCCTGCTGGCTCAGGGAAAAATAACATTGACGCTAACCTTGAGCAAAATTCCAGTATTCTTGACGGACGAATACCGCATGGTAATTGCTTTGAAGTTGAAACTCTGCGCGCTGTAAAGGGTAAAAGATTGCACCACATTTCACATGTAAAACTGTTTATTGAAAGATAATCTGCTTTTTAACTTAGTCTTTGCAATTTTCACTTCATGCTACTTGTACAATTTGTCACACTGAGAAACTGTTAACATGCAACAATGTTTTGAAGTTCATTATCCACTCAAGAACCAAGAGAACTTATTTAAACAGAAGTTACGAATGCATTGTTATTGCGAACAGACGACACAGTGTTATTGTGTGTGTACATTCTTGCTTGTTAGTTGCATGATTACGTAACGACTATAAGGCTCACATACTTAGAACATTTACCAGTACTTCTAATGAGATCTTAATGCAACATTTTGGTGTACTTGAAAATACATTCTGAATTAAAGTACTTTCTGAGAGATACCAGATGACACAGTGGTTAGTTTATGTGACAGCTACAAGATTATATCACGACGTTACTAATGAGTGACAATTTCCAATGTTGCTTTTGCAGTGTATCTGTTTTATATCTGCACAGTTTTTCTGAATTCTTCTGGAAAGTAAAACATGTTTAATAGTAACTTTTGAGGTATAGCTACAATGAGACAGCCTTTTCCGTAGCGCAACAATACGTTACAGCACAGTAATTTCTTCATCACAACAATAAGCATAATAACTAAGATATCTATACGCAAAGCATTTCACTTTTGTTTATCATGAGGTAAGTACATTGACTTCTGCAGAACTTAGCTTTCGGAGGACAATAACTACGACACTTCAACAGAGATTATCTTACAGCAAGACGCACATTTAGCGCTATAGGACAGGTATTTGAGTGATTAATTTTGTACTTAAAACATTTATTTTTAAAGATTTTTGAATTACAAAGAAAGTTTTCCGTGATACATTTCATTCCATTGCTGTAATCTCTAACACCTGAGGGTATAATTACAATAATCCTCAGGGGGGTACATGCTTATTTTGTGTACCATGTGTGTGGCAAGCACAAGGAGCCCTAGCTAATATGGTATTTGCTTATACAACTTTACACATCGGTACCATATTTCTCTAACACAGAATTACACAGATATCTGATCATTTAACTGAGAGAGACAAACCTTTTTACTACGTCAGTGACAGATGTTTACGCAATTACACAGTTGGATAACTTCACACTTATGAAATTGTATTTTGTCTTTACTTTGTGAACTGTTCATATTTTTTTTGGACCCATTGTAATACTATGAGAGCTTTGAATGATGTATTTGGTATGAGATCATGATTTTTAAAGTACGTTTGAGGTAGATGACACTACTGAAATGAGCAGAGAATTTTCTTTAGGTTTTGAAATTATTGCAGAAAGCTACGACGTTTTTGAGATTTGACTGAGGTGTTATGATGTTATTATTGTGACGACGATGTGTATTATGCTGCTGAGGTATGTTTATTATTAATAGGCTGATGCTATATGAGTTATTTGATTATGCTACGTATCTCTTATGATGAAATATTGAAGAAGTGTAGACGAATATGTATATGTATAATGAGGTAAGGAATAATGAGTAGTGGTTAGGGACTGTGGTTTGTGAAAAAGGTTGTTGGAATCCAAGAATCGTACTTTAAGAGTTATGAAATGTGTGGAAATGCGTGAATGTATCACAATGCCGGCGAAAATTTTTTGGACACTGTTATATTCATAAGATTTTGTTTCTACACATTTGCAACGCAAATTCTTGACCCGTGAAATTTTGTATATGAGACTGCACTGTAGCGGAAACTGCTGTCGTAAATATTTCAGTAAGAAAGGTAAGTGACCATGATGTAATGTGAGCGGCCAGGTGTGCCAGCCGCCTTGAGAAAAAGCCATTAAGGTGTGCATTTCAGAGGCACAGGTAGAAAAAAAAGGGAGGCCCTTATCCTCGGTATTGACATTCCTTTGTAGAAAGCATCACAAATACGACATGCTGATTACTTGGAAAGATACTTACATCTGCACACCTGATTATGACAAGCATGTTTCTACGAGAGTTGAGAGAATTTCTACTAACTTATGAAATGTCACATGACTATTGAATGATATTTTTATGCTTTGCTTTTCATAGTTGCTTATTTTATTTGATATCTAGTTTCCAAGCTGTGTGCACCATTTGCTTTATAAAATAAAATAAAATGCATTTGCTAATGTGAACACTTTCTGTCAACAGATCTATTAAATAATTATTTTATGATCCACATTCTTCGAAAAAGGAGCTCTTGGAATGGAAAGAACAATAAGAAGGGACTGATAACAATAACTGCATATATAATTTTCTTTTCGAGTACTTGGTAATTTTTTGTAGAATTAGTTTTTGTGGTGCACCACTTTAATTACATAGACATTAAGATGTGAATATACATTTCCCTTATCTGCATTGTAGTCTTTAGTGTAACATTTTTTATGCTTGAGCTATGTCATGTTTAGGTATAATTTGCTGCTGCTGCTGTTTGCCAGGCATAGTGTTACTGAATTTGACTTTGTGTTACTCTGCTAAGCCAGTTTACTACTGATTTATTTTTCTTGTTGCTGCACATTGGCTCATATTAGTTGTAATGTTGCATTTTCTCTGTTAATTTAGATTTACTGCTGCTGCCAATTTGAATTTTTTTGTCATGGATGTTTGTGTTAATTATTTTGTGCTGATACATTGCCTCGTCCCTTAGTTTAGCATCTGAGCTCAGTAGATTTAAGTTAGCTTAAGAAGGGGTAGACTATATAAGAGAATGAGTTGCGATGAATTTGAAGAAATGCACTGAGAGGTTATACGAGAAAAATACAGAAAGCAGGCTTGGATAGGATTTTTTTTGGTGGAAGCAAAGGTTGAAATAAGACGAACAATCTATGGAATGAAGTTTTGGGTTGGACTGCAGTACCAAATGTTACACTGAAAACGAACCCTGTCCTTTCCTTTTGTGTTATCCCACTATGTGTTTGTGTACCCTTGTGTATTTGTTTTCTTCCTGTCTCTGTGTAGTTTCATAGAATTTTTTCTTCTTTTAATATTAAGGTACATTCACTATGATGAGGAATACTGTTCTCCTCAAATATAATTGGCATTAATAATATGTTATTTACATTGTAAATATGCTTAGACATTATTTATTCTGTTTTGTTTTAATGCTCATGTGTGAAGTTGATGTTTCAATAATTATTCTGATCTTTTATGTATTTACTTATGTCATAATTCCTGTAACACTGATGTATATGTTTATTTCTATTCTGTTGTAAAGCCTGTACTACAAATGTTATCTGTATTGTTATGTTCTTTAATGATGTATTTTGTACTTTTGTAATTGTATTCTTATGTTATAAAATTGTAATTGATACCAGTTCATCATATTATTAACTTGTTAGTTACATTTCACTGCACACTTTTCTGTTGGTCATAGCATATGGACAATATGTGAGAAGTAGGGACTGTTAGTGTTTGCACATGTGTTGATAATTCAGCAAGGGACTGGATAACAGCATTGCTGGTACTAAGGACAATTCCAAAAACTTAGTGAGTGCACAAGTGGTGGTTATGGACATGCTATATTAATTGCAAGACTCTTCAATGGTGATTGTGCACCTGCACAGTCACAACAGATGGCTGCTGGGTATCTCTACAAGGACTACAGTGGGTCTGCACCTCTGGTGGCCCACCAATACCAAAATCTCTACCAGGACTACAGTGGGCCTGTCCACAATTTCTACAAGGACTACAGTGGGTCTGCACCTCTGGTGGCCCACCAATACCATACTCTCTACCAGGACTACAGTGGGTCTGCTCTGTGATGACCTACCTACCAATATTCTTCAAAAGTTCGAATGACTCTGCTCTGTTGTGGCCCATTACCTGTCAGCATGTCAAGAGTCAGCACTGTCTTTCAGTTGGAAGGACAACACTACTTCTTCAAAACTGCATGGAAATCTACTACTTCCGTGTGCATTGTCTTTTACTGCTCAGACTTTGAAAAAAAAAACCACTGAAATTTTACAGTGATGAACAATCTGGACTGTCTTTATGGACTGTGAGAAAATTTTAGCTTTTGACCAACATGGTATCAATAAGTGTGTGCAATTTATTTCTTTGTTATTGTAATTACGATTATGAAAAAATTTAACAAATATGTATTGCCCAGTGCCCAAAACAATTTGTAAAATTTTTTGTGGGGAGCATGGGGGCTATGTAAGTAGGCTGTTTATGTTTTCTTATTGGCAACGTTATGTAGCGCTCTGTATGAAAATCACTGGCTGTGCTGTGTGCAGTCTGTGTCCAGTTTGCATTGTTGTCAGCCATTGTAGCGTTGGGCAGCTGGACGTGAACAGCGCGTAGCGTTGCGCAGTTGGAGGTGAGCCGTCAGCAGTGGTGGATGTGGGGAGAGAGATGGCGGAGTTTTGAAATTTGTTATACTGGATATTATGAACTGCTATATATATATATATTATGACTATTAAGGTAAATACATTGTTTGTTCTCTATTAAAATCTTTCATTTGCTAACTATCCCTATCAGTAGTTAGTGACTTCCGTAGTTTGAATCTTTTATTTAGCTGGCAGTAGTGGCACTCGCTGTATTGCAGTAGTTCGAGTAATGAAGATTTTTGTGAGGTAAGTGATTTGTAAAAGGTATAGGTTAATGTTAGTCAGGGCCATTCTTTTTAAGGGATTTTTGAAAGTCAGATTGCGTTGCGCTAAAATAATATTGTGTGTCAGTTTAAGCACAGTCATGTATAATTGTTCTAAGGAGACGTTTCAAAGTAACAGAGATCTTGTCGACTGCATCATTCTTGATGGCAATACATCGATCTTGATGTTTTTCTTCTTCAGCCCCTATTTCGGGCTTCCGTCACCACTTTGTTCTTCCGAGTAGGTGTATGAGTGAGATGGCTGTTTGCTGAAGGTTGCACACCTGGGAAATTTAGGAACACGTGTTCGTAAACTAGTGCGACTACTTCTAAGAGGCGAGTGTTCGAACATATTTCCTTAAGCAGGATCCTAAAAGTGGTGTTCGTTTTCAATTGTTTTTTGTTTTGCGGAAGGAATAGCTCGGTCATGTAATTGGTCACGTAATTAAATAAGCACATTAACCAGTGGTAATGCCGTGAAAAGCCTTATTGCGTAATTAAATAAGCATATTAGTTAGTGCTAATACAGTGAACATAACTACAAAAAGGTTTGCATACTGACATTCAACTTTAAGTTATATTGGTAGGCTAATGAACATATTTAAGTTTTGAAATATGTAATATTTCTGGAACTGTGGTTCGTGATACAACCAAAGGCATGGAGCTATGCAGATTCAAACTGGCTAAACACGAGCTATTTTGTCAATCTAATAACAGACAAAAAAATGCTCATACATCTGCATTTAACCAAAAATTGAAATAACTTTAGCGGATTGTCTGTGCAGTCGAGGATATTATTATTGGGGTTGAATTTTACAAAAGTCGTGTTAATTCCTGGATTGGACAATCGATCGTTACACAGGTCGTGTATCAGTTAAACAGTGAAGTAATGAGCTATATCAGCAGTCAACAGAGAACGGTATAGCAAATAAATCGAAATTAGTCTTCAGTCGATCAAGATACTGCAATCTCGTTGAGACCCAAACGATGAAGGATTTGGATTACTGAAACGTAATCACTGATGCATGCCGCACAAACTGCTGCCTCAACTTCCGGGAATTGGTCCATGCCACGAACTTGAAGACGATTTTTCCGGAGGATTGATGTTTGCTTGATAGCATCAACATTGTCCATCATATCTGAAACCAAAAGATTCTCCCCTCTCATTAAGAGACTTAATGAGTTCAAATAATTGTTTATGTCGACCATAAATGATTTTGTCATTATTCTGTTTACTCTCGAGTTAGTTTTCTCCCTAGTGGCTGTCTTCGGTTCAGTCAGCATTTACCCTGGTTCGTCAGAAGGCGAGTACGTACGTTCTTCATGGCTGGTGTTTTAATGCCATTTAAGTGAATGTTTTTACAGCTCCAAAGTAGTGCGATGACGTACTACACACTTTGCATAAACTTTAAACGAGTCGGAAAGTAAAGTAATTCCCATTCCTCATTTAATGGTGTGGCTTAACTAATTTTTCTGGTTTGGGACTGGTCAGTGTATGTGTTGGTAATAGACAACGTAAAAATTATTTAAGACGAGTGGTGCTGGTAGTGAAGTGCTCGGCGTGTGACAAGATGGCTGTTTTGCTCCATCCGCAGCCAGCTGACGCCTTGCTTTTCCTCTTCCTCACCCTAACCAAACTCTCCACTAGGCGCCGAATGCTAGGCAGGAGCGGGGCAACAGAGCTGTCGGTCGTAGAGCGCTGTTTGATCAGGTCAGCCCCAGAGATCCACTCTCAGACACAGGCCTGTTGTAATGACTTCCATGTCGATCGTTGTTAGGAGGGCCGTATCCAGTTTTTACCCATGTGTCATTAGAAGTCGTCCCTCTCTCTCGCAAGAGACGTCCGACTGTTCTTTTTGCTTCCTCGGACGCCATTCAATCACTGTTTCGCTCCATTTCAAGTTTCTCTAAAGCTTCTCTACTGCTCACCGCCACTTCAGTCTCGCAGTCCGCTTGACAACGTCTTTCATCGCTGTTCTCCTCTATTTCTTCGTTCTTGATCCTGTGTCCCAGAATAACTACAAGCACTGCTTCTCTACCGTCCTTTGATAGCTCCGGAGTTGATTTGCACTACTTGTTGTTAAGTGGTATTGTTTTGAGCCCGTATGTTTTTACCTGGAGGAGGCAAGTTGAGCCGTGCATGGCTCGTGTTTCCGCCATCATGTGTTTTACACCCTGTTTTTAACGTACTCCCACCTCACCACGTTAATTTAAATTACTACTGTCACTGAGTTGCTGCTTTGCCTGACCTTGAGCGGCGTTAGCAGCGCATATCGATATATCCCCTCTCGTAGTTATCTTTGCTCGACTTCTGCTACTGCCTTCTCTGTCATAAGCGAGTTCTTGTCCCGAGTTCGGGCTGCCAGTCAGTTGGAACGCGTCTGGAGCGTAGTCCGGACCTGCCATTCGGGGAGTTGCAATGAGGCACTAGTGCGGTTGGGTTGCAGCAGCACTGAGATCTGCGTCGACATGGCTCGCCTGACCATTGCCGCCACGCATCACTTGAACCGCGCCACGGTCATGACGGATCGTTGGTCGGTCGTCATACTAGGCGACGCGTTTGGGCCCGCCGATCGTTCATGAGTCGGTTGTGTGTGTGGCAACGACTACCGATTTGTCTTCGTGATTGTGCAGCCATTGCTGAGTGTCGTTTAAGTCTTCGTGCAAGTGTTTGTCAAACGGTGTGTAGTTGGTGTCATTTCCACTGACAACTTGTTTTAAATGTTGTCGACGTGTGCAATTAACTATTTTGGTTTACTACAATTCGAGTGCACCAGCGAAGTTCTCTGCCTTGTGGCTGTTAGTGATCCGGTTACCTGCCTGGCCACTAACGTAATTTAAGGCAGCGTCCTTTCCTTACCTGTCGTTGCTGTCCAACATGATGTGTAATTTTCACAGCTAATACGTACTTCATTGTGGATTATCGCGTTTGTAACCTTTCGTGTTTCAGTTTTTATGTACTGATTGAAGGGCAAGTCGTTGTGTCGGTCAGTCCGTGGCCGTCCCCTGGTTGGGTTCGACGGATCAGGTATATTTGGGCTCACCACCTGTCTCGCCTAAGTGAACGAGGGCAGACCGATCCACTGGAGACTACTGAGTACCATTCTCTTAATTATCCTTTTTGTAGTCTTAATGTTGTTGTAATTTATCTGTATTTTATGTTTTAAATTTGGCAAGGTAAGTTGTGGGCCTCTAGCCCTGGAAACATGTTCTTCAAGTCCAAAAATTATCCCCTTCTGCTCTTGAAACGTTATTGTAATTTCGTCTGAAAGAATTTACAAGTTATTGTGGGCCTTCCGCCGTTGGTATTGCAAAAAGGAAATTTTTAAACTTAATGTATCGTTTTACCGATGGTTGCAATATATATTTTCTTAATTTGCAGAATTTAGCTCAGCGGCCTTCAGCCATCTTATTGTATTTGTTTAAATCTTTCTGTGTACATTGTGCGCCATTGGCCCTGTTAGCCTTCTGCCTTCAGTAATCATTATAGTATATTTGGAATTTTGAAGATTTCATCCGGCGGCCTTCAGCCGCTCCGCATCCTGTTCATGAGATTTATCTTATTCGTAAATTTAAGTGGGAGACATTTCTTTTCAAAATTGAACTTATTCTAAGGCATATGTTTGGAGGCCTTCAGCCGCGAAGCGAATTTAATTCTTTCAAAAGTGTATTTGTGAAGTAAATGACGATAAATTATAATTGTGAAATGAACACGACAGCAAGTCTTTTCGCCCTTTCCACAGTCCTAATTACCTGTTAGCTGTGCGTGGTTTAGCGGGTCTTTCACAAGTGTCATATGCCTTCCTTTTTAAATATACAGTGACAGTCCATCTACAGAAAATGTAATGAAGTATGCTAAATGATGTGCGTGTGAGGCTAATTCAACTGGTGCTGTTTCGCTATCTTTCCAAAGATTGTATGTTATGTTCCTGATGTGACTTTTGTCTTTTGGAGCTTATTTTTGAGGTCTCCAGCTTAGGAAGCATCACTGAGTTCCGGATCATTTTTGACAGTTCCTTTGTGTCACTGCGAAAGAAGTTTGTATCCTGAGCAAGTCGAAAATGGTTGAGACGTTTTTCATCTCTTTCGATAGCTTTCTGACCCTTCTTAGACACGTGAACACATCCTCCAGAGCCAAGGTGAAGGGCTTAGGTGAGATTAGGTGAGATCTCACCTCTTTTTCAGGCGTCCCTTTTCAGGGGAATAGCTGCTATCAATGACACAAGTAACATGATACGTAGATCCGTGATCTTGAAGTCAGTCAACTTGGCGCTGACAAAACGATGTAAGATGTTTATAAATCAAAGAGAAGCTATTTCTCAGTGGACTATGGATCCTGATAAATCATTTGCATGTACTGCAGTGTTGATGGGACCATTTATATCACAACGGAAACTTACGTAGATAAAAGAGTGTACGTATTGCAGATTAAAGTCAATGTCTAAACACTGTATTACCCAGTTTGAAAATTCAGTTCATCCGTTGCTCTAGGAAGGCGCTAAAAATCTCAAATTCCTCCTCAGTGTCAATTAATCTTTCCTCATCCTATGCAGTACCTTTACTCAATGCTGCTAATGCTACGATTTTAAATAAGAATATTTGCACTAAATGAGGCTCTGCATTCTGAGAGGTTCTTTTATAAAATATAGAGCCTAAGTATAGTGCGTATCTGATCCCTTCGTTCTGTAATTACGTATTCACATGTTGTTGTAGTGGTCTTCGGAACTGAGACTGGTTTGATGCAGCTTTCCATGCAACTCTATCCTGTGCAAGTTTTTTTATCTCCCAGTACTACTGCAGCCTACATCCTTCTGAACATGCTTAGTGTATTCATCTCTTTGTGTCCCTCTACCATTTTTACCCTCCACGCTCATCTCTAGTACTAAATTGGTGATCCCTTGTTGCCTCAGAACATGTCCTAACAACCGATCCCTTCTTCTAGTCGAGTTGTGCCACAAACTCCTCTTCTCCCCAATTCTATTCGATACCTCCTCATTAGTTATGTGATCTAAACATCTAATCTTCAGCATTCTTCTGTAGCACGACATTTCGAAAGCTTCTATTCTCTTCTTGTCTACACTATTTAATGTTTCACATCCATACAGGGCTACACTCCATACAAATATTTTCCGAAACGACTACCTGACACTTAAATCAATACTCGATGTCAACAAATTTCTCTTCTTGAAAAACGCTTTCGTTGCCATTGCCAGTCTACATTTTATGTCCTCTTTACTTCGATCATCATCAGTTAATTTGCTCCCCAAATAGCAAAATTCCCTCTCTACTTTAAGTGTCTCATTTCCTAATCTAATTCCCTCAGCATCACCCGAATTAATTCGACTACATTCCATTATCCTCGTTCTGCTTTTGTTGATGTTCACCTTACACACTCCTTTCAAGACATTGTCCATTCCGCTCAACAGCTCTTCCAAGTCCTTTTCTGTCTCTGACAGAATTACAAAGTTTTTATTTCTTCTTCATGGATTTTAATGCCTACTCCCAACTTTCTTTTGTTTCCTGTACTGTTTGCTCAATATACAGATTGAATAGCATCTGGGAGAGGCTACAACCCTGTCCCGCTCCCTTCCCAAACACTGCTTCCCTTTCATGCCCCTCAACACTTATAATTGCCATCAGGTTTCTGTACAAATTGTAAATAACCTTAGGCTCCCTGTATGTTACCCTTGCCACCTTCAGAATATGAAAGAGAGTATTCCAGTCAACAATGTCAAAAGCTTTCTCTAAATCTACAAATGCTAGAAACGTAGGTTTTCCTCACCTTAATATTTCTTCTAAGATAAGACGTAGGGTCAGTATTGCCTCACGCGTTCCAAAATTTCAACGGAATCCAAACTGATCGTCCCCGAGGTCGGCTTCTACCAGTTTTTCCATTCGTCTGTAAAGAATTCGCAGCTGTGACTTATTAAACTGATGGTCCGGTAATTTTCACATCTTACAACACCAGCTTTCTTGGGGATTGGAATTATTATTTTCTTCTTGAAGTCTGAGGTAATTTCGCCTGTCTCATACAACTTGCTCACCAGATGGTAGAGTTTTGTCAGGACTGGCCCTCCCAAGGCTGTCAGTAGTTCTAATGGAATGTTGTCTACTCACGGGGCCTTGTTTCGACTCAGGTCTTTCAGCGCTCTATCAAATTCTTCACGCAGTATCATAACTCCCATTTCATCTTCATCTACATCCTCTACCATTTCCATAATATTGTCCTCAAGAACATCGCCCCTATATAGACCCTCTATATACTCCTTCCATCTTTCTGCTTTCCCTACTTTGCTTAGAACTGGGTCTCCATCTCAGCTCTTGATATTCATGCAAGTGGTTGTCTTTTCTCCAAAGGTCTCTTTAATTTTCCTGTAAGCAGTATCTGTCTTACTCCTCGTGAGATAAGCCTCTACATCCTTACATTTGTCCTCTAGGCATTCCTGCTTAGCCATTTTGCACTTCCTGTCGATCTCATTTTTGAGACGTTTGTATTCCTTTTTGCCCGCTTCATTTACTGCATTTTTGTATTTTCTCCTTTCATTAAATAAATTCTTTATCCCTTCTGTTACCCAAGGATTTTTACTAGCTCTCGTCTTTTTACCTACTTGATCCTCTGCTGCCTTCACTATATCATCCCTCAAAGCTACCCATTTTTTTCCTACTGTTTTTTTTTCCACAATCCCTGACAAATGTTCCTTTATGCTCTCACTGAAACTCTGTAAAACCTCAGGTTCTTTCAGTTTATCCACATCCCATTTCCTTAAATTCCCACCTTTTTGCAGCTTCTTCAGTTTTAATCTACAGGTCATAACCAATTAATTGTGGTCAGAGTCCACATCTGCCCCTGGATAAGTCTTACAATTTAAAACCTGGTTGCTAAATCTCTGACTTACCATTATATAGTCTATCTGAATCCTTCTAGTATCTCCAGGGTTCTTCCATGTATACAACCTTCTTTCATGAATCTTGAACCAAGTGTTAACTATGATTAAGTTATGCTATGTGCAAAACTCTACTAGGCGGCTTCCTGTTTCATATCTTAGCCCTAATCCATATTCACCTACTACGTTTTCTTGTCTTCCTTTTCCTACAGTTGAATTCCAGTCACCCATGACTATTAAATTTTCGTCTCCCTTCACTACCTGAATAATTTCTTTTATGTCATCATACATTTCATCAATTTCTTCATCACCTGCAGAGCTAGTTGGCATAGAAACTTGTACTACTGTAGTAGGCGTGGGCTTCGTGTCTATCTTGGCCACAATAATGCGCTCCTATTTTTTTATTCATATTCGCATATTTCATTTAAATCGATATTGTATGAGTTAGGTATCCTGCAACGGATACCAGCGACAGGTGTTTCCAATCAGAGCTTGCTAGTTACTCAGACACAAGCTGTATCAGTTTACTAAAACAAGAAAATGTAGTTGTTCTTATACGGCTTATTAAGTACTGACTCACTTCTGTGTCGTCTTCGCTTATCTGTGCTGTAGAGTTGAGTTATTAAGTGTCTGCTCGAATATATACGTTTTTCCGCTGGATTTAAATAGAATTAAACTTTTATGTGTCCTCTTCTGCAGTCGTAATTTATAGAATACTTTCCTTTCCTGGAAATTTGCCTTTCATACGTATTCATTCAATATTCACAGAATATTCAATGGCTGGAAGACTGGAGTCAGCAACAAATTGTTGGGAGACGTGATGACTGAACGCGTACCATGTTCAGTCAAATCCACAAGGACAAACAATGGGGTCGTGACGGCATAGGCAAGCGGCGATCGTAAAATAAAGCAACCATCACCAAAATATTGTGTAGCTCGCAAAATTAGTGATATTTGAGTTGATTCTTTAATGAAGTTAATTAACAGAAGATACACATACCGTTGTTTACAAGGAAATGGGTCAAAAATAGTTACGAACGCATAACCCGGCTTAATTTCATGCATAACATTGTGAAAGAAAGAGGTAGTGGCGTGCATGGGAATTGTTAGGAGCATCTGGGACGTTTCTAAATGTAGCCTACAGGACGTTTCTCCCAAAACACCCTCACGTTTCAAAATAAAATTTTCATACAATATCACTGAGGCATGCACATCACAGTCAGGTGTTTTCACACAGTATTGTGTTTCCAGTACATCACCAAGAATAAATTCAGTGAATAGATTTTTGTTTAATAAAACTCCTTATGAAAGAACATCAACTCTCAAATGATTATCAGTCATATTATAGTAAAGGGACTATACACATAGACCCCCCACACATAAAAATAACACACTCTTCTTTCACAAATTTCGCCCAATTCTTATGTAAAGATATTAAATTATGTTTGTCATTCACTTCCTGAGCGCTTTTATAGGAACTCTTTTTAAATATTCGTAATGTCTTGCTGTACTAATCTTTCCTGCAGCACTACTGCCTCCACTTCGCTTTCTCTTCTGGTCCATCTCTGGATGGTCCTCCAGAAGTCTGGACTGATACTAAAAGTGCCTGGCACAGCATCTGAATTAATGGCTTTTAAAATGGAGCAGTTATGGGTTTTCCGACTGTGGGTGATATTTCCCAGATAATGTAGCTAGCTTTGAAATGCTTGTAACACAGCTGGATCGTGAGAATCTAAGTACGTAAATCGTAATATAATGAAACCAGGTGGCCCGACAAATAAAAATAGGTCATGACGTAAAACATGAGATACTAAATGATATTGAAAACAAAACCTTACTCTCAATAATTAATAACTGCGAGATCCTACTTTGGAATTGAGTGGAGCCATTTCTGTCTCATTACATCGTCCCTAGGAAACATGAACACATTAATCTTGTTTCTCTTTGTGTAATTCCCGTTAGCTTTTGGCGCGCAACACTTCATAATCGAAATGAAGATGGAAGTGCATAAAAGTGTATTATGTTTCGTTAAGGCCACACAAACACAATTTAGTAATACACAACACGACTTCAGTGTGTATGTGATGTGTGTTTTGAACCGAGGACCCAGAAACGACGGAGAGGGTTCGTCCTGCCGTAGCCCGCAATGGTTCACAACCTCTCAAAAGGCCACAGCGGTCCACCCACGCCGCATCCGCCCCACACCGAACCCAGGGTTATTGTGCGGTTCGGTCCCCAGTGGAAATCCGCCCCCCACCCCCCCGCTCCCCTCCCCTCCACCACTGGGAACATCTCATAGTCTCATATCAGACGAATTTAATCGCAAATGTTTACGTGGTAGAGTAATTGTGGTGTTCGCGTACGTGGAAACAGTGTTTGCGCAGCAATCGCCGACATAGAGCCACTGAGGTGGTATAAGGAGAACCAGCCAGCATTTGCCGAGGCAGATGGAAAACAGCCTTAAAAACCAGCCACAGGATAAGATGGCCAGCACACCGGATCTCAACTCTAATCCGCTGGGAAGCAGTGCGTAAGACCTGGCGACTAGCCAGCGGGCTCAACCTCAGTGTACTTAAATAACAATTTCGTAAGTGGAAATCATAGTAACAGTCATGAGACAGAGAACCCAACATCTCAGATCGTGTCTGACACACGTCAGCTGACGACGACAACCGTTGAGGACGGCCGAAACGGGCGAGGACGGCAGTCGTAACATCCGCGACTGGAGGGTTCCATTGAAGCCGAGTCTGGCGGGCGCGGACCACAGACGGAACAGTCGAATCGGCGCGACCCGATTAGGGAACGTCCAGCTCCTTCCAGCCATAAATACTGGACTCGATCGACCCAAGGACCAGTCTCAGATAGCACATAAAGAAGACAGCGAGGCACGCTGTTGAAATATCGTGCGAGAACGACGCGAACATCCGGCTGGATTCCCGATTATCCAAGATGTCAACAGATCGCCGGGAAAGCATAAGGAATTACAATTTCATAACGAGTTCTTGCGGCCTACACGTTAATGATACAACCAGGGATCTTGAATAAACGTTTGGCTGGACCCTTTTTTTTCCGCGATACATTTCGTACCAAGTAACTAACAACGAAATTTGCCTGTATAACGTTATCGAGGTGGGAATTTTAAGGACATGTGGGACCTGGATACACTGAAAGAACCAGAGGTTGTACAGAGTTTCAGGGAGATCATAAGCGAACAATTGACAGGAATGTGGGATGAAATAGAGAAGTCAGCAGAGGATCAAGTAGGTAAAAAGACGAGGGCTAGAAGAGACCCTTAGGCAACAGAAGAAATATTGAATTAAATTGATGAAAGGAGAAAATATAAAAATGCAGTATATGAAGCGGCCGAAAAGGAATACTAACGTCTCAAAAATGATGTCGAAAGGAAGTGCAAAATGGCTAAGCAGGGATGGCTAGAGGACAAACGTAAGGATGGAGACGCTTATCTCATGAGGGGTAAGATATATACTGCCTACAGGAAAATAAAACAGACCTTTGGAGAAAGGAGAACCACATGCATGAATATCAAGAGCTTTGATTGACACACAATTCTAAGCAAATAAGCGAAAGCAGAAACGTGGAAGGAGTATATAGATGGTCTATACAAGGTCTATGTACTTGAGGATAAAACTATGGAAATGGAAATCGATGTAGATGAAGATGAAATGGGAGATATGATACTTCGTGAAGAGTTTGAAATAACACTGAAAGACCTGAGTCGAATCAAGGCCCCAGGAGTACACAACACTCCATTAGAACTACTGACAGCCTCTGGAGACCCAGTCCTGACAAAACTCTACCATGAGGTGAGCAAGATGTATGAGAGAGGCGATATAGCCTCATACTTCAAGAAGAATATAATAATTCCAATCCCGAAGAAAGCAGGTGTTCACAGATGTTAAAATTACCAAACTATCAGTTTATTAAGACATAGCTGCAAAATACTAACGCGAATTCCTTACAGACGAATGGAAAGACTGATAGAAGCCGACCTCGGGGGAGATCAGTTTGCATTACATAGAAATGTTGGAACACGTGAGGCAATAATGACGCTACGACTTATCTTAGAAGAAAGATTAAGGAAAGGCAAACCTACATTTCTAGCATTTGTAGACTTAGAGAAAGCTTTTGACAATGTTCACTGGATTACTCTCTTTCAAATTCTGAAGGTGGCAGGGGTAAAATACAGGAAGCGAAAGGCTATTTACAATTTGTACAGAAACCAGATCGCAGTTATAAGAATCAAGGGGCATGAAAGGGAGGCAGTGGTTGGGAAGGGAATGAGACAGGGTTGTAGCCTCTCCACGATGTTATTCAATCTGTACATTGAGCAAGCAATAAGGGAAACAAAAGAAAAGTTCTGAGTAGGTATTAAAATCCATGGAGAAGAATTATAAACTTTGAGGTTTGCCGATGACATTGTAATTCTGTCAGAGACAGCAAAGGACTTGAAAGAGCAGTTGAACGGAATGGACAGTGTCTTGAAAGGAGGTTATGAGATGAACATCAACAAAAGCAAAACAAGGATAATGGAATGTAGTCGAATTAAGTCGGGTGATGCTGAGGGAATTAGATTAGATCTACCAAGCACTTGCCCGCGAAAGGCAAAGGTCCCGAGTTCGAGTCTCGGTCCGGCACACAGTTTTAATCTGGCAGGAAGTTTCATATCAGCGCACACTCCGCTGCAGAGTGAAAATCACATTCTGTAAACATCCCCCAGGCTGTGGCTAAGCCACGTCTCCACAATATCCTTTCTTTCAGGAGTGCTAGTTCTGCAAGGTTCGCAGGAGAGCTTCTGTTAAGTTTGGAAGGTAGGAGACGAGGCACTGGCAGAAGTAAAGGTGTGAGGACGGGGCGTGAGTCGTGGTTGGCTAGCGCAGGTGGTAGAGCATTTGCCAGCGAAAGGCAAAGGTCCCGAGTTCGAGTCGCGGTCCGGCACACAGTTTTAATCTGCCAGCAAGTTTCATATCAGCGCACACTCCGCTGCAGAGTGAAAATCTCATTCTGGAATGGAATAGAAGCTTTCGAAATGTTGTACTACAGAAGAATGCTGAAGATTAGATGGGTAGATCACATAACTAATGAGGAGGTATTGAATAGAATTGAGCAGAAGAGGAGCTTTTATGCACAACTGGACTACAAGAAGGGATCGGTTGGTAGGACATGTTCTGAGACATCGAGGGATCACCAATTTAGTATTTGAGGGCCGCGTGGAGGGTAATAATCTTAGGGGGAGACCAAGAGATGAGTACACTAAGCAGATTCAGAAGGATGTAGGCTGCAGGAGGTACTGGGAGATGAAGAAGCTTGCACAGGATGGAGTAGCATGGAGAGCTGCATCAAACCAGTCTCAGGACTGAAGACCACAACAACAACAACGTTATCGAGGACTACAACGAAATTGGTGGTCTAAGTTGTATAATGTTATCTCAAATAGCGTTATTGCTAAAATTGAAATTAATTACGTTGCAAAATGTGACGAAATACTTACCAAAAAGAAATAACGTTAGTTTTCCTGAATGGTTTTACTGAACTGTGGTACGAAAGTAAGATAATTTTTGGTAAGGATACGTCATATAGTGTTCTCGTTGTAATTTAATGGAATGACGCTCCAGAACGCAACACAATAATGTAACGGAAAATAAATAACGTTATTTGTCCTAAATAGCGATATTGGACGGTGAAACAGAAGTAATGTAGCCGTTGGCAATGTTATGTCATGCATAGTTCTCGCTGTAACTAAATAAATACAAAAAGATAACTACACGTGACGCAAGAACATTGCGCATACTTTCGCGCTCAGTCCATCTGAGAGGGAAAACGCGAGCTGGCTGGAATCCGTTGATCAGCTCTCCGCGCTAGGCCCAGATCGCCGCATCGTGGCCAAAATCGGCGCGTTTCGTCCAGCACGCCGCGCTGAGCCGGGCATGTATCACTTGAAACCAAATCCTGACTACTGTGCTTTGTCGCGAGTAGGGTTACCGTTTGATTTGACGTTTTATTTTAATCATTATTTAATTTATTTATTATTATTAATTTCTTTAAGTTAATAAGATTAAAGTTATGACTAAAATTGTTGCAAGTTTATTGGGAATGCCAGTCTCACACTGTACTAAAGAAATTCTGTCGTAGTAATGTTTTATACAAATTTGAAACCAATTTCTTTAACCTCCACTCAGATAAAATATTTTATAATTATATTCATGTGAATGTACTTATATTTATTATGTATTCAAACACAATATCTGAGTATCATTTGCTGTAAGTCGTAAAACCAATAAACGGTTGAGTACCTATCGACAGGGTGAATGCAGTTGTCTAGTTGGAAGAGAGAAATGGAAGATAAATAAAGCTGAACAGATAGAAAACGGAGAAAGAGGGACAGAAATCGAGAGCAAACAGCGCACAAAAAACGTGACAGAGTGGAAGTTCCTGATCCGCTCACGTTACTACTACCAATTTTGCTACATGTAATTCACATGTGGAGAAGTGAAAGTGTTTCAAAATTTATTATTTTCAGAAAACACTGATCCTAAAATTTATAGTCTCAGAAAATTACTCTAACTTGTTTCTAGAAAACTCCAATTATATTTTGAAATTTTCAAAATCTACTCTACGGATTATTACGAACGACATATATTTCAGGTTGATTGAAATATTGGCAGAGTGAAAATTTACACAAAGTTGAAAGAATTTGCTAGTTTACACTTTCAGTATTATCGCACGAAAAAATATGTACACCACTTGTTCTTTTTATGGGATTTTTGGAAGTCTTACAAGACAGAATACTTCATGGTTTTCAAAATATGGAACGTAAAATGACACAATTTGCCCCTGGATAATACAATCAACTTTTCATGATGAAACATGAATTTATGTTCTAAACACATTGGCATTTAGTACAAAATAACAAAATTTATAATTTAACTCAGGTGCTCGTGTTACTGGTAGTGGTCTCCATCATCGACGATTCAGATTACAAATCCGACGACAGAGAAAGGCATTGGTTTTCCACAGAAGATTATTCAAATGGTTCAAATGGCTCTGAGAACTATGGGACCTAACATCTATGGTCATCAGTCCCCTAGAACTTAAAACTACTTAAACCTAACTAACCTAAGGACATCACACAACACCCATCCATCACGAGGCAGAGAAATCCTCAGCAGACATATATGATGTAGTTAATGGTGATGGGGGCTCAGGGGAGACTTCCCGCACGATATCCGTGTTACTGTGGAGGAACAAAATCTTGTTCACGTTTTCTTCGCTAAGTTTGTTCCTCAATGGCTTCAGCACGTATCGCAGAGACGAGAACAGGCGCTCTGCGCTCACCTATGTTGAGTGGATAACGAGAACGACAGAATCAAGTGCATACAGTTCTGGCTGTACTAAAAGTTGCTCCTCCCAGTAATGGAGGATATTAGCGCTCTTCTTGAGTTGCTTCGTACATTCGAAATAACTGCGGAGTTTTGTCTTAATATACAAAACCGTTAGGCTACAATCGTTCAGAGCTCTATATCTCTGGGCATTATTCTCTGCCAGTAGTCGCCGAAGTTCGTCACCCTCTTCATCGGATTCATCATCTACCATAGGACCGTGTCGCACTTCTTCCTTGCCAGTTTCAGTATCAATCACCTTCTAGATCTTAAATCATATTTTCCATAGGTGAGAAATAGCAGCTTCCACGTCATCTTCATCCAGGAAGGTAAAAAATAGGGGATCCATTAAGAAGGCCGACTTCACATCTGTGTAACAACAATGCACCTTTTTTATACATTTGGACACGTTCTATGTTGTCCATTGCTATTTTCAATTCCTTCGCGAGGTCGCTGCCGGGCGTGTTGCCAAGTCGAAGTTTGCATTTAAGCCAAAGCGCATAACAATCTCCCAGAGGCAATACGGTAATTATGGTTCTGTCTGTCTCGAAAGTGGTGCTGTCAAGAAGGCTCCAATCGGTATCGCTAAGATTGTACTTGTCCTCATCTTTGTCGCTAAACAAACCGCGAATGAAAGATCTGAATCTCTTCATTGACGTCGTCATACCGTAAAAAGATCCCCATCTAGTGCTGGTATCTAGCGTGGGTAGAGCTTGTTGGTGTTTTAGTATCAGGCGGCATACCGTTGGAGATCGCATACACTTTACTAAAGAGTGAACTTGGGCAATAAGGTCATGCCATACAAAGGAAGGAGTCGCAATGATCCCTTTATCAACGGCCAATTGCAGGGTATGCGCAACTCATCTGACACTCTCGAGGTGATTTACCTCAAATAGTAGCCTACACTCCGGCAATGAACAACCTTGAACCCAGTCATCCAGTGTATAAATGTCTTCACGGAAACGTTGAGTGGCCTTCTGCACATTAGCCGCGTTGTCTGTTCTACATCTACATCATACTTCGCACGCCACCTAATGGTGTGTGGCGGAGGGTACTTTCGGTACCACTATCTGATCCCTCCAACACTGGTCCACTCGCGAATAGTGCGAGGTAAGAATGATTCTGTACTGGACGAATTTCTCGAAATTTCTCCCCGTGGTCAACCCGCGAGATGTATGTGGGGGGACGTAATATGTTTTCCGACTCCTCCTGAAAAGTGCAGTCCGGAAATTTCAAAGGTAACTCTCTCCTTGATGCACAACGCCTCTCTTAGAACGTCTGCCAGTGGAGTTTGTTTAGCATCTCCTTAACGCTCTCTCGTCAGCGAAAGGATGCCGTCACGAAACTAGCCACTCTTCATTGGATCTTCTCTGTCTCCTCTATCAGTCCCATTTGATAGGGGTCGCAGATGGATGAATAATGCTCAAGAATCGCGCGAACAAGAGCTTTATAAGCCACTTATTTCGTGGATGAGTCACATTTCCTTAAGATTCTTCCGAAGAATCTAAGCCTGGTGTCTGCTTTTCCCACTATCCGTCTTACACGATCATTCCACTTACGGTCGCTCTGGATAGTTACGCTTAGATATTTTACGGCAGACGCTGTCTCCAGATGTTTGTGATCAATAGTGTAGCAGCACAGTAGTGTATTTCTTTTTTTTCTGTCTATTGTGAAGCTCAATACGTTTTCGAGAAGAACTTCGAAATAGTCCAGCAACAGAAGAGTTTCCATATAGAGGCTGGCCTTCGAGAGCTTTTTGAATAATTCGACGATACCCAGCGTTCTCACTACGGTCTTCTGCTCCTTGACTTACTGAATGTTTACTCTTAAACATGTCGATGGGTTTTGACGTTGGGACGACTTTTAAAAAAGACTAGTCTGCAAATCAATTACTAGATAAATTTTGCCCGTACTGGGGGCAGAAAACCCCGGAATGAGTGGAGAAACGGTTGCAGAAATCACAACAACCCTTAAGTGTCACAGAGTGTCATTGTTTCCTTTTTGCGAAAACTGTTAACATAGAAATCAAAGGCGATAATTCTACAGGGTTAAGGAAATGCGAAACCTTGCATATTTTCCTTTGCATAGGCTACAAACAACAACAGAACAGACATTACCTAGAGTACAGACGATTCTAGAGCTCTATGGCATTGTAAATTACGTATAACATTATCTACCTTAAAAAAATCTTCGCACATAGACTAGGTTAAATAAATGTAATCGCAACAGTGAACGAAACTATTTTACAAGAAACCTTGTGTTGTGATGTTTACTATATATACTCTAAATATTGTAACTAAAAAATGAATTAAGAAACAAAATTTGTTCATCATTCAAAAATACACAACTTTCATTCTTACACTTTTCAGTCTAGCACGAATATTTAACCAGGTATTATACATTTTTAAATTTTGTACTTTTTGTGCAATGACATGCGAGTGTATGATGTATCTTCAACCACGGAAATGTCGGCCATTGCTAGTTTTAACTAACATATGTTACGTCGTGGCTAGAGTGATTCACATATTACAATTTGTACAATTTATGAGGGGCATTCAAGTTCTAAGGCCTCCGATTTTTTTTCTCCGGATAGGAAAGAGATAGAAACATGCGCATTGTTTTAAAATGAGGCCGCGTTCATTGTCAATACGTCCCAGAGATGGAAGCACCGTACTGCAGATGGAATTTTACTGCCAGTGGCGAGAATGAGAACTGTTTTCAATACTTAAAATGGCGACGTTTTCCTTACTTGAACAGCGTGCAATCATTCGTTTTCTGAATTTGCGTGGTGTGAAAACAATTGAAATTCATCGACAGTTGAAGGAGACATGTGGTGATGGAGTTATGGATGTGTCGAAAGTGCGTTCGTGGGTGCAACAGTTTAATGAAGGCAGAACATCGTGTGACAACAAACCGAAACAACCTCGGGCTCGCACAAGCCGGTCTGACGACATGATCGAGAAAGTAGAGAGAGTTGTTTTGGGGGATCGCCGAATGACTGTTGAACAGATCGCCTCCAGAGTTGGCATTTCTGTGGGTTCTGTGCACACAATCCTGCATGACGACCTGAAAATGTGAAAAGTGTCATCCAGGTGGGTGCCACGAATGCTGACGGACGACCACATGGCTGCCCGTGTGGCATGTTGCCAAGCAATGTTGACGCACAACGACAGCATGAATGGGACTTCCTTTTCGTCGGTTGTGACAATGGGTGAGACTTGGATGCCATTTTTCAATCCAGAAACAAAGTGCCAGTCAGCTCAATGGAAGCACACAGATTCACCGCCACCATTAAAATTCCGGGTAACGGCCAGTGCTGAAAAAATGATGGTGTCCATGTTCTGGGACCGCGAGGGAGTAATACTTACCCATTGGGTTCCAAAGGGCACTACGGTAACAGGTGCATCCTACGAAAATGTTTTGAAGAACAAATTCCTTCCTGCACTGCAACAAGAACGTCCGGGAAGGGCTCCGCGTGTGCTGTTTCACCAAGACAACGCACCCGCACATCGAGCTAACGTTACGCAACAGTTTCTTCGTGATAACAACTTTGAAGTGATTCCTCATGCTCCCTACTCCCTGACCTGGCTCCTAGTGACTTTTGGCTTTTTCCAACAATGAAAGACACTCTCCGTGGCAGCACATTTACCAGCCGTGCTGCTATAGATTCAGCGATTTTCCAGTGGTCAAAACAGACTCCTAAAGAAGCCTTCGCCGCTGCAATGGAATCATGCCGTCAGCGTTGTGAAAAATGTGTACGTCTGCAGGGAGATTATGTTGAGAAGTAACGCCAGTTTCATCGATTTCGGGTGAGTAGTTAATTAGAAAAGAAATCGGAGGCCGTAGAACCTGATTGCACCTCGTAAATACAACAAAACAATCAATTACTGATGCTATGTACAATCATATGCACAGTAACTGTAAAACGATGCTGAGACACCTCCGCTAGGCCGTCGCCTTAGCCAAAAACTGCCTCCCGGCGGATGGCACTCCTCTGCGAGTGAATGTACCTCACGGCACCTAGGACAACCTCTTGATAACCAGCCTTGCGAGCCTCGTGGTCGCTCCTAATAATGAGTCACGAGAAACTCCCCAACACGGAGACCTGCCATGTATGGCACCATGGCGACAGGCAACAACTGAAAGCCGTAAAAGGTGAAGGCGCAATAACATTACGCTATAAACTGTGGCTTCACCGGCCATCTCGCCACCACGCCGACGCCTCCTCGTAGCTCCAGTCCCTTCACAAGTCCGACGCTGCACATATAACAAGCAGAACTTATTCTTGCTTATGACCGACAGTATAACATCATTCTGAAGTATTTTAATTGTTTGAACAGTAAATTAAGTCGACCAGTGCTTTACAACCGTCAGCAATGTAGACTAATGGAATCATCAACATTTTATCTAAACTTAATGAATCTTTCATACGGTCGAAGGTATAAAGTCATTCCATTTTGACTGGTTTTTCCTTATGGAACAAGAAATGAGTATATGGGATAACCGCAGCGGTGGTACACGTCGGGTTTTACTGTTTTCGCTAACATGTGACAAAAAAATAGAGTATGGGTCACAAAATATCAAAATGTAGATGGTATTCAGTAATGCTCAGAAATCTGTTACCGGCTACACAGTCTGTGGGTGTTACCACTTCTGCTTGCCTATGTGAAGATGGCATGGCTTCAGTCACTGGTAATGCGAGATTTTGGAAGGCGTTATTGTCCAGAAGAGTGAACGCACGTCCGTGTACCGCCACCAGTCGCAGACACTGTGTTGTCAGCTGTGAGCTAGACGTCTATACGCCTTTCAGGGTCATTTCCGTCCGCATTTCTTTTTTAGGGGCTGGTTTTCCAATTTTTATTGTAGTCTCTGGAAAGAGTCTTAATGGTGTCTCTGTATGTGCCTCGAGAAACTTCCACACTGCCTTCCCTGGAAATGCAATATTCGAATGAAAATTGTGCTAAACATCAATGACATACTATTTTTAAGGCAAACATTTCACTGAATCGAAGTTCTATAGTTTAAAATCCAATAAACAAAGAAGTTCCACTTACTTAACCATATTCTTACCACATATGTTCACAGTTAACAAATCGGCTTCGTTCGGATACACCAAAAAGATTTTCAAACATTTTACAGAGGACTAAACCAGAGTGTAAAGGCGTGTAAAGTGTGCTAACGCAGTGAAGATATAGTCTCGGAGCCAGCAGCATCGTTGATTTGTCATTTGGGATCATTTAATTTTGTTTATATACGATAATTGTTATCCTAACTAAGCGACAGTCGATGATATTATGCCAAGATGGGCGTGGGGGCTGGTTACCCACATAAGTGTAGGAAATATTCAGAATGAAGTTACAGTTAATGAGGTGATATTGGAGTATGTGTTCGTACAGTATCTTGAAAGTAAAACCTCGTCGGGTGGCGAATTATTGGTGTGTTAAATGAGCTGTTCTAGATAAATACATCAACGTAATGTCCAAAGGACCCGGAGTAAGCTGACATTCTCCTTGCAACTAAAACTCCAATCAAACACCATAAAAAATTCCAGATTCCTGTATTACGGAACCATGAATAAAATCAAGTAATGTAAAGACCGGCCGGCCGCGGTGTTCTAGCGGTTCTAGGCGCTCAGTCCGGAACCGCGCGACTGTTACGGTCGCAGGTTGGAATCCTGCCTTGGGCATGGATGTGTGTGATGTCCTTAGGTTAGTTAGGTTTATATAGTTCTAAGTTCTAGGTGACTGATGACCACAGATGTTAAGTCCCATAGTGCTCAGAGCCATTTGAACCATATTTTGTAAAGGCCATTGTGTTGACATTATGTAGCATTACACAGTCGGTAACATCCTTAAGAAGTGAGCCGTGCGCGGCTCGCGGTCATGGCGTTTATTGCTCTTCATCTTTTTTGTGATTCTGTCACCTCGTTTTTTATTTTAATTCGATTTACTGGTATCACTAGCTGGCTGGTTTGTTTACCCGTGAGTGGCAGCAGCAGCGGTTATCGATAAGGGCACTGTCGTACCATCTCTGGAGCGACTCCTGGTATTTCCGGGTCGTTGTGTGTCTGGAGTCAGTCGGAGACGGAGCGCCAGTGTGATGCGGACAGCCAGTGCTCGCCGACCGCTGGCGGCACACTTCAACTGTCCGACGGAAGGAGACTGGGGCGGGACAACCGTTGGTTGGTCGTTCGGTTGGTCATCTCATCGGGCGACGTGTATTTGGTATTTTGAACGTTTTCTGGGCCTTGTCAGTTGGTCATCTTGTCGGACATAGGTCGGTTCCTTCCTTGTGCAGAGATGTCGTGGCCAGTGGGCAAGAGTTACCTCTGCGTGGTTGGGTCCAAGCCAATGTGCACGGGTCGCCGTGTCTCAAAATTCTGAACGGACATGGAGTTGAGTCAGGTGGAGCTGTAGTCAGCTTCGGACAGCCAAGACTCGCCCGACGGTTACCGACACTCTTTAACTTCGTTGGGAACCACCTGGGTTGGTCGTTCCTTAGCCCACCGCTTGTGGAAAATCTCTGTGTGTCGAATTGATTCGTCCTTGTTGCTTTTACGATTGTTCAAGTTCTTGTGCAATTGTGTTTACGCGGAACTATGTGTAGCTTCTGTGTTTGGGCATTCAGCCGACCAGATACTTGAAGTTTTTTAAAATGATTTTCTGTTGTACTTTGTAAAGACTTATCTTTAAAGTCTCTCTTTATATGTAAAGAAATTTTTTTTAATAGGGCTTTCTGCCGAAGAATTAACTTGAATTTTCTTTAACATGGTCTTTAGCCGGAATTTGTAAATTCCTGGTTTTTAAAGAATTTCCTTAGCTGATCTGAAATTTTTGTGTCAGCGACCTCTGTCAGGTATTGAAACACAATTTATCGTCGTCTTTAATATTTTCCTAGAGTAGTAATTTTCACTTTTGATACGTTTCTCTCCTTATCGCTGCGGAGGAGGGTGTTACTGCACTAATGGCTGCTTCGGGAAAATGTCATTAGCAGATTAACACCGTTTGTTTATCTGCTTTTGTTTCTTTCAGAACAAAAAAACGACTTTTACCTAACTATTACTGACTTACCTTTGAAAATTATTACCCTTTGCAATTTACAAAACCAAACTTCTAATGATACACTGAAGAGTGAAAGAAAGTGGTTCACTTGCCTAATATCGTCTAGGGCACCCACGAGCACTCAGAAATACACAACACGACGTGGCATGGATTCTACTAACGTCAGAAGTAGTGCTCGAGTGAAATGACACCACTGATGTTACAGGGCGGTCCATAAGTCCTAAGAGTATGAGGTGGTTCTTGGCTTTTAAAGAATTTCCTTAGCTGATCTGAAATGTTGTTTCGGGGGTTAGCCGAGAAGATATTGTAATTTTACTTAAGTAAGGTCTTCAGCCGTTCCTCTATATCCTGGGGTTTTAAAAGCAATAATTTAAACTTATTCCGGAAAAGTTATTTGGGCCCTCAGCCGTGAGTTGATCTTTGTTGTTTTAAAGAGAAAACTGTGCATTGGCTTGAGGAACAAAGTTGTGAGTGTCCTTTTATAACTGACAGTAATTGCCCTTGGCCCCTTTCCACAACCTGATCCGCTCTGTCCCGCTAAACCGGATTTCAAGAAGTATTGCGTAATTGCTTAGAACTAACCACGTGGTCTTCGTTCTGACAATGCAACAGACGCACATGTGTTAAGCTTCTAAAATATGGTCTTTTTAATTCGAAAACGCTCGCGATTATGTTTGGATCTGACAGAATAACAGCACTGGCGTTCTCGATACTGCGCTTACAGTAACGAAGAACCGTATAATAACAAATTGGCGTACGCAAATGAGAACATCAGATTAATTTTACCATCAGGCTGACTCGATCAGATGCTCTGTCGCATTTAATGTACATGACAGGCCAGCGTTATGGTGGAGTATGCAAAAAACAGGGTGTATAAATAAATTTTACGTACCGGTGCTCTGTAGGTACAGTCCGAAATCAAACACTTCGAAAATTTCGTCATTATTGTACATTTCGCGTGTAGGATGAGACCTCTTCCTCCTTGCTGCTGACTATTTTGCGCGTGCGCTAGCCATATCGATAAGTCAAATTGAAAAGCAAGTAAATAGATCAAGAATGACCGAATAGCGAATACGAGAAACGTTCCTGACCCCACATGTCGAGGTTAACCTGTAACTATCGACAGACACCTGTCGCAGGAAGCCCGGACGCTAAGGAGTGTGGCTTGAGACGGGCAGCACTAATCTGCTCCGCAAGCAGGTAAGGACACGCCCGAAACTGTCCGAGTTCGACCTGACGGAACCCAGCCGCCTGCGTCCCACTCGGTCGTCTGTACACTGCTGAAGACTTTCATAGCTACTAATATTGTTCTTCTTCGGACCCGCGCATTGCCACTCTTTATCACTAGGGTCGTAGGGGGCGAAATTACATATACTAAAAATTTCGAGAATGCAGAAGCCTACATGATCTCTTAAACCAGGCTTGTGTATTTAAAAACAAAGAACACCTATTAATTATTCATAAAATTCAATCATTATAAATCAAAATTTGTAATACATTAGTCAACAAGTAATTCATTATTATATATCTACATAACTCATTTCCATTACAACTGTAATAAATTAGTATTTCTATAAAATTTCTTGTAGTAAATACTTACTATTATCAGACAGAATTCAAAAGCCGGCCGATCCTAGTGAAATTTGTGGTGGAAAAAACAGTTTCGCGGCCAACTTTCGCTGGGTTCTCCCGTTTCCGCTGCCTTAATTCCACCAATTCTTTATGATCATATCATCATTCGTTCATTCCACCGTCCCCAATAGCCCCAGGAACAAAAATGTGGGACGTTCAGCTAAAAGGTAAGTCAGTATAAATATTTTTTACCGATGAAAATTCCTTTCAACATCACAGGGTGTTACCGACCAATACCTAAGCACTGAGATTTCCAGAGGTTTACACTGTGTGGAAACTGTATATAATATGGCATGCGGGCGCCCTAGTTCCGGATCGGGAACTATCAGCAACTGTCGGGAGATTCTGTGGCTTGGCGTGCCTATATGTACATGTTGCTAACTGTGCGGATTAGACTGAATTTGTCGTCTTCTTTGTTGCCTGCTATGTCGGTCGCCGACAGTGTTTACTAGCTGTGTTTTCAATATTTTCACTGTTTCGAAAATGAGTGATGATTCGGTTGCCGGCCCATCGCATGAGTTACCGTCGACTCCAGTTCGGAAAAAGAATCCGGTCGTAAGGAGCTTTTGTCGTAAAATGATGATGAACCTAGTGAAGTGCTGCGAAGACTACAAATAAATAAATAAATAAATCACTGTTACACCGATTTGGCAGTCTTCCCTCAGAGCTGCAACGTACACTGGGACGAACCTGCGCGTTATTGCGAGTGTTAGAGAATTTGCCAAGAATCACCCAGACGTATCCCCAGGAAAGTATGGCAAAAAGAGGTTTGTTTCAGTTATAATCCTATTAGAGAATATTTCTAAATAGCTCCAAATTCTGTTGTAACTAATTTAAAATGTGTACTCTTTTACTGATAGGGCCAGTAGAAAGACAGATGCTGAAACGTCCCCTTAGAACAATTATACATGACATGACTGTGCTTAAACTGACACATAATATTTTTAGCGCAACGTAATCTGACTTTCAAAAATCCCCACAGAAGAATGGCCCTGACTAACATTAACCTATACGTTTCACAAATCACCTAACTCACAAAAATCTTGGTTACTCGAACCACTGCACTACAGCGAGCACCACTACTGCCAGATAAATAAAAGATTCAAACTACGGAAGGCACTAACTACTGATAGGTATAATTAGCAAATGAAAGATTTTGATAGAGAACAAACAATGTATTTACCTTAATAGTGTTGAAAAATCATAATATACATAGCAGTTCATAATATACAGTACTACAAATTTCAAAATTCCGCCATCTCTCTCCCCACATCCACCACTGCTGGCGGCTCACCTCCAACTGCGCAACGCTACGCGCTGTTCACATCCAGCTGCCAAACACTACAATGGCAGACAACAATGCAAACTAGCCACAGACTGCACACAGCACAGCCAGTGATTTTCATACAGAGAGCGCTACGTTGCGGCGGCGTTACCAATATAAGAACCTAAACAGCCTACTTACATAGCCCTCATGCTCCCCACAAAAAAATTTTACAAATTGTTTTGGGCACTGGGCAATACATATTTGATAAAATTTTTCATAATCGTAATTACAATAACAAAGAAATCAAATGCACACACTTCGTGATACAATGTTGGTCAAAAGCTAAAATTTTCTCACAGTCCATAAAGACAGTCCTGATCATCCATCACAGTAAAACTGCCGTTTCTTTTATCAAAGTCTGAGCAGTAAAAGACAATGCACACAGAAGTAGTGGATGTCCATGCAGCCTTGAAGAAGTAGTGTTGTCCTTCCAACAGAAAGGCAGTGCAGACTCTTGACATGCAGACAGGTAATGGGCCACAACAGAGCAAACCCATAACAGAGTCTGTCGAAGTTTTGAAGAATATTGGTAGGTAGGTCACCACAGAGCAGACTCACTGTAGTCCTGGTAGAGATTACGGTATTGGTGGGCCACCAGAGGTGCAGACCCACTGCAGTCCTTGTAGAGATAATGGTATTGGTGGGTCATCAAAGATGCAGACCCACTGTAGTCCTTGTAGAGATGGCCAGCAGCCATCTGCTGCGACTGTGCAGGTGCACAATCACCATTGAAGAGTCTTGCAGAGAAGATAGCAAGTCCATAAACCACCACTTGTGCACTCACGAAGTTTTTGAAATTGTCCTTAGAACCAGCAATGCTGTTATCCAGCCCCTTGCGGAATTATTAACACACGTGCAAACACTAACAGTCCCTACTTCTCACATATTGTCCATATACTATGACCAACAGAAACGTGTGCAGTGAAATGGAACTTACAAGTTAGTAATATGATGAACTGGTGTCAATTACCATTTTATAACATAAGAATACAATTACGAAGGTACAAAATACATCATTAAAGAACATAACAATACAGATAAAATTTGTAGTACAGGCTTTACAAAAGAATCGAATTAACATATACATCAGTGTTACAAGAATTATGACATAAGTACATACATAAAAGATCAGAATAACCTTTGAAACATCAACTTCACACACATGAGCATTAAAACAAAACAGAATAAATAATGTCTAAACATCTTTACAAAGTAAATAACAAATTATCAGAAAAATTCTACAATGTAAATCTTATTAGCTAAACACATAAAGACAGGAAAAACACAAATACACAGGGGTACACAAACACATGGAGGGGTGATGCGAAAGGAATGGACGGGGTTTGTTTTACTGCAGTATTTTGCATGGAGATCTCCCTTCGTTCATCATTATTCCCAAAAAGGCCTATCTAAGCCTGCTTCCTGTATTATGTTCACATCCTCTGTCAAAAATAGTTTTTCTCCACTGTACAGTATCCTTTTTTTTTGCCAAACCATTTTCTGATAGCTTGTCAATGCATTTCTTATAAATTCTACATAGTTAGTTTCTTATATAGTCTGCCCCCTCTTAAGCTAACTTAAATCTACTGAGCTCAGATATATATGCCAAGGGACGAGGCAATGCAGCAGCACATACCAAATTAACACAAACAGCAATGCAAGCAGCAGTAAATCTAAATTACCAAGCAATGCAACATTACAACTAATATGAGCCAATGTGCAGCAACAAGGAAAATAAATCAGTAGTAAAACTAGCTTAACAGAGTAACACAAAGTCAAATTCAGTAACACTATGCCTGGCAAACAGCAGCAGAAATAACTTATACCTAAACATGACATAGCTCAAGCAGAAAAAAAACATTACACTAAAGACAATAATGCAGACAAGGGAAATGTATATTCACATCTTAATGTCTATGTAATTAAAGTGGTGCACCACAAAAACTAATTCCACAAAAAATTACCAAGTACTTGAAAAGAAAGTTATATATGCAATTCCTGTGAAGGGAAATGTCTTTTTGTGCTCCTTCTTTTTTTCTAAAGTTATTGGTTACTGGATCTGTAGGCATAAAATATCTATATTAGTACATTCATAAAATTTAATTTTAACCAATGCTGCAGTGCAGCTAGAAACTAGATATTAAAGAAAATGAGCAAATATGTATGAAGGACGGCATGAAACATCATTCATTAGATATATGGCATTTCCTAAGGCAGTAAAAATTCTCTCAATTCTCGAGAAAGACGCTTGTCATAATCAGGTGTGCAGATGTAAGTATCTTTCCAGGTAATGAGCGTGTCGCATTTCCGATGCTTTCTCTAAAGGAATGTCAATGGCGAGGATAATGGCCTCTTTTTTTTTCACCTAATGGCTTATTTTGTCAGACGACTATCTTTCAGCTGGGCGCCCAAAACGCATTACGTCAAGGTCACTTACCTTTCTTACTGAAATATTTACGACAGCAGTTTCTGCTACAGTGGCAGTCTCATATAAAAATATTTCACAGGTCAAGAATTTACGTTGCAAATTTGTAGAAACAAAATCCTATAAATATAACAGTGTCCAAAAAATTTTCGTCAGCATTGTAATACATTCACGCATTTACATACATTTCATAACTCTTAAAGTACGATTCTTGGTTTCCAACAACCTTCTTCACAAACCAGAGTTCCTAACCACTACTCATTATTCCTTACCTTATTCATCGACACTTCTTCAATATTTCGTCATAATAAATACGTAGCATAATCAAATTCCTCATATAGCATCATCTCATTGATCATAAACATACCTCAACAGCATAATACACTTCGTCATCATAATAATAACATCATAACAGATCAATCACATCTCAAAATCGTCATAGCTTTCTGAATATTTTAAAACCTACAAAAAATTCTCTGATCGTTTCAAAAGTGTCATTTACCTGAAACGTACTTTAAAAATCATCATCCCATACCAAATACATCATTCAAAGCACTCATAATATCACAATGGTTCCGAAAAATATGAAGGGTTCACACAGTACAGACAAAATACAGTTTCATAAGTGTGAAGTTATCCAACTGTGTAATTGCGTAAACATGTGTCACTGGCGTAGTAAAAAATGTTTATCTCTCAGTTAAATGATCAGATAGCTGTGTAATTTATGAGTTAGAGAAATATGGTACCGATGTGTAAAGTTGTATAAGCAAATACCATATTAGCTAGGGCTCCTTGTGCTTGCCAAACACATAATACACAAAGTAAGCGTGTACCCCCCTGAGGATTAATGTAATTATACCCTCAGGTGTTACAGATTACAGCAATGGAATGAAATGTATCACAGAAAACTTCCTTTGTATTTCCAAAATCTTGAAAAATAAATGGTTTAAGTACAAAATTAAGCACTCAAATGCGTGTCCTGTAGCGCTAAATGTGCATCTGGTTGTAACATAATCTCTGTGGAAGTGTCGTAGTTATCGTCCTCCGAAAGCTAAGTTCTGCAGAAGTCAATGTACTTACCTCATGATAAACAAAAGTGAAATGCTTTGCATAGAGATATCTTAGTTATTACGCTTATTGTTGTGATGATGAAAGTACTGTGCTGTAACGTATTGTTGTGCTACGGAAAAGGCTGTCTCATTGTAGCTATACCACAAAAGTTACTACTAAACATGTTTTACTTGACAGAAGAATTCAGAAAAACTGTGCTGATGTAAAACAGATACACCGCAAAAGCAACATTGTAAATTGTCACTCATTAGTAGCGTCGTGATAAAATCGCGTAGCTGTCACATAAACTAACCACTGTCTCATCTGGTATCTCACAGAAACTACCTTAAATCCAGAATGTATTTTCAAGTAAACCAAAATGTTGCATTAGAATCTCATTAGCAGTACCAGTACATGTTCTAAGTATGTGAGCCTTATAGTCGTTACGTAATCGTGCAACTAACAAGCAAGAATGCACACACCCAATAACACTGTGTCATCTGTTCACAGTAACAATGCATTCGTAATTTCTGTTTAAATAAGTTCTCTTGGTTCTTGACTGGATATTTAACTTCAAACATTGTTGCATGATAACAGTTTCTAAGTCTGACAATGCATACTAGAAATGTGAAGTGAAACGTTTTATGGCAAAGACAAAGTTAAAAAGCAGATTATCTTTCAATAAACGGTTTTACATGTGAAATGTGGTGTAACCCTTTACTCTTCCTAGAACGCAGAGTTACAACTTTAACACAGTTATCAAGTGGTATACGTCGGTAAAGAATACTGGAATTTTTCTCTAGGTTAGCGTCTATGTTATTTTTCTCTGAGCCAGCCGGCGCACGCGGCAGCCTGCGGTGCGAGTCATTGTCTGTTTCTTTGTTGGCGCGCGTCGTTATAGGGATTTGGAGACCTAATTTCTACAAATTCACCGTGACGAGAGTGCGCTGCTCTGTTTGAATCCCGCCAGTTCTGATGCAATTCAGGTCTGTCGTTACGATCATATTGTCTGTCGTCATGTCGGTAGATTCCATAGTTTCTTTCTTGTCGGTCACGTGGTGGAGAACTTCTCCCTGAGTCGTAACTGCGTGCTGGACCATTGCGTCTAAAGTTATTCTGTCTCCCTTGATAATAATTATTTTGGTTCCCATATTGTCTGTTTCTCTGATTGTCTCTGTGATAGTTATTACCACGGAGAGGTGATCTTTCCCTGTAATTATTACTACTCTGCCAACGGTTTTCATACGGGTGGTGTCTGTTCTGGTCACGATTTACGTTGTAAGAATAGCCTTGTAGTGTCCATTTATTATTTCTGTCATCGCAGAATTGTGACAGATGTGACCTGTAATTGTTGTACTCCTGTTTTCGCATTCTGCGATTGTCTGTGTCAATTTCTAATTCTTGTAAGAGTCCCTGAAAAGCTTCAATGTCATCTTTGCAACGTCCTGCTAAAATAATATGTCGTAAATGTTCAGGCAGTTTGATTAAGCAAATTCGGATGAGTTCTGAGGGGCTGTATGGGTTTGACAGGTACTGATTCTTGTGCAACATGTCTTCAAAATATTTCACAAGACTGGAAAATTCAGATTGTTCGAAATGTTTCATCATTATGTTGCTATGTTTTACTCGGTCTTGTGTAGCTTGTGACCAATACGCTGAGAGGAAGGCATGATAAAATTCTCCTTCACTGTGACAATCGTGAATGACCGATCGCATTCTTACAGCTGGTTCATTCTCCAAGTAGCCACACATAAATTCTAATCTGTGTTCTAATGACCAGTTGGGAGGAAAACAATGAGAGAATTGATGGAGCCACGCTTGTGGATGAATGTCGTTGGCAGAATTCTTAAACGTTTTGAATTTACGTGTAGTAATGAACAGCTTATAGTCAAAATCATCATGTCGGCGAGTCGCATGTCGGTCACTGTTACGTCGTGTCGGCGGTTCCATCTCAAAATTCGGTGCACATTGCCAATTTCTTACATAACTTCTGAAATGCCCTGTGTTATTATTTTGTGGCTGTTCCGTATTTCTATGTCCCTCTTCCCGTATTGGGGCGTGAGTGTCCTCTGAAATACGTAGTTCTTGTTTTACCTGTGTCAGCTGATCTTCTACTTCCCGGATATCTCTTTGGTGTTGCGTATTAATTTAATTCTGATTTTGTTTGAATTTCCTAATTTGTTCGCACTCTTCTGTGTCATGAAAGACTACTGGTTTTGTCTCATTCAGATTATCATCTACCTTCGTAGATAAATTATTTAGCTGATCTGAAAGTTCAACTACTTTCTCTGATAATGAACTAATTTCCTCCATGTGTCTTTCTGAACCAATTTTCAGAGTATCTACTGTGTCCTTTAAGTTTTCTTGAGTTTTTGAAAGTTGCGTAACCAAATTGGTAGATGCAACTGAGTCAATTTTAGCTTGCAAGGTCTCATGATTTTCATGAACAATAGTTTGCAGTTCTTTTATGGCTGCTTCGTTATTCTGTAATGCATTTTCATGCCGCGAAAAAATAGGTTGAAAATGCTCACAAATTTGTGTTTTTACGTCATTACAGACTTTTTGACATTTCGATTCAATGTTATGTAACTCAGTAGTTAAATCTTCACGTGTTTGTTCAAGCTTATGTTCCACTGAGTCTAACTTTTGAAGCTTGTGTTCCATTGTGTCTAACTGTTGCTGTGTTTGCCTCTGGTGTTGTTCCATTGTTTCTAACTGTTGCTGTGTTTGTCTCTGGTGTTGTTCCATTGTGTCTAACTTCTGAAGCTTTTGCTGTGTTTTGTCTCTGATTTTGTTCCATTGTGTCTAACTTTTGAAGATTTTGTCCCATTTGTTGCATTAATTGTAATAACAATGCATTAGTGTCTGGAATCTGTTCATCTACACTTTTCGACAGTGCATTTGCACCAGCAACATTCACATTTTGACAAGCAGAAAATGTGTCTTGACTCATTTGAGAAAACGGTGAGAACCCAAAACCTGAGTCTACAGTATTTGCAATATTGTGTTCTGTCATTCCCAATTCCTGAGGCGAGCTGTTGCCGACCGATCGATCGATAATGCTTCCCTGTTTACTACCTGTTTCACTGTCTACACCATTATTTGACGCCCGCTCCATTTCCCTATGCACAGTTACCAAATTACTACTTTGAATATTAGTTAATTCATTACATGGTGGCGTTAACACACTGCTTTCGTCTTCACTGTCATTTCTCAGTTTACTTTGGAGCCTAGTGTTACGTTTTTCACACGCCATTATTGTCACAATATTTCACACAAAACAGAAAAACACAATTTGAAGAGTAAAAATAGGGGAACATATTAACATAGCACTAAAAATGATATCTAGTTAATTGCAAGCGCAGCTGCGAAATACTTGGTGCAAATCTACATGCATGCCACAACTGTTTTACTGTGTAACAATGAAAAACCACAACTACCAAGGAAATTCTCTCTATAATTACGCACTAGCAATAAACAAAAGCTACACTAAATACACAAACTACAAGAAAAAATCAGAAGATTCCAGTGAGGTATCCTGGCAGGGTCGCCACATGAAACGTCCCCTTAGAACAATTATACATGACATGACTGTGCTTAAACTGACACATAATATTTGTAGCGCAACGCAATCTGACTTTCAAAAATCCCCACAGAAGAATGGCCCTGACTAACATTAACCTATACGTTTCACAAATCACCTACCTCACAAAAATCTTGGTTACTCGAACTACTGCAATACAGCGAGCACCACTACTGCCAGCTAAATAAAAGATTCAAACTACGGAAGGCACTAACTACTGATAGGCATAATTAGCAAATGAAAGATATTGATAGAGAACAAACAATGTATTTACCTTAATAGTGTTGAAAAATCATAATATACATAGCAGTTCATAATATACAGTATTACAAATTTCAAAACTCCGCCATCTCTCTCCCCACATCCACCACTGCTGGCGGCTCACCTCCAACTGCGCACCGCTACGCGCTGTTCACATCCGGCTGCCCAACCCTACAATGGCAGACAACAATGCAAACTAGCCACAGACTGCACACAGCACAGCCAGTGATTTTCATACTGAGAGCGCTATGTGGCGGCGGCGTTACCAATATAAGAACCTAAACTGCCTACTTACAATGCTTATAGTGATGAGTAATCGTACACTTCTACCCATTTCTGAAAATATTCGAATGCAATTTCAGTTCGTAAAATATGGGTTTTATTCTCTTCAACCCAGAAGGAAAAGCGATAAAATTAAATCAGTTGGTGATGACTTCAACAAACGAATCATCAAGGACACAATAGATTACACTGTACAGAAGGTTGTGCCCACTGTGTGAAAACTTCTGCCAGTTCTTCAACAGAAGATTGATTGGAGCTGGAGTACCACCTCTCTCTGAAAAGTGTTAAAGACCATTGGTTTCGTGAGGAGAAAAACTGAAAATAAGAGAACTTTTATTATTGGAATGTGGCGATATCGTGCATTGGTGGTCCCTGTTCCTCGTCGGGCAGAAAAATATCAGGGAGACTGGCACAGAAATTTTTTATTTCGACGAGTCCTGGATATACAGTAACCTAAAGTGCGGAAAATTCAGGCAAAAAAAGATGTTGAGATTGTTACTGCGTGTGGAAGCGTCTCCCAAGACTAATAGCTTAACGTTTCGGTTTTAAAAACTGATTAGTTAGGCAGGCCGAGCTTAAGTTCCGGGCCAAATAAACCTGGGAGATTACCACGGGCAGATTAATTCCGCTAATTTCGAAAAATGGGTCGATGAACTTGTACTCCCAAATCTTCTCCACACTCTGTAATAATCTTGGTCAATGCACCTTATCACAGCAGACAACTCAACAAACAGTCCATCAAATACGACAGGAAAGTATATATGATACCTAGACAGCAAAATAAAAAAATCCAATGCGATGAGAGTATGACAAAGGAGGTTCTTTACTCCAGGATTCTGGAGAATAGGGCGGCAGCGAAGTCGTATGCGCAATTGGCATACTGGCAACAAGAAAGGGCCACAAACTAGCTTACCGCCATACAAATGCGATTTGAATGCCATTAAGTAAGCGTGGGCAAAATAGAAAGACTCTTTCGGGAGCACAACATTACAGGTTACATGTCGTCTGACAATCTATTGACCCTTGCAAGCGCTTTTTTTCAGGCTGTTACTGAGGAAGACTGCAAAGGTTACTGCAAAACGTTACAACAGCTTGAGCAGGAGCACTGGAGGCATGGCGGTGTGATGGAAAAAAGCCATTGACAAGCTCACTTCAAGTACCAGTGACGAATCAGACAAAACGATTACGTGCGGAAGTGAAACGGTTAGTGCGTCGGAATTATCAGAGGCGTCAGCAAACTTGGCCTGTTCCATTCTTGTTTTATTATACATATGTGTTGTATGTTACGCACGCCTAGATACAACACAAGACAGCTATTGACATTCGCCGTCTCTCGCTGACGTCAAAACTTCGTATCCTCGCAGGTATTTGACCTTTCCATGTCGATGGTGTTCGTTCACTCAGTAATTTCTCTTTGGTTCAAAATGGCTCTGAGCACTATGGAACTTAACATCTGAGGTCATCAGTCCCCTAGAACTTAGAACTAGTTAAACCTAACTAACCTAAGAACATCACACACATCCATGCCCGAGGCAGGATTCGAACCTGCGACCGTAGCGCTCGCACGATTCCAGACTGAAGCGCCTAGAACCGCTCGGCCACACCGGCTGGCAATTTCTCTTTGAACAAAGGGCAAAGCGACACTAAGATACATTACGTATCAAGTAGAGTATTTGGACTAATTTTTGTACAAGCTGTGTTGAGAATGATTCTGTTACTAGTCTCCAATTAGTGATGTTGTTATATTCAATGCCAGTCGCCCACGTGACCCCTTTTACTATTTTTAATCGATTGTGGTGCAAAAATTTCTAGTGTTCTCATAAGTACGAGGGTGAGTCAAATGAAAACCTTAAGTATTTTTTAAACATTATTTATTGTGTATAAGTGATACAAAGCTGTACCACTTTTCAATATAATCTCCCGCACGCTCAATGCAAGTCCTCCAGTGCTTACAAAGTGCAAAATTTCCTTTAGAAAAAAATTCTTTTGGTAGTCCGCGCAACCACACGTACATCGCGTGGCGTACCTCTTCATCAGAACGGAACATCTTTCTTCCCACTGCGCCTTCGAGTGGTCCAAATATATGGAAATCACTTGGGCCATGGTCTGGTGAGTATGGTGGATGAGGAAGACACTCAAAATGTAGGTCTGTGATTGTTGCAGCTGTTGTAGGGGTAGTGTGGGGCTTTGCATGTTCATGTTGGAAAAGGACACCTACTGACAGCAATCCACGTCTCTTTGATTTGCAGGCTGTAGATGGTTTTTTAGGGGATCTGTGTATGATACATTGGTGACAGTGGACCCTCTAGGCATGTAACGCTCAAAACCGACGACTTTTTCGTCCCAAAAGGGAGTCAGCATAACATTCCCTGCTGATGGTTCTGTTCGAAACTTCTTTGGTTTTGGAGATGAGGAATGTCGCCATTGCTTGCTCGTTCTCTTCGTTTACGGTTGGTGGAAGTGAACGCAGGGTCTTCCAAGAAAGCCATCACCTTCTCGTTCAAAGCGCCTAGGAAGTTCTCCACAAGCGTCAACACGCCGTTCTCTCATTTCAGGAGTCAGCTGCCGTTGCACGCATCTTGTAGACACTACATGAAACTGGAGCACATCATGCACAATGTGGTGTGCTCACCCATGTCTAATCTGCAGTGTCACTCAGCGGCTTTCCTTCACTATCACTTCAACTGCTGCAATGTTCTGTGGAGTCACAAGTCGTTGTGCCTGACCTGGACGAGGAGCATCTTCCACTGAAGTCACAGCGTTTGCAAACTTCCAACTCCATTCGTAGACTTGCTGCTGTGACAAACATGCATCACGGTACTGGACCTTCATTCGTCGGTAAATTTCAATAGGTTTCACACCTTCACTACACAAAAACCGAATAACAGTACGTTGTTCTTGCATGGTGCAAGTCGCAAGTCGGGCGGCCATCTTTATACTGATATTGCGATGGTATGTACGCATCTGCACTATGCTGCTACCTGCAGGCCATTCTGCTCGCTGTTTGTAGCACACTTACCAACTTACAGGATAACGGCGCGAAATTTCGATTTATTATTACAAATTTAAGGTTCTCAGCAGACTCATCCTCGTAATATGCACTTTGTTTCTGAAGCACTAACTACGTGAGGTAGAAGAATCACTAACCACAATCAAATTAACTGCTGTTCACTCGTGGCGATTGTTATCTACATTTGTTTTTGCACGTATGTCGTTTAATTGAACACTGCAACTCTAAGTGGGAGAAAATGTTGCGTTGTTCCTAAACCGTTGTAAATTTTACTACTCCGTATTTTATTCAAAGAAACTCATAGTTTTAGTTTATTATAATGTCTCCATTGGCATAGCACGTGTGACATAAGGAAAAAATGTCCTGTTTTGCAACCTGTACTTACTATACACGATTGGCGAGAACCGCAGCCGTAAACCTTACGCGGCCTCTCTCGAAGCTTCCACTACCTCAGAGAAGGCGGAGGGAGGCTTCAGTTCAGTCTCCATTACAAAAAGTTGGTTTGGCTAAGCTGACAGGTTATTTTGAAAACGGTTTGTTGACCTAACGCCATTTTTCGTTAAACGTAATCTGTGTGATGTTTCCTGTTTGTGACGAAGGGCGTTGGTTTCCGGTGGAAGAGGCTGTAAATATAAAGCGGCAGGCGGGCAGGCAGGCGGCCAGAGAGCGGGTGCTGGTGTGTGCGCGGCGCCCGCATGGCCATTACGCGGTATTTGGCGAGGCCTGCCGGTCCGGCGCTGCTGTCCCCCTCGCACGGCGACAGTGTTGACTGTCGCCGCGGGCGGGCGGCGACCGTGGCAGGGCAGCGCCGCTGCGCAAACACCGCCGTGCAGAGCAGAGCACAGCGGGGCCCGGCAGCGGCGGCCGTCTGCCCGCGACAGCGACTGCGACATCCGAGGAGATGTCCGCCGCAGAACCGCCACTGCTGTCGATACTATCCACTCCCGGTGTCCATCGATAGGAGCTGCTGAGCTATCGACACAAAATGTGAACGCACTAGCTTCTATCCCAAAGTACGCAGAGGCTGACAAGTGTGGATAGTAGCTGCCGTATACCGAGAAGAATGATTTGCAGCAGAATGGAAAACTGGTGGAACAGGATCTCATGGTTCCGGAGAAATAAAGGCTATTTTAATTTTATCCATACTGGATAAGAGATCGTTGTTGTGAATGTCAATGTTAAAAAATATATCGGCTCAACCACATGTTTATAGTGTAAAATATTGTTTCGGAAGTCAAGCTTCCATCATCAGAATAATAAAAAGTAAAAGAACCTGTTAAAACTCTCTAAAATGGAACATGCACCAGGCACAAAAAAATTGATAATAAAATTAAAACATCGTGGCTACTTCCCTTGTTGCAGCTGTGTCTTCCAAGGTGCTACTCCACATAGTCGTCGAAATATAAAAAACTCTAAAATGGTGTCGCATATGGTGTTCAACATCTAATGACATGGCTCTCTCTTCTATCGTCGTAAACCGCCCGTGCGTCTTCGTTGATACCACACACCACGTAGCCAAACACGTCACTGAAACGCGAGTGATCTCACGCGCAAGTAATCAAGGAAGTCACAGAGATGTCTATACAAACAGATAACGTATACATGTTCCAAGGATCTAATGAAATGATGCTATCCTGCCAATTGCTAAAAATGTAGTTACTAAAAGAAACCAGTGAAATGTCTGAAAAAGTTATTTGTATCACCAGTTAGCTGTTCATTCAGTGTGTTCTGATTATCCACGCTATGTATCGTAATTTCCAGTTATTCAAGTAGATCCAACTTTTTGCCTTTCTCCTGTCTATGTAAAATAACGCGATCCTGATCTATTCCCAACATGGGGTGTCCAGTTTCCCAAATATGCGTGGCTACAGCTGACTTTTCGAAATTATTAAGCCGGAAAGCATCGCTATGTTCTTTGTAGCGTACTTTATAGGACCTACCAGCTTGGCCTACATAGCTTGCCTTGAACGTGTTACACTGAATGTTAGAGACCAATAATACGCTGCGGTTTAACCTAAGAAATAATTTACAGCAGGAAAGTGATGAATATGAGAGAGCTGGGGCGATGACATCGGCCTGTTACATCACTTCAGACGAGTTGTGCAAAAGCCCCATTTCAGACTCGCACCACCTCGACTCGTCGGCCCTTCGCACATTGGCTAACTCAGGTACATTATGTAACTTCTCTCATTTCCCGCTCCACTGTCCCCATCTACAAGCACAGCCATCCCCCACCCCCCACCTCCACCCCCCGTCCCAGGTTACACCCACACTGATCTCTGCCGACAACGACGGCTTCCTAACCGCTCCAAAACGTCAAGGCTCTGTCTTCTGGAAGATGTTACCTCGTATCGAACTTGCTGCACTGAGGAAGCGTGCTATGCCGACAACCCAGTGATCCGTCGATCGAAGCCACGCTCTAATTTACAACTTTATTACAACTAGACATCAATTGCAGAGTCTAAGGACACGGAAGGGTAGTAGTGACTGAGAGGGAGCTATAACCCCTTACCATGTTTTAAGCCTAGACACTGATAAAGCAGAAGTCGAAAAGAAGGGGCATTAAAGTTCGGGGGAAAAATTAAGGAGTTCTTGTTTTGTCAATGACATAGGAATCCTGGCAGAGATGGCAAACTGGAAAGTACCTGACCAGTATGGATATTGTCTTCACTATGACTTACAAGAAGAGTACCAACTACAGTAAAGCAAGAGTAACAGCATGTAGCCACATCAAGTCAGGCGATGGTGATGGCATTACATTAGGGTCTGAGACATTAAGAGTAGTAAACGAATTTTGTAGTTTCAGCAGAAAAATTACTAATTCTGACTGAAGTAGAGAGCATGTGTAGGGTGGACCGAAAATTTCTCCCCCAGTTTGTTTGGAAAAATTTCATTACAGTGTTTTGATTTTACAAAAATACATCTCCATATCTGATCGAGTGATTCGAACAGTCATCTGCTCACTTTTCAGTATTTTATACCGCGTCGCTGACTATGAACACATTCTTAAATTCGTGTCTCAAAATTCTCTGCGAGCTCTGCTGCCTGCTCAGGAGTGCCTGAGTTCCATTCCAGCTGGACACAAGCAATAAGCTAGTCTCAGTTGTTTGTACGGAGTTCTTTGAATGCTGCATCCTGTAATCTGGTCCAAAAATGCTCTGTAGGCTTTAAGTTTGCACTGTTCTCAGCCCAGTCACCCCAAACAAGGACTGTTACCTTCAGAAGGGGCGTAGTTTGTTTGGCTGTGTCAGGTGTTGTCCATCTTGCTTAAGAACTGCATTGTTATGAGAACTGCATTCTTTCTATTTTTGGAGACCGCGCTCTGGACTGCTTGAGCACAGAAAGGACCAATCACTTCTCGATACTAAGCACCAATGACAGTCTTTTTTCCACAAAAACTTCAGTTTTTGTATAGCCACAGATGCCACCATCGACCATTAGTTCTTGCTTTGGTCTGTGGACTGGGTGGATTTTCGCTGCTTCATTTGTACGGAACTGGGTATTTGTTTGTAGTGCTTTAGATAAAGGTCCAGTAGAGACTTGTCTGTAAATAAAATGTGCATCATTTTTTAGTCGTGGTGGCTTCCTTGAGGGCGCGCTCGTGATCCCACTGTGCACGCCTTCCATCGTCTCGGCCCTCGTCGTATCATCTTTGCTATGTGTTCCCTCTGGAACTTTGTGGTGAGTGGTGCGTCGCACACGGAGCTGGTGGGATGCGCCAGAGTACTCTGTGTTATGGCGATTGTGGCGAGTTAACACCATTGCCCGTGGGCTACGGGGACCGGGTTTTCCTGTAGCACTGAGCGTTGCCAACAGCGAGTTTGGAGCGCAAGGAGCGGCTCCCGTCGCGTGCAACCTGGTTACGACTTAACCAGTCAACCGTGGTAGCAGCATGACGTTATTATCACGTGCCTACCTGGAGACCAGAAGCTATTGGCCTCCTCGGCATTTGCTTGAAATTATCTATAAACACTGTTTAATAAGTACTTTACTCAAACATTGTTAATTCTGCCCAGTGTGAGCTCGACAGGATTCCAGTTTCTATATGCCTTTCAGTGACCCCTTTGGGGTTGTCTCAATCTGGGGGTTTCAGTAGGCGCGAAGCTAGTATTTTGCATTGATAATCTTGTACTTGAAATCATGATTTGTTATATTGAGTGTTTGATACTACTGACTCTAATTTCTGTTTGTTGTAGATTGTCCTTATACATTGTGAATTTGATTGAAAAATCTTAATTATTCGTATGTATTTCGCATGAATCTTGGTAACTGTCAGTTTTCTCATGATATAACTGTTATAAAATAAACTATTTTTCTTTCGAAATGATAAATGACGCATCAAGTTAGGCCACCCTCCCATGCGTCTTCCTTAAATTAATCTGGATCATTGTTCTTCGTCTCAACTTTCCTATTTCCATCAGGGTTAACACCGCAGAAACCATGAGACATTACTCTTTCACAAAATTCCTGACAATCAATAATTTTTTTTTTCATGACGGCATGAGGTTTTTTGGTTTAACGTGTTTCCTCCAGGACTCTCTACCAGTAAAGTCATTTACAGTTTTTCTACTTCTTTGACTGATGTCATCTGAGAAATTCAGACGTCTGGCAACTGCCAGTGCTCCGACTCTAATTTTATCCTTTACGATATGGCTTCTATGTTTTTCGTGCTTGTGAGTTTAGTTTGTCTTCAGCTATGTCGCTAACAGTATCATCACCTCTATTAACGCAAAATTTCACCTCAATTAAAGCGAATTGTAACGACTTTCAGAACAAAATCTGTTATCTGAGCAATTTTGATGTTAGGCATTACACTTGCATCTCCGCCTTGATAGTGGGAACGAATATATTCACGTTTTGGTCGAAATGATGAAAAAGACAAATGTCCATAGAGTTTACAAAGTTAACAATTAACTAAAGTAAGGAACGTGTAATTTTATGAAACTGAAAAGAATTAAACTTTTACAACACTTTCATTTTTATTTCCTAATAAAAATTTTGCTATAACTCTACTTATTTTTCTATTCTTTCGTTAGGTATAAACACAAGAATATGTAAAAAAAAATTACTGAATGAAGGATTTTCATTAACTAATGAAGCACAGGTGCATCAAGTTCATGAAATTCATCTGCTTAGAAGAACTACACCACCACAATACTTGCTAGCAGCAAACAAACAACTGTGGGAACATGTTCACTTTGAGTCATCAGGTAATACAACTAGCTTAAATTTAATACAGATAGCAGCATCTGTTAGTGTAAAGTTTTGCTATCTTCAAAGAGCATCAGATCTCGGCAGTTCCTTTAATAAAAAGAACTTAGGACTTTTCTTAAGGTGTTTGTATATAGTGAAACATTGTAAGGAAGTGAAAAGCGGACGATAAGCAGTTCTAGAAAGAAGAGATTAAAAGTTCTGAAATGTGGTGCTGTACAATGATTCTGAAAATAGTTATTGTGACTGACTATTTAGTGAGGAGATATTAAATACAATTGGGGAAAAAGAAATTTATGGCAAAACCTAATGAAAAGAAAGGATCGGTTCAGAGGACACATCCTGAGACATCAAGGAATCGTTAGTTTTGTAATGTAAAGAAACGTGGGTATTAGATTACTTCAATGACCAATTTCCTAAATTTACATTAAGTAAAGAGCTGATACATTAAGAAGCTGACATGGCTGTCTTTGCCTTAACATCGTGTTTATCTTTACATTTTCATCTTTGGAATCAGTAATGTACTTGAAAGTAGGCTTATAACCCAAAACCTAGGTTGTTCAGTAACAACAATAAAATTTGAGAAACTAGGCCAAAACATCGTTTGTTTAGTGAATTTACAATGTTTCACCAAGAACCCACAGATGATCCAATTAAAATGATTCTGGCTTTTAATGTTTACCTTCTCACAAGCCGAATGAACAGCAATAAACAATTCAGTGTTACAGCTGTCTGATCAATGCAAAACTATTTCTGACAACATTTGAAGGGCTTATTTCAATAGTGGTACAAGTCCATTTTTGTTCCTTCTGAAATACAGAGTCCTAAAGTTAAGGAGCGCTGAAAATTCTGCTGTTGATATACCACAGATATTCAAGTATTTACTTGTTAAATGAGCGCTGAAAAATCTGCAGTTGAGAAACCAGAAATATTCAAGTATATACTTAAATAGTTCTGGTATCTCAACAGAAGATTTTTCAGCGCTCATTTAACTTTAGGACATACTTTAATATTTCTGGTATCTCAACAGCAGTTTTTCATTTAACTTTAGGACTCTGTATCTAAGAAGGAACAAATATGGACTTGTACCACTATTGAAATAAGCCCTTCATTTAATCCAGTAAATATGAAAGACGAATCTGCGTATCATCATGAACTAATTACTGAGTCCCACCATAGTAAAAGTGTCATTTCACGAACGTACATCACAACTGAAGAGAAACATGGCCACTCATACGCCTTCCGTACTTATTTCAACCTGCATAGCTTCTCTTCACACGTGCGACAGTTATGACTGCAACACCCGTTCGAGCGACTGCAAGCGAAAATAAAGAGTAATCGTTTACATATGCCTTTGTCCTGTGACGTGCAACTAACGCTACAGTTCTGGCCTTCAGTAACACGTGGTACAGTGCCTCGAAATGGATTTCAAACCTCTGAAGTCAAAGGATCTTATATGCATTTGAAATGCTTCAAACGAGAGACGCTTGTTGTTTGAATGATAAAGATACTGCCAGTTGCTGTTTGTTTGATAGAGGGATTGCTAAGGATAAGTCATGCAGCCGATGCCTACAGACTTTAAATGCCACCTGAAGTACTTCCAAGTGATTTCCCATAATTATTTGCTATTACCTGTGTATGTGAACAATACAGAAAAGGTTGAGTGCCATAAAAAATGTTACTGCTTTACGGACATGCGGAGGAATATTGGGTTTCCTCTACGTAAGAATTTTGTTCCCACGAGTTTCAGCTATGCAAGTGAACGAGACAAAGATTGGAAAGGACGTACAAGGTTAGGTTAGTGGTTCTGAGCACTATGCGACTTAACTTCTAAGAGGACGTACAACTTATCTGTAACGACCTCTTCTCCTCTCCAAATGGTTACAGCGGATACTGGAAATATAACATGAATTGACCGCAAGTACGAATAAGGGTTGCAGTCGAATTGATTCTAGGGAAAGTTTACGCCAGTGCACAAAGGAATTTGGTAAGAAATCGAATACTAAAAGCGTGGCGCAACTTCATAGAAACCCACTCGTTAACTTTACATGGCATTCATTAACGTAATGGCTCTGAGCACTATGGGACTCAACTGCTGTGGTCATACGTCCCCTAGAACTTAGAACTACTTAAACCTAACTAACCTAAGGACAGCACACAACACCCAGCCATCACGAGGCAGAGAAAATCCCTGACCCCGCCGGGAATCTTCATTAACGTAAGGTAATATAAGTAATGTCTCGGCAAGCACTAATGAGAGATGAAATATTTTAAACTTCAAAATCGTGCAAATGATCACTAGAACATTAACTTATCAGCTATCATACAACACAGACGAAGGATATAACACGAAGGCGTGCTGAGAAGTAATGCTTCCGAATCTTTTATGTGAGTATCCTCAAAGCTGCCCTCCCGGTTAGCCGTGCAGTCTAACGCACTGCGTTCCGGGATGGAAGGCGTCCCAGTCCACGGCAAGAATCGACCTTGCGTATTACTGTCGAGGTCCGTTATGCCGGCCAGTCTGTGGATGGTTTTTAAGACGGTTTCCATCTGCCTCGGCGAATGCGGGCTGGCTCCCCTCATTCCGCCTCAGTTACACAATGTCGGCGATTGCTGCTCAAACACTCTCTCCACGTGCGCGTACACCATGATTACTCTACCACTCAAACATTTGGGGTTTGACTCTTCTGGTGTGAGATGTTCTTGGCGTTCCACTAGGGACCGAACCGCATAATAACCCTGGGTTCGGTGTGGGGCTGTGGTGGGGTGAGTGGACTGTTGTAGCCTGTTGCGGGGTTGTGAGCCACTGAGGGCCACCCCAGGGACAAAGCCTCTCCGTCGTTTCTAGGTACGAAGTTCTATACAATACAATACAATATAATCCTTGAAGCTGTTAAATGATAGGGAGTCTCTACATCTTTATTCTTCATGTCTACGTATTTATTTCGTAACATAATCATCTTACCAACAAACACATTTTTCCCTCTGGGATACCTGATTGTTCTTCCCGTCACTGTAGATATTGTGATTTGGTTGACGGAGGCAAAGCCTAACCTCTGCTGGCGCCGCTTCATCAATATCAAAATAAAGTCCACAAAGATGTTTTTTAACTTTTGGAAGCAGATGAGAATCGGTTGGGTTCAAGTCGGGACTGTACGCAATGCGACTGACGGCAGTGAACTCTAGACGTTGGATTGTCGCAGTTATCACAGCACTCGTGTGAGGACTGTTACTGTCCTGCTGAATTAGATGCTGTTCCATGTCTGGAGGAACACTTTTGTCGTTAAAAATTCGATTACAGCACGCTGAGTCTCACGCACCAAGTTACGCTACGTAAGGCCATGTTACACGCCAGAATTCGACGCCCTCTAACGACAGAGGGCCTACCGAGTAACATCCATGACTTACAGTATAATACAAAATTTGGAGGCATAACTTTTCAGCACGCATTGGTATGATATTATAAGCAAGTGAAAATTAAAAATTGCACTGAGTGCGATCAGCAGAGATTTTGTTTCCAGTGACAGTAATACTGGGTATTCCAATTTGTGCAAAACGTCACTCAGAATTCAGGGAAGTAATTTTGACGGACACCCCGCTCAATGACTTCACCTACTGGAAAACCAGACTAGCGGAGAAGAGATATGGTGAAAGCATTTTGTGGACGCCACACAAACATCCTAGCTCACACTGTAACCTCCCCCTCACTTACAGACCTTAATGACAGTAAAAATTAAACAGCGTGTACCTAATGGAAATTTGGGAAAAGCAAATGTCACCGAAGTTAATCTGTCAGTAGAGAGGGAGGAAAGGGTTACATCTAAATGAAAGGAAAAATGCATATGAAACTGGTGGACTTAATTTTGAAAAGGGGTAAAGTTAATAAAAAAAAAAAAGTAAATTTGCGGTCGTTACGTTAACAATTAACTGGCGTTAGTTAGATATTTGATATTTGGGGAAAATTACGGTCGCCAATCCTACGGACCACTACAATAATAACTGAAAAGAAAGGTTATTGCACATATAATTAGCACTAAAAGCGTGGCAACTGAAGGTTGACACGTGTTGAGTGAAAACTGAATGTTTGCCAGAAGTAATAAATTTCGCTACACTCTGACTTAATTTAGCAAAAGAATTAATAAAACCGAGAAATTCAAAGTTAATTTAGTGACTGAAATTGATAGTGAGCTTTGTTTCTGAAGCACTACGAAATTCAGTAAAATAAGGTTAGTCTTGGGCTACCTCAACAATCATTTCAAAAGCTACTTGAAGCTACGCAATTTAGAAATATGAGATTTAACTTTGAACTTGAATTTAATGATTCTGAACAATTAACAATAGTAAAATTTAGTACGTACCAAGCTGAGCTGCAGTCACAGGGAAGCTAAAATATGGAAACAAAACTCCCACTCTTAATTTGTGCTTGTGTAATCTAAATATTGTAGCCAGCTATGAATACCTTAACTGAACTTTGAAATTAAAGCAGTGAAATCGAATGATATTATTTTAATGCTGGTGTTTGAATTTCAACGGCACTCGGGTTCATTCCAGAAAAGGAAGGGACCCTGCTGGGTAATGCAATTGGGACAATGAGAATTAATGTTCATGCTAAGTTGCTGTAATTTCGTGAGTCAAATGGAACTATTTTAAAAGCTGAGGTCTGCCATATAGTTCTAAAACTTTACGTGCTTCCAGACACCTTGTTCGATGATTGAAGGTTTGAAGTCGTCGGTCGAGGAGGTGGCGACAATCACTCATTGTCGGCCGTATCTGTTGCAGAAGCTGGATGTTGGCGCACCTTCTCGACACAGTCACCAGGCGAAACGGGCTCTTGATGTGCGCCAGCTAATGCTTCCCTTCCGCGACACCGTGTCAGAAACTATCAGAGCAAGTCGAGCGCAATTACATGCTGCCAAACCCTGAAAGCGGGGCAACTCGTGGGAGCGTCACACGACGCACCTACTCCACCACCTTACTCCAACCAGACTCTCCTTTGCCCGCGCTCCACGCGGCCGAGTTCACACTACCAAAGATCCGGAACACTTTGGTTCTCCACACGACCTATCGATGTATTCGTTCGATAGCATAATTTTCCCTAGGCAAGACCCAGCGTAAAAATACAAACAGTACTTACAAAACAAACCAATTACAAATCGATATAAATGCATATATATATATATATATATATATATATATATATATATATATATATATATATATATATATATATAGTAAAACAAATACAATATGTAAAGACACAGAAATATCAAATCCTCAGGTAACAAAATAAGGAAAAAAATCATAGTACAATAGATGGAAATAGGTGGCTATGCATTTCTGGCGTTACAACACGACGGTATCGAATTCTTCCCCGTAGGAAGTTATCTGTAGTAACATGTAAAACGGAAATGTTCCTAGCAAACGACTCGAAAAATTCTTCACCAGTTTACTTCAGATTTTTACACGATGCTCTAGTGAGAATTCGGATGGACATGGGTTATACATCCTTTCTTAAACAATGTACAGGTTTGCTGTTAAAGCTTGCTGTGTTATGAAAAATCAGCAGGAACGTTTTCTTACTCATTCGGTTACTTAGCTCAACTAACTTTGTTTATGTCAAATTACCTCCAGAAAACTGAAAGTCTGTGATATAGAAATATCGAAATGTACAACACAAAACAAGGTGTAATGCAACAATCCTCAAAGCAGAAATAATTTGATGTGACTACCGTCGTGGCGGGGACAATTGATCGTACTGTCGTTGTGCCGCTCTCCCATTGTATTCAGTGAACCGGTCATTCGACTGTGAAATGCCTGTAGATATTACATTAGCATTTTAGAAAGGTAACCGAGAATTTCCCGTAACTTCGTTCGCGCTATAAGACGGCACTACTGTGAACCGCAACAAACTCAATCAATAAAAAATTAAAAATCCTCCAAACAAGTTGTAACATATATTACACAGCAGCAAAGCTACATGCAAAAGTCGATTAATCCAAGCACCGTTAAATAAAACGTGTGTAATATTGTCATTAAGATGTTTATTTCTGACTAAAGTAAGAATGCTAAGGCTGTAGGTAACCACACACTGTTTAATTGTGTATATAAATTTTATTACATAATTTAATTAAGTTCATAGCATTGGAAAAATAGTCGCATGAGGAGCAAAATAGGCGAATGTGTTATAGTTTAAAAGACTCTGACAGAAAAGTGAGGAACCAGTTGCCTCCATCCTCAGTCTATCATCCTAGCCAAAAATTTTGGCATGCGATCATATTCCCATTATTTTAATACTGTCTCTCCTTACAGCTAAGTCTCCATACTCACTGCCACTGCCTACATCTCTCTCTTCCACTGTCTTCTTTTTCTCCCCTTGATTTACAGTATATAAAATTGCCATTGACTCCTCGCTCACGTACCATGTCTGCTGAAGTCTTCCTTTCCTAAAGCCGCTGTCTCCAACGTACATCGCCAGCTCGGAATTTCTGGAGGGTCAACCAACTTTTCCCTCTACAACCATATGTTCAAAACGTCTGTTCAAAATGCACCCTCCCCTATAGCTACACCTTAAAGTTCGCCTGTCTACGATGGTCCTGAACACCCCCGCCCCCTTCCCCACAAGCCTATTTATGGTCCCCATTCATCACTAGCTTTCATTTCCATTGCCTCCTGTCTCTTTTGCTCACACTTCTTCCATTTTATCCCTCTCTCTTTCTCTTATACTACCATTGCCCGTCACAGACTATCTTAGCTCTCTTTAGCTCCCACTGCTTGTTTTCATCCAGCTCTCTTTATGTTTCACTGCCACTTTCCTTCCCCGTCGGCCCTATCTCCTTCTCTTTTACTAGCGTGGCCTCCTCTATTTTCCACCGTCACAGTCTCTCAACAACTCTCTTTCAGGACAAAAGCGCTTGAATATGGTCACACACCGAAATTTTTTATGATGAAGGCTGAATGAGGTTTGAGACACTGGGCTCCCTGCTTTTCTGTCAGTCTTTGATAGAGGAACATACTCGCTTTTTTGTGCACTGAGAAATATTTTTCTGCTGGTGTCCTTCTTTTCCGTGCCACGAATGGGTGTGCTTCTTACATAAAATGATTGTATAGGGCACTGGAGAGTCGACAGTTTATTTACATACATCGACAAATTTGTATAGTTGGATATATACGAATAACAAACATGAACGCGTAACATAGAAGTAACCAGAAGTAGTTTGATTTTCAAAAGGTAGTTTTGCTACTCATCGACAACACCTCGCCTATGGTTTGTATCTTAAAAGATTAAACATTTTATTAGAAGCTTTTGACTAAATGTTCCGTCTTCCCGGGTTTACATAATTTTTCGCAAATATTTTGAGTTATTTTCAGGCCTGTTACAAACATTTTCAGCCTTTTTTACGTCGCGGCAGTATAACTTTGGACATATTTGTATAGACGTGAAACACTCTGTCATGAATTTTTATTCGTGAAAAAATGCTACCCACAAACTTATTTTAGTAACCTCGTAACCCTTGTGACTACCCCAGAACCCTTGCCATGTGATCACCACGTCAGTTAGAACAACCTCTACGCTCTTACCGCATATTACCTACACAAGTACCGTCGCTTTGAGCCTCTCAGTCTCGGTAACAATATCGAAAAACGTTTCACGGCTCCCCGAGAACCACATATTAAAACAAGTGATAAAAGTATCGATGATAGGCCATGAACGGAAGTTACAAAACTGTAAGCTTTGTATGAAAATCGGTCTATAGGCGAAAATACTGAACATTCCTTTTTCATAATTTTTTTCCTCGTGCACCGTGTGCTTTAGATATCGTATTCAACCGACAACCAATTCAAACTGTTGGTTGTCCCGGCGTTGCGCATCTGAACAGTGTCCTGGAACAAAACTTTGATCTCAGTGAAATGCTAAATTAGAAATATTGAAGATAAATATAATTCCTCCCAAAAAGAAACTGAGTGAAAACTATTTAACTGTAACTGAATACTAAAGTACGTTAATAAAGTTGCGTAACATTAGGTGCTAAGGTTTGACGTAACTCATAGGGCCTCCCGGCCAACGATGTCATACGCTCATTTTTCAACTGTTTACAAACAACTACACTGTTCATTGTTAATTAATCTGATTAATAAATAAATTAATCTGCTTAATAAGCACAATACCTGAAAATTCCGACTGCAAACTGTTTGCACACAAGAATGCGAAGTGAGGTCTGCCCTCAAATAAAACTTACCTCATGCTCAGCATATTGATTTGTGTCTGGGGTTCTGACTTCCCCGAAAGCAAACTGAAATCAGCAAATGCCGCAGCTAAAGATAAATAATCTAATCACTACAGCACTTGTTTCTGGATTGTCTGAAACAATTTGTGGATTCGTGTGGCGTAAGATGCAATTCACACGCCACAAAATATTCAGAACTTTACGGCGAATGATGGAATTACATTTAATTTGAAAGAAAGTCGGTCTTGAAAACTTGAACTCTGATTATTGTAAAAAAGAAAGTACAACGTAAGACCCTAACCATCACTAAATTCTCAAAGTCAAGAACCACAGAACTTCAACCAATTGCGTGATCTATGACATAATGAAAACAATCACGTCACATTATCACTAATCATGATGGGACAAAGATTTCCTTCAATTAAAAGTTCTGGTTGCATGGTCGATTTTGGGGAAGGGGACCAAACAGCGTGGTCATTGGGCCCATCGGATTAGGGAAGGGTGGGGAAGGAAGTCGGCCGTGTCCTTTCAAAGGAACCATCTCAGCATTTGCCTAGAGCGATTTAGGCAGATCACGGAAAACCCAAATCAGGATGGTCGGTCGCGGGTCTGAACCGTCGTCGTTCCGAATGCGAGTCCAGTGCGCTAACCTCGTTAGGTAATTACAAACAAACGTTTATTGATTATATAAAAAAAATTCCTCCAGAAAGATTTCTCCATCAGTAGAATCAATAACGTAACTTTAAACACAAGTTTTCATCTTCTTAATGAGGTGTCCCAGATAATTTCTCTGAGATTCGTAAATACGACATCTCCTTCGCTAAAAACCTGCTCGCTGCTATGCCTTAAATAAGGATGCCCCACTGCTGCGCAACTGATAGGCGACCAAGCGCACCACAGATCGTATTCAGTACAGAGTCAATTATTTTATTCACTACTTGTACAGCGTACTCATTCATCTTTGGCCCAGTACAGTAGAGGTAAATTACTTACATTGGCAGAAAACATATAAGAACCTTATAAAATGGCGATCCACACAGTGACGGTTTTTGTCACTCAAATATGGTTTATCGGATGTTCCTTCATAATGGATAGAGATTTTCGAAAACGGTTAGTAGCATCTCTAGTTGCATGTCTAAGGAATGTGTAGTTAAAATCTGTGCCATTTTCAACTGTTATTTATTTAGATAAATGCATCTAACCGTGCAAAAGCAGCTAAAACCCGCCATTTGGTCCTATCCCAATATGTGCGGTGAAATTAGACGTCTGGATCGCGGTAAATAATGATGATACCGAAAAAACTTTCCAAGTGTTCCGCTCTTATCATGTTGAGTAAACGTAGAAAAATTTCGACTACCAGCCCTGACTATAAAATTGTAAAAGACGTCATCGCCACAACTGGTCCTTTCTGTGCACGCAATACATTTTTCTACTGTGTTATCTCAGGATAGCTATGGCAAAAAAGGCATTCCTGGCCATGAGAAGTATACTAATACCAAATGTCTGCCTTAATTTGAGGAAGAAATTTCTGAAAAATGTACGTCTGGAGTACAACGGTGTATGGTAGTGACACATGGACTGTGGGAAAACCGGAACAGAAGAGAATCGAAGCATTTGAGATGTGGTGCTACAGACGAAAGTTGAAAATTAGCTGGACAGATAAGGTGAGGAATAAGAAGGTTCTACGCAAAATTAGAGAGGATAGAAAACACTGATAAGGACGAAGGGCAGGAAGATAGATCTGTTAAGACATGAGGGAATGACTTCCATGGTACTAGAGGGAGCTGTAGAGAGCAAAAACTGTAGAGGGAAAGAGAGATTGGAATACATCCAGCAAATAAATGAGGACGTTGGTTCCAAGTGCTACTCTGAGATGGAAAGGTTAGCACAGGAAAGGAATTCGTGGCGGGCAGCATCAAACCAGTCAGAAGACTGATGACAAAAAATAAAGAAATGTTAGGAACCGCTCATGAATAGATGGAGTTTTTATAAGCTGCTAAAGGCCCATCATAAACGACATTAACTGCAAAAGAACAAACCGATTTCCTCATGTTGCCCGGACTAATTTGACCCTGTAAAGTAGGACAGCTACAGAACTCCCGCTCTTCTGGTAGGTATACAAATGGTCGCTAGGCCAATGCCTATCCGGAACGATGGGCTCGTGTGGGGAGGAAGGCAGGAAACGTCTCCCACTCCATGAAAACTTTTTAACCTCAGCCAATGAAAGGGCTCACACATAGTCACGTTTGGGAAAATCCACCATCTATCTAAATAGTGGTTGTTAGCCCAGGTCCATGTTACAAGTATCTAATTAAACGTTGCTTCAATTTGTGCCCACAGAAAAATGGTAGGTGCCATATTCTTACATTCTGAGTGCTACACCTCACTTCAGGCGTTATCTCTCCAGAATGTTTCGTCCTAGTGCCTCCCATTAAGCAGTTTCATCGCCCCCACACTGCTCTCAAGGCACCTCGTGTGTGAAGATAGGACATAGCGAATAGTCTATACTGTACCTGTGCAGGAGGACTGCTTTCAGCACCCGAACAACTTTATGACTCTAAGTATCCTGAAACAGCTAGAAACAGGTATCAAGACTGCAGGAAATAAAATGTCCCTCTCACTGTAATAAGAAATAAAGGAACAGAAGTAGTATTAACTATGCAATCATTTGCTGCAGTTACCAGGCAGTGTTAAGAGATTGACTATATTGACTATTAGGATGTACGTATCACAATATAAAATGAGTTACACGGCAGTCTGAGCATAAACTGCCGCGTATCAATAAGTATCGTAAACATGATGCAAGATATTCTTCGAGGTGTCTTCTATTTCATCAGCCAAGAAATAATAAATGCCTTGCTGGTACTTGTGTGAACAGTTTACCACACGGTTGAAATAATTTATTCTCACTTCTCAAAGTGATGTACGTGGCTCTAGTGTGCGCGATTCCTATAAGTAAGTGATTTTTAACTGTTTCGCCACATCGAGCACTAAAACGAAGTTGTGTCCTATAATAGCCAACCTTACGTGTGGGTTTCTTTATTCCAACTTCTCTTGAATAACGTCATTCGTTCACAGCAATTACCCGTCTTTTAAATCGTTTCAGCAGTATCTTTTCGTCTTTTTCGGTTCTCTTTAACTATTTTACTGCATTCCTCATTGTCGGACTTCGTAACATCAGTTTCTTTGCTTATTGTAACCTATACAAATTTTACTGTCTGCTCAAATCCGAATTTGTATATGCGTCGTGATCAAAGCTATCTAAAGCTTTCTTCCAGTTAGTAACTGGCTGTCTACTAGAGGTTCCAAGTTTTCTGTGCCCACAAGCAGCTTGTATTTTTTCTCAAGCAGAACGTTGTTTGCAAAGTGCTCCCAGCATGAAGTTTTAATGCACAAGTGTCGCATAGTCCAATGACATTGGAAAGAAAGGCCCTTCTTGGTAGCGACTGGAAAGTGAGAGTTTCCAATCTAGTCCAAAGCTCTTTTAATGCTCTCGGCTTTTCCTCATCATTGGTTGGAAGAAGACCAACTTTTCTCCCAATGCCATAATTCATAAGAAAAGCTGGATAATAATCCGCGCCAGTTGTGTGAGAGAGAATAAGAGTTAAAATTAATCAGTACTACAACACATATTCATATTGGCTGGTGGTCAGTAAATCGCTGCCTGCTACTTCATCACAGAAATTTTTCAGTCATGGATATGTCTTTGAAGCATTCCTGAAAAACCTGGGACTCTTTCACAGAGTAGTTTATATCTGTTACATGGTGGCCGGTGCAAAAAGAAATAGCGCCAAAATGAGATCCACTATTAACATCCAGCATTGCAATAGTTGTATATTCATCCTTAAAGCAGTAATGATGGTGGTAAGAAGTAGCGATGGTGGTATTGTGATAAATGCATTGTGTCACCTCTTTATATAATCCGTATTCATTTATCTGTACATTAATCTATGTAATTGATTCAGATGAGTGATCTGAATTATTTGTAATTCCTTGTTTACAACAGAGAATGTCTACTGCAACTTTTGTACTTTGTACATAACTGATATTTAATTTTTACAACTTTACCCTACCAAGGTGTACAGGGCGTTCAAAATTATGTGTAGAGTACTTTGAGAGGTGGTAGTCCTCATCGAAACAACAAAAAGAAGTTCAATAAACGTAGGTCCGGAAAATCATGCTTTCCAATATAAATACGTATTTATAGGTAAGTCGCACGACGTTTCCTTGCAGGTTTCAGCACAGTCGTTGCATTGCCGCTCCGTCAAATATGTCGGCAGGCTGTCAGGGTGTCTTACTCAGAGTACTCTACCAACCATTAGTTGGTCAGCAGTCAGCTGTGTGGTTAGGGTAGTGTCGCAGGCTACGTTAGTTTTCTTCGTGTTTGTTTGCCTTATTCTATAGTACAGGGTACGTTTCATGGTTTCTCCCAAACGCGCATTTACTTATGTGTATACTGTTATTGCGCTGTTTGTACGTACCTATCGTGTAATACAATTAAAATTTCGCGCTTCCACCAGTTGCTGCTACTAGAAGCCTACAACACGACAAGTGAAATGACGATACGGTATTCTGCCTATGGTTTAGCAAATAGACGTAGCCTCAGAGCCCATGGCCTCTACGCTAAAGATATCCACAGCCCATAGTGTCGTCTGATAAGTTGTTCGGCAATCTTTTCCAGCGTCTGAGGCCACAGGAACCCTTGCATCTCGGAAGACTGACAGTGGAAGACCCCGCATAGTCCACACGCCTGACACGAAGGAGCGTGTGCTACGTTTGGTGGAAGAAACCACAAACACCAGTGTGCGACGATTAGCGGCAGCAGAAGATGTGTCTCATTCTCTTATCTGGGGACTACTTCATGCAGAATTGATGTAACCATATCATCTACACCGCGTTCAGACCCTAAGACAACAGGACTTTCATGGCAGAGAGCCGTTCTGTCACTGAATATCGCAGGAGTGTGCCGCAGATCCACTGTTCACATTAAAAAAATTATTTACCAGTGAGACAAGGTTCACAAGAGATGGTGTTGTGAATTTCTATAACCAGCATGTATGGACAGATATAAATCCCCAAGCAGTTCTGAAAAGAGGGCATCAACACCGACCCTCAATCATCGTATAGGCAGGAGTGCCACCACGATGGTTAACTGCGGCGCGTTATCTGAACCTTCTCATTAATGTACTGCCTACGTAGGCTGTGCCATTTCAGCAACGAATACAAGTGTGGTTCAGGCATGATGTCGCACCAGCATACTTTCGTCACAGTGTGCGTAATCATCTGAAGTAGACATAATACGACCGCTTTAATTTGTCTGTAACTTTGTTATATCCAGCCAGTTTTTTGGTACAGAGCTCCTGAGGTTGAAATAACCAAGGTAGTTCAACACTGTCTACCGTTAACCAACTCTATCTGCGGAAGCCTACGAAGTTATATTTCGATTAATTGATAAATTCTGTAAGATGTGATTTACACTAGCAATATATGTGCCTATAATCTATTAAACTTTTATTAACATCCGACTAACACATTTAAAGACTTTTGAAGTGAGCAGGTCCTAGCAAACGTTCAGAATAGTCACTAAAATCATAAGCAAATTGTAGTTATTGAACATTAAAACCAAATTGTCTGATGCACAGTAAGGCAGAATTAAACAAGGGAAATATTGTTACAAACTCATTTTGCGATAGGCCTATTGATTCGCTGCTTCGCCTGCAATTAAAGCTAAAACTCGAGTTTCGGCATTCATAAAACAAAAATCAGACAGTAGGTGGCAAATCGCCTTCGTTCCACAACCAGACCGCAAACACAACCCAAACGGGACTACTATGAGTCTGCACGGTATTAAAGAAAAAAGTAGTAATCACGAGTGACGGAACTTATTAACTACAGATTGGATGTAGAGGTAATGTAGAAATTGGATACTTTACAATGTTAGAGTTAGGAACGGATATAATTTTTCACGGTGGTAAATAAGAGGCTTACCTTTATTTGCTTCATCCTCAGTTTTTTCTGAAGGGCCCTCTCATGGCTCCCCTTCGTGGTAGGATTCCGCGTGACGGCATTGCCTATGGAAACAATTTCTTCAGTGTTGGCTTTCTCCTTTCTAGAAAAAACCCAAAAGGTATTTCTGACTTGTCCGTTTGAACGCATTTTCAGCAGAGACATTTCAGTATTTGGAAACACAAACTGATAGTTTAAGCTCGCCAGTAACACGACGCCATAAGCGTTCACTGTTAGCTCTTGAATGTCCAAAATGAACCAACATAGGAGACTGGGACGTTTCCGTAGCGCGGATAGTGTGGGGTGAAGACACACCCCGATTCAGTGCACAGCTATAGATTCTTGCATCATACCTCCATTGTTTGTTGATATGTCTAACAAGCGCGATGCGTTACTCCTATTTCGTTTCAAGGTGTTTCAAAATACGGGTGTTAAGCTACTACTCATTGGTTCTTGTGTAAGCTAAGTGTGAGGAGGAGGTGAGGACTCGAAACTCTCGCCTACTAACGCCTCATCGGTAATCTATCCATAATACTTTGTACCAGTGTTCACGTGCAGCCAAAAATTAAAGAAGTACAAACCTGAGGCGGAACCGAGCAGTACTGAATCGTAACTTGCGGAGAAGAGCGAAGTGGACGTTATTGTTGTCAGTACCTAATACCGTGAGCGAATGGAACGAGTTTGTTCCCGAACGACACATACACCACATACTTTCGGCATAAGCACTGTTACTGTTTGCAGCACATACAAATACGAAGCTAACTGGGGCAGAACAAAAACAACCTGCAGAAACTTTGTAACGAGAGGTCTGAGCGGCCTAATACCAAAATACTCAGAAGGTATCCCCAAGCAGCCTTTAAATGTTTGTCGGTGGATCTCTGGTTCGCCGTATACATGGTCTCTGCGCATAGTTCTTCAAAATGCAGAACAAATCAACTAGGATGAACGTCCAATGATACACTGAGTTCATGTTGATGCTATCGATCTAAATCTCAGAGATCTTAGATCATACGAGGAATTGGTGGACGTTCTACTATATTTGTTGGTGATTTTCGCCAAACTTTGCCAGTTAAAGCTAATGGATTAAGGATTGACATTACCAAACCATTTCTTAAATCTTCATTTATATGGACATTTGTCATTACTTTGAATTTAAGAACTAACATTAAGTACTCTTCGAGGATGGTGAAATTCAGTTTCCATTACCATACTCACTGTTGGAAATATGGAATAACATCTTAAAAAAATGACTCGTGTACAATTGATTCCCTTATTTCCAATGTTTATCCCAACGTCAATGATATTTTACAGAATAAATACCACTGGTTTTGAGAAAGGAAACATTTCTGCATCTGAAATAAACAATATTATATTCTAAACGTGCTAGGAGAACTTACGGAACACCACTCTTTCCATACTGTAGTTACCGTCGAAGGTGTAGTTCAGTATATCTAAATCCACAGAATCCATCTGCATTTTCGCCACAAATTTTGACAGTTTATGTCGGCGTTAGTGTAATACTTCTAAGCTGACTCACTCCTCCAAAAATCTGTAATGGCATCTGTTTTCACATTAAAAATGTTAAGTATTGTCACTGACTCTACTATCCTCATAGGTTCAGCAGCTGAAAGGTCGCCCTCATACACCAGTTTATCTGCCTACTCATTTTAAGCGACTTCAGATACCAATCAAGGTTTCCTTGGAATTGGTTTTCGATTAGAGTGATCTTCCACGCGGTCTATTGCATGTAGCTCCTTCACAATGTAACAGTCCAGAAAACCAAAAAAGTTGTTTATTCCTAAGTTCTATAACTTTAATGTGCCAAAGTGTTTAAAAAACTTATAAACAATATAAACAAAACTCGAAAACAAACATATCATTCAAATTCTTCTCCTACTTTTCGTTGTGCCTTAGTCCCGTAGTTTTCGCAGAATCGGCATGTTGACAATCGGATTTGGAATGGTTTGTGTGATGGGGTGGCCGGATGCTCTTCCTGCCGCTACCCCGTACCCCTCGGGACGGATCAAGTGTACCACAGCTGTCTGCGTCTAGTAAAATCATGAAATGGTGTGATTGTGTTTCATATGTCTGCGACTCGTGTAACTGATGCGGGACCTGGTTCCAGCCCAATATTCACGTAGGGAGATGCGGAAAACCACCTGAAAACTGCATCCAGGCTGCCAAGAAAACCTGCACTTGTCGGTAATCCACTGGGCTGATTCGATCCCGGGCCTGGCGCGCCTACCACGGTTCAGCAAGCAGCGCATTAGCGCTCTCGGTTAACCTGTCAGGTTACCGTTTGTATTCTGAATGACTATTATAATCACAGTCTGCGCCATAGTCGCGAATAGAACAGTGATCAAGAAAATGTAGAACAAATTCCTTTTATTTCTGTCTAAAATAGTGTGTGATGTTTTCACGAGACGCGATTTGCTTTATTGAGGTAAAGCATTATCCGTGGTCTGTAATTAAGTTTATATACATTTTGATACGTTTTTCAGTTCGAAAAACAACTCTTTAAAATAGGTTGCTTTGCACTTACGGTGATTTTTCGGCTGCTTTCTCGCTTACATCGGGAAATGCCGTCTGCAAGCACATGGTTGTTTTTCTGTGTTAGAGACTGATAATTTTACGTCTACTTTTCAGATGTTGTGCAGCACTATGCATTTCTCACAACACACGTTTATGCACACCACTGTATTCTGTTTGTTTTCGTACTTCAATTATGTGTTGATGTTTGTGTTTAATAGTGTTGCCAACATAACCATTCCACTACTTTGTCTTTGACATACATATATTTTTTATTAAAATAGATTATTTTATGTGTGTAATTCAATGTAAGTATGTTTCTAAGTTTGTATACTGTGTTAGAGTAGAGAAGCAATAGCGATGGGCTTTTCTTTTTTTGAGAGGGTGGAGGAGAAGAAACCATGATAAGTATATAGCACAGTCATGGAGTGTGGGTTAGAGGTGAGGCTGAGGAGCAAAAGATGAAATGAAACTGTGAATGGGGGGCGGGTTGTGAGAGAGTGGGAGGGGATGAAGGATGGTAGAAGCTCTTTTTTTCTACATCTACTACATCTACATTTATACTCCGCAAGCCACCCAACGGTGTGTGGCGGAGGGCACATTACGTGCCACTGTCATTACCTCCCTTTCCTGTTCCAGTTGCGTATGGTTCGCGGGAAGAACGACTGTCTGAAAGCCTCTGTGCGCGCTCTAATCTCTCTAATTTTACATTCCTGATCTCCTCGGGAGGTATAAGTAGGGGGAAGCAATATATTCGATACCTCTTCCAGAAACGCACCCTCTCGGACCTGGCGAGCAAGCTACACCGCGATGCAGAGCGCCTCTCTTGCAGAGTCTGCCACTTGAGTTTGTTAAACATCTCCGTAACGCTATCACGGTTACCAAATAACCCTGTGACGAAACGCGCCGCTCTTCTTTGGATCTTCTCTATCTCCTCCGTCAACCCGACCTGGTACGGATCCCACACTGATGAGCAATACTCAGGTATAGGTCGAACGAGTGTTTTGTAAGCCACCTCCTTTGTTGATGGACTACATTTTCTAAGGACTCTCCCAATGAATCTCAACCTGGTACCCGCCTTACCAACAATTAATTTTCTATGATCATTCCACTTCAAATCGTTCCGCACGCATACTCCCAGATATTTTACAGAAGTATCTGCTACCAGTGTTTGTTCCGCTATCATATAATCATACAATAAATGATCCTTCGTTCTATGTATTCGCAATACATTACATTTGTCTATGTTAAGGGTCAGTTGCCACTCCCTGCACCAAGTGCCTATCCGCTGCAGATCTTCCTGCATTTCGCTACAATTTTCTAATGCTGCAACTTCTCTGTATACTACAGCATCATCCGCGAAAAGCCGCATGGAACTTCCGACACTATCTACTAGGTCATTTATATATATTGTGAAAAGCAATGGTCCCATAACACTCCCCTGTGGCACGCCAGAGGTTACTTTAATGTCTGTAGACGTCTCTCCGTTGATAACAACATGCTGTGTTCTGTTTGCTAAAATCTCTTCAATCCAGCCACACAGCTGGTCTGATATTCCGTAGGCTCTTACTTTGTTTATCAGGTGACAGTGCGGAACTGTATCGAACGCCTTCCGGAAATCAAGAAAAATAGCATCTACCTGGGAACCTGTATCTGATATTTTCTGGGTCTCATCAACAAATAAAGCGAGTTGGGTCTCACACGATCGCTGTTTCCGGAATCCATGTTGATTCCTACATAGTAGATTCTGAGTTTCCAAAAACGACATGATACTCACGTGATTTCATCACTTATTCTATATAGAGTCTGGATTACAATATTTATCTAGTCATTGAGAAACTGTTTAGTTTGTGTTAATGCTTTTTGTATGTGAAAATTTTCTTGGAAAGGAAGGAGGTGTCTGTCTTTTCAGATTTTTATGATATTCATATCATTTTCTATGTTTCTTGGTCTATGGTGTTCTTCTTTCAGATAATCCACAAATGTTGAATGACTTGTACCGCATTTGAATGCTCTCATGTGTTCTTTATCTTGTGTCAAACGTCCTGCCAGTCATTCCACTGTATATCGTCTCACAATCTCTGCAGCTGAGCTGACAGATACCAAATTGTTGGTATCCGCTTGGTTTTGATTTTAGTTTTGGAATGTGGTTTTGTTTGGAGTTGTTTTTTTTATAATCAATGTTTATGCCTTGCATTTGAATATGTTTTTTTCTATTTTTGGACAAAATTTGTTGTGGTATGTCATTGTAAATTTCTTTTTGGAAATATTATCAGCGATCTTATATTAATACGATAATTAAAAAACAGTCTTGATAGCAAATTTCTTTTAATCGGAGTGACCGGTTTCAATCCTTAAGGATTGTCTTCAGAGTCTGAAGTAACACATGTACTGATAGAGGGATCCTTACAGTAACGTATATACACTGAACTAAGATTACAAACTACATCTACCTGAACGGCAGGTGGACTTCCATGGAGCAGGCTGAGCCGATCCACGATGCTGAACTGACTGCCAAATGGATAGACAGGGAGTGGTCTTAAATAGCAGTAGTCCCACTCACTGTTCTGTGTATGACATTAGTGTTAACCAATCAGAAGTACAATGTGTATTATTAGCATAAAATATATTACAGTAATCTATATTACTAACATGTTAAGAAGAGTTGTAGGTAAAATACATCGTCAAATTGGTATGAAATAGCTACTCGTCAAAAATTATAAACTGTAGTAAATAATTAGTTTAAAATCATCTAGGCTGCTTTCTGTTATCCGTTACGTAACATATGTGCTGTTGGTTAGGATATATGGAGTAGCTGCCAAAGGTTGCTAAAGCGATTGAGAGAAGCTACCAGCAAAGATAATCTATATCGATGTTGAGGGTTGTCGTAGAAATGGCATCCAATATAGATGCGACATTCTGAAAAGCTGCCACAGGGTGCTGTAACAACAGCAACGACAGTCTATGTAAATGTTAAGGGTTGCCATAAAGACGACGTCCTCTGTCGATGAGACACATAAAAAAAAATTGAAAATATTGTAATGAATATAATAGTCGTTGGAGATGATTCATAGTAAGATGAATGGCAAAATAGCGATACATGGGGCGTTATTTAACAAGCAATATTGCCTAATATGTAGGAAGGAAACATAGACAAAAAGGGCAGCATTAGGTTTTAGACGTACAGAGGTCCAATACATCTCTTGTAAGACACGAAATGGTTATAAATTCATATAACTGATAATACTGTGTAAAGTAGTAGTGATGCAACATTACAATGCAACAGTAAAGGATACAAAATCCATTAAAAACAGACTGTTAGTGAAAAACAGTCTTTTAAATGTTGGCCCAATAAAGATTTAAGTCGACTAGTACCTGAGGTGTGTTCTTTAAAGCGTATGGCAAAACTGTGACCTATCTATTCAAGATATTGTTTTCTCAATTATTACATAAGATTTAATAAACACCAGAATTTTAGTACTTGATGTCATATATACAGATGTTACGTCGAAGTCTGTTCTGAAGGAAGTTGTTGGTGGTAAAAGCTATTTATTTATTTGGTCAGAATTACACCATTTTGTTGTTGTTGTACAAGTTGTATAAGTTAGTGTGGTTTGGTTACTTTTCTTCCTTATTTGTCTCTTTATTTTTTTGTTTAGTTTGTTTACCATTGTTTCTTTGTGTCCATTTTTAATGCTATTTGTTTTATAATGGCTAACTCTTGTTGTAGTTGCCGTATTATGATTTTAGTTTCATCTAAGATGTGTATTATGTTATCCACGTGCCTGTACCACTAGATGACGTTGTAGCTTTTCTTTGTTATTATGTTTTTATATGCTATTCATGAAAATATTGGCTAATGTTCCTCAGAGAGGTGAACCCATTAGTTAACGTTCTTCTTGTATGTAGTATTCTTGACTGAATTTATAATAATTTAGTTGTGTTATTAACTGTAATAGTTTTATGGTCTCATCTGTATGTTCATGATTTGGCTTGTTCTGTGTTTTCAGGTAGCTTCAATTGTTTTTATGGTTTCATTAACTTGATGAAACTGTACATACTTTCTACATCAAAGGAGAGCAATGTTGCTGTGTCAGGAAATTTAATGTCTATTATATTTTTTACCAGTTGAGAGATATTTCTGATTGTTCTATCATTTTCTAGTTTATAATACTTTGTGAGCTGTGCTTGCATTTGATTTGCGAGTAGGTTTGTAGGAGCTGCTCTGAACATGATCACCCTGAACACTTCTAATTACCAAAAGGAGTTAGATGTTATAAAACAAACAGCATTAAAAATGGACACTAAGAAACAATGGTAGACAAACTAAACAAAAACTAAAGGGACCATAAGGAAGAAAACTAACCAAACCACACTAACTCGTACAAATAGCACTACAACAAAAAAATGGCATACAAAGAAATACCACAACAAATTCACTCATAAAATAGGAAACATATTCTAAAACAAGGCTTAAACATTGCTTATAAAACAAACAATTCCATACAAAATCACATTCCAAAACTAAAATCAAAAGTAGGTGCATACCAACAATGTAGTATCTATCAGATCAGTTGCAGAGCTTGTGAGAAGATATACTTTGGAATGACTGGCAGGACATTAAACACAAGATACAGAGAACACATCACAGAATTCAAATACGGTGCAAGTCACTGAACATTTGTGGATCATATGGAAGAAGAACACCATAGACCAAACAATATTGAAAACGGTATGAAAATCATAAAAATCAGTAAAGACAGACACCTCCCTCCTTTCTAAGAATATTCCCACATAAAAAGAGCATTAACACGAACTAAACACTTCCTTAATGACCAGATAAATGTCGTAAACCAGCCTCTATACAGAATAGTTGATGAAATCAGACGAAAAAGAAAAGAGCCTTTTCCATCCTTCACCCTTGCCACTCTCCCAAAACCCCCTGGCCCACCACTCACAGTTTCATTTCACCTCTCACTCCTCACCTTCTCCTCTAACCATACTCCACCACACTTCTACACTCCTGGAAATGGAAAAAAGAACACATTGACACCGGTGTGTCAGACCCACCATACTTGCTCCGGACACTGCGAGAGGGCTGTACAAGCAATGATCACACGCACGACACAGCGGACACACCAGAAACCGCGGTGTTGGCCGTCGAATGGCGCTAGCTGCGCAGCATTTGTGCACCGCCGCCGTCAGTGTCAGCCAGTTTGCCGTGGCATACGGAGCTCCATCGCAGTCTTTAACACTGGTAGCATGCCGCGACAGCGTGGACGTGAACCGTATGTGCAGTTGACGGACTTTGAGCGATGGCGTATAGTGGGCATGCGGGAGGCCGGGTGGACGTACCGCCGAATTGCTCAACACGTGGGGCGTGAGGTCTCCACAGTACATCGATGTTGTCGCCAGTGGTCGGCGGAAGGTGCACGTGCCCGTCGACCTGGGACCGGACCGCAGCGACGCACGGATGCACGCCAAGACCGTAGGATCCTACGCAGTGCCGTAGGGGACCGCACCGCCACTTCCTAGCAAATTAGGGACACTGTTGCTCCTGGGGTATCGGCGAGGACCATTCGCAACCGTCTCCATGAAGCTGGGCTACGGTCCCGCACACCGTTAGGCCGTCTTCCGCTCACGCCCCAACATCGTGCAGCCCGCCTCCAGTGGTGTCGCGACAGGCGTGAATGGAGGGACGAATGGAGACGTGTCGTCTTCAGCGATGAGAGTCGCTTCTGCCTTGGTGCTAATGATGGTCGTATGCGTGTTTGGCGCCGTGCAGGTGAGCGCCACAATCAGGACTGCATACGACCGAGGCAAACAGGGCCAACACCCGGCATCATGGTGTGGGGAGCGATCTCCTACACTGGCCGTACACCACTGGTGATCGTCAAGGGGACATTGAATAGTGCACGGTACATCCAAACCGTCATCGAACCCATCGTTCTACCATTCCTAGACCGGCAAGGGAACTTGCTGTTCCAACAGGACAATGCACGTCCGCATGTATCCCGTGCCACCCAACGTGCTCTAGAAGGTGTAAGTCAACTACCCTGGCCAGCAAGATATCCGGATCTGTCCCCCATTGAGCATGTTTGGGACTGGATGAAGCGTCGTCTCACGCGGTCTGCACGTCCAGCACGAACGCTGGTCCAACTGAGGCGCCAGGTGGAAATGGCATGGCAAGCCGTTCCACAGGACTACATCCAGCATCTCTACGATCGTCTCCATGGGAGAATAGCAGCCTGCATTGCTGCGAAAGGTGGATATACACTGTACTAGTGCCGACATTGTGCATGCTCTGTTGCCTGTGTCTATGTGCCTGTGGTTCTGTCAGTGTGATCATGTGATGTATCTGACCCCAGGAATGTGTCAATAAAGTTTCCCTTCCTGGGACAATGAATTCACGGTGTTCTTATTTCAATTTCCAGGAGTGTATATACTTATGTCCACTCATCATATTTCCTCCCTCCCCCCCCCCCATAAAAATCTCCATCGCTGTTCCTTCTCTGCTCTTACACAGTATATAAATACACAGAAACATACTTAAATAGAAATACACACATACAATAATCTAATTTAAGAAAGAATATTTGTAGGTCAAAGACAAAGTAGTGGAGAGGTTATGTTGGCAACACTACAAATCACAAACATCAACACTTACTTGAAGTACGAAAGCAAACAGAATACAGTGGTGTGCATAAACGTGTGTTGTGAGAAATGCATAGTGCTGCAGAACATCTAAAAAGTAGGGGAAAAATTATCAGCCTCTAACACAGAAAAACAACCATGTGCTTGCAGACTGCATTTCCCGATGTAAGCGAGAAAGCAGCCGAAAAATCACTGTAAGTGCAAAGCAACCTATTTTAACGAGTTGTTTTTCGATCTAAAAAGATTATCAAAATGTAAATAAACTTAGTTACAGTCCACTGATGATGCTTTACCTAAATAAATCGAAATGCATCTGGTGAAAACATCACGCATTTTTGTAGTTGTAATGACGGATCAAAAATATCCTCATGAAACCTTAAAGTTTTTATTTCTTCGCCATGGATTTTAATTCCAATTTCCAATCTTTCTTTAGTTTCCTTAACTGCTTCCTCAATAATCAGATTGTGTAACAATGGAGATAGACTGTAACCCTGTCTCACTCCCTTCTCAACCAGTGTTTCCCTTTCATGCCCCTCGAAACTTACAGCTGCCGTCTGGTTTCTGTACAAATTGTAAATAGCCTATCGCTCCCTGTATTTGACCCCTGCCGCCTTCAGAATTTGAAACAGGGTGTTCTAGTCAATATTGTCAAAAACTTTCTGTAAGTCTACAAATGGTATAAACGTAGGTTTGCCTTTCCTTAATCTCTCTTCGAAAATAAGCCGTAGGGACACTACTGCCTCACGTGTTCCAACGTTTCTAAGGAATCCAAACTCATCTTTCCCAAGGTCGGCTTCTACCAGAATGTCCATTCGTCTGTAAATAATTCTTTTTAATATTGTGCAGCCGTTACTTATTAAATTGATAGTTAGGTGATTTTTCACGCGTGTCTACACTTGCTTTCTTTGGGATTGGAATTATTGTATTCTACTTGAGGGCTGGGGTTATTTCGCCTTTCTCAGACTTATTGCTCAACAGATGGTAGATTTTAGTCAGGGGTGGCTCTCTCAAGGCTATCATTAGTTCCACTGAAATTTTGTCTAATCCTCAGGCCTTCTTTGGACTTAGGTCTCTTAGTACTCTGTCAAATACTTCACGCAGTATCAGATCTTCCATTTCCTCTTCGTCTGAGATCTCTTCCATTTCAATAATATTGCCCTCAAGTACATCGACCTTGTATGGACGCTCTATATACTCCTTCCACCTTTCTGCTTTCCATTCTTTGCTTAGAACTGGTTTTTTATCTCACCTCTTGATATTCATACAAGTGGTTCTCTTGTCTCCAAAGGTCTCTTCAGTTTTCCTGTACGCAGTATCTATCTTACCCCAAGTGGTATATTCCTCTACATCGTTACATTTGTCCTCCAGCCATTTCTTCTTAGACATTTTGTACTCACTGTCGATCTCATTTTTGAGACGTTTCTATTCTTTCTGCTGCTTCATTTACTGCATGTTTATATTTTCTCCTTTCTTCAATAAAATTCAATATCTCTTCAGTTACCTGAGGATTTCTATTAGCACTCGTCTTTTTATCTAGATGATCCTGTGTTATTTTCTCTGCTTCATCTCTCAAAGCTACCCATTTTTTTCTACTGTATTTCTTTTCCCCGTTCTTGTCAATCGTTCCCTACTGCTGTCTCTGAAACTCTCTAACCCCTTTTGTTCTTTCAGGTCATCCAGGTCGCATTTCCTTAAATTCCCACGTTTCTGCAGTTTCTTCAGTTTTAGTCTACATTTCACAACCTATAGATTGTGATCATAGCCCACGTCTGCCACTGGAAATGTCTTACAGTTTAAAGCCTGGTTTCTAAATCTCTGGCTTACCATTATGTAATCTTTCTGTACCTTTCCAGTGTCTCCAGGCCTCTTCCACGTATACAACCTTCTTTCATGATTCTTAAACCAAGTGTTATCTATGATTAAGTTATGCTCTGAGCAAAATTCTAATAGGCACCTTCCTCTTTCATTCCATACTCCCAATCCATTTTCATCTATTATTTTCCTTCTCTTCCTATTCCTACAATCGAATTTCAGTCCCCCTTGACTGTTACTTTTTCGTTTCCCTTCACTATGTGAATAATTTCCTTTATTTTATAATACATTTCTTCAATCTCTTCGTCGTCTGCGGAGCATGTTTGCATACAAACTTGTACTACTGTGGTAGGCGTGGACTTCTTTTCTATCTTTGCTACAATATTGCGTTCACTGCGCTGTTCGTAGGAGCTTACCCGCGCTCCAATATATATATATATATATATATATATATATATATTCCTCTATATATATATTTCATTATGAAACCTACTCCTGCAGTACCCCGATTTAATTTAGTATTTATAACCCTGTATTCACCTGACTAGAAGTCTTGTTCGTCCTGCCGCCAAACTTAACTAATTCCCACTACATCTAGCTTCAACCTATCCATTTCCCTTTTTAAATTTTGCTAACCTACCTGCCCGATTAAGAGATCTGATATTCCACGCTCCGATCCGTGGAACGCCAGTTTTCTGTCTCCTGATAAGGACGTTCTCCGGAGTAGTCCCCGCCCGGAGATCCGAATGGGGGACTATTTTAGATCCAGAATATTTTACGCAAGTTGACGCCATCATCATGTATTCATACAGTAAATCTGCAAGCTTTCGGAAAAATGATGGGTGTAGTTTCCCATTGCTTTCAGCCGTTCGCAGTACCAGCAGAGCAAGGCCGTTTTGGTTAGTGTTACAAGGCCAGATCAGTCAATCATCCAGACCGTTGTCCCTGCTACTACTGAAAATGCTGCTGCCTCTCTTCAGGAACCACAAGTTTGTGTGGCATCTCTACAGACACCCCTCCGTTGTTGTTGCACCTACGGTACGGCTATCTGTATCGCTGAGGCACGCAAGCCTCCCCATCAACGTCAAGGTCATTGGTTCATGTGGTGAAAACAATATAAATTTAATTTTAGTCATGTTCTGAAGTTATTGCTTTTTCTCACTGCAAAGACTTATACACATGGTGAGCCCAGTATAGGCTCAACTTACTGGGTTGTTTTGACTTTGCATACTGTATAATTATATAAATAAGTATATTATGTATATATGTAAGCCTACAGTAGCGACATATCGAGGTTACGCCATATACATTTTGCTACTACTGTACAGCAGTTCCTTATAAACAGTAACGATGTTAAGATGACTTCGCTAACACTGTGGTCTAATATATATATGATATTTGAAATATCGTCCACGATGCAAACTGGTTTTGTATTATCTTTCGACAATGGCACCATGACTTCATTACGCTAGTCATGTTTCAAACAGGTATGCCGCGTCATATTCTAAGCGTTTGATTTCATGTTTTAAGATGTAGTCTATCCACTTGTATTTTTGCTGTAGATCTGAAGATGGTCATCGCTGACCGAAACTGTTAGTCTACGGTCGTAATAATTTTGTGATCGTAGACGTAAATAACAGAAAATGATTATTATAATTTCTGCTTCCATGCATTCAGAGTTGACGAAGTCATTAACATGTAACTGAAATTAGCCTTCTGACAAAATTCTCGGGGATATCCCAGGTACCACGTATATTCAATTACCACACATATTTAGCAGTTTCGAATCACTGCAGGGATATATACGAAATGTAGAAAGTCTAAAAACTGGTGAAAAGTTAACGGAGGGTAGATATCATGAGATAAAAATGAATTGTAGAGAGTCACGTAGATACTCCTCACACGATGGTAAACGTTGGGGAACACATGAGTAGAAGCACTATTGTCAGGAATAAAAACGAAATTGCGTCACAGAACCAGAAACTGAGGCGGCGATATGGATGTAATATCTTTCTGCAAAAGCTGATTGCTTGATTCTAGATTTTCATGCTTCTGTCTAATTTTTGCCTAAGGTGTGAAAAGCTCTATTACTTTTTTCCACGCCTCTTTCTGATTAATCAAATCGTGATTTTCGACATATATCGTGTTTTACATTATTTCACATCATTTTGCGTACTTGTTTGCGTCGTGAGATCTCTTATGTCTCGTCTTCTGTAAACGGATTGCTTGACAGGGAAAGGCGCTCTGACTCGGAACCCCTACGTACAATGTGGATTTGGCACTATTTTTTTTTCTTATACGAATATAACACGGTTTATTTTCGGAATACAAGGACGTCTTCATTCGCTAGAGTCTTTGTTGCACTTTTCATTATCAAGGAAAGGAAAGTCCACTGCACCCTCTCTATATTCCGCTTCTCCCAAGCATACTGCTTCTAGCAAGTAGCGTTTATGAGCGTTGTCACCCGACAGTACGCTCAGCTCGGTGGTATACAGCAGCTTTCGGGCAAAGCGCACGAGGGTCGGCTTATAGTCTCGGTGTCTACGTCACAAAGTTTTACGTCAGCAGAACAGCAGACACCCCGGGGTATCATTACGGATGAGGGGCAGCAAGGGGCGGGGCCAAAAGTTTACGTGGTAGCCAGTTGCGGGCGGGGCTATGTACGGTCTGGTATCAACGCCCGGAGGCTCTGGACGCAGAGTAGTGAGCCCTCGGCCGACGACCTCGACCATTGGAGAGCTCCAGTCATTACACCCGAGCCAGGACCACGTTGCAGTGACAAGTTTAATTCTCTTTACAGCGTCCGTGTTCTTCTTTGCGTCTCTACATGTAATAACATTAACACAGCTCCATTTCTAGTCCCATATTCTCTCTCTCTCTCTCTCTCTCTCTCTCTCCCTCTCTCTCAGTCAGACACACAGACACACACACACACACAAACCACACACACACACACACACACACACATACACACGCTAGCACACCCACACTCACAGTGTATGTGTATGTATGTACGTGTGTGTTAGCAAACAAAACGTGAACACACACTCTCCCCTACATTCATGTTATATACGTCCTGCTGTGGTGCATATGTAATGGATTTCCTGCTCAATCCGTGAACTGCAGCGACCATTCAGTCGATATCAGATCGACTGTTTCTGATGTAAACTCGTTTGTTCGGATAATCTAAACCGTATACAATCAAAACTGGTAGTGATGTAATAGAGCACACTCGACTAGCACAAAAAATTGCTTTAAATTATCCACTCCATACCGCACTGAATTTTTTACTTACGTTTACATTATCTGCTTTCTTCTGGTGTGATTCAAGTTTGACATATGTTTTGGAAAACAGCTTTCCCAACATGTAATGGAAGTCAGAACTGTCCTATAATCGCCACACCATAACAGACTTTGTGGATATAGTTTTAATCAACTGATCCCGCAATGCCTGATGTGAGAACATTCCTCAGCTCAGTTTCGAGAATTTTCTCCGGGAAAGCACCCTGAAGTTATTTGCGTATGTCACTCGAGAAACGAGACCAAAATACTTCGACTCCGATAACCAGTCTTACTTCGAAAACGATTTAATTACTATTAAATAGTTGAAACATTGCTAAATTTACATTATTAAGTCTAGTAATAATTATTTTTCATACAGCATAGATTCAATTTCATAATCCTCTGATCAAAATCAATCGTTTGATAAACGCCACGATACCATTCTGATTTTCGTCAGTAGGGTTGCGTAGTTGAATCAGTAGAAACGGAGCCCTTACAGGGTCACTTTGTTGTCTTTCTCTCTGTCTGCCTACCTGACTATTCAAAACCCTTTCTCTAAGGGACGGGTTGAGATTTACGTCATTATACTAAAGTCTACAGTCAGTTGATGGTGTAATAAATGTTAACCATTAACTCTTGTGATCAAAGGATATGGACACATATGTCACATATATTGATACACGAAAACTCACTCATCAAAACTACATGGTAATTTCTCTTCACTCATCACGAAATTTGCCAAGGCGTAAGGCTTCACAGTACAGCCAAAGGAAAAAGCTCGAAACTATTAACCTGTAATTGTATCAAACGAAATAAAAATTGTCGTTAGGTATACGACTGTCTGTCGGTTTCTCCATTTGTTAAGACCCTTTTCCTCGGAGACAAGTAGACGTACTAAATTGTTATATGTGTCACTTACTGGGGTTCCTAGTATTTTGGTGGTGTATAAATGTTAAGCTGGAAAATTAAAGTAATCAAAAGATACGTCAGTTTATGTCAGATATTTTGGTACCAATCAAAACTGTTTAGTGCTTCCGCTTGACGTAGAATCGTGAAATTTGTCGAGAAGAAAGGTTTAACAGTACAGTCAAGAGAAATAAAAAACCGAAAATTTTTATTTGTAATTCTAAAACACGAAAAAAGTATTTCCTTCTCATTTGTTATCCGACTTCAAATGAAATTAAAAAATTCTCGAAAGTCTTGCAGCCCCTGCGACCGAAACCTTGCCGTATCAATGTCGATAACAAGCATAAATCGTCGAGATACTCGATTCCAGGATTGGATGAATTGTTAATGTACGTAATTAAGTTTGCACGGGACACCCAATGTGCCAGTCCTACTCGTACATTTTTTCTGTCAGTTTCTGTTTTTGATTGCTTTTAGTGCTTCAACCCCTTTTGAGCTGGCTTCAATCAATATCCAGTGTGTACCAAAAAGAATAATCCGATTTGGGAAGTCTATATTTCTGAAACTAATAAACATATAGAATGACTTTTTGTTTTTTGATGAACAGAGACCAAAAACAATTTTTTTCATATATTTTCATAGGTGTTTAATGCGCCCTCCTTGAGATGCGCGGTATATATCAATGCGATACTTAAATTGTTCCCACACTGTAGTGACAATGTCTTGAGTTACAGCTTCCATTGCTGCTGTTATGCGATATCTCAGTTCATTCATTGTTGTTGGTGACGGAGGCACATAAACAGAGTCTTTTCTTAATCCCTACAAGAAATAATCACATAAAGTCAGGTCCGGTGACCTAGGAGGTCAGTAATGTAAGGCGGAATCATTTGATCTTGAGCGACTGATCTATCGTTCATTAATCCTTTGATTTAAAAATTCCCTTATTTCCAGATGCCACTTTGGCAGTGCCCCATCTTGTTGGTGCATAAAGTAGTTAGAATCAGTCCCCAACTGTGAGAAAAGAAAGTTGTCAAACATATGGAGATATTTGCTTCCTGTAACAGTGATCTCGGCAAGAAAATTGGGGCATACACCATTTACGCTGAAGCTGCACAAAAGATATTAAAGTTTGGAAAGCCCCTCTCATGCTGTATAACTTCTTGTTGTTCTGCGCTACATATTATCATATTAAGAAGCTTCACCTTCCGATTTAAATGGAGTTTTGCCTCTTAACTAAGCATTAAGCGTGGAAGAAACTTCTCCATCTTGCCAAGAACGAAGCTACAGGATTTCAGACGTTGTTGTTTGTCACCTTCACGAAGAGCTTGCAGTAGCTGAATTTTGTATCGTTTCATATGTTAACGTCGACGCAACACACGCCAGACGGACATCGGGGACGGACTCAGCTGTCGAGCTGCACGACGAACGGATTTATGCGGACTCCGTTTGAAACTATGGCGGGTGCGTTCATCTTCTTTGTCAGACACCCGGGGCTGGCTTTACGCAAATAACCTGTATCTCGGAACTGATCATCCGTCGTCTAATGCTCTGTGCTATAGGAGTGTCCATACTGTACTTAATACGAAAGTCACTCTGAACCATTATTAATGACCCACACTGCGCAAATCGTAGGACAAAAAACGCTTTCTGTTGTCCCGACGCCATTTTCATTACAACTGAAGTGGATGCACACTTATGGTACCTAACGGGAACCAAGTAGAATTCCAGAGTTTGCTCTTTTCAACTGTACGTTGTTCATGCACATATCTCAGATAGCATAATAGTTACGATATTTTTAAATCAGTTGATTCTTTTTGATAAACTCAGTATTATAAACATAATTTGCAAGTGAACAGACACATCGATTTGTGAGGTACTGTCAGTGTCATTAGGATAGATTGAATTTTTTGTGTTAAAATCACATAAACTGAACTTGTTTGTAAGACACTTCCCAATTATTATGTAGAGCTTGTTTGAGGGCTTGGGAATAAAGTCACAAGCCACTAGAATAAAAGTGCAACCTCAGCTGGAAGACGGAGGGGGGGGGGGGACTTGGGCCCTTGTAGTGAAACGATATCGACGATTGTAGCTAGCATGCGATTTGACAAAAGGCGTTAAGACTGTGACAGCCAGCTATTTCAGCGTATCGCACTCGTGTGTTACGGATATTGGGCCGAATAGTAATAAACAAACATCACTTTCAATTTTTTGGTATTTCTAAAGGTAATATCTAGCTAAAAATGTAATGCAACAGTGGACCTGCAATCCTGGGTAATCAACTACCACAAGCTAAGTGTATCCACAAATGTTGCGGATTTGGGTTTCTACATTATTATTTAGGGCTCGACTCAGTGGTGTTCGAAATAAACCATGGGTAGACCACAGCATTCAGTCAAGGAATTACATGCGCGCGGGAATCACATACACACACACACACACACACACACACACACACACAAATAAAAAGACGGCGCAGCGAGAGCATCAGAAACCAAGGTGAATGGCTACTACCAGTTTATAAACATTCTGTAAAAGCCGTTTCCAAACGCAGTTTTAGGTGGTTTAGTAGTTAAGAAATCTTCGAACAATTCGGGAGATGACCGATTCATATCACCATCCAGCGAAGCTGACTTCATCACTTGCCTTCACTGGCTCACTTTCTTCGAATATTTACGGTCTCTTTGTTCCCTGGTTAAGCTGAAATTTCTTTTTAATTGTGTAACGGTGGAGGAGTTAAGTTTCTTAACGTCCAGTCGACAACGAGGTCATTAGAGAAAGAGCTCAAGCTCGGATTAGGGAAGGATTGGGAAGGAAATCGGCAGTGCCCTTTCGGAGGGACCACCACGGCATTTGTCTGAGACGATTTAGAGAAATCACAGAAAACCTAAATCAGGGTGACCGGAGATGGGTTTGAACCGTCGTCCTCCCTAATGCGAGTCCAGTGTGCTAATCACTGCGCCACCTCGCTCGGTAATTGCCTAACGCAGCACTTTCGTAGGGACCACCACGGCATTTGTCTGAGACGATTTAGAGAAATCACAGAAAACCTAAATCAGGGTGACCGGGGATGGGTTTGAACCGTCGTCCTCCCTAATGCGAGTCCAGTGTGCTAATCACTGCGCCACCTCGCTCGGTAATTGCCTAACGCAGCACTTAGTTAAAGAGGTAATAATTTTGAAAAAATTAACTGTGAGGAACGAGAAATGATATCTTTTCCCTTTACAATATCGGTAAAATACACCTTTCAGTTTTCGAATTTTTTCAGTACTATGAGTGTACTTTTTCTGACACAGTGTTCTCAAAACGCGTGGTTTCACTGCTAAAAAATGACAGTGTTTGTTTGCCTGGTATTTTCACAAAATTGCGAAGGTCTGTAACAAGGCATTTGACTTACATTAGTAGCCAAAACATAGCAGTCTTTAAACGGAGGTTACCATTTTAAGAAACAATAACGTAAAATTTCTTTATAACAAAGAAATTTTTTCTGAAAATATACCGCATAAAAGTTCTACAAAAATCTGAGGCCTGTAACCAAGTGTTTTGGCAATTCATTAGGCTATTACCACAGAGTTAGGAAATCTGGACGCATGATAGGTGACAGCAGCCATTATCTATGTCTTACTTGTGTGTCTGAAAGGACAGATATCGTTGACGATCCACATAATTCCCTGCGTTCCGCAAACAAGAACCATTTCATATCTTCATTTACGGGGGTAATTTAACTTCAGATCCCTAAAACGTCGCAAAATTACTGATTTACCTCATCTTTGTATCTTCGGCAGGCAGTATTCTTCGACGTCCAACGAATACATAAAGCCCCGTAGCCGATCTATGAACCTCTCTACACCTGGCCCCAAACCTCTCTACACTTGGGCCTGAACCAGACTGCACTAGCACCTGACTAGTCTTTTGCCGTATTATCATCTTGCTTGTACGACCTACCACATTGTTCCACACACCTGGGTTCTGATAGTAGCCGTAGGATGTCTGTAGTGTCCTTACGCAATGCAAATTGATCCCCAGTCTCAGAGAACGGAACCTGGCGTAACTTCTACCGTGCCTATCATACCTAAACCACTCTTTATACTCAAGAATCCATCTTTCTTGCTGTAAGCGTGCCATCGCCTCCATCCTTGGCAATCACACTTAAACATAAGACTGATGCCCAGAAACAACCGACTGCGGCAGTGTTCCCCTCCACTTACACCACCACAATCTGTCAGCCCACCCTCTCTCAAAGGATACAAACCCGGTACACGTTCCTCCAGGTTTAGGATAGGGAAGTGCGTCTTCTTTTTGCCGTATTTCCTACAAATGTGAATTAGAATAAAATGAGGAGATCAGCGGAGCACATTTACAGTTGTTTCACAGACAATACCTTAACTCCTTATCATGTAACGCAGTTCCAAGGAAATAAAATTGACTTACAGGTACCAGAAATAGACAGCAAGGGGCACACTGGATCAGGGTCCATTGGTGAAGTGCCTGGGCATCCAGATGGGTAAAACTGAGACGGCACCAGCCTATGAATAAGCCAACCAAAGGCTGAGTTCCACTTGCTCTGGACTCCAAAATCCCTCTCACCGTGTTAAGCTGCTGACAACATTGCTAGCATACTTTGCATACTTCGATTCAGTTGTATCATATATCATAATTTTGTGGGGCACTGTAGCTGAAGTGAAAAAAGTGTGTATTATACAGATGCTCCCAGTGAAAATGCTGTGTAAACAGAAAGTAATGGGACAGAAAAGAAAGGAAAGAAACTATTGATATTAGCTACATCGGACTTCATGTGAAATCAGCGGCGATGAGTGAAAATATGCCGAGATTGTGACACAAACCCGTGTACGTCAGGCAGGGAATTCAGAGTCCTCAAACCTACAAACACAAAATAAAAGAGATCCTCCTTAGCCACTTCGATGTACACGATGACGCAAAAAAACCATTAATATTTGAAAGTGTCCTAAATCACAGAATAATGTAGGTAAACAACAAAAATTTGATACACATGTCTGAAATGACGTGGTGTTTTATTGCAACCAAAAACAAGTGGAAAAACCGCCTACAGGTGGCTCTAGACAGCAACAAATCAGTGACGCCACATGAGAATCGTGTATAAAATCAGTTTAGTGAGAGCGGGAGTTCGATGCACCAGGATGCACCAGCAATTGCGGCATTTTTACTGTAGCGGAAGAGGCTTTGTTAGTGAAGTTTTACCAACACCTACTTACGATCAAATTGCCATAACAAGGGTATTCGAGCTGCTAAAGTTTCGGTGAACAAAATAATCACGAACTTGGGACGCGCAGAATGTTTAGACAATCGGCCTCGTACTGAGCCACCAGATCAGATTGCTGCTCAGACGGTTCAGGAAGAAAATAACTCTTTAGCGTATTCACCTCCGTATGGTGAAGTCACCGCCCGTGAAGTCGCACGAGTCACCGACATTCCAAGCACTAATGTTTGGACAGCAACCATTCGTACAAAACCCAGCATCATCAAGAATTACTGCTGCTACAATGGCCGGTTATCAAGATTTAAGTGCGTTTAAACGTGGCGTTATAGTTGGCGCATGAGCAATGGGACACAGCATCGAGGTAACAATGAACTGGGGATTTTTCCGTACAATCTTTTCACGGGTATACTGTGAATATCAGGAATCTGGTAAAACAACGATTCTCTGACATCGCTTGGGACGGAAAAATATCTTGCAAGAAGGGGACAAAACATGTACGTTTTTGAGCATATCTGGGATGCTTTGTAATGTGCTATTCGAATGAGATATTCCACCCCTCGTACTCTTACGGATTTATGGACAGCCATGGTGTCAGTTCCCTCCAAAACTACTTAAAACATGAGTCGATTCCATGCCACGCCACGCTGCGGCTCTTCTGCGTGTTCACGGAGCCCTACACGATATTAGGCAGGTGTACCAGTTTCTTTGGCTCCTCAGTGTACAAAACAGTCTAGAAGTAATTGCCTCAATTATCTCTGAGTACATTAACAGTAGTCGTAATTTGTTCTTGGTATACTCTACAGCAGTAGTCATCAGTTGTGGCTCCTGTTTTTCAATGTACGAGGGGACTTCAAAAGGCACGCAAAGGAACTTTTATTGAATGCTGCAGTGCACCTTATATTGGCCCAGATACGCGACGCTATATTTCGACATAGCCACCAAGTCTGTGTAAATAACGGTCGAATTTTCTATCAGTCGGTCAGTTCCTCGACGAGAGAAATCCACTCCCTGGTCATAGAGCCGTTTGAGTACCGAAGATTTGTACTTTACCATCAGCATCACCCATTTCTATACGGCATTGGTGAAGTTTTTGGCACCATTTCACTACGGCTGGAGGCTGAGTTACTTTCGATCCAAACACCACTTGAATTTAATGATGAATCTGTGTGGAATTTATAAGTTTTTCCCACAAGAATCATACCGTTCCGCCAATTGCGACTTTGGAGAATATTGCTGGTAACCGTCCGCTGTCATGCACTAGTTAACCGTACCGCAGCAGAAATGTGTCAGCATGAAACCCGAAATACGTACTCTTTTCGAAAATCCGATATTTAAATTACAGGAAAGCCTTAACGTGGGCGACGCGTCTAACTTGACTCTTAGACGTCGCTGAAGACTCTCCCTCACGGTGTGATTGATGAAATACGACATGTAAATGAACGAATGAATTGATGAGACCTAACAGGACACGCAGAAATACTAAATTTAACGCCATAGAGAGGAAAAGTAGTAGGGACAGACAAACAACATATTATGCAAACCTGTTTATAGAGTTTGTTGGGTTAGTAATTATGTGCAGACGTGGACAATATTCGTAGTAACCTCTGACTTTTCGCAAATGAAGTACTTATCTACAATGAACTGCTGTCTGCAAGCTGCGAAAATATGCAGATAGATAAAGATAATATTTCAAAGTGGTGCACAGATTGGCAACTTGTTTGAAATCTTCAGAAATATGTATTTGACCACTTTAAAAATCCAAAATACATAGAAGCCTATGGCTACTGTACTAATGGATCACAACTGGAATCGGTAAAGTCAAACAAATACCTGGGTGTAACACTTTTAGGCAAATGACATGGAACAATCACAGGCTCAATTGTGGGCAAAACAGTTAGCACTCTTCTGTTTACACTAGAAGAAAGAATGATACAACACTAGAAGAAAGGATTATCTTCATTATTCTGGGCTAAATCTGACTTTGGCACAGAAAGGGGTGAATTATAGATTCCCAAAAATCTTTGGTCATTTCCCAAATAGCTTTAAAATTCTGACAGATAGCCAACCAACATGTAAAAAACAATTAAAGGAATTTCTGATTGTTAACTTCTTTTACTCAATAAAAGAAGTTTAGATATGAAGTAACTGTGTTTGACACATTCCACATCATTACGAAATGTCGTATTAATGATCTGTGGAAGAGGTATTAAATTAATGTTATATGATGTGATTTGTAAAATACTAGACAAATGAATCAGTCCACAATTGAAATTGCTTCCAAACCGCTCGTGTGACCCATCACAGAAAAATAATGAGGATTGTGGGGCACCTACTGTATACAAATAACAGGAGACATTGAACATATACACAGAAGAGCAGCACAAATGGGCACAGGACTGTTTGACCCTTGGGAGAGTGTCGCAGAGATGCTGAAAGAACTGAACTGGCACACTCTTGAAGAGTCTACTTACAAGGCTTTTAGAGCCGGCTATGAATGATGACTCTAATAATATAATACAACTCCATACATATCACTAACACAGAGGTCGTGAGGACAAGATTAATTAATTACAAAGGCATTGTGACATTTAAAAAGTCATTCTTCCCGCTCTGCTTAAGTGGATGGAGCATGAAAGAGACAGAACCATGAGAAACAATCAGACGTACCCTCTGCCCTACATATCGCAGTGGTTTGCAGTATATAGATGCAGATTAACAAAATTTTAAAAATTTTGGGGAATAGCATTACACAAATGGTGAGACTGATGGTTTTTACGAACGCTGAATAAAATATTACAACTACTGAACGCTTTATTTCGCGACCGTGTTCCTTAGATTTGTAGGTGTCACTCTTCCTACCGGAGGCCCACGGAACCCGAGAGTCGTAACTCACACGGCTCTGGATATACAATTTTTGAGGCTTCGACATCCGCTACACTGAACTCGCTGGATTTACTGTCAGTTTGTCGCGGGCCCCTCTCGCCGGCATTCTTCGCCGCTGTGTGTGGGTGTTCGCTATTATGATGTATCCCAGCGCCTCCCCCTTGGTACCGGAATGGCGGCATCGCGTGCAGTCGCCGCGCACGTGCTTCCGCCGCTGAGTTATAGGGCGCTGGCTTCCGCCGCTTTATTACAATATCTTCGCGCGGGAGCCTGCAGCCAATAACGCGGGCTCGTTGCTGTTCCGCTCCCCACTCCTGACTACGGGGCAGGCCTCTCTGGCGCTCCAAGCACTCCGCGAGCGCGCCTCGTAAAGTTCCACGCGTGGCTTTCGTTTCCGGTGCCACATTTCTGCCAGGCGGCAGGTCTACGCAAGAGGGTGATCCATTCCGCCAAGTAGGTGCTGTATGACGAACATGAGGGACGTAGGTCGTGACCTGCACAGTAATCATCGATATATAGAGGATCAGGGAGGAAACGTACAATGTGGACTGCATCTGCATACATATTGTGACGGTACGTCACATAAATATTGACATTTTTATCGGTTGTAAACAGTGAACAATATTGTGAAGTGTTAAGGGTGAACTAAAAATTATTTGTAAACCCTTAAATATTTCATAAACATAATTAGTATAAAAGATACAGTTAATGTTCTTGAAACAACTGATATGCAGTGACAATTTAAAAGTAGCATCTTTATTTAAATCATGTCTATGAAAATAAAAAAGGATCGTAAAGAGACGCGATTGTACGGCCGAGGAGGAAGGACGTACATTATGGTACTCACACTGTTTTGTTTCGCGATAAGGAAGGCAGCCATTGTGCGGCTACACATTTTTTATGTAAGTTATTCGGTATTCTGCTAAAATAAACAAATTATTCTTATCACAAAATGAATTCCTTTGTAGTAGTTATCACCTTAAATGGTCACAGTGGCTGATAATTTTTAATAAGCATTTTTTTCAGTAATTTGTGCTGCGGGAAGCTCATCTTCCGATGCAGCCTCTGGTTGACTATTACGGGCCGAAGTATTAATTTATCTTTCAAAGTGGTAACAGTAACCGTAAATGCGAGAGATTTCGTTGTAAGAACCTTTGTAAATTACAGCAGATAATTAATTTACGTTAAAATTAATTTTTTAAACTATACAGATTCCATGACTGCAGTAGGATTTATCGTAGCCCCTCCATGGCAACAATCGAAATTCTCTCGAGCCTTGCTTTGCAATCAATAAACAGAAATTAACAAAATTACATTCAATTCAGTTAACGGCAACTATATTTTACACATCACGTTCAAAATCTTTAGTTGGTACATGAATAACAGCGGCCCTTCAATGATTTCCGCACTACCGATTAAAATCGGTAAGAGTGACGCCATCTATATTCTGCGTATAAGTAGACGTTACGCAGCGAGGTTTGATCATTTAAGATCTTGAATGCCTAGTGTAACAAATTGAGATATGCTTCAGCACATGTCAGCGATATGGCGGTTTATCGTTACGTGATAATGTTATCTTTCTTGGTCAGTATCCCACTTCTGTCACGCGATTACGACATCGCAGCGTTCGGGAGTTTATAGACAGCGCTATGCTAGATCTCGACCTTGGGGAAGATTAGTTGGGATTCTGTAGAAATATTGGAACACGTGAGGCAATACTGACAGTACAACTTATCTTAGAAGATAGATTAAAGAAAGGCAAACCTACGTTTCTAGCAATTGTAGACTTAGAGAAAGCTTTAGACAATGTTGACTAGAATAATCTCTTTCAAATTCTGAAGGTGGCATGGATAAAATACAGAGAACGAAAGGCTATTTACAATTTGTACAGAAACCAGATGGCAGTTATAAGAGTCGAGGGACATGAAAGGGAAGCAGTGGTTGGGAAGGGAGTGAGACAGGGCTGTAGCTCTCCCCGATATTATTCAATCTGTCTATTGAGGAAGCAGTAAAGGAAACAAAAGAAAAATTCGGAATTGCTATTAAAATCCATGGAGAAGAAATAAAAACTTTGAGGTTCACCTATGACATTGTGATGCTTCTAGAGACAGCAAAGTACTTGGAAGAGCAGTTGAACGGAATGGACAGTGTCTTGAAATGAGAATAAAAGAAGAACATCAACAAAAGCAAAACGAGGATAATGGAATGTAATCGAATAAAGTCGGGTGACGCTGAGGGAATTAGATTAGGAAATGAGACACTTAGAGTAGTAAATGAGTTTCGCTATTTGGGGAGCAAAATAACTGATGATGGTCGAAGTAGAGAGGATATAAAATGAAGACTGGCAATGGCAAGGAAAGTGTTTCTGAAGAAGTGAAATTTGTTAACATCGAATATGGATTGAAGTGTCAGAAAGTCGTTTCTGAAAGTATTTGTATGGAGTGTAGCCATGTATGGAAGTGAAACGTGGACAATAAATAGTTTGGACAAGAAGAGAATAGAAGCTTTCGAAATGTGGTGCTACAGAAGAATGCTGAAGATTAGATGGGTAGATCAACTAACTAATGGGGAGGTGTTGAATTGAATTGGGGAGGACTTTGTGGCAAAACTTCCTAGAAGAAGGGATCGGTTGGCAAGACATGTTCTGGTGCATCATGGGATCACCAATTTTGTATTGGAGTGCAGCGTGGAGGGTAAAAATCGTAGAGGGAGACCAAAAGATGAATACACTAAGCAGATTCAGAAGGATATAGGTTGCAGTAGGTACTCCTCACAGTTTTTGAAACGGTAAAAAGTTTATGTGTGGTAAATGTAATAGTGCACTTAAAAACAAATTCTGCGGAATGTTTTCGTGGGATTCTCTGGGCACACACCCATGACGTCACATACTGGCATAAAGATTTTGAGAACCATGGATCTGATACGTTCACTCCTTACTCAATTACACTATGTGATCAAGAGTATCCGGACACCAGGTTGATATAAAATTAAAAGTTTCGTGGCGCCCACCATCGGTTACGCTGGAATTCAATATGGTGTTGGCCTACCATTAGTTTTGGTGACAGCTTCCACTCTCGCACGTGCTGATTGATTTCTTGGGGGAATGGCAGCCCATTCTTCACGGAGTGCTGCACTGATAGAGGTATCGATGTCGGTTGGTGAGGCCAGCCACGAAGTCGGCGTTCCAAAACAACCCAAAGATGTTCTATAGGATTCGGGTCAGGACTATGTGGAGGTCAGTCCATTACAGTGCTGTTATTGTTGTGTAACCACTCCGCCACAGACCGTGCATTAAGAACAGGTGCTAAACCGTGTTGAAATTTGCAATCGCCATCCCCGAATTGCTCTTCAACTGTGATAAGCAAGAAGCTGATAAAAACATCAATGAAGGCCTGTGCTGTGATAGTGCCTCGCGAAACAAGGGGTGCAATCCCCCTCCATGAAATATGGATCACAACATGACACCACAGCCTCCGAATTTTACTATTGGCACTACACACGCTGCAGATGACGTTCACCGGTCATTCGCCATACCCACACCCTACCATCGGATCGCCAAATAGGGTACCGTGATTCGTCACTCCACCCAACGTTTTTCCTCTGTTCAATCGTCCAATGATTGCTCTCCTTAAACCAAGCGAGGCGTCGTTTGGCATTTGCCGGCGTGATATGTGGCTTACGAGCAGCTGCTTTACCATGAAATCCGCTTTCTCACCTCCCGCCTAACTGCCAGAGTACTTGATGTGGAACCCGATGCAGTTTGGAATTCCTGTGTGATGGTCTGGAGAGATGGCTGTCTATTACACATTACGACCCTCTTCAACTGTCGGCGGTCTCTGTCAGTCAACAGACTTGGTCGGCCTGTACACTTCTGTGTTGTACGTGTCCCTCCACGATTCCACTTCACTATCACATCGGAAACAGTGGATCTAGGGATGCTTAGGAGTGTGGAAATCTCGCGTACAGCCCTATGACACAAGTGACACCCAATCACCAGACCACGTTCGTAGTCCGTGAGTGCCACAGAGGACCCGTTCTGCTCTCTCAAGATGTCTAATGACTACTGAGGTCGCTGATAAGGAGTACTTGGCAGTAGGTAGCAGCAAAATACGCCTAATATGACAATCGTATGTTTTGGCGGTGTCTGGATACTTTTGATAACAAAGCGTATGGATCTATTTTAGATGACCATGTGTACCACTACATATAGTTAGTTTTTTTCGGCACGATTGTATCTACCAATAAGCAATAATATCTATAGTGAAGTCATAGTATAATGCAAATCCAGGGTATCTGCAGCACACAAACACCAAAACTTTCAAGCTACATACAAGGTGGTCAGAAACAGTCTGAGAACTTGTAAGGGTTTTGCCCTCTTTTGGTTCGAAATAGCTGCTAAGAAAAAAATTCCACACATTGCGCCGTATTCCAGTTAACTAGGATTGAATTTAGCCAATCAGGCCGTTCCGCGTCTACATTCAAGCGGCACGCCTGATACAATTGGTGTCAGCTGTCCTCATAGCGTAGTTGACAGTGCAAGACATTGTTCATCATTTGGCTCGGTTTCAGTCCTTACTGCCGTCCCTTATCCAATACTGGTATCGCACTCTTCTTCGCTTTTAGGAAACCAAATGTAGAAAATGTTTGGCTCTCTCGTAAATTATTTACTGTTATTTGGTATGGACATTTTACTTTGCAAATATTGGTTGGTTTGAGAGTGGGCATAGCCCGAAACCGCTGACGGACTGACTAAACATCCATTTAGGTTGCAATTCCGGCTGCACCTTGCATCACTTTGATGTTTTCGTGGATATGACAGTGATTGGGCGCTTTTTTATTTCTTGTTCCCTACTTGATTTCAGTACTCCAAATCCCTAAACCTCTTTTTCTCCTTAATACACATATTTCACCGCGAGTTTTTTCTAATACCTCTTTGCCACAAGTAGTAACGTTCCGCCATTTACTTTCATATGGTCTTCTCATGGTACTTCCAATGAGTATCTCAGCACCATCGTAAATCTTTGTCTCGTACTAATTAAGTACGCTTAGAAAACTTATTATATAGAGGATTTTGTGTTCTCCTCCTCTTCCCAAATACAAATACGGCTATCGTATTGTAATGCTTCTATCTAATGCCACACCCCACAATTACTGGCCCATCTAATACATGGTGTGTAATCGTACTGAACTGATTTTCACAAGATAATGTTGCCTTTCTTGCGGCAATTCCTGTTCAGATCCTTTGCGTATCTTTTTGTCACAGGTATTGACTGTGTTTCTCCTTGTCGTCTCTTCTCAAGATGATTGTGTAATAATCCCAAAACCTCAAACATTGGTTTAAAACAGGCCGCACTACAACATTTTAAATATTTCCTTAATTTATGTAACATATTTCTTTTCTAGAAACTCGCGTCAAATATTCATTCTGCTACTTCTTAGTATTTGTTTCCCCAGCTATGTTTCAGGCTTGGCTAATCTTCGTACAGCAAAGATGTGAATGCGTCGTATATCCAATGAACCACGCTCTAGAGATACAAGAATCATCCCAGAAGCTGTAGTTCTCATCCGGAACATGATGATCTGCTCTGTTTCTCTTGTCATTCGAAGATGGGTCATTGAAAAATGTGGCTCTAAGTTCTATGGGACTTAACATTTGAGGTAATCAGTCCCCTAGACTTAGAACTACTTAAACCTAACTAACCTATGGACATCACAAACATCCATGCCCGAGGCAGCAGCAGCGCGGTTCCGGACTGAAGTGCCTAGAACCGCTCGGCCACAAGGGCCGGCTGGAAAAATGTGAATAATTAATGCAATGAAAACAATGAAAGTGCAAGAATTTTAAATTTTGTACTAACCGGCCAAGACTCCAAATGGAGATTAAAACGCAATCTAAAATTTTATAAAACATTCTGCCAATGGAATGTTAAAATTCTGTAAAACAGTCTTGATCGCAAGAAGTGTTTATTTGCAGCTGGTTTCGGTCTATAATTTAGACCCTCTTCAGGCCACAGGCACTGTAGTACAGTAGTAATATACGCTGAGCCAAGACATTATGACCAGCTACGTAATAGCTTGTCCGTCCGTCCGTCTTTGAAACGGAGAACATCACTAATTCTGCGTATCAAGGATCCTAAGGTTTGTTGGTAGATTTGTGGGGGTATATGACCTTACAAGTCTACGCATATATCATGTAATTCGCGTAAATAACGGGACTTTGAACTACGTACGCTGTGATAGCGCCCGATAGCTATCCATTTGGATTCCTTGGGATTTACATAAGGCTAATATGGTCGCCAAGAAATCAGCGTGAGTTCATTGTAAACTCCCCAGACCACTGTTTCACGGTTGCGGCTCCGAGACAGGGCAGTTACAAGGCTGGAAGGTAAAATCGCCGTCGAAGAAGACATCAAGCATGAAGGGATGCAGGTGGTTCGCAGGTGTCAATGTGTCTTCTGTTACTACCATAGGTCCCATGAAAGAGCAGGAGAATATGTCCCATTGCATAATACTGCTCTCAACAGCCTGGTCCATGGGGCGCTGCATGTTTCAAGCCGCTGTTCACTTCAATGAAACGATTTGAGGGGACGACATTAACCTAGTGTAACAACAGTGTAACTCACCGGAAAAGCCAACATGTTTCCACTGACCGACAGTATGATCTAGATAGTCCTGTGCCAACTGAATTGTAGTCGTAATTGACGATGTGGTTGGGTCATCATGTGAACATGTAGCAGTGATGTGCCTCCATATTCAACAATGTATGATGAACGGTGTGCTGCGAAGGGAGTGCATCAGCATTGTGCTCTTTCCGCAGAGAGGCCACAGATCACCAACATCTATCCTACTGAACAGAGCAGACAACTCTCCGAACCCCACGTTCTGGGGCGAGTCGTGGACGTCCAACTATTTAGTGCCTGACAAACTGCCTATTGGCTTCTGTCTCGGGTTCTTCGGCCGACGTTCATCTAATGATTTTTCTGACGTTTCGCCAGCACGATTGGCTGGCATTGTCAAAGCTTCACCCTCCATTGCCGGTGGTGAACTGGAGGCGAACTCGCGGCCGCAGGCTATATGTACCTGGCGCGCCAACGTCCGAGGGCCTCTCCGCGGTCATTTCCGGTGCGTTTCTCCTCTTGCTACCTGTGACGGTCGTTCGCTACAGTACGGGAATCCAGGATCCGTTTACCTTAAGGCTTTCCTCTTTCTTGTTGAAACTGTTCGCGTGTTTTTGGATTTCTACAGCTTCTCTGAACAAGCGCGTGTGATAGTGCTTCTCTACAGACAGAACTTCCGTGTCGGCGAATTTTATTACGTGGTCGGTCTCATTCAGTGCGTGCTCTGCCACGGCCGATTTCTCCACCTGCCCCAACCTGCAATGTCGCTTATGCTCTTTGATCCTGGTGTTAATGGATCGTCCAGTCATTCCGACATAAACTTTTCCGCATGTGCAAGGTATACGGTATATTCCCGACATTGCAAGTGGGTCTCTTTTCTCCTTCGCCGATCTAAGACACTCTTTGATCTTCCTTGTCGTTTTGAAAATCGTCTTTACGCCGTGTTTGCGCAATATACGGCCGATTCTGTCCGTCACTCTGGGAATGTATGGCAGAAAGGCCGTACCCGACATTTATTTTTCTGGTTCCTTACTTCGCCGAGTGTTTGGCTCTGTTACACTTCTAATATAATTTGTGGAGTACCCATTGCTCCTCAGAACAGTTTCCAGGTGTTGCATTTCTCGTTTGAGGTGTTATGTTGGCATGGAGGCTGTTCAAGTGTCTCAGGAACATTCACCATGGAAGTAGAAAAGGACAAGAAACTGCCATTTCTAGATGTACTGGTCACAAGGGACGGCGAAAACCTGGGACACAGCGTGTATCTAAAACCGACACACACGGACCGATACCTGCACAAACTGTCAAACCACCACCCGAGCCAGAAAAGAGGCATGATTAGTACGCTAGTAACGAGAGCAGGACGAATATGTGAGCCTCAACACCTCAAACGAGAAATGCAACACCCGGAAACTGTTCTGAGGAGCAATGGGTACTCCACAAATTACATTAGAAGTGTAACAGAGCCAAACACTCGGCGAAGTAAGGAACCAGAAAAAGAAATGTCGGGTACGGCCTTTCTGCCATACATTCCCAGAGTGACGGACAGAATCGCCCGTATATTGCGCAAACACGGCGTAAAGACGATTTTCAAACCGACAAGGAAGATCAAAGAGTGTCTCAGATCGGCGAAGGAGAAAAGAGACCCACTTGCAATGTCGGGAATATACCGTATACCTTGCACATGCGGAAAAGTTTATGTCGGAATGACTGGACGATCCATTAACACCAGGATCAAAGAGCATAAGCGACATTGCAGGTTGGGGCAGGTGGAGAAATCGGCCGTGGCAAAGCACGCACTGAATGAGACCGACCACGTAATAAAATTCGCCGACACGGAAGTTCTGTCTGTAGAGAAGCACTATCACACGCGCTTGTTCAGAGAAGCTGTAGAAATCCAAAAACACGCGAACAGTTTCAACAAGAAAGAGGAAAGCCTTAAGGTAAACGGATCCTGGCTTCCCGTACTGCAGCGAACGACCGTCGCAGGTAGCAAGAGGAGAAACGCACCGGAAATGACCGCGGAGAAGCCCTCGGACGTTGGCGCGCCAGGTACAGTGCATATAGCCTGCGGCCGCGAGCTCGCCTCCAGTTCACCACCGGCAATGAAGGTTGAAGCTTTGACAATGCCAGCCACTCGTGCTGGCGAAACGTCAGAAAAATCATTAGATGAACGTCGGCCGAAGAACCCGAGACAGAAGCCAATAGGCAGTTTGTCAACAAGTGGCCACGAAAGCCTTAACAATTTTGTATTTAGTGCCTGTTGGTGATTTCACTGTCCTTCTATCTCATTCCACAAATGCTCACGACAGTAGCACTAGAATATTCGACCAGCTCCGCCGTTTTCGAGATACTGGTTGACTCTGCGTAATAATTCTGCTCTTTGTCAAAGTCGCTTATCTCAACTGATTTTCCAATTTTCAGCCACAATTTCCGGAAAGGTGATCTCCCGTGTATGTTTGCTCCGCGCACATACTTTTGCTACCGTGTCACGTGACCTAAACGCCACCAGGCGGCATCCAGCGCAGCGGTGGATAGTGGTCATAATGTTCTGGCTTATCAGTGTGTATTCACAGCGATTTCTGAGTAAAGAGATGGTAATAGGACTAAAAACATCTAAAATAAAGTACAACAACTCAAAACATCTAAAATAAAAGCTACAATAACCAATGACTGTGACTGCTGGCGGTGGATGGAGCAATAATATCCCTAAAAGCAAGGGTGTCAACTGCTCAGTAAGTTACTGTTACTAGAGATATATACTGAGATCTCCGCCTATCGCACATAGCTTTACATCACTGACAACCAGTCATGTATGTCTTACGTGAGTTACTCACATTGAGTGGAGTAGTCGAATTCACCAGAAAATTAGATATATAAATGTGTACAAGAATTACTTAATATAAAGTTTCTCAAAAAACCATCGTAATTAAATTAAAGAAACTAAGTAACGAACATTTGTTTGTCGTTCTTACGTGCAGACTACACTCTGTAGGAATTTGTGTGAACTCGTTTGTAAGTAGTCGTAGCAGTGGTGGCTGTATTCGGTTACCATAGCAATGGCTTGCTGGTATCAATAGTTGCTCTCCAGCGATGCCCGCCATAGACGGAACGCTGAGGAACCAGTCGCTGTCCGAAAGCTTGGAAGCCGATATTAGCGAAGTAACTGACACAATTCGACCAGCAGTAGTCAGAATAAACCGCCAGAGCGATCACTCTCATGGACTGTACACCACTGTTAGAGAACCTGGTTATAAACTTGGACACACACTGGCTTCAAAATCTCTATGTACTATTTAGCGTCAGCGAAAAATTATCTGTAATATAGTTGTAGATCTATGCTTTTTCTTGTGAATTCGACTACACCATTCAACGTAGCATCCCTTACCTTAGACGTACATGATTGACGTATGCGATGGGCCGAACTTACAGTTTATATTTTAGAACATTGCTACCTTTTTCATCACTTGCCGTCCGTGTTCGTACGGATACTACTCCATCCACTGCCACCACCCAGTGTCACGGATATAACGTCGTACTTTGTTATTACTGTAGTTTTCATCTTACATGTTTTTAGCAAAACTACCATCTCTTCATTCAGAAGACCGTCCGAATATGTATTACTATTTTACCGCAAGGCCGGCCTGAAGGTGGTCTAAATTATAAAGCGAAACAGGTAGGGTAATTTCCAAGAATGTTTGCCTATCGCAGCCGCGGGCTCCAAACGATATATGTCGAATGTGCTATTCTAAATCGGTCAAGTGGCTGTGGTGGCGGGCGTTATGAGCATGTTTATAGTTCTCACTACAGCAACGACAAAAGAAGAGCGTTATGAGAATGTTTATAGTGCTCACTACAGCAACGACAATAGAAGAGCGTTATGAGCATGTTTATAGTGGTCACTACAGCAACGACAAAAGAAGAGCGTTATGAGCATATTTATAGTGCTCACTACAGCAACGACAAAAGAAGAGCGTTATGAGGATGTTTATAGTGCTCACTACAGCAACGACAAAAGAAGAGCGTTACTAAAATACTTACAATTACAATGGAAACGACTTATATCACTCGTCGTCGACGTTGTCGTCATGAGAAAGTGCATTTGATGTCTATGCTACGGGAAGCATTCGCTTTTTGCCGTAACCTTAGTAGACTCTGCCATGTCACGCAAAAATATGGGTAGAGTGTCACAAGCGTCACTTTTGTTGTAACCGTTAGTTATGGAAATATAGGTACTGAAACAAGAGGAGTTGGTCTCTTTCTCCTGGATGGCCTGCTCTTTTAATGGAACATTTCACTGATTTCCACAGCCGCTCGTTGTTCTGGGTCATCGGAAGATACGAACCGAGTGGCTGACGAACTCGTGGTGGGATCCTTATTCTTTCAGTGTCTTGTAGGACTGAAAGCCGTCTGTAATCACTTTGCTACCCGGCAGTATAAAGTGCTTAATCAAATCGACTGAAGTTACTTAGTCTCTGGAGGACACTCTTACCTCAAAGAACTTCCGGGGCTCTCGTTCTATACCTCCGAATACCCAGATATGTTAGATTTCGTTCTTTAAAGGTCGTCCTCTCTTGATTTTCCTAATTGCTATGTGCGATTCGTCCTCTTCAACGACTTTGTTTGGTCCACTGATCGGAATATGGTCATTCGTCGTTATTAAATAACACACTTCTCTGCAAAACCCGAAATGGTCGCACACGGTATTGGTAGATAAGTAAGTCTTCCATGCTCTTGCTTGCAAGGTGTAGTCCCTAATCCAGCAAGATAAAAGAATTATGCTGGTCTGGATCGATAATGTAGGATAGTCAAACCATGTATTCCTCCTGATAGCCGTTCGTTTACCATAGTTTCCGTAATGAAATTGTAAAGGTATTTCACGATCAGAACTTTTCCTACGCACTTTTATAGACTTCGCCGCACCGCAGTCTACAGAGTTCCACCTATCCTCGTCCGGCATTACTACAAAAATTCAAACAATTTTCTACATTGGAAAAGCATGCAATTAGATTCTTGCACTTGAGGCAATCGGCCAAAGAGACGTCTACAATACCAGGCATCTCACTCACTACCGAAATAAATCGTTTAGGTTTTTACTAGCAACTCACAAATAATTTATCAAAAAGCGCGGCACTACAGTCGCGTGTTTTATTTAGAATCGCATGTTCGACATCTATCGTCTGGAGTTGGTAATCACCGGTTGCCCAGTGTACAACAGTTGCGATCGAGAATGTTTAACGGAATTTTAATACCAATCGTATGTACAACTAGTGGACTTTTGCAGCAACAGAATCGGACTGAAGGCGGTACCTTACGTCAGTTCCAATGTTTCCCATTTGTGACGTCCCATCTCCACCGCGTGCTGGTTTTGTCGACGGTGTGGAGCTCGCTCGAAGTCGTGAAGCGTTGGCTGTGTTGTGGAGGCGTCACCACCCCCCCCCCCCCACCCCCCACGTTGTCTCTGCACTCGTAGTTGAGGATAAGCGTCGGACTATGTGGCGTCCTGTGTAGTTTATTTCCGTTCTGTGGACAAACAATGTATAGCTGTTGTCCACGAAGATCACGTCTTCTTTCCACTTTTGATGTACAATTTTATTGTTCCTTTTCGCTAAATACTTTATAAACATCACGACACACGGTTAATTAGCTCTGGCAGTTCTGTTAGTTTCAAGTATCGTGACAATTACGACAGCTTTAACCCTCGGCATAATTGTATCTTCTTTATGTATTCGTATAAATGTCTCCTGCTCGAGACTAAACGTATATTATAGTCTTTTGAAACTTTTTCCATTCCTTTCTATAGGTTCACATATATTAATGTTGAGTCCAATATAGCCTACTCCCGTTAATAAAGTCCTACAACTCGGTATACACAGTCACCATACTATCTCAGTTCACAAAATCCGTGCGTCTACGTCACGCAATAACGACTCTTGAAAGTAAATGTTCCCTCTACTATGGCAAGCGCTCCTCTCGTATGACATGATAGCATGATAGCTAGCAAGCGACTTACTTTTTCCGTGAATGAGTATTGTAAAAAAATCTTCAAATGTGTGTGAAGTCTTATGGGACTTTACTGCTAAGGTCATCAGTCCCTAAGCTTACACACTACTTAACCTAAATTATCCTAAAAACAAACACACACACCCATGCCAAAGGGAGGACTCGAACCTCCGCCAGGACCAGCAGCACAGTCCATGACTGCAGCGCCTGAGACCGTTCGGCTAATCCCGCGCGGCTTAGTATTGTATACGCATTGAATTTCTTCGTTGCGTTTACACCTCTCTTCCACATAAAACTTATCTCTGACCGACATTTCTTTGGACTTAACTTTCATGATATTAATTTGCAATTATTACTGAGATGTTTGGCAAATAACTAAAGATGACCTTTCTTTCTTCTTCCTTTCTACCAAAACACACTCTTTAATGCTTAATGTTGGTGTTTATCAAGACTTTCTGGTGTTCTATTATCGGCAAAGTAGTCGTACCTGTCAGGATAATTTTTCTCTACTTTACCTCATGATGGTCTATTCTAATTGGGTTTTGAGGGTGATTAGGGTGTTACACATTCTTCTGAGGCACATACTGGTGTTATCAGATTGTGAGAATTAACTTGCTTGGTAACAGAACCCTTACAGTGCTCTGCTGTTTGCAGCACCGTAACAATATACGGGTATGTATTGTCCACATCTCACTAATTCATCCAAGAAGCCTACGTATTCATCGTAAACAATGTGTAGTTGACTTCCACATACCCTGAAAATGGTGGAAAATAAAAGACGCGTTTTTGCTTCATACATATAATCATGTACTGTTCACGCTGTCAGAAAGAAGAATAATGTTTTCCAACGGTTCTGATTTACGTCTCATGGTTTTTTCTTTGTCCTTGTTATACAAATTCAAACAAATTCGTCAGCCGCTGTGGCCGAGCTGTTCTAGGCGCTTCCTTCTGGAACCGCTCTGCTGCTACCGTCGCAGGTTCGAATCCTGTCTCGGGCATGGCTGTGTGTGATGTCCTTACGTTAGTTAGGTTTAAGTAGTTCTAAGACTAGGGGACTGATGACCTTAGATGATAAGTACCATAGTGCTTACAGCCATTTGATTTTCAAACAAATTCTGTGTCACATAATTTACAATTTCCATACATGTATTTGTATTGGATATCAGCATGGTTTTCCGAATTGTAGAGTTGCCACCGAAGCCGAATAGTGACTGAAGATAACTGAACCGACAACCAACTGGTGCAAGTAGGGTTCCCACTGTCGCCTCTAGCCTAGTCAGTTGAAGATCGCAAAGTTCTAACGTAATGCTGACATTGTGATAATTATAGCTGAACACTACTACGAAGCGACAAGTGATTTCAGCGTCACAGGTCCTAGACAGGCTTATAATGTTGACAGCAATGTGGATATCGTGCCTATTGAGGACACCCAGTGGACGCGGAAGGTTGCATCAATGTTTCCTTGACCGTTCATGATATGAAATGAAGTGTGCCTCAAATGTGTGCCACTTGTTAGAGCGATCATACTACCGTTAGGGTAGGATAATACATCAGTTCCCAATCAGTGAAACGACGTGATATGGGTTACCACAAAGTAAAAAAACAGTAACGCTGTGCGAGTACTGACGAAGGTAGTTGTAAGGTTGCTAGGATGTATGTTTTGGTTTCATTCAATTCTCGATATTGTCACGGCCAGGCGTGGACGTCGATATGATTGGGCACTACTGGACAAGCTAACTATGAGTGCATCATTATTTGCAAAATTTCGGATACTTCGCTGAATTTAGGTCACCTAATCTGCTACAGCACTATATCATCATATCACAATAGTTATTACTAAAATAGCTTTTCAGTTAAAGTGTTTCTTGTACAAACTCAGACAAGAAAACACTTTATTTAAAAATGCTTAGGGTTGGCTCAGATTGTAGGGTTACAGAGCTGCTCACATAACATTTTTCTTTGGTAGCTTTTGCATCAACAACACTATTTTCAGAGGTTCCTGTAGATACTAGTGCCATGCATCAGTGTCACTTCCAAATACATAGCGTCCCATATTCAAATAAGTCTCTATAATCGATTTGTAATAGTACGTGCTCTTCCATTAAATGAATGTCTGTCCTGGAATATATTTGCCCAAATATTTCGAGACACTTAGGTAGTAAATCTATGATCGAAAGTGGTATTTACTCCATAGAAAGCCCGTCATGTAAAACAGTCCAGTAGTGAAACACTTGACGATGTGAGATCACTGATCACTTTTTATTGATTAGTGAACAGTTTGGTTATCCATCGGAATGGGGAAACATTTAAACACATCACTAATGTAACACTACACGCAATGCGTCGAGGATTGTGTTGATAAAACCAACGTTGCCTAAAACGTCCGTCACTGTGTACCTAATGTGATGAACAGTGTCATTATAATGATGACATTTAGTAGCCCGTCCGGTCGCCCAAGTAATGATGATCAGATATTGACGCAATGAGTAATTTTGTAGACTATTTCAAGACACATTTTCTCCATAGGATAATAAGTAGAATTATCATGCAACTGTATAATCTTATGTAAATCTTATGCAGTCCCGATAAAAGTGCATTTGTGTCCCCCGTATATATAGGTGATGGGCTCATGATTTTACCTTCTCGGGGTGAATTTTGGTCTTCCTTAATAGGGATGCACTTCCGAGAAGCGGTGGTCTAATTTGCTTCTTCAGAAATTCAAGTAAGCAGTTTTCGCGTAGCAAGAAGGTGTAATAAGCCGTAATGGCTAGTGTCCATGATGCGCCTTATCAGGTATCGACGCCGGCGAACTGCTTAAGGATATGACCTTAGAGTTGAAGTAATGTTACTTACTTTCTGTAGTGCTTCGAGAAAACGATATGTTTTCCAATCTTCACACGTAGTATCCTGCTACCGCCAATATAGGCGTAAATAGATTGTCATACAAATCATTCCAAAATTTCAGGACGGTGACGGAAGGAGACTTATTACAGGTTCTATGAAAAATTAAATAGTTGCATGAAGTCTTCGCAGGCAAGATTTTTGGGTCTCTTGCGATTTATGGCCCTGACAGGATGCAGGAAATTGAAAAACAAGTATTCAATATTTTAGGAGGCTGTGGTACAGACCAAAAAGAAAATCTCCAGTAAACATGAGCTTTAAAGTTGATACATGAAGACGTATTCATCTACATCTACATCTAAATGGTTACTCGGCAAATCACATGTAAGTACGTGGCAGAGGATTCATCGAACAACGTTCACAATTCTCTGTTATTCCAATATCGTACAGCGCGGAAAGAACGAACACCTATGTCTTTCCGTACGAGCTCTGATTTCCCATATTTTATCGTGGTGATCGTTACTCCCTATGTAGGTCGGTGTCAACAGAAAAATTTCGCATTCGGAGGTGAAAGTTGGTGATTGAAACTTCGTGAGGAGATTACGTCGCAGCGTAAAACACCTTTCTTTTACTTATGTCCAGCCCAAATCCTGCTCATTTCAATGACACTCTCTCCCATATTTCGCGATAATATGAAACGCGCTATTCTTCTTTGAACTTTGTCGATGTACTCCGTCAGTCTTATCTGGTAAGGATCCCACACGCGCAGCTGAATTCTAAAAGAGGTCGGACAAACGTAGTTTAGGCAGTCTCCGTAGTGGATCTGTTACATTTTCTAAGTGTCCTGCCAATAAAACGCAGTCTTTGGCTAGCTTTCCTCATAACATTTTCTATGTGTTTCTTCCAATTTAAGTTGTTCGCAATTCATTATTTTCATCATGGCAGCGAGAACAGCAACCGTTACGAAATTGTCTCGAATGAAAAGCAGCACAATGTTGCACTAAATTATGTTTATTTTAAACCTTGACCATGGTTTCAGCTATAATAATAAAGCCTTGTTCAGAAATCATCAACACTAATAAATGAAAAATATCGTAGCCCAGTGGCTACGTCAAGACCAATAAAATAACTTCAACAGACGTAAGCCTGTTTCGAATGTAAGTAAAATTACATATGGCACCCGAGGGTGAAACCATGGTCAGGGTTTGAAAAAAAAATATTTAGTGCAACTGTGGGCTGTTTTTCATTCGAGACTAGTTCGTAATTATCATTTGTGGGTATTTAATTGAATTTATGGCCTTTAGATTTGAATGATTTATTATGTAACCGAAGATTGACGAATTCCTTTTATCACTAATGTGGATGACCTCACACTTTTCGTCATTTGGGGTTAACTGCCAATTTTCGCACCACTCATTTTTTTTCTAAATAGTTTTGCAATTTGTTATCATCTTCTGATGACTTTATTAGTCAATAAACGACAGCGTTATTTGCAAACATCCTAAGGCAGGTGTTCAGATTGTCTCCCAAATCGATTATATCGATAAGGATCAGCAAAGGGCCCATAACACTACATTGGGGAACGCCAGAAATCACTTCTGTTTTACTCGATGACTTTCCGTCAATTACTACGAACTGTGACCTCTCTGACAGGAAATCACAAATCCAGTCACATAACTGAGACCATATTCCATAAGCAAGCAATTTCACTAAGGGCCGCTTGTGTGGTACAGTGTCAAAAGCCTTCCAGAAATCCAGAAATTCGGAAACGATCTTAGTCCCTTGTCAATAGCATTTAACACTTCATGTCAATAAAGAGCTAGTTGTGTTTCACAGGAACAATGTTTCCTAATTCTATGTTGACTGTGTGTATATAGACCGTTTTCTTCGAGGTACTTCATAATGTTCGAACACAGTATATGTTCCAAAATCCTGCTGCATATCGACGTTAAACATATGGGCCTGTAATTTCGTGGATTACTCCTATTACCTTTCCTGGATACTGCCGTGACCTGTGCAGCTGTCCAGTCTTTGGGTACGAATCTTTCGTCGAAAGATCGTTTGTGTGTGTGTGTGTTAAGTATGGAGCTAATGCATCAGCATACACTGAAAGGAACCTAATTGGTATTCAGTCTGGACTAGAAGACTTGCTTTTATTAAGTGATTTAAGTTTCTTCACTACTCCGAGGATATTTACTTCTACGTTACTCATGTTGGCAGCTGTTCTCGATTCGAATTCTGGAATATTTACTTCGTCTTCTTTTGTGAAGGCATTTCAGAAGACTGTATTTAGTAACTCTGCTTTGGCAGCGCTATCTTCGATTGTATCTTCGTTGCTATCGCCCAGAGAAGGCATTGATTGTATCTCGCCGCTAACATACTGCACATACGACCAGAATCTCTTTGGATTTTGCGCCAGGTTTCGAGATAATGTTTCGTTGTGGAAACTGTTACAAGCATCTTGCCTTGAAGTCCGAGCTAAATTTCGAGCTTCAGTAAAAGATCGCCAACCTTGGGGATTTTGCGTCTGTTTAAAGTAGGAATGTTTGTTTCGTTGTTTCTGTAACAGTGCTCTAACCCGTTTTGTGTATCAAGGAGGATCAGCTCCGTTCTTTGTTAATTTATTTGGTATAAATCTCTCAATTGCTGCAGATACTATTTCTCTGAATTTAAGCCACATCTGGTCTACACTTATATTATTAATTTGGAGTGAGTGGAGATTGTCACTCAGAAAGGCATCAAGTGAATTTTTATCTGCTGTTTTGAATAGGTATACTTTTCGCATATTTTTTTTTTTGTGTTTGAGGATTACAATATTCAATCTCGCTACGACAACCCTGTGTTCACTAATCCCTATATCGGTTTTGATGCTCGTTATTAACTCAAGATTATTTGTTGCTAAGAGGTCAAGTGTGTTTTCACAACCGTTTACTATTCGCGTTGGCTCATAAACTAACAGCTCGTAATTGTTTTCACAGAATGCGTTTAGCACAATTTCGGATGATATTTTATACGTACCTCGGGATTAATCATGTATTTTCGCCAACATATCGAGGGTAAATTAAAGTCGCCACCAACGATTATCGTATGAGTCGGGTACGGGTTTGAAATCAAACTCAAGTTTTCTTTGAACCTTTCACCAACTGTACCATTTGAACTGGGAGGTCGGTAAACACATCCAATTATTATTTTATTCCGGTAGCCAACAATGACCTCTGCCCATACTAACTCACAGGAAGTATCTACTTTAACTTCGGGACCAATTAAACTACTTCTAATAGTAACAAACACGTCACCGCCAACCGTGTTTCGCCTATCCTTTCGAAACACATTTAGGTTCTTTGCAAAGATTTTGGCTGAGCTTATATCCGGCTTTAGCTAGCTTTCAGTGCCTATAATGATTTGGGGAACACCAGAAATCACTTCCCGTTTCCTCGATGACTTTTAATTACTATTAACTGTGACCACTCTCACTGGATATCACAAATCCAATCAGACAACTGAGACGATATTCCGTAGCCACGCAATTTCACCACAAGCCGCTTGTGTGGTACGGTGTCAAAGGCCATCCGGAAATCCAGAAATACGGAAGCACCTGAAATCCCTTGTCAGTAGTGCTCAACACCTCATGCGAAGAAGAACTAGTTGTGTTTCACAAGAACGATGTTTTCTTAATCCATGTTGACTGTGTGTCAATAGACCGTTTTATTGAGGGTAATTCATAATGTTCGAACACAATATAAGTTCCTCAATCCTGCTCTGTACCGACGTTAATGATATGGGCCTGGAACTTAGTGGATTACTCCAACCACCTTTCTTGAATATTGTTGTGTCCTGTACAACATTCCAGTCTTTGGGTACGGATCTATCGTCGAGCGAACGGTTGTATATGATTGTTAAGTATGGAGCTAATGCATCAGCATACTCTGAAAGGAACCTAATTGGTATACAGTCAGGACCAGAAGATTTTCTTTCATTAAATGATTTAAGTTGCTTCAGTAATCCGATGTATATTTACTTCTACTTTACTCACGTTATCACTTGTTCATTTTCACTATCGTGAAACACACCTATTATACTGCAAGCTCTTTACTCATACGACTGACGAAGGGAATGCCGTACTCAGACACCTAAATAAGTGATAACACGTTATTCTGTTACAGTGTAACAGTACATCGTCTATGTAATCTGACTGCTGTAAAATGCTGTCTGCGCTTGAGTGCCACCATAAAGGCGTTGATTAATATGGCATCATTTTACAGTGAGGCTCTCTTTTGTCTGACGTCTAAGGGAATGAGGCACTCTCCGGGAAACTCCATGTTTGACAAGGATGCTATCTCAAGTTTCCCCACAATCTAAAATCAGAGGAATTGAAATCGGGGGCAACGAGACGCCCGACATAGTGGAATTCCCGTCCGTCCCGCGACATACTGGAGAAAATGGGCTGGTGCGCCTTGAAGCAAGAGTCACATTTCCAGCCGTTGTTGGAATGTTCCACTGACAAGTCCACATTTAAATTAATTTCACAAAGTTATCAAAACACAAACTGCTTCCATTACAACGTATGAGCTGTATTATTCACGTTGTGAATACAGATTATAGTAATATCACTAACACTAACAGTTCTTTATTGCATGTTATACCCATGGACAATAAAAAGGGAATGGGTACACACTTGTTTACTGCATTCTGTAGATCGTAATAGGCTATAGCTTGCACTAGAAGAGTTTAGAGCAGCGAATCTGAAGGTGAATATTTTAGACTGGATGTCTACTCGACATTTTTGTCTCCTTTTCTCCTCCATCTCGCAAAATATGCGTTAACTTTAACACCCTACGAAATACAGCGATCATTTGACCGATATTTCCACCACAAAAAATACCGTGTGGAGATGACAATATGTTCCCGTAAAAAAAATGCGATTCCGTACGATGTCATGTACATCTACATCTACATACATACTCCGCAATCCACCATTCGGTGCGTGGCGGAGGGTACCTCGTACCACAACTAGCATCTTCTCTCTCTGGTCCACTCCCAAACAGAACGAGGGAAAAATGACTATCTATAGGCCTCTGTACGAGCCCTAATCTCTCTTATCTTATCTTTGTGGTCTTTCCGCGAAATGTAAGTTGGCGGCAGTAAAATTCTACCGCAGTCAGCCTCAAATGCTGGTTCTCTAAATTTCCTCAGTAGCGATTCACGAAAGGATCGCTTCCTTTCCTCTAGGGACACCCACCCGAATTTCTGAAGCATTTCCGCAACACTCGAGTGATGATCAAACCTACCAGTAACACACCAGTAACAAATCTAGCAGCCCGCTTCCGAATTGCTTCTGAGTCCTCCCTCAACCCGACCTGATAGAGATCCTAACCGCTCGAGCAGTACTCAAGAATAGGTCGTATTAGTGTTTTATAAGCGGTCTCCTTCACAGATGAGCCATTTCTTCCCAAAATTCTACCAATGAACCGAAGACGACTATCCGCCTTCCCCACAACTGCCATTACATGCTTGTCCCACTTCATATCGCTCTGAAATGTTACGCCCAAATATTTAATCGACGTGACTGTGTCAAGCGCTACACTACTAAAAGAATATTCAAACGTTACAGGATTTCTTTTCCTATTCATGTGCTTTAATTTACATTTATCTATATTTAGAGTTAGCTGCCATTATATACACGTATCACAAATCCTGTCCAAGTCATCTTGAATCCTCCTACAGTCACTCAACGACGACACCTTCTTGTACACCACAGCATCATCAACAAACAGCCGCACATTGCTATTCACCCTATCCAAAAGATCACTTATGTAGACAGAAAACAACAGCGGACCTACCACATTTCCCTGGCGCACTCCAGATGATACCCTAACCTCCGATGAACACTCACCATCGAGGACACCGTATTGAGTTCTATTACTTAAGAAGTCTTCGAGCCACTCACATACTTTGGAACTAATTCCATATGCTCGTACCTTAGTTAGGAGTCTGCATTGGGGGACCGAGTCAAACGCTTTCCGGAAGTCAAGGAGTACGGCATCCGTCTGATACCCTTCATCCATAGTTCGCAAGATATCATGTGAAACAAGGGCGAGCTGCGTTTCGCAGGAGCGATGCTTTCTAAAGCCGTGCTGATGCATGGACAGCAACTTCTCTGCCGGCCGAAGTGACCGAGCGGTTCTAGGCGCTACAGTCTGGAACCGCGCGACCACTACGGTCGCAGGTTCGAATCCTGCTTCGGGCATGGGTGTGTGTGACGTCCTTAGGTTAGTTAGGTTTAAGTAGTTCTAAGTTCTAGGGGACTCATGACCTCAGAAGTTAAGTCCCACAGTGCTCAGAGCCATTTGAACCAGCAACTTCTCTGTCTCAAGGAAATTCATTATATTCGAACTGAGAATATGTTCGAGAATCCTGCTACAAACCGATGTTAAGGATATTGGTCTGTGATTTTAAGGATCCGTCCTTCTACCCTTCTTATATACAGGTGTCACCTCCACTTTCTTCCAGTCGCTCGGGACTTTACGTTGGGCAAGAGATTCGCGATAAATGCAAGCTAAGTAAGGAGCCAATGCAGTTGATTACTCTCTGTAAAACCGAATTGGAATCCCATCAGGACCTGGCAAATTATTTATTTTCTACCCATTCAGCTGCATCACAACCCCAGGGTCCGCCCCAGTAGCTGAGTGGTCAGCGTGACGGATTGCCGTCCTCCGGGCCCGGGTTCGATTCCCGGCTGGGTCGGAGATTTTCTCCGCTCAGGGACTGGGTGTTGTGTTGTGTTCATCATCATTTCATCCCCATCCGGCGTGCAGGTCGCCCAATGTGGCGCCGAATGTAATAAGACCTGCGCCGAGGCGGCCGGACCTGCCCCGCGAGGGGCCTCCCGGCCAATGACGCCAAACGCTCATTTCCATTTCCACAACCCCAGGGATGTCTATTACTATGTCCTCGATATGGGAATCTGTACGAGACTCAAACGATCTGTACGATCCTCCTGCGTGAAAGATTTCTCAAATGCTAAATTTAAAATTTCAGCTTTCGTGTTGCTGTCTTCCGTTGCCAGGCCAGACTGAACAGTGAGTGACTGGATGGAAGCCTTCGACCCGCTTACTGATTTTACGTAAGAGCAGAATTTTCTTGGGTGTTCAGGAAGATCTTTTGCTAAGGTATGGCGGTGGTAGTGGTTGAAAGCTTCGCGCATTGCTCTTTATAACAGCACGAATCTCTACTAATTTTTACCTGTCCTCATACTCCCGATCTTTCTTGTACCGCGAGTGCAACTGCCTTTGCTTCCTGAGCATTCTCCGAATTGTGCTGTTAAACCGCGTTGGGTTTTCTCCGTCCGTAACACACTTTTTCGGCACATACTTGTCCAATGCGTGATTTACAATCTGTTTAAAATTTTCCCATAATTCTTCCACGTCCATCGTACCGGAGGCAAATGAAGTCGATCGATTCATTTACTAAGTGAGATGCTAACAACTGCTTATCTGCTCTTTCTAGTACGAATACTCTCCTAGCCTCCTTGACCTACCTTTTAACTTTCGTAACCATAGTCGTAATGACAACAACATGATCACTAATCCATGTCTCAATGTCTCAACACTGACACCGTCGATGAGGTCTGGTCTGCTCGTGGCTACCAGATCTAAAATATTTCCATTACGCGTTGGCTGTCGATTTAGCTGCTCAAGACAGTTTTCGGATAATTTGTTCAAAAGTAATTCACACGACGACTTGTCTGTACCACCTGTACTGAATCCATAGACATCCCAGTCTATACTAGGTAGGTTGACTAATATAGCATGATCCGGGTACTTCTGCGATACAGAATGTAGAGTCCCTTTGAATGAATCTAGAACTGTCACGGTGGAACCTGGTGGCCGGTAATAACACCCCACAATTAACTTTATTTCCCCTAGCCTTGTTAAACGTGTCCAGATAAATTTACAATCACACTCTACTGCAATGAAGACACCACCTCCTACAGTGTATAATCTGTCTTTCCCATACACGTTCCAACTCTCACTAAATATTTCAGAACTTCCTATCTCAGGGTTCAGCCAGGTATGAGTCCCGAGAATAATTTGCGCGCCACACGCTTCCTGGAGGGCAGTAAATTCAGGAACTTTATTCCGAACACTCTGAAAATTTACTGCTAATATCTTGACAGCTGAAGTGTCTATACACTGAGCGCGTCCTGATTTCCCTGCCTGCACGTCGACTGGTGAGAGCTCATCAGGACACCTCGCACTACTGCCTAGCCTATAAAACCCGCATGTGCACGCCACAAGTACTCTGCTACCCGAGTAGCCGCTTCCTTTTGGTAGTGCACCTCTGACCTATCTAGGGCGTCCTACAATTCCCCACCCAATAGCTAAATTCTAGAAATCTGCAGCCAAGACCGTCACAGAATCCACGAAGCCTCTGGTTGAGACCCTCCACTCGGCTTCAAACCAAAGGACCCCGATCCACACTGGGAGCGTTGCTACAAATAGAGAGCTCTGCTTGCACCCCGCGTGCGAGGCCAGCGGTCTACACCAAATCCACCAGCCGTCTGTACGAACTGAGGATCGCCTCAGAACCCAAGCGACAGGCATCATTGGTGCCGACGTGAGCAACTACTTGCAGACGACTGCACCCCGTACGCTCGATAGACGCAGACAAGGCCGCCTCCACATCTTGGATGAGGGCCCCCGTCAGACAAACCGAGTGCACGTTGGATTTCTTTCCAGTCCTGTACGCCATTTCCCTAAGGGGCTCCATCACCCGCCTAACGTTGGAGCTCCCGATAACCAGCAAGCCTTTGCCCCCGTGTGCCTGCTCGGGCCCTGCTGAAGGAGCGGCCACCTGCCCACTGACAGGATGAACGGGCGAGGTCAGCCGGCCAGTCTCCACATTGGTCCTCCGCCTCGAGCGACGCGATGTCACACCTAAGAGTAAAGAAAATACATAACAAATCAAAAATATCACGTCGGTAATATTTCTGAAAGAGAGAACATACTATGGGATTATCTCGTTAATGTGTGTAAACATGCAAAAACGTTGTCCGGTCGCTGCTGGATTAATTAGGATACAGTTTACAACAACTGACCAGATGAGAAGGCTGGAAAAAGAAAGAAGTCCCAGCGACCAGATTTAGCCACAATCGTGTTCGTGTTATAATTGCATGTCAAGTGGACTGGTTTCACATCTCTTACTCCTGATTTCGGCCTCATTTCGCAACACGTGACGTGACAATAGTAAATACAGCTTATCAAAACTTACTCTGGTAGTTTAGGCACAAAGTTCTTCTATCTTGACAGTTCTAGTCAGCTAACTTACGACAGAGATCCAGTTCGTTCGAGCTACGAATATGTCCGTCTAGTATGTGCTATAAAAGTTTTCCTATTACTTTCGTGTGAGCCCGCATCTCGTGGTCGTGCGGTAGCGTTCTCGCTTCCCACGCCCGGGTTCCCGGGTTCGATTCCCGGCGGGGTCAGGGATTTTCTCTGCCTCGTGATGGCTGGGTGTTGTGTGCTGTCCTTAGGTTAGTTAGGTTTAAGTAGTTCTAAGTTCTAGGGGACTTATGACCACAGCAGTTGAGTCCCATAGTGCTCAGAGCCATTTTTTTTTTTTTTCGTGTGACATCTTCCTATGTTCCTTCAAGCTATTTTCCAGACAGTGAAAGCAACATCGTATTTCGTTAATATTCTATAGTATGATGGCTCATTTATTACTGAGATTAACGGGAATAATTTCATCATACGTTAGAAATATGAAAAGAAACAGACTGCAATTCTACAATTTTGAAACAGAATTAGTAACACAATACCTCCTTGTAATATCTCCCCGCTATATCCAGAAGTTTTCAGTCGGACAATAATACGAGTATTTTACACCAGTCAATACTAAAAGTCTTTACAGAGTGGAATTAGAATGTGGGAGGAGCAATATGTTGAAACATAAGTGAAGCAAAGGTTAAGGTATAGTTGAAAATTTCAGCATCAATAATATGCTAATAATTTTGACATATCGTTTAAAAAATCATCTTTTATTACGTGTGACAAGAGTCACTATTCATGAAGTATTTGCCTTTATAACTAAGATGGGAAACTGTGAAAAATTATGGTCTTCAATGGTCTTACACCATACCTTGAAATGGTTAGAAAACGAAAGGTGACACAGAGAATCACTCAGCATACATTAAACGCTTCACAGATGTGTTCCACTAATCTACTTCGTGAGCCTGTATTCATACCATCAACATATTGCAGGTAATATGGGCTGGTTTCTGTAAAGAAGAAAACAGTAACCAGCCAGTACAGATAATGCTATTTATTTACACAAATATTGCGGTTACCGGTTTCGAGTCGACGGGTACATCTTCAGACGACCGTTCCTGTCTATATACACATTTCAAAAAATTTAAATGAGTTTTTGGCTCTTTACTCTCCCTTGATGTGTAAGATTCTTGGAATGGTGATGCCCTACAGCAGAAACGAATTATTTCAAAGCAAGCCTAGCCGTTTCGAAAACCGTTTTTTACTGTAGGGCACAACCATCCCAACAAACTTTCACCACAAGGGAGAATAAAAAGCTAACTCAAACCCTCAAACAACTGTGTACACACATTAAAAATATTTTCATCCTCTCTGTTCCGAGTGTTTCAGAACCTGTGGAGAAAACTGAAATAGAGATCAACATAAACATCAGTTCCTCCTTTTTTATTGCTCATGAAAACCACACTTAGCATGTTGTACCACCACACAGAGAGTCCTTCAGAGGTGGTCGTCCAGGTTGCTGTACACACCGGTACCTCTGATACCCACAAGCACGTCCTCTTGCATTGATGCATGCCTGTACGCGTCATGGCATACTATCCACAAGTTCATCAAGGCACTGCTGGTCCAGATTGTCCCACTCCTCAACGGCGATTCGGCGTAGATCCCTCAGAGTGGCTGGTGGGTCACGTCGTTCATAAAAAGCTCTTTTCAATCTATCCCAGGCATGTTCGGTATGGTTCATGTCTGGAGTACATGCTGGCCACTCTAGTCGAGCGATGTCGTTGTCCTGAAGGAGGTCATGCACAAGATGTGAAGACGAATGCCTCGACAATATGGTTGCACTCTCGGTCGTAGGATGGCCTTCACGTATCGTACATCCGTTACGGTGCCTTCCATGACGACCAGCGGCGTACGTCGGCCCCTCATAATCCCACCCCCAAAACCAGGGAACCTCCACCTTGCTGCTCTCGCTGGACAGTGTGTCTAAGGCGTTCAGCCTCACCGGGTTGCCTCCAAACACGTTCCTGACGATTGGCTGGTTTAAGTTATACGCGACACTCACCGGTGAAGATAACTTGATGCCAATCCTGAGCGGTCCATTCGGAATGATATTCGGCCCATCCGTACCGCGATGCATAGTGCTGTGGTTGCAGAGATAGACCTCGCCACGGACTTCGGGAGTGAAGTTGCGCATGATACAGCCTATTGCGCACAGTTTGAGTCCTGTGGCTGCACGAAAAGCATTATTCAATATGGTGCCGTTGCTGTGAGTATTCCTCCGAGCTATAATCCTTAGGTAGCGGTCATCCACTGCAGTTATAGCCCTTGGGCGACCTGAGCTGTGAGCTGTGAGTATTCCTCCGAGCTATAATCCTTAGGCAGCGGTCATCCACTGCAGTTATAGCCCTTGGGCGACCTGAGCGAGGAATGTCATCGGCACTTCGTGTCTCTCTGTATCCTCTCCATATCAGAACAACATCGCTTTGGTTCACTCCGAGACGCCTGGACCCTTCCCTTTTTGACAGTTCTTCCTGTCACAAAGTAACAATGCGGACACAATCGAACCAAGTATTGACCGCCTAGGCGAGGTTGAACTACAAACAACGCTAGCCGTATACCTCCTTCCTGGTGGTATGACTGGAACTGATCGGCTGTCGGACGCCCTCCGTGCAAAAGGCCGTGCTCATGCATGGTTGTTAACATCTTTGGGTGGTTTAGTGACATCTCTGAACAGTGAAAGGGACGCTGTCTGTGATACAATATCCACAGTCAACGTCTGTCTTCAGAAGTTGTGGTAACCGGGGTGATGATAAACTTTTTTTTTTAAATGTGTGTACATCGACGTAAACCGTCGTCTGAAGATGAACCGCTAACATCGGTATTTCCGTAAGTAAATAGAATTATTGAAAGTCGGCAGTATTATAGATAGAGGCCGGGTCCCTCTTTTCTTCTTAAAGAGAATCAAGCTGTATTTTGTACACAGCCACGGTCTCAGCCTGCCAGATTTCGACAAAGTATTTTATTTCATGTAACATAAAACGCATCAAAGGTAAATGAATGGAAATCAGGATGCACATACTCTGTATAGCCACTGGGAAGCAAACATAAACCTGTGGAAACTATCAAATGACTAGATGAATTTCTTCCATTGCTTCATAGTTCAGGTTTTATGGCTTTACCACCTCGCTTCCCAGAAATGGGCATTGGCTTCAACGATGTATGGTTTTGGAATTACAGCTCTCACTGCAATTCCCAGCTTCTGGAAGCCTTCCTATTGTTTTTGTGCTGACAGTGTTCCCGCCGGCCGTTGGTGGGCGAGTGGTTCTAGGCGCTTCAGTCTGGAACCGCGCGACCGCTACGGTCGCAGGTTGGAATCCTGCCTCGAGCATGGATGTGTGTGATGTCCTTAGATTGGTTAGGTTTCAGTAGTTCTAAGTTCTAGGGGACTGATGACCTCAGATGTTAAGTCCCGTAGTATTCAGAGCCATTTGAACCATTTGAACAGTGTTCCTAAGAAAGATATTCAGTTCTGCAGTGAATTTCATAGCAGTTGTCGTCCTATTTGTCATCACAGTCGACTTCAGTCACCGTCTGTCACCATAGCTCAACTCATACTTTCGTCCGCGTCGTGATTAACGGATGATGCTTTGCCACTTTCCCTGTATGCGATATAAAGATCAGTATGGTGCCTCTTAAACCACCAAGCACTTGTTCTATCTTCGTTATTGAAGCACCCGCAATACGAACACCAACAGTTTACCCGAGTTCGAAGTCACCTAGCTCACAACTACAAAGAACATTTTTTCTCACCGTGAAAACCGCTTGCAAAATATTGAGGACATTGAACAAATGACATCTTTAGTCACATACAAAAGAGCAATCTGCAGACTAGGCTAGTATCTACCTTTATGTTCAAGCATGCATTTCTCGCGGTGTTTGCATATTTTTGTTTAGTCCCTGTATAACAGACTAACCGCAACTATGACAAACATAGGGTAAAGGTTACTCCGTGACGTACTTCATTTCGTGGTAAGAGACGTATTCGTTATCTTTAAGTAAGGTAGGTCTTCTACGCACACTTCGAAGAGTTCTCAAAATATGGCAAGGCAATCTTCACATGGGAGAGGCATTCTGGACAGAAATAAACGCTGTATGCGGAACAGTTAGTTACTTGTTTTTTGTGTGAAGGGAACTACGTCGTTAGCTGTGCTAATCCTGTAATATAGTTTCCTTAAGGTACGTTCAAGTCGTTGTCTTCCAACTAAGTTACTGATGGAACATGCTTACGATTTTAGTCATTATAGTTAGATATAAAAGCCTTATTACTGATTCGCTTACGGAAGGGGCAGCAAATCTTAAATTTTGTGCCCATTTCAAAAACTATGGTGCATCTCAAAGCACTTGTTCGAAGAAGTAGAAGCTAAAAATGCTTTATGTGGATAACAGAAGTCAATCCTATTCAACCTGCAACTTTCGTAGAGCACGTCATAAAGTTTTGGAAGAAAGATGCTCGATATACAAAGCTGCTTAACATTTGTCCAATCAATAGAGTAATCTAAGAGACTTTGTCCGTCGCAGTGATGGAGATAAGGACAATGTTACCACTGGGAAAATGGGTACACCGTCTGCGCTTAAGAGTGAACTGGTAGCAAATCTCATTACGAAAATGCAGGAAACAACATCAACGGGATAATACATTAACCGGATAACCCCCTAATCACTGTAACACACTGAAATGAGTGTCTAAGCGAAAACATCCGCGTCAGTTGTAATGAGAGCTACAGTTGTGGAAATAATGATTGTGCTTGTATTCAGTTTCTTCTTTTTTTTCTAGGATGGCCCAATGATTCTAAGATCACCTCATACTAAGGTATTTATATGTAATATTTGTGCAATGCTCAAAATAAACGAGAAATTCGTTAAGCAAACTTTAACACTGCAAAAGAAAATCATTACGGAATTAAGAACATTTTCTGGAGTGTAAGTAGACAATGTCACACAGCGAGATACGCTATTACAAAATCAGGCAGCACACCTCTTTGTTTACTACATTTTATAACTTCTGTAGGTTTTTTAAAGTCGATTTTACTACTTTTCGACCGTGACTCTTTCATGAAGTATGTAAAGGTGTTTTAAATTACCGCTATGTGTCACACACTTCGTTATCTATTGTAGTATTTATTTATTTTGCTACATGTTCCGAGGAAATACCTCATCTTCAAGCTAAATGGCATTACAAAAACAGTTTCACGATAACTAAGTTTCCTCTTCTTCCACACGATAACCAGAGCATTTATGAAAAGACTGTGTAACATCATTATAATCTTATCGTGTGATGGTTTTTGTAATCCCATTTAGTTTGAAGATGAGGTAGTCTCTCGAAACGTGTATGAAAATAAATAAATAATACAACAGTCAACAAAGTTTGTAACTGGTAGCCGTAATTTAAAAAACCTTCCAGGATTTCTTTTCGTAAGTGTTTTTTGTCGTGATTTAGTGGAGCAGTATATTGGTTCCTTACATGTAAAATCTTTAGTTTGTAAACTGAATAATTGTTTTTTTCCTAGTATCACGTTAATTACCAATGAAATTAAAATAATGCAACACTATACTTTTTCAGAACGTATCTATCCCCTCCTGGGCTACAAGTAAGAGCATGTTTTTCTGTGGAGCAATTGCTTTGAAACAAGATACATGTAACTTTACATTACTGGTATATAACTTAAAAAATTTTTGTGCTCTGCATAGCAAATGTTTGTATTTGATTAGAAAAAAAACAGAACTTTCGCATTAGTCATAAGTGTCTTTAAATTAGTCCAGGATGATTTCTAGCAAACGCAGCTATGAAGGGGCTTTTTCAGGCAATCTCCGTGATTGGTCAATATACACTTCAGTGTAAAATGTTAATGGAATGTGAGCACCAATATATACAAGTTAGTCAAGTGTGTCAGTTTGTTAATTCCATTTGTCATGGTAACTCGTATGTAAATGTTGATAGCGAGTTGTGTAGAGCATCATTCATTTTCCTAACTTTTCGGAGAGTAGTGTAAATTTATTTTCATATTTAACTACTATTCAGAACATAAAAGTCATCTTGTGTCTTTTCTTTTAATGTCGTCACAGGCTCTGTAACTTGTGGAAAGTACATTTATGTCAGCATAATTGTTAGACATCCTCTGAATAGACAGCTTGCTATAGCGTTCCTCAGCCTTTCAGTATTCGCAACCTAGTCCGTAGTCATTCTTTCCATCGCGCCCTTCCTTCGTCTCTTTCCTCGTAAGATGTACATAAGGATATTCAATAAGTAAATCTTTCCCTGAACTCGTGTTCGTTTCATTCAGAATTCGCAATACGCCATAACATTCCGCTCTCTTTTGGCTGTAAAACCATGTTTTTCAACATGATCTCCGTTCAGTGCGGCAGCCTCACGCCACCTTAGGGGAGGGCTTGTACGTCCACACGTTAGAGTCTACTGGTCGATGTCGTAGCCAACTTATTGTTCTATCAATAACATCCTACAACTACTTACTGCTTCCCCATAGAGTGGATCCTTCATTGAGTCAAAAAGACGGAAGTCAAAAGGTACGAGATCCAGGCTGTAGGGTGGATGAAGGAAAACAGTCCAACGAACGTTTTCGAGATCCTCTACGGTGCACAGACTTGCTTGAGGTCTTGCGCTGTCGTGGAGATGGAGAAATTCGCTAGCGATTTTGTGGCGAAGCTGAAGGCGTTTCTTGAGTTCCCTGACGATAGCACAATACACTTGACCGTTCCACCAAGAAGGAAGACATCTAACAGAATAATCCTTTCCGAATCCAGAAGACGGTCGTCCTGACTTTGCCGGCAGAGGGTGCGGCTTTGTACTTCTTATTGTGAGGAAAACTGGTGTGCCGCCCCTCCATGGATTGCCGTTTTATTACCGGTTTAAAGTAATGAACCCATGTTTCATCGGTTATGACAAATTTCGACAAGAAAATGTCACGATTAGTCTCACAACGAGCAAGAAATTCCGCACAGATGGTCCTTAGTTGGTCATTATGGTTTTCAGTTGGACGAGGAGAAATTCAGCGGATACACAACTTCGAGTACCCCAGTGCTGGACAGTGGGTTAGGACTACCAACGGAGGTGTCCAGCTGTGCAGTGAGGCGTTTGACTATGATCTGTCGACCACGTTGAATAAGAGGGTCCGCACATTCCGACAATGGAGGAGTTAAAGCTGCGTACAACCACTCAGCATGCAAGAGATTCGACAGTTAGGCGCGTCCGTGTGGCTTCCCCAACGACTTACCGTGCTTTTGATCTCTGCTAAGGCTCAAATGGTTCAAATGAGTCTGAGGACTATGCGACTTAACTTCTGAGGTCATAAGTCGCCTAGAACTTAGACCTAATTAAACGTAAATAACCTAAGGACATCACACACATCCATGCCCGAGGCAGGATTGGAACCTGCGACCGTAGTAGTCGCCCGGCCCCAGACTGTAGCGCCTAGAACCGCACGGCCACCCCGGCCGGCTCCCTGCTAAGTCTCTGTAGACATTTTTCAAGTGATTATGAATATTTTTGATACTCTGGTTGTCTGCCAAAAGAAACTTAAAAACAGCTATCTGCTTGGAACGCACCTCCTTCAGAGACTCCATTTTGGATATGTACAGCGATGCTACCTATTAGAACTTCATAAAACTACAGAGTCCTAAACGAAATCGTACTACGGTGTCATCCAACAAATTCCTCATTTTTTCAACCGAAATTGGCCGAAATCTATAGTAGTTACATTATTTATTGGGCGCCCATCGTATATACTCTACTGGCCATTAAAATTGCTACACCAAGAAGAAATGCAGATGATAAACAGGTATTCATTGGACAAATATATTATACTAAACTGACATGTGATTACAGTTTCACGCAATTTGGGTGGATAGATCCTGAGAAATCAGTAACCAGAACAACCACCTCTGGCGGTAATAACGGCCTTGATATGCCTGGGCGTTGAGTCAAACAGAGCTTGGATGGCGTGTACAGGTACACGATACCACAGTTCATCAAGAGTGGTGAGTGGCGTCTTGAGACGTTCCAGTTGTTCGGCCACCATTGACCAGACGTTTTCAATTGGTGAGAGATCTGGAGAATGTGCTGGAGAGGGCAGCAGTTGAACATTTTCTGTATCCAGGAAGGTCCGTACAGGACCTGCAACATGCAGTCGTGCATTATCCTGCTGAAATGTAGGGTTTCGCAGGGATCGAATGAAGGGTACAGCCACGGGTCGAAACACATCTGAAATGTAACGTCCACTGTTCAAAGTGCCGTCAGTGCGAACGAGAGGTGACCGAGACGTGTAACCAATGGCACCCCATACCATCACGCCAGGCGATAAGCTAGTGTGGCGATGACGAAGACAAGCTTCCAATGTGCGTTCACCGCGATGTCGCCAAACACGGATGCGACCATCATGATGCTGTAAACAGAATCTGGATTCATTCGAAAAAAATGACGTTTTGCCATTCGTGCACCTAGGTTCGTCGTTGAGTACACCATCGCAGGCGCTCCTGTCTGTGATGCAGCGTCGAGGGTAACCGCAGCCATGGTCTCCGAGCTAATAGTCCATGCTGCAGGAAATCGTCGTCGAACTGTTCGTGCATATGGTTGTTAGCTTGCAAACGTCCCCATCTGTTGATTCATCGATCGAGACGTGGCTGCACGATCCGTTACAGCCATGCGGATAAGATGCCTGTCATCTCGGCTGCTAGTGATACGAGGTCGTTGGGATCCAGCACGGCGTTCCGTATTACCCTCCTGAACCCACCGATTCCATATTCTTCTAACAGTCAGTGGATCTCGACCAACGTGAGCACCAATGACGCGATACGATAAACCGCTGTCACAATAGGCTACAATCCGACCTTTATCAAAGTCGGAAACGTGATGGTACGCGTTTCTCCTCCTTACACGAGGCATCACAACAACGTTTCACCAAGCAACGCCGGTCAACGCTGTTCGTGTATGAGAAATCGGACTGAAACATTCCTCATGACAGAACGTTGCAGGTGTCTCCGCCAGAGCCAACCTTGTGTGAATGCTCTGAAAAGCTAATCATTTGCATATCACAGCATCTTCTTCCTGTCGGTTAAATTTCGCGTCTGTAGCACGTAATCTTCGTTGCGTAGCAAATTTAATGGCCAGTAGTGTATATATATATGTGGTGTACAGGCATACGTGCGGATAATTTCGTATGTGGTACTTTCATATTTACACACATCAAGGTGTTGCTTGATTGTCTCTGCATCGAACAGCCTTCTCGCACATCATAAATTTACGACTCGATGTTGTCTCTATGGTTGTAACTGCACCATTAAGTGGACTACACCTCTCCGTGCAGACTACCCATTTTGCGTCCACGTCTCCACACTTCAACAGCTGACCTACTGCCCAGGGAACAAAAAGCGCTAATGACCCCTTCATGCTACATGTATTTGGAGGCGCCAATCAAACTACAAACATACTACTCCTAATATCTATAACTGTAAATTAGGTAAATATAGATGTAATGTAGCTCAGAACATCGTCCTAAGTCAGAAACACAAATATCTCCATTTGTACTCTATACAACCTGTTAAAACCGAAGAGCTTCAGGAACTGGAACACCTGGCTAATATCGTATAGGGCCCCACGAGAACGCAGAAGTGCCGCATCACGGCGTATAACTGACTCGACTAATGTCTGAATTAGTGCTGGAGAGAACTCACAACATAAATCCTGGCGCGCTGTACATAAATCCGTAAGACTACGAGGAGGTGGAGATATTTTATGGATAAGACGATGCACGCCATCCAAGAAATGCTCAATAATGTTCACGGTTCGCTAGTTCGGTGGCCAGCGGAAGTGTTTCCATTCACAAGAGTGTTCCTGGAGCCACTCTGTAGCAATTCTGGACGTGTGGGTGTGGCATTGTCCTGCTGGATTTGCCCAAGTCTGTGTGAATGCACAATGGACATGAATGGATGCAGGTGATCACAAAGAATGCTTACGTACTTGTCACCTTTCAGTGTCATATCTAGACTCATCAGGGGTCCCATATCTCTCCAACTGCACATGACCTGCACCATTACAAAGCCACCACTAACTTGAACAGTTTCCTGCTGATATGCAGGGTCCAGAGATTCATGGGTTGTTTCCATACGCGTACACTTCCATCCCCTCAATACGATTTGAAATGAGAATCGTCCGACCAAGTAACACGTTTCTAGTCATCATCAGTCCAATGTCGGGTTTGACGCGCCCGGGGGAAACGAAAAGCTTTGTGTCGTGCAGTAATCAACGGTACACGAGTGGGCCTTCGGCTCCGAAAGTCCATATCGATGATGTTTCATACAATATTTCGCACACTGACTCATGTTGATGGACCAGCAGTGAATTCAGCAGATATTTGCGGAAGGATTGCACTTCTGTCACGCTGAACGGTCCTATTCAGTCGTCGATGGTCCCATTTTTGCAGGATCTTTATCCGGCAGCAACTGTGATGGAAATCTCTTACTGTACCCAATTGCTAATATTCACAATACATTCCTGAAATGGCCGGCCGAAGTGGCCGTGCGGTTAAAGGCGCTGCAGTCTGGAACCGCAAGACTGCTACGGTCGCAGGTTCGAATCCTGCCTCGGGCATGGATGTTTGTGATGTCCTTAGGTTAGTTAGGTTTAACTAGTTCTAAGTTCTAGGGGACTAATGACCTCAGTAGTTGAGTCCCATAGTGCTTAGAGCCATTTGAACCACTCCTGAAATGGTTGCAAGGAAAATCCGAAGTTCATCGCTACTTCGGATGTGATGTGTCCGATCGCTCGTGAGCCGATTATAACACCACGTTCGGACTCACTTAAATTTTGATAACCTGCCATTCTAGCAACAACAACCGACCTAACAATCTTGCCAAACATTTGTCTTGTATTCTGCCTGTTTACATATGTCTGTATTTGAATATGCATGCCTGTATCAGTTTTTTTGGCGCTTCTGTGTATATATACAATTTTGTGTATTATGACGCTGACACTGCAAAGATAGAGAGAATAAGTATGTTTACTGCTATTTCGGAAAAACGACCCGCTACATTCACAAAACGATGATCAATGGGCCTCTATAGCTCTCTTCCTTATAGATAACCGGTGAAAGCACTCCCGAAAGTCTCTTACGAAGATGTCTTAATAGACTTCATGGCAGGTCATGACATCAAAAGAACTTTAATAAAAAATGGATCGCTGGAATTGGGTAGGGATGGACTGATGAATTTTCTGCACTGAAAACAAGAGCATTTTGTATTCTATTACCATGTTCAACAGCGTGTGGTTGCGAAGCCGGCTTTTCTGTGTTTATTGCTGGTCTCAGCTACAAGTGAAGAAAAACTGTCTACTTCTAATATTAAACACTTCTTCTGAAATCCTTGCTCTACGTGATAGGACCTAGGGAGCCACAAATAATTACAATTCTTGTTTTCATTTTACTGTTGAAACTTTTATTAGCAAATGCCTTGTGTAGTACTAAGGAAGTGCAGGTTATAAGTGCACTGTGATCTCCCAGCCAAAAAATGTCATACCATCATATTACTTTTTTATAGGAGCAAATGGGAATTAAAATTTTTTCTTATGTCAGATTTTATTTAGCTTTTTCTGTCTGTAGCTCAAGCAGTTTTTAATCCATATATATGTTAGTCTTCACTGATCTCACACTCCTCATTTAGTGTCATCACGCCCCTTTAGGTAGTCGTGCCGCAAAGTTAGATAATCGTTGGCGTAATGTATAAACATAACTTAACAGTATAATGTGTGTGTGTACACTAACGAATGGGAAGAAATGCTGCTGAATCAAATCCACTGTGAAGTTTGCTATTCCACATTTTATTCATAGGAAGACATATTTTATAGGTTATATACCAGTTATTTATCATTATTATATCTCCAATGCTACATCACATACCAACGTAAGTACAAAATGTCCTGTATCATTTCCTCCCGGAATCTTAAATTCCAGGAGAGTTTAATAATCTAGGGTTAATTTGTAAAATGTGTGGATAATCATCATGCCTAAACGTTATGTGTGTAGCGTTAATGCCCTCGATTACACTCATGCACTCGTGTACTAGCTCTTCTTTCTACGCTCGCACAGTCCACTTGTACCCGACAAGACTCAAGTGACTTGTCTACGATTAAAAACGGACAGGGCGGAGACTGGTGAGCCGATTCTCCGAACATACGGAAACGGTGATTTCGGAGCTGCTGTCACAGAATCGTTGGCGAGTTTACAGCGACTTTATGGAGGTCATTTCTGATCTCCATTGTGAATGAAAAACTCCCTTGTTTTTTTTTTTTTTTTTTTTCCTAGTTGCTACAAGGTGGCAATGAATTGTTGTAGAATGCCACACAAAATCTTTCAAAAATATTCATCCGATTTCACAGGAATGAAAACAGAAATTCTAGTAAAATGTTACTTTACACGGGTACATCGAAACCAAAAGCTGTAAGTGTCTGACTTCATTGTTGGCCATGTCTCGCTAGAGCCAAACGTGCGCGAAACTGAGATACCGATAACACAATAACACCACTATTGTAATATCAGCAACAACAGCAGTACGAGAGAACCGCACGCTGCTGACCAGCCACCGTATCATCCTTTGGTGTCATTCGCACGTTATATGGGAGGGCATGGCGTCAGCATATCGTTTCACACGCGCTGATCACCCAGCTGCAGCGGTGGTTAATAACGATGAAAATAAAAACAGTGATAATATCAATTATTATTATTATTACTCTTTCTTTCTTTTCTCAGACGTTATGTCTGGTCAAAAATGGAATGTGACACGGACCTTGATCAAGTGTGACTTCCTTTTAACTGTACGGTATATGTTATATTGCATTTAGGAACTTTCGGGTGATTGAACATGTATCAATAATTACGGATTTCTGTGGTTGTATATATAAGTTTGGATGTAGCTGTATTGCATTGATGTACTGGTGGATATTGTGTGGTATGACTCCTGTAGTTGATAGTATAATTGGTATCCAGAATGAGATTTTCACTCTGCAGCGGAGTGTGCGCTGATATGAAACTTCCTGGCAGATTAAAACTGTGTGCCCGACCGAGACTCGAACTCGGGACCTTTGCCTATCGCGGGCAAGTGCTCTACCAACTGAGCCACCGAAGCACGACTCACGTCCGGTACTCACAGCTTTACTTCTGCCAGTACCTCGTCTCCTACCTTCCAAACTTTACAGAAGCTCTCCTGCTAAACTTGCAGAACTAGCAGTCCTGAAAGAAAGGATATTGCGGAGACATGGCTTAGCCACAGCCTGGGGGATGTTTCCAGAATGAGATTTTCACTCTGCAGCGGAGTGTGCGCTGATATGAAACTTCCTGCCAGATTAAAACTGTGTGCCGGACCGAGACTCGAACTCGGGACCTTTGCCTTCCGTGGGCAAGTGCTCCACCAACTGAGCCACCGAAGCACGACTCACGTCCGGTACTCACAGCTTTACTTCTGCCAGTACCTCGTCTCCTACCTTCCAAACTTTACAGAAGCTCACCTGCGAAACTTGCAGAACTAGCACTCTTGAAAGTGCTGTAGGGTATATGTTATATTGCATTTCGGAACTTTCGGATGATTGAACATGTATCAATAATTACGGATTTCTGTAGTTGTATATGTAAGTTTGGATGTAGCTGTATTGCATTGATGTACTGGTGGATATTGTGTGGTATGACTCCTGTAGTTGATAGTATAATTGGTATCCAGAATGAGATTTTCACTCTGCAGCGGAGTGTGCGCTGATATGAAACTTCCTGGAAGATTAAAACTGTGTGCCCGACCGAGACTCGAACTCGGGACCTTTGCCTATCGCGGGCAAGTGCTCTACCAACTGAGCCACCGAAGCACGACTCACGTCCGGTACTCACAGCTTTACTTCTGCCAGTACCTCGTCTCCTACCTTCCAAACTTTACAGAAGCTCTCCTGCGAATCTTGCAGAACCAGCAGTCCTGAAAGAAAGGATATTGCGGAGACATGGCTTAGCCACAGCCTGGGGGATGTTTCCAGAATGAGATTTTCACTCTGCAGCGGAGTGTGCGCTGATATGAAACTTCCTGGCAGATTAAAACTGTGTGCCCGACCGAGACTCGAACTCGGGACCTTTTATAATTGGTATAATGTCAACTTTATCCTGATGCCACATGTCCTTGACTTCCTCAGCCAGTTGGATGTATTTTTCAATTTTTTCTCCGGTACTCTTTTGTATATTTGTTGTATTGGGTATGGATATTTCGATTAGTTGTTTTAATTTCTTCTTTTTATTGGTGGGTATGATGTCAGGTTTGTTATGTGGTGTTGTTTTATCTGTTATAATGGTTCTGTTCCAGTATAATTTGTATTCATCATTCTCCAGTACATTTTGTGGTGCATACTTGTATGTGGGAACGTGTTGTTTTATAAGTTTATGCTGTAAGGGAAGCTGTTGATGTATTATTTTTGCTACATTGTCATGTCTTCTTGGGTATTCTGTATTTGCTAGTATTGTACATCCGCTTGTGATGTGATCTACTGTTTCTATTTGTTGGTTGCAAAGTCTACATTTATCTGTTGTGGTATTGGGATCTTTGATAATATGCTTGCTGTAATATCTGGTGTTTATTGTTTGATCCTGTATTGAAATCATGAATCCTTCCATCTCACTGTATATATTGCCTTTTATTACCCATGTGTTGGATGTGTCTTGATCGATGTGTGGCTGTGTTACATGATGCAGGTGCTTGCCATGTAGTGTTTTCTTTTTACAATTTACTTTCTTCGTATCTGTTGATGTTATGTGATCTAGAGGGTTGTAGAAGTGGTTATGAAATTGCAGTGGTGTAGCCGATGTATTTATATGAGTGATTGGTTTGTGTATTTTGCTAGTTTCTGCTCGTTCTAGAAAGAAATTTCTTAAATTGTCTACCTGTCCATAATGTAGGTTTTTTATGTCGATAAATACTCTTCCTCCTTCCTTTCTGCTTAATGTGAATCTTTCTGTTGCTGAATGTATGTGATGCATTCTGTATTTGTGGCATTGTGATCGTGTAAGTGTATTGAGTGCTTCTAGGTCTGTGTTACTCCATTTCACTACTCCAAATGAGTAGGTCAATATTGGTATAGCATTAGTATTTATAGCTTTTGTCTTGTTTCTTGCTGTCAATTCTGTTTCAGTATTTTTGTTAGTCTTTGTCTATATTTTTCTTTTAGTTCTTCTTTAGTATTTGTATTATCTATTCCTATTTTTTTCTGTATCCTACATATTTATAGGCATCTGTTTTTTCCATCGCTTCTATGCAGTCGCTGTGGTTATCCAATATGTAACCTTCTTTTTTAGTTTGTTTTCCCTTGACTATGCTATTTTTATTTCATTTGTCTGTTCCAAAAGCCATATTTATATCATTGCTGAATACTTCTGTTATCGTTAGTAATTGGTTGAGACGTTGATTTGTTGCTGCCAGTAGTTTTAGATCATCCATGTATAGCAGATGTGTGATTTTGTGTGGGTATGTTCCAGTAATATTGTATCCATAATCTGTATTATTTAGCATGTTGGATAATGTGTTCAGAGCAAGGCAGAACCAGAAAGGACTTGATGAGTCTCCTTGGTAGATTCCACGCTTAATCTGTATTGGCTGTGATGTGATATTATTTGAATTTGTTTGTATATTAAGTGTGGTTTTCCAATTTTTCATTACTATGTTTAGGAACTGTATCAATTTAGGATCTACTTTGTATATTTCCAAAATTTGTAGTAACCGTGACAGGGGTACACTATCAAAAACTTTTCGGTAATCAATGTATGCATAGTGTAGCGAACTTTGTTTAGTTTTACCTTGATATGTCACCTCTGCATCTATTATCAGTTGCTCTTTACATCCTCGTGCTCCTTTGAAACAGCCTTTTTGTTCTTCATTTATAATTTTGTTCTGTGTTGTATGTGTTATTAATTTCTGTGTAATGACTGAAGTTAATATTTTGTATATTGTTGGTAGGCATGTTATGGGGTGATATTTAGCTGGGTTTGCTGTGTCTGCTTGATCTTCAGGTTTCAGATAAGTTATTCCATGTGTAAGTTTGTCAGGGAATCTCTATGGGTCAGCAATGTAACTGTTAAATAATTTAGTTAGATGTGAATGTGTTGAGGTGAACTTCTTTAGCCAGAAATTTGGTATTTTATCTTTTCCAGGGGCTTTCCAATTGTGAGTAGAATTAATTGCTTGTGTGACTTCATGTTGCAACATTATCACTTCAGGCATCCACGGTATCATCTTGTATGTGTCTGTTTCTGCTTGTATCCACCGTGCATGTCCGTTATGTTGCACTGGGTTTGACCATATGTTGCTCCATAAGTGTTCCGTGTCTGTTATGCTTGGTGAATTGTCTATTTTAATGTGTGTGTTATCTATTGTCTGGTAAAATTTCTTTTGGTTTGTGTTGAATGTTTGGTTTTGTTTCCTTCTATTTTCACTTTTTTTGTGTCTTCTAAGTCGTTTGGCCAATGCTTGTAATTTCTCCTTCTTTTCATCTTATTGATCTATCGCTTCTTGTTGTGAGATTTTACCTAACCTTTTTCGTTTTTTTCTGACATTTCATTTCTTATAAATCGTGTTAGCTGTCCGATGTCTTTTCTGAGTTTTTCTATTCTGATCTGTAGCCTGTGTTGCCATGCTGGTTTTGTGGGTTTCTTCTGTGTGTTGGTTGGTTCTGATCTCTGCCTAATGTGTATATTTAGTGTAGTGAGTGCTCCTATATAAACCAGTAGCTGTAACTCTTCCATTGTTGTGTTTTCATTTATTTTGTTGTGTGTGATTGTGTTGATAGTTTTTATTGTTGTTTCGACTTGTGGGTTATTTGGCGGTCTATGCAAGAACGGTCTAATGATTGTATTTGTGTCTTTGTATTCTATATATGTCAGCTGAAAATTCTCTTCTATATCTAACCTGTGTGTCACTTCGTGTTCTATTTGTGCTTGTTCTGGTGGCTGTCTTAAGATTTCGTTTTCCTCTTATTGTTTAATTGATGCGTGTTGGTCTTTTTTTGTTTGCTCTGGGATGTTTGAGTCAATTACTATATTTTCTTCTTCTTCTGATTGCAAATTATTTTGTTCCAGTATTTGTTGTACTTGTTGTTTGATGTTTTCAAATTCTGACTGGGGTATCCTGTTATTTTTAATTATTACACAGATCTGATCAGCTAGTCATTGTTCTGTTAAAAATTTTAATTCTGGGTATCTGGTAATAAATGTTGTGTATACTTGTGATCTGTATCCTGTTGTGTTGGTTCCTAGGTTTATTGCTTGGTAATAACAGAACATGAGGTGTCGATTAACTTCATCTGACCATCTCATCCTCTGTCTTTGTTTTCCTTCTAGGGTGGTTGCAGGAAGCATATCCTGCAAAACACCTCTATTTGGACTTAAATCATTTTCCAGTTGGCTAGCAGTGTCGTTACCATTGTGGGCGGGCATAGGGTTCAAGCATCCTCCCCAACCATGACGGCGCTTGTCCAAGGCTTCTTTAGTTCTGTCCTGAACCAAGTAATCACACTAAAAGGGGGGTTAGCCCTATTAGTGGTTTGTTCTTTTCATCGCCTTTTACGACTGGCAGAACATACCGGAGGCCTGTTCTTTTCCCGGGCCTGCACGTGGAATTATTATTATTATTATTATTATTGTTATTATTATTAGCCAGAAACGCACTAGTAGTACCTGTAGATTGATTGGTAATAGTTCTCAGTACTATTACATTGACCTTAAATGCATTGCTATCACATGTCAAATAATTTTCTTATAATTTTTGGCATTTTAATATTGCTAAGAAAGTAATAAACAAAAACTGTTTGTGTAAAACTCTGGTCCGACGTCAGATATGGTCTGACTGACCTGAAATGATCGACATAAATAAATAAATTACAAAACCAATACGGCTTTTTGTTTCATATTTTATTTATTTATGTCTATCAATTAAATCTCAGCGACAATAACTGAGTCGATTCAAACTGCATTACAGTCACGATTTGTGTTATGCATTTTCTACGCCGGGTTTTATTCGTAGCGTCCGGCAAATAACTGCACATTTCTGAAATCTAACTGCTAATATAAAAAAATGCTCCAACATTGTATCTTCGTGTTCTTCGCGTTGTCTTGTAATACCAGATGACTCATTGGAAAATAGAAAAGTTTTAGTCCTAAGCGTAAGTTAAAACCACCCCAATTTTTTTGTCTTGATTCAAGGTGAAATAATAGTATTGCGAAAACGGATTAATCCCTATGAAATATTGTGTACCATGCGTTTCTGCGCCCACCTGGGCTTTCTTCAGATTTTCGTAGATTATCAAAGTGATTTCTAAAGCGACGCCAAGATGGTGGCAGTTCTGCTGCATCATTATCAAACTAGTGTAAGTTTTATCCATGCCAATATCTGTCATGAAAACCAAAGCCATGAGACGCAACAGAAGTCGATGAAATGGCTCTGAGCACTATGGGACTTAACTCAGTCATCAGTCCCCTAGATCTTAGAACTACTTAAACCTAACTAACCTAAGGACGTCACACACATCCAAGCCAGGGCAGGATTCAAACTTGCGACCGTACCAGTCGCACGGTTATGGACTGAAGCGCCTAGAACCGCTCAGCCACCGTGGCCGGCTATCGATAAATTCGGTACTGCATTAGCCAAATATTGAAGCGCGAGTCATTAGTAAAATCAGTTTTCGTAGATGACGTAGACGCCTATCGTAGATAATCTAGACATTCCTGAACAAAGTTGGTATTGTTTTCTCACTACCAACTGAATGAAGTGAAAAGATTCTAAACAATATTCAAAATTTGGCTTACCATATGGTGCAACGTGGTAATGCCTAATGATAAACCTTCTTTAAGCAGTAGGATGGGGAGTGGAGTGTTGGGGCTGATGACCGCTGTGTTTAGCTTGTGTGGCGATGTTTTGCCTACTTGAGCAATGTCTACTCAAGATCTATTACTCTAAAAGAATTTACACCGCCGTCTTAACACTCCCTTATTAGACTGGTGTATTCAACCTTGCAACTCTTGCGATTTATTCTCGGTCTGGCTATATCATGCCCTGTTATTCTTCGCCATGAAGCTTTCTTTTCGTGTAGATTTCTAAACGTGATGTAGGTATAAAATAAAACACTGCTTCTCTACATAAAAAAGAGTGGATTGGTTTCAGTTAACTCCGCACATTGTCACAAACATTCAAAAATAGTTACACTTTACATGGGAAATTACTAATCCCAGAACCAATCAACATTGCTGTCTCAGAGGCATCTCATTAACATGTTTTAGAGCAGCAGAAAACAACACTCGCTTATATACATAATATACTTCTTCCATAGTGTCGGAGATGTTCCATGGCACCAGAGCTCCTTTATTCCTCCTCTCCACATGGAGATTACAAATGCTCTGCAGCAGACCGATTTCGCCCCTGTACGTGGCCAGATGTTTACAAACTAATAGCGGTCATGAACACCGTTACTCTGAGCTCTACATTTGACATAAGTAGCACATGCCCTTCTGTGAACAGCATGGATTATTACAAATCCATACACTAAGAGAAAAGATATCATAATCATACAATTAACAATCGGTATGTACAAACATACACATCCTCTAATTAGAATTTTCATTAACTCTGTTATTTTATATTCATTAACTTCTCTACTTGGGCTGTTTCCTATTTGTTGATTTCTATTTAAAAAAGGAAAGTGTTAAAGAAAATTCTTTTTATTACTATATTTGAAAAGAAATTTTGTGTTAAATTATTAATCAACATCATATATGAGAATAATGTTCTGTTGGTCTCTGTTTTTTATTTTGAGTCACAACACTCGCACTTTTACTCTTAGGTGTTTTAGAAGCTTCTTGGTTAAGTGACTTCTTGTTTAAACAGTGTCTCCAGATTTAGAAATAAATCTAAGTATTTGAAATCGAAACCTACCACTTTTTGTCAGCACCTCATCTTTATTGAGATAAATATGTTTTTTTCTCAACAAAATACAATAGTTGTAGAAGTGACTTTCCGTAACGGAGTGAAAGATACAAATTTCGAAGTTAGTTCTGTAGTAACGAAAATATAACAGAAACCTTTATTAGTTCGTGGAATGGGACCAAATTGATCAACAGCTGCCATATGTCTTAAAATCGTGGGTACAATGGGGTACAGAGGGGCAATGCGAGCTTTTTGACAAATTTTGCAAGTCGCCGAGACTCGTCAAATACGCTTTTCCATGTCTGTGAAGTAACAGTTTTGCTGTAGTATCAAAAAGTATTCGCGAGCACCATAATGGGCGTAATTCAAGTGTGTATACCAGATTAATTTATTGACAAGTTCTTCAGGTATGCTGGGGGTACAATTCTCGCTGTCAGGGCGAACGCAGTCAAACAGAATATTATTGTGCACGGTGTAATGATTTCTGATTGTTGTCTGGCCTGTGTCACGCCACAGAAGTTTGATCTCTTTGCTGACGTCGTCTTTGTTCTGCTCTCCGGCGATAACTTTTAACGATGCTGAAATAACATTTTCAAAAGTTACGTGTTTAATGTAGAGAAGGCTGAAATTACTTTGACAGAAATTAGTGACTTTCTCGGGCCGGTTACTGCACAGTGAGCGAGAAAGCGCATCTGCTACAGTATTCAGGGTTCCAGGGGTGTGTGCAATCGTAAAATCAAATTCCTGCAAGTAAAGTTTCCAACTACTGAGTCGGCCATGTGTGAAGTTAGCTGACAAAGAAACTGAACAGCTCTGAGATCTGTGTATATTGTTACGTGTGTGCCACACAGAAAGTGACAAAACTTAGTGAATGCCCAAGCAACACATAAGCTTCGAGTTCGGTAATAGAATAATTTCCTTCAGCTGATGTGCGGATGCGACAAACAAACGTGATGTTCTTCTTAATAGTTGTATCATTTTCGTCTATTTCCTGAAGTACATGGACACCAAGAGCAGTCTTGGAACTGTCTGTAGCAATCGAAACATTCTTTGTCGGATCAGGATGTGATAGAAGTGGAGCGTTAAGTAAACCCTTTTTCAGAGTGAGAAACTCGGAGTGTGCTTGTTCATCCTACGACCAGATTGTATTTTTACCAGTAATATGACACAATTAAGGGTATCTAATGCAGAGTTGTGTATGAAACGGCAAATAAAAAAAAATGATCAAAGTTAGGAAGCTGCGAAGTTGCTTTTTGGTAGACGGAACTGTAATGTCATGGATTCTTGTAGTTTGTCAGGATCGGGCGTAATGCCTTCAGCCAAAATTACGTGACCTAGAAATTAAATGGAAGTCTTGTGAAAATAAAATTTACTGGATGGAAACGAACAATGGGTTCATTGAAAGCGAAGTGAAGACTGCTGGGGCTGATTGTGATGAAAGTTGCCGTTGCCAAAATTACGCTTAAATTGTTGATTATTCCCTTAATGCTTGTGGTGATAATTTCTTTGCTGTTGATCGTTTCGATGTGACTGTGACCATTAGTTTCTATGGGAGAAGCTATTCCCTTGCGGTTGTGTAAAATTACTGGACTGAGCTGTACTGGCAAAGCTGGGCAGTGGCACATTGACCTTCAGTTGTGCTTGTCGACCACATTGTTGTTGGATAATTCCGGTCTGCTGCGACTGCGGCAAGAATTGCGGCTGGAAAATGTGATTGTTGCCGTCGAAATTCTGGTATAGTTGTTGCTGCTGAATATACTGGTTGTCAAATTGTTGTCTCTTATTAAAATGTTCATGAGCATCGTTATTGGAACAAAGTCTTTTATTTCTCTTGCTATGGAATGGGCGGGATTGCTCGTTGTAACCGTATGAGTTGTTACTTTGATTGCTGTTATTAATGTTTTTATTGACAAAAGTGTAGTCCGACTGCTGAGTTTCCAATAATTGTAATAATTCCCTGAAAGCTGAAGAGAAGAGAAGGGATGAGCGCAGAAGTTTTGAGGTGAGTAATTGTATGATCGCAGATTGCCTATACGGTTTGGTTATGTACTGGTCTCGTTCAACCACATATTCAAAAACCTGGGTTATATTTGGAAAACTGGAGTGTTCAAAGTTGGGTATAGTAATTAGCTGGTCTTTAATGCCTCGCTGAGTAGTTTCCGTCCAACATGCAGATGGAAAAGCATTTTGAAACTCTTCGACTGAGTGACTTTGCCTTGCTATGGGTCTCATACGCATCGAAGGCACTCCCTCTAAAACGCTACATATAAATTTATGTGACTGGCCAGTTTGGTGGAAGCGAAAATGAAAATTGCTGCACCCAGTCAAGGGGATGTAGATCTGTGCAGTTATTTCTAAATACCTTGAATTCCTTTACAGATAGGAAATTTTTTAGTCGAATCCTCCACAGTTGTAGATATTGAGAGGGTTCGGCGGCGTAAAAGAACTGATTGTGAGATGATTCGCTTGTATCCAAGTCGTGCACTCTTTGTAATCTGCTCATATTATTGTGTAGCTGAAAAGTAGCAGACTGTTGTTGTTTCACGTTAGTTTGAAACTGATTACATAGAGAAATTTTTCTGATATTGCCTACATCCTGATATAAACTGTTAACTTTCCTGTGTAACGAACTGCTTTGTGAACCTTTCTGGTTTAATGTTTGCTGCATGTACTGATATTCTGGAGATTCGGTAAACGGAATGGGAGCTGTGTTACCTGATTTATTTTCAATTTGGTTTTCTAGTGTATCTAATCTTGCCGATAGCTCAGCACCTCTTTCCGTGAGCGTAAGGATGTGTGTGGAATTATTCGAATCTAAAGCGTCGACTTGCTTCTGCAGTTAGCGTGTAGTTTTATTAATCTTTATGAATTCTGCTGTAATTGTGTCGGGGTCCTGCACCAGCTCTATTTGTTCAAGACGGGAGCTTAACGACTCACTGTCATCCGTGCGCTTCTCTACAACTTTTTGGATTCGTGTGTCAACAGTGGTTTTCAAAACAGTGACATCTGTCTGCATTTCGTTATGTGATTGTTTTACTCTGTTAACATCGTCTGCAACGAGATTTATACTAGCGTCAACATGGACTGTAAGACTAGTGAGCAACTTCTGTTCTACTTCCTGTCTTTGTACTGCTAATGAATGTAAAAACTGATTGTTTTCGTCAGTGTGTATACGGAGGAAGTCTTGGTATCGCTTTTCTGAGGCTTCAGTGTGAACTTTAAGACATGCATCTAGTCGAGTGTATTGTTGATTAATTCTCTGATTAACTGATTCGATTTCATCTGTAAGCTTTTTATAGGTTACATTACATTGATATCTTGAAACATTAACGTCAACTCTCAAAGGTTTGGTACTGTCTACACATTGCTTCGCAAAGACGTTTTTCACTGGTCTTAATATCTGTATCTACATGTATGAAACGGTTGTCTGTCATTGCTGTGTACGATTTAAGCTCGTCGCGTGTGGTGGAAAATTGTTCATTGAAGTGATCGGTTTTGTTATTCTGTTTAAACATCATTTCATCAGTTTTATTAAATCGTTCATTGACCTAAGTAAACTGTTTAACCATCATTTGCATGAAACTGTGAAGCATCACTTCCGTATTATTTTGATTTGATGTGTTAGGTGTCACCCGTGTTGCTTTGTGGTGTGGATACATCATCTACAACCATGGACGTCTCGTTTCTTGCATTATCCGCAGAATTACGGCTAATGGAATCTGACAGATTTTTACAGACAGACTGAGTACTTTGAATTACTGTGTCCACTGACATACTATTGGCGACCTGATCTACTGTACTGTAATCGGGAAGTTCACTGACCTGATTCAGTGAATAATCGTGTTCTGACACCTGCGTGTTAGCAATATCTACCACAGCTTCATCCACTATGCCGGAATCGAGTCAGGGCGGATGGTAAATTAGACGAAATCGTACTGTCAGTAAAATGTTTGTTATTTTGGGAAACGGAACATAGGTTTTCTGTGATGGTTTGCAAGTGTTGCACCGCCGAGTGGTCACCATCAATCTCAACATTGTTGTCAATAAGAGGAAAACCTTTTATTTCGGTTTCTCTAATTGTAAGATACGTGACGGAACCTTGACACTTTTGCGCGGCATCGTCAATCAAATACAGAGCGCAAATCCTAAGACAAAATTTCAACATTTAGTTTAATAAAAAGAAACAAGGTAGAGCATAAGAATGCGAAAGATCTGTGGAAAAACTTTTTACAAGTTAGTAAATAAAGTTGTGTTAAAAAATCCGTCTACTATTACCGCTACAAAGTGATTGAGAGAACTGAATATATATATCTGAATATTTCAACCTCAATTTTTTTACAAAGCGAACGACTGGTAGAGCTGTCGCTAAGTGTAACGTTCCATGTATAACGGTCTTTTAAACTAATTAAATAAGAAACTTTACGATTACGTTAAATGAATGACATAGCTGTGGAATGGGTAGAAAACTCGAAGTGTCGTGTTGCGTGTTGTAAGTGCAAGTGGTGTACTTACTCTGTGTTATTGTTAGCAAAACTTTACACAATCGATTGGGCAATGCAACTCCCAATACCAGTAACTAAATACAGTCACTGAAAAATACATTCAGCCCCTTAGGCACTGAATCATCTCGCCCTGTTCAAAACAAACAAATTAAATTGTCTTACCTCTATATCAGCAGCGGAGTAACGCGATACATTCTGGTCTCCCACAAAAAATATGAATACAATAACTAAATGCCCAACACTGTGCAGTGCTGGCCATAATTCTAGATATTATTTTGGCTGCAAAACGAGAACATTTAAGAAAATCGAACTTCTTTGAAAAATGTATGATCTGGACTGGGAGGTGGTACTGGTTATGGTGAATTACTAACTCACAGTCTTATTTAGCGAAATTATATTGAAAGTTAACTTTGGTTTCTCAAAAGCATCTAATAATTGAAAGTACATTACTCAAAATTTATTCACAAACAAGGAGATAATCTAACTTTATTAATCAAACATAAATGCAAAACTTTAAAATTACACGTAGCTCTGTTAACAAATCTGGAAAGAATTACAAAAATGAAATATCTAACTAGCCTTTTGACCAAAACCGTTTACTTACATTCTACAGTGACTCAACAATGACCAATTATCAGCCAACTCATATATACTAACGCGCTGGAAAAAATAGAAATCATAATTATTTAAATATTTACCTTATTTGCCTGAAGACATCTGCTTCCAGGTTCAACAATACTGACATACCTACATTAATCTAATTCTTGGTGGCTTCACACAGCACACCACACAAACTGCAGACTCCATCCTATTTCCCTCACAGACAGCTACATACAAATGAGCGCCAAGCGTTCTCTTAACTCCAGCACTAGCAGTACAGTATCTTTGGCTCTGCAGTCGCGCACAGTCAGCGATCCACATTATCGAGCCTATCAGAGACATTCACTATACATAGTATACTAGTTTCATTTTAATTTATTAATGTTCTTATCTTATTCTGGTGTCAATACATGTGTGCCCCAGTATACTCCTTTCACAGTTCGATACAGGAAGGGAAAGTTTTTCACAGGCTTTTCAAAATGGATTTCGGACAAGAAAGCCCATACCAACAACTCTCAGTTACTGAAATGTTATCAAGGAGAGGAACTTCACACGATTACTTAAATCGGAGTTAAATCGGTTCAAAGCTACTTTAAGTAAGGATTTGCCTATGTGGCGACTCAGTGTCACCACTCTGATTAGAAGAATGTGGAAGGAGTTCCACTGCCAACGTCAATTAAATGGTTTATGACACACCGCCGGCTATTACTAGAACAAGGGAAGACTATTACATTCTGGCACCATATGTCTGAGCACATGAGGATAAGATACATCATACTGGCCTGTCACTTAACCACATATCATACAAGGTGCCGGCAGCATCTTCTTTATCATCCATTTTGCTAGGAGAAACAATTACTGCAGTTCTAACAGTTCCAGGTTTTCATATCTGATAATACAAATTTCATCAATTTCTTTAATCTTTTAAGGGAATATTAACCTAGATCTTGATCAAAATAACAGAAAATATTTTTAGTTTATCTGAGAGCATACCGCCTTTTCAGCGACTGAGACGGCAGGAAACTGCCAAACATACGAACAATTTGAGAAAGCATTCCTGTTGAAGTACTAGCCAAACCGCGCACCTGAAATGTCAGTAAAGGCTTATTTAACCCAGAGCCATTCCATGTAGACACGGACATTTGAAATATATTTCTAAAATATATAAATTAAATCAGATACTGAGATGAACCTATGTTGCACAGGTACGTGTTATGAGTACTTAAAGTAAACTTGTGCGTGGACATAGAAGAAAAGTTAGTCCACGTTACAGAGACAAACTTAAAATATTGCATTTCAATATATCAGTCTGTTCAAGCAGAACATGAAGATTCTAATATAAGCAATAACAATAATAATGGTGATGCGGGTCCGTCCACTCCATTGCACACACAGTTCCGTAATCACGCGTATCAAATAACCGTCACGTTCACTTTATGGCACAGCCAGTGGCGCCTCTGCTGCAGAATACTCAGCATAGTAATTGAGGTCCACCCAGTTCTAACAATAGATGCCGATCAGATAATTGCTACCAACCCAGACACTATGGTAGTGGAGTAGGTCAGTGGTAGAAAAACAATAATAAACAGTGCAATGCCAACTCGGGCCAACATAGTCAGTTAAACACAAATGGTACTTACCGGTAAAGTGGTTCATTACAAAACTGGGTAAGATGACTGAGGAATCCTGCATGACTACGATTCCAAAGACAGGTTAGAAATGATTATAATGTGCCCTCCAATGATGGTTGTGGAATGGAGTAGGAGCAGAAAGTATAGTTCTTTGAACGTGTTATACTGTAATGATGATGCAGACATTAGAGATGAGTTAGGAACTGATCGTAACAATTATGTAATCAATGTAGAAAAATAGTTCTGGCCGTGTTTAAAGCCAAAGTGAGAAAAATTATGACTACAGTTATTACTGATGCAGGCACACTGTGAGTGTCATTATAGCGAGTCAGTTTTAATAAGATTAGTGGCGTTATGAGGTGTACTTTCTTGCCCGATACAAATGTGCAAGATCATTGTTCCAGTCAGTATCAAGTTACAAAACATCGAAGTCCAGATGCAGTTTGAGATAGTTACAGGAAAGGGAACCACAGTCTGCCCGTTCCTAGTCATAAACGGATTAACAGTCAAGGTATTTTGGGCATGGAATTTCTGAGAGAAAAGGATGAAAAAATAGACTTTTCCCTGGGAAAGCGCTGTCTGAACAGTGATGGTGAAGATACTACCGCAGATTTGATAAAACGAAGGCTGAAGATGGTAAATACTGCCAAGGGGAATGAGTCGAATTTATTGAGATGAAAGCTTCATAAATAAGTAGCCCGCATCGTAGTTGTAGTAAACTGTAGAATGATAAACATCACATAAATGACAAAGCGAGTGGTACGATCTTTAACAATTAACTCACTATAGTAGACCAAAGTAAGGGAGTTATTATTGAAACATGTACACGTTTTTCGTAAGAAGTCAGGTATCATTTGTGTTTATCAATATTATACAGAAGTATTTCCACATAAAATTTAGTACCAGTACTCATACAAAACAAGAGGCTGATACTAAAGAGATACAGCAGATATTTCAATGGAAAATTATAGAACAACCCCTATCAGGTTAATGTAGCCCTTTATTAGCAGGAGCGAACCCAGCAGAAACCTCTGCATTTTACTTTTTGCGTGAGCTATTACCTACGTAATTATTCTATTTCCTATTGTACCACAGAATTTAGAATAACAACTACAAAAATATCGTGGTGGTGAGTTTCTTACTAGCTTTTATCTGAGAGACTTATACTGGGAGGTGCGCTTTTCAGAAGGATCTAGAAAATATATAGCATTTATATTTGCAGGAAGAAACTATCAGTTTTTTGTGTTGCCTTTCGGACTGAATGCACTTTCAGGCATCATTTTCACTATAATAGACAGTGTGTTAAGACCTGATCTATTGGAAAGGGTAACCTCATACTTAGATGATTCGTCAGTAGCTACTACTGCTACGAAAAACATATTGATTTATCAGAGAAGACATTAAAGAAGTTTCAAATACAGGAGTCTCTGCCAATCTCCAAAATTCGGAGGAGATCACAAAAATTTCTGGGGTACGCGATTTCTTCTACATGTATAACACCATATATAGATAAAATTAGTCCAACAAGTAATGTTACAGTTACCATAACCAGGAAACAGCTTAAAGCATTCCTAAAAGTATGTTCAGTTTAATACATTTTGTGCCTTATCAACTTCTAGGCAGTAACGTACGACTAATTTTATTGCAGAAAAATATTAAATTGTTTCGGTGAAGAACTCTCAGAGGGAGATGCTCAAATGAATTCTGAACTTTAACATCAACCTAACGTGTCAAAAGATTTATGTAATTTTACTCATGCTTTTTCCTCGGGATTGGCGGCATGTCTGTTTCAGTTTCGTGAAGAAAATCGTTAACATGGGTTCAAGTTATAAGTTTGTTATCGGCCACTTTCTGAATGTGAATACACCTGTTCTGCTACAGAATCAGAAGCGATGGTCAAAGTCTAGGCAGTTGAGAAATATATTTACTATATTTATGGTAGACATATTAAATTTATAATATACAGAGCGCTGAAATCAGTCGTCGTTTTTTTGAAGATTTTATTTGAAGAATCCTGATTTCGGCTACTGCCTATACATTATCAGTACACTATTTTCTAGTCTCGATGCATGTCAGTTCCTATTTTTGGTGTGTCACTCACAGTTGTTTAAATACTACTCATAGTAACTAGTGCCTAGACATTATTAAATCACAATTTTCTAGTCTCGAGGGATGTCAGTTCCCTTTTGAAAAGAAAGAAAGAAATCGACTGATCGTTGCGCTCCATACTTTATAAATCATATCACAATATCTGAGTGCACCCACTTTCCTAATGGAAGGTAACCTAATAAATGTATCGAAGTTTTGTTGTTATCAGCAAGCTTTGAGTTTTCTCATGATATGTGAACTGCTTCTTGCATGTTTGGCACATTGGTACTTATTCTTATAGGGGTACAAGTTTCAAATACTACCTGTTTGCAGAAAGAACAATATAGTAGCAGATACTTGTCTCAATTTCCGCAAGATACAAGATTTACCAGAATTTTCAAACTATAGAACAATCCTCAGATGACAAACTATTAGTGATGAAAGATAGTAACTATAGACAAATTTCCTTTGACATGTGTAGGGCTATGACAGATTCACAGGATGCTAACCGTCGGTAGAATAAAACTAAGCTATTTAATCCACAGACTGCAACTGGAAAGTTAACACTATTATAATATACGCATTAATCTGCTGTCCTGTCGCAAAAGTGTGCAGCCCAGTACTTGGCATGACTGTTTTCCCAGCAGATGTGAAGATGCTTTGACGCATGGGGATAGTGCGCTGAAGCAAACTGTTCGAGCAAGAAAAATGTTTAATGACGCTTTCCCAGCATATCGAGGATTCTGCAACAGTTATTGGAAACCTCTATGGTATGTCAGAAAACAGATTCTGTCACACAGAACTTTTATCCTGTGCTACCAACCAAATCTCTGCAATTCTTATATATTGATATTGCTAGTCCTCTCATTTCAGATAGGGGTGGAATGAAATACCTGGTAGCACTCTGACATTTTTTTCAAAATATTTGATATTGTATGCCACAAAAACCAACCCACACAACGCCAATTATCGAAAGAATTGTAAGTGACTATATACCAATTGTTGACGAGCACGCTGCATTACTTTCTGACAATGTGTCAAATTCCAGCAGTAGGAAACGAATAGCATTTTTACAACAAATTAAGCAAATTTCAACTGGAAGGGAACCTGGTTGCAAGAATTTTCTCTGAGTTTAACAGTATCGTACACACTAATGCAGCTAACCAACAAACACTTTAGGAAGGATATCTTGGAGGATATGGACAAATAGTAAAAATCTGCCATTCTCTTCCACATGATATACCCTGGCTGATCTCATATAGTAACGTAAAGGCTGGAAACGAATGGGTAGATCCTCCTCCATGACTTCCAAGAGAGGAATGCTTTTGGGAAACTAAAATAAGGCAAAATTCAGTTTCAGTTGCATAACACACATGATTGAGTAAAACTTTTTATGATAAGGAGATATAGGCTATTAACAAAATATCAAGTGAGAGGCGGCATGCTTTTGAGATATCATCCAAAACTGTTTCAAGGAAAGAATTGCTAATTACAATTGCTTTACACTGCTCCTTACGAAATAACGAGAAGTCCTCATAAAGGAAAATTGTTTTTTGCCTACCCTAGAACCAACAAAACAAAAGAACGGTATTCCCATCATGATCTTACAAAAATCTACACTAATAATTAATTTTATGTTTCTATGTGACTGTTAATGGATGACCACTTATTTGTATGTCACTTACTTGGATCTTCGATCCATTTCTCCCTTGCATTTGTGAGCTTAAGAGATAAGTTGCGAAGCTGTAATAGAGCGAAAACTTTTATCGATATCAGGTTATAGTGTAATTTATTGTGACGTCAAGCTGTTCTTATGTTGCATAAGTTTGTGTAATGATATGTGTATCTTCTTCAGAGGTAAAATACTGGAGCCCTACGTAGGTTATAATTTGATTTGTGTAGAGATTGGAGTGTCCATCTTGAGACCTTAACGTTCAACCAGGAAATGCAGTATCTATTATTGTCCATGAACAATGTTAGAAGATTTTTTTTCAGGATTTCTATCGCTGAGACGTATCTGACATGAGTACTGTCTTACATATCGATGGTACTAGCATGGGTATATATGCAACTAGGACTTTGCTCCGAGCAGTCTATGTGAACAGTTGGCCAGCGACCCAATCATCGTAGCTAAATGTTGTATAATGCTATTATGGAGTTGCTAAATGATGGATATTCACAAATGCGTGCAATGGAGATCGGTCTAATTTAGTTATATATTCACTTACTGCAGCCAAATCTACAGATAATAGCTGCTAACTAATGGCCATCACTATATAAGTGCAGTGTATTATCTCCGCTTAGTAAGACTAGCAACTGAAATTTAAAACATACAAAGATACAGTCAGCTTTTACCCTCATACAATAGAAATTTGCTAATGGTGGAATTTTAAAACTCGAATCACTCTAAATGAAACGATACCAAGTTCGCTTATCTTCATACTGTTTTACAGGAAGTGTTTATCCTCGCTTCTCCCAATAACTGAACCACATTCTGTGAAAATGTGTTGCAGGGTAAACTCTGTTTCAGGTTCAAATTGCATTGTCGCCATTCTAGTTAATCGATAATATACCTAAACATAACGACTGTTTACCCTTAATCACAGGTCATTGTTAATTTCACGCCTTACTGCGTGAACATATTTAGACATTTTACCATAAAATTAATTGAACAGCCTAAGTGTTTTCTTCAACAAAAATTTCTTCTTCTGTTCACTTCGCTCATGGATATTTTTAATATAACTTGTGATTCTTTCTTCAATTTTAGTGTCTATAACCAGTGTTACTGATATGACCAGAATATTGATAATATATCCCTTCTTACATCTATCTGTAACTGCAGTTCATCGATCTGATAATTCATTTTCACGAAGCTCCTCCGTTATCCGTGATATGTGAACACCATGTAGTCGTCTTACGAAGGAAACTTCAGCAATTAGCTGGAACCACAACTCAACCGCGGATATTTCGCATGCTAGTGTCAGGTTAAACAAGCTGCCTTTTAAACAACAAAATTCCTCTGACTGGAACTTAACTCTGTCAGTTGTTGTGTTTCGCATTTCATGGTTAAACCTGATCACCAGTAAATCTTTGTTTCTCGCACCGTATCAGTCTGAATGTAATGCATCCATTCAGACCATCAGAAAATTCAGCATAATTTTCTTTCCCTATGAAGCGACCATAGGTACCACAGTTGCTGTTTAGTGTTTTTATTTTTCAGAATGGTTCAAAAGGTTCAAATGGATCCGAGCACTATGGGACTTAACATCTGAGGTCATTGGTACTTCAGAACTTAGAACTACTTAAGGGGACCACACCCTGCCTATCTAACCCATGTTAATTTAGGCAAGTATTTGACCCATTTCTGAAAAAACTATTTGATGCAGGACCTTAATATTTTTTCTGTATGTTACATGGTGCTAATAGAGTCAACTGTACTAAAATATACTCAATCCATTTCATACTTTTTAAGAAATACTATTTTTAATTTACTAACAAAAAATATTAAGTTTTTTCTGCAGAAAATACTTTTTTTGTGGACTTCCTGATGGTGAAATATTATTCAATGTACTACCAGAGAGAGTCTCTGAAAATTTAATTCATTTATCTGTGATAGTTTCTGATATAATGGGGCATATGTACTGAATATTTTAGTTTGTGGGAAACTGACTTAAAAGAAAAAACTTTTGAAATTTGTTACTTACAGTTAATTAAAACTGTCCTGCTGCATATTATGGCCCTTCTTTGACCTGCAGCAGGTCATCCAGCTGGATGTTTGTCTTGATTTCTTGGCCATAATAGATGCAGACCTCTCTGCATTGGCTTTCCTCATTTTGTCGCAATGTTGCAGCCCAGTGATCATATTTTCACCAGGTTTAATTCCCAGCTTTTTCAGTTCCCAACGCTTTCCAATATTGCCACAATTGAATGTCATAACAGCATCATGAACTCCTAGTTTCATTGTATGCATGCCTGCAAATACAGTTTTAGAAAGGCGGTTCCCAATTATGCTGTTGAAACATTCATTTGGGTTCTGTGTCTGCCAATGCAGACACTTCCTTAGAAGGCGAGGATGAGCCGAGTCTCTGAAAAGTAGCTTTAATTGCTGTAATACCAGCAGCAGGAAGAGAATGCATGTGGGAATAAGATTCTCCAGTTGCCTGAGCCCTATTGTATTTGCACCAAAAATTTCCTGCTGATGGACACAATCCATGACATGGCCCATCAGTAGAGGACTTATGGGAGAATATGGCCCACACATCTCTCTTCATTGCCACCAGATTTTCTTTATTCCTCTTAAATGCCTGCCCATAGTACACCTGCAAGTTTTCTATTTCAGTTTTAGTATGCCTCTTGTTGCTACAGAGTAATGAAATATTTGTTGTACTCAATGAACTTCCATACCACCACTTGTTCCTCTAAAATTAACCACACCGTTGTGTTCTATATGTTCATTGAGTCTACAACAATTGCAATATTTAGACATTACCTCCATATGTAACACTTAACCAGTGCCTACACTCGTGGCAGTGACTACTCCATTCAAAAGTATGTCCTCTTTTCTGCCAACTTCCATGAAGTGCAACTGTAGTATGAGAACATCCATCATATTCGTTCACTGCTTCCCTAGCAGCTAGTTCCATTCTTTCCTCGCTGACCTCACATACAGCTTTCTCTAATATTACAGTCAGTTTTTCAAATTTATTTGGTGGTTGATGTGAGTTCATCACTGAACAAAATGGTCTCTCTGCAGCCATGCCCTGGCCAAGGGATCGTAAGGCATAAACTAATCTAGTATTGATTTCATAAGGGCCACTGGTTTTGAAGAACTCTTAAATGAAATCACAGCTGAGCATTTAGTGCAAATTAAGTCCAAAGCAATTGCTAGGCCTTTACTCCCACTTACACTCTCACAAATTTTCACACTCTGTGACTCACCACACTGTATACACTGTACAAATTTAGAAGTTACATCTGATAATATTTTCAAATTTATAATAATGTTACTGCACCCCTTGTCACTTACAGTAAATTCGTTCTAACTCTCTTGAAATGGTGAGAGCTTCTTTGATGATGCACTTGTTGAAGAATTACAATTAGAAACATCGTTGCCAGGTGACTTAACCTCTTGTACAGAAAGCTTTCTAAACGTGTTTCCTCTAAGTTGTCGTTTCTTGAAAATGCCTTTACGTTTCGTCGTCTTCAATAAACACACGTAAACAAGCACTGCAAACGTAAGTATAACAACTACTCGCAATCACACTTGAACAAAACTAACCGCGTGTTTGAAAGCGTGTGAAACAAAAGAATACCGACCGTTGCATTCCAAAGATAGCCAACACACTCGGGAGTAAGAAAAAAAATCCCTAACGTGCAATGTAGGGGATGTAAAGATCTAAAATATATGCAGAGAAGTGGGTGACAGAAGAGTGGGTGTGGCACACAAACGTATGTGGTAGGAAAAAGCTGATTAAATGCTCGAAAAAAATGTTTTCAGCAAAATCCTTTTAGGCTGCTTACATAATAGCTTACTGTATCAAAAAATGATGAACACCGAAAATCTATCTTTTTCTGACTGAATCACGGCGTGGTCCCCTTAAACCCAACTAACCTAAGGACATCATACACATCCATGCCCGAGGCAGGATTCGAACCTGCGACCGTAGCGCCTAGAATTGCTCGGCCACACCGGCTGGCAGTGGTTTTTTTTTGTCCTACTCCGTAAAACAACGAAATATTCTCTGTACTACTTGTGACATGCCTGTGTTGGGACCTTGCGACCTAATTACGGTAGTAAATACCAGTGGGATCATTGTCAATCTTGCACCTCATGTTTCTTATTGTAACATTTTTCACAGTTACTTCTTAATCATCCCAGAACCAAGCTCAGGGATAAGTTCACATTTCTCGAGGAAAATACCTAACTCTTAATATTTTATGATAATTCATTGTACAACAGAAACTGCTGGGTAATGAAGCCATTGTCGTACTTAGGCAGACGCTCAAAATAACGAAGTTATGAAATTTTAAGTGACTGTTGCAAAATGTCAATAGTGGGCTTACAGTAGCACGCTGCTGTACCAATCACTGACTGCGGGAATTTTGTTCCAAATGAATCGATACGGGAGCTGGTAAAAGCAATCAGGCTGTGAGTATTTGTATTGGTACGTCGGTGAACCTTTACTGTAGCTAAAGCAGAAACATTGAAGTACGTTGGTCTGGAATTGCGGGAGTCTGTTAGCTGTTTAGGTGGTCCGTTTGTCAGCTTTGACTGCAAAGCTGAAATGTTTCTCTTCGCTACGTGGAAGTGTACCGTGCGGCTGACGTGAGGCTCAGAGCGGCTGCTGGGGTCTGAACACTGACAAATTCGACAAATACGAGACCTCCCTGGCGTGTAAGAGCTAACCGAAACATGGAGAAATAAATGTACAGTGCTGACAGCGTAGGAGCTTAGGAACTGTGTGACGCGAGCGCGTTGATTGTGTGTGTGCGTGTGTGTGAGTGTGTGCGCGTGTGCGTTTGTATGTATTTTGGAGATTATTTATGCGAAAATGACTCGTATGACACCTGTAGTAATCAGAGCTCTGGAATGGTGATACAGTGCAAGAAACTGAAACTGAAACAATAGATGAGAAGGACTTAGATGAAATGCAGTCTGACGAAATAACATCTGCCTTCAGGACAGAACAGCGACAGGCAGTGATGTTACTAATGGTGAATTGCTAAAATGTAGAAGAATGATGCTACATCTAAACGTGGTACACATCTTAAACGAATTTTGGAAGAGCAAGAGTGTCCGCAAAGACTGGAAGATAGATAGAATAACGCCAGTTTTTCTTTCTTAACAAAAAAAAAGGAGACAAAAGTCTGTGCCGTAAGTAGAAAGGAATAAGTTTACCGGACTCAGCATACAAGATGAATTCTAACATCTTAAACGTAAGACTTAAAAGCACAAATGAAGTTGTGCTGCATTAGGAACAAATGGGTTTTAGGAAAGGACGCCCTCTGATAGAGTCGGTTTTGTTTTAACAGTGGATATCTGAAACATTTTTTAAAAGCCATAAGAAGTTTGTTTCAGGTCACGACTATCACTCTAGATCTCAATAGTAACATGACTAACGAGGAGTACGATAAGGCTGATGTACCTTCTCATCTTTATCATTTACATACATAAAGTAATGCATATATGGCAAACAACATTTTAAAAAGATATATGACTAGACTGGAGTACTCTATTAAGTAACTTGTATATGCTGACGACACAGTAATCACCTTAATAAAAAAGAATAAGTTCGTCAGAAACGAATTTACTTATGAAAAAAATGAGTGCGAAATTTGAAATGGAGGTATCAACACAAAAACCTAAGAGAGTGTCCCTCATGGGGAAATCACATATTAGAACCAAAATAATGGCAGATCAGACGATCTTAGAGCAAGTGAAACACATCAGCTACCAAGGATATGAGGTGACACAAGGCTACAACAAAGATACAGAAACTAAACGTAGTAAATGCAGGAAAATATGTGGAACAATTAACAGAAATCTAGAAAACAAATCTAGGAAATATACTCCAATTGAATTCAAAAGCAGTTGCAGTTCCCACATTGCTGTGCGGAAGCGAGATATGGGTGGTTAGCAAAAAGCAAGAATGTTGTTCAGGCTCAAGAACTGAAACTCGCGAGACTAGTTAAAATTGCACAATAGAAGACAGGGTAAGGAATCAAGATATTAGAGGACAACAAAAATCTTATATTCTAAACGATAAAATTTTGGAAACAGTAGAAGAATGGAATGAGCAACTAGAAAGAATGGAGAGTGACAGGCGCCCCGTTATGGCAAGAAATTATACAAATCCCAAGGCCGAGTAGACAGAGGAAGGCCACGGCAATGATGAGTACCTTAACAGGTAAATTCGCGTAATATATGAGGCGGAGAAGAAGAAGACGGGGCGAGGTTGGGCAATTATTAAGGTGAAGCACGCGAATCCTGGATGATACCCCTGCGGTCATAGCAATACGCAGGGTGACAATTACTGAAATACATGAAATAGAATCGTCATAACTTCTGAATGGTTTGCGTTAGGACGTTCAAACTGCATGGTTTACAGCGGGGTATGATGTGAGTTAGTATCCGCATGTTCACGCGCCTTGTTGCTGTCGGCCATTTGCACGTGAAAATGTCACAGTACATCTTGCCTGAGCGTATAACGCTTGTGAACGCCCGCTATGCGAGTCATAGCAGCCCAACTGAGGCTCTAAGGAAGCTTCCGACCGAGTTCCAGCTGAAGACAACCGGACCAAGTGTGCTATAAATGAAGAATACGATTCTCAAGTTTAAGTGTTCGGGTCCACAGTGTTGGCAATGTCGGTCGTCCAAATAGGGTGAAAACGCGTGAAAACATCGAGAAATCAGGCGCAGTGTTTAAAACTAGCCCCAGAAAATCGACCAGACGAACTGCATATCAGGTGGAAATCAACTGGGAGACACTGCGACAAATTGTTGTTGAATACCTGCATGTCTCCCCATACAAAATGCAAACTGATCAGCCATTAAGTCTCAGGGTCATGAAACAGCGGTTGTGTTTTGCCAACACTATTGCCCGCAGAATTGACGTATAGGATTCTGATGTGAATATGGTTTGATTCGTGACAAAGCCCAGTTTCATTTCGATGGGTTCGTCGGTAAGCAAAATTGGCGCAATTGGGTGACTAAGAAACCGCAGTTCACTACCGAGAAGTCTAAATGGTTCAAATTGGCTCTGAGCACAATGAGATCTAACTCCTGAGGGCATCAGTCCCCTAGAACCTAGAACTACTTAAACCTAACTAACCTAAGGACATCACACACATCCATGCACGAGGCAGGATTCGAACCTGCAACCGTAGCGGTCGCGCGGTTCCAGACTGTAGAGACTAGAAACGCTCGGCCACCTCAGCCGGCTATCGAGAAGTCTCTTCACCCTCAACAAGTGACTATTTCATGTGCAGTGTCCAGTCAAGGTGTGATATTACTTGATGGCACGGTGACTACCGAACGGTAGGTGATGGTTTTCGAAGTTGATTTCTTCCCTGTTATCCAAAGTGACCCTGATTTCGGAAAGATGTGGATCGCGCAACGCGGAGCTCAATACCATCAAAGCACAGAGTGTGTTTGATGTCCTAGAGGAGAATTTGGGGATCTTGGTAGTTTGGGAAAATGTGTGGGCATTATTTTTAACTGGAATATTTTACACCAACAAATCAGTCTTTCACCGTTTCTGATTGTTCTTAAGTATGCTGGACATTCAACTGCAACATTTTGAAATTATTTTCCTCCCCAATTTGTGCACTGAAGTCGCCGAGAAGTATTTAAAATTGGTTTTTAGAGTCTAAATTATCCCAAAACTAATTTACTTTCTGCTGATATCTTCTGATATCATTTATAGCTGCTTGGCAATTTGTATCGGGATAACTTCTGTTCCTGTACTTGTGAATGAGCATATTACTTCTGATTTTGGCCTTATACTGTCTATGAATTTTTGTGCGGCATGTTTTCCATTATTCTTACTTCTGGTCTCCCCTTATAAATACTGTAATGTTGTGTATCAACTCCATTCTCCTCTAAGAATTTCGTTTCCTGCGGTGCTAAAATTTCCATATGGTTATTTTGTAGGAGTAATTCGAATCCACTCTGTTTCCCATTATTCAGAAGAGAATTTACATTTAATGTTCCTGAGCAGTATTTCTTCTTCAACATCAACTTAGAAGGCTTTTCAATGTAGTCCATATCTTCACTACCGCAGATGCCAGGACTCCCCAGAATATCACCTGGTGTAGTGCATCCATTGTATTAACCTTTCATATTGCTACTGAAAGTTATAAACTGTAAAGTGCAAGAAAATAAGGGTCATGCCTGAATTAGCCTGAAATATTTCTGATTCAGTCCCCATTAAGATGTGAAACAGACGCTGTTGGGGTATCACCACTAGCATGTGTAACTGTCGTGGCCTGTATCCATTTTACCAATGGAAAAGGGGGTACCTCTTTCGGCGGCTTCGCCATACCAAAGCCTATCTTGTCCGCCTCCGCTGCCGTTTCTTCACCATAACCCTGGCAAGGAGCCCTTGCATGGTACCATCAGCCAGGCAAGCTGAACCAAGGTCCACTTAAGAGACGTTACCCCTCTATTCTTCCTGCTTCATCTTGGCTTGTGACAGGCAACCCTGGAAACCAAAGGACCTAGGTTGGCGGAGTTCATTTTCAGAATGAGATTTTCACTCTGCAGTGGAGTGTGTGCTGATATGAAACTTCCTGGCAGATTAAAACTGTGTGCCCGGCCGAGACTCGAACTCGGGACCTTTGCCTTTCGGGGGGAAGTGCTGTACCATCTGAGCTACCGAAGCACGACTTACGCCCGGTACTCACTGCTTCACTTCTGCCAGTACCTCGTCTCCTGCCTTCCAAACTTTACATAAGCTCTCCTGCGAACCTTGCAGAACATGGTAGAGCACTTGCCCGCGAAAGGCAAAGGTCCCGAGTTAGAGTCTCGGTCGGAGTTCATTTTATTTTATTTTATTCATTTGTTACAGCTTGGAAGATTGTTGAAGAGCATCTATTTCCAGCCACGGTAGTTATTCATCCTATGAAGAGCTACCTGTCGCCTTTTATAACGTCTAGGGTACAATCATGAACCGCTGTGACTGTTCTGTAATTATAGTATCTTAATGCAAGTGTCATTTCTGTTCGTATCTTTGCGTATTATGTAATTATTTCATTTACTTAGAACTCTACACTGCAGCGGTTCTTTATATATATGGTCCTAGTTCCATCGAGCAGTACTATTTGGTGATGACAGATAATTTTCGTCCTTTTAAGTTTTCCGGTCTGGGGTATGCTGGGACTCTACTCAAAAAGATCAAGAGGATTTTCATAAGTGCAATTAAACTCACCCATAGCCACATAAAGAACGGCATAATATTACAAACTGCAGATGTCAAACTATATTGCGACACCACAGGTTGCGGAATAGTCTCATGGAAATCAAACTAGTGTTACCGAATTGTGCACTAGCCACCCAGCATTTCGAATATAATTTTAGCGACTGTTTTGTTACGTATCAGATTCCTACAATTATCAGCTGTTTGATGACACAAGAACTCGCAGGATCAGAACGGAAGTCAGACAAGATTTTAATGTCTCTCTGAATGTCTTAAAGAAGTTATTATAGCCCCAGTGAGTACCTAACTGCCGATGAAATATAGGAAACACTGTAGCACAACTGTCTTCTCGAGCACACATGAAGTCGAAACCACTGAAGTGTGAAACAATCATATGGGTAGGTGCGGATGGCCACAAACATGGCCTTAGGTGGGGGGGGGGGGGCTTGCGTGTCTCACAGATACAGATAACCACAACGGAGGTGTATCTGTTGAGAGGCCAAATGTTTCGTCCCTGAAGAGCGGCAGTAGTCTTTTCAGTACACGCAGATGCAACAGTCTGGATGACTGATTGATCTATTCTCGTACCGTAACATCAACCAAAATAGCCTTACTCTGCTGGTACTATGAACGGCTGAAGGCAAGGAAAAACTGTGGCCTTAATTCTACCCCGGAGCATACAGCTCTACTGTGTGGTTAAATGATGGTGTCATCCTCTTGCGTTAAACATTCTGGAGGTAAAATAGTCCCCAAATTGGAGGAGGAGGAGGAAGAGAGCTGTGCTTAATGTCCCGTCGACAGCAGGGTCATTAGAGAAAGAGAGGAGACTGAGCACAAGCTCGAATGAGGGAAGTGTAGAGAATTAAAGCGTCCGTACCATTTCTGGGGAACCGACCCGGCTGTTGCCTTTAGCGATTTAGGGAAATCACGGAAACGCTAAATCAGGATGGTTGGACGCAGGTTCCAACCGTCGTCCTCAGATCTCGGGGCTGAGCTACACAGGAGGGTATCATCAACAGGTGAAACAAAACTGGCTAGAAAATTTCAAAATGGAAATTGGTAGGAGCTACATATAGTGGGAAGTGAAGTTCGTTGGTATGAGGAACAGCACTTCTGGTTACGTGAATATAAAATACATTTGATCAGAGTAATGAAGTATTAGGTTTAATAATGGGTTAGAAAGTAGGATCGCTGGTATACCACAATGATCATCTCAGAGAATACATTATTGTAGCCAAGATAGACACGAAACCCCCTCCCACCACAGTAGTATGTGTTTATATGCCAGCCAGCTCCGCAAATGATGAAAAGGTTGAAGAAATGTATGAGATAAAATAAATTATTCAGACAGTTAATGGCGAAAGGAGTGAAAGAGAAAGCCACTTCCTCAAATTTTACACAGAGAATAATTTAATCATCGCTAACACTTTGTTTAAGAATCGTGGGAAAATGTACTGTATGTGGAAGATATCTGGAGACACCAGAAGTTTTCAGATTTATTATATGATAGAAACAAGATTTCGGAAGACTGAAATGCATTTCCACGGGCAGATGTGGACCTGGCCACAATTTTTTCTTTCGTTCCGAAATGTAAATTGAAACTGAAGAAATTGCAAACAGGTAGAAAATTAAGACAGAACCATGATGAGTTGAAAGAACCAGAGGTGTAGTTGAGAGTTTCAGAGGGAGCAGTAGACAACAATTAACAGCAACAGGAGTAAGGCATACTGTGGAAAACGAATGGGTGGCTTTAAGAGATGATATAGCGAATGTAGCAGAGGATCAAATAGGTGAAAAGATAAGACCTAGCACAAATCCCTGGATAACACAGTAGATACTGAATTTAATAGATGAATGGATAAAATATAGAAATTCAGCGAGTAAAGCAGATGAAGAGGAATTTAAAGGCAAAAAAAAGAATGAGATTTGCAGTGTATGCAAAATGGTTAAGCTGGAAAGGCCAGAAGACAGAAGTCGGAACTCAGACCCATATATCATTAGGGGAAAGATAGACGTCGCCTAAAGGAAAATTAAAGAGGTCCTTGAAGAAAATAGAAGCATATGTTTAAATAGCACGAGCTGAAATGGATGATGAGTCCCAGGGAGAGAAGGGAAAGTTGGAAGAAGTATATAGAGATGTACTCGAGGGCAATATAATAGAAATGGGAGAGGACGTACCTGAAGATGAGATGGGAGGTATGATACTGCAAGAAGAATTTGAGACAGTGTTGAAACACAGAAGTCGAGACAAGGCCCTGGGAGTACACGATATTCCGTGGTAAATCGAAGAATGAGGAAAGCGATTAGAAGTAGTGAGACCTGCGAGAAACTTAACATCAGGGCTGATAGTCACGAAGTAGATGAAGGTAGGGAAATTTTATACCTAGGCAGCTAAATTACGACTGATAGACGGGGAAAGGAGGACATCAAAAGCAGACTGGCACTGGCAAAGGGGATTTTGTTGGCCAAGAGAATTCTACTAACATTAACCATAGGCCTTCATTCGAGGAAGAAATTTTTGAAAATGTACGTTTGGAATACAGCATTGTGTGGTAGTGAAACATGGATTGTTTGGAAACCAAAACAGAAGAGAATGGAAGCATCTGAGATGTGGAGGTGCATTCGAATGTTGAAGACTATGTGGACTAATAAGGTAACGAATGAGGAGTCTCTGCACAGAATCGGAGAGGAAAGGAATATGTGGAACTCTCTGAAAAGGAGAAGGGTCAGGATGATAGGACATCTGTTAAGACATCAGGGAATGACTTCCACGATACTAGAGGGAGCTGTAGAAGGCAGAAACGTTAGAGGAAGACGGCAAAAACTGCAGAAGGAGATAGAGACTGGAATACATCCAGCAAATAATTGAGGACGTAGGTTGCAAGTACTGCTCTGAGATGGAGAGGTTGTTGGCGCAGAAGAGGAATTCGTCGCTGACCGTGTCCATCTAGTCAGATGTTACACTACACAAAAAAGAAAGAGAAAATAATCGTGTGTGCTTAAAATTCAGAGGATAATTATACACCAGGAACGACAATCATGAAATAAAGAGGAGGTTTATGACTGAATTAAAATTGAATCGCGATTGTTCACTAAACACTGCAAAGTTTTAGATGTTCACAGAATATCAATGTGTGATTTATCTAGTACATTAAATCAGCCTTACATAAAAATACTACAGAAATTACTCAATGTCCAGTATTGTTTATCATGGAGAAGCAATTCACATTAGTTCGATGACCAGACATCTAATAATACTGGTCAATGACCAATTTGCATCTAAGCTGTGGTATATAAGTTAGTACGTGGGTCAGAACTTTATTAGCCGCAACTATTTATTTACAGCTCGTACAAAATAGATACGTGTTTCAAAGTTTTACTGACATTCAAAGTAGTCACCAGCATAATGTATAACCTCTTGGTAGTGATGTGGAAGTCGTAGGATACTCTTAGCAGTGCCAGTTGTTGACAGTTCGAGCGGCGCGGTCTATTGCCCGACGAATTTGTAGCACTTTGAAGCGAATGCCGTGAAGTGTTTCCTTCAGTTTAGAAATCTAGTTGAACTCACGAGGACTTAAGTCAGGGGATGCAGTAAGTGGTATAGCACTTAGCAGCCCCATCAGTCAAACAAATCAGTAACAGATTGCAGTGAAAGTGTTTTTGGAGGACAACCTACGACCAGCTTAAAGACAGAAGCGAAGAGACTTTCTGCAGGATCTGACCATCATTTTGCCGGACAGTTCTCAAGCATGTACAGTGGAAGCTGTTACTGATTTTTTTTTATCTGATGGGGCTGCTAAGTGTTATACCACCTACTGCACTCCCTGACTTAAGTACTCGCGAGTTCAACTCTATTTCTAAACTGAAGGAAACACTTCACGGCATTCGCTTCAATGCTGCTACAAATTCGTCGGGCAATAGATCGCGCCAGTCGAACTGTCAACACAACTGGCCCTACTAAGATTAATCTACGACTTCCACATCGCAGTCAACGGGTTAGACACAATGCTAGTGACTACTTCGAAGGTCACTAAAACTTTGATAAACATATTTATTTTACGAGCTGTATATAAATAGTTGCCACTATTAAAGTTCCAACCCTCCTATGTATTTTGGAGAGTTGAATCGAATCTATTTTGCAAAATGTTCTATCAATTAAGATTTTTACTTTTTTATGGCATCTGTTGTCCATTTTCCGTATGTCGATGTTAACTGTTCTTTAGTTTAGTTGTATAATTTTATAATTTTAGTGTTTTCTGGTGCAAGGACGTTAAAAGATCCACGAATCTTCTCTAAGTGGCAGCTGCAAGCAGAACATGGCTCGTTGTCACATTTTTCGATTACTATAGAAGGTTGAATGTGAAAATACATTGTTAAGTAATTTAGACATGCTGCCTGCGTCATTGCCACGTACACAGGTGGACTTGTATTGAATTGTAAAGTTCTCATTATGAATGTATTGTTTGTTTTTGTACTGCAAATGTTCGTCTGTACTTCTTGTGATTCTGCTGTGTAGCTATTAAAAATGACGTGACAGGGAAAAGATGATGAAACCAGTGAATTTAGCACCCCTAAATTAGGAAATACATTCATTTACTAATCAGGTAAAAACAACTGTTTTACATTTGTTGACTAAAATAATTATGCTTCACAGTTTTCCTTATTCTCTAAACGACAACAAACTGGTTAGAGAAATAATATTTGTGTACATAAATGTTTTACAGTGACAAGCTTCTACATTGTCTTTATTACCAGATTGTAAACTTTGTTGGAACGCTTTTGTAGTTACGTTCAGCACAGACGGAGTGCGTTCGTTGAAAATGGAATTCTTTACGTACAGTATTTGATTCGAATGCTTGTCATTTAATATTACCTTCCATTAAACTCCGACTCCCCTCTAGCAGCAATCAACGGGCGCTTCATATCCCACAAAAATCTAGTAACATGCTTTCAGTTATTTAGTGGCTTTTGGGAAACGTTGTTGCAGCCTCTGGCTTACGCAGTATAAATTTTACTTGGGGTGCAGTCAAGTTACAGAGCCGTTCCGCTGGCTGATTGGTTCTTGTTGGCTCTGCAGGTTTCATTACGGCCCGCTCAGACGACCGGTATGAAGCTGCCCCTCACGCGTAACGATGCATATTTGCTTCTCTACTTCATCGAGCTGCTGCACAAGTACCTATCAGCCGATATTGTTCTAACCCTTCATGGGAATATATTAGGCTAAGTTTCTTAGAATACCTAATGTTACACGGGTGCTCCTGGCCTGAGTTGCTGCGATTAAATTGCGCTTTCTCTCTGTGACGAAGTTGCCGAATGCGATCTGCTCGCACTGCGTACCGCACAGAAAGCTACTGTGCGAGACGGAATTGGGTCAGACGCGGATCGCATTTGTGCTGCAGGTTAACGACCACTGATCCGGCAGACCGGATAGGATGCGTTTGACTCCCGGCAGCTTTCCACCATCTTTTAGCCAAATGCTGGACTGATTCCTAATCTCCGTCTCAAAAAAAGTGATACACAGTGAGTTGGAACAGGGTAACACAGAACAAAGTTTACATGACTCACAGACAGATGGCGTACACTGTTTGTCTCCCTAAGGTTGTCTGACGCAGTTGGTGACTGAGAAGAACATCTGCTCACATACTTGAAATAAATTTCTGAAATCATGAAGAATGAGGACTGCATACGTCACTATAAACGCTTGGAAAGAGAGAAAGAGAGCTATAGACGTCAACGAGGTGAAATATCTATAGTAGACATACATTACTAGTAAACAGACTGAAAATGTGAGTCATTAGAAAGAATATTCGGCGGTCTTAAGCAAGTGAGGTTATGAAACACTATGGGATGGAAGCAATCTCTGGGCTATTATGCAAGTACACGCCCGTTGAGTTCTCGGAGGAACTTTTAATTACTTTGAATGACGTACATTGTACAAACTGAAAATGCCACATATATAAGGCAAACGGCGATGCTACATTTACAAAAGTGTTATGGCTGCAGGTACAAATTATCTGATCAAAAGTATCCGGTCATGCCTGGGTAATGATGCGCCCCGCCAGTATAAATGGAGGCAGGGACTCGTCACTACAGAAGCAGTAACGGGCAGACTGGAGAACTCATAGTCAGTGAGAACGAAAAAGCAAAAGTTACCTGATGTCAGCTTGGCACCAAATACATCTGGGACATTGAAAGCCTCTGGTGCTGTTCAAGTTGACTGTTGGCGATGTGAATGTGAAATGGAAACGGGAAGTAACACCGTAAAACCAATACTAGGTAGACTTCTTGTAGCGACATGGACCGTCGAGTATTACTTACAGTGGTAGCTAAAAATAGCATGCAGTCATCAGAAGGAGTTACTCGTTAGTACTACTAGCATTACAGCCAGAACTATGATTACAAGAAGACAAATGAAAGAATGGGGTACAATGCCTTACCAAGTCCTCATAAGCCACACATTTCGGTAATCAGAGGTCATCGACTCTAGAGTTGCTTTTGAGAGTAACGCCACTGGAAAATGCGTGACTGGGAACGAGTGATCTGGAGTGGTGAATCACGTTCAATTCTGTGGTAATCTGATAGAATGTTTTTGCTTTGGTAGATCCTTGAACAACTACCATGATGTATAGTGCCAACAAGGAAGTATGGAGGTCGTGATGTTGTGCAGTGCGGGTGGTTCAGATGTGGTCCCCCTGCTTAAGGAAAATGCGGAAGGATGTGAACACATTTAACGGTATTATACATTGCGTAGAGTAGTCAAAATGAACACAGACGGTGGTTGCATCTTCTGTACAATGCCATCTGAGATAAAGCAGCATATGTCAGGCAATGGTTTGTTGACTATAACATTCCTGAGATGGACTGTGCTGCCCAGTGTCACGACCTCAAAGTGATCCATCCCATTCGGCGTGAGTCAAGACGTTGACTTCCCTCCATGCCCCAACGTTCAACATCACTATTGCTCCTGGCTTCGGCTCTTGATGAAGAATGGGATACCATGCCTCCACAGACATTCAGGCAGCACGCCCAAAGTGTGCACAGCCGTGGAGACGTAAAGGGTGGATATATCCCGTACGAATATCCATTAGTAGACGTCCGGATGCATTTCATCATATAGTGCATGATTGGTCAGGAACATAGTTGGTGAAACGGAATACCTCGATTTCTCACTGTGTTTGCAACAAGCCTCAGAGAAATTAGTTTTGAAAAGCCCAGAAACGAGCAATAATAATCAGTGTAAAGATTACTTTTCCTTTTTATTAGGTCAGAAATTCTACAGCCCCAGTTACCAAATACATCCTACCCATCTCTGCTTTTTTTTTCTGCGTATGATATATAGCGAAATACACATTCTGGGGAGATTCGGTTCCTTCCTTCAGCCAGTACTCAACTAGTAGGGATTCGAATGAAGTACGATTGTTGACAAGCGAAATACACATTCTGGGGAGATCCGGTTCCTTCCCTCAGTCAGTACTCAACTAGTAGGGATTCGAATGAAGTACGAGTGTTGACCAACCCCTACAGCAACTTGTGTTTCTTGGATTTTACCATTATAGTGTTCAGGCCTAAGTTTGTGTGGACTGTCAACATTTTAAAAGTAAACTCTCCGTGATCATTAGTTGGGCAGCCTGCTAAAGGATCTGGCTGATTATCTCTGTGATACACCACAGGTGGCTTAATGAGCGCGTCGAGAATAACATAACTTTTATATGGAAATTTTCTGTCTCTTCTAACAATTATACGACGTAAACACCCCAGACTGGAATTCCGTTGACAGAACTTGCTTGATAGCAGGTTTTAGTAAAGTACTCCTTTCTGATGAGGCTTCCGATTAATGCCTGCCGTATGCCTTTCCTACAACCACTTTACCTCAATTTTTTGTGCTGAAATAGTCTCCGCTGGAGAGCCCATATGATATGCAGCTTTGAACTTTTCCACCGAATGCTAAAACAACGTGCTAAAACAATGTTGTTTGGTCCCCTCGTTGTCTGAAAAACATTACACTTATTGAATACGTGGTGACAACTATGATTATGTCGTACATCACATTCTAAATTAGCTTTCCTGGTTATCACGAGTGATCATGTGAATTCTTTTGTTGTGACTCAGGTATTAGTTTATGCAACATGTGTGTATCTGTAAAATGTATCGTCTTTCTGGTCCTGTAATTTTATCCGGAACAACGATAAGATACCTAACACCACTATGAAAATAAAGTTTTCGATACCAGGACGTTTATTTATGTTGAAAGAAATGCCAAACCCCTTGCACTAGGATCTTTCCCAGAATGGCCATGAAAGATTTCTGTATCGGCTCCACTACACTCATTTTCTGAATTTGCGGCTTTGCGTTATGTACATCGAGAATAGTATCGGACTAGCAACAATTCCTTAGCATACATAAAAGCTGTATGTGTTGGGAAGAACGTACTACTTTATACTTACTACCAGGTATTCAGTCTGCCAACAATACTCTATATTCGTTTGCAACACAAGTTAGACGTCGTGAATGAATATATATCTTCTACGGCACTTTACTGTAGATGAAAATAAAACAAGACTGTAAAGTAGCAGTAGGCACCAATAAACAATTTTCATTCAACTGTCAGATTTACTGATCAATTTTATGCCCAAATATGTTTCAAAACATTTCTGCCGTCATCACTACCTACTTTCATTAAGTCTTATTCCTTACAATATATTATTATATGGCCTGCAACAGTTATTTAATTTGTGTCTTTCCTCATCTGCATTCTCATTTGTAGCAGAAATGCATTCAGAAATCTTGTTTGTATCCATGCTTCTGACGTACAGTACTTAAAACAAACGCGTTGTTTAAAAATTTTTCAAGTTTATGACCATTACTATGACATCAGATTTATCATTTCCATTGAGCACCGTCCGCATCTTGTGGTCGTGCGGTAGCGTTCTCGCTTCCCGCGCCCGGGTTCCCGGGTTCGATTCCCGGCGGGGTCAGGGATTTTCTCTGCCTCGTGATGACTGGGTGTTGTGTCATGTCCTTAGGTTAGTTAGGATTAAGTAGTTCTAAGTTCTAGGGGACTGATGACCATAGATGTTAAGTCCCATAGTGCTCAGAGCCATTTGAACATTTGAACATTGAGCACCATAATCACTGGATAACTTTCCCTTACGCGTAAATGGAACAGACTTACGTATCTTGTTTGGAATTACACATCAAAAGCAAGTTTTTTTAGTTTTTTAATATGTATACTTTTGCTTCAGCTCTTTAACCATATCAATATTTCATGAAATCATTGTATGTTTCTACGGTTTCCATGAGTTGTTGAGTCTAACCAACATTAGTGTCTGTATTGTTGCCGTCATGGGCTCGTAGTTTTCTATGATTTATCTTCCAAAATTATGTAATAGCTTCTCAACATTTCCTGAAGGCATTCTAGAAATATTTTTTTTATATTTCAGCCCTGATCTTCTTTATTAAATTCCATGTTTTCGTCTCCGTAGCCAATTGGACAAATACATCTTTGTGGTCAACAATCTGTTTTTTTTTCGTATTTCATAAACAGAACTGTTATCCTAACTTCCTTAATGATACTTTTAATACCTGTAGTTATTAAAGCTCTAGTAACAACCATTTGATCATTTATTTCTTATTGACAACTCATAAATTAACAGCAGATCGAAGACATTACCATGAAGCGGTTCTGTTTTCTAGCAGCTACTGGTAATTTTTTGATGGAGACGTTTAGTGCAACACCGCACGATACCATCTGCTTGCAACATGTTCAAATGGGTCACGCAACCTACAGCTGCACAATTAAAACTTCCACTGTTAACGTATCATATCAACAAATTTATGCGTGATTTTCCCTGAAGCGTTCGGCTATTATGTCCGCTGCCACCTGTGATATATATAAATATTTCCTTTTGTGACCATTGGGTCCATCCCCGTTATTTCACTTTCTGAATATGTAAATTTAGTATAAAAGATATAATGAACTTCTTACTGTATAAAATACACCACGACAACTGGCGTCCAGCTTATCTTTCATATACAAACTGCCTTAGAAGTTTAACAACTTTATCAAACGTTCCAAGACACGACGGTTTTTCATTCAGCTTTAGAGGAGGAAAATTCTCTCACATTTAATTTGATTCAACCCCGCGTTAATGAATTAAACTCCAAAGCACGGATCGGAATTTGATCTCTGCCTGAATCGCAAGGGGCTCCACGCGGAATTCTGATTTACTCAAGATATCGAGGTATTTAGTGAATTCCTGAGAGAAAATTAACGTTGGGAAGTAGATGGGAAGCTGAATGTTATCTAATTCAGTCCAAGGTAGAGATAAAGAAGAATTATGTAAAGACAAGGCATAGAAATTTCGTTGAAATGACTGAAAATTTGTTATCTCTTATGCAAAGTCATGTTACCGAATAACCAGAATGAAGTGTGAACACGACCTGCGAAACATTTTTTTTTTCAATGCGGATTTTTGAAGGAGTTGACTATTTGGAGTTCGTTCAAATCTTTTTCATGGGATGGTTGAGACTAATGTTGTAAAGTTTATGAGGAAACAGCTCTTTCATCCTCATTCATTATCAAATGAGTGGCCGAACTGTATTTTTTTGGTATATGCTCAACGCGAAGGATGTACTAACGAATATCACGAAAGTACACAGTGAGTCGTTATGCGTTAGAATTTGTATAAAATAGCTGACGTTGTAGGGCTGTAAGATGATTACTATGATATAGATTTCATCGGTGACTAAAACTCAAGTGTGAGTATGAATTTCTCACCAATGTTTCATTCATTGTCGATTTAGTGAACTTAATTTTTTGGTAAAACATGAGACGTGGACAACTGCCACAAGCTAAAAATAATAGCAAGATGCAATCAGTCGGTGGAAGCCTTTGTCCAACACGTAAAACGTAGCAAACGGCCTTCTTTCGATTACGAAAGACCCTCCCCTAATTTCTTTGATGAAAGAGAAAAATTTATGATGCGAGCCCATGATCAGTACGGATATAGTAAACTGCACATTCCACCCCCATAACAAAGTAAATTATATTCAGATCTTTTGCAAGTGCCGGCTTGTGCCATGTTCTATTGAAAGCATTTGAAAACATATTCAAGACCAGACGATTACTGTGGGCAATGTTAATAAGGAACTGAGAGAGAATAGCAGAAGCCAAAACATGTAATGAACGGTAAGAAAATTATTTTGCCTTCTAGATGAAATGTACGTAATAATCATTCCGATTGATATCTTTGCAAAGGATGGTACAATAACTGCCAGATGAAAATCAGCTGGTTAAAATAATGGTTCAAATGGCTTTGAGCACTTAACTTCTGAGGTCATCAGTCCCCTAGAACTTAGAACTACTTAAACCTAATTAATCTAAGGACATCACACACATCCATGCCCGAGGCAGGATTCGAACCTGCTACCGTAGCGGAGCTGGTTAAAAAAATAGTTGAATGGAGGAATGGTTTGGGAAACAAAGAAGGAGCAACGTTTCATCAGTAAAGCATACTTGCTCAACTAGTTGGTTTAACAAATGAATGAACAAGTATTTCAAATTTTGAAATGCAGTGTTGGAAACATTTTTCCCAGTCATTTGATTTCATTTTGTCTTTCATCCTTCCCATATAAAAAAAAAAATTGCAGCCAGATAGACGGAAATGTGGCACATTTTCCAGGTTCGCCCTGCAGCGACTTAACCTGGAAAATCCTTGGGCAACGTATGTTGTTCAGAAAAGACATCAGGCGAAGAGAAACTTCTACTCAAAAGATTTAGGCTTAAGTTGTAGGTCTAAGACCTTTAACCTGGCCTCTCAATCTGAAACTTACCATGACGTGAGAACTACTTAGCAATCTCATTGATTCGTGGTGGCTCTGACAAGAGAATGTGTTAACAGTAACAGTTTAGTCAGGGCGAAAGGTTAGCTTGGTAACCAACATAAGAAAAATATTTAGCAGGTGTGAAAAGGGGTTGAGAGTAAATGACTATGAGATGTCGCTTCATACTAGCACTCGCAGAATGTAGTAGAAGACATCCTTGAGGTATCAGCTGTGTACTAATATGATTTACCATCTTCGTCATATTCTATCCATAATTTCCACACATATCAGTGGTAATACATCAAAAGCTTATTTCCGTCACAGGGCATTTAAGTTTCTTTATTTTATTTTATTTACACGTCAAGTTCCGTAGGAGCAAATTGAGGAGAAAGTCTCTAAGGTCATTGAACGTGTCAGTACATGATATTAGAACATAAAATTAATAACAGATAATAATAAATGTTTATGAACCCGAAAAAGTCAGTCCACAAGTTGAACTAAACGCAATAAACAATACATTAAGAAACAGCTTAATGTTTCAAGGAATTCCTCGACAGAATAGGAGTGACCCACGAGAAAACTCCTCAGTTTCGATTTGAAAGCGCGTGGATTACTACTATGATATTTGAATTCGAGCGGTGGCTTATTGAAAATTGGTGCAGCAGTATACTGCGCAACTTTTTGCACAAGAGTTAAGGAAGTTCTATGGAAATGCAGGTTTGATTTATGCCGAGTATTAACCGAGTGAAAGCTGGTTATTCTTGGGAATAAGCTAATATTTTTAACTAGAAATGACAGTAAGGAATATATATTTATATTGAGAGGCCAGTGTCAAATTACCCAGAGTCGTGAACAGGGGTCGACAAGAGCTCCGTGAACTTACACCACATATTGCACGAACGGCCCGTGTCTGAGCCAGAAACATTCTTTTCGAATGGGAAGCGTTACCCCAAAACATAAGACCAAACAATATAAGCGAATGAAAATAATGAAAGCAGACTAATTTTCGTTTCGAACCATCAGTCACTCCTGATACCGTTCGAATGGTAAAAATGGCAGTTAAAAGTCTTTGATCCAGATCCTGAACGTGGGCTTTCCGCAACAGCTTACTACCTATCTGAACACCTAGAAATCTGAACTGTTGAGTTTCACTAAACATTTTCTCTTTCTGTAAAATTAAATTGTAAAGTTTTGTAGTATTGTGTGTTGGAGACAGTAAAAAATGAGTCTTACTGTGATTTAGCGTTAGTTTATTTTCTACAAGGCATGAACTTAGGTCATGTATTGTACTATTTGAAACCGAACCAATGTTGCACACTACATACTTTACGCCCCCCCCCCCCCATGAACCATGAACCTTGCCGTTGGTGGGAAGGCTTGCGTGCCTCAGCGATACAGATGGCCGTACCATAGGTGCAACCACAACGGAGGGGTATCTGTTGAGAGGCCAGACAAACATGTGGTTCCTGAAGAGGGGCAGCAGCCTTTTCAGTAGTTGCAGGGGCAACAGTCTGGATGATTGACTGATCTGGCCTTGTAACATTAACCAAAACGGCCTTGCTGTGCAGGTACTGCGAACGGCTGAAAGCAAGGGGAAACTACAGCCGTAATTTTTCCCGAGGACATGCAGCTCTACTGTATGATTAAATGATGATGGCGTCCTCTTGGGTAAAATATTCCGGAGGTAAAATAGTCCCCCATTCGGATCTCCGGGCGGGGACTACTCAAGAGGACGTCGTTATCAGGAGAAAGAAAACTGGCGTTCTACGGATCGGAGCGTGGAATGTCAGATCACTTAATCGGGGAGGTAGGTTAGAAAATTTAAAAAGGGAGATGGATAGGTTAAAGTTAGATATAGTGGGAATTAGTGAAGTTCGGTGGCAGGAGGAACAAGACTTTTGGTCAGGTGATTACAGGGTTATAAATACTAAATCAAATAGGGGTAATGCAGGAGTAGGTTTAATAATGAATAAAAAATAGGAGTGCGGGTTAGCTACTACAAACAGCATAGTGAACGCATTATTGTGGCCAAGATAGACACAAAGCCCATACCTACTACAGTAGCACAAGTTTATATGCCAACTAGCTCTGCAGATGATGAAGAAATAGATGAAATGTATGACGAGATAAAAGAAATTATTCAGGTAGTGAAGGGAGACGAAAATTTAATAGTCATGAGTGACTGGAATTCGTCAGTAGGAAAAGGGAGAGAAGGAAACATAGTAGGTGAATATGGATTGGGGGGAAGGAATGAAAGAGGAAGCCGCCTTGTAGAATTTTGCACAGAGCACTTGGTTCAAGAATCATGAAAGGAGGCTGTATACATGGAAGAAGCCTGGAGATACTGACAGGTTTCAGATAGATTATATAATGGTAAGACAGAGATTTAGGAACCAGGTTTTAAATTGTAAGACATTTCCTGTGGCAGATGTAGATTCTGACCACAATCTATTGGTTATGAACTGCAGACTGAAACGAAGAAACTGCAAAAAGGTGGGAATTTAATGAGATGGGACCTGGATAAACTGAAAGAACCAGAGGTTGTAGAGTGTTTCAGGGAGAGCATTAGGGAACAATTGACAGGAATGGGGGAAAAAAATACAGTAGAAGAAGAATGGGTAGCTCTGAGGGATGAAGTGGTGAAGGCTGCAGACGATCAAGTAGGTAAAAAGACGCGGTCTAATAGAAATCCTTGGGTAACAGAAGAAATATTGAATTTAATTGATGAAAGGAGAAAATATAAAAATGCAGTAAATGAAGCAGGCAAAAAGGAATACAAACGTCTCAAAAATGAAATCGACAGAAAGTGCAAAATGGCAAAGCAGGGATGGCTAGAGGACAAATGTAAGGATGTAGAGGCTTGTCTCACTAGTGGTAAGATAGATACTGCCTACAGGAAAATTAAAGAGACCTTTGGAGAGAAGAGAACCACTTGTATGAATATCAAGAGCTCAGATGGCAACCCAGTTCTAAGCAAAGAAGGGAAAGCAGAAAGGTGGAAGGAGTATATAGAGATATAGAGGGTTTATACAAGGGCGATGTACTTGAGGACAATATTATGGAAATGGAAGAGGATGTAGATGAAGATGAAATGGGAGATAAGATACTGCGTGAAGAGTTTGACAGAGCACTGAAAGACCTGAGTCAAAATAAGGCCCCGGGAGTAGACAACATTCCATTAGAACTACTGATGGCTTCAGGAGAGCCAGTCATGACAAAACTCTACCATCTGGTGAGCACGATGTATGAGACAAGCGAAATACCCTCAGACTTTAAGAAGAATATAATAATTCCAATCCCAAAGCAAGCAGGTGTTGACAGATGTGAAAATTACCGAACTATCAGTTTAATAAGTCACAGCTGCAAAATACTAACGCGAATTCCTTACAGACAAATGGAAAAACTGGTAGAAGCCGACCTCGGGGTAGATCAGTTTGGATTCTGTAGAAATGTTGGAACACGTGAGGCAATACTGACCTTACGACTTATCTTGGAAGAAAGATTAAGAAAAGGCAAACCTACATTTCTAGCATTTGTAGACTTAGAGAAAGCTTTTGACAATGTTGACTGGAATACTCTCTTTCAAATTCCGAAGGTGGCAGGGGAAAAATACAGGGAGCGAAAGGCTATTTACAATTTGTTCAGAAACCAGATGGCAGTTATAAGAGTCGAGGGGCATGAAAGGGAAGCAGTGGTTGGGAAAGGGGTGAGACAGGGTTGTAGCCTCTCCCCGATGTTATTCAATCTGTATATTGAGCAAGCAGTAAAGGAAACAAAAGAAAAATTCGGAGTAGGTATTAAAATTCATGGAGAAGAAGTAAAAACTTTGAGGTTCGCCGATGTCATTGTAATTCTGTCAGACACAGCAAAGGACTTGGAAGAGCAGTTGAACGGCATGGACAGTGTCTTGAAAGGAGGATATAAGATGAACATCAACAAAAGCAAAACGAGGATAATGGAATGTAGTCAAATTAAGTTGGGTGATGCTGAGGGAATTAGATTAGGAAATGAGACACTTAAAGTAGTAAAGGAGTTTTGCTATTTAGGGAGTAAAATAACCGATGATGGTCGAAGTAGAGAGGATATAAAATGTAGACTGGCAATGGCAAGGAAAGCGTTTCTCAACAAGAGAAATTTGTTAACATCGAATATAGATTTAGGTGTCAGGAAGTCGTTTCTGAAAGTATTTGTATGGAGTGTAGCCATGTATGGAAGTGAGACATGGACGATAACTAGTTTGGACAAGAAGAGAATAGAAGCTTTCGAAATGTGGTGCTACAGATGAATGCTGAAGATAAGGTGGGTAGATCACGTAACTAATGAGGAGGTATTGAATAGGATTGGGGAGAAGAGAAGTTTGTGGCACAACTTGAGTAGAAGAAGGGATCGGTTGGTAGGACATGTTCTGAGGCATCGAGGGATCACAAATTTAGCATTGGAGGGCAGCGTGGAGGGTAAAAATCGTAGAGGGAGACTAAGAGATCAATACACTAAGCAGATTCAGAAGGATGTAGGTTGCAGTAGGTACTGGGAGATGAAGAAGCTTGCACAGGATAGAGTAGCATGGAGAGCTGCATCAAACCAGTCTCAGGACTGAAGACCACAACAACAACAACAACATACTTTACAACCATGCTAGGGTCTTCAGCAAACAGTAATATTTTAGAGTTACCGGTAAAACTAGAGGGCATATCATTTATATAAATAAGAAACAGGAGTGGCCACAACAATGATCCCTGGGGCACCCCGCACTTGACAATACCCCACTCAGACCCCACATCACAGCCGTTATCAACTTTGTGAGTAATGACTTTTGCTGCCTGTTGCTAAAGTAAGAGGTGAACCAATTGGAGCTACTCCCCGTGTTCCGTAATGGTCCAACTTCTGGAGCAATGTTTCGTGACCAACACAATCAAATGCCTTAGTTAAATCAAAAAAATATGCCAAGCGTTCGAAACCTTTTGTTTATCCCATCCAGTATCTCACAGAGAAAAGATAATATAGCATTTTAAATTGTTAAACGACTTCTAAAGCCGAACTGTACATTTGATAGCAAATCGTGTGATATAAAATGATTAATTATCCTTACATACACAGTCTTCTCTATAGTTTTTGTAAACACTGATACCATAGAAATAGGTCTAAAATTATCTACATTGTCTCTTCTTTGTTCTTATGGCTAGAGCAATGGTACATTACAGTAATAAACATCGTAGGATGGTATAGTAAACAGACACTGCCTGTTAAGGAGGGAGATTACCTAACTTTACTTAGAATTATTGACGACTGTTTTTTCTCTTTGGTGTTTGGACTTCTTTGAGTGTAGCTTCAGTGTCTCCCCAAGTTGTCTTTTGTCTTCCTTCATGCCTGTTGTTTCTGATTTCTTACTTCCATGCTGTGAGAGCTTCCTAAATTGAGTTATTACTCACAAAACTGTTTCACTCAGCTATTTCCAATTTATTCATGTTTTTATTCTCTAGTTCTAGAATTATTTCTGTAATCCGAAAGGTTGTATATTCAGAGCTAGAGGAATGTCTCCCTTGTTCTCCCGTTGACATTCAGTCGGATGAGAACAACCGGCAGTTTACCATTACTTCCTATACTTTCTGTATATTTTGGGATATGCCCACATTACTTCTGAATTTCGAATCCTCTGTTTGTTTTTACTTCCATTAAATTCCAAACAATCTGCATGTCCAGTGTCTCTATTCCCTCCAGCTTACTGTTCATTTTAAATATTCACATGAGCAACCATTCTGGTCTTATCACTGTGGCAGAGTGTTGTGTTTTGCATTCCTAGCAACACGTTTCTTGTTGTAGGTATTTTATTAAACTGTATGCTCTTTCTTATATCAAGTGCTATGCTCCTTCGTGGTTTCTAGTTGACTTTCATAGATGTAATTTTCACGAGTAAATCTATTAGCACCTTCATATTTCATGAGCTATCATTAAGAAAACGGACGTATTTTCTGGAGACGTAATTCATCAACACACTTACTACGATGAATTGTATTGTCATAGCCAACCACGTATCGTGTGGATGAAGCATTTCGCAGAAAATAGGGCTACATACACGTAACGTCGGGAGAATCCTTTAGTGTATGGGACGAAAGGAGTGTCTGAATGGGTGTAATAAGAAACCAAAATGCTATGCTATTTTGTTGAGGACATTGATGGTTCACCCGCATAGTGCCCAAGACTTTTTTATTCTGAAACCAATGTTCCTACTACACCAAGTATCATTTCATTACGAGTTATTTGTCAATAGCCCTATAGCCAGTAACTCCAATGTATGCATGCGACTCCTGTTATTGGGTCTACCATCCCCAGAAACTCTTAGTTTACTGATTACGCTCCACCCAAACCTCCCTCAAGTTCCTTCACTTGATATGTTGAACATACCTGTAATTTCGTTGGTCACCAATTTACTGGTAAAGTTTTATTAGCAGCCAGCAAGGGTCAAAAGTGAGATATTACGGCACAGAGAGGAAGATTTTCGCGGCTACGGAACGTGAATATGATCGTTTTCGTTACTGGGGTATTGAGGGTATCCGGTTGCAACGTAGTATAGGTACATTCAAGTACGACGGCAGAAATATTCTGTGTTTCAGTGGGTAATTCTACTTGTGTTTTGAAGCTGAAGACGTGGTTCATTTCTCTGATATAGTAGAGGAGATAAATCTTAAGTAGGGTTCCTGCTACAGGAAACGACTTACTAAAGGGTTCTGAGCGATGAGAACGAGTTTTTTTGGATGGAAATGAAAAGATTAAAGCAGTTCATAAGATTCGGGACGGGGTTAAAATGTCGAAAGACTTTTGCCAATAATTTTATTCAGCCAATAATCAAATTAAAGTTTTGTGGGTTAAATATCGTCTTTAGCATTTGTAATGAAAATCTTCTTAAAGCAGTCTCGCTTTATTCTAAAGCATCTTCAGAGGCCACTGTAACAATATTTTTTACTCTTAAAATTTTGCTTGCTATGATCGTGGATAGTTCCATGTTTTAACCTATCACTATAAACAGTATAAATTTTTACCGATACTCACAAGTTTTTGTTGGTTACTTCCTTCCACATACATGTGTTAGATTTTGGCATACAGGTCCTTTACTAACACAAAATATATTCACTATTCTGTGTTGTGAAGAACCACTGTCATCTCCCAATTTCGGGTGCTTAGTTTTGCTATAGCGGGATGCTTTCATCTTTTGTCTGTAAAAAGAAAAATACCACATACATACAGACTTACAACTCTCACAGAAACTGGTGAAAAATATAAACACACACATATACACACACACACACACACACACACACACACACACACACACACACATACACACACACAGCCGCACAAAGACACTAACACTAGTCAGAAAATGTATACACTAACACACTTAGAGCACTCCTACTAGTACCAAAACATCAAAACATTCTGCGACATCAAAACCATCCACAGAAAATAGCGGGATGACGCTGAAACACAGAAAGGTAAATGTATTTAATGTTAGTGAAAGTGATTAGTGCTGAACCTAAGCACATATATGTGAAATAACAGGTATCAAGAAGCAAGCAAAAAAAAAAAAAAAACCGAAAATAACGATATGAATGAATACTGTTTTCAATAGTAAATTAAACCATGTGAACTCTTCGTGATCCTACTCTGCTTGTTTGATTAAATTTCTCCATCAGTTTCTGATATAAAGTTGCATTTTCTGAAGTTTTTGATGAATCACTATTTAAGAAACTACCGACCATTTTCATTTGTTCGTGGAGACAATATTTAATCTTTTATTTACTCTCCCTTTTGTAAACAACACTAGTTGATACAGGTATGCCAGCAATAGACAAACTTGAAAGGGGTGCGGCGGCAGGCCAGTTTGGGACAGGCGGGATTTCCCAGGTGGGTGTGAGTGTTTGCAACGGTACGTAAGCACACGTGATTAATTTGCGACCTGCGCAATCCACGCGTCTCACGAACACTATGGCCCAGTCACATTGTACAGCACATGGAGCCCCTCCCCTCTTTGTTTTCTTTTCCATAGGACCAAATTAGTTATTGCATCACTGACGTTATGAAGTGTACAGAAAAGCGTGCATCAGAAGGCCGTTGTTGCTTCTCCAAGCGAACATGAAATTTAAAGCTAAGTACTGCAGTTCGAGACGCCCCCACCTCTTCTCCAGAAGCAAAACAGCTTGGTCAAGTGACATAAACAAGAAAGAATCAAAAGTTACCCTACACCACATATCTAGTGCCTCGATCTGGAACATATTAGAAGTATTAGCGATGTTCTCGAGAGAATCAGGAATGCTTTAATATAAACTCACATCACAGAAAGTCAGTCATGATGGAACGATTATGTTAAACAAGAAACTAAACTTTAACAGTAACATTTTATAGTGCTACATAAATAAATTTAGGTGGCGTGTGCGGGAAAGGAAACTGAAATTCCGTTTTTAATATCTTTATTATCTGGCGTTAAGAGATTTCTCAACTCCAGGAACTTACATGCACATAATGTGATGATACGTCTTACCACTGCGCACCTGCGAAGTCGTATAGTTGAGAGAACTACTTGTGTCTGAACACGTAGCAGAACACACGTTTACATTTCTAGGTAATCTTTCTTCGTCACATATTCCTCTAAATGGTCTCCAGTTCTTGCTAAAATATCTCAGTAAGAAGTGGCCAATCTCTTGCATCTGACCTTGTAGATTCGCTTGTCAGATACCGCAGTATGTAGATGGGTGCTTTGCATAGATATTTGGTTGCTGGACAGCCACTTTGCTGTTTTGGAATACTGTGATGGATTCCACTACCACAACGATTCGCGATGTCCATGAAGCATCAAGCCAACAATCTTTAAACCACTTCGAGGACAGCGTGTTCCCCATGACGCTTCCAGCTCACAATCCTTAGACCACTTTGAGGACAGCGTGTTCCCCAGTACAGCAAAGAATATTACTTCGTAATAAGGGCAGGTGGCTGGTTCGGCTTACGTTGCAGAGCCTGCTATGTTCATACGTGTGCGAAGACGGAATGGTGAATCAATAATCAGAGGAAGAAGATTCAGTGGGAACTGTTTCAGAATTCCATATGCCGTTCCCTTAAGGATATAGATGTGTGACTGTGTAGTGGTTTCCTTAATAAATAATGCACCACTAAATTTTATTCTTCACTTCACCCTTTATGATAAAGCTAAAAAAATTTGAAAATTTTAACTTGGCAAAATGCAAGCAAATCCTGTCAAAATGCAATTTTCCAACTCCACAAAAAGGTCACTGAGATAAGCAAGCAGGGATTCGTTACCTCAGAGTAAATGAGGTGAACAGAACAATTTAAAAGAAAGAAAGTTAATTTCAAAAAGCTATAAATATATGTGAATTGTATGATATGGTAGGATCTCTGCTAAACTTTAAACTTATCAGTAAATTAGAAATCTAGTTCATACTATTATAATATAAAAAATAAAATCTTGTTTTTATTCATTCCACAGAGAGGATTGAACAGAAGCAGAAGATTCAGTCTCGTAATATTTCCTACTTATTAATCTATGGATTGAACAGGGACATGTTAAAATCTGTTTCGGATCCAGGAGAATAAGAAACATACTTTATCTGGTAAAAAAAAAGAAAAAACACAGGCTTAGGATGCTGTTTTTATTCTGTTATGTAAATAAATTTTATGTCTTTAATTACTTTATGGTAGCTTTAGATTGATATACTATGTTTGTTAATCTGTTACTGACATATTGAAAAATATTGTCTTTGAGTCGTACCCGCAGAAGTAACGACCAGATCTCGAACAACATGTCCTTGATCAAAAGTGATACTCATCTGTTAAACTAAAAGAATTTAATCAGCCTTGAAATTTTCAAAATAAATAAAACATCAACATAAAGAAGTTTTATATCTAATATCGCACTATACATAGTTACAATACAAATGAGTGCCTACTCCGTCCATATATTTTTAACTACAGCATAACCTCCGGCGTTCAGATCTGTGCCAGATGTCTAGTTGTCTCAAACTCTTGATCTTCTGCTAAAGAAGCACTGTCGATTATAATTTCTGTTCACCCCACAATTTCCGTAAAACATAATCCTTCGTTTTCAGTTACCCGAAGTACAGGTTAGGTTAAAGTACGGTTTGAAATTGAATTTTGAGGTTATTCTAGCCGTGGGGCAGTTAAAATATAAGCTGGTGTCGAAAATTAAAGTAAAAAAAGGAGATTTGGCAAGGTTGCTTTTATTTTATCACAAAACAGAGTAAACAGGTGATACTAAAATACAAACAATATGAAGAATATAGAACGTAGACATCTGAAACATACATAACAATAGACAAAAATATTCCTAGTTTTTTCGAATGTAACGAATTTGCACACACATTCTTTCAATTGCTGTGACCACCTATGGCAGCAATATAGGCATGAAGACGTCGGGGTGTGCTGTGAATGATGTCATCAGTCTCATGTTTGGGCAGTAACGCCCATTACTCCTACAGAGCTGCTCACAGTCTGGGCGAGTTGTTGGTGGATGATAACGTTATGCAAGCCGTCTCACGACTGCATCCCAGACATGCTCTATGGGAATTAGATGGGGAGAGCGAACAGGCCACACAATGTGTGCAATATCTTCCATTTCAAAGGAAACATTAACCACCTGTGCTCTATGAGATCGAGCATTATCGTCCGTTAATACGAAGTTGGGCCCACAGTACCTCGTAGCAATAACAAACGAGGTCCTACGATCTCGTCACGATACCTGACAGCAGTTGAACCTTGCCGGCTCACCTGTACAATTTCATGAAGAGGGGATCGAGTGGTAAACACAATCCCTGTCCAGACCATAAGTTATCCTCCTTGATCTCGGGCTCTTTCTACGATGTTTCGCTGCCAAAACCACGTTTCCTCCAGATGCGAGGACCACTCCCCAGAAAAAAATCTTGACTCATCTGTGAAAACAACATTGACCCACCTTTTTTACCGTCCAGGTGGCATATTGATGACTCCACTGTAGACGTTTCCTCCTGTGAAGACGCGTCAAAGGTAGAGATGGGTAAAACTGTTCTTTTCAGAGATTGGATCAGAACTGTTCACTCCCTGAAATGAATTAGCTCTTTTTCATGACTCACCACTCATTTACAATAGAAAATAAATGGAAGGCACATTGCCCTTTAAACTTGGTTTATTCCAGTACTATACCTGTATTGAAATTTCCACGATATGACAAAGTTTTTGATTATTGATTTATTTTGCACTATCGTGGTTTTTGGGTGATCGGAAAATGTTGTAACTTGAGATTTACATTAACAATATATTTGGCTATAATGTATTAAAATTTCATTAACCTCATACAAATATATCGCAAGCCATATATTTTTAAAGTGAACGTTTCCTTCCGAAGACGCCTAAAATCGCAAAATCCGTACCAGAATAAGAAAAAAATATATAACTTTGACTGTAAAACGAAAGTGCTGCATATAGTCTTACGCAGAATAAAACAAGGAAAATATTGGTGTATCACATTTTGCGATACGGTTCGCTCGTAATTAAAGCGTAAATTCGAGTGTCCATAATAAAAATCCTATAGTAAGAGGAGTCATCAGGAACCTAATCTAATCAGTTTAAACAAATAAAAATTAAATAAAAACAATTGATGTATACATAACATAATAATGTAATATACATAGCGGTATTACTATGAAGAACAATATCCAGTAGGGACGAACTCCGATGCAGAGGCGCTGAGTCGAGCAGGTCGAGCCGTGAGCTGTATTACTGCGTGAGCTGAGACCGCAGAGACCAGAGTGACACCTGAGTCGCTTTGCTCAACGCTCTGGCTAGAGTCGAGACGGTGGGGTGAGCATTGAGCAGGTGAGTTCCGAGGGTGGGGGAAGCGGTAAACTCACCTGCTCCGAGACAAATCGTTCGTTCCCTTGCGAGCAGGTTGTTGCAAGTAGTTCCTATGTTATCCGCTAGGTGGCTCTCTGTCCTGTTGCTGGCATCAACTGCCCAGAGGGCAGGACGTGCGACTGAAACGATCGCCGACAGAGTGCGATGCGAAGTTAAGCTGCGCCAGACGGCAGAGGAAGCACAGGGACGGCACGCCATATGTGAAACACAAATTCCAATGGGGCACTCACTGGACGATGCAGGCAGCCGAGGCAGAAGCAGGGCAGAGGCCGGTGCTGGCTGTGTTGTGTGGCGTGCACTGTGCTCTGACCAGCAGAGGTGCCGCTGATATGCTCCGTCTCTCTCTCTCTGTCTCTCTCTCTCTCTCTGCTGTGGGAAACGTTTGGAGCTACCGTTCTTTTTTTCTGAATCACTGATTGTTCACTCCTTTGAAAGATTCAACTCTATGAATTAGTTCAAGAGCGGATCCCCCATCTCTAGTCAGAGGTAGACAAACAGCATGTCTCCAACAACAAAGGGCACTCTGGCGAAGCCTTCTGCACACCATCTGCTTCGATAAAACACGTGCAGTTGATGGTGCAAGCTCACATGCCAGATGCCGTGCAGTACTCACGCAGTACCGTCGTGCACTTAGTGCCAAAAAGCGGTCCTCTCTTATGAGGTAACGGGTGGTTGGCCCTGCCGTGGTCTTCGGGATACAATGCCCCCTTCTATAAACTGCCGCCACGTCCAAAAACAACGATTCACATTAAACCATCGAGCGTCGTCAGTTTGGGACTGCTCTGCTTCCTTTCTTTCTATGGCCCTCCACCACAGAGAGTCTGGTCGGCATCTTCTCTGTGCCTCACTGCACGATCTGTGTCTGTCTACACAGAGGCTGTGAATGGGGCTACCTGGCAAACACTACTTTGTTCCATAGTTTCCTCCACGTCATCGTTAACATGGATGTCTCTTAACCAGAATTGTACCTTCGTGCAGAACACGGTCGTACGGGCGTCAGATCGACAGTTTGTATCATTTTATCGTGAATTAGACGCAGGACACGAAAATAGTGGTTTGGTGCTTTAATTTGGGACACCAGTTTGTCATAGATATATCCACCACTTGACAACAGGCATTCGTTCTATCAAGGCCAGTGGCCTATTAACACTACCCATGCCATGCAAGCCACTATTCCATACCTTTGCTTGTACACCAACGATTCGACTATTTTGATAATCTCCAGCGACAACGAGGTAATATGCCATACTACAAGGCGAACAGGTTTGAAATGGATGTGGGTCAAGACTTTTAACACCTTTAGGAAGTCTAGCTATTTTTCTGTTATGACACTATATTAGAAACTGCACTCTTGTGTAAGATTATACATTGGGTCACAATATCTTAAGTAAGAGAAACACTCTCATTTGCGGTTAGTACCGATGGTTTACAGTCGGGGGACTTCGTGAAAGCCAATCGTTTCCTTGTCTGCTTCATCAAGACTAGCTTCCTTTTGCACCACCAGTAGATTTGGTCGCAATACACCGGTTAGTATTACAACCTCGTTACTGCTTTTTGGAAAAATTTGAGAGCTACAATATCGCTTACGCGCTTAAAACTACCGCCTGCCTCCATAACCCCTATTACTTCGCATTGTGCAAACATTTTCTGGACCCGCAGTTCGTATCTAGCCACTGACGACTACGTTACGTTCAAGTCAGAATACTATTTTTATCATGCTTTTCTGGATACAGAATTTCATTCTCCGATTCTTATTGTGTGTGGTGTTGTTTAAAATGATTTTGAATAGTTACATTTGAGGTTGCACTTCTAACAGTCCAAATGCCCATCAGTAATGTGTTTTGGACTATCGATTCAGCATCGATGTTGGTATCAAATCGCCACGTGAAGTGACTAATCCATTTCAGATTACGACACAAAAGGCTGCCCACTTATTCTGTTCTCTCAGAACGTCCAGGCTCAGAATATTTCTCGTCATTTGTTTCTTTTATGAGTGCTAACGATTACACATAAACCAGAGTGAAGTATGAGGTAAATGTTTCATCCTAAAACGGAATACGTTTCAGCACCACATAAAGTGCAGTCAAATGTAATCGAGACAGATGGAAAAAAGGTAAGCTAACTGTCTATTAATTGTCTTCGGAGTTGACTGTAATTTCAAACGTAATTCTTATAACTATCAATATATTTAGCCAACTATGAGATATGACCGTCAATGGCTTCATCGAACAATATTTCCGGTTGTCTACGGAACGATGATCGTACCCAGCTGTGCACGTCTTCGTTAGAAAAAAATGGACTGCCACGAACGTCGCTCTTCAGGGCTTCCACATACTGTAAAGGGTGTTAGGAGTAAGCTGCAGAAGATACACTGGGAGCCCCTTACACATCTTTCACACACTAATGATTTATCCTCAAGTGACTTCCATATCTTTGGAGAAGTTCGTGGTCTCGTATGAAGAAGTGTATCCCTCGGTACCATCATGTTTCCGTATGCAACCGCGAACATTTATCCGCGAAGGCATTGACCGTCTTGTCTCACTATGGAGTAAATACAGGGTGATTCCCGTAGATATGTAAAAGTATTAACATGATGTACTACAAGAAAAACTAAAGAAAGAAGTTCATATAAACATAGGTCTGCAAATGTTCTGTTACGGAGTCCCGGCTAATAAAAGAATTTGCCTGTAATTTAGCAACGTCGCTAATATGAAGCCATCGCAAAATTGTGCGAGGTTAAACTAAAGCAAAATTTCCATTTATCTTGCTGTTATTGCTCTGTTGAATCTAATAAAAATGTCCCAGACGTGTATGAGCAATAGGTTTCCAGAATATCCAGAGAAGTAGAGTTTATTATAGAAATAAATTTGTTTACTTTCCATTCAGAATGTAGAAACGCTTATGTCATTGTTGGCAACCGTTAGTGAGTTGATAGTTGTTTACTAACATTGAAACGAGTTCCTTTTCTGTGTTGTTCAGTGAACGAATATAATAACAACAGTGTATTTAAGTGAAATCACGTAGTAACCGTTGTTGTATGTAGATTATTTACGAAATAGGAACGACTTTCAAATTGGCGACAGAGGAATATGCTGGTATGGAGTTTATTTATGAAAAATGTGATCTACATCTATATCATACTCCGCAAGCCCCCTATTGATCCCTCCAAACCGGTTCCATTCGCGAATAGTGCGTGGGAAGAATGACTGTCGGTAAGCCTCTGTGTTGGCTCTAATTTATCGAAATTTCTCCTCGTGGTCAATACGCCAGATGTACGTGGAGGGAAGTAATATGTTGCCTGACTCCACCGGAAAAGTGCTGTCCCGAAATTTCAATAGGAAATAACGTCTCTCTTGCAAAGTCTACAGTGGAGTTTATGTAGCATCTCCGTAAACTCTCTCGCCGGCTAAACGATCCCGTGACGAAACGCACCGCTCTTCGTTGGACCTTTTCTAGACCCTCGATCAGTCCTACCTGACAGGGATCTCAGATAGATGAACAATACTCCGAATCGGGTGAACAAATGCCTTATAAGCCACTTCTTTCGTATATGAGTTAAATTTCCTTAAGATTCTTCCGGTGAATCTGAGTCAGGTGTCTGCTTTTCCCACTGCCTGTTTTATATGGTCATTCCACTTAAGGTTTCTCTGGATAATTACGCGTAGATATTTTACGGTAGACGATGTCTCCAGCTGTTTGTTATCAATAGTGTATCGGTACAGTATTGGATTTTTTTCCCTATGTATGCGCAATATGTTACATTTATATGCGTCGAGGGTCAACTGCCAGAGTCTGCACCATTCATCAATTCTCTGCAGGTCGTCCTGCAAATTCTTACTATATTATGGCTATGCTACTTTGGTATAAACAATTTCATCATCTGCGGATAACCTTGAAGAGCATCCGACGCTTTCAACTAGATAATTTATATACAATGTGAACAGCAACGGTCCTATCAAACTTCCCCGTGGTTCTCCGGATATTAGCCGCGCGGTCTTGGGCGTCTTGATACGGCCCGGGCGGCTCCCACCGTCGGAGGTTCGAGTCCTCCCTCGGGCATGGGTGTGTGTGTGTTGTCCTTAGATTAAGTAGTGCGTAAGCTTAGGGACCGATGACCTCAAAAATTTGGTCCCATAAGACCTTAGCACAAATTTCCAATTTTCCGGATATTACCTTGACATCTGTCGATTTAGTTCCGTTAAGAGCGACGTGTTGTGGTCTTTCTGCAAGAAAGTCTTGAATCCAATCGCAGGTCTGCTCCGATACTCCGTAAGCTCGAATATTTTCATTTAACGGCAATGCGGGACGGTGTCAAATGCCTTACTGAAATCACGTAACACGGCATCAACCTGAGCGCCGTTGTCCACTGCACTGTGGATCTCATGGAGTAACAGAGCGAGCTGAGTTTGGCAGGATTTCTGTTTGCGGAATCCATGTTGATTTTTATAGAGGAGCTGTTCATTTTCGAAGAACATCGCAGTTCTTGAACATAAAATTATGTTCCATAGTTCTACAACAGACTGACGACAACGATATAGGTCTACAATTATGTGGATCTGTCTTACGGCCTTTCTTAAAAACGGGTATGACCTGCGCTATTTTTCAGTCACTGGGTACCTTTCGTTGCTGAAGCGATATACGATAAATTACTGCTAAAAGGGGCAATGCAGTTAACTTTATCGAATATGTTATCCAATTCGGAGGATTCCGAATGCAAGAAGCATTAGCGGAGTATATCGAATGTTACGGGAGATATGGTTTGTTACATTCACCAGATCAATAACAACAAAATGAACAGAAATGGTACTTTACTTTAACCTCGTACAGTTTTTCGATGGCTTCATATTAGTGAAGTTGCTAAATTTCAGGCAAAATCTTTTATTAGGCGTAACTCCGTAACTACACATTTGCGGACCTATGTTTGTATGAACTTTTTTATTTAGTTTCACTTGTAGATTATCATATTAATATTTTTGCATATATTCTTGAATCAACCTATATATTAAGAGATACAGCGATTACTTTTAAAACAACAAACTATTTACCTACTATTTTCCATTTCTCTGGTTTTCATTTCATTGCTCCTTATACAATACGCAGATGAAGATAGTAACTTACAGGGTATCCTCAGGGAAACACACAGAAAGAACAGTGGTCTTCCCTACAAATGGGTTACTGGATGCAGCCCAAGAAACTAATCCCACCTCATCGAAGAAAGGCGACACCCCTTGTGTGCTACAGAGAGCAATCAAGCAATGGAAGGAAGGTGTATAGCCTGGACCTTCTACCTTCAGCGTTAGAACGATAAGTCATGAAGCCTTCATCATGCAAACTGCAGTTACCTCGGGTTAGTGATGCAACAGCTAGAGGAAAATGCCCAGTGAATCAACATAAAAGACATGTAAGAAAGACGTAAGAACCAGACGATCTTGTACTAAGCTAGTATCTTAATTCTCCACGGACCATACGAAAAGCTCAAACTTGGCAACAAGGACTACACCAAAATTCTTTCAGGCTAATTCCAGAAAGTCCAGCCGGCCAGGGTCGCCGAGCGGTTCTAGGCGCTACAGTCTGGAACCACGCGGCCACTACGGTCGCAGGTTCGAATCCTGCCTAGGGCATGGATGTGTGCGATGTCCTTAGGTTAGTTTGGTTTAAGTAGTTCTAAGTTCTAGGGGACTGATGACCTCAGAAGCTAGGTCCCATAGTGTTCAGAGCCATTTGAAGCATTTGAACCAGAAAGTCCTCAACAGAGGTACCTAAAGATAAATCTGTATCCCATGAGCATTTTAGAAGAACGTATAATTGTGAACATCCATGGAAGAAAGAGGACTGTTTCGAATAACAAGTCTTCAAATGAATATGACATAGTAGCAGAGATGGGCAGGCATGCACATGAACAGTTCTGGCAGAGTATCCATCAAGTCATACAACACATATGAACTATAGAGTCCTCACCGGATAGATAGACGTCTGCTGGAAGTCAGTCATTTCATAAGAGGGGACGAAAGACAGACCTTAACAATTATAAAGGTATTTCCTCATAACAGGTAACCTATGGGGTCACGAGCCAAGCTGACTGACAAATAGTTGAAGGCCAGGCCAATTCTGACATCAACAGATCGAGCCAGAACAGATAAAAAATCAGATGACAGTCTTCCCTTAATAGGTGGACATCCCTGGATATTTGTCCTATTAGATTTCCATAAGGCGTGTGACTGTGCACTGGATACCCTTCTCTCCACACTGTACCACCAGGCCTGGAAGACAGGAATTGTCATACCAGTCGAGACCAACGTGAGGATCTCGACGTCGAAAGTCAAATCCAGAGACGAGGCAACGACAGAAGTGCTTGCTCAAGAATCTCCAAATATTTCGCAGTGCCTCGTAATCTCCAGGAAGGCTCCAGCCTGTAAACTGTAGATCAAGGAGAGAAATATTTCGAGAGTGTACTAGGACCCGTAAGACTAGGGGAAAGCATCTGCAGAATCTGGCATAACGACGAGCTGCGCTCACATCAGACAACATGGTCACTTGTTTAATGAAAAGGCAACTGGCCTCCTGCAGACACTTGACCAGCGTGATTCCTGAAAGAGTCACCAACGGGTTCGCAGTGACTGGTAGACGGAAGGCCTCAAAGAGCAAGTGGAGCACATTGGTCTACCGGAAAAAGCACGGGGCTGACTATGCAAACTCATCCAACATGAAGTTTTCTCTGGAACAGTTACCAGTAAGAGAAAAAACAAGGGAGCAAGTATATGGAGGATAGACTGCTCAGGAAATGGAGTGCTGGAGGAAGGATAAAAATATTTTTAAGAATCTAGTTCGACACCCACAGTGAGCGCTACCTGGTACGTATAGGATTGTGTTCAAGATAGCTAAAATAGAACTTGCAGCACAATTGAACTCTTAGTACCAAAGTTAACATAGCATAATGAGTGTTTGGCATATTGTCAAATGTCTTTTCTAATTCACAGTAAGTTTGTTCCTTGAGTATGATACGTGGAAACGCCGCGAGAAATGCTTGCTTGAACACAAATGTGGCAGGTGGCGCTGTGGTATCTGACCACAAACGACTTCCGTGCAACGTCCTCAATACGTTTCATGGGTCAGTCTCGGTGAAAACACTTTTGCGTGTAACTGTGCGTGCATTTTGTCAAATCTAAGTGAATTCGAACGTAGGCAAATTGTTGGTGCCCGTATAGTGGATGCTTCCACAACAAGGTAGCCGAAGTTGTTGGTACTTCAAGAGGTACCGTAGCGAATATTTGTACCACATACAGGAAAAGCGGAAAAACATCATTGGCTAAGTGACAACTCGAACAGAATTGTATGGTGAGTGGCAGTGACGGACGGTTATTTAAGACAATAGTTAAGCAAGGTAAATGGAGAACAGAAGGTCGTACTCGCAGCCTTGTCAGCACCCAAACAACAGGAAGGGAACTTCATAAGCATGGAACAGCTGGACGGGCTGGTATTCCGAAACCACCCATCAGTTATGCAAATGCCTTAACAGGAATATGTGGCGCCAAATGTGTAGAACTTGGACTACGTAGCAATAGAAGGAAGTCATTCGGTCGGATGAGTCTTGTTGCACACTGTTTCCAATTTCTAGCCGAAGCTACGTCCAAGACTGAAACATGGTGGCGGTTCGGTGATAATTTGGGCAGCCATGTCGTAGTATTTCACGGGTCCCACGGTTACTAGGCAAGGTCGCGTTACTGCCTAGAACTATTTTGACTGACCAGGTGCATTCAACGATACAGTGTTTGCCCCATAATGGTGTAGCTGTGTTCGAAGATAAAAGTGTCCGTCTTCATATAGCTTACATCGTGTGAAACTGATTTTTTTGGCATGATGATGTGCTGTCGCATCTCCCCTGGCCATAACTGTCACCAGATCCAAACGTTATAGAGCCTTTATCGTCTACTTTGGAGAGAATTGTGCGTGATAGCTATCCATCTCCATTGTCAGTACCTGTAGGTGAAACTATTTTGCCGAAAGAATGCTACCAAATACCCTCGGAAACCATATAGGTTCTGTATTTATCCATTACGAGACGACCGGTAGCTGTTTTGAATGCCAACAGTTGTACTATACCATGTGACGCGTGGTAATGCGTTGTGGTTTTGGTGATTCCATATTTTCGTCCACCCCTTGTACCTGCATAGGATGAATCAAAACCCGTTTGATGATATGAAAACCTATGAATCAAAATGTTATAATAAGATGTCATTTAGTAAATACCGACGTAATGTAAGATGCATAGGTGAGTTCAAAAGATTTCTCTTAAGCAAAACATAAAATTTAGAATGATAAAAATATACGCCCTTTTTGGTACAGCGTGACACAGCTTTGTTTCAATTCCCACTTGTTATTTTGAAGGCCTTTCCTCTAGGCGACCTATTACTAGGGCAGTGCTTTCTATTGTTCAGACAGTTTTCCAATAGTATTTAAGGATGTGTGGATTACGTTTCCAGATAATATCGAAAACTATTTTCCAATCAGCTTCATTTTAGGCGCCTTGCACGTTGTTATGTGAGTTCAATGTGTGGTGTTATTTATTTAAGCTTTGGACGAACTCAGATCTTCGACCTAGTAATATGAGGAATATCTAATTCATCTTTGCACTGTTAACAGTTAATTACACTATGTACTGTAAGGTTATCTTTGTATCGAGACATATATATTGTACAGCTAAAGTATACCGATAATGAATACGTGATTGCACGTGAGTATATAAATACCTTTACACATATATTTGGCTTGGAAATCTAAAAGAGACAAAACTTATCTGAACATATCTTTATTGTAGATTTGTCTTGGTACTCACATTTTCTAATTCCTAATATTAGTAATTTATTCTAAAAATCGTAATATTTGTTGAATCAATGCGAAGAAATACTGCCATCGAAATAGATGGCCTTTGTTATGGCTCTGGATGAAGAAATAATTTACAGAAAAATAGTAGATACGAGACATGAACGGCCGTTCGTATCATGGACACAGTTGCCTGCATAAAAGGTGGTAGATAATTTTCTTTTTCTACTCGGAAGTGATAAGTGGATTTTAGTTGGAGGCTGCAATAAGTGCGGTGATGGAGAGGTAAGACAAGGGATGCGTTTCTAGGAGGTTAAACCCTCCTTCTGAATATCCATATTTATATTTTCCATGATTTCCGCAAATCAGTTAAGACATATGCCTGGGTCGCTCCATTAAAGATATACAGGTGTTTTCCTTCCCAATCCTTCGCTAATATCAGCTAACGCTCCGTGTGTAATTTCCATGTCGTTGGAGTGACGTTAACCCCCTTACCATCCATCACATCTGCAGTTAATTTCCTTAAGTTTTGAAGCGCTCTCAATGATTGTGGTTTGCTGAAACTTTACAGTGAACTGTAGAAAACATATTATTAACTGATTGAAACATATGCAGGCAAGTAAATAATAATAATATTAATTACATGTAAATAAGAAAATTGGAGATCTTTCAACAGCGACTAGGGAATATCTCGAATTGAACTGGAAATGGACAGATGCCTCGAATGAACATTTTTGTTAACTCCGAAAGGCAGAGATGCCCAGCATTCATGCTGTTCCGGAATGCTGCCTCGATGGGTTAACAGTCACGTTCTTATTTTTATTATGAACTGTATTTTTAATGACATGTGCCTACGGAAAATTTCTCAGTGCACTTATGATGTGAAAAAAAGAAACGCAGCACATTTCATGCTCCAGAATGTTTTACATACGTGGTGAAAAAATATTTAAGGCCAACATTACCATTGGAAACAATGAAAGAAATGTTGTTAGTCACACGATTTATATATATATATATATATATATATATAAATCGTGTGACTATATATATATATATATATATATATATATATATATATATATATATATATATATATATATATATATATAAACGTTTCAAAAGGGAGAAAGGGCTAATATGGGCAACTTAAGACCTAATTCTATGCCATCAGTGTTTGATAAAGTGTATGTATGGATAATTGATCATTTTATTTCACTTAATTTGCAGCAAACTCTACAATTTTGATTTTAGAAGTGATTTGACAACTGAAAATACTACATTCTCTCTTCTCAGTGAGATACTCACTGTATTAAACGAAAGGTTTAGAACGCAAATATTATTTTTTCATTCAACTAAGATGTGTAATTGTGATGATCACAAAATATTGCTCCAGAAGGTGGACCATTATGGAATAAAGAAAGTAGCTCACAGCTGGTTGACCTCTTAATTTCAGAATAGGCAGCGAAGGGCCATTTTCCATGGTATTGGCAACGGCGCTGTTGCGGGGTGCAAATGGGGCACAATTAAATGGGGGATACCGCAAGGATCGATGCCATGCCCACTCTTGTTTGTTATTTATATAAATGATATGCTTTGTAGTATTACTGGTGATTGTAAAATATTTCTGTTTTCTGATGTCTGTTGCTTGGTAGTGAAGGATGATGTGTATAACGTTGGCACCATTTTAGCTAGTGCAGTTTAAGATATATGTTCATGGCTTGAAGAAAATAAGTAACTCTAAGTCACAGTAAGATTCGGAGTTTGCAGTTCCTAACAAACAATTCAACAAAATCTGACGTTCTCTTAGCACAGTACGGACATATGGCTAGTGAAACTAAACAGTTCAAATTTCTAGTCCAAAAATGGTTCAAATGGCTCTGAGCACTATGGGACTTAACATCTGTGGTCATCAGTCCCCTAGAACTTAGAACTACTTAAACCTAACTAACCTAAGGACATCACACACATCCATACCCGAGGCAGGATTCGAACCTGCGACCGTAGCAGTCGCGCGGTTCCGGACTGAGCGCCTAGAACCGCTAGACCATCGCGCCCGGCAAATATTCTAGTTGTTGAGATAGATAGTAAACTATCGTGGAATGCCAACGTTCAGCATCTTGTTGACAGAGTTAATCCTGACATTTTTCTTATTAGGAAAGTATCTGAAGTAAGTGATAGCTCGACATGAAAAGCAGTCTACATTACTTATTTTTATTCGCTCATGACATATAACAGTACATTTTGAGGCAACTTTTCCCATTCTCAATAGGGTATTTTTGGCTCACATATGGGCGTTTCGGGCAGTAAGTGGTGTAAGATCGCGAACCTCTTGTCGACTCCCGCTCATTAGTCTCGTAATTCTGACATTGGCATCTCAATATATAAATTCTTCTAATGCCGTTTCTTCTTAATACTATCACCTTATTCCCAAGAACTTTCTGCGTTCACTCAGTTAATAGTAGGCAGAAATCCAATTGGCATTTGGATTGCACGTCTTTGTCTCTTGTGCCAAAAGACGTTCGGTATTCTGGTACATCCATTTTCAATAATCTACCACAAGAATTCATTAGTCTGAGCAGTAATCTACGCGCTTTCAAATACAAACTGAAGAGTTTCCTCATCGGTCACTCCATCTGTTCCGTCGACGAGTTTCTTGAAAAATTAAACTACTTCCAGTCTTACAATGTTGATTTCGATTGTACAAAACTTACAACTTGTCGTGTTTTTAGGATTCATAGACATTTTATTTTATCTATTATTACTTTTCTGTTGTATTTCAATGTACTTACACGTTCCATGACCGTGGAGATTTGCTTCTCAGTTTCATCGTACGCAACTAAACTTGTAAAGTAAAATAAATGACTTTAGACAAGTAAAGACCTTCCGTATTAATCGTTCACGTACATGCCGTTCCATACACATCATACTACTACAAGTTCTCCACTTCTGCACCCAAACATGCTGACATTCAAATTCAAGGCGCGGTGAGAGACTTATATTTAGGAGGACACTTACACTTCACGCAGCGCATTTGCATTGTAAGTGAGACATGCAGGCAATTAGGCTCTATTACTGGCGCCACGAGATAAGCCTTGCTAATGGGGCAGCAGTGAGACGAGACCATAGTGGTGGCAGACAGCCTGTGATGAGCACAAGAGCGAGCGAATACTAAAGGTGAGCATCTACGAGCCTCACCAGGCCTACTTCTCTCATTGTATGGCCACATAATGTTTTTTCTACTTCTTCTTTTAGCTACATTTATAAAGTAGAAACAGTTTAAAAACGATGGAGCTTCGTGATCACCGTACTGCGCATATTTGCAAAGAAACTGCAACTGCTGGCTGTTCGAGAACGCTACAATTTTTGCTTCCGCTTGCATTAACTTTTATTTATACGTATTTAAAATGGCCCTTCTGATAAAAATAACGGCGACTGTTAAATATGTGCCGTCATTCCTTTCTTAAATTTAAGAGACGTGAAGTCTTTCGAACGTCATCGGAATAGAAAACAACTGTACGAAGAAAATCCTCTGACTTCTGGAATGGTTAGGAAATAGTGTTGGGCGTTAAAAGATGACCACGATGAGATACGAAGTTGCAGGCCGTCCGTCAGTATTGATAACGTGGTGTACAATGTCGATAATAAAAGTCGGGGACACACACTCTACACGACTGGTCTCACGCCATTTCTCATATTTCAGGAAGTCTTCTTTTGAGGGGCCCATTTGTATGTGGAGCTCCACTACTGTTTCCTCTGGTATAAAATTGGTGACCTGATTAACTGTGTGAAAAGTAGGTAAATTACTGACCTCTTTCGGTAAACAATCAAGCATTCAACTGTGCACGTCAGCCATGCACAGATCAGCGGCGTCCGAAATACCGGAATCTATGGTATGATTGCTAGGCTAATTAGTTAGTGAAATTATACTGTCTCGAATTTGTTCATTATTTGGAGAAGTGGAAGTCACGTTTTCTGTTGCGCTTTGCAAGTGTTGCACCACAGAACGGTCATCATTGACGTCAATAATCGGAGACTCGTCCCATTTCGGTGTCTTTAATGGTCCGATTACGCGCCGGAACGTTAACACTTTTGCGCGGTATCGTAAATGGAAGACAGAGTGTAAATCCGAAGAAAAAAAGTACTGCACAGTGAAATCAGTGGGAAACAAGGCGGAGCATAAGAATTCGGATGAACTGTGAATAAATTTTATACGAGTTAGTAAACTGCGCTGCACCAAAAATCTTTAACTACTACTATCGCTACAGAGTGGTTGAGAGAACAGGATATATACACTACTGGCCATTAAAATTGCTGCACCATGAAGACGACGTGCTACAGACGCGAAATATAACAGACGGGAAGAAGATGCTGTGATATGCAACTGGTTAGCTTTTCAGACCATTCACGCAAGGTTGGCGCCGGTGGTGACACCTACAACGTGCTGACATGAGGGAAGTTTAAAACAGATTTCTCATACACAAACAGCAGTTGACCGGCGTTGCCTGGTGAAACGTTGTTGTGATGCCCCGTGTAAGGAGAAGAATTGCGTACCATCACGTTTCCGACTTTCATAAAGGTCGGATGGTAGCCTATCGCGATTGCGGTTTATCGTATCGCAACATTGCTGCTCGCGTTGGTCGAGATCCAATGACTGTTAGCAGAATATGGACTCGGTGGGTTCAGGAAGGTGATACGGAACGCCTTGCTGGTTCCCAACGGCCTCGTATCACTAGCAGTCGAGATGACAGGCATCTTATCCTTATAGCTGTAACGGATCGTGCAGCCACGTATCGATCCTTGAGTCAACAGATGGGGACGTTTGCAAGACAACAGCCGTCAGCACCAACAGTTCGACGACGTTTGCAGCAGCATGGACTATCAGCTCGGAGACCATGGCTGCGGTTAAACTTGACGCTGCATCACAGACAGGAGCGCCAACGATTGTGTACACAACGTCGAACCTGGGTGCACGAATGGCAAAACGTCATTTTTTTCGGATGAATCCAGTTTCTGTTTACAGCATCATGATGGTCCATCCGTGTTTGGCGACATGGAGGTGAACGCACATTGGAAGCGTATTTCGTCATCGCCATAATGGCGTATCACCCAGCGTGCTGGTATGGGGTGCCATTGGTTACACGTCTCGGTCACCTCTTGTTCGCATTGACGGCTCTTTGAACAGTGGACGTTACATTTCAGATGTGTTAAGAGCCGTGGCTCTACCCTTCATTCGATCCCTTCGAAAACCTTCTTTCAGCAGGATAATGCACGACCGCATGTTGCAGATCCTGCACTTGCCTTTCTGGATACAGAAAATGCTCGACTGCTGCCCTGGCCAGCACATTCTCCAGATCTCTCACCAATTGAAAACGTCTGGTCAATGGTGGCCGAGTAACTGGCTCGTCACAATACTCCAGTCACTACTCTTTATGAAGTGTGGTATCGTGTTGAAGCTGCATGGGCAGCTGTACCTGTACACGCCAGCCAAGCTCTATTTGACCCAATGCCCAGGCGTATTAATGCCGTTATTACGGCCAGAGGTGGTAGTTCTGTGTACTGATTTCTCAGGATCTATGCACCCAAATTGCGTGAAAATGTAATCACATGCCTGTTCTACTATAACATATTTGTCCAATGAATACCCGTTTATCATCTGCATTTATTCTTCGTGTAGCAATTTTAATGGCCAGTGTGTATATCTGACTACATTAAATATCGGCGATTTCACAAAGCCAGCGACTGGCAGAGCTGTTGCTAAGTGTAACGTAGTTTAATAATGTTATCTGAGTTTGTTATTGGATATATAATGCGTAAAGTTTGCCTTATGGAAAGTTACTGTGTAATGCGTTGTTGAGCAAGCGGTGTGCTTAAACAGTTTTACTGTAATCCAAAGCAAAGATAAACAACTGAACCCGGAAAACCCGTATTTATTGCCTATAATGAAATCAGTCCCTCTGAAATTAATCAGTCTCGTGACCTCCGTGTTCCATGGTCTTGTGCAATAAACTGATAAAACTCCTTAAGCAAATAAACATTGAAGCACATTTCCCTCAGCTCTTGAGTCGCAACGGATGTAATACTGATACTGTGTTCTCTCCACAGTAAGCGTACAACACATTCAGTCTTGGCTCAGTGAAGTGCAATGCCGGCCGTAAATTAGCTTCATACAAATAATGTCAATAGGTTAGTTGATAAATGAAAAATGTTGCAAACGCGCTGGGCAATGCTGCCCGTATTAAAGCTGTTACAAACATTAAAACTTTTCTGACTGTGGCGCACTAAATTTTTTCTGACTCTCATTGAAAAATCATTTCTTATATTAAATATTCATTGGATTTAATTAAACACGATGTGGAAGAGGTTTAGGTAGTGATAAGACGATATGCTGAGACAGTATGGTTAAGTTTCAAACTTATATTCGAAATAAAGCTTCTCCTTCACAAAATCTGATATGAAATATTTTACGTTAACTTCAGAATCAGTGGACTTCTCAACTGTTCTACAACTCTCACATACTGACGTACTTAACAATCTGACATCATTTCACAAAACAGATTCCAAAATGTAATTTCCTTGTATCAGGTTTACAAATTACACAAAATATTACAAAACGGATATACCATATCAACCCATTCATTATATCTGATGGCACCTACTTGGTTCCTACATTCAAGAGCCAGTAGTGTAAAATTAGCAAAATCCACATCGCGTTGCTCCGTACTTAAAACTACACTCCTGGAAATGGAAAAAAGAACACATTGACACCGGTGTGTCAGACCCACCATACTTGCTCCGGACACTGCGAGAGGTCTGTACAAGCAATGATCACACGCACGGCACAGCAGACACACCAGGAACCACGGTGTTGGCCGTCGAATGGCGCTAGCTGCGCAGCATTTGTGCACCGCCGCCGTCAGTGTCAGCCAGTTTGCCGTGGCATACGGAGCTCCATCGCAGTCTTTAACACTGGTAGCATGCCGCGACAGCGTGGACGTGAACCGTATGTGCAGTTCACGGACTTTGAGCGAGGGCGTATAGTGGGCATGCGGGAGGCCGGGTGGACGTACCGCCGAATTGCTCAACACGTGGGGCGTGAGGTCTCCACAGTACATCGATGTTGTCGCCAGTGGTCGGCGGAAGGTGCACGTGCCCGTCGACCTGGGACCGGACCGCAGCGACGCACGGATGCACGCCAAGACCGTAGGATCCTACGCAGTGCCGTAGGGGACCGCACCGCCACTTCCCAGCAAATTGGGGACACTGTTGCTCCTGGGGTATCGGCGAGGACCATTCGCAACCGTCTCCATGAAGCTGGGCTACGGTCCCGCACACCGTTAGGCCGTCTTCCGCTCACGCCCCAACATCGTGCAGCCCGCCTCCAGTGGTGTCGCGACAGGCGTGAATGGAGGGACGAATGGAGACGTGTCGTCTTCAGCGATGAGAGTCGCTTCTGCCTTGGTGCCAATGATGGTCGTATGCGTGTTTGGCGCCGTGCAGGTGAGCGCCACAATCAGGACTGCATACGTCCGAGGCACACAGGGTTAACACCCGGCATCATGGTGTGGGGAGCGATCTCCTACACTGGCCGTACACCACTGGTGATCGTCGAGGGGACACTGAATAGTGCACGGTACATCCAAACCGTCATCGAACCCATCGTTCTACCATTCCTAGACCGGCAAGGGAACTTGCTGTTCCAACAGGACAATGCACGTCCGCATGTATCCCGTGCCACCCAACGTGCTCTAGAAGGTGTAAGTCAACTACCCTGGCCAGCAAGATCTCCGGATCTGTCCCCCATTGAGCATGTTTGGGACTGGATGAAGCGTCGTCTCACGCGGTCTGCACGTCCAGCACGAACGCTGGTCCAACTGAGGCGCCAGGTGGAAATGGCATGGCAAGCCGTTCCACAGGACTACATCCAGCATCTCTACGATCGTATCCATGGGAGAATAGCAGCCTGCATTGCTGCGATAGGTGGATATACACTGTACTAGTGCCGACATTGTGCATGCTCTGTTGCCTGTGTCTATGTGCCTGTGGTTCTGTCAGTGTGATCATGTGATGTATCTGACCCCAGGAATGTGTCAATAAAGTTTCCCCTTCCTGGGACAATGAATTCACGGTGTTCTTATTTCAATTTCCAGGAGTGTAAATACACAAAATTTAATTACCTTACAAAACTGTATTATGCTGCGTCCATAGGCCAACAGCTAAATTCTCACAGCAATCCACTTGCCTAAAGTCTTAAATCTTGCCTATAACAGAGTGCAACGGCAAATGACTGTGGGCTCCGCACGCCCCTACTTACAACCGATTCTGCCCCTCAGACAACATCTTTGGTTCAGTGGTGACAGAGGTACAATCTCTTCCACATGTGATAACCATTTCATGTCATTTGTCGCGAAATATATTACAAAATCTGGCTCCACAAACAAGGGGACCCCTGACACTCTGAATGAAATTGTGGTAGAACACTTACGGTTTCGGAAGATCTGGGGCGATGGGTTTCCAAACGTTCTGACTGAATGGAAGAAAACCAACCCTGGAGCCAGTGCAGTGACCCTCCATCACATGTGCTATGTGTTGGAGAGTTAGGTGTCAAGCCAAACACCGGCCGGAGTGGCCGAGCGGTCTGGAATAGCGCGACCGCTACGGTCGCAGGTTCGAAACCTGCCTTGGGCATGGATGTGTGTGATGTCCTTAGGTTAGTTCGGTTTAAGTAATTCTAAGTACTAAGAGACTGATGAGCTCAGATGTTAAGTCCCATAGTGCTCAGAGCCATTTGAACCATTTTTGTCAAGCCAAACACTCACCGGTGACGAAACAGGGATTTCTTATCTTACATAAGAATCAAGTCACCACCCCTTGGAATGCAGGTATTCAATATTCCACCTGCAAACAATTTTAGCACAACAAGTCATTTGCCCTGTGTTTTGTGATACAAGCGTAAAGAAACAGCGGCGTACACTTTAGTAGAAAAGGCGTAGCATGCTCAGTATAGGGGGCGCTTTGCTGTACGATAATGCTTGAACGTGGTAGTGAAGATAGAAAAGCTGTCGGCAATGTAAAATGTCATAATATGTTCGAAATTGTGAGAAGAATAGGGGTAAGCTTTAGGGAGAGATGGCTAATACACAATACGTACAAGAGCCAATAGGGAATAAAAAGTGTGGACGGCCAAGAACGAAGTGCGCGGGTTAAAAAGGGCGTAAGAGAAAGATATAATCTTTCGCTCCTAATGTTCAGTCTGTACATCGAAGAAGCAATGATGGAAATAATAGAAAGATTATGTAGTGAAACTGAAATTCAAAGTGAATGGATATCAATGATACGGTTCGCTGAAGACATTGCTTTCCTGAGTGAAAGTGAAGAAGAATTACACAATCTACAGAATAGAATGAACACTCCAACGAGCTCAGAATATTCATTGGGAGTAAACCGAAGAAAGATAAAAAAAATCAGAAGAATCTGAAATGAACAGCCAGAAACTTAACATCAGGATTCATAGTCACGAAATACGGTAAGTTCAGGAACTCTAATACCTTGGCCCAAAATAACCAATGACGGACGGAGCAAGGAGGATATCAAAAGCTGACTTGCACTGGAAAAACAAATTTAAGCGAACACCTTGCTAGTCAGAACTGGTCAAAAAATCAGAAGGTAGAGCCGCGCCTGGTAGCCATGCAGTCTAGGACGCCATGCCACGGTTCGCACGGCTCCACCCGTCGGTGGTTCGAGCCCTTCCTCGGGAATGGGTGTGTGTGTTGTCCTAAGCGTAAGTTAGTTTATGTTAGATTAAGCAGTGCCTAAGCCTAGAGAACGTTGACCTCAGTCCCACAGGAACTTACCACCAATCAGAAGGTAGATTTATGTAAGTTGGATTTCATTAGCGGGTTACATGATGCGTTAAGTACCTTAATGTACATGGAAATTATGTTCCAAATTAATTAAGCCGCAGCCTGCCATGTAAAAATAAAACTGACGTAATGCTGTTTCTCTTTAGTGTTTTTGTAATAGCACCTTCTTAGAAAACGCACCTCGTACGAACTTTTCAGTCTCAATTTTTCAGTACACGGAATATGCACACTATCCGCCAAAACACTACGCAATTAATTGCTTCCTTGTGTCCTTTTCTTGCAATATTGTAAGTGGGACAGAATCTTATTACAGTTGATCAGTACATTTATGCGTATGTAGGAGAGATAATCAGCAGCCCGTAATTTTTTTTTTTTTCTTTTGCGTGTGGTTACGCAGCCCCACGGTTGAGCGCGCTCCACGGCCGGTCCACCTAAGCGACCAGTACCGTCCAGCCGGGTGCAAAGACGAGTGGCGTGACGCCAATGGGGAAAATTCCAGAAGGGGAGATGGGGAGGGGGGGGGGGAGAGAAATGGTCGCTCGTTTAGAAGTACGTGGAGAGCACTAGCAATCGCGAAATTTGATGCAGTCTGAAAGTTAACTAAGATTCAACTCTTGGAATATCTACAGTATATATTTATGCGATATAATTACCGCTTAATTTTTTTCGAATATTTTGCCGTAATGTGTAGTTGGAAACCTGATTCTTGCCAAATTTCATGATTGTAGGTCAACGGAAATATTTAACAGGAAATATCCTATTGGTACTGAGGTGTGTGTTTGTGTCTATCAAACTCTGTGACATAAATGACATAAACGTGGCATGAAGATACTACCTCTCCCAGGGCTGGGGATCGTGACTAGAAAGAGTGACGCGTACAAATCTAATCGTATGACCTGATGGTATTGCTTTCCTGTGTTTGGTTGAAAGGGAATCCATTCAAAGTGTGAGGCGGGATCTGTCTCTGATTTGTATTGTTCACTGAGTAAATCGGATTCCGGATTGGGAAAATAAGGTGAACTAATACTCTATTACAAATGTACAGAATATTTAGCGAGCGCATGCATTCCCTACAGAGGAACAACGACCGATAGAAATGAAACTGTAACCACAAGTCCAATACATTTTAAGTATGATGGTAGTGCCATACATAGCCTAGCATATGTAACATGTAGACCTCGGGTAAGTAATTTCTAAAGACTCTTACACTCGTCGAGTGAACATGTCTTTAAATGAAGTTACATTCGACTTCTGCCTGCTCTACCATTTATAAACTATTTTTTTAGAACTAAAGAAGGCGCGTCGTGGTCCAGAACTTTTAGCACATTTCCTTCTTAGTTATATTAAAAGTTTCCTTAGGATTCTCATGAAACTGCTGGGTGACAAATATTAAATTTTGAATTAATGTATGTGAAATATGTTAAACGTGTGTGAAATATTTCTATGTCTGACATATACGTGACATAGTAGTATAAGGGTAAAGCCGGAGACAAAAAAACTAGTACATTTGTGGAAAAACACCCGATTGAATTGAAGAAGTGATATGACAACCTCGTCTGATTAAAAAAATGTGGAAAATATAGGCCAAGCTGTAATACAGATGACTGCAAATCAAAGCAAAATTGAAAATTAAAATATTGTAATATTAGTGCAACGTAAAATCACAGACTTATAACACTGATCACAGGAACACAAAAACAAAGGGAAGGATAATGATGCAAAAAACTTCTATAAACGAAAGAATATGAGGTTATATTTTGCTGATTTTTCTGTGGCACAGTCAGAGATGCCTAGTGAAATGGTGTCACTAAAATGACAGCATTGCCCTACCGCTGGATATGCCAGAACTCATCTCAGACATCTGTTGCTCCTTTGTGGTTGGTCCAGAGAAAGGTATTAGCCAATGAAGAAGAGGAAGAGCGGACTGCCATTCCTCCACAGAAATTACGAGACAGTGAATGTGTCAGTCTGTCGTAAGGAGAATGGGGGACACACCCCATATTAATGTCCACTAGTAGGTGATTGGTAATCGTTCATCTGATAGTGAACTTAAAATATTAAAAGACTTAATATTTGGGAAAATGGCGGCTACCGTACACAGAACGATTTTAATGAGACTGAAACCGTCTGCATAAATCCACGTAATCATCTATTAATTTTCCTTGGTATCTTCCCTAAAAAATCACGTCCTCAGGAAGGTTTCTGATGTGCACTAAGTGGGGGCTGAGTAGGGCAGCATGGATGCAAGGACCCGTAGCTGGTATGCCACTTTAAAATTTTCACTTACACCACTTACTGAATAACAACATGTAAATATTGCGTACATTCGTAGTTGAACAACGTGACTCTAGTACACAGTAAAAATTGACATCAAAACATCTTCAAAATTATGGGCCTCTTTCATTTCCCATTTAGCTTTTGCAATTTTTTTTTTTTTTGTGTGTTTGCCATCAGCCTTAGGAATAGTTTGGTCGGCCCGCCAAGATTCCTACTCCTGTGTCAACGTATTCATCTCTGAGTAGCAAATGAAACCTATGTCATCAATTATTTGCTGGAAGTATTGCAATATCTGGCTTCCTCTACAGCTTTTGCCCTCTACGGCTCCCTCTAGTACAATGGACGTCATTTCCTCATGTCATAAGAGATGTCCTATCATCCTGTCTCTTCTTCTTGTCAGTATTTTTCACATATTCCTTTCCTCTCCGATTCAGCTCGGAATATCCTCATTCCTTACCTTATCAGTCCACATAATTTACAGCATTCGCCTGTTTCACCACATCTCAAACTCTTTCATTCTATGCGGTTCCTTTTTTCCAACAGTCCATGTTTCACTGCCATACATATTGTGCTCCAGAGGTACATTCTCAGAATCTTCTTCCTGAAATTAAGGCCTATGTTCGATACTAGTAGACTTCAGTTGGCCAGGAATGGCCTGCTTCCTAGCGCTAGATTGCTTTTGATGTCCTCCTTGCTCCGTCCGCCATCGGTTATTTTGTTGCCTAGTTAGCAGAATTCCTTAAATTCATCTACTTCGTGACAATGAATCCTGATGCTAAGTGTCTCGCTGTTCTCATTTCTGCTGCTACTGCTCATTACCTTTGTCTGTCTTAGGATTATTCTCAATCGATATTCCGTACTCATTAGAATTTTCATTCCGTTCAGCAGGTCGGTAATTCTTCTTGACTTTAACTTAGGATAGCAATGTCATAGCAATCGTATCACTGATATCGTTTCACCTTGAATTTCAATCCCACTCCTGGATCTTTCTTTTATTTGCATCATTACTTTCTCGATGTACAGATGGATCAGTAGGAGAGAAAGACTACGTCCCTGACTTACATACTTGCAACAATAAAAAAAGTAATTTAAAGAAGAAAATAAACTGACACAGAATGTTTAAAACATAAATCACAATTTTCATCTGGTCCTAATTACTGGCAAGTGGCATTCAAAATTCTAAAGAAACATCTAAAAGCCAAAACATGAAATAACAAGCCACTGCTGCAATTTCTAGTAACTCGCTATGAGTATTATAAATTTTCCTAGACCGTTATGTTGAAATATAGCTTAGAACAATAGCAAAGCCATGAGACAATAAAAGGGTTCATTTACTTAAATTTTTGACATGTGCCATTTGTAAAATCTTAAGAACCAAGTTACTCCGCAAGTTATTCAGGGTTGGATTGTTTGGGGAAGGAGACCAGACAGCGAGGTCATCGGTCTCATCGGATTAGGGAGGGATGGGGAAGGAAGTCAGCCGTGCCTAGTTATTCAGAATACACCTCTTAGTCATTTGACCAGTCCTTACAATTAGCCAATCTGAAGCTTACACTCACAATAGTACATGAAATACGGTAATCATTAAGATAAATAGAATCGTTCAACAAGTTATTACTCCTTTACTCAGCTGACAGACAAGGATCGAGTGGCACTTACTCGAAGTCAACCTTCGTAATCAGTACCCAAGTGAAATAACCCGTGGGCCACTCCATTTCCGATCTACCTTACGATACACAGTATACAATCAGACCTCTATAACAGAGGAAGGAAGATAATGGACTTACGTATCATAGTGACACAATCATTTACACTAATCTTTCCACTAACGTGCATAATAATGAACGAGCACCACTAAGCACGAAATGAAGCAACTTAACTTTAGCAAGCGTAAGAAGTGATTTAGCACTCAGTAAGCGACGACCGTGATCACTGGCCAAATTATCGTGGAACTGGTAAGAAGTCAAGCCTTATGGTCGTTTCTGCAACATGTTAACTTGATGGCGACCTCCCACTCGACCAAACAGCTTCACAGTCTAAGCTGCATCACCTCAAATTGTCTAGGCTAACAGTCAAGCAAAACAGATAATCTAACACTTTGATAAGATAGTTGCCTTCAGACGAAATAGAGGATCTGTGACATCCTCACCAGTTAGTGAAGAGCATAAGTGGCTGTTAGGTCCCCGGCTCTCGACCTGATGCGGCATGACGCCCTCCCTGGCCCAGGTGCGGGTCGGTCAGCCCTGCGGTGTACGACCTCGTCTGTGGCGTTATCAGCACTGCCTCCTTCTCCACCAGTGTTTCCTTCCCGCGCAGTGACGATCACGTGTCCCGGCGTCGACTCACGCCCCCGCACTCCAGCAGTGCGCGATCCATCTCTTCTGACAGCAGTCACAAGACACTGCCGCGCACGGCTTAAGATCGGCCCGAAATAGCCGCGCGAACCCTCTCGCCACGGACAGGTTGTCCAAAGAAGGCGTCAGCGATTCTGATGATCGATAGATCACAAAACGGACGTATCAGTTACAGTGTTTAAGTACAATTTGCAGAGAACTGAACGTTTCCTTCCACTGAAGATGATTCCTTCCATGTAACGGTTTGGAAAGGACACATTTATCATATATTGCTCGTTTCTACAGTTTGAGTGAGAATGTTGTGGTCCTCCCTAGAAGCATTTTCATGACAGTATATTTAGCATTCCGTGTGTGGTTCACAGATTCTCTCGGATATACACGGTCCAGTCACATTGATGTGAGCACCGTCTTTGTCTAACCTCAAAAAGCAGGAGAGTGTCAGTGAAATGCGGAAGACAGTGCTTCTACCCTTGTCATAACTCGGAAACGGAAAGATTTATGAGACGTCCAAAAGAACATTTGACTGGATTTCGGGCCAAAGATGGAAATATTTTTGAAACGGCTACGTTCGTCAGGTGCTCGCATGCTGCAGTGGTCGTAATATACCGGGCACGGCAAAAAGGCGCTACTGAAAACCGGCGCCGAGGCAATTGTGCTGCACCGAAGGCTGTACATGACAGGGGTGAACAATCACTCTGTACACGTGTTCGGGCGAATAGATGTGCAGCTGTTCAGCAGCTGATCGTCAAAATGAACCAAGCGGCTACCAACAGAATCTCCTCAATGATCGTTCAGCGAACGATGCTGAGTATGGGACTTCGCATAAGGCTCCTTGTTAATGCAACCATACTGACAGCTTCCGGAATGAGATTTTCACGCTGAAGTGGAGTGCTCCCTGATATGAAACTTCCTGTCAGATCAAAACTGTGTGCCAGACCGAGACTCGAACTCGGGACCTTTGCCTTTCGCGGGCAAGTGCTCTACCGTCTGAGCTACCCAGGCACGACTCACGCCCCGGCTTCACAGCCTTACTTCTGCCAGTACCTCGTCTCCTACCTTCCAAACTTTACAGAAGCTCTCGAAGGAGTTCGTGTCTCGGTCCGGCACACAGTTTTAATCTGCCAGGAAGTTTCATAGTGACAGCTTTTCATTGGCGGCTAAGATTGGATTTTGCAGGCCAGCGCCACAGCTGGACACCACGGAGCGGCAACAGGTAGTGTTCCCAGATTAACCATATTTTATGATTCATCGGGTAGATGATAGCTGGCATGTACGGCGTGAAACGGCTGAAAGGAAACACAGGAGGGAGCGCTCTGGTATGGGAAATGGTCTCGCCATTTTGGAGCTCACAATGTGCTAGCAAAGGTATGGATCTATCCTTGCGGACCATGTACACCCCTACGTGCAGTTTTCTCTTCCTCGGTACGATGGCATCTACCAGCAGCATATTGCAGCGTCTCACATAGCTCACAGTATACGTGCGTGGTTCGGAACACCAGGACGAGTTTACCGTATTCCCCTGACCGTCACGCTCCCCGGGTTTAGATCCAACCGAGAGTCTATGTGAGCACCTCATTAGGGCTACGTGCGTGGTCCGGAACACCAGGACGAGTTTACCGTATTCCCCTGGCCGCCACGCTCCCCGGGTTTAGACCCAACCGAGAGTCTCTGCGAGCACCTCATTCACGGCAGGGGTCCTTAGACGAAAATTCTAGCGGCTGGCTACGGCTACAGACGTTAAAGTAACCTCTGGCGTGCCACAGGGGAGTGTTATGAGGCCATTGCTTTTCACAATATATATAAATGATCTAGTAGATAGTTTCGGAAGTTCCATACGGCTTTTCGCGGATGATGCTGTAGTATACAGATAAGTTGGAGCATTAGAAAACTGCAGCGAAATGCAGGAAGATCTGCACCAGGTAGGCACTTGGTGCAGGGAGTGGCAACTGACCATTAACATAGACAAATGTAATGTATTGCTAATACGTAGAAAGGAGGATCCTTTATTGTATGATTATGTGATAGTGGAACAAACACTGGTAGCAGTTACTTCTGCAAAATATCTGGGAGTATGCGTGCGGAAAGATTTGAAGTGGAATGATCACATATAATTAATTGTTGGTAAGGCTGGTGCCAGGTTGAGATTCACTGGGAGAGTCCTTAGAAAATGTAGTCCATCAACAAAGGAGGTGGCTTATAAAACACTCTTTCGACCTAAGCTTGAGTACTGCTCATCGGAGTGGGATCCGTACCAGATCGGGTTGACAGAGGCGATAGAGAAGATCCAAAGAATAGCAGCGCGTTCGTCACAGTATTATTTGGTAAGCGTGATAGCTTTACGGAGATGTTTAGCAAACTCAAGTGGCAGACTCTGCAAGAGAGGCGCTCTGCATCCTGGTGTATCTTGCTGTCCAGGTTTCGAGAGGGTAAGTTTCAGGATGAGTTATCGAATATATTGCTTCCCCCTACTTATACCTCCCAAGGAGATCACGAATGTTAAATTAGAGAGATTCGAGCGCGCACGGAGTCTTTCCGGCAGTCGTTCTTCCCGCGAACCATACGGGACTCTGTAACGGCTCCATGTAAGCCGCTACATGGCTCGACCCCACAACTAAAGACACTTGAGTGCCCTTCCGACACTCAGGGAAGAGCCTGATGATAATTAGTAAGATAGGGTTATTTAAATATAGACGATCATTTTAATATTAAATATAGTAATTGTCTGCAAAGTGTGAATGCGTAAGTATGATGAGGTATGCGTGAGATGTCGGCTGTAGGTGTGCTATAGGCATAGTGGAAGTGTAGTCAACCTCGAATCTAGTAGAGCGCGACTGCACTGGACCAGAGAGGCGTAAGCTCCACGCGCATCATTAGCGCTCGTTAGGTTGGCAAATAACCGTGTGCGGTATCTCTGAGTCCTTGCGGCCACGATGTGTGGACCCGAACGAGGGAGACCGTATCGGGATTGTTGCTGGGAAGACCTGGGTGAGTAAGCACGCTCTGCTCTATCGCTCCGATAGTTAGCGAAGATTTAGAATTCCATGTTCACTTTCAACTTGGAAGCTGCTTCCCTGCTGAGGAAAGCCACTATGGTGTTTCCTAGAATCATGTCGGCTAGGAGAGATGATTTCTTTTGCCAAGTAATTTAATGGGAATTGTGTTCACTGCACTTGGGAGTGAACAGGCGCTCATTGCCGAGTAATACTCAGAATTGCTCAATTTGCATTTCAGTGTGAGTGTGAAGTATATATGCAAAGTGTATTTTATTTAAATGTGTTTATTGACTACTGATTGTGGAGAGATTGGTAACACGTGGTCCGCAGACCCCGTGCATTTCTTGGTGAGAAGCTTCAGCTCGACGTAATCACATTTCGTGATCGAGCTGGATCTTCTACGGAAATTCACGCGTGTGATTTAATTGTTCCGTCATAATATCCAGTAAAACTCGCGGAGTTAGTTAAACGTGAAGACGGGACTTGCCCGAATTAAAGTTACAGTTGGAACCATGTGCTCTCTCCCAATGTTGTTCCACTTGGTGTATGGGAAACTTCCTCTTTTATCTGTTAGATAAAATGAATAGAGTGAATGTTAGTGTGTGTGTGTGTGGCTAAATGATGATAGAAATGTGCAGGCGGCAGTCATTGTCGATTCACGGCACATGTTAGCCGGATGCTTAACTAAGTTTACTTAGATATTATACTATTTGTATCACCCCAGCATTCCGTGATAAGTCAGAGGGAATATTTGAGATGGTAATGATTATTGAATAAATGTGATTGTGTTATTATATAAATATGTTACAGTGACTTCTCCCAGCCCCACCATATTCCCTGATCTTTCACAGAATATTTGGTATGCGTATTTCAGTTAATCACCTGTCTATGTCCCACTCATGTGCATATTTCATTTAATAAACTCTGTAAGGTGGTATTAAAACTTCATAATAATGATATTCTAATTCTAACTTGATCAAAACCACCGAATAAAATTTTAGTTTGAGTATTGATGCTTGTTGTAGCAAATGGCCGCCGGCGTCTTCTATAGTACAGGTGCCATTTATAAAATTGAGGAGGCCTGCCGAGGGTGCGAAAAGCAAGTATCGTGCAACTCGAATAGGAAAGGAGGGAGGTAATGACAGTGGCTCGTAAAGTGCACTCCGCCACACTCCATTGGGTGGTTTGCGGAGTGTAAATGTAGATGTAGATGTAGATGTAGAATTTACATGGCTCCACATCCCTGTCGGCGTCTTCGAGAACCTCATTGTTTCTCTTTCTGCACGCCCCGGTTGGCAGTGCAAAAGGCAGTTATTGCAGTTTTAGACAGGTGGTCAAATTAGTACGACTGGGCAGTGTACAATGGTAAAAAATAGTTCCCTACATTACATTTTTGTTTTCTGAAGTGACTCTTTCAGTCGAGGAGCAACATATTTCAGTCAGCGCCTTTTACTTCATCGCTACACTCACTAGCTGGTAGTTTGAGAGATGAAATATATTTGTTGGCTGGCACATACTTGTTTTCGTCTTTCATTCTATTAATGGAATTGTTTGATTGGTTACGAGAAGACCACCGTCATGTCCAGCTGTCTTGCAACTGTCGCACTGCAGTGCAAGGGTGGGTAGCTCTTAATGGCGCCACGAAGTGACGACGCACTGAGTAACGCAGGCAGCTGACAGCATCAGCGCTGTTACAGTCAGAGCTTTTGATATCACACTAACACGGCGTGCCTGCCACCTGACGCAGCTGCGCAAGGCGACACCGGCATTAACGCGCTCGCACGCTTACATACCTGTAATGGAATGGGAATTCACACGCAGCAGCATCAACGGTTGATTGAAAATTAAGCGGACGCATCAGGCGTGAAATGAGCATTCGTCAGTTACCACTGTGCGGCGGTACGTTGCGAGACTGTTAAGCACGACGGGCTGGAGATGAACTCGTAATGGGAAGGCTGGAATACATTACTAATCCTCTGTTGCAGTGTAACAGTCATGTAGGCGTGTTCCGTTCAGGCACAAGCCAGCATATTCATTACGAGAATAGTTGAGAGTGAAAGTTGAGGTTTGTGGTGGTGTCAGACGTCACAGCGGACTGTTGTACTCAATTTTCCTTTTCTGTAAATTTACCTTTGTCTAAAACAAAAGAGTAAAACAAAACTTTTCTCCCAAAACTCTCAATTTGGGGTAAGGTCACTGCAACCAAACGGCGGTGAAAACTGTAAAACTGTTGCGTAGCAGTTACCAAGAGCCCACCATAACGATTTAAAGCCGTATTGACTGTTAATCGGCTCGCGGCTATTTCAAAAGTAAGAAATCCCACTACGTCAGGAAACTATTCCTGACTTACTTAAAATTTTTAAAGAAACAACAGCCGTGAGGAGTGGCCGCGTTGTTTGAAGCGCCATGTCACGGATTACGCGGCCCCTCCCGAGTCCTCCCTCGGGCATGAGTGAGTGTGTGTGTGTGTGTGTGTGTCGTTCTTAGCATAAGTTAGTTTAAGTACTGTGTAAGTCTAGGGACTGACTACCTCAGCAGTTTGATCCCTTAGCAATTCTCAGACATTTGAACATCTGAATGAAGTAACATGTTTTGAGCTACAAATCTCAACTATAGTCTTCTATGGCAACACCAAACATATTTGAGAACCTAATCATTAAACTTGCCTGTTACTGTCTAGGCATGTACTGTGGCCATCCTGCCGAGAAGGAGAGGTACAAGCTAAAACAAGGAAATATTCAGTTCTTTTGTCTGCAACTCACACAAAATATTAAATAGACAATTACCTTTGTCATATGAAATGGTAGTCTGCTTGTGGTGTGTAGCAATCTCAAAGGCTACTCGTCTTTGGATCTTGATAACAACTGTCTATAAATGTGAAAAAGGCTCTTGTAACACGTCATGACAATACATTCTCCTGCGCAGTAGATAAAAAGGTGGTTGTCAAATCAAAGCTTGTTTCGATATCTTTATAGATGTGTCAATCCTGGTGTTATCTGCCACTTGCAGTGTGTTCTAGTGTCTTCTGTGCTTATTACTACTGCATCCCTGTTGCTAGTCCAAGACCCGTTTCACAATAATAGAGATTGACCACATTTATTGCGACCGTATAAAATTATTTTAAAGAATTACATAGATATTACTGTTGGAACATGTATACAGATTTCTTCTTAATGCTTACGTATTTTTTGTTTTAACTTACTGAATTGACGTTGGTGAAGAAACTGACTTTTTGAAATCAGTAATTCTGTTTAGGATCTCATATTTTCGGTTTTGTTCATGGATGAATATTTACGTTTTCTTCAAAATCATGCAATAAATTTAGCAAAAGATATTTAAGAGGCAAATGTATTGAACTTCTGTAAACTTCTGAGAAGAAGTGGAAAAGGAACCTCTTGGAGATAACTGAAATATTTATTCGCGGCAAAAAGTGAGGAAATGAAATCCTAAACCAAAGTATTTATTTTAGAAACTGAAATTTCTACACTATGTTTCGTTCAGTAATGGTAAAATAGGAAATACCTAACGATTAAGAATATGTCCGAATCTTTTTCCCAATTGAAATACCTTTGTATTTCTTGAAAATAACTTTTATACAGTGATTATTAACGTGAAATTGTGACCATCTCACTTATTGTAATATATTTCGTCTACCAACATTAGAGATGCGTTATCAATAAGTGCGGAGGACATTGTGGGTGATAGATAACGCCTGTATCGACACCTCGTCATTAAATCAAAAGAAGCTCTGTTTTGACCACCAACTTGCTCAAAAATGGTTCAAATGGCTCTGAGCACTATGGGACTTAACATCTAAGGTCATCAGTCCCCTAGAACTTAGAACTACTTAAACTTAACTAACCTAAGGACATCACACACATCCATGCCCGAGGCAGGATTCGAACCTGCGACGGTAGCAGTCGCGCGGTTCCGGACTGAAGCGCCTAGAACCACAAGACCACCACGGCCGGCACCAACTTGTTTCTACTCTACAGCAGAGTATGTTGTGATGGCGTGTTTTTAAGTGTCCTTTGCAAGTTTTAGAACAGGGGTTAACAAAATCCAAAGAACTAGAGCAATGGAGGTAACTACACAAACTATAAGAAAACAGCCGCCTCACATTGACAAAATAGGTGATTACTCTTTCTTTATTAAACAGTAGACCAAAAGACAAAGCAAATATTTCCTCTTATTAGGTTATCCTTGTCTTTCTCCATTGATTGATCTTAGCACATGAGCAGGTTGTGATGAAGCACTATACTATCCGTGTGTACATTTGTGTAATGATTATTGTATTGGTCATGTAGGCTCACATTTATAGCACCAGACATATCGGTAAATTAAACAATTTATGCAAGGCAACAAAAATTTTCTTTCCAGTAGCGATCCCTCCAAACCATTACAGACTGTTATAAATTGCGTGATACCGTATGACCACTAATGAGCTTTCACCACAGGTTAATATAATTTATTCGTACGTATCTCTGGAATTTTAGAGCTGATAGCATGAAAACTTCAAGAAAAAATAAGACATTTCAGTGAAAAGAGGGTAATTCAAAGCATCTTGTAAGTGCTCAAAACGCCCACCGTTTGTGACGCGGCAGAAACCATTATGTCCGCTCAATTCTTTGACGTCCCTGCTGCCGCGAGCAAAGTACAACAACAGATGACCGATTTGGAAATTTGTTCATCTAGTTGCCTATCTGCGTGCGTGGATTTACTGGATGCGACTACATGGAGTGTAACATTCATCTGTATATTCTAACACACAGAAATGCTATTGTTGTCTTTTGCAACTACGAATGGAAACTTCGGGAGGCGCTCTGTTGGTTAATACGTGTCGTTTTCCTGTGTATCCAGTATTGTATTCCAGCCGTTTTCTGAAACTGTGGAGGTACTTATGAATAACCCTGTACTACCAAAACCCAGGGCGGAGGAAGGGACAGAGATTCAGGACATTCTCTCGCCTCTGGGGGGGAGGGGGGTGAGAAACTGCCACAAGAGGAGGACTAATGACCGATGGTCAATGCCTTAGGATGCAAAATGTAATGTAAATCACTGTATTAAAGGCACTTAACACATATCCACAGGACATGTAGCCTGTAATTGAAAAAGTGTCATGATGATCTGTCCATTGGCAAAAGATTACGGAATAACCTCATTCGGATCTCCGATATGGCACTGGCAAGGGAGAGGTGACTATAAGAAAAAAGTTGATAATGAACGAAAGGATAATTTTCTACGAGTCAGGTCGAGGAGTGTGAGAAACTTGAATGTGGTAGGGTAGCTACAAAATCTGAAAAGGAAAATGCAAATTCTCAATCTAGATATAGTAGATGCCAGAGAAGTGAAATGGAAAGAAGACAGATTTCTAATCAGATGATTATAGGGTAATGTCAACAGCAGCAGAAAATGGTATAATGGGAGTAGGATTCGTTATGGGTAGGAGGGTAGGACAGAGTGTGTTACAGTGAACAGTTCAGTGATAGGGTTATTCTTATCAGAATCGACAGCAAACAAACACCGACATCGGTAGTAGAGGTATACCTGCCGATGCCGCAAGCTTACGATTAGGAATAAAGAAAGTACATGAGAATATTGACAAGGTTATACAGTAGTCCGACGTAAGGGAAGATGAACATCTATTAGCCCTGGAGGATTGAAATGCTATTGTAGGGGAAGGGGTAGAAGAAAAGGTTACAGGAGACAAGCAATGAGAAAGGAGGAAGGCTACTTGAGTTCTGCAATTAATTTCAGCTAGTAATAGCGTACACTCGTTCAAGAATCGCCAAACGAATAGGTATACTTAGAAAAGGCATGGTGACAGGGGAAGATATCAGATTACATCAACGTCCGACAGATATTTTGAAATCAGATTCTGGATTTTAAGACGTACTGAGGAGCAGACACAGACTGAGATCATAATGTATTAGTGATGAACAGCAGCCTCAAGTTTAAGAGATTAGCCAGGAAGGATCAATATGTAAAGAAGTTGGATATGAAAGAACAAAGGAATGACGACATATGTTTGAAGTTCTCTAAGGCTGTAAATACAACAATGATGAATAGTCCAGAAGGCAGCACAGCTGAAGAGAAATGGACATCTCTAACAAGAGGGCTCAGAGAAGCTGAAAAGAAGAACTTAGGTACAAAGAAGGTAACTGCGAAGAAACCATGGGTAACAGAAGGAGTACTTCAGCTAATCGATGAAAGAAGGACGTACAAAACTGTTCAGGGAATCCAGGAATACAGAGATACAAGTCGCTTAGGAATGAAACAAATAGGAAGTGTAGGCAAGTTAAGACAAAATAGCTGCATGAAAAATATGAGGAAATCGGAAAAGAAATGAGAGTTGGAGGGACTGACTCAGGAGAGTCAAAGTGACCTTCGTTGAAATTAAAAGCAAAGCTGATAACATTAAGAGTGCAACTGAAATTCCATTGTTAAATGCAGAGGAGAGAGGGGATATTTGGAAAGAGTACACTGAGCGCCTCTGTGACGGGGATGATTTGTCTGATGTTGTAGAAGAAACAGGAGTCGATTTAGAAGGCATAGGGGATCTAGTATTAGAATCAGAGTTCAAGGGAGCTTTGGAGGACTTAAGATAAATAAAGCAGACGGGATGGATAACATTAAATCAGAATTACTAAAATCACAAGGACAAATGGCTACAAAACGACTGTTCACGTTGGTGTGTAGAATGTACAAGTCTGGAAATATACTGTTTTTACTTCCAGAAAAGTATCATCCACACAATTCAGAAGTCTGCAAATGTTGACGAGAGCGAGAATTATCGCACAATCAGCTTAACAGCTCTTGCATCCAAGTTGCTGACAATAATTATATACAGAAGAAAGGAAAAGAAAATTGAGGGTGTGTTAGATGATGATCAATTTGGCTTTAGGAAGGGAATAGGCAACAGCGAGGCAATTCTGACTTTGCGGGTGATAATGGAAGCAAGACTAAAGAAATATCAGAACACTTTCAAAGGATTTTTAGACCTAGAAAAAACTTTCGACAACGTTAAATGGTGTAAGATGTTCGAAATATTACGAAAAATAACGGTAACCAATAGGGAGAGACGGGTGATCTGCAATGTATGCAAGTACCAAGAGGGAATAATAACAGTGGACGACCAAGAACGGAATGATTGGACTAAAAAGGGTGTAGGACAGAGATTTTAGGCTTTCACCCCTACTGTTCAGTCTGTACGTCAAAAAATCTGTAAATGATTCGATTCGCTGATGACATTGCTATCTTGAGTAAAAGTGAAGAAGAATTAAATGATCTTCTAAATGGAATAAACAGTGTAATATGTCCAGAATATGGATTGAGAGTAAATTGAATTACAACGAAAGTAATGAGGAGTAGCAGAAATGAGAACAGGGAGACACTTCACATCAAGACTGATGGTCATGAAGTAGATGAAGTTAAGCAATTCTGCTACCTAGGCAAAAAATAACCAATGACTGACGGAGCAATAAGGACATTAACAGCAGACGAGCTCTGACAAAAAGGGCATTCCTCGCCAAGAGACGTTTACTATTAGTAGTATCGAGCATAGGCCTTAATCTGAGGAAGAAATGTCTGAGAATATACGTCTGGAGCACATAATTGTATGGTAGAGAAACATGGACTGTGGGAAAACCGTAACACAAGAGAGTCGAATTTGACATGTGGTGCTACAGACGACTGTGGCAATTAAGTGGACTGTTAAGGTAAGGAATAAGGAGGTTCTGCGCACAATCGGAGAGGAAAGGAATATGTGGAAAACACTGACTAGGAGAAGGTACAGGATGATAGCATAACTGTAAGATATCTGTTGAGACATGAGGGTCTCACTTCCATGGTACTAGAGGGAGCTGTAAAGTTCAATAACTGTTGATAACTGTTGAGGAAGACAGAGATTGGAATACATCCAGCAGATATTTGTGGGCGTAGGTTGCAAGTGCTATTCTATGATGTGAAAGGTTGGCACAGGAGAGAAATTCGTGGCGGGTCTCATCAAACCAGTCAGAATACTGATGACTTATAAAAAAAATTAAAAAAAAAACAAAAACCAAAACCAAAACTCATTGTGCTGCCCACATTACTAAAAACAATGCGTTTATTTTGTTTTGAAAGAGATCGGCGCGTGCTGACTTACTTTAATCATCAATGAAATACATTCCTTACACATTGTTTTAAAATTTCTACCTCTCTGCCCAATGTTGAATTTAGAACGGCAGTCACAGGGTAAATTTTAAATTCCTGGCTTTTTCTGTGCGTTCTGATGTTGCTAAAATTTGTTAAAAAAATGAGGGTCGACGCGCCACGAAGAAATTTTCCCAACAGACGGAAATCGGTAGAGGTGATGTACATGACGGACAAAGAAATGATTACAATTTCATAAATATTGGATGATTTATTGAAGAGAAAGACCTTCGTAGTTTGAACAAATCAGCAAGGCATTGATCCACATCTGGCCCCTATGCTAGCAGTTATTCGGCTTGGCGTTGATTGACAATGTTGTCAGATGTCCCCCTGAGGAATATCGTGCCAAATTCTGTCTAATTGGCGCCTTAAATAGAACAAATCCCGAGCTGTTTGGAGGGCCCTGCCCATAATGCACCAAAAATTCTGAATGGGGAAGAAATCCGGCTACCTTGCTGGCCAGGTTAGGATTTAGCAACCAAGAAGACGGGCAGTAGAGTCTCTCGCCATGTGTCGGCGGGCTTTATCTTGCTGAAACGTAAACCCAGGATGGTTCGCCATGAAGGGCAACAAAACGAGACGTAGAATATCGTCTACGTACCGCTGTGCTGTAAAGGTTCCGGGGATGGAAACCAACTGGGTCCTGCTATGAAAGGAAATGACACTCCAGCTCATAATTCGTGGGTGTCGGGCCGAATGGCGAGAGACAGTCAGGATGATATGATATTCCGCCGCTCTCCACGGTGTCTCCAGACACATCTTCGCTAGTCATCGGTGCTCATTTCAAAACGGGATTCGTCAATTCCACTCCAGTCAATGAGATTCCAGGCCGAAAAGCAAAACTTATTTACTGTAAGGTGCACCATCAGACTCAACAACACTAACGATTTGAAAGGTAGATATAAAATAAGCGTTATTGTTTACATTGTAAGATTTTACACTTTGTTACATGACGACACCTAAATAACGTGATGATGCTGTTAGTATAATCTATTAATATAATTTCTTGTCAAGCTTGTCTAGCGATGATCCTTCAGTTTACATAGATGTCAATACGGAAATTCTTTGAACAGCGAGTTTGGTCGGCATAGTCTCATACATGTACATTTACATCTATATCTGTGCTCCGCAAGTCATCTCGCGGTGGGTGGTGAAGGGTTCTTTGTGTACCGGTATCAGTTCCCCATTTCCCAGTTCCAGACGCTAGTGGTTCGCGGGAAACACGATTGCTGGTAAGCCGCCTTCTGGATTCGAATCTCTCTAATATTACCTTCACGGCCTTTTCGCGAGATACACGTATGAAGAGGCAATATGTTGGTTGACTCTTCCGCGAACGTACGATACTGGAACGTCCATAGTAATACATTAGAGATAGGCGCCCGTCGCCGTGATGCTTCCGCGCTTGCTGTATGAACCTGTAACGGGAAGCCCTGTTAAACTTTGGATCGTCTCCATTTTCTCTAGAAATCCTATGCAGTACAGACTGAAACGCAATATTAAAGTATTGATCGAACAGAACGCTTTGTAAGTTACCTCCTTTGTTGATAGTATATATTTTCTGAGAATGTTCCATTGAATCACAGCCTGGCATCTGCCTCACCCGTGATTAATTTTATGAGGGCGTTCCGCCTGAAATCGTTTCCACGCGTACTCCTTGATAATTCACGGAAGCAACTGCTGCCAGTGATTGTTTTGCAGTCATGTAATAATACAATAATGGGTTTTGCGCTTATGTATGCACACAATACATTACGTTCTTTTACGTTAAGGGTCAGTTGCCATATCCTCCACCAAGTTTCGATCTTCAGCTGGTCTTCCTGAATTTCACTAAAATTTTGTAGCGTGCTACGTCTTTGAATACAGCGCCAGCAACCGTGAAAAGCCCATTGAACTATCTACGAGGTCACTTACGCATACTGCGGAAAGTAACTTCCACCGTTAGTTCGCCTCAAGGTAGAATATTTCACTTTGTAGGAAATGGCATGCTTCGTTCTGTTTACTAGATACACTTAAGTGCAGTCTCATAGTTGGTCTGTTATTCGGTACGGTCATATTCTGTTCCTTCTGGTAGATAAGAAACACGGCACCTGCCTGTGCGTCTGTCTGAACTGTTTCCTGTGTCTTGTGGACGAACAGAGCGATCTTGAATACGAGAATAAAGTGCGGTTTTTGGAATCGTTAGGAACGCTTTGCTTCTCCAGACACGTACTGTACACTGCTCCTACAAGGGGTGAAGGTACTTTTGTATATTCTGTATATAGTCAAACTGGTAACCCGACTTTCAGTGCTGCTATGATCACAGAGTCTCGACTGATCGCTTTAACCCGTTTACTGTTTTAACATAACACTGAAACTTATTAGAAGTTCCTGTCAAGTCGGTAGATAGACCGAATTCATTGAACGCCTTACGCTTGATCCTCCTTGCAGTAATTTCAGCTTTTCTTTAATTTGATTCTGACTGACGCTTTTGCTATTCTACAATTGCAGTGAAGCTCACTTCGCTGTTGCTGTCGTATCACGGTGGATCAAACGTCCCGCCACAGCTGATGCAACACCTGACGATCATGTGTGATCCGCCTTCAATACTTATTGTTACACATGATATTTCGTATTCTGAAGCTGTATTAATGAAATTACATATTGTCGTGTTTTTGTCGCTAAAAAATGCCTCCATCACCAGAATTCGACCTATCTCTGTAAAACGTATTTTCGGATTATGAAGTCTGAGGAAAACCCTCTGCAAATATATACACCTAATCTGAAAGCGAGTATACAGTGCACGCCGGAGAGGATTTGTCGTATGTCGTTGTGTGCGAAACGTCCTTTACAAATACTTCACTGAGATAGTTATGTCTTCCATTAGCATCATCTACTTGTGACTGCACGTACCCTTGTCTTTACACTTGCCATTTCATTACGATGTTTCACAAAATTATACGTAAATTCCTCCCGGGTTTCAAAAGACGACTTTGCGAAAATAATACATACAAAAAACCGTCACACAGTTAATGGATATTTTCCCCGACTTTCGAGTCGTACTATATGCCGTGACGTAGTTGCTCAGCACACCACTGGGAGCCAGCCCTTTCAGAACGAGGTGTATAAAGGAGCAATGTGTGCAGTTTTTGTTCTTGACTTGCAAACAGTGAGTCAAATGTGACGTTCGAGAGACCATTTCATACCAAATATCAGGTGAAAGCCCCAACAGGCAAAACAAGCCTTTGAGTGTGAAGAAAACAGGCCGGCTGGTTCCGCAAGCAGAGGTGGAACGTGCGCAGGAATCATTCATTACGAATCATAAGATATCAACGGTACACACATGCAGAGAACATAAGATATCTTCGTGTAAAACCGAAACTGCTGCAGTTGTTACACACGCTGACTACAATCATCTTCATTCTGACTATTGCAATGAGTTTCACCGGCCATTCGAAAGAGTTGCTTTCTCACAAGATGGTTCAAATGGCTCTGAGCACTATGGGACTCAACAGCTGTGGTCATAAGTCCCCTAGAACTTAGAACTACTTAAAACTAACTAACCTAAGGATATCACACACATCCATGCCCGAGGCAGGATTCGAACCTGCGACCGTAGCGCTTTCTCACAAGAGCAACATTTCAGTGTCCCAGCTACATTTCATTTGTCTGCAAAGGTAAATAGTCATAAATTCGCAAAACACCCACAAGAGGTAATGGAAGAAATTCGTGAGTCACCTAAAGTTAACCGTGTTTGTGCCACATCCTCCTCACAAGTTCATGGACCAGTATTTTTTGCATGGTAAGCTATGCCTAGTGTCCTGTACCTGGACATGAAGCTGCAACGGCCTACTTCACAACTACAAGAAGACAGTACATATTTTATTTTGTAAAAAAACAGTGCTTCACCACAGTTTCTTCAGATGTTCGTAATTACCACAATGCCAGACGATCTCGTCGTGGATTTGATTTCGTTACCAACGTAGTTTTTCTTCAGTGCCTCAGAGTCACTTGACGTAAATGCTTCCGATTCCTTCTTATCGTGTTCTGACAAAGGTCATGTATTCTTGCACCCACTGTCACATAATTCTGAAGAATTACAGTGAAATAAAATGATTGCCGTCGTTTATATCGAACATAACGTCGTGAGACTCATACGGCAAGAGTTATGTCTGTTGTATTGAGGGTGATAGCGTGATGAAGATAAATACTTTCAGGAATGATAGAGAAGAGAACGTAACTGTATCAATTTGAGGTAAGGGAAGCTGTTCCAGAAAGAACCGAGTGGAAAGTTAGGAGAGAACAGGAAACAAACATGTGGTAAACAATGCCTTTAAAAGCATGCCTTAATACTTGCAAGAATTTGTTCGTCTTAGATACTGTAAAACACATCCCTTAAACTATAGGCTCTCTGGTTTACATATTTTTGGACGACGTTGTATAGACAAAAAAATGTGTGTGAAATCTTATGGGACTTAACCGCTAAGGTCATCAGTTCCTAAGCTTAGACACTACTTAACCTATATTATCCTAAGAACGAACACACACACCTATGCCCTAGGAAGGACTCCAACCTCGGCCGGGACCAGCCGCACAGTCCATGACTGCAGCGCCTATGACCGCGCGGCTAATCCCGCGCGGCGTTGTATAGACAAAAACAAGGAAGAAGTATCACGTAAATATGAGCTCTAAAGTTCACTCCTTAATAGCTATGGCCGCTTGTTCAGTAAAAGATTTGTTTTTCACAGTAGTGAAGATGAAAAAGTGTTCGCAACACTTCAGGTATCAATTGAACCCATGTCTGCTGAATATAGGTTTCGTGTTTCGATCCATACTATCACCTCTGAAAGTTGTCTACCGAACAATTTCAGCAATAACGGTACCAAAACATGTAGCACACACTCACAAGTTCGAGAGGGATTCTCGATTGCAACTTTCAAATCCGTCGTTGCTAGGCCATTTATTTTTCTTTATCATCCTCGAAAGTATGTATAATCATCACGGAATCGCCTTCTGTATATTTCCCACGTCACAAATGGTAGCCTTTCTGCGTTCCCGTAGCTTAATGTGGTTTAGAAACCAAGAGACGTGCTCTATCCACTGACGTGTGTCTGTTTCCTGTACATCGCATTCGTCTTTTGAAACCATTTGGGCACTCATGTATCACCGTGCATTACCCATGGATATTAAAGAGACCTCATACACAACAGAAATATGTGTTCGGATACTAGCTCCTACCCCGACTATTAATTTTGATTTTCTTCAGGCATCAGTCTTCCGACTGGTTTGACACGGCTCGCGACGAAATTCTCTCCTGTGTCAATTTCTTCATCTCAGAGTTGCTCTTGCAACCTAGGTCCTCAATTATTTGTTGGATTTATTCGTATCTCTACCCCCTACAGCACGCTCTACTACCAGGGAAGCCATTTCCTGCTGTCCTGTCATCCTGTCCCTTCCTTTTGTCAGCGTTTTCCGCAGACTCCATTCCTCTCCGATATTTCGCTGAACCTATTTATTCCTCATCTCATCAGTCCACGTAATTTTCAACATTCGTATGTGGCGTCACATCTCAGATTCTTTGATTCTCTTTTGTTCCGGTTTTCCCACAGTCCGTGTTTCACTAGAACACAATGTTGTGCTCCTGACGTATATTGTCAGAAATTTCATCCTCAAATTAAGGCATATGTTTGATACTTGGAGACTTTTCTTGGTTAGGAAAGCTTTTTTCAAGTTCTGCTCCGCTTTTGATGTTCTCTTTGCCCCGCCCGTCATTGTTAATTTTGGAGCCTAGTTAACTTAATTCCTTAACTTCGTCTAATTCGTGACCCGATGTTAAGTTTTTCGCTGTTCTGATGAATGCTACTCCTATTACTTTCATCTTTCTTTGATTTACTCGCGCCGCGCGGGATTAGCCGAGTGGTCTAAGGCGCTGCAATCATGGACTTTGCGGCTCGTCCCGGTGGAGGTTCGAGTCATCCCTCGGGCATGGTGTGTGTTTTTGCCCATAGGATAATTTTGGTTAAGTAGTGTGTGAGCTTAGGGACTGACGACCTTAGCAGTTAAGTCCCATAATATTTCACACACATTTGAACATTTTGAACATTTACTCGCAATCCTTACTCTACACATATTAGCCTGCTCATTCCATTCAGTAGATCACGTAATTCTTCTTCCCTTTCACTCAGGATGGCAATGTCATTAGCTAGTCGTGTCGTTGATATTCCTTCACCTTGAATTTTAATGTCACTCCTCAACCTTTCGTTTATTTAGATCACTGCTTCTTTGATGTAGAGATTTAACGGTAGGGGCGACCACTAGATACGTCTTACACACATTTGAATCTGAGCAATTCGTTCTATGTCGTCCACTCTTATACTTCCCTGTTGGCTTTTGCACATATTGTGTATTCCCCGTCTCTCCCTTCATCTGACTTATTTTTCTTATAATTTTCAACAACTTGCAGCATTTTACAACGCCGAAGGCTTTCTCCAGATCGACAAACCCTATGAACGTTTCATTTCTTCAGTCTTCCTTCCATTATCAAACGCAACGTCAAAATTGCCTACCTGGTGCCTTTACCCTTTCTAAAGTCAAACTGATTGTCATCTAAAACATCCACAATTTTCTTTTCCATCCTTCTGTATATTACTCTTGTCACCAACTTGGACGCATGAGATGTTAAGCTGACTGTGCGATAATTGTCGCACTTGTGGGCTTCTGTATTATTCGGAATTGTATGTAGGATACACTCCTCGAAATGGAAAAAAGAACACATTGACACCGGTGTGTCAGACCCACCATACTTGCTCCGGACACTGCGAGAGGGCTGTAGAAGCAATGATCACACGCACGGCACAGCGGACACACCAGGAACCGCGGTGTTGGCCGTCGAATGGCGCTAGCTGCGCAGCATTTGTGCACCGCCGCCGTCAGTGTCAGCCAGTTTGCCGTGGCATACGGAGCTCCATCGCAGTCTTTAACACTGGTAGCATGCCGCGACAGCGTGGACGTGAACCGTATGTGCAGTTGACGGACTTTGAGCGAGGGCGTATAGTGGGCATGCGGGAGGCCGGGTGGACGTACCGCCGAATTGCTCAACACGTGGGGCGTGAGGTCTCCACAGTACATCGATGTTGTCGCCAGTGGTCGGCGGAAGGTGCACGTGCCCGTCGACCTGGGACCGGACCGCAGCGACGCACGGATGCACGCCAAGACCGTAGGATCCTACGCAGTGCCGTAGGGGACCGCACCGCCACTTCCCAGCAAATTAGGGACACTGTTGCTCCTGGGGTATCGGCGAGGACCATTCGCAACCGTCTCCATGAAGCTGGGCTACGGTCCCGCACACCGTTAGGCCGTCTTCCGCACACCCCCCAACATCGTGCAGCCCGCCTCCAGTGGTGTCGCGACAGGCGTGAATGGAGGGACGAATGGAGACGTGTCGTCTTCAGCGATGAGAGTCGCTTCTGCCTTGGTGCCAATGATGGTCGTATGCTTGTTTGGCGCCGTGCAGGTGAGCGCCACAATCAGGACTGCATACGACCGAGGCACACAGGGCCAACACCCGGCATCATGGTGTGGGGAGCGATCTCCTACACTGGCCGTACACCACTGGTGACCGTCGAGGGGACACTGAATAGTGCACGGTACATCCAAACCGTCATCGAACCCATCGTTCTACCATTCCTAGACCGGCAAGGGAACTTGCTGTTCCAACAGGACAATGCACGTCCGCATGTATCCCGTGCCACCCAACGTGCTCTAGAAGATGAAAGTCAACTACCCTGGCCAGCAAGATCTCCGGATCTGTCCCCCATTGAGCATGTTTGGGACTGGATGAAGCGTCGTCTCACGCGGTCTGCACGTCCAGCACGAACGCTGGTCCAACTGAGGCGCCAGGTGGAAATGGCATGGCAAGCCGTTCCACAGGACTACATCCAGCATCTCTACGATCGTCTCCATGGGAGAATAGCAGCCTGCATTGCTGCGAAAGGTGGATATACACTGTACTAGTGCCGACATTGTGCATGTTCTGTTGCCTGTGTCTATGTGCCTGTGGTTCTGTCAGTGTGATCATGTGATGTATCTGACCCCAGGAATGTGTCAATAAAGTTTCCCCTTCCTGGGACAATGAATTCACGGTGTTCTTATTTCAATTTCCAGGAGTGTAAGATAGTATGTCGCGAGACTCATACATTCTACACACCAATGTGAATATTGCTTTTGTTGCTGCTTGTCACAACGATTTAAGAAATTCTAATGGAACGTTATCTGTCCACTCTGCCTTATTTGATCTTATTCTTCCAAAGCTGTGTGAAATTCTTACTCTAATACTGTATCGCCTATCTCTTTTATTCGAGCTATGTTTCTTCTTGTATTACACCAGCCAATTCTTCCCATTCATAGAGGCCTCCAATGTACTCTTTCCACCTATCCGCTTACTCCTCTGTATTTACCAGCGAAATTCACGTTTCACTGTTAGTGTTACCATCCTTGCTTTTAATTTCACCGAAGGTTGTTTTGACTTTCCTATATGCTGAGTCAGTCATTTCGACTGTCACTTCTTTTTCGATGTCTTGATATTTTTCATGCAGCCACTTTGTCCTAGCTTCCCCACACTTCCTATTTTTTTTTCATTTTTCAGCAACTTGTATTTCTGTATTCCTGAATGTCCATGACGCTTTTTGTACTTTCTTCTTCGACCTACTGAAGTTTCGTATCAGGTACTTTCTTTTACCTATGGTTTTCCTTCCATCTTCTGTCATTTCACTTTTTATAGGTGTCAATTCCTCTTCAACTGTACAGCCTTCTGGGCTATCCGTTATTGCCTTATCCATAGCCTTAGAGTTCTTTTAGCGTATCTCGTCATTTCTTGGTACTTTCGTATAAAACTTCTTTGCGTATTGATTCTTGATGACTTATCTCGTAAACTTCAGCCTACTATTCCTCACAAATACATTGCGATCTGAGTCTGTATCTGCTCCTGGGTACGCCTTACACACCAGTATCTGATTTCGGAGTCTCTATGATGTAATCTAACTGAAATCATACCGTGTCTCCCAGCCTTTTCCAAGTGTACCTCCTCCTCTTGTGATTCTTGAACAGAGTATTCGCTATTACTGGCTGAATTTTATTACAAAACGTAACTAGTCCTTCTCCTCTCTCATTCCTTGGTATAAGCACATCTTCTTCTATAACCTTTTCTTCTATTTCTTGCCCTATAACTGCATTCTAGTCCCCCAAGACTAAAATTTTTAGCTCCCTTTACTTACTGTATTACCCTTTCAATATACTCATGAATTTTCTCTGTCTCCTCATCTTCAGCTTCCGACGTTGGCATCGTTGCCGATGTTGCTTTTCTGTTTGTTCTGACAAGAACAGCCTTAACACAAACTGCTCGCTGTCACACACTCTCTACCCTACCTTTCTATTCATAACGAATCCTACTCCAGTTATGCCGTTTTCTGCTGCTATTGATATTACCCTATATTCGTCTGATAACAAATCGTTGTCTTTCTTCCATTTCACTTCACTAACCTGTGCCTTTCCATTTCCGTTTTCAGATGTTCTAGCTCCCTTACCACGTTCAAGCTCATAAAATTCTACGCCACGTCTCCTAGAACGTTATCCTTCCGTTGGTCATTGAATCTTTTTCTCATGGTCACCTCCCCCTCGGCCACTCCTTCCCGAAGATCCGAATGGGAGCTTATCCGGAATCTTTTGCCAATGTAGAGATAATCATGACACTTTTTCGTTTACTGGCCGCATGTCCTGTGGATTCTTGTTATGTATCTTTAATGCTGTGGTTTCCATTGCCTTCTGCATCCTCGTGCCTTTGATCATTGCCGATTTCCTCACCTTTGTGACAGTTTCCAACCTCAATTGCAAGAGTGTGCCCTGAACCTCTGTCCGCTTCTCCGTTGTCTTTGATAAGGCGATCAGCAAAACGACGGTGATTTCTTATTCCGGCTGTCTTCGGCCGCCAATGCTGTTTATTAACGAAAATTTAAACGGTGTCGAGTTACGAACCCGGATCGATAACGTTTTGATCACTAATCAAAGACGTTGCCCCTAGTTCACGGGTGTATGTCTAGCTATAACTCAGCACCGTAAGATCTGCACTGTCTAACATCCCTCCCTGTAGGAACTGGATTTGACTCTGTACATGCGTATTAAAACCAGCTGCCGTCAGATCTCCGAAGTTAAGCGCTGTCGGCCTATGCCAACGTTTGGATGTGTGACCTTTCGGTCTGCCAGGCGCCGTTGGCGATCGGGGTGCACTCAACACTTGGGAGGCAAATTCAGGAGCTTCTTCATTGAGAAGAAGCGGATCGGGTCACAAAAACTGACAAAGGCTGGGAGAGCAGCATTCGGACACCTGTAGGACGAGGATGACACGGCGGTCGGTCAGTACCACTAGGGTCTTTCGAGACCTGTTTAAAAAACATAAACAAAAATGCATATTAGAGCAGTCATACGATTTATGTCAGTGAGAAAACTTTTCTCCCCTACAGTTGTTGTGTGCTGTAATATTCAGATCTCAAATTAGACGAATACTGCATGAAGTGACTTTGAGAAAAAATGGATTTAGCGATTTTCTCACCTTGTTTTGTTCGTTTAAAATAATAATACGTAATATAAAAGACTACGGTGTAGAGTTAGAATATGAATACAGTTCAAACGCCGCAATCGTCATGTACCCACTTTTATTGATTCAATATCAGCCATTTCGGCAGACTTACGCTGTCATTGTATAATCATATGGGACTTGATGTGTGTTCCTTTTCAGCCATACCAATCGCCCCATAACACAGCATGTGTACTTTCCGGTGTAAAGCAAGATTTGCTTCTCAGCCGAAGTTGACGTATTTTTTGAGCAGGAAGTGTATAAAGAACAGTTTTAAAGATTAGTACCGGCTACCGATTGTAAATGAAGTTCTTAATGGTTACGAGTACTCGGTGTAACCATGCGAACCACTTTAACGATGTCCATTCTTCGTAAGAAAGGTCGACACACCAGTTGATTCGTATGGTCGTGATGCTTGTTATTATATTAAACACTGGTATTTAGATGGCCGTTGTTCTACTGGTCAAAAAGGTACCTGGCTTGCAAAGCGATAATAGCAAAGGATACATTTTGTATACAGCGGACCCTTAACTGAGTGACTCCTTAAATTAGGTTTTCATGCAAACGTGGTAAATATATTTTTTTTTATTCGTGGGTAATTAACTAATAACTGTTAAGTGATTGACGAAATGTTTCGTTCACCTCAGGCTATTACACAGAATAGTTTTTATATGTGGAGCGGATTCAATTTCTTTTATGTTCACGGCGTAGTTTACTATTTCTCTCCCGCTGAAGTCCTGTAGCCTAACTGCTAACAGATGTTGATGTTGATGCCCAAATTTTGTTGGGAATAAATATGCCAAAAAACGGATTATGCTGAGACACACCTTTAAGGCATGTGCAAAAATACCATTGGGATGAAAACAATGTTCCTCATTCACTTACTACTATTCAGTATATCTGCCTATTACTCAGAGACGAATGAATTATGCCAGTTCCATACTGTTCGAACTCCTAACTTATAATCCTAGAACATTAAGCTGAGAAGAGGGTCTACTAGTGAGATACATTTGTTACTGGAAAATACGAATAGAAGAAAAGAAATTGCTGTTGTGTTAACGATTCCTCACAATTCCAACTGAAAATGATTTATCGTTGATTTGATAGTATTAGTATACCTTTCAACACTCCGCATATGTTAGAGTTCATATGTATCATATGTTCTTCGATATTCGTACACTTGTAACTTTGCAGTAGTAACGATAGCTGACACCAAAGGAGGTGTTTTAACATTGATCCCTACATCACGTGTCACAGACATCAAAAATTGGATAACCGAAATATACCATGAGTGATCGGGGTACTACGCTGGAAATATTGACTTACCCACACCTTGGGAAAGCTACACAGGTGCGTTGAAAGAAGTGGTCTGAAGAAATCAATTGAAAGTCGCTACAGAGAAATCTTGTTGCGAATCAGACCTTTAAGCATTGGGTTACTTCAGTCGGTACTAGCGGAAGAGGCACTACAAAGCACACACGTAATATAGGAACGTGGCCTAAGGTTTACCGTCTACATTTTAGGGCAATATAGCGTAAAATTAGATGTACTCGTGGCCTTAGTGATGAAGCTAACATAAGCATCTTACACTATGGGTAGGAAAATATCAACTACTCTCCCATGATAAAGAGTACCTAACGTACCAATTACCATTCTCTGTGTAATGGCACACTACGTTTAATGATTCTACGTAGTAAGGTAAGTGATTTCTGACACAGTATTGTTGTAGAGCTCCTGCTGTTAACAGTTTAATACCACCGGGGGAGAGAGAGAGGTCAGTAACTGACCCCAACGAATTTTTTAGGCTAAAACTCCTATCGTGTTCAGTAGTTTATTTAATAAATACATGACATTTATCGTAATTATAGTTGCTACAATCGACAATGAGAACAGCTTTTGGTTTACACTCATTGTTGAGTTATAGCGATTGTTATAACTGAAGGTGTAGCAGGTCAACAATCACCACTCGTAGTCAACTGGTAAACAGTGTGGTGAGTGGAAGGTAATGTCTTTGTGGCATTTGACAGAATGTACAAGAAGATGAAACTGACAGATGACGAAATTAGAAATTTGCTTGAGAGTTCAGACAGTGAATTTAGTGGTGAACTATTCTATTCGAAAGCTCAAGCAGTGAAACTGAAGATGTAGTCATGGAAATTCGAGATCAAGTAGTTTCCGACAGCAGCGAGTTGGATGAAAGTGAACAGGGTAAGTATTGATTTTTATTACTTTTTGCAGATATTTTGGAGTATATTAAGATGTGTTTCTCGATAGAGTGCCTAGTTTGCTAGTGTTCGGTTCTGTTTTCATATAATTTATAGATATTCAACCAACAAGAAGACGACCCAGGCCGAAAGCACAAATTGATCAACTTGAAAAAGACATGGTGGCCCCATCATGTATGATATGGAAGAGGAGCGCTTACGTAAATCAAAGGAGGAGGTCTGTAACTAACATAATGAAAACCCCGAAAGGAACTAAGCCAGGGATAGAACCTGATACACCAGGTAAAGCTTTTCTCATGTACTTCAATGATAACATACTGGATTACATTTTCATGTGTACCATTCAAAAGCTTGGATATCTTAGTGAATCATTTGAAGATATTTTCATAAAAAATTCGAAAGCATTTTAAAGGAAAGAAATTGTGAACAATTGGAATTATATTGAACTGTGGAGTCCATAGACAGAACAAGGACAGTTTACGTGATATATTTAGTAGAGAAAACTTTCCGATGTACCGAACTTCATTTTCGGAGCATAGACTGAGGTTCTTGCTGAAGTGCTTGCGTTTTGATGATACTCTAACTTGAGCAGCTAGAAAACAGGCCGACAAATGGCCACCTATCAGGGATATACGGAACATGATAGTTAGTAAATTGCCTGAGTTTTATAATCCTAGTGAGTCAGTCACAGTGGATGAAGAACTTGTGACCTTCCATGGGCGATGCCAATTCATGCTATATATTCCAACAAAACCAGGAAAATAAGAAATAGATGTGAACCTTTTATGTGATTCAGATACGAAATACTGCTTCGCTGCGGATTCCTACGCTCGAAAGCACGCTAGTAAGAAGAGCCATAACAGTGGCCCTGAAATAGTTAGAAGATTGATTGAAATGTCTAACATGAAACAATTTGGAAGAAATGTTACCATGGACAGAAAAGTTCACTACCGTTCCACTCGCATCTGATCTTTTGAAAGAGAAAATAACTACAGTTGGTACTATTCGAAGTGACAAACGTGATGTTCCTACAGACCTCTGTCCTGTTTCTCTAAAAAAAGCTACACCAGGAACAATCCGATTTGCCTTTAGTGATGATGCCACTTTAGTCAGTTACGTGCCTAAGAAAGGAACGGTTGTTACAGTATTGTCAACCCAACACCATGATATGAATGTGACGGAAAAGAAGCCAGACATCGACCTATTCTACAGTTGTACAAAGTCAGGAGTGGATACATTCGATAAGTGTGTAAGAACTTACAGCTGCCGTCGAGTAACGCGTCGATGGTCAATGGCGGCGTTTTCCAACTTGATTGACATTGCAGCATACAATTCATATGTTGTATTTCAAGATACGCACAAGAAATGGACAAAGAATTACCCGATAAAGAGTTCTGAAAGAAAGAAGTACCTGAAAGATCTTGCTCGTGAACTTTGTGACCTCAACATGAAAAGACGCGCTCAAAATGCTGTAGGCCTACACTCAAAATACACTACAGCGTTATCAACTTTTGGGTATGAGTGTAATCAAAATCAAGGTGCTGTGAGCAGAGGAAACAACGTTACGGAGCCACGACGGAAGGTAACACGTGCAGCTGTGCATAATCTGCCAAAGAAAGGACGCTGCTACTTAGGCACCAGACGCAAAGACCGTAAGTACATGAAGGCTTGCACTTCTTGCAGGAAGTATATCTGCCCTGCACACACCTAGAAAGAAGAAGTAGTCGGTATTGTAAAGTGTTCTGAATGTGAATTTGAGTAATCCTTGTAATTGTGAAATTAATACAAATAAATATAAAAACTATTTATTTTTTACTAAAATGTCCCAGAGACCCTTCCCCAGTAATAATAATCAACATTTTAATCTTCAAATCTGCTAAATTTATGGAAATACGTAAGTAATGTGATTTATCCTAGAAAGAGAATGTGTGATGGTTGTGGGGTCAGTCGCTGGTCCCTCCCATTGGCGTTGGCCAGTGCAACATGTAGCATTGGTATGCAACTGTTAATGGTGTGAAGTATCAACGTAATCGCTGTTCTGCGAGGTCTTGGAATATGAGTAATATGGCCCACCAAGCTGAAGCACCCTATAGAAGCCAATTCCGTAGCGACTGAGGTAGTGGTGTCGTTAAAGTATTGAACTATCGATTGTCGCCAAGAGTTATGTTTGCGGCCACTGTGTATCCCTCAAGCCATTTACCGTAACTAGTTTTTTCGTTAGTAAGTGGAATATAGACTGTATGTTTAAGCTCTCTAACTTAGAGCTCAGATCGACACCAGATGGACATGCAAATGCGATATTTAGCTGATGATGCTTTCTGTGAAGGTTGTGTGATGTTCCGAGGCTGCATGTAACTCTTTTGCTTTTATCCGGAAATAGTCGGCGGAGAATTGAATCCTGGTACTCACGGTAACTTCAGACATAATATAGAACTGAACTAGGCAATCGGTTCAGAAATGCTTATTCTGGACTGTTATTAATATGTTGTATGAAATGGAAGTCTGTGGCAGTTCGGTAGTTAAACCACGTTCTTTCAGGTAATGCAAGTGGAGCGAGGACGTAAGTGATACATTTTGGGATAGTCTTGAGAACGTGCTCGTAAGGCCTTATTGGTTAAGGTGACTGCTCACTATAAGAAAGGGGTCCAGCTTAGAAACCCAATAGGATAAAGATTAAATAACATATTCAGTTTAGGGAAAAGTATGCTTCGGGAAAAGTGGTAGTAAATTCTATATTGTGTCATAGCTTAACTGAATGACTTCTCCAAAGATTAATTTTCGCTATCAAAGCAAAAATTAGGTAATATACGAAATTAGATATATAATTACAGTTATTGGAACGACCGTGAGATCAAAAGTGTCCCCAACCCCTCAAAAACATACTTTTTCATTTTAGGTGCAATATATTGACACCTACTGCCAGGTACTCCATATCAGTGACCTCAGTAGTCATTAGACATTGTGAGAGAGGAGAATGGAGCGCTCCGCGGAACTCACGAACTTCAAATGAGGTCAGGTGATTGGGTGTCACTTCTGTCATACGTTTGTACGCGAGATTTCCACACTGCTAAACATCCCTAAGTCCACTATTTCCGATGTGATAGTGAAGTGGAAACGCAGAGGGATACGTACAGCACAAAAGCATAAAGGCCGAACTCGTCTGTTGACTGACAGAAACCGCTGGAAGTTGAAGAGGTTCGTAATGTGTAATATGAAGACATCTATCCAGACAATCACACAGGAATTCCAAATTTCATCAGTATCCACTGCAAGTACCATGACAGTTAGACTGGAAGTGAGAAAACTTGGATTTCATGGTCCAGTGGCTGCTCATAAGCCACACATGAAGCCGGTAAATGCAAAAGACTCCCCGCTTGGTGTAAGGAGAGTAAACATTGGACGATTGAACAGTGGAAAAACGTTGTGTGGAGTGATGAATCACGGTACATAATGTGGCGATCTGATGGCAGGGTGTGGGTATGACAAATGCCCGGTGAATGTCATCTGGCAGCGTGTGAAGTGCCAACAATGAAATAAGGACGCGGTGGTGGTATGGCGTGGTCGTGTATTTCATGGAGGGGGCTTGCACGCCTTGTTGTTTTGCGAAGCGCTGTCACGGCACAGGCCTACATTGATGTTCTAAGCACCTCCTTGCTTCCCACTGCTGAGCAAATCGGGAATGGCGATTGCATCATTCAACACGATCGAGCACCTGTTCATAAAGCACGGCCAGTGGCGGAGTGGTAGCACGACAATAACATCCCTGTAATGGACTGGTCTGCACAGAGGCCCTACCTGTATCCAACAGAACACCTTTGGGATGCGTTGGAACGCCGACTTCGTGCCAGGCCTCACCGATCGACATCGATATCTCTCCTCAGTGTTCACTCCGTGAAGAATGGGCTGCCACTTCCCAAGAAAACCTTCCAGACCCTGATTTAACGTATGCCTGCGAGAGTGGAAGCTGTCATCAAGACTAAAGGTGGTCCAACACCATATTGAATTCCCGCATTAACGATGGAGGGCGTCACGAACTTGTAAGTCATTTTCAGCCCAATGTCCGGATACGTTTGATCACATAGTGTATGTCGGTTGGGGAGCGCCATAAATAATTTAGTAAGTGCTCCGTGTAATTCATTGCAGAGAGAAGGCCAATTTTGTTTGTCTCTGATGAGGGACTCACTGATGACAAAACGGACAGCAGTACGTCTACTGCATCGCGGATGAGAAAGGAATTGATTCGTTATAGTGGCTTCTTAGGTGAAACGCAGAGGCTCACACATACACACACACACACACACACACACACACACACACACACACACACACTCAAGCAGAAACGATTTGCGGAAGAGAGGCGAAACACACAAACAACGTCTCCAACCCAGAGCAAAGGACTTGCAAAGATTAAATTTAGCGGTATGGAACAAATGCCCTCCTAATATGTGTGCCGACGAGAGAAGTTGTGGCGCGTGTGGCAACTACGGATGGCCTCATCAGAAACTCTGCTGAGGACGGCGACACCGAAACCAGGGGCACTGTGAACTTAGGCACGCTACGTCTCGCAGCATCACAAGGCCTTAATGATGCCCCCTACTGTACACTGTGCTCGTTTCGCAAGAGAGCGAGAGAGAGAGAGAGAGAGAGAGAGAGAGAGAGAGAGGGAGGAAGAAAAAGATGACGGGAACTGGAGACGGAGAGTTGCCAAATACGTGTGCGTGTGTGTGTGTGTGTGTGTGTGTGTGTGTGTGTGTGTGTGCGCGCGCGCGCGAGGGAGTCAGAGTTGCACACAGTAGTGAAAGGTCCTCCTGTCTCCGAGATGAACCATGGTTTACAGAGAGAGGGGCTAAATTAGCAACACACCAGGTTTGTAAGGCTTACACAACAGGACAAATATCTAAAATACAATCATGGCCGATAAACTGGAGCTCATTTTTTGAACAGGACGTTGGAAGAGCTAGTAAACAAGGAAGAGATAAGCGTTGGCATTTCGCAAGAAACCATGTCCCAACATATAAATAGGGAAGCTGTGAAATGTAAATACATTCTCTTAAAGTTGTGTAAAAATGTGAAACGTTCTTGAAGTCCACAGAATATACTGTCATTGCTTGCAGCACAACAGCATTGATAGAATTGTTACATGCTATTCGTGAAAGAAAGGGACAGAAAGAAATATTGTTCAGACTTGTGATGAAATAGGGCTTTACAGCTATCAAATAATTGGTAAACATCATCTTAAATGACAATCAGCTGTTTATTTTGTGTTCAGTGTAGCCGGTTTAGATGAGAAGTCCATTACGAAGCCGAAACTTGTCCCTTCAAATGTTGTAGTGACAAGGTGGTTACGCTTTGCTTTGGCCTGATATTACCAGGTATGTGCCGTGCCAGCACTGGTGCATCTTGTTGCTCGCGAGTCCACCTCCGCCGCGGTATGCGTCGGGATCGTGTCCGACGCCGACAGATGATGTTCGCTGGCACGAGCCTCACTGGCGCGCGAGGCGTGCATTGCGGTGTGTGTGGGGGTGGTGGTGGTGGGGGGGGGGTGAGACGGTGCGCCTTCATCTTAGTTACCGTGGAACTTGTACGAACTCGGACTGTTCATGTTTGACAGCAACTGGCTTGGACCACGCATTGGAGATTATGTGCTCAAACTGTGATTATATCCAAGGAGATAGGCAATATTGCAGAGGATGCTTATTGTTACTGATACTGGAGATTGGCAGTGGTCGCTGTGTCCTAGTGAACCACTCACAGTGCTTATCGCACTTCCGACGACGTGGCCTTGTGCATTACTGTGTAACTGACTACCTTTCGACATTGTCCCTACAGGCTATTAACTCAAGTTTTGTTGCAGGCGGCATTTTATTGCACTATGGTGTCCAGAAAGCACCAAAGCCGGTGTGTAAGAGAGTGTCGTTATTGGCGGGAGAAGAAAGAACCAAGAGGAGAGATTGAAGTCATATGGAAGTATTTGACTCCGCAGTAACACACTGAAACGGAAGGGAAGACACGTTACTTTATTTCATTAATAGTTGTAGTAATCTGTTTTCTGTACCGTATATGCGTGTTTGCAAGAATTCTTTTCGTTCGAAGCTAATGATACTGTGTCTCTTGAAGAATTTATTTCTATACCCTGTAATTAAATGCCATTCTGTCTTATGTAGTGCTGTTGATGGTATCTCTCAGTGGGCATACACAGTGAGTGACTATGATATAGGGGAACTATTCCTCTGTCACGTTGTCAAATTTGATACTATTATTACATTTGATTATACAGAAATTGCTAAGTCATTTCAGGGAGGACTTTGTGTAAATTTTCTTTCTAGTGATCTTTCATGAAATACCAATTTATACTTAATAGTTGGTATGTTTTTTTATTTAGCATTTTCATGTGTTGCGGAGCCTGAGGACTGCAAGTTTGCTAGATGTTTAATAAATGTGTGTTTAATGTGCTGTGTTTACTCTGCTATTTTTCTAAAATCATAGGCAACATTAGTTACTGACTGATTTCAGACATTATTGCATGTTAAATTTTATTAACTTTTGGAGCGTCCTTTTTAAAAAGATTGTATATGACAAGTAAAGATCTCCTAAGGCTCAATCAATCGTTCCGCCCCATTCACTTCCAGCTTGCTGTTGCAGGTTTTAACATCTCTTTCGGCCGTATCACGAGCTCGAAAGGGGGAATTATGAGAGAAATTGTTAACATTGACCATAAGAAACAATCATCGTGTTCGTCTTCCCTTGCTTAGCATAAACATGAAAAGCAAAAGGTGGATGTTAGGATCAGACTTGAAGATCAGTTTGTTCCTGAAGTTGGCACAGGCTGCTAACGAATGCGGTACATTGCACGATACATTCTCTATTAAACAGTTCAATAATTCTATCGGCACTTTGAGAAGCAGGAGAGCCATGGTATAGACTGACAGGATTATATCTTCGTCTCCTCTGTACTCTAAGACACTTTTGCTGTATGATTTACGTCCGGAGACCTCTCTTGTCATTCCAGCTGCCACCAGTTATAAGGACAGCTTTACTACATCGGCAGTACATCTACATCTACATTTATACTCCGCAAGCCACCCAACGGTGTGTGTAAGAGGGCTCTTTACGTGCCACTGTCCGCGGTGGATATTTCTCTAGCACTTCTATATCAAATATGTTGCCGATAACTCTCATATGTAGCTTGAGGCATGTAAAGTGTTCTTTCATCTACAAACGAACACATCATCATCTACATTCATGGATTAGGTTCGAGGAACCTGTCCCAGCCTCGGCGTCTTTGCTCCAACGATTCCTAGGTCCATCTATGTCCCTTACCCATTGGTTACACATCGTAAAACATTTTAGGCTATCTATCTTCTTCCTTCTTGTCTACGTGTTGCTTTCATTTCTGTTTATACGTGTCAGTTATTTCTGTTACAGCAAAAATTTCAAGCAAATTTCTAGTAACTTCTTTTCACCCTTTAACTCATCTGACATATTCGTTTCTGACATCACTACTCGATTTTAGTCTTCCTTGTTTAGTATCCAATCTTCAGATCCGTTAAATAGTACAAGAACAGTTAGTTTATTCAGAATTTTAACTGAATTTTTAGCTATCTTTTGGTTACTGTTTTTTATTGTTGCACACATAATTAGAAATATATCTGTTTTATCGATTATGTCTTTATCGTAATCAAAAGAACTGTCGCATTGCGGGTAGTTAAAATCGCGTGCTTACTCGACGATCTTGATTTCTAGCACTATTTTTGAGCGTAATTGCTGTTTCCCTGGGAATACCATTACTTTTTTCTTTTCTGTGGATATTTTGAAATTATAAAGCTGGTTAATTTGATTTAATTTAAAAATATTGCTTTCCAGTTCTTCCTCTACAGTTGCTACTATAGTACGGTCATCAACATGCATTACTGTTTTTACATAATGGTTCTTATCTAAGTTTTTCCCTTGTTGTTTCTTGTGTCACCATTCTATTTTGGAAGCATATCATTCATATTTTAACTGAATAAAACTGGAGAAAAACTGCAATCTCTTTTAACTCCTAGGTTGTTAAAATGCTGTTTTTGGTTATTCTGTTCCCTGTTTATATCAAAATTTAGTTGTTATTTCTTATTTTGTTAGGTGTTTATGTAACAAATTTAGTTCCATTGTGTAAGCTCCTCAATGCCCATTTCAAGTGTCGAGGAATATTATTTATATTGAGAACAATTTTGCCCCACTTAATCCATCAAATGTCTCGATGTGGTCGATAAAAGCTGGGTGTGTCTCATTAATAAATTCTTTTCTCTTGTCTATCAATATTTTCAACTTAAGTATATTATCCATTGTTGCTTACCAAGTCTAAATCCACCCTAATTGTCAGTTAAATTGTTGCAACGATTGGTATTAACAATAGAGCTAAAATTTATGCATATACTTTATATCCAGCTATTTAAAACTTGTTCCCGTATAATTATTGCAGTTTTCTTTTTCTCCTTTCTTTTAAAACATTGAGTACACTATGCTGTTGACCAGACTTCCGGTATTCTCGATTTCTCCTACCATTAATGTAGGAAATGTAAAAATCGTAGTTTGAGGGAAACTGTTGTATTTTAATAACTTGCTGTTAATGCCATCTGTAGCAGCTTTTTTTTCCTTTTTTCAATATATCTTGAAACTTTTTCTAACTGTGCTAATATTGGTACATCTAACCCTTCTCCATGCCCATATATTTTTGTTTGTTACATAAGGTTTTCGTCATAGTACAACTTTTTTTGTGTGTTCTTTCCATTGTCTTACATTGATTATGTTCATTTTTATTATATGTTTTTTCTTATCTACTTAAATGTTTCATTCACATATAACAGCTGTAGATTACTTGTATATCCGTACCAGCTGGCCCTGTGCCCTTTACCACCATGTCATTTAAGAGTTGCTCTTTTTCACTTGTACTGTGCTCTTAGTTCTGGCGTCTTTGTTTGTATTGTAGATATGCGTCCTTTCTCTTGTTACCTTTTCTAATTCTTCTTTGCATAACCTACATCACATCTTATGTCTCTTAAATCTTATTCCTAGAGCTTTAGAAGCTGTTTCCTGCACACTGCTACTTATATTTTCCCATTTTTCGTTAACATCTTCGTTGATGGAGTTCATTAGCAACTGTTCATTTAATATATTTTCATATAATGTTTTAATTCTTTTACGTTAATGTTGTTTCTTCATTTCAGTGAGTTCATTACTACATCTCTGGCATGTTAAAATAATCATTTTAAAGTTATTAAATAATGACCAAAATAGCTGTCGCTTCCTCTATATACCCTTGGGTCGTTCATCACTGATAATATTATTTCGTTAGTTACTATATAGTAAGTTTTGATCTATGATCTCGGCGTCACCGTGTGTAGCTGTGGATATCGTTTCGTTAAAAAAGCTGTTAACAATTTCGAGGTTTTGTGAATTTCCTTAAGTTATGTTTTCATTACTTCCTACTTGGGTGCCAGTTACATTAGCAGTTACATTAGTTATAAATTGGTTCCAATCTCTTTCTTAAAATCTTCAAGTAACAAGATTTTCATTTATATTTATGTTATCTCCCTAGAGGGTCAATTCCTACAACCAGGTCCCGCTACTACAAAACATGTAACTTTCAATAGCGTTCCTGTTAATGTACTGTCCAGCAATTATGGTCAAGGTGATCGTATTATCAGTTCATGCCGCAAAGTCAAGCGGGCCTAATGTGTAAAGAACATGTTAACTAACAGGACGAAAAAATAGTACATATCTTTTCCCTTGCACGTCATGAATCATGCACAAACGGCTGGTGGCCTAGAATACAAACAAAATACAACTAATCTCAGGAAGGTAGACTTGAAATGTCTCCCACAAAAAAATTAGCTTCCAAGTTTCTCATTCGTCAGTACTTTACTAATTTTCTTCAGTTTGGGACAGTTACCAAGCATGGTTGATTGAGTAAACTCGGAAGATTGAAATAAGAGTCGCGTCTTCGCGCAGAATCGTCTAGTAAGCGCTAAAGCGTCACAGAGATGCTAAAATAACTCTAATGGCAGACGTTGTAGGATAGGTGTTGTGCATGACCGAGTGGTTTACTGTTAAGGATCGCAGTGTTTAGGTTTACTGAAGAAATACGGCAAATTAACTGCGTATACGAATAAAATTATGTCAGATACTGCCCCCAACTTCGTTGTATACTGGGGTGACAAAAGTCATTTTCTAGCGAATGCACTTATACAGAGGCAGTAGCATCGCGTACACAAGGTATAAAAGAAAAGTGCTTTGTCGGAGGTGTCATTTATACTCAGGTGATTCATGTGAAAAGGGTTTCGACGTGATCAAAAAATGGTTCAAATGGCTCTGAGCACTATGGGAATTAACTTCTGTGGTCATCAGTCCCCTAGAACTTAGAAGTACTTAAACCTAACTAACCTAAGGACATCACACACATCCATGCCCGAAGCAGGTTTCGAACCTGCGACCGTAGCAGTCGCGCGGTTCCGGACTGAGCGCCTGAACCGCTAGACCACCGCCGCCGGCTTTCGACGTGATCATGGTAGCGAGAAGGGAATTAACAGATTTCAAACCTGGAGTGGTAGCTGGGGCTGGCCGCACGGGATATTCCATTTCGAAAAGCGTTAGGAAATTCAGAATTCCGAGATCCACAACGTGTTGTAACCTCCCCACAAAAATTTATGACAATTATTAAATATAAATGGAGCCAAGTGTTACTTCCCCGTGAAAATTTCTAGTGACAATGCTAATGAAAACGTGTGCCAAATGTTGACTTCGTACAAAATTAACCCTAAAATGAACCTGATAAATTTTATAAGGGCAGCTGCGCTGTCCCTCGGCCCTGCGCGATTATAAAATGTGAACAAAAAAAAAAACAAAATTCTTACGTCAGTAAACTCCCTCAATATCTGCTCTTGTTTTGCGGCACAGCTCCGTGCAATGCTGGCGTATATTTAATTTTGATTCTTGGAGGAAACGCATTGGAAAAATTCTTTAAATGGGAATGATTGCCTTTCTTTAGAAGATTTACTTTATAAAAAAAATTATTATTGGGGCATTTCTTGAACAAATTAATTACAATTATAATACATTATTAGCTGAGCGCAATGCTGCTTCATTACCTTATTTAACAATATACCTCGTCCTGAATCGTGACCAGAGACCCATGTCGACGCCCGCCGACTCCTCACACACAACTACAGTCATGTCGCGCGCACTACTGCTCTCCAACTGAACTACATTCTCTCGCGACTCGCTACGTGTAACTACTGCACTCACGCGCGGTCAAGCGCAGACTAGCAACGATAAATAACTCTCTGGTCAGAGATTCTGTCATGCCTCGCCATCGCTGCTACTGAATACATACGTGTTTCATAACCCTCCACTGGGGAGGGGGGGGGGGGCAAAAATTTGGCAGCGATGGTGAGTCATTTGGACTTGCCATGAGCAACTAATTTTTTTTAACTAATTAACTTTACAATCACAGAATATTCCGATGTAGTTCATGAAGTAAATGTTGTGCACATGCACCGAGTACAGAATATATATACAATGAGTACAAAACAAATGACATAAGTGCACATGCACTGAAAAACAGAATGGCATAAAATCATGTTGACAAGTGACATAAGTGCACATGCACTGTAGTTCAGAATATATGAGCAAATCAAAATGTACATACAATGAGTAGTAATCATGTTAGAAAATTACAAACGTGCACTTGCACTGTAATTCAGAATATTTCAGCAAATCGAAAAGAATGTATAGGCCATGAATATAAATCATGTTAGCAAAAATGATTTTCACTATGTTACAAGAATTAGGATAGGAAAGGGAAGGACTGCGTCATGGTTGTAGCACTTTATGTTGCACGCAGCTGCACTGAAAGTCCATATCTTTCCACAGAAGTACAACACCAAGTGAGACAATCTGAATTTCTTTTCCCAGAAGTGTTTATCAGCGTAGCCAAGACACTGAAATGTCGTAGTAATATTCCATGTTATCATTTTGGCAATACATCAGGTACACCAAACATTGGGACCATAATAACGTCTCCATCGCTCACGGTGGTGGACAGCATGTCGTGTCAACACCACGTTCTTGTAAGGTACACCAACGTAGAACCAGTGAAAAAACCAAATATAGTGCTGCATGATCATGAGGATATACAGGACAAATGGATATTGCAGTAATTTCTGGTAGTTAGGTCAGAAGGTGAAGGACATTAAGTCACATACTAGTCTTCATTGGGAATTACATTAGTGGTTTGCGGCATTCATAGCCCAGTTATTGAACATTTCTGTACCATGTATGTAGTATTACAGAAAAAATTTTCATTAATTGATTTACAGACAACATTGTCATTGGTCATTTCAATACCGTAATCAGTAGCGTTCATTTCCCAGTTACAAAGCATAATCAGTAGCATTCATTTCCCAGTTACTAAGCATAATCAGTAGCATTCATTTCCTTGTTACAAAGCATAATTAGTAGCATTCATTTCCTAGTTACAAAGCATTATTAATGATTGGTCATTTAAATACAGTAATCATCTCAATACAGTAATCAGTAGCATTCTTTTCTCAGTTACAAAGCATAATCAGTAGCATTCATTTCCTTGTTACAAAGCATTATTAGTAGCATTCATTTCCTTGTTACAAAGCATTATTAATTATTGGTCATTGCTGTACCGTAATCAGTAGCATTCATTATTCAAGTGACATATTATTCATAGCTGATCAGCATTACTCAAAACTCTCTTTAACTGGTATCATTATTTGGGACTGGTAATACATTTTTTGTTGGCAATGCATTGCTTTGGGTAATTATAGGGGAAAGCAAGGAAAAAAGAAAAAAAAAATTGCTTCTGGGTTGTTGCTGTAAATGAAAATGTGTAACGTCATTCGTCATGAGTCAGCTGTAGCAAGGTTATGAAACAAGTAGAGTATATGTAATCACATTCATAAGTGACATAGATTTAATGAACAACTGCTAATAGCACATTAATTTCATAAATCATTTCTCCTGCAAAAATATACAAAAAGTGGATTATTAAGCTGAAGGATGAAATGCATTTTATGCTGAAAAGTAGTGAACTTCGAATTAACAGGTAGTGAAATGTGTATAAAAATGTGTTCCATAGCTGTCCTTTCCAAAACCTTCCGCCATTATACTATGCAATATAACACCTGCTGTCAAAGCAAACTGCAACAAATACTTAAATAACTACATAGCATAAATACATAACTTCAACAATACCCTCATCTGTAAAGAAACAAATTCATTATCCATCACTTCATTACCATAACTCTATTATTATCATCACCTGTAAAGAAAAACTTCATTATCTATAGTAGCATATTCTTCATCATTATTCATCATCTGCAAAATATAATCACTTCATTACTCATTATACAACTATTCCTTATCTCTAGTATATTCCATCACTGAAACTAAGATGTGTAGTTCTGTCTGACAGCCTGCATCAATCACCTCGTATTCTGAAAGAAGAAATTAGTTAAGACTGCTATTCTACGATGTGTATAGTATATTCATGTTAATGCTTGTCAATTCTGATCCATTTACTCTTCCTCATAAGGTTTTTGCATCTTCTTTCGTTTATTCTGTAGCTGAAATTCCCATTTCTGCTTAATTTATTTCCTTGACACGCATCATTTCTTTCTGAAATTGATAAACAAAGATTAATGTCTTGCATTTAAATCATATACCCATTAGATAAAAACTGGTTTATAGTAACATAACTGAGCGTACAGCATAACATGACAGAAAACGTAATATGTCCGAAACATAGAGAGTGTTCAAAAGCAAAATGTACATAGAATATCATAATGCAGCAGCTAAAAAAAAAAAGTAAAGTAGTCACGATGTTGAGATATCATAAGGCAAAAATATCAAAGTCAACTGGTGTTTGTTACATCTTAACTAATTCATAGTGCATACAAACAAAACAGGAAAACAATCATACATACAAAAAATGGAAATGTGCACGGTCTGATGTGTAATGACAAGTAGAGCGACCTGCTAACCTTACCTTGCCGGGCACTTGCCAAGAAAAAATACGACAGTCATCAGTAGGTAATCACATAAATATAATTGCATTAATGGTCATACAAATGTGTAAGTTCATCTGAAAAAATATGCACGCTCTGATGCGTAACGACAAGAAGAGCGACCTGCTAACCTTACCTTGCCGAGCATTTGACAAGAAAAAATACGATAACCATCAGTAAGTGTTCATGTGAATATAATTGCATAAGTGGTCATAAATAAAAAATTAGGAAATGGCATTACAGTGTGATAAATCATAAAGTATGTTCACTCAATAAAAGGTTTAATGTTTGAGACATGGTGATTGCCTTTACTTTTTCTGGTTCTCAGAATTTCGACGTTTACTACATTGGGGTGAGGAATGCTGCGAATCCGGTATGGACCTGCGTATAAAAGTTCAAATTTACTGCACTTACCTTTTATTTTGTTGGATAAATAGTGTGTACGTACTAATATCTTCTGTCCAATGTAAAGTCACGGCGTATACAAACCTGTTTTTGCTGTCTTCTCCGGCGCTCTGCGGCACGTTTGATGTTGTTCAGCGCAATGTTAATTATTTCATGGTGTCGTAGTCGACGAGATGTAGGAAAGTTTACTAATTCTTTAATTTTGTTAGGTGGTTCAACATTTTTCAGTATAACAGACGGAGATAGCACAGTCGATTCATGTGGTATGGAATTAATTACATCCTGGAATGAGTGTATGTATGTGTCCCAATCAATATGTCTTTTATGGCAATAAATTCTACACAGTTTACCAATTTCTTTCATAAATCGTTCACAGGGGTTCGAAGAAGCGTGGTACTTGGATAAATAGATCGGAGATATGTTTCTAGCTCGTAACATACGTGTCCATATAGCAGATCGAAATTGTGATCCATTGTCAGAAATTACTTTCAACACATGCCCTACATGAAATAAAAAATGTTTTACAAATGCTTTCGAAACAGTTTTAGCAGTAGCTTTGCGTAACGGAGTGAAGGTAACAAATTTTGAAGTAAGTTCAACAGCGACAAAGATGTAGCAATAACCTCTATTAGTTCTGGGAATCGGACCAAAAATGTCTACAGCGCCATATGTCTTAATTTAACAGGTACAATGGGATATGATGGAGGAATATGTGAAGTTGTGTCTGACTTAGCTTTCTGGCAAATTTTACATGACGCTAAAACTCGTCGAATACGTTTCTCCATGTTGGTAAAATAACAGTTCTGTCTCAGTATAAGAAAACATTTTCTGGCTCCGTAATGTGCATAACTTAAATGAGTATACCATATTAATATGTTAACCAGTTCATTAGGAATGCATAATAACCAATTGTTGCTGTCAGGATGAGAGCGGCGAAACAGAATGTCATTGCGTACAGTGTAATTGTTTCTAATCGTAACATTATTCTTATCCTGCCAAAGGTGTTTAATTTCTTTCTGCACGTTGTCTTTATTTTGCTCCTTTGCTATGTCCTGTAATGACGACGAAATAAAATTTTCAAATGCAACTTGTTGAATGTACATAACACTGAAATTTGCTTTGCAGAAGTTGGTAGCGATTTCTTGCTGATTGTTGCTGAGATAACGAGATAGTGCGTCCGCTACAATATTTTGTGTGCCGGGAATTTGAACTATTGTAAAATTAAATTCCTGTAGATAAAGTTTCCATCTTCTTAATCTATCGTGAGTAAATTTAGCTGAAAGTAAAAATTGTATTGCTCTATGGGCTGTGTAAACGGTGGTATGTCTTCCATAAAGAAAGTGCCGAAATCTCGTAAAGGCCCAAACAACACATAATGTTTCCAGTTCTGTGACAGAATAATTTCGTTCAGCAGGTGATAGAATGCGACTTGCAAATGCGATGTTTTTAATAATTGTAGAGCCATCTTCTTCAATTCCCTGAAAAATATGTACGCCTAAAGCTGTGTTGGAACTATCGGTGGCAATGGAAAAATTTCTGGTAAGATCTGGGTGCGATAAAAGTGAAGCATTCAACAAGGCTTCTTTCAGGGTTACTAATTCAGAATGTGCTTGCTTATCCCAGGACCAAATAGTGTTTTTACCTGTCAATTGGCATAATCTAGATGTGTCTAAAGCAGAGTGATGAATAAATTTACGAAAAAAGTTAATTAAGCCCAAAAAACTGCGTAGTTGCTTCTTCGTCGTAGGAACAGTAATGTCACGTAAAGCTTGACGTTTTTCCGGGTCAGGCGCAATGCCTTCTGCTGAAATTACATGTCCAAGAAATTTTATAGAAGTTTTGCCAAAATCCGATTTACTGAGGTTAACCGTCAGTCCTTGTGCACGAAAAGTTTGTAACAGACGTTCAAGAATCATATTGTGCTCAGATCAGTTAGCTTCTGCGATAAGAATGTCGTCTACGTACGTCGTGATTCTGTCTTTAAGTTCTGTCGGAAGTATTGTGTTCAAACCGCGAATAAAAGCTGCAGAAGAAATAGTTAAACCGAATGGTAATTTACAAAATTGATAACAGTCGCCAAAACAAAGAAAAGCTGTGTATTTTCTGCAATTCGGATGAAGCTGAATTTGCCAAAATCCCGATTTCAGATCTAATGTAGAATAAATAGCAGTACCGTGAAATTTCTGTAGTAGTTCCTCTAGTGTCTGTGGTCGATCTGTTTCATTAATAATTATGTCATTGATGTGACGTGAATCAAGTACGAGGCGAAGGGAGCCATCCTTTTTCTTAACAATATGTAGCGGGTTTATGTACGGAGTAACTGCTGGTTCAATAATTCCTTGATCAAGCATATCCTGCAATTCTTCCTTAACCTGTTCTCTATGAATATATGGAATGGGATAATGCTTGGCTTTAAATGTATCATGCTGTTTGACTTGGAATTCATACATAAAACCGGACATAGTACCAGGAACGTTGTCAAAAACTGGAGCTTGCTGTAAAAGAATTTTGTGTAGTTGCGTCCGTTCGTCGTCTGTATTTGCATTGCTTTGTTTAACTTTATCAGAAATCATCTGCATTACGTCGTAGTCAGCTTCGTCTGGACTATTATAGTTATGTACGTACGTATCCGTGAACAATGTGGAATTACAGTCTATGCTACGTGATACGGAAATGACCTCTGTCCGATTAGTTGTTTGTTCTTCTGCAGATAAAGAGTGCTGGAATTCTAAAGCCAATTGTACAATCTCGTCCTTCAACATTAAATAGGAATTTTGAAAATCAATAACTGCGTCGTGTGGTACCAGAAAATTAGTACCTAAAATAATGTCTGTTGTCAATAAAGGAACAATCCAAAAATTTGAGTGAAATGTGTGACCTTTAATACAAAATGATAAATGTGTCTGTAATTTAACATCTACTCCTTTACTCGACACTGCTCCTTTCACTTTCGTTTTGCCTAATGGTAATGTAGGATAGGTATTCTCTTTGTTACACTCGTTAAAAGTTTCTTCATTTATTACTGACATAGGTGATCCGGAATCGATTACTGCTGTAAATTTCGATGAACCAATTTTAATTTCGATGACAGGGTGTGAAATGGTTTTTTGTACAACCGGTCTTTCCTGTAAAAGAGTGTCTCGGATGTCGTCGAAAGTAATTACATTTTCGTGAACAACATTCTGCGTGTCAAAGGTAGTGCTTGTGTTACTGCAAGATGCGACCTGTACAGTATCTAGTCAGATTCTATCTGACGTGTTATTATTGTCAGGACGATTCTGTGGCATTTCGACTATTTGAACTGTTCTATCATTTCTTCCAGACGTATTACGCTCTGGATGATACCTACTGTCGGGTTCATTCATGAGAATATGTTCTTGTGGATAATTTTGCTGTTGGTAAGACCGACTGTTGTTAGATGTACGCTGAAAATTGTCCTCATTATTTTTACGTCTGTCGTAATAGTCATTCCTATACGGTGTATTGCGATAGGAATTGAAGTACTGTGTTTTCTGCACGTAGTTGTTCCTTTGCTGCCGTGCGTTACTATTTGTTGTACCAGGGACTATACGTCCACGCGGCGAAACATTAAAGTTAGGTTGACCTTGTGCATTACATTGTTGGTTAGGTATTCTAACCGGCTGATTTTGTTGCAGTTGTTGTGAAAAACCTCTATTGTTACAAAAAATGTGGTTCTTCTTGCTGACAATTTTCTCGATACTGATAATCAAAATTTTGTCTGCTATTAAAGTTCTGGTGGTTGTCGTTCCTAAAGCGTCTGTTACCTTTGCTATTGAAATTACGTGGTTGACCGTAATTCCTGTAAGTTTTTTGGCCTTGGTTGTCATATGAAAAATTTTTGTTTACGAAGGAGTAATCAGATTGCTGCACTTCTAAAAGCTGCAGCAGATCCCTGAATGCCGAAATATTTTCTTTTTGCTGTCCCGTTAAAAGTGACACTCTTAATAATAGTGGCAATTTAGAAATACATAATTGAATGAGTGCAGATTCACTATATGGTACACTTAAGTACTGGTTTTGTGGGACCATATGCTCAAAAAATTGCGTGACACTGGGAAAATTTGTGTTCTCATAATTTGGTAAACTAATTACCTGATCTCTAATTCCGCGCTGTGTCGTCTTCGACCAATACGCTGACAAAAAGGCATTCTGAAACTCTTCTACCGAATACCATTGCCTCGCGATCGGTCTCATACGAGTTGCCGGTTCGCCTTCCAAAAAACTACAAATAAATTCAAGTTTATGTGTTACGGGCCAAGTCGGTGGAAAAGCAAAGCTAAATTGTTGTATCCAATCCAGTGGGTGAATCTGTGTCCCGTCATTTTCAAACACTTTAAATTTTCTCACTGACAGAAAATGTTTGTAGACAAATTATCATCTCTGTATGACGGAACAGGTTCAGGATTGTATGGGAATCTATTTGACTGTGGCTGTTCTGAATCTAACTCAAGTACTCTCTGTAGATTACCTAAATTATACGCGCTGCGTGAGTCTGAAAAATGTTCGCAAACTGGCGTCTGCTGTGATGTGTTATTAACTGAAATATTTTTTATCTCTGTTACCTCTTGCTGTAAACTTGACAACTTTCTACGTAATGTATTATTAGATGAATCGATCTCATAGATTGTCTGTTGTAGATTTTGGAATTCAGATGTTTGATTAATTGAAACCGGTGCATTATCGTCTGATTTACTGTCATTATTACTTTCTATAACGTCAATACGACTGGCCAATTCATCATATTTTTCAGTCAGTATTTTTACCTGATCATCGGTTTTAGTGTCACAGGCATTAATCTGTTTTTGCATTTTACGTGTGGTTTCGTTCAGTTTTTTAACGTCAGCTTTGATGTCATCGGAATCCCGTGTTAGTTCTAATTGTTCGAGTCTGTCGGTCACTGTTTGAATATCTACTGTGTGCGTATCTGTTTTTGATTTAAGATCAGAAATTTCATCATGTAATTCGGTGTTCAACTGTTCGATTGTATTAAATTTGTCGGACACTGTAGTAATATTGTTATCTACGTATGTTTTGCTTTCGCAAACAATTTACGTTTGTCTTCTTGTCTCTGTGCTGTGATTGTTTCCATTACTTGTCGTTTTACTTTATTTTGATCCAGTATAAATTGACGGAAACGCGTATTACTGTTTTCTAGGTGGTGATTAAAACGCTCGTCAATTTGACTGTTCTGTTGTTCGAATTTCGCGTCTATCTTTGCATCCATTGCGCGCGAAAGTTCTGCTGTCATTAATTTAAACTCGTCGCGTAATTGTATTGCCTTTTCAGAGCATTGTTTACCGACTGCGCTAATTTCCTCTCTAAGTGTTTCTTTTGTAGCTGTTTGCATATCCCTTAATTCTTGAGCAACAGATCTAATTTCTTCGCTACTTTTTCTTGAACAAGCCTCAATTTCCTCGCGTAACTGTTCTTTAGTATCATGACACTGCGCGGCAACGTCTCTAATTTGTTCACTAAGCAGTCCGGAATTGTTGTCTAACTTTTCATTTAACTGTCTGGAATTGTTGTCTAATTTTTCATTTAACTGTTGTTTGAGATTTTCGTTATTTTCATTAAGCTGTTGTTTGAAATCTTCACTCTGTTGTTTGAAATCTTCCTTAAGGTTGTCTTGTTTTTTATTAATTTCACTAAGTTGTTGTTTGAAATCTTCCCTAAGTTGTTTGTGATTGTTGTCTTGTCTTTTATTAATTTCATTAAGTTTTTGTTGTAGCAATCTTGCCATACTTTGTTCCAAGTCAATATTACCGGTTCTATTCTCTGTGCTAATTGATGACGTACCTGCAATTGTCACGTTTTGTGTAACCATTTGGTTATTCTGTGATTCTTAAAAATGTTTGCTAATCGGACGTGCACTGTTATTCACTAAATCGGGATTAAATAAACCCGACGCATTCTGATTACACTGTTCGGTTTCGTTAGACAAATTTGTCTGTTCGTCACTTGAATTTTCCAAACCGGGTGTGTTAAGCAGGGGGGCAGCGCTCATTACAATAGAGCGCCCCGCGTCATCAATTGTCGTCAAATTAACAGAGGAGACAATTGAGTTCGTTTGCTCATCATTAAGATATAAATCATCATTAGTGGTTGGAACGCACTGATTGTCAATGAACGCAGGAGTGTCATCATTACATTGCGTGTCACAATTACTATCGGTGAAGTTGTTTAAGTCGGATATTTCACTCATTATACCTCGCGATGCACTATTAACAGTCTTTCGCGGCATTTTTACACAAATCACAATAGTTCAATAATGAAACAAAGACAATACAAAATGCAACAAATACAAATATAACAAAGAGCAACAAATTGCCGATGACCTGTGAGAGAAAATCACAAAATTAGTAAAAGCGTTGCGCCAAATGTAAATTATATTAAGTTAATAAGAGCAGATATCTGGCTACTTCTCAGAAGATTCTCAAAGAAATACGATCCTGGACCGGATGTCGCCAAGTGTAACCTCCCCACAAAAATTTATGACAATTATCAAATATATTTGGAGCCAAGTGTTACTTCCCCGTGAAAATTTCTAATGACAATACTAATGAAAACGTGTGCCAGATGTTGACTTCCAACAAAATTAACGCTAAAATGAAACTGAAAAATTTTATAAGGGCAGCTGCGCTGTCCCTCGGCCCTGTGCGATTATAAAATGTGAACAAAAAAACCAAAGTTCTTACATCAGTAAACTCCCTCAATATCTGCTCTTGCTTTTCGGCACAGCTCCGTGCAATGCTGGCGTATATTGAATTTTGATTCTTGGAGGAAACGCATAGGAAAAATTCTTTAAGTGGGAATGATTGCCTTTATTTAGAAGATTTACTTTATAAAAAATTATTATTGGGGCATTTCTTGAACAAATTAATTACAATTATAATATATTATTAGCTGAGCGCATTGCTGCTTCATTACCTTATTTAACAATATACCTCGTCCTGAATCGTGACCAGAGACCCATGTCGACGCCCGCCGACTCCTCACACACAACTACAGTCATGTCGCGCGCACTACTGCTCTCCAACTGAACTACATGCTCTCGCGACTCGCTACGTGCAACTACTGCACTAACGCGCGGTCAAGCGCAGACTAGCAACGATAAATAACTCTCTGGTCAGAGATTCTGTCATGCCTCGCCATCGCTGCTACTGAATACATACGTGTTTCAGTGTGCCGAGAATACCTAATTTCAGGCATTGCGTCTCAATACGGACAACGCAGTGGCCGACGCCCTTCACTTCATGACAGAGGACGGCTGCACTTGCATAGAGTAGCGTACAAGCAAAACTGTGTGAAAGAAGCGCTGATATCAAAGTGGAACATACGACGAACATACCCGTTGGTTTAGTGTGGCGAAATGTGTAATTAATAGGCTACAGCAGCAGACGACCGACTTGAGTGCCTTTGCTATCAGCACAAGAACGCCGGCAGCGCCTCTCGTGGGCTTGTGACATATCGGTTGGACCCTAGACGACTGAAAGCCTTTGCTCTGGTTATTTGAGTTCAGATTTCAGTCCATAAGATCTCACGGCAGGGTTCACAGACCCAACTAAGCGACAGACCTAAGTTTTCAAAATGGCACTGCGCAAGCTGCTTGTGGTTTCATAACTGTGCGGGCAATGTTTACACGGAAGACTTGGTCGTCTGGTCCCGCTGAACCGATCATCAAAGATTTTGTTCGGCTGCTTGGAGACCATGTACAGCCAATCATGCATTTTATGTTTATGACAACGATAGAATGTTTGTGGATGATAAGGTGCGATGTCACTGTGCCACAGGTGTTGGTATGAAGAAGATTCTTACATTCGAGTGAATGATTTGACAACTCAGATCACCAGACAGGAAACCCATAGATAATTTATAGGGACATAATCGAGAGGTCAGTTACAGCAAAAAATCCTCCGCCGGCAACACTTTCGCAATTGTAGACCTCTATAGGGGCAGCAAGGCTCAGTATTTTAGCAGGGGACTTCCAACGACTTGTAAGTCCGTGCCACGTCGAGCTGCTGCACTATACCTCAGTGTACGGTTCCCACATACTCTTCCAAAATTTCTAACCTGTTACGATGCCTGCGGTCTCAGTTTGAAGTAAGATAGCACAATATCGATTCGAACCATTAGCTTGCCACTGCTAATAAATGAATTAACATCCATTACATTCTTGACACGTTCCACATAAAAGGTACCAAGAATGCTTACATTTGTTGAATACGCTGCCAATTCAACAGATGCAGTGCCACTTATTCACCGTTACGCAAAGTCGTCACATAGATATGCTTGTATAAACTGTGTTGTGGCCCTCTGTGATAGAAATAGAGGCAGTTACACGCAATATGCGCTGCTGTCTTTACCTGTTTCCATTATACAAGACATTTTGAATAATTGGGTATAGTTACGCATCGTGAACCAAACATACATCTTTGAGAACATTTTCCAGCCATTAGAGCTCTTGTTTATGGTAAATCTCTCTTGGTGAGGTGTGGCACTTGTAGATAGTTGATTAACACTGTCACAGATGCGACCGTTTTGACAGAAAAAGCAACTGACTACTTATTACTTTTGAATGCATTACGGGAACAGCAGTATATAAATAATTACTATCAAAACAGTCTTGATCACGATTTATTTAACAAGGTGACCGGTTTCGACCACTACTGTGGTCATCTTCAGACCATTGAGTAGGAACCTCTTTCTGTTGGAGTTGAGTAGTGATTCTCCAACAGAAAGAGGTTCCTACTCAATGGTCTGAAGATGACCACAGTAGTGGTCGAAACCGGTCACCTTGTTAAATAAATCGTGATCAAGACTGTTTTAATAGTAATGACTACTTATTAAATAACATGTCTGGGTAGAAGGCTTCATCATATTCCTCGTACATGCCTGTCAGTATCTCCTTTAAGGTTTTACAAAATACCGTTTAATGTATACGACAGAAAAAATTATAAAATACTGTTTTAAATTATGCTCTTACGAGCGTTTATATCCATTCCGGCCGCTGGCATATCTTCTCTGGTCTCGTTCCATAACCTTCCATTCGTATCGCTAGAGAGCACAATTGCGACAGCTTAAAGGGATTTTAGGTGTCTCTCTCTCTCTCTCTCTCTCTCTCTCTCTCTCTCTCTCTCTCTCTCTCTCTCTGTGAGTGTGTGTGTGTGAGTGTGTGTGTGTTTGTGTGTGTTGTCCTGCTGGTTGTTTCACACGCTAAGAGGGCTCACTCTGCGGAGCGTAAGTGGTCGCCGTGTTCTGGTAGGCGGCTGTGTATCATGGCGAGTGGGGCGACGCCATCTGAAGATTCGCTGCTACCCCTCCTTTTTTACCCCTCCCCCCCAACCCTTGCTTTCAAGGCGCGGGTAGCGTCTTCTGAGTCGGATAGTTCCCATTTCTGGTGGCTTGCTGAATGGGTCTGGTCCAGCCAGCATTCATTGTGTCTCTGAGTACAGCTTAGTAATAAATGTTGAGATCATCGTTGTGTGTGTGATTAAGTGTTGGCTGCAATTTGCGTAAACTTCTGTTTATCTAACAAAGTGTTTTCCGACGTTTCTGAGTCCATTACCCAATAGTACAGTCAGATACTGTGTGGTGCCTGCCCACTCGTCGCTACTGACGTCGTTAACATGTCCAAAACTAAGTTTTGGAAAGAAGACAAAATTTTGAACACTTTTATTTTTTGAATGACGAAAGATAATTTCTGGAGGTGTTTTATTAAATAATGAAGTGTGTACTTATTTCTAACAGTCTTTTTTTATAGAACCATGACGCACTTAGCAGTACATCGCAAGTTTCTCCTGTAATTCCTCCTCAGAAAAAGAAGCTAACTATCCTATCCACAGATGTTTAACCACTTGTATGCTTACCACAAAGTATGCTTTCGTGCACCACTCCTCTCCCTATTGAGCTTTGATTCAGCCATTGAGCCTTGATTCAGCCATACTCTACACCGCCATTTACAGGCAACCGAACTAAGAGGCATGCTCTAGTCTTACTGTTTGTAAATTACTTCAATGCTGGACTCCTTACTTCTGAAATGGTACCAGTTGGAAGACCGTAAGGTGCCAAAGCTTTATGTCTGACAACTAATAATAATAACAATAATACTGTGAAGGCCATGCAGCAGTTTAGGGACCATAACGTAGTTATTGTTGCGTCGTGCATTCAATTAGATGGATTATCTGCTCCCAAATGTGTAATGAAGCAATTTGTCATCCATTGCGGGGACTACCTATAACTCAGACAAGACATTATTATGAGTTATTGTAGCATATGAGATATATACGTCTCAATTTTACTGTCATAGATGCATGGTACAAAGTAAAAAGTTCGTGCATAAAAAAATAGGCAAGGTGAGTAGAAGATATTCACAGATGCGTTTCATAAGCTTTAACAACAAGCAAATGCCGTCACGTGTTAGTGATTGTGTTTGAAAAAAAAATAAGGATTTGTAAGTCGGTTCAAATGGTTCAAATGGCTCTGAGCGCTATGGGACTCAACTTCTGAGGTCATAAGTCACCTAGAACTTAAAACTAATTGAAACCTAACTAACCTAAGGACATCACACACACCCATGCCCGAGGCAGGATTCGAACCTGCGACCGTAGCGGTCGCGCGGGACCAGACTGTAGCGCGTAAACCGCTCGGCCAGTCCGGCCAGCGGTAAATTGGTAATCAGTATTACAGTCTTATGATACAGTGATAATAATAATGATATTTAAAAATAAAATTTTCCTTCGTAACCGTAACGTAAATGAACGCTTTTTTTTTACGCTTTAGAAACTCTCATTTCACGCCCAGGTGGTGATTACCCCAAGGTTGGAACCCCTAATCTAAAACCTGCAAACTGAAGCTTGTTTTCGATTCACGCTATAACATTGTGGAACTTCCGCTAGTGACCGTTGTTTGGCCTTGGTTTTTAAATGTGGATCAGCATCCTTCGTAATAGAGACATGCTGAAGTTATATTTAAAACAGTTGTACAAGTTGTCACGTTCTGGCTGACACTTCTGACGTTATTATTTGATTAAATTACTTTCAAACATGCAAATTTGTAACCACTCAGACTCAAACCTTGTAACATCTCCTGTATCTCGTGCGTTGAATCTTTTCAGTTTTTTTTTTTCTAAAGCATCAGGTAATTAAAATTTATCATAATTGATTTATGATTAAGTTCCCAGTGCTTTTGTGGGGTGGACGGGGAAGGTCTCCTTGTTTCGAGGGGAAGCACCCGCTTTCTATTCGTAATTTGTGTCTGGCATGTAATTTTAATGTGTATATTGTGCGTATTTTATCGTCAGAGCTGAACCACACAATCGTTTAATCTACGTTCTGAGCTCAGGTTGGTAACCTGGAATCGGTTAATTGAAATTCAGCTTCCCTCTTAAATGCATATGAATCCCTAAATCATAGTGTTTCTTCTTAGCTCTTTGGTGATATATTTTCTAAGACTTTTGGAACTTGAGAGCTTATCGTTAAATAAATTCACTTTTGGAATTTAAAATGTTTTTCTTTTCTTTAAATTTCTATTGTAGGTTCCTTGCAACCGTCTTTTATAAACTTTATGGTTATCATTTTATATTTACGTTTATTTTAATCTTTCGCAGAAATGTCTTCCTCAAATTGTAGCAAATGTTTGGTACTAGGACTTCTCTTGCCCAGGAATACCTTTTCGCCAGTACTGGTCTGCCTTCTACGTCCTCCTTGCTCCTTCCATCATTGGATATTTCGCTACCTACGTACCTGACTTCCTTAACGTAGTGTATGTACTTCGTCACTGCCAACTGTGATGCTAAGTATTTCGCTGTTCTAATAATTGCTGCTTGTCACTACTATCATCTTTCTTCGATTTACTCTCAATGCACATTCTGTACTCATTACAAAGTGAATGACATTTAACAGAACCTGCAGTTCTTCATTTCACTGATGATAGCAATATCAGTAGCAGATCTTATCGTCGATATCCTTCCATCTTAACTTTTATCCCCCTCCTAAATCTTTCTTTTATTTCCGTCATTGCAACTTCGACGCATGGACTAAATTGTAGGGGTGAAAGAATACGCCCCTGTCTTACGTTCTTTTTAATCAGAGAACTTCGTTCCTGATTTTCTACTCCTGTTGTTCTTTCTTGTTTCTTGTACATTAAAGAGGGTACCCAAAATAAATCTAATTTTTAAGCTTATTTATCACAATTTAAGCACAAACGTTCAATCCCTCCCTTCAGTACTCTCCACTTGCGCTAATATACTTGTTTAATCTTTTATTTCATTTTCCAGGATATCTATTAAATTCATCTACACTCCTGGAAATGGAAAAAAGAACACATTGACACCGGTGTGTCAGACCCACCATACTTGCTCCGGACACTGCGAGAGGGCTGTATAAGCAATGATCACACGCACGGCACAGCGGACACACCAGGAACCGCGGTGTTGGCCGTCGAATGGCGCTAGCTGCGCAGCATTTGTGCACCGCCGCCGTCAGTGTCAGCCAGTTTGCCGTGGCATACGGAGCTCCATCGCAGTCTTTAACACTGGTAGCATGCCGCGACAGCGTGGACGTGAACCGTATGTGCAGTTGACGGACTTTGAGCGAGGGCGTATAGTGGACACGCGGGAGGCCGGGTGGACGTACCGCCGAATTGCTCAACACGTGGGGCGTGAGGTCTCCACAGTACATCGATGTTGTCGCCAGTGGTCGGCGGAAGGTGCACGTGCCCGTCGACCTGGGACCGGACCGCAGCGACGCACGGATGCACGCCAAGACCGTAGGATCCTACGCAGTGCCGTAGGGGACCGCACCGCCACTTCCCAGCAAATCAGGGACACTGTTGCTCCTGGGGTATCGGCGAGGACCATTCGCAACCGTCTCCATGAAGCTGGGCTACGGTCCCGCACACCGTTAGGCCGTCTTCCGCTCACGCCCCAACATCGTGCAGCCCGCCTCCAGTGGTGTCGCGACAGGCGTGAATGGAGGGACGTATGGAGACGTGTAGTCTTCAGCGATGAGAGTCGCTTCTGCCTTGGTGCCAATGATGGTCGTATGCGTGTTTGGCGCCGTGCAGGTGAGCGCCACAATCAGGACTGCATACGACCGAGGCACACAGGGCCAACACCCGGCATCAAGGTGTGGGGAGCGATCTCCTACACTGGCCGTACACCACTGGTGATCGTCGAGGGGACACTGAATAGTGCACGGTACATCCAAACCGTCATCGAACCCATCGTTCTACCATTCCTAGACCGGCAAGGGAACTTGCTGTTCCAGCAGGAAAATGCACGTCCGCATGTATCCCGTGCCACCCAACGTGCTCTAGAAGGTGTAAGTCAACTACCCTGGCCAGCAAGATCTCCGGATCTGTCCCCCATTGAGCATGTTTGGGACTGGATGAAGCGTCGTCTCACGCGGTCTGCACGTCCAGCACGAACGCTGGTCCAACTGAGGCGCCAGGTGGAAATGGCATGGCAAGCCGTTCCACAGGACTACATCCAGCATCTCTACGATCGTCTCCATGGGAGAATAGCAGCCTGCATTGCTGCGAAAGGTGGATATACACTGTAATAGTGCCGACATTGTGCATGCTCTGTTGCCTGTGTCTATGTGCCTGTGGTTCTGTCAGTGTGATCATGTGATGTATCTGACCCCAGGAATGTGTCAATAAAGTTTCCCCTTCCTGGGACAATGAATTCACGGTGTTTTTATTTCTATTTCCAGGAGTGTATTTCGATGCTCGACAGCGTCTCCGCCTTTTTTTCTTCACTTGAACAATACCAGCAAAACGCTTTCCTTTCACGTCTCTTTTCATTCTAGGAAACAAGGAAAACTCTCACAGGCCAACGTAAGGTGAGGATGGGTGGGGACGTACGTGGGGGGAAGGGGGGGGGGCGGGAGAGGAACACTTTTGATGCCCATTTGGTCAGGAACTGCCATGCAGGCAGGACTGTGTGAACAGGGCCATTGTCTTGATAGAAAAACCGGTCACCCGACTGCAACAAATCATGCAGCTTCCACGGTTGCGGTTTTGTTTCAAAACCTGCAAGTAGAAAGTCTGCTTAACAAACTCTGAATAGAAGACTCTTCTGTCGTCGAAAAAGAGACGAGCATTGTTTTAATGTCTGATTTCACTTGACGAGCTATCTTGGGACAAAGCGTGCTTTAAGTTTTGCACTGGCCTTGTAATGGCTTCGATGGACCAAATTTCGTTAACCGTGAAATTTTTCAAGAAGTGCTTGGATTATTTCAGGACTCTTCTTTCAAAGCATAATGTACTTCCACAGGACCTTGTTTTTGTTAGGCAGTCAATAGTCGTGGCACGAATTTGGCAGACACCCATTTCATTCCCAAATCATCTGTCACAATTCGCTGCACTGAACTCCAAGTAACTTCAAAGTGCCCCACAATTTCCATCAGTCCGGCGCTGATCTCCGATGATGACTCCAACGACGTTATCAACGTTTTCATATGTTCGGTCCTTGGAAGAAGGACGATAAGGAGGTTCGTCACCAGTAGACACTGCACCAATTTTGAAACGGGAAAATCACTGTAGTTTTTTTCCAATATATCGTCTTTATATGCCATGCTTTTAATCGTTTCAAGAGTTTGTTCCACGATATTCCGAATAAAAAAGTAGAATTTCACCAAAGCAAGCTGTTCAGTAAACTCATACATTGCAAAAACGACAGTCACACAAAACATCTGTCACTATCAACTCTGTGGAAACTAGTACCGACCTTCTTCGACGGCGGCATTCGGCTTACTGACTGGAATATTCGGTCTGTGCCCCCCTAGCGGCAAAACGTGATGCTACAAAAGCTCTACCCATAAAAAAAATTTGTTCGGCTTCTTTTGGGTACCCTTCGTATTGTATACAGACCAGATTTTTCTGAGAAATTCGAAGATATTGTAGCATTTTACATTGTCGAGATCTTTTTCTCTGCGAGAAATTCTATGAACGTGTCTTGATTATAAATAGCAGCGTTCGAACAGCTTGTCTGGTACTTTTACCTTTCCTAAATGCTGAATGATCGTCCTTTAACAGATCCTGAGATTTATTTTCCATCGTTCTGCATATTATTCTTCTCAGCAACTTATATGTATGAGCTGATAAGGTGATTGTGCTATAATTAGCGCGTTATTCCGCTGTTGCCATCTTCGGAATTGTGTATAATGCTTCTCCTAAAGTTTGATAGGACATTGGTCTCATACAATCTACACTAACTTGAGTAGTCGCTTTGTTGCCACTTCCCACAATGCTCTTATGATTTGCGATGGAGTGTTATCTCTCTATTTTGACTTATTCGATTTTAAATCCTCCAAAGCTGTTTTAAATTCTGATTCTAATATTGGATCCTCTATGTTTTCTCTGTTGACTATCGTTTCTTTATCCATCGCGTCATCATACTAGTCCCCCTCCCCCCTCCCCACCCCTTATAGAGGCCGCCAATGTATTCTTTCAACCTATCCGTTCGCTCCCCTGCTTTTAACAGTGGAATTCCTTTTGCACTCTTGATGCTGTCAGCATTGCTTTCGATTTAACCACAGATTCTTTTAACTTTTCTGTACAATGAGTCAGTGCTTCAGTCACTCATTTCTCTTCCCATCTCTTCAGATTTTTCTTGTAGTTGTTTACTTTAACTTTCCTGCACTTCCTATTTATTTCATGCCGAAGGGAGTTGTATTTCTGTATTACCCTGAACATTATTGTACTTCCTTTTTCGGGCGATCAGCTGAAATGTTTCTTCTGTTGACCTTGATTTCTTCACAGTTACCTTTCTTGTACCCACCTTCTTTTTCTTTACAACTTCCGTGACTCTTCTTCTAGAGATGTCCATTCCTCTTGAGCAGAACTTCCTACTGAGACATTCATTATCGTTGTGTCTATAGCTTCAAAGAACTTCGAGTGTATCTCTTCATCCCTTAGTATTTGCATATCCCACTTCTTTGCGCATTGTTTCTTTCTTTTTGGTCTCTTAATCTTGTGCCTTCTCTTCATTATTATTAAACTGAGACCTGAGTATTTATCGTTCCTAGGTACGCCTTACAATCCTAAATCTGGCTTGATCATGAAATAATCTAACTGAAACCTTTCCGTATCCCCGGCCTTTCCCTAGTAAACCATCTCCTCTTGTGATTCTTGGACAGTGTTCGCTATTACTAGAAGAACTTTATTGCAGAACTCAATCTATCTCCTCTCTCATTCCTATTACGAAGCCCATATCCTCCTGTAAACCTTCCTTCTACTCCCTCCCCTTCATCTGCTTTCCCGCCCCCCTACGATTATTAAACATTCCTTTCCCTGTATATACTAAATTATTTTAATGAGACCAACCATATCACTTCACAGTTCACAATAACTCACTCTGAGCCATACCTTCAGTTCATAACGAAACCTACTCCCGTTACAACCTTTCCGTTTTCAGATTTTCGAGCCACGCTACCACGTTAAAACTTCTGATACTCCACCCGTCGATTCGTAGAACGTTACCTTTTCGTTGGTTATTCAATTCTTTTCTCACAGTTACCACCCACTTGGCTGTACCTCGCTGAGACCCGAATGCCATGCCACAATGGAACACTCCGGAAAAGATCGTATAACCATAGAGTACACAATATCTTAAGTAGATCATTTCCATTGCCTGTGTGTCCTTTCAAAAGAAGTGGAAATTTCGGTTGACTTCCTCACTATATTGTCAAGTCTATTGTACCAGTTCAAGGTTTTTTATATGGTTCGAGATGCTATCTTAAAATTTAAGTTATTTATCGCATTATCTAAATTTTATGGTAATTTTCAGCATAATTTGGGAGACCTTTTGAAAGTTTTATTGTGTTGGATCACTTGCCAGTTTCCAAACCATACAAATGTAATTTGGGAGACCATTTGAAATTTTTATTTTTTTGGATCACTTGCCGGTTTCCAAACCATACAAATGTCCTGTCCAAATCATTTCTATTTTCTTATTCATTTTCTGGTGATTTACCAGACGGTCAACGATAACATCATATCCGAACTTCTGTAAGAGAGCTACTCAGATTGCCTCACGGTGGAGCCACTCAAGAGTTTTATTATTAAAGGATCAGTTGCTCATTTTCACATTGTATAATTGTGTTGTTCGAATTATTTTGCATTTCTTTTTTAATATTGTGATGACTTTACAACACAGTAAACGACAGCATCAGCAGAAGCCTTATGTGAAATGCTTGGGGAGGACCATACAACACTTTTTTTTCACGATATGACTTAACGTGCATTACTACTTACTATGATCGTTTGACAGGAAATCACAAATCCAGTCGCACAACTGAAAAGATACTCCGTAGGCAAACAATTTGATTGGGAGTCGCAGGTGGAAGCGGTGTCTAATGTCTTTCGGAAATATGGATATAACGGGATAGTCAAATAGTATCGAAACTTTTCGTCTTTTTGTATGTGACATTTAATTTATACTGAGTACAAGTATTTAGCAGTTCTTCCAAGAGGCGATCAGGCTCAAAATTTTCCAATGTATCTTAACAGTGTAACAACATCGTCCTTCTCTAAAGGTCTCGATCGTAGACTGAATCATAAATCTAGAAGTATTGCGCAGCTCATTTTCATATATTGTCAGCAGTAATTGATCTATCACAAATCTCCGATTTCGCTAGAATCTTCTTTCACTTCTGACCTCTTCTCACGGACACTGGGTTCAACGAATTCGAAAGTAAAATTTCATCTTTCACCATATCAGGATATCCTAAGACATTTTGGTCGTAAGCGAAATCAGTAAAGGGACAGAAGACAAATACCCATATAATCTGTGACCAAAATGGATGACTCAGAAAGGCCCTAAATTCTAAACTTCTTTACTGAAAACTGTTTCAAGAGGAAGATCGCACTGTAGTTCCACCTTGACACAGTTACATTAATTAAAAATTAACAGAAATTGTACAAATGACCACGTTATAGAAAAGCAAGAGAAATCGCACAACATAGGAGAGAATTCGATTCTACACGAATGTGCGAAAGAAATTGCCACTCTTGTAGCAGCAGTGTACCCCAAGTCTCTAAAGGATCGAGGCGTTTCTACTGATCGCAGAGAATCACAGGTTATTTCAGTTTTCAAGAAGTGTCGTCGAACAGAAACACAGAAACAGAACTACAGGCCTACATTTCTGATGGCTGCATGCTGTAGGATTTTGGAACATGTTTCATGCTCGACTGTTGTGTCCTTTTTGGAAACACAAATGTCCTCTGTACTAATCACCATGGGTTACAAAGCAACTATCGTGTGAAGCACAGCTCTCTGTTCGTCCATGAGACCCAGAAATAGATATCTTGTTCGTTGGGGTGCGGAAGGCGTTTGACAAGTAACGCACTGCCACGTAATAAGCAAAATACGAGTGTGTAGGACGTCAAACTAACTGCGTGATTGGTTTGAGTAGTTTCTATCAAACCGAATACAGCTTGCATTCTGAACGGAGGTAAGTCTTCAGACGTAACAGTAACTTCGGGCGTGCCCCAAGGGATAGTTACATGACCACCAGTTTTCACAATGTATGTACACTACGATTCGTAAATAGTGAAAGGCTTCGAAACAATGGTCTGCAACACGCTACAATAAGAGGACGTGTAGAACATCGTACATGTATTAAGTGATTTAAATGGCAGAGAGGTGGCGTGCACATAGGCCAAACAGGGCTCAAATTTGTGTGACCAGAAAGGTCAGTGTTATGCAGAGCTGTCTGGGTGAAGCCAACATATGGAGTGGAAACGTTTAACGAAGTGCCGCTATGCGTCGCCGACGTGAAAAGGTGGAGTGTGTTCGTATGCGGCTCCTACGGGGCAGGCTGATTCAACGGTAAACCGTATATGCAACCAGTGGAGAGGAGAATGTTGCATATAACGCCGACAGAATGCTGGAAGACAGAACGTGTCTGCAGGGTGACCACCATCATTTCCGCTTGGCCATAACGATCAGAATAGCTACGTCCTCAGTACTGGTGCGGCGTTGGAATACTCCAATGGGTGTGGAAATGTCTGCGTCGACGACTCTACAGCTTCTTCTGCGGGCTAGAGTGGTGACACGCGTGCCATTGCGTCGGCTTCATTTGACCAGAACCCACCAACACCGCAAACCGCAATGGACAGGGGACAGGTTAAAGCCAACACTGGAGTGCTGCGTAGTGAAACATAGTATTTTCGGACGAGGCCCTCTTCAACTTGTCCTACTGTAATAGCTCCATACGCTTTCGCCGCGGCCGTGTTGAGTGACATAGCGCATAAGCACCAAGGGTGATGTTTTGGGCCGCAGTTAAATATAAGACGCGAGATCTTCTTCTTCGTCTTAGAGCAGGAACCACTATATTACAAAGATTTTACAGCCAGAGGCATTGCCACACCTGCCGGCTGTTCTAACAAACCGTATATCAGCAGGACAACGTCCTGTCGTATGAAGCGAGAAATGTGCAAGCCTTCTTCCAAGGAAGACCGATACAATGCTTCCCTGGCCTGTCCGTTCACCTAACATGTCATCCATCGAACACTATATGGTCTGTCGACAAATCGTTCATTCAGATCCACAGTTGATGTTTTGTGGACGCGCCTACACACCACGTGGCAGAGTATTCTCTAACCGGCTGTGCAATGTCATATTCCTAACCAGTGGCAAAAATTTCGTTGTGATCATATCTCACTATCTTGGTGTTTCACTTTAGTAGTGTATGGAGTGTAATGAGGCCTTATCGCGGATAATGCTGTAGTATACAAGGAGTTGCAACTATAGAAAATTGTAGCGAAATGCCGGCGGACATGCAGAGAATAAACCTGTTGTAGCTTCGATTCATAGTCATAATTTTTTTTTAAAGGACATCATCTTTAAGCCAGTTACTGTTATTAGTTTTTATTACACTATTGTAATTTCGGCCTTAGTCCATTATCAAGTGCTGATATTATAGCTTACATTACGTCGACAAGGCTTAAAGTCACGGGTGTAGAGATGATATCCTTCAGACATGCAGGGGATCGACGCTTTTGTACGGGGATTGAAAATTAACCTACAACACCAACAAATGTAACGCTTTGAGAATGCGTAGACTTTAAAACCATTTATTGTCATCATCATCAATTTTTGAGGCCTTATTCCCGCTGCAATGCGGGGTCGACCTTGTTAATACTGATTTGCCAGTGTTAGTCGGAGAGGGTGGCCCGCTACCCTTCCTTCGGCCAACCAGAACCCCCCACTTCCCTTCCCCCCCCTCCCTCCCACCCAACCCCCAAGAATGCAATTAGTGTACTCCAGCTGTCTACGTCTAGTGTAAGCCATGGGAGAGTCTGAACGTGTTTCAAATGTTTGTGAGTCGTGTAACTGAGTCGGAATGGGGAACCAGTCCGGTATTCACCTAGTTGGATGAGGAAAACCGCCTAAAAACCACATCTAGGCTGGCTGCCATACTGGTCCTCGTCGTTAACCCGCCCGGTGGATTCGAACCATGGCCGACGCGCCTACCCGAATCCAGTAAGCATGCATTTGCGCTCTCGGCTACCCTGGTGGTTTGGTAAAACCCTGTATTGTATTATTACACAATTGTAGAACAATCGCTGAAATCATTCACTTCCATAAAATACCTAGGTGTAGGCGTACGCAGACATTTGAAGTGAATCGACCATACAAAATTAATGACCGGTAATACAGAAGCCAGACTGAAACGTTTTGGTAGATCCCTCAGGAAATGTAGACCATTAACAGAGGAAGTAGGTCACTAAAGACGCGATCGACCAATGTATTAATATTGAACGTCTGTCTAGGATCCGCACGAGATACAATCGATAGAGAAAATAGAGAAAGTCCCAAAAAGAGCACCACTTTCCGTTACAGATACATTTAGTAAACGCGATATTGTCAAGGATGTTCTCAGCAAACTCGTGGCAGACACTTTAAGCGAGGTGTTCTGCATCGCACTTGTGGGTATTGTTAAAGATCCTGGAGCGTAGGATCCTCTTACATACACCCCCAAAAAGACCATCAACAGGTTATGGAGATTGGGGCCCACACTGAGACTTACCAGCGATCGTGTCTCCCGCGAATCACACGCTATAGGAACAGGAAATGCGGGAAGAAACAATGATATACAAAGTACCTTCCACCACTACTTGTAAAATGGCCTGCAGAGTGTAGATGTAGACGTAGATTCCCCAGTCAGGAGAATCATCAATCTAGTCACAAACATATTTCAACAATCCGTTAGTTTCTTTACTGAGCAAAACTGCGGAAATACATCTAACGCATTGCAAAAGCCTATGAGTAGTCCATGCTGATAACCTCCCCATTCAGCTCCTGTGCAACACGAACACACAAAAGACTAGGGTGTTATCTTGGTATCCTTCTCCACGTCAGCTTCTGGGCTATCCATATCAGCAAGCTACACTTCCTCATAGTACTTTCCTTCCTTCGACGCAGCGGTAATCTCTTTAAACGTTTTCCTCTCGGACCAGCAGCCTAAATGTTGTCTAAGGATCCAGCTGTAAGCAGAAGTGTCTGCAACTCAGTTTCCATTACAGTTTAGGAATCCTACATCTTCCATAAACATTGACGGATAATCTGTTACTGCAAGTTAACAAAGGGAAAATAATATGCTGCAGCACTATGATGTAAAGTAAAAGTATATGAATAAAATCAGCATTTCGGTCACAGGTATAGGTGTTTCTGTAATTTGTTGTCCAGAACACATTGAGATTTCGTCAGGACATCTGTACCTGGCGTAATGTTACGTAACAATTGTAGAAAGAGTTGGTGTTACTGCTTGTGGCACAACTTGACTAGAAGAACTGCTATTTTATCAAAAACTGACATTTTGAGCCAGTGGCTGTGTACAAAGAGCATATAGATGCCATCCGTTTGAACAACATTTGAAAATCCACGTTTTCCATGCACGCAACTACCAACACTCGTGGAAGAAAGCGCACTGCAGACCATGTACAAGTATTGCACCATGCTGAGAAATGTAGCCTTATGGATTTCCTTTAGGAGATTGAAATATATGTACATAAAAGCAAATAACCACAAAATCTCCTCAGTGAACAAACCGAGTTAGCCAATGCATCCTTTTTTCCAAAATTCGTTCTCCTGCTTTCCAATTTAAAGAAAAAAAGTCCACTCTTGTAATATTTATATACACACATCCATCCCAATCCATTTAATGTTATGCGACGTATGCCATAATAGTTCCATAGATGTAACATTAATTTATGTACGTCTGGCCCTTATCATTTACTTCTGTACCAATGTATACCATGGTGTTGTCGTGGTCTTCAGTCCCGAGACTGGTTTGATGTAGCTCTCCATGTTACTCTATCCTGTGCAAGCTTCTTCATCTCCCAGTACCTACTGCAGTCTACATCATTCTGAATCTGCTTAGTGTATTCATCTCTTGGTCTCCCTCTACGATTTTTACCCTCCACGCTGCCCTCCAATACTAAATTGGTGATCCCTCGATGTCTCAGAACATGTCCTACCAACCGATCCCTTCTTCTAGTCAAGTTGTGCCACAAGCTCCTCTTCTCCCCAATTCTATTCAATACTTCATTAGTTATGTGGTCTACCCATCTAATACTTAGGTAATATCACTGCAGTAACAATTTATAACAGACTGCTTTATTTGTGTATCTTAATTTTAATCAGATTTCTTTCAATGTAAATAGTAAGTAACGTAACATTAGCAATTTCGAAATTTCTACTGTCACTTAAATGTACATAATGAAATAGAGTGGAAGTCTTTGGCTTGTTATGGGTGTAATATCGCCATCTTTGTATACATACCTTCATGTGATGAAACTTCTATGTGTGTGAGTGCTGCGTTATATATATATCGTTAATCTCTTTTCCAAATTGTGAAAGAACAAGGCCTGGATCCTAAAACCACGGCAATTATCAGAGACACGCTAACTGGTACAAAATCAAAAGTAAAGTTCAGAGGAGAAATTTCAGAACCCTTTGAAATAAAAACAGGCGTGAGGCAAGGTGATGGACTCTCTCCGTTGCTATTTAACTGCGTTCTAGAAAAAGTAATACAAGAGTGGCGCGAACGAAAATTGGAGTTCAAAATTGACCAACCAGTGAAATTAGGACGAACAAATATTCGAATAGACTGTTTGGCCTTTGCAGACGACTTGGTTATTCTAACGCAGGACATCCAAATTGCTCAGAAACAAATAGAAATTCTTAAAGAAACAGCAGAAAGAGCAGGTCTCCAAATGTCATTTGAAAAAACACAGTATATGACTAGCAACAAACTGGCACCCAAACTTTTGGAAACTAAGTATGGAAAAATCAAAAGAGTTTCGCAATTCAAATATTTAGGTGAAACAATCTCAGAGACTGGTCTAGAAAAAATTGGAAATGAAATTCGTTGTCAAAAGATGGAGACAGCTTTTAGACTTACAAAAGACATCTACAACAAAAAATGTCTCTCGAGGTACTCTAAATTGAGACATTACAACACGGTCATAAAACCAAAGTGCCTTTATGGGGCTGAAACGCTAATTTTAAACAGAAAAAAGGACATTCAAGAAATCCAAAAAAGAGAAAGAAAAGTAATCAGAAAAATTCTAGGTCCAAAATATACTGAAGAAGGAACATACAGGCTAAGAGCAAATAGTGAAATTCAACAATACACCAGCATATATTCGGATATGAAAAAACGCAGATTAAAATTTTATGGGCATATTAAAAGAATGGATGCTACCAGACTAACTAAACAAGTAGTGGAATTCTACGAAAATCGAAGTAAAGCTAAATTTGAGACAATAAAATGGATTGCTGCTATAAAAGAAGACATGAAAGAGGCAGATATAAAACAAGATGAAATTCAAGACAGAAAATTATTTAGGCAAAAAATTCATGACTGGGTAGTTGGTCAAGCTGAAAAACCATAGAAAACTGGAACCACATGGTCTGATGAAAGGAAAAGAGCTCATTCCGAGAGAATGAAAACAATTTGGGCAGAGAGAAAGTCTAAAAGAAAATAACTGAATGCCCCGTGATTGTACTTCGCGTGGTCCAGTAGGGCCCAAACGTGAATTATATATATATATATATATATATATATATATATATATATATATATATATATATATATGCATTATACAGTTTTCGATGGTGCAAGATGATAAGCAACCTGCACTGGAACGTAATGGCACGGATTCTTCATTGTAAGTAACCGAAACACCTTCTACTTAATAATAATTTGTTTACACGACTTAAAATTTTCGTGAGGCACAATTACAATTAAAAAGACTGTCGCACATCTTGTTTTGGTTGTAGTTCACAACCACTCCAAGGAAGTTTCGTCAGGTGCGGAAACTAAACACGAAATCCAGCATATAATGTGAACTGGCAGTCACAAGATGAACCCATCGGTTCCCAACCGGAACCCATCGGTTCTAAACCGGTAACGGCGCTGTTTAAATAAATAAAGAGCATTGTAAAAGTAGCTGGTTGCTGTAATCTTCTGTGTAAGAGTCAATCTATATTTGGCATTTCTGATTTACTGTAGAGGACAGAGTGGGAATCTTATTGGTTTATCAGATTGACTTATCTTTCCTGGTGCAGATCCCTGATGATTCGTGGACCATATAACGATTGTTGCTTCTCGGATGTTATCTCATTTTCATGTGATGTTATCTCTTTCAGGTGAGAGACAATGTTGGCAGTAGTGATCTAATCACAATCACATGATTCTTTTGAAGTTGTTTCCAATGCAGTGATTCTGAGCTCTAGATCCTTATTGATAGTGTCTACACAATTAAACAGTTCCAGTGACAGACACAAAGTCATATGATTTGTTCATATGTTTTGCTTGCCACGGTCTAAAACATTAAAAGTAAGAACTACGTGGTTTGTAATCTTAATCACGTTGAGCATCACAGCTGACGAATTTTGATGGATTGTGAATAAAACCACCATCTGTATGATTACACATTTTTTGTGGAACGACGGATTTCGTATTACGATATCTACAGGTTGACGTGTTGTGCCAAAGTCACGATATATAAGGTTTGATTGTCATGTGTAGTGTTAAAGACAAAATCCAGAAATAGTGATAACATATATTTTGACTACCGGCTGGCGGCAGAATACATGTGGTCATTTATGGTTTCATCTGTAAGATTACGTAAGGCAACCAAACCATGAATATTATGAATTAACAACCTGAAGATGTTCAAGGAACGAAACTAGTCGTAGCACAATAAACGTTTGAACGCTGAGTTGAATTTATTATTCATTACATTGTTTTGTGTTCTTGTTAATTTCGCCATTCCCAGCTCGGCCTTATATAACCCTTTACTAATATCAGATAAGAACTATTGTTAATATCGGCTATGTCAATCATTACACGAAATATAGATCTCCGTTGTTAACGGGACCTTACAACTTATTCTTCTTTACTTAAAAATGAGCTTCTTGTACTGGAAGGAAATGATACTATATACATGAATGGTTCGGAAACCGTTCGCCACGGCAAGTTCTTTCTGAAAGTCAATCGAAAGCGATTAAGAGCAGCCATTTCCATTAAAAGATTACTCCCGTAATTGCCTTTGATAACTGTTAGGCCAGCGAAGTGTGAACGTTGCCTTTATTTAGGCAGCAGTTAACCTTCTAACCCAGATCTCGACCACGGTCTTACAGCGAAACCCACTCGCCTGAGGCGATTACCAGTGGCACTTAACGGACCGGAAGCAGATAACTAACTGCCGCCGCGCACGCGACCATGCGCCTTGCGTGTTCGCCGTGGCCTCGCCCAAGGCGTCGGAGGTGCCAAAAGATCCTAATCTCCGACATTGTCACTCAAACGTTGACACCTCAGCTGAACGGGAGTTGCATGCACCGTATCGTTCCCGTAATTAACGTCTCAGTACCTACCTATAGCTTTGCGAGTTACTACTTATTTTCCGCTTCCTTTGTTGCAACGGAATTTCCAGAGCATTAAACATTTGACGTTTAAGTATCGTGGCGAAGTGAGTGTCGATTTTCACTTTCTTGAGCAAACTCACATATTTCTCATATATGCTGAATCCACGAAGTTCGCAACTATTTATTTTCCTCTCTTGTGAAGACGAAATCTCCTCTATCCCTCGTTATTTTTCATTAGCATTGTTTGTTAGGAATGCTGAAAATAATATTGGTAGAAGAAACCTGATTATGTTTTATGATTACCTCCCCATTCCCAAATATGTAAGGAAATCTAAGTGTATTCAAAAAACTACGAATATTCATAGAGCTTTCTACAAAATATGCTGCTATGAAGAATACATAGTGGTTATGAAATTTCAGTGGGCAGTGCGACGTAATGCTATCTGACTGCTTATGTTCGACTATATAATATTCTAATCTTTTCGCAGCAGTCAAAAGGGTGCATCGTATTACGTCACTAAAAGTTGACGACGAAGGGAACTGTCATATATGTTAAACCAAATATGTAATGTGAAAATACATGATTCAAACTGTGTAGCTTAAATAATGAGCCTTTACTCTAGAGGAGACCTGACTGATTCAGCAGGTTAGTATTCTGTGAGGTTATCTGCTAACGAGATGACAACGAGGAAGCTGATACACACCAAAAAGTCCAGCGTTAGCACAAATGTACTACGAGTCCCCGCTACATCGCCGTCAGTGTTAGTCCGTTACGACGTACGAAATGCAGTTCTCGTGCAGAGACCGCTTTAAAGTAAACATTCAAAATTCGACCTGAGGCTCCAAACCGAAAACCACAGGCAACAATTTTGAGTAGTAACATGCTTCCGCTCTGAGAAACTCGTATTCATTACACTGAAATCTCTTCACATATTCATAACGCCCATTACAAAGCCCATGCACTTGGATGAATCGCTCTCTGGCACAGTTTTGAAACCAGATCTTGATCGGAAAAGTTCATGACGGGCAACTGTATGGTAGAATATGTCAACATCGTTTGTGTATAGTCACGCACCTGTATACCACGATATTCTCCAAATATTTTATAGTTGACTCTACTCTCCTTAAGTAAATGGTGAATTTTTTAATCCTCCACCTCTGTCATTAGGTTTAGCAAGCAAGAAAGTAACTAAATCACATTAATAATATTGCCACGTCCTAACCAGAATCAACTCAAGTCACAAATCTGGATCATCAGTGAAGTAAAACTCTTATCACTGACAACACATTTATTGCGAAAAGCCGTCTAATACTCCAGAATAATGTAATACATGAGAATTATGTATTTATACATAAGGCCCGTTGTTTCAGAAATCGTCACTGGAGCCGACTACAGCTCCCTGGATCTGAAACCTGTCAATGGTCTTCTGAAAGGCGGTACTGGCAGATCCTCGCAGTTTCATCTTATTGTTACATCTTCTTCACTATAATGACTTTACAGAATACAGCGATGTCTCTGTGTCCAGTGTACTCTGAATGCTGAATCGCCCGACAAGCGATGAAGGATAGGATATGGTCCAAAGAAGGCCATTAGTAACTTTCGGTCCAGGTGTAAAAATTCATATCAACTCTCCCGGGCTGTCTCTCACTGCCAGTGCTTTGTGTTATAGCGCTCTCGGTATTTTTCTTGAGCGTTCATTGCCCATATGCGCTGCAATGCTTCTTCAGTCCAGATGATGCTTTGTTTCACCTAGTAATCATGAGTATAGTCCACCCGATTAGCCGTGCGGCGTAACGTACTGTTTTCCGGGCGGGAAAGCGTGCCGGTCCCCGGCACGAACCCGCCCAGCGGATTAGTGTCGAGGTCCGGTGTGCCGGCCAGTCTGTGGATGGTTTTTAAGGCGGTTTTCCATCTACAAAGAGCTCAGCAATTTCTGGCGTTTCAGCAGTCACTACAATTTTGGTGTTAGCTTAAGAATGAGTTAGCGCAGACTGTTACCCATGGATTCCGTTTGTTGGCTTCGGGAGGCTCCCCAAGAGATCTATTCCAATTGAGAGAATGACACCACTGCAGATGGGTTTGGCACAAGATGCCGTAAGGTTAGCTGCAGCACATTATTCCATCCTTGACGTTCCTTTTACTAGCTTACATAGTGCGTAATGGATAGGTAAAGCCGGCCGCGGTGGTCTAGCGGTTCTAGGCGCTCAGTCCGGAACCGGGGGACTGATACGGTCGCAGGTACGAATCCTGCCTCGGGCATGGATATGTGTGATGTCCTTAGGTTAGTTAGGTTTAAGTAGTTCTAAGTTCTAGGGGACTGATGACCACAGATGTTAAGTCCCATAGTGCTCAGAGCCATTTGAACCATTTGGATAGGTAATGTTGAGATTAGTAGTGTGTCTGTTGAATTCCGTCTGTACATGCTCTTCCACGTCCTTTGAAAACGCTACTACGTCATCCAGATAGATCCAGCATTGTTTTGCTTTCCACCCCATAAGTATACGATCCAACAATCCTTGAAAGATGGCGGATGCGTTATTCAGTCTGAATGAGATTCAACGGTTTTGCAAACGATCCCCTGCAATGGAAGAAACTGTGTTTGTACGATCCAATGGTGCTATTTCTATTTGATCACATCCGATCCTTACATTCGGAGTGGAGAAGTAACTACACTGACCCAAGTCGTCGAGAGTCTTTCTTATATTTGGTGTCGCATATATTTCGGTGATTATTCGTGCTCCTAGGTATCGGTGCATTTTTTTTTTTGCCATCTCATCATTTATTCAGGTACAAAGGTGCCCCCTGAAGGACTATCACTATACCCAACAATAATGTCACTAGCTGCTGGTCAAAGTGTTCATCCACTACGAGTTGCATAAACTTCGGACCACGATATGGGTGTTTGTACACTGAAGCAGTCTTCCCGGTTGGTATTCTACGTTGCGCGATTGACGTTGCTGATGATAGCCCACTCAGATTAAACAAATGCATGAGCTGCAGTAACAAGCTTCAATTGCTCCTCTACCGTTTGCCCGTACATGTTTCACTTTCTGAAATAATGCACTGACTGTTTGCTTGCCTCAGAAGTTCTCGCTTAAACTATCAATGTCATCTTCCTCCAAAATATCCAAATCAGCAATAAGTAAATCTTTTGGCAGACTCACTTCGTCTCTGTCAAAATTATGAACACTCACCTGAACCTTAAAATCCCCATCCACGACACTGACGTGTATTATACTTCTGCATAGAGAGCGGTGTGACTTATCCAATTCTTCGTTAGTTTACAATGGATCAACAACATAGAATAAATTCTCTTCAGACTCATGGAAAATTTTTTCAAGAATTGCTGCTCGTAACTTGTCTTTCAGAATAAGCAGGATGTCCGCCTGTGTAACCGGTTCACCGTAGTACCTTCCCTTCTTCAAACACTTTTCGAAGTACAGTAGTAAGCTACCTATTTCGGACAAGAAAGGTTCCAGAGTAAAAACTTTGTCTGAGGCGTTCTGTATTCCTCTAGATCAATATTGGGCTAGGAATGTTCTTTCGGGTTCCTCAATTGTTGTACATGAGTCCGTCATATCTATAGGCCTTTAATGCATCGTCTCCTTGAGTAGAGCCTGATACACAGATTATATTTAAGATTCTGTTCAAATTTTCAAATATGTGTGAAATCTTATGGGCCTTAAGTGTTCAGGTCATCAGTCCCTAAGCATACACTCTCCTAAGGACAAACACACACACACCCATACCCAAGGGAGGATTCGAACCTCCGCCGGGATCAGCCGCACAGTCCATGACTGGAGACCGCTCGGCTAATCCCGTGCGGCAGGATTCTGTCCTAGATCTCCGTAAGAGTAACTGAAATCCATAAATCAATAAAATCTGCATCTGAGAAGGTTCGCTTCCATTAATAATGATGTACATAGATTTGCGGGCGACAAAATGACTTGTGCTGGTTGTGAATACCGTTGCAAAACGTCTGACAAGCGTGCGTGTTGCCACAACCTGGTCTAATGGCCGAGGCTTGTTGTCTATTTTACTCACATAGTTCAGTGCGGCCATCCTTCATGGCCCCTGGAATTCTTCTTTATCTCACAGAAGTATTTACGTAGACAATGTATTCTTGTCTGCCATGAAGAAATCAGATTATAATTGGTTTGTAAGTTCCTTCAAATCGTTCACATAATGAGCAACTTGTTGTTGCTAGGTTTCTGCCCAGTCCTCTAATCCTATAGAAATTTTTAATTGATGGATTGATCACAACCAGATGATAAGCTCGTAAATAATTCGAATAACTGCCCTATTGGAATTTCCACTCTCTCTTGTTTGTTCACAAGTTCCTTACTTCTTGGGCTGCCTTTTTGAATTGACGTGGGAACTGCTCCTCAGATTGGCGCAATTGAGCTATATCATTAGAGATTTCCACTCGCTTATGGGCGATTGTGGACACCTATTTAGTAGGTATTTCTGACTGCGCTGAACTATCTCAGTTGGCTAAGATGCTACATTTTCTACTTTATTAGACATCTACATCCATATCTACTTCTACATGACTGCAATGAAAGTCACAATTAAGTGCACTGCACAGGATTCATTAAACCACTCTCACACTCTTTCTCTACTGTTCCGCTCTGTGACAGCATGTCGGAAAACCGAACACTTTAACGTTCCTGTACTAGATCTGATTTGTCTTACTTTATTAAAATGACCATTTCTCCCTCTATAGGAAGTTGCCAACAAAATTGAGACCACAGGACACGGTAACAACTTAATGGGCGGTATCAAGGCGCAGACTGAGTTTACCGAAAAGTATCTATTGTTTCACAATAGTTGGTAGTCCTTTATTTAATAAGATATACTTAAAATATCAATAACATACAAATCAATAGTACGGTTATAGATTGATTTCAGGGCGAAAAACGAGAAATAATAAACTTACAATGAAGTGGGTCCGGAAGAATAAAAGTTTAAGGCAAGCTAACACAAATTCACAAGGATGTCCCAATTCCCCTTCAGTAGTGCTCTCCTTTTTAAAGAGGAAGTAATGCCTCTTTAAAAGTAACAAATCCAACATTCGCTAAAATACAAATCGAAAGCCCTTTGTGCTCTCATAACATAAAATCAGGCAAATGTAACTTCTCTACAAGAATTCAACTTTTACAGAGACGCCGTAGCAAGAGAGGGGGCGCACCGCCTGAGTATTTCCCACAACACAGAAAGCGCAATACCACGCCACACGTACGTACCCAGCCGACGTGGACTATCCACCCCCAGTTTATCGACGGGTAGTGGGTAACACGCTGGGGCCAGTGGCTCCAACGCTAAAAGCAACTCAGGAAGCCGAGGACCAACAAACAGGTACATAACTGAGGCAGGACTGAGCATGAAAAATAAGTAAATTCTCAATGCCCCACACAAGAATGCCAAATGCAAACCCCGCCCATACATCGGCCAAAATGTAAGAGTTACAACTTGATTACGCAGCCCACTGTTCACAATATCCATAAAGTAATTTACTTAAGTAAACTTAAGAAGTAGCAAAAATGCTTCAGCGCTAATACCTAAGCACGAAAAGACAATAGTAATAAAATATACAACAGCAAACCATAAGTTACTTCTATTACGAGAAGTGCTGCATCTCGTGAAGACCGTCCAATGTGCCGGGTCGCTGGCGTTTGCACACCACGACTAAAGCCAATGTTACAATTCATGCACAAATCGAGAACTTGCCACCTTAAGGGTCAGGCTCTATATTCGACCTCAGTGGTCACTAACATATGTGATGCCCTAGAACATTCCTTCGTTCGCTACTACCTTTAACCCGCATTGGGCGCAGGGTCGGCGGGCTTAAGTACGGATTTGGCATGATTAAGAGGTGGCCAGATGCCCTTCCTGCCGCCACCCCATACACCCCGGACGGAACCAGTGTACCCCAACTGTCTGCGTCTAGTGTAAATCGTGAAATAGTGTGAATGTGTTTCAAAAGGCTGTGAATCGTGTAACTGAGGCGGGACGTGGGGACCAGCCCGGTATTCACCTAGTAGGATGAGGGAAAGCGCCTAAGACCCACATGCAGGCTGGCCGGCACACCGGCCGTCGTCGTTAATCCGCTGGGCGGATTCGATCCGGGGCCGGCGCGCCTACCCGAGTCCAGGAAGCAGCGCGGTAGCACTCTCGGCTATCCTGGCGAGTGTGTGATGCCCCAGAACATATTACAACAAATTAATTTCACACTCACGCATGAGTGACAAAGATCACTGAATGGCTGAAAAATTATAGTAAAAAAGTTAGCACAGTTTAAATACACTCAGATATATAAAACATAAAGGGAGCTCGACAAGAAAGGAGGGGGGGGGGGCGGCAATTTAGTAGGTTGAGTATGGAGTGACGGAGAAAATCTGGCAAATCAGCCAAACGGGAGCAGGTTCGGTTCTGGAGCACATGTGCCAAAACCCATAAACAGAAGTATCTCACCCAAAAATCAGATGTGGCGTGCGGTTATCATAGAAGATCAACGTCACCACGACGCCCACATCTGTAGACAGTCACTTCCAAATCCAGATAGAAAATCCGGCGCAACAGCGTAGAGACCAAAAACACTTCACACGCACACAGCCTCATACAAATATCCATCCACCTGCCGATCAGGTCCCGTAATCTAACGCTCACCGTTCATCAGACGCTTTATTTTTTCACTACCCCACCGTTAGTCAACAACCTGCCTCCAACTCCACCTAGACATAGAGCCAAATACAAAACGCCTGAAGCGGCGCCTAGTCGCGTAACAGGAAAACGGAGTGCGCCAGTAACAAAGATATAACAGCTTAGAAAAAGGGGTCGATATGCTTCAAGCTTCCGCACCAAACAAAACATACCCTCAATCTCCCCCCGTGGCGCGGGTTGGTGGGGGGGGGGGGAGATTACTCACAAGGGGAAGGTTAATTAGCGCTCTTTAACTGGCTAATACCAACTCTTAAGGCTTTTCCGGTCCGTGGGTTATGTACCAGGAGATTTATTAGGCTCAAAACTGTGTAAGGACCTACACATCGTGGGATAAGTATATTAGAGCTAGCTCCTGCCAAACTCCTAACACACTTACGGTTTCGCACAACATCCTGTTAGCAGCCGTAACCTTTAATGGCCTATTGCACTGATTACAACGTTTCCTCAACCGATTTAGGAAAAGTACAGCGTTTCTCCGGACCTGCCCCCAATTCTGCTAAATAACACTGGAGTGAATGTCCTCAGGTGAAAGGTCATTTACATTTCAAAGTTTGGACAAGATGGAGTGAAGATGGTAGGCAAACATTAGGGTACTGGGGTAGCTCCAGAGGCTTCGTGCTGAGTAGAATTAAAAAAAAGTTGCATCCAGGGAATGATACTATCCTAATTGGTTTGAGACCTTGCGTCGTGCATTTAAAGGATGGCCTTAACATTCCTATTTATCTTTTCTGCAAAGGAGGGTTTCAGATGATAAGAATTGGACGTGATACGCTTGACGCCATTGCCAAAACAGAAATGCTAAAATCCCTGGAGACAAAGGCCAGCAAGCAGAGAAAATATCTTGATAAGATGCTGAACAATTAGAGGAACAAGCCAAAGAAAACGGGAGAAACTTCCACGAGAACCAAATTGTAATGGTTGCCGAACTTAATGCAGGATATATGTCCCACGTAATCAATAAACAACTTATTCGTTGGGTGTTGCTCACGTTCCAAACAAAGAAGGTCCTTGCGTGAGTGGCAGTTAGACTTGGCTATTTTACAGAGCTCACACTCCGTCATTAAGTGGCGAATATCCTTGGTCAGGTGACGTGGCGCTGAATCTTCACAATACTCGTATATGGACGCCTAAGTGGTCTCCCGCCAATGAACAATGAAAATAATGGAAAATCAATGGAACGAGCTCGATCGGCAAAGAAATCTATCTACTTATCGGCAAAGAATGTCTTTCCATAAGGTGTAACCTGGGACCGAAACTCCAACCAAAAGCAGCCAACGACTAGGCGCTGGGTCAGGGTCTTTATCCTGTTTACCCTTTAGCCGCTATAGAGCTGGGGACCCTGGTTAAGAAAATTGCCCACAAGAACCGAGGCCCTGCCTCCGGAGGACATCTAGGAACTGACTCGCTATCCTCACCGAACATCCGACTACGTGCGCCAACAGTCAAGTAACGGAAACTCCAATACGCCACACGGAAAAACGAACGGAGATACGAACGGCCCACCTCATGAACATTCCTGTTTTCCTAGGACTCAGCTAAGGGCTTGCTTGTTTGTCTCGAAGTCAAACTCCTAGCGTTCCATGCAAAATTTAAATTTCTCTAGAGCGAACAAAGCAGCCAACATCTCACGCTCATAAACAGAGTATTTAAGTTCAGGATTCATCAATCTTCTAGACACGTAAGCAAGGAGACGTCTATCTTGTCTTTGTTCCTGGAGCAACACCGTGGCAACGCCAGCAGTGGAATCATCGGCCTGGGCAACGAAACTTTTATCAAAATATGGGATGGCTAAGACCGGGGGATTAGAAAATCGGTTCTAACTGCATCAAAGGCAGACTATTGGCTTTCTTCCCGCAAGAAATATTGACCCTCTTTGCGCAGATTGTTAAAGAGAGCAGCGATTTGAGCAAAATTACGCACAAACGTACGAAAGTAATTTGTCATGCCAGTAAACATAGCATTGCCTTTCTTATTTAACAGAACGCGAAAGTTTCTTAGGCCAACAGCGCATTCGTGGCCAACTCTAACTCCGTCACTGGACACCAAGAGCTGCAAAAAGGAAATCTGGCTCCTGGGTAAAGTGACCTTCATTGTTTTAAGGGTAAGACCAGCTTCCACAATGTGACCCAAACTTGACGCAGATGTTCAAGGTGTTATCTGAGTGACCGGCTACAAATGACCATATAGGCGCAACTAAACTTAAAACCACCCAACACATGATCAAACAACCGGGACAGGACAGCAGTACCAGTGCACAAGCCAAAAGGAACCTTGTTGAATTCGCACAGGTTCCAACCAGTACAGAAGGCGGTGGCCGAATTGGAATCTTCAGTAAGAGATATTGATTTAAATCAAGTCCTGTGAAATTAGAGGCACCCGAAAACCACGTAAGGCATTGTGGAGATCAGGAAGTGGCACTGACTGTAAAATTACTTTCTTATTAATTGCACGGTAATAAGTGATCTGTAATCATTGTCTCGACCATTAGGAACCAAAAATATCGGAGGGATGTAAGACGAATTGGATGGTCTTATTACACTCTGACAGAGCATATGATTTATTTTGTTTCGAAGGACAGGCATCTTGAATGGGGAGATGCGGTAAGGCGCTTGTCATTCCGGGACATCGTCACTAAGACGCACATTACACTAGATGAAATTGGTAGCACCGAACCCATCAATCAAGGCATCAGCAAAACGCTTAACAATTCTAGTCCCTCATTGACTCCCAAATTACTGACGTCAAATTTCGGGTCCTGCAACTGGACAAAATTCATACCACCAGCAAAACAGCACGAACATAGCGCTATCTTTTATGAAGGATGAAATTTAAAATGAAAGGACTCAAGACCAAAGTCGAGCACCAGGCCAATCCGCTTTATAAAGACGTACCCACGGATTAGCAGACAAACTCCTCGCAAAAAAAATGGGAATCGGACACCAAAAATCACAAATAATCAATTTCCCCTTTATTTCCCTAACCAGAGCTAACTTTGGTCCAATTGCGGTACGACATTTCTGAGAATAAGAGCGTATTTGAGGAATTTTACAAATGTTACTGAACTCTAAGTACCAAATGTAATTAAGAAAAGAAACGGCGCTACCGGAATCTAACAACGCAGAAACAGTCTCCTAAATTAGACTACGCAAATAAAGGGGAACGGAGAACCATTAAGAGAAAAGATACGGCCACAACTGTCCGGAAACCTCCGCGAACAGTGCCTCCCCCCTCTCCCTTTTTCTGATAGCAAATGGCATCAACCATTATGTCTAACGGACGCTCAACAGAACATTCCCGCACCAAATGATCACTGTACCCACATCGAAAGCATCGCCTCCGCCAGCGCTCCCCTGATAAATAAGGACGAATGTCATTAAGTGAGACAAGACATGAAGCTCACCCTCCTCGATCCAGACCACGCTGTTCATCAGCAAACCTTAAGGCTTCAGTCGAACCGACTAACTCATTTAATTCCAAGATGGTGGTAGGTTTACTGCCAAAAAATAGGCTTGTCCGGTCCTCGGGCCTCATCCCTTGTGAAAGGTAGAAACGACCTCCTGTTCCCCAATGATCATCTGCAGGGCGGCAACCGCGGTGCGAACACGCTCAGTGTATAGAAGCAAAGTCTGATTCAGTGTTTGAAGATGCCAATAATTGTTCCTTCTAATTCTTTGAAGGTATGCGGCGAAAGCTTCTCTTCGATAATACTCCGTCTCAAATAAGTTAGATTACCCCGACCTTGGACTACCTCGGTCAGAAACTCACTTATGGAGCCGCTGACTAGCGGACACAATAAACTAAGTGTAACGGTATGACATACCTGAAGAGAGTCGGCTTGACGCTTGAAACGGACATTAACCATAATACACGTTCCGCCTGAAATAACTGATCGCTTAACAACTTTGATACGACCTTCGACAGACACATAATCGGATTGGGCAATTTGGTGAAGGTGAAGGCAACACGAGCTTTGATCTCCAAGGCACGCCCAGGTAGAGTCTCAAGATCTACATTGGACGGAGCCTAAGCTGGGTCCAGGTATCAAGAACTTGCTCGTCCAACCCTAATGTACTAGCAGAATCTAGCAATTTGTGAACCTCAACCTGTAAACCTGTACCGTAACGACCTCCTGCTGCGACTGAATAAGCTGGAGGCCGCAACACCCCCCCCCCCCCCCCGCCAAAATCAGGCAAATGGTTATTCCAGTAAAAAGTTTGTCTTGTATTCTTATTAACTCTTTGCAGGTAGGTTCACTGTCTCTAAGGAAACTAAGATTTCGGTCGAGTTTCTGTAAGGCAAAAGAACAGCGTTGAAACTGCGACGCCTACCTCGCCAATGGCGCCCGCGGTGATGTCGATCGGACTGGACCAAACGGTGAATAATCGAGCCACATGTTCAGGCGCCCCCTCACTGTCCTCTTGATGCCTATTCATAGCGAAATTACTCACACCGGAGGTGATATAAACCAGCACAAGCCCTATTCTCCATCATCCCAACCCAGATCTGAAACAATTACAATGTAACACATCAGATCAAATACACGAGTTAAACTGGAAAAATGACTTTATGAAGACTGCTATTGAGATATCAGTGGACGCCCCAGTATACAACAACTTCACGGGTGAGAGGAAGGTGCAGGCTGCGTTTAACGTAAGTCATTTGTTGCTTCACAGTAGCTGGTAATCCTTTATTTAATAAAATATACTTGTAACATCAGTAACAAACAAATCAATAGTACTGTTTGAAATAGCTTTAGCCGGCCGGTGTGGCCGTGCGGTTCTAGGCGCTTCAGTCTGGAACCGCGTGGCCGCTATGGTCGCAGGTTCGAACCCTGCCTCGGGCATGGATGTGTGTGATGTCCTTAGGTTAGTTAGGTTTAAGTAGTTCTAAGTTCTAGGGGACTGATGACCACAGATGTTAAGTCCCATAGTGCTCAGAGCCATATGAGATAGTTTTAAGGCCGACAAACCAGAAATATTAAGCTGACAATAAACTAGTCGTGACAGAACAGGAAACTTAAGGCAAGTTAACACAAGTTACACAATATGGTTTAAATACCCCTTTCAGCATCTGTAATATTTTTACAGGGCAAGTCATTCCTTTTTAAAATACCAAGTTTAACTTTTGTAGAAGTACAACTCGAGAGCCCTTTAAGCCAACGTAAAATTTCAACCTGGAAATTGTGACTTCTCTACATAACCTGAAAACCACCCATTACATAGTAAACATCGAACAAAAGAAATGGTGCGGTAGCGTTCTCGCTTTCCACGCCCGGGTTCCCGGGTTCGATTCCCGGCGGGGTCAGGGATTTTCTCTGCCTCGTGATGGCTGGGTGTTGCGTGCTGTCCTTAGGTTAGTTAGGTTTAAGTAGTTCTAAGTTCTAGGGGACTGATGACCATAGATGTTAAGTCCCATAGTGCTCAGAGCCATTTGAACCATTGAACAAAAGAAATGTGGTCCTCATTCAGCAAAAATTTTCAAGTTCGGGATTACGATTGAAAATAACTTGAAGGCGCGTTTGGTGCTAGCAATTTAGAAACTGAAGAAAATCCCTAATTTAAAAAATTTAAAGGTTCAGTGTAAAGCAAACCAAGCGCTCTATCACATGTGAGATACAGAGGCGTGAGAGTTCGCCGGGACTTATTCAGTTCACTGCTAGTAACGCCATGTCACCTTAACGCGTCTGCATGTAGCGCACAAGTATTGAACCACAACTTAGTATGAAATTAAAAATCAAAATTTATGTTTAAAACTTTGTTAAATTATAGTTTAGTGTAATAATGTTTCAAATACTAAGTCTTGATGTTCTAAACTTAATAATTTACGGAAAAATGCCGTTTTAAGAGAAAAATCAGAGGCGCTAAATAATGACGCTAGGAAGCCAGAATTTGGTCAGAAGGTGCTGTTAGAAGTTATAAATTAGTGATGCTGGTTTCCAAAACCATGAAACAAAAATTGACGGTAGAATCCACGTTTTTCGGAAAAATCAGAGGCACTAAATAATGGACTTAGGAACTTGAAAATTTGTTTTGTGCTTCAGTACACCCCAAAAATATTGACAGAGAGTCCACGTTGACCTGCCTCTTATTGTTTTTGAGTAATTAAATAAAAACTGATTTAGGAACTAAATGTACCTAAGTGTTGTAGATTAAGTACTTGAAATTGTAATGATAGAGGATTTTGGTTAAGCAAGATGATCAGATGTATCAAATAATAGAGCTACACCAAGTTTAAGACTTGTAACAAAAGTAGCAACTGATATAAGTCTTAGCCAAGGTATGGTTCAGAGGTAACAATCTACCGTTAGTTCTACTAAATAAATTCTATTAAGCTAAGTTTTCATTCTAGCGAGCTGAAACTTTCTATGTGCTCTCAAACTACGTATCTGCATACCAGCAAAAATTAAGAAGTTTCTGAAGTGTGGTGTCACCGACAGACACCACACTTGCTAGGTGGTAGCTCTTAAATCGGCTGCGGTCCGCTAGTATACGACGGATACGCGTGTCGACACTGTCAGTAATTGCAGACCGAGCGCCACCACACGGCAGGTCTAGTGAGACGTACTAGCACTCGCCCCAGTTGTACAGCCGACGTAGCTAGCCATGGTTCACTGAGAATTACGCTCTCATTTGCCGAGACGATAGTTAGCATAGCCTTCAGCTACAGTTGCTACGACCTAGCAAGGCGCCATTACCAGTATAGATATTGAGATTCTATTAATGTTTAATGTATCATCAAGAGCGATGTTCTACAAATGTGGATTAAAGTTAAGTATTCCAGAAGCTACGTACTTTTCTTTATAGCATTCATTACGTATCCTGTTTCAGACCTCACGCCCGCCTGCGTGAGCTTATAGCGTGCTTTTCGGTCTCCTCAAACAAAACAGTGTTGGCTCTACTGCCGACACTTCATGAAGTAATTGGTAACTATATTATTAAAGATTATGTGCCCGAGATAGCGGTCGTTTGTGGACTGCCGCCGTATGCAAATAGACAGAGACAACAGAAGTTTTCTCGGTAGTCCGCACTGGCACCTTATATATACAGCCCCTGAAGCAGTAGGGAGGTTCACTTCGCTCTCATAAACCGTGAGGTCCACGCCAGTTAAACGTCTGGTCACGCTCTGCCTCGGATGACGTCAGAGCCGAGCTGTGACAGGCACGTATTTGGCAGTGAAAACGGATGGTGAACTCGCGAGGACTGTACACTATCATGCATCGTTTAGAATTCGGTAAAATAACTGTTAGTGTGCCGTCCGTGTGAAATTCCATTCCGCGTGGCAAGTGGTGAATTTATTTCTACTTTTATGGCGAGCATTAAATTTTGAACATTTATTGCGAACTTTCAATTGAGTGATGTTAGTCAGGGCGAAAAACAATCTGGTAGGAAGTAACCGTAGAGGTCGCCTCTGAACTGCTAAAGGTGCTGTTAGATTAGAAAGACTTGTTTTCCATCGAACATAACGCAATTTTAAGCGTTGTTTGAGAGAAACTTTAATTAAATTAAATCTTGATTGGAACTTTATACTTTTGCTGAAGTCATAGTCCTGATCCGGCAAAGAAATGGGAAATAGACACTTTTCTTTCTGTTGGCTGGATCGGAATGTGGCCGTACAGACTGGAAACTAAGGTCAGTATGTTTCACTTCGCTTTCTGGCTGGCCACAAAATTAGTTGCCAGGCTCACATGATTGAAGACGGCATCAAAACTTGGTACCAGTGAAGTAACTTACTCGCCGCCCCATAAGTGGTTTCACAGAACTTGAAGAGCTCTATGACATAAGGAACTTTTCAGATAGGAGGGCAGCAAAATCAAAAATTTTACAAGTTCAGCATTTGATAATCTGAAGTCTCTTAGGCATTAGTATTTTCTCAAACAGCAAGGGTAACAATTTTTTAAGATATACATGTTCAGGATTTCACCATGTTGCAGAGTCTTTTTGAGACAAGCAGTTTATGAAACGGGAAACGTAACAGCGATTCTATAATTTTAGCCAGCAATAACAAGGCCAGTCTCGTGGTCGTGCGGTAGCGTTCTCGCTTCCCACGCCCGGGTTCCCGAGTTCGATTCCCGGCGGGGTCAGGGATTTTCTCTGCCTCGTGATGGCTGGGTGTTGTGTGCTCTCCTTAGGTTAGTTAGGTTTAAGTAGTTCTAAGTTCTAGGGGACTGATGACCATAGATGTTAAGTCCCATAGTGCTCAGAGCCATTTGAGCCATTTGAACAAGGCCAGGCCGGGGTGGTGGAGGCATGGCTTGGCTACGATGGCTTAGGGTAGCGGACACTTTCATTTGAACTTAAGTCCGAAAGCCGTAAGGATTAAGAACTTATAGAGAGATGCCATGGAAAGCGAGGAGACCGCACCACCTCAGTGGCTATCGCAACACAGAAGGCGGAACACCATGTCGCAGACAGGTACCCAGCCGACGTGGAATAGCCACCCGCGGGTAATCGCGGGCAGTGGATAGCTCGCAAGGGACAAAGGCTCCAAGGTCACAAGCAACTCAGGACGCCCAGGTAAAACAAACAGATATTTCATTCAGGCAAGACTGAGCGTCAATAAATAGGTGAATTATCAAGGACTGACACAAGAATACCAAAAGCAATTCCTTCCCCATACACCGACCATATTCTAAGTGTTACATTGATTGCATAATTAAAACCAATGTGATTACCAGATTAATCGTTTAACAGTAATGACAAAACGTAACAATTTGATTAAGCAGCTTACTGTTGACAAGATCGCCAAACAATTTAATTAAGTAAACTTAAGAAGTAGCAACAAATACTTGAGCCCCAATACCTAAGCGCGAGATCACAACGGTAATAAAATATACAATAAACAAAAAGTCCATCTGGTACTAGAAGGACTGGATCTCACCAGATCCTTCCAAAGCGCTGGGTCGCAGTCGTTTGCAACCACGACCATGGCCAAATGTTAAAATTCATGCACAAGTCGTACAAGCGAGATCATTCTGCCTTAAGGGTCAGCCACGATATTCGACCTCAGTGCTCAGCAACATAAGTGATGCCCTGGAACATATTACATGATATTAATTTCACACCCAAGCAATAATGACAAATTCACAGAAATTGCAATACAAAGGAACACTCTGATCATAAAGGGAGTTCACCGAGAAAGGTGTGGGGGGAGGGGGAGAGTGGGCAATTTAGTAGCTTGAGCATGGAGTGACGGAGACAAGCGGACAAATCAGCGTGACGGCAGTAAGTTCAGCACCGGAGCATTTGTGCCTGATTACGTGAACGAAGTAACTTACCCAAAAATATGGCAGGGCGTGTTGTTAGCATAGAAAATCAACATTACGACTCTTGCATCAGGAGACAGTCACCCCCAAATCAAGATAGTCAATCGGGCGCAACAGCGTAGCGCCGATCACTCCACACCAACACCGGCCCTGTACAAACAGCCGCCCACTTCGGCGGACAACCCCCGGTCAGTCCCCGTAATCACACGCTCACCGTTCGTCACTTGATTCACTGTTTCACTTCCCCACCGTCGGTCAACAGACTGCCTACAGCTTCCTCTACCCAAACAGCCAACTAAAAGAAGACCGAAGCGCTGCCCGGTGGCGTAATAGGAAAATGTATTGCGCCAGTAAGCAAAGATATAACACCTTGGAAAACAGCTCGACACGGTTCAAAGATATTTTTGCATTTGGAGGAGAATGTTGGAGTGTGCAGTTTCGCGGAAAGACCTCTTCAGCAAAGAAATTCTCCATTGTTTTAATGTTTTGCATATACGTGACACTCTCTGCGCTATTTCGCGATAATACAAAACGAGCTTCCAGTCTTCGAACTTTTTCCATGTAATCCGTCCATCCTATCTGATAAGGATCCCATACCGCACAGCAATTATTCTGGTGATGACGGACAAGAGTAATATAGGCAGTCTCTTAAGTAGACCTGTTCCATCTTCTAAGGGTTCTGCCAACAAAGCGCATTCTTTGGTTTGTCTTCCCCACAACATAATCTATATAATCATTCCAATATAAGTTGTTCGAACTTGAATTTTCCAGGCATTTTAATGAATATCAGACTGCTTTGAGCCATTTCAGTTTCCTGACATGCTAAATTTTCTACTTTGGTGAATTCAAGTATTTATTGGTTTAGAATTTCCACTAAGGGATCAACCACATGTTGAATCGAAGCTGATGTTCCCTCTGCTTCTTGCACTTCCCTATCATTTGGTATGTTTTGTACTAACTGTTGTCGTAAGAAGGTTACCGAAGTTGTCTAATTGTCCTAAAGATAATGTCGCATGTAGTGTGGCATTTCGATGTGTTTCACGCTCCTGCCAACTACAACATTTAATGAGGTGATGTATTGAAAGGCACCGCTTATATCGTAATGCATAAGGTGAGGAAATTAGCTTAACCTTGTTTACTAAATACTGTCATTTGTTTATACTTTAGGCAGTTTACTTGGAACATTTAAACGCCGGCTGTGTAATTGTGATCTTCAGGTCCTTATGGCTCCAAGTATTTTGATAATCTGCATAATTGCTGGTATTATTTCTGGCGCCACACGAATATATCAAATGGTTCTGAACACCATGGGACTTAACTTCTGAGGTCATCAGTCCCCTAGAACTTAGAACTACTTAAACCTAACTAACCTAAGGACATCACACACATCCATGCCCGAGGCAGGATTCGAACCTGCGACCGTAGCGGACGCGCGGTTCCAGACTGTAGCGCCTAGAACCGCTCGGCCACCCTGGCCGGCAGGAATAGATCGTTGAGGGCCTTAGCGTAAGTGCTGTATTAGTACGAGCCACTGGGTCATTCTATTTTACTGAGCACGTGGGCTCTGTCAGCCTGCTTAGACCATATGTGTTAGATTATGTATGTGCGAAATTATGTTTGTCATGTTACGTTTTTGTATGTACTGTAGAAATATAATGTGGATTCTAAACTTGGCAGACGAAATTCCGTAATTTTCTACCAGTCGGACTTGGTAGTCGTAATGTATTTCAAAATAGTGTTACACTGATATAATTCAGCTTTCCAGTTCTAGCTTAAAAATTAATTAACAGGGACTGGGCTGTTATTTACTAGTCAGTACCATATACTAAATAATACATATGTGGTCCACTGCTAAACAGCATGTTGTTAGTACCTCGCTCGTACTGTGAACTGGCTCGATTATGAAAATTGTGACCGTATTTTAATGCTTACAAAAGTTCTGCTTTATCCGTTAATCTTATAGGACATTTTGGTGTAATATCATCTTACTGTGAGTGACAGACGTTGTATACAGTGACGTGAGACCGCCCTTTATTTGGCGTGTAATACTGTGGACGTTGTTCTTTGCCTTGAGGCTCCTTGCGGATTTATGCTACTATGTGAACTTAGTAGTATTATCTTTACTTATGTCTTGAGATACAGTGTGTGTTAACTCTGAATTCCTGATTTAGTGGAGAGTGTTCTCCAGTTCAACCCTTTTATATAAAGCAACGAAACTTTTGAATTTTAAATTGTGATCTGTGAAGGTTTTAAGTGGTCTGAAAATGCTGGTTATAGTTTACGTAAATGCCGTTAGGACTGCCTGATTAAGTGTTGTGAAAATTCTGTTCACGACATAATATATGTTCGCTTTTATGTTGTTAGTTGCTTTTTTTTCCACTCCCACATTTCCACTCCCCTCACCCAACTGCCCTGTCACTTGAAGATTACCTGTCCAAGTCTTCCTTTTAACAGTTCTGAAGATCTTCTCAATATGAGCGGAACTGGCTACCATTGTAAAGATAAATGCAACAATAGACTGTAATTTTAAATGCCAGATTAGTAACTGAGTTTCCGCGCATTTATCTCCTCTTGAGGCTTCCACTTTTCCCCAAGCCTGAACAGGATTCTACACACTGTCCCAGTTAAGGGTAGCGGTTGGAAATCTCTCTTACTTTAGAATTCAGTTTAAACGATGAGTACGTGCCTAGACAAGTAACTTCATTTCCATTACATCACTGTCAATTTGTCACTCAATATGGAACTTACGAATAGACGCAAAGTTTGGAATTTTTAGTGCACCTTACATTTTATGTTTGAATGTAGTAATGTTCGTCTATTATGCTTTTGAGTGAAGATGGATGCAATGTATGTTATAAAGGCAAAACTACATATTTTTACATGATGTCATCAAAACTTGATACATTTCATATTTTTTTATTTACCTGTAGTGTGAAACACTACTTCTGGCCAGGTTTTGATGATTTAGTTTTCGAGTTTCGAAGCAGGTGACATAAATGGCAGTGTCTTTTGTTTGCACTGACTCAGATACTAAATACTTTTACATCGCTAGGAGAATATAGACCTCAATATCTGACATAAGTTTGATTTTAATAGGTCTACCCGTTCCTGACGATAAAGGTTTTTAACAATCGGACAGACAGACCGACGGACCGACAGACTGACAAGAAAGCTATCCTGTAAGGGCTCCGTCCTTACAGAGACACGGAACCGTAAAAAAGGAGCAGTTCGACGTTAACAGCAGACTTAGTACGTATTGCGTGGCAGTGCTTCTTTCGTGGGCTTCAGTGACCCCACTCAAGTAAAATTTTCCTGAAATATGGAGCTGAAAAGGAATCTGCCTCATTGTTCATTGTATTGGACTCCGCTAACGGATTGTGGTTCTAGGCAGGGGAACTGTTTGAGGACGACAGTCTTTGTTAGGCTGTGCAGAAATCCACTTGGATGCAGGGCGCACTGCGCTGTGTAGCAGCTGTCTTCCAGAAGGCTAGAGGTCGACACGGGAAGCAGTGGCCGGCCCTCTTAGCTGCTGTGTAGGAAAGCGCATTCAAAAACACTCTCTACCTAGACTGAAATTTCTCTCTCCGCCCAGGCGCAGTAATGCGCATTCTAGAAGTCCTGCAGAGTTTTCAAAATCTCAACATCTTCCTACGCGTGTTTTTCACTCAAACTTCATTTTCTTTCCATTTGCGACTCTACAGATTTTGCTACACAGATGATTAACTTTATTATCCAACTGCTTGAACAAAATAACAGTGTACTCTTCTAGGTACAGATCACAGAAAGTTAAAACATTCACCGTTTTAGAGGCAAGGTGATTTTCTTTATATGCAAATTAGGCAGTCACTCAAAGATATTTTTCTGTGTCTCCGTTAAATCTCCCAATGCTGGATACATCATCTGAGGTCAAATGCTCTCAGACAATAGTTTTCTTGCTATTACTGAAGGATCTAACATTATAATGAGTCTCCGTCCTTACGTAATTTCACAATACAACACTACCGCTGCAGAAAACAAGACAACTAGACTTCCAGCTGGTTGCTTTAATCCTACATGACTGAACTTTCATTATTTACCTGCTGCAGCATAAAACATTACGTTATGTTGATAATTTTCACTCTTTGACCATCTAATTACAACTGAATGAAACAAAATTTTTAAGATGAAAATTGTGTTTCATTAAGTTTCACTTAGACGACCCAAAAGTAAAAATTGTCAACATAATGTAATATTATATGCTAATTGAGGACGACAGGACAACAAGATTTAAAGATGTCAGCACAAAAGCAGTGCTTCATCCGTCCTGAGCTTACGCCGTCTGCACATGCGTTCAAAACATGAAACGTCTCAAACCTGTCAACCACTGACCATATCCGGTACATTAACGCTGTTATTGAAACACCTCTTGGTGAAAATACGCGTGTCTACCGACAGGCGCAACTCAGCCTTTCTGTAATAGAATATGTCACCCGCATCACCCACGTCAGCTTTCAGTAAACACTCTACTCAATTAATCAAATGCCCAAAGTGTAATCAGTCAGTCCCAAGTACTGCATGTCCTGGTCGCCCAACTTTCGAAATGAATGGTTATCACTGTAACACATCAGTGAAATATAATATCTGACAAAAGTGTCGATATACATTGAATTAGATAGTCTCTTGCTTATGATGATCTTATCCACTGTAACAATGTTGTTAGAAGACGCATGCACAGACTACACTTATTTATTTAATCTGCTAAGATGGGACCATTCAGGTCCCCGGTTACATCGGATTATGGCTTTACCCGTACAGCACCTTCACTCACATTACAGCTAACAAAGAAAAAACAATAATTTTAATGTGACACGCGTAACAAAATGATTTAATTGTCTGTAGATATAATGTGAGTAAACACTACAGACTACGAACTAATAATGTTAATTCTGGAGATTCTCTTGCTATTACTACTGTTGTCACTAATGACAACAATAATAAAAATAATAATGATAAGGTTAATGATACTGGTAGATATAAAAGGAATTTTGCCGCGCCGGATTAGCCGAGCGGTTTTGGGCGCTACAGTCATGGACTGTGCGGCTGGTCCCGGCGGAGGTTCGAGTCCTTCCTCGGACATGGGTGTGTGTGTTTGTCCTTAGGGTAATTTAGGTTAAGTAGTGTGTAAGCTTAGCGACTGATGACCTTAGCAGGTAAGTCCCATAAGATTTCACACACATTTGAACATATAAAAGGAATTTTGTTTCAGTCCTCATTCTTCTGAATGGTTAGATGCGTCCCGCCAAAATTTCTCTCCTGTGCCATCGACATAAATTCAGAGTAGCACTTGGAACCTACGTCCTCAATTATTTGATGGATGTATTCCAGTCTCTGTCTTCCTCTACAGTTTTTGCCCTCTGTAGCTTCCTGTATTTCCATGGACGTCACTCCCTGATGTCTAATTATTTACATGTACCATTCCACTGTTACCTCATTACCTTATCACTCCACCTAATTTTTAACTTTCGTCTGTAGCACCTCATTTCAAACGCTTCGATTCCCTTCTGTTCCGATATTCTCACAGTCAATGTTTCACCACCATACAAGCTGTGCTTCTGACGTACATTCTCAGAAATTCCTTCCTCAAATTAAGGTCTATGTTTGATACTAGTAGACTTCTCTTGACCTGGAATGCTGAAATGCTGAAATATACAAAAATACAGAATATATTGCAAACTTAATGAGAAAGAAAAGACATGAGTTTTGGATATTTAGTTCGAATATATAAATACAGAAGATATAAATAAAGAAATCCCATTCTGGAAAAAGAATGGAAACTGGAAGATCCTCAAGGCAGGATAGCTAAAAAGACTGTTGGAAAATGGTCTGAATAGAGAAAGAAGAAACACAGTGAACAGATGAAAACATACTAGAAAAGAAGAAAAGAACAGATAACGAAGAACTGAAATTGGAACGTGGTCCTCGGATGACCTATTCTCATTTTTTACCTATTATATTTAGCTTTTAGTAGATCCCAACAGCCATCCTCGGATTGCTTTGAGTATCTCTCTTGTACTACGGTTAGACTGAACGAAATAAGCTCTTTAAGTTGCGTGTTCATTGAGACACTTTCTCGTCTGTGTGTCTTTTGACTATTGGGAAGCATTCTTCTCTAGTCTGTTTTGTTCTGTGTTTTTCTGTTCTTGTTCTCCTATTGTTTGGTTTCTTGTGCTGACGAGAGAGAAATATAATCTCTGAGGAAAATTTATCTGACATTATTTCGAAATGTCACAAGAATGAAGAAATGGGATAAGATTATTTAAATTACATGTCATGTTGAAGCATTGGTGAATTGGTTAGGTTACCTTGAAACTGTTTGATACATTACTAAATCGTTTACTCGCCATTACTCCGCCGTGAGACGTGTATAAAGTTTCATCCTCATGGCATAACGGAACTTACCAGGTTACTTAACTTTGATTAAATGGAAGGTGATTACAGTGACGAATATTATTATTTTTGTCTATCGCGCTGTATGGATTCAAAGATATGACAATCTCAATAATTGTATAAGTCATGTACTGAACTTGAGCATTTAGTATCAGACCGGTAATCGTGATATTGACACATAATTGTCTTTGTTTGAGGACCGGTGGTTGTTTCTGAATTTATTCAGTCTCATTGGTAATAATATAGCAACGCTATAATGGGCTTCTCTTGCAGTTACTTGTGTCCAAATCCCGTTACTCCTTCGTCGTTTGTATATGGTACCATGCCATGCTGCTACTATGCCATGTGGTTATAAAGTACCTCATTGTAATCACGGCCCGCGAATTTGATAATATATCATGGCTAGACTACAAATGTAGGGATGTAGAGGCTTATCTCACTAGGGGTAAGTTAGATACAGCCTACAGAAAAATTAAAGAGACCTTTGGAGAAAAGAGAGAAACTTGTATCAATATAAAGAGCTCAGATGGAAACCCAGTTCTAAGCAAAGAGGGGAAAGCAGAAAGGTGGAAGGAGTATATAGAGGATCTATACAAGGGCCATGTATAATATTATCGAAATGGAAAGGATGTAGATGAAGGTGAAATGGGAGATATGATACTGCGTGAAGAGTTTGACAGAGCACTGAAAGGCCTGAGTCGAAATAAGGCCCCGGGAGTTCACAAAATTCCGTTACAACTACTGACGGGCCTTGGGAAAGCCAGTCCTGACAAAACTCTACCATCTGCTGAGCAAGAAGTACGAGACAGGAGAAACACCCTCAGGCTTCAAGAAGAATATAATAATTCCAATCCCAAAGAAAGCAGGTGTTGTCAGATGTGAAAATTACGGAACTATCAGTTTAATAAGTCACAGCTGCAAAATACTAACTCGAATTATTTACAGACGAATGGAAAAACTGGTAGAAGCCGACCTCGGCGAAGATCAGTTTGGATTCCGTAGAAACGGTGGAACACGTGAGGCAATACTGACCTTACGACTTACCTTAGAAGGAAGATTAAGGAAAGGCAAATCTACGTTTCTAGCATTTGTAGACTTAGAGAAAGATTTTGACAATGTTTACTGGAATACCCTCTTTCAAATTCTAAAGGTGGCAGGGGTAAAATACAGGGAGCGAAAGGCTATTTACAATTTGTACAGAAACCAGATGGCAGTTATAAGAGTCGAGGGACATGAAAGGGAAGCAGTGGTTGGGAAGGGAGTGAGACAGGGTTGTAGCCTCGCCCCGATGTTATTCAATCTGTATATTCAGCAAGCAGTAAAGGAAACAATAGAAGAATTTGGAGTAGGTATTAAATTCCATGGAGAAGAAATAAAAAGTTTGAGGTTCGACGATGACATTGTAATTCTGTCAGAGACAGCAAAGGACTTGTAAGACCTGTTGAACGGAATGGACAGTGTCTCGAAAGGAGGATATAAGATGAACATCAACAGAAGCAAAACGAGGGTAATGGAATGTAGTCGAATTAAGTCTGGTGATGCTGAGGGAATTAGATTAGGAAATGAGACACTTAAAGTAGTAAAGGAATTTTACTATTTAAGTAGCAAAATAACTGATGATGGTCGAAGTAGAGAGGATATAAAATGTAGACTGGCAATGGCAAGGAAAGCGTTTCTGAAGAAGGAAAATTTGATAACATCGAGTATAGATTTAAGTGTCAGGACGTCGTTTCTGAAAGTATTTGCATGAAGTGTAGCCATGAATGGAAGTGAAACATGGACAATAGATAGTTTGGACAAGAAGAGAATAAAAGCTTTTGAAATGTGGTGCTACAGAAAAATGTTGAAGATTTGGTGGGTAGATCACGTAACTAATGATAGGTTTAAGTAGTTCTAAGTCTAGGGGACTGATGACCTCAGATGTTAAGTCCCATAGTGCTTAGATACATTTGGACCAGTTTTAATTATTAATTTTGGTGATGCAGTATTTCCTTCATGCTTAGCCGAGTAGTATGGCCAGGCTGTTTGTAATACATTTTCTTAGTGCAGTTGCCTATATCAGGGGCAGGTATGCACTCAGGGGCAAACCCACTATTTTCCTTTGTTTGACAGATACTTAACCTATTGTCCTCCTCTGTCCGACAGGTTCTTAACCTATTGTTCTGCCTAAACGACCCTTCCTTTTGACTGACAGGCTCTTAACCTGTTGTTCCCCCATCCTCTCCCACTCCACCTCCCCTCCCCTAACCCCCTGCCTCACACTGGTACAGGTAGACTTTCACATCTGAGTTATTGGAATAGACCCCTCTTACTTTTATGAATTTGATTGACTACTTAATGAAATTGATCAATTGATTAACCTTTCACCCACTGGTAAACTTCTCCCCTTCACCCTTCCCCCACCTCCCCAGACAATGGCTAGAAGATCAAATTCTATCGTAGCAATGGAACGCACCACAGCTACATCCACTAAGCTAAGAGAATGGCGGGAACAATAGGGCACTTTGGGTACCTCCACTAACATAAGTCATCCGATCGCCACCTCTTACTAGGGATTGGTGGAAAAAGAACTTTGCCTGTGCTGGACATAAGTCTTTATTTTCAGGCAATATTTAAACTATTAGAGGCAGTACCATGATCATGTGTGTTCACACCAAGGTCCAGAGTCCAACTGATCTAGTACATAAAACTGCCATCAGAGGTTATGGTCGTCCCTTCCGTGAGCAATCCAATATGGCGGTCTGGTTGTGTGGGAGAGGCAGGATCAAGTAACAGCCATTCAAGGATATATAGTATATTTATATTGAAATCAGAATGACATTATCACTCTGCAATGGAGTGTGCGCTTATATGAAACTTCCTGGCAGATTAAAACTGTGTGCCCGACCGAGACTCGAACTCGAGACCTTTGCCTTTCGTGGGCAAGTGCTCTACCAACTGAGCTACCGAAGCACGACTCACGTCTGGTCCTCACAGCTTTACTTCTGGCAGTATCTCGTCTCCTACCTTCCAAACTTTACAGAAGCTCTCCTGCGAACCTGGCAGAACTAGCACTGTTCAACTGGACCTGCTATGGTGTACAAACACGATGGGCAAAACGGCTGTAACAGTACGTTCCCTCATTGGGACCCATAAGTGTACCCTCATATTTTCCTTGTTGTTCTGTAGATAGTGATGTTGATTACAATACACTAACCTGCGCCCGTAATGTCTTTCCAAGAATTACGTCTGCAGGTGTGGTATTCATTACCACATACAGTTCCAGACGCCTGTCCTTCATAACCCATGTTTGACAGTACCTCTGCAGGCTGCAGCACCTTCCACAAGTGCTGATTCGAAGCCTTTGTTAGATAATATCCTGGGACTTAGGAGAATCGAGACATATAGCCAGTGTGATTGTAGGTATACCATAACTTTTTCGGTCGCTGTACAATATAAAAGATAACTGCACTGTTTGTGTAAAATGTGTATATATTGCCGTGTAATGTCACAGTGGCTTATGTTCTGGAATGATCAGATAAAATGGGTGTGTGTGTCTTATCGTGACCAACTTGTAGATTCAGCTCAACGATAACCACTAGGGGATGAGAGACATTTTTACACGGGAGATATATCTTGCTAGTGTTTCAAAGATTTTCAGTATTGGGCCCGACTAAATGTGCGTGTGTCTTTTCATCAAGGATCTATAAATTCAGCACACCATAGGGAGATGAGAGAGATTTTTATGTGGAAAACTGTGTGTGCTATAAATACTGATATTCGTTCCATAACCACAACCATCAAGAGGAGACATTACCTGTAAATCGATTTGCAGCAGCAATCGTAATATATAATAATAGCGTCACTGGTAAATATGTTCCTTGTTCACAATATTCTTGTGAATCTTGTATGAATTTGATGATCTGTAGACAACTTTGGCGGGATTTAACTGCCAGTGAAACATGGCAATGTGTACTAAGTTGTTTTTGCCGCTGAAAGTCACGTCCGCAAAAAAAAGGGGGGGGGGGGAACATTACTCCCACATCACCACCAGCAGCAGCAGTTTCACTGGTAGATTCAGTAATGGACAAGCTGTCCCGTTAGGATTGCTAGGAAGAATGCAACCTGTGCTATTCTGGAAAGCATTTGAGCATCTTTCTCGGCACTGGACCCATACCGCAGCTTTGTTTATCATGCCAGCAATGGTGCCTAGGTGAACACGTATTTCGGTAGGTATTTGTTGGGTGTCATGCATGAAAGTGATGCTGCTACCTCATACTGGCAGGACCCGAACTGACAACTATGTGTGGTTGGGTAGCTGACTGCTGCGTGATCACTTTGTGGTGACGGCCTACGCATCCCAACTCCTGGGGACATGCGTGGAGATGGTGGCATCGTGCATCCAGTGGCGAGATGTGTTTTTATTAGCGATCTTATGTTTAAACTATATTAGATTGCTTTCATCGACTAGTAAGATATTGACAATTAAAAAAAACTACTCTATACATGTGAAGAATATCAGTTTAATTAATTTTTATATCAAAATGATGTTAGCGGTACAATAGTTAAGGGTAGGGTGTGTGTGAGTGGTTGACATGGAGCAGAGAAGCAGGTAAAGTGAACACTAAATAAATTTGAATAATTTTTATGTATAATGCAGTACAATAGTTTAAGGGGGTGTGTGAAAAAGAAGAATACGCCAGAAATGACGTTCAAAAGCATAAATTCTAAAAGCGTACCAGAAAATTGTGGGAGGACGTAACTAATTACTTAATTTTGTATCAAAGCAGTACAATTGTTTAAGAAAATGGGGGTGACATGAAAAACCGCTTAAATGTACAATAGGTTAAGTGCTGACAAAGAGTCAGACATTAGGTTAAGACACCTAGAGGACCGTGCTGTACATTAAGTTATGCCACATGTTTGCTCCATATAATTACTTCTTACAGGACCGACATGTTTCCGAACAGCCGAGAAATCCAACCCCCACAAACAGATTTTTTAAAAGTAAACAACATACCCTTGAATCTCCTGTTATCTGATCCTTCCTCTCCATCAGCACCAGACCGCCATAATGGATTACATCACAGAAGGGACGACAGAACCATCTGGAGGCAGTGCTATGTACCAGGTCAGTTGGACTCTTGAGCTTGGTGTGTAAACACTTGTTCGCGGTACTGACTCTAATTGTTTAAATAAAGACTGAAAATAAAGACTTATGTCCAGCACAGACAGAATCATTTTCCCACCAATCCCTAGTAAGAGGTGGCGGTTGGATGACTTAGGTTAGTGGAGGTACACAAAGTGCCCTTTAGTTCCTGCCATTTTCTTAGGTTGGTGGAGATAACCGTCGTGTGTTGCATTGGCCTGATATAATTTGAACTTCCCACCGTTTTCTGGGGAGGAGAGTGGAGGGAGGAGGGGAGGGATTTACCAGTGGGTGATAGGTTAATTAATTGATCAATTTAATTAAGTTTTCAATCAAACTGATAAGAGTGAGAGGGGACTATTCCAATAACTCATATCTGAAAGTGTACCTCTAGCAGTGAGGGGGGAGGGGTGTTTTGGTAGGAGGAGGGGGTGGCGGAACAATAGGTTTAGTTTCTGTCTGTGAAAATGAAAGATCCTTTTAGCAGAATAATAGGTTAAGTAGTACCTGTCAATCATAGGAGACCAATAGGTAAACTACCTGTCAATCAAAGGAGAACAATGGGTTTGCCACTGAGTGCATTCTTGCCCCTGATGTAGGCAGCGCCCACTAACAAATTGAGTTGCAAACGGCCTGGTCCTACTACTTAGCTGATTACTGTTGGAGGGGACATTCCTCCTGTAGTGCTGGAGGCTATAAGGAGAAAGCTGTGTCTTATTACGCTTTTGATCGTTTTTTTTTTTTTATGGAACATAAATTACTGCTTGATATTGAAGTGATAGCTAAGCCAAATCCAGTCTCTATTGCGCTTACATTTTGTAAGTGTGTGTTTGTCTGGTATTTCCATTTATATTCTGCCACACAAAGGTTCACAGTTAATACATAGATCGATATTTCAAGGCTTGAGTATTCTCTGCTAACGGGAGATGTTCACTTCTGTCGCTCAACAGAAGATTAAAAGTAACCGTGTAGAATATCTACACTGTGTGTATTCTCATTATTGACTCATAGCCATTGGGTCTGGAATTTTATTACTACAATTATTCTGGTGCCAAGGGCTGTACACAGAATCACAGAGAGATGCATCGTGAGAAATATCGGAGAAGGAAAACAAATTCTTTTCGGAACAGACTGGGGTGGAAAAAGTAATAACGACTGTACCGAAATGAAGGAAAGCAGTTGGAATACGCGACGAAGTACTTGGGAACAATATGAAGAAAGCTTAGGTCTCTGCTGCATTCACGAGAAGTAAAATGAGACCGAGCGGCACCATAATGATCGCCATATTAGTTATAAAACAGCAATGAGGGAAATTTTTAATAAGTTTATCACAGACTCACGCCATGTGATATCAAAAATGACGGTCCGGTTTAAATCGGGATAGTGATACAAGAATTTACTCAACTTTGTAACGAATGAATTTCTATTACTACGTAAAATACGCAGACGCAACACGTATGCCTTTAGGTGGGGGCAGCAATGCACAAAGAAATCCCTAAGGGTGGCCTCTGTGCAGAAGGTAGTGGTAAAATGGCACATGAGGATGATAATATATTTAAGGGTCCAGCTTCGTACCTGAGTGGTCAGCGCAGGTGGCTGCCACGCGGAGGACCCGGGTTCTAATCCCGATACTGTACTGGTTATTCCATTGTGGAGGGTATGTTACGGGGTGCATTCAGCCTTGTAACGCCAATTGAGAAGCAAAGTGGCCGGGAGCGCCGTTTGCTTACCACGTGCTCCTCCACACTGCATCCTCACGACCGCGCAGGGCAGAAGATGACTCAGCGGCCGGTAGACATTCTTCGAGATTTGATGGCCGCGCAGGGTGGTCTTTTGATACGTGGAATGAAATAATCAGTACTCGAATGAGAAAATGCTGAGTGAGATAACGAAATTCAACTAGATTTATACGTGGTACAGTACTGTGCCATCACTTAAACACGTATCGATATAATTGTGCTGTCCTCTCATTTTTTTTCTTTTTTAGCTGGGTAGAAAGCCGGGCACCGGTTCAGTTCATTAAATGAGCACCGGGCGGTTTAGGCACGGCCATCGATTCCGCAGGGACGGGTGCTGCCGTGTGCAGTGAACCGGCGCCGACCCGTCGAGCGGCAGTCCATCAGCTCGGCCGTGCATGTTTTACGAGCAGCTGATTGCCGCCGGCGGTCCGCTGCTGCCCCGATAATCCCTGCCGCCAGCAGTACTCGAGCACTGACCAGGCCGCATCGCACACGAAAAACAACACAACCTCCACTAGCGGGAACAGCCAGTATTCTACTTTAGGCCGGGCTAGTATCAGGAGGGTTGTGGTGCACTCGCTGATACACTGCGGGTAATAAAAGTTTCAACACCAGGAAGGATAACAAATAACGAAAGTTTACTTATGGTGCCCATGTAGTATAGCAGGATGAATACGGCATTAATATTTTTGATCATGTACCAGTATACAAATTGTGAAGTTCAGTGTACGGAGCTGCGACTGATGACAGGAAGAATGGTTCAATCACAGCGGCGGAGTTACTATAGCTGATTTTGGATGATTTTGGATGATTCCGTGCTGCTTCAGCTCCATGAAAGAATTCCTCAATCGTAGGGCCTTGTAAGTGATTGCGTCCCAAAGATCGGCTGTCGGTGGGCAGACATCCTCAGTAGGCGAGAGATTTGGAGACCGTGTTTTCTAGGGCCACAGTTCAACAAAATCTCAATCATTGTTGAGAAGGATACTCCTGACACAGTGCCGTCTGGAACAGCTACCAAGAAAATCAGAAAAAAGTGTTTGTTTCAGCCTGCAGGCGCTCTTTTTATGTTTTCCACATTGGCGACCGGTTTTGCTAGGCAGTACCTTCCTCAGGCCATGTCCAGGCACTCAGTCGTCATGCTTGCTTCTCAAGTTGGCGTGTCGAATACTACTGTGCTTTCACCTGCTTTGGAAGCGAGCATGACGAATTAGTGGCAGGGCATGGTATGGGGATGGAAATACCTACCGAAACCGGCAGCCAATGGGAAATATAAAATTCGGACTGTACATTAAAAACCACTATTTTTTGGGCTGCTGTCTAGGACATCACGGGCGGTACATACAAGGTAAATCACCTAAGACTGGCACCGTAATAATTTCGATAATGGAAAGCACCGTCGATAAGCGCTTTTCACAGACTGGAATGATAGGTAGGAGCCCCGCTATGCAGCACATAACAGAGTGTTATAAGTTTCAAATGCCTATTTACACAAAAACTTACAAATATTTCAATGCATATTGGTAGTGCCACAATCACAACAGACAAAAACCATCAGTAGTCCCTGTTGCTGGAGGATACTGCAAGCAGTTACGAGATATCGTACTTTTAACTCTGTAAACACCGACAGCTCTTTGTTCCATGCTTCAAGACAAAGTCCATGCTTCAAGATGGTGGTGGTGGTTAGTGTTTAACGTCCCGTCGACAACGAGGTCATTAGAGACGGAGCGCAAGCTCGGGTTAGGGATGGATTGGGAAGGAAATCGGCCGTGCCCTTTCAAAGGAACCATCCCGGCATTTGCCTGAAACGATTTTAGGGAAATCACGGAGAACCTAAATCAGGATGGCTGGAGACGGGATTGAACCGTCGTCCTCCCGAATGCGAGTCCAGTGTGTCCATGCTTCAAGACAAAGGAATGTGAATTTCACATGTGTGCGTATGTGCAGCACTTTACACGTATCAGTAAGTCTCCGGAGGTACCGTGTTGTTAAAGGGGACATTGAATAGGACAAACTAAAGTCAAACAAAGATGAACGCAGTAACTCTGTGGGATCTGACACGTACATAAACTAACCTCTGCTCAAACAGACGACCATCAACGTCAATACAAGCTTGCAGCTGGCCACGCAACGATTGTTGCACGCCGTCTGGCATTTCAGGGGGATATGGCAGCACAGGCATCAGTAATACGCCGTTTCATATCGTCTGCAATTGTGTTGAAAGCTTGAAGAGGTTGATATTTGATGGGTATCTACTGGGCGTACTCGATACACAAACGAACGGCATACTTCCTGTTGTTGAGATCTTCAGACCAGAGACTTGTTTGATGCAGCTCTCCATGCTACTCTATCCTGAACAAGTTGCTTCATCTCCCACTACCTTCTGCAACCCACATCCTTCTGAATTTACATAGTGTATTCATCTCTTGGTGCAAGCGTCGTATTATTACCCTCCACGCTGCCATCCAATACTAAATTGATGATCCCTTGATGCCTCAGAGCATGTCCTACTAACCGATCCCTTCTTCAAGTTGAGCCACAAATTTCTCTTCTCTCCAATTCTATTCAGTAGCTCCTCATTAGTTATGTGGTCTGCCAATCTAATCTTCAGCATTCTTCTGTAGCACCACATTTCGAAATCTTCTATTCTCTTCTTGTCTAAATTATCTAACGTCGATGTTTCACTTCCATACATGGCTACCCTCCATACAAACACTATCAGAAACGACTTCCTGACACTTAAATCTGTACTGGATGTTAACAACTTTCTCTTCCTCGGAACGCTTTCCTTGCCATTGCCAGTCTACACTTTATATCCTTTCTATTTCGTCCATCATCAGTTATTTTGCTCCCCAAATAGCAAAACTCATCTCCTACTTTAAGAGTCTTATTTCCTAATCTAATTTCATCAGCACCACCTGATTTAATTCTAATACATTCCATTAGCGTCTTTTTACTGTTGTTGATGATCATTTTATATCCTACTTTCAAGAAACTCTCCATTCTGTTCAACAGGACTTCCAAGTCATTTGCTGTCTCTGACAGAATTACAATGTCGTCGGCAAGCCTCAAAGTTTTTATTTCATCTCCATGGATTTTGATTCCTGCTCTTAATTTTTCCTTTGTTTCCTTTACTGCTTGCCAAATATACAGATTGAATAACATCGGGGAGAGGCTACAACAGTGTCTCACTGTTCCCCTTTCATGCCCCTCGACTCTTATAACTGCCATCTTGTTTTCTGTACAAATTGTAAATAGGCTTTCGCTCCCTCTATTTCCCTCTGGAACCTTCATAATTTGAATGAGAGTATTCCAGTCAGCATTGTCAAAAGCTTTCTCTAAGTCTACAAATGCTGGAAACGTAGTTTTTATTTCATCTCCATGGATTTTGATTCCTGCTCTTAATTTTTCCTTTGTTTCCTTTACTGCTTGCCAAATATACAGATTGAATAACATCGGGGAGAGGCTACAACAGTGTCTCACTGTTCCCCTTTCATGCCCCTCGACTCTTATAACTGCCATCTTGTTTTCTGTACAAATTGTAAATAGGCTTTCGCTCCCTGTATTTCCCTCTGGAACCTTCATAATTTGAAGGAGAGTATTCCAGTCAGCATTGTCAAAAGCTTTCTCTAAGTCTACAAATGCTGGAAACGTAGTTTTGCCTTTCCTTCAGATAAGATGTAGGGTCATTATTGTCTCCCGTGTTCCAACATTTCTACGGAATTCAAACCGATATTCTCCGAGGTCGACTTCTACCAGTTTTTCCATTCGTTTCTAAGGAATTCTTGCTAGTATTTTGCAGCCGTGATTTATTAAACTCATAGTTCGTTAATTTTTACATCTGTCAACACCCGCTTTCTTTGCGATTCCAATTATTATATTCTTCTTGAAGTCTGAGGTTATTTCGCCTGTCGGATACATCTTGCTCACCAGATGTTAAATAGTTTTGTCAGAGCTGGCTCTCCCAAGTTTATCAGTAGTTCTAATGGAATATTGTCTACACCTGAGGCCTTGTTTCGACTTACGTCTTTCAGTTCTCTGTCAAATTCTTCACGCAGTCTTTCAGAGGTCATCCTCAGATCATACAGGCGGTTGGCGTTGTTGGTGAAGGCGGAAAGCCTCGCTCGTGGGGTGGAATCAGAGCTAACTATTTGTAGTATCGTTCCCAGAACAGATCGCGGTCCTCTGGTCTGGAGGCGAGAGGAAGGCTTAAACCAGAGGCTCAGACGATTCTGCGGAGATCTGGGGTGCAAATCTCTCGACCTCCGCTAGCGGGTGGAGAAATGTAGGGTCCGCCTGAATAGGTCAGGCGTGCAGTACACGCAGGAAGCGGCTACAAGTTTAGCGGAGTGCGTGTGGGGTGCACATGTGGGTTTTTTAGGTTAGAGATTTCCCTCCCTATGTCCGACAAGACGCCTCCTGCGACGCGACAAGGTAGTAGTAGGCAAAACGCAACAGGGAATAACAATATTAATGTGGTAATATTAAACTGCAGGAGCGTCTATAGAAATGTCCCAGAACTGCTCTCATTAATAAACGATCACAATGCCCACATAGTACTAGGAAGAGAAAGTTGGCTGAAACCCAGATGTAAACAGTAATGAAATTCTAAACTCGTATTGGAATGTATACCGCAGAGACAGGCAGGACAGTGAAGGCGGAGGCGTAATTATAGCGATAAAAAGTGCAATAAAATCGAAGGAAATTGACGGAGAACCGATATGTGAAATAATTTGGGTGAAGGTCACAGTTACAACAGGCTAAAACATTGTAATTGGATGTCTGTATAGGCCCCCTGGCTCAGCAGCTGTTGTGGCAGAGCACTTGAAAGAACATTTGGAAAATATTTCGAGTAGATTCCCGACCATGTTATACTTCTGGGTGGAGATCTGAATTTGCCGGATATAGACTGGGAGACTCAAATGTTTATAACGGGTGGCAGAGACAAAGAAACCAGTGAATTTTTTTAAGTGCATTATCTGAAAACTACCTTGAGCAGTTAAACAGAGAACCAACTTGTGGCGAGTTAGAAAACTGCTGCGGAAGCAAAGGGAACTTCACAGCAAACATAAACATAGCCAAAGCCTTGCAGACAAACAAAAATTACGCGAAGCTAAATGTAGTGTGAGGAGGGCTATGCGAGAGGCATTCAGTGAATTCGAAAGTAAAGTTCTGTGTACTGACTTGGCAGAAAATCCTAAGAAATTTTGGTCTTATGTCAAAGCAGTAAGTGGATCAAAACAAAATGTCCAGACACTCTCTGACCAAAATGCTACTGAAACAGAGGATGACAGACTAAAGACCGAAATAGTAAATGTCTTTTTCCAAATCGTTTCACAGAGGAAGACTGCACTATACAACCTTCTCTAGATTGTCCCACAGATGACAAAATGGTACATATCGAAATAGATAACAGTGGGATAGAAAAACAATTAAAATCGCTCAAAAGAGGAAACGCAGCTGGACCTGATGGGATACCAGTTCGATTTTACACAGAATACGCGAAAGAACTTGCGCCCTTCTTGCAGCGGTGTACCGTAGGTCTCTAGAAGAGCGTAACGTCCCAAAGGATTGGAAAAGGGCACAGATCATCCCCGTTTTCAAGAAGGGATGTCGAACAGATGTGCAGAACTATAGACCTATATCTCTAACGTCGATCAGTTGTAGAATTTTGGAACAAGTATTATGTTCGAGCATAACGACTTTTCTGGAGACTAGAAATCTACTCTGTAGGAATCAGCATGGGTTTAGAAAAAGACGATCATGTGAAACCCAGCTCGCGCTATTCGTCCACGAGACTCAGAGGGCCATAGACACGGTTTCACAGGTAGATGCCGTGTTTGTTGATTTCCGCAAGGCGTTCGATGCAGTTCCCCACAGTCGTTTAATGAACAAAGTAAGAGGATATGGACTATCAGACCAATTGTTTGATTGGATTGAAGAGTTCCTAGATAACAGAACGCAGCATGTCATTCCCAATGGAGAGAAGTCTTCCAAAGTAAGAATGACTTCAGGTGTGCCGCAGAGAAGTGTCGTAGGACCGTTGCCATTCACAATATACATAAACGACCTTGTGGATAACATCGGAGGCTTTTGCGGATGATGCTGTAGTATATCGAGAGGTTGTAACAACAGAAAATTTTTCTGAAATGCAGGAGGATCTGCAACGAATTGACGCATGGTGAAGGGAATGGCGATTGAATCTCAATGTAGACAAATGTAATGTGCTGCGAATACATAGAAAGAAAGATTCTTTATCATTTAGCTACAATATAGCAGTTCAGCAACTGGAAGCAGTTAATTCCATAAATTATCTGTTAGTAGGCATTAGAAGTGATTTAAAATGGAATGACCATATAAAGTTGGTCGTCTGTAAAGCAGATGCCAGACTTAGAATCATTAGAAGAATCCTAAGGAAATGCAATTCGAAAACAAAGAAAGCAGGTTACAGTAGACGTGTTCGCCCACAGCTTGAATATTGCTCTCCAGTGTGGGATCCGTACCAGGTGGGGTTGATAGAGGAAATAGAGAAGATTCAACGGCGAGCGGCGCGCTTTGTTGAAGGATCATTTAGTCATCGCGAAAGCATTACGGAGATGACAGATAAACTCCAGTGGAATACTCTCCAGGAGAGACGTTCAGTAGCTCGGTATGGGCTTTTGTTGAAGTTTCGAGAACATACCTTCACCGAAGAGTCAAGCTGTATATTGCTCCCTCATACGTATATCTCTCCATGAGCATAAAATCAGTGAGATTAGAGCCCGCACGTAGGCATACCGACAATCTTTCTTTCCACGAACAATACGAGACTGCAGAAAAAGGGAGAACCGATAGAGGTACTCAAAATACCTTCCGCCACACACCGTCGGGAGGCTTGCGGAGTATGAAGATGTAGATCATAGCTCCCAATTCATCTTCATCTACGTCCTCTTCCATTTCCATAATAATGTCCACAAGTACATCGCCCTTTTATAGACCCTCTAAACACTCCTTCCACCTGTCTGCTTTCCACTGTATGCTTATATCTGGTTTTCCATCTGAACGCTTGATATTCACACAAGTGGTTCTCTTTTCTCCGAAGGTCTCTTTAATTTTCCTGCAGGCAGTATCTGTCATACCGCTAGTGATATATGCCTCTATATCCTTACATTTGTCCTCTAGCCATCCCTGCTTAGCCATTTTAAACTTCCTGTCGATCTCATTTTTCAGCCGTTTGTATTCGTTTTTGCCTGCTTCATTTATAGAATTTTTATATTTTCCCCTTATATCAATTAAATTCAATATTTTTCTGTTACCCATGGTTTCCAACTACCCCTTGTCTTTTTACCTACTTGATTCTCTGTGCCTTCACTATTTCATCTCTCTAATCTATCCGTTTTTCTTCTACTGTATTTCTTTCCCCCGTTTTTGACAATCGATTCCTAATGTTCTCTCTGAAACCCTCAGCGACCTCTGGTTCCTTCAGTTTGTCCAGGTCACATCTCCTTGAGTTCCCACCTTTTTGCATTTTCTTCAGTTTTAATCTACAGTTCATAACCAATAGATTGTGGTCAGAGCCCACATATTTCCCTGGATATGTGTTAGAATTTAAAACCTGGTTGCTAAATCACTGTCTTACCATTATTTAATCTATCTGAATCCCTACAGTGTCTCCAGGCGTCAACTTTCTTTCACGATTCTTGAACCGAGTGTTATCTATGATTAAGTTTTGCTCTGTGCAAAATTCTGCCAAGCGGCTTCCTCTTTCATTCCTTACCCCCATTCCATATTCACCTACTACTTTTCCTTCTGATCCTTTTCCTGCTATCGAATTCCATTCACCCAAGTCTATTAAATTTTAGTCTCCCTTTACTATCTGAATAGTTTCTTTTATCTCATCACACATTTCATCAATCTCTTCGTCGTCTGCGGAGCTACTTGGCATATAAACTTGTACTACTGTGGTAGGCGTGGGCTTCGTGTCTATCTTTGCTACAATAATGCGTTCACTGTGCTGTTTGTAGTAGCTTACTCGTGCTCCAATTTTTTTGTTCATTAAACCCAGTCCTGCAGTACCCCTACTTGTTTTTGTATTTATAACCCTGTATTCACCTGATCGAAATTCACTATCTAACTTTAACGTATCCATTTCTATTTTTAAATTTTCTAACCTGCCTGCCCAATTAAGAGCAGAACGCGTTTTCTTTCTTCTGATAACGACGTCCTCCTGAGTAGTCCCACCTGGAGATCCGAATGGGGGACTATTTTACCTCCGGAATATTTTACCCAAGAGGACGCCATTATCTTTTACACACAGAGTAAAGTTGGATGCCATCGGGAAAAATTATGACTGCAGTATCCCCTTGCTTTCAGCCGTTCGCAGTACCAGCACAGTAAGGCCGATTTGGTTAATGTTACAAGGTCAGATCAGTCAATCATCCTAACTGTAGCCCCTGCAACTACTGAAATGGTTGCTGCCCCTCTTTAGGAACCACACGTTTGTCTAGCCTATCAACAGATACCCCTCCGTTGTGGTTGCACCTACGGTACGGCTATCTGTATCGCTGAGGCAAAAGAGCCTCCCCACCAAAGACAAGGTCCATGGTTCACCATAAAACGCGAACTTGTTCGCTCTTATCACTTTGAAACTACGATTTTCGAAGCACGTCCTACTACATCCACTATCACATAATAAGTGACAGGACAGTCGCAAAAGTGAAAGCCAGTCGCAATGCAATCGCAATGTACAAACAACAAAAGGAAACAAAGCACAACATCGTCACGTAGCACTTAAGCAATTGGATGGAAAAAACAGCTGTCCATGTTTACAATATCCACAATACGATAACTCGTAAGCTACTTGCACAAATGCCATTGAAATTGTCATTCATGCAACTTTTAGGATTTTACTGTCAATCTGCATTGTCTCACTCAAAAATTTGCAACTTTTGTGAAAAAGTACGCGTTTGTCAATGTCTCAAAATCCATATATTGGCCGCAAATATGTGTTCTTGCCTGCAATTCAGTTCTGTGAAAAAAACGTATCGATAATGACTTGCGTGTCCGAACTTTCTGCCGTGCAAGTTAGGTGCTTCTTCCTCTACATACCGTCTTGGATAACTCGAAGACAGGTCACGGTCAGTGGCGCTGACACGTCACAGACTTAACGGCTACAGGAGAAATTACACCCATATTCAGACCAAAAAAAAAAAATGGTTCAAATGGCTCTGAGCACTATGGGACTTAACATCTGTGGTCATCAGTCCCCTAGAAATTAGAACTACTTTAACCTAACTAACCTAAGGACATCACACACATCCATGCCCGAGGCAGGATTCGAACCTGCGACCGTAGAAGTCGCGCGGTTCCGGACTGAGCGCCTAGAACCACTAGACCACCGCCGCCGGCTATTCATACAAAATAGAACACCTTGATCGACTAAAGAAAGGACTCTCATACGATTATCTTCCGAACCATATCGGCCCGCGGTTCTGTCAGCATCGACATCGCGGCGCCACACCACCTACCGGTAAAATATGCCTGCGACTCTAGTTGGTGCTATAAACCGAAGGTAACGGATCAGCGTGACTTCAGCAGACATGGAGGATACGAATCAGACGTATTAACGAACCGTGAGTTGGAAAGAGGGCTCAATTTTGGCGTGACATAACATGGTGCACCCATCCGGAAACTGCCCTTCATGGAGGGCGAAGTATTTCGGCAGTGCAATGAGTGTGTGCAGCATGGTTCACAGAAGGCCGTAGAACACGACTAGATGGGTCAGGCAGGGCGCACGACCCACATCAGCCCCCCCCCCCCCCCCCGAGGAGATCGACATCTCATCCGAATATGGCATCTTCCTCGACTGTGGACAGTGTAACACACCGTACACTGTCAGGAGCGACAGTCCGTTGCCGTTTATTACGGCATTGGTTAGGTGCGCATCGTCCACTTCTCTGCCTACCATTCAAGAATGTGCAGAAACATGATAAACGGCAATGGTACATGGAACGACGTCACTGAGTACAGGAATGGCATCAGATTGGGTTTTACCGGACGAATCCATGTTGTGTTTGAAACTGAGGGCTTCATTTAGGTTAGCCGCAGACAGTTAGTGCGTGTCCAATGGTTCAAATGGCTCTGAGCACTATGCGACTTAACTTCTGAGGTCATCAGTCGCCTAGAACGTAGAACTAATTAAACCTAACTGACCTAAGGACATCACACACATCCATGCCCGATGCAGGATTCGAACCTGAGACCGTAGCGGTCGCTCGGTTCCAGACTGTAGCACCTAGAACCCCACGGCCACTCCGGCCGGCCTTGTCCAATGCGTGTGACCAGTGTGATCTATGTGAATAATATCCTGCGACCCATAGCCATAACCTTCCTGCGAAACACGACAGAACCATTTTGCAACAAGAACCAAGGCTTACTGCACGAACACGTGCCTTATTGGGTCACAGGAGGTCAGGCTTTTGCCCTGCCCCTCAAGATCACCAGATCTAAAGTCAATCGAAAATGTACAACGACGGGTGGAGCCTGTGACCCAGTGCCAAACACCACAGATGAAAATTGAAACGAGGTGAATGCAGCATGGATGGCTGTAATACAGGACGACATTCGTGGGTTGTACGTGGCGATGCCATCACACATGTCCTATGAATATGAACGTCCTATTTCCCCTTTTTTTTTTTTTTTTTTTTTTTTTTTTTTTTTTTTTTTTTTTTTTTTTTGCTGAACGTGAGTGTCGCAGCTTTGAGAACCAGAGCTGATCCTCGTTTGTACTCAGTGGCACTCCGCACGGAGATGCAAGGTGCTGCTGCTGTAAGACGATGACGAAAGCAATTTGTTTGATCTCCTTAGAGCTTTTACAGATGTGTACGTCCATCGTAATGACAGCCCGCAGACCTGGAACGAATCTGAAAACACATGGTGCCTCCCCGGTGTACAGTATATTCCTCGTCCATAACAGTGTCGGAGCGTCATTCTTTGTCGCCCGGCCAAAGGAAAGAGAAACTGTGGTCACATGTCTCACATCTGCGGCGTGAAGGCGTTGACACCCTATCGGTGTAGACATTTATCTTGCTCCAAGGAAGCATATTTACAGACTCAAGGTATGTGACGCAATTGTATATTACGGAGGTCTGAGCGCAAAATATGAGCGCCTTGTCTGGCGTTGGTCGTGTGGGTGCAGTAAAGTTCCTCCCTGGCACTGGGAATGTCTCTCCTGATGTCATCGGTACGTTACTCGCATGACAGTCGTCAGATACCGACCAATGCTAGCATGAATATCGTGGATTGATAAACGGCAGTCTCTCTAGGCCAATAACTTGGTGCTTTCAAATTCCGACACATTCTGGAAAATTTCTCTCTTTCTTACATGAGGCATAACACGCTACGGTCATTCATTTTCAATGTTCAAATTCTGAAAGAAAAAACTGCTTGAAAATCTTTCCCTAAATGCTCAGTGCGCAAGGCCATATCCTGGTTTTCGTGACTGTGCTGAAATGCAAATCACTCGCTTATACAAACATGTGGTGCACTTATTACCAATTAGACGACTGTTGCATTCCGCTCACATGGTGCTGCAATTTTTAAAGCCAGTATTGTCGTGAATCTACTGCACTCAGTGTCAAGACACAATTACTCCTCATCTTGGTAAAAATAAGGATTGAATGAAATTTCGGAAAGAAGGTAAAACCCAACATACCAGCGAATAAACACCAGTTAGGAGGTATATGCGACAACATACGAGTACTAAGGCGACCGAAGACTTCTAGCAAAAAAAAAAAAAAAAAAAAAAAAAAAAAAAAAAAAAAAAAAATGGCTCTGAGCACTATGGGACTTAACATCTATGGTCATCAATCCCCTAGAACTACTTAAACCTAACTAATCTAAGGACAGCACACAACACCCAGTCATCACGAGGCAGAGAAAATCCCTGACCCCGCCGGGAATCGAACCCGGGACATCTAGCAAAAGGTCACCCTCATTCTTCCAACGGCCTGAAGAGGGCTGAGGACCGGACAGAGATCCAGTGCACTCTCTTGCCCTTTAGGTGGGAAACTGCCCCTAAAGGCGGAAGAATGGGCAACGATCAACGGCATGAGGATGCAGAAAGCAATGGAGACCACTGCATTAAAGACACGTTATGTCTATCCACAGCAAATTTAGTCTGCAATTGAAAAAGTATCATAATGATCTCTCCATTGGCTAAAGATTTCGGAATAGTCGCCCATTCGGATATCCGAGGTGGGGGCGGGGGTGGGCGGGTGGGGGTGAAGTTGTCACTCCCTGCAGGGAGAGGGGGGGCATGACAAAAAGACTGAATAACCGACGAAAGAATAACGTTCTACGAGTCAGGAGGTAGAATATCAGAAATTTAAGTGTGGTTTATAGCTAGAAATCTGTAAAAGGAAAGGCAAAGGCACAATCTAGATATGCTGAGGTAAGCGAATGGAAGGAATTCATGGATTTCTGGTCAGGTGAATATAGGTAATAACATCTACAGCAGCTAATAGCACTACATCAGTAGGATTCGTTACGACTGTATTAATGTGAACTGTTAACTGATTGGGTTGTTCTCATCTGAATCGACAGAAAATCAACATCGACAAAACAAGGATGTATTCTTTCGTCCCTACTGTTCAATCCACATATCGAAGAAGCGATATTGGAAATAAAAATAGAGCTTCAAGGTTGAAAATAAAATTCGTCTACTGAGTACAGAATATGGGTTGAGAGTATCTCGAAGAAAGACGAAAGGAACGAGAAGTAGCAGAAATGACAACGGCTAGGAACTTAACGTCAAGATGGATAGTCTTGAAGTAGATGAAGTTTAGGTTCTGCGACCTAGGTAGCAAAATAATCCTTGACGTACGGAGCAAGGAGGACATTAAAGGCTGGGTAGCACTGGCAGAAATTTTATTGCTGGCGAAGAGTACTAGTATAAAACGCAGGACGTTATTTGAGGAAGAAATTTCTGAGGATGTACGTTTCGACCACAGCATTGTATGGTAGTGAAACGTGGACTGTGTCAAAACCAGGTACAGATGAGAATGGAACCATTTGTGATCAGGTGCTACAAAAGATAGCGTACGGATTGAGGAGTTTCTACGAAGTATTGGAGGGGAAGGGAATATATGGAAAACAGCGGCAGCAAGAAGGGAATAGATGGTGGTTACAGGGTAAAATGGTAGATGGTAGAGGAAGACAGAGATTAAAATACATCCAGTAGGTCAGTAGGTACTTCAGGTCGTAGGTTGCAAGTTTTACTCTGAGATGAAGAGGTTGGCAGTGAGAGGAATTCGTCACATCAAAACAGTCACAGGACTGATTACATACCTATATATATATATATATATATATATATATATATATATATATGTATGTATGTATGTATGTATGTATGTATATAGAGGGTGATTATAATTAAAGTTAAATTTCAGACCGTTTTAGAAATAACACCACTGGTCAGAATGACGTCAAATTGGAACTGAATATTATGGGGGAAGATGGAAAACGTATGGCAGCAGAAAAATAAATAGTTACAAAATGTAGCAGTAAATGGCGCTGTAAATATCATAATTTAATAGTGGGAGAGTACAATTGACAAATGAATCATACAATAATTACCAAGTTGTACGTCTGAGGTTAAACAAAGTGTGACACCCAGTGTGAATGGGGGTACAGGTGTGATATTGTTAATTACGCAAGCCCTTCCCCAATGGCAACGTCGTATCACATCCGATGAGATTTTAACTGTCCTGAGGCCAAAACCGCATAAAAAGCATGAATCAAAATCAAATCGGCTGTTATTTTCCGTGTGACTGGCGCAAAACATGTTCAATATGTTGTTCACCGTTTTCTGCAACAATTGAAATCCCGTTTTCGGCAACAATTGAAATCGAGAAACAGCATGTTCCACAACTGATCGAAGTGTTTCCGGGGTCACTTTCCGAATGTGTGGCCCAACAATGCGTACCTTCAATGCAGCCAAGTTTGAAATCGGAACACTGGACACAACACTGTTCATATAGCTCCTCAGTCAGAAGTCACATGGATGCGAGCAGTTGATCGGGACGGCCAAGCTGTAGGGCAATGGTGGCTGATAATTCTAATATTTACGAAATGACACCTCAGAAGCTGCTTAACGGGATTTGCAAAGTGCGGAGGTGCGCCATCTTACAAAAACGTCACGCTGTTGGAGAGTTGGAATGACGTGATTGCTCAAAAGACACTCATAGTGACGGTACAGGTAACAGGAGCGGAAGCACCTCTTTCTTCGAAAAAATGTGGTACTGTGATAAATGATGCCTTAAGCGCACACGATACAATGACCTTTTCAGGATGAACTGGTACTGGTTGATTTACGTTTGGATTTTCCGTTGCTCGTATTCGACAACTATGTGTATTGAAACAACATGTCACTAGGAAGTGCACTAAATCTTCCACGGCAAATCATTGCCCACTTCCATCCGAGCAAGAAATTCTAAAGTAAAGGTCTGTCTTGCTCGCATGTCAACACGAAGCAACTCGTGCACATGGGTAATTTCGAATGGATTGCAAAGAAGGAAGTTTCGTAGGATTTTACGCATCGTGCTCACGTTTATGTTGAATGTTGGGGAAATTCTCCGTGTAGTATACATCTGCACACCACCACTCGTGTCCTTCTGCATTGTTGTGACCACTCCTTCCACTAACAATCAATTCGTTTCCTCGCTGTACCAGGTCGCGGACCAAAAGAACCCGTCTTTTGCCGGCCGGGGTGGCCGAGCGTTTCTAGGCGCTACAGTCTGCAACCACGCGACCGCTACGGTCGCAGGTTCCAATTCTGCCGCGGGCATGGATGTGTCTGATTCCTTATGTTAGTTAGGTTTAAGTAGTTATAAGTTCTAGGGGACTTATGACGACAGCAGTTGAGTCCCATAGAGCTCAGAACCATTTGATTTTGTTGAACCCGTCTTTTCGAATTTCTTAATCATTTTCTCCTGACCCATGGCAGTCATCGGACCAAAGCCTTTATTCAAACCGTTCAGTGTCTGGAACTTGTGCAGAGCGATGTGTGCACAGTCATCATTCTTTTAAAACAGCTTTACGAGCAGAACGCGAACCTGCATTGAGACAGTCATGGCGAACGTCGCATACGCGAAACGAAGAAAAGCCGTGAACACGGTGCGTTTATACCCACTTCAGTGGGTCATGTGCATGACAGATTTTTCCAGTTACGTATTCTGACACATACAGCGCCGTTTACTGATTAATTTTAACAGCCGTTCTTTTGTTCTGCCCTATGTTTTCCCCCTTGTCCGATAATATTCCGTTGAAATTTCACGTCATTCTGACCCCTTGTTTTATTCCTATAGTGTTTGAAAAGTTTAAGTTTAATGATAATCACCATGTATATATGGTAATGGAGAATGATACCAGATCGTCTCTGAAGAAGTTTCATTCAATTACCACAAGTACTAAAGAATTCGGGAGTTTGGGATGATAATTTTGCGAATGATCGTCGTCATAACTTCCTTTTGCGAACTACTGCTGGTAAGGCCAAAATGGCTGCTTTGGAAGGCCACAGTCAATTTCCCGTCCCATTCTCGTGTAATTAGTTTTACCTTCTACCTTCGGTGATCTCATCCTTTATTGGATTCTGAATCCAAAAATTGCATCCTTTTTTCACGATCGTCTTCATAACTTTTCATGAGTTCATTTGAAGCATTCGTTCTGGATTTGGAAAAAGACGTTCAACGGCTACTATGTTTTTATCATTTGTTTCTGCCCGTCTGATGGCTTGAAAATGGGGTTCTGACTTCGAAATTATTTGCAAGAATGAATGACAAGCAAGTACAATAAACTGATTGTCAAAAAATCTAAGCACCCATATAGAGAGAAGAAAATGAAACAAAACTTCATTATCTCACTATTACACAGTTCAGTCACATTTGTAAAGGACTCGGTAATATTAGCCCATTGATCGCTGTGAGGCTGCCTCCACTCCGTACTGCACAAAACGAAATATGGCTCTGAGCACTATGGGACTTAACAGCTGCGGTCATCAGTCCCCTAGAACTTAGAACTACTCAAACCTAACTAACCTAACTAATCCATGCTCGAGGCAGGATTCCAACCTGCGACCGTAGCGGTCGTGCGTTTCCAGACTGAAACGCCTAGAACCGCTCGGCCAACAACGGCCGACCACTCTTGTTCTATGGATGGAAGGACTGGGGATCTTGCTGGCAGCAGGAGTACCTCAACATCACGTAGATAGTTTATACAGACATATAGAACGTGCGAACAGGCATTGTTCTGATCAAAAACTGCATCACTACGTCGTCTCATGATAAGGTACATTCGAGAATCCAGCGCGTACTGATGTTCCGCGGTGTCGTCAGAGGTCCCTCAATAGCTATTATCCCTGCCCTGTGGTCATATATGATGGCTCCCCACACCATGACGCCACGACTAACACCTCACTCTCCAACATACAGCGCCAACGAAACCTCTCCCCAGATTTCCAATACACTCGCTGATAATGGCCATGCGGTTTAGTGCATAACCACGTTATACAGGGTGTTACAAAAAGGTACTGCCAAACTTTCAGGAAACATTCCTCACACACAAAGAAAGAAAATATGTTATGTGGACATGTGTCCGGAACCGCTTACTTTCCATGTTAGAGCTCATTTTAGTACTTCTCATCAAATCACATTAATCATGGAATGGAAACACACAGCAACAGAACGTACCAGCGTGACATGAAACACTTTGTTACAGTAAATGTTCAAAATGTCCTCCGTTAGCGAGTATACATGCATCCACCATCCATCGCATGGAATCCCTGATGCGCTGATGCAGCCCTGGAGAATGCTGTATCGTATCACAGCCACAATACGAGCACAAAGAATCTCTACATTTGGTACCGGGGTTGCGTAGACAAGAGTTTTCAAATGCCCCCATAAATGAAAGTCAAGAGGGTTGAGGTCAGGAGAGCGTGGAGGCCATGGAATTGGTCCGCCTCTACTAATCCATCGGTCACTGAATCTGTTGTTGAGAAGCATACGAACACTTCGACTGAAATGTGCTGGAGCTCCATCGTGCATGAACCACATGTTGTGTCGTACTTGTAAAGGCACATGTTCTAGCAGCACAGGTAGAGTATCCCGTATTAAATCATGATAACGTGCTCCATAGAGCGTAGGTGGAAGAACATGGGGCCCAATCAATTCATCACCAACATTGCCTGCCCAAACGTTCACAGAAAATCTGTCTTGAAGACGTGTTTGCACAATTGCGTGCGGATTCTCGGCAGCCCACACGTGTTGATTGTGAAAATTTACAATTTGATCACGTTGGAATGAAACCTCATCCGTAAAGAGAACATTTGCACTGACATGAGGATTGGCACATTGTTTGATCAACCATTCGCAGAAGTGTACCCGTGGAGGCCAATCAGCTGCTGATAGTGCCTGCACACGCTGTACGTGGTACGGAAACAACTGGTTCTCCCGTAGCACTCTCCATACAGTCACGTGGTCAACGTTACCTTCTACAGCAGCAACTTCTCTGACGCTGACATTAGGGTTATCGTCAACTGCACGAAGAATTGCCTCGTCAATTGCAGGTGTCCTCGTCGTTCTAGGTCTTCCCCAGTCGCGAGTCATAGGCTGGAATGTTCCGTGCTCCATAAGATGCCAATCAATTGCTTCGAACGTCTTCCTGTCGGGACACCTTCGTTCTGGAAATCTGTCTCGATACAAACGTACTTCGCCACGGCTATTGCCCCGTGCTAATCCGTGCCCAACAAAAGGGCATCTACTAATTCCGCATTTGTAAACATTGCACTGACTGCAAAACCACGTTCGTGATGAACACTAACCTGTTGATGCTACGTACTGATTTGCTTGATGCTAGTACTCTAGAGCAATGTGTCGCATGTCAACAAAAGCACCGAAGTCAACATTACCTTCCTTCAGTTGGGCCAACTGGCGGTGAATCTAGGAAGTACAGTACATAATGACGAAACTAAAATGAGCTCTGACATGGAAATTAAGCGTTTCCGGACATATGTGCACATAACATCTTTTCTTTATTTGTGTGTCAGGACTGTTTCCTGAATGTTTGGCCGTATCTTTTTGTAACACCCTGTATAGCTGGCCATAGTGCGACGCGCTTCATTGGCAGTCCATGCTTCCCCATCACGGCACTAATTCAAATGCAGCTGTTGTCGATGTTGTCTTAATGATTGCCTGCACCTGGGTCGGTAATTCCCTGACCTCGAGCTGCTTGCCTTCAATAAATTATGCAGGATAACACAGAATGTAACAGGAAGCCGTTGCTTGCTCTCGGATGGCTGGCACAGATGAGGAGGGATTACGATATGCTAGGTGCACAGTACGGTGATCCTTCTTTGCGGTGGTCAGAGTCAGTCGTGGCCGACGGGAACTTTCACGAGTAGTATCCCAGCCCTCATCATTCTGTACAGTCCAGCACTTAGCACTAATGCCCGACCTTTCTGTATATTAACCAATTAAGTCAGCCTTTCTTAAGGAGCACCACAAGGAGGTCCCTTTCAGACTATCAGGAGCTGTTAGTGGGCGTAATGTCCTTGTCTTTCACAGGGATAACGTCCGACGCTGATCTCGCTCCCTGTATAGTCTACCAGGCCTGCTAACAACAGTGAACACAAAAAACAGTAATGCGCCCTGGTGGCTGCTCTGCCTCTCATAGTTAGTTGCAGCTCTAATCATTTACGTCTTAGCCCCTGGGTTGTATCTGTACGAAATTACTTTGTGAGTCCAATATGTTTGCAAGGTGCTACACGCTTACTTTTTCAGGCAGTGTAACACCATAGTTCCAGTTGAACGTCTACTATCAAAACAAAAGAGTTATTCCTTTTGGTTAAGAACAGATGTTGAGACTTGGAACAATATGAATCCACAGCTGCAATGTAAGATCTAGATGCGGCAACGATACGAGGCCGAGTGTAGAATTACTGTGCTTTCAATGGCCAGACGCTGCACTGCTGCACAAAGAAAATAGAGAAATTATGCAGTTCAATAAGTCTGAAGTATGGGGGACTTTCTCAGAATATTCTATAGTGAAGCGAAAAGATATGTAACGACAAGGAGCAATCTTCCACTGGGCGGTGATTTAAGGGTCAGCTAACTAAACAAAGTCAGAAGAAACTAGCATGGATATGCTTTGAGTGATAATATTAGTCTCTGTAGTAAAATGAAGATGTTGGTAGGATAAAGACGACAAGCAATGTTTGTAAGGGTAGTAGTAGTGGTAGCAGTAGTAGTAGTAGTAGTAATTGTTGTTGTTGTAACATGTGCAGTTGACGTCAGACTTGTTACAACAACTCTAATGGCACAAATGAGGAAAATAATAGGAAAATTAGTTAAAACACATTGTAAAATCGAAAACTTTTGGCTCTTTTTCTCTGACAGCAGACAAACAGCCGACTGGAACAAGTGCCATACGACATTCGCACGTAGACTAGCATGTAGGTAGCCTTCGTAGTCAGTTACTTTTCACCGAACATTCAAAATACTTCAAAACTTATATGAGGATTCCTCTCAATACGTGCTCAAAATGTGATAATAATGGGATAGAAGAGGTTCTGGTTGTTACACATTACGGCTTACTACGTGTTAATACATTCAACTGAGTGAAAGCACATCACAGAACTGATGAAGCATCTGAACAGACCCCTATTTGCAATGCTGATGTTCTCAGACATATGAGAAATGAAAATAAAAAATAGGCACCATGCTTCGTGTACTTTTCTTCGTAAAGTTATTCTAGCGTGTAGTATGAATAACTTGTGATGTTAAGTACGTGCCGGAGGTGTCTGTTCAAGGAAGTTGGATACTCGATACTGCTACCCCCCGTTACGACATATATCAAAAAGTTCATTCTCAGCGAATAAAACGACTGTAGTTTTCCCTTGCTATCAACACTTGCTATCAACCCCCCATGAACCATGGACCTTGCCGTTGGTGGGGAGGCTTGTGTGCCTCAGCGATACAGATAGCCGTACCATAGGTACAACCACTACGGAGGGGTATCTGTTGAGAGGCCAGACAAACGTGTGGTTCCTGAAGAGGGGCAGCAGTCTTTTCAGTAGTTGCAAGGGCAACAGTCTGGATGATTGACTGATCTGGCCTTGTAACAATAACCAAATCGGTCTTGCTGTGATGGTACTGCGAACGGCTGAAAGCAAGGGGAAACTACGGCCGTAATTTTTCCCGAGGGCATGCAGCTTTACTGTATGATTAAATGATGATGGCGTCCTCTTGGGTAAACTATTCCGGAGGTAAAATAGTCCCCCATTCGGATCTCCGGGCGGGGACTACTCAAGAGGATGTCGTTATCAGGAGAAAGAAAACTGGCGTTCTACGGATCGGAGCGTGGAATGTCAGATTACTTAATCGGGCAGGTAGGTTAGAAAATTTAAAAAGGGAAATGGATAGGTTAAAGTTAGATATAGTGGGAATTAGTGAAGTTCGGTGGCAGGAGGAACAAGACTTCTGGTCAGGTGACTACAGGGTTATAATCACAAAGTCAAATAGGGGTAATGCAGGAGTAGGTTTAATAATGAATAGGAAAATAGGAATGCGGGTAAGCTACTACAAACAGCATAGTGAACGCATTATTGTGGCCAAGATAGATACGAAGCCCACACCTAATACAGTGGTACAAGTTTATGTGCCAACTAGCTCTGCAGATGACGAAGAAATTGAAGAAATGTATGATGAAATAAAAGAAATTATTCAGATAGTGAAGGGAGACGAAAATTTAATAGTCATGGGTGACTGGAATTCGAGTGTAGGAAAAGGGAGAGAAAGAAACGTAGTAGGTGAATATGGATTGGGGCTAAGAAATGAAAGAGGAAGCCGCCTGGAAGAATTTTGCACAGAGCACAACTTAATCATAGCTAACACTTGGTTTAAGAATCATGATAGAAGGTTGTACACATGGAAGAACCCGGGAGAAACTAAAAGGTATCAGATAGATTATATAATGGTAACACAGAGATTTAGAAACCAGGTTTTAAATTGTAAGACATTTCCAGGGGCAGATGTGGACTCTGACCACAATTTATTGGTTATAACCTGTAGATTAAAACTGAAGAAACTGCAAAAAGGTGGGAATTTAAGGAGATGGGACCTGGATTAACTGAAAGAACCAGAGGTTGTAGAGAGTTTCAGGGAGAGCATAAGGGAACAATTGACAGGAATGGGGGAAAGAAATACAGTAGAAGAAGAATGGGTAGCTTTGAGGGATGAAGTAGTGAAGGCAGCAGAGGATCAAGTAGGTAAAAAGAAGAGGGCTAGTAGAAATCCTTGGGTAACAGAAGAAATATTGAATTTAATTGATGAAAGGAAAAAATATAAAAATGCAGTAAGTGAAGCAGGCAAAAAGGAATACAAACGTCTCAAAAATGAGATCGACAGGAAGTGCAAAATGGCTAAGCAGGCATGGCTAGAGGACAAATGTAAGGATGTGGAGGCTTATCTCACTAGGGGTAAGATAGATACTACCTACAGGAAATTAAAGAGACCTTTGGAGATAAGAGAACCACTTGTATGAACATCAAGTGCTCAGATGGAAACCCAGTTCTAAGCAAAGAAGAGAAAGCAGAAAGGTGGAAGGAGTATATAGAGGGTCTATACAAGGGCGATGCACTTGAGGACAATATTATGGAAATGGAAGAGGATGTAGATGAAGATGAAATGGGAGATACGATTCTGCGCGAAGAGTTTGACAGAGCACTGAAAGACCTGAGTCGAAACAAGGCCCCCGGAGTAGACAACATTCCATTGCTACTACTGACGGCCTTGGGAGAGCCAGTCCTGACAAAACTCTACCATCTGGTGACCAAGATGTATGAAACAGGCGAAATACCCTCAGACTTCAAGAAGAATATAATAATTCCAATCCCAAAGAAAGCGGGTGTGGACAGATGTGAAAATTACCAAACAATCAGTTTAATAAGCCGCAGCTGCAAAATACTAACACGAATTCTTTACAGACGAATGGAAAAACTAGTAGCAGCCGACCTCGGGGAAGATCAGTTTGGATTCCGTAGAAATACTGGAACACGTGAGGCAATACTGACCTTACGACTTATCTTAGAAGAAAGATTAAGGAAAGGCAAACCTACGTTCCTAGCATTTGTAGACTTAATGAAAGCTTTTGACAATGTTGACTGGAATACTCTCTTTCAAATTCTAAAGGTGGCAGGGGTAAAATACAGGGAGCGAAAGGCTATTTACAATTTGTATAGAAACCAGATGGCAGTTACAAGAGTCGAGGGGCATGAAAGAGAAGCAGTGGTTGGCAAGGGAGTAAGACAGGGTTGTAGCCTCTCCCCGATGCTATTCAATCTATATATTGAGCAAGCAGTAAAGGAAACAAAAGAAAAATTCGGAGTAGGTATTAAAATCCATGGAGAAGAAATAAAAACGTTGAGGTTCGCTGAGACAGCAAAGGACTTGGAAGAGCAGTTGAACGGAATGGATAGTGTCTTGAAGGGAGGATATAAGATGAACATCAACAAAAGCAAAACGAGGATAATGGAATGTAGTCGAATTAAGTCGGGTGATGTTAACGGTATTAGATTAGGAAATGAGACACTTAAAGTAGTAAAGGAGTTTTGCTATTTGGGGAGCAAAATAACTGATGATGGTGGAAGTAGATAGGATATAAAATGTAGACTGGCAATGGCAAGGAATGCGTTTCTGAAGAAGAGAAATTTGTTAACATCGAGTATAGATTTAAGTGTCAGGAAGTCATTTCTGAAAGTATTTGTATGGAGTGTAGCCATGTATGGAAGCGAAACATGGACGGTAAATAGTTTGGACAAGAAGAGAATAGAAGCTTTTGAAATGTGGTGCTACAGAAGAATGCTGAAGATTAGATGGGTTGATCACATAACTAATGAGGAAGTATTGAATAGGATTGGGGAGAAGAGAAGTTTGTGGCACAACTTGACCAGAAGAAGGGATCGGTTGGTAGGACATGTTCTGAGGCATCAAGAGATCACCAATTTAGTATTGGAGGGCAGCGTGAAGGGTAAAAATCGTAGGGGGAGACCAAGAGATGAATACACTAAGCAGATTCAGAAAGATGTAGGTTGCAGTAGGTACTGGGAGATGAAGAAGCTTGCACAGGATAGAGTAGCATGGAGAGCTGCATCAAACTAGTCTCAGGACTGAAGACCACAACAACAACAACATCAACACTTAGCTGCAACATCTTCGTAGGACTAAGCTAATGTTGCAGTGCGAGATCCGTCAACCAACCACATCCCCGTAATTACTGAAGCTGATGCTTCTCTTCAGGAAACACATTTAGTTTCGTCCGTCCACAGATACCCTTGTGATATGGCTTCATCTGAACAAGAATAATCGCCATTACAATTTACAGCCACTTACGAAGGTCAAAAAGGTATGCATTATTCAGCACTAAAATTTTCAGTGACTTCCCAGCAGCCAATAAATAAATAAATAAAATTAACGGCTTATAAATACCAGTTTAAAAGGAGCAAAAGGATTTGTCGGTTTCATCGCCTTCACCACTGACTGAAGTTTTAGTACAACCAGTTGAGATTTATATTATTAATAATATTAGATAAAATCCGGCTTGTACACGTGATCAGTTTTATATACATCTTTTACTTATTATACAAGCCGGATGAACATTTCAGAATCAGTGGAAGGGATATCTTTTATGTTTATCGTCATTTCTTCTTCTTTTATGACAATGCATTATAACGAATATTCTGTCAAACCATCAGCGAAGTATAAGTGATCGAGTCACTGAATTGTTCAAAGAGTCTACCAAGGCGGGACGAGGCAGCAGGGCCATAATAGCAAGATTCGGAGTGGCAGCAAGTGAGCGTCGGCCACAGGAGTTAGGGGACCTGAAATAGCTGTTTGAAACAATGGCCTGCGTGTGAAGGGGCAACAGATGGTTACGCTTGCAACAGGCCAGAGTATTCCCTCTTTGAAATACTTTGAAACATAGAAGTAAGCCACAGTTTCCTCGCAGTGGAAAACCAATCACATGAGCAAATTCACGGCACATTGGTGCATGTGTTGAGACATCAGTATTGTGGATATCGCGAAAACTACGTTATTTAGTTATTCACACTAAATGAATTGTCTTTTAAAAGATAAAAAATCTAATAGTTATTCAACGCTTCGTGTGATCCTGACGCACCACAGGGCATTATAATGACATAGAGCTACGCATGTGTACACAGATATTTGATTGAGTTATTACGAATATTTCATATTTTGAATTGAATAAACATCATCGTATTTTAGCCAGTTATATCGGAAATGAATTCCTTATACTCCCCCTACTTAAACCTGGAACACGAGTCTAGATAGTTCCTTTATATGAGTTAATTTAATTAAATGGTACGGGGTTTTGTAATGGATTTTGGTCCGAAAAATCGTTTTTTCAAAAATATGATTTTCTTGATCTACACAGTTTAATGTGTGTGTGAATTTTATCGTGACAGCAGCTTTAAGTTGTTAAACTGATTAACTCTGCACTGGCTTCCACTCCCAGCTTCTCCGACATTTGGGAAACTGCTGACTTCAGCGGAATATTTGTCAGTGTGAAGGCTATTTGCTCTCGATAGCTTTTGGTGACATCCATATCTCTGGCTGACATCTGTAACTTATACTAAAACATATTAGTAGGTGGAAGGTTGAATTCGCAAACTTTTAAGTGGATGTCCAGATTTATGGATAAAGCGGTGGAAAAACTGTGTTTAGAAAACGGAGGTTTGATGGAAATACGTTTACCAACAAAAAAAGAGGAAGCAACTCGAAATGAAGAACGTAAGCTCTCAGCTTCAGCTCGAATCTTAGGACAGCAGGACTGTACAGATGCGCGAATGATGTTGACATGCATTCCACTGGGTTCACACTTATTGACTTAGAGTTTCTCTGCCATGCTATAGGGTTTTCAAGTTCCTATTGGAGTTGTAAAAATATGGAATGCATGGTTGTTGTTGAAGAAGAAGAGTGGGAATGGCGTGTGATTTTAAATTAATTTGTAATTCATGAGGATATGAATTCTCATTTTCCTCCTCCAAAACAACTGACACTTGTACCTATCAAAGGAATTTTACGTTAGCATATGCTCTGAGATGCCTTGGAAAGGGCAGGGAAGGAGGTAATTTATTGTGTGATTCTCTGAAAATGCCTCCACTTGTGCAAGGTTTGTAAAAATATATAAAGAAATGTCTGATGTTGTATGCGATACTGGCAAGTTTCTATGAAGAAAGCAGTGGAGGAATTGATGGAAATAAACCAAAAATATGTATTTCATTAAGTAGATGTTCATGACAGTGTATCTCCTAAGGAAATAAACAAAAAAAATTATATCCTTGGGTAGACGATCATGACAGTGTGTCGCCTACAAGTGTTAGTGATCTGTGGGTGTCTGTAAATGGGACCTGGATGAGAAGGGGTCACACATCTTTGTATGGAGTTTGATCTGCATTGGTATTGACTCAGTTAAAGTTTTATATGTAAAAAGTATGTCTAAATACTGCCACCAGTGTGCAACAAGGAAAATGTCCAACAATGAAGAAAATGAGAAACTGTTACAAGAAAAGCAAGCAGTAGCATGCTCTAAAAATTTTAGTGGCTCATGTGGGGCATGAAGGCTGCTGCAGTTGTGAGGATGTTCTCCAGACCTGAGGACCAGTATGGTATTAGATATATTAAATACCTTGGTGATGGGGACTCACTTCGTTCAAAGCTGTAACAGATAAAATTCCATACAATACATCAATAGAAAAGTGGGACTGTGTTGGCGACTTCCAAAAGAGTGTTGGTGGTAGGCTTCGTCGGTTGCTGAAAGAGAAGAAAGGTGAAGTAGTTGAGGATGGGAAACCACTAGGAGGAAAAGGCACGCTTACTCTGAATGAAATTGTTTCTCTTCAGTTGTTTTATGTAAGAGCAATCAGGAAAACACACGTAGTTTAGAGGACATGAGGCGTGCTGTGTAGGTATTTTTTCCACAAACTATCCACTGACGAAACACCAATTGACAATCTGTGTCCGAAGGACTGTTGGTGAAGTTCAACAACAGAAATTAAACGTATTCAGATAAACACTCTGTACCAGAAACTGTTATGAATGCAATTAAGTTCACATTCAGGTTTCTTACAAACCTAGATGTATTGAGGCAGTGTCTTCACGGAAAGAGACAAAATGCAAATGAAAGCAGTAATAATTTAATTTGGATTAGATGCTCAAAAAGAACATTCTACGGACTTGAAGTACTCAGACTAGATGTCTATGATGCAGTTTTACGTTACAGTAACGGAAATAGTGGCAAAATTGAAGTGCTGGAAAGAGTTGGTATGAATCGCGGTGTGTTTACAACAAAAGCATTTCAAACCACCGACGAGAGCAGGGTCATGAAGTTAACAGGTCAGTGTATTACCTGCAAATACAGGTCACGCAGATTCGAAGAGGAGAGAAGAGAAACCTGGAGGATGAGGAGTATCAGTATGTAGTATTTTAAAATTGAGGTAAGCTTATTACATGTAGAAGTATGAGATCAAAATCTTTCATTCTCATTTTTTCTCTTTTAATTTTTTTTTGTTATTAGAATCCTTAACTCAAAAAGTATATGCGTTAATGCTATGAAATTTTCAGGAACTGTTCGCAACGTATTGCGTCTCCCTGGAACTAAAAATTACGAGTTCCTGCAATTACATTCTGATTTTTGGGTAATTGTATGTAGAAAAAAAGTTAATTTCGCATATGTGAAATAAAAATCTCTGTTAATGATACAATTTTTACCACATTTTAATAACTGTACCTTATAACCTTCTCAGGACACTACAATAACATTTACAGATTAATTGCATGATTAGATTTTAAGTTATGGCTTTTTATTTAGAAGACAAAAAAATTAAAATTCAAATTTCTGGCAAAATATTAATCCTGCACATTGTATTATATTTTTCCGTTAAAACACAGCTTATTCGCTTTACAAATTTTTGATTTGTACATTAATAAATGTAGCTGTAATGACTTTTAACATAATTGTTTACATTATCCGTCACAAACCCTCTTAATATTGTATCTTCGCTGAGGAATGAAATAAATAATAAGTTCAGGGAAGCTAAGATAAAGAAGCTACACAATAATGTGAAGAAATCAATGAAGGAAACACTGTCGGAAAGACTGACTCGGTATACAGGAAAGTGAAATGAACCTTCGGTGAAATTAAAAGCATAGGTGTTAACATACTGGAACATGAATTTCACTGTTAAATGCAGAGGTGAGAGCGGATACATGGAAAAAGTACATTGAAGTCCTCTATGAGGAGGAAGATATGTCTTATGTGATAAAAGGAGGAACAGGAGTCGATAGAGAAGAGATGCGAGACCCAGTATTAGAATCTGAATTTAAGGCAACTTCGAGGGACGTATGACAAATATGGCAGGAGGGATAGATAACACTCCATCACGACTGTTCACCTTAGTGTGTTGAATGTATCAGACTGCTGACATACCATCTGACATTCGGAAAAATCCACACAATTCCAAAGACTGCAAGAGCTAACAAGTGCAAGAATCATCGCAAAATCAGCTTAAATGCGCCAAAGTTGCTGACAAGGATAATGTGCAGAAAAATGGAAGAGGAAATTGACAATGTATTAGAAATGGCGATCTGTTCGGCTGTTTGAGTATTAAAACAAATAACGCTGTAATTGAAACTTCGTATGATAACGATAAGTCTGCTTATTGTCGTTGTTACTATAGTATGTAACTTTTATATCTGTATGCTACATGACGTTTTAGGATACGTGACGATAGTTCGAAAGGTGTGTTATTGGGATAATAAAGTCAGCTTGCCTCCACTCAATGACTTTTGCTCAGCGACCAAGTCAGCATTTTGCAGAGTTGACACATCTGATGATCATACCATAATGTTTATGCAACAAGCGGTAAATGACTGATAATGTTAAGAAACACACGCTACATATTCCAAAATGAAATAACTCCAATTCCATTGCCACTAAAATAATCAAGTAAATGCGACATTGATCCAGAATTCTTAAATTTCTATCATAGATACAAAAAGGTCTATAGGAAGTTGCTGATTGCTGCAAAAAGTTCATTTAATGACACAATAATATGTAATGCAGAGAATAAAAGGAGAACAGTCTGGGACGCTATAAAAAAGGCAACAGGGAGAGGCGAACAATTGCAGAATAACATACTGCTAAGGAGGGGCATAAGGTAATAAATGATGCACAACACTTAGCAAACTATACAAACGAGCATTTTTCAAGTATTGCTGTGAAGATACAGCAAAAATTCCCCAAAACAAATGTAACAACTGTAAATAATGTTGCACTAAATACAATGATATTACTTCCAACCATAGAGAATGAACTCAACAAAACTGTACAAAAACTAAAATATGAAAAGTCAGTAGTCTTAGTTGAAATACCAATGTGTATACTGAAACAATGCATAGGGACTATACAAGGCTCCTTAACAAATATAATAAATGAATCCTTCACAGCAAGGACATTTCCAGAGCAGTTAAAACAGGCAAGAGTTGCACCTTTGCTTAAGCAAAGTAACGCATAAGGCATAGAACATTACCGTCCCATTTACTTGCTGCCAACTTTCTCAAAAATAATAGAAGCAATTATGAAAGACAGAATAATGAATTCCCTGAATAAATACAATCTTTTAAGCGAATCACAGTTTGGTTTCTGAAGTGGCCAAACTACTGAGTCAGCCATAGTAGAATTCACAGAAGTTGTACTTGATGCTCGCCGGCCGTTGTGGCCGTGCGGTTAAAGGCGCTTCAGTCTGGAACCGCGTGACCGCTACGGTCGCAGGTTCGAATCCTGCCTCGGGCATGGATGTGTGTGATGTCCTTAGGTTAGTTAGGTTTAATTAGTTCTAAGTTCTAGGCGACTGATGACCTCAGAAGTTAAGTCACATAGTGCTCAGAGCCATTTGAACCATATTTGAACTTGATAAAGATGAGTGTGTCACAGGCGTATTTTTGGTCCTTTTTAAGGCCTTTAATACAGTTGACCACAAGATTCTATTTAATAAGGATTAGGAATAGCATTAGGAATAGGAAGGGTAACTAATGACTGCTTTCAATCATACCTTGCAGATAGGATACAAAGAGTAGAGATAATACATACTTCAAATAGATCCAGACATATAGTAAAACACATATAGAAGCAAACTACATTAATATAGGGGTTCTGCAAGGTAGCATATTAGGACCAGTACTATTCCCGATATACATCACTGACTTTCCCAGTAGCGTTACTCATGGTGAAAAAATTCTCCACGCTGATGACAGCAATCACTGAGACAACAAGAGGACACCTTGCTGAGAAAGCAAATGAAACTCTCAGGGAAGTTTATGATTGGTCAACAAGCAATAAAGTGACATAGAACATCAAGAAAAATAATGCCATGAATTTCAATTTGAAGAGGAAAAATGACAATGTGAGAGTGTATCAAATGCAAAGTTTTAGGAATGAATATTGATTCTCAGTTGAAATGGTGTGAACACACAAAGGTACTTGCAAACAGAATGTCATCAGCATGTTATGGCCTTAGAATCCTCTCATCAATGTGTAACATGCAGGGTCTCTTATTTACATATTATTCACATGTAGACTCATTTCTTAGCTATGGCACTCTTTTTGGGGAAGTAACGTACAAAATATGAACGTAATTTACAAACTCCAGAAAAGATCCATAAGAGTAATAACAAAAAAATACTAATCGAGCTCGTTGTAAAGATCTGTTCGAAACAGACAGGCACTTGTTGCAGGGAGTGGCTACTGACCCTTAACATAGACAAATGTGAAACATCCTGACAGATTAAAACTGTGTGCCACACCTTTCGCGGGCAAGTGCTCTACCATCTGAGGTACCCAAGCACGACTCACAGCCCGTCCTCACAGCCGTACTTCAGCCAGTACCTCATCTCCAACCGAGTCTTGGTCCGGCACACAGTTTTAATCTGCCAGGAAGTTTCATATCAGCGCACACTCCGCTGCATAGTGAAAACCTCATTCTACACAAATGTAATGTATTGCGAATACATAGAAAGAAGGATCCTTTATTGTATGATTATATGATAGCGGAACAAACACTGGTAGCAGTTACTTCTGTAAAATATATGGGAGTATGCGTACAGAACGACTTGAAGTGGAATGGTCATATAAAATTAACTGTTGGTAAGGCGGGTGCCAGATTGAGATTCATTGGGAGAGTCCTTAGAAAATGTAGTCCATCAGCAAAGGCGGTGGCTTACAAAACACTCGTTCGGCCTATACTTGACTATTGCTCATAGTGTGGGATCCGTACCAGGTCGGGTTGACAGAGGAGATGGAGAAGATCCAAAGAAGAGCGGCGCGTTTCTTCACATGATTATTTGGTAAGCATGATAGCGTTACAGAGATCTTTAACACACTCAAGTGGCAGACTCTTCAAGAGAGGCGCTCTGCATCGCGGTGTAGCTTGCTGTCCAGGTTTCGAGATTGTGCGTTTCTGGATGAGGTATCGAATATATAGCTTCCCCTTACTTATACCTCCCGAGGAGATCACGAATGTAAAATTAGAGAGATTCGAGCGCGCACGGAGGCTTTCCGGCAGTCGTTCTTCCCGTGAACCATACGCGACTGGAACAGGAAAGGGATGTAAAGTGCCCTCCACCACACTCCGCAGCGTGGCTTGCGCTGTATAAATGTAGATGTAGATGTAGGATAAAACTGTAGAGTAAATAACCAAAAGAGATTAAAGAAACAGCAGACATACACTTATTTTAAAAGGCAGCTCTAAAAGACCTGTTATGCAATACATTTTATACATTGAAGAATTACTTAGATAAAACAGAGTATGGATTTGATTAAAAATATTATAAAAATAAATAAAAGTAATAATAATGATTATAAAACATCCAGCATTCCACGTAACACCTTCACTTTACGTTTTTCCCCTCTTTTTTCGTTTCTAGAAGTACCTACCCCCGAGCTATGCATAGCACAATAATAACATCTCTTCCACTTTCTCAGCTCAAGATTTCACTCATTATGGACGCATGCTGACTCACTTTTGGTACAGAACATGGCTCAGGGATCACCAGTGTGTGTGTGTGTGTGTGTGTGTGTGTGTGTGTGAGTGTGTGTGTGTGCGTGCGTGCGTGTGTGTGTGTGTGTGTGTGTGTATGTAGTGAGTGAAGTGTTATGAAACAATGTGCATATAGTGTGTCCAAAGACTGATAGTGAGATATAAGTGAACAATGTGTCATTATATTATCTAATAAGATGTCTGTAAAAAAAGTATTGTACATCCGGAGTAAATCTAATGATTGTCTGTAACTATAAGTCTGTAAATACATGTATATACGAATTAGCTTATTTTAAATTGGTCTAAACTCGTAAATGTTGTATGTTGTATGCTAACTGGGGATCTAGAAACGACGGAGAGGCTCCGTCCCCGCCACAGCCGCAGTAGTCCACAACCCCACGACGACTACTGCAGTCCACTTCACCCAGGGTTATTGTGTGGTTCGGCACCCGATGCCCCCCGCCCCCCTCACGGAACGTCTCACACCAGACGAGTGTAACCCCTATGTTTGCGTGGTAGAGTAATGGTGGCCTACGCATACGTGGAAAACTTGATTGCGAGCAATCGCCGGCATATCGTAGCGGAAGCGGAATAAGGGGAACCAGCCCGCATTCGCCAAGGCAGATGGTAAACCGCCTAAAAACCATCCACAGACTGTCCGGCTCACCAGACTTCGACAGAAATCCGCCGGGTGGATTCGTGCTGGGGACCAGCCGCTCTTTCCCGCTCTGAAAAGCCGTGCGTTAGACCGCTCAGCTATCCGGACGGACTAAATTTGTAAATACTTTTACATGTCCTATATCCTTGCAAAAAGAGATCTAGGGATGAATAAAGCTACTACTACTACTACTACTACTACTAAGTAATAAATACACTCCAGTATGCTTTTGGTAGTGTATAGTCATTTACACAGTTGCTACACGAATTCCTAGGCTAAATCTACTGGATGTGAATTTATTTTATCAGTTACTTGAAAAACTTTGTGTAAGTTTACAGAAAATTCTTTCAAATTATGTGACTAACTATTGATGGCTAATCGCGCTAAATTTGTGTTGCGTATGAAAGTCTTAACTGCGATTATCTCTGTTGGTCCTTTTGAAGCGGCAGCAGTATTATGCTCTCGTTTAAATTAACTTTCTCTTGCTTCACTTTGTACATATTGTTTATTTTTTCGAGGATACATAGGTGACGCCCCTTTACATGTTGGTCTAAGTGCAGGTGTAGTTTTAATGCATATATATACAGCAATCACTAAGTACTGTAACAGATAATTCTGTCATATCGTAAGTTTCTTGAAATTTGATTATGTACTGTCTCTTCCATGATAATATTTATTCACAGAGCGATAAAGACAATACGACAATGTCTGTGAATTCATTTCAGAAAAAAATGGTTGAAATGGCTCTGAGTACTATGGGACTCAACATCTTAGGTCATAAGTCCCCTAGAACTTAGAACTACTTAAACCTAACTAACCTAAGGACATCACACACACCCATGCCCGAGGCAGGATTCGAACCTGCGACCGTAGCAGTCCCGCGGTTCCGGACTGCAGCGCCAGAACCGCACGGCCACCGCGGCCGGCAATCATTTCAGAATTCTCTACATTTTACTACAGAACTACATCAGAATTATTGGGAATGATGTGATTCATATGAGGGCGATTAGCTAAGATTCTGCTCACATGATGAATGAATCCCAAGAGTCTAATGGCCCATTCACACTGAAGGCATACGTGATGCTGTGTTAACTGGTTTAAACTAAACTGGAGTGGTAACAGATACTGTGAGAAAAACTGACTACAAGAGAATAGAAGCATTTAAGATGTGGTACTAAAGACGAATGTTGAAATTAAACTGACTGATAAGGTTAAAAATGAGGAGATACTGCACAGAATCAGAGGGGAAACGAATATGTGGATAACACTGACAAGGAGAAGGGACAGGATGATATGGCATCTGTAAAGAAATCAGGGAATAACTTCTGTGGTACTAGAGGAAACTGTAGAGGGCAAAACATTAGAAGAAGACAGAGATTCGAATACATCCAGCAAATAATTGAGGACGTAGGTTGCAAGTGGTACTCTGAGATGAAGAGGTTAGCACAGGAGAGGAATTAGTGGCAGGCGGCATCCAACCAGTAATAAGACGATGTCATATGAAAAAAAGAGTAGTTCAGTGGTGACCTAGTGCAGTTTCCGTCATGTTATTTGTTTATTCTCGAAAAAGTAATACACCTATGTGACGAAAGTTATTCTCATTCATCTGGAAATAAAAATGATATCGGGAAATTTTCTGACATTACACGTGTTACACTACAAGTACCAGTGTGAAATTACGGACTTCTGTTGGCGATAATGCATGGCATAACTAGAGCGGCCACAGTAACTGGGAGATCAGTCCTAAAATTGAGTGCCAGCTGTTAGAATTGTGCTGGAGGCTACTCGGAACGTTTTTGATCTCTGTGATTACCGGTAGTGCCAACTTTGGCACTCATTCTGTCTCGGATGAGTCGGTTGGAGTCAACTGTTGGTGCGCTACTCTATCTCTGAGGGCGCAGATGGAACATGAGAGAGCGTTGTAATTTGGCTGGTGGGATTGCTGGCGTTGTCCACACCTGCGGTTCCGTTTGGTTCACGACGCCTTCCATTACCATGTGAGCCCCGGCCTGGCTGCCCGCCATACGCCCGACGCCAGCAGGGCTCACACGCCTTCCAGAGTTGCAGCTATTTGTTATCTGCCCCGTGCCAGCCGGCCGATGCAGGCCGCTCGCTATACACGAGAATTTACGACTTTGAGATTAATGAATCCATTTGTGCTAATAGCAACTGCCGCGCTTAAATCAGACGGGAACCCAATATTTCTTCTCTCTCTTCTGCGCAGTGCAATTTTAACTAGCAGGAATGATCACATTCCTGAGAATACGCGATACTTGGATGAGCAAATCGCTCTCCCTTGTCTTCTACCCAATATTTCTTCTCTCTCTTCTGCGCAGTGCAATTTTAACTAGCAGGAATGATCACATTCCTGAGAATACGCGATACTTGGATGAGCAAATCGCTCTCCCTTGTCTTCTACCGCGTTCGGTTAGTAAAAAATTCACGGCAGCCGACTCACTGTAACCATTACGGTAGCGCGGTTTCAGTCAATCACTATGTCATACATAAAGCTAAAGTAAATAAAAATATCAACATGAAATACTTATACTACTTAGAGAAACGTTGCATTAACCCTGCGTCTTGAAATGTCATCACACCAAATTGACGCAAATAACTAGAAAGATATGTTTTCGAGGGCCTAAAAGTGTTCGTGCACATTCTACACGAAGCTACCAACGCCTGTGCTGTTTGTTTCCATATACTGAGGGTTTTGAGCACTTCTGGAGAGGTTTACTGTTTGCTCCTCCGTTCACGACACATGCACGAGAGAATATCGTCAGTGTTTGGTGATTACTGCTTAAAAGAACGGTCGGTTCTGTTCTCATAGTTGTTGTTTATTTCTGTAGTATCTGTGAACGGACGTAAATTACATTTTAAAGTAATAAACTATTGCAGGTGGAAACTGAATTCGAAAATAGTGTTTGTGTAAAACGCAATTCATTACGCATTTGTGTACAGTAGTATTATTTGTTCATGTTAATGGGGCGTTTAACAGCTTTGTTTTTGGAACAGTTTGTTTAGTCAAATATATACTGAAATGAAATGGATATCCAATGTATTCATAGTGGTTACTGAAGAGAAGTAGTTTTTGTAACGATGTATATTGCATTTCCATGCAGACTAGTTACTATGGTGTTTGATGTCTATAAGTTCAAATGGCTCTGAGCACTGTAGGACTTAACATCTAAGGTCATCAGTCCCCTAGAACGTAGAACTACTTAAACCTAAGGACATCGCACACATTCATGCCCGAGGCAGCATTCGAACCTGCGACCGTAGCAATCGCGTGGTTCCAGACTGAACCGCCTAGAACCCCTCGGCCACACCAGCCGGCTGTCTTTAAGTGCCATGATGATACAGTAGTAGGCAATGCGAGAGACTTTTACTTCCTGTGATAACTATTACTTGACATTTAAGTAACATATGTAGCACAGGGTGATTATAATTACAGTTAAGCTTTCAGAACGCTTTAAAAATAACACCACTGGTGAGAATGACGTCAAATTGCAACGGAATATTATCGGAGAAGGTGCCCGCCACCGTAGCTGAGTGGACAGTGCCCCGGAAACTTATGGTGGTGGGGCACGGGTTCGATTCCTGGCTGGGTTGGAGATTTTCTCCTCTCAGAGTCTATATGTTTGTGTCGTTTTAATCGTTATCATTTCATCCTTATCGAAGCGCAAGTCGCCCAGGTGGCTTCACCTCAAAAGACTTTGAAACGTCCCCTTAGAAAATTAAATGAATTACTGTGCTGATAAACCTCTTACATTATTTGATCTTGAAACAGCTGAGCAGAACTGAATGTACTCAGACATTTCGCGCTTTACCTATTCTGATCAACACTAAACTGACACACAATATTTTTTGCGCAACGTGATCTGACTTTTAATAATCCCTACAAAAGAATAGCCCTGACTAACATTATCCTATACCTTTCACAAATCACATACCTCACAAAAATCTTCGTTAGTCAAACTACTCCAATACAGCGAGCGCCAATACTGTCAGCTAAATAAAAGATTCTAACTACTGAAGGCACTAACTACTGATAGGCAAATGAAAGATTTTGATAATGAACAAACAATATAATTACCTTAACAGTGTTCAAAAGTCATAATAAATATAGCAGTTCATGACATCCAGTATTACAAATTTACTGTCTCTGATGGACACACGTCCAAATCATCCGCTCTCAAAACTCCGCCATTTCTCTCCCAACATCCAAAACTGCTGGCGGCTCACCTCTAACTGCGCAACACTACGCGCTGTTAACAGCTAACTGCCCAACACTACAATAGCCAACAACAATGCAAACCAGTAAAGACTACACACAGCACAGCCAGTGATTTTTATACAGAGCGCTACGTGGCGTTACCAATATAAAAACCTAAACAGCCTACTTACAACTTGCACCAGGCGATCAGGTCTATCCGCCACGAGGCCCTCGTCACACGAAATTTCATTTCACCGGAGAAGGTGCAAAGCCTATGGCAGGAAAAAAAAGAGTTTGAAAACTAAACAATAGATGGCGCTTTATGTGTCAAATTAAGTAAATTAAAACATTTGTCATGCGCACGACCCATTGAAGTTGGCATAGACACGCCGGGTACACTGCTTTTCTTCCTTTCGTGTATGCGACGTTCACCATGACTGTCTCAATGCAAGAGCGCGCTCTGCTTGTAAAGCTATATTACAAGAATGATGATTGTGCACACGTCGCTCTGCAGAAGTTCCAGACACTGAAGTGTTTGAAAGAAGTCGTTGGTCCGACGACTGTCGTGGGTCTGGAGAAAATGATTCGGAAATTCGAAAAGACGGGCTCTTTTGCTGTGAAACCTGGTAAAGGGAAAAACGAATTGTTTCGACGCAGTGACCACAGCAATGCAGGAGGAGACGAGTGGTGGTGTGCAAAAGTGTTGAGCACGGAGAATTGCCCGAACAATAGACATACCTGGAGCAAGTGCGTAAAATCCTACGAATCATCCCTCTTTGCTACCCGTTGACCTGCAAACAAGCGAGGCGACTTCTTTAGGATTTCTTACTCGCATAGAAGTGGACAATCATCCGCTGTAGAAGATTTTGCAGACAGATGAAGCCCACTCCCATCTGACAGGATACGTCAATATACAGAATTGTCGAATGTGAACAACGGAAAACCCACCGCAAATCAATCACTACGGCTTCATCCTGAAAAGGTCATTGTGTGGTGTGGGTTTACGGTATCCACATTTTGTCGAAGAGACAGTTGCTTCCTGTCCTGTTACCTGTACCGTCCCTGGTAAGCACAATGAGTGTTTTTTACTCAATCACGACATTCCAGCACAGTCATTCCAGGGATCATTTTTATGCAAGATGGTGCACCTCTACACAATGAAAAACCTGCTAAGCAGCTGATGAAGCTCCAATTCGTAAACGCTAGAATTATCAGCCGCCATTTTCCTACAGCCTGGCCGTCCCTATCAACCGATATTAATCCGTGTGACTTCTGGCTGTGCAGCTATCTGGGAGACGTTGTGTTCAGTGCTACGATTTCAAACTTAGCCGCATTGAAGGCACGCATTGCGCAGCTCATTCTGAACGTGACCACGGAAACACTTCAATCAGTTATGGAACATGGTGTATCTCAATTTCAATTCGTTGTAGAAAACCGTGGACAGCATATTGAACATGTTTTGCACCAGTCATATGGAATTTAACAATCCCATTTGATTTTTATTGATATTTTTATGCAGTTTTCGGACTCAGGACAATTAAAAACCGTTGTGAGTGTTGCTTTTTATGCGGTTTTTGGCCTCAGTACAATAAAACCGATGTCTCCCCTCCGATGTGCAACAGTATCACACCTGTACACCCATGCACACTGAGTTGTATAGTTTGTTTACCGTCAAACATACACCTTACGCATTGTTGTGTGATTCCTTCATCATTTCTTGTCGACTAGTATTAAATTATGATGCTTACAGCGCCATCTATTGCTACATTTTGTAGCTATTTCATTTTCTTCCGTCATGCGTTTTCCCCTCCTTCACCAATCCCTTCTGTTGCAATCTTACGTCATTCTGACCAGAGGTGTTATTTCTAAAGCAGTTTGAAAGTTTTACTGTATATTCATAAGGTGTGTATAAGAGATTGTAATTCCTGTAATGATATATGCCGGGAAATGAACGTTGTCTTAAATTCTCACACCATTTGCCATGTCGTATTATATGAAAAATTTCAATAACAGGTATGATATTTTGTGAGTTGCTTACAGAAGTTTGTGTGGTTTGCCAACGTGGGATGTTCAGTACTTTAAATGCTTAACTGAACGTAATGCTGCAATATAACTTGGCTAAGTTGTATGAACATTTTCTTTCGTTTTATGAAATATTTCTTCAGTCTATCTGTAGACATAGTAGTTTTGTACTTTAACTTTATCCTGTTAAGTTTGTTGATTGACTCAATGATAAGAAGGTGTACTTGAGATATAATATCTGTCCATGTGTCCCATTTGGTATCTTTCTTTACGATGCTATCAATGCCGATGTTTTCTGACAGAAAATCACATGGCACTTCAATCGCACCACATTACCTACTGCATGCTGTGTGTACTCCAGTATTATACAGTAACGGAAAAAATGGCTGCACCAAGGAGGTGTTGTACGACACAAACGAAATTTTGTATCCGTGTTTCTATATCTAAAAGATGTTATCTGCTCAAATTTTGCACCAGTGGTACTAGAGTGGCACTATTGTGGTAGTAGTACCACCATGACGATGCAGATCAGGTTTACTTGAAATACACGCTGTATCGATCGTGAGCATTAGCTACGTTTGAGATTGGAAACGTTGAGTTTGTGTTAGTCGAGAATGCCTTTAAAGCGACAAACACACCACTATGAACACTTCTTTGAGTTTCGACAAGGTCGTGTAAAAGGGCTACGAGACGGTGGATGTTCTTGCTGCAAAATTACAGAAAGTCTTGGCCAGATTGTGGATGACTGTTGTCAGCGGTGATCGCGAGAATATACGATCACGGCCGGCATATGACTCTGGCGTATCATATTGCATCCACAGTAGTAATTTGAGCAGCAATTGGACCTTAATAACACAACGCTATTTGCGACTTCAGTGGTGTCGAGGGAGAGCACATTGGAGGGCATTGTAGAGGTCGGTTGTGTTTCCTCAAGAAAGCTGGCTCTGTCTTGATGTCAGTGACTGCAATATATAGGTTACAAGGAAGCCAGTTGAGGGCCTACTACCAACATGTCTGCATGCTAGACACACTGGACCTACACAAGGAGTTAAGGTCTGAGGTGCGATTTCGTTTTGACTTCAGGAGCACTCTCATAGTTACCCAACGCATCCTGACTGCAAATTTGAACGTCAATTTGCAGATTCGACCTGATTTGTTGCCATTCATGAACAACATTAAAGTGGGTGTTTTTGAAAACGATAACGCTAGCCTACACTGCTGTTACGACTCAACAAGCTCTACAAAGCGTCGACATGTTGCGATGGCTTATATAACGCTTACATTAACCTGTGATCTTGCAATGTTAATAACCTAAGTATGTTACCTGCAAAAATGTATTCCCGAAATTACAGTACTCTACGTTAATAATTTTTTGGTGTTTTTATTTTTTTTCCTTAGCTTATAATAATTTAACATGTCTGTTTGGTGCTTGTTAAGAGTTATCATTTGTCTTGCATTTGATTAGTGATGTCACACTGTACATGTACAGCATGAGAAAAATAGACATTAGCATTATTATCATCTTTTCGTAAATTACTCAGTTTGGTTAACCTTTCGCGTTGCTTTTGGTATGGAGGTAATTGTGGTTGGCCCGCTTCTGACTGAAAGTGGTTGTTTGCTAGAGTGATGATAGAGCGGTGAACGAACCTTGATTTTCTAAAAATGTTAGTACGGTATTCTTCGTTACATTCCAGTAGACTATGAACAACGACACATGAATTTCATAAATTTATGTTGAAATGGCAAAAACTAAATAAAAAATTCGAAAGTTAATGAACTGAATCACGTACAAAGTCTTTCAATGAGATTCATCCAATTTCACAAGACTAATTGTTCTGCATGAGTGAAACCAAAAGCTTACTGGTGGATTTTATCTCACGCATCGTTCATTACCTTGTGTACCCGACAGCTGTACGTAAGGGTGATAACACAACGACAAAACATCTTTTGCGCTCTCCGTTTCAACAGATGCAATTCATTTATAATTGTTCATTGCGATCTTCGTTAGAATATGTCACTTCACCTACCACAGAAAATCTCCAACGCCGATAATCTCAATATAATACACTCCTGGAAATTGAAATAAGAACACCGTGAATTCATTGTCCCAGGAAGGGGAAACTTTATTGACACATTCCTGGGGTCAGATACATCACATGATCACACTGACAGAACCACAGGCACATAGACACAGGCAACAGAGCATGCACAATGTCGGCACTAGTACAGTGTATATCCACCTTTCGCAGCAATGCAGGCTGCTATTCTCCCATGGAGACGATCGTAGAGATGCTGGATGTAGTCCTGTGGAACGGCTTGCCATGCCATTTCCACCTGGCGCCTCAGTTGGACCAGCGTTCGTGCTGGACGTGCAGACCGCGTGAGACGACGCTTCATCAAGTCCCAAACATGCTCAATGGGGGACAGATCCGGAGATCTTGCTGGCCAGGGTAGTTGACTTACACCTTCTAGAGCACGATGGGTGGCACGGGATACATGCGGACGTGCATTGTCCTGTTGGAACAGCAAGTTCCCTTGCCGGTCTAGGAATGGTAGAACGATGGGTTCGATGACGGTTTGGCTGTACCGTGCACTATTCAGTGTCCCCTCGACGATCACCAGTGGTGTACGGCCAGTGTAGGAGATCGCTCCCCACACCATGATGCCGGGTGTTGGCCCTGTGTGCCTCAGTCGTATGCAGTCCTGATTGTGGCACTCACCTGCACGGCGCCAAACACGCATACGACCATCATTGGCACCAAGGCGGAAGCGACTCTCATCGCTGAAGACGACACGTCTCCATTCGTCCCTCCATTCACGCCTGTCGCGACACCACTGGAGGCGGGCTGCACGATGTTGGGGCGTGAGCGGAAGACGGCCTAACGGTGTGTGGGACCGTAGCCCAGCTTCATGGAGACGGTTGCGAATGGTCCTCGCCGATACCCCAGGAGCAACAGTGTCCCTAATTTGCTGGGAAGTGGCGGTGCGGTCCCCTACGGCACTGCGTAGGATCCTACGGTCTTGGCGTGCATCTGTGCGTCGCTGCGGTCCGGTCCCAGGTCGACGGGCACATGCACCTTCCGCCGACCACTGGCGACAACATCGATGTACTGTGGAGACGTCACGCCCCACGTGTTGAGCAATTCGGCGGTACGTCCACACGGCCTCCCGCATGACCACTATACGCCCTCACTCAAAGTCCGTCAACTGCACATACGGTTCACGTTAGAGATGGGCAAAACTGTTCTTTTCAGAGATTGGATCAGAACTGTTCACTCCCTGAAATGAATTAGCTCTTTTTCATGACTCACCACTCATTTACAATATAAAATAAATGGAAGGCACATTGCCCTTTAAACTTGGTTTATTCCAGTACTATACCTGTATTTTGATCTTATTTGATCCTATTTTGAAGTAACACAGATAATGAGTAAGAATTTTGTATTGTTTATTGAAATTTCCACGATATGACAAAGTTTTTGATTATTGATTTATTTTGCACTATCGTGGTTTTTTGGGTGATCGGAAAATGTTGTAACTTGAGATTTACATTAACAATATATTTGGCTATAACGTATTAAAATTTCATTAACCTCATACAAATACTTCGCAAGCCATATATTTTTAAAGTGAACGTTTCCTTTCGAAGACGCCTAAAATCGCAAAATCCGTACCAGAATAAGAAAAAAAAATATAAATTTGACTGTAAAACGAAAGTGCTGCATATAGCCTTACGCTGAATAAAACAAGGAAAATATTGGTGTATCACATTTTGCGATACGTTTATCGGTTCGCTCGTAATTAAAGCGTAAATTCGAGTGTCTATAATAAAAATCCTATAGTAAGAGGAGTCATCGGGAACCTAAACTAATCAGTTTAAACAAATAAAAATAAAATAAAAACAATTGATGTATACATAACATAATAATGTAATATACATAACGGCATTACTACGAAGAACAATATCCAGTGGGGACGAACTCCGATGCAGAGGCGCTGAGTCGAGCAGGTCGAGCCGCGAGCTGTATTACTGCGTGAGCTGAGACCGCAGAGACCACAGTGACACCTGAGTCGCTTTGCTCGACGCTCTGGCTAGAGTCGAGACGGTGGGGCGAGCGTTGAGCGGGCGAGTTCCGAGGGAGGGGGTAGCGGTGAACTCACCCGCTCCGAGACAAATAGTTCGTTCCCTTGCGAGCGGGTTTTTGCAAGTAGTTCCTATGTTATCCGCTAGGTGGCTCTCTGTCCTGTTGCTCGCATCAACTGCCCAGAGGGCAGGACGTGCGACTGAAACGATCGCCGACAGAGTGCGATGCGAAGTTACGCTGCGCCAGACACTGCGCGGCAGACGACGGCATATGTGAAACAAAATCCAATGGGGCACTGCACAATGCAGGCAGCCAAGGTAGAAGCAGGGCAGAGGCCGGCGCTGGCTGTGTTGTGTGGCGTGCACTGTGCTGTGACCAGCAGAGGCGCTCCTGATATGCTCCGTCTCTCTCTCTCTCTCTCACTCTCTCTCTCTCTCTGCCGTGGGAAACGTTTGGAGCTACCGTTCTTTTTTTCTGAATCACTGATTGTTCACTCCTTTGAAAGATTGAACTCTATGAATTAGTTCAAGAGCGGATCTCCCATCTCTAGTTCACGTCCATGGTGTCGCAGCATGCTACCAGTGTTAAAGACTGCGATGGAGCTCCGAATGCCACGGCAAACTGGCTGACACTGACGGTTCCTAGTGTGTCCGCTGTGCCGTGCGTGTGATCATTGCTTGTACAGCCCTCTCGCAGTGTCCGGAGCAAGTATGGTGGGTCTGACACACCGGTGTCAATGTGTTCTTTTTTCCATTTCCAGGAGTGTATATTTTGTTGTGGTTTATGAAAGACGCACACTGTATGCGCTCCTTTTCAACAAACATTGTGTGACCTGTGATACGGTGGAGCTCCAAGTGTGAATGACGTAGCTCGAGAGAGACTTCTGTGATCACTAAAGTCTCCGAAAGTTTAAGTGTATTTAGGGTATTTGTAGTGCGTCCGGGAGGACTGCACACAGAATTTTTGTGAAAGGTTAGTGGAATCTTTGATTCTATTGACAGTTGAAATATCTACTCCTAGTCTGCACGTCTATGCTGCTAAGAGTTTTATACTTGTTAAATCGGTGAGGTGTTTAGAAAGTAAAACCTTACGGTACTATGCGCAATATAAAATTGATAACTTAAAATTCATCCAAAAACTCTATCTCCGTTCACCTAGCAGATACAATGTTTTGAAATCGCATGCATCTCTTGCAAACAACTCTACTGCGATGACATATTTGCAATTTTGCCAGGGGCATTCAATAAATAACGCAACACATTTTTTCTCTGTCAGTTTAGATTTAAGAACTGGGAAATTTGTTGTAATACGTCGTGGAATATTCCTCATCCTGCCTCTATATCTTTATGAAGCTTGAATAGGCGGTGACACTATAATTAAAAACTAAAACTAAACTCCTTCCGAACAGGCCATGAAGGCCCAACGGTACTGGCCGGCCGCCGTGTCATCCTTAGCCCATCGACGTCACTGGATGAGGATATGGAGGGGCATGTGGTCAGCATACAGCTCTCCCGGCCGTATGTCAGTTTCCGAGACCGGAGCCGCTATTTCGCAATCAAATAGTTCCTCAGCTTACTTCACTAACAGCGCTAGGCAGACTGGATAATCACCCATAAAGTGGTAGCCTAGCCCGACAGCGCTTAACATCGGTGATCTGACGGGAACCGGTGTTACCACTGCGGCAAGGCCGTTGACGGCACTATAAATATCATTCTAAATTGTGTCTGTAGTGGAAGTGCGTTCCAAGAAGAGAGCTGTCATTGAGTTTCTTTTGGCGGAAAATCAGATCGTCGCAGATATTCAGAGAAGCTTGCAGAATGTCTTCGGCCACCTTGCAGTGGACAGAATCATGGTGAATCATTGGACAAGGCGTCTGTCATCATCGCAACAAGGTTGCCCAAACCTGTCTGATCCCACGCGTGACGTCAAGCCGCCCAAATCTGTGATTTCTGCAATGAGGGAACGTGCAGACACTCTCATTCGAGGTGATAGTCGTGTCACAGTCAAACGTCTCCCTGCACAACTCGACGTCTCTATTGACAGTGTAACATGCGTCGGCCACCAACTGGGGTACTCGATGGTGTGTGCCCGCCGGATTCCCTGCCGCCTAACGGAAGACCATAAAGAGGAACGAAGGATCGTCTGAGACGAATTACTTGCACCTTACGAGGATGATAGTGACAATTTTTTGACGATCATCGTCACAGGCGGTGAAACATGGATCATCACTTCCAACACGAAAAAAAAAGCAGACCACGGAGTGACGCCACACAATCTACCCGCCCGAAGAAAAGTTCACAGCCCACACCTTCAGCCTGTTAAGACATGGACAAGGGGGCTTTGAGAGGGTCATTCTTTTTTAAGGTGCAGTGATCAAAATCTGAGTGTATCGTGCTCTCCTCACGAAGTTGAAGAAACCACTTCAGCATGTTCGTACCCACAAATATGCAAACGAACTTTTCCTTCCTCATGCGAGCATAAGGCCTCACAAAAGTTTACGCACCTTGCAAGAGGTCCGAGCAGATGTAATTTCGATGTATTGCTCATGCGCTGCCTGCGATATGCAAGGTATAAGAGAATCGCTGACCAGAGAGCAGACCGAGCGAGGTGGCGCAGTGGCTATCACACTGGACTCGCATTCGGGAGGACGAAGGTTCAATCCCGCGTCCGGCCATCCTGATTTAGGTTTTCCGTGCTTTCCCTAACTCGCTCCAGGCAAATGCCGGGATGGTTCCTTTGAAAGGGCACGGCTGACTTCCTTCCCCGTCGTTCCCTAATCCGATGATACCGATGACCTCGCTGTCTGGTCTTCCCCAAACAGCCCCCCCCCCACCCCCTGAGAGCAGTGTTGACTGAGTACGAACTGTGTAGCTGTAGCAGTAAGTTGTTGCTAGTGGCTAGTCTGCGCTAGTCTGGAGTCTGCTCTGGTCTGGTCTGGTGTATCGTGTTGGCTGGTCGATCGCAGTGAAGCGATGCCGGAGCCTGAGTATTATCGTATAAGGTAAAAAGCAGCCTCGCGCATGTCTAGTAATGTTATCTGAACTCCCATGTAAATGTTTTAAAAATGTCCTAATAATAATCTTTGTCATATAAAGTAATTTCTGACAAGCATTCATTTCAGTTTAAAGAATTTACTAATTTCTCCAATCCATGATCAGTCCGATTGTTGCAAAAGAAAAATCAGTTGCTTCCTTTCATAAATGACCAATCTATCGGGCAACATTGCACAGAGCTGTGCCGGAAAAATTTATTGTAAGAGCGGATATATTCGACAATTTTATTGAGGTAAGAATTTTTTCCTTTTTTATTCAGAATGATCTTACAGGGCCATGACGCAGCACTGCTGTCGTCCTAAATTTACCAGGTTACTGAATTTATTTTGAATTACGAGGTTTAGGAATTTTTCTGTTTCGAGCTTACATTAAAAGAGAAAAGAATTTTGTGGGTACATTGAATGGGAAACAAATTTTGTGTGGATGTTAAATGTGAATGAATTTCTGTAGGGAGGTTATAAATGGGAACCAATTTTGTTCTGAGGTTACACTAAAATTAGAATCATATTCATATTATTATTATTTATTCAAAATTTGTGGGGAGGTTACAACCTGAGTTCACAAAACTTTATTGGACAGTTTTCCCTCATCCACATTATAGGCTGGGTCTCGCCTCTTCCGACATCCACGTATTCCGCCCAATGAAAAATACACTCCAAAGGAAGCACAACATTAATGAAAGGAAGGTTAGTGATGCAGCAAGACGTTGACTTCGACGTCGACCAGTAGAGTGGTACTGAAGCAGATTATATTGGAAAAAAATATTTTGTTACCAATAGACTGGGGAATAATATGGTGTATTAGACACCTGATAAAACCAACCCAATTTCGGAGAAAATGATTATTTTGCATTGCTTATAGAGCGTCTCTCGTATTTTGTATGTGATTTCTATTAATGGGGTCCACTTGACTAAAAAAATGTATTTCAAATAATCAAGGTCAGTATGACGTTAATGAGATATTATGAAAGATAACTTCCGGATACTGTTAACTACAGCAGAATGTCACAAACTGCATGTCGTGTGGGAACTTTGCAGAGACTTGAAGCATTTAAAGTGAACACGAATGAGGTCGAAAGTCCAGAAGAAGACGACGAGGAAGTGTGTTCCTCGTTTTGTAACATTTGAGGCCGTTTAACGTTATAGATGGTGTTGACTCTATAGACGTTCGTACTGACATCTTGTAGAATATTCTGACTTAGCTGCTTTGTTGTGCTTTGGATAACAATGTTCAATACTATTTAACCCAAATACTTTCGGTTTTTGTATTACTCTGTACTTAGGAAGACATTCGATTCAGCTCCGCAATGTCGCTTGCTCCAAAAAGTGCGCGCTTACGGTCTATATGATGACATACGCGGTTAGAATAAAAGTTTTGTAACAGACAGAGAGCAGTATGTCGTCCTGAATGGGGAGACTTCAACAGAAACAAACGAAACATCAGGTGTGCTCCAGGGTAGTGTAATAGGTACGCTGCTTTTTACGATTTACATAAACGATCTGATTGATGGTATTAACAGTGGAATTAGATTATTTGCCGATGGTGCTGTTGTCTACAGGAAAGTAGTATCACATGAAAGTTGTGAACAAATCAATTAGGATTTGCAGAAAATAAATGCATGGTGTAATGACTGGCAGCTATCGCTCAATATTTGTAAGTATAACCTGCTGCAAATAATAAAGCGAAAATCCCCATTAATGTACGAGTACAAAATAAATGCCCAGTCTTTGGAAGCGGTAACATCCGTCGAGTATCTGGGTTTGGCTGTTCGAAATGACCTCAAGTGGAACGATCAGATTACACAAGTATCGAGTAAGGCGAACTCTAGATTTATTGGTAGAATCCTGAAGCAATACAGTCCTTCGACAAAGGAAATTGCTTGGAATACTTTAGTTCGTCCAGTCTTACAGTATTTTTCACCTGTATGGCACCCTTACCAGTTGGGTCTGATTCAAGAGATTGAGAAGGTCCATAGAAGAGCTGCAAGATTCGTGACTGGTACTTTTAGCCATCGCCAGAGTGTTACAAGTCTCACAGAAAGTTTGAAGTGGGACACATTTGCAGATAGACGACGCGCTAAACGGAAGGGGCTGCTCACTAAATTCCAAAATCCGACCTTCATCGAGGATGTAGGAGACTGAGGCGTTCTGACAGTCGTTTTCCCTCGCGCGATCCGGAGTGGAACAGGGGGGGGGGGGGGGGGGGGATATGACTTTGGGGCGAATAGTGCCCTCCACCACACACCGCCTGCTGGCTAGCGGAGTATATATGTAGATATGTAGACTTAACGTTGTAACTTTAATTGTGTTGACCTATGTAATTTACCAAAATTTGATGTAGCATAAACAGTGAGACAGGATTATTCATAGCTCGGTAAGTAAATCACTTCTTTCATATCGCTAAGTAAAACTGCAACCTAAGACATTGAAACAAGTGCACCTACTCGAAATGAAGGGTATGGAACTCAAAACCTCTGATACTTGGAGATAAAGCGTTTCGTTCAGAGACGACAGAACGCTATCGATGAAGTTTGTTAATGGTAACATTGACTAAAACTATACACGCAATTCAGCAGTCCAGGCCTACTTCATGTTTCACAGGAAGTTTTCTAGCAACTCGTGTATCTGACGAACGAAAATTCCGTTTTAAAGTCAAATGTTGCGTCAAGTCTTGTATCTCCCCCAAGTAGCGATGGTAATATTCCACCAGCGGGTAGCAATATGGAGGTGGAATCTAGCCTCGATGTTTATTTATTATTGATTTATTTATTCCTCACAATTATAACCTGTTATCTGATAAGTTAAAATAAGCCTTGCAAATTACATTTTTGTGGATAGCAAATATATAAAGTAATTGTTTTTTCTCTGGCACTTAATTCAGGATTACTATCAAAATGCAAATATTGTAGCTACTTTCTAGTACTACAAGACTACAATAAAACTCTGAACCAATTCGTTAACTACTAATACCACACTTAGTACAACAGAATCTGTTCTACCTTTGTTCATTTATTAGGATTCTTTTAGCCTATCGTTGATTGTTTTCGTTCCTGCGTCCACCTCATACTACACCGGTCAGTAGCCACTGTAAGCTGTATTCACTGGGCGTAGAGTAGTACGCCAATAGGATTTGCGGTATAACAGGCAATTTCACGATTCATTGTAGAGTCTTATAACCCGCCCGCTCTTTCGTGATCACTTGCACTAGCGCAGTGCCAGTAATATCTGTCATCATCCATAGATGCTACAAGGCGTGAGTTTCTATCTCTAGCGACATTGACATTTTTATTGTATTTTCAGTGCACGTGCCTCTTGTAACCCAGTAGTGTTGAAGGCTCATCCCATCTATGATCTTGATATCTCTTACATAATAGTTTAGGACGTTGAGAAGCCAAACTAGTCTGTGGAATTTGAGTAGTATGGCTCATTCCCTTGTCCTTATCGAGTACTACGAGCGACAATCACCACAAGAGCATTCTTCCCCGCTGCAAGGACCGTTCATTTCGGGAAACGCTGGTTGTTCAGTTGAGGCAAGTGAATATGTAATTAAACGAAATTATTTGGTTCTAGGGAACCTTTTCAGGTCTGAGACATCTACGACATATATGTGCAGACTGAAATGATGAATGAAAATCCATTCCAAAGTCAGTATTCGAACCTAGGTCTGGTGCCCAGTAGGCACTTCCGCTAAACACTACGCCATCCTCAGACAGTCTCTTTGTTCAACTCCACGCGATACTCTCGCATGCCTCTCTGTCCAAGCTAAATTTTCCTGTACACGCCACAGCCTATTCCAGATCAGCTTGAGAGGCTGTGCAATACTCTTCGAGATAAGGGCGAATACCAAGTGGACTGAAGCATGAATTTGGGGTGAGGAGGAAGGTGTGCGAGGATAGTCCGTCCAGTTGTGCAATAAGCGACATAACATCCCACAGATGTTCGTGCCCACATGTGCTTCCCCTTCGTCAAAATGTCTTATCTCAAACTCGTCTAGGGGTTGAACTGCACGCGTCGCTTTACACTCCCTAAATTAGACACTTGTGACCCCTTGGTTAAATTTTCTGGCTCATGGCAAGTTTGCGAAATTGTATGAGACAAAGTTAATGTGACATATAATAACAGTAATAATAATATCGGGAACTAAATTAAGGACTCATCAATGATGTACGCAACACAGTTGCGATTTGGTTACAGTAATAGCGAAAGTGGTCGTATTTAGAATTACTATTACACTCGAGCGCATAGCCATTTGACACATTTCGATCATTCACAACCTCATCGCGAAACACAAGTACCATAGTCTACTTCGATATTTACACAAAAAGTTAGAGTTTACACCAGGCGCGCGGCTGCTGATCGCCCAGAGACTAAGACCGGCGTAATTACATAACGCGAAATTTTCTAAGTCGTTTCACTTCCTAGCTGCCTAGAGACCGACATCCCGCTTTCGCGTCTCAATCCGAAATGTATCCTTTGCTGTCTAGACCAGAATTGTCCCTCTGCGCGCCTCCGGACGCGTTCCCCGAACATCTTCGCTCAACTGACTGTTGCAGTTCCCTTTCCTGAAGCCGTCCATCTGATTGGCTACGGCTTATTCTACATAATTTTTTTATATTAACATATTTAAATAATGAAAGCTTGACCACTTTCACGTTCTAAATAAAGTATTAGTAATATCCATTACATAATAAACGTTAAATTCTTTTACATAAAACCAATACAATTTCCTTCTTAACTTTGAATGTCACGGCTAGTAGCCTTGCGCGAATGTGCTTTCTGTTAAATAAATAAAGAACAGAACTAACTATTATACACTAAACTTCACAACAAATATTCTATTACCTAATAATTCAATAAGGTGTCATGCTGTCATCGTTCATTTGTTTTGTGTGGAGGAAATGATGATCTGATGCTTAGCTGAAAATACTGATAATTTAAATTTACTATATCTTTCAAACAAATAAAGTTACGGAGTAGATACTTGCAACATTCGTCATTTTAATGATGCGCTTCTACGAGTATATGAAATGTCGATCGTTAAGATGGACCAAAGCGTTCAGATTTTAGCATTCAGGTCTTTATTATAAATCTTATTAATTTCACTTTAACAGCAAATCGTAAACTATTAAAGGTATGATCTATATACAAGTTTTATTGGGATCACCATGAAAATATATGAAGGATGGTAGATTAAAATCACTGTGGCTTAATTCCTTCAATTACTACAGAATTAAATAATTATCCGAAATGTTTACATTTATGGCTGATCTTAGGTTCGCCATATTTAACACTGCTATGCTTCCCTGAGTTTCTCTATGACGAAGGTTATCGTCTGTCTCACTCGCACACTACAGCGCTTAGGCCTGCTGAGCCTGGCCTCATTCACCTCAACAGACGCCCGTGAACTCTCCCCATCTCGTGGCGAATCTGTGCTCTTTGTGACCTACGGTCCTGGACGGCAGTGTTCGTTTCACAATTCCTGAAGGCTGACTCTTTCGGCCATATACTTAAATCAGAGCGAAATGCTCGTTAACTCACAAATTCCATTGTGTGAGGGTGGTGCAGTGGTTAGCACATATGCCTAGTGAGCGGGTTTGAATCCCAGCCTTGGTATAAAATTTCATTTGTCGTTTCAGACCGAGAATATACATCACAAATATCTAATTGCTCTCTTAAGCCTCTAGCGTTAAAAGGTTATTTTTTGTTTGGCTTTTCTTATTTAACCAAATATAACATTGATGTTGATAATTCATGGCAATGTTTGCCGACAAGATAAAGAATGCAACCTTTTAACACTAGATTGCGTACTCACGGCAGTTCTCCTTGGCCGTTTCTTGGTACGACTTGGAAAAAGAGAAAAATTAATGAATGATCGATGATGCGTCGGTTCTCGATTGTGTTTAGGAGACGTACGGATTGATTGCGTGAAAATAGTTTCTCAAATGACCTCTTAACCCGGATTGCTTTCACGCAATCAGACTCTTCAATGAAATTACCTAAGGGACCTATTTGAATAATAAAAAAATGCAAAACAGTAAAATTTTGTAAAAAAAGTTGTCAGATCGGAAACTGAACACATTAATGGTCTCCTAAATACAATTGAGACACCGCGATAAAGAGCGAACCTGTAACAAAGTTCATTTAAACATAAACATTATTTGTGGTTGATTTAAAGAAAAGAATAAGCATAGATTTTCTGTATAGTGAAGCATCAATATATTCGTAAAGAACAAAGGCGTTAAACTATAAACATTAACAAATTTACAATGTATACAAAACTTACATTTTTATGTTTTTCTCATACATGGAGCAGTCCAACAATCGCTGCTTCTGTATGTGTGATATTTTGTAAAAATTAAATGTCCTGGCGTGCGCGTAAGTATTTTTTATCGTCACAAAGTTTACAAAAGCGTTTTTGTTTTCTTGGTGATAACGTGGTTTTTCACACCAAAAGAAATATAACTTGTAGCGGTGCTACACAACACGTCTTAACAAGTCGGCAACCAAACATCAAAGGTAATGAAGTACATGTTAACATATCGGCGACCAGAAGTACAACCAACTATAAAGACTCTAGAATTTTCCTAACAAATGATAAATTGTTCTTTCTTCTGTTTCGCAGCTTCTTGCTATCAAGCGCTGCGGCAATGATTTTAAATATCTGCGCCCAGCGAGTCATAGTATTTAAAAGTACCTTTTAAACGCTGGCCGCGCGTCTTGGTATAGGCGCACGTTATAAACAGATTTCGTTTCTGTACTCTCGCGTTGTCATGCTTAGTATCACTGCAAACTACAGCTTGGTGGCTGTCCTTTTCTCATATGCAAAATGTCTGAAATCCAATAATATCACATTGCTTCCCGCGTGAGGAGCGATGACTCCGTCAGGATCATCGAGACTCACGCGTAGTCGTGATATTATTGCTTTCGTGAAATACAAAGTATCAGGTAAGTATATTCGTACGTCTGAAATTATAGTAATTTGTCCATAGGGTAACTACATGACAATTGAACTGTGCCCTTCCTAATGTATTGTGCAAGGATAACAAATGTTCATTTCTCGGTAAAAGATAATGAAATTAAGATAAAGAGACACATACATAGATACATTATACATGGCATAATAAATATAAAAAAATAACAAAGAAATAAATTACTTGACTTCGCAGGAAGTCTGGGTGCTGTGTGCACTCGTGGAAAAAATATGTTACAAAAAATTGACATTCTTGTTTTACAGTGACATATACAGGAATATTTTTGTCGTTGTTTCGTCGAAGATTTCTTGCAGTAAATACGTAGCACTTTACTTATTTGTGGCTTTTATGACCTGCAAAAAAAAAAAATGTTTCACTACACTTAGGTAGGTATGAGTTGCACTGGGAGTGGCAGAACTTCGGGTATAAATGATAGCACTGCACTTGAGTGGGGAAATTGATTACACTTTCACATTGGAGGAAAAGTAGGGCATCACTTTCACTGTGGAAGTTGGAGTAGTTGTCGGGGTGTGATGTTGCGTTGAAAATACGTCGTGGGTCAGGAACTGGAAGATTGGTTCTGCAACATGTTGAGCCGTATGGTGGCGGTCTCTATTTCACTTGACACATGTCCGTGCTTCCATTTATGTTTTCGTACATGAAAAATACAGAAAAAAATCTGTATTAGATTGTGCTTACTTACTAATAACTTAGTCTAAAAGAAAATTGGATTAGGTAAGGATAACAATTGTTTATGTACATAGGGTCTCATTCTCTTAGGAACGCTTACTTCTCACATTTATCTATTTTTCTGGTTTTATTTGGTTCGACACGTTTTCGTCATTACTCGGCCTGGTCAGTAAATTCGGTAGCAATTGTCAAAATCGAGCTTAAGACTCTTCCGATTAGTGTCTTTATAATTTCACAAGGTACATGAGTGCTTAACTCATTGCCTTATTATATTTTATTTTGAATGCATTTCAAACACATTTGGCATCCGCGCTCGTTCTGCAAAGAAAAATTGATTGTTGAGCGCTCAGCGTACACAGTGTTACGTCTGTTGGTCACAATCACGTGATAATAACTTGACAGTTCCACAACGCTAGCAGCAGTGTTCTGCGAGAACTAGCTGTGGTGTGGTGTGGTATGAGTTTTTACAGTTTTTCATCGACTCTGGATTACGGAAGCAGCCAGATGCGGCGACTCCCGCAGCTGTTTCGAAGAATGTGTCCGTGGAAAGGCGTACAGTACCGTTTGTGGTAAGTGCAACACTTATTCACTTTCACTCTGCGGCTTTCTACAACGTGGTTTCTTGGCACAAGTACTTCTAACATTACTTCACATGCGGTATTTCACACGTGTCCTTGGAGTTATCACCTTATCAGTTCACACTTCATTATTAATTCGTGTTCACATTTATTTGGTCGTCATGTTAAGGTTCACACGCACCACTTTTATACGTGTCCATTAATTACTTGTCTATAGTCGGTTCACACGCAGCAGCACATACGTGTCCATTTATTACTGACTGCATTATTACTACAAAGTACAGTTAACATTTAGTATACATATCATGTCTAAAAATTATTTACAAAGAAATATTTAGTCTCTGTGACTACAAGGCCTGACGAAAAGCGTGTCTCTTGTTCGTAGTTTGTGCTTCCAAGGCACTTTAGGTTTACACTTTGTTCGAAATCTTGTTATTCTTTTCTTTTTACAATAGTTACTCTTTTCGCAAGTTCAGCTCTTTTATTTTCTCTCTATTACGTCGTTAGTTTGAAGACATAGTCAATGTGGCTTCGTTTACGTGATGAACAGTTCGTGTTCAAACTACCATTAGGGTAATTAGGAAGCTTGGTGTTCCCTGTCGTGCAATTGCACATAACAAATCTTAATTGAACTCGCAATTTGCGAAGAATAAGCATAGCCCGTCGACAACCAATGTGTCACGACTATCCATTCGTATAGCCTGTATGTACCAATCATGCAACCAGTTCGTAAAATTCACTTCTCTACTGGATAAGGTAGGATGGTAAGGATATTGGTTAGAGGAAAACACAAAAGACTTTTTTTGGAGAGAAGAGATTTGAAGACACAGTGTTAATGACGTATGATATGATGAGCTTAACATAAATTATTATCACCTTAGTTTTTCATGACAAATAGTATAATTAAATCGATACAGTAGTTTCAGTGTCGTCTGATCCAGCTCTCTAAACAATTTTCTATGCATATCTAAAATTACTTAAACCATGCATTAGCAGTGAACTGTGTCTGTTAACTATCTTCTGTTCCATGTATCGTAAAATTGTTTTCTAAAAAAAAAAATCGTCGTATCTCGAGGACCTGAAATAGATATTTCTAGTACTAAACTAATTTATTTATAAATGATCTTTGTATTTCAGCTGCACTGTGCCGTAAAATTGTTATCAGCGTATACGGTTTTCTTCGTATTATAATAAAATAATTGAGTTGCGCACTTCTCTCCTGCTACCTGGATCGTTATTGACTTACTTGATTCTTATATGCTAAGCTGCTGCTTTTTGCCTGCTGCGTTTCATAGGTGGTCTCATAAAATTTGTTGTCACACACTCCTTATGCATAACATAACATTTACCTTATTAGAGTAAGCGACCTTGATAATTTTTTTTTAACCTACGAGCAATCATTCTGGTCTGAATGATCATTTTAATTTATTTCATTCAAGAGGAGAGAGCTTTGCTATACTTAAAACTAGTGATAGCAGGTGGCACTTAGCACGTCCCTACTATAATATTTATTTGTCAGCTCTTTCGGCTGTGGCCGTTCATGGCTCAATTAACTTAAAACTAACTTACATCTAAGGCAAATCTTGCTCTCCTACAATAAATGCGTTTTACTTAAGGTGCTCATATAAATTACTTATCTTGTTGTGGCAGGTCGACAGGGTGTTAGTCCTGTGCACTACTCTTACATACGTTGGTACTTCACACATAGTATGACAACTTATAGTGTGTGTATATATTATTTTAGCAGCTTAACTTAACAGATATTTTCAATGGTTGACTGGGTATTTCTTCAAGTCTGCGTGATGAAACAATCCTTTTATTCGTCCAGATACAGGGTCAGCTAATAGATAGCAACCAATGTGCGGCTTTCTTAAGATAATATATGGTCCTTCATACAAGTGCTGCCACTTGCGATTCTTATGATGAATCAAAGATGGTTTGAAGTGGGTCTTTAATAGCACTGTTCATTTATACGATACGATAAGACTTTGCTAATGTGTTTGTCATGCGCCTTTTTTCTTAGGTTGGCATGAGTGGTTAAAGATGTGAGAGCTTATAGGTTCCACAGCTTCCCCGTGGAGGCCTAAAGAAGCTGCTAATGGTTTTCCGACTGGGGTGGAGCTGAAATGTCAGTTATTTTTACTTGACTAGTATTTTGCGACCTACCAGGTCGAAAATTTGCGTTCGTATCCCATACGACTTGTGCATCTGTTGATTGTGTGTTATTTGACATCGCGTTTGGTGCTTGGTTCGCCTGTGTGTAAAAAATAGTCGGATTTCCTTGGCTATTATAACCGGCGGTGTCAGGAAAAGCATCCGACGAATTGTCCTGACTATTGTTCCTGAACTGTTGGTTGGGTTGGTGAGAAAACGTCGCATTTTTCGGCTGTGAAAAATTTATTTGCTGAGAGGGAGTGAAGTGACTCGGCTGACTGTACTGTTGTGGATTGTTATAATCGTTCCATTTCTTTCCCTTGTGACGATTTCCATTATTCGTCTTGTTGTTCTGGTACTGGTAATTACCGTTATGATTTATCGGTGAATTACCGTATTGTTGCTGTGTATTTTGATAAATCGGATTGTACCTATTCTGGTGTGGATGTTTGTTATATTGTTTTCCATTACGGCGGTTGAAACTGTTATGATTGCCGTAAGGCTGAGCGTTTGGTTGTCCCGTGTTATGTTGGTACGACATTCCATTGACGCAATTCGTTATGTGCTGCTGCGGAGCGGGCGGTCCATTATTATAATTATTCCGCGCGCTCGCACGCACATCCGCATAGATCATATCCAAATTGTCAAGAACAGAAAGAAAGGCTTCTAGGTCTTCTTCACTCACATTAACTAGTTTTTCTCTTATTGACACAGGAAGTTTTGACTTTAAGATCATGATTACATCTTTGGTTGAAATGGGCGTGTCTCAATACTGATTTTTACGTAGATATTTTTCAAAATAACGTCTCAAACCTCCTCCTTTGGTGTTGAAAGGTTCGGCGTTGTAAACCTCTTTTCGGAGTCTTTGTTGTATACCTGAACTCCAGAATTTATTCAAAAAATGCTTTTCAAAATCTGCATAGGTGTGACATTTGTTTATTATTTCTGTACCCCAAATTGATCCTTCACCGTGTACATAGCCTAAGATGAACTGTATCCGCTGCCTGTCGTTCCATGATTCCGGAAAAGCACCTGTGAATGATTTTAGAAATACCATGGGATGTATATTTCGTTTTTCAGGTATAAAAGGCTGAAAAACTCGGTGTTTTAGCACACTCTCGTCTCGCATTAGTTCAACGAGTGTTAGTTGATCGGCATGACTACGTGACGTAGAAGTTTCGCCACGCGTATTATTTACTGTTGGTGAGAATTGTACCTGACACTCGGGATATTGACGATTATCGTGTTCTGGCGGTAGCGAATACTCACTTTGATTGTCACCTTGCAATTCCGTAACTTGTCGTTTTAGTTGATCTATATCATTGCTTAGCTGACGTTTCCATTCCGGAAGATCGTGGCTAAATGCTCGTCTGATTTCACCTAATTCACTGGTTAAAGTGTCACCAGAAGTACCGGGAGCGGTTAAGATTTCTGCTGTAGCAGATTTAACCGTACCCTTTAGTTCAGCGTGTACCTTGCTGACAATGTACTGTTCTTTGGATTGCATCCACTCTTCAAATTCCCTATTAAGTGTATTGCTTATACCGGTGTTGACATCTGCGATCTTTTTGTCAATATTGACATCGGATATTTGCTGAGCAAGGTCTTCGACTCGCTCGCCAACGTGGTTGACACTTTCTGTCAATTGGCTTACTCTCTTTGAAACATCACTGTAATGTTTCAAAGAGTCACTCGCAGTTGATTTACACACATCTATTTGGGCCTGCATATCTATGAACTTGCTACCAATATTGGTCTCGGCGGATTCCACCATCGAAAGAACACTATCAATTTTTTCGTGTACGCTTGCGTTTAGCTCGCTTGCGTAAGGAGTGGTAATGGCTTTAATTTTTTCCTCCATGGTGTCATTCGATTTTTTGATTTGTGCTTGGATGTCGGTAATAACAGAATTTATATTGTTTATTCGCACTTGAGTGTCCTCTACCCTCGATTCTAAACTGTTGAACCTGCTGTCACTTTGGTTTGCTAACTGACTGATTTGCGTTTCAATATTGTCACTTTGGTTTGTCAACTGACTGATTTGCGTTTCAATATTGTCACTTTGGTTTGTTAACTGTGCCATTCGAGTGTCAAGATTACCCATGTTTGCTTCAAAACTGGTTTTCATATCAGCAAACAATTTTAGTATATCTGACAGCGAGCATTCACGTGACTGCGACGCGGTCTGTGGCGCCGACAGCTCACGTGTCGCTTCGTCCTGTGTTGTTCCCTCACTACGAGATTCAGGTTTGTTTACACCCGCGCGCGGTCTAAGTTGCCTTGGTTGCTCATCAGCCATCGTAAATTTAAAGTAGTTACACTGCACGAGCTAGAAAAGATAATTTTTTTTTTTTTAAATTATGATTTTTCACTTGTCAGGTGCGCCAAGGATTTCGCGTCCTGATTTCACAGATATTGCTTGCGCGTTATAAACATTTGAAACTCTGACACACGAAAATGCCAATATGGCAACGGGAGTGACAAAATAAATGAAAAACCCTTATGGAGCACTGAAACTGGCGGCCATTGTGATTTACTAAAATGCACAACAATGGAATTCTTGCTAACTATTTCTAACTATTGTAAGCGAAATGATGTGATAGAGGCGGATCTAATAGCAAAAGGAAACAGAAATTTGGAAATTAAATTGCTTGAGGAAAAGGAAAAAAGCGTAGAGAGTGAATGTCACGAGCCGACTGAATGCTCGGTACGCAAAGCTTCAAACGTAATGAAAAATCGTACTCACATTAGTTGTCTTGCGCGCTGCTATTTATTGCTGTTGTGGATTCTTGCTGCGATTTTCTGCATATGCGTCCTTTTTTTATCACTGGTTTTGGCTTCCAATTTTCTCCAGATGGTAGCATGAAAATAAAAAGAACAAATTAGTTTTTTAGTCAAGCCCCACGTCGGGCGCCACATCTAGCGTTAAAAGGTTTTTTTTTTTGTTTGGCTTTTCTTATTTAACCAAATATAACATTGATGTTGATAATTCATGGCAATGTTTGCCGACAAGATAAAGAATGCAACCTTTTAACACTAGATTGCGTACTCACGGCAGTTCTCCTTGGCCGTTTCTTGGTACGACTTGGAAAAAGAGAAAAATTAATGAATGATCGATGATGCGTCGGTTCTCGATTGTGTTTAGGAGACGTACGGATTGATTGCGTGAAAAGCCTTGTGTTATTTCAGAAAATATCCCATCCGTTCCTGCAATTTTCTTCTTTTTCGGTCTTAGTATTATTTGCCTAATGTGTTCTTGTAGCAGGGGAAGCAAGAGTGTATTGTTTCTATAGCCTTTCCACGCCATTTCTCGTTTAGACATATGGCGGGGCATAGTCGCTGAGCCGCGCGGCTACAGAGTGAGCGAGAACTTCCGTTTTCTGGCCACTTTAAACAAGAGCATCGCGCGGCAACGATCTGTTCGCACACTGCATATGAAGCATGCGATTATAGCCCGTAATAACAGTGTGCTAATTACCTCGCTGTGAACTCGGGTTTCGATTTAGATACAACTGGGACTATTTGTTTATTGCTTGTCATTTATTTTGGAATTCATTGGCTTGTAAGTTTCAGGGTGAAGTAGCGCGTGGCCGTCGCCCGGTATGTACCATTTATGAACGTGTTCCACACTGATTTTTTTTTGTCAGTCCGCGTCGCCAGTTTTCTAAAAGCCTCGTCGCCACTTCTGTGGAGGCTGAGCTGCCACTGTTGTTACGGTAGGCCGAGTATGCCCAAGGGTCAGGTAACAGGATAAGAGAACGAAGGTTCTAGAACACTATAACAAATTAGCAGCAAAGTCACACAAATGGGCGGCCGCGGTGGTCTAGCGGTTCTGGCGCTGCAGTCCGGAACCGCGGGACTGCTACGGTCGCAGGTTCGAATCCTGCCTCGGGCATGGGTGTGTGTGATGTCCTTAGGTTAGTTAGGTTTAAGTAGTTCTAAGTTCTAGGGGACTTATGACCTAAGATGTTGAGTCCCATAGTGCTCAGAGCCATTTGAACCATTTTTGAATCATACAAATGAGTTAAAGAGGCTTACTTATCACTGCAAATTGTTGAATAATGAAGTCTGCAACACTTCATGTAATATAACACGAAAAAGGTTTTCAGTGGGTTACGTGCAAATAATCGTAAGTAAGCTTCAAAGTACATAACTAACGCAGTTTACAACAACTGTCCGTTCACCTGTAAGAGTTCACTAAACGACGTTCCCTGCCTAAGTCAGCCATCGACGATGATTTATAACCAAGGGGCGGGAAGCTTCTCCTTTATCTTCTGGGTAGGCTTCTGTCTGTTGTCGTCCGGTCATTGGTTGATTGTATTCGGTCGGCAATTGGCTGAGTTGAAGTCGATATCTTCATCCTCGGCGCCGCACGTGACGCTAGAGGAACTTTCGCAAGTAACGGAGTATCTATGGCACTGGCAACAGCTCGCTACTTTGCGCTTGTGATACTTTTTCCTTGGCTGTGTCTTGCTCGGACAACACAGCGATTTTTTATCTCTAGCACCGCATAACGTGACTTGATTCTTGCTCACGTAATTAAAAATATGTGGTTGTCTCCAAAGAGAGACGAAAGTGATAACGACGTAGCTCCAACGTGCGTCCTTCCACCAGCATGGAAGACTTTATGGAACAACTGAAGCAAAAGTTGCAACAATAGCGTCAGGACCGAAAGGGGGGGGGGGAAGAGGGAGAGCGGGGTGGCAGGAGGATCTCTACGCTCAGTAGCATCCAACTACTGCAGCAGCTAAATTGGCCGTTTCTCTGCCATCGTGGTTCCGTTGCACGCAGCTTTCGCTACTTTTGACGGAAGACTAGAGCAAAGGGAATGACTGTTACTATTTTGTTGAATAATGTCGCTCATTAGTTCAGAAACTTCACCAATTAGTACACCTTCAGGATTAGGTATCTCGACTAGTAATGAGCATCTAAAGTGTATGCTCGCTCGAATTGCTCGGTATATGTTGTTCCGTGGAAGTCCGGCAGATGTCGATACAGCCGCTTTGGACTGAGGTTCAGCTGCACTCGACTTGTTTGACGCTCGTATAGTATAGTTACCCGAGCGCTACTCAGTCGTCTGCTGTAGGATCATGGCGTGGAAAAGGCGAGAGACAGGAGAGTGGGAAAGCGGATCTTGACTCGGAAGAATGAATCCAGAGTGCGAAAGACGATGGATGTAAATATGTTTGGGAGTGATTTTCGTAAGTGACTAATAAGGACGTTGGCCACGTGTACTTCAGCACGTGATCTGCCACCATACATGCGATGCCACGTCTGCAAAACACGACAGAGTTTCTGTTCTGAAGGATTACCAGTTGCGGGGAAAGTTATGGTAATAAAAAAGATGCGTAGGAATGTTTGCCACAGATTTTGGTCCATTTACATCAACACTGCGTGTAGAACTTCGCGTCTTATGTCGGGAACTTGTCAACGTCGATTCATAATTGGACATCTAGAGGTTTCCAATGTTTTTCTTTGTCCTACGACATTACTACGGAACACTGAAAAACAAGCAGATGACATACGAGCACGTACCCTGGCCACAGGCGTGAGTGCACGTGGCTGCACAGCGGATGGATGGAGCAATAGCTGACGGAAAAAGTATTGCGTATGTGCGCACTTTCTTTACCACAGTTAGGCTTTGAGTAATATGGTACTGCTGAAAACCCATTTTTATGAGGAGAAAAATTATCTGGCAAATTTATTTAGAACTACGTACAGGAAAGTTCTTGCCATTCAGCATATGCAAGGCTTTGCAATCGTTTCAACATAAGGCAGTGACAGCATCTATGACGACGTGCAGTAATAAGAATGTTGAGAATGGTAGGAAGATATATTTGCTCAGAAAGGGTGACTGGATACAAATTTCAGAATATCTCAGCAGTCAGCATCACGTATTCAGCGATGAGGACGAAGATGTGAAGACCAAATGGAAAAAAATTAAAGGCATCGTTCAATATGCCCTAGACAAGTATGTTCCCAGTGAGGTTTTAAGGGATGGGAAATGTCCACAATGGTTTAATAGCCGTGTTAGAAAAGCGATACGTAAACAAAAAGCTCTTCATCTCTGATTCAGGAGATGTAAAAACCTAGCTTACAAGAAAAACTAAACGAAGCGAAAGTGAGTGTATGGAGAGTAATGAGAGAAGCGTTTATTGATTTTGAAAGTAAGACTTTGCCAACCGACCTGAGTGAAGACCCTAAGAGATTGTGGTCGAAAGTAAAATTAGTAAGTGGGTCAAAATCATGTATTCATTCTCTCAGCTACCATACAGGCACCGAAACGGAAGATAACAGACAGAAGGCCCAAATATTCAATTCGGTCTTCCGAAACTGTTTCACCGCGGACTTCCGTAGCTGTCCCTCCTTTCAATCGTCGTACGAACATTGAAATGGCATTTATTGAGATAACCGATCGCGGGATTGAACTGCTGCTACAATCGCTTTGTAGTGGAAAGGCTTCAGGACCAGATGAGACACAAGATTCTATAAAGATTTTAAGAAAGAACTTGCTACCCTTCTAACAGTAATTTATCGTAGATCCCTTGAGTAAAGAAAAGTTCGTAACGACTGGAAAAAAAGCGAATGTCATTCCCGATCTTAAGAAGGCCCGTAAGATAGATCCACAAAATTATTGACCTATTGACGTCAATATCTTGTAGAATTATAGAACATGTTTTAGGTTAAAGAATTATGATGTCCTTGGAATATGAACATCTGCTGTATAAAAATCAACATGGATTCCGCCAACAGAGATCCTGTGAAACTCAGCTAGCTCTGTCCCTCCATAAGATCCACAGCGCAGTGGACAACGGCGCTTAGGTTGATGCGGTGTTCCTTGATTTCAGTACGGCATTGAACACCATCCCACACTGCTGTTTAATAAAAAAAATACGAGCTTACGGAGTATCGGAGGAAACTTGCGATTGGATTCAAGACTTTCTTGCAGATAGAACTCAACACGTCGTCCTTAACGGAACTAAATCGACGGATCTAAACGTAATATTCACAGTACCACACGGAAGTTTGATAGGATCGTCCCTGTTCACAATATATGAAAGTGATCTAGTAGGAAGCGTCGGATGCTTTTTAAAGCTATTCGCAGATTATGCAGTTGTTTATACCAAAGTAGCAACACTGGAAGGTAGTAAGAATTTGTAGAACGACCTGCAGAGAATTGAAGAATGATGCAGAATCTGGCAGTTGACCCTGAACATAAATAAATGCAACATACTGTTCTTACATAGGAAAAGAAATCTGCTACTGTGCAGCTACAATATTGATGACAAACAGCTGGAGACAGCGTCTGCCGTAAAATACCTGGACGTAACAATCCAGAGCGACCTTGAGTGGAAAGACGATATAAAACCGATAGTAAGAACAGCAGACACCAGACTCATATTCACTTGGAAGGATCTTAAGGGCATGTAACTCATCATCGAAAGAAGTGGCTTATAAGGTGTTTGTTAGCCCGATTCATGCTTAATGTTCGTCTGTCTCGGATCATTATCAGATAGGACTGATAGAGAAGTCCAACGAAGAGCGGTGCGTTTCGTCACGGGATCGTTTAGCTGGCGAGAGAGCGTTATGTAGATGCTGAGCAAACTCCACCGGCAGACGTTACAAGAGAGCGTTGAGCATCACGGAGAGATATACTGCTGAAATTTCGGGACAGTACTTTCCAGGAGGAGTCAAACAGCGTATTACTTCACCCCCACCCCCCACCCACATACACGTCCCGTATTGACCACGAGGAGGAAATTCCAGAAAATAGAGCCAATACAGAGGCTTACCGACAATCATTCTTCCCACGCACAATTCGCGAGTGGAACAGGGTTGGAGGAATCAGAGCTACCGAGAGTAACCTCCGCCACACACGATTAGGTGGCTTGCGGAATATGATGTAGATATAGATTATGCACGCATTACCCACGTTTTAAACACTGTCCTAAAACACATGTTTGATGAAGATTGTTTGATAAGTGGTATTGCAGTAGTTAATACAACGACTTATGCTGCCAAAGATACTGTCCGTTCCACGAAGAAAACTGGTGACGTCAATTTTAAGAGAGCAGCTAGAAGCAGGAACCTTAAGCAAGAAACTTAGACTAGGTGGAACAACTTGTTTCGAACGCTACAGTCTGTTATTAGGTGGTACAATAAAATCTAGGAAATGATTCCGGAGAGAGGCATATCTGAGAAACTAATGGGTTACGTCAAAAAAGCTACAACTCGTGACATTTTTAGAGCTATTCAAAGATGCAGTAGGAATGCTGGAAAGGGAGAAGTTTCCAACAGCTCAGTTTTTTTGTTATATGTACACAAACTGAAAATTCTTTGCAGTACAGGGCCCGAAGATGCGGAGGTACATTTAAGTTAGTGTAGCCACGCTATGTGCCCAGCAAATGAAAACTATGCTTGATTGCAAACCGCCGGTTTCAGTGCCAGCGTTACTTCGGAAGAACAGTACAACGGTCCTGTTATCATCTATTAACCGTGGACAGTACTGAACGATCCCTGTGTTCGTCTCACAGATGAGAAAGTCGAAATTCCGACAGCTAACCGAATAATAACAATTCCCTAGTTTCCTTTTTGATTACTCGGAATTATGTTCGTTCCTGGTAGAGATGAGACATTAAATACTGTGCGTCAAATAACTGGTGAAATATTCGTTTATGTTAAACTGGAACAAAATTATAACGCGTAAATAACATCTTAGTCTGATTTTGTTATATCTGTAAATATTTATTTACAGCAGTTGAAAGAATATAAAGCGCACTCAGCCTCTGTTTCAGGAGTGTAAACACTGTGGGCCACGTCATACTCAACCTACCGATGACGTTGATTTGCATGTAACCAGAATGTATACGGTTGACGACGAACATTGGCTGGAGAGGTGGAAGCATAACCGTAGTCTCTTTACTATGTTACAGGGTGTTTCAAAAATGACCAGTATATTTGAAACGGCAATAAAAACTAAACGAGCAGCGATAGAAATACACCGTTTGTTGCAATATGCTTGGGACAACAGTACATTTTCAGGCGGACAAACTTTCGAAATTACAGTAGTTACAATTTTCAACAACAGATGGCGGTGCAAGTGATGTGAATGATATAGAAGACAACGCAGTCTGTGGGTGCGCCATTCTGTACGTCGTCTTTCTGCTGTAAGCGTGTGCTGTTCACAACGTGCAAGTGTGCTGTAGACAACATGGTTTATTCCTTAGAACAGAGGATTTTTCTGGTGTTGGAATTCCACCGCCTAGAACACAGTGTTGTTGCAACAATACGAAGTTTTCAACGGAGGTTTAATGTAACCAAAGGACCGAAAAGCGATACAATAAAGGATCTGTTTGAAAAATTTCAACGGACTGGGAACGTGACGGATGAACGTGCTGGAAAGGTAGGGCGACCGCGTACGGCAACCACAGAGGGCAAGGCGCAGCTAGTGCAGCAGGTGATCCAACAGCGGCCTCGGGTTTCCGTTCGCCGTGTTGCAGCTGCGGTCCAAATGACGCCAACGTCCACGTATCGTCTCATGCGCCAGAGTTTACACCTCTATCCATACAAAATTCAAACGCGGCAACCCCTCAGCGCCGCTACCATTGCTGCACGAGAGACATTCGCTAACGATATAGTGCACAGGATTGATGACGGCGATATGCATGTGGGCAGCATTTGGTTTACTGATGAAGCTTATTTTTACCTGGACGGCTTCGTCAACAAACAGAACTGGCGCATATGGGGAACTGAAAAGCCCCATGTTGCAGTCCCATCGTCCCTGCATCCTCAGAAAGTACTGGTCTGGGCCGCCATTTCTTCCAAAGGAATCATTGGCCCATTTTTCAGATCCGAAACGATTACTGCATCACGCTATCTGGACATTCTTCGTGAATTTGTGGCGGTACAAACTGCCTTAGACGACACTGCGAACACCTCGTGGTTTATGCAAGATGGTGCCCGGCCACATCGCACGGCCGACGTCTTTAATTTCCTGAATGAATATTTCGATGATCGTGTGATTGCTTTGGGCTATCCTAAACATACAGGAGGCGGCGTGGATTGGCCTCCCTATTCGCCAGACATGAACCCCTGTGACTTCTTTCTGTGGGGACACTTGAAAGACCAGGTGTACCGCCAGAATCCAGAAACAATTGAACAGCTGAAGCAGTACATCTCATCTGCATGTGAAGCCATTCCGCCAGACACGTTGTCAAAGGTTTCGGGTAATTTCATTCAGAGACTACGCCATATTATTGCTACGCATGGTGGATATGTGGAAAATATCGTACTATAGAGTTTCCCAGACTGCAGCGCCATCTGTTGTTGAAAATTGTAACTACTGTAATTTCGAAAGTTTGTCTGCCTGAAAATGTACTGTTGTCCCAAGCATATTGCAACAAACGGTGTATTTCTATCGCTGCTCGTTTAGTTTTTATTGCCGTTTCAAATATACCGGTCATTTTTGAAACACCCTGTATCTAATTTAACGTGATTAATGTTTTGTGTTCCAGCCTTCAATGCGATTAGCAAAAGAAATTTCAACGCGGTATGGGACTCTATCTCGGATGTAGAGGCAAGCTTTACCCAGAACGAGACGATTTAATGCAGTTAGGCCAACAGAGAATAATTGGAAGACAATTTTGGTCTTGTTAGATTTCGAATTTATTTCGTGATCATGCTCACACATGCACATTGGAATCAATAAAGCAGTGATCTACAGAAGTTGGTGGTTACACAGCTTCCGTGTGAATTGACAATATGTTTCTCAATTTTTTTTTATGGTATAAAGCAAGCTGTTTTCTCTTATGGATTACAGTAATGTTGCGATTAGAAACTGTCACCTAGGGATGTACGTCTGCAGTGTAACTAAATTGATCGGAGCCTATTTACATCATCTGCTGGAAGTATTTCGGAAGTGACTGTAGCCTGCAGACACACAAAGCTGCATTTGAAACGTTTCCCCCACAGCAGCGCGGCTGGCGCTCAAGACCGGGTAGACCCAGCAGTGCCACCCCAATGGCGCCTCGTTCAACCATCCCTCAACCATCGTTTGCTCGCTTCGAGCTTCAGGACTCGGCGAAGCCATGACCGGCCGCGGTGGGCTGGAGCTAGTAAGAGCGAGCTGAGCGCCCTGTTTGTAGGCATCCAAGCCACTATGGACAACACATACATACACACACACACACACACACTCACACACACACACGCACGCACGCGCCTACAGTTCAGTCAGTGCCACAAACATCTCCGTCAGTGTTATGCTGAATGGGTCATTGGTCTGTAAGGGTCACAACAGGAAAAAGACAGTTTGTTTAATCTACGCGGAAAATTTTGAGCCAGATTTCCAGGATTCTTTCTAATGTGGCTAGCTCCGAGCCAGAAGTGCTATGTTCATCCCAGTCACAGAATGTCAGTTACTACAGGGCACACGACGCTTCAAATAAGGTACACAAATGTAACCTGTGTTATGACGGTTTCTGTAGTAATTACATTTGTCCCTACCAACATTTTTAGTCTTCATGCCTCCACTAGTTAGTGACAGTTTCACAAGCCAAGGCAATATTGAACTTTTCCACAAGTAACTACAATCATCACCTTTTCTGATTCTTCAGTTTTTATTTACAATGAACGCTTTCGAATTGTCTAACGATCGAAAGCACATGATATAAATTTATTGAATGTTTAGAGCATTCTGGGGAGGGGGAGGGGGAAGGGGAGAGGCAAGGGGGGCGGGCGGTGTCTTGTAGCTGTGGTAAAACATAAAAACGAAACCATTAAGCATGATATCCACTTAAAGCCACCACTTACACTTATAAGCATCTGGTGGTTTATTCCTGGTGCACACACTATCCTGGAAAACATAACGTATGTTCTCTAGGATTGTTAAATTTATTGCACATCACAAACATTACCACAGTTTGCAACTCCGACCTGCTTCACACAGTGTATATAAGATAAAGTTAGTGACTAAATTTATATTCAAACAAAATGAGTTGGGTCACAGATTTTCTTTGCTCACTGCTCGTATATGACAGTAAGTATATACACCAATATATCTCACGTTTATTATTAAAAAATTAACATGTATTCAAACAGGCAAATTGATATGTGCTACTTACAAAGTCCATCAAAGAGTTTTGATGATAAGACGCGGACTGTTTTAGTACTGAAATTACGTTTGACATCTTCGTGTTTGTGTAAACCTTCATTTATATTGGTCTTTGAGAGATTGGTATATTGAAAGCCGCGTGTGTTGGTTTCTACAGCATGAATTGGTTTGCATAGTTGAGTGCAGACGATTTGGGTGGCAGGATGTGTTATTTATTTAAAACAATTAGCCTACAATAATGCTTATGATCCATCCTTAGTTGACAACTTTGATCCAAACATGAAAACCAATCAGACAGCGTCAACAAACCAGTCCTCAGTTGCAGAGGAAACTAAATATGTCTGTGTGTCATTCCTTGGCAACATCTCATATGAACCTGGAAATCTTTTTAAACCACAAAAAGTCAAACTAAGTTTCCACACAAGCATCAGAATCCAAAACAAAACGGTTCATAACAGTAGAACGGCCAACTTACCTTTTCATAAATCTGGTATATATAAATTAACTTCTGACGATTGCTCCTGCCACTATCTAGGACTAACGGGACAAAGTTTTGAAATTTGATACGAAGGCCACTCAGATGCACTCCGTCTAGAAAATTCAAACAAATCCAGTGTTGCAGGCCGCCTAGCAGCCCACCTAGCACACGACAATTCCATTACGGACACAATAATCAGTCTCTATGTTCTGTATGCGATAGACAACGAACAGAGATAGAGCTCCTGGAACAATTAGACTCACCCGTAATAACAAATAACCTCACACAGACTGATTTAGAGAATAAAATTTTTTTCGAGAAACAACTTTCTGGGGAGGGCAACCACAATTCAGAAACATTGTGAATAATGATGACAGAAGATGTGTCTATATTGAAGTGAAACCAGTAGTTGCGAATAAAGCACAGTCATACAGCTATGCGGTTTCTGGAAATGCCTCACCATTTTTGGCTTCTTTAATTGCTGTAGTTTTATGATAATTTCTATGATTATTGAGCGTCAAAATATCTTCAAACTTTTCACCCTAAGCAGTTTCTCTGTAGTTAAACACACACACACACACACACACACACACACACACACACAGACGCTCATACACACCAACTGCCCCATGTACAACCTCCCAAATGTCCACATAACTTAAAATATCATAAACGAACACATATGCTACGCTTTGATATTTAATTCATAAGCAAGTCAAATCAATTGTGGGTGAAATCGTATGGGACTTAACTGCTAAGGTGATCAGTCCCTAAACTTACACACTACTTAACCTAAATTATCCTAAGGACAAACACACACACCCATGCCCGAGGGAGGACTCGAACCTCCGCCGGGATCAGCCGCACAGTCCACGACTGTAGCGCCCAAGACCGCTCGGCTAATCCCGCGCGGCCATAAGCAAGTCAAACGTAATTTTAATACTGAAACTGTACGCGAACTATCACCCGAAACTTTTAGGTTGATAAAGTTTGTGAACAGCAGAAATCAGTTTAGCATTTTGGATGTATCTTACTTTCGTAACATTGAGAGCAATGTAAATGTATGTATGTTTAATGTCACCAATATGCAATGCGAGTGTTGAGTAAAGGAAGTCTCTGCCCCAAAACAAATTGTTGGAACATAATTGTAGCCACGCTGTTTCGTTTATTTACATTATGTGAAGCACATGGGAGCTGCTCACTGTGTAAGTATGTGTAGTGTAATAAATTTAACTTTACTACAAAACATACGTTATGTTTTCCAGAACAGTGTGTCTACTAGGAATAAACCATCGGATGCTAACAACTGTAAGGCCTGTAAGTGGCTCTCATGATGTAAGTGATTCTCGCCATATTCAGTGCTTACTTGTTTCGTTCTTAGGTCTTGCCACAGTAAAAGAACTGCCACACTGCTCCAAACATTCAGTGAATATGTACCATCTGTACTGAATCACTAGGCGATTCGAAACCGTTTATGGTAAACAAAAACTGAAGAATCACAAAACGTTACAGGTTGCAGTGCACTTATTTGTGGAAACCTTATTCTTCACAGTCACAGTTTTGCACTTCCGAATGCATAAAAGTTTTCTTTAAAAACAACATTAATCTGAAGTATGAAATCTTTTCGTGGGAGGGAGGAGTTCGAAGAATTATGCCTCGAATATATGCAGTAGTTTGAAGCAAAATCAGTTGGTACAATGACTTCCATGCGCACATCTCGCTTAAGCTATCGGCAAGTCCATGTTTTTGCACAGCTCGTCCGGTCCAAAGATCTAGCGATTCCCGACTTTTTACGGATAAATGGTTTGCCACTTCGTTTTTCGTCATTCATACTTATCTAATACAAGCGCCTGAAGCACCTCATACCATTGATGGTATAATTTTTTCTGTACACTTAGAGCAATTCACTATGGATTGCTGCAGCTGTGTATCCATTACATCATCATCATCATCATCATCATCATTTAAGACTGATTATGCCTTTCAGCGTTCAGTCTGGAGCATAGCCCCCCTTATACAGTTCCTCCATGATCCCCTATTCAGTGCTAACATTGGTGCCTCTTCTGATGTTAAACCTATTACTTCAAAATCATTCTTAACCGAATCCAGGTACCTTCTCCTCGTTCTGCCCCATTACATAGAAAAAAAAGTTAAAGCAATATTCTCCAGTATGTTAATGGGCAGCGTTATTTCGTTTCATCATCTCTGGCAGCGGGTTATGGTAATTTGGAATGGCCAGTTCAGTGTACACAAGAGCGTGAGACATGTACCGGGAAATGAACAAATGGTTCAAATGGCTCTGAGCACTATGCGACTTAACTGATGAGGTCATCAGTCGCCTAGAACTTAAAACTAATTAAACCTAACTAACCTAAGGACATCACACACATCCATGCCCGAGGCAGGATTCGAACCTGCGACCGTAGCGGTCGCTCGGTTCCAGACTGTAGCGCCTAGAACCGCACGGCAATTCTGGCCGGCCTGGAAATGAACTGAATGTTAATTACGCACCGTTATAAGTTCTGTAAGTAGGCTGTTTATGTTTTCTCTATGTAAGTAGGCTGTTTATGTTTTCTTTATGTAAGTTTGATGCTTATGTTTTCTTATTGGCAACGTTACGTAGCGCTCTCTGTGGCTGTGCTGTGTGCAGTATGTGGCTAGTTTGCATTGTTGTTGTCTGCCATTGTTGTCATGAACTGCTATAGCTGGATGCGAACAGCGCGTAGCGCTGGGCAGTTGGAGGGGTGCCGCCAGCAGTGGTGGATGTGAGGACAGAGATGGCGGAGTTTGAAATTTGTAAAAATTGATGTCATGAGCTGCTGTATATATTATGACTATTGATGACTATTAAGGTAAATACAGTGTTTGTTCTCTATTAATATCTTTCATTTGCTAACTATCCCTATCAGTAGTTAGTGCCTTCAGTAGTTTGAATCTTTTATTTAGCTGGCAGTAGTGGCACTCGCTGTATTGCAGTAGTTCGAGCAGCGAAGATTTTTGTGAGGTACGTGATTTGTGAAAGGTATAGTTTAATGTTTGTCAGGGCCATTCTTTTGCAGGGATTTTTGATAGTCAGATTGCGTTGCGCTAAAATTATTGTGTGCCAGGTTAAGCACAGTCTTGTACAATTGTTCTAAGTGGACGTTTCATATGTATAAATTCTTCTAAAGGGGACGTTTCATATGTCGACCCTTAGCCTAGGATACCTCACTGGAATCTTCTGATTTTTTCTTGTAGTTTGTGTATTTAGTGTAGCTTTTTGTTTATTGCTAGCGCGTAATTGTAGAGAGAATCTCCTTTGTAGTTGCAGTCTTTCATTATTGTAATGTAAAACAGTTGTGGCATGCATGTAGCTTTGCGCCAAGTATTTCGCTGCTGCAATTAACTAGATATTATTTTCAGTGCTATGTTAATGTGTTCTCTTATTTTTGCCATTCAAATTGTGCTTTTCTGTGTTATCGTGTGAAATATTGTGAAAATAATGGCGTGTGAAAAACGTAACACTCGACTCCAAAGTAAACTGAGAAATGACAGTGAAGACGAAAGCAGTGTGTTGGCCCCACCATGTAATGAATTAACTAACATTCAAAGTAGTAATTTGGTAACTGTGCATAGGGAAATGGAGCGGGCGTCAAACAATGGTGTAGCCAGTCAAACAGGTAGTGAACAGGGAAGCATTATCGATCGATCGGTCGGCAACAGCTCGCCTCAGGAATCCGAAATGATAGGACACAATTTTGCAAATACTGTAGATTCAGGTTTTGCGTCCTCACCGTTTTCTCAAATGAGTCAAGACACATTTTCTGCTTGTCAAAATGTGAATGTTGCCGGTGAAAATCCACTGCCAAAAAGCATAGAGAAACAGATTCCAGACACTAATACATTATTATTGCAATTAATGCAACAAATGGGACAAAATCTTCAAAAGTTAGACACAATGGAACAAGATCTTCAAAAGTTAGACACAATGGAACAACACCAGAGACAAACACAGCAAAAGTTAGACACAATGGAACAAAATCTTCGGAAGTTAGACACCACACTTGAACAAACACGTGAAGATTTAACTACTGAGTTACATAACATTGAATCGAAATGTCAAAAAGTCTGTAATGACGTAAAAACACAAATTTGTGAGCATTTTCAGCCTATTTTTTCGCGGCATGAAAATGCATTACAGAATCACGAAGCAGCCATAAAAGAGCTGCAAACCATTGTTCATGAAAATCATGAGACCTTGTGGGCTAAAATTGACTCAGTTGCATCTACCGATTCGGTTACGCAACTGGCAAAAACTCAGGACAACTTAAAGTACACAGTAGATTCGATTTCAACACAAATGGACACTCTGAAACTTGGTTCAGAAAAACACACTGAGGAAATGCGTTCACTATCGGAGAAAGTAGCTGAACTTTCGGATCAGGTCACTAACTTATCTACAAAGGTAGATGATGATCTGAATGACACAAGACCCGTAGCCTTCACTGACACAGAAGAGTATGAACAAATTAGAAAATTCAAACAAAATCAAAATCAAATCAACACACAGTACAAAAGAGAAATGCGGGAAGTACAAGATCAGCTGACACAGGTAATACAAGAATTACGTATTTCAGAGGACACTCGCGCCCCAATAAGGGAAGAGGGACATAGAAATACGCAAAAGCCACAAAATAATAACACAGGGCATTTCGGTAATTATGAAAGAAATTGGCAAGGTACACCGAATTTTGAGATGGAACCGCCGACACGATATGCTACTCGCCGACACGATGATTTTGACTATAAGCTGTTCATTACTACACGTAAATTCAAAACATTCAAGAATTCTGCCAACGACATTCATCCACAAGCGTGGCTCCATCAATTCTCTCATTGTTTTCCTCCCAACTGGTCATTAGAACACAGATTAGAATTTATGTGTGGCTACTTGGAGAATGAACCAGCTGTAAGAATGCGATCGGTCATTCACGATTGTCACAGTGAAGGAGAATTTTACCATGCGTTCCTCTCAGCATATTGGTCACAAGCTACACAAGATCGCGTAAAACATAGCATCATGATGATGAAACACTTTGAACAATCTGAATTTTCCAGTCTTGTGAAATATTTTGAAGACATGTTGCACAAGAATCAATACCTGTCAAACCCATACAGCCCCTCAGAACTCATCCGCATTTGCTTAATCAAACTGCCTGAACATTTGAGACATATTATTTTAGCAGGACGTTGCAAAGACGACATTGAAGCTTTTCAGGGACTGTTACAAGAACTGGAAATTGACACAGACAGTCGCGGGATGCGAAAACAGGAAAACAATCATTACAGGTCACATCCGTCACAATTCCGTGACGACAGAAACAATAAATGGCCACGACAAACCTATTCTTACAACGTAAATCGTGACCAAAACAGACACCACCCATATGATAACCACTGGCAGAGTAATAGTTACAGGGAAAGATCACCTTTCCGCGGTAATGACTATCACAGAGACAATCAGAGAAACAGACAATATGGGAACCAAAATAACTATTATCAAGGGAGACAGAATAACTTTAGACGCCACGGTCCAGCGCGTAGTTACGATTCAAGGAGAAATTCTCCACCATGTGACCGACAAGAAAGAAACTATGGAAACTACCGACATGACGACAGACGATATGATCGTAACGACAGACCTGAATTGCATCAGAACTGGCGAGATTTAAACAGAGCAGAGCACTCTCGTCACGATGAATTTGTAGAAGTTAGGTCTCCAAATCCCAATAACGACGCGCGCCAACAAAGAGACAATAGGCGATGACTCACACCACTGGCAGCCACAAGACGTACTTATGAAACTGATGACGCAGCTGCCGTAGCTAGTAATTACGTAAAAATGGAAGACATTAGGGACATCTTACTCCAGGAACACGACGTAACACGTAACACCATTGCATATCCTGTGATTCACATTACTGTAAATGACGTAAAATTTACGGCAGTACTTGACTCTGGCAGTCCCATTTCAGTAATTAGCGAAACAGCTTTTAGCAAATGCAACAAAGCGAACGATTGCCCCACACTTCCGTTACGTAAGATTAAATTACAAGGTGCAATCTTTGGAAAAAGTGTAGATGTACGCCAACAAACCAACTTAGAATTCTTTTGTCAAAGCCATAGCTTCTCTATGAACTTCCTTATTGTTCCATTATTGTCGACGGAAATTATACTGGGAGTAGACTTTTTGAATGAATATAAAGCAATCTTAAGCTTTCACGATGCTGAAATAAGTTTAGAGAAAGAAGGTAAGTCAATAGCTTTGAAATTTGAAGACTGGCTCTCAAACCATGATGAGGAAATTAATCGGCTTTACCTTCTGTTAGATAACAGTTCGGAATTTTCTACGGAACTAGACACTAACAATCACTCTGCAAGTACTGACAGGGATGACATCGACGGCATATTTGAAATTAATGAGTTAATTCAGAATAAAATTCAAACAATTGAGAATTGTAATGACACTGATAGGCAGGACCTTTTTGAGATTTTACAAGCACATTCCACAGTTTTTACTCACAAAACAGGAACAATCAAGGGATTTCAATACCAATTTCGTGTTCGTGAGCATACTAAATTTTGTGTTAGACCATACGTAATTCCAGCACATTATAGGGACCGTGTTAGAACAGAAATACAATCTATGCTTGACGAGGGCATTATTGAGCCTGCAGCAAGCTCATACAACAATCCGTTACATGTTGTTGAGAAGAAAAATGGATCGATCAGACTTGTCTTAGATTCGAGACAAATCAATACTATCATTATTCCTGAAACAGACAGGCCGCAGACGATGGAAGAACTTCTTCAAAATTTTAATGGTGTAAAAGTGTTGTCTTCCATTGATCTCAGATCCAGCTTTTATCAGATAGAACTTCATCCAGAATGCAGAAAATACACAGCTTTCCTTTGTTTCGGCGTTTGTTATCAGTTTCGGAAACTTCCTTTTGGTTTGAACATTTCTTCGGCAGCATTCATTCGTGGGTTAAATTCCATATTACCTGAGTTCTTAAAACGTCACATAACCTTATATGTGGACGATATTCTAATAGCAGAAGCTTCATGGGAACAACATAACCGCATCCTCAACAGTTTGTTACGTATTTTTGCAGAATCTGGAATTACAGTTAACTTGGAAAAGTCAGAATTCGGTAGGTCAAAGGTGAAGTTTTTGGGACATATCATTTCTTCTGAAGGCATTCAGCCGGATCCTGAAAAGTTAGAAGCAATCAGAGCCATTCCAGTTCCATCCACAAAAAGACAAGTCCGCAGTTTTCTAGGTCTCGTAAATTTTTACCGTCGTTTTCTGAATATGCAAATTCTAGTTACACCAAAACTTTGTTCTCTCACTGGAAAAAATACTATTTGGAACTGGGACGAACAAGCACAGTTGGAATTCAATTCTTTGAAAGAAGCGTTACTTCACGCGCCAATACTAGCTCATCCAGATCTGTCACAAGATTTCTGCCTTAGCACTGATTCTTCCAAAGTTGGTCTTGGTGCCCATTTATTTCAAGAAGCCATAGAAGATGACATTACTGTTCAGAAAACCATTGCTTTTGCTAGCCGAGTGCTAACAAAATCTGAAAAAAATTATTCCGTTACTGAATTAGAAGCTTTAGCTATCGTTTGGGCATTTAACAAATTCCGTTTCTTTCTTTCTGGTAAGCACGTAAAAGTATACAGTGATCATCGTGCATTACAATTTCTTATGTCTTCAAAATTAAATCATGACAGGCTAAAACGTTGGGCATTGTTTCTGCAAGAATTCCGCTTCACAATAGTCTACATTCCCGGCAGGGAGAACATTGTTGCGGACGCGCTGTCACGCGCACCGGCTGGGCTTGAGAAAAGTAACACAGAAGGCAACCTCGAGAAAAATTTCAGTATTCTTTACATTCAGAAAGTCGCCTTTGAAAACTTCATCACCACATCTTTAAAGGACATTGCTCATGAACAAGATAAAGATCCGATTTGGAAAGACATCAAAGGTAAATGGCATGAAAAGACACACACTCAGATTCGGCATTATTACCTAGTTAGAAACAACATACTCTTCAAACGCTGCACTGTTGATGACAAGCTATGGGTACTTTGCATTCCAGACGATTTTGTTAATAAGCTCATTTGGTACATTCATTTCAGCTACGCACATTTTGGTCCACGAAAATGTTACCATATTCTTCGAACGACTTGTTATTTTAACAATATGGAAAAGAGAATTCGAAGAGTCTTGTCTATTTGTAAACTTTGTCAAAAGGCGAAACCATCTACTGTCTCGCATCGTGCTCCGCTGTTTCCTATCATTCCTTCTAAATTAAAAGAATTTGCTGCTGTTGATCTCCTGGGACCCCTTGTCAGAACATCGAATGGATTTTCGTACGTTCTAGTCGCTGTTGAACTTACTTCAAAATTTGTTTCTTTCACTCCGTTACGTAAAGCCACTGGACGGTCTGTATCCAACGCCTTTGTTAAAAATTTCTTACGTGAAGTTGGACACGTTAGTAAAGTCATTTCAGATAACGGACCGCAATTCAGATCTGCTGTTTGGTCACGCATGCTTCGGAATCATAGAATCAAACCTGTTTTTATTTCATTGTATTCACCACATTGTAACCCGTCTGAACGGATTATGAAAGAAATCAATAAGCTTTGCAGACTTTATTGTCACAGAAAGCATCAGCATTGGGACAGATATTTACACTTATTTCAAAATGTGCTGAATGAAATGCCTCATGATTCCACTGCTTTACCACCTACTCTTGTACTGAAGAATGTAGAACCACCGAACAGAATCAGAGAGCTTGTACCTTTCCCGAATACACGTAAACTTCGACACAAAGACATAATTGATTTGGCTCTTAAAAATATAAAATCTGCAGCAGACAAAAGGAGAAAACTACACGGTAAAGCAAATGCAAAGAAATTATATATTGGTCAGAAAGTTCTCATTAAAGCTCATTCATTGTCACATAAGAAGAAACACTTGAGTCACAAATTCTTTCTAGTTTACAATGGACCTTACAGAATCCGACGTATACCACATGATAATTGCGTTGAAGTTGAAACTCTGCGTACTAGGAAGAGTAAAGGTTTACACCACATTTCTCATGTAAAACCATTTATTGACAGATAATCTGCTTTTTAACTTAGTCTTTGCAATTTTCACTTCACACCACTTGTACAATTTGTCACACTGAGAAACTGTTAACATGCAACTATGTTTTAAAGCTAACTAACCATCCAGTCAGGAACATAGGTAACTTAGACAAGTAATTGCGAATGCATTATTATTGCGAACAGACGACACATTCCTCCTTGTTAGTTGCACGATTACATAACGAATATACGGCTTACATACTTAGAACATATACCAGCACTGCTAATGAAATTTTCATGCAACATTTTGGTTTGCTTGAGAGTGGATTCAGGATTTGAAGTACTTTCTGTGAGATTCAAGATGACTTAGTATTTGGTTTCTTTGACAGCTACACGATTATATCACAATGTTACTAATGAGTGACAATTTACAATGTGCTTTTGCGGTGTATCTGTTTTATATCTGCACAGTTTTTCTGAATTCTTCTATAAAGTGAGACATGTTTTAGTAGTAACTTTTGTGCTATTGCTACAAGAGGACAGCCTTTTCTGTAGCACAACAATACGTTACAGCACAGTACTTTCCTCATCACGGCAATAAGCGTAATAAGTATGATATCTATACGCAAAGCATTCCACTTTTGTGTATCATGAGGTAAGTACATTGACTTCTGCAGAACTTAGCTTTCGGAGGACAATAACTATGACACTTCCCAGAGATTATCTTACAGCAAGACGCATATTTAGCGCTACAGGACACGTATTTGAGTGATTAATTTTGTACTTAAAACATTTATTTTTAAAGAGATTTTTGAATTACAAAGAAAGTTTTTCGTGACACATTTCATTTCATTGCTGTAAGCTGTAATACCTGAGGATACAATTACAATAATCCTCAGGGGGGTACACGCCTACTTTGTGTACCATGTGTTTGGCAAGCACAAGGAGCCCTAGCTAATATGGTATTTGCTTATACAACTTTACACATCGGTACCATATTTCTCTAACACATAAATTACACAGCTATCTGATCATTTAACAGAGAAACAAACATCTTTTTACTACGTCAGTGACACATGTTTACGCAATTACAGAGTTGGATTACTTCACACTTAAGAAATTGTACTTTGTCTGTACCTTTTGCACTGTTCATATTTTTTTGGTACCATTGTGATACTATGAGAGCTTTGAATGATGTATTTTGGTATGAGATCATAATTTTAAAGTACGTTTGAGGTAGATGACACTACCGAAATGAGCAGAGAATTTTCTTTAGGTTTTGAAATCATTGGAGGAAGCTATGACGTTTTTGACATTTGACTGAGGTGTTATGATGTTATTTTTACGACGACGATGTGTATTATGCTGTTGAGGTATGTTTATGTCAATAAAATTCTTGACCTGTGAAATTTTTTTATATGAGACTGTCACTGTAGTGGAAACTGCTGTCGTAAATATTTCCATAAGAATGTTAAGTGACCACCTGCATGTGCGTCGTGGGCACACAGCTGTGTCAGACACCTGGAGAACAAGCCATTAGTTTGAGTGCCTCGTTAGAAGCACAGGTAGAAAAAAACAGAAAGGGAAGGCCATTGTACGCGCTACTGAAAGCATACTGTGGAGCTCGTAATTTATGATATTTATTGAAATGCCTAATGAAACGATGCGAAACATTTCACAGCTATTGTCTTGCTAGTTGAGAAAAATGCCATATGGCTTGCTTTATGTATTTATTTACATATTTTGTTTAATATCAAGTTTCTAGCTGCACTGCAGCATTGGTTAAAATAAAATTTAATATATGTACTAATATAAATATTTTATGCCTACAGATCCAGTAAATAATTTTATGATCTATCCAAAAAATGAGGGAGCACAAAAAGACATTTCCCTTCACAGGAATTGCATAAATTATTTTTTATGATTTGGTAACTTATCTACTAGCGTAAGTTTTTGTGATGCATCACTCTAATGTTAAGATGTGACATAGGTATTAGACATGGCCATTTTAGTGTAATATTTTTTCTGCTTGCGCTATGTCATGTTTAGGTATAAGTTGCTGCTGTTTGCCAGGCATAGTGTTATTGAATTTGACTTTTGCTAATTTCTTAATGCTGCTTGCTTTGCAAATCTGCGTTTTTTTCATTGCTGTTTATATTAACTGTGTTTTGTGATGCTGCATTGCCTCGTCCCTTGGTATATATCTGAGCTCAGTAGATTTAAGTTAGCTTAAGAGGGGGTAGACTATATAAGAAACTGACTATGGAGAATAGGTAAAGTATGCATTGCAAGGTTACATGAAAAAGATTTGGGCCCAAATGAGTGTTGTACAATCAGAAATAATCATTTTGAAAGAAATATGAATAGAATACAGGAAGGAGGTATAGGTAGGATTTTCTTGGAAATAAATGATGAGGTAAGCAATGTGTGAACATATAAATACAGAAAGCATGCTTAGATAGGATTTTTTTGGTGGAAACAAATGTTGAAATAAGACGAAAGATCTATCGAATGAAGTTGTGGGGTGGACTGCAGTACCAAATGTTACACTGAAAACAAACCCTGTTCTTTCCTTTTGTGTTATCCCACTATGTGTTTGGGTACCTGTGTGTATTTGTGTTTTTCCTGTCTTTATGTGTTTAGCTGATGAAAGCTATGCTGTAGAATTTTTCTAATACTCTGTTATTTCTTTGTAAAGATGCTTAGACATTATTTATTCTGTGTTGTTTTCATGCTCATGTGTGAAGTTGAATTTTTAAAAGTGATTCTGATCTTTTATTTTTGTACTCATGTCACAATTCTTGTAACACTGATGTATATGTTTATTTCTATTCTTTTGTAAAGCCTGTACTACAAATGTTATCTGTATTGTTATGTTTTTAATGATGTATTTTGTACCTTTGTAATTGTATTCTTACGTCATAAAATTGTAATTGACACCAGTTCATCATATTATTAACTTGTAAACATTCATTTCACTGCACACTTTTCTGTTGGTCATAGTATATGGACAATATGTGAGAAATAGGGACTGATAGTGTTTGCACGTGTGTTAATAATTCAGCAAGGGACTGGATAACAGCATTGCTGGTTCTAAGGACAATTCCAAAAACTTTGTGAGTGCACAAGTGGTGGTTATGGACTTGCTCTATTATCCGCAAGACTCTTCAATGGTGATTGTGCACCTGCACAGTCGCAACAGATGGCTGCTGGCCATCTCTACAAGGACTACAGTGGGTCTACACCTCTGGTGGCCCACCAATACTCTCTACAAGGACAACAGTGGGTCTGCATCTCTGGAGGCCCACCAATACCACTTTCTACAAGGACTACAGTGGGTTTGCACCTCCGGTGGCCCACCAATACTCTCTACCAGGACTGCAGTGGGTCTGCTCTGTGATGACCTACCTACCAATATTCTTCAACACGTCGACTGACTCTGCTGTGGGTTTGCTCTGTTGTGGCCCATTACATGTCAGCATGTCAAGAGTCAGCACTATCTTACCGTTGGAAGGACAATACTACTTCTTCAAGACTGCATGGAAATCCACTACTTCCGTGTGCATTGTATTTTACTGCTCAGACTTTGAGCAAACAAAGTGCAGGTTTACTCTTATGATGAATGATCAGGACTGTCTTTATTGACTGTGAAACAATATTAGCTGTTGACCAACATTGTATCAATAAGTGTGTGCATTGGATATCTTTGTTATTGTAATTATGAAAAATTTTATCAAATCTGTATTGGCCACTGGCCAAAAACATTTTGTAAAATTTTTTGTGGGGAGCATGGGGGCTATGTAAGTAGGCTGTTTATGTTTTCTCTATGTAAGTAGGCTGTTTATGTTTTCTTTATGTAAGTTTGATGCTTATGTTTTCTTATTGGCAACGTTACGTAGCGCTCTCTGTGGCTGTGCTGTGTGCAGTATGTGGCTAGTTTGCATTGTTGTTGTCTGCCATTGTTGTCATGAACTGCTATAGCTGGATGCGAACAGCGCGTAGCGCTGGGCAGTTGGAGGGGTGCCGCCAGCAGTGGTGGATGTGAGGACAGAGATGGCGGAGTTTGAAATTTGTAAAAATTGATGTCATGAGCTGCTGTATATATTATGACTATTGATGACTATTAAGGTAAATACAGTGTTTGTTCTCTATTAATATCTTTCATTTGCTAACTATCCCTATCAGTAGTTAGTGCCTTCAGTAGTTTGAATCTTTTATTTAGCTGGCAGTAGTGGCACTCGCTGTATTGCAGTAGTTCGAGCAGCGAAGATTTTTGTGAGGTACGTGATTTGTGAAAGGTATAGTTTAATGTTTGTCAGGGCCATTCTTTTGCAGGGATTTTTGATAGTCAGATTGCGTTGCGCTAAAATTATTGTGTGCCAGGTTAAGCACAGTCTTGTACAATTGTTCTAAGTGGACGTTTCATATGTATAAATTCTTCTAAAGGGGACGTTTCAGTTCGAGTTGATGATTACAGTTTTACGATTACCTCCTTACAATGATCCAGAAAATGTCACATGATTCTACACACAGCAACCCATACTATAATCCATTGCTGTCAGTTATGAGCAGTCCTTCGATGCGACGGGGTTAAACAGCGAATGTAATTCCACATTCAGGTCTTAATTGGCATACTCGCCACTGCCTGTACGTTTGAAACGACAAATAGCTATTATTACTGCCACAATGACAGATTAATTGCTGGTGTCGTTGTGCTACATCCCACAGTGTATCGGCGCCGCTCGCACTACAGCAAACACGCGGTCCAGCAACTCGGTCACCAGCACGCAATATTTAACACGCGGCCGTTACCTTGCTTAATGGCGACGCTGTATTAATACTCCACCTGAGTGCCCGTGACCGTCGCATCACTTCGTAATGAACGCACCGCCATCTCTCTGGCGGATAGCCTATGTTTCATTGAGTCGCAGCACCAGGACGGCCCATTTAATGTCGCCTTTGCACCGTTAATGACGCTGACGCACTCTGCAGCGAGCTCCGTTGTCCTAAGCGCGCTGGAGGTGTTGCGTTTCGTACCTGTAACAAAACACAGTCGCATTCTTTCGCTGTTATTACTTAATCTTTTACACTTTACATGAGATGCATTGTGAAGCATCCTAAAATGCTCTGTGGTCTATTTAGAAGAATAGAAGCTCTAGAAAAAAAAGTAGATCATGAGTCGTACTTGTACGTTCAGTGAGTGGCCTAACTGTGAAGACGGATGAAAATATATATCGCAGAGGAAATGTTACATAATAAATGTCGTTACTAAAGGTACTTTTACTGGAGCCATAAGCATTGCATATTAACGACATAGTAACTCGCCATCGATGTCTTTAAATGCAGCCCATTGCACCAACACTGCCAACCACCTTTGCATGGAAATGTCTGTGGCGGTATACACTGCCTCAAAATAATATGAAGCACCCAGATGACACAGCCGGATGGCAATCTAACTCCACATCTCCGACTGGAATGGTATTGTTTAGAGTTACAATTTTCAGCGACAACTAGAATTATTGTTGTGCGTGTTTCCTACTGTTTCCAGTACACGTACGGTGTACGGGGAGATTCATGTACCCCTAACAATGTAGTTTTATGCAACTGAAATGTTGTATCACAGGTGAGATTTTTTGTATTTACTCGCTAGCTTCTCGCAAATTCTGAGTCCTACAGAGAAAATTAAGCAGGGCCATTTTATAGGAGATGTGATGTATTTAAATTTTATACTGTGATTCATATTCGCTGGTGGTCACGGTTTTCGAGTTATTCGAGAAAAACGGAATGGTAGACCTCCAGACCCACTTCCATCCACACACGCATTCCTCATGAGTCAGGGTTTCTAGTAAAATGGTCGTGGCACTCCCTCCTACCACTGCACAAAAGTTTCCGACTACACGAAACAACTGATGTTCAACGTTTGTCTCTATTGAATGGGCTGTTACACCACAAGCCTAATCGACAGTTTCGTTAGCATTACATGATAATTTAAACATGCCCATAAGGATAATGAAAGAATAATGACTTTTGTAAATGTTACGCTAAAACTAATTACGTTGACGATTAGATCAAATCACAGCAGTTATGAAGTTAGAAGAACAGACGAATTAAACGATGCAATTGCTCATTTTATGCTGTAAAATTTCACAATAATCTTAGCTGAAATTTAAAATCTCCTATAAAAAGGTCCTTTTTGTTTAATGTATAGGACTAATAGTCTGCGCGTAGAGAGCTAGAGAATATGAAAATCTACGGCGTGGCTTTTGAAGGCCAGATATACTACTGCGGGTTACGTGAAAGCACATCGGTAGGGGCAGCTTAGTCACCCTGTACCAAACAGGAAAGGTATGACACGCGTCAGATATTGAGTGCCCATTGTGAAGGACCCGGAGATGTTGGGTACTCGTCTGGGATAGTGCTGTCAGCACTTGAAGGAGTTTTAAAGGGGTTCAGGTCTATGTGGTCGTAGGTACGAATCGTGCAGTATCCAGTTTTGTGTGAAATTTACATGTGATCGCTGTTGGAACAGCCTGGGAACGTGAGAGCAGACACAGTCGTTAAGCTTCTGCTCGACCATGTCTGAGCACCACAAGGAAGAACTTCTATCGCACGTGAAGCACATCGTAACCTCTTTCCGTGTGCGCCTACCATAAATAACAAGACTGCTTTCAACATTCTATGTCGTCACCAACCATTGGTCGCAGGATATAGGCAGTCGGACTAGGGTATTATCACTCTGTGCGTAGAAATCCGTTAGCACTGTAATACAAACGGCGGCTTTCGGAGTGATGCCATGAACGGGAGGCATCCACTGCTGATTAATGGCGTCGCTGTCTGTTCAGCGGTGAATCACCTTTCTGCATTATCCCGGATGATCATCGTCGGCGAGTATGGCGGCGACCTGGTGAGTGATATTGCTTCTGACGTCACAGTCAGCGGATGTATCGAGCATGGTTTTAGTCGGTAGTGACTGAGGAAAATCTACCACACAATGGTACTTTACGGACATCCTGCATCCTCGTGTGTTTCTTCTCATGCGAAGTATCGTGGTGTCATTTTTAACAACACAATACTCGTCCACATGCGGCACTTGCCCTCGATCTATCGGCGTGATGTCGAGGTAATCCCGTGGCCAACGAGATCCACAGGTCTCTTCCCAATAGAACATGTGCGGGACCAGCACAGGCAAGTACGCTGGATGCAAGCTTGCCTCAGGAGGGGATACGACGAATGGTTCAAATGGCTCTAAGCGCTATGGGACTGTACATCTGAGGTCATCAGTCCCGTAGACGTAGAACTGCTTAAACGTAACTAACTTAAGGACATCACACACATTCATGCCCGATTCAGGATTCGAGACTGCGACCGCAGCAGCAGTGCGGCTCCGGGCTGAAGCGCCTAGAAACTCTCGGCCGGCTAGAGGGGGGGAAACAACGACTCAATAACATCCTCCCTTACAAAATCAGCACATACATCCAGGCTTGAGCGGCGCAAAGTCATACTCGTAAGTGGATTCATATTGCCAAGTCCTTTGGAATCGCTGAAATAATGTCACATACCCTCTCAACCTGTGAGGTTTCATTTCGTATCCTCCTCTGGTTGTGGGTTGTTCACTTTTGTTTGTCGGGTTGTGTATTTCCGGGCAATGAGTGTCTACGCGAACAACACCATGGCCTTGAAACGAATGAAAGCGGGATGGGTAAGTGAGTGCGTCTCTCCTGTGTTTGCATCTCACAAGGAAAAAATTAGTGAATAAAACAGAAATCAGATGTTGTGGTTATAAACTTTGTTAAGTAAGCGACCCTTTCAAAATAATTTCACTTGTAAACTAACAATGGACACATATATTTTCGAGGATTCTGAAAAACTATTTTGAATATACACTACTGGACATTAAAATTGCTACGCCATTAAGATGACGTGCTACTGACGCGAAATTTAACGGAAAGGAAGAAGATGCTGTGATATGAAAATGATTAGATTTCAGATCATTCGCACAAGTCTTGCGCCGGTGGTGACTCCTACAACGTGCTGACACGAGGAAAGATTCCAACCGATTTCTCATACACAAACAGCAGTTGACCGGCGTTGCCTGGTAAAACGTTATAGCGATGCCGCGTGTAAGGTGGAGAAATGAGTACTATCACGTTTCCGACTTTGATAAAGGTCGGATTGTAGCCTATCGCGATTGCGGTTTATCGTATCGCCACATTGCTGCTCACGATGGTCGAGATTCAATGACTGTTAGCAGAATATGGAAACGATGGGTTCAGGAGGGCAATACGGAACGCCTTGCTGGATCCCAACGGCTTCGTATCACTAGCAGTCGAGATGCCATGCATCTTATACGCATGGCTGTAACGGATCGTGCAGCCACTTCTCGATCCCTGAGTCAACAGATGGGGACGTTTGCAACACAACAACCATCTCCACGAACAGTTCGACGACGTTTTCAGCAGCACGGACTATCAGCTCGGAGACCATGGCTGCGGTTACCCTTGACGCTGCATCACAGACAGGAGCGCCTGCGATGTCGTACTCAACGACGAACCTGGGTGCACGAATGGCAAAACGTCATTTTTTTGGATGAATCCAGGTTCTCTTTACAGCATCATGATGGTCGCATCCGCGATGGGCGACATCTCGGTGAACGCACATTGGAAGCGTGTATTCGTCATCGCCATACTGGCATATCACTCTGCGTGATGGTAAGGAGTGCCATTGGTTACACGTCTCAATCACCTATTGTTCGCATTGACGGCACTTTGAACAGTGGACGTTACATTTCAGATGTGTTACTATCCGTGGCTCTACCCTTCATTCGAACCCTCCGACACCCTACATTTCAGCAGGATAATGCACGACCGGATGTTGCAGGTCCCGTACGGGCCTTTCTGGATACAGGAAATGTTCGAATGCTGCCTTGACCAGCATATTCTCCAGATATCTCACCAATTGAATACGTCTGGCCCACGGTGGCCGAGCAACTAGCTCGTCACAATACGCCAGTCGCTACTCCTGATGAACTGTGTTTGACTCAATGCCCAGGCGTATCAAGGCCGTTATTACGGCCAGAGGTGGTTGTTCTGGGTACTGATTTCTCAGTATCTATGCACCCAAATTCTTTGAATATGTAATCACCTGTCAATTCTAGTATAATATATTTTTCCAATGAGTACCCGTTTATCATCTGCATTTTTTCTTGGTGCAGCATTTTTAATGGCCAGTAGAGTATGATTTAAAGGTAATTCGTTCGTGAATTACTTACATTAATACTAACACGAATCACATGATATTAGTTGCAACACTACGTTTATTATCATTCAGTTTTCGACTAATGGAGATTCATACAATTGTTTCATGTACCTCTTTAAACTTCACTTCTCGTCCATAAGTCTCATCGCACAAATGCTTTTGTTCAGGCGTAACCACAAGCGCTGGAACGAAGACGAAGAACGCAAGACCAAAGAAGGTGGTGAAGCGACTTCGGCCAATGGTGCGCTGATTATGACTGCGCCACGACAGGAGTGACACCTCCGACAAGTGAATATGAGCGCCGCTCCGGCCAGCCTCGGCAGCTAAGATCAGCTCAGTATACGGACGTTAGTGGAATGTATTCGCGGAGCATAGCACGGCCCAGGAGGGAGTGCTACGAATTCAGTATTGGTGATCTACAGAATGTTTGACAAACTTGCATGAACTCTGACTTGCTTGCATGTCGCCCTTCTTTGGCGACACCTTTGTAAATACGAGTTAAGTATTGTCATTCTGCTATATAGAAATGAAACTACTGATGTCATTTGCTTGAACTGTTGTATAGCATGCCGAGAACGCAGCATCCCATATGCACCATTTACGAGACGAGTGGGATGGACCCAACAGCTTTGGTGGAAGGACTCCAGGAATTCACTGAAGTAGTCTGAGAAACAATCAAACATGTGTGTTAATATTTTATTGAGATTCGCCAGTACAGTGAGAGAACTATTGATTTCGTAAATGCGCTACGCCTAAGACCAGAGTTATTGGACGAGGGAAGTAATGAACACAAACATGATAATGAAAAAGCAGTTAGCTAGTTGCTGCCCATGAAAAGTTTGGATACACTCAGAACCTACCAGAATAAAATTATGGCTTACGAAGAAGGATCTCCTACTACGACGCTAGCAGTGAGTTTGTACTTTTCCGGTTTCGGTGCTTGTATTCCTTACTGAGTGTGGCGATCACATTTATGGTTGTCTCGTTTTTGCCCTCTTCTACATTCTTGTAGACAGGAAACAAATCGAGTGTCTGCACCTACGCGCACCTACTTCCTAATTAAGCAAAATAATTTCACGTGACATTGGACTATAGCGCTGATGGTGCGAGGAAGACAAAGTATATACTGACAAGATCAGATAAGGTAGGAAACACTCCGCATCTTTGGTGGACAACACCGACAGCCTCATCGGCGATACAGGGTACATTGGCAGCTGCCTGCCTCAGAAATGTTGCCAGGTCATTTGCATATATCACAACCAGATGACAGCAATGTTGACGGCAACACTGTCGCGGCCGCACACTGCAATAAAATATGGCCCTTGGAAATGCAACTAAATAATTTTATTCCAATATTCTCCTGAAAGCGTAAATAAGGGTCTATACTACAAGGATTGATTATTTTCTTTAGTCCCAGAAAGGGAAGTTATCCAATATGCCAGTGTATAATGATTACGAAAATGATAGCGTTTTTTGTTTTTATTGGTGTTGCTGTGGTTTTCTTTCAGGAGAGTGTTATTATGAAGCTCTCCTTCTTAGTTTATCATGTGCGTCCTCTTCATCTCTTAATAACTACAGCAACCTACAGCCATATGAACTTCCTTGCCGTATTCATTCGTTTGTTTTCTTCTACAATTTTTATCCATGCTTCTTTCAGTTACCTAGTTACTATCCTTGATGATGCAGTATGTGTTCTATTAACGATCCCTTCTCCTAGATTCGTTTATCCGTAAATATAACACTATTTTTATTCGATTAAGTACTTCCTCATGTTTATTTTCTATTTTATCGGTGTTGTGACTATTTTGACATGGCCTGCCGTTAACTCCTCTCTTGTGCAAACCTCTTCATTTCTGAGTAGCACTTGTAACCTACGTCTTCAAATATTTGCGAGATATATTTCAATCTCCGCCTTCCTCTACAATTTTCACCTGCTACAGCTTCCTTCAGTACCATGGTAGTTACTTCCTGATGTCTTGACATACGATCTGCAATGCTGCCACTTCTTATTGTCGATGTTTTCCATATATTTCATTCCTCAACCATTCTGGGGAGAACCTCTTCATTACTTAAATTTTCGGATAGCTTAATTTCTACATTCTTATGTACCACCACTCTCAGAAGCTGTTCCTGTTTTCCCACAATGTTTCACAATCACAAAAGCTGTGCTCCAAACGTGAATTTCAGAAATTTCTTCGTCAATTTAATACCAATGTTTAATACTGTAAGTAGGCTGTTTATGTTTTTTTTATTGGCAACGTTACATAGCACTCTATATGAAAATCACTGGCTGTGCTGTGTGCAGTATGTGGCTAGTTTGCATTGTTGCCTGCCATTGTTGTCATGAACTGCTATAGCTGGATGGGAACAGCAGATTGCGTTGGGCAGTTGGAGGGGAGCCGCCAGCAGTGGTGGATGTGAGGACAGAGATGGCGGAGTTTGAAATTTGTAAAAATTGATGTCATGAGCTGCTGTATATATTATGACTATTGATGACTATTAAGGTAAATACAGTGTTTGTTCTCTATTAATATCTTTCATTTGCTAACCATCCCTATCAGTAGTTAGTGCCTTCAGTAGTTTGAATCTTTTATTTAGCTGGCAGTAGTGGCGCTCGCCGTATTGCAGTAGTTCGAGTAACGGAGATTTTTGTGAGGTAAGTGATTTGTAAAAGGTATAGGTTAAAGTTAGTCAGGGCCATTGTTTTGTAGGGGTTATTGAAAGTCAGATTGCGTTGCGCTAAATAATATTGTGTGTCAGGTTAAGCACAGGCTTGTATAAATTGTTCTAAGTGGACATTTCATATGTACAATTGTTCTAAGGGGACGTTTCATATGTCGACCCTTAGCCTAGGATACCTCACTGGAATCTTCTGATTTTTTTCTTGTAGTTTGTGTATTTAGTGTAGCTTTTGTTTATTGCTAGTGCGTAATTGTAGAGAGAATCTCCTTGGTAGTTGCAGTCTTTCATTGTTGTACAGTAAAACAGTTGTGGCATGCATGTAGCTTTGCGCCAAGTATTTCGCTGCTGCAATTAACTAGATATTATTTTCAGTGCTATGTTAATGTGTTCTCTTATTTTTGCTATTCAAATTGTGCTTTTCTGTGTTATCGTGTGAAATATTGTGACAATAATGGCGTGTGAAAAACGTAACACTCGGCTCCAAAGTAAACTAAGAAATGACAGTGAAGACGAAAGCAGTGTGTTGGCCCCACCATGTAATGAGTTAACTAATGTTCAAAGTAGTAATTTGGAAACTGTGCATAGGGAAATGGAGCGGGCGGCAAACAATGGCGTAGACAGTCAAACAGGTAGTGAACAGGGAAGCATTATCGCTCGATCGGTCGGCAACAGCTCACCTCAGGAATCCGAAATGATAGGACACAATTTTGCAAATACTGTAGATTCAGGTTTTGCGTCCTCACCGTTTTCTCAAATGAGTCAAGACACATTTTCTGCTTGTCAAAATGTGAATGCTGCCGGTGAAAACGCACTGCCAAAAAGCATAGAGAAACAGATTCCAGACACTAATACATTATTATTGCAATTAATGCAACAAATGGAACAAAATCAGAGACAAATGGGACAAAATCTTCTAAAGTTAGACACAATGGAACAAAATCTTCAAAAGTTAGACACAATGGAACAAAATCAGAGACAAACACAGCAAAAGCTTCAAAAGTTAGACACAATGGAACAAAATCTTCGGAAGTTAGACACCACACTTGAACAAACACGTGAAGATTTAACTACTGAGTTACATAACATTGAATCGAAATGTCAAAAGGTCTGTAATGACGTAAAAACACAAATTTGTGAGCATTTTCAGCCTATTTTTTCGCGGCATGAAAACGCATTACAGAATCACGAAGCAGCCATAAAAGAACTGCAGACTACTGTTCATGAAAATCATGAGACCTTGCAAGCTAAAATGGACTCAGTTGCATCTACCGATTCGGTTATGCAACTTGCAAAAACTCAGGAAAACTTAAAGGACACAGTAGAAAGACACATGGGGGAAATTAGTTCATTATCAGAGAAAGTAGCCGAACTTTCGGATCAGGTCACTAACTTATCTACAAAGGTAGATGATGATCTGAATGACACAAGACCCATAACCTTCACTGACACAGAAGAGTATGAACAAATAAGAAAATTCAAACAAAATCAAAATCAAATCAACACACAGTACAAAAGAGAAATGCGAGAAGTACAAGATCAGCTGACACAGGTAATACAAGAATTACGTATTTCAGGGGACACTCGCGCCCCAACACGGGAAGAGGGACATAGAAATACGGAACAGCCACAAAATAATAACACAGGGCATTTCGGAAGTTATGAAAGAAATTGGCAAGGTACACCGAATTTTGAGATGGAACCGCCGAAACGACGTGACAATGACCGACATGCTACTCGCCGACACGATGACTTTGACTATAAGCTGTTCATTACTACACGTAAATTCAAAACATTCAAGAATTCTGGCAACGACATTCATCCACAAGCATGGCTACATCAATTCTCTCATTGTTTTCCTCCCAACTGGTCATTGGAGCACAGGTTAGAATTTATGTGTGGCTACTTGGAGAATGAACCAGCTGTAAGAATGCGATCGGTCATTCACGATTGCCACAGTGAAGGAGAATTTTACCATGCCTTCCTCTCAGCATATTGGTCTCAAGCCACACAAGACCGCGTAAAACATAGCATCATGATGATGAAACACTTTGAACAATCTGAATTTTCCAGTCTTGTCAAATATTTTGAAGACATGTTGCACAAGAATCAGTACCTATCAAACCCATACAGCCCCTCAGAACTCATCCGCATTTGCTTAATCAAACTGCCTGAACATTTACGACATATTATTTTGGCAGGACGTTGCAAAGACGACATTGAAGCTTTTCAGGGATTGTTACAAGAACTGGAAATTGACACAGACAGTCGCGGGATGCGAAAACAGGAAAACAATCACTACAGGTCACATCCGTCTCAATTCCGTGACGACAGAAACAATAAATGGCCACGACAAACCTATTCTTACAACGTAAATCGTGACCAAAACAGACACCACCCATATGATAACCACTGGCAGAGTAATAGTTACAGGGAAAGATCACCTTTCCGCGGTAATGACTATCACAGAGACAATCAGAGAAACAGACAATATGGGAACCAAAATAACTATTATCAAGGGAGACAGAATAACTTCAGACGCAACGGTCCAGCGCGTAGTTACGATTCAAGGAGAAATTCTCCACCATGTGACCGACAAGAAAGAAACTATGGAAACTACCGACATGACGACAGACGATATGATCGTAACGACAGACCTGAATTGCATCAGAACTGGCGAGATTTAAACAGAGCAGAGCACTCTCGTCACGATGAATTTGTAGAAGTTAGGTCTCCAAATCCCAATAACGACGCGCGCCAACAAAGAGACAATAGGCGATGACTCACACCACTGGCAGCCACAAGACGTACTTATGAAACTGATGACGCAGCTGCCGTAGCTAGTAATTACGTAAAAATGGAAGACATTAGGGACATCTTACTCCAGGAACACGACGTAACACGTAACACCATTGCATATCCTGTGATTCACATTACTGTAAATGACGTAAAATTTACGGCAGTACTTGACTCTGGCAGTCCTATTTCAGTAATTAGTGAAACAGCTTTTAACAAATGCAACAAATCGAACAATTGCCCCACACTTCCGTTACGTAAGATTAAATTACAAGGTGCAATCTTTGGAAAAAGTGTAGATGTACGCCAACAAACCAATTTAGAATTCTTTTGCCAAAGCCACAGCTTCTCTATGAACTTTCTTATTGTTCCATTATTGTCGACGGAAATTATACTGGGAGTAGACTTTTTGAATGAATACAAAGCAATTTTAAGCTTTCACGATGCTGAAATAAGTTTAGAGAAAGAAGGTATGTCAATAGCTTTGAAATTTGAAGACTGGCTCTCAAACCATGATGAGGAAATTAATCGGCTTTACCTTCTGTTAGGTAACAGTTCGGAATTTTCTATGGAACTAGACACTAACAATCACTCTGCAAGTACTGACAGCGATGACATCGACGGCATATTTGAAATTAATGAGTTAATTCAGAATAAAATTCAAACAATTGAGAATTGTAATGACACTGATAGGCAGGACCTTTTTGAGATTTTACAAGCACATTCCACAGTTTTTACTCACAAAACAGGAACAATCAAGGGATTTCAATACCAATTTCGTGTTCGTGAGCATACTAAATTTTGTGTTAGACCATATGTAATTCCAGCACATTATAGGGACCGTGTTAGAACAGAAATACAATCTATGCTTGACGAGGGCATTATTGAGCCTGCAGTAAGCTCATACAACAATCCGTTACACGTTGTTGAGAAGAAAAATGGATCGATCAGGCTTGTCTTAGATTCGAGACAAATCAATACTATCATCATCCCTGAAACAGATAGACCACAGACGATGGAAGAACTTCTTCAAAATTTTAATGGTGTAAAAGTGTTGTCTTCCATTGATCTCAGATCCAGCTTTTATCAGATCGAACTTCATCCAGAATGCAGAAAATACACAGCTTTCCTTTGTTTCGGCGTTTGTTATCAGTTTCGGAAACTTCCTTTTGGTTTGAACATTTCTTCGGCAGCATTCATTCGTGGGTTAAATTCCATATTACCTGAGTTCTTAAAACGTCACATCACCTTATATGTGGACGATATTCTAATAGCAGAAGCTTCATGGGAACAACATAACCGCATCCTCGACAGTTTGTTACGTATTTTTGCAGAGTCTGGAATTACAGTTAACTTGGAAAAGTCTGAATTCGGTAGGTCAAAGGTGAAGTTTTTGGGACATATTATTTCTTCTGAAGGCATTCAGCCGGATCCTGAAAAGTTAGAAGCAATCAGAGCCATTCCAGTTCCATCCACAAAAAGACAAGTCCGCAGTTTTCTAGGTCTCGTAAATTTTTACCGTCGTTTTCTGAATATGCAAATCCTAGTTACACCAAAACTTTGTTCTCTCACTGGAAAAAATACTATTTGGAACTGGGACGAACAAGCACAGTTGGAATTCAATTCTTTGAAAGAAGCGTTACTTCACGCGCCAATACTAGCTCATCCAGATCTGTCACAAGATTTCTGCCTTAGCACGGATTCTTCTAAAGTCGGTCTTGGTGCCCACTTATTTCAAGAAGCCATAGAAAATGACACTACTGTTCAGAAAACCATTGCTTTTGCTAGCCGAGTGCTAACAAAATCTGAAAAAAATTATTCCGTTACTGAATTAGAAGCTTTAGCTATCGTTTGGGCATTTAACAAATTCCGTTTCTTTCTTTCTGGTAAGCACGTAAAAGTATACAGTGATCATCGTGCATTACAATTTCTTATGTCTTCAAAATTAAATCATGATAGGTTAAAACGTTGGGCATTGTTTCTGCAAGAATTCCGCTTCACAATAGTCTACATTCCCGGCAAGGAGAACATTGTTGCGGACGCGCTGTCACGCGCACCGGCTGGGCTTGAGAAAAGTAACACAGAAGGCAACCTCGAGAAAAATTTCAGTATTCTTTACATTCAGAAAGTCGCCTTTGAAAACTTCATCACCACATCTTTAAAAGACATTGCTCATGAACAAGATAAAGATCCGATTTGGAAAGATATCAAAAGTAAATGGCATGAAAAGACACATACTCAGATTCGGCATTATTATCTGGTTAGAAACAACATACTCTTCAAACGCTGCACTGTTGATGACAAGCTATGGGTACTTTGCATTCCAGACGATTTTGTTAATAAGCTCATTTGGTACATTCATTTCAGCTATGCACATTTTGGCCCACGAAAATGTTATCATATTCTTCGAACGACTTGTTATTTTAACAATATGGAAAAGCGAATTCGAAGAGTCTTGTCTATTTGTAAACTTTGTCAAAAGGCGAAACCGTCTACTATCTCACATCGTGCTCCGTTGTTTCCAATTATTCCTTCTAAATTAAAAGAATTTGCTGCTGTTGATCTTTTGGGACCCCTTGTCAGAACATCGAATGGATTTTCGTACGTTCTAGTCGCTGTTGAACTTACTTCAAAATTTGTTTCTTTCACTCCGTTACGTAAAGCCACTGGACGGTCTGTATCCAACGCCTTTGTTAAAAATTTCTTACGTGAAGTTGGACACGTTAGTAAAGTCATTTCAGATAACGGACCGCAATTCAGATCTGCTGTTTGGTCACGCATGCTTCGGAATCATAAAATCAAACCTGTTTTTATTTCATTGTATTCACCACATTGTAACCCGTCTGAACGGATTATGAAAGAAATCAATAAGCTTTGCAGACTTTATTGTCACAGAAAGCATCAGCATTGGGACAGATATTTACACTTATTTCAAAATGTGCTGAATGAAATGCCTCATGATTCCACTGCTTTACCACCTACTCTTGTACTGAAGAATGTAGAACCTCCGAACAGAATCAGAGAGCTTGTACCTTTCCCGAATACACGTAAACTTCGCCACAAAGACATAATTGATTTGGCTCTTAAAAATATAAAATCTGCAGCAGACAAAAGGAGAAAACTACACGGTAAAGCAAATGCAAAGAAATTATGTATTGGTCAGAAAGTTCTCATTAAAGCTCATTCATTGTCACATAAGAAGAAACACTTGAGTCACAAATTCTTTCTAGTTTACAATGGACCTTACAGAATCCGACGTATACCACATGATAATTGCGTTGTAGTTGAAACTCTGCGTACTAGGAAGAGTAAAGGTTTACACCACATTTCTCATGTAAAACCATTTATTGACAGATAATCTGCTTTTTAACTTAGTCTTTGCAATTGTCACTTCATGTTACTTGTACAATTTGTCACACTGAGAAACTGTTAACATGCAACTATGTTTTAAAGCTAACTAACCATCCAGTCAAGAACCAAGAGAACTTATTTAAACAGAAATTACGAATGCATTGTTATTGCGAACAGACGACACAGTGTTATTGTGTGTGTACATTCTTGCTTGTTAGTTGCATGATTACGTAACGACTATTAGGCTTACATACTTAGAACATATACCAGCACTGCTAATGAAATTTTCATGCAACATTTTGGTTTGCTTGAGAGTGGATTCTGGATTTGAGGTGCTTTCTGTGAAATGCCAGATGACATAGTGGTTAGTTTATGTGACAGCTACACGATTTTATCACGACGCTGCTAATGCGTGACAATTTACAATGTTGCTTTTGCGGTGTATCTGTTTTATATCTGCACAGTTTTTTCTGAATTCTTCTATAAAGTGAGACATGTTTTAGTGGTGACTTTTGTGCTATTGCTACAAGGAGACAGCCTTTTCCGTAGGACAACAATACGTTACAGCACAGTACTTTCCTCATCACGGCAATAAGCGTAATAACTAAGTTACCTATACGCAAAGCATTTCACTTTTGTGTATCATGAGGTAAGTACATTGACTTCTGCAGAACTTAGCTTTCGGAGGACAATAACTACGACACTTCCCAGAGATTATCTTACAGCAAGACGCACATTTAGCGCTACAGGACACGTATTTGAGTGATTAATTTTGTACTTAAAACATTTATTTTTAGAGATTTTTGAATTACAAAGAAAGTTTTTTGTGATACATTTCATTCCATTGCTGTAAGCTATTATACCTGAGGATACAATTACAATAAACCTCAGGGGGGTACACGCCTACTTTGTGTACCATGTGTTTGGCAAGCACAAGGAGCCCTAGCTAATATGGTATTTGCTTATACAATTTAACACATCGGTACCATATTTCTCTAACACATAAATTACACAGCTATCTGATCATTTAACAGAGAAACAAACATCCTTTTACTACGTCAGTGACACATGTTTACGCAATTACAGAGTTGGATTACTTCACACTTAAGAAATTGTACTTTGTCTGTACTTTGTGCACTGTTCATATTTTTTTGGTACCATTGTGATACTATGAGAGCTTTGAATGATGTATTTGGTAAGGGAGAATGATTTTAAAGTACGTTTGAGGCAGATGACACCTTTGACATGAGCAGAGAATTTTGTTAGGTTTTGAAATTATTGGAGGAAGCTACGACGATTTTGAGATTTGACTGAGGTTTTATGATGTTATTTTTACGACGACGATGTGTATTATGCTGATGAGGTATGTTTATGTCAATAAAATTCTTGACCTGTGAAATGTTTTTATATGAGACTGTCACTGTAGCGGAAACTGCTGTCGTAAATATTTCCGTAAGAAAGTTAAGTGACCACCTGCACATAATGCGACGTGGGCACCCAGGTGTGTCAGACACCTGGAGAACAAGCCTTTTCAGACGCTCAGGTAGAAAAGAAAGCCATTAGGGTGTGCCAGAGGCACAGGTGGAAGAGAAGGACAAAGAGAGGCCGATACCCCTGTTTATGACATTCCTTTGTAGAGGGCATCGCTAATGCGACACGCTCGTTACTTGAAAACATGATTTTTGTAATGCGTTGTGGGCACACAGCTGTGTCAAACACCTGGAGAACAAGCCATTAAGGTGTGCCTTTCATCGCTAATGCGACACCCTCGTTACTTAAAAACATATGATTACTCGCACTTTGTGCTAATTATTGAAATGCTTATGAATTGATGGGAAATATTCGTACATCTGCTCACCTGATTATGACAAGTGTCTTTCTACGAGAGTTGAGAGCCATTAACTTATGAAATGAAATGTCATATGACTACTGAATGATATTTTTGTGCTTTGGTTTGCGTAATTGCTTATTTCATTTGATGTCTGGTTTCCAGCTGTGTTGCAGCATTGCTTTTATAAAATAAAATGCATTTGCTAATGTGAACACTTTCTGTCAACAGATCTATTAAATAATTATTTTATGATCCACATTCTTTAAAAAGGAGCACTTGGAAAGGAAAGAACAATAAGAAGGAACTAGCAACAGTAAAACAAAATTTTCTTTTCAAGTACATGGTAATATTTTTTTTACAATCAGTTGTTGTGGTGCACCACTTTAATTACATAGACATTAAGATGTGAATATGCATTTCCTTTGTCTGCATTGTTGTTTTTACTGTAATATTTTTTCTGCTTGAGCTATGTCATGTTTAGGTATAAGTTGCTGCTGTTTGTCAGCCATAGTGTTACTGAATTGGACTTTGTGTTACTCTTCTACGCTAGTTTTTCTTGTTTCCTGCATTGCCTTATATTAGTTGTAATATTGCACTTGCTTTGCTAATTTATGTTGCTTGCTTTGCCATTTCTATATTTTGTCATTGATGTTTGTGTTAATTATTTTTTTTTTTTGCTGCATTGCCTCGTCCCTTGGTATATATGTCTGAGCTCAGTAGATTTAAGTTAGCTTAAGAGGGGGTAGACTATATAAGAAACTGACTATGGAGAATAGGTAAAGAATGCATTGCGAAGAAAGATTTGGGCCCCAATGAGTATTGTACAATCAGAAATAATTATTTTGAAAGAAATATGAATAGAATACAGGAAGGAAGTATAGGTAGGATTATCTTGGAAATAAATAATGAGGTAAGAAATATGTGAACACATAAATACAGAAAGCATGATTGGATAGGATTTTTTTGGTGGAAGCAAAGGTTGAAATAAGACGAACGATCTATGGAATGAAGGGAGATCTCCAAGCAAAATACTGCAGTAAACCAAACCCTGTCCTTTCTTCTTTGCTGCTTTTTCCAAATATGTAATTGTGTGTTGTCCTTTCCTTTTGGTGTTATCCCACTATGTGTTTGTGTACCCTTGTGTATTTGTGTTTTTTTCCTGTCTTTATGTGTTTAGCTGATGAGAGCTATGTTGTAGAATTTTTCTAATATTCTGTTATTTTCTTTGTAAAGATGCTTAGACATTATTTATTCTGTGTTGTTTTCATGCTCATGTGTGAAGTTGACGTTTCAAAAGTGATTCTGATCTTTTATGTATGTACTCATGTCATCATTCCTGTAACACTGATGTATATGTTTATTTCTATTCTTTTGTAAAGCCCCTATTACTACAAATATTATCTGTATTGTTATGTCTTTAATGTTGTATTTTGTATCTTTGTAATTGTATTATTATGTTATATAATTGTAACTGACGCCAGTTAATCAAATTAAGTAACTTGAAAGCATTCATTTCACTGCACACATTTCTGTTGGTCATAGTATATGGACAATATGTGAGAAGTAGGGACTGATATTGTTTGCACGTGTGTTACTAATTCAGCAAGGGACTGGATAACAGCATTGCTGGTTCTAAAGACAATTCCTAAAACTTTGTGACTGCACAAGTGGTGGTTTATGGACTTGCTATCTTCTCTGCAAGACTCTTCGATGGTGATTGTGCACCTGCACAGTCACAACAGATGGCTGCTGGCCATCTCTACAAGGACTACAGTGGGTCTGCACCTCTGGTGGCCCACCAATACCACAATCTCTACCAGGACTACAGTGGGTCTACTCTGTGATGACCTACCTACCAATATTCGTCAGAACTTCGAATGACTCTGCTGTGGGTTTGCTCTGTTGTGGCCCATTACCTGTCAGCATGTCAAGAGTCAGCACTGTCTTTCTGTTGGAAGGACAACACTACTTCTTCAAGACTGCATGGAAATCCACTACTTCTGTGTGCAATTTCTTTTACTAATGAGACTTTGTGAAAAAAACTGTAATTACTATTATGATGAACGATCAGGACTGTCTTTATGGACTGTGAGAAAATTTTAGCTGTTGACCAACATTGTATTAATAAGTGTGTGCATTGGATATCTTTGTTAGTGTAATTATGAAAAATTTTATCAAATCATTATTGGCCACTGGCCAAAAACATTTGTAAAATTTTTTGTGGGGAGCATGGGGGCTATGTAAGTAGGCTGTTTATGTTTTTTTATTGGCAACGTTACATAGCACTCTATATGAAAATCACTGGCTGTGCTGTGTGCAGTATGTGGCTAGTTTGCATTGTTGCCTGCCATTGTTGTCATGAACTGCTATAGCTGGATGGGAACAGCAGATTGCGTTGGGCAGTTGGAGGGGAGCCGCCAGCAGTGGTGGATGTGAGGACAGAGATGGCGGAGTTTGAAATTTGTAAAAATTGATGTCATGAGCTGCTGTATATATTATGACTATTGATGACTATTAAGGTAAATACAGTGTTTGTTCTCTATTAATATCTTTCATTTGCTAACCATCCCTATCAGTAGTTAGTGCCTTCAGTAGTTTGAATCTTTTATTTAGCTGGCAGTAGTGGCGCTCGCCGTATTGCAGTAGTTCGAGTAACGGAGATTTTTGTGAGGTAAGTGATTTGTAAAAGGTATAGGTTAAAGTTAGTCAGGGCCATTGTTTTGTAGGGGTTATTGAAAGTCAGATTGCGTTGCGCTAAATAATATTGTGTGTCAGGTTAAGCACAGGCTTGTATAAATTGTTCTAAGTGGACATTTCATATGTACAATTGTTCTAAGGGGACGTTTCAATACCAGGAATGCAATTTTTGCGAGTGATACGCACCTTTTTATGTCCTGATCGATCGTCCATGTGGATTGCTTTACTGTCTGGGTAGCAGAATCAATTGGCTTTGCTTACTTCGTGATGCGAAATTCTGATGTTAAATTTCTCGCTCTATCGTTTCTCCTACTTCTTATTACTTTCATCCTTCTCTGATTTCCTCTCAATCTATAATAGTTACTCATTAGAGCGTTCACTGCATTCAACAGATCCTGTAAATCTTCTTCAAATTCACTGAGTACGGCAATGTCATCATCGAATCTTGTCATTCATATCTATCGCCTAGAATCTTAATCTTACTTGAGTCTTGCGCGGCTCGTGTTCTTGCGATTTATTGTTTGTCATCTTCTTTTACAGTACTGCCGCCTCGTTTTCTTATTCCAGATACTGGCATCACTAACTTCTGCCTTACTTGCCCGTGAGTGGAAGCAGCAGCGCTTATACATAAGTGTACTGTCGTACCATCTCTAGAACGACCGATAGTATTTCCGGGTCGTCGTGTGTCTGGATGTGAGTTGGAGACGGACCAGGAGTGGAGTCGGGTACGGAGCAGCGTCGGGGACGGAGCGTCAGTGAGGTGCTGGCAGTCAGCACTTGTCGACCGCTGGGGACACACAAGAATTGACCAACGGAAGGAGACTGGAGCGGGAAAGACCGTTGGTTCGTCGTACGGTCGGTCGTCTCATCAGCCGTCGTGTATTTGGTCTTTTGACCGTTTCCGTATGTGAGGCAGTCGGTCGGTTGGGGCAGGGCACCGAGTGAGTCTCCGTGGCGCGTAGTCAGGCCAGAGCCGCTGGAGACGTGCGCGCGCGGATGGAGTTGTTAGGCACTTCTTGCGAGCGTTACGAAGTTCGTCGCCCACCAAACCTGGACAGCAGCCGGTCTTGTACAGCGGGCCTTCCTGGCCTGTTCAGGACGAGTTTACTTTTAGTTTTTATTCTATTACCTTTTTTTTTCAAATGGTTCAAATGGCTCTGAGCACTATGGGACTTAACATCTGTGGTCATCAGTCCCCTAGAACTTAGAACTACTTAAACCTAACTAACCTAAGGACATCACACACATCCATGCCCGAGGCAGGATTCGAACCTGCGACCGTAGCAGTCGCGCGGTTACGGACTGCGCGCCTAGAACCGCGAGACCACCGCGGCCGGCTTTATTACTATTATTTTTTTTTCTCATCAGTCTACTGACTGGTTTGATGCGGCCCGCCACAAATTCCTTTCCTGTGCTAACCTCTTCATCTCAGAGTAGCACTTGCAACCTACGTCCTCAATTACTTGCTTGACGTATTCCAATCTCTGTCTTCCTCGACAGTTTTTGCCCTCTACAGCTCCCTCTAGTACCGTGGAAGTCATTCCCTCATGTCTTTGCAGATGACCTATCATCCTGTCCCTTCTTCTTATCAGTGTTTTCCACATATTCCTTTCCTCTCCGATTCTGCGTAGAACCTCCTCATTCCTTACCTTATCAGTCCAACTAATTTTCAACATTCGTCTATAGCACCACATCTCAAATGCTTCGATTCTCTTCTGTTCCGGTTTTCCCACAGTCCATGTTTCACTACCATACAATGCTGTACTAAAGACGGACATCCTCAGAAATTTCTTCCTCAAATTAAGGCAGGTGTTTGATATTAGTAGACTTCTCTTGGCCAGAAATGCCTTTTTTGCCACAGCGAGTCTGCTTTTGATGTCCTCCTTGCTTCGTCCGTCATTGGTTATTTTACTGCCTAGGTAGCAGAATTCCTTAACTTCACTGACTTCGTGACCATCAATCCTGATGTTAAGTTTCTCGCTGTTCTCATTTCTACTACTCCTCATTAACTTCGTCTTTCTCCGATTTACTCTCAAACCATACTGTGTACTCATTAGACTGTTCATTTCGTTCAGCAGATCATTTAATTCTTCTTCACTTTCACTCAGGATAGCAATGTCATCAGCGAATCGTATCATTGTATCATTTCACCTTTATTTTAATTCCACTCCTGAACCTTTCTTTTATTTCCATCAATGCTTCCTCGACGTACAGATTGAAGAGTAGGGGCGAAAGGCTACAGTCTTGTCTTACACCCTTCTTAATACGAGAACTTCGTTCTTGATCGTCCACTCTTATTATTCCCTCTTGGTTGTTGTTCATATTCTATATGACCCGTATCTCTCTATAGCTTACACCTACTTTTTTTCAGAATCTCGAACAGCTTGCACCATTTTATATTGTCGAACGATTTTTCCAGGTAGACAAATCCTATGAAAGTGTCTTGATTTTTCTTTAGCCTTGCTTCCATTATTAGCCGTAACGTCAGAATAGCCTCTCTCGTCCCTTTACTTTTCCTAAAGCCAAACTGATCGTCACCTAGCGCATTATCAGTTTTCTTTTCCATTCTTCTGTATATTATTCTTGTAAGCAGCTTCGATGCATGTGCTGTTAAGCTGATTATGCGATAATTCTCGCACTTGTCAGCTCTTGCCGTCTTCGGAATTGTGTGGATGATGCTTGTCCGAAAGACAGATGGTATATCGCCAGACTCATATATTCTACACACCAACTGGAGAGTCGTTTTGTTGCCACTTCCTCCAATGATTTTAGAAATTCTGATGGAATGTTATCTATCCCTTCTACCTTATTTGACCGTAAGTCCTCCAAAGCTCTTTTAAATTCCGATTCCAATACTGGATCCCCTATCTCTTCTAAATCTACTCCTGTTTCTTATTCTATCACATCAGACAAATCTTTACCTTCATAGAGGCTTTCAATGTATTCTCTCCACCTATCTGCTCTCTTCTCTGCATTTAACAGTGGAATTCCCGTTGCACTCTTAATGTTACCACCGTTGCTTTTAATGTCACCAAAGTTTGTTTTGACTTTCCTGTATGCTGAGTCTGTCCTTCCGACAATCATATCTTTTTCGATATCTTCACATTTTTCCTGCAGCCATTTCGTCTTAGCTTCCCTGCACTTCCTATTTATTTCATTCCTCAGCGACTTGTATTTCTGTATTCCTGATTTTCCCGGAACATGTTTATACTTCCTCCTTTAATTAATCAACTGAAGTATTTCTTCTGTTACCCATGGTTTCTTCGCAGCTACCTTCTTTGTACCTATGTTTTCCTCCCAAACTTCTGTGATGGCCCTTTTTAGAGATGTCCATTCCTCTTCAACTGTACTGCCTACTGCGCTATTCCTTATTGCTCTATCTATAGCGTTAGAGAACTTCAAACGTATTTCGTCATTCCTTAGTACTTCCGTATCCCACTTCTTTGCGTATTGATTCTTCCTGACTAATGTCTTGAACTTCAGCCTACTCTTCATCACTACTATATTGTGATCTGAGTCTATATCTGCTCCTGGGTACGCCTTACAAACCAGTATCTGATTTCGGAATCTCTGTCTGACCAAGATGTAATCTAACTGAAATCTTTCCGTATCTCCCGGCCTTTTCCAAGTATACCTCCTCCTCTTGGGATTCTTGACCAGGGTATACGCTATTACTAGCTGAAACTTGTTACAAAACTCAATTAGTCTTTCTCCTCTTTCCTTCCTAGTCCCAAGCCCATTTTCTCCTGTAACCTTTTCTTCTACTCCTTCCCCTACAACTGCATTCCAGTCGCCCATGACTATTAGATTTTCGTCCCCCTTCACATACTGCATTACCCTTTCAAAATTCTCATACACTTTCTCTATTTGTTCATCTTCAGCATGCGACGTCGGCATGCATACCTGAACTATCGTTGTCGGTGTTGGTCTGCTGTCGATTCTGATTAGATCAACCCGGTCACTGAACTGTTCACAGTAACACACCCTCTGCCCTACCTTCCTATTCATAACGAATTCTACACCTGTTATACCATTTTCTGCTGCTGTTGATATTACCCGATACTCATCTGACCAGAAATTCTTGTCTTCCTTCCACTTCACTTCACTGACCCCTACTGTATCTAGATTGAGCCTTTGCATTTCCCTTTTCAGATTTTCTAGTTTCCCTACCACATTCAAACTTCTGACATTCCACGCCCCGACTCGTAGAACGATATCCTTTCGTTGATTATTCAATCTTTTTCTCATGGTAACCTCCCCCTTGGCAGTCCCCTCCCGGAGAGCCGAATGGGGGACTATTCCGGAATCTTTTGCCAATGGAGAGATCATCATGACACTTCTTCAGTTACAGGCCACATGTCCTGTGGATACACGTTACGGGTCTTAACCTACTATCAAGCCTCAACTGCTGTCACATCTCTTCCTTTCATACTGGCTGTCGATTTCTGGGGGTTCCCGTGAGCAACGTGTGTGCATTAAAGTCGGCTACAATGGCAGCCGTCTTACTTTGTGGTGTTTAACTTAATTTAATTCATTCCTTATTAATTAAGTGTACCAGCGGTATCTTCTGCCTTGTGGCCGTTAACGTTCCGGATATCTGCCTTGGACGTTGACGTAATTTTCTTCAGTGTATTTTCCTCGTCGTGTTGATGTTGTCCAGCACGGCGGGTAGTTCGATAGTAGAGGTGTTCAAATGGTTCAAATGGCTCTGAGAACTATGGTACTTAACTGCAGAGGTCTTCAGTCCCCTAGAACTTAGAACTACTTAAACCTAACTAACCTACGGACGTCACACACATCCATGCCCGAGGCAGGATTCGAACCTGCGACCGTAGCGGTCGCGCGGTTCCAGACTGTAGCGCCTAGAACCGTTCGGCCACACTGGCCGGCTAGCTGAGGTGTGTTGATAGCTTTGGGCGTTTATACTGACTTGGCTGAATTGGGCACGAGTATCCAGAACTTTGTGCTATTTACATCTCGTTGTCATTTTACCGGTCGGGTGAAGCAGAATTGATGTTGTTGGTTGGTTCTTTGGCTGACTTTCAGTTGAGTTGCCTTCCGATTAAGAGATTGTTGGCCTGGCTGCCTGTCCCACCTAAACGTGCATTAGTGTTACGTCCCAGGCCATCCTTTGGAAACTTCTGAGCTCCTCTCCTTTTGTTTTACATAGTGATTTCCTCTTCATTCTTAAGTTCTCTGTGTGGCGTTCAGCGGAGTTTTAGCTTATTAAAATTGTAAGGCTTTTCTTCTTAGGCCTTAAGCCGTAAAATTGTTTCTTGTTTGGTACGTGGCCTTCAGCCGAGTTTCAGCCGTTCAAAATTAAAGTAGAAAATTCCTTTTTTCTAGGCCTTAAGCCGTAAATTTGGTTTCAAGGTGGTATGTGGCATTCAGCCGAGTTTTCAACCTTTTCAGATCAGAAGTTGAAAACAATTGGCTACGCCTTAAGCCGTAAGAAATATTTTCTAGTTTTTATGTGACCTTCAGCCGAGTTTTCCACCTTAAATTAAAAATGGGAAATTTCTTTGTCTGGGCTTTAAGCCGTGAGATGGTTTGGGTTTCGCATGTAGCCTTCAGCCGAGAGTTATGCGAAGCATTTTAGGATAAAGCTTTTAGCCTGTTTTAGTTGAAATTCGGAAGCTCTTACTTTTAGGTCTTAAGCCATAAAGTTATTTACTGAATGGTGTGTGGCCTTTAGCCGAGTTTAAATTTCTCTTAAATTTAAAATTCAAATTCCTTGTATTGCTCTAAAGTCATTGTTCTTCTTTATATGAGACCTTCAGCCGAGTTTTACACGAAATATTTTAAGATAAGGCCTTCAGGTTTTTCAAATTGAAAGCTTCTCTTCCTAGGCCTCAAGCCATTAACTTGTTTTGTTGATATTCGGCCTTCAGCCGAGTTTTCAGCCTATTTAGATTAAACTTTGAAAATCTTTGTCTCAGCCTTAAGCCATAGCACTGTTCTTGATTCATGTGAGGCCTTCAGGCGATTTCAATGGGAAAATTTAAGTTAAGGGTTTCAGCCTGTTTCTATTGAAGATATTTCTTTTTCTAAAGAAGTGAAACCTCGAGAAGAATACCTGTACCTCAATTCCTTGCTTAGGCCTTGTGCCTTGGATTTTAGATGTGGCCTTCGGTCGATCTAAATTAAATCGAAGGAGGTCTTTCGTTGAAACCTTGAGAGTTTTGGTTCTTGCTTGTGCGATTGTGTTTTTTAAGAAAGAAAGTTTATGTGTAGAGTGCAACTGACAGTAACTTATTTTGGCCACTATCCACAAATATAACCGCATCCGCTCTGTCCTGCTAGCCCAGGGATTTCATTACTCTTGAATCTTTATTTTATTTCAAACATTGCCTTTTCGATCTCAGGATTGAACAGTAGGGGAGAAGGACTACATCTCCGCCTTACCCCACTTCTTGGCTTTCCCGTCTGTTCCCTCTTGGTTCTTGTACTTATTGTATATAGCACGTCATTCACTGTGGCTTACCCCTATTTTTCTCAGAATTTCTAGTGTCTTGCACTATTTTAGATTGTCAAAGCATGTTCCAGGTCGACAAAACTATGAACGTTTCTTGATTTTTCTACAGTCTTGCTTCCATTATCAACCGCAACGTCAGAATTGCGTCTCTGGCCAAACTGATCCTCATCTCCTTGGTTTTGTTTTCAATTTTCCTGTTCGTTGTTCTTGTTAGCAGCTTGGGTGCTTGTTAACCTGACTGACCAATACTCTTGCACTTGTCGGTTCAAAATGGTTCAAATGGGTATGAGCACTATGGGACTTAACTGCTGAGGTCATCAGTCCCCTGAAAATTAGAACTACTTAAACCTAACTAACCTAAGGACATCACACACATCCATGCCCGAGGCAGGATTGGAACCTGCGACCGTAGCGGTCGCGCGGTTCCAGACTGAAGCGCCTCGAACCCCGCCACTCCGGCCGGCTGCATTTGTCGAAGTTTTTTTTTTTCGTACATGCTGCACACTAACGTGAATAGTTTCTTTATTGCCACTCCCCCAATGATTTTAGCAATTCCAATGGAAAATTACCCATCCCTTCAGCCTTATATGATTTTAAGTTATCCAAAGCTCTTTTAAATTCTGATTCCAATACTGGAACCGTATCTCTTCCATACAGACTCCTGTTTCTTCTTCTGTCAGGTCACAAGTCATCAGAAAAGTCGTCCCCCTTATACAGGCCTTTAGTGTATTCTTTTCATCTACTCTCTCTCCCCTTTGTACTGAACAGTGGAATTCCGTTTGTATTCTTAATGTTGCAGCCCTTTCTTCTAATTTTAGCGAAGGTTGTTTTGGCTCTTCCATATGCTTAGTCAGTCCATCCGACAATCATGTCTCCTTCGAATTCTTAACTCTTTCAAGCAGCTGTCTCGCCTTAGCTTCCCTGCACTTCTTGTTTATTTAATTTCTCAGTGTCTGTATTGCCGAACTTCACTGAACATTTTTTATTTCATTCTTTTGCCTGTCAATTGAAGTATCTCTTCTGTCGTCCATCGTTTCTTCGCAGTTAGTATATTTGTATCTATAATTTTGTTTCCAGCTTCTGTTACTACCGTTTTTAGATACGCCCATTTCTCTTCAACTGAAATACCTACTGAACAGTTACTTATGCAGTATGTGCAGCCTCAGAGAACTTCAAGCATATTTCTTCACTCCTTATTACTTCCTTATCCTACTTCTTTGCACTCTGGTTCTTCCTGAGGCGTCTTCTGAACTCCAGGTTTATCTTCATCATTGTAAGCTGAATCTGTATCTGCTCATGGATCGCCTTACACTCCAATATGTGATTTCGGAAACTCTTCCTGGCCATGATGAAATATAACTATAATCTTTCCGTATACCCCGGACTTGTCCAAGTACACCCTCTCCTCTGGCGATTCTTCAGCATAGTATTCACTATTACTTTCTGAAATTTATCCAAAAATTCAATTAGTCTTAGTTTTCTCTCATTATTATCACCAAGGCCATAATCTCGTTAGCACTCCTTCTTCTTCTTCAGCTAGAACCGCATTCCTATTCTCCATGACGGTTAGATTTTGATCTGCCTTTACGTACTGTATTTCTCATTGTGTATCGCCGCATAACTTCTTTATCTTCTGCTTGCGACGTCACCTGTATACCTGAACTATTGTTGTCAATGATGATTTGCTGTCGATTCTGATGGAAACAACTCAACCACTAAAGTGCCTACAGCAATTCACTCTCTGCGCTACCTTCCTATTCATAACGAATCCCATTCCCGTAATAGCATATGCTACTGTTGTTAGTGTTACCCTACACTCCACTGACCATAACTTGTTTCTTTTCATTTCACTGACCACCAATATATCTAGATAGAACCTTAGTATTTCTCTTTTCAGATTTGCTAACTTTAAAATACCACGTTAAGACTTTTTATATGCCACGCTCCAGTTAGTAGAATGGCGTTACCACTTCGTTCGTTATTCAGTCTTCTTCTCACAGTCACCTCCCCCCTTTACTTCCTGAATAGTTGGGGTACTTATTTGAAATGAGACTCAGGTTTCCCTTGAACTGTTCAACAACTATATCTTCTGAGTAGGGGATTCGGTAAAACGATCCAATTACTAGATTGGTCCGATTGTCGACTAAAACCTCTACCCATACTATTTCGCAGGATCTATCTACTTCAATTTCGCTACAAGGTAAAGTACTTCTGGCCGTGAATCGAACCCGGGCCCCCAACATGACAGGTAAACACATTAACATTTCTTTTCTAACCTGTCAGTTTCGGTTATTTTTCACAAAAAAGTACAAAACAATGCCACATACAACAAAACATTCAGTAGTGCAAAACATACATATAAGCTCTATCGTGGCCAGAATACAGGATTATCGTAATTAATGGCGTAAACGCATACAGTTGAAAGAACACGGTACAAGAATCAAAAAAGTCTCACTACACATAGTGTCGAAAATGCATACCTTACAAACTACGAGCAATTTTTCATCTTCGATACTGTGAAGCAAATCTCTTCTATTGCAAGATCTTGGCTTTCCATATTTTGGGAAATGTTCAGTAAACATGTGCTCCAAAATGCATACCTTAAGTGCTATGAGCATGTGCTCATCTTCGCTGCTTGGAAACACAACTCTTTTAATGATCTACTGATCATAACTATTAAGGTATGCATTTTAGAGCAAATGTTTACTGGAAATTTTTTCGAGTTTTCGTCCATACTACGACCTCCCGAAAATATGGAAAGCAAAGAGCTTGCAGCAGAAGAGATTCGCTCCACAGTGAAAGGTGGCTACACTGAGTCACAGCGTTAGAGATTGCGCTAAAGAATATTATTCCGCCGCCTCCACTAGGCAGTAGTTGTTCAGAGAATGTCGAGGGCAGTCGTACACTCCTGGAAATTGAAATAAGAACACCGTGAATTCATTGTCCCAGGAAGGGGAAACTTTATTGACACATTCCTGGGGTCAGATACATCACATGATCACACTGACAGAACCACAGGCACATAGACACAGGCAACAGAGCTTGCACAATGTCGGCACTAGTACAGTGTATATCCACCTTTCGCGGCAATGCAGGCTGCTATTCTCCCATGGAGACGATCGTAGAGATGCTGGATGTAGTCCTGTGGAACGGCTTGCCATGCCATTTCCACCTGGCGCCTCAGTTGGACCAGCGTTCGTGCTGGACGTGCAGACCGCGTGAGACGACGCTTCATCCAGTCCCAAACATGATCAATGGGGGACAGATCCGGAGATCTTGCTGGCCAGGGTAGTTGACTTACACCTTCTAGAGCACGTTGGGTGGCACGGGATACATGCGGACGTGCATTGTCCTGTTGGAACAGCAAGTTCCCTTGCCGGTCTAGGAATGGTGGAACGATGGGTTCGATGACGGTTTGGATGTACCGTGCACTATTCAGTGTCCCCTCGACGATCACCAGTGGTGTACGGCCAATGTAGGAGATCGCTCCCCACACCATGATGCCGGGTGTTGGCCCTGTGTGCCTCGGTCATATGCAGTCCTGATTGTGGCGCTCACCTGCACGGCGCCAAACACGCATACGACCATTATTGGCACCAAGGCAGAAGCGACTCTCATCGCTGAAGACGACACGTCTCCATTCGTCCCTCCATTCACGCCTGTCGCGACACCACTGGAGGCGGGCTGCACGATGTTGGGGCGTGAGCGGAAGACGGCCTAACGGTGTGCGGGACCGTAGCCCAGCTTCATGGAGACGGTTGCGAATGGTCCTCGCCGATACCCCAGGAGCAACAGTGTCCCTAATTTGCTGGGAAGTGGCGGTGCGGTCCCCTACGGCACTGCGTAGGATCCTACGGTCTTGGCATGCATCCGTGCGTCGCTGCGGTCCGGTCCCAGGTCGACGGGCACGTGCACCTTCCGCCGACCACTGGCGACAACATCGATGTACTGTGGAGACCTCACGCCCCACGTGTTGAGCAATTCGGCGGTACGTCCACCCGGCCTCCCGCATGCCCACTATACGCCCTCGCTCAAAGTCCGTCAACTGCACATACGGTTCACGTCCACGCTGTCGCGGCATGCTATCAGTGTTAAAGACAGCGATGGAGCTCCGTATGCCACGGCAAACTGGCTGACACTGACGGCGGCGGTGCAGAAATGCTGCGCAGCTAGCGCCATTCGACGGCCAACACCGCGGTTCCTGGTGTGTCCGCTATGCCGTGCGTGTGATCATTGCTTGTGCAGCTCTCTCGCAGTGTCCGGAGCAAGTATGGTGGGTCTGACACACCGGTGTCAATGTGTTCTTTTTTCCATTTCCAGGAATGTAGTTCAGACGTTGTCGTGAGCAGTGCTTGTTGAGAGGATGTCGAGAACAGTATTAGTTGAGAGCATGTTGTGAGCAGTTGTTCTGTTGGGCGAGACAGTAGATGCTGTTCGGTTGGTTTAATGTATATATGGAAGATGTTGCAATAATCACAGTGTATTTTTCGGCAATATATGTGAAGGTAACAAAATTTTTTTATTTCAAATTTCCTAAATAACAATGCCTCTTGGTCACAGGTTCAACCAACAACGCATCTGGCTCGTGATCATATATTAGACTGTAATTCTGGTTCCGATGTGCAATTATAGTATTTCTGGTTTTTTAATTTCTTCATTGTAAATGGTGTTTAAAATATCTTGTCGTATTGAGGAAGTGTGCTTTGTTGTTTCGTAGCTTTTATAGTTGCTGGGGACTTCATTAATCAATTGTGTTAAAGGAAATTTCCCTTCATTCTTTATTGTTATTTTATGCCGTCAGATTGCGTACTAATACTACTCAGGGCCATCCGGTTACAAGTCTTCGTAACCAGACACACAGCGACTAAAATTATTTGCATTTTAATAATTAAGCCCCCATGCACATGGCGACTCCGCCAGGATCGTCCCTTAGAGTTCTTTTGATAGTGAAAATAGCAGACAGTGGGATTGTTGTAGTAATTTGTAGTTTAGTAATTGTAGTCTATATTGCACGCATATATTTTGTAATTGAACATTTGTAGTTGCCTTGTCATTCTTCTAATTGTATTGTTGCAGAATTAATTTTTGATGTCTCGTATACGGGTTTGACAATTTTGTGCAATTATAAGATTTCAACTGTTCGTTAATCGTGTTTGTCGGGAAGCATTTCGTGTGAATGGTTTTGTTGGTGATAAAGTGTTATATTGTGTGTAATTTTCGTATAGTGACGAGTTTTGTATGTTTTATAAATAATTATGCGATCGATAAAAAATGCAAAAATGATGGATAGTCAGAATGACTAAATTGTTAACATGGCGAACTCGCCAACAGAGGAGAACATTATGATGAATAATGAAGTAGAGAACAATTTAATAAGCCGGGAAAATTGTCCGGAACCAGTTCAAAATTTTTCACAATCAAAAAATTTTCAGAATACGAGATTAACGACAGAAAATTCTGGAATAGTATCGAACACAGATAGCTTTACAGCTATGACGAATGAAGTTAGTTTTACAGGAAATGTTAGGGGCGAAAATAATTTCGAACCAGTTAATATGGAGCAGTTGATGAGTGCAATATTAAATTTGGGATCACAGTTAGGATCTGAATTAAAAATAGTGGCAACACGGTTAGAAACTGATATGGGAACAATGGAAACACGGTTAGACTCACGAATAAGGACATATTTTAAAAACATGAAAGATGAATTAAAGAAAGAAATTAGAGAAGAAGTACAACCGAGTTTGAATGCTCACAATAATAGATTAATTTCAATAGAAATCAGACAAAAGGAACAGGATAGAGAACAGGAAGGAAAAGATCACGCGATAGTACAAAAATTTTCAGAGTTAAATCATCAACATGCACACGACAAGGAAGAAATATTTGAAAGAATCGAGGAATCCGTACCAAATGACAGAATAAATAACCTAACACATCAATATGAACAGTTATCTACTAAATGTGTTAATACTCAAACCGGAGTCGCGACGCTTACGGAAGACGTAAATAAACCGAAAGAACAAATAGGTGACTTATCGGAAAGATTTGAGGAGATTTCAACTAACTGACAAGTCTTAGTTTAAATGGGGACAGAGAGTCAGATGATACAGCTCCACTGCTATTTGCAGAAACCGAAGGGTACCAGAACGTAAATAAACATGTTGAAAAACAGGGAAAATTTAATGAACGCATTAAAAGGGAATTTGAGGTGTTACGAAAGCAAATTAAACAAATTGAAAGTGAAATCGTAGGAAAGGACAGTAGAAGAAATTTAGAATCACAGATAGCAGTGGTTTTCGAAGAAAATAATTTATTTCATTTACGAGATGGAACAAGAGAGCGCTAGGCGCGCGAACTTGACAATAATCGACATTCGGACTGGGACAGACGTGGTAGGTCTTTGTCGCCACGAGGCGAAAACTTTGAATATAAACACTTTTTAACTGTTCGGAAATTTATGATCTTTCGCAATTCTAAGAATGACATACGTCCATGTTCATGGTTAGTTCACTTTATGTACGCACTTCCACCAAACTGGCCACTAAGTCACAAACTGGAATTTATGTGTGGATATTTAGAAAAGGAACCGGCGACGCGGATGCGCGCACTTATTAGAGATTGTAATAATTTAAATGATTTTTATCATGCATTTCTATCGGCATATTGGTCCGAAAACACGCAAGACAGATTCAAACATAGTCTTATTATGCAGCGTAATGTTAAACAATCTGAGTTCCGCACGCCGGCAGAATACTTTGAAAACATGATTCGAAAGAAACAATTCCTTTCCAACCCTTATAGCCCGACTGAATTATTTCGCATTTGTTTAACTAAGCTACCACAATCGATAAGACAAATTGCTTTAGCCGGAAGATGTAAAAGTCCTCAGGGCATTCACTACACTAAGTGAATATGTGGCGAAGCGTACACAGGGCCCCGAGCTGTAGTGGTGCTATTACCCTTTTAGTTTTCCTCACTGCTGCCTAATCTTCTATTATTCTTTGTATCTATCAAAACAACTCTTCAACCATCAAAATATCTACATAGTCAGTAAAAATAAGCAGATATGACTATTTTACCCAAAATTAATTTCGGAAAATACCGTTTGGACTTACTATATCTTCTACAGCATTCATTCGCAGTTTAAACAAAATTTTACCTGTTTATCTTCGTGACAATATTACTTCATATGTTGACGATATTCTTATTGCTAAACCTTCTTGGAGTGAGCGTAACAAAAATTTTGGATTAATTATTAGGTATTTTTGCAAGAGCTGGCATTACAGTGAACTTGGAAAAATCTCAATTTGGTCGTTTTCAGGTGAAATTTCTTGGTCATATTATTTCTACAGAAGGTATTCTTCCTGATCCAGGGAAACTAGACGCTATTCGTAGTTATGCTGTTCGTACTACAAAACGTGATGTTCGTAGTTTCCTTGGTGTCTGTAATTTTCTTAGACGCTTTGTTATATTGGACAGTTTGACCACACCCCGTATATGTGAACTATCTCATAAGAATTCTAATTGGTGTTGGGATGAGGAAGCTCAATCAGATTTTGAACAACTTCGTGATGCTTTAGTTGCTGCTCCACTTCTTTCACATCCGGATTTATCTAAAGATTTTTGTTTGGCGACGGACTCATCATACAAAGGCCTAGGTGCACACTTATTTCAAGAGATAGAAGAAAACGACGTTGTAGTACAGAAAACTATTGCATTTGGAAATCGTGTTCTCTGAAAATCAGAAAAGAATTCTTCGATTACGGAACTTGAAGCTTGGGCTTTTTTTTTTTTTGGGCTTTCACAAAATTTCTCATCTTTTTGTATGGCAGACATCGTAAGGTTTACACCGATCATCAAGCTCTGGAATTTCTTATGCCAACAAAATTAACACATGGAAGATTATCACGATAGGCGCTGTATCTACAGGAATTTGATTTTAGTATTGTTTACATATAGGGTTCTTCAAATATTATTGCTGATGCTTTATCCCGTGCACCTATGGGTTTGAAACAAAGCGCTGAGTAGGACTGCAAAGAAAACAATTATTGTTTGATCTATATTCAAGGCGTTGCGTTTGAAAATTTTATTTTGTCTTCGCTCCAGGACATCGCTAAGGAGCAAAACAAGGATCCAATCTGGAAGGATATTAAGGAGAAGTGGAGAAGAAAGGAAAGCGTAGCGATTAGACAATATTATTTAGCTCGCAATGATATTCTTTTTAAACGAAAATCGGTTGACAATTCTGTTTGGTTAGTTTGCATTCCTGATGAGTGCGTTAATAAATTGATTTGGTACACATTTCAGTTGTGCACACTTTGGTCCCAGAAAATGCTTTCATAAATTACGAGATATTTGCTACTTCAGTAATATGGAAAAACGTATTCGATTTGTTCTTGCCAAATGCAAATTATGTCAAAAGGCTAAGCCGCCAACTATTTCTCACAGAGCACCGTTGTTTCCTATCATTCCAGCGAGATTAAAGGAGATGGCTGCAGTCGATTTGTTCGGTCCAGTGGTTCGTTCTACTAATGGTTTTGCGTACATTTTGGTAGCAGTGGAATTGACATCATAATATGTGTATTTTACACCTTTACGCAAAGCAACAGCTCGTTCAGTGTCTAATGCTTTCATCAAACACTTTCTTAAAGAAGTGGGTCATGTTGATAAAGTTATATCAGATAATGGATCACAGTTTCGCTCTAAAATTTGGCTTCGTACTCTACGGCGTCGTAAGTTTAAACCAATTTTCATTTCACTTTTTCACCCACAATCTAACGCTTCAGAGGGATGGATGAAGGAAATCAAACAATTGTGTCGTCTTTATTGTCATCAGAATCACAGAACGTGGGATCAGTATCTTCATATTTTTCAAAACATTCTGAATGAACTTCCTAATGATTCAACTTCTTTACCGCCTATATTGATATTAAAAAATAAAGCACCGACAAATCGCATATCTGAGATAGTTCCTTTTCCGCCTACACAGAAACTGTGGCATTTAGAAGTTGTCAACCTGGCTCTACAAAATATAGCATCTGCGGCTGCTAGAAGAGAGAAATCAGCTAAACGTCCTGGTCGTTTGAAAACCTTGTCAGTTGGTCAAAAGGTGTTAATTAAGTCTCATCGTTTGCCTCACAAAGGAAAAGGCTTGTGTCGCAAATTTTTTCTGCTTTATAACGGTCCATATAGAGTTCGCAAAATTATTCCTGATTACACTGTCGAAGTAGAAACTCTTAAATCTCGGCGCTCTAAGGGAATACAACATATATCGAACATAAAAATTTATGTGAATTACATACTTTTGAGAAACTAACAGTTACCTGTAAACTCGCAGAGAATATAAGGATACCGCACCGTGTTCTGGCGGCGGCACATACTCAAAGCAACAGTCAAGTCTGCGCGCCGCACAAGGCAGTGGTTGACCGCAAACAATTACTTCCTACGTCACGCATACCTACAGCAGATCGAGCGCTCAGTGCGAATGCACTGACAGCCGTAAACTAAGACACAGTCTAATTTCTCCGAATAAATTCAGTATAAAGCTATAGTGACTTGATAAAATATGTTATTATCGTTCAGTTTTTTTCAGCATACAGTTGTATAAAATATTTAAGAACATCAGGTAAATTCTGTGTGTGTCCGACGTTAAGAGGACTTGCTATCGAGAAAATTTCAGGAAGAATGTGATTTCGAAGAAGAAAGTAATAAAATAAAGGGAAACTATTAATTGAGTTTATTTTTCAGGTAACATATTTCCACTTTGGTACGTACTTAAAACATAATTTGCTGCTCGCGATTACGTGATTTATACTTTGTGTAACTGATTTTGACAATGATTGATTAATGAACGGGGTTGTTACTTATGTTTATTATGCATCGCTTGGCTGCTGTGCTTTTTCACTGATGTCATATTTTTTTTATTATACATCTGCTGTGTCTATTTATTTAAATTATAGTTGTCACCTGATTAGTTGTGCTGATATTGTTATATATGTAAGTTATACTTTGTGATTTATCTGCTTGCGCCTTTGTGTTTACTTATTAAGATTACATATGAACATTTATTTGCTTATGCTGATATGATGCTAATGACCTGTTTATTATGTAAGATATATACTTGCTGCTTTGTGTATGGATTGCATATGTACACATTTCGGTTTTGTTATCATAACTACTCTTTAATTTGGTATATAGAAATGCTGATATACTGTGTACGAACATGGAGTTTAGGTGTACACTATGGAATTAATTATAGATTGTTCGCTTTGCAGAGCCTCGTTGTAGAGATTGTGCTACATCCACTTCTTGACATTCTCTTCTCTACTGGTGTATTTACTCACTATTGCATGTTTTGCTTACGCTCAGTGCATTATATGTTAAGATAAGAAAATAAACTCCTAAAATTCGACATTGGTAAAATAAACTTCATTGAAGTCACATTAGCTGGAGGTTTTATGGAAGCTGTATAAATTTATGCTAACAGAAAGGAACCTAACGACATGAAATACCAACACTAGGTTTAGACCATTGACAGTTATTACACTGCATTTTTCGAGAGCAATTGAAATAGCAAGTGACACCTGACACGAGAAATACTCCACATGTTTGCTTCTGTTTTGCCATGATTCTTAAAGTGGTGTACACACTGTGAAATATTACGATTATTCACACTCCGTACTCGTATTTACTTACTGAAAGTTATTCAAACTTAAGGCTGTTAGAGGTCATGTATGCATTTCTTTTATTTAATGATGGACAAGGTAACCAAAAGGTATTTCATAATTTATAATGAGTAGAAGATATGCGTGAGATGGATTACACAGAGGTTGTGTGTGGACATTGTGTCTTCGGATTGTGTGGGATGATGAATTGAAGTTTTTACTAGGATTTTATCTGTACTTGTTCGAGGAGACTGACTAGAGGAAATAGTTGCTATGGAAAGGAAATGATATTGGTGATAAGGTTTATATGTATCGACGTATTGAAGAGGTATTATTGAGGTATTGAGATTGTGTGAATTTGATGATTATTGGAGTTTTGGTGGACAAGAGGTAAGGTAAATGATACTGATAATAAGGTTTATATGTATCGATGTGAGAGGTATTATTGAAGTATTAAGATTATGTGATGTTGATGATTATTGGAGTTTTGGTGGATAAGAGGTAAAGTAAGTGAGGAGCATATTTTTTTTGTTGGTTTATATGGAACAAGGAGGATGAAGATGGCAGACTAGAACACTGAAGTTGAAGGAAGATTGTCTACACACACTCTTCGTTAAATTAATAAGAAGTACATACTTTTTTTTTGGAGAGAGGAAGTGTTTGCATATCTTGGCACACTGACATTTGATCAGCAACCTTACATTTTGATTTGGCTTGGCAAACATTGGTCTTGACATGATGTTTATGACGTTGACTAACTATCATTGACTGTTATACACTGTTAGCACTACTACTTGATACACATGTTGAACATCAAATTTTGACAATTGCATTTACACAGTTAACACTATTCAGTTACACAGTAGTACTTAAATGCGGATGAAAGATTAGTGAGTGTGTTTTGTGTGTTTTCCTTCCCTAATCACAAATAATAGGTCGGTACCAATCTCTTAAATATTATTTTACTTGTTTGTTGTGGCTTGCACTGACACCCACAATTATTATAGGTTTAATGATATTTGTATATTTGTAATAGTTAATGTGGCAATTATCTGATATCATTTGTGTGTCTATTATAATTTATATGTTTAATGTAGAGCGTTGATAATAATTTTGTAAAAGCAATTGTGTGTGTGTTCAAACTGTTGTTCGTGCTTACACGTATTAACATTGGTGGATGCCACTTGGAAATGCTTAATTTCTGCTAATGAACTCTGATGAACTGTTTAATTAGTGATAGTGTATGTTATGGACTGTTACCTGCACCTGTTCAACACTACTGGGTGCCACTGTTGGAACTGCTTCTATTGAGATGATGTCACATGTTGCTGTCTGCACCCGTTCAACATTGCTGGATGCCACTGATGGTACTGCTTCCACTGAAATGATGTCACTTGCTGGTGTCTGCACCTGTTCAACATTGCTGGGTGCCACTGATGGAACTCCTTCTACTGAAATGATGTCACTTGTTGCTGTTTGAACCTGCTCAACATTGCTGTGTGCCATTGTTGGAACTGCTTCTACTAAAATGATGTCACTTGTTGGTGTTGGCAGCTGCTCAACATTGCTGGAAGCCGCTGATGGAACTGCTTCTACTGAAAATAGGTCACTTATTGCTATCTGCACCTGTCAACATTACTGGGTGCCACAGTTGGAACTGCTTCTACTGAAATGATGTCACTTGTTGGTATCTGCACCTGCTCAACATTACTGGGTGCCACTGATGGAAATGCTTCTGCTGAGATGATGTCACTTGTTGCTGTCGGCACCTGCTCAACATTACTGGATGCCATTGACGGAACTGCGTCTACTGAGGTAATGTCACTTGTTGTTGTCTGTGCCTGCTCGCCATTGAGGGGTGCCACTGTTGGAGCTGTTTAAGTACTGCTATTTGCACCTGTTAACCATTTCTGGGTGCTACTGTTGGAACTGTCAACTACTCTGACGAGTGCTACTTGTTTATTGAACTATTGAGAAGATTTTATGTGAATACTTGTATAAACTGATTTTTTGTGTATTTACTGTTTATGAAATGCTGTGAGACTCTTACCTACACCTGCAAATGACACTTCTGTAAACTATTATGTAAAATCACACGTATTCAAGCATTTGTATTCCTTACTGCATTTTATATGTTAGGTTATTGAAGAGTCAGTGCAAAGCCAAAATTTATTTGGTTACGTGATATCTATTTATAAATATAATCTTTTATTTTTTTCTGTAATTTTTGGACGAATTTGGTGGATTTTTCACCACCAATGCTGGCAATAATACCATCAAATTCTAGCCCGTGGAGGAGGGGTATATGAAAGGTGGCTACACTGCATTATTCCGCCGCCTCCACTAGGCAGTAGTTGTTCAGACAATGTCGAGGGCAATCGTAGTTCAGATGTTGTCGTGAGCAGTGCTTGTTGAGAGGATGTCGAGAGCAGTACTAGTTGAGAGCATGTTGTGTGCAGTTGTTCTGTTGGGTGAGACAGTAGATGCTGTTCGGTTGTTTTAATGTATATATGGAGGATGTTGCAATGATCTAAGTGTATTTTTCGTCAATATATATGAAAATAACAAAAATTTAGTATTTCAAATTTCCTAAATAACAATGCCTCTTGGTCACAGGTTCAGTCAACAAAGCATCTGGCTCGTGTTCGTGTATTAGACTGTAATTCTGGTTTCTATGTGTAATTTTAGTATTTCTGGTTTTTTTATTTACTTCATTGTAAATGGTGTTTAAAATATCTTGTCGTATTGAGGAATAACGGTGCCAGATACGTGTACTTTGAATCACACTACCACACACAGAGGAGTTACACTTATGCTTTATTGTTTCGTAGCTTTTATAGTTGCTGGGGACTTAATTAATCAATTGTGTTAACGTAAATTTCCCTTCATTCTTTATTGTTATTTTATGCAGTCAGATTGCGTACTAATACTACTCAGGGCCATCCGGTTACAAGACTTCGTAACCGGACACACAGCGACTAAAATTATTTGCATTTTAATAATTAAGCCCTATGCAACAGTATCGAAGACGGAAATGGCTCTTAGCTCTTAAGGTATGCATTTTTGACCCTGCGTTTACTAAGCCTTTTTTGCTTCTAGTACCGTGTAGTTTCAACTGTATGCGTTTACTCCATTACTTACGATACAACCTGTATAAGTAATTACAGTATTAAAATTCCATCATTCATATGTTACTCATTTGGTCTGTATAAGTAATGTTAATCATCCCTTCGTACGTGAGGTCTTCGAGCTCCACTTTCCGATGATCGTCGCCCAGGCACAGGTTCGGTACGGTGAACGAGAACTGCTGTGACAGGCGAAGGACAATCGTTAGTTTGTGTATCAAATGTCCTTCCGAGCTACAGCTATAAACATGTTTCCTGCCGGCCAGATACGAACCGGTTAACTACGGATTTCTGCTTGCAGAACTTCTACAGTCCACCTAAACCCTTCAAGTCTTCAGTTCGAGTTTTAATTTATTTCTTCGTACTTTGTCATTTTCCTTTGTAATTACTGCAATGTCACCTGATCAGTGTTTGAGGGATGACACTTCAGGTTTCTGCTGAGGCCTTCACGGTTAACGTAGCGACCCCGGGGTTGCCGAAGTCCCCACCGTACATCTTCCTCAACAACTATCCCCTACTTACTGGCATCACTCCTACAAGCTCCACAACAATAAATCAGCAGTTGCATGTTTCTTAGTCTACACCCGACTTGTGGAAATGGAAGTCTAGCATATTTCCACAATTTACTTTCAATACACCTACGGCCGCTGCGGTCTCCCTCGCGACTATGTGTATTGCTTCACATGATCTGTCGTCCCGTATTGCTGGCAGCCACGACGTCGGAAGTCGGTACACGCCTTCCTGTTCATATTAGCGGGTCGCTTGGCTATTTCTATGGCCGGCCTTTGTGGACGAGCGGTTCTAGGCACTTCAGTCAGGACCGCGCGACCACTACGGTTTCAGGTTCGAATCCTGCCTCGGGCATGGATGTGTGGATATCCTTAGGTTAGTCAGGTTGAAGTAGTTCTAAGTCTAGAGGACTGATGACCTCCGATGTTAAGTCCCATAGTGCTGACAGCGATTTAAATCATTTTGAGCTATTTCTGTGGCCTCTTTAATCTTGCTCCTACAAGTCTTGCCAGTACGCGAGCTTCACCGAAATCAGTTTGTTTACTACAGTAATCTTGGTCTTCTACCACCGCTGACTTGGCGTGTTGTATCAGTCAGACATCCGTGTGCTGATGGCTCGCCCCATCTAACCTACACACACTAATCCACATTCGTAAACTCACTATTAAGCTGATACTCCGTTTAATAACAGTTGGAAACGGAATCTCTCTATTCATACGAAAAGATTGACAGGTTGAAGAGCAGCCGCCACGGCTTCGTAGCAAGATGCGGTACTTGCTCGACCGTACTACTACCGTCCAGGCCAGCAGCAACCAGCCGTGTCCTCCTGTGCAACTTGAGCCCGCATTTCGCCGGGTCCACACCGTTAGCCTCCCTATCTGTCCATTCCCGTCAGTGTCAACATGGGCGTGACAGCGTTCACGTGGCCACGGCGGCTATCAGACACCCTTGTCCGACCTACTCCAACAGCCCGCTGACCCGTTGTCGCACTCGCGCACCGCCCTCAAATCGTCTCTTGCCGTTGCGCGGGTCCTTTCACAACACCAGAAAAGCCGCTCCGGATGCCGCCATATCCATGCGGACCAGAAAAGTGCTTTTGTGAAGAACGGGTAACGAGCTAGATGGTGACACCACTGCTAAAAAGTTTGCTCTACCACCTTTCTCAGTTTACAACACAAAAATGGACGTCTTTAGAAGGCTCAAGCATTCATCACTGGAATTATTATCCAGGAATCTCTGTAAGCAATCAGGATAAAAATATCAATACAGACACTAAAGTTTCATGGTCGCTTCTCATGTAACAGCGTCTTACTGGAATGTTCTTCTTTGCCATTCGTCATGTCGATAAATAGAGTGAAAATACTATGGCAATGGTGTCCTGAGTATTTGCAACCGCATTGTACCTGCCGTTCGTGTGCACTGTCCATAAACTTCCAAGAATGACACAACCGGTGTTCAAACACGTAAGTAACATGAGTGAGCACTTCGTATTAGTAAACAATAAGTCATAGACACACCAATAAACAAACATAATGGGCGTAATACGCAAACCTACCGGGAAGCTCGGAAGTTCCAATCACATGAAAAACAGAATGTCAACGTTATACCTGTAATCAAAGTAGCTGACCCAAATGAGATATAAATACATGCCTACAAAGCTTTTGACGAAATTGTTTGTAACACTTGTAAGCTGTTCATTTAACATATTTAGATTTCCGCTCCCAACCCGGACTTTTCCAATAGGTCCAACATCCTGCACTTATTCTGTATGTGCAAGAAATGTTGACTGCATCCCAATAAAGGGTCACCATTTCTATAACTGTGCATGGATACAGCAGATTTTTTAAATTATGCGCTAAAAAGCTGGCCTTTATTCCCTAAAACTCAACTTCAAAAAGCAGTCAGAAAGATGTGGTTAGCAGTACACAGGTTACACTGAATTTTGTAGATACCGAATGTATCTTATTCATCAATCTCGTGTTTTAATGCGATTTTATGTTTAAAAAGCTAATAAATGTTAGCTAATTTCTGAGATAAATTACAGGAATATGGAATCGTGACCCTGTTAGCATTCTGTGTGCCTTTCTCATCCACGTTCGTCCGCTGTTTCTTGCTTATTAATTAATTATGTCTTCATGCTATTCGTCAGTTCTTGCTAGCTGTCTTACAATATTCAGATTAGTCGTACTATCCTGTTTACTCATCGTGACCCTAAACGCCCATACCGAACGAGGTGGCGCAGTGGTTAGCACACTGGACTCGCTTTCGGGAGGACGACGGTTCAATCACGCGTCCGGCCATCCTGATTTAGGTTTTCCGTGATTTCCCTAAATCGCTCCAGGCAAATGCCGGGATGGTTCCTTTGAAAGGGCACGGCCGACTTCCTTCCCCGTCCTTCCCTAAAACCGATGAGACCGATGACGTCGCAGTTAGGTATCTTTCCTCAAAACAGCCAAGCCCTAAACGCCCTTTCTATTAAACGTCGAAGGACAGAGAGCCTTTGACAATTCGGATGACAAGAGTTATATTGTATCCAATTATCCGTTGATGTCAATTTCGTGTACGCTGCGAAGGCATGCATGCCGTCTTGTTTTGTGATATTTTTTAGCAAGGAATTGCTATTCGCAATTTTTCCCTGTTCTACAGAGAATTCGAATTTATTGCGCAGATCATTAAATTTATTTACAGTTTCCATAAATTTCCTTTCTTTCCCATAGAGTAAAAGCATTGTAAGTCCACTTAGTGTTTGCAATATCATAGTTTCATCTATAGGATGCAGCGTACTACTGATGATTCTTTTTTTTAGGTAATTAATGATAGAAGTCAACTACGATATGTTGGGGCCCAAAGCCAGTCCGTCTCTCTGCGTATAAAATTTGTTGTGAAAGCACGAAAAACACATGTGAAGAAAAATCGTGTATAATACGAGCAGCATTTTTACGTTGCAGTTAACTTGATCACATCCGGATTAATAAGCAGGAAAATATACAGGTGAGTCTATAGAAAAACAATCTGAAGAGAACAGACACTCTTCTATACAAACTACATATGGAATTAGTTGACCACCAAATGCTATAGTTGCAGATGAAAACCAAGAAGAATGTCAGCTGCACGCAATGCTACTGAAAAATTGTAATAAACGCATGAAGATGTAAGCAATAAGAATAGTACGTTAGTGTAGAACACCATTCCATGAAACCAGCTTCTGTTTTGTATGTAACGAAAGTAGAAATGAAAGGACATAAATCATCCGATAATAAAAACATACGATAAACAGGCAGCGCTCCAAGTGACCTAGCAGCGAACCAACTCTATCAGTTTTACCCCAAGGCATCAGCACAGGTATTAACGGCAGTGGCACGCGTTTCGCGTCTCGTTTCGGCTTAGGTGGGCACCACATCCGCCGTTTGTCCAGGACTGAAAAGGGATGAGGCACTCGTAATTCCATGAGCGCGCACCGAAAGTCAACAACGCCGCAACAGTGGACACCCCTGAGGCCCGTGTTTGCCAAATTGTGTGTATAGGACACGTGGCCAGTACATGTTCACAATCTAACGCCCATACCTGAAAACAGGACACCGTGCCAGTTACTTTTGTTTTTCCTTTTGCTTGTCATCAGGTTCGGTACGGTGCATCACAATTTCCTCTTCTTTGCCATCTACTCATCACAAAGTAGCACTGCCACGCCTTTATTCGTTGCTTACATTCCATCCTGCACAAAAATAACTTCACCACACACAGTCCTTCAGGTCCTGTGGAAAATAACACTGACCTGACATTGGGTTGTGACATGCACATATGCAGGTGGCGGTAGTATCGAGTACACAAGGTACGAGGAGGCAGAGCATTGGCGGAACTGACATGCGCTTCAAGTGATTCATGTGAAAAAAGGTTTCTACGTCCCCCAGGCTGTGGCTAAGCCATGTCTCCGCAATATCCTTTCTTTCAGGAGTGCTAGTTCTGCAAGGTTCGCAGGAGAGCTTCTGTAAAGTTTGGAAGGTAGGAGACGAGGTACTGGCAGAAGTAAAGCTGTGAGTACCGGGCGTCAGTCGTGCTTCGGTAGCTCAGTTGGTAGAGCACTTGCCCGCGAAAGGCAAAGGTCCCGAGTTCGAGTCTCGGTCGGGCACACAGTTTTAATCTGCCAGGAAGTTTCAAGTTTTCTACGTGATTATGGCCGCTCGACGCGTATTAAAGATTTTGATCGCGGAATGTTAGTTGAGAGCTACAAGCATGGGCATTCCATTTCGGAAGTCGTTAGTGAAGTCAATAATTCGTAGTGTCAAGAGTATGCCGAGAATACTGAATTTTAGGCATTTCGTCTCAACATGGAAAACGCGCTGGCCGACGGTCTTCACTTAACAATCGAGAGCAGCGTAGAGTTGTCAGTGCAAACAGCCAAGTAACACTGCGTGAAATAACCACATAAATCATTCTGGGACTTTCGGCGAACCCATCCGTCACGTCAGTATGGCGAAATTTTGGCGTTAATTGGGTATGGCAACAGACAACTGACACCAGTGCTGTTGCTAACAGCACGACATCACCTGCAGCGCCTCTCCTGGGCTCGTGACCGTATGGTTTGGACCCTAGAGGAGTGGAAAATGTGGTCTGGTCAGACAATTCCCTATTTCAGTTGGTACCAGCTAATGGTTGGCTTCGACTGTGGCGCAGTCACCAAGAGGCCATGGACCCAAGTTGTCAACAAGACACTATGGAAGATGGTGGTGGCTCCGTAATAGTGTGAATTGTGTTTACATGGCATTGACTGGGTCCTCTGGTCTAACTGAACCGACCATCGACAGGAAGTGGCTATGTTCGGCTACTGCAGCCGTACAACTACGGAATTTTTGTTAGTGACAATGAGTCCTATTGCCGTTGTCCGCGATTTGTTTGAAGAACATTGTGGACAATTCGAGCTAATGATTTGGCCACTCAGAATAGCCGACATGAATCCCATCGAAAAGTTATGGGGGATAATCGAGAGGTCAGTTCCCGCAAAGAATCCTGCACCGGGAACAGTTCCGCACTTAAACGCAGCTGTAGAAACAGTATGGCTCAATATTTCTACGGGAGACGTCCAACGACCTTTTGCGTCCATACAACATCGAGTTGCTGCACTACGCAGGGCAAAAGAAGGTCTGGCATCCCATCATTCTGTGCCTTCACCACATCTTTTGTCCTCTCCTGGGAGCGTGGTAGCTGACTGGTTTGATGTGGCTCTTCATGAATCCACCTCCTGTGCCAAAGTCTACATCTCTGAGTAGCAAATGAAACCTACATCGTCAATTATTTCCTGGATGTATTCCAATATTGGGTTCCTCTACAGATTTTGCCCTCATCGGCTCCCTCTAGTACCATGGAAGTCATTCCCTCATGTCTTAACACATGTCCTGTCAATCTGTCCCTTCTCCTTGTCAGTATTTTCCACATAATCCTTTCCTCTCCGATTCTGCTCCGAACCTCCTCATTCCTTATCAGTCCACCTAATTTTCAACTATCACCTGTAGTATCACGTCTCAAACGCTTCCATTCTCTTCGGTTCCTGTTTTCCCACAGTCCATGTTTCACTACCATACAATGCTGTCCGCCCCTGGTAGCTGAGTGGTCAGCGCGACAGAAAGTCATACCAAACGGCCCGGGTTCGATTCCTGGCTGGGCAGGAGATTTTCTCTGCTCAGGTACTGGGTGTTGTGTGGTCCTCATCATCATTTCATCCCCACCGACACGCAAGTCACAGAGGTGACGTCAACTCGGACGACTTACACCAGGCGAACGGTGTAAAACACCTTCGTTTGGCAAAAGTGCAGGAATGTGCTGGTGCAATGATTTGAAATTATTAACGTCTCCACAAAGAATTAAAAGGTACGTGTTGGAATACAACAAGTATAATGTTTCACCTCACAGGCTGTGGTTAGTATACGTACAGCCAGCAGTACATGGTGGATATGCTCATACCTAGCACAGTCGCTGAAATGCAACAGTGTCTTGCCGAACTCTAGGTATAACTTTCATGCACTGATCAGCTTTAGCGCAATATACTTTTACTGGTATTCTGCTGAATACTTAGAACACGACTGATATTCTACTACATCTATAAACTGTTATTTGCATACTGTACGGAACTGTTGTGGATAACGTTATGGCAACTTACAGATTTAATAAAATGGTTCAAATGGCTCTGAGCACTATAGGACTTAATAGCTATGGTCATCAGTCCCCTAGAACTTAGAACTACTTAAACCTAACTAACTTAAGGACATCGCACACACCCATGCCCGAGGCAGGATTCGAACCTGCGGCCGTAACGGTCACGCGGTTCCAGTCTGAAGCGCCTAGAACCGCACGGCCTCACCGGCCGGCTATAGATTTAATACCAAAACGGTAGCCCGTGATGCAGATAATGATGAGAGAGCACAAGATTTAGTGATCAGTAGAAAAATGGAGTTCTTAGACTTGCTCGTAAGGTTACTGCATACAACACGATTAGCATAAAGCATGTCGAACGCCAGATTGTTGTAGAACACCTCTTAATCCTTCTTTCCACTTACACCATACAAATGTAACATTCAGGTCAACACGACGCAAAAATTCAATACCAGTTTTGCAAGGAAACGTCTAATAACACATTCGTCCTGTTGTTGACCCTGATATACAAGAATATGTTGTTGAAAATAATAATACAAAATCTAGTATTAATAATAATTACCATACTGAGAACTTTATTTTTAGATGTATCTTGTAATAATAAAAACAATACTAACATTAGTAACAATATGTACTGACCCTTATTTCAGAAAATTTCTTATTACATTGTTCACATAGGGTAAACACGAAACTTTTTAAAATAAAGTTCAGTACACACTTCCTAGAAAACATTACAATATTTTTATTTTCAAACGTTTTGTGAGTTTGCCATGTGAAGTTAGGATACAAGTAGTCACACAAATTTCGGCAAAACCATAAATATCAAACAACAGTTTTCAATACTTGCAGGGAGTTTTGAAAGCATTAACATTATTATATTTTAAAACTTTTGCTCTTAGTCACTGCTGTCTGCTCACAAATAGGTAACATGTGTTTTGCAACGTCTTCATTATATTTTCTTCACAATGTGTTGGTTTTACGGCAATAGCCTGCTGCACTCAGCTTGCAGGCACTGTAGTAGATTCGTTTGTTGTCACTCATTCTGATACGCTTGCCGTACCTTCATGGATTTGGATGCACCTGAACACACCCAGAGAACCCTGTGTTCTTCGGAAATGCATTATTCATATAATGTGTTCCGCTCCCAGTGACTTTCCAAGAATATTCTGCTCTACATATTTGACACCTCTGTTACATCATTTACAAGCTTCTTATAAATACTCCTTCAAATGAATTTTTGACGCCACTTATTCTGTTGGTTGCATAGCTGTAACTCCTTGGCTACTCTTCCTGATATTCGAAGTCGACAGGCGACCATGTTGTTCTCGTCGCCCTACAACTTCCATTCTGCACTCTAATTTTTAGAAAGTAAAGACTGCAAACTTCTTGTACATACTGTGGACTCCCTTCTGTTGAGGAATTTATTAGGTCTTCCAACTCAAGCATCAGTCGATGATGTAAATACCATGGTGTCATAATTCAAACAGAGCAGAAACAATAAAAATTTCTAGTAACTGAGAAACGTAAAACAATTTCGTGAGAAAAGCGAGAAACGTGCACATTAATCTAAAATACAGAGTGTTTGTTGATTGTTAAAAGGAAATGCGAAAGATAAATATCGTTCTAACCCTTTAGTGTAACTGAAAACTAAAGAAAATATTGACGTCTACATCTATATCCACATAGATACTCCGCAATCCACAATACGGCACTTGGCGGAAGGTACCCCGTACCATTACTATTCATTTCCTTTCTCGTTCAACACGCAAACAGAGCGAGGGAAAAATTCTGTCTATATGCCTCCGTATGAGTCCTAACTTCTCGTATCTTATCTTTGTGGTCGTCCCGTGCAGTATACGTTGTAGGCAGTAGAATCGTTCTGCAGTCAGTTCCAAATAGCTGCTCTATAAATTTTCTTAATAGTGTTCCTCGAAAACAATGTCGCCTTCCCTCCTGGGATTCCCATTTGAGTTCCTTAAGCATGTCCATAACACTTGCGTGTTGTTCGAATCTACCAGTAACAAATCTAGCAGCGCGGCTCTGAATTGCTTCGATGTCTTCCTTTAATCTGACTTGCCACTTATCCCAAACACTCTAGCAGTACTTAGGAACTGGTCGCACTAGTGTCCTATATGCGTTCTCCTCTACAGATTCAACTTTCCTAGAATTCTCCCAATAATCCGAAACCGATCATTGGCCTTCCCTACCACAGTTCTTACATGCTCGTCCCATTTCAGATCACTTTGCAACTTTATGCCCAGAAATTTAAACGACTTGTCATGCGTGATACTACTAACGCTGTATTCGAACATTACGGGCTATTTCTTTCTGTTCAACTGCATTAACTTACATTGATCTACATTTACAGCTAGCTGCCATTCTTCACACCATTTTCGTATAATTTATCTTGTATCCTCCTACAGTCACTCAGCTTCGACACCTTACTGTTCACCACAACATCTGCCGGCCGGAGTGGCCGAGCGGTTCTAGGCGCTACAGACTGGATCCGCACGACCGCTACGGTCACAGGTTCGAATCCTACCTCGGGCATGGATGCGTGTGATGTCCTTAGGTTAGTTAGGTTTAAGTAGTTCTAAATTCTAGGGGACTGATGACCTGAGCAGTTACGTCCCATTGTGCTCAGAGCCATTTGAACCACCACAACATCATCAGCAAACAAACGTAGATTGCTACCCACCCTGTCCACCAAATCATTTATGTATGTAGAGAATAACTGCGGTCGATATCACACTTCCCTGGGGCACTCCTGACGATACCCTTGTCTCTAATGAGTACCGGTCGTTGAATGCAACATACTGGGTTCTATAACTTCATAAGTCTTCGAGTCACTCACATATCTGCGAACCCATTCCATATTCAGGTGCCTTCTTTAATAGCCCGTATTTGGGTACCGTGTCAGACGCTTTCCGCAAATCTATAAATATGGAATCTGCCTATTGCCCTTCATCCACAGTTCGCAGTATGTCATATGAGAAAAGGGCAAGGTGAGTTTTGCACGAGTGATGCTTTCTAAATCAACGCTGATTCGTGGATATCAGATTCTCTGTTTCAACAAAATTTGTTACATTCGAAGCGAGAATATGTTCAAGGATTGTAGCAAACCGTTGTTAGGAACATCGGACTTCCAATTTGCGGGTATATTCTTTTATCCTTCTAATTTACACAAGCCAAATGTGCTTTTTTTTAGTCGTTTGGGACTTTGTGCTTGGCGAGACATTTGCGATAAATGGAAGGTAGGTAACGGGCCAACGCTGTAGAGTACTGTCTGAGAAACCGAACTGAGAGTACATCCGGACATGGTGACTTATTTATTTTCAGCTCTTTCACTTGTTTCTCTACACGAAGTATGCTTATTACTATGTCATCCATACAGCAATCTGCTCGGTGGTCAAACGACTGTATGTTTGTGCGATACTCCTGCGTAAACCTATTCTTCAACTTGAAATTTAAAATTTTGGCTTTCGTTTCGCCATCTTCAATTGCCACACCAGACTAGTCAACACCTGAGTGGATGGAAGCCCACTTAGCCATAATACATAAAGTTAGAACTTTATCGGCTTCTCTGCTAGACTTTCTGCTATGGTGTGACGGTGGAAGTCAGCGCATGCTTCGCGCGTGCATTTTATCACAGGCATACGAATCTTTACCAACCTCTTCTTGTCTTCATTTACTCGTTCTCTTTTGGACCGAGAGTGAAACAGTCTTTGCTGCATTAGCATTATACGAATGTCGTCCTTAAACCACTTCCTAGGTACACACATTTCCAGTCCAAGACTTACAGACTGTTTAAACTTTAACCGTAAATCCTCTACGTTCATTGTACCGTAACTCACTGATGTGAACTCAGTGTATAAGCGAGCTGCTAATAACTGCTTATCTCCTGATTCTAGCAGAGGCACTATCGTAGCCTTCTTAGCATGCGAATAATAATAATTGCGTCGGGTCTCTATGACCTGATCATTACATGTGTAAGGAAGGAGAAACACACAGCAGTCAGTCGCAATCCCATTAGTTTTATTATTCTTGCCAATCAAGATTTCAGCTATAAATAGACATTTTCGTAATATTTACGTTACAATTCAACAGACTCAAGATATTTCACGTCACGATATGTTCTTCGTATATTACGAGGTGAAGTGCCACTAGTGTGTTGAATTGTAACGAAACTGCACTGGAGAGGCTATTTATAGCTGAAATCAAAATTTCTAAGGGTATTAAGAACTAGTGGGACTGCGACTGACTTCTGTGTGCCTCTCGTTCCTTACAACCCACGGTCACGGTGCAGAAAGTGTAACAACTTTTTTGACTTATTTTGTATCTGTATCTACATCTCAAAGTACGAGGTGCATTCAAGTTCTAAGGCCTCCGATTTTTTTCCTAATTAACTACTCACCCGAAATCGATGAAACTGGCGTTACTTCTCGACGTAATTGCCCTGCAGACGTACACATTTTTCACAACGCTGAGGCCATGATTCCATGGCAGTGGCGAAGGCTTCTTTAGGAGTCTGTTTTGACCACTGGAAAATAGCTCAGGCAATAGCAGCACGGCTGGTGAATGTGCGGACACGGGGAGTGTCTTTCATTGTTGGAAAAAGCCAAAAGTCATTAGAAGCCAGGTAAGGTGAGTAGGGAGCATGAGGAATCACTTCAAAGTTGTTATCACGAAGAAACTGTTGCGTAACGTTAGTTCGATGTGCGGGTGCGTTGTCTTGGAGAAACAGCACACTTGCAGCCCTTCCCGGACGTTTTTGTTGCAGTGCAGGAAGGAATTTGTTCTTCAAAACATGTTTGTAGGATGCACCTGTTACCGTAGTGCCCTTCGGAACGCAATGGGTAAGGATTACGCCCTCGCTGTCCCAGAACATGGACACCATCATTTTTTCAGCACTGGCGGTTACCCGAAATTTTTTTGGTGGCGGTGAATCTGTGTGCTTCCATTGAGCTGACTGGCGCTTTGTTTCTGGATTGAAAAATTGCATCCACGTCTCATCCATTGTCACAACCGACGAAAAGAAAGTCCCATTCATGCTGTCGTTGCGCGTCAACATTGCTTGGCAACATGCCAAACGGGCAGCCATATGGTCGTCCGTCAACATTCGTGGCACCCACCTGGATGACAATTTTCGCATTTTCAGGTCGGCATGCTTGATTGTGTGCACCGAACCCACAGAAATGTCAACTCTGGAGGCTATCTGTTCAACAGTCATTCGGCGATCCCCCAAAACAATTCTCTCCACTTTCTCGATCATGTCGTCAGACCGGCTTGTGCGAGCCCAAGGTTGTTTCGGTTTGTTGTCACACGATGTTCTGCTTTCATTAAACTGTCGCACCCACGACACATCCATAACTCCATCACCACATGTCTCCTTCAACTGTCGATGAATTTCAATTGGTTCACACCACCCAAATTCAGAAAACGAATGATGGCACGCTGTTCAAGTAAGGAAAACGTCGCCATTTTAAGTATTTAAAACAGTTCTCATTCCCGCCGCTGGCGGTAAAATTCTATCTGCCGTACGGTGCTGCCATCCCTGGGACGTATTGACAATGAACGCAGCCTCATTTTAAAACAATGCGCATGTTTCTACCTCTTTCCAGTCCGGAGAAAAAAAATCGGAGGCCTTAGAACTTGAATGCACTTCGTAAATTTGCAATTTGCTTGTGTATTATGATGTATCTCACACGGAAAGTCTTTGACTATGTATAAATATCTCAGTTATATATTTTCAACGATGTTGCTTAAATTATGCTTGTGAATTTTAATAACTACTGAAATTATTGTTGTATAATGAAACTTAAATGACTTGATCCGTAGTTGGGGAATGTAGTGTTGAATGTAAAAGATGTGAGGAAGCCCGATAGCTACAGAAGCAGCCTAGCGAAGTGCAAAAGGTGTGGTTGGCATGCAACTGGGTACTCGTCCTTTGTGACGGGTAAGGAGTCTGCGTTGAACAGTGCTGTGGTTAACACCTCGCTAGTAGTAGCGGATCATTGTGGCTCATATTCCTGAATGTAAGGACAAATGTAAGGATGTAGAGGCTTATCTCACTAGGGGTAAGATAGATACTGCCTACAGGAAAATTAAAGAGACCTTTGGAGATATGAGAACCACTTGTATGAACATCAAGTGCTCAGATGGAAACCCAGTTCTAAGCAAAGAAGGGAAAGCAGAAAGGTGGAAGGAGTATATAGAGGGTCTATACAAGGGCATTGTACTTGAGGACAATATTATGGATATGGAAGAGGATGTAGATGAAGATGAAATGGGAGATACGATACTGCGTGAAGAGTGTGACAGAGCACTGAAAGACCTAAGTCGAAACAAGGCCCCCGGAGTAGACAACATTCCATTGGAACTACTGACGGCCTTGGGAGAGCCAGTCCTGACAAAACTCTACCATCTGGTGAGCAAGATGTATGAAATAGGCGAAATACCCTCAGACTTCAAGAAGAATATAATAATTCCAATCCCAAAGAAAGGAGGTGTTGACAGATGTGAAAATTACCGAACAATCAGTTTAATAAGCCACAGCTGCAAAATACTAACACGAATTCTTTACAGACGAATGGAAAAACTAGTAGAAGCCGACCTCGGGGAAGATCAGTTTGGATTCCGCAGAAATACTGGAACACGTGAGGCAATACTGACCTTACGACTTATCTTAAAAGAAAGATTAAGGAAAGGCAAACCTACGTTTCTAGCATTTGTAGACTTAGAGAAAGCTTTTGACAATGTTGACTGGAATACTCTCTTTCAAATTCTAAAGGTGGCAGGGGTAAAATACAGGGAGTGAAAGGCTATTTACAATTTGTACAGAAACCAGATGGCAGTTATAAGAGTCGAGGGACATGAAAGGGAAGCAGTGGTTGGAAGTGAGTGAGACAGGGTTGTATCCTCTCCCCGAAGTTATTCAATCTGTATATTGAGCAAGCAGTAAAGGAAACAAAAGAAAAATTCGGAGTAGGTATTAAAATCCATGGAGAAGAAATAAAAACCTTGTGGTTTGCCGATGACATTGTAATTCTGTCAGAGACAGCAAAGGACCTGGAAGAGCAGTTGAACGGAATGGACAGTGTCTTGAAAGGAGGATATAAGACGAACATCAACAAAAGCAAAACGAGGATAATGGAATGTAGTCGAATTAAGTCGGGTGATGCTGAGCGAATTAGATTAGGAAATGAGACACTTAAAGTAGTAAAGGAGTTTTGCTATTTGGGGAGCAAAATAACTGATGATGGTCGAAGTAGAGAGGATATAAAATGTAGACTGGCAATGGCAAGGAAAACGTTTCTGCAGAAGAGAAATTTGTTAACATCGAGTATAGATTTAAGTGTCAGGAAGTCATTTCTGAAAGTATTTGTATGGAGTGTAGCCATGTATGGAAGTGAAACATGGACGGTAAATAGTTTGGACAAGAAGAGAATAGAAGCTTTCGAAATGTGGTGCTACAGAAGAATGCTGAAGAATTGATGGGTAGATCACATAACTAATGAGGAGGTATTGAATCGGATTGGGGGAGAAGAGAAGTTTGTGGCACAACTTGACCAGAAGAAGGGATCGGTTGGTGGGACATGTTCTGAGGCATCAAGGGATCACCAATTTAATATTGGAGGGCAGCGTGGAGGGTAAAAATCGCAGGGGGAGACCAAGAGATGAATCCACTAAGCAGATTCAGAACGATGTAGGTTGCAGTAAGTACTGGGAGATGAAGAAGCTTGCACAGGATAGAGTAGCATGGAGAGCTGCATCAAACCAGTCTCAGGATTGAAGACCACAACAACAACATTCCTGAATAGTTTAAGGGCAGTATTTATAGTCCTTGGATGCTGCATTTGGTGGTTCCATTATCATATCATGACTTATGGCCGCATAATTATAATTCCGACGTCAAGAACATATGTAACACGGCGATGCCAAAAATATTGCTATGACTGCATCGCCGCCAGATTAATACCCACTGTAAATAGCACCACCAGTTCCACGAGCCTTCCAGTAATTTGTCTATATTTGGCACTTTGAAAATCAACCAGGTATTTGTGAAATATGGTTGACTTTAATAATAATCGTGTTGTTGTTCAAGGCTCTATCTAATACCCATGATTATGTGGAATCACGAACCTGGACAGGAATTCTGTCCTAGTGAATTTGATTCCGAGTGTCCTGATATATTATGAGAAAATTTTTGCGTTTGAATTTCATGTTGTGTTGTCACTAGTGCAGCCAATTATGTTTTTGAGTAGATCAAAAAGCCGTTTATAAATGCACGATTTTTATATAAAGTGTTATAGTTTATTGTGCTTTACTTAATGAATAATTAATGATAAGAATATTTACCAGTTTTGCTAATGGGAATGGTTGTTCAAACCATGAAATTTATATGCCCTCATGTACTAGGCTAGTTAGTTAATGAAGCAATGAAAAGGCTCCTTCATAGCCACTGTAGTTACATTTGCATTCTGTTTAGTTGCTTCAAACCGATTTCAAGAAGGAACTATTTGCTGTGTTACCTATTCTAATGCAATTTGGTTAGTGTACAGCATATAGATACTGTACTAAGCAATGTAGTTATAGATTATGATCATTAGCAGAGTTCCTGGTTTAAATTCAGAATCAATTCTAGCTTTCCCCGGTCTTGTACTTCTACTAATTTCATATGTGTCGGAAGTTGGTTTTATAAACTGTTGCACGTACATTATTTAAGGAACCTGTTGTTTAGAGGATTGCGTTAGTGTTCACTATTTCATTGGACATTTGTTTCTTAATAAAGCATTTATCAGGAAGGATACGTTATCATATTGAGTGATGAACAGATGTAAGGAAAAAGTTTAGTGTGTGTGTTAAGGAAGGTTAGGTTAGCCATAACACAGCCTTCCCCTTGATCAATTATGCTTCACACGAGAATGTCTAATTAGGCTGGCGACCGGTTTTAATATGTAGTCTTACAACTTTCGTGCTGGGAGAACGACTATTCCTGACGATTATTCCTTACCCACCTGTTTACTGCTATACTCTGCTGGAGTGTTTCGAAAGCGAATCCCAATTTGATTGCTCTGTTTCCGTAAGGTTCTCTCACGGAGAATTTAGAAAAAAATTCTGACAGATGTGTAACGTTAGCATCGATTGCCATTTAAGGTGGTTAGTGGTACTGTTATAACTGGTGACCATGACAAGTCGTTCATTGTTTTTGATCATAAAAAACAATACTCAACTAGTGAAAAACTAGTGTGGTTCGAGTAGTGAATGTCCAGTGGCATGACGGTGCAATCAAGTCTAGTAGACTGAACATCACTAGCCATGGCAAATGAAAGTAAATTTTAATATACATTCAGCCGGCCGGTGTGGCCGAGCGGTTCTAGGCGCTTTAGTCTGGAACCGCGCGGCCGCTACGGTCGCTGATTCGAATCCTGCCTCGTGCATGGATGTGTGTGATGTCCTTAGGTTGTTGCTGTTGTGGTCTTCAGTCCAGAAACAGGTTTGATGCAGTTCTCCATGCTACTGTATCCTGTGCAAGCTTCTTCATCTCCCAGTTCCTACTGCAACATAAGTCCTTCTAAATCTGTTTAGTGTATTCATCTCTTGGTCTCCCTCTACGATTTTCACTCTCCACGCTGCCCTCCAATACTAAATTGGTGATCCCTTGATGCCTCAGAATATGCCGTACTAACCGATCCCTTCTTTTAGTCAAGTTGTGCCACAAATTTCTCTTCTCTCCATTTCTATTCAATACGTCCTCATTAGTTATGTGATCTACCCATCTAAACTTCAGCATTCTTCTGTAGCAGTCCTTAGGTTAGTTAGGTTTAAGTAGTTCTAAGTTCTAGGGTCCTGATGACCTTAGCTGTTAAGTCCCATAGTGCTCAGAGCCAATTTTTGTAATATACATTCAGAATGGAGAAAGGTGTGAATGCAGCAACTGAACCGAGTGAATGAAAAGAAATAGTGTTGGGTGGCATGGTAAATGCTGTCGGTAGCAATAATAGTTGTTCACGCGAGAATATAACAGATGGGTCCAGGGATAAGCCGCTAGCCTACACGCAATATCACGAATACGTAAATGACCAGATGGAGATGTGAGACCGTCCCAAGTCATACAGGTAAAAATAGAGAACTAAATGATGTGGACCTTGTAGACGATAGTAGGTATGTGAACAAATTAGTTGAAATGTTTGATTCGTCACAAATAAAGAATGAACCGAAAGAAGCACATGAGGAAGAGGCAGAACACGAAAATTCGATAGAACAAGAAAATTGACAACTGTTGACTGTGATTGACTGTTCAACAATGTTGGCCGACCAAAGTGAAAACACAACTCATTGGTCCCGACAACCGAGTTGCAAGTCATCGTAAAACCCAAGGTAGCAATCTTGAAACAGTAAAAACACAGGTTAGCGATCTCAAAAGTGAAATGAAGTTTCATAACACAAAAACAAGTGAAAATATTAAACAGGTAGACCTAAAACAAGGTTCTTTAAGATCTGCAATTACTGAAATGAAACATGAAATTATTCTATATATGAAAACATGATTAATATGCATTGATACATTAATAATTTATTAATAAAAGTTTAGATGTTGAAATCATTAACATCTAGGAAAAAATAGAACCATTGGCAGTAGCGAAAGTGGAAGAAAAATCTTTCGGTTTGAAAACTGAAGTGGTAGGAGAGGGAAAGAACGAAATTTCACATTTGATAAGACCAGTTTCAGATACTGAAACAATTTTAAGGAAACATGTTGTTGAATGCAAGCACAAGTGTGGTCAAAACACTTCACAAATTCAACTTAAAATTTCTGACGTTGAATGTAAAATAAGAGACGGGCGTGGTGTATCTAGTAACGGAACTTCACTTAACAAATTGTTGGAATGCGACCAAAGATTCGATGCTGTCAAGAAATATAATACATGGCATCCATTAGATTTCGTAAAGAACTGGGAAAGAAATTTTTCTGATTATTTGGGTATATCATCAGGAAAAGATGAATGTGATGATCAGCGCCTTGGAAGGTGATGCAAAGGACTGCTGACAACCTGAATAATGAGAAAATGACTTTTAATGAATTTAAACAGAAATTCACTGATGAATGTTGGCCTGCACAAAAGTAAGACTGATTATGGCGGGCGTTTATTATGGCTAAACTCTGTGATAATAGGGGTAGGAATTCCTTAAAAGACTTCTGCGAGTACTGGTACCGGAAGTGATACACTTACGACGCAGGCAATTAGGATCTGTAATTACCTAAAAACTATTGAAAAAGGTCCCAGCAGATTCTGAAAGATACATAGGAAGCAACCACCGGAGCATTTTAGTGTTTTTAGAATCGGTGAAAGATGAAGACCACTGGAAAGGGAACAGGGATAACTGCCAGCATAGTACAAACAGAAACAACCGTAATCATGACGAACAAAAGGAAGGTGATGGTTAATGCATCAATGTGATTCAAAGAGGTATAGGTAGGTGTAGGGGCAGTGGAAGAGAAATCGCTGCCTGTCGCAGTAGAGGTTTCCCCGTACGAAACGCATACCCGAGCGATACAGAAAATTAAATACTGCCGATGTCGAGGGCAAACTGACGCGGGCAGATTTTACCAGGTCAGACGAAGTAACTTTTACCAAAATAGTCACCGAATAATGAAACAGGACATCAGCTGCACGGAATGAAACAGGAATTAGCCACACGTCAAAGCACGAACAGTACGTACAATGAGAGGTGCACGCTTCAGTGATTCCCTGGTAACCGGCAGTGGTCCTGGCAATAGCAAACTTATAAGCCATCAGAGAGCAAGGAACATTGCGAATGTTCCAGCTGTTCCAAGAGAAGCAATATGTGTGCTGGCGGTACAGGATGTAAACGTCACATTAGATGGAAGCGAAACCGCGACGGCAAATAATAGTTCCGTAATCGTGGAAAGAGGGGCGGATTTATAGACGTAAGACACGACAAGAGTAGCAGTACAAACAGTAGTAAACGACTTGGCCCATTGTTAGGGAAACTAGAGTTGAATGTAAATGATGTGGGGAAGCCCCACAGCTATGGGAGTAGCCTGGCAGGCAGGAAAAGGTGTGGTTCGCGTGCAACGTCAATTCATCCTTTGTGATGGGTACGGAGTCTCGTCTGAGCAGTGCTTCGGTCCTCGGATGCTGCGTTTGGTGATTCCATTCTCATATCATAGTTTAGGGCATTATAATTATAATTTCCAGGTCAAGAAGTTATGTAACTTGGCGAGGCCACCAATATCGCTATGATGGTGTCGCCGCCAGATTAATAGCCATTGCAAATAGCGCCACCAGTGGCACCACCGTTCCGCTAAAGTGTTTATATTTTGCATTCTGTAAATGGACTAGGTATTTGTGAAATTTGGTTGATTTTAATAACAATCGTGGTGTTGTTAAAAACTTTATCTTATACCCGTCATTATCCCAAGTCACAAATCTTGACAGGAATTCAATCCTAGTGAATATGATTCTGAGTATTCCGATTTATTATGGAGAGCTTGAATTTAATGTTGTGTTGTCATTTGTGCAGCCTATTACATTTTTGAGTGGGACAGAAACTGTTTGTCAAAGCACATTTGTTATTTAAAGAGTTACAGTTTCCTGTGCTTCAGTCAATTAATAATTAACGATACGAATACTTACCATTTCTCATATAAACTGTAGTAGTTTTGTTAATGAGCAATGTTCTTGAAACCATGAAAGTTAAAGGCCCTCAGGTACAAGGCAAGTTAGTTGATGAAGCAATGCATAGGCTGCTTCAGATTAGATTTTCAGTTAGATTTTCATTCTGTTTAGTTGCTTCAAACGGAGATTAAGAAAGAACTGTTTACTGTTTTACATATTTAAGGCAAGGTGGTTAATGCACAGCATAGAGACCCTGTACTAAGCAATGAATTTTTAGGTTATGGTCATTAGCAGAGACCCAGGTTTAAAAATAAAATCATATCAAGCATTTCACTGTCCCGTGTTGCTACTTATTTCATGTGTGTCGATAGATGTTTTTATAGACTGTTGCACCTAGTTCAGTTAATGTATGTGTTTTTGCTTTTCACTATTCCACTAGCAAATGTTTTTTAATAACGCATTTATCTGGAAGGATAAATTACCGTGTTTTAATATGAACAGATATAAGAAATGTGTTTAGTGTGTGTGTCAAGGGAGGGTAGGTTAACCTTAACACTACCTTCCGCGTGTTCAGTTTGCTTGACACAAGAATGCCTAATTAGGCTGGCGACCGATTTTAATATGTAGTGTAACAACCGGCTTTTGTGCTGGGAGAACAACTGTTCCTGACTCACCTGTTTACTGTTGGTTATACTCAGCTGGAGAGTTTCGGAAAGAATCGCAGTTTGATTGTTCTGTTTACATTAGGTTATCTCACGGTGAACTTTTAAAAATTTCCTGCGAGGGAAGCAATTAAAAGTTGTGTGGCCTCATGACCACTAAACAAACAGCACTGATTCGAATCTGTGGAAAACATTAATATTTGGGTGAACATTTGTAAAACTCTAATTTCTCTCTCTCTCAAACCCCACTCTATGCTGAGAGAGGGAGAGTTTTAGTTTTAGAGAATCAAAATTTACGAAGTAAATAAGTATTTTTTATTTATCGGTAGCCATTTTCCATGCAAAAATGAGAACATGGATTTTCTCTAATTATAGCGTCAACTGCCAAGAATCAAAACAAATGTTTAAGACTAAATGCACGTAGTTATTTTATATAGGATCGGATTCTGTAATAAAGAAGGGCGAAGGGGTTACCTTTTGAAATTTTGAAGTTGCCTCCCACCCCACCCCCCAAGGGACTGGGATGGCAGGCAAATTTTAGTGCTAGCAGATGTCCTCATGGAAAATAATCAACTTTGGATTCTACACATTATTTCGTGTGAAGCTTATTTTTCGACTTATTCTGTTTGTAAATTTAAAATTTACACCCTGTATTTTAGAATAGTTTTATACCAATATAGCTTATGTAGTTCTGAAAAAGTCGTCAAATGTCAAGAAGGACCTTTGGTATTTAGATAATGGGAAATGAAGTTTATGAAAGCATATTTGTCATATAAACCCAAGAGAACAGCTGTTTAGACGAATCTTGTATCTAGTTCAGTTATTGCCGTCAAAATACGCTCACATATACGTAAGGTGGTGACAATATAAAGAAAATACGGTCACAGAAACAAGTATAATGTTCATGACGAGCGTAATAGTTTCTCGTACGAACCTGGAGTAACTGAAATTGGTTTGTTATTACAGCGTTGACGCAACCATACGGCCGAATAAAATGGTGATTATGATAGGTGACATACGTTTGGGAATTCCATTTTTGGTACGTCAGATTCTTGCTGCCGCACATTCCAGTCCACACAGAGAAACTTGTAGCCACACCGCGTCGTTCGGTCAACTGATGACAAAACGTAATGGAAGTCGCTCTTAAGTAGAACCATTCGGAGTGTTGCAGAGTGATCGCCCTACGTAGTACTGTCACATTCCATACCTTCGGAAACAATCTGAACTAACGACGAAATACTCCGCTGGCGCTCTGGTCTTCCTCAGTCCAGGAATGAAGATAAATGTTGTTATGCGGGGACCGATAATGACAGGAGACTCACTGCAAATACGTCGTCCTCAACCGCATTCCGTGGTATTAGCTCCGGTCCCATGAATCACCAGTGATTTGCGAGAGTTCTGCGGATAATGGATGGCGCAAATCGCGGAAGCGGCGTTACGTCATTTGTTGCTCTGCAGTTGGAGGGAGGGGGGTTACCAAGGGCCTTTCTAAATGAGGAAAATGACACCACTCTGTCCATAAATACCCATATAAGCCTACGTAAACATATAAATATACTCTCGCTCCCTTTCTCTCTCTCTCTCTCTCTCTCTCTCTCTCTCTCTCTCTCACACACACACACACACACGTACACAAACACACACAAATGTATTTAGAGAGAACCAACAAAATCTTTACCCCTTAGTCTTGAAAACGCAACGCGAACCTTTCGTCAGCGAGTGTTGCCAGTGCGTTTAGTTTGATGATGACCACTGCACCAGTGCACTGTCCTATCTAGAGATGCCTATTTCTCCTCAACTGTACAGCCTAATGAGATGTTCCTTATGGCAGTATTTATAGTCTTAGAGAACTTCAAGCTTATCTCGTCATTCATTAGTACTTCCGTATCTGATTTCCTTGCGCATTGCTTCTTACTGACTAATCTCTTAAACTTCAGCCTATTCTTCACCACTGCTACATTGTGATCTGTTTTCATAGCTGCTGCTGCTTACGCCTTGCAATCTTCGTCTAAACATGGCATAATATAACTGAAAACGTCTCGTATCACAGAGAATTTTCCAAGTATGCCTCCTCCTCTTGTGATTCTTGTACAGAATATTCGCTATTACTAGCTGAAATTTATTATAGAACTCAATTAGCCATTCTCCTCTCTTGTTCCATGTTCCAAGCTCATTTTCTTCTATAACCGTATCTTTCCCCATAATTGCAGTCCACTTCCCCATGACTATTAGAATTTCATGTCCCTTTAGGTTATGTAATACCCTTTCGTTATCCTCATATACTTTCTCTATCTCGTCATATTCAGTTGGCGACATCGACATGTAGAGCTGAACTATTTTCTTCGGCGGTGGTCTGCTGTCGATTCTGTTATGAACAATCCTATCACTGAACTATTCACGGTAACACACTCTCTGCCCTACTTTAACACACTCTCTGCCCTACATTCCTATTTATAATGAATCCTACTCCCTTTACTGTTGATAATACCGTATACCCATCTGACCAGATATCCTTGTCTTCTTTACTTTGTAGTCCACTAACCCCTGTTATATCTAGACAGAGCCTTTGCCTTTCCATTTTCAGGTTTTCTATTCATCCTACAGTGTTCAAGATTCTGACATCCACGACCCGACTTGTAAAACGTTACCCTTTCGTTGGTTACTCAATCTTTTTCTGATGGTCACCTCCCACTTGGGCGTCCCCTCCGGGAGATCCGAGTGGAGGACTATTCCGGAATCTTTCACCAATGGAGAGATCGTCATGACACTTTTTCAATTACAGGCCACATGTCCTGTGGATACACATTATTTGTCATGAGTGCAGTGGTTTCCGTTGCCGGCTACATCCTCATGCCGTTGATCATTGGTGGTTCATTCGCCTTTACTGGCAGTTTCGCACCCCAAGGACAAGAAAGTGTCCTTAACCTCAGTCCGCTCCTCTGGTCTCTTTGATAAGGCCGTTGGCAAAGTGAGGGCGTCTTCTTAAGCCGGAAGTCTTCGGCTACCCATGGTGATCAGTAATCAAAAGTTAAGCAGTGGCGGGTTTTGAATCTGGGACCGAGAACTCTTCGATTGCTAATCATAGACGCTACGCCTAGCACACTGTACCAGAACCGATGAACAGCTATTTCAATAGCGAATTATATCATCGACAGTCTTTGATCTTGAATTTTAATCCCACTACTGAACCTTCCATTTATTACCGTCATTGCTTTTTTGATATATGGACTGAAGTAGGAGCGTAACAATAAATAGCTGTCTCAGATCCTTTTTAACCCAGAAACGTCATTCTCGGTTTTCCATTTTTTGGTTAGTATTGGTTCTTGTACACATGGTATATTGTCCATCGTTCCTTACAGCTTACTCATATTTTTCTAACAAATTCGGGCATCTTGCTCTAATTAACTTTTTCGATAACTTTTTCCGGAAAAATAAAACTGTGAAAAAATTTTGACTTTAGTTAAAGTGTTGTTGCCATTATCAAACACAAGGAGGGATCTCTGCTGCCCTTTCCTTTTCGAAAGCTAAAATATTTTATTTATAGTTCTTTAGGGTATTATTCTTGTCCGCTGCTTAGATGCGCGAGGTGTTAAGCTAATTATGCGCTAGTTCTTGTACATACATGCCCTTGTTATTTTAGGAACTGTGTGGATGATATTTTTCCGCCGGCCGGTGTGGCCGAGCGGTTTAGACGCTTCAGTCTGGAACCGCGTGACCGCTACGGTCGCAGGTTCGAATCCTGCCTCGGGCATGGATGTGTGTGATGTCCTTAGGTTAGTTACGTTTAATTAGTTCTAAGTTCTAGGCAACTGATGACCTCAGAAGTTAAGTCGCATAGTGCTACGGTCGCAGGTTCGAATCCTGCCTCGGGCATGGATGTGTGTGATGTCCTTAGGTTAGTTACGTTTAATTAGTTCTAAGTTCTAGGCAACTGATGACCTCAGAAGTTAAGTCGCATAGTGCTCAGAACCATTTGAACCATTTTTTGATGATATTTTTCCGAGCGTCTATGATATGCCTCCACACTCACTGATTCTACACACTAACCTCAGTATTCACTTTCTTACCATTTTCCCAATGATTTCAGGAAATGAATGTTATCTATCTGTTCTACCTCATTCTTGTTCACAACTATCCCAAAGCTCTATTAAATTCTGACTTTAGTACTGGATCCCCTAAGTCTTTCACATCGATATCCATTCCTTCATCATCCACGTCTTCAGACAGGCCCCGTCCTTGTAGGGGCCCTCACTGTACACTTTCCACTTATCCGCTCTCTCCTCTCTGCTTATTCGTGCAATTCCTGAGTTGCAGCAGTTGCTTTTGATTTCAACGTTGATTGTTTGACTCCTCTCTATGCTGAATCCTTTCCTCCAAAGACCGTTTCTTTTTAGACATCCCATTTGTTCTGCAGCCACTTGGCCATTGCTTATCTGAATTAACTGTTTATTTCATTTTTAGGCACTTGTATTCCTCTATTTCCATCTTTCATCGATCAGTTGAAGTATTTATTAATTGTTTCTGAGCCATTGCACGCCAGTTGGATGTACCTACGTACGAGTATCTTTTTTGCCTCTTATACAACTAGCGGTCACCTCTTCAGTATCGACTATAGGGTGTAATGGTGGGGAGTGGATACTTATCAGTGCTCACTTAGTGAGAGAACGCCAGAGAAAAGCAATCCTGTATGGAGTTCTTGGTGTGAATTCTGGTGCGATACTTGTCACAGCTGCGCACTTCTTACGGACTAGAGTGGCCAACCGAAGGGGCACGCCTGTATCATCGTGATGTTTCGAAGCGCGACGCCGCTAGAGGGTTCGCTGGCCTGGGTATAGCGGACGGAAACTACTGCTGCACGTGTTGGGAGGAACCATGGCTGTATGTCTCTTGTGATACGGCAGTGCGATGGTGACTTCTCACCTGTATCGTGAGCATCCTGTGGGTCTGGCTTGATTTTTCCGCTTGTTGCGAAGACTTCCTTTATTAAATTCTTTAGCTCTGAAAAATTTCCTTTGGCTATTGCTGTTCCTTTGTGGAAACATATCAGCCTTGCCACTGTCTAGTTGTCTGCCACCGTGAATTACCTTGCAAAAATGAAAAGAAAGAAAGGGAAGAGTGTCCGGTCTGCCTTCTCACATGTGTCGTGAACATCCTACAGATCTGGCTTTTTGCGACGATTTCCTTTGTTTAACGGTGAGCTCTAATAAATTTCCTTGGAATATTGTAGTTGGCTCTGAGCACTATAGGAGGTCATCAGTCCTCTAAAACCTAGAACTACTTTAACAAACCTAAGGACATAATACAGATCCATGCCCGAGGCAGGATTCGAACCTGTGACCGTAGAAGCAGCGCTGTTCCGGACTGACGGGCCTGGAACCGCTCGGTCACAACGGCCGCCCAGGATATTTTTGTTCTTATGAGGAAACCTACGTGCGTCATGAAACTCTCGTTAAGAGAAACGAAAAGAAAGAAAGGGAACAGAGTCCGGAAACGACATGAGTGTAGTTGTTCGGGCTGTGACAAAATTTATTCTGGTGCTTGTGAAGTAATTAAAGTGTGCTGAGCGCGGTCAAATCTGGTGACTGAGATTGTCACAGTGGTTACAGAATTACCTAGATGTGTAGTTCCATGATCGGAGCCGTTGATGGTTATTTTGAGACGGCTCGTTAATCACGGCTATAGCTGCTAAAGCCTAAGCAGGTAAATTTGGTTCAATTGCAGCAAATCGAACGGATTCATATGATACTTTGTGTGTTCATTTCGTCTGAGCCTGTGGTTATATTTCTTTCATGTGTTCCAGATGGCTTAGTAATTCTTATTGTAAATAATGGAGCCTGTACTGATGGATGGCGAACTTTACGTACGATTGTGTCATAGCTTATTGATCCCTTGTTGCCGCTACGTGTAATTATTCCGTCACCGGAGGCTAGTAGCTACGCCCGTTGTTTCTGGGCGTGATGCGTAAGTCTTTTATTACTGTAGTTCTTGTTTCAATGTGCAGCCTTACTTATGTGCAATATTTAATTCTTTGATTGGTTCAGAAACTAATTCATGTAACAGAATGCTATGTAACATGTTAACTAGTTTTTAACTTTGTTAGTGTCTTACAGTCTTACTTAGGTCCCTAGTAAATTTTGTCACTGTCAGAACTCATTGCCTGGTAGCTGCAGTTTAAAATGAATTGAGCGTTTCAAAGTTTAAATGAGAAGTAGCGACTGAGTTTTCTTCTGTAACGCGTGCTTGTTTAAATCTATTGTGGTGTAATTCTGATCCTGGGTACCTTCAGGTAAATTTGTTCTATAATTAATGTGATTTAAAGTATTATGCGTTTGAAACTTCCTGGCAGATTAAAGCTGTGTGCCGGACCGAGACTGGAAAGGCAAAGGTCCCGAGTTCGAGTCTCGGTCATGCACATTGTTTTAATCTGCCAGGAAGTTTCATATCAGCGCACACTCCGCTGCAGAGTGAATATCTCATTCTGGTATTATGAGTTTTTTTTAGCTAATCCAGTCCTTCAGCACTCCACCACCTAGAGCCTGTCTAGCGTGACATTTCAGGTTTTTCCCAGTTACTTAATTTGTACCTATGGTTTCCTTCCCAACTTCTGTGACTGCCCTGTTTGGAGATCTCCATCACTCTTCATCTGAATTACGCACTGGGGTATTAATCATCGCAGAATTTATAGCTCCGGACAGATTCAACCACATTTCTTCATTCATTAACATTTACGTATCCACATCATTGCGCAATGTTTCTTTCTGACTGGTCTCGTAAACTTCAGCCTATTATTCATCACTACTAAATTCTGTACAGTGTCTATATCTACTCCCGGGTACGCCTTCCAAACGAATATCTGGTTTCGAAATCTCAGCCTGGCCATGATGTAATCTAACTTGAATCTTCCCGTATTCCCAGACCTTTTCAAAGTGTAGCTTCCCCTCGTGTGATTTATGAATAGCATATTTGCTATTACTAACTGAAATTTATTGCACGAATTCATTCATACAACCCATATACTCCCGTAGTTCTCTCCTCCATTCTCTGCTTCCCACAGCGTTCCAGACTTCAATGTTCGTTTGAAATCTCGTATTACGTACTGAATTACACGTTAGGGATGCGCGTATACTATTCCTATCTCGACAAATTCTGCTTGTGACGTCCAGGCAGATACGAAAACTATTTTCCTTCGCCTTGGTGTACTGTTGATTCTGATGAGAAAAGCCGCATCACTAAACTGTTCATAGTAACTCAGTCTCTGTCCTACCTTCTCATTCATAACGAATCCTACTGCCGTTATACCATTCGCACTGGCGTTATATTATACTGAATTCCGCTGGGCATAAATCATTGTCTTCTTTCCATCTTTCTTGAATGACTGTCCCTATATCTGAGACTCTGTATTTCCCTTTTAGGTTTTCCTAGCTCCCCCGTCAATTACAAACTTCTGAAACGCCACCCAACGATTCGTACGGCACTGCCGTTTCGTTTTTATTCAATCTTTTCCTCATTACCATGTGCCCGCGGGCGGTCCCCGCCAATGTGTGACTAGTCACGAATCTTTCGCCAATGGAGACATCTGCATACACATTTCTAGATACAAGCCACATGTCTTGTGCATACGCACTACGTGATTTCAGTGCAGTAGTTTCCATTGCTTTTTACCATCCTCATGCCCTCGATAATTTCTGATTATTTCGCTTTTTAAGGACATGTACCAACCCCTTGAAATTCTCTAAGGGTATAGATACAGCAGTAACGAATGGCTCAGCAGGCAGTACACTTGAAGAGGAATGGACATCTCTAAAAGGGGCCATCACAGAAGATGAGAAGGTAAACATAGGTACAAAGAAGGTAACTGCGAAGAAAACATGGGTAACAGAAGAAATAATTAAATTCACCGATGAAAGGAGGAAGTACAAAAATGTTCCGGGAAAGTCAGAAATACAGAAATAAAAGTCGCTGAGGAATAAAATAAATATAAAGTGCAGGGAAGCTAAGATGAAATGGCTGCCCGGAAAATGTGAAGACATCGAAAAAGGATAGACTCAGCATACAGGAAATTCAAAATAACCTTCGGTGACATGAAAAGCAAGGTTGGCTAAATTGGCTCTAAGCACTATTGTACTAAACATCTGAAGTCATCAGTCTCCTAGACTTAGAAATACTTAAACCTAACGACATCACACACATCCATGCCCGAGGCAGGATTCGAACCTGCGACCGCAGCAGCAGCGTGGTTCCGAACTGAAGCGCCTAGAACCGCTCTGCCACAGCAGCCGGCGGAGAACGGACAGGACGGAATGACTTCGATGGTACTAGAGGCAGCTGTAGAGGGCAAAAACTGTAGAGAAAGACTGAAATTGAGATACACCCACAAATAATTGAGGTTATAGGTTGCAAGTCTACTCTGAGATGAAGAGGTTAGCCCAGGTGAGGAAATCGTGGCGGGCAGCATCAAACCAGTAAGAAGTTTGATGACAAAAGAAAAGAAAAAAAATTGAGAAGTGGGTGGGTTCCAAACCGGTACTGAAGTATTTATTTAATTCTCCCCAAAGATTTTACTCCAGGACTATGAATCGAATTTTACTTTGTTTTCTCGACTCGATTTCAGAATGAATAACAATGTTTTTATTTCGTTGCGCCTGTGTTGGTGCATTATGGGGGAACCTTAGCTATTAAACACTGAAATTTGGAGTTCATAGGCAATTTTCATCATAACTCTGCACTCTGTTTTGTTTGTTGTTTTCTTTAATTACAGTCCATTTCCAAGCATTTTAGGCACTTAAGCCCAGTTATCGAAAAAAAAATATATCCGCATTTATATCTTTTTGTAGTACCACACCCTTTTATGTTGTATGTAAAGTTATCTTTCCATTCGATAAGGTGTTGCCTAAGAACCTGATATTGAAGCAATTGTTGTTGTGGTCTTCAGTCCTGAGACTGGTCTGATGCAGCTCTCCATGCTACTCTATCCCGTGCAAGCTTCTTCATCTCCCAGTACTTACTGCAACCTACATCCTTCTGAATCTGCTTAGTGTATTCATCTCTTGGTCTCCCTCTACGATTTTTACCCTCCACACTGCCCTGGTGAGCCCTTGATGCCTCAGAGCATGTCCTACCAACCGATCCCTTCTTCTAGTCAAGTTGTGCCACAACTTCTCTTCTCCCCAATCCTATTCAACACCTCATTAGTTATGTGATCTACCCATCTAATCTTCAGCATTCTTCTGTAGCACCACATTTGGAAAGCTTCTATTCTCTTTTTGTCCAAACTATTTATCGTCCATGTTTCACTTCCATACAAGGCTACACTCCATAAAAATACTTTCAGAAGCGACGTCGTGTCACTTAAATCTATACTCGATGTTAACAAATTTCTCTTCTTCAGAAACGCTTTCCTTGCCATTGCCAGTCTACATTTTATATCCTCTCTACTTCGACCATCATCAGTTATTTTGCTCCCCAAATAGCAAAACTCTTTTACTAGTTGAAGTGTCTCATTTCCTACTCTAATTGCCTCAGCATCACCCGACTGAATTCGACTACATTCGATTTTGAAGCAATAAAAGGCTTAAAACTGGATACAAAATAAAATAAACAACAAATATAGTTGAGTAGATTATTAGAATGATATTAGTCTCTGGTTCCCAGTACATTTGTCGTACGAAAATTATTTCATGAAAATTGCAGATTAGATGTTGTCTACAGAAAAATTCCCCTATTTTGAATCTTTTTTGAAGTTGTAGCTGAGTGAGGTTGAATAAGGTACTACTGATTCACGTGATCAACGTCCTACCGATTCTCGTCCATGCTTGTCGTCCTGCTTTGTAAAATAATTCATTTTATGGGGGGTGTGACTCAGCTACAGGAGACAGGAGACGCCAAAGATTTGTTGCAAGGTCGTGGGGACCTTCAGAATTCATCGCCTCACCAACAGCACTGCGACCCTCGCCGTCTCACACACTCTCGCTCCATGTTTCTGTCGCGCACTGCCTCCCTCACGCCCTCGAGGGAGAGTCGAGTGTTTGGCCCCGGCGGTTGGTATTCAGGCCGACGTTCGGCCGTTCACTTAGGGCGACACACGCCGGGAATAGCAACTACGGCCGCCGCTGAACGCTGTACCGCAGGCGCTCGCCGCCGGAGTGGTCCGCCGGCTATGCCGTCCCTCACGAGGGAAAGCTATGACGGCCGTGCCGCTAGTACTGTGCGCCCCGCCGCCGGGACCGTCGCGGCAGTGCCGCCTAAGTCTCATTCGCATTCAGCGCAACATGGCGGCATTTTACAGCTGAACAGGCGCAACTGCCTCTTCTCAGAGCGTTCTTCAGACTGCATAAACGTTCGGAGTAAACTTCATGCAAGCCTGTAGAGAAAAAAATGAGTGAGTGGGAGGCGGCAGTGTGAGAGGATGGGGAGGAATTGGCGGTAGGGAGAGGCGGGCTAAAAAACATTAGTTAGCTATATATGCAGCCCTGTATCGTGAGAAATACGTATAGGTGTAGGTCTGTACACCTTACGGTCTGTTGTGGAGAGTAATTTTGGTCTTACTATCATCTTATCATATCAACTCACCCTTTTACTAATACCGATTGGTGCACTGGGAGAACGAATGCCGCCGGCCGTGGTGGCCAAGCGGTTAAAGGCGCTACGGTCGCAGGTTCGAATCCTGCCTCGGGCATGGATGTGTGTGATGTCCTTAGGTTAGTTAGGTTTAAGTAGTTCTAAGTTCTAGGGGACTGATGATATTAGATGTTAAGTCCCAAAGTGCTCAGAGCCATTTGAACCATTTTTTTTTTTTTTTTTTTGAAGAACGAATGCCCACACGATTCTGTATGGAATATTAATAGCCTCTCCCCAAACCCCACACCGTTTTTAAGAAAAAGTAAAATCTTCGGAACAGTGCCTATATCCTGTCATACAAAACAAACAGACGTATCAGTCCACTATCAGTGTCAACAAAGTCACAAATGCGGTCGCTGAACAAGACAGTAGATATAATGGCTGCTGTCTGGCACCAAAAACAACAATAACGTTTCGTCATGAAAATTCAGAATAAATTCGTTATTATTCGACATCCGTTGGAAGAGTTCGAAGCTTTATTTCATTCCTGGCGTACAAACGACGTCAGTGCAGTAAGTACAGCGGAAGTTTGAACTAACAACAACAAACAAGTGATGGGCATTCGAGTGGTAAGAGGTTTGCCGTAATGTGTTACCGCAGTGTCACGTAACACAACTCAGCAAAGTAAAGAACATACACTATATGATCCAAAGTATCCGGACACCGAAAAATACCTACGTTCATATTCGATGCATTGTGCTCCCACCTAATTCCTGGTACTCCATATCAGCCACCCCAGTAGTCTTTACCCATCATGAGAGAACTGAGTGGGTCGCTTCGCATAACTCTCGGACTTACAACGTTATCAAGTGATTGCGTGTCACTTCTATCATACATCTGTAGGAAAGATTTTCTCACTCCTCTGTTTCCGATGTGACAGTGAACTGGAAAGCTGAAGGGACAGTACAGCACGAAAGCGTACAAGCCGACCTCGTCTGTTGGAAATGAGCGTTTGGCGTCATTGGCCGGGAGGCCCCTCACGATGCAGGTCCGGCCGCCAGGGTGCAGGTCTTACTACATTCGACGCCACGTTGGGCGACCTGCCCGCCGGATGGGGATGAAATGATGACTAACACAACACTACATGTGGTCCCTGAGCGGAGAAAGTCCGCGACACAGCCAGGAATCGAACCCGGGTCCCTTAGGACGGCAGTCCGTCACACTGACTATTCAGATCTCGTGGCGCACACTTCGTACCTCCTCTGTTGACTGATAGAGACCGCCGACAGAAGAAGACGGTTAGAATGAGTATAGTCAGGCACCTATCCAGACCATCACACACTAATTCGAACTGCATCAGAATACACTGCAACTACTGTGACAGTTAGGCGGGAGGTGAGAAAACTTGGATTTCATGGTCGAGCGGCTGCTCATAAGGCACATCACGCCGGTAAATGCCAGCCTCGCTTGGTGTAAGGATCTTAAACATTGGACGATTGAAGAGTAGAAAAACGTTGTGTGGGTTGACGAATCACGGTACACAATGTGGCGATCCGATTGGAGGGTGTGAATCATCTACTACCGTGTGTAGTGACAGCAGCAAAATTCGGAGACGATGGTGTTACGATGTGTTGCGTCGCAGTGTCACAGCACAGGCCCCCGTTGATGTCCTAAGCCCCTTCTTGCTTCCCACTTTCAACACGATCGAGCACGCCTTCCTAATGCACGGCCTGTGGCAGAGTGGTTACACGACAATAACATCCCTGCTGTAGTGGTTAATAAAAAAGAAAAAGAGAAGAAAAGAAAAGGTTGAAAATGTGGGAAGAAATGGTGAATAAATAATGGGTTTTAAAAATCGTTAATGACCGTGAAAAAAGTGAAATAATGAAATGCAAATCGGACTTCGTATTACAGAAAAGTTATCGGACTTCATGATACGGAAAAGCTATTGTTGGGGTGGTCCTTGTGGCGTTTCTGAGCAAAAGTCAAACCAATTTCCACTACAAAAATTATCTGAAAAAGAACAGAGAATAACAAAATGTAACTGACAGGGGGAAATGGCGTAGATAAGAGTTCATCCTTTACCATGTTAACATGTCTTCCTTCGTGCTGCGTCCGGTCTTCAAAAATCTCCTACTTCATTTCTACGTGAAGGGTCTGCTCCGAAATCTTGCAATCGTCCAGGAATCACTAGTTTATACAAATCAAAATCATCTTGACATTGAATGCAATTTATTTTACGTTGCTACTTCCATCCTCCGAATTTCATAACAACTTCCACACTATGTCTACACATTAATAAGTTTTTTCGTCTTAATCAGATCACGTCTGCATTACCCTCCGCTCTCGAGAGTCAAAAGGCAGATAGAAAACAGAAAAAGAGTTACAATTTTAGTGTTTTCTCCGCCGTCGAGCGCTCGGACCGCTGCGACGGTATAATTTATATATGAGGGAGCGAGTGTAGCGCGGCGAAATTCAAAGTCCCGCTACATCGCCCCCTCGACTGTCACGCTAAAACATTTAGCGAGGCAGGCTAGCAATCAACATAATAGATACACCTAAATGTCAATATATACATATTTTCATAGGAAAGGCCACGTGCATTCATAGGAATAATCTTTGTCAATACTTACTTTCTAAATCTATATACTAAATATAATTGTTACAGTTTTGATCCCTTTTACAAAATTAATATACATATATTTACATAGAGCGTGTTTCAGCAAGCTGTTCGCCAGCGCAGTTAATGCTGGGCGCTTCCAGCGTTGGTTTCCCAGTGGATCTCTGGCAGCATGTAGTCTTTGCGCATGCGTAATAGCATCACTGAATTTCGCGTGCGGCAGTTTCCAAATCGCTGTGTTATGACAGTCTTGCACAGTATTCACTTTCACGTAGTGTTCATTACAAGTTGTTATTCAAGCATAAATGGCATGCTATGTCCGGTGACACCATAATATTGAGCGTGTGCGTGATCTGAAGCAATGTCCATGTCTTCTGTTACGTCACAACTCTCCAGGTCCTTGTGCGTTTTCTTGACTATTGTTTCCGGAGCATATGTGGTCGATGTAATTTTTAGCCTCCACAGCGCCTACGACAGGTGCTGACTTTGTTGTCTCCAAAGCATCTGTAGGCCGGCCAGGAACAACGGAGTCGATGTTCGCAAAGGTAGGTGTTTCATCACGTACTTTACACTCGCCAACAAACGTTCATTTGCTGTGTAAAAATCCTCATTATCGTGAAAGTAAATTGCAGTTTATACCGGTTTACAAACAGTTATTTGGTTATATACCATAAGATTCACAAATTTCGTCGTTTATAACATACACAGCTTAACACAGTTTGCAACACTTTTTTGTCATATTTACATTTTAACAAAGTTCACTGTGTCCCAGCAAGCTCACATCGTTAATTATGAAAACTTACATTTCGTGGTCACATCTCAAAATATGTTGACAATATGCAAATGTTTAACACATATACAAATTCATATAAATTTACAAGAATATGCATGTGAAATATTTACACTAAAAGCTTATACTAAATCCAATTGGCTTTCTTTTATTGGGGTATTAATTTTTTTAATTCAGGTTTGGGCGTGCCAAGGGATATCAGACTTAATATTTAAAGCACGGACTTTCCTTCATTTATAATTTATCTCTTTCATTTGATTCCGTATCTTGGCTAGTGGTTGACCAGGCTTGTAATCCCATCAACATTCATGTCTTTTCATTCATACTTGAAAGTTTACTGTCACACAATATATTCTTACATTCCATAAACAAACAATACCCAGCTGCAGGAGGTGGTAGGATAATGGAGAAAGAAAAAAAGATAGATGGAAGAAACTATTCACTACCTATAAACTACCAAATCCTATAGTTACCACATAAAAAGAAAACATAATACATTACAACATTTGCATCAGCTTCAAGGGGTGTGTGAAAGAAGGTGCTTACCATTAACCAAATCATGTGTAAATGTAAGTGTCCTTACGTCAAGTCTGTGTACTGTAACATAATGACAGATTCTCTGTTTGTGTTCTGACTGTTCATATGACTTAGTGTATTGTCCCTTAACAAATCCTTGCATGACTAAATCACATATCTGCTCAGTACTTCCTCGATATCTCCACTTCTTGTGGATACCGTCTATACAAATGGAAAATACATCTCACAGAGATTGTATCTCTCATAATGTGTATTATATAATAACATACAAATTTCCTCTCAAGAGTTCAACCATGAACTTTCTTCCACTTTAGTGAAGGTTTAACATCATGTATGTTGTGTACAAAGTTATTACAAATGATTGAAGCGATTCCACAGCTCTACAATAACTTTATTATTTGAGATATTTTCAAAATGCTTTTCACACACATACAAAAACTCAAAAAGTTTTTTTAGGCATTCACAAATGTTCGATATGTGCCCCTTTAGTGATTCGGCAGACATCAAGCCGATAATGAAGTTCCTCCCACACTCGGCGCAGCATGTCCCCATCAATGAGTTCGAAAGCATCATTGATGCGAGCTCGCAGTTCTGGCACGTTTCTTGGTAGAGGAGGTTTAAACACTGAATCTTTCACATAACCCCACAGAAAGAAATCGCATGGGGTTAAGTCGGGTGAGCGTGGCGGCCACGACATGAATTGCTGATCGTGATCTCCACCACGACCGATCCATCGGTTTTCCAATCTCCTGTTTAAGAAATGCCGAACATCATGATGGAAGTACGGTGGAGCACCATACTGTTCAAAGATGAAGTCGGCGCTCTTGGTCTCCAGTTGTGGCTTGAGTCAATTTTCCGCGGGCTACGCGTGAAACTTGCCCGCACGCGTTCAACCGTTTCTTCGCTCACTGCAGGCCGACCCGTTGATTTCCCCTTACAGAGGCATCCAGAAGCTTTAAACTGCGCATACCATCGCCGAATGGAGTTAGCAGTTGGTGGATCGTTGTTGAACTTCGTCCTGAAGTGTCGTTGCACTGTTATGACTGACTGATGTGAGTGCATTTCAAGCACGACCTACGCATTCTCGGCTCCTGTCGCCATTTTGTCTCACTGTGCTCTCGAGCGCTCTGACGGCAGAAACCTGATGTGCGGCTTCAGCTGAACAAAACTTTATGAGTTTTTCTACGTATCTGCAGTGTTTCGTGACCGTATGTCAATGAATGGAGCTACAGTGAACTTATGAAATCGCTTCAATCATTTGTAATTGCCCTGTATATATATCATTTCTTTCTATAAAACCTAAATAAAGAACATAGTATTATATTTGACAGTAAAATATCTCTTTCTCAGTGTCCGTTGCTCGACCGCAGCACATGTGGTCACTGCTCCTTTGCACTTACCTTGCATAGCCTGAAAAGTCAGATGTTGTTTTCAACGTAGATGTAATTTTGTCATCTGTTTCCTTAAGTGGAGGTGTTGTAAGAGTCGCAAAACGGCCATAATAACTTTCCCATCTTTTGCTTCCTCAGTGTTTTCTGTTGTGTGTGAGTATAATAAAGGCTAACATGGCACTAAATTTCACTTTCGTATATATAAATGTATTCACATGAGGGATGTGTAAAAACTATATTTCAACTCAAGTTCCTTAAAATATCTTTCTCCTGTCTGAACACGAACTATAAATGTTTTCTTCCACACAGTGGCTTAACAAAACTTAGCGAAAGGTTACCAAGTTACACTTCTGAATTAAATTAAAGCTAATGTGTTTCCAAGTTACATTCTTATCACACTTCTTTCAACAGCTCTATTCATCATTATGTTCACTCTGCTTTTCTTGCATTCGTTCATTTTCAAGGGCACTGTAGATAGATTCACATTTAACGTCTTATACTCACGTGCTCTAACTCATAACAAATGTTTTCTTTCAAACTGACATTCTTATGTACTTTTAAAGATGTAGACTGTTTACTCACTTCTCAATGTAACACAATATTACCAAAACATTCTCACTCATTCCTTACTCATATATATATATATATATATATATATATATATATATATATATATATATATATATATATATATATATATATATATTCCTCATCAAACATTAATATATCACGTGGGGCGATTTCGCACTTCCATTCTCATAAAACCCCAATAATTTTTTTCCTCAAATAATCTTTTGTCTTCATCAACTAGTTCACAGTAACTTACCTTCTTATATTAACTTAAATATTAACTCATTCATACTGATCATTCATTCTTACATCCTTATCCATTCTGCTACATACCTATGTCATTACTGATCTCAATAGCTATCATATCCTCTCATTACAGTGCCTTGAAATAACTAACTAGTTGTTGATTCACCTTATAATTTACAATTAACAACAAATGTAACCTGTGTAGATCTCATTCCTATATGAATATCTTTTCTCATTCAGTAAGTGTACTTACCTGGGTTTACATTCTCTTCATAATTATGTGTACAAGTGTGACTGCAGTATATAATTTCCATAAATTAACGTTTGTGTTCTTAGGCTGTATAACTTAATGTTCGTGTATTCAATACAAATATTTACGATCTCGTTTTCACAGCGACTTGCTCATGTTCAAATTAGTTGTCATTATATTATGTTGTTTTAGTGCACAAAGGGTTTAAAATGTCTGTGGGGATGCAGCCCCCTCGGTTTGTGAGATAATGCTTATTCTAGGGAGTAACAACCTGGATGAGGCATGGTTGCTATTCTGAAAGGACCTGTGTATAATAGCTGCCATTTTCCGTTCAGTTGTTTTAATTTTGTAGACTTGGGATGTGAACGCAAAAGAACAAGGTCATCAACTTGATAGGTTTGTGTATTTGTAACATGTTTGTCATGCTTCTGTTTCCTGATCTTAGCTTTACTGCACAATGTAGTATATGCCTGTCTTACTTTCTCTTCCAAAGGTGTATGTGTTGTGGTTGCGGTTAGCTTGCAAGTTTGTTTAATAATAATTCCTGTGGTGGGTGCTAAAAATTCGATCCACTTTGTGTGTTTGCGAGGTGAACGTATTCTCATGAACTGACCAAATTCTCTAAAGTTCCTTCTATTGGGTTCCCTTCCGGGTGAAATGCTGATGTAAGAATATGTTTGATGTTATGTGTGGCAACAAAAGATTTCCATTTTCTTCCCGTAAAATAGGGTGCGTTATCCATGATAATGCTGTGGGGTTTGCCAAACCTTGCAAAATAGCTGTTAGTCAAACGTCTAGCAATAGCATATGCGTTGACAGTGCGGATAGCACACAATTTTAAGTATTTTGAGAAGACATCAAGTACAACAACGATGTATTACACACCTCCACGAGCTCTGGGATAAGGTCTGGCGATATCCAATGATACTAATTCCAAAGGTCGGGTTGGTACAATAGGATGTAATTCATTCAAAGGTGATCCGTTGGAAAATGTTGCTTTTTGGCAGATGATGAATTTACAAACAATTTGCAACACTTTCCGACGCAGTTTGGGAAAATAACAATACTGTACTATTTTATCAGTGCATTTGGTGACTCCGTAGTGTCCCCAAGTTTTGTTTGTGAACAGAATAAAATCATCAACATGTGCGCCTGGTAGACAAACACACCAATGGTGCGAGTCTGGGGTACGTCTATGAAAAAGTACATATTTGTATATTGTGTAATATTTTTGCAAGTGGGAAGAAAGATCTGTACGTAATTTCTTTTTGATGTTTGACTACCTGGGGGTCGCTGTCCTGAAGTGAAGCAAAGTTCTTGCACATATTGCGGTAGTATTGGGCGTACGTACCATCGTACATAAGTAAGATGTTAAAGTCTGACGTTTGCTCGGAATGTTCCGAAAAATCCTGTATGCCTTGGGACAAACAGGACAGGGCATCGGCTCCTACGTTTGATTCACCTTTAATGTAAATAATTTCGAAGCTGTACTCTTGGAGTGAAAGGCACTACCGGGTGACCCGTGAATGAAGCAATTTGCATGATAGCAAGAAAGAAAGGGCTTGATGGTCTGTGTATATGCGAGTACGTTTACCCCAAAGAAAGTAGCGAAACTTACGGAATGCCCAAATAATGGCAAGTGCCTCCCGCTCCGTCACCGAGTACGACCTCTCGCACTCAGTGAGCGTGCGGCTCGCAAAACGTATCGGTTTGATGACAGATTGTCTTGATTCGGATTGAATTTGAAATAGAAAATCTCCAAGGCCGTATGATGACGAATCCGTCGCTAGGCAAAAATCTGACGTCATGTCAGGGTGGCAGAGGAGGGGTGCGTTCACCAATGCATCTTTAATAACCTGAAAATCAGCTTGGCAAAACTCTGTCCATCTCCAAATTGCGTTCTTTTTCAGTAGAGATAGCAGGTGACAGCTGTTAAGAAGCTGTTGTGAAACAAACTTCCGAAAGAAAGAAGATAATCCTAAGAATGCTTTCAACTGTTTGCGGTTTTGTGGAGGAGGGAAATTACGAATAGCATCAATCTTCTTAGAATCGGGACGCATGCCTTCCGGCGAGACAATATGGCCTAAAAATTTGATTTCACGTCTTCCTACTTTGGACATCGAATGATTTACTGTGACTCCAGCTCGTGAAAATTTAAATAAAATTTGCTGTAACAGATCAATATGTTCCTCCCACGTATTTGCGGCCACGACAATGTCATCGACGTACGCCGTGACGCGTGACAATAAACACGGGCCGAGAACGGCGTCAAGCGCCTCGACGAACACCCCCGCGCTTACGCGCAAACCAAAAGGCAACAAATAAAACTGATAACTGCGTCCTTCACAAAGGAAAGCAGTCTATTTACGACTGTAATTGTGAAGGGACACCTGCCAGTACGGTAAGCGGAGGTCAATATTAGTTAGGTATTGTACATTATAAAATTTTAGCAACTGTTCGTCCAAGTTGACGGGTCTTGTGTTAACAGGTATAATAATTTTGTTGATTTCACGTGCGTCTAGCACCAATCTGACATTGACATCTTGCTTGCCTACCGCCAGGATAGAACTGCAATAAGGGGAATGTGATTTTTCTGTGACACCCCCAGGTGAACATACGCTTTATTTCACATAAAACTGCAGGTTTCCTCGCCCATGGAATATTATAATGTGTCCTACAATAACTCTTATGTGGCTTAACACCCATTTTGTAGCTATAACCTCTGATTACACCAGGCCTCTCACTGAAAACTTGTGCATAATCACATAATAATTTGTACAATTCTACTTGCTATTGTTTCGTTAAATAGTCAGATTCGACACATTTCTGATACAATAAATCCTGCTCAATTTCCTGATAGTCTGAATCTTAAAGTGTTAAATTACATGCACTAACTATGATAGGATATACCAATAGAAATTGACTTACTTCCTAATGTTTTTGTCGTGGTTCAATCGTCTTGTTAAGTTCAACATTGATTAGTTGTTCTCCTACAGATAATTGACATATACCATTACTTAAATCTATGATTGCTTTGTGTTCATTCAAGAAATCCATCCCTAGGATGCAGTGTACAATAAGCTTGTCTAAAATCAGAAAATTACACTTGAACTGTGTATTGGTAAATGTGAAGTTAATTTGGGCTTGCATGCGTATGTTCTTAGATTTAGTACCTGTGGCACTAACCACGTGGCAATTCTGTACGGGTAAAGTAGGTATGTTTATAATTTGTTTCAATTCATTATAGAATGAGGTTGACATCACACTTGCAGCAGCACCAGTATCGAATAAAATTTGTGCATCATAATCGTTAAACTTAACCCATGCCGTAGCTTGTATGAATTCTTTAACACAACTGTCTGATTTAATGTTTTTCTCGTCGGTTAATTCCTGTTCTGCTGTCATTTAGTCATTGTACCTGAGGAAACAAACCGTCTCAGCCGTTGCGCTCTTACACCACCTCACGACTGAAGCACGAGCGCTTAGCTTGGTCGTCGACTGTTTTACGTCGTCTGCTGTGTTTGGCCGGGTTCATTGACCAGCTCCACCATGTTTACATTCCGGCCGGTTGGCGCCCAAGCGTCAGCTGATGGCGTGCCGCAATTGTTATTGCTACATTGTGGCTGGGAGTGCATAAATGTCCTGAGGAACGGCGGCGGATTCCTTGGAGGGTTATGATTTGTCATGCGTGAATTTTGTGTGTTCCACATATTCTGTCAGAGATTGTTGGGATTGTTATTGTTTTGGTAGTAATTATGTCTGTTATATGGCATGTTCCTGTCAAAGTAGCCCGGGTTGTACCGGTTATTCTCACGTCTCCTATTGCGGTTGTTGTTGTACTGTCTGTGATTTTCATTTTGACTGTGGTTACCATTTTGATATGGGTGATATTTATTGTTGTTATTATTATTCCACGAATTTCTGCGGTTGTTCCTACCGTCATACACGTTTCCATTTGAATATGTTTCGCGCGCAGGCATCGTATTGTGTCGCGGCGCGGACGGATGGTTCCACCAACCACCGTCGCTACGGTTCCTTTGGGGTGGGTGCTGATTTTGATTACTAATATGAGTAAAATTTGAGTGGCGTGAATCACCTCTGTAAACTACGCCCATTTGATCTAAGGAGTTTAAGGAAGTCTTAATGTCATTCTTCGGTACTCCTATTAATCTGTCTCGGTATGGAAAGGGTAAGTGGCTCTTTAAAGTGTCAATTATCGCTGGCAAGACGGCTAGTTTGGACCAATACAGTGTCTTGTCTAGGTACCTCTCAAAGTATTGTCTTAATGTCTCTTTTTTAGGGTCATAGGTCTCGGGCTGGCACACTTCTGTTCTTAGGCTCTGTTGCTCATTCTCGGACCAGAATTCGTCCAAGAAGGCTTGTTCGAACTGTTCAAACGTAAGGCACCGCCGTTTCATAGCGGCACCCCACTTAGCTGCCAGTCCTCTCATGAGATTGGTGACGTATCTGATTTTATCGACTTCTGACCAACTATGTGGAAAAACACCGTCAAATGATGTAGTAAACACAATAGGGTGGAGTCAAATGGTTCAAATGGCTCTGAGCACTATGTGACTTAACATCTGAGGTCATCAGTCCCCTAGAACTTAGAACTACTTGAACCTAACTAAGCTAAGGACATCACACACATCCATGCCCGAGGCAGGATTCGAACCTGCGACCGTAGCAGTCGCGCGGATCCGGACTGTGCGCCTAGAACCGCTAGACCACCGCGGCCGGCCAATAGGGGGGACTTTGTGCTTGTCCTCACTGGAAAATGTCTGGAAATACCCATGCCTTACAAACATGTCATCGGCCATGCCGATTGGCATAACTGTGTTAAAGTGGTTTGTGTCACTTGCTACTCTAGGTGTCGTACCGTAATATTGCTCGTTTGGTGGAAAAGAAAGTGGCACATTCTAATTTTGATTTGAAATAGGTGATTCCACAATAGGTGTTCTGTCTGTGTCATTAGCCATGGTTTTAGCTGTTTTGTCGTTCCCGGACGATGCGTTTGCACCAATCGCCAAAAACGGCACAACATTGCCTCGTAGTTTTGTCACTTCGTCTTTATGTGTTTTGTCTCGTCTTTAACATGTGTCTTTGTTTTTGAAAGTATGACCTGTGTAATTGTTTCAAGTTTATTGTCCAGATAGTCGTCACACAATTTAAACTCATGTACAATTCTTTCGGCCCTGTTGGTGTCGTTGTTTAGTAACGCGGGTCCGTTCGGTCTTCTAATTTTTCTATCTTTTCTTTGAGGTGGGTTTGTTCAAGAACTACCATTGTGAGCTGTTGGGCAATATTTCCCACTTCTTCAGTCTGCTTTTCTTTGGTGGAGCTAGCTGAAGTGTGGGCCTGAGCACATTAACTATTTGAGTCTACTAATTCTCACATCGGGTGATATTGTGTTTTTTTCATGTGTGAATGTAACCAAAGTTTCTTCCTGTTTAGTGAATCGGTCGGACAAGGTCTCAAATCGCTGGTTGAGCTGTTGAGTGGTGTTATTTAATTCCGTCATTTGTTTTGTCGTTCGTTCAAAATTTTCGGTCATAGTACGGTTTAATACATCAAATTTTTCGTCGCTTTTATCTAGCCTTTGATTAAAGCCCTGACCAAGTGCGTCCAGTTTTGCGTCAATTTTATGCCTAACCTCTCCCTTCATGTCTGCAAATAACTCTAATAGTCGGTCCAGTTTGTCAGTTTCCTTTGTCCGATTTGTGTCACATTGCTGAATTTGTCTCATATTCGGTTCTGACGTTGATGTTAACAATGGCGCTGACGGTCTAGTCTCGCGTCCGTAACACATTTCGTCATTTAAAGCCGCCATCTGTGTATTATCACAAATGTTGCGAGTTTGAGGCAAAATCATTGCATTGATCTGTGAACTTGTCCATGGAGGGAAACGCGGACTTTCTTGTTGGTTGAACGATGAATCTAGTTCACTTAACTCATCAGCCGAAACTATCTCTACCTTACCGCGTTATATTGTAATAGGATGTCAAAAGGGGAATAATATAAGTCTGATTAATAAAGATTTGACTCAAATTTAGGTTAAAATATTTTCTCGTCAATGTAAGTGATTGCTCTATTGCAACAACGGTTTGAGAAAGTTGCAGCAGGGCGGGAAAAATTCTTCGTAACAAATGACTGTTTGGCGGTGAAATTCACGATCTTCATATGCTACAACAATTACCATAAACTACAATAGAGATAGATAATTTTAGAAAAATCTAGAAGAAAACTACTGGATGTGTGGAAAGGGAAAAATCGATTCTGCAGTTGACTATCGATTGTTTGAATGAAACATAATTGTCTGACTCACCATTAAATTTTCTGTCCTGCAGCTGCTGGTCAATCACTTCTGCGTAAATCGTATTCGTCAAAATATGAATTTTCTTAATACATCTCCACCGGATACTCACCAAAAGGTCTCAAAATAACAGTTTTGCAACAATATATGCCATACAAAGAAAAAACACATTGAATTAGTTACAAAAATTCTTTACAATATTGTTGTACGATCATTTGCTTAGGCAAAATAAAGTTGGTCTTTTAGTTACCATTTAAACTTCAGGATTTTTGTTTTTTTTCTGCAGGGAAAAAATACAAATTAAAGTTGAAAATTTGCTCAAATACGACACATCCGAAAATTGCGTCCTGTCACGGGAGCCAGTTGTAGTGGTTAATAAAAAAGAAAAAGAGAGGAAAAGAAAAGGTTGAAAATGTGGGAAGAAATGGTGAATAAATAGTGGGTTTTAAAAACCGTTAATGACCGTGAAAAATGTGTAAGAATGAAATGAAAATCGGACTTCGTATTAAAGAAAAGTTACCGGACTTCGTGATTCGGAAATGCTATTGTTGGGGTGGTCCTTGTGACGTTTCTGAGCAAAAGTCAAAGCAATTTCCACTACAAAAATTATCTGAAAAAGAACAGAGAATAAGAAAATGTATCTGACAGAGGGAAATGGCGTAGATAATAAGAGTTAATCCTTTACCATGTTAACATGTCTTCCTTCGTGATGCGTCCAGGTCTTCAAAAATCTCCTACTTCATTTCTGCGTGAAAAGTCTGCTCCGAAACCTTGCAGTCGTCCAGGAATCACTAGTTTATACAAATCAAAACCATCGTGACACTGAATGCAATTTATTTTACGTTGCTACTTCCATCCTCCGAATTTCATAACAACTTCCACATTATGTCTACATATTAATAAGTTTTTTCGTCTTAATCAGATCGCGTCTGCATTAAGCTTCCGCTCTCGAGAGGTAAAAGGCGGATAGAAAGCAAGATAAGAGTTACAATTTTAGTGTTTTCTCTGCCGTTGAGCGCTCATACCGCTGGGACGGTATAATTTATATGTGAGGGAACGAGTGTAGCGCGGCGAAAATCAAAGTCCCGCTACACTGCAAAGGATTGGTCTGAATCCTATAGAACACCTTTCGGATGTTTTGGAACGCCAACTTCGTGCCAGGCCTCATCGACGAACATCGATACCTCTCCTCAATGCAGCACCCCGTGAGGAATGGGCTGCCATTCCCCAAAAAATCTTCCAGCACCTGATTGGTCGTATGCCTGCGAGAGTGGAAGCTGTCAATCGAGGGTAAGGGTGGGCCAATATTCAATTGCAGCATTACAGTTGGAGGTCGCCACGAAATTGTAAGTCATTTTCAAAATAGTCCAAATGGCTCTGAGCACTATGGGACTTAATATCTGAGGTCATTAGTCCTCTAGAACTTAGAACTACTTATATCTAAGTAACCTAAAGATAATACACACATTGAGGCCCGAGGCAGGATTCGAACCTGCGGCCGTATCGGTTGCGCGGTTCCAGACTGAAGCGCCTAGAACCGCTCAGCCACACCGGCTGGCATACGTTTGAGCATATAGTGTATCTAAATCAACTATTCAAGACATTCTCCACGATGTTTCTACGGAGAGGAAAGGCCCCACACGCCTTTACTCCCGAACGAAAACAATAACGTGTGGAAGTCCTATGTGACTTGACTGAATCGAAAATGCCGGCAATTCTGGTCTGAAAAATTGAATCAAGGAGGCGGTGGGAGACTATGGAGAGAACTCCTGGAGCATTACGACCAACATCATAAATATTCTCCATTTTTATTAATGCCATCTCAAAGCTTTTTGGTCTGACACGTAGGGTACAAGTCTGCAAGTGTTTGGGGCTTTGGGCGCTTGTGTGGCGTTTGTGTCATTAGGCTGCGTGATATAATTCTTTGGGGAAGTTTCAAAAATTATTTGATGCAGCCTAACTGTTCAGAAGATTATACGACTTAATTCATTATTTTCCATAAATCTAGCATGACATACCTTCTACGGTCCCTCCCATCCCCCCTCTCCATCACCAATACAACTATAGCTAAGACCCGGAACCACTAGCTAATTTTTCTGATTTTCTCGTGGTGGCCATTTTATGAGGTATATGTGGGATCGAGAGCTCTCCCAATTTCAACATTATAGATATCCGTGATGCAGATGTCTCTCTTGAAGCATCTCATAAACATACTCCTATCTCCTCAACAATTCCATTATGAAGCGTGACACTTCTTACATTCGATTTTATCTCGTCTATTAATCTCATCTGCTAACGGTCCACAACTAATGAGTAGTAGTCATAAACTGGCTGAAAAAATGTTTTGCAATCCAGTTCTTCCATGGTTTAATAACGTTTCCTTAAGATCTGTTGACTGGAATGAAAAATCTTATGAGTACAGAATATGGACTGAGGATAAACCGATGAAAGACGAAAGTAATAAGAAGTAGCATTGACGAGAACAGGGAGAAATTTAGCATAAGAATGGAGGTCATTAACTAGACAAAGTTAAGAAATTATGCTGTCCAGGCAGTAAAATAACATATAAGGAGGACGAAAAAAGCAGACTGGCACTAGCACAAAATGCCTTTACGGTCAAGGGAAGTCAACCAGTATGAAACGTAGGCCTCTGATTGAGAGAAGAGTTTGCGAGATTATGCGTTGCGAGCTCAGCATTGTATGGTAGTGAAAATGGACTGTGGAAAACCGTAACAGGAGAGAATCTTAACATTTGAGCTGTTGTGCTACAGACGATTATTGAAAACTGTGTGGACTAATAGGGTAAGGAATGAAGAGGTTCTCCGCATTTGGGATGTAGGGCTAAGACGAATATCGAAAAGCTTGCTGGACTTACAATATGCTGGCGTAAGCTGGCGCCAGGACACCATTATGCATGGAGGTGGCGAGAAGATCGTCAGAGGCCAGAAACATTCTCACAGGAAACGTACCGCCAACCCCTCGTCAAACCGCCCCCCCCCCCCACCCCCTCCCTCCTCGCTCGACGGCCAGTATTTTCAGTATTTTAGATCGCTGCCACAGACCGGAGATCGAGTCTGTTCGAGTCCGTCACACCGAGTATGTTTCAGGGTCATTAGTCACAGCACCGTGCGAATCGCACCTGCGCCGCAAACTCAGAGACAGGCAGCACATAACAACCACAAAAGTGTACATTTCTCTTTCTAGAGGTTTTGCTTGCTTTTTGCTATAACGTATTTGTGTAAACTGTGGCTCTCCCACCCACTCCACTTTTCTGCTTCAGAACAAACAAATTTCTGCCTTGCTGACGACGGTACAACTGCTGGCCGCATAGCAGTAAAAGCCAACAAATCGACTCAACCAACAAGTTCCGCTGACCAGCATACTACCGTTCCAGAAATTTAACGACACAGAAGAGGAATGGCTCGAATGACTGACACAGTTCTAAGCTCATTGTGCAGCTTATCGAGTTCGAGCAACTGTGAAGCTACAAAAATACACTCCTGGAAATGGAAAAAAGAACACATTGACACCGGTGTGTCAGACCCACCATACTTGCTCCGGACACTGCGAGAGGGCTGTACAAGCAATGATCAGACGCACGGCACAGCGGACACACCAGGAACCGCGGTGTTGGCCGTCGAATGGCGCTAGCTGCGCAGCATTTGTGCACAGCCGCCGTCAGTGTCAGCCAGTTTGCCGTGGCATACGGAGCTCCATCGCAGTCTTTAACACTGGTAGCATGCCGCGACAGGGTGGACGTGAACCGTATGTGCAGTTGACGGGCTTTGAGCGAGGGCGTATAGTGGGCATGCGGGAGGCCGGGTGGACATACCGCCGAATTGCTCAACACGTGGGGCGTGAGGTCTCCACAGTACATCGATGTTGTCGCCAGTGGTCGGCGGAAGGTGCACGTGCCCGTCGACCTGGGACCGGACCGCAGCGACGCACGGATGCACGCCAAGACCGTAGGATCCTACGCAGTGCCGTAGGGGACCGCACCGCCACTTCCCAGCAAATTACGAACACTGTTGCTCCAGGGGTATCGGCGAGGACCATTCGCAACCGTCTCCATGAAGCTGGGCTACGGTCCCGCACACCGTTAGGCCGTCTTCCGCTCACGCCCCAACATCGTGCAGCCCGCCTCCAGTGGTGTCGCGACAGGCGTGAATGGAGGGACGAATGGAGACGTGTCGTCTTCAGCGATGAGAGTCGCTTCTGCCTTGGTGCCAATGATGGTCGTATGCGTGTTTGGCGCCGTGCAGGTGAGCGCCACAATCATGACTGCATACGACCGAGGCACACAGGGCCAACACCCGGCATCATGGTGTGGGCAGCGATCTCCTACACTGGCCGTACACCACTGGTGATCGTCGAGGGGACACTGAATAGTGCACGGTACATCCAAACCGTCATCGAACCCATCGTTCTACCATTCCTAGACCGGCAAGGGAACTTGCTGTTCCAACAGGACAATGCACGTCCGCATGTATCCCGTGCCACCCAACGTGCTCCAGAAGGTGTAAGTCAACTACCCTGGCCAGCAAGATCTCCGGATCTGTCCCCCATTGAGCATGTTTGGGACTGGATGAAGTGTCGTCTCACGCGGTCTGCACGTCCAGCACGAACGCTGGTCCAACTGGAAATGGCATGGCAAGCCGTTCCACAGGACTACATCCAGCATCTCTACGATCGTCTCCATGGGAGAATAGCAGCCTGCATTGCCGCGAAAGGTGGATATACACTGTACTAGTGCCGACATTGTGCATGCTCTGTTGCCTGTGTCTATGTGCCTGTGGTTCTGTCAGTGTGATCATGTGATGTATCTGACCCCAGGAATGTGTCAATAAAGTTTCCCCTTCCTGGGACAATGAATTCACGGTGTTCTTATTTCAATTTCCAGGAGTGTACTTTCTTTCGATTGCGAGGTCCCCAGTGTTCAGGATAATACAAAAAGACTATTCCCAACTGCGTCTCCCGACGAACTCAGTTGTCACAAAGTAATTGCTGCATTAACTCAGTACTATGATCAGCAAGTCCAAGTAGGAGCAGCCAGAAAGCCGTTCTTTTCCTTTGCAGAAAAAGCTCGAACAGGCGTACAGTCAGTGGTATACAGAATTAACGGGCGTGACTTCGAACTGTAAATGTAAGTGTAATCGTGGCAACTTTTACAGTGACTTAATGATTAGGGATACTATAACATTCAATGTCCCGATAGTAGAATAACGGAACAGATCGTGAAGTATTCTGATTCATTACTTCCTGAAGTGTAGCAATTCTTAGAGCAATATGATCCGTTTGCCACAGAGACCAATAAGTTTGACCAGGCCACGATTTGTCGGGTCGAGTCGCCCCTTGCTCGCCACCACCCGAAGTAGCTACAACAGCAAGAGCGTACACAGCCGCGCCGACAACTACTTAAACACGTAAACAGACTTACCCCAGATGTTTTGCTCCCCACAAAAGACAAGATTGCCCATCATGTAACGGAACGTGTTACAGGTATGGAAAAGGCGGCCATGTGCAAGCAATTTGTTAGCAACTGCACAAAAACGTCAACTTTTCCCGATCCCAGAAGGAACAGGCTCATGCACATACAGTGAACGTTTTGTTTCCCAAATCTACAACTGGTTCTGACAAAGGTAAGATTAAGGTTGTGCCTCCTTCTCACCCTAGTGCTCTGCATCGACGTTCTAGCAAACTATTTGTTAAATGGTTCAAATCGCTTTAAGCACTATGGGCCTTAACATCTAAGGTCGTCAGTCCCCTAGACTTAGAACTACCTAAACCTAACTAACCTAAGGACATCACACACATCCATGCATGAGGCAGGATTCGAACCTGCGACCGTAGCAGCAGCGCGGTTCCGGACTAAAGGGTCTAGAACCACTCGGCCACAGCAGTCGGGTAAACTATTTCTCTCATTAGGAATTGCTGACCGTCTTGTGAAGTTTCAGTTAGACATCGGTGCTTCAGTCACTTTGCTTAATCGTGCCACGTACGGACAGTTAGGCTCATTACACCTTTCTATATCCAACAAGCACCTCATTGCTTACAATGGACAGGAAATTCCAGTGCTTGGACAGTGTAGTTGACTGTCACTCACAAATTTCACACTAGGACAGTGACTTTTACTGTGTAGAAATCTAGAGGCAGAGGTAATATTTTCGGTTTAGCAGCCTTTCATTTGTTTGGCCCTAGCATCCACGATAATGTGCTGTCAGTCTCTACATTTGTACCACAAGGCAGTGTAGATAGCTTGCTTAAATAATTTCCTAAAATATTTTCACAATAAAAGGGAAAACGTAATAGCTTACTGGCGCATGGTTAATTGAAAGACAATGCACAACCTACGTTTCTCCTGGCCTGCCAAAATGCCGTTGCTTTAAAAAAATTGTAAATTTGTGTTACGGTCTATGAGACCATACTGCTGAGGTCATCGGTCCCTAGGCTTACGCACTACTTAATCTAACATAAACTAACGTACACTAACGATAACACACATACACACATGCCCGAGGGAGGACTCGAACCTCCAACGGGGATAGCCACGCGAACCGTGAGAAGACGCCCTAGACCGCACGGCTACCCCGAGCGGCTTGCTATAAGAGACAAAGTAGGCAGTGAAGTGAAAGAATAGCAAGATAATGGTGTAAATACTCCCATTCAAGCTAGTCAGTGGGCAGGTCCACTAGTTTTGTTGCGTAAGCCTTATGCTCTTATTCGCATTTCTGTTGACTTAAAGTCTACAGTCAACCCACAGACGGTAGGTGACGTCCATTACCTCACCCTGAGGAACTCATGGACAGGCTTGGTGCAGGATATCACTTTTCTAAGACAGATTTACGTGGTGCGTATTTGCAAATTCAATAGGATGAACAAGTACTGAAAGTGTTTGTTATAAATAAACATTTAGGGCTGTTCAAGTATTTGTGTTTGTCCTTCAGCAGTGTTCCGTCTTTTTGCGACGTTACTTCGGATAGCTGAATATAAAAGTGCCATTTTGTTCAAACTACCTCAATAATATTGTTGTCTCAGGTCGTATACGGGAGAAACACATTGCCAATTTGCGTACACTTTTTCGACTGTTGTCAGAAGTGGGACTCAAGTATCATCTAGAAAAGTGTAACTTTTTCGAACTGAACTACAGTACTTACGTCATGTGATAAACAGTCGATGTGTGCAACCCCTCCAATGTCATTTGCTTGCAATCCGTGACCTGCTGTTCCTCGCAATGTGTCTGAATTGCATTCAGTAGTAGGCAAGACGACGTACTACATTCGGTTCATACCGAATGCCGCTCAGATCGCGGCTCCATTGCATCACTTGCGTCGCAAAATGTACATTTTATACGGACTAATGACAGTCAAGACGCATTTCAAAAACACAGAAATGCTTTGGTTTGTGACAGTTTTTTATTGCATTTTGAGACTGTCAAGCCAGTAGTTTTGTGACGCTTCTTGTTACGGAATCGGCTTTATGCGTTGGCATAGAAATGGTGCACAAGACCGGCCTACTACTTTGGCCTTGAAGTTGCTTCCTCAAACTCAGTGGAATTCTGCTCAAATACAGGGTGAAAAGTATTTAAACCGACAAACTCTGGGAGGTTGTATGGGACATCAAAACAAATATATTTCCCTAATGTCATTTTTTCCTGGGAGGAGTATTTAAAACAGTAGAGGAAGATTTCTGTCGCGGCAAATTAATTAAACCAACAAACACTTTTCCATTTTTTATGACTAAGAGACAACACGTTAACACAACCCAATTCCAATTACAGTAGATTATCAAAAATGCCTTCATTGGCACGTAAACACACCGTCGGATAATGTTCGGTCTGACAGGGGCAAAAACCCCAAGGTTATCCTGAATTGTTCCTGCTGCTGCTGCTATCCGGGCAACCAGATCCTCTTCTGATGCAACAGGGATTGCTTAAACAAGGTTGCGCATCCCTCTCCACACAAAAATGTCCAGAGGAGACATATCTGGGGATCGAGCAGGCCATGGTACAGGACGACCTCTGCCAATCCACGTTTCTGGGAACCGTGGGTCCTGGAATCGACGCACACGACGACTGAAATGTGCCGTCGCCCTGTCATGTTGGAACCACACGCGTTGTTTTGTAGGGAGTGGAACGTCTTCCAGCAATTATGGCAATGCTCTGGCGAGCAAATTGTAATAGTGCCTTCCATTTAATGGCCTAGGTAGAAGATACTGCCCAATTAAACAGTCCCCAACAACACCGACCCACACATTAATGAAGAACCGCACTTGATGAGCGCTATTAACTGTGGCATTTGGACTATTCTCACTCCAAACATGCGAATTGTGCATGTTGAAGACTCAGTCACGCCCAAACGTTGCTTCATCGGTAAACAGCACAGAGGATGGAAATCCGGTCTCACGCAGACGTTGGTACACAGCAGCAAAGGTCGTATGATGCGGGATACCGCGACTAGAATATTGTTGTTGATGAACCCGCTGTATAGCTCGTCCGTTGTGGTGTGCTACGTAGTACGCACCAACCGTATCAGTGTACTCACTCCAGGTGTATCGCTCATGTTAGTAAACAGAGACAATGCAATACTACACTGGTAGACAGCAGTTGCCTACAACTGAAGAGAGTAATACACCCTCTAACAACTGAACATCTTAATACGGCCTGTAACAACCGAAGAGCGTAATAGGGCCTCAACCGGTTTAAATAATCCTCATAGGAGGGAGTGACATTAGGGAAAGATGTTGGTTTTGATGTCCCCTAAAACCTCCCAGAGTTTGTCGGTTTAAATACTTTTCACCCTGTAGCATAAGAAGCTCTCGCTATTTTGTGTGGTGCGACACAATTCCATCACTATTTTAATGGTCTTAAGATATATTTAGTAGCAGATCACAAGCCTAAATCTTTTCCCTTGCACTATAGAAAAATAACACAGACTAGGGAAGCAGGCCCAGACCTGAAGATTTTGTTGAATTATATTCACACTTCTTAACTTCTTTCATTGAACAGTATCCAGAATTCAGTAGTGCGCCAATACTTTGCATATCGGCTTAGCCTGTTAGTTTAATATGGTGTGATTCTGTTTCAAAATGACAGTGGATAATCGCGCTTATTCCCAAAGTGTTGCAAAAGTATGTATTGCGATTGCTCAATCAAAGACAAGGGGGAATTGTTCGCACCAAACAGTTAGCGCGACGGCACTGTGGTTGGTAGGGCATGGATTTCCACTTTGAAGCCGGCCTGGGTGGCCGGGCGGTTCTAGGCGTTACAGTCTGGAACCGCGCGACCGCTACGGTCACAGGTTCGAATCCTGCCTCGGGCATGGGTGTCGGTGATGCCCTTGTCCTTAGGTTAGTTAGGTTTAAGTAGTTCTAAGTTCTAGGGGACTGATGACCACAGATGTTAAGTCCCATAGTGCTCAGAGCCATTTGAACCATTTTTTTCTCTATCTCTTCATCTTCAGATTGCGACGTCGGCGTGTATACCTGAAGTATCGTTGTCGGTGATGGTTTTCTGTCGATTGCGATAAGAACGACCCTGTCACTGAAGTGTTCACAGAAATACACTCTCTGCACTACCTTCCTATTCGTAACGAATCCTACTCCCGCTATACCATTTTCTGTTGATGTTGAGATTACGCTGTACTCAACAGACCAGAAATCCATGTCTTCTCTCTCCTTCACTTCACTGACCCCTACTATACCTAGATTCAGCCTTTGCATTTCGTTTTTCAGATTACCTAGTTTCTCTACCACGTTCAAGCTTTTGACATTTCACGCCCTGACTCGTAGAACGTTACCCTTCCGTTGATTATTCAATCTTTTTGTTATGGTAGCCTCCCCCTTGCCAGTCCGCTCCCGGAGATCCGAATGGGGGACTACTCCGGAATCTTTTGCCAATCGAGAGATCACCATGACACTTCTTCAATTACATGATACATGTCCTGTGGATACATGTTACGTGTCTTTAATGCACTGGTTTCCATTACCTTCTGTATCCTCATGCCGTTGAACATTGGTAATTCTTTCACGTCTAGGAGCAGGTTTCCACCCCTAGGACAAGAGAGTCAGCTCCTCCGCTCTCTTTCACAAGGCCGTTGGCAGAATGAGGGTGAATTCTTATGCCGGATGTCTTCGGCCGCCAATGCTGATTATTAATCAAAATTTAAGCAGCGGCGGGGTTCGAAACAGTGACCGAAGATATTTAGTTTGTGAATCAACGACGAAGCCATTTTTTTTCCTTTACAGTGACCGAAGATGTTATGTTTGTCAATCAAGGACGCCTCGCATTTTTTCCCTTTTTCTATTGTTTCATTTTGTTCGATATAGTTCGTTGCGTTTGGTCTGGGAGGACGTCACAATACATCTGTTCAAGTTGATCGTAGATTCCTTGACTCAGTTTTTTTATTACAGAGAGCACACAGCCCTCTGACAGATTACGCTGAGCTACCGTGCCGGCGCCCCTAGACCGTGGGTGCAAGCTATTGTGTTGCTCTCAGTTGATACGAGAACAATCGTATCACTGAACTGTTCAGAGGAGCACGCTCTCTGTCCTCACTTCATATTCATAACGATTCTTACACCCGATAAATTACTCTGTACTCATCTGACTAGGAATTATTGTTTATTTCCAATTCACCTCAATGATTCCTTCTATATTTAGATACAGCCTTTCCATCTCCATTTACAGAGCTTCCGTTCAACGTTCTAGCTTCTGACTTTACTCCCTAATCATAGAACGTTATCATTTCTTTCATTATTCAAACATTTTCTCATGCTCACCACACTTTCGGCTGTATCCTACCGTAGATCCGAATGCTGGAGGAATCCGGAATCTTTTACAAACGGAAAGATAAGCATGATATTTTTTTCAATTAGAGGCCGCATGTCCTGTGGATATACATTATGTGTATATAATGCAGTGGTTTCCTTAGCCTTCAGCATCGTCATTCCGTTTATCGTTGCTGATTCTTTCACCCTTTAGTGACAAATTCCCACTACAAAGCAAGGGAGTACCCTGAACAGAGCGCCCTGAACGTCTGTCCGCTCCTGCGTCCTCTTCGGCAAGATCGTTGGCAGAACGAGAGTCACTTCTTGCACTGGAAGTTTTCGACCACTATTGCAGTAGCTTTTTACTCACAACTGAAGCAGCGGCGAAGTTCAAAGCTGATACCCAGGACGTTTTGATTGCTATTCCGACACGACCCATTCTTTTTTTTTTGTCATAGCTGTTCTCGGCATTTGGTTTGGGCGAACATCACATGACATCTTTTCGAGATGATCGTTGAATACTTCACTCACTTTTTTTGTTACAAAGGGCTGCCCACTCTTTTACCGGTCACATTGAGCTACCATGCCGGCAACCTGTAGACAACGGGGCCAAACATGTGTGAAACCCGTACAAAGGGAGGCCATCTCGTCTGTAGAATGACCAGTTGGTTTTCCCCAAATGGCTCTAAGCACTATGGGCATAACATCTGAGGCCATCAGTCCCCTAGACTGACAACTACTTAAACCTAACTAACCTAAGGACATCATATACATTGCCCGAGGCAAGAGTCGAACCTGCGACCGTAGCAGCAGCGCGATTCCGGACTGAAGCGCCCAGAACCGCTCTGTCACAGCGGCCGGTTCGTTTCCCCCACTTAAATCCGAATTAACATATCTGCTAGACTCTAGGCTGTAATACAGCAGCCCTAAGAAGTGTATGATCGGTAGTTACTGACCTCTAATTCACTCTTCCCCATTCATAGCCATACTGGGTAACCTGATTTACAATATATAGAGCTCTTGTGCGCCCTTTAAATGCTTTATGAGTTCCTTACAAAACCATACTGTCGTTCAGTTTACGATTAGAGGACAGAGATACCACACGCGAAGCAACCAGCGACCCATGACAGGTATTCGACAGGTATTAGGATATTGTGAGACATTGTTAGCAAGGGATGAAAGGGGCGCTTTACCTCATGCAGTATCTCCGTACCTTGTGTTCTTTTGCAGATCTATAAATTCCCTGTCCTGATAGGTCTCATAGGCTCGGATACTATGGTCCAGGGCCAGTATGCCTTCGACGGTGCTGCTGCTAGAACGGCATTTTACGTTCCTTCCGCTGAAGTTCACGCTCGTGGTTGTTTACCTATCCGGTGTAATCGCAGGTTCTGAGAACACTGATATAGAAATTGACTCTCAAGATTTATTTTTCAATGAATATGCGCGACCGAAAGCCTATGAACCTGGAAGGCTCTTACGAGGCAAAGTTGAACTTGATTACAATGAACTTATTGGAATACGCCTCACCATAGTGAGCACTGTTGTCTACGTGAAACTGATTAATGGTGCAGTGTGTGACAAAATCTTTCGAGATTCTAAACATGGACAAAAATTTCAACACTCCGATGGGCATGTTGGAGGGGTAACTACTGATCATGCAGGACCAGGAATACGGAGTTGGTTCAAATGGCTCTGAGCACTATGAGACTTAACATCTATGGTCATCAGTCCCCTAGAACTTAGAACTACTTAAACCTAACTAACCTAAGGACAGCACACAACACCCAGCCATCACGAGGAAGAGAAAATCCCTGACCCTGCCGGGAATCGAATCCGGGAACCCGGGCGTGGGAAGCGAGAACGACCACGAGATGCGGGCGAATACGGAGTATATGCATCTTCGAACTTCCTTTCGAGGTTCCCTCTGACATGGTGATTGAAGCCCTACGCCTATGCGGAAGAGTGCTTAGTCACTTGGAGGAAAAACGGTCCAGTTTTACTTCCTATCCCGTTTCCATTGGGGTACGACAGTTCATAATAGAACTGACATTGCATGTACCCTCATATTTATTCATCGTCGGTTGCAGAGAAATAGTCATCTGCGATGGACAACACAAAACATGTTGTGGATACGAGACAGAAGGCCACGGCCGTTTCAAATGCGTGTAAAGTTCCAACGCCCACGACGACGCAGTTACACTAAAGTATGTGAACGCGTTTCGGACAGATGCCTTCCCGAAGATTGACTAGCTCCACCATCCTGACAATTTACGGCAATCGCCTGCGGCAGAGACCGCCACCTGGGATGAAACGGCATACACTTCTGCCACCCCGGCGCCTGCTACGCAGTTGACCGACGGGAAAGAATCGGTGGGAGGGATGGAAATTGATTTTACAATTTTGCCGACAGCTGCGTTCTTACCTGAGTGCCGGGAGTCACTTCCGCACTTTGATATGTAGGCGCAGAGGCGCAAAAATGATTGCTGAAGCAGCACAAGGAACAATGGCTACCGTGTCGGACACCAGCTTATTGCACTTCAAGGCAGACGGAATTGCGTGTTACGACGACACAGTGAATTCGGATGCAAAACCGGGATTCTTCCTCCCGTAGCAGTACGACGCGCATCAAACGAAACAGGGACTGAATACAGACCCACGAGAAGGAAATACGCCGGCAGGGGTCCGTCCGTCCACCGCAGCAACAGCTTTGCCTTCGATCAGTACGGCCGGAGATAAACGACGGGAGATGGATCTTCAGCACAGGACCTGGGCCGATGAATTCGATACTGATCCACAGACGGGTGCGGCTATCACCGAATATTAATCACGCAGAAGGTGCAGCCGGTCGCACAGACACCATGACACAAGTCAACACAAGCGTTCATTTGCACTTTACGCTCTAAGGAACAGCGGCAGGCGTATCGAACAGCAGCTATCAACATTAACAAAATTAGAACACGGGTAAAATAGCAGTTATTACTAGACTTGCTGCTTGCTTCAGACGTCGACATCGCCCTTCTGCAGGAAGTATGTGTCGAGAGCTTCCTTGATCTCTATGGGTACGATACATACATTACACCCACTATTGACGGTGGCAATGGAACAGCGACACTCCTACATGAAGACATAGTAGCCGAGGATGTGGAGTACCTGCCTTCAGCGCGAGTACTGGCGCTCACAGTGGTAGGAGTACGGATTGTTAACATCTATACACCGTCGAGGTCCGACAGAAGGCGCGATCGATCCTGGTTTTGCGCAGAGGAGATTGCGACCCTACTCTTAGGCCAGTATGAATGTATTTTATTTCGAGGCGACTTCAGCTGCGTGCTCGCGCTAAAGGATCAGCATGCAAGCTATAATTAATGCCAGGAGCTGCGCCAACTTATACAGGACATGAATCTAATCGATACATGGGAGACGATTCATGGGGACAGAGGCAGCTGTAAACGTCACACGTCACTATGCAATTCGTCGCGATCGAATTTACGTAGCATGTCGTTTCGAGTATGAGATCGTCGATACGGAATTATGGCCCGTCACCTTCTCAGATCACGTAGCATACATATGCAGTCTCCCTAAGCCATCAACGAGTGTGGAGGAGTCGTTGTGTTTGGAAACTGAATACAGCGCACCTAAGAGGACCTGATTGCAGACGCTTAATCGAAGACACTTGGGAAATATGTCAACGACGCCTCCCGACATATTCGACGACGTTGCAGTGGTGGCGGGAATGCCTTAAGCCTGCATTGCGCCAAGCGTTGATTGTATACGGAAGGGCCAAGCAGTTCTAGGCGCTTCAGTCTTGAACCGCGCGACAGCTACGGTCGCAGGTTCGAATCCTGCCTCGGGAATGGATGTGTGTGATGTCCATAGGTTAGTTAGGTTTAAATAGTTCTAAGTTCTGGGGCACTGATGACCTCAGAGCCATTCTGTATACGGAAGGGAGGAGATGATGTGGATGCGCTACATGACGGAATTTTATTTCTCGATGCTCCTCGAACTTTCGGTGCAAGCGTCTTCACAGGATAGTAGTGCTGCTGTAAAGCGAGTAGAGGCCCAAATGGTTTCCGTAACTTAACGCCTTCTGGATTCGCGTAAGGGCCTTTGAACGAGTCCACGGAGAATTCCCTTCGATGTATCACGTTATCAGAGAAAAAAACGTAGCCGCAGAATCTTATTACAGACTGTCTTACTGCCGGACGGTTGCCGTAAGATAACGCAAAAAGACATTGTCAACGCCTTCGTGGAACAATACAGTCACCTCTGTAAGGAAGCGGAACACGATGAGGCAGCCTACCATGATATCCCACGAACGCTATCCGCGTGCCTCGAAGCGACGGTAGAGCGGGAGTTAACTGGGGAAGTCACAGATGACGACGTAATAGAAGTGCTCGATAAGGGAGCGTCGAACAAGTCACCGGGCCCCGACGGGTTTGCGTTACAGTTTTATCTGACATTTAAAAATCTCGTAACACCGCGATGGACGGCCATGTACCGCGAAACGTATGATCATCCGTACCCACAAACCAGCCGGCAGCACAGATACACATTCCTGCCGACCACTGATCTTTCTTAATTGCGACTACAATGTATACACAAGGATACTTGCAGCACATTTCGAACATCTGCTGTGCCAAGCGATATCATTCGAGCAAACCCAGCTATGACGGGATAGTAATGTACAAACGGCACTCAGCGACTATCACAATGTGATCGCACTGGAAACAACATGTTGTGTCCGAGGTGAAATGGTATCGATAGATTTCGGTCGTGCTTTTGACAGGGTGAACCGTGCCTATCTTGTGGAGGTGACGACGCAAATAAAATTCCCACAGAGTTTTGTCACCGTCGTGATGTGACTACTCCACGGCGTCTCACCAAGTGTCCTCATTGATGGACGCATGGTGGGACCCGTCACCTTCTCACTATTGGTCAGGAAAGGGTGCACGCTGCCGCGCCGCTGCTCTGCGGGCTCCGGAAGCGGTTCCAGGGAATACCGATAAGGCAAATGACAAGGCGCCACAAGTTTATATGCAGAACACACGCGGATGACCTAGTGTTATAATCACGGGTGGGTGACGAGGTAAGAGAGACTTCACACTGGATAAATTTGTATGGTTTGGCTACGGGAAGTCGTACGAACATGGCGAAGTCAGGAGCGATCAACGTACAGAGGACCTCAGATGGGAAGTGTAGCATTATTACAGCCGACAAACAAGATGCAATTCTTGGGAATTATCTTCACTACAAACATTGAACGCGCAGCGGCACTCAGCTAGAGACATTTTCTGCAATTAATTCATGCCAGTGTTCGAAGTCATAGGTTAAGTCTCTAGACACGATGCAATGGGTCACCTAGGCCAACAGTTATCTAGCCTCTCCCATCCCCTACTTGGCCTTAGTTCTTCCTGTGCCGAATTGTAACGGCATCAAGATATTGTGTGAGCACAGGGCTGCTTTTAATGGATGGATATGAAACCCTCACCATCGCTGGTAGTCGTGGAGGTGTTGGACTATTCCACGTCCGCGACCGAGCAGTGGTGATCTGCTTAACCACGTTGATGAAAATGTGGACACGACACCAGGAAAGTATGATGGACACGATGATTCGACAATCTGGTACTATCTTTTCGTCTGTCGCCGGTAGCAGTCGCTCACATCTCATCGTCGCTTACCCACATACAAATCAATTTCATGGAACACAGTTATGTACTATGGAAGTGCCAACTATCAGGATGGCAACGACACGTGATGAATATAACATCTTTACGGCCGAGCAAGGTGGACATCAAAAGCAGACTCGCTATGGCAAAAAAGGAATTTCTGGCCAAGAGAAGTCAACTAGTATCAAATACCGGCCTTAATTTGAGGAAGAAATTTCTGAGGATGTACGTCTGGAGTACAGCACTGTATGGTAGTGAAACATGGACTGTGGGAAAACCGGAACAGAAGAGAATCGAAGCATTTGAGATGTGGTGCTATAGACGAATGTTGAAAATTAGGTGGACTGATAAGCTAAGGAATGAGGAGGTTCTACGCAGAATCGGAGAGGAAAGGAATATGTGGAAAACACTGATAAGGAGGAGGGACAGGATGATAGGACATCTGCTGAGACATGAGGGAATGACTTCCATGGTACTAGAGGGAGCTGTAGAGGGCAAAAACTGTAGAGGAAGACAGAGATTGGAATACGTCAAGCAAATAATTGAGGACGTAGGTTGCAAGTGCTACTCTGAGATGAAGAGGTTAGCACAGGAAAGGAATTCCTGGCGGGCCGCATCAAACCAGTCAGTAGACTGATGACAAAAAAAAAGAAAAAAACCGGCCGAACAATGCCGAAGAGAGGCGGCAACCAACAATGACATGGTTGATGGTATGACGTACAGTGCGCCGCGTACACCTTGGTATGGGGGCACGTGCACCGTGGTATCAGGTAGTAAATGGGAAATATATGACTTGTTCCACGTTACATACAATTCACATGACGGATATTTCACTGTGTCACAGTGCAGGGTTATAGACACAAGGAACATCTTATATATACGGGCCTTCGGAAGCAGTGTGGTGTTTGGTCCAAAAAAAAATGATCGCCTTCCTCCTTCGGGTGGTGCCGCAAGCAATAGAGCCACGGATACTACTTCCCGCTGATATGGCATATTTTGTCGGAAAGAAGACCAAAGCAGTGACTAGGATTCTTGATCTCTCATCCAGTTAGGGTGTACCGGACAGGAGAATGTAATTATAGCATATAATTGTTCTGAACTAGAAAGGACAAGGGCAGTGGGGAGGACACAAGACGATAAGTGATGACATTCTCGGCACCAAAGCGAGGTACCACGAGATCGCCGGAAACGACCGCATGAAGAGGGTCATGGACCGTCATAGTTTTGTGCTGAACGAAGAAGCTTATGTTTATTAGCGCTGCACCATTTATGTGAAGAAAACGTGATAGTGCAAAAATCCACTTATTTACGTTCTACAGAAATATTTTATTTTGTAACGAATAATGTTCCATAACAATTAAAACAAAACAAAATAAAACAAGACGACTAAAAATGAAAAAAAGTGGTTAAGTGTTTGCCTACCAGGCAGCGAGCCCGGAATCGATATTAAAAAAAAATAAAATAAAAGGTGTAATGAAGTATTTGCCAACCATGCAGGGGGACCGGGTACGATTCGCGCTAAAAGAAGGTATAGCGCCTTTGACTAGTAATCAAAAAGGCATAGGTCCCATGTTCGGAACCCACCACCGTTTAAATTTTGATTAAGCGACATGACAAGGAACCCTAATTCTGCAAACAGTCTTGTCAAAAAGGACGGACAAGCGGATAGAGGTTGAGGGCACTCACTTGACATTGCGGTGGGAAACTGCCGCTAAAGACGGAAGAATCAGAAATGATAAACGGCACAAGGACGCAGAAGGCAATGAGAAACCACTGCATTAAAGACACATAACGTGTATTCGCTGTACATGTGGCCTGTAACTGAAAAAGTGTCATGCTGTCTCTCTGTTGACAAAAGATTCCGGAATACTACACCACTCGGATGGCCTGGAGGCGACTGCAAAGACGGAGGTGACCATGAGAAAGCTTTCCAATAACAAACGATAGGATAACGTCCTACGTGCGGGAGCGTCGAATGTCTGAAGCGTGAATGTGGTAGGGAAACTAGAAATTCCGAAAAGACTCAAGCCTCGTAGTATGGGTCAACGAGGTGATATGGAAATAAGATAAAGACTTCTCGTCAGATGATTACAGAGTGAGATCAACTGCAGCAGAAAATGATATAACTGGAGTAGAATTCATTATGAATAGGAAAGTACGGCTGAGAGTGTGTTACGTTGAACAGTTACTGTTTTTAGTATCAGAATCGACAGCAGACCAACTCCGACAACGATAGTTCTAGTATACGAGGTGCATTCAAGTTCTAAGGCCTCCGATTTTTTTTCTAATTAACTACTCACCCGAAATCGATGAAACTGGCGTTACTTGTCGACGTAATCGCCCTGCAGACGTACACATTTTTCACAACGCTGACGCCATGATTCCATGGCAGCGGCGAAGGCTTCTTTAGGAGTCTGTTTTGACCACTGAATAATCACTGAGGCAATAGCAGCACGGCTGGTGAATGTGCGGCGACGGAGAGAGTCTTTCATTGTTGGAAAAAGCCAAAAGTCACTAGGAGCCAGGTCAGGTGAGTAGGGAGCATGAAGAATCACTTCAAAGTTATTGTCACGAAGAAACTGTTGCGTAACGTTAGCTCGATGTGCGGGTGCGTTGTCTTGGTGAAACAGCACACGCGCAGCCCTTCCCGGATGTTTTTGTTGCCGTGCAGGAAGGAATTTCTTCTTCAAAACATTTTTTCGTAGGATGCACCTGTTACCGTAGTGCCCTTTGGAATGAAATGGGTAAGGATTATGCCCTCGCTGTCCCAGAACATGGACACCATCATTTTTTCAGCACTGGTGGTTACCCGAAATTTTTTTGGTGGCGGTGAATCAGTGTGCTTCCATTGAGCTGACTGGCGCTTTGTTTCTGGATTGAAAAATGGCATCCACGTCTCACATGCCACACGGGCAGCCATGTGGTCGTCCGTCAGCATTCGTGGCACCCACCTGGATGACACTTTTCGCATTTTCAGGTCGTCATGCAGGATTGTGTGCACAGAACCCACAGAAATGCCAACTCTGGAGGCGATCTGTTCAACAGTCATTCGGCGATCCCCCAAAACAATTCCTCCAGTTTCTCGATCATGTCGTCAGACCGGCTTGTGCGAGCCCGAGGTTATTTTGGTTTGTTGTCAGACGATGTTCTGCTTTCATTAAACTGTCGCACCCACGAACGCACTTTCGACACATCCATAACTCCACCACCACATATCTCCTTCAACTATTGATGAATTTCAATTGGTTTCACACCACGCAAATTCAGAAAACTAATGATTGCACGCTGTTCAAGTAATGAAAACGTCGTCATTTTAAGTATTTAAAACAGTTTTCATTCTTGCCGCTGGCGGTAAAATTCCATCTGCCGTACGGTGCTGCCATCTCTGGGACGTATTGACAATGAACTCGGCCTCATTTTAAAACAATGCGCATGTTTCTATCTCTTTCCAGTCCGGAGAAAAAAAATCGGAGGCCTTAGAACTTGAATGCACCTCGTACATGCGGACGTAGAAAACTGAAGATGACATGATACAGAAAGTATATGCGGATATTAAAAGGGCAATACAGTACGTAAAGGGAGAAGAAAATACAATAGTCATGGGGAACTGAAATGCAGTTTGAGAGGAAGGAGATGAGGAAAACGTTATAGGAAAATAAGGGCATGGGGCAAGGAATTAGTGAGGAAGAACACTGAGTTCTGTAATAAATTTCTGCCAGTAATAGCGAATGTTGAAGAAGCACAAGAGGAGGAGGTATACGTGGAAAAAGCCGAGTGACGCGGAAGATTTCAGTTACAGTACATTATGGTCAGAGAGAGTTACCGAACTCTTGGCTTACCTAGGAGGATATATAGACTCAGATCACAATGAAGCACTGATGAAGAGTAGGCTGAAGCTTAAGAGATCAGTCAAGAAGAGTCAATGCGCAAAGAAGTGTGACAATGAAGTAACAAGGATCAACTAGATACGATTGAAGTTCTCTAAGGCTATAGATATATCAGTAAGGAATAGCTCCGTAGACAGTACTGTTGAAGAGGAATGGACATCTCTAAAAAGAGCACAACATAGATACAAAGAAGTTAACTGCGAAGAAACCACAGGTAACAGGAGAAGTAGTGCAGTTGATCGACGAAAGATGGAAGTACAAAAACATTCAGCGAAATTCAGCAATACATAAGTACAAATCTCTGAGACATGAAATAAATAGGAAGTGCAGGGAAGCTGAGACAAAATGACTGCACTAAAAATGTGAAGAAATCGAAAGAGGAATGGCTGTCGGAAGGATGGACTCAACATATAGTAAATTCGAAACAACGTTCAGTGAAATTGAAAGCAAGGGTGGTAACATTAAGAGTGTAACGGGAATTTCACTATTAAATGCAGTGGAGAGTGCCGATAGATAGAAAGAGTTCGTGGAGAGCCTGTATGAGTGCGAAAATGTGTGATCAGCTAGAAGAACAAACAGGAGTCGGTTTAGAAGAGATGAGAGATTCAGTATTAGAGTCGGAATTTAAGGGAGCTCTGGAGAACTTAAGATCAAATCAGGTAGAACTTCTAAAATCATTGCGGAAAGTGGCAATAAACGGACTATTCAAGTTTGTGTGTATAATGTATGAGTCTGTCGACATATTATCTTACCCTCGAACAAATATCATGCACATAATTCCGAAGACTGCAAGGGCTGCCAAGTGCGAGAATTATTACACAATCAGATAAGCTTAACAGCTCATGTATCCAAGTTGTTGACAAGAATAATATACAGAAGAGTAAAAAAGAAAATTGAGGGTGTGCTGGGTGACGATGAGTACAGCTTTAAGAAAGGTAAAGGAATCAGAGAGGTAATTCCGAAGTTGCAGTTGATAATGTAAGGAAGACTAGAGAATAATCAAGACACGTTCATGCGATTTGTCGACCCGGAGAAGGCGTTCGACAGTGTAAAGTGGTGCATGATGTTCAAAATTCTGAGATAAAAGGGTTTAAGCTATGGGGAGGGACGGGTTAATATACAATGCGTACAGGAATTAAGAGAGAACAAGGAGAGAGTGTTCACTACAGTCCTGATAAATAACATTCAAATGCTTGTGGAGTCTGCACAGCACATAGAACAAGCTAGATTCCGCAGTGGTTTCAGTACAATTGACCATATAAACACACGGCGTGAGGTAATTAGTAGAGCCAACGAGTATGAAATGCCACTACGCATAGCATTCACTAACTTCGAAAAAGTCTTTGGTTCTGTCAGGCTCACTACAGTCATACATGCACTGGCCGAACAAAATATATAAACATATTGTACGAAATTACACGTATGTAGCGTCTATCAACATAGGAAAAGAACAAGTGCGAATTTCCCACTGGAAAAGACGTAAAGCTGGGCCATCCTATATCCCTGAAGTTATTTACAGCAGTTCTCGAGATGGCTATGTCCAAAGTTATTTGGAAGAACAGAGGAACAAGGATAAATGGTAAAAGGCTCACCAACCGGAGATTTGCTACCTAACAGTAACATGGAAATACAGTTCTCTATGAAAGACTTAACACATCGTTGTCAGGAAGTTGGACTTAAAATAAATCACTCTAAAACTAATATTTTGCATAATAAGTGGGTAGCTGCAGGATAAGTAACACTGAACGGCAACATCCTAAACAAATTTACAGGATACGTTTATCTGGGGGAATTTATTGAGACAAAAGGGGATTTGAAATCTGATACTTTTCGTCTAATTGAATGAGTTAGAGAGTTTACGGGATGAATGCTACACTTTTCTAATCTAACATGCCAGTCAACTTAAAGAAGACAGTTTTTTATCAGTGTGTCCTACCGGTTCCATCGTATAGGTGTGAAATGAATTTTTGAAAAGGGAACTTAGAACTGCCCAGAGAGCTTGGAATGGTGAATGGTAGGTCTCATTAAGACAGAAAAGCGAAGACATCCGAGTAATAACAGAAGTAAAAGATATTAGCGACCGACTTAAGACTCTAAAATTGCACTGGGCAGGACATGTTGCACGAACGAAGGATGGAAGATGGACAAAATCAGTTTTAGAGTGGAGTCCCAGAGAAAAACGAAGACCACCAGGGAGACCACCTGATCGCTGGGATAAGGAATTCAGGAATGTTGCAGCCTTCAACTGGCAGAAGACAGCAGCGGACAGAGATGCATGGAAACACCTCTTAAAAATGTGTTTAATAGCTTCAAGAGGATATATCTTGTATAGACTGAATTAGCTGAACAATAAATAAATAAGAGAGGAAGATTAAGACATTTGTTAGACAGTGATGTAATCTATCACTCATACTGTTTAATCTGTACATCGAAGAAGCAAAGACGAAAATAAAAGAAAGTTTCAGGAGTGGAGTCAAAATTCAAGGTGAAAGGATATCAATGATACTATTAAATGATGTCATAGCTATCCTCAGTGAAAGTGAAGCAGAATTAAATGATCTGATGAATGGAATGAACAACTTCTAGGGTGCAAAATATTAAATCAGAAAAAATCGAAGAAGGGCAAAAGCAACGAGAAGGAGCAGAAATAGGACTGATGATCTCAGCAGATTGGTCCCTTAGGAATTCACAGACAAGTAGCAGGTATGAGTACAGCGAGAAACTTAACATCAGGATTGATGGTCACGAAGCAGATGAAGTTAAGGAATTCTACAACTTAGGCAGCAAAGTAACCAATGACGGATGGTCCAAGGAGGATATCAAAAGCAGGCTAGCAGTGACAAAAAGGGCATTCGTGGCCATTAGAAGTCTTCTAGTCCAAATATAGGCCTTGATTTGAGGAAGAAATTTCCGAGGATGTACGGTAGGAGCACAGAATTGTACGGCAGTGAAACGTGAACTGGGAAAACCGGAAGGGAAGATAATCAAAGGATCTGAGATGCGGTGCAACACACGAATGTCGAAACTTACATGGACTGATAAGTGAAGGAATGAGGAGGTTCTGTGGAGAAAGGGATATGTGGAAAGCACTGACAAAAATAGGGGACAGGATGATAGCATATTCTTTAAGATATGAGGGAATGACTTGAATGGTACTAGAGGGAGCAGTTAAGTGCAAAAACTGTAGAGGAAGACAGAGTTTGGAATACATGGAGCAAATAATCGAGGACGTAGATTGCAAGTGTTACTCTGAGATGAATAGGTGGGATGAACGGAAATTGTAGCGGGCCGTAATAAACCAGTCAGAAGATTCATGAGTCAAATAAAGAAAAGAAACGAATTGTAACTGTTGTTTCAATAAGCTTTCAGAGTATGGCGAAAGCTGTAGTAAGCAATATGAAAATCATTTTGCGCCGGCCACCTCCGTGGTTTCTAATTAATACCACATGCGAACTAAGATGAGGTGAGGCAGATATATAAGGCGAACAACACTATCAATGCACTTGTATGGCATGGAACAGAGGGCATCTGATTTTCTAATGATTTACGCTGTTTTCTTAAAATCATTAAGGAAGTATTAATAGCTTCATTACATTCTGTAATTTTGCAAAGTTGCTGAGTTCGTGGAACGTTCCATTATTTAGTGAAACTCAGGGTGTCACGAACGTGACATATGGGTATACACGACGAGCGTGACTGAAGAATATCCTAACTAATTATCTGTTAGAGTCTAACAGTTAGATCCTTGTCAGAATGACTCTAGGCAATATTCGAGCAACATCTACACGATCTTTTCCCAGGCCTTGAGGCCAAAACGTGTCGACCGACCGCCGTGTCACCCACTCTGCTTGAGGTGTCATTGAATCAGTATGGAGCGATAGGTGGTCAGCTCACCTGTCTCCTAACAGAGTTTCCAGACCGTGGAGGAGCTGTTACTCAGCTATGTAGCTCCTTAATTTGCAATGCGAGGCTGAGAGAATCCCATACCATTCCTCCTAACAAGGAAAAGTCCCTGGAAGTATTGGGGACAGCATTCAGGTCCTCTGCATGGCAGCCATTTACGCTCACCACTCGACTACGCATTAGATCAGTGATGTTTACAGGGGGTGGACAAAAATGTGGACACATCAAAAATACCAAATACATTAGCAGGCCTACTTAGGTATAGGAAACCAGTTGGCAATAGAAACAGGTTCCAGTCATCTCCGAAAGGATAAATACAAATCTTGTATGGTTTTGAAGGAACTCTTAAATCACTTATCATGCCAAATAGTGACACGTTCACTTAAAGATATATAGGTGGCTATCAATCACTCACCCTTCTCTCCAAAGAAGACCGCAGAGATTCAGTAACATCGAAACCTGGTGACAGTGGTGGCCGTGAGAGACGCGGCATTTGCTCTCAAACAGGCACTTGGGCGATGCCAGTCGTGCAAAGAGGCAACCTCTCTTCTCCGGACACAGTCTCACATTTCGGAAATGAACATTGTACCATGAGATTGGTCCGATGAGCCTAAAGGGTCTCATAATCCTTAATAGAAACGTAGAGTAACCACGAGGCCCGTCGAATACCACGATGCGGCTGTCCCAACCATCACCGAACCCCCATCATGTTTCACTCTTGGGATGTATACTAGGCCAGAAGTTGGAAACAGCGTGGAACAAGACATATTCGACCAAAAGAATGTCATCTAGTGCACCGTAGTCCAAGTTTCATGGCTTCGGCACGCGTTTTCCTGTTAAGGGCGTTGGCGTCATTGATGAAAAGGTTTGGAATTCCACCCCGTCCTACGATTTCCTGCTTACGTAACCTCCTTCTTGATGCGGTTACAGAGTTCGCGGCTTTCATTTCTGCAGTGTGTTCGGCAGCTGCGTCTCCTTTCTTTTCTTCACAATCCTCTTCGATGACCGTCCGTCACCATCAGTCAACACACACTTTCATCTGCGATGTGACTTGGAGCAACACGTCTTCCCGCTTTCCCGGTGTGCGATATAAATCTTCGATACGATCTCTCTTGAAATACTGAACACTGCGGCTACTTTTGTTACGGATATCACACGAACAGCAACAATTTCTCCACTTAGATCCCACATAATTCACTCCTAAGTGCATAGAACACTGTTCTTGCCACGACTGGCATTTCCATTGCATTGATCACATTGCACAGGAGTCGTTCACGGTCATATAGAACACCGCAGCCACCAGGCTTGGCTAGCATCCGGATCTACGTTCAGGCCTGCATTTCTGTTGGTATTTCCATATTTTTTGACCAGGCCTTGTATATAGGTTTCGACAATAGACTTCAGCTAAGATAAATAGAAATTTGCCTTTGTTTTGAATCGGAATAATTTGGAGGATGGGTCATGAGACATGTCTTCAGTTTTGATCATATAATAAGTTTTATTAGTATGGAGCTTTGTATTTGTCGCACAGGAACCTGAAGGTAATAATTAGCTGGCTATTTTTACTCGTATGGAACTTTGTGCGACAGCCTAAGGGATGACAGCCAGCCTCTTACTTCAGGGTAGGTGTAAGCAATAAATACAAACGCAGCGCAGGATTGGTTCAAATGGCTCTGAGCACTATGGGACTTAACATCTATGGTCATCAGTCCCCTAGAACTTAGAACTACTTAAACCTAACTAACCTAAGGACATCACACAACACCCAGTCATCACGAGGCAGAGAAAATCCCTGACCCCGCCGGAAATCGAACCCGGGAACCCGGGAAGCAGGATTGTATTTGAAAAGATTTAAGAAGCTCTCATTGAGAATACTCATTGGAAGCATTTGTGGCTAAGCCTGAATATCGCCAGTATTTTCACTACTGCTTATAGCAAGTAAATATGCACTAGCGACAGTAATTAATTTAAGGTTATGAGTTTGGAAAACATTGCCTCATCACCAAATGAAATCAAACGCTAAACAAGACATTTAATAACATTAGGTACTGTCCATAGTACATAGTAGTGGCCAGTTTTTTTTAAATTATACTCTGATATGGCGTCTCATTGGTTGGTCATCTGGGTTTGTGGGGGTGTAAAGCCGCACTTCCTTCTTCATGCGGTTCTCTTTCAACAACGCGACGTCTACCATATAATTTGACCAAATTTGATGAGAATTTGGGAGTCTTTCATTACTTCAGTTTAAAAAGTTTGAGCTTTCCAAACGTCCTGCTTCCTTTGTTGTTGTGTGTCTTACGACTATAATCAGCTCTGTATTGAGGCAGTGGTCCCCAACAGCGTACCCTTTGTCACCGACCTGAAATTTTTACATTTTTAAATCATCGCCACTGACTGTTGTACTTTGGTGAAGAATATGCATTCTCTATGTGTCACGTTACTACGTGTTGTTGGGCCAATCTCATCGATTACAAAGCAAATACTGTAGCGTTTTGAGACTACAGGCTTGTCCAAATAGTACCATTCTTTGCATCTTTATACACAACACAGACAGTATCTGCACGTGACCCTAGATACAGTGATTCCTACCCTTTTCTTATCCTCTGTGATATAGTAATTTTATGTAAATTTCTGAAAATTAATCACCTGAGGGATTGTGAGAAAGTTAAAAATGATGGCCGGCCGGAGTGGTTGAGCGGTTCTAGGCGCTACAGTCTGGAAGCGCGCGACCGCTACGGTCGCAGCTTCGAATCCTGCCTCGGGCATGGATGTGTGTAATGTCCTTAGGTTAGTTAGGTTTAAGTAGTTCTAAGTTGTAGGGGACTGATGACCTCAGAAGTTTGTAACCTCCCCACAAAAATTTTAAAAAGACAATATTTAATAAAAATGGGAGCCAAGTGTAATATCGTCCCCACAGAAATATTTAAATAAAATATAATAATAAATGGGACCCAAGAATAACCTCCCTGCAATGAAATGTACTGACAAAGGCAACAAAATGTAAAATTCGCAATCTGACTCTGGTGTAAGCTTCCGCAAAAATAATGAAAAACAATTCAGAGCTAATGAAATCTCAGTGATAATGATAATTCAATTAAACCGAAATATCGGTCTTTGGCCCTGTGCAAATCAGAATTAAATTCTTACCTCATTGTCACTGCTAGTCACATTTCTGCTCTTATTCTTGCGCACAGCTTGGAGGAACTGCATTGCAAATAATAATATTCCTTTTTTTTTGTAATTTAACTGAAACTTTTCTTTAAGGGAAGTGGGAACGAAATCGTTAGTTCAATTAAATAAATTTTTTTTTTGTAAAATTGCTTTTGAAATCAAAATTATTATTGGGGCACTTGTTGGAAATTAATTACAATCAATAAACTTTACATTATCTGATGATTACCTTAATCAACAATATACCTCATTCAGCATCTTGACCAGTGCTGCCGACAGACTACATCACACAACCGCACTGGGCTGCTACTACTGACCGACCGCTCTGCATGACGACTACTACAGAACTGCTCGCAACACTCGCGCGGTCAAGCGCAGACTAACCACGAAAATGGGCTCTCTGGTCAAAGATTTTAACGTGCCTCACCATCGCTGCTATGTTACATACGTGTTTCAAGTTAAGTCCGATTGTGCTCAGAGCCATTTGAAGCATTTTTTTAAAATGATTTTTCTACTCTACCATGAATGGAACGTATCTCTTTAGCTTCCTGAAAGTATGTTAAGCAACATACCCTTGCTATTTATCTTTTACAATGTCTGTATCCCGAACCCTTATCGAAATTTTAATGACTGCAGCGTTTATAACGCTGTAGTGTCCTTAGGTTTAATTTTCATGGAATTATTTTCGCTCAAAAAAATTCGGAATGGTGAGTAATCTACATGCCATCCCAGACTAGAGGAAGATGATAGATCCACTGAAAATTAGATGCCACCTCTTATCATTAGAGTGATAGTCGATATCAATGCAGCCGATTGGAATTCCGTCGCCTGCTGCATAATTGTCTGACTATCTGATGGCTGACCTTCGCTCTTTGTTCACTGATAATCTCTGTCACGCATAGTGCTGTCTTTTCCTGTGAATTTTTATGTGGCTGTACTTTGTTTATTGAATGGCTATCTTGTCAGGGAAAAATTTGATTCAAATGGCTCTGAGCTCTATGCGACTTAACTTCTGACGTTATCAGTCGCCTAGAACTTAGAACTAATTAAACCTAACTAACCTAAGGACATCACACACATCCATGCCCGAGGCAGGATTCGAACCTGCGACCGTAGCGGTACGCGGTTCCAGATTGTAGCGCCTAGAACCGCACGGCCACTCCGGCCGGCAGGGAAACATTTCTCTCCATCTCTAAATATTTTTGAATTGACATCCTATTAAATAACTGCTCAACTTGATGAACCTTCTTCGAGATTATATTTCCCTGCACGTCTCATTAGAGTTGCCCGATCTACACAAATGTTCTATGCTAATCATAGCACCAGTAGTTTACTGTAAATGTACTAATGAATTGAATTGCTTAAATGAAAGTTTCTGTCGTACAATTTCAGATCCTTCGTGCCCAAAGTACTATGAGTAAAGAGTGTGTTGTTATGACATCATCGATGCATGGGTCATATAAGTATGTTGCACTAGATAATGTGTTGATGCAAGTTTTGAAACAGCGTTAAGAGCTAAAGTGCTTTGTTTCAGCCGAAGCTTTCGAAATAAATGTTGAAAGCGTCATCACAACTTTTATGATATTCTCTTAGAGCTGTTAACTGGGGCCTACAGATGTATGGCTGCAGGACGCTTAAACCACAACTTACCTTTCTAGTTTATACTCATTTATGGGTATACGTCAAAGACTCCTTCGTCGGTTACTCTGAAGCTCTGAGCTATTAAAGGGCCCCACCTTAAATCACATCCGCCACACTTCCTGTAAAGTAACAATAAAAATACCCTAATCACTTTTCAGACATAGATATACAACCATCAGTCTCGCCGAGTACAATTGCGATACCGAAATGTGATTAGAAGAGAAGTTTTAGATTATACAATGAGCAAAACTAATCCTGCATAACTATATGACAAAATATATGAAAAGATGCCTACACATAGCAAGGAACGAGAGAGAATTACTTGAATTTCTGAAAAAAAACTTATCTCAAATAAGAAGAACGCTCTAACATTCCAGTACATTTGCCTACATGTACTGCGTGGAAAACGAATAACAGGACGAAGCTGTAATCAATTTCTCGTGTCGAATATGTGCTTGCCTTTAAAGTGCTGCAATAAACCCACGCCCAGTAGTCCTCTCCTTTTGATAATGCATGAAGAGCCAATATTGGTTGACCTGGTGTCCATCGAAGTGATGATATTGGGAGAACATGTTACAACTGCAGCCATGTAAACTGTTCGTCCGATGGTCAGATTACAAACCACATACAGATGCGATGTGCTAATAAACTGGCTGAACATTTTGACAGACACTGATACACTATAGTTAGTGTTACATTGTTTGTAGAGCACTGCTGCAAAAATTTTATTCACGATTCCTAATTGCCTTCTCAATACACGGCATCCAAATATTGTCGCTTTGCTATAATAAACGAGCAATCATATTGCGCAGTAAAAAGAACGAGCTGTTAACTTCATCAGTGAGCGTTGCGTATCTCACTTTTGTTTGTAGGTAGATTTGGGGCTTTGATTGGTAAATAAATCATTCTGGGTCTTGGGTTCGAACCCAGCCACTGTTTTAATTACTAATACAAATAATTTACAGTGGCGGCTATAGGCCCCCGGTAAAAGGAGTCACCCTCGTTGTGCCAACGTTCTGTCAAAGAGAGAGCGGAAGTGGATATAGAATTTCAGTGCAGTCTCTGGCAACGAAATGGTAATATTCTACGAGCCGGAGCTTGGAACTCCTAATTCTGAGGGAAGCTAGAATATCTTAAATCGAAATATAAAGCTTAAATCTAGATATTATTGAAGTTAGTGAAGTGAAATGGAAAGAACATAAGGAATCCTGAACAGAGGAATACAGGTTAGTATTAATAGGAACAGAAAATGATAGAAAGAGACAAGGATTTATTAAGAATAGATAGGCAGGGAAACGAATGTGTTAGTGTGAGCCGTTCCGTGATACTTTTGTTCTAATAAGAGACTACAGGAAACCAACGTTTATAACAGTATTTCAGGAATACGTCCTGACGTCACAGGAAGCAGATGAAAAGTGTAGAATGTATATCAGGATGTAGAACGGATAATCCATTACGTATAGAGAGATCAACACACAATAATCAGAGAGAACTTGAAACTGGTATAAGGAGAAGGAGAGAAGACGAAGGTAAGTTTGATAGTTTGGTTGCTGTGTACCTTTGTAGTAGGAATGAGAGAGAAGGAATGATTTCTGCAATAAATTTCAGCAAGTAACAACAAATATGTTTTAAAATCACCAGAGAAAGACATGTATTTGTAGATGGCTCAGAGATACGCAGTGGCTCTGGCTACATTACATCATTCCCTTACAGAGATACCGAAATCAGCAATTTGATTTTAAATCTCATTCAGGAGCAGATACAGATTCGCAGCAATGAAGAGCAAACAAGAACTAACGGCCGGCCGGTGTGGCCGTGCGGTTCTAAGCGCGTCAGTTTGGAACCGCGTGACCACTACGGTCGCTGGTTCGAATCCTGCCTCGGGCATGGATGTGTGTGATGTCCTTAGGTTAGTTAGGTTTAAGTAGTTCTAAGTTCTAGGGGACTGATGACCTCAGTAGTTAAGTCCCATAGTGCTCAGAGCCATTTTTTGAAGTAACGAAAATCTTTTTGAAGAAAAAATTTATAAAGAAAGGTGAAGCTCCACTACCGTGGAATGGTGAGATTCGTTTGAAATTTTCCAGAGTTGTATACAGTACAGTAATGAGTATCACAATAGGCAGTTCAGTTGTTCGTAGAGTCACTGAATTACGACAGATGGACACAGGAACAAGGAAGGTATTGGCGAAGAAACCCTGAGTAACAGAGGAAATACTGCAACTAATCTCATGTTTCCAGGAGACCGATGGAGAAACCAATCAAAGAAAACCTAAGGTTGGGGCATGGGCCTTGTAATTGAAAGACCGTTATCAACAATATGTTACTGCAGTATTTGTTAGAAATGGTGTATTGATAGTTCCTACAGTATTCACTGAGGGAGGTAATACAGAAAACTTTAGTGTTGAACTACACAACTGTGCAGTCACCTCACTGTACGAGCCACATAGTGCACCATTCACCTTTACTGAACAAACTGATATACGCAATCAAAAACCCAGTTCATCCGCAGTAGCATCTGGGGATACTTTGAGGATGCTGAAAACGGTAAAACAGTAATATAGTGGACTGAATCCAACAATTTAACTTCATTAGTGATTGTAAACTAAACCTATCGTTCAACAGAAAGCGAGGTTAGAAACATTAACTGTTTTTCAGCACTGAAGAAACAGCTTCACATTGTCACGAGAGCATAGGTCACCCAATTCCAAATATCCAAGTTGCACTTGTCATACGCAAAATTACTGTAGTTGTAAGACCTCAAAAAATTCCATTCAGAAGACTACACAATTTGAAGAGAGCTAACAGAAATTTTTCCTCAGAGACATTAGGATCTTTTGTGTTGAAAATAAATCCATGTGCTGAATCATTTGATGATTCTGGAGTAGCCATTCAGGAGTCATCTTACAAATCCAGCACCTGTGGATGCTGTACCAACTATATCCTTAGTTTTAGTGAAGATATCACCCATCTACTCCAAGTATAAATGAAACTTTTCGAGGAAAATCCTTTTAATTATCAGACTAAGTACTGCTTCAAAACATATTGAATTTATGACATAAAGGGAGAAAAGTCGGTGAACGGAAATGCTACGACTAAACGTGTTGATAAAGCCAGTAGAATGTTTACCAGCTGGTCGCAAATTAGAACGGACCACATGGAGATAACTGGACAGGTTACGAACGGGCATTGGTAAATCTAAGAGCAAGCTAATGAAATAAGGTACTTCCTAGGACAAACACTGTGGGAATGCGAGCGCAGAAAACGACACGACTCTATCACTGTTTATATTGCCCTGATTCCTCCAGTGAGGATTCGTTCTTCAAGGCATTCCTAAGGAAAGACAGTTTTATTTTAGTTCATTCTAGACTGCCGGAAAAGAATTAGAACATCGGGAAGGACGACGCCGATCTTAATCCTATGACAGCATATGCCAACTGGTGGACAGCAGACGTACTGTCATCCCTAAAAACATAGCGTAGGGGCACAGCTATCAGATAGCCATCTGTGTCTACCCTTTTATGGGAAATGCTCAAAGTCAGAAGGCTCAGTGCGGTGCAAAAGAGTGAGGGAAGCAGGCAGTCATGCCACAGAGATGCACTCGTGCTTGCTACATGCAACTGAACAAGTTTGAAAGTGGTCAGTTTGTGACCTCAGAAGGGCGAGATGCTAATTTAGAAGAACTACCACACATGTTGGACGCGCTGCCTCAGTTGTGCGGGTTCTGGACGCCCACGCAAAACCAGGATTGTCGTATTGTAATAGCAGCACAGGCAGATCGTACAGTAACCATAGCACAAATTTGAGGGCTTGAGAGCGCAGACAACACGACCTGTTGCGAACCCGTTATTACCAGTGACACAACGGGGGCACACACCTCTACCATGTCTTCAACTGACGGAACAGAATTGATATGCAATGTCCGACTGTTTATTAGACATGTCATTATGCTGTTCTTAAAACAGGAAGATGATGTGCTGTTCCAACAGGATAATGCTCGACCATACACTGTTCAAAATGTTGAAATCTGTGAGAATTCCTAAGGGACCAAGCTGCTGTGGTCACCGGTCCATAGACTTACTCACTACTTGAACTTTCACTAACTTGTGGTAAGAACAGCACGCACACCCATTCCCGAGGGAGAACTCGAACCTCCGGCGGGAGGGGCCGCACAATCCGGGACATGGCGGCTCACTCCCCGCGGCTACTCCGCGCGGCACCCCACGACGCATGCAAATCGCAGCATGCTTTGCAAGACGTGCAGAAACTTCCCTGGTCAGCACGATATCCGGACTTTTCTTCGATCTTGCACGTGTGCGGTATGATGGAACGAGAAGTGACTCAAGCGACTCGTCAACAAACAACAGAGCTACGTGAACAGGTCAGACAGAGGTGGCATAACGTATTCCAGGACAGTATTCACCACGTCTAAGATCAATATACGCTACAGTTACCACCTGCATCGCCGTCAGTGGTGGCTACTCCACGTACAATTATGGGTTTTCCAGCATGTGCCGATACCTGGTACCTCAGAAAGGTTTGTGCTAGTGATATGTAAATGTAATCATTTCATGCGCTCCATATGCAGTACAGCAACAATAATTTTTGAGTGAATTGGAAACCTCTAAAAGGGTTTACTAATTTTTTTCTGCAGTTTATTTCCTTACCTGAAATTGTAAATTTATTGAATCCTATGAGTGTGCGCCTGATTCGTGGAAATAAAATAAATTATTTGACGAGACAGGAAAGTGCGAAATTGTTCCGGGATATTCAGTAATAGTGAAATACAAATCGATGAGGAATGAAATAAATAAGAAGCGCAATACAGCCAAGACCAAATAGTTGCAGGAAAAATGTGGCGAAATCGAAAAAGAAGTGGTTGTCTGAAGTACTGATTCACCATTTATAAAACTCAGAACCATCTTCCGGGAATTGAAAAAGCAAAGGCATCAATAGTAAAGGGTGCAGTGGGAATTCCACTGATGAACGCAGAGGAGAGAGCGGATAGGCGGCGAGTCTACACTGAGAGCACGTACGAGGGGAGGACCTGTCCGATGACATAAGAGAAGAAGAAATGTGAGTCAGCACTCAAGACACAAGTTATTTACTATTACAATCAGAATTTAACTGAGCTTAGTAGTACTCGTACTTGCACTGATAAAATTTCTTCGGAATTAATCCAGCCGTTGGGGAATTGGCAATCAAAGGTCTATTAAAGTTGTTGTATAGAATCTGTGAGGCTACAGACAGACCATCATAATTTCGGAAAAATATTTTGTACACAATTCTGTAGGCAGTGAAAATCGTTCGTTAAAAATGTATACTTTCAAACCATTCAGTCTTACTTAAATTTGTGTCTGAAGTCGGCTGGAGAAACAGTCTGTACCATGGATATCGTTTGCATAAAGTATTAGTCGAGTGAACACATATATGCTAGCCTATACTTTGGAGGCGATAATTATGAGACAATCACAGGCCTGCACATTCTGTGTTGCGTATTTCTGAACGGTGAGAGCAAAACATTCTGCATATTACATTCTGGAGTCTGCTTTCTGTGGCTGTTCTTACTGCTCGTTCTACGCAGTTCCTCTTGTGGATGAATGGTGTTGAATCTTGTTGATCAACGTTGGTGGTGTTGAAGCTTGTTGACCAGCGCAAGTATCTGAATTGTGTTCACTCTCCAATGGTTACTCTTAGCCTACGAACCACGAAAAGTATGATAAGACCACCTCATGTTTTTTGTAGTTTGGCGTAGTATTGTGTCTATGATTTTCCAGGTCTTTAAATATGTCACCACATATGTGCATACTTAACTGCAATTGAGCAGTTAGGTAGAATGTCTTATATGATCGTGGTACAGAATCGTTTCTTACTCTTTCATCTACATGGAAGTAGTACTGGTTACATCATGTTGTCTTTAATTCACATGTTCTCACAATTTGTCAACGTATTGGGAGTTTTTCTTTGTTCAGATTCTTCATATAACATGGACTTGTATACCACCTGGTCTTTCACTTGACGTGTAGCTTTTGTTCGTTACTATTCTTAAATTAAGTATTAATAATCATTTAATTAAATCATCTATTTTTCACCATTCCCGAGAAACTCTTGAAAACATCCTAAAATGTGACTACACACGTACTTTTACTCTCATTTTCTAAAATGCATTTCATTCGAGCATGAACTTTACTCTGATTTCCGACTTCATCAAGAACTAATGCAAAGCATAACTGCAGTAAGAAGAAGCTTTTTAGAAATCTGTAATCAGCAGAGACCTTTTCTACTCTTTACATGTCTTACTGCTCAGAAGCCGTAACTCTAAGACTGCCCTGCTGCTTGTTGGATTATGTTCTATGAGATCTGTATATTTCAGATTATTGTGGGGCTTGGTGGTAGGTTGTTAGACTGAGAGACACATTCCCATGGCATTTGATCTACCTACAAGACAGATGAATTACAATTTTAGCGAATCAGGTTATTAAATTCTGAGGAGGAGTAGTAATCTTAAGTTCACTTGACCGTTTTTCTAACAACATATATTTGAGTTCTCCGGTCACTTATGAAAAGTAGTAGCTTACATCTGTGGACCTCTTACCAGCTTAATTTTGTGTAATTTCTTGGATTTTGCTTTTTTCGTGAGTTGCATATGGGTATATTATTCGGTGCTGTCCAGTATCTAAAATAATTTCATACTTTTTTCTTGTCAGTACCTCATGCTTGCTGCTCGTAAAATAATGGAACCACTGTGTTTCACTGGCGATAATTCTATCTTTTTCTTTAAGTAGTGAACATGGGGTATTTTCTAATAAGAGATGACTAGGTAACACTTTGCCTTTGACGTATTGAATGCAAGATGAAGTTAATTCTATAAAGTTTATCAATGCTTAACTTAAATTGAAAATGCGCTAGTGAGGAACTATATTTTATTATTTTAATTCCGCGTTTTTCAGATATTAGAGAATCAAATTTTTCCTTCTGTTATTTTGTCGTATGAATACTGATCCCAGTATTGGTGCTATGTATGTTTACTACTCACACATTAATTATGCAATCTGTCGAGTGCGTACGGAAGGAAGTGTTGCATTAACGTTTAGTTCGTAGGGTCTGCATAGCTTAATATTAAACATTATTCTTGATTTGTTTGGGGGGTCTATTTTCGTATGCTTTATTTATATCTTGAAGCAGTTGACTAGACGATAAGTATTGCTTGTTTGATGCTGAGAAATTAAAAAACAGTAACAGTTGCAGGATTGAGTTTATGAAACCTGCCATGTGGATGACAATACTGAATTGGGATAAGTGTTTACTGGGATACTGACAATTTTCTTCTTGAGATTAATTTGGATTAATAATTTTTTGTGCTTTGTTCCAAAAGGAATGTTTAGTGGTACTTAACAGTCGGACGTGACTCAGGATTCTGTCAATTATGTTGAGATTTCTTTGTCAGTTTATGTGGGGTTGGTGGTACAAGGATGTTCCTCTGAAGTGCAATGCACATAGAGGTATTATACAGTGTTCGGGGCTGTGCACCTGCAGTGCTAACTGTGACAGATACAGAGGGAAAATATATGTCAAATTAAAGTTAAGATCAACACAGTTTTGCTAGTGTACTGATACTGCTTGTAATTAGTGTATGCGATAAGTTACAGCACCAAGATGACCCATGTTATTAAAATTCAGTCAATTATTACTAACTCGTATAATATTTAAATTACTAAATATACCAAGCCCTCAGACTGTAGCTCTCAGTAATGCACATCGATTCATGTATGATATGAGGAATATTTAAGCTGTGAAATACTTTAAACGGGAATTTAATTTAACGTTTGTTACTCATTTGGTATGTTTTAATTAACTATTTATTAATCCCGGTAGTCTCTCCTGCAACTTGAAAACCACTGAAACTATCGTGATTTGAAAAGAGGAGAAAAAGCTGTCTAAGAAAGGAGTCTCATATTCGTAGTCATTGTAATAGTTGACTCCACACAGATTTTGAACTGGTTTTTAGCACTGTAACAAGACTTCCAATTTGCTTAAGATAGACACTGGGCGAACTACAGCAAGTGCAAGCAATTAATCTTGTTTGGAATTTTTCATACAGCTGATACTGCATTTGGGTTTCTGATATCATACATGTAGAGAAAATGGCGAATAAGGCTAAGGGAAGCACAAAGCAATTAAGTGATTTAAATGCAGGCTGTTTCCGTTGGGGTTAGCATCGAGGCCTTGGAAAGGCGGTGGCCATCTTGCTGACTGTCACAGACTGGAACGATGTTGAAGAGGTAACGTCTGTGTTGGTCTGATTGGTGATTCAGCCACGAAATTTTTCTGTGATGGAAATTTTTTGTGTCGTCAGTCGCGACATTTTGAAACAGTACGCATGAGTTCATTGGGACAAAGAGGTTTGCTGTAGTGGTGAAGACTCTGGTTTTCATTTGACAGCAGTTCAGTAGGACTTAAATCTTTTTGCACGTCGAGTTTACCAGCGTGGGATCTCGAATACTTTCTGCTCTAATCAACAGTTAGGTTTCTGGATTGTGTGTCAGTTCGACTCATATTTATTTAAATATATATTGAGGATATGCTGCCCAGCAGTTTTTAAATATTTGAAAATTCTCTTACCACTGCACTGAACTGCTGTAAAAGTAATTCATTTTCGCAACCAGTTTCAGTCATCTAACTATCACCAATACGAGTATTAACAGCATCATTTTGGACGAAATGTAAAACCATTATCTTCAGGTGACCAAACCATGAAGTATACACTTTTATCACATCGTAATGTGTAGACTGCCGAGATGTATACTGACGATGCATTTATGTTATGGTATGATAACAGTATATAATTCATTAATTGCCGATAAGGATTTTATATTTAACCTAAGATGACACTGTGAATACTTTCAAGGCTCTGATGCTGTCAGAAGGCCGATATTAGCTGTGTAAATAAAATATTTTGTCAGTAGCTCTATGCGGTAAGAGAAAATTTTTCACATCATTTTTTGAGTTAGGGTGGAGCTTGAATTTACACAGCTTTATTAAACATTGAATTCACCTATTTTAATACAGCAATAATCTGCTGATTCGGTTAACACATCAGCAGCAGATTTGTTAGTTTATTTTTATTTTAAAAAATATAACAGTGAGTCGAAGATTCTGTATCATCCCCAGAATATACAGCGAAGAGCACTTCTTGAGTGTGTCTTGATCCAACTCGTATTGTCGCAGTTATGTACTCGAATCCAAGATCTAGTTTCCTAGGCAACCAGACCCGAACGCTAGAATAACTAGGTGCAAGCCGAACCTGAGTGGCTATGGCCGCGAGTTCTTTTGTTTACGTCGCGAACGCGCGTCCGTCACCGGTAAGCAGCAACGACGCCATCAGGGCAGTGCAGTGCAGTCTATGAGTGCTTCAGCGAGCCACAGTAGTGGTTATGAGGTACGTTGCCACCATAAGGCAGAACAGCAGAGAACCAGGGCTTCACCGTCCCATAGCAGCAACCAATCGGTCGTCACCTACACATCAGCCCTGCCCAGTGTAGACTATGAACCTAGGGTATGGGTTTCATCATGGCACCACATCGTCTGCAGCCATCGTCTCCGTACTAGCAGCAGCATGGTATGCACAGATAAAAGATGGGAGTGAGTTGTATTCGCAATAGTGTTAGCTTTGCCGTTGCAGCTTGTTATCAATAACTGACGGGATCAAGCAATATCATAGTGAGTGGGGATCAGATTTAGTAGGTAATGATATGGCGGAGCTGGGTGTGGGGGGGGGGGGGGGGTAGGTTTGTTAGCAGATCTTTGGGGGAACGAGGTGAGTTATCTCGATTGTACTCAATACGGTCAGGACATGAAAACCACGAATATTTTAGAGGGGATTGGTTCACATGTTCGTGATTTGGAAAATAAATTTGCGGACCGACATACTTCGGTGGAGAAAGATTTAGGAGACCGTATGGATACTGTACGGACTGTACAGGGCAAGAGAGAAAAATTCTGCTCTGAAGGCCATATAATACATGTCATGTAGTTCTGCTCCAAAGAGAAATTAAAACATAGCTAGACTCACTGAAATTACAGAAGAGCAGTTTGCACTCGGTCCTGTTTAAAGAAGGGGAGATTACAAATGGGACATTGTTTGAGTTAAGTAACGTTGATACAAATCAAGTAGGGATAGTGGCTACGCAGCTGACTCAAAAATGAAATATTTTAGAGGAGAAAAGAGGTACCACGTGCTGGATTTTTAGCCACGTGGAAAGAGCGCTTTTTTGAGGGCACTGCCGACGACGCTAAAATAAAAATTTGTTAAGTGGCTGCTAGACGAGAGGGATGGGGGACCGTCCCAGACGTGGGCGAAACGAAATGCGACAGTGGTTAGCGGATACGCCGTGTTTGAAACGCTCCTACTCAGTATATACAGGTTTGTGGGGAAGTAGACGCAACTGTAGAACGCGTTTCTGGAGGCAATAAGCTATAACAATAGTAGTCGGGGTGGTACGCTACAGTATTTTGAGTCCGAACTACAAAAATTAGTGCATTTAGATAAACCGTTGGACACTCTTGCAGAGATTTCCATTCTAAAGAGGCGCCTACCTACTATTTCTCCTTGGATTAGGTCCACAGTTCCATGGAAGAAATGGACAGCTTTCCTAAGTTTGTGGAGCAAAAGGATGGTGCTATGTCTTACCCAAACAGAGCAGCAGGTAACATAAGGAACAAGGGGAGACCTAAGAGCGATAGTAATTGGTAGGGAGTTCAAAATGCTGGTCTGGAGCGCTACCAACGCAATATTATTAACGTTCAGCAGAATTCCCATATTCTTGGAAAATCAGCGGATAGGTGAAGAGACAGAAAATGGTGGGGATGGCGACAACTGGCAGCAAAATGGAAGTAATCAGAGTCATCAGACGGGAAAGTAAATTTCCTCGCGAATGTGAATCACAGAAGTGAGGACGCGATGTGAAAAAATATGACCGGAGATGTGTTTATGAGAAGGTATAATGATAGCAGTGATACTGCGGAAACATAAGTGTTCAACATGGAAGCATTACTGAGAAGTGAAGAGATGCGGAGAGTCCGATTGGAGCACGAGAGTGAATTTAGACAGAGACAGAGGCATAAATGTATGCCTGTACAAATTAATTTGAATTGTTTATTTAATCTGGTAACTTGTGATGTGGATAATCGTGTCGCGTTGACAGTACAAGAGTTACACAGCGAGAGTGAACAGTTAAAGTCTCCAACAAATGCCAAAGTTTTTGTGCGGAGTGGGCTGAAGTAGTTCTGGGCTTTGACGGTTTTGCTGCTAGTGTACAGGAAAAGGAACCTGTCACGGCAGTCATGATGGTCAGGTACGTAAAAAGTCTTGGGTGTGATTGTGAACTGGTTACTATAAATACTGTCTGTTACAGACACAGTGGCGTACTGGGGTCTACTGTGTGTGAATTTGATCGGAGTTTAAGCTATTTTCAAAGCTGTGGAGAGATTCAATCGGTCATCATTCATAATGTTACAGCAATTCGCTGCCCCATTAAAGAGGAGTGCGAATTCCCGATAAGAAATAACAATGAGCCGGCCAAATCAGAGTTGTTGGGTTGTTTTTGAGGAGGGGTCCAAACAGTGACGTCATTGGTCTCATCGGATTATGGAAGGAAGGGGAAGGAAGTCAGCCGTTCCCTTTGAAAGGAACCATCCCGGCATCAGCCTGGTACGATTTAGGGAAATCACGGAAAAGCGAAATCACGATGGACGGACGTGGGATTGAACGCGATCCAGTGTGCGAACCACTGCTCCACCTCCCTCGGTGCCAAATTAGAGAGTAGGATTGTCAAAACGAATGTGGTAAACTGAAAAGTTTAAAGTAGACTGAAACCTGTGTAGTTTAAGTGTAAGGCCGCCAGAATTCCATGCTGTTTTCGACGAAATAGTGATGTTGTTGAACCTTCAAACGAAGTGTTAGTACGAGAGGCGTTTAATAAGTAATGTAGCACTTTTTTTTCGAATAGTTTCGATTGAAATATTACAGAATTTGTTGTGGGTCATAGAGAATATTTCCGCTTCAGCCCCTATAGTTTCATGACGTTCCGATAGGTAGCGCGCTACACGTACCCTACAAAATAGCATCTGTAACGGAGTTGGATTCCGAGAAGACAGTGTAACACTACCGCCCTGTCGGACGTGCGTTAGCTCAATAAAGCCTGTACTGTAATAAGTTCACGGGCTTCACCTTGTAAACAAGGATTTAGTACATAAGTTGACCGCGTGTACCTAATGGAAGCAATTCGGACTTATTCAGTCAGTAACTACAGTGACGCGTCAAGCAAATGTAAAGTATAATTACGCGTTCGCATGGACAAGAAGTACACACAGTAGATACTACCAATGATAAATAATACGGTCGCCAGCCTAATTAGGCATTGAGTGAGTTTTTCCTTGTACAAGTGTGTGCATGTACAAGCATAACAACACGTATTACTGCTGCGTTACATGGCAGAGTTTGGCATAGGAAAAATCCACTGAACTAAAGTTCTCTCCTTTTGTATTAGTTTGGACGAGCTAAATTTACACAACAGCACACAGCAATGATTACTACGAGCTGCACTTTGTATATTGATCAGACTGAAATCGGGCATAGATTACCCTAGAATCAGCAATTTTGAAAACACACATACAATGTCACTATTAAAATTGGAAAAAACACTAATACACTTAGGTTAAATATAGAAATTAATTATACTGTTCAATTCTGATCAGTACACTTCAAAATGTGCAAGAATAGGCAAGAGAATGGGGGGGGGGTCCTGAAACTGTTATGGTTGTTATACTGAAACTATTAAGTCCTGAAGGTACATTAACACTCAAAATTATCAACCTATGGATTACTATTCTTTTGTCACGCTTCTGGAGTAATTGACTAACATTCTTTCAGTCTCAAATGAATTAAATAACATTGCTAACTCAATTCAAAATTTATCTTTCAATTTAATCACACTGTTCTTCTTTACTAACATCTGCGTCAACAAACATGAATTTAAACGTCTTTCTAGCATAGATTAGTCTGCAGATGATTTATTACTAACTGTAAACTTTCAATTCGGGATACTCGGGTTGCACAATATGTGGTAAGGACCCTGCCTAGGTCAATGATAAGGATAAGTGATGGCTAAGGCAATTCTGGTGAAAGTCACGTTATTATTGAACAGTCAGAACAGTTTCAACACTGGTCCACACAGATACACTTCTAAAGATGAAATAAATGTTTGACCTGTGCACGTCGTTGCGGCGGATGGCAGGCAGCGAGATAGCGGGCAGCGCAGCACACATACAAGCACGGCTAAGGCTCTCACAGTATCGGCACTTTCATTCTTCTTGGCGTCGTAATCTTTCCAGTTTTGTGCCTAAGTATAAAGCCATGCCATTAGTCGTCGGAATCGGCCCCTCCGAGGCTCAATGGAATCCACTTTTCCTAGATAGCCTCCTCGGCACAGTACATGTTCCTCTGACCGATGCCCAACTCCGACTGTCATACTGAGCCCGTTGTGCCGATCCGCGCCAGTGTGCGTTTTCCCGCGCTCGCCTGCATCCACCTTTTCCCGCGCCCCTACAGGTAGGGTATTCACCACAGGTTTTCTACTACACATATCCTAATGCATTACCTACGTATGGACCAAATGTTTAAATTACAATTTTCACATTATACAATAGTTTTAACATTAAATACACTTTCCTTTGGTTATCAAATTGCTTGAAATCTAACATAAATAATAACATTCTTTTCAAAAGTTGTGTACAGTTTCTTTAACATGACACGAAAAGGAAAAAAAAATCCAAAATAATATTTACATTATTTTACATAAATTCAGAAAGAAACATTTATCTAAATGCATAAACAAAAAAATTATTATAGGTACATTATTGTTACAACAGTTTTCCTTGAATTTGTTTTAACGGACAACCAGACCATCACAGGTATTCATAGGCGCTTGAAGAATGTCTACAAACACGTAGCAGTGAGCAAATCCACGGTGTGTCGTTGGGCGAGTTGTCTGCCGTCATAGAAACGAGGTTAAGTAAACTCTCCGATTTCGAGTGTGCCTGCTGGCCGTAGCACAGACTGAAGAAATGGCTTATTGCAAAGGAATTTCTCCTTCCCCAGGACAACGCAAGGCCTCTCACAAGTGTCGCACCCTAGAGCAGTTCATACAACTTCATTCTTCCTAATGCACACTGCAGGCACGATCTTGCACCTTCCGACTTCCGTCTGATTGGACAAATGAAAGATGCACACCCCCGGAAACAGTGTGCGAGTGCTGGGAGGGTTATTGGTGTGGCAAGACGTTGGCTCCGAAGTCGACCAATAGTGAGGAACCATAAGGACATACAGACCCACCCGGTAACGAGCCGTAAGGGTGTCGCATTTACAGATGAGTATGCTGAAAAATAGGGATATGTAGGCAAAAGAATGGGAAATAATATGGTATATTCGAATCCTGAATAAAACCAACCTGCTCGCAGAAAACAATTGTGTTGCATTGCTTATTAACGCCCATTCGTACATTCTTTATCGATACTTTTAAGGTAATTGAGAATTATTTATTGACCGACTTAGAGCTGAAGAAATAACATGTTGAAAACATGCGATGTATTATAAATCTGTCTGTCAGTGACGTAGCAGAATACCCTCTGTCCAACTAAGGAATAAATGTGAGTTGTTTCTCTGAATAGTTCTTCAACCATGTTAGTAACCATAAGGTTTCGATGTATTCAGTGACAAGTTTACAAATTAAAATACGTGGTGGACGTTCCATGACACAGATTAAAACTGAAGTCATATCTGAAGTGAGTATTAGTGGAGCCACATACGTACACGGTTTTTTTGTGCTGCACAATATGAGTACGAATACTTTGTTAGGCACGGACTTTCACACAGAAGGTACAGACGACATCAACTATCAATAATGTTTCAGTGTAGTAACCGCTGGTGGCTATCGCAGGCACGTTGGATTTAAAGGTTCAGTTGCTGGGTGGAAAGTTGGTACCTGGTGTGTGCAAGGACAGGTTCTTTTTAGTTCTTTGAGAGGGAGTTATTTTTGTATATACTTTATTGCCTGCAATATTTTTACATTTAATTAATCAGGTGAATTGATTATTGTTGAGTGGAGGTGGTACTGGACTTTGTTACTTTATTAATTGTATTAGTTTAAGGTGGTTGTTAAGTTATTTTTATCGTATCTCGTATGTTATGACAGCTGATGTGTACATTCTTTAATTCGATTGCTAACATTGAGATAGCCCTGACTGAAGTGAGATTTCGTACTCTGATCTGATAGTGTTGGAGTCGGTTTGGTTTCAGAGGGGAGAGACAGCTCATACCATAAAAAAAACTGCAATTGCGTGTCTCGTGTGTTTGTCACTTGTCTGATGAATTTTTTGTCGTATCTGTCTGGCATATTGTTCATGTAATTATTTTAAAAAAGATTATAGCCAACCTTGAAAGTAGTTTCCAATTTATTTGAACTGTTGAAAACAGCATGTAAAACTTCATCAGTTCAGCGTAATATTTAGTTGGTGAGAAACCTATCAATATAATCTGCTTGAGGTATGAGAAGCCAGTTATGTATCAGTCCCCTAAAATTTTGGGGAGATAGAATGTTTGGCATATTTATTCAAAGAAAATTTTGTATGAAGTAATTGTGACAGATCGATGGAATAGACTACTTTTGGTACCGTTGTCACTTACAGTAAGGTAAGATAATCATGTTCATTTTTAATCACACATATCGTGTTTACTACAGTGTATCTTATGTAAAGGCTTAGTTTCCATTAATGTATCCCTACTCCAACAAATCGTAATTAGTTTATTATTGTAATAAGAGACAGGATAGTGGCGAATTTATTAGCTGTAGAGATATCACAAAATAACTTGCCGCACGATTTGCCACTATAGGTGATTGCCTTTGTCCATGCCTTTGATCCCAGGAACTGGTTGATTGTTTGACGGTGCTGAATGTAGTGCATGTAGGTGTGTCTTGTTGATGCGCCCATGCACCACAGCAGTGGTCGTTAAACTGAGGCCCGTCGGCCGAATGCGACCCGAATCGAGTGTTCGTGTTCCGCACTGTTCTCAACCGTATATATGCTTCTAGTAACTAACAGCACAATGCAACTACGCAACGGACTTTAAGAGCTTCCCAAGATGATATTTGTTTTTCTCAGTAATGAAGAAAAATACTTAAACGTTAAACGTTTTAAGATGTTTTTGGTTTTAATTCATGAATTCGGCCTTAAGTAAAGTTTGTCGCTTACGTCACTGGCAGAGTAGTATGCAGGGCGGTCTCTGTGGGATCAATAAAAGTGAGAGGAGGTGTATCTTGGTGTGTGTGTTACAGCGATAATAATTCAGAAGTACGTACAACTAGCACTGATCAGCTGCTAGAATATAAATATCAATCCTTAATGCGTATTGTAAAGGCGGCCATCTTCAAACACTGTACAGGTCTGCAGCAAGTAATATAAAATCATATTTGGGCTGTTGTAATACAACAAGAAAATGGAAAATTCCATTCAAAACATTTAGTAAACGTTTGTGATCGTTTCTCATATTGCAGTTACTGTTACTAAATACGACAGTGTACAAATTTCTGTAGGTTAATAAGTAATAGTAAGGTGTCGCGGCCGGGAAAAGTGGCCACTGCGGATTATTTTGTCCTGAACAGCGCTGCTGCTTGCCGAGAAGTGATCATATTATTTCTAATATAAATTGGCATTATTGTCAGGGGCTCTGACAATGGAAGCTTGTTCCGTTATTTTTTAGTAAAAAATTTATTTGATTCATGTGAAGTCATCTATATTATTCTTGTTCTCTCAAATTTATGGAGGGTAAAAATTGTTTTGCAGTACCAATGTTTAAACTACAAGCTTAGTCCGTTTTTATAGCTTCTTCTGTGAATCGCTGATGCTGATACGGCTTTCGATCGTGAAAACAGGCCACACTACTCGTCGACATAGAAGCCGAAGAGTTTTCAGTAACAATATTTAGTTACGTACAACCAACGCATAATACAAGAGATAAAAATAAGTTTAATGCCGTTTACACACAAAGATATCGTTCGCCACTCGATTAGTTTGTGATATTTTCGATTTAAATAAGTTACATAGTTTGAAAACGTCTCTGTTCTGTTATATTGGGCCTAATACAACATTCTGATTGTAAACTATCTGCTGCAGCCGCTTGTTATCCTTTCATGTACTAAAGCGTGAAAATGGCTAGAAAATATGCACAAATCAGAAAAACAAACATATAATCCTTATGCGATGGCACTGGCTATATTACCACCCTAGGGAGAGCGAGGTGGATACTTTATAACCTTCAGAAAAATCCATTTATTTGACACATTTTTTTCTTTTTCGCTTAAAAATATTTGTTGTGATACCTCATAAGTGTAAATTGAAAGTGCGTAAGCGGTAAGCTTCTATCAGTAATCAGGGTTTGATACCTCCTCTCCCCTGATCTATGCAGCCCGAGGTGTTGTCCTAGATTGTCTATATTGGCTCTTAACCAAGGATTTTGACTACCAATGCAGTAGTGTGTGGATGTGTCTTCTGCGTGTTTGGTGGTGCACACTGACCCGTGGTTTGAAACCCATTGAAACTATCCAAATCTGACAATGGTGTCCATAACTTCTATTCAGTTGCATCCAAATCTTCAATTCGACCCTACGACTTCTCATAGAAGACAGGTTAAGGGAAGTCAAACTTACAATTATGGCGTTTGTAGACTTGGAGAAAGCTTTTGACAATGCTGACAGCAATATTCTCTTTCAGATTCGAAAGGTGGGAAGGGCAAAACACAGGGAGCGGAAGCGTGCTTTGTACAGAAACCAGATGCCAGTTATAAGAGTCTAGGGGCATAAAAGTGAAGCAGTGGTTGAGAAGGGAGTAAGAAAGGGTTGCAGCCTTTCCCAGGCGTTACTGAATCTATATATTGAGCAAACAGTAAAGGAAACAAAAGAAAAAATTGTAGTAGGAATTAAGGTCCTGGAAGAAGAAATAATACCTTTGAGGTCAGCTGATGACATTGTAATTCTTGCAGTGAGAGCAAAGGACTTAATACAGCAGTTGAACGGAATGAACAGTATCTTGAAAGGAGGATATAAGATGGACGTTAACAAAAGGAAAACGAGGATAACGGAATGTAGGCGGATTAGATCAGGTGATGCTGAGGGATTTAGATTAGGAAATGAGACACGAGTTTTGCTATTTGGGAATTAAGACAATGGATGATGGTTGAACTAGGGAGGATATAAAATGTAATGTGGCATTGGCAAGAAAACCGTTTCTGAAGAGGAGAAATATCTTAACGTGGAGTACAGATTTAAGTGTCAGGAAGTCCTTCCTGAACGTATTTGTTAGGAGTGCAGCCATCTATGGAATTGAAACATGGACGATAAACAGTTCAGACAAGAAGAGAACACATGCTTTTGAAATATGGTGCTACAGGAAAATGCAGAAGATTAGATGGGTCGATCACGTAACTAATAAAAGGATACTGAATAGAATGGGTGGGAAGAGAAAGTTGTGGTACAACCTGACTAAAAAGAGGAACACATTCTGAGGCATCAAGGGATCACCAATTTAGTACTGGAGGGAAGCGTGGGGGGTAAAAATCCTAAAGGGAGACGAAGGGATGACTACAGTAAACAGATGTAGAGAGTTGCAGGTTGCAGTAGTTACTCGCAGACGAAGAGGCTTGCACAAGATAGAGTAGCATGGAGAGCAGCGTCAAACTAGTCTTTCGACTGAAGAGCACAGATACAACAACAACTTCTATTCTCAACAATAAGCTTCGTTCATTATTGTACTACTTGAACCGGAATTGAGTGACAGCAGAAAAGCCATATTCTCATCAATTGCTCTTGACATAGTTTGACAGTGGACTCTTATTTCCTTCTTTATGCACCTGCCATATTTCTTCATAGTAGTTTCTTTTTGTCTTTAATTAATCTGAAGGAATGTTGCTCTGATTATCTGGTGCTGTTATCTGAGATACCTCAACATTCTGGTCACCGCCTTGTAATGAGGATTGTGCTTATATTGTTTGTGAGTGGGGCGTGCGACACCACCTCTGATTCCTGCTGCTGAGTAGTTTTCCTCTAAACAGCAACCCTTACGAGCAAACCAGTTGCGATTTTTTCTCATGGTTCTCGAACCTTACGTAGTTTGGCTATGCATGGTTCTGTTTAAAAGCGACAAGTGGTGTGTAGTCATAGGATCGAGCAGCTGATGTCTTGTTTCATGACCAGCAGCTAACTCGCTGTAAATAATTATCTGTAGTTCTGCAGTCAAATAATCTATGCATTGGCTAGAACTGTGAATTAATGACATACAATTAAATGTAAAATAAGAAAGAAAACTATTTCCATTAATGTTTGTAATTGATCTACACAACAGAGAATTAGAATGAGTGTTTTTTTATTCAAGAAGGTAATGTTCAAGCAACCGGAAACACGTCCTCTGATAATTTAGTGTAGTGAAGGCAGAAATAAGCTTTAAAAATGCTGTAAAGTTAAGTTGAGATCTTTATGAGAATGACAGCGAAATCCGAAAGGCAACAGTCATTGCAGACTCATTTAAACTAAGACCATTTCGTCATCACACTGCACTAGATATTCGCCAGCTCAAAACTTTTCAGAGTTCTATATGATGGCTTACAAATTTACGAACGCGAGGTGACGAGCATTAATTTATTCTCTGTCTATTTTCAGTTCCGTAGCACAATCGGAAAAATGTTAGAGTATTGTAGAGGCCGTCCGCGTCCCCTAGTTTATCACTGAGATGACCAAATATCATTCAACACCACAGGCAGATATACCTTAGGCCAGCTCCCAACGTAAAAAGCGCTCCTAATGATCTAAATGAAAAGTATCTTCTCCATGATATACTGCAAAAGTCCATGGAATCGTTCCCTTGAGTATACCACCTAAGTCTGTTTACACTTGAATCGTGAGATTATCCTCGGTTGCCTCTTTCTCCATTGGATGAAGTCCATCCCCATCAAACTACATCGTTCTTAAGTGCTACAGACTTCATTTGACTCCACTTGATCACTTCCAGCACTATACTAGTATATAACAACAAAAATATTTAAATAAAAAAATGTTATAAATGTTTGGTCACACTCAGACCATCACAATATTTGCAAGTAAAGATATGTGAAGAGTTTCTCTGAACATTATTTGAACAGTAATGTAGGCCTGCTTGACGGAAGCATCATTTGGCCCTCATTACAACAGTAGTGTCAGTGAATATATGCAATAGACCACTTATTAAATTGCCATAATTTTGTATTAAAAATTGTAATCAATAGATAAATAAATATCTGCCAAAAGAAGTAAAATATTCATTAAAGAAATACACAAGTATGAAAAAATGTGTGGAATTCATGCTGCATTCATTAGCTGTGTTATTGTGGAGAATAAGATGTTCTGACAAACATTTGCGTGATGAAACAGATATAAAAGACGTTGTAAGGCAATAAATCAAATAAATAGAAATGAGTGGCTTTCAGGGATTATAGCCGTAGTGCAATAGTGCAGTCACCTGAGATATCGTCTGTTGAAATCGCATGAAGTGTGTGAAGGATGTTAATTCAGACATTCACTGCGAAAATATTTGGTGACTTAAAATTTTAACTACTGTAATAGTGTTGGTTAAAAACAGTCTTGGTTGCAGTTTTTAGTTTTTTTATTTTTCATCCACGCGTTTCACCTTATGTGCCCATCTTCAGGTTGATCTACAGAGAAAACAGAACAAGTACATATATTTAAGAATCGCGATCGCGTTGTGCAGACTTGGATAGCCTAAAAGGATGTATAAACAGTTCAAATACTGGAAGAGCAAATACCTTAATTTAAATTGCGTACACATGCATTAAGGATACTTACGCATGACAAAGTACCTGCTGGTACAGGGAAGTTGGTTTGGGTATCGGTAGACACCGCTGCGGAACAAACAGACATTGGACGAAATGCGTTGTTATATAAGGCGGAGTCTTGCGTGCATATCAGATGTTAATGGGAAACTGATGATTCCGGTTAGAGCGGATAATTTCGAGGTCAAGCATAAATAATGTATCTAGGTCATATTATTTCAAGAGATGGAGTCAAAACAAATCCTAGACTTACATCAGCGTACGTGATTTTCCATCGCTGAATACTACTACGCAATTGCAATCATGTCTTGGTTTATGTGATTACTACCGTAAATTTGTAAAGGGTTTTGCTGGGATCGCATGACCACTAACCAGGTTGCTTAAGTAAGGAGTTGATTCCCAATGGTCACCACAGCGTCAAGAGGATTTCGAAAAACTTCAGGTTTATTTGTCGTATCCAAGATGCTGACAAGTAGGTCGAAAAGGTTTCATTGGACTCGTCGACGTAGTAGACATCTTCGTAATACTGGTGTAAGATACGCACTATATCAGGTTGCGCCATTACGTTACGTCCATCATTTATAGTGTGAGAATGAGTACAAGCGCATCGGCGACGGGTCTGATGCCGAAGCAAATGATTTAAGGAAGTCAGTTCTTCCGTCACTAATAAAAGCGGCATCGATCGGATTTTCAAACCTTCCATTTGTATTCTCTTCAAGGTCAACAATTTAGCTTTTACATGCCTAACATCCGCAGTGCGCAGAGGGGCGTGATCCGAAGCAGTATAAAGTTCGCGCAGGATGGAATAGTGATATTCATAAGTTCTCCGAAAATTTATCGCTATGGCAGCACAGAAAAATATCATAGTTTGCCTCAGCGTCGGGTTTGCTAGCTATGTCCATCAGTCAAGGGTGGAAGAGTATTTCCCATTCCACCTTAGAGTACACTCCCACACGACTCGCATCACGTCATCGAGAGTGGGGCCAGCTAGTAGAGCGACGTTTAACATCCACGGAGGGCGAAAGAATTTAACTGGTCGCCGTTCAAGATTGAGATGCTGGGATGACTTCCACATTAAGAATACTATCGCTCAGGCAGTTTGATAGGTAAAACCTGTCTAACCTTCTACTAGAAGTCGCAGTAAAGTGGTAAATTTATCTACCGTTGGGTATTAACGTATCCAGACGTCTTTTAGGCGTTAGGAGCGGACAAATTCATGTAATTCGCGAGAGAAATTAAAATTAAGCGATTGATGTGCAGGACGCAATACACAGTTCAAACCAACACTCAGCAGAATACCCGGAGGACTCTTACTGAACAGATAAACAATATGCTCTTTATAAAAACGCGAAAGATACACTGAGCGACCATTATCAGAAAGGGCATATAAAAGAACCAAAGTAAGATTAAGGAGTTGACAACCTATGCCCCTGATGGAATCCAACATTTCCACCTCAGCAACAGGAATGCCTTCGCGAAAGAATAAGGCGGTCCCCGTAGAATATTCGGGTGCTACATTAAAGAGCATACAAAAACCAGGTAAGGAGAAATTACTAAATAACACCTCCTGTAAGAAGACTAAGTCCACACATGAATCATAAATGAACTGATGCGTCGAAACCAGTCGTAATTCTGATTCCACACAATTAACGTTTAAGGAAATGAAGGTGTAGGATTGCGTCATTGACCACAGCTGGACAGGGATGTACGGAACCTCCGAGTAGAATTACATAGACAGCTGAGATTCAAGGTCCACTGAGGAATCCACAGAGGAATCAGACATGGGGGGACCAGAACCCCAGTCATTGCAACCTTTTTTCTTAGATTTCTTAAGTGTCACCATATGGTCAGGTTATACAGGGTGTCCCAGCTATCTTGTCCACCCAAAATATATCTGGAACAATAACAGCTATTGGAAAACGACTTTCACCGGTATCAATGTAGGGCTGGGGCCCATGAATGTACATATTTGTAAACATTCTAAGACGAAAGCATATGTGTTTTTTAACAATCTTATGTTTTTTTAAATGAACCTCCTATATTTTTTCTTCAGCAATCCATAGCATGACAAAGCACATACACAATGGCGTTGATTGCATCGCAATATTCCCATTACATCCCGAGATATTGAGACGAGGATTTGACGCTTGAAACACCCGACATGCGCTGCTAGCGCACGTCCTGAGGCTCAGGCGTGAACCCCATGCTGCCCGTAATCGCGATTTGATTGACATGTGTAATCACACCTCCATACTTATCAAGAGATCCGAAACGAATAATACGGTCTGCTGCCATCAACTCTCATAAGCACATAATGGTTTCCCTCTTGCACGTTTTACGTATCTACGTACACAATATGAACCGGTACCGATCGGTGTACACCCGTCAGGTTGTCTCATTTATCCTGCACACCCAAAATAAGGTTTATCTAATGCGTTATATGACCCATTGTGCCTGTCGCGCAGGGCCTGGCTCTACCTAGTCAAGTGTCCAACGTAGTTCCCACTACTGCCACAGTTACCACTTCGCGTTGTTCATGATTTGCGACCCATGCAAACTCCTGTATTCCACCACCCTCCGAGCATCCCATTTGTTGTTGCTTTGGCGTGCAGTACACCGCTTGCCAGTGTAGTCGTGCATGAGAGTAATATAGTGACGGCACTGAGGTAGTACACATTGTGCATAAACGTTGTGTTGTGGAACTTATACTGTACAGTATAATGTACACATATGAAGATATGGTAGAAATGCTGCTGATCAATGGAGAATGTACGTTGACGGGAAATACGTATATGAGATTGCTTGTTAGTTGATAGTACTGTTAGTGAACATTATGATTATTAAGTTAATATGTCTTTTCTACCCTACTCTACACACCTGTACTGTACCCTGTTTTAGGTGGACGAAATGTTGTTCAGGCAGAACGACTGTACAGAAGACGATTCCCTGACAAGCCATCGCCTTCGCGCCGGATGTTTGGTCGTCTCACATCTCGTCTACGTGAAACGGAAAGCTTAAATCCAAGACCTCGACATCGTCCTAGAACACGCACAGATGAACGTGCTGAAGTTGCTGTGCTCGCTACCATAGCTATGAATCCTCAAATCAGCACACGTCAAATTGAACGTGAAGTGGGTTTGTCGAAATCAAGTGCACAGCGTATTCTTAGACGTCATAAATTTCATCCTCACCATGTTCATTTACAACAGGATCTTTATGGAAATTACTTCCGCAATAGGGTAACATTTTGTCGGTGGGCTCAGCTAAAACTTCTTACTAATTCAAATTTTTTTGCAGATGTTCTCTTTACCGACGAGGCATCATTCTCCAACAAAGGAATTGTCAATATGAGGAATATGCATTATTGGTCCGCAGACAATCCAAAATTGCTCCGTCAGGTAGAGCATCAACGTTCGTGGAAAGTTAATGTTTGGTGTGGGATTATTGGAGATACCATTATCGGACGTTTCTTTATAAATGGCAGACAATACTCCAGATTTATATGACACAATCGTTCCGTTCTCTTGGACACCGTACCTCTGAAACGAAGAATGGTCATGTGGTATCAGCATGAGGGATGCCCTGCACATAACGTCTTACGTGCACGACGACTTCTGAACCGTAAGTTCCCTGGTAGGTGGATTGGACGAGGTGGCCCAGTTAGGTGGCCTGCCTCGGGACTTTACACCGCTGGATTATTTTCTTTTGAGAGCAGTGAAGGATGCTGTTTACCAACAAGATCCAACAACACCAGAGGAAATGAAGCAACGCATTATTGATGCTTTTACAGCCATCAAACAGGAAACAGTAGCACGACGTAGGGCATCCTGCATCCGCAGAGTGACCCTATGTATGCAAGCCAATGGGCATCACTTTGAGCATGAGATGTGAACGCTATGTTTAGTATGTAGTGCTGGTATCACAGTGGAAGTATCTACAAATGGCCATATTACCCAGTGATGTTAAGAAACATTTGTTTACAACAATTTGTCATTTAATGCATTAGATAAACATAACATTGATAATTATGTAATAATAATGTTAATGGGTTAAACATGTTTACATTCATCTTCTATGTCCTACCTGAACTTCCCAAATCAAAACATTTTTACCTAAACAACGGTAAAACTTTTAGTCCACTTGCTCGTTTCACTAAAACAATCAACATGAATTTTACTATTACGAGCGAATGATTAACTGTCACTTGCGCTAGATCTAAAGTAAAGTAAAGTTTTAACGTTGAACGGCATTACCTTTTTAGTAACGGATTAGCGATAAGCGAAGTTAACTTTGTGACTAACGTTGCGGTACACAGAAATGTTACAGAAGCGAATCACCCCTAGCCTATGGGATTAATATCTGCTGGAATGTACGACGTTAATGCAGGATGGCAGCAGACCGTATTATTCGTTTCGGACCTCTTGATACGTATGGAAGTGTGATTACGCATGTCAATCACATCGCGATTATGGGCAGCATAGGGTTCGCGCCTGAGCCTCAGAACGTGCGCTAGCAGCGCATGTCGGGTGTTTCAAGCGTCAACTTCGAGTCTTAATATCTCGGGATGTAATGGGAATATTGCGATGCAATCAACGCCATTGTTTATGTGCTTTGTCATGCTATGGATTCCTGAAGAAAAAATATAGGAGGTCCATTAAAAAATACATAAGTTTGTGTTAAAAAACACATATTGTTGTTGTTGTAGTCTTCAGTCCTGAGACTGGTTTTATGCAGCTCTCCATGCTACTCTATCCTGTGCAAGCTTCTTCATCTCCCAGTACCTACTGCAACCTACATCCTTCTGAATCTGTTTAGTGTATTCATCTCTTGGTCTCCCTCTACGATTTTTACCCTCCACGCTGCCCTCCAATACTAAATTGGTGATCCTTTGATGCCTCAGAACATGTCCTACCAACCGATCCTTTCTTCTGGTCAAGTTGTGCCACAAACTTCTCATCTCCCCAATCCTATTCAATACTTCCTCATTAGTTATGTGATCTACCCATCTAATCTCCAGCATTCTTCTGTAGCACCACATTTCTAAAGCTTCTATTCTCTTCTTGTCCAAACTATTTATCGTCCATGTTTCACTTCCATACATGGCTTCACTCCATACAAATACTTTCAGAAACGACTTCCTGACACTTAAATCTATACTCGATGTTAACAAATTTCTCTTCTTCAGAAACGATTTCCTTGCCATTGCCAGTCTACATTTTATATCCTCTCTATTTCGATCGTCATCAGTTATTTTGCTCCCTAAATAGCAAAACTCCTTTACTACTTTAAGTGTCTCATTTCCTAATCTAATTCCCTCAGCATCACCCACCTTAATTCGACTACATTCCATTATCCTCGTTTTGCTTTTGTTGATGTTCGTCTTATAACCTCCTCCTTTCAAGACACTGTCCATTCCATTCAACTGCTCTTCCAAGTCCTTTGCTGTCTCTGACAGAATTACAATGTCATCGGCGAACCTCTAATATTTTATTTCTTCTCCATGGATTTTAATACCTACTCTGAATTTTTCTTTTGTTTCCTTTACTGCTTGCTCATTATACAGAGGGGAGAGGCTAAAATCCTGTCTCACTCCCTTCCCAACCACTGCTTCCCTTTCATTTCACTCGACTCAAAAAACTACCATCTGGTTTCTATACAATATCCCTGTATTTTACCCTTGCCACATTTAGAATTTGAAAGAGGGTATTGCAGTCAACATTGTCAAAAGCGTTCTCTAAGTCTACAAATGCTAGAAACGTAAGTTTGCGTTTCCTTAGTCTTTCTTCTAAGATAAGTCGTAAGGTCCGTATTGCCTCACGTGTTCCAGTGTTTCTATGGAATCCAAACTGATCTTCGACGAGGTCGGCTTCTACTAGTTTTTCCTTCGTCTGTAAAGAATTCGTGTTAGTATTTTGCAGCTATGCTTTCGTTTTAGAATGTATCCTAATATGTACATTCATGGGCCCCAGCCCTACATTGATACCGGTGAAAGTCGTTTTCCAATAGCAGTTATTGTTCCAGAGATATTTTGGGTGGACAAGATAGCTGGGACACCCTGTATACGCTATTTCTGTCGGCTACGTGGGATGACGCCTCTGCAAACAGAGGTGTGGGAGGGGACCATAGACATAGCTTCCTGCCTCTGAGAACAAGGGTCATGTAATGCAGTTTCAGTCACTAACGTGGAAGCACCAGGTGATACTTGGTCGCTAATTTTATTCTCCTCGGGAGTTGCTGTAGTCGGCAAATGCAGGAAACCGTCTGCGGCTGAAGACGCAGGAGCAGAAGGACATTGCATCGTCTCAGATGTAAAGGTGGAACCAAAGGCGAAAGGCGGGAGGGGTACTCCACTCCATCTCCATACACAGGCAGAAGGAGCCACTTCGCGAGCAGGAGGGATGCTGGAGATAACTTCATCGCCACACACAGAAAGTATCGTAGCACTGAGAGGAGCAGGGGACACAATCGATGCGGAGGAGGTTGGCGCAGAAGGCACAGCCAAATCCTCACCATCCTGAGTGCGACGTCGCTCGTTTGTCGCCGTTATAGGTTCTATCCTGGTGCCAATATGATTACGAACCTGTCATGGAGGTAAAGGCGGACATTCATTGGCACGATTATCAGAACTGTTTGTTCATTATAATCAAAAGCAGAAATAGACCCGATGGCGGGAGTGGAAGGAACAAGATCAGCAACAGTCAATTTGCGACGCTGCTTTAATGGTGGCTTTAGTACAAAAACCCTTTTCAGATAATTGGACCGAACGTGTTCTCTTTCATTAGATAGGAAGCAGGTTCCCTCTTGACCAGAATACTTGACATCGACGCGGTAACCACACTCTTGTTAATGTGATGAAATATTGCGTTTGACAGGCAATTCCACGAAACGAATTCCACTATAACACTGTAACCTGTGCTGAGTAGACCATCGTTTACAACGGACGTTTTTCACGTGATCATATGGGGTCAATATGCCCTTCAGAAAGTTGTTATCAACTTCTGGCTGGATGTTGACACTGGAACATTGGTATATTCGATTTCAGCTTCTGTGCGGGACACCATACTAACGGACTTACCGCGCTGCTAGAACGGGACTTGACAACTATGTCGCGACAGTAATCTTTCAACCTGATGGGGATCCATAAATTTCACTTATAACACGTACTCGTCTGTATCGAAATAAGCGGTGTGGACCTGATCAGAGTACACATGAATTGTATCGACAAGCCAATCGTGGAATTCTAGACATCCGGGCTGCACGTGTCGCGTTGTCTTATCAAAAGTAACGCTCACAGGACCTTTTCGTGGAACACACGCTCGGACCATGGTAGCCATAGCGGAGCGGCCGACACCGCTGCAACTAGACGAACACAAACAGAGAGTAAAGGCGGAGCGGAGGCGCTACGACTCATTCGGCAGATAGAACAACACTAACGAGGAAAACTCTGCACAAGGGACTCTGCGGCAAGTGAAATAAACAAGAACCTTCCCGCTCAGCGCTCGAAGCGGGACTTTCATTTGGCTATCTGTGCACGACCAATGGCAACACCCAAACTTCCCCCGGTTGCTGTGGCCGAGCGGTTCTAGGCGATTCAATCCGGAACCACGCGGCTGCTACGGTCGCTGGTTCGAATACTGCCTCGGGCATGGTTGTGTATGATGTCCTTAGGTTAGTTAGGTCCAAATGGTTCAAATGGCTCTGAGCACTATGGGACAACTGCTGATGTCATCAGTCCCCTAGAACTTAGAACTACTTAAACCTAAGAATATCACACACATCCATGCCCGAGGCAAGATTCAAACCTGCCACCGTAGCGGTCGCGCGGTTCCAGACTGTAGCGCCTAAAACCGCTCGGCCAATGCGGCCGGCGGTTAGTTAGGTTTAAGTAGTTCTAAGTCTAGGGGACTGATGACCTCAGATGTTAAGTCCCATAGTGCTTAGAGCCATTTGAACCATTTTAATCCAAACTTCCATTTTCGTCTAGGCGATGGTCGTGGATGGATACCCAAATGGCATGGCGACCTCTCACTATAAGCGAGAAATCAGGGTTCGAGTCCCTGTGCAGCACCAATTTTCATTGTTGTCGTTACAGTCTACAGCTGATGGTAGCCATCATTCGCAACTGTGAATTCATTTGATGTGTCTAGTAACGGCTGTGGTCGCCGCATTGCATCATCAGAATGACAGCGGCACTGCAATATCGTGTCATATACACTACAAGAGAGGTTTTTAGCATTACAGAAAGAGATGGATAGATGAGGACTTTAGGACGTTATGAAAAGTAAGTACGAGGATTTGAAACTCTTGTATGAAAAACTGAGTAAAATCGCACACATCCAAGCGCGTGGCAGGATTCGAACCTGAGACGGTAGCGGTCGCGCGGTTCCAGACTGTAGCGCCTAGAACCGCTCGGCCACTCCGGCCAGCATTTCTAAGAAAAGAGATGCTCGTGCTGTTATGCCTGTAGCGGACCTCAACGACTGCGTTCAGGAAGTAATTATTATTTGTCCAGCAAGGGCGGTACAAACAAACCAAAAGTCATGTACTTAAACTAGAAGCCACAGCGTGTGAGAAAATAGATTTAGCACTACGAACGGAATGCCAGAGAATCACATACCACTGGGTTCCTTCTATGTTTACGCCAGAAACAGTAATCATTGCTTGTTACGAAAATGGAAAACCTACAGTATTTAGGCAGTTAGAATTACGAGGTACCGGATTGATAATAAATGGGACTAGACGCGAGATAGCAGGAACACAGTTTCCCCGTCCAGCTACCATTACCCGTGAACATCAATTAATGTGTCCAGACCGATGTTTTATTGGCCAGAGAAATCCCTACACATTATATCCCACCAAAACCTAACTTTTATCAACAACTCATTGGATTCAACTTTATTACAGTCGATAGACAACTTGATAAACTCAGAAAACCAAAAAAAAAAAAATCAGTAAACAAAAGACTGCAATATGTGAAACGGTATCATTGAAAGCATAGGCAGAAGATAATTATCTACAGTTTGTCAACCATAGTATAATCTTCGTTCTGATATTTATTTATGCAATCCATTTCTGTCTAAAAGTAAGATATTTAAAGGCACACTTGCATGCTGAGCTTTTATAAGCAGAAAACGTGGTTGTAGGTAAAAAAAAGAAGTAATTTAAGCCATAGATACAGTCTGCGGCTATATAAATATTGCATGCAGCCGCTGGAAACATTTGAAGGTTTTTTTATCGTCACATTATTGGCGAAAGAGAAAGAATCACCTCTTGTTTTCTAGGTCTTGTCCAGATCGGTCGTATATGGCACACAGCCATTGATAATAGAATTATTTCATAATTTTATTCACAAGTCCAACGAAACGTCACTAGTAATCAATAATTTAAGTGTTCTCTTAAATTGTGTTTTTATTTCAGAATACACTGTTGTTAACAACCTATGAATGTTTTATCTTGTGTCTATAGTCATTGTAAGATTGTTGGGTGACATGGCATGTGCGAAAGGTTCCGTACTTTTAAGCAAAAAGTCGTCCAGCTCCATTCACCTTCGTCTTCGGATGCTGTAATATTACGAAGTTCAAATTTACAAAAATACGGAGAAAAGAAACACGGTTAAAAGTACATGAACGGACCTTTAGCGAAAATGCCATCCCCAAGGGCCAAGAGTTTGTATGATGTTTCTTTAAATAGATGACTGTAATTCATTCCATGGTCTCGATCCACTTTCAAATAAGCGTAGAAAATTAATTAAATTGGCGACTTCGTGACTGGACGCATTGTTATATGTACTATATTGTCTTCCTTTTGATACATATTTATTGCAAAACACATATGGGGTGCGAGACGGGAATACATTGAGGTAAGACAAATTACTGGGTTATATGTCAACACCTGAAATTAAACTGCAATCGCGGATACAAGGTAAGGCACCGCATCTCTAGATCAGCAAACCTGCCGAAGTGCTTTGTATTATTGCAACTTGCTTAATAGACCTATCACAATTTTCTGTTTCCGTAGGAGTGATTTTAAGCTACATCGCTGTTTCCAAAATTATTTTCATTATTCATACCGTGCAACAATACAGTTTTATCAGTTCACAATATGGCCGACTTTACCTCTGTGCGACTTAATATGACGTGCATCCATTAGTGTTGTGAATTCCACGATTACTTTCGACATTTAATTTTCTTGTTCAGACATAGTCGCACAGCAAGATTAATTATTACATTTATTCTGATTACACATAACAGTTTAATTTTTATTGTGTCACACATTACATTTGGTATGGTACTGACCAGAAAACAATTAGCAAAGATGGAGAGACATTACGTTTGACTCGAATACTAACGAGCGACGTGTTATTGACTAGTCTGGTGACGTAAATTTAGAAAATAGGCCGTCCACCAGTAATATATCTAAATCCAGTTCCGAAGCAATTTTGGTGTCTGACGTTATGTCTAACGACATGGCGGGGGCGCAACAGTTGCACATCACTAGTACTGCCAGAATGTTCGATGCTGTTATGAAACAAATGACACTACATGACCAACAGATGACGTCTACATGCGCTACTTTGAAAACAGCTAATGTGGAGATGGAAACGCGACGTGGTGAAATTAAATCAGATTTAGCTGCACTTAAAACGTCAAACGAAAATTTGTGTAGCGTGTTGAGGAGATAAATAACGGACTGACTGGATAAGTTTCCGACCTCAACGCGAAATTTTCAGAGCTTTCATTACACCAATAAAACACAAATAAAGATGGTTCAAATGGCTCTGAGCACTATGGGACTTAACATCTATGGTCATCAGTCCCCTAGAACTTAGAACTACTTAAACCTAACTAACCTAAGGACATCACACAACACCCAGTCATCACGAGGCAGAGAATATCCCTGACCCCGCCGGGAACCGAGCCCGGGAAAATAAAAATGTGACAGATAGGCAAGCACAAGTGAACAATCTCAGTAAAACATGCGAGTCTGAAGTTACTCAGATTAAATCATATCCGGCAGCGCATGGTGATATAAAAACGCGTATTGCCGATGTCGAAAACAAGGTAGACACAATTGGCAAACAGCTTTCTGATAAAGTAAGACTATGCACTGACAACCATTTCTCACGCATCAATAGAGAATTTCACAGTTGGATAGATCAAAAAGACAAATATTTTGAAGAGTGCTTACAAGATTAATTGCCTGCTGTTGTCCACGATACTGTCGCGAAATTTATAAATTACAACAATCACGTAATCTGTGAAGCAGCACAATCTGCCGCTGTGCAATCGAAACCGTTTGACAACTACTTACGAGTGTACAATGCTGTAGTAGCAACCTAACCCCACAGATTCGCAGTGAATACAAGTACATTTATGACGCATACACACCGTACACTACGTGCTCACAACAACAACAGTACGCACCTTGAAATGACACACTACACTGCAGTCGTGATAGGTATCAACAACCTTTTCCTTGTCATTCACCAGGTGACCCTTACAGTAATCATTCTGAAACTAAACAGTACTACAATAACAAGGGAGAGGAGAGCCTCATAAACCAAAGACCATTTCAGCCATTAATACCAGAAAAAAGATCCGTACATTCTGTCATTTTTCTTAAGGCCTTCAGAAATGCATTTCCTCGTATGTGGAGTGACCATAACAGGATATGTTGCATGGGGGCTTACTTAAAATGCAATAATTTTAGTAGCCGTATGTCCGGTTACGAAGTCTCGTAACCAGTTGGCCCTGAATAGCATTAGTACGGAATCTGACTGCATAAAGTAACAATAAAGAATTTCGTTTACACAATTGATTAATTAAGTCCCCTTCAACTATAGAAGCTACGAAACCACAAGGCACAAGTATAACTGTTCTGTGTGTGGTAGTGTGATTCAACGTACATGTATCTGGCACGGTTCGTCCTCAATACGACAAGATATTTTAAACACCATTTACAATGAACTAATTGAAAAACCAGAAATACTATAATAGCACATACAAACCAGAATTACAAGTCTAACACATGAACACGAGCCAGAAGCTTTGTTGACTGAACCTGTGACCGAGAGGCGTTGTCATTAAGGAAACGTGAAATAAATCATTCTTTTTTTAACCTTCATACACATTGACGAAAAATACACTGTGATCATTACAACATCTTCCATCTATACATTACACCAACCGAACAGCATCTACTGTCTCGCCCAACAGAACAACAACTGCACACAATATCCTCTGAACTAGTACTGCTCTCGACATCCTCTCCACAAGCACTGCCCACGACAACCTCTGAACTACTACTGCCCCAGTTGAGGCGGCGCAATAATTATCTTTGGCGCATCTCTGACGCCGTGACTCAGTGTAGTCACCTTTCACATGCCCCTCCTCCACGGGCTAGAATATGATGGTATTTTTGCCAGCATTGGTGGTGAAAATACCACCAAATTCGTCCAAAACATACAGACAAAAATAGAAATTATATTAATAAGTAAGTATCACATAACTAAATAAATTTTAGCTTTGCACTGACCCTTCAATAACCTAATATTTAAAATACTGTACGGAATACAAATGTTTGTGTACATGTGATTTTACATAATAGTATACACAAGTATCATTTGTCAGAGTGGTTAAACAATTCAATCAATGGCACCAGCAATGACGAATCGGTGCAGGTAAGAGTCTCATAACATTTCATAAACAGTAGATACACAAAAAATCAGTTTATACAAATATTCACATAAAATCTTTTCAGTAGTTCAATAAACAAGTACCACTCCTCAGAGTAGTTAACAGTTCCAACAGTAGCACCCAGCAATGGTCAACAGGTGCTAATAGCAGTCCCTTAACATTTCATCAGCAGTATTTAAACAGCTCCAACAGTGGCACCCAGCAATAGCGAGCAGGCGCAGACACCAACAAGTGACATTATCTCAGTAGCAGCAGTTCCAACAGTGGCACCCAGCAATGTTGACATGTGCAGACAGCAACAAGTGACATTATCTCAGTAGAAGCAGATCCATCAGTGGCACCCAACAATGTTTAGCAGGTGCAGACACCGACAAGTGACATCTCATCACTGGTCGAGCAGTTCCAACAGTGGCACCCAGCAATGTTGAACAAATGCAGTAAAAGTCCATAATATTCAATATCAATGATTTAACAGTTCATCAGAGTTCATCAGCAGAAATTAAACGTTTCCAAGTGGCACCCATCAATGATAATAGGTGCAAGCACGAACAACAGTTTGAATGCACACACAATTGCATTTACAAAATTATTATCCTGTGACCAAGAGGGATTGTCATTAAGCAAACGTGAAATAACTCTTTTTTTTAACCTTCATATATATTGACGAAAAATACACTGATCATTGCAACATCTTCCATCTATACATTACACCAACCGAACAGCATCTGCTCTTTCCCCCAACAGAACAACAACTGCACACGACATCCTCTGAACTAGTACTGCTCTCGACATCCTCTCCACAAGCACTGCCCACGACAACCTCTGAACTACTACTGCCCCAGTGGAGGCGGCGGAATAATAACCTTTGGCGCAATCTCTGGCGCTGTGACTCAGTGTAGCCACCTTTCAATGTTGTAGATTGGATCCTAGGCGACGCTGCTGTACGAGCATATAATGAAGTCCACAAATGCATCACGTACGAACCATTCGAGACAGCCTTTTTATCTAAATTTTGGTCACAATCTCTATACAGGAACGGCTTCGTAGGCAGATTGCGGATCCTGGACCATTCACTCATAAGCACGGCAATTAGAGACATTTCTTTGACGAGCAGGTTGCAACGCGCGACGTCCTCCGCACACTGAAGGCAAGACTGCCGTTTAATATCAAAGAAAAACTCCTGCACATCCCAGACAACGACGCAGAGTATTTTCTCACAGTGCTCGATTCTGTTGATATGCTTCACGGGGACCAGCGTTTCTTACGGCAAAACAATTGCTACAATGTTTACACAAGCGCCATGAAAAATACGCGGGGTAGCCAACACAATTCAAGAGCGCCGTCTGCTGTCGGAAGCGCAAGCCTACAGGGTCAACCACTTCAAATGGCAGATGTGTGTACACAACAGAACCTATATGCTCAACAAGGCACAAACAGCAACAATAACACTTCTATGAAACTTCCTGGCAGATTAAAACTGTGTGCCCGACCGAGACTCGAACTCGGGACCTCTGCCTTTCGCGGGCAAGTGCTCTACCATTTGAGCTACCGAAGCACGACTCACGCCCGGTCTCACAGCTTCACTTCTGCCAGTATCTCGTCTCCTACCTTCCAAACTTTACAGAAGCTCTCCGCAATATCCTTTCTTTCAGGAGTGCTAGTTCTGCGAGGTTCGCAGGAGAGCTTCTGTAAAATTTGGAAGGTAGGAGACGAGATACTGACAGAAGTGAAGCTGTGAGACCGGGCGTGAGTCGTGCTTCGGTAGCTCAGTTGGTAGAGCACTTGCCCGCGAAAGGGAAAGGTCCCGAGTTCGAGTCTCGGTCGGGCACACAGTTTTAATCTGCCAGGAAGTTTCATATCAGCGCACACTCCGCTGCAGAGTGAAAATCTCATTCTGGAATAACACTTCTTATTGCAGTGGCGGTAATCCAAATAAGAGACAGCGCAACAAAAAAACAGCTATTACTACTACTATTATACTACTACTACTACTACTAATACTACAACGGTAATAATAATTATCAGAATGGTAACAAAAATTTTAAGAGGAGCAAGAAAAACTATCAGTCCCCAACAAAACCAGCCGGTGTGGCCAAGCGGATGAAGGCGCTTCAGTCTCGAACCGCGCGACCGCTACGATCGCAGGTTCGAATCCTGCATCGGGCGTGGATGTGTGTGAAGTCCTTAGGTTAGTTCGGTTTAAGTAGTTATAAGTTCTAGGGGACTGATGACCTTATATGTTAAGTCCCATAGTGCTCAGAGCCATTTGAACCATTTGAACCAGTCCCCACCAAACAAGCAACGGACCTGGAGTAACAACTACGCTGCCCACTGGCAGCAAAACAATAATACAGGCCAGTGGACATTGCCGCGTCCGCAAATGCAAACACGGATCTGTAATACATCTAAGAACTCGCAGGTGAGTCAAAACATGAAAACGAAACGATCGCCACAGTTCGGAGACTGGAATAAACAATACCCAAATGTAAATATTATCGAAGTAACTAGTGATACTCCACCTCCGTCTGTGCCTGCACCCACTACAAATGTGATGACGTCAAACTAAAAATAGTCACTATTGTGCCCCACCTCATGGCTGTTGAAGACTTGGGGCGGAGGGAGGGGGACGACTTCAATTTAAATTTATTATTTGACACACCCAGCCGGCCGCTGTGGACGAGCGGCTCTTGGCGCTTCAGTCCGGAACCGCGCGACTGCTACTGTCGCAGGTTCGAATAATGCCTCAAGAATGGATGTGTGTGAGTGTCCTTGGGTTAGTTCTGTTTAAGTAGTTCTAAGTGAAACGTCCCCTTAGAACAAATTATACACAACTCTGCTTAACCTGACACACAATATTATTTAGCGCAACGCAATCTGACTTTCAATAATCCCTGCAAAAGAATGGCCCTGACTAACATTAATCTATACCTCTCAGAAATCACTTACCTCACAAAAATCTTCATTACTCTAACTACTGCAATACAGCGAGCGCCACTACTGCCAGCTAAATAACAGATTCAAACTACTGAAGGCACTAACTACTGATAGGGATAGTTAGCAAATGAAAGATTTTAATAGAGAACAAACACAGTATCTACCTAAATATCATCATATATGTAGCAGTTCATGACAAATTACAAAACTCCGCCATCTCTCTCCCCACATCCACCACTGCTGGCGGCTCACCTCCAACTGCGCAACGCTACGCGCTGTTCACATCCAGCTGCCGCTGCCCAACACTACAATGGCAGACAACAATGCAAACTAGCCACAGGCTGCACACAGCACAGCCAGTGATTTTCATACAGAGCGCTACGTAACGTTGCCAATAAGAAAATATAAACAGCCTACTTACATAGCCCCCATGCTCCCCACAAAAAATTTTACAAAATATTTTTGGGCAGTGGCCAATAATGCTTTGAAAAAATTTTTCATAATTACAATAACAAAGATATCAAATGCACACACACAAGAATGTCTATATGCATGTCATATCTTCCCACCGTGAGACAGACGCAGTTCCGAGGGGAGAAACGAGAACAGAAGCCGAGAGCTGAACCGTGTTAACCTGGAAGGCCCTACGATAAGGGACGGACACCCACGTCGCCAGCTAACCGCTAGGACCACCCCCAGCCCATGTTAAAAGTTAGGGCCCTCCAGAAGAACAGTATAGATCTTACGATAACACAAAAAGGACCAATCCAGCCCGCAAGTTTCAGCGTGAGACTTTTTCGCGTCTCTGTTACGTCAGGACCACCCACCAGCCCATGTTAAAAGATAGATCCCTCCAGAAGAACAGTATAGATCTTACGATAACACTAAAAGGACCACATCAGCTGCAAGTTTTAGCATGAGACTTTTTCGCGTCTCTATTATGTTGCAAACTTTAAAAACATTGCCCCACCACGAAAAGTATAACGTTTTTCATTGGATTGAAAGAATTTTTGTAGGCGGAGCTTAAGGTTAACGTTTAGACCCTGATTGGTCAGATGAAAACACAGCCAGATAGTTTTTTTAAACCAACTTCGGTAAATTGTAGTAAGGAGAAGTTATGTGAGAGTTGCTTCCGAGAAGGCGACGTGAGCGGAGCTGTGCTGCCCGTCGCCCCCTGACGAACACCGACAAGGTAATGAACGCACGCGATGCTGCATAACAGCGCATAAAGCTTCACTCAGCACTGCTGAAGACTCATCTGTTACACCCCCTTTTTGCGTAATACTAGTATCGATCGTCAATTATAGCTCATGGTGTTCACATTTGTCACTTGAAGTAAAAATCTGAAACTCGATGATTTTTCTGTTATATAGTTATTGACAAGCCACATCAGCCACTGTAATTTACGACAAGTTAGATAAGTAATTAAAGATAATTGAGGGTCACTGTAGACCATTTTGATAGTTTTCTCTCTTGTGAAACTTAATTTAAACCTAGATTATAGATGTGATATGGCATAGGTCATTCTTCGATCCATTGTTAGAACTTGGAAACCCACTCTGGGAATATTCGTTCACATTTTTGTTGAACTCAGTTGGTTTTTATCATCCTGTATTAAAACATTTCCTTTTATCAATAGTGCAATGTTTTGTGAGTAGAATAAAATTTCCAATGGTAAACTTAACTGCTTTTTCGACGATATTTTACCAGCTAACAAAAAATAGGAAAGCCTTGAATCCCTTCCACTAAATTTAGTTAGTAATAAGATTCTTTTACAGGGAGTGCAGTGGAGCTGACGCTGAAATCATTAAGTATTTGGTTATATCATCGCTAATCTCACTGAACTCTTCTGAACTCGACATGTCAAGTATGGTTTGGCGTCTCCTTGCCAGCAATAGGTCCCAGATTCGAACTAGTCAATTCCCTAAAAAACACGCTCAGCGTGTCGTTGCACGAAAGTGGTAGGGAGACACTATATAGAACAAACAGACACCACGCAGAATGTTAGAAAATGGCCACCCTGCCAGGATGGTAAAATACCATGATTGATGGTCGACCACATGCCTCACTAGGTCAGAAAAATACCCTGTTAAAAAAAAATTCGTAATAAATTTTTTTTAAAGGCAAAAATTTTTGAAAACAGTAGCTGCAGCGATAGATATTAATAAAGTATACAATAAAAAGTGCGACATTCTAGCAGAGACAATAGCACAATTAAGTTATGAATTTTAAAATTTGTTAGAATTAAGTTTTCTCATCAATGCAAGCGCATAGGTAGCGGATACATCGTTGACAAGTTGGTTCTGACCCAACAAAGTAAGTGAATGAATTGTCAAATCGTGTGTGCAATAAGTTTATGAAACGAGTGAGGTCGTATGAGCGCATGTTGACGAGAAGTAGGGCGCGTGAATTTCTTTTAAAAGAGAAAATAAGGGATTCGGAAAGATTAGCAATGGCAGATTGAGACCTTGACCGAATGTAGGTAGAGACCCAGCATGAAAATGGACAGAGAATAGTGGACAGTACAACAGACGATGCAGTATCGCGAGAAATATGACATATAACGCACCATAACGAGGCTAATGTACACTCTTTGACATAAAACTTGACCGGCGGCCGGCCGCTTCAGAGGCTAAGTCCGCGCCGATCGCGACATGGGACAAAGAAACTGGCCAACTCGCTAATTCTCTAAGTCCGGTTATCTGCACAATCTGACAACACTGTAGACTGCGGCACTTCCTGGAGGAAAACTTGTCCCAAGATAGAGAGACTCCAGGCTGATTACGCCTGTGGTCTAGAGGTAGCGTGCGTTGTTTCTGTTCATAATGTCAGTGGATCGAGAGCAGCTGGCATATAATATTTTTATAGCCTCTTCTGTCTGAATGCTGAAGACGTGAATGTAATGGTAGCGCAGATTCAATCTATTTCGCTTTGTGACACACCGATATCAAAATTTTATCTAGTAACGATTTTGCGGCAGATTTCCTGCAGACTGTCCTCCTCTGGACGCCGTATGCGGCAAAGCTCCGGGATCCATTTGCTGGCTACTGGCAGCGGCCGTGGCGACAGCAGCGGCGCTGCACTCCCCCGTTCTTTATCGAAAGCGCCTGCTACCGCTCATCGCTTTTGATGATTTAAAACGCTTTATTATTAAATGTTGCTCCACAGAAAATTTCTACAATTTCCATTCACGCTCAAAAGCAACGGAGACAGACGCCCTGATTAGTAGGCGGGTAATCGGCAAGAGCTGAGTATGGCCCGAAATTAATTTTATAGACTGGGACGAAATTAAACCACCTCACTACATTCGATGAATTTATAAATGCTTCATACCTCGTTTCTTTTCCTTTCAAACTTAATTATTTGTGCAACTTTTGGTCAATGTTTGGATGTTTTCGTCAAGCCACAGTGAGCGTCTGTGGTGTAAAGTGTATTACAGGACTTGTTTCATTCCTTATGGTAAGTCTATGCGATAAACTGTGTGAATACCTTGCAATGCATGCTCTGTAGCAGTGCAGGCACACTGCACATTTGGAGTTCCATGTATGGGTTCATGAAGTATTTATTGTTGATCGGAAGTGATAGTTAATGTCATCAGATTTAAACCAGAAAAATTTGTCGTTTTGAAGGTTTCAGAGAACGGAAAGGAATTGCTAACGCCGGTGTTAGAAAACGTCTACAGTTAAATGCTATTGCAAAAATTTAGAAGATGTGAACTATATTAATGAACATGTGCACTTCATAAACAACCTTCTGACATGTTAGACCTATATGACGAACAAAGCTCAAATTTATATCGTTGACAGTCGGTTTGAATCTTTTCAGGACCTATTTTACAGTGAAGCACCTTGGAATTTGCAAAGCAGAAATCCATGATATTAACTTAATTTACTAAGTCGAAATCGGACGAAGATTGATGTTTAAAGGCATTCTTCAGATTTCGCATAAGAAATGTTTACTAGCAGTTTGCAACTCCATTAATTAAAATGGAAAATAAAATGTTTTAGTCAGCGGCTTCTACCGTGATTCGAACTTATAGTACAAGCACTGCAACGCACAAGGGAACCTCTGAGCTAACGACACACTGGCGGCCAGAGGCGGACTATAGTCACTGCGATGTTGCCTGAGCCTCAAAACGCAACCTTAAACACAGAAACAGAGGAGGTGGAGATTACTGTTTTAACGTCCCATCGACAACGATGTCATTAGAGACGGAGCACAAGCTCGGATTAGGGAAGGATGGGGAAGGAAATCGGCCGTGCCCTTCCTAAGGAACCATCCCGGCATTTGCCTGAAGCGATTTACGGAAATCATTGAAAACCTAAATCAGGATGGCCGGGCGCGGGATTGCACCATCGTCCTCCCGAATGCACACACAAACAGGTGTTACTTATGTGAAGAACGCCGTTCTTGGAGTCCAGAAATTAAATATACTTTCTAATTGTGTCATCTTGCAGCGGATTATATCGTACGAGTCTTCGATGTGGAAAACGAATGTTAAGTGAATTTAGCGAGGTAACGCCGACCTACACCCGGAAGTAAATGCACTATCAGAGTGTTGACAAATACTTGCTACGACGATGCCATTTCTCGGCTCTCTGACGAGGCAGCTCTTCAGCGAAATGCTTGCCGTGATTCTCCGATACGGTTCTTCAGAGTGGAGACGCGCGCGCACGTTTGGTTTTTATGCGGCGTTCTCCCCTGGTGGTTTCTGACGTCGCCTTGTGGGCTATGTATACATATGAGACATTCAATTATCATTAATCCAGAATGATACAAGTTTCAGCTTCCGGCGTGGAAGAAGGCTGTTGACGCCGACATTATATCATTTCAACGTAGGGAAAGCAAAACGGATCATTCAATGTTTCTCATTCAACATAAAGCATGTGAGATAAATTTCCGTAACGTTCATAATCATCTAAAAATACAAACGAAGTAAAAATACACCGGAATCTTATTCGAATTGAATATAATGTAAGATACCAAACGCTTTGCACCTCGATGTCGAATTTGTCCACTTGCAATCGTTTGCAGCATGCACATAGATTGTCATGATTACCACGAGAATGAAGAAATATGTTGGTAAGGATGGAAGCAAGAAGAGACGCAGTCAACAAATATTCTATTCCTCATGGCATTCATTTCATTTGACACGTAAGAAGAGGTAAAGCGGGAATTTACTTTCGTTAACACGAAAGATATGCCGCACATATTGATAACGAGGAAGTCTGCGTCTTCATACGTTTCCTCCTTGAAATCTGTATGCTCTATTATATACTAAGTAGCCCGATCATTGTTTCAGTAATGTGACCCTCTTGTTTGACCCCGTAACGATGAACAGATTCCAAATGCATGTCTTTGCGTGAAAGTAGCTGTTCGAACCCTTCCTGGGCTGTTTTTTGTGTTTTATTGCTTGGAATTCCTGAAGCAGACCACTGTGCCTTCCCCCCTCGTGGGTTAGGTCTCAAAACTAAACCGCTTTGTATCCAATGGCATAATTTATTCATACAGCATCAGCATAAGACTCTTGCGAGTGAGAGAATGACAATAACAATCGTAACAAGAACAAGCAAATAATGAATGATGTTTATTCCAACGCAGAACGAGAATGGCTTTAAATATAAAAATCTATATCTATATCCATATCTATTGATCTTTGAGTTGGCACAATGAAAATATATTCTTAGCATTTAGTTACTGAATTTAGTTCTGGATGTTTGCAGAGAAAAGGAAAAGTCGGTACTTCTCGCTAGTGTAATATAATGTGAACCAGCAACTACCCTTTCCTTAGAACACGACTCAAGCAGGTCCTCAAGTAGGCACTGCTGCACTCTGTTCCCTGACATTGCTCTGATGACGGTTAATGCAGATAGTTCCGATTATGAAATACAAAACGTATTGCAGGTTAGTTCCTAGGATAGTAACATTAAATTTGCGTTGTAGACGGCACATGAACGTGACGACTATCCATATTACTCATAAATATAAAAAGACAATATTTTGGGAATTTAACAGGATTACTCAAAATGAATTCTGAAATTGGGTGACTGACCGCACAGGTGCTAAACGTCGTCAAGAGTATACGATGTCCTAATCGCATTAGGAATATGAAGATCGTCTTCGACAGCTCGCAACTTTCACATTGCTATCCCCACCCTACTCCAGACAGCTCTCGGTGGAGTTGCACTACGTTGCCGATGTTATGGAAGGCCTTCAAACCGACAACAGACCACATATTGAAAAATACAAGCGAATTCTCTTGCAGCGTAAGCTTATTGTAACTAATCTAAAAATTATTGGAGAGGAACATTGTCCTATTCAAAAAAGTAAAATGTTACACACTGTTGACGTCAAACGGACATTATCTATGTCCTGTCTTGTGTCCTACTCATCTATAATATCAAGTGTACTATGAAAATGATTATATATAATGGATTATAAGGTAATGCATTGATACCAGATGGTGGGGGCCGGCCGATGTGGCCGTGCGGTTCTAGGCGCTTCAGTCTGGAACCGCGAGACCGCTACGGTCGCAGGTTCGAATCCTGTCTCGGGCATGGATGTGTGTGATGTCCTTAGGTTAGTTAGGTTTAAGTAGTTCTAAGTTCCAGGGGACTGATGACCTTAGAAGTTAAGTCCCATGGTGCTCAGAGCCATTTGAACTATTTAACACAAAATGACATTAAAAATTTAAGTTATTCACGAGCAGCTAGTTGAGAATATGTATGAACATTAAATGACACGACGAACCGTCATGTTCTGCATATGGATTCAAACCCAGCTCATGCAGACTAAGCAAAGATTTCGTGACTGACGGAAACTAACAGTCATTCCTGATTAGGCATACAGAGAGTGATATACCTCGATTTTAGACAGTATCAGTTAGCAAATATCAACTTTAAATTGCATAACGCAAACATTTTTAACAGACGCGAATTCCTACCCAGCATCTATTGTCCCTGTTAACGAACTACGAGAGATGTTAAATATTGCTTCTACACAAGTAACTTACTTGAAATGCCGTGAGGTAAAGCTGTGTGTTGGACACGGATTCGAACCCGGAACCTAATCGGATTGCTATCGAAGCACAGTCAAATGTGACATATCGGAATTTCGCGGCAGTAACTAGATGTTATAACTGAAATGACGAGACGAAAAATTAATTTTTTCCTTCCCAGGACTCCAACCCGGCACCTATCGCTGTTATATTCTAGAGAAAACTAACGTTAAATATGGGTTTGTTGCACCAGCAGTGACATGTGAGCATGTTTGAACTGAAATAATATGACGAAGAGTTCAGCGCTCACTGGGAATAGAGCAGCACACATATCGTTGTTGACTACACACAAAGAGACGTCAGCTACCGAATTTTTCTCCACCAGCTGCTCAGAATAGCATCTTGAACTTACAGTCATCTCGCAAATAGTTCTGTGTCTCACTGGGAGTTAAAAACGTCAGATATCGTTAGTGTGACAGCGAATGAAAATACATTAAAAATCAAAATTATTATCCACCAGCAGACAGGTGTTCTCATGCTAGAGCTTGATAATACATAATTAAATCTTTAGTGCCGGGCCAGGATTCGATCCCATTCACGCATAATATGTGAAGGTGTTGAGGAATCTGCAGTTTTGAACAAACAACAAATTGTAGCCGAGCTGTATTGCAACGAAGGGATCAAATTCCGCGTTAAGGGCGGTCTGAGTTGCATTCCCAGTTCAGAACCAATTTTATCGACATACAGAAGCTCAAATAAAAGATGGAATAAGTGTCCTGTGACCATACATAGCGTTTGTGTCGTCACTTGAAATAAATAACTAGTATAAGAAAGGTTACTGGTGGTAGAGTTTCTACATGTCGCCACTCCAGACTTTATTGTGGTTCAACCTACCGTCTACTTGGTAAAGAAGGAATATCATCTTTAATGTGAATTTTCTGACCATGCAGCCATTATATCTCCTTCACGTGGTGTAGCCAGGAGAGAATGGAATCTGTCTCTCCCTATCTAAAATCATTGACAGAAGTGGGAATCGAACCCAGACCATAGGTATAACAACCTACCATCCGTCCAACAGACCACGAAATCCTCTTCTCTGCGAGTCATTTTTCTATCGTAACGCAGTTGTGCCACACTGGATGAGAATTCTGACACACAGGCTCCCTGTAGTAATTTGCAGCATGTTCAGTAAATTCATTTACTTGGTTGACCGAATCACCATGAACTAGCTGCCTCGGCTACCCAGTGCATACATTCGACGATTTTGTAATCACAGAAATAAAATCACGTTACTGCCACCTACACACAACTGCCAACATTGTAGAATGCAGAAGTTTAAATAAGAAGTGTTCCTTTTCACTTGAGCTATTCTATTGCGCTATCTGTTACCAGAAAACGTCGTTCAGTCCAAAAGAAAAGCTGTAACTGTTTGTCTCTCAGAAGTCAAGACATGGCCATATGCATAATCTCACAGTGCTGTGGAATCCAAAAGTTCTGAAGGAATAGTTGCCGAGCTCTGGAGCTGTTGTAGTTCCGTGTCAGCTTGTAGCATAGATAAGATGTCGCGAGTTCGAATACATTCAGTGCTACATTTTTTAAAACGCAATTCTGCTCTCTGCTGAAGTTATCAATCTAATGGAACTTTGAACAAATTCCCTTCACTTCTCAACCCAAAGTAGTCGCATGTGGAAAAAGGACTAACTACTGTGACATTTTGTCCTATTCAGGTTTAATAGACAGCAGGCAGCAGATGCATCTCGAAGATGTGCAGGGAGAGCGCATCGTGCCATAATATGTCAGAAAAGTATTTTCTACATTAGCCGTCGTGTGGTAGTGATATTTTATTCTTCTTCAAACTTTGATTGACAGCTTTAACTCAGAACAAATTTTCTACATGCATGTAATCAATAAACTGCATGTGCATTGTCAGACTGTCATAGGTAACATCAGAGAATTCGCATATATCGTTGATGATTAATTTCTCTCTCATGTTTACTATTGTTTTAACAACACTAAAGGAAACCTTACGAAAATTGTGCACTGTATTATAAAAAATGAAATAAAACTAACGATGATAACCTTACGACGAAAGTATCTGTACACAAGCATGCCTCTATCGACACGAATTAGTAAAATACTACTCACTTAGATTTTGATAGGGTCTGTGTTTAATTGGTATGCTGTGTCATACTCAAGAGGTATGCAAATGTGGCATTTCATAAATATAGTTACGTATTCCTAGAAACCCAAAATTCGCTTGTCAGCAGCGGAAAGAGGCGTTACCTGTTGTGCAGCATTGTAAGTTTTTCAACATTGCACTATGAGCTGAAAGCATTTTCTTGCGATTTCCGTATTGATGTTTGATCTGACTGCTTGTAGCTCTTTCACAGAAGGGATAAAAACGTTTCAGTCAGTGAGACTGGAACTGCGAACCGTAACAGACGCTGTTTCACATGTCAGCACGTTACCACAGAGCTGGCGAGGGGGTATGGGTCTCACTTTCCTATTACGACGGCAATAGTAACTAGAACTCGTAAACCGCTATTTAAAGGTCGAGATTAGTTGCGATTTCCACCTGCAACGACTTTCTTGGGCTGAAAACCGTAAATTTTCAATCTTTTGTTACCCTTCAAGCTATAATAACTCAGATTATTCAATGGAAATGACAGGTAAAATCAAGTGAACTTTGAGGCTTAATTCCGTGCACACCAGGAAGTAACTCGTCGATCACAGAGTTGCCAAACATACGTTGCCTTGTTGCCAAATCTCAGTTACAGTACCAGCAGGAAGAAGACGAACCGATGTGATCCTACAGCGGTCTGGGAAGTGACCATAGCTGGTGTCTCCAAGTCGCGGCTGCTACGGCCTGGAATACGTAATGCGTCTGATTCGCTTTCTGTAACTAGGTTTAGGGACTGGAGCGTAGTTACTAATAATACTCAGAACTGACTGCAAACTGAGCATCATAAATCAGTAACTCTCATTGTTGTTTTTATATTTCTTTCGTAAGTGCACTCAAAACTAAGAAAGTCATTCACAGGCGTTTTCCTGCCTCGCCGATAGTCGAGCAGAACATACAAATAAAAATAAAAAAGAATGTGTGTGTGTGTGTGTGTGTGTGTGTGTGTGTGAGAGAGAGAGAGAGAGAGAGAGAGAGAGAGAGGGAGGGAGATATAAAAAGCAATGAGAGAGTGTGTAAAAAATTGTTGTAAAGAAATTGAATCAAGGTATTTAAAGAAATCTTTCATTAAAATGACACGTTCCACATCATTACGAAATGTCGTATTCATGATCTATGGAACAAGAGTTAATCTAATGTAATGTAATCTAATCACATCATATTGATTATTAGCCATGAAGAGTCATGAACTACCGAAAGTTTTGCCAATACCAGTAACCAAATCTAAACTTGAAAATAAAAGACGACAATTTTTGTAATAAACCGTGACTCCTATCAAGACCCTTTCATCCCTGTTATCTAACCACGAAAGATGTCTGATATACCTCCATTCTGAAGTAACAAAGTGTGCATGCATTTAAAGATGAAGTGCATGATGTGAAGTTCTGTGACGGAGATACGAACCCAACACGTAATCCGATTGTTAACTAAGAAAAAATCAAATGTTACGTATCGGTTTTTCTTACGAGCCGCTAGGTGTCTGAATCTAAAATAAGGATACAAACTTTTGTGCCTAAGCGACAATCGAACTGCACACCTACCGCGCATCCACGAATATAGCTTAAGTATCAGTTGCTTACTCATGAACAGTAAGATGTGTGCGTGTTTGACCAGAAATAACGACACCTGTTGCGATTGTTGGCAACACATGAACAGACATTGAAATTGCGCGTTAATTTTCACTAGCAGGTGGGTGTGCACTTGATAAAGCTAGAAATGAAATTATGAATATTTTTGTACTGGATCAGGTTTCAGACCCACATACTTACCTTTGGAAGAGAGCTAGAGAAGATTGCAGTCTTGGGAAAAGGAACGAAATGACTGAACTATACTGTTCCGAGAGATTCAGATCCTCGAAAGAGGAGATACGAATTCGAATCACAGTCCAGCACCAAATTTTTAAACGTCTCTAGTTCAATCAAGTACAAGTAAAATAAGAGCCCTGTCCCTTTAAATGGCTATCGGTTCATCAAATAAAATAAAATTTTCTAATGTAAGTAAGTTTACTGGCGACTGTATTTCTGTTTACCATGACTTCCGCTTTGTCATTTCCCAACGAAAACTGGCTCTGCTCAGTTGGTTATGAAGGAACGTGATGTTTAATGCGGATTCTGGATTATAACGTCTTTCTCTTGAGGTTACCAGAGGTAAAATAAATCTGTTTGTGCCTCTTAAAAGTAAATGCCTGAACCCACGCATTGCACCTGTGATAGCTCGTTCCACCAGACCATTGTGGCCACATTACCCAGCCCCAGGAGTGTGCTGTAACGGATGATGTGCTTAGCTTACAAAATTAGTCACGGTGGAAAAAATGCGAGTCTATTACATGGTCAAGTAGAAGCAAGCTTCTGACGCAGAGATTATGCTATTCTCATGTCAGCAGGATGTAAAGACTCTTCTAGGCATCATAGGCTGGATGTGAAGCCATTTTGATTTTTCACAAATTCAGCAAATTTCTTAGTTCGAGAAAATCCACTGTGAAGTGTGAAGTTGCCGGATAATTCGATTATTACTGTTATTATTACTATCATTTTATTCATACTGCTGCTGTAACACAAGTGCTTGAACATCATTTAGTATCTTTTGGTCACTATAGAAGTAGTTTCCCAAGAACAGGTTCTTTCCCTGTCTACGGAATCCTTTTCAGGTTAATATCAAACACCAGCAATTACTCGTAGATTACATTAAAACTAAAGTAATTGACGAAGACGTTAGTTGGTAACAAAAACGCACTGCCTTTCTTCATTTACTTTCGCCTAGAAGTGGCTATCGAGTACTGACAAACCAAAAGGCAAGAGATCTTACTGCCTTCCGATATACGTTGCTGTTAGTTCTTCCACATGATTTGGTCGACATGACCTGTTTCAAGTAGTGTATGACAGACAGTGTTTTAGAAAATCTATTGTTTCCCTTTGCAATAAACAGAAGTATTTTCATTCTAAGCTGTCCAAGTACAAAATTTTCGCAATATTAGTGCACATTTAATATTCGCTTCTATAATGTATAAAAGTATTTCACAGTCGCAAAACTCGCATCCGAAACGTTGACCTTACACTTAGTCGCTGACCATAAATTCTAGCTCAGAGTGACACCAGTTTAAATAATCTAATGTAGCGAAGACTGTTTGCCAGTGCTCTTTCTCACCGGAAAATACGCAATTGACTCATTTGGCTCCATAAGTACACTGTAACAGTAATTTCTGTGTGAAATTTGTCAATAAGCTTTCGCCTTCCAACCGGCAAAATACGGAAGAGTACAGCCGGTAAACAAATCACGATTTAGTGCCGATAAGACGATTTCTTTAAACATTGTCGAAGCTGAGGGAATTTATTTTCTGCTTAAATCGTCTTAAGCAGCAACGTTCACAGATATCTCAAATAGGAAAAAGCTGAATATCCAGGTACGAAGGTTGTAAAACAAACTTCCCACAGTTTGTGTCAGGTTGATCTTTTCGTCTGATAACACTGCTTAAGTATTTTGTCTAAGAGGTATCACAAGTAGTATCCCTGTAGCTGTGGGAATCATTGGTTGAAAACGAGTTTAACACCAATCGGTACAGTGCTGCTATATTTTCAAAATTATTATCAACTTAAGTCTGAGTTCATCCACAAACTGAGGCGTATTTATAATATTGAAGCTAGACTGTGTATCCTTGTCTTTCTTGAGTGGTCACTGGAAGGCGTTTACACACACGTATACAATACTATGAATACTTCGAACGCTATGGTTAACGTTGCTCTCATAAACTACTTTTTTTTTAAATTCTTCTGGGTCTTAAGCGAGCAATATGTGTTGTAGATACAGTCTCAGACCAAAAAATTGACCGCCGAGTCGTTCACGTAAGGTGGACAATACAGTCATGCTCCTCTCAGAATTCTATGTCTGGCAATATGCTCGATCTAGCAACATGTAGACTGCGGCACTTCCCAGAGGAAGTCTTGACTCCAGTCTTAGTACATTACTCTAGACTACGACCGTAGTCTTGAGGTTAAACGCGAGACCAGCTAATATGATATTGTAGATTCGCTTGAATTACACTCATAGCTTCAGCACCGAGAGGAAAGGGGCGATAAAAATTCTGTCGATATGTGCTTTCGGTCGCCAGACGTCATATTAGCTGGTCTCGCGTTTTACCTCAAGACTACGGTCGTGTTCCATCAGCGGTACGAATAAAATGATAGTAATAATAACAGTAATAATCGAATTATCCGGCAACTTCACACTTCACAGTGGATTTTCTCGAACTAAGAAATTTGCTGAATTTGTGAAAAATCAAAATGGCTTCACATCCAGCCTATGATGCCTAGAAGAGTCTTTACATCCTGCTGACATGAGAATAGCATAATCTCTGCGTCAGAAGCTTGCTTCTACTTGACCATGTAATAGACTCGCATTTTTTCCACCGTGACTAATTTTGTAAGCTAAGCGCATCATCCGTTACAGCACACTCCTGGGGCTGGGTAATGTGGCCACAATGGTCTGGTGGAACGAGCTATCACAGGTGCAATGCGTGGGTTCAGGCATTTACTTTTAAGAGGCACAAACAGATTTATTTTACCTCTGGTAACCTCAAGAGAAAGACGTTATAATCCAGAATCCGCATTAAACATCACGTTCCTTCATAACCAACTGAGCAGAGCCAGTTTTCGTTGGGAAATGACAAAGCGGAAGTCATGGTAAACAGAAATACAGTCGCCAGTAAACTTACTTACATTAGAAAATTTTATTTTATTTGATGAACCGATAGCCATTTAAAGGGACAGGGCTCTTATTTTACTTGTACTTGATTGAACTAGAGACGTTTAAAAATTTGGTGCTGGACTGTGATTCGAATTCGTATCTCCTCTTTCGAGGATCTGAATCTCTCGGAACAGTATAGTTCAGTCATTTCGTTCCTTTTCCCAAGACTGCAATCTTCTCTAGCTCTCTTCCAAAGGTAAGTATGTGGGTCTGAAACCTGATCCAGTACAAAAATATTCATAATTTCATTTCTAGCTTTATCAAGTGCACACCCACCTGCTAGTGAAAATTAACGCGCAATTTCAATGTCTGTTCATGTGTTGCCAACAATCGCAACAGGTGTCGTTATTTCTGGTCAAACACGCACACATCTTACTGTTCATGAGTAAGCAACTGATACTTAAGCTATATTCGTGGATGCGCGGTAGGTGTGCAGTTCGATTGTCGCTTAGGCACAAAAGTTTGTATCCTTATTTTAGATTCAGACACCTAGCGGTTCGTAAGAAAAACCGATACGTAACATTTGATTTTTCTTAGTTAACAATCGGATTACGTGTTGGGTTCGTATCTCCGTCACAGAACTTCACATCATGCACTTCATCTTTAAATGCATGCACACTTTGTTACTTCAGAATGGAGGTATATCAGACATCTTTCGTGGTTAGATAACAGGGATGAAAGGGTCTTGATAGGAGTCACGGTTTATTACAAAAATTGTCGTCTTTTATTTTCAAGTTTAGATTTGGTTACTGGTATTGGCAAAACTTTCGGTAGTTCATGACTCTTCATGGCTAATAATCAATATGATGTGATTAGATTACATTACATTAGATTAACTCTTGTTCCATAGATCATGAATACGACATTTCGTAATGATGTGGAACGTGTCATTTTAATGAAAGATTTCTTTAAATACCTTGATTCAATTTCTTTACAACAATTTTTTACACACTCTCTCATTGCTTTTTATATCTCCCTCCCTCTCTCTCTCTCTCTCTCTCTCTCTCTCTCTCTCTCTCTCTCTCTCTCTCTCACACACACACACACACACACACATTCTTTTTTATTTTTATTTGTATGTTCTGCTCGACTATCGGCGAGGCAGGAAAACGCCTGTGAATGACTTTCTTAGTTTTGAGTGCACTTACGAAAGAAATATAAAAACAACAATGAGAGTTACAATGAGAGTTACTGATTTATGATGCTCAGTTTGCAGTCAGTTCTGAGTATTATTAGTAACTACGCTCCAGTCCCTAAACCTAGTTACAGAAAGCGAATCAGACGCATTACGTATTCCAGGCCGTAGCAGCCGCGACTTGGAGACACCAGCTATGGTCACTTCCCAGACCGCTGTAGGATCACATCGGTTCGTCTTCTTCCTGCTGGTACTGTAACTGAGATTTGGCAACAAGGCAACGTATGTTTGGCAACTCTGTGATCGACGAGTTACTTCCTGGTGTGCACGGAATTAAGCCTCAAAGTTCACTTGATTTTACCTGTCATTTCCATTGAATAATCTGAGTTATTATAGCTTGAAGGGTAACAAAAGATTGAAAATTTACGGTTTTCAGCCCAAGAAAGTCGTTGCAGGTGGAAATCGCAACTAATCTCGACCTTTAAATAGCGGTTTACGAGTTCTAGTTACTATTGCCGTCGTAATAGGAAAGTGAGACCCATACCCCCTCGCCAGCTCTGTGGTAACGTGCTGACATGTGAAACAGCGTCTGTTACGGTTCGCAGTTCCAGTCTCACTGACTGAAACGTTTTTATCCCTTCTGTGAAAGAGCTACAAGCAGTCAGATCAAACATCAATACGGAAATCGCAAGAAAATGCTTTCAGCTCATAGTGCAATGTTGAAAAACTTACAATGCTGCACAACAGGTAACGCCTCTTTCCGCTGCTGACAAGCGAATTTTGGGTTTCTAGGAATACGTAACTATATTTATGAAATGCCACATTTGCATACCTCTTGAGTATGACACAGCATACCAATTAAACACAGACCCTATCAAAATCTAAGTGAGTAGTATTTTACTAATTCGTGTCGATAGAGGCATGCTTGTGTACAGATACTTTCGTCGTAAGGTTATCATCGTTAGTTTTATTTCATTTTTTATAATACAGTGCACAATTTTCGTAAGGTTTCCTTTAGTGTTGTTAAAACAATAGTAAACATGAGAGAGAAATTAATCATCAACGATATATGCGAATTCTCTGATGTTACCTATGACAGTCTGACAATGCACATGCAGTTTATTGATTACATGCATGTAGAAAATTTGTTCTGAGTTAAAGCTGTCAATCAAAGTTTGAAGAAGAATAAAATATCACTACCACACGACGGCTAATGTAGAAAATACTTTTCTGACATATTATGGCACGATGCGCTCTCCCTGCACATCTTCGAGATGCATCTGCTGCCTGCTGTCTATTAAACCTGAATAGGACAAAATGTCACAGTAGTTAGTCCTTTTTCCACATGCGACTACTTTGGGTTGAGAAGTGAAGGGAATTTGTTCAAAGTTCCATTAGATTGATAACTTCAGCAGAGAGCAGAATTGCGTTTTAAAAAATGTAGCACTGAATGTATTCGAACTCGCGACATCTTATCTATGCTACAAGCTGACACGGAACTACAACAGCTCCAGAGCTCGGCAACTATTCCTTCAGAACTTTTGGATTCCACAGCACTGTGAGATTATGCATATGGCCATGTTTTGACTTCTGAGAGACAAACAGTTACAGCTTTTCTTTTGGACTGAACGACGTTTTCTGGTAACAGATAGCGCAATAGAATAGCTCAAGTGAAAAGGAACACTTCTTATTTAAACTTCTGCATTCTACAATGTTGGCAGTTGTGTGTAGGTGGCAGTAACGTGATTTTATTTCTGTGATTACAAAATCGTCGAATGTATGCACTGGGTAGCCGAGGCAGCTAGTTCATGGTGATTCGGTCAACCAAGTAAATGAATTTACTGAACATGCTGCAAATTACTACAGGGAGCCTGTGTGTCAGAATTCTCATCCAGTGTGGCACAACTGCGTTACGATAGAAAAATGACTCGCAGAGAAGAGGATTTCGTGGTCTGTTGGACGGATGGTAGGTTGTTATACCTATGGTCTGGGTTCGATTCCCACTTCTGTCAATGATTTTAGATAGGGAGAGACAGATTCCATTCTCTCCTGGCTACACCACGTGAAGGAGATATAATGGCTGCATGGTCAGAAAATTCACATTAAAGATGATATTCCTTCTTTACCAAGTAGACGGTAGGTTGAACCACAATAAAGTCTGGAGTGGCGACATGTAGAAACTCTACCACCAGTAACCTTTCTTATACTAGTTATTTATTTCAAGTGACGACACAAACGCTATGTATGGTCACAGGACACTTATTCCATCTTTTATTTGAGCTTCTGTATGTCGATAAAATTGGTTCTGAACTGGGAATGCAACTCAGACCGCCCTTAACGCGGAATTTGATCCCTTCGTTGCAATACAGCTCGGCTACAATTTGTTGTTTGTTCAAAACTGCAGATTCCTCAACACCTTCACATATTATGCGTGAATGGGATCGAATCCTGGCCCGGCACTAAAGATTTAATTATGTATTATCAAGCTCTAGCATGAGAACACCTGTCTGCTGGTGGATAATAATTTTGATTTTTAATGTATTTTCATTCGCTGTCACACTAACGATATCTGACGTTTTTAACTCCCAGTGAGACACAGAACTATTTGCGAGATGACTGTAAGTTCAAGATGCTATTCTGAGCAGCTGGTGGAGAAAAATTCGGTAGCTGACGTCTCTTTGTGTGTAGTCAACAACGATATGTGTGCTGCTCTATTCCCAGTGAGCGCTGAACTCTTCGTCATATTATTTCAGTTCAAACATGCTCACATGTCACTGCTGGTGCAACAAACCCATATTTAACGTTAGTTTTCTCTAGAATATAACAGCGATAGGTGCCGGGTTGGAGTCCTGGGAAGGAAAAAATTAATTTTTCGTCTCGTCATTTCAGTTATAACATCTAGTTACTGCCGCGAAATTCCGATATGTCACATTTGACTGTGCTTCGATAGCAATCCGATTAGGTTCCGGGTTCGAATCCGTGTCCAACACACAGCTTTACCTCACGGCATTTCAAGTAAGTTACTTGTGTAGAAGCAATATTTAACATCTCTCGTAGTTCGTTAACAGGGACAATAGATGCTGGGTAGGAATTCGCGTCTGTTAAAAATGTTTGCGTTATGCAATTTAAAGTTGATATTTGCTAACTGATACTGTCTAAAATCGAGGTATATCACTCTCTGTATGCCTAATCAGGAATGACTGTTAGTTTCCGTCAGTCACGAAATCTTTGCTTAGTCTGCATGAGCTGGGTTTGAATCCATATGCAGAACATGACGGTTCGTCGTGTCATTTAATGTTCATACATATTCTCAACTAGCTGCTCGTGAATAACTTAAATTTTTAATGTCATTTTGTGTTAAATAGTTCAAATGGCTCTGAGCACCATGGGACTTAACTTCTAAGGTCATCAGTCCCCTGGAACTTAGAACTACTTAAACCTAACTAACCTAAGGACATCACACACATCCATGCCCGAGACAGGATTCGAACCTGCGACCGTAGCGGTCTCGCGGTTCCAGACTGAAGCGCCTAGAACCGCACGGCCACATCGGCCGGCCCCCACCATCTGGTATCAATGCATTACCTTATAATCCATTATATATAATCATTTTCATAGTACACTTGATATTATAGATGAGTAGGACACAAGACAGGACATAGATAATGTCCGTTTGACGTCAACAGTGTGTAACATTTTACTTTTTTGAATAGGACAATGTTCCTCTCCAATAATTTTTAGATTAGTTACAATAAGCTTACGCTGCAAGAGAATTCGCTTGTATTTTTCAATATGTGGTCTGTTGTCGGTTTGAAGGCCTTCCATAACATCGGCAACGTAGTGCAACTCCACCGAGAGCTGTCTGGAGTAGGGTGGGGATAGCAATGTGAAAGTTGCGAGCTGTCGAAGACGATCTTCATATTCCTAATGCGATTAGGACATCGTATACTCTTGACGACGTTTAGCACCTGTGCGGTCAGTCACCCAATTTCAGAATTCATTTTGAGTAATCCTGTTAATTTCCCAAAATATTGTCTTTTTATATTTATGAGTAATATGGATAGTCGTCACGTTCATGTGCCGTCTACAACGCAAATTTAATGTTACAATCCTAGGAACTAACCTGCAATACGTTTTGTATTTCATAATCGGAACTATCTGCATTAACCGTCATCAGAGCAATGTCAGGGAACAGAGTGCAGCAGTGCCTACTTGAGGACCTGCTTGAGTCGTGTTCTAAGGAAAGGGTAGTTGCTGGTTCACATTATATTACACTAGCGAGAAGTACCGACTTTTCCTTTTCTCTGCAAACATCCAGAACTAAATTCAGTAACTAAATGCTAAGAATATATTTTCATTGTGCCAACTCAAAGATCAATAGATATGGATATAGATATAGATTTTTATATTTAAAGCCATTCTCGTTCTGCGTTGGAATAAACATCATTCATTATTTGCTTGTTCTTGTTACGATTGTTATTGTCATTCTCTCACTCGCAAGAGTCTTATGCTGATGCTGTATGAATAAATTATGCCATTGGATACAAAGCGGTTTAGTTTTGAGACCTAACCCACGAGGGGGGAAGGCACAGTGGTCTGCTTCAGGAATTCCAAGCAATAAAACACAAAAAACAACCCAGGAAGGGTTCGAACAGCTACTTTCACGCAGAGACATGCATTTGGAATCTGTTCATCGTTACGGGGTCAAACAAGAGGGTCACATTACTGAAACAAAGATCGGGCTACTTAGTATATAATAGAGCATACAGATTTCAAGGAGGAAACGTATGAAGACGCAGACTTCCTCGTTATCAATATGTGCGGCATATCTTTCGTGTTAACGAAAGTAAATTCCCGCTTTACCTCTTCTTACGTGTCAAATGAAATGAATGCCATGAGGAATAGAATATTTGTTGACTGCGTCTCTTCTTGCTTCCATCCTTACCAACATATTTCTTCATTCCCGTGGTAATCATGACAATCTATGTGCATGCTGCAAACGATTGCAAGTGGACAAATTCGACATCGAGGTGCAAAGCGTTTGGTATCTTACATTATATTCAATTCGAATAAGATTCCGGTGTATTTTTACTTCGTTTGTATTTTTAGATGATTATGAACGTTACGGAAATTTATCTCACATGCTTTATGTTGAATGAGAAACATTGAATGACCCGTTTTGCTTTCCCTACGTTGAAATGATATAATGTCGGCGTCAACAGCCTTCTTCCACGCCGGAAGCTGAAACTTGTATCATTCTGGATTAATGATAATTGAATGTCTCATATGTATACATAGCCCACAAGGCGACGTCAGAAACCACCAGGGGAGAACGCCGCATAAAAACCAAACGTGCGCGCGCGTCTCCACTCTGAAGAACCGTATCGGAGAATCACGGCAAGCATTTCGCTGAAGAGCTGCCTCGTCAGAGAGCCGAGAAATGGCATCGTCGTAGCAAGTATTTGTCAACACTCTGATAGTGCATTTACTTCCGGGTGTAGGTCGGCGTTACCTCGCTAAATTCACTTAACATTCGTTTTCCACATCGAAGACTCGTACGATATAATCCGCTGCAAGATGACACAATTAGAAAGTATATTTAATTTCTGGACTCCAAGAACGGCGTTCTTCACATAAGTAACACCTGTTTGTGTGTGCATTCGGGAGGACGATGGTGCAATCCCACGCCCGGCCATCCTGATTTAGGTTTTCAATGATTTCCGTAAATCGCTTCAGGCAAATGCCGGGATGGTTCCTTAGGAAGGGCACGGCCGATTTCCTTCCCCATCCTTCCCTAATCCGAGCTTGTGCTCCGTCTCTAATGACATCGTTGTCGATGGGACGTTAAAACAGTAATCTCCACCTCCTCTGTTTCTGTGTTTAAGGTTGCGTTTTGAGGCTCAGGCAACATCGCAGTGACTATAGTCCGCCTCTGGCCGCCAGTGTGTCGTTAGCTCAGAGGTTCCCTTGTGCGTTGCAGTGCTTGTACTATAAGTTCGAATCACGGTAGAAGCCGCTGACTAAAACATTTTATTTTCCATTTTAATTAATGGAGTTGCAAACTGCTAGTAAACATTTCTTATGCGAAATCTGAAGAGTGCCTTTAAACATCAATCTTCGTCCGATTTCGACTTAGTAAATTAAGTTAATATCATGGATTTCTGCTTTGCAAATTCCAAGGTGCTTCACTGTAAAATAGGTCCTGAAAAGATTCAAACCGACTGTCAACGATATAAATTTGAGCTTTGTTCGTCATATAGGTCTAACATGTCAGAAGGTTGTTTATGAAGTGCACATGTTCATTAATATAGTTCACATCTTCTAAATTTTTGCAATAGCATTTAACTGTAGACGTTTTCTAACACCGGCGTTAGCAATTCCTTTCCGTTCTCTGAAACCTTCAAAACGACAAATTTATCTGGATTAAATCTGATGACCTTAACTATCACTTCCGATCAACAATAAATACTTCATGAACCCATACATGGAACTCCAAATGTGCAGTGTGCCTGCACTGCTACAGAGCATGCATTGCAAGGTATTCACACAGTTTATCGCATAGACTTACCATAAGGAATCAAACAAGAACTGTAATACATTTTACACCACAGACGCTCACTCTGGCTTGACGAAAACATCCAAACATTGACCAAAAGTTGCACAAATAATTAAGTTTGAAAGGAAAAGAAACGAGGTATGAAGCATTTATAAATTCATCGAATGTAGTGAGGTGGTTTAATTTCGTCCCAGTCTATAAAATTAATTTCGGGCCATACTCAGCTCTTGCCGATTACCCGCCTACTAATCAGGGCGTCTGTCTCCGTTGCTTTTGAGCGTGAATGGAAATTGTAGAAATTTTCTGTGGAGCAACATTTAATAACAAAGTGTTTTAAATCATCAAAAGCGATGAGCGGTAGCAGGCGCTTTCGATAAAGAACGGGGGAGTGCAGCGCCGCTGCTGTCGCCACGGCCGCTGCCAGTAGCCAGCAAATGGATCCCGGAGCTTTGCCGCATACGGCGTCCAGAGGAGGACAGTCTGCAGGAAATCTGCCGCAAAATCGTTACTAGATAAAATTTTGATATCGGTGTGTCACAAAGCGAAATAGATTGAATCTGCGCTACCATTACATTCACGTCTTCAGCATTCAGACAGAAGAGGCTATAAAAATATTTTATTCCAGCTGCTCTCGATCCACTGACATTATGAACAGAAACAACGCACGCTACCGCTAGACCACAGGCGTAATCAGCCTAGAGTCTCTCTATCTTGGGACAAGTTTTCCTCCAGGAAGTGCCGCAGTCTACAGTGTTGCCAGATTGTGCAGATAACCGGACTTAGAGAATTAGCGAGTTGGCCAGTTTCTTTGTCCCATGTCGCGATCGGCGCGGATTTAGCCTCTGAAGCGGCCGGCCGCCGGTCAAGTTTTATGTCAAAGAGTGTACGTCAAGGCATAGAAAACATAATTCAGCAAACGACAGAGGAGCATGAAAGTAGAGAGACAGTCGATGAGGATTCTAACTTGCGTCTTGAATACGTAGAACCCTTAATACAAATACTCAGAGCTCCCACACCACAGAGTACAAGGAATTAGAGCAGAAACGTTCACCCCACAGTTCAATGCAATCGGTTGCGAACCAACACTTGGGCGAAAACACAGAGCGTAGGACGTCGGAAGAGAACGCAATAGGACCCACCAATCTGGCAGAATAATTACAAAAAATTACGGAAACCATGACAAGGCAAAATAAAGACATAGCGAACCAAATTCAAATTGGCAATGCAGAAACCACGAGACAAATGCGTGCGATTAAAGAACAAAACAAAAAATTCAGTTTCACCTAAGTCATATTGAAGACGAGGCAAAAGAATCTCGAGAAATGATAAGAAACTTAATAACAGGTCATAATCAAATAAGAACAGACATTGACAAGCTACAAGCGGGCGTACAAACATTGCGTAATGACATTCAGGACGAGATCAAAACAATAATTAACAACACCCAGGGAGAAGTCAAGAAACTAGAGAAACAGATAAACGTAATTACTAGACAAGCAGCAGGTACAGCGCGTGAAATTGTTGAAAACAGTGTGTTACACAAACGTATCATAAAAGCAGCGCTGAAAATATATGATAATCGCATAGTCAAAACAGAAGCGCAAACGAAGCGACAATTTCAGAAATTGCGAACAGAGTTGTTTCAAACCATTGAAGAGAGTAGTATACAGGATCTAACAAGCACTGAGTATGCAACCACATCCGTATCTGTAATAGCACCGGAAAAACAAACAACTAACGAAGATATCATGCATTTGCGATTCCAATCACAGGCGGAAAGTAACATACGTGAAATCGGACAGCCTGCACAGCAACAAACACTTTTCGAAATTCTTGATGAACAAACGTCATCACAAACGCACGCGAAACCACAAATGTATGTTTCAGGACAGTTTGGATCGTGCAATGAATCAGCAAGGTTAGCCAGACAAGATACCGAACCAATACCTGACAATGGAAAGCCAGGTCGCGAAGAGTACAGTGCAATGCATTCAGCTACACGTTCACAACCGATGAAAGAAAATTATTGCGTACCACTCCAACGATACTACGCAAGGTTAGGCGAAAGTTACAGTGGACAATATCCAATGGATCTACCACAACCGGAAAGAACGACGGGAGAAATGATCAGAAACAAAAGTGGCGAAGAATCGCGAATTTCATATGGAACTATGACGAAGTACGACAACGATCATTTCCTCACAGTCAGAAAATTTCAACACTTTCGAGAAGGAAACTCATTACATCCACGAACTTTTATTGATCAATTCCGAGTAGGATTACCAGAACACTGGACGCTAGAACACAAATTAGACTTTATATGTGCACACATGTCAGGAACAGTCGCAGAAACCATGCAGAATGTTGCAGCGACATGCCGATCGTACGAAGATTTCAGAGAGAAGTTTCTCTCTCGATATTGATCCAGCGAAGCACAGAACAGAGTGAAGTACGAATTATTACAGAACCCATATTTTGAAAATTCAGGAGACAAGAGTCCCGTGAAATTTTTCGAATTAATGGCAAAGAAAAATCAATGCTTAGATGTACCGTACAGTGACGGAGAGTTGATTAACTTATGGGCGATGAAGCTACCATTGAAATACCAGCATTCATTAGTAGGTCGCGGAGGCAATGACGTCGAAGCATTTAAAGGTATTCTAAGGGAACTAGAGTTCATATTTTCGGAAGATGACGCAAGAAAAAGACGAAGCGAACGTGAAAACGAAAGCAAAAAGCAGTGGAATCCACAAGACGCAGTACGAAGGAACAATAATTGCGAACCATGTGATAACTTCGCAGCAAGAAACGACAATAGACTTCAACAAAGAACCGGCTATGGATTTAGAAGAGAATATGGCAATAACTATAATTCACTCAGGAACGGCAAAAACTATTACAGAGGGAATAACGACAACCGGAATGGGTGCTGGAGAACCAATAGACCGACAAATTATCAACAAAGAAACCACTATCAACAAGCTGAACAAGAAAAGAGAATACAGATAGAAGAGGTGGAGGTAAGACCACCAAACCCTGATAAACGTTCGATTTGACAGCTAAGCACCCATGCCGAAGAGAATGACGCACCAACCCAGGAGAATTGCAGCACCTTGAACAGAGAAGTAAAATTCTTATCACGAGAAGAGAAGAAGGAAGTAACAAACCCGCAGGGACCAGATGAAAACGAAGACAAGAAAATAACAATAACGTGTTGTGACGAAATTAATTGGGAGAATACTGACGAGGAAGATGAATTACCAGAGGCATGCACAACTAATGTAGGAGGAAAGGACGAAGTAATGAGTATTGCAGAGCTATTTGAGATGGAAACCAGGGAAAGCGAATTCAATGAGGATAATGCGCAGTCGACAGAAGTTGAAAATAAGTTACGAGTGGGCACACAACCCAACGTATATAATGCAGGAAGTTATGAAGCGATAATTAGAGCATTTAGATGCGATTATGTGGAAGTAGCGACGAAGAAGGAGAAGACAGACGAGGATGAGGAAAATGTAGAAGTTGTTGAAGAAAGCGTAAATGAAGGATGAAATAAAGAGGAAATAAAAGAGATGGAAGTAGCAGTCGAAGCTTATCCTACAGTGAGTTCGAATTCACAAGGGAAATTCCTAAAAAGACTCATGTATGATTCAGTGGAGGATTCGTTGATGCAAGAAGAAGAACAGAACCAACCCTTTCAAATTCAACCAATTGTGAAGGCCATGGTAAAGCATATCCCAGTCAATATTGTAATTGATAGCGGAAGTGAACTGACTGCGATCTCAGAAAATTTATTCATGCAGTGTAATGCCAATGAGGAATTGCCAGTTCTGAAAACCCGTAAGATTAAAGTATGAGGTCCTATTACAAACAATGCTGCGGAAGTTACGAGACAAACAAGGTTAGCTCTTTCGTGTCAAGGTCAAAAGATCGAAGCCATCTTCGTGATTATACCTAAACTAACTGCAGATTTGATAGTAGGTGCAGATTTTTTAAATGAGAGACGAGCGGTAGTAGACATGGGGAAATGTAGCGTAACATTCGGGAATGTCACACTTCTCTTTGAGCAAAAGCTAAAATTAGAAGAAATACCAGTTACAAACAAACAATTAAGAGTGACGAAGAATGGTATGCACAAAAGAGGGAATCGCCTCAACTCATACAGGAAGTCCATAAAGAAATCGACGAAACATTGCAAGTAGTTCAAGGTATTTCGGAACACAGTAAAAGAGAATTAGAGGGTACTTTACGAGATAAAGCAGAGGTATTTTTACCCAAGACTGGCAGTATTAAACACTTTCAGTACAAGTTTGAAGTAAAACAGCACAAGCCATTTAGAGTGCCACCCACCCTATACAATCCAATTAAGCTACAGGAATAAAGTATTCCAGGAGATATCTAAAATGTTAGATGACGATATTATTGAACCAGCTACCTCCTCATATAGCAGCCCGCCCCATATTGTACAAAAACGAGACGGGAGCATCAGGTTAGTGCTTGATTCCAGACAGATCAACAAAATCATAATCAGTGAGACAGATCGCCCAGAAAAATTAGAGGAATTGATACATAACTTCCACGGTGCTAAGATATTTTCAGCAATTGATTTACGGAGTAGTTTCTGGCAAATAGAATTGGCCCCAGAATGTAGAAAATTCACAGCATTTATCGATTCGATGGATGTTACCAGTTTCAACGATTGCCATTTGGTTTAAACATATCATCAGCAGCGCTTATTAGGGGATTTAATACTATACTCAGTCCTGAAATTATACAATAAATTACTTGTTATGTCGATGATGTGATTATAGCAGACCCCTCTTGGGAACATCACAACGACACATTGAATCAGTTTTTACAGATCATGAAAGAGCATGGGGTCATAGTAAATATAACAAAATCCAAATTTGGAAGGCGAGATGTCTAATTTCTAGGACACATAATTTCCGAGAAAGGGGTAATGCCCGACCCAGAAAAACTAACGGCAATCAAAGAATTCTGTACTCCATATAATAAGAAAACTCTCAGAGGATTTCTAGGTCTCACCGGATTCTATAAAAAATGTATTTGGATCGACTCTCTCGCAACACCACGCCTATGTGCATTGACTGGAAAAAACGCCATGGGTATGGGATCAACAAGCCAATGAAGAATTTTTAAAAGTGAAAAACGCACTAACAACAGATCCGATTTTAGCACATCCTAATCTAACACAAAATTTTTGTATGGCCACTGATAGCGCGAAAACAGGTTTAGAAGTTGTTTTATTCCAAGAATACGAATAGTCAGGGCTAGGATCATATAGAACAGTTGCATTTGCCAGTCAGGTACTCACAAAAAGCGAGAAAAACTACTCAGTCACGGAGCTGGAAGCATTGGCCATTGTATGGGGCTTCCAACGTTTTCGATACTTCCTATTAGGAAGAAAAACAAAAGTATACGCTGACCACAAAGCATTAGAATTTCTGCTATCCGCCAAACTAACTCATGGGAGGTTAACCAGATGGATGTTAATACTACAAGAATTTTACTTCACTATTACACACATACCAGGACCAGCGAATGTATTAGCAAATGCTTTATCACGATGTCCACATGGTGCATCCAATAACATAGGTTTGGGCACAGCAGAAGACCATTTTACAATGTACTATATGAAACAAGTACCTTTCAAAAACTATATTACGACAGCATTGAAATACATACGCAGAGAACAGGAGAAGGATCCCGAAATACTAGGAATCAAACACAAGTGGAGAAGTAAGGATTTTCCAGACATTCGACAGCACTATCTCGTAAAAAACAATGTTTAATTTTTTAGACGAAATGTTGCAACGAATGAATGTTAAATTTATATCCCAGATGAACTAATTAATAAGTACATATGGTATACACATTTAAGTAATGGCCACTTTGGACCAAAGAAATGCTTTTTAAAAATAAAACAAACAAGCCATTTTCCTAATATGGAGAGACGAATTAGAACAGTATTAGTCAAATGCAAAAAATGTATGAGGGCTAAACACGTCACTTTCCAAACCAAGCCACCTATGTTTCCAATAATCCCTAAAGGATTAAAACAAATAGCTGCAACAGATTTGATGGGGCCCCTCCCACACACAAGAAATGGATATATTTTCATATTTGTCGTTTTGGAACTTACTTCTAAATATGTTACCTTGACACCATTAAAACGGGAAACAGGTCTTACTATAAGTAAAGCATTTATACCAGATTTTCGCGGACAAGTAGGTCGAGTGGAACGAATAATTTCGGATAATGGCCCACAATACAAGTCAGTGCAATGGCAGAACACGTTAAAACAACACAAAATAAAACCCACCTACATATCTAAGTACAAACCTAGCGTAAATCCAGCAGAACGATCTATGAAGGACATAGGCACTTTATGCTGATTATATGCAGGCAAAATACACAACACTTGGGATATATACCTTAAAGATTTTCAAGAAGTAATAAATGAAATGCCACATAGTACTACACTACTACCTCCAGTTACTGTACTTAAAAATATTGAACCCCCAAACATAACCAGAGAAAATGTTAGATTTTCTATTGTACCACGTAGACAGCACAAACAAGTCATAGCAAATCCTTCCTAAGGGACCAAACTGCTTAGCTCATCGATCCCTATACTTACACACTACACACTGCTTAGCTCATCGATCCCTATACTTACACACTACTTAAAGTACGGTAAGTTAAATTAACTTACGCTAAGAACAACACACACATCCATACCCGAGGGAGGACTCGAACCTCCGGCGGGAGGGGCCGCGCAGCCCGTGACATGACGCCTCAAACGGTGCCGCCACGACGCTCGGCACGGAACGCTGACTTACAGTACGGAGCGAAAATGTATACAAACATCTGAAGATGGCGTGTTGTGTGTTGTCTTAGTCACAGACGACAAAATTTCTCCTTGTTCACTGTGCAAGCTAAATTAGTTTCCTTTTGGCTGTATGGTCGAGTTTTTGTATTTCACTAAGATAATATTCATGTTCTCTTGAAAAACTTAAACGTGAATCCAAATACATTATCTGCAAATCTGCATGCCACAGATGTCTTAGAACTTAGGCATTGAATACGCTGCTATCGCGTCACATGAATACTGTCTTCTTACTGACTGTACAGTCTGTAAAACCTTTGCTGCCATTTGTGTGAGCAGTTTCGGCCTTTTCGTGCAGTGTCAACAACATACGATTTGTGCGTACCATTAGCAATGATACAAATTTCACACGAAATCAGGAGGTTCTCACACGTTCAATACTAATGTCAATAGATCAATGTAATGACCGTCTGAGTGCGAGTGTTATATTTTTGTTAATACTTGAAATATCGAGGACTAGTACTTATGCAGTCCATAATATTCTCTATAATACCAACACGTGTTGTGTGTGTGAGGACAATTATCAGTTTGGCAAATCGCCACTCTGTTCACATATTTACAGTCCTTTTTCGTATAAACGTTAGCAACTAATTCTTATCTCTATTGGACGTACTAGAACATTACTGTTGTTGAAATTGTTGGTGATTTATAATTAATTAGCTGCAACCAGTCACTTTTGTAGAAATTTATTTCTCCATGATCACATTTCAAGATGCCTGGAATCCAGTATAATTTCATTTATTTGTGCGTAATGAGCAAAGTTACTTTACTAACGGTGTTGCAGAAATTTCCAATGGACGTTTTAAGCCAGCTATTACAAAAAGTCAGATATTAAGATACACTGTATAAGACGAGCAAGTAAATGAAAACTTAAAGACTGCGTGAAGTACACTTACAGTCAACAATTCTGTTTTCGAGTCATAATTTGTTGTCGTAGTTAGTTGGGAAAGGAGTTTCATTCATATCGGCCCGTTACCTCGTGGACATTAATGTCACAGACGCATTAGGTTTGAATCTCTGTAATAGGATCACTGCTGTCACGTCATCTGACAATGCGGCCCGCAAGCTGAAATATGTATGTGAATCCTGCCCGCGGGTCACCAAAGGCTGCACATGGCCACTTTACGTCACCGCAAGAGGTTAGCACATTGCCAATATGATAAATCGTAGCCAAGAAATAAATAAACAATGTTCGAATTTTCTACTTTTTGTTATACTTCAACCCCAAGCCGTTGTAGTTACCACACACACTTCCACCCATTGTTTTTTCTTTATGTTTCTGTCATGATATTCTGCACTGGAAGTTTCATGCAAAGGACAACATTTCTGAACTTTAATAACAAGCCTCCGTGCATCAATATTCATTGGTAACACAACGTATTTGCACAGCATGACTTCTAAGCGGACGGTGTGCGCTTCAGGCCATTTAAAAATGGATCTTTTATTGCATTTACTGACAGTCGGCTAGGTTCGAGTAGGTGTGAAAATAGAACACGTCTCATATTTCTTGTCGGCCCGGTTATTTTGTAGTTCGCGTGCTTGCCTCTATCAGAATTCATTGTATCTATTACGATCAACAAAATAGTCGGTGACAGATATTTGGTCATGTGCGTCCTCCCTAATCCCTGCAAAAACCGCTGTATGCAACACATCCTCTTGTTCGATGTAATTGTACATTGTTGTTGTGGTGTAGTCTTTTGTTTCACTTTCGCTGGCACACCTCTCCTTCACATGTTTCTGTCGGTGCCATTTACTAGTTTCGTTCGGTATCGGTGACGTAGCACTGGCTTGACTTCTTCAAAGCTGACGTTTGCTACTGTGCACTTCTTTTCCCCCCGCACAGTTCGTTTCTTTATTTTTTTATTTTCAGAGACGACTCTTTGGTAGAATTTTCTGTTTGTTTTTCAAATTACTATAAAAGTATTTAGTTGTCGCCATCTACTAAAATTTTATTCAGAAACGGGATTCCGTTAGCGTCAGTCCACAAAACTTTATCTACAAAACTTGATCCTAACGAAGCATAAATTTCCTCTTGATGAGTTACTATCTTAAAGTCGTATTTAATCATTAGTAATGGGAGCCTAAACCACGCCGCAAGTTGTCTTCGTGTTGCATACAGTTTCCAACTGCAGTACTTACCATCTTTTCTACCTTTTCTTAATTTTAACTGCGAACTATGTTATTTCACTTACTATGCTGTAGCCTCCTTTCTAAACGAATACAATGACAGTAACAGAGATATCAGCTGACGAAATAACTAACATTATCGCCAAGAACCTCCAATGGCGTCGTTTTAAAATAATTTAGTATTAGCTTTTTTATAGTCTTCATACTGTTTACCGCCTAATTACGTTGTCCATCTAATGATGTATACCGTAACGAATGTCTCATTAAACTATCATCTCGTGTAGCAGCAATTTTACACAAATTTATTTCATAGTCTATAATATCTTACGCCTCGTTTCCATTCCGAAGTAAATTTTAACACTTTGAAAAATATCTCGCATCAGCATCAATAGTTATCGTAGATACTACAAATCATTCTGCAGTAAGAGTACTGTGCTAGAAACCCAGTCGAACAGAAATTTCCGCTATGATGAGGGTAGAAGATTTATAGGTAGCAGCCGTCGTCGAAGCGTTCTTTCTGTGTCACTGCCAATCGAGTAGCCAATATCGTCCGTCGATACAGGTTATTGATAAGTGTAACTCAGTATGAATGCTCCGATATCACGACCACATTTCTATCTTTCTGAACCGCTTCTTGCTCAATAAACAGAGGACAAACATTTCAGTATATATTCAAGTCGAAAATGGCGCTGTACAGAACAAATGGAGTTTTCCATTCCCCGAGCGTTCGTAAATTGTGCTGCTCGATTCAATACCGCTGTCATATGTATTCCCCTCGTGCAAGGTACACAAAATCCATCTGAAGCAGTGTGTTACTTTCCTGTTTGTCGATACCCTCGATAGATGAGAGCAGTTTTTCTTGGTGAATTCTAAACAACTGTTTCGTCCCTAATGTGGATCTCAAAATGTTTTATTAATGGTGGTCTACAGAACAGATCCGTCATTTTTGTTGAGCTTTGTGAAATATCTTGCTGTTATATTGTATTTTCTCCTCGTAAAGATCCTCTGTTGGCCACTGAAAGATGTAGAAATTCAATATTTCGGTAGTTAAGTCTATTCCAATATCCTATTGCAAAAACCTCGATTTTCCACATGCATCTATTAATTAAACCAAATAAGGTATGGTGGGTTACATTTGTCCTGGCATACCACAATGTGAAATTATCGATGTTGTGTTATTTGAAGTGTCTGTTTTAGGATCCTATAACTAGACTAGAAAGTGTAAGGGCAGTTATAGAAGGAAGTCATTTGTAAATTCCCTGATCACGTTTTAGTGATATGACGTTATGCAAAGTTTCAAGTATAGTGCAGAAGGCTCGCGTGATTAGAAAACGAACCGATTTATGTTATATTGTCCTAAATGCCTTATCCGAAAATGCCTTTGAGGGGTTTCAAGGTACTGTAACGTAGCAGATAATTTCGGGTTATTATTACTTAGAGCGTGTCTTGCCATGTACCGAGGACGGAGGGTGGAGCCTCTAGACCCACGAGCAGCTGACTGTGTACATATGCACAAGAGCGCCCACACCCAGGGGCAAGGGGATCCGCCGCCCCCCTCCCCCCTTGCTATCAGGGAAAGGAGAAGAAATATAACGTACTCAGGTGATTTCCTTTTAAGGAAGTGATTTGAAAATCCACATTACGCCAGTTTTTAAGAGGGCTATACGTGGAATTTTTCGATACCTACTTACATGTCGCCTTTCGTCTTCCAAAATATTAAAAATACCTTATCCCCCCGACTAACAAACAATCGTATGGGTGCTCATGGCTGTGCACTGGGCCAATCTAGGCTATATTCCCAATCTCTGCGAGTGTAAAAAGATACTATAAATTAAAAAATAATATACTTGTGTATACAGTCGCACTGCATTTCGCCTACCCCACCGGCTAGCTGGTACGGCACACAGTACCATTCTCAGGAAAGCCCCTGGCACACTGTCGTCACTCTAGATTCCCGGGCAGCTGTGTCAAATAATGAAGGTACTGTGTACCGAAACCGGTTGTCAGAACACTAAATACACCCACATTCGGAAAAAAAGATCACCCTCAATGACTAGTCATAGGACGTTCGTAGTCACGGGACATGCACATTAATTTGTTCTGCACAAATGATTAGCATTTCAGTCACCTCTATTCAGCATGTGTACTGTTGCCTCGTGGGCAGTGAGGCCGCAATGGGCCCAGATGACCATCCGTGCAGTATTCCATTTTCGTGGTTCCAAAGCTCATATGTTGTGGTTGGCACTTGGTCGCAGCGCTGCACCTGACGTCTCACCACATCCCTCTTATTTTCGATTGGCGACAAGTCTGTAGATCTGGTAGGCCAGGGGAAAAGACTGACATCATGTGACACCAAGAAAACACGTGTTCGTGCAGCAACATGTGCTCGAGCGTTGTCTTGCTGATAAACTGTGATGGAGTGTTGTGCAGAAGGGGTAAGACTACGGGCAGGACAAATGGTTCAAATGGCTCTAAGCACTTAGCGACTTAACATCTGAGGTCATCAGTTCCACCGGCCGCGGTGGCCGAGCGGTTCTAGGCGCTACAGTCTGGAACCGCGCGACCGCTACGGTCGCAGTTTCGAATCCTGCTTCGGGCATGCATGTGTGTGCTGTCCTTAGGTTAGTCAGATTTAAGTAGTTCTAAGTTCTAGGGAACTGATGACCTCAGGAGTTAAGTCCCATAGTGCACAGAGCTATTTGAACCATTTTGAATCATCAGTTCCCTAGACTCAGAACTACTTAAACCTAACTAACCTAAGGACATCACACACATCCATGCCCGATTCGAAACTGCGACCGCAGCAGCCGCGTGGTTCCGGACTGAAGCACCTAGAACCACTCGGCCACAGACGCCGGTCTACGGGTCGCAGGATGTCATTTAAAAAGGTCATAGTGCCCTAGAGACGCACCAACCGCTATATCTGGTTGTACCCAATAGTACCACAAACCATTAGGCCTTGAGTTGGCGCTACATGTCTTGTGCGAATGCTTTCACTGTGATGCCGTTCCACCTGTCCGCTGTGTACCAACATTCGACCACCATTTCCAAACAATCAGAACGTTGATTCGTCCGGAAACACTGTCTGATGCCATTCCTGTCCCTAGAGATGTCGCTCCCTACACCATTTCCGCCTACCATGTTTCCGGACAATCGTGAAAAGTTGGCGGAGAAGTGGCCGAAGCGCACTTAGCCCGTACCGTAATAAACTGCGAGGGACTGTCACCCCTGACAGTGTACAATGTGTTACAGTGTTCCACTGTTGCGTCCGAGCCGAGGAGGACGCAGTTCTGTCCTGCAATGCGGTTCGGATGAGGTGCCGATCATAACTGGGGGAGGTATGTGTGCTGCGACCTGACCCATTTCGCCGTGTTCCACGGCCTTCCGTGAGCCGTTCTGCACGATCCCGTTGCACTGCCGAAACACTTCGTCCTACGCGAGCAGCAGTTTCCCGGATGGATGCATGTCACTCTCTCATGCCAAACATGCGCCCTCATTAAAACTCCCTGACTTCACGGTGCGCATACGTTTGTGGGGAATCCTGCGCGGCTGCTCAAGTCACAAAGATCCGTCACCTTCTATTTATAGCGACAGCAAGAGCCGCAGGCGCATTTTACTGGTAAGTGGTGTTGCACCGCGATATCGACATGAACACGCTGAACGACATGGTCGTCGCTATTCCATCGGAATTATGTCGTGAATATGTAATACTATTAATTCTTATCGAGGTTACGCAATCTACACCAAGTGCCTATCCGCTGCAGATCTTCCTGCATTTCGCTTCAATTTTCTAATGCTGCAACTTCTTTGTATACTACAGCATCATCCGCGAAAAGCCGCATGGAACTTCCGACACTATCTACTAGGTCATTTATATATATTGTGAAAAGCAATGGTCCCATAACACTCCCCTGTGGCACGCCAGAGGTTACTTTAACGTCTGTAGATGTCTCTCCATTGAGAACAACATGCTGTGTTCTGTTTGCTAAAAACTCTTCAATCCAGCCACACAGCTGGTCTGATATTCCGTAGGCTCTTACTTTGTTTATCAGGCGACAGTGCGGAACTGTATCGAACGCCTTCCGGAAGTCAAGGAAAATGGCATCTACCTGGGAGCCTGTATCTAATATTTTCTGGGTCTCATGAACAAATAAAGCGAGTTGGGTTTCACACGATCGCTGTTTCCGGAATCCATGTTGATTCCTACATAGTAGATTCTGAGTTTCCAAAAACGACATGATACTCGAGCAAAAGACATGTTCTAAAATTCTACAACAGATCGACGTCAGAGAGATAGGTCTATAGTTTTGGCATCTGCTCGACGACCCTTCTTGAAGACTGGGACTACCTGTGCTCTTTTCCAATCATTTGGAACCTTCTGTTCCTCTAGAGACTTGCGGTACACGGCTGTTAGAAGGGGGGCAAGTTCTTTCGCGTACTCTGTGTAGAATCGAATTGGTATCCCGTCAGGTCCAGTGGACTTTCCTCTGTTGAGTGATTCCAGTTGCTTTTCTATTCCTTGGACACTTATTTCGATGTCAGCCATTTTTTCGTTGGTGCGAGGATTTAGAGAAGGAACTGCAGTGCGGTCTTCCTCTGTGAAACAGCTTTGGAAAAAGGTGTTTAGTATTTCAGCTTTACGCTTGTCATCCTCTGTTTCAATGCCATCATCATCCCGGAGTGTCTGGACATGATGTTTCGAGCCACTTACTGATTTAACGTAAGACCAGAACTTCCTAGGATTTTCTGTCAAGTCGGTACCTAGTATTTTACTTTCGAATTCACTGAACGCTTCACGCATAGCCCTCCTTACGCTAACTTTGACATCGTTTAGCTTCTGTTTGTCTGAGAGGTTTTGGCTGCGTTTAAACTTGGAGTGAAGCTCTCTTTGCTTTCGCAGTAGTTTCCTAACTTTGTTGTTGTACCACGGTGGGTTTTTCCCGTCCCTCACAGTTTTGCTCGGCACGTACCTGTCTAAAACGCATTTTACGATTGCCTTGAACTTTTTCCATAAACACTCAACATTGTCAGTGTCGGAACAGAAATTTTCGTTTTGATCTGTTAGGTAGTCTGAAATCTGCCTTCTATTACTCTTGCTAAACAGATAAACCTTCCTCCCTTTTTTTATATTCCTATTAACTTCCATATTCAGGGATGCTGCAACGGCCTTATGATCACTGATTCCCTGTTCTGCACTTACAGAGTCGAAAAGTTCGGGTCTGTTTGTTATCAGTAGCTCCAAGATGTTATCTCCACGAGTCGGTTCTCTGTTTAATTGCTCGAGGTAATTTTCGGATAGTGCACTCAGTATAATGTCACTCGATGCTCTGTCCCTACCACCCGTCCTAAACATCTGAGTGTCCCAGTCTATATCTGGTAAATTGAAATCTCCACCTAAGACCATAACATGCTGAGAAAATTTATGTGAAATGTATTCCAAATTTTCTCTCAGTTGTTCTGCCACTAATGCTGCTGAGTCGGGGGGTCGGTAAAAGGAGCCAATTATTAACCTAGCTCGGTTGTTGAGTGTAACCTCCACCCATAATAATTCACAGGAACTATCCACTTCTACTTCACTACAGGATAAACTACTACTAACAGCGACGAACACTCCACCACCGGTTGCATACAATCTATCCTTTCTAAACACCGTCTGTGCCTTTGTAAAAATTTCGGCAGAATTTATCTCTGGCTTCAGCCAGCTTTCTGTACCTATAACGATTTCAGCTTCGGTGCTTTCTATCAGCGCTTGAAGTTCCGGTACTTTACCAACGCAGCTTCGACAGTTTACAATTACAATACCGATTGATGCTTGGTCCCCGCATGTCCTGACTTTGCCCCGCACCCGTTGAGGCTGTTGCCCTTTCTGCACTTGCCCGAGGCCATCTAACCTAAAAAACCGCCCAGCCCACGCCACACAACCCCTGCTACCCGTGTAGCCGCTTGTTGCGTGTAGTGGACTCCTGACCTATCCAGCGGAACCCGAAACCCCACCACCCTATGGCGCAAGTCGAGGAATCTGCAGCCCACATGGTCGCAGAACCGTCTCAGCCTCTGATTCAGACCCTCCACTCGGCTCTGTACCAAAGGTCCGCAGTCAGTCCTGTCGACGATGCTGCAGATGGTGAGCTCTGCTTTCATCCCGCTAGCGAGACTGGCAGTCTTCACCAAATCAGATAGCCGCCGGAAGGCAGAGAGGATTTCCTCCGATCCATAGCGACACACATCATTGGTGCCGACATGAGCGACCACCTGCAGATGGGTGCACCCTGTACCCTTCATGGCATCCGGAAGGACCCTTTCCACATCTGGAATGACTCCCCCCGGTATGCACACGGAGTGCACTTTGGTTTTCTTCCCCTCCCTTGCTGCCATATCCCTAAGAGGCCCCATTACGCGCCTGACGTTGGAGCTCCCAACTACCAGTAAGCCCACCCTCTGCGACTGCCCGGATCTTGCAGACTGAGGGGCAACCTCTGGAACAGGACAAGCAGCCATGTCAGGCTGAAGATCAGTATCAGCCTGAGACAGAGCCTGAAACCGGTTCGTCAGACAAACTGGAGAGGCCTTCCGTTCAGCCCTCCGGAATGTCTTTCGCCCCCTGCCACACCTTGAGACGACCTCCCACTCTACCACAGGTGAGGGATCAGCCTCAATACGGGCAGTATCCCGGGCAACCACAGTCGTAGTCCGATCGGGGGATGCGTGGGACGAGCTGGCCGTCCCCGACAAACCCCCATCCAGACCCCCACAGTGATGCCCATTGGCAACAGCCTCAAGCTGTGTGACCGAAGCCAACACTGCCTGAAGCTGGGAGCGAAGGGATGCCAACTCAGCCTGCATCCGAACACAGCAGTTGCAGTCCCTATCCATGCTAAAAACTTGTGCAAAGAACGTCTGAACTAATCTATAGAGAGCGCAAACAAAACGACACAAAATTGAAGCGGTTATTAAAATACAAGATTGCCTAGTAAATGCAGTAATGCTGCCACTTGTGCACTGCTGACACACTGCTCGGCGGCGGAAGGAGACTACGCGATTTAACACTATTCGAGTACTAAAACGTGATGCTACAACTCTCAAATACTATAATACGCCCGAAATTTATGAATTAAACAATACAAGTACCAAAAACACGCAAAGAAATTAAGAATTAAACTAAGTAACAAATGAGTGAGCTAGGAGTATACGACTTGCTGCTGCAGCTGCTTATCCAACGGCGGCAGGGAGCACACAATTCTTCAAATAAGGGCTGTTTCTATGTTTAGAGAAGACTAAGCGGCTGCCTGTGGCGGCAAAATTTTAGAGGCGACAAAGAACGGAAAAAATTAATTTCAAAAGAAAAAGTGGACAAACTGGGCAGATGAGAATAAGGAAAAACAGGAAAACTTAAAACAACGAACTGTTTTCAAAAGTCTGCTGCCTCCAGACTAAACACATTGCCTCTATCTGTCTCAGATCTAAAGCAGCCGCTGCTGAGTGCAACACGGAAACAGACGCGTACGTGATTGACCTTTGTCGAGCGCTGGACGGAGCTCGCGCGCTGGTTGGCGATCATGTTGCGACTTGATACCCTCTTTTTGTGCTTGTCCTTGCGGATCATATTGCATGAGTCACTTGAATTGAGGACTGTTCCCAGAAAATGAAGACATATGCTCACATTAGTTTAATGGTTAAAGGTATAATAGGAAATGTGTGTTGTGACATTGGATGACGGTGGTGGGGGAAGGGGGAGGGATGTCAAGGTGACCGAGTATAGTAAAAAAGAAGAAGTGGAATTTTTCAGTTCTCGCCTTGGGCGGCCGTGCTTCATATACAGTCTTGGATTGCTAATAGAAGTGTACTGTTAAAATTTCGTATGATTACTAATTAAACTTTCAGAAATACAGAAGTTTACCTGAAAATCATAATAAATTTTCTTGTAATACGAACCAGAGTGCAACTCCTTATAACTTTTTCTGAAGCTATGGATACAACAGCGGTTTATAGAAACTGCATACACAGAATTTTTTTTTCATTTTCGCTAGATTAACTTCCTGATGCAAAAGAAGTACTGTTTAGTAAAATTTTATTGTGTGAGTGTTTTGGAATATATGAATATATGAAGGCCACACATGAAGTGTGGATGTTAATTTTAATGAAAATAATATGAAGTGCGCGTGGAAATAAATTGTGCATTGCAACGGCTCACGTACGATCTGTGTGAATGCTTCTGTACAAAAGAAACTAGAATAGATGTTAGATGCAAACTATTTTAACATCTAATTGCTGGAGGTAATTTTGATTTTGTTTTTCTTTAAAACTATGGCTATAAATTTAGATATTTTTGCGTCTTTACGCTCTATAATATCATTCTTTTGGTTGCGGAATTACCCTTAATAAGTGAGAGCAGAAGCCTTTGGTATTGGCCATTCAGTTTTACAGCCGCTCAGAACTAAGCATTTACCGCACTTAGAGTGGAGCGTTGTGCATTGTGCTTCTTGTTTCTGAGTGAAGTTTCTCCGCAGCCATCTTATAGGCTAGTTACATGTGAAGCCGTTCTACACTAAGTTCGAATAAGAGGTAGAAATTTATATACTGTATCTGCTTTTTTTTCGTTAGATTTTGGCGAATAAAGTTTGGGACCATTTCTTAAAATTTTTTAATTCATGTTGAATAGGTAAGTAGCGATTTGGGTGTGAAATTTCTGGTCGGTTGTCAACTACACGGGGCTTGTTATGTACAATTTACAGAATAATATGGCGGCGAGCCCCACATGAATCATGGACCTTGCCGTTGGTGGGGAGGCTAGCGTGCCTCAACGATACAGATAGCCGTACGGTAAGTGCAACCACAACGGAGGGGTATCTGTTGAGAGGACAGACAAACGTGTGGTTCCTGAAGAGGGGAAGCAGCCCTTTCAGTAGTTGCAGGGGCAAAAGTCTGCATGATTGACTGATCTGGCCTTGTAACCAAAATGGCCTTGCTGTTCTGGTACTGCGAACAGCTGAAAGCAATGGGAAACTACAGCTGTAATTTTTCCCGAGGGCATGCAGCTTTACTGTATGGTTAAATGATGATGGCGTCCTCTTGGGTAAAATATTCCGGAGGTAAAATAGTCCCCCATTCGGATCTCCGGGCGGGGACTACTCAAGAGGACGTCGTTATCAGGAGAAAGAATATTGGCGTTCTACGGATCGGAGCGTGGAATGTCAGATCACTTAATAGGGCCGGTAGGTTAGAAATTTTAAAAAGGGAAATGGATAGGTTAAAGTTAGATATAGTGGGAATTAGTGAAGTTCTGTGGCAGGAGGAATAAGACATTTGGTCAGGTGAATACAGGTTTATAAATACAAAATCAAATAGGGGTAATGCAAGAGTAGGTTTAATAATGAATAAAAAATAGGAGTACGGGTAAGCTACTGCAATCAACATAGAGAACCCATTATTGTGGCCAAGATAGACACGAAGCCCACGTCTACTACAGCAGTACAAGTTTATATGCCAACTAGCTCTGCAGATGACGAAGAAATTGATGGAATGTATGAGGAGATAAAAGAAATTATTCAGGTAGTGAAGGGAGACGAAAATTTAATAGTCATGAGTGACTGGAATTCAACAGTAGAAAAAGGGAGAGAAGGAAACATAGTAAGTGAATATGGTTTGGGGCTAAGAAATGAAAGAGGAAGCCACTCGGTAGAATTTTGCTCAGAGCATAACTTAAACATAGCTAACACTTGGTTCAAGAATCATGAAAGAAGGTTGTATACATGGAAGAACCCTGGAGATACTTGAAGGTATCAGATAGATTATATAATGGAAAGACAGAGACTTAGGAACCAGGTTTTAAATTGTAAGACATTTCCAGGGGCAGATGTGGGCTCTGACCACAATCTATTGGTTATGAACTGTAGGTTAAAACTGAAGAACATGCAAAAAGGTGGGAATTTAAGGAGATGGGAGCTGGATAAACTGACTAAATCAGAGGTTGTACAGAGTTTCAGGGTGAGCATAAGTGAACAATTGACAGGAATGGGAAAAGAAATACAGTAGAAGAAGAATGGGTAGCTTTGAGGGATGAAATAGTGAAGGCAGCAGACGATCAAATAGGTGAAAAGACGAGGGCTAGTAGAAACCCTTGGGTAACACAAGAAATATGGAATTTAATTGATGAAAGGGGGAAAATATAAAAATGCAGTAAATGAAGCAGGCAAAAAGGAATAAAAACGTCTGAAAAATGATATCGACAGGGAATGCAAAATGGCTAAGCAGGGATGGCTAGAGGCCAAATGTAAAAATGTAGAGGCTGATCTCACTAGGGGTTAGAAAGATACTGCCTACAGAAAAATAAGGAGACCTTTGGAGAAAGGAGAACAACTTGCATGAATATCAAGAGCTTTGATGGAAACCCGGATCTAAGCAAAGAAGGGAAAGCAGATAGGTGGAAGGGGTATATAGAGGAACTATACAAGGGCCTTGTATAATATTATCGAAATGGAAAAGATGTAGATGAAGATGAATTGGGAGATATGATACTGCGTGAAGAGTTTGACAGAGCACTGAAAGACCTGAATCGAAACAAGGACCCCGGAGTAGACAACATTCCACTAGAACTACTGACAGCCTCGGGAGATCCAGTCCTGACAAAACTCTACCATCTGGTGAGCAAGATGTATGAGACAGGCGAAATACTCTCAGACTTCAAGAAGAATGTAATAATTCCAATCCCAAAGAAAGCAGTTGTTGACAGATGTGAAAATTACCGAACTATCCGTTTAATAAGTCACAGCTGCAAATACTAACGGCACTTCTTTACTGACGTATGGAAAAACTGATAGAAGTCGACCTCGGGGAAGATCAGTTTGGATTCCGTAGAAATGTTGGAACACGTGAGGCAATACTGACCCTACGACTTATCTTAGAAGATAGATTAAGGAAAGGCAAACCTACGTTTCTAGCATTTGTAGACTTTGAGAAAGCTTTTGACAAGGTTAACTGGAATACTCTCTTTCAAAATCTGAAGGTGGCAGGGGTAAAATACAGGGAGCGATAGGCTATTTACAATTTGTACAGAAAATAGATGGCAGTTATAAGAGTCGAGGGGTATGAAAGGGAAGCAGTGGTTGGGAAGGGAGTGAGACATGGTCGTAGCCTATCCCCGGTGTCATTCAGTCGGTATATTGAGCAAGCAATAAAGGAAACAAAAGAAAAGTTCGGAGTAGGTATTAAAATCCATGGAGAAGAATTAAAAACTTTGAGGTTCGCTGATGACATTGTAATTCTGTCAGAGACAGCAAGGGACTTGGAAGAGCAGTTGAACGGCATGGACACTGTCTTGAAAGAAGGGTTTAAGATGAACATCAACAAAAGCAAAACGAGGATAATGGAATGTAGTCGAATTAATTCGGGTGATGCTGAGGGAATTAGATTATAAATTGAGACACTTAAAGTAGAAAATGAATTTTGCAATTTGGGGAGCTAAATAACTGATGATGGGCGAAGTAGAGAGGATATAACATGTAGAACGGCAATGGCAAGGAAAGCGTTTCTGAAGAAGATAAATTTGTTAACATCGAGTATAGATTTAAATGTCAGGAAGTCATATCTCAAAGTATTTGTATGGACTGTAGCCATGTATGGGAATGAAACGTGGACGATAAATAGTTTAGACAAGATAAGAATATGAGCTTTTGAAATGCGGTGCTACAGAAGAATGCTGAACATTAGATGGGTAGATCACATAACTAATGAGGTACTGAATATAGTTGGGGAGAAGAGGAGCTTGTGGCACAGCTTGACTAGAAGAACGGTTAGGTTGGTAGGACATGTTCTGAGACATCGAGGGATCACCAGTTTAGTACTGTAGGGTAAAATTCGTAGATGGAGACCAAGAAATGGACACACTAAGCAGATTCAGAAGGATGTAGGCTGCAGTATGTACTGGGAGATGAAGAAGCTTGCACAGGATAGAGTAGCATGGAGAGCTGCATCAAACCAGTCTCAGGACTGAAGGCCACAACAACAACAACATGGTGACGACTCCTTTTCGAGAACACCACTGAACGACTGGTTGTAGTAACTGGCCAGTAGGTACGGGTCGGTCACAGTTAAGATCGTGGAAAATCTTCGGGTTGAATGTGTACTTCTGGAAACTCATAGCAAAACAATAGAAAAGTACACTCACACTTTTAATAGCTGCCGGCGCTATTAGAGGACTTAATAGCCAATTACGAGTTTGCAGTGTCTGTGTTGTTCCGAACTACATTGCGAAATTCCCTCTGACATGCATGCATGTACAGGAATATGCATAAAGGATCCGAGAGTGCTAAATCCGAGTTCGAGTCGCTGTCCGGCACAAAGACTTGTTGTCGTTCCATTACACAGCTGATGGTAGTCCATATTTGCACCTGCGAGTACTTTTCATATTAGCCATTTATTTTTTATAACAGGCAATAAACTATTTTTAAGCGAACTATAAAACTTATCCGTGTAGATGGATGAATTCTCAAAATCCCTATATTTTCTTACGAAGTCATAGACGTTGTCAGCGAGCTGGAGTTATGCGGTCTTTGTTTCACAGGCATCAGTCGGTGTTTCTTCAACGCTGTTTTTCATCGACTGAATTAGTATCCATTCTTACAGAGCGAATATCATGTACGTCGAGATGGTGGACTGCATTTTTTGCACCGAAATCAAAACATGGCCCTCATCTGACCGTACTGTTGTCTGAAGTGGTTGTACTAAAGTAGGAGAAATGAACCTGCACCGCCGCAGTACCATATGGTGTGGGTAACGTACTATTCTTCCTGGTGACAGGATGATGATAATAACTGAGTTTTTTTTTAAATCATTTTGCGAACTAATATCTCTCAAAGGATGGGGTCAGTTTTCTGTACAGTTCTGTGTAGATTCTGTGAACTTATTCCTCTTGTAACGACAGTTTATCTATGCTTGTGGGGTAACAGGTCGTTTTAGGTGATTGAAAACAGACTCACAGGCCAAGGCCGTTTTTATAAAAGCATCCACGAAATATCTGAGATTTTTCACTTTAATCTGTTGTAGGTATATTTCATAGGTTTTATATTCCCGTATCATGAAGTATTTGGAGATCCTAAATTACATATCATGGATAAAGATTAAAAATGATATCAGAGAACTTGAAAGGTACACATAAGATAAGATCTTGAAAATTTGAAAATAGTACTTATTGTGACTTCGGTGTATCTCTCTCTGTCTCTGTCTGTCTGTCTCTCTCTCTCTCTCCCTCTCTCCCTCTCTCTCTCTCTCTCGCTCTCTCTCTTGCACCGACGCACACACTGCGTACCCCTGTTGCACATACGGAAATCGCATTGCAACATAACTCCAGCGAATTTATGTTGACATTTTGATGATCGATTGATGAATACTGCTGGCACCCACAGTTGATCATGAAAATAAACAATATTCACTTAATGTTAATAAGAAAGTGAAAATAGAGGAAGATGTATAATTGTTCGAATAAACCGTTGGTTAATAACAGCTGAATGTAAGAAGTTGTAATGTCCCCACGGAAAATTACCCTCTACCACCCACCAATTAATCATTGTCAATCAAATCATCCACATTTATTCACTTTTGAAAAGTATCTGATCGGATTTTCTAGTAATATATGCGCCGACAGCTCGTCGACGCCAAAGTGTTCTCTAGTACGTTTATTCTTTGGAATAACAGAGATACATGTATGTATTCTCCATGGTTGTTAGACGGGTAACTAGGACAGCTTCGGAAGTATCTGTTGAAAGATTGACGGGTTTCTAAAAGAGACATATTTGCTTTTCTTCTCGCTAAAGCGAGCTATAAACATTTGTGCCACTACCGGGTTGTTTGAAGAGAAAGAAACTGTAACGGAAAATAATTAAGACTTGGAACCAACAAAGATATGGACATGTAATGGAGATGGACTGAATATACAATTTCCTTCATAAATAAGGTTTGTGACCTCTTTTATTCTGGAGTGAATGAACGAATGAGTTCTTTGTCTGAATCATTGATGATCGCGTTGGCCCTGTAATTAGTGGGGAAGTTTCAGCTGTGTCGAAGAGAGCCTGCAATCACCGAGTCTTTGCTAAATCGTCCAAAAAGGCTTCGTACACATCTGGAATTGGAAATCTTTCGTACAAGGAACGAATTGTTCAAACGATTGATTTTCCCAACTGAATGCAGCGCTTAACAATAATAATTAATGCAAAGATCTCTTACAGCAAGCCAGCCGCTGAATACTAAGACGAAGGGCTCCACCAGAGATTCTATTGGGCTGATTTCACGTAATGAAATATTATATTTAAAACTGTACATAGATAAAGGTGAGAGAGAGAGAGAGAGAGAGAGCGCATGAAATTAGAGAAAATACTAATAATCCTCCATTAGTCTAACTTTTCGCCTGTCTTATCACGGATCAGCCTAAAGACAAAACGGGAGGCCCTTACTTTACTGTATAGATTTATGTGTGTAAGTGAAGGGATCTTAAAGGCAACAGATACACGTCTATACAGACAAGACATTACACAAAGTTAGCGGCAAGCTGCATGCATTCATCATTCAGCATCAATTCTCCTTACATTAATACATTATAATGGCCAATCCGTGACAGGACACGTTTTTGGACGTTGCTAAAATAATTTTGTTCTCTGTTTCATGTGAACTACGACGAGCTAACTTAACTGACGCTTGGAAAAGAGAGGAAATACTCGCAGTCAAAATAAAAGGATCTACAAATAAGAACAGCACGCGGGGCGGTGGTACGGGCCACACCTCCAAAGTGAATTGCAGTGACACACAGTGGAAATTTACTGGCCCACCAACACAGTTAGACCGCAACAGACCGGCGATGCTGTATTGCAACCTATCACCCCGGCACCACCGCCACACCTCCAAAGTGAATTGCAGTGACACACAGTGGAAATTTACTGGCCCACCAACACAGTTAGACCGCAACAGACCGGTGATGCTGTATTGTAACCCATCACCCCGGTGATGCTGTATTGTAACCTATCACCTCGGACTAAAAGTCCATTAAAAAAAAAAAAAAAAAAAAAAACCGGGAAAATGCCAGATCAATAATTTTATTATTAAAGCTTGCTAGTATAGATGAACTATACGCTTTTCTGTTTAGTGTTATTGGATATTTGAACATTGATTAATTGTGTTCATGCTAGATGTAGTTTGTTTGACCTGCCCCAGCTGCATTTATTTGCATAAGTACAGTAAGAAAGTAGCCACAGAAGTACTCTTGTGTATAAGTACAGTAAGAAAGTAGCCACAGAAGTACTCTTGTGTGAACGGAGTTATATGGTTTTAACTAGGGCAATGTTTAGGATGAGTCAAGCAGAGCATAGCAACACGCAACAGCCTTCAGCTGTTAGCGCTGATAATAATGATGTAGTAAGAAGTGTTGTAGAACCGATTGCTACAGATAGCGCAATAGAACGCCCTGTAGACACAGCTGGAGATGTAACAGCAAGTACGCAACATGGATGAGATCCATTGGTAATTATCATGAGACAGATGCAGATGAAAACCGAGAGCATGAATACCCTGAAAACCGACATTAACGCGAAATTAGCCTAGTTACTGAAGGGCAAAATGATTTAAATACGAAATTAGCCTCAGTTACTGAAGGGCAGGAAAATCTGAAAACCGACATTAACGCGAAATTAGCCTCAGTTACGGAAGGGCAGGAAAATCTGAAAACTGAGATTAAGCAGCAGTTACAAGACAGTTTTTCCGAATTAGAGCAGCGGATAGAGGCGAAGACCAAGGAACTCAAAGATCAGGCCGAAGAGACGGAACGAATATTAACGGCACAAATAGAATTGGTGAAAGCTCAGTGTGAGAAATCTACTCACCGCGTACGTGTAGAAATGAAGGAGTATGTGGCTATTAAGATAGATACTGTACGGGAACAGGTGGAAATGGTTCCGCAATTTGTACAAAAGCAAGACGCCATGTCATGTGCAATTGCGCAACTTCCTGAATTGGCACGTACGCAGACTAACCTAAAGGAAAGTGTTGAACATCTGACAGAGCGTCAAGACGTTATAGACCACCAAATTAACGTATTAACGGGTAAATTATCCGAAATCACATTAGAAAACAAAAGGCTAATGTGTGGAAACGTTGAGCAAAATGTTAAGGCAGCATTCCAGAGTTTATCGGGCAAACAGGAAGAGAATTTGTTTGCGAAAGGACTTGAGGAGGTGCGACAGCAGTTAGGTGCTGATTTCGAGCATTGGAAACAAACGATAGAAGAGTCGATTCGCGCTTCACAACAAAGCTCAGAACAAATGAATACAGGGCAGCAGCAGAAGTTGGCAGCGACGATAGAGCCAGTTACTGCACATTCGCACACGATACCGACTTGTGTAAGTAATTCAAACATTAAATTGCCACGAGCTAGTTGTTCGCGTGAATTCTTATCTAACGGAGATTACGAAAGCCTTTGCCATGCCGAAGAAAAAATGATAAAGCATCGGCAATTCCAGATTTTTAACCCTGCCAAAAGGGGGGTCCATCCAATTGTTTTTATTCGAAGTTTCAGTGGAGTGCTACCCAGAAATTGGTCGGAGTGGCAGAAGATCAGTTTTGTTACAGGATATATTCAAGGTTCGGGGGCGATCTGGGCCTCGGACATGACTTCTGTTTGCTCGACATATGACGATTTTGAGAAGGCGTTTTTAGCAAAGTTCTGGTCAGAAGGGGTACAGGAACGCCTAAGGCAGGAGGTGCTCTACCCAGAGCCTTTCTCCTTTTCAAAAGGAAGCCTTAGGAAGTATTTCGAAAAATATATAAATAAAACAAGATACTGGGACAGACCTTTGCCCTTGCCAGACATAATAAACATACTTAAGGCAAGACTACCAACTAGCATCCGGAATCAATTGATTTACGGCAACGATAAAGACTTGGAGTCGTTCCTCACGACACTAGACCATATAGATATTATCGAAGAGAACAACCAGAAAGCTCGTAATAACAGATTCCAATATAGGGAGATAGAACCTCTGCCAAACGGTAGGCAAGGGAATGAACAGAGATCGTTAAATAATGGAGAAACCCCTCAAAATCTCAATAGTAATCCCGGAAATAGTCTTGCGAGGGGCTATTCAAGGAACAACAGGAACGGGAAAAGATACAATCCCGTGTGGGGGAACGAAAGGAATTTCAGACCCCAAGCCTGGAATAATAACAATAATAGAAAGTGGAATCAACCGGGAGGAATGAATTCAAATAACCAACATCAGTGGGGACGGACATCTGCGAATCAACCGGTAATTACCGAAGTGACGGATGATGTCAACCAGCAAACAAATCAAAATCCAACAAACTTGTAAGGACCCACTCGTGCCCCGGAGGAGCGGTCAACAATTGGTTGAGGGGCAACAGGATATGTGTACCCATGCTAACGTATAATGATGGACGATTACTGGCAGATGAACTGACCGAGGACTTAGAACCACAAGATGAGGATAAGGAACAGGTGGCAGTAGCCGAAGTGCAAGTCATTTTGGAGACCGTACCTATAGTGGCGGTTTTAGACACAGCTGCAACCACAAATGTTATTTCAGAGGCACTATTCAACAAGATCAGAAATATAAGACGAGTACCAATTTTTCCCGTTCAAAATTGCAGAATAATAGGCGCCGTTGGGACTAGATCTGCTAATGTAAAAGTGCAGTCACTACTTAGTGTAGAAGTCGGAAATGTAGCAATATTAAGCACATTCCTTGTCGGGAAAAATTTGGTGGTAGATTGCATTATCGGAGTCGACAGCCTACGTCAATACGGATGCAGAATAGATTTTAAAACAGGAAAAATTTGGTTGAATGTTAATAAACAAGAAATTGAGTTGGAGTTGTTGAAAAAAGAAAGCCTTACGAGAAAATATAATAGTGGGATCAGTGTGCAAGTAATCAGGACGGCACAAAATTCGAAAGAGCACGTAATTAATGAGTTCCAAGTCAAAGAAGATTTCGGTCAATTAGTGTTTGAAAAGTTAAGTGAATCCGACTGCATTATAGAAGATCACAAGAAGTAGCTCAATGAATTATTATTAACGTATGAAAAAGTGTTTGATGAAAGGCCAGGAGTTATTAAGGGATACATATGCCATCTCTACGTTAAGCCGCACGAAACGTATTGTAGAACTTTCTATCCTGTTCCCTGGAGGTTAAAGGCTCAAGTTCAAAAGAAATAGATAGCATGTTGAAATGGGATTTGATCGAACCCTCTACAAGCCCATACTGCTCCCCATTGTTAGTCGTGCCTAAAGCAAATGGGACTGTTAGACTGGTACTCGACGCCAGAGAAATAAATAAAATCATAATTCCAGCGAGAACACATCCGGAAAACATAGACGAACTTATACAACGGTTCCAGGATGTCCAATATTTGACGAGCATTGATTTGCGGAACTCTTATTGGCAAGTCAAGCTGGATGAGTCATCAAGGAAATATACGGCTTTCATTTATTCCGGGAGAAGTTACCAATTTACTGTAGTTCCTTTCGGACTCATCATTAGTGCTGGAATCTTTATAGCAGCTCTAGATTATGCACTAGGCCCAGAACTCAGAAGCAGGATAACAGTGTTTGTTGATGATTTGCTTATTGCATCGAAAACTTGGGAGGAGCATATTACCTTACTGAACCGAGTGTGGGACGTGTTCAAAACCACGGGAATCACTGCTAACCTACAGAGATCCCATTTTGCAGTAAACAGAATAAAATTCCTGGGGCATATAATTGACGCAAAGGGAATTTTACCAACCAAGGAGAAGCTAATTGCGATTAGTAAGTTTCCAACACCCAGAAATAGGAGGCAATTAAAAGGGTTTATGGGTCTTGCCTCATTTTTTCGAAGATTCATAACAAAACAGGCCATGAACGCAGCAGCTCTAAATAGTCTGCTGAGGAAGGATGTGCCCTGGCTCTGGACATTAGAGTGTCAAGAAGCATTCGAAGAGATAAAGAAGCAATTAGTAAATGCACCACTTTTGTACCATCCGGACATGCAAGAAGAATTTAACTTGTCAACAGATTCGTCGAATGTCGGTATTGGAGCGTGCCTTTTCCAAGTACGCAAGATAAATGGACAACTCACCTTCTGTCCTATTGCATTTGCTAGTCGTGTCTTGTCCAACTGTGAACGAACTTACACGACGACAGAATTAGAGGCTCTTACGGTCGTCTGGGGATTTAAAAAATTTCATTATTATCTATATGGGTCAAAGACTATCGTATATTGCGATCATCAATCATTAATGTTTTTACAAACGTGTAAACTGTTACACCCCAGACTGGCTAGATGGACTCTCGCTCTGCAACAATACCAATTTAAGATCGTACATGTCTCAGGACAACAAAACATTATTGCTGACGCTCTATCAAGGTCAACGCAGGGTTTGACTAAAGAGATTGAAGTAAATAATAACTCAGAATTCCCTGTATTACTGCTGCAGGAAAATCCATTTAAGACGTACTACGTCAATTTGTGTGCGCATATGGCACAGTTACAGAAAAGAGATGCTCAATGGGGAAGTGTTATTCAAAGGTTACAACAGCAACCTTCGGATCAGATGGCAAATTATTACAAGATGGTAAATGGCGTATTATTTTTCCGCTGTGGAAGGCCAAACAAAGTCCGTTGGTGTGTTTGTATACCTGAGGCGCAAATAGAGAAACTCGTATGGTTCACCCATTTAACCTGGGGACATTTCGGTGCGACAAAATGTGCAGACAAGATAAGTGGGTACTGTTATTTTCCCAACATAAAGCGCAGAGTGCATGAGGTCTTGAAGAAATGCATAATCTGTCAAAAAACAAAGCCGGATTCAAAAGGGAGTAAGCACCCATTATGCTCTATATTAGTCCAAGAACCAAAAGAATTAATATCGTGCGATCTGTGTGGACAGTTACCTACTTCAAGAGGTGGTGTTAGATATATGTTGGCATTTCTCGATGTGTGTACGAAATACGTAAAGCTATACCCGATAAAGGCGGCTACAGCCAAAGTAATTGTATTAAGATTGACAAGGGATTATCTTCCACATGTGGGTATACCGAAAGCGATCATAACAGACAATGCTAAGATATTCACGGGACTCCGATGGAAACAGGCTTTGTCTCAAGTCGGTGTGAAACACATACTAACATCATTTTACCACCCACAAGGCAATTTGGTTGAAAGAATTTTTAGAGAGTTCAATCGATTTATGAGGACGTATTGCCATAATAAGCAGACTGCGTGGGCAAATTATGTGGAAGAATTTGAACAGATATACAACAACATGCCCCACTCCTCCACTGGATATACACCTTATGAATTGATGTTCGAGGCAAAAGAAGAAAACTTCTGGACTGAACATATGCCCAAAACTCAGGAAACTGAGATGTCTTGGGAAGAAAAAATAACACAAGCCATCATAAAAATGACGAAAAAGGCTGATCAGAGAAAACAACAATATGACAAATTAATCAAGAGGGTACAGGCATACCATGTCGGAGAGAAGGTATTAGTCAAAAGACATACCAAATCTTCCTTAATAAAAAAGAGTATAAAGAAATGGGAGTTATTATATACTGGACCATACATTATTCTACAAATTCCGAATCCTGGGGCTTATCTGTTAGCATACCCGGGATCGAACAAAATTAAAGGGTTATTTTCCCATAACGACTTGAAAAACTTCAATGAAGATTAGAAAATAGGGAGGAATGGTGTTGCGAGTGACAGAGATGAACGCTCGTAAAAACATAACAATAAACTGTGTGTGTGTAGTGTTAGAAAACTTTAAACTGAAATAATTAATCAGTGACACAGATTATAGAAATAGTGACTAACTATTACTATCGAGTGCTGCAAAGAAGATAGTGGAGATAGGCTTCACCTGTGTTTGGGTAAACATGGAACTTTAGCATTGCTAATGTCATCAAGATTTATAAAGGATCTGACTGACCTTCAAGAAGAATGAAATTTTTCCCGCAAATGACGCTGCATAATCAAAAGAGGTTCCTAGTGAATGTTCATATATAATTTCAAGTGGACGCTTAGATGTGTAAACATGTGAAGGGATGCGTTTAGGCAGTGAATCATGAGAGACGGTTAACGCCGCAAAGATAATTTCCCGCGCAAAACAGTTGACGTCGGCGCGAGAGTTAGAATCGATATAGACAACACAGATATGCTTTGTAAGAGACTTGCACCAAACGCAAGGGGAAACTGATTGATGTTGAACTTTAAAAAAAAAGTGTTATAATTAGACGTTAAGAGTTCTTGATTTATTGTTGAAGGTTAAAAGAAAGTAATATTCATAGAATTAGTAGTTAATAATGCGTCTTGTTCGTTTTGGAATTTTGTTTGAAAAATCCATTTCCATATATGTGCATGTATGAACGCCGGATGAATCAGAGAATAAATGAAAGAAGTGAATCCGATTTCCTCAATGCTAATAACTTTTACATTACAGCAATCAAGCGGAGAAATATATGTATTTAGGATAAAAAATTTTTGAGTATAGATAAATTATATGACTTTTCAAGGAAATGATGGATTATGTCTTTGTATAAAATGAACCACACTTTCCATTATTCGATGATTTGAATCCAAAATCTACTGTAAGTTGCATGAATCCTTTAAATTACGAAGAATAAATCATTGACAGAAATGTGTCAGAATTTTTGGACTTATAAGCACAAGTGGGGATGCAAAGTCCAAAAGAATATTCAAGGGTAAAGTAAATATGATGATGTTTTTGGCAACAGCATTAGTCAATGGCTGAATGGAAAACTTACGTCAATGGCTAAATTCCTTGCAGTACATCGTAAGAAAAAGGATGCATGAAGCCATATGGATTTTGTTTTCAAAAAGGAGAATCTTGGACAGTGCAACCTAACCAGTTCTTTTACAGAAAGAGTTTCCCTTTCGGTCATTGCTAATTCTTTTGTAATTAATGTTGCATGTGAAATCTGGTATCCCTGTCCCTTCTACTCTTCCCATTGTGGGCCCCGTAGAAGACCGACTACAAATGTGGACGTCGGGGTCATGCAAGATCCGGGGGAGTTTCAGCACCACAACGTGGACATGCAAGATCCGGGGGAGTTTCAGCACCGCAAGATATTGTCCTAGGAACAAGATTGAAAAACGAAAACTCACGTTATTTATTGTAATTTTTTTTTTTTTTTTTTTTTTTTTTTTTTTTTTTTTGCTAGAGGCACAAATCACTCTTCTCCAAATCATTATAAATCGATCCCTATATCCCTATCTTTCCTTTAGAGATCAATTTCAAAATAATTTTTTCTCTTCTGTAGGCTTTCCTATTTTGTATGTACCGTAGGCTGGGGGCCTAGGCTTAAGAGTTTTTCCAAGGTTTCCCTGCTTAAGAAAGTTCCTGAATGGGTAGACCCTGATAACAGTTTCATGAAAGATCATCTTCCTTGGTTGTGCACACCAGACATAACACCTTGATGCACATAAAAGCAATACAGCCGCGGTACCTGTCTCTTCATTTCTTCTGTTGTCAATATTTATTTTCTTCGTCTGTCTTAAACATAATATTTTTTTTCAGTCGGAGGACTGACAATCATCACTTCTGGGTTATCCACACTAATAGATAGCTCGCGAAGTGTGTTCGGTAAGTCAAAATTAAGCTCACAAACTTCGCTCGCTGCGAGGGGCATTGTAATGTCCCCACGGAAAATTACCCTCTACCACGCACCAATTAATCATTGTCAATCAAATCATCCACATTTATTCACTTTTGAAAAGTATCTGATCGGATTTTCTAGTAATATATGCGCCGACAGCTCGTCGACGCCAAATTATTCTCTAGTACGTTTATCCTTTGGAATAACAGAGATACATGTATGTATTCTCCATGGTTGTTAGACGGGTAACTAGGACAGCTTCGGAAGTATCTGTTGAAAGATTGACGGGTTTCTAAAAGAGACATATTTGCTTTTCTTCTCGCTAAAGCGAGCTATAAACATTTGTGCCACTACCGGGTTGTTTGAAGAGAAAGAAACTGTAACGGAAAATAATTAAGACTTGGAGCCAACAAAGATATGGACATGTAATGGAAATGGATTGAATATACAATTTCCTTAATAAATAAGGTTTGTGACCTCTTTTATTCTGGAGTGAATGAACGAATGAGTTCTTTGTCTGAATCATTGATGATCGCGTTGGCCCTGTAATTAGTGGGGAAGTTTCAGCTGTGTCGAAGAGAGCCTGCAATCACCGAGTCTTTGTTAAATCGTCCAAAAAGGCTTCGTACACATCTGGAATTGGAAATCTTTCGTACAAGGAACGAATTGTTCAAATGGTTGATTTTCCCAACTGAATGCAGCGCTTAACAATAATAATAAATGCAAAGATCTCTTACAGCAAGCCAGCCGCTGAATACTAAGACGAAGGGCTCCACCAGAGATTCTATTGGGCTGATTTCACGTAATGAAATATTATATTTAAAACTGTACATAGACAAAGGAGAGAGAGGGAGAGAGAGAGAGAGCGAATGAAATTAGAGAAAATACTAATAATCCTCCATTAGTCTAACTTTTCGCCTGTCTTATCACGGATCAGCCTAAAGACAAAACGGGAGACCCTTACTTTACTGTATAGATTTATGTGTGTAAGTGAAGGGATCTTAAAGGCAACAGATACACGTCTATACAGACAAGACATTACACAAAGTTAGCGGCAAGCTGCATGCATTCATCATTCAGCATCAATTCTCCTTACATTAATACATTATAAAGTACTGCAAACTATCTAGGAGTCTGCACACGCAAGGGTCTAAAATGAAGTAAACACATAGAAAGTTATCTTATGAAAGACACACGCTAAACAAAGGTTCAGTGGCAAACCCTTAAATATTTTTTTAAATGCGCGACAAAGCGTTTCATGAGTTTCAGAAATTAAGTTACTGCAGTTGGAGGTCGTCTGCTATAAATGTTCGATGTTAAATGATTCGCTCTTTTTTCAACGTATGAGTTCACAAAGACGCAAAAATGTAAAACATTCGTACGGTACATAGCGTATGCTTTTTGTTAGCAAAAGGATATACGTCTCTCCGGAATGTCTTAGCTAGTGTGTTTTTGTGCCTTTAGTCATAACTTGCCTTAATAATTAGGTGAAGTCCATATATATATATATATATATATATATATATATATATATATATATATATATATATATTTAAGGGTTCGTCATCAGACCAAAAGAGAATAACACATATACCAGCGGGAGTAGCACTCGTTATGGATGGGATGGTAGTGCAGTGGATGACTAACTGTGACCTTTTCAACGGCACGGTTGTTCTCATCAGAATCAACAGCAAACCAACACAAACAACAAGAGTTCAAGAGTTCAGGCACACACTCCGGCGTCACAAGCATAAGATGAAGAGGTGGAGATAGTATATGGTGATGCTGAACAGGTAATTTAGTAAACGAAGTGGAGTACGCTAGGAAGCGAGAAGATGGTAGTGGTAAAGTACCAGACCACAAAGAAACAAACTTCACATAGGGAAGACAAATTTATTTAAAAAATCTCCAAACAGTTAGTATGAATTTATTTTAAAACGTGAAATTCGACAGTTTCATAATAATGAAGGAAAATCACAAATAAACCTTTAGTGTTTCAAATTTGAACAATTTTCTATTGAGGTTTGAAACAGTGACATTATGTAGACTTTCAGACTAAAATAAATAAAAATTAGAAATTTTAAAAATATGAAATCTGGCACTACTAGAGCATACAGAAAAAGAATCCAGATAACACAAGTGAAAAAATCTTCACTAAACATTTGCTAACACATCTATTGACAGGTGTAAACACAGTACATCAGAACAATCAATGAACAGCTATGAAACATTGTTAAAGAAACCTTTGCGCCAATTAGAAAAAAATGTAAGTGCAATGCAGATAAGTCAGGCTAGAGCTATAACAGAATGTATAGATAAAATTTAAACAGCAGCGCCCACGTGTCTTCAATAAAAACAACATGTAGTGAAATCGTATTAATTGTGATTACAAGGCAATAAATTACGCAAAACTAGCGCAAATAATGTTCGTAAATTACCACAAGATGTCAAACAGTATAAATAATTTCAGCAAAGTAAGTTGGAACGGGTAAACTCTTTAAATGAAATGGGGTTTAACTCAAACGAAAACACATAGTGTAAATAACTCTACAGAAAAGGGTATAGCTCAGAATAGTCTACGCGCTAAGATGCTCACCAAACATCCAGTAAAGTACTGACGACCGTGGGCCATTGTACCCCAACTTGTCCGTGAATTCACTGGACACCAAGTTCCCAAGCCGCGTCCCTCCAAAAAGGAGCGACGTATCTCGTGGGCACGTAAATTGGTAGAATAGAGAGTCACACACCCTCGAAATGTGCAAATTGGTAGAACAGATAATTGCACCCTCCCTGAAAGTAATGTTTCGCTCATAGCACCCATATCTCACATGACTGACAGTACTTGTTCTAGGATGCCAATAGCGTATCTGAATGAGGGAAACAAATGAGAAGAGTTGAGGCGCGTCGCTGTTACGTCGGCACAAAAGGGAACGCACATGCATCTGGTGGGACGGGAAGAATGCGGTTGCTTATCTACACACGCGTAGAGACTACATCGCGTTTTCCATGTAATATCGATGACGGCATTCAAGGCTGAATGCCCTACAGGATTCGTACTCATGCAACTAAGTACCGAGGATGCAGGGTGCGTGTATTACTTTGAGCTGACTAGCACAAAAGTGGAATTCGTGCCGGGCTGTAGAAAACCGGTCTGAAAACTGAATACTCAAAAACGTAAAACGCAGTGTCTTATTTTACCGCATCTTAGTAATATCTGAAGTTATCACGATTAGTGGAAGGAATAAAGTCATTGCACAGAAAGATGTATGAAAACTCACAGGTAGAGACAAGCAAATAGTAATCTATTTACTGAATGAATTTGCTACGAGAATAGCTCTGGCCATTTTTAAAGGGGCTCCGGGCTCTGGTGAGTCTCGCCGACTCGCAAGACTCGGCTTAACCAGGATCACCTCCGAAGATGTCCAGAGCACCTCTGAACAAAACATCAGATAGGGAACATTTTCATGAGCCGAACAATACAACGCGGAAGATTCACCAGCAGCCTACATCGTGTGAAGCAAAGTCAGTTCCAGTGGTAATGTTTAAGAAGACGTGTTTCTACTAACAATGTCGCGATAAATACATCGTGGAATCAGTATACAGTATTCATTTAAGGTGACCGTTTAATTTCTCAACGTTATTAGAGGCATATTTTTTACAATTAGTTAAACTCTGATACAAGGTCACAATTTTCTTCATACCTGAAAATCATAATGGAAATATATAACAATTACGAGCAAAGGTGCACTTCCAAAAGTTCCACAGAGAGTGAGGAATCTACCACCACTATAAACAAATAAGAACAGCAATAAAACAAAGAAAGGAAAGAATGAAACAGAGTTGGAGTTCTTGCTACATCATTTCTAGGTAAAACCTCGAGCTTTCGACACTTACCATCATCGCCTTTGTCAGCAGCTACTGTTATAGTGGGCGTTGCTGTGGTGTACTTTCGCAGGTCATTGACACCTTCGTTCTCAGAGAAAGAATAGGCTGAGACGGGTGACGAGAGAGGTAAAAACGACAGAGAAGTGTGTGAAAGTAGTGCAGAGACCTGTAATATAGTTGTGGGAACAAATATAAGTCAAGCAACGAAAGTAATAATTCCTGTACGTAGATCTACGTGTAAAGAATATTTTGCATACTGTAAGAGGGAAAACCTTTTTGGAATTTCGGAATATATGTGATCGTACAAAACATAATGCTTATGCCGGTAACTGTCACAACTACAGGAAGACGGGAAGAAAGAAAGTTATTTAAAAATATTATCAAGCAGAAAATAAGATTTCCAAATCAAAAATAAATCCTACAGATCAACGGAAAAGTGGGACCCATTTTGAAGCATCTCTTCATTTAATAACAAGTTCATAGCAATTGTTGTTACAAAAATAGAAGCTTCTTTCTCCGGTATTAATGATGGATACAACAGAGGGAAACAGAAAAAGTTCATAACAAATTCCATTATAAAAATGGAAGCTTTATTGTCCGGTATTGCTTATGGTGACATCCGCCTGCAGACACACTCGCTATTAAATAATCGAATTGGCCAGACAACACATTTTCTCACAATCACTACACAAAACCCACTACACAGGAATACTTAAACAAAATGACACCTCCTATCTCATGATTTACCATCAATAACATACGAAGAATAGAGACACCAGAAGTTTTAACGAAGCCCCTGAAGCCTTATCATTAGTTGAGGATTCATATCAAGAAATAAAACAAGAAATATCTGTCGTATTTGTGATTAGTTTCATGTAATGATTTCTCACGCGTCACACTACCACAAGCTGGCGCCTTAGGGTAGTTATCTGTTGGTCAAGAATTGTGAGTAAACTGTGTAAATGAATTTCGTACAGACATTATACAGTACATATTCTGACACAAATGTTGGTCACTACAAGGACCCTCACAAATTTTCAACGCTGTCGCTAGTTATTAGAGATATTTGGAAAAATAGAAATATTTAGTAGCATTTCACGCTCATGTGGATTCTAATACAGATCACTCTTTAGTTAAAAATTCGATAAAAGGCAAAAGTTTCCTATTTTCCAGCCTCCTCCTAGCAAAGAGAAAGTGGAAATAAGATGCATTCGGTGGCCTTAGAATTAAATAGGAAACTTTTTATGATTTTTCAGGACTAAACAAGTGCTTTTCTTATGTATAATGCAACGGTGCGAAATCGATGAGAGTTACAAATGAAAGACTTGAGCATATTTGGTACATGTAAACTTTGGAAATATTACGTAAGTTTAAACAATGGATGTGCTAATAAGATGATTTCATTGAGATGCGCTGAAGGACAGTTACCGGTACACGAGCCTAGAAAACGAAAAATTGAATCAAAATTTAGTCATCGGTCGTTTGAACTTTCCTTATTATCAGCATAAAACGAGCGAACTGTATTTCATCCATAACAGAGGTAGTCCACGAAACCGTCCTTAATCTGACGTCTGAACACTGTTCAAGGGTCTTGTAACGTCACCTGATAGGACCAGTACAGACAGATGTTAAATAAACTCATTTAGTCAGGTACTCATTAATTTGTCCATCACAACATGCTGTTTCTCTGTCTCGGAATAACTAGCTGGCTTCATAACACATTGCATTTAAAGTAGGGGAACAGCATTGCCAAAATTGTTCAGTTTCATGTCCTGTTTAATATAACTGTAATAATGATCCGGCTAAACGATCTTTTGATCTTAGCTTCTCTAGGAAAGGACCCTGAGTCCTTCATGAATGCGATTTGTAATTTTTAGTTTAACTTCTTCTGTCAGTTTAGGTTGGAATAATCCTCTGTTAGAGCTAAAAGTTGCATTATACTGGTTGACTTGAGATTGAGGAAAGCAGTCCCATGGTTGTTAGTTGTCCGTCTTCGAACTGTGCATTAAGAGGATTTAACTACACGTATTTTTTGCGATAATACCCAGATCTGGTTCTTGTATACTGCTGTCACTTTCTGTATACCCTGTACTTTTAAAGTTGCACATGTATTTAGTTCTCTATCTGCGTCTTTTGAATCACTTCTCACAGGATGTACTAAACATTTTATTTCTAGTTTAGATACATAATGAATCATGTTGTATCGAGCTATGAATATCCCAATCGTATACCAACGGTGGTGTATCATTTTTACTGTCTTGCCAGTATGGTTTTATACCATACTACCTCTTTGTACCCTGTGTTACGTTTTTGTCTTGTTTCGTGGATATAAAATTGATTTTATGTTGGAAACTGTCCTTTGTTAGTACAACGTTAGCTAATATACGCTCTTAATTGTGAAAACAAACTGTAATATAAAGATTCCAGTGTTGAGATGCCTGTATGGGCGCACATTATGATGAATAATAAATTAAAACAAAATAATCACTGCAGATTCATTTTCGCAGCTGATATGATGCCCTCCATGAACTTGTAAAATGCCAGAAACTTCGCCCTTCTCGTTTTTGTAAATGTTTTGACTTCCAGTTTCAACTTTTAAATCGTTAGACGTCCCACCAATTACACATTCATTGCTATTTTCAGTACATATCTATTCTGGGCGCGTAGGTGATCGTTGGAGGACTGTATCTGCTTTCATTGTGTTTTCAACTACTCTATTTCGACAGTCTTTTAACTTTGTCTTTTGAGCACCACTTAAGTAAGGCCTATTTCTAGACACTGTGGTTTAAAGTTAATGTAAACGTTTAAGAGCAGCCCGTATAAGGTGAACCAGCAATACGTTTAATTAACCCAAACACAGCTCAGATAAAAGGAATTACTAGGGTAATTAATGTATACGGCTGTAATGTCGGACTCACTTCCTGTCAGCAGTTTACTAGCACTGAAACACTGTGTCCATCACAACCATACAAAAAAAATGCACAGTGAAGAAGATAGCGCATTTCAGAGCGGTCTGGCGTAGCGGCCGCTTCTTGTGTAGAAAAATAGACCTGCTGTAATCTGTGAACTGCGCGTAGTGCTGGTCGCGATACGCCGTCGTAATCTTGTAAACGTTACACAAGGAAGGTTACGAAATTTTCGGTGACACATTTCTGTTCGCCTTCCACTAATGAGTATGTAAGACGAATGTCACATCACATTTTAAATAAATCGTTAAAGACAGTCTGCACAACACCAGAATCCCCACCACCACTCCCTGCAGTCCAATACGTATTCCATCGGTCACAGGTCAGGCGCATGTTGCGGCACAAACATCGTAACTTGACTATCAGTGCTCCTCAGTCCACTGTGATTCTCTCTTTGTGGCACGGACAGAACGCGCTGGAAATTGCTGTTGGTGAAGACAGCCAGTATTAAAGGATGTAAGCGGCTCACAATGATGTTAAGGTAGTCCACAGCTTGCGTGGTGTCTTCGATTACTACTACATGTCCCTTGAAAGTCCGAGTTGATGTCCCTGAGTAGGAAATTACACCACTTACCATTTTCCGTACGAGGCGCTGTGCACGTTGCGAGTAGACCTTCGCCCGAATGAAGGCGTACCCGGACATGACCATCGACCTGTTGTAACAAGGTACGCAATTAATGTGATCGGGCGATACGTTTTCAACGGTCTACGTTCCAGTCTCGATGATGCAGTGCCTACTGCGGTCTTAGTTGATAATGTCGTTTCATTAACATGGGAATACGTTGAGGTCGGCTGCTGCAGACCTCCGGGTTCTACAACTTGTACTTTTGACGACGCTGTATCGCTGTCATATCTTGCTATAATAGCCATCTATTCCGGTTCACGGGGCTGGTGAGTCTTCGACGACGTTCTCTGATGTGGCGTGGATATCCAACGCCTTGTCACCTACTGGCAACCGTCTCTACAATTATTCTCCCTTTATCTCTGCCTCACTTATACAAGTAGACTTCCTATATCGTGTTGCATACCAGCGACACCACCCAACTGCATTCAGCTTTTTAGCGGGCAGGAGTCCTAAGTTTCTTTTGTTCATCATTGTATTTGTACAGGAAAGTTTCGTGGTGACCAACTTTCACTGATGACAAGTATCAATTGTTGCTATGGATCGCTGCAGTAAACGTATTCGGTGTCCTTCAACACGAGGTACAAGGTTTCCCTCTTGCCAGTCAGCAGATAACTTTCTAGTGTAGTCTCCTATGTCCGACACTCGTATTTCCGCTTTCGCTTTTGGGTAAAGTAGTTTGTGATATTAGGCCGCTTCGACCGACTTGCTGTGGTCCAATAATCATAATTATTTGATCCAAAATGGCACTGGCCGTGCAAGCCTACGAACTTCATATTTCGCTTTCTTCTATGAAATGATAGCATCAAACACTATCATTGGTTCTTCTAGTGGTCTATGCTCCCTTATTGCTGTTTGAGAGGTGAACAACGGGCTTTGTGGTGAAGTTTATTTTCATCTGCCACAACATTACTTTGTACAAGATATTCTTTTAGCTAAGTATTTGTTTCTTCTTTTGAACTTTGAAGTAGTCGCGTCCCAAATACAGTCATTGACATAGTTTCTAGGACTTGATTTAAATTATTTAGTGGTCTGCAGATATGCTACTGGCCGGAATATATGTAGAAATTGCCTGAGTTTTCATCTATGACACTGTGAATTTGGAAAATTACATACTTATTTACGAATTTCATTTGACGTTAGTAAAGGGAGTTTTACCCAGTTCTTAATATTATTCCTGTAATATATTATTAATAATTAAGTTTTCCGGGCCTTCTGAAGACTCAATTACGTTTAGATAGTGGAACTGTTGGTCGTTTACTACTATGCGACATTTCACCTAGGTACCTGCCACATATTTTCAGGTGAGTCTGACGATATGTGGTAGCTGTCCAGTTGAAATATCCCATAGTGGTAAACGACAACCGGCTGCACTCACGTAACACCATTAACATTTTATAGTGTTGTTATTCTTCGTCTTCTGTAGCCCTCTTAGAATCCGCCGGAAGATGTGCAACTTTAGATCAGTAGTATGCGGACCCCCAAGTAATTCAGAATTAGCCACTAGATAAACGGAGGCGGGGAGTACTGCGTTTTCAGCAGACCACGAGTAACAGCAGAATGGCTGTGTCAGGAGGACTCAGCTGCTTCAAATGTGTCCACCGAGGTAGCTGCGGTTTCAGCGCCACCTGAAACACCCTACTTACTCCGGAAGCCCCCTTATTGTGTGTAGCGGAAGATACTTAGCGTACCAGTGACAACTGTTACTGTCGATTGTCGTTAAAACTCTGCGAGTGCTCGAAACTCTCTTACTTTACTTCCATCGCCTATTTCCGTGTTACACTTAAGGAGAGAGGCAATATATCCGTTGCCTCTTCGACGAAAGTACGCTCTTCCAATTTTTACATTATACCTCAGAGTTGTATATGCATGACAGATGTTTCCTCAATCATCTTGTGACGATACCAGATACCGCAGGCTCATCCTAGCATGACACAATACAATGGCTGTTGTAAATTAATCTTGCAACACCAAATCTGAGGCCTAACATTTTTCTGTAAGGATTTATGGTATTAATTTCAGCCATGTGTTTTTAAAATTACAATAGGCACGGCTGACGATGGTAACATCACTCCCCATATACTGACCAGCCGTCGTCCCGTTCCCCATAGAAGATGAATATACGGAAGTTTAACATACTTCACAGTGCTGTAAGCTTTCAACAACTAACGAATAATTATTTCTGCGTAGTGAAACCAGCATTTGCCGTTGGTCACCACAGAGAGTAGATATATCCTCTCATGGTATGAGACAAGTCTGCTGTTGGCAGTCACTGATTATTTGTAAGGACAACGCGTTCGAATGGTTCAAACCTCCATCATCAGGTGGAGGTCTAAGGGGAGTTGGATCGCCCTATACCGACAATGTTAAATTTAGTGACTTGGCTTCCCTGTATTTCAGGAAGAACTGAAGCCATTGACATGAAACTTTTACAGGGTATTAAACTATACGTTCTGAGTGTACTGAACTACAATAATTGAATTTCAGACATTACTTTCGAAATAAATTTCTTTAACTACACGGTTAAAATTTTATGTACTATTTTGTACATTATCCTAAATAATTTTAGTTACACATAACATTATATTCTTATTTTAGTTCAGTAGACTCAGGATATGTATGTTATTACTCCATGAAAATGTGAGTACTCTACTCGAAGTGGTTTCTAAGATTTAGGGACTCACTTAATATATGCTTAATTTTTTATCTTTAGTCAGTCAGGCGCACCCTGCACCACACTGTGTATCATCATCTTGATCTTTTCCCAAGTTTCTTTCTTCTTTTACTCTTTCTAGAGTCCTTAGTTGCCAACTGGGCTGCATACCCTGCTTTATCAAAGCGAGCCTTCTCCATCCGTTCAACTTCTCTGATGCAGTTTGCTCCAGGATTAACTCCCATATGCTGTAGCACTTTCATCCTACCAATGTTGCCACCATTAAAAGCCATAACAGCATCACTGCCTCCCCACTTCAGTGTCTTCATTCCAACAAATACATTTTTTGGTAAGCGAGTCCATATAAGATTACTAAATCATTCACTGGGATTTTGAGTCTGACCATGCAGACACTCCTTCAGTAATTCGGAATTTGTCAGGTCTCTGCAAATAGGTTTTTTCATGTCCATGACTGCTGCTATGATGGAATGTTTATGGCTGTATGAACGTTTGAGTAAGGGGAATTGTTGTAATTGCATCATGAACCAGGTCCAGGAGGGCAAAAGTGATGCACTGCTTATTCATCAGTTGACGGCCTGTGGAGGAAGGTTAGGACTGATTCATTTTCAACAAATTCTCAGCATTGTTTCTAATGGTCATCCCATAATGCTGCTTTAGTTCATCAATCATTTTGCCTGTCAGCCTGTCCCTTATGGTTTTACCATCAGATAGTTTATTGTCTCTCAAATTTTGTTTCAACTTTCTCAACCTGGTGCCCATCCTCATCTGGACTTGACCAACGCTGTTAACCTTTTTAATACTGAAATTCACAGCGTTCTGCGTAAAAAATTACCGATTTTATTAAATCTTGAAGTAATGAACGTAAAAATTTTAATTTTTTCAACTGGCGTATATTATATTTCCGAAAATAAAATAAAATACTTCAAATGTGAGTTTATAAGTGATTATATATATATATATATATATATATATATATATATATATATATATATAATTTTATTCGGAAATTTGCAAATTTTATAATGAGATAAAAATCCGAAGTGTTAAAACAAAATTTCCAGTTGTAACTTCCATTAAACCGTTGAAACGCGTTGTGGATATAAATAAACAGTGAATGGTAACAGAATTCTTGTTGTTCCATACGATATCAATAAGAGCCTTACCGAATGTTTACCTTCGATCATTATCTTTGTAGAAAAATTTTGAAATTTTTTGATGCACTTTGTTTCAGGTTTTTTGTAATAGTTCGGAACTACACATGGTATACAGCAGCGAGAAATAAGAAGCAACAGTACATTCATGATCATTCCATAACTGGAAGTTCCTCGTTATTAAGAAAAGAGAAATCTCCCAGTTTTACGTGATTTTTCTTCTGATGAGACAGCGGAAACTCAGTGAGTACCTAATCACCAAATGAAGGCTACGTGGACTATTTGACCTCTTCTGTGAGTACAAGATTCGAATAGCGTTTCACTCGTTGAGAGTAATGGCTCAAAGGAATTGACATTTTTCGATTCATGAGACGAAGCCTGAAGATGCAATCGAATTTGTGTTGTAATGGATGTTCAGTGAGTATGATTGTAGATAATGCGATACCTACCTTGTTTTCAACATAAAAGGGAAGCCACGATTAAACATTTAGTTCTACCATTGCGATCTCGCTATCATTTCAGCTACGCTAACAAAGATCTTCAGGTAAATCGATCGCAAAGTTATTACAGTTAACTTCGTGTATGTTTATCTTAGGGAAATTTAGGGAAAAAATACTTTTGTTTGTGCATCTATGTGGAGCCGGAAGTTTTAATAGCAAGTAAACAGTAACGCCGTCTCAGTCACTGACTTCAGCAAACGTGGTGTAAAGATTCATGTTGCATTCATACGCACTTCATGATATGCACAAACTTTTATAACAAGTAATGCTTTGTCACAAGATCGAATATTTGACTGTGGATGGTACATAACTATAAGAGAGACAGACTAACGACACTATCATTAATAATGTCCTTTCCAGAATAAAATCATGTGACTATTAGAAGGATATAACCGGACTTCATTGTTTCGTTGTATAATACTATATTAGGTTCAATGTCACGGCATATGAAAAATTCATTAATCGCGCAATACGACATGGTACTGAAAAATGATTTATCGAAAACAGTATTCCAATGTTTTGAAACAGTTACGATATATCGCGAGTGTTTACATTTTATTCTGCTGTTTGGTAAGTATTTGTGCACAATCAAATGGCTGTAATATTATTGTGTTAAATGGATACATTTGAAGTTTGATTTGAGTTCAGTTAAATTCCTTCGTAATTTCCTTTATCAATCTCGTACCTCCTGAACTGGTCCCGTTACCTAGGAAATGTTACCCTCTTGTGGCACAGTACTTTCGCGAGCGAGCACTCACGGAGTATCTCGAGCGGGGGCAATCAACCAACCTAACGAGGAAGGAGAGATGCACCAGCCTGAATAATGTAAGGTGGGCAGTGTTGTTGCACCAAGCGATGCCTGGTAGCACCCGAACGTGCCAGATTGCATGCTTGGTAAATGATGTACGGAAAGGGTCCTACATTGATAGATAATGGTATTTAGAACTGAACCTTTGGCTCTGGACAATGAAATCTGGTTTCGAAGGATACAGCGGACCAGGTTATGGTTGTGGAGGGGTCCGCAATCAGTTACCATCAGTTGCACAAGAGACACAAATATTTAGTTTCCTAGGAAACACTAAATTACACATTGCCTTAAAAGGATCGAAATAAAACAATATGGCTGAAGGCCTAGTTAAGAAAAGTTGAGATACTTCCTGGGCTGAATGCCCAAAAGCACACCAAAAATAAGAATGGCTGAAGACGTGGACACAAGTAACAAAAAAATTGATTTAAAGAATACACGTGGGTTAAGTTGGTTCAAATGGCTCTGAGCACTATGGGACTCAACATCTTAGGTCATAAGTCCCCTAGAACTTAGAACTACTTAAACCTAACTAACCTAAGGACATCACGCACACCCATGCCCGAGGCAGGATTCGAACCTGCGACCGTAGTAGTCCCGCGGTTGCGGACTGCAGCGCCAGAACCGCTAGACCACCGCGGCCGGCACACGTGGGATAAGGCCCTAGTTAAAAAATATTTCACGTAAATACTCGTCTGAAGGCCACACACTGGACATTGAACAACTCAGGGCTTAAGGCCTGGGTAACAAGAATTTAAGATAGAACCAACTTCGAAAAATTATTTTTTAAACAAATCGATCTTCAAATTTTTATTTAAGTCAGCTGAAGGCCTTATCTTAAAAATATTTCACGTAAAAGCTCGTCTGGAGGCTACACACTGGACCTTGAACAACTCAGGGCTTAAGGCCTGGATAACAAGAATTTCAGATAGAACAAACTTTCAAAAATTTACTTTTTAAATAAATCAATCTTCAAATTTTAATATAAGTCAGCTGAGGGCCTTATTTTAAGATTAAAAGAAACTAAATTAATAGACGACTGGAGGCCTCACACAGTGCTTCAGACTAAAATGAAAATCAGAATCTAAAACCAACAGGTGGTGCTCAGAAGTGTCCCAAGGTTTGGCCTGAGCAGGTAGCTCTAACATAAGGTGAGGTGAGACAACTAGCCAAGAGTAAGGTTAAATAATCGGATGTCAACCCGACCCAGAGTCAGCTGAAGGACCGACCAACAACGAAATCAATTCCCTTCTGACCGACCAATTGCACTACAACAGAAAGTATCAGTCGAGGACGAGGATACCAGCAGCACTACATCTTCAAAACTGGCGTCCAAAAACAGCCAAGGCACAATAACCACTCTGAGAGAAACATATGAACAAACAACTAAAAGGCTGCCGAACTACAGGCTGTACTGAACAGCATCAACACTGCGACGAAAAACACACTGCCGGAAAACTACGCTAACGAACAGGGCAGGTAATTGAGGTGTTAACGGCCACAAGGCACAAAATACCGCTGGTGTACTTCACTGATAAGCAACAACCAATAGTAAAAGACCATACAGAAATACCGCTGCAAAATTTCGCCAACTAAAACACACCATACGTTGCTCCTACCCGGAATGTCCCAAGGAGCAACAACCGGCAAAGAACAGAGAGATGTCACAGCAGTTGAGGTTTCATAGCAGGTTAACTTAACTTCAGTGCGCAGGTTCGGTGGGCAACGACTTTGTAGCCCTCACAGCTGGTGCCTCACAAGCCGACCGCACCTGCACGCCGCCAGCGGTCCCGGCCTGACTGCACACCACAGAGACTTCCTCACTGCTCTGTTCCAACAACCGACTAAATCCAGCACGTAGACAGCATAAAATAAATGCTCAGTCAAAACACACAACCCACACATGGTTCCGCAAAAAACACTTCCACAAACAACTCGAACAATGGTAAAACCAGTTACTGGGGAACAACCAAGATGAATCACATGTCGACACATACAAAAAACCCAGATGCGATCGGCGATCAAACACACGTCGTCCGATGAGACGACCGACCGAACGACGAACCAAGGTCGTCCCCACTCAAGTCAAGTGTGTCAGCAACGGTCGGGCGAGTCACGGCTGTCCGGACCTCACTGCTGCTATGTCCCGACTGAACTCACGACACACGACGACCCGGAAGTACTAGCAGTCGCTCCAAAGATAATATGACAGTTCTATTATCGATAAGCGCTGCTGCTGCCACTCATGGGAGGCAAGCCAGTAACTTAGTGACGCCAGTAAATCGAATATGAAACGAGGCGACAGAACCGTAAAGACAAGATGACAAGCAATAAACGCCAAGAACACGAACCGCCCACGGCTCTGACAGTCTAGCATGTTTTCAAGGTAAATGAAATGAGTCTCACAGATCCTGTAATGATCGTTATTGCCGTAGAAAGAGACCATCAACTAAAAAAATTTGGTTCAAAATTGAAGACTGCACATTGTAAAGCAACTCAAAACGACTTCAGCAGAATCCATCCCACCAAAGCCTTCCCGAACAGCCGGTCGAAGTGGCCGAGCGGCTCTAGGAACTGCGCGACCGCTACGGTCACAGGTTCGAGTCCTGCCTCGGGCATGGATGTCTGTGATGTCCTTAGCTTAGTTACGTTTAAGTAGTTCTAAGTTCTAGGGGATTGATGACCTCAGAAGTTAAGTCCAATAGTGCTCTTATCCATTTGAACCATTTGAACCTTCCCGAACAACTGTAGAAGGTGTAGTGAACCGTTTCTTAAAAGAAAGACTTTTTTGTAGCGGCATCAACACATCACTTTAGAGAGACATTTGGTGTATTTGTACTTCTACATTTATCGTAAACATGTCATTAGTGATATTTATATTGCTGTTTGTTCTGTAGTTTGACGTCTGTGTCGCTGGCATTTGCTATCGGCTACAATTTCTAATTATTACTACTTCTAACGTCATATGTAATTCTCTTTTTATCACACCTGACAAGAAGTCTCGTAGCAGATCAGCCACCACTGCAGTCTTCTAAGGAGCTGTTGTTGAGTGGAAGGATACTGGGCCACAAATGCATTAAGATATTTATTAAAAACACAAACCAAACTATTAAAACACAGAAAATCATACAAGACAGTCTGCAAAGGTAATCTCGCAATTAATTACATTAATTTCCTACAGTACAGCTGTTGGTATGGATTAGAAAACTTCCAGAAATAAGTGAATGAAATTAAAATACTGAGAACAACCTAATCATGTCAAGAATCTATAACATTAACCTTCATATTCCACATTAAAAGTTTCAGAAATATATTGGAAATAGCTAACACGTCATTAATATCAGCTATCAACTATCACATGACTGTTAGCAGATAATTAGAAGGAAGATCACTGATTCCAAGCAACCTGACAACATTAAATTCGAAGTATGGTACAACGAGAGTTGCAGAGCCAACCAATTTCGGTTTCGTCACTAGTGACTGGTGATCGCCACTACAGAGATAAACACTCTTAGTAGAGGCAATCATCGTTCCTGGGCCTCTTCAGATGAATCCGCAATACAAACAACAGAGACATCAAGCTGTCCTGTAACATACGAACCACTAATTAACGATTTTACAACACAAATTGACACTGTAAATACACTGGAAAACGACGAACTTTGCGCATGAAGCATCGGATTCCAAAATAAACCACAAATTTGAATTATAGGTTCTTAGAAACTTAGTCAAACAACTTGAGCCCTATTAGTTTAGTCGCACATTCACAGGAACGTAACTTGAATTAGCCCGTTTACACACCAACGCCCTTAGAACAGGCCTTGGCGATCCAACGGCCGCCGTGTCGTCCTAAACCCTTAAGTATTCATGAATGAAGATTTTTTCATGTCACAATGGACAAACAAGATGGCGAGTTAGAATAGATAGTGCATGACACATCATAATCACACACACATTAATCGGACGCACAGTATAATTTCTTGCAGAATGAAGCGTAAGCTAAAAACCACTCCACCAAGGGTTGCCACCGCGTACCATATTCCGACAGGCCACCAGTGCCCAAATTAACACGAACAGTACAACCTAACATAAAGAAAATAGTTTTGTGTGAAACATGCTATTGAAGACAGGCTAATCTATTAAATGATCATAACTGTTGAACCTCGAATTTTGCAATATACTACTTATCTGAGAATACATACTCGAGGATTATCAGCCAGCTAGGTCCCTCAGGGATGGAAGTTGGGGTCAAAATGGATGGTTAAGTCAAGACATCTGGGCTGCCCTGCCCAACAGGTATATTATGAAGGTGGTATTTGAAGGTGTTCCAGGTAGTATACGTGTGAATGACCTTGGCTCAGCAAATAAGAAGAAGAAGATGGATATTGAGCTGGGGAAGGATGTGATGCACAGTGAATGGGAAGGAGGAGATGGAAAGAAGTTGGTGGGAATAGGAGATACATAGAGCCAGTGGGGAAGGAGAAACTGAAGATGAGGGGAGAAGAGATGGGAAAACTGAAGTAAGAACAAGATGAACAGGGAAAAAGAGAAGAGAGGAGGAAAGAGGTCATGGACAAGCAGGGGATGGAGGATGAGGTAAGGAGAGTGGGAGAAAGAAATGGCAAGAGAGAGGGGAAACGAGAACCTCATCAGGGAGGAGAGGGAACGAGGGGGAGGGTTCAAATGGTTAAAATGGCTCAGAGCACTATGGGACTTAACATCTGAGGTCATCAGTCCCCTAGAACTTAGAACTTCTTAAACCTAACTAACCTAAGGACATCACACACATTCATGCCCGAGGCAGGATTCGAACCTGCGACTGTAGCAGTCGCGCGGTCCCTGACTGAAGGGCCTCGAACCGCTCGGCCACAACGGCCGGCTGGAGAGGATTAGGAGGCAACTCAAAGGTGCAGAGGTGTAGTGGACAGGTGGAAAATGAAGAATTGAAGTAGGAGATGGAAAGGAGGAATGACGAGATGGTGAGAGGGGAGGTTGGAAAGAGGGAGGAGAGGAAGGTGTGGAAAGCATGAGGAAGGTGTAGAGCAGCAGCGGACAGGTTGGAAAGGAAGAGGGTAGAGGAGGGAATGGATAGCGACATTTTGAGGAAGAGATCGAGAGAGAGGGGGGGGGGGGCGAGGAGGAGATAGAGGTGGGGAAAGAAGGAATTTAAGAGAGAAAGACGTAAAGGAGATGGACAGAGAGAGATATGAAAGCAGTACACATACAGTATGTGGGTGAAGACACAGGTAGAATATATGGATCAAAATAATAAAAATGCTTTTATATAAGCGTACTCAATATTAACAGGAAGGGACAAGATCATTTTAATACGATAAAGAAAACCAAAAATTTTGATGGTTAGTGACGTATTATATGTATAGTATGACGGTCATCGGTAATTCCATTAAAAAATTACATTCCATTTTTAAAAAAATCGTGGACAAGTATCGAGCAAAGGAATTTATTACGGAACCGTAAGAGCTTCAGGCTAATAACACGTTACACTTAAAGCATCATGGTCGTCAGTCATTCCACTATAGTCAAATGACATCAGTCCTCAGTCATTTTTATTTCGTTAACTAACAGAATGCCATAAATGACAACAAAGAATAAAAAACGTTCTTGCTTAAAATATTAAGTTCACCTACATGTCAGCCAAATTTTAACAGCTCATAAGAAGCAACAGTTTATGGCAGTCAAATAACAATAACCAAAACATGGAGCCACAAGATCTTAAACATCACAACAATAAAAGATCTGAAATATATGCGAAGGAATGTGGAAAGGAAGGGAACAATATTATATATTACAATTAAAATGAAACCAACATAAAATTATGGCGTACAATTTGGCTAATAAGTCCCCTACTGGACACGAAATTCCACCTAAAAGCAAACATCGGTAAATACTTGTGAAGTGTGTAATTTTTCAATAGTGTTCAAAGAAACTACATAACTGTCTCTTAGTCGTCAACCTTCATTCCATAAATATCACCGATTCATAGACTGAATGTGGCTCCACTGTCTTGTCACTGTACTCAGTGGTCGTATTCTGTGCCCACATTTGTTCTGATTCTTTGGCCATCAAGAAGTTTACATTTTAACTTTATCAGGATTTTGCATTATTTCACTCATTGGATGTCAAGAAAGTGGAAATATCGAATCATGCGCAACATTAGGTATAATTTATGCTATAACAGTAACTGGATAAATAGGATTTATTGTATATGCACACCAAATATTCACAGTGGGCAGGTCGAAAAAGAATGTGTTTAACCACCTTAGTACATCCAATGTACTAATAATTAAGTCACAGTAATTTGCAATATTTCATTATAAAGTGTGACGTGCCAAACGCTAATTTGCGTTGGTATAGAGCTCACTAGAACATGCACAGTAGCAGAATGTAATTCTAGATGAGATCGCAATAAGGCAGTTAAATACTGCAAACGAGAAACATAAATTCCTTTGAGAAATCTACTCGGGAATTCTACGGTAGCAGTACTGAATACGGAGCGACATAAATGGAACGTCTTATAGGATTATCTCTGCTAAGACGTAGCGCCGAGGTGCTGAAGACAAAGTTTGCGCTGCTGCAAACCTCTGTGCGCCGGCGCCGGTGAGGTATGCCTACAGTTCCAAACAACAAGTGGGAGGCGACAGCGCGCTACAAGCACTTTCACCGGTCCCAGTGTTTCGTGAAATTCCCTTAATACCTCCCTCTCAGATGGAAAGGGAACGAATCCTTGGCCATTAATCTTCCGGCTTTACCTGCATAACTCTTGAATCACTAGCAGTTAAATCGTTGAAGCTCTAACTTGTAATTATTGTTTTTGAGTAGACAGAAATTATCCAAGAGCCGAACAACTAACTCGAGATCACACCGCTAAGCCTTTAACGAGAGTCCGACGATATTACATTCCTGTTTCACAGCATCTCACGAAGAAAAGGGCTTTCTGAGCACTCAAAGGCTGTAGTCGTTTTCCAAGAACCAAACTATAATAAAACTCAGCCAGTAGCTGTGACATTTTTGTAGCGTCACTTCAGTACATCATGAAAATTGCAACAGTAGTGTATGACAAAGTATGTATTATCAAGTTGCGGCTCATGTGTGTATGTTTACCATGAACACTATTTGTTTTTCTTTAATGTTTATAACCACGTCAGAGTATAAGAGTGAAGACGATGAAAGGAAGGAACCGTCGTTGTTAAAAACGGAGAGTTGTGAGGAAGGATGTACTTCCTGTATATAATACTGTGGTTGACTAGTCTTCACCCTTAATGCCGAAGAGTTTAACATTTAAAAGTCTACCGCTGACTCCTTCAATAGGATTAGGAATATGCCCGCCATGGAAAGCGCAGCATAATTATGAACCCTAATGATCCAAAATTGCATTACCACCTGCTTAATAGCTAGTTTGACCGTCTTTGAGGCGAATTATGTAACTGATTCTATGTATCAGGGATCCGACAGTTTGTTAGTAAGTTTAGGGGAATAAGTGCCATTGTAAGCCTACGCACAGGTCATGCAATTTGGGTAAATAACGAGCCGCTGATTTACATACGCTGTGATGGGGCTCGATAGCGACCCGGATGGATTCCTTAGGTTTAATATCAGGCGAATGTTTTGGACGAGACATCAACAGGAGTGCCCTATAATTCTCGCCAAAGCATTGTAAAACGGTTCTGGCGCTGAGACAAGGACAATTACGCTGCTGAATGAAGACAACGCCGTCGGGGAAGACATCAGGCATGAAGGGATTCAGGTGATCCGCAGCTGTCAGCGTGATACGATTACTGGCACAGCTCCCAGGCAAGCGCATGTATCCCTTAGTGTAATACTGCTCCACCAATCTGTGTCTGTGGGGGGCTGCTCGTTTTGAGCCACCTTTCACCTCCACGACGGACTAAGTGGAGATCATCGGCGTAATGTAGCAACAATGAGATTCATCCGAATGTCGGAAAAGTTTCCACTGATCGAAGGTCGAATCTCCATGGTCCATGCTCAGTGCAGTCGTAATTAACGATGTTGTTGGGTCCACGTGTGAACACTTAGGGGTGGTCTGCTGCGGAGCTCCATGTTCAACTATGCACAATGAACGGTGTGTTCCGAAACACTTGTGCGTGCACTATCACAATGCTATTTCGGCTGAGGTGCCACGGATCGCCATCTGCCATGTTTCACAGAGCAGACAAGGCTCCGAACCCCACGTTCTGTGAAGAGTCGTTGACACCCAGCTATCTAGCGCCTTGTGGTAGTTTCACTCTTCTTCTATCTCTCTCCGTAGGTGCTCACGTTAGTAGCACGTGAACATTTGACTACCTTCGCTGTTTTCTAAATACTTGCTCACAGGCTCTGCTTAGTAATAATCTCCCCTTCGTCAAAGTAGCTTATCTCAACGGATTTCCTCATTTGTAGCCCAGATCATGTCTAGGGCGATCTGCCGTCCGTGACTGCTCCACTTACATACACTACTGGACATTAAAATTGTTACACCAAGAAGAAATGCAGATGATAAACGGGTATTCGTTGAACAAATATATTATACTAGAACTGACATGTGATTACATTTTCACACAATTTGCGTGCATATATCTTCAGAAATCAATACCCAGAACAGTAATAATGACTTTGATATGGCTGGGCATTGAGTCAACCAGAGCTTGGATGGCGTGTACAAGTACAGCTGTCCATGCTGCTCCAACACGATACCACAGTTCATCAAGAGTAGTGACTGGCGTATTGTGACGAGCCAGCTGCTCGGCCACCATTGACCAGACGTTTTCAATTGGTGAGATATCTGGAGAATGTGCTGGCCAGGGCAGCAGCCGAACGTTTTCTGCATCCAGAAGGCCCGTACAGGACCTGAAACACGTGGTGGTGCATTATCCTGCTAAAATGTAGGGTTTCGCAGGGATCGAATGAAGGGTAGAGCCAAGTGTCGTAACACATCGGAAATGTAACGTCCACTGTTCAAAGTGCCGTCAGTCCGAACAAGAGGTGACCGAAGCGTGCTACCAATGGCACCCCATGACATCACGGAGGGTCATACGCCAGTATGGCGATGACGAATACACCCTTCCAATGTGAGTTCACCGCGATATCGCCAAACTCGGATGCGACCATCAAGATGCTGTTTTGCCATTCGTGCACCCAGGTTCGTTGTTGAGTACACCATCGCAGGTGCTCCTGCCTGTGATGCAGCGTCAAGGGTAACCGCAGCCATGGTCTCCGAGCTGATAAGCCATGCTGCTGCAAACGACGTCGAACTGTTGGTGCAGATGGTTGTTGTCTTGCAAACGTCCCCATATGTTGACTCTGGAATTGAGACGTGGCTGCACGATCCGTTACAGCCATGCGGATAAGATGCCTGTCATTTCGACTGCTAGTGATACGAGGCCATTGGGATCCAGCACGGCGTTCCGTATTACCCTCCTGAACCCACCGATTTCATATTCTTCCTACAGTAATAGGATCTCGACCAACGCGAGCAGCAATGTCGCGATACGATAAACCGCAGTCACGATAGGCTACAATCGGACCTCTAACAAAGTCGGAATCGTGATGGTACGCATTTCTCCTCCGTACACGAGGCATCACAACAACGTTTCACCAAGCAACGCCCGTCAACTGCTGTGTGTGTATGAGAAATCGGTTGGAAACATTCCTCATGTATGCACGTTGTAGGTGTTGCCACCGGCGCCAACTTTGTGTGATTCTTCTGAAAAGCTAATCATTAGAATATCACAGCATCTTCTTCCTGTCGGTTAAATTTCGCGTCTGTAGCACGTCATCTTCACGGTGTAGCAATTTTAATGGCCAGTAGTGTATTTTCGTTACCGCGTCACATGCCGTTAAAGCCACCATGCGGCATCCATCGTCGCAGTGGGCAGTGGTCATAATATTCTGGATCATCAGAATATGTTGCAGTGAGCTGACAAAAGGAACCACACACAGTTTGTCTTACTGCAGCAGGGTGTCTGACGTTTGGAAATGGCTCTCAACTTTCATCTGGAAAAGTAAGAAGCAAAGAAAGGAAGAATGGTAAGTGGAATGACGCTACGACGTATTTTGGAAATACGCCAAAATTACCTCTTGTGTCTATAACCTTTAACCAAAAGTTTAAGTATACAAAGAGTTATTAATATCGTAGCATTACTGGCGAAACCCTGATTTAAAAGCTGTCGGATAGTGACTGAAGCATTAAAAAAACATCTTCGTACGTTATACAGTCTGAAAAAGCATTAGACGAAATTTTCAGTAACGTCCCCTAAGCTTTTAAGAACTCATTAACAAGTAGGCATAACCTAAAAGAGTACCCCTTAATCGCTATGTCATCGTATAATGAAGCAGTCAATTCGCAAAACATTGTTTCACTTTATTTTTTCCATAACGGATGCCAAGTCGTAAATGATGAAAATATATATGAAATTGTAGGTTCAATAGCTGTTAACACTGAAAAACCTTGCTCTTTCGACAGGAGTCAATGTTTGGACTCTTAAAATATGAAACGTGGTTGAATCAACATTTTACCAAATCACTAATTTCTTTGATATATATATATATATATATATATATATATATATATATATATATATATATATATATATATTCCTAACTCCATACAAGTTGGTTACCTCAAATTTAGTACAGTATTTACTAAATCATGAGGAAAATGATGCCATTGCTGCAATATGTTCGGTAAGAGACTGATCTACTGTGGATGACACGGATCAAGGTAATTGTTTTCACTGAGTTAAACAAAAATGTTTAATCGAAGTGACTCGTCCGTTATGTATTTAGCTATCAGGCGACTATATTTGACGACAGAGTTTGGAAAGGCATATTTTCAACATAACTGATTATTCAAATAACACTTCATAAATGATGAGTACAGTACCGTTTAATCTAGGAAAAGATCCCAAGTAGCACAGCACTGCAGCGAGTTCTTCCCACCGATTGTGGCGGTGAATGTAGATGTCGTCTTCTCCCAACTTGTCGGCCATTCATTGAGCGCTATGAGGTTGCTCATCACTCACTCGCTGGTTACTTCTATTTTTCTTAGCCTGGATATTTGCTACCTTCTCCTGCCAGCCGTCAGGACACAGTACCCTCACACTGATGCATGTGCACTCACACAACACATATATTAATATCTGTGTAGGGCAGGAATAACATTCTGCCAGAAATGATTTTCATAGTTCAATTCGCTATTTTACGAACAAGGCATTAGTCAGATTTCCGTTTGTGTTCGGGCGAATATGTCCAATTTCCCCGCCTTAAACCCAGCCTGATGGGACCTTCGGCTGAAAAGAACCTCGACTCTTTATTGGGCCGGATGTCAGACATCCCGCACTGATCCTTGGAGTAAAGGCTAAAAACTGCCAAAAACAATTCACGACAAGAACTACTCCACGTGTCCAGCCAGCACTACGGCGCGTATCTCTCACAACAGGTGCCTCATGAATATTGAATAAAGCCCTGTCTCTCCGCTTATATACTAATGTTTTTGATGTTGTGTGGTCTTCAGTAGAAGGCAGGTTTGATGCAGCTCTCCATGTTAGTCTATTCTGTGCAATCGGTATCATCTGCGAATAACTCTCAAAACCTACGTCAATTTAAACCTCTTCTTCTTTCAGTCTCTCTCTACTGTTTCAAACCCCTTCCCTTCTTTCCTCCCCCCCCCCCCCTACAAACACATTTCACACACACTTTCTCGCTGTAATTTCTTTTTCCACACTTCAGTACAGTACCTACTTGTTATTCGACGATCTAATCTTCTATAGCCCTACGTTACAAAACCTTTTATTTTCTTCTTATCTGGGCTGCTTATGGCCCACGTTCCAATTTCATGCAAGGCTACACTCCAGACTAATAGCTCTATCTTTAAATACTTCCTAACACTTAAAGTGGTACTGGAAGTTAACCAACTTCTCCATATCTATAAATGATTTTCGTACTAAATCCAGTCTGTATCTTACCCCATCTACACCTTCAATGTCTTGTATCTCAAACCCATGGTGTAGTAGCAGCGTATTTAAACAAGTAAGCAAGACGTCAAAAGCCCCTTATTGGAATACAGCCACTGCTGAAACGTATAATCGAAATTATCAGCAATCGGGGCCAAAAACTATCGGTCTAGGATGTCTTCCTCATTCCAAATGACCTCCTCAAAGACTGCAGGGAAGCGGATAGGAGTTCAGGATTCTCTCTTGAACTCGGGGCAGGGAAGCTGTCCAAAACAGTTGAAGTATCACCAATGACCGACGACACGAGGATGCAGCAGGCAATAAAAGCCAATGCATTAAAGATACATAATGTATATCCACAGGACATGTGACCAGTAATCGAGAAAATGTCAAAATCTCTCCACTGGCCAAATATTCCGGGTTAGTCCCCCATGCGGATCACCGGCACAGGGCTGCCAAGGAGGATGTAGCCATGAGACAAAGATGGCATAATCTGCGAAGAAATAATTGTACGAGTTGGAGCATGAACACTATAAGTTTGAATGTAGTAGAGAAGCGATAAAATATGAAATGGCAAAATGCATAGGCTCAGTCTACATGTAGTGGGGTCAGTTAAGTGAAGTGAAGTGGAAAGAACCAACGCCGATAACGATAGTTCAAGTATACTTGCCTACTTCAAAAAATGATTCAAATGGCTCTGAGAACTATGGGACCTAACATCTGAGATCGACAGTACACTAGAACTTAGAACTACTTAAACCTAACTAACCTAAGAACATCACACACATCCATGCCCGAGGCAGGATTCGAACCTCCGACCGTAGCAGTCACGCGGTTCCGGACAGAAGCGCCTAGAACCTCTCGGCCTTGCCAACTTCCCAAGCAGAAGAAAGTTTATGAGATTGTTGTACAGATAATTCAGCGTCTAAGGGGAGATATAAATCTACTAATAATGGGGGATTGGAAAGCGGTTGCAGGGGAAGGAATAGAAGAATGTGTTAAAGGATAATACGATCTAGGCAGTTGGAGTGAGAGAGGCGAAAGATTGAGTACTACAATAAATTTCAGATACTGACAGTGAATACTCTGTTCGACAAGGACAGGAGGAGGAGGTGGTGTATTTGGAAAAGACATGGAGACGATGTAGACACAGATCTTAATTTAGGAATCACGAATAATAGACTAAGGTTTAAGGGAATCGTACAAAAGAATCAGTGTGAATGGAAGTGGGATACTGAGGTAATGAGCAAAGATGGTACGCGTTGAAGTTCGCTAAGAATACCGCAATAAGAAACACCAGAGTAGGTAGATAAACTGAAGAGGACATCTCTAAAAAGGTCACTCAAAGATGTTGGACAGTCAGACATTTGAACAAGGAAGGTAACTGAGAAGAAGAATTGGGTACCAGAACAAGTACTTTAATTGTTAGACGAAAGGAGGAGGTAAAAAAATGTGAAGGACTTAAGAAATAAAAAAATAGGGAGTGGGAGACAGTCTGTGCGAAATGGCTAAAAGATAAACTTAAAGAAATCAAAAAGGAAATGAACATTGGAAGGACTGACTCAGCATATAGAAAAGTCAAACCGACCTTCAGTGAAATAAATAAAAAACATTGGTGGTATCGTTGTGATTGTAAGAGAATTCCACTTTCAAAGGGAGAGGAGGGACCGGATGGGTGGAAAGGATAGACTGAAGACCTGAGTGAGGATGCGGACTTGTCCAAAGACTTCAAAGAAGAACAGACTGGTGTCTGTCAGAGAGAGGTAGAGAATCCTATATTAGAGTCAGAATTTAAATGAGCTCTGGATGCCTTGAGATCAAATAAAACACAAGTGATTATTACTATTTCTTCGGAATTTCTAAAATGGTTTGTGGAAATGGCACCCACATTACTGTTCAAGTTGGTGAGTATAATGTAAGACGGATGACGCACCATCAAATTTTCGAGAAAGAATCCAGAATGAGATTTTCACTCTGCAGCGGATTGTGCGCTGATATGTAACTTCATGGCAGATTACAACTATGTGCCGGACCGAGACTCGAACTCGGGAACTTTGCCTTCCCTGCGCAGGAGAGCTTCTATAAAGTCTGGAAGGTGGAGACGAGGTACTGGCGGTAATAAAGCTGTGAGGACAGGGCATGAGTCGTGCTTGGGTAGCTCATATGGTAGAGCACTTGCCCGCAAAATGCAAAGGTCCTGAGTTCGAGTCTCGGTCCTGCACAAAGTTTTAATCTGCCAGGAAGTTTCGAAAAAATGCCTTTTACAACTCCGAAAAAACAAGAGCAGAAGGCAGACGTGTTCTCAGCGAACTTCGACACGTACTATCTTTGCTCACTACTTCGGTATACCACTTCCATTCGCACTGATTCTTCTGTACGATTCCCTTAAACCTTAGTCTACTATTCGTGATTCCTAAATTAAGATCTGGGTCTACATCGTCTCCATGTGTCGTACAATCAGCTTAACATCTCGTGTATCTAAGCTGCTGAAAACATAAATATACAGAAAAACAGGAAAGAAAATCGAGGGTGCGTTAGATGATGATCAGTTCGTCTTTAGGAAGGTAAGGGCGTTAGAGTGGCAATTCTAACTTCGTGACATTGTGGAAGCAAGGATGCGTAAAAATCCAGGTACGCTCATAGGATTTGCTACCTAAAAAACTTTCTATTATGTGGATGATGTTTCAGATTCTGAGGAAAATAGGTATAAACTTCAAGGAAAGTCAAGTGATACACACTATGTACAAGAACCAAGAGCGAACAATAAGATTAAATGCCCAAGAAAGAGCGCTCGGATTCGAAACGAATGCGGCCTTGCTCCCTTGTGCACTGATGGAATTAAGGCACATTGGAGACTTTGATTAAAATTCATGGTTGTGAGGGGTCCACTTCTACGAGGAGCCAGATTTTGTAATAGTTATCACATGTACAAGAGACTGTATCTGTTATAACGCCGGAAATGCATATCCTCCTATTTCCATCTATTGCACTACAAATTTTTTTCCTTATTTTGTTACCTGAAGATATGAAATTTCTGTGTCTTTATATATATATATATATATATATATATATATATATATATATATATATATATATATATATATATATATTGTAATTTATATATTGTAATTGTTTTGGAAATATTATTTGTATTTTTACGCTGGTTCTGGCTTAGGGAAAACTATGCTATCGTACGATTGCATAGATAGGTCGTATGGAGAACCAAAGTGTTTAGGATCTTTGGTAGTGTTAACTCTGCCGCATGGAGCGCGAGCAGAGCGAGAGTCTGGCTGGAGTAGGGCGGTGGAGCAGGTGTGGTGTGACGCTCCCGCGAGTTGCCGCTCTTTCGGGGTTTGGCAGCATGTAATTGCGCGCGACTTGCTATGATAGTTTCTGACACGATGTCGCGGACGGGAAGCATTAGCTGGCGCACATCGAGAGCCCGTTTCGCCTGGTGACTGTGTCGAGAAGAAGGCGCGCCAACATCCAGCTTCTGCAACAGCGACAGCCGACAGTGAGTGACTGTCGCCACCTCCTCGATCCACGACTTCAAACCATCAATCAACCAGCAAGGAAGACTGGAAGCACGTAAAGTTTTAGAACTGTATGGCAGACCTCAGCTATTCAAACTGTTAAATTTTTCTCACTAAATTACAGCAACGTAGAATGAACCTTTGTTGCTCATTGTCCGAATTGCATTACCAAGCAGGGTCCCTTCCTTTTCCGGAATGAACCCGAGTGTCGTTGAAATTCTAACGCCAGCATTAAAGTAATATCATTCCATTTCACTGCTTTAAACTCAAAGTTCAGTTAAAGTATTCATAGCTGGCTACAATATTTAGATCACACAAGCACAAATTAAGAGTGCGGGTTTTTGTTACCATATTTTAGCTTACCTGTGGCAGCAGTCCAGCTTGGTACGTACTAAATTTGACTATTGTTAATTGTTCAGAATCATTTAATTCAAGCTCAAAGTTAAATCTCTTATTTTTAAATTGTGTAGATTCATGTAGCTTTTGAAATGATTGTTGAGGTAGCCCAAGACTAACCTTACTTTATTGTATTTCGTAGTGCTTCAGAAACAAAGATCGCTATTAATTTCGGTCACTAAATTTACTTTCAATTTTCCGGTTTTATTAATTCTTTTGCAAAATTAAGTCAGAGTGTGGTGAAATTTATTACTTCTGAAAAACATTCAGTTTTCACACAACACATGTCAACCTTCAGTTGCCACGCTTTTAGTGCTAAATATATGTGCATTAATCTTTCATTTTTAGTTATTATAGTAGTTGTCCATGGAACTGGCGACCGTAATTTTCCCCAAATCTCAAATATCTAACTAACGCCAATTAATTGTTAACGTAACGCCCGCACATTTACTTTCTATATTAACTTTACCCCTTTTCAAAATTAATTTCCATCAATTTCATTTGCATTTTTCCTTTCATTTAGATGTAACCCTTTCCTCCCTCTTTACCGACAGATTAAGTTCGGTGACGATTGCTTTTTCCAAATTTCCATTAGGTACACGCAGTTTAATTTTTCACTGTCATTAAGGTCGATAAGTGAGGGGGAGGTTACACTGTGACACCACTGAACCAAAGATATTCCCTGTGGGGCAGAATCGATTGTAAGCAGGGGTGAGCGAAGTGCAGCAGTCGGTTGCTGTCTCACTCTGTTAAAGGTAGGATGGTCACTTTAAGCTAGTGGCTAGCTGTGCGAATTAAGCTGTTGGCCTATGGACGCAGCATAATACAGTTACGTAAGGTAATGAAATTCTGTTGTTTAGTTTTAAGTATGCAGCAACGAAATGTGGATTTTGCTAATTCTAGTAGTACTGTCCCTTGAATATAGGAAAAAAGTAACTTACATCAGATTTAATGTATAGATTGATTTGGTATGCCCAATTTGTAATTTTTTGTGTATTTTGAAACCTGATACAGGGGAGCTAAATTTGGGAACAGTGTCAGACCTTTTGTCATGTAACAATCCTAGTATTGTTAACTACATCAGTAAGTGCAAAGCGTAGAACAGCCGAGAAGTGAAGGAGAACCTCAATTCTGAATACAGGTTTCAAACTGAACGAGTCAGCCTTAGCATACACCTTATCAGTACCTCATCCTCATCCACCTCGTGTTTATTAAAATCCAACGAATATTTTTAAAAGAAATGATTTTTCAATCAGAATCTGAAGAAAATTCAACGTGCCAGAATTAGAAAAGTATTAATGTTTGTAACAACTTTAATGCGGGCAGCATTGCACAGCGCTGAGCCAATACCCAAAATTATCACTCAACGTTTGCTAGGTTATTTATTTATCAACTAATCTATTGACATTATTCGTATCAAGCTATTTTACGGCCGCAAATGCACTTCGCTGAGCCAAGACTGAATATTTTCTATGCCTAGTGTGGAGGGAACAGAATACCGTCTTACATTTGTTGCGACTCAAGAGCAAAAAAAAAAAAAAAAGTAAAAAAAAAGTTTCATTGTTTATTTGCATAACATGTTATTGATCACAGCCTTGGAACTCGGTGGTCACGAGACTAAATTTCAGAGGGATTGATCTGGTTTTCCAGATTAAGTTGTTTAACTTCTCTTTGGATTACAGTAAAGCTGATTAAGCACACCATTTACTCAACAACACATTACACTGTAACTTACCGTATGACAGACATGACGCACTGTATATCCATTAACAGAAGCAAATAATAAGTTATTTAAGAACATTACACGGTGCGAAAATATCAATGAGAATATTCACTGATGAAGATTAGTATTAGCAAATTCACACCATGATAGTGGCCTATAAGAAACTTATCAAGTTGTTGGACACTTTCATTATGTATTACCTATACGGGCATTATTGGCAGTTATAAGAGGTGTTATTGAATGATATCCCTGTTGCTGTCGTCTGTGAAATTGAATATGAATTACAGTACGTGCTGAATGGAAAGAACAGTCTAGTGAGTGAAGAAAATTGGTTGATAGTAAACTGGAGAAAAGACAAAAATTCTGGGATGTAGCCGAAATGAGAATATCAAGAACCGTAACATGAAAATTGGTTTTCACGAAGCAGACCAAGTTAGGGACTTACGCTACATTGCCGCAAGGGGTAGCCGCGTTCGGTCTTGGGCGTCGTGCCGCGGTTCACGCAGCTCCCCCCGGTCTGAGGTTCGAGTCCTCCTTCGGGCATAGGTGTGTTCATAGCGTAAGTTTGTTTAAGTTAGAGTAAGTAATGTGTAAGCGTTGGGGCTGATGATCTCAGCAGTTTGGTCCCATAGAACTTACCACAAATATCCTATTTTTTCTGCTACATTGGAAGCAAAACAACCCATTACGGACGAAGCAAGGAGGGCGTAACGAATAGTCTAGCACAGTTGATGACACTATTTCAGAATACACGTTTGAAGCACGGCATTACATGGTAGTGAATTATGGAAAATGAAAAAGCGGAACACTAGAGAATCGTAGGGCTTAAGATTTGGTGCTACAGAAGGGTGTTGAAAATCATATGGAATAATATGATAAGGAATGAGGAGTTTCACCGCTGAATCGGCCAAGAAAGGAATGTAAAGAAAACTCTGATAGTAAAAAAAAAAGAACACGTGTTCAGCACCAGGAAATAACATATGAGTGGTATTCATCCTACAATATTTTTCAAAGACTGAATGAACCCTGTCGAACCTCTCTTGCGAGTCCTCTGTGCCTCTTTAACTGACACATAAATGCACTTACGTACTACACCCACAATAACTATGCCGTTGTTACTCACATTAACAAAGTAGGACATGCTTTAGTCATCGTAAGTAATAATATAATAAAGCTTCACATACCAATCAAAGGTCACAAGCTGAACGTTAATGAGGGACTGGAATATTTTATTAGCAACAGAAGACATGGGCGGAACGCACTCAGTGACAAAGCTGAGACAGTGGCAATAATCTCTTTCAGAAGCTTCTCAGGAATTCGAGAAGATGCCCATTAACTTTTACTACACCTGCTTTGAAGTGACATAAAACAACTCCCAAATCACCAAACGGAAGCGTTAGTAGAATAAAAATGTAGCAATGATATTCTTAAACAGATAGGTTGCGTATCTTTGATTCGCAGTGTAAATTAATAATGAATGCTCTTTGACTTAGAAGATACTGTATTTCTACCAATGTACAAACTCGACACGATGTATGCAGTTCTTTCCTGTTTCTCTGGCATATAAATGTGAAAATTTATGTTTATGACGAAACTCGGAGTTCTTTCTGCTAAAACATATTGTAAGTAGGTTCATTATTGTTTAAAATTTTGTAATCATTGTGTTACACTACATTAACAAGTGCTAAGTATACCTTTTCTGTAGATCATTGAAACTCAAAACAGACAAGTGGTTACATCCAGCAAACAAAATGTGATATTACAACTGAAGATGTGGGTTTAAATCATTGAAACGTGTCGTGGGAGAAAATAAAATGTGAGTGACAAAGACAGTTGTTTTACTTACCCTTTGTTTCCTGAAAACCCACAACATGAATCAACTTGTCTCTGTTGTTGCGCTGTCAGGGACATCGCCATCGCCATAGTCGATGCCATCGTTTCGTGTTTATTTCTTTATTCATGCAAAGTATGAGTAGGATACGCTACTTCTACTAATAAAATTTATATATTTTACTTACAGTTACTTGTACTATCGCATCGCACGAAAGTAGGGATTCATCTACTTTCATGTTGCAGAACATGCTGGCTTTGCAGAACGAACAGCAACATACTTCGTTGAGCGTGAGACATGTCAACATCAGATTTGGAGTGACAGCGCTCGTTTATCTGAAGTACTGCAAAATATATCTCTTATCTGCTGTCACCTTTCTCGACTATCTGGTACAGTGAAACTGACTTTCTAGCAGTGGAATTGCGTATGTTGTTTATTGTGGAAAATTTGGAAATTTGTGGTAGGTACTATGGGTTCAAACTGATGGTCATCAGTCCCTTCTGCACTACTTAATCTAACTGTAACTAACTTAGGCTAAGGACAACATACACACCCGTGCCCGAGGGAGGACTCGAACCTCCGACTGGAGGACCCGGTCAAACCGTGACAAGATGCCGTAGACCGCACGGCTACACCGCGCGGCTGTTTATTGTGGAGGAATGGAAAACATAGGTAGAGTTGATTTCAAAAATGGTGTTACGAAATCATGCTTTTCTCTTCATATGCCTCTAGTAAGAAACTGTGTAAATAAAAATAAAAATTCTTATTCGTAATGCTTCAGTTTCTCAAAGAATGCTGTTGTGACGCCATATTTAATTCCATAGATTATTAGTAGTAAAAAGATATCAGTTTTGGTGGGAATATAAACGCTTATTCAGAAGTGAATTTGAAAATGGTACACTCGCTTAAGAGATTTACTGATTTTGAACACTTTGTTCCTTTTAAAATGTATGGTAACTATGATAGAACTATTTCTGTTACAGAATGACAAACAGGCCTGATTGCTACATCAACTAAATAGTATCATATTTTGTATAGTTTATCCATAAAATGTAACTGAGTACCATTTTAATTCAATTAAGGCGGATACAGCAGTCAAAATTTCAGTGACTAACGATGATATCTCAAATATTAGTTCAAAATGTAACAAACTACTGTTTACAATAGACGAAATGCTAAAACGTGTTGACGATTATGACTAAACCGGTAAGTTTCCAAATCTGCAGCATTTAAACAGCTGATTCTAGCACTTACACCTAATGTCAGTGGCACCGAAACTATGAATACCGCACTTAAACAGAGTCGCCGAAGAGTGGAACTGCCATCAACAATCTGGCTGCAATCAGATCCAATAATATTGCGAGTTGTAGCCCCAGTTATGACGGACAAAGTGCAGAAGAAGGGCTGACGACACTCCAGACACTCCATTCATCCGAAATGCTATGCCACGCTAAATGTACATCTACCTGTGATTTCGCTGCTTATGCGGACACTAAAATTGCAGAGTGGTATGGAAAGTAATACTAGACCTCCTGCACCATCAGTCAGTTTGTTGATCTCCATAAATCTGCTCGGGGCAGGACGTAAGTTATTACAACAGCAAAACAACTGTAGTCGCTTTAAAGGTACGTGCTATATTCAAACTGAACATATTCAACTCTCTTCTTGGAGAATAAGCATTGGAAATTCAATACTCGGTGTATTGCCTCCTACCTTCACGTTTCGGTGCGTGGTTCTTGATGTTTTCTCTTGGTATCTGTGCTGTGAAAACTATTCACTTCTAGAATACTTGGGCCACCAACTATGAGCAACTCTAGGCTATCAGCATTAGCCCATTGCTGAATAACAAACGTTAACCGATGAAGCAAAAGCAAAGGAAGTAACTTAAAACAGTACCTAGAAGAGAGTTACCGCCTCCACGCAACCAGGAGGATTCCGAAACAGTGGTCACCCCAAACCCAACTCGCGCATGTCACACATGACATTCTGAGAGCCATGTATCGAGATAGTCAGGTGTATGCAGTTTACATACTGGTAGCTTTCGCATAATATGTCATTGTCCGCAGCTCGTGGTCGTGAGGTAGAGTTCTCGCTTTCCACGCCCGGGTTCCCTAGTTCGATTCCCGGCGGGGTGAGGGATTTTCTCTGCCTCGTGATGACTGGGTGTTGTGTGATGTGCTTAGGTTAGTTAGGTTTAAGTAGTTCTAAGTTCTAGGGGACTCATGACCATAGATGTTAAGTCCCATAGTGCTCAGAGCCATTTGAACCATAATATGTCATTGCCTAGTAACGTAATTCGATAGGGAAAATCTGCAGGTGTTAGTTCTGTCGGTAGAGAGTTCCATTCCTCCACCAGCGCGAGTGACAAGTGGTGGATGGTCGTTGGTGAATGTGTACGTGCTGTAATGCGTCTTAACAACGCAACCCACACGTGCTCGATGGGACTTAAATCGGGGAAACGTATAGGCCAATCTGAGAACCAAATATCCTCTCGGTTCAAGAGCACCTCCACCTGCACAACACGATGCGGTCGTGCCCTGTTATCCATAGAAAATGGCAAAATGCGAGTAGGATTCGCGGTTATACACACACACACACACACACACACACACATATATATATATATATATATATATATATATATATATATATATATATATATACAGGGTGTTACAAAAAGGTACGGAAAAACTTTCAGGAAACATTCCTCACACACAAGTAAAGAAAAGGTATTATGTGGAGATGTGTTCGGAAACGCTTAATCTCCATGTTAGAGCTCATCTTAGCTTCATCAGTATGTACTGTGCTTCCTCGATTCACCGCCAGTTTGCCCAATTGAAGGAAGGTAATGTTGACTTCGGTGCTTGTGTTGACATGCGACTTACTGCTCTACACTACTAGCATCAGGCACATCAATACGTAGCATCAACAGGTTAGTGTTCATCACGAACGTGCTTTTGCAGTCAGTGCAATGTTTACAAATGCGGAGTTGGCAGATGCCCATTTGATATATGGATTAGCACGGGGCAATAGCCGTGGCGCGGTACGTTTGTATCGAGACAGATTTCCAGAACGAAGGTGTCCCGACAGGAAGACGTTCGAAGCAATTTATCGGCGTCTTAGGGAGCACGGAACATTCCAGCCTATGACTCGCGACTGGGGAAGACCTAGAACGACGAGGACACCTGCAATGGACGAGGAAATTCTTCGTGCAGTTGACGATAACCCTAATGTCAGCGTCAGAGAAGTTGCTGCTGTACAAGGTAACGTTGACCGCTTCACTGTACGGAGAGTGCTACGGGAGAACCAGTTACTTCCGTACCATGTACAGCGTGTGCAGGCACTATCAGCAGCTGATTGGCCTCCACGGGTACACTTCTGCGAATGGTTCATCCAACAATGTGTCAATCCTCATTTCAGTGAAAATGTTCTCTTTACGGATGAGGCTTCATTCCAACGTGATCAAATTGTAAATTTTCACAATCAACGCGTGTGGGCTGACGAGAATCCGCACGCAATTGTGCAATCACGTCATCAACACAGATTTTCTGAGAACGTTTGGGCAGGCATTGTTGGTGATGTCTTGATTGGGCCCCATGTTCTTCCACCTACGCTCACCAGAGCACGTTATCATGATTTCATACGGGATACTCTACCTGTGCAGCTAGAACATGTGCCTTTACAAGTACGACACAACATGTGGTTCATGCACGATGGAGCTCCTGTACATTTCAGTCGAAGTGTTCGTACGCTTCTCAACAACAGATTCGGTGACCGATGGATTGGTAGAGGCGGACCAATTCCATGGCCTCCACGCTCTCCTGACCTCAACCCTCTTGACTTTCATTTATGGGGGCATTTGAAAGCTCTTGTCTACGCAACCCAGGTACCAAATGTAGAGACTCTTCGTGCTCGTATTGTGGACGGCGGTGATACAATACGCCAGTCTCCAGGGCTGCATCAGAGCATCAGGGGTTCCATGCGACGGAGGGTGGATGCATGTATCCTCGCTAACGGAGGACATTTTGAACATTTCCTGTAACAAAGTGTTTAAAGTCACGCTGGTAGTCCGTAGCTCGTGGTCGTGCGGTAGCGTTCTCGCTTCCCACGCCCGGGTTCCCGGGTTCGATTCCCGGCGGGGTCAGGGATTTTCTCTGCCTCGTGATGACTGGGTGTTGTGTGCTGTCCTTAGGTTAGTTAGGTTTAAGTAGTTCTAAGTTCTAGGGGACTGATGACCATAGATGTTAAGTCCCATAGTGCTCAGAGCCGAATCACGCTGGTACGTTCTGTTGCTGTCTGTTTCCATTCCATGATTAATGTTATTTGAAGAGAAGTAATAAAATGAGCTCTAACATGGAAAGTAGGCGTTTCCGAATACATGTCCACATATCAAATTTTCTTTCTTTATGTGTGAGGAACGTTTCCTGAAAGTTTAGCCGTACCTTTTTGTAACATCCTGTATATATACATAGTGATTATAATTATACTTTCAAATCACTATAAAAATGACGTTAACCTTCAGCGAAATATTATCTGAGAAGGGGGAAAACGAATGGCAAAAGAAAAATATTATGAAAATGTAGCAATAGATGGCGCTTTAAGAGAAATAATTTAAGAGTGGTGGACTACAATTGACAAATGAATCACGTCACAGTGCCTAATGAGTACGTTTGAGGTTAATCAAACTCTACTACTCAGTGTGCATGGGTGAAGGGTGTGATACTGCTAGTTACGTAAGCCCTGAGTCCAAAAATCGAATAAAAAGCATCACTTACATCGATATTTAATTGTCATGAGGCCAAAAACCGAATAAAAAGCATAAGTTACATCGCTTTTTAAGTGTACTGAGGCCAAAAGCCGCATAAAAGTCATGAATCAAAATCAAATAGGATTATTAATTTCCGTGTGACTGGCGCAAACATCTTCAGTATACTGTCCACCGTTTTCTGCAAAAAGCTGAAATCGAGACACAGCATGTTAGACAACTGATGAAAGTGGGTCACGTTCAGAATGTGTTGCGCAATGTGTGCTTCCAATGCAGCTAAGTTTGCAACTGGAACGCTGAACAGAACATCTTTCAGATAGCCCCACAGCCAGAAGTCACACTGATTAAGATAAGGTGGTCGGGACGGTTAGGCTGTAGGGAAATGTCCGCTGATAGTTCTAGCATTTCCGAAATGGCGCTTCAGCAGCTACTTAACTGGATTTGCATTGTTCTGAAGTGTGCCATCTTGCATAAAAATTATCCCATCCACTCATCCCCGCTGGCGGAGAGCTGGAATTACGTGGTTGCGCGAAAGACACTCATAACGCTTACCAGTGACGGTACAGGTAAGAGGACCAATAGCACCTGTCTCTTCGAAAAAATATGGCCCTATGATAAATGATGCCGTAAACTCGCACCACACAGTGACCTTATCCGGACGAAGCGGTACTGGTTGATTTGCCTGTGGATTTTCCGTTGCTCATATTTGACATTTCTGTGTACTGATATATCTTGTCAGATGTAAGTGGGCTTCGAGTGTCCACAAAATCTTCCACGGCCAATTATTGTCCACCTACATACTGGCAAGAAATCCTAAAGCAAGGGTCTCTCTTGCTGGTAGGTCAACGTCAACAGCAAGCAGCTCGAGCACATCGGTAATTTTGAATGGATAGCAAGGGAGAATATTTCTGAGGATTTTACGCACCGTGCTTACGGGAATGTCCAATGTTCGGGAAATTTTCCGTGCACCACACGTTTGCACACCACCATTCGTCTCCTCCTGTACTGCTGTGGGCACTGCTTCCACGGACGTCGATTTAGTTCGTTTCCTCCCTCAACCAGGTTGCACAACAAAAGAACCCGTCTTTTCGAATTTCCGAATCATTTTCTCTAGACCCGCGGCAGTCATCGGACCAAAGCCTTTTTTCAAACACTTCAGCGTCCGGAACGTCTGCAGAGTGGCGTTTGCACAGTCATCATTCTTGTAAAACAGCTTTACAAGCAAAGCGCGATCCTGCATTGAGACAGTCGCAGACGTGAAAGGATGAAAATCCGTGTACCCGGCGTGTTTATACCCACTTCAATGGGTCATGCGCATGACAATTGTTTCCATTTACGTATTCTGACACACACAACGCCTTCTACTGATAAATTTTCATCCAATTTTTTCCCGCCATACGTTTTCCCCCTTTTCCGACAATATTCCGTTGCAATTGGACGTTATTCTGGCCAGTGGTGTTATTTCTATAGCGCTTTGGAAATTTAACTTTAATTATAACTACCCTGTATATATAGTTCATCCATCCTGGGAATGGAGAATCTCCAACTTTTAGCTTGGTATGGATATCGCCACTAGCAACTTATTGCTTCCAGCAATTTCCAGACCGTATCCAAATCTCTACAGTAGTTCTTCAGAGTAACGTGGACATAAATAAAAAAGCGAGCAGCGGATTCCAGTTTAGCCGTGCGGAGAGAGAAGATGTAACGAACATTTCTTATGGACTTCATAAAACACTACTAGAACTTACATTTTATGTTGTACTAATGTTCATCTACGAATATTATGCTTTTCTCTGAAGATGAACGCATGTATATTTAAATGGAAATAATATATTTTTATGTGACGTGATTACAGTTTAACAAGTTTCAGATTTTTTTATTTCCTTGTACTGTGAAACACTACTTCCAGCACATTTTTATGATTCTAGGTGAGTGGGAAGTACCCTATAGTTGTTGATGAGTGAGTTTGCGAGTTTGAAAACTAAACAGAAATGGCCGAATCTTTTTCCCGCTGACTTAGAAGCCCAAGTTTTTACAGGGCCAAGGGACCGTGGAGCTTGCTAGGCGACTTAAATCTATCTGAACCTGATACGCCGACCGGTTCCAGAGAAAGGCGGTTCTTGTCAAATGGTTCTAATGGCTCTGAGCACTATGGGACTTAACTTCTGAGGTCATCAGCCCCTAGACTTAGAATTACTTGAACCTAACTAACCTAAGGACATCACACACATCCATGCCAGAGGCAGGATTCGAACCTGCGACCGTACCAGCAGCGCGGTTCCGGACTGAAGCGCCTAGAAACGCTCGGCCACAGCGGCCTCCGGTTCTTAATAACGGATGGACAGAAGATAAAAATTATTTTGAAATGATAATTAAATCAAGACCCTAAGCTGTCGACAGGTGTTGGTACACATCAACGGAGATAGTTGAAAATGTGTGCCCCGACTGGGACTCGAACCTGGGATATCCAGCTTACGTGGTAGACGCTCTATCCAGCTGAGCCACCGAGGGAACAGAGGATAGTGCGACTGCAGGGATTTATTCCTTGCACGCTACCCGTGAGACCCACATTCCCAACTTAGTGTCCACACACTACATTCGTAGTGCCCCTGCCCACTACACCCATTTCTATCGGCAGACAATCTTACCGAGTCCCGTAAGAGTGCGGGCAATAAGTGTGCATCCAGAACAGAAGAAGAATGTCAATGGCCGGTTAACTTTAACAATATGAAGATGGTATCTGTTCTTTCGGACATGTCTGAAAGAACAGACACCACCTTCATATAAAAACTATTTTGTTCGTGCGATATGGTTACTAGCTCATAATTATGGATTTTTTTTTCATATACTCGTAGTGTGATAACTTGCTGTACCCCAGTTTCATGATTGCAGGTCGTCTTGAAATACCGTACAAATTTTGATGTACGAGTTTTTGAGTATCAAACAATATGACATAAATTGCCGTAGCTTTAGATTGAAATGAATTAGATTCTTAACACCTTTACACAATTGAAGGACCATAAATTTGTAATTGATACTGCTAACGGCTCCTGAGGATAAGGATTCTAAACATTCGGACGTACAGGCCGACGGACGTCAAAGCGATCCCATAACGGTTCGGTTCATAGAGACTGAGAAATGGAAGACTAACAGCAGAAATTAAGATTCAACGTCCAGTGTATTGGGCGATAAAGAGTGGCACATCTAATAACAGAAGGCAGCTCTTTGAGTTGGACATCATTTTAGTTCTGTATTTCAAACAGGGCTCGTAGAAGGGAGCGTAAGTCCATTAATCTGAAACAAGGATTGACTGTCCAGGCGGGTCGACATTCTGAGAGAAGACAGGGCGTGGAGGTTTATACAGTGCGGGCAGTGAATTTAGAAGGCCGCAGAGATTTCTCTTTCACATCGCGTTGTAAGCGGATAAAATTGGTCCACAAGCAGTTCCCAATGAGAATTAAAAAGCTTTCTAATACAGCTAGAAGTTTATAAATTAAATCAAATAAGGGCGTTCACACACACGCGCGCGGGCCCGCGTGATGCTGAAGCGTGGTTGAAAATAAGACACGCTGAATTCAATTTACTCTGACGAAGGGAGCCAAAGCATATCTCATATTCTAGATTAACTTTCTGCCTCTACGTCTGTCTTTTGGAATTGAGTGCCACTTTTCTCTTCCTTTCACTTTTCTCTGGGTATGCTCCAGCGCTCTCCCCTTCACAGTACTTTCAACGCAGTTGGAGAGGGAGGCGAGGTAAGTCTTATCTTGGTTGCGCGTCTCTCTGTAGCTCCGTAGGTAACGAATTGCCTTCTCCGCTCTTGGTCAAAAAGACAGAGTTGTACGCAGAACGTTTCTTTTCCCTCATGGAAAAAGACCACGTGCAACCTCAGGTTGTGTGTTTTATCTTTCGAAGTTGACTGCAAGTTTGTAAAATTGGTAAAAATCTGTGTATTTATCTACATATCAAGTGTGTGTGTGTGTGTGTGTGTGTGTGTGTGTGTGTGAGTGAGTGAGTGGTGTGCGTGTGCTATGTTGCATGACTAAAAGATGTCACAAACGCAAATGACACTAAAACCTTTTACGATTAGAAAAAGAAGATTCCTCATTGACGATTCAGATTTCTCAGAATTGGTGCAGAGAATTTTGTTTTAGGATGTTTCATACACTGATGAGGGAAATTACGCATCAGCGTCACATGAAGAAGAAGGTGCTAGTGGAAAAGCAGAAGAAGATAATTTACTTGCCGCATCAGCATCACGTTAAGAGGATGGTGATAGTGGGAAAGTAGAAGAAGATAATTTACTTGCTGATTCCGATGACGACACAGATGACGCTGATTATCAGTCGTAATATGAAGATGAATAGGACGCTGACACTGACAGTGATTATGAAGACAGCAGTGGGCATCTACGCCCCTAACAACAAGAAGAAGCAATCGCAGTAGCGGCTGAACGAAATCCCTGAAATTTACGAGTACTTAGTTGCAGATGGTTTTGAATGACACTCGTAACCTCGTAGTAACACAGTAAGAACAAAAAGAGGTAATGTTCTGACTGCGATTCCGGGGGTGAAGGGTCATGCCTATGGTCTTGGGAGCAAACCAACAGCCTAACAACTTTGGGACTTGTTAATTGATAAAGTGATCACTGACGAAATAGTCTTAGGGACCAACAAGGAACTGGTTTCAGCTCATGAAATAATAAATAATAGCACTTTGAAGAACGAATGCGCTAGACGAAACGCGAAAAATTTACTGAGAAAGTACCGAAACATCAGTTTTCATGAAATACATGGTTCCTTTTGACGTTTTTAGCTTGCTTCGTCTTACAAAGCAACTAAGTAACATATGAAGTCTTTTTTTCTCTACTGAAATTTCAGGAAGATCAATTTTCCGTGCTGTTATGTTGGCGAAACGGTTTCAAGTTTTAAGTGCGGCCACCAGGTTTGATAACGCAAAAACAAGAGTGAGGAGAGGACTAAGTGACCCAACTGCGTCTATTTCGTTCCTTTTTCGAAAGGTTCGTAAGATTTTTTCAATCCCGAATGAGCCTCAGCAGTTCTGTTTGCTTTGACGAAATGTTGGTACCGTTTCGAGAAGATGTAAATTCGATCAGAATATGCCAAGGACACCTACGAAGTATAGCCTCAAAGTTCTCACTGATGCGAGAAATTCATATTTTTGTAACGCTTATGTGTATGATATTGCACTGAATGCAGGAGAAACACAACTGTCAAACCCAACACCATCAGTCCTACGACTAGACATCATAATAAAAAACACAAGAAGGAACATAACTGCTGATAATTAGTTCCGTTCTCTTGAGTTGTTTAGGGAGCTCACACAGCGAGGGCTAACCCTAATAGCAAACAAAACAGGAAAATACCAGATATGCAAGCTTCTAAGAGGAGAATTCCGAATGATGCAAAATTTTACTTTGTACAAGATATGACACTATTGTCATTTGAACCTGGAAAAAATAAAAACGTGCCACTGATCTCCACCACCTTTCATGACAAAGCTCTGGATGGTTCAGCTGGAAAATCGAAACTGATTACGTACTACAACAAAACAAAAGATTGGGTAGACGCACTCAACAGAAAGTGTTCTGTTATTTCTTCGAAGACAAAAGCATTGAGATGGCCTATGGCGCTATTTTATCATCTGTGCCATATCTTCGGAGAATAACATCCATTAATGTTTCTCTGCGGTTGACACAGATACAAATACAGCAGATGTGCTGAAAGAAAGAAAATGAGGAGAAAACGAGTGCCGAACAAACTTTGCCATTGAAAAAGAAGATGAGAAACATATGAAAGTCTTGCGATTGGAAACTGAAGAGTGAAATTCGACAAAACTGCAATACATGTACAGCTATTATTTGCAGCGAACATGCATATATGTCTAGATTATATTCTCCTTGTTCAAGAATACGAAGAAGGAGAGTGTCGACATTTCAACTGAAGGCTAAAATGATCTCATTTTGATTGTGGTAGGGAGTTATGATTTTGTTTTCTATTGACAAGATTGGTGTTTGCTTCGACAAACGTTTCGTGTGTGTTAAAAAAGTTCAAATAATAATGTGAAAGCTGTATTCTTTCATGCCAATTGTTTTCATAGTGAGTTACCTTTTTCTTTCCTGTTTCAAAGTTTAAAAATGTGAAAGCGGTTTTTTAATCATAAATTGCAGTTCTGCTGCACGTACCTAATTATTGTTTCTACCTCACGTCACTTGTTTATTACGTTTAATCCACTAACAGCGTATATTTAAGTTTCAAAATTTTGTAAAATTTTAAATTGAAAAAAAAAAGATTTGTGCAGATTTGTGACAAAATTAATTACAAATTGTTATTACCGTCAGGAAAAATTTTACTTACTCCAAATGGTAGGGACTTTGGAGGGAGGAGTGGGCGAATGTTGTATTGAATGTGTTTTAAGACAATTAGATGGTAGAGATGCAGAAAAGACCTCAAACGTGGGCATCCCCGTATTGAAGACCGAGTCTAAACTTAATGTTCCGTAAGGGGGGGGGGGGGGGGGGCAGTGTACGGAAACTGGAAATTTACGGTAAGTTCCTATGGGACCATACTGCTGATGTCATCGGTCCCTAGGCTTACACTCCCTTAATCTAACTGAAACTAACTTACGCTAAGGACAACACACACACACACACACCTCTGACCTCGAACCTCGGACGGGGCTAGCAGCGCGAACCGTGACAAGGCGCCCCAGACCACGTGGCTACCCGTTACGGTGGCAGGGGTTATGGGCTGAAGGTTAAGATCACGTGTGTTTTCTACAGTTACTTGTTAGTTTGTCCGGTAATGTACTTAACTGTGGCTTTTATCCATCAAACGACACTAAAAAAAATTGAAGAATCTTACAGCTAACAAAGTTAGTGTTAGGTATTATTAAATGGCAAGATAATTATATAATGTAGCTCTTTGTTCCGAAAATGGAGGTATTATCATTGCTTAGTTTTCTTGGGGGAACGCATCTAAGATCTTAGGTTTCCCTATTTACTTCAGACACATTCGCTTGACAACATTTCTTTAAATTAATTTGTAACTGTGGAGATTACATCTTACTATCTATTGTGATACGTTGCGACTGTTTTACTGCTCTACATATGCTAGATGTATAAGTCCAGAAAGTACCTACTGTCTCAGCTGCAGGAGACTATGGTGGGGGAGAAGAAGTGGGGTTTGACAACAACCAACATCTTGAGAGCAATAGGGGATAGAGTCTTATGTCGTAGCGGCCCCTTACATTTAGAGAGCCCGCAGAACCGACCTGGAAGAAGGGTTGCTAACCCACTTTCAGTAGCGCGGAAGATCACCAGCGGACAGATACAATAACAGACTTTCCAAATAAACACGGAACTACTTCACCAGGCAGCATGTGACAGTGTTCCACCAATCGGAACTCATATGACTGAGGCAGTACTCCTCTGACCTGGCTTTATAAGCACGCCTAGACCATGAGACCGGTGCTGCAGAGCGGCGTATTGTGCTGCTACCAGCCCGCCCCCCTCCCACTCCCCGTGAGGGGGGAATTGAAAACCAATAAAGAAAAAAAAAGACAGATCGGCAGTGTTTACCAACCGCTAGGAACGGCTCCGGCCAGTACTTGCCCGACCCTAGTATTCATTCGCCGAAGCATTGTAGTAGCACGTTGTATTTTGTATTGTGTAGAGTAGATTTTGGTCAATCTTTCCCCTCCATTGTCTAGTTTCCTTATTTGGTTTGTCACCACAAGAGTTGTGGGTCGTTCTTGCGTTTGGGAAACTTAGAGTAAGCAAGAAGGAGTTTTTCTTCTGACAGTTATTTTTTACTGCCGCCCGCAGGACACATTCAGTTTGCACGAGATTCGTAATCATTAATTTACTATCTAGCAGGTAATGCTCAGCTGCATTCTGGACTCTCATTTTCAGCCCTTCCTTTGATATGCCGGTAACATGAGGTAAAAGACAAAAGATGAATTTTAGGGGCAGCGTGATTGACTATTTCAAAACTCAGAGCCATGAGACTATTTCAGTTATAAGGAAGATTGTAAACGCCGAAATAGTTTTCACGATAATGGCTCCAGGCACACAAGTTTCAGATCAATAGGTACTGGATATTATGGCTTTTCTAAACTGAAAGACATATGTCTGGCTGTGTAGTGCGAGATAGCTTTGCGGAACACGCGACTTCTGTTCGTGGAGTAGAATGGGAGGGGTGAGGGGGGGAGGGCGGTGGCAAATGCTCTGGGCTGCACCACGCTGAGCCCTTAGCACATGTAAGTAGCCAGCCGGTGTGGCCGAGCGGTTCTAGGCGCTCCAGTCTGGAACCGCGAGACCGCTACGGTCGTAGGTTCGAATCCTGCCTCGGGCATGAATGTGGGTGATGTCCTTAGGTCAGTTAGGTTTAGGTAGTTCTAAGTTCTAGGGGACTGATGACCTCAGATGTTAAGTCCCAGCGTGCTCAGAGCCATTTGAACCACAAGTAAGTACTAATATTAAAAGAAAATACTTCTTCCAGAAGTACTCCTTAGAGTCAGCAATGTTTCACTTGTCTGCTCAAAGATGAAGCTACTGATGTGTATTATGGAAAACTATATCACGACGCTACTAATGTGTGACACAATTTACATTGTTGCTTTTGTGCTGTATCTGCTTTATATGTGCAGTTTTTCTGAATTCTTCTGGAAAGTAAAACATGTTTTAGTAGTTACTTTTGTGGTATAGCTACAATGAAACAGCCTTTTTATAGAGCAACAATACGTTACAGTGTAGTGCTTTTTTGATCACAGAATGGTACGTAATAACTACGATATCTATACGCCTAGCATTTCGCTTTTGTTTATTACGAGGTAAGTACATTTGCTTCCACAGAAATTTGCTTACGGACGACAATAATTACGACACATGCCACATTTTTACCCTTAAGTAATGACAAAGATTATGGTACAACAAGACGCACAATTTAGCGCGGCAGTGCACATATTTGAGTGATTAATTTTGTGCTTAAAACATTTATTTTTAAAGATTTTTGAATTACAAAGAAAATTTTCCTGACACATTTCATTCCATTGCTGTAATCTGTAACACCTGAGGGTATAAATACAATAATCCTCTGGGGGGTACACGCCTACTTTGTGTACCATGTGTTTGGCAAGCACAAGGAGCCCTAGCTAATATGGTATTTGCTTACACAACTTTACACATCGGTACCATATTTCTCTAAGACATAATTACACAGCTAGTTGATCATTTAACTGAGAGAGACCAACATTTTTTTACTACGTCAGTGACACATGTTTACGCAATTACAGAGTTGGGTAACTTCACACTTATGAAATTGTACTTTGTCTGTACTTTGTGAATTGTTCATATTTTTTCAGAACCATTGTGATACTATGAGAGCTTTGAATGATGTATTTGGTATGAGATCATGATTTTTAAAGTACGTTTGAGGTAGATGACACTATTGAAATGACCAGAGAATTTTTTTTAGGTTTTGAAATTATTGCAGAAAGCTATGACGTTTTTGAGATTTGGCTGAGTTTTTATGATGTTATTATTATGATGACAATGTGCATAATGCTGTTGAGGTATGTTTGTGATCAATAAGCTCATGCTATATGAGGAATTTGATTATGCTATTTATTTATTTTGATGAAATATTGAAGAAGTGTCGACGAATATGTATATGTGTAATAAGGTAAGGAATAATGAGTAGTGGTTAGGGACTCTGATTTGTGAAAAATGATGTTGGAAACGATGAATCATACTATTAGAGTTATGAAATTTGTGTAAATGTGTGAATGTATCACAATGCCGGCGAAAATTTTTGGATAGTGTTATATTTGTAGGATTTTGTTTCTACACATTTGTAACGCAAATTCTCGACCTGTGAAATTTTTTATATGAGACTGTCCCTGTAGTGCAAACTGCTGACGTAAATATTTCGGTAAGAAAGCCAAGGGACCTTGACGTAACGCGTTGTGAGCGGCCAGCGTTGCCAATCACCTGGAGAAAATCCCATTAGGTGGAGAAAAAAAAGGCCAGTAACCTCGCTATTGACATTCCTTTGTAGAAAGCATCGCAAATATGACACGCAATTACTTGGAAACATATGATTGTACTGTGGAGCACGTGCTTTGTGCTACATGCTGAAATGCTTATGAATTGATGGGAAATATTCTTACATCTGCACACCTGATTATGACAAGTGTCTTTCTACGAGACTTGAAAGAATTTCTACTGACTTATGAAATGCCACATGGCTATTGAATGATGTTTCCAAGCTTTGCTTTACATAGTTGCTTATTTCATTTGATATCGGGTTTCCAGCAGTGTTTCAGCGTTGGTTATATAAAATAAAATTAAATGCATTTGCTAATGATAACACTTTCTGTCAACAGATCTATTTAATTAAAATTTTATGATCCACATTCTTCAAAATGGGAGCACTTGGAAAGGAAAGACCAATAAGAAGGGCCTAATAACAGTAACTGTATATATAATTTTCTTTTCAAATACTCGGTAATTTTTTTGGTAGAATAACTTGTTGTGGTGCACCACTTTAATTACATAGACATTAAGATATGAATAGACATTTCCCTTATCTGCATTGTTGTCTTTAATGTAATATTTTTTCTGCTTGAGCTTTGCCATGTTTAGGTATAATTTATAGAATTTGCTGCTGCTGTTTGCCAGACATAGTGCTACTATATTTCACTTTGTATTACTCTGTTAAGCCCTGAATTTCACTTTGTATTACTCTCTTAAGACAGTTTTACTACTGATTTATTTCTCTTGTTGCTGCACATTGGCGCATATTAGTTGTAATATTGCAGTTGCTTTGCTAATTTAGATTTACTGCTGCTAGCTTTGCCAATTTGCATTTTTTGTCATTGCTGTTTCTGTTAATTGTTTTGTGCTGGTACATTGCCTCATCCCTTAGTTTAGCAGCTGAGCTCAGTAAATTTAAGTTAGCTTAGGAGGGGGTACGCTATATAAGAGAATGAGTTGCGATGAATTGGAAGAAATGCATTGAGTAGTTATATGAAAAAAGTTCGTAAAAGAAAAGGTACTGTACAATGTAGAATACAGAGAAGAGGTTTATAGAGGACTTTTTGGGAATAATGATGAATGAAGGGAGATGTCAAAGAAGTAAAGAAAATTTTGTTTGCAAAATACTGCAGTAAAACAAATCCTGTCCTTTGCTTCTGAGTCACTCCACTATGCATTTGTGTACCCTTGTGTATTTGTATTCTTCCTGTCTTTATACGTTTGGCTGATAAGAGTTATGTTGTGGAATATTTCTAATACTATGTTATTTACTTTCTAAAGATGTTTAGACATTATTTATTCGGTTTTGTTTTAATGCTCATGTCTGAAGTTGATGTTTCGAAAGTTATTTTGATCTTTTATGTATGTACTTATGTCTTAATTCCTGTAACAATAATGTATATATCTATTTCTATTCTTTTGTAAAGCCTGTATTACTAGAAATGTTATCTGTATCATTATGTTTTAATGATGTTTTCTGTATCTTTGTAATTGTATTCTCATGATATAAAATTGTAACGGACACCAGTTAATCAAATTAAGTAACTTGTAAGCATTCATTTCACTGCACACAGTTCTGTTGGTCATAGTATATGCACTATATGTGAAAACAAAGGGACTGTTAATGTTTGCACATGTGTTAATAATTCAGCAAGGGACTGATTAACAGCATTGCTGGTTCTAAGAACATTTAAAAAAACATTTGTGAGTGCACAAGTTGTGGTTTATGGACTTGCTATACTGTCTGCAAGACTCTTCGTTGGTGATTGGGCACCTTCCCATTTGCAACAGATGGCTGCTGGCCGCCTCTATGAGGACTACAATGGGTATGAATCTTTTATGGCCCACCGACACCATTATTTCTACAAGGACTGCAGTGGGTCAGCACCTCTGGTGGCCCACCAATACCGTAATCTCTACAAGGACTAAAGTGGGTCTGCTCTGTGATGACCTACGTACCAATTTTCTTCAAAACTTCGACTGACTCTGCTGTGGATTTGCTCTGTTCTGGCCCATTACCTGCCTGCATGTCAAGAGTCAGCACTGTCCGTTGGAAGGACAACAATACTTCTTCAAGACTGTATGGAAATCCACTACTTTCGTGTGCATTTTCTTTTACTGCTCAGACTTTGAGGAAAAAACGTGCAATTTTACTGTGATGGATGATCAGGACTGTCTTTATGGACTGTGGGAAAATTTTAGCTTTTGACCAACATTGTATCAATAAGTGTGTGCATTTGATATCTTTGTTATCGTAATGATGAAAAATTTTATCAAATCATTGTTGGCCACTGCTCAAAATAATTTGTAAATTTTTTTTCTGGGGAGCATGGGAGCTATGTAAGAAGGCTGTTTAGGTTTTTATGTTAGTAACGTCACCAGCGCTCTGTATGAAAATCACTGACTGTGCTATGTGCAGTCTGATGGTGGTGGGAATTGTTGCAATATTCGCCATTGTAGTGTTGGTCAGTTGGCTGTTAACAGCGCGTAGCGCTGCGCAGTTGGAGGCGAACCGCCAGCAGCGGTGGATGTGGGGAGAGAGATGGCGGAATTTTGATAGCGGACGATTTGGACGTGTGTCCATCAGAAAGAGTAAATTTGTAATATTTGATAGCATGGAATGATATATATATATATATATATATATATATATATATATATATATAATGACTTTTGAACACTATTAACGTAAATACATTGTTTGTTCTCTATCAAAATCTTTCATTTGCTAACTCTACCTACCAGTAGTTAGTGCCTTCAGTAGTTAGAATCTTTTATTTAGCTGGCGGTAGTGGCGCTCGCTGTAGTGCAGTAGTTTGAGTAACGAAGATTTTTGTGAGGTAAGTGATTCGTGAAAGGTATAGGTTAATGTTAGTCATGGCCATTCTTTTGTAGGGATTATTGAAAGTCAGATTGCGTTGCGATAAATATATTGTGTGTCAGTTTAAGCACAGTCACTTATAATTTTTCTAAGGGGCGTCTCACAGCGTGTTTCTGAGAGATTCATCCACTTTGACAGGTCCTCATCTTGTACGTGACTGATGATCGAAACTGGCAATAGATGTCAAATAATGCATCGAAACAAAAAGTTCAGCATGGCGCCAGTTGAAAGTTGTTGGTTTACGTGACTCGCTCTTGGGGTCTGTCTGGTTGGATCCCTCGTTCATTACCTAGTGTGTATCGAGTCGAGGGAGCAATAAATAGAATTTTTCGTTCTCCGTTTCAACAGGTACAGCGCAGCTACAGAAGGAAAAGGACAAGTGGCACGGATTGATTTTCAAATAGAGTAAGGCATTACGCCTCCTGCGACTCATAGCATTCGACGTTACTATCTGCAGCTCCAGCAGACTGGTTTTATCAGTAATGGCAAATCCAGAAATCCTCCCTCGTGCGCCCGTTCAACGTGTGGAACCAGAGCTTTGCACATACTTCACAGATGTCTAATCGCCGTGCTGATGGAGTGTCGGCCATTACTCCTGTGTCTCTCTGGCGTGTCTTGCGACGACAGCCGTATTTCATGGCTTAGAGGAGTCAGTTACTGAACAAGTCAGCTGCTGAACAAGTGCAGAATTTTCTGAACTCTTTCAGTGCTTGGTTATGGAAGATAATAATTTCCTTTCCAATCAGTAGGCGGTGCGAAAGTTAGGTCCCGTTTAAGTGTAAGCAGTCGGCACATACCATAGCCGAGCAAGAGAGACACTCTCCAAAGGTTCATCTACGGTAGACGGATTGGCTACCAAAGGTTTACTGTCGTTCTTGTTTAGGGGGATGTAGGTTATAGAAATTACCAAAATCTGTTTGAAGATTTTTCTTTTCCCATAATTGAGAGAACATGCCGAATTTTTTTTTTTTTTTCGAGTTGACTGAACACCGTCGAATTGCTTAACAATGAGCTGCCTCAATGATGGATTGCCTGATCCCAGGTAAGTAATTGGATTAGTAGTTTGTCTAAGTCTCTGTGTATATGCGTCCCTTTCCATCAACTTCGTATGAAGTTGGACGTTGCGTAGCAACAGCAACATAGCAACATAGCAACATGCTAGAAAAAGTATGGGGTGGTTCTTATCTCGTCTCGGTATTCGTTGTGTGTTTAGTTGTGCGCTAATTGATGTTATTTGAAAGATAAATGAAAACTTCCATTCTGAACGCAATTGTAAAATGTAGCTCATGTTCGTGCGTGTATTTATCTAATAGGTTACTCTAATAAAATTGGACCATGAAAGGAGGATGCCCTATTTGTCATGGCGATTTTCAGGACGTCTTGGCCAGAAATGTGAGTGATGTTGTGAATTGTGTAAATGTACTCACTCTCTGTAGTACCCATGCAAATATGTTTTAGTAAGACTGAGTTTGAGACCAGAGATGTTGGTCAGATCATGGCAGAGAGTAGCACTATGTGGTGTGTGTTGGAAAGTCTGGCAATGTACTTTCTCTGAAAATGATGGAAGCTGGCCTGACGAGTAATGGAGGCAGTGTTATTTAAACAAGATTTCATAGTAATACATTCTGAGGAAAGATATTGATTAAATGATATTATATTAATGGAGGAATGACAAAAAGCAACTTCTGAGGTAATCTGGTTCTCTTTATATTTGTAACTGTGTAATTTTTTTGTTGTTGTTAGAACATTGCTTATCGTTGAAGTTTGTTTTAGAAATTTAATGATGCTACATTTGGTTTCTCATGGTTGAAATAAGTGTCAAGGAAGGCAACTGTACACAGGAAAGTTATTAAGAAAAGTTTTGCTAAATTATCTAGGTGTCAGAGTTAGGATTTGTTCCACATTTTCATTTACTCTCGCGACTGTGCACACTCGCACTACTCATCGCGCAGGTGTATCGAGAAGCATTTACCTAAGTTGATCAGATACTATCTTGCATTGCACATTGCAAATGCGGCAAATGAAATTTGAAATTTGACATTCACGTAGTTACTCCTAATAGCACCAAGTTTCAGTGCAGACAAGTGATCCATGCGCAGAGTTAGGCCATTAAATTTCATTACCATCAACATTCCTATCCATTGTAAGGCACAGTGATTGTCAGAGTGTATATGTGAAAATAGTGTCACATTAGTTCAGAGGCTTAATACCGTTGAACGACTTTAGTAAAGTGCTTTCATCAGAAAGACAAATGTGCTAATTTTCACGTTTATCTGCTGTATAATTACTACAGCAGTTCCGATACAGTGATTGTTGGCGAGACTAAAGATAAACATTACCGATATTCGGGACCTACATTCTAATATGAGACATTTTGTTTTGCAGTCAGATGGTATCCGTAAGTTTCATTGCAAACCGATTTCTTTCTCGCATACAAATTGGTTGATGTAGCGGCTAATCTGGATTTTTCTTCGTAACTGTGAGATCCGCATATTTCCTTTCAAAATTAAATTTTCGCATAGTTTTGTTGCATATTTCATATCAAAATAAATGTTACATACTTCGCAGATATCGACTGGGCAATTACTAACACGAGTTGAAGTATTACTAGAAACTTCCAGCAGTAGTTTTCAAAATAAAAGCTTTGTAGTCCTGTGCCCAATAGAGGTCACTAAGTTTCTTTTTTCATTGAAGTAAAGGATAATTTTGTAAAATGGAACGAAACTTTGTCAAATATCTTTAACTAAACGCTCTGCGGTTGTTTCACTTGGGAGCCTGCAATGTTATACAAAACGATAGAACTTCTGAAGGGCGAAACCATTAAGCCGATGGATGTGGCTAGTCTTTAGGACACTGGACTCTATTTAAGGAGGAGAGAGCGTCCCACCCGAGAAAGAGATATACTGTTATCTCTAGTTTCCCATATATCACATAAAGCGAATCCCGGGATAGTACCTCCTAAATGTCACAGTCGGTTACTTACCCCTCCAGTCATGCAGCTAGTAACTGTACAATGTCTTTAAAAATACCGCTGTCGAAGAATACTGAACTATAATCTAACTTTCTGTTAACTCGGTGAAGCTGGGCTGGTGTGCCACTGAATAGAATAAATTGTTCCTTTCCTCCAAAATATATTCTGCTGTCACTGCGGTGGAGGAACCAGCAGTCTGCTTTCGAGTAGCTAATAGTACGGGGCCTGTAGCTTTCAGTTTCAGAACTAGTACGCCTTATTTTAACAATATTTATAGGCACGGAATCACTTCCACAGTTATTACTGAATATTCCACAGATGTGTGGATTTCAATTTCATCGCTAGATTTCTGGTAGTATCCGTTGCTCATCATCCCACCAATGTCAGCGCCCTCTCACAAACCAGAGGTCTTACAGTATGATGACATAACATAATGATTCTCCAAGGAGCGTGGAAAAAAGAACACCCACGCCAAAGTCAGATCTGTTAGATTACTATTAAAATTTGTAACATACAACATCCGAAGAATTTTTCCTTTTGACTACCTTCTATTAAGCGGTAAATCACGATTCCTTTCCTGTTAGTAACGATATGAAACGCTGATATCTTTGCATTTATTCTTCAGATGACTCGTATGTTTTGGATCTCACTTACCCATTTGAGTTTCATTTAATAATTCTGTCAGTAGGCGAAGTACAGTTCCTTTGTAAGGCTTTAGCATGAGTGAGTTTGTGCACAACTCTGAAATGATGGTACTGGCACACCCCTCTAAAGAGCTGAATAGTGGACTGTGTTTCTTAAACCGTCGAAGCCACCTCTAACTCGTCTTGTCTTAGTGTAGCTAGATGCCCGTTTTGTTTTTGGTATCGGTGATGTATAATTGAGCCGCGTGTTCTAAATCTACAGCTTTATTCAGAAGCCCCCTTACAGTGTTTGGCGGTGGGTGCTTCTACTTCCAAAGTTTTCCCACCTACCCTGCTCCGTTCATGGAAAAGACGATTCCTAGTAAGGATGTCACTGTAGAGTAATGAGAAGAGAAAGACGTGGTGAAGTTAACTTAACACTGTAATACTCACTCAATAATAATTTTTGTCTGCCCTGAAGCATAAAATCAACGGAGTGTCTAGTTTCATGAAATGAGGTAGAATCCTGGAAAGAACTAACCAGGGAACAAGACAGTCGAGCCAAAAAATAAAAGAAAGGAGAGAAATGCAACGAATAGGAAATTTATGTTTCGAGATGCTTGCTGGTAGCTCAAACCCTATACGTTGCTGACATATGTATAACTGTAAATCCAATGTCGTTTCGCTGTACTAGCTGGTCTCGTGAACTCTGGAAGTTAGTATGGCCCGAAGAAGAAACAGTTTGACAGTAGGGCGAGTTACGGTATTCTGTCCCTTTGTTGATTTATCAGGAAGTGCAGCATAATTTAAAGAAAGACGTTCATGTATTTGTAAGATGACCTACTAATTAAATCTCAAGTGTTTTCTTTATATCACACTCCCAATATATGGAACTGCATGTCACAGTATGCAAGATGTATATTCCATGGGACAACCGGTGCCAAGACAATGATCTGGATTAGCAGATTTGTTCAGCTGTTGTAAACCTAAGTGACGCATACGCTCCATACATCATCCTCCATAGTCCTCACTGACTGGTCAGAATATGAGATGCTACAAGAAAGATAGGTGAGAGTAATTGTAAGCTGCTTGAACTTTGTATAAGCCGGGAAATAGAAGTTTCACAGCGTGTGTAGAACCAAACTTTCGTTAGTGTAATTCTGCATGTGAGATCAGTTTATCAGTGACATAGCTTTTGCAGTTTTGTGGTATCGATAAAGCTAAGTACACAGCAGATTTGATAAGGCCTCCAGCACTGAGCACTGCTGAACCGAAAAATACAGCTTGCAATTTGTATATAAATTAGATGGCGTTATTAGTGCTCAGATTACTTAATAATCTCAAATAATAAATAACCTCTTATGCGTAAATGTAAATTCTCGAGCTGTTTGCTGTTTCCGTAAGAGGGTGCCAAAGTTTAACAGAACATAGAGGATCTGTACTGCCACTGAACTATCTGAGGTAGGGAACCTGGGGTCGGAGAAGCCAGCTTAAGTACACTCATGCTCATAAATTAAGGATAATGATGATACATGGTGAAACAACGCTCTGGCGGGTAGTTTGCGGGTTTAAATCACCTCGGGGAATGACCAAGCGGTGCACCGTCGCACGGTGGCGCTGGCAGCAGTCCACTTACGCAGAGGTGGGTTCGTGCGTGTCAGAGTACGGTGCAGCGCGTCAATGTATTGACGTTTTGAGACGTGCGTGCTAATGGTGACTGTGAGTTGAAAATGGCTCAAAGAACACATATTGATGACGTTAAGAAGTGTAGAATTCTAGGGCGACTGGAGGCTGGTCAAACACACCAGGTCGTAGCGCGGGCCCTCCGTGTGCCACACAGTGTAATCTCAAGATTATGGCAACTATTCCAGCAGACAGGAAACGTACGGGACGTCCACAGAGTACAACACCACAAGAAGACCTATATCTCACCATCAAGGTCAGTAGACGGCTACGGAGTACTGCAGGTAGCCTTGTTCGGGACCTTACCGCAGCCACTACAACAGTTGTCTCCAGACACACAGTCTACAGACGACTGAAAAGACATAGTTCATTCGCCTTGAGACCTGCAAGGTGTATTCCACTGACGCCTGGTCACAGGAGAGCCCGTAAAGCCTAGCGTCAAGAACACAGTATATGGTCATTGGAACAGTGGTCCCAGGTTATGTTCACGGACGAGTCCAGGTATTGTCTGAGCAGTGATTATCGTCAGCGGTTTCATCTGGCGTGAACCAGGAACCAGATACCAACCCCTTAATGTCTTTGAAAGGGACCTGTATGGAGGTCGTGGTTTGATGGTGTGGGGTGGGATTATGATTGGTGGATGAACACCCCTGCTTGTCTTTGACAGAGGAACTGTAACAGGTCAGGTGTATCGGGGCGTCATTTTTCACCATTATGTCCGCCTTTTCAGGGGTGCAATGGGTCCACCTTCCTCCTGATGGATGATAACGCACTGCCCCTTCGATCTGCTATCGTGGAGGAGTACTTTGAAACAGAATATATCAGGCAAATTGAGTGGCCTGCCCGTTCTCCAGACCTAAACCCCATCGAGCACGTCTGGGATGCTCTCGGTCGACGTATCGCAGCACGTCTTAAAACCCCTACTACACTTCGAGAGATCCGACAGGCACTGGTGCAAGAATGGGAGGCCATACCCCAGCAGTGCTCGACCACCTGATCCAGAGTATGCCAACCTGTTGTGCAGTCTGTGTACGTGTGCGTAGTGATCATATCCCATATTGATGTCGGTGTACATGCTCAGGAAACAGTGTAGTTTTGTAGGACATGTGTTTCCGGACGGTTTTCTCAACTTATCACCAATAACGTGGACCTACAAACCTGTCTCGTGTGCGTTCCCAATGTGCCTATGCTGTTAGCGCCAGTTTTGTGTAGTGCCACGTTGTGTGGCACCTTCATTCTGCAATTATCCTTAATTTATGAGCATGAGTGTAGGAAGCAGGAACAAAATCACATTACTGTATACTTTATTATTTACATTAGCTACAGTTAACTGCTTAAACCATCGCTGACACAATGTACGTATCGCACGTACCGTATCTTACAAAATGTGGTTAAACTGACGGCCATCTATATCAATGCAAGCATGACATCGAAGAACCCATTTCTGAAGCACCCCGACAATTATCTCTGTTGTGTTTCGAACTAAATCGCAGGCAGCTACAGTTCTGGCAAATAACTCCACCTTCGTATCCACCGAGGTCGCATACACAAGTGACTTTGGGTATCCCCATCGCATAGGAAATATTCAAGTGGATTCAATTCAGGTGACCTCTCAGGCCATGGAATAAGGTCTGCCCTTCGAATACAGTGACCAGGAATCACAGCATTGATATGGTTGCGCTCATCCACGCTGAACGGAGGCGGTTCACCGTCATATTGCATCCATACCCTCTCACTAACAGCCAATGCTACGTCCTCCAACAACTGAGTTACAACTCTTCGCAAGAACTTCAAGTACAGGTGGCCGTTCAGAGCCGACCGGGGTGGCCGAGCGGTTCTAGGTGCTACAGTCTGGAACCGCGTGATCGCTACGGTCGCAGATTCGAAACCTGCCTCGGGCATGGATGTTTGTGATGTCCTTAGGTTAGTTAGGTTTAAGTAGTTCTACGTTCTAGGGGACTGAAGGCCTCGGCAGTTAAGTCCCGTAGTGCTCAGAGCCATTTGAACCATTTTTGAGCCATTCAGACGGCATCAGTTTTTCATAGTAATCAGGCTCGTCCTCCTTGTTTCCTCGCAGAAAATGAAGACCGTACATGTAAATAAACAGTAAAATATGTGTAAATTTCTACGCATGTTACTTGTAAATAAGGTGTCAAATAGTAAAGCTAGACAAAGCGGTAGACAAGTTCACTTCCTTATCTCCTTAAGCTGACTTCTCCGAACCCAGGATCGCTACCTGAAATTGTTCAGTGGAGCGGAAACATTATGTACAATCAATTCCGCTTTAGTATAAATGGCAGGGCACGAATTGAAGGGTATATACTGTGCTATATTTTACCTCATGCGTAATTGATACTTCCCAAAGATGTTCGGGCTAACATCTGGTTCCTCTTCGTCGAAATGTCTTGGCTCAAACCGTACGTGTCGCGTTACTCATCTTAAATTAGAAACTTCAATTTGGTTAAATTGTATGGCTGACGGCAAATTTACGAAGTCGTATTAAACATAAGCCTTAATATAACACATAAAAACAATAATATTCAAAATCTGGAGCTAAATTTACGACCCATAAATGATGTAGGCCACACAGTTAAGATTTGGTTAGAATAATGTTCATTCAGAAAGCAAACTAATAGCAAAAGTGGTCCTATTTAGAATTACTATTACACTCGAGCTCATATCTATTTCACACAGTTCGATCGTTCACAATCTCATTGCAAAATACAAGTGCAATACTCCACCTCTTTATCTACACGACAAGTTGGAGTTCACACCAGGCGCGCGTCTGCTCACCGCTCGGAGACTAAGTCCCGCGATACCCCATAACGCGAAATTTTCTAAGTCGTTTCACTTCCTAGTTGCATAAAGACCATGTCTCCACCAGCACTGTCCCTCTGCCCGTCCCCGGCCGCGTTTCCCGCGGCCGAACATCTTCGTTCAACTCACTAGTGCAATTCCCTTTCCTGAAGCCGTCTATCTGATTGGCGACAGCTTATTCTACATAATTTTACATTTTAACATATTTTAATAATCAAAGCTTCACCACTTTCACGTTCTAAATTAAGTAACAATAATATCCATTGAATAGTAAACGTTCAATCCTTTTACATAAAACTAATACAGTTTCCTTCTTAGCTTTGAATGTTGCGGCCAGTAGCCTTGAACCAATGTGCTTTCTGATCAATAAATAAAGAATAAAAGTAACTATTATGCATTAAACTTTACAACAAAGATTCTATTAGCTAGCCAACGACATTGCCGCAGTGGTAACACCGGTTCGCTTCAGATCACCGAAGTTAAACGCTGTCGGGCTGGGCTAGCGCGTGGATGGGCGACCATCCGGTCTGCAGAGCACTGTTGGCAAGGGAGTTGCACTCAGCTCCTGCTGGGGACAAGGGTAGTGAGAGCAACGTAAATCAGCGCTCACTACTCGAGTCTGTAGAGCACACGACATATGCGACAAGGACAGTTACCTACTGAGATTCAGCACCTGACGAAAACCTTCCAGAAGAATGGTTGCACCGAAATGCAAATTAGACGCGCCCTCAAGAAGAGCAAGAAGAAGAAGGAGGTCCTTCAGGAAGAAGAGAACAACAAAGGACTCGCGTTCCTCCCATACGAAGGGCCACCCACGGCAAAGATTGACAGGGTATTGGAGACGAGCAACATAAAAGCTGTCTTACGTCCTTCAGGAAAAATCAGGACTATATTGAACTCAGAGAAGGACAGCTTGGGCGTAAGAACACCGGGTGTCTACACCATTTCCTGTGAATGTGGAAAAAAAAAATATATGGGACAGACGCAGCGTTGCATCACACAACGCATCTCTGAACATAAGAGAAGCGATCGCATCGAACAAAAGAAAAAATCCACCGTAGTGGAGCATAGCCTCGGCGAAGAGCACAAGTTTCAGTTTCAAAAAACTAAGAAGATATGTAGGACGAAAGGCTTCCGGGTCTCTGGTACTAAAGAGGCAGTGGAGATACGGGTCAGTGATAACCTGGTCGACCGGGGTAGGAGGTTCCAACACAGCACCGCACGGAATGTAACAGTAGGTAGAATAAGACGAGAGCGCACCGATGGAGGTAGGTCGGTGGCGACGGATGGAATAAACAGGCCGCACCGAGACGGGACCGCCGGGACCCGGCGCCCGCGCCTTCCCGCCGCCGCACGGATTCCGCTCGCGCTTTATAGGCCCGACCGGTGCCGATGGTGCAGAGAAGCTCGGGGTCCAGTGGCTATAAAGATTCGTACGAGACTTGAACTCGACGCATTACCTAAAGATGGCAAGCGAGAAACTTGCTGGAACGTAGCCGGAGAACGACGCAATGACTCGGCTGTCAACCCGAGAAAATTTTATCTTCATTTTTCAGGTCTCTGGTTTCATACACGAATACGTAAGGCAGTGATGTTAACCATACTCTTAAAGAACGTAAGTTCCAGGAGAGTGTGCTCCACGCAACCACTCAGATTCGTCGTCGAAAGTGCGAGGTTCTTTGAAATGATTAACGAACGTGTAATTTATGGAGGGAATGATATGGAAGATTTCCTCTAGCGTCAACATAGAGACAGCTGTTATGGGCAAGAATACGCCAGTCCCTAGCAATGTTTTGTTTCTGTTGTTATGGCTCATTTCTTTGTTTTGATAAATATATAATTTTGATGTGCAGGGGCCACTTTCTGTTTTGTAAGCCCTATGTACGTGGGTCCTCCTTCAATAAAACTGCGTAGAAACATAATTAAGAAGGCAAAAATTAGAATTGCGTTTGACTGTCACTGTAAATTAAGAGTTTCTGCTATTTTTTGTAAAAATGGGTTTTACTAAGCTATGCTTTGGAAGAAAGCAAGAAATATAGTTCAAAGCCTTAGTGCACTATAAAAATGGAAGGTTAATGTGCCTTCAATGCCGACGCAATTATGGGCAGGAGGTTTAGGAATGGAATAAATACGACGGCATGACAAGGAACAACTGCAACAGTGCCAGTACAATGGAGGAGGTGCATTTCCTTTATTGCTGCAAGAAGCGTACTCTTCCGTAGTCTTAAATATTTCCTCCTTAACTGAAAAGCTGAAAGATATGTTCTGTCTGGAATAACATCTGACGATGGATTTCAGAAACATCTTCTAGGCCAATAGAAGCGAACGGCAAATATCGACAGGAACTGGTGAATGAAAAACGTAGAATGGAGAACGATGCGTCCTTTTACGATATGAGTAAAGCAACAATCGACAGAAGAAGATCTCTAATTCTCAATACAATGAATCAAAAACAATATACTAACGTAGGAAATTAACAACGAAGCAGCAACGTTCTTCCACGTAGAGAAACATAGTGGATCGTGAGATGAGCTCTCAACGATGTGATTACTATTTCATGTGCATGTTCGAAGTAAATAAACTCTCTGGATCCGTCCATTATTTTATAGGCGTTTCATTAACCAGAACACTATACTCCCCCCCTCCTACAGCGACGCGTCAGCCTCTCGTGACATCTAGTGATCGGTTCTGCATTACATGGAGTGTCCAGATACTTTTCATCAGTTAGTGCATACTGAATGCCGAAGTAGGAGATGTAGCTAGAGAGGCAGAAGGAAACGAAATGGAAATTCAACGTTTGAGATCGCTTAGACGATACGTGTTCTTATTTTAGTGATTACAACATCCAGTTAAAGTATGTACCCCTCTGGTCTCGATGCTTCAGTTGTAAAGATGTCATGAAGCTGTTTTGTGCTCACCTGAGACCTGCTGATTCACAACTATCGTAACTGGTACTTAATATCGAGAAAACGGTATAAGCTGATGTCCGAGTATGACATGCTGTTTCGGGAACTGAGCCAGAGATTTTGCTAGCCACGGATGTACCTCCACAACGCACAGACACTTCATAGACAAATTTGCCATGTGTTGTTGAGCACTCTACTGATGAAAAATGGTACCACAAGACCGTCACATGACTGGTAATACGGTATGTCCCTTGTGTAGTCAAAGTTCCCTGATCGCTACCAGCCATATTCTGACTCCATACACGATGGCTATCATCACCACGACGCTAGGAAAAACACCGCCGTGCCTCTCCGAAACACTCGAAGAATAAGACCTTTACTGAGGTTGCTACCATACTCGCCGACAGTGGTCATCCAGGGTAGTGCAGAACGATTGAACACTGAAGACAGTGCGACGCCATTTATCAACACACCATGTTTGCCGTTCACGAAAGCACAATAAACTCATCCGTTTGTATTGTAGTTTTAACAGCCGTCTATGCATTTAACAGCTGTTATTCACTAGCATGTCTGAAACCAGCCTAAGACAAATGATGGGGAAAACAGAGGAGGTTCTCAGATGAGAGGTTACACCGTCGTTACTGCATTACGGTCATGCTCCCACGTGGCGTTCAGAAATGGTCAAGTGGAACCTAGACAACCACTATGCACGTCCTCATGTTCCCACGCTGTCCGATATCGGGCCACGGTCACATCCGAATGCCCCATGAATGTGGACAGTGTACGACCCGACTACACTAAGTGATCAAAAGTATCCGGACATCCAAAAAACATACGTTTTTCATATTAGGTGCATTGTGCTGCCATCTACTGGCAGGTACTCCATGTCAGTGGCCTAAGTAGATGTCGTGAGAAAGCAGAATAGGGCGCTCCGCGGAACTCACGGACTTCGAACGTGGTCAGACGATTTGGTGTCACTTGTGTTGTACGCGAGATTTCCACACTCTTAAACATCCCTAGGTCCACTGTTTCCGATGTGATAGTGAAGTGGAAACATGAAGGGACACGTACAGTACAAAAGCGTACAGGCCGACCTTGTCTGTTGACAGACACCGACCTCCGACAGTTGAGGAGGGTCGTAATATGTAATAGCCCGACATCTATCCAGGCCATCACACACGAATCAGAAACTACATCAGCATCACCTGCAAGTACTAAAACAGTTAGGCGGGAGGGGGGAAACTAGGATTTCATGCTCCAGCGGCTGCTCATAAGTCACACATCACGCCGGCAAATGGCAAACGTCGCCTAGCTCGATGTAAGGAGGATAAACATGGGACAATTGAACAGTGGAAAAACTTTGTGTGGAGTGACGAATCACGGTACACAACGTGGCGATCCGATGGCAGAGTGTGGGTATGGAGAACAGCACAGGGCTATATAGATGTTTTAAGCACCTTTCGGCTTCCAACTGTTGAAGAGCATTTCCGGGATGGCGATTGCATCTTTCAACACGATCGAGCACCTGGTCATAATTCACATCCTGTGGGGGAGTCGTTACACGACAGTAACATCCCTGTAATGGACTAGCTTGTACAGAGTCCTGACCTGTGTCCTGTAGAACGCATTTGGGATGTTTAGCAAAGCCGACTTTGCTCCAGGTCTCACCGAACGACATCGGTACCTCTCCTCAGTGCAGCACTCCTCGAAGAATGGGCTGTCGTCCCCAAGAACCCTTCCAGCACCTGACTGAACGTGTGCCTGCCGGAGTGGAAACTGCCATGAAGGCTAAGGAGCCGCGTGGTTCGAGGCGTCATGTCACGGATTGCGCGGTCCCTTCCTCCGGAGTTTCGAGTCCTGCCTCGGGCATGGGTGTGTGTGTGTGTTGTGCTTAGCTTAAGTTAGTTTAAGTAGTGTGCACGACTAGGGACCGATGACCTCAGCAGTTTGGTCCCATAGGAATTCACATGCACTTGAACATTATTTGAGTGGCCCTAACTATATTGAAGTCCAGCAATTCCGATGGAGGGCGCCACGAGCTTATAAGTTATTTTCCGTCATGTGTCCGGATACTTTTGATCACATAGTGTAGAAGACCAAATGGAGGCCCAGAATGATGCCCCTTTCAAACTCTGTCAGGGGCACATAACGCTGTCTGAAATGTGTACCTGGGGACCCTGCGTTCTTTGAAGTAACTACTCAACATCTGACACTATCCACGGCTCTTGTACACCCTATCAGGCGTTGTACCAACAGTACACACGAACAGCGTTAATACAGAATGAGATATGAAATATCAGCGCACACTCCGCTGCAGAGTGAAAATCTCATTCTCGAAACATCCCCCAGGCTGTGGCTAAGCCATGTCTCCGCAATATCCTTTCTTTCAGGAGTGCTAGTTCTGCAAGGTTCGCAGGAGAGCTTCTGTAAAGTTTGGAAGGTAGGAGACGAGGTACTAGCGTTAATACACTTTGGTAGCTAACTGTCTTACCAGTCACAGAAAATTACAACTTTAATCTATTGTGTACCCACGATGACTGGCATGTTTAGGAAGTTACACTGAAATTCAACAGCCTGTTGTGGGTGCTTTGCGTTCTTTTGTCAGGCATGATACATTAAGGCAACGGAATACTGTGACCACAGTTCAACCCACCATGTACTTATCAGGGAGTGAGCGAGTGAAATGGATGAAAGGAAGATTGCATTGTGAAACGTCATTGCGTTGTTCGGTTGTTAAAACAAGTCGTTTGTTTTCCGTTCTGCTGTTCGATCGTGCACGTATCTGAAAGAAATTAATTTGGGGACTATAATAAACTTTCACATAATAGTTACGATTCGATTTTCCGACAAAAGTGGTTAACGTCAGTGTTAATTTGAATTGTGGGTGACAGGATAAGTTTTTACAGATACGTGAAAACGGACGTAACGAAAGTTGTTTGCATATCATCCTTGAACGCGACTATTTTTTAATTAACGATTGCGGGCTCATTATAAGCTATTGTCTCATGATTAGGATCAATCCCTCTTTCCTCCTAGATAGTGATCATTCATTAACATTTACATCACAAGAAAAAGGATTATTAAAAAAATTCATGTTAAATGACAATTACGTGATATTCCGTTAGTGTGGAATCGACATATTATCTCTGAAATGTCATTGATATGTAATTTGTGTTAAATACTGAACTGAGATGGGAAGTAAATTTAAATTTGTGAACATTTGATACTGAGACTATAGAAGCAGAAGCGCTTAAGGTTTGTCTTCTCTGAAATGGCAAAATAGGTACGAACGTTAACTCAATAGTCGACATTATGTATTGCAAAGACATAAGCGTTTCATACTTATTTTGACGACGCGCTGTGAAACAAAGGAACGTTGAGTCTCTGTACGAGTAATAAAATTAAATTTAAAAACATAATTAATAACGGCGAACTTGGCTTTATCAAACTGTATTGCGTGTCGTCATCGGGCAATAAGTGCACAACCCTGGAGACTTGCGTGGTGAAGTTAGAAGTCGGGCATATAAATCAAACTCAAAAATTAATTCAAGCTAGAGTGGAGTCGGCACAACACGACGTGGGCAGTTATAATTGTCTCCCATTTCACTGTAAATGACACAATAAAGTCTAAATCAATTCGTAAAAGTCAATTCCAACGGTGGGGTTAAATTTTGTGTGTTATTACGATTCGAATGATATACAGTGATTAGCCAAAGATACTGGTATACATGCCTGATATCGTGTAGGACCGCCACGAGGACGCAGAAGTGGCGCAGCACGACGTGGCATGGACTCGACTAATATCTGAAGTAGTGCTGGAGGAACTGACACCTAGAATACTGCAGGGCTGTCCAAAAAATCAGTAACAGTAGGAGGGGCTGAGACCCCTTGTGAACAGCAAGTTGCAAGACATCCAAGATATGCTTAATAATGTTCATGTCTGGGGAGTTTGGTAGCCAGCGAAGTGTTTAAAGTCAGAACAATGTTGCTGGAGCCTCTCTATCACAATTCGAGACGTGCGGGGTGTCGCACTGTCGTTTTGCAATTTCGCAAGTCCGTCAGAATGCACAATGTACATAAATGGATGCAGGTGTTGAAATAGAATGGTTACGTACGCATCATCTACCAGAGTCGTATCTAGACATATGAGGGATCCCATGTCACTCCAACTGCACACGCGCCACACCATTTCAGAGCCTCCAATAGCTTGAACATTCCCCTGCCGGCATGCAGTGTTCATACCCGTACACGTCCATCCGCTCGATAGAATTTGAAACGAGGCTCGTCCGACCAGGCATAACATTTTTCATTTTATTAACAGTCCAATGTCGGTGTTGACGGGTACAGATAAAGCGTAATGCTTTGTGTCAGGCAGTCATCAAGGATAGACCTGTGGCCCTTCGGCCCCTAAAGCCCATTTAGAAGACGTTTCATTGAATGGTTCGCACGCTCACAGTTGTTGATGGTCCAGCATTTAAATCTGCAGCAATCTACGTAAGAGTTGCACTTACGTCACGTTGAATGATTCAGTTCAGTCGTCGTTGTTCCCGTTCCTGCAGGATCTCTTTCCGTCCGCAGTGATATCGGAGAATTTATGTTTTACTGAATTCCTGATATTCACGGTACACTCGTGAAAGGTATTACGGGAAAATCCCGACTGTGTCCCATCACTTGTGCGCCGACTATGAAACCACGTTCGAACTCATTCAGATCTTGTTAACGTGCCATTGTAGCAGCAGGAACCGAACTAAAAACTGTGCCAGACACTTGTTGTCGTATATAGGTGTTGCCGAACACAGCGCCGTATTCTGGCTGGTTTCGTACCTCCGTCTTTGAATACGCTTGCGTATACCAGTTTCTCTGGCACTTCAGTGTATAATGCTTGAGTGCAGTAATCGTTCTCAGTTGGACAATTACGACATTTCAAATACATAGCTAGTAATTACTAAAATCATAATACATTCAGAATTACTCTACCGTTGGCCATCCGAAAAGCGGTTGAGAGAGGAGGAGGGGAAAGAGTAACTCCTCTGTAAGAAACCTTTATCACCTGGCACAGTGATATTAACTCCGAGGGCCCCCTGATAGGACTTCAGTGAAGACGGCAAAGGCGAACGAGGCAACATGGGACCAGTCGCTCCCTGCAGTGGCTTGAAGACTGGAAGCAGCAACCTACTTGATGGCGTTTAATTAAATGAGAAGAGGTTTCTTCTGACTGCTGCTTTGTAGTCCACGACAGGAGAGGATACAACGGCTTTGTGACACCATTCCCAACTGAGTCAGACCAGAGGGGGTGGGTGCTGCGTCAAACTGATAAGTGGACTTTACTGCCAGTTTCTTTGCTAATTTGACTCGTTATTTTGTCAAAAACTGACATATTGAGCCCATAGCAGTGTAAAAAATACAGGTTGACTCTTACACAGAAGACTGCAGCAACCAGCCACCTTTTACAATGCTATTTATTCATTTTAAACAGCGCAGTTACCGGTTTCAAACCGATAGGTTCATCTTCAGACGGCTAGTACACGTTTTACATTACATTAAATCACTTGAAATCGTCGTGAGGCACAATTACAATTAAAAAGACATTGTCTCACATCTTGCTTTGGTTGTACGGTAACGTCACCCCAAGGATGTTTCGTCAGGTGGGGAAACAAGAAAGAGTCAACCTATAATTTAACTCGATTTTGAAATGACTCCAATAACATCACATACACTCTCGATTACAAGAAGTCTCCCATCGTTTTCTCATCCCTGTCTTGCGTAATTCACATTTTTGAGAGTCAGCGCATGAAAGACATAGTAGAAAAATTTATTTGCGTAGACCTCTGGATTATAATTATATTTCCTCATAGAATAATGGCACTCCTTTCAATTTCTACATTTTAGATACTGTGCGGGTTCCTTAATCTTGTCCTCATTGCAGCATAACCCTACCATAAATTTACTGAATGGATGACATAGCAGAAAGATATAACGACTACGACTTAAGTAGCACAGAAGTCAGGCGAGTAAGTACACGGGAAAGGTATTAGTAATATACGAGAAAACAATGTAACAGCCCGTATGACAGAGTGCTGTGTAGACTCCGTTGAAATAGATAATTTCTTAATAGATTCCGTTTTCAGATGTTGTTGTTGTGATCTTCAGTCCAGAGACAAGTTTGATGCATGTCTCCACGCTACTCTATCCTGTGCAAGCTTCTTCATCTCCCAGTATCTACTGCAACCTACATCGTTCTGAATCTGCTTAGTGTATTCATCTCTTGGTCTCCCTCTACGATTTTTACCCTTTTCTCAGATATACTCTCCATTTCCTACATTGGAACGATAATGTGTCCAGCAATGAAATGCTTTAAACGTGTAGTATTTCTGGTTTATAATGGATAATCCTAACAACAAAGCATTCTTAGGGAAACGATTCACATTTGCTCAGCCCTGCACCAATCATACGACATAATACAACAATATAATGAAAATATGTCACCTATACGCGATGTTAAAGTTTCATTGGTCATTATCCTATATGTACCATCGTAAACGTTCGGCAGTTGATTGTCATGTGCAAATAACGAACTGCACTCGTTCCAGACCATACAATATGCCTGCTGCAGAAACTTTCAGAAAATTTCGTCGTTTCTTTTTCTGTGCTTTTCGAAGTACTGAGCAGACTGTGGATCTGCAAAAGACGGTGTTTAGGAGAGCCCCTTAAAAACTGCGATAACGATAAAAAATCTTTGCTGGTTACCATAAACAGCACGAATAACGAGTTTATAGTAGTTCGAACCAGACAATTGAGAAGCTTTTTGCATTGCAAACCTTGACTGAGGTGATGGAGTAACACATGGCTCACACGCATGTTATCTTCTACGGAAGTAGAACAAAGAGGTATAACTCATATGAGTGATCTGCAGAAAGCTTCCGCAAGTAAATGTCTTTCGCTCACAGAGCATCCGTTCTGCCTACACTGCTACACTGTTAAAGTGGAGGAGATGTGGTACAACTTGTGTACTGTTATGTAACTTTCTGTTTCCTGTGACGAATCAGTGATACAGAACGTGAAACTATAAGTCAACGTTTAATCGTCCGGAGAATTCACCCTGTGCATAATACGAGATCAAAAGTTGAAATTATCGTCAGCGTCCTCTTCTCTTTCTTCTTCCTCTTCTTCCCTGTATTCTTCTTCTTTCCTGAATTCGCAATGCAGCATGTTCCATAAAATCGCTTTCATTTTCTCCATAACACACTTTCGTAATAGATTGATATGTTATTACTACTTTAAACAATCAAGTTCGTGCCATAAGTTTTGTATGTTAGATGAAAATTTTCGTATTTACTGAGGCGTCGTACATCATTTTCGTCACATTTAGTGTTTGGTTTCTATCGATTTTTGAAATGTAGTGCCTAGCAACTTCTTTCCTGCTACCTGAACGAGATTGAGCTCAATTTTGACTGTGGACTACTTTTTGTATCTCACAGTAGTACTGCAGCAGTACCTCAAGATTTCCCGACGGTTCTATTTAACATATAGCTGTAATGTTGGTGAGATTTTCACACTGTTATCTAGAAGTAGACTTGATAACATACATTCACATTAGTATAGTAGCTGACATGGATTCTCCGTTGCTGTGCATATTTTGCTTCTCAGAATTTAATTACCCATTTTTCCGAAGATTATTTGGTACCTACCTTCCACTTTCTGCGATGCCTCTGACTTAATTGTTTAACGTATTCTCAGTGCCTTATTTAATGTACACCATTTGCTGGAGTGGCTCACTATGTAGTACACTTCTAAATATCACCTTGAATTCTTGTTTACGTCATTATTTATCACGATAACTTTCTACAAGTTCTGTTCACGAGGGAAGTGATGAGTAGATGACTCAACTTGAACTTCGTTTCCTATTACATCTCGAATCGACAACTTACTGTTAAAACTTATTTCATTTAAAAAGTAATGAAATACTGGTACTCTTAAATATTTCGTTGATCATGTTACTGTAATTTTAAAAGCAATACTGAAAAGTCATTTTCCTTGGTATGTAATTCTTTTCTCGTCTGAACATGTGTCCTTCATTCTAAGTCCTCGTTTCGTCAATATCAAGTTCCCCCTTTCTCATTTTCATGATATCTTGTTCGTTTTTGGTTTTTCATTTTCAACTATTATGTGATCTTTGAATTTATGTCTCAGTTTACATTTATGATTACGGAGTCCTGGTAAGTTCTTCTCAAACCTTTCATTATTTGGTACATATATCTCTTGCATTCATATTTGTCAGTTACCCCATTAATTTGCTCTGCACATTAGATCATTGCTAAGTTTATCTTTCGCTTGCAGTCATTCATTCTGAACTACGCTCGAGGTAGCTATAACAAACATTCAGTACACCGTGTGCTACTTTTGCAAACATTGTCGCTATTACAAGGTATTTGCTGGAAGGTAGATTTAAAAAAGCTACCGTGCTGGATCTAAAAGGCAAAAAAACTGCATTCTAGCCTTTGGTATACATCCCTGGGTTATTTTTTCATTAACGGCATCTCACGGACTCTTCGTATGCTACCGTGAGTGAGTCAAGAAAAGCCGCTGCGCCGATAAGGTTAGCCTGAAAGACATGATGGTATAGGCTCAAAGATTAAAGTAATATTTTGCAGACATAGTGGACGCAAACAAAAGCCTAATCTGTCCAGTTATAGACAGTCACTCATAAGAAAAACTGCCGTCAGATTGCTTCAATCGACTCAGTCGGGTGGAAATTCTGCAGCTGCAATTTGGTGTTCAGCTCAATAATCGTCTCCCATGACGTACAGAGAAAGTAACGTATTGTGACTTCCTCTGCACTCCATATGAGACATTACGTTACTATTATGTTACGTTAATATGATGCTGAAAACCAGGATTTACTAAGAAATGAATTCAGATGATCAACATTTTACCCTCTTTAATATTTTAGTATCTGAATCTGGACGTCCCCGAGAGCCTTTAATTTTATCATCAACCACAGAGTAAAAGTATTGGCTTTTAGAGTGTGCAGGGTCATGTCAGCCTTAGAAGGAGAAACACACGATAAACTGCTTGTAAGTCGTGAACGAAATTATCAAATATACTGAGATTCGTAAGTTCTGAGAAACCATCTTACTTAACTTCAAAGATGTCAATAGTAATAGCTTTTGATATATTTAGGTCTGTATACAGTAAAATATTCGCAGTCGCAATGACACCGCGTCAGGATACTAAAGAAACTGAGTTTTGATTGTCAGACAAACTAGGTGGTTAGATATTATTTAAACTATATATTATCAATAGGCAGTACACAACCACCCATAAATGACCGTGAGGAGACATCTCAAAACCATCACAAGCTGTTATATTAATAAATATCATTACATCAGACTCGTTTCAGTCTTAAGTCACCAACTGGTGGGGCAGATATTACTAAATTATTTTGGACGGCTCGTTGCCATCAAAAGTATAGTAATATCACAAAAAAGTGGTTCAAATAGCTCTGAGCTCTGTGGGACTTAACTCCTGAGGTCATCAGTCCCCTAGAACTACTTAAACCTATCTAACCTAAGGACATCACACACATCCATGCCCGAAGCAGGATGCGAACCTGCGACCGTAGTGGTCGCGCGGTTCCAGACTGAAGCGCCTAGAACCGTTGGCCACTCTGGCCTGCTTCAAAAACTTTCTAGTTTAAGAACTACCACAGCATTCCCCAGCTTCATTCACAGTAACATTAAGAAACCGTCGAATAACCATCATGGCAGTGGACACGCAATAAAGAAGAGGAAAACACCTTTCATAAACAGTTGTAGAACAAAATGCTCTATTACGCGGTGGAACTACTCTTTATTGACTTTCGTTGAACAGCTGTTAGGAAAATGTGCATTGGCTTTGTGTACTTGCAATTACGCCTTCTACTGTAAATATTGTATAATTTTGTAAATGGAAAGCTCAATGTGGATATTTTACCGTATAGACTTACTTCGTTAAACAATTTTTTGCTTATAACGCCGAAACCGGATTCTCTTCAGGATATAAGAACAATACTGGTGACTAACAGTGAGTAACATAATAAACATGTAGAGCGTGATGCAGAAACAGAGTAAATATAAGCAGTGATAGTACAATTCTGACATAACTGCAAGTGTTTCTGATACCAGAAATCACTAGACTTGAACAAGACTTGTACTAACTCTCCCTGCATCTAAACACTGTTATTGTTGAAGGCCTTAATGATAACATTGATCGGTGTTTCTGATACCAGAAATCACTAGACTTGAACAAGACTTGTACTAACTCTCCCTGCATCTAAACACCGTTATTGTTGAAGGCCTTAATGATAACATTGATCGGTTTTTAAAGTTCGCTGGCTTCCGAGGAGTCTATGGTGCGAGAAACATGTGTCACATAAACCTACTACTGTTCTCTTAGCTTCCTGTGAAGTAACTACATCGTGGTGAGAAGTATGGCCGGTGAAATGGCCAGAATCCGGCTGCGTCGTGATCACGACCTCTTGCTCATCAGGCGCTCCGTGGGTATAGAGATTAGACTGATGCTGCTTCTGTCTGCCGAGGTTACAAGAAATGACAGATTGCCACTATGAAGCTAATAGGTTTCTTGTTAAATCAACTGTCATTCACGCCGGAAAACGTTACTTATTATATTCCTGATGTCGTTAGGGGCCTCTGACATTGCCTGTAGTTGGATGACCTGCGCATTACAGCTGATTAATTAACAGTAATGGTTGCTGAATGATGCAGTTTGATCTGGTAAAATGATATTTATTCAAAAAAGTGCGTAAAATTACTCAGGATATAAAAACGTCGTGCACACAAAACGAATTTCAAATGAATTTTCGTATTTAAAATGGGACAATTATGGGAAATCGAATGGTTGTTACGGTCGCCACGAGTGTGACGCAGGACATATACAGTGGCGAAAGTGCCTCGACTGATAAAGAACACGAATTAAACTTACAAAGATGATTGTAAAACGTTAATAATACACGAAAGAAGGTATGAATTGGAACGGAACGGAAAACATAGGAGATCACATCAGAACGAAACATCACCAGGAGGGTGACATGCAGTGAATTAACTCGACAATGCTACGAAACATGAGTGTTACGAAAAAAAATCTCCTTTCAAACAAGAATTACATTGGAGAATAACTTGCATGCCAGTGTGCGAAGCGTGTGGCACAAGTTAGGAAGACTAAGAAATAGAAACCGGTAATGTACATCTCTTACCACAATATATGGCGATTTCCGAAGTCGTGGGTGTGCATTGCAAACGCGACCTTAACGTGACTCCCACTAAGGTGGTACCGGCAGCTCGGTGTGCACCGAACCTCGGGCGCTGCTAACTGTTGTCGGGCTAAGCCGATGTGATATGATTGCGAATCGCGAATCCCATCACCGCCCTGATTAATCGTCGCAGGTGCTCGTATGCGGAAAGTGGAACTTCAAAGATTTGGCAGAGGGTTAAAGTCATGAAAATCATATACGGCAGCAGAGTCCAGACTACCGCCTTCACCAAAGTTCGAATCAGAATCATCATCATCATCATTTAAGACTGTTTATGCCTTTCAGCGTTCAGTCTGGGGCATAGTCCCCTTTATAAAATTCCTCCATGATCCCCTACTCCGTGCTAACATTGGTGCCTCTTCTGATGTTAAGCCTATTACTTCAAAATCATTCTTTACCGAATCCAGGTACCTTCTCCTTGGTCTGCCCCGACTCCTCCTACCCTCTACTGCTTAACCCTTGAGTCTCTTGGGTAATCTTGCTTCTCTCATGCGTGTAACATGACCCCACCATCTAAGCCTGTTCGCCCTGACTGCTACATCTATAGAGTTCACTCCCAGTTTTACTTTGATTTCCTCATTGTGGACACCCTCCTGCCATTGTTCCCATCTACTAGCACCTGCAATCATCCTAGCTACTTTCATATCCGTTACCTCAACCTTACTGATAAGGTACCCCGATTCCACCCAGCTTTCGCTCCCATACAACAAAGTTGGTCGAAAGATTGAACTGTGCACAGATAACTTAGTCTTGGTACTGACTTCCTTCTTGCAGAAGAGAGTAGATCGTAGCTGAGCACTCACTGCATTAGCTTTGCTACACCTCGCTTCCAGTTCTTTCACTATGTTGCCATCCTGTAAGAATATGCATCCTAAGTACTTGAAACTGTCCACCTGTTCTAACTTTCCCACTGACATTACTTTCGTTTTGGAGATGCTAATCTTCATACCCTAGTCCTTACATGTCTGATCTAGCTCTGAAATATTACTTTTCAAACTTTCAATCGAATCTGCCATCACAACTAAGTCATCCGCATATGCAAAACTGCTTATTTTGTGTTCACACATCTTAATCTCACCCAGCCAGTCTACTGTTTTCAACATATGATCCATATATAATATGAACAACAGTGGAGACAGGTTGCAGCCTTGTCTTACCCCTGAAACTACTCTGAACCATGAACTCAATTTACCGTCACCTCAAACTGCTTCCTGACTATCCATGTGAAGACCTTTAATTGCTTGCAAAAATTTGCCTCCAATTCCATAATCTCGTAGAACAGACAATAACTTCCTCCTAGGAACCCGGTCATATGCCTTTTCTAGATCTATAAAGCATAGATACAATTCCCGGTTCCATTCATAACACTTCTCCATTATTTACCGTAAGCCAAAGATCTGGTCCCGACAACCTCTAAGAGGCCTAAACCCACACTGATTTTCATCCAATTGGTCCTCAACTAATACTCGCACTTTCCTTTCAACAATACCTGAGAAGATTTTACCCACAACGCTGATTAAAGAGTTACCTCCGTAGTTGTTACAATCTTTTCTGTTTCCATGTTTAAAGATTGGTGTGATTACTACTTATGTCCAGTCTGATGGAACCTGTCCCGACTCCCAGGTCATTTCAATTATCCTGTGTAGCCATTTAAGACCTGACATTCCACTGTATTTGGTGAGTTCCGACTTAATTTCATCCATTCCAGCTGCTTTATTGCACTGCAGTCTATTGACCATTTTCACCACTTCCTCAAATGTGATCCTATTTCCATCCTCATTCCTATACCATTGTACATCGAAATCTGAAACATTACTGATCGTATTTTCACCTACATTGAACAACTCTTCAAAATATTCCCTCCATCTGCGCAAGGAATCCACAGGATTCACAAGCAGTTTTCCTGACCTGTCCAAGATACTTGTCATTTCCTTCTTCCTTTGGAAGACTGCTAATTACACTCCAGAATGGTTTTCCAGCAGCTTGACCCAAAGTCTCCAAACTGTTTCCAAAGTTTTCCCAAGATTTCTTCTTGGATGCTGCAATTATCTGTTTGGCTTTGTTTCTTTCTTCAACATAACTTTCTCTGCCTACCTGGGTTCTGGTATGTAGCCATTTTTGATACGTCTTCTTTTTCCTTTTACAGGCTGCCTTGACTGTGTCATTCCACCAAGCTGTTTGCTTCATCCTACCTTTACACACTACTGTTCCAAGACATTCTTTAGCCACTTCTAGTACTGTGTCCCTGTACCTTGTCCATTCCTTTTCCAATGACTGTAATTGACTACATACAACTAACTGTACCTTTCTGAGATCATTGTTATGTACTTGTGCCTGATTTCCTTACCCTTAAGTTTCTCCACTCTTATCCTCCTACATATGGACCTGACCTCCTGCACATTCGGCCTCACAATACCAATTTCGCTGCAGATTAAATAATGATCAGTGTCATCAAAGAATCCCCTGAATACACGTGTGTCCCTCACAGCCTTCCTGAATTTCTGATCTGTTATTATATAGTCAATGACAGATCTGGTTCCCCTGCCTTCCCAAGTATACCGGTCAATGTTCTTATGTTTAAAAAAGGAGTTTGTGATTACTAAGCCCATACCGGGCTTAGTAATCACAAACTCCTCGAATCAGAATAACCATACGAATTCCATTATCAATAAGAAACTCTCTCTGAATTTTGTTAGCATTCCTTCAGACCTCAGAAAGAGACACCGCTCAATCTTCTCCAGCCAATACCTGATTAACTCCTCTTCCAATCAGGGATCAGGAATTCCGTACCTTAGCACCCATCATTAAGTTAAGGGGCTCCAGAACGCCTTATAGTTGCAATGTTAAAATAACGCTTATAAATTACATCTTTCCTCACAAAGTATTTGAGGTAGGAAGTTGAACTTTTACAGATTATTTATTGGAATATGGGCTACAACTTAACACAGGGATTTTACAAAATTTTAGTTCAGTTATTAAAGATGACTTTTTTTCAATTGTAATGAGAATTCACAACATTTTTTTGCAATTTTTTATTTATATATTCAAAAATATACAGTTTTTTTGGAAAAAGGCTGTGTTAAATTATGCAGAAGGTACTGTGTAACATTTACTGTAAGTTTGAAACAAATATGTTTGGAAGATCCTTAGAAAACATGTAATTAGTATGAGAAAATAAAAGTTTTGGGAATCGAGCGACAAAGATTGGATTAACTTTTTAGTGCATGCCAGGTCCATAGGATGGATTATCTTCATCCTCTGCAAACTCCTCCTCCAGCTTCCTCTTGTTCCTCCTCCTGTTTACTCTTGCTTGTATTGCTAGATTCTTTACAGCCCTGTCTGCAGCCCGAAGGCGTTCCTTGTCTAAAGCAAGCATCGCTCGTACCATGTTAGAACCTATCTTCATTCCCATATTTCTAAATACCTTGCACGTTACAATGTTGCCATCATTGAAAGTCGCAACAGCATCATACACACCAAAGTGAAGTGTTTCTATTCCAACAAATACAGTCTTGGGGATTCTCGACCATATAACACTATTTACACTTTCATTGGGGTTTTGAGACGTTATACTTCGCGTATATGCAATAGCTTTGACCAACTGAGTTGAGCGGAGAGGAGTCTCTTGTACCTGTAGATGCAGGTAGCATGCAGCAGCCCTTATCAGTTAGGAGGCCTAGGTTAGTTGCAAAGTCAAACAGAAGGAAGAAGGTTCTGCTGCTAGGTTCACTCACTTGGTTATCGTCTTTATTGTTCACAGTAATAACACATACCTTTGGCTTTCCAACATTTCTCCTTTTCTTAAAAGCCTTCAGAGGATTTCTAATAACTTTACTTTTACTCATTATTATACTTCAACAAAACAGAATTAATTACGAATATTTTCGAGATAACGACAGAGTAAATAAACATGAAACAATCGACAATCACACCAGCGATATATATTGAACCATCACAGGTTAGCCACAACACATACTTTATCTCACATCACTAAAATGTACCTGATGAACACGGACGTTAATAATAACACCATTTGACAGCAGTTTAACAGCGCCACAGTGGGTCACGCCCATGTAGAACACATTTTAAAAAAAAATTTAAAAATAGTTGTAGTCTTCGGAATTTAATGAATTATATATCTATTAAAAGGTACTAGTCTGCAGATTCAGAAAACGAAAAAAAAGTAAAAATTGAACTTTTCATGATTTTGAGCCTTTCCGGAGCCCCTTAAAATGAGTCCGCTTTTGGGATTCGTGTATATGAAATTGGGAGAGGAGTGACGTCCTGTAGATGCATATGTAGATGTCCTGTTGTCACGTCCAGTCTTGTTTGTCGGAAATGCTGCATATTTGTGTTGGGATTCACACAACGTTCCAATGGGATGAGGACGGTTTACATATTTGCAGTCACACGAATGGCTATATACTTTGTTTGAGGAAACGTGTCTGGAGACCATACATTTCAGTGTAATGGGAAAACAGCTGCGAACTCCACCCAAAGTTTACTAACGAAATAGAGTTCTAACCCTTTTCATCAGTGGTTTCTCGTTCTGCTATTCAGAACACCAGTCTTCCGTTCCGCGGCTCACTGCCCCCTGAAATTGCGTCAGGAGGATAATGCCTGAAAAAGAAATTATTAATAGAATGAAATGTTAGACTAGGTATGTACCAATAGGTTCCCAGTATTGCTACACGGCAACCCCTAGGCACTCGCTTAAAAGACAGATAGCACCAGTGGAAAGTCGACAATTAAAAAGTGAATCGGAAAGTAAATGAAGCAAGAGAGTCTTGTATGCAGATTCAGTATGTAGATACGATAAAATGTGAGCAGAATCGCCTGAAACAGGCCGCCGACTCACATCTCATTCAAAATCATTGAAGGCATTAAATAAATTCTGGAAGAAAGTGAACATTTTGATGCCTGTCTCTGTTGTCACGTAATTGCTCCTTGCCTCCTTTCCTTGTGAGCAGTATGTCTTCGGATAAGAATGTCATGGCTTTGCTCGGGTGTTTCATACAACCACCTACGATCATCTCCAATAATGTGGAGCTTCATGTCGTCCTGTACCGGACTTCTGAATCATAACTTGGAAGAAAATATTTTAACAGAAACGCTTAGTTGCACTGTCAGCATTGTTATCACCTGAAGCATAGTATACCTTAAACCTTGCGGTCCGCAGCTCGTGGTCTAGTGACTAGCGGTGCTGACTCTGCATTACGGGGTCCCGGGTTCGATTCCCGGCCGGGTTGTGGATTATCTCTGCCCAGGGCCTGGATGTTTGTGTTGTTCTCATCATTTCATCATCATTATTCGTGATAGTGACTCGACTGGATTATGCATAAAAAACTGGACCTTTTAAAATTCAGAACTTTGTACTGGCGCTGATGACCGCGCAATTGAGCGCCCCACAAATAAATCATCGTCGTCATCAGTATACTCTGGAGCCAGGTGTTGTGGCTAATGTTTGTTGCAGTTAGCAGTAATGGACTCCCATCGTTTCTCCCGTGCAGTGGGACCAGACAGTCGCAGACTGAACACCAGATCTCGTACAGGATCCCTATCATTTTTAAAGAGTACTGGCAGTTCAAATGCACGTTGCGACTTGGGCGGCACATAAACGTCATCCTCACAAATATATCAAATGTCTAGGCACATCTTGGCACGGAAAAGAATCAACCCTAACACGTCATGGTGGTGCGCATCTCCTCTGACGCGGACACACAAAGAAATTCTTCCTTATTCGACATCTACAACGGTGGTCAAACTACCACCTTCTTCCCGTTCTGAACGCTTCAATTGACTCCATCCACTCCTTTATTCTTTTTTTAGTCGCCTTATTGTGCAGGACGAAAGTGATATCGTGCTGTAATATTTATAGTTTATGTGTATGTCATGCTCATACTGACCCGTAAAATATGCCTCTCTCGCTCTCCAGAGTACAAAAATTGCGCGCCTGTGCTAATCTCAAATGCCTTCTGCCTCTTTAGCTACAATTTTTACCAAATTCATTGGCTACACAGCGTAGCATAAAGTACAATGCCAAAATAGCTCATCGTTTATTCCTCCCCGCGATCGCCTTTATCAAAGTTGTTAAAAAAGCTAAGAACAAGGCTATCACGACAAGAAAACACGAAAAGTACCCATTACAATGATCGGAATACACACTGCAAAAGGAACCGAAAGGAAGGCACAAGATACAACAGATTACAGACGAATCCTCAAAAATAGTACCCTACAAAACTTATTTATTTCCTACGTACACACAAGGAATCAGCATCTTATACACTAAAATTACCAGCTACATTCTTAAACTAACTCCTTCAATTCCTTGTGGTCTTCTCTGCTATGTTTTCACCGCCGCTTCCTTTGTCGTTTCCGTACGCGTGATCGATTCCACTCACTGTCGGTTTTTACCGTTCTGCTGCTGATTGCGCTGCTGGTCTGTTTCTCTCACTCCCATAATACGGGCACCTTACCTCTCATGACTTTGCCCTCTTGGCTGAATTATTATTGTTACCACGAGTCTACGGTCATGTAACTGTGATTACCGTTGTACTGCTGTCTCGCCCGTGAGCGGGATGTTTCTGCTCTACGCTCACTGTAAACTAGTGCCGTCTTGCAGAGTGTTTTTCGTTGTTGTGAGTCGGGCTTTAATTCCCGTTCTCATTATTAATGTGTGTGAACCATTTTAATGTTCCCTCATCATCTCCACGACATCATACTAGTGCAACTGATAAGAATGTGGCAGGTACCGTAGCAGAACCGTATTAAATCATTTGGTGCAAAAGGTGTGTCATGAAACTGATTCTTTTAAAATATTTTCTCGAAACATTTGACGGGCCTGCGTATACCCGAGTTTGCAAAATTTCTTACCAGCATGATTTCGTTTTAACACACGCTTCAGCCTCTTGCGGTCAATACGTGCCGAAGAACTTAAACTTCCGGTAAGAGTGCAAGTTCTGTCCTAATGTTCGTGTCTTTCTCGCGGCTTCACCTTCGACAAAGCTCCACACAAAATATAGGTGAAAGCGAACGGGCCACAATGTTGGGATTGAATAGTCAAACTGTTCGGTCTAAGCTCTGGCCGGGAAGTTTGAATTATTTTCCCTAAACACCTGAAATTTTCGTAGTTCCAAAAAGGCTTGCCCTTACGTCGACCTCGTGTCTTGGTTGAGCGCCGGACGCGGCTCATAACATGCGGCACTTGGTGTCGGTGATGGCATGCTCCTATTGTCTGTGAGTGATAGAATTAGGTCACTGCCTAACATTACGTCAAGTACGGACAGGATACAGCACTAAGTAGCGCCGGCGCTTCTTATCATTCTTGAGGGTATTTTTGTTCCATCGTTGCAACTACAAAAATGCGCATTTGTTTACCAGACGCGTTTGAGTTTATTGTGATAAAGCATTATCGGTTGTCAGTAAGTAAGTTATTTACGTTTTGATTTGCTTTAAGGTCGATAAACAGTTCGATCTTAAAGCAAATAAAAATATAAATAACTTCATTGCAGACCGCTGATGATGCTTTACCTCAATAAAGCGAAACGCATTTGGTGAAAAAAACACGCATTTTTGTAGTTGCAGCGACAGAACAAAAATTCCGCCAAGAATTCTAAAGCAACTACGTACAACACGACCTCACGAGTGAAGAATTTAATGACACCTCTTACTACGCCTACCACTTGTGACACTATCAGTCGCAGACGTCCGAGTTCCTCGGTAGTTATTTCCACCTGCTGTTTGCTGACGCTGTTGATGTTTCGCTTTCTTGAGTTTCCTTAAACTTCAACTGTTCTCGCTCTTCTGCTGTGTCATATTGTAGTCTTTTCCGTTTGCTTCACCTTGCGCTTTATTTCATTAACTTTCTGTTCCAATTGCTGGAGTTCGTTCATCTGTTTGGACATTTTCGTAATTGTTTATTGGTGAGTCTGTATTGCAGAATTGACTTTCTTATTAATTTCTGCCTGTTTCGTCTGGAAGGCGTAGTTGGTTTTCTAGTATTCCTTTACGTCTTTAGTAATCTGATCTAGACCTACCTGTTTCTCTACCGGCTCACAGAATGCCTGCAGTATTGCCTGTATCCTCTTAGCAAGTTCCTGCAGTCGTCAATATGTAACGTAACATCTACAAGAGTTCGTGTTAAGATGTGCTCCCCCGCCTCGTTTTCATCTTTCGTGTGATGCCATGGCTTGTCCTCTATATTTTAAGTGCATATTTTACTAATGTGATGGCAGTGAAATGATTAGCGGTCTCTCAGATTTCGCCAGAGCGGCACTCTTACACCAGTCTTGTCCCTTCGTCAAACTGCCGCACATCTGCCCACATTTCTCACATACTTAAGATAGAAAAAACAGGCAGTCTGAGAAGAAGGTTGACGAGTAGTATGCTGACTTTGTCTCTCATATCACATTGAAGTTCGTCATGTGCCGATCACATGATCATGAAGGTCAATGCATGACATCATCAATGACCTTGCAATGTGTGTGTCATCAAGATGGCAGATGGTGGAAAACTGAAAAATCCTTTATCTTAAATGGCAGCAAATTTAATAATTGTATATGGCCGGTGGTGGGCAATACTTTTCTGCCGATCACATTGCAAGGTGGCTCTGACAGGGTAATGGAGTACCCTTGTATATTTTTTGTCAACGCCCTCCATGTTAAAAGCATGCAGTGGGGTATTTATAAAACGAATCTGTATTATATTGTTGAGCCAACTATTGAAATTAATGAAATAAAACTTATGTTTTCAAGCAATAAATAGTTATCGTAATCTATTTTGCGTGATGGACAGACCATGGAGCACCAAATTGTGCTGCAAACGGAAACATCTGAATTATTCTGAAACTTCAGCGTAATTCTCTTTGGGCTATGGTTCTCAGGAAGTATCTGTAGCAAAATGTAGGTATCAGAACTCCCCGACTTGTTCCAATTGTTCCCTGACAATTCCGCGCTGAATTCCAGTTGGCAGTTAATTAGTAACATCACTTCCATGCCAAGTGTAGTGAATTATTTTTAAGTTTGATGTAGCTGCGCCTGTGTTTCTACAGCTCATATTTTACTGAAAAGCGGTTCTGGAATTGATTTCATACATATAATCTGTGAAATATTTCTGTCAAAGACACACATGCTTCTTCAACAGCGTCTATATTTACTGTATTATAAATAAAAAATACAGATTTCACGACTGAAAACTCCATCAAGCGAGAATTTTGTAGTCGACCTTTATCTTTTCTTTCCCGCACTAAATTCAGTGTCCGAGATGTGCCTAGTATGAGACGTATGGAACGAGCAGAGAGATCAGTTCTTCACATGAGAACAACATTATTTACTCTCTTCAGAAAGTGCACTTAAAGCTGAAAGATCAGCTATACTGCTCATACACTATGTGATAAAAAGTATCCGGATACCTGGCTGAAAATGACTTACAAGTTCGTGGCACCCTCCATCTGTAAGGCTGGAATTCAGTATAATGTTGGCCCATCCTTAGCCTTGATGACAGCTTCAACTCTCGCAGGCATACGTTCAGTCAGGTGCCGGAAGGTTTCTTGATGAACGACAGCCCATTCTTCACGGAGTGCTGTACTGAGGAAAGGTATCGATGTCATTCGGTGGGGCGTGGAACGACGTCGGTTTTCCTAAACATCCCAAAAGCATTCTCTAGGATTCAGGTCAGGACTCTGGACTCTGTACAGGCCAGTGCATTACAGGGAAGTAATTGTCGTGTAACCAGTCCGCTACAGGCCGTACATTAAGAACAGGTGCTCTATCGTGTTAAAAGATGCAATCGCCATAGCCGAATTCAACAGTGGGAAGCCAAAAGGTGCTTGAAATATAAATGTAGGCCTGTGCTGTGATAGTGCCTCGCAAAAGAACAAGGGGTGCTAGCCCCCTCCACGAAAAACACGACCACACCATAACACCACAGCCGCCAAATTTTACTGTTGGCAATACACACACTGGCAGATTATGTTTACCGGCAATTCGCCATACCCACACACTGCCATTGGATTGCCACATTGTGTACCGTGATTCGTGACTCCATACAACGTTTTTCCACAGTTCAGTCGTCCAATGTTTACGCTCATTACACCATGCGAGACGTCGTTTGTCATTTACCGGCGTGTTGTGTGGCTTATGAGCAGCCGCTCGACCATGAAATCCAAGTTTTCTCACCTTCTGCCTAGTTTTCATAGCGCTTGCAGTGGATCCTGATGCAGTTTGGAGTGATAGATGTCTGCCTATTACACATTCGACCCTCTTCCACTGTCAGCGGTCGCATTCAGTCAGCACACGAGGTCGGCCTGTACGCTTTTGTGCTGTACTTGGCCCTTCACGTTTCCACTTCACTATCATCGGAAACAGTGGACCTAGGAATGTTTAGTGGTGTGTAAATCTCGCATACAGACGTGTGATACGAGTGACACCCAATCACCACACCGCGTTCGAAATCCGTGAGTTCCGCGGAGTGCCCCATTTTGCTCTCACACGTCGTCTAATGACTACTGAGGTCGCTGATATGGAGAAACCGACAGTACGTGGCAGCACAGTGCACCAATATGTAAACAGTATGTTTTTGGAGGTGTCTGGATACTTATGATCACATATTGTATGTGTTCAGCTATGCGGCGTGTGTATCATGTTACACAGAGCTAAGAGTGGCAAATGCACTGTATGTCATCAAGAAAAGACGTCTCAAAATTAGCAAAATGCTCAGTTTGCGACTACGGTCTTGCCAAAGCCTGATTGGCTTGTGTGTGCTACTATTCCAAGCCGAGCGTCAAATGATTTTTCACAAAAGGTGTGGGCTGCACGGTACATTCGAAAATGGTGGATAGAGAAATCGAGCACTATTCTGTTAAGCGTCTGGTGTATAATTAACCTACATAGCTCCTATTCACACAAAGTTCGATCGTTTGGATACTTTTAAAATGAATCCAAAATTCAGATACCTTGAACAAGACACCAGGAATAAAAATTTCAGAGCAATCACATACTTCTGAGTACCCTGTAAAGCGTTTTACAATACCGCTGATTACACTCATGCCACAATTTTTGGTTTTAGTATTTATGAATAAATGAGAAGCAGTCATATGGAAAACCTAACACTAGCCACAGCGGGCCTACAGAATGCTTTTATTCAAAAGTACATATCACACACGTTAAGGCATTTATACCACTAGGAGACGAGGATAACAGCTACGGTTTCGTAGAACGTGGTTGACCACAGACGGATCCCCAGCCACACCCACCCTTGCACTTCTTCGTCCAACAGGAACCGACGTCCACGCATGTCTTTTTTCACGTCGCAAAGGACGTGAAAAATCACACAGTGAACGATACGTGCTGTATGTAGGATGTTGCAGTTTGTACACGGAAGTAAAGGAATGACACCCAGGTCAAGAGTTTTATCAGCTGAAACAATAGAATATCCATGATATATTAAAAAGAACCATCCAATTTTTAAAAAAATCGCAATTGTTATGTTGTGGGAAACATGTGCGTGAACAACGTACTGTTGGAAAGCAAACACTCAAGTTTAACATGGTTCCCGCTATGAAGCAGCAGTGTTCGCCCACTTCACTTCTGGTGTCGGGGCAAAACTGAAAGACTGTTGTATTCTATGGTTTGCACTGTGCGGGTTAGTAATAACCGCTCAGCAAGACTTTCGTACTACGTATAGTGTGGATCCTCCTTCAGCATCCTGCCTGAACAAATCCGAATTGGTTCAAATGGCTCTGAGTATTATGGGACTGAGGTCATCAGTCCCCTAGTACTGAGAACTACTTAAACCTAACTAACATAACGACATCACACACAACTATGCCCGAGGCAGGATTCGAACCTGCGACCTTAGCGGTCGTGCGGTTCCAGACTGAAGCGCCTAGAACCGCCCGGCCACACCGGGCGGGCAACAAGTCCGAGATACAGGTTGTTTGTGTAAAGGAAAATTGCTAGCCGTCGCCGATTGTCTGACACAGAAGTCGAACGCATCCGCCATAGTTTCAGAAGAAGACCGCAATAATCGGATCGGCGCGCCGTACAGCTCGAAATGATAACATGCCCCCCCCCCCCCCCCCGATGTCTGTCTGGCGCGTGTTACGTCGACGTTTACACATGAATGCATACAAAATTCAGCTACTGAAAGCTTTTCGTGAAGGCGACAAACAACAACGTGTGGAGTTCTGTAATTTCGTTCTTGGCGAGATGGAGGACGACAGTTGTCTTCCACACTTATTGTTTAGAGACGAGGCCACATTTCATTTAATAGAAGTTGAACCGTCATAATACGAGAATATGGGGTACGGAACAACGACATCGAGTTGTACAACACGAGAGGGCCTCTCCAAATTTTAACATGTTTTTTGTAGTTTCAAGAGATAAGGTGTATGGTCCATTTTCTTTACCTGAACAGTCTTACAGGAAGCACATATTGCGAAATACTTGAAAACTTTCTTTACCCTCAGTTGGAGACTGATTCGAACGACTCCATACGGGGTACCGTCACAATGGCATCTGGAAGTCCGGGAATTTTTAAAACAATGGATTATTGAACGATGGATCGGTCGCACTGGACCAAATGAATCAGTTTAATATTACTGGCCACCAAGATCCCCGGACCTGATTCTATGTGATTATTTCTTGTCGCGGTTTCTAAAAGACGCTATTCTTTGCCTTCGTTACGACCAGCAATGAAAGAACTGAGACATCGCATTACAGCAACTGTGGAAGCTGTAACTCAGGACATTCTCGCTGCAGTGTGGAGACAATATGAATACCGCATTGACATATGCAGTGCATCTGGAGGGGTCACATTGAACACCTACGAATAGGTATGAAACAAAAATTTGTTTGCTATTCATCAAAACAAAATTCATTGAATATGTTTACTAGTTTTAGAAATATAGATGTGCCAAATCGAATGATTCTTTTCGATACATGCTGTATAATAACTAAACTAAATTTATGTTCAAAGCTAAAATAAGGTAATTACAAGGCAATATTATTTCAAAATAACTCAACATTATAGTGATAAAACTCGCCCTAATACTTACCTACAACAAAAAATGTACTCGTGTCAGACATATCTCCAATTCCTCCTACACTGCCTGCTGCATTATATTCAACCATCTATTTGTTTTATTATGGTTGTTGGTGCATTCCACATCGTTACCCATTGCGTTGTTTTACAATATATACGTCTTCTGCAATAATGTATAATTCTTGATACTTACTGGTGAGTGATTTAGCTTAACTAATTCTTACTTTTTAACTATAGACAGTGACATAGTTTACTATCTTTCTGCATCGTCTTCCATATAATGCCTTGCGATTTTCTCGTTAGGGGGTGAGCAAAGGAATATGTTTAAAGAAAAGAACCAGCTATGATGTACGAGTAACAGGCCAATATATTTGTTCGACTTTGTGAAAAGCCATCAAATTGATCACAATCAGTCTAGACTAAGAAGTATTAAACGCCCTGTTGAGAACAGAAACTGTAAACAGCTGAACAGTTGTTGTATGCGTCGATGAGATGTGACATCGTGTCAATTATTTCATAAAATGTGCCAGTGAAACAATATGCGTTTCGTCTCTCAAGACTTGGCATACCATGTCGTGTTCATAACTACTGTGTCTCATACCCATTTGTGTTTGGTATGTCTCATAAGCATGAAGCAAATGACTCTGAACTGCCTAGTAGCCACACAATGAAGGGGATCAAACGACACGAATTCCTTGGCGTCCCGGCAAGGAATCACCTTATACCAGCCCATTGTACTTTCTTTCACAGGTTGGCATAGTTTCTGCAGACATAAGAGCAAACACAGCTACCTTATTCTGATATTCAAAGCTCTCCTCTCTCTCTCACGCTGTGTGTGTGTGTGTGTGTGTGTGTGTGTGTGTGTGTGTATCAAGCGAGAATCTACCCTGCGAGGCGGTGAGATGGCAGAAGAGATTAACAATGCGGAAACGCTTTGATCAAAGCCAGAGCCTACGGCGAGGAATGCTGCAATCGTGGAAACGACATTCTCTGCCTTGGATTTCTCCTTCTCGCTTGTTTTATTCTAGTCTCTCTCTCTCTCGCTCTCTCTCTCTCTCTCTCTCTCTCTCTCGACCAGGCTCTGATATCCGCGTGCTTAAATAATCCGATGTACATTATATACTGCACGAATACGGTCGCTTTGGTTCATGTCTGCCACTGTCACACATCTTCGCTGTACGTCGCAATCATGGAAAACATTGAACATTAAAGGTGATTTTGTGCACGATTAGTTCTGAACTGTTTCACAAATTTTATTTGCCGTAGCTTTTGGAAAGGCAGACAGCCGTTCGTGAGTATCTCAGGTAGAACAAACCAGATTTGATAATGTAACAAAAAAAGCAGTATGATGAAATAATAGCAATGCACACAATTGTTAATAGCACTGATGTTGAAGAAGCGAACAAACAGGCTTCAGCACGTTAGGCAGCATTAGAATACTTTTTAGGAAAGAATGGTATTAATAAACGCTTTTCTTACCTTGGAGTTACTGGTTTACTCACACTAAAAATTAGAGGGGAAAATTACGATTTACCGGTCATGTGACGATGTACGCTGCGACCCATGAGTGTGTATCAAAGATCTGTTACTCATAACGACAGCATACTTTATACCTAGAGCCAAACCCACACTGTCGGTATTACCATATGACGGACATTAGGAAACATTAGACGTCTGGAAACGGGCAAAGATGCAGTGCGTGAATATACTACTTAAGCAGCCACGAACTATCAGATAGAGAGGTGATTTACTTTGACTTGGAGCTTTCCGTTCATGAAAGTGAAAGTACTGACACGGATAGGTAGTAATTCAATCTTGTAACAATACGTAAGGAAACAACAAGCACGTGTTTACGACCACTCATATGGGAAGAAACTTACAGAATACGGTTGAATCAATGGAAAATTGGTAAAAAAATTTAATCACACATTTACGAAGTTATTTACCACTAACAGAGATTAATATCGGAGGTAATTTCAACATTCCAAAGAAAAGTTCTTCCTACTAAATTCTAAAAGTAGGAGATTTTTACCTTTCATACATATTACATATAGCTCTGCTAATAGGAAAAGGCATTTTAAATTCACAACTTAAAAATACAAGAAGTAGTAACTGAGATTTACACACGCGCTAGAAGACTATTACCATTGACGGTTTCTATTCATCTAACGTTTGAAACAGTTGGGTTAACTTTTGTAACAATACGTTTAGTTATGAAACTGAACATGTCAAGAGGACGTTAAAGTTAATTTTGTTACTTTAAAATTGTTCTGCTTTACAAGCTGTTCTTTGTCTTCATGGACGAGATATAAAGAGTTTTATTTCATTTTCAGACAACGTTATAAGTCCGAGAAAGATTTTAATATTATCAAGAGATGATACATTTAGTATACGTTAAGAAGAAGTACCCCTTTTCTACGTTAATCCAATTTACAAAAGAAAAGAATTACGTAAAAGGAATATTACCGACCGTACATACTGTTTTTTAATATAGTGGAGATGGCCTCCGATGTAGACATCCTGGGAGCTGTTTTAACCACACCGTAGAGCCCAAGAAAGCACGAGTTTAACATAAACGTACTTCTATTGAAGCTAGCATGACTTGTTGGTTCTACCTCGTCACTCCCGCAAATCACCATATATCTGCATGGTTCTGTTTTTCAAGGTAACTACATAGTCTTATCATCGAGTGTTAAGCCGGTTAATTATTCTACAAAAAGTCAAGATTCTTGATATTTCATGCATACGTACAGTTTACCCCTGACCGAGTTAACGCTGACATTTGGAAACAGGTACACATCATGCGAACTAAACTGTCATTTTTGTCCGTATATTATAATACCAAGCAGCTGTAATTTTAAGTACCTAAATCCGCCCCTCGTGGTCTCGCGGTAGCGTTCTCGCTTCCCGAGCACGGGGTCGCGGGTTCGATTCCCGGCGGGGTCAGGGATTTTTCCTGCCTCGAGATGACTGGGTGTTGTTGTGACGACTTCATCATCGTCATTCATCCCCATTACGGTCGGAGGAAGGCAACGGCAAACCACCTACATTAGAAGCTTGCCTAGTAAGGCGGTGCGGGTCTCCCGCATCGTTCCCCTACCCTCTGTAAAGAAGCATGGGACTTCATTTCCAAATCTGTGTTTGGACAAAGTATACGACAGTGAGTCAACCTGTGCGATCTGGGAGTGTTTAGAAAAACTAATGGTTCCTTCATCATATCCACTTTTGCTTTATGCATCCTCGCTTGTTCCAATTTCACGCCGTTTGCAGCTGATTTTTCTATCTCTTCTTAGAACAACGAACACTTCTTTTCCTTTGAGTTGCATATCTATATATATATTTTTAGGTATTCGTTCTTCAGACAACCTCCGAAAATGTTCATGCCATTTCTGTCTGTTCTAGTTCATTTCCTGATTCATACTTTTCACACACAATTCCGTCCTTCCTTCACCATTTTTATCCGGTCAGTAACTTTGTAACCAGCTGGAGGTCTTGTAAGTCTCATATCTGCTGCCTCAGTCTTTCCCCCCTTTCACTGACGGTTTCAGTCAAAGTCTCTGACAAATACATTAGAAATGACACTGCGAACACATTATAAAACTTTAGGCCTGCTTCTTTTCTAACTTTTTTGAGAAAAGTGCAGTTTACAGTCCCTGCCAAAAGCTGGAATTTTTGTAAATTGTATTCTTGACCTTGACCCGTCACCTCCGAAGTATTTCAAAGTAATTATTATTCCAGTGGATTATAATTAATTATTATTTTTACTCTTAAATAACCCTTACCACAGATTGCCATTACTTCACTTTTACCTTTAAGTATTGTATTATAATCATTTGCCACGTTGTGGAAGGATCAAGCTCCTATCTGTAATTTATCTTCTAAATCCGGTAATGTCAATTGATTATGAGAAAGCAGGAGTGTATTTACAATCTAATTACTAAGATTATAATGATGCACAACAAAGTAAAAGTGCAAAATTATGTCCTTTACCGAGAAACGTCTTTTAGGGAGTGAGACAATGGTATCCTCTATCACCCACATTTTTATATATATATTAAAAATGTAGGTGATAGAGGATACCATTGTCTCACTCTCTAAAAGACGTTTCTCAGTAAAGGACGTAATTTTGCACTTTTACTTCGTTGTGAATACGCACTTACAAGATGTTGGGGTATATCATTCTTTTCTAAAATTTCCCTTCATTTACCTCTCTGAACTTTATCAAAAGCAATACCATAATCAATAAAGGCTTTTTGTGTGGGATGATTGCATTCTCTTTGTTTTTCAGTGAGATGGCAGACGGGAAAAGGCAAGATCTTCACATCCGAAACCCATTGTATTCTTCGGTAGAAAACTTCTCCAGAAATTACATTTAGTCTATTTATTATTTGTTTTGCGTATGTCTTGTATCCAGAGCTCAGAAGGCTAATACCTCTGTAACTGTCGTATTTCCTTCGATCCCTTAAGTAATTCCACACTGCTGTTTTCCTCTGCAATTTTCTGGTTTTTTTTTGTTTGTTTCTAATACAATCTTTAATTCTTCCAGTGATATAAGTTCTATTCGCTCGTCAATAAGCGAATTTTCACATTTTCCTCATCACAAGTCCATAGATGTTTTAAATAATCCAACCACTCATTTTCCAAATTGGGATTAAACTGAAAAATATACCTTTCATCCTTATTAAGTTGTTTATGTACTCTAAAGGCTTTAGCTAGTTTCCCATGTATATTATGCTCAAGTTTACTCAGAACATGTTTCTAGCAATGTTGTTTAATTTTCTTCGTTTCTGTTTTGACCAGTGCTGCGTGTCCCATATACTCGAAATAGTATTTTCTATTTTGATGGCAGGTGTTTCAGGTAGGCAAGTTTCTTACATCTTACAATGAAGGCTTTCACGACCGGATGCTTCAGCTGCCGAGAATTCTTCTGGGTTTATTGGGCGTGGATCATGGAACTCTTCTATCCCTGGCGTTTCGTCCAAAGCTATGTTGGACATCTTCGGAGGTGCTCCTGGTTGTGGATAGAAGAGTTCCATGGACCATGGCCATACAACCCGGAAGAGTTCTCGGCAGATTTTTCTTATATTTTATGATGTCAGCAAGTTCTAGGTTCCAAATTGGGATCTCCTTTTGTTATTAAATTTCCGTTTTTGGCTAAAGCTTTATCAGCACCTAAGTATATCATTCTTACCATTTACTTTCACTCTTCATTAAAGCTTTGTTTTTCTTCCACATGTCCTAGTACTTCTGTATAATGCTTGGATCTTGTAGAAATCGTATGCTAAGATTTCTTCTCGTGTTTGCTCCCCTCAAAGGGCTCACAGTTCTTTTGTGAGTTCACGTGTGGTACACACGGGACACCGAGCTATTGCAGTCCATTCGTCCTTCCCTGGGTGCGTTTCTTTCATCCTGCCCCTCCCTCCGTATCCTCATCCATTCCCCATTACCCCTCATTTCCCTCTCCTCATTTACATCAATTTGGCTATGTACCTGGTTCCTGTGTTGCTTACCATTTTGTTCCTCCTGCCTATTTCCTTTCATCATTCTGCCATTTAGGTCCCACTATAGGTTTGATGTCGACTTCTAAATTTTCTGTTTTTAGTGTTAGCCAAATGGGGAAGCACTACCTCCCTAGCACGTATGGTGCAGATTCCTCTCCTTCCTTCCTGCCTCTCTTCCTTCCTCACCATAGCCTTATTTCCACCCTGCTAGGCACCAACATGTGTAGCCAGTTCGTGTGGTGCGGCTGTTACTTATGCATCTGGCTGAGCCCCCTGACAACACAGGTATCACACTACTAATACCTGAGCTGTCCCCTCCCAATATGTGACAACGAGTGGTTGCTTGTCTTGCTGGACCATCAGAACTCCCAGCAATGGCTGCCGTGCTAGGTGGCTCTTACTGTCGCTGGCTAGCGCCAATGGAAAGAGCCCCTGATGGTGGTATCAGGGTGAATGCTTGGCGCATGAAGCGTATCAAGCTGAAAAGATCTGGCCGTTCTCAAATGGTGGTCTGCTTTGTATGATCTGACAGCCTTCCCATCACTGGCTACGCCATGGGAGGAGGGTCAGGCTCGCAACCTTGGGATGAAACATTTTTCCTGCTACCTCATCTGTACTAGCACGGATGAGTACACATTTACCACCACGAGGCCTTTCTTTTTTGTAGAGAGTATTGAGGACAAGTCTGGTGAAGTGGAGTTTCTCGGTAACATGGTGTCGATGAAAGCTTCTTGTGCCATTGCAACACTAGCTTATTATACATCACTCTTTAAGTCCTGTGATGGGAAAAGCTACGTTTAACACTAACGTGCTGTGACACAAACTAATGTTACCCTCTGAGAGGATTTGGGAAATTTGACCATGCGTGTATGTAATGGACAGGTTTATTGGAATATAATTTTTAATATCGTGAAATTAACCGAAAAAGTAAACAGATTTTAACTTTGGACGTTACTGAAAGTAGTAAATTTCATCTACAAATGAAATGAAAATGATTAGTCGTCAGCCCAATTAGGCACATTAATTTGGAATTATATGTTTAAGAAAATTGAATATCAGTTATTGAACTTAACTTTCATTAGTATTTCCTTTGAATAGCACACAGGATACAAACGGACACAGGGCACTGTGAGCTGTGGGTAGCAGTAGTTACCTATAATGCACAAACCAGTAATCATAGAAAGCAAAAATTTACCAAACCCATACTAATAACAGCTACAATCAAGATCATTATTTGTCAATCAAGATCATTATTTGACTCATTGCTGAGATGTTACTGCAGAAAGTACAGAACTAAAGTTGGACATGGAGGGCTTCTAACACAACTGACATGTAACAACCACTAATAAAAACAAATAATATCGCAATTACACTGTTTACACACATTTAAAGTGTAGAGGCACGTTGGATGAGGATGGAAACTATCAGCATGCACCATATTAAAACTCGTCAGAGTTTCCCAAGTTGTTTATTATTTCCAGCTACAGTGCCTCTGTTCCTCTCGGTCTGCGTCACCTGGTCCTGCAATGCTGAGGAAACCACTTCACTGTCTGGGAAGCAGCTTGGCACGGAATGGCTGCCTCAGTGACCCGTGCAACTCCCTGTGGTGTGTTGGCCTTGTACAGCCATGGAGTTGTGATGATGTCAGGATGCACCGGCAGTCGACTCAGCAGTCTCCATCCCTGCCGCCTCAGTGGTGCCTGCTGGGAGCTGCAAGGTGGCCCTTGGCGTGCTTCCTAGCCGGCGTGGTTAAATCATGGCGACAACAAGTGCCGGCAATCTGGCATCCGAATCTGCAGCCCTCGCCTCGGGATGCCTCTGGCGTTTGTTGGGAGCCAACCAGACTGAGTGCAGTAGCGAGCCATGGCGTGGCCTGCCACTGACTGGCTGCGGACCCGCATTGGCCTCAGAGGATCGAACCAGCGACCTGCCATGGACTGGAATGATGGTGCCTGATCTGCTGCTGCGTGTAGCCGGTGGTGTGACATGCCCCACTGTCCAGGAGAGCTGACACACCTAAATGCCTTGTCAGTGAACTGGCGCCTAGTTACACGTGGCTGTGTGCCTCAGTTTTGCTAATGCACCACTCCGAGTCATGTACTCATAACAACTGGGTTGGGTCAGTGGGCTCCTTCTGCCTATAACTTGCGCCATGCACACCGCTGTGTTTACTGTTTTCAGCGGACCTACGGCCCTGTGGTCTCCATTCTCCTTCGCAATTGCTGGTATCATAACATACTGTCATCAGGCCCACACCTGGCTCTAACTTGTGCACTCAGAAATATTGCACCAAAGCTAACCTTTTCCCATATTAAACGGTGGTGCTGCTACAAAGGAAATGTATCAGATTTCTAGAGTAGTAATAATATTCGGGTTATCTTTCTAATATGAGAAGAGTATGATTGGGAACCATGAACTGGTGTAGTATAATTTCTCAAACTCTATGATTATTTCAGTAGCGAAAATTAATTCAACCAAAGTTAATCCTTATCTTCAATTGGAATAGTTTATATTTTTACATTTCAAGGATAATTGATCATCATTGAGCTCAATTAACTTAAAAAATCAGTCATGATAGTAATCAATGCTAAATTATACTTCAAATGTGTTTAACTTATTTGCCTTTTTCATCACCTTTGAAGCAGGTATTTTAGACAGTAGCAGTTGCATAATCTAGCACTTTATTTTGCGAAAACAACGCTTTGCACTAAACTGAGAGTGTTTTAACAAATTACTAACATCACTTTTGTGGTTTTAACTTCAACTTTGGCTAATCTTTGCATTATTGACCAACATAAGTAAATCATTAGTTCATTTGGTACAGGGTACTCGCTTTTATAAACACTTAGTAGAGGACCTGGCATAGCTTCCTGATCAGGATAGAAGTTATGGTACCAAACGCAGATTTATATCATTAGGAATTATTATTAAAATTACTCACACAAATTAACTGGTCCAAGCTCAAATACATATCTGTATGCATGAAGTTAGTGGAGCAGTAGTGAAGTTGTGGTGGCAAGCAACATGACAGCTAACTGTACTCACGGCCCTTGATGTTTGAATGCTCTACAAAATTTCTTCTTGGCGACGGATTTTAATGTGTTAGAGCCATTTCTTAATGCAACTGCAAATCCACATCCGAGGCAAAATTCCTAGCATAACGGCTTCCAATCGCCTCCCTTGACACCGTCCATGTATACTGTGCAATGGCCATCCACTGACTGCGTACTGTTCACACCAACGAGCCGCCCAGTTCGACTGCGGATACCCTCTTTTACATCGTGCCATGCCATTTACGTTGTAGAGGGACTTCACTACATCTTCTACATTTTACAATACAGGTGCCCTAAGCATGAACCAGCTTCCAATATACAGTGTTTTTGTTATAAATATACACATATTATAAAATTTCATTATTTTAAACAACCATTTATCTTTTTCCGTATGAACATTACTAACTCAAATTTTCCTGTCACTAATCAATGACCTTAACTAACAAAGAACATAAATTCCATAATCGTAGATACATTGTTACCTAATATAAACCTGCTACTAATCGATATAAGTGTTACACCACCCTGTCTGCAGCTCTTCATGGTTGTAATCGTCTCAGCAATGTCAAAGTGTCTGTTACCCCTCACCAAGTTCTGAATATGGTCCAAGGAGTGATTTTTCATAGGGACCTCATCATGGAAACTGATGAGGAACTCCAGGCTAATCTGGAGAAATGTAACGTTCATTACGTTCATCATGTGCAGAAGGGTCGCAAAGACGACTGCACTGATAACAGCGCCTTCATTCAGGCTTTCGAGGAGGATACCCTCCCACGTGAGGTCAAGATTATGTGCTACAGATGTGACATGAAGCCATGTGTCCCGCCGCCATTGAGCTGCTTTTGGTGCTTATGTTTTGGGCATATGTCTTCCTCCTGTATGGTGAACCCTGTGTGTGGTGAGTCCCTGTATTCTGCCACCTGCATGTGTGTGTGTGTGTGTGTGTGTGTGTGTGTGTGTCAATTGTCGTGATAGCTACCTTATTCGCTCTCCAGACTGCCCAGCTTAGAAGAGAGAAAAGAAGACCCAAGAGTACAAGTCCCTGTATCACCTGTTTATACTGAGGCTCCCCAAAAACATGAGACACTCCATTCATTGTCACTTTATTCAACTTTTGCCTCTGTTACATCCTTTCTCCCTCCTTCCTCTTCCCTACCTCAGACCCATCGCTCTCCACCCCCTCCTACGCAGTTCCCTCTGCTTGCAATTCCCCCTCCCTGGGCGAAAAAGTGGACTCTTCTTCTACACATGTCAGTGATGAGACTTTCCGCTGGGACCTCTCTTCCTGGTGTATCTCTAGATGGAATACTAATACCACAACTCAGCCAGGACACACACTATCTGTTTACCCCACCACCCCAATATCGCCTGTTCTTAGTCCTTGGGAAACACCTCGTGTCACGCTTTGTGTTAGTATCGACGACCTCTTCCTATCCTGCTACTTTTCTCTGACAGAAATACTGAGTATAACAGACCCCTGTGTTTCAAGCCACACCACACTGAACCCTGTAAGGAACACTTCACAGAAAGGAAATTCTCGCAGGCTCTTGTCTCTTCACATGGCATGGTCCCAGACCCGAATTTCATCCACAACTAGACGGTCGAACACTTGGAAATCATCCAGAGGTGATATGTCCTCAGGTTCTCCAACCGCATTTGGCTCACGGGTGCTTTCCGGCACAGAGGCTAAACAGTGTAATTATCCCCTTAAGCCCAGGAAGAATCCAATGTCTCTTGTCAGCTATCGGCCATTTAGCCACACGAACGTACCTTGTAAACTGATTGAGAGAATGGTTAGCTTAAGATTGTGTTGGGTACTAGAATCTAAGGGCTATTTTTCGCCATATCAGTGTGGCTTCTGGGAAGGATAATCTCCAGGTGAGAATTTACTCAGACTGGTAAGAGCGATCTGACAGGCCTTTACTAACCGCCGGAAACTTGTAGCAGTCATCTTAGACCTACGTAAGTCATTCGACATGGCTTGGTGTCCTCACATTTTAGATACCCTCTATAACTGTGGCTTTCTGGCTCTTCATCCGATTATTATCTGCGAGTTTTTATATCACTGGCTCTTCCGAGTTCGAGTTGGCACTGCACTCAGCAACCCTCGAATTCAGGAGAAGGTATCCCAAGGGGTTCTCTCTTAAGTGTCACTCTCTTCCTCGTAGCCATCAATGTGCTTGTAATCTCTGTTGGGCCTGTCGTTGCCTACCCCGGCTCTGTATGTCGACGATTTTTCCATCTGGTGCATCTCACATTCAATAGCGTCTGCTGAGCGCCAGTTCGAAGGCCTCTGTGTTGGCTGTGTCACATGGTTTCCAGTTTTCTCCCTCCAAATCGCCGGTTGTACATTCTTGTCGTCCAATCACTGCACACCTCAATCCAGAACTTTATTTTGGTGGTCAGCTGAGCCCGGTTTTTGGGCGTTATTTTAGATAAAATGCTGACGTGACTGCCCAAAATTCGCCACCCAAAGACTAAATGCATGTAGAAGCTTTGTGCACATCTTAGAATAGGTGATTGAAATGCGTCTCGGAATCTCCATCTCCACTCATTGCAACGCAGCCCGTGTATTTCCTCCCCCCCCCCCTGCCCTCGGATGGTGCCTAGATCACAGATTAGAATCGACCTACTTCAGTGTCCTAAGGTCTTTGTTGCCCCCACGGTTTTCCAGCGTCTTGTATGTGCCATCCTTGTACAGTTACAGTGTGCCACCGTCTTCTACACTGATGGCTCCATGATGAAAGAGAAGCACGGATATGGTTTCACGTTTCCTACTGGCTTACAACAATTTATTGCCAGGATTGCGTAGTGTGTTCACAGCAGAGCCCATAGCCATTCTTAGAGCATTACATTTTGTTGCTCAGGCCTCCCTTCACAGTGTTTTAAAATGTATCGACTAAATGAGCAGCCTGCAGGCTATCGACTGATGCATCTAGCTGACTCTAGGTGTGGATTGGCGGACCTACGTCAAATCCCCTTTTGCCCAAATGTGGAGTGGCACCTAGTGCACTACTGCTGACAGTAATAAACTTCGTATAATCAAGGAGTCTACCGCAGTTTGCGCTCTTCCTTGCACTCCTCTCAGGAGGCTAGTGTTTTATGATGTAGACGAATTGGTCATAACAGTCTCACAGATTGTTTTCCCTTGCGTAACGAACCACCCCCACCATGAAGTTTTCGAGCCAGACCACGTTATGGCATATACTGGTGGAATGTCCCCTCCTTTTGGCCATTCGTACTGAGTATAGTCTTTCCGATTCCTTAAATATAATATTAGTAGACCATCCATGGATGGTTGAAGTGTTCCTCAGTTTTCTCCATGGTAGTGATTTGTATTTTCAGATGAGGTTTTCCTTTATTCCAGGAGCAGTGGTGGTGGTGGTTTGGATCTCTCTTCAAGATTTCTCGGTCTCGGACCCATGCGCCATCCCCGCTGCAGAGACTGCTCTTTTATCCCTCTTTTTTCCTGTTTTTATACCCTCTACTGAGTGTGTTACCTGTTCCTCAATGTATAGTTAGCTCCTCTCCACTTTTATCGTAACCTCGCTCTTTCGTGTGTAACTTGGGAGTTGCAGGACATTACCTTTCTTCTTTTTTTTTTGTTTATTTGGCCTTTGAGTGTGTACTCAGTTTAGCCATCGGCAACACATGGTGACAATGTACACATAATTGAATAAACAAATACAGAAATGCATATTAACAAGAATAAAAAGCTTAACTGTTACAGTTTTGTACATAATGTTTTAAAAATTGAATTGAATTGAATTGGAAAATTATTAATTAAAAGTGTCTTGGCTCACAATTCACACCAATTCTGAAATATCTTCATCAGCAAGACGTATTTATAATTTACGTACACCATTAAAACCTACAGATTGTAACCAGTACTCTTGATGAAGTTAACTATCACTTTATATAGACGAACGTCTTTAGTACACAAAAGAGAAGAAGCTGATTGAGGAAGATGGTGGCCCATACTCAGAAATGTCTTCAGAAAGACCAACCGTTCACGGTAAAATTTGGGGCACATAAATAAGATGTGGTTGACATCAGCTTCCGACTCAGGATCACACTCACATGCTGGTGAACTGTAGACGTTGATCCGATGTAGATGTTGTGGGAAAGGGGCATGATTGAAGCGGAGTCTTATGATGGCAGAAATCGTGGATCGGTCCAGATGTGTCCTCATGAACCACGGCTGTGAAGGAATCCGAGATTGTAGCACTGCGTAATAACCGCCTTTTGTCTGTTGAGAAACGTTCCACATTTCCTTCCATTGTTGTCTTACGTGAACCTTGACTTCACGGAAGTAGTCTGTATAAGGAAGGTGCAGATCCTGGACGGTGCCTAAGGTTGCCGCTTGTTTGGCTATGCATCAACTTCATCGTTATAGAGGATACGAGAGATGGGAAGGTACCCACAACAAATGGATCGTCCGGCCCGTGCGTGTGCTGCGAATATATTCTGATATCACATTCAAGATATAACGGTAGGTTGTTTTGTTCCATCGACTGCACTGAATGTTTTTAAGAACGCTTTGCGAGTCAGATACTAATAGTATCTTGGGGAAGGAAGTGGTAGAGACCAACTTAAGTGCTTCCAAAACTACCACTGTCTCCGCCGTAACAATAGAAGTGCTCGGACATTATCATGTCTTTAGTCCCATAACCTCCGCCTGTTGATCAGTCGATTAGTCGTGTTTATTTTTTGATTGTGCTTTTATTGTTATACACTGGGGAGTTTTGTTTTGATATTACGTCATCATATCCTCTCTAGACTCTAATGTCTTCTATTAATATCCTCTGTAGACACTGATGTCTTCTAATAATGGGATGGCTTTCTCATTTGCAGTAACATAGTCTATTATAGATGTGGTACACCTAGCATTTCACGCAGGCATATGAGTATCTTTGTGGGGGAAAACTGTTTTCCTTAAATAACTGAAGGCAGAAAAACATCTTAACTGATCTCCATTATAGTTTTTGGTATGTTCACCATATGGCCCAAACATTCCCATAATAGTAGATCCATCTATCCACACAGTAACATCTCCAGTAATTAATAGATGTTCAGCTTTATGTGTTCCGTTAACCGGCGCCTGCATGCATTCGTAGGTTGTAAGCGTTTCCTCCCTTTTTACTTCCTGTGGAGCAAATGCACTAATTATATTCACCGGCTTCCCCAGTATCTTTAACCTTAACGTGACATGATGCCCAGCTGGATTACAATGTTACAAGAATGAACGCCCCGGGAGTGCAAAATACCATCTTCCTTCATCGAAGAACTTTTCACACCAGTATACAATGTAGCGGAAGGGCAATTGGTCAACAGTTATCGTCCAATTACAGTACTGAACACCTACTAGAAGCTCTTCGCCAGGCTTTAGTAAACCCGCATTAAGGAAACTTTGCAAATGATTATTGTCTCAGAAGAGATGTCACAGGTGGCATACGCCAATTACAAATGATCACCAGCGATTGATGGGATTTAATAGCGATTGCCTCGGCTTGCTGTCTGCAAGCGGTCATAATCTCCATTGATTTCTATCGGGTTTTTGATAGAGTGAACCACAAATTCCTATTACAGTTGGTGGACCGTATTTGATATCCTCCCTGGCTCACTGACATCCTGCTGCGCCTTTTGGCAGCGGCCAGCTCTCAGATCCATGACAACGGACGTATAGTGGGCCCAGAACCCATCAAGAGGTCTCTACTACAAGGTTCTCTTTCTACATTTCTTAATTCAATCGCACTCGAGCCACTGCTGGGGTGTCTCAACCACAGATTATTTGGCATCATCCAGCGGGACATCACCTTCCGCTATAGGTTATGTTCGTTCTGTCGATGAAGTCCGCAACGTGCTCATCTGGATCGAGGGATACGGACATCCTGCGAGCAGTCTTCTGAAATGTAAGAAGTCGGTGGCTCTGGATTTCGGCGCTAGATACTGGGCGCAGTATCTGGCAGGGAGCTGTCACCAGTCTCTCGCCAGTTACTGAACTCGGGTGTGTGGGAGTCACGTTTACGAAGGATGTACGAGAAACAATTGCGGCAAACTATTGACGGTTACAACTGTTGGTAAGCGCGATGGTGCTCCAGAACCTGCATCGGGACTTGAACCGGCTACCATATGTAGGATACCGGAACCTCTACATGACATCAAAACTCAGTCACGTGCACCTGTGCACCACCTACCAGCCGCGATAGGTCGCAGACTTCAGGCAGCCTCCGGTTATTTTCTATTCACAGGACACGTATTTAAGATACTTTATAACACAAACCCTGCCCCTACATGATGGAGGGATGGCTTTGGTTAACGTTCGAGCACTGGCAGATGCCCTTTATATGAGCAATATGGGGAAACTATGGTCCAGTCAACATGCCTCTTTCATGGGTCATCTCTTGCAGGTCGTGTATCATGTGGGTGGCGCATGTTGTGACACAGCTGTGCCATGTATCGACATTCATTCTGGAATACAGTTATAATGCCTCTGATCTCCCCAAAACACACTCGTAGATAGCGAAATATTCTAACACCACCGTCATGCGGGAAGTTCCGCATAGCGCGGTAGAAACGAAGCACCGAGCTGCCAGCTGGCCATGAGTGTGGTAAACGGTACATCACCACTTCCTGCCAACCACACTCCGAGCGTCATGATACCAAGTCACCAACAAAAAATATGACAAGATACCGGTTCCACGCTAACGGATTAATGGACATCCTGCGTTACCTGACTGTCGCCTCCTGGACACCGATGAATGTCGCTTCACGCGCGTATCCCCGTCCCGAATTTTGCGAATGACAAAGAACGTCTTCGCTTGTTATCTCCGTGTCTTAAATGTCCAAATGTGAATGCCTAAGGGACCAAACTGCTCACATCATCGGTCCCTAGAACTACATCTACTTAAACTAACTTACGCTAAAAACAACACACTCGCCGATGCCCGAGGGAGGATTCGAACCTCCAGCAGGAGGGGCCGCGCAATTTCAGACATGGCACCTCTATCAGCGCGGCCACTTCGCACGGCCCCGTGTCTCACATGATGTGTTACTGACTCTCATTCTGTTTCCTGATGACTATTACTGCCCCTCGCCAAATATTATGCGCTTACATGGTTCAAGGGAATGGCAATGGACTACGTGTTCGACGAAGGGGAGAAAGTGGAAGTTGATTAGTGTTCGTATCTGCAAAAGGCTCATAACGCTCTAGAACGCTTTTCTGCAAATAATTTACGCAGTGTTTCCTAAACCCTCTTCTAGTTGGGAAGTGCCAGGCTCAGTGTGACGTACCGTGCAGCATCACATCGAAGGCAGAATGACCCAAATTGCAAGCAGTCGAAAGGGAAGCAATTGACTGATTCACGGAAACCTGCGTTCTTGTCGGTGTTTTATCCAGCGCTATTGGAAACAGAGAACACCAGTATCAGTGCAAGGGAAACTTCAGCTGCACCATTTCTTGAAGAAAGATTGTTTTAACTGAAGTAGCGCAAGCTATAGACAAAGCCATTTTTGTTTGTGCTTTGAATCATACTTTTATTGCACCATTCTGCTTTATAGCGTTTTATTTGTACACATATACTAATTGTAAACACATAATTGTAATAAATGAGTAAATAAATGACTAAAAAGTTATTGACCAATGGAACCTACCGCCTAGGCAATATTTTTAGGAATCATCATAGGCAACTCCTGAATACACATAGTTCGTTTCTTCTTTTATGGTAGGATTAAAGTTGAAATTGCAAGTAGGGATAGGTCTCATTTTCGATTCTCAGATAAGGAGATTGGTCAGCGAAAAAAGAAGTAAAACATAAGAAAAATGTTAACACCCCTTTTGCTCATTTTGCGTGCATTTCATGATTACATCTCATTCGTAGTCCAACAGACACCACAGAATTTCTCATGGGAGTAATACTCGGTAAGCTACCGTTCCGGAACCCACCTGGCTCACTGTGCCATGGAAAACGGCCGCAGGTGCCATAAACTGTTATCCATGTAGTCTAGATGTTTATCAAAACCTCGTTCAGTAACATTATGGCACCTAATCCAAAAATATCAAACTATATGCCGTTGAACGGCAGTTATGACTCATGACCACATTTCTTTATTGTACCGGTAAATAGGAGTAGCCGGGTGACGACGTACACAATATTTGAACAGGAACACACCCTGCCATTTTCAAGCCCAAACAGCACCAAGTAAGCGCTGTACAAGCGGATTTAAAACCTAAGACTAGCGCCATCACAAACCAAAGATCACCAACGTCAGAAATTATCGACAACGAAATTAATAATCAACGGGTGACGTAGCATAAACTCTGCCCTTTGTTCATTAAGAGTGGAGAGAGCTGGATTCCATGCAGAATGTAAATAAAAACCATCATCTCTATTTATAATATTATTTGCAAATTTAATTTCAACGGTTTCCTTAGTAACACTGTCCCAATACCTGGAAGTACATGCTACAATTTCCGTGTTGCTATATTCCCTAGAATGATCGGTGCCAAGAAAGTGCTATGGAGAAGTAGATTTGCTCGGCTGTTGTAACCGTGTGTGCCACTCATGCTCAGTCTACGGGTCCTCAACAGAGCTTACAGTCTGACCAATATATGACATGCCACAAGTGGAAAGAATGCGATAAACACCAACTTTACATTATCCAGAATTGTCCTACATGGAACCTATAAGGACTCTGATCTTAAAAGGTGGTCAAAAAACACAAAAAAATTCCCGTGCTGTTTGAAATCATCCCTGCATAAGGTGAAGAGGCCGAAGACTCTGGTGCCACCTCGGTATTACCATCACTCACCTGGCGCACAGTCGGTCGGCAGTGCAACGTTCATCTGATCTGTCTTTCACTATAACCATTCTGACGAAAGGTGACTTCGAAGTGGGCTAGCTCTACTGACTAACTCCCAGGGTCCTAGATGACATAGGCTCTGAGAACAAAGGTACGAATTACCCCTCAAGATGAACCGGATGGTGACAACTATCAGCCTGTAAATATACATCAGTGTGAGAAGGCTTCCTATAAACGGCATATCCCAACGTACCATACACCTCTCTCCTGACCGCACATCAACGAAAGGAAGACAATCATGCTTTTTCACGTCTATCCTGAAAAAACGTATTCGAGTCGACTGAATTAAAGTATTCTTAAAAATATTCAAAATCTCACTGACATGAAGTCAAACAACAAATCTACGCATCTGACTAAACACGCAAGTTTCAAAGTCGCCGCCTTATCTTGGTGCCGATCATCCTATGGAATGTAACAACATGGAGGCCCTAGAATGCAATTCCAACTATTGGGATAGTGTTAAAAGGGAAGTTATAGAAATTAAATTAGCAAATAATCTTATAAATAGAGAGCGTGCTCTTTGTTTAAATTCTGCATTTAATCCTGCTCTCTCCCCTGTCAAAAACAGAGGGACGGAGTTCATGCTGCATCACTCGTTGATTATTAATTTCACTATCGATAACTTCTGACGTAGGCGATCTTTAGCTTGTGATGGCCCTAGTGTTTACAGTGTGTGCGTCGATTTCGTAGCGTTCACTTACTGCAGGTTTGCCTTGAAAATGGCACAGATTGCTCCTGTCGAGAAATCGGCGGTTATCGACGACGTCACCCAGTTGCGTTCCCGTAAGTTGATTGGACATTGTATACTCCGGGAGAAACTAAGGTCTCAAATGGGTAGTTGAATACATGTACTGAAAGAATCATGATAGACGATGACGTCAGCCTTCCATACAATCACCTGGATCTCATGCTGCAGATTAAGCCGAACTAATACATATGAGGCGCGCAAAAGGAAACTACCCTGGATGCTTGTAATATTGACACACTATTGACCCTTGTTAATGAACTGGAGAACTGCTCGTCAGAGAACATACTTACCTGGATAGATTTAGGGAGGAGACCAAACTGTGAGGTCATCGGTCTCATCGGATTAGGGAAGGAAGTCGGCCGTTCCCTTTGAAAGGAACCATTCCAGCATTTTCCTGATGCGATTTAGGGAAAACACGGAAAACCTAAATCAGGAAGGCCGGACGCGGGTTTGAAGCGTCGTCCTCCCGAATGCGAGTCCAGTGTGCTAACCACGGCGCCACCTCGCTCGGAGAACATTCTGGAAACACTGTATTACAAACACCATATTTTTGCTGTCACATGTCTGCACATGCGCATCACCCGCGTGCTCTGCCCCATATTCTTCGCTACGGCATTACATCTGGTGCAACGATTTAATCTTAATCGTTACTAACGAAATTTAAGTCTGGGTTCAGTGATTTGACAGATTAATACGGAGTTAATGTTGTTATTACGTCACATCTGGCACAAATTATTTCATTTGTTTGGTTACCAGTCATCTGATTAAATGTATTTCATTTAAATTTTAATGTATTTTTCTGGAAAAGTATCGTTGAAGATGAACCATAGCATGCAACGATGGAATTTAATGCACGATCTACAGGCAATAAGTCAAATTTGTTATTACCTTGAATTTCCTTGTGATTTATTCTCATCCTTTCTATACATGACTTTTTGTCAAGTGAAATATTTCCAAAAACTATGTTAACCAGACAATCGGGAGTTAAGGAAAAAAAGAAGGACCGGGCCCACAAATCAACTGTTTATTATTTCATTCAAATAACAATTTACTGATAAATTTAACTTAAAATCAAAGAAAAAATACTGCAATTTAAATCTTAAGGCCACATTTTAAAAGAAATATAACATGTTTTCAATAATAAAAATAATAAAAGTGCCAACTACGTAAAAGTTTAGGTGCAATTTGCAATTTAAATCTTAAGGCCACATTTTGGGGAAATATGACTACAAGGTTACCCTTTTCAGACCACTGTAGTCAAACGAAGGCACATTAAATACTCATCTTGTGTAACGTGTCGGTGCTGCATGGGTGCCAGAAGTGGCTTTAAATGGTGATACAAATAGTCGTATGGCGTATCCGGCAGATCGAACAAGGGTGAAGCAGACGGAGCAGGCTAAGAGCAACGTGCAGCGCAGCCTCTAACCAACGATCGGACGGCCTCAACGTTGCCCTTTTCCACAGCCGGAAGTCCGCACTAGTTGGCAGACGCGACGATGACGGACTCCACCAACCGACCGACACGCCCCACACACCACTCGTTCAACAGCAAATTTCCTGCGTCGGACGGATGCGGTTTTCGCATATCAACTTGGCTCAAACAGCCCAACTCAGTTGTCACAAACAACTCCGTTCTAACTGTGTATCTCTACTGTCTCAGATCAACTGTCTTCGCACCTTTAGACACGTCCCCCAGCCAGTACTTCCTCCTGCGCTGACTTCTACGAAACATGCTTACTGAACAAACAGTAAATCGATAACAAACTCGAGCCATTGGTGCCGGACAAGACCCAAGCGAAGTAAAATTTGGCGCCTCCGGCCCTTAAATACAAACCATCGTGGGCTGCAGCAAGTGGACTGAATCAGCTGGTGGGCTTAACTTGGCTGACGAGCACCTTAAACGTCATTACAGGCGGTCGGATGTTTGACCAGCAGGGTTACCGACCCCAAAATCCTTACTTTAATTCATGGTCCTACGGAATGTGAAACGAATTTCCCCTGACTTCCAGGAATAAGTCCGGCCACATTCCTGCGTAGACCTGATCCCCCAACTTCCGCTGTAATGGGCGCCTATTTCGGCTATAACGCTGGGCTTGATGGCTATGGGCCATGTTAAAGTTAATTTGCGCACGCCGCCAATATTCCCCATAAATTAGCCAGGGGAGAGTTGACAATTTAAGGGACATGAAGGCAGTAGGGGTTGCCATGGAATCCTCGTGTTTCGCGGAAATAAAGGCGAAGTTCAGCCACGGTAAGCTAGTATCCCATTTGCTAAGAGACTCATGATGGTAAATGATCAATGCCGACTTTAGGTTGCGGTTCATCCTATCGGCGAATGATGCCTGAGTGTAGTACGGGGTAGTGCTTATATGCGTAATCACGTCGCAAAAACAAAATTGCCTAAAAGTCTTCGAGATGGCAGTGGGGCCCAACTAATCAAAAAATATTTGTGAGAAGGGCAACAGTTATAGCCGCTGTCAACCTCCCGCCTTGGAATCAACCAAGAAAACCTAGAAAAGGCATCTAGGGCCACTAGAATAAAACGGTTTCCTTTCTTGGTGCGTTGAAGGGACCGACGTAATCGATAAAGAGCTCCTCGAGCAGATGCTCTTCTCGTTGCGACTGTAGCAAGCCCTTCGGTTTGCTCATCTTACTATCTTGGCACTCCTTGGTTCAAATGGCTATGAGCACTATGGGACTTAACTGCTGTGGTCATCAGTCCTCTGGAACGTAGAACTGCTTACACCTAACTAACCTAAGGGCATGACACACATCCATGCCCGAGGCAGGATTCGACCCGGCGACCGTAGCGGTCTCGCGGTTCCAGACTGAAGCGCCTAGAAACGCTCGGCCACCCCGACCGGCTTGGCACTCCTTAATTAACCGTCTGATATCCTTGTAAAGCGTCAGCCAAACAAGATGTTATTTCACCTTATGTAACCCCAAATGTCCTCCCACCAACGAGTCATGGAAGAAGCGAGAGACCGGCGGAGCCAAGCTTTGTGGGAGGCAAATCCTGACCTCGTCAGCACCGCCCACCTGTTTACAGAGCACGCCATTTCTAAGCAAACAGTTACTGGCTTCTTGACCAGGAAGAATTTCTTTCCTTAAGGGTCCCCACAGTGGGTCTCTATCCTGCTCGGTCTTAAGATTATTAAATAATTAGGGAACGTATGTTAATACAGAACACATAAGGGGGGGGGGGGGGACTTGATAGGCCTGCTCTTGCAAAATCTGGTTAACTGCATCGGTAACCTCATTGTTTCCGCCTCGTACATGCCGCACCTTAAAGTGGAAGGCGGAAATTCAGACAGCCCATCTAGCAATTCGCCCAGTCTTCCTAGGCCGGCCTAGCACCCGACTAAGCGCTTGATTATCAGTGTCAGATTCAAATTCTCGATGTTCAAGGTAGAATTCAAACTTTTTGAGGGCAATTAGCACCGCCAATGACTCGCTCTCCCACAACGAGCAGTTAAATTTCAAATTCTCTGTGTTTAAGGTAGAACTGAAACTTTTCGAGGGCAAAAAGCACGGGAATGCCTCTCACTCACACACCTAGTAATTATGTTCGGCTCTAGTCAGTCGCCTAGATGCTAACGCCAATGGGCGTCTCACCCCCTGGTCCTCCTGGAGGAGCACCGCTGCAACACCCGTGTTACAAGCGACGCTTTCCACGAGGAACCGCTTACTGAAGTCGATAACTGCCAAGACGGGCAGTTTCGCTGCCGCGGTCGTACTTGCCTCGAAGGTGGCTTGTTGGCTTTCGACCCAAACAAATTTCTCCTCCCTCCTGCTTAACTGATTTAGGAAAGCCGGAAATTGCGCAGAATTCGGACCGAAATGCCTGAAGTAGTTCGCAATGCATACAAGAAGGGCAATCTCCTTCCTGCGGCTGGGGAAATTTCCTCCAGACACGGGTGCTTTCTGTATCTATTGTTACCCCCCTGTTCAGTTACTGAATGCCCCAGGATGGAAACTTTCTGTCAAGCCAAAGTACGTCACACACATCCATGCCCGAGGCAGGAATCGAACCTGCGAGCGTAGCAGCACCGCGGTTCCGCATTGAAGCGCCTTGAACCACTCGGCCACAGCGGCCAGCTAATAACTACAACATCCAAATAATTAAAATCGCACTTGAATTTAATATACCGTACCCCAAATTATGGGCTAACAAACGCGATAGAACAGCAGCATTGGAAGATAGGACAAACGGTACCCGATTAAATTAACGTAAGTTCTGATGCGAGCAAAAGGCGGTCAGATGTTTAGATTCCTCAGTCAGTGGTATCTGGTGGTATGCCTGATTAAGGTCAAGTACTGTGAACTAACAAGCGCCGGAGAACCACGTAAAAGGCCGGCCGCGGTGGTCTCGCGGTTCTAGGCGCGCAGTCCGGAACCATGCGACTGCTACGGTCACAGGTTCGAATCCTGCCTCGGGCATGGATGTGTGTGATGTCCTTAGGTTAGTTAGGTTTAAGTAGTTCTAAGTTCTAGGGGACTGATGACCACAACTGTTAAGTCCCATAGTGCTCAGAGCCATTTTATTGAACCACGTAAATCAGTTTTGGAGGTCGGGTATGGGCCGACTCTAAGATCACCTTCTTGTTTAGTAACCGGTAATCGACGAGTGGGTGTAAGCCTGCCACTGGGCCTTGGGAACCAAAAAAATGGGCAAGGCTTAAGGGGACGTAGACGACCTGATGACACCGTCCCTCAACAAACCGTCAAGTTTCTGCCGCAAAATCTTCATTTTCGTTGATAAAAGTTGATAGGGAGACTCTCGGAGAGGTAAATCATTATTCACAGGAATGTGATATTTAATGACATTAATGATATTAGCCGTCCATAATTTGTCACTAAGAACTTCAGGAACCTGTGCTAACAACCTCAACAACTGCTCAGCGCATTCACGTGGAAGATGGTCAACCTCAAATTGACCGCCGTTTTCATTTACGTGCCCTCTGATTTCGGTCTGTCGGCAGGAGCACAACTCTATTCTCTCAGCTGGGGCAAATTTGAAAGAAAACGTACGAGTACTGAAATTCAATGTCATTCCTGTCTTCTTAATAAAGTCGAACCATAAAATAAGGTTAGGCATGAGCCCCATGACAAGCAACAAGATAACGATCCAGGAAAAACGGCACAGTCCGCAGCTCGTGGTCGTGCGGTAGCGTTCTCACTTCCCGCGCCCGGGTTCCCGGGTTCGATTCCCGGCGGGGTCAGGGATTTTCTCTGCCTCGTGATGACTGGGTGTTGTGTGATGTCCTTAGGTTAGTTAGGTTTAAGTAGTTCTAAGTTCTAGGGGTCTAATGACCATAGATGTTAAGTACCATAGTACTCAAAGAGCCAAAACCGGCACACAGATTAATTCCCCGTGACCTTACACACAGAGGCAACCTTCGCGCATAAGCGGCACGACATTTCTGAGAGGAAGGACGGACAGTAGATACCCTGTGTAAGTGTCCAACAAAAAACCACTCGTAGTTGAGGAGGGAAACAGAACTGTCCGAATCCACGAATCCAACAAGCCACACAGTGGTTCATGGCCAACCCTGGCGCAAATAAACGAAGAAGTGCTGCCGGAAAAGGCGCGAATTCGACCGCACCACTGGCCGCGGGGCCGGCGAGCGCGAGTTCCTCTCCTGGGTACCTGGCGTCATTTATCAGGACGAGGCTGACGAGCGATCGGACATTGCCGTACTTGATGGTCAGGGGGAACCACATCTGAACACGCTACCCCCCCCCCCCCCCCCCCCCATATTGCTCGTTTGCGAAACTTTATCGCTAAGGTTGGTTCCACTTCTAACAGGGGACCGGCTCACACTAACGAAAATAGAGCGCTGATCGTCAGCGAACGCGAGAGCTCCTTAATGGAACTGACAAGCTTATGCAGGTCTCAAAGTGGGTCGGACGGAGGGAAAAGAGTAGCCGAGACCTGTCCTCGAGTTTGAGACGCTGTAAAATGTTAGAGATCATTTCAGATTCCCACACTTTCATGTCTAAGGTTCAATTGGCTCTGAGCACTATGGGACTTAACTTCTGAGGTCATCAGTCCCCTAGGTCTTAGAACTACTTAAACCTAACTAATCTAAGGACGTCACACACATCCATGCCCGAGGCAGGATTCGAACCTGCGACCGTAGCGGTCTCGCGGTACCAGATTTAAGCGCCTAGAACCGCTCGGCCACACCGGCCGGCATGTCTAAGGCAGCCTAGTACTCAGATAATAATTCCTTAGCATCTTGAACGCGGCAGTAATATCTCCCGTCGTGTTCTTTAGGCATTAGGAGGGAGAGTTCTTCCCGTACACAAACAGCCGAAGTTGTACTATCGCAAGCTGTTATTTTAATGCGTCAGTGGGGTCAGACTCAGATTATCACGAGTCAAGGGTTAAAGTAAGGCGAGTATCACAGGACGTGGGACCCGTAAAGCATCGGCCTGTAATTTTAGACGCACTGGCAACTGCAATAATTGCTCAATGTCGGGAAAAGTTTGAAAGGCAGTCTAACAACATTATTAAATAAACACATGACCGTATTAGGCAACTGGGCAAAACTCATGCTCAAGTCATTACTAGCGCCACACGTACCTACTTTGCGACCTACTACTTTAACACCCGAAGCGCTCTAAGAACTAACGGCCTCTCCCCCACTCTCTAATCCCAACGACGCAGCATGATTCTGCAATTCTACCTACATCTCAGTACACTAAGCGAGGCGTGAAGGTTCTGCTCAATTAAGTTGTAATAACTGAAGATCTTTCACCCTATTTCCGAAATGCACTGGGAGCTAATTCGCCCGACCTGCTTCCCGCTGGGCTCACACCCCTGCAGAAAGGCAACATTCTGGTGGAATTGTTTCAACGTTGTTGATACCGTATCAAGAGCTTGTCTTTCCTCGTCAACGATGTCCGCAGTGATGGAAAGCGGTGCAGTCATCGCTGCTCACAGCCTGCCTGCCAATTCGGGCACACTTTCCTCAGCGTCCGGACAGCGAATGTTGAATTCGAATTGAAGTTGATCCTTTTTTAAGAGGTCAATACCGGGGCAGCCCCTCGGTTCCATGGCGTGACACCGTTACTGAAAAACACAAACAGTGGTTAGACAACAGTTAAAAAATATCAAACCAGATTACAAGTAAACACTAAATCAAATTGCTTGAAACAATAACCAAGCACACCCCCAACACTGGTAAAAAAATAACTGCGCTCTGCTACCAATTGTTCACCGGACAATCCGGAGTTAAGGAAAACGAGAAACCGGGCTCAGAAATCATCTGCTTATCATTTAGTGATATATTTTAATTTAAAATCAAAGAAATAAATACTGCAATTTCAATCTTAAGGCCACATTTAAAAAATATATATAACATGCTTTTAATAATAATAATACTCGTATATTGCTACCTACGCAAAAGTTCAGATTAAATTTGCAGTTTAAATCTTAAGGCCACAATTAGGGCAAATATGACTCCAAACTTACTCTTTTCAGACTGCTGTAGTCAAACGAAGTCACACTTGATACTCATTTTGTGTAAGGTGTCGGCGCTGCTTGGATGCAACAAGTGCCTCGAGATGATAATTTTTAAACAAACAGTCGTATGGCGTATCCGGGAGATCGGTCCAGGGTGAAGCAGACTAATCAGGCTGCGAGCTATGTGCAGCGGCAGTCTATACAACCCGATGAAGTGCGGTGTCTAACCAGCGATCGGACGGCCAAGAAAGTTGCCCTTTTCCACAGCTGGAGGCCCGCACTAGCTGGCGGACGCGACGAAGACAGACCCCACCAACCTACAGACACACACCACACACCACTCGCTAAACAGACAATTTCCTGCGTCGGGCGGATGCGGCTGTAGCAGATCAACTTGGCTCAAACAGCCCAATTCAGCTCTCACATAGGAACTCGATGTAACAGACAATTCGGCTCTAACCATGCAACTTTGCTGTCTCAGACCAATTGTCTTCCCACCCCGCGACACTCCACTCAGCCAGAACTTCCGCCTATAGCAAACTAAAGCCAGTGGCGCCAGACAAGACCCAAGTGACGTAAAATAATGCGCCGTACCTCAGTTACCAATCGCTCAACCCATCACTACCATTTCATTGTGCCATTGCAATTGATAAGGCTCAGCCCAATCTCAGTTTTTTAGAAAGATTTTGCGGATAATTTTCATTTCCCCTCCCCTGCTGCTTATTTGCGTACAGAAGACGACCGTATCAGGGAAACAACACGTTTAATGAAAATAATCATAATGGTGCTCATGTAGAGATACACACCACAAATTCTTCATCATGAAACATACACAATATTATAGTCCACTTGGGCGCAAATTCTACGAAATAACGCTCTTAGCAAGAAAGAAATAACATGCCATAAATTGAATAACTCCTAGAGGTCATGCAAGATAACGTGACCCTGGCCCAGAGACGCTTTCTCGTCTTGATCACCAGGTGAGTGCATTACTTTCTTCTGAGGAGGGGGCCGCCTCAGTTGCGAGTCACCTGCTGAGCTCTGTGCTTCGTCTGTTAGGGGCACAGAAGATAGAAGAAGTAAGTAGAGCGGTCCTCCCTGTGGCGAAGAACACCAGGCTGTGTGCCCGGTTCCCCCACCACTTGGGTACCTACCGCGCCTAGTGCAGTACCAGTCGCGCTGCTGTTTTCCCTGTATCTGCTTGTTTACTCACTAAACATAGTTTTTTTATGTACATATGGGACTAAAGGCGTTCAACAGTACATGATTGACGCACGTGCATCATCATTGTGCGGTCATGTTATAGTCATAGTGTAATACTTCTTCTTCACGTTCCAAACCTCTACTGTAATGAATAATCACCACGCATATATACATTACCGTAGAGTATGCTGATATGGAAAAGTATCGTAAGTAATGTAATTCTTTTCTGTCCAACGGAAGAACAGAAAGTAGGAAGGCTCTGGTTGAAAAGGAGGACATTGTAGCACGGCATGCTCACTTTCTTAGAACAATGAGGGAAAACGACAAGGATGGGAAGACATCTATAACTTTGATCTGAGCCCCAACCACAGCTATTAGAGCGAAGAACAAAAATTTCATCTTAATTTCGTACACGTCCCTCTAAATGAATGTATTAATCATGTATTACACGTTCCCTTCAGTAACACAAGTTTCATATTATTTTTTTCTTTCCCCCACTTTCCTCTAGAATTTCGTAAAATAGAAACTACGGTTGTCTCCTACACGCACAACTGCAATGAGTGACTGTAAAACAAGTTTGATTTTCATGTTGCTCATTCCGACTGTTTTTCTGCAGACGTGAGTTAGCGGATTTTGTTTGTTTCATACGAGGGATGTAACTTAAATAGTGGCAATTATTTATTCACAGCCGATGAAAAGAGTTACATGTTTTCACCTGTTATTGTCCTTCAAAGTAGTAACCAGGGTTGTGTACAACCCATTGCCAGCGATGTGGAATGCGTAGTATACCATTACCAGAGCTGTTACGTTGATGGTGCGAATGGAGCGTAGACCGCTCCATTCGCACCATCAACGTAACAGCTCTGATTCTCGTGTACCTAAAGCATTACGTTCCTCCACGGAAGACCGACAGTGCACAGATTTACTGTTCGTTTCAGGAGCATCACCTGCGGCCAGCATTGCGAAAGAAGCGGGTTTTAAGAAATTCCGATCTCTATAGTCCTCTACAGTTTTCACCCTCTTCGCCGCGCGGAGTGGACGCGCGGTTAGAGGCGCCATTTCACCGATTGCGTGGCCCCTCCAGCCAGAGGTTCGAGTCCTCCCTCGGGCATGAGTGTTTGTGTATGTATGTGTGTGTGTGTGTGTGTGTGTTGTTCTTAGCATAAGTTAGTTTAAGTAGTGTGTTTGTCTAGGGATCGATGACCTCATCAGTTTGGTACCATAGGAATTCACACAACTTCCTCCAGTACCATGAAAGTTATCTCCTGATGTCTTAACAGATATCCCATCATTCAGTCCCTTCTTCTTACCACTGGTTTCAACATATTCTTTTCCTCTCCGATCCTGCTCATAATTCCTCATTCCTTATCTGAATCAGTCCCCCTAATTTTCAACATTCGTCCATGGCATCACATCTCAGTGCTTCGATTCGTCGCTGTTCCGGTTTTTCCACACTCCATGTTTCACTACCATACAATTCTGAGCTCCAAAATGTCCATTCTCAGAAATTTCTTCCTCAGATTAAGGCCTGTGTTTGATACTAGGAGACTTCTATTCGGTAGGAATACCTGTTTTGCCAGTGCTAGTCTGCTTTTGATGTCCTTCCTGCTGCGTCCGTCATGGCTTATTTTGCTGTCTAGGCAGCGTATTTCCTTTACTTCATCTACTTCATGATCAACAATTACGATAAGTAACTCGCTGTGCTCATTTATGCTACTTCTCATTACTTCCGCCTTCCTGAAATTCACCCTGACTCCATATTCTATACTTACTAGACCGTTCATTCTGTTGAGCAGATCCTGTAATTCTTTTTCTCTTTCACTGAGGATAGTAATGCCGTAAGCGAATCTTAGCCTTGGTATCCTTTCGACCTGAATTTTAATTCCACGCTTCAACCTGCCTTCCATCATTGCTTCTTCGATTTATAGACTATACAGCAGGGGTGAAAGACTATGTCCCTTTGTAACTCGAGTACTTCGTTCTTGGTCTTCCCCTCTTATTATTATCTGTTGGCTCTCGTTCATGTTGTATTTCACACGTCTTTCTCTGTAGTTTACTCCAGTTTTTCTCAGAATTTCTAACATCTTGTACCATTTGAGGTTGTCGGATGCATTTTCAAAGTCGATAAATCCTATTAACATGTCTTGATTTATAAATAAATCAAAAGGTGGCTACAACTGGTTGACGTAAATACTTTATAAGGGGGAGTAGGAAGCGTGATTGCTTTGCAGAGGTCCTACCGTGGTGGTCAGCCCACGAAAGTATAGCACAGGAAAGTAGACAGAGAGAGAGAAATCGGGCACATCTTCCAGTGCTAGAACTAACAAGTTCTGTAACTGGTTAGCTACCTGAAACCGGAGTGAGAAATACCATCACCTTGCAAGACAACATCTTAGTACTTAGACAATCATAATTACGCGATGCTAAAGAAGCATGAATCTCCCAGTGTTCCCTACTGAGGGCATTCCACAGATAGTTACTTCTAGGGTAGGCATCTTCACTTCCAGTCTTCTCTTCTAGAAGATTTCTCGTACAGATCCTCACCACATCCATGCTCCTGTAACACCAATCTGTATAAACTGAAGAATGGGGCATCAACTGGTCGATGACTTGCAGAAAAAAGACACGAAACAGCCGTAAATTTACGGTATAATTTAGTTACGCTACCAATGTCGGTGTCTCATTGGTACCATCTTCAGGTCCCTACACATTTCCACTCGTTTCTGCTTACTAAAGGAACCGCTATACCAACTTGGAGCTGTCGTTATATGAAGTGTGGACGTGTGTTCTGAGGTCATATGAGGAAACCAGTTAGGTATAGTGGCTTCTTCAGTGAGCAGAAACGGATGGATAGCTTATCTCGTTTCGTGTGTAGGGGTCCGAATATGGTGCCAATGAGACTCTGAAACTGGTAGCGTAATTAATTTATTTCATAATTTTACGGCTGTTGGATACCTGTTTTCAGCAAGTCATTCAGTCTCTTGTGGGACGAGACGCTCTCAACTAGGCGAGTTGAACCTCGATTCAGACAAAGATTAATCGATGGTACCGAAACTATGACTATGTTTGCAGCCGTGTCAGCCGCCACTTGCAAAGTATGGTCTGCTCGAGCTGCAACAGCAAAGCGAACTGCGGAAAATGGTGAATTATTTTCAGAGGTAATGAGTGATTTCAGTCTTCATTCTGAAGACTGATTTGCAGTTAGAGGATGAACATACTTTCAGCATCGGCAATATATGCTCAGATATGCCATTTTGTAGCATTTTCTATTAATATGCCATAGCCTACAGCAATCACAGTGCGACCCATATGAAAGTATATGTTGTTACCAGAAACGCGTACACTTTCACTATATTTGCAGATCCTCAATCCAAGTTCCTGAGAAGTTAGTGTATTGATTTCAGTGTTTGTTATACCTCTTGCAAATTTGATTATGTATATCTAATAACTTTAATGCAATGAGGTCATTAATTGTGTAGTCAGATGCATTCCCTTATTATTGATTCTATGGGTGCTGGTTTACTGGTGTCAAATATTTCAGGACCGTATAAATCTAGGTTATTAAAGATTCCTATTAAGGGACTCAGAACACACACGCGACAGGCAACTGCTACACAAAAACACCGTTACCTTGCAAATATTTAATTCAAAATTTAACATACTAAAGGACACTTAGGGATAAACAAAGGAAGGTAGAGCAACGCTCTCCTTGTGTTGAATACACGCCACTGCAGTAAGCACACACGACGCCCATCACGTTTCTCTCCTACTCTCCCCGTTTGCCATCCATTGCCAGTCGCGCAGTGCCAATAAACGACGCTATACGCTTTTCCTGTGTGGCCGCAGAGAGGGAAGAGACAAAGGAGAAAGATAACTCATTGTGTGGCAGCTCGCCTCCTCCCGTGTAGCGGCGGCTCCTTTTTAATGGAAGGCGGTTGTGTGGGTGGGAAGCCCACTGCGGCACACGGCCTGCTCCCCTGCGCAGTGGAAAATTGATTCTAGAGCCACCGGCGCACGGTCCAAAGTGCTTCTGCTGTATCCACCGGCGTCGCCTGCACCGTTTATTGTTTTTTTTTCACAAACGAGATTTTTACGCGACTCGTTTTCGGCGAGCGGGGTTTAATGCTCAACATAGGGTCGCAATTGGTAACGAAAAAATTTTCTAAAAAAATGAAAAACAGAAAAGACCTGCCAATATTGCGTCAGGTAAATGTTTGCGATGAGTAATATCAGAACAACGCGGTCATTTACGTGGCCAGTAGGGGATCGACATGAATAGTGAAAACGGTTGTTGCAAATGCTTATATGAAAAATATTTGTAGAAATGACGTCAAATTTCTAGCACACAGCTATGAAATACAGTGTGTGAAAAAATATATGGTGGGTGATGAGTGCAGTAGGGAGTGGAGATGGGACGGATTATTAACACAGGACATTAAATGACCATTAACGGTATCATGCGATTGCAAAGTCCGCGTCACGTTGGAAAGCGGCCCAGTTATCAGCCGTTCTGTGCCTCCCACTCCACGAGCCACTGGCAGCCAATAATATTCATTTTCTTTCCGAGCGGCTAGCAGCGAGTTACAGCTAGACAGCCAGAATCTCGCTCTTTCATGCTGTACTGTTGCCGTACTTCGCGGCAACCGAATTATACATTCAACTGATAATTCTTTTGTATTTTCTTCTTCTAGCAGTATGGGTGTGATTGTGTATCCGTACATGTTTAGGAGCGATTAAAAAGAAATAGGTGACGGCAATAAATATGAAGGCTCCACAAGCAGGTGAGGGAGTTTATTTACCGACTTATAACTTTTTAAACGTGAGTTTGAAAACAGTTGTTCTATTGTTGACGTCTGAAAACACAAGAATGGACTCCAGAACCATGTGGTGTCGGCAAGAGAATTGTAAACGAAAAGGTCACAGGTGTAGGGACAGTAGAGAAAATTGGTTTCGTGTCACCTGGAAATCATTGGACTCGGAAGGAATCTGTATGACAAATAGATGGTTTTAAAAACGATGTTTTTGAGTGATCCATGTGAATGAAGAATGCTCAACATTAAAAAAAAAAAAAGTTACAGTTATGCAGGGGAAAATTAGCTTCAATGGAAAGTTCTTCGTTAATGTAAAGAAATTTAAAAGACGTTGGTTCTTGACATGTTAAGAAGACAGATTTTAGTCCAAAGAAGTGACACAGGTGCAGCCGAACTGCATCCCATAGAAAGATTCACGGTACAATAGAAAGAGGTAGTTCAACAGCGTATTACCTTGATGAACAATGGGTCAATTCGAATTATTCCAGGAAGATGTAATGGAAAGTGAGTGATAATATTGGCGGATTGTTGTGCACGCTGACTCTTCTTCTGGTTTTGTTTCTGATAGTAAACTTGCATTTAGGTGTGAGAAAGAGAGCAGTGACTACCATTCGAAAATTACGGCTGTCGGTATCGTGACGTTATTCACAATTCTTGTCATACCTTGCTTTGAGCCGGTCGGAGGGGCTGAGCGGTTCTGGGCGCTACAGTCTGGAACCGAGTGACCGCTACGGTCGCAAGTTAGAATCCTGCCTCGGGCATGGATATGTGTGATGTCCTTAGGTTAGTTAGGTTTAAGTAGTTCTAAGTTGTAGGAGACTGATGACCTCAGAAGTTAAGTCCCATAGTCCTCAGAGCCATTTGAACCATTTCGAACCCCGTTATTCAACAGTTAGAGAGAAAGCACCACGTATAAATACCAGAAAAGCAGATATTTTTCCCTGGATTTAAAATAAAAATATTAAGCACAGTATAAATCAGACTGGTGAGAATCTCCTGCAGTTCGTTTACTTGTTCAAGTCACGTGACAACGTACAATCTTTGCTTCCTTCCTCGTGAATGGGGTCACACACTTTTGTGTTTACCCACGTGTCACTGCCAGTTTGGCCCTAATCTGTTAATTTGGGCCAAGGATATGGCTGCATGTGAGAATAACAAAACAATCAAGATAACATTCACCGAATCGCTTGTGCATGAGACAATAGGCAACATCCCACCTGTAGCACGGGCACAGCCTGTGCGGCGTGATGAAAAGCTTCAGAAAGAATAATTTCACAGGAAAGTGATGATGGATGTAAGCCTCGAACCTATCATTGTAAATTTACGGTCAGATTAGTGCGCCCTATTAGCTGAACGGTCAGTGCGTTGGATTAGCAAGCACGGGGGCCCTGGTTCGATTCCCAGTTGGAATGGGAGATTTTCTCCCCTCAGGGACTTAGTGTTGTGCTGTCCTCATTATCATTTCATTCCCATTGTCGACGCTCAAGTCCCCCAATGTGGCGTCGCACTGAATAAGGCTTGCACTAGGCGGCCGAAATTCCCGCCTGGGAACTCCCGGCCACTGACACCAAACGATCATTTCCATTTTTATGGTCAGATTGTTTGGAAACGTATTCTAACAGAAGTGACGGTGGTGCTGCGATGTAGCCTTGGGAGCAAGGTGATAATAGTTCTTAGTCTTAAAGACTCGCGATTTAAAGAACTTGTTTGTCAACATATCATTTGCGTACGTAATAATGAGAACTTCCTAGCTTTCTTGGTTAGGACTTTGTATCCTTTGAATTATGCAGACTATAATGTTCAACATATTGCCCAAGGAGAAGTTACGCTTCTCCCACCATGTTCTATGCTCTAATAACACGAGAGAATGCAGCTGGATAAATTCGTCGAAGTCCGATATTTCCACATGTGAAACCCTGTAATTTTCAAGGCACGAACTGGATAGAGCCCTAAAATGACTTGTCGAGATATCGGTGGTATTCGATGTTATCGGCCAGTATCTCATGGAGTTATTCACAGATGATGGTTAATTGTTTGCGTGTTCGATGGATTATAAATGCGGTCTCCAACTGTAATACCGAACGAGTTTGTTTACAATTATTATGCCCGTTAACAGCGAAAAATATGACAACTTACAGACTATTTTTACGGTAGACTTTCCATTAGTCTTTTCTAAAACTAATTCTCCTTTATCAGCAGTGATTCAGCGATTACACTTAACTAACTACAGTCGAACACATCAACACACAAACCTTATAAACATTTTTTTTAATCCTATTGAGTAGAAGTAATTGTCAAGCAAATCCAGTGATTTGGGTTTTTGCTTGAAGTTAATTTTGATGTGTATAAAATTTTTACTTATGATGTAGTTTCAATAGAAATCAATGATAATTGTTGCAAGCATTTTCAATGATATTGTTGTTAGACAATTATCATTTTGAGAAAATTTTTACTTTAACGTCTTCACAAAGCTGTGTCACCTGTTCTCGCCTCTCTACTTCACGCAGAGTAAATCTGTGGAGTAGTGGACGCAACGTCGTCAAGACGTGAATATATTTCTCTCATGACGACTGATCTAAATGGTTGTTGTCGTGGTCTTCGGTCTTGAGATTGGTTTGATGCAGCTCTCCATGCTACTCTATCCTGTGCAAGCTGCTTCATCTCCCAGTACCTACTGCAGCCTACATTCTTCTGAACCTGCTTAGTGTATTCATCTCTTGGTCTCCCTCTACGATTTTTACCCTGCACGCTGCCCTCCAGTACTAAATTGGTGATACCTTGATGCCTCAGAACATGTCCTACCATCCGATCCCTTCTTCTAGTCAAGTTGTGCCACAAACTCCACTTCTCTCCAATTCTATTCAATACCTCCTCTTTAGTTATTTGATCTACCCATCTAATCTACAGCATTCTTCTGTAGGACCACATTTGGAAAGCTTCTATTATCTTCTTGTCTAATCTATTTATCGTCCATGTTTCACTTCCATACATGGCTACACTCCATACAAATACTTTCAGAAACGACTTCCTGACACTTAAATCAATACTCGATGTTAACAAATATCTATTCTTCAGAAACGCTTTCCTTGCCATTGCCAGTCTACATTTTATACCCTCTCTACTTCATACATCATCAGTTAATTTGCCCCTTAAATAGCTAAACTCCTTTACTACTTTCAGTGTCTCATTTTCTAATCTAATTTCCTCGGCATCACCTGACTTAATTCGTCTACATTCCATTCTCCTCGTTTTGCTTTTGTTGATGTTCATCTTATACCCCCCTTTCATGACACCATCCATTCCGTTCAACTGCTCTTCCAAGTCTTTTCCTGTCTCTGACAGAATTACAATGTCATCGGCGAACCTCAAAGATTTTATTTCTTATCCATGGATTTTAATACCTACTAAGAACTTTTCTTTTGTTTCCTTTACTGCTTGCTCAATATACAGATTGAATAGCATCGGGTAGAGGCTACAACCACTGCTTTCCCTTCATGTCCCTCGACTCTTATAACTGCCGCTGCTTTCTGTACAAATTGTAAATAGCCTTTCGTTCCCTGTATTTTACCCCTGCCACCTTCAGAATATGAAAGAGAGTATTCAAGTCATCATTGTCAAAAGTATTCTCTAAGTCTACAAATGCTAGAAACGTAGGTTTCTCTTTCCTTGATGTTTCTTCTAAGATAAGTCGTAGGGTCAGTATTTGCCTTACATGTTCCTACATTTCTACGGAAACCAAACTGATCTCCCCCGAGGTCGGCTTCTACCAGTTTTTCCATTCGTCTGTAAAGAATTGGCGTTAGTAATTTGCAGCTGTTACTTATTAAAATGATAGTTCGGTAATTTTCACATCTTTAAACACCTGCTTTCTTTGGGATTGGAATTATTATATTCTTCTTGGAGTCTGAGAGTATTTCGCCTGTCTCATACATTTTGTTCACCAGATGGTAGAGGTTTGTCATGACTGGCTCTCGCAAGGCTGTCAGTAGTTCTAATGGAATGTTGTCTACTCCCGGGGCCTTGTTTCGACTTAGGTCTCTTAGTGCTCTGTCAAACTCTTCACGCGGTATCATATCTCCCATTTCATCTTCACCTACCTCCTCTTCCATTTCCATAATATTGTCCTCAAGAACATCGCCCCTGTATAGACCCTCCATATACTCCTTCCACCTTTCTGGTTTCCCTTCTTCGCTTAGAACTGGGTTTCCATCTGAGCTGTTGATATTCATGCAAGTGGTTGTCTTTTCTCCAAAGGTCGCTTTAATTTTCCTGTAGGCAGTATCTATCTTACCCCTCGTGAGATAAGCCTCTACATCCTTGCATTTGTCCTCTAGCCATCCCTGCTTAGCCATTTTGCACTTCCTGTCGATCTCATTTTTGAGATGTTTGTATTCCTTTTTGCCAGCTTCACTTACTGCGTTTTTGCATTTCCTCATTTAATAAATTAAATTCAGTGTCTCTTCTAGTAGCCCTCGTCTTTTTACCTACTTCATCCTCTGCTGCCTTCACTATTTCATTAGTCAAAGCTACCCATTCTCCTTCTACTGTATTTCTTTCCCCCATTCCTGTCAATTGTTCCCTTATGCTCTCCCTGATACTCTGTACAACTTCTGGTATAATCAGTTTATCCAGGTCCCATCTCCTTAAATTCCCACCCTTTTGCAGTTTCTTCAGTTTTAATCTACGGCTCATAACCAATAGATTGTGGTCAGAGTCCACATCTGCCACTGGAAATGTCTTACAATTTAAAATCCGGTTCCTAAATCTCTGTCTTAGCATTGTATAATCTATCTGAAACCTTCTAGTATCTCCAGGGTTCTTCCATGTATACAGCCTTCATTCATGATTATTGAACCAAGTGTTAGCTATGATTAAGTTATGTTCTGTGCAAAATTCTACCAGGCGGCTTCCTCTTTAATTTCTTAGCCGCAATCCATTTTCACCTACTACGTCTCCTTCTCTTTCTTTTCCTACTATCGAATTCCAGTCTCCCATCACTATTAAATTTTCGTCTCCCTTCGCTATTTGAATAATATCTTTTATCTCATCTTACATTTCATCTATTTCTTCACCATCTGCAGAGCTAGTTGGAATATAAACTTGTACTACTGTATTAGGCGTGGACTTCTTCTCTATCTTGCCCACAATAATGCGTTCACTATGCTGTTTGTACTAGCTTAGCCACACTCCTACTTTTTTTATTCATTATTAAACCTACTCCTGCATTACCCCTATTTGCTTTTGTATTTATAACCCTCTATTCACCTGACCAAAAGTCTTGTTCTTCCTGCCACCAGACTTCACTAATTCCCACTATATCTAACTTTAACCTATCCATTTCCCTTTTTAAATTTTCTAACCTACCCGCCCGATTAAGGTATCTGACATTCCACGCTCCGATCCGTAGAACGCCAGTTTTCCTTCTCCTGATAACGACGTCCTCCTGAGTAGTCCCCGCCCGGAGATCCGAATGGGGGACTATTTTACCTCCGGAATATTTTACCCAAGAGGACGCCATCATCACTTAATAATACAGTAAAGCTGCATGCCCTCGGGAAAAATTACGGCTGTAGTTTCCCCTTGCTTTTAACCGTTCGCAGTAACAGCAAGGCCGTTTTGGTTAGTGTTATACGGCCAAATCAGTCAATCATCCAGACTGTTGCCGCTGCATCTATTGAAAACGCTGCTGCCCCACTTCGGGAACCACACGTTTGTCTGGCCTCTCAACAGATACCCCTCGTTGTGGTTGTACCTACGGTACGGCTATCTGTATCGTTGAGGCACGCAAGCCTCCCCACCAACGGCAATGTTCATGGTTCATGGGGGGAGGGATCGAAATTGGTTTTGATATTTAATATTCCCCTCATAGATTTGAACATATAATACTGTAGGCAAATGACCCTGACTGTAGTCCGCAGCAACGCAGTTTGGAAACGTGGACTTTCTTTGCCTGCTCTCTGGTGTCGCGAATGCACAGTTCTCATCCCTCCACCGCTCCGCCTCTATGTGCGAGAGCGCCGTCTTACGTGAGGCGAGCTATAATACTGGGCTATTTTCAATAGCAAAATGTTTCTAGTATTCAAGATGTAATGTGATTAATAGCAACCGTATATAGCTCCAAGTATACGACAACACAAGTAAAACCTATTCGTAAAACTTGTGTTTACAAAAAAGACAAAGAAAAATGGTTCAAATGGCTCTGAGCACTATGGGACTCAACTGCTGTGGTCGTAAGTCCCCTAGAACTTAGAACTACTTAAACCTAACAAACCTAAGGACAGCACACAACACCCAGCCATCACGAGGCAGAGAAAATCCCTGACCCCGCCGGGAATCGAACCCGGGAACCCGGATGTGGGAAGCGAGAACGCTACCGCACGACCACGAGATGCGGGCAACAAACATGACATTTTCAAGGTAACTGCACATGTGTAAATTAAAACCCCACTCCACCACCTCCTAAATATTGTCCTAGTCAGCGCTTATATGTTTGGAATCGAAGGATTACGATTATTTATCAACATGAGTAGGCTCCGGTTTCAGTTAAGACTACCATAAAAAGAAACATAAATCGCTTTTTTCTTGAGACATCAGTCTTTTGACTGATTTGATGCAGCCCCCTACAATTTCCTCTACTGAGATAAATTCTTCATATCACAGTAGCACTTAAAACCTACGTACTCAATAATTTGCCATATGTATTCCAATCTCCCTCTTTCTCTACAGATTTTACTCTCTACGTCCATCTCCCTCTGGTACCGTGGAAATTATTCCCTGACGTCTTATCAGATGTCCTGTCACCCAGTTCCTCCTTCATGTCAATGTTTGCCGGCCGGTGTGGCCGAGCGGTTCTATGCGCTTCAGTTCGGAACCGCGGGTCCGCTACGGTCGCAGGTTCGAATCCTGCCTCGGGCATGGATGTGTGTGATGTCCTTAGGTTATTTAGGTTTAAGTAGTTATAAGTCTAGGAAACTGAATACCTCAGACGTTAAGTCCCATAGTGCTCAGAGCCATTTGAACCATTTGTTCTTGTCAGCGTCTCCCACATATCCCTTTCCTTTCAGAATCTGAGCATAACTCCCTCATTCCTTGCCTTATCAGTCCTCCTAATTTTAAGCACTCGTCGGTAGCACTTCGTCTCAAATGCTTCGATTCTCTTCTCTTTCGGTGTTCTCGTAGTCCATATTTCACTACCATACAATGCTGTGCTCAAAACGTACGGCTGGACTCGCATTCGAGAGGACGACGGCTCAATCCCGCGTCCGGCCATCCTGATTTAGGTTTTCCGTGATTTCCCTAAATTAGGCAAATTCCGGGATGGTTCCTCTGAAAGGGCACTTCCGTCTTCCTTCCCTAATCCGATGAGACCGATGACCTCGCTGTCTGGTCTCCTTCCCCAAAACAACCCCCAACCCCAAAACGTACGTTCTTAGAAATTTCTTCTCGAATTCAAGGCGATTTCGATATTACTAGACCTTCCTTGATCCAGAATGCCGTGTTTGCCAGTGGTAGGCTGCTTTTGAAGTCCTCCTTGTTCTGTCCGTCATGGGCTACTTTGCTGTCTAGGTAGCACACTTCTTTAAATTCATCTACTTTGTGATTACCAATCCTGATGTTAGGCCTCTAGCTGTTTTCATTTCTGCTATTTCTCATTACTTTCGTCCTTTTTCGATTTACTCTCAGTCTTTATTCTGCACTCAGTAGAGCATTCCATTCATCATATCCTGTTCATAATGGTTCTAATGGCTCTGAGCACTATGAGACTTAACAAACGAGGTCATCTGTCCCCTAGAACTTAGAGCTATTTAAACCTAACTAACCTAATGACATCACACACATCCATGTCCGATACAGGATTCGAACCTGTTACCGTAGCGGTCGCGCGGTTCCAGACTGAAGGGCCTAGAGCCGCTCGGCCACTTCGGTCGGCTCGTACCCTGTAAATCTAATTCACTTTCACCGAGGATAGCAATGCCATTAGCGAATATTGTCACTGATATCCTTTCATCCTGAATTTCAATCCCAATCTCGAAGATTTCTTTTTTGCATCATAGCCTCTTCGACGTATAAACTGAACAGTAGGCGGCGAAAGACTACATTCCTGCCTTAAACCCTTTTTATCCGAGCACATTCTTCTTGGCCTTTCACACTTATTATTCCCTGCCCCGCGGGATTAGCCGAGCGGTCTGGGGCGCTGCAGTCATGGACTGTGCGGCTGATCCCGGCGGAGGTTCGAGTCTTCCCACGTGCATGGGTGTGTGTGTTTGTCCTTGGGATAATTTAGGTTAAGTAGTGTGTAAGCTTAGGGACTGATGACCTTAGCAATTAAGTCCCATAAGATTTCACACACATTTGAACATTTGAACATATTCTCTCTTGCAGCTCCTACGCTATAAAATTACATCTAACTTCTGGGAAACATTGGTGTTTGGAACGGGAATTGGGAAATAACTCTCAACATAAACAAATGTAAATGGACAGAAATACCTATTGGTGTAGCATTTCAGGCATGCAAAACAATCACTGGAAATTCTCCCACCTATTAAATATTTGGGTGTACAAAAACGGATCTATTTACCGTCGCATGACATCATGAAACTAATTGCTGATAAGGCTAATTGCAGACTTTTATTTCAATGGTATTCAGGAAGTGTATTCTACCCTCAAATGAGGTATTTTACATAACCCTAATTCGACTAGTACTTGAATGTTGCTCGTCAGTCTGAAATCCATAGGATATTGAATTGATGGAGCAAATGGAAAATATGGATTTGAGGATAACACTTTTCTTTGCACGTTTGCTTGTTAAGCGCTAATGTGACAAAGCGTGCTGAGCCAACTCCACTGTCAGATGCTACAAGAAAGGCATTACAAAACACAGTGAGGTTTACTGCTGAAGTTTCGAGACTGTATGTTCCTAGGAGTGACACGTAATATATTGTTTCTCCCCACGTATATTCCCCGAAAGACACCAAGGTTAAAATTACAGTGATTCGACCTCACGCAGTGACCTGTAGTAAATCGTTTCCCCTGCTGGGGGTTCGGGACTGAAACAAGAAAAGGGCATGTTAGAGTTGTGCACAAAGTACACACCAAGATGTGGTTTGCTGAAGATAGATGTACATGTACTTATAATACTATTATGAACGTTGTATATGACAATTTGTGGTACGCTCCTATCTAACAAAGAAGGTATTCCATGCAGTGTCTTTTCGCAGTAGCCGTCAGAGTGGCCGAGCGGTTCTAGGCGCTACAGTCCGGAACCGCACGACCGCTACGGTCGCAGGTTCGAATCCTGCCTCGGGCATGGATGTGTGATGTCCGTAGGTTAGTTAGGTTTAAAAAGTTCTAAGTTCTAGGGGACTGATGACCTCAGAAGTTAAGTCCCATAGTGCTCAGAGCCATTTGAACCATTTTTTCCCAGTAATAATGAACGATACACTTCTGAATATTGAGCTATAAATGCCATTCAAACTGGTCTGGATCATCTCGCAAGTCTTCATAAGACGGAAAAATTTGCTGATTACCTTCTTGAAACTGATCAATCGGAGGCCACTACGCTTCGGTTTTGACATGACGTGGTACAGAAAATTCCAGTGCATTGGAGTAAGGTGATGTAGGAGGCCACCACACGACCAATACATTTTCTGCCACATTTGCGCATTGTATATCGTCTTGCATTAACAGGAAACTGTGACGGTGCCACATCATGCATTTACTGTATTAAGCAAGTTTTTTGAAGGGGAATGGCTGAAATTCGAGCCTTATTACCTAAAGACAAGTTCTACATTTCATATGCATTTGTATCAAGTAGGATAATATTCCTTATGTCAATGACGACTTACTATTGTATCGACACCATCACATTATTCAATAAATCTAAACGAATAAACAGCGCTCTCATATTGCAGGCAATGATTTAACACACGAATGGCATAGTGAGACATGGAGTATTATTCAGGATCTCATAATAGGTATTTTTTTCGACATAACTGATACATGAAACATGAACTAGGAAATTATCCATTCACACAATTAGCTAAAGATTAACAACGACGCATAAAATACTTCTTGAAGTATCCTGCAACATTAATCAGTTAACACCTTAGAAATTAAATACTTCTTCAGGAAATATACTGTGGCAAGAAGAGCTATTCTTGAACATGGAAGCAAACAATACAGTCATTGATAACGTCAGTAATGGGAGAACAAATACTCAAGAACCCAGCTAAACGATATAATTAGTAGAACAAAAGTTAAAGTTAAGACAAGCCACTATAAAGGCCTCTCGTCGTGAACGTTAAGTTTATGTCGAGCGCGAACTCTTCCTAGTAGAGTGGGTCAGAGTTTTGCGAGGGTAGATACAGACCGTCAGTGACAGCGAGGAGCAAAGGTCATTATTTTGTCTGGGATACCGGGTGGGAAAGCGACAGTTTTTAAGGCGGTAGAGTGGCCTCTTTCCTTGACTCAGTGGCTGATGTTAGACTGAAACATTGGTGATTCCGCTATCAGTTATTTATTGAGACATAAGGCCCCTTAAACAGAGTAGTACAATGTGTTTTATCTCCCTCAATTCCTCGCATCTGTAGAGCGGCGCGGGTTCGTAGTGTGCAGATTCCAGTTGCAGGGGTTGCGGAGGTTTTGTTTTTGCTTGCTTATTCTTGAACTGAGAACAACTGTGTGAGGAGAAATGACAACTTTAATGTTGCAATATTTCTCACCACATTACAGCTTTTCACACAGTTTTCAACTCGCCGACATGAAAACAGCGCAATGGATAACGCATCTTGCCAACATCAAAAAGTGAAATAAGTTTATACACAACAATGTTAAATACTAACTCTCTGAAAGAACATTAATCTTAAGCACAAAATTATGAAAGTTTAATTGGAAGTATCTTTACATTAATCCTACGCACAATAATACTAAAGTATAATTGGACGTTTCTTTACAAAATTGCTCCTACACATACGTTATGATGTTGGTCAGTTCTACGAAAATCGTCCGATTCCGGTTGATAGTTCGGTACTATTTAGGATGACAATCAAGTCTACGGTGAACGGTTAGTCTAGTGACAAATTTGAGAGCAAGAATAGCCTAGGCCGCTCGAGTTTACACTGAACGCAAGCTGATAATCCAACAAAGTTTACGCCTCTGCACGCGGTATTTACATTAATCTGCGACGTGCAGCTGTCTGCATGGCCACTTTCTCCCACTGACATACCTACAAAACTAATCTGGCTTTGGCTGAACTTTCTAACTTTCCCTATGATTCTCGTTATGCGAGAAAACATGTTCTCAGCCTCATTCTTACTATGTAGCTATATACACGTACATGGTTGGAGCAGCGTGCATATTATAGTACCCTCTCAGTTCTAGAAAGAACAATTAATTAATTTGCTGGTTCGTACTCCACAGTTGGAGCTAAATGTTGCTACAGCTAATTTTAGCGGGAGTGGAGCTGCTGTGAACGCCATGTTCACACCAATTTCTTCTCTGCGTCGTACGGAGCGTTAAGCGCTCCGTTCTGCACGTGACGTCAGTTCAGAGAAGAGTCCACATCATAAAATTTCTCTCTTCTCCTACTCGTGGCAGAACAGCCTCCCTCCACTTGGGTTCCTTTTTCACATCACGGCTTTTTTCGACCAGTAGGAGCGTTCCTCTCATTTTGTAGAAGCACCCTCTACCAATCGCAACGTCCCTTCCATCGAACTGCGTCGAAACTTCAGTAGTTTTCTCCTTCCTAGTGAGTTTCCGCCATTCGGAAGTTTTGTGCCAGTTCTAGATGCTCAAATTACATTGACTTTTCTGTGTGTCGCACTGCTGGACGAAAATGCGTCAGTTGCATTTGTTCGTGTCCCGTTGGAATTTCTAAATGCAGTTTTCCAAAGCTTCTTCTCTGCTCTTGTACCGATGCCCTCGATACAGGCAGCTCTCCAGCTTGAATCACCTGGCCCGGGTTCGCTGTCCTCCTTTCTGCCATCCGTTTAAGTGGTTGCCGGTGTAACTCCCACAACGCAGTTTCACTATGCCATTGTGGAGCTGGCTTTTCAAAACTAAAAGCGACTCGACTCACGTTCCCTGTTCTACCTTCTCCTCAAAGACATGCATTGTATAGGAATGGTGTGTTAATTACAGTCAATTGACTGTCATCCCTTTTTGCGTTACATATTGACAGACAAATGTTCTCATAACTGTCGACTTACGTTAGCTGTCATCTTCACCTTCTCATTGCGATTTGCAAAGGACTCATGTAAGGTGCGAATCTGATCATTTATTCTGCCACCTTACACTGTGACTGCTGATATGGCAACGACTCGTGTTGCAGATCAGGCTGCGTTTTATTCCCTTCAGTACCATAACCGTGACCCACTGTAGCGGTGGTGCAGTCTTCTCCCATTGTCCTCACCGGCCACCTGGGTAACTACCACACAACCTTCTTCCAGGCAAAATCTGAGAGGGCATCTTCTGCATTGACCGATTGTCGTAGTATCGACATGATATTATGTCGAGCAGCTTTGAGGCTAAGTCTTTGCAGCGAAGTAAGACGTCCGCTGACTAACCATCAATTCGTCCGTCCAGGCAACGTTTTTTCGTCTCTTCTTTCTCTCCTCGAAGAACCATACTCATGCCCGTTTGTTGCAATATATATTCGACGTTTTCTTCAATGTTACAAAGTTTCTAGGGCGGCGACTGACTCATCGGTCTTGATCCATGCTTCTGATGTTGGGCAGAAACGTGGCTAATCTCGACACACATGTCAGCTTTCCTTGTTTCACCTCTATGCAGGCATGGTCAGGCACTGATCTATCATGCTCCTCCGCATCGCAAGCTACATAACACACCTGAGTTCCATATGCTGACAGTTCCTGGAGCATTGGCTGCTGATGTGCAAACAGCGTTGATTTTTGTTCTCATTGTAAGCATTGCCCATCTGCTCGGTCGCTGCTGCATGAATCCTGCTGGTCATCGGCCCCGTGTTCGGCTGCCGTCACATCTCATATTGCGGCTTAGCCTGTCAAAGTCTCTAATACGTTCACTTAACCTATAATAAGTCTTTACATATTTTTGTGTCAGGGCTCTGCTTTGAAGTAACAATTATCATACACAGCTACAAATAACACATAATTATTAGAAATAATTACTATGCACCCTACACTAGCTACAATCACCAAAACACTGACAGAGTCCAGATGCGTCGAGTTGGTGCGTCCTGTCACCAGGGGTATGACGTCTTGGTTGAAGAGTGGCGGTGAATGGCGGACAGGACGGCGACAGTGGCGGCGACTATGGTGAAGTTCATCGATTCTGGGCTGGTGGTATCACTGTCTTCTGTTCCCCAGTAAGAGCTTAAGTCCTCGATGTGTGGAGTACTGTTTCTAATTGACTGATGGCTGGAACACAGAAGATGAACAGAGACTTGATCGTTGCCCACCGAAGCTACCTGCACTCGCGATTAAGATTGAGATTTTGGCGTGGTGAATGGGGTCGCCCTCTGATGGGGGACTAGCAAACTTCTTGACCCCATCGCAGATTGAATGGAGCAGCAGGTCTTTGAATTGTGCAACCAGTAGACATCCACATCGACGTCCACTGGGATGACCCATTGGAACTGGGACTGCTTTAAAAGCAGCAGTCGTTGGATGGAGAAACAGAGCGAATCTCTTCTGATCCAAAGCAGATACACATAATTGATACCAATGTGTGCCACCACCTGAAGTTGGCTGCACCTCATGCTCTTCATGGCATAGGGAAGGACCCCTTCCGCATCTGGAATGACCCCATCCAATATGCACACGGCATGCACATACCCCCCCCCCCCCCCCCCAGGCATCCATGTTCATAGGAGTGAGGAATGTGTCAGCCACAGACAGTAACTGGAACCTGTTTGTCGGTCTAACTGAAAATGCCTTACGTTCAGGCCTCCCCTCCCCTGGGAAATCTTTCGTAGCGCTCACCACCGGTGAGGGGTCGACCTCAATGAGAGCAGTAACTGGACTGGCTATCAATGTGGACCGTTTGACAGCTTTATGGATCGTTCTGAATGTCCTTTTGATTGCCATTAACGGCCCATAAGAGTGATGAGCATCCACTGGAGGCCCAAGCCATCACAGTCTAGAGCTGAGAGCAGTCACCAACTAAGGTCAAATCCACACAACGATCACAGTCCCTATCCACTCAAATATCGATGAATACACAAAGGGCTATCGACACGGTCTAAGGAACTTTATGGAAGGCACTGACGGAAACGCAATAAATGTGTCTCATAAATTAGATTACAATACAGAGACTCAAAAGCTAAACAATCGAACCTCGCAGGTGAGGCTAAATAAATCGCTCCTGGTTAGGAAATTGGTTTACATTGACGGAAATACACAGTTCACTACTGCCTATATACTTTTTAAAATTGCACAAAATCGTTTACTTCCCTGTAGCTGCTTGTGTCGGGCCTGGTTTCTGCTCCTCTCCTGCCCAAACCCCACGTTCTGTAAAAAATCGTGGATGTTGAACCATTTAGCACCTAGTGGTAGTTTCACTGTCCTGCCTCTTCCCCTTGATGCTCACGACAGTAGATTGTATGCAAGAAAATACTGGACTTGCTGTATGTTTTGGAAACGCGACAGGCGACTCCGAGTTACTGCCATGGCAGTGGTCACTTTAGCTAATAAACCTTCCAATTGACTACCTGTCCCATTCAACTGTTAAATTAATTTTTCCTTCTAACTGTGTTCGTTGTTGTTAGCCTGCCCTGGCAGTGGTCACGTTAGTTAATAAACCTTCAATTTGACTAACTGTCCCATTAAACTGTCAAACTGATTTTGCATTCTAACTGTGTTCGTTGTTGTTATCCTGCATTAGGGATTATCACAGTTACACGGCTCTAAATTAACCTTAATATTGAAACAGTGTTAATTAAATGGTGGCCCTGTCAATGTTTTTGTTATTTGTTGACGGATAATTAATATATCACCACGGGATTCATCTTTTATGGAGTAATGGCAGAATATTATTTATAAAATTAGACCAAAATACATGCTGAGCGAGATGACAGAAAATGAAACATTAGCTGCGGCAGCACAAATGTGTAACGAACAGTTATCAACGCTGTGTGGCGGCTAGTTAGCGAAGACTGAGGTTTGTCTGATTGAACTATTTACTCTGGCCCAAAATATGAATAAGAAAATCTGAAATTATCTAACACTGAATATGCCTTGATGGACTTATTCTACACAGAAGTTATACTTAGTTGATACAGCTGAAAGCAAGTGGCGGGAATGTGATCTTGTTTGCTCTAACAAGCCGTAGCAGCAATACAATATCCTTTTCCTCGATGCGCGGACATGCCTCATGTCACAGTCATGGTTCAAGCGTCCGCAGAGCAGCGATGTGTGGCACCAGTAATTCCCTATCGCCGGCACTAGATATGAAAAGTCGTGGCTGGCGATCGGTTAGAAGGATCGCATTACTCTCTAACGGAGCTGTGAAATTTTGGCAGAGTCCATCGTGTGAAACTGCCGTTGGAAAGTCAGACCCTGTACCAATTGGACTCATTTATACGGCAGTGCTCGCAAGGAGTCCAAATATCAGGCCCGCGGACCTGTCACGACTGAGATTTCTCTTGGCGGAGCAAGTTTTCTGAGATGACTGAGATCTAAACTGTCGGTAGAGCTCAGTCCTCACCGCAGGCTCCCCCAGGCAAGACCAGTGCTAGTGCAGTCACGCTCAGGACAAGTGTTCTAAGTACATCCATGCATAACAAAAGCCAAGACCAGTCCCGTTTCCAGACCAGAGGCTGAATCGGAAGACCCACTCCAGATAGAAGTCTGAATCCGTAGCAAAGATACCTCCTCTCCTCACTTTCCGTCACACCTCTGAAAACTCCGCAAAAGCACTCTTGCAACTGCCCAAACAATACCCAAATCACAACACTTCAAGAGTTCCATGACTCCCCTCTAACTCGTCTGCTCTATTAATCAGACACTCCTAATCAAAGTTAACGATATTCTTCTTTTTTCAGGAAAAGCGGCCAATCCGTGGTTCATAAATTCATGTGCGCTGAGGAGACGTTGTGCTCCCTGCCACTTTGGGCAGCGTGTTAATTTGAGTTTTCGTATAGTTCTAAAATGGACAACAAATTTATCTTGGAGTTTATTATCTGGGCTGCCTGAATGTTACCACATGTCCAGCCAGTGGCCCTAATTAAACTAAGGCGAGTGCTTTTGTGTCCCAAAATAGATCGTTCAGAGGCGCCATAAGTGTTACGTTCCTTCTGAAATTGTTTAGAAGACCTGAGGCGTCCTAAAAATTTCTGCAGATAGATGGACGATACCACCAGACGGTTCCCTGGATAGCATCCGGCCCACAGTGAACATAGAACTCGAGGATTTTTATGGCCGCCATCCCAGTTCACAACGGACTTTAACAACGCTGTAGTAACACCTTGGTTGGGAGACCTAGTTTTCCTTCGTGCTCCTAGCCTCTTTTGTGGCGAGAGGCGCCTATCAGCTAGGTCCAGATAGGCCGTTTTTCCACCTCGTCGACTGAACGCATTGATTACACGCCGTGGGAGTCGTTCTTGGGCCCTTCCCTAATAGCTGCACAAGTCTTTCAAGCCCCAAACATCCACTGCAAGGTTTACTACCTGCTTGTTCTTAACTCCGGAAAACTATCCAAAGAAGAGCCATCATAAAAACCCCACAAGCATTGGTATGTACGAATTTCCATCAAAGCCTGATCGTGCCGATAACTTCCTGTCGTCTCACGAACACAATGTTTTGGGTAAAAAATCAACATCAAATTCTACACATGGATATGGAGAACAGTGAGAGCTTGACGAGTCCTGTCTCACCTGAACATTCCACTAGATTCGCCGTTTTCGAGATATTCGTTAACAGGCTCTGCGTAATAATAATCTGCCCTTTGCCAAAGTCGCTTATCTCATCGGATTTCCCCCATTGCAGCCCATATCTTCGCTAGGGTAAGCCCCCATCAAAGTCCGCTCGACTAACATACTTTCGTTACCGCATCACGTGCCTGAAACATCACCAGGCGGCATCCAACTTCGCGTTGGGCAGTGGTCCTAATGTTTTGCCTAATCAGTGAACTACGTGACCACCAACTGCTATCCTCATTTTTGCTACATATGATTACCATTTTACTTTCCCAATACTCTCAAACCATCTTCTGTACTTATGTCACTGTTGATCCATCACCAGCTACTGTAACCCTTCTTCACCCATGTCATCAGCAAATGAAGTTATTTACATTGTTTCACTCTGATTCTGAATCCCCATCTTGAAACTTCCTTCTATTTTGACGTTGCTTCTTTCATGTGTAGATAGAACATTACGGGCGGCAGTAATTCGTTCTTGTTTCTACTGTAATTGGCTGTCTTCTTTTCAAACCTCTGATTTTTAAAAATTTTGGATATCGTGAATTATTTTACATCGCCTAATGCTTTTACTACGTCGACACGTCCTGTGAGCGTGTGGTGATTTTTCGTCTGGCTTGCTTCCATTATCAACTGTAAGCTCAGAACTGCTTAATATTTCCTAAACCCAACATGATCATCATCTAACAAATGCTCTAGCTTCTTTTCCATTTTTGTGTATACTACACTTGTCTGCTGCTTGAACGAATGAGCAGTTCGGCTTACTGTGTGATAGGCCTCTCACATATCTGCTCTTGATATCTTTGGAATCTGTGATGATATTTTTCCGCTAGTCTGATGGTACGCCGCCTGTTCTGTATCTTTTACGCACCTACATCGGTAGTCGTTTGACTGCCACTTTGGCAAAAAAATTTTAAATTCCGATGAAATGTTATCTATCGCTTCTGCCTTATTTGACCTCAAGTACTTTAGAGCTCTTTTTAATTCTAGTACTGAATCGCCTATTTCATCCACACCGACTCCTACTCTTACAGGCCTTCTAAGTACTCATTCCACCTACCCGCTCTCTCCTTTGCGTTTGACATTGTAATTCCAAGTACACTCTTTATGTTACCACCCACGCTATAGTTTCACCGAAGGCTGGTTTTAGCTTTTCTGTATGCTGAGTCAGTAGCTCCAATTATACCAAAGAGGCTGTTAAGCAGTTCCAGTTTATTTCATATGTAAGGTGGGAATTTAAGGAGATGGGACCTGCATAAACTGAACCAGAGGTTTCAGAGAGTTTCAGAGAGAGCGTTAGGGAAGGTTTGACAAGAGCAGAGGAAAGAAATACAGTAGAAGAGGAATAGGTAGCTTTGAGAGATGAAGTAGTGAAGGCAGCATAGGATGAAGTAGGTTAAAAATCGAGAGCTAGTAGAAATCCTTGGGTAACAGAAGAGATTTTGAAATTAATTGATGAAAGGAGAAAATATAAAAATGCAGTAAATGAAGCAAGCAAAAAGGAATACAAACATCTCACAAATGAGATCGACAGGAAGTGCTAAATGGCTAAGCAGGGATGGCTAGAGGCCCAATGTAAAGACGTAGAGGCGTGTATCACTATAGGTGAGAGAGATACTGCCTACAGGAAAAGCAGACCTTTTGGAGAAAAAAGAACCACTTGTATGAATATCAAGAGCTCAGATGGAAAACTAGTCCTAAATAAAGAAGGGAAAGCACAAAAATGGAAGAAATATATAGACGGTCTATACAAGGGCGATGAACTAGAGGGTAATATTATGGAAATGGAGTTGGACGTAGGTTAAGATGAAATGAGTGATATGATACTGCGTGAAGAATTTGGGAGATAATTGGAAGATATAAGTCGAAACAAGGCCCTGGGAGTAGACAACATTCCATTAGAACTAGTGATAGCCTCGGGAGAGCCAGCCTTGACAAAACTCTACCGTCTGGTGAGCAAGATGTATCAGACAGGCGAAATAGCCTCAGACCTCAAGAGGAATATAATAATTCCAATCGCAAAGAAAGCAGGTGTTGACAGGTGTGAAAATTACCGAACTATCAGAATAATACGTCAGGCCTGCAAAATACTGACAAGAATTCTCTGCAGACGAATGGATAAACTGGGAGAAGGCGATCTTGGGGAAGATCAGGTTGGATTCCGTAGAAACTTTGTAACACGTGAGGCAATACTGACCCCACGACTTGTCTTGGAAGATAGATTAAGGAAAGGCAAACCTACGTTTCTATCATTTCTAGATTTATGGAAAGTTTTTGACAATGTTGGCTGGAAAATACTCTCTTCCAATTTAGTATTTGTACAGAAACGAGATGGCAGTTGGAATAGTCGACGTGTATAAAAGAGAAGCAGTGCTTGGAAAGGGAGTGAGATAGGGTTGCTGCCTATCCCCGATGATATTCAATCTATTAATTGAGCAAGCAGTAAAGGACACAAAAGAAAAATTTATAGTACGAATAAAAATCCATGGAGAAGAAATAAAAATTTTTGATGTTTGCGACGGCATTTCAGTTCTGTAAAGAACGACAAAGGACCTGGAAGAGCAGTTGAACGGAATGGACAGGGTCTTGAAAGAAGGATGTAAGATGAAAACAACAAAAGCAAAACGAAGATAATGGAATGTAGTCGAATTAAATCAGGTGGATCCTGACGGAATTACATTAGAAATGAGACACTGGAAGTAGTCTTCGATTCCCGGCTGGGTAGGAGATTTTCTCCGCTCAGGGACTGGGTCTTCTGTTGTCCTTCTCATCATCATTTCATCCCCATCGGCGAGCAAGTCGCCGAAGTGGCGTCAAATCGAAAGACTTGCACCCGGCGAACGGTCTATCCCACGGGTGGCCCTAGTCACATGACATTTACATTTTTACTTAAAGTGGTAGACGAGTTTTGCTATTTGAGGAGCAAAATTACTGATTATGGTCGAAGTAGACAGGATATAATATGTATAATGGCAATGGTAAGAAAAACGTTTCTAAAGAAGAGAAATTTGTTAACATCGAGGATAGATTTAAGTGTCAGGAAATCTTTCCCCGAAGTATTTTTTATGGGGTCTAGCCATATATGGATGTGAAAAGTGGATGATAAATAGTCTAGACAAGAACAGAATAGAAGCTTTCAAAATGTGGTACTGCAGGAAAATGCTGAAGATTAGATGGGTAGATCACGAAACTAATGAGGTGGTCCTGAAGAGGAATTTTCTGGCACAACTTATCTAGAAGAACGGGTCAATTCGTACGACATGTTCTGTGGTATCAAGGGATCACCATTTTAGTATTAGAGGGCAGCGTAGAGGATAAAAATCGGAGAGGGAGAATAAGAGATGAACATGGATGCAGGGATGTAGGGTGCAGTAGTTACTTGTAAACGAAAAAGCTTGCATAGGATTGAGTAGCATGGAGAGTTGCATCAAACCAGTCTCTGGACAGAAGACCACAACAGTAACAAGGAATTTATATTGCTGTATACCTGTCAGTCCCTGAATATTGTTTTACTTCTTTCTTTCGTCGCTTAGTTGAAGTGTTTCTTCTGTTACCCGAGGTTTCTTGGCACTTACCGTCTTTGTGCCTATGCTTATCTCCGATATATAGAGTGGCTTTTCAGAAGTTTTCAGAGACGGCCACCACTGTCCAACGTCAATTGCCTACTCTGGTACTCCTTTTCGCAGTATTCACGTCCTCAGCGAAATTTAAATGCAACTCAGTACTTTAGAATCCCACTTCCTCCGACGCAGATTTTTCCGGATGACTCTTTCAAATTTCAAATTACTCTTCATTATTACTAAACTCTGATCTGAGTATATACCTGCGTCTGCGCACACTTTACAGTCGGATATCTAATTTCAGAATCTGTGACTGACCATTACGTAATCTAAATGGTATCTTCTCGTGTTCTGGGTATTTTCTAAGAGCAACTTATCCTCTTGTGATTCATGAATTACCCTTTCGGTATACTCATATAATTTCAAGACCTTTGCATCCCCTTCTTTCACCGCTGGCCCGCGTACCTGAACTACCGTTGTCAGCGTTGGTTTGCAGTCGAATCTGATGAAAAGAACCCTGTCACTGAACTGTTCGCAACAGCTCACTCTCTGCCCTACATTCTTAATAGTAACAAATGATATGGTGGTTATACCATTTTGCGCTGCTGTAAATGTAACCCTATAATTGTCTGACCATAATTTCTTCTTTAAATGTCACTTCACTGACACCTCTTTATCTAGACTGAGCCTTTGCAGTTCCCTTTTTAGATTGTCTTTGGCACTGAGTTCCAAGTTACGATATTCGAAGCTCTAACTCCTAGAGTTTTATTCCGGTGTTGATTGTGTCTCCTTTTTCTAATGGTCGTCTACCTCCTTTGCTGTCCTATTCCACAGACCCGTAGGGGGGACCAATCTGGAAGATTTTGCAATGGAGAGATCATCATGATATTTTCACATTAATGGTCACATGTCCTGTGTGTCTGCGCTATGCATCTTTAATGCAGTAGTTTCCATTGGCTTCTTCGTCCTCATACCGTCGATCAATAACGATTCTTAGCACTATTAGGGGCAGTTCCACAACCCAAGGATAAGAGAATTCTCAGAATTTTTGCCCGCTCCCTCACCCTGTTTGACAGGGCCGTTGGCAGGACGAATAGGGCACCTAATGCCGCTAGTTTCCAGCAGCTATTGTTTTAGACTTTTATTCAAAATTTAATTAGTGGCTGGGTTTAAATGCTAAAAGGATGTTCTGATAGCTAGGCAAAGATGCTACCCCTAGACCAAGGATTTTAAAAAATGTGTGGCACGAATGACATTAAAGAGAGGGTCAACTGACAGAACATATCCTAGTTGTTGTGTGTCGATCCTGTTCCAGGAGGTCTGGAGGACTACGGCCGTAAGAAAATGAAACACCTTCAGTCATCCTTACGTTCGCCGTTATCGTATACCTACCAGTTTTGGCACTTGAAAGCACCTTCTTCAGGCATTAGTTGATGGGGTTATGCGATCCATATATACGATACATCAGTGACCAACAAGTGGTTTATGCAGACTATCTGTCTAACTGTGATATCGTCTCTCCAATCATCAACTGTCAAACTTTTAACGCAATGAGCTACTTTGTCATATGAAGTTTAATAATAATTGCTGGGGAATGTGACAGTGTAGACCAATCTAAGTCGGTGAAAACAAATGGCTAAATAAGGTAAACTTAGCTGCAAATGGTAACATTAGGTAAACTCAACTCCTTTCATGTGTTCAGCTATAGTTAACGCAGTATTAGTATTCCCCTATCAGTAATATTTGACCATCAATTTCAGCGTGCTTTAATTAACGTAACTATTGAAAATGTCGTTTCTTTTCCGTCCCGGCTGCCCATTTTTATACGGTACGTATAGTTCCTATAAGCTACATGATCACCTTCAGATCATTGTGCTTGCGTAAGAGACACGACGTGTGTGTACAGGAACTACAAACAATAGTCGTATGTTTAGTTCCATTATATACACGATATGCTGCACATGTAAGTACATTAGGTTGAATATAATGAACTGCTGTGGAAATTTGATTGATACGAGTCATAAAACAAAAAAATAATATAAATAAAAAGAAAAAGAAGAGGAAGTAGTGAGGGGAGGGAGGGTGGGAGGGAGGGAGGGAGGGAGGGAGAGAGGGAGGGAGAGAGAGAGAGAGAGAGAGAGAGAGAGAGAGAGAGTGAAAGAAAGAGAAGAGAGAGAGGGGGGGGGGAGAGAGAGAGACGATGTTGCTGAATTCTCCCTCATCAAATGTGCCGGCACCTTTGATAATGTAACTTCACTGAATAGACATAAGAAACAACCACAGAGACTAGTCTGCCAAGGAAATGCCTCCAACCTTGGTTTAGTAACGATAGATTTCTGATTTCCTTCGGCCTTTGTGACACATTTTACAAAATTATGTTCTGAAAACTTACTGAACAGAGGTTAACTATGTACAGGTAACTTATCGCCTTTTGCCTTGTGTGCACAGCATTGATGATGTTGTGGTCTTTCGTCTGAAGACTGTTTGATGCAGATCAACACGCCTGTTTTTGTTATGGAAGCATCTTTAGCTCTGCACTCCTACTGAAACGTATATCTATTCGAACTTTCTTGCTACAGCTGAGCGACGATCTCAAGTTTTCAATTTCTTCTCCGCCCGCTTCTTCCACACACTCATACATGAATTTCCATTACTAAATTTACAATTTTTGTATCGCTTAGGGTATATTCGTAAGAAAACCAAATACCTACTGCCGTTATGTTGTCATTTATTGTGTAACTAGCAGTTTCGGTGCTTCAGGGCATCATCTTCAGGCCGAAGTTCAAGCTGAAGGGGTGATCACAATCGATATAGATAATGCATCAGTGGTCAAAAACTGGTTTACGCAGACTACCTGCAACTGTGATGTCGCCTCTCCAACTATCTACTGCAAATAAAAAATACTATTATCACTTTTCTCATTCTTTTGTAATAGCTGACCGTTTTGATACTTCCCTTTTTTCTTTGCAATAAAGTGTTCTCTGATTACATTTAATTGGCAAGAAGACATGAATTAAAAATACGTCTTCTGTATATTTAATGAGCAAATAAATAAAGTCTTAGTGTTTCATATCTTCAATGCTGTCCATGGAATAATAGAATAATATAGAGATAATCCGTTTTGCTGCCAGTTAAGTGATGGTATAGAGCTGGCCCATTGCCAGGCACAGTCATTTCTTCATTGGGTCATAAAAAACTACGGCAACAGTGAAATTTGTCCAGACATTTCATTTTATAGGAAGCTTTGGAACAACCATCATCAGTATACAAGTTTGTGGAACCTGCGTTAGTCTTCATGGCTCTTTGGGTGCATTAAACTACTAAGTTCACTGTTCTAATGTATGTGAAAGATACCACCATGCGCCCGACACCCCTTTCCTAGCAACCTGTTCCACTTCTTGTGCTTTCCCCCCGAGGACGTGAACTTGTTTGGTTACATTTGTCACACCTCTGTGACACATAAACTACTTTACACATCGACGGACTGACATTAAACGAGTATAAGAAGGATATTGTGGTATGGTGTATATCCTACAACGAAATACAGTGTTGTAATCTGTGTGCGAAAATTTAGAGGAAGATTAAGTACGCGAACTAAACTGCTATCCGTAGAATGAACTAGAGCTCCACCCATATAATTTCGAAGGTTTTTCAGGGATACTATCTATTTTGGGATAGAAGCACCCTGATTTTCGGAGCCTAGTAAAGATGATTTATACAACTTGTTACCTCAATTTATGCGAAAATTCTATAATAGGGCAATGCAAAACATAGATGAATTGAAAGCCATTAAGCAGATGAAAAGTAGTGTAATGAATTTGCCGCCGATTGAACATTTCAGTGAAACGTTGTTGTGCCGCTCTTGCACTACATTCAGGGAAGCCATACGCAGGCAGTCTTTCGGAAAACTCTTCACCAATAAACCTATTGGTTTGTATTGCTGTTAGCGAACGACTGATCCAGCCAGAAAATAAGACATAACGAGAGGGAACCGAATAGTACTGAACGCAGTCTTAAGCCCGGAGAGTAATGTTGGCTTTACCGTTGTCAGCAACAAGTATCAAGGGTGAACGGAACAAACAGGAACAACAGGACACACAGTGCATTCCGTCGACATTATCAGAGCTATGCAGGTATTTCCAGTGCAATACAAAAATACAAAATGGGGACAAGAAACCCACGAAATTCAATTACTTTGTAAACAACATCTTGCTCTAACCAAAATACTTAGGTCATACCGCAAAAAAGCTCCGAAATTTTTCCAGTGGAGTTGTGATTCGACTTTTATAAGATAGTAACTCTTCTGTCCTCTTGTCAAGTAATGTGGGATGAGAAAATTTACATGCGGAAACTGTTTGTATATTAACTAATAGGATAACTCAATACACTTTCTGGCGACGAATGTCCACACTAGTTGATTAATAACTTAAACGTCTGCCCTGGCGACACCCTAGAAGGTGCTCACAATGATCAAGTCCGCGAGAGCCTTAGTCCGCGATGAGCAGGTAGGTGCAGATGAAAATTAGCTACCAGTCCCCCGAGGCTGTGGGGACGTCGGCGGCTGAGGCGCGCCTCCGCCGTCGCGACTGACGTTAAGTTCGAGCGTGGAGCACCGAGCGTCGGGCGGCCGCTGCTAATGACAGTGGCTCGCCCTCTCTGTCAGGTGGGCAGCAGAACAGTGGGTGTGAAAGCGGGGCGAGCACTCTCCGCAAAGTGGCCGAGTGGCTACGTAAATACCCGTCAGCCGATGAATACTAGTGCGGTGTCAGGTAGACGCGTGATCTCGCTGACGTGAAATTCTGCCTGCGACGGCTGCCCTGTCTGCTGTGACCTACACGCTGGCAGCTGCTTGAAGTTTGGAGAAGAACATTAGGGCGAGGCATGTCGCCGTCCGCTGATCTCTTTAGCAAATTTACTACCAGCAGGGCTGAGCCTTACCCACGGTACGCGTTTGTTAGTGTGGCGGCCGCATTGCAGAGGTGCTGCCCGGTGTATAAATACGTCCAGTAAGAATGGAAATTTTGCTGTATGTTTCAGAATGGAGGACCTTTATGTCTCACTTACACCTGAGGCTCCGGCAGGTTTTCTGGAAATTGCGGAAGCTGGTGAAATTGAAGGCGGCTGTGGTACCTAACTGACCTGCTCGCGGGATGGACTCATTCGATACCATACAAATGAACTGGATCACTATGAAGCTGAGTTTACACTGGTTCTTCCATTCTTCCTGTGAGAGCTAATTAAATAATTTTCAGCAGTAGGTCTACCTATCTAAACGATGCAGACAACCGCAAGGAAACGACTCGGGACTGATAGGACTGTTCTAAATGGGGATGGTATGACTGCTTTAAAATATTACTAAAGTATATATCGTTTCTAAACAGATTGATAAAGGCATAATATGCTTATCTTACATGACCCTTACCACACAGCCATTGAGAAAACAGGTTTTTCGGTAGAAATTTCCAAATAATGCTTCTGTTAGATTAAAAGGTAAATGGCAGCAGGTTGCGTAATGTGCGAGATGTAGGAGAAACTCCCTCATGAAACTCTGTATCACGATCAGGATGACTCCATACACCGACTTACACGGAGTAAAATTCTATTCTCAATCGAAATGGTTCAAAAGGCTCTGCACTATGGGACTTAACATCTGAGGTCATCTGTCCCCTAGAACTTAGAACTATTTATTCTAACTAACCTAAGGACATCACACGCATCCATGCCAGAGGCAGAATTCGAACCTGCGACCCTAGCGGTCGCACGGTTCCAGACTGAAGCGCCTAGAACCGCTCGGCCACAACGGCCGGCTATTCTCAGTCGTTTGTCCAAGAACCCTAAAGGTTCATGGTGTGGTGTGAACGTGAATACAATATAAATTCCGTGGGTGACATGAGTTACCTTAATCATGACTATATGAAATATGAATTTTCATCATTTGTAGCTGAGTGAACTTACTGACATCGAAAATAATCAGAAAACTGTGTTCCTGTGTATCATGATAGCGCTCCACGTGATATGTTAACAGGACCCGCTATGTTGTTTAACAGATTGGAACCTGTAGTTCCTACATGTAAAGACACTGCTACTCAAAGTATAAGAACGAAAGTGCTGTGTCACTGCCAATGTTCGATGAAACCTGGACCAAGCAAGCAATGAGACGAACCGGTTTGGCACTTTTGTTAAATTGCAATAATTATACTGGAGACATCGTTTTAATAATGGTCCTCTGGACATGCCAAAAGATGTGACATGGCTCTCAATGCTGTGTGAGATCACCGTGGGCGTTAATGTATGCTCTACAACGTGATCCAAGGCTGACCACGAGGTTCGTAAGAAGTTTCTGTGGCCAGGTGATCCACATATTCACCAGCGCCGTCGACAGCTGCTGGAAGGTCACTGTTGAATGTGGACGTGCTGCAATGCGTCATCCCCGCACGTCCGATGCGTGCTCGATGAATTTAAGTTGGGATAACGGGCAGTCCATTCGTCGAATATCTTCTCGTTACAAGAGTCGCTTCACTTCCGCTGTTCCAAATGGTCGCGCAATATCGTCCACAAAAATGAAGTCATGCCAAATGGAACCCAGAAAAGATGCACATGGAGGAGGTATATAGTGAAACATGACGTTGAGCAGTTAGTTTTCAGCATTAAGGATTCGGAAGTGAGTTCGATGAGCAACGTTATGCCTTCTCACATCATAACACTTCGAGAAACAAAATGATCAAGATCGACAATGTTCATGGGTATTTTACGTGTTACCAACTCTCGCTATATGAGGGTATGACCAGCATTGTCACACATTTTCCTCTGGGTTGTCTAGGTGGTATTGCGTGGCGAGGCGTAATGTTGCATGGGAACAATGACCTTCGAAATTCTGAACACAGTACACTAACCGGTGAGCATCACGTTTACTCCTTCCACATTTGAGTTTTTGGAGGGTTTGATTAAACCCGCACTTTGCATCCTAGAGTACTAAACAACGACCTCAACTATTTGTTGGATGGACTCCAATATTTGTACTCCTTTACGGTTTTTATCCTCCACTAATACCATGAAAGATAATCCCTGATGTCTTACACGTATTCTGTCGCTTCATGTACTGGAACACATCCTTATGCAGGAGCGGTAATCAAACTGTTGTTAACCGCTCTAGTGATAGAATGATTCACCATACCACAGGAACTCCTAATGAACTATATGACCGGCTTGGGAATATGATATAGAGCAGATATTTTCATTCCTATATACAGCCATGTCCCGCCTTTTGCAGTATCCATGGGGCCTTAAAAAATCGCGATGACTGTAGTGTAGTTATTGTGTTTGAATGAAACTGCCATTTCTGTTGGTCTCATTGCGTATTTCTATCAGTTACCTTGTGTACCATACTTTAAGAGCTCTTTCTACGTATCGTTCACATTTCATCGAACTGTGTTTCTTGGAAGTGATAGATCACGCGAAAGCTACTTTCGTTTGTAAGACTTTCACCAGAGTGTATTTCTCTCTTTCAGATGTCACTAATTTCGAACAACTACAGCCCCATGAAAAGCAATTATTCTTATTGGTTAGTATAAACTTATCTAACGTTCTAAATACTTGAACGTTTTCGGTCCGTACAATCTTTCCGCACGTCATTGCTGTCAGGGTTCCTCCGAGCCGTAATCCATACGTAGTGGTCATCCACTGCAGTAGTAGCCCTTGGGCGGCCTGGGCGAAGCATTTCGTCGACTGTTCCTGTCTCTCTGTATCTCCTCCATGTCCGAACAACATGGCTTTGGTTCACTCCGAGACGCCTGGACACTTCCCTTATTGAGAGTTCTTCCTGGCACAAAGTGACAATGCGGACGCTATCGAACCGCAATATTGACCGTCTAGGCATGGTTGAAGGACAGAGAACAAGAGCCATGTACCTCCTTCCTGGTGCAATGACTGGGACTGATCAGCTGTCGAACCCAATCCGTCTAATAGGTGCTACTCATGAGTGGTTTTTTACATCTGTGCGTGGGTTTAGTGACATACCTGAACAGTAAAAGTGACTGTGCCTGTGATACAATATTCACAGTCAACATCTATCTTAAAGAATTTTGGTAAATGGGGTGATGCAAACCTTTATTTGATGTGAGTTTGTCTCTCAACTGTGTGTTTATCTTTCAACTGCCGTCGATACTATCTCTCCAAAACATTCCACATCTTTTCTACTCTTACATGATCAGAAAGGAAGGAGAGGGAACCGTCTGTTAAAGAGGCGTTAGGAGCATTTTTTGGAAATTGGTGGTAAGATCTTTTGGGACGAAACTGCTGAGGGCATCGGGCCCTAAGCTTACACACTACTTAATCTAAAGATAACTTACGCTAAGGACAACACACACACCCATGTCCGAGGGAAAGGGGGGGGGGGGTGTGAACTGTGACAGCACACCTAAGTCCACGCGGCTATCCCGCGCTGCTGAGAGCTTTTTTATCAGCTATTTTAGTTAGATATACTTTCCGTTTCTTTTTGATGGTGGAGGGTGTTATGGTATTCAGCCCAGCAACAGCTGCCTTGTCGTGGCTAATCCCTGTAACTGTCATGATTCTCCCTATTTGTCCAAGATAATTTGTTGCTAAGGGATCAAGTAAACTTTCGCAACCGTTTACTCTTCGAGTGGGCTCATTTACTAAGTGTTCAAAATAATTTTCTGAGGAAGCGTTCAACACAATTCTGGATGGCGTTTTAGGGCTTCCGCCGGCTTTAGACATATAATTTTTCCAGCGTATCGAGGTTACATTGAAGTCACAACCGACTACTTTTTTATTATTGGGGTACCTATTTGAAATGAGACTCAAGTTTTCTTTGAACAGTTCAGCAACTATATCTTCTGAGTCCTAGGGTCGGTAAAACGATCCAATTAAAAGTCTTATTGTCAAGTATAACCTCTACCCATTCTATTTCGCAGGAACTATCGACTGCAATTTTGCTACAAGGTAAACTCTTTTGCTCAGCAATAAACATTCCTCCACCAACTATATTGAATCTATCGTTTCTGAACACTGTAAGATCGTTTGAAAAAAATTCGGCTGAACTTATTGCCGGTTTTAACCAGCTTCCGGTACCTGTAACTATTTGAGCTGCAAAGCTTTCTATTAGGGCTTGGGGCTTTGGTTCTTTCCCAACACAGCGACGACCATTTACAACTCCAAACCGATCGTTTCTAAAACTACCTTACTATGTCTTACCTGCCCCCTTGAAGGCGTAATACGTTTCTGTGGCTTCCTGAGACCCTCGAACCTAAAAAACCGGCACGTCCCTTCCATACAGACTCCGCAACCCGTGTAGCAGCTTCTTGTGTATAGTGGGCTCCTGAACTATTAAGCAGAACCAGGAAACCCACAACCCTATGGCGCAAGTCAAGGTATCTGCAGCCTACACGGTCACAGAACCGCATGAGCCTCTGATTCAGACCCTCCACTCGGCTCTGCACCAAATGAATACAGCCGGTTCAATCGACGATGCTGCAGATGGTGAGTTCCGCCTTAATCTCGGAAGGACGACTGGCAGTCTCTACCACTTCCACTATCCTCCGATCCAAAGTGACACACGTCATTGGTACCGACATGACACACCCTGTGTTGGCTGCGCCCTGTACTCTTCATGGCATCCGGGAGCACACTTTCCACATCCGGAATGACTCACCACGGTATGCACACGGATTGCACACTGGCTTCCTTCCCCTCCGTGGAAGCCATGTTCCTAAGGGCCGCATTACGCGCCTATCGTTGGAGCCCGCAACTACCAACAAACCTACCCTCTGTGAATGCCCAGATCTTGCGGGCCGATAAGATTCCTCTGGAACAGGGTGGACGACTGCATCCGGTTCAAAAACTTTGTCAACCACAGATAACGCCAGAAACGGGGGAGGCAACGGTCTACGCAGCCGACAGGTGCCTGGAGAGAGGTATACTGACACCACGTCCCTCCACATCGCATGCGAATGAAGCCACTGGGTGAAGACTACACGGCGGTCAGTCGGTCTCGATTGTCCCATCGGGTGAGAACGGAAACTATGCTCTGCTTTTTGCTTCACTGCACCACATCTCAAACTCTTCGAGTGTATTCTTTTCCAGTTCTCCCGCAGTCCATTAGAAAGTTCCATACAAAGCTGCGCCTCATGTGTACAGTCTCAGAAATTTCTTCCTTAAATTAACGTCGATGTTTAATAATACTAGACTTCTTTTGGTAGGAATGATCTCTTTTCCTGTGGTAGTCTGCTTTACACTCCTCTTAGCATCGCTCGTCATCTGCCGCTTTATTGGCAAAGTAGCAAATGTATCTTCACTCCATATACTTCATAGTCATCAATGTTGATTTTAGCTTACCGCATATCTCATGTCTGCTACTCTTGATTACTTTCATCTATCTTAGTTTTATCCTCAGTACAAAATTTGTCACATTACAGTTGTCATTCCACAGAACAGGTCCTGTAATTCTACTTCACTGTCACTGAGCAACGTAGTTAGTGAGTCTTATCACTGACGTCATTAATTCCACTTACAAATCATAATTATGTCTCCGTTATTTCTCATTGCAGACAGAACAGTAGGTGCTACATTCCTGCACTATACCTACAACATTTGTCCGAGAACTTATGGATCAAATATTGAGAAGAAATTTGTTATCATATTCAGTTTAGATTTTTTATCTCAGTTGTTCTTTCCCTGCTCTTTTAATAAGATTAAATTTAAGGGAAAAAAGTTATTTGATTAAATAAAATTAAAGTGGTTTTCTTGTCTGCCATTTGTTCTTGTTTTCTTACACGTTGTATGTTCGCCGTCTTTGTCTATCGCTTACGCAAATTGTTCTGTAAATTTTAAGCATAATACAATATGCCACTTTGTTGCCATATTTATAGAGGCTACATAATCCAATGAGCTTGATTTAATTTATCTTATGTCTCACTTTCATTTTCATGTATAGTGTGGTGCCGTTTCCTAAAGTCAAACTATTCGTCATCTAACAGCTCTAAAATTTTCATGTTTTTGTTTATATTTATCTTCTTAACAGCTTTCATGCATCAACTATTAAAGTGATGCTATGATAGTTCTTGCACTTACCAGCATATGGAAGACACTTTTTCCCAGGTTGTCACTTCCCCCAACTGTTTCAGAAATATCATCTATGCCCTCCACTTTATTTGATCTGAAGTCTCCGGAACTTCCGTTAGTTATAATACCAGAGCACATATGCCAAACACTTTGTTTTAGACGCTACTCTCCTCACAATTCTGATGCGGCCCACCACGAATTCCTCTACTCTGCCAAGCCTTTCATCTCAGAGTAATACACAATGTCCTCAACTATTTGTTGGATGGAATCCAATATTTTTATTCCTTTAGCGGGTTTCACCCTCTTGAGCTCCAACTAGTATCATGAAAGATAATCCCTGATATCTTACACATGACCTGTCGCTTCATTTCGTCAGTGTTTTCGTTACATTCTATTCATCGCCGATTCTTCGGAGATCATCGCCGATTCTGCGGAGATCATCCCAGTCCATACCTCATCAGTCCACCAAGCTTTCAAAATCTTGTGTTCCGATTTTGCCACTATCCACAGGTGTATTTTGAGAAATTTCTATATCAAGTTAAGAACTATATTTCTTACTAATATCCTCCGTCGGACCAGGAGCGCACTTTCTGGTTTTGATAGTTAGCTTTCTATATTCTCCTTGCTTCATCCGTCATGAGATGTTTAGCTTCCAAGGTTGGGGAATTCCTTGACAATGGCGGCACAAATTTTGATATTAAGCTTCTGGCCTTTGTCATTCCTGCTACTTTTCATTACCTTCGTCTTCCTTCTGTTTACTCTCAATCTGTATTTTATAGTTATCAGCCGGTTCATTCTATCCAACAGCTCAGTAAATCTTCTCTATCTTCACTGAGGAATGTCTCTGAGAAATGTCAGCAGCGAATCTTATCATTGACATCATTTCACCCTGAAGCTAAATTCCAATCTTGAACCCTGCGTATATACTGAACAGTAGCGCCAAAGTCTACATCCCTGCCATATACCATTTTAATCCAAGCATGTCATTCTCGATCTTCCAATGTTATTGCCCCCTCTTGGTTCTTGTACATCTACAACTTACTCTTGTTTTTCTCAGAATTTCGAAAATTTTACACTGAAAAACGCTTTTTCCAGGCCGAGAAATCCTTCGAGCGATTCTAGAACTTTCCTCATTCCTGCTTCCACTATCAAATGCAGCGTCAGGACTGCCTTTTTGGTGCTTTAACTTTTCCTAAAACCAAATTGGTCGTCATCTAACACATCCTCAATTTTCTTCTCCATTCCGCTGCATATTATTCGTGTCATAAACTTAAATACATTAGCTATTAAGGCGACTGTACGATATTTGTGGATCTTATCTGCTCTTGCTGTCTTCGGAGCTGTGTCGAAGACGTTTTTCCGAAAGTCTGATGGTATGTCGCCATTCGCGTACTTCGTACCGTACTTGTACACACCAGTGATTTTAGTAATTCCGATTGAATGTTATCTATCCCTTCTGCCTTACTTGATCTCTTTCATAGCTTTTCTAAATTCGGGTCCTAACACAATTCCAATATCTGTTCGGTATCAAATCGAAATCTGTAGGCTTTCACGTCATCGCTCAAGTCCTCCCCTTTCAGTGTGCTTCTTCCACCTATTTCCTCTCTCTTCTGAGTTTACCAGTCGGATTATAACTGCACTGTTAATGTTGCAACCCTTGCTTTTAATATCACCGAAGGTTGCTTAGAATTTCCTATATTCATGGGATGATCAGTTTATTCTAGATTTCTTCACACTTTGTATGTAGCCCATTTCATTTTACACTTCCAAATGTTTTGTATTGTTGTTTTCCTATCTTCAACTAAACATTTCTGTACCTTCTTCTTTCGTCAGTCAACTGAAGTATTTCACATCTTGCCCAAAATTCCTTCGTAGCAACTCTCCTTGTACCTACATTTGTCTGTCGATTTGTCTGTGACTGCCGTTTTAAGAGATATAAGCTCCTCCTGAACTGAACTGCCTACTGCTGTATTTCTTTTGCAATATCCAAATGTTTAGCAAATTTCAAATTAGCCTTATCATTTCCCAGTACTTCAGTATCCCACTCATTCCAAAAGCTTCTCTTAAACGTCAGTTTACTCTTCATCATTATTAAATTTGGTCTGCGTGTACATCTGCTCCTTGGTACTCCTTACTAACCAATATTTGATTTCTGGATCTCTCATCCGACAATGATGTAATCTGGATGGTATCCTCCAGTCACTCTGGGCCTTATTCCAAGTTTTTACAATCTTCTATTACTCCATATTCACCTTCCCCTCTCTCTGTGCATCTCCTCCTCTAATCCTACCTGTCCTTCCCCTTCTCTGTCCATCTCTTCCTCCACCCTATGTTAATCTACTCCTATCCCCTTCTATCAACACATTATCACCTGTACCCACTGGGAGATAGCAGATTATTACGTTCAGAGTATATCCTTCCAGGTACTAAGTATTATAGGTACCACGTTTGGATTAAATCGATCCAGAGGGAGGTGGGGCCATTTATCAGTGGCTATGCGCACGTGCTCACATGTCACATATAATTCCCCGTTTTTTTTCTGTCGAGAGATCTTTGATGGAGTCTGCCATGAGTTCCTTTCCTATGCAAAACTTTTCGTCTCGTGTTAGTATTTGCAACATAGGTCTTCAATTATTTTTCTGGATGTACACCAATCTCTTCCTAGCTCTACAGTGTTCACATACTAGTGCTGCATCATGTACCATGGATCAAATGTTCAAATGTGTGAAATCTTATGGGACTTAACTGCTAAGGTCATCAGTCCCAAAGCTTACACACGACTTAACCTAAATTATCCTAAGGATAAACACATACACACATGCCCGCGGTTGGCCTTGAGCCTCCGCCGGGACCAGCCGCACAGTCAATGACTGCAGCGCCCAAGACCGCTCGGCTAATCCAGCGCGGCACCATGGATCTTACTCTGTGATGTCCTAACAGATGTCCTACATCCTGTCATCTTGTCGATGTTTTCCGTGTATTCCTTTCCCCGCCAGTTCCTTACCTATACAGTCCACCAAATTTTCAACGTCCATTTGTAGCACATCTCAAATGCTGTGATTCTCATTTGTTATGGTTTCCTCACAGTCTGTGTTTCACTAGCATACAATTCCGTGTTCCAAACGCTCATTCTCAGAAATGTCTTCTTCATATTACGAGATATGGATGATACTATTACACTTCTCTTGACCAGGAATGCCCTTTTCGCCAGTGCTAATTTTATTCCCGCCTTGCTCCGCCAACCATGGGTTACTTTGCTTCATACGTAGCAGAATCCTTAACTTCACCTACTGCGCGATCCCCAGTTCAAACGTTAAGTCTGTTCTCATTTTTTGCTACTTTTCTTTACTTCCGTCTTTCTTCGATTTCAGTCCTTATTATGTACTCATTAGCCTGTTCGTTTCATTCAGCAGATCCTACAATTCTCCTTCACATTAACCGAGGACAGATATACCATCAGTGAATTCTAACACTTTCTACTTGAATTTTGATCCTACTCTTGAACCTTCCTTTTATTTCCATCACTGCTACTTCGACGTATAGACTGAAGAATAGGGCGGAAACTTACAACCCTGTTTTACACCATTTTTAACTTCTGAGCTTCGTTCTTACACTCTTACTGTTCCCTCTTTTGTGTCCGTATTTCTATGTAAAGTACCGTTGTTTTCTTAGGATTTCCAGCATCTGGCTCCATTTGACATTGTCGAAAAATGCTATGAACGTGTTTTGATTTATCTTCTCTGGCTTCCAATAGCAGTCGCAATGTCAGAATTGTCTCTCTGGTGCCTTTACCTTTCCTAAATCCAAACTGATCATCGTCTAACACACCACCACTTTTATTTTCCATTCTTCTATATATTATTCTTGTCAGCAATGGTGGATGCATGAACTACGAGGATTAGAGCTTTAATAGTGGAAACTGTTTCTTTACAGCTCGCACAAAATAGATGCGTGTTTCAAAGTTTTACTGACCATCAAAGTGGTCACCTGCATGTTGTACAACCCGTTGCCAACGATGTGGAAGTCGTTGGATACTCTTAGCAGTGCCAGTTGTGTTAACAGTTAGAGCGGCGCGGTCAATTTCCCGACGAATTTGTAGCAGTTGTGAAGCGAATACCGTGAAATATTTCCTTCGGTTTAGAGACCGAGATGAACTTACGAGGGCTTAAGTCAGGTGAGTGCAGTAGGTGGCATAGCACTTATCAGCCCATCAGTCAAACAAATCAGTAACAGCTTCTACTGTACATAATTGAGCATTGTCCTGCAAAAGGATGGCGAGGTCTAGCATAGATTGTCATCACTTCTGTCTCTAAGCTATTAATACTTGGAACTGACGCGTGACCAGCTTAGACATAGGAGACAAACTGAGTAGCCCTCTTCGATCGGTTGCAGATGGCGCTGACATTTACCGCCTAATAAAGTCATCAGATGACCAGAACGAATTGCAATATGATTTAGATCAGATATCTTTTTGGTGCGATAACTGGCTCTTCTCACTGAATAAAGAAAAGTGTGAAGTTATTCACATGAGTACTAAAAGAAATCCGCTAAATTTCGATTACGCAATTAGTCACACAAATCTGAAGGCTGTAAATTCAACTAAGTACTTAGGGATTACAATTAGAAGTAACCTAAACTAGAACGATCACATAGATAATGTTGTGGGTAGAGCAAACCAAATACTGCTATTCATTGGCAGAATACTTAAAAGGTGCAACAGCTCTGGTAAAGATACTGTTAACACCACGATTGTCAACCCTATTCTGGAGTACTGCTGCGCGATGTGGGATCCGCATCAGGTGTTACTGACGGATGACAATGAAAAAGTTCAAAGAATGCAGCTCGTATTGTATTATTGCGAAATAGGGTAGATAGTGCCACAGACATGATACGTGAATTGGACTGGCAATCATTAAAACAAAGGCGTTTTTCGGTGTGACCGGACCTTCTCATGAAATTTAAATCAGCTGTTTTCTCCTCCGATTGCGAAAACATTCTGTTGGCACCCACCTACATTGGGAGAAATGATCATCACAATAAAATAATAGAAATCAGAAATCTCACAGAAAAATTTAAGTGGTCGTTATCCCGTGCGCCGTTCGAGAGCGGAACGGTAGAGCCACAACTTGAAGGTAGTTCATTGAACTCTCTGCCACGCACTTTATTGTGAATAGAAAAGTAATCACGTAGATGTAGATGTAAATGTAGAATATATTTATAGCAAAAGAAATAATGTATCCCAGTCTCATGCATGAGCTATCAGTTTATCCCGCATCTCAGTTTATGTGACATCATCTTAACAATTAGAGCTACAATGTGTAATTTTCCAAGTACTTTCAGAGGTGTATTCCTATACTGTATACGACACGTACCGTGAATACAGTTAGTAGTAAAGATATAATAAATTACAACGGCGAACACGATGGGGCAGTTTTACTGCGTGAACAAATAAGATGTCGTAACCGATAAACTTTCTTCTTTCATCATTTTTTGTTGTCGTCACCAAGACAAATGTTTGGGATTTAGAGTAAAATTTGAATGAACGCTCTTAGTGCTCCCCTTCCCAAATGCTTAATGAATTAAGGCAGGGTATTCGCGCGTCGTGAGCTACACATCTTTTTAAAGTACAACTACACCCCTTTCATGGGTGGTTCTTACCCGTTCAACGATTCTTGCAAGACAGCAAGTGATATGTGTATCAAGGTTGAGTGATATCGGTGCTGTGGTTTACTAGGAGATTTTCCGATGTGTGAAGTCTTAATGGTCTCAACACACATCAAGACGATGGCTAGTTAGTTAGCAGAACTAATAACCCATCGGAATTGAGAAAGTATCCTATGTATTAAGACTTCTTGGGTTTTCTGTCACTAACATAAATATGAAACCTGTATTTTCGTAATATGTATGAATTACTGTCTTTTTGAGAATCTTTGTAGTTTTTCGTCTTTTAATTGAAGCATCTGATCCAAGATCTCATCGTTATCTTCCTTGCTTCTACATTTGTCTGCCAATATTAAGTGACTGTCCTTTGTAGAAATATCCATTCCTCTTCAGCTGAGCTGGCTACGGTGGTATTCATGATTCCGCAATAGTTCAGTATCCCACATTTACCACGGTAATTCTGCCAGACGATTCCCTTAAAATTCAGAATACCTAATAATTTTTATTATGTATCTATATCAGCACCTGGGTACCCCTGAAAAACAAATATCAAGTTCCGGAACGTATGTCTGACCATGATGTAGCCCGGTTGGAATCTTCCTACGACTATAAGTAAACCTGCTTCACCTATGATTTGTTATAGTGTATTCACTATTTAGGGTGGTATGGTTCCGTGGGCCTTGCTAGTAATTTGTACCCTTTCTGTACGTAATAAACAAAGTCGCTCATTCTGGTGGTGAATGTAATAATTACTAGTCTGCAGTTACACCTGTAGTGTGACCAGGAGCAGTAATTTTACCAATGAGCAGCGAGTTTATTTTACTTTCAGCGACGACTAAAATTTTTAGTGTTAGAGTTTTGTGCCAACATTCCTATGTAAAGACTCATAACGAAGCTCTCCTAGTGTTACACACACACACACACCAAGTGTAATGTTTCAGTATTTATATACAGCATCCTACATCATCTTACACGATGATAAATTTTGTTTTCGGAGACGGTGTTGTTACACTACTGGCCATTAAAATTGCTACATCACGAATATGACGTGCTAGAGACGCGAAATTTAACCGACAGGAAGAATATGCTGTGATATGCAAATGAGTAGATTTTCAGAGCATTCACACCAGGTTGGCGCCGGTGACGACACCTAAAACGTGCTGACATGAGGAAAGTTTCCAACCGATTTCTCATACACAAACAGCAGTTGATCGGCGTTGCCTGGTGAAACGTTGTTGTGATGCTTCGTGTAATGAGGAGAAATGCGTACCATCACGTTTCCGACGTTGATAAAGGTCGGATTGTAGCCTATCACGATTGCGGTTTATCGTACCGCGACGTTTCTGCTCACGTTGGTCGAGATCCAATGACTGTTAGTAGAATATGGAACAGGTGGCTTCAGGAGAGTAATACGGAACGTTGTGCTGGATCCCAACGGCCTCGTATCACTATCAGTCGAGATGACAGGCATCTTATCCGCATGGCTGTAACGGATCGTGCAGCCATGTCTCGATCCCTGAGTCAACAGATGGGGGCGTTTGCAAGACAACAACCATCTACACGAACAGTTCGACGACGTTTGCAGCACCGTTGATTATCAGCTCGGAGACCATGGCTGGGGTTACCCTTGACGCTGCATCACAGACAGGAGAGCCTGCAATGGTGTACTCAACGACGAACCTGCGTGCACGAATGGCAAAACGTCATTTTTTCGGATGAATCCAGGTTCTGTTTACAGCATCATGATGGTCGCATCCGTGTTTGGTGACATCGCGGTGAACACACATAGGAAGCGTGTATTCGTCATCGCCATACTGGCGTATCACCCGGCGCGATGGTATGGGGTGCCATTGGTTACACGTCTCGGTCACCTCTTGTTCGCATTGACGGCACTTTGAACAGTGGACGTTACATTTCAGATGTGTTACGACCCGTGGCTCTACTCTTCATTCTATCCCCGTGAAACCCTACATTTCAGCAGGATAATGCACGACCGCATGTTGCAGGTCCTGTACGTTCCTTTCTGGATACAGAAACTGTTCGACTGCTGCCCAGGCCAGCACATTCTCCGATCTCTACCAACTGAAAACGGCTGGTCAATGGTGGTCGAGCAACGGGCTCGTCACAATAAGCCAGTCACTAGTCTTGATGAACTGCGGTATCGTGTTGAAGCTGCATGGGCAACTGTACCTGTACGCGCCATCCAAGCTAAGTTTGACTCAATGGCCAGGTGTATCAATGCCGTTGTTACGGCCAGAGGTGGTTGTTCTGGGTACTGATGTCTCAGGATCTATGCACGCATATTGCGTGAAAATCTAATCACATGTTAGTTCTAGTATAATATATTTGTCCAATGAATAACCGTTTATAATCTGCATTTCTTCTTGGTGCAGTAATTTTAATGGCCAGTAGTGTATTATGGACCCCTCTTGTACTGATATTTAAGTCGCCAATATAAAAGGACACAGATAATAATCACCACAGAATTACTAATGAATTTTATGTCGCAGTAACCTCATAAAGAGTTGACACTTCCAATAAAACAAAGAGTGAGCCTGGGGACAAAAAAGACACAATTCCTTTGAAAGCGCTGTCGAGGAAATAACGGGCCTAAAAAGGGTAGCTAAATATGGGGGCGTTTCTCAAAAATATTTCTACATAGTAAAATGTAACAATTTTTTATTTTAAAAATGTGTTTTTCTTCCAATTGTTTATTTAAATTTTTAATTTTTCCCGTTGGGCTCTTGTTACACGCACAGTTGTTTCACAGATTTTGTGTGATTCTATAAGACAAATCACTTTCTTATGTCTTCACGATAAACGATATGTCCTGTATAATACCTCAAACACTGAATGAAAACAAGTGAAAGAAATATCATTGTATATGCTCAGGAAATTTTTAGCAGAGAGAAAAGGAATTGTGACAGTATGAAAGACAAAAGAATGAAAAACAAGCTTGGGACCATTACGTAAAATTTTCTTATGGCTGAAATTTGTTGCAGATGACTATTAGCCGTCTCGCCTCTCATTCTTATTACCAACAACAATTCATCACGTAACTCCGTACAATACCATTCTCATACAGCGTTCCTGTTCCCTATGATTATAGATTTTTATTTTCTTCTATATAATGAAGTACCCACTCAGGGTCTTCATTTTCTTTCTTTACCCCTTCATCTTCAACTAGTGATGTGTATACATAACCCATGTCGTTGGCGTTGGTTTGGTGTCGATTGTGCAGAGAATGATCCTATGACTGAACAGTTCACAGTAACTTACTACCTGGCCTAACTATTCAAGACGAATTCCAATCCCTGCTTCATCATAAAGGATAAAATCTGCACAAAACATTCCCATAATTTTCAGCCAGCCAGTGTGGCCGAGCGGTTCTAGGCGCTACAGTCTGGAAGCGCGCAACTGCTACGGTCGCATGTTCGAATCCAGCCTCGCGCATGGATGTGTGTGATGTTCTTAGGCTAGTTAGGTTTAAGTAGTTTTAAATTCTAGGGGACTGATGACCTGAGATGTTAAGTCCCATAGTGCTCAGAGTAATCTGAACCGTCATTTTCATCTTGTCTGTCCAAGAGAATCATTTCTAGTCGACCGCACAAGTGACTGACAGATGCTATGATGAGTCACATTACTTTGTATTATCATTTAAGAGCTGTGAAGTACGACGTATAAAAACAAAGGATTTACGTTTTTTGGACAGCGTCATATAAATATTCTCAACATCAATCAATTAAAGAAAACATATGTCCCTTCATTCTACTGCTTTGTACTCAGATACAGGAATATATGTACCCGTGTTACATAAAAAATCTTGTAATTCTAATGGTCGAGTGTATAAATTTGACAACGATATAAGACTTTTTCATGGTACTTGATTGTGTTCACCTCCATGATGAAGCATTGCCCGATATCGAAAGGAACTACAACTCCGATCTTTCATTGAGTGAACAACATGAGGCTGCAAGAAAGCTCTTTTAAATAGTACGAATTAAGGAATTTTTTTAAGTTTGTGCTGGATGGTCTATGTTATATGTTTTGTGTTTCATTTTACGTCTATTCAAAACAATAACCTACGCCCGAATGAGAAGCGAAATGTTCTGAACTTCGAACTTTATTCTCCCTGAATAAAAATGTTGGACGCTACAGTGGACGGGAAACGAGGCTGTTAGACAAGTATTACGCAGCAGTGAGAACTTCCAAAATAGGGTTTCGCCAACGTTTCGCCAACGTTTCTGCAGTGCGGGGTCATGCGCTTGCGAACACACACCCCTTAACCCCGCATTAACCTGATTCATCACAACAGAAAGTCGATAACGGGAGCAGATGCCAGCGGCATTGTTTAATTTCATCACTGCCTATCGCATAACGGCGCATCGTAGGCGCTAAAACGGGAGCTATTTTCAAATTTCTCATGGCCACTTATATGGAGCGGTTCTTGGATAAACGCTGTCCTATCCTACAACACATGACTTGTACCAAATATGTTCGTGATGTCTGGAAAACTCTACCGAGATATCCAGATGCATCCAAGATGAAATATGCGCAATAGGACAACTCGGTTTTAGCACGTAATTATTGCTACAGTTTTTAACACAGCCATCGCTTACTTGCTGCCAAACAGGAGATTTGTGAAGGTATCATGGAGAAGTGAAGTTGCATAGGTTAAACTTGTTACGTGATTGGAGCGTTCTGTCGATTTCATGCAAATAAATTTCTTTTGAAGCCAAGTTCTCCAATTATTGTGTACCTCATAACGGCCGGTTTCGACAGAAGCTTGCTGTCATAATCCGAAATTCGGAAACTGAAAGTGCTTGCACAACGATCGCATAGCAATAACACAAATGACGATGTATTATGAGTGAAAACATAGGGATTATGCTTCCTTTTCAATTTTGCATGCTTGTTTCGTTGCTTCTGCACCAATATTCTGACAGGTTTTAAGTACCACGGAGATCAGTTGCGTCTGTTATTTATTTGATAAATATTTCTCAATCATTCTTGATACGGTTTCTCTGAATTTCAGCCACATCTATTTTTCGCATACGTAGAACGTTCGGAAGGAATAACTGTCACTTAGGAATGCTTCAATGGAATTTTCATCTGCCCTTTTAATGTACATATTTTTTAATTTTATTTTTTGGTTGGGCTGGATGTCTGGAAACCTCTTTCCATTAATCCCTGTATCAGTCAAGATGCTCCCTATTTGCTCGGGACAGTTTGTTACAGAGAGGTCAATTATGTTTTCGCAATCACTTACACTTGGAGAGGGCTTCTGAGCTAACCACTCAAAATAATTTCCGAAGGAAGCATTTACTACAATTTCGGTCAATCATTTATACCTTCCGCCTCCTTTCCATCAACATACCGAGGGCAGACTGGTTATCTCCAACTTTACCATTATGAATGTAATATATATTTGAGATTGTAACGCCGGAAACGCATATCCTCCTATTTCCATCTATTGTACTGTAAATTTTTTTTCCTTATTGTTGTTACCTGAATATATGACATTTCTGTGTCTTTACATATTGTAATTGGTTTACTATTTGTATATATATATTTATGCATTTCTGTCGATGTATAATTGGTTTGTTTCGTAAATATTATTTGTATTTTTACGCTGGGTCTTGCCTAGGGAAAACTGCTATCGAACGATTACATCGATAGGACGTCTGAAGAATCAAAGTGTGTAGGATCTTTGGGAGTGTTAACTCGGCCGCGTGGAGCGCGGGGAGAGGGAGTCTGGCTGGAGTAGCGAGTGGAGCAGGTGTGTTGTGAGAAGCTCCCGCGAGTTGCCGCGCTTTCGGGGTTTGGCAGCATGTAATTGCGCTCGACTTGCGATGATAGTTCCTGACACGGTGTCGCGGACGGGAAGCATTAGCTGGCGCACATCAAGAGCCTGTTTCGCCTGGTGACCGTGTCGAGAAGGAGGCGCGCCAACATCCAGCTTCTGCAACAGCGACGGCCGACAATGAGTGACTGTCGCCACCTCCTCGATCGACGGCTTCAAACCTTCAATCAACCATCAAAGAAGACTGGAAGCACGTAAAGTTTTAGAACTGTATGGCAGACCTCAGCTTTTCAAACTGTACCATTTTCGTAACTATAATTGCAGCAACTTAGCGTGAACATTTGTTGCTCATTGTCCCAATTGCATTACCAAGCAGGGTCCCTTCCTTTTCCGGAATGAACCCGAGTGTCGTTGAAATTCAAACGCCAACATTAAAATAATAATACAGCATTTCACTGCTTTAATTTCAAAGTTCAGTTAAAGTTTTCATAGCTGGCTACAATATTTAGATTACACAAGCACGAATTAAGAGTGCGAATTTTGTTACCGTATTTTAGCATACCTGTGACTGCAGCTCAGCATGGTACGTACTAAATTCAGAAAGGAAGTTCACTATTAACTTCAGTCACTAAATTAACTTTCGATTTTCCGGTTTTATTAATTCTTTTCCTAAATTAAATCAGAGTGTAGCGAAATTTATTACTTCTGACAAACTTTCAGTGTTCACACTACACGTGTCAACTGTCAGTTGCCACGCTTCTAGTGCTAATTATATGTGTAATAACCTTTCTTTTTCAGTTACTATAGTAATTGTCCTTAGGACTGGCGACCGTAATTTTCCCCTAATCTCAATTATCTAATTACCGCTAGTTGATTGTTAACGTAACGGCCGCACATTTACTTTCTTTATTAACTTCACCACTTTTCAAAATTATTTACCACCAGTTTCATTAGCATTTTTCCTTTCATTTAGATGTAACCCTTTCCTCCCTCTTTACCGACAAATTAACCTCGGTGACGATTGCTTTTCCCAAATTCCCATTAGGTACACGCGGTTTAATTCTTCACTACCATTAAGTTCGATAAGTGAGGGGGAGGTTACAAGATCATACTTGATAGCGCTTGGAGCTCTGGATACTATTACAGAACCTATTGTTCATTGTTCGATCAGTTTCTTTATAGACAACTGTTTTTGTTATTTTCTAGCCTCTGTAAGTACTAAACCACCCTGTCCTCTCCATACTGTCCCCCCCCCCCCCCTCCGCCGGTGTAGTTGCCTGTGTATAATGGCCATCTGCTCTGTTAAGCGGAACACAATACTCCAGCACTTTACGGCGCAATCCAATGTATATTCAGCCAATATGGTCGCAGAATCATCTGAGCCTTTGATGCAGACCCTTCCCTCGGCTCTGTAAGAAAGGTAGCAATCGGTCCTGTCAGCAATGTTACAGGTAGCGAGCTCTTCATTCAACTTGAAGGCAAGATTTTCTGTCTTCATCATTTCCGGTAGCCGCATGAAACCACAGAGAATCTTTTGCAGTCTAAAGAGACACGTCACTAGACCGCCATGAGCCACGTGTTGCAGCTTGCTGTACCCAACGCTGTTCATGGCATCCGAAGGACCCATTACACATCTTTGATGACTCCCCGGTATAAATACAGTGTGCACATTAAAAACTTTCTCCTCCTTGGCAGCCATATCAATAAGGGGCCATGTTATGCTCCTAATACTAGAGCTCCGTAACTACCTCTGATTCCACCATCTGTGACTGTCCAGATCTTCCAGGCTGAGTCTACCTCTGAAACTGCATCTGGCTGTGGATTTTTATCAGCCATAGAGAACGACCGAAACCTATTTGCGAGACAAACTGGAGAGGACACACTATCGGCTCCCCAGAAGGTCTTTCGCTCCCTGCCCCCATAAAAGACGTCCCACACGACTGCGAGTGAGGGGGTAACCTCAGTGCACTAAGTAAGGTAGGGCCAGTAGGGAGAGAATGAGCAGACATGTGGAACATGCTGGACGCCATTTGAATTCCCACGATCGGCCCCCATAGTGATGCCCATTGGCAACAGCCTCAAGCTGTGTGATCGAAGGTAGCACCACCTGCATCGGAACACAGTAATAATATTCCCTGTCCATACTGAAAACGACGAAACTCTACACTAGGCCGTCATTAAGAAGTGAGGCTGTGTTTGTCAAACTAAATATGGTTCACTTAAGGGATTGATCTTCTCAGACAGAACTCAAAAGAACAGACAGAAGTTCGTTTGTTTGGTCGTGTGTGAAACAATATTTAATTAATGACTGGTAGACAAAGTCATCTAGATTGTATATCGCATGGACATTGTCCATGTAGGAGAGAATAAGGCCACGTGGAAGTTTATTGTCCATTAGCTGCAAAATCCTACGAGGCAGAGATCATGGTGAAATCGGTTGCTTGAAACTTTTAGACAGCTTGCCAGCTCGCTGAACGTGCTGAAGCTGAGAGTATCTGGGACTAGTCTGTAAATACATGCGAATTGACCGCTTAAATTTTACGTGGAAGGTTACTTGTACCACAGCCAGGTAAGTACGTGAACGGAGCAGAGAAATAGTGTGACGACAGTATGGTAGTGCTGAAAGCTGTCCTGTATTACACTGACAGAAAAGAAATTGCAACACCAAGAAGGAGTTGGGTGACATGAACGGAGATGGTTGGCGTGTTCCAATATCTGAGAGAAGAGAATCAAATTTCGCGCCATACACATAAGAGCAGCGCTAGCAATGCTATTAAGAGGATACAAATCACGTTTATTTTAAATATACACTTTAACGGTTCAGAGTTAGGTACCTTTGAGACTGGACGTTGTGAGTTGATGTTAGTCAACATTGTCAGTACCTCACTGAATTTGAATGTGGTCGTATACTGAGGCTACAAAAAACTAGATATTCCTTCTGCAACATTGCAGAAAGACTTAGCCACTGTACGTGATAGTTGACTGCGATGTTCACAGCAACGTTTCGTTGCAAAAAGCCTGGGCTCGCGGCGGCTAAAAGGCAGTACTGAAAGGGAAGACCAACGTGTTCAGCGTGTGGCTCTGGAGCATCGCACTGCATCTGCAACAGCAATTTGAGCAGCAAAAGGCACTAAGGTGACAGAATGAACTGTTACAAATCGGTTACTTCAAGGACAGACTAGAGCGAGATGCCCTGTTGCGTGCATTCCACTGACCCCAAATCACCACCACTTGCGACATCAGTGGTGTCAAGCGAGACCTCGTTGGATGGACGTCTGTTTGTTTTCTGACGAAAGCTGGTTTTGTCTCGGTGCCAGGAACGGCCGTGTGTTGGTTAGGAAGACACCGATTGGGGGCCTGCAACCAACCTGTCTGCGTGATAGACAATGCTGGACCTACACCTGTGTTATGGTCTGGGGTGCGATTTGGTCACGTGATTATCTAAAGCGCCAGGACTGCAAAAATTTACGTCGGTCTGGTGACTCAGCTTACTGTGCTGCGATTCATGAAAAAATTTCATTAATAGTTTTCCAAAAACATGCCCGACGTTGTAATACAACATGTTCTTCAGAATTTCGACATGTTGCCTTGGCCTACCAGATCTGTCTCCAAGTGGGCACATATGGAATATTGTCGGATAACAACTCCACCAACGACCAGCATTATCCGTCCCTGTATTGACGAATCAGGTGTAACGGACATGGATGTTCATCCCGCAAACTGACATTCGGCACTTGTACAATACAATCAATGGACGTTTGCATGCTTGCATTCAACATTCTGTGGTTACATCGGTTATTAATGTATTAGAATCTCACATTGTCAATGACTTATCTCGCATTTATATTAATCTGATATCACACAATGTTAATTCCTGAAGTATCCTACTTAAAAAAATGTATTCCTGCACACAATAAAATGAAAAAAGCACCGCCGAGATTTTCATATTATTTTATTACAGCGCAGTCTATTATGGGGACTTAATAAACCATCTTCTGGCCTTAGCTGACGCTGAGTGGATTACCTCCAGTCGTATACACGATCCCATCAGTGCCCACATCTATGATCTGGCTTCTGTAGATTAGTGTACAAGTGATGTTTTATCTGCAACCGTCAACAACATAGACGATATTCTACAAGAGCCAGTTCGTAGATGTGGCCGCTAATGCGATCGTGTAATCGACTGGAATCTATTCCCTCAGCGTCAGTTAAGGATTGAGGATAGTTTACTGAGTCACCGAAAGTGGCTGGAATATAATAAAGTAACATCAAAATAGTGGCTGCAGGTGTTTAATTTTATTACATATGTGAACCGCCAAATTCCCGCAGACCATGAATCACAAGAATGTTTCCTTGGAATTCCACAAATGTACATTAATTTTTTTTCGTTCAGAAATTTATTTTCTGTTAATATTATATACTTGTGATACTTGTTGGTTGGAGTTAATATACGCTCCAGTTTGACTCCTACGGTTGCGGCAACCCTTCATCCTTGGCCACAGTGCAGTGTAGGCGAAAACCTACGCCACTACAATTGTTTATTTACACATCACTTACTATCATCTGCTACGTCATCACTACGGATATTACCACAAAAAGATCTTCTCTATTCGCGAGGTTTATAGAGAACAGAAAGATAAAAAACAAGAATGTATTTGTAAATCACTACACTTTGACATTGACTACACACATTTTTCTACTTCTATTTTTGCGCCCCACGATACGAGCCTGTCGTTCTGAATTCCTCAGTGTCACAAATTTTCGCGTAATAGGGAGGTTAAGAAGCTGGATTCGTCTTCGGACGGAGCTATGTTGAAGTTCCCAACGAATCACTCTCGTATTTCTTTAGTCTTCATAAATCATTTTCATCTCGGGTTGTTGATGGTTTTATGAGGCGGTAAACAAAAAAACAATACAGAATCAGTACATGTTCAAACATTTATCCATAATTTGCTCCGCACACGTTATGAGAGAGTGAAATTGGAGTTAAGAAACATGATGCACTTCGTTTTGTTCAGCTGATTGACGTGAAACATTATTTTGGTACTATCAACAAAACATACGAAGTCGTCTCCGAAATTCAACTGTCATTAATTTACAAAAGGACGTACTTAAATTATTTGCTTGTTAAGAAAGTCTGTTTGGTAAGTAAACCACTTTCTAATCGAATGCTGTTGCATCATCATATAAAGAAGTCCCATACTGATTGTGTTTGCTTCAAAACTCTTGTTTCTATAAGCAGACTATGTAGTACAGTAGAATGTGTGGGCACATCAAAATAAAATGTTGGTAATAAATAGGTAATCATCTCCATAAATCATATGTTTGGTATCGTTATGGGTATTTATGTAATATTTGATTAGCAATAGGGACCGTCAAAAACAAAAAACTGATTGTTAATATCGAGTAAGATTTGATTGATAGTCGGTTAAGATGTACTTGAACTCAAATTCACAACTAAAAAAAATCGTTTCCTTTGAAAATTACCACATAGTAATAAGTTACGTTACAATTTAGATGTTCCTAAAAGTATCTTTTACCTGAAAACAAACGTCCATTAATTACATAAACATTCATCTCCCACGAATGATAGTAATATTCCACGAATCGGAAGCGGAGCACAAAACTGCTTCAGAACGCTGGTTTATTGAAAAGGTTGTCACTGCCGAGATCCGTTCCATGTGGGGATCATACATGGAACCTGAAAACTTTCACACGAGGATATCTTCTTCAATATCACAGGAGGATTACATCTGTATGTGGAGAGGAAGTGATGTTTACGCAACTAGTACAGATGTTGTAATGTGAATTAGCAGACAGACGAGCACATGTGCTGAACAAATAGAGAAGCGGATGAACACGACCCTTATTCCACGAAGTAGACACACATGAACTTCCGTTTTCCCTCTAAATCGTTGAAATTTCTATGAAACTACACTTTACGTGGACAACAAATAACTGTTAACATCTACAGCCCACAAGGTATTGTGTTTGTACTTCACTGTTGTACTGGTTTTCGTAACAGAATTACTGGCTGCACGAAGTTCGCTTAGTTGCTTGTGCACTTCAAAAACCGGAGTTTGAATTTCACTATTCTATTGTTTTTCGTAGCAGATTTACCAGCGGCATGAAGTGCGCTTAATTGTTCGTGCACTTCAACGACCGGAAGATCGTGCAGAAAGGGTGTGTATTCAGAAATGTTTGTAACATGACTGTAATGAATCACTTCACGAATACTGTTTCAGTTCTATTCCGAATAGTTCATATTTACTGTGTGAGCTTGTTACTTTTGCTGGGAATAGAATGTTATTCGATTTCTTGCAGAAGGAAGGGGTGTGGGGAGGTCTGTGTTGTGTTCACTGTGGTCTCAACAGCAAACAATTGCCTCCTGGCTTGCAGTTTTCGTACGGAGGTCCTGCTTATGACATTGTAGTCAGTTCGTGGCGTTAATCCGTTGCAAGAGATTGGTTTCTGCCAGCTGCGAAAGCGTCTGCTTGTGGGCACTTCGGCGTGAAATTCGTCTTTTTGTCCGCACATCAAACAGAGCTGCACACTAATGTTACATTGGCCTTATGAGAGAGTTGTTTACTTTCCGTCCAATTTATGGACCGTCGAGACCAGTGTGTCACCCACACTACAGGATTTATTGCGAACGATGATAACCAACTGTTTGGTACCAGTATCACGGAAATGAATCATAATAGGTATTTTTGTACGGCTTGAGTGGGACATTTCTATTCGCGTTCCCCTGTTTTTTTGTGGCTAAATGCAAATTCTCGTTCATCACAATGGTAGCAGTATTCAGGCACCTCTTCAAGTGGAGTCTGCGAATTGTAGGCGTTTTAGAATTAAATGTGTCACCCGTGCTTCTGAGCAACTAATTCTGTTAAGCATCTCTTATGCCGTTCTTTGCATTTAACATGGGCGTCGTTTATCTTCAGCTTTCAAGCTGCCCAGATGTGGAAGTCGTATTTATTTTTCTTCCTGTAGTAACTAAACGTAAATCCCACAGCGCTTTGTGTCATATTACTTTAATTAACTCGATTTTTCAGAACATTGGTATATACCATTTGTCGGCACTTACTCAACTGACTAAAGCAAATAAAAGTTTTGTACGCAAAATCTTGACTTATACTTTATTATCACTAATCTCCTACTCTTCCACTAGGTTAGACAACCCTTAAATAAGAAATATAACCCGCTGAGTTTTTAGAATGTTGCTTTAGTGTGATGAGCTCCCGGGGACAAGTATTATCTTGAAACAGACGACAGATGCAGTGATGTATAGCGCTCGCATGTTTTATAGCAACGTTAATTTGGGAAAAAGCCATTAATCCATATCTGCTCTTGCCCTGATATTGATGTTAATAGTGCAGAGGAATACCTTATGGAGCATTTCACCTCTCTGGCCTAGTTTCGCTTCTCTGTTCTTTTTTATTTATTTTATTTGCTTTGTTTTTATTCTTATTCTTATTATTATTCGCGTAACAACTCATATATTAAATGAGATATGTTACTACGAAAAGAGACTAGAAATACCTTTTAGCGGTGCTGTGCTATGCCTTTCTTTGGATCACTAATTTTCAACAAAAGAAAATGTATTATGTTCCTATTGTTCTGTATCTGGCCTTCTATTAAAGCAGTTATAGTACGCAATGATTGTTCAGCATCATAATTTTGCAGTGGATTTTTGTTAATAGTAAAACAACAATAAGTACCACGGCTAACCCGAGAACATGAGACTATTATCGGAGAAAAATAATGTTTTTAGTATAAGGTTGCCAGACCAGAACTACGCACAGCAAGATTTCTTTCATGTGATGAAAATAAATTATCTCTTTTCACTATTAGTATTATATTACCAGCAGCCCGCGTCAGCCTGTAAAACACATCATAAAATCTGCTGCTCTGCTCTGCAACTTCGAAAGCTGAAAGAAATAATTTTCTACTTCACTATTACCTGACCGCTTCTTTGCGGTATGATAGGTTTCATTTACTGCAATTTAAATGAACCGCGTCAGCGGCTGGCTCGTTCGTAGCGCCGCTCTGCACCACGAATAATATTTAAACAACTGAAAATGTCTTAAAGGGATGGGATAAAATACCAGGCAAGCTTGACATGAATCATAATGCAAGGTTTCACTAAATAACTCTACTCAAACATTTAAACAATTTGAGTAGTACACACCTTTTTAACAATCTTGCCTAATGGTGTCCCTCTTACAAACATGACAAAAGAATGCTACGCTAGCATACAATATCACGTCACAGGCTATCCTTCTCACGTAACTCCAAGAAGAAGACAGAGAAATTAATGTTCGTTATGTATTATTTATACTAGTCACATATTCTCATCTTTGTTTGATATTTATCGTCTGTGGCGGTTTCATTACTCGCCGGCACAGATATTATCTAAAATAAATAATAAAAAAATACATAATTTTATACAATAACAAAATATGATACACAATGTTTTCTCTTTATCACATAAGATGTCTTTTACTAAGAGACGTTACAAGCATTTGAAGATATGCGCTGAAAAACGTAAATGTAAAATCTTAGAAGTAAGTGTCGGTATCTGTTTCTGGGTATGGGAATATCAAAATTGACATTGGTCTCACCCCTACATGATTTACATTTGAAGATATGTGCGGAAAAAAGGCCTAACCCTCAAACGTACAGACTTAGAGGTACGCGCTGTCATCTGTCGCTGGGTATGGGAACTATCAAAATTGACATTCGTCTCACACCTACATCATTTAGGGTTGAGGCCAATGTCAATTTTGATAGTTCCCTTACCCAACAACAGAGGACGACATTTACCTCAAAGCTTTTAGATTTTAGGGTTAGCCCGTATTTCCGCGCATGTCTTCATTTGCATATTATCAGTACCAGTTCCACACTTAATTACAACTAATTATCTGTTTTGTTTCACTTGCGATAGTGCCGCAGAATCTCATTCACTTTATGAAAAGCACACGTTCTTCAGTGTAAAGCTCTTCCAAGGAACTAACCAATTAATTTTCATTTTCGGCCTAAAATGGTAGGGAGCATGAATCTAAAAGCGGTAACCTGTTGGGTATAAGAAGCCCAGATATCTTATAACTTAATGTTTTATTTTCTATTTTTATCAGTTCTTAAATCTCACAAACATTTAAGAGCTTGCTGGAGAGGCACTGAAAAGACTATTCACAATTACTCAAAGTAAAGTTTTAGAATAACAATCACTGAGAGTAAATTTTAGAATTACTTCCGTTTTAAATACATTTAAGAATTATCTTAAAAATCCGAACACCATTAACTCTAGAACTCTTTTAACTTGTGTCATCAGTAAAAACCCGAGTATTTGAAACAGTACTTCCCAAAGGAGGTAGCAACAAATCCATTGCTTTACAGATCTGAAACAGAATTACTAGGAGCTGAAAATGAGTACATCAGCCAACATAAGGTTACTGGCCTGAGATCAGCCCATGCATCACACAGTTGCTCGGATCAGCTGAGGCTGTAAAACATACGCAGAATACACGTTAAAATAATATAACAGATATAGTCGGTCATTGGCCTTGGCATGATAAACTTAAAACAAATGAATCTGTTTCCGCTTAACCAAATTGTACAAGTTGAATACCTCAATATTCAAAGTAAAACGCATATACAATTTAAAGAGTCATTGAATGTGTATTTTTAGTAAAAAGTCTACAAATACTATAAACGTAGGTTTGCCTTTCTTTAGGGGCAGCGACCTTGCCGCAGTGGTTACACCAGTTCCACGCAATCACCGAAGGTAAGCGCTGTCGGGCGTAGTCGACACTTGGATGGGTGACCATCCAGGCCGCCATGCGCTGTTGCCATTTTTCGGGGTGCACTCAGCCTCGTAATGCCAACTGAGGAGCTACTCGACCGAATAATAGCGGCTTCGGTCAAGAATACCATCATAACGACCGGGAGAGTGGTGTGCTGACCCCACGCCCCTCCTAACTGCATCGTCCACTGAGGATGTCACGGTGGTCGGATGGTCCCGGTAGGCCACTCGTGGCCTGAAGACGTTTTTACCTTTCTTTAGCCTATCTAAGATAAGTCGTAGAATCACTATTGTCTCACGTGTTGCTACATTTTTCTGGAATCTTCCTCGAGGTCGGCGGCTACCAGTTTTTCAATTCTTCTGTAAAGAGTTTGTTAGGTAGTTTGCAACGATGACCAATTACTCAAGTCTGCTCCATTAAGTTTCGGGAATGCAGCCGCATGAATTCTGCTTTTTCTTCTGATATTTCGGCTGTATACCTTTCAGCCATCTTCAGAGAGAGCCGTACGACTGACGCACCAGCTTTTTTTTTTTTTTTCCTTTACTGAATTTCAATTCCCTCCGAAGGGGGCGGGCTGGCAGTAGCTTAGTATGCCGCTCTTCAGCCTACAGACTTTGTGAGAAACATGAAGAGAATAAATAATAAAAAACAGGCGATAAAATTGGAGACTTAAAGAGTAACAATGCGAAAAGAAATCGTGGAACTTAAAACAAAGAACAGAGGGATGATGATGCTAATAAAATACATACGAAGCAGACAGGTAAAACAATAGACAGACAATTAAAAAACACAGCGACAGTCTGGATTCTGTTCGCAAAAGACATAAAATTCACACCTAGCGACAGCATGGTTTCTGTTCGCAACACGAGAAAGACGAACAACACTGAATAGTCTCTGGAACACTGCACTAAAAAGTTGGCAAATGTGCCATACCACAGTCGAGAGCAGGTGGGGGGAAACGGGACAGAAGATGGGAAAACAAAAAAAGGGGGGAAAGGAGAGTAAAAGCGAAGGGGGGAACCGGGAAAAGAGCTGATGGAGGATGAGGACCCACAAGAGGGTTGAGGGGCAGACGCGACAGGGAGTGGGGTAGGCAGAGGACGGGAATACAAAAGGACTTGGGGGGGGGGGGGGTGGACACTCCAGCGCCCGCTCCATCCTTTTAAACTCGCGGACCGCGCCACTGCGCATGCGGCCACAGATAAACAAGGCGCCAGTGATGTTGATCGGCGGCAAAGACGTACAATTTGCATGAGTTAGTCTGTGGCGGCGCCTTCGATCCATGCTGGGAGGTCGATGTATTTCTGGGAGCTGAACTGTAGCGACGTCTTTGTAAGTTCAATATTGAAAGTGCCGGATTCCATGATTTATCTAATGTGAAACCGCTGTCTCTATTAATTAAATTCTTCGTCAAGCGGATATCAATGGCCTCTTTTACTACGGAGTCCCAGAAAGATGAAACAAAAGTCAGAATTTCGACATTTTCATATACCTTAGAGTGACCAGAATCAATACAATGCTCTGCCACAGCCGATTTACTGGGTTGTAAGAGCCTAGTGTACCTGCGATGTTCCGTACACTTCTCTTGGACTGTACGATTCGTTTGTCCGATATATGAAAGGCCACATTCACATGGTATCTTGTAAACTCCAGGCTTGCGGAATAGTAAGTCATCTTTAACGGAACCCAGGAGTGCAGCCGTCTTCGCCGGTGCACGAAAAATCACTTTTACTTTATGTTTAGTGAGGATCCGTCCTATTTTGGATGAAAGGCTTCCCACATGCGGCAGGAAAGCCAAGGATTTAAATGTTTCCTCGTCATCTTCTGCATTCCTTGCGGACACCTTAGGTTTTATTTGTAGTGGCTTACGTATCTGTTGTGGAGAATAACCGTTGTCCTCAAAAACTCTCTTCAGATGTAGAAGTTCGTCTTTTAAACTACTTTCATCAGATATGACGTGTGCTCTGTGTACCAAAGTTCTTAGAACACTACTCGTCTGCGAAGGATGGTGACAGCTATTTGCAAGTAAGTATAAGTCCGTATGGGTCGGTTTCCGATACACTGCATGACCCAAAGTGCCATCTTCTCTACGCCGAACCAAGACATCCAAAAATGGAAGACATCCCTCCTTTTCGACTTCCATTGTAAACTGAATTTGCCCATGGATGGAATTCAGATTCTTTAAGAAGTCCTGCAATTTGTCCTCCCCATGGGGCCACACTACGAAGGTGTCATCAACGTACCTCCAAAATAAAACTGTAGGCTTCAAACTAGCAGACTCCAGGGCCTTCTCCTCGAAGTCTTCCATAAATAAATTGGCCACCAAGGGTGACAAAGGACTACCCATGGCAACGCCATCAGTCTGTTCAAAAAAGTCGTTATTAAATAAAAAGTATGTGGAGGTCATCACATGATGAAACAAAGCTAAAACAAAGCTAAAATCTCGTTATCAAAACTTTTTCCAATGAGATCTAAAGATTCTGTCTGAATCATCATGTGATGACCTCCACATACTTTTTACTTCGATTTCGATCTGTCACAGTTTTGTCAAATTCTTCTCGCAGTATCGTATCTCCCATTACATTTTTATCTATGTCCACTTCCATGTCTGTTATATAGCTTTCAAATTCATCATCCTTGTATATTCTCTCAATATACTCCTTCCATCTTTCTGCTTTCCCCCTGTTTGCTTAGGACTACTTCACAATCTGAGCTCTTGCTTTTCACACTGCTGCTTCTCCTTTTTCCCAAAGGTCTCATTAATTTTCCTGTACGCGGAATCTGTCTTTCCACAAGCGTAACATTCTTCTCAATCCTTACATTTGTCATCTAGCTATTTAAATTTTCTCCTTTCATCGATTAAATTCAATAGCTGTTGTGTTATCCAAGTATTTCTACTAGACATGTTTTTTTTTTACCAATTTCATCCGCTGCTGCCTTCGCTATTTCATCACTTAACGCTCCTCGTTCATTGTCTAGTGTATTTCTTTCCCCTGTTCGGTCAATTGTTGATTAATGCCCCTTCTGAAACTCTCAGCAGCCTATGGTTCTTACAAGTTATCCAGGTCCCATCTCCTTCATTTCCTATCTTTCCCAATTTCTTCAGTTTTAATCTACAATTCATAACCAATAAATTGTTGCCAGAGCCCACATCTGCTCCTTGAAATATGTTAGAATTTAAAATCTGTTTATTAACTCTCTGTCTATCCTTTACACAACCAGACTCAAAATTTCAGGTGTCTCCAGTTCTCTTTCACGAATACAACGTCATTTTTTGATTCTTAAACCAAGTGTAAGCGATGATTAAACTACACTGTGTGCAAAATTCTGCCAGAGAATTTCCTCTTTCATTCATTTCCCCTAGTCCATATTCACCAACTATTTTTTGTTGTGTTCCTCTTCCTACCACCGAATTCCAGTCCTACGTCACAATTAAGTTTTCGTCTCCTTTAACTATCGGATTAACTTCTTTTATCATATATTTGTTCAATCTCTTCATCATCAGCTGAGCTAGTTAACATGCAGTAGTAGGCGTGGGCATCGTGTCTGTCTTGGCTATGATAACCAATTGGCGATGCTGTTCATAGTAACTTATTCGCATTCCTATTTTCTTATTCATTATTAAGCCAACTTCTGCATTACCGTTATTTTACTGTTTCTATTACCCTGTATTCAGCTGACCAGAAATGCTTTTACTCCTACCCCTGAACTTTGTTAATTCCCGCCACATCTAACTTCAACGTATTCATTTCCCATTTTTAAATTTTCTAACTTACGTGCCCGATTAAGGGTTCTAACATAACTAGAACCGATCGCTATAGTGCCCATTCTGTTTGTGCTAATCATCATATCCTCCTGGGTAGTCCCCACCCGAAAATACCCAAGAGGACGTTGTTTTCATTTAACCATACAATAGAGCTGTATGACCCCGGGAAAAATCATGACTGTAGTTGCCTCTCTGTTTCAGCCGTTCGCAGTAACAGCACAGCGAGGCTGTTTTGATTTATGTTGCAATGTCAAGTCTGTCAATAATTCAGACGCTTGCCCTGAAACTACTGGAAAGGCTGCCCCCTTCAGGAACCACACGTTTGTTTGGCCCCTCAACAGATACCCCTCCGCTGTGACTGCACCTTCGGTACAGTTATCTGTATCGCTGAGGTAGGCCGTACGCAACCTACACAAAAACTAAGAGGGCCATGTTTCAGCCTCATTCCACAATTTTCTTAAGTGCAATTAACGTAAAGCAGTGTATCTTGTCACCAGTCAAGATATTTCAGAGACTTTCTCAATGAGACAGGTGATAAGATCAAAAAAGATGTGCTTATATGATCACCCTTTCTCACTTTGCAATATGGCATACATTACCCCTTCATTGTTCAGGAATATAAAGCTGCAAATCTCCGTCAGGTCAGACTGATTTAAATTTATCGTGATTGTCGTAACTGCTTTAGGCAAATGCTGGGATGACCTCTTTGCCCAAGCAACGTGAAGTCGTTATCTTCACTCCTCCCCTTTCCCACAACATTTGATCTCTGTCCACTGAATTTGGTGTAGAATTCACGTCGAAACTAAATTACTTGAAACGGCCACTCTCCGCTCTGTCAATATAGGAAGCAGACTAAATGTCACAAATGACAGATTTTTCCATTTGACACTCCCTTTCTTAACTTTCAAATATGCAACGTTCAAAATGTCACTGCAAAAACCATGCTGGAACCTCTAATAACAAAAGACAGTTGATAAATAAACTTTTATTAACCAGCGTTACAACTCCAGAAATCAGTTTTGCACCACCTCATGTGTCATTATACGTGAGGTAGGTAAGATTTGTCGACTACGAACTTCAGTATTCCTCACGTCGTATGCTGCATGACGAACTGACACACCGCTGTTGATACCCTATAGTGTTCACTCGGATTACAGAAGATATTTATCGAAGAAAATGAAATCACATAGACAAATAACTATCTATTCCCAATGCGAGTGTTGCAATATGCGATGTAGTCTTTGAATCTAAAAATATGAACAAAGGAAAACGGTTTTTAAATCTGAAACGTAAGTATGATAACAACAAGTCAATTAGCGACCAAGCAGCAATCATGTCAAACGGACAACTCTCGAGACATCGTGATATCGAAATTACGTTTCACTTAAACGGGATTTATCACGGTCACTGAAGAACGGAACTAGCGTATTCTCTAACGAGAACACCTCCAACTATAGCAGCTGAAATGTTACCCTTTTCTAGTAGTAAATAATTTTAATTTTGCTGTGTATCTCGTAAAGTGGGATGATATTTTAATTCGTAAACATAAAACTACATTTACAAAAATGTAGACTATGAAACTATGCTCTGAAACATGAAAATATAAATAGAGGAAGAATTTTTTTATACATAGGTTAGAAAGTTATTACATAATAGCGTTCCCTGGTGCAGGATGCGGTGGCTGTGAAAGTGGTTGGTGCCAAAGGGTGGTGGAGGCGAGGGGGTGCTCAGGAAGCTCCAGATAAAGAGAATTTTCTTGTTGCATCTGAGCTGCTTCACACATCAGTGTCTGTGCCCTGTACCTGAATTTTACTGCGCTGACTCACACAAATGTGCCTCTATATGGTCGTTAGGCCACAGCTGCAAAATACAATCCCGCAACTTTAAAACTGACTGTAGTACCACAGACCATGAGGGTAACTGTAAACGAGTATTTATCTACAACATATTAAAGTGACAGCAAACGTACGTCGCATCACCTGTCGGATTCCTTTTCTTTTCTTCTATTTGTGTTTTGATGCCCGTAGTGATTATCTAAAACCAGTCATAATGAGCGACTAGTTTGTCCCCGTTTACTAAGAAGTACATGAAACTTTTGAAAAATTGTGAACTGACTCAATAGCTAATGACTATGGGAACTATGATTTTCTGTCAAACAAAAGCTCATCCTCAAGTATTTACACGAATGAAATTGATTGGTGCAATGATCACAGACCAAAAGCAGTCATGATGTATGGATAACACGTTCATGTCATAAGTAATATAAGTGCGAAAATATGTGTCTGTTCATGATCTCCTGTAAATGTAGCAAAATTTTGAAATTCAGGGAAATGGTATCATTCCTACACTATGTGCTACAAGAGCGAAACACAATGCCAGAATGGAGTGGCATATTCTATTCCGTCAGAAATACAGTGACACAGATTGCAGAAATCATTCCATATGTGCTCTCTCAGGAGAAACACACAGAAAAATGTGTATCTCTGGCTGCAAGGAAGTATTTCAAAAGGAGAGTAACTACGGACGAGAAGGTTTGCGGCCACGTATGGGACTCTTGCTCATTACTGTTATGCCTTTAATGTGGTACAATCACGTAGATACTGCCAGTGGAGATCTCGTCCCTCAAGGAATCTTCTTCCCATTCGTGAAATCAGGATATGGGTGACCCTCAACTACCGATCTACCCGACATCATGCTGACTGTGGCTTGATACCATCTACCAAATAGTGAGTGCCAAATAAAAAAATCGTACTTACAATCACTATAATAAACACATTGGCTTACATGGATAGTTATGTCACATAGCTGTCACTTGTCTTTACAGTGTGCTTTTACATCCCGGAACGGTGCGACCATAAAACAAAAATTAGTGGACTTTGAATACCCCTTCCCGCTTTCAATTATATTCTCCTAACGAACGATATATGTATTGCAACCTGTGGGAGAATTATCATGGAAACGCAGATGTACAGGGGTTGGACGAAAATATGAAAGCACCAGACACACAACACATTAGCATAACTTATACAGTGTGTGAAACCCAATAGTGTACAAAATAGCCTTCCGTGGTCTCGGAATTGATAAGTACAGTACCTGTACGGTTCTCAATAGAATCCTGAAACATTTATTCAGCAAAATAATGGCATGATCAGGTAATGGTCATGTAAGTGCAAATCGATCACACATTTTTCTCCAAAGTAGACCACAAGGACTCAACAGTATTAAGATTTAATAACTGTGGTGGCCAGTTCATCATTTTGCTGTAGAACCAATCCTGCACGATGCAAGAACAGGAGCCCAATCGTCTTGGAACACAACAATTGGGGAACAAACATTGTTCAGTGGGATGGACCTGATCAGCCAAAACTGCCACGTGCAGAGTAATCATGATGTGTATGGAATAACACTATATGGCTGCTTAAAACATCACTTAACACTCTCTTTGTTTAGCTCTTGGAAGACAAACATGGCGAGAAGTTGGAAACAATGTGATACAGTACTATCTGATCAAATTGCATTCTTCCATTGCGCCACAGTCCAGGTTTGGTGACTCCAAAAAATGTGTGTGAAATCTTATGGGACTTAACTGCTAAGGTCATCAGTCCCTAAGCTTACCCACTAATTAACCTAAATTATCCTAAGGACAAACACAAACACCCATGCTCGAGGGAGGTCTCGAAACTCCGCCGGGACCAACCGCACAGTCTATGACTGCAGCGCCTGAGACCGCTCGCCTAATCCAGCGCGGCTTGGTGACTTCGGCCCCACATTTCACGTTATGAATTATTTTAGGTTTAGTTACGGTAGGAAGTGCTGACGCATAAGACAATTTAGGGACTTGTTCATTTCGATTTTTCTGCTGTCATATGTTGAGTTTATTTTTGTGTATTATTTCGTTTCTGAGGACGCAGATTGGGTTTGGTGCTACTTTCGACACCATGCACTGCGTTTATGGAGTAGCAAGTGGGGGTAATTGTGAACGTACAATTGTGGTGGAAGATGAAAGCGGCAGTTTCCCCCGCAGAGCACATGGCTGGCGGTTGCTACGGGTCCGTGGCGAGCTGCTAGCGATTACGCGGCCTTAGAAAAACCATAGCGGATGCTTGGCAGGGACAAGTATGGCCGTTTTGAGCGCTTGGAGGAATTTATATGCCTAAGATAAAGTGATAAAAACAGAACTAAGAGTGACACGGAGGCACGAGCTGGCACTCATGGGCAGAAAAGTAAGTAGAACTAAATTATCTGGACGAGGTATGATAATGTATAATAGTTTAAAAGTTATTGTTGTCTTAAAAATTGTAAATTTATGAAAGTTCGAAAACTAATATCTCGGCAACGCTTTATCCGATTAATATGAACGAAGTATTTACGCCTGCGGCTTGTAAAGCTGCATCGAACAATAATAGCCGATATAGCAGAATATATACTTTTGAATGGGAGGTTGGAATAGTGGATTCGACTGAGAGAAACTGTTTTCAATAATAAATAAATTTAAAGAGACTAAACTATCGGTAGTTTAAAGAGGTAAATGAGTAATTATTTAATATTTATTTTTGTATTTATGTTTCGTATCAAAAATCTGGGAAAAGCAAAATCACGCCACAAGAACATTATTTGTAAAAAAAACGGCGGCAGATGCAGAAAACTGGACTTTAAATTGTTATTGCCGAGAAATTTTCGATATTTTTTAACATATCATATGTGTTTTTGTGTTTAGTTTTAGAATATTCGTATTTTTTTCTCAAACATAGTTTTGAGTTAGGCAGTCGTTTTGAGGGTGCATAAGGCGGCCATCTTTGAGGACAGTGGAGTTTGAGCGGCGCTAAGAACCGGACGTGCCGCCCATCTGGGGGTAGTATTGAGTTGGTAGCCACGATCGGCGACAAGTATTTATTTAGTAACTTTGGAAAACGGTCAAGTTGAGCGCAGTATTGTGGTTCAGGACAGCAGACATTGTATTTTGTGAACTGTGCACAGACTGACGAGTGCCGTGATCGTAACTTATGAATTTTATAGTCAAGTGTTGTGGCATCAGGTATTAATGGCCGCCCTTACGTGAAACCACTAAGATATCATTTTAAGTGTTTAATCAGTATATTGAAGACTTTCTTGGAAAAAAATTGAAATAAACTACTTGTTCAAATTATATATGTATCACCATGAGTGACTCAATATTTTTAAATTTCACTGCAACACCTGACTGCATTTTTTTCTTATATATTCAATTTCAGCTTGAAAACTGAGTTTACGACAGGTGTGAGCTGGCACCTTATGACGAAAAACGTAGCTTAACATCAAGATGAGCGGTGAAATATAACAGCATATTGCAGACTTGGCTAGCACATACATTTATTTCCAAACTTCTGTTTCTCACTGTCTTTCAGCATTTTTGTCCAACCCCTCTATATGATCTGTTTTCCAGTTGGGTTTTGATATTCCACAGTACTCCCAACCTAAAGAATGTATTTCATTTCCTTTCAGTACATTGCACTATAGTTGCGCATTTACCTACAGTTGTATCGATGTAGCTCCTGGATACGAAAGGCAAAGGATATCTTTCGTGACCCGTGGGCCTGAGCCACCTGCTTACTTAAGCTTGAGGCATGCCTGGTCGTGTGACGCGGAAGCAGCGCTCCTAGCGCATGAAGTCCTAGCTATGGCGTCCGTGTCGTTAACGTGTACGGGCGAACGCACCGATATGAATACCACCCTTTTCCAGGCACGCCAAGTCAACAAATTATGCCTGAAAACTAGCAATTTTGAGACAATATTCATTCTGTGTCTAGCCCATTCTCTGACGTTTACATTTATTTATGCTTCAGGACATTGTTTATTTATTTACGAGTTTTAATACCAGCTGTCCTAAATATTTCCATTGCACAATTCTGCAACGTTGTTAGTACAGAAAGTGTCCACGGTACGTAAATAAATATAAACATCTGAAACGTAATACCGTGCATTCTGAACTGTCAGCACAGCAAACTGAATGCCTGAGAAAGCAGCTAATCCATTATGAATTACCTTCCATTTCGATAGTTACAGTGTTCTAACACTTCAAATACGGACAATAATTACTCACCAACGAAGAATTTGAAAAAAAAAAATGAACCAAACAGTTGCAAAACAGAGGTTAATTAGCCCTTGGCCCAGGTTTCGATATTTCTAAAAAGATATTCTTAAGAAATACTGGGCCTTGTTACGTCTCATTTGATGTAACCTAGGTCTATGCGCCGATTTTTTCAACCTACTCGGATTTTCAAAGTTTCCGTTTCCGCCGGCCGGAGTGGCCGAGCGGTTCTGGGCGCTACAGTCTGGAACCGCGCGACTGTACGGTCGCAAGTTCTAATCCTGCATCGGACATGGATGTGTGTGACGTCTTCAGGTTAGTTAGGTTTAAGTAGTTCCAAGTTCTAGGGGATTGATGACCTCAGTAGTTAAGTCCCATAGTGCTCAGAGCCATTTGAACCATTTTTCCGTTTCCCAGCCATGTTTAAGCTATGCACTAATGTTAATACGAGGAAGAATAGAAACAGAAATTCCGCAAAGAGATAGGCAATCCCAGTCAACAAACAATTACGAGTAACTTTCCGAATGTTGACTAAATGCAGGTCTTTCGAGTGTTAGAAACGTGTGTTAGTAGCCACAAATACTATTAGCAAGCATTTTTTAAATACCGATCCAAAAATACTAAAATCAGTGCCTTTTGGTTTTAAATACTTTTCTATGGGAGCTGTAGAAAAATTTCTCAACAAAGAAATTTAGTGAATAGGTTTCTGAATTCAAAATCTCTATCATCTATTCAATATAAGGCAACCAACTTACAAATCAAGTGGAATTTTGTTCATGACTTGCATCGGCACGTGACTATTCCCTGATACGGGAGGGAAGAATTTGATTTCGTTATCAGCGCTTCCGTAAATGCAATGATCTCAACGAGTCTGCGAAAACAAACTGGGCCCCTACAAATAAAAGCTCGAGATCCACACGACCTTACGAAGACCGAGTAAGCAAATTATTTATTGATTAATTAATTTGATGACCATAAGCGTTAATGGTGGGTTGCAAGCTGCTTTTATGTGGAAGGGGAGTTTCACTGAACTGACGAATGCCGATTGACATTAACATAGCATCTTTATTACTAAAAAGGGTGTAAACGAGAACTTGCAGAAATACAAAGAAAATAATGGCTTTCCTTCTGATCATACAGAGACTATTGAACATAATTTTGCGGGTGGAAGGACAGTTTGCCTTTTCCACAACGTCGAAGAAAGAGGAGTGGCAGGAAGAGGAATAAGGGTTCTGATCGTTGTGACTAGAAGAATACGATACCATTTCTACACGGAATTCGAATTGCCATCGTGTGTCCGCCACTACCGTAGTCTACACCGAGTAAGACATAAATACCACAACAAGAATGTACAAAAGTGGCATTCGCGTCAAAAATTCATGTGAATATCCGTCGTAGCAACGATCGTGTAAGCGAAGAAAATAAAATCACTGCATGGCTAAGAAGTTGCTATGAAATTAGCAGACCAACCGCTCTCTACGTGGTCGATAGTCCTAGCACAAAGAACCATGAGTCCATCTCGCTGGGTCACAATCTAGAAACTCAAATCCACACGCGTATCACAAGCAAAAGACTAAAGAGAAGATGCTGAAGGCAATATGTAACTCTGAGGATCAGAATCTTTGCCCTCATATGGCCCACAGCTGACCCCACACTCATAGCGGACGAAGGTCATACGCCAACATTACTAACGAATTATCAAATTTACGAAACAAAATTATGAGAAACGAAAAGAAAACAGTGCTCTCTCACTAACGAATCCCTAGTGCTCTAAGTGCGTTATAGCCAACTAAGTTGGCATTCACTGAGTACACACATGCTTGCTGATATTAGCATCGCCACCTCAAGCCTCCAACACGAGGAGAAAGAGGACTGAACTGACCGAGATTCCACGTCCTCAAAAGATAGCTAGGAGCGTTGGGTCGAGAGAATTGGCGCGCTCTTACCTCGTCCAATTAGAGGCCACGGGACTGCCCGAAACACGATGCTGCTATGGCTAGTTGCCCGAACATCGGATAATGGCTCGTGATTCCTCAGAAGACGGTCAGATTTTCGTCGTGAGGCTACTTTGCAACGTTGAAAGGGAGTAAGAAATTAAGCTTCGGGATTGGTACCACAAGTTGTGATACTAGGGGACAACTCTGACCGCTACAAAGCATTCGAACTGCTCCCATATCGATCAAACGGAGAAAGGGAAGCAATCATGACCACTACAGGGGGACTGTTAAATTGGGTTTACAAACTACGAAAATTAATCTGTCCCCTTCCTCTCTCAATGACTAGTGTAATATTGCTATAGAAAATTGTGTAGCCATACAGGCACACCATTGCAACTGTAAAATGATGAAGAACTGCAAAATGAACAAAGTATGAAAGGCGTGAAGAAATTCAAAACCAATAAAATATGATAAACGTATATAGTGAATGAGAATGAAATGCACGTCTTTCAATACTTTACGTAGCTGATAGCATAGGTACCAATACAACAACAATAAACAAATTAAGCCATTATGTTTAGAAATGTAACTTGCTTGAACTTACCATGTACCGGCTGCATTATTCGGAAGCAAACTGGAGAAATGCAAACAAAAGGAACATAATATGTGCCCTCAGCCGCTAGACACGCATTGGCGGTAATAGAATATTTTAGGCTGCATCAGTATTGTTCGTCAATCTTTCTAATACTCAAAATACGACGATAGTAGGTCACGAATGGTCATTATATTGACGAACTGAACATTTCAACCATGTACCATGATAGCCACGAGTCGTATGTCGATAGCAGAGCAGAAAATGCATACCGGGCAGAGTACATGTGCTTCTCTCACCGTCCCACGTATTCCTTCCGGACCTCGGATTGAAACCAATCGCGAGTGGGACCCAGCCTGCGATCCGCCGGTTGCCCACCCGTGTTTCAGACTTTTATTAGATATTGTTTATCACTAATAATATATTAGAGCTCAACAGCATTATGTTTCGAAATTTGAGTCAGAAGTAGAGTTCCAAAAAGCTTGAAGAACGAGACGAGTAGTATCTTTAGCTCTGCTCCATACATTAATGATGGATCCAAATCAGATTTCACCGTGTTCCAAACGTCTGTCAGCAACGTCTCTAGCATGACACCTACGTGACAATGGAATATTAATGAATTAATTAACTGTCTCTGTACTGTAATTAGGATCTGTACACAGACGCACCTCCCCCATCCGTGACCTCCGGCCTCACGCGCGCACGCATTCACACACACACAGACAGACACACACACACACACACACACACACCTGTGTGCGAGCATTCACACGCGCAAGTACACAATATATACCACCGTTATTCACTGAAACATGCAGTCAAAGTAGAAATGCAAACGAACGAGCACTGTTTCTAGATGCACGAATCTGATTTGACAACATTTCTGCACACAGTATACTAATTTAATTATTGAATATTTTGAGCTACAGGTCAATATCTGCCTTTAGCTCTCATTTCCTTATCATATAATTTGTACTCCCTGCATTTCCTAATCGGGGCGCTACAGTCTGGAGCCACGCGACCGCTACGGTCGCAGGTTCGAATCCTGCCTCGGGCATGGATGTGTGTGATGTCCTTAGCTTAGTTAGGTTTAAATAGTTCTAAGTTCTAGGGGACTGATGACCTCAGAAGTTAAGTCCCATAGTGCTCAGAGCCATTTTTGAACCTAATCGGGGAAAAAGGGTTGCGAGCTGGGAATGGTTCACAGAGACTGCCAACAGGGAGAGGTTTTGCAGTAATTTCTTGTACTGTTCTTTCCTTGCACCCAGGTCTTTCGAGACCTAATCCTAGTGATATAAGAGTGGAGCAGTTTAGTAGGAACAAGTATTATTCAAAGAATGCGTCTTGTCTATATTTGACTGTTTTTTCAGTCTTTTGACAGGTTTGACGAGGCCTGCCACGAATTCTCCCCCCCCCCTCCCCAGCCGCCACTGTCCCCTTCATCCCAAAGCAACTGATAATCCTTGAAAATCCAGTACATAACTTCATCGCAAACCGGTCCATCAAGATACACTAAAGACCTAAGAGAGTACGACCACCCTCTGAATGGCTTGTTGGTCGACGTTTGGAACGCAAAACAAGCGTGATTCCGTGTGGTACTGATTCCATACGTCCTTGGTGGCTTTCCGTGGTCTACGCGAGGGCCAGCACCGCGCTAGCTAAGGATTAATGGTTTGTGGGCGCACAGCTGCCGCTGGATAGCGTCCCAGCTATGTACCATCGAATTCGGATAATGTCACGACAGGGACTTGAGTTTACTAACACTCTTAGTAATTCGCTGTAACATTATTCTGAGGCTCTAGACGCTTCAGTCTGGAACCGCGTGACCGCTACGGTCGCAGGTTCGATTCCTGCCTCGGGCATGGATGTGTGTGACGTCCTTAGGTTAGTTAGGTTTAAATAGTTCTAAGTTCTAGGGGACTGATGACCTCAGATGTTAAGTCCCATAGTGCTCAGAGCCCTTTTAACCATTTTTTTAAGGTATCTGGAATGTATTGATGCAGGTGGTCCGCCATAATTTACAAGTAGACTACAGTTGTGACGGTGTCTTCAGTTACTACCACCTGCGGGGCGGCGAGTTAGTAATAAGAAATAAGTTATAGGGAATACTGTTTGCCATCTTTTACAAGAGCCAGAAAACTATATCTTTGGTCAGCAGAAATCGACTGACGGTATGTTCCAGTCTGCAAGTCTTGTCCAGCCCAGTGAAAGAAATATTTCTACTCTCCATTCATTTAGCACTGTCAGGAACTATGACTGTAATTAATGTTTTGAATTCTAATTGTCAGATTATCTACTTTCACACGCCCTACATAGTATTATTCCTGAGGATAATAATAATAACAAATATGATATCTCTGACGTAAACAGCACTATGAGCACATCAGAAGCGATCTCTGCGGTAAGTTCCTATTAAAATGGTCTTTCACCATGACTTCTAGTAATCGTGCTCGTCACAAAAGTGGAAATACACTTGCTACTTGTCATGCGGTTTTAGTATCATTACGGGTGGCAACTCCTCCCATTAACTGTGGACTTTGCCGTTGGGGAAGAGGCTTGCGTGCCTCAGCGGTTCAGATAGCCGTACGGTAAGTGCAACCACAATGGAGGGGTGTCTGTTGAGAGGCCAGACAAACGTGCAGTTACTGAAGAGGGACAGCAGACATTTCAGTAGTTGCAAGGGAAACAGTCTGGATGATTGACTGATCAGGCCTTGTAACATTAACCAAAACGGCCTTGCTGTGATGGTGATGCGAACGGCTGAAAGCAAGGGGAAACAAGAACAGTAATTTTTCCCGAGAGCGTGCAGCTATCCTGAATTGTTAAATGATGATGGCGTCCTCTTGGGTAAAATATTCCGGAGGTAAAATAGCCTCTAATCGGACCTCCGGGCGAGGACTACTCAGGAGGTCGTCGTTATCAGGAGAAAGAAAGCCGGCGTTCCATTGATCGGAATGTGGAACTTCAATTCCTTAATCGTCCAGGTGGGTCACAAATTTTAAAAATTGAAATAGATATATTAAAGTTAGATATAGTGGAAATTAGTGAATTTCGGTGGCAGGAGAAACAAGACTTCTGGCCAGGTGAATGCGGGGTTATAAATGCAAAATAAAACAGGGGTGATGCAGGAGAAGGTTTAATTATGAATAAAAAATAGGAGCGCGTGTAACGTACTAGGAACAGCATAGTGAACACATTATTGTATCAAAGATAGACACGAAGGCCACGCCTACCATAGTAGTACACGTTTATATGCCAACTAGCTCCGCAAACGCGAAGAGCTTGAAGAAATGTATCATGAGATAAAAGTAATTATTCAGATAGTGAAGGCAGACGGAAAACTCGTGAGGGACTGAATACGATAGTACGAAAAGGAAGAGGAGGAAAAGTAGTAGGTGAATACGGAATGGGTGCAACGGATGAAAGATGAAGATGCCTGGAAGAATTTTGCACAGAGCTTAACTTAATCATAGCTAGCACTTGGTTTAACTATCGTGAGAGATGGTTGTATAGATGGCAGAGACCTGGAGACACTGGAAGGTTTCCGATAGATTATGTAATGGTAAGACAGAGATTTGGGAACCAGGTTTTGACTTATAAGAAATTTCCAGGGGCAGATGTGGACTATAACCACAATCTCTTTGTTATGAACTGTAGATTAACACTGAAGAAACTGGAAAAGGGTGATAATTTTATGGAGATGGGATCTGGATAAGCTGAAAGAACCAGATGTTGCAGAAAGTTTCAGAAAGATCATTAGGGAACGATTGACAAGAACGGTGGAAAGAAATACAGTAAAAGAAGAATGGATGGCTTTGAGGGATGGAATACTGAACGCATCAGAGGATCAAATACGTAAAAAGACGAGGGCAGTTATAAATCATTAGGCAATAGAGGAAATATTGAATTTGATGAAAGGAGGAAAATGCAGTAAATGAAGCAGGCAAAAAGAAATAAAAACGTCTCAAAAATGAGATCGACAGGAAGTGCAAAATGGCTAAGCAGGGATGGCTACATGACAAATGTAGGGATGTTGTGGCATTCATCACCATGGGTAAGATAGATACTGCCCACAGGAAAATTAAAGAGACCTTTGGAGAGAAGAGAACCACTTGTATGAATATCATGAACTCAGATGGAAAACAAGTTCTGTTCAAAGAGGGGAAAGCAGAAAAGTGGAAGGAGTATATACAGGATCTATACAAGGGTGATCTAGTTGAGTACAGTATTATGGAAATGGAAGAGGACGTAGATGAAGATGAAATAGGAGATTTTACATTGAGAGAAGAGTTTGGTAGAACACTGAGAGACCTAGATCAAAACAAGGCCCTGGGAGTAGGCAACATTCCAGTAAAACTGCTGATAGCCTTGGGAGAGTCAGCCCTGACAAGACTCTACCATCTGAATGCCAAGATGTATGAAACAGGTGAAATAAACTCAGACTTTTAGAAGAATATAATTCCAATCGCAACGAAAGCAGGTGTTGATAGGTAAAAAATACCGAACCATCAGTTTGATAAGTCACGGCAGCAAAATACTAACACGAATTCTTCACAGACGAATGGAAAAACTGGTAGAAACCGACCTTGAGGAAGATCAGTTTGGATTCCATAGAAATGTTGGAACACATGAGGCAATACTGACCCTACGAACTAGATTAGGGAAAGGCAAATCTAAGTTTCTAGCATTTCTAGACTTACAGAAAGTTTTTGACAATGTTGATTGGAATATTCTCTTTCAATCTGTGAAGGTGGCAGGGGTAAAACACAATTTGTACAGAAACCATACGGCAGTTTTAAGAGTCGAGGGGCTCGAAGGGCAAGCAGTGGTTGAGAAGGGAGTGAGACAGCGTTGTAGCCTGTCTCTGAGTTTATTCAATCTGTATATTGAGCAAGTTTTAAAGGAACCAAAACAAAAATTTGGAGTAGAAATTAAAATTCATGGAGAAAAAATAAATACTTTGAGATCTGTCGAAGACACTGCAATGATGCCATAGACGCAAAGGACCTCGAAGAGCAGTTGAACGCAATGCACAGGATATAAGATGAACATCAGCAAAAGTAAAACGGGGGTAATGGAATATAGTCGAATTAAATCAATTGATGCTGAGGGAATTAGATTAGTAAATGAGACACTTCTAGTAGTAGATGAGTTTTGCTATTTGGGGAGCAAAAAAACTGATGATGGCCGAAGTAGATAGGATATAAAATGTAGCCTGGGAATGACAAGGAAAGCGGTTCAGAAGAAGAGAAGTTTGTTAACATTGAGTATAGATTTAAGTGTCAGGAAGTCTTTTTTGAAGGTATTTGTATTGATTGTAGCCCTGTATGGGAGTGAAACATGGACAATAAACATTTTAGACAAGAAGAGAAGCTTTCGAAATGTGGTGCAAGAGAGGAATGTTGAAATTAAACGGGTTAAACACGAAACTAATGAGGTAGAACTGTCCAGTGCAAGACCACAGAATGGGGCCTTCCACGAGCCGCACTTGCTGCAGCGCATTGGGAATTCCCCTGGATGTATACACCACAGCTTGTCTCTTCCCAGCATTGAACTAGAGCCGCCATTTGGTAGCCCAAGCTCCAAGCTCGTTGCAGGTGGCTGCACATCAGCTGCGCGCTCTTGCTACACGTGTAGAGCCCGGTGTCATTGGCATAGAGTGCCAGATGGACTCTCAGCGTCGTCTTCGTACGTCGGCTGTGTAAAGAGAGTACAGCAGTGGGCCAAGCACGGACCCCTGCGGTACACCAGCTTGGATGTGGGGCGCTGTTGACACACTGCCATCAGCTCGCACATGGAATGTACGACCGCGCAGTTAGGACTGACGCAGGCGAGCCTGGGACGCGGATAGCTGCTTATGCAGGAGGCCATCGCAGTCGATGGTCTTTGAAACGTCAATGTGTACCGCCCCAACGTACTCGCGACGTTCGAGGGCCCCCATTGCTGCTCCACAAGTCGCGGACGCTTGGGCCTCTCTGAGGCCGTATTTGTATACTGGCGCAGCTAACGGCCAAGGGATCACCTACCATCATCAGCTGTAACTCACGGTAGTAGCCTCAAAGTGGCCGCTTTGTCGGACACATATCATTTTACAATACTGTTGTGTATCAATTTAGGGCGTTCGTTATTTTTTGTATGAATCGAGTTAAGTTGGCTCTAATCACCGAAAAGGTTTTGGCTCGCCTGCATTTAAACCTTGGTGTCTACAGATTTTAGAACGTAAGTCACAGTATAACATGACCTCTGAACTACAACTGTAAGAGACCTTGCATGGATTGTTATTTACATCAACTTCTTGAAACTTGTTATAGCTTTGTTACTGAATTGGTTTCATTAGGTTCTGCAATGAAATCACTATATCTTTAATAGATACGACACTTAATGTATTACACATAAGGACGATTTTGTTCCAGATGTAGTTTTCGGTATATTACTGGAAAACCTTTAGAGGTAGCTCAGTGACGTCACATACAAATGTCCGCAGCTCGTGGTCGTGCGGTAGTGTTCTCGCTTCCCGCGCCCGGTTTCCCGGGTTCGATTCCCTGCGGGGTCAGGGATTTTCTCTGCCTCGTGATGACTGGGTGTTGTGTGATGTCCTTAGGTTAGTTAGATTTAAGTAGTTCTAAGTTCTAGGGGACTGATGACCATAGATGTTAAGTCACATAGTGCTCAGAGCCATTTGAACCATTTTTTTCACATGCAAATGATTTTTGTATCAAACTGACGCTTCATACGAATTTCCATCTTTCTATGTCTAATATTTAGCTTCTTCGCTTCTACGAAAAATCTCTGATTTTGATCGAAATATTGTTTTGATGAAGTTGAAACTTGTAACATTTCATTTTGACATACATTTGCACCATTCTGGTCAGTTTTTGGGTCTCTTGCATTATTATTTAGCGCCATTTGTTTTTCATTTAAAACGATGCATTTAGAGAAAGATATTCATATAATCACTCAGAGATTTATCAGTTTAAACTTTAATATACTGAAATACATTTTGACAAAGTTTAGAAAAGCAACTTCAACTTTTAATTTCATTGTCAGATTGTGGTGCTTCGCACAGACGCGCCATAGTGACGTGCCGCTAGTAGCAATGAACTGGGGTAAGTACCGGCACCCTGGCTCTCCTCTATATCTCTAAAATGTTATAGCGCTTATTTCGCCACAAGCCGGTTGCTTGGAAGTCCGGATTGATAACCCACATAGCAAAACACTGTCCCCAATGGCCTGCGACCAACGCCCGTAGCAAGATTCGAGCAGCAATTCGCCTAGACGAGGGTGCTCAAATGGTTCAAATGGTTCTGAGCACTGTGAGACTTCACATCTGAGGTCATCAGTCCCCTAGAACTTAGAACTACTTAAACCTAACTAACCTAAGGACCTCACACGCATCCATGTCCGAGGCAGGATTCGAACCTGCGACCGTAGCGGTCACGCAGTTCCAGACCGAAGCACCTAGAACCGCTCGGCCACATCGGCCGGCTGAGGGCGCATCCGGACACATCTAGCAACCTGATGTAACAAGAAGCGCGATTTCTACAACTAGGTGATAGGTTTCCAGCGATCCCATGTCTAGTCCGTTCACACTGCAATCGTTACGATGACGTTTGATAAGCATGGAAACACGTAGGGGTCGTTTGATGCGGGATCTCATGTTTACACCGGGCACCTACTAGTACGCCTCTAGACACTTACGCCTACAACAGCATTCTGCTCTGTCACCAGACTGAGCAAGTCTCCGACCTCTATGCTCTATAATGCATGGAAATTCAACAGGGTCACCTACCTGCCGCTTCACTGTCATTCAGTCACTTTCTGTAACTGAAGTAGAAAGGTTATGTGACGTTGATTCAGTAACTGTGTAAAATTCGATTTTTATGTGACGTTTTAGTACTCATGTCTGTTTTATTTCATGTCGGATTGCGCTGCGCTAAATAATTAAAGGATCACTATGCAAAACCGCGTAATCACACGGCAAAGCTTGCTAAGTTTGAAATTTGTCTCGAACGTCCCAACAGCATTCCTGTTTAACAGTGCAATAGCGTGGTGCAATACGACCTCAGCTTCAGACTCGAGGACACTTCGTACATCAAGGTGTCGAAACACGCGAAGAAAAAGCCTCAGGACTCATGTGGCGTGTATAGTGAATTAATGGTGTCACATTGCCGCGCGGTATTAGCCGAGCGGTCTAAGGCGCTGTTGCCATGGACTGTGCGGCTGGTCCCGGCGGAGGTTCGAGTCCCTCCCTCGGGCATGGGTGTGTGTGTTAGTTCTTAGGATAATATAGGTTAAGTAGTGTGTAAGCTTAATGACTGATGGTCTTAGCAGATTTCACACACATTTGAACATTTGGTGTCACATTGGCACCAAATTTATTTTGTAATTCTTCCATACTTCGCCGTTTGTCTGTTACATGATGGGAAGGTCGTCACACCCCATCGTACCGACATTACACGCTGTCTTCTGATGTCTCCGTGATGGAGGTAAGATCCGCGACGCCCAGCGCTGAAATAACGGTTTTTTTCTTATGAGCTGCTGAGGAAAACATTTTAGACACACCGTCGCTCTGAATCGACATGAAAAGGCCCGATGGTGTCGTTGTAAGGGGCCCCTTTCCTTAAGACGCTGATTCACACACATTTCGCGGACAGTTAGCAATATGTCGCACTGCACTTCACAAGGGTAAAATCACTTTAAATGGGAGTGGTAGGCCACGATGTCCTTAGAGAAGCGTAGTACCCGAGTCAGGCTGTCTGTGGTAAGACGGTCAGTGCCAAAGGAAGACTGAACATCATTCATGTTGTGAGCCGTCTCTGTATTTTAGCAGAACTTCTAAGCTAGGTTTATTAAACATCTATTGGAATAACCCCTCCAGCGGCATTGAATATTAAAGAACAGAATAATTCCTGCATCTACATCTACGTTATTACTCTGCTATTCACAGTGAAGTGTCTGGCAGAGCGTTCAATGCACCACCTTCAAACTGTCTCTCTACCTTTCCAATCTCGAACGGCGCGCGGGAAATCGAGCACCAACATTTTTCTGTGCGAGACCTGATTTCTCTTATTTTATCATGATGCTCGTTTCTCCTTGCGTAGGTGGGGTCCTAAAGAATCATTTCGCAATCGGAGAAGAAAACTTGTGACAGAAACTTCATGAGAAGATCCCGTCGCAATGAAATACGCCTTTCTTTTAATTATTGCCACTCTGGCACTATCTCCCCTATTTAGCGATAATACAGAACTATCTGCCCTTCTTTCTACTTTTTTGACATCATCCGTCAGTCCCACCTAATGCGGATCCCACACCGAACAACAATACTCCAGAATAGCGCGGACATGCGTGGTGTAAGCAGTCTCTTTAGTAGACCTGTTGCACCTTCTAAGTGTTCTGCCAAGGAATCGCTGTCTTTGGTTAGCTCTACCCCCAAAATTATTTATGTGATCGTTCCAAGTTAGGTTACTTGTAATTATAATCCCTATGAATTTAGTTGAATTTACAGCCTCCAGGTTTTTGTCGCTAATCGTGTAATCAAAACTCACTAGATTCCTTTTAGTACTCGTGTGAGAAACTTCACACTTTTCATTATTCACGGTCAACTGCCACTTTTCGCACCATACAAATATCTTACCTAAATCATTTTACAATTCGTTTTCGTAATTTGATGACTTTACAAGACGGTAAATTACAGCAACATCTGAAACAAGCTAAGAGGGCTACTCAGATTGTCCCCCATGTCGTTAATATAGATCAGGAACAACACAGGGCCTGCAACATTTCTGTTTTTTCGATGACTTTGTAACTACGAACTGTGACCTTCCTCACAGGAAATCACGAATCTAGTCTCACAAGTGAGACGATATTCCATATGCGCACAGAAGATGTTGGTAAGGAACGGTGTCGAAAGCCTTCTGGAAATCTAAAAATATGGAATCAATTTTACGTCCCCTGTCGAATGCACTCGTTACTGTGTGAGTATAAAGAGCTAGTTGTGTTTCGCAAGTACGATATTTTCTGAATACGTGCTGACTATGTGTCAATAATCGTTTTCTTCGAGATACTACATTATGTTTGAATTCAGTATAGGTTCCAAAACCCCTCTGCAAATAGACGTTAATGATATGGGCCTGTAGTTCAACGGATTACTCCTACTTCCCTTTTTGGGTGCTGGTATCACTTGTGCAATTTTCCAGTCTTTGGTTTCGGACCTTTCTGTGAGCAGGCTCTTGTATACAACTGCTAAATATGGAGCTATTTTATCAGCATACTCTGAAAGGAACCTGACTGGTATACAATCTGGACATGAGGCCTTGCCTTTATTAAGTGATTTAAGCTGCTTTGTTACAGAGAGGATATCTACTTCTCTGTTTCTTATCTTGGCAGAAGTTCTTAATTGGAATTCATCAATATTTACTTCATCTTCTTTGGTGAAGGAGTTTCGGAAAACCGTGTTGAATATCTCTACTTTAGTGGCATTGTCATTAGTGACTTCACCGTTGTTATCGCGCAGTGAAGGTAATGATTGTGCCTTGCCACTGGTGCGCTTTATGTATCGCCAGAATCTACACTCCTGGAAATTGAAATAAGAACACCGTGAATTCATTGTCCCAAGAAGGGGAAACTTTATTGACACATTCCTGGGGTCAGATACATCACATGATCACACTGACAGAACCACAGGCACATAGACACAGGCAACAGAGCATGCACAATGTCGGCACTAGTACAGTGTATATCCACCTTTCGCAGCAATGCAGGCTGCTATTCTCCCATGGAGACGATCGTAGAGATGCTGGATGTAGTCCTGTGGAACGGCTTGCCATGCCATTTCCACCTGGCGCCTCAGTTGGACCAGCGTTCGTGCTGGACGTGCAGACCGCGTGAGACGACGCTTCATCCAGTCCCAAACATGCTAAATGGGGGACAGATCCGGAGATCTTGCTGGCCAGGGTAGTTGACTTACACCTTCTAAAGCACGTTGGGTGGCACGGGATACATGCGGACGTGCATTGTCCTGTTGGAACAGCAAGTTCCCTTGCCGGTCTAGGAATGGTAGAACGATGGGTTCGATGACGGTTTGGATGTACCGTGCACTATTCAGTGTCCCCTCGACGATCACCAGTGGTGTACGGCCAGTGTAGGAGATCGCTCCCCACACCATGAGGCCGGGTGTTGGCCCTGTGTGCCTCGGTCGTATGCAGTCCTGATTGTGGCGCTCACCTGCACGGCTCCAAACACGCATACGACCATCACTGGCACCAAGGCAGAAGCGACTCTCATCGCTGAAGACGACACGTCTCCATTCGTCCCTCCATTCACGCCTGTCGCGACACCACTGGAGGCGGGCTGCACGATGATGGGGCGCGAGCGGAAGACGGCCTAACGGTGTGCGGGACCGTAGCCCAGCTTCATGGAGACGGTTGCGAATGGTCCTCGCCGATACCCCAGGAGCAACAGTGTCCCTAATTTGCTGGGAAGTGGCGGTGCGGTCCCCTACGGCACTGCGTAGGATCCTACGGTCTTGGCGTGCATCCGTGCGTCGCTGCGGTCCGGTCCCAGGTCGACGGGCACGTCCACCTTCCGCCGACCACTGGCGACAACATCGATGTACTGTGGAGACCTCACGCCCCACGTGTTGAGCAATTCGGCGGTACGTCCACCCGGCCTCCCGCATGCCCACTATACGCCCTCGCTCAAAGTCCGTCAACTGCACATACGGTTCACGTCCACGCTGTCGCGGCATGCTACCAGTGTTAAAGACTGCGATGGAGCTCCGTATGCCACGGCAAACTGACTGACACTGACGGCGGCGGTGCACAAATGCTGCGCAGCTAGCGCCATTCGACGCCCAACACCGCGGTTCCTGGTGTGTCCGCTGTGCCGTGCGTGTGATCATTGCTTGTACAGCCCTCTCGCAGTGTCCGGAGCAAGTCTGGTGGGTCTGACACACCGGTGTCAATGTGTTCTTTTTTCCATTTCCAGGAGTGTATTTGGGTTTTCTGTCAGCTGTCGAGACAGGATTTTGTTGTAGAAAATATTAAAACCATCTCGCATTGAAGTATGCGCTGTATTTCGAACTTCTGCAAACTTTCGCAGTCTTGAGCATTTTTCGTTCTTTCTAATTTAGGATGGTTTTTCGTTGCTGCTGCAACAGCGATCTGACCCGTTCTGTGTACCATTGGGGATCGGAACAACCACTTATTATGTGGTATGTGTCTTTCCATATCTCTCTGAAATCATTCAACAACTTTTCCACGCTTACAAGAGCACATCTGATGGAGTGAAGACTGTCTCTTAAAACGGCGTTATGAGCATTTTTATCAGTTATTTTTAAATAGAGAAACGTTGCGTTTCTTTTTGATGGTTGTAGGTGTTACGGTATTCAGACTAGCAGCAAGTATTTAGTGGTCGCTGATCCCTGTATTCGTCACGGTTCTCCCTGTTTGTCCAGTAAGCTTTCACAACCGTTTACGCTTCGAGTGTGTTCATATACTAATTGTTGAAAATAATTTTCTAAGGAAGTATTAAGTAAAATTTCGGATGATGTTTTATGCCTGCCGCCCAATTTAAAGGTATAGTTTTTCCAGCATATTGAGGGTAAATTGAAGTAACCAACGACTATAATTCTACAACTACCCTACCTATTTGAAATGAGACTTAGGTTTTCTTTGGAATGTTCAGCTACTACATGTTCTGAGTCCGTGGTCGGTAAAACGATCCAATTAATAACTTAGTCCAATTGTCAAATATATCCTCCACCTATACTATTTCGCAGGGACTATCTACTTCACTACAAAAAAGAAATGGCTGAAATGGCTCCGAGCACTATGGGACTTAACATCGGAGGTCATCAGTCCCCTAGAACTTAGAACTACTTAAATCTAACTAACCTAAGGACATCACAAACATCCATGCCCGAGGCAGGATTCGAACCTGCGACCGTATCAGTCACGCGGTTCCGGACTGAAGCCCCTAGAACCGCTCAGCCACCGCGGCCGGCAACTTCACTATAATGCAAATTACTTCTGACAGCAATAAATACTCCTCCACCAACCGTATTTAATCTATTCTTTCTGAACACTGTTAGATCGTTTGAAAAAAATCTCGACTGAACTTATTTCCGGCTTTAGCCAGCTTTCTGTACCTATAACTATTCGAGCTTCAGTGCTTTCCATTAGGGCTTTGAGCTTTTGTTCTTTCCCAACACAGCTACTACAATTTACAGCTATAATACAGATCGTTTCTACAACTAACTTACTTTGTTTTAACTGCCCCTTTTTAGACGGAGTCCCTTTCTGTGGTTCCCTGAAGCCCTCTAACCTAAAAAAAAAACGCCCAGTCCCTTCCACACAGCCCCACTACCCGTGTAGCCGCTTCCTGTGTGTCGTGGACTCCTGACCTTCGACGCGGAACCTGGAAACCCACCACCCTACGGCGCAAGTCAAGGAATCTGCAGCCTACACGCTCACAGAACAGCCTGAGCCTCTGAATCAGACCCTACACTCGGCTCTGCACCAAAGGAATACAGTCGGTTCTATCGACGATGCTGCAGATGGTGAGCTCCGCTTTAATCTCTCAAGCAACACTGACAGTCTTCATTATATCCGCTAGCCACCCGAAACCAGAAACAATCTCCTCCGTTCCAAAGCGACACACGTCATTGGTACCAACATGAGCCACCACCTGCAGTTCGAGGCACCCTGCACTCTTCATGGCATCGGGAAGCACCCTTTCCACATCCAGAATGATTCTCCCTGGTACGCACACGCAGTGCACAGTGGCTTCCTTCCCCTCCTTGGCAGCCATTATCTCTAAGGTTCCCCATTAAGCGCCTAACGTTAGAGCTCCCAACTACCAGCAAATCCAGCCTCTGTGAATGCTCAGATCTTGCAGGCTGAGAAGCTTCCTCTGGAACGGCTTAGAGACGTCGTCAGCCAGAGATAATACCCGAAACCAGTTGGTCAAGCGAACCGTGGGGGCCCTACGATTGGCCCATTAAAAAGTTTTATGATGCCTGCCAGAGTTTGGAATGATCTCCCACTCAACCACGAGTGAGGGCTAAACCTCAATGCAGGTAGTACCCAGGTCAGCCACAGGTCTGGACCGATCGGGCGACACTTGGGACGTGCTCGACGTCCCTCGCATCCCCGCGTCGGATCCCCCACAATGATGCCCCTTGGCAGCACACTCAAGCTATGTGACGGAAGCCAGCGCAGCCTGGAGCTATGAGCGAACGTCAACAACTCAGCTCGCATCTGTACACAGCAATCACAGTTCCTATGCATTACTGCAGTCGCTCCTGTTTGAAATTCGTAAAAATATGTAACAAGGAAACGGTGTACTGTGCTAATTAGCAGCAGGAATTAAAAGTGCTCTCTCTCGAATGGCCTAAACGACACTGAGCTACACTAACCAAAGCAAAAAAACTCTGTACGGTACAAGGGTCGATGACAACAGCGGTCCTGTACACTACGCTGTTATTAAAATGAAAGCTTGTGCCTAGTAAACACTCGAGCACACAAGAAATTACAAAATTAATCCAGTAACTACACAGGTATCTGTAAATAAGTCACTCCTGTTGGAAGCTCGTAAACATATATAATAAACGAACGGTGTATTCGCCTTATTAGCTGCAGGAAAACGAGAAGCTTTGTCTCTGACGGTCAGTCCGACTCAATTTACGACGATAAAACTGTACCAGACTGATTAACAGCGAACAGATTGAACATGATAATAAAAACTGTAGAAGTGCAATAAAAGAGCAAGATAATCCTTTTTGAAAGACACTTCAAGCTTTACAATCCTGAATGGAAGTGTACTTCGCAAATTAGCGTCATATAAGAAAATTACCATACCGCGAGACGCAGGAGGTGCGCCAGATAGAATCGAGGCCAAATGTTGTGTCCTGAATGGTAGAAATTCCTGAATGGTAGAAATAGTCTGCGAGAACTTTCGTCAAATCAACTCATCTTAAGTCGCCTTGTGATTGGCTAGTTAAAAAACCAACAGTGGATACAAGGAGTAAAATTAATAACCGTTCAGCTTGCTGAGCCATTCCTGCATCGACACATTTAGGTAAATAAATTTATTACTTGCTCAGTTGGCAAATTAGCCGGTAAACACCATCAGTTTACACAACCAAGAAATAAAAAGTTTGGAAGGAGAGCTGCAGTAGGAGTGCAATGATTAAGAAACAAATAAATTCATTGACGTTCTATACAGCCCCATCTTGGCAAGGCGTAGTGGCTCGGAAAGATTAATATTGCAGGACCAGGCTGGACGTTCGGTCGGACACGGACTTGCCTCCGCTTTCGGAAGCCGCGCCTGCTCCATGAACCAGGGGGATTTCAGCCAAGTCTGACCACCTGAACACAAATGGTAGTCTAATTATCAGAGAAATACAGAACTTCGTAGAGCAATTTGGCCTTGCATCTTCTACAGACTAAATTTTGCCACACGACAGTCAAAATTATAGTAAGGAGACAGACAAGTAGATAATTTTTACTGAGTTAACGTATCAGACTACTGAAACTAGTAAGGTGGCCAAAACAAAAAAAGAAAGAACAGTTACCAAACAGGACGTTCGACGGCCAACCACAGAAACTGTACCAAATTTGTGCAACATGGGCGGGAGTAAACAAGTAACCGTCAAGTCGAGCGGAGCACTAAACCCCAAGGTAAATCGATCGGTTGGCAAGAGAAGCAAAGTAAATTCTCACTGACAGAGACTTAATAATTAAGAGATCCCACCCTTACAAACAAATAAAAAAGGTACCGTCAAGCTTGATAGTATAAAGACCAGTAAGACAAGGGGCAAAACTACGAGCTCCTGTAACTGTACGTGCAGGACGTTGCACGTGAAATGAACCCACGTAATATATTAATACGCGCTGCCACAAATCTGACACCTTATACCGGATAACACACATACTGGAGCATTAAGTAAAGAGAGAAAGTCAGTAGGTTTAAAGGAGTGCACATTAACAGTTGTCATGCCGAGGGACAAATGCGGGATCAGTAACGAGAAGTCTGAAAACAAGTGGGAGGCGAACCTCGAACAGACAAAAAAAAAAACCAACGAACTAAACAGTCACACTATTGGAACAGGAAATGGTAGTTATAGCTATGATTATTGCCGATTCTTGGCTCATTCTCATCCCACAAACCACATCGGAAGCTCACCAGACATAACCGTACAACGATTCAGGAGGGGCAGCTTGGAGGCGCCACACAGTTTTAACTCAGTGGCGGTCAGCTGTCGGTCGCCATGTCTGGTCGGTCGGTGCTGCACACAACATGCACCTTCCCTTGGTAAGTGCCGCACACGTCCAATGTTTCACAGCCAGCTGTAACAGAGGTAACAGTGGTTCGCAATCCAGATACCCTGCTACGCTTAGAGCCTGTGACTGTTAACTGCTGAAATTGTGCTAGCCATCAACTGCCGCCATGTTCTAGCTCGGCCGCCTCACTCTGAACGAAGTTTTACCTTCCCCGTCTCACTGTCATTGCCCTCACGCCACCATTCTCTCGGCGAACCTTACACTCCTAAGGCAAAGACGAGACGATAGAGCCCGTAGCACGACCTACCGATCGCGTAATGTTTCAAAGGAGAAATCAGCAAGAGTAAAGATTCACAAGAATGTCTTTCTTCACAGTCATTGTTACTGCTAATATCTCTCTTACACTTTAATTCTTCTCAAAAGACATCGTGGCCTAGCAACCTCAACTGAAGGTAATCTCATCTACAGTTTCCTGGCAGACTAAAACCGTGTGCTGAACGGAGATTCGACTCGGGATCTTTTGCCTTTGATAGGCAAGTTCTCTATCAACAGAGCTACCCGTGCACTACACACGACCCATCCTCACAGCCGTAATCCTGCCAGTACCTCGTCTCCTACCTTCTAAACTTCACAGACTCTCTTCTGCATACCTATGTTTATTCATCTAAACCCTAAATGTTCAAATCAAGTCAGGTACCGTCAAAGAACATTAAAAAGAAACATAGTGAAGCTCTTAAAAAATGACGGATTAGAAACCCAAGGACTTCAAATAACCGGGGTACCAGCAACTGACAGCCAAATTCGTGAAATTACTGATAAACTCACGTTTCTGGACCTACAATAAGAATATTCCGATATGTAACATCCATGTCAGTCCCTTGGGTAAGAACCGACTAGAATCAAACGATGAAAAGCAGAAATGCTGCTGAAAGACGTCTCAAGGCAATTCCGATACGGAAACGGCTCTGCGAATAGAGAAACAGCGCATACTGTTTACAATGAAAGAAATAATCGTATGGCTTTGTTGGCCGGGAGGCCCCATGCGGGGAAGTTCTGCTGCCGTATTGCAACTCATTTTCAATTGACGCCACTTCGGCGACTTGCGAGTCAATGATGAGGAAATGATGATGAAGAAGGCTCAACACCCAGTCATCACGAGGTAAAGAAAATCCCCCACCCCGCTGGCAATCGAACCCGGGACACCGTGCGCAGGAAGCGAGAACGCTACCCCAAGACCACGAGCTGCGGACACTGCTTACAATATTGCAGCCACAAGGACAAGAGCACTCATGTACGTCCATTTGTGTGCAGCAATATGGCCACTAGCATTCTGTGGAAAGATATCCGCAACCTGACTGTTGAAAGACACCACTCAGTCCCCCATTCTGATAATAATTATCACCCAGAGTGGTCTCGACACATTATAATAAACGCAACAAGAAAATTAACGACGAGGATCTCATATGGTTCGAATGACTCTGAGCACTGTGGGACTTAACATCTGAGGTCATCAGTCCCCTATAACTTATAACTACTTAAACCTAACTAACTTAAGGACATCACACACATCCATGCCCTAGGCAGGATTTGAACCTGCGACCGTAGCGGTCGCGCGCTTCCAGACTGTAGTGCCTAAAACCGCTCGGCCACTCCGGCCGGCAATGAGGATCTCATCTAAAGCGATGGGCAAAAAGTTCATCAACATTATAATTACTAAAACTCGTCATAACACGCCTCATTTTTCCATCGCGTTTGTAAGATTTATCACTGAATTGAAAACAAAAATAGTCATCCTATCCCAAAAGAAGGAACACACACACTCTTCATGTGAAAACCGACCTATTACCATCTTACCCGCTGTATCCAACGCCCTGGAATACATTGTTGACGAGCATATTACTATATAATAACGTCAGTTCAACGTCTACAACAAATATCGGTCTGGCCTTTGCAAATATCGCTATAGAAACACTGCATTAAATATCGTATCTGATGATCTCAAACATATCATGGACAATAGTGGGACTACAATATTGGCACTACATGACTTCTGCACAGTATTAGATAACATCGGATTTGACAGAGAGCTCAGAAAAAATCTAAAGCCAAAATTTTCACATAGCAGTCTGAAAGCTACTCTAAAAGTAGACGGCAACGTGCTGTCTGTGGGAGTGAAAAGTCGTCCCGGAAGCATTTTCTCTATGGAGTACCATAGCATCCAATCCTGGACCCACTATTGATATCCCAGTAAATCAATACTAGCTCATCGGTACTGTTCTTCCACAAATATCATTTCTACTCCAGTGTCATCCAAGTGCCAAACGTACTGAGATCTTCAAGGCAAATGACGATTCGCGTTAAGTGGTAAGATGGGCGTAAAACCATAAACTTAAACAGATTCTGAAAATGTCTCCAATAACTGTGGTGCTCTTCCAGAAATCAGTAAGTTGAGACATGCAAGAACAGTTGCCTTCTCTCCTTCTGCACGTATTCCAATGTCATATTAGGAAGTAGTGAGGAACCTAGGTACCATTTGCATGATCATCCACACCTGGCATAAAATACTGCCTTGACGTGCAAGAATACTTCAGCTTGTCTCCATGCCCCCAAAAAGTTTCTGAGGATAGTTGCATATGATGTAAAACGTTAACTAGTGCAACCAAATGTTTTACCGAACTTCACTATTGCGATGCTATCCATTGTGACATGAGTAGTGAGAACACGAGACGGTTAGAGCTAACCCTGAATGTTTGTGAGCACTATATCTGCAACTTACGTCTATTTGATCATGTCATTGTCTTGATACGCCCAGTTGATCGTGACTGCCATAAACTAAGTCCGATATATCAGGCAAAATCTCCACTGCCACGCATCTCGGATGAGATACAATGACGTCTCATGTCATAATTATCGGAACACAAGGTCTCACTTACCTAGTGCTCCCATGCATGAAACAAATCTTCTGTTCACGCCGTCTCTATAGCTACCATCCTCTTCTGGAGCTACCTAACCTCCACTCCGTCCACAATTCATTGCGCAGATGCTTTTATGAAGCTCAAGATCTTCCTTTTGTAGTTCATTGATTTTTCATAAAACTTTGCATTCACAGCCGGTTCTCCTCTGTCACGAGTAAAACAAACCATCCCACCCTCCTCCACCCCCCCTCCGTTGAGTTTCGTTCTCTTTTATTTTCACAGTCAGTTCATTAACTGTATTTCTCACGTTTTGTACCGCTCCACCTCCCTCTGTCATGCCCCTTGCTGCTAGCGATCGTAATCTAAATAACACTCCTGTAACTTCTCTTTCTTCTTCTACAGCTCATGAAATAATGCAAACTGCGATATTTTCAGCACTATAATTATTTCTATGTATTGTGTTCTATATTAGGCGTAACATAGAAAATGTTTACCGTAAATAATATCATATAAGATATGAAGATGTTTCTTTATATGTAAGGCAGGACTTGATTGTAATAATATTGCCAAATTAAATAAAAATTCCTACCTGTATGCTGCATTCAAAACCAAAACTAAAAGTATATACCAAGAAGACAAACGTCACAATTGTAGAAAATAATGGACGTTCGGGTAAGTCTGTCACAAGAACACGCAGTGAGCAGCTCGAGGAAGTAACCGTGTTTGACATCTCGGCGGCACTGTACGGGGAAGCACTATATGCCTATAGTGCCTAGAGTCAGTTAAGAGGCTAATAGCTTTGGCGTACAGTTCCTTCCAAAATTACAACAAAGTTCTGATGAACGAGCAGATAAGCGTACCCACTAAGAAAATATACTCTAACCGAAAGAGAAGGCACCGTGAAGGAATTATACGAATGGGATGAAACTCGGTAGTTGTGATGTACATGTGCAGGCAAAGAAATGATTTAAATTTCACCACAATTGTATTTGTCCACTGCTCGTCCCTTATGCAAGCAGTTGTTTGGCTTGGCCGTGATTGATAGAATTTTTGGATGTCATCCTGAGGGATATCTTGCCAAAGACCTTCCTATTGGCGTGTTAGATCGTCAAAATACCAAGTTGGTTGGTGAGTTCAAAACGTTCTCAATTGTGTAGCGATCCAGCGACCGTTGTGGCCAAGATAGGGTTTGGAAAGCTCGAAGACAAGCAGTAGAATCTCTCACCCTTTATCTCGCTGAAATGTAAGTTGTGCATGGATTGCCATGAAGAGAAACTGAATGGAGCGCAAAAGATCGTCGATATCCTGCTGTCCTGTAAGGTTACCACAAGATGACAACCAAAGGGGTCGCGCTATGAAAACAAATGACGCCTCATACCATCACACTTCTGGTTGTTGGGCTATGTGGCCAGCAGCAGTCAGGCGGTATCCCACTGCTGAACATGGAGTGTCGCTGCTCATTGGGGTCAGTTGGAAGCGCTACTCATCAGTAAAGACAGTTCTATCCAAGTCAATGAGATTCCTTTGTCTTGAGATGCCCAGGACAGTGGTGGGACACCGGGATGTTACCAGCCATATGGCCTGACAGCAAGGTGTGATGGTCCGAGGTGCCATTTCTTTTCAAAGCAGGACCCCTTCAGTTGTCATCTGTGACACCTTTCAACACTGGTTCGTCGACAATACTGAAAGCCCCATTATGTTGCACTTTGTGGCAAGCTATCATGAGCTTACATTCTGCAAGATAATGTCAGCTCAAACAAAGCGAGAGTTTCTACTGTTTGGCCGTGTGCTTGTCAAATCCTGACAGGGTCGCCAGATCTCTTACCATTTGAGAACGTTTAGAGTTTTATGGGTAGGGTCGTCAAACCAACTCTGGATGTTGGGGATCCAACCAGCCAATTAAACAACAACTCTGTCAACAAATTCCAATTCAAGTAGTGCATAGTGGGCAGAAGTGGGAAACCTCAGGAACCAACGTGCAGAGATCATCCAGGGTGATACCCCGATCTTCACGCATGCTTTGCTCAACCTTCAACACTGTCTGCTCAGAAACTGGCGGTCTCCCGCTCCTTTGTTTGTCGTGAATTGCAGTCCGACCAGCAGCAAACTCTTTACACCACTTACGAACATTTTTAACACCCATGCACGACTCACCATACACTTCAGTCAATAGGCGATGGATTTCAATCGGCGCAGTGCCCTTTGCGTTCAAATACCGAGTAACTGGGCGCAATTCACACCTGGCGGTAACATCCAACGGGAGCTGTATTCTCAACGGCTGCCAAGACAAGACTGAGCGCCTCAGCGCGGCGTGCGCATGTTTACACATAGCGCGTGAAGCGCTCTTCATAACTATGTAACCAATTGACACACAAACAGAGTTCTGTACCTATAAAAAAAAGGAGACCTTACTTTTGGGATTACCCTCCGGTCAGTTCATATATCACGCTAGTTGCTAGGATTATCACAGTCCCGGAGGAGTTATGGCAACCTCCTGCAGTTCACGAAGGTTTTCGCTGTATACTGTGCCGCGATGATGGAAGTCGATACAATGAACAATACCAATGAGGAACAGTTGTACTTATTGTACTTTCCGCTTTTGGCCTGGAAGAAGAGACCGAACGTACTGTGGAAAAAGTATATGTATATATGAAGTATATGTATACAGGGTGTTACAAAAAGGTACGGCCAAACTTTCAGGAAACATTCCTCACACACAAAGAAAGAAAATATGTTAAGTGGACATGTGTCCGGAAACGCTTACTTTCCATGTTAGAGCTCATTTTATTACTTCTGTTCAAATCACATTAATCATGGAATGGAAACACACAGCAACAGAACGTACCAGCGTGACTTCAAACATTTTGTTACAGGAAATGTTCAAAAAGTCCTCCGTTAGCGAAGATACATGCATCCACCCTCCGTCGCATGGAATCCCTGATGCGCTGATGCAGCCCTGGAGAATGGCGTATTGTATCACAGCCATCCACAATACGACCACGAAGGTTCTCTACATTTGATACCGGGGTTGCGTAGACAAGAGCTTTCAAATGCCCCCATAAATGAAAGTCGAGAGGGTTGAGGTCAGGAAAGCGTGGAGGCCATGGGATTGGTCCGCCTCTACCAATCCATCGGTCACCGGATCTGTTGTTGAGAAGCGTACGAACACTTCGACTGAAATGTGCAGGAGCTCCATCGTGCATGAACCACATGTTGTGTCGTACTTGTAAAGGCACATGTTCGAGCAGCACAGGTAGAGTATCCCGTATGAAATCATGATAACGTGCTCCATTGAGCGTAGGTGGAAGAACATGGGGCCCAATCAAGACATCACCAACAATGCCTGCCCAAACGTTCACAGAAAATGTGTGTTGATGACGTGAAGTCAACATTACCTTCCTTCAATTGGGCCAATTGGCGGTGAATCGAGGAAGTACAGTACATTCTGACGAAACTAAAATGAGCTCTAACATGGAAATTAAGCGTTTCCGGACACATGTCCACATGACATCTTTTATTTATTTGTGTGTGAGGAATGTTTCCTGAAAGTTTGGCCGTACCTTTTTGTAACACCCTGTATATGAAGATTGATATGTCCGAAAGAACATATACCATCTTCATATATACATAGCTAAGGCTCACCGTTGTGGTTGGCAGGAGAGCCCACACCGTGTTACTAGAGGAAGCCGAAAGGCACGCGTTTTAGCTCACACAGGCTGGCGTGAGGTCTGGAACAGGACAAGGAAATTAGAATTTAGAAAAAAACGACTTAGCTGGTGGAATACTTAACTTTAATCCATTAATGGTGAACGTCGCTCTTGACGGTACATGATTCACAGTATCAATAGTAACTGGTAATAGCGCCTTGCTAGGTCTTAGCTAATGACGTAGCTGAAGGCAATGATAACTATCGTCTCGGCAAATGAGAGCGTATTTTGTCAGTGAACCATCGCTAGCAAAGTCGGCTGTACAACTGGAGCGAGTGCTAGGAAATCTCTCTAGACCTGCCGTGTGGCGGCGCTCGGTCTGCAATCACTGATAGTGGCGACACGCGGGTCCGACGTATACTAACGGACCGCGACCGATTTAAGGGCTATCACCTAGCAAGTGTGGTGTCTGGCGGTGACACCACATTACCATTTTCTTCTGTGCAGATGCACAAACAGTGCCCGAACTCTTACGGCAATCGGCAGTAAAGCCACGGGAAATGAGTATAATGGGCAGGGGCATTATGAATATAGTGCGAGAAAGTAAGCTGCGAATGTGGGTCTCACAAGAGGCGTGCCAGAGATAAGTCCCTGCAGTCGCACTATCGTCTGTGTCCTCGGTGGCTCACATGGATGGGTTAGCTACTCTCTGTAATAAAAATCTGAGTTAACGGATCAGCGAAGAACCTAAACGAGTGTCATCGGACGTCCACCCCGAACAAATTCAACAAACAATACATAGCAAAATGAGATAAAAAGAAGATGGGTAGAGCGTCTGGTATGTAAGCAGGAGATCCCGGGTTCGATTCCCGATTGGGGCACACATTTTCAACTGCCCCCGTTGGCTTATATCAACGCCTGTATGCAGTTAGGGGTATTCATTTAATTGTAATTTCAGTAAAAGTATATGTGTTTCATCTCAGTACTGATGCGTTACTGTATCTTTTGTGGTCTGCGTTTAGGAGACTGTCCAATACAGGTGTTCTCACTGCTGAGAAGATATTTTCAGAGAAACAAAGATTACTGGGCTAAGAGAATAAATGCAAGTGACATTATACTCAATAACGAGCCATCGGAACACAGGCTCCATACACCAAACTGCTCAGGAAATACCTTTAACAACCATTGAAAATCTAAATTCTCAGTTTCAGTATATTTCACTCTGTATTACATTCCAAAAGCGTAGATGAGCAAAGTATCTGAAGATATCAGATTAACTTCCAGCGAGATGTAAGTAGGTAATGGAAAGGCATTCAGTTTGTTTTACCGAGAAAATATGAAAAGAGTATGAAGGAGGCTAAGACAGCACATTTATGTAAATATTGTATCTTCTGGCTGCAATACGAGCAAGAGCTCTAGACGACGAGATAAAAAGGAAAACGAGCGTCGCATGCAAATAGCTGAAAGAGTAATTACCGCAATTAAAATAAATTAGCATTAGAGATCGTTTTACGCATAAACTTGCAGTACTCAAGTTCTTTGTTTACGAATGTGCAGCCTTACAGCAATTATTATGGAATTCATTTGAGAAAGCTTACACGCAAAGTGCAGTGCGGTAGGGTGGTGAGCACTTCTGCTTGCTGAAAACATTCAGTTTCCGCCGCCAGCTGAATTTTGCTTCGCGATTTGCATTTCCTCCTAGCAACCGGGATGATATCTGCTACGTCTGAATTTAATTTGGACGATGTTGCCGGTACTGTCGCGCCCTCAGGCTTAATAAACTCGGCAGCGATACCATCGTTCGCATCCGGATTTAATTTTCAGTTTTTGTGTCAGCTGCGAACAGCGGAAAGTGGTGGTGTGGGGGGGAGGGGAGGAGGGGAGGGGCAACAGGCTGTCTGCGAGTATTCTGGTGAAAGTCCGGCCCGCGATGCACCGTGTTATTCGCGAACAGGTCCAGTGTGGCAGGAGGGAAGCTGAGCTATGGTGAAGCGAGAACAAAAAACGTGCGCCACTGACTGGTGTCAATTATTAGCGGCTGCGCGAGCTACGACTGGCGAGTCAGTATGAGGGGTTTTATGGGCGCTAAATCACTAGGCTGTTGAAATCTGATATTCATTTGCAAAAACATATTGTTATTAAAATCTCGTTATCGTCGCCTTCAGTTTTGTTTACTTTTTCTGTGCACTTCCTTTTCTGCTTCTCGTAGAAGAGATGAGAAAATATTTCTTTCCCTGTCGCAATTTGTAACACTGCAAACAAAGATGTGTTTAGAATGCATGTGAAGGAAGTTTCCACCTTAGACAATAAAACGTAATTGAATACACACTGTCTATAAATACATTATTAAACTGGAATAATTCCTCGAATAATTCCAAACTCGGCGAATGTGTAGAGCAGTTGTTATCGTTATGTGATTCAGGTTGCTTACATTTGCGACCAGAAACACCCTGCCTTGTATGGCAGCAAATATTACTTCCCCAGTTCATTCATTGCTATATTTATGTAGAGGTTCAACATAATAACTGTAGCGTCCACCGAAATTGGACGAGGATGTTGGTCAGCTGTATGCACACTTTCCGTATAGTTCTCCAAACAACCAGTCTATTCCCTAAAATTAAAACACACAAACCTAGTCAAGCACACGAGACTTACAACTATTGGTATGGTCTCACTACTAAAATGTGTTAAAGTAGCTACTGAATAAAACCCTGACAACAATATTAACAAATCCCTTCCTTCCCCCTTCGATCAGTGAATATTTCGAGATCTCCCGTGAATCCTCACTCACACTGACTACTTTCGTATGTCCTATACAAGTCACAATCTCCATTTTAATCATTTCATTGTTTGTTGCAATCTTCGTACGTTGCCGCGCCTATAGAAACAAATTTAGCGAATCAACGCCTACACAATTTCTACACTCTCTCCCAAAATAGTTTCAGCCAGCTCTCCGTTACTGACAAACCACCACGATAATTATCCATCCCGTTATCTCTTCACTTTCACGCCACATTACACTTACCGATCGTATATTCTATCAGTTTGCAGCATGGTCGTATCTACCACCCAGTCGGCCGTTTTATTCCTGTGTCCTACCATCTAACAACGAACTTCGTCCATTACTGCGATTTACAGCACACTGGCCTAGCCGTGGTGGTCCTTACTTCGCGCCATTTTCAGTTCGGAGGTAAGTGATAGTAGAACATACGACGAGATGGCTAGCTGTCACACGTAGACAGGCTGACGCCGAGAAATAGGACAATAGTAATAAATGACGCACGATACTGCAACATAGTGTTTCCTGTTTATGAATTAGTAAAAAAATGTTTTTATTCTACTATATGGCATTATAGCAACGAACATTACGTATGTACATTGCATATGCAGAACGGTACATCGACTTTAAGCTCTTTAATGCAGTTTATTTCATACACTGGGCACTCAAATTTTAGTCTGAGGCATATAGCCCCAGAAAATGAAACTATTTACAGTTCCCAACTTGTAGACAAGGTGGTCTTACATTTTCCTCTCCTTATAAAGCAAATGCCCGAATTGCAGATCCTGTCACAAACATTCTCAAATCGGATAGTCAGCATCTCAAACAGCCAACGATGTGGTACGAATTTTTTAAAGAAGTGTTTAAAACAACTTTAGGTCCTAGAATCACGTCACTCGTTCGATAAGGTGTTTAAAACGTCTTCATTCGTTTATTCATTGGTGGCTGTTATGCAGACTGCCTCACACGTCTACGTATTCTATAATTCGCCAACACAGCACCACATTCTTCCAACTCGATAAAGTCATAGTACTTCCCCTTGTTCATGCACCTGCAGCCGAATCGTTTCCATCCGCTTCTGTGGTTGCTCATTAACATTTATGCTGTTCAGTTAAGCAACAACTCGTAATATAAAAAATGAATAGGATATTTCAGTTTCCTCAAAAGCTGTCACCACTGAAAATAAACATTTGTATTCATCTGTGTATTAAACCTGGGACCCAGAAACGGTGGTTCACAACCACACAACAGGCCACAGCAGTGTAGTGTAACTGAGGCGGAGTAAGGGAAACCAGCCTGCATTCGCCGAGGCAGATGGAAAACCCCCTTAAAAACAATCCACAGACTGCCCGGCACACCGGACCTCGACACAAATCCGCTGGGCGGGTTCGTGCCGGGGACCTGCACGCCTTCCTCCTCGGGAAGCAGCTCGTTAGACCGCGCGGCCAGCCAGTCGGACCAAATAAAAATTCACTTTACTTAAATACATAACTCGACAAAATATTATTTTAAATCATAGCACTTAAAATAGAATTGGTTATTTTTCTTATTAACTTTAACTAATTATGAAAGTCGAAGGTCGTTCTCTGCACTGATTCAAATGCCTACACTTCACAGCTCATTACGAAAGTTTCCCTCCTGCACAAAAATATTAATTATCTACACCTCCAACTGTCCCTTTACATACTTTACAAAGTTTTATCACTTTCCGATTTAAAACATCATATATCCGCCTTTACTACTTCGTAGAGCTTTCACTTTCTCTCAGGCTTTAGTTCTACGGTTACGCTGTACACTACTCCGTGGAATTCGCGGAAGCATCATCAGGGGAGTTTTCCTGGCGTCACAAACCTGAAGTCGACGTCCGCCATTTTAGTACAGCCAAACGTTATCTTCTTGCGGAAGTGTTTTGATTAAAAGTGTTCATTTGCATGATTTTATATTTACTCGTTGTTCTGGCTGTGAACACTATGGAAGTAAACATCTATGGTCATCATTCCCCTAGAACTTAGAACTACTTAAACCTAAATAACCTAACGACATCACACAACACCCAGTCATCACGAGGCAGAGAAAATCCCTGACCCCGCCGGGAATCGAACCCGGGAACCCGGGCGCGGGAAGCGAGAACGCTACCGCACGACCACGAGCTGCGGACTACTCGTTGTTCTCATTACAGTCCAAAGTGTAAAGGAATCTCATTCCATACGTAAGTGGACACGTTATATTTTCGTGTATGTATATGCATTTTTGTTGTACTGCTCACTTGCACTGCACTGGTTTTATTTCAAAAATATTTTAAATTGCCTATCAGTACAACTCTAAGAGCGCCCTGGTTGAACGTTGCGAGAAGGAAATATTGCAGTCCGTCCAGATATAGAAAAATATGTTCTCAGCATTTTCGGGAACAGGACTCAGATCGAACATCAATACCATCGTTCTGCAATAACAAAAATCCAGGATTAAGGAAGTAGCTTTTTCACATCACATATCTCGCCCCTTGGCTGTAGGAAACGGGTAACAAACAGAAAGCTACACTAACGAGGACCAACGGGTCGTATTACAGAACCAAACAAGCTTTTACAGACACGTAAAACGTCTAAAAAGGCCTTACTGGCATTTTAATTCACGGAATTACTCTAATATTTACTATTCATGTATCCATATTTCAAGATACGGTCAATTCCGTTCAACTGCTGTTCCACGCTGTTTGCTGTCTGTGACAATTACATATCACCAGCAGACACCAAAGCATATATTTCGTCTCCCTGAACCTTCATTCCTTCTCCAAAATTTTCTTTGGTTTCCTTTACTGCTTGATCAATGTAAAAATTGAGTGACATCTGGGATAGGCTACAACAGTGTCTTCTAACTGCCGCCTGTAAATAGTTTTCCTCCCTCTGTATTTTAACCCCGCTACCTTCGGAATCTCAAAGAGAGGATTTCAGTCGATATTATTGAAAGCTTTCCACAAATACTACAATTGTATTTTTTCCTTTCATTAAACTTTTTTCTGAGGTAAATCTTATGGTCTGTATTACCTCGCGTTTGCCACATTTCTTCAGAATCCAAGCTGATCTTATTTTTCAGGGTCGGCTTCTATCAGTTTTACCATTCTTCTTTAAAACATTCTTGTTAGTATTTTGCCACCATGACATATCATAGTGATAATTTGATACTGTTCACACCTGTTAGCACCTGCTTCCTTTTGAATTGTAATACTACATTTTTCTTGAAGTCTGAGGGTGTTTCGCCTGTCTTATGCATCTTGCACACCGGATGGATGAGTTTTGTTATGGTTGGCTCTCCCAAGGCTATCAGCAGGTCTGACGGAATATCATCTACTCTCGGGGCCTTGTTTTCACTTCGGTCTTTCAGTTCTCTGTCAAATCCTTCTCGCTGTATCATGTGTTGCATCTCCTGTTCATCTACGTCCTGTTCCATTTCTATGATGTTGCCTGCAAGTTCATCTCCCTCGTACAGACCCTCTATATAACCCTTCCACCTTTAAGCTTTCCCTTCTCTGTTAAGGATGGTGTTTGCATTTGAGCTCTTAATATTTTGTTTCTCTTTTCTACAAAGGCCTCTTTAACTTCCCTGTAATCAGTTTATATCTTTCTCCTAGAGATATATTCTTCTATGTCGTTACAATTTCCCTGTAGCCATTCCTCCTTAGCCATTATGCACTTCCTGTCAATCTCATAATCTATCTGAAACCTTCCTGTGTTTCCTCGTCTCTTCCACGTATGCATACTTGTTTAGTGACACATAAACCACGTGATAGTGAATACTAAATTAAGCTTTGTGCCAAATTGTAACAAGTGGCTTGCTCTTTCATTTCTTTCCCCAGTCCATATTCACCTTCAATTTTTCCTTCTCTTCGTTTCCCTACTATCGACTTCCAGCCCCGCATCAAAATTACATTTTCGTCCACTTTAACTGTCTGAATAATTTCTTTTATTTCATCGTACATTGGCTCAGTCTCTTCATCATCTGTAGAGCTATTTGGCATACGATCTTGTATTACTGTAGTGGGTGTGGACTACGTGTCTATTTTGACACTGATAATGCGTTTTCTATGTTGTTCATAGTAACTTACCAGAATTTCTAGTTTACTATTCACTATAAAACCTACTCCTATATGACTCCTATCTCATTTTGTATTGATAACCCTAAACTAGGCAGACCAGAGGTCCTGTTCCTGCTGTCGCCGAACTTCGCTAATTCCCACTATGTCTAACTTCAACTAGCCACTTCCTCTATTTTTGTAGCCTACTTGCCCTGTTAAGGGATCTAACATTCGACACTCCGATGCTTACAAAGCTTGTTTTGTTTTTCCTGATGACAGAATCCTCCTGTGTATTTCCCGCTCATACATTTGATTGGGGGGTCTATTACCCACGGAATATTTTACCCAAGTGGATGTCATGATCACCTGACCATATAGCACGGCTGATGTCCTCGGTAAAAATTATGGTTGTGATTTCCCCTTGCCTTCCGCCAGTCGCGGTACCAGCGCTGCAAAGCCGGTTTCATTGACGTTACAAGGACAGATCTCTCTATCATCCATACTGTCGTCCTTGCAGCTACTGCGAAATCTGCTGCCCCTGCTCAGGAATCAGAAGTTTATCTGGTCTTTCAACACGTACAATTGCGATGTGGTTGGATTTCTGAGGCAAGCAAGTCACTCAACTAACGGCAAGGTCCATGGTTCATGGGGGCGATCCACACTTTATGAAGACCGAAATGGGGGGGATATGACTTGTTAAAACGTAGTCGTTCGGATGTCGGATTATTTCGTAATGCTTACTCTGACTGCAAATGGTTTATTGTGTCCAAAAACTTGAGATTTTCTTTATAATCACTCGCCGAATTTTGTTTGCGTGTAGTAGTGTATGCCCTATGGTTCCTGTCACTACCCATCGTACGTACTTCTAAGGCTAGCTCTTTACGCCCAAGCTGTTATAATAGGTTTTTGTGTGTTTCCCTCACGTTCTGCTCGACAAATAGGCTATTTGACTTTTGTTTCGTCACACGTAGCCGATGGTTTTTCACCCAAATCTCTTGCTATTGTCATACCAAGAAACAGACTTTTCGAGCACTAATTTTTTTAGTACTGATCGCTAGAGTGTAATGAATTTTGACTAAGGCTGCTCCTGGTACTACATTTACCATAGCGTACTATGTCATATGGAAAGTATCTTTCTCGTGCATTGTGAGATTTACCTGAGTGCGGATCAACTGTACTATGGTAGGAACAATCCTCCATGGTTCAAGACGCCGCCACTGCCCTCAGGTTTCCGATTTACCACTTTTTGTAGTGTAGGTGTCGGTGGAGCACAGAAAATATAGCGCTCTTGCGAAAAAACTACTGTTTACACAAGTTCCAATAATACTACACTTCTGAATTCTAGAGCTCGTCGCCTATTTTACGAATCTTGTCTTGTCGGATCATAATGTCTAGCGGAGGAGAGAGATTTCTGTAGTCCAGAAACATGTCTTGAATGAATGAATTCCATACACATTACAAGGGTATGAGTATACTTAAAAATTCAGAAATCTCGGAAGATGTCACTTATGAACTTGGACCAGATTTAAAGATTTGAACCTTACATAGCCAAAACAGGTCTCAGTCGTACTTAAGGCTCTAACAAAGACTACATATTTATTCCACAGAAAAGGTATGGGCTGAAGACGACGTTTGCGGAGAGTATTTAAATACATTTTCTAAATTACTTCTAATCAAAGTCGATAAATTGAATAAACACACTTTAATAACATATATAATATGGAAGTTAATACACTGCACTGAAATTAGGAATGTGTGTGGCGCGTTTTCACTTCTCATCACAACGTCATAATGTGTCAGCATCCTGCCAGATCGGTGACCCTTTGGTCCACCTATTTTTGTAGTTGGGAAGGTATAAGACATATAGGCCGCTCTGCAATGAGCACTATGTACGACTCGTTTTCTTAGCGACTCCAGATTGTTTTTTTTCCTCAATTTTGAGGAAAAATATTTCTTGGAGAAAAGGATACTTTGGGCAAGTATTTTATTTGCGTAGCCTTAGTGCGAACGTCACCTCTGATATTTTAGCTCAAACAAATACGAAGTTTTCTAGATATTCACTACATGACACTGACTTCCTTCAAATCGACCGATTCACATTTCCTTTTGTGCGAGACGTTAGGCTCACCGCTATGATACTTCTCTGTCACGTGACTTTGTGTCCATGCCCCTGTTTCCACCGTTTGTGACGTCTGCCGACTTTCATGGGCGTATCGACTTTTGAGGAGACGCCATATTGGATTTCGTCGTTTTATTTGAAGTGTGTGCTTGATGGACCTTACATCACAAGGTAGGCCCTGTGAATATATACTGGTTCAAATACTGAGGATCTCTCAGAAATTCATCGGTATTATTATGATTTCTTATAATTAAGTGCAAGATAATAACAGGTTGGTGGTTGAGAGCTTTCAGAAGAAAGTGTAAGAAACATGGCGCTGATTTTTGTGTGTTCGCAGTGGCCTCGTGGGTAGAAGTGTCGAGTTGCGGAGTAAAATATAGATGGTGTGCTACTGGAGTATCAAAGGAACGACGAAAAAAACATGGAAAATGCAGTGTAGTGGCTTTAGAGCAGTTTTTTTATTTATCTAGTCAAGTAGTTTGTCTTCTTTTTTTCTTTTTTTACAAATTAAAAGCATTAAATATTGTTATTTAATTTTTCCATACTTACGATAGCCTTTCGGTTCTCAGCACTTAGTTCCACCTCTTCAAGCTACCAATAATAATATTAAATAATAGTTTGAAGTAACTGCCATATTTAAGAAATTTGAGGAAAAGTTGCAGAAATGTTAACCTTTTGGGGAATTTTTTGTCCGTTATGGGGGAAGTTCGATACCTCAGTCCGGCTGGAAACGATCCATTGTCGGCGCATTGTTGGTTTGAGAATACGTCCACACGGCGCTGCTTTTTCACTAAACCAGCCAGCCTTTATTTAAATGTGAGGACGTTAAACCTACGACAAGTGCTTGCTCCAAACGGAACTTACTCGATGGGCCATGTTTAATTTGGCATATTTCGCTATTTCGTATTACAACTTTCAGTATATTTCTGAAAGTAAGGGAGCATTGCAGATGTATCACAAACAGGTCATCCTTATCATTACATGTTACGTGTCAAGGACATATGCCTTCAAGAGACACTAGGATGCCCTAGACGAAAGACCAGTTTAACGCAACTAAGGTGTAGCGTAACAGGTGACGCGGAAGATTGCATTGCCACACGAAGGGCGGTCGCTGGTTTCCGTCCTGCTATGTTTTCTTTTTATCTTAGCATCGTAACACATTCTGGGGCGTTCTTATGAATCTAATATATGTACGTTCAGTAATATTGGATGTTTTTTGCATTTCTTTCCGAATAGAAAATGAAGAATGATATTACGTGTGTATTGTAAATTGTCATAAACGTTTAGCTGTTTGAAAATAGAAAGGTAAAGCAGGCATTAGGTGTGCGCAAGTTGAGGTGCACCTTACTTTGTTTGGAGCAGATGTGTATTGTAGGTTTAACGTCTTCTCTTAAATGCTGTCCGACAGTAAAGAGGTATACTAAACGAACAGATCGATGACATTTGAATATATTTCGTTTTGTGTGCGTTGACCCACACTGAGTAGCGCGCTTTACATGTAATTTGTCGCGTCTAAAGAGAAAACGTACAAAATTCCTGTTTTCGGGCACTGGGTTGGGGAAAACTGCAATTTCATAACAGACGACGAAGTATTTTGTAACAGGAATATTAAAAACAAATAGGTACACAATATCATTTTTATCATTCATTTTATCTAACAGTGTTTTCGCTTGTCTTCTTCCATCAGATATTCATACAGAAATTTAAAATTACAGTAGTTTAATGAAATGAATTTATCATTCAATTGAAGACGACATTAACATACCCATGTTCTAATTTTTTAGTTACCGCCATCTTCCTAGTTTTCGTTTCTTTCAGTTTTCAGTAAGCCTTGATAAAACGTCCCATTTCCTTAAACCCAGAAATTTCGTAGCTCCTATTACGATCGTCACTATGAAAAAGAACAAACAAGGAATTCAGCCATTAATTTCCTCTATGGCAAGTAGCGCAGTAGGCAAGTTCAGTCTACGATTGTGTGATGCTTTAATGGCGGCTAATGTGGCATGGAACGGGCTACCTGGGGAGCATCAGCGGCCATAGTATATCAACTGAATCGGCACTGCGCAAAACTTATATAAAAATGTTTATGAAAAAACTACTACTGAATTAAAAACAGATATTGGTGATCATTATATGTGGCTTTCGGTGGAGGAGACCGCTAACAATGGAGGAGATTCATAGCTAATGTGTTGGTGAGGAAATTAGATTCAACGGAACCAGGTGAAACCCACCTACTCCTGTGAAAGGACTGGGGAGGACCAATTGAAACGTCCCCTTAGAAAAATTTAAAAATTACTGTGCTGGAAAACCTCTTAGGTTATTTGATTATCAAATAGCTGAGCAGAAAAATGGTTCAAATGGCTCTGAGCACTATGGGACTTAACATCTGTGGTCATCAGTCCCCTAGAACTTAGAACTACTTAAACCTAACTAACCTAAGGACATCACACACATCCATGCCCGAGGCAGGATTCGAACCTGCGACCGTAGCAGTCCCGGGGTTCCGGACTGAGCGCCTGAACCGCTAGACCACCGCGGCCGGCAGCTGAGCAGAACTGAACGTACTCAAACATTTCTCACTTTACTTATTCTGGTCAACACTAAACCGCAGAATTTTGAGAGCGGACGATCTGGACGTGTGTCCATCAGAAACAGTAAATTTGTAATACTGGATACCATGAACTGATATACAGGGTGAGTCACCTAACATTACCACTGGATTTATTTCGTAAACCACATCAAATACTGACGAATCGAGTCCACAGACCGAACGTGAGAAGAGGGGCTAGTGTAATTGGTTAATACAAACCATTAAAAAAAGCACGGAAGTATGTTTTTTAACACAAACCTACGTTTTTTTTAATGTAACCCCGTTAGTTTTGTTAGAACATCTGAAAATATAAACAAATACGTAATCATTGCCGTTTGTTGCATTGTAAAATGTTAATTACATCCGAAGATATTGTAACCTATAGTTGACGCTTGAGTACCACTCCTCCACTGTTCGATCGTGTGTATCGGAGAGCGCCGAATTACGTAGGGATCCAAAGGGAACGGTGGTGGACCTTAGGTACAGAAGAGACTGGAACAGCACATTACGTCCACATGCTGACACCATTTTATTGGTCTTCTTCACTGACGCACATGTACATTACCATGAGGGGTGAGGTACACGTACACATGTTGTTTCCGTTTTCAATTACGGAGTGGAATAGAGTGTGTCCCGACATGTCAGGTAAATAGATGTTCAATGTGGTGGCCATCACTTGCTGCACACGGTTGCAATCTCTGGCGTAATGAATGTCGTACACGCCGCAGTACATCTGGTGTAATGTCGCCGCAGGCTGCCACAATACGTTTCATATCCTCTGGGGTTGTAGGCACATCACGGTACACATTCTCCTTTAACGTACCCCACGGAAAGAAGTCCAGAGATGTAAGATGAGGAGAAACACGGTCGTCATCGTAAACATGTCCCTGCAGATGCTGCTCGCCGACCGTGGGCCGTGTTTGTTACAACACGCAACTGAACGTCGGAGGTTTCAAGCATCAACTTTAGGTTACAATATCTCCGGATGAAATTAACATTTTACAATGCAACAAACGGCACTGTTTACGTATTTGTTTATATGTTCAGATGTGTTAACAAAACTAACGTGGTTCCATCTAAAAAAACGTAGGATTGTGTTAAAAAACATACTTCCGTGCATTTTTGTATGGTTTGTATTAAACAATTACACTACCCCCTCTCCTCACGTTCGGTCTGTGGAATCGGTTCGTCAGTATTGATGTGGATTACGAAATATATCCAGTGGTAATGTTAGGTGACTCACCCTGTATATATATGGTCACCTTTGAACACTATTAAGGTAAATACATTGTTTGTTCGCTATCAAAACCTTTCATTTGCTAACTATGCCTATCAGTAATTAGTGCCTTCAGTAGTTAGAATTTGTTATTTAGCTGGCAGTATTGGCGCTCGCTGTATTGCAGTAGTTCGAGTAACGAAGATTTTTGTGAGGTTAGTTATTGATGAAAGGTATAGGTTACTGTCAGTCAGGGCCATTCTTTTGTAGGGATTATTGAAAGTCAGATTGCGTTGCGCTAAAAATATTGTGTGTCGGTTTAGTTCAAATTGTTCAAATGGCTCTGAGCACTATGGGACTTAACATCTATGGTCATCAGTCCCCTAGAACTTAGAACTACTTAAACCTAACTAACCTAAGGACAGCACACAACACCCAGCCATCACGAGGCAGAGAAAATCCCTGACCCCGCCGGGAATCGAACCCGGGGACCCGTGCGTGGGAAGCGAGAACGCTACCGCACGACCACGAGATGCGGGCAAAAATTAAACTACTCACTCAAAGGAAGACTTTAACCAGGGACCTCTCGTTTCGCAGTTGCTCACGCTAACCACGTGACCACGGCGCTCCCGTCAGTTTAGCGTTGATCAGAATTAGTAAAGAGAGAAATGTCTGAGTACGTTCAGTTCTGCTCAGCTGTTTGAAAATCAAATAACGTAAGTGGTTTTCCAGCACTGCCATTTTTAAATTTTTTTAAGGGGACGTTTCAAAATCACAGTACTGCAATAGTCACTGTGAGGGGTGGTCTACGCATACTACGCCCAGGAGAAGAGAGAGGCCAGAGGAGCTTGTTGTTGTTGACATCGCGCTGCCTATTTTCTATTAACGTCGGGATTAATAATGAAATAATTCAGTGCCACTGTGAACCATTGGATGTGACTTGTCTATGACCCGATAGAGGAAGTCATAAATAGTTTACATAATTCATCAGAATCATTTTCTCTGTTAAGAAAGTTTTTCTACAAGTTCGTACCCGCATCCAGTTTTGTAAGGACATTGCTACAAACATCCTTATCCTACTTGAACCCACACTTAAACTTTGGTGCACGTCGCTGCTTGCAGATTTATATTATGTCGAACACTACCAAAAATTCAAAGAGGTTGTAGACACGTTCGGCTCTAGTAAAACAGATTTTATAGCATAAACCAATACAAACCTTAAAAATAAAAATAATGCTACATCTTGGGCATTCTTAGCTCACTTACATCTGTCTGTGAATATCAACGCCTAGAGTAATCTGGTGAAATATCCACTTCATGGGGCACAAAATGCGTAACTAAATTAAGGAATATGGTTCTGAGATAACTCCGATATGAAAATATTAAGAAATTGTGCACCACTGTCCAGCAGGAGAAATTCGAAGATTGGCTGTATGGGAGGCCACAAGCAATTGCATCGATAAAATACGCACCATTCCCCTCTTGTGCAGAGAGAGATCTCCCTCAGCCTAAAAAACGTACTGCCACAGAGAGAGAGTGGTTAACCTTGCACTGCAGTACCAAAACGTAATATAAAATTAATTGTTAACTGTTGCCTTAGGTCACAGATTGCAGTCACACATAGGTAAACATTTCGGATGTGTGCCGTTGTGTGGCTGATAAATGAAAATAATTTGTCAGTAAAAGATTTATGTTATAAGAAAGAGAAAATAATTGTGGGACGACTAAATATCTTAACTGTTTATGAATTTCTTCGAGTAACGTTGTAACAAAAGTTTATTTTGGATATAGAAGGCTATTCCAGGAAAATAAAGCGCTAATATTCATTTTATAAATACCAGAAAGTCCGAGCCCTGAGTAGAATAGTGCTTTGTTCATGTTGACGTCGTGTCTGAAGCCGATACGAACTTTGGAGGGTACACAATAGGAGTCTGACATCGGGAAAGCAGTTACTTTGCGATGCAGTGTCAGCCCGTAACTGAGGTGGCGACGTAGTGTTAGTCTGTAACTGACAACAGACAACAGAGATAGGAGCAGGAGCCAACACTGCTCATTGCAAAGCAATCTAGACCACTGCCTTTGACGCCCACGCCTGTAGGCGTGGTGTCACCTCTCGCTGCGCCGGAGTTATCCCAGAGGGAGCTCAAGTGTGAGTGCGATTGAGCAAACGCGGCAAGGTATGTAGAACAAGTAGTTGTTGTGTGGAATTTGCTCGAAGGGATATTGCCAAAGTTTTGTTCTAGGTTTGCCTAAGCTTTGGGGTCACGCCAAGTTGTCTGAAAATTTCTTGACGTCAAAGCGACAGTGGGACACGGCCAGCTTGAATCCTACAACGATGAGCTGTAAGTGTAATTTTACACAAAGCTTGCAGTCTGGTGAAATGGCAATTGTGATTGTTATACTTCATCTCCTCTAATTTCATTGATCACATGACAATCCAGACAGCTCATCAGTCAAAGTTCTATGTTTTCTGGTGTGCGTCAAATTTCTTCATCGACTGAAAATATTAAATTCAATTTATAGACAACTTGTTCTGCTTTGAACAGCGTGGGAAGGAAAAGATAATAACATACGATAAAGAGAGATGCAGATGATGATGATGGGGTATGGTTTGGGGCGCTCAACTGTGTGGTCATCAGCTCTCGCACAAAGCCCAATTTTTTTTTTTTTTTTTTTTTTTTACGCAGTGCAAGTTTTTGCATAGTCAAATCTAGCCAACGTTACGAACGATTATTATGATGATGAAATGATGAGGACAACACAAACAGACAACACAATAGATTTTCTCTGCCCAGTCCCTGGCAGAGAAAGTCTCCAACCCGGCCGGAAATCGAGCCCAGGAGCCCGGGATCCAGAGGTAGCAAAGTTAGCCACTAGACCACGAGCTGCAGACGAAGGGATGCAGACTTTTATAGCCGTCTAATGTAAGTCTCGTTGACTTTACCTATACGTATTATAAAAATGAATGTACGTATAAAGTTAGTGTGTACGTATGTATGTTCTACTTGTCCTCCTGAACAACCTGACTGATTTCAAGCTAACCTACAACACGTAACACTTACCGTCTGTAGAGAATGGTGGTGTAGTTAAGAACCTCATAGCTATCAAAGGGGTGGAGGTCAGGTTGGAAACGCAGTGTAGACCACGATACGTGTGCGGCCGTATGTTATTCATCCAGTATATGAGAATGAGACCACTTAGTGACTAGCAATAAACTTTACATATAATTTCTAACCGTTAAAGTACTTCTCCTCCCTGACACTCCGCAAGATGTGGCGAAAGGAATAAAATCTACAATTTACTACGTTTTCGCTGTTCAGGCGTAAAACTGCCACATGAAGTATGAGTTTCAGTTTATCACTTCTTCGCTACTACATTTATTCGCATCAAAATTCACAGACGGTATCCACACATGGTACTGAGTGTACATACAAAAAGATATCATTACAAGACACACAGTTAAGAATATTTTCTTCTCTGATTGATATGATGAGGCAAGCAACGAACCTCTCCTGTATGCCAAACTTTTCATCTCAGAGTGGCACTAGCAAAATACCTTCTCAATTCTTTTGCTGTTTGTATTCCAATTTCCGTTTTTCTCTGCAGTTTTTACCCTCTATAGCCCATCTAATACAATTAAAGTTATTCCATGATCTCTTAACAGATGTTTTACTATTCTGTCCCTCCTTCTTGTCAATGTTTCCCATACATTGTTTCCTCGTCAATTCCGATTCTACGGGGAACTCGGCGTTTTTTACCCTATCAGTCCACCTAAATTTCAACATTCTTCCTTAGCTGAGTATCTCAAATGCTTCGATTCTCTATTCCTTTTCCCCCACAGCCCATGTTTCACTACCACACAATACTGTACTCCAAAAGTAAATTTTCAGAAATTTCTTACCAAAGTAAGGCCTATGTTTAAAAACATTAAATTTCTCTTGGCCAGTTGTAACCCCTCTAGAAGTGGTAGTTTGGTTTCGTATTTCCTCCGTGCACTCCGTTCATCTTGGATTATTTTGTTGTGTACATATCAGACCTAAGTAACTTCATCACTTCGTGATCCCCAATCCTGGTGTTACGTATCTCACTAATCTCATTCGTGCTGCTTCTCATTACGTTCGTTTTTCTTCGGTTTACTCTCAGTCCATTTTCTGTACCCAATAGAAAGTTCATTCCATCCTCTCTGAAAGTGAAGAATAATTACAGGTTCCTGTTCATCCCTGCTACCACTCCTATACTTATTTTTCACTTCCACCGAGGAGTACGTGGAGATGAAGAGAGAGAGAGAGAGAGGGTGAGAGACAGAAGAAGATGTGGAAAGATTGTGTGTGGAGGAGGTAGACGGGTGTTTGAGGAGATAGACAGAGAGAGAGAGAGAGAGAGAGAGAGAGAGAGAAGGAGGGAAGTGGGAGATGGACTAACAGAACATCGGAAGAAATATATATGTCGGCAACACCAGGTACTCAATTAGTTATGTATGTGTGGGATTGTCAAGTTAAGGGGCGCTCTAGATTAATAAAGAAACAGAAATACCACTTCAAAAGTTAAGATGCTATTGTCAAACATTTATTGTGATAATCCGATTCATAAAACTGTGAGGTTGGCAATGTGTTTTACTGAAACTGGTCATCACAATAAATTCTGTACAATAGCGATCTTCGCTGTTTGAAGCTGTACTTAGGTTTCTACTCAGCTAGTATTTATGAAGTCACCGTTGAGTGGCTGAGGTCTCCTACATATGACTGCTGTGATGCGTCTCTTAAACTCTTCTGCAGTTAAAAAAAAATTGAAATACATTCTTCCAATAAAGTTGATTTCAATCTCCTCTGTGAACTTTGATACATTGAAATCATGAACAACTATTGCTTCAGTTTTCAATTTTTAATAAATATTAACTGATATTATAAGCTTTGTACATTAAAATCGACAAGTGTAGCTGATACGAGTAAATGGTACACAGTCCAACTACATTAATGTAAAATGGCGAATCTCGATAAAGTGATGTCAACGTTGCCACTCAGCATATAGTGGAGATGTTGAGTCTTAACAGGCATAATAAAATGTCTGCTAGGCCCTTCCTCATCACCATTCCCCAAACCCACCAACGCACAAGTTAACCTTAAATCCCCAATCGAACACCTAAAAACTGATCCCGAATTTACAATCATACCTTCTGAGGAAGGCTTCACCACTGTCGCCATGAGCTACAAGGATTATCTGACGGAACGACTCCACCAGCTGTCAGATTCTTCCGCCAACAAACTCCGACAAAATGACCTAATTGCAGAGTTCCAGCAGGATATCCAATTTCTCTTCAAATCCCTAGCCCCATCCCAGGAGCTCTTCCTAGCATCTGTCTCTCTCCTCACCACTGCCACTACCCGCACTCCTGCCTTCTACATGCTTCCTTGCCCTCCATCTAAGATCTCGACTGGACCTAGCTGCCCTACCCTCTCCTCGCCTTGTTCCTGTATGATCCCACAAGCAGCACATTACCGTCGCCCACTCCTGCCTTTCTATATCTTCTCACCACCCATACTGCTTCTCCCACTATTCTTTGGCTTCGACAACCAGAGATATTTGGTCATATAGGTATGAGCTGTTTTTGAGTGAATGTGTGTTTGCATGTTCGCTAATTCAGAGGAAGATATTTTGGTTGAATGTCTATTTGTTTAGCAAGCTTTTTGTTGCGACAGTCTTTTTGCTGTGCCTGTCTGCGGCTCAACAGGTACACTATATGGCGTGTAGGATTATATCTGTTTCAAAATACTGACAATATTCCTTCCTGGGATTTTTGAATTACGATAAATGTCTAACAGATAAAACAAGTGCAGAATATTGGCATTGCTCTGAGTGACGATGGTCTTTGATGCATTACACCTTGTAGACTGACTTTCAACAGCTTGCTCAGTCTTCGATAGGCCACTCATTCACCCCATAATTAGCTGTTATATGCAATGAAAAAATACAGTTTCTGTAGCTTCTTAACAAACACATTTTAATATATAATGCATCTTGTAACACAGTTTGTGCAGACAGTGTGCTAACGTACAACCCCACATGCGTTTTTATAGTCCACTATTTGTGGAGGCAATGCACTAGATAATTTGCTGGCTTAACTCGTCCTTTTCCTTTTGTCACTTGGGTAGCTTGTATATGGTCCCAATGTAGCCACCAAAACGAAATTATACATAAATAAGTAAAATGAATTGATAAATCTTGTAAGATTAATGATGCTGATGAAACTAGTGTTGCATTTTTGAACTAAATAAGTATATATTGAATATTAATTACACAAGTCTGAATGGTGCCCTCACATGCATACTTACTCAGTTGAAAACGAAACAATAAATATCTTTATTTAGTGAAAGCAGATTGTTGCATGACGACAAAGTTTTTATTTACACTGTAATTCACTAAAACTAACAGCGAATAGTCAGAGAACGAAAGTGCCGGTGGACAGTATCAAATTCCAACGACAAATAAACTTCGTTATCCCGAATAATCACTTCGCAATATTCAATAAGTCCTCAAACACGTGATTATGTATATAAGCTGCAGTAAATAGTCATAGTTCTCAGCTGCTCCGTGTCTCATTAAATAAGATAAAAGTTCCTATATTCACAGAAAGTCAATCATCGTAACACATTCCGATGATTTAAGTTCAATAAAACCTTACATCAGGAATTCACGTTCGCAAATTTACTTAAAATTCACTGTAATGTAATGCGTTTACCAAATGTGTGGTTGCTCATAAACATAGCTCTTCGAAAAGCGTCGACTCACCAATACTGACCAACACGAGGGACATTAAAGTTCACTATCACCAATATAGCTGACAAAAGATGCCATAATACACCCCATCCACCTGCAATATTTTCTATGAGGTCTCACACTACTGGCTAGAGTTAGACAATTAAACAGTAAACAACTTCCGAACTTAAAGTTCATTAAACATACTCCTAATGTACTACAATATGGAGAAAATTGTATTTATCATTTTACAATCTATCATTAAAAATCAACACAGTATTTCACAAGTTGTTAACAAAACTAATGAAACATACCTACATTTGGCCGGCCGCGATGGGTGAGCGGTTCTAAGCGCTTCAGTCCGGAACCGTGCGGCTGCTACGGTCGCACGTCCGAATCCTGCCTCGGGAATGGATGTGTGTGATGTCCTTAGGTTAGTTAGGTTTATGTAGCTCTAGGTTCTAGGGGACTGATGACCTGAGATGTTAAGTCCGCTCAGAGCCATTTGAACCATACCTACATTTGGTCCTGCAACATGACAAAACAATGGCAAATGGAAATGAAATAGTAAATAGTGATTACTTATCCCCTAGGAATACCAGGTAGCGATCTGGGAATCTCTTGCTGCTTCCATATTACATGTAACTGTAGAGGATTTATAGAGTTATCACATACCTATTTCCAATACGTAATGTATGTCTGATTCTAAACGCAGTTATTGTGCTGTGTACTGCTTCAGCCTTTCATAAGTGATGTAGCCATTATTAGTTTTATAATTTGTCACAATTAAAAACAGTACTAATCCTCTAACTTCGTTTTAATTGCAATGATCTCGTATCATCATTGCGTTTTTTTAGTATACTTGTTTTTTTGTATCATGTTTGTAGGGTCTGTAATACAATATCAAAGAGAATTTATAATATTCATCTTTAATTTCCTCCTTCTTAGGTACCATTGTGCCGTATCCTATCATCAGGCAGAACTGATGTTCTGGGCCTCTGGAAGAAACTGCACCTGGAGCACAGGTATATGCATGTCTCGAGTTTCTCTCTTACATTGCTCGTTACATCCACTCAGTTGGATGGATGATGTTAGCCAACAAATACTCAACACTACCTCCACCCAACCAACTGGCGCCTTGTAATGTCACAACACCCACGCTTCAAACTAGATTTACTTCCTTAATTGCAATACGAAGTAGTACCAGTTTTCATTGAAATAATTCGAATTGCTACAAGTGCCTCTCATTGTACCGTAACTTGTCATAAATTTCGTGGTGAATGGGTCAGCATCAGTACTACGTGGAAAAAGTAAATAAACATGAAGTTCATCTTAAAACATCATGGACAAAACTTATCTACACAAACAGTAGTTATTATGAATTAAAATAAATCTCTGAGGAAAACAGCTCAATTCATCCGCTTATAAAAATGGAAAGCAGTAGCAAATTAGAATTCTTTCTCTGCCCATGGCATTTCACCATTCAAGGATATTGTTAGACTTGATCATTGCGCATGGACTCACCCACAAAATCCCAGAGTCGTTGGTGTTGTCCAATAATGACGCCAGATTATTGCGACCAGTAGCTTGAAAGTAAACTTCATCAGTGCTGTCGTTACTTATTCCTCCATTCTGATCTGTGTACAGCCAGACAAGTTCTGTGAAACCTCCCACAAACTGAAGTAAATCCTGTCTAACAGTCATACAAATGACACCAATGAAAGAAAATTCATTCTGTTGACTCTGGGAGCACGCAATGAGCATGGTATTTCTGCCCATCCCTCAGGTCACCTTGTATCTACTGTACAGTTAGTGCTCCAGAGGGAGACAAAGGCAAATTGCAGTTTTTAAAATTTAAACCATGTCATCATTAATGTAAATATTATGAGCTATTGCATCTATGTTAGAAAGCTTAGGAACTTGCATTTCATGTATGCTTCTGGTACTGCAACAATAAATGTCAAACAAATAAATTAAATCCTGGATATCCTGGATGACTGCCAGATTAATAATAAACTTAAAAAAAATATTAAAATAGCAGACCACACGCTAATGACAACCATAATTGTAAGAAATTCACATTACATTAAAATATATGTAAATAATTCGACAATATACCACTATTAACTCAAGATCTAATTTTAGTTGAACTACAATTAGGAATCTCACCTACACTATCTATACTCAACATACAGGTGCCCTTCTTCACGCCTCGATCGCTCATTAGCATCCTTTTCACATACCTTATAATCTATATGCATTCCCAGTAACTAAACACCCTCAAAGTACACTCACATATTTACTGAAAAGTAAATCATTCATGTTACCCAGTATTACTACCCTCATTCAGATGAAACCTGCACAGCTCTCACACTTATATATTAGATAGTATACACGAGTGAACTATCGTAGATGATATCCACAAAAGAAAAACAATCACAAAAACACACAACAGTAAAAAAACATATGAGCATAAATCTGAAATATGGTGATCTTACACCTCCTCACACTGGTTTTGTTCCATGTTAATGTGATTTTCTATACAATGGTTTTCTTATATCTACCAACTTCAAATTTTGGTATCTTTACTTCACTATACTGTAAAAGGCATATTTATATAACAAAGCCAGTCCCAAAATGATGTCTAAAGCTAAACCAGGAATAAGAGAATTAATAGTGTAACAGCAATCTTCAAGTCTAGCCGTTTTTCTCTCTCAGCTGATGTACTGCATGGATTATTTTTACAGCCTGTCTATTCAGTTTAGTGGACTTAATTACCTTGCTTTTGCCATCAAATAAATTTGGATCGGAGGACATACTGTTCACGTGTTGGCTGTAAATGATATATCTTTGTTAATGAGATGCATCAGTAGAATGAGAAGCATTATCATTCGTATTTTTCATTTTACAGTTTTATTAGGTAAACCTATTCAATTTTACACATAACACTGGTTGATGCTCAGAAACATTTAATCAAGTACTTGATGGGTGCGTTCCGCTCATTAATACATTACAAGTCTATCTAAACTTTTATTGGGTCAGATTGATAGAATGTTCTTTAGACAATGTAGTCGGTGAAGATAACGAACTGGAAATAAATTTTCAGTGCTTCCATCCTCCCTGACTAGAGTTAAAAAGCTGCCATACTTCAAAATTCTAGTCCTTGATTTTGATCTGCCCTATCGTCAGGTCGGCAAAGAACTTGTGCCAATCTGGTGGATACCCGTCTTCACTATAAGGACGTTGGCCACTGTGTGATCACATCGTTCTAAAACACATCGTTTGCTGTATGATGAGGAGGCCTTTCAACGTAACGTGGCTTCTGTTAAAAATTTCATCTTTTCTATTATACCCTCCAATTACTCCAGAAATAATTCACTCCCTGTATTAAGAAAAGTAAAAAAACAAATGTAAAAATCCCAACCTGTAAACATATGTTGATAATTTTACGTTAAATCCTAATCCTCGTCGTAGGAGTGTTTCAGCTGCTTATACACCTCGAAGTTGTCCAAAACCAGCTTCGACTGGCTATCTTCGAATCGCCGCCGCCCACACATTTCCGAGTCGACAACTGTAGCTATCACACTGTGTTGTAAGAAGTTTACTGTCCCATTAAGTTTGCAGAGTTCACTTAGGTGAACACTATCTGAGAGAGGCGAGGAGATGTTGAAGGTGCCCCAGGCCCCGAATGAGAGCAATTTTTATTATTTGAATTTTACAGGGTCCAGCTATTTTGTCTGTCACCTTTCAGCTGGTGCGACAACAGCAGAAAATTCACGACGGAGTAGGCCGAATCTCCGTCAGCAAAGCTGCCTTGTCAGTCAAATCACCTCGCCAGATCACATGAATGGTGAGGCTGAGGGTTCTAGGAGACGCAACCGAAAAATATCTCTCTTTTATTTTCCGAGCCGCCGTCTAGAACAGACACTAAATGGCTTAGCACCCTCGTCTTTCAATTTTCTCATTTCCTTCGAGACGTCTCTGGGGCTACTGGAGTTATCTTCTCTCGTCTTTCTGGCAACAATCATGATGCAATTTCCACTCAGCTCCCCTCTCCAACCCATGATAAAATAAACTGATACGGTTTCTTTTTCTAAACCTGAGCCCCGTAAACTAGTTACAGGCCCAATGACGCCTCTCAGTCCTGACTAGATCTCTTAGGTGATGTTGCATTCATTATAACCTACCCACAGCTTCTGACGTCCTACAATGGCATCCATATTGGATATAGCAATGTATCTCCTTTCTCCTCCTTTCTTTAAATAGTATTTTGGTTGCCTATTATCATCAGCCTGCCGGCTCGTGTTTATTTAGTAGTTATTTGCCCCCAGCAAATCTTAAATGAGGCACTAGTTAGCTTCCAGATGGCCTGCCCTGAAAATTTCCACCTCACAGTACTTCTTGTCTTCGCCTTCCTCAGACGTCCTCTTCTCTGATGAAAAGTCTCCCTTCTTCCTCTATAACTCTTGTGCTCTCTTCACTGTAAATCTGTACAGTCCCTCTCTTGATCACTGTGTCCGTTTCTGTCACCTTTCGATCTGTTGCCAGAATAACTATTAAAATTTTATTACTGTGAACAGTGCCATGATTTGCATTATTTGTACCCCCATTACGGTGTGTCTATCTTGGCCTTGCAGCACAAAGTCTGGGTCACCATTTCAATAAAATTCGAGAATTCCGACTCAGAATCAGTAGAAGTGTGAAAAAATTCTCCAGCAATGATTTTAATGGCCTAATTTCATCAGCACCCGCAACGGTGGGTCTAAGTGAATCAATTCCCTGACTCAATATTTCCTCATTCCTCCTCTTCTACTTTTGTAACTTTGTCCACTAAAAAAATCGCTTTGAAATCAGTATTGGCTTACCCAAAGTAAGGGTAAAAGTATCATAAACAGCGAACTTTTCAGAATTTTATTCAGCCTCTGTCTGAGCTCCCACATCTGCTGGCATCTACACAAATTTTACGTCACTCAGGCGATGTACGAATCTATCTCTGCACGAAATCTACTGGATGACATTTATTTTCGAAAATGAAACGTTTCGTGCACAGCCACTACCCATCGAGATATCCCACCTGCATGTCTGGCAGCTGCGTGGCTTTTACTTACTTTTAATTCACTTATGTTCCTCGCTCTGTGTTTTTGTCCTAACCTTTCATTATAATTCCTTATGCCTCGATGGCAGTCCACTACCAATGATACTAAAAAAGCAAGTACATTTAATTACCTCGTATTCTGTAGCAAATAACATTTGAAGATGTTACAGGCTCCAAGAGAATTGCAGGCGAAAGTGAAATTGCTGATATTTAACTTTTTATTCTAGAGAGTGGTGACTGAGGAGAAATCTCGGACTGGTACATCACAACGTGCACTAACAGATTTTAATTCTACATGTACCTCTAATCATACCTTTTACACTTCTGTTATTGTGCGTCCCTGAAGATCACTCGCACCGTTTCCTTTGCTAGTATTCCCTTTTCTACATTATCATCGATACGTGGTACTTACTGGAATTAAGGAAAACGTGGAAGGAAGGACCCACCAATATAACTACTTTTTCAAACCACCTGTTTAAATAATAATACATTAACTGTGTTTTACAGATAATCGAAGCATTTAAGCATAAAATTTTCTTTAACAAAATGAACATATTTGCAAAATTCTTTTGAACTCAAACCTTAACTTGAATAAGCTTTCAATCTTTGCAAAAGAAATCTGAAGTGCTGTATTGCAAAACAGCGAAAAATATGACAATGATTACAAGACGGCCAGATTTGCAGCCGTTGTCGAGTGAAACAGCACTGGACACAGTGTCTTAGTAAATGTCCTTCTGCAACACATGAAAAGCATATAAGCATCACTGAAGACAAGAATGATTCACTCACTCAAAACAGGGGATTAAACTTTTAACTCGTAAGCTGTATTTCGAAATGTTCGGCGTTAAGACGCGCACCTGCGCTCAAAGGTTGAACGGATTAGCAAACAATACGACAATAATAAAGCTTACTTCAAAGCAACCAACCTCTTAATTTTAATTTTCAACCAAGGTGCGACTGGGTAGCAACCCGTCCCTTATGACAATTTTATTTTGACTAAAGCCCTGGTGACCGTTGGTTGTTAATATTTTCAAAGTTAAAGCGATTGTCAGTTTTTGAGACCGCTCTGAAGGATCTTTTTAAAACATTGCCTGTGAACACTTGTTACAAGAGAACTCACTCGGCGGAACTACAAGATCCAGCTAAAAAATATCAATAATGATCCGGCCTTTCAAGCACAGAAATGAACAGCTTAGTAGAACAGCTTGTTCAGATTATGACTAATGACTGAGATATGCAATTAACAATCAAGGAATTCAACCGGTTAACAGCTAAATCTGATCACTCTTTGTTTAACGGCAACCCGTGCGTTAGTACAAATGTTCCTGCTATATTTAGGTCCAAGAATTGATATTAATGATCGGGTACAAACCAGAAAGGAAAGGCCATAAAATTTTTTTTTTTTTTTTGGTCATCAGTCTTCTGACTGGTTTGATGCGGTCTGCCACGAATTCCTATCCTGTGCCAGTATCTTCATCTCAGACTAGCATTTGCAGCCTCCTACGTCCTGAATTATTTGCTGTCTTCCTCTACAGTTTTTGCCCTCTACAGCTCCCTCTAGTACAATGGAAGTCATTCCCTCATGTGTTAACTGATATCCTGTCATCCTGTCCCTTCTCCTTATCAGTTCAGATGGTTCAAATGGCTCTGACAAGGGAACCTCCCCATCGCACCCCTCTCAGATTTAGTTATAAGTTGGCACAGTGGATAGGTCATGAAAACCTGAACACTGATAAATCAAGAAAACAGGAAGAAGTTGTGTGGAACTGTGAAAAAAATAAGCAAAATACACAAACTGTGTAGTCCATGGTAAGATAGGCAACATCAAGGACACTCTGAACTCACGAGCGCCGTGGTCCCGTGGTTATCGTGAGCAGCTGCGGAACGGGAGGTCCGTGGTTCAAATCTTCGCTCGAGTGAAAAGTTCACTTTTTTTTATTTTCGCAAAGTTATGATCTGTCCGTTCGTTCATTGACGTCCTGTTCACTGTAATAAGTTTAGTGTCGGTGTTTTGTGACCGCACCGCAAAACCGTGCGGTTAGTAGACGAAAGGACGTGCCTCTCCAATGGGAACCGAAAACATTTGATCGTAAGGTCATAGGTCAACCGATGCCTCCACAGGTAAACACGTCTGATATATTCTATACGACACTGGTGACGGCATGTGCGTCACATGACAGGAATATCTTGTCGACCCACCTAACTTCTACACTTCGCGAATGGGTAAAAAGAGTCTTCTACTTTGCCCGATTTAGGTTTTCTTGTGGATGTGATAATCACTCCCAAAAAGTGATGAAAACATATGAGTTTGTCAGATAATAGTCTGAAAATAAAAAATTAAACTTCTCACTCGAGGGAAGACTTGGACCAAGGACCTCTCGTTCCGCATATGCTCACACTAACCACGGCGCTCCTGATCCCACACTGTCCATGATGTTGCCTATCTTACCATGGACTACTCAGTTTGTATATTTTGCTTATTTTTTCATAGTTCCACACAACTTCTTCCTGTTTTCTCGAATGATCTGTGTTCAGTTTTTCAAGGCCTATCCACTGGGCCAACATATAACTAAATCTGAGGGGGGTGCGATGGTGAGGTTCCCTTGTGAGCACTATGGGACTTAACATCTGAGGTCATCTGTCCCATAGAGCTTAGAACTGCTTAAACCTAACTAACCTAAGGTCATGACACACATCCATGGCCGAGGCAGGATTCGAACCTGCGACCGTAGCGGTCGCCGGCTCCTTATCAGTGTTTTCCACATATTTCTTTCCTCTCCAATTCTGCGCACAACCCCCTCATTCCTTACGTTGTCAGTCCACCTAATTTTCAACATTTGTCTGTAGCACCACATCTCAAATGCTTGGATTCTCATCTGTTGTGGTTTTCCCACAGTTCATGTTTCACAACCATACAATGCTGTACTCCAGACGTACATTCTCACAAATTTCTTCCTCAAATTAAGACCGATTTTAGATATTAGTAGACTTCTCTTGGCCAGGAGCGCACTTTTTGCCATTGCTAGTCTGCTTTTGATGTCCTCCTTGCTCCGTTTGTCACTGGTTATTTTACTGCCTACGTAGGATCATGTAATAGGGGGAAATATTTTCAAACGGCCACTAGTGTCTTAATACAATACTACCGCCTGTATTTACGACCAAAGAGCCTATCGAGTAAAACTCTGAGGATCGGATACTAATCAGAAAGTAATAAGGAGGGCAGGTAGGCAATGAAACAAATCATCACGAGGATTAAAGAACGTTACCCCCCTTTATCAGCAAGCAGTTCCATGGATACCCGGTGTGTCGCAGCGGCTACTAAGTGGGCCCGGTGAAAGCCAGGTAGAAGAGGGCAGCCAGGCCACGAACCGCCGTCCGACACGAATGTTGCCAACCAACCGACGGTATGCCTGCCTGCTGCTTGTAGTCGACGCTGACATCTGTGAAATAACAGCTATGAGTTGGCAGCCTTGTCGCCCGCTACGGCCACTTTTTGCCTGCTCTGTTACGAGATAAGTAATTTAGCTAGTAATTAATCGATTTTGCTGTATATTCTATAGTATTTACCTGCATTAGTATGAGACATACGTGATAAATTAAAGGTTTTTATTTGCGTCTGAATAAGATAAGCGAAGTTTCTGTTTAGGACAGTTTCAGGTGTACACAAACGTTTGTTTACATTCTTAACTGACGTTAAATACGCGTGATTATCAATCAAGTCAGTGCACAATACTCAATATTTACGTTTACTAATGTCATTTATTTCATTTGGTTAAATTTCGCTCATGTATTATTTCATATCAGATGCAGCCAACATACCGCAATTGTATTCCTCATTCTAGAGATATTGGTTTTTGTTTCTAGCAGACGTATCGCACGCGACATGCACAATTCTGTCCCTGATCATTGGGAAGGAAGTGGTTGTCGCTACCGTCATACTTCATAAACTATTCAAGATATCGAGTCGATGTTTTTGCAAAAGACAGCACGCAAAGTAGTATACATATTTAGTCGTATGATTAATATTGTAAACTTTTTCATTCACTGTGATTTTGAAGATATACACCTTTTCCTATGGAACGATGTACTTTTCTTGTAGATTTTATATATCTCGTCAAAGAAGAATACAGCAGTATGTCACACGTTAATATTTACTATGTTGTAAGTGGGCTACTGAGCTTTGTTCGAAACCTGTTGTTATGTCACAAGACCTAATCGCTCTGTAGATACATTTTTTTTAGTTTACATCGAGACGGCTTGCAGTTTAAAACAAAAAATGGCTCTGAGCACTATGGGACATAATATCTGTGGTCATCAGTCCCCTACAACTTAGAACTACTTAAACCCAACTAACCTAAAGACATCACACACATCCATGCCCGAGGCAGGATTCGAACCTGCGACCGTAGCAGTCACGCGATTCCGGACTGAAGTGCCTAGAACCGCTCGGCCACACCGGGCGGCTGCAGTTTTAAAACCTTTAAAATGTTGTAAATTCAAATGTGACCACATCACTATTTATTTCAAGAATTCTTCGGTAAAAACGGTCGTTTGATGCACCTCTCCACAGTAGTGCCAAATCTTCACCTCTGCAAAACTACAGCAACGTACATCCATTTGAACCTGGCTACGGTACTCAAGTCTTGGACCCCCTCTACAATTTCTAACACCCAAACATCTTAACATCCTACAATATCTCATATCAACAGTCCCATGTTAGTCAATCTGTGCCATAAATTCCTTTCTCCCCCCTTCGATTCAGTATATCTTCATTAGTTATGTGTTCCACCCAACAATTTTCGGCGTTATTCTGTAGTAGCACATCTCCAAAGCTTCTATTTGGTTCGTCATTGAAGTGTTTTATCGTCAATGTTTCACGTTCATACAAGTATACTCTTGAGACATATACTTTCGGAAAAGCCTTTCTAACACTTATATTTACGTTAGAATTTAACGAATACATCTTTTTCAGAAATGTTTCTCTTGCATTTTATATCATCTCTAATTCTGAGTTCTGAATTAACGCTTCCCTTTCAAGTCCTTCAAGCTTTACAATTGAATTTTGGTTTCTGTGAAACAACGTGTGGTCTGCAGGGCCTGTGAGAGCTGAATATCATCATTTCTGTGGAAGTTAAACTGGTGACCCTGTATTTTATCCCTTCTGCCTTCAGAGTATCAGTGAGTGTTATCCGGTCAAGTTCGTGATATTTTTATCCAAATCTATAAATGCTGTGAATGTAGGTTTGCCCTTTATCATTCTATATCTTAAGTTAAGTTAGAGAATCATTATTGCCTCGCATGTTCAAATATTTCACAAGAATGTAACATTTTGTTTAGTTTCGTTTATACAGCCTCCCCTCCCTCTCCACCTCCATGTTCCCTCCATATTCCAGTCTTCGCTTCTGATGATGATGATGATGATGTTTGGTTTGTGGGGCGCTCAACTGCGTGGTTATCAGCGCCCGTACAATTATCCAATCTTTGCTCAGTCCAATTTCGCCACTTTCCTGGATGATGATGAAATGATGAGGACAACACAAACACCCAGTCATCTCGAGGCAGGTGAAAATCCCTGACCCCGCCGGGAATCGAACCCGGGACCCCGTGCTCGGGAAGCGAGAACGCTACCGCGAGACCACGAGCGGAGGACCCTTCGCTTCTTCATGAAGATTTGGCTAGCCTACTGAACTCCTGATAGCCATAGAATTGTTTATCTTTGCACCAATTTTTTAATTTCACTTTCCTACATGTGGCACCCATCTTTCACATACATGCTTCTACGCCTTGCGTTTTCCTGCATCCATCCTCACTCTGCATTTTACACTTTCAGTCAATTTCAGTTCTTAAACGCCTGCATTCCCTTTGGATATTTAATTTGCTTCACTTTTATATTTATAACTGTTGACAACCTGTCTATTTATAATCCACAGTTCATAATCACTTAGTTATCGTCAGTCTGTAACTGCGCCTGGAATTTACTTACAGTTTAAAATCCGGCCTTGAAACTCTTCCTTCCGTTACACAAGGTGAAGCAGCTAAGTCAGGCTACCCGAGATATATCCAGATTAAATAAATATATCGATCTGAGTGGTCGCAAATACTCATTAACGTTTATAGTTGTCGAATAACTAGACCAAATTTTTCTCATAGAGATATACACATTTTTATACGGCATTTGAAAGAAGCTACTAAGGGAATTGCAACGACGTAACATGTAAATGATTGTTCAAATAGTATCAAGGTAACTGCATCGCACACGTCTTTCCCGCCATCATGAAAAGACGTTGCACAAACGTCTGTCCTATTAAACAAAATTTAACTCAAGTATGGTTCGTGAGTTCATTATCACGGTGTCATACCATGAATACTGCTACACGCTGTTAAGTGATTCTACAGAAACAATACTGGACACTGAATTTCGTCTGAAGTTGATGGTAGTACAGAAATGTTTTATAAGTCATTTCATGCCGTCGGGAATCATCTGTGTTTCCTAACAGATCTTTCGTTTTAGTTTTCGACACAGATAAAAGCATGGAAGTGTTATATTTGGTGCGTGTGCAGACCATTTTGCATATCCTGAACGACAGTTCCAGTGCTTTAGAAATGTTCTCTTAAGAGGGTTTGGCATTAATGTACGAAATGGGAGGGACATCCATCATTTGGTAGCAACCTCCCCTGCCCTCTTGAGACTGCCTTGTGTCCAGAGGGATGTGTTCCAGTAACTGAGGTACCAGCGTATCTTAGGAACCGTAGAAACTTCAGTTATTTTCGTTCCCGTCAATAAAACAGGGACCACGACGTGGGTCTTGAAAAACATATAACAAACTTTGATAGACCAAGAGCGTAGGTTTTATCCACTTCTTTGTGTAAGCGTGGTTTTTAACTGGTTGTTGAAGACTGGCTTTCTCATGCTCTGTAAATGATGCTTCTTCATTTAAAAAAAGTTTGCATAGATACGTCTCATCACATTGCACTTTTCGAAGATAACAATGGGAGAGCTAGAATCGAGCAATAGATGCAGTGAAATGTGAAGAGGATGAAATACGATGAAATCTCTCGTTCACATAAGACTCGTTTGGTTATTCCCTCTCGTTCTTCCTAGATACCTCTTGGCAACATATACATTATGTGTTACTGCTGCTAAAATGTTACTTTCGTTTCTTTCAACAGTTGATCTTCTTTTTCGTTGCAGTATTTTATTCTCCACATTCGCAGTTTCTATGATTTTTGAATAAAGTTCGCAAAGGCAGATCGTGCACACTAGGCACGATCTGGATACTCTTCAGCATACAATATCACCGCTGATCCAATAGTTTGGCGATATTGGTCACAAACGATATTCAATTCGTCGACTGTCGTATACAATGTACATGTCACAGTTGCTACAAAAGGTCCAATAGTTTGACGATATTTGTCACAAACGATATTCACTTTGTCGACTGTTGTATACAAGGTGGTCGGAAATTCCCGTTACAAACTTCTAGGACATGTAGAGAGTACTGATTAAATAACATTTTGAATAGGAACCCATGTCCGGAAAAGTCTCGTTTCCGTTCTACGACAGTTTCAATGCAGGTGATTATCTCATCCACACCCACGTGGGGAATGTACTTAGGCGTGACCCAGTACAATTGTTGCAATCCATTTGAAAAGAATACTGACTTGTTCCGTTATTACCTACGCATTTGCATTACAACCTACACCTTATGGTTTACATTAGTCGACAACAACAAGAACCCAGCATCTACGGTACCAGCCGCAACGTACCGATGCATTACAACAGCGCACGATGTGGCGACCACCATCGTTACTACACACATTGTACCCCCTGAATCATGTCCTGGTACACTCTCTCCATCCCACATGGTGTCTTTTCAATGTCTTGTGCAGCGGCCAGAACTCGTACCAGCAGATCTTCCTCTGTCTCTACAGGTGTCTCATAAATTAGGCTCTTCATACTACCCCACAAGAAGTAGTCCATGGCGGTTAAATCCGGCGATCGTGGCGGCCACGCGGTTGGAACACCACGACCTATCCATCTTTCACCATATCATCTGCTGAGATGTCACCGGACGGCCAGTTAAAGGTGAGATGGTGCTCCATCATGCTGAAACCACATTTCTTGAAGGACATTCAATGGCACATCTTCCAAGAACGGGTCCATTACGTGTCGTAGGAAGACTAAGTATGCGGGACCCATGAGCTTGGATGGAAGGAGGTATGGTCCAATCACATGACCGTCCAGAATACCTGGCGACACGTTAATTCCAAACCTGTCTTGAAATCCCTGAACATGCGTGGCATGAGGGTTTTCGTCCTCCCAGACATGGCTTTTTCTTGCATTCAGGACATTATCCCTTGTGAACCTACATTCATCTGTGAAGAGAACTCGACGTGGAAACAGGGGCGTGTCGATGCAACGGTGCAGAAACCATGTGCAGAAGGCGACGCGTTGTGGAACGTCTGCTGGACCCATAGCGTGTACCCTCTGTCAGTAGCACGGATATAATTGTTACTCATGCAGGACGTGCAAGACGGTACTGTGACTAACAGCCATTGCACGCGCAATTGTTCGCGAACTCGTTGAAGCGCTATCTTCAATGATACGCAGTACACCTTCTTCAAATTCGGGAGTGCGGCGTCGCCGTGGAGCACCATGGTCCTGCCTCCTCACTGTGAAGTTACCCGTTTCTCGTAGCCGTTGTGTAACTTGGGCAAACAGTTTGTGCGATGGAGTGTGACGGTGTGGAAAACGTTCGTGATACAGCCGACCAGCAGCTCTCCCGTTACCTCCAGCTTCGCCATACACAAGGAGGATGTCTGTGTATTCCGCAAACGTGTACTGTACCATGTTTATCTGTGATGCACAGGTATTGCCTCGGTCTCACAGCAAAGCGGACAGTGACATCTGGGGATCGTTTGACGTAGTACACGTCATCGTGTCTACGCTGTTGCATACCAGGACAGGGAACTCTGAGACGTTTCTCTTGCCCTAAGTGACGTCGACGAGGTACACGTCTGAATTGAAACTGTCGTAGAACGGAAACGAAACGATTCCGGACATGGGATCCTATTCAAAATGTTCTGTACTCACTACCCTCTACATGTCCTAGAAGTTTGTAACGGGAATTTCCGACCACCCTGTGTAATGTGAATGTCACAACTCCTGCAACAGCAAAATACTGACTGATGAGTTTCAGGCACAAACGTAAACACAACATGTACACTACAACATGAATGAGGTTAGTTTACACTTGGTGTAACACGGCAGACATTCTTGGAACCTTTTCTACTCATGGTAAGTCTGAAACATTCCACTGGCTCCACGTCTATTCTATGTATGCAACTTTCTTTCCAGATTCGTAAACAAATGTTAAACGGTCGTTAAATTATGCTCTGTGCAAAATCCTACAAGGTGGCTTTCTCCATCATTCCTTTTAGGGAGCCCACGTTCACCTACTACTTTCCCTTTTCTTCATTTTCCTACTACCGATTCCAGTCTCTCGTGACATTTTAAGCTATTTTCTCCTTTAACAACACGCATCAAAGAAAGTTTGGCATCACCCAGTTTCACGGAACTCCTTAAGGTAGATGTTGGTTGCGGATATTGTATCACAGACAGAGTCCCTTTGACTGTTGAGAGATGTCACTGAACACGCCCAAAAATGTAAACAACCATTCATGAGCAGCGCCTATTAGAAGGAGGGGTCCGACAGACGATCAGTTCCAGACATTCCTCCAGGAAGGAGGTACGCGGATCGTGTTTTCCGTAGTTCAACCATGCCTAGACGGTCAATACTGTGGTTCGATCACGTCCACATTGTTAATTTGTGTCAGGTGTCTCGGAGTCAACCAAAGCGATGTTGTTAGGACATGGAGGAGATACAGAAAGACATGCCTCGCTCACATCGCCCAAGAGCTATTACTGTAGTGGATGATCGCTACCTACCAATTATGGCTCGGAGGAATCCTGACAGGCACGCCACCATGTTGAATAATGTTTTTCCTGCAGAAACAGGAAGTCGTGTTACGACTCAAACTGTGCTCAATAGGCTGCATGATTGGCAACTTCACTCCCGACGCCCATGGCGAGGTCCATCTTTGCAACCACGATAGCATGGAGTGTGGTAGAGATGGGCCCAACAACATGCCGAATGTACGGCTCAGGATTGTCATCACGTTCTCCTCACCGATGAGTGTCGCATGTGCCTTCAACCAGACAATCGTTGGAAACGTGTTTGGAGGCAACCCGGTCAGCATAAACGCCTTAGACACACTGTGCAGTGAGTGCAGCAAGATGGAGGCTCCTGATGTTGTGGGATGGCCCTATGTGGAGCCGACGTACACCGCTGGTGGTCACGGAAGGCGCCGTAGCGGCTGTACGATACGTGATGCCATCCTCCGACCGATACTGCAATCATAGCGGCAGCATATTGTCGAGGCATTCGTCTTCATGGACGACAATTGGTGTCCCCACCATGCACATCTTGCGAATGACTTCCTTCAGGATAACGACATGGCTCGATTAGAGTGGCCTAGCATGTTCTCCAGACATGAACCCTATCGTACATGCCTGGGATAGAATAAAAAGAGCTGTTTATGGGAGACATGATCTACCAACTGCTCTTAGGAATCCACGTCGAGTCGCCGATGAGGAGTAGGACAATCTGGACCAACTGTGCCCTGATTAACTTGATTATAGTATGCCACGATGAATAGAGGCATGCATCAAAGTAAGTAGACTTGCTACTATCAGAGGTACCGGTGTGTACAGCAGCTTGGATCACCACCTCTCAAGGCCTCGCTGTATGGTGGTACAACTTGCATTGTGTGGTTTCCATGAGCAACAAAAAGGGCGGAAATGATGTTAATGTTGATCTCAGTTCCAATTTCCTGTACAGGTTCCGGAACTCTTGGAACCGAGGTGATGCAAAATTTTTTTGACGTGTGTATATGAACAGTTTCTTTTGTCTCCTCATACATTATTTCAGGCTGGTAAGGAGTCCATACTAGATTATTGAACGAGTCATTGGGATTTTGTGTCTGAACATGCAGGCACTTTTTCAGTAATTGAGGATTTTCCGGGACTCCGTAAATAGATTTTATGATATCCATGAGTGCTGCCGGGATGGAATGTTTTTGGCTGTATGTACTCTTTGAGTACTGGGTATTGCGGTAATTGTACCATGAATCAGGTCTACGAGGGCAGAGATTTTTCATCAGTTGACAGAAGGTAGCCCATACTGCATGCTTCATTTTCAATAAATCCTCAGTATTATTTGTAATGGCCATACCACACTACTGCTGTAGTTCATCAATCATTTTGTCTGTCAGCCTGCATCTTATGGTTTTACCATCAGGAAGTATCTTATCTCTCAAACTCTGTTTTGACTTGTTCAACCTGGTGCCCAACCTCTTCTTGACATGACCTTTATAACACAGCAGTCCCGAGCATTCTATATAAACAATTACAGATTTTATTAGGTCTTCAGGTAATGCTCTTAAAAATTATAACATTTTCAACCGATGTACATTATAATTAAAAAGTCAAATAAAGTACTTCCCATGTGAGTTAAAAGTGATATTCATATACACTCCTGGAAATGGAAAAAAGAACACATTGACACCGATGTGTCAGACCCACCATACTTGCTCCGGACACTGCGAGAGGGCTGTACAAGCAATGATCACACGCACGGCACAGCGGACACACCAGGAACCGCGGTGTTGGCCGTCGAATGGCGCTAGCTGCGCAGCATTTGTGCACCGCCGCCGTCAGTGTCAGCCAGTTTGCCGTGGCATACGGAGCTCCATCGCAGTCTTTAACACTGGTAGCATGCCGCGACAGCGTGGACGTGAACCGTATGTGCAGTTGACGGACTTTGAGCGAGGGCGTATAGTGGGCATGCGGGAGGCCGGGTGGACGTACCGCCGAATTGCTCAACACGTGGGGCGTGAGGTCTCCACAGTACATCGATGTTGTCGCCAGTGGTCGGCGGAAGGTGCACGTGCCCGTCGACCTGGGACCGGACCGCAGCGACGCACGGATGCACGCCAAGACCGTAGGATCCTACGCAGTGCCGTAGGGGACCACACCGCCACTTCCCAGCAAATTAGGGACACTGTTGCTCCTGGGGTATCGGCGAGGACCATTCGCAACCGTCTCCATGAAGCTGGGCTACGGTCCCGCACACCGTTAGGCCGTCTTCCGCTCACGCCCCAACATCGTGCAGCCCGCCTCCAGTGGTGTGAATGGAGGGACGAATGGAGACGTGTCGTCTTCAGCGATGAGAGTCGCTTCTGCCTTGGTGCCAATGATGGTCGTATGCGTGTTTGTGCGCCGTGCAGGTGAGCGCCACAATCAGGACTGCATACGACCGAGGCACACAGGGCCAACATCCGGCATCATGGTGTGGGGAGCGATCTCCTACACTGGCCGTACACCACTGGTGATCGTCGAGGGGACACTGAATAGTGCACGGTACATCCAAACCGTCATCGAACCCATCGTTCTACCATTCCTAGACCGGCAAGGGAACTTGCTGTTCCAACAGGACAATACACGTCCGTATGTATCCCGTGCCACCCAACGTGCTCTAGAAGGTGTAAGTCAACTACCCTGGCCAGCAAGATCTCCGGATCTGTCCCCCATTGAGCATGTTTGGGACTGGATGAAGCGTCGTCTCACGCGGTCTGCACGTCCAGCACGAACGCTGGTCCAACTGAGGCGCCAGGTGGAAATGGCATGGCAAGCCGTTCCACAGGACTACATCCAGCATCTCTACGATCGTCTCCATGGGAGAATAGCAGCCTGCATTGCTGCGAAAGGTGGATATACACTGTACTAGTGCCGACATTGTGCATGCTCTGTTGCCTGTGTCTATGTGCCTGTGGTTCTGTCAGTGTGATCATGTGATGTATCTGACCCCAGGAATGTGTCAATAAAGTTTCCCCTTCCTGGGACAATGAATTCACGGTGTTCTTATTTCATTTTCCAGGAGTGTATATATCATTTTATTCGGAAGATTGAAATTGTAAAAATCCAAAAAATGAAACAAATTTCTGTTCCGTTCTACATCTCCTTAATTGATTTTTTCAGTAACTTAGTAGTGGTTAGATCTGCTGATCGTAATATGGCAAATACTGTTTTAAATAAATAGCTACATTTATAATAAACTGCATCTAGGATGACAAATTGCAATACGAGTGGTATCAAGTTTTTGTGCTGGTGCGACCGGTTTTCTAAATTTCTTTGGGTATGTAATGAGACAAGGAACAGTAGTGAACATAAGTCATCAAATCAATTTGTGGTGAAATACGAAGACATTAATAATGAAGTTTGTGAATGGTTGGCTCTTAGCACTTTTCGACTCAACTTCTGAGGTCATTAGTCGCCTAGAACGTAGATCTAATTAAACCTAACTAACGTAAGGACATCACACACACCCATGGCCGAGGCAGGATTCGAACCTGCGACCGTAGCGGTCGCTCGGCTCCAGACTGTAGCGGACAGAACCGCACGGCCACTCCGGCGTTTGTGAAGGAATTCAGCATTAAGAAAACAAATCATTGTTATGTCTTCACCCAGTTTCTTCTTTCTTTCGTATAGATTCGTGGTACAGTTAACCAAACGCACCGCGCGGTTAAGTGGTTCAGCGCCCGTAGGGCCGTGGCTCTCCGTCATTGGCTACCGTTAGCGTTTGACGCTTGCAGGTGAGAACGCCACTTCGGCCACCCGCCGTATCACCGCGGAAAACATTTGCCGCTGGCTTTGATTGCACCGCACTGCTGCAGCCTACATGTAGCTGCTGTCCACCAAGTCGCCACGGTGCGAAGCCACTAATTGTTGACTGCCATCTTATACCAAAAGCGAAGCGGTATATACATGTGTCACCGACAGGAAGAATTAACATGCCGCTGCTAGCCTAAAATACCATCATCTACGACCCATTCCTGCCTCTGTCGGTCCTGCGTTCCTGCGTTCTCTTCTCATGATTACTCTGTAGAAAATGCGTGGTCCGTGCTGCTGCTGTTGCACTGCGTAATCTCTAGCCCATGCTAAGTAACTATTATATTAAATGCTTGCACTGTTCTTTTAGGGAACAGCCAATCTGAAAATTAAAAGTCTCAAAAGGAAATCGCGAATACAGAACCAGTCTGGACAGAAGTTTGAAACATAAAGCTCAAATTGGTTAAGCAATCTTATTTTCGATTCAGTCTGGGACAAATCTCTACTAAAACGTGCACCGGTGGTTTTATAGACCATGCCATGACGTAATTTCTTAGCTTCACTAATTTTTCTTTATTTTAATTTCTTTTTCTGAAGTCGTCGATCGTGCACCATCGCTTTAAATCCTATACATTTAAAAAACAAATTTTGAACTGTTTTCAGTAAATAGGCAGATCTATGAAATAGTACATAAACAAGTAAAGAGACCGGATAAATGCCGTAAGATCAATACTCTAGACGAAAACAGAGTATTGTACTTTTAAACCAAATAAATACTTATCGAATGTTATTCATAAGGGTATGTTAGGTGGCCTCACATGAACTGTGGAGTCACATGAAAAAGAAAAAGAAAACATTATTTTTACGTATTGCTAGGAGAGAATTGAACGCAGAAATTCATTTGAGTGGAGCCACTTATTTGTACTGTAATTAATGAAAAATTAATAACAAATACTGAAAGACAGGAAATGGAGGGCACAACAATCAGTTTCAAATGAAAATAAAATTTATTATTCCAAGTACCAAACCAAAAATGTCCAACTCCATAAAAAAATTATTACAAATATCATGTCTGCGTTTGCTTAAGAGAAGAGATAAAGAAATACCATGAAATTTATGTCTAATCTCACCTTTGTCAGCATTCTTGAAAATTTTAGAAAAGTTAATAAACCTTTGACAATGTATTGGCGAAGTCACAGTTCGGTTTTCTAAGGGAGTCTGATATTTAGAAGGCTACCCATTCATACAACGTGAATGTACTTCATTCATTAGATTATAAATTACAGACTACTGGTATATTTTGTGAAGTGTCAAAGGCATTTAATTCTGTAAACTACAATGTTCTTGAAGTACATTTGAATGTAATAGTCTAACAGTGAGTGCTACAAAATGGTTCAGCAGGTTCTGTTAGGAGAGAGCCATGTATTAACCTATCAGGCATCATATAACTGTGATTTTATTACATGTGATGTCCCACAAGATTCCGTTCTTGCTTTTTCTTGTGTGTGTAATTGATCATAGAATCTGTACCACAAATCAGAATAATCTTCACAAAGGCTTAAAATTAACTGATTTGGTCGAATAAGACGTCCATTATTCAGGAACAAACATTTTCAATAACTGATAAGCAGCGACAAAAAGTTTAGCTGCTAATGGAGTTCGGTTTAAGAGGAGCCTAAATGATTTATTGTTGGCCAACTCCTTATTCACCACTCATGAATTTCTTATCAGGGGCTATAAATGTATATGTTTCTAATAACATCAAATACTGCCAGTATTAGTACAATCTGGCTTGCATCGAAATTCAGAGCAGTAATGTGATCATTGTAAGTATGTGTTGTAAAATGATTTTTCTGCTTACTGATGGGTGACTAATGTATCTCAGTGTGTAGAACATTTACATTTCTGTGGCAAGTTATTTATTACTTTTCAAATGCAAATAAGCTTAAGATATCTCCCAAGAGGACAATTTCACTTGGGATCTGTGAAAGGTACATGAACACATTTGCTGGTCTTTGAAAATATTTATTGCGTATTTTTATTTTTCTCACATGTTCTATATCCGGCAGTATCTCCTCACTAAACAACTATTGGAAGGGAAAATGTATAGTGCTAAGACTGTCTCTAACAGAATGATGAGAACACCTGAATAAGGGCTGGGGTTACTGGCAGAGAGTCAACAAAAAATGTCGGTTTAGATTACTGGAACCTGTGTTGAGACCTCGATTAAGTATGCCTCGTTTACCCCTTACACAGTACCACAGACAACACAGACTTGCATCATGTAGAGCCAGTCAACCTGGATATAGGCATCCTGTGGTGTGTCTCTGGAGAATTCTTTATCACGTCAAGCCACAGCGTATAGAGGTACACGCCCTCGTCAGGTGAGCACTGCTTGGCGTCTATTCAAGACGTCCTGCACCATCAAGTAAGAAGGCACCTCCGCATAGAAAGGCGTGCGATAGAGAAGCGTGGGGGGGAGGAGGTTTACTTAACACGGGGACAGAAAGTGGGCAAACAATTTCCGTGTTGCCAGAGACTGTAGCTACGGGCAACAATGAGGTTCATCTGCCTACGGTACATCGTATTACATGTTGGAAAACCTGACCAGGATGAAAAATTTTAGAACGAATTTTGATCATTCGTCTGAATGAGACAAATGCTCACGTCGTAGATTCTGCTGTTCCACAGTTCCCGCATGTTTGAGGGCGAGTAACAACAGAACAACTGACGCAGCTTTCTGTAGACGTAGAGCAAAACTTTCACTCCAAACGACAACTCTCCAAGGGCGAGGTCATCGAAATCGTTTACAAAATTAGTTATTTTATTACATATTAGACCGCATTGTAAGTAAACGTGCAGTACATAACCAAATTAACTTCTAACACAAAGCGAAACCATTACACTTGCTAGACAACTATTTCTACTACGAAGAACTTTTAAAAAATACGTAACTTTGTAATACTTGCGTCACTGTAACGTAATTGACCGTATTTGTGATCCATGGAACAAGCAAACAACAGACCATCTTTGAAAAACTCGGGGTCAACGCCGAAAGGCCGCGCCGGGTACCCGCGTGGTCTAGGGCGTCTTGCCACCGCTCGCGTGGCTTCCCCCGTCGGAGGTTCGAGTCCTCCCTCGGGCAGGGGTATGTGTGGTATCCTTAGCGTAAGTTAGAGTAAGTTAGATTAAGTAGTGTGGAAGCCTAGGGACCGATGATCTCGGCAGTTTGGTCCCTTAGGAATTTATCACAAGTTTCCAAACAACGTCGAAAAGCACCGGTATCTCGAAAGTTAACCCTCAGAGACTTTAAGAAATTTTCCAGTTTCTGCCATGAATCTGACAGGCTATCAGTCGATATATCGAGTTTTCGTAGACTCTATCCCCTCCCATTCTCTCGAGTTGATAGATCAAAACACAATCTCGGAAACGCTTCAGTTTCTCACCTACTTGCTTCTCCTTGGGCAATGTGTTTGAAAATTATAGTTAAGTCACACATAGCAAGAGAATGTCTGCATATTTCTTAGGGCACAAATTCCCAGTCAATAAAGCTAAGGAAGTTCGCATATACTACACTATTTCTGCAACTGATATGTTGTCAATCGGAAACATTTTTTAAGCCATGAGTCCTTAAAAATACGAACTATTATTACCATATTTCGTTCGAAGATCTATCTCCTAATACCTTTGTCAGTACTTACTGAGTCTGTGTCGGAACTACCATACACGACTGAAATATTACCATTGTATGGTGGAGGCTTCTATCCATCGTCACCTACCAATCTAAGTCTTCATCCTGAAGCTTGTCAGCTTGCCGCACAGTCCGCCTACGCTGAGGTCGAAATCTTGTCTACTGCTTCATGCTCTGTTATCTAAAACGTTCTGTTCTTCTCTGCCACATAACATTTAATCCATGCCCATATTAATTCAGTCACATTATACTATCAGTGGTATTGGCTTAGAAGCGAAGTTGTGTGTCCACATATACGTACAGGGCAGATTTTGTTGCGTGACTTGTATAAATTAACGAGCTGCAGGAGTTCTAAATGAGTCTGTTTTATACTGTGCGGAATATTTTCATTTTTAAGGCAGTGCACAACATTTGCTTTTCTGGTGTTTGTGCTTGCTGCAGTCGCAGTTGTAGCTGGATGATAACTGGCATAGTGCGTTACTGTGTCTGTCTTCGGTTCAAGGTATCCCAAGAAACGTATAGCAAACCACTTCTTGAAACCAACAGCGTTCATTTCCGGTTGTTGCTGGTTTTGCTACACCTAAATACAAGTTTTCTCCCAGGAACAAACTCTGAAGAAGGGCAATCATGCACAATATTTATCCGAGAACTCTTTGCTATGAGTACTTTAAATTCGTCACTACGGTCATTCATTGTCCTGCATATGTTCCTGTAACGATTCCGATTCGCCCATGTTTCACCAGGGTAATACACTGTTGAACTACCTTCTTCTCGTATTTTCTGTATCTTTCTCTGGAATGCTGTTCGTGCCGCAGCTATTTCAGGTCTTTCCATAAACCACTTTCTTCCACTATTACTTTAAACATATTTGAAACCATTGCTTTTTAAATTTGTTTGTATTGATAAAGCGCATACCTTGCAGCTAGGTTTCTCATGCCTCTCCGATTTGTGACGGATATACAGTATACGTTTCCAATTCCGACAGCCTTAAGAAGTCATTGTCAAAAACATTCATTTGTGATATAGGTTTCTTGCAACACAGAATCAACCTTTCCTGGTGTGTCTATAGATCTGACACTTCCATCTACCATTCTCTGTACAGTTCTCTTCCCCATACAGGCTTTTACAATTCGCCTTGTGTCTTCAAAGTATCAACAATACAAGTCTCAATTTCAAATCAACGTCTAAAAAATCGTGCTTGTGAAACACCTCACATTCATTGCTGTCACGTGACATTTATTTGGATATAGCACTGGCATAGTTACGTCTAAACTGCTATAAGAAAATAATATCGAAATCTGAACGATGAATGAAACTACATTGGCAAGAAGTACGGCAACGCCACCGCACTCAGGAGAGCGATTCTCGCCGTCAAGTCTTTTAACTCGCGGCTAACCGCGCGAAAAGAGAATTAATGTTACTGGCTTCTCCAGCAGTCAGTGGAGGGGACAGCTCAGAACGCTTGAGAATTGGGCCGCCTTCATACGTACATGACATGTACTGTAGTAACGATGAAGAGCTGGTGGTCGTCCCCAAAGGTCGCAAATACAGTTAGGAGCCAGCCCACTAACACAGTGGGTTATAGTGGCGGCGACGGCAGCGAAGGTGGCGGCAGGTCGGCGTTCTTGCATGACGGAGTGACTGAGCTTAGCACAGCTGACCGAGGCAAGACTAAACTTTCCCTTCATTTACGAGAATGTGCATCCCGACAGCATCGAGCTTCAGACATGGAGCAGCGAGGAGTCGGAAGGATAGGGGAGGCTGGCTGACCTGACGCATATGTCTCCCAAGCGCTGTCGCCGAACTCTTCACTGACATCTTCGCCAACGGTAGGCAGCTATTTATAGCATCCTCGCACAGACATTTTCTGCTACCTGGCTTCAATGGCATGCGTACCGACGCAACGTTATCGGATTCCTGCGTACCCTGATGTAAGAAGTGAGGCTGTTTGTAGGTTGGCTGTATCGTCGGCTAACCGCCTTTAGCCTGAAATTGTTCGGCATCAAGGCATTCCATCCGCTCCGCAGCATCCCTACGCCCTTCGGGGAAATTTGTTCCCCGAAATTTGTGTTGTTCACCTCTGATAGCTAGCGAGAAAGCAGTCTCAGCCACATTTACGACCGACCAGCACTCCTTATAATTTGCGTTGTTCTAGTCATGTGTTGGTTCCAAATAATATGGTAAGGTACCGTGAGTTGACACTAAGATAACTGATACGTTTGTACACTTTGCCTCAAATCGTTACATTTGTACTTGGTTAAATTTTTACACAGTCCACTCACTGAAATACAGCTCTTTCTACGCGGTCCAAATGATCCTTAGGTAAAGCTAGGCCATAAAACAGTGACAGTACATGAAATTCATATGTCTATTTTTTGACAGTGATAACCAGCTTGCAGGAATAGTGTTTTGGAACTCCAGGAGGTGTTGCACAGTCTTGCAGTCTCTACACTGTACCACTTTCACCAATCAAATTAGTATGGCTGAGGACTGTGTGGCCTGATTTGACCTTTACTTTTCTGCTAAAGCTCATACATGTGACTGTCACATACATCCCACCCATGACATTATCAATGAACCACTACATCATCAGTGATTTTGAATGCATCACCATCAAGAAAATGATAGCACCAAACTTAATAAATGCAACACAAGGCTGTAGAAAAAATTTTAAAAATATATTATGACACTGGTGTGAAATAAAAAAAAACGAACATCCATTAAAGCCAAACAGCAACCATAGCTCATGATTTCACCTAAAACGAAACAGCTAATCAGTATATAGCCTACCATGTTCAAAATGCATATTATCATCAAAAATAGTTACTATACTTAGGTATCTCCAAGAAATTACTTAAACTTAACACGAAGTTCGTCAATTTTCACTATTCGTCACACAAATACATTATCAGTATCTTCTCTTCATGTTTAAGCTAGGTAGAGGGTGTAACTCAAACTACATTAACATCAAAATAATTATGTAACTGCACAAAACGTATATACCCTGCTGAAGTAACATCCTAAGCAGACAGTTGACATTCTATTCTACGCCTAAATAAGACTAATCTTACCAAACACCATTTTATGGTGAAGAAGATAACAACACACACACACACACACACACACACACACACGCGCGCGCGCGCGCGCAAGGGGTTTGATTAACAGTAATTCCCCGTCTAAAATGTACGTGGAAAGTATGCCAGCAACACGTAGTTTGCATTAAGTCTCATAATTTTAGTTTCACGTATAAGATACGTAAAATGTGTAATTTATAGTATTTACGCTTCTATATTGTTCTGCAATTGTACAAAACACATGGGGTGTGTTAAATAATGTGGAAATCACGCAGTTGGCATCCCATCCTAAGCCTAAATGAGAGAAACCTGATCAAGCACCATTTTAACGGGCAAGAAGCCGTTTTAACAAGATCTTTATTGCACTGTGTCATTTAAATTATTCATTTACATAATACGCAAACGTTAGTTCGTAATGCTCAGAATAAGAAATGTAAATATGACCAAAAGCAATGACTGACAAGTCCCACGTATAGAAAGGGAAATTTTTTATCACGAAAATATAACTGTTCTTCAAAATAAATTATTTCTCAAAATACGCAAATAGGTAATTACAGTCTCTGACTGCAAACGATGATTGAAACTTGTACCGAAATAAAATCTTACTATTTCTCAAAATGTGTTACATTTCGATTAAAAAACAAATGTGCCGCTATTGTCGTATATCAACTGTTATGGAATACTACAGTAATTATACAGCTTATATAATAGCACTTCTGATAAAACCTACAGGCAAATGGAAGCGGGGTACGTATAATAATATCAGTGTATAAATACAGATCTATGATCATGAAAGAAAGCTTCAATTTGCACCTAAAATAAAGTTATTTATCAAAAGAAATACCGATTTCAACTACAAAATACGTATGAGACTACCGTAATAAGTTCAGTGGGTGCAGTATTAAAAAAAGCAAAACGAAACATGAATAGCATACTAGTTCTACTGGTGAAACTGACGTTTAACTAGCACTTGTTTTGATAATAGTTAGAACTTTTACTACACTTTTCAGGGCACACTGAATCCTCCAATCAAGTAATTCTACTTCTAAATTGCCTATATTACGTATCTAACTACACACGGCTCATTTATTCACGCTACTAAAATAATTTACAAATATGGTGACCCTCAAGTGACCAAGAGTAGCATGATGGTTAGTTATCACCAATGACGGATCTGAGCGCCGTATTTCACGGTTTTGTGTCATATACTGGATGAAGAAAAGACACAAAATCTTACAATAAAGCACAGTTGCAACCACATAGTATCTGTCGAGACACTGTTCTATGCTGTGTTAGGCCATTCAACTGTTTAGCTACAGGGAATGAGCAGAGACAGAAGCAGTGTGTGGCAAAGAAAATGAATAGAACAAAAAAACTCCGTGCCCTCCTCACGATGTCTGTGGCCGCTAATCCGTGTATTTACTAGAGTAGAACCCAGGTGGACTCTTACATGTACTTTCCATATATTAGTTTGAGGAATCAGTGTACCCCAGCTGTCTGCGTCTAGTGTAAATCATGAAGGAGTGCGAACGTGTTTCAAATGTCAGCGAATCGCGTAACTGAGGTGGGACGAGGGGGCCAGCCCGGTATGCACCTTGTGGATGTGGAAACCCGCCTGAAAACCAGACCACGCTGGTCAGTACAACGGCCCTCGTCGTTAATCCGCCAGGCGGATTCGATCCGGGCCAGCACGCTTACCCGAGTCCAGGAAGCAGCGCATTAGGTCGCGCATATGGTCCAAATGGCTCTGGGCACTATGAGACTTAACTTCTAAGGTCAACAGTCCCATAGAACTACTTAAATCTAACTTACCTAAGGACATCACACACATCCATGCCCGAGGCAGGATTCGAACCTGCGACCGTAGCGACCGCGCGGCTACAGATCGTAAACCCTAGAACCGCTCGGCCACTCCGCCCGGGGGTACATAGATAGCTAACACACACCTACGAGAAACGTCGCGGCGATTGGCCACTCTGGTGATCTCGATACGTTATTCTGTCTGGCATCTGTTCGTGAAAAGTCGCGAATATTCTACTGTATTCTTATACTGAGAACCTTCAGTACGTAGCATTAAAAATACGGACTATAAAAAGGTTGAATAGGAAGCTAGTTTACATGCAGAAGCAGATATATTAAGACTGAAGAATGAAGAAGTAAAAAGTCTTAGTTGTAGCAAGTGTGAAGATTAGTCAAGAGAGAGAGATCATTTGATTGTGAAGTATTAATAACAGTAATCCATAGTAAAAATATTGTTACGAGACTAGTAATAATACTTTTACTACTAACGTGACAATAATTTCTCATACCTAATTCGTAGTACGAGTTACGTATGGTAAATTTTGATGCGTATATCTCCGGTAATAGTGACTCTCGACAAGTTTGCTAAAACCGCAATATTGCTATGTGGGTCCTCTATCGAATGCACTAGAAAGGAACGTAATCGTCATTAAAACTTTCACACACATAAATTGCCAGATGACACAATTGGAAACTTGCGCTATACGTCGTAAGGTACATATTGGTTTGTCATTTTCACAGTACTGTATGTACTTGTCCACACTCAATGAAAGTCTGGAAGCGAACATTCTGGCAGTGAATGTTCTAGCAACAACCGTGCTACATATATATAAGGGAAGCAGAGTCGCTGCAAGGTAGTCATTTTCAAATCTACAGTCGTGGCGGTAACTTGGAAATGATAAAAAGTGAACAACTGCGGTATAGAAATGCCGTGTGGCTAGGGCCTTCCGACAGGTAGACCGTTCGCCTGGTGCAAGTCTTCAGAGTTGACGCCACTTCCGCGACTTGCGTGTCGATGGGGATGAAATGATGATAATGAGGGCAACACAACACCCAGTCCCTGAGCGGAGAAAATATCCGACCCAGCCGGGAATTGAACGCGGGCCTTTAGGTATGACACTGTCGCGCTGACCACTCAGCTACCAGGGGTGGACAACAATTGCGGTTATTGGCTATTATCACGGACTACAGTCAGAGTCGTGCTTAGTGATATTAGAAATATGCGGAGTGTGACCGAGTGTGTTTTACTGCTAAGTGTACCAATGTTGCATTTTTCTGTGCGAATGAAGTGCTTATTCGAGAATAATTGGCATCAAATCTACCTATGTCGTAACAATATAATAAAATTGATCGTTATGTAATAAGAAAAGGAAAAGTAGAAACATCATTCAGCCGCATGAACACCACCAGATTTACAGGAAGAGCACAGCACTTCGTCGGAACTTCCACAACAATGTTCATCGACTGATTCCTTTAATCGCACGGATGTTGGCGATTATTTGGATATATTAGCGTCAAAAAATTTTAGTGATGTCATAAAACACAAGCTCTTCACAGCGCCAAGGAAACCTGAAAAAGATTATATCATTCCTACTTCCGAGCACAAGAGGGGACGGGTTGAACTCGGACAAGTTCCCGATAATCACATTGAACAGTATCCATGGCTGGGGCGACTTCAAGTTAAAAAAGGGACTTGTTTGCATTAACAGTTCAATTTTTGTGAATAATGAAATGGTTGGAGGAAAGAAATGAATTATTGCCAAGAAAATTTTGACTGAACCACTAACACAATTTGACAGACTTTGGGTAAGATGGCTACCTTGAATCCATTCTCAGTTCAAGTATCACTTTGAAACGTCAACACATGTAAAAATATCTTTGGCGACATGTGACAACAGCGAGCTTGTGGTCATAAATCAACCGTCAAGATAGAGAATGGAAAGCACTAGCGAAAACAGAGAGCGTCTTGTACCTATAATAAAAACAATCACATTTCATGAAAAGCATAATAAAACTCTGCGGGTGTATAGAGACGATGGGAGTCTACTAGAAAACGAAAGTGATCGTGAAATTATAGTGAGTAACTAGGGAAACTTAGAATTCAGGCTGGAGACTTGCAACGAAAACGTCGCCTTGAGACCACTAAAGCGAACGCCACTTAAGTAAAACAACGCTCAACGAACTTATTTCATGCTGTGAAACAATAATGTTAAGGAGAATAATGGAGGAAATAAAAGATCCTCATTATTACAGCATAATCTGCGTACATAGAACACATCGCTCAAGTGAGTTTATCTGCGTGATATATTGATGGCTAGAAAATTTGAAAAGGGAAATTGATAGGTTAAAGTTAGATATAGTGGGAATCAGTGAATTTCGGTGGCAGGGGGAACAAGACTTTTGGGCAGGAATACAGGGTTATAAATACAAAATAAGAAATGGGTAATAGACGAGTAGGTTTAATAATGAATAAAAAAAAGTGCAATGCGGATAAGCTACTACAAACACTACAGTGAACACATTATTGTAGCCTAGATAGATACGAAGCCCACACTTCCACAGTTGTACAAGTTTATATGCCAACTAGCTCCGCAGATGACGAAGAGATTGATTAAATGTATGATGAGATAAGTGAAATGGTTCAGATAGTGAAGAGGAAGAGGGAGAGGAAAATCTAATAGTCATGGGTGACTGGAATTCGATAGTTGGAACTAGAAGAGAAGGACTAGTAGTAGGTGAATACGGAATGGGTGTAATGCATGAAAGAGGAAGCCGCCTGGTACAATTTTGCACAGAGCATAACTTAATCATAGCTTACACTTGGTTCAACAATCATGAAAGAAGGTTATACACATGGAAGAAGGGAGATACTGGAAGGTTTCAGATACATTATGTAACCGTAAGACAGAGATTTTGGAACAAGGTTTTAAATTGTAAGACATTTCCAGGGGCAGATGTGGACTCTGACCACAATATACTGGTTATGAACTGTAGATTAAAACTGAAGAAACTGCAAAAAGGTGGTAATTTAAGGAGATGGGACATGGATAAACTGAGAGAAGCAGCGGTTGTAGAGAGTTTCATTGAGAGCATAAGAGAACAATTGACAGGAGTTGGGGGAAAGAAATACAGTAGAAGAGGAATTGGTAGCTTTGAAAGATAAAATACTGAAGGCAGCAGAGGATGAAGAAGGTAAAAAGACGAGGGCTAATAGAAAAGATAGGGTATGATCAGAGATATTGAACTTGATTGATGAGAAAATACAAAGAATGCAGTAAACGAAGCAGGCTAAAAGGATTACCAACGTGTAAAAAATGAGATCGACAGGAAGTGCAAAATGGCTAAGCAGGGAGGGCTAGAGGATAATTGTAAGGATGTACAGGCATATATCACTAGGGGTAAGATAGATACTGTCTACAGGAAAATTAAAGAGACCTTTGGAGAGAAGAGAACCACTTGCATGAATATCAAGAGCTCAGATGGAAACCCAGTTCTAAACAAAGAAGAGAAAGCAGAAATATGAAAGGAGTATATAGAGGGTCTATACAAGGGCGGTGTTCTTGAGGACAATATTATGGAAATGGAAGAGGATGTAGATGAAGATAAAATGGGAGATACGATACTGCGTGAAGAGTTTGACAGAGCACTGAAAGACCTGTGTCGAAACAAGGCCCCCAGAGTAGACAACATTCCATTGGAACTACTGACGGCCTTGGGAGAGCCAGTCCTGACAAAACTCTACCATCTGGTGAGCAAGATGAATGAAACAGGCGAAATACCCTCAGACATCAAGAAGAATATAATAATTCCAATCCCAAAGAAAGCAGGTGTTGACAGATGTGAAAATTACCGAACTACCAGTTTAATAAGTCATAGCTGCAAAATACTGAGGCGAATTCTTTACAGATGAATGGAAAAACTAGTAGAAGCCGACCTCGGGGAAGATCAGTTTGGATGCTTTTGACAATGTTGACTGGAATACTCTCCTTCAGAATCTGAAGCTGGCAGGGGTAAAATACAGGGAGCGAAAGGCTATTTACAATTTGTACTGAAACGAAATGGCAGTTATAAGAGTTGAGGGACATGAAAGGCAAGCAGTGGCTGGGAAGGGAGTGAGACAGGGTTGTAGCCTTTCCTCGATGTTATTCAATCTGTATATTGAGCAATCACTGAAGGAAACGAAAGAAATATTCGGGGTAGGTATTAAAATCCATCGACAAGAAATGAAAACTTTGACGTTTGCTGATGACATTGTAATTCTGTTAGAGACAGCATAGGACTTGGACGAGCAGTTGGACGGAATGGATAATGTCTTGAAAGAAGGATATAAGATGAACATCAACAAAAGCAAAACGAGGATAATGGAACGTAGTCGAAATAAGTCTCGTGATGCTGAGGGAATTAGATTAGAAAATGAGACACTTAAAGTAGTAAAGGAGTTTTGCTAATTGGGGAGAAAAATAACTGAATATGGTCGAAGTAGAGAGGATATAAAATGTAGACTGGCAATGGCAAGGAAAGCGTTTCTGAAGAAGAGAAATTTGTTAACATCGGGTATAGATTGAAGTGTCAGAAACTCGTTTCTGAAAGTATTAGTTAGGGGTGTAGCCATTTTTGGAAGTGAAACATGGAAGATAAATAATTTGTACTAGAAGAGAATAGAAGCTTTCGGAATGTGGTGCTACAGAAAAATGCTGAAGATTAGATGGGTAGACCTCATAACTAGTGTGGAGGTATTGAACTGGATTGGGGAGAAGAGAAGTTGTAACGTCCCCTTAGAAAAATTTATACAAGACTATGCCTAAACTGACACACAATGTTTTTAGCGCAACGCAATCTGACTATCAAAGATCCCTGCAAAAGAATGGCCCTGAGTAACATTAAACTATACCTTTCAGAAATCACTTACCTCACAAAAATCTTCATTACTCGAACTACTGCAATACAGCGAGCGCCACTACTGCCAGCTAAATAAAATATTCAAACTACGGAAGGCACTAACTACTGATAGGGGTAGTTAGCAAATGAAAGATATTAATAGAGAACAAACAATGTATTTACCTTAATAGTCATAATATATATAGCAGTTTATGACAAATTACAAAACTCCGCCATCTCTCTCCCCACATCCACCACTGCTGGCGGCTCACCTCCAACTGCCCAACGCTATGCGCTGTTAACATCCAGTTGCCCCTCTACAATGGCAGACAACAATGCAAACTAGCCACAGACTGCACACAGCACAGCCAGTGATTTTCATACAGAGCGCTATGTGGCATTACCAATATAAAAATTTAAACAGCCTACTTACATAGCCCCCATGCTCCCCACAAAAACTTTTACAAAATATTTTTGGGCAGTGGCCAATAATGATTTGAAAAAATTTTTCGTAATTACAATAACAAACATATCAAATGCACACACTTATTTATACAATGTTGGTCAAAATCTAAAATTTTCTCTCAGTCCATAAAGACAGTCCAGATTGTTCATCACAGTAAAATTGCAGTGGTTTTTTTTCAAAGTCTGAGCAGTAAAATACAATGCACACGGAAGTAGTGGATTTCCATGCAGTCTTGAAGAAGTAGTGTTGTCCTTCCAACGGAAAGACAGTGCTGACACTTGACATGCTGACAGGTAATGGGCCACAACAGAGCAAACCCACAGCAGAGTCATTCGACGTTTTGAAGAAGATTGGTAGGTAGGTCATCACAGAGCAGACCCACTGGAGTCCTGGTAGAGATTGTGGTATTGGTGGGCCACCAGAGGTGCAGACCCACTGCAGTCCTTGTAGAAATTGTGGACAGGCCCACTATAGTCCTGGTAGAGATTGTGGTATTGGTTGGCCATCAAAGATGCAGACCTACTGTAGTCCTTGTAGAGACGGCCAGCAGCCATCTGTTGCGACTGTGCAGGTCCACAATCACCATCGAAGAGTCTTGCAGAGAAGATAGCAAGTCCATAAACCACCACTTGTGCACTCACAAAGTTTGTGGAATTGTCCTTAGAACAAGCAATGCTGTTATCCAGTCCCTTGCTGAATTATTAACACACGTGCAAACACGATCAGTCCCTACTTCTCACATATTGTGCATTACTATGACCAACAGAAAAGTGTGCAGTGAAATGTAACTTACAAGTTACTTAATTAGATAAACTGGTGTCAATTACAATTTTATAACATAAAAATACAATAACAAAGGTACAAAATACATCATTAAAAACATAACAATACAGATAACATTTGTAGTAATAGGGGCTTTACAAAAGAATAGAAATAGACATATACATCAGTGTTACAGGAATTATGACATGAGTACATACATTAAAGGTCAGAATAATTATTGAAACATCAACTTCACACATGAGCATTAAAACAAAACAGAATAATAAACAAGGTAAATAACATATTATTAATGCCAATTATATTTGAGGATAACAGTATTCCTCATCATAGTGAATGTAGCTTAATATTAAAAGAAGAAAAAATTCTATGAAACTACACAGAGACAGGAAGAAAACAAATACACAAGGGTACACAAACACATAGTTGGATAACACAAAAGGAAAGGACAGGGTTTGTTTTACTGCAGTATTTTGCATGGAGATCTCCCTTCGTTCATCATTATTCCCAAAAGTCCTATTTAAGCTTGCTTTCTGTATTCTGTTCACATCCTCTGTCAAAAATAGTTTTTCTCCACTGTGCAGTATCTTTTATTTTTTTGGCCCAAACCATTTTCATATAACTTCTCAATGCATTCTTTCCCTACTGTCCATAGTCAGTTTCTTATATAGTCTACCCTTCTTAAGCTAACTTAAATCTACTGAGCTCAGATGCTAAACTAAGGGTTGAGGCAATGCAGCATCACATAAAACAATTAATATAAACATCAATGAAAAAAACGCAGATTTGCGAAGCAAGCAGCATTAAGAAATTAGCAAAGCAATTGTAATATTACAACTAATATAAGGCAATGTGCAGCAAACAATAAAAATAAATTAGTAGTAAAACTAGCTTAACAGAGTAATACAAAGTGACATTTAGTAGCACTATGCCTGGCAAACAGCGGCAGAAATAACTTATATCTAAACATGACATAGCTCAAGCAGAAAAAATATTACACTAAAAACAACAATGCAGATAAGGGAAATGTATATTCACATCTTAATGTCTATGTAATTAAAGTGGTGCACCACAACAACTTATTGTAAAAAAAAAAAATATTACCATGTACTGGAAAAGAAAATTATGTGTCCAGTTACTGTTACTAGTCCCTTCTTATTGTTGTTTCCTTTCCAAGTGCTCCTTTCTTTTTAAAGAATGTGGATTACAAAATTATTATTTAATAGATCTGTTGACAGAAAGTGTTCACATTAGCAAATGCATTTTATTTTATAAAACTAATGCTGCAACACAGCTGGAAACCAGATATTAAACAAAATGAGCAATCTCTTAACTACAAAGACAATAGATGTAAAATGTTTCTAATCATTTCATTAGGCACTTTAGTAAATATCATATATTACGAGCTCCACAGTATGCTTTCAACAAGGAAATGTCAATAGCGAGGACAATGGCCTCCCCTTTCTTTTTTTCTACCTGTGCTTCTGACAAGGCACTCACTAATGACTTGTTCTCCTGGCGTCTGACACAGCTGCATGACCACGATGCATTACGTGCAGGTGGTCACTTAACTTTCTTACGGAAATATTTACGACAGCAGTTTCCGCTACAGTGACATTCTCATATACAAAATTTCACAGGTCGAGAATTTACGTTGCAAATGTGTAGAAAGAAAATCCTATGAATATAATAGTGTCCAAAAAAATCTTCGCCGGCATTGTGATACATTCACGCATTTACACACATTTCACAACGCTTAAAGTACGATTCTTGGTTTCCAACATCCTTTTTCACAAGTCAAGAGTCCCCAACTTCTATTCATTATTCGTAAACATACAAACACGTAAAACCTAAAGAAAATTCTCTGCTCATGTCAATAGTGTCATCTACCTCAAACATACTTTAAAAATCATGATCCCATACCAAATACATCATTCAAAGCTCTCATAGTATCACAATGGTTCCGAAAAAATATGAAGAGTTCACACAGTACAGACAAAATACAATTTCGTAAGTGTGAAGTAATCCAACTCTGTAATTGCGTAAACATGTGTCACTGACGTAATAAAAAAGTTTGTCTCTCTCAGTTAAATGATCAGATAGCTGTGTAATTTATGTATTAGAGAAATATGGTACCGATGTGTAAAGTTGTATAAGCAAATACCATATTAGCTAGGGCTCCATGTGCTTGCCAAACACATGATACACAAAGAAAGCGTGTACCCCCCTGAGGATTAATGTAATTATAACCTCAGGTGTTACAGATTACAAGAATGGAATGAAATGTATTACGGAAAACCTTTGTATCATTGTACTTCAAATATCTTTAAAAATAAATGAATTAAGAAAAAAATTAATCACTCAAATGCGTGTCCTGTAGCGCTAAATGTGCGTCTTGCTGTAAGATAATCTCTGTGGAAGTGTCGTAGTTATCGTCCTCCAAAAGCTAAGTTCTGCAGAAGTCAATGTACTTACCTCACAATAAACAAAAGTGAAATGCTTGGCGTAGAGATATCTTAGTTATTACGCTTATTGTTGTGATGATGAAAGTACCGTGCTGTAACTTATTGTTGTGCTATGGAAAAGGCTGTCTCCTTGTAGCTATACCACAAAAGTTACTGATGAAACATGTTTTGCTTTCCAGAAGAATTCAGAAAAACTGTGCAGATACAAAACAGATACTCCGCAAAAGCAACAATGTAAATTGTGTCACGTATTAGTAACGTCGTGATATAATCGTGTAGCTGTCACATAAACTAACCACTGTGTCATCTGGTATCTCTCAGAAAGTACTTTAAATCCAGAATGTATTTTCAAGTGAACCAAAATGTTGCATTAAAATCTCATTAGCAGTACCAGATATGTTCTAAGTATGTGAGCCTTATAGTCGTTACGTAATCGTGCAACTAACAAGCAAGAATGTACACACACAATAACACTGTGTCGTCTGTTCACAATAACAATGCATTCGTAATTACTTGTCTAAGTTACCTATGTTCTTGACTGGATAGTTAACTTTAAAACATTGTTGCATGTCAACAGTTTCTCAGTGTGACAAATCATACTAGAAATGTGAAGTGAAAAGTTTTATGGCAAAGACAAAGCTAAAAAGCAGATTATCTTTCAATAAACGGTTTTACATGTGAAATGTGTAATCTTTTACCCTTTATAGCACGCAGAGTTTGAACTTGAATGCAATTATCATGCGGTATTCGTCCGTAAAAAATACGGGAATTTTGCTCAAGGTTAGCGTCAATGTTATTTTTCCCTGAGCCAGCCGGCGCAATCGGCAGCCTGCGGTGCGAGTCATTGTCTGTTCCTTTGTTGGTGCGCGTCGTTATTGGGATTTGGAGACCTAATTTCTACAAATTCGCCTTCCCGAGAGGGCTCTGCTCTGTTAGAACCCCGCCAGTTCTGATGAAATTCACGTCTGTCGTTTTGTCGGTAGTTTACATAGTTTCTTGTTTGTCGGTCACGTGGTGGAGAATTTCTCCCTGAATCGTAACTGCGCGCTGGACCGTTGCGTCTGAGGTTATTCTGTCTCCCGTGACAATAATAGTTCTGGTTGCCATATTGTCTGTTTCTATGATTGTCTCTGTCATATTCATTACTGTGGAGAGGTGATTTTTCCCTGTAATTATTACTACTCTGCCAACGGTTGTCATACGCATGGTGTCTGTTATGGTCACAATTTGTGTTGTGAGAATAGCCTTGTCATGTCCAGTTATTGTCTCTGTCATCACGGAATTGTGACGGATGTGACCTGTAGTAATTGTTTTCCTGTTTTCGCATCCCGCGACTGTCAGTGTGAATTTCCAGTTCTTGTAACAGTCCCTGAAAAGCTTCAATGTCGTCTTTGCAACGTCCTGCTAAAATAATATGCCATAAATGTTCAGGTAATTTGATTAAGCAAATGCGGATGAGTTCTGAGGGGCTGTATGGGTTTGACAGGTACTGATTCTTGTGCAACATGTCTTCAAAATATTTGACAAGACTGGAAAATTTAGATTGTTCAAAGTGTTTTGTCATCATGATGCTATGTTTTACTCGGTCTTGTGTAGTTTGAGACCAATACGCTGAGAGGAAGGCATGATAAAATTCTCCTTCACTGTGACAATTGTGAATGACCAATCGCATTCTTACAGCTGGTTCATTCTCCAAGTAACCACACATAAATTCTAATCTGTGCTCCAATGACCAGTTAGGAGGAAAACAGTGAGAGAATTGATGGAGCCACGCTTGTGGATGAATGTCGTTGGCAGAATTCTTAAATGTTTTGAATTTACGTGTAGTAATGAACAGCTTATAGTCAAAGTCATCGTGTCGGCGAGTAGCATATCGGTCATTGTTATGTCGTGTCGGCGGTTCCATCTCAAAATTCGGTCCACCTTGCCAATTCCTTTCATAATTACTGAAATGCCCTGTGTTATTATTTTGTGGCTTTTCCGTATTTCTAAGTTCCTCTTCCCGTGTTGGAACGCGAGTGTCCTCTGAAATATGTAATTCTTGTATTACCTGTGTCAGCTGATTTTGTACTTCCCGAATTTCTCTTTTGTACTGTGTATTGATTTGATTTTGATTTTGTTTGAATTTTCTTATTTGTTCATACTCTTCTGTGTCAGTGAAGGCTACGGGTCTTGTGTCATTCAGATCATCATCTACCTTTGTAGATAAGTTAGTGACCTGATCCGAAAGTTTGGCTACTTTCTCCAATAGTGTACTTATTTCCTCCATGTGTCTTTCTGAACCAATTTTCAGGGTATCTACTATGTCCTTTAAGTTTTCCTGAGTTTTTGCAAGTTGCGTAACCGAATCGGTAGATGCAACTGAGTCAATTTTAGCTTGCAAGGTCTCATGATTTTCATGAACAATAGTTTGCAGTTCTTTTATGGCTGCTTCGTGATTCTGTAATGCATTTTCATGACGCGAAAAAATAGGTTGGAAATGCACACAAATTTGTGTTTTTACGTCATTACAGACCTTTTGACATTTCGATTCGATGTTATGTAACTCAGTGGTTAAATCTTCACGTGTTTGTGCAAGTGTGGTGTCTAACTTTTGAAGATTTTGTTCCATTGTGTCTAACTTTTGAAGCTTTTGCTGTGTTTGTCTCTGATTTTGTTCAATTGTGTCTAACTTTTGAAGCTTTTGCTGTGTTTGTCCCATTTGTTGTATTAATTGTAATAACAATGCATTGGTGTCTGAAACATGTTCCTCAGTGCTTTTCGGCAGTGAATTTGCACCTGCAACATTCACATTTTGACAAGCGGAAAATGTGTCTCGACTCATTTGAACAAACGGTGAGAACCCAAAACCAGAGTCTACAGTATTTGCAATATTGTGTTCTGTCATTCCCGATTCCTGAGGCGAGCTGTTGCCGACCGATCGATCGATAATGCTTCCCTGTTCACTACCTGGTTCACTGTCTACACCATTATTTGACGCCCGCTCCATTTCCCTATGCACAGTTACCAAATTACTACTTTGAACATTAGTAAATTCATTACTCGGCGGCGCTGATAAGCTACGCTCGTCGTCACTATTATTTCTCAGTTTACTTTGGAGCCTAGTGTTACGTTTTTCGCACGCCATTATTGTCACAATATTTCACAAGATAACACAGAAAAGCACAAAGAGTAAAATAAGATACCACATTAACATAGAAATGGAAATAATTTCTACTTAAATACTTGGTGGAAATCTACATGCATCTCACAACTGTTTTACTGTACAACAATGAAAGACTGCAACTACCAAGGAGATTCTCTCTATAATTACGCGCTAGCAATAAACGAAAGCTACACTAAATACACAAACTACAAGAAAAAATCAGAAGATTCCAGTGAGGTATCCTAGGCTAAGGGTCGCCATATGTAACGTCCCCTTAGAAAAATTTATACAAGACTATGCCTAAACTGACACACAATGTTTTTAGCGCAACGCAATCTGACTATCAAAGATCTCTGCAAAAGAATGGCCCTGAGTAACATTAAACTATACCTTTCAGAAATCACTTACCTCACAAAAATCTTCATTACTCGAACTACTGCAATACAGCGAGCGCCACTACTGCCAGCTTAATAAAAGATTCAAACTACAGAAGGCACTAACTACTGATAGGGATAGTTAGCAAATGAAAGATATTAATAGAGAACAAACAATGTATTTACCTTAATAGTCATAATATATATAGCAGTTCATTACAAATTACAAAACTCCGCCATCTCTCTCCCCACATCCACCACTGCTGGCGGCTCACCTCCAACTGCCCAACGCTACGCGCTGTTAACATCCAGCTGCCCCTCTACAATGGCAGACAACAATGCAAACTAGCCACAGACTGCACACAGCACAGCAAGTGATTTTCATACAGAGCGCTACGTGGCATTACCAATATAAAAATCTAAACAGCCTACATACAAAGTTTGTGGCACAACTTGACTAGAAGAAGGGATCTGTTGGTAGGACATGTTCTGAGGCATCAATGGATCACCAATTTAGTATTGGAGGGCAGCGTGGAGGATAAAAGTTGTAGAGGGAGACCAAGAGATGATGACACTGAACAGGTTCAGAAGCATGTTTGTTGCAGTAGGTACTGGGAGATGAAGAAACTTGCACAGGATAGAGTAGCATGGAGAGCTGCATCAAACCAGTCTCTGGACTGAAGGCCACAACAACAAACAACAAAAAACAACAATAACATGTTGATGGTGACTGAAAATTACACGAAAGACTTTTGGGTTTCGTTGGCATCCATAAAGACAATGATTGTAGTTGAAACAGTGACGATTAATCTCACGAGAGTCAAGATGAAGAGCGAAGCGTTACTACTGATGTCTTAGGTTCTATGATTCTAAGTAAAATGGAAAGCCTTTCTCTGTCATTGGAGTACGTGTGGCAATAGGCTGTGATAGTTGTTCAGTAAATATGTCACAATTGAAAGCTGCGTGGCTACAATCAAAAAAGAAAGCTATCAACGGGCAAGTAGCACCGTGTCGAAGTCATAATGAACCTCGCTGTCTCGCGCAGTTGCGAAGGTACAAGTGTGAGAAATTCACTTAGCACTATTAAAGAAGTAGTATCTTTCTTTACGGCGTCTAGAAAGCAGTTCGCAACGTTGAAGAGTCTCCTAAAACATTCGCCGCAGTCACACAATCAAACAAGATTGGTTGAGCGACATGATGCTGTTATTAACTTCGCAGCTGATCTCGCAACAGTTTGCAAAGTTTTTAAAGGAATACAGTGTTGGAGGAATAGAACAACGGCTGCCAAAGCGAATATTCTCCTTCGGCTCCCTCTAATTGCGAGTTTATCATCACTCTGTTTACACTGAGTGACATTGTAAGAGTAACATATCCAGTCATCAAAACCCTACAAGACCCTTGCTTGGATTTCGCGATCGGGAAAGCAAAATTAGATTCGACGCACAAAAAGTGCGACAGCATTAGTGTTAATGCTGATAGCCATTTTTCTCGTATTGTTGAAGAGGCCAAGGCAGTTATCGAAGAGAGAGACGTAGAGATAAGTGTTCCTCGTCTTATAGGCAGACAAAAACACAGGGGAAACTGCGATCATAATGATGATGCTATGACATGATTCTTGAGTTTCTCCCGGCGTATTTGATAATCAAAATATCCACGGGTGTACTGCCGGTCTACAATGTCCAACGGGCACAATATTTCGGCGATCATACATGTCGCCATCATCAGGTGAACTGACGGACTAAGCTCCTGTGAACGTGCCGGCACGAGATCCATACACTATGGCTGCTCAGGGGGAACTGGGTTCGGTCGTGGCGGCGGCGGATTTAAATACCCTCCGCCCGCGGCGCGCTCACTCCGCCGTCCGCGCCCCGCGCCACGGTCACGTGGTGGAACAGATTGCGACGGCGTCTGAGATGACGTCGGTGTGATGGCTCTGTCCGCCGTGGTCGTCACAACTATACATTTGCTCGATTTACTCTTGATTAACCCAATCGCTGGTTCCCAAGCCGTGCTAAGATTATAGCCACAGTCACGGTTTATGAGGTCGTCATTGGTGCGAATTTCGATGGCCTCTCTGATAACGCTGTCCCAGTATCTCGACGTCTGTACCAGAATCCTCGTACGTTCATACTCCATATCGTGATGTTCCGACAAACAATGTTCAGCGACCGCCGACTTCCGCGGATACATCAGTCGAGTGTGCCTCTGGTGTTCACGGCATCGATCCTCGACGGTACACATCGTCTGACCAATATACGACTTGCCACATTGACACGGAATCTGGTACACGCCGGCCTTCCTCAAACCGAGGTCATCTTTGGCGCTCCCCACCAGTGCACGAGTTTTATTCGGAGGACAAAACACAATTCCGACCCGGTGTTTCTTCAAAATGCGGGCGATTTTCCCCGAGCGTGCGCCTGTATATGGGATAAACGCAGTGCCTACCTCCTCCCTCGTGATTTCATCCTTCTCCACAGGTTGTGCTGTAGTGGTTGGGCGGAGAGCACGTTGAATCGGCCACTCTGAGTACCCATTTGCAGAAAGATCTCAACTTCGCTCCCATCCCCAAGTTCACTCCGGTCGCAGAAATTGTTAGTGCTGTTGAACAGGTTGCAGCTCGACTTCCGCCTGAATCAGCTGAGGAAATACGTCGTGAAACTTGTCGTGCGTTGACGAAATCCAAGCCGATGAAGTCAAATATCACTAGTAAAGAGAGGGCGGCCATTCGAGATCTGAGGGAGCGCTCTGAAATTGTTGTCTTACCGGCTGATAAAGGCAATGCTACAGTTGTTGTCTCCCATAAGGACTACACTGATATGATGCAGAGCCTGCTAAATGACGATTCCTACCGGAAGATCAGCGTTGACCCTACAAAGAAGGTGGACAACTAGACGAGGTCACTTCTCAAGGACGCAGATTTACGGGAGGGTAACGCTAAGAAATTGTTACCCCTAAGTCCGGTACCGCCTAGACTATATGGACTCCCGAAGGTTCACAAAGAGGGGGTACCATTACGCCCCATTGTCAGCAACATCAGGGCCCCTACATATTTGTTGGCCAAATACCTGACGGGAACATTATGTCCTTATGTTGGTAAATGCTCTCATCACATCCGTAATTCCGTGGAGTTTGTTAAACGCCTTGATAGCTTCACGTTGGGTGAGTCAGATATCATGGTGAGTTTTGACGTCGTTTCCTTGTTCACGAGGGTACCCCTGCGAGAGTCACTAGAATTGTTTAGTCAGAAGTTTGACGAGAGGACCACTGATATTTTTAGGCATGTCTTGACTTCCACGTATTTTCTTTTTAATGGAGAATACTACGAACAAACGGAGGGAGACGCCATGGGTAGCCCACTCTCACCGGTGGTAGCGAATTTGTACATGGAGAACTTCGAGGAGGAAGCACTGTCGTCATCCGAATGGAAACCTACTTGCTTTTTCCGTTACGTGGACGACACGTTCGTCATCTGGCCACATGGTATGGATAAACTCCTTGGCTTCCTTACACATCTAAACTCCACACATCCCAACATCAAATTCACTATGGAGACTGAAACGAAGGGTAAACTACCTTTCCTTGACGTCTTGGTCAAGAGAAGGCCTGACGGCACCTTAGGTCATGGGGTGTATCGGAAGACAACGCACACTGATCTGTATTTGCACGCAGACAGCTGCCACCACCCTTCACAGAGGAATGGGGTACCTAAAACTCTAGTACATAGGGCGCGCACTATCTCTGACGCAGAGAGTCTACCCCAGGAATTAGAACATCTGAGAACTGTATTTCGAAAATATGGGTACTCAGAGTGGCAGATTCAACGTGCTCTCCGCCCAACCACTACAGCACAACCTGTTGAGATGGATGAAATCACGAGGGAGGAGGTAGGCACTGCGTTTATCCCATATACAGGCGCACTCTCGTGGAAAATCGCCCGCATTTTGAAGAAACACCGGGTCGGACCTGTGTTTTGTCCTCCGAATAAAACTCGTGCACTGGTGGGGAGCGCCAAAGATGACCTCGGTTTGAGGAAGGCCGGCGTGTACCAGATTCCGTGTCAATGTGGCAAGTCGTATATTGGTCAGACGATGCGTACCGTCGAGGATCGATGCCGTGAACACCAGAGGCACACTCGACTGATGTATCCGAGCAATTCGGCGGTCGCTGAACATTGTTTGTCGGAACATCACGATATGGAGTATGAACGTACGAGGATTCTGGTACAGACGTCGAGATACTGGGACAGCGTTGTCAGAGAGGCCATCGAAATTCGCACCAATGACGACCTCATAAGCCGTGACTGTGGCTATAATCTTAGCACGGCTTGGGAACCAGCGATTGGGTTAATCAAGAGTAAATCGAGCAAATGTATAGTTGTGACGACCACGGCTGACAGAGCCATCACACCGACGTCATCTCAGACGCCGTCGCAATCTGTTCCACCACGTGACCGTGGCGCGGGGCGCGGACGGCGGAGTGAGCGCGCCGCGGGCGGAGGGTATTTAAATCCGCCGCCGCCACGACCGAACCCAGTTCCCCCTGAGCAGCCATAGTGTACGGATCTCGTGCCGGCACGTTCACAGGAGCTTAGTCCGTCAGTTCACCTGATGATGGTGACATGTATGATCTCCGAAATATTGTGCCCGTTGGACACTGTAGACCGGCAGTAGACCCGTGGAAATTTTGATTATGATGCTATGACATATTGGATAAGAACTGTTTTTATTCTAATACTGGACCATTTTATGACTGATGTGAGAGAGCGTTTTGCTTAAGAAAATATTTATCATTAAAAATTCAACACACTTTTGCCCTCACTGCTACTGAAACTTGAGGGTAAGGATCGAATCAGTGCTTAACTGAACTACGGTTCTTTGAAGAAGAATCTCTGTGATTAAAAAGAGACTAATGGGAGAGATCCTTCAGTACAAGCAAACGAGCCTATACGCCTTTAACGATCGTGATTCTGTTATGCAAGCGTTCTCTATTTGTCCTAGATCTGACTGCCCTACTTCGCACACATTGTACAAAACATTTGCTTCTCTACCTGCACCTATTTCTATAGCAGAAAGACGTTTTTCAATATTGCGGCGTACAGAGACATGGATAAGGTCGACAATGAAGGAGGATCGATTAATGGCTTAGCTCTCTTGAACACTCACCCTGACATTGTTTGAGCTATTGACGATGTAATTAATCTATTTGCCAGGAAGAAGAGGCACATAGAATTCATAATTTAACGAAGAGAACGATAACTGCAACTTTTTTGTATCATAAGATGACATTATCTTGTATATATGTATCGTCAGTTGAAACAAAAGCTTTCTTAAACGTTGCATTTTACTTGATTATTTTTTATTACGGTTAAAGTAAAGATAGCTCAATATATCTTTAGCGCCCTCTCCTTGAGGTTTTTCTGATCCACCACTGCTTGGCGTAATAACACCTTCCAGTTTGCACTCAGAGCGCCTGCATCATGCCGCATAACCTAGCTTAGTGCCTGCTTAGTGCTTCACTCAGCGTGTGCAATAGTAAGTCAGATCCACGCTGGTCAATACACAGACAAATGGTGTACACAGCGGAAGCCGACAATCGGCATTCACGCTGCGCCGACAATACCGTTTACTGTTCTGCTTTGTACAGGGTTGCATTGTTCCGGTTATTGACACGTACAGTGTAGCACTCTCCAAACAAACGCCGAGCGAATAATAAGCGACAACAAGTCCGCAGTAAGCTGATAGCATCTAGCGTCATCAACATTTCATTTTACGAATACATTGCTTTTAAAACTCGTCCGTGATACGTGCTGTTATCAGTGAACCACAGGATAAGGTATGCGTCTGTGATTCCAATATACATCTAATAAACAACCACATCATTGTGTGTCGTATGTAGTGTAGGACGCTTCGTACCATAATGATACTGTCAATGTGTTACTTTTCTCTCGAATAAAACATTGTAACAGGGAGTGTTATTGACCACGTATTTGCTGCATCATCTCTTACATCATTACGACGGTGAAAAACGAAGGAAGCACGTGAATTACGCCCTCAAACGTATGCTCTTTAAATGAGTAAAATACGATGAAGATAAATCAGCTTTACTTTCCTTCGAGATATTCCCATACAAGAGCCATCACCAAGTCTGTTCCAGTTTAGTATGGACTATATCCACTTTTAACATTCTCGTAGATTGTCTGTCAAGTCCCAAGATTTCTCGAGAAGAGTCTTTTCATAAGAGAAAGAATACTGGAGAGAATACCATAGCATCAGGCTTTCTCAACAAATGTAGTGGATTTTCCCATAATGCTCCCATCACATATCTTCAGATTTCCTATTCTTTTAGCAGACTACATATATTCGTGGAATTACTGCTAGGAACACTCATCATAGAACAACAGGATATCGGCGCACAATGCTGTTTTATACTGTGGAGACTGATGGAACCAATTGTAGTGACATATGATTATGTCTCGGAATGGAGAGAAAGTTGTGACAGCCATTTTGATTTGATTTGGAGTGCGACTTGTAAGTAACCGGTGGTCCTTCACGTTTCGAGTTGAGTTTTTATAGCTTTTAATGAATGTAAAAGTAAGATAACTCATTTATTCTTTATTGTACGCCCTTACATGACACGCAACATTAAATAGCACGTCATTCGCATACGTTAGTGACATAGTACGTTGAAATCTGTCTGTTATTATGCAGCATAAAAGTTGTTAAGCTGAAATGTGCTCTTAGAGCGTAACGGGGCGGGGCTGAATTTGAAAATGTCCCGTTCTGCCCAGTTATTTCCTAATGCAAGTAGATTTCAGACTGTATATTTCTTTTCTCCGTTGTTTTTTCAGATCATGTGAACCTACATTAGAGAGTCTGATAGACAGGGCTTGGATATTAAACTAATGGAAATGGCAGTTTCAGCCATTTTCGTCTTCTGCAATGGGAGTCCAAAGGCATCTAAGGATCCCCTAGGTACCGAAATAAACGTTGGAGAAATACGTTCTTAAGGATAAGAATAATCCGAAATAAAACAGAGTTGACAAATCAGAAGATGTGAAATTTAAAAACGCATCCTCTGTAGAACCAATAGACGAAATGGTAGCATGCCTGAAGTCGATGAAGCAGACTTTTTAGTTCAACGGTGAAACGTCTGATTATCATTTGAGTAGCCTACCATCTGTCTGAAATAAATGGCTTACCACACAGATTTGACGATACATGAGCAAGACTGCGTTGTAGGACGTATTATCAGGCATCCTACGGTGCGTATTCGCAATCCAGAAAATAAATCAGGTACACGGGCGACGGGATTCAATAAATTAACAGTAACTTGTCTTTTCCTTTTCTCTCTTCTCTTTCAGTCAGCCTATGAGTGGATTGATGCAACTTACCACGAATTCCTCTCCGGTGACAAACTCTTGATCTAAGAGTATCACTTGCAACGTACATACTCCATTGTTTTCTTGATGAATTCCGATCTCCGTCTTCAACAGCATTTACCGTCTGCAGCTCCCTCTAGTACCACATAGACGTTTTCCGTTATGTCTGAACAGACGTCTTATCGTTGGTATTAACATTAAAAAACGGTATATTTTTCAGAATGACATGACTTATCCCATTGTATCCTGTGGGTTGAGCGGAACGGTAAATATGCAAGTTATCCTTTGAACAAAGTATGAATGGCCGGCCGGTGTGGCCGTGCGGTTCTAGGCGCTTCAGTCTGGAACCGCGAGACCGCTACGGTCGCAGGTTCGAATCCTGCCTCGGGCATGGATGTGTGTGACGAACTTAGGTTAGTTAGGTTTAAGTAGTTCTAAGTTCTAGGGGACTGATGATCACAGATGTTAAGTCCCATAGTGCTCAGAGCCATTTGAACCAAACATGAAATCTAAATATGATACAGTTCTATGATATTTTCCTGTGAAGTACGTTACATTATACTACGAGACGATTTTTTATATCTTTGAAACGTGTATTTTACGCGTCTTCATGTTACAAAAATTGTTAAACGTCATGTATCCCGTGCCGCCACGATTTCATATTACAGTGGTAGCTTCCGGGGGTTAACTGCTATTTTTTAAACTGATTTTGTCGGATATATCCCTTAGACAGCCATTAACAATAGCTGTCTTTCAGTACATCAGATCGATACACTATCATTTAGTTCTGGTTTTTCTTTTTTATCATGCAACGACAATCCATTCGCAAGGAGAACGGCGTTTTCAGCAAGCTTTCTGAGGGCAGTGCTAACACTATCTGAAAATGATAGCATGAAGTGCGTTATGACGTAACAGTGATAAAGGCAAGTGTTGCACCACATAATTAAACAAGAGTATACACGTGTTGCTTCAGCAGCAAATAATTTTTTGTTGTACTTAAATTTCAATATATTGATATTTCAGCCCATAAAGTATTTCACTGTCGGTAACCAGCATTAATGAGATATGTTGCCGAAGCATTGACGAAAAATCCATTGTTTTTGATTATCAAAAAGTGCTGCTGCAACCAACGTGTGCTGTAAATTCAATATTTTCGCCCATAGTGATTTCGACTATCGTCACTTTTTCAAAAAAAAAAGTAATTACGAAAAAAACTCTTAGTATTATTCGACGGTAAGTATGTAATACTTGGGCGGAAACGTTATGAGATAACGGGCTTCACATTGTTTAGAACCGCAGCGAAAATCCTACAGAGACTGCATCTATTAACGACGTTTCTGTATTACCATTCTCTGGAAATGAAATTGATAATATGTGATCCTGCTGTGACGGCCGTCTGAGTGAGAGCTGTTTCTGAATCACTGGCATTTGGCGAACGAAAATATTGTGAAGGACGGATTCAGTTCAGTACATCTACATCTACATCTACATGGATACTCTGCAAATCACATTTAAGTGCCTGGCAGAGGGTTCATCGAACCACCTTCACAATTCTCTAATGTTCCAGTCTCGTATATAACGCGGAAAGAACGAACACCTATATCTTTCCGTACGAGCTCTGATTTCCCTTATTTTATCGTGGTGATCGTTTCTCCCTATGTAGGTCAGCGGTAACAAAATTTTTTCGTCTTCGGAGGAGAAAGTTGGTGACTGGAATTTCGTGAGAGGCTTCCGTCCCAACGAAAAACGCCTTTCCTTCAATGATGTGCGGCCCAAATCATGTACCATTTCTATGACATTCTCTCCTCTGTTTCGCGATAATAACGTGCCGCCCTTCTTTGAAATTTTTCGATGTACTCTGCCAGTCCTATCAGGTAAGACTCCCAAACCACTAAACAGCATTCTAAAAGAAGACGGACAAACGTACGAGCAATGCAGGCAGTCTCCGTAGTAGATCTGTTACATTTTCTAAGTGTCCTGCCAATAAAACGCAGTCTTTGGCTAGCCTTCCAACAACATTTCCTATGTGTTCCTTCCAATTTAAGTTGTTCGTAATTTTAATACCTAGGTATTTAGTTGAATTTACGGCTTTTAGATTAGACTGATCTATCGTGTAACCGAAGTTTAATGTGTTGCTTGTAGCACTCATGTGGATGACCACATACCCCTTCGTTATTTAGGGTCAACTGCCAATTATCGCACCATTCAGATATATTTTCTAAATCGTTTTGCAATTTGTTTTGAACCTCTGATGACTATTAGTCAACAAAAAGCAGCGTCATCTGCAAACAACCGAAAACGGCTGCTCAGATTGTCTCCCCAACCGTTTACATAGAAAAGGAACACCAAAGGGCCCATAACACTACCTTGGGGAACGCCAGAAATCACTCCTCTTTTATTCTATAACTTCCCGCCAATTACAATGAATTGAGATCTCTCTGACAGGAAGTCCCGAATCCAGTCATATAAGTGAGACGATATTCCATGAGCAAGCAATTTCACTACAAGCCGCTTGTGTGGTACAGTGTCAAAAGCCTTCCGGAAATCTACAAATATGGAATCGATCTCAAATCCCTTGTCAGTAGCACTCAACACTTCTTATGAATGAAGAGCTAGTTGTGTTTCACAAGAGCGATGTTTTCTAAACCTATGTTGACTGTGTGTCAATAGACAGTTTTCTTCGAGGCAATTCCTAATGTTCGAACAAAAAAAAATTTCCAAAATCCTGCTGCATATCTACGTTAACGATATGGGCCTGTAACTAAGTGAATTACTCCTACTTCCTTTCTTGAATACTGGTGTGACCTATGAATTTTCCAGACTTTGGGCACGGATCTTTCGTGTTTAACCTAGATAATTTCGCAATTTCTCATGAGGCAAAGTTAAGCAGTGTGGTTGGCGGTTGTATGTCAACGTGAAGTTATTATGCCTGAAGGTCCGTTGTGTTGTACGAGAAGAGTGTTGTCGGCTAAAGGCTGCGCATTGTACCTCCTCCACGAAACAAGTAATGCAAATTTATCAGAAAAGGGTTACAATTGTAAAAACGTAAAAGGTCCTACATCTGAACTATTGGGTCGACACTGTAGTCCATGTTAACTTAGAGAAGGAAGAGTTCAGTGAGTCGTACTTTGTATGAAAATCTCATTCGATGAATCTTTAAACTCTTTAACTATTGTATGATATACACTACAGTTACTTTATTACTTTTTGTCGCATGTAGTCTTTATGGCTACAATACAAGGTGTGTTGATTCTATCTACGTACAAAATTAAGTGTTACTTCATATCCTCCACTTCAGCATTGTGTGGATCAAACTACACAACTACGAGCATGTGTTTCAACACAAATTGCATTCAAGCATCCCCTTTTATCAGTCACCCAGATTCTATCTCAGTATACCTCAACAGCCTATTTCGTGTCTAATAGAGAACCATCTTGTCTACCCCAATCTCAAAATCACTTGACAATTTGTCTTTTCCTCTGTTGTTACTGTTTTTTTTATCATTTGCTTACTTTTCATCGACGTTTCTTGATTTTCAGTGCAACAGCTGACTATTGTAGTACATCTGACTTTTCCTTAAACACTAACACAGCTTATGTCACTATTTCTTACTCAAGGTTCATTGTTATTATGATATTAATAGGTTTGAAATTCGGAAAATCACTCTTCGAGGTACCATGTTTTCAAGATTCCTCGTAATTCTTTCAAGATATCAAATACGGACAACAGAGCTGGTATTTTCATAGAGTAACTGAAACGAAGCACGTGTGACGATCCCGAAGATTGCACAGTGACCAACAATATGACACGAATCGATAAATGAAAACAACATATCACCCTCACCCTAAGTAGGAAGCAAGATGAGAAGGAATTGTGACACCCGAGATTCTCCTTTGGGTTGGAATGCTAAGTTTGTATAACGTTGTTTTTGTCGATAATGTTCTCTAAGCGTGACAGCTCATTTAACGAGGGAGTAGAAAGCCTTTGAATAACACGGGTTTGAGCTCTACCATTAAGTGGGCTTCTGCTGCGTGCTAACGGCAAAGAATAAACACAATTTACTGCCGGAAATTGCCTAAAGGTAGCGGAAGCTCATAATCCTTTGAACACGCTGGTTACTCGAGCCAGTGGATCGTTGGTATTTTAACAGATGTCGGTCTGAAGCACGAGAGACCCACCAGTGCAAGAACACAGGCACCAGTTGTATATTAAGGGAAATAAGAAAGTATAAAGTAAAACCAAGGGCACATCAGCTACCAGTAAGATATCACTGCTGTGAATCGAATGTCGAATCACACTTTCTCTGTGCTCTTGTAGCATATGCCCAGTTTATTTTAAACGATTGACAGATATACCTGTTGAACACAGTGAAGACATCAGGTAGATAATAATTTTCTTAAGACGCCATTTTCTGTCTGTCTGTCTGTCTCTCTCTCTATCTCTCTCTCTCTCCCCCCCCCCCCTCCCCCCTCTCTGTTTTCCATAGTCACTATTCTGACTTGTTTGATATGGCCCATCACAACTTCCTCTCCTGTGAAAGCATCTTCGTCTCAGAGTAGCCATTGTTTGTGAAATATATTCATAACTCTATCTCCCATTACAGGTTATAACCCTTTACCGCTTCTTCAAGTTCCAAGTCCTGTCTTTCTGTTAATGTTTATCACAATTTACTCTCACTGGCCGCTTATCCGGAGAAGCTTCATATCTTATCAGTTCACTTGCTATTCGATATTCTTCTATACAACCACATTTCAAACCGTTACATAACCCTCATGCTTCTTTTCGTACGGTTCTTCATTCACTTCCTGCGGTCCAAAGTACATTCCCATTAATTTGTTTCTCAAATTAAGGGCGATGATTGATGCTGGTTGAATATTTTTGGTCAGCAGCGCCCTCTTCGCCTGTGCTCATCTGCTTGTTACGTGCTCTTTGCTTCGTCCGCCATGTGTTATTTTGATTCCGGTGTAGCAGAAATCCTCAAACTTTATCTACTTCGTGGGCACAAATTTTGTTGGAAAGTTTATCCCTAATCTCGTGTCTGCTACTTCTCATTACATTTACCTTTATTTCTTTACCTTAAATCCGTATTCTACACTTAGTGTGTCCACTCCATCCAACGGGGTCCTGTATGTGTTCACTTTTACTGAGGATAGCAATGTCATCAGCGAATCTTATAATTGATGTCCTTTTTACTTGCGTTTTAATCCCTATTTAACCTGAGTTTTAATCTCGCACCTGAACATTTCTTTTATTTCCACCATTACTTCTTCGATGTGTATAGAAGACCAGAACTCTGTCGTATTCTTCTGAATACGAGCACTTCACTCTTGGTCTTTCATTCCTATTGCTGCGTCTTGATTTTTGTGTGATCTTTCCCTATAGCTTACATCAATTTCCTGACGACGTCGGTACTGCGAGCTGCTATTTGTTATTCTTTTGGACATGAATTCATTTTAGTAAATAACTACAATTAGCATTACGCATTGCAAGTACATAACTTTGTTCCAGTATACTTCATAATCTCAGTAAATTCGTTTTCACCCAGTGGACTCAGGAGAAAGCAACACATTGCGTCATACGTTGAACCCATTACTAGAAATGTAATCTACCTTAAGTTTAGTAGAAGAATGCATTAAACGTTCACCATTACTTGCGAAGGAAATATGGAAGTGAATATCAGCAAAGGGTTGAAACTCGATATAAGCCACATATGAGAGCAGTATTTTATCCCTTCACACAATCGAAAAGTGAGCCAATTTTGTTGAGCCGAGTTAGGCATTTGAAAGCAAGATATACAACGCAAAAATAGAAGTTCAGGTTCTGTGTGAGTCCGAAATTACAACTTTGGGGATGCATAAAATATTTGTGTACGAGATTTTGTTTTTCTTTGTATATAATTATTCCTATTTATTGAACACATGATTATATTTTATATAACTGTCCAAGATGATGATGATGATGATGATGATGATGATGAAGATGATGATGATGATGATAATAATAAGCACATGATTATATCTTAATTAAATCAAGAAGGGGTATACAGAAGGTTTTCTAGTAAGCTAAGCAATCCATCGTTGATGTTGTTTCAGATTTTGTAAATCCGGCTTGGTTGGTCCAGTTGGAAAGAGAGTAGCCATCATTGTCCACTTTCAACTTCCAATACGACTGGGAAATCAACTTGTCACAAATGAACAACCAGGTATATTACTAGGATTTTATCACCCGTCTTCTTTACGTCTGTTATCACTACTTTCAAATCCGAATTAATTAGTGTGAACCTATTGTCGTCATAGTTGTTATACTTTCTACACTGCGTAGCTTGTAGTCTAATGGTAGTAAATTTGCGCTACTATTGTACTATGCATTACTGTTATTTTATTAGTATATGTATAAGCATCGTATTATGTAGTGCATTAGCGTGTCATCTTGCTTATTTGATCTTATTAGCTTTCAGGTATCAGTATATTTTAGCATAATTCATAGGGCAGTCCATCTAAATTCATGCAGTTTAGTTTTATAATTTGCACAAAGCAAACCCTGCAACATGAATGAGTCCATCTCAGTTTGAGTGTTTTTTGAGGAATCAAATGGTTAAAGGGGCGCGAAGAAGAGTCCTAGCATACTAAGAAGCCATGAATGCAATCTGGGTGGTAGGTATGGAACTGCACTGGTCGGCCCACATATTTCTGTGTTAAGCTTGTACGCCTTTCAGTGAGTGAATAATCCTCGGTGTAACAATAGACTTACATTCGTCGTATCCAGTAGAATCTGAATCATGAGTCCTACTTTAACATTACATAGTCATATTTCGACTTATTCAGACTTAGTTGACTTCAACGTACGTTATAATGCTCATAGTAGTCAAATGTAGTCACATTTGAAGATGTGGTCCCCAGTGTCGTTTCCAGGACACGTACGTATCATACTTGCAACTATAAATCATCGAAACCGCTTCAGTAAATGTCTCACCGTTTAAAATCTCGGTCCAGAATCTCTCTCTTGTCATTGTGTACTCAATTTCAAACCTTCAAATATCTCCGGATCCCTTCCACGCATATAACTTCCGCTCACGATTCTTAAGACAAAGATCAGCTTTTTTTATCTTGTCTCTGCACAAATACTCTTCCGTTGTGGTTTAACTACGGAACAGCAAAAAAATTGTGCTACACATCTTACTCTTTCATTCTTCCTCCAGTCCACATACTCCTACTGTTATTCCTTCTCGTCCTTCTACAACTCTCGAATTCCTGTCGCCGATTACCATTAAATTTTCCTCTCCCTTAACCATCGTTACTTTTCCGATTATACACTCCTGGAAATTGAAATAAGAACACCGAGAATGATTTGTCCCAGGAAGGGGAAACTTTATTGACACATTCCTGGGGTCAGATACATCACATGATCACACTGACAGAACCACAGGCACATAGACACAGGCAACAGAGCATGCACAATGTCGCCACTAGTACAGTGTATATCCACCTTTCGCAGCAATGCAGGCTGCTATTCTCCCATGGAGACGATTGTAGAGATGCTGGATGTAGTCCTGTGGAACGGCTTGCCATGCCATTTCCACCTGGTGCCTCAGTTGGACCAGCGTTCGTGCTGGACGTGCAGATCGCGTGAGACGACGCTTCATCCAGGCCCAAACATGCTCAATGGGGGACAGATCCGGAGATCTTGCTAGCCAGGGTAGTTGACTTACACCTTCTAGAGCACGTTGGGTGACACGGGATACATGCGGACGTGCATTGTCCTGTTGGAACAGGAAGTTCCCTTGCCGGTCTAGGAATGGTAGAACGATGGGTTCGATGACGGTTTGGATGTACCGTGCACTATTCAGTGTCCCCTCGACGATCACCAGTGGTGTACGGCCAGTGTAGGAGATCGCTCCCCACACCATGATGCCGGGTGTTAGCCCTGTGTGCCTCGGTCGTTTGCAGTCCTGATTGTGGCGCTCACCTGCACGGCGCCAAACACGCATACGACCATCATTGGCACCAAGGCAGAAGCGACTCTCATCGCTGATGACGACACGTCTCCATTCGTCCCTCCATTCACGCCTGTCGCGACACCACTGGAGGCAGCCTGCACGATGTTGGGGCGTGAGCGGACGACGGCCTAACGGTGTGCGGGACCGTAGCCCAGCTTCATGGAGACGGTTGCGAATGGTCCTCGCCGATACCCCAGGAGCAACAGTGTCCCTAATTTTCTGGGAAGTGGCGGTGCGGTCCCCTACGGCACTGCGTAGGATCCTACGCTCTTGGCGTGCATCCGTGCGTCGCTGCGGTCCGGTCGCAGGTCGACGGGCACGTGCACCTTCCGCCGACCACTGGCGACAACATCGATGTACTGTGGAGTCCTCACGCCCCACGTGTTGAGCAATTCGGCGGTACGTCCACCCGGCCTCCCGCATGCCCACTATACGCCCCAGCTCAAAGTCCGTCAACTGCACATACGGTTCACGTCCACGCTGTCGCGGTATGCTACCAGTGTTAAAGACTGCGATGGAGCTCCGTATGCCACGGCAAACTGGCTGACACTGACAGCGGCGGTGCACAAATGCTGCGCAGCTAGCGCCATTCGACGGCCAACACCGCGGTTCCTGGTGTGTCCGCTGTGCCGTGCGTGTGATCATTGCTTGTACAGCCTTCTCGCAGTGTCCGGAGCAAGTATGGTGGGTCTGACACACCGGTGTCAATGTGTTCTTTTCTCCATTTCCAGGAGTGTATATTCTTGTAATGTCTTCGTTTACGAAGCTAGTAGACATAAAAATATTTACTACTGTGATGAGTGTTGGTTTCGTGTCTATCCTGGTTATGATAATGCGTTCACTATGCTGTTCCGTGTGTGCTACACGCATTACTATTTACTTATTCACTATTAGGTCTAATCCTGCGTTACCCCTACTTAATTTTGTATATGTTACCCTGTACACACCTGATTTTCTTGCCGCCGAACTTCACTGACTTCCACTACATCTAACTTCAATATATTCGTTTCCCCTTTTCAAATTTTCTAACGTACCTGCCCGTTTCCGAGATCTAATATTCCAAGTTTTCACCTGCAGAGTACCAGGTTTCTTTTCCCTAATGACGACATCCTCCTGCATAGTCCCCGCCCAGAGATCCAAATGGGCAACTTTTTTACTTCATGAATATATTACTCAAGAGAATGTTATCATATAACCAATTAGTAGAGCTGCATGTGCTCGGGAAATGTTACAACTATGGTTTTCCCTTGGTTTCAACGGTTCGCAGTGCCAGCTCAACAAGAACGTTTTTGTTAATGTTAACAAAGCCAGATATGTTAATGAAGTCAGATCAGTCAATCATCCATACTGTTGCCCCTGCAGCTACTATAAATTCTGCTGCCCCTCTTCGGGAACCACACGTTTGTTCGGCCTCTCAGCAGATATACCGTCGATATACCTGCACCTTCAGTATGATTTTGTGTATCGCTTAGGCACGCAAGCCGCCCCACCAACGGAAATCCCCGCGGTTCACTAAGCTGTACATCGATCGAAATAATTATCTGATGAGTAGTGGAGCATGGATAGAGGCAACGTTTTCGGGTACACCCACGTATCTCGGTTAACATTTAATGTTGGCTTCGTTTGCCAGTGGTGTTGGACTTACCACTTTTGTGTACAATCCCGCTCATATTTTCACACTTCATGTCACGTATTATGTCCACACTATGTAGACGAAAAAATACAATCATTTGTAACACGCTTTGTTAACTGGCCCTTCAGGAAACAGAACGGTGTGACAATGTGCACACAATAGAAGGCGAAATGCAGCTCATTCTCTGATTATTTGTGTCATGCATGCCCGTAAACAGAACGAAATCATTATCTTACACAGGTCCAGCTGTAGATTGACATACGGAAGGTTTTTAAATTTTAAACATGGCAGCTTGGTCAGCGACCGTTTACAAATTAAAGATAAAGTAACTACCCCCACGGTCGCAAAAATTAAGTCTTGTTCCATCATCCTTCAGTGCTGCAAAATGCAAACATGTAAGTATTAGTTACGTTATCAAAATTTATCCGTAAAAACAGTTTATGTCTGTTACTGTCGTATTTTCTACCTATGTGGCGTGTCAACTTGACTTTATTGTATACCTGTAAATTGTCATCTGCAAGTAAATGTTACTGTGAATATTGTAGCCGAGTTAACAAATAACTATCTGTAAGGGTAATTTTGTGGTGCGAAAGTATAAGTAGTTATATGAACGTGCTCAATAGTGTGCCAATGGACAGTATATTGTAATCGTTCATAATCTGCTTCATTCCCCTGATTCCGTGTGCAAGCGGGAGTTCTTTTTTCCATTGTGAACTTTTGCTAAAGACTGTGGTTGGAATTTGGCGTGTTTAAATAAGTCTGTATTATATATTTGTGTCGTGGGTCTGGGCTATAGCTACAAAACCATACCACGAGTGTTAGCTAATGACTTTCTTCATTATATTTTCCTGTTGTCTGTACATTTTTTTGTCCCATGTTTCTATAATTTTGTCCTTTTGCGCTAAATACCAGTGCTAGCTTCCCTTTTCTCGCGGCCTCGGAAGATAAATGTCATTCGGAATTGTGAGATACAATAAGACAGAGGCAGAACTCCAGAGCCAGATTGTGTTTAAAGACTAGACCACCGGCTAATTCCACGAGTCCGCCAAGTTAACAGCGGAAACGTCGTCATCCCTTCCGGCGTAGTCGCTTCACTGCAAGCGACTCTTACACTCGCCGACCGTCTAATAGAGTTACCTGTAGTTTCCATGGGTGGGTCTGTGTTCACCTGTCACGTTGGCTGTTCCAAGTGTTCTGTGGTCTGCAATTACTGCCGACTGCAGCTCGACGGCAAATGCTCCAAAGGTGTAAACAGTAGCTCCAAATCAATTTCATCCTCTCAGTCCCCAGCTGCAACTTTAACAAATCCTAATGTGATTAAACAACTAAATAGTTTTCCGAAACAGGATTACTCTGCCTAGCTTTTCTTAATTAACATACTCTCCTCATTTACCAGAAGTCAGCTAGCCGAAAGCCAAGTTTAGTTCGACAGAAGCATAATTGTATGTGAGATCATATGCGTTGGTGTAGGTTGATAATCTGACTAACTTTTTACTTTATTATCGCTACTCTCAAAATAAGGTACTAGCAATAGGTGATTTTTAAAAGATACAAGTACAATTTCCCTTTCTTCCATTTATTAGAACGTTGGTTATCACAACCTGACTCACTGGATAACCCAACTTTATCTTTGCAAATATTTTATGTGAACCAGTTTAATTCTCACTTTCAGTTAAGTGATGTACATGTTATTTTACGATTTGAGGCTGAAAATTTAAGTGCACTGGTACTTTACCTCTTCGATTTTCTCATTCTTTAGTAATGGCTAATTGAAATAAGTGGCAGGAGATGATCAATCGAGAAGTTTTCTGGAAGAACATATTTAGAAAGAGTAAATCACTAACGGCATTCAGAGGCCTTAAATTTCTAATGCTTGTATATATTCGTATGTGTATTGCAGTATATTTTCAGAAAATTGCAAGTATTGTACGCACAAAAGTCAAGAATAATATAGTAAATACTGAACCTGTTTCTTAAACATATGTTATGGACTGATAATCCTGTAAGTCGAGATCGCAAATAAATTTTTATTTTGATTATTAATTTCAGTTACGCACGAGCCATCTGCAGGTCTAAGATGTAAAATTACACATAAGAATACAGCAATGTACAACAGCTTACAGGGATCACTTTACAGATCCAAAATACAAAACTGCATGTATAAAAAAGTTATTACAGGAAAGGTAAGATAAAAACCTAATGCCTTAGGTATGACGATATCTGTCTGATATGTATTCATTCTAGTGGGTAATTTTTGACTTATGTAACCGTTCTCTCGTTTTCACTGCCTTTTCCTTACCTTAATAAACTTTTTTTTCAGTTTTATATACATTCTACTAGATTGATTATGAACTATGTAAAAATACTTTATTCATATGCTCTGTAAGGATGTTGGTTTTAAATAAGTTTTTAACTATTTGTTGAGTAATCGTGGCTATCACATTAATCAAGAACTTTTTTATACGTTCCTTATTAGTTTGTTATATACATTTGAACACGGCTATAACATTAAGTGGAGTTTTGTATAGTGAAGCTGTACTGTCGTTCAGCTGTATGTTGCTGTATTCTCATGTACAGTTTCATACCTTATATCTTAAGACTGCTCGTGTGTAGCCGAAACTAGTGATTAATAAAAAATTTATTTGCGAATCTACCTTTGGGAATTTTCAATCCCCAATGTAATAATTACGTCAGATCGCTTGTCTCTAACGTTGACAATGCCAACAAACATGATGGATCGAAAAGGTTTGCACTGAGTGCGGTAAAATGTTGTGGAAGACGATAGAAAAATCCATAATGTTGTAATAATGCAAATAAACTACCCAATAACGCTTGTCAGTAATGGAGAGTTCGTAGACAGTACCAACTTTGAATTCAAAGATGCTGACACAGAAATATGGTAATATGCTGAGACAAGAGTGACTGAATCGAAAGGATGAAGAAACTGCGGGAATCTCTTTCATAATTATATTAGAACTGATTCCGATGTGCTTTGATGTATACATCAAACGAAAAATATGGAAGTGTCTGATCCATCTATCCATAAGTCCATATACTCAGTCCCTTCTCCGTGGAGCTACCATGAATACTAAACGACTCTGTTCGGTAAGTTTCACAAACTTGCTATGATAATGAACAATTATAGCTTACGCATACAAATTTCCTGTAGCCAAAGAAACACTGTCATTCACAAGTTAAATGGATCGTCTTCTAGGACAATATATTTTCAGTCGCTCCTGCTTCTTAGGTATCTGCATCACTAAATGAAACTTAATGTTTTAATCACTATGTATGTGATAGAGGATAATAAGTCTTACTGAGGATCTACATGGATAATCGATGGAAAGCAAAGCTATTTAAAACACATAATGTTAGTCTACAACGCACTGAATGAAAGTAACTTCATTTGAGCCTCTGTTACACATGTGGTGTCCTGTGCTGTCCTTACGGGAGATTTTTGTGGTTCTGATGATATACAGAATACCATCAGAGAGTATGTGGTGAGCCAGGGCTAAACGAGATTTATTTCGCACTTATGCTTCCAAATTAATGTAAGCATAATGGAAAATTAACTATGCTAAATTGCTCTTATTACTGGAAATATGAAAGAAATAACCGAAACCATTTAAATAAGACGTGTAGTTCAGGAGGCTGTCACACAACGAGATACTTCTCTAATGAAAATGACGTTGTGTCATTATTTGTTGAAATCTTGGAGATACGATGCTTTGTCTTTCCTAATAAAGAGCCTATTTAAATCACTATCAGCAAACAATATATGTAACTATACCAAATATAAAATATTCATTATTCGTTGTATAGTTGTCTCCATAACTACAGATAGAATAACTGCAAAATTTTAACTATCATTAATTCTCTTTTCCACTTTTTTTTTAGCTTTCCTGAAATTTAGAATATATGGTTATGCATTGTCAAGATGGCGAGATATTGATAGGAGAGTCAATCGCAGTACTCTTCCTGCGACCATTAAAAATAGAGCCATATCAATATTGATGAGGGTGATAAGGGGGGGGGGGGTGGAGGAGTTCGTTGTTGCGGTTGTACACTTGTAGTTCATAGGTAGTCTTAACACCGTGCAGTATTCCACATGTGAACCATGCTGTCACCTGTTGCTAACTTCTGGAGAAATTTTAAAGGATATGTTTCGTATACGGACCGAAGACTAGCTCCAATGTATGGTTTTTATGAATCGTTGCCTCCAACTGATGAGACAGACAGACAGAGACTGTGTTTCTTGTATTAAAAGAGTGACCTTCCTTATGCCCAGTATCTGTATTTCTACAATGGTGAAAGAACGGGGTGCTAGCTGTAAATTGGTGTAAGTCAGGGAAGTGACAGATCGTCTTTGAGAGACACCGTCGTAAAGATATCTATCCCACGAAGGACTTGCTCACATGTAGAAGAAGTTAACTGTAAATCGTTAATCATTGCTATTACTGTTAAATTATTAGCCACCAATTTTCTCACTGATCTGACGCGGCAGTCACAGTTTTTAGTCCTGTCACACCTTTATTTCGAAGTGACACTTATACTCAACGATTCCATTATGTGAACTCCAATCTTCCTCTTTCGTCACAGAATCCTTACTCAAAAAAATCCAACAGTACCTTGTCATACCACTGAATTTTGTTTGACGGGAAAGTGGTGGCAAGCGGCACTCTGCTGGATGTGGGTTCAACAGAAAACGATGCAGGCAGTTAACTTTTTGTTAAAATTCTTTATTTCAAATCACAAGTAAACTTAGGGCAGCGTGTGTCTGCAATATGCAGACGACAGGTGGCAGCCGTTGGAACTCGGTCCCAGGCGTGGTATCACTCTGACAAAAGTTTGTTCTGTGAAAGAGAATGGTAGAATACAGCTCTGCTGCCTCTGCTATGGAGTGGTCGGTAGCTGTTTGGGCAGGATTATGTGACAGCGACTCGACGGCTGGTAGCCAGTGCTAGGTAGGCCCCACGCAGTGTAACTGCCTAAGGTAACGAAACGGCACAGCATTCCCAGGTCACGAGGAAGCTTCTTGAACATGGCCAGTGAATGGACCCGGCTGCTGCCACACAGCAGCAGCAGGTTACACCGTAGGAGGAGGATGATGTGGAATCAGGCTCATGGCCAGGTGTTCTGATGTCAGCAGGTTATTGACTGCAGCAATCGGCGCTGGCTATGCCCTAGATAGGACTCTCGACTTGTGTCATTACATTTACTCTGGCCTTAGAAAAATTTGCTCCATACGATTGCTACTTGAGAACTAGCAGCAATATTAACACCAGTAGACTTAAAATTTGCTTTCTCATACCTGAGTCCAGAGTCAACACTCCCCGAGTAAATGGTACCTTTGCGTGTTCTACTTCGTTTTCCTACAGTATACCCTGAACACTGTCTCACACCCACGATGCTAGAACATGGTTTATAGGTCCTCTTTCTTGCCCTACAACACTTCACCCTCTGTGCTTCAGCCAGAATGACTAGTATGGACCCACAGCTTAAACGGTGGTAAGTGTCGCATTATGAGGCCTTATACAATATTTATTGTCACAAGAATTATGGAAACATTGGGTGTAGTAGTTCCTGTGCTGACTAGTCGGCAATGATGCTAGGTCCTGCATTTTTGCACATGGTCGAGTAGGTATTCCATCTTCAAGCAGCCATTTTGTGCGGCTATCAACATATCTAGGGAGGCGAGAGATGTCAAAGTATAGTAGTATGTTTAGTTTTGGCAGAATCTCGATGGGAAACTTCGGCTGATAGATCACCGAGTAGGGATATTAAGTGTAGTGGTTCCCACAACACTGGTGGGTAACCAAAAGGTAGGTCTTTCAGTGTCGCATAGTGTACAACCATTCTGTCTGTGTTCTAATTGGTGTGTACTACCTTAATGACTTGGGAGGAAATGGTCCAGTCCATCACGTCTTCAGCTACCCTAGAATTTTGTACAAGGGAAGAATACACCAGAAAAAATGCAATTGCAGAATTTTAGCTACTAAGATGCACAGCAAGTATTTCTTTGCTTATGTTGAATGCACATATTTTTGACATGTGAAGAACTGCTTGTAACAGCGGTTTGTACTGCCCTTCCTGCCTAGCATCCGATGTGGTGAATGAAGCTGTAGCTGCCTCAGATGTGAAGTGTATGTTGAATAATGAAAACGAACAGTTTTCACACAAAAGTCACATCCGATAAAAGAAATATTAATACATGCAAGCACTTCACGATAATTACTAGTTTACTTTGAACAGACTGGGAATGGATTTCGTTGTTTCTGCATATTGCGCTTTGCACAAGGTGTAGTTAATCAAATTCGCAAACGAGTTGACGAAAACTGATAATGCAACGATGAGTGAAGAGAGTAATACAGTTCCGATGTTAAATCTGAAATGACAAAGAGCTATCGGATATTACACTGCCCGACTATTTCCTGAAGAGTGTTTTCCATTGCCGAAAATATTACTTGTCGAAGTTCGAAGCATTAGTTCGATAGTCCATTACAAGATTTTTGCAGCTAAGCTTTCCTTTCTTTTTATTTGTAGCCATAATTAGCCTAATGATAGATGTAAAGCTGCAGAAACAGAAATCGACTCATACGTATTGCAGTCAATAATCTTTACGAATGTATCATAGCATTCATCGATTGCGCAACCGAATATTATTCCCGCCCCAGAATTACCCAGCTTAATTTGCTTGCAAGTTCTTTTACGAAAACTGACTGACTGGCTTAATACGAAGCAAATGAGGGACTAACAGTAAGTTTCGTCATCACGTGAGCTACGAATTTCTCTATTATTGCCTATTAAGGTCGTCCCTTGTACATGATGACCTGAAGTAAATTTCCTAATTTTACGACTTCCTATTCTGTGTAGGTTCTTGAATCTGCTGAGTAAGATAGAAGATACTTGGAAACTAACCACTAAACCCACCACTTTTGTCATTTTCATTTTGGACGGTGCGGCCTTACAGCTATCCCTTGGAAACGGTGCAGAATCTCTCACGAGAAATTTTAAATGTGTCGAATAATTTCTGTTTCACAATTTCGCGAGCTTCATTTTGGTGCATATTTCTCACTTCTTGTCAATCTTCCGGAAACGGTGCAGAATCTCTCACGAGAAATTTTAAATGTGTCGAATAATTTCTCTTTCACAATTTCGCGAGCTTCATTTTGGTGCATATTTCTCACTTCGTGACAATCCTCCGGAAACGGTGCAGAATCTCTCACGAGAAATTTTAAATGTGTCGAATAATTTCTCTTTCACAATTTCGCGAGCTTCATTTTGGTGCATATTTCTCACTTCGTGTCAATCTTCCTTCCGTTTATAAAATTCACATCCAGTTTTCATTAAACGAACCCGGCTTTGTCGATACTTAATTTTAAGCGATATCTCACTCCATTGTTTAACCAAACATTCATAGTTAATTTTTTTGTCACTGAGAGCTATTACTGTACCCATTTTCTTAGAACTAGGAACGTATTCCTGTTTCTGATATTTACTAGAATAGCAGTCATCGCTCAAAGCACTATTTATGGACTCGTCAGATTTCTTCTGTAGTTTTCACAATTTATAACGGTGTGTCAACATCATTCGTATCAATGTCCGGGATATTAACTAACCAATAACACATATGTAGGTCTTCAAGAGAACCACGTTCTTCATGTTCCATCTTTGCAAGACTTGGAATGTTTGTTAGATATCGCGTTACTGTGAAACTCTAGATCCTGCACCAACAGATGGTATTGTCAGACGCATAGAAGAAAATATAATCGATATTAATTCAGTTTCACCTGCATTGCTAACACTTATCGAAATCCTATTTACAGTTACCATCACGTTGTATTATCTGTGCACCGATGCGCCGTCAACGAGGACAGTCTAATCGCCTGCCGTGTTGCGCAGTATGCAACAGCTCTGGTAGGAGTGTAGATGTAGTTGGCCGCCTCATGGGCTGCGAATTTTGTGACATTCAATATTTTTTTTAAAACTTGCAGTGCGTCTTAGCAGTTACAATTTTAATAGTACTTATTTCAACTGAATAACTGAATTGTCCGTATAAAAAATTTCAGGGTAGGTTTCAACATATCAGACCCAACCATTTCCTTGTTAAATCGTAGCAGGTGAAAAAGAAGAATACTGGTTTTGCCACTCTTTTGAAAGAATTTGGTTCCACGTGTAATAACCTCTCCAGGGCAGTTGTTAGTAGGCTTTTTGGAATGGAAGAAAGTTTCATGATTTCCTCGCATGTCCAAAGGACTGTGCAAATCCATTCTATGGGGCAAATGGTTATTATCACATATCGGCACTGCTGTAATTACGGGATGTGGAGTGTGTGCGCGTGTGTGTGTGTGTGTGTGTGTGTGTGTGTGTGTGTGTGTGTGTGAATTATTAAGGGACCAAACTGCTAAGGTCATCGGTCCCTAGACTTACACACTACTTAAACTAACTTATACTAAGAAGAACACACACACCTATGCCCGAGGGAGGACTCGAACCTCCGACGGAAGGGGCCATGCAGTCTGTGAGATGGCGCCTCAAACCACACGGCTACTCCGCGCGGCGAGACGTTCTCTGATCCCCATCTTCTCGCGTGACAAAATTATTTTAGTGAATATCTGTTACGAAGAATGATTAACCTTGAAGTTAAATACAAACTGTAACATACATTCACACGCTCGCACCCATTTATAGCCAGTGTGCTTCCCATTGCATATCTGTGTAACTACTAAGCAAACCATATACTAAACCAAACAATAAATGTACAGCACTATAGAACATCGATGTTTTCCTGCAAAACTAGAGTTCCACTACTACTATAAATAAAAATTTCTTCATAAAGTTCTTGTAACCAATTATCTAACCAAAAAGATTCCTTTAGACTCAGCCACAGCCCCTTTTATAAAATCAACACCCTCTCTAATCGGGCAATTGCTAAAACATAACTATTACCATAACACATAAACACACATCCTTAATATCTCACAAGAGAGCAGAAAATACATTTATGTGTTGTGCCCTCAATTAGCTCGCAAGACCTTTCGTAACCTCAAGGTATGCGAATTCATTGAAATAGCTATAGATATATCTTGCTGAAGTTTCCTAGCCTTACCTTTCACTTCTTTCTTTCCACGCACTTATCTCTTTAAGAGGAGCTGCCTATCATTGGTACAGTGCTTCCGGTGTCCTGAAGAGGGAAAATTCGTCGTACATGGACAAGTTGCTTCAAGACAGAAGTAGCTGTTTCACATTAGCTGCGGTTGCCATCTCGAATACCACATAGGAACATGGGCGACATAAAATGGTCTTTGTAGCTTTTCTTTCGGCACATAAGGGTTAGTTGACATAACTCACTGTCTGACGCGGTACAAAGGCGAAGTTTGTTTGTTGTGGATAGCTTCTTCCATTCTACAGCCTTTGTGCTCATCTTATTAACCTTGTACCAATTACTTTCTTACCCTTCACCAAATTTTTGGTCACGAATACATCTTCTCCTGTGGGTGATATGCATATTTCAAAAGGCGAGGGCACGTTTTGGACAGAAAAGTCTCGTTTGGCGACAAGCGTACATGTTCGTGGATCTTAGGATTATACGGAACTAGTACATACGGAAGTAGAGCGTCCCAAGCACGATAGTGATTTTTTGTGTAACATTTCCGCATTAAAACTATCATTCTGGGTACGCTTTAAGACTTCCCGTTTGTTTGCGGGTGTTGTGCACAACTTAATAAACCTTTTATGCATAAAGGTCAACAATTTCTTTACAAACTCGGATATGAAGCAACTGCCTGGTTAGTTATGGTCGTCTCCAGTGTTCCAAACTTCAGTTTCCTTTGTTTAACCGTAGCCTTGGCCATCGTTTCTCCCTGTGGATCTGGTATAGTTAGAATGGCCACAAATAGTGAGAAATGATTAGTTACAGTTAATACATAGAAGGCTCCCGTTAGTGTTTATGCGAAGGGTAAAGCATGCCCACACTGTTCATTTGGTACGGTCTATCCACCCCGGGAAATCTTTGTAATGGGATTCACTGTCACTGAGACAGAACCGCTCTTTGGGTTCAATGAAAGCCATCAGGACAGGACCAGCGGCTGGTAAATCCTCTTATTGCCGAAAGGCTGCTTCGTAATGAAGAATTCAGTAAAATCCTACTTCGTTCTTTAATAATTGCGTGGCGGTCTTTTTTTTTCAGCAAATGTTAGAATAAATTTTCTGTAGATATAAGTTACCCGGAGAAAGGATTGTAAATCCCTTGCCCTTCTAGGTTCTGGGAAATACATTATGGGTTACACATGTCTTGGGTCAGTTGATACGCCATCATGGCCCATAACATGGCCTAAACAACAATCCTCTTGTAGTATGAAGTGATACGAAATGAAGGTTGAGTTGACAGACAACTGATCAGAGACCTCTTATAGACATCCCACAAACCTTTGGAATTCCTTGGAAATTATAACGATGGCACCTACATAACCCATGTGTTGTTTCAGTTTCAGAACTTGTAGCACCCAGTCTGATAGCCATTGAATAGTTGGCTATACAGTGTGTTTTTCACTGCGTATTACGTTTGGCAATAGGTGACAGATGGAACTCTGAACACTGTTCTGATTCAATCCCCCAACGCTACCAGTAATCGGTTGTACCCACGTTGCAAATCCAAAGCACTAAGATAACGACATTGCCCTAGACTGTCGTAGGTTTCGGTAATGTTAGCCACTGGGTTAGTATGTGTAACTGTTCCTTGGTTTAAATAAGTATAGCTGCAAGAGAAAGTATAAACTTAACTACTATCTGAGGACTTTTCTGAATGAAGACAATGGATACTGACCAGGAATTAGAGCTTTCCTCTATTTCCATCACAGGGCAGCTGGTAAGTACACTACTTCAACACTGGGGGCAAACGTTGCAGATTTCAGTGTAGTTTTCTACATACAGGTAGCCATTCCTAATGGGAATATTATGCTGCACGAGAGCCATAGCTGGAAATGGTCCGGGCAGGTTACATAAGTCTACATACTCTTGCAATAATCTGTCAACGTCCGCTTTGTCATGTCGTTTCAAGTACGCACCTTTCCCTCAAGTGTAGTTAAATCGACAGACTGTCCCATCTTCAAGTTTCGTACAGTGAAATACATATTCAAAGAATCTTGCTCTAACACTTGTAAGTAAGTTGTCAGTACACCACTTGATAACTTCACCTCTTTCGAACCAAACTTGTCTACACTGATGGACAGTACTCTGCTCCCATAAATTTCCTGCACATAGCATAAACTATATCTTAAAGTACATCATGCCTCATCCCATTCCACATTTCATGGCAAGGCCTCAAACACACGTAAGGATTTAATTGGCACATCAGCTCCTACATTCAGCGACAGCAGTTTCTCTGTATGTTTTGATATTATATCCTGCAAGTCTAAGAAAACAGTCAGTTTAGTTGTGTTTCTTGACGCCTTGGCTGTAGTATTGTAAATGTACATAGCCATGATAATGGAAGGTTGCAATCCTTCTGGTTCCACAACATGTGGAAAAGTCACGCTGGCCGAGCCATTTTCCATATTTATCGATAATTAGTTCTTTTTACTTCTCGAACTTCGATCAGCATAATGCGATCTGGTGAGTCTGATAGGGTAATAGCAGTGAACAGAGCCATGGAATATGCACCTGAGGAGTCTATACGTGCATGAATAGGAAAATCCATCTCTTACTCAAAAAAAAATATTTCCTCTTGCTCTGCTGAAAAGCCGGAGAGAGACGGGCGGGCTACATCTACATCTACATTTATACTCAGAGCGGGTGTCGGAGGGTCCGCTTTACTCACGTGCGGTGTGGACACCGGTGTCAGCCGCGTGGCGAGAGGAATGTGAACTCCTGCAGCCACATTCCATTCACACTGCAGACGCTGTGAAACTACAGCTTGTTTCAAAGAATTAGGACGGGCAATGGTGCTTGCATAGGCGAGACGCAGCGAGGCGAATTCTGGGCAGTCTGCCTTACGCCCGCCAAGCTGCCGCCTGAGCGCCAGGGTGTCGCCCAGAACGTTCCAGAAAAGCGTTCCGCGCCCATTTCTGGTCCAGGTTAGGAGTGGCTCTTTTGACTCACACGTCATCGCTAGAATCGTGCCACCAGCGCGAAAGGCGCGAATAATTTCGATTGGTAGAAATTCCTCGTCGTGCTGTGGAGAGAAGTTTTGGGAGAGATCTATAATGGTCGTCATTGGAGACGGTTCTTTTCGGTACTCTTGTACACTTTGCGTAGGAGTTTGAGTTCTCAGTTGTGTGTGTCCGCATTTGCGCCAATTTTCGTTGAAGCCCGGATCGGGCATCAGCTGGCGTCATCTATGGAACCGGCAGCACGCAACAATCCGCGTCGCCAGCCACACCGCAGGACGCAGTTCTGTCTGAAAAAAGTAGAGTCGTGTGTACTGCCGCGGCTTGTGGGCTTTTCCATCACGAATCCAACACCCAGTCCCCCCCCCCCCCTCACGTAACTCACACAAGGCAGCAGACCTCCACAGTAGCACCTTGTGTGTGGTGTGAACAAGCCGTAGAGGAGTGTTCAATCACAGCAGTAGGGGTGTGACAGCACCGTACCGAGCACTCGTAATCTTCATTCTCGCCCAACCAGAAGTATTGCCAATACATTTATGTCACACAGTGTCACTGAATAAATTGACTTTCTAGGATATATCACAATTATAACCAGCTTTACGCACAGTTTAAGGGAAAGTGTCATTTAGACAATAAATCGTCGTTTGAAGAATTTCTCCAACCTCCGTAAGTCAGCCAGCTCACCCAGAGCTATACTGAGGGTTAGTTGAAATACCACATAACTGTGCGCAACAGAAGTGAGCTCTGAGTGAGTGTGAAAGGTAGCCTGCAGTAATTACCTTACAAAGGCAAGTACCGTCGGGCCCGAAACTTTGGCTAACTTACAATGTTTATTCAGAAAGTATGTTACCTTAACTTTTTCCCGCAATAGGGAATAATCTTATGCAGACCTGGAAGGTTAGCCTCCCACCCGTCTCCATTGGATAGCCAACAATGCCCATCTCACAGGGTTAGAACTTTTACTATACACACAGAACTTTATCTCCTATGTCTGAACACTTTACCTCTTATCTTACCACTTCATCTAGCGGTTTTATTCCTCGGCGATTTTTTGCATTAACAGTCCATTATAGTTTCAGTCACTTCCGTCAAAAATATGAGTGAATCAGTTTATTTTTTTGAAGACTGACATTTTGTGAACTGTAAGTAAGAGACTTTTGTAAATGTACCCATAATGCTCGAGTAAATACAGGATGCTCCACCTAAAACCTTCACCACCAATATATCTGGAACCAAAATGGACACTGACAAACAGCTTTCAAGGTCCGGCATTGGCTCACAACAGTAGATACTATGGGACATCATAAGCCGTGTGCAAATACTGGTTTCAAAACAAACTCATGTTTCCTGTTTTTTAAAGGTTATCCTTCATTATTCCATACGCTATCGGTAACATGAGAAATCGCGATAATAAGGGCGTTAGCTGCATAGAAATATGCCAATTACGTCCCGAGATATTGGAATGCGAAGATGACGCCTGAAATGAAAGAAACGCTCCGTTATTGCATTTCTAGCGATGCAAGCGTGACCCGGACGTTGCTCGTAATCGCGATGTGATTGACGTACTACGATGAGACGCACGCTGTACTTACATATTGTCATGTACACTGTTAGTACGTGGCCTGGGAAACATGTGGATGTCCAGTCAGCCGTAATGGAAACAAGGACATTATTTACTAGTATGTTCTTTATTGAACTTTTCTAGAGTACTACAATGGACATAACGCTATCAAAATACCGATGAAAACTGGCCAGTTTAATCAAAATTAATGCCTGTCAGAGGGGCACATGTTATTGTACGTAGTTGTACATCAGTTACACAAAGGTACATTTCACGTACATGCCATGTCACTCAGCATCTTCAGTGATTGCGTCCAAATTGAACCATCGCCATTCGTGCAACGTATATATAAATGTACGTAGTATCGATAAAAGAAACGTACGTCTTCTCTGTAATACATAAAACGTAAGATGGTGTACAATCACATGTCTCACAGCCGAAACGCTAGAAGGTATATCCGAAGGGATTGCCATTTGCTTGTCACAACCGCTGTGCACACTCCATCACGGATCCACTCACGGCAGACAGTATTTGTGATGTTTTTGCAGCGCATGGAGCAATAATGCGTGCTTTCATGTTGGTCATTGTTGCTGAGACCTGCTGATACAACAGGTGTTTCACATGACCCTCGACAGAAGGTCCTTGCGTGTGAGATCCGGCGACTGTGCAGGAAATCCCCGAATGGGTCTGCCCCGTGCAGACCCTCCATGTGGGAATTAATGGTTTAACGCATGTTGTGCAACCATGACAACATGCACAAGCATCCATCATGTTGATACCACATTACTTGACGTGAATCTTCCAACAGTCCAGGTAAGGTATACCTCAGGAACCGCTCGTACTGTCACTCGTTGAGAGAGTCATGAATTAAATATAGACCAATGATGTGGTGTCCTACGATACCACACCATACACTGACACTCCACTGACGCCGATGTTCAACCCGTCGAATCCAGTGCTGGTTTTATGATGGTCAGTAGTGCATATTGTATAGGTTGGCTTCCCCTTGGTTTGTAAACGTGGCCTCATCAGTAAACAGTAGCCTTCTCATGAAGTCATGGCCTTGCTGCAGAAACCACAGACAGTATTCAATTCGATTGTGAGCGTCGAGGCCAAGGAGGCTCTGATATAGTTCCACGTGCTATGGGTGGTAGCTACACCACTGTAGAATACGTATCATGCCTGTTCGAGTGATCCCCATCTATCTTTCCATTTCAAGAATACTTACATGGCATGTATTACAGCGCCCACCAGAACGCTATGGATCTGCGTTCATGGAGACAACCGTCTTGTCAAGCGAAGCCTTCTAACAATATTCAAGAAAGGTAGAACGGTCGGATAACATCTATTAAGGTCTGGGCATACCCCTTGCTGCACATGTGCCCTTTTGGTGAAATTCACCGTATAGTAATACGACGTAAACCATTTCCTCATTTGTGAATACCATGTCGAATGCCTAGAACGGATGGACATGTAAATGAATATCACTATTACAAAAGTGACACCCATCAGAGTCTAGAGTACACTGGTGCCATGTACGTATACGCACTTCTGCACCTGCGTCGTAGTCAGCAGTTCGCACACACAGCGCCGATTGCAGTCCGTTCCTGTAACAACTGCAGAGGCGAAGGGTTCACATGGTAGGTGCAACGGGGCTGCGTACACTAGCCGGTAATGTTGCGTAGGCTGTACTTAGATAAATACAAAACGCACGAAAGACACCGTTACGTACATATCAATGCTTGTGACAGGAATATCTATTATTGCTTTCGCATGCCGTGATTACAATGAAGGTAAAAGTACGAACGTCAATCACATCGCGATTATGAGCAACGTGCGGTTTCCGCTTGTATCGCGGGATGTGCAATAGCAGTGCGTTACATGCATTTCACGCCTCGCTTTCCAATTTCTCGGACTGTAACTGACGTATTACGAAGCCACTAGCGCCATTATTATTGCCATTTCTCGTGTTATTGATTGAGTATGGAATAACATTCGAGTGTCCATTTAAAAAGTGTTCAAACCAGTATTTGCACACGTTTTAGATCTCTCGTAGTATAAACATCCGTGAGCCCCTACCGTTCATTTATACCCGTGAAAGCCGTTTGTAAATATCTATTGTAGTTCCAGGGATATTGTCGGTGAAAAGTTCCTGTATACATTATCGGCTTTACTAACAAGCTGCTTTCTTCAGATGTGACAAAATCAGTTAGGAGTTTAGAATATCATGTAGCCGATCAAAATATGTCACTACTATACGCCTTATCGTCTAGGGATCATATGTAAAATTTATAAGAGGTTAGGACATATGCTAAGGCAATCAGAGTTGTTAAATGTTACGGGCGGAATTCAGCAAATAATGCAAGATACATTTTTTATGAAAGAAGGTTGATTTTAGTCATGACTGCAGTACATCACATTATTCCTCACCCTTATTACTACAAACCCCTATTTTTTAACATAAGCTCTGTTCAGTGCGACGTTCTTAAAGCTACTGGTCGACCTCATAGACCACATCTTGTTGCATCAATAACCTCATGCACTTCCTGCTTTCCTCCGAGTGCATCCTTCACTGGGCGAAGCAGATGGGAGGTACTAGATCCGGACTGTAGGCTAGATGAGGGAAAACAGTCCAGAGAAGTTTTTTGAGCTCCTCGCAGGGGTGCATACTTATATGACGCCTGGTGTTGGCGCGGAGGAGGCGAGTTTTGTTTGCACTTTTGTGGTGACGCTCACGCAGAAGCTGTTTCTTCAATTTCTATGTGTAGCACGTTACACTTTCGTCGATCGTTGCACCATGAGGGTGGATATTAAACATAATAACACCTCTAGAGCATCAGAAAATCATCGCCATGATTTTACTGCATGAGGGTGTCGCTTCGAATTTTGGAGGAGAGTTGGTGTAGGGCCACAATATTGATTACGGTTTTCTTTCCCTTTCGAAATGATGAACCCTTGTTTCATCGCCTGTGATGATGCACGAAAAAAAATTGTCACAATAAGCATCGTCATGCGCAAATGATTCCATGAAGATGGCCCCTCGCTTCTCGTTATGGTCTTCCATTTGGTAGCGAGAAACACAATAGACAAACACCTTTCAGTAGTGCAGCTGGTGGACAAGTGTGCCAACACCACCAACAGAAACGTTCAGCTGAGCAGTGAGATGTATGGTTGTGATCCAACGGTCCCGCCAAATGAGATGAGATGCACTTTCCAACATTGAAGGAGCCACAGCCTCGTGCAGCTGGCCAGCATGTGAGAGATGTGACAGGTTCGTGCGACTCTCTCGCGGTGATGAGGGACGCCTCGCCCGACGATTACGCGTGCTTTTGTTATCTGCCAGGGCTCCGCAGAAGTTCTGTTATCACCTACGAATATCTGTGACTCTCTAGTTATCCACCAAAACTAGAGTAATGACAGCTCTCTTCATGGAAGACATCTCCGTTATAGATGTCATTTTGAAGGCTATGAATAATGTCGCCACCAGTCGAATTTCATGAAACTAGGCGGATGACAAACGTAATGGGATACCGCCTAATACGGTGTCGGAGTTTATTTTCCCGACTTAGTGCAAGCAGTTCGACGTGGCATGGACTCAAGTCGTTGGAAGTCCCTTGTAGAAATATTAAGCCACGCTTCCTCTATAACTGTCCAAAGTAGCGATAATGTTACCGGCGCAGGATTATGTGCATGAACAGATCTCTCGATTAAGTCCCGTAAATGTTCGACGGGATTCATGTCGGGTGATGTGAGTGGAGAAATCATTCGCTCAAACTGTCCAGATTGTTCTTCAAACCAATCGCAAACGTTTGTGGTCTGGTGACACGTCGCATTGTAGTTAAGTCCGTGAACGCTGAAACTGTTCAAGTAGCTGAACATTACCACTTCCAGAAAACGATCTTTTAAAGTGGACCAAAGAAACCTAGTGCATTCCCAGTAAACACAGCCAACACCATTGTGAAGCCACCACCATCTGGCACAGTGCATTGTTTACTACTTGGGCCCATGCCTTAGTGGAGTATACGCCACAGTATGGCCACTATCAGCTCTTACCAAATGAAATCGCGGGGCTTGGATGATCAGACAAAGGTTTTCCCAGATGTGTGGGGTCCATTCTGTTTGGTTACGAGCTCAGGACTTCCGCTGCAGGCGATGTCGTGCTGGTACGTCGTACACTGATTTCTGCAGTTATTTCACGCTGTATTGCTTGTATGTTAGCAATGACAAATCTGCGCAGACACTGAAGCCCTCGGTGTGAAAGTCATGGGACACTACAATACCCGAGATGAGAGGTAATGCCTGAAATTTGATACTCTTGGCACACGCTTGACATTGTACATCTCGGGATATTGAATTACCTAACTATTTACGAAATGAAATGTCCCATGAGTCTAGCTCCAACTATCAGACGACTTTCAATGTCTGTTAATTCCCGTCGTGTGGCCACAATCACATCGGAGACTTTTTCACATGAATCACCTGAGTACAAATGACGTCTCCACCAAAGCGCTGTTCTTTTATTACCTTGTGTACTCGATATTACCGCCATTAGTATACGCGCATATGACTGTCCCATGACTTTTGTCACCCCAGTACATAGGGGCTGAAGCGGGTATATTCCACAATGTCCCACAACAATATACGCGTATTTTAAACTGAAATAGGTCGAGGAAGTACACTTGTTGCATCACGTGTGGAAGTTCTCTCTTATATACAAACACGCCATTACAAGTCTAAAGACAGATGAATGTCATACCCGAAAGTAACACAGATTGCCTAGCTTCCGGAGAGCTTTCTATCTGAGAAATATTAATTTTGCATTAATGCCAGTGATAAGCGCTTCCTGTCACGTCTGTCTGTTTTATTGCTTTGTGCATGGTGCTTTCTAGTGGGTGAAGTACACTTCTTTCAAGCCCTAGTTTGCAGTTCTTGGCTATTTCTTAGCATGGACTACTGCGTAACGCATTCAGAGTCTTCCTTTACCAGGATACAGATTAGCTGGCTGTTCTTCAAGGAGTTCTTTGCGGAATGGCGGCGTAGCCATCTACGTAGAAAACGGTATTCCATTTGGCACTGCACTGGACAGGTATTAGAATATTGTGGAGGGGCAGCTGAATTTAGTGAAGTTACACTTCCAATTGTTGTTGGTAAGTCCACATAGTTCTGTCTGTTTAGCATTTCTGCTCAAGCAAGAGAAGGTGCTTCGCTCACTTTATAGGATATACCAAAAATTAATTTTATTTGATAACTTAAATATTAATATTGTATTTGATTATGCAAGAAGAAGGGTGTTGGAAAATCTTCTACAGTCTTATAATCTGAAGTAGTGTCTTTTGTCACTAGGGTGCAGGGGAATAGTAGCACAGCCAGCGACGATATTTTTATGCAGGTTTCTTTACCTGATGGGCATTCTGTTAGGAAAAAGGTGAATGCCCCTTCAGACCATGACGCACAAATTTTAACGCAAAGGTTTTTGTACTCAAAAAAATGTTATATATAATTACAAACTATGTAGAAAAGCTAATCCAACGTCAATAGAAAATTTTTTAAACGTCGTTAATGAACGATAGTGGCCGGATGTTCACACTGCTAATTACATAGATAACAAGTATAATGATTTCCTTAACACATTTCTTACGCTCTTTGAAAGTTTCTTTCAATTAAAACTTCCTAAACAGGATACAAGCAGTGAAAGGCAGCCTGTATGGCTGACTAATGGGGCAAGGATATCGTGTAGGAGAAAGTGGAAACTATATCAAGATGTTAAAAGTAGTCACTATCGAGTCATAGTAGCCCATTACAAACAGTATTTTAACGTGCTTAAAAATGTTATTAGGAAAGCAAAGAGTATGTGGTACGCAAATAGAATAGCTAATTCACAGGATAAAATTAAAACCATTTGGTCGGTTGTGAAGAAAGTGTGAGATCAGCAGCACAAGGTCGACGAAATAAAGTCAGTTCGTAGTGAAAATATTTCTGTTACTGGTAACTGGGATATATGTAACGTATTTAAAAATCACATTCTGAGCATTGCTGGTGAATTACATAAAAACTTAGTTTCAACAGTGAACCATGCAACTGTCTTGGAAAATGCCTTTCCAAGACAAATACTCATCTGTGATAATCGCTAGAAGAGGTTGAGTCAATAATTAAATCACTGAAGATTAAGGACTCTCATGGATATGATGGAGTACCTAGTAGAATATGAAAGTAATGTACTGCACATTTTAGACTTGTACATATTTGTAGTTTTCGTTTAATAATGGTCAGTTTCCGGAACGATTAAAATATTCAGTAGCAAAACCGCTTTATAAAAAAGGAGAAAGGGAAATGTAGACAATTTTAAACTATTTCTATGGCATCAGTATTAGCACAAGGTATGGAAAAGGTTGTGTATTTAAGGATAATCAATCATTTTATTTCATATAATTTGCTATCTAATGTACAGTTCGGCTTCGGAAGTGGCTTAATTGCCTAAAATGCTATATTCTATTTTCTTTGTGAGGTACTGGATTGATTAAACAAAAGGTTTCGTACACTAGGCATCTTTCTTGATCTAACTAAGGCGTTTGATGTTGTTAATCAGAAAATACTGCAGCCGAAATTGGACCATTATCAAGTACAGACAGTAGCTCGCAACTGGTTCACCCCTTACAAGGGTATCAAAAGTCTTCATGGCTAAGATGTGGGGTCAATGTGGGGCACGGTCAAATGGGAAGTGCCCCAATGATCAGTGCTGCGGACAAAAATTGTTCAAATGGCTTTGAGCACTATGGGACTTAACATCTGAGATCATCAGTCCCCTAGAACTTAGAACTACTTAAACCTAAGTAACCTAAGGACATCACACATCCATGTCCGTGGCAGGATTAGAACCTGCGACCGTGGCGGTCGCGCGGTTCCAGACTGTAGCGCCTAGAACTGCTCGGCCACTCCGGCCGGCGCTGGGGACACTCCTGTACTTTATTAATATAAATTACAGGTAATTCTAAAATATTTTTGTTTGCTGATGACACTACCTTGGTAGTAATGGATGTTGTGTACAACATTGGCACTAATTCAGATAGTGCATTTCTTGGATTGTAGAAAATAAACGAACGGTAAATCACAGGAAGACTCATTTTCTGTAATTTCTAAGACAATTCAACAAAACCCGAGGTTTTAATATCACAGTATGGGCATATGATTAATGAAACTGGACAGTTAAAATTACTAGGTGTTCAGATAGATAGTAAACTGTCATGGAAAGCCAACTTTCAGGATCTTGTTCAAAGACTTAATACTGCCATTTTTACTAGTCGAACGCTATCTCACGTGATAGTTCGACAAGAAAAGTAATGTTCTTTGCTTATTTTCATTAACTTATGACGTATGGTATTATATTTTGGGGTAATTCTTCCCATTCTGAAAGGATATTTTTGACTCAGAGACGGGTTGTTCGGACAATAAGTGGTGTAAGTTCACAAACCTCTTTTCGACCTCTACTTGCTAGTATGGTATTCTGACATTGGCATGTCAGTATATATATATATATATATATATATATATATATATATATATATATATATATATATATATATATATATATATTCTTCACTGTCGTTTCTTCTTTACAGTATTATCTTTTTCCCATGAATTATCAGCTTTCACTCATTTGATGCAAGGCAGATATCCAATCTGTATTTGGATTACACTTTCTTGCTCTGCGCAGAAAGGTGTGCGGTACACTGCTGCATCCATTCTGAATGAGCTACCTCAAGAATCCTAAAACCATATCAGAAAACCGCGCGCTTACAAATCGAAAATGAAGCGTTTCCTCATGCGTCACTCCTATTCTCTCGAGACGTTCCTTGAAAAAATGAGCTCATTACACTGTTACATTGTTCAGTGCGTGTACATGGAATTATGTCTTGTCATTGTTTGAGTTCATATACATTTCATTTTATCTACTATGTTGTAATTTCATGTACTGACACGTCCCACGATCTTGCAGATTTGCTTCTAAATTTGGTCCTACGGAAATGCAAATGTAAAAAAAAAAAAAAAAATGCAACCTTCCTCATGTGCGATAGCACTATGTCTGAGAAGTGACTTTCTTCGCTCCATGACACTTACTTCCTAATGTACCATGAAACAACACATTTCTATACTGACACACAGCTTCCTCGAAAATCGCTTCAGACTTTTCATTGCATAAATATTTTTGTCTTTATGTACCCGAAAAAATTTCCGAATTTCAGGTTGCTGTTTTCTGTGGTCAACAGTACAAACACTGGTTTGATATTGTTCTCCACTCTGATCTCCCTCTGCAACTTTATTTCGACGCAGTTACTGTAACATTCATTTGTAGCTACTTACCGTACTCAAACGGAGACCTCCATGAATTTGTAGCACCGACAGTAACATCCGTTACGAAATCGGCTATTCCTTGGTGCCTCAAGAGATGTCGTATCAATTGATCCCACCTTCTTGGTCACATTCCATAAATTTCTTTTCTCCACCATTAGTTTATAAATACACTCCTGGAAATGGAAAAAAGAACACATTGACACCGGTGTGTCAGACCCACCATACTTGCTCCGGACACTGCGAGAGGGCTGTACAAGCAATGATCACACGCACGGCACAGCGGACACACCAGGAACCGCGGTGTTGGCCGTCGAATGGCGCTAGCTGCGCAGCATTTGTGCACCGCCGCCGTCAGTGTCAGCCAGTTTGCCGTGGCATACGGAGCTCCATCGCAGTCTTTAACACTGGTAGCATGCCGCGACAGCGTGGACGTGAACCGTATGTGCAGTTGACGGACTTTGAGCGAGGGCGTATAGTGGGCATGCGGGAGGCCGGGTGGACGTACCGCCGAATTGCTCAACACGTGGGGCGTGAGGTCTCCACAGTACATCGATGTTGTCGCTAGTGGTCGGCGGAAGGTGCACGTGCCCGTCGACCTGGGACCGGACCGCAGCGACGCACGGATGCACGCCAAGACCGTAGGATCCTACGCAGTGCCGTAGGGGACCGCACCGCCACTTCCCAGCAAATTAGGGACACTGTTGCTCCTGGGGTATCGGCGAGGGCCATTCGCAACCGTCTCCATGAAGCTGGACTACGGTCCCGCACACCGTTAGGCCGTCTTCCGCTCACGCCCCAACATCGTGCAGCCCGCCTCCAGTGGTGTCGCGACAGGCGTGAATGGAGAGACGAATGGAGACGTGTCGTCTTCAGCGATGAGAGTCGCTTCTGCCTTGTGGCCAATGATGGTCGTATGCGTGTTTGGCGCCGTGCAGGTGAGCGCCACAATCAGGACTGCATACGACCGAGGCACACAGGGCCAACACCCGGCATCATGGTGTGGGGAGCGATCTACACTGGCCGTACACCACTGGTGATCGTCGAGGGGACACTGAATACTGCACGGTACATCCAAACCGTCATCGAACCCATCGTTCTACCATTCCTAGACCGGCAAGGGAACTTGCTGTTCCAACAGGACAATGCACGTCCGCATGTATCCCGTGCCACCCAACGTTCTCTAGAAGGTGTAAGTCAACTACCCTGGCCAGCAAGATCTCCGGATCTGTCCCCCATTGAGCATGTTTGGGACTGGATGAAGCGTCGTCTCACGCGGTCTGCACTTTCAGCACGAACGCTGGTCCAACTGAGGCGCCAGGTGGAAATGGCATGGCAAGCCGTTCCACAGGACTACATCCAGCATCTCTACGATCGTCTCCATGGGAGAATAGCAGCCTGCATTGCTGCGAAAGGTGGATATACACTGTACTAGTGCCGACATTGTGCATGCTCTGTTGCCTGTGTGTATGTGCCTGTGGTTCTGTCAGTGTGATCATGTGATGTATCTGACCCCAGGAATGTGTCAATAAAGTTTCCCCTTCCTGGGACAATGAATTCACGGTGTTCTTATTTCAATTTCCAGGAGTGTATTTCTTTTTTATATGATAAAATCATCTAATCTTAAGAATTTTTCTGTAAAGTCACGTTCCAAGACGCGTTATTTTTTTCTTCGAACTGTTCGTTGCCTATGTTTCATTGGAGACGTATCTTAAGAAAAGACTTCCTAACTTTAAATTCATAATAGTCGAATATTTCATCTTTAGAGACGGTATTGTTGCAGCTGCTTCTCAGAATTTTACATCTTCTCTGATTCAACCATCGTGGTTTGTTTTCCTGCTCGAAAAGCAAATGGTGTCTCATTTCATAACCCAAGAGACATTCCGTTTAACTGACAGCTAAGTCCTTTACGACTCTGAAATAACAAGGAAATTGTGTTGTCTGTCCTTTTCTGTCGCTCAGTGCAATAACAGTATAAAAATGGAATGATATTCGTGGAAGTACTGTTGATCTTGCACTGTAAGGCAGCTTGTGTGGTTTGTACGGAGATTCAGCTATAAAATATCTGACAGATCAAAGCTGTGCACCAGAACTGAATTAAAAATTCACAGTCTCGCAATATCAGTTTTCCACTGTAAGTCCCACAGTCTGGCTATGCTCTCTTTCCTGTCACCACATTTCTGCGACTTCTCTGAATTCCGTATTCACTCCTTCTCGTTCCTCACGTGCTTAACCTTGCTCTTGGATTACAAAGGAACGATACAGTGTGAGATAGCACTCCGATTGCTTAAGGTTGGAGGGGCAGTGGTCTAGCCACAGGCGGACTGAAGTGTTAATTAAACCGCATTCTGTGGGACTACGAGAAACCGACAAAAGACGCACCACGAGTCTGAATTTAATCTGGGGCGCTGACTCCCTGTGCTTGCTACAGCTAGTGCATAGTCAACGTTACTTTGGTATTCGGGCTATCCGAATTGGTTCCTGTAATTGCTAATTAGGTTCATGTCACATGTTCGCTTCTCTCTTTTGTCTGATGAGATTCGAAATGATGTTACAAATCCAATTACGAATCACATGTCGTAGAGCTGCGAGTTCACTAATTTGACAATTCCCTTTCACCTTACAACAAAGCTTGACTTGCGAACGCGTTTTGAATTTTCAGAGTGAATTGGTTTTAATTACATAGATGCTAAAACCTGCATATTTCTGTGGAAAATCTTGAGACTGCCTGTGTATTGAATTAGGCTATCGGTCAATATGCGTGACAAATGTCGGTTCCCGTTTCTAGAGCTATCTACGCGATACTCTTATCTAAGATGGTGTAAAATCTCCTTCTTTGTGACTTGCTCTTACTGACGGGGATAGAGAAGTTGTTGGCTGCCTATCGAGAGAAAAATGCATGCTGCAGAAGGCTTCTCTGATAAGCTAACCTGAAGAAAACTATTATTCTTATTGCGCTGTGACCGCGAAAACCGAAAACTGAGGACTGCAAGTTCTTGAGAAAGGTGATTATTACTCTAAATTTTTACGTGTCTGGCAAGCGGCCATACTGACACATTCCTAGCCATCCAGGAATTAATCTATTTTCGCTTACCCCCTTTTAAGTCTCAACGAATCGCTTAACTCTTTCTCCTTCTCTACCATAGGAGGTGCCACAGGAGTGCACTAATAATTATGTACACTGATTTCTGTACTTGAATGGTTATTATTAAACAATAAACAAATATACTCCCCTCTGCCCAAATTATATTCACCTCAAGTAAAGGTACCAGAATGTGACAAAACAGGATCAACCTTAATATATAATAAACAGAAAAATAAAAAAAAAACAATGGAAAAATATCCTACGGTACAAACAAAATAAGTACGAGGAAGTGGAGCAACGATGTCATGTTGATAATTGGAACACATAGTGGCGGAAATATGAATTCCGCTAAAATGCCAAATGCATTTCGGACCCTGTATGGCCGTCTTTAGGTGTAACCGTGTCTTAATACACGGCCACACTCTCAGAAATACATCTTGTATTAATAAAAGATGAAAATTTGTAACTAAAGGCGTTTTTTAATTCCTACTTCCAGTGTACTGAATACAGTCACGCTTATAGCTATCAAATATCGATAAAATTATATGTAACACGTAGTTTAATGACTCTGCTATTTCATTCCCTTCCTAGCCTCGTTCAGCTTGCACAGTAATTCCATTATGAGTTCATTGCTGATTCCAGCAGTCGATCAGGCCATGCCCAAGGGTGAATGTATCCTCCTTCCTTATACGGATTTATGTCAGCTGGCATGTGCATTCTTGCACCGTAAGTACTCATATGTATGATAGACATACATTGCAGTTAGCACGCTTGCTGTTTACGTAATGAATGACTAGCTTCTGTACTGTAGTGTGAAATTGCTCGACATCTCCATTTCCTATAGCTTGTGCTGGAGTAGTTCTTAGCTGCATTATTTACATCAGGTTAAGAGTGTATTTAAGCAATTCACTTATGAAATTCGTCCCTTGGTCGGAGATTATGCTTAATGGTGATCCAGACTTTAGAATTCACTACTTAACGAAAACATTAGCCACTGTCTTGGCACTCTGCTCAGGTACTGGTATCAAGAGAGGATATCTGGAAAAATAATCTAACATGGTCTATATGTACTTATTCCTATCTCTAATCTCAGATAATGGTCGAAATACATGCAAGCGTACTATTTCGAATGGTCACTAGTATGACAGTTTTTTAAAAAGTGTTTTACTTTTTCTCAATTACATAATTTACAGGAGTCACTTTGTGAAACAAACTAAAAAACTAGAAATACATGTCAATTTTAATATCGGATGCAATTTTTCACTGCGGTCTCCAGATAATAAAGCATCTAGTTTTTCTGTCATGTTACGTTTTCTCATGATTTCCGCAATAAATAGGCACTTTCCTGTACTACTGATTTTCTACTGCAACCCATCTATTTCGACAATACGTTCATCATTTTTCCTATATGTTGCAAAGAAGGTTCTTCTCTTGGGCTGCTTTTAGCTCTTCCTCGTTACTTCTGGTAACACGAACATGACACTTATGGCTCATTAAGTCAGCATTTGCATGTTTCTGGCTAGATCGGTCAATTTCCTTAAATTGCAACTCCCTCATTCTCGAAACCAACTTGTTGATATGGACCTTGTGCCCTTAAGCTCGATAGCCATTTAAGTGCGACATGGTCTGTAATCACCATAAATTCTCTTCTTGTGAAAAAACATCTGTTATGTATTATACCAAAAACCCAAGTTCAAAGCTCCCACTCGGTTGTAGTATCGTTACATCCTGTTTTGTTTAATCATTAGGAATCAAATGATAGTTTTTGGCAACTTAATTTATTGACAAAAAATGGCGCCAGCAGCAAAATTTGAAGCGTCAACTGAAAAAAAATGAGGAGACTGCGAAACCTTGTTAGGCTAATAGTGAATTTATGGTTAGGGCGGGTCTAAGCTCTTCCATCACCATTTTGCATTTTTCTGACCAATTAAATGGTTTCCTTTTCTCAATAGCTGCATCACTGGACATTCTATATTCGCATAGTCGGCTAAGAGGCAACTAAACAAATTTGCTAACCCAATAATTGATTGCCATTCGTTTAAATTCTGTGGTTCAGGAAAGATCTTGACGCCAACATTTAATATTGGATGGTGACGGATGCTTTTACTGGATATAACATGTCCAAGGTGTTTCACTCGACAGTGTGGAAAATTATATTTACCTATTAATGAAGATATTTGTGCACTTTTTATGAACTCCAAAACTGCTTGAAATCTCTGGGAATACTGCTTCTTGTTCGCACCGGAAGTTATTATGTCGCCGAAGTACTGAAGAGCTTGCGTTGGTGTGAGTCCTCGTAAAACGTATAAGGCGCAGAAAATTGACTAGTGCATTGCATATGTAGGTATTTATTTACCGACTCCTTTTGCAGGGAGAAATGAAGTTTTTGGATGTTCACCTAGATGCACTTATTAGATCACAACGGAAAAAGTTCGACATTTGCCCAAATAATCTTGGGTTTCTACGACTTTTCGTAAGGATTAGATGTCTGGCGTGGTTACTGCATTCACAGCTGCGTAATCGACACAAAAACGGAACTGCGGTTCTCAAGTATACATTTCTGTTTAACAATAACAACTGACGATACGTTTGCAGGTGGGGATATTCAGCCGACAAGTAATTGTGAAAACTGATGGTGAAACCTTCAGCTATCATTTATTTTGCAAATTTCGCTACTTGCTTCGGTCAATGACTATTGTCAAGATTAGACGGCGTAAAATGCAGGGAAATTATATAATAAATTGAACATAGTAATTTGCTCTATCAAGCCCACTACAGTACATAAAAATTTCTCAAAATTATTTGTGTGTACGAACATTTCCGTCACAAAGCAAGTTTGTATCGACAGCTAGTAACACACCATAGCATTTGTAAAGAAACTGGTTCTATAGTTCTAAAAAAAACTTTTAAATAATAAAACATGGCCTATACAAGGAATCTGATTACCCTATTAGTCATGGACGAAACAGAAAGAAAAAAATTAATTAGATAATTCAGAACAATTATTATATAGTTGCGATAAATCACTTTAACGGGGGCCAACTGAACAATTAAAATCAATATAATTCCAGTAAACCTGCAAAAGTAAAAACAATTTATTGTAGGTGCCTACATAGATATCGCGCATCTGCTAGATACCCACGAAATACGTAATTTTGTTTTGAAGCTGACAGCCAATGAGAAAATAGGTGCGGTTTTCAAGCAGTATTGGCGGACAGCATCAGCCGGTAATATACGTAATTTTATGGTGGCTAACTTTTACCACACAAAAAAATAAAATATGTACTCCCTCCAAAAGAAGTTACAAACAAATATTAAAATATAATCGTAATGAGCAGCAAAATGTCTGAGAAGAATTTTGAAAGAAAATTATTAATTGAAGTGGCGCAGAGAGTCTGTTGCTGTGAACAGTTCAATAGTACGGTTGTTCTTATTAGAATCGACGGCAAACCAACACCGACAACGATAGTTCCGGTATACATGCCGATATCGCATGCTGATGATGAAGAGATAGAAAAAGTTTGTGAGGATATTGAAAGGGTAGTATAGTATGTAAAGGGAGATGAATATTTAATAGTTATGGGGGACTGGAGTGCAGCTACAGGAGAAGGAGTAGATGGAAAGGTTACAAGAAAATATGGGCTTGGCACAAGGAAAGAGATAGAAGAAAGACTTATCGAATTCTGTGACAAATTTCAGCTACTAATAGCGAATATCCTGTTCAAGAATAACAAGAGGAGGTGGTAGACTTGGAAAATGCAGGCTGATATGGGGAGATTTCAATTTGTTTGCTTCATGGTTAGACAGATTCAGAAATCAGATGCCGCATTGTAAGGCTTACTCAGGAGCAGATGTAGACGCAGATCTCCATACAGCAGTGATGAAGAGTAGACTGAAGTTTAAGACATTAGTCGCGAAGGATCAATACGCAAAGAAGTGGGATACAGAAGTAGTAATGTATGACGAGTTACACTTTAAGTTCTCTAAGGCTGTAGATGAAGTAATAAACAATTGTCCCGGGGGCAGTAGAATTGAGGAAGAATGGACATCGGTAAAAAAAGCAATCACAGGATCTGGAAAAAAACCATAGGTACAAAGAAGGTAATTGCAAAGAAACCACTGGCTACAGAAGAAATACTTCAGCTGATCAATGAAAGAAAAAAGTATAAAAATGTTCAGGGATACTCAGGAATACAGAAATACATGTCGCTGAGGAATGAAATAAACAGGAAGTGCAGAGAAGCTAAACGAACTGACTGCGTGAAAAATGTGAAGAAATCGGGAAAGAAATGATGGTCTGAAGGACCTTCGGTGAAACTTAAAGCAAGGGTGATACCATTAAGAGTGCAATCGGAATTCCAATGTTATACTCAGAAGAGAGAGCTGATAAGTGGAAAGAGTACATTGAAGGCATCTATGAGGGGGAAGATTTGTATTAGAATCAGAATTTATGAGAGCTTTGGAGGACTTACGGTTAAATAACGTAGAAGGGATCGATAACATTCCATCAGAGTTTCGAAAATCGTTAGGGGAATTTGCAACAAAACGACTGTTCGTGTTGGTGGTAGAATGTATGAATCTGGCGAAATACCATCCGACTTTCGGAAAAATATCATCTACGCAGTTCCTAAGATTGCGAGAGCACAATCAGCTTTAACGCCTCATGCATCCAAGTTACTGACTACGTTAATACACAGACGAATGGGAAAGAAATTTGAGAATGTGTTACATGAGGATCAGTTGGGCTTACGGAAAGATAAAGTCACTAGAGAGGCAATTCTAACGTCGCGATTGATAAAAAGGAGTAAGAATACAGAAAAATGAAGACACTTTCATAGGTTTTCTCGACCTAGAAAAAGCATTCGACAATGTAAAATGGTGCAAGAATCAAGAGAGAATAATAAGAGTGGGCGACCAAGAACAAAGTGCTTGGGTAGAAAGGGTGTAAGACAGTGATGTAGCCTTTCGCCCCTACTATTCAATGTGTACTGCGATGAAGCAATGATGGAAATAAAAGAAAGGTTGGAACAAAGACTCAAGGTGAAAGGATACGCATGATACGATTCGCTGATGACACTGCTATCCTGCGTAAAAGTGAAGAAGAATTATATGACCTGCTGATTGGTATGGACTGTAATGATTACATAATACGGATTGAGAGAATCTAAAAAGACGGAAGTAATGAGAAGTAGCAGAAATGAGAACAGCGAGAAACGTAACATCAAAATCGATGGTCACAAAGTAGATGATGTTCAGGAATTCTGCTACGGGGTAGGAAAATAACCAATGACGGACGGAGCAAAGCGGACATCTAAAGCAGTCTAGCACTAGCAGAAAGAGCATTCGTGGCCAAAAGAAGTCATTAGTATCAAACATAGACCTTAATTTGAGGAAGGATTTTCTGAAATGTACGTTTGGAGCACAGCATTACATGGTAGTGAGACATGGACTGTGGGAAAGCCTGAACAGACAAAAATCGAATTGTTTGAGATCTTCTGCTACAGACGAATATTGAAAATTTGATGGACTGAGAAGGAAAGAGGAGGTTCTGTATAGAGTTCGAGAGGAATGGAATATGTGGAAAACACAAGGAAACGGGACAGTATGATAGGACATCTGAAGACATCAAGGACTGATTTCCATGGTACTACAAGGAGCTGTAGAGGGCAAAAGCGATAGAGGAAGACAGAGATTGGACTACATCCAGCGGACAATTGATGACATAGGTTGCAAGTGCTACTCTGAGTTTGAAGAGTTTGGCAGAGGAGAGAAATTCGTGGCGGGGCGCATCAAACCAATCAGAAAACTGATGACAATAAAAAAGTAAGTTAAGTATTCATTTGGTAGTTTTAGTTTCTTGCTATCACTGTAGAGTGTGGCAGTGCGGCAGACTTGCGAAGTATGTTGTAGCCTGATGTCACGTTGGATGGCGAGATCCTATCTTTTTATATATTTGACATTGATTCTGTGAAAAAATAATTTCTGCTTTGTTATTATACTGTAGTTGAGTTCCATTGGACAAGAGATAATTGTTATTTTAGTGTCAGCGGTTTCTGTTATTTAGTTGAAAGTTTCGATGCTAAATAAAATAGTTGTCAAATTGAATCGCACGTCTGCACGTCCTCACGCGGAATCGCAATCCACATAAATCCCACGCCACACATTTTCGGATCAGATATGCGTGATGAAAAATTCGGCCACATCAATGATTCAATCACGGTGGCACCGCTGTTGCCAAGGATGCTCTATTTTTGTTGCGTGATGAAACCAGTTCTGTATCCATAACTCATGAGCCTGCTAGGTATGTAGCAGAACTGCGAATGTAGAAAGTAGCAGACGTGTATTGTCGAAGTAAGTTGTGAAGGTGGGTGTTGAGTCGTGCGTTGATGGCCCAGTCGGTATAGCGTTGTCCGCAGGAAGCGTGTAGGAACATTTTTCTGATCTTTTTTTTATTTTGTCAAAAAGTTTAATTTTAGCGATATGAACTTTGGTTTGAATACTAGAGAACGATTAGTAACACTGTATGATTATCAAATACTGACACCAGTTATTTCAAAATACTGGAAAACTGGCAGATGTTGACTTTGGAGAAGATCAGTTCGCGTTTCGGGGATATGTAGGATCGAGCAAGGCAGTAATGACATAGAATATATGATAAAGTAAGGTAAACCTATGTTTACAGCATTTCAGATAAAATGAAGGGGAAATATTCAAATTTATTAACAACGCAGGGATCAATTGTAGGGATTAAAGGTGAGGAAGCCCGATAGTGATTGCAAGAGATGGAGGATACGCATTGCGGGTAGTGGTTCAAAAGGGGGTGAGACGAAGTTGTAAGCCATCCACGACGTTACCGAATCGCGTAGCACTGTAATTCTGTTAGAGACGGCAAAGAATTTGGAAGAGCCGACGTATGGAGTGTAGCCTACACAGAGGTGACGAAAGTTATGAGGTAGTAATATGCACATCAACAGATGGCTATGGTATCGCCAGAACAAGATATAAAAAGTTAGTGCATTGACGGAACTCATTTTTAGTCAGGTGATTCACATGGAAAGGTTTCCGACGTGGTCAAATCCGTACTATGAGAAGTAACAGACTTGGAAGGCGAGAAGGTTGTTTGTGATAGAAGCATGGGACATTTCATGAAAGTCGTTTGGGAATTCAGTAATCCAAGATCCTCAGTCTAGAGTATGCCGATAATACAAAATATCAGGCATTACCTCTCACCACAGAGAACGCACTGGCCGACGGCCTTCACTTAATGGAAGTAAGTTACGATCGGTCACAAAATGTAAACCACTGTGCCAAAACGATGAAAATTTGCACATGTGTGTTGGCAGTGTGTCTAGAATGGCCAATCGTCGCGTCACATCACACTTTCCTGTTCTGGGCGCATTGTGAGAACGTAATAATGCCGAGAAAATAGAGCCTCTCGCCAAGTATGAGGGTCTTGCGAGAAATCTTTCCTGTTGTCATGCAGCCCACATAACATAACTGTCACATAGTTCCATCTTAATGACAACTCTCGGCCGCACTCTGCTAGGGCAATGAAGATGCTCCTCCAGCGTGTTGATAGGAAGTGTTTGATCATCCACAATACGACCCGTAATTGGATCTTGCTGGGCTTCATCTCTGCTCCCATGAACTTCTGACTATGGAGACAACGTTTCGGCACAGAAAGGGAGCTGTAAATCATTGTACAAAATTGGCGGAAAGGACCGACGGCTGCCTTCTATGACAAAGGTATTGGAAGGTTAGTACAATGCTACGACAGATGTCTAAATCGGAGCGGAGTGAGTGGAACTTGTAGCTAACTGTTGTAAATAAAACATTTTTGACTGTCACAGCGATATCCATTTAGCAACCGATCGGAACTTACTTTTCGAATACATCTCGTATATCCTACAGTGCACTATCTTGGCTGAATACTGTAGAACGGATATCAAAAATATGAAAGATGGAACTCAGTCGAATTAAAATAGGAAACCCAAAGAGAATTACAGAAAAGCATTAGGTGAGTTTCGCTTTAATGGGAACAAAATAATTGATGACGGCCGGAACAGAGGGGATATAATATGGAGACTGGCAACAGCAAGAAAATCTTCTCTGAAAAAGAGAAAAATTTTAAGACGTAATATAAATTTAACTGTTTTCTGAAGGTATTTGTGTTCTGTGTAGCGTTGAGCGCAAGTACAACGTGGACGGTAAGGAGTTCAAACAAGAATAGAAAAGAAGTAACTGGAATGTGGTGCTACAGAAAAATTCAAAGATTAGGACGTAGACCGAGAAACACGTTCAAACGAATTGGAGAAAAACGAGATTTGTGACGCAATTGGCCTATGATAAACGATCGCCTGATATGATACATCTTGAGGCATAAAGGAATAATGAGTTTGATGATGTAGCGAAATTTGGGGGTAAAAGCTGCAAAAGGAAACAAATACCTGAATGCAGTAAGGAGGTTCAAATGAGTGTCTGTTGCAACACTCAATAAGAAGTAAAGATGATTGCCGAGGATACATTAGAGTGTAGAACTTTTATCAAACTAGTATTCGAACTGAATACCACAACAAGAAAAGCAATCATGTCCAATCAACAGCATTGAAACGTTGCGAACTTGCAAAACTCTTTGTAGTATTTATGTGTTCTTCATGTACGCTCACTAATGTCATTTCAGTGCTTCTCTTCATTTACAATTTTTCATCGTCCACCGCTCCATCAGAACACATTAGCGTTTTCTACGAAATGTAAGATCTTTCTCGTTATCGTTAAGTGATCTCCTGATGCTTTCTCTAAATACACTTTGAGGCAAAAAAAGGAACCCGGCTCACCATGAAGGAATTATACGAATGGGACAAAAATCTGTAGATGTACAGAAAAACAAACGATTACAACTGCAGAAAAATTTGATGATTTATTTAAAAAAAAGAGCTTCACAGATAGAGCAAGTGAATAACTCGTTGGTACACCTCTGGCTCTTAAGCTAGCAGGTATTCGGCACGGCATTGATGGATGGAGTTATTGGATGTCCTTCTGAGGGGTGCTGTACTAATTTCTATCCAATCGATACATTACATCGTCAAACTCCCGAAAATGTTGATGGCTCTTGACCATAACGCTCCGAATATTCTCAATTGAAGGGAGATCCAGCGACCTTCCTGGCCAAGGTAGCACCTGGCAAGGACGATAACAAGCAGTAGAAACTCTCGCTGTGTGTGGGCGGACTTTATCTTGCAGGAAAGAAAACCCAGGAAACGTTGCTGTAAGAGGCAACAAAATGTGTATTGAATATGGTCGACGTATCGCTGTGCTCTAACGGTGCTGTGTATGATAAAAAAGTGGTTCTGTTTTGAAAGGAAATGGCGTTCCTGGTTGTCGAGGCGTGTGGCAGTCATCAGGTTGTTATCACGCCGCTGGGAGGGCCGTCTCCAGACACGTCTTCGGCTTGGAATGTCACTGACTGTTGTAGAATTTCCTTCAGTTATGAACATGGAGCTCTAATGAGAGGCGACGACCTGCGAAGATTTGTATGGAGACGCGCCAGAAAGCGGTAAAATACCAACTTAACTGTTGCTCAGTATACGACCTCCAACAACTATCAATTAATATCATGCTGAATAATTGCTTGCATGAGGGCCAGAAGTAGATCAACAGGATTTTGACTTGCCCGAATAGTGAAACTCTTTCTCTTGAATAAATCATGCAATTTTTCAGAAATTGTAATAATCTGTTCTTCTGTAAACCGTATCTATCAGTTTCGCCCATTTGGGTAATTCTTTCGTGATGTCTCTCTTGTGTAAGAGCGTACGCAGCTTAGCGACAGGCCCTCTGCTCTAAAGGCCGTTAAGAGGCACCCTCGGTTCACCTACGCACGCCTTCTGGAAAGGCGAGCGGAAGGCGCGAGAGAGCGTGGAAGGGGTGGCCCGCGCCGAACCATCCGGCAGGCTGGCAGAGGGAGCGTCAGCAGATGGTATCAGTGGCGGCGCCAGACCCGCATGCCGCCGCGGAACAGACTCTTCTGGAGGGGGCGTCTTTCGCTAATGGAACTGTCAAAGTTCCGGTGTGGCTGAAGAACTTGCCGCCCAAAGATATCGAAGGCCTCGCATCACGAGCTGAAGGGTGACGCGGAGCCCAGATGGGCCTAACAGACTTTCGCCGGCCACGCGGATTCGGTTCCCGCCTGAAGACCTCAGATATCATAGAGGTCGATAGGTGGCGGCTATATATGACTTCTGACATTAAAAAAAAAAGAAAAAAGGTGTACTAAATTTTGAGAATGAAAACATGGTCCAGGTAAGCTACTTGGACCACGTTTTCATTCGTAAAACACCTAGAGGCTGAGGACCTTCCAAATATAAAATGTTAAGAATTTTATGCAAGGTCTTCAACAGCTGTGATGAATTGTCCAGTATGAAAGGAAAACTTCAATGCCAAATTAGCAACAAATGGCAATGGAAAGTGAAAGTTAAAAATACTCATGCATACTGTAATTTCGGTGAAACATCACGCACTCACTTCTTGTCCGATATGAGTTTAAGTGTACGATGATACCCTCGTTGTGCCATTTTTTTTTTTAGCGATAAAGTTCGTTTGTTGGAGCTTACTATTCCTGTCACTTGCCACTGACCATATTAGTTGCCGTGTAACTGCTGTCTCGCCCTCGTGGTCTCACGGTAGCGTTCTCTCTTCCCAAGCATGGGGTCCCGGGTTCGATTACCGGCAGGGTCAGGGATTATTCCTGCCTCGAGATGACTGAGTGTTGTTGTGTCGTCTTCATCATCATCATTCATCCCCATTACGGTCGGAGGAAGGCATCGGCAAACCACCTCCATTAGGACCTTGCCTAGTAAGGTGGTGCGGGTCTCCCGCATCGTTCCCCTACGCTCTGTAAAGAAGCATGGGACTTCATTTCCATTTTTTCCAACTGCTGTCTACTCAGCCATCAGCTATCAGCTTTGTATAATAAGAATTGCGGTAGTACCGAACACGTAAAATTTTTCGCGATTATAGTTTTTCAAAGCGTTGTATTGAAACATTCATAGCTGTGAACAACACTATGCCAATCAAATTTGCTCCCATTGGAACCGTCGTGCACAGCGACAGCAGACTACGTTTCAAAAAGGGAAAGGGAAGACGCAGTCAGCATGAAACCCAGTCTGCATGTTTGTAATGCCGACTTAGATTACAACTGTTCAATACCTACACAAATGAAATGACATCCTCTGATACTTTACTGGTCTCATACAGATTGAGGATGTGTTAGATGACGATCACTTTGGCTTTAGGAAAGGTAAAGGCACCACAGAGGCAATTTTGACTTTGAGGTTGCTAATGAAAGCAAGATTAAAGAAAAATCAAGTCAAGTGCTTAGGATTTGTTGACTTGGAAAGAGCATTCGCTAATTTAATATCGTGGAACATGTTAAATTCTGAGAAAGACGGGGATAAGCTATATGAGACTGGTAATGTACAATGTGTTCAAGAATCAAGAGGCAGTTGTAAGAGTGGATGACCAGAAAAGAATTACTTCGATTAAGAAGGGTGTAAGACAGTGATACAGTTTTTCGACTCCATTGTTCAATCTCCACAGCGAAGAAGCAGTGATGGAAATAAAAGGTTCAGGAGTTCATTAAAATTTAAGGTGAAAGGATATTAATGTTACGATTCGCCGATGACATTGCTCTCTTGAGTGGAAGTATAGGAGAGTTACATGATCTGCTGAGTGGAATGAGCAGTCTAGTGAGTAGTGAATATGAAATCAGAGCAAATCGAAGAAAGACGAAAATAATGAGAAATAACAGAAACGAGGACCGCGAGAAACTCTCCGCTACGTGAGCAGCAAAATAGCCATTGTCAGACGGAGCAAGGAGGACATCGAAATCAGACTAGCACTAGCAAAAAGGGCATTAGTTGGCTATAGATATCTCCTAGTGTCAAACATAGACCTTAATTTGAGGAAGTTGTTTCTGAGACTGTACGTTAGAAGTCCAGGAGTGAAACTTTGACTTGGAAAATCGGAAAGGGAGAGAATCGAGGTATTTGGGATGTAGTGCTTTAGAAGAATGTTGAAAATCAGGTCAACTGATACGGTAAGGTTGAGGAGGTTCTGGGAAGAATCGGAGAGGAAAGGATCTAACATTCTGCGTGGTGTCTGTCTGTTCTAAGTCGTGTCTCCCTACCACTTTCGCGCAACGACGCTCTGAGCGTGTGTTCTAGGGAATTGACTAGTTTGAACCTGGGACCTGTTGCTGGTAAGGAGACGCCAGACCACACATGACATGTAGAGTTCAGAAGAGTTCAGTGAGACTAGCGATGGTATAACCAAATACTTAATGATTTCAGTGTCAGCTCCACTGCACTCTCTGTAAAAGAATCTTAATACTAACTAAGTTTAGTGGAAGGGGTTCAAGGCTTTCCTATTTTTAGTTATCTGGTAAAATAACGTCGAAAAAGCGGTTAAGTTTTCCGTTGGAAATTTTATTCTACTCGCAAAACATTGTTTATAAATTGCACTATTGATAAAAGGAAATATTTTAATACAGAATGATAAAAACAAACTGCGCTCAACAAAAATGTGAACGAGTATTTCCTGAGTGGGTTTCCAAGTTCTACAATGGATCAAAGGATGACCTATGCCATATCACTTACAAATTGGTCTACAGTGACTCTCAATTATGTTTAATTACTTATCTAACTTGTCGTAAATTACAGTGGCTGATGTGGCTTCTCAATAATTATATAACAGAAAAATCATCACGTTTCAGATTTTAACTTACGTAGCAAATGTGAATACCATGAGCTTCAATTGACGATCGACACTTGTATTACATTAAAAGGGGATGCAACAGATGAGGCTTCTGCAGTTCTGAGTGAAGCCTTATGCGCTCAAAATTGCGGCATCACATGCGTTCATTACCTTGTCGGTGTTCGTCAGGGGGCGGTGGCTGGCGCAGCTCCATACAGCTCGCCGTCTCGGAAGCCACTCTCTCCTAACTTCTACTTACTACAATTTACCGAAGTTGGTTTAAAAAAACTATCTGACCAATCAGGGTCTCAATGTTAACCCTAGGCTCCGCCTACAAAAATTATGTCTATCCAACGAGAAACGTTATGCTTTTTGTGGTGTGGCGGTGTTTTTAAAGTTTGCAGCGTAACAGAGACGCGAAGAAGCCTCACGGTAAAACTTGCAGCTGGTGTGGCCCTTTCAGTGTTATCGTAAGATCTATACTGTTCTTCTGGAAGGCTCTATCTTTTAACATGGGCTGGGGGTGGTCCTGGTGGTTAGCTGGATACGTGTGTGTCCGTCCGTTATCGTAGGGCCTTCTAGCTTAACACGGTTCTGCTCTCGGCTTCTGTTCTCGTTTCTCCCCTCGGAACTGCGTCTATCTCACGGTGGGAAGGTATGACATGCATTTAGGCATTCTTGTGTTAGTCTGTGGTATTCCATTTGCTCAATCGTTACTCGTATTACTTTGGTTAATTTAATGTCACGATTGATTCGGAGCTATGTGACATACTACTGGATTTGCTTATCATGTCGGGGTTTTCATGGAAGGTGTTGGATTTGCCTGACCCCTTACAAGGAATATGTGGTAAACACCGACTACAAGAAGGGACAGATTGATAGTACATCTTTTAAGGCAGCAGGGAATTACTTCCATGGTATGGAGAGAACCGTAGAGGGTAGAAAGTGTAGGGGAAGAAAGACCTGAATACATCTAGCAAATAATTGCGGATGTCGGTGGCAAGTCCTGCTCTGAGATGAAGGGATTGGCCTAGGACAGGAGCAGAGGAGTTCGTGGCAGCCGCATCTATCCAGTCAGAAGACTGAAGACTGAAAAAATAAAAAAAGCAGATATTAGTTTATGTGTATGGACTGCATGAGACCAGTAAAGTTTCTGAAATTCTTATTTGTGTAAGTAGCTGCTCCTCGGCTTCAGTCTGGATCCCCATTTGCACGTTCGATGTTGATGTGCTGGGGGTATTTGAAGTAGACTGTGGCGGTCCTGAGTACCTGGATCGATGAGGGTGGCGTACCATGGACATCTGGCAGTTGTGTGAACAGCTGTGCCAAGGTGGTGTAGAGGCTAACGAGCAGCTGACCCGGTTTCGTTTCCCAGCCTTGGTGTAAGTTTTCCGTCAGCGCTCCAGTCTATATACGTAGAAATATTCAGTAGCTATATTCAGTGCATTTAAATAGAGTCCAATGTTTGGCGAATCTATATGTCTCGATTTAAATGCCTTATAGATAGCTATACAATTGATCTAGATCTCCAGCAAAGAATATAGACTGGATTCGCGAATCTTTGCTCAGTCCCTTTCTCCTGTTTGGAATATTAAATTACCTCACTTAAGAGAGTTCTAAAACGCTGTGTCTTCAGAACGTAGGTTAGTTTTTAAATTTTTGCCACATTATGCAATCTGCTCAGTAAAAGTTTTGGTGTTTAATTTCTGAAGGTGAGAAAATTAATTTTTGTAACAGAAACGGTTTAATTCTACAATATATATATATACACGTATAAACATTAAGGAAGCTATACGTCTGAGTGATCAGTTTATACATTGGGAAAAGATTAAATTTAAATTATTGAAGATAACGGAGTTATTTTAGAAGTTAGTTTTACCATTAGAGGTATATTTATCAAGAATATAAAAAGCGCTGCTCAGTTATTCTGTATGATTCGGTTCTACTATTCACCTCAAATATTACGGAACTGTTAAAGTTGCGCAGTTCTCATTTCGCCAACATACATAACGAGGAAGGCCTCACAACAAGATGTACAGTTTCTTTTCATAGCTAAGTAAAGTACAGAGAAATCAATATGAAATTCGCTTTTTGAAATGGAAATGTAGCAAGATGTGACGCTAGTGTCACAGTTCTGAAACAGACGAATTTTATGAAGTTTCACTTTTCAGAATCTGCTTACTAATTTGGCAATAATTAAAATCTTTAGAAAAAAATAGTAGCTACCCACGACGTAGTGGAGACACAGAGTCGCAGATAAGCACAACCAAACTACTGTCAGAATGTTAAGTTTCAGCCAACAAGATCTTTGTTGAACATATACAACAAACAAACTTCTCTCACCCACCCAAACCTACCCAAACCCACCCATTCTCTGGCAGTTGGACCAACTATGCATTTCTTAATACTGTTACATACCATCCTGGATTTTCCATTTTTTTTACAATATTCCTAATTTAAGATTTATCTATTCGAAACCTGAGAGAGATTGCTATCTAATATGGAAATTCACTGTTTCTTAACGAAATAAGCAAATATGTCAGAACTGATATATGACTGTAGACTCTTGGCTACAGAAGTAGGAGGACCAGACTCATTAAAGGATATACCCTTCTTTCTTCCTGTATCTACAACATAATAGCCTAATAGATTGGCACAACGGTATCAGCATAGACTACAGTTACTGGTTCTTCGTCGGTAAACTATTTAAATATAATATAACATAGTGCAAATTCTTAAGGAAAGTAGAACGTTTATCTATGAATGCCTCAACGTAAATCAAATTCCTTCCTGGGCACGGCTAGTGAAATTATGTCTCAAATGAACTTAAACTTCAAATTCAAGAATCTCAATTCCATTAAAAAAATGATCGTCACAAGGGTATAACCAAACCCTGTCAAGAAGACTTAAAGTAAAAGTTTTGCAGACTACGTAAGTTACGTGAACTTAAATGGTGTTTATAAAATGAGTGGAGCGTTGAACTGTATATTGCTGGCTGAAGGAGCCACATGCAATTGGAAATGCTATCTGACATTAAAATGAAAGTAAAAGATTGGGTCCCCACCAGCAGCTCTAGCCACACGAAAAACAGGGATTTAGAATCAGTCAGAAAATTAATTTAGTCAAAAGAAAAAACTCATAAAAGAACATTCATTGCAATATCACTCATAAAAATGGGAAGTTTTTATTAATATAATCCAGGGATTGTTCACATGAATCAAATACTAGAATAAAATAAAAAGTGTGTGAACAATGAATAAGAGCACCTTGCAGGAACATTCCTGGAAACAAGATCTATTCTATAGAATTTGTTTTAAGTAGAAATGGGACTAATTATTAGAGCTGTGCCCATGGAAACGCTATGAATGGAACAGAACACAGCACGTTGTTATCAATGGAGAGACGTCTACAGACGTTAACGTTACCTCTGGCGTGCCACAGGGGAGTGTTGTGGGACCATTGCTTTTCACAATATATATAAATGACCTAGTAGATAGTGTCGGAAGTTCCATGCGGCTTTTCGCGGATGATGCTGTAGTATACAGAGAAGTTGCAGCATTAGAAAATTGTAGCGAAATGCAGGAAGATCTGCAGCGGATAGGCACTTGGTCCAGGGAGTGGCAACTGACCATTAACATAGACAAATGTAATGTACTGCCAATACATAGAAAGAAGGATCCTTTATTGTATGATTGTATGATAGCGGAACAAACACTGGTAGCAGTTACTTCTGTAAAATATCTGGGAGTATGTGTGCGGAACAATTTGAAGTGGAATGATCATATAAAATTAATTGTTGGTAAGGCGGGTACCAGGTTGAGATTCATTTGGAGAGTCCTTGCAAAATGTAGTCCATCAACAAAGGAGGTGGCTTACAAAACACTCGTTCGACCTATACTTGAGTATTGCTCATCAGTGTGGGATCCGTACCAGATCGGGTTGACGGAGGAGATAGAGAAGATCCCAAGAAGAGCGGCGCGTTTCGTCACAGGGTTATTTGGTAACCGTGATAGCGTTACGGAGACGTTTAGCAAACTCAAGTGGCAGACTCTGCAAGAGAGGCGCTCTGCATCGCGGTGTAGCTTGCTCGCCAGGTTTCGAGAGGGTGCGTTTCTGGATGAGGTATCGAATATATTGCTTCCCCCTACTTATACTTCCAGAGGAGATCACGAATGTAAAAATTAGAGAGAATAGAGCGCGCATGTAGGCTTTCAGACAGTCGTTCTTCCCGCGAACCATACGCGACTGGAACAGGAAAGGGAGGTAATGACAGTGGCACGTAAAGTGCCCTCCGCCACACACCGTTGGGTGGCTTGCGGAGTATAAATGTAGATGTAGATGTAGAACAAGGGAAATACAAGTTAAATGGCGTAGGTAAAGGAGACGTAATATTGGTACACTGAATACGACTTTAAACGAAATTATTTCTTAAGACATCTAAATAATTGCTGATGCCTGTTGCCTTGTGAAACGCTATATGATTCGCAACAGAATATCTTAACTTTGCATCGCGGTCGTACTTAGAGGGTACGATAAAAGTTTAATACTCGCATTCAGACCCACATTCATTCTGAACAACAAGGACAGCCCCAACAGCAACATGCAACGATATAGGAGGTTTTTTGCACTATGTTCAGAAATCATTAAATAAAAGAGTTAATCTGAATTTAAAGTTGAACCTCGATTTGGAGAAACAGCCTCAAAGAGGGCCACTCATACACGCTTACGTGCTTGACATGAAATCAGAAGCCACAAATACAAGTCAATAATCCACACAGGATGTATTTAATATTTCATAATCAGAGCAATACGTAAGTAAACTGTAGGAGAGAGACAGGGGGCCACAGGAAAGTTAGGCTCACAGTTAACTCGTGTGGCCACGTGGTTCGTGGAGACCTAATTTCTGTGTACTGTGCCCAATTTTCGCAACATTAAACCACACAGTCGCCAACAATTAACCTTATACAGAGGACACATTTGAACAGACAAAGGGTAATGGCAGAGCGCCAACAAACAAATGTTAACCCACGTGGATGGATTCCAACGGACATATAGTAATGAAACAAACAAAATTCACAAATAGGCAAACTTTATTAAGATTCGGAAAGGATTAGAATGTATACACAGGCAGTCCCAGGCACACAAACATTCACACTGACCCGAGGCCGCACTTCCTACGTGAGATAGCTTCAGCATATGCAACACTTTTGTGCTACGTTCTTCCTACCGACCAAAGTCTGCATTAGGAATCAAACCGAAAGTCTGAAAAAGCCTTTCATTTCTTGCTGGCACCCAGCAAAACAATCATTATAAGATAAGACCTGAGGTAAAAAGCTGCTTAAGTTGCAAGTTCAGTGAGACTAAATTACAAAAAGCTCTCCTCTCGCTGTAAGACGAAGCACACAAAAGCACTCCGTCTTCAGGCCACGAGTGGCCTACCGGGACCATCCGACCACCGTGTCATCCTCAGAGGAAGATGCGGATAGGAGGTTCAAATGGCTCTGAGCACTATGGGACTCAACATCTTAGGTCATAAGTCCCCTAGAACTTAGAACTACTTAAACCTAACTAACCTAAGGACATCACACACACCCATGCCCGAGGCAGGATTCGAACCTGCGACCGTAGCAGTGGATAGGAGGCGCGTGGGGTCAGCACACCGCTCTCCCGGTCGCTATGATGGTGTTCTTGACCGAAGCCGATACTATTCGGTCGAGTAGCTCCTCAATTGGCATCACGAGGCTGAGTGCACCCCGGAAAATGGCAACAGCGCATGGCGGCATGGATGGTCAACCATCCCAAATGCCGACCACTCCCGACAGCGCTTCACTTCGGTGATCTCACGGCAACCGGTGTATCCATTGCTGCAAGGCCGTTGCCTATGAGACAAAGCACCACACGGTTAAATCAACTCACCCTTCTTCGAAGAGACCTCGGCTGCAGACCCTCTGAGAGCTGGAAGCCGACTGCCCATCTCACACTAAAGCTTCTCTCACACAACCCGGTGGGCAGGAAAACCCAGAGATGCGACTTCCGCCAACTACCTAACACCAGTAACTCTCACGCAAAGGGAACAAACCTCTTTGCCTACCTGAAAACTACAAGGGTTGGCCATTCTGTAAGACTACCGCCGATTCTCTGCAGCAGACTAAACCACCATACAGCAAAATGAAACACACCCACATTCATCTACTCACGCACGCCAAAGAGTTCTGGAATAGGAGAACAAGGGATAAACATTTTATGGAATCATATTCGTGAGTTGGGTTACATATAAGAACATGGAAGTTCTGTAGGATTAAAAGTGCACTGGAGATCAAATAAAAGGATAATGAAAGGGAACTATAGGATCATTTAAACTAGTTTTGGAGAAAAATAGAGAAACACAAAATCCTTCAAACTGAAATATTAGTTTGTCAGTTCTGCAGTCTGATGGGCCCAGTAGTATCAGTCCCCTTTTACTTTCTCTTACTTAAAATACGATGCTTAGCAACTAAAGAATTTGTAAAGGAAGCATTTCCCTATCAACATTGTGTTGTTGCACAGCGGCACCCTTGAGAAAGCGTAGTCTCCGATCACCTCGCCCGGCGGCGGCAGCACCAAAGGCAGCCTTGCACACGATACAGACAGACAAGTTGCACCCTGTAACATGTGGAAAAACCATTAAATTTATAGCCTAGAGTTGCGAATCCCGTGAAGCCGTGAGACGTTTGTGCAGCCCTAATTAAGATGGCAAACACTGAATGAATCGGTGAGAGGCATCAGTAATTTCGGTAAGTACCACACAGCTTGTATTGTGGCTCATATAGACGAACTTTCAGGCCAAGAGGTTAAAATTAATTATGACTAGTAGGATTCTATCTTTCCTCTTTAGGTAACAGAGTGCATAGTGACAGAGTGGTAGTATATAGTTACATAACACAAGTTACTGAGGCACAGCGTCATTAAGAAGCTTAACTGACCTAAGTACCGCCGATTACAGAAACGTTCACCAGCAAGATCTGAAATTTACAGTGTTTATAATGACTCCTCCCAGGCTGAATATAGTTTAAGAATCATTAACAGAACAAGAAATCCCTAGCGTTTTTCACATTTTAGGTGGTACATGCCTGGCACAGCCACGGAAACTCGTTTTTTATTCACAATCGTTGACACACGCCACATGAACATTTACAACAAACTGAAGTAAATACAAAGAGCAGAAGGGCATAATTCAGGTACTCCTCAACCAGCAAGTGAAGTAGTGGAGTCACACGACGATACGGTTTCCAACACAAAAACTACAGCCAATAACTTGGTATTTCGTAGCACGGAAAACGGCCCACCCGTCAGAATGGACTTTATCAGTAACAGCAGCACGAGGCTTAACGACACTGCGTGATGCCAAAGGACAGGACCCAGCCACACCCAGGCATAAATCGCCCACTGACAGCAAGGGCTTCCCCAGCGGACACTGCCGGTCCCACTTCCGCTACGCCAACATGGCCTCGCCGCGCCGACCCACTCGGAGTCACGCCACACCATTCCACCATTCCAGCGCTAACTGCTCGCTGCGACCGCCGTAACCGTACCGTCACTCGGTACACGAGAATAGTGCCCTCTCACTGAATTGCTGTCACTCCCTCCAAGCTCGCTGAAAACCGTCGTGTCACCTCGTCTTAGCCGCCTCTCTTTAAACGTCACGTGGCCAAACATGCCACGACAAAGCACGCTAGAGCTACTGGCGCCACGGCTCAAAGCGTGCAATAAAGAACAAGACTGTTGTACCGCCGCGATACAAGTAAGCAGTGGCAACGGAGGAAATGAGCTTTCAGTGTCTCTGGCATTCACGTATTTCGAGTGCTGGTTAATTTGAGAAATAAATGTCTCGCATACACGAGAAGAAAAGACATATTCTACATAGTTGCGGATATTGCAGGAGGAGCACAAGGAGAGCTCTTGAGCTGTACGCACAGTGGTATTCTGACAGACGATGTCCAACAGGAATGACAATGAAGTGAATGTGTTAACAGGTTTTTAGTAAGAAAACGTAGGTGTGCAACACGGAGTATAAGGATGGACGCAGCGTACAAAACAGATAGTCTGGCAGCTATTGCTCGTAATCCACATATTGGCCCCAGCGAAATTGCAAGGGGAGTCAATCTGTCAAGCGTTGTTCCCAGTTAGCACACAATTCATACAAAGTATATCTTTTTTTCTTTCATCAGTCTCCTGGCTGTTTTGATGCGGCCCTCCACGTATTCCTCTTCTGTGCCAACCTCTTCATCACAAAGGAGCATTTGCGACCGAAGTCTCCATCTGCGGGATTTGTACCAGTGTATGTCTTCCTCTATCGTTTTTACCCTCCACAGCTCGCTCTAGTTATTCTCTGATGTCTGAACACATGGGCACATGGCTTAGCCTACTGTCCCCTCCTCTTTACAGTGTTTTCCATATATTCCTTTACTGGACGATTCTGCGCACAACAGCCTCAATTGTTACCTTATCAGTCCAACTAATTTTCAATATACGTCTGTAGCACCGCATCACAAATTCTCTGGTTTTCCCGCAGACCACTATTCGCTAGCATACAATATTTTGTTCCAGACGTACAGTCTTAGAAATTTCTTTCTCAAATAAAGGCCTATTTTTCATACTAGTGTAATTATCTTGGCCAGGAATACCTTCTTCGAAAATGCAAGCCCACTTTTTTGTTTTACTCCATCCGTCACCGGTTCTTTTACTGCCGACTTAGCAAATTCCTTATTTTCGTCTACTTCGTTATGCACAATACTGGTGTTAAGTTTCTCTCTGTTCTCATTTCTGCTACTTCTCAGTCGCTTCGTCTTTCCTTCGATTTACACTTATTCTGTACACATTAGACTGATGATTCCTCTCAACACATACTGTATTTCCTTTTCTCTTTCACTGATGATAGCAGTGTCATTAGCGAGCTGTATCACTGACATCCATTCACCCTATATTTTGATCCCACTCTTGAATATTTCTTTTATTTCTGTCATTGCTTCTTTGTTACACAAATTGAACAGTTGGTGAGATAGAGCACGTCCTTACGTTACACCCTCTTACCTTCACAAATCTGGAAAGCTAAATGTAAGAAACAAGCACTTTTGTGCTGGTACGGGTCCCTACTGTTTGAAGCAGAGATATGTGAATCTTCCATCATTGGTCCTCACTTCATTGCAGAAACCTTAAATGGTTAAAGGTAGCCGGCCGTTGTGGACGAACGGTTCTAGGCGCCTCAGTCTGGAACAGCGCGACCTCTACTGTCGCAGGTTCGAATCCTGCCTCGGGCATGGATGTGTCTGTGATGTCCTTAGGTTAGTTAGGTTTAAGTAATTCTAAGTTCTAGGGGACTGATGACCTCAGATGTTAAATCCCATAGTGCTCAGAGCCATTTGAAGCATTTTTTTTGTAAAAGATAGACTCTATTTCCTACCGAAGTGCTACCGGCTTTGCTACGGGAAGCACACACAGGATAACAATTACTGAACTATTTGAAGAAAAACGTATATTTGTTAAAATTACGGTGTGCGCGCACTTCATTCAGCACGGAAACCTCACTAAAAATATTAGGTTCAAATGGCTCTGAGCGCTATGGGACTCAACTGCTGAGGTCATTAGTCCACTAGAACTTAGAACTAGTTAAACCTAACTAACCTAAGGACATCACAAACATCCATGCCCGAGGCAGGATTCGAACCTGCGACCGTAGCGGTCTTGCGGTTCCAGACTGCAGCGCCTTTAACCGCACGGCCACTTCGGCCGGCAAAAATATTAGGATTTAGGTTATGACATGTTCACTATGTGTGCAATTATTGGCGATGATCTGGCTTGGACCCGCTGAAGTGTCGGAATATCGAAGCTGTCGATGACCTCCTGCATGGCTGGTTTCAGCTCAGCAATGTTTTTGCTCTATTGCTGTACACCTTGTCTTTAATGCAGCCCCACGAAAAAGAGTCGCATGTGTTCAGATCAGGAGAATACGGCGGCCAATTGACGTCCAAGGCACTGGCCATAGGTTACCCGACAGCTAGAATGCGGTCTCGAAAGTGCTCCTCCAAGACATCAAACACTCTCCTGTTCGATGGGTTCGAACTCTGTCTCGCATGAACCACATCTTGTCTAAATGGTATGATTTTGGATAATGGGGATCTTCATGTACCGTTCGGCAGTCACTGTGCCATTAAAGAGTATCGCACCGATTATTCCATGACTGGGCACTGTATGCCGCAAGGTCACGCATTGAGGGTGAAGAGACTTCTCGATCCCGAAATGCTGATTCTCAGATCCCCAAATGCGAAAATTTTGCTTATTGAAGAACCCATCGAAATGAAAATGGGTTTCGTCGCTGATCAAACCATATTCACATCAAAGTCTTGTTCGTCAGTTCTTTGGACAATAGGTTTGCGAAACACAATCGCTGTTCCATGGCCCTAGGAGATTAGTGGCAGATGTGTTTGAATTCTGTTTGGAAAGAGATCCAGCTCTTCGACAACAATTTGAGTCAGCTTCTCCCGGTTGATTCTCACCTGTTGTGCAGGTCGTCTGATCGAATTCCTAGGGACGATTACCAACAAAGCGCGTGTCTTCTCGATGTTATCAGGTGTTTTCGTCCTTTTTCGGCGACCGATATCGCCAACACTGTCATCACGAACATTAACCGTTCTCTCACCTTATGAATAAATTTCTTGATTGTTAGCAAATGGTTCAAATGGCTCTGAGGTCATCAGTCCCCTAGAACTACTTAAACCTAACTAACCTAAGGACATCACACACATCAATGCCCGAGGCAGGATTCGACCCTGCGACCGTAGCGGTCGCGCGGTTCCAGACTATAGTGCCTAGAAGCGCTCGGCCACACCGGCCGGCGATTGTTAGCACATATGGACCGGTTGTCTTCAGCTTGACCTTGGCCGCAAACTTCCTTTGAACCGCAGTTGGGCTGTTATTGCTCGCATAGTAGTCATTAATAAGCGCTATACTCTCAGGCACGCTGTACCGTGTCATTTTGACGTGAAAATGGCTGACAACAACAAGTCACTGCTAACTACGCAGTTTCAAAGTCCTAACGGAAACCGTTAAGAAGTTGCGATGATTTTGTTTCATATAGTTCAATAATTGTCACCTTGTAGAGCTATGTGGTTCCAAACAATTGGTGTCGGCCTCACTGTTCACTTGAGAAGGCCCTTTACCCACGTGTTTCACGCTCGCTGGATACAGTGTCAAAGCATTATCATCCATTATACATGTTCGCTTGAACTGATGCCATTGCATTTCTTCTTTCCAATGAAGTATATGCAGATGTTAATACCCCGCTAGAGGATCTAAAACATCACAATATTGTAACATGTGTTTATAATTATGTCGAAGCAATCTGAGGAGTATGTTCAGAATTAGTTGCAGCAGTGGCTCTGAACGTTTAGCGAAGTAGGATGTGAGCATTTAGAAAATTTTGAGGAAGTACTTATTACCAAATTCTACTGTGATTTCCTTTTTGTTGCAGTTGCTAATGTAATGTAGCAGAGTAAGTTTGTATCTTGAGATTAAAAGCTTGACGCTACGGCGGGGCGGGTTATAACATCTCATCGCTAACATTTAGTTTTTCTATCTTGATAGGCTTCTCTCTCGATAGGCTTCTTGCTGTTAGTCACCTTCACACTGCCTTCACAGCTACTAGCTCAGCTGCTGAAAACAAGTGTTGAAGAAACACCCACTAAATACTTATAAAACATAGGTTAACTCAAGTTTCGAGGCAGAATATCTACAATTTTCGGGCTTTTGGGGTACTAAATTAATTTGCCTGAAAATATTTAAAGTCCGACTAATTAGACTTTATTGCTTCCAAAACATATTTTAAGTTTCTACTAAGTCCATATTTACTGTCAAGCTATTACTGGTGCAAGCTGGTAGCTGTTTTAACTACCAAAGTTCACACAAAAGCAGCCAGAAATTCACTAGTCCGACCCGAATGATTTTAACGTTCTACACAGTCAGTAGCCTTCAGCTATTTACGATAAAATGCATTGAGTCGTCCAGTGGGTTTGTTAGGAAGAAGTGCTCCCCAGAACGTCTCGTGATGTTCAAGAAGCACGCCACGGGAGTAGAACTTCCAAATCAAACCACTTCAAATATTCAAATCTTCACTAATATGTTTAATATTGCAGACAATTTATAATTATCAAAGGTGAACCGACAAAATGCAAGATTTCCTTCATCTTGGCGGAAATTTTCGTACCGCGTTTAACGCTCATGTGTACCTTAACACCGTATCCGAGTGACTCCTGTAGTACTAAATACTAGCCAAAGGGGTGAACTGCTTCATTCTTATTGAATTGACAACCAATCAGAACGGCTCCTGTCCTCAAATACCCACGATAATTCCTAAATCATCCGGCAGAATCACAGAGAGCATAGCATGAATGAAACTCTGAATTAACGAAACCAAATGTAATTTAAATAAAACGATGTATTAATTGTCTCCTCAAATTAATTACTAATTGGCTTAACACATAACATTTATTCTGGCTGCTTTTATAGAAACGCACGCACAGTAGGACGTACTTGACACACGTCACAAGATTCGAGATTGCACAAGACTTTTTAAAACAGTTTTTAATAAAATTAAACAACCATACATCATGTATGTCCTCCGTACACTCTCTCACATTTTCCGCAACATTCACACAACAAGACATAGAAAATTAATGATAATAATAACTTAAAAGTGGTAACTATACATCAGTAGCTATTGTAATGACAGCAATGAAATAGCTTCTATGGGCTGAGCCGGTCTAGTTATAGATTTAAGTGATACCATAAGTTAATATTTCACAGCCCCTAGCTCACTGTAGTAACACTAGAAAAGTTATTATGGTTTTGAGATAAAAGAACGTCTCTCGAAATGAATTGAATAACTGAACTGAGATTTTTGCAGTATAGTTGTATTAGCAGTACAAGTCTGTATACGAAATATGAGAAAGGTCGAACAAATGTAATCCTGTTTCTTATGATTAGTAGTGAGTGAGCATAAGGGATCGTAGGCACGTGGTAGACAGCTCACGGCTCCACTATCCAGAACTACAGCTGTGCTGATGTGGTAAAACAAACCAGTTGCACAAGACATAATATAAGGTAGCGTACGTCACTGCAAAGTGGAAAGACTCGGAATAATCACCTACGTTACGACAAAAATTTATCTTTATCGGTCACTTTTTTGTTTCACAAATCCATTGGATTTTTTACCTTCACCTTTAATTTATAACTTTGGTAGAAACAAGAGCAGAAATGTTACCGTAGTTCTATGACGAATCATCCTTAGATACCACAACCTTAACCTTACAGTTGGTGTGTCGGAATAACCACACGAAGAAGTATGATTAGTAACAGTTTAAAATGATTAATACTTTATTCCAGTGCTTCGCTTCTGCAAGTACAGTGTCATACATATGATAAGCTGCAGCGTCCCATAGGCCTAATGCCACACCTCCGTAAAACATCAGGATTCGCCAAGTCAACAGCTGGATACATGTTCAAAACAGATAATTCTAGAGTTCTGCATATCGTACTTTCTTCGAAACTATTAACATAATTTTGGAACGCCCTAAAATTCTGTACAATTCCTCTCTCTCAGATCTGCTATAACAGCAGCAGAAATTAGTTTAGTTCCATTTTAAAAAACGAAGTTTTTAAAGATGTCTCTGCAGTTAATACAGATATTGCAAGGGACAATATATAATTTAATGAGGATTTCTTCAGAACTAATTTCGGTCGAAATGGAATTACGGTATCTTAAACGGGTGAGGATGTGGCTGAGGTGAACAGCTTAGCTTAAACTCCTTGTGTAGGGGAACATTCCCTGAAGGTCCAACACTCGAAAATGTGACATTCAGTCCTGTCTCCTTCGTAAATTTCATTATTAGTATAATATTTTTCCCTGTTCATCAGTGTTTTACTGAGGAGAAGTTTTTTTTTCCAAAGACTGGTATCATGGCTGTGTAACAGTTCTTTATTAGTCTCAAGGTCATAAAAATCCTCCACGGTACAGGACAAAATCTATGTAAACCGTATGAATCATCTATTTCAAAGAAACTGATGTAATACAAAATTTTGTTTTAGTTCTTGTCTTTCGCTCTATCCAATGTACATGCAAAAAAGCAGGCTATATACTGAGTAATGAGGAATGCACATTGTTCCATTCGTTTTCATAGTTATTATGATCCTCTCTCACTAATTACTGAACCATATATATTTTTCGAGCTAATCAGGCCGTTGGAAGTGAACGGTTTGGTGTAGCGAGTTCTGCTCGCCATCAGCACGCTGCCGGAAGTATATTTACATTTTCACAAGTCCAGGTAGCAGTCTGAAGTTTCTTTTTACGTAGTCCGATCGTCATTGCTATTAGGATGCAAATCAAGCGTTTCATTGCAGCTTAATAGTATCACTGTCCTGCGTGACAAATATATTCCCCTCTCTCACGAAGGCATCTGCTCTTGACTCCTTCAGTATTTGAACTGTGAGGTATTTTAATGTTCATCGATGTAGAAAGAGTTTCAGTTCTATCGTTAATTTAAAATTCTACGACACCATGTGATTATTACTGTACTCCGGCTGTCGTCAGTGTAATGTGTCTCATCTTTCGAACAATTAGTAGTCAAAAAATCTCCTTTATTCTAGTATACAGTACAGCTACCATTTTACTTACCCTTAAAGCTGTAAGTTTACCACCAAATTATGTTCTTGGAACTAAACAGTTCCGAAATCGCTTCACTGATCGCCGATGGAAGAAGACTGATTTTCTTCTACAGTTTTTTTTTCGCCTTATTTTGAACTCATTTATGTAGTGACTTCTCTGTCTTTGCTGTTAAAGAATGAAATAAAACAATTTTAAGTTTACAGAATGAGATTTTCACTCTGCAGCGGAGTGTACGCTGATATGAAACCTCCTGGCAGGTTAAAACTGTGTGGTGGACTGAGACTCTGTAAGTAGGCTGTTTCTGTTTTCTTTATGTAAGTAGGCTGTTTATGTTTTCTTATTGGCAACGTTACGTAGCGCTCTATATGAAAATCACTGGCTGTGCTGTGTGCAGTCTGTGGCTAGTTTGCATTGTTGTCTGCCGATGTAGTGTTGGGCAGCGGCAGCTGGATGTGAACAGCGCGTAGCGTTGCGCAGTTGGAGGTGAGCCGCCAGCAGTGGTGGATGTGGGGAGAGAGATGGCGGAGTTTTGAAATTTGTTATACTGGATATTATGAACTGCTATATATATTATGACTATTAAGGTAAATACATTGTTTGTTCTCTATTAAAATCTTTCATTTGCTAACTATCCCTATCAGTAGTTAGTGACTTCCGTAGTTTGAATCTTTTATTTAGCTGGCAGTAGTGGCGCTCGCTGTATTGCATTAGTTCGAGTAACGAAGACTTTTGATGAGGTAAGTGATTTGATGTTAGTCAGAGCCATTCCTTTGTAGGGATTTCTGAAAGTCAGATTGCGTTGCGGTAAAAAAAAAAATATTGTGTGTCAGTTTAAGCATAGTCTTGTTTAAATTGTTCCAAGGGGACGTTTCAACTCGAACTCGAGACCTTTACTTTTCGCGGACAAGTGCTCTACTATCTGAGCTATCCAAGCACGACTCACTGCCCGTCCCCACAGCTTTACTTCTGCCATTACCTCGTCTCCTACCTTCCAAAATCACAGAGGCTCTCCTGCGAACGTTGCAGAACTAGCACTTCTGGAAGAAAGGAAGGTAGCAAACGAGGTATTTGCAGAAGTAAAGCTGTGAGGACGGGGCGTGAGTCGTTCTTCGATAACTCAGATAGTAGAGCACTTGCCCGCGAAAGGCAAAGGTTCCGAGTTCTAGCCTTGGCCCGGCACACTGTTTTAATCTGCCAGGAAGTTTTAATTTTAAGTTCCTTATGATAATTGTTTTGCTGTGCACGGCCAAAAATAGCTTTATCTGATACAGACCGAACGTATCCTGTGATACTTTAACAATGACATTTTAATTAGTTGGCCGTGGGGTTCTAGGCGCTTCAGTCTGGAATCGCGTGACCGCTACGGTCGCAGGTTTGAATCCAGCCTTGGGCATGAATGTGTGTGATGTCCTTAGGTTAGTTAGGTTTAAGTAGTTCTAAGTTCTAGGGGACTGATGACCACAGATGTTAAGTCCAATAGTGCCCAGAGCCATTTGAACCATTTTTTTAATTAGCTGTGCTGGGTGTTGTCATAACCTGCCATAGAGAGAATGACGGTTACCTCAAATATAATATAAAAGGAATAATAGATACTTGCAAAAAACACATCAGTTCAGAGCATTGAGAAACTTACCAGGGAAAAACGTCTCGACGCCAGCCTGAAGTGCACTGTTGTTACTGATTCAAAACCGCGCGTGCGGCGTGCTCCTGCACAGTTCACACTGCTGAGGTGCTTGAAGTGACTGCACTAGCGCCACAGTTTAGTAACGGCTCTTGTGCAACACTATCCGGCTCCTCTAAGCATTTCAGTGGCTGTCCCTGAGAGTATTTTCTTTCACTAATCGTTCAGCTGTTCGTTTCACCGATGTTTCGTAAAATGGGCAGGAAATTTTATTTGATTCGCTATATGCGTTCCTAGATGTCTTATGTCTCTGATTATTACCATACGTCTTTAAACATTTAAAGATTTATATTCTGGTTTATTTTACTTGTTTGTTCGCGTTCAAAGCCCATTTAAAATAAGTATTTTTTTCAAGTTCTGTTTGTGATTTCTAATAACATGAATAGGAAAACCTTTAAGAATCAACTGGAGTAAATCATTTCAGTAACATAAGAAATGTCAGTGTCGTCATAACCTGCTATGCAGAGAATGTTAGTTATTTCAGCCAGAATAAAAAAGAAATAGTACATGCTTGCAAAAAAATACGTCAGTTCAAGACATTGATAAACCAGCTTTAGTTAAGGGGCTCCGGAAAGGCTCAAAATTATGAAAAGTTCAATTTTTACTTTTTTGCGTTTTCTGAATCTGCAGACTATTACTTTTTAATAGATATATAATTTATTCAATTCCGAAGACTACAACTATTTTTAAAATTTTTTCTAAATGTGTTCTGCATGGGCGTGTCCCACTGTGGCACTGTTAAACTGCTGTCAAATGGTGTTATTATTAACGTCCGTGTTCATCAGGTACATTTCAGTGATGTGAGATAAAGTGTGTGTTGTGGCTAACCTATTTTCAGAGACTTAGCAGCACCTGAACTGTTGAAAAAGTGTATTCACGGAAAAACTCAAAACGCCAATGAAAGTGTGAATAGTGTTATATGGTCGAGAATACCCAAGACTGTATTTGTTGGAATAGAAACACTTCACTTTGGTGTGTATGATGCTGTTGCGACTTTCAATGATGGCAACATTGTAAGGTGCAAGGTATTTAGAAATATGGGAATGATGATAGGTTCTAACATGGTACGAGACATGCTTGCTTTAGACAAGGAACGCCTTCGGGCTGCAGACAGGGCTGTAAAGAGTCTAGAAATACAAGCAAGAGTAAACAGGAGGAGGAACAAGAGGAAGATGGAGGAGGAGTTTGGAGAGGATGAAGATAATCCATCCTATGGACCTGGAATGCACTAAAAAGTTAATCCAATCTTTGTCGCTCGATTCCCAAAACTTTTATTTTTTCATACTAATTACATGTTTTATAAGGATCTTCCAAACATATTTGTTTCAAACTTTCAGTAAATGTTACACAGTACCTTCTGCATAATTTAACACAGCCTTTTTCCAAAAAACTGTATATTTTTGAATATATAAATAAAAAATTGCAAAAAAAGGTTGTGAATTTTCATTACAATTGAAAAAAATCATCTTTAATAACTGAACTAAAATTTTGTAAAATCCCTGTGTTAAGTTGTAGCCCATATTCCAATAAATAATCTGTAAAAAGTTCAACTTCCTACCTCAAATACTTTGTGAGGAAAGATGTAATTTATAAGCGTTATTTTAACATTGCAAGTATAGGGCGTTCCGGAGCCCCTTAATGTTAAACTATAACAGACAGCGTTTGAATGTGATGCATCGGCATTGCACGCAAAAGGAAACGCAAAGTGCTTGTTTCGGGCTGTGGAAACTATTCCTGGACACACAGGGCAGTGCGGACGTAGAGAAAACTCTTCATTTTTCGGTTTAGACGGCCACTGAAGATTCAGAGTCCATGAGTAGTCATTCTAGAGTCTTCGTAGTGGTATTTTGTTTCAACATTTCGTAGTCAGAAGTTGATCATCACACGGCCTTGCTGCTGATCTGATCCTGCGACTTCAGTCTACTCCAGCTGTCGTCAAACCTTTTAGCTTAGGAGGCAATACTGACACGGTGCAACGGCACGTCGGGCCCCATATGTAGCGGTGTTTTTACTAACAGGTAACCTCTATAAACCAGAACCTTATGAGCCACTAATATCTTAACTGTAGTAATTCTCAACAATTTGGTCTCTACTGCATGTCGATACCACGCTCTGCGATCTAAGAATTATGACACTGTAGTTACATGGTGAAGTGTTTTTGATTTTATTATGTGTGCGAGTGGTATTTCATTACACATTCCCTGTACTCACTTCGCTGTGTTAAAACAGCCTTAATTAATTGAATGTTCCTTGCTATATGAAAGTACTGAAATTAAAGGTGACCATCTCTCTAACGCGCATTCACGAACCCTTCTTACTTCCGTGCTAAAATTTATACCGCAGCAGCTGATCGGTACGAGTTGCGTAAGGCCGCGAGCTCACAGCAATGAAAGACAAGGACTCAAACATTCCCAATCTCAAGTCTTGTAACCATACAGTGGCCGCACCAATTACAACTCTGCCTCTGAAGTTAGCACCCGACCGAATTCACCAAAAAACCAACCGTCTCAAGATATTATTATCTACTTATGTATTTTTATTTGTCACTGAGATGGTAAAGTACACTCTCAAGGAGCTCTTAGAATTCGTTGACTTCTTGCGTTGGGTTGTAAGCTAATTAAAAAATGTTGTTATAGAGTGGGCTGGGAACCGCGGGTCTCACGTACGGGGATTAGAACTTTTGTAAGTAGGCTGTTTATGTTTTCTTATTGGCAACGTTACGTAGCGCACTGTATGAAAATCACTGGCTGCGCTGTGTGCAGTCTGTGGCTAGTTTGCATTGTTGTCTGCCATTCTAGTGTTGGGCAGCTGGATGTGAACAGCGCGTAGCGTTGCGCAGTTGGAGGTGAGCCGCCAGCAGTGGTGGATGTGGGGAGAGAGATGGCGAAGTTTTGAAATTTATTATACTGGAGGTCATGAACTGCTATATATATTATGACTATTAAGGTAAATACATTGTTTGTTCTCTATTAAAATCTTTCATTTGTTAACTATCCCTATCAGTAGTTAGTGACTTCCGTAGTTTGAATCTTTTATTTAGCTGGCAGTAGTGGCGCTCGCTGTATTGCAGTAGTTCCAGTAACGAAGATTTTTGGTGAGGTAAGTGATTTGTGAAAGGTATAGGTTAATGTTAGTCAGGGCTATTCTTTTGTAGGGAGTTAGAAAGTCAGATTGCGTTGCGCTGAAAATATTGTGTGTCAGGTTAAGCACAGTCGTGTATAATTGTTCTAAGGGGACGTTTCACTTTAATAATGGCAAATACTTATTTACAGCCCGTACAAAATAGATACGTGTTTCAAAGTCCTACTGACCTTCAAAGTAGTCACCAGCACTGTGTATAACCAGTTGCCAGCAAGGTGGAAGCCGTAGGATACCCTTAGCAGTGCATTTCTAGCGGCACTGGCTATTGCCCGACGAATTTGTAGCAGATATGAAACAAATGCCGTGAAGTGTTTCCTTCAGTTTAGAAGTGGAGCTGAACTCACGAGGGCTTAAATCAGGGGAGCGGAGTAGGTGGTATAGCACCTAGCAGCCCCATCAGTCAAACAAATCAGTAACGGCCTGCACGGTACGTGCTTGAGCATTGTCCTACAAAATGATGGCCAGATCCTGCAGAAAGTGTCATCACTTCTGTCGCTAAGCTGGTCGTAGTGTGTGTTCCAAATATGAACAGGATAGAGACGGAAGCCGGCCGGAGTGGCTGTGTGGTTCTAGGTGCTACAGTCTGGAACCGAGCGACCGCTACGGTCACAGGTTCGAATCCTGCCTCCGGCATGGATGTATGTGATGTCCTTAGGTTAGTTCCGTTTAATTAGTTCTAAGTTCTAGTCGCCTGATGACCTCAGAAGTTAAGTCGCATAGTGCTCCGAGCCTTAGAGACGGAAGTGATTACACTTTCTTTAGGACCTGACCATCATTTTGTAGGACAGTGGCCAAGCACGTACAGTTCAAGCTGTTACTGATTTGTCCGCATCTCGTGGTCGTGCGGTAGAGTTCTCGCTTCCCGCGCCCCGGTTCGATTCCCAACGGGGTCAGGGATTTTTCTGCCTCGTGATGACTGGATGTTGTGTGCTGTCCTTAGGTTAGTTAGGTTTAAGTAGTTGTAAGTTATAGGGGACTGATGACCTTAGATGTTAAGTCCCATAGTACTCAGAGCCATTTGAACCATTTTTGTTACTGATTTGTTTGACTGATGGGTCTGCTAAGTGCTGTACCACCTACTTCACTCCCCTGACTTAAGCCCTCGTGAGTTCAACACGATTTCTAAACTGGAGGAAACACTTCACAGCATTAGTTTCCGAACTGCTACAAATTCATCGGGGAATAGACCGGGCGCTCGAACTGTCAACAAAACTAGCACTGCTAAGAGTATCCTACGACTTCCACAACGCTGGCAACGGGTTATTCACAATGCTGGTGACTACTTTGAAGGACAGTAAGACTTTGAAACACGTATCTATTTTGTACGAGCTGTAAATAAATACTTTCCATTATTGAAGGTCCAAACCTCGTATACTTATTCGGGCTGCATTCGTCCCGCGGGCCGCAATTTGACGACCACTCTCTACCCCATGTTGATTCCCATTCCAGACTCTGCTGGATTTCATTTCATCCCAATGCTTATTCTCACGAGTATTAAGCTTTGTTTTCCTTTTTCAAACCTGCATTCTCTGCTCACTTGAGGTTGCTTTTGCAATCTCAACCCAGTACTGATCCGAGTATTGACTCTCTGCAGTCGATGAATATACTCATAACCACATTCACCCAGTTCATACCAGTTTCCTAGGGTACCGCCTATCTAATTAGGCTGCTTCCAAAACTTCACATTCTCCCGGACAACCGACCCCTCTATCTGAAAGGTGAAAACGTGACCATGTCCCGGCAATATCCTTCTATCCAATAGTGCTAGTCTCGCTAGGTGTGTAGGAGAAATTCTCTGAAATCTGGACGGTAGGATATGATGGACACATGGAAGTAACGGTGAAAGGGCAAGTTGCAGCTTATGATTGGGTAGCTAAGTCAACAGAGTATTCGCCAGCGAAGTATGAAGGTCCCACGTTTGATTCCCAGTCCTGTACGTCTTTTTAATCTACTTGGATGATTTAAATCAGAACATACGATGCTACATAACATTATTTCCAGTCAGCGACTGGCTTCCCATCTCTCCCACCCTCTCCGTGCAAATAACATGTGGGCACAAACTGATGCAATTTGGTATGGAGCCACGCTGAATTGTCTAAATGCCAGGATGTGTAAAATGTCATGGCACTGTTGCTGATGATTTCCAAAAGAACAGTTTTTTAAACTTATACTGGGAAACTCAGGAATACAGACGAACATTTCGCTGAGGAATGAAATAAACATTAAGGGCAGGGAAGCTAAGACGAAATGTTGGCAAGAAAAAGGTGAAGAAATCCAAAAACAGTAATATCAGAAATTGAGTTCGCATTGGTGCAAAGCACCTTCTTATTAGTTTATTTCTTTATACTCCCAAACTAGTTTCGGCGACAAATATCACCATCATCACTGTTTTTTTTAATCTTTTTTATTGTATGTTACAGCATGTTTTAAGAATTGTTGCCGCGCGCGATTAGCCGAGCGGTCTGAGGGGCTGCAGTCGTGGACTGTGCCGCTGGTCCCGGCGGAGGTTCAAGTCCTCCCTCGGACATGGGTGTGTGTGTTTGTCCTTGAGATAATTTAGGTTAAGTAGTGTGTAACCTTAGGGACTGATGACCTTAGCAGTTTAGTCCCATAAGATTTCACACACATTTGAACGTTTTTTAAGAATTGTTGTCGCTGTGTGCCACATATTTTCCGTGCGCTTTTCTTCTGTTGCTGTTTTTTACTCAGCGAACATCATGTCATGTTCTTTGGATGATATGTAGCTGCTTTTATACACAGAAAAAGAAAACTTTCACACTTCGTTTCTGATCTGGATCAGAAAAAGAAAACTTTCTCACCTTGTTTCTGACCTGGATCATAAACAAAGTGCGAAAGTTTTGTTTTTCTGTGTATAAAAGCAGCTACATACCATCCAACGAACATGACATGATTTTCGCTGGCTTAAGAAACTGCAACAGAAGAAAAACGCACAGAAAATATGTCGCAAGCAGCGACAATAATTCTTAAAACACGTAGTAACAGAAAATAAATAAGATTAAAAAGAACCACTGGTGATGATGGTGCTATTTATCACCGAAACTAGTTTGGGAGAATGAGACATAAACGAAAAACAAGGTTTTTTTGCATCAAGGCGGACTCAGTTTCTGATATTACTGTTTTCTATGCAAACACGGACCAAATGGAAATGTTCCAAGATAAAATTATTGTAAAACCCAAAAAGAAATGATTGTCAGGACATTCTCAGCAAGCAGGAAAGCCACAACAACCTTCGGTGACACTAAAAGCTAGGGTGGTAAAGTTAAGAGTGCAATGGGAATTGCACTGCTAAATGCGGAGGAGAGAGCGGATAAGTGGAAAGAATACACAGTCCTCTAGAACTTAGAACTACTTAAACCTAACCTACCTAAGGACATCACACACATCCATGCCCGAGGCAGAATTCGAACCTGCGACCGTAGCGGTTGCTCGGTTCCAAACTGTAGCGCCTCCGCAGGGCCACTCCGGCCGGCGGCGGGCAGCATCTGTCCGGCATATCGACGTACGATTGTGCCACTGTAAATACATGTGATTTGTTCTCAGATCCGTTCCTTGCAGAAAATGGCGGCTGCCTCTGTGGTAACGTCGAGATTGAAGGTGGAGTCGTCGTCCTCTGGAGGCTGTGTCGCATCCCGTTCAGAAGTTGCTCTACGCCTCCGCTTCCATCACTTCGGAGAGCGTTTCTTCCTGATGTGTCCTCCTGTGTCAGACGATGGCAACGACTCACGACGTTCCGGCACAATGGCCGCCGTTGGCACAATAAGCGAGTCTACTGTCGTGCTATCGTCATGCCTCGCGTCATCCGTCGACGGGATCGGCGCCATCGGAGTTGAATCCGTAACTTGTAGAACGGATGTGTCATCATCGCCCTGTATTGGGGGATGGAGCGGCGACTCAACAGTGTATATCGGTCGTCGTGGTGAAGTGGTAGCGGTCGTCAGGGCTGCTACGTAAGTCACAGGAAGCAGCGTCGGCTGTGAGGGCGGGTCCGGCGGCAGTTCAGTGATTCGACGTTGGATACATTCTGATCTGAGGTGTCCCTCCTTCCCTCAACCAGAGCAGGTCTTCGGTTGCCCGTCGTAAATAACGATGGCACGGCAACCACCGATATTCAGATATGAAGGTACATGTCTTTTAAGTTCTATTCGGATCTGGCGGACTCCGTTCAGTACAGGATATGTCTGGAATTGCGTCCATTTTTCCGCAATACGATTATGCACCGTGCCGTAGGGGCGCAGCGCTGCCACGACGTCATCTGCCGGTAGTTCGAATGGAAGTTCCAAAAGTCAGATCGTGCGGAGTCCCATGCCAGAATAATCGACGTGTACAGGCCCCACTTTGCCATCAGCATGGCAGAAACGGAGGATCCGTTCACATGCTGCGTCGTTGATGAACTTGACATATACGATGCTACTCATAATGGACAAGTGAAGGCAAAGAATGTCTGTCGCTGGGATTTTTGCCTCTTCTCGTAGGAATCGTTCGACTTCAGGTGCTTAGGCTCGTGCAAATTCGTTACAGAACGTACATTTGAGCGTCGATTGTATTGGTGCGACATGGTGATCTATATACTGAGTACGGCACGCGCGAAACGGCCGAGTACGATGTAAACAACACGAGCGCTCGCTCCGCGGCAGGAACACAGCGTGTCGTCACCGCAGCACTGCCAAAGGCCAAGTGCCATCTGAGCTACCCAAGCACGACTCACGCTCCATCCTCACTGCTTTACTTCTGCTAGTACCTCGTCTCTACCTTCATTCCGCTGCAGAGTGAAAAATCTCATTCAGGGACCGAAATCATCAGTTTCGAACAGGTCCAGAGGGTTCAGTGCCTAAGTGGCTGAAGGTATTTTACAGTGACTATATTTCTTTATTGGTGTTGGAAATTGCATTTCACAATCAGCTCGTTAAAGTATTTGCTAACAATAACACAGAGTAAGTACACCACTTAAAGTTACAAGACGCTACACCATAACTCGAGTTTAGTATCAATTCTACAGTCACGCATCCGTTCAAAGTAATCATAACGTTTTCTTTTAAAAGGGACGTTACACTTGGCGACAGCTCTGCCAGTCGTTCCCTTTGTAAAATTCTAGATATTAAAATAGTGAGGTATATATATTCTGTTCTCTCAAGCACTCTGTAACAATAGTAGTAGTTAGATGTTTTTAGCGAAACGCAATTTACTAACTTCTACAAACTTTTTCCTTAGGTCATTCGAATTCTTATGCTCCGCCTTGTTTTTTATTGATTTATAGTTGAAGTTTTTCGTCTTTGGCTTTAAACTCTGTATTTTATTTACGACGCCGCGCATTGTTATTACGAATCAGGGGCGTAGTTTGACTGTTAACATTACCAAAATGAGTGATTTGCCGGTTAACGATAACAAAATTGAATGTTACAGTGAAGAAAATAGTGACAATTCTGCGGTGACTAATTTGCAGTGTAAGACAGACAACGTACACGCCGATTCTCAAAATAGTGGACAGATTCCTGACATTATTATTTCACTCACTAAGTTGGAATTCTCATGCAAATTATGATTAAACAGAATAACAAAACTGATCAGTTAAATGAACAACTTTACAGAATATGGGAGAAACAAGATGCCTTCTCTTCTCAGACCAACGAACGATTTAATGAAATGGATGAACAGTTCGCCGGCATACAAAAACAAGTACATTAACAGACTACTCAGCTCAGTGGACAATTTTCCAGCATACGGGATGAGCCTAAATCGTACACAGAAACGAGTTTCAAAGAGGTAAATACAGTTATTAAGGCCATTGCAAATAATCCGGTAGAGTCCGTTACAGACGTGGCCTAGCCGCGTGGTGTAGCCTCGCAGTCCGAGGCGCCTTGTCACGGTCCGTGCGGCTCCCTCCGTCGAAGGTTCGAGTCCTCCCTCGGGCGGGCATAGGTGTGTGTGTTGTCCTTAGTGTAAGTTACTTTAAGTTAGATTAAGTAGTGTGTAAGCTTAGAGACCGGTGACCTCAGCAGTTTGAACCCATAAGATATTAACAGAAATCCCCCCCCCCAAAAAAAAAATAAAATAAAATAAAATAAATCCGGACGTGGCCATATCGCAAACCTTACATCCTACTAAAAATCCCAATGATAATTCAGAGCAACATTTTACTGAGAAATTAACTATGACCTCTATTAAGCAGCATGGAAATGTTAGTTTTTCCGCTGACGCTACAGTCAGCAACAGCAGGTTCATGATCTCGGACAACATTGAAGAACCAATTGTGCCAACTAAATATGATAACAAAGCTAAGTCTCCCACTTCAGAGGCCACGGACAGACAAAGTGTGATCAGCGGCGCGGTCAACAATACCATCGGGCCGCACAGCAGCACGCCACAGCTTACTTCTAAGCAACGTAGCGCTACCCCGACCAAACCAAAACTTTCCTCAACATACATTAAGCACACTGACATCAAAGTTACTTGCTTTTACTCATGAAGCCAATCTGATTTAACAGCAGTGGACAGTTCATATGACATTAATCGCCAAGTCAGCATCAGCAAGTCATTTAACTGTCAAGCATATTTATTTGAAAACATCGCTTTCCAAAACTAAGCACATCTACATTCATCTAAAAAATATTACACCGAGCTAAACACAGAGCTGGATCACTTACATTGTGCTATATAAATACTACGCAGCAGATCCTGCCATCACATAAATTACTTTTTGTACGACTTCGCTTACCCGGATTGCGACGTTAGACACGATTTTGACACTGATACAATGAATTTGTCCCTTCTTTTACGTCTTTTGTAGCTATGCAGCAGTGGATATGTACTGAATTTCAATTTCCGTCGTGCAGTAATAATAATAAGTTACTGAAACTTACCAATAAGGTAAGCTGTGTTATTGACACTACTGATGTACACCAATTGGACAGCATAAATTATTCCTTGAGTTATACGTCTTGCATTATGAAGATATTACTGCTATTTATATTTTACTGAGCTCTGCATAACTTTCTTTTAGCTACTTTTCAAGAACTATAATACTTAGCATTTGTCTTTCAGAAGCCGTTACTTGCATTACCAGTAAATCTCAGTTTATACTTATTTTGGTTTTACATGCGAGTCCATATACCTATAAAACACAACAGACATTGTACTTGTCACATTTCCAATGCTTATACAAATTGTATTGGTACATTTTTTTCACATTTCCTAGATTATTCAGCATTTTATTAGGTGGAGGCGTGCTCGGTAGCGAGAATCTTCCTGTTCGGTTCTCTTAACTTAAGTTTAGACATCGCACATTTTTCTGTTTCTATAAGTACGTGCATGAAAATCACAACTGAAAGAGGCACTATTTATTTTGACATGTGTCCATCGGATCAAATCTCTTGGGTGGTCTGACTGCTGCAAACTGTAATTCAAACATTTGTTCATAGTAAGAATTGCTGTCGTTTTGTATATTGTCTATACATTTCTTACGTTCATTTACTTCTGATACTATTATGTCTTTGCTGATACAAAGTAATAATGCTATTTTTCTATGGCTCTATGCTACTCTTCTTTGCCATTACTGCACACCCTGTGCAAGATAGTATTACTAAAGACGTGTCTGCTACTGCGTGATCAATTATTATTACATTTTTTGTTAGGTTAGTTACTCTTTGTATTCTATGATATTACCATGTTGCGCTTATGCCCAGTCTTGCACTCTAATTTGATATATATCTGGCACTTGATGTTGTGCAGTTTACTTGCTTTCACCTATGTAGATTTAGGAAATCAATGTGCCGTGTAACTCATGTCCTTTGAATATAATCATCCATTTTGTATGTTTTGCAGAACCAATGTACAGAAGCCTCATTGTATCCAAACAGGCCAATATGAAAATGTGAAATGTGCCATCTGTAAAGATGTGCAAGAAATGCATTATATAGAAAACATGACGTAAGCAACTTGTATGGAATACTAAACACTATTGACACTTGGTTTCCTCCCAAGCCTTTATGAACATTTTCCTGTTAGTGAACTAGGTACATTAGGAAGATTGCCTATAAAGATTTAGGATTAATGATATTTTAATATGCACTTTGTGTTAGGTGTAAGAGTATTGTTACAATATTCAATGAGTGTTCACGCCCAGAGCTGCACCAATTTTATGGCATAATGATGGAATGTTGGTGTTTAATGGGTGTTCGTGCCCTGAGCTGCACTCCTATTATGAGGCTTATATTGATATGTTGATGATGTTTCTGTAGTGAATGGGTATTCTATTGTAAGATGTGTATAGTCTATTGTCAAATCACAATTTATGAAACATGTTTATATTTTATTAATAGGATTAAGGAGGAATAATTAATATTTGTCATGTTGGAAATAGTTGTGGTAGCAGGGAATGTCTGCACCAAAGTACTGTTGACAAGAGAGACCGCAAATTGATGTAATTTTAAACAGGGCGGGAGAGGCCGGGTATGGATACATTTTAAGAAAAGAGCGGGAAATAACGGGCATTGATACATTTTGTAATGGTAGCAGGAATTGTCTGCACCAGAAAGCATTGATGGCCGGAGAGACCGCACGTTAGCGTTCGTAGGAAGTCAGTAGTAAGCGAGAAGTGAAGCGAGTCGGTAGCAGGTCTGAAGCGACAGGTTGAGAGAAGTGGTGTGCCTGCCAGCCACTAGCTATGATTTACAGGAGATTATAAACGGATGTACAGAGACATCAGCTAACTATTATAATAAGAGGAACTAATATTATTGAATTAATTTTTTAAGAATCTCACGACTACTGAAGGTATGTTTGCGCATTGCTAGTTGTAAGATTACTGCAAAAAGTAAGTCGCATTTGAACGTTTGTAAAATCATTTCATTCAGAATATAATTAACTTTTGCCAGCAGTATTGCATTTATAATTATAATCCATCCCAAAAACCATCAACGTAAAACTATGCAAAATTTTATTGTTGTTAAGAAAAAGATTGACTATGAATTACGTAACTTCAGTCAAATTACTTAAAGAATATCGTGAGCTTTGCTATTAAAGAATAACGTCAGCTTTGGTAATAAATAAAGCCACTTATGAAAGCCCACCAGCAGCTAATAGAGTATAGTAAAACAGGGTAAGTATATTCATGTCGCAGTTCGATGTAGCAGTCTGATGGCGATCCGGTAACAGTGAAAAAGGTAAGTAACAGTTTTGGGTTATTGCAGATAACGACTGAGGGCCACACGACGACGACATATACGATGTTTCGTCGAAATAATCCGAAAATCACTTTTAAAAAGCAGCAATTAAATTTGTATGCGAAGATTGAGAAAGAGAATAAATTTCAAAGGGATGATTTCATTTGTTATTATTAAGCAAGGTATAAAAATCCTAATGGAAGATTACATAGGTTATGGTAAAAGGGAAGGTTATCATCAACAAAAGAGATATAGAGGAGACAGGAAGATTTCACTTGGCGACATCCAATCGGCAAGACTCTTTAGTGAAACTACTGTGAAAATGAATATACTGACTCTGACAATTGTATGAATAAGCTAGTGTTAAGTGGCGCAACGCTTATACTAAACTGTATGCATTTAATTCACAGCCCATCGGCAATTCTGATTGCTCTATTGATTCTGCGTTGAAAAGTGTTTGTACAGTGCTGAATCCGCTTTAATCAGTGATATATTTTGTTACGTGTGCTAATTATAGACAATGTGCCGCAGAATAATTACTCGTTCTCAAAGTGATAAAAGTGTAGAAAATACTGACGAGAAATTCTTTTCTGGAGAGACAGAAATAATACGTGTGAAAAACCCGATAGTGAAACGTTAGGTGAACAGACTTTCGAGAGTAGTAATTATATGGAATCTTTTGACGAACAATCAACTTCAGATGTGCCACCTGATAATGAGACATTAGTGCAAAATAATTTTTTTTGAAAATACAACAGACGCTGCACAGCCACAAATTACGCATAGCAGACATACTAGTTTCAGTAACGAAACCTCTATAATGCAGTCAAACAATGTGACTCCATTACGTGCCGAATCAGATTCAAACGGTACACAGCTACACAATCTGCGTAACAGATACCGCAGTTTGACAAAACTTCCGAAACCACGGAAGAGGTGGCACGATTACAATCGTCTGAGGATGTTCAAATGAACACAGATGTACAACCTTTAACAACGAATACAAATACACACAGAAGTCAATCCGAAACGCATCGAATAACGGCATTTTTGCTACAAATGTGACAAGACATGAATCAAAACTTTAACAGAAGGGTACAAGAATCAGCAGACATAAAAAAAGGAATCAAGGCAGAACACACACACACAGATCAGAAATTAGACAAAATAGACCAAAATCTGAAACACGAAATCAAAGTAGAGGTTCAAGGAGTCGCTGAAAAATCAAACCAAGAATTACACGCCAAGATTCAAGAAATAACTGATAAACAAGAAGCATTCGCGGTAAGCACACGAGAAACAATGAGAGAGAACTTTTCTAAACAAAACGCTCACAAACAATTAATAAACAGCGACAGGACGACAAAAAGGAAGTGTTTGCTCAAGGAAAAATTTACGTGGACAATCACATACACTCGATTTCGGAAGAAATCGAAACGGTTAAGGAGACAAATATTCAAATACAAGAGAGGCTTACGGAAATCCAATCACATACAATTGAGGCGAAAATTGGTACACACACTGAAATCCAGAATATTAAGGATAAATTAACAGAAGAAGTTCTGACACTAACTGATAAAATGGAACACATAGAAATCAATCAAGACTCAGAAAATTTGAAAGCAGATTTTAAGAAAGTAACCAAAAGTAATCGTAAATTAAGAAACGAATTGACAGAAAAGATCAACGAACTCACTACAAGAATAGACCTGTTAGATACTACCAATGACAGTAAATCAAATGACACTATACCAGTCTCAGTTCAACAGATTTCTAATAGTAAAGATACGCAAATTACAAATTTGCAACAAACAATCGCAGACCTAGAATCACGCAATAATTTGTTACATTTGAAAATCAATTCTTTACAGCAAAGGATAGCTGGCACACAAGAATGAACTGCAAACAATCAATTCCAACCGAACACACACCATTACGACATGCCTCAGATGCACAATACATATAATGTCGGTAAACTTCAGACAGTAAGAGATCTTAACCAGGCAGGAAGACACACAAATTCATATTCACAACATTACGAAAATAATTACACACAAAGATATGACGGTTTCGACCACAACAGTTTCCTTTCAGTGAGATAGTTTAAACCATTTAAAAACGGCAGGACGGAAATACATCCACTGCACTCGATCCAACAATTCAATGCTGCACTTCAACCATCATGTCCAGTTCAACATAAGATAGAATTTATTATTAGTTTTCTTGAAGGGGAGCCAGCGAGAAGAATGCGACCAATTGCTCGACAGTGTTCTTCAGTAGAAGCATTCCAGGAAGCTTTTCTAGCAGCATATTGGTCAGATACCACACAGACTAGCATTAAAGATCTGCTAATTAGTCTGCCCAATTTCGAGAATTCTACTTTCCCAACAATCACACAACTTTTCGAGTATAGAGTTCTACATCTACATCTACATCCATACTCCGCAAGACACCTGACGGTATGTGGCGGAGGGTACCTTGAGTACCTCTATCGGTTCTCCCTTCTATTCCAGTCTCATATTGTTCGTGGAAAGAAGGATTGTCGGTATGATTCTGTGTGGGCTCTAATATCTCTGATTTTATCCTCATAGTCTCTTCGCGAGATACACGTGGGAGGGAGCAATATACTGCTTGACTCTTCGGTGAAGGTATGTTCTCGAAACTTTAACAAAAACCCGTACCGACCTACTGAGCGTCTCTCCTGCAGAGTCTTCCACTGGAGTTTATCTATCATCTCGGTAACGCTTCCGCGATTACTAAATGATCCTGTAACAAAGCGCGCTGCTCTCCGTTGGATCTTCTCTATCTCTTCTATCAACCCTATCTGGTACGGATCCCACACTGCTGAGCATTATTCAAGCAGTGGGCGAACAAGCGTACTGAAACCTACTTCCTTTGTTTACGGGTTGCATTTCCTTAGGATTCTTACAATGAATCTAAGTTTGGCTTCCGCTTTACCGACGATCAACTTTATACGATCATTCCATTTTAAATCACTCCTAATGCGTACTCCCAGATAATTTATGGAATTAACTGCTTCCAGTTTCTGACCTGCTATTTTGTAGCTAAATGATAAGGGATCTATCTTTCAATGTACTCGCAGCACATTACACTTGTCTACATTGAGATTCAACTGCCATTCCCTGCACCATGCGTCAATTCGCTGCAGATCCTCCTGCATTTCAGTACAATTTTCCATTGTTACAACCTCTCGATACACCAAGCATCATCTGCAAAAAGCCTCAGTGAACTTACAATGTCATCCACAAGGTCATTTATGTATATTGTGAATAGCAACGGTCCTATGGCACTCCCCTGCGGCAAACCTCAAATCACTCTTACTTCGGAAGACTTCTCTCCATTGACAATGGTATGCTGCGTTCTGTTATCTAGGAACTCTTCAATCCATTCACACAACTGGTCTGATAGTCCATATGCTCTTACTTTGTTCATTAAACGACTGTGGGGAACTGTATCGAACACTTTGCGGAAGTCAAGAAACACGGCATCCACCTGTGAACCCGTGTCTATGGCCCTCTGAGTCTCGTGGACGAATAGCGCGAGCTGGGTTTCAAACAACCGTTTTCTTCGAAACCCATACTGATTCCTACAGAGTAGATTTCTAGTCTCCAGAAAAGTCATTATACTCGAACATAATACGTGTTCCAAAATTCTACAACTGATCGACGTTAGAGATATAGGTCTATAGTTATGCACATCTGTTCAACGTCACTTTTTGAAAACGGGGGTGACCTGTGCCCTTTTACAATCCTTTGGAACGCTACGCTCTTCTAGAGACCTACGGTACACCGCTGCAAAACCAATACCTCAATGAGCCACACAGTCAATTCGAATTAATACAGCTGTGTATTTCAAAACTCCCCAGAGCGTTAAAAGTGTCATTATTAATATGCCAGCAAAAGGACAGCGTGTACGCACTTTGAGACATCCTGCTATTGCTAGAGGTACACCAGGCAGATTATGCGTTTGTTAATAAGAAATTTTCACAACATAACGCAAACCAGACAAACAGTACTAATCTTGAGCAAACACGATTCGGCAATAACAATCATAATAAACGCTTGTGCAGCGAAAATGAAAACTTTACTCGAGAATACACACAGGGATTCAATGAACAGCTGTATAATAACAACGTACATTACAATTTATTATAATCAGCATTGACGGACGAAGACTTCCGGCATAAGAAGTCAGCCTCATTCTGCCAACGGCCTTGTCAAAGAGTGCGGAGAAGTGGATAGAGGTTCAGGGCACTCTCTTGTCCTAGGGGTGGTAAATTGCCCTTAAAGGCGGAAGAATCAGCATTGATCAACGACGTGAGGATGCAGAAGGCAATGGAAACCACTGCATTAAAGACACGTAGCGTGTATCCACAGGACATGTGGCCTGTAATTGAAGAAGTGTCATGATGATCTCTCCATTGGCAAAAGTTTCCGGAATAGTCCCCCATTCGGATCTCCGGGAGGGGACTGCCAAGGGGGAGGTTACCATGAGAAAAAGATTGAATAATCTACGAAAGGATAACGTTCTACGAGTCGGGGCGTGGAATGTCAGAAGCTTGAACGTGGTAGGGAAACTAGAAAATCTGAAAAGGGAAATGCAAAGGCTCAATCTAGATATATAGGGGTCAGTGAAATGAATTGGAAAGAAGACAAGGATTTCTGGTCAGATGAGTATCGGGTAATATCAACAGTAGCAGAAAATGGTATAACAGGTGTAGGATTCGTTATGATTAGGAAGGTAGGGCAGAGGGTGTGTTACTGTGAACAGTTCAGTGACCGGGTTGTTCTAATCAGAATCGACAGCAGACCAACACCGACAACGATAGTTCAGGTATACATGCCGACGTTGCAAGCTGAAGATGAACAGATAGAGAAAGTGTATAAGGATATTGAAAGGGTAATGCAGTATGTAAAGGGGGACGAAAATCTAATAGTCATGGGCGACTGGAATGCAGTTGTAGCGGAAGGTGTAGAAGAAAAGGTTACAGGAGAATAGGGTCTTGGGACAAGGAATGAAAGAGGAGAAAGACTAATTGAGTTCTGTAACAAGTTTCAGCTAGAAATAGCGAATACCCTGTTCAAGAATCACAAGAGGAGGAGCTATACTTGGAAAAACCCAGGAGATACGGGAAGATTTCAATTAGATTACATCATGGTCAGACAGAGATTCCGAAACCAGATACTGGATTGTAAGGCGTACCCAGGAGCAGATATAGACTCAGATCACAATATAGTAGTGACGAAGAGTAGGCTGAAGTTCAAGACATTAGTCAGGAAGAATCAATACGCAAAGAAGTGGAATACGGAAGTGCTAAGGAATGACGAGATACGTTTGAAGTTCTCTAACGCTATAGATACAGCAATAAGGAATATCGCAGTGGCCGTACACTTGAAGAGGAATGCACATCACTAAAAAGGGCCATCACAGAAGTTGGGAAGGAAAACATAGGTACAAAGAAGGTAGCTCCGAAGAAACCATGGGTAACACAAGAAATATTTTAGTTGATTGATGAAAGGAGGAAGTACAAACATGTTCCGGGAAAATCAGGAATACGGAAATACAAGTCGCTGAGGAATGAAATAAATAGGAAGTGCAGGGAAGCTAAGACGAAATGGCGGCAGGAAAAATGTGAAGACATGGAAAAATATATGATTGTCGGAAGGACAGACTCTGATAGAAGAAGAAACAGGAGTCGATTTAGAAGAGACAGGAGATCCAGTATTAGAATCGGAATTTAAAAGAGCTTTGGAGGACTTACGGTCAAATAAGGCAGAAGGGATAGATAACATTCCGTCAGAATTTCTAAAATCATTGCGGGAAGTGGCAACAAAACGACTATTCATGTTGGTGTGTAGAATATATGACTCTGGCTATATACCATCTCACTTTCGGAAAAGCATCATCCACACAATTCCGAAGACGGCAAGAGCTGACAAGTGCGAGAATTATCGCACGATCAGCTGAACAGCTCATGCATCGAAGCTGCTTACAAGAATAATATACAGAAGAATGGAAAAGAAAATTGAGATTGCGCTAGGTGGCGATCAGTTTGGCATTAGAAAAAGTAAAGGGACGAAAGAGGCAATTCTGACGTTACGTCTAATAATGGAAGCAAGGCTAAAGAAAAATCAAGACACTTTCATAGGATTTGAAAAAGCGTTCGACAATATAAAATGGTGCAAGCTGTTAGAGATTCAGAAAAAAGTAGGGGTGAGCTATAGGGAGAGACGGGTCATATACAATATGTACAACAACCAAGAGGGAATAATAAGAGTGGACGATCAAGAAGATAGTGCTCCTATTAAGAAGGGTGTAAGACAAGGCCTTTCGCCCCTACTCATCAATCTGTACATCGAGGAAGCAATGATGGAAATAAAAGAAAGATTCAGGAGTGGAATTAAAATACAAGGGGAAAGTATATCAATGATATGTTTCGCAGATGACATTGCTATCCTGACTGAAAGTGAAGAAGAATTAAATGATCTGCTGAATGGAATTAACAGTCTAATGAGTACACAGTATGGTTTGAGAGTAAATCGGAGAAAGACAAAGGTAATGAGAAGTAGCAGAAATGAGAACAGCGAGAAACTTAACATCAGGATTGGTGGTCACGAAGTCAATGAAGTTAAGGAATTGTGCTACCTAGGCAGTAAAATAACCAATGACAGACGGAGCAAGGAGGACATCAAAAGCAGACTCGCTATGGCAGAAAAGGCATTTCTGGCCAAGAGAAGTCTACTAATATCAAATAGCGGCCTTAATTTGAGGAAGAAATTTCTGAGGATGTATGTCTGGAGTACAGCATTGTAGGGTAGTGAAACATGGACTGTGGGAAAAGCGGAACAGAAGAGAATCGAAGCGTTTGAGATGTGGTGCTACAGACGAATGTTGAAAATTAGGTGGACTGATAAGGTAAGGAATGAGGAGGTTCTACGCAGAATTGGAAAGTAAAGGAATATATGGAAAACACTGATAAGGGGAAAGGACAGGATGATAGGACATCTGCTAAGACATGAGGGAATGACTTCCATGGTACTAGAGGTAGCTGTAAAGGGCAAAAACTGTAGAGGAAGACAGAGATAGGAATACGTCAAGCAAATAATTGAGGACGTAGGTTGCAAGTGCTACTCTGAGATGAAGAGGTTAGCACAGGAAAGCAATTCGTGGCGGGCCGCATCAAACCAGTCAGTAGACTCATGACAAAAAAAAAACATTACAATTCAAGACAACAACAAAGCCATCCAAATAACACGACACATATACGATAGGAAATGCTGAATCGGTCAAACATTCACATGACTCATCGCCAAGAAAATGCGACAGGTGCAAACAATTACATGGGTCAGCCACAAAATACACAAAAGGAACAAAGACAACCTTTTCAGATAAACAAGAGTGCCTCGCCGTATAACCACAGTTATGACGACAGAAGGAGAGAAAACGAACACAAACCGCAAAGGACATTCTACAATGATAATTTTCATAGAAATTCAAACAGTGCACAACAACCAAGTTATCGTATGAATGTACCAGACACAAGATTTCATCCGCCACCTACCGCTAATAGTCAAAACGGTAGAATAGTAAAGCTCATAGAAAACACACAACACTCCCCGACAGAAAATGAAAAGTCAAAACATTTATGACTAGAGGTAGCCTAAGATGAATCTCTAAATGACGACAGGATGGATAATGACAGAGAAAAGATAACGATAGAGAATGCTATTACATTCGACGACTTGCGAGACACATTGTTACAAGAAAAACCGATCATGCAGAAAACTATATGCCACCCAATAATCCGGATAAATTTAAAATCACAAAATATTTTAGCAATAATTGATTGAGGCTCACCAATGTGCGTAATTAACGGAGACACATTTAACAGATGCAATAGCAATGATGATTGCCCAGTATTCTCATTACACAAAACTATAGTTAAGGGAGCATTTCAAGGAAAATTCATTGAAGTCAAAAGGCAGACACAATTAACGTTTGTTTTTGCAGGGCAAACTTTCTACATCAATTGTTGGATAGTTCCACATTTAACAACTGATATAATATTAGGAATGAATTTTCTCGTACAGTGCGACGCAAAGATTGACTTTAAATCGTCATACCTAACATTACAGAAGGAAGACAGTGAAGTGGTAGTGAGATTTCAAAACACAGTATCCTCAGAAGAACAAAATACGCACAGGATCGAGATTATTGCAGATTCTAAAGATAACGATTGTTATCTCACACTATACACGAATACACATAATAACGACATAGCAGAGGAACAGGAGTATAATGTGTTAGAGACAATTACACGCAAGGCTGGAGACACTATAGCAGAAGTCGACACAGAATGCACAGAATTAGAAAATATTCTTATGCAACATAAAACAGTTTTTAACAATGTTCCAGGAACGATGACAGAATCTATGTACGAATTGCAGGTGAAACCACACGAGATTTTCAAAGCAAAACACTATCCAATCCCGCATATACACACAGAAGCGGTTAAGAAAGAGTTACGAGCAATGACTGATCAGGGTATAATTGAACCAGCAGCAAGCCAATATATAAATCCATTACACCTCGTTGAAAAGAAGGATGGATCACTCCGTTTAGTTTTAGATTCACGTCAGGTTAATAAAATAATCATTACAGACGTTGACCGACCACAGACGTTAGACGAGTTACTGCTAAAGTTTCATGACACCTCTATATATATCACCCTCGATCTCAAATCAGGATTTTGGCAAATCCAGTTGCATCCAAATTGCCGAAAGTATACGGCATTCCTTTGGTTTGGTGAATGTTACCAATTTTGTAAACTTCCGTTTGGACTAACGATTTCGTCTGTACCCTTTTTACGAGGCATGAATACAATTCTCTCACAGGATCTTAAAAACAAAATTACTACGTATGTAGATGACATTCTAATCGCAGCAGAAATCTGGGAACAGCGCAACCAAACCCTTCAACAATTACTGAATACATTGAATACATTGGAGTAGAACGGTGTAACTACAAACCTCCGTAAATCTGAATTTGGAAAAGCATCAATAAAAGTTCTAGGTCATATCATTTCACAAACAGGTATTGCATCAGACTCCGACAAATTGCAAGTATTCAGAGATATCAACATGCCAACAAATAAGAAGGAACTTCGGAGCTTTTTAGGCCTCACTAATTAGTTTAGAAAATTCATTCATTATAAAGCATTAGACACACCCTTGCTATACCAGCTCACAAGTATAAACACAATTTGGTCATAGAATGAAGACGCTGAAGCTGAATTCGAGAATTTGAAAGAAGCGTTACTAAGGGCACTTCTGTTATCGCATCCCGACCCAACACAAAACTTTTCAATTGCTACAGATAGTTCAACTACAGCACTAGGAGTACATATTTTCCAGTAAGTAGAGGAGGACGGAATGACAATCGTTAAACATATTGCGTTTGCAAGCAGGATACTTACTCCAGCAGAGCGCAATTACTCTGTAACAGAATTAGAGACGCTATGCGTAGTATGGGCATTTAAGAGATTCCGTCATTATCTACATGGAAGAATCCAGTTTTTATTGTCAGCAAAACTTACGCATGATAGACTAAGCCGTTGGAAATTATATCTACAAGAGTTCGACTTTACTATTCTACACATTCCAGGCACGCAGAATATTGCTGCCGACACACTATCGAGATCTATTCGGCATAAACGGCTAGAGAAAGAAAATACCTTCACCCACAACGACCATAGTATTATGTATGTCAAACAAGTAGCTTTCGTCAACTTTATATCATCAGCATTACAGGACATAGAGAGAGAGAACAGCAGAAAGACGAAGCACTAAAAGAGATTGTAACGCTTTGGCGAGACAAGAGCAATGCAAAAATGAGACATAATTACACTATAAATGAAAATACGCTGATCATTCACTCGTACCCAGACGGCAACAATTCGCTTTTATAGATTCCAGAAGGGATCGGAAACAAATTGATATGGTGTACGCACCTAAGCTATGCACATTACGGAGCTAGGAAATGCTTTCTAATTCCTCAACAAAATTGCCACTTCAACAATATGGAAAAACACATTCGCAAAGTTATAGCATTCTGCAAGATATGTCAGAAAGCTAAATCATCTACATTATCACATATTCCAACACTGTTTTCCATCATACAGGTTAAGTTAAGACACATGGCAGCAGTAGATCTTTTCGGTCAAATCCCCAGAACAAGTAAAGGTTATAGTTATATTCTAGTAGCCGTAGAACTGACATCCAAATTTGTAACATTTTCTCCACTAAGGAAAGCAACAGCTAGATCAGTATCAAGAGCATTTGTAAGAGATTTTCTATCAATAGAAGGACATGTACAGAAGGTTATTTCAGATAACGGACCACAGTTTAGGTCAGACATATGGAAACAAATGTTAGAGAGCAAAAAACATAACACCAATTTCCATATCAAGATATCACAGTTCTTCTAACCCGTCAGAAAGAATAATGAAAGAGATCGGGAAACTTTGTAGAATTTATTGCCACAGAAAGCATACGACATAGGACGAATACTTTTCACAGTTTCAGGAAGTAATAAATGCAATACCTAATGAGTCAACGATGCTCTCACCAACTGTAATACTGACGAATAAAGACCCACCGAATAAACTTACTGAAATGATTACTATTCCAAAGAAGTGTAGTCTTCGTCACTGTAAGATAATAGACATGGCACTAGCGAACATTAAACGAGCTACAGATCGTCAGGAGAGACAGCAGAAGCAGGTAAGTAGATTACGCAAGTACGAAATTGGCGATAAAGTACTAGTTCCTACCCATTATCTGTCACATAAAGGGAAGATACGATGTAGGACCGTACAGAATTCGAAATATTCTGCACACTAATGTAGTACATATTGAGACACTCAGAACAAAAAAATCGAGAGGAAACCATCATATGTCAAACATAAAGAAATTCTTAAAATAGAAAAACCTTCTTACAGGGATACATATTGACAGAGTATAACAACGGGCTTTTTGACATACCAGCAAGCCCGAATACAGTGAGCTACTAATGAGTTATTTACGGGCACAACAGGTCACCTCGATTCGATCGCAGGTAAATACACTGAACATTAATAGCATTCTTAGAAGCATTCTGGCAGAACTTTTATTCACATTATTGAAGGTAAGTGAAACAATTAACAGGGCTACATTAAATGTAAATGTATAACACGTACAAATGATTTTCATACAGTAGTAGCAATTAGATGTATTCTTTAACCCGTGCATGCAGCGCTGTTGTCATAGTTCACCAAAATAAACGTAGTTTTTTATTATAATATAAGAATTGAATATGGAGAAATGTGGATAAATGCTTTACAGGTCATGCCGAGAGCTGACGCGATTTTCCAGATGCAGAGAGATGTTGAAGTCATGCCGTGCGCTGATGATTATTAACAACGAGTATTTTATTATAGGCTATGCAGAGAGATGACACGAGGTACAAAGGAGAGAGGAGAATGAAGATGTTAGTATGTAAAGAATATAATTTAGTAATGGTTTATTTTGATAACAGGTGACACAGCGCAGCGTAGCACTATGGATGGACAAACAACATTAAATTGCTTACTATATGTACTTTGCTATTCGAAAAATTATTTCTGCATTGAACATGATATCTTTTACATCAGATACATACATAGGAAAAACAGATCACACCAAATGTCAGCATACCGATTCGCACTCTACGTAAAATACAAGTGTTTTCCCTTAAATAACAAGGATGATCTGTGTTACACTACTCAAACATAATATATAGTCGACTGACAATATGACTCGTAACTGACGAACACATTACCGAACATACTGAAGTCACAGAAAGTGACCTATTTTGTCAAAATGTACTTTCATATCTCAAAATCTGTGAATTCATAACCTGTGAAGTAATATAGCAGTGTCTTTATGTAATTATTTATAAGAGCACCAGATTATGATTTATTTAGTCACAGAAAGTGACTTAGTTTGTATAATGGTACTTGCCTATTTTATTTAAAATGCTGATGCCTAAATGTACTACTAAATTCCACTTAAGAGAAATATTTGTTTATGTTATTGACTGTCACGTAATGTAATATGTATCGTAGGCTGAATTCACTACAGATGGAAAATGTGTTTTTTATGTAATTGTTTAAAACTATAAAGTTTTTCTACAGTCACACAAGGTGATAAATTTTGTCCTTTTAAACGTAAAATAAATAGTTTTATGAGCACGCAGGAAAAAGATGATGTAAAATTGGGTAATAACGGTATCAACCATATCCGTGTACCTTTTGACAAAATGATTATACCTGTACCTTAATTCCTGTGCATCAGATGGTTATGGAGCACAAACAAAGTGAATAGTGAATCACGTTACTTCAATCTACAATGTTTTCTATGAGGTGTCGCCATACCAAGATGCACACCACAATCATAATGTACGTCAATAGTTGCTTGCATACCAAGATGCACACCATCACTACTAATGGACAATTGGAGTTGAAACTTGTACCTGATGTAGTTGCCAGTTAACTTAGTGTTTGGTTACACTAAAACTATGGATCAAAGAGACGACGGAATCACATGGCGAAACCTGGAGTTGTAATATGTCAGGGAAAGAAACTGACTTTTGAGTGCATTCACAGACAGTTGCCAGTGCCTTGACCATGCTATCCAATTCCTTTTTTTCCATTCCTTGAATGTGGTACTAATAGATGCCAATTTTACAAAAAAAAGTTATAATGAAACACAGACTGTGCTCTAATTTTTTACCATCCAGTAGTATTAGAGGTATAAATAACTTTTACTACCTGATGTACACTTCCAACTTACTGACTCATATTATTTGTATGTTTTGATATACTCTTTTGAATATTCTCTTTGTTGGATTTAGGAAAACAAATTCTTATCACAGTATATGTAGGTGCTTTTTATAAAGAAATATTCTATCATTGACTTCCTTATTAAAACGCATATTTCTATAATCAAATTTTCTCGTTACATCAAATCCAAATTTCTTAACGACGCAGGAAAATTTTAAGGAAACCTAGTGGAGCGTTATGTAAGACGTGTATATTTCTATTGTCTATTGTCAAGTCACAATTTATGAAATGTTTAAATTTTATTGATAGGATTAAGGAGGAATAATTAATATTTGTCATGTTGGAAATAATTGTGGTAGCAGGGAAGTATTGTTGACAAGGGAGGCCGCAAATTGATATAATTTTGAAAAGGGCGGAAGAGACCGCATATGGATACATTTTAAGAAAAGAGCGGGAAAGACCGTGCATTGATACATTTTGTAATGGCAGCAGGGATTGTCTGCACCAGAAAGCATTGTTGGCATGAGAGACCGCACTTTAGCGTTCGTAGGAAGTCAGTAGTAAGCGAGAAGTGAAGCGAGTCGGTAGCAGGTCAGAAGCGACAGGTTGAGAGACGTGGTGTGCCTGCCATCCACTACCTATGATTTACAGGAGATTATAAACGGATGTACAGAGACATCAGCTAACTATTATAATAACAGGAACTAATATTATTGAATTAATTTTTTGAGAAACTCAAGACTACTGAAGGTATGTTTGCGCATTGCTAATTGTAAGATTACTGTAAAAAGTAAGTCCCTTTTGAACGTTTGTAAAATCATTTCATTCAGAATATAATTTACTTTTGCCAGCAATATTACATTTCTAATTATAATCCATCCCAAAAACCATCAACGTAAAACCTTGCAAAATAATATTGTTGTCAAGAAAAAGTTTAACTATGAATTACGTAACTTCAGTCAAATTAATTAAAGAATAACGTCAGCTTTGGTAATAAATATAGCCACTTATTATAAAAGCCGCCCTGCAGCTAATAGAGTGTAGTAAAACAGGGTAAGTATATTCATGTCGCAGTTCGATGTAGCAGTCAGATGGCGATCCAGTAACAGTAATAAAGGTAAGGGACAGTTTTGGGTTATTGCAGATAACTTCTGAGGGCCACATGACGACGACACATTCTACGTTTCGTCGAAAAAATCCGAAAATCACTTTTAAAAAGCAGCAATTAAATTTGTATGCGAAGATTGAGAAAGAGAATAAAATTCAAAGGGAATATTTCATTTGTTATTATTAAGTAAGAGCTAGAAATCCTAAAGAAAGGTTTCATAGTTTATAGTAAAAGAGGAAGGTTGCGTAATAAAAGAGATATAGAGGAGACGGGAAGGTTTCACTATGGTGTTAGTATGTATTTTGTGTATGTTGTGTCCTTTCTAGGAAAATATGTCTTACCTTGTGCCACATGATTGGAGGTGTTTGTGGGAGACTGTCACCTAAAAAAATTTCCCATCATTCCTTAAGAGAGTGCATATCATACTTCCCAGATTATGTAAGCATGCATGGCGTTTTTTTCAGGTTAATAATCACATTTCCAGTTTCCACTGTTTCTGCAATTTATTCCATCTTTGCATATTTCTCATTATTTACTGTGATATGTTCAATTTACCTAGTCAGTAACCTATACTGCACTTAGTACTCCTGTTTTTATGCTTGCATATACTATGATCACATCTTTCCTTTGCTTTCTGCATAGCAGTTCTTCACTCAAGACGAAAGACGATTGGCTCTTAATCATTTTCTTTACAGATAAAGTGCACTGTCATTATAAACCATTCCGATATGGTTCACTGTACATATGTGCATTGTTTGAGATATAGGTCATTTAGGAGACTGAAATTGATGAAGCCCCGAGGCAGTTACACAAACCCATAAATATTGTGTCTTTACTCACACGATGCCATACTTTGATTCTTTGATTCTGTTTGTCTAATATGTACTCATACAGGCCATAAGAGCTATACTTTTATATAATACGGCTATTTAAACACTTTGTCCTTGGAAATGCATAGGCTGCTGACAGCCATACAAAGTTGTAGATTTAATGTTTATACCATGTAAAACTAGCCCAGATTTCCGTAAATTGTTTGGTTATTAAAGTCAGCATTTACTTCATGCAGAACTAGGCCATTTTGAGCGGCAAATATTATTTCTTTAACAGTTTTAGCCACTAAGATCACCGTTTTTGTATGTAGAAGGTCACTTGGGGCCTCTGTTGATATTTACTATTCTATTGTTTTAGATATAGAGATTGCATGTATTTCATGTACTAACATACTTGGAGCCCTAATCATTTTATGGCTATAAAGATCAGCATTTATGTATGTAGGACAGCCACTTTGAGCCTCAGTTTCATATTTCCTATATAATTCATTTAAAGAGAAGGATTTGCATGTATTCCAAGTACACAGTCACCTGAAGCCATTCAAGTGGTTCAAATGGCTCTGAGCACTATGGGACTTAACTTCTGAGGTAATCAGTCTCCTAGAACTTAGAACTACTTAAACATAACTAACCTAAGGACATCACAAACATCCATGCCCGAGGCAGGATTCGAACCTGCGACCGTAGCGGTCGCGCGGTTCCAGACTGTAGCGGCCAGAGCCGCTGGGCCGCTGAAGCCATTCAGTTCTGGGTCTTACTGTTAGGTCTTCTTAAGTAATTATGTCACAATACTGCATGTACAGGGCTACTGAGAGCCGCAGTATAGTGTTATGAACCAGCGATACACTCTGTCGTGTTAAGCTATTCTATGTCTAATTGGCAGCCTCATGCCACACTTATTGGTTTTGTCTTATTCAGAGTCCACTTTCAATTTTTCCTGTTCACTCTCATTCGAACCACTGTAGCTTAGTATAGCCTGTAATTTCATTACGATCGTGAACTTATCCTGATCAGACAGATTACTCGATGTTGACATAGGTAGAAGTGGTTATGATCCATTACCTTGCCTTTGCTACTTTTTCGTACCTTCCTTTGTCCAGTCCTCTGCCTTTGTTCATGGTATTGGAGCAATTTATTACTGGTATTTATACTTCAACGCAAGTGACTATATATGTCGTTTGGATCTCAGAAGAAACTGTAATATGAAGAGCAGTGATGATGTAGGTCGTCACATGACTGACCTTAGGATAATCGCAAACTATGGTTGTTGGTAATTTGTTCCCCAGTAAATATTGTATTTCTGCACATGACCGAAGCAGATGTCTTGGTACACTGAATGCAGTCCACATTGGCAACTGTTCATTTGATGAAACTGCACAAAACAGAAAGAAATGGACATTGTGATACAGTCATTTGAGCATGCTCATAGGCATCAGCCATTACTCTTCCTTTCCTTTGCGCAATCCTGTACCATTATCTTGAAGATACTGATTTTGATTTATATGGTTTACTTGTCAGAAACCTTGTTTACGAGGCAATTTACTCATAACCAGATTATCATTCATTTTAGTGCAACTGAGCTTCATCAATTGTTTCAAGTTACATTATGTCATACATTTAGATATTTTTGTACAATCATGGCGTTTTAGTGTATAATGGTCCTTAGGACCACACTATAATGGTTCTATACTACTCAATATTTCTACTTATCCAGTAAGGAGTTAAATTTACGACACATTTGTTGTACAAGGTGCTTCCAAATATGTGCCAAATTTGTTAAGCCCCGTGTAGGTTTGTGAAAGATGTCTACGGAGGTACACCTTTATGTTGCACCCGAATATTATAATAATATTAATGTAAACTAATATAAAACTACGATACTATATGCGATGTATGTCTCTGATAGGCTTCATAATGCGGATCGCTGAATGTGCGCGACTGCGGAGCCAAAGATATAGATTCTGGACTGAGATTGTACTGTTGGAGTATGAGAGCGCTGGGCACACACTTGTAGGAAGCTGTCTGTGAGTGAAATACGATGGAGTAGGCGATTTTTGTGGTGTGCTCTGTGGAGCAACCAAGCGTTAGATTAATGTGGAAATTATGATAACATGGAAGCAGAAGTCTTCATACAAGCAAGGTAAACATGTCAAATAATTATGATTTTCGTTTTGCCGTCTCGTTAGTATAGATGAGTTGACTGATAATTTGTCATTGTTGATTAACCCTAGAATGAACATAAAGTGATGGACAAAAAGGCTAGTAAGATATTTCACTTTTGTAAAGCTTCTAAGATTTGTTAACAGAGCTTTATGTAATGACTGGTTATTTTATGTAATCTGATGATTTGATTTATGCTGGATTATTCACCTATGAAACAGATTATTACGAATAGTTGCAAACGTCAACAAGAAAAGAGCCAAAATCGCTAAACAATAAGATACAAAAATTTCTTTAGATGAGAATACTACATGTAGAATCATATATTCCCAAGAACGGATGTTGGAGCCAGAAGTCTCTTGCACGGATGATGTGCCGTCACATATATCTGCACATAGAAGTGCATAATTGAATTTACTAGACCAGTCGTGTAGGTATTAGCTGTAAAATATTTAAAATATCACAGAAAAGCCATTGGATCCAGTGGAAATTCCGTATGATGTTGTCATAAGGATTGTAAAATAAAACATACGTGACACTGAATCCAACCAACATTTAGTACAGCACATACACTATGAGATCAAAAGTATCCGGACAACTGGTTGAAAATGACCTACAAGTTCGTGGCACCCTCCATCGGTAAGGCTGGAATTCAGTATGGTGTAGGCCCACCCTTAGCCATGATGACAACTTCCATTCTCGCAGGCATATGTTAACCCTAGCATTACCAACGGGGGGGGCCTCGTAGGCCCACTGACTCAGTTTTTCTATGTTGTATCCACACCCTTTGATATATGAACTTGAAAGCAAAGGTAATTGTTCATTATTGAATGTACTATTGAGTCATTACAGAATTTCGGAATAAAAATGTAATTACAATTCATTTACTTGATTTAATTCTCTGTGGGCCTTAGAAGCCCACCCGTTGGTAATAGCAAGGAAAGATTTACGAGGTTGAGTCTCTCGTTTCAAATTCTTACCATGAAACGAATTTTGGCATTGTTGCCTTCAGACATATTATTATGAAGCGGACCATTGTTATTTTCAGTGTTTCTGCTGCTGCTGAACCAGCAACATGAGTAGACATCGTTTACGTGATAGTTCCATTGAAAGAGTGCTAGAAGAAGTTTTGAACGAATCAGATTTAGAGGAAAGTGAAGTGGATGATGATGTGGAAGAAATTAGAACTGATTCATCGTCTGAGAATGAAGATGAGGTTGAAGCCAATCCACCAGATGATAATGATACGGAATGTGAGAAATTCATTGCAAAAAGTGGACGAGAGTATATTACGAAGCCATCTCGACAATATCGGCGTTCTGTACAAAATATAGTGCGAGAAAGAATGGGGCTAGGACAACAAGGAAGAATTGCGTCTCCGAAAGAGGCTATAGAGCTCTTTTTTACACCTCAAATTATGAATCTAATAAAACTACACTCAAATGAAGAGGCTTCTCGACTAGGTATTCAGCACACAGATGAAGATGAGTTATTTTGTTATATAGGACTCTTGCTAATCATGGGTTCAAATCATGACAATAAGATACCTGTCCAAGATTTATGGTCTTTGCTTCAGGGCCGACAAGTGTACTATGGATCAATGAGTCGGACCCGATTTTTCGAATTGACTAAAATATTGAGGTTTGATGATAAGAACACAAGAGAAATTCGTCGCCAGACTGACAAGTTTGCTCCAATGAGGGAAATTTTTGAAAGCTTCAATTCTTCACTTCCATTGTATTTCATTCCTGGTCTACATACAACAGTGGATGAGATGTTGTCTTTGTTCCGTGGTCGCTGTCCATTCAAGGTGTTTCTAAAAGAAAAACCTGGAAAATACGGCATTCTAATTCGAATGCTGTCTGATTCTGAGACTAGATATGTGATCAGCATGGACATCTATACAGGCAAGTCAGGAAATACACAGCATTCAAATGGACCGATGGAAATTGTAAAGAGATTAATAAAACCTATTGAAAAATCAGGCCATAATGTTACCACAGATCGGTACTATACTTCAGTGGAGCTTGCTGAGACTCTATGGAATGATTTTCACCTCACACTTGTTGGCACCCTACAGTCTAACAGACGACACATACATGAAGAGCTGAAGACTACAACTGGCCGCAGTTTACACTCTTCCATCTTTGCTTATACTGACCCTCAGACACAGAGGCCACCAGTTACTCTTGCATCAACGCTGGTCCGCGAGAAGCCAAAACGACTGCTGTTGATGCTTTCAACTTATCACTCAGAAGGGGTGTTGAATGAAGACTCAAAAAAGACTAACATAAATCTTTTTTATAATTCTACAAAGGGAGGCGTGGACACCATAGACCAGATGGCAAGACACTACAGCACAAAGAGAGGAACAAGAAGATGGCCTTTGTCCCTCTTCTACACACTCATTGACATAGCAGCAATAAATGCATATTCACTCTTCCTCCTCAACTTTCCGAATTGGAAAAAGAATTTGCTAAACCGCAGAAGAGTTTTTATCCCTAACTTAGGTCTCGAACTAATAAGATCTCAAGTAGAAAAACGGGCACAAAATTTGTATGGACTTCAGAAGCCAGTAATAATGGCAATGGAAAGCATCACACAACGGAAGCTCAGCTGCTCTGTAGAACCATCATCCTCAACAGCAGAACCAGGAACACGTGGACGGTGCCACCTATGCTGCCAAGAAGCTGCATCTAAAAAGATCAAGTACAACAAGATGGGAAAGTCAACTGTTACCTGCTCTCAGTGCCACAAACACGTCTGTGGGAAACACTGCAGGAAGACAGTGTTGTGTGAAAAATGCGTTGCAGAATGAGACAGTAAATTTTGTTTGCTTCATGTAGTGTATCGAATTAAAAAAGTCGTTTTTATAAGAAAACACTATTTTGAAACATTATTCCAAAAAATATATAAACTGAATCTCGTGATTTGTTCATTTTATTCCTATTATAATAACATCTTTTATTATCCAGTATACAAAAACAATGTCTAAGCATTTTGAATTGTTATTAGAGGTATCAGAAGTAAATAAACTTGATTTATGATAAAATAAATTGTGGTATTCTTTATGGGCCTTTGAGGCCCCCCCGTTGGTATTACATGTAACAAAAAATACGTTGGTAATGCTAGGGTTAATCATGTGCTGGAAGGTTTAGTGGGGAATGGAAGCTCATTCTTCACGGATTGCTGAACTGAAGAGAGATGTAGTTGTCCGTCGGTGAGGCCTGGCACGAAGTTGGCGTTCCAAAGCATCCCAAACGTGTTGTATAAGATTCAGGTCAGGACTCTGTGCAGGCCAGTCCATTACAGGGATGTTATTGTTGTGTAACCACTCCACCACAGGCCGTGCGTTATGAACAGGTGCGCGATCGTGTTGAAATATGCATTCCACATTCCCCAATTGCTCTTCAGCAGTGCGAAGCAGGAAGGTGCTTAAAACATCAGTGTAGGTCTGTGCTGTGATACTGCCACCCGAAACAACAATGGGTGCCAGCCCTTCCCTGTAAAATACGCCCATACCCTAACACCTCCGCCTCCGAATTTTATTCCTGGCGTTATACACGCTGGCAGATAACGTTCACCGGGCATTTGCCATACCCACAACCTGGCATCGGATCGCCACATTGTGTAGCGTGATTCGTCACTCCACACAACGTTTTTCCACTGTTCAATCGCCAAATGTTACGCTACTTACACCAATCGAGGCGTCGTGTGGAATTTACTGGCGTGATGTGTGGCTTATGAGCAGCCGATCGACCATGAAATCCAAGTTTTCTCACCTCCCACCTAACTGTCATAGTACTTGCAGTGGATCATGACTCAATTTGGAATTCCTGTGTGATGCCTGCCTATTACATATTACGATTTGCTCTGCCTCGTGACGACTGGGTTTGTGTGCCGTCCTTAGGTTAGTTAGGTTTAAGTAGTTCTAAGTTCTAGGGGACTGATGACCATAGATGTTAAGTCCCACAGTGCTCAGAGCCATTTGAACCAATTTTGAACTTATTACGACCCGCTTCAACTGTCGGCGGTCTCTGTCACTCAACAGACGAGGTCGGCCTGTACGATTTTGCGCTGTACGTATCCCTTCACGTTTCCACTTGACTACCACATCGCAAACATTGGCCATAGGGATGTTTAGGAGTGTGAAAATCTCGCGTATAAACATATGACACTAGTGAGACCCTATCACCTTACTACGTTCGAAGTCCGTGAGTTCCGCGGAGCGCCCCATTCTGCTCTCTCACGATGTCTAATGACTACTGAGGTCGCTGATATGGAGCACCTAGCAGTAGGTGCCAGCACGTTGTACCTAAAATGGGAAACGTATGTTTTTTGGGATGTCGGAATACTTTTGATCACATAGTGAATATGGCTAGTTAGATACGCCAACTGACTTCCAAGGGGAACCCACGACGTTCGGATCATGGATTTATTTCAAACTTAGGTAATGTAGAGAAAACTGCTAGAGAAATTTTACGCCTCAATGAAGTAGCTGTACGTTGAAACCAACCGTCCCAGCTGGTGGTGGTTGTTTGGTTTGTGTTCAAACTCCGTAACCGATGGATCGCTAAATCGAATCCCTCTCGCTATCTTTTTGTTAATTTATCTTTTTCATCACTAGTCATTATTACATCTGAAAGGTAATGTGGAGATACGACGTGTTTTCGCATTACATTTCCAATGTCATTTCGCTGTTTACTATATTTTCTTATTACAACGAATATAATGCGACAGTTTTTGTAAGGGCAAGTTAAAAACTTTAGCAAGTGGCTTCAGATTTTTTTCTTATTTGACTTAAACGAACGAGAAATTGCTTCTTCTACTAAAATACCTTCAGTCGTTCATCCCCAATTTTGGTACCGATATTTACGAAAATGATCTATGACGCATGATTTGTATTCAAATTGTCGGAAGAAAGAAGAATCTTTTTAAATGTGAAAGAGGTATGTTTTTTCTTACAAACTCTGAATATTTGTTGTACATAACTGAAAACCACAATCATTCGATGTAGTAGATCCCTTTTTAATTGCCGGCCGATGTGGCCGAGCGGTTCTAGACACTTCGGTCTGAAAGCGCGCGACAGCTACGGTCGCAGGTTCGAATCCTGCCTTAGGCATGAATATATGTGATGTCCTTAGGTTAGTTAGGTTTAAGTAGTTCTAAGTTCTACGGCACTGATGACCTCAGATGTAAATTCCCATAGTGTTCAGAGCCATTTTAACCATTTTTGAACCTTGTTAATTTATGCTTTCCGTGTCAGTATGAAAAATACAATCCTGCGGCTTGTAATGAGGAAAACACATCCGACAATTAATTTTTAATTATAGTCATATTCTGGCATATTGAAACTCATTGTAACATTGAATAAAGTTATTTACACATTTTTTTATCTATGTTTGACTTGAGCTCTCCAGGGATATCCCCAGTTTCTGAAATTTGTGCATGTGGATCGAAGCGTTCATCTGCAAAGAGGTTACCAGCACCTTACACGATTGCAGGTGTAAGAGACTTCAGATATCATGATAGGCATACATTGTTAGGAAAATATTAAGCTTTTGTTCGTTTGCTTATGATGGTTAAAACTATACCAACGATCCAAAACGTTACGATCACCTGAATGAGATTTTCACTCTATAGCGGAATGTGTGCTGATAAGAAACTTCCTGGCAGATAAAAATGGTCTGGCTGACCGACACTCGAACTCGGGACCTTTGCCTTTCACGGGAAAGTGTTCTAAGCTGAACTATCCAAGCACGAATCACGACTCGCCCTCGCAGCTTCAATTCTGCCAGTACCTGGTCTCCTACCTTCCAAACTTCACAGAAGCTCTTGGGCAATATCATTTCTTCCAGGAGTGCAAGTTCTGCAAGGTTCGCAGAAGAGCTTCTGTGGAGTTTGGAAGGTAGGAGACGAGGTACTAGCAGAACTGAAGCTGTGAGGACGGGTCGTGAGTCGTGTTTGGGTAGTTCAGTTGGTTGAGCACTTGCCCGCGAAAGACAGTGGTCCCGAGGTGAGTCTCGGTCCGGCACACAGTTTTAATCTGCCATTAAGTTTCATTCCGACCACCTGTGTAATATTGTGTTCCACTTTTCACAGTACAAAATAAACCCTTCTTGGCATGGAAGCTACCAATCCTTGACAGGATTCCAGAATGTGGCGCCAGATGTCTATGCAGAAGTCAAGCAGTTCCCGCGAATTACAGAATGGTGTTTTACGGGAACGCAGCTGTCACCCGATTTGTATTCCAGTGGATACAGGTCAGGCACATTTTCTGGGCAAGATGCGATCGTGAGTTTGCTATAAGGATCCTCTGACCACTATAGCACAAATCTGGCCTTGCAACAGGGGTTGTTATTGTGGTGGAAGCTGTCATCGCCGTAGGAGAAGACTTCATGCATGAAGTTATGCAGGTGGCCCGCAATGATGTTCACGTCGTTCTCTGCTGTCTTGATGCCCTCAATTAACAACTTAGATGTTATGGAAGCTCTACTCAGTGTAATTTACATCATAATTCTGCCTTCACTGGGCTACGGTTTTGGTGCGGTGCATGATGTGGAGCTCAGTTTTCAACGATGGCCTTTGAACAGTGAGATCTGCAAAACTTGTGCCTGTACCGGCATTGTAGTCTTCAGTCCTGCCACATATCCCTGCCTATCCTGGATTACACTGTGGGTCTAATCGCTATTTCACCATTCTTCAGCAACTCTCCACTGGTGCTCACGACAGTAGTAAGCAAACAGGAAACCAGCTTAGCCGTTTCAGAGATTCTCGTTTCCAGCCGCAGCTACACAACAATGTGCCCTTTGTCAAAAGCGCTTATATCAGTGGATTTCCACATTTGCGCCCGCGTCTTCGCTGTACTGACTGACCGTTCGTCTCTTTTTCGCTTACACTCTTTCTTTATACGCAACTTACCCACAGTACTACCATTAGGCATTCACTCTTGTGGTGGGCAGTTGTCATAATGTTTTAGCTCGTCAGTGTATAATATTTGTCGTGTAATCGATATCAGCAAACAACGAAATAACATTGGAAATTGAGGAAAAGGTTATACAAATACGTATATTTTTACATCACAGTACCTTCCAAACATAATGTCTATGAAATAATAAGAGTAATACTGGGAAAAAATAATTTATTAAAAAAATGAGAGGAACTCGATACAACGACCCACCATTCACGGAACTTGAATGCTAACCACATGATCGCTGCCCTCTCGTGCTGAGTAGCCCAACGCACCACTATATATAAGCAACGGGTAAATTTCTGTAGCGATTTTCTCGACATAGCCTAAGTATAATCCTTACTACCTGCACATTACCAAGTTTAAAATAAACCCGTGATCCCAACCTCGTGACCTCCCCATGTAAGATAGTACAGGTTGCTTGGTTGATTCGGTGGAGGGGGCCAAACAGCGAGGTCATCAGGCCCAGCGGATTAGGGTAGGAATTCGGTCATGATCTTTCAAAGTAACCATCCCGGCATTTGACTGAATCGATTTAGGAATATCACGGAAAACCCAAGGATGGCCGGATGTGGGTTTCAACCGTCGTCCTCCCAAATGAGAATCCAGTGTGCCACTGCGCCACCTAGCTCGGTGACGGTGCAGGCACTGGCTACAGATATAAGAATCGCATGCTGTACATTCAATAGCCAATGCCCACATCAAAAAACATTTAATATCTACAATTTAAACAGAATAATACTAATGAAAATAGGAAAAAAGGGTTGAGGTGGTGGAGCGAGGAAGGCGTTTAAATCATAAGGCATGTAAAATACGGGACCGTGCTAAGTGAGAATATGAGAAACCAATACACTTCGTAGAACATGTAAACAGGACGTAAAACAGGAATAAAAATATGGGGAGCAGCATTCATCGTCACGTAGCTAACATTTAAGAGAAGTTTCTTGTAACAGGTAAAAACACAAGCGTAATGGGAGAGGGGTGGTAGTCATAACCTATGAAGTATCAAAACAAGGCGAAGTTTCCATGAATAAAAGGCTTACTACTCAACCAAATTAAATAGGATCTAAGTAGCATTCTGAGGAAAGCAAAGCAAAGAAAGTACTACTTAAGCTGTTGGATGAACGAATGATAACAAAATGCGCAAAACCGTACTGAACAGTACGTAATTTTTTTATTTCACGAATTCCTCGCCTGTGCTAACCTCTTCATCCCAGAGCAGCACTTGCAACCTACGTACTCAATTATTTGTTGGATGTATTCCAATAGCTGTCTTCCTCTACAGTTTTGGCTGTCTACAGCTCCTTCTACGACAATAGAGGTCATCCCCTCATGTCTCAATGGATGTCAAATCATCCTGTCCCTTTTCTTTATCACTGTTTTCCACATATTATTTTTCTCCCTGATTCTGCGCAGAATCTCCTCATTCCTTACCGTATCAGTCCACCTAATTTTCGTCTGTAGCACCACATCTCAAATGCTTCGAATTTCTTCTGTTCCAGTTCTCCCACATTCCATCTTTCACTACCATACAATGCTGTACTTCATACGTACATTCTCAGAAAATTCTTTCTCAAATTTAAGCCGATATTTCATATTAGTAGACTTCTCTTCGCCAGGAATACCCTTTTTGCCATTGCTAGTCTGGTTTTGACGTCCTACTTGCTCCGTCGGTCATTGGTTATTTTACTGCCTAGGTAACAGAATTCCTTAACTTCATCTGCTTCGTGACCATCAATCCTGATGCTAAATTTCTCGCTGGTCTATACTACATCTCATTACCTTCGTCTTTCTTCGATTTAATCTCAGTCCATACCCTATACTCATTAGACTGTTCATTCCGTCAGCAGATCATGCAATTCTTCTTCACTTTCCCTCATGATAGCAATGTCATCAGCGAATTGCATCATTGATATCTTTTCACCTTGAATTTTAATTCCACATCTCAATGTTCCTTTTTTTCCATCATTGCTTCCTCGATGTACAGATTGAAGAATAGGATCGAAAGGCTACATCCTTGTTTTACACCATTTTTAATAAGAACTCTCTGTTCTCGCCCGTCCACTCTTATTAAACCCTCTTGGCTGTTGTGCATATTCCGTATGACCCGTCTCTCCCTATAGCTTACCCCTACTTTTCTCAGAAATTCCAACGTCTAGCACCATTTTACACTGCCGAAAGCTTTTTCCAGATCGACAAACCATATGAACGAGTCTTGATTTTTCTGTGGTCATGCTTTCATTATCAGCCGCAACGTCACAATTGCCTCTCTCATACCCTTACTTTTCCTGAAGCTAAACTGATCGTCATATAGCGCATCCTCAATTGTCTTTTACATTCTTCTGTATATTATTCTTACAATTAACTTGGATGGATGAGCTCCATGCAACTTGGATGCATGAGCTGTGCGGTAATTCTCACACTTGTCAGTTCTTACCGTGTTCGGAATTGTGTGGATGATGCTTTTCCGGAGTCAGATAGTATGTCGTCATACTCACACATTCTACACACCAACGTGAATAATCGTTTTGTTGCCACTTCCCCCAATGATTTTAGAAATTCAAATGGAATGTCGTCTATCCTTTCTGATCTATTTGATCTTAAGTCCTCCAAAGCTCTTTTAAATTCTGATTCTAATACTGTATCCCCTATGTCTTCTAAATCGACTCCTGTTTCTTCTTCTATCACATATCACAAATCCTGTAATAGATGTATTCTTTCAACCTATTCACTCTCTCCTCTGCATTTAACAGTGCAATTCCCGTTGCACTCTTAATGTTATCACACTTGCTTTTAATGTCACCAAAGGTTGTTTCGACTTTCCTGAATGCTGAGTCTGTCCTTCCGACAATCATTTCAGTTTCGATGTCTTCACATTTTTCCTGCAGCCATTTAGTCTAAGCTTCCCTGCACTTCCTATGTATTTCATTCCTCAGCGACTTGTATCTCTGTATTTCTGAGTTACCCGGAACATTTTTGTACTTCCTCCTTTCATCAATCAACTAAAGTATTTCTTCTCTTATCCATGGATTCTTTGCAGTTACCTTCTTTGTACCTGTGTTTTCCTTTCAAACTACTGCGATGGCTCTATTTAGAGATGTCCATTCCTCTTCAAGTGCTCTGCCTACTGATCTATTCCTTATTGCTGTATCTATAGCCTTACGTAACTTCAAATGTATCTCGTCATTCCTCAGTACTTCTGTATCCCACGTCTTTGCGTATTGATTCTTCCTGAGTAAAGTCTGTTCGTCACTACTATATTGTGATCTGAGTTTATGTCTGCTCCTAAGTACGACATAGAATCCAGTAACTGATTTCGGAATCTCTGTCTGATTATGATGTAATCTAACTGAAATATTCCCGTATCGCCTTTTCCAACTATACCTCCTCCTGTTGTGATTCTGGAACAGTGTGTTCGCTATTACTAGCTGAAAATTGTTACAGAACTCTCTTATTCCTTCTCTCAAGCCCATATTCAGCTGCATCCTTTTCTTCCAAACTTTCCCTTACAACAGCGTTCCAATCTGCCATGACTATTAGATTTTCGTCTCCCTTAAAGTACTCTATTACCTTTTCAATGTCCTCATATACTTCCCTATCTCTTCAGCTTGCGACGTCGGCATGTATACTTGAACTATCACTGTCGGTGTTAGTTTGCTGTCGATTTTCATAGGAACAACCCTATCACTTAACCGTTCACTGTAACAAACTCTCTGCCCTACCTTCTCATTCATAACGATCGTACTCTCAATATACCATTATCTGCTGCTGCTGATATTAACCTATACTCATCTAACCAGAAATCCTTCTCTTCTTTCCACTTTACTTCAGTGACCCCTACTACATCTAGATTCAGCTTTGCATTTGCCTTTTCAGATTTTCTAGTTTCCCTACGACATTCAAGGTTCTAACATTCTACGCCCGACTCGTAGAACGTTATCCTTCCGTTGATTATGCAGTGTTTTTCTCATGGTAACCTCCTCCTTGGCAGTCCCTTCCCGGAGATCCGAATGGGGGATTATTGCGGAATATTTTGCCAATGGAGAGATCATCATGACAGTTCTTCAACTGCAGGCCACATGTCCTGTGGATACATGTTAAGTGTCTTTAAAGCAGTTTTCTCCATTGCCTTTTGTATCCTCATACCGTTGATCATTGCTGATTCTTCCGCTTTCAGGGGCAGTTTCCCACCCCTAGGACAAGAGAGTGCCCTGAACCTCTGTCCGCTCCTCCGCCCTCTTTGACAAGGCCGTTGGCTGGATGAGAGTGACTTCTTATGCCGGAAGTCTTCGGCCGCCAATGCTGGTTATTAATCACAATTTAAACAGCGGCGGGATTCGAAATCGGGAACGAAGACGTTCTGATTATGAATCACAGACGGTATCCCTAGACCACAGGTGCATAAGTACGTAGACACTTGAAAGAATAAACTGCTTAAGGGAATACAAGCTGAAAAGCATATAAGGTCGGTAGAGAGAGAAACAAGGGGGTACATTTTACATGAAAAAATAAAACAAAGAAAGTAGCTATGCATGACGAAGTGTGCTATAAAAAATTACAAAATTGAAAATAGATCACATATATGAGAACATTATTCTAAGGAAAAAAGTAAATAAAAAAAACTGAAAATAAAAGAAAACCCACAGAGGCCAACAGCAAGGGGTAAACGTGGGTACGCGGCTAGATGTAGCTGTAATTTTGGTCTAAGGTCGGAATGCATTCATCTGATCTTGAGTCATTTATTTCGGTCACTTGTTTCACACCTGTCCTAATTTTATTCCGTTCTGATATTTCCTGCAATGTTTCCGTTTTCGTTGTGACTACTCGTTCAACATCCGACAGAATTAAAACAGCTTGCATCCTCAAAATCACATTAATTACTACCATTTCGAACAAATAGTCTGCCACAGTAAGAACAGAACACTCGCTACCGAAAAAAGAAAAAGAATTGCGAACTGCAAGCATTTGACACTGTGTGATCTCTGACCTTTTCGTACAGCTAGCCGCGAATTATCAGGGTGAACAACCACCCATATTGGCCAGCTTCCAGTTGCGTGTTACGTCGATCTGCCCACAGTTTGAGACCCATTAAACGATGTGATCTCCTACAGGGTCTGTCGCCTATAGCGACACGTCATCACTTAAACATGAAGTCCTAAAAAGAATGACAACTGAAATGACTTTGGCAGCGAATGGTACCGCGAGGGTCACATGAATACGAGAAACATTACGTTCAGCATTTTGGAATATGTCTTCAGCCCGTGTAGAGCAAGTAAAACTTTTTATCAAAATATTCGTTTTTATTAGGACGACAGAGAAGAGTGAGACCACATCAGATAGCAGTAAAATAGAATAAGCAACATTTCAGCCTTCCCGCCTGTGCGAGAAGTCATTATTTGATGTAATTATACGCAGCTCCTTCCTGGGAATATGCTTTCCATTACAAAATATTCCTTGTTAGGTTACACGACGTTTTGAAACTTGTGTAGTATCCTGTTCACATATAGTTAAAAATTTAGCTCTAGAGAAAGCATTTGAATATGTGGACTTGAGTACAGTCTTTAAAATTCTGAAGGCAGAAGGGAAGAAATACGTGGAGCTAATATTTTCTATACACCATGTACAGAAGCCAGACTGTAGAGAGCCATAGAGGCAGTAACTGAGAAGAAAGTAAGACAGGTTTTTTAGTTCTCCCCCCCCCCCCCCCCCCCCCCGATGTTATTCAAACTGTACATTGGGCAAGCAGTAAAGAAAACAAATGAGTAATTTGTAAGTGGTATTAATGTACAGGGAGAAGAAATAACAGTCTTTATGTTTGCCGATGGCATTTTAGTTGTGTTAGAGACGTCAAATGATTTGGAAGTCCAACGTAACGGAATCGAAGATGAATAACAACCATAGTAACAGGGCAACCAAGGGCACCCATACGATGGTTGGTTGGGGAGTGGGAGGGGGGGGGCGCTATACCTAGGACTACGGGTTAATTTTTACATTTTGGAAGAAAAATTGCAACTTTTAAGTAGCCATTAAAAAGTTCCATATCCAACCCGGTTATAAGCATGAGTGCCACTTTGAAATAATTTTCTTAAAAGAGAAACATGTGATTGCACCATACTTTTTCTTTTCTCCCTGAGAGCTAGGATGGGGGAGGGGCGGGGATGCTGTCGGAGAGATGAAAAGGAGTCGATGAATTTTGCTATTTGGGAAACAAAATAACTGACCATGGTCGAAGTACCAGAGGTTATAAAATACAAACTGGCAATAGCAAGATAATCGTTTTCCAATGAGAGTAACTTCTTAACATCGAATTCAGATGCGTTATTAAGTATTTTCTGAAAGTATCTGCATATGAGTGAAACGTGTATGACAAACCGTTCAGAAAAGAAAAGAACAGAGGCTTCCCTAATACTGAACTTGTTGGATTGAAAGAATAACTGGTAACGAGAAAAGAAATATATGGCACTCCTTGACAACCAGAAGAAGTAGATTCATGGAAAATCCTGAGGCTTACAGGAACTCGGTTTTGTAACGGAGGGCTTTGGGAAATAGCAAAATCCAGACTGAGTAACGCTTGACCTTTAGATGAAGGCTACAGTATCTATGCAGATGTGGAAAGCTTTCCACTAGTGGTGGGAACTGCATTAAACCAGGCTTCTGACTGAATACCAGATGAAGAATGTCGTCGAAGATACGGCAGGCAGTGTACGTAGAGTACGTATTTCGTGGACGCATGTATTGCTGAGGTACAATTCGTTCACATGGAATGACATGTACCTATGTCCAGGCACATCCTCCATGCGAAAAGCGAAATAAACTGATAAACGTGCCTCCCATTGATTAAGGCCCCCGCGAGCACTCTGAATTGCCGCAACACGGAGTGGCATGGATCGACTACGGCCTTAAGTTGTGCTGGAGGGAATTGACAACAGGAATCCTGCACGGCTACCAAAAATTCCGTAAGAATACAAGGGGGTGGAGATGTCTTCTGAACAAAACGTTGTAAGGCAACACTGGTGTGCTCAATGATGTTCGTTTCTGGGCAGTTTGGTGGCCAGCGTAAGTGTTTAATCTCAGAAGAGTATTCCTGGAGCCACTCTGTGGCAATATGGACGTTGGAGTGTCACATTGTCCGACTGGAACTGCCGAAGTCCGTCGGAAAGGTCAGCGGACATCAATGGGTGTAGGTGATCAGACAGAATGCTTACGTACGTGTCACCTGCCAGACTCGTACCTAGACGTATCAGGGGTCGCATATCACTCCAGCTGCACGCACCCACCACCATTACATAGCCTCCACCTGCTTGAGCAGTCCCCAGCTTATATGCAGGATCCATGGATTAATGAAATGTTCTCCACATCCGTATACGTCCATCAGCTCCATACAATTTGAAACGAGACTCGTCCGACCAGGCGACATGTTCCAGTCATCAACAATCCAATGCCGGTGTTGACAGGCCCAGGTGAGGCATAAAGCTTTGTTTCGTGCAGTCATCAGGAGTACACGGGCGGGCCTTCGGCTCCGAAATATCATATCGGTGAAGTTTCGTTGAATGGTTCGCACGCTGGCGCTTTTTGATGGCCCAGCATTGAAATCCGCAGCAATTCGCGGAAGGACTGCACTTCTGTCATGCTGAACGATTTTCTTCAGTCGTCGTTGGTCACGTTCTTGCAGGATCTTTCTCCGGCCGCAGCGATGTCGGAGATCTGATGTTTTACCGGATCCCTGATGTTCACGGTACACTTTTGAAATGGTTGTACGGCAAAATACCTATTTCACCGCTATCTCTGAGATGCTGATTCTCGTCGCACGTGCGCCGATTGTAACACCACGTTCAAACTCACTTAAATCTTGAAAACCTGCCACTATAGCAGAAGTAACCAGTCTCACAATTGCGCCAAACATTCCTTTCCTAATATAGACGTTGCCGAGCGCAGCGTCGTCTTCTACCAGTTTATTCAGGATGATTATAATCAACGTTAAAATTTCAAACCGCTGTAGAAATAACATCACTTATCAGAATTACGTCAAATTACAACGGAATATTGTCGGAGAAGGGGGAAAACATATGCCAGAAGAAAGATAAATAGTTACACACTGTAGAAAATGGAGTCGCTGTAAGGATCGTAATTTAATAGTGGTCGACTACAAATGACAAGTACATCATACAACACTGCCTACGGTGTACTACTCAGTGTGCATGGGTGTACAGGTGTGTTACAGTTAGTTACGTAAGCCCATCAACCACGGCAGGGTCATATCACATCGGATGGGAAAAATTGGTTTTTAATTGTCCTGAGGCCAAAAACGGCATAAAATACATCAATCAATGCACATAAATTAGCAATCAGAACATTGAATAGAAGATATTTCAGACAGCCCCACAGCCAGAAGTCACACGGATTAAGATCAGATGATCGAGGCGGCCAAGCTGTAGGGAAACGGCGGCTGATAATTCTAGCATTTCCGAAATGGTTTTCAGCAGCTGCTTAACTGGATATCTAATGTGCGAAGGTGCACCATCTTGTATAAAAGTGATTCCATCTACACATCCAAGCTGTTGGAGAGCTGGAATGACTAAGTTGCGCAAAAGACACTCATAGCGCTTACCTGTGACGGTACTGGTAACAGGAACGGACGCACCTGTCTATTCGAAAAATATGGCGTTACGATAACTAATGCCGTCAACCCTCGCCTCACAGCGGCCTTTTGAGGAGGAAGTGGTACTGGTTGATTTGCGTGTGGATTTTCCGTTGCCCATATTTGACAGTTCTGTGTATTGAGATATCCTGTCAGATGCTGTCCACAAAATCTTCCATGGCCAATAATTGTCCACTTCCATGCGAGCAAGAAATTCTAAAGCAGAGGTCGCTCTTGCTGGCAGTTCAACACGAAGCAACTCGTGCACATGGGTAATTTTGAATGGATAGCAAAGAAGGATGTTTCGTTGCGTTTTATGCACTGTGCTCACAGGTATATCCTATGTTCGGTCAATTCTCCATTCACTACAGGTTTGCACACCACTACTCGTCTCCTCGTGGATTGCTGTGGCGACTGCTTCGACTGACGTCGAACCAATTCCGTTCCTCCCTCTACCAGGTTGCACAACAAAAGAACCCGTCTTTTCGAATTTCTGAATCATTTTCTCCAGACCCACGGCAATCATCGGACCAACGCCTTTTTTTCAAATCCTTCCGTGTTCGGAACTTCTGCAGAGCGACGTGTGCACAGTCATCATTCTTGTAATACAGCTTTACTAGTAGAGCGCGATCCTGCATTGAGACAGTCATGGCGAACGTCGCAGACGTGAAAGGAAGAAAAGCCGTGCACCCGGCGAGTTTTTACCAACTTCAGTGGGTCGAGCGCATGATAGGTTTTTTCATTTACATGTTCTGAGACATACAGCGCAATCTATTGATCAATTTCCACACAACTTTTATTCGGTCATACGTTTTCCCCTTCTCCGATAATATTTCGTTGTAATTATACGTCTCACCAGTGGTGTTATTTCTACAGCGTTTTGAAAATTTAACTATAATTATAATCGTCCTGTATTTTCAGAACTTTTGTCCTCTCTTTTCTAAACATAATTTTCGTCATAAAATCATTTCGCCATTAGTAGGTAACTGCGGGAATATGCTGACAGAAGGTGTCAACGAATAGTTGGCAGAACCGGATGTTGTTGATGTGGTGTTCCGTCCAACGACGGGTTTCATGTTGCTCCTCTTGGTAGTCTTCCCTGTGTAACTGCTGCAACCCACTTAGAAATGAGATGGCTTACTGTAGTCAGGATGAAGTCTCTCCAATTTTAACCGTACACTACATCCCCTTCCCGCCCTCCCGCTCCGACACCTCACACACTTTTCTCCGTTACCAAACTTATTACTCCATGTCGCTTGAGGATGCATCTTACTCATTAGTCCCTGTGTTTAGATAAGATGAGACATTATTACGGAATCGCCCCTGATCGACAATATACTTTTTCGTTAGTCATCTGATCAGTGGTGTCACGTGCATAATTTTACCAATGTGCTACAATATTATGAAAACAAACATACTTTGTTTCACTATGTCATCATGATGGGTGCGAATTAACACTGTAGTGGTGTTAGATGTACCTAATGCACTAACATCAAGTATGTTGTTTATGTGTGTATGATATCTGCGTGTGCTAGGTGCTTCACTCCGCCTGTATCCCACGCCTGACTGTCCCTGAATAATAAACATGGAAAGCAAACATCGCACCAGCAGATCCAACCTTTTTCATACACCTACATACCAATTTTTTGTTGCTCACTCGCTTTTTCTTTACGCTCACTTAAGGCCTTTTGACTTACAAGGCTAAACAGGATACATTAATATTACATATTGAAACAGAACAGTTTAATTTAAATTTTATACTTAACAGTTGACATCGCGAAATAAGAGAAAATGAGGAACAAAGGATGATAGCAGTGTGAATTAAATCCGTGACAACGAAGTGCCAGATAGAAGGCATTACTACTGAGTCACAGCAAAGACACATTAAGTACTTCTCTAAAATCACTCGTAGTCAGCTAACTCTCTAGACAGCGTTCTGCCTGTTACCATGGCCCATGCAGGTGGAATATTATAAGTACCAGAAAGGTTCGTCCTTGTTTCTACTCAGAAAGTTTGAGCCAAATTCTTAAGGCAAATCCCACAACCTTCCCTCTTTGGATTTAAATGAGTGGGTCTACCTAACTCTTTGACCATCAATTTCTCCTCCAAGGATCTACTGGAAAAAGGACTTTTCAGCAGATTAACAGATGACGTACAGAATCCGCCACTTTGCTTGCACAATACCTTACATGTTCTTTTAAGAATAAATGAAAAAAATCTGACCTTGTGGTGTGAGCAACGTTGCACGTCTAGTGCCGGCCCAGGAACGAAGACTAGAAGAGTGACGATAGGGTAGCGATGACATTACGTAACAGCAAGCACAGTAGAAAACGGAAAGGTGCGTCTCTTTTCTGGATTGTTTGTAGCGCGACTGACTATCATTTCTACACTCGAAACTGGTTTCTACTTATCGCGGGGAGAGTTGTATAAAACACGTTTTCGTCTGTTTTATTTGCATACCAGCACGCGTTCGTAGAGAAATGGCGCAATTTCAATGTAATTACTGGCACGCATTCGAAGAGAAATGGCATAATTTTGTGCGGTATTTACAGTGTGATGTAGCACATTAGTACATGATCACCGGCCGCCACTGCATCAGACCAACCCAAATAAATTTCACCATTATATGAATTCCCACACTGTTAAAGCCTTGTACGTGGAGAAACAGTTAATGCAAGAACAGATTAAATACTATAGCTTCTTTTTTCCTCGGAAAAACGTTTTTCCTGTGTTCGCTCTGCACTTCATAGCCCTGTTACATTAGTAATTTGCTCCACTAATAGCGTTAGTGCTTCGTTTTCTATGTCCCACAGGATTGCATGTTTTATTAATCAGACATTACACCTTCCAAGTTCTTTGCCATCTCCGAAAGAATCACAGTGTTATCTGTAAACCGTTTAAGCTTTTACTACTCGTCCCAGATAGTACAATTTCTGTACCTTTACAGCTTGCTTAACGTATAGACTGTATCACTAGAGACTTATGCTAGAACTGCGCTTCCCTTTCATGTCCTCCGAAGTCCCCTTCTTAGTAGGTGAGTGACTCATCAGTTGAAAGACGAGGAGGACCAAGGTTCGATGTTGGTTACTGCCAAGAATTTTTCCTTCTTGGGATGACTGGTATGCAGTGCACTACACCTCGGTCATGGAACCCGACAACCAAGCGGAGAGCGCTGTGCTGGACACATGCCTCTCATAGGGTGGCGGCTCGTCTGTCCCGATTGACCAGTGTGGAGTCACAACGCAGAAATTAGAATATGTTGCCATGTCCTTTGATTTGGTTTATGTACACGTTGCATACAGCCTTTCACTTCCTTCAGGTTAGACACTGGACTCCCATTCGGGAGGATGACGGTTCAATCCCACGTCCGGCCATCCTGACTTAGGTTTTCCGTGACTTCCGTAAATTGCTCCAGGCAAATGCCGGGATGGTTCCTTTGAAAGGGCATGGCCGACTTCATTCGCCATCCTTCCCTAATCAGATGAGGCCGATGGCCTTGCTGTCTGGTCTCCTTTCCCAAACAACCCAACAACAGCTTCTGTCAGAATTCGAAATAGTGTATTCCAGACAGTATTGTCACAAGTTTCCTATGAATCTGTAAGTTCCATTAACCTGAATTAGCCTTTAATCATCTCTGTTCTAAGATACACTACTGGCTATTGAAATTGCTAAACCAAGAAGAAATGCAGATATTGGACAAATCAATTATACTAGAACTGACATGTGATTACATTTTCTCGAAATTTGGGTGCATAGATCCTGAAAAATCAGTACCCGGAGCAACCACCTCTGGCCGAAATAACGGCCTTGATACGCCTGGACATTGAGTCAAACAGAGCTTGAATGGCGTCTACAGGTACAGCTGCCCATGCGGCTTCAGCACAATACCACAGTTCATCAAGAGTAGTGACTGGCGTATTGTGACGAGTCAGTTGCTCGGCCACCATTGACCAGACGTTTACAATTGGTGAGAGATCTGGAGAACGTGCTGGCCAGGGCAGCAGTCGAACATTTTCTGTATCCAGAAAGGCCCGTACAGGACCTGAAACATGTGGTTGTGCATTGTCCTGTTGAAATGTATGGTTTCGCAGGGATCGAATGAAGGGTAGAGCCACGGGTCGTAACACTTCTGGAATGTAACGTCCGCTGTTCAAAGTTCCGTCAATGCGAACAAGAGGTGAACGAGACGTGTAACCAGTGGCACTCCAAACCATCACGGCGGGTGATACGCCAGTATGACGATGACGAATACTCGCTTCCAATGTGCGTTCATCACGATGTCGTCAAACACGGATGCGACCTTCATGATGCTGTAAACACAACCTGGATTCATCCGAAAAATGACGTTTGGCCATTCGTGCACCCAGGTTCCTCAATGAGTACACCATCGCAGGCGTTCCTGTCTGTGAAGCAGCGTCAAGTGTAACCGCAGCCATGGTCTCCGAGCTGATAGTCCATGCTGCTGCAAACGTCGTCGAACTGTTCGTGCAGATGGTTATTGTCTTGCAAACGCCCCCATCTGTTGACTCTGGGATCGAGACGTGGCTGCACGATCCGGTACAGCCATGCGGATAAGATACCTGTCATCTCGACTGCTAGTGATACGAGGCCGTTGCGATCCAGCACGACGTTCCGCATTACTCTCCTGAACCCACCGATTCCATATTTCGCTAACAGTCATTGGATCTCGACCAATGCGAGCATCAATGTCGCCATACGATAAACGGCAATCGTGATAGGCTACAATCCGACTTTTATCAAAGTCGGAAACGTGATGGTACGCATTTTTCCTCCTTCAACGAGGCATTACAACAATGTTTCACCAGGCAACGCCAGTCAACTGCTGTTTGTGTATGAGAAATCGGTTGGAAACTTTCCTCATGTCAACACGTTGTAGGCGTCGCCACCGGCGCCAACCTTGTGTGAATGCTCAGAAAGTCTAACCATTTGCATGTCACAGCATCTCTTCCTGTCGGTTAAATTTCGCGTCTGTAACTTGATATGAAACTTCCTGCCAGATTAAAACTGTGTGCCCGACCGACACTCGAACTCGGGACCTTTGCCTTTCTCGGGCAAGTGCTCTACCATGTGAGCTACCGAAGCACGACTCACGCCCACTTCTCACAGCTTTACTTCTGCCAGTATCTCGTCTCCTACCTGCCAAACTTTACAGAAGTTCTCCTGCAAATCTTGCAGAACTAGCACTCCTGAAAGAAAGGATAATGCGGAGACATGGCTTAGCCACAACCTGGGGGATGTTTTCAGAATGAGATTTTCACTCTGCGGCGGAGTGAGCGCTGATATGAAACTTCCTGGCTGATTAAAACTGTATGCCCGACCGAGACTCGAACTCGAGACCTTTGCCTTTCGCGGGCAAGTGCTCTACCATGTGAGCTACCGAAGCACGACTCGCGCCCGCTCCTTACAGCTTTACTTCTGCCAGTATCTTGTCTCCTACCTACCAAACTTTACAGCAGTTCTCCTGCGAACCTTGCAGTACTTGCGCTCCTGAAAGAAAGGATAATGCGGAGACATGGCTTAGCGACAGTCTGGGGGATGTTTCCAGAATGAGATTTTCACTCTGCAGCGGAAGGTAGGAGACGAGATACTGGCAGAAGTAAAGCTGTGAGGACCGGGCGTGAGTCGTGCGTCGGTAGCTCACATGGTAGAGCACTTGCCCACGAAAGGCAAAGGTCCCGATTTCGAGTCTCGGTCGGGCACACAGTTTTAATCTGCCAGAAAGTTTCATATCAGCGCGCACTCCGCTGCAGAGTGAAAATATCATTCTGGCTTCGCGTCTGTAGCACGCCATCTTCGTGGTGTTGCAATTTTAATGGCCAATAGTGTAAATTGGGGGCAGTATTTGTTAGTGAGCTCTTACATCATATCCGAATTCTAAGTTTTCGGATGTCGTCTGCTACCCATCTTTTCACTCTTTAGTAAATCATTGTTTCAGTATTTTACAACCTTGACTTATTTAGATGGTGGTTTCGTAATATTCACACCTGTGAGTACCTGCCTTTCCAGTAGTTGGGGTTGTCGTATTCTTTTTTAACTCTGAGAATATTTCGTCTGTTTCATAGATTTTATAAAGCGAGTGGAATAGAAGTGTCGTGATTGGTTCTTTCAGGGACGTCAGTAATTCTGTGTAAATGTCTTTCTTCTTCTCACTGTTCCACATCCCACGTCTCAAGGTCGTCTGCTACTTCTTGTCCCTCCATAATGTTATACACAAGTTCCTTTAACATTTAGAGTTATACTGTATTTTTTTGTCCTACATAAACAGTATGCTAGGCTGTTACATGTAAAAATTTTTGTCATTTGTTATAGTGCTAATAAGGTAACACAGAAAAATTACAGGTACATCATTTTCACATCTTCACTAAGACCTCTGTCGCCATTTTGCTAGAACTCCTCGTTTAAGGCCGGAGTCATTGCACCCAGGTTTTATCTCCTGTAACAATGTTGTACAGAAATCCATTACTTCGACTTGGAAAATCTTAGTTCAGCAAACCAAAATTCCTATCAGGTATCACACGTGAACGTTATTTAAACGCATCGCAACAACGACATTATTTAATGCTGAATTTCATCTTAATTATGATATATTAATTCACAAGAACATGCCGGCTTTTATTCTCAGGCTCGTCCACAGTGGCAATGTTTTCGTTCGTAACAGCACCGTGGGCCTGGTACGGACATTGAGCGTCTTCCCTACACATTACCTCTGTTTTAAACTTTCTGTATTCATAGTCCGCTTGTTGCAAGGACCCTCACAAATGACCGTACTCTGCTTTCATCTTGTAGTGCACTTCACTGCCAAAACAACGCATCACAGATCGCTGCTCCAAGTTGTTTCAAGTCGACAATGGGGCAGACACCTTTGCACTGATATAGCTCCTTTACCTGCGAATCTTCAACAGCCTTGGTAACTTGTTGAAAGATAAGGGTAACTCCAGTCAACTGCCAAACCACTGTACACATTTTAAAACATTATTGCGCTTGCAAAGTTTTCGTTTGAATCATTCTTGAAGTACAAGGGGCATTCAATACTTAATGCAACACTTTATTCTGAAAGCACTTTGGTTTTATTCAGGATTCCAGTGCAACACGCTATTTCCGTCTCTTTTTGTTACAAAACCCTATTTTTCGACGTAACCTCCGTTCAATGCGACGGCCTTACCCCACCTTACTGGTACCACTCTACTGGTCGACGGCGGATTACCCGTCTTTCCCTACAGCTTACCTCCATTTTTCCCCGAATTTCGAACTTCTTGTAACAATTTACACTGTCGAAGGCTATGAATAAGTCTTGATTTTTCTTTAATCTGGACCCACAGATTGCTCTCCGTCATCCACATACTGCTTCCCGTGGATCTGTGCCTTCATTGCGCCAAACCGACAGAAGTCGGAAAGTGCGAGATGCTGGCTGTAGTGTGAATGAGAGAAAACAGTCCAATAAATGGATCGTGAGCTCTTCTCGGTAGTGAAGACTTACATGAGGCCTTCAGTGGTCTTTCAGGAGGAGAAGTTCATTTGCATTTTTGGTGACAACGGACACGCTAAAGTAGTTGCTTCAGTTTCCTGAGATTAGCCCAATACACTTCAGGGGTAATGGTTGCTTCGTGAGGGAGTGAATCGAGCAGAATAACCCCTGCTGAGACCAGTTAAGCAACGAGGTTAGTGACAGTCGAATGAGAATATCCGTACGTTGTAACAGTGCAGGAATCACAGCTGTATGCGGTCGACAGGCACGCAGGAGATCGAACAACTTTGGCGAACTTAAAATTATGACAGACCCTTCGCCCAACGACTCACTATGCTTTAGTTCACTGCCAGGTCTCCGTAGACATTCTGCAGGCACCCATGAGTACCTGTGATGCCCTGGTTGTCCGCCAGAAGAAACTCTGTGACAGCACTCGGCTTGGAGCGCACCCCCTTTTCAGACGCCATTTTGAAGGCTACGTATAGCACCGCCATCTATCGGAACTTTTCACTGAAACGAGAATATTCTACGATGTTCCCCATTTTTCAATCGAAATTGGGCGAAAAAATTGTGTTTCATTATTAATTGAAAGCCTTTTCTATAATGTACAACAGTGGAGGTAGTAAATGGTGAAAGCCACGTTGCTGACTCTTTCTGCGATGTACCTCCGGCTGCGCCTTCCCCCTGCTGGCGCTGCGAGAGTCTCGCCGTGAGAGACAGCGCACCGTGTGAGGCGGAATGGAGACTAATACCGTTACATTTCCATTAATGGTTGCTGCGCGGCCGCCTCTCGGGATCCAGGAAATTGCACTCAGCGTTTGGTTAATGCGCTGCGCTGTTTCCAATATACCTGTGTAATTTGAGCGCGTCCTGCGGACTGAATGAGACAAGGGCAGCGTGTGGCGTTCACACCACAGGTAGCAGTTAATAACTGTCGTGACGCCGTCAATTTTATTGGACTTCGCGTGACACTGGCATCGTGTTCAGAGGCAGTGAGGATAAATCACGTGGAAAACACTTCTATATTCGTACCCGCTAAGCCGCCGTACATTGTTTGTGTGGCGTAAACAAGAGGGTAAACAACGTACCGGTACCATCAGCCCCTACACCTCTAATTTCTAACCAACAGTTCCCATTCCATTAGTAGATAACACACGAGGAGACAAATGGCCGTGTTCTCTTTTGTATTTAGCCGCACTGTTATTACGTAAGATGGTTCAAATGGCTCTGAGCACTATGGAACTTAACATCTATGGTCATCACTCCCCTAGAACTTAGAACTACTTAAACCTAACTAACCTAAGGACAGCACACAACACCCAACCATCACGAGGCAGAGAAAATCCATGACCCCGCCGGGAATCGAACCCGGGAACCCGGGCGTGGGAAGCGAGAACGCTACCGCACGACCACGAGATGCGGGCTATTACGTAAGATGGTATGCCGAAAAATGTTATGTGTTTCATTAGGCGTTATGAAACGCGTCCTCTCGGAATTTTGCGAGGGACTATGTCATTCACCACATCTTTGTTATAATGTCTCCCAGGGCGTATTTGCCTCGTACGTTTCGCAGTCTCTCCCATACTAAACAAAGACGACCAATAACGCAGATTTTGCTTCACTCTCTTGTATATGCTTCGTATTTATATCTTGTAAAGGATGCTAGACCGACAAATAGTGTCAAAAGCTCCGTCGAACGTGAGTTCTACCAGCGACCTCTTTCGTATTTTTGTCATGCTACGTGCCAGTTTTTGGTTTAACTTTGATTCTGAGATCAATCTTCGCCACAGTTGGGTTTAATCCTACAATTTTGTCCCCCTTTAAAGCAGTTCTTTGTTGATTTTAGTTTGTGCGCCAAAACTAGAGCGAAGTAGCCTCGAACATACTACAGCCGAGGATAAATTTTATTTTCATACAATAATAGGTCGATTCCTGTGGGAAGTATCTTAAAACTCGTAGCAATACAGGGAGGATGATAACATTCTGAACACTAACATTCTCCACATCACGTTGTTGGTGTTTCCCTTGTGATTGTCAAAATATTCTGGATAATACTTGGCTAAATGGAGTGTGGCTTTTGGTGTTCGAGGTAGTCCAGCTGATGGCCTGTGTTGTGAAGAGGTTACGGTGAAGATGATACGGTCTATTGTTCCCCGAGACCAATCATAAATTCTAAGCTGCATTTTTCGTCGCTGTGATCTTTTCTTTGAGACTTATTCAGCAAGTAACGTCCAACGAAAGGTGGAAAATCCTCTGATAATATATATATTTTTTTCAATCTGTTCCTGCTCATTTGAGAGAGTTGCTACCGGAAACAGCTCCTGTCCAAGCCTCCCATATTCTTGCTATAACCTATGACAATAGTAGGCGTTTTCATGCTGTCACTCTTTGAATTTACTTCTGTAAACCCATCGACATGGAAGGCGTCAACTACTATGACGCCCCTCTTTGTCCTTCCTTTCAATGAGTATCGGATTAGTGAGGCTTGACACGATCAGAAGGGGAGAAATTGCGGTCTTGATGTGGTTTATTACATAAAAAAATTTTAACAGAAAAAGGTTTTTAATGCCTAGACCGCAATTTTCCTATCACAATTAAAGTTCGATACCGAGTATCGGTTGTTATCTGCAGCCATCTTCAGATCGTTCAAAATATGAAAAGGTGGAAAGCATCATCAGCTGTAGTCATGCAAGATCATGCATTTGTATCAACACAGTAACAATAGGTAGTTGGAAAAGTCCCCATGAGCAAGCCAGGTTGCAGACGGTAATTTCCCAGGTTGACGGTCATATAGGAAATGTCCAGTAGCATGAGTAGAATGCATGTTGTTGCATGACTACAGCTAACTACGCTTTACAATGCTTGTTCCCCGCTTTTTCATATTTTGAACGATCTGAAGATGGCTGCAGATAGTAACCGAAACTAATTATCGAACTTTAAATGTAATAGGAAAACTGTGCTCTAGGCAATAAAACATTTTACTTTTAATAATATTTTATTTAATAAACAACAATAGATTGTTTCTGTACGCCGTTACTATTCTCCCATCTTCAGTTTTTAATTTTTCACGAAATCAGAACACTACTTTCTGTTTTGCCGCATCGTAGAGACATCGTTGGGTGTTCCTCCTGCTTAGACTGTCAACCATCTCTGGATTATTATGCCTGTTGTGACATTTCGATCAAATCATGAGCTAACACCAGAATAATTCAGGAAGTTATTTTCTCTTCCGGCTATTTGTGCTGTCACCAGTATAACCAATAAAAATGTCTATAATTGGATGAGGATTCATGACCTTGACTAACCAGAGGATTAATGTAGTGAAGGGAATATAACTAATGCATTGTGACACTTGCTAGTCTGAAACTCATTATATCCATGAGCTACAAGCCACATAATGTGGTGGTGGGATACATCTATGGAACCTGTTGAGAACGACCAGCCCATAGACTGATATATCCGTCACGCCTACATTAAGGGTTATCCGGAGCAATTCGGAGTATCCGAGTGAAAGGCAACGAAAACACTGTCTCTTAAATAATACTCTCCGTGATAGGCGATAGTTCGGAAGCGCTAGCGAAGTACACTCTCACACTCGCACCATTTCAAAGACGACGGCTGTTTACAGCTCCATATCTGAATTCCTATTTTCATGTAGAGAAGGTAGATTACAGTGTAGTGCTGTCACTTATGGTTTAAATAAATAACAAATGAATTTTCAAACGATAGCTACGAAACGAATATCGGAGTAAACTTCAATCTCAAACAAAAATCTTTGTGATGGACTGTGAAAATGATGTTTCAAAATATTTCGTTGTGTTATGTTATGTAAATAACATAAAAATTTGTCCCGTCGTGTACTGAACGAAGCATAAATTAAAGTTGTTATTTCAGTGGCTTTCAGTGTAGTGGCTTTTACACGTCCGCCAAAGCGTTGCTCGTTGTTTAGCACTTTATCGTTTGTGCAAACCGCTGTGTCTAACTTTAAGGAATTTTACAGATTACAGAAATCATGCATTAAGTTCTGCTTAAAGTAAACATGTGTTCATTACCTATACAAAATTTCGTAACTGTAACTTTCGAGCATCACTTCCACATGACATATTCTAAGATGTCCGATTCTGTTCCTTTAATTATCATTCCTCTCGCCCTTCTTCACCGCCGTAAAAATAAGCTACCTTGCTGCCTGTAAGAGAAAATTGTTGGCGCCCACTATGGTGCTGTGTGGCTCCAAGATCTCTTAACAGTTGCCTCTATGTGTCAAAAACTAAAAAGAAATCGGCGAATGCACGTTCGTGTATTGTGAATTTCCGACCAGGTTCAGATAGGACGCTTCTTCGCACTTCACTAGAGTGAACTGTAAATGCACTTACTAACTGATTGTCAGTTTCAATTCAAATATTAAAAAATTCTTTAATCAAAATACTGGAAGTTCCGTCGTGACAAATACAAACAAATCGTGATTTTTCTAATAACGCATCAGAGGAAAACTATCAAGTCAACGTAACGCAATTTGCATTCTGGTGCAAAATTCCTAATGAACGCTCTCAACTTTTTTCAAAAGTCAAACATGTGAATAAAAAATATTAACAAAAACGCTCTCTTGTTTTCAGTAATAAAAATATTTTAATAATTTGCTTTCAGCGTTACACAATAGCCACTCTGAAGTTTCAATTGACATTCATTTTCCATAATAAGTTAAGTCTTCTAACAAAATGGGGACGATTTACATGTTAATCGTTCCTAAGACATTTCATCATTGATACCACCACAGCGTGACATATAAAGTAATGACACTCACTGCTGTGAAACATGTTAGTGTCTGCGGATGTCGAGATACACCTCCTGGTGTAATCGAAAATTGTAGAGAAAACCTCAGTTGGATTGTACGTAAGTTCTCTAGCTATACAGTAATCATCGACGGACACTTTAATTATCCAACCATCAGTTGGAACATTACTGCATTGTTACTGGTGAAACTGAGAAGACATCCTATAAAATATTTATAATTGTCTTCTCTGGAAACTCCTTAGAATAGTTCTGAACCCAACTAATGAAATGATATGACCGTATGGCATCGTTGGCCGGGAGGCCCCTATTCGGGGACGTTCAGCTACCAATTACATGTCTCATTTCATTTAACGTCACACTGGGCGACTTGCGCTCCGATGATCAGGATGAAATGATGATGAGGGCAGCACAACACCCAGTCCCAGAGAGGAGAAAATCTCCAACTTGGCCGGGAATCGAACCCGGACCCGCTTGCATGGCAGGCGAGCACGTTACCGACTTCTGCATTTACGTGGACTGTTAACAAAAACAGGCAATGTTCTGGAGGGAAAAACTAAATCAGTCGCCTTGAAATTCACGATACAACAGATTTGATTACCACAGCAATTATGAACAAAAAACTTGAAAAATCTTTGACAGAAAAATAGGTATATGGGTGAGTGCCTAAGTCTTGTAAGGAAAGAACAGATGGAGAGTATACAATATAACAGCTGTACCGAGACACAACACAGCGCTCGTAGAGGTTGAACACCACAGTAATTAACTTGCGCGCTGCACTATCTACGCACACAACACAGATAAAATGATCTTCACCGCATGTGCTACGAAACCGCTAGCTGTGGTGATAGCAGACGTCATCGAAGCAGTCACTCAAGTCTGATACGATCAATAGAACATAGTGGCGCTGAACGGCTCCTAAAGCATTGCATAAACATGAGCTGGGGATACAACTGCACAGTATACTTAAGAGGTGTGCACTCCATGTTCACGCATTCGAGAAAATTTACATACGACTGGCTTAAAACTTCTGTGAAATATAGAAAACTTGTAATGAAGATGACTTTGAAGAAACAGGCGATGAGCAGTTATAATACACACCACGACAACCTCAAAATTGCTTTGAAGGAATCTGCGGTTACCAAGTATATTACACAGGAAATCAATCTCAAAAGTTCCGGTGGAGAATATATGGTTGGTAATTTGCACCGCGCAATAGGAGTGTTGAATAGAAGACGGTACGAATGAACTGACTTTGTAAAGGATTTCATCCTTATGTAAATTACCATCATTAGTGATTGTAATAGGTCGGTCAAGAGTAGAATAGACCATCCGCTCATTTCTAGCTCACAGTATCGTACAGCATTTTTCAGTAGATAACCCAAGATGTGTAGCATCAGTTTTTAGATTAAATCAAAGAGAAGTACACAATGGAAGTTTCCTACAGCTTTATAAGCTTTGTAGCCAACAGACATGTTTTAGTAGCTTATAAACGCCTTTGGGTAATATCTTCATTTTTATAATCCTTTTCACTCACCACATCTCAGAAAGATAGGAAGAGATAGAAGCGAACATAACGCCGAATGATTCAAGACCTTCTCGGTATTCCCAGAATGAAAGGAGGAGCAGAGCATGCCCATGAACTCGTATCACTAAAGGTGCCATTTTGTGATATTAGAAGTATTCTGATAGTGGCTTATGTAAGTATAAAGTCGCAACCGCGAATTTATGGGCCTAGGTAGCTTACGCTACAGGCGGTGCTACAAAATTCGGTAGTAACTGTCTCAAGGCAGATATTTAGCTATGTATCTCAGAAAGACAGAGAAAGACAGGGAGAGACAAATACTGAGTTACATCAACAAGATCTGACAATTCAAAACGATAGATTATTGGCTGTCAACACAGCTTTCATTGGAACACTAGGGCCGTTTCAGAGTATGAAAGTGTCAATTTATTGCTGCGCGTATCTATGCAACAACAGTTGCACTATCGCTGATGAGCCCGCACGCGGCACCATCTGCTGTCGTATTTCATTGGTATTGTTTGCGCTATCCACCAAAGGAATTATCTCTCCTACTATTTTTGCAATCAATTTCTGTACACATATCACTACTGTTGATCGCTTTTACAAAATGCACAACTGCAGCGCCGAAAACTAAGCGTCGAAGTAAATGAATTCAGAAGTAGGTCAATTGTTTGCGCTGTAATCAGTGTAAGTTTATTTGCGAGTGTGCGACGGGGTGTCAAATACACCACATTCTATATCAAATTTCTACCTCGTTCATACAACGCACTTTGAGCAACACAGCAGCAGTTACGAACAGCCCACTCAGTGAAACTGATTCCAATGGCGCTCACATCAAGCCTTATACACTCCTGGAAATGGAAAAAAGAACACATTGACACCGGTGTGTCAGACCCACCATACTTGCTCCGGACACTGCGAGAGGGCTGTACAAGATATGATCACACGCACGGCACAGCGGACACACCAGGAACCGCGGTGTTGGCCGTCGAATGGCGCTAGCTGCGCAGCATTTGTGCACCGCCGCCGTCAGTGTCAGCCAGTTTGCCGTGGCATACGGAGCTCCATCGCAGTCTTTAACACTGGTAGCATGCCGCGACAGCGTGGACGTGAACCGTATGTGCAGTTGACGGACTTTGAGCGAGGGCGTATAGTGGGCATGCGGGAGGCCGGGTGGACGTACCGCCGAATTGCTCAACACGTGGGGCGTGAGGTCTCCACAGTACATCGATGTTGTCGCCAGTGGTCGGCGGAAGGTGCACGTGCCCGTCGACCTGGGACCGGACCGCAGCGACGCACGGATGCACGCCAAGACCGTGGGACCCTACGCAGTGTCGTAGGGGACCGCACCGCCACTTCCCAGCAAATTAGGGACACTGTTGCTCCCGGGGTATCGGCGAGGACCATTCGCAACCGTCTCCATGAAGCTGGGCTACGGTCCCGCACACCGTTAGGCCGTCTTCCGCTCACGCCCCAACATCGTGCAGCCCGCCTCCAGTGGTATCGCGACAGGCGTGAATGGAGGGATGAATGGAGACGTGTCGTCTTCAGCGATGAGAGTCGCTTCTGCCTTGGTGCCAATGATGGTCGTATGCGTGTTTGGCGCCGTGCAGGTGAGCGCCACAATCAGGACTGCATACGACCGAGGCACACAGGGCCAACACCCGGCATCATGGTGTGGGGAGCGATCTCCTACACTGGCCGTACACCACTGGTGATCGTCGAGGGGACACTGAATAGTGCACGGTACATCCAAACCGTCATCGAACCCATCGTTCTACCATTCCTAGACCGGCAAGGGAACTTGCTGTTCCAACAGGACAATGCACGTCCGCATGTATCCCGTGCCACCCAACGTGCTCTAGAAGGTGTAAGTCAACTACCCTGGCCAGCAAGATCTCCGGATCTGTCCCCCATTGAGCATGTTTGGGACTGGATGAAGCGTCGTCTCTCGCGGTCTGCACGTCCAGCACGAACGCTGGTCCAACTGAGGCGCCAGGTGGAAATGGCATGGCGAGCCGTTCCACAGGACTACATCCAGCATCTCTGCGATCGTCTCCATGGGAGAATAGCAGCCTGCATTGCTGCGAAAGGTGGATATACACTGCACTAGTGCCGACATTGTGCATGCTCTGTTGCCTGTGTCTATGTGCCTGTGGTTCTGTCAGTGTGATCATGTGATGTATCTGACCCCAGAAATGTGTCAATAAAGTTTCCCCTTCCTTGGACAATGAATCCACGGTGTTCTTATTTCAATTTCCAGGAGTGTATATATAAAAAAGAAAAAGAAACAGGGTGACGGTTGTACAGCCCACCCTCGAGCGTGTGAAGACAAAGAGCTTACAACTCTACAGTAACTAAAGGAGAAAAAGCGTCATTTCCTTACTCTTTTAAAAATTGTTCAGTATGTTCACGACATAGTTTTAGGTTTATTAGCATATTGTTAAGAAGTTACTAGCAGAACAGATTACGTTTCGAATAAAAAACGGGTATTTACGTGTATACAACATTTAAAAAACACCACAGATGCTGTAAACTAAAGGAAATATTGCAGCCTATGTGCAGCAGTACCTGAATTATAGACGAGTTTTGCAGTTATGGTTCCGTAGTCTACGGGTAGCATCTTTGGCTCATGAAAACAGCCTGGGTCGCTGATTCGTAAATAACTGCCTTTTACCTTCTGAATAAGAATCACCAGCAATTGCGGTCCAAAACTTCCGGCGTAGGAAGTCGCCCTCGTTATCCCAACGGGATCGTCAAACAGGGTGGAGGAGCGGACAGATGTTCAGGCGACTCTCTTGCCCTCGGGGTGGGTCAATGCCCCTAAAAGCTGCAAGAATCAGCAATGATCAACGTCATGAGGCTGCATAAGGCAATGGAATAACTGATTTAAAGACAGATAATGTGTATCCACAGGACATGTGACCTATAACTGCAAAAAGCGTCGTGGTGATCTCTTCATTGGCAAAAGATTGCGGACTAGTCCAGCATTCGGACATGCGGTAGGAGACTGCCATGGGGGAGTTGGCCATGAGAAAAATATCTAATAACCAATGTTCTACGTTCTACGAGTTGGGGCGTATAATGTCAAAAGTTTGAAAGCTTTTAGGAAGCTAGAAATATGCAAAGGACCAATATAGATATAATAGGGGACAACGAAGTGAAATGTAAAGAACAAAAATTTCTAGTTAGACAAGTAGAGGATATAGGATGTCAACAGCAGCAGAAAATGATATAACGGGACAAGGGTTCGTAATGATTAGGAAGGTGGTGCAGAGAGTGATTTACTGTGAACAGATCTGTGATATGCCGGTCGGAGTGGCCGAGCGGTTAAAGGCGCTACAGTCTGGAACTGCATGACCGCTACGGTCGCAGCTTCTAATCCTGCCTCGTGCATGGATGTGTGTGATGTCCTTAGGTTTGTTAGGTTTAAGTAGTTCTAAGTTCTAAGGAACTTATGACCACAGCAGTTGAGTCCCATACTGCTCAGAGCCATTTGAACCAGTTCTGTGATATGATTTCCTCATCAGAATCGACAGAAAACCAACACCGGCAACAATAGCTCAGGTATATACGCGGACGTCAAAAGCTGAAGATGAGGAAGAGAAAAACATGGTGATATTGAGAGGGTAATTGATTACGTAGTACGAATGAGAGAGGAGAAAGGCTAACTGAGTTCTGGAGTTCAGCTATGCTCAAGTATCACAGGAGGAGGAGAAGGCATATTTGGAAAAGACAGAGAGAAGCGGGAAGATGTCAGTTAGATTACACCACGGTCGGGCAGAGATTCCGAAATCAGATATTGGGCAGTAAGGCTTATCCAGGAGCAGGTATAGACTCAGAGCACAACTTACTCTGGTGTACAAAATTAAACCAACAACCCGCTATATCCCCTTCCTGTGTCTAATTCACGATGTAATCATACAAAATGTCAACAGATGTCCGTACGATCGCATTCTGTACGGAAGATGGCATTCCGGTCAACGTACAAGCACACCACCGATGGCGGCAGGGCACCTACCAAACAGAGAAATGTGTGCCGGGTAGGCCCAAATGTACAGTCGCTATGTGCACAGTCACAGGCGGTGCAGTGTGGCACAGAGAAGGCGCCGCCAGGCTCTGTGCGGTTGATAGCCATAGGAAGAGTGGAAGCAGGACACCCGCAGACTGATGTGGTCCGATAGCATAACGTGAACATTTTGTTGGTTCACGGATGTGGCAACAGTTTATAGAGACCGAAACTGTATTCTGAACACCTGGTGAGGGCCGACCACGTGTAGCATCAGAAAGAGAGGACCGTTATTTGGATGCAATTGCACGACGTTACCGCCTTTGTATTGCACGGCAACTGGCATCTGACCTCGCAATACCCAATAGACGTAATGTGTTGAGGCAAATTGTGTACCGAAGGCTTCGGCAGAGAGGCTTTTATTGTCGGAAACATGCTATTATTTCTTTTGGTTAGTATGGCTTAGTGTCGGATAGACCATCAGACACAGAGCACCTCGTGTTCCTGCTTCTAACAAGGCGAGCACACCGTGCCTTTGTTATATATATAATGAGCTTCCAACATGAGCAACTTATTTACCGATACCTGTGTAGTTACTAGATTATTATTGTAATTTCCTGCAGGTTCGAGTGCTTTCTAAGCACGTCCTTTTACTTTTATTCTAATAACTGCGTAGCGTACAGTACCGCCGTCGTTATCGACCCTCGTATCATATAGGCTTTTGCTTGTTTTGGTTAGCATAGCTTACTTTTGGTCAGACCGTCTGTGAGAGAGCTTTCGAATTTCCGCTACTAATAATCCGACTACACCGTTCATTTATTACACATTTTTACGAACTTCAAACAGGAGGAACTGCAGTAATGGATAGGAACTGTGACTGCTGCGTACAGTGCGAGCTGAGTTGTCGACCATTCGCTCACAGCTTCAGGGACATCACTGTGGGGGTTCGGACGTGGGGATGCGATGGATGCCGAGAGCGATGACCGATCCACTGCTGTGACCGTCCAAGGTCCTTCCTGCACTGGGGTTGCCCCTCACCCATGGTTAAGTGGGAGATCATTCCAAAGTATGGTAGGCAGACTTTCCGTGGAGCTGATCCTAGGGCCTCCCCAGTTCGTTTGACGAACAGGTTTAGGGGGTTATAAATGGCTGACGAAACCTCTAAGCCGGATGCAGTCGTCCATCCTGTTCCAGAGGAAGCTTCTCAGCTCACAAGGTCTGGACATTCATAGAGGGTGGGATTGCTGGTATTTGAGAGCTCCAACGTTAGGCGCATAATGGGGCCTCTTAGGAACATGGCTGCCAGGGAGGGGAAGGAAGCCAGTGGGCACTCCGTGTGCATACCGTGGGCGGTCATTCAAGATGTGGAAAGAGTGCTCCCGGATGCCATGAAGAGTAGAGGGTGCAGTCAACTGCAGGTGGTGACTTGTATAGGTAACAATGACGTGTGTCGCCTTCGATCGGAGGATATTCTCTCTGGTTCGGGCGGCTAGCGGAAATGGTGAAGACTGCCAGTCTTGCTTCCGAGATTAAGGCAGGGCTCACCACCTGCAGCATCGTCGATAGAACCGACTGTGGTCCTTCGGCGCAAAGCCGAGTGGAAGGTCTTAATCAGAGGCTCAGGAGGTTCTGTGACCTTGACTTCTGCCACCGAGTGCTGGGTATCCAGATTCCGCATAGTAGGTGAGGAGTTCACTACACACAGGAGGCGGCCACACGGGTAGCGGGGGCTGAGTGGCAGGGACTGGGCGTTTTCTTAGGTTAATCGGTCTCAGGGTACCACGGAAAGGGCGTCAGTCTAAATGGGGACAGGTATAAAACAGTAAGGTAGCTGTGTTAGGAAATAACCTGAGCTCTAAGACCAAATAGAAAGCATTGAAGTTCAAATAGTTATAGGTGCAGAAAGATGGCTAAAGCCGGAAATAAATTCAGCCTAAATTTTGTCAAACTATCTAACAGTGTTCAGAAACGATAGATTAAATATAGTTGGTGACGTAGTATTTTTTGCTGTCAGGAGTAGTTTGTCTTGTAATGAAATTGAAGCAGACAGTTTTTGCGAAATAATATGGGTAGAGGTTGTACCTGAAAATCAGACTAAACTACTAATTGAATCGTTGTATCGACCCCTAAGACTCAGAAGATATAGTTGCTGAATAGTTCAAAGAAACCTTAAATCTCATTTCAGATACGTATCCCACTAATACAATTATAGTCGATGGTAACTTCAATCAACCCTCGATATGCTGGATAAGTTATACGTTTAATGCCGGCCGCAGGCATAAAACATCATCCGAAACTGAACTGAATGCTTTCTTCGAAAATTATTTTGAACAATTAGTTCATGAGCCTACTCGAAGAGTAAATGGTTGCGAAAGCATACTTGACCACTTAGCAAGAAGTAATCCCGTACAAATAGTGAGTATCGTGACGAATAAAGCGATTAGTGACCATAAAGCAGTTGCTGCTAGGCTGCATACCGTAACATCTAAAACCATCAAAAACAAATGAAAGGTATATCCACTTAAAAAAAGCTGATAAAATGCTCTTAACGCCTTTTCAAGAGACAGTGTTCACCCCTTCCTATCTGATCATGTAAGCGTAGAAAAGTTGTGGAATGATTTAGAAGAGATAGTATCGAGAGCTATGGAGAGATATTTACCACATAAATTAATAAGTGATGGTACTGATCCCCCATGGTACACAAAACGGGTCAGATCGCTGTTGCAGAAGCAGAGAAAAAAGCATTCCAAATTAAAAAAAAAAAAAATCCCATAGAACGGCAAAGTTTTGCAGAAGTTCGAAATACAGCGCGCATTGCAATGCGAGATGCTTTTAACAATTGCTGCAATGAAATTCTGTCTCGAAATCTCTCATAAAACCCAAAGACATTCTGTTCATACATAAAGTACACCAATGGCAAGACGCATTCAGTACCTCCACTGTGCGATATCAACGGTGAAGTCACTGATGACAGCGCCACTAAAGCCATGGTTTTCCGGAACTCCTTCACCAAAGAAGACGAAGTAAATGTTTCTGAATTTCAACCAAGATGAGAAACAAAGTATCAGGTTAAATCACTTAATAAAGCCAAGGTCTCCGGTCCAGATTTGTATACGGGTCAGGTTTTCCTTAGAGTATGCTGATACAGTAGCTCGCAATTTAGCAATTACATTCAACCGCTCGCTCACAGAAACATCCGTACCTGAAGACCAAGAAATTGCTCAGGTAACTCGTTTGTGAGTCATAAGATTAAATAAGACAGTAGGGATAGAGAAGACTATATCGGAGTTTATAAAATCATAGTTGGAAGCGGCAAGAAAACGGTTATTCACGTCGATGTACTTAATGAATGAGACTGAAATATTCCATCAGAAATTTCGAAAAACATCACCCACACAATTCCGAAAATTGAAAAGATCGTACAAGATGAATCGCACACTCAACTTAACAGCTCAGGCATCCAAGTTTGTTATGGAGAACAACATACAGAAAATGCAAAAGAAAGTTGAGGATCTATTAAATGACTATCGGTTTGGCTATAGGAAAGGCAAAAGCGCCAGTCAGGCAGTTCTGACATTGCGGTTGATGCAGGAAGACTGAAGAAAAGTCAAGACACGTTCGTTGGATTTGTAGACCCAGGAAAAGGGCTCGACAGTGTAAAATTGTGCAAGATGTTCGAAACTCTATGAAAAACAGGAATAAGATGTACGGGAATGCAGGCAATATACGATACCTGTGGTCTTCGGGTAGCGTTTTTAAATCATAATGGGGGCGCGAATTGTCCATGAAGATGAATGCCTGGCCAATGTGCTGCCGATATAGTTGCACTGTCGGTCGTAGGATGGCATTCTCGTATCGTACAGCCGTTACGGTGCCTTCCATGACCACCAGCGGCGTACGTCGGCCCCACGTGATGCCACCCGAAAGCATCAGGGAACTTCCACCCTGCTGCACTCACTGGACAGTGTATGTAATGTGTTCAGCCTGACCGGGTTGCCTCCAAACACGTCTCGTACTATCGTTCTTCCCGCGAACCATACGCGACTGGAACAGAAGAGGGAGGTAACGACAGTGGCACGTAAAGTGCCTTCCGCCACACACCGTTGGGTGGCTTGCGGAGTATGGATGTTGTTGTTGTGGTCTTCAGTCCTGAGACTGGTTTGATGCAGCTCTCCATGCTACTCTATTCTGTGCAAGCTTCTTCATCTCCCAGTACCTACTGCAACCTACATCCTTCTGAATCTGCTTAGTGTATTGATCTCTTGGTCTCCCTCTACGATTTTTACCCTCCACGCTGCCCTCAAATGCTAAATTTGTGATCCCTCGATGCCTCAGAACATGTCCTACCAACCGATCCCTTCTTCTAGTCAAGTTGTGCCACAAACTTCTCTTCTCCCCAATCCTATTCAACACCTCCTCATTAGTTACGTGATCTACCGACCTTATCTTCAGCATTCTTCTGTAGCACCACATTTCGAAAGCTTCTATTTTCTTCTTGTCCAAACTAGTTATCGTCCATGTCTCACTTCCATACATGGCTACACTCCATACAAATACTTTCAGAAACCACTTCCTGACACCTAAATCTATATTCGAGGTTAACAAATTTCTCTTCTTGAGAAACGCTTTCCTTACCATTGCCAGTCTACATTTTATATCCTCTCTACTTCGACCATCATCGGTTATTTTACTCCCTAAATAGCAAAACTCCTTTACTACTTTAAGTGTCTCCTTTCCTAATCTAATTCCCTCAGCATCACCCGACTTAATTCGACTACATTCCATTATCCTCGTTTTGCTTTTGTTGATGTTCATCTTATATCCTCCTTTCAAGACACTGTCCATTCCGTTCAACTGCTTTTCCAAGTCCTTTGCTGTCTCTGACAGAATTACAATGTCATCGGCGAACCTCAAAGTTTTTACTTCTTCTCCATGAATTTTAATACCTACTCCGAATTTTTCTTTTGTTTCCTTTACTGCTTGCTCAATATACAGATTGAATAACATCGGGGAGAGGCTACAACCCTGTCTCACTCCTTTCCCAACCACTGCTTCCCTTTCATGCCCCTCGATTCTTATAACTGCCATCTGGTTTCTGTACAAATTGTAAATAGCCTTTCGCTCCCTGTATTTTACCCCTGCCACCTTTAGAATTTGAAAGAGAGTATTCCAGTCTACATTGTCAAAAGCTTTCGCTAAGTCTACAAATGCTAGAAACGTAGGTTTGCCTTTTCTTAATCTTTCTTCCAAGATAAGTCGTAAGGTCAGTATTGCCTCACGTGTTCCAACATTTCTACGGAATCCAAACTGATCTTCCCCGAGGTCGGCTTCTACCAGTTTTTCCATTCGTCTGTAAAGAATTCGCGTTAGTATTTTGCAGCTGTGACTTATTAAACTGATAGTTCGGTAACTTTCACATCTGTCAACACCTGCTTTCTTTGGGATTGGAATTATTATATTCTTCTTGAAGTCTGAGGGTATTTCGCCTGTCTCATACATCGCGCTGACCAGATGGTAGAGTTTTGTCATGACTGGCTCTCCTGAGGCCATCAGTAGTTCTAATGGAATGTTGTCTACTCCCGGGGCCTTGTTTCGACTCAGGTCTTTCAGTGCTCTGTCAAACTCTTCACGCAGTATCTTATCTCCCATTCCATCATCATCTACATCGTCTTCCATTTCCATAATATTGTCCTCAAGTACATCGCCCTTGTATAAACCCTCTATATACTCCTTCCACCTTTCTGCTTTCCCTTCTTTGCTTAGAACTGGGTTGCCATCTGAGCTCTTGATATTCATAGAAGTGGTTCTCTTCACTCCAAAGGTCTCTCTAATTTTCCTGTAGGCAGTATCTATCTTACCCCTAGCGAGACAAGCCTCTACATCCTTACATTTGTCCTCTAGCCATCCCTGCTTAGCCATTTTGCACTTCCTGTCGATCTCATTTTTGAGACGTTTGTATTCCTTTTTGCCTGCTTCATTTACTGCATTTTTATATTTTCTCCTTTCATCAATTAAATTCAATATTTCTTCTGTTACCCAAGGATTTCTATTAGCCCGCGTCTTTTTACCTACTTGATCCTCTGCTGCCTTCACTACTTCATCTCTCAAAGCTACCCATTCTTCTTCTACTGTATTTCTTTCCCCCATTCCTGTCAATTGTTCCCTAATGCTCTCCCTGAAACTCTCTACAACCTCTGGTTCTTTCAGTTTATCCAGGTCCCATCTCTTTAAATTCCCACCTTTTTGCAGTTTCTTCAGTTTCAATCTACAGTTCATAACCAATACATTGTGGTCAGAATCTACATCTGCCCCAGGAAATGTCTTACAATTTAAAACCTGGTTCCTAAATCTCTGTCTTACCATTATATAATCTATCTGAAACCTGTCAGTATCTCCAGGCTTCTTCCATGTATACAGCCTGCTTTCATGATTCTTGAACCAAGTGTTAGCTATGATTAAGTTATGCTCTGTGCAAAATTCTACAAGGCGGCTTCCTCTTTCATTCCTTCCCCCCAATCCATATTCACCTACTATGTTTCCTTCTCTCCCTTTTCCTACTGACGAATTCCAGTCACCCATGACTATTAAATTTTCGTCTCCCTTCACTACCTGAATAATTTCTTTTATCTCGTCATACATTTCATCTATTTCTTCATCATCTGCAGAGCTAGTTGGCATATAAACTTGTACTACTGTAGTAGGCATGGGCTTTGTGTCTATCTTGGCCACAATAATGCGTTCACTATGCTGTTTGTAGTAGCTAACCCGCACTCCTATTTTTTTATTCATTATTAAACCTACTCCTGCATTACCCCTATTTGATTTTGTATTTATAACCCTGTAATCACCTGACCAAAAGTCTTGTTCCTCCTGCCACCGAACTTCACTAATTCCCACTATATCTAACTTTAACCTATCCATCTCCCTTTTTAAATTTTCTAACCTACCTGCCCGATTAAGTGATCTGACATTCCACGCTCCGATCCGTAGAACGCCAGTTTTCTTTCTCCTGATGTAGATGTAGATATAGATTTTCTGGTTGAAGGCATATGAACACTCAACGGTGAGGAGAACGTGAAGCCATTTCTGAGTGGTCCATTCGTGATGTTGTTGGGTCCGTCTGTACCACGCTAGAAGGTGTGGTGGCAAAGATGGACCTCGCCACGGGCGTCGGGACTGAAGTTGCCCATCACGCAACCTAATGCGCACAGTTTCAGTTGTTACACGACGTCCAGTGGCTGCACGAAACCATTATTCAACATGGTGGAGTAGCTGTCAGGTTTCCTCCGAGCCATAATCCATAGGGAGCGGTCATCCTCTGCAGCAGTAGCCCTCGGGCGGCCTGAGTGAGGCAAGTCGTCGACAGTTCCTGTCTCTCTCTGTCTCCTCCATGTCAGAAGTACATCGCTGTTGTTCATTCCGAGACACCTGTACACTTCCCTGGTTGAGAGCCCATCCTGGCACAAAGCAACAGTGTGGACGCGATCGAACGGCGGTATTGACCATCTAGGCATGGTTGAACTACAGACAACACAGGCCGTGTACTTCCTACCTGGTGGAATGACTGGAACTGATCGGCTATCGGACCCCGTCTGTTTAATAGGCGCTGCTGATGCATGGTTGTTTACATCTTTGGGCGGGTTTAGTGACATCTCCGAACAGTCAAAGGACAGTCATTGGACACCTGTCTTCAGGAGTTCTGGGAACCAGGATGATGCGAAACTGTTTTGATGTTTGTATATGTTTTACTTAGTACGTTCGCGATTATCAGTGAATGTTACGTAAATGGCCGTATATTTTGGCTGCATTGATTTACAATCTTACTCTTTTTTACTCCGCCAAGTGACTAGTTCTTAGTATCAGAGGTAAATTTCAACTTGATGGCTCTACCCGATCATGGGAAAATGTGTCTATCAGACTGCAAAACATAGGGACAATAAAGTTAGCTTATAGGTCTTCCGTTTAGCCTAGTGAGGAACGAAAGCCTGAGAAAATTGAATGAAATAAGAATGTCTCTATTCTGGTATGTTGGATGGGTCAAATGGCTCTGAGCACTATGGGACTCAACATCTGAGGTCATCAGTCCCCTAGAACTTAGAACTACTTAAACCTAACTAACCTAACCACATCACACACATCCATGACCGAGGCAGGATTTTAACCTGCGATCGTACCGGTCGCGCGGTTCCAGACTGAAGCGCATAGAACCGCTCGGCCACACCATCCGGCATTTATGTTAGAAGTTATCTGCGTCAGTATGTAGCATATTTACTGTAAAGTACCGGTACCGTTGACTTTATGACTATAACAGGATTGGTTTCCCAATAACACATTGCAAGTGCTCTTGTGATGATGGCCAATACATATCTAGAGTTCACGCAGCATCTTACAATGCTGCACAGAACGTGTGGCACAGATGTGCTCAATTTCATATCCTCAATTATTATGTTTATGCATCAATATCAATTTTAATACTTTCCTGTACAATATTAGTAACAGTTGGCGCTAGATAATTCATCTTTACAGTAGGCCCTTGAGTCGTCATTTGCTATTCGAGGTAGTTCAAGTCCGATATCTGCTGAATGCTTGCGCCTTGCTTTCTGTTCTCCCCAGCCTGCACCAGCGAAGCCACAAAATTTTGATCCTATCCGCTACTGCCTTTCCAACCGAAGCCAGGAGTTATCCAGGCTTGTAAACTCACAACATTTCCTGTAAATCATTGCCATGGCAGTGCATCTGAATTTCTCATACTTAGAAGTTTCTGACACATACTATTTCAGCTTTGAACTATTAATCAGGAAGCCATTACTATAATACCATTAACAATAATAATAATAACAATAATTTCTATTCTTCTTATTTTGTATAGGCGAACTAAGGACCACGATGTTCAACTATTGCATTTGGAGTGGGCTTCGACGTTTGCCCGGTAGTTACGCATGGTCTGGCTGTGTTGTTCCTTGCTCTCCTGAGTCCAGATGACACCAATCTTCTTTTTTGGTAGTCTGTCCTCTTTTGTCTAAGATTCTTGCTTTGTACTGTCAGATCCTTCAAGTTTCCTTCTGTTATTCCCAGTTCCTAGTGATCATTCTCCACTTCCATCAACCATGGTGACTTGGTCTTCCTCTTTTGCCAGTAACAGAGAAACTGGTTGGTCAATGTGTCACGATGCATCATGTAAACGTGTCCATAAAATACTCTATGTCTTTTCCCAGCTACATCTGTAATTTTTTCACAGAGCTCTTGGTTGGGTCACCTTTTATAATTGTCGCCTTACTTGTTTGGCCCCTGTATCTTCCTTATTATCTTTCTCTCCTTGGTTTCGAGCTTTTCAGTAAGTCCCTTCCTGCTGAGTATTAAACATTCTGAAGTATATAAGGCTTCATGACGGATGACTTTCTGGTAGTGCTTCAGTTTGGTGTTACGGGAGAGACATTTTTTATTATGAGTTTTCTTGGTCAGCTGGTATGCCAGCTCTAGCTTGTTGACGCGAGTTGATAGTGCTGTTCCTTCAGATAGAATGGGTTCCAGCCTTTCTTCCAAATACTTAAACATGTTGGTTTTCTTGATCTGTCCCTGGTATAAATGCAGTGTCCTAGGAGATTCACCTATGTCCTTTATGTACTGCGTTTTTTCAAGTGATACATGAAGCCCAGCCTTTGCCGCTTGCTGTCTGAGATCGATGAGTTGTTTCATTAACGCTTCTACTGAATCTGATACATGTGCTAGATCATCGGAAAATGCCACACAATCAGTATTGAACCCATTGAACTTATGTCAATGAGAGATACCATTTGGAATCCCCTCACGAGTTATCTCCTTCCACCTCTCTCTTATTACCTTTTCCAGGGCACAGTTGAAGAGGAGAGGGGACACACCATCTACCTGTCTTACTCCCGATTTGATTTCAAAACTTTGTGAGAGGGTTCCTCTGAACTTTACTCGTGACCTGGTGTTGCTTAAAGTCTGTTGGATAAGGCTGTGGTTCTTTTCAATTACTATTATTATTATTACAGCTGGTATTAGCAGTAGCAGTAGCACTAATATTAATACGAATACCAGTAGTAGAGGAAATAATAAAGGTATTCATATTATTATTAATTCTGTTTTATTATTGGTTCTCCAAATAGCTTAAGATATACGTAAATCTGACTCAGAATTAATCTTTATTTACTATTATTATCACCATTATTATTCATTATGTAATTATGACTGTTACTTACTTGGATCTTAAAACAGCGGTGTTTCAGGTTTGTCAAATTGTAGACTGATTTTTACTTAGTTGAGGTGTAAACGCTTAGTATTTGCAAATAGCCTATATCGTGTGATTTAATCTGATAGGGTTAGCAGATAATTTCATGAAAGTGGATAGAACGCACATAATTTAATGAAAGTGGATATAAGACTGGTAAAGCACTTTTAAAGCTGAAGTGATAATGAAGCAAAAGTAAAAGGCTATGTGTACCACTTTCCACATACTTTCGGAACAATTGTTATTATTCGTGATATCCCATTAGAAATGAATAATGCTGAACGAAAAACAAACACGATGAGCAGCCTTCTGCTAATTAAGCTAGAACTCTGACAGACAATTTTGTGAGGTTCAACAGGTAAAATCCTACACTAAAAATTTATTACACTACTATCTGTTATCCCTGAGGAGACGTTTCTCTTCAGACGTTACTACCATTTGCTTCTTACAAAAATGTTCCTAACAGACTTATTACCTGTTCTCCCATTACCAACCATTTTAGTGAAGTTTGAAAAGTCACTGATGTAAGCCGGAAACCGTTCTACAATAAGTTTTATTGTTATATTTAGTATTAATATTTTTGTCATTTTTCAGGTTCTCTGCCACTAATTGGGAACACCTGTAAAGAATGTTGACAACTTCGAACGTAATTTATGCTGTACTTTACATGCCTTATCAAATTACTTACAGGCTGTTACCAGATGCTCAGAAGCGATTTCTTCGGTTTTAGACATAGTAGTGAAAACCCACATACTATTTTTGTCTTACTAATTACGTTGCTAATTTTCTGAACCCAGTACTCTCTCCTGAGAGTCTGTAACGGTTTATTTGGTAAAGCCCTCAAAGCCACTGTCACAAATACTTAGTACCATAGTGCACAACGTGTCCACAACAAAATATTTTTGATCAAAATTATTTTATAGTGCCACGCCCCTTTTGACTAATTCGGCTTAACACAGAATACTTCAGATCTCAATAAGTAAAATTGTCTTGTGGCTATATTTCCTCTTCCGCCGGTCTGGGATGAGCAAGTCAACACACAGTCACAAGCAATTTTACAAGGTCTACAGTAGTAGTATGTACTGAGAAGTTAATTGTTTGAGTTACGCAAAGAGCAAGTGAATAAATATGCTTTAGAGACATGTCTTTGCTGTTGGTTATTGTGTATGATACTCAAATCTAAAATAATTCCAAATTACTACTGGTGTGTCGACTGTGTGGAGCATAACCCGAGTTTGGTAAGCAACACATGGAATGATACATAATGTAGTGAATGACATAAGGAGCTTCTGAATTATATCTGGAACTCAAAGAGTTTCTAAGGTAAACGTTATATTTTCTTCCGTGCCACAACCTCGTTGTATTAAGTAAAAATCGCTGTCGGTACTTTTCCAATTAATGTGGACGTTTGTACCTAAGACTATTTCAATAATAACAAAGCGAAAGTTAAAAGTAGCGTGAAAGTATTGTACACCATATACAGGCTCCAATGTTCACACAATTACCGTTACGGCGTACGACCGCAAATTGTAACTGTAAGAGAATTCCACAATGTTAATGTGGCAGTATACAATGAAACAACGTTCATTAATTTTTTAAGCAATGCTGAAAGAGGTTCTTAAAATTTTGTTTATCTTTACATAACATGTTCTTATAATTCTTTTTTCACAAATCGCAGTACAAAGATGGTTTGCTCAGTGATGACGTCTGTAGCGCACGTATGACACAACTTGTGTTGTACTGCGGTGAAAGAAACTCTTCGCTGCCTGCATTTAGTTTTTTTTTTTAGTGTTGTCGTACCACAGACGCTTTTCCACTCTCAACAATGACGACTGTGTGGCTGTGTGTAAATGGTAAATTGTGAAATTGATTAATTTTAGTTCAAACTGGCCCTCAAACAGGTTAAGTAAACGTTACAAATAGTTCTCAGTACGACACACTTAACTAACTCTGAAGGATGCTCGAAGAAATCACGGTATATCTTTCATCCACAACCACACGATTGCTTTGCAGATCACACTTAGGAGCATGATAGAGTCATTTTAGAGAGACCTTCGGACTATTACTCTACCGTTATACTCTCTAACCGCGCGTGGCAAAAATGAACACTTAAATCTTTCCGTACGTGCTGTGACCTCTCTTTTTTATTACGATTTTCATATCCCCTCTGTGCAGGCTCGGGATAGTGTAATATTTTCACGTTCAGAGGAGAAGTTAGGTGACTGACAATGAGTGAAAAGATGCTGCCGCAACGAATACCGCTTTGTTTTAGTGTTTGCCATCCCTAACTTGCTTTTCATACTCATAAAGTTTTCTACCCTATTTCGCAGTAATACAAAACAGGCTATACTTATTTGGAATTTTTCGGTGTTCTCCGTCAATCCTATCTGGTAAGGATCCCTTATCGCACATGTACCCTAGTAGAGTCTCTTTAGTGGACCTGTTCCATCTTCCACGTGTTCTGCCTATAAAGCTCAGTGTTTTACAATGGTCAGAATAATTAGTGGATCCGTTGACATGTCTTGGTTCTGAAGTACTGTTATTGGCAGAAAGAACTAAAATAGTTCGACATCATTATGTCGCTTCTACGACGTGGAAACAACAACACTGAGGTCACAGAGATAGTGGTAATAACGGAAAGTTGCGGCAGAGATGGTTGGTGTCCACTTGTGTTTACTCTACCAAATGAATTACACAAGCAGTTGGGTTCAGATAGCGTAGTGAGCAGGTAGTCAAATGCAACAACAACGTGAATTACCCGAAGCTATGGCGTGGAGAGCCATAGGAAGGTTGGAAGCGGGGCACCCACAGAAGGAGGTGGCTGCAGCTATTGGAGTGACCCAAAGTGTAATTTCCAGGACCTGGACGTGATTTCAGAAGACAGGAACCGTTAACAGAAGGCCAGGCCGAGGGCGTCCACGGGTAACATCAGCAAGAGCTGACCTTATCTCCGGTTAACAGCCCGTCAAGACAGGAATGTTCTCCAACGCAACCTCCAGGCAGCAACAGTACGCGTAATATCAACACATACAGCCCATAATCGCCTTCGGGAATGTAACATCTACGCAAGGAGGCCTATGGCGTGTGTATCGTTAAAACCACAACATGGTTTAGCCAACAGAAACTGGGTGGAGGAACACGGTATTGGAGTCGCAAAGCAAGGCACCGGGTGCTGTTCACAGACGAGTCAAGAATTTGTGTTCAGCCAGAAAATCATTGTTCCATTATATAGAGAAACGTGGAACTCGGAACAATGCTGCTTATGTGCTGGAAACATCACCATATCACGGTGGGGGACGAATGGTGTGGGCAGGAGTCAGCATTGGCGCCGCGCGGGATTATCCGAGCGGTCTAAGGCGCTGCAGTCATTGACTGTACGGCTGATCCCGGCGGAGGTTCGGGTCCTCCCTTGGGCATGGGTGTGTGTGTTTGTGCTTACCATAATTTAGCTTAAGTAGTGTGTAAGTTTAGGGACTGATGACCTAAGCAGTTCAGTCCCATAAGATATCACACACATTTGAACTTTTCAGCAGTGGCGGAAGTACGGGCCTCTACGCGATTCAGAAAAGCGCTTTGACTTCTCAGAGGTATAGAGATCCTTCGAGCATTTGTTGTGCCCTACGCTGTTGCCATAGGGGTGGGCTTCTTCTGATGGACGATATTACCCGTCCCCACAGAGCTACACTGGTGGGCAACATGGCTGAAGCTGAGGAAATTGAACGAATGGAGTGGCCAGCTTGTTCACCGGACTTAAACACGATTGAACGTATCTGGGATGCACTTGGCAGACGCATTTCATCCACACCAGCCCCTCCCACAACGATAGCAGAGCTGGATATTGCACTCATGGAAGAATGGCCAAATATCCCTCAACAAGAGATTGATAACATCATGCTGTCCACACCACGCAGTTGTCCAACTGTACTGGCCGCCCGAGGTGATCACACACCATATAAGAAGGCAACGAGAATGACTGTTTCACTATTATGATAGCCCCATGGTCCCTAGCTCTACGTAAACGCCTTGTACACCTCAAGTAGAGCTGAGACAGCAAAATATCATACTGCATGACACACAAATTACAATTTTAACCGATATCAGAATAAAATACCTTACCATATGTCAATTGTGTGAATATCTAACCTGATCGCACTATTGTTTTGAGCGCTGTAGTTGCTTTCCTCACAACATCAAGAATATGATCGCAGAATGAGATTTTCACTCTGCAGCGGAGTGTACGCTGATATGAAACTTTCCTGGCAGATTAAAACTGTGTGCCGGACCGAGACTCAAACCTTCGCCTTTCGTGGGCTAGTGCTGTACCATCTGAGATACCCAAGCACGACTCACGCCCCGTCCACAAAGCTTTACTTCTGCCAGTACCCCGTCTCCTACCTTCCAAACTTTACAGAAGCTCTCCTGTGAACCTTGCAGAAGTAGCACTCCAGAAAGGTAGGAGTGCTAGTTTTGCAAGGTACGCAGGAGAGCTGCTGTAAAGTTTTGGAAGGTAGGAGATGGGGTACTGGTAGAAGTAAAGCTGTGAGGACGGTTCGCGAGTCAAGCTTGGGTAGCTCAGATGACAGAGCACTTGCCCACGAAAGGCAAAGGTCCAGAGTTCGAGTTTCGGTCCGGCACACAGTTTTAATCTGCCAGGAAACTTTCAAGAATATGATCGTTTGCTTGAAGTGAGTGCCTCTGGTTCTAGTTTATTCTACGTACTGTCTGCTTCTTCTTCTCGACGCCTTCTGCGATGACCATGAAACCTTCTCTCTTGTAATACACCTTTTCTTCAAGATTCTTCAGCTCTTGGTAAATCCTTTTATGCGCCGACTTTCGAAACAAATCCTTTTTTCGAAATACTGGTAAGTTGCTGCATCAATAGTGAAATCTGTTTCCAGAGGGTTGCGAGTGCTTCTCGTCTCTGTCCGCGTCCTCTGTCTCAAAACACTGTCCCTGAAATCGTCGAAGCTTGTCCACTTTCCACCTCTACTACAACTGTTCTGCCTTCCAACAAATAAAATTTCCATTAATTTCCAGGAGTGCCACACCTATGAGGCCAGGAAACAACCCGGGAGAGTCTCTGAAAACACCTTGATGCTCTGGCGAAAAATGGGATTGACACGCGATTACATTTACTCAGCAAGAGATTTGTCACAGCCTCTGTCACCTCAGTTCTCCTACTTGCTACCTACATGAGGTAACCAACCCCAGAGGGAAGCTGAGTCGGTGAGCAGGCAGGATCTGGAGGGCAGTGGAAAGCAATGGCAAACAACCACTCTAGTTCTCCCAAGAAAACCCCATGGCTTTGCTCAAGTCAAAATGTTCCGGAGTTTCAAGTTTCAGTTGACATGTCCGGAGGGAACCAGCTTTTGAGAAGCTTCACAAACAATAAGTTGCTGGAAGGAGCAGCACCACATAGGAACACGGAGTGTAAGATTCATGTATGAAAAAAAATCAGATGTACTCAAGATAGAAGTGGGGATGATTGTTGTTGTTGTTGTTGTGGTCTTCAGTCCTTAGACTGGTTTGATGCAGCTCTCCATACTACTCAATCCTGTGCAAGCTTCTTCACCTCCCAGTACCTACTGCAACCTACATCCTTCTGAATCTGCTTAGTGTATTCATCCGTTGGTCTCCCTCTACGATTTTTACCCTCCACGCTGCCCTCCAATACTAAATTGGTGATCCCTTGATGCCTCAGAACATGTCCTACCAACCGATCCCTTCTTTTGGTCAAGTTGTGCCACAAACTTCTCTTCTCCCCAATCCTATTGAATACTACCACATTAGTTATGTGATCTACCCATCTAATCTTCTGCATTCTTTTGTAGCACCACATTTCGAATGCTTCTATTCTCTTCTTCTCCAAACTATTTATCGTCCATGTTTCACTTCCATACATGGCTACACTCCATACAAATACTTTCAGAAATGACTTCTTGACACTTAAATCCATACACGATGTTAACAAATTTCTCTTCTTCAGAAACGCTTTCCTCGCCATTGCCAGTCTACATTTTATATCCTCTCTACTTCGACCATCATCAGTTACTTTGCTCCCCAAATAGCAAAACTCCTTTACTACTTTAAGTGTCTCATTTCCTAATCTAATTCCCTCAGCATCACTCGACTTAATTCGACTAAATTCCATTATCCTCGTTTTGCATTTGTTGATGTTCATCTTATATCCTCCTTTCAAGACGCTATCCATTCCGTTCAACTGCTCTTCCAAGGCCTTTGCTGTCTCTGACAGTATTACAATGACATCGGTGAACCTCAAAGATTTTATTTCTTCTCCATGGATTTTAATACCTACTCCGAATTTTTCTTTTGTTTCCTTTACTGCTTGCTCAATATACAGATTGAATAACATCGGGGAGAGGCTACAACCCTGTCTTACTCCCTTCCCAACCACTGCTTCCCTTTCATGTCCCTCGACTCTTATAACTGCCATCTGGTTTCTGTACAAATTGTAAATAGCCTTTCGCTCCCTGTATTTTACCCCTGCCACCTTCAGAATTCGAAAGAGAGTATTCCAGTCAACATTGTCAATAGCTTTCTCTAAGTCTACAAATGCTAGAAACGTAGGTTTGTCTTTCCTTAATCTTGCTTCTAAGATAAGTCGTAAGGTCAGTATTGCCTCACGTGTTCCAGTATTTCTACGGAATCCAAAGTGATCTTCCACGAGGTCGGTTTCTACTAGCTTTTCCATTCGTCTGTAAAGAATTCGTGTTAGTATTTTACAGCAGTGACTTATTAAACTGATAGTTCGGTTATTTTCACATCTGTCGACACCTGCTTTCTTTGGGATTGGAATTATTATATTCTTCTTGAAGTCTGAGGGTATTTCGCCTGTTTCATACATCGTGCTCACCAGATGGTAGAGTTTTGTCAGGACTGGCTCTCCCACGGCCATCAGTAGTTCCAATGGAATGTTGTCTACTCCGGGGGCCTTTTTTCGTCTCAGGTCTTTCAGTGCTCTGTCAAACTCATCACGCAGTATCGTATCTCCCATTCCATCTTCATCTACATCCTCTTCCATTTCCATAATATTGTCCTCAAGTACATCGCCCTTGTATAGACCCTCTATATACTCCTTCCACCTTTCTGCTTTCCCTTCTTTGCTTAGAACTGGGTTTCCATCTGAGCTCTTGATGTTCATACAAGTGGTTCTCTTGTCTCCAAAGGTTTCTTTAATTTTCCTGTAGGCAGTATCTATCTTACCCCTAGTGAGATAAGCCTCTACATCCTTACATTTGTCCTCTAGGCATCCCTGCTTAGCCATTTTGCACTTCCTGTCGATCTCATTTTTGAGACATTTGTATTCCTTTTTGCCTGCTTCATTTACTGCATTTTTATATTTTCTCCTTTCATCAATTAAATTCAATATTTCTTCTGTTACCCAAGGATTTCTACTAGCCCTCGTCTTTGTAACTACTTGATCCTCTGCTGCCTTCACTACTTCATCTCTCAAAGCTACCCATTCTTCTTCTACTGTATTTCTTCCCCCATTCCTGTCAATTGTTCCCTTATGCTCTCCCTAAAACTCTGCACTACCGCTGGTATAATCAGTTTATCCAGGTCACATCTCCTTAAGTTCCCACCTTCTTGCAGTTTCTTCAGTTTTAATCTACAGGTCATAACCAACAGATTGTGGTCAGATTCCACATCTGCCCGTGGAAATGTCTTACAATTTAAAACCTGGTTCCTAAATCTCTGTCTTACCATTATATAATCTATCTGATACCTTTTAGTATCTCCAGGGTTCTTGCATGTATACAACCTTCTTTCATGATTCTTAAACCAAGTGTTAGCTATGATTAAGTTATGCTCTGTGCAAAATTCTACCAGGCGGCTTCCTCTTTCATTTCTCTCCCCCAATCCATATTCACCTACTACGTTTCCTTCTCTCCCTTTTCCTACTCTCGAATCCCAGTCAGCCATGACTATTAAATTTTCATCACCCTTCACTATCTGAATAATTTCTTTTATCTCATCATACATTTCTTCAATTTCTTCGTCATCTGCAGAGCTAGTTGGCATATAAACTTGTACTACTGCAGTAGGTGTGGGCTTCGTATCTATCTTGGCCAAAATAATGCGTTCACTATGCTGTTTGTAGTAGCTTACCCGCATTCCTATTTTCCTATTCATTATTAAACCTACTCCTGCATTACCCCTATTTGACTTTGTGTTTATAACCCTGTAGTAATCTGACCAGAAGTCTTGTTCCTCCTGCCACCGAACTTCACTAATTCCCACTATATCTAACTTTAACCTATCCATTTCTCTTTTTACATTTTCTAACCTACCTGCCCGATTAAGTGATCTGACATTCCACGCTCCGATCCGTAGAACGCCAGTGTTCTTTCTCCTGGTAACGACGTCCACTTGATTATTCCCCGCCCGGAGATCCGAAGGGGGGACTATTTTACCTCCGGAATATTTTACCCAAGAGGACGCCATCATCATTTAATCATACAGTAAAGCTGCATGCCCTTGGGAAAAATTACGGCCGTAGTTTCCCCTTGCTTTCAGCCGTTCGCAGTACCAGCACAGCAAGGCCGTTTTGGTTATTGTTACAAGGCCAGATCAGTCAATCACCCAGACTATTGCCCTTGCAACTACTGAAAAGGCGGCTGCCCCTCTTCAGGAACCACACGTTTGTCTGGCCTCTCAACAGATACCCCTCCGTTGTGGTTGCACCTACGATGCGGCTATCTGTATCGCTTAGGCACGCAAGCCTCCCCACCAACGCCAAGGTCCATGGTTCATGGGGGGAGGCGGGAGGATTTACATCGACATATTGGACTACGTAATATGAAGTGGACTGGCATGGGAAAATTTTCTTCGGGTGGCCGTATGGTATACCATTCTGGACAAGAGAACAACAGAAGTAAAGGAGTGGCCGTCATAGATAGTGACAGAGTACAAAACGCCATAATGAGATGCAAGTATAAAAGTGATAGAACTATGTCGACCAGATTTCAAGGTCAGCCCCTTAACACCACAATCATTTAAGTTTATGCGCGAACCACCAATGCTGAAAAGGAAGTTATTGACCATTTCCATGAAGATTTACAAACAAACATGACTGCTGTCCACACAAAACAGAATGTCGTCTTCATAGTTGGAGATTGAACGCTTGAGTTGTAAATCAAATTGTAGACTGTGTAACAGGAAAATTTGATCATAGTTCAACAAATGAAACACGATCAAGACCCCTAGGACTCTGCCAAGACATTTCATTGCTTATTACTAACACACTGTTCCAGCTACCCAAACGACGCCTATATCCTTGGACTTCGCCAGACGGCCAACACAGAAGTCTAACAGATTACATATTTTGAAAATGGTGGAATTCCAGCAGAATTGTTCAAAGTGTAAGTAGGCTGTTTATGTTTTCTTATTGGCAACGTTACGTAGCGCTCTGTATGAAAATCACTGGCTGTGCTGTGTGCAGTCTGTGGCTAGTGTATTGTTATAATCTTTAATGATGTATTTTGTACCTTAGTAATTGTATTCTTGTGTTATAAAATTGTAATTGACACCGGTTCAGTAATTTAAGTAACTTGTAAGCATTCATTTCACTGCACACGTTTCTGTTGGTCATAGTATATGGACAATATGTGAGAAGTTGGGACTGTTAGTGTTTGCACGTGTGTTACTAATTCAGCAAGAGACTGGATAACAGCATTGCTGGTTCTAAGGACAATTCCAAAAACTTTGTGAGTGCACAAGTGGTGGTTATGGACTTGCTATATTAACTGCAAGACTCTTCAATAGTGATTGTGCACCCGCACAGTCAGAACAGATGGCTGCTGGCCATCTCTACAAGGACTACAGTGGGTCTGCATCTCTGATGACCCACCAATACCATTATCTCTACAAGGACTGCAGTGGGTCTACTCTGTGATGACCTACCTACGTTTCAAAAGTCGTTGGAAGTAATACAGTGAAAGTGCTGCATTCACTATGTCAGAAAAACTGAAGCACTCAACAGTGGCCAGAAGACTGGAAAAGATCAGAATTCACCCCGATCCTCTACACCCCGATAGCTGAGTGGTCAGTGTGACGTATTGCCGTCTTGCAGGCCGGAGTTCGATTCCCGGCTGGGTCGGGATTTTCTCCGATCAGAGACTGGGTCTTGTGCTATCTTCATCATCATTTCATCCCAATCCGGCGCGCAGATCGCCCATTGTAGTGTCGAATGTAACCTGCACCAAGGCGGCCGGTCCTGAACCGCAAGGAGCCCCCCGGCAAATGACGCCAAACGCTCATTTCCAGTTTACCCTGACCCCGAAGAAGAGAATTAGTAAAGCTTGCTAAGACCTTCGAGCAATCTCATACTAGCGTAGAAAATCGTAAAAAATAGATTTCGATCTAGAGCAAGGACTACCGAAAGAGCCAGTAGGATTTCGTAAAGGAAGAGAAACAAAAATCTGATTTCCAACATTCGGTGGATTATGGAAAAGGCAAGAGAATCGCAGAAAGACGTGTATCTCTGCTTTATTGATTATGCCAAATCTTTTGACTGTCTCACTCACAAATTATGGGAAGGATTCAAATATATGGGAGTACTAGATCACCTCATTCGTCTCATACGGAGATCACACTCTGACCAAGTAGCCACGGTAGGAACTGTGTATGGAACGGAAAAATAGACCAAGATTCAGAAAGGTAAGGCTGCATGTTACCACCTTACTTATTCAATTTGTACGCAGAGCACATTATGAGGAGTATTGGGCTGTATGAAGAAGAAACCGAAATTACAGTAGATGGGATAAAAAGGTCTTAGACACGCAGATGATACTATAATGTTGGCAGAAAGTGTAGAAGAGTTAAAGACTCTCTTGCTGAAGGTGAAAGAAAAAAGTGGGAAAGCTGGTCTTAGGCTGAATGTTAAACGAAAATTTCGCGGTATATAGGATGAGAAACAATGGAGGTAGTGTCATCGTTCGGTTATCTCGGTTTCCAGGTACAAGCTGATCGTGACTGCAGCGGGTGACTGCAGCTGCGAAATCAGTAGACATTTGCTGCTTGGTAGAGAGGCAATGTCAAACCTTAACAAGATTTTAAGAAGTTTAGATGCGACATTCGCAACAAAGCTCCAACAGGAGACATCTTCTGCTTGGTACAGCGAAGCTCCAACAGGAGACATTTTCTGCTTGGTAGAAAGGCAATGTCGAACTATGAGAAGGTCTTAATGAGTAGAGTGGACAGAAGAACTTTCAGAAAATTTTAAGGAGTAGAGACATGACTTTAGCAACAAAGATCCGTATTGTAAGGGCTATGGTCCATGGACTGCAAAGAGAACAAATAGGTCAACAGTAGAGAAAATAAAACCAGATTGCTTCCAGCATGGTCTGACACTGAAACAAAAGCTGACTACATTGGAGACATCTTGAGAAGACATGATTCACGGGAAAAAAACACTAAGGCGAGGGAAGACCGAAGGCACTACAGGAAGAGGACCTAAGAGGATGAGATGGATCGATGGCCTCAAGACGTTATGGGTTCCAATCTGGAAAGCCTACTGGAGAAAGAGCAGGACAGAAGAAATTGGCGTGCTTTGGTTCAGGGATTCACGGAGAGTCGGAACCGACAAAACGAACAGAGCGAGAGAGAGAGAGAGAAAGCCATACCTGTCCATCTGGACACACCCGAGTCCCATCGTTACACTGAAAAAATAAGATTACCAATTCATAAAACATCTTTCTTTACATTTTACTAATGTAAAGCTATGTAACAATAAAGGAAATAAAACAAAATTAAAACGGATAGATTTGTATAACATATATCTCTGATATATTAAATTGATGAGACGACGTTGTGTGATCTTGAAAGCTAAAAATGTGCCTGTTATGTTATTTACTCTTACGTTCCTTATCATAAATTGGTACTCACAGCAACAGGGCATTAATAGTTATATAGCTAGTTCATTGCAACGGCATTTATCAGTTGCTTTATAGAGTAACACTTGTGTTTAACTTCGGATCTTGTGGGTGGGGAGCGCATTACCACAAAGTGATTTATTAAAAGTTAAGCATGGTATATCCCGTAATTCGGCAGTTACTTGAATATTCGTTATACGGTATGTAAATTATTTCTCACAAAATACAAAAATGCATAAATAGCTGTGTGTGTCAGTGACCCATCTGATATCTTTACAAGAAAATCAAAGGATGAACCTGAAAATGAGCACAGGGAACGTGGAAAGGCATAGTACAGTGTAATTCAGCATAAGTTCAGTCTTAAATACTACCAATTCATCATTATGGTTAACACAGCAGTGATAGTGTGACAGTAAAGCTCAACAGGAATTGTTCGCAGTGGCTGGATAGTGACTGTCATTTTAAGTATGTCGCAGTTTTCGCTTGATGAATTTATCTATAGTAATAACAGATCTGTGAAACCTCATGTGTGCCTGTTTGTTTTTAAACATGCTAATCTCCGAAACTACTACATGAATTTTCACAGGGTTTTCGCAAGTAAGTTGAGTTTAGTTCGGGGCACCGCATAGCTAGTGGCTCATCAAATTCGGCACACAGAGAAAAAGGTATTGTGATTTTGAGTTCTCCTCTTCTCTATCTCTCTCTCTATCTGAACTCGCTAGCCTTCAAAACTGTTACAGGAATTTTTATGCGCTCTTACATCAGTGTATCCAGGGGAACCGTTCAGTTTATATTTCATCAAAACTGGATCACAAGGATAAACGATGCTCATACATATTGCAGAAATATATCTATGTACGTACGTATGTATATACGTACCACGTCTCCTCTGAAACCACTGTGCCTCTTTCAAGCAAACCTGGTACATGTATATTCGTAACACTTACTGTCTGTCAAAGAACCGCTGTGAGGGTAAGAATCAGCTACATACCACAGGGGTGGAAGTGGGGGTGAATAAAGAAGTGTAGGCCACGACACTCAATTACCAAACTTGATTCAACCAGTATCTGAGAATGAGAGAACTTAGTGACTGGAAACAATCTTTTACTCCCTGACACCCTCACATAATGATGAAAGGAGAAACGTTTAGCGCTCACTACATTTTCGCTTTTCATTTCCGCCTCGGAGATGACGTTTCAATGTATTACTTCTTTAATACCAGCTATACTCGTAACACAGACATACAGTGTTCACTTACGTCCTGACCGTGTCTGCAAAATTATATATAAAGGAAAAGGTGTAAACATGAACATCAACTTTCGTTTTTGACTTAATGGTATATTCTTTTGTAAAAATTCTACATTTTACATCTTTATTAACAACTATAACAAGTTTAAGAAATGGTGAGAGGCGAAACAATGATTAGTATCAATTACTCCCATTCGCAAAACAAAGATTTACAAATAGCTTGTGAAATGGAACTTAAAAAAGAGGATGCAAATACGAGCATCGTCCAAATGGTGCAAGAAATCTTATGAAACATTTTAGTGAAATGGGTTAAAACAATGTAAAATAGTTGACTAGTCTACAAAAAGTATCTTTCGTACATTAATGCATGAAATCTGAAATTATTTACAGTTATCGCAAACATATATGCTCCTTCAGCGCCAGCACAATCTAAGTGTGCCCACATTTGGCACCTAACACATTTAATACACAACTCTCCTCTCCTGTCTTGAGAGAACTTTTCATCTCAAAAGATGCAACTTGCATCGCTTGAGTGTGGTGTATCCCCAACGTTCATATAAAGGTCATAATGGCTGTCTACAAGGTGGGAACTGCCGAAGCCTCATGAGTCCCATGATGAATCAGACAGCTTTGTGAAACAATTTTTTTTAAGGTCTTTGGATTTAGCACCTCTGTCCGCAGGGCGGCTCTAACCCGAGGGAAACTCAGCGACCTCTTCTTGGTAGTGCTTTTGTCAAGCTACTTTGTCAACTGATCTTTGTATGGCGTTCCAGTGATGAGCCAGGCCGTTGCGGCTTTTCGTCTCCGCGTTGTGGTTCTCTTCTTTATGTTGGGGACAGGAGTTGTGTAGAATGGTTAAACTGCATTTCTTGAAGTTCCTGGAGAACTTCCCAGTGTTTTAATGGCTTCATCAACTGGTATAACTAGAGCTTGATGTTCATCAGGATAACTCGAAGAAGAAACAGATCATGTTGATGGTCGAGAATAGAAGCATGTGATTCAGAAACATTACGTGTATGTTCCACTGTGGAGCAAGTTTTCCTGCAGCCAACTCAACAGCCATGAAATCAGCGTCGGTGAATATTCAATAGTTCATAGGGTATAATACATTTTCTTTGAATCCATTTGTTGCTATCTCAGCTTATTGGGTACAAAGGCAGGCTTGGCCATAAACCTCCATAACGTCATAAGTTCTTAGAGGACGCTCATTGTGATGCAACCATACTCTCACTGCCTCGCAGTAGTACTTTTAAAGAAGTCTCATCAACGCCTCATCTAGGCCGCAGTTTGTGGCTGTAATGTGGACGAAGTGAGACGGTAGTCACGTGGTGTTCTTTCTCCAAGTCAATCACACCTGGATTTGGAACTTGCCTATAATGACCATCCAAGATGTGGAGAACACGCCTTTGTTCAGTCAGACATGTTCTCTCAATGAAGTGAACGAGCCATTCAGTGAACAAATTGTTTTGAACCCATTCTGGAGGATGGGCTCTACCAATTTCACTAGGGGACCAGCGTCTCATTAGCACCTGGGACATGTCGGTTCTAGGGAAAATTATCACTGGCGTGACATAATGTCCAGAAGCGTCCATACATGCGATAACTATGATTGTAGCCACTCTTCCTGCAGACGTTGAAGCTGCAATTTGTCTCTTCCTTGTCATCACTATCACCTTTGGAATTTTGTTTTGCACCATGGACAGGCCTCTCTCACCTATGTTATACACTCGATCTGCTGGATGTGGGTGTTTGTTGAAAGCCAATAAATCGAAGAAAACCATCACATTCTCCTTATTGAAGCCTAAGGCTCTTAAGTTCCACAAGCTTTATGAATTGATAGCTGATCCTTGTGTCGCCGTGATTTCCCTAACTCACTCCAGGCAAATGCCGGGATGGTTCCTCTGAAAGGGCACGGCCGACTTCCTTCCCAATCCTTCCCTAGTCTGATGAGACCGATGACCACACTGTCTGGTCTCCTTCCCCAAACCGACCAACCAACCAACCTTGTGTTGCCCAAGCTCGGCCTCCTTCACCTCCTTTGAAAGAGGTTGTCAGGCTATTTCTCTGGGCAAGTAAAAATATCATTCTTCTCATATCAGCCAAAGTGCACCCAAAGAGTTTTGCTCCATCTCTGGAAGATTAGAAACTAGCGGTCTTTCGGGATCTGCGTTTAAAATTGGTTTCCTTCCCAACAACAGCCAGGTTGTCATTATAAGTACATTTCTGATGTTAGTATGATGTTGCACTGCCCAGGGCCTGTAATGATGAAGGACCCGTTTGACAGGCATATTGTATAAAGAAGTGGAAGAGAGAGCACCACTAAATTCTACAATCCGTATACATTGCATACACACAGAAATGACTGTTACATTGTACTTACGGAGCCAAATGAGTAAATTGCGTATTTTCCAGTGAGAAAGAGCATTGGCTAACAGTCTTCGCTACATTAGGTTACGTAAACTGGTGTCGCTCTGAGCTAGAATTTATGGTCAGCGACTAAGTGTAAGGTCAATGTGTTGGATGCGGATTTTGCAACTGTGAAATATTTTCCTACATTATAGAAGCTAATATTAAATTTGAACTAATACTGTGAAAATTTTGTACTTGGATAGATACGAATGAAGTACTTGATAGCCATATCTAGGCTCAAGTAAATTAAGAAAGGCAGCGCGTTTTTGTAATCAAGTAACGTCTTCATCAATTACTTTAGTTTTAATGTAATCTACGAGTAATCGCTGATGTTTGATATTAACATGAAAAGGATTCCGTAGACAGGGAAAGAACCTGTTCTTGGGGAACTACTTCTGTAGTGACCAAAAGGTATTAAATGATCTTCAACCATATGTGTTCCAGCAGCGGTATGAATAAAATGATAGTAATAATGACGGTAATAATCGAATTATCCGGTAACTTCACACTTCACAGTGGATTTTCTCGAACTAAGAAATTTGCTGAATTAGTGAAAATTTCAAAATGGCTTCACATCGAGGCTATGATGCCTACAAGAGTCTTTACATGCTGATGACAAGAGAATAGCATAACCCCCGGTCTGAAGCTTGCTTCTACTTAACCTTGAATATACTCGCATTTTTTACACCTTGACTAATTTTGTAAGCTAAGCACATCATCCGTTTCAGCCCACTCCTGGGACTGGGAAATATGGCCACAATGATCTGGTGGAACTAACTATCGCAAGGTGCAATGCGTGGGTTCGGGCATTTACTTTCAAGAGGCACAAACAGATTTATTTTACCTCTGATAACCTCAAGAGAAAGACGTTATAATCCAGAATCCGCATTAAAGATCACTTTCCTTCATTACCAACTGGGCAGAGACCGTTTACGTTGGGATATGACATAGCGGAAGGCATGGTAAACAGAAGTACAGTCACCAATAAACTTACTTACATTAGAAAATTTTACTTTATTTGATGAATCGCTAGCCATTCAAAGGAACAGGGCTCTTACTTTACTTGTACTTGATTGAACTAGAGATGTTGAAAAATTTGGTGCTGGACTGTGTTTCGAATTCGTATCTCCTCTTTCGAGGATCTGAATCTCTCGGAACAGTATAGTTCAATCATTTCGTTCCCTTTACCAAGACTTCAATCTTCTCTAGGTCTCGTCCAAAGGATCCAGTACAAAAATATTCATAATTTCATTTTAAGCCCTATCAAGTACACACCCACCTGCCAGTGAAAATTAACGTGCATTTTTAAAGTCTGTTCATGTGTTGCCAACAATTTCAATAGCTGTCATTATTTCTGGTCAAACACGCACACAGCTTACTGTTGGTGAGTAAGCAACTCATACTTAAGCTATATTCGTGGATGCACGATAGGTGTGCACTTCGATTCTCGCTTAGGCACAATAGTTTGAATCCTTATTTTAGATTCAAACACCTAGCAGCCCTTAATAAAAACCGATACGTAATGTTTGATTTTTCTTAGTTAACAATATGATTACGTCTTAGGTTCGTATATCCATCACAGAACTTCACATCATGCACTTCATCTTTAAATGCATGCACACTCAGTTACTTCAGAATGGAGGTATATCAGACATCTTTCGTGGTTATCTAACAGGGACGAAAGGGTCTTGATAGGACTCCCGGTTTATTACAAAAATTGTCGTCTTTTAATTTCAAGTTTAAATGTGGTTGCTGGTATTGGCAAAAATTTCGGTAATTCATGACTCTCCATGGCTCTGTCATCGATATGATGTGATTAGATTAGATTAGATTACGTTAGATTAATTCTTGTTCCACAGATCATGAATACGACATTTCGTAATGATGTGGAACGTGTCATTTTAATGAAAGATACCATGATTCAATTTCTTTACAACAATTTTTTACACACACTCTCCCTCTCCCATTCTTCTCTATCTCTCTCCCTCCCTCTCTCTCTCTCTCTCTCTCTCTCTCTCTTTCTGTCACACACACACACACACACACACTCACACACACACACATTCTTCTTTTATTCTTACTTGTTTTTGTGATCGACTATCAGCGAGGCACGAAAACACCTGTGAATGAGTTTCTTAGTTTTGAGTACTTACGAAAGAAATATAAAACAACTATGAGAGTTACTGATTTATGATGCTTAGTTTGCAGTCAGTTCTGAGTATTATTAGTAACTACGCTCCAGTCCCTAAACCTAGTTACAGAAATGCGAGTCAGATGCATTACGTATTCCAGGCTGTAGCAGCTGCGACTTGGAGACACCAGCTATGGTCACTTCCCAGACCGCTGTAGCATCATATCGTTTCGTCTTCTTCCTGCTGGTACTGTAACTGAGACTTGGCAACAAGGCGACGTATGTTTGGAAACTTTGTGATCGACGAGTTATTTCCTGGTGTGCACGGAATTAAGCCTCAAAGTTCACTTGATTTTACCTGTCATTCCCATTGAATAATCTGAGTTAGCATCATATCGTTTCGTCTTCTTCCTGCTGGTACTGTAACTGAGACTTGGCAACAAGGCGACGTATGTTTGGAAACTTTGTGATCGACGAGTTATTTCCTGGTGTGCACGGAATTAAGCCTCAAAGTTCACTTGATTTTACCTGTCATTCCCATTGAATAATCTGAGTTATTATCGCTGGAGGTGTAACAAAAGGTTGTAAATTTACGGTTTTCGGCCCAGGAAAATCGTTGCAGCTGGAAATCGCAACTAACCTCGTCCTTTAAATAGCGGTTTACGAGTTCTATCCACTATTGACCTCGTAAGCGGAAGCCGAGGCACATACATCCTTGCTAGCTCTGTGGTAACGTGCTGACTTGTGAAAAAGTGTCAGATATGATTTGCAGTTCCAGTCTCGCTGACTGTAACATTTTTATCCCTTCCGTGAAAGAGGTACAAACAGTCAGATCAAGCATCATTAAGGAAATCGCAAGAAAATACTTTCGGCTCATAGTGTAATGGTGAAAAACTTACAATTCTGCACAACAGGTAACGCCTCTTTCCGCTGATGACAAGCAAATTTTGGGTTTTTAGAAATACAAAACTATATTTATGAAATGTCACATTTCCATACCTCTTGAGTATGACACAGCATACCATTTAAACACAGACCCAATCAAAATCCAATTGAGTAGTATTTTACTAATTCATGTCGATAGAGGCACTTTGTGTACAGATACTCCTTTTTATTAAAACAGACTTCCGTAGTAAGCTTATCGTCGGTAGTTTTATCTCATTTCTTATAATACAGTGCACAATTTTCGTAAGGTTTTTTTTGGTGTTGTTAAAACAACAGTAGACGTGAGAGTGAAATTAATCATTAAACATACATGCGAATTCTCTAATGTTGTCTGTAACAGTCTGACAATGCACATGCAGTTTATTGATTACATGCACGTAGAAAACTTGTTCTGAGCTAAAGCTGTCAAACAAGGTTTGAAGAAGAATAAAATGCCGCTAGCACACGACAGCTAATGTAGAAAATACTTTTCTGACGTATTTTGGCACGATGCGCTCTCCCCATACATAATACAAAAACTTCGAGATGTATCTGCTGCCTGGCTGTCTATTAAACCTGAAAAGAACAAAATGTCGCAGAAGTTAGCCCTTTTTCCACATGCGACTATTTTGGGTTCAGAAGTGTAGGGAATTATGTTCAAAGTTCTAGTAGATTGATAACTTCAGCTGACAGCAGAATTGCGTTTTAAAAAATGTAGCAGTAAAAGAATTCGAACTCGCGACATCTTATCTACAGAGCACGACAATTACCTTCATGCTACTAGTGACAGATAGCTGCAACAGCCCCACAGCCCAACAACAATTCCTCCAGAACTTCTAAAATCCACAACGCTGTGAGATAATGCATATGGCTGAGTCTAGACTTCTGAGAAGAAGAGTTACAGTTTTTCTTTTGGACTGCACGACGTTTTCTACAAACAGATAGCGCAATAGAATAGCTCAAGTGGACAGAAACACTTCCTCTTTAAATTTCTGCATCCTACACGGTTGGCAGCTCTGTGTAGGTTGCAGTTACGTGATTTTATCTCGGTGATTACAAAATAGAGTCGAATGTCTGCACTGGGTAGCCGAGGCAGCTAGTTTATGGTGATTCGGCCAACCATGTAAATGAATTTACTGAACATGCTGAAAATTAATACAGGGAGCCTGTGTGTCAGAGTTCTCATCCAGTGTTGCGCAAGGGCGTTACGATAGAAAAATGAGGCACAGAAAAGAGGATATGTTGGTCTGTTAGACTGATGATAGGTTCTTATACCTAAGGTCTGTGTTCGATTCCAACTTCTGTCAATGCTTTTAGATAGGGAGAGACACATTCCATTGTCTTCTGGCTACACCAAGAGAAGAAGACATAATGGCATTGTGGTCTGAAATTCACATTAAAGATGATATTCCATTCCTACCAAGTAGACATTAGGTTGGAAGTCTGGAATGGCGACATGTTGAAACTCTATCATCAGTAACCCTTCTTATATTAGTTATTTATTTCTAGTGACGAAACAAACGCTATGTAGGGTCACAGGACACTTATTCCACCTTTTATCTGAGGATCTGTATGTCGATAAAATTAGTTCTCAACTGGGAATTCAACAGAGACTGCCCTTAACGTGGAATTTGATCCCTTCGTGACAATACAGCTCGGCTACAATTTCTTGTTTGTTCAAAACCGCAGATTCCTCAACATCTCCACATATTACGTAAGAATGGGTTCGAATCCTGGCCCGACACTAAAGATTTCATTATATATTATCAAGCTCTAGCATGAGAACACCTATCTGTTGGTGGATAATAATTTTGTTTCTTAATGTATTTTCATTCGTTGTCAACACAAACGATATCTGACGTTTTTGACTCCCAGTGAGACACAGAACTATTTGCGAGATGACTGTAGGTTCAAGATGTTATTCCGAGCTGCTGGTGGAGAAAAATTCGATATCTGACGTCTTTTTGTGTGTAGCCAACAACGATATGTGGGGGGCTCTATTCCCAATGAGTACTGAACTCTTCGTCATATTATTGCTAGTTCTAACATGCTCACATGTCCCTGCTGGTGCAAACAAACCCACATTTAACGTTCGTTTTCTCTAGAATATAACAGCGTTAGGTGCCGGTTTGGAGTCCTGGGAAGAAAAAAATAATGTTTCGTCTCGTCATTTCAGTTAAAACATCTAGCTACTGCCGAGAAAATCCGACATGTCACAGTTGACTGTGCTTCGATATCAACACAAAGCTTCACCTCACGGCGTTTCAAGTAAGTTACTTGTGAAGCAGCAATATTGAACATCTCTAGCAGTTCGTTAACAGAGACAATAGATGCTGGGTAGGAATTCGCGTCCGTTAAAAATGTTTGCGTTATGTAATTTAAAGTTAATATTTGCTGATTGATACTATCACTCTCTGTATGCCTAATCATGAATGACTGTTAGTTTCCGTCAGTCACGAAATCTTTGCTTAGTCTGCATGACCTGGGTTTGAATCCATACGCAGAACGAGGCGGTTCGTCATGTCATTTGAGGCTCATGCATATTCTCAACTAGCTGCTCGTGGATAACTTAATTTTTAATGTCATTTTGTGTTAAATAATAAGCACGGTATGTTACTGTGAAGAGGAAATCATGAATATGACGAACTTACTAAGTGCATTACGTATCTGACGTAATAATGAGAGTGGTAACATTTCAGGTATGTCATTTATTGTAATAAATGTGACCTTACAAGCCTTAATGACAGTCGTATCTGTGATAAGGTGTCCCCTGATATTTATAGCATCGTGGTATTACTTTACATCTTGAGGTACTGCGATATAGAGCGGTGTTTTCTAGTGGTGACTTGTCGGAACCATTTTCAATAGTCAAACGACTGTACCAAGGAGCGATTAGAAGACCTGCTAGACAGCTGCGCTATGCGGGTTGCATGCGAATCAGGCGAAATGCAATTCAGGTCGTTCTGATACTTTTGAACATGACTGTACCTGTGACAATTTGAATGTACTTAAAACCGTTATTCACTCTTGAGTAATCTCTGAGCACTCAATCAGCACTCAATCCTTGCATTATTACATGTGGGCCAAGAAATTTTCTGCAAGTCAGTCTGCGAAGCACATAAACAGCTGTCTCCTTAATTACTCTATGATGCGCCTTTACCGAATCTCAGATATGCCTGATAATATTTCGTTAATGTAACCAGTATTTCCTACGACAGCTGTTGCTGTAAGTAGCATGAATCTGTGTATGATTTCATTCGTGTCTTGTAATATCTATATTCTAGAGGTATATTGTTCAGTCTTTAAAGTTGAACTTCCGCCACTTTACCTGCACTACGTGCAGCTGATGCCATAGGTTTAATCATATTTTTTTATTTGTCACTCTTTTAGGCTCTCATTCGTCCTTGTGGATTCCAGTGTGCGTTGGTCAGGCGTAATATTTGACAATACACTTTTACATCTGTCTGCCACGGTACGCTTTTTGACATTCGATGGTTTTAAGAATATTAGCTCTAATAATGCAGGCGTCATTTCCATTTTTTTATCCCGAACTCTTATTGTATTCTCAGTTAAACTTCCTGGGTACTTACCTAACATATATGGTTCATTGCTACTGACTCGTTATGTTCATTACTGTAATGATCAACGTAGTCAGTAAGAGCATCTGTTCCTCATCTTCTGCTTCTTCTACGTGTTCACTTTGCCTACTTCCATAGTACGGGACAGCACTGTCGGTTTTTGTCTTAAACGTTTTCGTGAAATGCTGATCTCGTTGCAAATACCCAAACTTTATCAATTGTAGTTCCGTCGAAAAGCCTTTAGCGACTCGATAACTTTGCGCTCTGCAGCTTTATGCAGAACTTTGAGCCGTTCTCGAAGTAGTTTATAACTTACATACGCTTTGAGACTACTGATGATGACGGGAGTAAAGCGTCATAGCTATCGCCTTGATGTACCCATGCATATGTTTTAGTTTTAAGTTGACTTAAGATTTCTCATTGACACATATTTCACGTTGCTGTAATTCTAGCACTCAACAGCTCAACATTTGTAGCCCCTGCCTCGATAAGACTTTCGAGTGTCATTAATTTATCGTTGATTTTCTCGATTTTTCTGTCAAATAGACGCTTGTACTTTGCACCTCTGAATGGGTGTGCGATGCATGAGCAAATTTGTTCATAATCTACAGTATGCTTATACCGTTACGTTTTGATACACTGACAATATGCAGAATCTCATTAAAGTTTCATCTACATCACGCCCCTTTCATTTCCCCAGTTTGATCTATAACCAGAAAATTCCACATACGGCAACGAGTTCATTGGATGACATGTCAGTTCTTATATGTAATTAGTAGATATTCATTAAATTCAGATTGTGCTACTTATAGCGATATAAGGTTCGCGTTATCAAACTGCTTCGGAATCCTTGAATACGTGTGGCTCAGATGAAATACATTGACTTGCGTATGGTGACCAAAGCTGAAATATCTGAGGATCTCGTCATGATTTTCCACTGCGACATCGTTAAATTCAGTATGGTGTTCCATTTTACTTTTTCTGGTGGTGGAAATCAATACTTTCGCAAAACATGTGGTATGTTACTCTCTCAATTCCATGCCAAATCTCCTGAAATAGCTGATATTTTTGCTGAAACAGAGTTTTTGAAGAAGTATATACATGCTCAAAATGGGCTCCCTCAGGGTGAGTGAAGTGTTAGAACTAAATTAGTTTTCCCAGAGCCCGAAGACTTAGTAACCTAAGCACATGCGATATAGGGAAGTAATGAGCCATTCGTCTTGTTCGTCTGTTTTCCAACTTCATCATTGCAGCGCGAATCTCTTACTGCAGAACCATTGGGGTGAGGTATACAATGGAATACAGGGTGTTTTATAGACTCTTATGTGTAGTTAAGTACATAAAAAAACTTAAATAAGGTCTTAGTTCAGTGTCCACATCTGGTAATGCTGAATCATACGATTCCACGTCCGTCGGCGAACAACATACATCGTAGACGAGCTATAGTTTCTTACGATGGGCGGAGAGTTTGGAGAGCGATCTCCAGTAGATTACTCCGCAATATATGGTAGAATCGTTTGACATTACTGCCATCTTTGTCGCTATTCTGGCTCATGCTGTATTGCATAGCTGACATTCACTAACTGCTAAAAGTCTGCTCCTGTAGCTTTATGCACTCCCTGTTGTTAAATATTCTTACTGTAACAGAGTAGCCCCCTACAGAGATCGCATTCTCATCGAGTATCGTCGAGGGAGGGAAAACGGTTGTGTGGAATACCGCCGAAACATGCCCTGATGCATCACATAGTGACGCTATTTATCCGTGGAGAACATTACTTTAACGTCACTAAACTGAGCAGTGGCACCCGTACTTTACGGATCTCCCTGCGTCTGCCGCCACTAGCAGCCGTAATGGCGCTGTAAGCCTGAAGACAATCCAAATTAAGGAACTAAACCGGTTGCCAACGAATAAAATAGTGGTGTTACGTTCATTTCAGGTGCTCGCTGCTGCAAGCAATTCACCTCACCTGTAAGAGAAACGCGCATGATTAGAAAGACTTACTTGCTTCTCTTTTTCTTTTGCTCTATTCATCACCATCGGCCTTAGTACTTACACAACCCTTTTTCTCACAGATGGGTGAACTATTTATCGATCTCTGGGTATAAATTTATCTCGAGCTCTACTATTATGTTACATAAGTCCGCCTCGAAAGCTGAGTGTCCCCGGCAAGGTAGCTCAGCGTGTTCAGTCGGGGGGTTAACTGCCTTCTGTAATAAAAAAATCTGAGTCTATGGATCAACGATGAAATTGAACAAGCGTCATGGGACGTCCGCCTCGAACAAATACAACGAACCATTAACGAACCTCAAAAAAGAGTGGAAAAAAAAGAACATTGGTTAGCGCAACAGAATTCCATGCAAAGGGGCCTAAGTTCTTCCCGGCTGGGACGGAGATTTTCTCGCCTTAGGGACTGGGTGCTGTGTAGTCTTCATCATTACTTCACCCCCATCGACGCTCAAGTCGCTGCAGTTGCGTCAACTAAAAGGCTTGCAACAGGCGACCCGTCTACCCGACGGGAGACCCTAACCAAACGATGGATGAGACGTGGATGCCATCTTTCAATCCAGAAACAAAGCGCCAGTCAGCTCAATGGAAGCACACAGATTCACCGCCACCAAAAAAATTTCGGGTAACCACCAGTGCTGAAAAAATGATGGTGTCCATGTTCTCGGACAGCGAGGACGTAATCCTTACCCATTGCGTTCCAAAGGGCACTACGGTAACAGGTGCATCCTACGAAAATGTTTTGAAGAACAAATTCCTTCCTGCACTGCAACAAAAACGTCCGGGAAGGGCTGCGCGTGTGCTGTTTCACCAAGACAACGCACCCGCACATCGAGCTAACGTTACGCAACAGTTTCTTCGTGATAACAACTTTGAAGTGATTCCTCATGCTCCCTACTCACCTGACCTGGCTCCTAGTGACATTTGGCTTTCTCCAACAATGAAAGACACTCTCCGTGGCCGCACATTCACCAGCCGTGCTGCTATTGCCTAAGCGATTTTCCAGTGGTCAAAACAGACTCCTAAAGAAGGCTTCGCCGCTGCCATGGAATCATGGCGTCAGCGTTGTGAAACATGTGTACGTCTGCAGGGCGATTACGTCGAGAAGTAACGCCAGTTTCATCGATTTCGGGTGAGTAGTTAGTTAGAAAAAAAATCGGAGGCCTTAGAACTTGAATTCACCTCATAAGTTTAACCTACAACCTGCCGAGTAGCAAAATGTAATTATTACGAGGTAGATCAGTACTTACACGCTTACATTTCAGACCCATTAGTTAGTTATAGTACAGTGAAGTCACGTGCTTGGAGGCACGAAGCACGAGGCACGAGGCACGAGGCTCGCGGGAACTTGGGTACACGCGGTCTCGCAGGGGGGGTGGGGGGGGGGCGCTTCATACAAAATTTGCAGAAGCGCCGGCGCGGGAGGAGGGGGGAGCACGTGCTCGGGTCAGTGAAATACGACACGCCATGCAAGCTACAGCTACACGAATACAGAACAGTGAGCGGGAGGGGGGATGCTTGAGGTGGGGGGACTTCATACAAAACTTGCGGAAGTGCAGTGGATGGGAAGGCCCTCCCTTCCTTGACCATGGCACATAGCACAGGATATCTGGAATGACCTTCGAGATAAGGAAGTACTGATGCCGCTGTCAATGAAATACGATATGAGCATTTGGCTTAGATGTAATATGACACCACTGATTAAAGGGAACTGGTTAATTTTAAGATGCTAATAAAATCATTTATTAAACTTACCTTAGACCTGAAGCTAATAACAAATTGGCGAAAGTAAAGCATATAAATTAGCGGAAAGTACTTACCCATATTGTTGTGTTTCAAGGGAAAAACAGCTATGAATGACAAACATAATAGGAGCATGTATTGTCATTGTTTGGTTGAATGCAATACAGATTCCGTAGTCCCCTGATTCGAGTGACATTTCCGTAGTGTAGTGCTAGGAACCTAGGGTCTCCGATGCCTCGTAACAAAGTACTTGCAATTCGTTTCGCTTGCCATCCCCATTCAATTTTGTGTATCTGTACTGCATTGAAGCTATCTGTAGAAATACGTTAACGTCGACGGTGTGTACTGTTTGCTTTGTTTGGTGACTTGTTCAGCTGACGTAAAATTTTTGTTACTAGCAAAGGTAAATTCCCACTCGTACTAAATCTTCACTTTCAGCCTTGCATTTCGAGTAAGTAATGCTCCGTTCTGTGTTGAGTTTGTTTTTCGGTCTATCGTACTGGTAGTTAACAGTGATGCATAGCAGTCTGGATAGGTTTACTGATGAATACATCGCCAAGAAAAGCGCTTGTGTCGGTTCACTGATGATGTCGTGTGGCTAGGGCCTGCCGTAAGGTAGACCGTTCGCCGAGTGCAAGTCTTTCGAGTTGATGCCTCTTCGGCGCCTTGTGTGTCGATGGGTATGAAATGATGATGACTAGGACAACACAACAGCCAGTCCCTGAGCGGGGAACATCTCCGACCGAGCCGGGAATCGAACCGGGGCCCTTAGGATTGACATTCTGGCACGCTGACCACTCAGCTCCCGGGGGCGGATACGTTCACTAAATGCAATGGTTGAGCTGCACAGCGACTCTACGCTATCTTGCTTAACGGCACTCGGTCACCATACATTTGTATCTTCATAGAGGCGCTTACAAAAAATCAGATCCTTCCCTGTGATAAAGAAAGTACTGGCAATATGAGGTATGTTACAACCCGTTATCTGGGGGCGAAAGTGTTGCACAGGCACGAACAGTCGACCCCTCGAACAGGCTCCAAACACAAGCTGAACAACTAATGTTTTAACAAAGTTATGTGATAAGCAATTGCTCCCCTGTAAAGCACTGAAAGTGCAGTCACAGCAGCCAGGGCACTTCTTCTGCAAAACGGTTCCTTCAGCGATGTGCAGAAATTCACAGTTTACCTACTTTCGTACTGTTACTAGCTGTCGTTCTGTTACTAGCTGTCGATGTGGACTTCCTTCTTCACGAATATTATCACACACAGCTATTATTATGGTAATTTTTTACGTACTAAAGTGGGCTTAAAATTGCTGAGAGGGTACGGCTAGAGTACAGCATTCTGTGGTAGTGAAACATGGACTGTGGGAAAACCAGAACAGGAGAGAATTGAAACATTTGAGATGTGGCGGAACAGACGAATGTTGAAAATTAGGTGGACTGATAAGGAATGAGGGGGTTCTGCGCAGAATCGTAGAGGAATGGAATATGTAGAAAACACCAATAAGGAGAACGGACAGGATCAGAGGCCATCTGTTAAGACATGAGGGAGTGACTTCCATGGTAGTAGAGGGACCTGTAGAGGGAAAAAACTGTAGAGGAAGACAGTGATTGGAATACATAGAGCAAATAATTGAGGACGTAGGTTGCAAGTGCCACTCTGAGAGGACGAGGTTAGCACAGGATAGGCATTCGTGGAGGCCCTCATCAAACCAGTCAGGTGACAGATGACCAGAAAAAAAGAGGTCATTTGTCTCAGTCTGCCTTCTACCTTCCTGTACTGAGACCACTTGTCATGAATTTTTACTACCTTAACGTTTGCTTCTTGGGAGCGAGAAATTTCTGGTCAGGTTATTTATTTCGGGTCACCTTTGACGCCTTTGAGTTGTGTTCCTAACATCGCTGAAGAGTTGATAGTGACAGCTCACGGATTCTCAGATTCCATTCCGCCCCAACCATCCTTGGAACTTGCAGGATCGCTCACCAGCCCTCATGACTCACATCCACTGGCGGACTTCTTAAAACCTGAAACCATGGCTAAAGAACTAAACGGAACACAAGGCGGACTGTGCTGAGTTCTTAATGCGGAAGTGAAACTCCGTCCTCTACCACCTCTACGACGTAGAACTGTCGATAGCACTGCAACCTGGAAAGAGGTCTGCCGTCATGATTGTCCCTGTACTTGGAGCGACGTGATGTATTCATTAAGTACCTCGTGAGAGACCGAGCACAGTGTTTCTCGTGTCTGCTGCAGTGTGCTGCTGGACATCTGCTCCCACACTCAGCTTCCGCATCTTCATTGTCTACGTGTTGCTGCTGCAGTGCGTAATGCTCTCGAGTCCTTAACACTAACTGATGGTCTAAGACAGGTTTCTCCAATTTCGAAACTAGGTTCTCAGTAAGAAATTTCAAATCTCCTGGATGGAAAATGAAGTCATAAATGTCAAGAAATTACGTTTAGAAATTCAGTCCCGGACAAGAAAGAACAATTATGACTGCACCAGAAGTTTCATAACCTGCTGTGTGTGTGGTCAGTGCACGACATGCACTACTACGGTGGTGTCCAAAATTAAAGACAAATGGAAACTTTGCAAGGTCGCGTTCATTTTGCCACTATACAGTATAAACAGGTGATAGCAAAATAGAAACAATCTAAAGAATGCAGAACGTAAACAACTGCAACGTGCAGAACAGTAGAAGAAAAAGTTCTTCGTATATTCCAACTTAAAAGATTTTCACACACATTCTGACAACTAGTTCATGTGCTCACTATAGCGTTTGACCACCTCTGGCAGCAGTGAAGACCTGACAACGACAGAGCATGCTTAGACTAGCGTCATCGACGTCATGTTGAGACAATAACACCCATTATTCCGGCGGAACTGCTCGCAAGTCTTGGAGATTCGTTGTAGGATGTTGACGTGATGCAACTCGTCCCCCTAGTGCATCCCAAACAATCTCTACGGGACTCAAATCGGCAGGCCGGGCAGGCCACGCCATGCTTGCAATGTCTTTCGTTTTCAAGCAAACGTCAACCAGCAGTGCTGTATGAGGTCGAGCATTATCGTCCCTTAATACGAAATCTTTGCCCGCAGCACCACGCAGTAACCATACATGAGGACCCAAGATCTCGTCACGGTACCTCACAGTAGTTAAGCCTTTCCGATTCACCTGTGCAATTTCATGAAGACGTATTCAAATGGTGAACATAGTCCCTGCCCACGCCTTTAGCGATGCTCCTCGATATCGGGCTCTTTTCACAATGTTCTGCTCTCGACATCATGTTCTACATTTGCTTCAGATGCGAATCCGTCGAGGTTCACTCCCGACCAATATCATTTTTTATCCAATAACGTAGTTCCTTTTCTTCCACTCTTATTGATCCCTCTTTGTACTACGTTGTGTATTATCCGTCTTTCACCATAATGTCGACCAACTTTTCTGAGAATTGCGAACATCTCACTTCATTTCACATTTCGAGCGCTTTTCTGAGGTCAACATATCATATGAACTTGTGTACATTTTTCTTACGCTTCCGCTATCAAGCGCGTGATACTCCTACACTGCCGAACTTGTTACACAACGTATGACATTAAGCACCCTGACGGCAGTCGTTAGTGCTACGCCTGGCTTCAGTTCACAAAATAATTCATTTTTAAACCATGCTATATGACTCGTTTAAGGAAATTCATTTCCTCTCGTTTTTTGTGGATGACTTGAAACGTCCCCTTAGAAAAATTATGAATGACTGTAAAACTCTTACGTTATTTGATTTTTAAACAGCTGAGTAGAACTGAACGTACTCAGAAATTTCTCACTTTACTTTTTCTAATCATCAATAAACTGACACACAATATTTTTTGCGTAACGCAATCTGACTTTCAATAATCCCTGCAAAAGGATGGCCCTGACTAACAATAATCTCTACCTTTCATGAATCACTTACCTCACAAAAATCTTCGTTACTCGAACTACTGCAATACAGCGATCGCCAATGCTACCAATTATGAAAGATTCTAACTACGAAAGGCAGTAACTACTGATAGGCATAGTTGGAAAATGAAAGATTTTGGTAGAGAACAAATAAATTATTTACCTTAATAGTCTTCAGAAGTCTCTCTCTCTCTCTCTCTCTCTCTCTCTCTCTCTCTATATATATATATATATATATATATATATATATATATATATATATATATATATATCAGTTCGTGACATCCAGTCTTGCAAATTTCCTTTCTCTGACGGACACACGTCCAGATTGTCCATTCAACACTACACAAGCGAATATTCCAACAATGAGTCCAACCAACCACAGATTGCACACCACACAGTCAGCGATTTTCATACAGAGTGCTACGTGGTGTTACCAACATAAAAACCTTAACAGCCTACTTACAGACTAACTATTCGCTTTTGTGCAGTTTCAACATCTCGCGGTGTAATGAATAGTCTATTAAATTTTGGGCATGATTCCGCACAAATAAAATTTCCTTCACTGATACTTCGGCCGCGTGTCGTCTGGCCATCCTCAGAGTGAGTCACAAGACTGACGACCAAAGGTCTTCTGTAGGTACGTGGACGACATGGGACGGATGAATTACGTCGATTTCTTGAGCATTTGAATTCCATCCATCAAATTTACTGTGGAAATAGAGAAAGGCGGCTGTCTCCCTTTTTTGGATGTTGTCGTTCGCCGTAAATTCGATGGCACATTAGGACATGCAGTGTATCGGAAATTAACACACACAAATCTATATCTTCATGCCAGTGCTGCCTTCACCATTCACAGACCATAGGTGTCCTTAAGACTTTAGTGCATAGCGCTCACTGTATAACCGATGAAGACAATTTGCAAGAAGAGCTCACGTACCTGAAGAGCATTTTTAAATCGAACGAATTTTCTCCGTAACAAATTCGTAGAGCCTTTAATGCAAAACCTAGAATGCAGGGATGTGATGGGGAGGAAGACAGTAATTTCTCCAGATCTACGCGTTTTTGCCCTATGTGGGTGCTCTTTCCTCGAAGATAGGTCGTATTCTTGAGAAACACTGGGTTAAAGTGATCTTCGAGCCCCCCACGAAGATCGCAGTTTTACTCAGCTTTGTGAAGAACGATTTTCAGCTTCGTAAAGCGGGTGTGTATCGGATTCCTTGCGGAAATTGTGAGAAGTTCAACATAGGTCAAGCGACATGCACCGTTCATGAGAGATGCGTGGAGCATCGAAGATACACACGTTTATCACAGTCAGACAAGTCAGCTGTGGCCAAACATTGTATTGATACAGGCCATTCCATGAATTACAGTGATGTGAAGATTTTAACATCCACCTCTTCCGTTTGGGAATCTGTCTTCAAGGAAGCTATAGAGATAAGATTATCTAACAATTCAATAAATAGAGATAATGGTTTTAATTTGGACAAAGCATTGAATCCGGCTCATGGGGTAATTAAGCTGCAGAGAAGTCGTCATGGTGTCACCGCCGCCGATCATACATCGATAAGCGAATCGAATGTCTGTACGCCTTCGCCAAAGGCCGACGAATGTGTAAGCGCATTTCTTTGCCGCCGACCAGCAACTGTGACCCGCATGCGCAGTACCGCCGCGGTGACGCATATGAGGCCGCGCTTAGCATTTTGTCATCAGTCTTGTGACTCACTTTGAGGATGTCCGGACGATACGCGGCCGAAATATCAGTGGTGAAAATTTTATTAGCGTGGCTGCATGCCCGAAATGTAATGGACTATTTACTTTTGATGTCACATTCCCGTTTACAATCATTTCGAAACCCAATTTCGTCGAATGCGTGTTTCACAGATGAGACCTCCTACACCTAAAAACATCAAATGCCAATTTTAATTTCCTTCCTGGTTTTGTGTCTGCTTACCCATCAGTTTCAACAGCTCATTGAAGCTCTGAGACCAGTTCACTCTTTATGCAGGTATTCCGAAATGAGTGAAACAGTTGTTTTGCAATGCATGAAAATTTTGATGTAAGAGCTGAAATGTGCAATATTCCCTTTAAACATAGACTAAGACATATCGTTCATCTTACTAAAATAGTATTTAAGGATGGAACAAGTTATGCACCTACTGACACAAATAACGAAACAACATTTCTAATTTGTACTTCTTCAGTCCGTTCGAAAATTTAGTGTAGTATGTTTATCTTTCACACATTTTTCACTTTTTACATGACTTAGCAAGACCATCACCATGCTGCTGAATAGGGCATTGAAATAATAGTTTTGTAGCTTACTGTTCAGGGTGTGTAATAAATAAAAGCTCAAAAGTGGTGCAATTAGGGCAATTCTCGCTGTGCAAATTTAGATGCTCAAGCCACTAACATATACACAGGCGACAAAAGAGAGAATGTCTTAATCTGTACTAGAGAAAGTAACTCGTCTGCTGGAAGGAAAGACTAATGCAGGGAGATTACGAAAGGAAAGAAGGACTAGGGCACACTCAGGCGAAAGTTCAGCTCCGTCCGTGTACAAGGGAGTTTCGCGCGACTGTGCTTGAGACCTCTAGACACGTGTGAGGGTTAGGTGGCTATTATAGGGTAATCGGGTACCCTGGGCGCCGAGGCGGCCTTAAAATTACGGCCTAGGGAGTGGGAGTAATCTCTGCTCTGGGCAGGCACAGCGGCGAGTTTGTGACGAGAACTTTGAGGCGGGCCTAAAGGGAGAGCAGGAGGAGGGCGTGACTCGGTAGCAGTGAAGAGCAGAGGAGCGGTGCCACCTTATATTACGAAACTCTTGAGCATTCGACGTCTGTCTCTTGGAATCAAAAACATCAATTACTTATATATGAGTCTGTACATAGTATTCGAAACTTGCTCTTTTATCTTACGTGGAAAGCGACGCAAAAGCTTCTACTAATCGCCGCCATTCACTTTCAGCACAGGAGCCATGCTCCATCCTCAGTTCGTTACATAGACTTGTCATTGGCATGTTCGCGTGTCTATTGTGTTGTGTAAAGTACCACTAATATATGTGATTAGATAAAACGTGACAAAATACAAGTGTACATAGTTTCTGGATTCGTTTCATTTAACGTTTTGAATGTGCTACAGCTCCAATCATGCAGTGACTGGCTTTGCTTCTGGTGTTACTGGGACTATATTTCCCACCTGCCAAACGACAGTAGTAGTGATCAGGATGCAGCGACCTATGGTGTGACTGCTTTATGCCTGCCGTACACTTTTAGTAGCTCCTACTAACAAAAAAAAAAAAAGCCGGTTTAAGGACCAAACGACATAAGTGGCCGCTTAGGTCGCCACACACAGAGCCAGCTCGCTTCAAAACATGGAAAGAACAGAATAAGGTGTGAATTCCGACTTTAGTCGCGATAAATCTTGAGTGGGTTGCACTGGTGCATATTTGTCCAGTGCTGTGGATTTCAAGCAGAAATCGGTTCGATACGTCCCGCGACAGTTGCCGATAAACAGTGACACATATTTTAGATATTGTTTCTGTGGCCAGTTTAATAAATGACAGCGAGCCTGCCCAGTTCCCAAAATAAAGTAAAATGGGTAGAATTCCTTGAGTTGCGTTTGTACATTTTAGCCGGTATAATGATATATATCGACTTTAAACTATTACTGTTGTCATTCGAAATCGTAAGCTACGAAATTTCCTCTCTGTGGCACCACTTTTATGAATGCCGTTCCTACGAACTTAATAGTACAGTTAACGAATGCAAATGTATTTGTATGCGCGTATTTGCGCGATTTTAGTGGACCGTCATTTTTCTACCGTGTGCTCGATGCCGAAATTTGTCAACACAGTTTTGATGAACGAATATGCCAAAATTGAAGGTGCTGTGTTGCCGACTGGTTCGCTATCGAAAGACGCGTAGGAAGCCCGAAATAAGGACATCCAGCGATAGCAAGAAGATTTGACGCGTAAATATGTCCGTGACTAAACGACGTTTGACATCTTCCATCATCTCGGAGTTCCAGAAAATGCAAATTATAAAAGATAAACAGAGGCCACCTGCAGTAAAAGCTCTGGTTTTCGAAACCACTACCAGTAGGTAACACGACAGTGAACCTCCTGATAGCGATAGCAATGCAAGTGCCAAATGAGACTTCGATTTCGACTGAACAATGTAAAACGTCGAATAAAATATTTCATTATTGCAATTTAGACTTCTAATGCATTACCAGTAACCTTTAAATATTTTGAAATCGAAATTTTACTAGAATCATCTGAATTTATAACTTTTGATCCTCTAAATTCCTTCCGCCATTTTCAGTTTTGTAATTCTGACACCGTATACCGAATCAGTGAACCCATAAGTATAAAGAAAACACAGTTCAGAAGGATTTTATACCCATTCCTGTATTATGTCCATGGTATGAAGCGCCTTTGCCTTATGTGCCCCATGCTGAAATCGATGCCAGAGAGGGAGTATCATAATTAGTGGCAGAAAGGGACACGTGGACACACTTGTATACGTACCTCAGCGAAGAGAAGGCAGAAATGCTACATACCCTTTAGAAGTATAGCAATACTTTGCTGAACATTGTAACCAAGAAATTATTTTTGAAGTTACTGTTCTCCTACCTTAAACTCTGCTAGATGAGTGTCATTTCTACTTTTTTATCGTCGTTGTAAATTGTACTCACACAGACCTTAAGCTGAAGTTCAAATAAAAACGGTGTAGATCGCGTTTTCAGGTTCCTTTTTTTTTTTTTTTTTCATTAGCAACCGGTTTCGGACCTTCCCTCAGACCATCTTAATGCTTTTCCCGCCTTTTTGGCTGCTAGTGGTGGCAGACGGAGCTAGTTTACCCAAATAACAGTATGCTTTCTAAAATTTTAACTTTAGCTTAAGACTGAATGACCGTTGGGTATTTTCCTTGTGGTTCCATTTGTTTACTGACAATTCCAGGAAGTGTGTGAATTACATTACCCTAGGTTTCAGCACTGTGTGCTAATACAGAAGAGTCAAAGTAAATTTTGTATTAAGTTTTTAATAATTTATTGTTTATGTGAGTGCCCCCCATGAACCATGGACCTTGCCGTTGGTGGGGAGGCTTGCGTGCCTCAGCGATACAGATAGCCGTACCGTAGGTACAACCACAAAGGAGGGGTATCTGTTGAGAGGCCAGAGAAACGTGTGGTTCCTGAAGAGGGGCAGCAGCCTTTTCAGTAGTTGCAAGGGCAACAGTCTGGATGATTGACTGATCTGGCCTTGTAACAATAATCAAAACGGCCTTGCTGTGCTGGTACTGCGAACGCCTGAAAGCAAGGGGAAACTACGGCCGTAATTTTTCCCGAGGGCATGCAGCTTTACTGTATGATTAAATGATGATGGCGTCCTCTTGGGTAAAATATTCCGGAGGTAAAATAGTCCCCCATTAGGATCTCCAGGCGGGGACTACTCAACAGGAAGTCGTTATCAGGAGAAAGAGAACTGGCGTTCTACGAATCGGAGCGTGGAATGTCAGAACACTTAATCGGGCAGGCAGGTTAGAAAATTTAAAAAGGGAAATGGATAGGTTAAAGTTAGATATAGTGGGAATTAGTGAAGTTCGGTGGCAGGAGGAACAAGACTTCTGATCAGGTGACTACAGGGTTATAAACACAAAGTCAAATAGGGGTAATGCAGGAGTAGGTTTAATAATGAATAGGAAAATAGGAATGCGGGTAAGCTACTACAAACAGCATAGTGAACGCATTATTGTGGCCAAGATAGATACGCAGCCCACACCTACTACAGTAGTACAAGTTTATATGCCAACTAGCTCTGCAGATGACGAAGAAATTGAAGAAATGTATGATGAAATAAAAGGAATTATTCAGATAGTGAAGGGAGACGAAAATTTAATAGTCATGGGTGACTGGAATTCGAGTGTAGGAAAAGGGAGAGAAGGAAACGTAGTAGGTGAATATGGATTGGGGCTAAGAAATGAAAGAGGAAGCCGCCTGGTAGAATTTTGCACAGAGCACAACTTAATCATAGCTACCACTTGGTTTAAGAATCATGAAAGAAGGTTGTATACATGCAAGAACCCCGGAGATACTAAAAGATAGCAGATACATTATATAATGGTAAGACAGAGATTTAGTAACCAGGTTTTAAATTGTAAGACATATCCAGGGGCAGATGTGGACTCTGACCACAATCTATTGGTTATGACCTGTAGATTAAAACTGAAGAAACTGCAAAAAGGTGGGAATTTAAGTAGATGGGACCTGGATAAACTGACTAAACCAGAGATTGTACAGAGTTTCAGGAAGAGCATAAGGGAAAAATTGACAGGAATGGGGAGAAGAAATACAGTAGAAGAAGAATATGTAGCTTTGAGGGATGAAGTAGTGAAGGCAGCGGAGGATCAAGTAGGTAAAAAGACGGGGGATAGTAGAAATCCTTGGGTAACAGAAGAAATATTGAATTTAATTGATGAAAGGAGAAAATATAAAAATGCAGTAAATGAAGCAGGCAAAAAGGATTACAAACATCTCAAAAATGAGATCGATAGGAAGTGCAAAATGGATAAGCAGGGATGGCTAGAGGACAAATGCAAGGATGTAGAGGCTTATCTCAATAGGGGTAAGATAGATACTGCCTACAGGAAAATTAAAGAGACCTTTGGAGATAAGAGAACCACTTGTATGAACATCAAGAGTTCAGATGGAAACCCAGTTCTAAGCGAAGAAGGGAAAGCAGAAAGGTGGAAGGAGTATATAGAGGGTCTATACAAGGGCGATGTACTTGAGGACAATATTATGGAAATGGAAGAGGATGTAGATGAAGATGAAATGGGAGATACGATACTGCGTGAAGAGTTTGATAGATCACTGAAAGACCTGAGTCGAAACAAGGCCCCTGGAGTGACAACATTCCGTTGGAACTACTGACGGCCTTGGGAGAGCCAGTCCTGACAAAACTCTACCATCTGGTGAGAAAGATGTATGAAAAAGGCGAAATACCCTCAGACTTCAAGAAGAATATAATAATTCCACAGCTGCAAAATACTAACACGAATTCTTTACAGACGAATGGAAAAACTAGTAGGAGCCGACATCGGGGAAGATCAGTTTGGATTCCGAACAAATACTGGAACACGTGAGGTAATACTGACCTTACGACTTATCTTAGAAGAAAGATTAAGGAAAGGCAAACCTACGTAACTAGCATTTGTAGACTTAGAGAAAGCTTTTCACAATGTTGACTGGAATACTCTCTTTCAAATTCTAAACGTGGCAGGGGTAAAATACAGGGAGCGAAAGGCTATTTACAATTTTTACAGAAACCAGATGGCAGTTATAAGAGTCGAGGGACATGAGAGGGAAGCAGCGGTTGGGAAGGGAGTGAGACAGGGTTGTAGCCTCTCCCCGATGTTATTCAATCTGTATATTGAGCAAGCAGTAAAGGAAACAAAAGAAAAATTCGGAGTAGGTATTAAAATCCATGGAGAAGAAATAAAAACTTTGAGGTTCGCCGATGACATTGTAATTCTGTCAGAGACAGCAAAGGACTTGGAAGAGCAGTTGAACGGAATGGACTGTGTCTTGAAAGGAGGATATAAGATGAACATCAACAAAAGCAAAACGAGGATAATGCAATGTAGTCGAATTAAGTCGGGTGACGTTGAGGGTATTAGATTAGGAAATGAGACACTTAAAGTAGTAAAGGAGTTTTGCTATTTGGGGAGCAAAATAACTGATGATGGTCGAAGTAGAGAGGATATAAAATGTAGACTGGCAATGGCAAGGAAAGCGTTTCTGTAGGAGAGAAATTTGTTAACATCGAGTATAGATTTAAGTGTCAGGAAGTCATTTCTGATAGTATTTGTATGGAGTGTAGCGATGTATGGAAGCGAAACATGGACGATAAATAGTTTGGACAAGAAGAGAATAGAAGCTTTCGAAATGTGGTGCTACAGAAGAATGCTGAAGATTAGATGGGTAGATCACGTAACTAATGAGGAAGTATTGAATAAGATTGGGGAGAAGAGAAGTTTGTGGCACAACTTGACCAGAAGAAGGGATCGGTTGGTAGGACATGTTCTGAAGCATCAAGGGATCACCAATTTAGTATTGGAGGGCAGCGTGGAGGGTAAAAATCGTAGGGGGAGACCAAGAGATGAATACACTAAGCAGATTCAGAAGGATGTAGGATACAGTAGGTACTGGGAGATGAAGAAGCTTGCACAGGATAGAGTAGCATGGAGAGCTGCATCAAACCAGTCTCAGGACTGAAGACCACAACAACAACAACATACTGTCTTGAGGGTAGGAAGTGGATTACCGCGTAAAAAAATATAGGGTATTATTTAGGTGAAATGTACTGCTGCTAGTATCTTCATAATGAACGAAGTTACAAGAAAGGTACCAAAACAACATTTAAAATTGTGTTCCTGAGGGATTCACAACCTCCAAACGCTTAATAAATGAAGACCTGGTCTGTATTATGCTGCAATGTAAACGATATTTATTTAAATAGCGCGATTAGCTAATATCAGGTACTTGTCATTTCCAAGGACATGCATAACGGTATGCACAGTATTTCGTGTCTTATTGTAGCGAAAATTTGTCTTACAGTTACCATGTGTAATAGATAATGTTTCATATGTTCTTAAAAACGACAAATTATAGAAATAGCTTATCGCATATCACAGATTACTACAGACTATGTTTTCGTTTATTAAAAATGTTTGCTTGACACGTTTCAAGAGACGCGCTTCAGAGATGAAAACCATTCCAATACAGAAAATTACAGGACCTACAAAGGGACACCAGCTCTCGGAAGATTTGGTTAAGGATTTGCTGTACGTAAATCAGTAATGAATAACATCATAGACTTCAGTTGCGTGTCAGAACGCGTTTCCACACCTTCCTCCATATCAGGTAATAAAGCATACACAATTATCAATGCTCATGCACCAACAAATGACAATAATACAAAAAGGGTGCAAGAAATTGAAAACTCCTGGAAAGACATGGAAGAAGTAACCAACAACATTCCAGAAAGACACGTGAAAACTTTAATGGAAGATTTCAATGCGCAATTAGATAAAGAAAGGAAGTACAAACAAATCACAGGTCCACATTCAGCACACGCTCGTACAAACCAAAAATGGAGAACACCTCATAAAATATTGTCAAAATTTAAACATCAAAGTTTTGTCAATGCAATTTCAAGAGCCAAGACAAAAACCGACAACATGGAAAGCACCCAACACCGTGTGGGAAGAATTCAGGTTGATCATGTGGCCATTTCCACCAAACGTACGCGGGAAATTCTAAATGTCAGAACAGTTAAGGGATTTTTCGAGTCTGATACTTATTTACTACAAGTTAAGATTAGGACAATCCCAAGACAGAAAGAAACAACACGAAACAAAATAGTCAAACCTGAATACTTGAAGATAAACAGGGATAAAGTAGTTCAAGAGATTAATAGGCATTCAACAGACACTTGGACAGACTTTGCGAAACAATTCAGAAGGCAATGCCATGAGGGGAATCTCCTACCGAAAAAAAACATAGACTATGCGACGATAATTGTGATCTAGCCATTGAAAGAAGAACAGAGGCATCAAAGACATTCGGCGGTAACAGAACATCAGGAACATGGAAGGAATTTCACGAGATTCAGAAACAATCAGCAAAGGAAATCAGAACAGAAAAACGGGCATATGACAACTGGTTGGAATAAACTGACGAGGTTTTAAAGAGAAATAACACTAGATATTTTTTCAGAACATTCAAAGAAAATATGAAGGGTTATCAACCTCCTAGCACCTGCTTCCGAAGAACAGATGGATCCCTCGAAACGAATTTTGATGAACATCTGAATTGCAAGAAACCCATAGAAAAATTAACCTTCCAAAAGGCCACAGCCAATTCAGATTCTAATCCACCCACAATAAAAGAGATAGAGAGAATTATCCAACAAATGAAAAATAACAGAGCAGCAGGAGAAGATTGCATTACTGCCGAGATCTGGAAGTTCCAAGATGAAAACACCACCAAGAAAATTTGTAAGATTATCTCAGAAATTTGGGTCACAGAGGTGTTGCCAGAGGAATGGAAATGTGCTTTGTGATTCTTGAGTTTCTCCCGGCGTATCTGATAATCAAAAACCGGGTCGGAACTGTGTTTTCCCTCCGACTAAAACTCCTGCACTGGTGGGGAGCGCCAAAGATGACCTCGGTTTGAGGAAGGCCGGCGTGTACCATATTCCGTGTCAATGTGGGAAGACGTACATTGGTCAGATGATGCGTACCGTCGAGGATCGATGCCGTGAACACCACTCGACTGAAGTATCCGAGCAAGTCGGCGGTCGCTGAACATTGTTTGTCGGAAAATCACGCTATGGAGTATGAACTCACGAGGATTCTGCTACAGACATCGAGATACTGGGACAGCGTTGCTAGAGAGGCCATCGAAATTCGCATCAATGACGACCTCATAAACCGTGACTGTGGCTATAATCTTAGCAAGGCTTGGGAACCAGCGATTGGGTTAATCAAGAGTAAATGGAGCAAACGTATAGTTGTGACGACCACGGCGGACAGAGCCATCACTCCGACATCGCAATCTGTTCCACCCCGCGACTGTGGCGCGGGGCGCGGACAGTGGAGAGAACGTGCCGCGGGCGGAGGGTATTTAAATCTGCCGCCGCTGCGACCGAACCCAGTTCCCTCTGAGCAGCCATAGCATACGGATCTCCGTGCCGGCACGTTCACAGGAGCTCAGTCCGTCAGTTCACCTGATGATGGCGACATGTATGATCGCCGAAATATTGTGCCCGTTGGACACTGCAGACCGGCAGTACACCCGTGGTTATTTTGAATGAAATGTGCTTTGATCCATCTCCTCAATAAATAGGCTGATAAGTCAGATACAAATAATTACAGAGGTTTCTCTAGTACCAGTCATATAAAAAATTCTCTCAAAGGTGTTGTTAAACAGACTAGAACTACAAGCAGATCCGCAAATAGGGGAATACCAGGCATACAACAGATCTGGAACTTGAGAACACATTTGAGAGTCAGACAGACAAGAAACACTGTAGTTATCTTTGTTGACTTTAAAAAAGCATACGAGTCCATAGACGGACAAACGCTCTTTGGCATACTGTAAGAATATGGCATCGACAGGAAAACCAGGGCAGTTATGCAACAGACGCTCACCGACACCACCTCGAAGATTAAGTTCATGGGAGAAATTGCGGAACCCTTCCAGATACATACAGGTGTCCGACAAGGAGATGGGCTTTCACCAGTCCTGTTTAACATAGTCTTAGACAAAAATATCAAACAATGGGAAGAACAAGTTAAAGGAATACAGCTAGGAAGAACCCGTGAAACAAGAACAATCATAAAATGTGTGGCATTTGCAGATGACATAGCCATACTTAATAATAACACACAGGAGGCAAAGGAAGCACTGGAACACCTACATCAAATAGCTGCCAAAACAGGTCTACAGATATAGTATAAGAAGACTCGATACATGGAACGACTAACCAACAATGTAGACATCATATAAACGATGTATGGATCGGTAAAAAGAGTCGAAAATTTAAAATATTTAGTGGAATACATACAAACAGGAGGATCAAGCAAGGCATCCAACATAGAACGAACAGAAAGACTCCAGAAAGCATACAAACCCACATGGTCACATCATAATGAGAAAAGCATACCAAGACAGGCCAAAGTTACACACTACAAAACAGTTGTATTACCGGAAGGACTATATGCGTCAGAAACGACCTCAATTGGAACATCAGGAATTACAGTGACAGAAAAAGTAGAACGCAAAATTCTCAGGAAAATATTCGGACCAATACACAAAGATGGCATATGGATGAAAAAACCTACCAATGAGTTATACCATCACACTGACAGACTCACAGACATGATCAGAAAATGCTGACTAAATTTATACGGACACATACAGAGAATGGACAGCACCAGACTTATAAAGAGAATTTTTGATGTAGTAAAACATTCAAGTCTTAAAATAAATTGGTATCATGAAATAGAGGAAGACATAAGGCAGCTGGGGATCAACAAACAAATGATGAATGACAGAAAGGAATTCAGGAACGAATTTAGGAACGCAAAATTTATGGTAAATGAGAAGAGAAAGAAAGAAGCATTATGGATTGAACAGAGGAAACAGGAGCATAGTCAAAGTATGAAATGATTTTGGGAAGAGACAAGGAAGAAAGGAAATAAGTGAAAATTGTGTCATCATGAGATATTTGAGTTCAAAAACTGTCCATAAGGGTAAAAATGATATGAATGAATGAATAAATGGAAAGCTCTCTATGCACTGGCACGTGATGTGCACTTTCGGCTGGTTAAATCACTTTCTGATAGTAAGTTTTTTAATTTGTCGTCCCTCGTCTTAACCAGTCCCTACACGGCTGCTCTTACGTTATTACGTCCGTTTGCCAAGACTCTTTAGCTTTCTTGTTGACTATTTCTACAGTCATTTAGTTGTTTGCCCAGTGTAGTTTGAACTTTAGATAGAAGACTGTATTGAAACTGCACCATGTAGGACATACATAATGATACTTAGTCCTATTCTGCTTTGGTGGCACTGGAGATGGATTCAGTTTACGACAAAGAAGTAATAGTTCTTCCTGTACTTCACTAGACTAATAATGCTATTTTTCGGTAACTTTAGAGTGATAGCTTCAACACTCCTACATAACACTTCACTAACAGAGCCTACTCTACGACTAAGGATTGTGTCAGCTAATCCTGGCTTGCTGACGTGCGAGACGTTTACATGCGGCCGGTGTTCATACAGCACCGAAATACAGCAAGCGTATTGTTTCTGCGGCTGGAGGGAGCCGAGGCGCGCTGTGGGCTACGTCTGTGAGGGATCTGCCTTTTGTCTTGAAAACGTAATGTATTTGTACCCATGGTCGTTTTATTTCAACACAGAGTTGCATGCAGATACTCTCCTATTGACAGCTTACCCATTGTCCAGAACGCGGGTTCCTTATACAAGAGGGAGTTACACACACCTGAGGTTTCAGCATTATGGTGATATGGTATTTGATAAGAATCCGGAAAAAAACTGATAATTGCTGCTACAAAGACTAGCTGTGCGTCGTTTTGAATTTTATAGTTTCCTTTCAACCGATATGTGGAACTATCTGATCACAATATCTTGAGGTAAATATTCTGAGACACTTTCTGCAACTCTTAACTCAAAGAAAATTTTCACGTCATAGTCTTATAGTCGATTGATGCTGCACTCCGTTCGACGGTAAAATTATAGTAATTTTGATTATTCGGGCGGATACTAACAAGTTCTGTTCGCTCATATGTTCCTCGAGTGGAAGAAGGAATCGGTGCGCGTCTGTGATGGCTGATAGAGCGACGAATTTGGTACACGTATACGTTCAATAGAATGGAGTCCTCGAGATACAAGTTCCAGTATGTATGAACAATAATGAAGGTTTATACTGAGGCTGCGTGCTACACTGCACGACAAAAGAATTGGAACATCCAGAAGGGTGGAGGGTATGTGATGTTACTTCATTGTTTACAAAATCTAGTGAAAAAATGGTTCAAATGGCTCTGAGCACTATGGGACTTAACATATTAGGTCATCAGTCCCCTAGAACTTAGAACTACTTAAACCTAACTAACCTAAGGACATCACACAACACCCAGCCATCACGAGGCAGAGAAAATCCCTGACCCCACCAGGAACCGAACCCGGGAACCCGGGCGTGGGAAGCGAGAACGCTAACGCACGACCACGAGATGAAGTTTACGAAGAACTTGGCAGTATGAGCCACTTTGTCAGCATGATTTTACACCCCATCTGGCCTGGATTCGTGCACTCATTCGGTTTGGAAGGTTGTCATAAAGCTGTGTCCTCTCCTAAGGCCTTCTGGTCCAACTATTGTAGTTCCTCCTCGACATCTTGGCTACTGCCACCGGGACGGAATCGACGCCTGAGACTGGCCACACATCTTCTAACGGAGACACATATGCCGATCTTGCTGGCCAGGGGAGTACATCTACATCACACGGACAGTTCAAAGTGACATGTGGCATGTGAGGACGACCATGGTCTTGTTAAAAAATGGTATCACAATGCTTACACATGAGAAGGAACACTTATGGACGCAGGATATCCGAGACCTGTCGTTGTCCCACCAGAGTCCACTCAACTATTAGCAACCATTATCCGAAGGGTTCCGATAATCATAACGGCTGGAGTGACAGCGCCATAGCTGTCCAAAATACTGGACGAACAGCACTCCTCCTCAGGTTACCGCTGTACTCACCAACGATGGTTATCAAGGGTAGTCCAGAAACACTTTTCATCGCTGAACACGGTGAACCACCGTTGTGTACATTTAACATATCTATACCGTATGCGAGAAACGATATTATCTTTCAAATAAAGCGAGACAGTCAATATTGTGCCAGAGAAATATATTTTGAAACACTATTCATAGCTAAACACGGTGAACCACCGTCGTGTACATTTAACATATCTATACCGAAAGCCCGCATCTCGTGGTCGTGCGGTAGCGTTCTCGCTTCCCACGCCCGGGTTCCCGGGTTCGATTCCCGGCGGGGTCAGGGATTTTCTCTGCCTTGTGATGGCTGGGTGTTGTCCTTAGGTTAGTTAGGTTTAAGTAGTTCTAAGTTCTAGGGGACTAATGACCACAGCAGTTGAGTCCCATAGTGCTCAGAGCCATTTGAACCATTTATACCGAATGCGAGAAATGATATTATCTTTCAAATAAAGCGAGACAGTCAATATTGTGCCAGAGAAATATATTTAGAAACACTATTCATAGCTAAACACAAAGCGACACCATTGTGTACATTTAACATATCTACAGTGTATGCGAGAAACGTTATTATTTTTCAAATGAAGCGAGGCAGTGAATACTGTGCCAGTGAAATGTATTTAACAATTGAGAACTGCTGTTTCTTCTTATCATTCCCTTCTGGGACAGTAAAACACATCCAACTACGGCGGATCAATAATAGACATGTAGTTATACCCGATACATCAGCGGGTAATACTTGACGTTTATTACGAGCGTCTACGATACAGCAGGGAGGTACGTCGCAACCAATCAAAATCCGTTTAGAAGCCTTCCAGGCTACTGCACAAGCTGTTTCTCCAGAATTACATGGACAATTAACAGTATCATTGACTACTTCATACCGCATTGATGAAATTTAGTTAATATTCACACAGAGCAGTTAATTCTTTTTTGTTTATTACATTGACAATTAATAATTGTAGTTAAGCGCAGCACTTACCACTAATGCAGCAAATAAATTAATTAAGTACGACAGCTGTGAGGAACGGACATAACACAAATGCTTTATTTACATAGAACGGTCAGTTGTAAGGAGAGCGTCAGAAGTCTCCATTACATAAAACAATATATCGAACTTAACGCTGTTCTTTGCATTGTGTAAGCACTCAGATATCTACAGGAACAATAGGTAAAACATGGGAGAGCGACTCTAAGCATAGTTGAGTCGAGGTCTGTCTGCAAAAGTTGAAGAGAAGTGGCGATTAAGAGTTCAGACACTCAAGACGTGTCACGCTGCCCTCGCGTCGGTGATGGGAGAGCTTACCAGCCAATGATTCATACGTTCATCTGTCAAGCTGGACTCGATAAGCAACCTGAGCTATCAATAAACGAAACCGAACCTATAACACTATGTGCGTGTAGTATGAGTGTCATTTTGAAACGTCCCCCTAGAAAAATTAATGAATTACTGTGCTGATAAACCCCTTACGTTATTTGATTTTCAAACAGCTGAGCAAAACTGAACATACTCAGACATTTCTCTCTTTACTTACTCCGATCAGCACTAAACTGACACTCAATATTTTTAGCGCAACGCAATCTGACTTTCAATAATCCCTACAAAAGAATGGCCCTGACTAACAATAACCTATAACTTTCATGAATCACTTACCTCACAAAAATCTTCATTACTCGAACTACTGCAATACAGCGAGCGCCACTACTGCCAGCTAAATAAAAGATCCAAACAACAGAAGGCACTAACTACTGATAGGCATAGTTAGCAAATGAAAGATTTTGATAGAGAACAAACAATGTATTTACCTTAGTAGTGTTCAAAAATCATAATATATATAGCAGTTCATGACATCCAGTCTTATAAATTTACTGTCTCTGATGGACACACGTCCAGATCATCCGCTCTCAAAACTCCGCCATCTCTCTCCCCACATCCACCACTGCTGGCGGCTCACCTCCAACTGCGCAACGCTACGCGCTGTTAACACCCAGCTGCCCAACACTACAATAGCAAACAACAATGCAAACTAGCCACAGACTGCACACAGCACAGCCAGTGATTTTCATACAGAGCGCTACGTGGCATTTCCAATAAGAAAACCTAAACAGCCTACTTACATAGCCCCCATGCTCCCCACAAAAAATTTACAAATTGTTTTGGGCAGTGGCCAATAATGATTTGATAAAATTTTTCATAATTACAATAACAAAGATATCAAATGCACACACATATTGATACAATGTTGCTCAAAACCTAAAATTTTCTCGCAGTCCATAAAGACAGTCCTGATCATACATCACAGTATTAATTACAATTTTATGCACAAAGTCTGAGCAGTAAAAGAAAATGCACATGGACGTAGTGGATTTCCACGCAGTCTTGAAGAAGTAGTGTTGTCCTTCCAACGGAAAGACAGTGCTGACTCTTGACATGCAGACAGGTAATGGGCCACAACTGTGCAAACCCACAAGAGAGTCGAAGTTTTGAAGAATATTGGTGGGTAGGTCATCACAGAGCAGACCCACTGTAGTCCTGGTAGAGAGTATGGTATTGGTGGGCCATCAAAGATGCAGACCCACTGCAGTCGTTGTAGAAATAATGGTATTGGTGGGTCATCAAAGGTGCAGACCCAATGCAGTCCTTGTAGAGACGGCCAGCAGCCATCTGCAGCGACTGTGCAGGTGCACAATCACCATCGAAGAGTCTTGCGGACACTATAGCTAGTCCATAAACCACCACTTGTGTACTCACAAAGTTTTTGGAATTGTCCTTAGAACCAGCAATGCTCTTAACCAGTCCCATGCTGAATTATTAACACACGTGCAAACACTAACAGTTCCAACTTCTCACATATTGTGCATATGCTATGACCAACAGAAATGTGTGCAATGAAATGAATGCTTACAAGTTACTTCATTTGATGAACTGGTGTCAATTGCAATTTTAAATTTATGACATGAGAATACAATTACAAAGGTACAAAATACATCATTAAATAACATAACAATACAGGTAACATTTGTGGTAATGCATGGTTTACAAAAGAATCGAAATAAGATATACATCAGTGTTACAGGAATTATGACATAAGTAAATACATAAAAGGTCAGAATAACTTTCGAAACATCAACTTCACATGTGAGCATTAAAACAAAACAGAATAAATAATGTCTAAACATCTTTACAAAGTAAATAACGTATTATAAATGCAAATTATATTTGAGGATATCAGTAGCTGAGTATTAGAAAAATTCTACAACGTAAGTCTTAAGATATACACGTAAAGACAGGAAGAACACAAATACATAAGATACACAGACACATAGTGGAATAACACAAAAGGACTGGATAGGGTTTGTTAGTAGTGTGATATTTGGTACTGCAGTCCAACCCAAAATTTCATTTCATAGATGTTTCCTCTTATATGACCTTTTTTTTTGTATCTTGTCTATGCATTTCTTCCAGTTCATCGCAACTCATTCTCTTATATAGCCTACCCCCTCTTAAGCTAACTTAAATCTACTGACCTCAGATATATATACTAAGGGACGAGGCAATGCAGCAGCACAAAACAATTAACACAAAGAGCAATGACAAAAAAAATGGAAATTGGCAAAGCAAGCAGCAGTATATCTAAATTAGCAAAGCAATTGCAACATTGCAACTAATGTAAGGCAATGTGCAGCAACAAGAAAAATAAATCAGTAGTAAAACTGGTTTAACAGAGTAATACAAAGTGAAATTTAATGGCACTATGCCTGGCAAGCAGCAGCAGCAAATGCAATAACTTATACCTAAACATGACAAAGCTCAAGCAGAAAAAATATTACAGTAAAAATGGCCATATTTAATACCTATGTCACATCTTAACACTAAAGTGATGCATCATGAGAACTTACTCTAGCAGACAAGTTACCAAATCGTAAAAAAAAAAAAAATTATTTATGAAATTCCTGTGAAGGGAAATGTCTTTTTGTGCTCCCTCGTTTTTTTGGAAGTAGATCATAAAATTATTATTTACTGGATCTGTAGGCATAAAATATCTACAATAGTACATCTATAAAATTTTATTTTAACCAATGCTCCAATGCAGCTAGAAACTAGATATTAAACAAAATTGGCATATATATATATATATATATATATATATATATATATATATATATATATATATATATATTCACTAGGCAAATGGCGTCTCCAAGGTCAGTAAAATAATCTATCAACTAGAAAGACAACAAATGTAAATGTTTCTCATTATTTCATTAGGCATTTTAGTAAATATCATAAATTAAGAGCTCCACAGTGTAATCATATGTTTTCAAGTTTGAGCGGGTCGTATTTGCGATGCTTTCTACAAAGGAATGTCAATAGTGAAGTTAATGGCCTCTTTTTTCTCCACCTAATGGCTTTTTCTCGAGGCAGGTGGCACGGCTGGGTGCCCATAACGTATTACGTCAAGGTCACTTAGCTTTCTTACCTAAATATTTATGACAGCAGTTTTCTACAGTGACAGCTTGATAAAAATAAAATTTCACAAGTCGAGAAATTACAGTAGAAATGTGTAGAAACAAAATCCTATAAATATAACAGTGTCCAAACAATTTTCGCCGGCATTGTGATACATTCACGCATATACACACATTTCATAAATCTTAAAATACGATTCTTGGTTTCCAACACCCTTTTTCACAAATCAGAGTCACTAACCACTACTCATGAGTCCTTACCTTATTACACATATACATATTCGTCGACACTTCTTCAATATTTCGTCATAGTAAATACGTAGCATAATCAAATTCCTCATATAGCATCAGAGCATTCATATGCTCCGACAACCAGTGTCATTTTATAACACCAGAAATTAGTACGAAACCGAGAGTTCGATAGTATTTCCAGTGAACTCTTCTGGAAGTCGGATGCAGTGTTTCAAAATTATGGGGTCTGCCCTGATCCCTTCAGTATTTCATTGTAGTTTCAGTTCTCTTTGCTCTCACTTGTACCGGTTTTTTCCACGCTAAAGACACGCTCACAGTCAGCAAGTGCTTTTCTCTGTAAGTAAACCATTGTCTTCGCTATTGTTTTCCTGATATCTGGTAGTTCAATGCCTGATGAACGAGTCCAAGCTAGTCAGCACAGAACACGGCGGCCTGTAGTTGCAGTAGACTTAGGAGGAATGGGGGTACCTCTCGACATCCGGCTTCAAACTCCTAATGGCTCCTCTTGGCTAGACTTCTATCAATGAGCTCCGTCAGGCGTCCTTACAGGCGTTTTGAAAGGTAGTCAATAAGTTGTAATGATGACTTTGTAGAGCTATGGTAACCTAATACACAAGCATTCGAACTTGAAAGGTTAACAAGGCTGCAAAAATCCACAACGGTGGATCCACCCACTGAGTCATCTGATAGTGCAACCTTGTCGCACACTTCTACCAAACCGTTGTTGTAACGTGTTTGACTGCAATTTGTCAGACATTTCTATTAAATTCTTAAGCTGTCTACACAAATCTTTCTGAATTTCGTTCGAAATTATTCTATCTGTTCTGTTAATCCAATCGGTTAAGAATCACAGACCGGTCACCATTGTGGAGATATTGCCTGAAAGAGGGACTCATAAGCGGCCTCTTTCGTGAATGAATTATGTTACGAAATTCATCTTCGTCAGATAATCACTATCTCGACGACGTAATACCAAGCGATCTTAAATCACTCTGGACAGAAAGATATCTATACCTGACATTTATTGCTCATTCCAGTGACGCCTGGCCCTTACCATAGTCAAATAATAACGGAGGTCATCATCTGTTTATGAGCGTTGCATTACATATCTTTGTGTTTAACGTCAGCTGCCAGTCATTGCACTACGTCTGAGGATCTACGATTCTCTGTGCATTTCATAACAAGTTTCTAACGTTGTAACCTCGCTGTACACGACTTTGTTGTCAGCACAAAATCTCACACGGATCCAGACATTATTCACTAGGCCTGAGAGTCGTCAATTGTATTTTTCCGTTTTTCTCTAGATATTTACAGTTTATTTACATGAACGTGTAGAGGGATTTAGTCCAAAGTGATCTATATTATTAAACGCCTAACCCAGTTCATCGCAACCCACATGTTGCCTATTTAATGGCTTTCAGGGGCAAAAAGAAACTGATTTGTGGTCTTTCAGATAGATATTAAGATTTTATTACATTTAAAAAACTATCGTAAGCTACTCATTAAGAATTGTCATTTTGTGTTAAAGGTCTTACACTGTAAGCGAGTGTTGTTGTATATATGTCTCGAGGCAGCGTGTCTCAAGGTGCAAAAAACCCACAATACGAGATGGGTGGAAAACTAGATTTTGCACAGACTTAAGGCAGATTACCGAGGCTTCATTCAACCAGTGTTCTACAGTGAACGCTTTTAGTGACTTACAACAAACTTTAAACATACTTTTCTAAACATACTTTTCTAAAAGTTTTACTTGTTTATGGGTTCAACATCAAATTTTTAACAGATAAACTCATTGGTAATCAGAAGTTTGGGGTGTTTTTTATCCATGAGAATTCGACTATATAACGAATCGGAGGTTTACTGAGAAGATTTATATCTGACAGCATTTTCCGTCTGATCTTACATTGAAAGTCTTTGTTCACAACTGCGATATCGGTGTATTATTCCAAGCTGAATGACGGCTGCAACATCATAAATTTACCAAATGAACCTTAAGAACACATTCTGATATTTTTTTAACTATAAAAAACTAAACTAATTACAAGATGTTATAGCTGCTCCGGCCTCACTAAAGTATGTCATTATATAACTGTTCGGTATAAAAGAAGGGTCCACGTATGATCCAATTTATATAGTCCCTATGCATTATAAGACAGGAATATTGATTATTTATGTACGAGTAAAAGTTTTTCCTATTGTACAGGGCTGTGATCATTGTCACTATTCCAATATAATTTTCCGTGGTAAAGGTTACTTTTATTATACTTCTTAAAAAAATTATTTACCTTCATCTACATCTACATGGATACTTTGCAAATCACACTTAAGTGTCGGGCAGAGGTTTCATTGAACCACCGATTCTCTATTATTTCACTATCCAACAGCGCGCACAAAAAACGAACACCTTTGCGTGCTCCCATTGCCGTTCTTTTATTATGACGATAATTTCTCCCCATGTAGCTGTCGACAAAATATATTGATGTTTGGAGGAGATAGTTGGTGATTCACTTCGTGAAAAGACCTCGCCGCAACGAAAAAGTCTTTGTTTTAATTATGTTCACCCCAAGGCCTGTATCATGTCATGACACTCTCTCCCCTATCTATCCACAATATAAAATGTGTTGCCCTTCTTTGAATGTTCTCGATGCACTCCGTCAAACCTCTCCGGTAAGGATAGCTCACCGCGCAGCAGTACGTTTGTAAAGACGGGTGAGCGTAGTGCAGGTAGTCTCTTCAGTGGACTTGTGGGATCTTCTTAGTGTTCTGCCAGCAGAACGCAGCCTTCCGTTCGCCTTCTCCATAACAACTTCAATGTGTACTTTCCAGTTTAAAGTATTCGTGACTTTAATTCCTAGGCATTTAGTTGAATTTATGGCCTTTAGATTCAATTGATTTATGGTGTAACGGATGTTTAACGGATTTCTTTTAGCACTCATATGGATGACCTCAGATATTTCATTATGTAGGGTGACTTGCCAATTTTGGCCCTATAGATATATTATTTAGTCATTATGGAATCGGTATTGATCTTCTGATTACTTTTCTAGGCGTAAAATAATAGCATCATGTGAAACAGCCTAAGATGGCTGCTTAGATTGTCTCTTGAATCGTTCATATTGGTAGGGAACTGCAGAGGGTCTATACCACTACCGTGGGGAACGCAGAAATCACTTCTGCTGTAATCGATGAGTTTCCCTCAGTTACTAAGAACTGTGACCTCTCTACAGGAAACCACGAATTTACTCTCATAACTGCGCATGCAGTTCGATTTCAAGCCTCTTGTGAGGTACGGTGTTGAAATCCTTCTGGAAATCTTTAAATCCGTTGTTGATAGCAGTCAACACATCATGTGAGTAGAAAGCTAGAGCTTTCACAAGAGCGGTATTTTCTAAATCCGTGATGACTATGTGTCAATAGACCGTTCTCTTTCAGATAATTCATAAGGTTCGAGCACAAAATATGTTCCAAAAGCCTGCAGTGTATCGACGTTAATGATAGGGGCCTGTAATTTAGGTGAATTACTCGAGTTAGCTTTCCTGATCATTGGTAAGACGTGCAACTTTTCCATCTTTGGGTATGGATATTTCGTGGAGCGAGCGGTTGTACATGATAGTTAGGTATGAAGCTATTGCAACAGCGTAGTACGAAAGGAACCTAATTGGTATATAATCTGGACCGGAAAACTTGCTTTTATTAAGTGATTTTTGTTGCCTCACTACTCCGAGTATTTAAACTTCTAAGTTACTCATGTTGGCAGCTGTTCTTGATTTTTTATTTGGAAAGACTTTCATCGTCTGCATTGGTGAAGGAATTTTTGAATCTTTGTTTAGTACCACTGCTTTAGCAGCACTACCGTCGTTAGCATTTCCATTGTTATCGCGCAAAGAAGGCACTGATTGTGTCTTCCCGCTCGCAGACTTTACATACGACCAGAATCTCCTTGGATTTTCTCCCAGGTTTCGAGACAAAGTTTCGTTGTGGACACTATTACAAGCATCTCACGTGGAAGTCTGCGTTAAATTTCGAGCTTCTGTAACAGATCGCAAGTCTTGAGCTTTTGCGTTCGTTTATAAATAGAATCCATCGTAAAGTCCTTGAAATCGAGGCATGCTAGTGGCTATGATAACATATGAACTAAGTTAATAAAAGAGTGTTATTTGTGCAATCAATCACTTATCACAGGAACATTCCTGGATTGGCTTAAAAATGCTGAAGTTATACCTCTCCACAACAAATGGGACAAAGAAATGCCATCAAATTACCGGCCGATCTCACTTTTGCCAGCTTTTTCTAAAATCTTGGAAATGGTTATGTTCAAGGGTCCACTTAAGCACCCTAGTGAAAATATCATACTGTCAAAGTCACAGTTTGGGTTTCTTAAGGGTTCTGATATCGAGAAGGCAATTTACACTTACAACGAAAATATTCTTCATTCATTAGACAACAAATTAGAGGCAAATGGCATATTCTGTGACCTGTCAAAGTCTTTTGACTGTATGTATCACAGCAGTCTTTTAAGTAAATTAAAATATTATGGCACCACTGGTGGTGTTGCATAGTGGTTTCAGTCATACTAACAGAAAACAAAGGGTATCATTACGTAACACTTCATGAGTAGGCAATCAGACATCATCTGACTGGGAAGATATTGCATGTGGTGTTCCCCAAGGATAAATACTAAGTCCACTACTTTTTCTTATGTACATTAATGACCTGTCGTCTGTTACATTACCAGATGCCAAGTTTGTCTTATTTGCAGATGATACAAACATTGCAATAAATAGTAAATCAAATACAAATTTAGAAAGGGCATCTAATCAAATTTTTACAGACATTAATAAGTGGTTCATAACCAATTCATGGTCATTAAACTTTTAAAAAACCCACCTTATGCAGTTCAGAACTTCCAAGAGATTTCCTTTTAGTGTGTGTATAAAATATGATGACATGGAAATAGGAGAAGTTGAGAGTGTAAAATTCTTGAGATTAAAACTTGATAATAAATTAAGTTGGGAGTGACATACTAAGGAATTGCTAAAGCACCTAAAAAAGTCTGTGTTTCCAATATGAATGATGTGAGACATAGGAGGTATAAATGTAAAAAAACTCGAATATTTTGCTTATTTTCACTCCATTATGTCATATGGTAACATATTTTGGGGTAACTCCACAAACCGAAAAAAAAATATTTTAGAATACAGAAGCGTATAATAAAAGTGATGTGTAGTGTAAAACCAAGAACATCATGTCGAAACCTATTCAAGGAATTGGGCATACTAACCACAGCTTCCCAGTATATTTATTCCTTAATGAAGTTTGTTGTAAATAATATATCTCTTTTTCCAACTAACTGCTTAGTACACAGTATCAATACTAGGAATAAAAATATATATATAAAGATTTAAAATCACTTACTATTGCCCAGAAAGGAGTCCAGTATTCAGCAACGCATATTTTCAATAAGTTATCAGCAACTGTAAAGAGTATAGTTTCAGACAAGGCCCAATTTAAACATAATTTAAAAGAAATTTTGGTGGCCAACTCCTTCTATTCCATCCCTGAATTTCTCAACAAGTGCAGTAGACCATTTTAATTAAAATTTATTATACTATAATTTTTGATAATACTTGGTTGTAACAGCCAGGTAACTACCTACTGTGTGAATGATGGATCTACAGAAACCAGATGTAAGTGGAAGTTTAATTTTAAATCTTGTACCCAATTTGACTGTTCTTAACTGAGGATCATTGAAATGAATAATTAAATTTTTGACAATACTTGGTTATAATAGCCCAGTAACTACCTATTGTGTGAACGATGGATTTAATGAAAGCTGATGTAAGTATTAAACCTGTAAACATTAGAAGTTCAATTTTAATTCATGTACATAATTTTACTGTTTATTTACTGAGGATAATTAAAATTAATGAAACTCAAGTTTTTCTAATTACATTTTTGTAATGTGTTTATTGACATGTTCCACACCCAGGAGGATCCCCGCTTTTGTGGGTCTATGGAATGAATAACTAATTTTATCTAATCTAATAACAAATTTGTCTTGCTTTTTCGTTATTTATGCAACAGTGTTCCGATCTGTTTTGTGTACCATGGTGGATCACTTCCATAGTTTGTTAATTTATTTGGTGCAGATCTCTTAGTTGCTGTACATACTGTCAACTGGTTGGTGCACTACACACTTTAAATTTAAAGAAGTCTTTCAGCCATTTTACTACATGGTCTCAGGAACTTAATATATGTTTAGTAATCAGTATGGCGAACTTCACACAGGTTTGCTTTAGAACGAATTTTTAGAGCAGGGCAATCAATGTGGCTTACCAAATGTAAAACTTCCACTGGATCCTTCCTCGTTAGTCATTAGCCACACTACAGGACCCACTTTCAGCTGAGCGCTTGGCACGCACAAAGACAGATAACTAGTTCCAGAAGCTGTCTTTGGAATGGAACGCACGGTCGGAAGTAAACAAAAAAAATGGTTCTGAGCACTATGGGACTCAACATCTGAGGTCATTAGTCCCCTAGAACTTAGAACTAGTTTAACCTAACTAACCTAAGGACATCACAAACATCCATGCCCAAGGCAGTATTCGAACCTGCGACTGTAGCGGTCTTGCGGTTCCAGACTGCTGCGCCTTTAACCGCACGGCCACTTCGGCCGGCCGGGAAGTAAACAGCAACTGCTTTGTGACCGAAAACGTTATCCAGGTAGGTTATATGACAGTTATATTATCTGTGTGGTTGCCAGTTTCGAGCTTTGGTAATTTTATAGCACTAGGTGCGCCAGAGTTTCTCTAGTCTCCTAGCTGCAATTTAACGCGAGATACGGAACCCAGATCAAAACTGGAGCAATGTGTACCGCGCCACAGCTCAGTTATCATATTAAGGCAGTAAAAACGTTTGAGTGCATAGTAAGTACACTTTGTATTTTAAATATAGAAGTAAAAGCAGTCGATATACAGCAATTATAAGAAATGAATCTGCATCAAACAGGTAGGCTTAAACCCAAATCAAACATTATTTTGGCATAATATCAGTACCAAAACAAATTCCGCCGCGAAACATATATATCAATACATAAACCACATTACCTTGTAAGCACAAATTAGTTTCACATGTTGTTAAATAACTGATTTAAAATACTTATGCAAAGAGAAATTAAATAACTTTGCTCACGGTTTGTTGTGAAATTGTATTATAATATTTGCATTTCTTTATATACCTTCGAATGGTCCATTGGCATACAAGTGACGCAAAATCAGCTTATGAGTAGGTTATGAAATACTGGTTATTATTACACTACACTGAATAACTATTAACACATAGGTAGTTACGATACGTTTTTGCCCTTGAACTTTACGTCACACGTAGACACAAAATTTACTGATGCACTGGGCTGTGAAATACACTCCCCAGTGGACTATAGAGCGAGTACAAATCGTAGTAAACACACCAATAGTTGCTCTACTTTCAATAACCTGCCTGCATATTGAGCTGTAATCCATAAGCAGCTACAGAATTTTTCGAAGCATTCGCATTAATTTACGGAAAACACACAGCACTGGGCGTGGCAGTTAGAGATCTCTAGGCACAGTAGAGTCGTAGCAGCTGATGTGCGCGTGCCCCATGTAGATCTACTTTGAGTGATCCGTGTATGACGTCAGATTACCACGGCTGCTTGCAACACATTGCCGCATTTCGCTTGACTTATGCCCAAATGGTAAACGTTTCTATGGTATCATGAAATATGACTTTCTGAGTTAATACCCACAGTTCTTCCTTCTGTTGCAAGTCTTCTTCTCACATCTATTTTCAAATGAAGACAGTCTATCTTCTGCACACTGAAAAACGTACACTCCTCTTACATCTTCTTAATGAAATCCACAGAAAAGTTTTCATTATTTTTTATAGGAATCATACACTCCACACGAGTAAAGTTGTTTGCTACATTACTATGGATTTGATTATTAGTTTTTTTTAATTGCTTGTAGAAGTTGTTCAAGTATCTCTCTCACCAGTTAATTTGCGCATGATGGCAAATTTTGACAGACTTTCCCACATAGAAATAGTTTAAAAAGATTCGAATATCATTTTCCACACAAGCCTTCCACACGTCATACCTTTCGAGAAGTTTTCAGTATACTGATTTAAATCTGTGTACCTTTGGCATTTCGACTTCTTTTTCAGCACCATCTGCTTCATTTAATACATTCTGCTTGCGAAGTTATTGCACGGAATAATTGCACTGTTATTAATATCGTCTGGTGTCTCTGCAGTTCCTGCATTCGTCACAGTACTTCGTTCGATCCTTTCCACAATCTGCGTCCTCAATTCTTCAATTTTAAGTTTGAATTAATCATATGTGAAGTGAATTTATTTTTATGGTTCATTAAGCTTTTGATTAAATGTACCAGTAAGCTCAGCTCAAAGAGTACCAAGTAAATCACATTACATAATATGATGTGACCATCCTTCATTTCTGTTTTATGTATTAAAAATTTTAAATGAAACAATCTTGGCCGCATAAAATTATTCATTTATTTACTTTAAATTTTAATAGGTAACCAGTTTCCATCTGTGTCAGATCATCTTCAGACCAGATGATCGGTGAATGGAGTAACACTAAAATTTTAGAGATGTACAAATATACAAAAAAATAAGAGATTATAACTAAAACGGAAACAGAAGGTAGCCTCATTATGATTGTTGGACTAGGTAACACGGAGCGGAAACCACTCCCGGAAGGCGTAAAGATCACCTGTTACATACCGTGCGGTTGCAGGCGCGTAAATAGCACAAGATCTACCCATCGTCTCCAGCATGATGATTATAACCAATAGTCGTGAAATATGAATCAAATCAATGCTAATACAAGTGATAGGTCACGCTTACTGTCTTAGTCAGATAAAAGACGTTAACGTAACAAAACAAAATACAATGCAAAACAAAAATTAAGGTCTGGTAAGAGTTTCTCCGTTTCTTCACGGCCAGAGGTGATCGTTCTGGGTACAGATTTCTCAGGATCTATGCACCCGAATTGCGTGAAAATTTAATCATATGTCAGTTTTAGTATAATATATTTGTCCAATGAATAACCGTTTATCACCCGCATTTCTTCTTGGTGTAGCAATTTTAATGGCCAGTAGTGCCTTTTGTGAGATCAGGAAGGATTTATACAGGATTATAATACACCATATTTTTCCCAACTCTTTCGGCTACAAAGTCGTAATTGCCAATATAATCTTCATACATTACGATGGCCATTCGCCATCACACTAAGAAGGCCTGTACGTCCGCATATTATCATTCTACTGGTTGAAATCACAACCAACACCTTGCAGCATCAGTAACGTCTCCAATTACTGCTTCCAGCGGAGCGCGTCCTTTATTGGGCCAAACAGTTAAAAGTCAGTGGGTTCGACATCCGCGCTAAAGTGTTGTGGGAAAAAAATTGTCCAGTGCGGTTTTGTGAGCTCCTTTCCAGTGCACGGACTTGTATGAAGCCTTGCGTTGTCACGGAGAAACAGAAAGTAACTGGCATTTTCCTATGTCGTTTCTTCAGATCCCTGTGCACAACACAGTTCTGAGTTGATCGTTGCACTATGAGGAAGGACAACAAGCAGAATCCCCCTCAGATTCCCAGAAGACCGACGATGTGGTTTTACGAGCTAAAGGTGCTGCTTTGAACTTTTCTTTTCGGGGAAGAGGTGGTGTGGTGCCAATCCATAGATTGCCATTTTGTTTCCGTTTCGAACTGATAAAATCCATCTTTCATCGTCTGTGACGATACTGGGCATAAAATTCTCACGGTCAGTCTCGTAAAGGCCAAGATATTCCGGACATGGTGATTCCTTGCTCTTCGTGATCATCTGCTGGGCACCAAGGAACCCAGCATGCACACACCTTTGAATACACCAACACAGACCCCCAGGTGCACAGGCGAGACGTTTGATTGTGATCCGTCCATCATCTCGAATGAGAGTGTGTGCATGTTCCGACGTTACAGGAGTTACAGGTTTGTACGGCCGGCATGCAAGAAATCGGACAGGTTTTACGCGACCTACTAGCTACGGTGACACATTCGCCGTCCAACGATTTACTCTGCTTTTGTTCACTTCCAGATCTCTGTTGACACACTGCAAGCGCCTGCGAATATCTGCGATACTCCGGTTTTCCTCCAAACAGAACTTTCTGGTTGGAGTGCACCTCCGTTACGGACGCCATTTTCAAGGCTACGCATAGCGTCACCACTACCGGAAATTCATGAAAGTTTAGGACCGGAAAATGTAACATGCCATAAAGTCCTATAACCAATTCCGCATTTTTCCCAACTAAAATCGATCGAAAAACAAATGTGGTGAAGTAATAATAAAAGCCCTCGTAAATTCTAAATGCAACTTTCTTCTGTTAAACAATTCGAAGAATAATGAAATTCAGGCTTTTGTTCTGTATTCACTGAACTGTTCAACTTCTTCTCTGTTACCGTCGTAACCATTTTACTCTGTATCAGCCATTGCAACAATGTTCACGATTGTCGCCGTTCGTTGTAAATGAAGTGTATGCTTAATTTAAAATATCCTTAACGAATTAAAAATTGTTAGGTTCCTTTCTATTCAGTAACACAGTACACAGCGTTTCATCATATAGTCCCACGCAAAGCGCCGCTGTTGACTTACCCTGTTCCCACATTGTTTTCTCGGAGTCAAGCGTAACAATACTGAGTTAATAATAATAATGGCGAGTGACGAGGACCTCTCGTCGGGTAGACCGCTCGCCTGGTGCAAGTCTTTCGATTTGACGCCACTTCGGCGACTTGCGCGTCGATGGGGATGAAATGATGATGATTAGGACAACACAACACCCAGTCCCTCAGCGGAGAAAATCTCCGACCCAGCCGGGAATCGAACCCGGGCCCTTAGGATTGACAGTCCGTCGCGCTGACCACTCAGCTACCGGGGGCGGACATACTGAGTTCATAGCATGTTAATTACTAGTCCACGTGCTGACTATAGCAATGATACGCCTTGTCCTGCCTGGTGAAGTTAGTGCTCTACTGAACACAGGGTATCCCGTACGAAATTAGTCACCTAGTACACTCTTATACACCATTCGTGAACATTAATTAATTTTTCAATTATAAAACTACCAAAATACGCAATCACTGTGTGCCAGGGTATCGAAGGCGAGAACTGTCACTCTGCGTGACCGCCCGTGGAGCACCGCTGTCTCACGTGAACTGCCCTTTGCTTTCTGAGCCGATATGAGGCATTGTTCGTGTCAGTTATTATGTCGCACTGAAACAGGCAAGGATACCGTATCCTCAGAAGGAGAAGTACGTGATTACTAGGTCACGTATCGGGATCTCTACTTCCACTCCAGAAACCGTCAAATACTGCGCTGTCCCGTAAATTCTGTTTTCTTATTACTATTATTTTAGTTTAGTTTTTCACGAAAATGAACAACGTACTCAGTGTATTCTCCATTGTCGGTTACAACTTTTTCGCAAAGTTCAATAAGCTATTCAAAGCTTCAACAACAGAATCACGTCGTTACCACTCGAAGAAAACGTCCAGCCAAGCCTTAAACGCCACGTCATTGCTGAACGAAACCCCACGCACTGCATTGTAGAGGGATCCGAATAGGTGAAAATCTGAAAGCACCGACTTGGAAAAATACTGAGGATTTAGCAGTGCTGCCCATCAAGTGGTATGAATGGTTTCCTTGGTCATAGTGGCGATGCGAGGGCGGACATCTTCAAGTTGCAGAATAACGGAACATCGCCGACCAGTTTTTTTTGCTACATGGCATTGTTGAGTCATTGCGTTTGTGGGATGTAAAATTCCGCTTTCACTGTATGGTTGTGATCAATAAGTTTGTGATGGATCACGCCTTCTGATTTCCAACATCCGAAGAACATCGTTTTGCGGGGGTGAAAGTCTTGTTTAACTCACGCTGTCGTCCGTTCGTCGGTGCTAAGCCATTCCTAGCGCTGCTTTATACAGACGTACAGATGACATTTTTTGCCGCCGACAGCAAATAAATAAGACAGTTGCCGCTATTACGCATGAGTTGACCAATGATGGACAAGAAACATGTTCGCCCAACTTCTCACCCTTTCCCTCCGAGTGAAGGTGGAGCTCTGTGAAACTGTGGGAGAATTTCATTACCTCAGCAAACTGGCGTGGACCTTGGTGAACAATCTGATTGAGCCGCTCCTCATCGACCTGAATGGCGTCCGGAGTGGTGCGTACATTTGAGGTCGAAATTTCCGTCTTTGAATAGCTTAAACCAATTACGAGCCGTCCTAGGTGCCGCATCTTCACTATTCGCTTCACAAATCTCTCGAGCAGCTATAGTTGCTTTGGAATCTGGATCAATCGCAGGAAGTAGGTGACGCAAATTATCTCTCTTTGTTGACTTGATACTCAGTTTCAATGAGCAGAAAAGAACAAGCATATATTAGCAAAAAACAAATGAACGGACTATTTTGAAGAGCACATTATTCTCTATCGTATATTAAAAGTATAGCCACAATAGTTCAATTTCCACTAGCCTGCAGGACTTAGGGGCAGTCCTAGATTTCTCCTGGGAAGGATTTCGAAGCTCCTGCATCTTTTAGATTCACAAGGGAACCACTCGGAAAAGAAGTAGCAGCGTGAGTTTCCTGAGGTTGCTTTGGCTAGGAAGACCGGTGATAAAGACAATACTCCGCGGTACTGTTCAAAATTTTAACATCACGAAAGAAATGAGCTTGTGTTTCAGAATAGCGTTCCGTAAAGATTACAGAACAACCAACGCAGCTGAAGCAGAACGGCGTCCAAAAAACAGAATAAAATATTCATGTGACTACACGGTAGAAGCCTAGGAACACTCACGTGGAACATGTCTATGTACACACGACTTATATCTGTTCTTTCACAATAGGAATGCGTTGATTCTGTTTTCTACTTAATACTTAGCCTAATCACGAAGCTGAGTGTATATTTCGCCAGCTAGTTTTTGTTTGCTGAGCGAGACTGCGCAATTGTGTTGATTGCCCTCCGCAAATAACGAAACGTGGTGTTAAGGTGCGTACCATTACTTACTGCCTTTTATATCCCATGAACGAACAGAGCGATGTGACTTTCGTAAGACTGTACAGTACTGTGATGTACAGCATCTCTACGAATTTACTTTATCGATAGAATCATGCTACTGATAGGAAGTAAAGTATATACTTTGATGCAGTAACTGCATGGAAACAATAAATGGATTTTCTAGGATTTGACGGCTACTTCATCTTTGTTACAAACAGACCTTACACTTGTAATAGCTCCTATTTTTGAACGACAGTCACGATTTACCGGCAAGAGCGATAATACACTGATAGCATTCTGAAAACTATTTCGTGTTAGTCTATTGCTGTATAAGAAACAAGGTACGTATTAATCTGTAGCCTAATGCCAGATTGGCAATAAGGACTCCAATGTGCAGCCACAAGCTGCAAAGTCACATTTTCGTACGCTGAGTGGGCCAGAAGCCAAGTCAGGTACACTATGCGACCAAAAGCATCCGGACACCTGGTTGAAAATGACTTACAAGTTCATGGGGCCCTCCATCGGTATCGCTGGAAGTCAACATGGTGTTGGCCCACGCTTAGCCATGATGACAACTTCCACTCTAGAAAGCGTACTTTCAATCAGGTGCTGGATGGTTTCTTGGGGAATGGCAGCCCATTCTTCACGGAGTGCTGCACTGAGGTATCGATGTCGGTCGGTGACGCCTGACACGAGTTCGGCGTTCCAAAACATCCCAAAGGTGTTCTATAGCATTCAGGTCGGGGCTCTGTGCAGGCCAATCCGCTACCGGGATGTTATTGTCGTGTAACCACTCCGTCACAGGCTGTGCATTATGAACAGATGCTCGAACTCCATCCTCTAATTGCTCTTCAACAGTGGTAAGCAAGAAGGTGCTCAAAACACTAATGTAGGCCTATGCTGAGATAGTGCCACGCAAAACAACAAGGGGTGCAAGACCCCTCCATGAAAACCACGACCACATCATAACATCACCGCCTCCGACTTTTACTGTTGGCACTACACACGCTGGCAGATGACGTTCACCGGGAATGCACCATACCCACACCCTGCCATCGAATCGCCACATTGTGTACCGTGATTCGTCACTCCACACAACGTTTTTTCACAGTTAAAACGTCTTATGTTTACGCTCCTCGCACCAAGCGACGCGTCATTCGGCATTTACCGGCGTGGTAGGTGGCTTATGGGCAACCGCTCGACCATGAAATCCAAGTTTCCTCACCTCATGCCTAACTGTCATTGGACTTACTGTGGGTCCTGATGCAGTTTGGAATCCTGTGCGATGGTCTGTCCCTATTACACATCAGGACCTTCTTCAACTGTCGGCAGTCCCTGTCAGTCAACAGACGAGGTCAACATGTACGCTTTTCTACTGTACATGTCCTTTCACGTTTCCGCATCACTATCACATCCAACAGTGGACCTATGGATGTTTAGGAGTGTGGAAGTCCCGCGTACAGACGTATGACACAAGTGACACCCAATCACCGGACAGCGTTTGGAGTCCGTGAGTTCCGCGGAGTCCCCCTTTCTGCTCTCTCACGATGTCTGATAACTACTGAAGTCGATTCAATGATATGGAATACCTGGCAGTAGGTGGCTGCATAATGCACCTAATATGAAAAACGTATGTTTTGGGGAGTGGTCGGATACTTTTGACCACATAGTGTTTGTAATGGACGTGGTGTGGCGCTCCACTGAGGAACAAGACCACTACGGTAGCAGAGTTTAGCGCAGGGCTAGTCGTTAAGAAGATTGATTGCCGCGATTAATGTTTAGCAGGTTGATGGATTGTAGTACGGGACTGTCGGAATATCTCGCCGCCAACGATTTCACGTCGCAGTGGACAGTGACGACGCCCCCCCTTTCCCCTCCCTCTAACCTTTCTCATTCCCTTCTTATTGTTTTGGTATTTGCAGTCGCGAGCATATAGCGGTGTGTTATTGCTGAGTGTTATGGTGATAGAAAATGGTTATTTATATTGTCTGTTGTGATGTTACGTTGTATAACAAGAAACAGAGATATACAAGAACACTGTGCCAAATTAAAATCAAATGTTTTTCAGCCTTTTGAATGGTCTGCTGTGGTTATCTACAGCGTTTGTGAAATATTTTCATGTTCGTAGTCATTTGAACGAAATAAATGCGCTCGGTAGAAATATTTCCGTCTCAGTACCGCGAGAGTACGTATAATAACTGGAACTTCTGCAAATACTGACGAACCATGCAACTGCTCAGTTATTCCTGTCACGTCTGCTAAACCGTACAATGTTTCGTTTTTATGTATTGTGTTTTCGGCTACGTCAGCGTTTCCCAATCTCTTTCAACTAGTGAACCCCTTCTATAACGATGTGATTTCTACATTTACACATAACGGACATGCATAAAATTTAATTCCAAGCAATAGGCTTAATAAACCTTTAATTAACTTAAACCCTAACGATTAAACATAATGTTACTATGGTTACAGTTTAAAAGTTACACAAAACGTAGGCCTAGCTGCAATAATAAATACGTTTTCTTTGTAATTACTGACGTCTTTCTTGGAATTCCCTGAGAATATTGCACGTGCTTTTCATGGCACAGTGCTCTGAAGTCAGGAGCCACAGAAGTTAAATAAAGTATTGAATCACTTCAGTCTGTTTCTGTATTCATTTCATATATAGGCGTGTGAGGGAAACGACTTCTCGCACAAACACGTGGATGAAAAGGGTAATAAAGCCGTTATGGCCTTATCGGCTAACTCTGGGAACTGCTTTGAACATAACCAAGAATCAATTAATGAGAAAGATATATAAGCTTTCTGTAATTGATAATCAGTGAAAGTTTCAAGGAGCTGCTCTTTTTTAGTTTGCGCTCAATGCGGATCCTAGAATTGTGGACTCTTCCAAGGGATTACGAATCCAATTGCTGTTACTGGACATAGCAGTAAAATACTCTCTGAAGGTTTTTCCAAGTCTCTTCCAATGTTCTTTAACCATGTACTTGACATTTTCTTCCAAAGATGGATGAGTTTCCACCACGAAGTTGTCAAGTGTATCAAACTACCCTTTCTGATTCCCATTGAAAACGTTCCCAAAAGTTTAGTTTTTTTAATGAATGATTCGATACGGTCTTGCACAAATAAACGTTTATGTTTTATACCTGGAGAGATAATGTCTGCCAAATAAAGTCTGAAGCCAGATATCATCTTCCATGCACCGGGCTTTGTGAAAGGCCTGGCTATAGAGAAAAACGTTAACTTCGTCTTTAAGCTCATACAGTCTGGAAACAGTTCTGCCTCGAGATAGCCATCTAACTTCAGTGTGAGTCTGTAAACACTGAAAAATGCTTCCCATTTTCTCCCAAAGGTATACAGCGAGCCTTAATAAAAGTAATTATTTATACTGCATGCAGCTCAGATTTTGATTGCATCTAGAACCTATTTCGATCCATCGTGCATGCGTTTAGAATCAAGAGCCTGTCTATTATGTGTGTGAGAAGAGTTCGACGCTACCGATTTCACTTTAATAACAGGTCAAGTGTAAAATCCTGTTATAGATTTCACACCATCGGTATAGATGCCTACACAGTGAGTACAGTCTACTGAATATTTGCGAAACTATTCGTCGATTAACTCCTCAGTTCTCTGTTTCAAGGGTGTGGACAAGCTCCTCTTCTACATACTCCCCATTAATATAACAGATGAAAAGTAACAAAATGGCCCTATTTGCAACATCAGTCGATTAGCCAAACTGAATCGCAAAATAAGGACCGGCATTAACTCTGTCAAAAATTTCATTTTTGTCATAATTTGACGTGTCTTTATCCCGGAAGTTGATCGTATTGCCAGGCAATGATACCATATATATTTCATGTGAAATGAGCGAGACCGTTCCTTGAATTTGCACGTGCCAAATGATCTTCAGAAATGTGCTCTGTGCGACATGAAGCTACGGATGCTTATGAAACTCTGATAAATGATAACACACTCAAATGCACTCCGTTCCTCCTACTGAAATGTCTAAACGGAGAGGTCAAAGTGAGGTGTAATGGGGCCGGAAGTGTGATTGTCCACAAGTATGGCAATACTTACTCGCATACTATCTGATCGAACAATGCAGGCAGGTATTAGTGCTCATAAATGTGGGGTGTGCCCATCCTTCGCCCCTATAATACCTTCATCTCCGCTGTGGACACTGTCAGTAACGTGTCTGAAGGTCTGTAGGGGAGTGGTAGCTCATTTAGCGTTATGTACCGCGACTAGAGAAGGTACTAATCTTAGGAACTGCTGTCTGGAGCCACGTGTACACTCTAACTCATCCCAAAAGTGTTCCATTGGGTTCAGTTCTCGACTGTGGGCAGGTCAGTCATTTACAGTAATATTTTTGCCTACAAACCATAGCTTCCGGGGTGCTGCTTTATGACAGAGTCGTTGGCGTGCTGATACAAACAAATGAAGTCTCCGAAATGCTCCTCTGCAGTACCCAATCAACATTGGTGTAAAATGTGTTCATATTTCATCACATGTTGTGTTGGGCCTCACCCTAACGACGAGAAAGACTGTCATATTTTAAATCACGTCCTCCATACATCACTCTGGGCAGTGCGTATGAGATGGGTAGCGCTCTCCAGGTATTAGCCAAACCCAAACCCTTCCATCGGATTCCCAGAGGGTATAGCGTGATTCGTCACTCTAAATCACTCCTTAACATCCATTCACAGCCTAGTAACGTACCTCTTTACATCACAACTAGTATTGCTTAGCACTGACTACAGAAATATGTGACTTATGAGGAACTGTTCGACCATTGTACCCCATTCTTTTCGACTCCCTACGTACGTGCTGTTAGCACTTCTGAACTGGAGTGACTGTCACGTGAGTTTCTAACAATCACCACCGCAAAGCTCGACGGTCTCTGACCGTCAGTACGCGACCAGCAGTCAACTTGGGCAGCTTTAGAAGGGTTGAAAAACCTCTGACGCATTTGTTACTTGAGTAAAATCAGGAGTTACATCTATAGGGGAACTCGGCGCAGAACGGGATAGCGGGGCACAATGGGAAATTGCTCTTTTCTAGACTGGACATTGCTGTAACCTGTTGTACGGGCATGTAACTATTTCTCCGAATGGAAGGAAAGTCAGGGCAGTCATTTTTATTTAGTTAGAAGTGCGACATGTAAGTGAATTGTTGTTCGTCACGTAACCGCTTGCATTGTTCTAACGTTTGGTGAATTTCAACGCCAGGTAAGCTGTTAATTGTTAACTGTATACCTTAAAATGACACATTCCCTTAAAGTGCATGGCGTTTGTTATACTTTAGTTATTTAATGCGTTTAAATACGTCAGTTATTACACTCCATAAAAGTTGTTAACTACAAACGTGCTCTTGGGGAGGAACGGGACGCGGCAGAATGGGATAGTGTCCCGTTATCCTCCGTCATATTTTGATGCACGTAGAAAGCAAACTATATTCTTTTTTCTTTCCCCTTTGCTGCTCCAGATGGTGCGAACGTACATGAAAAAGCCTGATAGACAGCAATGGGACATAAGAGGGATGGAAATGGCAGTTTCACCCGTTTCATCTTCCCAAAAGGGATTTTTAAAAGCATCTAAGCAGTTCAACGTACCGAAATCTACATTGGAAGGATATGTGCGTAAAGCTACGAATAATCTTGACTACATAATTGACAATTCAGATGGGAAATTTAAAAAGGAGGTCACTGCAGAACAAGAACATGAGCTGGTAACATATCTCAAGTCAATGGAAAGTAGACTTTTGGTCTAACAATTAAAGATCTCAGATCACTAGCCCATCAACTAGCCGAAAGAAATGGCTTACCACACTGATTTGACAAACAGACTTGTCTAGCTTGACAAGACTGGGTTAAAGGATTTATTACGAGGCACCTTAAACTGTCTATTTCCCAGCCAGAAAATACATCTGGGGCTCGAGCAATGGGATTCAACAAAGTAGCAGTTTCACAGTTTAATTCTCTTCTCAATAATGTTGTTAATAAATACAATCGGACTGCTGACAAAATATTCAGCTGTGATGAAAGTGACTTGACAGTTAAACCTAAACGTCAGTTGAAAATAATAGCACTTACGGGGAAAAGGTTAGTATGAATGGTAACATCTTCAGAACGTGGAGATACCGTTACAGCAGCCACCTGCACGTCTGCATCTGGGCTATACTTGCCGCCCATTCTTATCTTTCCAAAGAAGAAGAAGAAGATACAAGAATTTGAGCTTGAATTGCCTCCAGGAGGCTGGTCTGAACTTCACCCCTCGGCATGGGTCACTAGTGAATTATTTCTAGTATGGTTTAGAAAGTTTGTGGGATTTTCCAAGGCCACGAAATAATCACCTGTGTTTCTAATTGTTGATGGACATTCAACTCACACTAAAAACCTGGAGCTGTTTGATATGACTAGAGACAATGGTGTAATCCTCCTTTATTTACCGCCACACGCTTCACATAAATTACAATCCCTGGACGTAACGTTTTTCAAGCCCCTGAGTTTTTATTATAGTGAAGAGATAAAAAAATTGTTACGGCGCCATCCAGGAAAAGTTGTCACTCTTTTCCAAATATCATCGCTATTTGGGGCCGCGTTTTTACGTACTGCAACGGTGCCGACGGCTGTAACTGGCTTTTAAGAGATATGGAATATGGCCGTCTGACCTGAATAGATAGATAGATAAATAGACCTCAATGTGTTTTCAGACGCTGACTACCTCCCATTAGCGCCAACAGATATTCAGTTCGAAAACTGCCAAAGTCCGACTACAAACTGCATAGATGGACCATCTAATATATTGATTACAGCCTCTCCAGTGTCTACTGCCACTAATAGGTCTACGACCATGACTGACCAATGCTCAATCATTGACCTCCAGCCTGTCGCACGTAAAGTAGGCCTACAGAAGGGAGGAGGATGCACAAGTATGAAGGTGCAACGTAACTTTAGGCAAAAATATCAAACTGTACACCCAAAAATACCAAAACAGAAGACATCAAAGACCTCGAGAATAATAAAAGGAAGAAGATGATGGAGAATAGAGAATCAGAGAAAGAGGATGCTGAGTGTCTCTACTGTGGGGACTTCTACTCCGTTTCTAATGAGAACTGGGTCGCATGCCAGATGTGTTTCAAGTGGACACAAAATTCACGTGCTGGCATAGACAGTGAAGATGAAGAAGAAATACTGTTTTGTCACTATTGTCGAAAGGAGTAGTACTTAATGGTTTGGTGGTTATTAAGCATTGTACATTTTTCAGAATGACATTAAAATACTTTCTTATTTTGAAGAAATACATACTCCTTAGACTGAATTGCCTTTTATACAACATTTTGTCATAATTTAATACGACATTCGTAATTCAAATTTAACGCTTATGCGATAATTTAACAAAAAATAACCTTATTCCATTCTGCCCCACGGGTGGGGCGGAACGGGAAATATGCAAGACTTTCTTTGAAAAAATTGTAAAAAATGCAAAATATATTGTTTTAAGTGATTTTAAAATAGTGCACATTAGGTTACTCTGCAAGGTGTATTTTTATAACTTTAAGAAGTGTTTCGTTGTGTTCCTTTATTTTATACAAATTGTTAAACACTGAGCATCCCGTTCCGCCCCGAGTTCCCCTATCTACCTCTACATGGATAGTCTGCAAATCACATTTAAGTGCCTGGCAGAGGGTTCATCGAACCACCTTCACAAATCTCTGTTATTCCAATCTCGTTTAGCGCGTGGAGAGAACGAACAACTATGTCTTTCCGTAGGGGCTCTGATTTCCCTTATTTCATCGTGGTGATCGTTTATCCCATCATGTTTTGGGTTCGAGTATTAATTTCTTTCTGAGTACTTTGTCCTTTCAGTTAGGCATTACTTGTCGTGTGTCCTGACCAGCACGTGAGGGTTGATATTTCTGGGTTCTACTGAGGCCTTCACAGTTACTGTAGCGTCCTCGGGTCTCCCCACAGTATTTTGCCCTCAGCAGCTATCCCCTACTTCTTGCCTTGATCCCTACACGCTCCACAACGATAAATTGAGCAGCTACATGTTTTCATCCTGCACCCGACTTCTGGAAATTTACAAGTATATATAGATTATTTCTATATTGCACACTGTGATCTTTAATAAGCATGTACGTAAATACTATTTTTCGATATACGTTTGGAACTCCAACAAGCTGTCATCTCCTTTCTTTTTTATAGTATAACTGACATTTTTTGATATAGGGATGAGCTACCTGATCTGGAGGAACTCGGAGGTTTCTACATGTTTACTATCAGTTCGTTTTAACAAAGCTGTTTTTATTTTGATGTCCTTCATAAATCTAAGGACCACAAGTAAATCTGCGTGCGAATGTATCAATAAGACGATATCTCTGACATAGATTTGTGTCGCATAAACCAATAGTATAGAGACTCTCATTTCTACATACAACATTATTGACAGCTCTGTACCAGGAGTCCTTCACTTCACTTGATAAAACATTTGTCGCGCCCATAACTATCTGAGCTCAGTAACAACAAAAGTAAGACTCTTGCGATCGAGACTGTTTATGCTCATTTTAAAATCATCTATATTCTTCTTCGAACTTCTACAATTACTCTAACGTGCAGATTCGAAACTTTTCACAAAGACCTAGAACCTATCGCCGTTGTCTGTTATCTTGTACGCGTTACAAAAGCCATATGTCAGTAAATTTTTACGAAAATATAGTACAGTAACGTAATACTTAATCATTTCTTTGTGTATAAAATTAGTCAGCTGTCAACCCAAAATTACTAAAGTTCTATACATGTTTGGTCGCGTGTTTGTATGGCAGTGCCGGCAGATGTGGCCGAGCGGTTCTAGGCGCTTCAGTCTGGAACCGTGCGACCGCTATGGTCGCAGGTTCGAATCCTGCCTCGGGCATGGATGTGTGCGATGTCTATAGATTAGATAGGTTTAAGTAGTTCTAAATTCTAGGGGACTGATGACCTCAGATGTTAAGTCCCATAGTGCTCAGAGCCATTTGAACCATTTTGTATGGCAGTGGAAACAACGATTGCGGGAAAATTTGATGTGTTCTGATTTGCTGTAACTATAGACCGAAAAATGTCTTACAAGATGGTATAGGACAGCATCGTCTGCACAGAGTCTAAGATGGTTACTCAGATTGTTTCCTATGTCGTATATATATACACACACATCAGAAACACTAGAAGGTCTATATTACTTCAGTAGTGGGACAACAGGGTTACCAGCGCAGGTTGCAGTGTTGCCACATTTATTCAAGCTGGCGGATCCAAGATGGCGGCGATAGATATGGGAATGACGCAATGATGTCATGGATGGAAGTTCAAATTTTGGCGGGAAAAGAGGTCAGTTTGGCTACCTCTGCTAACCTAACCTCCTCCCCTGTTCCCCATTTTCCCAACCCCAGAAATTGGTGGGAAGTTCAAATTTTGGTGGGGAAAGAAGGTCACTTGGTCTCCCTCCACTAACCTAAGAAAAGTGGGAGAAAAAGGTCACTTGGGCTACCTCCACTAACCTAAGACATCCGAACGTCACCTCTTCCTTGGAATTTGCTGGACAAGGGCTAAACCTGTGCTGGGCTGCTGCATAGGCCCGACATAAGTCTTTATTTTGCCAGCAGCATTTATTTAAACAATTTGATGCAGTAGCTATATACAGTGTATTCAGCATGAAGTCTGGAGTCCAACTGACCTAGTACGCACCACTGCTACCAGAATGTGCTGTCGTCCCATCAGGGGAGTCTGGAAAAAAATGGCAGGAAATGGACTCAACCTGTTCTGGGCTGCTGGATAGGAAGGAGTGTACTTTATTTATTTTGGTACTATTTATTTGGGGATGGATTTCACATAGTTTATTTATTACTCTGATACAAAACACGTGCTTGGGGTCACAACACAAGCCTACAGAACTACAAACTACTCGTAAGTCACCGAAATAATGCAGTACACTGATGTGCAGACAGCAAAATTCTCAAAATATTGCATGTATAATGCTCTCAAGACACGCTTGGTAATTGTAAACTGTCGAAATAATGCATAGCACAGCCTACAGACCTCTTAGCATAATAATGTAACAGACATGCAAACAGCTCGTAAATTGTCAAAATAATGCATGTAAAAGACTCTGCAAACACGCTTACAAAGTTTGAACAGCCGAAATTAATGCAGTGCAGAAACACTCATTTCATGTAAAAACATGACTATCGCAAACCGCGATGTATCAGTGGACTGTTTCAATGCGTGCACACGCTGACACCGGTGCACGCACTTGGCATACGAGCTGGATGCAAGCCACTGCCAATGCCAGGCGCAAGCCATCGCCTCACGAAGTTTCTGCTTTCAGCCAGCAGGTGAAAATCACATCTTTTCTTAGGGTATACAGTTAGAATTCTTCGAGTGTTATACTGACGTCACATGTCTGTGTAAATAAGAACCAGGTCACACTCTGGACACACACATTTTCACCTAACCACCATGGCTGAAGGTGTACCTGCTGGCCCAGCGTCCAAGGGATACGTTGGCACAATGGCTCGCCATTGCAGACGCATCTAAAAGGTTCTCAATGGTATACTCACAATACATGTCTATGTAAATAACACCCAAGTCTCTCTCTCTCTCTCTCTCTCTGAACTCAATATAGAAATCTGTTGCAATGGTTCCCAAAACTGCGTAGGGTGCATTGTTCATAGCGATTCTAATGTGACATGCAAGACACATTGGCTGCGTGCATGTGATTACCTTTTCAGTGAGGATGATGCATCGTCACAAGATGTGGAGGTAGCGTGGCTGGAATTTTCGGTGTCCTACAGTTACTGGTTTTTAGGTGTTTTAATACGACAATGTCGGATGAGGGACAACATCACGCCAATATGTATGGTCTGCTTCAACTTGTCTTTGAACACGAAAACTAAGAATACATCACCTTACATTCAGAACACTCGGTAGATAACTTGCCCCCCCCCCCCCCCCCAATGTTGCTCGAACCAGCCTTTAGAGGATCCTATGTCCCGGCACAAAGGATGTCTTGTGAATGAATAGAGCATTCTCATTGGCTCTTACCGAATTTAAGCACCAAATTACTGATGCTACCAGTGTGGAAGCACTTCAGGTTAAACCCCTTAAAATTGGTCTACAGATCGTAAAATACATCCCAGGTACTCACCGTGCCATTGTGCACAGCCGACGGAGGAAACACCCACTGTAAACTTTTCCCATGACCGCAGCTGCAGAAGAGCGTGTCAGCCACAGAGTGGCCTGCCAGCAATAGAAAACCCAATATTCCAGGAGGACCTGAGTGGTAGGAGTTCAACGCTATCAATACTCCCAGCGCAAACACTCATCCTGTCCAATCATCGCAAATCTCAGCATAGTGTAAACATGACACACATGGTCTCGAAGCTGACTAAATGAAAATTTGGTATTAGTTCACTATTCACCCATGCAAGGGAGCCAGGAGCTTTCTCAGAATCTCTAAACCGATGTACAAAGAATAGGCAAGCCCCAGCTCAGAACAAAGGCGACTGCTGAGACTCTGTTTCTAGCACTTGGCTCTGTGCTTCCTATGGCCATCTCCAGACTAACAAGAATATTTCGAACCAAAAAATATTTTCCAGTAAAACTACAAATAAATATTATCATTGCGGCCGCAGTCTGATGCCGAGAAATATATTTTCTATTTCTCCTCTATATGGCCTTGGTTACGATATAAACTGAAGTATCCATAGGGCACATAATTTTCTATGTAAGAAACAAATCTCTCATTCCTGTTACAGCTACCGATGTGCTAAATTATACCTCCCTCACGATAAGACACGCAGTAGCGACCATCAGACACTCATACATATACCGCAAAGACTGTTATAAAAGGGCTGGATCAGTACCCCTCAGCACAAAGGCATCACTGTATCTGGTCCAGACTTATTTGCTTGTTTGCTTGCTTCCTACACCAATCTCCAGACTTTGGGATTACAAGAACATATGTAATTTCACATGGTTTGCCAGAATATCATACCATTTACACGATACTTCTCGATATCAAACACTTAGCAATATCGCTTGCATAGCAGTATCGCTTGCACAGCGTAATTCCGAAGACTGGTCGGCTAATTATTTATCTAGGATGCCGAAATTTCAGAGAGGTGGAGCGTGCTGTAAACCACTGAGTGACTTGAAAGTTATAGCGTCTGCGAAGCCCTTTAAATGAAAACCCGAAAAAACTGGAGGAAACTTATAATTCCACTTGCGAATACTGATTCCGGTGATGTAACAGATTCCAGATCTCCCCTATATTTAACAAAGTCAACTAAAGTGTTTCTCTTGTCTAGACAACTAACAAATGTGTGTTCCACCATCTTTCACCTGTTATATGCTCGCACCACAATCTGTGGTCCCTCAACTAAACGAAGTTGCGAAATGTGCAGAAGCAGTCAACTGGAGAATTTACAAGAGAGGAATAATGTGCAGTGCAACGACATGTCCATATTCAATCTTCTCAGATTTCTCCGCGATCACGAAAGCTATCCAACACCTACCAAGTGTTAGTTCGCTATTCGGCCGTCTAGAGGATTAATGGTTAAGTCAGCTACATTCTTGCACCTCAAGAGGTTTCTCTGTTTGGACAGCTCCTGCCATTTGTGGGAAACTCCCTCATGCCACCGATAGATATATCTCCAGTATTTGTAATGCATTCTGTCTTGATACAATGTCAGAGGTTCTGCAATAATCCACTGGGTTATAGGTGAAGCTTGATTCAGAAGACATCTTCAACAAGTACAGTTCAAAGTATTATTATTTAATAGGAAATACCAACCACCAGAACTTTTTATAACCAATACATACCGTGAGTAAAATGTAAATTAAATAGCAGACATATATCCATATTCCTGGCCACTAAAGAAGCCTTGCAGAAAATAAAGGCAAAATTTCATTTTAAATAATCCAGTGTTTGAGTGTGTTATGGTAGCAACTAAACAACAACATGATTTTCACTGTGTGACTTCTAGTTTTCTTTGAGAGGCAATGGATCTGAAGTTTTTAATGTCAGTTTAGAACCTGACACAGATCTTGAAGTCGAGACGAAAAAACAAAATATATGGCAGTGTACAAAGCGTGTAACAGTTGAAAAAAAATCAATGTTTGAAACAACGACGTAGGGTCACAGGGAGCATGTCTTGCGACGTACAATATAGTCAGTGAGATACGGTCATCCTCCTACAGTACAGGTGATGAAACTCTAAACTGATCTGTGCAGTGGATCAATATCTGTATATTTAATTGGATCGCCACATGTACTCGGTGCCAGCAAGCATACTCTAATTGTTTTCGATACACGCGAAGAGAGAGATGTGGTAAAAATCTTATTGAGTTCTCTCCTGGATGAATGTAGTGGAGCATTCATTGTTCGCAATTTTTCTCTGTTGAAAGGCAAAGAATAATGATGATAGAACTTTGAGGTGATAGAAGTAAATGGGCTCTGACAGATGCAAATCTCCTTCAGACTGTAGTACATGTATGTAGTTTCGGGATGCACCCCAATGCAGTAGCAAAATCCTCGTCTTTCTCCCAGTTCCCATACTGTCTTTCATATTATCTTGTGTTGCAGGAGCAGGCTTTGTTTGGCACTGACCTTACACATCATACACTGCTGGTGTAGCTACGACAACACGTTCCAATTTTCTCCAAGTGGTCAAAACAAAGGCCTGTCGCACGAACTCACGTCACTCTGTTTCTACACAGGTTGCAGAAGGCAGTAGATATAGCTCCCTCTGACTTCTCCTCAATTCTCGATTAAATTGGAACGATCACATGTGCAAAGCTGCAGGGATAGTAGCACAGAGTCTGGGGGGCAGGTGCAAGATGCATAGGGGCTCCCTAAACCATGTTGGAATTTTACCATAGTGGATAGGTTCGAGAAAGGTGAGCCATTTCGAGATATGAAAGTGACAGAAATATGATTCACTAGTGGCTGTAATCATTAAGGAACTTCTCCATAAGATCCAATACAGGGATGTGGTCGAACGGAAAGACTTAATTCAAAATTCAGTATAGCATTTCTAACATTAGAGATCTCAAAAGCCTGTGTACATTTCTTATGACCTCAATAGGCACACCATCTACTGTTTGCGATGCTTCTCAATCAACCTTCGCCTATAACCCATTGCATATATCGCAGAACCTCTGAAAGGCATCGAGACAGAATGTAAAACAAATACTGAAGAAAAATCTAATGGCAGCATGTGGAATTTGTAAATACCGGTTTCATTCCACGTTTCTTTGCCGAATAACTTTCTAAATTCAGTGATTTTTATCACGAGGTTGCACCCCACTTTTTGTCTGATAATACACATTCCGGCGATCAACGTCTACATTCAGTGTCGTTTTGGTCTGAAAAAAACGACTTCATTTCGAGGTAACGCCATAACTCAATTTTTAAAGCAAGTATAGCATTTGACATGGATACTTGTGTGCACAAGACCGATTGTGGTAGTAATATAGTAGTTTAGGTCAGTATTTTTAACATTTGGCTCTCTTTCAAAGACACAATGGTCCCACTCGCAGGAGAAACTAATGGGACATGTTCATCCATCGCTGATTTTTGGTCAGTATTATTTAGTATCGCCGACAATTAGTTATTGCCGAAGTATTATACATTGTTGCAGGGGATGCATGGTTCGTTCGCCTAGAGAATCAGCATCCTAAAGTATGCGTGTGTGTTACGACATGTGCAACAGATATGAATGTGTCCAGTCATAAGGAAGGTATGAATTTGACGTGGATTACTGGGATGACAAAGGAGAAAGCATTTCAAGTCATATGAACGGTACAGATATTTCTTTATCTCGGGCCACAGCCGACAGGGGCGTGTATTTACGATACATCCCTCACTGCTGAATGTCGTCCAATTGGGACCGCGATCGTGATATTTAATTGTAAGTATAGCGATGAAATATTATTGTGACCAGTTTACTACTGTCGAGGGGTGCGTGACGGACATTAGCAGCATTGGCCTGTTGCGGGAATGATTCACGAATGACACTAGTTAAAATTGCTCTGAGCACTTTGCGACTTAACTTCTGAGGTCATCAGTCACCTAGAGCTTAGAACTAATTAAACCTCACTGACCTAAGGACATCACACACATCCATGCCCGAGGCAGGATTCCAACCTGCAACCGTAGCGGTCGCTCGGCTCCAGACTGTAGCGCATAGAACCGCACGGCCACTGTGGCCGGCAATGACACTAGCCGTCCGAATCGAGAGACCTCTTGGTATGCAGGAATGAAGATGACTTTGTCGTCCTCTAGACGGTCGAATAGCGAACTAAAACTTAGTATGTGTTGGATAGCTTTCATGATCACAGGGAAATTTGACGAGTTTGAATGTGGACATGTGTTTGCACTGCACCGTTAATCCCTCCCATGTTAATAGTCCAGCTGACTGCTTCTACATATTTCGCACCTTTATTTAGCTGAGGGACCATAGATTGTGGTGTGTGCATCTAACAGGTGAAAGATGGAGGAACACGCTTTTGCTGGTTGTCTAGACATGAGAAACACCTGGGTTGACTTTGTAAAGTATAAGCGTGATCTGGAATCTGTTACATCACCGACATCAGTATTCGCGGGTGGAATTATAAGTTTCCTCCAGGTTTTTCGAGTCTTCACGTAAAGGGCTTCACAGACGGGATAACTTTCCAGTTACTCAGTGGTTTACAGACCGCTCCACCTCTCTAAAATTTCGGTCTCCTTGATAAATAATTAGCTGTTGAATCATCGGAATTATGCTGTGCAAGCGATACTGCTATGCAAGCGATATTGCTGTGTGCTTGATATCGAGAAGTATCGCGTAAATTTTATGATATTCTGGCGAACCATGTGAAATTGCATATGTTCTTGTAATCCCAGAGTCTGGAGATTGGTGTACGAAGCAAGCAAATAGGTCTGGGCCAGAAACAGTGATGCCTTTTTGCTGAGGGGTACTGATCCAGCCGTTGTATAACAGTCTTTGCGGTATATGTATGAGTGTCTGATGGTCACTACTGCGTGTCCTATCGCGAGGGATGTATAGATTTAGCACATCGATAGCTATAAGAGAAATGAAAGATTTGTTTCTTACATGGAAAGTTATGTGCACTATAGATATTGAGGTTTGCTCCAGAAACACAGCCACAAAGAGGAGACATACACAATACATTGCTTGCTGTCAGACTGTGTCAGCAATCATCATCATCTTGGACAGTTTCCAGCCACTGGCTGGGTCTGTCAAGAACACAAGCCTCTCCATCGTGTTCTGCCTTTCCACCATTCCCCCTCTTCCACCTTCGTCCAGTTCTCTCCTCTTCTCATCACACATTCCTTCACTCCCTTCACCCATCTATCCCTTGGTCTTCCTCTGGGCCTCTTCCCCTCCAGTTGCAGATCAAACATCCTCTTTGGTATTCTTCCCTCATCCATTCTCTTCTTGTGTCCATACCACTGCAGTCTTGATTTTTCTATCCTGTCCTGTACTGATTCCTCCTTTAGCCTTTCCCTCACATACACATTTCGCAATCTGTCTCGTCTTGTTACACCCAACCTGCTCCTCTGGAACTTCATTTCACTAGCCTGTATTCTACTTTTGTCGCTTTCGTGCATTACCCATGTCTCACTTCCGTATGCCAATATGGGAGCAAAGTAGGTTCGGTATATAATTCCCTTGGATTTCTGTGGCACCTCCTTGCTCCAAATAAGCCTCCTAATGCATTTGTAGAACTGCCCTGCTTTTCTGCACCTTTCATTTATTTCCATTGCGTTTTCCCCCTTACTTTCAATCACGCTTCCCAGGTACTTGAAGCAATGATAATATTTATTTGTGGTTACACTGATAAATATGTGTCTGGTTTCCTATATACTTCTGAGTCTGAAAATGGCTGCAGGAAGCACAGCAGCAAGCCAGCAGGCCTGGGCCGGAAACAGGATCTCTGTGACTGTCTCTGTTCTGAGCTGGGGCTTGCCCATCATTTGTACACCGCTTCAGAGAATACGAGAAAGCTTCTGGCTTATGATGATTTGGCACTGGGCTCCTGTGGACAGGTGAATAGGGAACTAATACCCAATTTGCATTGAGTCGCCCTTAAAACCGCATGTGTCACATGTATATTCTGCAGGAATTTGAGAAGATTCAATACAATGAGTGTTTGCATTGGGAGTATTGATAGCATTTGAACTCCTACCACTCAGGTGCTCCTGGGAAGTGGGGTCATCGATATCACGCTGGCCGATCTCAGGCTGACACACTCTTCTGCAACTGTGCACATAGGCCATGTTCACAGTGAGTTTCCTGGATCGGTGCTATACAAAATAGTTTTGTTGCTGAAAGGCGTGTGTAGTGTAACGACGTAAGTTTAGTATAAATGATTTTCTTTTGACATATGACCATGTGCAGACTTGTTCACCTACGTCAGTTACAACACGCTTCAAAATTATTTAAATTCTTTTTAAAATTGTCTCTGAATGGTTCTTGAACGAAACTGTAATTAAAACATCATCATTTGAGTCGTGTGCGCAGAATTACGTCACTCAGTCCAATTGGTTTGCGCAAACTTTTTCAATTTAGATGTCGTTTGTTTCTCCTCAGAAATTATATTAATGCAAGTGATCTGCTTTAATAAATATTAGAACGACATTGAATAAACTGTCAAGAATCACACTCGCGATGATCGCTGTCAAAAATTAATATTCTTGTCAAATAAATTACGTAACATAATTCTTCATAAATAAATACTTGGAACACGTATTTAAACTTTAGTAGCATCCACTAGTTTATTACCTTCCTACATATAGACGTGAACCTGAGCCTTGACAAAATAGAACTGAACATTTACAACAAGATTAAACTTTCTATGACGTTATTGTTGTACAAAACATTACAAAAAAACGATTTTTAGAAGCACGACGCAACAACTCGGTTTCAGGATCTTCTGTTGCTCTTTGGCTGTCGACCCGTGACGTATAGTGGCCAGCAATTTTCTCTCTGGTCCCGGCAGCGAAGATGCTGTCTCCGTTCGTTGCGCCACCCTCTCCATACATGAAACATAAAAAGTAAATAAAAACTTTAGTCAATTCACAACCGTTACAAATATTACAAAAATACATCAACAAAAACTAAATTAAACTTATATTCACCTGCAAACTGGGCTGACACTGGTGGATGGGTGACGCTTCAATTTCGCGTCCCACTACACGTGTCGGAAAAAAAAAGCAGTTAGTGCTTCCATACTGCTAGTGTCAGGAATTTCGCAGGTAAATTCGATAAGAACCAATCAGAATGCTCCATTCATTCATAAGACATTCTCTGTGTTGGGACATAGTAGCATCTAGAGACTGGTTTGAACAATATTGGGTGGCAAGCTATCTATGGAAAGTTCTGAGTGCAAGGTGATGTATTCTTTGTGATTGTGTTCGAAGATAAGTCTTACCAGACCATACATATCTGAAGTGATGCTGTAAGACACCGAAAATGTCAGTCATGGAATAGCCACATCTCATGGTGATGCATCAGCCTGACTCGGCCGGCAAACATGTGCGTGCTGCAGATGGATGTTGTGTGTCCCATTAGGATCGCTAGGAACAATGCATCCTGTGGTATTCTGGGAAGCATTCCAACAGATTTCTATAGCGAATTCAGAGAGAAAGACTTGGCAGTTTCTAACAAAGACATGTGACGTCAGTATAACATTGAGAACCCTTTAGATCTGTCAGCGAGGGTGAGCCACTATGCCAACCTCTCTCTTGGCGCTCAACTGTCAGGTAAACCTCAGTCACGGTGGTTAGGTAAACACGTGCACATCCAGAGGGTGACCTGGCTGTTATTTACACAGACATGTGACATCAGTATAACACTCAGAGAACTCTAACCGTACACCCAAAAATAGACATGACTTTCGCCTGCTGGCTGTAAGCAACAGCCACATGAAAGTGATGGCTCATGCCACAGCGTTCATCTCTCCAGAGGTGATTTACACCTAGCTAGCCTTGTAAAGTACACAGGCAGTGTTAGCAGCATTGGCATGAGCGCGTGTTGGAGCAATTCACTGTTACATCGTGGTTGGTGATAGTTTAAAAGCAGTTTTTATGTGCAATGAGTGTTTGTGGACTGCATTGTTTTCGCTGTTTAAGCTTTGTGAGCGTGTTTGCAGAGTCTTTTACATGTATTATTTTGACAATTTACGAGTGATTTGCGTGTCTGTACTTCATTGTACTGCATTATTTCTACAGTTTATAATCAGTGAGCGTGTCTGCAGAGCGTATACATACATTTTTTTCACAATTTACTAGTTGTTTGTATGTCAGCACATCAGTGTACTCCATTATTTCTGTGACTTACGAATAGTTTGCTGGAGTGTAGGCTGTATATTGTAGCCCCTAGCATGGGAGAGCGAGAGTTTTTATCAGGGTGATAAACTTACAATGTGAAATCTATCCCCAAATAAATTGTTCCAAAATAAATACAGTACACTCCTTCCTACCCAGCAGCCCAGAACATGCTGAGTCCTTTTCCCGCCATTTTTCCCCAGCTCCCCATGGGACGACAGCGCCCTCTCGTGGAGTACTGCATAGTAAGTCAGTTGGGATCCAGACGTCATGGTGGACACACTGGATGTAGCTACTGCTTCAAATTGTTTAAATAATGACTGCCTGCATAATAGAGACTTACGTTCTTCCTTAGCAGCAGCCCAGCTAACACTATTTTCCCCACCAGTTCCAAGGAAGGGGTGGCAGTCAGACGAGTTAGATTAGTGGAGGTAGCCCAAGACCTTTTTCCCCATAAAAATTTAGACATCCCACCATTTTCTAGGGTAGAGGAATGGGGAAGGTGAGGGGAGCAGATTATTTCAATGGAGGTGCCCAAATTAAAATACAGGGTTATTACAAATGATTGAAGCGATTTCACAGCTCTACAATAACTTCATTATTTGAGATATTTTCACAATGCTTTGCACACACATACAAAAACTCAAAAAGGTTTTTTAGGCATTCACAAATGTTTTATATGTGCCCCTTTAGTGATTCGGCAGACATCAAGCAGATAATCATGTTCCTCCCACACTCGGCACATAATGTCCCCACCAATGAGTTCGAAAGCATCGTTGATGCGAGCTCGCAGTTCTGGCACGTTTCTTGGTAGAGGAGGTTTAAACACTAAATCTTTCACATAACCCCACAGAAAGAAATCGCATGGGGTTAAGTCGGGAGAGCGTGGAGGCCATGACATGAATTGCTGATCATGATCTCCACCACGACCGACATGACTTTGTCATCGAGTGTCAGGGGCTTGAAGCAATTGCAAACGGTTAGGCTGCTTCTGCTTTAGCCTTTTCCGTAAGATTTTCCAAACCATAGTTTGTGGTACGTTTAGCTCCCTGCTTGCTTTATTCGTCGACTTCCGCGGGCTACGCGTGAAACTTGCCCGCACGCGTTCAACCGTTTCTTCGCTCACTGCAGGCCGACCTGTTGATTTCCCCTTACAGAGGCATCCAGAAGCTTTAAACTGCGCATACCATCGCCGAATGCAGTTAGCAGTTGGTGGATCTTTGTTGAACTTCGTCCTGAAGTGTCGTTGCACTGTTATGACTGACTGATGTGAGTGCATTTCAAGCACGACATACGCTTTCTCGGCTCCTGTCGCCATTTTGTCTCACTGCGCTCTCGAGCGCTCTGGCGGCAGAAACCTGAAGTGCGGCTTCAGCCGAACAAAACTTTATGAGTTTTTCTACGTATCCGTAATGTGGCGTGACCATATGTCACTGAATGGAGCTACAGTGAATTTATGAAATTGCTTCAATCATTTGTAATAGCCCTGTATTTTCAGTCCAAAATTTGAACTTCCTGCTATGACATCACTGCGATGAAGCCATAGCTATCACTGCCATCATGGATCCGCCATCTCGAATAAATTTGGCAACAACGCCACCTGGCGTGATAACTCTGTTGTCCCACTACTCACTTCCTTGAGGAAGGTGATGGGAAACAGGGAGAGAGATGGATATGGTTCCATATATTCCGAGTGCACTGACTAGACTGTGTTAGTGATTTTAGGAGGCAAGACTCAGTGGATTGTACATCCAGAGGGACTTTCGGCCACAGGACTCTCCTCCCTTCACCTAGGGTTCTACAGGAGTGCGCCAAATAGCAATATATTTTACTTTGGCCAGTCTGCAGTTTGTCACAGTGGTGGCCAGCTGGCTGAAAGTGAGTGGAAGAAGCTATTTCAGAGAGACTGAGGTAAAATGAGCCTTGGTAAAAATGGTGGGAAGGTCATAATATTGTATGCATTCTAATGTTAGAAGCTCGGACGATACAGACAGGCTGGCTGATGCACGTGGTTAGTGGAGGCAAGACTGTAACTCTCCTGGCACCCGGAAGTCGCCAGGTTCTTTTAGCGAATGGCAAAAACATATATTTCATGGGCACCATTCTCTAGGAAGCTTAACAGCCTTTTTTCAGAACCTTGAGATAGTTGGCTCAGAAAGATTAGATCCCTATGTAAATGAGAGACTATGGTCCGATCTAGGTAAGTGTTTTACGCTGAAAACATGGCCATGCTTACTGTGACAACGACTCTTCCATAATCTAAAATCTCCTTTTTTTAACAATATAGATTTGGAGTCACTGCTTTGCCCCCTCTCAGGATATGCATTGTGGCAGTTTTCTCCCCCAGTGTTGGAACACTGGGGCTGCGTCTGGAAACAGGCCCAAAGAGGGGAGATTCAATGACTGGAGGATACTCTTATTGGTTTGTGCAATTTTGGGGAGGTTTTGCTTTTGTTGATTCGACCGCAATCCTGAGGCTGGCTGGAAAACGGTGGTGATTCAATGCCTTCTTTGTCTTCTGGTCCTCTCCTGCTGGAGAACTTCACGTATTTCCCCAGCGAGTGTGACTTGTGCTGTGTACCTTGTGGTGAACAAAGAGCTAGTGGCAGTTCCAACAGTAGAACTTCATATCATCTCGGACATATCAGCCATCATGAGGGTGAACTTATTTGTCCTCAGTCAGCTGTCTGACGTTTGCCAGTTCCAGCATACACCGTTGTGCCTGTCAGTCAAATTGGTCTGGCTAGACGAGCAGACAGGTGCACCTGCCACTGAAATGGTTTGATAATTTTCATGGACGTTTCGGAATATTACAGCTGCTGCAGTGCGCCATTCATCGCTCACCGCGCGCCGTTTTCTACTACCGCATGTATCAAGTTGAAAAGGTAAAATACCGCTGCACTGCTATAGGGTTGTTAAATGATATTCAAAGTTCCCTTTTCTCAGGTGAAGCATAATTTGTAGTATGTTTGTCCACGGTTGATTACATTTGAATTGTTGGACCTCACAGTTGATTCATGTAAACGAAGTCAGCTTGTGTTGTAAAATGTATTAATTGAGGGGAGTATTTGTATAGCTTGTCCCCCAATGTATGATTTGCTAATCAAAAAACATCCGTTTTCTGATTTGTGTTTGTAATTTTTTTGTGTAAGGTTTATCAGATCAGTATAGTTATAAAAGGATTAATAAAACTTATCATCATTTTGTAAAGTTCTCTCAAAGATTCACTGTTTTCATTTTATTGTGGTGGTAATGGGTAAACCAGCAATTTAAGGTTTAGTCTTACTATATAAATTAATTTGATTATTAATTGGGTTCCGAAAGTGACTGCAGGCACAGACAAATACCGTGCCATAAGTAAGGTCACTTATTACATATATAAAATTAAGGAAGTAGCTAATGATTTGAAGGTTGCTGAGAAGACAATACTTTTCTTTATGTAAAGATAATAACATTTAGCATCACTGAGACATGTATTTATGATTAAAGCAACCGACAGCTGTATACTACCCCTCATGCCTTTGTCTATACAGTGTTGTTTCCATTATACATTTTCCATAAAGTTTTTTGGTTTTCACTTAGTCTTTGTTTCCGTCTTCCAGAGACTGCCATTTCGCAGCATTTTTTGACACTTTAAAGCACAAAAACGTAAGATATTACATGCTACGAGTCGGTACTACTGGTATCTAACAGCAGGTGGGATGTATCTGCAATTTTATATGTTCTATCAACGTAATAAATTCTTACAATCTAGTGTCGTCCGTTGCTAATGGTGCCAGAAGAAACTGTGCAACTGTATATATTCCCCCACGACAAATGAAAAGCCCATCTGGAGGTTATATTAGGAACTCATCACACAGTCAGTATCATTATACAACTGTAATGAAATTACATATTCCCATTAAGTTGCAAATCACATTAATAGTTTTTATTACAAATAAAGAAAATTGACAATACTTAACTTTGAATTTGTAATGGTTTCACAAGTGATAGGCGACATGCAAACGGTTAATGTCTTTCACTACATGCAATGTCTATGTAAGCAAGGAATATGGGTCACTAATAACTTCTCTCGTAGTGATCTATGCTAGGCCGGGTCTAGTACTATCCGTATCTAGAACCGTGCCATCTAGTAGTGCCCAGTCGAGGCTGACAGAAGCGGCGCTTATAGTCTCTTCTTGTAGAGGCCGCTTCTATAGTGGCGCCGTCCTTGTCAGCGGGCTATTGGCTGATGTCGTCTCACAGCCTTCTCTGCTTTGCTTTCTTCGTCTTCGTGCCGCAACTTGCGGCTACCCTGGAACAAGACCAACACAATGAGAAATGTGGTCTCATCGCTTACCGGTACGCAGCACTACAAAGATATATAAGGTAAGTGTTGGATTAAATTTCCGCAATGGGAAAACATTCAGACCAGGGCACGTTTTTATACTTTATTGTTGCAGCCTTCTCTTAGTAACAAAGCACATCGATGCCAGTTCTCATACCTATACGGTACTTAAGAACAGTGGCAATCACAGCCGCCGCGGGTGGACACGCTACGACATGACTTGGGGCAAACGCGATGTGGTGTCGCAGTTAGCCCCAGAGTATGCACGGACAATGCTGGGATAAACAAGAAACTGAGAACACTCGTAGGCCCAAAGACAGTTCCAAATCAATGCATAGCATCACAGCACCGCTATTCCCACTGACGGCTGGATAAATTTTCTAAAATGGCGGGTTTTCAATATTACGACAATATATAAAACTAATGGTCATATCGAGGTATACAACTATACTAAGGATGAATGTAAGCGTGGCACCCAAGATCAGCTGTTAGGATTTTCGGATTTTATTACGCAGCGGACTGCTTTATTCTTTGTTTCATTATATGATTTCGCAATTTTCACATTTTATGCTATTTTTATTCTTTTGATACATTCTGTAGTGTTGCTCCTTTCAAAAGGGAAGAACAGGAAAACTCTGTACATAGGGGCCATCTGTTGACCGGAATTTGCTTATATTTAAAGCTGATCGTTTACCTGTTCTGTTTGTTTTTGACACACGTACTTTAAAAGCGAAAGTGACGACTGTGTGCCAGGGTTAAAGGACTACCTATGTATTTTTGTGCTGCAAACCATAATTTTGCTGTTATAGAGAGAATATATTTTATAATTAGCTTCTTACAATATCATTTTAGCTATCCAATGCAATTTTTGACCACAAGATGACATCAGGATGGTACTGTGTACCCAAACCAGTAGCCGGTAGGCAAAAAGAAAACTTGTGAATACAGAATAAAACAAATACTTCCTATAATGAAATGTTTGGTAGAGGCATCTGTATATCTGTTCCACTGACCATGTATTTTGTAGCAACTGAGGCCTCAGTAGGACTTACATTCCACTGGATACCAACTGTATATTTCGTACTGTTGAGATTATTTTTTTTAGTTGTACTTATGATGTAAACCATTAAAACAGGCGATATATTTTTAGGTGAAGTCTATAGTAATCCATCACATTGCATTACGATAGTAACTAATGGTTAGTTATGCCGAATAATTTACGATACATCAGTATGTTCACCTTAGACAGTAAACGCTATGTTACAGTAAAGGTAACAGTCGAAATGAAAGTATAGGAAGCCCATGAACAACAATATCTATCTTCAAACAGTCTAACTGACCATGTATATGTGAAAAAATTAACGTTAAAAAAGTATTTGCTTTTGTATAAGTGCCAGAATCGAGGATTCGTGATGTTTTATAGAATCAAATGTGAAAGGAGGTGAAATGGTTTTTCCGTTGAAGGTGAGGGAACGTGTCGCAAAATTCATTTCTAATTAACGCAGCGTTTGTTCATACTGCTGCATAGGACGCAGTCGCATTGTAAATGTTATTTATGAGAATGACTCAATTTTTCCCATATTCACGCTCTTGGGGCGGTCGAGGTAAATAATTTGCATACAAACGGGAGCAGGTGACATGAATTGTGGCGTAAAATACTTACCACGTCACACTGCCGTATTTAGAACGTTCATCCCCGACGCGCCGCGTTTTCGCAGAAATCGAGGCCGCTGCCGGAATTACGACGCGAATAATCCGTAAGCTGACATTTATCCGCTTGACATGTTAGGGGGAGCTCAACCAAAAAGCCATGCTGGTGACCAGGAGACCGGAATCCACCGCTAAGCGGACAGACAACGGCAAACTAGGACGCATTCACGGAGTAGCATTAGCCACATTGTGAAGGACAAGTTATTTAGAGAACGTTTTTTTATGCAGTAAAACTCAGGTAAATATAAACATTCTGTGTAGGAAACAAAACATAAATTCTTCGGATCATTATAAAACAATATAGTCGTACACAATGTTTGAAACTTTCCACATTAACCGTATTTACAGGGTGATATGGGGGAGAGATTAATTACTCATTCGAAATAAAAGTTAATGGTAAAGGAGGTAGTCGGTCGATCTTACAGTTTAATTAGTAATGGTAGAGACTTTACAAGGTTAAAGAATTAGAAACCTGCATTGTCGAATCATGATAAAAAAAATTCGAAAGATTTATTTCCATTAACTCTTCAGGGCGACTTTGTCAGGTAGTACACAGAAGACACGGAGAAGGTCCGACGAAGTATGTCCCGTTTCGTCACGGGATCATTTAATCGTTGCTAAAGCATTACAGAGATGCTCAATAGAATCCAATGGCAGGCGCTTTAAGAGTTGGCATGCATCACGGAGAGATTTACTGCTGAAACTTCGAGAGAGTACTTTCAGGGAAGAGTGAGATTACATATAAATTCGTCCCACATACATCGCGTCGTTAAATGACCACGATGAGAAAATTCGAGGAATTAGAACTAACGCAGTGGTTTATCGACAGTCAGTCTTCCCACGCGCCATTCAGCTGGTAATCCATCATTCGCCACACAACTTCAGGTAGCTTGCGTGGTATTGATTCAGATGTAGATGTAGAACTTCGTAACATGTACCGGCAATGGCTAGGTATCTAATTTAGGACCACAGCAAAGATAGTTGATCCCTTTTTTCGGATCAGAAAATTTCGACAAATATGAAATATGTAGCAAAAAAGATACCAACGGATATTAAAAAAAAAAAACAGAGTTTAGTATTCAAAGAATGTGAAAGTGGACACGTAAAATAGAAGGAAGAGTGATTGGAACGGAGATAGAATATGATGCTAATAGGCGATGTCTATTGATCAAGATAACAAGTACTTGTGTTTGAAATACAACTAACATGCTTTTAAGGTTCATATACGACCAGCAAACAAGGAAGAGGGGGGAGGAATTTCATAAACAATCTAAATAAACACCTACTCCACATAGGTGCATACCACAAATGGTGCCAGATGGATGACAATTACTTGCTTTTGACTTGTGTTACAATTTGGAGAATGCAGTGAAAACAGAGATATTGCGCAGTTTCAAATAATGTTAAGTGTAGTTCGATAGAAAAATAAAGCTCAAAAATAACTCCTGCTTGCTGCATCAAGGTTCAAATGGTTCAAATGGCTCTGAGCACTATGGGACTCAACATCGTAGGTCATAAGTCCCCTAGAAATTAGAACTACTTACACCTAACTAACCTAAGGACATCATACACACCCATGCCCGAGGCAGGATTCGAACCTGCGACCGTAGCAGTCCCGCGGTTCCGGACTGCAGCGCCAGAACCGCACGGCCACCGCGGCCGGCGCTGCATCAAGGCTATAAGTGAAAACTGTATGAATTTTCTCAGTGATGTAACAGTGAAAGCTCTGTGATAAAATTTTAGGAGCTTTTGGTCCTATGGAATGTACGTGGACGTATACAGACCTTATTCATACAGTATCGTGTATCAGCCTGGTGCTGAAATTGATGCAAACACTAGCCAAAATTTTTATATAATTACGTGTTACGATACCAGCACCCCGATAATATCGGTAACGTTGGGGACGTAGAATACACAAAATTTAAATATGGGTGTACACAACAAAAATTTTATGACATAGTGGGTTTTGAGGGAGAGATATGACAGACTGTTCCAGCTAGGTGGTCTGGGAAATTATGAAGATGTGATAGGAAAGAAAAGCACCTGGATTTAATGAGGTAAGGGACACGTAAAGAACTAAGGTAGCAATTGCTATGTTATTCAGCATATAATTAGCTTTGTTTTGAAGCTGGAGACGTTATTTAGTTCTCGCTTGCAGACAACGTGATAGGGTGGGACACAAGAGATTTTTCTCTGATGGGAACGAGAGCTTCTCTTATGTTGTTTTGACAAAAACTTTAAAATCGAAGCGAGATATGAGGGGCTGTACACCTTGATAAACCTATAGAGCAGACGGAGCGTTCCGAGATATAAGTACCAGCAGGCACGTCCGAAGATGGATATGCGTATGATGGTGAAATCTTATGTACTGCTATCCTCGCTGCCTGAAAATGCTCATATACATGGTGTTACAAAAAGGTACGGCCAAACTTTCAGGAAACATTCCTCACACACAAATAAAGAAAAGATGAATGTGGACATGTGTCCGGAAACGCTTAATTTCCATGTTAGAGCTCAATTTAGTTTCGACAATACGTACTGTACTTCCTCGATTCACCGCCAGTTGGCCCAATTGACGGAAGGCAATGTTGACTTCGGTGCTTGTGTTGACAAGCGACTCATTGCTCTACAGTACTAGCATCAAGCACATAAGTACGTAGCATCAACAGGTTAGTGTTCATCACGAACGTGGCTTTGCAGTCAGTGCCATGTTTACAAATGCGGAGTTGGCAGATGCCCATTTGATGTATGGATTAGCACGGGACAATAGCCGTGGCGCGGTACGTTTGTATCGAGACAGATTTCCAGAACGAAGGTGTCCCGACAGGAGACGTTCGAAGCAATTGGTCGGCGTCGTAGGGAGCACAGAACATTCCAGCCTATGACTCGCGACTGGTGAAGAGCTAGAACGACGAGGACACCTGCAATGGACGAGGCAATTCTTCGTTCAGTTGACGATCACCCTAATGTCAGCGTCAGAGAAGTTGCTGCTGTACAAGGTAACGTTGACCACATCACCGTATGGAGAGTGCTACGGGAGAAACAGTGGTTTCCGTACCATGTACAGCGTGTGCAGGCTTTATCAGCAGCTGATTGGCCTCCGCGGGTACACTTCTGCGAATGGTTCATCCAAATATGTGTGAATCCTCATTTCAGTGAAAATGTTCTCATTACGGATAAGGCTTCATTACAACGTGATCAAATTGTAAATTTTCACAATCAACATGTGTGGGCTGACGAGAATCCGCACTCAAATGTGCAATCACGTCATTTTCTGTGAACGTTTGGGCAGGCATTGTTGGTGATGTCTTGATTGGGCCCCATGTTCTTCCACTTACGCTCAATGGAGCACGTTTTCATGATTTCATGCGGGATACTCTACTTGGCTGCTAGACCATGTGCCTTTACAAGTATGACACAACATGTGGTTCATGCACGATGGAGCTCCTGCACATTTCAGTCGAAGTGTTCGTACGCTTCTCAACAACAGATTCGGTGACCGATGGATTGGTAGAGGCGGACCAATTCCATGGCCTCCACGCTCTCCTGATCTCAACCCTCTTGACTTTCATTTATGTGGACGTGTGAAAGCTCTTGTCTACGCAATCCCGATACCATATGTAGAGACTCTTCGTGCTCGTATTGTGGACGGCTGTGGTAGAATACGCCATTCTCCAGGGCTGCATTCCTCACCACCGTTGATGGTGGGTTCCAGAGAAGTTCGTCATCAAATCGCGTCCAGATTAGAGCCTACGGCATCAACAATGCACTGTCCTTTTCGTGACGATATTACCAGCATCCACCCTCCATGTGATGGAGGGTGGATGCAGGTATCCTCGCTAACGGAGGACACTTTGAACACTTCCTAGAACAAAGTGTTTGAAGTCACGCTGGTACGTTCTGTTGCTGTGTGTTTCCATTCCATGATTAATATGATTTGAAGAGAAGTAATGAAATGAACTCTAACATGGAAAGTAAGCGTTTCCAGGCACATGTCCACATAACATATTTTCTTTATTTGTGTGTGAGGAATGTTTCCTGAAAGTTTGGCCGTACCTTTTTGTAACACCCAGTATATCTTATGCTGGTAGTCTTCACGAGATTCAGGTGCTATGAGCTTCGCTGAGTAAGTCCTTGCAGGATAAGATCAACAATTGTAAGTAAACGCATTTACACAAGTTTATTTTTCAGGACTATAGGATACATCATAGTTTTATGTTTTTGTTGGACAAGGAGAGATGCTGTTACTACATTGCAGATGTGCCTATATACTCAGCCTAATTATGTTTACGTCTGTTTTGACTCCTACACTTTTCTTCTGAGGAAGAGAAAGTTGCTTGGGTCCCGTTTAGGATTAAAGATGATGGATATTTCCGAACTTTCGCGCTAGAGAGCTTAGAGTGATCAACCAGGACTGCTTCGAATTCGGATGCACTGAGCTATAAGGAAATATTTTGTATCAGTTTTGATAATGCACTGACATTCCCTGTAGCTGTTCTCAAGTTTATGGGTTTCGCATTTACACAGAGCTGGAGTGAGACAAGATTGACGACACGTCACTAACCAATAATAAGGAGGGTATTGAAAATCATCTTCCTCTCCCCCCCCCCCCCCCCCCCACTGTGTGTGTGTCTCTCTTTCTCTCTCTCTCTCTTTCTCTTTCTCTCTCTCTCTCTCTCTCTGAGTGTGTGTGTGTGTGTGAACAAACGTGCGCACTGCTACTGCCGCTGCTTGATATTCCATACAGCAAGCTTTCCACCTTTCACTTAAGACAGTACGCGAGGGGAATCGCAATGGCTTTACGATAGGCAGGATGCGGCCGTCCGCGTGCACAACACTTGCCTCAGCAGGTATTTAGGACGTGGGATCTGGTACATGCAAAAGGGACCTGCGTTTCATAGTTCAGTTTAACAGACTTTTACCACTATCTTAAAGAACTACTGTTTAAACGCGGATTGTAGCTACTAGCTCTCAAGTTAGTCGTTAACGTTATTTTCATCATAACTAAGTGCAGGACTAATAACGAATAAGAAAATTGAAATGTGGGCGAGCAAAGGCGAGATAGATGCAAAGTCAGTACCCTCAACGTTATGGAATGATCACTTATCGACTATCTCCATAATTTATAGTAATTGATTCCGAAGCAAGAGAAAGTATTCAGATAGTTAAGGTTTTTGAAAATTTAATTGAGATCAGAGATTGAAATTCGATAGTAGGAAAGAATTAGAGGAAAGGTAAGAGGAAAATATCAACTGAACATATAGCTGGAGAAAGTTGTTTGGGGGTAAGGTATAGAAAAGGAAGCTGCCTGCTAGAATTTTACACGAAACATAATTTAATCATTACGAACAGTTGATTTTAGAATTACGAAAGAATACGTGGAAGAGACCTGGAGATGTTAAATTCATCCTTTCAGATAGATAGTACAATGATAAGGCCGAGATTTAGGATCAACTAACCTTATAACACGAATTATTACAGTATTCTTGAAATCTGGGGTATTTAATCTGCCTGAAATATAACAAGGGACAAAAAATTTGTGGGTGCTGCTGCATCGTATAAGCAACACATTGGGACTCCGATACGGGTATATAAGCACCGACATATAGGCTAGGGATTAGTGTGTCATTCGTATCTTTCCGACTTCCTTATGGTAAATGCTGTAATATCAACTACGGCAACATTGTTATCAAATACGCCTACACAAGACCAGCAGACTGCAGTTTTCTTTCTTGGCTGCCGAAGGAGAACCATCGCTAGACATCCACCAGGAAATGAAGATTGTGTGTGGGGCAGCATGTTTGTCAAAACCACCTAAAGCAAGAAGTGCTGCTGCTTCATGATAACGCTAGCCCCCTATCGCCAGTGTCGTTACCCCACTTCGAAAATACTCGATCGTCCACCCTATGGTCTTCATCTCCCCCTATGTGGTGATCACGCTTTTGGCCTCGTAAAAAAGGCCTTGAAGGGCCGACGACTCCTATTGGACGGAGGTTTACAGCAGGCAGTTACGGACTTCTTCACGCAGCACGGTGCGTTGGTTGAATGATTCCAATAGTCCTCACAGCAATTTTCTTAACTGGCATACCGATTCTGAACTGTACGACCTTCGAATGGAAACTGCTTATATCTCGCATTTTTAGATTTGCAGAAAGCTGGAATACACTTTCTGAAAATCCGAAGGTGGAAGTGATGAAACACATGGAGCGAAGTGCTATATACAACTGTTGCAGAAGCCGGAGTGCAGTTTGAATTTACATGGACGTCGAAGGAAAGTAGCAGTTGAGAAGGAAGTGAGAACATGATTGTAGTTGATCCCTTTTGCGATTTAATGTGTGCAGTAAAGGGAACCAAAGATAAATATCAAAAGGGAGTTAAGGTACCAGAACAAGATGCAACAACACTCTGGTTCGTTGATGGCTTTACTAAGTGGGGCACTTGAGCGCATATTGGGGGAAAATAATGGCCATCTTTTTGTGAACCCATCAGGAGCATGGCAACGGCAGGGCAGCAGCAGTCAGAATACATCGACAAGAATCTGAAATTTGAGTTAAACTATAAACAGCAAAACCAATATTATTCAACCTACCAAGACGTTTCAGTTATTTTCAATTTTTTTAAAGAAGAGCAGAATTATTTAATTGCGAAAGATAAAAGATTTGCAACTATAAATTGATTAAACGAGAATTATGTAACAAAACTCTGATGTCATTAGAAAATTTTTTTGTCCTTATAAAGAACAAAAAAATGTTTCAACGAATAAGCAAACAAAATCAGTATATCAGTTATGAATATTTATACAATAAATAGCACTTTGTTATGGATATCAGATGAAAAGGAAAGGGAGCATTACTTATGCTTAATAAAACATGATATATTAAAATACGTTTTTCAGATATCGTTCCTTTCTTGGTTCTGACTTTGATATTTTTCCTGATTCTGAAAACTATAAACTAAAAAGGAAAGCAGAAAGGAAATAGAGTTGGGAAACAAGGAAACAAATAAAAGTTATTGCATTCATATAATTGTTTCAAAGAAATGCCTGATACAAATAACTATTTCACGTTAGAAATATACGAATCTTACTTCAATTTATAATATCCATTTGACACTATATCACAATTCTCGAGGATTACTGTTTTATCATGCTGAAATGATAATTTTTCTTAATGTGTTTCTTGAATAAATTTTTTGTGTTAACATCTCCTTATCTCAATTTACTCTAATTAAATCTATTCTTTCGTCTCTTTCTTACTTAATCATGTCATATATTCGGTGTAAGCTTTTTAATATTCATCCTGTTGAAAGTAAATCCCTTCACGTTCATCACATTGTTTTTACAAGTTTTTGAAAAATAATAACACTTAGGTTCTGCCAAGGCCCTCATAATTCAGTTGTTTCCTAATTCATCAGTCCATTCACCATGCATATGAACTGTTTCCACAGTACCATGCTATGCTGACTGCACCAAAGTAAATAAATGATTCTGGCATCTTATGTAACGCATTGTACTGCCTAAGTCTTGAATTTTAGTGAATGCCACCATAAAAACACCTGAAGATGTGGTTTTACACATTATAAACCTTAATATTGTAATTCATCTATATCATATAACCATATAATCTAATCGATTATGCAATAATATTTCACAAATTTCTTATAAATCAGTAACATACTGTTTTAATCACAATTGGTCGTTGCCCAGATTTTCTCCATAAAGCATATACACTAATTTTTGAATAGCATGACTGTATGGATTTTCTTTTGTCTTATCAAGATGTAATTCAGTATCCAACTCCTTTTTGCAGTTTTACATATACAACTTCTTGGATTCAGGATTATGAAGACTGATTTCTAATTAGGTTTTTATAATGTCTTTCATATGATTTTCAAACAAGATGTTGCTTTTATCTCTAAAACCAAAAGTTTCAAGGATACCTAAATATTTCAACCTTTTCCATAGCTTTACTTTCTTCATTTGCCCATGTTCCAATAAAACTTCTTTCATCATCATTGTGATTACATTTACTTATTGTTTTCTTCAGCACATTTGATCCACAAAGGAAATAACATATTTTCCATTTTTATCGATATCCATCCACAATGACAAAACTGAGTGATGGTATATTCTAGGTGTCAATGCTTTGTAGTCAGTCCAAACTACTTTTACTATAATGTGGAGGTCTATATATTTCTTGATGTCATTTAAGGTTATAATGATGACATTCTATAGTTGGGTAAAAACCACAAACATTGACATATTTTACTTTTTGATAATGTCACCTTGGATTTTAATAGTTCAACCACTATAGAAAGCATCTATGGATTCAAAGTTTTACTAACTTCAGGTAACTGCATTGATTTCTTAAGTCTTTTGTTCTAGTGATATAATCCAACATCTCTGCTAAATTATGTGCAGACCTTCGTATTTTAGCACTACTTGATAATGTCCTTTGATATAGGTCATCCATCGATCCAGTTTTAATACATTTTTACAACCATACCCAAAAAGATCATGATATTCGTAAACAATATTGGTTTCTTAGTTAAAACCATCTACTTTCTCTCCAGCTATACTTACTTCACCACCATTAAGAGCATGTTGAATGTTATGTTTAAACTGCCTAGCCAAGCACTATACTCTTTACTATTATTTTCTTTTTGTTCTATCTGCAATATAGCAGTTCTTCTATTAGGTAAATATTTAGATATGTATGTCAGTATACAACCTACAGAAATTGTTGAATAACAGAATGTATCTATATTAACTGTTTCTAGAAATTGTTTATTAGCTATACAAAGTTTCTTCTCAATATGTGCATCAGCATTACAGCATTCATTAATTTCATTTCTCATGTTGTATACATAATTCTCTTTAACTTTTATACCATGCAGTTTGCGAAACATTTCTCTTTCTTTTGGTTTCAATAGTTTCAACAAAAATATATTGGATCTCAGAGATAGGAGCCTATATAATTTTCATAATCTTTGGTATTGAACAAATTTGCACAGTAGCCTTTTTTAGTTCTTTTGAGTCAAACGTTTTTTGGAAGCTACTACATTTAAGTGCCTGGAAGAGGTTTCATCGAACCATCTTCAAAATAATCCTCTATTATTCCACTCTCGAATAGCACATGGAAAAGACATGCACCTACATCTTTACATATGAGTTCTGATTTCCTTTATTTTATTATGATGATCGTTTCTCCCTATGTAGGTCAGCGTATTTTCTCATTTGGAGGAGAAAGTTGGTGAATCCAATTTTGTGAGAAGATTCTGCTGCAATGAAAACTGCCTTTGTTTCAGTGCTTTCCATCGCAAATCAGGCCTGTGACACTCTGTCTCCTATTTCGCGATAATATGAAATGAGCTGCTCTTCAATAGACTCCATGAAACCAATGTGGTAAAGACCCCACACTGCACAGCAGTACTACGAAAGAAGGCAGACAAGTATAGCGTAGGTAGTCTCTTTAGTAGATCTGCTACATTTTCTAATTCCTTTCCCAATAAAACGCAATCTGTTGTTTATCTTATTGGCAACATTTTCCACATGTTCTTTCCAAATTAAATAGTTTGTAATCGTAATTCTTAGGTACTTATTTGGATTCACAGCCTTTAGATTGGATTGATTCAGAGTGTAACTGATATTTTATTGGATTCCGTTTAGCCCTCGTGTAGATGAATTCACACTTTTCACGATTTAGGGTCAATTGCCAATTTTTGCACCATTTAGATTTCTTTCCTAAATCATTTTGCAATTCGTTTTCATCTTCTGATGAGTTTCCTAGACGATTAACGACATCATCATCTTGAAACAACCTAAGACAGCTCCTAATTCGTTTATATAGATAAGGAACAGCAAAGGACCATAAAGCTACCTTTGGGAATGCCACAATCACTCCTGTTTTACTCGAGGACTTTCTGGGAATTACTACGAACTGTGACCTCTCTGACAGGAAATCACTAATCCAATCACATACTGTAATGATATGCCATAAGCACGCAATTTCACTACAAACCACTTGCTTGCTGCACTGTCAAAAGTCCTTGGAAAGTCCAGAAATACGGAAACAATTTGATATCCATTCTCACTATTACCCAACACTTTGTGTGTGTAAAGGGCAAGTTGTGTTTCACAACAACGACAGTTTCTAAGTCCGTGTGGACTGTTTGTCAATAGACCATTCCTTTGAGGTAATTCATAATGTTAGAACACAATATACATTCCAGACTCCAGCAGTATGTAGACATTGAAAAGGGCCAGTAATTTAGTGCATTACTCCTACTACACTCCTTGAATGTTGGTGTAACCTGTGAAACTCTTCAGTCTTTCAGTACAGATATTTTTTTTAATGAGCTACTGCATTAGTATATTCTGAAGAGACCCTAATTGGTATAAGGTTGCGACCAGAAGACTTGCTTATATTATGTAATTTAAATTTCTTCACTGGTCTCTGGATGGGGGGAGATTAGTGTTTAACGTCCCGTCGACAACGAGGTCATTAGAGACGGAGCGCAAGCTCGGGTGAGGGAAGGATGGGGAAGGAAATCGGCCGTGCCCTTTCTAAGGAACCATCCCGGCATTTGCCTGAAGCGATTTAGGGAAATCACGGAAAACCTAAATCAGGATGGCCGGAGACGGGATTGAACCGTCGTCCTCCCGAATGCGAGTCCAGTGTGCTAACCACTGCGCCACCTCGCTCGGTACTGGTCTCTGGATGTCTGCTTGTTACTTACTCATACTGACAGCTGTTATTGATTCGAACAGCCTTCCATGTAATTGCTCCTGTCTATAATGTTTAGCTCTAAACGCTTTATTTCCAATAATTCGGTTTAGTTCCTGTGTAGATTGTATATGGTTTTATTTTATTTTCGATAAAATACTTCTGAATAAGCTATAAATCATATCTTTTAGCATAATGTTCTATAAACGTTTAATTCCATCTTTATCAGATATCATCCTTCTAAAAAATTCATAATTTCTCTTAAATTCATAAACAATTTCTCCATTAAAATTGTGAACCGTTGTTAGATTTCAAATATGTATACCAATATATTGTTGAGCTTCATAATCAAGTCACATATACCTCTCAGAGTATGTATGAAGAATTCTCATTGATATTAACTTTTCACAACTTTTGGACTGTGTAAGTGTAAGTATCGCTTTACATTTCCATCAGTGCAAAGAATAATAATCTTGGTATTCTTTGTTAATATATTAACACGATTACTACTTCTCTTAAGATGGCTGGAAGGTGGGTTACTATGGAAGTGAAACGTGGGCAATAATCAGTTCAGAGACGTAGGGAAGAGGACATTTCAAAGTGTGATCACCAGAATAAAGCTGCAGGATATGAAGGTACGTTGGAGTGCTCACCAGGAGAGGAAATTGGAGAAAAGAAATTTATTGCACAATTTGATTAAAATAAGCGATCAGTTGAAATAACATATCCTGGGCATTGAACGAAACGTCATTTCGATTACAGAGGAATGTACGGGTGTAAATACGAAAGAGGGCGCCAAAGATTAGAGCAATCAAGTTCAGATGGATGTAGAAGCAGTAGTTATGACGAGGTGAAGACTGACTAGGAGACGTTAATCAAATTAGTCTTCCCACTGAAGATTGTCTGCAGCTCGTGGTCTCACGGTAGGGTTCTCTCTCCCCGAGCATGGGGTCTGGGTTCGTTTCCCTGCGGGGTCAGGGGTTTTCACTAGCCCCGAGATGAGAGGGTGTTGTTGTGTCGTCTTCATCACCATCATTCATCCCTATTCGGGTCGGAGGATGCCCACAGCAAACCACTGCCAATAGGACCTTGCCAAATACTGCAGTTCAGGTCTCCTGCATCGTTCTCCTACGCACTGTCAAGAAGCACGTGACTTAATTTCCATGTCCAATGATGATTGAAACGCGAAACAAGGAGGCGAGTCACTGCATGTAAGTCGTCGTCCACAGTGAGCATTCCTCAAATTTACTTCAATAATATCCCATAATAACCAGTTAAAAGTGGAAATTTTCAATTTATTTTCTCGTCATTCTTTGGTTATTTATCACTATTTGTTGGAGATCCAATGACTAACAATACTGTACTCAGGAAAGTGTACAGACTGAAACGAAATTGATGTGACCATTAAGTACGTAATTTATCAATGAAACGAAACTTGTTTCTAGAATAAAATACTGGTGAACAGCGCAGAATAATAAGAAAATCCGTGAGCAAATTTAACAACAAAACATTACGTCGTGCAACATTAGAAGTGTCACAGAAGGATGACAGTGCCGGAACTAAAATAGGGAAATCTTCCATAGTGGAATTGTTGTTAAACCTTATATGACAACCGCATAATTAAGCTGTTTAATCAGATACGTCAAAACAGTGAGAACCATAATTAATAAAAGGGCATCATTACAAGTGTGCAGAAAGCCAAAAAAGGAGTATGCACAATAACAGACATAAACTCTGAAAATAAATTTTTTTGAGAAACGTAATAGTAACTAGCGATGAAGTGGTAAGGAAATGAGCTATGAAAATAAGAAATTGGAAAATCTTCTGTACCGAGGAAAGGTCGCAGACGAACTACTAACGTACACTGAGGTGGCAGAAGTCATGGGATAGCGATATGCAGATATATGCAGTCTTGTGCACAGTGCATTGCCAGAGCTATCATTTGTACTCAGGTGGCTCATGTCAAACGGTTTCTGACATGATTATGGCTGCACGACGGGTCTTAACAGACTTTGAACGTGGAATTACAATTGCTTCTAGCTGCATGGGACATTCCATTTCGGATATCGTTAGGGAATTCTACATTCCGATATCCATATCTTCAAGAGTGTGTCGAGAATACCGTAATTCAGGCATTATCTCTTACTGAGAACAACGCAGTGGCCAACGATTTCACTTAAAGACCAAGTGCAGTCGCGTTTGTGGAGGGCTGTCGGTGTTACAGACAAGCCACACTACTTGATATAACCGCAGAAATCACTGTGGAACGAAGAACGTATCTGCTGGACAGCGTGGCGAAATCTAAAGTTAATGGGCTAATGGCAGCAGACGACCGACATAACGGCCTTTCCAAAGACCTGCATTGCCTCTTCTAGGCTGTTGCACATATCAGCTTGACCCTAGACGACTGGAAAATCGTGGCTTCGTCAGATGAGTCCCGATTTAATTTGGTAAGAGCTGATGGTTGGGTTCGAGTGCTGCTCAGAACCAACGAAGCCACTGACACAGGTCGTCAACAACGCACTGTGAAAGCTGGTGGTGGCTCTATAATTGTATGGGCTGAGTTTACACGGAGTTGACTGGGTTCTCTAGTCAAGTTGAACCGATCCTTGATTGGAAAAAGTTAAGTCCAGCTACATGAAGAACATTTGCAACCATTCATGGATGTAATGTTACTAAACATCGATGCAATTCCTATGGAGGTCAGTGCGCCATGATACTGGGACACAGTTGTTCACAGTTGGTTTGAGGAACATTCTGGTCATTTCGACTGAATGGCTTGTTCACCCAGATCACGCGAGGCGAACAACATAGAACATTTATGGGAGATGATCTAGAAGTCAGTTCGTGCACAAAATCCTGCATCGGCAACACTTTCGCAGTTACGACGACTATAGAAGGAGCATGGCTGAATATTTCTACAGGTGACTTTCAACGGCTGGTTGAGTCCATGCTACATCGAGTGGCTGCACTACGCCCGGCAAAAGGAGGCCCCCCACGTTTTTGGGAGGAATGCCCTAACTCTTGTCATTCTGTGTATTACCAGATTCAGCATTAGGCACGTGATTACTAATATTTTTCATAGTTTAAGCAAACAGGCACCAGCAGGGATGTAGAACATGGTTTCGACTGGTTGTGCAGGAGAGATTGTGACGGGTTACGATGCATTGGACGTTTTGGGTGGAACTCGCTGCTGTGGAAATGCGATCCCGCAGAATGACTGGTCGCCCCCGTCACATGTGACACGTCGACCCTGTGTGTGGGAAGCTCAGACTGTAGGACACGTTGATCTTGAGAGACGGAAATTCGAAGGGACTCCTGTATCAAAACTGTGGCCAAGAATCAGATCGTCCAACGATGGTATTTAATGTATCACCAATTAAAAAATTAGTGTCAGAATGTCTTCATAACTGCAAATCCGTTTATTAAGAACAGAACTGCACACTCAACTACCAAATAGTACTATAGTTGAAGTAATCATTTTGCGAGATTCAGCAAATATATAGATATTTAAGGCAATTCCCATTTATAGTTCCATGTCACATGAGCACTTTTAAATTTGATTAAATGTTCCGATCATTGTGAATCATCTACTCAGAACCACATGCCAGAGTACAGTAGTTTGATACGTGGTCCTGAAAGTAAAAGAACGGTTGGTGACACAACTACTTAGTTTCACTTTATTTTAGCTCTGAAGATGATTCAGAGTGTTCGAAACATGTAATCTAATTTAAATGCGCAACTAACATGGAACAATTAATGAAAATTACCTTAAAAGCTAGAACTGTTACGATTATCAACGGAGATGGCCAAGCTGTCATGAAAGTGTACACTGTGCAGTCTAAACTTACCAGTCCCACAGTCTGATTAAAATGATGTTAGATAACTTACAAAAAATTACTCTTGTACACTTATGTCCACAGAATCAATAATACAGATGTATATCGATCATTTTATGGGACTTGGAATAGAGGCAGGCTAGTGAAAATCAGAAGTTAAAAGTGACAGTCATATAAATTTCTTGATTTCGTAGTAGATGGTTTTGCTCGTTGCCCTGGAATAAGATGGATGACCCTTTCTGTAAGAGGCCAAGGTCTTCATGTCTTTTACGAACAAATTCCTTTTTCCTGTAATCGATGAAATGTTATACTGCTTCCATGCAACAATATTGTCCATAATTAAGTTTCAGTGCCTCTAAAACATTCTCAGACTTCTTGCCACATCAGTTCTGTATAAAACCTAGAGCTTTCGACGATTACCCCATCGACTTCGTCAAGCGCAACTGACTACCCAAACTTCTGAGGTCGTGGCCTTCTCATTGGTCGGTCGCGATGGTAACTTCTACGCATTTTGCTCCGTCGCTCCTACTGTAGCGTAAACATTGCGACGAGTATCTCTGGCTCTTCCCTGCAACGAGAGCTCTCTTGTATGCACTGCAGTCACGGCTGAAGGTTTTCTTATTTCTACGCCCTCTATAAATACAAAATGCCACTATGTAGGAGATTGGGACAAAACTTTTGTTTCAGAGGCTGTGCTCAACTGCAGTTGCCGATTCTTAATATGTCTTTGAAATTCTGCACAGTGGTCGGAAACAGTGTAGATTGACTGAGTGGTGCAATTGCTAGCACACTCACAAGGGATGTTGTAAGTTCTAGAGATCTTTAGGCCGAGACTGTTAAGTCCGTAACAGGGTATAGCATTTCCTTTATCTGCTAAAGAGGTCGGAAACTAGATCTTATACCTAATCGTGCTAGAACTCTGTCTATTTTGCTCTACGTAGCGCCGTAGAAGGAGAGGGATTCAGATAATGGCTCATGACGTGAGTGTTCGACATGCTGACTTCATATCATAGTGACCAATAGCGTTCTTTCGGAAGACATATTTGAGTCGATTAATTTCGGAATCGATGTGGTCGTTCTCAGTAATGGCTCTTGTTCCGTGTACCAGTGTATTTAAAGTTGGTCTGGGTGCTGGAAACACTGGGCGCTAAGATATGAATCGATGTGCGTGGGCTTGCGGTACACTGAGTGGCCGAGACGTCCATCCAACTTTCACTCTACCAATACATCTGAAAATGGTAGAGTTCCATCTTTCTCCGTCATGACGGTGCTCTAGATGTTTGGGTGCACACTGCTCAAGTGTTCAAGGAAGTACTCCAGAGCTTCTACGCCATGTGGCCAGGCCATAATCGATTTGTCAACATAGCGATAAATCAAAGATGGACGAAAAGGATCCAAATTTAATGCACATTTCTCAAAATGTTCCATAAAAAAGTTGGACATTGCTGGAGACAACGGAGAATCCATAGCCATTCCGTCCATCATTTCATAAAATTTACCGATGTACAAGAAGTAGGTGGTCGTCGTAACATGTCGGAACAACTACGTCGTTTCATGAGGAAACTTCTGTGCCCACAGTTTCTATGAGTTTCTGTGGTGAAAACAAGTCTTGGTTGCATAACTCAAAATTGTTCAGATGTGTGTGAATTCTTATGGGACTTAACTGCTAAGGTCGTAAGTCCCTAGGCTTACACACTACTTAACGTAAATTATCCTAAGGACAAACACACACACCGATGCCTGAGGGAGGACTCCAACCTCCGCCGGGACCAGCCGCACAGTCCATGACTGCAGCGCCCTAGACCGCTCGGCTAAACCCACGAGGGCGGTTGCAGAACTGATCTTATTGCTTTATTTACGAAGAGCGTTACGCCCTAATCTAAGGCATCTTCAGATTCACCAATGTATGTTGGTAGAATGGATTTTGATACTACGATTAAGGCATCGGCAGAAATAAACTGCCTCGTAATATATAGTAAAATAAATTCGATTAATATAGATAAATTAAATTTATTTTACTATACGCTAAGACGGTAGTCCATTTTTCACTACGCCTTATTCATGGTACCGAAACCCACCTTGCGAATATATGCTGGTCAATCTGAAGATGTGATGTAGTAGGCGAAACGAGCGTCATGAATAAATAAAGGTATAAAATCAGTTCTGCAGACAAGACTGTAGTTTTCACCACATTCTGCATACTGTTTGCCGTACCAATATGCCATGAAGTGGAAATAATATTTCATTAATTATCTGTCAATTTCCTTATAACGTAAATCGATAAATAAGTAATATTCAATTGAGCACTTTTTAAACTTCACACTTCTTGCAACTTACCAGAGCCAAAACGGTAGCACTCTTCTATGTAAACATTTTCACAAATCGAAGTTTTACCATTTCATGTTACACAGTTGCAATGGGGAATTTGCTAGTCATGGCTCCTCAGATCTGAAACCTATTAACACTTACTACCAACTCTCTGTCAGCACACTGCTGAATGAATCACAAAAAACAAAGATGTTACTTTGGAATATTTCAGGAAATTTCATTGATACTGATGCAGTCCCACAACGATAAATTTTGTACAGAAAATATTATTTGAATGATAAGTACGTTTTGTAAAATATGAACTGTTAAGTAAACTGTAAACCTAGCTTTTACAATGGATTTTTAATAATTTCTAATTTTGAAGTATAAGTTTATCTTCTGACAGCTGTTGTAGGAAGCAATACTAAACACATAGACAATCAATATTTTCAGAAAAAAGGAGAAACAATGAAGAACCGGATTTTCCAAATATAGCGAAAAAAATATAACATGGTAAATGAAATTTGAAAAAAGAGTAACCGAACTTCCAAAATTTATCTGCAGTCTCACACGAAGATAATGTAGCTCGCCAATGTAAAGAAATATCGTTATAATAAGAATTATTTCAAGAGGTTCACATGACATAGTAATTTTGGAAGCATTTCCCTTGAAGAACAGCGGTGTATTTTACTTGAAAATGAACATGAATAATCACCACCGCAAGAGCAGTTCGCGTTTATGGAGCCGTAGTGCCTGCTCCGTTCACCACCATCGTCCACATCATGGTGGTCGGTCTGATGATGGTCTAAAACAGACTGAAACTGGTAATCTCATAAAAAATTTGTGATGATTGTTACTGTTCATTTTCATTTATATGACACAGCTGTATCGCCCACTACTACTGCACAGATATCACAAAAGTACAGATTAGTTTCACCGGGCTGGTGGTAAACAGCAAGAACAATAAGACATCAGTTATTGAATTAATGATGGGAGACAATTAAAGCGTCTCGGAAGAGAAAGACAAAGTGGTGGCTCTGAAGACTACGTCTTTCATTGTCGACATGATCATGTAAGATTACGTTAGTACATACGTTACAGTTTATTTGCATGCTTAAGTTCAGGTTTCATTACGTAGAACAACAACAAAGATTTTAAAACTTCCCATATCTCCAGGAAACACATCTTATTTCCATGCCCCATCATGTAGTCATCAGCAATGCTAAGCAGCAGCAATTTTTTTTAAAAGAAATTCTAGTTTCATGCCAATCACTCCCTGTTCTCACTGGGTTAGGCAGGTTGCCAGAAAGCGTAATTTTTTCGTTTCTCTTGCAATATGTTACCCAAGATATGAATGATACCCCTCATCAAAACTCAGGGAAGAACTGCGTAGCGGAAAATTTCATGTTTTATCCACGTCGGTGCATTCAGGAGATCGGCGGGAGTAACGGAGCGGAACGAAGCGAAATTCTCTAGAGAAAATGTCAGATATTGTAGAGCGTGAGAACTTTTCCTTTCTAGCGGGATTAACTGAATGTTGGAGGCCTGGTTCCATCGTAGCTAACCACTTTTATCACAATCAAAACTTATAAGTGCCCATCACATGCATTTTCCGACTTTTGAATCATTACAAAATGATATTAGAGAGACAATCTAAACCAAGGCTTCACAACATACGTGCTCGGGGAGCAAGCTGTGAGCAGCAAGGCGCGAGCACGGAGCAGCGGAGAGTGGGGAAAGTCACGTGGGGCAAACAACAGCTGCCGCCAGTCAATGTAAATCCGCGGCCACCTTCAGGGATATCACTCAAGAATTATTACTGCGACAAATGAAACAAATAAAGGAGAATGTACACATGCCACATAATTTTATTAGCTTAGTGTATGCCTTTACATTTGCATTAATTTGTTAACTGTTACACAATAAAAGGAGTCACTGAAGTGTGGGATTCTCGGTTATCTTGTACTTTTTGCCCTTTACAACTGCGTCTATGGTCGTAGTAATTGTTCTTGTGCATTTTAGGCACAGCATGCAGTTTAAATTTCGATCAGACAATGCGTTTCTCAGGCGCGTCTTGTTACATTTCATTGCAGAGAACAGTTGTTCACAAACATACGTGGAACCGAACATTGATATTATTGTAGCCGCCAGTTTGTGCAAACGAAGTAATCTATCCTGAGGGAAGTGTCTGTAGAATTCCAAAATGTTTTTCTAGTTCTGAAATTTGTCTCTGTATTCTCTGTCACACTCCAGGTCAATAATTTCTTACTGCAGCTCAGGACGAATCTCTCAAATATTCGCTGAATATGGAGAGAACAGATCAAAATCACTGTCTAGTGCTGTCAGATCTTGAAAGTGCTGATCAACTAAACTATGTGAATAATGTTCCCAGTCTTTGTGAACATCTTGCATGGATGATAATTTAGGAAAATGAGCTAGGTTTCCTGTTTCCAGCTGACTCACCCAAAGTGTCAATTTCATTTTAAAAGCTCGTATTCGATCTATGAAATGAGTAATTAGCAGATCTTTACCTTGTAGTAAAATGTTCAAAGCATTCAGATGGCTAGTTAAATCTGCTAAGAACGCGAGATCACATTCAAACGTGCTCGCGCATTTCCCCTCCCTCCCTAATCCGCGACCTTGCACCTGCTCGCAGGCACGTGCCTGAGCAGACGCGAGTACTCGCGCTCAAAACCGGCAGTTGTTAAGCCCTGATCTAAACGGTTAGTCACTTCCGCAGTTGTAAACTGCATTCAATGGTGAACTTACTTCTAGGCTTCAAAAATTGCCTTTTACATTTCACGGCACTGCATTTGCTTTTTTTGTGCTAGTATTATTAACAGTGAAGAAGGTTGTTAAAACAGATATTGAATTTAATTTTTTGGTATTCCGACGTATTGTACTCTGAAATTCGTTGAATCGTGTGTTAGATTTCTTGACATGAAAGCCCAACTATACAACAGGAAAAGTTAAATTTTCTTTCCGTGTATAATTGCAACATCGCGTCGAATCGTCTACGATTTCATGACACCAAAGGGCCATAAATGACATCGAAGTGCAAGGTAAGTTCAGTATAAGACATCTCTTCAAGTCTTTCATGCTTAGCCGAATTGTTTGCAAAAAAAGTGTTTAATATTTAGTCTCATTCTCGGCCTCCACTTTATGATGTAGTGGCGATATATTTATGTATTTGTAATCATTTTTCCCACGGCAATTAGTTTCTTGTACGTCATACAGCACTTCTGCAGTGCTACACGTAATTCACTTGTCACCATGTTAGAAAATTTTTCTTTGTATTCCTCTGCTTCCCGCCACCAGTAGATCTTCGGAATATGTTCCAGCAATTAAATATGGTCATTATGTCGCTCGTAGATCTGATTCGGAAAATAATGTAAGTCCCCAGTAGAATGCCTTTCATCTATGACGCTTGAAAGCATTTAAAAGTAAATAAAGAATCCAAAAATATAATTTTTTTATTTTGCGCCACTATCTCATTATTTTTTTCCTTTGTTTTTTTTCCATATCATTATATTCCAGTATTCCGTGAATCTCAAGATAACACGCGTCGAGCCGGCTGGAGTGGCCGTGCTGTTCTAGGCGCTGCAGTCTGCAACCAAGCGACCGCTACGGTCGCAGATTCGAATCCTGCCACGGGCATGGATGTGTGTGATGTCCTTAGGATCGTTATGTTTAATTAGTTCTAAGTTCTAGGCGAATGGTGACCTCAGAAGTTAAGTCGCATAGTACTCAGAGCCATTTGAACCATTTTGAAGACGGGTCGATAAGTGCTTCACGTCGACAATTAATTTTGCAGTTCTTTAACGTAAGCTTGCGAACTAGCATCTACAAATTATCACAGTGACACTACAACATTAGTGCGGTTTACTCTATTAGAATGATACCTTATACAATGCACTGACAACAGTACATACATCTACATCACTTCGCTTTTCACCAGATATGCAATATTCTTAAAGGTCTAACGATAGCTGCAAAATATTCATCTGAAATGGCGCTCTGGTTCTCTCCATTTTCTCCGTTATTTTGTACCAGTACCACCATTTCACTAGATTTTCCTCAGATTCAGATTCTCAATGCATCAACATATGTTTCATTTGTCTCCTTAACGTAACGAAAGTTATATAAGAAAATGTGAAAGACAATTTCGGTTTTAAAGACCTCAGCCATTAAAGAGAAAGGACATCTGTTATAATGTCTCGAATACCTAATATAATGTGCTGTGGACTAATTATTCCGTCCCATTCAACACGTATTGAGATTTGGAGTTCGAAGTGCCGAGACCAAAATTGCTTAATAATTTACACAGCGCATAAGTTCGATTTCTCTCTTTTCCAGTCAAACAAAAGAGAGCACAGCTAGTCATCCGTTGTACCTTATGCATGCTATTCTCGTACAATTCCTTAGATCTTCCGCATTTAAATTAATTCGGAACGAAAGCTAATGACATTTTTGTATTCACTTATGCGTATCGGTAACGAAAAGAAATGAATCCAAGAAACGCCCCTACTACAGGATCGCCTAGGCAAATGGGGTTTTGAACCGTTCCCTCCTGTCTTTGAAACTGTCAAAGCTTAGACTGTGCTCATGCCATCAGCTGGGCGCATTTACAATCTGACGACCTACACACATAAAATGTTCAGACAGACGGTTCTGCATTTATAGCTAGTTTAAAGAATATTGCCACGTCTAAACCATAATCACGTCCCAATCCTAAGGCAGTATCATCAATGAAGTGCTCGAAGAACATTTATTACTGACACCATCGTGCAGCCAGAACAGAACTCAGCTCCTAGCCGTAGAGTGCAGTAATTTATGCTAACACCGCATATTCCGCACACACACACATGATATATCTAAAAAAACGCCCAGAAATTATAAGAAATAATTATTGGTGATTGCGTTTGAATCAGCGACCGGCAGAAAGCCAACCACCGACACTAACCGTTACGTCAAATTTTAGTAAACAATTGCTGGCTGAGGTCCATATTTCTTGTAATTTCCGTTCTTCTGTTTCTGTGTTCTTCTGCAGTCTGTCAAGCAATTCGTGCCCAAGTTTTTCAACATGCTATGCGAGTTGTCCGAGGATAGTATTATCAAACCTTCGCAAAGTATGCTGAGTACAAAAAATGCTGTATACCAATACTAATGGTGGGCAGTATTGTTGAAGTTCATCTCACGACTCGAAAACGCTCTTGATAACTGTTTCTCACTCATTAAGGACAAAATTTGATTTCTAATGTTTTGCTATTGTTCACAACTATTTATTTTTTGAAATTCAGTGTGGATTGATTTTAGCGTGAAATAAGTTTAAAGAACCTTCGCTGCTACTGCGAAGAACGATCAACAGGTAATGCAACACATTATCTTTCTCAGCCAATTCAGTTTGAAAAAAAAGCTTCATTTATTTTGGGATATCGTGGAATAACAAATTTATAAAGCTCCAATAGGTTGCGTCTGAAATGGAGTTGCGTTCCAAATAGAGGGCTGTCTTTGAGTTTCTTTTGGTTTCAGTGTTCCAGATATACCGTAGGTGTTTACAGACAGGCAATGACCAAAAGCACAGTGACTCGTTGGACGAGACGTCTGTTATCAGCGCAAAAACGTCGCGTAAAATGACCTCCCATGTGCAGGCTGGCCACTCACAGCTGTTACCCCTGCAGTGTTGGAAGATGCGGACACTCTCACTCGAATGGTCAATGGATCACAGTCAAACATCTCGCTGCATGACTAACCATCTCTGTTGGTAGTTCTGACACACTCGTCCACTAGTTCACATACTCAGAGACGTGTGCCCTCTGGGTTCCTCACTGCCTGACAGAAGACTATAAGGAATATCGAACGTGTGCCTGTGCGAAATTGGTTGCGTGTTACAATGTTCCCCATGCCCATTTTCTGTCCGAAATCGTCACCGTAGATAAAACATTGGTTCATCACTTCGAGCCGGAAACTAAACGGCAATACATGGAATGGCGCCACACCCAATGTCCTCCAAAAAAATATTCAATCCCACATTGTCACCCGTGACTCGTAGGACTCATAGGACTGAGTCACTGGTAGGACTCTGAGGGGGCTATTCTGTTTGGTGTCCTCCCACACAGTGTAACGATCAACTCGGAAGATTCGGCTGCTCACAGAACATTGAAGAATGACTTCAGGGTCTTCGTTACCACAAGAATGCAAACGAACCTATCATTCTTCGTGACAACACATGACCTCACACAAGATTGTGCACCTGACAGCAGTAAACAAAATTCCACCCTGACACCTTCTGACTTGCATCTCTTTGGCGAAATGTAGGATGCACTCTTGGGAAGTAGTACATGGATAAAGGGGTGAGTACTGATGTAGCAAGGCGTTGTCTATGACAACAATCAGTAGAGTGGTACCATACGGACATACAAGCCCTCTCAGTAAGACTGCATAAGGTCGTCGCACTGAATGGAGCTTATGTTGAAAAATAGGATTCTGTATCTCAAAGAGTGTGGACTAACGTGCTGTATTGGTATCCTCAATAAAATAAAGCCTGTTTTCAGAAAGAACTGTGTTAAATTACTTACTGAACTTGACTCATAGTTAGTGAGAAATGTTATTATAATAAATACAGGTAGTATATCTATGGTGATTTAGGATCAAAGGCCATATTGGATTAAAAATTCCAGGGTATAAACTAAGATTCTAATTTCACAATAACCCACCAGCAGAAATTTAACCATACCCACAAAACCAAAGTCCCATTAAATTTTAAAAATCTAATAGATTTTATTCTTTATAAGTAAGAGCTAGCAAGACTCATCCACAAAACGAAATTACTATTTACTTAAAAAATAACAAATAAAATTTACTCTTTATAAATAACAAAAATTCAAAAATTTCAGTTTCTTTCTTTCAACTACAAACAATTGAAATTGCTGGATTACATGTAAGGAAAGAAATTTTAAACTAGATACTACCAGTTATTATAATTCTAGCATACTTATATGCCTTTTTTATTTCTATTGTTTTCCAGATTAATCGAAAAAATAATCAGTTCTACATTATTTGATCCTGTTACATTACAAAATATGTATGCACAAATTGGAAGAAATGACGATTTGCTTAAGAATTATGAAATCTTGGCCCACGAAATAACTTACATGGCTTTTAGGGATTTTAAAAGATTAACCCAATTAAGTAATGATGTACACATAAGTTCATTCTATTTTATTCACATTTATCCTCTCTGTGTCATTAATATGTCTAGAAGTATGAACATTGTAACTACAGAAGAAAACAACAGTGAAATTACATGCATTCCTTGATGAAAATATACCTAATAACCCAATTGCATTTTTTATTATGTATGGTAAAATCATGTGACCTATTACTGACAACATATAATGCTTACTGAAGACTTTTAAGTGCATAAATGAATAAAAAATTAGAAAATATTAATCAAGTTTTAACTTTACATTTTCATTTGGGTTTGGAGTATTTTCATACAACTGAAGAAGGTATAAATGGAACATTAAAACTACAAAAATTAAAATGTTTAAAGGGGATACAATTGGCCCCCTTAAACAATTTCATTGTTTAAAACTTAAAACACTAAACCATTTTTTCTGTATAAATAAAAGCTAAACAAAGTGCATATGATTGGTAGCATCGGAAATCTATTAACTGAAGTTAACAATTGTAATAATGGTTGTGCAGAAATCTTCACTAAATTATCAGGGCTGAAAAATGGAAATCTTACATCTTTTCAGACCTGAAATTTTACCAAGTAAATATGGTGAAAGTGTTCTATTACTTTTAAATGACAAATTTAAAATTACTCTTCCAGAACATTATATTAAAATCATTAAAAAGGACAATGATAAATTAGATAAAACTGTTGGGTTTACTTTTTATTTATTGTGGTCAAAAACTTTTAATCAACTTCAAATCCATGCTATTGAATTTCGATGAATTTTCGATTTTTAAAGTTTTTAATATTACATCTTAATTGAATAACTTATTTTTAGCTAAATTAAAATTTCATTTTGTGGGTATAGATAAATATATGGTGGGGGATGGGATACTGCAAAATTAGAATTTTGATATATATATATCCTGTAACTTTTAGTCGAATATGCTCTTTGGTCTAGAATTCGCATAGAATACTACTAATATTTAAAGTGAAATCGCATGCTCAAGCTGTGGAGTACACAAGACCAAACATCTGACATTCATCAGTCCATATTATCCTAAGATAGTAAATGCTTGTGAAGTCTCATCTGACAGTACTCATTGTCAGCCTTGTTTAGTCCAACACTTTTGAACATAACTCTGCTTTGGTTGAGAGCATGTCATGATAGACCTTTGTTGGTTGTGTTCTATGGCATACGATGTATTGCATAAGATTCTGGCTTCAGCAACATAGTATGTAAACCCTCAGTGGCGTGTCTCGTATTGGACGTCTTCTCAATCTTTCCTTTAGTTTTGATGGTACCCAACGACTTATGTCATCATGAGCTATACAAACTATTTATCCCGTACTCGTTAAACTGAAACCTCTTCCAGTAATGCCTCACAATGGAAACGTTCTCAATAACAATAGTAATAATAATAACAAATAGTCATAAGACTTATTACAGAATATGATGAGAGTTTTGAGACTTATTAAAGGCATTCAGTAATATATTTGAGTTAGCAATCACTATGACATGGATTGGCAGCTGATGTCCAACTCAGGCACAGGGCGTATTGTGACTGACACAGGCCTTTGTGCAGTTGGTGTCACAGAACTCCAAAGTATAAGAAGAGAAGTCATATAGCAGAACAGCCCAGAGCTGCCATCAGATCATTCCTTATTAAATGTCGGTTTCTATCACTGCACAATCTTCAGTAAACATACAATTATTTACAACAGTCAGAACAGGAGTGATCTTATTCTGGAATCAACGTTTTACTGTTGGTTAAATAATGCATTTTAACACTAACAGTTTTTATTTTATTTGAATCCACCGAAAAAATGTTCTCCTACAAGATGTCATAAAGAATTTCTTTATACCTGTGGATGATCAGATGATAGTAAACAGTTGTTTAAACAGATATATGTCCAAATGGCTCTAAAATGTGTTTTGCAGACGGCTTGATATCCATCTGCTGAGCAGTGCAGGACCTGAGTGTTGTGCTGTGGACTTCTGACCTATTGTCTGCCCTGACCCAGCTGTACTGTACAGCCAAGAGAGCCCAGAGCTCTTAAGCTGGACACAAACATATGGTATGACCAATAGCAAGTACGAAGCCAGCATGAAACATATTAAGTCTGTGATTCCTATAAAACACTCATGGGTATAATACAAACCAAAACTCCATCAGTATTCTAATGTAGCATAATCAAGCGCTGATAGTTGCACACTTCGAAATAAGTCTTGAAACTTCAAGTGTCTCTGGTGAATATATATGCAAAGGGTAACATGTGTAAGTGAAAATCTTGTATATGTGGTACCCTAATATGTACATACATCAGCGTTCTGGTTATATTTTCTCTGTGTCGAACAGTCTCCCCACAAACAGCTTACAAACTTTATAACCTCATGTTCTCTGCATGGCTGCACCTCAACCTCTAAGTGAATTACGCCTTACCGATTTGTGTCCATATGTCTATAATTTAAAAACTGACTAGCTGTGTAACGGTAAATAAGTATTAACGGCTCTGTCTTGGCATGTGCACTTGTAAGTATTAACGAACCTAGAAACATGCAGCTTGTAATGTACAAAAGACATAAACTCTGGTTAATGTTAGTCAATACACCGTCCTCAGTCACCAACACAAATATATGCATTTATAATTGCTACCTAATACGTTCCAGAATGTCACACATTAAAACGCAATGCTTCTGTGACCATATATCACGTTCCTTTGGTTACAGGAAGGCAGGTAGGGTCAATGTTCTTGGGACCATTGGTATACACAACAGAAGGATCGTCTTAGTGTTACTACCCTATTATACAGGCTCTAAATATCAAAAAGTACTCACTTGCCCCCCGAGTAGGTAAATGGAGCAAATCGGTTGGTTCTTTTAGCGTTTGACGTGGTCTATGGTGGGTCTTTAGGGGCTTATGGGGACGCCTTTAGTTCATGGGCGGTTACTTAGAAAACGACAAAACATTTTCTTACCATTTTTTCGTACCAAAACTGAGCTGATTACTAAGACGTCTATGTACAGAAAAACGCTGAGATTTTTGTGATATTTTCCTAAGATCCCTACCTCGAACACCTTCGTATATTTTATTGGCATCTTTATCCATTTACGGCATACAGTTGTTCAAAGTTAGCTTGCGTGTATACCAAAAACGCACACGTAAATTCCTGTTTAAGGTGAAATGTAAACAACAAATTATTGCAGTAAATTGCTCAAATGGGAATATTGCGTTTTCTGTCTTTTGGCATTTGTCTACAAGTGCTACCTTCCGCTTTGAAGAATCTTTATCTGTTATCGAGAAATATCCCAAAAATATGGTTTTTGAGTTCCAAAAGCGACCCGCAGGTTTCAAGGCGGCTATGCACAGAAAGTGATTGTAACTTTTACGAAACAATCCTAAGATCACGATCTCGAATGATCTTGAGAAGTTACTCTACTTGTATATGTGAGCTGAAAACATAGTTTATAAAGTATCACAGCACGGCGAAATATGCTGTGAAATATCTCTGTTATCATCAGAAGAGTTCTGATAACCCCATGTTGCAGTATTGTAGCGTCTACAAATATTTTGCGCATGTAAAATGAGTTATGAGATGTAAACTTGGTTTTACGTTATTTCAGTTTTACATAAGTGACACATCAAAATTTTACTGATCCAAGCAGGCTTTTTCATCTGAATGACATGCCTTGCAATGGAATCGGAAACTAGGGAACCAGCTGGGTGCCACCTGCCTCATGCAATCTTCCTCAGCATCTTTAAAAATTTCCACAAGATTTTGGTATAGTAACATTTTCGTGGTTTTTTACTCTGACAGGGAAGGACACATTGTCACTGCGAAAGAGACGAAACAGTAATAAATACTGGGCGATGATAGACAGTGATTGTGGTATAGAAATAGCAAAGGAGACAATGGCAAAGAAACAGAGGAACACAGTGGCAGTGGACATAGTTGATTGTGACAGAACAGTTCTAGGAAAAGAGTGATTGAGAAAATGCAAGTGGGAGAGAAATAAAGAGAGGGATAAAGTGGTAATGAGAGACAGTCTATGACAGAGAGATTGGGGAAGAGAAAGAAGGTGGAAGTGAGACGATACAGCAGCATTGGGAAGGAACAAATGAGATATTAGCAGTAAGTGCAAGAGGGAGGCAGTGACAGTGAAAGGAGACCGTAGTAGTAGGACAAAACGACGAAGACTGAGTCTGTTCGACTGTGACAGAGAGACACAAAGATATAATTGCAATCGGATCGGCTGAATGAGTGAGGGAGACTGAGCAAATATGTGTGGATGGATATGAGCGACTACTGGTTGTGAGAGAATTAGATAGGGGAGTTCGTGCGAGAGAGAGGTGAGTTGCATGTTAGAAAGAGCGCGAATATTTTCGCGTGACAGGATTTCTGTGAAAATTGTTAAAGGTGCTGAAGAAGGTAGAATTAGCTGGCACTCCACTTTTCACAGCATATTCGCTTTATTTTGCTCCAATAGCAACATTTTCCGCTCGTAGATGCCGCTGGACTATAAATCCTGTTTGTTATTTTATTTACAACAGACGATCGATTTTATAGGCATTAATATAGAAGTTTCTCTGAAAAGGATAATACCATCTGTATGTATCTAAGTCGGTAGGACTGTGATATCAGGAACAAGTGAGATTTGATATGAATATTTACCGGAGATTTTTGTGGCAGCCCCATCTTCAAGAGCTAGTTATGTGTCTAGCTAGCGTTTGTCAGCAATGGATTTGTTCTTCAGACGTCTTGTGATATAAATGACGGTGCATGTAATTCATAGCATCATTTTCTTCATTATTATAAAATCAACACGGGAGACGTGTGTAATAAAGTTTACTTGTTTCCTTTCGCACTGCTCCTGGAAGAAAATAGTTGTGAATTCAGTCCCTAATTACATCCAATTTTAAGGAATCTATTCTGTAAAATTTGCTTCTAATGGAGAATTTACGTTGCAGATAACAGTTTTTCAAAAACTGAATCGTAAATGCTATCCTCTGAGATAATATAAATTACTTCCCCCGACAGTGCAGATGTAGGATGAGAATTGAAGATATGTATTATGACGAAAATACTTTAGGCACTTATTGCAATTTCATGGAGATACTGGTCATTCATTTTTGATTGGTTTTTGTAGTTAGAGGGAATGTCATTTCTTAGCTCCACAAGAACGACGTCACTGAGGTGGCATTGATTCGCAGGGGGAGTTCTCGCTGGTCATGTAATGAAATGCTGGGAAGATGTCACAAAAGAGCATGCATAAGATTCACAATTTGGGGGAGACTCCGATGCAGCTGACGTGTCCACCGTCTCTGCCGTTTGAAACACTGCTCCAGTGACTGATGATATTATGGGTAGCATAGTGTTAAGTGGACCTGGCGTTGAAACGTCTAGTACAGATTCAGCAGCTGGCGAGGACTGTTTACCTGTGCGTGGAGAAGCATTGTACGAGATTTGTGAAACAGGCTCTAACACTGAATTAGCTGCAAATGTAAATGTACATGCATGGTCTAAAGCTGGTTGTCAACCACAGTCCTTTCTGATATGTCTTCTTCCTGGGGGTTTATGTTTAGCAACAGAAGTTAACACTGATAATTTCTTACAATTTTTTTTTCTCTGAAAAACCTTATTTGGTTTTGTGCTCCTGCTTCATTGGTGTGAATATTTTTCACCCCGTATCTCATGGTGGAGTTGGAAATGCGTAATAAATTGAGAAGTTCTGCTGATTAAAAAAGAGTGCACTCTGAAATGCATTTCAGTGTTCATCAGGCTAGGGCATTTTGACGCTCAAAGGGTTGAAAACTATCATTAAGAGAATACATCTATTGTGCGCTTGAGAAAAAATCTCTCGTCCACAGTATAGCTTCACGTAGGAAGCTAGTTTTCGTGTCATCAGTGTTCTCATTGGTTTACTGTGGACCACCACGAGCTACTCTTAGGTAACAACCAACTAGGAGTAACAACAAGTATTCTTCTTGATGTGCTTCATTGTTTGTTGGATACATTCCATAGGTCCGCTACAACATTTACTCTCCAAAGCTCCCCCATATGGTGCCTAACTTCGTAGCGTTTTTCCGTAAAACGAATAAACACAAAGGACACAAATATCAAAGACTTTGGTCATCGATAATATATTCTCCTTCACTATTTACAACAGTCTGCCAACGCCGGGGTAGCTTTTCGATTCAGGAACTAGAGAAACCACGTGGTTTTGAGACGCAGAACTAGTCGAGCCGTGTTACGGGCGCATTTTCATATGGAAACTAAGTTCCTTTAAGAATGTCCGACAGGGGGTGGAAAAGGTGAAAATGTGAGGGCGCAAGATCAACTGAATAAGGTGGGTGCGGAATAACTTCCTCAACCCAACTCTCGAATGGCGTTTTCGCCAGTCTAGCAGAGTGCGGGTGGGCTTTATCGTGGAGTAGCGCCAGTTCACGCAGTCTTCCTGATCATTGTTTTTCGAGGGAGTCTGCAAGACAGCTCAGTTTTTGACAGTAAATGCCAGCAGTGATAGTTACACCTCGGGGAAGCAGTTCGTAGGACACCACACCGTCGCTGTTGAAGCAGGTGCCTAAGATTATATTCTGTGGATGCGCGTAGGTCTTTTCATGGGGACCTACTGCTTTGTTTGGGCTCAAACAATCCTTTCTTATGTTAGCATAAAGACACCATTACTCGTCACCAGTAACGATACAGAATAGAACAGTTCGGAGTAGTTCACGAGCCAATTGATGACGAGGAAGAAGAGATTTTCATGTGGCTACCAGCTGATTTTTTTTTTTTTTCGTTTAGAGCATGTGATACCCATTCAACCAACATTTGAACCTTCCCCACTGCACAAAAATTTCGCCCGATGATCACAGTTCATCACATTTGCAATTTCTGGAGTACACTGAAGTGGTCATTATCCCCATACTTGGCGCAAATGTTTCTGGCTGCCTCCGCCGCCGTCACACCTCTACAGAACTGAGACGGGAGAGCACGTCGGATCTGTTGCAACTTCTCCACTTGGGACTCCATTTTCTAGCGTCCACACCTCCACTCACACTCTCCATATGACAAAACGACAAAAAGTAAACGCAGATGGCAATTGTGACCAACAAATAAAAAATCAAAGTCTATAAAGGAACCCGCAGCAAGCCGAATGCCATCTTGCAAAAAAAGACGCTGCGAAATCATGTGCCATCGTAATAATCTGAAAGTAGTTCACTGGTGTCTTTACAAGTGTTCTTTTATCATGTCCTCCTTCATGTCGATGATTTTCACGTGTTTCTTTCGTCACCTGTTCTACGGGGAACCTCCTCATTTCTTATCAACTCATCTATGTTCAAACATTCTAATACACCTTCACATCTCAAACGGTCGGATTCATACAATTCCTCGTTTTCTCACACAAAATGATTCGGTTCCATACAGTGCCGTGCTACAAACGTATATCCACATTCTTCCTCAAATGAAGACCATTGTTATAAACTAGTAAGCTGCTTCTGCCCGAAACACTCTCTTATGCTAAGCTATTTTTTATGTCCTTCCTTCATCCGTCATATGTTATTTTGCTCCCAAGGAATCAGACTTCATTACTTCATCTGTTTGTTTTGATGTTAAGACATATTAGCTAACTTCATTTTCGTTACTCCTCATTAATTTTGTCTCTCTCTTAGATTTACTTGCAGTCCATAGTGTATGCTCCCTGCTCTCAATGATTGTCTGAGTTCTATTTTGGTAAGTAGTGACAGAGATCCAGTTCGTGAAGTTATCAGTGGTCAGTTAAATAATTGTTGGTTTCCTTTGCCTGCACGGTGGCGGATTTACGTCTTCGTTTGTGGATGCTGTGCTGACGCTATTTTTCCCGTCCGTATTTGTCTACAGCCGACAAAGATGTGCCATGAAAGAGATCAGCACCTCTGTTAAATATAAGTAAAGGATTATTGCCTTTCGAGAAATCTCTTCTTTCGTTCAGCTAAATTGCTTGGGTCCTCACGTTCATGGTGCCTAGCTCTTATCAGTGAGAGTTACACTATGTGATCAAATGTATCCGGACACACCATAAAACTTACGTTTTTCATATTAGGTCCATTGCACTGCCACCTACTGCCAGGCACTCCAGCGACATCATTAGTCATTAGACATTGTGAGAGAGCAGAATGGGGCGCTCCGCAGAATTCACGGATTTGTAACGTGGTCTGATGATCGCTTGTCACTTGTGTCATACGTCTGTACGCGAGATTTCCACACTCAACTACATCCGTAGGTCCACTGTTTCCGATGTGATAGTGAAGTGGAAACGAGTAGGGACACTGACAGTACAAAAGCGTACAATCCCACCACGTCTGTTGACTAACAGAGACCGCCGACAGTAAAAGATGGTCGTAATTTATAGTAGGAAGACATCTATCCACACCATCACACAGAAATTTCAAACTGCAACAGGATCCACTGCAAGTACTATGACAGTTAGGCGGCTGCTCATAAGCCACACATCACAGCGGTAAATGCCAAACGATGCCTCGCTTGGTGTAAGGAGCGTAAGCATTGGACGATTGAACAGTTCGTGTAGAGTGACGAATCACGGTACACAATGTGGCGATCCGATGGCAGGCTGTGGGTATGGCGAATTCCCGGTGAACGTCATCTGCCAGCGTGTGTAGTGTCAACAGTAAAATACGAAGGCCGTGGTGTTATAGTGTGGTCATGTTTTCCATGGAGGGATCTTACACCCCTTGCTGTTTTGCGTGTCGTAATCACGGCACACGTCTACATTGATGTTTTAAGCACCTTCTTGCTTCCCACTGTTGAAGAGCAATTCGGGTTTACACGGCAATAACATCCCTGTAATGGACTGGCATTTGAGATGCGGTGCTGTAGACGAATGTTGAAAATTAGGTTGACTGATAAGGTAAGGAATGAGGAGGTTCTACGCAGAATCGGAGAGGAAAGGAATATGTGGGAAACACTGATAAGGAGAAGGGACAGGATGATACGACATCTGCTAAGACATGAGGGAATGACTTCAATGGTACTAGAGGGAGCTGTAGAGGGCAAAAACTGTAGAGGAAGACAGAGATTGGAATACGTCAAGCAAACATGAGGACGTAGGTTGCAAGTGCTACTCTAAGATGAAGAGGTTAGCACAGGAAAGGAATTCGTGGCGGGCTGCATCAAACCAGTCAGTAGACTGATGACCAAAAGAAAAAAAATGGACTGGCCTGCACAGAGTCCTGACCTGAATCCTACAGAACACCTTTGGGATATTTTGGAACGCCGACTTCGTGCCAGGTCTTATCGACCGACATCGATACCTCTCCTCACTCCAGCACTCCATGAAGAATGGACTGCCATTCCCCAAGAAACCTTCCTGCACCTGATTGAACATGTGCCTGTGAAAGTGAAAGGTGTCATCGAAGCTAAGGATGGGCCAACATCATATTGAATTCCATCATTACCTATACAGGGCGCCACGAACTTGTAAGTAATTTTCACCCAGGTGTCCCAATACTTTTGATAATGCAATGTGTATTTTTCTCTAATCTCTGCGTGGACCGTGTTTCCGTGTTAATAGTTCAATTCCGAATAATTTTGAGCCTATTTGACAATACAATTCGTTTTTGAGTTTCGATTTTTTAATGTGAGTCTCATTTCTGTATTTATTGGTCGACAGAAATTAATTTTCTTTGAAAACTGTTCAATACTCTTTAATGGCGCATGTTCTAAAACCTTTCATCATCTTATATTGTTTGGATTCCTTTAAATTTCTAATCCTAGATTACTGTGCCGATGTATGCGTATTTGTATAGTTTGGTTAAAGTTTTTAAGTGCCTTGTCAGGTCTTCTGGTGTGGCATTTGTGATTACTGACTTTTATATTAACTCTGTGTTAGTGTTTTAGGTTTGATGCGACCATAAACTGACTGAGCTAGCTCATGATCGTAGTCTGACGGCAATGGTCCATTAGTAATCAAATGCAGTTTCTGCCGTCTATTTTTGTGATTTACTGTTTGAAACTTGTGAATCTTGTTAACACTAATGCTCTTATTTTTATTGTATCTGATAGTCATGCATATAGGAATTGGAGTTTGGTAAATGTTCTCTAATTTTCATTGTTGGAGTTACTAACGATTTTATAGTGTCTGTTTTAACGCCTGTTCTGACTTCTTATCTGCAGATGTTGTCTGTGCAAATAATTTTTATTAAACGTTTTCTCTTAAATTTTTCCGCAACACCTTACAACACCCAGATCCAAGCTATCTACCATTTCTAAACTATTTCAACTATTGGAATACGCTGTTGTTGTGTCTTGTGGCTAATCATGAGCTGTTTCAGGCAAACACTTTAAATGGTTAATTATAGTGTACATTAAACATACTGATAAAGACTTTTTCGGTCCACACGTGTAACATAATGACGTGCACTTTAAGAGAATCCAAATGGAAGGACATTGTGAAGGAATTAACCATGGAAGCAGAACAGCATTATTGAAAAGAAGTCATTGCTTCTTAAAGTTTGATTGTTATGTTACAACCTTCTTGTAGTCTTGCATATCTTGCTTTTACCATCAGTAAGCTGTTTTTCTATAGATGCTCTGGTTTTCAAATATGGTTTTCTAAAGTTGATAAATTTTTATATGTTCGGAATTTTTTAAGAAGCCTTGTTTGGTTGATGAGTGTTACCTTGTTTATTTCTGAAACACTTTAGCTACAATTGTAAATGTTCTTAAGTGTTTGAAATTAATTGGATTTTGAAACTGAAAGCTGTTTTGTAATCGTTTGTTATGTATTTTAAATTTATTGTAAGAAAACAAATGTACAATTTTTCGGAATTTGTAACGCGGTTCAGTCAATCGGTCCCATCATTCATTCCCAATCCCTAGTACCGCCACACTATCAAGATGTTTCCCAAAATTACATTCTGTAAATAAGCAGTTTTCACTGTTTGAAAAGAAATCCCTTTGACACATAACACTCTTAAGGAAGCATATTTACCAATTAATATACTTCCTGTAATTTATAAACCGTCGTTTAGAGCTACTTAGATGAACGAAATGTATGTTCATTATGTTGGAAAGAGAGTAAAAACTGGGGGGAACACAGATTTTTTTCATAATTTACAGGAGTTCATGGGCTTAGGTCTAGCGTGTGTACCTTTTCCATCTGAAATTCGGAAATTAAATCTCGGACAAGAGAGGTAAATTTTTCAGAATGAAAAAACTGTAAACATGCATGGCATGTCATTCGATATCAATCACACGGCATTTAACGAGGAACGTAACCCATGAAACGTTTTTTCCTGTATTTGAAGCGTTTAATAAATTTCACTGCAAAGTGATGTTCACTTGTATTCTAAACACGGCCACAAACATTTTCAAAATAAAAGATTATATGTATACCTGTTTTGTGACGCTAATATTTCTGTGTGTCTGCTACCAAGGTATAGGCCTAATTACAATTTATTCTTGTTGTTTCTCCGAGCCTGCCATTCATGTGGAGAACTGGTGTGAGGTTCACATGTTTTGAAGCAGTTATGAGAAGGAAGTGCTCGAAAATAATATTCTTTTCTGAAACCAAAATTTATAAAGGCATGTAAAGCTGCTGACAAAATATATATTATTGAAGGGAGACATATCTAACTACTGCTTCTTATAATTGCTGCGCAATGTCAAAATGAGACAGGATTCACCAATCCCTACTATTTGGCGGTAACGGTCGTGTATGTCGCTTAAGTGTCCGTTATAGTATGTAAATGGTGGAAAATATTAGTTATGTGCACGGCTCTAACCATTACCTATAGTTAAAATGTACCAAAATTTTCTTTTCTTTACAGTTTTTATGCCTTTGGAAGACCTATTTCCAATTTTAAAATAATCTATGTTAATATAGTAGTGCCTTTATACCGCAACTAATGTTAATGACAGAATTCCAGACGACGTTGATGCTGATGATAACATCCAAATATCATTAAATGTGCTAACTACGAAATAATATCTTACTGTGAAAAATGCAACGCATTCTGATAATTTATATGTTCACATTCTAACAAAGTTAAACCGTCACAGGTTTGTTTTATCACTAACATTCTCTGAGAGCGACTATCAGGAGTATCATGATATTTTATTGGTTGTAGAACTTAACAGCAGTAGGAGTGGGGGAGGGGGGGACTACAACTCTTTAAGGAAATCGAAAATGTATCGGGTACTTAGCTCAAGGAACAGTGGTGTAGAGAATGACTGGTAGTTGTGTGAGGGTAAACTGTTAACAAAATGTAAATCTAGTTCATTAAACACTATAACAACTGAGAGCACGTTGCACGAGAAGGAACACACAAGGAAACAGCACTCAGTACGTCATGTGATCCCAGAGCCCTACCACCATGATAAGAGAGTCTACAGTATATACCGACGCAAAAACTCACAGCACCAAACAGTAATTAATGTGGGTGATCAAATTTCTGGAATACATTTGTCTTGGCAAAACATTTAAGTCATTAACTTTTCAAGAACGTAGGTTACTGTAACACGAAATAAGAGATTGTAAATGTGAAATGAAAGAACATATTAATGATAATTTGAGGATGACGCTGAGTTGTCGTTCGATGATGTGTTACATCAGCTCGATTGGAGACAATCTGGATACCGAGAAGGCCAAGGGAAAAGTCGCCACCGTGTATAAAATGATGGGTGAGTGTTACCGTATTGAAAAACACTGGACTGGAAGTGCAACGAACTGAATATCTGGAGTGACGAACCAATTGCAGTCAAGGTGCGTGGCATAGCCACCAGAATGCTCCTGCTGCCATACGAAATCACACCTCATACCGTAACTCCGGTTTAGCAAACAAACAGGTTGGCTACAGACCCTCAACCGGCCTCCTTCTAACTGACACACGGCGATAACTGCACCGAGGAAGAACCAGCTCTCACCAGAAAACACAAGAGACTTCCACCCCGCCCAGCAATGACACATCAGAAGTCGCAAATGGCAGTCCTTTGGGGTCAGTGGAATGAACGCTACTGGGCGTCTATCTCGGAACTGTCATTGAAGTAAGTGATATTTAGCAGTTCGCTGCTACTCTGTGATGCCAACAGCTGCTCACATTTCTGCCGCTGACGAAGTACTCGTAAGATGCAACAGAGCCCTACGCGTATCACAAAGCTCTTCTCTCTCGATGGTGCCACGACGCTGTCCTGAGCCCAGTCTCTTTGACACAGTACATTCTCGTGACCACCGCTGTAAGCAATCATCTACAGTGGCTTTATTCCTGCCAAGTCTTTCTGCAATATCGCAACAGGAACACCCACTTTTCGTTGCCCCATTACACGAAGTAGTTCAAAGTCACTGAAGTGTTGATAGCGGCTTCTTTGTCGCTTTAAAAAATTCCTAGCTGACTTCAGCTAACTGCATCCTATGTCAATGGTAACTAATGCTCACGACCGTTACAGTGCGTATTTAAAGCAAATCTGATTTGCATCCCCACAGTGACGCTGCTAGCGCTAGTCTTATGCGACTGGCGCCTAATTTTAGTAATCATATTTCAGATGTAGTATTGTACCTACTATGTTTCATTGATATGGCTTCTTGATGTTGCGATTTTTTTCCCGTCACTGTATTTGCCGCACACGAAAAAGTCTTCTTTACTGAAGGAAGCACTGGTAAATACACTCCTGGAAATGGAAAAAATAACACATTGACACCGGTGTGTCAGACCCACCATACTTGCTCCGGACACTGCGAGAGGGCTGTACAAGCAATGATCACACGCACGGCACAGCGGACACACCAGGAACCGCGATGTCGGCCGTCGAATGGCGCTAGCTGCGCAGCATTTGTGCACCGCCGCCGTCAGTGTCAGCCAGTTTGCCGTGGCATACGGAGCTCCATCGCAGTCTTTAACACTGGTAGCATGCCGCGACAGCGTGGACGTGAACCGTATGTGCAGTTGACGGGCTTGAGCGAGGGCGTATAGTGGGCATGCGTGAGGCCGGGTGGACGTACCGCCGAATTGCTCAACACGTGGGGCGTGAGGTCTCCACAGTACATCGATGTTGTCGCCAGTGGTCGGCGGGAGGTGCACGTGCCCGTCGACCTGGGACCGGACCGCAGCGACGCACGGATGCACGCCAAGACCGTAGGATCCTACGCAGTGCCGTAGGGGACCGCACCGCCACTTCCCAGCAAATTAGGGACACTGTTGCTCCTGGGGTATCGGCGAGGACCATTCGCAACCGTCTCCATGAAGCTGGGCTACGGTCCCGCACACCGTTAGGCCGTCTTCCGCTCACGCCCCAACATCGTGCAGCCCGCCTCCAGTGGTGTCGCGACAGGCGTGAATGGAGGGACGAATGGAGACGTGTCGTCTTCAGCGATGAGAGTCGCTTCTGCCTTGGTGCCAATGATGGTCGTATGTGTGGTTGGCGCCTTGCAGGTGAGCGCCACAATCAGGACTGCATACGACCGAGGCACACAGGGCCAACACCCGGCATCATGGTGTGGGGAGCGATCTCCTACACTGGCCGTACACCACTGGTGATCGTCGAGGGGACACTGAATAGTGCACGGTACATCCAAACCGTCATCGAACCCATCGTTCTACCATTCCTAGACCGGCAAGGGAACTTGCTGTTCCAACAGGACAATGCACGTCCGCATGTATCCCGTGCCACCCAACGTGCTCTAGAAGGTGTAAGTCAACTACCCTGGCCAGCAAGATCTCCGGATCTGTCCCCCATTGAGCATGTTTGGGACTGGATGAAGCGTCGTCTCACGCGGTCTGCACGTCCAGCACGAACGCTGGTCCAACTGAGGCGCCAGGTGGAAATGGCATGGCAAGCCGTTCCACAGGACTACATCCAGCATCTCTACGATCGTCTCCATGGGAGAATAGCAGCCTGCATTGCTGCGAAAGGTGGATATACACTGTACTAGTGCCGACATTTTGCATGCTCTGTTGCCTGTGTCTATGTGCCTGTGGTTCTGTCAGTGTGATCATGTGATGTATCTGACCCCAGGAATGTGTCAATAAAGTTTCCCCTTCCTGGGACAATGAATTCACAGTGTTCTTATTTCAATTTCCAGGAGTGTATACAAAAATAAGAATGGACTTCCTTAAGACAACAGCACAAGGTATCAATAACATAGGCACTCTTTGAGATGAAAAGCCTTACTATAAAGACGGCATCAGTTAATATACCGAAACAAAAAAGCACACAGCGACAGTAGAACACAAGCACACCCAATAAAGAATCTTAGTCCTGCACGTAAACATAAGATGCACCAACCATGGCCGACATCTTAATAATAGAAGAAAATTCACACAGGCAGAGAAAATCTACCAGAACATATTAACTTCATGTGCACACTGTAGCAAATAAGACAAGAACAACGGAAAATACAGGCAAAATTACTCCAACCATAGTTCAGTTAGATAGAACTCTCCTTTGCAAATTCAAAAGCGGCCTCACTGTGTTTCACAAATGATATCTTTTGATTGCTTAAGTAGACCACAAGTGACTCTACCGGAAATGACACAGACGTCTGGATGACAACATAAGAATACTTACCACAAATACTCTTTCATCGAACTGTTGCAGCAGGAAGACCTCTTCAGCAAACACATCCTTGCTCGTAGCTGCACTACGGGCTTTGGATGTGTGAAACGGGACACTGTCCGCTGCTGTAGCCACTACAATGTCCCATGTTGGCAGCAATCCACCATCAGCCTTGCTGCTCCACCGCACTTCCTGTTCCGTCTCCAGGCGGCTCCTCCCGTATTCCAACATGGCAGAAGAATGGCCGGTTCCAGCTGCCCCCACGGTTCGATGACGACGGCGGCCGTCGCATCCTCACCAACCAATCCCTGAGACGTCAAGCAAGAAATATCAGCAAGCACTTTTGAGATAATTGGCAAGAATGCAGCTGGGTGATGTCTTCGACAAAGGCCGATATTTCGGTAGGAGCACGCCCTGCCTTATCGGCGTTTGGCGACGACGTCACCGTTGCATTCCCATTAGTTGTATATGCCGGGCGAAACTAAGGTCTTACCAACAAGCAATGCTTGCGTGCCATGCCATGCCAGGCGGGACCGACAACCAGAAGCTTCCCTGCTACTGCTGAAACTGGCATGATGCTTCAAGTACGAGGGGCGCTGAGTAAGTAATGCAACACTTTTTTTTCCGAAAGCTAGGTGCTTTTATTCAACATTCGAATGCACCAATTCATTCCTCACTCCCTTGGCTACAAAAACCTACTTTTCAGCATAATCAGGAGTCCATGCGACGGCTTTAAGCCATGTTAATGGAAGGCCTGTATGCCCGCATGGTACCACTCTACGAGTCGACGTTGGAGCCAACGTCTTGATGCATCAGAAATCATGTACGTGCTTCGTTGATTGGGCCAAACAGACGGAAGTCGGATGTTGCGAGATGCGGGCCGTATGGTGGACGCGGAAGAGCTACCTGATGAAGTTCTGTGAACTCCCGTCGGCTCCGCATACTTGTGTTAGGCGTTGTGTTGTCATAGAGTAGGAGACATGTTTGACTGAGATCCGTCTATCAAATACGCACTATCCAACACCGGTGGAGTCACAGCATTTGGTGACAGGCAGCGGACGCTTGCACGACCTTGTAGCGATGATAACAGATGCCTCGCCCACAGACTCAGCGTGCTTTAGATCGCAGCCAGGTCCCCGTAGACATTCTGCAAACGCCTTCGAATATCTGCGATGCTGTGGTTTTCCGTCATAGGAGACTCAATGGCAGCTTTCTGCTTGGAAAGCATCTTCGTAAAAGACGTCATTTTGAAGGCTATTTATAGTGCCGCCACCTTCTGGAACTTCATGAAACTGTGTTGGCTGAGGAAGGAATATCGCAAGATGTCTAACAAATTCCACGTTTTTTAAGAGAAACTTGCTGAAAAAAAGGAAATAATTACTTACTGAATGCTCTTCTTACAAGTGTTCGTTTGTGTCTTCAGGCAGCAAACCGCTTTGCCTCCGTGATGAGTCCCCCTTGCCGAGGCGCTGAGGTCGTGAAACTTGACTCAGCTCTACCAGTGCTGTGTCGGTATCAACGATGACGCAAACCTCAGAAACGATGAGAGTGGAAGACAAATGAAAGGCACAAGCGCTCTTGTTCTGAAATGCAAACCTGAATAATGTGCTTCACTGAACGTTTTATATTCTTTCTCCCTCCAGCTAACAGACAAATTAGGTGGCAAGTTTGTATGTTTAAAACGCACTAAATACAACACACTAAATCAGTGAACAATTTGGATACATAATCTCAAATGCGGAGAGCGATGACACTTAACACTTTGGGAAGGAAGAACTCCAGCATCAATACATATTAAATGTCAAAGCAATAGCGAACTCCATTTCGTTATTGTACTCATCACACACGCACACACACACACACACACACACACACACACACACACACACACACACACACGGACACACACACTTACACACGCATACACACACAAGACCAACACAAAAATCCATTTCTGGTATTGACTGGCAGGCAGGCGGAATGTTCACCAATGGTTACCATTTGCAAAATACATTCACAATAGCGTTACATCCTTGAATAACTCACATATTACTATGCACCCGATTAGTAGTAATGGTTGCTATGAATAAGTAAAAGCCCTAGCAGGCTCTCTTTAAGCTACATCAGGGCTCTTAACCTAGTGCGGCAATTTGATGTTCATTACCTTAAATGATATTAGCATCACTTAGAACTAAGGCAGTAGCCGTTTATTAAGGGATATCCTAAGGTGGCACTAGCTGTACCTGATCTATATTTTCAGTAAACAGTTGTCAACAGTCTCTTTATAACTACACAGGCTTTCGCTACTAACAATAGGACAGAAGCATAAGGTGATACTTTTGCTAGGAGTCAATGAACTGACACTGATTTACTGCTGACGTAATAAGAACAGCACTAACTCTAGGCTCTTGTAATCAACAGCTCAGGATAACGAATATACTTTGTTCGTTACAAGCCAGTCTTAATGCAAAGAGACAAAACGGCGAAACACGAATCAGGAACTGACCAACACTAGACGACAACTTAAAACAGATAGGCAAGTAATAGCACATGGCACGAATAATCACGGCAGACAACAATTAGCACAAGGATACAACATAAAGTAGATACACATCTATGCGTCCAAGACACGCACTGTCAACAAGATTAAGACAAATTTATACAACATAGCCGGCCGAATCTCAGTTCTCGCCCAGAAATGCCTTTCGTGAAGCATAATTCTTTGGTCAGTTCAGCGACACACCCGACCGAACAACAACAAAATAGTGCATCCAGTCCCAATTATGACAGCCACGTTCACTCAAATTCGCATAACAGTGTATGCAGTATAAGAAGCGAGAATTAGTAAATGAAAGACGTGCACGGTTCATTCCGCATAATTAAGCACAGTACGTGAATGGTGCAGTCACCTGCATATGAAATCTGTTCAAGAATTTATTCAGTTCCACAACTCAAAGATCTCAATACAGAGTTAATAGTTCAAAATTTCAGAAAGATAAGCTACTGATCCCTCATCCTCCACACGTCCGCCCCACCCCCCACCCCCCAAGGGAAACGTAATTGTCACAAATAAGCAATCGAACGTCGATGTGAAAACACTCGATAGCGGGCCAGAACCAATTTCCCTAGACATGATAAAAACTGAAGACACGTGTGATCACTTGTGCAAAACATCGCACCAACTACGGTTAATAACTATTGCTTCACAGAGTTCCCGCCCCCAAAAAAAAAAAAAAAAAAAAAGTGCCTACTCATCTATCACATGTAACTGCGGAAATACAAACGAGTCCAAAGCAGTTTTCGGAGACATGATAACAAACTGACTAGAGTGGCCTTCACGAATAATAAGCAAGCCGGCCGCTTTGACCGAGCGGTCCTCGGCGCTTCAGTCCGGAACCGCACTGCTGCTACGGTCGCAGGTTCGAATCCTGCCTCGGGCATGGATATGTGTGTTGTCCTCAGGTTAGTGAAGTTTAAGTAGTTCTAAGTCTATGACCTGAGATGTTACGTAGCATAGTGCTTAGAGCCATTTGAACCGTTTGAAGTTAAACACCTCAAGGTCATAACCGCTCACTGCAGACCGCGTTTCCATGCGATATCGTGTGTCGTGTGTTCACGTGTGGTTTCAGTCTTCTGAGCGACAGGACATGGACTTGCGTTTGGTAGTGAGCGAAATGCAAGAGCGGATCTGCGTATAGTGCTGCTCCCATCATTGAGCCTAAAGAGAGGAAAGACATTCGAAAACCATCTAAAATTGTCTTATCTAACGTACTGAACGATTTTCTTTTTACTGATTTGCCAACAGTGAAGAAGCCAGGAATAACACAGATTTTGTGCAAGCTGAAAATGACAAGGAAAGCTTGTGGTGTTTCTAATCTGGCTGTGTTCCGCATTAACAGTCAGTAAAATTTACGGAACCTCTACATGTGAGAAGGTTTTTCTGTTTCTCCAAGGAAGGGATATAAATGAAGAACTAAATTACTGAATAAGACGACTTCGATACAAAGTTAGTGCATATAACAGTACTTCGACACTAAGACAGTCGAGAGTATCCGACGGCTAGAAAAATTCAGAACGATGCCGGTGTGAAAGTAATTATTCTGGCTCAGAGGCCTCCGTCATTTGTCTTCTCCGCTCACATGGTTTTCGATTTCGAAAGAATAATAATGGACAAAAATGGTTCAAATGGCTCGGAGCACTATGGGACTTAACATCTGTGGTCATCAGTCCCCTAGAACTTAGAACTACTTAAACTTAAGTAACCTAAGGACATCACACACATCCATGCCCGAGGCAGGATTCGAACCAGCGACCGTAGCAGTCGCGCGGTTCCGGACTGCGCGCCTAGAACCGCTAGACCACCGCGGCCGGCGATAATGGACAAAAGTTTTGAATTGAAGGCAGATACATTGCAGCAGTAAGATCGAAGCTCTTCGTAAAATACACTTACAGCGTGCTGAGGACAATTGTCCTTTAGTATGTTTCTGTAAAACTTAGGGTTTCACAAAGCGACACATTAAAACATATTATGCTCGACTTCAGCGGAAATATTGGCCTAATAAGCGTTGACAGTTACTTTGTACAGCGTATATAGGCGATTTCGTTGATGAGTGCAGCGATGAAGTGTTTGTAAGAGTTACAAACAAACAAAATTGAGGGAGGGTTATAGCCTCGATCCTATTAAGGCGAACCGCCTGAACTAAAATCCTGCTGGTAGCATACAAGCCCTCATGCACCGTGATACCGGGTCTCTCGAAAATAAAATGCGTTCATACGGGAGACGATACAGTAATGATGTCTCAGATGTTACCAAAAGTACTTTTATTACTTTATTAACAACTTTCTCGCTGGGAGTTTCTACAAGGTCCACCAGAAATCAGATTCATCAGCGATGACATTTTTCGCTAGGCAGGTGGTACCGTTTCATCTTTCCTATGGTATTTTATTTTTATCTCAAATTACATTTATATTCTGACGATAAAATATGTATCACATGCATTTACAAACTTTGAGAATTTTCATAGACTAGAGAGCCAAAGAAACTGGTACAACTGCCAAATACTGTGTTGGCCCCCCGCGAGCACGCAGAAGCGCCGCAACACGACGTGGCATGGATTCGACCCTTCTGAAGTAGTGCTGGAGGGAACTGAAGCCATTAATCCTTCATGGACTGTCCTAAAATCCGTTAGAGGCGAAAGTGGTCTCTTCTGAGCAGCACTTTGCAAGACATCCCAGATATGCTCGATAACGTTCACGTCTAGGGAGTTTGGTGGCCAGCGGATGAGTGCTCCTGGAAGTACTCTGTAGCAATTCTGTACGCGTGAAGTAACGCAGAGTCCTGATGGAATTGCCCAAGTCCGTCGGAATGCACAATGGACAGGAATGGATGCAGGTGATCAGACAGGATGCCCACGTACATGTCACATGTCAGTATCGTATCTAGACGCATCAGGGGCCCCATATCATTCCAGCTGCATACAATACACTATTATAGAGCCTCCATCTAACAGACCCCTGATGACGTTCAGAGTCCATGGATTCATGAGGTTGTCACCATACCGGTATACGTCCTTCCGCTCGATACAATCTGAAACGAAACTCGTCTGATGTTTCTAGTCATCAACAGTCCAATGTCCGAGTTGATGCGCCTAGCGAGGTTGTAACGCCGGAAATGTATATCCTCCTATTTCCATCTATTGTACTATAATTTTTTTCCTTGTTTTGTTACCTCAAGATATGACATTTCTGTCTCTTTATATATTGTAATTGTTTTACTGTTTGTATATATATATATATATACATATATATATATATATATATATATATATATATATATATATATATATATATATGTATATATATTTATGCATTTATGTCGATGTATAATTGGTTCGATTCGTAAATATTATTTGTATTTTTACGCTGGGTCTTGCCTAGGGAAAACTGCTATCGAACGATTACATCGATAGGTCGTGTGAAGAATCAAAGTGTGTAGGATCTTTGGTAGTGTGAGCTCTGCCGCGTGGAGCGCGGGCTGAGCAGAGAGAGTCGGGCTGGAGTAGCGAGTGGAGCAGGTGTGTTGTGTGAAACTCGCGCGAGTTGCCGCGCTTTCGGGGTTTGGCAGCATGTAATTGCGCTCGACTTGCGATGATAGTTTCGGACATGGTGTCGCGGACGGGAATCATTAGCTGGCGCACATCAAGAGCCCGTTTCGTCTGGTGACCGTGTCGAGAAGAAGGCGCGCCAACATCCAGCTTCTGCAACAGCGACGGCCGATAATGAGTGACTGTCGCCACCTCCTCGATCGACGGCTTCAAACCTTCAGTCAGTCAACAAGGAAGACTGGAAGCACGTAAAGTTTTAGAACTGTATGGCAGACCTCAGCTTTTAAAATTGTTCAAATCACAAAATTACAGCAACGTAGCATGAACGTTTGTTGCTCATTGTCCCAATTGCATTACCAAGCAGGGTCCCTTCCTTTTCCGGAATGAACCCGAGTGTCGTTGAAATTCATACGCCAGCATTAAAGTAATATTCCATTTCACTGCTTTAAGTTCAAAGTTCAGTTAAAGTATTCATAGCTGGCTACAATATTTAGATTACACAAGCACAAATTAAGAGTGCGAGTTTTGTTAGCATATTTTAGCTTACCTGTGACTGCAGCTCAGCTTGGTACGTACTAAATTTTACTATTGTTAATTGTTCAGAATCGTTTAATGCAAGTTCAAAGTTAAATCTCTTCTTTCTAAATTGCGTAGATTCAAGTAGCTTTTGAAATTATTGTTGAGGTAGCCCAAGACTAACCGTATTTTACTGAATTTCGATGTGCTTCAGAAACAAAGCTCACTATTAATTTCAGTCACTAAATTAACTTTCAATTTTCTGATTTTATTGATTGTTTTGCTAAATTAAGTAAGAGTGTAGCGAAATTTATTACTCCTGACAAACTTTCAGATTTCACACTACACGTGTCAACCCTCAGTTGCCACGCTTCTAGTGCTAATTGTATCTGTAATAACCTTTCTTTTTCAGTTACTATAGTAATTGTCCTTAGGATTGGCGACCGTAAATTCCCCCAAATCTCAAATATCTAGTTACTACTAGTTAATTGTTAACGTAACGGCCGCACATTTACTTTCTTTATTAACTTTACCCCTTTTCAAAATTAATTTCCACCAGTTTCATTAGCATTTTTCCTTTCATTTAGATGTAACCCTTTCCTCCCTCTTTACCGACAGATTAACTTCGGTGACGATTGCTTTTCCCAAATTTCCATTAGGTACACGCGGTTTAATTTTTCACTGTCATTAGGGTCGATAAGTGAGGGGGAGGTTACAAGGTGTAAAACTTTGTGAATAGAAGTTTTCAAGGAAGCCCAAATCAATGATGTTTCGTTGAATGATTCGCATGCTGACACTTGTTGAAGGCCCAGCATTGAAATCTGTAGCAATTTGTGAAAGGGTTGCACTTCTGTAAGTTGAACGTTTCTCTTCAGTCGTCGTTGGTCCCATTCTCACAGAATCTGTTTCCGACCTAAGCGATGTCGGAGATATTGTGAAATACCGAATTCCTGATATTCACGGTACACTCGTGAAATGGTTGTACGGGAAAATACCCACTTCATCGCCGCCTCGAAGATGCTGTGTCCCATTACTCAAGCGCTGACAGTAACACCACGCTCAAAATAGCACCCCGTCTTCATGCCACGAGTGGCCTACCGGGACCATCCGACCGCCGTGTCTCAGTGGAGGATGCGGATAGGAGGGGCGTCGGGTCAGCACTCGGCTCTCCCGCTCGTTATGATGGTATTGTTGACCGAAGCCGCTACTATTCGGTCCAGTAGCTCCTCAATTGTCATCACGAGGCTGAGCGCACCCCGAAAAATGGCAACAGCGCCTGGTTGCCTGGGTGGTAACCCATCCAAATGCCGATCACGCCCGACAGCGCTTAACTTCAGTGATCTCATTGGAACCGGTGTATACATAGCAGCAAGGCCGTTGAACACCACGCTCAACCTCATTGAAATAGTGATAACCTGTCATTGTAGCAGCAGTAAAATCTAACAGCTGCGCGTGACACTTGCGTTGTATAGGTGTTTCCGACAGCTGCGCCGTATTCTACCTGTTTACAAATCTCTGTATTTGAATACGCATGCCTATTACGGCTTCTTTGGCACTTCAGTGTATATTATGGTCAGTCCAAAAATGTCAATGATTCTATTTTGCGCAGGTTTGAAAACAAAAACGTATTTTTCTTCAAAATTTCATGTAACGTTTGATTTTATTTATTTATTTATTTTTCGGTCGAGCTGTAAAGAATTTTCTTTTGGACAGCTCTCCATCATAATCTAAAGATAGAGCTTATATAATGTTTTTTCAACAGTTTTACTAACATTAGAAAGTATCAGTAACTGTCAATGGTGTTTAAAGTCAGATGCTCTTGAGGTACCAATTTCCGTGAGGGGCACTATAGGAACACTCAAGCACACTAAACCCACTGCGAAACCACACATACGTGTTTTCCGGCCCATGCAACAGAAAACCAAGTCTAAAATGCAGTTGGTAAAATGTAACGACTCTAGCTGATTCTTTCAAATAAGACCATCGGACAGCTGAGAAAAATATTCGAAGCACTTCCACTTCCAAGGGGAACAACGAATTGTATTCAACATCACTCTGCTGCACAAAACCGGGCTATGGAAAGCTGCCACAACAACCGCTGGAGACTGAAGTGCTCGCTAGTTCCGGTCTAATGCACGTCACGAGGGGACAGAGCGCATCTCCGCCCGCGGAAAATGTCAGGCCGCGAAAACAGACGCCAGGCAGTGTCACTTCGAAGAGAGCGTTGCGCGTTGTGGGTGGCGGAATTTTAAGATTCTGTCTTCCTTTTTAACTTGAAATTACCAAAAATTATCACTCCAGCTAGTTCCAATATGCGGTTCCGCATTCCGATCTGAAACGGAACATTTTGTCCTTATTTTGTTTGTGGTACATCACTTGAGACCTTACAGTTGTAATCAGCTAGTGCATAAATTAAAGATTATAGCGTTACTTGAATAAAATGTGGAGTAGTAAAAGCTACGAAGGCTTTTATCATATTTCCCTCTGTACTATTTAGGGCTAAAAATATCCTTTTATTACGTTCGTGCGTAAGTTGGTAGTGTCTTCCCATTAATTCAGTAAACACAACCAATACACAACAGAGAGATTTTAGTCATTAATAATACATTCTTCATCAATGTTTACAACGGCCTGCCAACGCTGGGGTAGCTTGCCGATTCCGCGACTGCAGAAACCGCATGATTTTGAGGCGAAGAACTCGTCGAGCTATGTTCGGAGCGCATTTTCATCAGGAAATAACGTTACTTAGAAGTATTTCGACAGAGCGCGGAAAAGGTGAAAGTCTGAGGGCTCAAGAACAGTTGAATAATGTAGGTGTGGAATGACTTCCCAAACCAGCTCTTGTACGGTGTTTTCTGTCTGAGTAGCAGAATGCGGGCTAGCGCTGTCGTGTAGCAGCATCAATTGACGCAGTCATCCTGATCTTTGTTCTTGGATTTTGTTTTTAGGGACGTCTCAGTTGTTGGCAATAAATCTGAGCAGTGAAGGCTACACCTCGGAAGAGCAATTCGTAGTAAATCACACCGTCGCTGTTCCATTAGATGCATACATTGTCTTATATGGTTGGATCAGGTCTTTGAACGAAGAATCGCTACTTTATTAGGACTCAACTCTTCCTTTCTTCTCTTTATGTTAGCATAAAGGTACTGTTCCTCATCATCATTAACGGTACAGGATTGGAATGGTCGGTGTTGATCACGATGAACATGATTTTCGTGATTTTGGCTTAGAGCGTGAGGTACTCATACTCCCGGTTTATGAGCCTTCCCCATTGCATGCAAACTTCGCACGATGGTAGAATGATCACAGGTAATCACGTTTTCAAGTTATCTAGAACGCTGACGTGGATCATTGTGGATTAATATGTTTAAACGACATTCATAAACACCGAAGGCCTTCCTGAACGTCGAGAGACACTAATGTTAATTATCCTCCATCAAACGAGAAAACTAATATATTGCTGTGTTTGTGCTCTCTCCAGAGACACTATCCCCACACACGGTGCCAATATTTCTGGCTGTCTCTGATGCTGGCACCTCTCATCTTAATTCAGACAGAAGAACCCTTCAATTTACGCTGCAAGCTTATGACGAGACCGTGGCGTAATTACGTTAATTTCATCCGCTCTCACTGTTATACTTGAGGAACCAAATGACTAACGTTGCACGATGTTATACAATGGTTCCACGAAGAAGTAACGACCAACTTCTTGGCCTATCCTTGTTTAAATTCAGACCGTGCACATAGATAAATGTCTCACCTACCGTTTTCCTATAGCATCATCAATGTATTGCAATCGATTAGACCAAATCCTCGCACGAAGTGGTCATTATTTTTTCCTGAATGGAAATATATTTTGTTCCAATGTGTGTGAAATCTTATGGGACTTAACTGCTATGGTCATCAGTCCCTAAGCTTACACACTACTTAACCTAAACTATCTTAAAGACAAACACACACACCCATGCCCGAGGGAGGACTCGAACCTCCACCGGGACCAGCCGCACAGTCCATGACTGCAGCGCCCAAGACCGTTCGGCTAATCCCGCGCGGCGGAAATATATTTCCAAGCACGTATGCACTAGGTCAGAACTCTTACTTTAAATTAACATAGCGATCACTCTCAATCCCATTGATCTTTATTATCCTTCCACGTCCAGACGTCAGCAATAATTAGCCACCTTTAGTACACTTGAGTGATTTACAATCCTACAAACTCATGGCTGTACATGCCATTATATGACCTTATTGTCGTATAGGCAAAGGAAACTTCCTTAACTTCATCTACTTCGTGCCTATCAGTCCTGATGTTAAGTTTCTCGCTGTTCTCATTTCTGCTATTTCTCATCACTTCCGTATTTCTTCGATTTACTCTCAATCCATATTCTGTACTCATAAAACTATCCATTCCATTCAGCAGATCACGTAATTCTTCTTGACTTCCCCTCAGGATAGCAATGTCATCAGCGAATCGTATCTTTAAGATCCGTTCACCTTGAATTTTAATTCCACTCCTGTACCTTTCTTTTATTTCCATCATTGCTTCTTCGATGTACAGATTCAGCGGTGGGGGCGAAAGAGCAATCCGAGCACTTCGTTCTTGGTCGTCCTATTTCATTATTCTGTCTTGGCTCTTGTACATACTGCATATTACCCGTCTCTCCCTATAGCTACCCCTATTTTTCTCAGAATATCGAAAATTTTGCACCATTTTACGTTGTCGAACTCTTTTTCCAGGTCGACAAATCCTATAAACGTGTACTAACTTTTCTTTAGTCTTGCTTCCCTTATCAACCGAAAGGCCGCCATTGCTTCTATGGAGCCTTTACCTCTTCTAAAGCCAAACTGATCGTCATCTAACAAATCTCAATTTCCTTTTTCATTCTTCTGTACATCATTTTTCTCAGCTACTTGGATGCATGAGCTGTGAAGCTGATTCTGAGATAATTCTAAATCCTATCTTCGGATTTGTGTGGATGATATTCTTCCTGAAGTGAGATGGTACATTGCCAGAACCATACATTAAACACACCAGCGTGAATAGTCGTTTTGTTGCCACTTCGTCCAAATTATTTTAGAAATTCTGATAAAAGCTATGCATCCCTCCTGCCTTATTTCATCTAAAGTCCTCAAAAGAACCTTCGAATTCTGATTCTAATATTGTATTACCTACCTCTTCCATTACCTCAGACAAATCTTCCTCCTCATAGACCCTTTCAATGTACTCTTTCCTCCTATCCGCTTTCTCCTCTGCATTTAGAAGTGGGAATTCCGTTTCACTCTTAATGTCAACGAAGATTGTTTTGACTTTCCTGTATGCTGAGTCCCAAAAACATTATTTGTTTTTTGATTTCTTCACATTTTTCATTCAGCCATTTTGTCTCAGCATCCCTGTATTTCTTATTTATGTCATTCCTCAGAGACTTTTATTTCTGTCTTCCTGAATTTCTTTGAAAACTTTTGTGTCCTTTCATCGATCAAATGAAGTATTTCATCTGTTCTCGTGGTTTCTAAGCGGTTACCTTCTTTGTATCTATGTTTATCTTTCAAACTTCTGTGATTACCATTTTTTAGACATGTCGATTCCTCTTCAACTGTACCGCCTAATGAGCTATTCCTTATTGCTGTATCTGCAGCCCTGGAAAATTTAAAGCGTATCTCGTCATTCCTCAGTACTTCCGTAACACACGTCTTTGCATATTGATTCTTCCTGGCTAATTCCTTAAACTTCGGCCTACTTTTCATTTTTACTATATTTGTATATCCGACCATCATGTAATGTAACTGAAATCTTGCCCTGTCACCCGGCCTTTTCCAAGTATACCTCCTACTCTTGTGAGTCTTTACTAGAGTATTCGCTATTACCAGGTGAAATTTATTACAGAACGCAACTAGACATTTCCTTGTCCCAAGCCCTTATTATTACGTAACATTTTCTTCTGCTCCTACCTCTACAACTGCATTCCAGTCCCCCATGACTATCAGATTTTTATCTCCCTTTACATATCGTGTCACCCTTTCACTAACTTCATATACTTTCTCTATTCCTCATCTGTAGCTATAGTTGTCAGTGTTGGTTTGCTGTCGATTCTGATAAGAACAACCCTATTACTGAACCTTTCACAGTAACAGACCCTGTGCCCTACGTTCCTCTCTGTAACGAATCCCAGAAGTGTTTCTCATCTTTCCATTTCATTTCCCTGACCCCTACTATATCTGCAGAGAGCCTTTGCATTTCCCTTTCCAGATTTTCTAGCTTCCCTATCACATTCAAGCTTATGAGATTCCACGCCCCGACTCGTAGTACGTTATCCCTTTCGTTCGTTGTTCAGTCTTTTTCTTTTGGTCATGACTTCCTTGGCAGTCCGTCCTCGGAGATCCGAATAGGGGTATTCCGGTACCTTTTTCCAATGGAGAGATCATCTCGACACTTTTCTAGTAACATTGCCACATGTCTTGCGGATACACGTTACGTGTCTTTATTGTAGTGGTTTCGATTGCCTTCTGCATCCTCATGCCGTTAATCATTGCTGACTCTTCCGCCTTTAGGGACAGTTTCCCACCGCTAGGAGAAGAGAGTGCCCTGAACCTCTGTCCGTTCCTATGTCCTCTTTGAAAAGGCCGTTGGCAGAAGAGGGTGATTTCTTATGCCTTCTTTGACCGCCAAGACTGATTATTAATGAAAATTACCAATGGACCTTGACGGATCGCCGAGTCATCCTTTGCCAGAGCCGTCATCCCATGTGGTACGGAGGGGCAAGTGGTCAGCACACCGCTCTCCCGACCGTTGTCGTGTTCCTGACAACCGCTATTAATCAGTCGGGTAGCTCCACAGCAAGCCTTACGAGGCTGATCGCAACTCGTACTAAAAAGAAATGCCGGTCAGAACCTGGAATCGAACTCAGGTCCCAACATGGGCTACGGAAGCGGACATGGGATACTATGAAGGTCCAATATCCGAATTCATTACTTTCCCTCAATCTTATTAGGACGGAAACTATTGCTAACATTGTTTAACTGGCACTGATCCATACATGTAATTGTTTCCTAGTTTCATATTTCGTGTTTCTCATCAATAACATATTTCTTTCGCTCATTAAAAAAATTAAAAAAAATAAAAAGAAAGAACTAGGTGCAATCCAATCAAAATATGTTAACCTCGACAAACGTATGTACTGTGAATGCTGCAATGAAGTTGTCGGGTTTCATTTACGATCTAAGAAATTTTAACTTTTATCATGTCCCTGTAAATAACTCCGCTAACACATCATTAAATGGCGTAAATTACAAGAAGCAAATTTCTGCACAGCCATAATAAAAAGCAAGAAGTTTCGAAACTATAAGAGATACACCGGCAAGTATTTCTTGCCACAAAAACAATGCCTCCGAGTACGAAACATCTCATAAAGTTTATTAAGTCTGTACTTTTGCCTGTTAATCTTAATATCCACTTATTGTAACAGTTTCTTCTGCCGCGAGGCACTGAAGTTTCAAATTTATATTCAAAAGATCAGAGGGGATAATGAAAGTTGCAGCAGAGTTCCTAAAGAAAAGTTTAAAGGCTTACCTCCGACGCTTAGTAAAACCAGCAGCAAAAAGTTCACGTCTGCGAGGCGAGAGACGTTGACCCGTGCGCTGACAGAGGGAAGGGAGGAGGTCGATGTACTGTACACGAAGATGTATATTCGAAGCGATTAATTTTGAAACAAAGAGTGTACATTTTTAAATTTTAAATTTAGCTCTTTATTCGATTTGAGAAGGATTCATGTTGTCAGACAAATTACAGTACCCACAGAACATCAAAACGATATCCTACATACATCTGGCTACTATAGATTCGTTAACTGACTGTCTGTGCAAAGATCTAAAGGAGGAAAAATGAAAAACAGGGAGCTGATGGGAGACAGAGAAACTGAAATCTTTCGAAAATCATGGTTTAAGTTCGTCAGTTAATTATACAGCACAGATCTTTACCATAACGAAAAAGTAATGTATATAATAATTACATAGGTGTTGTTGAGACAAAGCAATAATTTCACAACAGAAATTGAAATTCAGATTCACGGTACATGAAAAGGAAGAGTATAGTGTGGAAAAATTCGAATTTATATCTAGGGAAAAGAATACTGAAAGGTGACTTTTGAAGATAAGTGATCTTAAATAGTAGATATAACTACTTCTTTATATATTTTAGGAGATGGTGAACCACAGCTCGTAAATGTAAGTCCCATAGTGCTCAGAGCCATTTGAACCATTTTTGAAGAACCAGTTTCGGTCCACAGATCGCCATCAGGTTCACGTATACCAAGGGAATGAACTTCTGAAAAGCTTTAGAAAACTAAACTGTAACTATTTCACTACCTGATTGCCATTTCTACAAGAAAAGAAAACAAAATCCTCGTGTAATAAAATGTCACACATCCAATTGAAATCTTTTACATCATAATAAAGGCGATAAAACAATGACGTCAAATAAAAAAATTCTTGATGAAGTTTCTGAGTATATGTAATGACACACAGAATAACATAACATACATCGTTGAGCGTATTACTAATAATAGTACGGTAGTAAGCATCTATTATATTACAACAGATTCAGCAGTTAATTTACGGTGTGTGCTGTTGTATCCATTGCTTGAATCAGTTAATGTTTCTACTTGTTGTGTTAAATATTGTCATCTGACGTTAATCCCCTGTTATTTTAATCAGTGATAATGTAAAATGTCTGAACTGTCACCTAGTTTAATAATTTCCAGTGGACGTGCCTTGTAAAGGTGATAACATATGGACGTGTTTCCCAGTTAAGTAGCGCTTTGAAATAAAGATAGAAGTTTAATAAGTAGATTTTTTTAGCAATTATATTTCTGCATGAGAGCCTGTGCTTTAATCTACTCTTCTACGTCAGTCCCACCAATATCTGGGCACTTATAGTATCGTACAATCAGCATTGGTATACCATCCTCGTGGAAATTTGTCGCCTCATTCGGTAACGATTGCATAAAGCACGCTTCTTGACATTTGAGGCAACTTATCACGAAACGTCGAAATCGTAAAGCATTTGTTCTTTCCTACTTTTTTCGTCATCTTTTTGCACCGAATTGTCAGTAATGTCTGAAGGTCGACCTCTTCGTTGCTCACACTGCACATCCGTACGGCTATCTTTAAAAGCTCTCATCCATTTCCGTACCATTCCAACGCTCATAAAGTATTCTTTATAGGCATTACCGTTCAAGTGATGAATTTCTGCCGCTTTCACATTTAACACTAAGGAAACGGATCGCAGGGCGTATTTCACTATCGACGGGTTGCTATGTTTCTGACAGAAAAGTAAATTAAAGTAAAGGCCTTCATGTAAATATAGTATCTCTAAGGAAACCATAAGTTTCTGTGGTCTTCAAACCAGAGACTGCGTTGATGTAGATCTCCATGCTACTCTATCCTGTGCAAGTTTCTTCATCTCCCAGTACCTACTGCAGCCTACATCCTTCTGAATCTGCTTAGTGTATTCATCTCTTCGTATCCCTCTACGACTTTTATCCTCCACGCTGCCCTCCAGTACTAAGCTCCTGATCCGTTTATGCCTCAGATGATATCCTACCAACCGATCCCTTCTTCTAGTCAAGTTGCGCCACAAATTCCTCTTCTCCCCAATTCTATTCAGTAACCCCCCCATTAGTTACGCGATGTAAATAAATTTTTCTTCTTCAGAAACGCTTTTCTTACCATTGCCAGTCTCCATTTTATATTCTCCCTACTTCGGCCATCGTCAGCTATTTTGCTGCCCAAACAGCAAAGCTTATCAATTATTAAAAAAAAAAAAATATGGTTCAAATGGCTCTGAGCACTATGGGACTTAACATCTGCTTTCATCAGTCCCCTAGAACTTAGAACCACTTAAACCTAACTAACCTAAGGACATCACACACAGTCATGCCCGAGGCAGGATTCGAACCTGCGACCGCAGCAGTCACGCGGTTCCGGACTGAGCGCCTAGAACCGCACGGCCACCACGGCCGGCTATCAATTACTCAGAAGTGTCTCATTCCTTAATCTAATTCCCTCAGCATCAGCTGATGTAATTCGACTGTATTCCATTATCCTCGTTTTGCTTTTGAAATGTTCATCTTATATCCTTCTTGTAATATACTGTCCATTCCGTTCAACTGCTCTTCCAGGTCGTTTGCTGTCTCTGAAAGAATTACCATGTCATCGGCAAACTCCGAAGTTTTTATTCCATCTCCATGGATTTTAATTCCAACCCCAAATTTTTCTTTTGTTTGCTTTGCTGCTTGCTCAATATACAGATTGAATAACATCGGGAACAGTCTACAACCCTGCCTTACCTCCTTCTCAACCACTGCTTCACTTTCATGTCCCTCGGCTCTTATAACTGCCATCTGGTACAAATTGTAAATAGCCATTCGCTCCTTGTATTTGACCGCTGCCACCTTTAGAATTTGGAAGAGAATATTCCAGTTCAGATTGTCAAAAGACTTCTCTAATTCTACAAATGCTAGAAACGTAGGTTTGCCTTTCCTTAATCTATCTTCCAAGATACGTTGTAGGGTCTGTACTGTCTCACGTGTTGCAACATTTCTATGGAGTCCAAACTGAACTTTCCCAAGGTCGGTTTCTACCACTTTTCCATCTGTCTACATAAAATTCGTGTCAGTATTTTGCAGCCGTGACTTATTAAACTGATAGGTAATTTTGATACCTGTCAACACCTTTCTTTGGGATTGGGATTATTAAATTCTTCTGGAAGTCTGAAGATATTTCATATGTCTATACATCCTGGTCACCAGATGGTAAAGATTTGTCGTGGTTGGCTCTCCCAACGCTGTCAGCAGTTCTAATGGAATTTTGTCTACTCCCAGGGCTTTATTTCGACTTAGGACTTTCAGAACTCTGTTAAATTCTTCATGCAGTATCATACCTCCAATTTTAACTTCATCTATGTCCGCTTCCATATACATAATATTGTATCCAAGTATAGACGTGCTCGAAGTATCCGAACGACCTGAATTGCATTTCGCCTGATTCGCATGCAACCCACATAACGCAGCTGTCTAGCAGGTCAACTAATCGCTTCTTGGTACAGTCGTTTGACTATTGGAAATGGTTCCAACAAGTCACCACTAGAAATTACTGCTCTGTATCGCAAGAACTCAAGATGTAAAGTTATACCATGATACTACAAATGTCAGGGAACACCTTATCACATATAAAACTGTCTTAAGGCTTGTCAGCTCACATTTATTGTAATAAAAGACGTACCTAAAATGTTACCACTCTCATCATTACGCCAGATTGGTAATGCACGTAGTAAGTTCATCGTATTCATGATTTCCTCTTCAAATTAACATACTGTACTTGTTATTTAACACAAACTGACATTCCAAATTTATGTTATTCTCGAGCAGCTAGTTGAGAATATGTATGAACTTAAAATGACACGACGAACCGACTCGTTCTGCATATGGATTCAAACCCAGGTCATGCAGACAAAGATTTCGTGACTGACGGAAACTAACATTCATTCATGACTAGGCATACAGAGAGTGATATACAGCGAAAGCAAATATCATGTTTAAATTACTCAACGTAAACACTTTTAACGGACGCGAATTACTACCCAGCATCTATTGTCCGTGTTAAGAACTACGAGAGGTGTTAAATATTGCTTCTTCAGAAGTAACTTACTTGAAATGCCGTGAGGTACAGCTTTGCGTTGGACATGGATTTGAACCCAGAACCTAATCGGATTGTTATCGAAGCACAATCAACTTTGAAATATCAGATTTTCTCGGCAGTACCTAGATGTTTTAACAGAAATGACGAGATGAAGCATTAATTTTTTCCTTCCCAGGAGTCCAAACCGGGCACCTATCGTTGCTATATGCTAGAGAAAACGAACGAAAAATATGGGTTTGTTACACCAGCAGCGACATTTGAGCATGTTTGAAATAGAAAAAATGTGACGAAGAGTTCAGTGGTGCCTGGTAATCGAACCCCACACACATCGTTGTTGACTACACACAAAGAGATGTCAGCTACCGAATTCTTCTCCAACAGGTGATCGGAATAACATCCTTGAACCTACAGTGATCTCGCAAATAGTTGTATGTCTCACTAGGAGTCAAAAACGTCAGATATCGTTAGTGATGACAGCGAATGAAAATGCATTAAAAATCAAAATTATTATCCACCAGCAGAGAGGTGTTCGCATTCTAGAGCTTGATAATCCACAATGAAAACTTTAGTGCTGGGCCAAGATTCGAACCTATTGAGGCGCAATATGTGGAGATGTTGAAGAATCTGCAGCTTTGAACAAACAACAAATAGTAGTCGAGCTGTACTGTCACGAAGGGATCAAATTCTGCATTAAGAGCTATCTGAGTTGCATTCCAAGTTCAGAACCAATTTTATCGACATACAGAATCTCAAATAAAAGATGGAATAAGTGTCCTGTGGCCATACAATTCGTTTGTTTCGTCACTAGAAATAAATAACTAGTATAAGAAAGGTCCCTCTTTTCGCCACTCCTAACTTTATTGTGATTCAACCTAAAGTCTACCTGGTAGAGGAGGAATATCACGTTTAATGTGAATTTCAGACCACAAGGCCATTATACCTTCTTCACGTGGCATAGCCAGAAGAGAATAGAATCTGTCTCTCCCTATTAAAAATCATCAGAAGAAGTTGAAATCGAACCCACACCATCATCAATCCAACAGACCACCAAACCCTCTTCCCTGAGTCTGATTTTTCTATCATAACACCGTTGCAGCACACTGACACACAGGCTCTCTGTAGTGGTTTGCAACATGTTCAGTTCATTCATTTACTTGGTTGACCGAATCTATATGAACTAGCTGCCTCGGCTACCCAGTGCATACACTCGACTCTATTTTGTAATCACAGAAATAAAATCACGTAACTGCCACCTAAACAAAACTACCAACAGTGTAGGATGCAGCAATCTAAACAGGAAGTGTTCCTTTCCATTTCAGGGACTCTATTACGCTATCTGTTTGATAAAAACGTCGTGCAGTGCAAAAGAAAAGCTGTAACTGTCTGTCTCTCACAACTCTAAATCGTGCTGTATGCATTATCTCACAGCACTGTGGAATGCGGAAGTTCTGGAGGAGCGGTTTTGAGTTCTGGAGCTGCAGTTACTACATGTAATCTTGTAGCTAACGTTAAGCATTGCACACTGTCAATAAGATGTCGCGAGTGCTATAACACTCGACGGTACATTTTTTAAAACGCAATTCTGCTGTCTGCAGAAGTTATCAATTTAATGGAACTTTGAACATAATTCCCTTCACTTCTCAACCCAAAATAGCCGTATGTAGAAAAAGGGCTAACTTCTGCGACATTTTGTTCTTTTCAGGTTTAATAGACGGCCAGGCAGCAGATGCATCTCGAAGCTTTTGTATTATACAGGATGTCCCAGCTATCTTGTCCACCCAAAATATCTCTGGAACAATAAAAGCTATTGGAAAACGACTTTCACCGGTATCAATGAAGGGCTGGGGCCCATGAATTTACATATTTGGAAACATTCTAAATCGAAAGCATATGTGATTTTTAACACAAACTTATGTTTTTTTTAAATGGACCTCCTATATTTTTTCTTCAGCAATCCATAGCATGACAAAGCACATACACAATGGCGTTGATTGCATCGCAATATTCTCATTACATCCCGAGATATTAAGACGCGAATTTGACGCTTGAAACACCCGACATGCGCTGCTAGCGCACGTCCTGAGGCTCAGGCGTGAACCCCATCCTGCCCGTAATCGGGATGTGATTGATATGCGTAATCACACTTCCATTCTTATCAAGAGGTCCGAAACGAATAATACGGTCTGCTGTCATACTGCATTAACGTCGTACATTCCAGCAAGTATTTATCCCATAGGCTAGGGGTGATGCGGTTCTGTAACATATCTGTTTACCGCAACGTTAGTCACAAAGTTAACTTCACTTATCGTCAGTCCGTTACTAAAAAGGTAATGGCGTTCAACGTTAAAACTTTACCTTACTGTAGATCTAGCGCAAGTGACAGTTAATCAATCACTCGTAATAGTAAAATTCATGTTGATGCTTTTAGTGAAACGAGCAAGTGGACTAAAAGTTTTACCGTTGTTTAGGTAAAAATATTTTGATTTGGGAAGTTCGGGTAGGACATAGAAGATGAATGTAAACATGTTTAACCAATTAGTTTTATTACCACATAATTATCAATGTTATATTTATCTAATGCGTTAAATGACAAATTGTTGCAAACAGATGTTTCTTAATATCACTGGGTAAAATGGCCCTTTGTAGAAACTTCTACTGTGATACCAGCACTACATACTAAACGTAGCGTTCACATCTCATGCTCAAAGTCATGCCCATTGGCTTGCATACATAGGGTCACTCTGCGGATGAGCGATGCCCTATTTCGTGCTACTGCTTCCTCTTTGATTGCTGTACAAGCATCAATAATGCGTTGCTTCGTGTCCTCTGGTGTTGTTGGTTCATGTTGGTAAACAGCATCCTTCACTGCTCCCCAAAGAAAATAATCCAGCGGTGTAAGGTCCGGAGATCGGGCAGGCCACCTAACTGGGCCACCTCGTCCAATCCCCTTACCAGGGAACTTACCGTTCAGAAGTAGTCGTGCTCGTAAGGAGTTAGGTGCAGGGAATCCGTCATGCTGATATCACACGACCATTCTCCGGTTCAGAGGTAAGGTGTCCAAGAGAAAGGAAGATTGTGTCGTATAAATCTGGAGTATTGTCTGCCATTTTGCATGCCATTTATAAAGAAATGTCCGATAATGGTATCTCCAATAATCCCACACCAAACATTAACTTTCCACGGATGTTGATGCTCTACATGACGGAGCCATTTTGGATTGTCTGCGGACCAATTATGCATTATCCTCATATTGACAATTCCTCTGTTGGAGAATGATGCCTTGTCGGTAAAGAGAACTTCTGCAAAAAAATTTGGATTAGTCAGAAGTTTTTGCTGAGCCCACTAACAAAATGTTACCCTATTGCGGAAGTCATTTCCATGAAGATCCTGGTGTAAATGAACATGGTAAGGATGAAATATTTGACGTTTAAGAATACGCTGTGCACTTGATTTCGACTCACCAACTTCACGTTCAATTTGACGTGTGCTGATTTGAGGATTCACAGCTATGGTAGCGAGCACAACAACTTCAGCACGTTCATCTGTGTGTGTTCTAGGACGATGTCGAACGTCTTGGATTTTAGCTTCCCGTTTCACGTAGACGAGATGTGAGACGACCAAACATCCGATGCGAAGGCGATGGCTTGTCAGGGAATCGTCTTCTGTACAGTCGTTCTGCCTGAACAGCATTTAGTCCACCTACAACAGGGAACAGCAAAGGCATGTAGAGTAGGGTAGAAAACAGACATATTAACTTAATAATCATATAGTTCGCTAACAGTACTATCAACACACAAGCAATCTCATAACGTATTTCCCGTCAACGTACATTCTCCATAGATCAGCAGCATTTCTACCATATCTTCATGTGTGTACATTATACTGTACAGTATAAGTTCCACAACACAACGTTTATTCACAACGTGTACAACCTCCGTGCCGTCACTAGATTACTCTGAAGCACAACTACACTGGCAAGCGGTGTACTGCACGCCAAAGCAACAACAAATGGGATGCTCGGAGGGTGGTGGAGTACAGAACTTTGCATGGGTCGCAAATCATAAACAAGGCGAAGTGGTAACTGTGGCAGTAGTGGGAACTACCTTGGACACTTGACTAGGTAGAGCCAGACCCTGCGAGACAGGCACAATGGGTCATATAACGCATTAGATAAACCTTATTTTGGGTGTGCAGGATAAATAAGACAACCTGACGGGTGTACACCAATCGGTACTGTTTCATATTGTGTACGTAGATATGTAAAACGTGCAAGAGGGAAACCATTATGTGCTTATGAGAGTTGATGGTAGCAGACCGTATTATCCGTTTCGGACCTCTTGATAAGTATGGAGATCTGATTACACATGTCAATCACATCGCGATTACGGGTAACATGGGGTTCACGCCTGAGCCTCAGGACGTTCGCTAGCAGCGCATGTCGGGTGTTTCAAGCGTCAACTTCGCGTCTCAATATCTCGGGATGTAATGGGAATATTGCGATGCAATCAACGCCATTGTGTATGTTCTTTGTCATGCTATGGATTGCTGAAGAAAAAATATAGGAGTTCCATTAAAAAAAACATAAGTTTGTGTTAAAAAACACATATGTTTTCGTTTTAGAATGTTTCCGAATATGTAAATTCATGGGCCCCAGTCCTACGTTGATACCGGTGGAAGTCGTTTTCCAATAGCTGTTATTGTTTCAGAAATATTTTGGGTGGACAAGATAGCTGGGACACCCTGTATATGGGGAGAGTGCATCGTGCCTAAATAGTCAGAAAAATGTTTTCTACATTATCTGTCGCCTGGTAGTGCTCTTTATTTCTCTTCAAACCTTATTTGACAACTTTCACTCGGAACAAGTTTTCTACTTGCATGTAATCAATAAACTGCATGAGCATTATCGAACTATTGTAGATGACATCACAGAGTTGGCATATATCGGTGAGGATTAATTTCTCTCTCACGTTTAGCACTGTTTTAACAACACTAAAAGAAACCTTACGAAAACTGCGCACTTTATTATAAGAAATGAAATAAAACTACCCACGATAACCTTATGACGAAAGTCTGTTTTAATAAAACTGAGTATCTGTACACAACCGTGTCTCTATCGGCACTAATTAATAAAATTCTACTCACTTAGATTTCGATTGGGTCTATGTTTAATTCGTATGCTGTGTCATACTCAACAGGTATGCAAATGTGGGATTTCATAAATAAAGTTATGTATTCCTAGAAATCCAAAATTTACTTGTCAGCAGCGGAAATAGGCGTTTCCTGTTTTCACCATTGCACTATGAGCTAAAATTATTTTCTTGCCATTTCTTTATCGATGTTTGATCCGAGTGCTTGTAGCTTGTAGCACGAATTAATAAAATTCTACTCACTTAGATTTCGATTGTGTTTATGTTTAATTCGTATGCTGTGTCATACTCAACAGGTATGCAAATGTGGGATTTCATAAATAAAGTTATGTATTCCTAGAAATCCAAAATTTACTTGTCAGCAGCGGAAATAGGCGTTTCCTGTTTTCACCATTGCACTATCAGCTAAAATTATTTTCTTGCCATTTCTTTATCGATGTTTGATCCGAGTGCTTGTAGCTCTTTCACAAAAGGGATGAATACAGTACAGTCAGCGAGACTGGAACCGAGAACAATAACACACGCTTTTTCGCAGGTCAGCAAGTCACCGCTGCACTAGTGAAGTATCTGTAGTTCCTTCCACTTACGAGGCCAATTGTGGCTAGAACTCGTAGATCGCTATTTAAAGGACAAGATTATTTGCGATTTCCACGTGCAACTACTTCTCTGGGTTTAAAATCGTACATTTACTATCTTCTCTTACACCTTAAGCGATAATAACTCAGATTATTCAATGGAAATGACAGAAAAAGCAAGTGAACTTTGAGGCTAAATTCCGTGCACACCAGGAAGTAACTCGTCGATCACAGAGGTGCCAAACATACCTAGCCTTGTTGCGAAATCTCAGTTACAGTACCAGCAGGAAGAAGACGAACCGATGTGATCCCACAGCGGGCTGGGAAGTGACCATAGCTGGCGTCTCAAAGACGCGGCTGCTACAGCCTGGAATACGTAATGAGTCAGATTCGCATTTCTGTATCTCGGTTTACGGACTGGAGCGTAGTTACTAATAATACTCAGAACTTACTAAAAACTAAGCATCATAAATCAGTAACCCTCATAGTTATTTTCATATTTCTTTCGTAACTGTACTCAAAACTAAGAAACTCATTCACTGACGTTTTCGTGCCTCGGCAAAAGTCGAGCACACCAAACTAATAAAAACAAAAATTAATGTCTGTGTATGTGTGAGAGGGAAAGAGAGAGAGAGAGAGAGAGAGAGAGAGAGAGAGAGAGAGAGAGAGAGATAGAGAGAGAGAGCAGAGAGAGGGAGAAAGAGTGATATAAAATATAAAAGATTGAGAGAGAGGGTAAAAAATTGTTGTAAAGAAATTGAATACTGGTATGTAAAGAAATGTATCATTAAAATTACATCTTCCACATCATTATGAAATGTGGCATTCATGATCTATGGAACAAGTATTACTCTAATCTAATGTAATCATATCACATTACCGACTAGCCATGAAGAGTCATGAATTACCGAAATTTTCGCCAATATTAGTAACCTAACCTAAAATTGAAAAAAGGCGACAGTTTTTGTAATAAACTGGGCCTCCTATCAATACCATTTCATCCCTGTTACCTAGTTAACTAACCATGAAAGATGTCTGATATACCTCCACTCAGAAGCAACAAAGTGTGAATGCACTTAAAGATGAAGCGCATGATGTGAAGTTTCGTGATAGAGATGCGAATCCAACATGTAATCGGATTGTTAACTAAGTAATATCAAATGGTACGTATCGGTTTTTCTTACCAGCTTCTAGGTGTTTGAAACTAAAATGAGGATACAAATTTTTGTGCCTCAGCGACAATCGAACCGCACTCCTGTCGTTCTTCTTCATCGAATATAGTTTAAGTGTCAATTGCTCACTCACCAACAGTAAGATGTATGCATGTTTGACCAGAAATTGTTGGCAACCCATGAACAGACATTAAGAATGGACGTTAATTTTCACTAACATGCCAGTGTGCACGTGATAGGGCTTGCAATGAAATAATGAATATTTTTGTACTGGATCAGGATTCGGACCCACATTCACTTTGGAAGAGACCTAGAGAAGATTGCAGTCTTGGAAAAAGGAACGAAATGATTCAACTATACTGTTTCGGGAGAGTCAGATCCTCGAAAGAGGAGATACGATTTCGAATCACAGTCAAGCACCAAATTTTTCAGCGTCACTAGTTCAATCAAGTACAAGTAAAATAAGAGCCGTGTTCGTTTAAATGTCTATCGGTTCATGAAATAAAATAAAATGTTCTAATGTAAGTAAGTTTACTGGCGACAGTATTTCTGTTTACCATGACCTCTACCTATGTCATTTCCCAAAGTAAACCGGCTCTGTCCACTTGGGAATGAAGGAACGTGATGTTTGATGCGAATTCTGGATTACAACGTCTTTCTTTTGAGGTTACCAGAGGTAAAATAAATCTGTTTCTGCCTCTTAAAAGTAAATACCTGAACACACGCATTGCACTTCTGATAGTTCGTTCCACCAGACCATTGTGGCCACATTTCCCAGCCCCAGGAGTGTGCTGTAACGGATGATGTGCTTAGCTTACAAAATTAGTCACGGTGGAAAAAATGCGAGTCTGTGAAATGGTTAAGTAGTAGCAAGTTTCTGACGTGGAGATTATGCTATTCTTGTGTTAGTGTCAAACATCAGGAGTTACTCTTAGATTACATTAAAACTAAAGTAATTGATGAAGACGTTACTCGATAACAAAAACACGCAGCCTTTCTTCATTTACTTGCGAATAGAAATGGAAGTTGAATACTGCCAAACAAATAGCCAAAGGATCCTACTGCCTTCCGGGATACGTCGCTGTCAGTTCTTCCATATGTTTTGGTCGATGTGACCTGTTTAAAGAATGGGGGAAAGAAATGCAGTAGAAGAAGGATGGGTAGCTTAGAGGGATGAAGTAGTGAAGGCAGCAGAGGATCAAGTAGGTAAAAAGACGAGGGCTAGTAGAAATCCTTGTGTGACAGAAGAAATACTGAATTTAATTGATGAAAGAAGAAAATTAAAAAAATGCAGTAAATGAAGCAGGCAAAAAGGAATATAAACGTCTCAAAAATGAGATCGACAGGAAGTGTAAAATGGCTAAGCTGGTATGGCTAGAGGACAAATGTAACTTTGTAGAGGCTTATCTCACTAGATGTGAGATAGATACTGCCTACAGGAAAACTAAAGAGACCTTTGGAGAAAAGAGAACCACTTGTATGAATATCAAGAGCTCAGATGGGAACCCAGTTCTAAGCTAAGAAGGGAAAGCAGAAAGGTGGAAGGAGTACTTAAAGGGACTATACAACGGCGATGTACTTGAGGACAATGTTATAGAAAGGGAAGAGGATGTAGATAAAGATGGATTGGGGGATATGATACTGCGTGAAGAATTTGATAGATCACTGACAGACCTAAGTCGAAACAAGGCCCCAGGAGTAGACAACAGTCCATTAGAACTACTGAGAGACTTGGGAGAGCCAGTCCTGACAAAACTCTACCATCTGGTGAGCAATATGTATGAGACAGGCGAAATACCCTCAGACTTCAAGAAGAATATAATTATTCCAATCCCAAAGAAAGCAGGCATAGACAAATGTCAAAATTACCGAACTATCAGTTTAATAAGTCACGGCTACAAAATAAAAACCTTGATTCTTTACAGACGAATGGAAAAATTGATAGAAACCGACCTCGTGGAATATCAGTTTGAATTCCCTAGAAATATGGGAACACGTGAGGCGATACTGACCCTACGACTTGTCTTAGAAGCTATCTTATGAAAAGACAAACCTACGTTTCTAGCATTTGTAGTCTTGGAGAAATCTTTTGACAAGGTAAACTGGAATAATCTCTTCCAAATTCTGAAGGTGGCAGTGGTAAACTACAGGGAGCGAAAGGCTATTTACAATTTGTACAGAAACCAGATGGCGGATATAAGAGTGGAGGGGTATGAAAGAGAAGCAGTGGTTGGGAAGGGAGTAAGACAGGGTTGTAGCCTCTCCCTGATGTTATTTAATCTGAATATTGAGCAAGCAGCACTGAACTCTTCGTCATATTTTTTCTAGTTCAAACATGCTCACATGTCGCTTCTGGTGGAACAAACCCATATTTTTCGTTCGTTTTCTCTAGCATATAACAACGATAGGTGCCGGGTTGGAGTCCTGCGAAGAAAAAAATTAATGCTTCGTCTCGTCATTTCTGTTAAAACATCTAGGTACTGCCGGGAAAATCAGATATTTCAAAGTTGATTGTGCTTCGATAGCAATCCGATTAGGTTCTGGGTTCCAATCCATGTCCAACGCAAAGCTTTACCTCAAGGCATTTCAAGTAAGTTACTTCTGTAGAGGCAATATCTAACATCTCTCGTAGTTCGTTAACACGGACAATAGATGCTGGGTAGTATTTCGCGTCCGTTGAAAGTGCTTACGTTATTTAATTTAATCATGATATTTGCTAACTGATACTGTATAAAATCGAGGTATATCACTCTCTGTATGCCTAGTCAGGAATGACTGTTAGTTTCCGTCAGTCACGAAATCCTTGTCTGCATGTCCTGGGTTTGAATCCATATGCAGAACGAGTCGGTTCATCGCGTCATTTTAAGTTCATAGATAGTATCAACTAGCTGCTCGTGAATAACTTAAATTTGTAATGTCATTTTGTGTTAAATAACAACTACGGTATGTTACTTTGAAGAGGAAATCATGAATACGAAAAACTTACTACGTGCATTACATGTCTGACGTAATAATGAGAGTGGTAACATTTTAGGTACGTCTTTTATTACAATAAATGTGAGCTGACAAGCCTTAAGAACAGTTTTATATGTGATAAAGTGTTCCCTGATATTTCTAGTATCGTGGTATAACTTTACATCTTGGGTTATTGCGATACAGGGCAGTGTTTTCTAGTGGTGACTTGTTGGAACCATTTTCAATAGTCAAACGACTGTACCAAGAAGCGATTAGAGGCCCTGCTAGACAGCTGCGTTATGTGGGTTGCATGCGAATCAGGCGAAATTCAGTTCAGGCCGTTCGGATACTTTTGAGCATGACTGTACATCGCCCCTGTATAGACCAACTATATACCCCTTCCACCTTCTGCTTTCCCATCTTTGCTTATAACTGGTTTTCCAGCTGAGCCCTTGATATTTATACAAGTAGTCCTCTTTTCTCCAAAGATATCTTTAATTTTCCTCTAGGTAATATCTACCTTACCCCTAGTGATAGATGCCTCTAGATCCTTGGGTATGTCATGTAGCCATCCCTGCTTAGGCATTTAGCACTTCCTGCCGATCTCATTTTTGAGACGTTTGTATTCCTTTTTTCATGTTTCATTTACTGCACCTTTATATTTTCTTCTTTCATCAATTATATTCAATATCTCTTCTGTTACTCAAACATTTCTACCAGCCTCGTCTTTTTACCTGCCTGATCCTCTGCTGCCATAACTATTGCATCTGTAAAAGCTACCCATTCTTCTTCTACTGTATTTCATTCCCTCGTTCTTGTCCATCGTTCCTTAATTCTCTTTCTGAAACCCTCTACAACATCTGGTTCTGTCAGTTTATCCATATCCCATCTCCTTAAATTCCCACCTTTCTGCAGTTTCTTCAGTTTTATTCTACAGTTCTTAAACAACAGATTGTGGTCAGGGTCTTTATATGCCCCTGGAAATGTGTTACCATTTACAACCTGGGTTCTAAATATCTGTCTCACCATTATATAATCTATCTGAGACCTTCCGATGTCTCCAGGGCTCTTCCACCTATACAGCCTTCCGTTGCGATTCTTAAATCAAGTGTCAGCTATGATTAAGTTATGTTCTGTGCAAATTTCTACCAGGCGGCTTCCTCTTTCATTACCCACTCCCATTCCATATTCACGTACTAATTTTCCATCTTTTCCTTTTCCTACTATCAAGTGCCAGTACCCAATGACTGTTAAATTTTGATCTCCTTTCACTTCCTAAATAATTTTCTTTATCTCATTATACGTTTCTTGAATCTCTTCGTCATCTACGGAACTTGTACCACTGTGGTGGGCGCGGGCTTCGTGTCAATTTCGACTGCAATAATGCGTTCACTATGCTGCTCGTAGCAGTTTACCAGTGCTCCTATTTTTTATTCGTTATTAAACCTACTTCTGCATTACCCCTATTTGATTTTGCTTTTATAACCCTGTATTCACCTGACCAAATTCTTATTATTCCTGCCACCAAACTTCACTAATTCCCACTATATCTAACTCTAACCTATATACACTCCTGGAAATTGAAATAAGAACACCGTGAATTCATTGTCCCAGGAAGGGGAAACTTTATTGACACATTCCTGGGGTCAGATACATCACATGATCACACTGACAGAACCACATTCACATAGACACAGGCAACAGAGCATGCACAATGTCGGCACTAGTACAGTGTATATCCACCTTTCGCAGCAATGCAGGCTGCTATTCTCCCATGGAGACGATCGTAGAGATGCTGGATGTAGTCCTGTGGAACGGCTTGCCATGCCATTTCCACCTGGCGCCTCAGTTGGACCAGCGTTCGTGCTGGACGTGCAGACCGCGTGAGACGACGCTTCATCCAGTCCCAAACATGCTCAATGGGGGACAGATCCGGAGATCTTACTGGCCAGGGTAGTTTACTTACACCTTCTAGAGCACGTTGGGTGGCACGGGATACATGCGGACGTGCATTGTCCTGTTGGAACAGCAAGTTCCCTTGCCGGTCTAGGAATGGTAGAACGATGGGTTCGATGACGGTTTGGATGTACCGTGCACTATTCAGTGTCCCCTCGACGATCACCAGTGGTGTACGGCCAGTGTAGGAGATCGCTCCCCACACCATGATGCCGGGTGTTGGCCCTGTGTGCCTTTGTCGTATGCAGTCCTGATTGTGGCGCTCACCTGCACGGCGCCAAACACGCATACGACCATCATTGGCACCAAGGCAGAAGAGACTCTCATCGCTGAAGACGACACGTCTCCATTCGTCCCTCCATTCACGCCTGTCGCGACACCACTGGAGGCAGGCTGCACGATGTTGGGTCGTGAGCGGAAGACGGCCTAACGGTGTGCGTGACCGTAGCCCAGCTTCATGGAGACGGTTGCGAATGGTCCTCGCCGATACCCCAGGAGCAAAAGTGTCCCTAATTTGCTGGGAAGTGGCTGTGCGGTCCCCTACGGCACTGCGTAGGATCCTACGGTCTTGGCGTGCATCCGTGCGTCGCTGCGGTCCGGTCCCAGGTCGACGGGCACGTGCACCTTCCGCCGACCACTGGTGACAACATCGATGTACTGTGGAGACCTCACGCCCCACGTGTTGAGCAATTCGGCGGTACGTCCACCCGGCCTCCCGCATGCCCACTATACGCCCTCGCTCAAAGTCCGTCAACTGCACATACGGTTCACGTCCACGCTGTCGCGGCATGCTACCAGTGTTAAAGACTGCGATGGAGCTCCGTATGCCACGGCAAACTGGCTGACACTGACGGCGGCGGTGCACAAATGCTGCGCAGCTAGCGCCATTCAACGGCCAACACCGCGGTTCCTGGTGTGTCCGCTGTGCAGTGCGTGTGATCATTGCTTGTACAGCCCTCTCGCAGTGTCCGGAGCAAGTATGGTGGGTCTGACACACCGGTGTCAATGTGTTCTTTTTTCCATTTCCAGGAGTGTATTTCCCTTTTAAAATTTTCTAACCTACTTGCCCGATTAATGGATCTGACATTTCACGTTCCGATATGTAGAACGCCAGTCTCGTTTCTCCTGGCCGGTTCTAGGCGCTACAGTCTGGAACCGAGTGACGGCTACGGTCGCATGTTCGAATCCTGCCTCGGGCACGGATGTATGTGATGTCCTTCGGTTAGTTAGGTTTAAGTAGTTCTAAGTTCTAAGGGACTGATGGCCTCAGAAGTTAAGTCCTATAGTGCTCAGAGCCTTTTTTTTTCTTTCTCTTGGCAACGACGTCCCCCTGAGTAGTCCCCGTCCAGAGATCCGAATGGGGGACTATTTTACGTACCGGAATATTTTACCCAAGAGGACGCCGTCATTATTTAACCATACAATAATGCTGCATGCCCTCGGGAAAAATTGAGGCTGTAGTTTCTCCTCGTTTTCAGTCGTTCACAGTACGAGTCTGGTTTTGGTTAGTGTTACAAGGCCAGATCAGTCAATTATCCAGACTGTTGCCCCTGCAACTACTGAAAAGGCTGCTGCCCCTCTTCAGGAACCACGCGTTTATCTGGCCTCTCAACAGATACCCCTCCATTGTAGTTGCACCTACGGTACGGCTACTCGTATCGCTGAGGCACTCAACCCGTCCCACGTACGGCAATGTCCATGGTTCATGGGCACACACACACACACACAAACACACACACACCTATTTTTTTTATTTTCATTTAGAAACGATACTTACTTAAAAAACTGCCTCCTAATTACACTCCTGGAAATCGAAAAAAGAACACATTGACACCGGTGTGTCGGACCCACCATACTTGCTCCGGACACTGCGAGAGGGCTGTACAAGCAATGATCACACGCACGGCACAGCGGACACTCCAGGAACCGCGGTGTTGGCCGTCGAATGGCGCTAGCTGCGCAGCATTTGTGCACCGCCGCCGTCAGTGTCAGCCAGTTTGCCGTGGCATACGGAGCTCCATCGCAGTCTTTAACACTGGTAGCATGCCGCGACAGCGTGGACGTGAACCGTATGTGCAGTTGACGGACTTTGAGCGTGGGCGTATAGTGGGGAAAGCGGGAGGCCAGGTGGACGTACCGCCGAATTGCTCAACACGTGGGGCGTGAGGTCTCCACAGTACATCGATGTTGTCACCAGTGGTCGGTGGAAGGTGCACGTGCCCGTCGACCTGGGACCGGACCGCAGCGACGCACGAATGCACGCCAAGACCGTAGGATCCTACGCAGTGCCGTAGGGGACCGCACCGCCACTTCCCAGCAAATTAGGGACACTGTTGCTCCTGGGGTATCGGCGAGGACCATTCGCAACCGTCTCCATGAAGCTGGGCTACGGTCCCGCACACCGTTAGGCCGTCTTCCGCTCACGCCCCAACATCGTGCAGCCCGCCTCCAGTGGTGTCGCGACAGGCGTGAATGGAGGGACGAATGGAGACGTGTCGTCTTCAGCGATGAGAGTCGCTTCTGCCTTGGTGCCAATGATGGTCGTATGCGTGTTTGGCGCCGTGCAGGTGAGCGCCACAATCAGGACTGCATACGACCGAGGCACACAGGGCCAACACCCGGCATCATGGTGTGGGGAGCGATCTCCTACACTGGCCGTACACCACTGGTGATCGTCGAGGTGACACTGAATAGTGCACGGTACATCCAAACCGTCATCGAACCCATCGTTCTACCATTCCTAGACCGGCAAGGGAACTTGCTGTTCCAACAGGACAATGCACGTCCGCATGTATCCCGTGCCACCCAACGTGCTCTAGAAGGTGTATGTCAACTACCCTGGCCAGCAAGATCTCCGGATCTGTCCCCTATTGAGCATGTTTGGGACTGGATGAAGCGTCGTCTCACGCGGTCTGCACGTCCAGCACGAACGCTGGTCCAACTGAGGCGCCAGGTGGAAATGGCATGGCAAGCCGTTCCACAGGACTACATCCAGCATCTCTACGATCGTCTCCATGGGAGAATAGCAGCCTGCATTGCTGCGAAAGGTGGATATACACTGCACTAGTGCCGACATTGTGCATGCTCTGTTGCCTGTGTCTATGTGCCTGTGGTTCTGTCAGTGTGATCATGTGATGTATCTGACCCCAGGAATGTGTCAATAAAGTTTCCCCTTCCTGGGACAATGAATTCACGGTGTTCTTATTTCAATATCCAGGAGTGTATTTTGTTCACTTACATATCATACATTAATATAAATATTTTGGGTGTGTTTATTTAAAATTAATCTCGCTTTCTGCGTTATGCTTACCAGCGGTAAAATGCTTCTAACGGAGCACAAAGAAGGCCAAAGTCCTCCTGTTTAAAAGACTCTGAAAAGTGAGGTAACAGCGACCTCATTCTCCCTTTCTGAGCACCTATAAAAACATGCGAACATGTTTGTTCTCATTTCAGCAAATAACTGACCTGTCAGTCCCACAAACTCCTCTCACTGCAATTCCTGTCACACGTCCCAGTCCATCGCTGTAAGTTGCACATAGCCATCCTTCCTACTTGCTCTTTCTCATTCTTTCATTCAGTTCAGCTCTTTGTCCTTATTTATTTTTGTCTGCCTAACTGTCACTGTCTTCTTTCTCACATCCACAGTTTCATTCGTTCTGTCCTGATACGAATGTGTCCTCTCACTGCCACACTCTCCCTCTTGGTCTCTCTTACTGCTCCTTCCAGGAAACTACTATTTCAAGAAAATTTTAAGAGTTGTTCGAGGGAGAGCCCTTAGAAATATATCGTAAAAAATACAAAATTAGCTGTCCATAGCCTCTTTGGAATCTGTGGCTTGGTTTTGTTACCCAAAATCCATATTTTCGGGGTGTTTCACAAAAACTCAGGAATACTTTTGAAAACGGAAGATGGAAGATCTAGATAAATGCCTAAAGTGTATACCGATAATATTGGAGCAATTTGTTGCTGTTATTTATTTAAATATTCGGGGCTGACTGCGAAAGCATGGTGAGAACGCTTCTTCAGTTTTACTCAGTAATCACCAATGAACTAAATGGTGCTTCCATAAACCCCCTAAAGTCTAGCGTAGATCAAATCTGGTGCAAAAATAACAAATCGGTCTGCTCCCTTTGCCCTGTACTATAGGATAGTTACATTAAGACGATCCTTGGGTTGGATACAAAGACGATCTCCAGCCCAAGGGCTATCCAGAACACTTGGCCTTTCAACAGAACACGAGGTATGAGCCCAGCTTAAGCCCTGCTTTCATTCTCGGCGTTTTAGTACAAATTATTTGTGCACGCTGTTGCGTGCTTACCGATTGATCTCAGGCTCATATAATAATGCCATTTTCCTATCCTCTGTGAGAGGAACGTCAGATTATAAGTATGGAGATCGTTTTATATTGAAATAATTTTAGCATATGTGGAACCATTCTTCAGTAGACTGGAGCTTCTCTCATCATACGAGTACAATCTAAGTAACTACGGCGTTCCACTTCAGACAGCTATGTATCCTGGTAAAACACGGACTTTGTGACTTGGTAGATGCCAGAACACCAACTGAATATGTACAGGGATACATAAATTTGTGAGATTATATTAATCGACGTAGACACTTCGTCACCATAACATTGTGCTCTAGATCTTGATTTGGTGATTATAGCTCGTTGCTCTACAATTTAAGTACGAAGAAGTTCAGTGTAGTCGATGGCGATCTTTTGCAGGTATTGTACTGTACTTCACCTAGTGGATTTTTATAAGAATTTGGAAATACTGCTGCGCGTGATTAGCCGAACGGTCTAGGGCGCTGCAGTCATGGACTGTGCGGCTGGTCCCGGCGGAGGTTCGAGTCCTCCCTTGAGCATGGGTGTGTGTGTTTGTTCTTAGGATAATTTAGGTTAAGTAGTATGTAAGCTTAGGGACTGATGACCTTAGCAGTTAAGTCACATAAGATTTCACACACATTTGAACATTTTTGATTTGGAAACATTGGGTATTTGTTGTACATCTCTTGATTTGACATTAAGTGAAGGGGTCACTACGGAATATGTCCCATGGTGATTTTGATCTGAAGATCAAAACGACTAGGCATATCATCACATTGAGATATTTAAAATAGCAATGACTGATCTCAGCCTTAATCCAAGATTCAGAAACTGCATCGATACATAAGGGCTGTGATGGTATCGTCAATGTTGTACGAGTCCACAAAATGTGCGCAAATATTAGAATAATCCAGTGTGGTTTCCCAACATTTCCAGCAAAAGGAGTGACTCTCTTCATTGCAACGAACTCCTCAAAGGGTGCGGAGGATCACATCGTGTTTCAGGGTACGCTCTTGCTCTTCGGCTGGGAAACGGTCCCTAAAGGCAGAAGAACCACCAATGATTAAAGGCATGAGGACGCAGGTACCAGTAGAAACTAGTGCATTTTATATTATGTAAATTGAGAGTGAAGGAGGGAAATCGGAAAGAAAAGAGAAGGAACTATTCATGTCAGCTGCACTGGGACTTATGCGGAATCAGCGGTGACGAATGAAAATCAGCGCTGGACCGGGATACGAATCCGTGATCTCCTCCTTACTATTCCGTTGCGTTAACCACTGCACCACCCGGACACACACTGTTTGTCGCAATCGTGCGGAGTATCTTAGGACGGCACTTGGCTGACCTACACTTCCACCGAGCGCCAAATATCCCCAATCCCCGTCCATGTTCTCCATTATCGCTACTTTGAGATTCCTGCAGGAGGTGGAACGTAACTGCGCATTCACAGTGAAGGTCATGGATTCATTGCTCATTGAGGCGAATCAGTGACATGAGTGCGTGGTGTCTGTTCTTTCTTATAATGCATTAGATGTTTAATGTACACCCACATGACATATAAGAGGAAAGGTGTTGTAAATCAAAGATAAAACAAAATTTAGCCATTAGAAAGAATTGAAGAGAGAGAGACATTCGTGCTGATCTTTTTGGACCAAATTCGCATTCAAATTGTGATCTTCCCTCTCGGTCAATAATTAATTTTGTTGATGGAATAGTTGCAAGGATTATAACAACTATTGGAATAATAAATCTAATTAAAATTCTTGTAGACAGTACCAGTACTGAAACTTGCTGGCAGATTAAAACTGTGTGCCGGTTCGAGACTCGAACTCGGGACCTTAACTTTTCGCGGGCAAGTGCTCTACCATGTGAGCTACACATGCACGACTCAGACCCCGTCCTCACAGCTTTACTTCTGCCACTACCTGGTCTCCTTCCTTCCAAACTTTACAGACGCTCTCCTGCGAACCTTGCAGAACTAGCGCTCCTGAAAGAAATTATATTGCGGAGACACGGCTTAGCCACAGCCTAGGGGATGTTTCCAGAATGAGATTTTCACTCTGCAGCAGAGTCTGCGCTGATATGAAACAGTTTTAATTTGCCAGCAACTTCCATATCAGCGTACACTCCGCTGCAGAGTGAAAATCTCATTCTGGAGTACTAGTACTGTTTTTCTTGATTTATAACAACCTCTTCTACCGCTGAAGATTCTAGGTTTTTCCTAATTTTGATTTACAAGAGTGGATTACGAAGATCGATGTGATCATTGAGAGAAAAGGGAGAAGAAGATAAATCATGGTAAGTTTAACATTCTGTGAATAGGAACGCGGAATATCAGAAGCGTAAACGTAACAAGGGAGCTAGAAAAGGTAAAAAGAGAAACGTGAGATCTCATTTTCGTCTGGGCGAGGCCCGCTGCGTCATTAAATTTAAAAATTGGTCTAATTCCACCTGGCCCTACTTAAAATAATGTATTAGAACTTCTGGTTTTTGGGCACTGCAGATTCTCGAGTTCATCTCAGAAGCACAGTATTGCTTAAAAAGGAAGACAGTTGAAGCATGAAAGTAATACAACTGCCTCGGATGTAGTGTTAGACAGGTATAGTAGTTACCTATAGTAACATATATGAAAAAAAGCTTGTCGTTACGTTACAAAATTGCTTGCTGCGTATATCTGTGCACAGCACCGTCACCAACGCTACTCATCTAGAATATAAGGTGCATGACATTAAAGTGATCTCGATAATAATAGAATTGCTATGTTATTAAAGTGTCACATATGACAAGAAGCACCAAGGGAACGAACCGTGTAACGTTTCCCATGTATCGCAGTATATGCAATTCTTCATTTAACTGTCACATGTGCATACTGTTTGGGAGAACCTTAACAGTCACAGAATAAAAATACAACTTTCTTATAGTACTATCGATACGATTTCACAATATATTTATTATTATACAAACAGTCACGTGGAATACATGGGTATGCAAATCAGTGGCACACATGAGCATCGATAGAGACACTTTTAGTACAACTGTCAAAACACATTTCACGAAAATATATTCGGTACAATGTCGGTATGTGACTTATATAACGTTCAATCTCAAAAATAGAATTTTAGAACATAAGGTTGAAGAATGTGTGGAGTTCTACCTACGCCTCTGTCGTAAGACAAAGTGTTCACAACAGCAGCACATAACATTATTGAGAACATATACCAGGTATCAAATGTGTGCGAAATGAACTTGTTAGGCCTCATAGATAACTGATGCCAGTATACAGATCAATTAAGGTAAAACAGTAACAGTAGCTGTAAGATAAAGCAAGTAACACTGAGAGGTTAATATGTACACCTTGTTGTACATGATATACATATTCCTATACTGTACAGTATGTGTCTATAGGCATGTGTGTTTAGCTACTCGTGGTTGCTAACAGCACAGCACAAACCATCTCATCCAATGCGACTGTTACTTGAAAAACCTTTTAAACAGTTAAGAGAGATATCTCTTCCAATATCATTGACCTATACATTGTATATGAAACCGCCCTCGGCGAGTACATTCATATGAAAAAAGTGACATTTCATTTCGTTCAGTGTAGTTAAAATTATAATGATATAAAAATTGAAACATGAAGTGTAATACCCCGGGGTTGAAAAAATGTAAAAACATGAAGTAGCGCTTTAACATTTCAAATTCTCGCAAAAATTATAGGTTATGAAATACACTCCTGGAAATTGAAATAAGAACACCGTGAATTCATTGTCAAAGGAAGGGGAAACTTTATTGACACATTCCTGGGGTCAGATACATCACATGATCACACTGACAGAACCACAGGCACATAGACACAGGCAACAGAGCATGCACAATGTCGGCACTAGTACAGTGTATATCCACCTTTCGCAGCAATGCAGGCTGCTATTCTCCCATGGAGACGATCGTAGAGATGCTGGATGTAGTCCTGTGGAACGGCTTGCCATGCCATTTCCACCTGGCGCCTCAGTTGGACCAGCGTTCGTGCTGGACGTGCAGACCGCGTGAGACGACGCTTCATCCAGTCCCAAACATGCTCAATGGGGGACAGATCCGGAGATCTTGCTGGCCAGGGTAGTTGACTTACACCTTCTAGAGCACGTTGGGTGGCACGGGATACATGCGGACGTGCATTGTCCTCTTGGAACAGCAAGTTCCCTTGCCGGTCTAGGAATGGTAGAACGATGGGTTCGATGACGGTTTGGATGTACCGTGCACTATTCAGTGTCACCTCGACGATCACCAGTGGTGTACGGCCAGTGTAGGAGATCGCTCCCCACACCATGATGCCGGGTGTTGGCCCTGTGTGCCTCGGTCGTATGCAGTCCTGATTGTGGCGCTCACCTGCACGGCGCCAAACACGCATACGACCATAATTGGCACCAAAACAGAAGCGACTCTCATCGCTGAAGACGACACGTCTCCATTCGTCCCTCCATTCACGCCTGTCGCGACACCACTGGAGGCGGGCTGCACGATGTTGGGGCGTGAGCGGAAGACGGCCTAACGGTGTGCGGGACCGTAGCCCAGCTTCATGGAGACGGTTGCGAATGGTCCTCGCCGATACCCCAGGAGCAACAGTGTCCCTAATTTGCTGGGAAGTGGCGGTGCGGTCCCCTACGGCACTGCGTAGGATCCTACGGTCTTGGCGTGCATCCGTGCGTAGCTGCGGTCCGGTCCCAGGTCGACGGGCACGTGCACCTTCCGCCGACCACTGGCGACAACATCGATGTACTGTGGAGACCTCACGCCCCACGTGTTGAGCAATTCGGTAGTACGTCCGCCCGGCCTCCCGCATGCCCACTATACGCCCTCGCTCAAAGTCCGTCAACTGCACATACGGTTCACGTCCACGCTGTCGCGGCATGCTACCAGTGTTAAAGACTGCGATGGAGCTCCGTATGCCACGGCAAACTGGCTGACACTGACGGCGGCGGTGCACAAATGCTGCGCAGCTAGCGCCATTCAACGGCCAACACCGCGGTTCCTGGTGTGTCCGCTGTGCCGTGCTTGTGATCATTGCTTGTACAGCCCTCTCGCAGTGTCCGGAGCAAGTATGGTGGGTCTAACACACCGATGTCAATGTGTTCTTTTTTCCATTTCCAGTAGTGTATGTAAAAAAAAAACCAGCACGGTAACAATACAAACGTTAGCATGAATCATGTTGTTGATGTAGGACACAGCGGAAGAGATCTAAATTAATACCAATTCATTGCAGTTTGCGTGATAGCGCAATCGTACAGAACACAATTCGGCACCAACAGAACTGAGTGCAGGTAATGAGACCGAAATTTTGTAAAGTCTTCTACTTTTGGTTATGTTTGTTCACTGAGAATAATGCAGGGCAGATCGTTTAGTTAAGGTGAGCAGGAATGATCCATCTGCTCCATGATATTTTTATCAAATAGAAGGAACATTTTTTCTAAAACCATTAAATATATCGCTCTGAAATTTGGACTACATGTTGAGTGAACATTTCTCTACACAGTTATAATGCCATGTTAAGAAATATATATTGGTTTTTGCCTTAAAATTTTTTTAAACAGACGCTTATTTTTTCTCCAAAATTTTTCACTTTTTCTTCTACAACTCTTGAATTATGCAATATTTTTTTACAATTTGTAATGAAAATGATGGAAAAGAAATAAACAATATTGTGTATAAATTTCATTGATATACTGTTACCAGTTTTTGAGAAAATGTACCTCAAAGATGAACATTTTAAATTTATGGGAAACGGCTTCCAAAGTTTTTTTATACATTCATGCCCCATATGATGGTTTATCAGCATCCTCTTATTTTTCCAGTGTGAATTTCTTTTTCGCTGGTCTTTTCTTCCCTTTGGCTGCATGTTGTACACTTTTGTCTCTTCTTCCTGCACCTCTTAGTCTTTCTTCCTCAATTAGGTGCATTGTGGAAATGGTGTTCTGTCCTGGTTGTAAGCCTAAACGTTTCAGCACATCACATATGATACTGTTTCCTTCATTGTATGTTGCCACTGCATCATACTATCCCAAATGCAATGTTTTATCTGTACAAACACTCTTTTGGGAATCCTAATCCAAATTAAATTATTTACACTTTAATTTTGAATTTGTGTTTTCCCATGTAAACACTATTCCAATAAACTTGGCTGTGATAAATCTCTGAATATGGGCTTGATTACATCAGTTACAGCATTTGGGAAACTGTTTTTATGGACATATTGCTTTCCTGATTGTTACTTACACCATGAGTCATCACCTGTGGGGCACAGCTGTGCATGTTGTGGGTGCTCATTTGTTGACGCAGTATGAAAAAATAGTGCCTATACTGCTCTCCTTATATGCTCAATGCTTCTAGTACTTTGCCTAATTGCAACCCATAATACCTCTGTAATCTATCAATTGCTTCTTCTGTCAATCCTCCTCTCCCTCCAAGGGTCTTACCAGCACTAAGCTTCTGGGATCCTAGTGTCTGCTTTAGTTTGTGCAAGTGAGCCCCCCATGCGCTTCTGCACATGTCCGATGCACTCCGGTTTTTTAATGTGAAATTAATTGCCATAAAGTTTGAGTTCCTTTACACTTTTATATCCCTTAGAATCACCATCTCCTACATAGTTAGTGCGATCTAGAAAAAATTGCTTTCACTCTGTCTACTTCCATCGCTCCTCTCATGCAGTGAAAATTGCTTCACAACTTTCACTGCATGAGAGGAGCGATGGAAGTAGACAGAGTGAAAGCAATTTTTTCTAGATCGCAGGAGAGCTTCTGTAAAGTTTGGAAGGTAGGAGACGAGGTAGTGGCAGAAGTAAACCTGTGAGTACCGGGCGTGAGTCGTGCTTCGGTAGCTCAGTTGGTAGAGCACTTGCCCGCGAAAGGCAAAGGTCCCGAGTTCGAGTCTCGGTCGGGCACACAGTTTTAATCTGCCAGGAAGTTTCAACTTTCACTATGTTCGTCCTTGGTATTGTCCTTATATCTACAATGTTTTGAGAGAATAGCAACATCAATTACTTTGTAACTGTCTCCACTGGTAGCTGTCACAACTCCACTTAGAAATTTATGACGTCTACGTTGCCATGATCCATCTCAAGCAACAGTTAAATCTCTACAATTCCCATTACCTGTCACAGCTTCTTCAACTGCTTTCTTCACTGTTACTTGAGCAATAACTTCAGCAGAAGATCCCACCAATTCGTTAAAAAATCCAAACTTGGTCCGTGGTTTTGGCTAGTTCGTAATTCCACATAACATTTTCTCTGCAGCTCTGCCCTTACCAAAGCAACGCAAGCCATATACTAGCATAATATTTATATCATACACCTTCTCTCCACTATTACCTTTTCGAGGAATACTGTTAGAATTAGAGAACGAAACTTCTGCAGCACATTTGTTACACTTCAATAACATTTTACATGCCAAACCAATGTGAAATGTTATTTTCAATTCGAGTCCTGTTTCTTTGCAAACTTGGCGTAATACATTATGTTTCAAAATATTAGAGAGCAAGGAAATGCTAATTATTTCATTCACATCATTACTGTCATTTTTACAGTTTTCAAATTTTTCTTTGCTATCACAAAGTTTCTTGCTGAAGAAGTTCTGTCACATTCATTTGGAGTAGTCGGTGAAGCAGTCTGAGCAGCATCTGCCTTGGAAACCACATGTGATTCCTTCTTCCACTCATTGCGCCATTCCTTAAACACTTGATTGCTGAAACGGGGCATATTGATATCCACAAACCAAATACGTAGAACATTCGTCACATAGGCAAAATTGAACAGCTAAACAACAGAAAGCAAACTCCACAAGTCAACACACACAGTATAGCGTTTATGTTAACTGATATGAGCAGTCACTTGTGACAGAGATAAAGCCATACATCGTTGGAAAACAAAACTAATTCCGCATAGATACCCTGCTAGCAGCGAGCGAGGTGACACACTAAGTCGCTACAACCGTTTACGCGACGCGTCAACTTTGCAGCGATAAAAAACCCACTTAGAATTCACTTAGAAGGGTGAAACTTGATTTGTTTTATTCAGAATACTCCAAATAATTTTGTAATGAAAAAAACCAAAAATGTTAATTTTGTCATATTCATCGATCCGGCACCCCTTATTAATGGAATTAAGATAAACATTCCTGGCACCCCTTATTAATGGAATTAAGATAAACATTCCTGGTTTGACGAATACGGGTTAAAAGGTTTATAATTTATAACAAGAATCATCCATAAGAATGGTTTCAAAGAAACTGATACTTTAATTTATTTAAATCAAACCTTCGTGATAAGGCTGCGCAAAGGGGTGGTTATTGTGAACGTTTCGAAGCCTCATCTTTTGAGAAATTGGAAATTTGTTGTAAGTTGCTATGAAAGCAAACTGCTTAGGTCATCGGCCCCTAGTCTTACACTCTTCTTAAACTAACTTACGCTAAGGATAACACCCATGTCCGTTGGAGGGCTCGAACCTCCGAAGTGCGCAGAGGTCGGAACTGTGGCAAGGCGCCAGAGACCGCGCGGCTACCCCGGGCGGCCGCTGCTCTTGAGAATTGAATAGTTCACACATATCTGTAAATTACTCAAGGAAGTGTTATCAGAATGCAGATATATCTTTCAGCGTAGTGTTTACTAAAAGAATGTTACAGTGGTTTAAAAAAAAATGGTTCAAATGGCTCTGAGCACTATGGGACTTAACATGTGTGGTCATCAGTCCCCTAGAACTTAGAACTACTTAAACCTAACTAACCTAAGGACATCACACACATCCATGCCCGAGGCAGGATTCGAACCTGCGACCGTAGCAGTCGCGCGGTTCCGGACTGAGCACCTAGAACCGCTAGACCACCGCGGCCGGCTTACAGTGATTTCAGAATAAGTCCATATTATCAAATACAAACTGCATTATGGAATATATATAGATCTAGCATAGTTACAATTTCGACACGAGCCGGCCGCTGTGACCGAGCGATTCTAGGCGCTTCAGTCCGGAACCGCGCTGCTGCTACGGTCGCAGGTTCGAATCCTGCCTCGGGCATGGCTTTGTGTGATGTCCTTAGCTTAGTTAGCTTTAAGTAGTTCTAAGTTCTAGGGGACTCATGACCTCAGATGTTAAGTCCCATACTGCGTAGAGCCATTTGAGCCATTCGACACGACTGAATACAGGCTACCCAAAGTTCGAGAACTGATATTGCATATCTGGCTAACTACCCTTTTCAGGATGAAGAGAATTCTTGAGTCGTGCCAAAGTATACCATAGGAAGATTAAAGAGAACTACAAAGAAAACAAAAGCAAACGTTAGAATCTCAAGAAGGGAAATTAAGTTGAACGGAATGTTATTTTTAAGTGAAAACAGAGAAAATGAATACAGGGGTTGATATCATACTGCGAGAAGAATTTGACACAACACCGCATGTCGAAACAAGCACCCTGGAGTAGATGACATTCTGACACAACTACTGAGAAACTTTGTAGAGGCAGCCATGGGAAAATTATGGTGTGCAAAACTGACAATATAGGACAAATACACTTAGAATTTGAGTAGAATGTAATAATACGTACTCATAAGAAAGCAAGGGCTCACATGTGTGAATATTACCAGACTATAAGTTTAGTAAGGTGTGCTTGCAAAGTACTAATTCGAATTATTTACAGAATATTGGAAAAAACTGGTATAAGTGAACCTCGGGGGAGTTTAGTTTTGCTGCCAAGGAATTGTAGGTACAAGTGAGGCAATACTGACCATACCAATTAGATGACAAGTTAAAGAAAGAAAAAACTATGTTTATAGCTGTTTGTTGACTTCAAGATATTTTTGACAGTGTTTACTGGTATACACTGTGAAATTCTGAAAGTAGCACGGGCAACATACAAAAACTAGACTGCAATTGTAATAAATGAAAGACATGAAAGCAAATCAGTAGTTGAGACGTGTGGGAGACAGCTTATCCTCGAGTAAATTGAGCAGTTAGTAAATGGAACCGAAGAATAGTTTGAGGAGGAATGGGAAGAAATAAAAACTTGCTGAAGACACTGCTGTTCTGCCTGATACAGTAAAGGACTAGGAAGAAGAGTTGAAAGGAATGGATAGCGTCTTACTAGCACATTACAGGATTAACATTAGAAAATGTGAAACAAGTGCAAAAAAATCAAAATAGCCGAATTAATCAGGCTATGCTGAGAGGATAAGTAGATAAGTTGAGCGAGCTGGGCATCAAAATATATGATAATGCCTCAAGCAGAGATAGCAAAAAAAGCACACTAGCCATAGAAAGGGAAGTTTATCTGGAAAAGAGGAATTTGATATTTTCAGTTATAAACTGAAGTGGTAGAAAGTCAGTTCTGAAGGTATTTGTCTGAAGTGAAGCCTTTTACAAGTGACATGTAGAACGTAGATGGTTTGAAGAACTCTCATGATTAGACTGCAAAACTAATGACGAGTCGAACTGGGGAGAAAAGAAATTTATTCTTGATCCTGACTAAAACAAGGGATGACCTCAGGCGTCAAGAAATTGTCAGTTTGGTGCTGATGAGATATGTTGCGGTAAAATCTCTACAGAGAGACGAAAGGATGATTACTGTGAGCAGGTTCAAATGGATGTAGCTCACAGCAATTATTCGGAGATGAAGAAGCTTGCACAGGATAGACGGGTGTGTCGGGCTGTATGAAACGAGATAACAAAGTGAAAATAAGCAAACAACGGGATTTAAAGAAAAAACATATGGAGTTTTACAAGAAACTATAAAAAACAAGAAGCAGATATAAATAATAAATTATTTGGAAGATATAGCGAGTTTATAATTCAGGATGATAAGTTATCTGTTCGTACGAGCATTCAGATTTCTGGCGGGAGTAATACTGCTTCAGCCCAAAAAGGTTAGAGACTGGGTTAATAAATACACTCCAAGACCAAAAAGATCAGAAAAAAGTGACGGATCACGACCGAATTATCCTAACTAGACGAAAATCGGCAGATATGACGCACATGTACAGCAGAAAAATTGGAGATTTATTCAAGAAAAAGAGCTTCACAAATTGAGCAAGTCAGTGACGCGTTGGTCCACGTTTGACCCTTATGCAAGCAGTATTTCTAGTATTGTTGGATATTCTCCTGAGGAATATCGTGGAAAATTCTGTCCAATTGGTGTTTTAGATAGTCAAAATCGAGAGATAATTAGGATGGCCCGACCCATAATGCTACAAAGTACATTTGGGGCAAGAACCGACGACGTTCTTGGCCAAGGCAGGTTTCGGTAAGACAGAGGAGACTCTCTCCGTATGAAGACTGGCGTTGTATTGTTTGAATGGAAACACAAAATGGCTTGCCATGAGTAGCAACAAAACAGATCTAGAAAATCGTCGAAGTACCGCTGTGCTGTAAGGGTGCCGTGCCTGGATTCTGCTATGAAAAGATATGGCATTCCCAACCATCATGATGGCTGTTGGGGCGTTGACTGGTGGAAGTAAAGTTGGCATTCCATCGCTATCCGCGGGATCTCCAGACATATCTTCAACCTGAAATATTGAGTGGAGTAGAATTGTTTGGAGTAGAATTGTCTGGAGTGATGAGCACCGATTCAAACTGAGCCCCCGGCCAGCGAAGACGTGTCTGGAGGTTCCTCGTGCAACGGAATAGCAACCTGACTTGTCCGCCATACTGGAAAATACAGATCGTTTTGAACACCTAATTTAGAGATGTTGTTTTATTGTTGCACATCCACTTCCAGCTCAAAATTGACTGGTCGGATGTATATCTGTTGTTTATTGTTGTTAGTTCAAGTTGCTACATTAGTTACTGTGCTGACGTCGCTTTTATGCCAGGAATAATTTCTCTACAACTCCTTCCAGTATCACGGAAGTCACTTCCTTGTGTATTAACAGATGTCCTATCATCCTGTCCCATCTCCTTGTCTGTATGTTCCACATATTCCTTTCCTCTCCGATTCTGTGCAGAATCTTCTCCAGTCCACCTAATTTCCAGCATTAGTCTGTAGGATCACATCTCAAATGCTTCGAATCTTTTCTATTTCGGTTTTCCAACAGTCCATGTTTCACACCATGAAATGCTGTGCTGCAAACGTACATTACCATATATTGTCACTTGTCTTTCTGTGCAATACGGAACCAATGAAAGACTGGCTCTCTCCACGGCCTTTTATTTTTCTGTTGCCAAAGAAGCAGCGGCTGTAAGATTAGCCAGTACAAAGGCCTTTACTTACACATTCACAGAATACATTTGTCTATGTAACAGAGATTTCTGTCCGGAAATCTCAATGCGTGGCCGGGAATTTGATCGACAAACTTTCTAAAATTGTCATTGCACATGTTAAGCTTCTCTATCATACATCTATTGATTATAACGACACTTTCAACTTTTTTACTGGTGGCGTGTGTTTTATCTGTGAAAGCGGAACTGATACAACTGATGCGCATTGAAATATCCATTAAACTGTTAAATCACATTAATATGGCACCACAAATAATAAATAGGCGTCTTTCGCACACAGAAATCAGACATGGCTCACATCCAGAATTTCTGAACGTAACTCGTTAGAGTTTCCACTAGAGAACGTAATGGTATCCTGACGTTCGCTCGCAAAATAGTAAAATATGGTTCGCTAAGTCAGATTTGCACTGAAAATCGTCATACTACCAAAGGACATAGAATATAACAATAGGCAATCAATACGCTGTACTCTCGAGGATAGTCTACAAAAATAACACATACAAAAAGTGGAGTAGTAAACGAAGGAGTCCTGGACAACATTCAGTTTGGATTAAGCGAACGTATTGATGCATGTCAATGGGCCAGCCCTGTTCTTCAGTAAAGTAGGGTAAACCAGTAGGTTATCTGAGGACCTACACTTAATCTTCGCCCCTAACTAAGAAAGAGATTAATGAAAAAGACCATAGTACCTGTGAAATCAAATAAACGAATATATTGTGATTAATGCATCAGAAATCAATCGTTTCAACATACGCTTAGCATTTGTGGGAGATGGGGGTATGTGAACAATCACCACTTTTGTTTCTTTTATTAATTCTAGGTAGAGCAATAGAGGGAATAGAAGACAGCAATAATAAAGGCAATACGTAATCTAATTAGCAACAGAAGTTAACAGCTGATGCAGTTCTGCAGACTTGCTGGATATTTATACATCCGCACCTGTATTTGTCCTATGACGGCAACTTTACGGTGTGTGGTGGAGGGTACATCTAATATCACTATATTTTCTCAATATCTATACTTCATGCAGAAGACTTCGTAGTCATGAACGCTAGGTAAGTCCATTCTCTTTTCTGATCAGCACATGACTAAAGTTAATGGCACCTGGTGATGCAGCTAAAATGCTACAAAACCGGTCTTGATTACAAACAAAGTTCTTACAGCTGAAGCGGTTTTATCTCCATAATGAATCTCTGCTTCACTCACGAACTTTGTAGGCTATGGGAAGTAGGATATTAGTTGGCACACCTTCGTATGAGTTCTGATTTCTCTATTTTATGTTGTGGGCCATTTCGCGAGACCTATGTGGGAGGACGTAAGATGTAGCCCAACTTTTCCTGTAACCATTGAAATTTGGAAAAAGGCTCTCTTGTTCAGTCTGCCACTGGAGATTGTTGAACATCTCCGTAAAGTTCTGTCACCGATTACTAACGACCAAAAGGTGCTGACAAAGCTCAGTATTCACTGGACGGTCACAGGCCTCCTGCGTGACATTATAATGCAAGTTAAAATAATTTGTAATACACTGACACGTTGTAATTGCTTTCGTAACAAAACATTCAAAGAAATGTGCAGTAGAGGGAAGTAGGGCTGAGCGTGAACATTCTATTGTCGCCTTCACGGCAACAGTTGTCTGACAGTGTTGGAAGAAATCTGTTACGATCTGTCGTCGTCTTTCAACTTTCCGACATATTATTACACATTATTGCACAACTCGTATGTTTGTAGCAGCAAAGTCGCTAAATGGAATAACACTGCAGACGTCATTTCTTTCACTCAACCATTTCCGGGCACTAGACCGGACGTCTCTGATACGAATTTACTTATCTAGGTCTGCATGGAGGGCCTAGATACTCTAGATCATAATTGCCGCTAGCCGGAAAGGCAGCAACAGCAGCAGCGAAAGCACTATAACGTGATCCTCGGTTCGCTGTGTAGTACCAGCGCACTGTCACAATATATGTTCTTCAAATCCTCATCTTAACCATTAATTTCATGGGAACAACTAGCCGTGCCAAAGAAACTAAGTAATCTTAACGGAAAGAACTACGTTCTCACTCACAACGGTGCTCCGCATTAGGCCCACAGTGTAAAAAAATCATTGACGACCCGTGACGTAAACAGCAAGTAGCCGCGCTGGAGCAAATAGGATGATGCTGGAATTTTCCCTTGTTTACACACGCGTTACGCGGCACCCCATTGACATTCTGACAGTGACGCTGTTACGCCTGAGCACCTCTCCGAGCCGCTCTTCCCTTCATATCGTCCATACGTTTCATTAATTTAAACCGTAAGAGTCCTAGACTAGTAAGTAATACTGCAGAACCGTTCGAACGTGTGTTCTGTAAACCACTACTGTCATGGATGAATTACATTTCTTTTAGATTCTTCCAATGAAAGTCAACTGGGAATCTGCGTTTTCCACAATTAGTTTCATGTCGTCATTCAGCTTTATGTAGCTCTAGACAGGTACTCTTACTTATTTTACGATAATTATTGTTTTCTGTGATTCATGTACTCGAACAGTAGCGGAGTTCTACTATGTTGTTTTACCTTCAAGAGCAGCAAACGGCCTCGGTAACAAAAGATACTCTGCTCGTCTTCCTGAATTTCACTAAAGTCTTCTTGCATTTCAGATTTTCTACAGACAACAGTACGGACTCACGGAGCCTCCGATACAGGTGACTAATATGTAAACAGTAATGGCAGCATTCCTCTACCCCACCCCCACCCCCCCACCCACCGTCATGAACCATGGAACTTGCCGTTGGTAGGGAGGTTTCCATGCCGCAGCGATACAGATAGTCGTACCTTAGGCGCAACCACAATGAAGGGGTATCTGTTGAGAGGCGAGACAAACGTGTGGTTCCTGAGGAGGGGCAGCAGCCGTTTCAGTAGTTGTAAGGGCAACAGTCTGGGTGATTGACTGATCCGGCCTTGTAATACTAAACAAAACGGCCTTGCTGTGCTGGTACTGCGAACACAAAGCAAGAGGAAACTACAGCCGTAATTTTTCCCGATGGCATGCGGCTTTTCTGTATGGTTAAAATATTCCGCAGGTAAAATAGTTCAAAATGTCTCTGAGCACTATGGGACTCAACACCCCCTAGAACTTAGAACTACTTAAACCTAACCAACCTAAGGACATCACACACATCCATGCCCGAGGCAGGATTCGAACCTGTGACCGTAGCAGTCCCGCGGTTCCGGACTGCAGCGCCAGAACCGCTGGACCACCGCGGCCCGCAGGTAAAATAGTTCCCCATGTAACAACTACTACGGCTTCTGACATCAAATGTAACAGTTCCTGTTACTAAATGTGACACTTCTGTCACTCAATGTAACTGGGTTTTCTCTTTTGATGCTGTCAATTGTCAGGATGAGCATTCTCAAGCATTCTGTCAGGGTGAAAATATTAAATAAATAAACTTTTCTCTCTTACAAAATGTGGGCAGGGTGGGTTCTTCCTTGGCTCGGGTATGAGGTCAAATGAAACATCATTTTTACATAAGATAACTTTTATTGAAAGTTTCGTACAACTGTTATCTTACTGGACGTTCTGGTTCGGAGAGCGGCAGCCGTGTCGTTTGTGTAGCCTTCTGCTGCGGCAGCGGCGGCGGCGGCGGCGGCGGCGGCGGCGTCTGATTACGCGTAGCGGTGTGTATCTCGTGTCGCCGTCTCGCCCAGCTGACCGGAGACGCGCAGCGCGAGGTGGCCCGTTTAATTATTGCGAGCGACGTCGTGCATCGGGTGGTGATACCTTGAATGTGGCGTCCCAGTGTTTCTCTTCTCTAAGCGGCCGCGTGTGTTGTGCGTCGACCAGCGGAGCGGCGCGGCGGGGGAAGGCCAGTGTCCCGGACTCGAACCACGGACTCCCGCCTGCCAGTCTTCGGCTGTCAGGTCTTCATTCCAGCTCACAGGTGACTGCTGAAGTGAGGCCGTCTCCTTCCCGTCCTCACGAGTCACCCGGGTATGTAAAATCAGACTTCAAAATACCTTTTAACTTCTTCTTCTGGCACTGAGGCTGCTGCTTGCTATTCCATTACAGCGGCGGACTCGGTGCGTCTGTGCATGATGTAGTCTCTTCTTGCATGACGATCTTCAGCACCGAAACTAACTTAAAACAACTGCTACGCTTCTTCTTCGTCTTCTTCGTCGCTCGTCTCCGTCTTCGTCTTCGCCTTCGTCTTCCTCTCGTCTTCATCTGTCGGGCCCACTGCGTCTCGCGTATTTATTCACTTCAGTTTACTGGAGGTGAACGACTTCACGGCCATTGCCTCTTCTGTCACGTTGAAAAGATTCTCGAAGATTCTTCTTAACGTCGGTCATTGGCTCTTGGAATGTAGGCGAGGGCCTTTGCTCACATGCGACCACTGAGAAACACGTGAGCCGGTCGGGCGATGCCCTGACGGCTGAATCGACAGCGCCCGCTTATGTGGAACTTGCTGACTTCACGGTCATTGTCTCTGCTGTTCGGCCCGCTGTGTGCCAGTATGTAACTCTCCAAACTAAACCAAGTTTTCCATTTATATTCTAATTTCTAGTTCACTTTGATTTCACTAATTTATTTACTTAATTACCACTCAACACCCATTCGGATCTCCGTGGGAGGGGTGGATTACTCAGGAGGACGTTATTATGAGGAGAAAGAAAACTGGCGTTCTACGGGTCGGAGCGTGGAATGTCAGATCCCTTAATCGGGCAGGTTGGTTAGAAAATTCAAAAAGGAAAATGGACAGGTCAAAGTTAGATATAGTGGGAATTAGTGAAGTACGGTGGCAGGAGGGACAAGACTTCTGGTCAGGTGAATACAAGGTTATAAATACATAATTAAATAGGGGTAATGAAGGGGTAGGTCAAATAAAGAATAAAAAAATAGGAACGAGGGTCAGCTACTACAAACAGCATAGTGAAGGCATTATTGTGGCCAAGATAGATACGAAGCCCATGCATACCACAGTAGTGCAAGTTTATAAGTCAACTGGCTCTGCAGATGACGAAGAGATTGATGAAATGTATAATGAGATAAAGGAATTATTCAATTAGTGAAGGGAAACGAAAATTTAATAGTCATGGGTGACTGGAATTCGATAGTAGGAAAAAGAAGATAAGGAAACCTAACAGTTAAATGTGGAATGGGGGTAAGGAATGAAAGAGGAAGCCGCCTGGTAGAATTTTGCACTGAGCATAACTTAATCATAGCTCTGACTTCGTTCAAGAATCATGAAAGACGGTTGTATGGAAGAAGCCTGGAAATACTGGAAGGTTTCAAATAGATTATATAATGGTAAGACAGAGATTTTGGAACCGGGTTTTAATTGTAAAATATTTCCAGGGGCAGATGTGGACTCTGGCCACAATTTATTGGTTACGAACAGTAGATTAAAACTGAAGAAATTGCAAAAAGGTGGGAATTCAAGGAGATATGACCTGGATAAACTGACAGAACCAGAGGTTGTAGAGAGTTTCAGGGATGGCATTAGGGAATGATTGACAAGAATGGGAGAAAGACATACAGTAGGAGCAGAATGAGTAGCTTTGAGAGATGCAATGGTGATTGCAGCAGAGGATCAGGCAGGTAAAAAGACTTGGGCTAGCATAAATGCTTGGGTAACAGATGATGTATTGAATATAATTGATGAAAGGAGAAAATATAGCAGTGCAGTAAATGAAGCAAGCAAAAAGGAATACAAACGTCTCAGAAATGAGATGGACAGAAAGAGCAAAATGGCTAAGCAGGGATGGCTTGAGGACAAATGTAAGGATGTAGAGGCGTATATCACTAGGAGAAAGATAGATACTGCCTACGGGCAAATTAAAGAGGCCTTTGGAGAAAAGAGAACCACTTGCATGAATATCCAGGGCCCAGATAGAAACCCAGTTCTAAGCAAAGAAGGGAAAGCAGAAAGATGGAATGAGTATACAGTCTATACAAGGGTGGTTTTCTTGAGGACAATATTATGGAAGAGGAAGAGGCTCAAAAATGGCTCTGAGCACTATGGGACTCAACTGCTGTGGTCATAAGTCCCCTAGAACTTAGAACTACTTAAACCTAACTAACCTAAGGACATCACACACATCCATGCCCGAGGCAGGATTCGAACCTGCGACCGTAGAGGTCGTGCGGTTCCAGACTGTAGCGCCTTTAACCGCTCGGCCACTCCGGCCGGCCGAAGAGGAAGAGGATGTAGATGAAGATGAAATGGGAGATATGATGGTGCGTGAAGAAATTGACAGAGTACTGAAAGACCTAAGTCGAAACAAGGCCGTAGGAGTAGACAATATTCCATTAGAACTACTGACAACCTTGGGAGAGCCAGCCCTGACAAAACTCTACCATCTAGTGAGCAAGTTGTATGAGTCAGGCGAATACATTCATACTTCAAGATGAATATAATAATTCGAATAACAAAGAAAGCTGGTGTTGACAGATGTGAAAATTACCAAATTATCAGTGCAATAAGCCATGGCTTCGAAACACTAACACGATTTGTTTACAGACGAAGGGAAAATTTAGTAGAAGCCGACCTCAGGGAAGATCAGTTTCGGTTACGTAGAAATGTTGGAACACGTGAGGCAATACAGACGCTACGACGTCTCTTAGAAAATAGATTAAGGAATAGTAAATCTACGTTTCTAGGATTTGTAGACTAAGAGGAAGCTTTTGACAATATTCACTGGAATACTCTCTTTCAAATTCTGAATGTGTCAGTGGTAAAATACAGGGAGCGAAAGGCTATTTATAATTTGTACAGAAACCTGATGCCAGTTACAAGAATCGTGGGGCATGAAGGGGAAGCAGTGGTTGGGAAGGGAGTGAGACAGGGCTGTACACTTTTCCCGATGTTATTCAAGCAAGGAGTAAAGGAAACATAAGAAAAATTCGGAGTACGAATTAAAATCCATGGAGAAGATATAAAAACTTTGAGGTTCGCCGATGACGTTGTAATTCTGTCAGAGACAGCAAAGGACCTGGTAGAGCAGCTGAACGGAATGGACAGTGTCTTGAAAGGAGGATATAAGATGAACATCAACAAAAGCAAAACGATTATAATGGAATGTAGTCGAATTATGTCGGGTGATGCTCAGGGAATTAGATTAGGAAATGAGACACTTAAAGTAGTAAATGAGCAAAATAACTGATGATATTCGAAGTAGAGAGGATATAATATGTAAACTGACAATGGGCAGGAAAGCGTTTCTGAAGAATAGAAATTTGTTAACTTCGAGCATAGATTTAAGTGTTAGGAAGTCGTTTCTGTAAGTATTTGTATAGAGTGTAGCCATGTATGGAAGTGAAACGTGGGCGACAAATAGTTTAGACAAGAAGAGAATAGAAGCTTTCGAGATGTGGTGCTACAGAAGAATGCTGAAGATTAGATGGGTAAATAACATAACTGATGAGGAGGTATAGAATAAAATTGGGGAGAAGAGAAATTTGTGGCACAACTTGACTAGAAGAAGGGATCGCTTGGTAGGACATATTCTGAGGCATCAAGGGATCACGAATTTGGTATTGGAGGGCAGCGTGGAGGGAAAAAATCGTAGAGGAACCCCAAGAGATGAATACACTTAACAGATTCAGACGGATGTAAGCTGCAGTAGGTCCTGGGAGATGAAGAATATTGCACAGGATAGAGTAGCATGGAGAGTTGCATCAAACCAGTCCCTGGACAGAAGACCACAACAGTAACAACAAAGGCCTCAACCCCATGCTCCAAAGGCAAATTTAAACTGAAGCTCTCCTAGTAACCAGCAATGTTAAACGGCTCAGAGGTTGTAGGCACTGGGCTGTACAAATAACGTCAATACCTTCATAAGGAATTTTTTTTAATTTATATTTGAACCAGTACTGAATACGGCCATCAGACCCTCTCTTAGATTGGACCGAGGTTTTACATATATAGCACCTTTTGTATTTTATAGTTACCTAAGAATTAGCAATTTTCATGTGAAAAATAGCATTGAAAAGATTTTAGTATCTATACTGACAATGTGGTTAAATAATACTAACTAAATTAATACTGGCAGCACTTCCGTTATTGCTGCTGATGTTATCAATAATTATAATAATGACAATAATAATAATGTCGATAACAATGACAATAATAGCAATAATGACAGTGGCAGAAACAAAAAGAATTTAGGTGTACATAATATTTGTTTTCTGATACACTGTCTTCTGGGGAAAAGAAATTTAAAAAGGCTGCGTTAGCTAAGAATACTAGGAAATGAAAGTTTAGCTGGAATGAATGTCGTAGAGGAGCAACAAGTGCGTACATTACAATGGTTATAGTTATTGCTGCTTTAGAGAGTATGTCATTAACTATATTCAAAAGCTGTAGATATTATTTCGTAGTGTAATACAATGCAGGAGGTCTTCAGTTTCGGTTTTTCAGTACTGAGAAGGACTTTGAAAAGCGTGGAACAGGAGGGATTTTGTTCTGATGGGAACGGGTGTTTCTGCCATGTTTCTCAGACAAGATAGTTAAGGGCGAATAGAGATATGGAAGATAGCGTACGTTGATAAAGCAGTAGAGAAGACAGAGGGCACTGAATACTCTACACTTGTCTGTACGCAGCCAGTATAGCTGCGTTGTGGTGAGACGTGATCGAAAAGTCGAACATGAGAGATACAGCGAACACAGACATTCCTACAAGTTAGAGGCGTCTGTGCTTTCCTGAGAATGATCCTGCGGGACAACATCGCTGTAATCAATAATTTAAAGTATAATCGTCTACGCAAGTTCCTTTCTCAGGCCAGGAAGGAAGAGCTTGTTTACATTTTTGTTGGGCATGGACAGATGTTGATGGCTGCTTCCACAATGCTGTACGTGCTTATTCTAATTTAGTTAGGAAACTACTGCGAAAGCAAAGAGAGCTTCACTGCAAGTTTAAACGCAGCCAAAACCTCTCAGACAAACAGAAGCTAAACGATGTCAAAGTTAGCGTAAGGAGGGCTATGCGTGAAGCGTTCAGTGAATTCGAAAGTAAAATTCTATGTACCGACTTGACAGAAAATCCTAGGAAGTTCTGGTCTTACGTTAAATCAGTAAGTGGCTTGAAACAGCATATCCAGACACTCCGGGATGATGAAGGCATTGAAACAGAGGATGACACGCGTAAAGCTGAAATACTAAACACCTTTTTCCAAAGCTGTTTCACAGAGGAGGACCGCACTGCAGTTCCTTCTCTAAATCCTCGCACAAACGAAAAAATGGCTGACATCGAAATAAGTGTCCAAGGTATAGAAAAGCAACTGGAATCACTCAACAGAGGAAAGTCCACTGGACCTGACGGGATACCAATTCGATTCTACACAGAGTACGCGAAAGAACTTGCCTCCCTTCTAACAGCCGTGTACCGCAAGTCTCTAGAGGAACGGAAGGTTCCAAATGATTGGAAAAGATCACAGATAGTCCCAGTCTTCAAGAATGGTCGTCGAACAGATGCGCAAAACTATAGACCTATATCTCTGACGTCGATCTGTTGTAGAATTTTAGAACATGTTTTTTGCTCGTGTATCATGTCGTTTTTGGAAACCCAGAATCTACTATGTAGGAGTCAACATGGATTCCGGAAACAGCGATCGTGTGAGACCCAACTCGCCTTATTTGTTCATGAGACCCAGAAAATATTAGATACAGGCTCCCAGGTAGATGCTATTTTTCTTGACTTCCGGAAGGCGTTCGATACAGTTCCGCACTGTCGCCTGATAAACAAAGTAAGAGCCTACGGAATATCAGACCAGCTGTGTGGCTGGATTGAAGAGTTTTTAGCAAACAGAACACAGCATGTTGTTATCAATGGAGAGACGTCTACAGACGTTACAGTATCCTGTGGCGTGCCACAGGGGAGTGTTATGGGACCATTGCTTTTCACAATATATATAAATGACCTAGTAGATAGTGTCGGAAGTTCCATGCGGCTTTTCGCGGATGATGCTGTAATATACAGAGAAGTTGCAGCATTAGAAAATTGTACCGAAATGCAGGAAGATCTGCAGCGGATAGGCACTTGGTGCAGGGAGTGGCAACTGACCCTTAACATAGACAAATGTAATGTATTGCGAATACATAGAAAGAATGATCCTTTATTGTATGATTATATGATAGCGGAACAAACACTGGTAGCAGTTACATTTGTAAAATATCTGGGAGTATGCGTGCGGAACGATTTGAAGTGGAATGATCATATAAAATTAATTGTTGGTAAGGCGGGTACCAGGTTGAGATTCATTGGGAGAGTCCTTAGAAAATGTAGTCCATCAACAAAGGAGGTGGCTTACAAAACACTGGTTCGACCTTGAGTATTGCTCATCAGTGTGGGATCCGTACCAGATCGGGTTGACGGAGGAGATAGAGAAGATCCAAAGAAGAGCGGCGCGTTTCGTCTCAGGGTTATTTGGTAAGCGTGATAGCGTTACGGAAATGTTTAACAAACTTAAGTGGCAGACTCTGCAAGAGAGGCGCTCTGCACCGTTGTGTAGCTTGCTCGCCAGGTTTCGAGAGGGTGCGTTTCTGGATGAGGTATCGAATATATTGCTTCCCCCTACTTATACCTCCCGAGCAGATCACGAATGTAAAATTAGAGAGATTAGAGCGCGCACGGAGCCTTTCAGACAGTCGTTTTTCCCGCGAACCATACGCGACAGGAACAGGAAAGGGAGGTAATGACAGTGGCACGTAAAGTGCCCTCCGCCACACACCGTTGGGTGGCTTGCGGAGTATAGATGTAGATGTAGATGTAGATTTCATGTATTATTACTTGTAGAATTTTTGCTGATGGAGAGAAGTTGACATTTCTCCCATTTAGGGATAAATATGGTAGAGATTCCCGATATTTCGTGAAAATGAGCCTATAATGACCAAGTAGTACCACCTACATGGATTGAGTTTTAACCCTATATCCTACGCCCGTTTTGATACTGCACATTTAGGCATTGAGATTCTCGATAGCTGTCTTCAGATTTATTGGTTCCGTATTTAGACGTAAGTGTAGGTCTCAGTGTACATGTGATATTTGTGGGAATAATACAGCCAATCTACTTATCAGTGTTGCCGCAATACTTTTTCAACAAGCAATGGCGATATCTATTTGAATGTGAAATTCCTAAGTGAATCAACTGGAATCATACTTCCTTGTCAAGCGTGATGTTTTCTGCTGAGACCACATTTCATATTTTCGGATCTGTGAATAAGCACATCGTTGACATTTGGGGTCACAGAACCCAGCAGTCCTCAAGCACTTTGCATTTGATTGAGTATTGTCTATATCTTGCCGTATACACTGTGTTCACCCCGAAATGCCCTGTTGTTTGAGGGTGTTTAGAGTCAGTAAATCTTTATGTGAAGCTGATCCGTCCATTAGGTGCAGAAGGACCTAACGTCGCTATCTAATTTTAGTCAAGGTTTGGCGCGTTTCTTTGTTTTCGGTCGAAGCGAAATTGGTGTCACTGCACGAAAAGGCACACTTCCTGCCTTATCGTATACAGTTTAAAGCCACTGTAATTTTGAAAAGAGAACTTCGTTCTTCTTACCAGAAAGTAGCACCAGACGCAAAGAGGATAAGAGCACGGCATAGGCAGTTTCTGGACAGTGATGCGGCATGCAAGAGGTCGGCGTGTCTCTGAAGAACATGCTCAAACTTCCCTCCAAATATTCCAACGAAGTCTACGCAAATCGACTCGTCTGTCTACACGGGAACATCAGATGTCAGATGAACCAATTCAGAATATCATCAAAAATCTGTTGGATTTATATTCATTACACCTGCATATTCTGGAGGCCATAAATCATTATGACCAGTCAGCCATACAGCTGTCTTTATCGATACCTGCCGCTCTATCGAAACGTCTATGGCCTTATGGCGGCCGCTGCGGCCACTCAGGGCCATGTATGTCATGCTTTGCGACGATAAAGGCTCGTGCATAAGCGCCGGGAAGGCTAGGAACTCTGAACTTACTGTTAAACAAATTAATTGAAATTGTATAAATTCATTTTATCCAGCACATTAGAACTCTCTCAACAAACAACGGCGATATGGATTTGCATGTTAACTGCTTAATTGAATCGAATGAAACCTAACTTTCTTCTCAAGTGTAATGTTTTCTGATGACACCACATTTAATGTCTCTGGATCTGTGAATAAGTATATCGGTGGCATCTGGGGTCACAGAATCCAGATGGAACCTGGGAAGAGGCATGAGACAGTTCAGAAGTGAAGTATGGTGTTCCCTTACGCATGACTAAATAATTAAGACAGTTCTAGTTTGCAAAAGTGGCTGTCACAAGGCTGACGTACTGCTCGTTAGACTTTCTGACAATTCTGCACCGAACACTTCCAGTGTGCTGGATCGTACAACGTAGACCCATGAATTATCTCCGACGTTATCTTGGCATCATACCACTGAAGTCTTTTTTCCGATCCTACGTGGAGAACAACTTATGTGATTGATGAGGAAATAAATACATTTCAGGTTTCACGTTACTCTACATGGATACTCTGCAAATCACGTTTAAGTGCCTGGCAGAGGGTTCATCGAACCTCCTTCACCTCTATTATTCCAATCTTGTATAGCGCGCGGAAAGAACGGACAGCTATATATTTCTGTATGAGCTCTGATATCCCTTATTTTATCGTGGTGATCGTTCCTCTCTATGTAGGCCGGTGTTAACAAAATACACTCCTGGAAATGGAAAAAAGAACACATTGACACCGGTGTGTCAGACCCACCATACTTGCTCCGGACACTGCGAGAGGGCTGTACAAGCAATGATCACAAGCACGGCACAGCGGACACACCAGGAACCGCGGTTTGGCCGTCGAATGGCGCTAGCTGCGCAGCATTTGTGCACCGCCGCCGTCAGTGTCAGCCAGTTTGCCGTGGCATACGGAGCTCCATCGCAGTCTTTAACACTGGTAGCATGCCGCGACAGCGTGGACGTGAACCGTATGTGCAGTTGACGGACTTTGAGCGAGGGCGTATAGTGGGCATGCGGGAGGCCGGGTGGACGTACCGCCGAATTGCTCAACACGTGGGGCGTGAGGTCTCCACAGTACATCGATGTTGTCGCCAGTGGTCGGCGGAAGGTGCACGTGCCCGTCGACCTGGGACCGGACCGCAGCGACGCACGGATGCACGCCAAGACCGTAGGATCCTACGCAGTGCCGTAGGGGACAGCACCGCCACTTCCCAGCTAATTAGGACACTGTTGCTCCTGGGGTATCGGCGAGGACCATTCGCAACCGTCTCCATGAAGCTGGGCTACGGTCCCGCACACCGTTAGGCCGTCTTCCGATCACGCCCCAACATCGTGCAGCCCGCCTCCAGTGGTGTCGCGACAGGCGTGAATGGAGGGACGAATGGAGACGTGTCGTCTTCAGCGATGAGCGTCGCTTCTGCCTTGGTGCCAATGATGGTCGTATGCGTGTTTGGCGCCGTGCAGGTGAGCGCCACAATCAGGACTGCATACGACCAAGGCACACAGGGCCAACACCCGGCATCATGGTGTGGGGAGCGATCTCCTACACTGGCCGTACACCACTGGTGATCGTCGAGGGGACACTGAATAGTGCACGGTACATCCAAACCGTCATCGAACCCATCGTTCTACCATTCCTAGACCGCCAAGGGAACTTGCTGTTCCAACAGGGCAATGCACGTCCGCATGTATCCCGTGCCACCCAACGTGCTCTACAAGGTGTAAGTCAACTACTCTGGCCAGCAAGATCTCCGGATCTGTCCCCCATTGAGCATGTTTGGGACTGGATGAAGCGTCGTCTCACGCGGTCTGCACGTCCAGCACGAACGCTGGTCCAACTGAGGCGCCAGGTGGAAATGGCATGGCAAGCCGTTCCACAGGACTACATCCAGCATCTCGACGATCGTCTCCATGGGAGAATAGCAGCCTGCATTGCTGCGAAAAGTGGATATACACTGTACTAGTGCCGACATTGTGCATGCTCTGTTGCCTGTGTCTATGTGCCTGTGGGTCTGTCAGTGTGATCATGTGATGTATCTGACCCCAGGAATGTGTCAATGAAGTTTCCCCTTCCTGGGACAATGAATTCACGGTGTTCTTATTTCAATTTCCAGGAGTGTATTTTCACATTCGGAGGAGAAAGATGGTGATTGGAATTTCGTGAGAAGATTCCCTCGCAACGAAAAACGCCTTTGCCTTATTGATGTCCAGCCTAAATCCTGTATCATTTCAGTGACACTCTCTCCCACATTTCGCGATAATACAAAACGTGCTACCCTTCTTTGAACTTTCCCGATGTACTCCGTCCGTCCGTCCTACCTGGTAAGGATTCCACACTGCGCAGCAGTATTCTAAAAGAGGACAGACAAGCGTAGTGCAGGCAGGCTCCTTAGTAGATCTGTTACATTTTAAAAGTGTCCTGCCAATAAAACGCAGTCTTTGGTTAGCCTCCCCCACAACATTTGCTATGGGTTTCTTCCAATTTAAGTTGTTCGTAATTGTAATTCCTAGGTTTTTAGTTGAATTTACGGCCTTTTGATTTGAATAGTTTATCGTGTAACCGAAGTTTAACGAATTCCTTTCCGCGCTCATGTGGATGAACTCAAACTGGTATTTAGTGTCAGCTGCCTATTTGGGAGCGAAATGAAAATGAGGCGTTGCTTTTTGGTCACCTTGTATAGCCAATCGATCCTTTGCAATGCCTTAAGCAAAAGGATATACTGGACGGAGCATCTAAACACTAGAGTTGAATCTACACACTAGAGTTGAAACTCTACGAAAGCGGTGTGGAACAAAAAGCATATTGGCATGAAGAGTACTGCTTGGTGAATATGCAACTGACCAGCATTAGGTGTATTTATACAAGGTAGATAGGGGTAACACCATTTACAATCATTAATTAAGGGCAGACTACCCTATAGGCTTGTCATCAGAAATATCTTGTTTGTGAGATGATCGTGTTATGTCTGGCGTAACATGGAGAAACGTGTACCAGTATGTGCAGAAATTTCGCAGCGGCAGGATTGTGACCCATCGACACTGTATTATTTCGTTTCCCGATTTACATGTTTGGGATCCCACGAATGTCGTCGGCATATGGACTCAGCGTGTTGGAAAGGGCCGTAGCCAACACCGATACATCGTGTAGGCCGCTACGTGTGACTAGCACCTGAGAGCATTGACTGGTTGACAGGCTTGTTTGCAGCGAGTCAGGCAACGATGTAGACAAGGCGATTACGACAGAAGTACCATAGGCTGTTAAACGGCTACCATTGCTGCGACTTCCCTTGAGGCAGGAGCAGAGAAAGGCGCGCTGAAAGTTGTGCGCCCAATCACAACTTTGCACACGTGAGTGGAACCGTCACAGTATCAGGATATATGTATACAACGGTCGATGTCCCTAGGTGAAGGAACGTTACGGGCCAGCATTCCTAATATTCATGAGGGGCCGAGCAGTGTGAGCGTTGGTATGGGATGGTTGCGTACGCAAGACGATTACGTCCGGTTTGCGTAATGTGCAATCTGAACAGCATCTGTTAAATTTATAACGTGTTATGACCGGCGACTGTGGGTTACCTTTGAGGTCTCGGCGACGTCACCTTTCAGCAATATGGCGCAGGACGACATGTTGATCGAGATTTCCTGACCTTCCAGACCTACCTCGAAGATCTGAACATGAGTTGTCGAGAACCTGACGGACCACCTCTCCCCGGTCAATAGCATTTATGAAGTCTGGCGCAGAGTTGAAGTAGCATCAAATGACGTTTCCTTATGACGTCTTTATTCCTAGTCTAAACTCAGACGACTCGATTCGCAGCCGGATTAGGGCCATCGATAGTGCCACAGGAGGCAGCACTGTGTGCAAAGTCTCGTACCCTGTACACCCTCGAATTAATTATGTATTCTGACTAGCTTACTATATGCGCAAATTAAGCACAAATTCGTTGCTATTCTTTCTGGTGTTGCATTATGGTGGCCAGTAGTGTAACTTGTAAACAGTCATAAGCCACGTAGGCTCTCGTACCAAATGATATGCAAAAGTGTTCCCACAATATCGTCCATGTTAGAAGTTTCCTGGTATTTCGCGTTTTCCATAGTATATCTGAATATTTAATGAACGTGAAATAGAAATTACACTTTTTCAGCACAAAAGTTACATAATGGTACAATAGAAATCTATCGAAGTGTGCTTTCTCTTTGCACATCAGTCATAACTACGTAAATTTGTTCAGTCCAAAGAAACCGAAGTTACTGCCACCTGACTAATCCAGAAGAATTAAAGAGAGCGCATCTGGTAATATTTAATGCCGTAAAGATGAAAGAACCCACATATACACCATTTCGAAGCATTAAATTAGCCCTGCAAAAGTTAAAATGAACGTAGCTCATTGCGGAAAGGACGCCTGCCTGCTGAAAAATCTTCTGCGCAGATTTTAAAGTGTTCTCACTACTCCACTCAGCTACAATAATTGTAAATGTAACATTCGTGCCAGAGACCATCATCTGTAATAAAGAGTAATGGAGTGCAAGTGTATTTTTAGTGAACGTGCAATGAACAGAGTTCAGTTCTTATCTCCATTAACACTTCCGTCAGCAATCGAAACAAATTCGGTTTTGGACTACGTTGATGAAATTGGAAAAGCAAGGCCATTTAAACTGCTTAAAAAGGTATAAAGGCTTTCGTTGAACGAGAAACAGAATTGCCAAGGTGAGCTGTTTCGACCAACATATTTTAGTTAAAGTCTCATTCATTTACAGACTGAAAAAATCACCTCAGTAAATCAATCGATTGGCTAGCATGAGATAAACCTTCTCTTGCTTAGAGAAATCGTGCATTCTACGTCAGAATTCACATCGGACAGGTCACAAATGTGCACGTCGGCCAGACAATGGTCGAGTGAAACGCTTCATATCACTGGACGCACAAGTTTGCTTTCACGCGTTCTGAACGTCTTCAAAATATTTAGAGCATATACTGTAAACATTTTGGGAATACACCACTAGTACAAATAAGGAACACAATACGCTTGGATTTGAGACAGGGCAGTTTGATAATAACGCGTGGTGCAAATGTACACAACATAAATGACGCGCGATAACACAATAACTTTACAATGTGTAGCATTAATCAGAAGCTGAAATAACGGTGTAACTACTCAATCCGCTAAAGGCCACATGGTTCTAGGAAACACAACTACGTTTCCATTTTGAGTAGTCATTTACTCTGAAAAGACAAATTAAAAACAGTAACCCACAGAACAGATGATTCCTAATCGCAAAAGGTAAGAAAAAAATAAATAAAATAAGAACAGCTTGGTGGTGGCACATATTCTTACAACCAAGTGCCATCAAGCGACCGCCTTCGACCCTGCTGGAAAGTATTCCCTGTCTTCTTCAAAGACCAGTATCTGAGTAAAAAGTTGACGTAGACCTCACAAATCATTTGCTTGGACAGTCTGTCACTCTGTGTTAACCGTTAGCGCTGCTCGGTGTCTTTGACAGAAGTCTGGTTACGGCGCGTTTTTACAGTGGACAACAGAACGAAGGATAATTTTTTCGAATCGCAATGATTCCCAATTGCAGCACATTAGTTTGAAATTAGGTTCAAAGGTGCGTATGATCTTCCTCTCTAATGGTGCAAACGCGTGGCGCCCTGCTACGTCATTCTCGCGCTCGACGGCGCTTCAGACTGCAAGAAGTCAACACAAGCTGAAAAAAAAGGGCCACAGCTAAGAAGCTCATATGTAAGGTGAGTTAATGATGTCACATTGGTACTTCACCAAAATTCTGCCCAACTCCACCGCGGACGTGTCACTCTATGAGGAAGGTGTCGCAGTATTTGTTGCAGTAAACGCAACAGAGTAATGCACAACCACAGTCACGGAAAACATTACGAAAAACGTACCAAAAAAAACCCCTCTTGACACTGGGAATCATTTCCTCAAACGCATCGTGTGAAGTATAAATAAAATACTGACCATTAAAATTGCTACACCACATAGATGACGTGCTACAAACATGAAATTTAACCGACAGGAAGTAAATGCTGTGATATGTAAATGATTAGCTTTTCAGAGCATTCACACAAGGCTGGTGCCGGTGGCGATACTTACAACCTGCTGACACGGGGAGAGTTTCCAACCGATTTCTCGTACACAAACAGCTGTTGACCGGCGTTGCCTGGTGAAACGTTGTTGTGATGCCTCGTGTAAGGAGGAAAAATGCGTACCATCACGTTTCCGACTTTGATAAAGGTCGCATTGTAGCCTATCGCGATTGCGGTTTATCGTATCGCGACATTGGACATTGCTGCTAGGCGCTACAGACTGTAACCGCGCGACCGCCACGGTCGCAGGTTCGAATCCTGCCTCGGGCATGGATGTGTGTGATGTCCTTAGGTTTGTTAGGTTTAAGTAGTTCTAAGTTCTAGGTGACTGATGACCTGAGAAGTTAAGTCCCATAGTGCTCAGAGCCATTTGAACCATTTGACATTGCTGCTCGCGTTGGTCGAGATCCAAAGACTGTTAGCAGAATATGGAACAGGTGGCTTCAGGAGGGTAATGCGGAACGCCGTGCTGGATCCCAACGGCCTCGAATCACTAGCAGTCGAGATGAAAGGTATCTTATCCGCATGCCTGTAACAGATCGTGCAGCCACGTCTCGATCCCTGAGTCAACAGATGGGGACGTTTGCAAGACAACAACCATCTGCACGAACTGTTCGAGGACGTTTGCAGCAGCATGGACTATCAGCTCGGAGACCATGGCCGCGGTTACCCTTGACGCTGCATCACAGACAGGAGCGCCTGCGATGGTGTACTCAACGACGAACCTGGGTGCACGAATGGCAAAACGTCATTTTTTCGGATGAATCCAGTTTATGTTTACAGAATTATGAGGGTCGCTTGCTTGTTTGGCGACATCGCGGTGAACGCACATTGGAAGCGTGTATTCGTCATCGCCATACTGGCGTATCACCCGGCGTGATGGTATGGGGTGCCATTGGTCACATATCTCGGTCACCTCTTGTTCGCATTGACGGCACCTAGAACAGTGGACGTTACATTTCAGATCTGTTACGACCCGTGGCTCTACTCTTCATTCGATCCCGGCGAATCCATACATTTCAGCAGGATAACGCACGACCGCATGTTGCAGGTCCTGTGCGAGCCTTTCTGGATACAGGAAATGTTCGAATGCTGCCCTGGCCAGCACATTTTCCAGATCTCTCACCAATTGAAAGCGTCTGGTCAATGGTGGCCGGGCAACTGGCTCGTCACAATACGCCTGTCACTACTCTTGATGAACTTTGGCACCGTGTTGGAGCTGTATGGGCAGCTGTACCTGTACACGCCATCCAATCTCTGTTTTACTCAATGCCCACTTGTGCTAAGGCCGTTATTACGGCCTTGTTATTCTTGGTACTGACTTCTCAGGATCTATGCACCCGAATTGCGTGAAAATGTAATCACCTGTCAGTTCTAGTATAATATATTTGTCCAATGAATACCCGTTTATCAACTGCATTTCTTCTTGGTGTAGCAATTTTAATGGCCAGTAGTGTAAAAGAAAATCATCACCGGTAGCAAAAAAGTTACGCAGGCTTTCACTAACCATTTCTAACGAATCAGTTCAGGTACTCAGACTATATTCTTCCAGTGTTTCATAATGAGAGTCCTCAGCGACTCTAAAGAAGCTTTAAGCATAATGTCAAACATTTTCTAAGCTTTTTCTCGCTTGGATGCCTAATTTCACATATTTTACACATTTAACTTGTTTATAAATTTATCAGACGTCTGAAGTTTGTTTGGACATGAGAGTTTGAATCTTTTAGACAGTCGGGGCTTTACAGGAGCGAAGCTAAAACAAGTAGGATTTTATCCATTTCCTAGCGAATTTAGTTATGTTTGTTTTAAGTAAAAAAGACATACAAAAACTTGGATGTTTTTAACGGAAACCTGGTGATATCTTATGCGTTGGGTCCTTTCAATTGCAATAGTAATGAGAAAGAGGTACAAAAAATGTCCAGAATAAATGATGCGTCGTTAATGGCTGCAGGGCTGCTACTTAGGCTTCCTGCAATTAGATGCTGATTTAGGTGTGGGGAATTCTCACGAGGCTCCGTCTAATTCCATGTCTGGAGGAGATCGATGAGCCGGATACCGCCACGTCAAGGGGGCGAAATGCCGTAAGATGGGAGGTGCGAGGTGTGAAGCATTTCAACGCGCCCAGGCGTGGAGCGAACGACGCGGCGAGAGGGCTGTCTGCGACGCTTGGTGGCCGCGCCGACAGGGGGCAGGTCGGTCGCGGCACGGCGGCTGTTGTCGGAGCGCGGCCGGCGTCAGTGTTGGCTGCGGAGGCCTCCTGGCAACCGGTGGCAACAGCAGGTGTTCAGCCGCGCGCAGATACTCGCACCTAGCCACGTCACCGCGACAGGCTCAGGGGTGCCGTACGTGACTGACGAGGGAACATTCCAACATCATTGTTTGTAGCTCCGTCAGTTCATACACTACATTCTGAGCACTGACTTTTACTTTCTACCATTCACTTAGTGTATATCATCAATGCGAGTCGAAACGGTATTATTCCGCTATAATTTGTTTCCTTTCCATGGTACAGTGATGAAAATAATGTTGCTCTCAGCAAAGTCGTTTATTTGGTGAATATTTGAAGAACAGATATGGTGACAATGGGTTGGTGATGACACGTCGAACCATGGACCATTTTAAACTGCTACTGCTGACGTTGCAGCTACTGTTGCTTCCTTTCCTGCTCAGTGGTGAGTTATGTTTTATAGTGTGTAGGCCGTCCAAGCTGTCCTAGATAAGCAACTGTCGCATACTTCTTATCCATTTGGATTAGAGCTCGGAAAGGACTTATTGTAAGGAATGTTTTTTAAAATTTCATTTAGAAACATGTCTCTGAAAAACAATCAGTAACATACAAAATTGCAAGTCATCGAGAGATTGTATCCGCTTTCACTGTAGGCTGTCAGACAACTGTAGCCATGAGGACAACAACAAATTGCTAATTATGAGTGCCACCTTTCTCCCCTCATCGCTCGTTGGTGATGCGTTACGAAACTGGTTACAGCACTGTATGTATTTACGCTTACAAATATAATGTTGCTTGCGGTATTAGCTGTAGGAAGCGAGTCATTCGATGTCGGTGAATCCTGACAAACATTGTTTGGATGTAAGTAAGTGCCACACAAGATACTGTACAGAGTGTGATTGGTGGTAACTTTTTTAACCGTGTCATGTTAATTCCTTCGTGTTCTACTAGTAGATGGTGCGTTGGTAGGACCACATTCTGTACACTTCTCTATAAGTCCAGATTTTTATGATCTTACTACCAAGATTACTACACGATATGTGTTTGGGAGTTAGCAATTTTTTCGTGGTCTGTAACGGAACACAAGATTTAGGAATTTCTTAGTAAAACTTCGCTTTATGTAAAATGTTCCCACTCTCACAAGTAGTAATAACTGGTAGGATGTGTGTTTTGCATGTAGCCGCCGTCAGAGGGTAAATGACATGCACTTGAAATTTTAATAAATCTCTATGTGGCATGTACCTCTTGCGAAGGTGGATTTCAGTGTGTGCTGAACTGCAATTAATTCTGAACTGATCTTGTATTATGTTCGTTAGCTCGGTCTGATTGTTCATCGATGGTGTAAAAACCAATACAAAGGCTTCCCGCGTAGTGTATAAATGAGTTGGTTTCGATCTCTAGTTTCGTGAGGATTTACTTGCACTACTTTCGTTCACATCTTTTATGTGTCTTTTACTTCTGCGTGTGCTTGTCGAAATTTGTTCCGCAGAAGTAGGTCACACAGCTTCTTCATATACATGCACCACATGTGTGATGTAAATCTGGTACAGTAGTGTTTGGAACTCTTACTCACTTTACAGCACCCTATTAGCCTACTGAACTGCATGTTGTTACCGAAGTACAAAGGACGACGCTTATAACCAGAAAATTAATATAGACCACTGGTTTGTGTATTAAAAGATACATTACAACAGTGTCAGCAGTGACCGATAACTATATTTTCAGTGTCATTATTGGCTTCGTTGATACTGTTGGAATTTGATTCTGAAAAATTACTGTTAGTAAATAAAATATAGTTTCAGACACAACAGGTGTTTTTCATGGTAGGAAATAACATGTGAAAGAAATGGAAGAGGACGATTTCATATAATATCAAGGTTTTTGAGTATTAGTGTCTTGATAACAGACGATTTTTATCCCCCACTACCTTTGTATGTAAATGTATTCTTTCCTAAGTTTAGGCTACGCTCGGTGTGTAGTAATACCTATATCAAGCTGGGGAGACAGTAAGATATTTTAACATCGGTGAATTTTATTGCAAACATTCAACTAAGCATTTTTCTTGAGTACGTTTCCCAGCCGTTGGCTACTACTAGCATGTTTGCAACACTGTGTGTCTGCAGCGTGTGTTATCCCAGAGAGTGTGAATAGTCTTCGCTACAGTTGAGCATCGTAACGCTACGTTTGGCTTTGCAAGTGGCTATTTGTCCTCCATTGACTTTCTTTGTAGGAGAAGTTTGTACTTGACAAATTTCATATGTGCTCTTCGTACTAGTAACGACAGTGACCTGATGGTTTTGTTTCCCAACCATGACTCTTCGTTGCACTGAAATGGATTCACAATGTTAATTCATTAATACACTACCGTTTGCGGAAATTGCAACACCAAGAGGGAAATGCATGAATTAAATTAAAGTATACCATATGTTAGGTACATGACAAGTAACAAATAATTACCTTATCAAATCTGTACATGTCCTTTGAGCCCTACAATTCAGTATGTCGTGTGGCAACATGCACTGAATTTAGAACTGCTATACGCCGTGGCATTGAATCAATAAGGTTCTGAATAAGTTCCTGATGGATTTCCCTCCACACAGTTTGTATCCGGGCCCACAAATCCGTGGCACCAGTTACAGGAGGACCGTGACGCACCAGGTGCCGACCAACCATGTCACAGACATGGTCGATGGGCGACATGTCTGGCGAGCGTGGAGCGCAGGGGAGCAATGGCACCTGTGACTCTTCGAAAAAGGCCTGTACATTCCTCGCAACATGTGACCGGGCATTTTCTGTTGAAACGTAGCCTGTGGAGATGCCTGTAGCAGGGGAAGTACCTAAGGCTCCACATCCACCGTTGGGTACCGGCTGCTGTTCAAAGTGCCCGCAATATATACGCGGCGAGATCGGTTGTTGCAAACAACGACGCCTCAAACCATCACACCTGGTGTTTATCCGCTATGCCGCTCCACAATGCAGCCCTCCAGGTTGCGCTCACGACGGTACCGCCGGACACGTATGCGGCCATCACTATAGGACACGTTGAATCGGGAGTCATCCGAAAAGATTACATGTTGTCACACAGCACCCCAGTGACGGTGTTCAGGTGCTCCTTGTGCTTCTGGACAATGGAAGCCGATGTAATGGCATGCGTGCAACCAGTCCAACCGGCAGCAGACGGCGACGAACTGTCGATGCAAACAAGTTCCCCTCTGTTGCAGTGGTCCAGCAACGAGCCAACACTGAATGACGCTTTACGGTCCGTAATGGCCATATGGACAAGATGACGGTCAGCCCGTGCTGTGGTCATATTCCGTGGTCCACTTCCCTCTCGTCGCTGCGTACGTCCTTCCCCTATCCATCGCTTCCACACACGCATCACTGTCGTACCAGCATGCTCTATGCGAGCCGAAATGTTGCGGTATGACAACCGCGTTTCCCGGAGACCGATCATTCTGCCCAGCTCGAGCGAACTTACCTGCCCATATGGCTCCCTTTGACGTCGACGAGGCATACTGGAACTCACTGTATTGTTTCCAAGCTGTGTGACAGCTCTGCACCGACTACACTAGGCGCAAAAACGACCCTGTCGGACCGACACGAGAGGGCTCTGCTCGGTCTACGTGTACACCATCTCGCTGCAAAACGTATCACCTATTGCTTGCACACCCGTCGCACTTGCACCAAAAGTGCCGCTATTCGGGTATTTCCTCCTCGGCGCTGCACTTTCGACAAACGGCAGTGTAAATGGGGCAACCAGTGTGATAAAATTTGTGTTAAGATTATGTGATACGAAGACTTTATGGTACATGACAATGAATTGCCTTTAACCACTGTAATAGTAAGTATGTGCGACAGATTCTAGCCTTAGTAGAGTGGACAAAAATGAGTTAATAGTTCACATTCATTGTGGGAATGTAACTTGTAGTGTGAATTTTTATTGCTTTGAAACATTTTAACATGTTAGCTTTTTAAAATTGTGTTTCACAGTTTTCCCAAAGGACGTTTTGTTATAAATAACCGTCACGACCTGATAAAAGGTTTCATTTATATTACTCTATAACTGTTTCCAATGTTGGGGTCATTGTCCGGTACGACTGAAAATCTTTCATGCCGTATATCCCCAACGGTATCATCTACCAGATTACGATCTCAAAGTTAAACTAATTGCACCATAAGAAAAATATTTTTTTTTATTTTTCGTGATCGCTATTTACAACAAAATGTATCTGATCATGTGGTTCCCATAAATATGTCACTAAGCTTTTTACAATGCCTTTATAACTTAAAGACTTTATTTTACGGACACCTCTTTCTCACCAAATTTTTTGGCACGTCTTCTGTTGTGCGAGGAGCAAACAGTCTTGAGGGTAGCCGATCCACATGAGTCGAAATGTGATTTCATGCTTGGACTGAACGCGAATTGTTGCTTTACGGCGAGAATACTGATCTCAATCGAAGGATACGTTAATTGCGGTAAATTCTGACGTTCAGTCACTACCGTCTTACAAAGCTCTGAAGAGGTGTCCCATACTGAGCGTGTGCTACAATAAAATGAACTAATAATCGCTTCCAACAAATAACGTCTCATAGGTACCCTTAGGAGAAGCCAATAAAACTATTCAGACCTTCATTGGCACGTAGGAGGCCTGAGATGATCCCCAGAGTACCAAATCTTCTCCACATTATCATATCGGTCTCCAGGCTTGTGATGAACTAAATTACAAACCTCGCGGAACTGAGCTACTTGAAGGAGATGGACAACGGAACACCTGAAATGAATCCTGAATCAATTGCGTCGAGTTCGAGGATTTGTCTGAAGCCTGAGTAACGTCATAGGTGAATGTCGCGGTGGTCAGCTACGACTTAGTGTCCCATGGGTTCCGTTTGGTCTTGATTGGTTGGTTAATGGGGGGTTATGAGACTAAACGTTTGGCCTTCGCTCGGTCGTGTTTTGTGTGTTATGAAGCCTGGATATGGGGCGTCTCTCATCGCTATTGAAATTCTTTTGAGGGATTTACAATATCTGATAATGAACCATCAAGCTACTGACGAGGAATAATCCATCGTTTTGGCAATGGGTTTGGCTTTCAAGGCGATAATGTCGACCTTAATGTCATCATCATTTAAATATCTTCCTCCATGAGGCAGGACTCAACCGACTGGAATGACGTCGGAATGACCTGCGGTAGCTGATGACGTGAACTGCTCTGAGAACGCTTGCTACGAGTTGAGAACTGCAGTGGTTCGTCAGAGGCACCGTTAGACAGGCTTGAACAATAACGTCTCTTCCGCCATATCCAATCACAGTGAATTGGGTTAGCATAACACTATCTAACGTCATTGAACAGCATATTTTGATCTCATAAAAGTGTTAAGTTCAATGTCGAAGAGACGACGTTTATTTTCACAGAGGAAGACTGCACTGTAGTTCCTTCTCTAGATTGTCGCACAGATGAAAAAATGGTAGATATCGAAATAGACGACAGAGGGATATTGAAACAATTAAAATCGCTCAAAAGAGGAAAGGCCGCTGGACCTGATGGGATACCAGTTCGATTTTACACAGAGTACGCGAAGGAACTTGCCCGCCTTCTTGCAGCGGTGTACCGTAGGTCTCTAGAAGAGCGTAGCGATCCAAAGGATTGGAAAAGGGCACAGGCCATCCCCGTTTTCAAGAACGGACGTCGAACAGATGTGCAGAATCATAGACTAATATCTCTAACGTCGATCACTGGTAGAGTTTTGGAACACGTATTACGTTCGAGTATAATGACTTTTCTGGAAACTAGAAATCTACACTGTAGGAATCAGCATGGGTTTCGAAAAAGACGATCGTGTGAAACCCACCTCGCGCTATTCGTCCACGAGACTCAGAGGGTCATAGACACAGGTTCACAGGTAGATGCCATGTTTGTTGACTTCCGCAAGGCGTTCGATACAGTTCCCCACAGTCGTTTGATGAACAAAGTAAGAGCATATGGACTATCAGACCAATTGTGAGATTGGATTGTAGAGTTCCTAGATAACAGAACGCAGCATGTCAATCTCAATGAAGAGAAGTCTTCCGTAGAAAGAGTGATTTCAGGTGTGCCGCAGAGGACTGTCATAGGACCGTTGCTATTCACAATATACATAAATGACCTTGTGGGTGACATTGGAAGTTCACTGAGGCTTTTTGCGGATGATGCTGTGGTATATCGAGAGGTTGTAACAATGGAATATTGTACTGAAATGCAGGAGAATCTGCAGCGAATGGCAATTGAATCTCAATGTAGACAAGTGTAATGTGCTGCGAATACACAGAAAGAACCATCCCATATCATTTAGTTACAATACAGCAGGTCAGCAACTGGAAGCTGTTAATTCCTTAAATTATCTGGGAGTACGCATTAGGAGTGATTTAAAATAAAATGATCATATAATGTTGATCGTCGGTAAAGCAGATGTCAGACTGACATTCATTGGAAGAATCCTAAGGAAATGCAATCCGAAAACAAAGGAAGTAGGTTACAGTACACTTGTTCGCCCATTGCTTGAATACTGCTCAGCAGTGTGGGATCCGTACCAGATAGGGTTGATAGAACAGATAGAGAAGATCCAACGGAGAGCAGCGCTCTTCCCTACAGGATCATTTAGTAGTCGCGATAGCGTTACGGGGATGATAGATGAAGTCCAGTGGAAGACTCTGCAGGAGAGACGCTCAGTAGCTCGGTACGGGCTTTTGTTGAAGTTCCGAGAACATACCTTCGCCGAGGAGTCAATCAGTACATTGCTTCCTCCTGCGTATATCTCACGAAGAGACCATGAGGATAAAATCAGAGAGATTAGAGCCCACACAGAGTCATACCGACAACCCTTCTTTCCACGAACAATACGAGACTGGAATAGAAGGGAGAAGCGATAGAGGTACTCAAGGTACCCTCCGCCACACACCGTCAAGTGGCTTGCAGAGTATGGATGTAGATGTAGATGTAGATTTGTGATATTGTTTTCGTTTTACAATGATGTATCTTCATCCATTTCACAACGTTTATTTTTACATTATGAACTATCCCTCGATCTAAGTTTATACACGTATAAATACGCAGGTGATACAAGAGTGTGAGAGAGAGAGAAATAGAGAGAGGGAGAGAGAGAGAGACAGACAGAGAGAGAGAGAGAGAGGGGGGGAGTGGGAGAGTGTGGGGCGGGGGGGGGGGAGAAAAGACTACTTTTTGAACAGTTGATCTGAACAAAGATAAAATTTTCTCAAAATGATTGATTTCCTCTCCAGCAAAGTTACACTAATTGTGTTTACTTCTAGAAAGCTATTATTAATAACAGAGCAGATGTTCCCCTTTATAGAAAATTGTGTGTTCGAAACTGAATAAAAGGTTTGTAGTTCCGAGATGTGAAAGGAACGAAACTCCACTGAGTAGGCTCATTATTCGTTTGATCAACTGTAGAACAATTCATTCCTCTATATAAGCTCAGTGCTTCTTCAACAGTTTTATGTGTGTCTGAAATTAATGCGACATAAACTTACATTGTTGTTGTAGTCTTCAGTCCAAAGACTGGTTTGATGCAGCTCTCAATGCTACTCTACCCTGTATGAGTATCTTAATCTCCGAGTAACTACGTCCTTCTCAATCTGCTTAGTGTATTCAGCTCTTGATCTCCCTCCACGATTTTTACCCTCCACGCTTCACTCCGATACTAAACTGGTGATCCCTTGATGCCTCAGAATGTGTCCTACCAACCGATCCCTTCTTCTGGTCAGGTTGTGCCACAAATTTCCCTTCTCACCAATTCTTTTTAGTACCTCCTCATTAGTTACGTGATCTAAACATCTAATCTTCAGCATTCTTCTGTAGCACCACATTTCGAAAGCTTCTATTCTGTTCTTGTCTAAACTGTTTATCGTCCATGCGTCGCTGCCATACATGGCTGCACTCCACACAAATACTTTCAGAAAGGTATTTCTGACACTTAAATCTATACTCGATGTTAACAGTCTACATTTTATTTTCTCCCTACTTCGGCCATCATCAGTTGTTTGGCTGCCCAGATACCAAAACTCATCAGATACTTTAAATGTCTCATTCTCTAAACTAATTCCCTCAGCATTATCTGACTTAATTCGACTACATTCCATTACCCTCATTTTGCTTTTGAATATGTTCATCTCTTATGCTCCTTTAAATACACTGTCCGTTCCGTTCAGCTGCTCTTCCATGTCCTCAGCTGTCTTTGACAGAACTACAGTGTCATCGGTAAACCTCAGAGACATTATTTCTTCCCCCTGTACTTTAACTGCTACTACAAATTTGCCTTTCGTTTCATTTACTGCTTGCTCAATACACGAACGACATCGGGTATAGACTACAACCATGTCTCAATCCCTTCTCAAATACAGCTTCCCTTTAGCGCCCGTCGACTATTATAAATGCCATATGGTTTCTGTGCAAATTTAAAAGAACCTTCCTGTATTTTACCCGTACCACTTTAGAATTTGAAAGATACTATTCCAGTCAAACTTACATATTACATCTTAAATGTTCATAGGTTCATGCAGCCTCTCCGCGTCAAACTTGTGTCGCTTCAAACACGCATACACTCCTGTGTGTTTGTGTTTGCACGCACGTGTGTAAGTGTGTATTTAACTTAGACACAAAGGACGAAAGAGACGTATGCACATTAGAGAGAGAGAGAAAATTGAAATCCCTATACAGGGTGTATCATAATTAATGGCGCAAACTCAGACAATTGAAAGCTCACGATACTTGAAGCAAAAAAGGTTGAGTTAACACAGGGTCGAAAACGCATACCTTAAGAGCTACAAGCAATTTTTAATCTTCGATAATGTTAAACTAATCTCTTCTACAGCAAGTGCTTTGCTTTCCGTATTTTGAAAAGTGGTAGTATGGACCAAAACAAGAAAAAGAAGTCCAGTAAACATATGCTATAAAATATACCGGTATTCCTTAAGAGCTATGAGCACTTGTTCATCTTTCCTACTTTCAAACACAACTCTTCTGATGATCATGTGCTCGTAACTTTTAAGGCATGCGTTTTAGAGAACACATTTGCTGGACATTTCTTTCTTATTTTGGTCCATACTACCAGTTCCCAAAATATTGAAAGCAAATAACTTGCAGTAAAAGAGATTTGTTTCACAGTATCGAAGATGAAAAATTGCTGGCAGCTCTTAAGGAATGCATTTTGGACCCTATGTTTACTGAGACATTTTTGCTTCCAGTATCGTGTACTTTCAGCTGTGTGTGTGTGTGTGTGTTTACGCCATTATTTATGATACAACCTTTATAAGTATGGGGTTATCTATGTTCTTCAATTAGTCAACCTCTTGTTACTCTATTTTCATATTAAAGACACTACAGTACACTGAAGTATAACTTTCGTCTGCTTTGTGTCTTCAAACGATGATGTGATGTTGCCGTGCGGTCTAAGGCGCTGCAGTCCTGGACTGTGCGGATGGTCCCGGCGGAGGTTCGAGTCCTCCCTCGGGCACGGGTGTGTGTGTGTGTGTGTGTGTGTGTGTGTGTGTGTGTGTGTGTGTGTGTGTCCTTAGGATAATGTAGGTTAAGTAGTGTGTTAAGCATAGGGACTGATGACCTTAGCAGTTCGGTGCCATAACATTTCACACACATTTAAACCTTTTTTTAATGATGTGATGAGTGAAAGAAATTTCATTGAGTAATGTATCACCTCTGCTTAGGACACCGATATAACCACTACAAGCATAATAGTGGTTACTGTCTAACAGATATAGCGCCTCGGCGAAGCAGCTGTTTGATGAATTTCACTGAATTCATTTGTATGACGTTTCAAAAAAATGGCTCTGAGCACTATGCGACTTAACTTCTGAGGTCATCAGTCGCCTAGAACTTAGAACTAATTAAACCTAACTAACCTAAGGACATCACACACATCCATGCCCGAGGCAGGATTCGAACCTGCGACCGTAGCAGTCCCGCGGTTCCGGACTGAGCGCTTAGAACCGCTAGACCACCGCGGTCGGCACGTTTCAATCAATATTGCCATCTACGATTACGTGGTGCTTGAAACAGAAGTAAGTGAGCGTGATGGAAATCAAAGCTTCCAATAATTTGCAAATGGCAAGAAACATTAGTTAATCTTACAGATTGTCAGTAATGATGCGAGTAACCTGTAACGAAAATCGTGCTAAACATTCACTGCCCATGCGTCCACTTCGTCCACCGGTGCAGTATGTTTACGGACCGATAACGATACTGCGTCGAGAATCATTCGGACACGACATTTTGTGAGCGTATTGAGCATGAAGCCACGTATAATTAAAGGTACCCTCTACTCAGTTCTATGACAGATTCTTCGACTATATTGAAAACACACCAGAAATCACTATTCGTATAAGTATCTTAAGGCCAATTGTTATGTTAGTCCAACTCTCGTATTTCATGAGCTGTGTATACGTAGTTAAAAAATCTACTCATAATTATTAGCTCCAAGGTAATCTGCCATATAAAACAATGTGTTCTGCAAACGAGCACCGAAAAATTACAAAGTTTGTATTTTCTTTTATATTTTACTCTCCCACTCATTCCCGCCGTTATTACATAGCTGAATATTCATAATTGAACGTTCACATACAAGAAATTTATCATGAGTGTCTAATCTGTATCATCTGTCTAACGCGAAAATACGGCGCCACCATAGTTCTTCTATACACTCCATACAAATTGGTACGTAATGCATCTGGCCCTGGATTAAGATCACAGACAGTGATTCATTCACCGGTTGAATCATGCCTAAAGCTAACAGAAAATACAACTATTTAAAGTTCTGAGACAAAAACATTCACTTCCTAGAGAATTAACGAATATGTGTACTAATTTACCAATGTAAAGGCTACAAGAGTTAAATGGACAAAGAAAAGCAGACGTTATTTTAAAATTTCCTCGCAAACGTTCAGTGTGGTACCTGTGTAGGATAATACATTACTACCGGTTGCAATAGGCACGCGAATCAAAGGTGAGTCATGTTCGCTGATAGCAGAGTATCGCGTTTGTTCAGATTAAACTATCATCCGACAAAGACTCTCGAATGACTTAGTAACCTTGAATTTGCCACCAAGAATCATGTTTTCGGTATCGGTTCCGATACATAGGTAACGTTCATAATAGTAGAGAAACAAAACCCAAAGTCCGATATGAGGGCTAAATTGAGAGATGGGATGCTACTTTCCGCACGAATGGTTTATAAGAAATTAGATCTGACTTAATATGTCCATTTTCACTGTTTAACAAATAAATAAATAAATAAATAAATAAATAAATGAGGAACCCATGAGAGGAGAGAAATCGGAATGGAACCTCACAGGTTGGAAGGATACGTGGTGTTATTTTAGCTATAATGACATCGAATGTAATTTGCAAAGAACTTGGAACTATGAGCTAACTTGTCAATATGACGCTGCATCCACTCTGGCCTGATAGTGCTTGGGAATCGAGTTACAAAGCCACTGCATGAAAGACGAGCTCGCCCAAAACTGTTCTCGCTGGTCGGTGATGTCCAGGAAAATAGTTGCAAAACATCCGAGTTGACGTCCCACATGTTCTATCACGGACAAATCAACGGACTTCGCTTAGCAGAGGAGTTCCTCAACATCACGCAGGCGGTTCACTGACATAAGTGCCTCTGTAGACGAGTTTTACCCAAATGAAAAATGGAACCGTGGTACTGTTACACATGAGAGGTAACACGTAGGAAGCAGGATGACCATGACACATGGTTGTGCAGTCGCTGTTCCCTCAGTAGCAGCCAGCCATGTCCCCCCTCTACCATGACGCCCAGAATAACATCGCTGTAACTGTCCAAACTTTCCAAAACATTTGAAGAATGGGCCTCACTCACGTTGCCGCCATACACTCCCCCCATCTGCTCATGGCAGCACTTTAACTGCAGATTTTTGTCTCATGGTATTAATACGTGTTGCGGAAATTGTTTACCATTTGTAGCACTGGTGTCCTTACAGGGATTGTCTGGCGTTAGCCGTTATTTCCAAGTTATCGACTCTGACCACTCTTCATGTTTTTGGTGGTCATGGTTTTAACAGTAGCCGACGCGAGGGTCGGTAATTGCCTGGCCTGGTTGCTTGTAGTCACTGGCTGATGGTGCCAGATGACACAGAATGTTGCAGCGAGTCCACTACTTGTTCTCGGACGGCAGGCGCAGACGTGAAGGATCTACGATATGCTTCGTGGACAACACGGCGATACTTCCTTTTGGAGATCAGGCGTGGTCGACCAGAACCTGCCCTCATTTTGGAATGCAGTCCAACATTTTCCCGCTACCGTATCTAAATGGTCCGCAAATCAGGATACTGCATGGTTATAAAACAGTTGGGATCCTTAGACGCCAGGAAGGCGTCTGGCCCAGACGGTATCCACGTAAGATTTTATGTTGACTATGCTAGAAAGCCAACATAAGCTATGCTAGAAAGGTCCGCCCTCGTGGTCTCGCGGTAGCGTTCTCGCTTCCCGAGCACGGGGTCCCGGGTTCGATTCCCGGCGGAATCAGGGATTTTTCCTGCCTCGAGATGACTGGGTGTTGTTGTGTCATCATCATCATCATCATCATTCATCCCCATTACGGTCGGAGGAAGGCAACGTCAAACCACCTCCATTAGGACCTTGCCTAGTAAGGCGGTGCGGGTCTCCCGCATCGTTCCCCTACGCTCTGTAAAGAAGCATGGGACTTCATTTCCATTTCCATTTTTTTCATGCTAGAAAGATAGCGCCATTCTTATCCGTCATCTATCAGAGGTCATTGGAACGGCGGAAAGTTCCACGGGGACTGGAAGAAGGCCCAGGTCATATCAATCTATAAAAAGGGTAGAAAATCGAATGCTCGTAATTACCGGCCAATTTCACTAACATCGATTTGTTTTAGAATCATGGAACATATTTTCTGTTCAGACATAGAAACCTTTCTAGACTCTGAGAAGCTCATCTGCAGGAACCAGGTTTTAGTAAACAGCGGTCATGCGAGACTCACCTGGCCCTCTTTGTGCATGATATACAACAGGCTCTAGATGCCGGCTTCCAGGATGATACCATATTTCTCGACTTTCGATAGGCGTTCGACTCAGTTCTGCATAGTTGCTACAAAAAGTGTGCGCTTACTGTCTATCCGATGACATTGGTAGTTACATAGAAAGTTTTCTAACAGACATGGAGCAGTATGTCGTCCAGAACTGGGTGACTTCAACTGAAACAACCGTAAATTCAGGTGGGCCTCAGGGCAGCGTAATAGGCCCTCTGCTTTTTACGCTTTACGTAAACGATCTGCCTGATGGTACTGACAGCGGCCTTAGACTGTTTGCCGATGATGCTGTAGTCTACAGGAAAGTCGTATCACACGAAAGTTGTGAACAAATCAATGAGGATTTGCAAAAAATAAAAGCGTGATGTAATGATTGGCAGTTATCTCTCAATATTAGTAAGTGTGACCTACTGCGTATAACGAGTACAAAATAAATGCTCAGTCCTTGGAAGCGGTAACGTCTGTCAAGTACTGGGTGTGACTATTCGAAATCACCTCAAATGGAATGATCAGATTACACAAGTAACGGGTAAGGCGAACTCTAGGTTGCGGTTTATTGGTAGAATCCTGAAGCGATGCAGTTCTTCAGCAAAGGAAACAGATTACAATACGTTAGTTCGTTCAGTCTTGGAGGATTGTTCATCTGTATGGGACCCTTACCAGTTGGATCTGATTCAAGAGACTGAGAAGGTCCAAATAAGAGCGGCATGATTCGTGACTGGTACATTTAGCCATCTCGAGAACGTTCCAAATCTCATACAAAGTTTGAAGTGGGACACACGTGCAGTAGACGGCGCGCTAAACAGAAGGGGCTGCTCACTAAATTCCGAAATCCGATCTTCACTGAGGATGAAGAGCATATATTATTACCACCAACTTTCAAATCGAGCAATGATCACGATTCAAATATAAGGGAAATAAGAGCTAGTACTGAGGCGTTCAGACAGTCGTTTATCCCTCGCGCGATCCGCGAGTGGAACAGAAGGGGGGATATGACTGACGCGAATTGTGCCCTCCGCCACACACCTCTTGGTGGCTAGCGGAGTATAAATGTAGAAGTTCGTCAATCCGGTCAAATAGAGACCCTCAGTGAGGCCCCTTTCAAGCTGCTAGTTGCAGGCAATGCTGTCTCATGCGACTATATGGTACCTCAGTGTCGCTGACGGTCATCGCTCAAAGTCTGATGTTGTTAACGCCCCTTGTTTGCCTTTGCCTGCGCTAAGCACGAACAAATCTAATTGTCTTGTGACCGTACTACCAGGCACAAAGAATTGCAACTCTGATGATGAACATACCTGTTGATGGTACCTATGTATACGGAGTTACATTGAATCCGATGATGTCTTATGGGTGCTTTACTTTGTTTGTCAGGCTGTGTAATATCTCGCCACTCCAGTGATATGGAAACCCAGAGAGTGGCGGAAATATCAATTTTGGCTTCTAACGCCTCTATCAGTTTCCACAACTCCTGAGGAAACATCAAAAACGTCACAATGGGCATGCTTCTTCACCGTACCAGGAAAATAATTACAGGGCTCAGCGACTGGATTGGTCCTAAGTCGCTGTAATCCAGGGAAGACCAGCACTCCCCCCTCTTTCCGCACGTACCTACCTTCCCCTCCAAGCATTTTATACCAACTCATTAACTTCCTACACCTTCCACTCTTGAAGCACCTTCGGCTCCAAAACACTAACCGCAGAATCCAGTCAAATGTTCAAATGTGTGTGAATTGCTAAGGGACCAAACAACGGAGGTCATCGTTCCCTAGACTTACACAGTACTTAAACTAACTGAATCTAACTTATGCTAAGAACAACACACACCCATGCCCGAGGCAGGACTCGAACCTTCAGCAGGAGTTGTCGCGCAATCCGTGACATGTCGCGTCAAACCGCACGGCCATTCCGCACGGCTGAATCCAATCGCGGCACACAGTTTCCTGCTCGTTAATTACGAATCAAGGTTCCCTGCTGCACACCCACACCCATTTCTCACCTTCCATGCATCTTCATTCCTTATCCATCGCCATGAAGGTCCACAGAGCCCCATATTCGTTCTCTTCAATTTAACCTGAACATGGTCATTTTACGTGCACTACCAGCATCATCATTCTAGCAGTATTATCATTATAAGTTATTATAATTTAACTATGTTATACAGATACCTAAAAAAATCAGAAAAGTTGTGCGCCGAGGTATATTTCAAAAACCATTTGTTTTCATCTACTTCTTATACATATGTAAAAAACTTCCATTAAATAAATTAAACCTTTGATTGAGGTGCGGTTTTTATCCACTACCCCCACCCCCACCCTTTCATGAGGAACTGATATAAAAATAAAGGAACTCGAGGTCAGTTACTCTACCTACGCCAACGACATATCCAAGCAGGCGAAACGGGAAGTGGTCTGTACGCCGGTGACATTACGTTGTTCAAGCGTTGCCACATCCTGAACTTGATTGTTAGGTAACTCCGGAGATTTCTGTACAAAATCCCCCAGTGGTGTAATATCAGCAAGGTTAAAATTAAGCCTAGCAAAAATCAAGCAATTCTGTTCGCTACTAAACTCGAACTTCCTAACTGCCAGTTCGCAGCAGGTCACACATACTTGGCATGATACGCCTTGGTACCTTGGTGATACACGTGGTACCTTGGAGTTACCTTGAACGAGAGAGTAAATAGCAGATGAAGCATGACCAGATAGGTCAAGTTACAGTTCTTCGAGTTTGATGCACTGTCAGACAAACCAAAATTGACGTATTGGTGAGTTATCATACTTTAGACCGTCTGGTGTGGTTCAAAAGTCTGAAGACGCTGATGCCCGACGCACATTTGAAACCACTACAAACACTGCAAACATGCTATTAACTGTTGTACGAATGCTTCGCGTGATTATCTGAGCTCACACATTAGGCGACATTTAGGGCAACCATAAATTTACCTACTACTTCAGAGCCTACATGAAAACAACGTTTTCGCCCCAACATCTCTTAAAATTCATCAGACCAGAAATTCCCAAATCCACAGAAGAGCCGGCCGAAGTGGCCGTGCGGTTCTAGGCGCTGCAGTCTGGAACCGCGAGACCGCTACGGTCGCAGGTTCGAATCCTACCTCGGGCATGGATGTGTGTGATGTCCTTAGGTTGGTTAGGTTTAACTAGTCCTAAGTTCTAGGGTACTAATGACCTCAGAAGTTAAGTCCCACAGTGCTCAGAGCCATTTGAGCCACCCACAGTAGACTAAAGATGACCTTCACATAACTCTTCAGCAACTGACACACATTTACAAACTGGGCACACAGCAACACTATACACATATCATATCCCCTCATTTTCATAATCGGTATACTAATGCCAGACGTCAGAGGGTAACAATGCTCTGTGGAGCGCCTGTTGTTTATATCGCTAATCAGCACTTCTTATGCCGTTATTGAAGCCTCGTAAGTCGTTTCTGAAATCCTTGGCGTCTGATTTAGCGGACCGACTGTGTGCGACGTTGCTGAACATTTTCACATCGGCATGTACCAAGGGTGGCTGAAACTAGATCCCTTCATCGGGCTCCGTGTACCACCGGTGAATCATGCCAGAGCTTCCCATCGGTCGACGTGTACCACCGGCGGATCACGATCTACTTTACCAATTCTGCTGCGAGCCATACCCTAACTTACGATGTATTACCTATCAGTCAGGCGCTACAAACAGGTGTGAATACAATTTTGAGTGGCTCCTCGAGATCTTTCTGAGGAATTTGTAATTGAATTAGTGTAAAATTCGTTTAGGTGATCTCTTGTCGTTTTAAAGGAACGGTCTTACAGCAGTTTCTAAACAAAAGGTCAGTATATTAAAGTAGCAGCCAAGAGCATTCGGAAATAGCGGCCGCCCCACGACGAGAAATTGAAATGACAGTGAAGCCATATAAATGAATGAATGACTGTGCGCACAGCTCCCCAGCGAGAAACACAATTCTCAGCTCCGGGGTGAAAGTGTTAGTATGATTCTAACTTCCATCTTTGGCACAGTTTAGCCCACGTTATTTGCAGCCGTGCCATCTGCTTTCTGTGACCTTTCCGGCCACCTACTGAGCGTCGTTTTCATATTTCACAAGCTGAGTGTCTCACAGCAGTGACCTGTCTAGATTTTCTCAGCCACAGAAGTCCAGGACAGGCCCCCGTTTTTGGTGCACTGAGGGTGCAATCACATTGTTTCTGCTTCTGTGTTAACGCATATAGTGTGGTGACAGACGATCTGCTGTATTACTCTTATAGGATCAAGATTCTAACGTGTTTTTATCAAATAATAATCGCTGTTTTCGTTGTTACTTTATTTTCGGATCACTTTCCGTAATGTCAACGAGGGACTGCGACTATTGCTTACTAAATGTTTACAGTAAAGTTCAGTTCGTCTACAAATCCTGTTTCGGAACTGAACATATGCCAAAAACTAAAAATAAGACTACTTGTATAATCACATCTGTATTACACTGGCTACATTTATTACATGTTAAATTTGATGTTACCTGCACGTATGAACTGTATTCATCATCACCTCTAATGAGCAGTTTCCTGCAAGGTTTCAACCGTAGTCGTCAAGTAGCAAGTCTTTTAGATATACCTGGGAATTATGACGCTGTGTCTGTGTACATCTTCAGTATGTTCCTTGCATACTACTTGTTTAGGTTTCAGTAAATTCTGTCACGTTCTATTACAATTCATTCATCAAAAAGCAGTATACAGGTAACCTATTCTTCATGCTGGAAGACTGTGAATCGATTCGGAAATTAGAAAGATAATCTAATGCTCCACCATCATTTCTCTGACCACAAATATGTATGTTGTGTGACATAATCGTTTTTGGGTATCCACCATCATTCTTCTCACTAAAATGCACATTTCATTAATTAAACTCCGTGTTGAATCATACCGTTGACCTTGCTTTGAAGGCTAAAATTCTACAAAACCTGCATGGGTAACGATAGAATACCTAACGACCATTAATAACCGCTGGCAAATAAGACCCGCGATGCGTATGACAATCTTATAGTGCCCATGTTGATACAGTTACGCAATTCAGAGGGCTGTGTGCTGACAGTGAAATAATTGATAGTTGACTTGGAGCTATTGTTTGTGCAGCGGTTGTGTGTAACTTCATGAATCCATAACAGCGCACTACCAATAAAACATTTGTTTCCGCAAACGAAAGCTTTTAAACTCCTACCGCTGCAAAGGGGTAAATTTACAGCACTACTCCATGCCGCTTATCACCGTAAAACTAGTCCTGTGTAACTAACGTTATGTTTGTGGCTTACAGTAGAGACTGTTATCACAATATAAATTGTACGATCCGTACCCATAGGCACTTAATTGTAGTGTTGTCTTCTCCATTTCGATTGCTGGAAGTACCGTGTAAAATACAGCTTACGTAAGTTAGGATTTCGTCGGTAGCTTCATAGTTCAGGTGCTTGGTCGTTTTATTCACAAGACACAAACGCTACCCCTACACCACGGGTCAGTGAATCAGTCCGACTCTCGGTAAAAATAGATATTCTGGCGTCACACTTTTTAGGATAATCTTCGTTGAGTATATGCAAACAACCTCCGACTCTCGGTAAAAATAGATATTCTGGCGTCACACTTTTTAGGAGAATCTTCGTTGAGTATATGCAAACAACCTATTGCTACGATCCAAATGCGATGGACTTTGATGCTGATCATGTGTTTACGTGTCCAGTAGGCTTCCGTTTCCGTGGTATGACAACCATACAAAGGACTGAGTGTAAAGCATTTTTCACTTGAGCCACACTAACAATATGCAAACGGAGAAGTTCAGATAACACAGTGTAGTTGGACGTAACTGAAACAGAAAAGGATACACAGAACAGGAAAGCTAAATTATAGCAACTAATACAGTCATCAGTCTAACAGTATTATAGTGTTAACACGTCAGCTGTTGTTCGAATTATATTTTTATGTAGAATATTTGAAACACCAGCGGTGTGAACATTAACTGGGAGGCAACGGGCGCTCCAAGAACAAAGTTTTCGAAATGAATGACCAATAGTCTCTATATTTCCATAAATGATTACTTCCGTGTAATACTATAGTGTTGACTTAGAGTGCTTAAATATGTGCTTACACATTAACAATTAAAATGCGCTGACACTAGAGTGGCGCTAATTTTCGTTTAAGCAAACTTTACTGTCTGAGGCTATACCAGTAACGTCGCTAACAATGTCAAAAGCACATCTGTAGTTTTAAAACTGACACAACGAATTTACTACATCGCAGTAATGCATAACTGGCAACGCACAGGTTTCAAGAGGGTACCAAAACGTGAAATCAATTAACTAATTTTCTATTACTTACAGGAATTTAACTGTTACGTTGTATATGATAATTTTGAAAAATAAAGTTAGTTGCGTGAGTACTCAACCTGTCATTACAAATGTAATACAAAATCGTCCAGTATGGCCACATTTAGTAGTACTTTATCTTTGGATTTTTGATAACCCACATCAACTTAAAAACTCCTGAAGCCACCGTACGATATGTACCATGACTAGTCATTTCCCTTCCTGCTCTATTCGCAGACAGGAGCAGGGAAAAATGACTGTCTACATGGCTTCGTATGAGCCCTAAGATCTCTTATGTTTGTGATCGTTAAGCTAAATGTACATTGGTGGAAGCAGAATTGTTCTGCACTGAGCTTCATATTCCGGTTTTCTAAAATTATCCCAATAGCGTTCCTTGAAATGAATATCGCCTTCCTTCCCGCTTCCATTTGAGCTACCGAATCATCTCCATAATACTTGCGTGTTGATGGAACCTACCGATAAAAAATCTAGCATACCGCCTTTCAACTCCTTCGATGTCTTCCTTTTATCCGACCTGATCAGGATCCCAGACACTCTAGCAGTACGCAAAAGGGTCGCATTAGTGTTCTAGATGGCGTCTTCTTTACAGACACACTTTCCTAAAACTCTCCGAATAAGCGGATGTTGACCATTCGCCTTCCCCGCTATAGTCCTTACATGCTCGTTCCGTTCCGCATGATTTTGTAACGTTACTGAGACGTGGGACCCACGCTGATGGATAAATCTACTCAATAAAGGCAAGGCACTAATTACAAATCAAACACTAACTCTGGCTTGTAATTTCCAAAAGATTTTATTCAACAATTGCGTGACAACAGCAAACTGCTGTTACCACAGAGTAATATACATAATTGCCCAGGAATTTGAAACATTACAAAACAGGCAAAATGTCTATGTTCGTCAAAGCCCACCCCAATCAATTAATAATTTAAAACCCTCTTTATATAAATTTTAAGAACCATATAAAATATTGTTTACTGAGAAGAACGTGCACACAATTAGGACACCTTTTAAGATATAACAGTATAACCATCTCACAATTTCCGTTTCTGAATAAGATATTAAAAACCCAGTACAATGAATGGCGTCTTTTAGGTGTTACGAAATTTCAGTGACATCAGAGGTGTGCGGAAACTACAACTCAGATCGAGCCTGAATGAAAGCTGAAAGCTGAAGGAAAGAGGAACTCCTCGGCGCCATCAGGGACAAATAATAAAATACTCAACTTAAAATCACCGAAGAACTTGTGGGGCGGCGGGTGGAAATAATTGTCATTAAATGTTCCTCTTATTTATTTATTTAATGCTGTTGTTTGCCATTCTCAACACTGGCTCTCTAACTACAATATTGGCAACCTGAAAGTGATTAGCAAAATGTGAAGCCTGTAATTAGAATTCCTAGTGCCCACTTCATCTGAGAAATACACTTATAGCTACAGCTTATAGCTCTGAGGAATTAGGAGATTGTCTGGGATTCATAATCAAAAACCATTCTCTCTAAAATGTTCACTATATTCTGAAAGTCACAGACCAAAAAGAATCCACACCATCCAACTACCAGAGCAGTTCAGAGTCTAATGCACTGATGCAACTATAACTGTTCAAATTAAATGTTTAAGTGAATGCTCGCCATAATTTGATGATAATGTTCATCAAACACCACGCTAAATAATGATGAAATGTCTGTCCCGCGGCGGCATGTGAAAATACGACATACGCAAACTGAAGATAGATCATTAAAGTCATCCCAGAATTAACACTTCACTCGAACATGATTTCATGATTACGCGTATCCCGAGTAACTTATTACAGCATCCGAGACCGTTTATTGCAATGATACCGACGCGACGCGACTCCCGGCACAGGTGGTGCGCTAATCAGCGTCTGGAGAGAACTGGGGCCTTCTTTCACGCAGCGTTCTTATATATATAAAGCCGCGGTGCGGACGGCTAAGGGAACACCTGATCAAATCCGCTCTCCCGACTAGCCGCTGGGCTAGTAATGCACCACTTTAAGTTATCGAATAAATCATTGCTTCCTTTGCTGATGGCCGATAAAGCTCTCAATTTAAATGTGCAATCAGCACACAGGTAAGTAATCATAATAAAAGTCTGACGTGGCTCAGTAAAATATTTTTGGCGAGAGAATTAATTTAATTACACTACACGCAGTAGACAAGCTCTGAACTTGCCCTTTGGAGATACGCTATCGCTATAGTTTTATAGTTGTTCTGTTGAAACTTCTCACATCTTTATAGCGGATCTCCCTTCTACTTAAATTTAAACATCCTAGCCTTATTTATTCACCTACTTAATTTATCTTGCTTCCTTAATTTCTAAGACAAAAACCAGAAAATCATGAATTTCAACTAAAATTTTAATTAGTGAGATCCAGAATACTGTTTCTACTAAATTATTATGTAAAAGGAATATAAATATAAAATTTTAAATTTTTAGCTCTTTTCTGTTGCGCCAATGATTTTTACAGAAACGTCCAAATTTCGAAAATGGTTAAAGTTATTGAACTGATATTCAGCAGATATTGATTTAGTATTACTCCTGACATGCTAGAAACGCTTCAGGTTATTTACTTGATTTTTAAAGTATTGCGCAACATTTATGACGTCAGAGCTAGTTACAGCAGACTAGGCTGGCACACAATGGAAAGACTGATGTGAATTTTATACGGCGTGAGTAGGCTGCTTCCCTACAAACTGAAGTCTACTGATAAATACAGCGACCGCGCTATCGGTTGCAATTCAAACACGTCGCCGCCAAGGTGTCGCCCCCAGTTGAACGACTAACTACAATGGACGACGCGCACCGCTGATTATACCACCGAAACAACAACATAAAACCACACAGCAACTGGGCAGTATCCTGAGTAACACAATCCTTAAAACATTGGAAAAATTTCAAAACAGGAATACGCCCACGAGGGACCGGCAAGCCTCTCATATTCAGTATTAAGCATTTTAAATATCTGCACTACATTGTCATTAGTAATATGTGCAGACAGGATTATTACTGCCATAGCAGGGAGAGATAATATAGTCATATATATAAGAAGTTGGTCATAGTAGCAAATCACGCACACGTAACTTAACTCATAACATAACCTCAGAGCCGACCAATTTTATTATATATATTCCAGAAACTTATATTGAGACTACCCAAAAAAAAAGAAAAGAAACCTCAATAATTACAATACGACAGGACTCTAGCAGACAATAAATTTTTCATCAAGCCCCTGCTTGTTTACCTCTGAACACATTAACTAAATACGAGCAGGGAGCCAGATAATCGAACCTGTGGTTATTTTGTAGTGCACAGACATGCACGTCGATGTAGAGACCTTGCCTTTATCTAAAGTGCATGGAAAACAGGGAAAACACATTCGGACAGGTAACCACTGTTCAATAAGTTGTGTACAAGTGGTAAATACGAAACAAATAACATGCGCGTCCAAACACTGGGACATCCGTTAACTGCAAACAGCACGAAATTCAGTACATATGTACAGCAGGACTGTAAGTACCCGAATAATTCCCTCCGTTTGGTTCTGTAGCGTATCCGGCTGCAGGCTGTTACATTCCAAAGCCACTTTCACATGTTCATGTCGTTTACCGGCAGAGGCGAGACCATCGCCTTTGCACTAGACGCAGTACGCACTCGCCGACCGCACGCACGTCTCCTCGGCAGCCCCACAGCCCACGTGACAGAAAGAGGCAGAGCATGCGCGAGGAGCGACCGCCGACAAGCAGACTGCATACCGGAACGCTAACCAACCGACCGAAACCAGCCGTCTCCCCACAGTGTCGTGCACGTAAATAGCGGAAAAGCGACCAAAGAGGAATACCGCGGCTACGCGACACAGAGTCGATCCCAAATACCTTAAATCAATACAGAGAAGCGACTGGCGCCACATATCAGTTACGCCTAGATATTTAATTGACCTGATTGTATCAAGTAGCCCACTAGTATTGCTGCATTCAAACACTACGAGATTCTGCCTCCTACTCATCTGCATTAATTTATATATTTCTACATTTGAACTGTCATTCATAACACGAATTAGAAATTTTATCTTATTTTGTATCCTCCTACATCACTCAACGAAAATACCTTTCTGTGCACTGCAGCATCATCAGCAAACGCCCACAGATTGCTGCTCAACCTGTCCGTCATATTATATATGTATTTGGAGAACAGTAGCAGCCCTATCGTACTTCCCTGGAGCATTCCTGACGATAGCCTTGTCTCTTATGCACTCTCGCTGTCGAGGACAACATTGTGGGTTCTATTACTTAGGAAGTATTCGAGCCATTTCGATGTCTGGGATCCTATTCCATATGTCTGTGTACTTTCCTTAACATTCTGCAGTGATGTACCGCGTCAAGCGCTTTTCAGAAATCTAGGAATATGTACGCAGCTAGTTGTCATTCGACCTCAGTTCGGAAGATATCACATGAGAGAAGGGCAAGCTGAGTTTCGCACGAGCGATGCTGTCTAAAACGGTGCTGATTCGTCGACAGGAGCTTTTACTCCTCATTGAATTTCAGTGTATTCCAATCGAGAATATATTCACGAATTCTATAGCAAACATGTTACGTATATTGCTTGTAATTTGTCGGATCCTTCTATTGTCCTTCTTATACAGAGATGTAAGCAGCGCCTTTTCGCGATAGAAGCAAGCTAAGTAAGAATGCCCTTCGTAAAACCGAATTGGGATTCCATCCAGAGCGGGAGACTAGCTATTAGCTGTTAGCTAGCTATTAGCTAGTAGCTAGCTATTAGCTTTCAACTCATCGAATTGCTTCTCTACGCCAGAGGTGTCTATTACGAAGTCCTCCATACGGAAGTCTGTGCAATGGTTAAACGATGGTATGTTTGTCGGATCATGCATCGTGAACGATTTCTTAAACGAGAAATTTAAAACTTCAGTTATCCTTTCGCTATACTGAATTGCCACAACAGACTGGTCAACGAGTAACTGGACAGAAGCCCTCGAGCAGTTTATCGATTTTACTTGGGACCAGAATTTTCTCGGGTTTTCGGCAACAGCGTTTGCTAATAAGCAGATGACAGTGGTATTTTTCGTCATTATATATAACACAGGAATATAAATATAGCATTCCATAACAATTCAAAGCCACAATAAAGTGTTTTTTTTTTTTTTCATCAGCCTCCCGACTGGTTTGAAGCGGCTCGCCACGAATTCCTCTCAGGCGCCAATCTCTTCACCTTAGAGTAACATTTGTAAGCTACACCCTCAGTTATTTTCTGTTAAGTATTCCAGTCTCTGTTGTCCACCACAATTTTTACCCTCTACGGCTCCCTCTAGTACCATGGAAGTCATACCCTGAAGTCTTAACAGATATCCTACCATTCTGTCCGTTCTCCTTGTCAGAGTTTTCCTTACTTCCTTTCTCATTGTGGACAGAACCTCCACATTCCTTATCAGTCCACCTAATTATCAAAATTCGTCTGTAGCAACACATTTCAAAGGCTTCGATTCACTTCTGTTCCCGTTTTCACACAGCCTTTTTTAAATTGTCATGAAATACAGTGGTCCCAACGTACATCCTCAGAAATTTTCCCCTCTAATTAAGGCCTAAGTTTGATATCAGTACTCCTGGACAGAAACGTCCTTTTTCCCAGGGCTAGCGTGTTTTTGATTACCTTCTTGCTCCGTCAGTCGTTGGTTATTATGCTGCCTATGTAGCAGCTACCTTAACTTCATCCACTTCTTTACCATCATCGTGATGTTTGTCCTTCTTCGATTTACTCTCAATCAATATTCTGTACTCATTGGATTGTTCATTTAATACAGCAGATACTGTAATTCTTATTCACTTTCACTGAGTATAGCAATGTCTTCAACGAATCTTTTCACTGATATCCTTTCAGCTAGAATTATAATTCCACTCTTGAACCTTTCTTTTACTTCCATTACTACTTCTTCGATGTACACACTGAACAGAAAGGGCGAAAGACCACATCCCTTTCTTACACCTTTTTTAATGCAAACGCTTCTTCGATGTACAGACTGAAAAGAAAGGGCGAAAGACTACATCCCTTTCTTACACCTTTTTTAATACGAGCACTTCCTTTTGGTCTTCTACCCTTATTATTCCCTCTTGTGCACGTTGTATACTACCCGTCTCTCACTATGGCTTACCTCTGTTTTCCTTAGTATTTCGAACGTCTCGCATCAAGTCTGAAATGCTGAGGATAATAGAGGCAAGCTATAGGCAGAGCCGAGTAATATACAACATTCACAAGAGCCAAGAGGGAATGACGTTCGTCAGGAAAAGGAACGAAGCAGAATCAAAATTACGTGCATATAGGAAACTATTGCAGAAGTACTACAAATGAAACAGTTGCAAGACCTGTAGCTTCGACGATGCTCAGGCACACGTTGTAGTGTCCCATCAGCTGAGGACATGTCGGAATGTTAATCCTCTGGCTAGGAGTAGTGCTGCGCTCTACCAAACTACGGTTCAGTGCTTTTGGTGCACTACGTATATGGCGTAGTAAATGGCAAGGTTACCGGTAGCACCGATAGCACTGATACGGACTCACACATAAATGAATGTGTACGAGAGAAAACTCTTCTGTGTTTAGTTGTGTACTATATATCGTTACGAATCATAAACCACATTTTAAAAGAAACAAAACTTAATTACTTTTGAATGCATTATGGGAGTGACAGTGATCAATGTGATACAAATAATTACTTTTAAAAAAATCACTACCATAGTGATACAGATTCTCCAACAGAAAGAGGTTCTTACTCAATGGTCTGAAGATGACCACAGTAGTAGTCGAAACCGGTCACTTTAATAAATAAATCGTGATCAAGACTGTTTTTAATAGTAAATATTTACAACAAAAATTAGATCAACACGAAACGTCTGTGCTTTTATGTAAACAAAGCAATTACCTGTGCTACAAGAACAGTTTACATGCACAAACAAACAAAAAACATAATTATTTTTACCTTGTACTCAATTAAACCCACTTTGTCATGATCAATGGCAAGAGTTCCCTTTTATTATTGATAAATGTCTATGTCTGTGACTAACAGAAAGTGTTTAAGTAAGTTCGACGAAGTACTGAAGCCATATTCGATATATTTTCGTATTACAGTTTTTACTGTTGTACCTTTTTGTTGAGAAAATTGCGTTTTATAGCGCTATATGATAAATCTATACCGTTTTCTTTATTTCTACTATAACATCTCTTTCCTCCACTTTACAAATCAACAATTCTCGTATGAAACTTGAATTCTACATTGATCAGTTAAATTTTGTTGTAAGTACTGTTCGATTTTAAGCAACAGACAGAATGACTGTTGGGCAGAAATATTTTTTCCGTAGGTTGTGTGGCCTTTTATATGGCCTTAATCAGTCTGTAGACGATTTAGCGCTCCCGGTGTTTTGGGGAATCTACTAAGAGACTGAACGCATACGTCAAGCAATCGATCCTTAACATCCGATAGGAACGCTTAACTGACCAAGCTACTAGGAAAACTACAGTTGTCTACGCTTACCTTTGATAACCTACAGTAAACTACGGTAGATGGTTCAAGTGGCTCTGAACACTATGGGACTTAACATATGTGGTAATCAGTACCCTAGAACTTAGAACTACTTAAACCTAACTAACCTAAGGACATCACACACATCCATGCCCGAGGCAGGATTCGAACCTGCGACCGTAGCGGTCACGCGGTTCCAGACTGAAGCGCCTAGAACCGCATGGCCACACCGGCCGGCACTAGGGTAAAGTTAGGACTCTAGCTAGGAGCGAATGGCTTTCCGAACACGAATCTTCTTTAGGAAGAGGGGAATTAAATTTGAGGGGAGAGGATACTAATGATAAGATCCGCTGATGACGTTGCTGTCCTCAGTGAATGTGAAGAATTACAGGATTTTCGGAACGGAATGAGAGGTCTAATGAGTATAGAAAATGAATTTAGAGTAAATCACAGAAATACGAAGGTAATGAGAAGTAGCAGAAATGCGAATAGCGAGAAATTTAACATCAAAATTGATGATCACTAAGTAGATGAAGCTAAGGATTTCAGCTACCTAGGCAGTAAAATAAGCCTTGGCGGTCAGAGCAAGGAGGACATACAAAGCGGAGTAGCTTTGGCATTCCTGATCAGGAGAAGTCTACTAGGGTCAAACATAGGCACTGATTTGAGGAAGAAATTTCTGATCAATTTACTTCTGAAACACAGATTTGTATGGTAGTGAAACACTGACTGTGGGAAAATCAGAAAACAAGAGAATCGAAGCATTTGAGGTGTTGTATAGGAACGTTGAAAATTAGACGGACTGATTAGGTGAGGAATGAGGAGTTCCTGCGGAGAATCTGCAAAGAAAGGAATATTTCGAAAACGCTGACAAGAAGAAGACAGGATCATGGGACATCTGTTAAGACATCGCGGAAAAACTTCCATGGTAGTAGAGGGAACTGTAGAGAATACAAACTGTAGAGGAAGTCAGAGATTGGAGTACATCCAAGAAATAATTGACGACGAAGGCTACAATGGCTACTCTGAGATGAAGCGAAGAACTCGTGGTGTGCCGGATCAAACCAGTCAGAAGACGATTCAAAGAAGAAAAACCAAGTGGAGAGGCCTGTAGTTCGCTGCAACAACTCGCGATCTCATAAGTGTGTACTGTAAATAAGCGATTGCGCTGCAGTCTAAGTAAAGTATGGTCCGACTCTCGATAAAGTAGGCGACCACTGAAGTATCACAGATTGACGTCAGCAACATTCAGCGCATGCTGGATTGAGAGACTAAGCTAGACTACTGATTTTACACGTGTTATGGAGACATTTGGAAGGTAAGATCCCGTCTGGTCCAGGTTGTACTGTAACAAGTGACTTGTACAAAACCCAATGTTAAGAATAACTACAAATGATAACGAATTGTTAGTATTTTTCCAGCTTGTAAAGAGCGTAAATGTACCACTTACAATATGCACACCTACATATCTACTTACTCAGATAACGAATTATGCGTCATGAAACTCTGGGAACATTTTATTCTATGAGTATACCAAGGCCACCTTGGAACGCGACACTGGAAGATCCCGACAGTTCAAATTGGCATCAGAGTACTCACAGAGTGTTCGCTTGGCATTAACCTATCCAATCATAAGTTCGGTAATTTGTCACTGGATCGCATGTGAAGCGCTGCAGTCTAACGGCAAAGATTATGAGTGTTTGGAAATTCTGCTTAATCGTTGCTCTTTCTCCGCACGAGATTAGTCGAGCGGTCTGGGGCGCTGCAGTCATGGCCTGTGCGGCTGGTCCCGGTGGAGGTTCGAGTCCTCCCTCGAACATGGGTGTGTGTGTTTGTCCTTAGGATAATTTAGGTTAAGTAGTGTGTGAGCGTAGGGACTGATGACCTTAGCAGTTAAGTCCCATAAGATTTCACACACATTTGGACATTTTGCTGCTGTTTCACCAAAATTTCCACCGTTACTCAGCAGCAGTTTCGAGATTAGGAAACGCCGTACAAACATGGTAAAATCATTTTGTGTCTGCAATATGCAAAGCCTCTACTTTCATCTGTGGATCTAAAATGAATTTCCGCCGTGCAACAGAGTGTGCGCTGTTACGAAAATTCATTAGGAGAGAAAGGCGTCTGTCCACCACCGTTTTAAAAAGCACCACTCGCGCGAAACTCAGCTTTCTTTTCTCACACGATAATCACTGATTACTTAAAATTAGATATCGACAGAGCATCCCCCGTTCCCGTCATACCTCATGGCAGGCACTTCCAATGTTAAACAACAGAAGTTACAAAGTGATCCATCGTGTTTGTGTGTCGCCTATAACCGAGCGATAGCCGGCAAACCACGTAGCAAGTGACAGATATCAACTAACAAGTAGTTTTAATCGGACTGTAGATACTTTTCAGAATATGTTCGATGTGTTGCAGTGTGAATGAATGTAGCGTCGTCATACGGTACGTGTGCCTCATTCATCGTAAGCAACAGGCCTCTCTCAAAACATCAGGTTTCACGTCGTGCAAACATCTGGCTTGCGTGTAGAGACGCAGTTGGTGATTCCACTTGTTTGTTATCACTTTTTCCACGATATACCCTTCTTTCTTCTTCGGATCGCAGCGAATTCTGTTGTCTCTTCCTTTTCATTTTAACCATACTAATTTACGTCTCTTTGTCTTACGTGTCTACATAAATCCACTTCAGTATCTTGCTTTACTTTTTAAAGCATTACAAGGCGATATAAAATGGTACGAGCATGAGAGAATTTTGTTAGGGGAGACAAATGGATGATATCTGTTTGCTGAAAGAGTCTAGGGAAAGTCTGGTTTATTTGTAAATGTCTGGGTGTTTTGTGGTGTCCTTAGGTTAGTTAGGTTTAAGTAGTTCTAAGTTCTAGGATACTGATGACCATAGATTTTAAGTCCCATAGTGTTCAGAGCCATTGGAACCTTTTTTTTTTTTTTTTTTTTTTTTTTTTTTTTTTTTTTTTTTTTTTTTTTTGTAAATGAGACCGCATATAGGCGTAAAGCTTCGTGTCAGGCAGTTTTTTTTTTGGGAAATTTGCGGTACGTTCCTTTGGGACGAAACTGCTGAGATCATCGGTCCCTAGGCATACACGCCACTTAATCTAACTTACGCTAAGGACAACACACAGACGCATGCCTGAAGGAGGAATCGAACCTCTGACGGGGAGAGCCGCGCGAACGGTGACAAGGCGCCTCAGAACACGCGGCTAAACCGCGCGGCGTGTCTTCAGTCATCAAGGGTACACGACGGGCCTTTGGCTCCGAAAGCCCATATCGATGATGTTTCATTGAATGGTTCGCACGCTGCCACTTGTTGATGGCCTAGCGTTGAAATCTGCAGGAATTTTGTAACGTTTGCACGTCTGTTTCGTTGACTAATTCTCTTCGGTAGTCTTTGGTCCCGTCCTTGCTTTTGCGACCGGAAGGAAGCCGGAGTTTTGATGTTTTAATGGATTTTCGATATTCGCGGTATAGTCTTCAAATGGTCGCACAGGAAAATCCCCCCACTTCAGCGCTTCCTCGGAGATGTCGTGTCCCATCGCCCGTGCGCTGGCTATAACACAACGTCCAAATTCACTTAAATCTTGACAATCTGTAATTGTAGCAGCAGTAACATATATAACTACTGCGCCAGACACTTGTTGTGTTTCATAGGTGTTGCCGACCGCAGCGCCGTATTATGTCCGTTTACATATCTCTGTGTTTGAATACGCATGCCTATACCGGATCATAGCCAACTTAATCATAGCCAACACTTGGTTCAAGAATCATAAAAGAAGGTTGTATACCTGGAAGAATCCTGGAAATACTAAAAGGTATCAGATAGATTATATAATGGTAAGGCAGAGATTTAGGAACCAGGTTTTAAATTGTAAGACATTTTCTGGGGCAGATGTGGATTCTGACCACAATCTATTGGTTATGAACTGCAGATTGAAACTGAAGAAACTGCAAAAAGGTGGGAATTTAAGGAGATGGGACCTGGATAAACTGAAAGAACCAGAGGTTGTAGAGAGTTACAGGGAGAGCATAAGGGAACAATTGACAGGAATGGGGGAAAGAAATACAGTAGAAGAAGAATGGGTAGCTCTGAGGGATGAAGTAGTGAAGGCAGCAGAGGATCAAGTAGGTAAAAAGACGAGGGCTAATAAAAATCCTTGGGTAACAGAAGAAATATTGAATTTAATTGATGAAAGGAGAAAATATAAAACTGCAGCAAATGAAGCAGGCAAAAAGGAATACAAACGTCTCAAAAATGATATCGACAGGAAGTGCAAAATGGCTAAGCAGGGATGGCTAGAGGACAAATGTAAGGATGTAGAGGCTTGTCTCACTAGGGGTAAGATAGATACTGCCTACAGGAAAATTAAAGAGACCTTTGGAGAGAAGAGAACCACTTGTATGAATATCAAGAGCTCAGATGGAAACCCAGTTCTAAGCAAAGAAGGGAAGGCAGAAAGGTGGAAGGAGTATATAGAGGGTTTATACAAGGGCGATGTACTTGAGGACAATATTATGGAAATGGAAGAGGATGTAGATGAAGACGAAATGGGAGATAAGATACTGCGTGAAGAGTTTGACAGAGCACTGAAAGACCTGAGTCGAAACAAGGCCCCTGGAGTAGACAACATTCCATTTGAACTACTGATGGCCTCGGGAGAGCCAGTCATGACAAAATTCTACCATCTGGTGAGCACGATGTATGAGACAGGCGAAATACCCTCAGACTTCAAGAAGAATATAATAATTCCAATCCCAAAGAAAGCAGGTGTTGACAGACGTGAAAATTACCGAACTATCAGTTTAATAAATCACAACTGCAAAATACTAACGCGAATTCTATACAGACGAATGGAAAAACTGGTAGAAGCCGACCTCGGGGAAGATCAGTTTGGATTCCGTAGAAATGTTGGAACACGTGAGGCAATACTGACCTTACGACTTATCTTAGAAGAAAGATTAAGAAAAGGCAAACCTACGTTTCTAGCATTTGTAGACTTGGAGAAAGCTTTTGACAATGTTAACTGGAATACTCTCTTTCAAATTCTGAAGGTGGCAGGGGTAAAATACAGGGAGCGAAAGGCTATTTACAGTTTGTACAGAAAGCAGATGGCAGTTATAAGAGTCGAGGGGCATGAAAGGGAAGCAGTGGTTGGGAAAGGAGTAAGACAGGGTTGTAGCCTCTCCCCGATGTTATTCAATCTGTATATTGAGCAAGCAGTAAAGGAAACAAAAGAAAAATTCGGAGTAGGTATTAAAATCCATGGAGAAGAAATAAAAACTTTGAGGTTCGCCGATGACATTGTAATTCTGTCAGAGACAGCAAAGGACTTGGAAGACAGTTGAACGGAATGGACAGTGTCTTGAAAGGAGGATATAAGATGAACATCAACAAAAGCAAAACGAGGATAATGGAATGTAGTCAAATTAAGTCGGGTGATGCTGAGGGAATTAGATTAGGAAATGAGACACTTAAAGTAGTAAAGGAGTTTTGCTATTTAGGGAGTAAAATAACCAATGATGGTCGAAGTAGAGAGGATATAAAATGTAGACTGGCAATGGCAAGGAAAGCGTTTCTCAAGAAGAGGAATTTGTTAACTTCGAGTATAGATTTAAGTGTCAGGAAGTCGTTTCTGAAAGTATTTGTATGGAGTGTAGCCATGTATGGAAGTGAAACATGGACGATAACTAGTTTGGACAAGAAGAGAATAGAAGCTTTCAAAATGTGGTGCTACAGAAGAATGCTGAAGATAAGGTGGGTAGATCACGTAACTAATGAGGAGGTATTGAATAGGATTGGGGAGAAGAGAAGTTTGTGGCACAACTTGACTAGAAGAAAGGATCGGTTGGTAGGACATGTTTTGAGGCATCAAGGGATCACAAATTTAGCATTGGAGGGCAGTGTGGAGGGTAAAAATCGTAGAGGGAGACCAAGAGATGACTACACTAAGCAGATTCAGAAGGATTTAGGTTGCAGTAGATACTGGGAGATGAAGAAGCTTGCACAGGATAGAGTAGCATGGACAGCTGCATCAAACCAGTCTCAGGACTGAGGACCACAACAACAACATACCGGATTCTTTGGCACTTCAGTGTAGATGAAGAAGTAGTCGAAGATGCATATTTGCTTCCATTTGCCCTATACAAGACGCCTCCCTGCGAGCTCATCCTCCCTGTTTAAGCACTTCTACTTCACGTGTGTCATCAGCAGTACCACGATCATAGACATGTAATTTCGTGTTTCGTATTCTACTTTCTTAAGTTGTGGATGAGTTGTTTCACGATATTATTCAGTTTACCATGCTTGTTTTTTTTTTTTTGTTACTTTCTTTTACATATGCCTCATCCCATTATACAGTAGCCTTGTTGGTCGAAAACAACAGAAATTCGACTGCTGTTCGTATTTGTTCAGAATTAATACTGATGTTGCACAACAGAACAACCCCGTTGGAGATGACAGATAATTTCTAAGTTCACCGGCTGAATATTGTGTCATCAGTGTGGCCAGTTTGTCAACAACCGCGACATGTTTTGTAAGCGAGTGCGCTTGACGACCAGTCCGGGAGAAACAGCAAGGTCAATAAAGAAGCGTGTGTGTGAGTGCGAATGAGCCAGCAGGAAGTGTGCGACAGAGGTAGCGGTAGATGATCACCATTGTACGGCCGTAACGTTATCCAAGAACCACGATTCGCTTTGCAATTTCACTCACTGTGGGTTTGTCAAGGGGGCTAATATACCAAAACGAATTCTTAGGCAAACGCAGCAGTGGGAGATATGCTGATGGTAAGGAATAAAGGAGAACGGTTCCATCATAGCGAATGTCGTCTAAAAGCAAACCCTTTCTCCACCCTTAATAAATACAGCATATGGATCGTCTGCGTCTACCTCGTTTGCACTCAATTCTCTGATTAGTGTTACCTAACAGTTTGTGCAGAAATATTCCACTTATGCGATACGTCTCCGCTACACTGTTAGACGAGAATTACTGCATCTTCGTGAGCTGACAGGAGGCATCTTCGAGAATGGAAAGCGAACTGCCACTTAGGACGCTATCTCCACGACACCGAGCTGCGGCAGGAGTTGCTCTGACGTTTCAGCGTCAGACCCGCCACCAGCTTGCTGAAGGGCTACTCAGGATCGGTGAACATCACGATGACGAGATGTGCAGTAGTGCGATAATCACAACAACCGACTAATCGGCTTCATGAAGTGCCTGGTAGGGCATTAGCGTCGGGCGTCACGGCAACCCGCAACTCCACAATGCGGTTTGGGAAGGCGAGAGAAGCTGCAGGAGGGACCGTGCACTCCCACTTCCTCCCAGAGGTCCACAGCAGGAGACAATCTCGAGGGTCCGCCCCCAGCACCTTGATGAGAATGGAAGATGCCGTCAGAATTATGAAATTACTGAATAAACATATCTTTAAAGTGATTCTTCTGTTACTGCGTTTGTTGACGCGTTCAGAGACCTACCATGACTATCCATACCAGAAGGGTCACCAGCCAGGCCTGCTGCACCTTAAACTGTAGTTTCTGAACTTGCACCACCATGTTAGATTTGCTGGATAAGAACTGAAAACTGTTTATCGGACGTTTCCAAGCCACAGGAATGCACTCACTGATTGAGATTTCCAGGGATAGTGCACTTCACTCTCGCCATCGCCTCTTCCAATCTTTTCTAAGCTTCACACGAGCTCTCCTACATGAGTTGAGGAATTAACACTCAGAGATGAAAGAATGTTGCGAAGAAACTGATTAGCTGTATACCAGAGAATTATTTCTGCAATGAGGCTTTCATTCTCCAGTGAAACTTTCTGGAAGGTTAAAACTGTGCGCCGGGACCGAAACTCAAACTTGGAACATAGCATTTCGCTAAAAGTGTGCTTACCGGCTGAGCAATGAGGACGTGACACATGACCTAACCTCACATCTGCCGGTAGCTTTGTCTTACTTTCAGAACTTCCAGACCCGGGCCAGCACTCAATTTCAGCCTCACAGACGTTCCGCAACATCGCATACTGGAATGTAAAGCCGCGACACGTCTCTTTTATGCGATTTTGTACAACTTCTGTACGCATTTGGATGCTTATCTCTAAATGAGAGTTTTGACACTTGACCCACTACTTACTTGCATGCCATATTTATGCTTGTTAAATTGCATAATTGAAACAGTTTTTAAGTAGTGTGTTATTTTCATGAAAATTATATTTTTGGAAACAGGAAAGTTGAGGCAACAAAATTATACCACTGGCATTTCGAAAGGATTATGGCATTTGAATATACTAGCTACCATGATTTTGTATAGAAATAATTTTTTTAATTTCATATTTTGGAAAAATTAAAATGTTTATCTGAAAGGCGAGAATGAGATGTTTCAATAAGGTGTGTTAATCTACAGACGAAACGTTCTTAACGTATAAAATTTTTCAGATCACACGGTTTTACGGAATCGTAAACTTAGAATATATATTCCTATTAGAACTGATTATACCCTTATCGTCAGCTCTCTGAAAACTTTAAATTTAAATGGCTCTGAGCACTATGGGACTTAAACATCTGAGGTCATCAGTCCCCTAGAACTTAGAACTACTTAAACCTAACTAATCTAAGGACGACAGGACGACACACACATCAATGCCCGAGGATCGTATCGGTCGCGCGGTTCCTTCACTGAAGTGCCTAGAAACGCTCGGCCACTCCGGCCGGCAAAAAGTTCAAATGTGTGTGAAATCTTATGGGACTTAACTGCGAAGGTCATCAGTCCCTAAGCTTACACACTACTTAACCTAAATTATCCTAAGGACGAACACACACACACCCACGCCCGAGGGAGGACTCGAACCTCCAACGTGACCAGCCGCACAGTCCATGACTGTAGCGCCCCAGACCGCTCAGCTAATCCCGCGCGGCTTTAAATTTAGTAATAAAGCTTACCAAAATACGTGAATCCAGCAAGGAAAAAAATAATAATTTAAGGAGCAGAGCTATGGGAAGTGGAGCCACTTAACTTCCCTACGTTTAAAGATTCTGGCAAGTCGTGAGCCCTGCCTGCATAGACCAGTTAGTGTGTTACGGCATATGGAAACACAAATATCACAACTCACTACCAAGCCTGATAACAGCATCCAGACGTCTCGGAATAGATATAAATTGAGATAGTGTGTGGTTTTCAGGGGAATCTAACACCACTCTGCATGCAAAATAGCGCCCAGTTCAGGTAGCAAGGAGGAGCTGTATAGTAATAGCGCAACCTTCTCTCGAAAGTACACTACTAGATAACGTAACTATTTTAATAGTGAAACAGCAATATTTCATTTACTTGATATAATTCTGGTACTTAGTTACATGGCTACCGAAATTTAGTACCCTATTACTTTTGTCAAGCCTAAGTCTAAATACTGACTGAGATAACTAAGCTGCAGTTCATTACAGTCTGTTATATAGATCTTTCCATGTTCCTGTAGTGAACTGAAAAAATAGTATTTAAAGAATAGATCTGCTTCGATATGAGTTTATCTTTGTTTGATACGCTGCTCGGTATCTCGTAGAGCTGAAAACATTAACAATATGGTTGAGGTAGAATTCTGCATGCTCCACGCCGCTGCAGCTGCTATTTGTTCTGATGCTGAAACTCGAAAAAGGATTCAGTAGGAAACTTTTGACTGGAGATCACCATGCAGTGTAGCGCTCTCCATGTGAAAGGAGAAAGTTCATAGTCGGTGTTACGACTTTGACAGAGAAAATTATTCCATATACAAAACCTCACCACAAGCAGGCTCGAACCCATGATAATTTTTCAAGGATTACAGCTGTCTAAATGCTGTCTATCCGTGGCAATAACTATATTGGTAGCTTTTCTCGTAGAAAAGTATTTTGCCTTGTTCAATGTCCTGGATTTATCCAGAGAAAACCGTTTGTCGTCTAACTGAACACTTTTACACCTTTAGGTCGCCGAAGCCCCCTGCAAACATAAGTAAAATCGTAAGTAAGTCTTCTCGTTACATACAAAGCATCAGAGATAACCTAGGATCCCTTAGTAATGAAGCTCTAGTAGGAGTTGTTATCGCTGCTAGTGACTAACTCGCTGTTGGAAACACATTCACTTACAGTTGTTGCTCGATAGACGCCGTAAACTTCATTTTAATAGTCTCTCAGGTCTGCGTCCTATATCGATACAATTTCATGTCAATACGTTTTAGCTTATGACGAATTAATAAAGTCACATCGCTTCTTTACATTCCATCCATTAAAAGGAGTTCAGTGACATGCGGATAAGGTGAGTATGGCGGCCAGGGGAAATCGGACCATTCATCCTCGTGCTCACAAAACCAATCTTTGACGATCTGTTCTGAGTGAACAGAGGCATTGTCGTATTGGAACACAGCATCGCCACTGGGGAACAAATATTGTACAATGGGATCGGCCTCATCATCCAAAATGGTCACATAATAAGTGACAGTAATGCGATCTTGCACAGTACCCCTGGAGCCAACAAAATAGAACACTACGTCTGGCCAAATCATCACCGAAGCCCAGCCATAGTCCACTCCTGAGAAGTAAACTGGGCCAGAAGTTGGAAACAATGTGCAGCAAGATCTATCCGACCTCCTGACTTAGTTCCATTGCAAACCATGAGGAATTGGTGTTGTACAAGTAAACTCAACGTTGTGGCAACTAAGACTTTCTACACTATGTTGAAAATCCTTAGAGTTTCACTAGATTAAAAACGCATAAAATGATAATGGTTACAAGACACTTGAGCACATTTCTAGGCCAGAAATTGAACAATAACCAACACATTAAAACAGCTACAGAAAGGGCATGCAAGTTACTGCCTAACCTCGCCACGAACAACACAGTAAACTATAGCTCACCCACGGCCATATAACATCATACCACCGCGCAATGTCCAAGTCGAGATTATATTTTGCTGCCAGCGTGTGGCTAAATCGACTCAGTACCGCGGCTGAACCTTGATGGTAAGGTGCGAACACAGGAGTTTGCTACTGCGGCTATCGCGGGCTTCCGGCAAGTCGTCAGTAGAAGCACTATGCATGGTGCGATGGATAAGCCCGATAGACATAATTATGAAGTATCGTGCGTCGACATATTGGCAGAAAACGGGTAGACCAGCCACAGATACCGCTCATGGGAGGAACCAGAGATCTTGAGTGAGCTCGAAACCTGAGGAGTGAATTCTTAGCAAAGAGAGGGGGACCATTAAAAGCCCCATAAATTATATGCATTGTACCCTAACAGAGGATGAAATGTGTTACTCCCAGCCGGAGCATGGTTCACTTTTTAACCGGCCATTGGCCATATCCCACACATTTTCTGCGTGTAATTCTAAGTCAGGAGGCTGATGGGGCCTGTGAGGTGAAGCGACCACGGAACGCAACTTTGCACTATGTTGGTCATGGAAAAGACGACTAGCGCACACACACACAACGACACAACATCATCACTCAGAGATCAGAATTTCTTGTCCTATCTCAACGGGTTTACATACAAAGTATCCAGAGAGCTGCATAAAGAGTACTAGCAACGACGAGAATAGAGGCAGCAACGAGCGCAGGCAACAAATAACTACAATACTAGCAAGACAGATGACAGAAGTAGCGATAGCAGATCAGACAGGGCTACAGGCGAAGACAGGCAAACATATAGTAAGGACAAAGCGTGTAGTCGTCGAAGTTTATACATGGTTTTTAATAGAATTAAGGAAAACGTGGAAGGGAGAACCCACCAGTATAACTTTCTTTTCAAACAACCTGTATATTTAACAATACATAAACTGTATTTTACAGATAATCGAAGCATTTAACCATAAAATTTTCTTTAACAAAATGAACAGATTGGCAAAATTCTTTTGTCCTTAAACCTTAAGCTGAATAATGCTTTAACCTTTCAAAAGAAATCTGAAGTGCTGTATTGTTAACAGCAAAAAATATGACAATGTTAACAAGACGGCTGGATCTGCAGCCAGCCCGTTATCGGGTGAAACAGGGGTGTTTACTACCACGCTGGACACAGTCTGTCCTATTAAATGCCATTCTGCATCACATGCAAACTATATATTCACCACTGATGGCAACAGTGATTCAATTACTCAAAACAGAAGACTGAACTTTTAATTTTAAGCTACATGTCCGTAGGTTTGGGGTTAGGATGCGCACCTGTGCTTGAAGGTTAAACCGATTAGCAAAAAATATATCAATAATAAGGCTTACTACAAAGCAAACGACCTCTTAATTTCAATCAGCAAACATGGTGCGACTGGATTCCAACCCGTCCCTTCTGACAATTTTATATTGACTACAGCCAGGGTGACTGTTGGCTGTTAATATTTTCGAAGTTAATCTGATTTTCAGCTATTAAGACCGCTCAGAGCGGACGTCTTAAAACATTACTTGTCAACAATGTTATTACAAGAGAAGTCGCTCGGCGGAAGCACAACATTCAGTTAAAATACACCAATAACGATCCGGTCTTTCACACAGGTTGTTCAGATTACAAATAATGACTGAGAAATGCAATTACAATGAAAGAATTGAACCGGTTAACCGATAAATCTAACCATAAGCTCACTATTTTGTTTAACGGCAACCTGTGTCTTAGTACAATTGTTCCAGCAGTATTTAGGATCAAGGTCTGATTAATTAGAACAGTAATGATTGGGTACAAACCAGTAAGGAAAGCCAATGTACTAGAGAGACAAATTTTCAAACAACAACTAGTGTCTTAGTACAATAATGCTGTATATATTTACGACCAAAGAGCCGACCCGGTAAAACGCTAAGGATGGGGAAAATTTTGAACATCTTGCACCATTTTACGTTCTCGAACGCTTTTTCCATGTTGACAATTTCTATGAACGTATCTTGATTTTTCTTTAGTCTTCCTTCCATTATTAACTGCAATGTCAGAATTCCCTCTCTCGTGCCTTTACCTTTCCTAAAACCAAACTGATCGTCATCTAGCGCATCCTCAAGTTTATTTTCCTTTCTTCGATATATTATTCTTCTCAGCACCTTGGATGGTTGAGCTGTTAAGAAGACTGTGCGGTAATTCTCGCACTTGTCAGCTGTTACCGTCTTCGGAACTGTGTGGATGATACTTTTCCGAAAGTCAGATGGCACGACGCCAGACTCATACAATCTACACACCAACGTGGGTAGTCGTTTTGTTGCCACTTCTGCCGATGATTTTAGGAATTCTGATGGAATGTAATCTAATCCTACTGCTTTATTTGATCTTAAGTGCTCCAAAGCTCTGCTAGACTCTGATTCTAGTACTGAATCCCCTATCTCTTGTAAATCGACTTCTATTACTTCTTCTATCACATCAGACAAATCTTCTCCCACATTGAGGCTTTCAACGTATTCATTCTACCAATCCGTTCTCTCCTCTGCATTTAACAGTGAAATTCCCGTATCACTCTTAATGTTATCACCCTTGCTTTTAATGTCCCCGAAGATTGTTTTGACTTTCCTGTATGCTGAGTCTGATCTTCCGACAATCATTTCTTATTCGATGTCTTCATGTTTTTCCTGCAGCCATTTCCTCTTAGCTTCACTGCATTTCCTGTTTATTTCATTCCACACCGACTTGTATTTCTCTATTCCTGAGCTTCCTGGAACATTTTTGTACTTACTCCTTTCATCGATCAAGTGAAGTATTTCTTCTGTTACCCATGGTTACTTCGCCGTTACCTTCTTTTTACCTATGTTTTCCTTCCCATCTTCTGTGATGGGCTTTTTTAGATATGTCTATTCTTCTTCAACTGTACTGCCTACTGAGCTATACCTTATTGATTAATCTATAGCCTTAGAGAATTTAACCGTATCTCGTCATTCCCTAGTACTTCGGTATCCCACTTCATTGTGTATCGATTCTTCCTGACTAATGTCTTAACTTCAGCGAATTCTTCATCACTACAATACTGTGATCTGAGTCTATAACTGCTCCTGGGTACACCTTACAATCCAGTATCACATTTCAGAATCTCTGTCTGACCATCAGGTAATCTAACTGAAATCTTCCTGTATCACCCGGCCTTTTCCTAGTATACCTCCTCCTCTTGTGTTTCTTGAACAGAGTATTCTCTATGACTAGTTGAAACCTGATGCAGAACTCAGTCTTTCTCCTCTCTATTCCTTGTCCCAAGCACATATTCTCATGTAACTTTTTCTTCTACTCCTTCCCCTACAACTGCAGTCCAGTTCCGCATGCCTATTACGCTTTCATCCGCCTTTACATACCGTATTACCCTTTCAATATCCTCATACTCTTTCTCTATCTCTTCATCTTTAGCTTGCGAAGTCGGCATGTATAACTGAAGTATCGTTGTCGGTGTTGGTTTGCTGTCGAATCTGATAAGAACAACTCTGACACTGAACTGTTCACTGTAACACCCTCTCTGCTCTACCTTCCTATTTATAACGAATCCTTCGCCCATCATACCATTTTCTGCTGCGTTTGATATTACCCTATACTGATCTGACCAGAAATCCTTGCCTTCTTTCCACTTCACTTCACTGATCCCTACTATGTCTACATTGAACCATTGCATTTCCCTTTTCAAGTTTTTTTAGTTTTGCTACCACGTTCAAGCATTTGACATTCCACGCCCCGACCCGTAAAACGTTATCTTATCTTTGATTATTCAATCTTTTTCTCATAGTAACCTCCTCCTTGGCAGTCTCTTCCCTGGGATCCGAATGGGAGACTATTCGGGAAGCTTTTGCCAATGGGAAGACCATCATGACATTTCTTTAGATACAGGCCGTATGTCCAGTGAATACGTGTTACGTGTCTTCAGTGCAGTGGTTTCCATTGCTTTCTGCAACCTCATGCCGTTGATCGTTGCTAATTCATCCGTCTTTGTGGGCAGTTTACCACACCTAGCACAAGAGAGTGCCCTGATCATCTGCCCGCTCTTCCACCCTCCTTGACAAGGCCATTTATACAAAGAATGTGACTTCGTATGCCGGAATTCAGTTTTAAGCACCGCCGGCGTTCGATCCCGGGACTGAAGACGTATTGATTATGTATCAGGCACGCTACCTCTACACCTATTTTTTTTCCGGCGTTCGATTCCGGGACTGAAGGCGTATTGATTATGAATCTAAGAAGCTACCTCTACACCTACTTTTTTTGTCTGGGAGGACGTCACAAAAAATCCGTTCAAGTCGATCGTTGATTCTGTGACTCAATTTTTTTATTACAGAGAGAACGCAGCCCTCTGACCGATTACACTGAGCTACCGTGCTGGCTATACCTAGGGTCGATTACAAACCAGAAAATAACAAGGTGGGCGTTCGATCCTGGGACTGAAGACGTATTGATTATGAATCAAAGACGCTACCTCTACACCTACTTTTTTTGTCTGGGAGGACGTCACAAGTATTCTGTTCAAGTCGATCGTTGATTCTGCGACTCAGTTCTTTTATTACCGAGGGAACACAGCCCTCTGACCGAATACGCTGTGCTACCGTGCTGGCTATACCTCGGGTCCATTACAAACCAGAAAACAACAAGGTGGGCGTTCGATCCCGGGACTGAAGACGTACTGATTATGTATCAATGACGCTACCTCTACACCTATTTTTTTTTCTGGCGTTCGATCCCGGGACTGAAGAAGTATTGATTGTGAATCAAAGACGCTACCCCTACACCTATTTTTTTCGTGTGGGAGGACGTCACAAGAATTCCGTTCAAGTCGATCGTTGATTCTGTGACTCAGTTCTTTTATTACAGAGAGAACGCAGCCCTTTGACCGAATACGCTGAGCTACCGTGCTGGTTACACCTTGGGTCGATTACAAACCAAAAAATAACAAGGTGGGTGTTCGATCCCGGGACTGAAGACGTATTGATTATGTATCAATGACGCTACCTCTACACCTATTTTTTTTTCTGGCGTTCGATACCGGGACTGAAGAAGTATTGATTGTGAATCAAAGACGCTACCCCTACACCTATTTTTTTCGTGTGGGAGGACGTCACAAGAATTCCGTTCAAGTCGATCGTTGATTCTGTGACTCAGTTCTTTTATTACAGAGAGAACGCAGCCCTTTGACCGAATACGCTGAGCTACCGTGCTGGCTATACCTCGGGTCGATTACAAACCAAAAAATAACAAGGTGGGCGTTCGATCCCGGGACTGAAGACGTATTGATTATGTATCAATGACGCTACCTCTACACCTATTTTTTTTTCTGGCGTTCGATACCGGGACTGAAGAAGTATTGATTGTGAATCAAAGACGCTACCCCTACACCTATTTTTTTCGTGTGGGAGGACGTCACAAGAATTCCGTTCAAGTCGATCGTTGATTCTGTGACTCAGTTCCTTTATTACAGAGAGAACGCAGCCCTTTGACCGAATACGCTGAGCTACCGTGCTGGTTACACCTTGGGTCGATTACAAACCAAAAAATAACAAGGTGGGCGGTCAATCCCGGGACTGAAGACGTATTGATTATGAATCAAAGTCGCTACCTCTACACCTATTTTTTTCCGGCGTTCGATCCTGGGACTGAAGATGTATTGATTATGAATAAAGGGCGCTACCTCTATACCTATTTATTTTGTCTGGGAGGACGTCACAAGAAATCTGTTGAAGTCGATCATTGATTCTGTGACTCAGTTCTTTTATTACAGAGAGAACGCAGCCCTCTGACCGAATACGCTGAGCTACCGTGCTGGCTACACCTCGGGTCGATTACAAACCAAAAAATAACAAGGTGGCCGTTCGATCCCGGGACTGAAGACGTACTGATTATGTATCAATGACGCTACCTCTACACCTATTTTTTTTTCTGGCGTTCGATCCCGGGACTGAAGAAGTATTGATTGTGAATCAAAGACGCTACCCCTACACCTATTTTTTTCATGTGGGAGGACGTCACAAGAATTCCGTTCAAGTCGATCGTTGATTCTGTGACTCAGTTCTTTTATTACAGAGAGAACGCAGCCCCCTGACCGAATACGCTGAGCTACCGTGCTGGCTACACCTCGGGTCGATTACAAACCAAAAAATAACAAGGTGGGCGGTCAATCCCGGGACTGAAGACGTATTGATTATGAATCAAAGTCGCTACCTCTACACCTATTTTTTTCCGGCGTTCGATCCCGGGACTGAAGATGTATTGATTATGAATAAAGGGCGCTACCTCTATACCTATTTATTTTGTCTGGGAGGACGTCACAAGAAATCTGTTGAAGTTGATCATTGATTCTGTGACTCAGTTTTTTATTACAGAGAGAACGCAGCCCTCTGACCGAATACGCTGAGCTACCGTGCTGGCTACACCTCGGGTCGATTACAAACCAAATAATAACAAGGTGGGCGGTCAATCCCGGGACTGAAGACGTATTGATTATGAATCAAAGTCGCTACCTCTACACCTATTTTTTTCCGGCGTTCGATCCCGGGACTGAAGATGTATTGATTATGAATAAAGGGCGCTACCTCTATACCTATTTATATTGTCTGGGAGGACGTCACAAGAAATCTGTTGAAGTCGATCATTGATTCTGTGACTCAGTTCTTTTATTACAGAGAGAACGCAGCCCTCTGACCGAATACGCTGAGCTACCGTGCTGGCTACACCTCGGGTCGATTACAAACCAAAAAATAACAAGGTGGGCGGTCAATCCCGGGACTGAAGACGTATTGATTATGAATCTATGTCGCTACCTCTACACCTATTTTTTTCCGGCGTTCGATCCCGGGACTGAAGATGTATTGATTATGAATAAAGGGCGCTACCTCTATACCTATTTATTTTGTCTGGGAGGACGTCACAAGAAATCTGTTGAAGTTGATCATTGATTCTGTGACTCAGTTTTTTATTACAGAGAGAACGCAGCCCTCTGACCGAATACGCTGAGCTACCGTGCTGGCTACACCTCGGGTCGATTACAAACCAAATAATAACAAGGTGGGCGGTCAATCCCGGGACTGAAGACGTATTGATTATGAATCAAAGTCGCTACCTCTACACCTATTTTTTTCCGGCGTTCGATCCCGGGACTGAAGATGTATTGATTATGAATAAAGGGCGCTACCTCTATACCTATTTATATTGTCTGGGAGGACGTCACAAGAAATCTGTTGAAGTCGATCATTGATTCTGTGACTCAGTTCTTTTATTACAGAGAGAACGCAGCCCTCTGACCGAATACGCTGAGCTACCGTGCTGGCTACACCTCGGGTCGATTACAAACCAAAAAATAACAAGGTGGGCGGTCAATCCCGGGACTGAAGACGTATTGATTATGAATCTAAGTCGCTACCTCTACACCTATTTTTTTCCGGCGTTCGATCCCGGGACTGAAGATGTATTGATTATGAATAAAGGGCGCTACCTCTATACCTATTTATATTGTCTGGGAGGACGTCACAAGAAATCTGTTGAAGTTGATCATTGATTCTGTGACTCAGTTTTTTATTACAGAGAGAACGCAGCCCTCTGACCGAATACGCTGAGCTACCGTGCTGGCTACACCTCGGGTCGATTACAAACCAAATAATAACAAGGTGGGCGGTCAATCCCGGGACTGAAGACATATTGATTATGAATCAAAGTCGCTACCTCTACACCTATTTTTTTCCGGCGTTCGATCCCGGGACTGAAGATGTATTGATTATGAATAAAGGGCGCTACCTCTATACCTATTTATATTGTCTGGGAGGACGTCACAAGAAATCTGTTGAAGTCGATCATTGATTCTGTGACTCAGTTCTTTTATTACAGAGAGAACGCAGCCCTCTGACCGAATACGCTGAGCTACCGTGCTGGCTACACCTCGGGTCGATTACAAACCAAAAAATAACAAGGTGGGCGGTCAATCCCGGGACTGAAGACGTATTGATTATGAATCAAAGTCGCTACCTCTACACCTATTTTTTTCCGGCGTTCGATCCCGGGACTGAAGATGTATTGATTATGAATAAAGGGCGCTACCTCTATACCTATTTATTTTGTCTGGGAGGACGTCACAAGAAATCTGTTGAAGTTGATCATTGATTCTGTGACTCAGTTTTTTATTACAGAGAGAACGCAGCCCTCTGACCGAATACGCTGAGCTACCGTGCTGGCTACACCTCGGGTCGATTACAAACCAAATAATAACAAGGTGGGCGGTCAATCCCGGGACTGAAGACGTATTGATTATGAATCAAAGTCGCTACCTCTACACCTATTTTTTTCCGGCGTTCGATCCCGGGACTGAAGATGTATTGATTATGAATAAAGGGCGCTACCTCTATACCTATTTATATTGTCTGGGAGGACGTCACAAGAAATCTGTTGAAGTCGATCATTGATTCTGTGACTCAGTTCTTTTATTACAGAGAGAACGCAGCCCTCTGACCGAATACGCTGAGCTACCGTGCTGGCTACACCTCGGGTCGATTACAAACCAAAAAATAACAAGGTGGGCGGTCAATCCCGGGACTGAAGACGTATTGATTATGAATCTAAGTCGCTACCTCTACACCTATTTTTTTCCGGCGTTCGATCCCGGGACTGAAGATGTATTGATTATGAATAAAGGGCGCTACCTCTATACCTATTTATTTTGTCTGGGAGGACATCACAAGAAATCTGTTGAAGTCGATCATTGATTCTGTGACTCAGTTCTTTTATTACAGAGAGAACGCAGCCCTCTGACCGAATACGCTGAGCTACCGTGCTGGCTATACCTCGGGTCGATTACAAACCAAATAATAACAAGGTGGGCGGTCAATCCCGGGACTGAAGACGTATTGATTATGAATCTAAGTCGCTACCTCTACACCTATTTTTTTCCGGCGTTCGATCCCGGGACTGAAGATGTATTGATTATGAATAAAGGGCGCTACCTCTATACCTATTTATATTGTCTGGGAGGACGTCACAAGAAATCTGTTGAAGTCGATCATTGATTCTGTGACTCAGTTCTTTTATTACAGAGAGAACGCAGCCCTCTGACCGAATACGCTGAGCTACCGTGCTGGCTACACCTCGGGTCGATTACAAACCAAATAATAACAAGGTGGGCGGTCAATCCCGGGACTGAAGACGTATTGATTATGAATCTAAGTCGCTACCTCTACACCTATTTTTTTCCGGCGTTCGATCCCGGGACTGAAGATGTATTGATTATGAATAAAGGGCGCTACCTCTATACCTATTTATATTGTCTGGGAGGACGTCACAAGAAATCTGTTGAAGTCGATCATTGATTCTGTGACTCAGTTCTTTTATTACAGAGAGAACGCAGCCCTCTGACCGAATACGCTGAGCTACCGTGCTGGCTACACCTCGGGTCGATTACAAACCAAATAATAACAAGGTGGGCGGTCAATCCCGGGACTGAAGACGTATTGATTATGAATCAAAGTCGCTACCTCTACACCTATTTTTTTCCGGCGTTCGATCCCGGGACTGAAGATGTATTGATTATGAATAAAGGGCGCTACCTCTATACCTATTTATATTGTCTGGGAGGACGTCACAAGAAATCTGTTGAAGTCGATCATTGATTCTGTGACTCAGTTCTTTTATTACAGAGAGAACGCAGCCCTCTGACCGAATACGCTGAGCTACCGTGCTGGCTACACCTCGGGTCGATTACAAACCAAATAATAACAAGGTGGGCGGTCAATCCCGGGACTGAAGACGTATTGATTATGAATCTAAGTCGCTACCTCTACACCTATTTTTTTCCGGCGTTCGATCCCGGGACTGAAGATGTATTGATTATGAATAAAGGGCGCTACCTCTATACCTATTTATTTTGTCTGGGAGGACATCACAAGAAATCTGTTGAAGTCGATCATTGATTCTGTGACTCAGTTCTTTTATTACAGAGAGAACGCAGCCCTCTGACCGAATACGCTGAGCTACCGTGCTGGCTATACCTCGGGTCGATTACAACCAGAAAATAACAAGGTGGGCGGTCAATCCCGGGACTGAAGACGTATTGATTATGAATCAAAGTCGCTACCTCTACACCTATTTTTTTCCGGCGTTCGATCCCGGGACTGAAGATGTATTGATTATGAATAAAGGGCGCTACCTCTATACCTATTTATTTTGTCTGGGAGGACGTCACAAGAAATCTGTTGAAGTTGATCATTGATTCTGTGACTCAGTTTTTTATTACAGAGAGAACGCAGCCCTCTGACCGAATACGCTGAGCTACCGTGCTGGCTACACCTCGGGTCGATTACAAACCAAATAATAACAAGGTGGGCGGTCAATCCCGGGACTGAAGACGTATTGATTATGAATCTAAGTCGCTACCTCTACACCTATTTTTTTCCGGCGTTCGATCCCGGGACTGAAGATGTATTGATTATGAATAAAGGGCGCTACCTCTATACCTATTTATATTGTCTGGGAGGACGTCACAAGAAATCTGTTGAAGTCGATCATTGATTCTGTGACTCAGTTCTTTTATTACAGAGAGAACGCAGCCCTCTGACCGAATACGCTGAGCTACCGTGCTGGCTACACCTCGGGTCGATTACAAACCAAATAATAACAAGGTGGGCGGTCAATCCCGGGACTGAAGACGTATTGATTATGAATCTAAGTCGCTACCTCTACACCTATTTTTTTCCGGCGTTCGATCCCGGGACTGAAGATGTATTGATTATGAATAAAGGGCGCTACCTCTATACCTATTTATTTTGTCTGGGAGGACATCACAAGAAATCTGTTGAAGTCGATCATTGATTCTGTGACTCAGTTCTTTTATTACAGAGAGAACGCAGCCCTCTGACCGAATACGCTGAGCTACCGTGCTGGCTACACCTCGGGTCGATTACAAACCAAATAATAACAAGGTGGGCGGTCAATCCCGGGACTGAAGACGTATTGATTATGAATCAAAGTCGCTACCTCTACACCTATTTTTTTCCGGCGTTCGATCCCGGGACTGAAGATGTATTGATTATGAATAAAGGGCGCTACCTCTATACCTATTTATTTTGTCTGGGAGGACATCACAAGAAATCTGTTGAAGTCGATCATTGATTCTGTGACTCAGTTCTTTTATTACAGAGAGAACGCAGCCCTCTGACCGAATACGCTGAGCTACCGTGCTGGCTACACCTCGGGTCGATTACAAACCAAAAAATAACAAGGTGGGCGGTCAATCCCGGGACTGAAGACGTATTGATTATGAATCTAAGTCGCTACCTCTACACCTATTTTTTTCCGGCGTTCGATCCCGGGACTGAAGATGTATTGATTATGAATAAAGGGCGCTACCTCTATACCTATTTATATTGTCTGGGAGGACGTCACAAGAAATCTGTTGAAGTCGATCATTGATTCTGTGACTCAGTTCTTTTATTACAGAGAGAACGCAGCCCTCTGACCGAATACGCTGAGCTACCGTGCTGGCTACACCTCGGGTCGATTACAAACCAAATAATAACAAGGTGGGCGGTCAATCCCGGGACTGAAGACGTATTGATTATGAATCTAAGTCGCTACCTCTACACCTATTTTTTTCCGGCGTTCGATCCCGGGACTGAAGATGTATTGATTATGAATAAAGGGCGCTACCTCTATACCTATTTATTTTGTCTGGGAGGACGTCACAAGAAATCTGTTGAAGTTGATCATTGATTCTGTGACTCAGTTTTTTATTACAGAGAGAACGCAGCCCTCTGACCGAATACGCTGAGCTACCGTGCTGGCTACACCTCGGGTCGATTACAAACCAAATAATAACAAGGTGGGCGGTCAATCCCGGGACTGAAGACGTATTGATTATGAATCTAAGTCGCTACCTCTACACCTATTTTTTTCCGGCGTTCGATCCCGGGACTGAAGATGTATTGATTATGAATAAAGGGCGCTACCTCTATACCTATTTATATTGTCTGGGAGGACGTCACAAGAAATCTGTTGAAGTCGATCATTGATTCTGTGACTCAGTTCTTTTATTACAGAGAGAACGCAGCCCTCTGACCGAATACGCTGAGCTACCGTGCTGGCTACACCTCGGGTCGATTACAAACCAAATAATAACAAGGTGGGCGGTCAATCCCGGGACTGAAGACGTATTGATTATGAATCTAAGTCGCTACCTCTACACCTATTTTTTTCCGGCGTTCGATCCCGGGACTGAAGATGTATTGTTTATGAATAAAGGGCGCTACCTCTATACCTATTTATTTTGTCTGGGAGGACATCACAAGAAATCTGTTGAAGTCGATCATTGATTCTGTGACTCAGTTCTTTTATTACAGAGAGAACGCAGCCCTCTGACCGAATACGCTGAGCTACCGTGCTGGCTACACCTCGGGTCGATTACAAACCAAATAATAACAAGGTGGGCGGTCAATCCCGGGACTGAAGACGTATTGATTATGAATCTAAGTCGCTACCTCTACACCTATTTTTTTCCGGCGTTCGATCCCGGGACTGAAGATGTATTGATTATGAATAAAGGGCGCTACCTCTATACCTATTTATTTTGTCTGGGAGGACATCACAAGAAATCTGTTGAAGTCGATCATTGATTCTGTGACTCAGTTCTTTTATTACAGAGAGAACGCAGCCCTCTGACCGAATACGCTGAGCTACCGTGCTGGCTACACCTCGGGTCGATTACAAACCAAAAAATAACAAGGTGGGCGGTCAATCCCGGGACTGAAGACGTATTGATTATGAATCTAAGTCGCTACCTCTACACCTATTTTTTTCCGGCGTTCGATCCCGGGACTGAAGATGTATTGATTATGAATAAAGGGCGCTACCTCTATACCTATTTATATTGTCTGGGAGGACGTCACAAGAAATCTGTTGAAGTCGATCACTGATTCTGTGACTCAGTTCTTTTATTACAGAGAGAACGCAGCCCTCTGACCGAATACGCTGAGCTACCGTGCTGGCTACACCTCGGGTCGATTACAAACCAAATAATAACAAGGTGGGCGGTCAATCCCGGGACTGAAGACGTATTGATTATGAATCTAAGTCGCTACCTCTACACCTATTTTTTTCCGGCGTTCGATCCCGGGACTGAAGATGTATTGATTATGAATAAAGGGCGCTACCTCTATACCTATTTATATTGTCTGGGAGGACGTCACAAGAAATCTGTTGAAGTCGATCATTGATTCTGTGACTCAGTTCTTTTATTACAGAGAGAACGCAGCCCTCTGACCGAATACGCTGAGCTACCGTGCTGGCTACACCTCGGGTCGATTACAAACCAAATAATAACAAGGTGGGCGGTCAATCCCGGGACTGAAGACGTATTGATTATGAATCAAAGTCGCTACCTCTACACCTATTTTTTTCCGGCGTTCGATCCCGGGACTGAAGATGTATTGATTATGAATAAAGGGCGCTACCTCTATACCTATTTATATTGTCTGGGAGGACGTCACAAGAAATCTGTTGAAGTCGATCATTGATTCTGTGACTCAGTTCTTTTATTACAGAGAGAACGCAGCCCTCTGACCGAATACGCTGAGCTACCGTGCTGGCTACACCTCGGGTCGATTACAAACCAAATAATAACAAGGTGGGCGGTCAATCCCGGGACTGAAGACGTATTGATTATGAATCTAAGTCGCTACCTCTACACCTATTTTTTTCCGGCGTTCGATCCCGGGACTGAAGATGTATTGATTATGAATAAAGGGCGCTACCTCTATACCTATTTATTTTGTCTGGGAGGACATCACAAGAAATCTGTTGAAGTCGATCATTGATTCTGTGACTCAGTTCTTTTATTACAGAGAGAACGCAGCCCTCTGACCGAATACGCTGAGCTACCGTGCTGGCTATACCTCGGGTCGATTACAACCAGAAAATAACAAGGTGGGCGGTCAATCCCGGGACTGAAGACGTATTGATTATGAATCAAAGTCGCTACCTCTACACCTATTTTTTTCCGGCGTTCGATCCCGGGACTGAAGATGTATTGATTATGAATAAAGGGCGCTACCTCTATACCTATTTATTTTGTCTGGGAGGACGTCACAAGAAATCTGTTGAAGTTGATCATTGATTCTGTGACTCAGTTTTTTATTACAGAGAGAACGCAGCCCTCTGACCGAATACGCTGAGCTACCGTGCTGGCTACACCTCGGGTCGATTACAAACCAAATAATAACAAGGTGGGCGGTCAATCCCGGGACTGAAGACGTATTGATTATGAATCAAAGTCGCTACCTCTACACCTATTTTTTTCCGGCGTTCGATCCCGGGACTGAAGATGTATTGATTATGACTAAAGGGCGCTACCTCTATACCTATTTATATTGTCTGGGAGGACGTCACAAGAAATCTGTTGAAGTCGATCATTGATTCTGTGACTCAGTTCTTTTATTACAGAGAGAACGCAGCCCTCTGACCGAATACGCTGAGCTACCGTGCTGGCTACACCTCGGGTCGATTACAAACCAAAAAATAACAAGGTGGGCGGTCAATCCCGGGACTGAAGACGTATTGATTATGAATCTAAGTCGCTACCTCTACACCTATTTTTTTCCGGCGTTCGATCCCGGGACTGAAGATGTATTGATTATGAATAAAGGGCGCTACCTCTATACCTATTTATTTTGTCTGGGAGGACATCACAAGAAATCTGTTGAAGTCGATCATTGATTCTGTGACTCAGTTCTTTTATTACAGAGAGAACGCAGCCCTCTGACCGAATACGCTGAGCTACCGTGCTGGCTATACCTCGGGTCGATTACAAACCAAATAATAACAAGGTGGGCGGTCAATCCCGGGACTGAAGACGTATTGATTATGAATCTAAGTCGCTACCTCTACACCTATTTTTTTCCGGCGTTCGATCCCGGGACTGAAGATGTATTGATTATGAATAAAGGGCGCTACCTCTATACCTATTTATATTGTCTGGGAGGACGTCACAAGAAATCTGTTGAAGTCGATCATTGATTCTGTGACTCAGTTCTTTTATTACAGAGAGAACGCAGCCCTCTGACCGAATACGCTGAGCTACCGTGCTGGCTATACCTCGGGTCGATTACAAACCAAATAATAACAAGGTGGGCGGTCAATCCCGGGACTGAAGACGTATTGATTATGAATCTAAGTCGCTACCTCTACACCTATTTTTTTCCGGCGTTCGATCCCGGGACTGAAGATGTATTGATTATGAATAAAGGGCGCTACCTCTATACCTATTTATATTGTCTGGGAGGACGTCACAAGAAATCTGTTGAAGTCGATCATTGATTCTGTGACTCAGTTCTTTTATTACAGAGAGAACGCAGCCCTCTGACCGAATACGCTGAGCTACCGTGCTGGCTACACCTCGGGTCGATTACAAACCAAATAATAACAAGGTGGGCGGTCAATCCCGGGACTGAAGACGTATTGATTATGAATCAAAGTCGCTACCTCTACACCTATTTTTTTCCGGCGTTCGATCCCGGGACTGAAGATGTATTGATTATGAATAAAGGGCGCTACCTCTATACCTATTTATATTGTCTGGGAGGACGTCACAAGAAATCTGTTGAAGTCGATCATTGATTCTGTGACTCAGTTCTTTTATTACAGAGAGAACGCAGCCCTCTGACCGAATACGCTGAGCTACCGTGCTGGCTACACCTCGGGTCGATTACAAACCAAATAATAACAAGGTGGGCGGTCAATCCCGGGACTGAAGACGTATTGATTATGAATCTAAGTCGCTACCTCTACACCTATTTTTTTCCGGCGTTCGATCCCGGGACTGAAGATGTATTGATTATGAATAAAGGGCGCTACCTCTATACCTATTTATTTTGTCTGGGAGGACATCACAAGAAATCTGTTGAAGTCGATCATTGATTCTGTGACTCAGTTCTTTTATTACAGAGAGAACGCAGCCCTCTGACCGAATACGCTGAGCTACCGTGCTGGCTATACCTCGGGTCGATTACAACCAGAAAATAACAAGGTGGGCGGTCAATCCCGGGACTGAAGACGTATTGATTATGAATCAAAGTCGCTACCTCTACACCTATTTTTTTCCGGCGTTCGATCCCGGGACTGAAGATGTATTGATTATGAATAAAGGGCGCTACCTCTATACCTATTTATTTTGTCTGGGAGGACGTCACAAGAAATCTGTTGAAGTCGATCATTGATTCTGTGACTCAGTTCTTTTATTACAGAGAGAACGCAGCCCTCTGACCGAATACGCTGAGCTACCGTGCTGGCTACACCTCGCGTCGATTACAAACCAGAAAATAACAAGGTGGGCGGTCAATCCCGGGACTGAAGACGTATTGATTATGAATCAAAGTCGCTACCTCTACACCTATTTTTTTCCGGCGTTCGATCCCGGGACTGAAGATGTATTGATTATGAATAAAGGGCGCTACCTCTATACCTATTTATTTTGTCTGGGAGGACGTCACAAGAAATCTGTTGAAGTCGATCATTGATTCTGTGACTCAGTTCTTTTATTACAGAGAGAACGCAGCCCTCTGACCGAATACGCTGAGCTACCGTGCTGGCTACACCTCGGGTCGATTACAACCAGAAAATAACAAGGTGGGCGGTCAATCCCGGGACTGAAGACGTATTGATTATGAATCAAAGTCGCTACCTCTACACCTATTTTTTTCCGGCGTTCGATCCCGGGACTGAAGATGTATTGATTATGAATAAAGGGCGCTACCTCTATACCTATTTATTTTGTCTGGGAGGACGTCACAAGAAATCTGTTGAAGTCGATCATTGATTCTGTGACTCAGTTCTTTTATTACAGAGAGAACGCAGCCCTCTGACCGAATACGCTGAGCTACCGTGCTGGCTACACCTCGGGTCGATTACAAACCAAAAAATAACAAGGTGGGCGGTCAATCCCGGGACTGAAGACGTATTGATTATGAATCAAAGTCACTACCTCTACACCTATTTTTTTCCGGCGTTCGATCCCGGGACTGAAGATGTATTGATTATGAATAAAGGGCGCTACCTCTATACCTATTTATTTTGTCTGGGAGGACATCACAAGAAATCTGTTGAAGTCGATCATTGATTCTGTGACTCAGTTCTTTTATTACAGAGAGAACGCAGCCCTCTGACCGAATACGCTGAGCTACCGTGCTGGCTACACCTCGGGTCGATTACAAACCAAAAAATAACAAGGTGGGCGGTCAATCCCGGGACTGAAGACGTATTGATTATGAATCAAAGTCGCTACCTCTACACCTATTTTTTTCCGGCGTTCGATCCCGGGACTGAAGATGTATTGATTATGAATAAAGGGCGCTACCTCTATACCTATTTATTTTGTCTGGGAGGACATCACAAGAAATCTGTTGAAGTCGATCATTGATTCTGTGACTCAGTTCTTTTATTACAGAGAGAACGCAGCCCTCTGACCGAATACGCTGAGCTACCGTGCTGGCTATACCTCGGGTCGATTACAACCAGAAAATAACAAGGTGGGCGGTCAATCCCGGGACTGAAGACGTATTGATTATGAATCAAAGTCGCTACCTCTACACCTATTTTTTTCCGGCGTTCGATCCCGGGACTGAAGATGTATTGATTATGAATAAAGGGCGCTACCTCTATACCTATTTATTTTGTCTGGGAGGACGTCACAAGAAATCTGTTGAAGTCGATCATTGATTCTGTGACTCAGTTCTTTTATTACAGAGAGAACGCAGCCCTCTGACCGAATACGCTGAGCTACCGTGCTGGCTACACCTCGGGTCGATTACAAACCAAAAAATAACAAGGTGGGCGGTCAATCCCGGGACTGAAGACGTATTGATTATGAATCAAAGTCGCTACCTCTACACCTTTTTTTTTCCGGCGTTCGATCCCGGGACTGAAGATGTATTGATTATGAATAAAGGGCGCTACCTCTATACCTATTTATTTTGTCTGGGAGGACATCACAAGAAATCTGTTGAAGTCGATCATTGATTCTGTGACTCAGTTCTTTTATTACAGAGAGAACGCAGCCCTCTGACCGAATACGCTGAGCTACCGTGCTGGCTATACCTCGGGTCGATTACAACCAGAAAATAACAAGGTGGGCGGTCAATCCCGGGACTGAAGACGTATTGATTATGAATCAAAGTCGCTACCTCTACACCTATTTTTTTCCGGCGTTCGATCCCGGGACTGAAGATGTATTGATTATGAATAAAGGGCGCTACCTCTATACCTATTTATTTTGTCTGCGAGGACGTCACAAGAAATCTGTTGAAGTCGATCATTGATTCTGTGACTCAGTTCTTTTATTACAGAGAGAACGCAGCCCTCTGACCGAATACGCTGAGCTACCGTGCTGGCTATACCTCGGGTCGATTACAACCAGAAAATAACAAGGTGGGCGGTCAATCCCGGGACTGAAGACGTATTGATTATGAATCAAAGTCGCTACCTCTACACCTATTTTTTTCCGGCGTTCGATCCCGGGACTGAAGATGTATTGATTATGAATAAAGGGCGCTACCTCTATACCTATTTATATTGTCTGGGAGGACGTCACAAGAAATCTGTTGAAGTCGATCATTGATTCTGTGACTCAGTTCTTTTATTACAGAGAGAACGCAGCCCTCTGACCGAATACGCTGAGCTACCGTGCTGGCTATACCTCGGGTCGATTACAACCAGAAAATAACAAGGTGGGCGGTCAATCCCGGGACTGAAGACGTATTGATTATGAATCAAAGTCGCTACCTCTACACCTATTTTTTTCCGGCGTTCGATCCCGGGACTGAAGATGTATTGATTATGAATAAAGGGCGCTACCTCTATACCTATTTATATTGTCTGGGAGGACGTCACAAGAAATCTGTTGAAGTCGATCATTGATTCTGTGACTCAGTTCTTTTATTACAGAGAGAACGCAGCCCTCTGACCGAATACGCTGAGCTACCGTGCTGGCTACACCTCGGGTCGATTACAAACCAAAAAATAACAAGGTGGGCGGTCAATCCCGGGACTGAAGACGTATTGATTATGAATCAAAGTCGCTACCTCTACACCTATTTTTTTCCGGCGTTCGATCCCGGGACTGAAGATGTATTGATTATGAATAAAGGGCGCTACCTCTATACCTATTTATTTTGTCTGGGAGGACATCACAAGAAATCTGTTGAAGTCGATCATTGATTCTGTGACTCAGTTCTTTTATTACAGAGAGAACGCAGCCCTCTGACCGAATACGCTGAGCTACCGTGCTGGCTATACCTCGGGTCGATTACAACCAGAAAATAACAAGGTGGGCGGTCAATCCCGGGACTGAAGACGTATTGATTATGAATCAAAGTCGCTACCTCTACACCTATTTTTTTCCGGCGTTCGATCCCGGGACTGAAGATGTATTGATTATGAATAAAGGGCGCTACCTCTATACCTATTTATTTTGTCTGGGAGGACGTCACAAGAAATCTGTTGAAGTCGATCATTGATTGTGTGACTCAGTTCTTTTATTACAGAGAGAACGCAGCCCTCTGACCGAATACGCTGAGCTACCGCGCTGGCTACACCTCGCGTCGATTACAAACCAGAAAATAACAAGGTGGGCGGTCAATCCCGGGACTGAAGACGTATTGATTATGAATCAAAGTCGCTACCTCTACACCTATTTTTTTCCGGCGTTCGATCCCGGGACTGAAGATGTATTGATTATGAATAAAGGGCGCTACCTCTATACCTATTTATTTTGTCTGGGAGGACGTCACAAGAAATCTGTTGAAGTCGATCATTGATTCTGTGACTCTGTTCTTTTATTACAGAGAGAACGCAGCCCTCTGACCGAATACGCTGAGCTACCGTGCTGGCTACACCTCGCGTCGATTACAACCAGAAAATAACAAGGTGGGCGGTCAATCCCGGGACTGAAGACGTATTGATTATGAATCAAAGTCGCTACCTCTACACCTATTTTTTTCCGGCGTTCGATCCCGGGACTGAAGATGTATTGATTATGAATAAAGGGCGCTACCTCTATACCTATTTATTTTGTCTGGGAGGACGTCACAAGAAATCTGTTGAAGTCGATCATTGATTCTGTGTCTCAGTTCTTTTATTACAGAGAGAACGCAGCCCCCTGACCGAATACGCTGAGCTACCGTGCTGGCTACACCTCGGGTCGATTACAAACCAGAAAATAACAAGGTGGGCGGTCAATCCCGGGACTGAAGACGTATTGATTATGAATCAAAGTCGCTACCTCTACACCTATTTTTTTCCGGCGTTCGATCCCGGGACTGAAGATGTATTGATTATGAATAAAGGGCGCTACCTCTATACCTATTTATATTGTCTGGGAGGACGTCACAAGAAATCTGTTGAAGTCGATCATTGATTCTGTGACTCAGTTCTTTTATTACAGAGAGAACGCAGCCCTCTGACCGAATACGCTGAGCTACCGTGCAGGCTATACCTCGGGTCGATTACAAACCAGAAAATAACAAGGTGGGCGGTCAATCCCGGGACTGAAGACGTATTGATTATGAATCAAAGTCGCTACCTCTACACCTATTTTTTTCCGGCGTTCGATCCCGGGACTGAAGATGTATTGATTATGAATAAAGGGCGCTACCTCTATACCTATTTATTTTGTCTGGGAGGACGTCACAAGAAATCTGTTGAAGTCGATCATTGATTCTGTGACTCAGTTCTTTTATTACAGAGAGAACGCAGCCCCCTGACCGAATACGCTGAGCTACCGTGCTGGCTACACCTCGGGTCGATTACAAACCAGAAAATAACAAGGTGGGCGTCAATCCCGGGACTGAAGACGTATTGATTATGAATCAAAGTCGCTACCTCTACACCTATTTCTTTCCGGCGTTCGATCCCGGGACTGAAGATGTATTGATTATGAATAAAGGGCGCTACCTCTATACCTATTTATTTTGTCTGGGAGGACGTCACAAGAAATCTGTTGAAGTCGATCATTGATTCTGTGACTCAGTTCTTTTATTACAGAGAGAACGCAGCCCTCTGACCGAATACGCTGAGCTACCGTGCAGGCTATACCTCGGGTCGATTACAAACTAGAAAATAACAAGGTGGGCGGTCAATCCCGGGACTGAAGACGTATTGATTATGAATCAAAGTCGCTACCTCTACACCTATTTTTTTCCGGCGTTCGATCCCGGGACTGAAGATGTATTGATTATGAATAAAGGGCGCTACCTCTATACCTATTTATTTTGTCTGGGAGGACGTCACAAGAAATCTGTTGAAGTCGATCATTGATTCTGTGACTCAGTTCTTTTATTACAGAGAGAACGCAGCCCCCTGACCGAATACGCTGAGCTACCGTGCTGGCTACACCTCGGGTCGATTACAAACCAGAAAATAACAAGGTGGGCGTCAATCCCGGGACTGAAGACGTATTGATTATGAATCAAAGTCGCTACCTCTACACCTATTTTTTTCCGGCGTTCGATCCCGGGACTGAAGATGTATTGATTATGAATAAAGGGCGCTACCTCTATACCTATTTATTTTGTCTGGGAGGACGTCACAAGAAATCTGTTGAAGTCGATCATTGATTCTGTGACTCAGTTCTTTTATTACAGAGAGAACGCAGCCCCCTGACCGAATACGCTGAGCTACCGTGCTGGCTACACCTCGGGTCGATTACAAACCAGAAAATAACAAGGTGGGCGTCAATCCCGGGACTGAAGACGTATTGATTATGAATCAAAGTCGCTACCTCTACACCTATTTTTTTCCGGCGTTCGATCCCGGGACTGAAGATGTATTGATTGTGAATCAAAGACGCAACCCCTACACCTATATTTTTCGTGTGGGAGGACGTCACAAGAATTCCGTTCAAGTCGATCGTTGATTCTGTGACTCAGTTCTTTTATTACAGAGAGAACGCAGCCCCCTGACCGAATACGCAGAGCTACCGTGCTGGCTATACCTCGGGTCGATTACAAACCAGAAAATAACAAGGTGGGCGGTCAATCCCGGGACTGAAGACGTATTGATTATGAATCAAAGTCGCTACCTCTACACCTATTTTTTTCCGGCGTTCGATCCCGGGACTGAAGATGTATTGATTATGAATAAAGGGCGCTACCTCTATACCTATTTATTTTGTCTGGGAGGACGTCACAAGAAATCTGTTGAAGTCGATCATTGATTCTGTGACTCAGTTCTTTTATTACAGAGAGAACGCAGCCCTCTGACCGAATACGCTGAGCTACCGTGCTGGCTACACCTCGGGTCGATTACAAACCAAAAAATAACATGGTGGGCGGTCAATCCCGGGACTGAAGACGTATTGATTATGAATCAAAGTCGCTACCTCTACACCTATTTTTTTCCGGCGTTCGATCCCGGGACTGAAGATGTATTGATTATGAATAAAGGGCGCTACCTCTATACCTATTTACATTGTCTGGGAGGACGTCACAAGAAATCTGTTGAAGTCGATCATTGATTCTGTGACTCAGTTCTTTTATTACAGAGAGAACGCAGCCCTCTGACCGAATACGCTGAGCTACCGTGCTGGCTACACCTCGGGTCGATTACAAACCAAAAAATAACAAGGTGGGCGGTCAATCCCGGGACTGAAGACGTATTGATTATGAATCAAAGTCGCTACCTCTACACCTATTTTTTTCCGGCGTTCGATCCCGGGACTGAAGATGTATTGATTATGAATAAAGGGCGCTACCTCTATACCTATTTATATTGTCTGGGAGGACGTCACAAGAAATCTGTTGAAGTCGATCATTGATTCTGTGACTCAGTTATTTTATTACAGAGAGAACGCAGCCCTCTGACCGAATACGCTGAGCTACCGTGCTGGCTACACCTCGGGTCGATTACAAACCAAAAAATAACAAGGTGGGCGGTCAATCCCGGCACTGAAGACGTATTGATTATGAATCAAAGTCGCTACCTCTACACCTATTTTTTTCCGGCGTTCGATCCCGGGACTGAAGATGTATTGATTATGAATAAAGGGCGCTACCTCTATACCTATTTATATTGTCTGGGAGGACGTCACAAGAAATCTGTTGAAGTCGATCATTGATTCTGTGACTCAGTTTTTTATTACAGAGAGAACGCAGCCCTCTGACCGAATACGCTGAGCTACCGTGCTGGCTACACCTCGGGTCGATTACAAACCAAAAAATAACAAGGTGGGCGGTCAATCCCGGGACTGAAGACGTATTGATTATGAATCAAAGTCGCTACCTCTACTCCTATTTTTTTCCGGCGTTCGATCCCGGGACTGAAGATGTATTGATTATGAATAAAGGGCGCTACCTCTATACCTATTTATTTTGTCTGGGAGGACGTCACAAGAAATCTGTTGAAGTCGATCATTGATTCTGTGACTCAGTTCTTTTATTACAGAGAGAACGCAGCCCTCTGACCGAATACGCTGAGCTACCGTGCTGGCTACACCTCGCGTCGATTACAAACCAGAAAATAACAAGGTGGGCATTCGATCCCGGGACTGAAGATGTATTGATTATGAATAAAGGGCGCTACCTCTATACCTATTTATTTTGTCTGGGAGGACGTCACAAGAAATCTGTTGAAGTCGATCGTTGATTCTGTGACTCAGTTCTTTTATTACAGAGAGAACGCAGCCCTCTGACCGAATACGCTGAGCTACCGTGCTGGCTACACCTCGGGTCGATTACAAACCAAAAAATAACAAGGTGGGCGGTCAATCCCGGGACTGAAGACGTATTGATTATGAATCAAAGTCGATACCTCTACACCTATTTTTTTCCGGCGTTCGATCCCGGGAATGAAGATGTATTGATTATGAATAAAGGGCGCTACCTCTATACCTACTTATTTTGTCTGGGAGGACGTCACAAGAAATCTGTTGAAGTCGTTCATTGATTCTGTGACTCAGTTCTTTTATTACAGAGAGAACGCAGCCCTCTGACCGAATACGCTGAGCTACCGTGCTGGCTACACCTCGCGTCGATTACAAACCAGAAAATAACAAGGTGGGCGTTCGATCCCGGGACTGAAGATGTATTGATTATGAATAAAGGGCGCTAACTCTATACCTATTTATATTGTCTGGGAGGATGTCACAAGAAATCTGTTGAAGTCGATCATTGATTCTGTGACTCAGTTCTTTTATTACAGAGAGAACGCAGCCCTCTGACCGAATACGCTGAGCTACCGTGCTGGCTACACCTCGCGTCGATTACAAACCAGAAAATAACAAGGTGGGCATTCGATCCCGGGACTGAAGATGTATTGATTATGAATAAAGGGCGCTACCTCTATACCTATTTATTTTGTCTGGGAGGACGTCACAAGAAATCTGTTGAAGTCGATCGTTGATTCTGTGACTCAGTTCTTTTATTACAGAGAGAACGCAGCCCTCTGACCGAATACGCTGAGCTACCGTGCTGGCTACACCTCGGGTCGATTACAAACCAAAAAATAACAAGGTGGGCGGTCAATCCCGGGACTGAAGACGTATTGATTATGAATCAAAGTCGATACCTCTACACCTATTTTTTTCCGGCGTTCGATCCCGGGAATGAAGATGTATTGATTATGAATAAAGGGCGCTACCTCTATACCTATTTATTTTGTCTGGGAGGACGTCACAAGAAATCTGTTGAAGTCGTTCATTGATTCTGTGACTCAGTTCTTTTATTACAGAGAGAACGCAGCCCTCTGACCGAATACGCTGAGCTACCGTGCTGGCTACACCTCGCGTCGATTACAAACCAGAAAATAACAAGGTGGGCGTTCGATCCCGGGACTGAAGATGTATTGATTATGAATAAAGGGCGCTAACTCTATACCTATTTATATTGTCTGGGAGGATGTCACAAGAAATCTGTTGAAGTCGATCATTGATTCTGTGACTCAGTTCTTTTATTACAGAGAGAACGCAGCCCTCTGACCGAATACGCTGAGCTACCGTGCTGGCTACACCTCGGGTCGATTACAAACCAAAAAATAACAAGGTGGGCGGTCAATCCCGGGACTGAAGGCGTATTGATTATGAATCAAAGTCGCTACCTCTACACCTATTTTTTTCCGGCGTTCGATCCCGGGAATGAAGATGTATTGATTATGAATAAAGGGCGCTACCTCTATACCTATTTATATTGTCTGGGAGGACGTCACAAGAAATCTGTTGAAGTCGATCATTGATTCTGTGACTCAGTTCTTTTATTACAGAGAGAACGCAGCCCTCTGACCGAATACGCTGAGCTACCGTGCTGGCTACACCTCGGGTCGATTACAAACCAAAAAATAACAAGGTGGGCGGTCAATCCCGGGACTGAAGACGTATTGATTATGAATCAAAGTCGCTTCCTCTACACCTATTTTTTTCCGGCGTTCGATCCCGGGACTGAAGATGTATTGATTATGAATAAAGGGCGCTACCTCTATACCTATTTATATTGTCTGGGAGGACGTCACAAGAAATCTGTTGAAGTCGTTCATTGATTCTGTGACTCAGTTCTTTTATTACAGAGAGAACGCAGCCCTCTGACCGAATACGCTGAGCTACCGTGCTGGCTACACCTCGGGTCGATTACAAACCAAAAAATAACAAGGTGGGCGGTCAATCCCGGGACTGAAGACGTATTGATTATGAATCAAAGTCGATACCTCTACACCTATTTTTTTCCGGCGTTCGATCCCGGGAATGAAGATGTATTGATTATGAATAAAGGGCGCTACCTCTATACCTATTTATTTTGTCTGGGAGGACGTCACAAGAAATCTGTTGAAGTCGTTCATTGATTCTGTGACTCAGTTCTTTTATTACAGAGAGAACGCAGCCCTCTGACCGAATACGCTGAGCTACCGTGCTGGCTACACCTCGGGTCGATTACAAACCAAAAAATAACAAGGTGGGCGGTCAATCCCGGGACTGAAGACGTATTGATTATGAATCAAAGTCGATACCTCTACACCTATTTTTTTCCGGCGTTCGATCCCGGGAATGAAGATGTATTGATTATGAATAAAGGGCGCTACCTCTATACCTATTTATTTTGTCTGGGAGGACGTCACAAGAAATCTGTTGAAGTCGTTCATTGATTCTGTGACTCAGTTCTTTTATTACAGAGAGAACGCAGCCCTCTGACCGAATACGCTGAGCTACCGTGCTGGCTACACCTCGCGTCGATTACAAACCAGAAAATAACAAGGTGGGCGTTCGATCCCGGGACTGAAGATGTATTGATTATGAATAAAGGGCGCTAACTCTATACCTATTTATATTGTCTGGGAGGATGTCACAAGAAATCTGTTGAAGTCGATCATTGATTCTGTGACTCAGTTCTTTTATTACAGAGAGAACGCAGCCCTCTGACCGAATACGCTGAGCTACCGTGCTGGCTACACCTCGGGTCGATTACAAACCAAAAAATAACAAGGTGGGCGGTCAATCCCGGGACTGAAGACGTATTGATTATGAATCAAAGTCGCTACCTCTACACCTATTTTTTTCCGGCGTTCGATCCCGGGACTGAAGATGTATTGATTATGAATAAAGGGCGCTACCTCTATACCTATTTATATTGTCTGGGAGGACGTCACAAGAAATCTGTTGAAGTCGTTCATTGATTCTGTGACTCAGTTCTTTTATTACAGAGAGAACGCAGCCCTCTGACCGAATACGCTGAGCTACCGTGCTGGCTACACCTCGGGTCGATTACAAACCAAAAAATAACAAGGTGGGCGGTCAATCCCGGGACTGAAGACGTATTGATTATGAATCAAAGTCGATACCTCTACACCTATTTTTTTCCGGCGTTCGATCCCGGGACTGAAGATGTATTGATTATGAATAAAGGGCGCTACCTCTATACCTATTTATATTGTCTGGGAGGACGTCACAAGAAATCTGTTGAAGTCGTTCATTGATTCTGTGACTCAGTTCTTTTATTACAGAGAGAACGCAGCCCTCTGACCGAATACGCTGAGCTACCGTGCTGGCTACACCTCGGGTCGATTACAAACCAAAAAATAACAAGGTGGGCGTTCGATCCCGGGACTGAAGATGTATTGATTATGAATAAAGGGCGCTAACTCTATACCTATTTATATTGTCTGGGAGGATGTCACCAGAAATCTGTTGAAGTCGATCATTGATTCTGTGACTCAGTTCTTTTATTACAGAGAGAACGCAGCCCTCTGACCGAATACGCTGAGCTACCGTGCTGGCTACACCTCGGGTCGATTACAAACCAAAAAATAACAAGGTGGGCGGTCAATCCCGGGACTGAAGACGTATTGATTATGAATCAAAGTCGCTACCTCTACACCTATTTTTTTCCGGCGTTCGATCCCGGGACTGATGATGTATTGATTATGAATAAAGGGCGCTACCTCTATACCTATTTATATTGTCTGGGAGGACGTCACAAGAAATCTGTTGAAGTCGATCATTGATTCTGTGACTCAGTTCTTTTATTACAGAGAGAACGCAGCCCTCTGACCGAATACGCTGAGCTACCGTGCTGGCTACACCTCGGGTCGATTACAAACCAAAAAATAACAAGGTGGGCGGTCAATCCCGGGACTGAAGACGTATTGATTATGAATCAAAGTCGCTACCTCTACACCTATTTTTTTCCGGCGTTCGATCCCGGGACTGAAGATGTATTGATTATGAATAAAGGGCGCTACCTCTATACCTATTTATATTGTCTGGGAGGACGTCACAAGAAATCTGTTGAAGTCGTTCATTGATTCTGTGACTCAGTTCTTTTATTACAGAGAGAACGCAGCCCTCTGACCGAATACGCTGAGCTACCGTGCTGGCTACACCTCGGGTCGATTACAAACCAAAAAATAACAAGGTGGGCGGTCAATCCCGGGACTGAAGACGTATTGATTATGAATCAAAGTCGATACCTCTACACCTATTTTTTTCCGGCGTTCGATCCCGGGAATGAAGATGTATTGATTATGAATAAAGGGCGCTACCTCTATACCTATTTATTTTGTCTGGGAGGACGTCACAAGAAATCTGTTGAAGTCGTTCATTGATTCTGTGACTCAGTTCTTTTATTACAGAGAGAACGCAGCCCTCTGACCGAATACGCTGAGCTACCGTGCTGGCTACACCTCGCGTCGATTACAAACCAGAAAATAACAAGGTGGGCGTTCGATCCCGGGACTGAAGATGTATTGATTATGAATAAAGGGCGCTAACTCTATACCTATTTATATTGTCTGGGAGGATGTCACAAGAAATCTGTTGAAGTCGATCATTGATTCTGTGACTCAGTTCTTTTATTACAGAGAGAACGCAGCCCTCTGACCGAATACGCTGAGCTACCGTGCTGGCTACACCTCGGGTCGATTACAAACCAAAAAATAACAAGGTGGGCGGTCAATCCCGGGACTGAAGGCGTATTGATTATGAATCAAAGTCGCTACCTCTACACCTATTTTTTTCCGGCGTTCGATCCCGGGACTGAAGATGTATTGATTATGAATAAAGGGCGCTACCTCTATACCTATTTATATTGTCTGGGAGGACGTCACAAGAAATCTGTTGAAGTCGATCATTGATTCTGTGACTCAGTTCTTTTATTACAGAGAGAACGCAGCCCTCTGACCGAATACGCTGAGCTACCGTGCTGGCTACACCTCGGGTCGATTACAAACCAAAAAATAACAAGGTGGGCGGTCAATCCCGGGACTGAAGACGTATTGATTATGAATCAAAGTCGCTACCTCTACACCTATTTTTTTCCGGCGTTCGATCCCGGGACTGAAGATGTATTGATTATGAATAAAGGGCGCTACCTCTATACCTATTTATATTGTCTGGGAGGACGTCACAAGAAATCTGTTGAAGTCGTTCATTGATTCTGTGACTCAGTTCTTTTATTACAGAGAGAACGCAGCCCTCTGACCGAATACGCTGAGCTACCGTGCTGGCTACACCTCGCGTCGATTACAAACCAGAAAATAACAAGGTGGGCGTTCGATCCCGGGACTGAAGATGTATTGATTATGAATAAAGGGCGCTAACTCTATACCTATTTATATTGTCTGGGAGGATGTCACAAGAAATCTGTTGAAGTCGATCATTGATTCTGTGACTCAGTTCTTTTATTACAGAGAGAACGCAGCCCTCTGACCGAATACGCTGAGCTACCGTGCTGGCTACACCTCGGGTCGATTACAAACCAAAAAATAACAAGGTGGGCGGTCAATCCCGGGACTGAAGGCGTATTGATTATGAATCAAAGTCGCTACCTCTACACCTATTTTTTTCCGGCGTTCGATCCCGGGACTGAAGATGTATTGATTATGAATAAAGGGCGCTACCTCTATACCTATTTATATTGTCTGGGAGGACGTCACAAGAAATCTGTTGAAGTCGTTCATTGATTCTGTGACTCAGTTCTTTTATTACAGAGAGAACGCAGCCCTCTGACCGAATACGCTGAGCTTCCGTGCTGGCTACACCTCGCGTCGATTACAAACCAGAAAATAACAAGGTGGGCGTTCGATCCCGGGACTGAAGATGTATTGATTATGAATAAAGGGCGCTACCTCTATACCTATTTATTTTGTCTGGGAGGACGTCACAAGAAATCTGTTGAAGTCGATCATTGATTCTGTGACTCAGTTCTTTTATTACAGAGAGAACGCAGCCCTCTGACCGAATACGCTGAGCTACCGTGCTGGCTACACCTCGGGTCGATTACAAACCAAAAAATAACAAGGTGGGCGGTCAATCCCGAGACTGAAGACGTATTGATTATGAATCAAAGTCGCTACCTCTACACCTATTTTTTTCCGGCGTTCGATCCCGGGACTGAAGATGTATTGATTATGAATAAAGGGCGCTACCTCTATACCTATTTATATTGTCTGGGAGGACGTCACAAGAAATCTGTTGAAGTCGATCATTGATTCTGTGACTCAGTTCTTTTATTACAGAGAGAACGCAGCCCTCTGACCGAATACGCTGAGCTACCGTGCTGGCTACACCTCGGGTCGATTACAAACCAAAAAATAACAAGGTGGGCGGTCAATCCCGGGACTGAAGACGTATTGATTATGAATCATAGTCGCTACCTCTACACCTATTTTTTTAAGGCGTTCGATCCCGGGACTGAAGATGTATTGATTATGAATAAAGGGCGCTACCTCTATACCTATTTATTTTGTCTGGGAGGACGTCACAAGAAATCTGTTGAAGTTGATCATTGATTCTGTGACTCAGTTCTTTTATTACAGAGAGAACGCAGCCCTCTGACCGAATACGCTGAGCTACCGTGCTGGCTACACCACGGGTCGATTACAAACCAGAAAATAACAAGGTGGGCGGTCAACCCCGGGACTGAAGACGTATTGATTATGAATCATAGTCGCTACCTCTACACCTATTTTTTTAAGGCGTTCGATCCCGGGACTGAAGATGTATTGATTATGAATAAAGGGCGCTACCTCTATACCTATTTATTTTGTCTGGGAGGACGTCACAAGAAATCTGTTGAAGTCGATCATTGATTCTGTGACTCAGTTCTTTTATTACAGAGAGAACGCAGCCCTCTGACCGAATACGCTGAGCTACCGTGCTGGCTACACCTCGGGTCGATTACAAACCAAAAAATAACAAGGTGGGCGGTCAATCCCGAGACTGAAGACGTATTGATTATGAATCAAAGTCGCTACCTCTACACCTATTTTTTTCCGGCGTTCGATCCCGGGACTGAAGATGTATTGATTATGAATAAAGGGCGCTACCTCTATACCTATTTATATTGTCTGGGAGGACGTCACAAGAAATCTGTTGAAGTCGATCATTGATTCTGTGACTCAGTTCTTTTATTAAAGAGAGAACGCAGCCCTCTGACCGAATACGCTGAGCTACCGTGCTGGCTACACCTCGGGTCGATTACAAACCAAAAAATAACAAGGTGGGCGGTCAATCCCGAGACTGAAGACGTATTGATTATGAATCAAAGTCGCTACCTCTACACCTATTTTTTTCCGGCGTTCGATCCCGGGACTGAAGATGTATTGATTATGAATAAAGGGCGCTACCTCTATACCTATTTATATTGTCTGGGAGGACGTCACAAGTAATCTGTTGAAGTCGATCATTGATTCTGTGACTCAGTTCTTTTATTACAGAGAGAACGCAGCCCTCTGACCGAATACGCTGAGCTACCGTGCTGGCTACACCTCGGGTCGATTACAAACCAAAAAATAACAAGGTGGGCGGTCAATCCCGGGACTGAAGACGTATTGATTATGAATCATAGTCGCTACCTCTACACCTATTTTTTTAAGGCGTTCGATCCCGGGACTGAAGATGTATTGATTATGAATAAAGGGCACTACCTCTATACCTATTTATTTTGTCTGGGAGGACGTCACAAGAAATCTGTTGAAGTCGATCATTGATTCTGTGACTCAGTTCTTTTATTACAGAGAGAACGCAGCCCTCTGACCGAATACGCTGAGCTACCGTGCTGCCTACACCACGGGTCGATTACAAACCAGAAAATAACAAGGTGGGCGGTCAACCCCGGGACTGAAGACGTATTGATTATGAATCATAGTCGCTACCTCTACACCTATTTTTTTAAGGCGTTCGATCCCGGGACTGAAGATGTATTGATTATGAATAAAGGGCGCTACCTCTATACCTATTTATATTGTCTGGGAGGACGTCACAAGAAATCTGTTGAAGTCGATCATTGATTCTGTGACTCAGTTCTTTTATTACAGAGAGAACGCAGCCCTCTGACCGAATACGCTGAGCTACCGTGCTGGCTACACCTCGGGTCGATTACAAACCAAAAAATAACAAGGTGGGCGGTCAATCCCGAGACTGAAGACGTATTGATTATGAATCAAAGTCGCTACCTCTACACCTATTTTTTTCCGGCGTTCGATCCCGGGACTGAAGATTTATTGATTATGAATAAAGGGCGCTACCTCTATACCTATTTATATTGTCTGGGAGGACGTCACAAGAAATCTGTTGAAGTCGATCATTGATTCTGTGACTCAGTTCTTTTATTACAGAGAGAACGCAGCCCTCTGACCGAATACGCTGAGCTACCGTGCTGGCTACACCTCGGGTCGATTACAAACCAAAAAATAACAAGGTGGGCGGTCAATCCCGGGACTGAAGACGTATTGATTATGAATCAAAGTCGCTACCTCTACACCTATTTTTTTCCGGCGTTCGATCCCGGGACTGAAGATGTATTGATTATGAATAAAGGGCGCTACCTCTATACCTATTTATTTTGTCTGGGAGGACGTCACAAGAAATCTGTTGAAGTCGATCGTTGATTCTGTGACTCAGTTCTTTTATTACAGAGAGAACGCAGCCCTCTGACCGAATACGCTGAGCTACCGTGCTGGCTATACCTCCGGTCGATTACAAACCAAAAAATAACAAGGTGGGCGTTCGATCCCGGGACTGAAGACGTACTGATTATGTATCAATGACGCTACCTCTACACCTATTTTTTTTTCTGGCGTTCGATCCCGGGACTGAAGAAGTATTGATTGTGAATCAAAGACGCTACCCCTACACCTATTTTTTTCGTGTGGGAGGACGTCACAAGAATTCCGTTCAAGTCGATCGTTGATTCTGTGACTCAGTTCTTTTATTACAGAGAGAACGCAGCCCTTTGACCGAATACGCTGAGCTACCGTGCTGGCTACACCTCGGGTCGATTACAAACCAAAAAATAACAAGGTGGGCGGTCAATCCCGAGACTGAAGACGTATTGATTATGAATCAAAGTCGCTACCTCTACACCTATTTTTTTCCGGCGTTCGATCCCGGGACTGAAGATGTATTGATTATGAATAAAGGGCGCTACCTCTATACCTATTTATTTTGTCTGGGAGGACGTCACAAGAAATCTGTTGAAGTCGATCGTTGATTCTGTGACTCAGTTCTTTTATTACAGAGAGAACGCAGCCCTCTGACCGAATACGCTGAGCTACCGTGCTGGCTACACCTCGGGTCGATTACAAACCAAAAAATAACAAGGTGGGCGGTCAATCCCGGGACTGAAGACGTATTGATTATGAATCAAAGTTGCTACCTCTACACCTATTTTTTTCCGGCGTTCGATCCCGGGACTGAAGATGTATTGATTATGAATAAAGGGCGCTACCTCTATACCTATTTATTTTGTCTGGGAGGACGTCACAAGAAATCTGTTGAAGTCGATCGTTGATTCTGTGACTCAGTTCTTTTATTACAGAGAGAACGCAGCCCTCTGACCGAATACGCTGAGCTACCGTGCTGGCTATACCTCCGGTCGATTACAAACCAAAAAATAACAAGGTGGGCGTTCGATCCCGGGACTGAAGACGTACTGATTATGTATCAATGACGCTACCTCTACACCTATTTTTTTTTCTGGCGTTCGATCCCGGGACTGAAGAAGTATTGATTGTGAATCAAAGACGCTACCCCTACACCTATTTTTTTCGTGTGGGAGGACGTCACAAGAATTCCGTTCAAGTCGATCGTTGATTCTGTGACTCAGTTCTTTTATTACAGAGAGAACGCAGCCCTTTGACCGAATACGCTGAGCTACCGTGCTGGCTATACCTCGGGTCGATTACAAACCAAAAAATAACAAGGTGGGCGTTCGATCCCGGGACTGAAGACGTACTGATTATGTATCAATGACGCTACCTCTACACCTATTTTTTTTTCTGGCGTTCGATCCCGGGACTGAAGAAGTACTGATTGTGAATCAAAGACGCTACCCCTACACCTATTTTTTTCGTGTGGGAGGACGTGACAAGAAATCTGTTGAAGTCGATCATTGATTCTGTGACTCAGTTCTTTTATTACAGAGAGAACGCAGCCCTCTGACCGAATACGCTGAGCTACCGTGCTGGCTACACCTCGCGTCGATTACAAACCAGAAAATAACAAGGTGGGCGTTCGATCCCGGGACTGAAGATGTATTGATTATGAATAAAGGGCGCTACCTCTATACCTATTTATATTGTCTGGGAGGACGTCACAAGAAATCTGTTGAAGTCGATCATTGATTCTGTGACTCAGTTCTTTTATTACAGAGAGAACGCAGCCCTCTGACCGAATACGCTGAGCTACCGTGCTGGCTACACCTCGGGTCGATTACAAACCAAAAAATAACAAGGTGGGCGGTCAATCCCGGGACTGAAGACGTATTGATTATGAATCAAAGTCGCTACCTCTACACCTATTTTTTTCCGGCGTTCGATCCCGGGACTGAAGATGTATTGATTATGAATAAAGGGCGCTACCTCTATACCTATTTATTTTGTCTGGGAGGACGTCACAAGAAATCTGTTGAAGTCGATCATTGATTCTGTGACTCAGTTCTTTTATTACAGAGAGAACGCAGCCCTCTGACCGAATACGCTGAGCTACCGTGCTGGCTACACCTCGCGTCGATTACAAACCAGAAAATAACAAGGTGGGCGTTCGATCCCGGGACTGAAGATGTATTGATTATGAATAAAGGGCGCTACCTCTATACCTATTTATTTTGTCTGGGAGGACGTCACAAGAAATCTGTTGAAGTCGATCGTTGTTTCTGTGACTCAGTTCTTTTATTACAGAGAGAACGCAGCCCTCTGACCGAGTACGCTGAGCTACCGTGCTGGCTATACCTCGGGTCGATTACAAACCAAAAAATAACAAGGTGGGCGGTCAATCCCGGGACTGAAGACGTATTGATTATGAATCAAAGTCGCTACATCTACACCTATTTTTTTCCGGCGTTCGATCCCGGGACTGAAGATGTATTGATTATGAATAAAGGGCGCTACCTCTATACCTATTTATTTTGTCTGGGAGGACGTCACAAGAAATCTGTTGAAGTCGATCGTTGATTCTGTGACTCAGTTCTTTTATTACAGAGAGAACGCAGCCCTCTGACCGAATACGCTGAGCTACCGTGCTGGCTACACCTCGGGTCGATTACAAACCAAAAAATAACAAGGTGGGCGGTCAATCCCGGGACTGAAGACGTACTGATTATGTATCAATGACGCTACCTCTACACCTATTTTTTTTTCTGGCGTTCGATCCCGGGACTGAAGAAGTATTGATTATGAATAAAGGGCGCTACCTCTATACCTATTTATTTTGTCTGGGAGGACGTCACAAGAATTCTGTTGAAGTCGATCATTGATTCTGTGACTCAGTTCTTTTATTACAGAGAGAACGCAGCCCTCTGACCGAATACGCTGAGCTACCGTGCTGGTTACACCTTGGGTCGATTACAAACCAGAAAATAACAAGGTGGGCGTTCGATCCCGGGACTGAAGACGTATTGTTTATGAAGCAAAGACGCTACCTCTACACCAATTTTTTTTCTGGGATGACGTCACAAGAATTCCGTTCAAGTCGATCGTTGATTCTGTGTCTCAGTTCTTTTATTACAGAGAGAACGCAGCCCCCTGACCGAATACGCAGAGCTACCGTGCTGGCTATACCTCGGGTCGATTACAAACCAGATAATAACTAGGTGGGCGTTCGATCCCGGGACTGAAGACGTATTGTTTATGAAGCAAAGACGCTACCTCCACACCTATTTTTGTTTCGGCATTCGATCGCGGGATTTAGGACGTATTGATTATGAATCAAAGACGCTACCTCTACAACATTTTTTTTTTTTTTTTGTCTGGGAGGACGTCACAAGAATTCCGTTCAAGTCGATCGTTGATTCTGTGACTCAGTTCTTTTATTACAGAGGGAACGCACCCCTCTGACCGAATACGCTGAGCTACCGTGCTGGCTATACCTCGCGTCGATTACAAACCAGAAAATAACAAGGTGGGCGGTCAATCCCGGGACTGAAGACGTACTGATTATGAATCAAAGTCGCTACCTCTACACCTATTTTTTTCCGGCGTTCGATCCCGGGACTGAAGGTGTATTGATTATGAATCAAAGACGCTACCTCTACACCTATTTTTTTTGTCTGGGAGGACGTCACAAGTATTCTGTTCAAGTCGTTCGTTGATTCTGTGACTCAGTTCTTTTATTACCGAGGGAACACAGCCCTCTGACCGAGTACGCTGAGCTACCATGCTGGCTATACCTCGGGTCGATTACAAACCAGAAAATAACAAGGTGGGCGTTCGATCCCAGGACTGAAGACGTACTGATTATGAATCAAAGTCGCTACCTCTACACCTATTTTTTTCCGGCGTTCGATCCCGGGACTGAAGATGTATTGATTATGAATAAAGGGCGCTACCTCTATACCTATTTATTTTGTCTGGGAGGACGTCACAAGAAATCTGTTGAAGTCGATCATTGATTCTGTGACTCAGTTCTTTTATTAGAGAGAGAACGCAGCCCTCTGACCGAGTACGCTGAGCTACCGTGCTGGCTACACCTCGGGTCGATTACAAACCAGAAAATAACAAGGTGGGCGTTCGATCCCGGGACTGAAGGTGTATTGATTATGAATCAAAGACGCTACCTCTACACCTATTTTTTTTGTCTGGGAGGACGTCACAAGAAATCTGTTGAAGTCGATCGTTGATTCTGTGACTCAGTTCTTTTACTACAGAGAGAACGCAGCCCTCTGACCGAATACGCTGAGCTACCGTGCTGGTTACACCTTGGGTCGATTACAAACCAGAAAATAACAAGGTGGGCGTTCGATCCCGGGACTGAAGACGTATTGTTTATGAAGCAAAGACGCTACCTCTACACCAATTTTTTTTCTGGGATGACGTCACAAGAATTCCGTTCAAGTCGATCGTTGATTCTGTGTCTCAGTTCTTTTATTACAGAGAGAACGCAGCCCCCTGACCGAATACGCAGAGCTACCGTGCTGGCTATACCTCGGGTCGATTACAAACCAGATAATAACTAGGTGGGCGTTCAATCCCGGGACTGAAGGCGTATTGTTATGAATCAAAGACGCTACCTCCACACCTATTTTTGTTTCGGCATTCGATCGCGGGATTTAGGACGTATTGATTATGAATCAAAGACGCTACCTCTACAACATTTTTTTTTTTTTTTTGTCTGGGAGGACGTCACAAGAATTCCGTTCAAGTCGATCGTTGATTCTGTGACTCAGTTCTTTTATTACAGAGGGAACGCACCCCTCTGACCGAATACGCTGAGCTACCGTGCTGGCTATACCTCGGGTCGATTACAAACCAGAAAATAACAAGGTGGGCGTTCGATCCCGGGACTGAAGGTGTATTGATTATGAATCAAAGACGCTACCTCTACACCTATTTTTTTTGTCTGGGAGGACGTCACAAGTATTCTGTTCAAGTCGTTCGTTGATTCTGTGACTCAGTTCTTTTATTACCGAGGGAACACAGCCCTCTGACCGAGTACGCTGAGCTACCGTGCTGGCTATACCTCGGGTCGATTACAAACCAGAAAATAACAAGGTAGGCGTTCGATCCCGGGACTGAAGATGTATTGATTATGAATAAAGGGCGCTACCTCTATACCTATTTATTTTGTCTGGGAGGACGTCACAAGAAATCTGTTGAAGTCGATCGTTGATTCTGTGACTCAGTTCTTTTACTACAGAGAGAACGCAGCCCTCTGACCGAATACGCTGAGCTACCGTGCTGGTTACACCTTGGGTCGATTACAAACCAGAAAATAACAAGGTGGGCGTTCGATCCCGGGACTGAAGACGTATTGTTTATGAAGCAAAGACGCTACCTCTACACCAATTTTTTTTCTGGGATGACGTCACAAGAATTCCGTTCAAGTCGATCGTTGATTCTGTGTCTCAGTTCTTTTATTACAGAGAGAACGCAGCCCCCTGACCGAATACGCAGAGCTACCGTGCTGGCTATACCTCGGGTCGATTACAAACCAGATAATAACTAGGTGGGCGTTCAATCCCGGGACTGAAGGCGTATTGTTATGAATCAAAGACGCTACCTCCACACCTATTTTTGTTTCGGCATTCGATCGCGGGATTTAGGACGTATTGATTATGAATCAAAGACGCTACCTCTACAACATTTTTTTTTTTTTTTGTCTGGGAGGACGTCACAAGAATTCCGTTCAAGTCGATCGTTGATTCTGTGACTCAGTTCTTTTATTACAGAGGGAACGCACCCCTCTGACCGAATACGCTGAGCTACCGTGCTGGCTATACCTCGCGTCGATTACAAACCAGAAAATAACAAGGTGGGCGGTCAATCCCGGGACTGAAGACGTACTGATTATGAATCAAAGTCGCTACCTCTACACCTATTTTTTTCCGGCGTTCGATCCCGGGACTGAAGGTGTATTGATTATGAATCAAAGACGCTACCTCTACACCTATTTTTTTTGTCTGGGAGGACGTCACAAGTATTCTGTTCAAGTCGTTCGTTGATTCTGTGACTCAGTTCTTTTATTACCGAGGGAACACAGCCCTCTGACCGAGTACGCTGAGCTACCATGCTGGCTATACCTCGCGTCGATTACAAACCAGAAAATAACAAGGTAGGCGTTCGATCCCGGGACTGAAGATGTATTGATTATGAATAAAGGGCGCTACCTCTATACCTATTTATTTTGTCTGGGAGGACGTCACAAGAAATCTGTTGAAGTCGATCGTTGATTCTGTGACTCAGTTCTTTTACTACAGAGAGAACGCAGCCCTCTGACCGAATACGCTGAGCTACCGTGCTGGTTACACCTTGGGTCGATTACAAACCAGAAAATAACAAGGTGGGCGTTCGATCCCGGGACTGAAGACGTATTGTTTATGAAGCAAAGACGCTACCTCTACACCAATTTTTTTTCTGGGATGACGTCACAAGAATTCCGTTCAAGTCGATCGTTGATTCTGTGTCTCAGTTCTTTTATTACAGAGAGAACGCAGCCCCCTGACCGAATACGCAGAGCTACCGTGCTGGCTATACCTCGGGTCGATTACAAACCAGATAATAACTAGGTGGGCGTTCAATCCCGGGACTGAAGGCGTATTGTTATGAATCAAAGACGCTACCTCCACACCTATTTTTGTTTCGGCATTCGATCGCGGGATTTAGGACGTATTGATTATGAATCAAAGACGCTACCTCTACAACATTTTTTTTTTTTTTTTGTCTGGGAGGACGTCACAAGAATTCCGTTCAAGTCGATCGTTGATTCTGTGACTCAGTTCTTTTATTACAGAGGGAACGCACCCCTCTGACCGAATACGCTGAGCTACCGTGCTGGCTATACCTCGCGTCGATTACAAACCAGAAAATAACAAGGTGGGCGTTCGATCCCGGGACTGAAGGTGTATTGATTATGAATCAAAGTCGCTACCTCTACACCTATTTTTTTCCGGCGTTCGATCCCGGGACTGAAGATGTATTGATTATGAATAAAGGGCGCTACCTCTATACCTATTTATTTTGTCTGGGAGGACGTCACAAGAAATCTGTTGAAGTCGATCGTTGATTCTGTGACTCAGTTCTTTTATTACAGAGAGAACGCAGCCCTCTGACCGAATACGCTGAGCTACCGTGCTGGCTACACCTCGGGTCGATTACAAACCAAAAAATAACAAGGTGGGCGGTCAATCCCGGGACTGAAGACGTACTGATTATGTATCAATGACGCTACCTCTACACCTATTTTTTTTTCTGGCGTTCGATCCCGGGACTGAAGAAGTATTGTCTATGAATAAAGGGCTCTACCTCTATACCTATTTATTTTGTCTGGGAGGACGTCACAAGAAATCTGTTGAAGTCGATCATTGATTCTGTGACTCAGTTCTTTTATTACAGAGAGAACGCAGCCCTCTGACCGAATACGCTGAGCTACCGTGCTGGTTACACCTTGGGTCGATTACAAACCAGAAAATAACAAGGTGGGCGTTCGATCCCGGGACTGAAGACGTATTGTTTATGAAGCAAAGACGCTACCTTTACACCAATTTTTTTTCTGGGATGACGTCACAAGAATTCCGTTCAAGTCGATCGTTGATTCTGTGTCTCAGTTCTTTTATTACAGAGAGAACGCAGCCCCCTGACCGAATACGCAGAGCTACCGTGCTGGCTATACCTCGGGTCGATTACAAACCAGATAATAACTAGGTGGGCGTTCAATCCCGGGACGGAAGGCGTATTGTTATCAATCAAAGACGCTACCTCCACACCTATTTTTGTTTCGGCATTCGATCGCGGGATTTATGACGTATTGATTATGAATCAAAGACGCTACCTCTACAACATTTTTTTTTTTTTTTGTCTGGGAGGACGTCACAAGAATTCCGTTCAAGTCGATCGTTGATTCTGTGTCTCAGTTCTTTTATTACAGAGGGAACGCACCCCTCTGACCGAATACGCTGAGCTACCGTGCTGGCTATACCTCGCGTCGATTACAAACCAGAAAATAACAAGGTGGGCGTTCGATCCCGGGACTGAAGGTGTATTGATTATGAATCAAAGACGCTACCTCTACACCTATTTTTTTTGTCTGGGAGGACGTCACAAGTATTCTGTTCAAGTCGTTCGTTGATTCTGTGACTCAGTTCTTTTATTACAGAGAGAACGCAGCCCTCTGACCGAGTACGCTGAGCTACCGTGCTGGCTATACCTCGGGTCGATTACAAACCAGAAAATAACAAGGTGGGCGGTCAATCCCGGGACTGAAGACGTACTGATTATGAATCAAAGTCGCTACCTCTACACCGATTTTTTTCCGGCGTTCGATCCCGGGACTGAAGATGTATTGATTATGAATAAAGGGCGCTACCTCTATACCTATTTATTTTGTCTGGGAGGACGTCTCAAGAAATCTGTTGAAGTCGATCATTGATTCTGTGACTCAGTTCTTTTATTACAGAGAGAACGCAGCCCTCTGACCGAATACGCTGAGCTACCGTGCTGGCTATACCTCGGGTCGATTACAAACCAAAAAATAACAAGGTGGGCGTTCGATCAAGGGACTGAAGACGTACTGATTATGTATCAATGACGCTACCTCTACACCTATTTTTTTTTCTGGCGTTCGATCCCGGGACTGAAGAAGTATTGATTGTGAATCAAAGACGCTACCCCTACACCTATTTTTTTCGTGTGGGAGGACGTCACAAGATTTCCATTCAAGTCGATCGTTGATTCTGTGACTCAGTTCTTTTATTACAGAGAGAACGCAGCCCTCTGACCGAATACGCAGAGCTACCGTGCTGGCTATACCTCGGGTCGATTACAAACCAGATAATAACTAGGTGGGCGTTCAATCCCGGGACTGAAGGCGTATTGATTATGAATCAAAGACGCTACCTCTACAACATTTTTTTTTTTTTTGTCTGGGAGGACGTCACAAGAATTCCGTTCAAGTCGATCGTTGATTCTGTGTCTCAGTTCTTTTATTACAGAGAGAACGCAGCCCCCTGACCGAATACGCAGAGCTACCGTGCTGGCTATACCTCGGGTCGATTACAAACCAGAAAGTAACAAGGTGGGCGTTCGATCCCGGGACTGAAGACGTATTGTTTATGAAGCAAAGACGCTACCTCTACATCAATTTTTTGTCTGGGAGGACGTCACAAGAATTCCGTTCAAGTCGATCGTTGATTCTGTGTCTCAGTTCTTTTATTACAGAGAGAACGCAGCCCCCTGACCGAATACGCAGAGCTACCGTGCTGGCTATACCTCGGGTCGATTACAAACCAGAAAATAACAAGGTGGGCGTTCGATCCCGGGACTGAAGACGTATTGTTTATGAAGCAAAGACGCTACCTCTACACCAATTTTTTGTCTGGGAGGACGTCACAAGAATTCCGTTCAAGTCGATCGTTGATTCTGTGTCTCAGTTCTTTTATTACAGAGAGAACGCAGCCCCCTGACCGAATACGCAGAGCTACCGTGCTGGCTATACCTCGGGTCGATTACAAACCAGAAAATAACAAGGTGGGCGTTCGATCCCGGGACTGAAGACGTATTGTTTATGAAGCAAAGACGCTACCTCTACATCAATTTTTTGTCTGGGAGGACGTCACAAGAATTCCGTTCAAGTCGATCGTTGATTCTGTGTCTCAGTTCTTTTATTACAGAGAGAACGCAGCCCCCTGACCGAATACGCAGAGCTACTGTGCTGGCTATACCTCGGGTCGATTACAAACCAGATAATAACTAGGTGGGCGTTCAATCCCGGGACTGAAGGCGTATTGATTATGAATCAAAGACGCTACCTCTACAACATTTTTTTTTTTTTTTGTCTGGGAGGACGTCACAAGAATTCCGTTCAAGTCGATCGTTGATTCTGTGTCTCAGTTCTTTTATTACAGAGAGAACGCAGCCCCCTGACCGAATACGCAGAGCTACCGTGCTGGCTATACCTCGGGTCGATTACAAACCAGAAAGTAACAAGGTGGGCGTTCGATCCCGGGACTGAAGACGTATTGTTTATGAAGCAAAGACGCTACCTCTACATCAATTTTTTGTCTGGGAGGACGTCACAAGAATTCCGTTCAAGTCGATCGTTGATTCTGTGTCTCAGTTCTTTTATTACAGAGAGAACGCAGCCCCCTGACCGAATACGCAGAGCTACCGTGCTGGCTATACCTCGGGTCGATTACAAACCAGAAAGTAACAAGGTGGGCGTTCGATCCCGGGACTGAAGACGTATTGTTTATGAAGCAAAGACGCTACCTCTACATCAATTTTTTGTCTGGGAGGACGTCACAAGAATTCCGTTCAAGTCGATCGTTGATTCTGTGTCTCAGTTCTTTTATTACAGAGAGAACGCAGCCCCCTGACCGAATACGCAGAGCTACCGTGCTGGCTATACCTCGGGTCGATTACAAACCAGAAAGTAACAAGGTGGGCGTTCGATCCCGGGACTGAAGACGTATTGTTTATGAAGCAAAGACGCTACCTCTACATCAATTTTTTGTCTGGGAGGACGTCACAAGAATTCCGTTCAAGTCGATCGTTGATTCTGTGTCTCAGTTCTTTTATTACAGAGAGAACGCAGCCCCCTGACCGAATACGCAGAGCTACCGTGCTGGCTATACCTCGGGTCGATTACAAACCAGATAATAACTAGGTGGGCGTTCAATCCCGGGACTGAAGGCGTATTGATTATGAATCAAAGACGCTACCTCTACAACATTTTTTTTTTTTTGTCTGGGAGGACGTCACAAGAATTCCGTTCAAGTCGATCGTTGATTCTGTGTCTCAGTTCTTTTATTACAGAGAGAACGCAGCCCCCTGACCGAATACGCAGAGCTACCGTGCTGGCTATACCTCGGGTCGATTACAAACCAGAAAGTAACAAGGTGGGCGTTCGATCCCGGGACTGAAGACGTATTGTTTATGAAGCAAAGACGCTACCTCTACATCAATTTTTTGTCTGGGAGGACGTCACAAGAATTCCGTTCAAGTCGATCGTTGATTCTGTGTCTCAGTTCTTTTATTACAGAGAGAACGCAGCCCCCTGACCGAATACGCAGAGCTACCGTGCTGGCTATACCTCGGGTCGATTACAAACCAGAAAATAACAAGGTGGGCGTTCGATCCCGGGACTGAAGACGTATTGTTTATGAAGCAAAGACGCTACCTCTACACCAATTTTTTTTCTGTGATGACGTCACAAGAATTCCGTTCAAGTCGATCGTTGATTCTGTGTCTCAGTTCTTTTATTACAGAGAGAACGCAGCCCCCTGACCGAATACGCAGAGCTACCGTGCTGGCTATACCTCGGGTCGATTACAAACCAGATAATAACTAGGTGGGCGTTCAATCCCGGGACTGAAGGCGTATTGATTATGAATCAAAGACGCTACCTCTACAACATTTTTTTTGTTTTTTGTCTGGGAGGACGTCACAAGAATTCCGTTCAAGTCGATCGTTGATTCTGTGACTCAGTTCTTTTATTACAGAGGGAACGCACCCCTCTGACCGAATACGCTGAGCTACCGTGCTGGCTATACCTCGCGTCGATTACAAACCAGAAAATAACAAGGTGGGCGTTCGATCCCGGGACTGAAGGTGTATTGATTATGAATCAAAGACGCTACCTCTACACCTATTTTTTTTGTCTGGGAGGACGTCACAAGTATTCTGTTCAAGTCGATCGTTGATTCTGTGACTCAGTTCTTTTATTACCGAGGGAACACAGCCCTCTGACCGAGTACGCTGAGCTACCATGCTGGCTATACCTCGGGTCGATTACAAACCAGAAAATAACAAGGTGGGCGGTCAATCCCGGGACTGAAGACGTATTGATTATGAATCAAAGTCGCTACCTCTACACCTATTTTTTTCCGGCGTTCGATCCCGGGACTGAAGATGTATTGATTATGAATAAAGGGCGCTACCTCTATACCTATTTAATTTGTCTGGGAGGACGTCACAAGAATTCCGTTCAAGTCGATCGTTGATTCTGTGACTCAGTTCATTTATTACAGAGAGAATGCAGCCCTCTGACCGAATGCGCTGAGCTACCGTGCTGGCCATACCTCGGGTCGATTACAAACCAGAAAGTAACAAGGTGGGCGTTCGATCCCGGGACTGAAGACGTATAGATTATGAATCAAAGACGCTATCTCTACTCCTACTTTTTTTCCGGCGTTCGATCCCGGGACTGAAGACGTATTGGGTATGAATCAAAGACGCTACCTGTACCCCTTTTTTCCATATATTTAGTTGCGTTTGGTCTGGGAGGACGTCACAAGGATTCTGTTCAAGTCGATCATTGAACCTGTGACTCAGTTCTTTTATTAGAGAGAGAACGCAGCCCTCTGACCGAATACGCTGAGCTACCGTGCTGGCTATACTTCGGGTCGATTACAAACCAGAAAATAATAAGGTGCGCTGATCGACAATGAAACAAATCACCACGACGATTACAGAATGTTACTCCCATTTATGAGCAATCAGTTCCATGGATCCACTGTGCGTCGCAGCGGTTACTGAGTGGTGCCGTTGAAAGCCTGGCAGAAGAGAGCATCCAGACCACGAGCGGTCGTCCGTCACGAATATTGCCCAATAACCAACAGCATGTCGGCCAGCTGCTCTCAGTCTTTAATGACCTCGGTGAAGTATTCCAGTATCTTCGCCCTGCTCAGGCCCTCCTGGCGCAGCTCGTGTCTTCGGTCGCTCGGACCTCGTGCCCAACTCTGCAGCGACGCAACCGCCAATCCCCAAACTTCGTACCTCACTCTCGAGCCAGCGTACGCCATAAATATATCGACAAGCAAAGACCTTCTAGGGACACAACCCACAGATGCCAACTCTTCCTCATAGATATTGGCAGTGGGTCCGCAAGAGGGATAGTCGATAGAGGAGACTGTCCGATTATAGGGTAGATCCCTCTTATCGGATAGTAAGGTTTCTAATCAAGTAACGACTGCACTGTGTCGAAGGTGGCAGGAACTGTTAAGTATTGGTCCGCTGAGAGCCATTTTGAATTTTGCCGCAGTACGAAGCGTGCTCTCTGGTGAAGTGGTTACCTGAGTGAATTCGGATTTTGGAAATATTCTGCAGAGTTCATTATACGCGTAGACATCGACTAAATATAACTGTGTACGGTTTTATGTTATATACAGTTTGGAAGCTTATACTCTCAATTTCTGAACAGTAGTTCGAAATAATGTGTTTGCTGCCGTGTGACTAGGGTAGACCGTTCGCGGGATGTAAATCTTTCGATTTGATGCCACCTAGGCGACTTGGGCGTCGAATGTGCATGTTAATATTGTCTTTGTTGTACGCTGGACTTTCCTTTCAAGGGTGGATTCCTCTCATGGGATAGTGGGAGGGCTCTACTTATCGGATATCCGATAATTGGCTTAGTTTTTTTTTACGTACGTTATGTTTCCTTTGTAGATGTCATTGCCGGTAACAATCAAGAAAAGGAAACAATGGGACCCGCAAATAATATTAGAAGCAGTAAATGCCATTAGAGAGGAGAAATACTGGTATCTGAAAACAGCAAAAATCTACTACTTTCCCAAATCAGCCATAGAAGAATATGTAAAGAACAAAACTGAAAGTGTTTAAAGTTTGGTTAAAAAAAAAAAAACAGGAACATTTTGTCTGCTAGGAAATGACTTGGAAGAAGAAATGGTACTTTGTTGTAAAGTAATGGAAAGTAGATATTTTGGGTTACGGTCATGTGACGTAAGGCAACTTGATTTCCAATTAGCAGAGAGAAATGACATCGAACATCCGTTCGCGCTTTCAAAAGGAGCAGCGGGAAAAAAAATCGGTCTGAAATTTGAGAAAGCATCATCCCTGTCTTAGTTTAAGACGACCAGAGTCCGTCTCTTTAGCTAGAGCTAAAGCTTACTGAAAGAAGAAAGTTGATTACTATTTCGACCTTCTGGAACCTGAGCTACAAAAGATCGGTTTCGATACTGCCGAAGTGTTTAACGTAGATGAAACGGGACTAACCGTTGTTCAAAATCGACGTACAAAATTTATTAGTTTAATGGACAAATCAGGTAGGATGATTGTCATCACAAGAATGAGGATCCCTGATGACATTGGTAATTTGCATGAGTGCAGCTGACATGTTTGTTCCGCCGCTGATTGTCTTTCCTCGTGAAAATGGGAAAGCGGAATTGTTGAACGGTTGTCCTCCAGAATCAATTGCAAGCTGTCACCCCTCAGGATGGATTCATCTCCATATTTTTTCAAAATGGTTCAAGCACTTCGTGTTGTTGTTGTTGCGGTCTTCAGTCCTGAGACTGGTTTCATGCAGATCTCCATGCTATTCTGTCCTGTGCAAGCTTCTTCATCTCCCAGTACTTACTGCAACCTACATACTTCTGAGTCTGCTTAGTGTATTCATCTCTTGGTCTCCCTCTGCAATTTTTACCCTCCACTCTGCCCTCCAATGTTAAATTTGTGACCCCCTATGCCTCAGAACATGTCCTAAAAACCAGTCCCTTCTTCTTGTCAAGTTGCGCCACAAACTCCTTTGCTCCCCAATTATATTCAACACCTCCTGATTAGTTATGTGATCTACCCATTTAATCTTCAGCATTCTTCTGTAGCACCACATTTCGAAAGCCTCTATTCTCTTCTTGTGCAAATTATTTATCGTCCATGTTTCACTTCCATACATGGCTACACTCCATACAAACACTTTCAGAAACGACTTCCTGACACTTAAATCTATACTCGATGTTAACAGATCTCTTCCTCAGAAACGCTTTCCTTGCCAGTGCCAGTCTACATTTTATATCCTCTCTACTTCGACCATCATCAGTTATTTTGCTCCTCAAATTGCAAAACTACTTTACTACTTTAAGTGTCTCATTTTCTAATCTAATTCCCTCAGAATCAGCCGACTTAATTCGACTACATTCCATTATCCTCGTTTTTCTTTTGTTGATGTTCATCTTATATCCTCCTGTTCATTCCGTTCAACTGCTCTTCCAAGTTCTTTGCTGTATCTGACTGTTTACAAAACCATCTATCGACAGTCCAGTTACATTGATATTGGACGGGCATTTCACATCGTTGTGATTGAACTTGTTCGGAAACATGGTAAAGTAATCGTGCGTCTACCACCAAAGACAATACACAAACTTCAGCCATTAGATGTTGCCTTCATGGGACCGTTCAAAACATATTACAGCCAATAAATATAGTACTTGATGTCTAGCCACCCGTTTAGAGCAGTTACAGCACATCAAGTCGCGGAACTGATCGGGAAGGCGTATGCTAAGTGCGCAAGTATTGAAATTGCTATGTGTGGTTTCAAAAAATGCGGCATAGTCCCCTTTAACAGGAATGTTTTTTCAGAAACGGACTATATCCAATTGGGCGATGGGAACGAAAATAATCCTGACAATGATTCTGACCTTCTGGAGCCCAGGCAAACGGAAAAAATTGATTCACCTTTCCATGTGCGTCAACCTCCTACAGTCAACCAAACAAATGCAACAGCACCTCCCACTGGTAAAACCGCTACAGTCACAAGCTAGCCTTTCAAGAAATCGCTTGAAGAAAAGTTGCAATTACCAGGCCCAACAGAAAATATAGGCCCAAACCAGGCCCATCAAACACAAAATCAGCCAGAGTCCTGTCAGAACTTTCATCTTCGGAAAGGTCAACAGCTGCAGCATAAAAAACGCCTCCAACGAAACGGAAAAAGGAAACAAAAAGCAGCGTTACTCATCTTCCTTCTCATCAGAGGATGATTGTGCTTCTCTCGTCTCCACTGATGACGAATACAGTGTGGGTGAGGAGTGACTATATTGCAATCACACTTACAAATTGGACACGATGTGGCGAACAGTGGATCCATTGCACAAAATGTCGTCGTTGGAAACATGAATTGTGTTCTGGCATTGCAAGAAGGCATGGATATCATTTGTATGTATTCCTGTAATAAATTAAGCAAGTAATGCACGGTAAACAAATGAATAACATTTTTATTTTGTGTAAGTGAGGTTTTTGTATGTTATCTATTAAAAGTACGTAAAAGATAAAGAATGTTTCTTCTTACATCGGAATGTACTTAATGCTGACCATTGCTCGATAATTGGAACACGAATTTACATACACTGAAGTGTTCATAAATCAGATAATGTACAATTTGTGACCAAAATAATGTCAATAATGAAAACCTTGGTAAGACAAATTTTATTGGGAAGCTTGTGGCAAGTGGAAGTGTATTTTTATTTTAACATAGCGTGAAATAAAGTAAAAATAATCATAAAGAAAAGTATCCGATAATCAGGCACTCTCCCCTACTACACCTGAGCCAGTGGTGCGAGACAGAACAGTCTACTAACCCAATGGTTCCACGGCTCAGAAGTGTAACGAAAACTAGTGGGCATAAGGCATTAATATTGTATTGTACTGTATGTTAACCGGGGACCTAGAAACGACGGAGAGGCTCCGTCCTTGCCGCTGCCGCAATGGTCCACAACCACACGACGACTACCGCAGTCGACTGCACCCCTCCGCCGCCCCACACCGAACCCAGGGTTATTGCGCTGTTCAGCCACCCGTGGACCCCCCCCCCCCCCCCCAGGCAACGTCTCACACGAGACGAGTGTAGGCCCTATGTTTGCGTGGCAGAGTAATGGTGGTGTACGCGTACGACATAGTGTAACTGAGGCAGAATAAGGGGAACCTGCCCGTATCGCCCAGACAGATGGAAAACCGCCTAAAAACCATCCACAGAGAGGCCGGTTCACCGGACCTCGACACAAATCCGCCGGTCGGATTCGTGTCGGGGACCAGGCTCTCCTTCCCACCCGGAAAGCCGTGCTTTAGACCGCACGACACACCGGGTGGGGGTCCGCCGCTCGTGGTCTCGCGGTAGCGTTCTCGCTTCCCGAGCACGGGGTCCCGGGTTCGATTCCCGGCGGGGTCAGGGATTTTCACCTGCCTCGAGATGACTGGGTGTTTGTTTTGTCCTCATCATTTCATCATCATCCAGGAAAGTGGCGAAATTGGACTGAGCAAAGATTGGATAATTGTACGGGCGCTGATAACCACGCCGTTGAGCGCCCCACAAACCAAACATCATCATCATCATCACACCGGGCGGGTAGGCATTAATATGATACTGAACAGCCAGAGAAACTAGTACCCTGCTTAATATCATGTAGGGCCCCAGTGAGCACGCAGGAATTCGGCCACACGACGTGGCATGGACTTGACTAATGGCTGAAGTAGTGCTTTAGGGAACTGACAAAGTGAATCGCGCAGGTCTATCCATAAATCCATAAGAGTATGAGGTGGGGGGGGGGAGATCTCTTATGAACAGTAAGGCATCCCAGATATATTCAATATTGTGCATGTCTTAGGAGGTTGGTGGGCAGCGGATGTGTTTAAACTCAGAAGAGTGTTCCTGGAGCCATTCTGTAGCATTTCTGGACGTGTGGGTGTCGCATTATCCTGCTGTGCTGGAATTGCTCAAGTCCGTCGGAATGTACAATGGACATGAATGGATGCAGGGGATCAGACAGCATGCTTACGTACATGTCACCTGTCCGAGTACTATCTAGACGTATCAGGGGTCCCATATCACTCCAACTGAACACGCTGCACACATTACAGAACCTCCACCAGATTTAACAGTCCCCTGCTGACATGCAGGGTCCCGGGATTTATGAGGTTGTCTCCATACCATCGCCCGTTCGTCCGTTCGATACAATTTGAAACGAGACTCATCCGACAGGAAAACATGTTTCCAGTCATCAATAGTCCTATTTCGGTTCTGACGGGTCCAGGCGAGGCGTGAAGCTTTGTGTCGTGCTGTCATTGAGGGTACATGAGTGGATCTTCGTCTCCGAAAGTTCATATCGATGATGTTTCGTTGAATGGTTCGCACGCTGACACTTGTTGATGGCCTAGCATTGGAATCTGCAGCAATTTGCGGACGTGTTTCAATTCTGTCACGTTGAACGGTCCTCTTCAGTTGTCGATGGGCCTGTTCTTGCAGGATCTTTCTCCGGACGTAGCAATGTCGGAGATTTTATGTTTTAGCGAATTTCTGATGTTCGCGATACATTCGTGAAATGGTCGTGACGGAAAATCCCCACTTATTATTTGGGAGATGCTGTGTCCCATCGCTCGTGCGCGGACTATAACACCGCGTTCAAACTTACTTAAGTCTTGACGACATCTTCGCCAGACAGCTGTTGTCTCATACACGCATTGCTGGCCCCAGCGCCGAACTCTACCTGTTTACATATCTCTGTATTTGAATGCGCATGGCTATACCAGTTTCTTTGTCACTTGATTGTAGATTATAAGAGAAACGCAGCAATACAGGACAGCACACGCTGCTATGTAAACTAACCTAACTTAGATGATCACACCATCTGATAGCGAGAGATTCAAAGTATTACTGATGCACTCGCCCTCGCTTAGCGGGTAGTGGGAGATCTGATGGAGGCTGCCAGAGAAGGAGTGGCTCAATGTCCTTCTGAGGCACTCCTTCCTGGAAACCATTGGCGGTGACATTCTATAAATCTAAACTCATTTCTATATTCTGAATATATAAACTGTTAATATTAAGTAATTCCGTTCGTAACTATTTTATGTTTACAAGTATTTAATTCTGCAAGATTGCTAAACTTCGTTACAATAAGAAGACATCAAACAAGCTTCTATCCTGTCCGTGTAAAGTTTAATATTATAAAAACACGACCTGTCTTAGAAAATAGGTGGCAGGCCGTTTACATATGGCAGTGAATAAAATGTAAGAAAAAATTTTGTCCATTGTCCGGGTTTTATGGTTGCGGCACGATTTTTTCCAGTAACGAGACTTTGTGTCACTGGTAAGTGGTTTTCGAAGTCCCTGCTAGTAGGGCTCCCTTGGTTCTGTTTTGACGGAGTTCGCGAGTGCAACATTCGGTTATGCAGTTACTTTTGTAGCTGTCGTCCTCTAATTTTTCGTCACAGTTCTCTTCAATGACCGTCTGTCACGATCACTCAACACACACTCTTTCATCCACATTACGGCTTAGCGGATGATGTTTCTCCGCTTACCTTTATGTTGTATAAATCTCCGATATGGTGCCTCTTGAAACATCTCGAGTGTCTTGGTTATAGAAGTGTCCACCCTACAAGCACCTACAAGTTGTCCGCGCTCGAATTCATCTAGTTCCGACATAATGCCGGTGATTTTCACAGTGTCTGTATCTATACAGGGTGAGTCACTAACTGCTGCCACCTAGAATAACTCTGAAAGTGCCATAGTAGCTAAAAAGTTTCTGGGGCAAATGTTGCACGGGACAACGGGAGCCATATTATGACGTTGGTGTTTTGTTGCTAGGTTGGGTCAATTCAGAGATATGAAACTCCACTTGCTTTTTTTTAATGGGATGCTACTGTTTGGTACTTATTTTCTGATAGCGGCTATCGAGTCGAATCCAATGATGTGTAACAGTAAGGTCTTTGAAGCTCAACCAAGGTCAGAATGGTGGCATGAACATCCATTTACAAAGATTGTTCGAAGTGATGACCATTGGTATAAGTGCAGTGCTACAATCTTCTTATCATGGATTGAGTAGTATATCTTATCAGGCTGGCCGCGGTGGCCGTGCGGTTCTGGCGCTGCAGTCCGGAACCGCGGGACTGCTATGGTCGCAGGTTCGAATCCTGCCTCGGGCATGGGTGTGTGTGATGTCCTTAGGTTGGTTAGGTTTAAGTAGTTCTAAGTTCTAGGGGACTTATGACCTAAGATGTTGAGTCCCATAGTGCTCAGAGCCATTTGAACCATTCTTTATCACTTTGGTACTTACCGAAGCACGTTCTCTGACAATTCTCTCTCATACATAGCACAAATAGTAAATATTGGCTTAATACGGTGTATCCATCTAACGTGCTATTGACATGTAAACACCATTCGATGGTTTCGCAATACAACACTAATAGGAACGGTAAGATTAATATCGTCGAATCAAGCGAATATGACTGATGTATTCCTTCGAAGAAGAAGTCGATGTGCTTCTCATTTACGGAGAATGCCAACGAAACTCAGTGAGAGCTAGAGACTTATATCCTCAATGTAGTCACCCTAGACGTTCAGTATTTAAATATGTTTATTATAAGTTGAGAACAACTGGTTCTTTAACGTATCGGAAACATATTCGGCAAGGGAAAGTTACTAACGAGGAAACAGGAATTAGTACTCTTGCGACTGTGGTTCGAGACGCTTGTGTTAGTTCGCGTCAAATCTCAGGGGAATCTCGCTTGAGCCAGTGTAGTGTTGTTCGTGTTCTGCATCACCATAAATATCATACTTATCATATCAGTCTCCACCAAGAATTTACTGGTATGGATTGTATGCGTCGCACTGGATTCTGCCGATGGGCTCAACTTCAGATTCAAAGGGATGACACAATTATTAATTTGATTTTATTTACTGACGAGGCTACATTCAAGAACCATGGAAATGTTAATTTGCATTACTTGCATTACTGGACAACTGAAAAGCTATGTTGGCTACGGCAAGTTGTACACCAAAAGCCGGGATCGGTGAATGTATGGACTCGCATTAGTGGTTCAAGTCGTAGCCCTGCCATTATGATTTATGTTTCTGTACGTTTGCGCTAAATGGTTGAGATGAATACGAGGACGATTCCTTTGAAAGGTTCAAATGGCTCAAATGGCCCAAAGCACTACGGGACTGAACATCGGAGGTCATCAGTTCCCTAGACCTAGAGCTACTTAAGCCTAACTAACCTAAGGGCATCACACACATCCATGCCCGAAGCAGGATTCGAACCTGCGACCGTAGCAGCAGCGCGGTTCCGGACTGAAGTGCCTAAAACCGCTCTGCCACAGCGGACGGCCCTTTGAAAGGTCCTTCTACGTCGTTGAACTGTTCGAATCAATGATTCGACTGTAATGACCTCGTCGTCGACGCACCATTAATCTCCAGTTCGCCACACCTCCACAGTGACTTATGCCACTCGCGACTAGAGTGATAGGTGAGATGTTAATCCTTCCTTATGGTAAGTTAAGAGTCTGCCGGCAAAAGTAGAGGTCATTGGGAATACGTACGGATGTCGGTGCCTACAGTGGGCATTTGGAGGCAGCGTTGTTGTTTCTTCGCGGAAGAAAGGACATTCCAGATACCGTCGCTACCGAGCGGCTAAAGGTGATAGTGTTCTTGATTGTAATACGGCAAGCTTCTTCTACTCATATCGTCTCATTTTCTTAAGCTAACTTCATAGGAAACTCAAATCGCTCTCCAGTTATCAATGAACCACAAGATAGAAAAGCCTAAATAGAGTGATGATTGTGTAGTGGATGGAAGCTGTTTGTAAGATCAGCATAATAAGAATATGATCTCTCGTCCGCTGTCCAAACCTTTGGTGGAAGGTAACGAAACAAAACCTGCGAAAGACAAATGAATTACAAGCACATACTTTTCGTCGTTTATTGCTGTGTTCCAAATTTTAGAAAGTCAGTTCTGTGTGCCTTGATTACTCCACAATCAATTTACCGAATGTTACTTTTTGTCGGCAATTGCCAACAGCTGCTACGCATTTAAGGAAATGCCTGAATGGCAGCTGTCTATATTTATTTTGTTATTTCAATTGGTTTTGGTTATTAACAGTCTTCACGTTGAAGGAATTATTAGATAAATGTCACGTCAAAATGCGACTGGAAAACTTATTAATAATGCCATGTATCTCATATGAATGTAAAAAAGGGGTATCGAGCAGGAAATCGGTAGTAAAGGAGAACAGTGGAACTATGTTAAACGTAAAGGCATGGCTACAACTCGTAAATATGCTTTTACATGTAGCATATTTCATTTTCCACGTCGTCGTTCGACACTAATTAAAACCAATTCATAACGATATTAAAACAAAGTACAGGCTTTGGAACATGGTTTTCTAAAGGAAAAGATAGGGCGGAGCAGGGAAAAATTTTTAAGTGCCTTGGGTAACTCCGCGAGTGTGTTAAAGTACGTACCATCCTAACCACAGAGCTCAATGGACACAACATCATGTGAGGGACCAATGCTTCGGTCGTTTCTGAAAGCCATCCCTGTTTAATCAATCAGACTTGTAACTAGTTTCAAACTGGCGTCAATATGTTCCTATTTTGTTCGAATCCTTGTAAATCCATGTATCTACTACGTAAACAATGGTGAATCATCGTACACTGTCATATGATTTGTTCTACATTTCACAAGAAAACAGACTTGGTTTACATTCAAAAGTATTTATTTTTCGGGACTTGATTTTGATGCATTCTACGCATATGACAATTTCACCCGAGAAATCGATACTGAAAATTGATCATGAATTACACTATGCATCGTTGTTATAATCGCGTGCTTGCTCAGTTCCTGTTGGTTCCCAGAAACCTCAAAATACCGTTTTTAGCTTGGCGATAAAAGTAAAAATGACAAGGCTCACACACATGCGTGCAGTTTGGCGGTATTTGGTGTGCACGTCGCTAGATGCTCGTCATATTTAAACGTACTATATTTGCAGTTCAACCCTTCAATCCAATGGTTATAAGACGTTCTCGTGATATGTTTTGTAAACTGAAATTGTCATTTTCCTACATTTGAAGCAAGTGAGATAAATATTTTTTAACGATTCGGTTAAACAATTTACCTCTTCTACAAGCCTCAGTAGTTAGTCAGAACTGTTGTCAAATGACAGGAATTAAAACCCTAATTCTTTACGAATGTAAGTCGTTTGAGGAGTTTATTTGCCTACTTTTTGTTCATTTACTTACATTGTCCGCAGCTCGTGGTCGTGCGGTAGCGTTCTCGCTTTCCGCGCACGGGTTCCCGGGTTCGATTCCCGGCGGGGTCAGCGATTTTCTCTGCCTCGTGATGACTGGGTGTTGTGTGCTGTCCCTAGGTTAGTTAGGTTTAAGTATTTCTAAGTTCTAGGGGACTGATGACCATAGATATTAAGTCCCATAGTGCTCAGAGCCATTTTTTTACTTACATTACTTATCCTCCTGTACCTACCACTTTTGATACAAAAAAAAAAAAAAAACTTTAACTAATAACAGAAAACTACGAAATGCATCTGAGAACTAAACACAGGTTCTTTGTTCTTAACTCAAATGCCTTAGTCTCTACACCAGTGGCGCTTTCGTTAAGCAGAGTTTACCTTGTGCACACAAAAGCGGTTGTCGTTAAATTTATAAGAAACATTCTCAGATTTCAGTTTTCATCGACATCGTCAGTTTTGAGTCAACTGAGGGCAATGAACTTTAGCAGTGGTTTTCTCATATACGATGGGTATTAAGATAAAATATCTTAGTCTTTCATTTTAGCTTGTACATACATGAACTGCCAAATATGAGCCGAATCGGTTGGCAGTGTCTTAGGCCTTCTTCTTGTACGTATCCTCCATAATCATTTTCGTCTCCCCTACTGTTTATTACTCTACTTCTTTTTACAGTTAAAACCTAAGTACTCAGGTGTCAACTAACCTCATCCATCTTGTACTAAGGATCTCTTTCTGGTTAATATCTTTGTGTATACGGTACGGCAATTTTAGAATCAATGTCTGAGGAAGACGGCTATTGGTTATTAAAATAAGATTGAAATTGTCCACATTTCAAATTACCTTCTACTAAGTAAACGGTATGGTTATATAACTTAATATCCCTGGAGGTGCGGTAGTGTTCGCAACATCATCGAAGTAATAGGGTCTTTGAGAAAAGTGAAACCTCAGTGTCAGCTGCGTGACTAAACGAGCATCCATTGCCTTACGCCCTGCTGTGACCTTGCTTAAAGCATCCAACTCATCTCCTACCACAAGGCGTCATTCGACCGTGTCTTTACAGTCAGAATGGAATTCAGGCGTGATAATAGATTAAGAACGCAAGGAAGCAGCATAACTTTACTTAAATACCAGTCGACTAAAGACTCAATTAAACAGACCCAGAAATACGTGATAAATGGAGATCTTACGACTGGAATAAATATACGCAGAAATGAGAGGTAGAAGTGCCTGTATATTAAGTAGTTATTAGTGAACAAGGAGACAACGTTCGGTTAGTGAGCATAAAACTGCGGTATTCGTGCGGCCCGTGGTCCTCAGATGAATTTGATAATAATGTGCATGTAGCAGTTAACGGCCGAATCTAGAATCGTTAAGTAACGTTAAAATCTTAAAGAGCGTAGTTTTCTTGTTCAGTATCACACAGAAATACTTAGACAGTAATATTTTAAGATATGCTTAATTTTAACTGACAATGGTTGATTTGGATATGAGATAAGTAAAGATTTCCGCTTACGTCAGGGACAGATGACCAAAGAGCGCGACCATTGACGTGTCAGAGATTGTGAGACAGGGTAGATTTTATCATGTGTTTTCCAGTATTGACAACTCAAGGACGTACACCTCTCTTACTCATCACCTGCTATGGTACAAATTTTGACACGGAAGAAACATGGATTCATGAAACGCAAGCTACAGAGACGATCGTCGTGAAATGCGGAAGACGTTTGTATCAAGTAATATGAAAATAAATGATTCAAAAGGCTCTAAGCACCATGGGACTTAACATCTGACGTCATCAGTTCAATGGACTTAGAACTACGCAAACCTAACTAACCTAAGGACATCACACACATCCATGCCCGAGGCAGGATTCGAACCTGCGATCGTAGCAGCAATGCGGTTCCGGACTCAAGCGACTAGAACCGCTCAGCCACAGCGCCCGGCCAATATGAAAATAAGTTAAGGCTGTTCTAATACAATGAAATGAGTGGAAGGAAAATAACATTCGAAGCATTTAGTAAACATTTGTGAACCTGTCTCATATTGTGTAATACATTTACAAATAAGTAAAATTCCTCCGCTCACACAGACAACAAATCAACATTTTGTCACAGAAATTTGCAGTGTTGCAGCTTTGGCGTCGATGATGGTAGGATCAAACTGAAACAACGAATAGTCGACACCAAGTGTTCCAGATGGTGTTGACTGTTAACGATCAGTACTTTGGAGCCGGCGGCATATATACTGCGCCATTATTGTACCTATTCTGTTAGGGGTTCATAATATACACTCCTGGAAATTGAAATAAGAACACCGTGAATTCATTGTCCCAGGAAGGGGAACCTTTATTGACACATTCCTGGGGTCAGATACATCACATGATCACACTGACAGAACCACAGGTACATAGACACAGGCAACAGAGCATGCACAATGTCGGCACTAGTACAGTGTATATCCACCTTTCGCAGCAATGCAGGCTGCTATTTTCCCATGGAGACGATCGTAGAGATGCTGGATGTAGTCCTGTGGAACGGCTTGCCATGCCATTTCCACCTGGCGCCTCAGTTGGACCAGCGTTCGTGCTGGACGTGCAGACCGCGTGAGACGACGCTTCATCCAGTCCCAAACATGCTCAATGGGGGACAGATACGGAGATCTTGCTGGCCAGGGTAGTTGACTTACACCTTCTAGAGCACGTTGGGTGGCACGGGATACATGCGGACGTGCATTGTCCTGTTGGAACAGCAAGTTCCCTTGCCAGTCTAGGAATGGTAGAACGATGGGTTCGATGACGGTTTGGATGTACCGTGCACTATTCAGTGTCCCCTCGACGATCACCAGTGGTGTACGGCCAGTGTAGGAGATCGCTCCCCACATCATGATGCCAGGTGTTGGCCCTGTGTGCCTCGGTCGTATGCAGTCCTGATTGTGGCGCTCACCTGCACGGCGCCAAACACGCATACGACCATCATTGGCACCAAGGCAGAAGCGACTCTCATCGCTGAAGACGACACGTCTCCATTCGTCCCTCCATTCACGCCTGTCGCGACACCACTGGAAGCGGGCTGCACGATGTTGGGGCGTGAGCGGAAGACGGCCTAACGATGTGCGGGACCGTAGCCCAGCTTCATGGAGACGGTTGCGAATGGTCCTCGCCGATACCCCAGGAGCAACAGTGTCCCTAATTTGCTGGGAAGTGGCGGTGCGGTCCCCTACGGCACTGCGTAGGATCCTACGGTCTTGGCGTGCATCCGTGCGTCGCTGCGGTCCGGTCCCAGGTCGACGGGCACGTGCACCTTCCGCCGACCACTGGCGACAACATCGATGTACTGTGGAGACCTCACGCCCCACGTGTTGAGCAATTCGGCGGTACGTCCACCCGGCCTCCCGCATGCCCACTATACGCCCTCGCTCAAAGTCTGTCAACTGCACATACGGTTCACGTTCACGCTGTCGCGGCATGCTACCAGTGTTAAAGACTGCGTTGGAGCTCCGTATGCCACGGCAAACTGGCTGACACTGACGGCGGCGGTGCACAAATGCTGCGCAGCTAGCGCCATTCGACGGCCAACACCGCGGTTCCTGGTGTGTCCGCTGTGCCGTGCGTGTGATCATTGCTTGTACAGCCCTCTCGCAGTGTCCGGAGCAAGTATGGTGGGTCTGACACACCGGTGTCAATGTGTTCTTTTTTCCATTTCCAGGAGTGTACTTACATTTTTGAAATAGGATCGGTTCATACACAGCCCGAAGTTCCAACCCCCGTGTCTCTATTGGGTCTTGAGCGAAAATGGATGACGGCCATTCATTTTGATACCCTGATCGCCGAAGCATTACGACCACCTGCTTAATGGCTTGTTTGTCCTTCCTTAGAACGAAATGCATCACTGATTCTGCGTATCAGGAATTCGACTGTTTGTTGGTAGGTTTGTGAAGGTATCTGGCATTAGATGTCTACGCACGTCATGTAACTCGCGTAAATAATGGGGCGCTCATTTGCGTACGCAATTACGGCGCCCGCTAGCGACCCAGAGGGGGTTGTGCACAACTTACATCAGACGAATTTTGTCGCCTAGACATCAACGTCAGTTCACTACAAACACTGTAGTAGTTTTCTGGCTCCCAGACACGGACAATTACACTGCCGAAAGATGAATCGCCGTGGAGGAAGACACCAAGCATGAAAGGATGCAGATGGTTCGCTACTGGCAGTGTGTCTTCGATTACTACCGTAGGTCCCATGCAAGGGCAGGAGAATGTCTCCCACGGCATAACACTGTTCCCACCAGCTTGCGTCAACGGCGCGCTGCGCGTTTCGAGCCGCCGTTCGCTTCAATGACGGCGTTTGTGGCGACGACCAGCCACCTAGTGTAGCAAAAACATGATTCAGTCACAGAGGCGAAACGTTTCAATTGATTGGCGGTCGAATCAAGATCGTCTCGTGCCTTTATAATCGTATCTGAAGATATCGTTGGCTCAAAATGGGAACACGAGAGGAGACCTGCTACGAAGTTCCATGATCAACGATGTACGATGAACGGTGTGTTCCGAAACACTTTTGTGTGCACCGGCATTGTCTTCTTTCGGCATAGATGTCACATATCACCGTCTAGAGTCGTTGACGGCCAACCATTTAGTGCCTAGTGGTAGTTTCACTATCCTTCTAGCCGGCCGGAGTGGCCGAGCGGTTCTAGGCGCTACAGTCTGTAACCGAGTGACCGCTACGGTCGCAGGTTCGAATCCTGCCTCGAGCATGGAGCTGTGTGATGTCCTTAGGTTAGTAAGGTTTAATAAGTTCTAAGTTTTAGGCGGCTGATGACCTCAGAAGTTAAGTCGCATAGTGCTCAGAGCCATTTGAACCATTTGAATCACTATCCTTCTACCTTTCTGTGGATGCGCACGAAAATAACACGCAAACAATCAACTAGATTCGCCATTTTCGAGATACCCGTTCACATGTTCTGAGCAGTTATAATCTGCCTTTTGTTTCGATGATATCCACATTGGCATCCCATACATTTGCTGGTGTAATCCTTTTCCGTATCTGCTCCGCTTATATACCGCATCATGTGCCGACAACGCCACCAGGCAGGATCCAATGGACAATGGTCGTAATGTTTTGTCATTTCATTGTAAATCAATTACACCAGGGATCGGCGGAAATAAAAAGTAGAAAACCTACCGGAGATCTAGGGAGAGAGAGTCCAATGATGGCACTTGGCATTAGAACGTCGCAGATTACTTTAGCGCTTGAATGGGTGAGGACACGATCACAATTCGCCGTTGTAATTCTGGATGATCTGATGTTTGAACCACGTTATCATCAACTGTTCCTCCATAAACTGCTATTCTTTTATCGACCGCCAGGTGCCTGTAGTTAAATCGTCTTAACTTGACGCTCAAATTGTAGGCCCATGTGATCTGGAGACATCGCACCAGCCAGTAAAAACATGTTCTGATGGAAGCACAATTCGAGTTCCGGAGAGTTTGAGCTGTTGCTGTGGGAAATTATTTAAACTTCAGTGTTTACAGTATTGATAAGGCATCTTCACTGCATTACGTTGCCAAACGGTGACTTCTGATGCCTAAAGCCGCTTATTTGGCCCCTCTGGTATATTTATTTGCAAATAATTCAAAAAATGTTTCAAATGGCTCTTAGCACTATGGGACTTAACTTCGTTGGTCATCAGTCCCCTAGAACTTAGAACTACTTAAACCTAACTAACCTAAAGACGTCACACACATCCATGCCCGAGGCAGGATTCGAACCTGCGACCGTGGCGGTAGCGCGGTTCCAGAGTGTAGCGCCTAGATACGCTCGGCCACTCCGGCCGGCTGCAGATAATTGTTTAAGAGTAGCACGAAGAGCTAGAGGTAACGCAATCTTGTCATCTTGACGAAAATTACTAACTTCCGATCTAGTTGCAATTACTATCAGCAAAAATTACGAACAGTGCAACTACACGGGTCATCATTACTGTCTCATTGGTATATCTTTCCCCGTCTCGCAATATCCATACAATGACAATCAAAAATTGGTTGAAATAAATTATTTCATTTGCGGCTATCATTGCTAGCCTTGGAAGGTTGTTAATCATTGTTAATGTAATTCAGTTCAATACACGTGGGGCTTGAATTGTGACGGTACGCAACGGTACACTATACCAGTACGTATGACCATAAGAAAGTTAGAACCGCGGATTCTGAGACGTGTTACCATAGAAAATCTGCCGCGTTTTAAGTTCTGTAAAATAACTTTTGTATTCACACTTCTAAAACGCTCGTGGAAGTTTTAAAATAACGTTTTAAGAGATGCAAATTTCAAGAACTTTCGCCAGAAAGTCAGAGTACTGGAAAAAGATTTTTTTGTTGTACAAATCAAGCACTGTGCAGGATAAACAATAATAAAACGGACAAACTGCAGAGACGGATTACTGACGGGAAATGGAGGGAAAAAAAGATCCTATGAACATGTGTCCGTAAATCCATCGTTGCCACGGTAGATGGCGCTGACGACTGACAGTTCCTCTGATCAGTTGTCATGTGTTCCTTGTGCGTTGTAGGATTTGTGATTGACGCAGCGCACAGTAAGCAGCTTTGTTTTTTTTTCCTTTATTGAGTTTCGATTCCCCCTAAAGGGGACGGGCTGGCAGCAGCTTATTACACCGCTCTGCAGCCTACAGAATTTGTTTTAAAAAGATGAAGATAATAAAAATATAATAACAGTTGGCGATAAAATCGGTGACCTCAAGGTAAAATGGCAGAAAATTCTGGAGCTTAATACATGAAACACAGGGTGGATGATGCTAATAAAATACACAGGAAGCAGAAAAATAATAGACAGACAATTAAAAAACACGGCGACAGTCTGGGCTATGTTCGAAAGAGATATAAAAAGCACACCCAGCGACAGCATGATTTCTGTTCGCAACACTGTGGAAAGACGCACAACACTGAACACTCACTTAAACACTGCACTTAAAAATTGGCACAAATATGACATACCACACCCGAGAGCAGGTGGGGGGAAAACTGGTCAAATGACGAGAAAAAGGGGGGGAGGGGGAAGGAGAGGAAAAGTGAAGAGGGAGAGGGGAAAGGAGCCAATGGAAGACGAGGATACATAAGAGGGGGGGGGATGCTGAGCAGACGTGCCAGGGAGTGGGGAAGGCAAAGAAGGGGAGTACAAAAGGATTCGGAGAGGGGGAGAAAGGAGATAGGGAGAGGGTAGACGGGGAGAAAACACAGGATGGAAGGGGGGGAGGAAGAGGGAGCCCAGGGAAAGGATGGAGGAAAGAAGGGGGGTGAGGATCAGAGTTGATAGGAAGGATAAATGGAGGGAGAGAGGGCATCATCCGGGAGGAGGAGTTGATGGAAGCCACCTTGGGAAAGGAGATGTAGGGTGTAGAGATGGAGGGTAGGTGGGACACAACGGTGAAGGCGTGGCAGGGGCGGGGAAGGGAGAGGAGAGGAGCAACCAGGGGGTGAGGGTGTTCAAGACGGCGGGAGGTGTAGAGGATGCGGATATGTTCGAGGAATAGGAGCAGATGGGGGAAAGGAATGAGATCATAGAGGATCCGCATGGCGGACGGGAGGCGTATACGGAAGGCGGGGTGGAGTGCATGACGCTCAAGGATCTGGAGGGACTTATAGAATTTTTGGGGGGGGGGGGCAGATATCCAGGAAGGACTGGCATAACAGAGGATGGGACGGATTAAGGATTTGTAGGTGTGGAGGATGGTAGAGGGGTGCAACCCCCATGTCCAGCCAGAGAGGTGTTTGAGGAGTCAGAGGCGATTGTGGGCTTTGGAGTGTATGGAGCGGAGATGAGGGATCCAGGTGAGGTGATGGTCAATGGTGAGGCCAAGGTAGGTGAGGGTGGGGGTGAGGCGGACAGGAAGGGTGCAGACAGTAAGGGAGAAATCCAGGAGCCGGAAGGAGCGAGTGGTACGACCTACGATGATGGCCTGGGTCTTGAAAGGATTGAGTTTCAGGAGCCACTGGTTACACCATGCAGCAAAAAGGTCAAGGTGATTCTGGAGAAGGCGTTGGCACCAGTGGAGGGTAGGAGCGAGGGCAAGGAAAGCGGTGTCATCAGCATATTGCAAGAGCTGTACTGGGAGGGGGGGGGGGCGGTTGGGGCATATCTGCCGTGTGCAGGAGGTAGAGGAGAGGGGAGAGGACAGAGCCCTGGGGCACACCTGCAGAGGGGTAGAAGGTGTGGGAATTGGCATTATGGATGGTGACATAGGAGGGGCGGTGGGAGAGGAAGGAGGCCACCAGACGGATGTAGTTGATAGGAAGGGCGTAGGTTTGGAGTTTAAACAGGAGACTGGGATGCCAGACACGGTCGTAGGCCTTTTCGAGGTCAAGGGAGACAAAAATGGGGCGACGGGAGTTAAGCTGGAGGGAGAGGAGATGAGTGAGGCGAAGGAGTTGATCATCAGCAGAGAAGGAAAGTCGAAAGCCACATTGGGTGTTTGGGTGGAGGTGGTTTTGGTGGAGGTGGTGATGGATGCGCCGGGAAAGGATGGATTCCAAGAGCTTGCTGACCACCAATGTGAGACAGATAGGACGACAGGAAGAGGCATCAGATGGAGGCTTGTTGGGTTTGGAGAACATCAGGATACGGGAGGTTTTCCACAGGTCGGGATAGAAGCCAGTGGCAAGGATAACATTGTAGAGGGTGGAAAGGATTGAAAGGAAGGAGGGAGGGCAGTGTTTGAGGTGGCGGTAGGTAACGCAGTCGTGGCCGGGAGCAGTGTTGCGTTTCGTGCGGAGTGTGAGGCTGATGTCCTGTGTAGTGATGGGAGTGTTTTTAAGTGCAGATGGTGGGGTGTGGCCCAAGTACTGGAAGCTAGGAGCAAGGGGAGGAACAGAGGTATTTGTACGGTCCATGACATCAGGGAAGAGGGAATAATCAAAGTGGGGATCATCTGGGATGGAAAAAACATGAGAGAGGTGGGAGGCAAAGTGGTTGGCCTTACTAAGGTTGTCAGGAAAGGGACGGTCATGAAGGAGGAGAGGGTACTGGGGGGTGGGGCGGTTCCCAGTAAGGCGGTGGAAAACAGACCAATACTTGGAAGAGTTTATGGGGAGCGTGGTGTTGAGTTTTGTACATGTCTGGCGCCAGGTACGGCGTTTCTTCGCAGTAAGCAGGTTGCGGATGTGTCGTTGTAATTGCCGGTGGCGGGTGTGAGCAGCGGAATGGTCCGGTATTTATGCTTTGAACAAGCCGAGATGGTGTTTGTGAACGTTAAAGCGGATGGAAACATTGCACCAAAACAAGTACCCTCACAGACACCAACCATATCACCCAACTTTTCAAGCCATTTTAGCCAATTATGTGATCGTGGGTCCTTTTAAACAGACAATATTTCAGGCGGTTTTTGAAATTTGTGTGATCATGGATCCGTCCTGACAGACGAACGGGCTGGGAGGCGGCAGACTGTGCGTACACCACATTTGGAGGATCGGGTTCTACAGCACACTGGGACGAACACTAGTGGAAACATCAGGTTATTTTCCATTCACAGAGCTGCTGCACGCAGCGACTGTTATATTGACTTGTAAGTAATAGATTTCAGGTACCAGTCATCCTTTCTAAATTTTATTGGCAGATCTAGATATGCCGGCCGCGGTGGCCGTGCGGTTCTGGCGCTGCAGTCCGGAACCGCTGGACTGCTACGGTCGCAGGTTCGAATCCTGCCTCGGGCATGGGTGTGTGTGATGTCCTTAGGTTAGTTAGGTTTAAGTAGTTCTAAGTTCTATGGGCCTTATGACCTAAGATGTTGAGTCCCATAGTGCTCAGAGCCATTTGAACCATTTTTTTTAATTTAGATATCAGCTATATACTAGCCATTCACAATGCACTATCGGTTTCGATCAATGCATGTAATGTCTGTTGGTCGGGCTTCATTCACAGTTCATTGAATACCTCTGTTCACTTGACAACACTTTGGGAATGAATTTTGCTTACACTCGACGCCTGTTTAGACCTTCAGTTGAAACTAACTGAATTGCATTGAAACTTGAATTAAGTTCCTCAGCCATCAGCCAAATCCCTAATTGTATGTCTACGATCAGAGCGCACTAAGTCGCTAACTTTCACAACATTTTCATTCGTTTTTGAGGAGGAAGAACGGCAGGACCGTGGTTCATCTTCAAATGATTCATGGCCATTTTTAAATCTGTTGAACCAGAACAAAACATTTCACTGGCTTCTACAGTTATCTCCAAAAGCCGTTCTTACTTGTTAATATGTCTCAGAATCGTATTTCCATGTTTTAAAACAAAATTTCACACAAACTCGTTGCTCCGTTTTTACGTTCATTCTCACGCTGACAAAATCCGACAACAAGCCCTAACAGACTCGCACTCAACCATCTGCCACAACCAACTGAATAAAGGAAACGCAGTTTCCTGCCAGAGAGGATTCAAGGACAAGGTAATTACTAACTCCCAACCCTTCGTGTACCTGCCCACCAAACCAGTAAGCAGTAGCGGATCCACTCTTTAAACTTTCTAATCACACCTCGTATAATGGGATGACAGTGAAAATTTGTGCCAGATAGCATCTCCAACATGGATCTCCCGCTTATTTCAGGTGGTCATCTTACCATTTGTCCACCATAGTACAACTCATGGTCATATCAAAACTTCATATGTCGTGACCACATGACTACAACTTACTCTCGTACATCCATTACCTATTCCCGTACAGGGATACATGTTACTTGCCACTCGCTTGACTGGTGTCAGCAGATAAATATGTTATTGCAGCGCCTGTGTTATTCCAAATTACTATGCAAAGCTTCTTCGGACGCTCTCGGAAATTCCTTTAGTATTACCATACCCGTACCTAATACTACTGCAGCTCTTGTATTGGAGAAAGCTTTCGCCAACGGTGCCTGCCTAGTTCTGTACATTTCTTCTTTTCTTTGACCATCTAGTTTAATACGGATCCACAGACAGGAGAATTCCTTTGCTTCATCTGCTACTGAATTGTTGCCAGTTATGATGTTAGATAAGTTGCCATTCTCTTTCTGATATTCTTCATCCTCTTCGTCCCTCTATGCTAGATGCGCTGCCCATTGGCGGACACTGGGAGTATCCAGTAATTGTAAGATGCAGATTACAACCGCGACCTTATATCAGACAGGTGTATTCCAAGCAATGCGGATTTTTTTTTTTACACAGTTGTTATTTATATACTAAGACAGGCAATTGTCGCTTTGAACAGTAGCTATAAGAAGAAATGAAATGACATCTAGTGAGGGCCTCCCGTCGAGTACACCGGACGCCTGGTGTGTAAGCCTTTTGAAATTTCTATGATTTTACTTAAAGTGCTGAGAGCAACTGAACGTACGGTCTCTTTGCTATTTTATCATTCCAACACTGACCTACAAAATTTTCCCTGACAAATACAGCTCCAACTTATTCGTTTTATTTATTAACCACAATATAAAAAGGCAACTAAATCTGACTGCAAATAATTAACGCAAAAGAATGGCCCTGAATTAGAAGAAATCCTAATAAAGAATCATACATTTCATAAGTCACTTACCTCACACAAAATCTTCATTACACGAACTACAGCAAATACACCGAGAAGCAACAGTCAGCTAAATAAAAAGATTCTAACTACTGTAGGCTCTAATACTAATAGGCATGATGTTAGAAAAGGAAACATTTTGTTGCCGAGCAAACAATCTACTTAGCAGATTTTACCTCAGTCATGTGACATCCATTACATAATAACAACAGAGCAGTCCCACAGTAGAGTCAGACGAAATCTTAAAAGAGTATTGGCAGAACTGGTAGATTACCACAGAACAGACCCACAGTATTCCTTGTAGAAATTGTGGTAGCAATGGGCCACCAAATGTGCAGACCCACAGTAGTCCTAGTGGAGATGGGCAGGAGCCATCTGTTGCGACTGTGCGGGCACAATCACAACTGAAGAGACTTCGAGGTAATGTAGCAAGTCCATGACCCACCACTTGTGCACTCACAATTTTTTAGTAATATCCTTAGAACCAGTAATGCTGTTAACCAGTCCCTTGGTGAATCATCTTATCTGTCGCCACTTCGGCGGCTCGCGCGTCGTGTCTTAGAATGTAAACTGTTTCCGTCAGAATATCAAGATTTATTTCCGACTGTTAATTCCCTACTTCAGAGTTCCATTTAGGTACTAGGAAGAAACAGCTATGACAAATCTTTTTGATCTTTTACGTAAGGTATATAACGTAGATCAAATAGCGTCATACTTAAGGAGAAAATAATAATTTCTGTTAAAAGAAGAGAATTATTTATATAATGCGGAAAAACCGGTATAAGTCGTCCCTAAAGAAAGTCATTTTGGATTAAAAGAAAAAAAGTTCAAATGTGTGTGAAATCTTATGGGAGTTTACTGCTAAGGTCATCAATCCCCGCAGGCCGCGGTGGTCTAGCGGTTTTAGGCGCTCAGTCCGGAACCGCGCGACTGCTACGGTCGCAGGTTCGAATCCTGCCTCGGGCATGGATGTGTGTGATGTCCTTAGGTTAGTTAGGTTTAAGTAGTTCTAAGTTCTAGGGGACTGATGACCACGGATGTTAAGTCCCATAGTGCTCAGAGCCATTTGAACCAATTTTTTCATCAGTCCCTAAGCTGACACACGACTTAACCTAAATTATCCTAAGGACAAACACACACAACCATGACCGAGGGAGGACTCGAACCTCTACTGGGACCGGCAGCACAGTACATGGCTGCAGCGCCTCAGACCTCTCGGCCAGTCTCGCTCAGCTTGGATTCAGGAGAAACGATCTGACATACGAGGCTTATTGAAAGTATGGCTCATCTTAGAAGATAGAAGAATGGTGGACGCAGGTGTATAACGTACGCACATTTAGAGAAACCAGTTCACAATGTTAAATCAAACACTCCGATGTTGTTCAGTCTTTGCACTGAGCAAGCATTGAAGAAAGCCAAGGAGGATTTAGGAAAGATAATTAAAATTCAGGGAGAGGAAATGAAAATTTCGCAGTTTGTCAGTGTCATTGTCATTCAGGTAGAGATGACAAAGGATTAGCAAGAACAGTTGAAGAGAATGGGTACTGTCTTGAAAAGAGGTTATAAAGTTAATATCAACAAAAGTAAAACGAGGGTAATGGTATGAAGATGAATAAAGTCAAGTGGTTCTGACAGATTTACCTCATTAAATGAGACACTAAAAATATCTTTGCTGTTTGTGCAGCAAAATAACTGATGATTACTTAAGTACACAGAATAAACGTGAAGACAGGGAACAGCAAGAAAATCATTCCTGAAAAAGAAAAACTTGTTAACATAGAACATAAATGTGTTTAGGGCGTAGCCTTGACAGATGTGAAACGTACACGTAAGCAGTTCAGTCAAGGTGTGAACAGAAGGTTTTAAAATGTGACGCAACGAATTAAGGTTTAACAGTGGATGGGCAGATGGAATGAGTAATGAGGGGCTATGAATCTATTTCGAAAAGAGATTTATGCACATCCTGTATAAAAGCGGGTGATAGGATACTTACTGAGCTGTCATTAATTTGGAAATGGAAGAAAGTGAGTAGGGAAAACGATAGAGGGCGTTCAAGATTTTAATACAAACAGTACAAATGGGTATGGGTTGCAGTAACTATGCAGTGTTGAAGAGGTTTACACAGGATAGAGTAGTATGGAGAGCTGCGACAAATCGGTCTTCGTATTGGAGACACAACAGTAGTAACAATAACCGATTGTATGATTTTGACACTAAAGACTTTGTGCATGCCACAAATGCGCTTCTGAATTTCTTTGCTAAGAATGAAGGTGAAGTTTCAATTACGCCTCAGATCTTGAAAAGTGATATAACAGAAGGGTGTATGAAAAAGTGCTAATTTGCAAGAGCGACGTTTTCTAAAGTTACTGCTAACATACCTGCGCGTTACTTGATGTCATTTTATTAATATGCTGTGGTATTTCATATGCTGAAAGGCGGTAAGGACAGCTTGTTTGTGTAACTTAACGGAAATTAATTTACGGTGGGATTGGCTGGAAACGCACGATGTCTGTATTGTTTCTAGTTTCGTAGAGAATCACATAACATGGAAAACTACTACTTTCATAATGTTTCCTCATTGTTTGTATTTCCATAAACTCGTTACTAATATTTGTAGAATACGTCTATTCAGAATCGTTGGCGAGGAAAGGTAGGATGAGAGTGGCTTTTAATTAAACGGAAATCCTTTTATTACCTTTCTCTTTCTGTAGAGCAGCTTAACATCAATATAGCCTTCTAGTACTAAATAGAGAGTGAACCTTCAAGTGATATTCAGCCATCCTTTTAGGACGCATTGCTGTAGGACGGGCAGAAACAGAGACTGGCAACAAAAGTACTTTTGTTTTGCACCTACGGAAAATGAATCAACAATCCTGCTAGGTTATCACTGTGCGCTACAGAGACATACCTCTGATGGGTGTTATTTTCAGAAAAATCATTACGCCGGATACACAAATGAATCTGGACAGACGAAAGAGTGACCAGGAGATTTTATTGGAGTGTAATTTGAGTAAAACTTTAAATCTGAACATACAAAAGCTTTTCAATTTAGTTGGTATCGTTTTTAGCCATACCGATTGTTTCCTGTCTCTGTCTTCTTAACGTCCCCGAATTCGTCTGTATTATTAATAAATATCAGAGTAAAATAGAAATGTGAAACAGCTTCCGTTCTTCTGTAAGGATCTTCTTGAAAACAGTAAATTTTGTCATTGATGGCCTCTATGTTTGAAAATATGTTCCCGTCCATTTTAGAACATTAAAGAGTTTTTTGTACTGAATTGCATTGTTACTGACTATACACGCAAAGACCAGACTGACTGGAACGCTAGTAGACGTATTGGAGAATTACCAAACGCTGATGCTCCCTTTTTTGCTCTGCGGGCTGGTACTACTAGTCTGCGTATTTTATTGATTTTGGATTGAGAGCAGAGGAAGGAAACTTTGGCTCTTAGCTGAGTGTGGCAGCACAGGACCTGACCATCATTTCGCAGAACAATGCTCAAGCACGTACAGTGCTAGCTGTTACTAATTTGTTCGACTGATGGGGCTGCCAAGTGCTATATCACCTACTGCCCTCCCATGACTTAAGCCCTTGTCCGTTCAACTTGATTTCCAAACTGAAGGAAACACTTCACGGCATTCGCTTCAGAACTACTACAAATGCATCGGGCAATAGACCGCGCCGCTCGAACTGTCATCACAACTGGAACTGCTAAAAGTATCCTATGACTTCCACATCGCTGGCAACGGGTGATACACAGTTCTGGTGACTACTTCGAAGGTCAGTAAAACTTTGAAACACGTATCTATTTAGTAGAACCTGTAAATACGTAGTTGCCACTATTAAAGTTCCAACCATCGTAATTTCTGTTTAATGGTTTTCCATCTCGTGCAGTTATTTTGCTGTGCTTTCGTATTCTGACACATTCTTAAGTAGTAAGGACTGTATGTATCATCGTGTATCAGCATAACTCTAAAATCTGAAGTTTGGTCAGGCGTCTCAATAGATTCAGTGAGCCTTTGCGATAGGTATGATTGATCGTCGGCTACTGAAGTTGGCTCGCCTTTTATATGTTGGATTTTAAAGCTTAGTTCCTTCAGTAAGTAACACCACCGTTCAGCAACATACAAGTAGGCAAGAACGAAAGCGCTAGATGATCACGGTACACATGCATATGTTGGACCCATAAGTAACACACGAATTTTTTAAACGCACACACCACCGCTAAGCCTTCTATTTTCGTTCTGGTATACCCCCATTCGCACTCGGTAAGTGTGCAGCTGACAAAACGTATGGGGAAAGTTTTTTCAGAGTCTCCTATCGTCTCAAATTGGAACAGGAAAGCTACTAAGCCATGAGAGGAAGCATCTGTAGTGAGACAAAACTCTTAACTCATATCTGGATGTAATAAGAGCTGCGCAGTGACTAATGCATTCTTAAAGGTGACAAAGTCTTTCTCCCACACTTTCGATCGGAACCAACTGCAATCTTTCCGCTGTAACCTTAGAAGGTTGTCACTATTTAATGGTTGATTTGGTACAAATACACGAAAAAAGGATATTAAACCCATACAGCTTTTAGCTGACGCTTGGTATGAGGGGATGGAAAATTACATATTGCGTCTAGTTTGCCATTATCTGGAAGTATTCCTGATTGTAGGATGATATGTCCAAGAAATGTGATTTCCTGCCTATCAGATTTGTAAATCCGCAGGTTTATGGTAACACCATATTGTGAGAATCTACAGAGTATTTGCTCTAATAATACAAGATGCTCTGCCCTTGTTTCAGTAGCAAGTAAGATGTCATCCGCATATACCGATAACATTACTTTACTCAATAGCTACACTCTGAGAACGATGTCAACTGCCTCAATGAATAATCCCGCACTGACACTGAGCCCAGAAAGTTGGACTTTGAATTTTTAACTCTCCCACAACATATAAAGGCAGCATATTTCCAACTAGCAGGATGGAGGGCCATTTGCCAGTATGAATATTTTAAGGCGATGCGTCAGATATTTGAGTTATGAATCGTCAAAAACTGTTCCTCTACATTCAATGTCTCAACTTGGCAGGGATTATTATTTTATTTACCACTCTAGCGTGTAAGACAAGTTGTACACTACCACCTGCCTTCAACACCGCGAGTAAAGGGCTACAGTACGGTGATTTAGATGGCTCCGTTATTTTCCACTGCCACAGGGGTTCTGTTTCCTTCCGTGCAGCCTCCTTGTTCTTCCAAGGAATCGGATATGACATAACAAAAGGTTCCATGGAGCTTAATTTGCATCTGTTAGGAGTAACCTCCAATGACATCTATTTTCTACCTGAAGAAAGACATGTGTTGTGAACCTACACTACTCGCCATTAAAATTCCTACATCAAGAAGACATGCAGATGATAAACCGGTATTCATTGGATAAATATATTATACTAGAACAGACATGTGATTACATTTTCACGCAATTTGGGTGCATAGGTCCTGAGAAATCAGTACCCACAACAACCACCTCTTGCCGTAATAACGACCTTGATACGCCTGAGCATTGAGTCAAACAGAGCTTGGATGGCGTGCACAGGTACAGCTGCCCATGCAGCTTCAACACTATACCACAGTTCATCAACAGTAGTGACTGGCGTATTGTGACGAACCTGTTGCACAGCCACCATTGACCAGATGTTTTCATTCGGTGAGAGATCAGGAGAACGTGCTGGCCATGGCAGCAGTCGAACATTTCGTGTATCGAGAAAGGCCCGTACGAGACCTGCAGCATTCTTCGAGCATTATTCTGCCGAAATGTAGGGTTTTGCAGGGATAGAATGAAGGGTAGAGCCACGGGTCGTAACACATCTGAAATGTAACGTCCACTGTTCAAAGTGCCGTCAATGCGAACAAGAGGTGACCAAGACGTGTAACCAATGGCATCCCATACCATCACACCGGGTGATACGCCAGTATGGCGATGACGAATACTCGCTTCCAATGTGCGTTCACCGTGATGTCGCCAAACTCGGATGCGACCATCATGATGCTGTAGACAGAACCTGGATTCATCCGAACGAATGACGTTTTGCCATTCGTGCACCCAGGTTCGTCGTTGAGTACACAATCACAGACGCCCCTGTCTGTGATGCAGCGTCAAGGATAACCGCAGCCTTGGTCTCCGAGCTGATAGTCCATGCTGCTGTGAACGTCGTCGAACTGTTCGTGCAGATGGTTGTTGTCTTGCAAACGACCCGATCTGTTGATTCAGGGATCGAGACGTGGCTGCACGATCCGTTACAGCCATGCGGATAAGATGCCTGTCATCTCGACTACGAGTGATACGAGGCCGTTTGGATCCAGCACGGCGTTCCGTAATACCCTCCTGAACCCACCGATTCCATAGCCTGCTAAGTGTCATTGGATCTCGACCAACGCGAGCAGCAATGTCGCGATACGATAAACCGCAATCGCGATAGGCTACAATCCGACCATTACCCAAGGTATCACAACAACGTTTCACCAGGCAACGCCGGTCAACTGCTGTTTGTGTATGAGAAATCGGTTGGAAACGTTCCTCATATCAGCACGTTGTAGGTGTCGCCTAAGGCGCCAAGCTTGTGTGAATGCTCGGAAAAGCTAATCATTTGCATATATCAGCAACTTGTTACTGTCGGTTAAATTTCGCGTCTGTAGCACATCTCCGTGGTGTAGCAATTTTAATTGCCAGTAGAGTATATCTGATAGCTTTTGGTGTTGTTGAGATGTTAAAATGCTGTCTGTTTTGCTTTAGCCCACACAATTTCTAGTAAGATATCAGTCTCAGTACCAGAATTAGATTGTAGTTCTTCGTCATACACAGTTCCTTGGTAAACAAATTGGATATTCGTATGTATTGGTGTTCTGATCAGATCTCCCGATTTTTGTGTCGTCGTAGCACGGTAGTGTCTTGTACTACGGGAAGCCAGGGAGAGAAGGTTGTTCTGTGACTGATATCTTTTTTCTACAACGTAACTGCATTAACAGGGTTCTTTATTAACCAGAACAGCAAGCCACTTATAAGCAAGTTGTTGTAGTACAAGCTCTTCCCTAATAGTCCACATTATCCTCGCTGCTGGTGAAACACAAGTCCCACTATGTACATTACTCTAGACACTAGGTACTTACTAAGACTGATTTAGAGAATGTGACTCTGACTCTGTGTGCAACTCTGACTCCAACTGCGACTGGGCTGACTGTACAGACTGAATGCGAACTGCGTCTGAGTCCTCCAGTCCACGGCAACAGTCTCAATACTGGCAGCCGAGAGGGCAATGGCGGCATGTTGCTTGCAAGTCTCCCTTTGGCCTCTCACGCGATGGACGCGCTTGATTCATCGCCTGTTATCGATCTTCTCGCAACCTCAGCACATTCTCCCCCCCCCCCCCTTTCCCCGAAATGGCTGTGTATATAAAAGGGGATGGAGGCAGGAAGCTGGACGTAGAGATGAGCCGGGTGCCATGACTGTTGAGGATGGTGTACTCCGCCTGTACCCAACTATCTGGCTTGCAAGACAACAGGAACATTCTCTGGGTAACTGCTGCTCTAACCGCATTATTTCCTCTCTATTTTCCGTGTATTACGACGTGTATATCACCTTCTCTGCAAACCAGCAATGCCTTGCTGTGGCACTGCGACCTTCTAGTAGCGGCCTCGTAACATTTACAGTCATTTAGTGTAAGCTTTACTTATTTGAGCTCCAAATATGAACGATGTTGTTGCGGACTTGGTACTAAGAGTCTATTAGAGCTGTAGTAGCATCAAGGCTGTTGAAAACTGCAACGTCATTCTCAGTTTGACTCTCTTAATCTTAGAACACAAGTAGTTCCATCTGTATATCTGCATACGTGTGCGTATTACGGAATAACATCTGTTTATTATGTGCTACAGCTATTGTTTAGCATTTATAGCAATGGACGGTGTTCACACAATGTCTTGCGTTAGGCGTATCTTGATGGTTCATTGTGCTTGGATGGCGCACGAAATCTGATTTTCGTAACAATTTTCCTTCTGTTAGTATATACATGTACTTTAATGAGCTACACAGACAACTTGGATGCGACAATATTTAAATTGTGGTTGCAAAGTGTGCGACACTTCAAATATATGGCAGCCACTTTTATTTATTTATGAGATATCGACTCACATCGTCTTTGGAAATTTCACATCTCACACCATTACAATCTTTCATCATGCGTTTATGTGCAGTCCATATCCTTCTCCACTATGATACTGGGTAGCTAGATCACGTTACTCCACCTCCCACAATAAGACAACTGTGTTGTACGTGTGTTCGTGGTGGTGTGGTTGGTTACACATTTTATTTTCACAAGCAGTAGTTCCCCAGAGACGCAATGCACTGACTGATTGGAAACTTTACGTAGTTCGCTACTACTGCACTGTAAATATTACACATTCTGATATCAGATAAATATGACATGCGCAGATGCGTGTGCACTTAGGATTACTGGTATGCCCTTGAAGATAAGATTTACATGGCGCGTTAAAACACAATTTTCTTCTCGCTTATTTTATTTCTTCAAAGGTATGTTTGATATTCTATGTGTAAAATACACTAAACTTCCAAAACAGATAACTTTGTTAACTTTACAGATCTTCAAGTTGTCCCTAAAAATTTGTCCCTAAACAGGAGGAACCGAAAGCTATTTCAGAATTTCATACAGGAAGACTGAATGACGTAAATGTCATCGAAGATAGTACTCAAAATTGGATATTTTCTCTTTGTAAGAGAATTTTATATCTGTGTGAACAGAAATAAGCCCTGCCTGACAAAGAAAGTGGAACAGCCAGGAAATATGGTCACATGCTAATGTTAACTTCTAACACGTACACCTCAGCGGCGGGTATATAAATGATTAGAACTGCAATTCTCCGTCACAGTTAGGACCACCACAATAACGCATTAGTGTTTGTCGTATTTAGTGTTGATACCAGAAGTGGTAGGGTAAATAAGGGGTGTGAACAGTGTAATATGTTGACTGATCACAGCAAAGAGCGTGGGGATGCCACGTATGAGAGCATAAATCAGCAATTCACGGAGATCGAAAGAGGCGCCCTTTTGTGAACCCCAATTTGAACAGCTGGGCAAGCAGTGCGGTATTCAGATTCCTGGGGCATTCTAATGTGAGAGTGGCATGGGAACGTCAGGCCCAGACGAATTCGTCGTCAGAGATGTCCTCCACTACAAACTAACGCGGCGTAATTAAAGTGATAATGTATGTTAGGATGAGTTCGTATAATTTGTACAATAGTTTTTTTAGTAACTAAATGTAAAAAAAGCACATATATTCTGTAAGTATGTTACGTTCTGCACAACTTTGTCTGTATATAATTTATATGAAAAAGACAATGCCGTGGTCTAGAGCAATGTCCTCTTTGTATATATTTTATTAACCGCCTATGTACCAGAAAATCTGTATAACGGTACCTACCAGCTGTACCCTCAAGTCTTTCTTACCTAAACTGACATAAACCGATATAATTTTACCTATCTGTGACGTGAACCGCCTTAGAAGCATAAGTAAATAATAGTATTAAAAGTTTAAATTTTACTGGTGGCTTTTTAATTACGCTACTGGCCATTAAATTTACTACACCACGAAAATGACGTGCTACAGACGCGAAATTTAACCAACAGGAAGAAGATGCTGTGATATGCAAATGATTAGCTTTTCAGAGCATTCACACAAAGTTGGCGCCGGTGGCGACACCTATAACGTGCTGACATGAGGAAAGTTTCCATCCGCTTTCTCAACACAAACAGCAGTAGACCGGCGTTGCCTGGTGAAACGCTGTTGTGATGCGAAATGCGTACCATCACGATTGTAGCCCATCGCGATTGCGGTTTATCGTATCGCGACAGTGCTGCTCGCGTTTGTCGAGATCCAATGACTGTTAGCAGAATATGGAATCGGTGGGTTCAGGAGGGTATTACGGAACGCCGTGCTGGATTCCAACGGCCTCGTATCATTCGTAGTCGAGATGACAGGCAACTTATCCGCATGGCTGTAACGGATCGTGCAGCCACGTCTCGATCCTGACGTTTGCAAGACAACAACCATCAGCACGAACAGTTCGACGACGTTCACAGCAGCATGGACTATCAGCTCGGAGACCATGGCTGCGGTTACCCTCGATGCTGCATCGCAGACAGGAGCGTCTGCGATGGTGCACTCAACGACGAACCTGGGTGCACGAATGGCAAAACGTCATTTTTTTGGATGAATCCAGGTTCGTTTTACAGCATCATGATGGTCGCATCCGTGTTTGGCGACATCGCGGTGAACGCACATTGGGAGCGTGTATTCGTCATCGCTGTACTGGCGTATCACCCGGCGTGATGGTAAGGGGTGCCATTGGTTACACGTCTCGGTTACCTCTTGTTCGCATTGGCGGCACTTTGAACAGTGGACGTTACATTTCAGATGTGTTACGACCCGTGGCTCTAACCTTCATTCGATCTCTGCGAAACCCTACATTTCAGAAGGGTAATGCACGACCGCATGTTGCAGGTCCTGTACGGGCCTTTCTGAATACAGAAAATGTTCGACTGCTGCCCTGGCCTGCACGTTCTCCAAACCTCTCACCTATTGAAAACGTCTGGTCAATGGTGCCGAGCAACTGGCGCGTCACAATACGCCAGTAACTACTCTTGATGAACTGTGGTACCGTTTTGAAGGTGCATGGACATATGTACCTGTACACGACAGCCAAGCTCTGTTTGACTCAATGCCCAGCCGTATCAAGGGCGTTATTACGGCGAGAGGTGGTTGTTGTGGGTACTGATTTCCCAGGATCTATGCACCCAAACTGCTTGACAATGTAATCATATGTCAGTTCTAGTGTAATATATTTGTCCAATGAATAACCGTTTATCATCTGCATTTCTTCTTGGTGTAGCAATTTTATTGCCCAGTAGTGTATATACACTGAAGAGCCAAAACATTATGACAGCCTGATTTATGCTTTGTTAGTCCATCTTTGGAACGAAACACATTATTGATTCTGCGTACCAGGAATCCTACAGTTTGTTGGTAGTTTTGTCGAGGTACGTGCCAATTAGACGCATACGTCATGTAATTCGTGTAAATAACGGGCCACCGATCTGCGTACGCACTGATGAAGCCTTATAGGGACCCAGATGGGTGCCGCAGGATTTACATCCAGCGAATTTAGTCGCCGGGACATCAACGTGAGTTCATTATATCGTTCCTTAATCCTTAAGCCACTGTAGCTCGGTTCTGGCTAAAAGATGACATCGCCGTGGGGCAATACATAGAGCGTGAAGAGATGCAAGTGGTTCGCACCTGTTAACGTGTTTTCGATTGCTACCAAAGGCCCCACTCAAGCGCAGGATAATGTTCCCCACAGCTTAATACTGCTGCGCGTTCCGAGTCCCGTTCACAACGTTGACGTCGTTTTCGGAGATAACCATCGACCTAGCGTAGCAGAAACGTGATTCACCCGAAGAGCTGTCACGTTTCCAATGATCGAATGTTGATTCCCGATGGTCCCGTGTCCACTGCAGTCGTAACTGACAATGCCGCTGAGTCGACATGTGTACATGTAGTGAGTGCTGGTATGCTGGCGAGCTCCATGTTCTGTGAAGAGCCGTGGACGCCCAATCACTTAGCGCCTAGTAGTTTCACTGGCCTTCTAACTCTTTCCGTAGATGCTCACGACAGTAGCACGAGAAAATTCGATCAGCTTCGCCGTTTCTAGATACTCCTTCACGGGCTTAATGTATTTTAATAATCTGCAGTTTGTCAAATTCGCTTATCTCAATGGATTTCCCCATATGCAGCTTATGTCTTCACAACTCGACTAATTCCCTTAGCTTCTCATCAGATGGTCCTCTTCTGTCTAACATTTTCCATCTGTAGAATAGACAACTGTTAAGAAATAATGCACCGATATAAATAAGTGATTATCACAAGGACGACTTTTGAACACTGGAAAAATAAAAACGCGAGTCAACAAAAGACAGAACAGACGCTAGACAGACACATATCTAGTTGTTTAAAAGTGGCTACTGACCGAAAGAGCTTGTGAAGCTCGTACGGGAATAAACATGAAACAACACTTTAACACAAAGTTTTAGGTTACTACTTCTACTACTACGTGATCAGACCCAGTGGACCACACGCTTCTACAAGTTTCCTCCTCCACTGTATTCTGTCCACTACTGCAGTCCGCCATCCGTCCACATCTATTGACACTTGGTTTAAATCTTCGTGGTGTCCATCCCTCCAACGCTTCTTACGTCTCCCTGGGGGTCTCTTTCCTGTAGGCTTCCGAGGCCATCTGTGATCCTCCACCCAGGCCACATGGCAGGCCACTTTATTCGGTTGGATTTGACAGTTCCTGCTATGTTGGGCTGCTCAAGCTCCTTGTTGTATCTGATCCTCCATTCCCCTGTATCTGCATCCAGAACTGCGCGAAGATCTTCGGAAGCACTTTTCTCTCAAAAACCTGTTTCCGGATACTCCTTGTGTCACAGCAATATAGAACAATAAACTGGATCAGGGTTTTGTACAGTCGAATCTTGAACTGTCTGGAGAGATATCTGGACCGAAGCAGATGTGCTAGGCTGTGGGAAGATCGGTTCCCTGCTTGTATTCGAGCATTGATCTCTGCTTCACATGACGAGTTCTCAGTGAAAAGTTCCCCTAGGTATTTAAATTCATGCACTGTCTTGTAGGGCTGGCCCCCAACCTGCAGTGATTGTAGATGACCAGCAGACTGACAAGGACCACGCGCCATAACGAGGTACTCTGTCTTGGCTTCGTTTATGTTTAGCCCAAATTTGGTGGCAGCTTCCTTTAGTACTTAGGTCATTTGCTCCAACTCCTCTTCCGACCTAGAGAGTAAACAGATGTCACCTGCTAAGTATGGCAGTCTCTTTCCTTGGATTTCAATCCCTTCGTTCTCTTGGAAGGTCTCGCGTACTATCTTCTCGAGAGCAAAGTTGAACAGCATAGGGGACAACCCATCTCCTTGCCTGAGTCCTGTCACAATTTCAAATATATAGGTTACATTTTGTAATTACTCTTTTAAACTATGATTAGAAAAACAAATTTGGGAATGCCCTAAAATTTCGTTTTGGTAAAGCATACAGTTACCAATAGGGAACATATAAGAAACACAGACGAGCCTCTGAGACCGGAAGGTAGTTAAAGGACTAAAAGTGAAGTGGCAAATGAAGAGGGGCAGTTGGTGGTAGGAGGCAGAACTGTAACGATGTCAAAATATTAGTGGAAAAATCAGTCAGATTTTGTGAAAGGAAAAGTTTTCTTTGTAGTAACAACGGGACGGTGAAATGTTGAGAAGAGAAATTAAGGTACTGACGTGACGTTTGTTGAAACGGAGACTCGGCTCCATGGCGGACGGACCAGACCTTTGAATTATTGACGGAAAAGAGTGACATTTAGAGGAAAGAGGGCAGTTTTCCATGAAGTGGTAATCGGAAGTTCTAACGTGAAGAAGAGAAAAACAGTACTGAGACAGGGGAAGCAGTTCTAGATTGTAGAGTCGAGCAGAAGGGAGAAGTAGCCTGTAGGTCATCATAATGGCTTTGCGCAGCGATGAATTATACTTTTAAGCAGAGAGACCGATCATGAAATTATCAGCAAAGAAGAGGAGACCAAATCAGAAGACAATAGAAGATTAATATGACAAAAAAAAACAAGACATCTAAAATATAATAAAGAACCAATTGTCATCACAAGAATGCAAGTTTTAGCTGCACAATCAGAGACTACGTACAAAACGGATAAAATATTGTCCTGACTACGAGAAAAGCAAAAACTGAATTACAGCAGTAGTGTGGACTGTGTTATACAAATGACTGTTATCGATGTTTTGTGCGTGGGAGGATGGACAAGGAACAGAGGAACTGTAATGAAATTAGTTACTGTAAGGACTAAAGCATGCGTCCGATTAGAAAGTGAAAGATTAATATAGTGAGGGCACGCTATCCGTGTAGCGGGTGATTCGTGACTGCGTTACAAACTTTCACGGACGATGGCTAAATGTATGAGTCTGCGGTAGGGGGCCCTGGTCCAGAAACTACAGAGTCGGAAGGTATAAGCGAAAAGCGTTCAGATATCTCTGAGAATGGAATACATATACCTTTACTGCTGTTGTTGAGATTGTAGGGTCGGCCGTCCCACCTGTTCTTCATGAAATGTATTCACAGTTGCGACTGTCGACAACCATCAGCTGTTTAATGGAATTGGCGACAATGAAATTTTGTACCTTACCATTAGGTTACCCCCAATCACATTTCACTCCCAGACCAATGATTTTATAAGTGGTCAACCATGTGTTCCGCCGACACCGAAAAAGAAATTTTCAATTAAAATGTCTCCCCTGTATGGGAATACACATAATGGATGTACGACTGCAGGTTGTAGACAAACGGTTCACAACGTATGGACCTTTAGACCTAGCTTTCAATCGCGCTCTAATAGACTAATGGAAAAACGACCGCTCGCGATGAGCAGGAAATTCGTGCTCGAGTCCAGATCCTTCACTATTTTTAACTATCGCTATTCCATTAAACAGCTGATGGTTATCAATATTCGCAACTGTGAACACAGTTCTCATGTGTTCCATAAAGACTGAATTGCCCGCAGTGCCTGTTCCTTCAGACACGCATGATTGTCCGAAGGAACATGGCATCATGCTCTTCAACAGCGCCGTAACTGCAATATCGCTCTTGTTGTTCGTCAGTGGATGTGGTTCTAATATGATGGACCCCCACCTCACCTTGGACTGAGAGTTTGTGAACATCTGGATAATACATTCACTACTGCAAAGACCGAGGAGATCTTGTTTCGTGGCCAGCACGTTCACCTGGTGTCACTCAGCCTGATTTCTTCTTGTTGGGCCATGTGAACAATCTTCTGCACGATACGGCTGTCGACACTAAAGAGGATATCCTGGCGAGAATGCTTATTGCCTGTTCAGACGACATCGCGGGTATTGGAATTGGTGCGAGTGACCTTCGAGTTAACATGCCATGCCTGATTTGACGCTGAAGGGAAGCCGTTTTGATCAGCTGTTATAAAATCTTGCAAAATTTGTGCAGATAAGTGGAATTTTTTACTACTGTATCGTAGACTTACTATTTTCTGTCGCTCAGGCATCAAGTTTGTGCCCATCGACAGGAGAAATTTCTTGAGGGTATTGGGGAGTATACACCGGAAATTCTGTACGTCATGACGAGAGTTCGGAAGTTAGGCCCTTATTTTGAGCACTGAGTGAATATGAGGCCAATATTGCGTGGATTTTAGCTACTGTCTTTCGACTCGGTCGTTTCTGTACTAGTGCCCCCTACCTAAAATTTATACATTCTTGCTTCTCCATCGTACATTAATGTTTTGTTACGGAATAAGCGAGTGGAAGGACTCGGTTTAGGTGCGTATGATACTTACTTTCCAAATATATTAGAATTTTATTTCCAGTACTCCAACTAAATTAAAAAAACACTGACAAAAAATCCCAACACAATAAAATAAACAATTTAAAGTACTGAAATCTCAGCAATACATTTGTCTAGGTAACTAATATACCTATAAGTGAGTAACATTGCAAGGTCACTGGTTAATATTAACGTGAGATAAGCCAATGCAAAAGTGAAATACTAGTGCATTAATAACAAGTGTAAGGGCTAGAATGGTGCATGCAAGCATCCAAACGTGCATGCACTGTGGTGCTGGTCATCAGTTCGTGGGATGGAGACCCATGCCTGTTGCAGTTGATCAGTCAATTCGGGGTCGGTTAATGCTGTTTACGGATGACACCTGAGTTGTCGTCCGATGATGTCCCATATGTGCTCGATAAGAGACTGATCAAGTGACTGAGCAGACGAAGGCTCTGCAGAGCATGTTGTGTTACAACAGCGGTATGTGAACTACCGTTATCCTGGTGGAATGCTATTCATGAATGGCAGCACGACAGGTCGACTTACCACATTGACAAACAAGTTTGCAATCACGGTGAGTTGGATAACCTGGAGAGGGCTCCTGCTGTCGTATGAAACTGGACTGCAGACAATGACTCCAGATGTAGGTCCAGTGTTCAAAATGGTTCAAATGGCTGTGAGCACTATGCGACTTAACATCTGAGGTCATCAGTCCCCTAGAACGTAGAACTGCTTAAACCTAAGTAACCTAAGGACATCACACACATCCATGCCCGAGGCAGGATTGGAACCTGCGAACGTAGCGGTGGCGCGGTTCCAGACTGAAGCGCCTAGAACCGCTCGGCCACACCGGCCGGCTAGGTTCAGTGTGTCTAGCACGCTGACAGGTTGGTTCGAAGGCCCTCAACTGTCCTCATCCTAACCAACTTACTGCCGTCCAAGGCACCGAGGCTGGCTCTCATCGGAAAGCACAAATGACCTCCACCCTGCGCTTCAATAATCTCGTGCTTCACCAAACCGAAGTCGCAAGTAGGGTTGAGGTAAATGGAATGCGCGCCAGAGGGTGTCTTACATGAATCTGTACTTCAAGGCGCCGATTTGTAAGAGTTCGCTGTGTCACTGCGATGGCACTTGCGCTCAGATTGCTGCTACAGATGCGGTACGATACACCGGACCCGTACGCCTAACACGATGGTCTTCCCACTCATTAGTTCCACGTTGCCCTCTTGACGCCTGTCACCTTACAACCGTACATTCTCGTGGACACTGTTGCTAGCAATCATGTACAGGTGCTTCGTTCCTGCCATGACTTTCTGTAGTGTCCAGAAGGAACACGTAAGTTCTCGTAGCACTATTAAACGACCTCTTCCAAACTCAGTGGGGTCTTTATAAAGGCGCCTTTGTCGCCTTAAAGGCATTTTTGAATGCATCACCTCACAACGTCCAGCCTTATAGGTAATTAACGCTCACAAACATTACACGGTGTATTTAAAGGAAACCCTGTTGGCATCCTTGTAATGGCGCTACCTGGGCCAATTTTATGCGACTGGTTCGAAACAGGAACAGACATCATCTTTCAGATGAACAAGCCTACCAACCTTCGTTTATGTCTCACGTCTCCATCTTGGCACTGAAATTTTTTTCCATCAGTGTTACATTCAAGCCTTTACTGAATTTAAAAAAAGATTTGTACTTCAACAACGTTCCCAGTAATTACAAATTGCACCAACATTAATTTCTCAAAAAGGCAGTAATAAAACAAGTTCATTAGACAAATTCATAGATACACGATTATCCATGGTTGGAAAAATAGTGCTGTGACATGAATGACATTAAGCCTCAAGAAGATAATAAAAATATATTCCTTTACATAATCGACCATCGACGTTTATGAACACAGCCCACAGAAACAGTAATAGCTTTTCCTCAAACTGAGCTCCGATTAAATACAGCAATCTGTAAGGTCGGAGCCACCACAGTCATAAACTTAAGAATGCCAGCCTACCTGTGACCAGCCATACCAACCGTTTACGGAGTCTTCTGGATAACAAACAAGCCACCCACTACTTTTGGGTATGCAGGGATTTACACTAGGGATGGAAGCCCTGAACAGAGGATCATTAACGTAGTGGATCACCCGATGGTAGACGCCGTCATTGACGATTCTGAACGCGCAAAAAGAGACATGTGCAACTAGGGTTCCATTTATGAGTGCATCGCCGATGGTCGCTGCAGGTTTCCGATTGGTGACGGAAGAGAACTGGTGTTGTCACTCCAGGCAGATTCGTTGAGGGGCCGCCACAGGTGCGCTGTCCACACCGCCGCACAACGGGGCAGCAGCAGAGGCGCGCTAGTGAGTTCCAGTGCATCGTAACACTGGCAACTTTCGTGTTGACACAATCTTGTAATATCATAACAGAATAACGCTGTGTGTAGGTATGTGATCTTTCCTTGTCCTAAAATTGTAGTCAAATATCAGCCCAGCACATTCCATACCAATATCGTTTCCAAATAGCGTAGCTCCATAATATACCGATGGAGCATATTTGACTATTTAACATTCAGCAGCTAATTTTCTACATTTCAATGGTGACTCAATGCCATTTAGATACTTCCCATGGACCACGGAACCTGAGACACACTGCAGCTCAAGTGACTTCAGCCACAGCAGAAGATGCTACTCAAGTGAGATGGGAAATGTACCTCTTCGAAAGCAGTGATTATTTTCGTCACATCAGTGACTATCAGTCTCGATACTGGACATTGTGTTTGGGCATTAACTAAAATTAGACAACAAAAAAAGATATTAACGATTTACACTCCTCGAAATTGAAATAAGAACACCGTGAATTCATTGTCCCAGGAAGGGGAAACTTTATTGACACATTCCTGTGGTCAGATACATCACATGATCACACTGACAGAACCACAGGCACATAGACACAGGCAACAGAGCATGCACAATTTCGGCACTAGTACAGTGTATATCCACCTTTCGCAGCAATGCATGCTGCTATTCTCCCATGGAGACGATCGTAGAGATGCTGGATGTAGTCCTGTGGAACGGCTTGCCATGCCATTTCCACCTGGCGCCTCAGTTGGACCAGCGTTCGTGCTGGACGTGCAGACCGCGTGAGACGACGCTTCATCCAGTCCCAAACATGCTCAATGGGGGACAGATCCGGAGATCTTGCTGGCCAGGGTAGTTGACTTACACCTTCTAGAGCACGTTGGGTGGCACGGGATACATGCGGACGTGCATTGTCCTGTTGGAACAGAAAGTTCCCTTGCCGGTCTAGGAATGGTAGAACGATGGGTTCGATGACGGTTTGGATGTACCGTGCACTATTCAGTGTCCCCTCGACGATCACCAGTGGTGTACGGCCAGTGTAGGAGATCGCTCCCCACACCATGATGCCGGGTGTTGGCCCTGTGTGCCTCGGTCGTATGCAGTCCTGATTAAGGCGCTCACCTGCACGGCGCCAAACACGCATACGACCATCATTGGCACCAAGGCAGAAGCGACTCTCATCGCTGAAGACGACACGTCTCCATTCGTCCCTCCATTCACGCCTGTCGCGACACCACTGGAGGCGGGCTGCACGATGTTGGGGCGTGAGCGGAAGACGGCCTAACGGTGTGCGGGACCGTAGCCCAGCTTCATGGAGACGGTTGCGAATGGTCCTCGCCGATACCCCAGGAGCAACAGTGTCCCTAATTTGCTGGGAAGTGGCGGTGCGGTCCCCTACGGCACTGCGTAGGATCCTACGGTTTTGGCGTGCATCCGTGCGTCGCTGCGGTCCGGTCCCAGGTCGACGGGCACGTGCACCTTCCGCCGACCACTGGCGACAACATCGATGTACTGTGGAGACCTCACGCCCCACGTGTTGAGCAATTCGGCGGTACGTCCACCCGGCCTCCCGCATGCCCACTATACGCCGTCGCTCAAAGTCCGTCAACTGCACATACGGTTCACGTCCACGCTGTCGCGGCATGCTACCAGTGTTAAAGACTGCGATGGAGCTTCGTATGCCACGGCAAACTGGCTGACACTGACGGCGGCGGTGCACAAATGCTGCGCAGCTAGCGCCATTCGACGACCAACACCGCGGTTCCTGGTGTGTCCGCTGTGCCGTGCGTGTGATCATTGCTTGTACAGTCCTCTCGCAGTGTCCGGAGCAAGTATGGTGGGTCTGACACACCGGTGTCAATGTGTTCTTTTTTCCATTTCCAGGAGTGTATGTGGTTAGTTAGAAAAATAACACCGACAGTAGACTTTACACTCATGTGCTGAACCGTTTCACAGTCCAATATCTTCTCACTGACATCATTTTGTAACTTTGTAATCTGAATTAGTTTCGTAAAGATTTGTGTATGTACACCATTTCACATCAATATATGTTGATGAACTCAACTTGACATATATGATTCCTTACGCCGCGGTAATAACTTACGACAGGCACTGCACATTGTCCTTTCCATCCGAGCTTCACTTTTACCTTCAGGAGGCCCCATAAATTTAATAACTCATAAAATTTTACAAATTCATAACTTTCTACAGTAAAACGTCCTGTGGATTCATTGAAGCACAATCATTCAGTGAGAACTAAGAAGGATTTTTATATATATAAATTGTATACTGTGGTGTCAATGGAATACCTCCTAACGTCGTGTCAAACGTCATTCTGCTCGGCCTAATATAGCAGCTCGACGTGGCATTGACTCAACAAGTCGTTGGAAGTCCCCTGGAAAAATATGGAGCCATGCTCTCTCTGTAGGCGTCTATAGTTGCGAAAACGATGCCACAAACTGACCTCTCGGTTGTGTTCCATAAATGTTCGATGGGATTCATGTCGGGTGACCTGCATGTCCAACCATTCCCTCGAACTGGCCAGAATGTTGTTCAAACAAATCGCGAACAATTGTGGCCCAGAGACATGGCGCACTGTCAGATAAAAATAATTCCCAGTTTTTTGGTAACATGAAGTCTATTAATGGCTAGAAATGGTCTCCAAGTGGGCAAACTTAACCATTTCCTGTCAATGAACTGTTCAATTGGATTAAAGTACCCAGTCTATTCCATGTTAACGCAGCCCACACCTTTTCCGAAGTGGAATGTCCCATGCGTCTAACTCCAAATACCATTCGGCTTTATTAGTCTATTAAAAACCTGTCGAGTGGCCATAACATTGTCGGAATCCTTTTCACATGAATCACTTGACTACTAATGCAGTGACCTTTTATACCTAGTGTAAGCGATACTACCGCTATCTGTGTGTGTGCATATAGGTTTCCCATGACTTTTGTCACCTCAGTTTTTTTGTAGGCAAGAGCAGGCGTGAAGCTATCTGATAGTAGGTGAATGGGGAATATTTGTCTCGTAATGAATCATTGTGGCGATAGAATAACAGGTTGAGATGTCAGCATTTCATTGTCATTGCAAGAGTCACCAACAATTCATAGACCAGTGTTAACCAAGAATATGAATGCAGTTATTTAGGTAATCAGACGACCGAAGAGTCTGTAGTTAGTGAAGAAAGCGGGAAAACGTTTTGAAGATTCTATTGACCACGTCTGACTACCTCATGTGGGGGATCGTCATATTGTGCACCAAGGAAATCGTACTCCATTTACATATGTGCCTGTCGTCCGAGAACAAGTAATGAACTCCCATATGCATTTTGAGTCATCCGGCACCTTTGATCCGAGACTAACAGCACCAGACTGGAGAATTACCGCCCCATGTATCGATTGCCATTACAAGTATGAAAAATTGGCTTCGCTTCAAATGGTGTCGTGATCAGGAAGCATGGATTGCTAATCAATGGCGTCGTACTGTGTGTAGCAATGTATCGCAACTCTGCACAACTCCTGAAGATAATCGTCCATCTAAGGGGAGTTCCCATTCACCCAACGCTCTGGACAGGCACGGTGGAGTTACTTCGTGTCGTCATGGCGTAGAGAGACTTCGCCTATAACTTCAGTTAATGGCTGGAAGTGACTGAGGGGTCTTCGTGGCACAACGTTACTTCACAAACACCATGCGTCCGCCTGTGTTGACCTAAACTGGACAGCATAGTGGTGTCATTTTGATTAAGACAACGGTCATCTGCACATGGTAGGTGTCTAGATGCATTGCATGTCTAATATTGAGGTACTCTCGTGGCTAGCAAAATCCCAGATCTGTCCTCGTTAGAATATAAATGGGAAAGGCTCACACGTCGACTTCTTCCCAGTATCCGGCATATCAAGTACCAGTTACAACAGTTGTGGGACAGCTTCCGTTAGGAGACGGTACAACAACTTTATGATATGCTTCCCAATCCAATCAGTGCATTTATCCTAATTGAGCGAATGAAACATGGTACTTACAGATGGACTCATTCTGCCAAGCTATTTGTAAATTTGATGAGATTTTCTAATGACTGGGAAAAATTTGGAAATTTATGGTAAGGTCTTATAGGACCAACTGCTGATGTCATCGGTCCCTAAGCTTACGCACTAACGAATCTACCTTAAACTAAGTTACGCTAAGGACACACACACACCCATGCCCGAGGGATGACTCGAACCTCCGAAGGGGGAGGCCGCGTGGACCGTGACGAGGCGCCTTGGACCGCTTGGGTAGCCCTCTCGGCTAACTGGGGAAACATGTGTAATTTCGTTTCCTTCTCCCCATGTGGATCATTTACTTGTTTTGTCAGGCAGTGTATTTATAAACAGAAAATCGCAACTTTACTCCACAATATACAGAGTGTTTATATGCCCCTGCGCTATTCATAAACAATCGAACTATTCACACACGGTCTCTGCAAGTCCAATTTTATACAGATGACTGAGGGACCTCGGCTCTTCAGTATAAAGTGTCGAATCAAAACACCTTCAGTCGTGTACGTTAAAAGTTGTTATTTTATTCGGGTACACAGTTTCAGGGCTACATTACGCCATCTTTTGACTCCGTAGCAGACGTGTAAGAAGGATCTCACTTCTAGTCCAGTCAAAATAGGGACCAGCATTCAGTGACTGGCATCAGTAGATCTAAGACAGCAGTTCCTACAATCATCACATGCTAACTGCTTTTTATTCACATATAGTTGACTCAACCAAAGGTATTTTCCAATCGCGATATTTATATTCCTCACCACACAAAGACGAATATACAACACTAGCTTCGGATTGAGTCTATTATTTCCATCGTAAACATCTTACAAGCATATATTTACCTTCGCGAGATTGAACATGCATCGCTAACTGCCGGACCATAATCGCGCTTCAACATTTACATATTGGCGTGGAAGAGAAGACGATTCCAATTCTAAACCATTACAAACAACTCCTTTTGGCATTAAGGCACAGTTATTAGTTACAGAGCACAAAAATAATTTACTACTACTTGACGATTACAGACTGATTAACCGGGAAATGCACCCAAATATTGATGTAGGCAAATATTTATCATCTACTCGACGGAGACAATCACTAACACTTTTTATACTCCACAGCAAGTCATTTGTAATACTAAAATTGGTTTTGATGACTCAGTTTCAAACGGAGATTCTGACAATGAGGCCGTCGCCATTACTTTTTGTTTTACTTAACTCATAGCGTAAACACAGCACTCCTACAAAACAAGTGTGATACTACTATGAGAAGAAGATACGCTACGGTAGGTGTAGAACACCCGGGTTCACGAATATTTATCCAGTGTTGTAGAAACTATTATACTCGTAGACGTAGCAATAGAGCCATGAAGTAAACAGGAGAAGGTAGCCTTCGTTCATATCCTTCTCCTTCAGTGTACAAATTCTGAAACCATTTTTAACCAGTTGGTCCGCTAATAAAAGATGCCCTGTGTCCACGTTGTGTGTTATAGTCCTGCCGTCGGCAGAATCGATACACTTTTGCCGACGCATGAATTCTATGCCAGCAGCAGTAACGCACGAGTTTTTCAAATATTTAATACTGTAAAGTATTTAGGAGGGTTATCGAGTTAATGTAAAACACGGCTTTTAGTAAATTAGTGGATTCACATTCGAATGAGATTAAACAAATAAATTTAACCGTCATATAACGAAATTTTTTCGCATATGGAAGCGTTAAGGCTGGCATGGTGCATTGTGAGATGTTTATGTCTCTGTCTATTGAAGGAGTACCGTGCGTGCGTGCGTGTCTTAAAAATTGTCTACCTTTCTTCCTATTCTCTGAAGATATAACAATGATTCGTAAGCGTCATATAAAGGTTCATACGGGGTTTGTTAGTGTGTCTCATTAGACCAACTATGCTGACACCATATTAGGAATGTAAACTTGTTGCAACACTGCAGTCGTTGCAAATTTGGAAATTTGTGGTAAGGTTTTATGGGACCAAACTGCTGAGGTCATCGGTCCTTAAGCTTACACACGACTTAATCTAACTTAAACTAACTTACACTAAGGACAACACACACACCCATGCCCGAGTGAGGACTCGAACCTCCGACGGGGAGAGCCGCGCGGACTCCGGTTGCAGCAGGCGCTTGACGTTCAGAATATGCTAAGTTGAGAAAGGAGGAGAATATGACATAATCCACTGTGGTATTAATGAACCTCATTAGAGCTTTACTCTTTGGTGAACTGCTGTTCAGAGTAATCACTCCCATTAGTGACCGTAACTGAGCTCCTCAGGGGGATAGAGTAAGAAATGATCCACAAGACTTAGAAAACTAAGTAAATGAGCATTTTTCAAGTACTGCACTAAATACAGTGATGTTATTTCCAACCTCAGAGAATGAAGTCAATATAACTGTTCAAAAACTCATAAATAAAAAGTCAGTAGGCTTAGATGTAGTACCAATGTTTGTACTGAAACAGTGCACATAGATTATACAAGAACCCTTAACAAATATAATAAATGGATCCTTCACATCACGGACATTTCCAGAGTAGTTAAAACAGGCAAGAGTTTTACCTTTGCTTAAGAAAGGTAATGCAGAAGACATAGAAAATTACCAGGCTATTTCCCTGCTGTCACCATTCTCAAAAATGATAGAAGCAATTATGAAAGACAGATTAATGAAATACCTGAATAAATACAATCTTTTAAGTGAATCACAAAATGGTTTCCGAAGTGGCAAAAATATGGAGTCAGTCATTATAGAATTTACAAAGTTGTACTTGATGCTCTTGAAAAAGATGAGTCTGTCACAGGCATAATTTTGGATCTTTCTGAGGCCTCTGATACAGTCGACTACAAGATTCCATTAAATAAATTAGAAGCAATAAGAATAAGAGTGGTAGCTAATGACTGGTTTCGATCATAGCTAGCAGATAGAGTACAAAGAACAGAGATGACACATAATTTAAATAGTTCTAAACACTTATCACAACCAAAATACTTTAATATAGTGGTTCCACAAGGTAGCATGTTAGGACCAATACTATTTCTGCTATGCATCAATGACTTTCCCAGTAGTGATACTCACGGTGAAAAAATTCTCTTCACTGATGACAGTAACATTATAGTCACCGAGAAAACAAGAGAACTCCTTGCAGAGAAAGCAAATGAAATTCTCAAGGAAGTTTACGATTGGTCAATAAGCAATAACCTGGCACTGAACGTAAAGAAAACTAATGCCATGAAATTCAGTTTGAAGAGGGAAAATGATAATGTTATATTAAATGGTGATGGTACCTCAATAGACTGTGTAGCAAATGCAAAATTTCTAGGAATGTATATTGATTCCCAGTTGAAGTGGTGTGAACACACAAAGGTACTGGTAAAGAGAATGTCCTCACCATGTCATGCCCTTAGAGTCCTATCATCAGTGTGCAACATGCAATGTCTTTTAGTTACATACTATTCATAAGTACACTCAGTTCTTAGCCATGGAGTTCTTTTTTGGGGAACAAATGCACAAAATATGAACACAGTGTTCAACCTCCAGAAAAGAGCCATAAGAATAATAACAAAAAATAGTAGTCGAGCTCATTGTAAGGATCCGTTCAAAACATTGGCGATTTTAACTGCTCCACGTGAATACATTTACCAGTCAGTTGTACTCATCAAAAATGACATTGGTAATTACTCCACAAACAGCTCTGTCCATGACCATGGAACAAGAGCTAGACTCAACTTACATTCACCAAGGAAAAAATAATCACGAAACGGAAAACAGCGTTTTCTACCAAGGAAGAAAACTGCACAATACCTTTCCAAAAGAGATTAAACAAATTGCAAAATTACAGTTACTTAAAAAGGCAGCTAAAAAGTACCTGTTACGCAATACGTTTTATACATTGAAGCATTACTTAGACAACACAGAGTAGGGATGTCGATAAAAAAATTATACAAATAAATAATAATAATGATTATAAAACATCCAACATTCCACATAACACCTACACACAATCGTCCTTTCCTTCTTAGCTCCTTTTCTAGAAAAACCCACCCCCAACCTATGCACAGCACAATACTAACTCTTCCTCTTTCTGAGCTCAACGTATCACTCATTATACAAGAATACTGACACAGTTCTTCAGGATAGCAAATGGGAAGTTGCGGTACAGGAAATGGCCCAGAGATCACCAGTGTGTGTGTGTGTGTGTGTGTGTGTGTGTGTGTGTGTGTGTGTGTGTGTGTGTGTGTTTGTGTGCAGTGACTGAAGTGTTACGAAACAATGTGTGTATAGTGTGTGCATAGACTGGTAGTGAGATATGAGTGAACAGTGTGGTATTACATTATGTAATAAGTTATTTGTAAAGAAAGTATTGTACACCAGGAGCAAATCTAATGATCGACACTAACTAGAAGTCTGTAGGTGTATGTGTATACAAATTAGTTCATTTTAAATTTGACTAAACTTGTAATTATTTTGACATGTCCTATATCCTTGTAAAAAGTGGTCTCCGGATGAATAAAGCTACTACTACTACTACAACTACTACTACTACATTTGTAATCCGTCTGTGTATGTCGGTTAAAACCCCATCTTCTCAGGAACGGATAGACGTCTGAAGTTGAAATTTTTGTCACATACGAAGCTCTACAGTCTCTCTGCGATTTAATCTCTTAAATCAACGCAGTCGAAATATATTGGCACTTATGTCAAATAATTTGAGAGTCGCAAGTTCACACATCAGAATCTATGCGGTACTCCGAGTTGACCTAGAATCATGCAATTGCTCAAGAAGCAAGATTTCTCGTTACAAGTAAGGCCAAAAAAATCCGACAATTTTTAATATGTAATAAAACCACAGGAGAAAAATATTTTTTTCTCATTGTATATCTAACAAAATATTTGTCCATCTTGTTAAGACTCATTTTTTTCAGCAACGGCTAGACATATGACGATGAAATTTATGTCACGTTTCAAAGTCTACGGTTTCTTGGCGCTGTAATAAATTTAAACTTCTACGTCAACAGCCAAAAGCTACAGGCATTTAGGTACCAAATTTTGATGTCTTGCCTGTACAGACAGCGATAACAGACAAAAAGGTCGTTTACATTCACGATTCCCTGGATTCATGAACTGTCCATGTACATTACGAAGTTTGTACGGAAACTTCGGTGGGCGAGTCCTACTCGCGATTGTCCGGGTTTTGCGCTATATGCTCTGAATAATGCTGGTCACAAGTTGATGAAGCAAGATTCTTACACAGGTATGCAGGATACAAGAAAATTATTGACAGAAAGAATTGTTGTTATTATATAGTAAGCCATCGCTCTGCATGGACTATCGTAGGTGCTGAGCAAGAAGCACTCCCACATTGCGGCAGGTCGCTAACCTGACAGTGATTGAAATTGCCAGAACGCTGTAGTGAGAACTTCTTCCCAATCACCAGAATTCTTCCCATTCATCCCGCCACTGATGTGTCTGCTGAACCAACCTCTTAATTTCAGAGCAGCATTCAAACCTAACGCTGTTAGTCATTTTCCGTGTGTTTCCCAATATCTGCGTTCCCCTACAGTTTTTACCCTCTACAGCCCCCTCTAGTATCATGGAGGTTATTCCTTGATGTCTTACCACATTCCATATTGTCGTTTCTTGTTGTCACTGTTTTCCATATGTTTATTTCTTCGCCGATTCTGCGAAAATTCTTTTCATTCATTATCAGTCCACCTAACTTTCCACACTCTTCTGCAACACTATCTCTCAAAAGCTTCCATTCTCCCCTGTTCCATTTTTTAACGTTGTCTATGATTTCATATCATACAGTTCTGGGCCCCAAACGTACATTATCAGAAGCGTCTTCCTCGCATTAAGACCCCAGTTTGACTCCAGTACACCTCTTGGCCAGGAATGCCCTCTTTGCTTGCGCTAGTCTGTTTAAACGTCCTCCCGGCTTCGTCCGGCATCAGTTACTTTGATTCGAATGTAGCAGAATTTCTTAACTTCGTCTCCTACGTGATCAACTTATTTCAATGTTTGGCTACTCACTGTTTTAATTTCTGCTACTTCTCATTACTTTTGTCTTCCTTCTGTTTACTCTCAATTCGTGTGCAGTCAGCAGAAATTTCAGTCCATTCAATACATCCTATAATTCTTCGTCGCTTTCACTGACAATAGCAATGCCGTCAGCAAATCGTATCGCAATAATTTCTCCCTTAAGTTCAAGCCACTCTTGATGCACCCTTAATTTCCGTCATTCTTTCTTCGATATGTAGTTTGAACAGTACTGTCTTAAAAACGCGTTAATTCATGCAATTCGTTCTTCGTCTTCCAGTCTTACGGTTTCCTATCGGTTCTTGTATACATTGTTTAATTTCTGTATTTCCCTATACCTTACTCCTGTTTCTCTCAGAATTTCGAACGTGTTGCACCACCTTACACAGCTGAACGTTATATACAGGTCAACGATTCCTATGAACGTGTCTTGATTTTTCTTTAGTCTTGTTTCCATTGTCAACCGCGACGTCAGAATTACCTCTAGTTGCTTTACCTTTTCTAAAGCCAGACTGGTGGTCGTCTAACAGGTCCTCAATTTTCTTTTCCATTCTTCGGCATGTTAGCAGCTCGGATGTGTGAGGTATTAAGCTGATAGCGCGGTCGTTCTCGCAGTTATCTGCACTAAGTAATCAATCACACCATTAGTGATTACCGTAGTGAGGGTAAACTGGAATAGTGTTCATGATGGCAGTCTGCCGACGACACAATTGCGAGGAATATACATCGCCCTCTGTAAGTGCTGATAAAGAGATATCTAATGTATATGTTGAATACGATTACTAGCGATTCATCAAGATCATTAACACATTTAATCACACTATGTGAGCGTGGTAGTAATTGCCATTGGGTAACTGATGAAATCAAATCAATTTTCTTTCAACAAATGGAAATTTTATTCCTAAAAGCCTTTTATATTTTATTTTTTTGGAAATATATTTAAAATTATAACCAGAAAGCACCCTCTAAATATCAAGTTTCAGTTTATTCAGAGGCAGAAAGAACAATTTTTTGACAGTATGAGCTTTCCGGCTGAGAACCTTGCCGCTCCCTTTTGACACGGCCGTAGTCGCGACCGCTCACAACAACCTCTGAAAGACTGCACTGGTGTAAATCTGCAACACACCAGATAACTTTAAACTAAAAATATTTTAACAACTCACACAAGGACATAAACTATGCGCCCCGCAGGAGGGATGGAAATGGTACAAAACACAAACATTAAAAGATTAACTTGCCACCGAGGGTGCAACTTGATTTAAAAAAAGAAAACTCCTATGGTGGAAGGATGGCAACTTTATATACTAAAATGACAATTTAAATAAAATCCCATGAAATGCAGTCCTACATAAAATATACAAGGTTGGCCAAACATGCTCTACATTACACATATACCGCCTCTCAAGTTGATAAGCAAGAAAAAAACGTATTTCAGTAATTCGGCCGTTACACTTAAATCAATAAATTCGTTAGCATCGAATCCGAGAGAGGCAGCTATTAACGTATGGCAGCCGACAGACAGACAGACAGACACTGACTTCCTAACAAATGCGGACGAGAGACAGACGAGCAAGCAGGGGACGAGACTCTGACCAAGAAAACAAGTAGAATTTAACAAAAGTAAAACACACAACATATCACCAATCACTTCACTTCTAATAAACTGCGATGTCTGGCGAAGACCTGGCGCAGCAACACCAAAACGCTCTCTTGAACCGTCCGCTGCCAGCCCCCTTCAACGGACGCATGAAAGCGCGCCGATCTCCCGTCTCACGGCGTCGCAGCTCGCACCGGCCAGACCGATGTCTTGGCTTGACTCCTGTTGCTCTCGTGTCGGCCGCGAAGTCACTACCCGTCGCTATACGGCGCGGCCCACTGGACTGACGTGGCGACCTCACATGCGCCGACGCTCAAGACGGACAAGTCATGTTGTGTCTCAATGCGCGACCGACCAACTGATACATCCAACCGCCAATGACCACTGCCTGAACAAACTCGAGCAGACTGGCGGCCTAACACATACTAGCACTCCGGACGACAGACAGATACTGACTGCCCCAAACTGACCCAGCTGACCAACTGACCGACTGGCGAGCTCATAGCGCCCCTGAAATGCACGTTAAAAGGCAACCTTTCCCCTTTCCCAACAGAGGGAGACACCAAAGCTGCGATTGCCACAGCGGCGCCACCGCCAGAAACGGAGGGCGGCTGCTTCAAACTACGCGCTGCGGCGCGCTCTTCAAAACAGCAATTTTTACCACGGCTCAACGTGTTACGTTTGATATCTGCCGCCGTCGATGTATAACTTGCCATAGACTTCAGTGGCACTGAATCTGAAGACAAAGTGTATCTATGTGCTTGATGGTTTTCATTCATTTATGATAACAGTAAGTATTTGTTCTTGGGGTCTTCCTGTCTTGCTTTCTAATTGTGTGTGACGCCAATTATAGTTCTCTTAACGTTTTACAGAGAAAAGAGACTGCTTCCGAAAAAAAAGCACATACCGGTATTTAATTACACCTGTCTGATTTGCAGGAAGTAGGAGCAATCATCGCTACTTCGCAGACTTCCTGCAAGAGCTTCCAAAGGTGGCGTCGGGTCCTCAGTTCGACACCAGCGTGCCGGGAAACGTAACAGGGCTGGTCGGGAAACCAGCTCTCCTGAGGTGCCGCGTCAAGAACCTGGGGAACCTCACTGTAAGTACGGGTAACCTCATAGAAAATTCCAAAATCATACGGCTCTTCAGTTTACATGCCGCGTTCAGCCACATTAGGAAACGTACTTGTACACACCTCATCGTAGACTCCACACCATGGCATCCAATTACAGACAAAATAGCATATTTTCGTTCCCTAACCAACTGGTTGCTTAAGGTACCTTTGATTCAGCAACAAAGGAAAAGAAAACTGATCAAATGCGAGTACGACTCACGCACTGAGCGTTCCGCACAAAATTGTGTGTACAGACAGTTTATCGATTACCGGAATCGAGAATCTCTAACATTTTTGCCTATTATCGATATTGATACTGGCAACTTATCAGTCCCAGGCGCTCCAAGATTTTCCAGAATTTTTTAATTTGTATAACATAAATGTGAGATACAGACATGCAGGAGACGGGTCAGCATTATTTCAATAATCAGTAGTTCTGTAATTAGGCTGACTGGTCTGCGAAAGTTTCTTTCTCATACAACTGGAAACACTATACATGCGTGCAGTATTCGCTCCTGGATATCTGACCATGAATAAATTCTGAAACACGTCATATGAACAATGAAGTCATTTGACTTTCATTATCAAGACCCAGTCAGCCTGAATGGAGAACTGCTTATTGTTTTAATTTGAAGTTTGACGAGAAAAGGAATATTTCTTTGTGCAATATAGTTACAAATTTAAATTTTTCGGTTTTTTTCGTTCGGTTGTTCCGCGAATGCCTCGTTCTTGCCAAATTTCATGATTCTAGGTTAACAGGACTAGTCTATGTGTTTTGAGGAGTCTGTTTGCGATTATCAAAATATGTGACCTAAATTGCAGTATCATTTGGTTGCATCGACATAGAACGTTGTGCCTATTACACCGCGAATGGCCTATGGACCTTATCACGTGACATAAATTTCATCTTCATTCGTCTAGACATTCCTCAGAAAAGTGGAGTCTTAACAGATGGACGAATAGACAAACAGGAAATGAAAACAAAGTCTTCGTATGATATGATTACAGATTAATAGTATTCCTACTTTACCTTTCGCTATGCTATAAAACCTTCATTATTCAAAATATTCATGTTTCTAGGCCAACGGGAGGACCCTATAGGCTTTGATGAGTGGCCTGATGAACATTAAAATATGTGACGTAAATGACCGCATCTTTTTATTTGATAAACTTATAGTATTTAATGTTTGGCATCGGCAAGGAGCTACAGAACGCCATATGTGACAGAGATTTCAACTTGGTACATCCGCCCGTTCCTGAGAAAAGTGTTTTCAATGGGGGGGGGGGGGGGATGTAAGGGAAAATGTTAACATTTATTTAAAGAAATCATTACAGCCATGTTTATTAATGCACAAGTCTAAAATTTAGCATGTGTAAAGCGAAAGATCTGTGTTTTAACGGGAAAATATAATCAAATATGCAGGACTAATATTTAGCCAGAAATTTGAATTTTTAATTTTTTATTGTCTTTTTTATAAAAAGCTGTAACTCAAATTGTAATCACACAATTAATCTGAAAATTTTTCTTGTAGTGTCCTGAGAAGATTATTAGACCACTCAACTATATTTAGTAATTTATGATACAAATTTCGTCATTAAGAGAGTTTTTAATTTTGCACATCCAAAAGTTAACTTTCTTTTCTACATACAATCATCTAAAAATCAGAATGTAGTTGCAGAATCTCGTATTTTTTAGTTCAAGGCACACAGCAACACGTGGCGAAGGTTCTTGAAAATTTCATAGAATTAGCGCTTATACCTTTTGAGAAAAGGATTCCAATAACGTAAAATATGTAACACAGAGGAAATGAAGTTCAAAGATTTTCTTCTCATACTTCTACATATAATAAGCTTACCCCTATTTTAAAATCCTGCATACTGGTAGCCCTCTTCCTCAAGGTTTCTCTTCTTTCGGCTTCGAATCTGTCTGGTCTGTATTTGCAGATAAGACACTAATCTGTTACCTTTCTTTAGCCTGTTCTCGTCGATGGTGTGAAATGCTTTGTTCTAAACACACCAGGATCTATACCACCCTCTTCAGCACTTCAGTTCTGCCACTGTATCATCCACACATTTTTGAGTACTTCAAATCCACAGAGTGTCCTTTTTCAGCATCTAATCCAAATTAATTATTGAGGTTTTCATTTGCATTTTGCGTCTTTCCGTAAAGACACTTCTTCAATAAATCAGGGTGTGCAAGAAACCCGAATGTGGGCGTAATTGTATTCTTAACAGTTTCTGGTAATGAGTGTTTATATGAATACGTCTCATTTCTGTTCTTGAACTTACACCAATCGTCTTTTGGACACAGATTGTGCATTAGTATTTGGTCAGTGGGTTGTTTGCGAAAAATCGTTGCCCACATAGCACGCCCCATTGCCTCTACATTATATGTGTTTTTCCTGATAGCTCTCCCAAAAAATAATTGAAGAGAATTAATTTCTTTCAGAGTAATCCTACCTTTTCCTCCTAGTGGTTTATCATCTTCAAGTACTTCACCTATCTTCTCTTTCAGCGAGCCTACCACCAAGTCCCCTTTGGATGTGGCCAACACATTCCAGCTTTTCTATTGTTGTATTGTACGCATTTTTATCTGTTACAGCTTCGAACGAAGAGGAGTCCCCAAGGTATGTAGTATATCTAACACCACACTCCTCCTCAGATCTGGAGAACATCCTCATAACTGTAGCAGCCTCCATGCCTCCATTTGAGCAACTACAAATTTAATGCATGATACTGCATGCTTTTCTTGCCACAGTTTTTCACTTTCTTCATTGTTGGATATTTTCCTTGTTACACACTAGAGGCAGTATTTAGACATAATTTCTACATCTAAAACGTTACCTGGATTAATACCAATAACAGATGCAACTCCATACAGAGATGTATGACGCCTTTTCATGCAGGTCCATCTACAGACACACACAGGTCATAAACAGTTCTAGGAGATTCACTGTCATGAACATCTACCACAGGATTTATTTCTTTTAGGTTTATTTCCACCATTTTCTCCACTGATATCATCATAGAAATTTTGGCAGTATCGCATACAGCATCACACATTTCTTTACCTATTTTTTCAAACCTTGCACAACATTGATACATGTTCAGAAAACCACACAATAAATTAGCTCCTTCCTTGTAATGTCCAAGGCATCTCAGAGCATAAGTTAACCTAAAATTGCTTTCATAGGTACCAGTGTCAGGTTTTTTGGAGGAGGAAAATGAAAATCCATAGTCACACGAATTACAGATGAATTTAAAATAACATGATATTCCCATTTTTCTTTCTTCAGCCACGATCATGCATTCGGTATTTTTACAGCTAACACACGAACATAAAAACCTTACAGCCTGGCACAGAGGCTCTAAGCAACAAGTCTGAATCCAGTGAACATTTACGCACCTGTAGAGTTCTCCTGTCCCAAGTTTCAATGCTGAATCTGAAAGCTTTTTTTCTTCATAGCGAATTGCTTCTTCTTTCTTGTTCGTAAGATGATTTCCACGAAACCTTCGTTTCCTAAACAGAGTTTTTCCACCACCCATCATGCATAAATCTTGACTTCCACGTAAAGGTTTACGAATTCAAGCTTCCACCTACTGATATGTGTTAGTGAAAGATATAGATGTCAGCCAGAGATATAGATCTCAGCCAAAGACATCGTAGGAAAATAACCTCCATAGTGAAATTTCAGAAAAGGTGGGAGTGGTCGGCAGTGCAGTGTTAATCAGTTTAACAATTTAAAGGCATTTCTAAAGTTGCTATCACAGTTAAATTCACTGATAACATAGACGAAACTGTGTAGATCAAGAAAATCATATTTTTGGAAAATCCATTTTTTGGAAAAAGAAGATCCATTACGTCCCCCTTAATAGTCGCATAGACAGACAGACAAGAAGGTCATACTATAAAGGTACGCTTTTTACCGATTAAGGTACGGAACCCTAGAATTTAGACGTTCTGAAGAAACTCACTGAAACTAATGGTTGCAACGCTGAGGTAATCATCGAAATGTTTTAAAACACCATAAACGCCACAGTGTATGGCATAGACCTAGGGAACAGCCTATTTCATTCGCTCAGAACATACAACTCCAGTCCCACGTCTCTGGGATTGGAGGGCCGTCAGTTACAAATTGCGTTCACATTTGATGTTTCAGCAGTGCAAAGTAACCAGTGCCGCTACAGTGAAAGATTGTTATCCCCGTACTAGAGCCATTTTTTTGACAGGGAGCTGGTGTTCTTTTTTAGCGGGACAAATTACGCCCACATACGGCTGCACTGTCAAATGCAGAGGAGAGAGCAGATAGGTGGAAAGAATACATTGAAAGCCTCTATGAGGGTGACGATTTGTCTGATGTGATAGAAGAAGAAACAGGAGTCGATTTAGAAGAGTCAGGGGATCCAGTATTAGAATCGGAATTTAAAAGAGCTTTGGACGACTTACGGTCAAATAAGGCAGAAGGGATAGATAACATTCCATCAGAATTTCTAAAATCATTGGGGGGAGTGGCAACAAAACGACTATTCACGTTGGTGTGTAGAATATGTGAGTCTGGCGATATACCATCTGACTTTCGGAAAAGCATCATCCACACAATTCCGAAGACGGCAAGAGCTGACAAGTACGAGAAATATCGCACAATCAGCTGAACAGCTCATGCATCGAAGCTGCTTACAAGAATAATATACAAAAGAATGGAAAAGAAAATTGAGAATGCGCTAGGTGACGATCAGTTTGGCTTTAGGAAAAGAAAAGGGATGAGAGAGGCAATTCTGACGTTACGGCTAATAATGGAAGCAAGGCTAAAGAAAAATCAAGACACTTTCATAGCATTTGTCGACCTGGAAAAAGCATTCGACAATATAAAATAGTGCAAGCTGTTCGAGATTCTGAAAAAAGTAGGGGTAAGCTATAGGGAGAGACGGGGCATATACAATATGTTCAACAACCAAGAGGGAATAATAAGAGTGGACGATCAAGAACGAAGTGCTCGTATTAAGAAGGGTGTAAGACAAGGCTGTAGCCTTTCTCCCCTACTCTTCAATCTGTATATCGAGGAAGCAATGATGGAAATAAAAGAAAGGTTCAGGAGTGGAATGAAAATACAAGGTGAAAGGATATCAATGATACGATTCGCTAATGACATTGCTATCCTGAGTGAAAGTGAAGAAGAATTAAATGATCTGCTGAACGGAATGAACAGTCTAATGGGTACACAGTATGGTTTGAGAGTAAATCGGAGAAAGACGAAGGTAATGAGAAGTAGTAGAAATGAGAACAGCGAGAAACTTAACATCAGGATTGATGGTCACGAAGTCAATGAAGTTAAGGAATTCTGCTACCTAGGCAGTAAAATAACCAATGACAGACGGAGCAAGGAGGATATCAAATGCAGACTCGCTATGGCAAAAAAGGCATTTCTGGCCAAGAGAAGTCTACTAATATCAAATACCGGCCTTAATTTGAGGAAGAAATTTCTGAGGATGTACGTCTGGAGTACAGCATGTATGGTAGTGAAACATGGACTGTGGGAAAACCGGAACAGAAGAGAATCGAAGCATTTGAGATGTGGTGCTATAGACGAATGTTGAAAATTAGGTGGACTGATAAGGTAAGGACTGAGGAGGTTCTACGCAGAATCGGAGAGGAAAGGAATATGTGGAAAACACTGATAAGGAGAAGGGACAGGATCATAGGACATCTGCTAAGACATGAGGGAATGACTTCCATGGTACTAGAGGGAGCTGTAGATGGCAAAAACTGTAGAGGAAGACACAGATTGGAATACGTCAAGCAAATAACTGAGGTCGTATGTTGCAAGTGCTACTCTGAGATGAAGAGGTTAGCACAGGAAAGGAATTCATGGCGGGCCGCATCAAACCAGTCAGTAGACTGATGACCAAAAAAAAAAAAAAAAAAAAAAAAAAACGGCTGCCGCGATGCAATGTACTCTTCGTGGTGTACAGGGAGTGCCCCTTCCAGCTTGATCATTATATTTCCCACCAACGGAATACGGGGAATGATGGGACGGTAAATTATTCATTCTCCAAGGCCCGCAAAATCCACTGACGAATCCCAAAGAAAGATAACAGATGCAAGATCGTTTTCATGCCAGAAAAAACCTCTGCCTTGCTGACAGAGGGCATTTTACTGTATACTGATGCTACTGTTCGAGCACATGCGTGTTTCATTTGGACCGGCCGGTATGGCCGAGCGCTTCCAGGGGCTTCAATCTGTAACCGCTACGGTCGCAGATTCGAATCCTGCCTCGGGTATGGATGTGTGGGATGTCCTTAGGGTAGTTGTTGTTGTTGTCTTCAATCCTGAGACTGGTTTGATGCAGCTCTCCATGCTACTCTATCCTGTCCAAGCTTCTTCATCTGCCAGTACTTGCTGCAACCTACTTCCTTCTGAATCTGCTTAGTGTATTCATCTCTTGGTCTCCCTCTACGATTTTTGCCCTCCACGCTGCCCTCCAATGCTATATTTGTAATCTATTGATGCCTAAGAACATGTCCTACCAACCGGTCCCTTCTTCGTGTCAAGTTGTGCCACCAACTCCTCTTCTCCCCAATTCTATTCAATACCGCCCCATTAGTTATGTGATCTATCCATCTAATCTTCAGCATTCTTCTGTACCACCACATTTCGAAAGCTTCTATTTTCTTCTCTCCCAAGTATCTATCGTTGACGTTTCACTTCCATACACACTCCATACAAATACTTTCAGAAACGACTTCCTGACACTTAAATCTTTACTCGATGTTCACGAATTTCTCTTCTACAGAAACGCTTTCCTTGCCATTGCCAGTCTACATTTTATATCCTCCCTACTTCGACCATCATCAGTTATTTTGCTCCCCAAATAGCAAAACTCCTTTACTACTTTAAGTGTCTCATTTCCTAATCTAATTCCCTCAGCATCACCCGACTTATTTCGACTACATTCCATTATCCTCGTTTTGCTTTTGTTGATGTTCATCTTATATCCTCCTTCCAATACACTGTCCATTCCGTTCAACTGCTCTTCCAAGTCGTTTGCTGTCTCTGACAGAATAACAATGTGATCGGCGAACCTCAACGTTTTTATTTCTTCTCCATGGACTTTAATACCTACTCTGGATGTTTCTTTTGTTTTCTTTACTGCTTGCTCAATATACAGATTGAATAATATCGGGGACAGGCTAAAACCGTGTCACTCCCTTCGCAACCGCTGCTTCCCTTTCATGCCCCTCGACGCTTACAACTGCCATCTGGTTTCTGTCCGAAATGTAAACAGCCTTTCGCTCCCTGTATTTTACCCCTGCCCCTTTAGAATTTGAAAGATAGTATTCCTGTCAACATTGTCAAAAACTTTCTCTAAGTCTACAAATGGCAGAAATGTAGGTTTGTCTTTCCTTAATCTATTTTCTAAGATAAGTCGTAGGGTCAGTATTGCCTCACGTGTTACAAATTTCTGCGGAATCCAAACTGATCTTCGCCGAGGTCGGCTTCCACCAGTTTTTCCATTCGTCTGTAAAGAATTCGCGTTAGTATTTTGCGGCGGTGACTTATTGAACTCATAGTTCGGTAATTTTTACATCTGTCAACACCTGCTTTTTTTGGGATTGGAATTATTATATTCATCTTGAAGTCTGAGGGAATTTTGCCTGTCTCATACATCTTGCTCACCAGATCGCAGAGTTTTGTCTGAACTGGCTCTCCCAAGGCTGCCAGTAGTTCCAGTGGAATGTTGTCTACTCCCGGGGCCTTGTTTCGACTCAGGTCTTTCAGTGCTCTGTCAAACACTTCACGCAGTATCGTACCTCCCATTTCATCTTCATCTACATCCTCTTCTATTTCCATAATATTGTCCACAAGTACATCGCCCGTCTATAGACCCTCTATATACTCCTTCCACCTTTCTGCCTTCCCTTCTTGGCTTAGGACTGGGTTTCCATCTGAGCTCTTGATTTTCCTACAAGTGGCTCTCTTTTCTTCGAAGGTCTCTTTAATTTTCCTGTAGGCAGTATTTATCTTACCCCTAGTGAGATAAGCCTCTACATCCTTACATTTATCCTCTAGCCATCTCTGCTTAGCCATTTTGCACTTCCTGTCGATCTCATTTTTGAGACGTTTGTATTCCTTTTGCCTGCTTCATTTACTGCGTTTTTATATTTTCTCCTTTCATCAATTAAATTCAAGATTTCTTCTGTTACCCAAGGATTTCTACTAGCCCACGTCTTTATACCTAAGTGATCCTGTGCTGCCTTCACTACCTCATCTCTCAGAGCTACCCATTCTTCTTCTACTGTATTTGTTTCCCCCATTCCTGTCAATTGTTCCCTTATGCTCTCCCTGAAACTCTGTACAACCTCTGGTTCTTTCAGTTTATCCAGGTCCCATTGCCGGCCGCGGTGGTGTAGCGGTTCTAGCGCTCAGTGCGGAACCGCGCGACTGCTACGGTCGCAGGTTCGAATCCTGCCTCGGGCATGGTTGTGTGTGATGTCCTTAGGTTAGTTAGGTTTAAGTAGTTCTAAGTTCTAGGGGACTGATGACCACAGATGTTAAGTCCCCTAGTGCTCAGAGCCATTTGAACCATTTTTGAACCAGGTCCCATCTTCTTAAATTCCCACCTTTTTGTACTTTCTTCAGTTTTAATCTACAGTTCATAACCAATAGATTGTGGTCAGAGTCCACATCTGCCCCTGGAATTGTCTTACTATTTAAAACCTGGTCGCTAAATCTCTGTCTTAGCATTATATAATCTATCTGAAACCTTCTAGTATCTCCAGGATTCTTCCATGTATACAACCTTCTTTTATGATTCTTGAACCAAGTGTTAGCTATGATTAACTTATGCTCTGTGCAAAATTCTACCAGACGGCTTCCTCTTTCATTTCTCTCCCGCAATCCTTATTCACCCACTATGTTTCCTTCTCTCCCTTTTCCTACTCTCGAATTCCTGTCACCCATGACTATTAAATTTTCGTCTCCCTTCACTACCTGAATAATTTCTTTTATCTCATCATACATTTCATCAATTTCTTCATCATTTGCAGAGCTACTTGGCATATAAACTTGTACTACTGTAGTAGGCATGGGCTTCGTGTCTATCTTGGCCACAATAATGCGTTCACTATGCTGTTTGTAGTAGCTTACCCGCACTCCTATTTTTTTATTCATTATTAAACCTACTCCTGCTTTACCCCTATTTGATTTTGTATTTATAACCCTGTATTCACCTGACCAAAAGTCTTGTTCCTCCTGCCACCGAACTTCACTAACTCCCACTATATCTAACTTCAACCTATCCATTTCACTTTTTAAATCTTCTAACCTACCTGCCCGATTAAGCGATCTGACATTCCACGCTCCGATCCGTAGAACGCCAGTTTTCTTTCTCCTAATAACGACGTCCTCTTGAGTAGTCCCCGCCCGGCGATCCGAGTGGGGGACTATTTTACCTCCGGAATATTTTACCCAAGAGGACACCATCATCATTTCACCATACACTAAAGCTGCATGCCCTCAGGTTAGTTAGGTTTAAGCAATTCTACTTCTCGGGGACTGCTGACCTCAGACGTTATGTCCCACAGTGCTCAGGGCGATTTGTTTCATTTGGTCCGAATCATACAACGTTTCGGCGCAGATATCCTGTGAGACAATCTAAAACGAATACAAATATTATTTTCAAAGCATACTTATGTTTTTCAGTAGATACCCCATGTTATTTCTTAGGTAATCAATAGAAATAAAAATCACGAAAGGAGTGGCTATGATTGCACCCAAATAGATCATCTGGATCCCGTGAAGGTCACTCTTCAAATAAGCGAATCACGCCGCTGTTGCACATCCCGAGATGCAAGCGTGAACCCAACTTAGCTCGTAATCGCAATGCAATTGACGTACTGCGACGCAAAAAACGCTGCAATGATTGTTGTTTACGCTGTTAATAAATGGACTGGACACAATGCATGTGTCCAGCCACACAAATACGTACAACTTCCATTTACCCTTGATGAGCCGTTAATTATCTTTACCCGAACCTGTGATATTCGGTTTTACGTTAACGTTATGCCTATTCTAGTATTGGCACAACTTTGAAACAAGTATGGAAGTATCTCTATACCACCAAGTAATGGCATTCTAATAATGTAGTAAAAATCAATGAAACACGACCGCCAGCCGGTTTGTCCGTCCGGTCCTAGGCGCTACAGTCTGGAACCGAGCGACCGCTACGGTCGCAGGTTCCAATCCTGCCTCGGGCATGGAAGTGTGTGATGTCCTTAGGTTAGTTAGGTTTAATTAGTTCTAAGTTCTAGGCGACTGATGACCTCAGAAGTTAAGTCCCATAGTGCTCAGAGCCATTTGAACCAAAGCGCAACCTAACAAACCTTTTCCTTGTTTTTCTGTGTGTTTGAATGAACATTTGTTTCGTTTCTAGTCCACTTAATAACTGTGTAAATAGCTATAACTAGAGCACTTGTTGCATCGTAGTACGTCAATCACATTGCACTTATGAGCAACGTGAAGTTCACGCTTGCATGTCGGGATGTGGAGTCTTTCTTATATTTTCAGCTTCAGCAGTTCTTTTTCTGATTTTTCGTGTTTAACAGTACGAAACTATGGAACACGTAACTCCGAGATTTAGATGTTCGTATACCTGCAATAGATACTGTACGTTATCTCTTCACCTTCTTTTAGCGAAGATAAAAAAACAGCAGCAGAGAGAAGTCTGTGATAATATTTCTTTTGCGTATACAGTGAGACCAACTACGAACATGTCGTAGAATGTACATATAACACACTACGTATGTTGTTCAACGAGCCAAACGTAATCTCATTCGATCAAGGAAAAACTATCTTCTAAAGTATCTGATAATTCCTCCCTCTCACAGAGGAATGAGGGCACTTCACACACACACACACACACACACACACACACACACACACACAAATACACAGATTGACAACTGTAAGAATGCTAACAGCCAAATTTTCGAAGACGTAACACTAATTTATTCTCCACGTTGCACTTAGACTTGTAGGTGCCACAATTTGAGATCTCCATCATTCTTCTTTATACAAACTAATTTATAGTGACTACAGTGCAATCATGTAAGGTTGTCCTTAACAAAACGCTTCCCTCTACAACTACCTGAAGACACGCACAGAAGTTTCTTATTTATGAGATTTCATTTGAAATAAATATTTCCTGGAAATTACGAAATTAAGTGCAACAGAAAGACAAAGAACCTGCAGTAACAATAAAAACATTAAATCAAATTATTATCGTGTTTCATAAAATCTTCAGAGTTAAGTGATTCAAACGATTAAGCTCTACTCCAAAGCTGCTTCGCTGCTGAACAAAATTCCGGAATGCTTTTTCCCCTTTAATACAATCACGCTGTGCACAAGCAGCTTCTAATGAGATTAGCGCCGCTCTGAAGAGGATTGAGACAACATTTGTGGAAGGTAACCAGTGCGACATAGTTCGCTGTAGGTTTCTTATGCGGAAGGAAACGAATGCCCTAGGAGAAGCAGATATTTCTACATCTACATCTACATCTACATCCATACTCCGCAAGCCACCTGACGGTGTGTGGCGGAGGGTACCTTCAGTACCTCTATCGGTTCTCCCTTCTATTCCAGTCTCGTATTGTTCGTGGAAAGAAGGATTGTCGGTATGCCTCTGTGTGGTCTCTAATCTCTCTGATTTTATACTCATGGTCTCTTCGCGAGATATACGTAGGAGGGAGCAATATACTGCTTGACTCTTCGGTGAAGGTTTGTTCTCGAAACTTTGACAAAAGCCCGTACCGAGCTACTGAGCGTCTATCCTGCAGAGTCTTCCACTAGAGTTTATCTATCATCTCCGTAACGCTTTCGCGTTTACTAAATGATCCTGTAACGAAGCGCGCTGCTCTCCGTTGGATCTTCTCTATGTCTTGTATCAACCGTATCTGGTACGGATCCCACACTGCTGAGCAGTATTCAAGCAGTGGGCGAACAAGCGTACTGTAACCTACTTCCTTTGTTTTCGGATTGCATTTCCTTAGGATTCTTCCAATGAATCTCAGTCTGGCATCTGCCTTACCGACAATTAACATTATATGATCATTCCATTTTAAATCACTCCTAATGCGTACTCCCAGATAATTTATGGTATTAACTGCTTCCAGTTGCTGACCTGCTATTTTGTATTTGTATTTTGTATTTTGTATTTGCCTCAACTCACAAAGAAGGGAGATGGACTGACAGGAAATTCGCCCGTAAATAATGGAAAGTTTTTCTAGAGGTACTTGACATTACTCAGAAACCACCTTTATTTTTAGAGAGAGTGATTACCCTGTCTAAAACAGCACTATCAGTAACAGACATGGAGAATAGTTTTGAGTTATTTTCTTCGTGAATGTTTCCTCGATCTTTTGGTTGGACTCAAATGAGAACCTATTCTTTTATTAGGGGCTCTTACAATGATTTATAAATTTCCCTTGGGTATTATTTAACATCACGATATCATTGTATATCACCGGGATTCATTTATAATTTGACTAGCTGTTAGCCGTTGCTTCGCTTACAAAAAAATAGTTCAAATGGCTCTGAGCACTATGCGACTTAATTTCTGAGGTCATTAGTCGCTTAGAACTTAGAACTAATTAAACCTAACTAACCTAAGGACATCACACACTTCTATGCCCGAGGCAGGATTCGAACCTGCGACCGTAGCGGTCGCTCGGTTCCCGACTGTAGCGCCTAGAACCGTACGGCCACCCCAGCCGGCTGCTTCGCTTACATATCAGTACTTTTTTATGATGAGAGATAAAGAGTAAGTAAGCTAGTAATTTTACGAGAAGTCTTTGTATACAGGGTGAAGCGAAATTCGGGCACTCGGGCTTCGCAGAGCGACACCTCCCATGCCAACGATAAAAAAAACTGTCTCTCCCAAAATTTCATCTGGCGAATACGTCCAGCTGAAAAAGGACGTTAAAGAATGACAATCTGTCAACACTGTAACCACATGTATGGTGACTACCTATGTCAGCACGTGCTTGTGCTATGCAATTGGTGTTTTCTATAAAGTTTTTGGTAAGCATGCAGTAGGTCTAGGTACGCTATCTGGCATCTTAATCGTCAACCGCGATTGCAGCGGGTCCTCTAGAAAACATTTACACTTACACACTACAATCGTAGAAAAGGAAGACTGGTCAGTTTTAGGAGAAGCCCTTCTCACATCGTGGGCGTGAATTTACTCACACCACTTTATCTACTAGATGCGAAACGTGTTTTCTTTGTACCTTCCTCCAATGGTCCTTAAGATCAGTACCAACTATTATTCTTGCCTCGTTCAGGTCCATTACGTTTCGTTAGGGCCTTACGTTACCAGTAGGAGTAGCAACGTACTTTGTGAATAATGTCCAAACTCGGATACAAATATATGAGTTATCACTATGGTCACCCTAATTAGGCCTTCCAACATTCAGTCTGGTAACCGCATGCTGTTTAGTACGGATCTCAATGCATTATTATTATTATTGTTATTGTTATTATTATCATTATTATTCCATCGATAGGATTGTGGAAACATCACGTGTATTACTTTTAGCGAAACAGTGTAATTCGAAACCGAACATTTCACAATTAGCGGTGTTAGGATGAATCATGCAGAACAAAATCTGTCAGAAGGGTGATGTGCATCAGTTGGGAACAGCGCACACGACTGACGGCGTGTTTATACTGTATGCGCTGTCAACCAAACAGGGGATAGTGGCGAGCGGAGTAAGCAAAAATGGCTCTGAGCACTATGGGACTTAACATCTATGGTCATCAGTCCCATAGAACGTAGAACTACTTAAACCTAACTAACCTAAGGACAGCACACAACACCCAGCCATCACGAGGCAGAGAAAATCCCTGACCCCGCCGGGAATCGAACCCGGGAACCCGGGCGTTGGAAGCGAGAACGCTACCGCACGACCACGAGATGCGGGCGAGCGGAGTAAGCGCCCGTGATAAATTCCAATGTACAAGCGTACACGTATCGAACTTTCTCATTGTAAATCACTAAATCAGTGTGGCAGACATATGGCATAGACAAACGATGTATATGTGGTTATGCTTCTGGTCCTTGGTGCATCTGATAACCGGGCTAGTGTTGCCGCTCCTGAATGTGCTGCTAGACGTCCTCGTCAGGAAAAAAGTTTTTGTCATCTGGAGCTGCGCCTTAGGGAGTCAGGTTGTCTCCCTCCACTATCGCGTACAGAGGTCGTCCACGGACTCGCTGTACCCCAGCTACTGAGAAAGCTATTTTGGAGGTCGTACACCAAGAACCTCAGAGAAGTACACGTAGCGTAGCAAGTCAGCTGCGTGTCTTGCAAAGCACGGTCGTTGACATGCTGCACGAGCATGGGCTGCACGCCTATTGTTATGCTTTCTGTCAAGACCTGCATCCTGCACATCCTCATCAGAGACTGCAATTCTGTAAATGGTTCCAACAACAACGGGAAGACAATGATGACTTTGTGAACGCCGTAATTTGGTCAGATGAACCAACATTCACTCGTGAGGGTGTCTTCAATATGCACAATGCCCACCGTTGGTGTGAGGTTAACGCACACATCACCCACGACCGTGGATGCCGAGTTCGATTTGGTATCAACGTCTGGGCCGGAACATTGGGCGACAGGTGGTTGGGCCCTACATGTTGCCTGACCTGTTGACTGCACGAAGGTATCATGCATTCCTCTCGAGTTATCTGCCTGAAGTGCTGGAAGATTTTCCACTACATATTCGGCAGAGAATATTGTTCCAATGTGATGGTGCACCACCACACTCTGGAATTAATGTGCGACAGTATTTGGACAGAACATTTCCAGGGAAAAGGTTCGGACGTGGAGGTCCAGTTGTATGGCCACCGCTTTCACCTGACCCAACTCCCCTGGATTTCTTCATGTGTGGACACCTGAAGGAGCACATGTACTCTTCTCCGCCGACGAATGTGGAAGAATTGATAGCGCGTGCTCATGCTGCTCTGGTTACTGTGGATGCACCTTGGTGCGAAGGGTCCAGAGCTATATAATCCGACGAGTTGCGCAGTATTCGGACTTGGAGGGAGGTTGATTTGAGCATCTGTTGTTCCGAGGACAACGTATTCTGTTGTGAAGGTAATGCTGTCATTAATATGGACATTATTATTGTCACTGGTTCCTAATGAGCGACGTCTGTGCGCTCTTATGGCATGTAGTATAAATGACAAGTAGATGTTGTGTTATTGCACTGTGCTGTCATCTTTATAATTTGGAAACTGACATTGTTTTTGTACTTATTCCGTTTTATGACAGGTCATTTGTTTGAACTTTCTATTTCTTATTTCTCTAACGACGTATTTCTTATGTTCAGGGTTACAAAATGTTTTAAATTTACGATATGTGTGACCTAAGAACTGGTGTGTATTACAGAATAAAGTGTCAGAATGAAATTAGCAAATGAAAAAAATGCACCCAACTCCAGGGTAGAACCCTTCACCTCCTGCATGCTAACCCAAAACTTCATACACTGAACGAACTGCACAGTACGAATAATATGTACTGACAGAGGTAGTCACCATACATTTGGTTACTGTGTTGTCCTTTTTCTGCCGAATGTACTCAATAGACGAAATTTTTGAAGAAACATTTTTTTTTTTATCTCTGGCATGTGAGGAGTCGCGCTGCGAAGCCCGAGTGCGCAAATTTCGCTTCACACTGCATAATGGTGTAGAGACGTATGTATAAAATTGTATACATTTCCGGTGTATAGGTACGCAACGAATGTGTTTCTGTTATTTTGTTATGTGTCGATTCTGAACGCATACATACGCTATCTAATTATATTTAAAAAATGCGTCGATTCATTACATTTGAGCAGAAATACAGTTTCTACGTGATTCTCTGGCCCACCTAGTAATGTGAGATTCTACCAGCAGAGGAACACATACCAACCGTTTCCCATTTCCATTTAATGGAGTTATATTTCCTTCATGTTTGATAATGCGATGGCTCATTTCTGATTAACATAGCCAGTTAATAAATCGTAATCAAATGCAGTCTCTCCAAAAGCCTCTCACGTTCAACACGTAAGGGTAAGACTCTCTGTTTGTCGTACAGCTTTTAAATGACGCCGTCGTTGTAAGTCTTCAGAGATCTTTGAAGCTACAAGAGACGCGTGATATTCATCACCCAAAATGCGAGGTGTTTGTGACTGTTCTAATGTCACTGTAGTTCTTTAGGCCGCCTGAAGTCCTGTATCGAAGTCCCGGCGGACATGGGACAGCTCAGAGTTTTGTTGGATAGGAGTAACTTCCGCACTCTGATCTCTCTTAGAACTCTGCTCTGAATCGTATTTACGTTGGCGAGGCTGACAGTAGCAGTTTTATTTAGATACTGTTTTCGGGCTGTTCCAGATGGTGTAGAAACTCAGTGTCATAAACCACACCCACAATAACATATATGTACTGTAACGACATAATCAACGGACACTAAGATTCGCCAACCATCGTGCCGGCGTCGTCTAAATACCACTCTTGTGGTACCATATTTAAAAATGTTAAGAATACCCTCATGGTTACAACTTTGTAAAGTAGCCTATGGTCTTCTTGATAGTTGTAGCTATTCCGTACCAAATATCTTCGAAGGGCGGTAGAATTGTGGAAACGTAACAGACGGAGCTACTTTCGTATTTATGCTATTAATTTGGATCTGGAAGTATGGACTGGCATGGATTAAATAAGCTGAGGGCTGTGTAACCATTGTATTGCAGCTGTTAACCAAGTCTGCGTCGCGTACCAGTAAAATAAAATGAAATGCACGTATGGCTTTACTGGCAGAGAGGCGCCGGTTGGGATGTTCGGAACCTTAGTCCAAGTAATTTTATTTGAGAACACTTCGGTGATGGTGAAATGACGATGAGGACAACGCAAACATCCAGACGCGAACAGATTAAAAGACCTAAGCAGGAAGTGTCTCTGGAAATCCATAAGCGTAAAACAGCATCCTTCACCACATATTGACGTGCTTTTTACTGAAACTTGATCGCAATAAAAAAATTATAACACTTCCATGCAGCTGAGCAGCAAAATGGTAACGAGTTTGTGACTGACATTGGTATAGAAGAATCGATTCAATACGTTGAGGAATGTATAAACATTTTGTATTTCTTTGCATTGAATCGTGTTATGTAGAACATATCAAACAAAGTAAGCATTCTTACAAACATGATAAAGCTGAAAATAGTTATTGTTCCATATTTAGCATTATATGCTTCAGATTAATAAATGCGTTGTCCTACACACATTCTAAAGTAGCATATGGCCTTCCTCAGCGAAATTTTATCAAAATCGGTACAGCGATTTAATTTTTCCGCGTTAGTATATGTTCTTAGTATCCCAGTTTGTTCTAGCTTAAATCTCACATATAGTTTGCTGTGAAGATATTTGATGGTTGCGTTATCTACGCTATCATTAGAATGATTGTAAGGGACATGTACGTTTTATTGAGAGATGGCTTCTGTTTCTAAAAGGTCCATGATCTTCCTTCTGGTATTTGTAATGTAATTAAAGTTTTGTCATACAGTTTAACCCTTGTAGGTTAATAAAAGTGTTTTTTTTTGTCTCTTTAGGTTACTTCCTTGGCACATGAGGATGACATCATAGTCACCAAACTGTCTGTGAACCAACAGGAGACCAATAAATCTTCTCACGGCAGCTGTCGCGCTTATTTATTTATTCAAATCTGTGATTGTGCTATGAAAAGTAACCTTTAGTATTTTTTGGAGCTGGATTACATTAGACTCGATGCGTTTTCAGGTGTCCTGGGTACGACACCGCGACATCCACTTGCTGACGGTCGGCCGCTACACGTACACCAGCGACCAGCGCTTCGAGGCAGTGCACTCTCCGCACACGGAGGACTGGACGCTGCACATCCGCTACGCGCAGAAGAAAGACTCTGGCATTTACGAGTGCCAGATAAGCACCACGCCTCCCATCGGGCATCCCGTCCATCTCACCATCGTAGGTAAATTGAGTGAGGTACAGAATCTTTGACAGAACGATTTAAAGAAATGTGAGTTTTGCCGCACGGAGTGTTAGTCCCAGGTTTCATGAACGTAACTGTGTTCAGTGATGAAGTGAAATTCGCTTATACACAACGCTGAACAGCTACAGCTTGTTTGTATGGGCCGCCGAACCCCCAACTGCTAAGATTATCTACAGTTTGCTGGTCTCATTTTCACTATCTGCTGTAGAGTGATTTATAGGGTACAACAGCTATCCTTACATTTTTGTACAGGAATATTTTGGGAGCGGTATTGTCGGGATTGTAGAGTGTTAAAGGCTTCCAAACACATATTTTTTCTTAATAATGCAGCCCAGTTAATCACCGTAGTGAGATTAATAACAACCAGAAGCAATATTACTTGACACCAAATCAACAAATAAAGGAGAATCTTATATCTTTCAGTAAATGCCACTGTACAGAATTCTTGAAATTGCAATGAACATTGCTTTCCAATAAAGAAAAAGACATCATATGGTAAATCAACAAGCCTACAACTAAGAAACTATACGACTGGATTTTCTCATGCTGTAAAATTAGAAGGTGCCACCTATTTTAATTGGTAAACAGCTTCTACAAGTAGTTCAAGTGGCTCTGAGCACTATGGGACTTAACATCTGAGGTTATCAGTCCCCTAGAACTTAGAACAACTTAAACCTAACTAACCTAAGGACACCACACACATCCGTGCCAGAGGCAGGATTCGAACCTGCAACCGTAGCAGTCACGCGGTTCCAGACTGAAGCGCCTAGAACCGCTCGGCCACAACGGCCGGCCCAGCTTCTACAGCTAAGATCTCATGCATATTCCTTTATTTGCTAACATCGAAGATCCAGTTTAGACTGCGTATAAGGTATAATTGTAACTTATATGTCGTCCAAGACGGATCTTCGGATTGCTTTCAGCAATCAAAAATTCTGTGTTCGGTTTGGAAATACCCCTTACGGGAACTGCATGAGGCCAAAAAGTGATACACCAAAATACTTAATGCATCTATCTCAACCAACTTACGGACACGGTAATGAAATACAACTTCACTTGAAAATTAACAATTAATAAAAACAACAGCCAGAGCATTATGCAGTACAACTCTCTGCAGCAATATGTCTCTAAGAACGTTTTAAATTTAATTTGTAGCCATATTCTGACATTTTTCACCTCATCTTAGCAGAACAGTAAAACTGTGCTTAAAAATTCCTTCGTAAACGTCATTGATTGTATCCTCGCAAATAGTTTAATTGGAATCATCATATACTGGCATCCAAGTTAACTTTCTAAGAGATTTGTAAAGAACTGCAATAGTCAAAACAGGTGCACGATTCTTCGCACATTTTCTGTTTTTTGTACTGGATCCTTCATGATCTTTATCTTGTCCTTAATTTTGTAGTGCACTGTACGAGAGTTCACTCTACGAGATAATCATTGCTTCATGATCGAATACGATTATTGCACAAATTCTTGCATCTTAGTCATAATTTACCGCCTAATACTTGATACGAGGGTTATTCGGAAAGTATGAATCGATTGGTCGCGAAATGTAAACCAAAATCAAAATCCGATGAAGTTTTGCACAGGTATGTTGGGCACTGTCTCTAGTTTGCCCGTCAATAGCGTTACGTCGTTATTTTTTAGTTCCGAGCACACAGGGAGCACACAAAGATACCTAGAACAATAGTGTCTGCTGCCAAGTACGAGGGCCTGGTGAAAAATTTCGGCTGAAGCTATGCAACAAACATTACATAACTGTCGTGCGTTTTTTTTTTCTGCAAGACAATTCTCAGCCGCATTCTGCAGGTCTAATAAAGATGTTCCTGCATCGTTTTCAATTGGATATGTTTGATTATCAAAAATAGAGCCCGTAATTGTCTCCCTCTGAGTTTCATCTCTACTCATGTGAACCGCTGGCTATGAAGACAACATTTTGGCACAGACAACGAGCTGTAGGCCAGCGTGGAGAATTGGCGGAAATAACTGCGGGTGCCTTCTATAACTAGGGCATTGAAAGGTTAGTACAACGGTACGACAAACGTCTAAGTCAGACAGGCGACTATGGAGATAAGTAGCTGGAAGTTGTAGCTAACAGTTGCAAATGAAACAGTTTTGATTTTCACTGTGGCTCCCATTTGGCGACTTATCGTTCCTTACTTTCCGAATAGCCCTCGTAGATAGTTAGATAGTTTCAAACAACAAAAGGAAGACCACGTAGGGACGACAATAACGTCCCGTCGACAGCACAGTCAACGACGGAGCATAAACTCGGATTCTGGAATTTGCGTGAAGCGATTTGGGGAAATCACGAAGATCCTAAATATGAATGACCGTACAGATGCTTGGGCCATCGTTCTCCAGAATGCGAATCCGGCGTGCTGACCACTGTGCCACCTCGTTCGGTCATTTCTATGGAGAACTGCAGGTTCCCCGTTAGTGACTACCGGTACTGACGTTTTAAGGAAGTAACGCTTTCGTTGCGTATATTATGGTGATAATTACACTGACCAGCCATAACATTATGACCACCGACGTCCTATCGATATGACCCCGTACAGGCGATAGCAGCGTCACCTGGCAAGGAATGAATAATAGACAACACACGGTGCATGTAATATCAGTAAGCGTGCTGTTAGTGTATAGACTGGGAAGCCGCGATCTATCTGAACCTGATCATGGGCAGATGATGACGGCTTGGAGGCTCGGCATGAGCATTTTGGAAACTGGACTACCTGTCAGTGTCTTCAAGACGTAGTGAAATCGAGATGAAACAACGTCTAGACATCCTTGGGTTGCGGATGTCAGACGTCATAGTCTGGGCAGACTGTGCAACGAGCGCTCCTAACGATGGACTTCTGCAACTGACGACCCATGCAAGTCCCAATGTTAACACCACGATACCGGCAATTACGAATGAAATGGGCACATAACCATCGGCAGTGGACGGTGGCACAATGGCAGAGCGTTGCAACGTCTATGGTCCTCGTCGAAATGCCACGGTATCTTAACGCTGCCACCCCACTGGAAGTTTGAGATCTTTTTATCAGTAAGCACAAATTTCCTTCCCGATGTTCCTATATCTGGAACTGAGTATAAAAGAAATCGACAAACGTCAAGACAGTTTTTGAATTTCCTGGTTCAACTGAATAAGCCAACAGAACACAGCGGGTAGACGCCTCAGATTGGAGAGTTTCGAAAATGTACGGTACAGAGATATGTAAACGTACTGCGACAGTATCGAAGAGAGTCACCTTATTTCTCCCTCTTTCACGCAGTGATGTTAAGGCATCTCGACTTTAGTTTAATTTGGGGGGAATTAAATTGAGAACGAACAATATTCATGTAAGTACCACGTAGGACGAAATACCTCTGATTTTGTAAACGGTTCCAGAAATCGAAAGGAGGTTTTTGGTAATTGATAGATTGCATGTGCTAAGAAGCACGCTGCGATGTATATACATGGTGGTCCATTGATAGTGACCGTGCCAAATGGCTCATGAATTAAGCATCAACTGAAAAAACTACAAAGAACGAAACCCGTCTAGCTTGAAGGGGGAAACCAGATGGCGCCATGGTTGAACCGCTAGATGGCATTTTCGTAGGTCAAACGGATATCAACTGCGTTGTTTCAAACAGGAATCCCCATTTTTATTACATATTCGTGTAGTAGGTAAAGAAATATGAGTGTTTTAGTTGGACCACTTTTTTCGCTTTGTGATAGATGGCGCTGTAATAGTCACGTATAAGTACGTATTGCGTAACATTACGCCAGTGCGAACGGTATTTGCTTCGTGATACATTACCCGTGTTAAAATGGACCGTTTACCAATTGCGGAAAACATCGATATCGCGTTGATGTATGGCTATTGTGATCAATATGCCCAACGGGCGTGTGCTATGTATGCTGTTCGGTATCCTAGACGAAATCATCCAAGTGTCCGGACCGTTCGCCGGATAGTTACGTTATGTAAGGAAACAGGAAGTGTTCAGCCACATGTGAAACGTCAACCGCGACCTGCAACAAATGATGATGCCCGTAGGTGTTTTAGCTGCTGTCGCGGCTAATCCGCACATCAGTAGCAGACAAATTGCGCGAGAATCAGGAATCTCAAGAACGTCGGTGTTGTGAATGTTACATCAACATCGATTGCACCCATACCATATTTCTATGCACCAGGATTTGCGTGGCGACGACTCTGAACTTCGTGAACATTTCTGCCACTGGACACAAGAGAAATTACGGGAGGATGACAAATTTTTTGCACGCGTTCTATTTAGCGACGAAGCGACATTCACCAACAGCGGTAACCTAAACCGGCATAATATGCACTATTGGGCAACGGAAAATCCACGATGGCTGCGACAAGTGGAACATCAGCGACCTTGGCGGGTTAATGTATGGTGCATCATTATGGGAGGAAGGATAATTGGCCCCCACTTTATCGATGGCAATCTAAATGATGCAATATATGCTTATTTCCTACGTAATGTTCTAGCGACCTTACTACAAGATGTTTCACTGCATGACAGAATGGCGATGTACCTCCAACATGATGGATGTCCGGCACATAGCTCGTGTGCGGTTGAAGCGGTATTGAATAGCATATTTCATGACAGGTGGATTGGTCGTCGGAGCACCATACCATGACCCGCACCTTCACCGGATCTGACGTCCCTGGATTTCTTTCTGTGGGGAAAGTTGAATAACATTTGCTATCGTGATCCACCGACAACGCCTCACAACATGCATCAGCCTATTGTCAATGGATGTGCAAACATTACGGAAGGGGAACTACTCGTTGTTGAGAGGAATGTCGTTACACGTATTGCCAAATGCACTGCGGTTGACGGACATCATTTTGAGCGTTTGTTTCATTATTGTGATATTTACGGGTAATTACGCTGTAACAGCTTGCGTTCTCAGAAATGATAAGTTCACAAAGGTACATGTATCACATTGGAACAACCGAAATAGAACCTAAGTCCCATATTTTAATTTAAAAGCCTACCTGTTACCAACTGTTCGTCTAAAACTGTGAGCCATATGTTTGTGACTATTACAACGCCATCTACCACAAAGCGAAACATTCATATTTCTTTACGTACTACACGAACACGTAATAAAAAAATGGTTGTTCCTATTTTAAGAAACTCATTTGATGTCCGTTGGACCTGTGGGCCAGCCATAGCGCCATCTGGTTTCCCCCTTAAAGCTAGACTAGTATCGTTCTTTGTAGTTTTTTCGTTTGACGCTTATTTCGTGCGATATTTGGCGCGGTCACGATCAATGGACCACCCCGTAGATAGTGAGCTGAACCCTGGTATTAATCGAAATATTAAAAATAGGACGGTAGTTTTCATGGAACCGTATTAATTTCATAATTGAATTCAGTAACTCTTGGAAAGATAATTACAGTGATATAGGGCTTGTTAATTTTGTCCTTGAAAGCTTCGCAAAAATATCCTAGAAAACTGCTAAAACTGCACTGCAACGAAGCTAGAGTCGGTTATTGAAGTGTAAAAATCATCAAGCAGAGTTGTTATGAAAGACTCCGTCCTTATATGCCTCAACGCAGACCTACTCTGTCAGTCAGGCAGCAGTCGCCGGCCAAGACAGAACAGCAGCAGAGGTGTAATTGATTTTGTGACATTTCGCGAGTTCGTAACCAGGAACGAGCTATTCAGTCCCACATGTGTCCTTTGGTAGTTTCGCTTTTGCATTTCCGGATGTTAATTCAGACACATTTCTCGCGTTGTCTGAAAGTAACCGATTTTCTGATGTTTTAGAAGTACATAACCAGGAGTAAAGTATTTGGTCTCACCTGTCTGAAAGTAACCGATTTTCTGATGTTTTAGAAGTACATAACCAGGAGTAAAGTATTTGGTCTCACCTGTGTGCTTTGGTAGTTTAGTTTTTGAATCTCAGCATGTTCATCTAATTTGTTGCACAAAGTTCTTGCGTTTGCGTCAATGTTGGCGGTAGAGTTCCGCAGCATGAGTTGATAGTCGTTTGTTTGTCTGCGTAGCGTGGTTTTCCGCCGTCTATGCTATGGATGAGGACTGTGATTGCTGTGCGCGGATGCGAGATGAGCTGGTGTCGCTTCGCTCTCGACTCCGGGCTGTGTTGGCCCCGATTAAACAGTTTGAGGCTGCAGTGGATGGGCATCACGGTTGTGGGCCGCTCGTGGGGATTCAGTAGACCTCCAGAACTACCCACGAGTCCGCCGATGGGCCTACACTGGTGACCAGCCCAGTTGCTGCTCCCGTTGAGGTTGCCCCTCCTCGAGCTGCAAAAGACTTCCTAGGGAGCCGTTCATATGGCCTCACCTGTTAGTCTGACGAACACGTTCTAGGTGCTGTCTGTGGCTGACCACGTCTCTCATCCAGATGTAGTCGCTTGTGCTGCTTCAGAGTAATGCTCTTAGCCTGCAGAATCCGGGCGGTCACAGAGAACACTATTATTGGTAGTTGGTAGCTTTAATGTTACGCGCGTTGCGAGGCCACCTAGGGACATGGCTCCCAACGAAGGAAAGAAAGCCACCAGAATGCACTCCGCGTGCATACCATATGGAGCCATTCCAGAGACTGAGTGAGTTCTTCTGGATGCCATGAAGAGCACAGGGTGCACCCAACTGCAGGTGGCGTTTCATGGCAGTACCAGTAGCTTATGTCATTTTGGGTCGAAAGAAATTCTCTTTCGCTGCGAACGGCTCCTTGAAGTACTAAAGGCTGCCATTCTTGCTTGCGAAATGAAATCAGAGCTCACAATTTGCAGCATAGTGGACAGAACATGTCGTCAGACGTTTCTGCGACCGTGTCGGTTGCAGATTCCTGAACTTGCGCCGGAGTTTGATGGGGATTCTGGTTCCGCTAAATTACATGCAGGAGGCGCCTACACGTGTAGCAGGCTCCGTGTGGCGTTGATTGAGTGGTTTCTTAGGTTAGAGGACTGCAGTCGCAAAGGATGTATGTCGAACAAAGAAAAACGTAGATCGGTACAACAGTTGTAAACTGTCGAAGCTGTGCTGGGGAAGTACCAAAGCTACGAGCGCTAATAGAAAATACTCATGCTCATATCGTTATTGGAATTGGAAAGCTGGCTAAAGCCAGAGAAGTTCAGCTAAAAAGGACCTAACGTTGTTCAGAAAGGATAATATAAACACAGCTGGCTCTGTCGTGTTCGTTGTTGTTGGACGTAGTTTATCTTGCAGCGAAATTGAAGTAGGTAGTTCCTGTGAGATAGTGTTGGTAGAGATCATTCTTGGTATCCGGAATAAAATAATAATTCGATCTTCCTTCTGTCCTCCCATCTCGGATGATACAGTTGCTGGAAGCTGCCAAGAAAATTGAGTCTAATGTGTCTCATGAAACACTTGCCCAGTTGTTACAATTATAGTTGGTGGTGAGTTCAATTAACCCTCTATATACTGGCGAAAATACATGTATAAGGGCAATTAGAACGGAAAAAATTTCACATTTTTTATTTTTATCTCATTATAAAAATAGCAGTTTTCCGAATAAAATGGTATGTATACCACTTAAAAACTCACATGGGAAATATTTTATTTTATTTCTTAAATATAATTTACACCGTTTGAAAATGTTAAAATTTTTACGTGCAGTCATTCAAGATCTAATGAAATCAGTAATTTTTTTACGTAGAAGGTCATATCCGTAAGAGGGTAATGCGCCAGGTTGAGAAAACACAAACGAAGATTGAAAGACAAGAAACTATCTGATGGTAAAACCACAAGACGCAGGCTGACAGACAAAATAATAAACTACAGCAGTATTATGGGATGGCCATTAGAAATAATACGGAGGATTTGTTGACAATGAAGCAGGCAGTATGGGCTACATTTTTACATAGATTGTAAACTGATATAAAACCAGTATGCCATCTTTGACCCCTTGGACCTGATTCATGATGCAATTAACGCAATGCCCAGTTCTCAAGAAGTTCATGCAGCTATAAAAATTCCATCCCAGCAGCAGACATGGATATCATAAAACTTATTTACAGAGACATGACAAATCTTGAAATAATGAAGAAATCTCTGCATGGTCAGACTCAAAATCCCAATAAGTCGTTCAATAATGTTACATGGACTCGCTTACCAAAAAATGTTTTTCTTGTAATGAAGACAGTAAAGGGGGTGGCGGGTCAGTAATGCTGTTATAGCTTTTAACGATGGCAACATTGGTAGGGTGAAAGTGCTACAGCATATGCGAATTAATGCTGGAACAAACTGCATCAGAGAACTTGAACGGATGGACAAGGTTTGCATTGATAAAGCAGAGTATGCAGCACAGTGGGCCACTAATGATTCCAGAAAAAAGAAAAGACAAAAACTAGGAAGAATATCTAGAGGATGATATACAGTATGGTGCGGGGTGCTTCTGAGTCACTAAAAAAAAAAAATAATTAAGCACAACCTGCAGTAGTGACATAAGTTCCGACAACTGTAGCTCACTTAGAGTTCTATGTTGTCGAATGTTATCTTCAATAATCTTAAGAGTGATATCCACTGGAACATTAGTGTATAAACTTACGACGTCAAAAGAAACCAAAGGAGAGGAAGAAGTGATCTCTATCGATTTTAACTTGTTTATTACCCCAGCACTATTTTTAACAGAATAATTGTTTCCAAAAACAAAGGCTTCTTTAATTTTAGTGTGTAAGAATCTCGCTAATTTATGATGTGGACTCTTTATTCCGTTAACGATGGGACGAATTGGGTGTTGACTTTTGTGTAGCTTAAACTGACTTCTAAGCGTAGGTGCTCTAGGGTTCATATTAATTAAAGTTTTCTTTTGAAACTTTTCATAAGATGTTTAGTTCTTCTTAAAATATCTCTAATTTGCTTTTGTAATGTAGGGGTAGGATCCTGCTCGATTTCGAATATACCATTTTCCTCGAAAAAAGCCAAAGTTTTAGCAATATATTCACTTCTATAGGCTACAACAAGCGAATTTCCTTTATCAGATTTAGTGATAAGAGCCTCATTATTTTTTAATTTACGGTTAATGCTAGTGATAATGCTACCCCCTCTCTGTTTTAAGCAATTCATGAGCAATCCTATTTTGTTGGGATTTTTCTGTTGTTAAAGAGTCAAGACCAACTTTAAGGTCAACAATAAAATTATCCACCCCTTTAGGGTCGTTAAGACTAGGCATGAAATTGTATTTAAAACCTCTCGCTAGTATTGCGCTTTCTTGAGGAGTAAAGCTTATGGAAGTTTTATTTAGTACTCTGTCAAAAAATTTGTGTTCGCAATTGACAGTTCTTTGTGCAAGAACAACATTAGATTTAGGTATAGCATTTTCTAGCTTCTGAAGTTTAAAATCGTTCCTACGCTGAATTTCAACCGTACGATTCTGTAACCACTCATTAACACCATGCCAAATACTGTCTACGTGAAACTCAAAATAATCTTCAAAAGTTCTAATAGTAAAGAGATACAAATAGTAAGATTCTTCATTTACTTTATCTTTCTTCTCATAAAGGTCACTGATTCTGACACTCATAATTTGTTTCACCAGTTTTGCTTTAGTACACGGAACCATGTTACACGGTTTCACATTGATAAAAGCCTTCACGTAATTCGGTGTCAAATGGCGTCTCTAACACTGTTTATTGAAGTCAATAGCTATACCTGTTTCCAGGATTTTACATGAGATGTCCATGTGTTTCGAAAAAGCCTTTGAAACATGGGCAGGTACATATTTCAAAATTTTAAACATGCCTGCAACAGCAACTGTTGAAATTCTTCACGATAAAGGATGACAGCCAAAACAGTTTCAGGCTAAAAATTTATTAAAATTCTTGACCAAGGTTTCGGTACATATAAATATACCTTCATCAGAAGTAAAAAATCCTGAACAGGAAGACACTTCCATTAGAAAAGCCTTAGCATCGGACGTGAGAAACACAAAAGCTTAAGTAACAGTGAAATTACCAGAGTAATACAGGCACAAAATCCTTTAGTTACTTACTAAAATTACATCATGCAATGGAGATTAATAAAACAATTGTGCCAAAGGCGTTGTCAATAATTAAGACATCTTCTCTATTTGTACAACATGACTATGGGCACCGGGTCAATGCAAACAGTTTAGCACCAGGTACTTCGCCTATGAACTATCAAGACAAGAGTGTGAAAGCTGTAGAGCAGATGGTTTCGCCGAGAGAGGGCACTTGTGGTATGTGCCAGACACTCGCGCATATTAAAATCCATGAATACCTACATAAGCGCATCAAAAACTATTCAAAGTTGTGTTAATTCAAACTTTCTGTCTTAATATATAAAACATATCAGACCATTTAAAAACATTTACGTAAAATAGAAAATATGGAACCAATTTTCCTGTGTCCTACTGTCAAACAGATGAAGCTTTCGCTATGGAACACATCTAACGAGAGAGGGCACTAATGTAATGCACGAGAATCTCGCGTGACGTAGGGGTGAAATACATACTAGCGAACACAACCAAAATGTTATAATAAAACGAAACCATCTGTCGTTGTGAATAAAAACATACTAGTCAATTAACCACACATACACATCGAAAATCACAAACAGCGAACATCAAAAATACGTATAGAACTGTAAGTGAGCTACAGTTGTCGGAACAGCAGCTTTAATACGAACAGCAATGAAAAAAATTCAAATTGGCAAAGAAAGCAACAATATTACAACTAATATGCAATGAGCAGCAAACAAGAAAAATAAATCAGTAATAAACTGGCTTAGCAGAGTAACACAAAGTCAAATTCAGTAACACTATGCCTGGCAAACAGCAGTAACTTATACCTAAACATGACATAGCTCAAGCAGAAAAAATATTACAGTAAAAACAACAATGCAGAAAAGGGAAATGTCTATTCACATCTTAATGTCTATGTAATTAAAATGGTGCACCACAACTATTTCGACAAAAGAAATTACTAAGTACTTGAGAAGAAAATTATATATGCAGTTATTGTTATCAGTCCCTTCTTATTGTTCCCATTCCAAGAGCTCCTTTTTCGAAGAATGTGGATCATAAAATAATTATTTAATAGATCTGTTGACAGAAAGTGTTCACATTAGCAAGTGCATCTAAGTTTAATTTATAAAACTAATGCTGCAACACAGCTGGAAAACAGACATCAAATGAAATAAGCAATTACGCAAACCAAAGCATAAAAACATCATTCAATAGCTATGTGGCATTTCGTAAGTCAGAAGCTCTCAACTCTCCTAGAAAGACACTTGTCATAATCAGGTTTGCAGATGTAAGAATATTTCCCATCAATTCATAAGCCTTTCAGTAAGCAGCCCAAAGTACAATAAATTATGTTTCCAAGTAATGAGCGTGTCGTATTTGTGATGCTTTCTACAAAGGAATGTCAATAGCGAGGTTAATGGCCTCTTTTTTTTTTCTCCACCTGTGCCTATGAAATGCACAACCTAATGGCTTTATCTCAAGGCGGCTGGCACACCTGGCCGCTCACAACGCATTACATCATGGTCACTTACCTTTCTTACTGAAATATTTACGACAGCAGTTCCTGCTATAGTGGCAGTCTCATATAAAAATTTCACAGGTCGAGAATTAGCGTTACAAATATGTAGAAACAAAACCCTGTAAATATAACAGTGTCCAAAAAATTTTCGCCGGCATTGTGATACATTCACGCATTTACACACATTTCATAACTCTTAAAGTACAATTCTTGGTTTCCAACATCCTTCTTCACAAACCTGAGTCCCTAACCACTACTCATTATTCCTTACCTTATTATACATATACATATTCGTCGACACTTCTTCATTATTTCATCATAACAGACACGTAGCATAATCAAATAAATCATATAGCATCAGCTTATTAATCATAAACATACCTCAGCAGCATAATACACATCGTCGTCGTAGTAATAACATCATAACACTTCAGTCAAATCTCAAAAACCTCGTAGCTTACTGCAATAATTTCAAAACCTAAAGAAAATTCTCTGCTCATGTCAAAAGTGTCATCTGCCTCAAACGTACTTTAAAAATGGTGATCCCATACCAAATATATCATTCAAAGCTCTCATAATATCACAATGGGTCTGAAAAAATATGAACAGTTCACAAAGTACAGACAAAATACAATTTCGTAAGTGTGAAGTTACCCAATTGTGTAATTGCGTAAACATGTGTCACTGATGTAGTAAAAAGAAATGTTTATCTCTCAGTTAAATGATCAGATAGCTGTGTAATTTATGTGTTAGAGGAATATGGTACCAATGTGTAAAGTTGTATAAGCAAATACTATATTTGCTAGGGCTCCTTGTGCTTGCCAAACACATGGTACACAAAGTAAGCGTGTACCCCCCCCTGAGGATTATTGTAATTATACCCTCAGGTGTTACAGATTACAGCAATGGAATGAAATGTATCACGGTTAACTTTCTTTGTAATTCAAAAATATTTAAAAATAAATGTTTTAAGTACAAAATTAATCACTCAAATACGTGTCCTGTAGCGCTAAATGTGCGTCTTGCTGTAAGATAATCCCTGTGGAAGTGTCGTAATTATCGTTCTCCGAAAGCTAAGTTCTGCAGAAGTCAATGTACTTACCTCATGATAAACAAAAGTGAAATGCTTTGCGTCGACTGACTCTGCTGTGGGTTTGCTCTGTCGCGGCCCATTACCTTTCAGCATGTCAAGAGTCAGCACTGTCTTTCAGTTGGAAGGACAACACTACTTCAAGACTGCATGGAAATCCACTACTTCCGTGTGCATTGTCTCACAGACTTTTTGACATTTCGATTCAATGTTATGTAACTCAGTAGTTAAATCTTCACGTGTCTGTTCAAGTGTGGTGTCTATCTTCCGAAGATTTTGTTCCACTGTGTCTAACTTTTGAAGCTTTTGCTATGTTTGTCTCTGATTTTGTTCCATTGTGCCAGCTGCCGCTGCCCAACACTACAATGGCAGACAACAATGCAAACTAGCCAGGAGACTGCACACAGCACAGCCAGTGATTTTCATACCGAGCGCTACGTAACGTTGCCGATAAAAAAACATAAACAGCCTACTTACAGCTTTTCTAATGAAAGTGTCTCCCTGTTCAGGATTTTTTACTTCTGATGAAGGTATATTTATATGTACCGAAACCTTGGTCAAGAATTTGAATAAATTTTTAGCCTGCAACTGTTTTGGCTGTCATCCTTTACCGTGAAGAATTTCAACAGTTGCTGTTGCAGCCATGTTTAAAATCCTAAGAAATAGTATCGACAGCAGATGAGAGATTTATACCAAATAGATTAACAAAGATGGAGCAGATCCATCATGGTACACAAAATAGGTCAGAACACTGCTGCAGAATCGACGAAGAAAGCATGCCAAAATTAAATGAACGCAAAATCCCCATGATTGGGAATCTTTTACCGAAGCTCGAAATTTAGTAAGGACTTCAATACCTGTTGCTTGTAATAGTTTCCACAACGAAATTTTGTCTTGAAACCTGGCAGAGATTCTGTTCGTATATAAAGTATGCAAGCGCAAAGACACAAGCAATAATTTCTCTGCGTGACAATAATGTAAACGCTATCGTTGACAACGCTACTAGACAGAGTTACTGAACACGTATTTCCGAAATTCCTTCACCAAAGAACACGAAGTAGATGTTCCGTAGTTCGAATCAAGAACAGCTGCCACTTTAGTGGCTTATAGGTAGATATCCTCGAAGAAGTGAAGCAACTTAAATCACTCAATAAAATCAAGTCTCTGGTCTAGCTTGTGTACCAGTTAGGTTCCTTTCAGACAATGCTGATGCAACAGCTCCATACATAACAACCACATGCAACCGCCCGCTTGACGAAAGATCCTTACATAAAGACTGAAAACTAGCACAGGTCTTACCAACATTCAAGAAAATCAACTGCGTCATATTATTAACGTCGTCATGCAGCATGCTTTAAGAACACACGTCGTGTTCGAACAATATGAATTACCTCGAAGAGGTCTATTGAGAAATAGTCCACAGGGATTTAGAAAACATCGTTCTTTTAAAACATAACTACCTTTTTACTCACAAGAAATGTCGAGTGCTATCGACATCAGATTTCAAACTGATTTCGTATTCTAGGTTTTTCGCGATCTTTTGACACCGTAGTTTACAAGTGGCTCCCAAACAAATTGCGTGCTTTTGGAATATTGTCTACGTTATGGGACTAGATTCGTGATTTACTGTCAGAGAGGTCACAGTTCTTAGTAACTGACCGGCAGTCATCGAGAAAAACATTGGTGATCTCTGGCTTTCACCAAGGTACACTATGTGATCGAAAGTATTCGGACACCTGGCTGGAAATTACTTACAAAAAAATGTTCAAATGTGTGTAAAATCTTATGGGACTCAACTTCTAAGGTCACCAGTCCCTAAGCTTACACACTACGTAACCTAAATTATTCTAAGGACAAACACACACACCCATGCCCGAGGGAGGACTCGAACCGCCGCCGGGGCCAGCCGCACAGTACATGACTGCAGCGCATAGACCCCTCGGCTAATCCCGCGTGGTCAAAAATGACTTACAAGTTCGTGGCGCCTTCCATCGGTAATGTTGGAATTCACTAACGCGTTGGCCCACCCTTAGCCTTGATGACAAATTTCAACCTCGCAGGCATATGTTCAGTTAGGTGCTGGATTGTTTCTTGGGGAATGGCAGCCCATTCTTCACGGAGTGCTGCTCTGAGGAGAGGTATCGATGTCGCTCGGTGAGGCTTGGCACAAATTCGGCGTTCCAAAACATCCAAAAGGAGTTCTACAGGTGAGGACTCTGTGCAGGCCAGTTCATTACAGGGATCTTATTGTGTAACCACCCCGCTACAGGCCGTGCATTACGAACAGGTGCTCGATCGTGTTAAAAGATGCAGTCGCCATCCCCCAATTGCTCTTCAAAAGAAGGTGTTTAAAACATCAACGCAGGCCTGTGCTGTGATAGTGCCACGCAAAACAACAATGGCTGCAAGCCCCTCCGTGAAAAACACGACCACACCATAACACCACCGCCTCCAAATTTTACTGTTGGCACTACACGCTCTGGCAGATGTCGTTCATCGGGCATTCTCCATACCCACATCCTGCCATCGGATCGCCACACTGTGTACCGTGATTCACAACTCCATACAACGTTTTTTCCACTTTTCAGTCGTCCAATGTCTACGCTCCTTACACCAAGCTGGGCGTCGTTTGGCATTTACCGGCGAGATGTTTGGCTTGTGAGCAGCCGCTCGATCATGAAATCCGTGTTTTCTCACTTGCCGCCTCATTGTCATAGTACTTTCGGTGGATCCTGATGTAGTCTGGAATTCCTGTGTGATGGTCTGCATAGATGTCTGCCTATTACACGTTACGACGCTCTTCAGTTGTCGGTGGTCTCTGTCAGTCAACAAACGGGGTCGGCCAGTACGGTATTGTGCTGTACGTGTCCCTCCACGTTTCCACTTCACTATCACATAGGAAACCGCGGACCTGGGGATGTTTGGGAGTGTTGGAATCTCGCGTACAGACGTATGACGCAAGTGACACCCAATCACATGATCACGTTCGAAGTCCGTGAGTTCCGCGGAGCGCCCCATTCTGCTCTCTCACGATTTCTAATGGCTATTGAGGTCGCTGATATTGAGTACCTGGCAGTAGGTGGCAGCACAGTGCACCTAATATGAAAAACGTATGGTTTTGGGGGTGTCGGGATACTTCTGATCACACAATGTAACTATAGGCCCTCTGCTGTTCCTTATCTACATAAACTTTTTGGGAGGCAATCTGAGCAACCGTCTTAGGTTGTGTACAGATGATGTCGTCTAGTCTAGTAAAGTCATCAGGAGATCAATTGCTAACGATTTACATAAGGTATCTGCGTGGTGCGAAAACTGGCAATTCAACATAAAAAAGGAAAGTGTGAGGTCATACACATGAGTGCTAAAAGACATCCGTTAAACTTCTATTGCACCAAAACTCAGTCAAATCTAAACGCCGTAAATTCGACAATACCTGGGAGTTTCAATTACGAAGTATTATTGGAAAGAACGCACAGGAAATGTTGTAGGGTAGGTGAACCAAAGACTGCGATTCCCTTGCAAGACATTTAGAAGATGCAATAGACCTGCTAAAGTGACTTCCTACAACCCGCTTATCCTTCCTCTTTTCGAGTACTACTGAATGATGTTCGGTCCTTAGGAGATAGGATTAACGTGGAACATTGACAATGTTCAAAGGACAGCACGTTTTGCATTATCGAGAAGTAGGGAAAGAATGTGACGGACATGATACAGGATTTGGGGGCGGTCATCATTAAATCAAAAGCGGTCCTCGTTGCGGCAGGATCTTCTAATGGAATTTCGGTCTCTATCTTTTTCCTCAAAATGTTATAATATTTTATTGATGTCGACGTACGTAGGGAGAAACGACAACAAAATAAGGGAAATCAAAGCTCGCACTGGAAGGTACTGGTATTCCTTTTCCTCGCGCATTGTTCAGGAGTGGTCTAATAGAGAATTAGTGTGAAAGTGCTTCAGTGATTCCACTGCCCGGCATTTAAGTGTAATCTGCAGAGTGCTCACGTAGATGTGGATGTAGTCAAGACTTCAGTTGCCATAAGAAGTGGCTCTGAGCGCTATGGGACTTACCTTCTGAGGTCAGCAGTCCCCTAGAACTTAGAAATACTTAAACCTAACTAACCTAAGGACATCACACACATCCATGCCCGAGGCAGGATTCGATACTGTGACCATAGCGGTCGCGCGGTTGCAGACTGTAGCGCCTAGAACCGCTCGGCCATCCCGGCCGGCATGGGAGAGGGATCAGAGCAGATGGGCAGAGGGAAGGCGAAGGAGGAGATGGAGTGAGAGAATTGAAATAAATACATACCCAGGCCGGCTTGCCGTAAGATACAGTGTCATCTATGGCTTTCGTATACGCGGCTTTTGCTAGATTCTGGCGCATCATCTGTTAAGGGTTAGGAAAATTATTTCACATGTCTGTACGTTTCCAGATTTTTGCCGAAACTGTTACAGTAACGTCAAGCAGTTTTCCATTAAACCCCGTATCTCCTCCTATTCACACCCCCCCCCCCTCGCCGACCCCTTCCATTACAGCTGACTTGTCTAAGTGGTTAATACAGCTTAGTGATTGAACAGCCCTACTCACGGAAAATTAACTGCTGCATCAAAATTTCTTAGATTCGGAAAATAATACCTAACCTGTGTTTGTCTGGAGGCCCTTGAACACTTGATGACGGATAAATGCCTCTATAGATACTCGAAACTGAAATTAGACTGCGTTCACTTTAAGTTAAGCATAACGTTTTATTCAGAATGAATTGCGACATGTCATTTGTAAAATAACTACATTAATTAACGAAACGTAGTTTTCACTCAAGCATGCGCCCAAATTGTTTACCAACGACTGCGTGGCACATCTGCAATCACCGTTCTTGTGATCGACGAACAGATGAAAGTACTCTGGATATATAATACCGCAGATCAGTTGGTATAGTTGGTGCTTCATGGTAGATCGCATCTTTCAGTGCTCTCCACAGAAAAAAATGAAGAGTAGTGAAATCAGCGGATGTGATCGGCCATTGTCCTGCAACAATCCGTCCTATCCAACGACGAAGCCTGGCGTGAGAGCTCTATTTTGCTGTGTTTACAACGCAATAATAGATTCTGGCGGCATTGCGTCCTCCATGATCTCCACTGATACTAGAATTCAGAGCATTATCGATAGAAAAAGTTACTTGATGAGGGTCATACTGTCAATTGGGAAAAGTTTCGTTTGCATGTCCGTTCACTGAAGTACAAAATACGAATATCGGAATTTAAGTTACACGAAACGAGTAAGAGAAAAAAAAACTGAAAATTGCCTACAAACTTAAGACCTGATGCTGATTTGGCGTTTCATTGTTGATGTTAAAAACGACGGCCAAGAATTTATTGCTCTACAACATCCATCATTTGTTTTCCCTTTCACGTAGTGTCAATGGTCTTTTGTCCTTAGCGTCAGCAAAATGGTCCTCATACGTTAGGGATTTGAGATGACTTGTATGGAGAACTCAGTTGTCATGGGTCGGTCTTACTGATCACGCCCCAATACCTCCAAAATAAATCCATTTTAAAGAAATGAAAGTATTTACCTTGCGTGGCCCTGTCGTGGAGAGGTGAGCGGGAGACAAACCACGTTTAATACGACGAGCCTAACTAATTTAATCTCTTAATTAAAGCAAAGAGCAATTAAGGAAATACATGTAAGATAATGAGGAGTAATATCGCAACAGACTTCCACATCGTACGGTGTATCTTCGTAATCCAAATGGTTCACATCTGAGGTCATCAGTCCCCTAGAACTTAGAACTACTTAAACCTAACTAACCTAAGGGCAATACACACATTCGTGCCCGAGACAGGATTCGAAACTGCGACCGTAGCAGTAGCGTAGTTCCGGACTGAAGGACCTAGAACAGCTCGGCCACCGCGGCCGGCTATCCTCGTAATTGAGTTATCTTCCAGTCACTCTTTAGTATTTTGAGAAATCAATTAACTCTCTCTACAGAAATAGACTTCGTCAGTGTAAGACATTGCTCTTCAAAATTTTTATGACTGATGATGTTGCTACTGTAGTCTAGCCTCTGCAGTAGTATTGTGTTTACTCGTTCATATTATGAGAACTCACTATAACCTCCCCTGTGAAACAGACTACTTCGGCGAAAAGGATTGTCTTTTAAAAGTGCTTGTCTAGCATCTGCTGACATCCTGTGAAGTTCCAGAAGCCTAATATCTGCAGGTAGTCTCTAACGCCTGGCGGTGCCACAAAGATAACACACTTCTTCAAGTGTCTATGCTCTGACCAAAGTGCTTGTATACTGCTGCAAGCCACCGCTTGAGAAACTGTTCTTAGTATAGTTGTCTTACTTCTTCTGATTTTCAAGCCCAGAGTCCACAGTATGTTGATCAGGATTTTCCTCATTTTACAGCTTTGGAAATGAGACGCGAAGGGTCTGTTGTCATTGTCCCTCTAACTAAAAAAGCTCCGCGCAGCGCAGTTATAAACACGACATGCAGGACGCATTCTTTCTCAGGCCATCGGCCAGTGTTTTGGTTTGCAGCTCTTATAAGATTTGTTGTACCGTACATTGAGATGAGATTTTCGTGCTATCATACATCTCTGCCTGTTAAAAATCATGTTACTGGCGCGTCATATGATGCAAATGTGCGAATAAGTATGTCCAGATTTGAGGTTATTTAGTGCCTCACTAAACGATTAACAACTTTGTAACGATAAGCTCAGGAGGAAAGTAAATAGCAACGTCTCTTCAGTTATGCATACCAGCATCGGCACGTCCTTCCTCACATTGGCTTCACCCCAAATGCCACATTTATCTCTTAATTTGCGATATATTTTCGAATGTTTGACGGATTTGCTACTTTCCTCTTCCTCCATTCTATCTGCTGCCAAAGTTAACTGTCCTTTGTCTTCCACTCTCCTTGTATAATTCTTTATTGTTTCTGTTCACCAGTTAGGATTTTTAGTATTATGTCGTTTTGTGCATTATCTATCTACATACTTTTTAATTAATACCTCCAATTATTTATTAACTTTTATTTTTTACCAACGCTACTGCTTCTCGGTACCTCACAGCTGGTGCCAAAATGTTACACCGGATCTGTCTTTTGTATGAAAACAAACTCTCATTGTTCTGTCTGTTGAGGCTGTGGTCTTTCCAGAGCCGCTGACGGAGATTGTCGGGGAACCGGACTTGTTCATCAACGCGGGCAGCACCATCAACCTGACCTGCCTCGTCTCGTTCGCCCCGGAGCCTCCGACGGGCGTCCTCTGGCGACACAATGGTCAGGTGGGAGCAACCGTCTTTAAGTACAGAATTCTCTGTGTAACATCACAGTTGTTCAGGTTTGCCTTATTTCTTTATAAAATCCCACTGATACAATTTGCAGTACCTTGCTCTTTTCCGGGATTTAGTTAGCTTATTTATTTTGTATGATGTAGGCACCTGCCATGTAATAATGAAATACCCTTTTTTGTGTTGCATATTACATGACCAATAGTGAACATTGGTGGAGTGTGGACACAGTGTGATAAAGTAATAGTTTCTTATGCAGCCAATACTACTAAATTTTCCTTAATCAAGATATACAATCAAAAATTTAAATATTTTGGCACAGTATGACACCCCCCTCCCCCTCCCACACACACACACACACACACAAACAAAGTCACGTACTTCGCTCCAACACTAAACTGCTGATCCCTTAATGTCTTAGAATGTGTCCTATCAATCGATCCATTCTTTTGGTCAAGTTGTGCCACAAATTATTTCTCTCCCCAATACTATCCAAAGCTCCTTCATTAGTTACGTGATCGACACATCTAATCTTCTGTAGCACCACATTTCGAAAGCATTTATTCTCTTTTTATGCAAACTGTTTATCGTCCATGTTTCATATCTATACATGGCTACACTATAGACACTTGTCATGAGAATGGACTTCGTAAAACCTAATCTATATTCAATGTTAACAAATTTCTCTTCTTCAGAAATGCTTTCCTTGTCTTTGTTAGTCTACATTTATATGCTTATTACTTCGACTATTATCAGCTATTTCGTTGTCCTAATAGCAAAACTCATCTCCTACTCAAGAGTCTCGGTTCCTAATCCGATTCCTTTAGGTTCACTTGATTTAATTCGACTACCTTCCATTATCGTAGTTTTGCTTTTGTTGGTATTCATCTTATATACATACTCCTTTGAAGACAGTGTGTATTCCGTTCAACTGCTCTTGCATGTCCAAGAACTCTATGTGGTAAACTAAAAGGAACTTCTTTAAATACTCCACATGACAAGAAAACTGAAGCGCCGATAGGGAGAGGATGGTTGAGAGGGTACGTGTTGTTATTTCAGTATTACAGTACCAATTCTAATTTACAAAAAAAATTGACAATATGATACCACTTAACAGTATGACGTTGCACCCCACTCTTGCCTGAATGCAAGCACTGATTGCATTGTAAACATCGTCTCCTGAAGCACGTTGTTCCACAACTGTTGTAACTGATACTTGATATCGTGAAAACTCTCACTGGCACGGAGTTGACGTTTAAGCTGATCCCACTACTGTTCTATCGGGAACTGATCTTGGAATTTTGTTGGCCACGAGAAAGTTCATTGACTAACGTCGAACATGATGACGTGTACTTTCCTATAACATCAGGTTAATCTGGCACGTGAGGCAAGAGATGACGACGCGAGATGTCTGTTATGTACTGTTGTTCCCCACGCCCCATCAGTCACTGCTAATAGTCATCTCAGATCATACACAGTGACTCCCCACACCATGTAGCCAAGTGTAACCCCCCTGTGCATCTGTAAAATATTGGAAGAATAGGACTTCTACCCACGTCGCCGCAATACTCGCCGGCGATTGTGATTCAGGTTAGTGCAAAATCGCGATTCATGGCTGCACAGAATGAAATTCCATTCACGAGTAGTCCATGCTTCCGTGTCACAGTACGAAAAACACAGCCGTGTGTTTTTGTGGGACTGCAGCTTATATTATGTCAGAGTAGGACATTAAGAAGAGATATGGAAAACGGTAAGCTGCTTGATATTTTATTTTGGTGTGTGAACTTATTTCGGCTTTATTGTCTTCATCGGTACATGTCCTTGCATTGTAGATGGACATACGTCAACTTTTAGTAAACCATGAATGCCGTCTGTAGTTGTAATATTATTTTTAGCAACGTTTTAAAGCTGTTCGATAATATTCTGTTGCATGTGTCTTTCACTACGTTTTCTACTGTCTGACAGTTGTAGAAAAATGGTTGAAATGGCTCTGAGCACTATGGGACTTAACATCTGAGGTCATCAGTCCCCTAGAACTTACAACTACTTAAACGTAACTAACCTAAGGACATCACACACATCCATGCGCGAGGCAAGATTCCAACCTGCGACCGTAGCGGTCACGCGGTTCGGCAGTTGTAGAAGTTCAAGGTTGACAGCACAAAGTAAACATCTTTGAGCAAGCGGCTAGCTCTCAACCTTGAATTTCTACAACTGTCAGATATTGATAAAATTATTATAATATACGTGCATCAGCATATTATCGAATAGGTTTGGAACGTTGCTGAAAACGTCATGGCAAGTGCAGATGAAGACAATAAAACCGAAATAAGCTTTTTTACCAATGTAAAATCTCAAGTAGCGTACTGTTTTTAAATTCTCTATAACCGTTCGTATTGTGGTGTTAACGGCAGCCCACTCCTTAGAAGGTAATTCTCTAGTCCGACAGCTGTCTCCGATCAATGGTGCCCGATGACACAGAATGTTGCAGGGAATCCATTTCATGTTCTCAGGCGGCAGGAACAAATGTGAAAGGCTTACGATGTGATTGAGGCAGTTCGTTGATCCTGCCTTGCGTTGGTCAGACATAGCAGACCTGATCCTTGGAAAACAGTATCCAATCCCTCTTGTTGTTATGGAGTCCACCAATGAACCACTATCTCATTTTTTTTTTTTTTTTTTTTTTCCTTTATTGAATTTCAATTCCCCCCGAAGGGGGCGGGCTGGCAGCAGCTTAGGACGCCGCTCTGCAGCCTACAGATTTTCTGATAAAAAGCAGGAGAATAAACAATAATAAAAAACAGGCGATAAAATCGGGGACTTAGTGAGTAACAAGGTGAAAAGAAAATGGGGAAATTAAAACAAACAACAGAGGGAGGATGAAGCGAATAAAAATACATACGGAGCAGACAGGGGAAACAATAGACAATTAAAAAACACGGCGACAGTCTGGATTCTGTTCGCAAAGTATATAAAAATGCACACCCAGCGACAGCATGGTTTCTGTTCGCAACACAACACTGAATAGTCACTAGAACACAGCACGAAAAGTCGGCAAAGGTGACACCACAGTCGAGAGCAGGTGGGGGGAAACTGGACAGGAGATGGGAAAACAAAAAGGGGGGGAAAGGAGAGGAAAAGCGAAGGGGGGGGGGGAACCGGGAAAGGAGCTGATGGAGGATGAGAACCCATAAGAGGGGTGGGGGGCAGACGCGACAGGGAGGGGGGGTAGGCAGAGGAGGGGAATACAAAAGGACTGGCGGGGAGAAGGGAGGTAGGGAGAGGTGTAGTGGGGAGGAAACAGGACGGAAGGGGGGGGGGAAGAGGGAGCCCAGGGAAAGGACAGAGGAAAGGAGGGGGAGGGAGGATCAGAGTTGATAGGAAGGATAAATGGAGGGAGAGAGGGCATCATCCGGGAGGGGGAGTTGACGGAAGCCACCTTGGGAAACACTATCTCATTCGAATGCCAACAAATATATAGATATTATGTGATTCGGTCAGCCGGGAAAATGGAGATACGCAGTGAGGCCCTTTCAAACTCTTTAGTTGCTGATAACGCTGTCTCATACAAGTACGTGGAATCCCTATGTCCTTCACAGTGATCACTCTACGTGTTACTCTCTCCACATCTCTTATTTACCCCAACCACAGATGGGAACTCCACCAAACACGAACTGCACTAGTGCACTCTGGTGGCCGTTTTCCATACTCGCTGATGGCGTGTGCAAGTTCGAATTTATATTGACTTTCGACCATGTGTTCTGAGTGCATGACATTTTTCGGCAGACTGTGTATTAGCGAACTGTGGGACAGCGCCTGCTCGAGATTTCATATGGATCAATTATCTAGTGTTATGCCGTGCCGCAGGTGATCAACTTCGACTCGCCGCGTGGAGGGGTGAGCCTGGTGACGGAGAAGGGCCCCGCGACGAGCAGTCGGCTGCTGATCCAGAAGGCGGCCGCGCAGGACACGGGCCTCTACACGTGCGCGCCCTCCAACGTGCCGCCGGACAGCGTGCGGGTGCACGTGCTGAAAGGTGAGCCGCGCGCAAACTCGCACACACACTGCTGCGGCTACCAGTAGCTGGTCTGGACATTCAAGTCGTTTCGGCGAAATATTACTGGCACCTGGTTCATGGATAGATACCTAAAGTTTCGTGTTCCACTGCTGGAGGCTTCAACAGAGGCCTTAACAATTCAGAAAAGTGTTGCAGACTCAAAAACAAGCTAAGCGAGTTGAACTATTAAGATTTATTCCCGCAACGGTCAGTTCGTGACGTAATCAGACTACTGCCAGAGAACGCACAGTCGTGTAGAACTGTGCTACGGAGGTTGTAGTGGGGAAGAGCTGCTGTTCTTTGCTTTATATAGGGTACACAACTTGATTAACATTGTTATGTGCTACTCTGACAGAGAGACAAATAGGGCGCTACATCCAGAACGATCTATAGTTTCTAATGAAAAAGAACCGGCTAAATGGAAGGTTTCCCTACCAATTACCAAAATATCACTGTTCGCATCAGCACAGGTTTCAGAAAAGACGGTACTGATTCGGTTTTTAAACCAACAAGAAAGATCCGCCAATATTTGCGTACTGCGAAGAACCCAAGCACGTCCCTTGCCCCGCAGGACAACACAGTGTTTTCGTAAATTCCCGTTATAAACCTGTAGAACTTGTGTAAGGCAGAGAGTAGATAAAATTTTGAAGTGTAACCCATATCCGGAAACGTACCGTCCCCGTGTCACAACCATCTGGAAACATACTGGTAGCGCCACTACTTTTACAAGTATCTGGTTAATCGTGACGTATTACAACATTTCTCTTACAATTCCACTCATTTATAGCCAAAGAAGTTGCTCGTGTACTCGTTGGCCGATTCTCTTCAACCAGATGCAGTACGGGCTGTTCCAGTTCGGGTATGCGACATCTTCTTGTAGCATCATTGTGACGACTGCTAACGGTGAGCCGGCCGTGGTGGCCGAGCAGTTCTAGGTGCAACGGTCTGGACCGCTACGGTCGCAGGTTCGAATCCTGCCTCGGGCATGGATGTGTGTGATGTTAGGTTAGTTAGGTTAGTTAGGTTTAAGTAGTTCTAGGTTATAGGGGACTGACGACCTCAGAAGTTAAGTCCCATAGTGCTCAGAGTCATTTGAATCATTTTGCTGACGGTGAAAGTACCCTCTCTCGAAGCCTTTGCGTAATTTTGGCGAAGGAGTCGGATGTTCGGGAGAACGATATTGATAAAGGCTACAAGCAGCTCTTCAATTACCGTGAGCTCCACCATTAAGAAGAATAATCTCGGTGTATTCTGCAAATGTGTACTCAACCATGTTCCTCTAACTATCAACATGTGAAAGAAGCTCGAAACAAGTCAGAGAGGTAAGATAAACGTCAAATTATGTCACGTCAGCCGATCCGACGTAACCATCACACCCCCCGCCCCCACCCACCCACCGTCCCACCCCACACCCGGCTCTCCTTTTGCATATCTACACATATTCAAACGGCTACAATGAAGTTTGTGACGGTAATGTCCGAACCCCCTGTGTAAAATACATTGCACTTGCTATAAGATGAACGTAAAAGGTTCAAATGGCTCTGAGCAGTATGCGACTTAACTTCTGAGGTCATCAGTCGCCTAGAACTTAACTAATTAAACCTAACTAACCTAAGGACATCACACACATCCATGCCCGAGGCAGGATTCGAACCTGCGACCGTAGCGGCTCCAGACTGTAGCGCCTAGAACCGCACAACCACTCCGTCCGGCGAACGTAAAAGCTACGAAAAGAGACGTTAAGAACCAACTCAGGAAACATAAGAGCAACTGTCGCCTGGGCACTACGAATAAATCGGCAGTAACCGATTACGCAACTCAGCGACCTCAAACAGCGGTCCGATGACGTCAGAACCGATTGTTGCGTTGATGGTTCAAATGGTTCTGAGCACTATGGGACTTAACATCTAAAGTCGTCAGTCCCCTAGAACTTAGAACTACTTAAATCTAACTAACCTAAGGACATCACATAACACCCAGTCATCACGAGGCAGAGACTGTTGCGTGGATGCTGGTAAACAGTTTGGCCTGCTGAACCTGTTTTGAGTCCATAGCAGCTTTCTGAATCGTTAAAGTCTCTGATGAAGCTTACAGAAATGCAAGACGAAACATTAGACTGAGAATCATGTACGGACCACTGCTTTACGCCCATAAATCGAATATCAGCAACATCGCAAATACCGGCCGTGAAGGTCTACACTGAATGATTCAAGTGGAGGGTTAGGCTTAAATCCTACCCATGTAAAATTTCCGATAGTCATGACACATTATCTTAAAGAGTGTGGAACATTGATATTTTATATACTTACAATAACTTCATTATATCCATTGTACATGACGAACGGCAGCTGTGATTTTAATTGGATGTGTATACGAGGTGAACATTAATGAAACAAACTGCAGGGCGGGTTCGTAACTGGAAATGGAGGAAAAAAAGGTCTTACAATATTTACAAATATAGAAAATGGAAACCGTAATTTAGAGGTGAAGAAGTAAAGTCGTATGAAATTGTTGGCTGGAAGATTTCAAACATAGGTTCAGTCAACTATGTAGAAAGATATTTCTGTCTTTCGGGCACGCACCTTTCATTTGTGAAGCGTAAGAGTTGAATGTTTAAGTGTGTCTGATAAATGTACGGGACTGTAATGCATGTGTGTAGTGTTATGCCGTGTACGTGTTGAATGATGATGAGAGAAGGGGGAGAATGAAAACCGGTGCCGACATGTAGCCTAAAATTAAACTAAGCTCCGTCCGACTAGGCCATGAAGGCCCAACCGTACCGATCAACCGCCGTAACGTTCTCAGCCCAAAGGCGTCACTGAATGCGGATATGGAGGGGCATGTGCTCAGCATACCGCTCTCCCGGCTGTTTTGTCAGTTTACGAGACCGCAGCCACTATTTCTCTATCAAGCAGCTTCTGAGTTTGCCTCACAAGGGCTGAGTGCATCTCGCTTGCCAACAGCGCTCGGCAGACCGGATGCTCACGTATCCAAGTGCTAGCCCAGCCCGACAGCGCTTGTCTTCGATGATCTGACGGAAACCGGTGTTATCACTGCGCCAAGGCCGTTGGCCAACACATAGCCTACTCCTCTCGAACAGCACCTAGGAAGACACGGAGTGCAACGTCCCCATCCGACGGACGGATCAACGTCAGCAGCGTCACTTGACACTGTCAAGAGGATTGGAATTTACATCAGGACGTTGACACAAAGTCTGGCGAGGAAGCTTACGCCACCAGACCTCCCCTGAGGCAGAGCAGCCAAAACATGACGTCGCTTAGGTTACTTTACGAGAACCGGTGTAATGAACGAGACAAAACCTTTTGAGTAAGCTTCGGATACCTTCATATGTTGAGAATGCGCATGCAATGCGAGTGAAAAGACTTATGGATATACATCCTGTAGGTTTTTGTCTCGTGACCAGCGGTAGACGTTGATTTTTCTGCCATTTCACCAGCCCAAGTGCCTGGTAATGTCAAAGGTTCATTTTCCGCTGCTGGTGGCAATGCGCGAGCACTACGATTCTAGCGTCTAGCTGCACATGATCAATTATATAACCTTCTTGTCAAACCTACTTCTGACGAGAAGCCAGCAGTGGCACGAAAAGTACACTCCTGGAAATTGAAATAAGAACACCGTGAATTCATTGTCCCAGGAAGGGGAAACTTTATTGACACATTCCTGGGGTCAGATACATCACATGATCACACTGACAGAACCACAGGCACATAGACACAGGCAACAGAGCATGCACAATGTCGGCACTAGTACAGTGTATATCCACCTTTCGCAGCAATGCAGGCTGCTATTCTCCCATGGAGACGATCGTAGAGATTCTGGATGTAGTCCTGTGGAACGGCTTGCCATGCCATTTCCACCTGGCGCCTCAGTTGGACCAGCGTTCGTGCTGGACGTGCAGACCGCGTGAGACGACGCTTCATCCAGTCCCAAACATGCTCAATGGGGGACAGATCCGGAGATCTTGCTGGCCAGGGTAGTTGACTTACACCTTCTAGAGCACGTTGGGTGGCACGGGATACATGCGGACGTGCATTGTCCTGTTGGAACAGCAAGTTCCCTTGCCGGTCCAGGAATGGTAGAACGATGGGTTCGATGAGGGTTTGGATGTACCGTGCACTATTCAGTGTCAGCTCGACGATCACCAGTGGTGTACGGCCAGTGTAGGAGGTCGCTCCCCACACCATGATTCCGGGTGTTGGCCCTGTGTGCCTCGGTCGTATGCAGTCCTGATTGTGGCGCTCACCTGCACGGCGCCAAACACGCATACGACCATCATTGGCACCAAGGCAGAAGCGACTCTCATCGCTGAAGACGACACGTCTCCATTCGTCCCTCCATTCACGCCTGTCGCGACACCACTGGAGGCGGGCTGCACGATGTTGGGGCGTGAGCGGAAGACGGCCTAACGATGTGCGGGACCGTAGCCCAGCTTCATGGAGACGGTTGCGAATGGTCCTCGCCGATAGCCCAGGAGCAACAGTGTCCCTAATTTGCTGGGAAGTGGCGGTGCGGTCCCCTACGGCACTGCGTAGGATCCTACGGTCTTGGCGTGCATCCGTGTGTCGCTGCGGTCTGGTCCCAGGTCGACGGGCACGTGCACCTTCCGCCGACCACTGGCGACAACATCGACCTCACGCCCCACGTGTTGAGCAATTCGGCGGTACGTCCACCCGGCCACACGCATGCCCACTATACGCCCTCGCTCAAAGTCCGTCAACTGCACATACGGTTCACGTCCACGCTGTCGCGGCATGCTACCAGTGTTATAGACTGCGATGGAGCTCCGTATGCCACGGCAAACTGGCTGACACTGACGGCGGCGGTGCACAAATGCTGCGCAGCTAGCGCCATTCGATGGCCAACACCGCGGTTCCTGGTGTGTCCGCTGTGCCGTGCGTGTGATCATTGCTTGTACAGCCCTCTCGCAGTGTCCGGAGCAAGTATGGTGGGTCTGACACACTGGTGTCAATGTGTTCTTTTTTCCATTTCCAGGAGTGTAATTAATCTTGGAGTGTATCTTAGTAAATCCGAAAAGAGACGGATGACATATTATACCTACATAAATATTTGAAAGAAAGTTTCATCATTTGTAAATTACTCTACATTTGTTTCACACTATCATGATATCAACTTTATAGCCATTTTCAAGTGAATCTAGAACTGAAATTTAAGTGCGCATACCATACGGTACAGGGCAAGGGAACCAGAAGTCGTTACGTATTTGACAACACTACGTACATGTCACAAAATACCTGTGCTGTCTACTAATGTCTCATCCTCGAAGAAACAACTGTCTGTTCTTGTAAACCAGCTGTTTAAAACCAGGATTGACTCCTTCTCGAAGACACATGATATGGCCAACATCGTGCACAGTGAAAAAGTTATTAACACACAGGACGTCGTATTTAATAGTCACCAATTTCTGTAACTTGCATTCATCACATCCATTTATCAACTCTGACGTTAACATTTCTCAAAACCGTGGCGGAGATCGCAACGAAGCGGAAACACTATGTGAGCCACACGACCTTGGGATTTCCTGGGACATTACTAGGATAATTAAGGTGGGTACTTATTTGGCTAAGTAGCACACTGTTTTAGCCACACAACGTAATGCTCTGGGCTCAGAGTGTAAATATAACCATTTTAGATGTACAACAAAATTTAATCTCAGAAAAGGTGTTTCACTGATTTCTGGAGACTTGCATAAAAGAAATTCCAAATCAGCAACTGAGCGGACCATTTGGATGGGAATCGGTTAATGAAAAGGGGACATACAGTTCAAGGTTTATTTCCGAAAAACAATTAATTGTAATGAATTACACTGTGGCTTACAAATTACAATGACACCAACAATCAAACTGCTTACAATATGAGGTAATAAAAATGTGAACGTGAACAGAGAAACTTATTTGTGTCGTTTGAATCACTGCCAAACAAACTTTACAATTTGACACTTTGACAAATAATCATTGTGCATTAAGCTACATACTTTCACCCAATACAGTAGAATTTTTAAATGTGAAGCACAAATGTATAAATTACAATTAAATTTTCAGTCAAAGTTACTAGTACATGTCGGACCCGCGTGTCGCCACTGTCAGTACTTGCAGACCTAGCGCCACCAAATGGCAGGTCTAAAAAGACGGACTAGCACTCGCCCCAGTTGTACGACGACTTTGCTAGCGACTACACTGACGAAGCCTTTCTCTCAGTTGCCGAGAGACAGTTGGAATAGCCTTCAGCTAAGTCCATGACTACGACATAGCAAGGCGCCATTAACCGTATCTGAAGATAGTCTCATTTGTATCGTCAATAGCGATGTACCACAAGGATGCATTAAAGTTAAGTATCCGAGGAACTGCCTATTTTTCTCTATAGCATTCACCAAGTATCCTGTTCCAGAACTCACGCCAGCCGGCGTGTGTGTACGCGTGCCTTTCGGCTACCTCCGAGTGGCGTGGCTGTCTTGCTACGCCACAACAGTTACTCCTTCCTATACCTTCTTTAAAAGAGTGATAAAATTTCCAACATGTATCTCAATTAAAAATCCTTAACACAACAACACGTACATGACTAAATATATGTACGGCAAAGCCCAACATCAACAGCGCAATACACATTCAAACTCTCGCCAACATGGGCCGCTTGCCGGTCAAAACATGATACGACTACAGCAGCGGGCAAATAATTTACACAGGTAATAACACAGGCCACCTAGCAATCTTGCCAAAATCAGTTTACACGAAGGAGGAAGAAGCACGGGGGGGGGGGGGGGGGGGAGAACACAATAAATACCATACGCAAGTGCACTTGCCAAAACCTACTACTAAAATACGGTATAAAAGGCTCTCAATTAATGTCAAATCCGGGTTAGGCCCGGCAATATTGCACCTGAGTGCTAGTAGCCAAAATAAGGTTGACAGATACCAAGGTCTGACATCTTGGGGCTAACTGGCACAACAAATAAGTAAGAGTAAAAGAACAGACAAATGATAATGCCCAGCAATTACAATAAAACAAGTAAGCACAAGGCTAGAAGGAATTGCTAGCAGCTTAACAAGCACACATAAAATACCAGACTGCTGCCACATCACAAACGGAACAGGCCCTCGCGCAGTCCCCAGCAAGCCACAAAACCAACAACATACACTCCAGCAACCGAGCCAGCCTGACCACAGTAATTGCAACTCAGAATCAGGGCGCGTGAACACACCGGGTCCACGCAAAACACACACTGTCAAATAAATCCCACCAACAGATACGGCTGCCCCCCCTGGCGGGAAAACAGGGGCGACGACCGGGTACACACCAGCAGGAAACGCGACACCTAGACTCCGGCCCGCCACGCAGACCGGACAGCGCAAACACACAGAAAGCCTGCCCTGCAGTCCTTACAACTCCTGGGTGCGGAAACCCAAGCGATATCGTGGCACGCTTTTCAGAGGCGGAGAAACTCGAGCGATCACGTGCAGGGACCCATCATTTGTCCGCTATACCACATCATCAACACGCCACACTGCCCAATGGCAAAATCAACGAGGCCACACCTCCGTGCCGGGGCGGAAGGCAAAATACCGCCAGCTCGGTGCGAATCCTGCAGCCGAGCCGAGCACGAGCGGCCCCACGCGAAAAACGCTCCAGAGGGCAGCGGCCGCCTCAGCTCCTGGGCAGGCCGAAACAGACGGAAACTGAAATACAAGTCGCTATCGATAGTGCCGGATACGCAACGCACCAGAGAACTCGCACAGCAACGGCATCAAAATCTATGTGAAATGGTGGGCATGCTACAGAAAAAGACACAAAAAAGACCTGAAATATCCGGAACCACAACCTGCTCAGTGATATTCCGTACACACTCCTCTTTATGAGAGTACTCAGAGAGGGGGTGGACAGAAAATGGTACATCAGTAAGCTATGTTAAAACCTAACCATATACTTCGCTCTAACATGAATGTCCATTAAATTCATATTAATGTTGTCTTACTACATTCAATAGTACCGAACGGTTACTGCTGCGTAGTTGTTCTTCCTAACACAAACAAGTTCTGACAGAGGCATCTCTTGGGTCTCTTTTCAATTATGGCGTCCACTAACAAAAGCGTTTGCTCACTTTTAAACTAGCACAAAATGTGAGGTATTCATGAAGTATTTGTTTGTAGCGTAATTGTGGAGGATACGATGTTCTAACAAACATGTGCGTAATGAAACAGATATAAAAGACGTCGTAATTCAATACATAAAATAGATACAACTATTTAGCTTTCAAGGATGACGGCTACAGCGCAATGCTACCCCACCATTTGTCGAAATGGCATGAAGTGTTTAAAAGTTGTTAATTCAGAGGTTCATTACCTAAATGTTTATTCACTTTGAAATGATAGTTTTTCATGTTTGAAAATATTGAAACATTGTTGTGCCATTGGATGTGCCTCATTTTTCTGAGGTCAGAGATGTATTCAGATATGCATTAATACCTGACTGATAGGTGCTGTTGAAACTCGAAGAGTCGTAACTGACTCATCTTTAAGATTATCTGTCACTCTGCCGTTTCTTGGTGCATCTCGAGTACAACGGCAAACCCAGTAACAGTCACACAAATTCCCAGCTTCGGGAATTTCCTCATTTCCGGAGACGCTGATAGACTTTTTACCTGGATTCGTTCGTACCAGTCACCTAGCCAGAAGCCGGACCTCCTGCAGTGCGCCATGAGATCTGCGCCGGCTAGTGTTCAGCTGTACAACAAATTCATCTTACCTCGTACCATTAGCGGTCGGTCTATTAGCTCACCTAAATAAGCCTAACGTTGCATACTTATAGAAAGTGAAGATCTGGACACGATGATTTGTACGAGAGTAGGACAATCATTATCCGCAAAGTTGTTGTAAAATTTTATTGTAATCAAATAGGAAACTTACAAGAGCATCATTTTTCGACAGAGTCTCCTTGAGTTCAACGCACTTGGACTATCGTTATACGAGCTTCCTAATGCCCTCGTTGAGGTTGAGCTGCGAGCCAGGAATGCACCGCTTCTTTCACAGCTTCGTTCGAGGCAAATCGACGGCTCCTTAATGCCCCTTTGCGTGGACCAAACAAGCGATAGTCAGACGGGGCTAGATGGGGACTATATGGAGGATGATCCAGTACTTCAAATTTGAGTTCCCTGAGCTTTTCAGCAGTATGGGCAGAAATATGCAGACTGGCATTGTCATGCAACAACACAACACCTTTTGACAACAATCCTCGGCGTTTGCTTCGAATTGCAGGCTTTAGTTTGGCAGTAAACATCTGACTGTAACGTGCACTGTTTATTGTTGTGCCCCTTTCCCCACAATATTCCAGTACTGGTCCTCGTGCGTCCCAAATTACCGTATGCATCAGTTTTCCTGCGGACGTTTGGATCTTGAACTATTTCCTGCACGGCAAATTTGGATGTTTCCATTCCATACGCTGCCGTTTACTCTCTGGCTCGTGATGATGGATCCATTTCTCGTCAACAGTAATGATCCTAAGAAGTTGTCCCCTTCGTTATCATAGCGATCGAAATATGTTTTGCAGATGTCCAAGCAAATTTGTTTATGCAACTGTGTGAATTGGTTTGGGACCCATCTTGCACAAACTTTATGAAACCCAAGTGTGTTGTGGATGATTACGTAGGCAGAACCGTGACTAATTCACAGACGATGTGCCACTACGTCAACAGTTAATCGTCTGTCTAAGAGAATCATTTCACGTTATCGCTCAATGTTTCTTCATTTGTGGCGGTAAACGGTCGTCCGGCACCTTCAACATGCGTAACAGTTGTGCTGCGATTTCGCAATTTTTCAATCCATTCATACACACTCCGTTGTGGCGAAACACTGTTCTCGTATTGTACCGAAGGTCTTCGATTAACTTCAGCTCCTGGTACGCCTTCCGACCATAATAAAACGGGACACTGAACGTTGCTCTTCTTTGGTGCAAATATACAGCTGAGCACTCTTGTTTAACAGCACAGCAGCGATAACGAAACCATTCGAGCAGCTTCAAAATTGCAAGGATAGAACAACAAATAAATAAAGTATGCGTAATCAACGTAAAACGACAGTACTACCAAAATAAACCAAAATATAAGTAAACTGCGGATAATAATTGACTTACCCTCGTATACATATTTTCAAAGAGACATGGCTGTATATATAATTTTACATGTAATGAAATGTGGAGTCTATCACAGACTGTTAGGAGTTATTAAAATATGTAATTTACAGTCTATGGTTGAAAGGAACTATAATATACGTACTTGTATTATAAAATTACTACAGTAAGATTTAACTTAACCCATGTGTCTACATCTACATCTACATCTACATTTACATCCACACTCCGCAAGCCACCTGACGGTGTGTGGCGGAGGGTACCCTGAGTACCTCTATCGGTTCTCCCTTCTATTCCAGTCTCGTATTGTTCGTGGAAAGAAGGATTGTCGGTATGCTTCTGTGTGGGCTCTAACCTCACTGATTTTATCCTCATGGTCTCTTCGCGAGATATACGTAGGAGGGAGTAATATACTGCTTGACTCTTCGGTGAAGGTATGTTCTCGAAACTTTAACAAAAGCCCGTACCTAGCTACTGAGCGTGTCTCCTGCAGAGTCTTCCACTAGAGTTTATCTATCATCTCCGTAACGCTTTCGCGATTACTAAATGATCCTGTAACGAAGCGCGCTGCTCTCCGCTGGATCTTCTCTATCTCTTCTATCAACCCTATCTGGTACGGATTCCACACTGCTGAGCAGTATTCAAGCAGTGGGCGAACAAGCGTACTGTAACCTACTTCCTTTGTTTTCGGATTGCATTTCCTTAGGATTCTTTCAATGAATCTCAGTCTGGCTTCTGCTTTACCGACGATCAACTTTATATGATCATTCCATTTTAAATCACTCCTAATGCGTACTCCCAGATAATATATGGAATTAACTGCTTCCAGTTGCTTACCTGCTATTTTGTAGCTAAATGATAAGGGATCTATCTTTCTATGTATTCGCAGACATTACACTTGTCTACATTGAGATTCAATTGCCATTCCCTGTACCATGCGTCAATTCGCTGCAGATCCTCCTGCATTTCAGTACAATATTCCATTGTTACAACCTCTCGATACACCACAGCATCATCTGCAAAAAGCCTCTCACCTTCCGATGTCATCCACATGGTCATTTATGTGTATTGTGAATAGCAACGGTCCTATGACACTCCCCTGCGGCACACCTGAAATCACCCTTTCTTCGGAAGACTTCTTTCCATTCAGAATGACATGCTGCGTTCTGTTATCTAGGAACTCTTCAATCCAATCATACAATTGGTTTGATAGTCCGTATGCTCTTAGTTTGTTTATTAAACGACTGTGGGGAACTGTATCGAACGCCTTGCGGAAGTCAAGAAACACGGCATCTACCTGTGAACCCGTGTCTATGGCCCGCTGAGTCTCGTGGACGAATAGCGCCAGCTGAGTTTCACACGACCTTTTTCGAAACCCATGCTGATTCCTACAGAGTAGATTTCTAGTCTCCAGAAAAGTCATTATACTCGAACATAATACGTGTTCCAAAATTCTACAACTGATCGACGTTAGAGGTATAGGTCTATAGTTCTGCACATCTGTTCGACGTCCCTTCTTGAAAACGGTGATGACCTGTGCCCTTTTCCAATCCTTTGGAACGCTACGCTCTTCTAGAGACCTACCCTACACCGCTGCAAGAAGCACGGCAAGTTCCTTCGCATACTCTATGTAAAATCGGACTAGTATCCCATCAGGTCCAGCGGCCTTTCCTGTTTTGAGCGATTTTAGTTGTTTCTCTATCCCTCTGCCGACTATTTCGATATCTACCATTTTGTCATCTGTGCGACAATCTAGAGAAAGAACTACAGTGCAGTCTTCCTCTGTGAAACAGCTTTGGAATAAGACATTTCGTATTTCGGCCTTTATTCTATCATCCTCTATTTCAGTATCATTTTGGTCACAGAGTGTGTGGACATTTGGTTTTGAGCCACCTACCGCTTTGACATAAGACCAAAATTTCTTAGGATTTTCTGCCAAGTCAGTACATAGAACTTTACTTTCGAATTCATTGAACGCCTCTCGCATAGCCCTCCTCACACGAGATTTCGCTTCGCGTAATTTTTGTTTGTCTGCAAGTCTTTGGCTATGTTTATGTTTGCTGTGAAGTTCCCTTTGCTTCCGCAGCAGTTTTCCAACTCGGTTGTTGTACCACGGTGGCTCTTTTCCATCTCTTACGATCTTGCTTGGCGCGTACTTATCTAATGCATATTGTACGATGGTTTTGAACTTTGTCCACTGATCCTCAGGACTATCTGTACTTGAGACAAAACTTTTGTGTTGATCCGTCAGGTACTCTGAAATCTGCTTTTTGTCACTTTTGCTAAACAAAAAATTCTTCCTACCTTTTTTAATATTTGTATTTACGGCTGAAGTCATCGATGCAGTAACCGCTTTATGATCGCTGATTCCCTGTTCTGCGTTCTCTGGCAAATCATTCATATGAACACAGGTTCAATGGTGCCACTGTTACTCAATATGGACCTGGAATTGCAACTACGTAATGTATATAAAACTGAACACTGGGACAGGAGCGGGGCGCTCGAGGGAAGAGGGCTCAGCAGGAGGGAATGACTCTCAGTTAAAGAGAGGCCGGGGTGGGCAATGGGAGGTGTGAACTGGTAAAAGATGGTACATCAGTGTGCTATACTGCATTGCAGTATAACAGAAACGTACAATAAGTTTAACACTGATACAGCCTTTACAATTCTGAAAGTGTACATTATGTTTTCCATAAAGCCCGCATCTCGTGGTCGTGCGGTTGCGTTCTCGCTTCCCACGCCCGGGTGCCAGGGTTCGATTCCCGGCGGGGTCAGGGATTTTCTCTGCCTCGTGATGACTGGGTGTTGTGTGCTGTCCTTCGTTTAGTTAGGTTTAAGTCGTTCTAACTTCAAGGGGACTGATGACTGTAGCAGTTAAGTCCCATAGTGCTCAGAGCCATTTGAACCATTTTTTTTCCACAAACACTTTAAATTCTTAAAATTGCTATGAATACGGTCATTTCACAAATGGTAAATATGGAATTTATTAAAATTGTTGGAGATAGCAAAAAATTCTGAATTAATGAATAAATTAACGAAACTACTAAAATGTCCTTTAGGGCACATTTCTACATTATGTAGAATTTATTATCCGTATGATGCAAGCATGGGTAAAGTGTCATTTAACATTGATATTAATTTTCAGTCTTTAAATATATCGAATAAATGTAATATCTATGTTATTTGTCATTTGAAAAAATGAATGTATTCAATGTAATTTTGCTAATTAAAATGTTTATCGAACATATTATTTATGCTGAGCTCTCCACATGACTGCATTATTAAGACCATATAAATATAAAACTAAGTGCATAGGGATGGGTATTTATGTACTACTCCAATCTGGATCATGTACATAGTATAAGATACCAATATGCCTCCTCATTCATGGAACAAAGTATTTATACTTCAAAACCCCACTTGATGGAATTATTAAGACCATGTCAATATAAAACTGAATAGGTATATACATAGTAGTGAAGTGTGTGATCAAGTGCATAGTGTAGAAAACCAATGTATCCTCTTTCGCCCATTGCTGTCCCCATCTACCCCTGCCTCCTCGTCATCCGCCCCCTTGTCCCCCTCCAACTACAATGCCCCTGAAGAACATACCTGGTGAGTTGTAATAGTGTGCACAAAATAAAACAAAAACTCTGCTGCACACCCGCAAACACGCAATAAATACAGTCTCGTTGTTACGCTGATTAAAATTGCTTTTCTTTTATCACGAAGAGTTCTATAATTTGCTTTACCCAATTTTGCTGCAACTTTGCCAAGTGAAATTTATACAAAATGAATCCAGCTGAAAGGGTTCATTCTTTACTTTGTGTATGGCTTGGGAGAAACCTATAAAAGTTTCAGAGCAATACGTTGAATACTTTGAGCAGAAAATTACTTTTCTAGCAAAAAAAAAATGTAGAAACTGAAGAAAAGACATTTAAAAGGTAAATCTCCTATTTTATTTTTATATAATATTAACTTAAATAAACTTTTCTATATTGAGCGTTATCTTCGTAAGCATTGTTATCAATTAAATTTATTTCTCCTTTCCCTAGCTTCTTTGGTTAATTTTTTTGCTATAGCTATACTTTTTTCCTACCCTTGTCATATTCATCTCATGGAAGACTTTCAGTGTATTGTTCTCAAAATTCATAAGTCGACTCCGAAATCGCAACCACCCTTGCTTTCACAGTACCATAGGTCCCTAATTTTAGTGTATTCATATGAAAATACGATAAAAATACGTAATTCAGATAAGACTTTTCATTGTAGATGCACCTTCAGTCACAACTGATGCAACACTACGAAGACAACAGTGCGCTGTTACTCTTAGAGTTTGAAAGAAAATGCCAAACATCACAACTCTATACGTATCCACAAAATTATCTACCCTGATTTCCCCATAAATGTCAACATCAATTTTGTGTTGTGAAACACTAACGTGGGGGTGGGGGGTTCACTGCACTTTTCCTCACAAAGTTACCATTCACAGAATCCTGAGTTGTACTGAAACCAGTTTCTCCTATTACCTACGCAGTTTCAGTAAATGTAATCTTGCTGAGCTAAACCAAAAGAAATAAAGGCTGTTTACCGAAACTGTTACTCCAATCAAAGTTCCTGCAAACCAAAATACTAAGCAAGAATAGACTGTCCATTATGTAACAGCAAAACACCAATAGTTTAAATCGTTTCTGAAATACGTCCAGTCAAATTAGTCACTATAAGTCGTGAGGAGACATATTGACAATGCAGGTACATTAGAAAAAGACTATAAAACCAACAGCGAACTCTTTGCACGAAATCGTCCATGTCATTCCTCAAATTTAATTACAATCATTAATCTATTTTCATTTATTGACTCGACTATCCCAGTATGTCACTAAAGTCAATATGAAGTTCATACACACGCAGTATCGCAGGTAGCTTCTGATATTACGTGGTGTTATTCTTTCTGTTGTTACTGTCGTAAAGACCGTAGTAACTGTAAAAAGTTTTCGTAGTTTAAAACTGAGAGAACTAGGTATCGAATTTGCCTTTCACGGGCTATGGTGTTATCCGCCGTCCGATACAGTAAGAATTTAGGAATGTGTAGGATACTCATTTAGCCGGAGTGCAACTGCATCTAAAATTAAAATTTGTTTTCAGTTATGTAAAATAGACATCGAGATACGCATAAGCTCGTTATTCTGAAAAAAAAATCATCCAATTTTCTTATCTGAAGCAAGTAAAGAGAACACAGTACAGAAGAAGAAAGGAGAAGACGTTGAATCACAGTTCCTCTAATTTTGCCACTACGTATAACACCCTGGATAAAAAAACATGAAAACAGAGCGATTTTGCTTTTACAGGTCAGATTATAAAACTGTTTTCATTTGGATTTCCTCCATTTCCCATCTGTCGTCGAGGTTTGTGTTTGATCGATCCAAGTTTCATTGGCACATAACAACGCTAATGTCCTATGTAACAAGCTTTAATTTTTTTCCAAATCCTGTATTTTTTGCATTTTTATGCGTTTACTCTTACACAGACGATAACAGCAACTAGCCACTTTTTAGATTGGTGTTTATTTATTTAAATAGCGCCGTTACCGGTTTCTAACCGACAGGTTCGTCTTGAGACTGCTAGTTCACGTTAAGATAAATTTTACATTAGCTTCCGCCTTTTGTTTTCCCAACTGATGAAATCTCCTTAGTGTGGTGGTATCCTGCAACCCAAAACAAGATGTGACAAAATGTTACCTTCTATATTAGAGTCAACCTACATTCTGTACACAGCCACTGGCTCAGAACGCAAGTTTTCGACAAAATAGCATTTATGCATTTGGTTCTGACGTATAGGTTGCTTCTTACACCTAGTCCTCCACTGCTACAGTTTATTTCTAAAATTAATACATCAGTTGCAGATATAATGAGTTACACATACTAATAGTAATAGTAATAATAATAATAATAAAAGCAGAATAGTGACCGAAATATGCCCATTTCCCATAGTTTAACTACTATTAAAAATATGATGAATAAGATGCTAACAAATGTGTTACAGCTTACGCAAATAATAAAATAAGGAGAGGAAGATAACTGAGTGCCAATGAGCGTGAATAATTGAAAAATGTTTGCTGATAAAAGAAGAAAAAATAATTAACATAGAAGAAATAGAAAGTGAAAACAATTGCAATTAAGAATACGTCGAGAATTTTATTAGTGACTTCTACTAGATCGATAATGCACAGGTAGACAATAGGCTGGACATATTAGATCTTATACTGCTATTATATAATGAGACACATTTTGTATGACGGAATAGCTACTGAGGTGTCCTGTGACCAAGAAACCGACGAGGAGGGAAGAGCGGGTGAACGTCACGACGCTTTTCTATTGCGTCTACCCCAACATCCAAATCGCAGTCTACTGCCTATAATAAAAATGTTTCATAATTAGATGTTGTGGTCTTCCTTCATGTCTACGAAAAGTGTGCTACTGATCACATACGCCACATTCAAATAAAGAAATTCATGTTGTATCTTTCTCACAAAGTAAAAATATTATCAAACAATCATGCAGCTATCGGATCCTCACTGTTAAAAATGTGTCACCTGCTTCGATCCATCATCGTGTGGCGTTTTTTCAGGTGAAATGAGTTATCATACATAAATTATTTAAGCATATCTATGGTAACAAATCAAGCCGGAATATATTATCACGGGACGCTTAAAAACAATGATGAGGACAAGCATATGTCTTCTGTAGAAGAATGAGAATGGAACTAGAATGTACACAGAAGCTTTGCTCTTTTCACGAAAGCAAACTGTATGAGTCATTATCGCTCGGATGCCAGCTCTGTAATTCTCAGAATGCTTTGAGCAAAGAGCGTATAACAAACAAGGCCAATTACGGAAAAATGTACCCGTTGGAAGTGATATATTTTCTCTGTCTGCTTAAAATAAGATTTATTTGCGCTTCTGCTAACTTGATGTACTCGTATAATCTGCTTACACTTGCTTCGTTTGTCAGCTAGCAGCATTGTTATTTGTCAGAAGCCAGTCACACTCTTTTTTACGATTAATAGTTTTGTTAATTTCCCCCCCCCCCCCTTGTGTCCAATATTACGATAGCGGTAGTAAAAACTGAAGTCGCCTTTTCAGTACACTCGCGAAATAAGAGAAACACTACTGCAACAAATTCACACAACAAACCTAGACAGACCGGTAAGGTCATCTACACATAAACACTGCAGTGTAATAGTAGTGATGAGAAATATCGTATTGTTTCCAGCGGATTGAAAACGAAGAAATGACGAAGTTGTTACCTTAATGTCAACCGATAAAGGATATTCCACGTACAAACACAATGTTCATCTACATTAACAACTTTATACCCCAAATGAGAGCGCAGCTGAAGGAAAAATTACCTGACACCCACCCTTCCCGCTGTCTTATATGCCAAAATTTATCTAATTTTACACTCACCTGGCTAAATGTAACTTGGAGGAAGGACTACGTCACTACGCTACTGTCTCTCGTTATTTTCATTGAATGAAGCACCCGTTATGTATAGAATACGGACTGAGAGTATACCGGAAAAAGACAGAAGTAATGAGCGGTAACAGAAATGAGAGCAGCGAGGAACGTAACATAAAAATTAGTAATCACGAAGTAGATGTAGTTAAGGAATACTATCTTGGAAGCAAAATTACCAATGAGGGTCGAAGGAAGGGGTACATAAACCCTCGAGTGGGCGCTCTGTTGTAAAAAGTACAACAGCAGCAGTTTTTATGCATAATCGATGCCTTAACTCTGAGCTATTGCTGGCATATATTCCATTGTTGATGTTTTCTTGACAATGTGACTTCAGTTCGTCTGGTTAGCTTTCTCAGTTTGTTTTCTCAATTGTCAAGAACGACGTGTCGGAAGTTGTAAAAAAGTACAACGCGCACCTGCTCATGTGACAGTTGCAAGCTTAGTTCCAGAAGTCAGTGTCCAGAGGAAGGGGTACTAAGAAGTTATTTATACTTGCTCGTTGTTTTATTTTTAGTTTTTACAAATACACATTAAACGTTACTTTGGTTACACCGACGTCTGAATATATTTATTCATTTCATTTCCTTGATGTTTTGTTCCAATTAAAAGGGTGTATCAGACGAAGATATTGGCAAGCTGCTCGAAGAAGGTGATGATAAAATCTATCCAGACTTTCCGGACTTGGAGGAAAGATCTGAGTGATGAAAGCACTGAATAGCACCATGGCAATGAATCTGAACTTGAGGGTGAGGATGGTGATAGTTCTGAAGAGGCAGCAGATGTACGATGGTTCTTTATTGAATAGACAAAGTTTCACATTAGTGTAAACGCGAGTGTGCTAAAACATCGAAAATCAACAGAAGAATACATTCTTCAAATTCCATCAGACCCGAAGAGAAAGGTGATGGGTATAACTGATAAATTTAGTGCTTTCTTGAAAGTAACTGACCTTGACTTCGTGGATGATATCGTAATCTATAGAAATAGCTGTATAAATTAACAGCAAGACACACAGAAATTCTCGCGGAAAATAGGCAATATAGTGACGAAATAATAGCTGAGTTCAGGATTTCTTTGAAGAAGAAGAAGAAGAAGAAGAAAATGCCGTAATGCTGATGTCCTGGTATTCTGAGTAGCAGACGGAACACGAATGCTACTGCTTAGACCTGCAATGATTTACAATAGGTTTCTCTTTTTTCTAAGCTGTATGCGGTTTGTTGACGTGGAAACGAGGGATGACAGGAGAAAAACTGGTAAGTCCGTTGCAATTCGTAGAGTATGGGATGCTTTTGCTGCTAATTGTCAATGTTCTTACAGCCTGTTCAATTCATCAATATTGATGAAATGCTTCGCCCCTACCGAGACGGCTGTAGAGGAATTCAGTACATACCCAGCAAACCAGATAAATACGGGACAAAAATGTTTGCTCTGTATGATGCAAAAACATTTTATTGCAGTAATCTGAAGGTTTATTGCGGCATGCAACCGAAGGACAATATCGGGTATCTAGTGCTCCTGAAGGCATAGTGAAAAGATATGTGGCGCCTTTAGAAAATTCTAACAGGAACCTTACAACTGACTATTGGTACACAATCTACCTCCTTTATGAAGATTTGCTGCAGAAGACTATCGCTTGCACTGGTAAAATAACAAAGAACAGACCTGAGATTATTCCGGAATTCCAAACAAAACAAAAGAAATTGAAAGTGCAGTGTTTGGATTTCAGTGGGATAAGACCTTAGTTTCATATGTTCCTTGTAAAAACTGAACTATCACTCTTCTGTCTGCTATGGATGACATGGAAACAGCAGATGAAAAAACACACAAACCTGAAATCATAATTGGGTCCAACACGACAAAAGGTGGAGTGGCCATTATAGCTAAAATGTGATACTCCATTTCAAAAATTACAAGGAGACGGCCATTGCCTACTTTTTCACTTTTCTGAACATTTCCGGAATTAATTCGCAAATAAATTGTCTGTGAAATGTGCTATGAAGGTGAACATATGCCAGAAAAAGTGGCTAAACTTGTATTTAAAGAACTGAAAGAGCAAACATTTTATCATAAATGTTGAAGAGAGTGACTATGAACAGCTTTCTGCAACAAATATAATAGTTTGTTTATGACAAGTTTTTACTGACAAATGACCATGTTGTAATTTTTACAACGCACCTGCACGTGTGACAACAGTAGGCGCACCGGCAGTAGGGTAAAAGGAAACTAACACTGGTAAATAGCGCATTCCTGTCCAAGGGAAATTTACTTATATCAAACACAGGCCTTCATTTGAGGAACACTTGCTGAGGATGTACTTGTATTGCACAGAATGTAATGGTTGTAAATCATGGACAGAAAACTCGAACAGAATCGACGCGTTTGAGATGTGCTGCTACAGAGAAACGTAGGAAATTAGGTGACCTGCTAAGGAATGAGGCGGCTCTCCGCAGAATAGGAACGTACGGAAGATACTGACGAGCAGAAGTGACTGAAAATATTTTAAAGCATCCGAGAATACCCTCGGGCGCAGATGACCGCGCAGTTGAGCGCCCTACAAACGAAACATCGCGAATAACCTCCGTGCTACTGTACAGGTGTGAGAGGGCAATAACTGTAGAGGAAGAGAGACGTTGGAATGTAGTCAGCAAATAATTAAGAACGTGCGATCCAGGTGCTACTCTGAGACGGAAATCTAGGAGCAGGAGAGGAATGCGTGGTGGATCGCATGAAATCATTCACAAGACTGAATCAAACAATGGAAAATCGAGCATGGAATAATCAGAATTTCATTAAAAGAATAGAATGCTACTTATCATTTAGAAGAGATGCTCCGTCGCAGACAGGCCAAAAGGCGTTCTTCTAATGTTAGAAAAACACACACTTACACCCAAGCACAACAAACACACACTACTGCTGCCTTTGGCCACCACACACACATCCAGGAAAAACCAACTCACATACCCAAGACCGCTGGCTCTGGCCATCGAGGCCTTTGTTGCCAGAGACAGTAGTCGTGTCTGTGTGTGTGTGTGTGTGTGTGTGTGTGTGTGTGTGTGTGCGTGTGCGTGTGCGTGTACGTGTGCCTGTGTGTGTGTTGTTCTTGATGGGTGGGTGGGTGGGTTGGTGGTGACCAAACACAGTGGTCTTGTGTGTGTTAGTAGTCCTTGTATGAGTGTGTGATGTTTTTACATCTGCATCTGCATCTACAAACATTCTGCATAAGTCTCCGTACGGTGCGTGGCGGAGACTATCCTGTACGACAACTGATCGTTTCCTTCCCTGTTCCACTCGCAGACAGAGCGGGGAAAAAGCGACTAACTATACACAATTTCTCGTATCTTACCTTCGTGGTAGAGACAGCAAAGGTCCTGGAAGTGCAGCTGAACGGAATGGATGGTGTCTTGAAATGAGGATACGAGATGAACATGAACGAAAGCAAAACGTGGATAATGGAAAGTAGTCGAATTAAATCGGGTGATGCTGAGGGAATTAGATTAGGAAAGGAGACTCTTAAAATAGTAAATGCGTTTTGCCATATGGGGAGCAAAGTAACTGAGGATGGTCGACGTAGAGAGTATATAAAATGTATACTGGAAATGGTAAGGAAAGCGTTTCTGAAGAAGAGAAATCTGTTAACATCGAGCATAGATTTAAGTGTCAGGAAGTCGTTTCTGAAGGTATTTGTATGGAGTGTAGCCAAGTATGGAAATGAAACGTGGACGATAAATAGTTTAGACAAAAAGAGAATATAAGCTTTCGAAATGTGGTGCTACAGAAGAATGCTGAAGATTAGATGGGTAGATCACATAACTAACGAGGAGGTATTGTATAGAGTTGGAGAGAAGAGAAATTTGTGGCACAACTAGAATAGAACAAGGTATCACCAATTTAGTATTGGAGGGCAGCGTGGAGGGAGACCAAGAGATGAATACACTAAGCAGATTCAGAAGGATGTAGGTGGTAGTAGGTACTGGGAGACGAAGAAGCTTGCACGGGATGGAGTAGCATGGTGAGCTGCATCAAACCAGTCTCTGGGCTGAAGACCACAACAACAACACTTTCGTGGTCGCTGCGCGAAATGTACAGTGTATTGGTGGCAATTGGATAATTCTGCGGTCATCTTCAAATGCACAATCTCTAAATATTCACATTACTGTCCTTCGAAATGAATGTCTTCTTCCCGTCAGGGATTGTCACTTTAGGTCCCGAAGCATATCCGTCACACTTGCATGCTGATCTAACCTACCGGTAAAATCTGGCAGCTATACTCTAGATTGCTTCGATCTCTTCTTTCAGGCCGCCATATATGCGGGCCCATTTACTGATGAATCACGCTTTTCTAAAATTCTCCCAATGAATTCTAGCTGACCATTCACCTTCCCTACCACAGTTCTCACATGCTCGCTCCATATCATATCGCTTTGCAACGTTACGCCGAGATATTTAAACTGTTAAGCTGAACGCAACTAAGTTTATATCCGAACATTACATTTGTTTCTCCTACTCACACGCTTTAACTTACATTTTGCTAAATTAAGAGCCAATTACAATTCATCACACCAACTAGATATTTGTCTGGGTCATCTTGTATCAACCTACAACCTCTTGTCTTGCACCTTCCTGTACACGACAGCATAATCAGTGAACAACCGTAGATTGCCGCCCCTGTCCGCTATATCATTTACGCATACAGAAAATAGTAAAGGTTGTATCACACTTCCATGGGGCTCTCCTGATGTTACCCCTGCCGCCGCTGAACACTCTCCGTCGAGGACCCAACAATGGATTCTTATACTTAAGAAGTTTTGGAACCAGTCACTTATCTGGTAGCCTACTCCATATCTACGTACCTCCGTTAACATTTTGCAGTGGGGTACGTTGCCGATTCCTGTTCGGAAATCTAGAAATATGGAATCAGCCTTCGTCGACATAATTCTCGTTGTATCATGTGAGAAAATAACAAGCTGGATTTCGAACTTTCAATGCTTTCTAAAGCCGTTCTGATTCGTGGATATCAGCTTATCGGTCTCCAACCAATTTATCATATTCGACCTCAGAATATGCTCTAGAATTCAGCAGTAAACCGATGTTAAGCATATTGGTGCGTAATTTTTCGGACCTGTTCTTTTATATACAGGAGTCACGTGCCCTTTTTTCCAGTCACTTGACAGTTTGCGGTTGTCAGAGATTCGCGACAAATGCAATTTTAGTAAGGGGCCAATACCGAATCGGGACTCCATCCGGACTGGCGACTTACTTGTTTTCAATTCTTTCAGTTGTTTCTCTAAGCCAGGGATATTTATTACTATGTCATCCTTAAGGGTCTCATTGCGATGGTCAAACGACGCAACGTTTGTGCCTTTCTACTGCGTGAACGATTTCTTTAAAGTGGATTTTAAAATTTTGTTTTTCCTATTGCTATCTTCTACTACCAAGCCATGCTGATCAACGAGGGACTGGATGAAAGCCTTAGACCCGCTTAGCGGTTTGACGTGGGAACAGAATTTTTTTTCGGGTTCTGCGCCAGATCTTTAGCCAAGGTATGACGGTGACAGGTATTGTGTGCTCTGCGCAGAGACCTTGTAACAGACGCACGAATCTACTAATCTTTCTTTGTCGTCATTTGCAGTACTCTTTTGAACTGAGGTTGCAACAGCCTCTGTTTCCTCAACATCCTTCGAATTTCGTTGTTAAACCACGATTGTTCATTTCCGTCCTTAGTCTGCTGGCCACATACTTGTGCAGAACACGATTTACGATCCGTTCAAACTTTGCCCATAATTCCCTTACGGCAATTATTCTGGAACTAAATGATTGCAGTTCAATGTCTAAGTGAGATTCTAACAACTGCTTATCTGTTATTTCTAGTACAGACACTATCCTTGCCCTCTTGACTGATTTATAAACTTTCGTTCCTATTATCGCTACAATGACATCGTGATCACTAACACCCATCTCCGTATTGACGCCACAGACATACCCCGGCCTGTTTGTAGCTACAACATGGCTCTGAGCATTGGGGCACTTAACATCTGAGGTCATCAGTCCCCCAGAACTTAGAGCTACTTAAACATAAGGACATCACACACATTCATGCCCGAGGCAGGATTCGAACCTGCGACCGTAGGAGTCGCGCGGTTCAGGACTGAAGCGCCTAGAACCGCTCGGCCGCCGCGGCCAGCTTGTAGCTACAAGTACCTAGATATTTCCATTTCGTGTTGGCTGTCGAACTAGCTGCTCAAAGCAGTTTCGGAAAACGTGTTCAGGAGTACTTCACAAGAATATTTCTATACCCCGCAATAAATCCATACACGTCCTAATCTATACTCCGTAGGTTAACTAGTACTGCATGAGCTGGGTATTTATCCACAGCTGACCATAGACATTCTTTGAATGACTACAAAACTGTCACAGTGGAGTCAGTCGGTCGGCAAAAACCCAACAATTAACTTGGTTTCATCTAGAACTGTTATGTGCGACCCGATAACTTCTCTATCACACTTAATTTCAACTTCAGTAGAGACAATATTTTTCTCGGCTGCAATGGACGCTCCCACTCCTACGGCGTCTAACCTGTCTGTCCAGTGAACATTCCAAGAGTCAGTAAATATCTCAGATCCTAAGAATAGTTTGAGAATCAGAACATTCCTGAGGGCAGTAAAATCGGTAACGTTACTAGGAGTACCTCGACAGTTTACTGATAAAATTGTCTTTACTCTGAACGCTGTCAGTTTTCCTTATATCAATATCGACTGTCGGGTGTCCATGATAGTACCTCAAACTACCGCCTAGCCTAAAAAGCCACCTAGTGCACCCCACAATTTTTTTTCTACCCGAGTAGCTGCTTCTTTTGTGTAGAGCACCCCAGACCAAGGGGGGTGGGGGGTCCTACAAATTCCCATCGATAACACAGGTCCAGAATTCTGTAGCCAAGGCCGTCACAGAGAATCTGAAGAGCATTCATGTAAGGCGTTTCTGCGTAATGGATACACTCTCTGGCTTTTGAGAACACGGGCAGTAGTAGTTATGCAGCAGTGATCATATAGATGCTATGTTCCAGTGTCTGTACTACTCCGAACTACGATGTGAAGTTCCTTCGGACATGCGATTATGTCCGAAGGGATAGGTACTGCGGTCACTACAGCTGTCATGAAACACATGGAATGTTTTCGCAGTTGCGAATATTGGCTAACATCAGCTACGTAATGGAAAGACAGCAGAATTAATGTAAAATGTCTCCCATGTACCGGAATATACGTAATGAATGTAAGAGTACAGCATGTAGACAAATGGTTGACGACGTATGAAAGTTTGGGTCAGATCGTGAGCCGCGCTTGGATAGCTAAAAGGTAAGGCGACATTTCGCAAAAAAAAAAAAAAAAAAAAAAAAAATGGTTCAAACAGCTCTGAGCACTATGGGACTTAACTTCTGAGGTCATCAGTCCTCTAGAACTTAGAACTACTTAAACCTAACTAACCTAGGCAGGATTCGAACCTGCGACCGTAGCGGTCGCGCGGTTCCAGACTGTAGTGCCTAGAACCGCTCGGCCACCGCGGCCGGCAGACATTTCGCTATCAGTGGGAAATCCGGGATCTAGTCCCGGTACAGCACAAATATCTGTTGTTGCCATTCCATTTCACAGCTAATAGTAGCCCATATTCTCAACTGCGAAAACATTTCATGGTCATATAGAGGTTACTCACTACCTCGAGCTTGCAACACGTTGAATTCGTGCCAAGTTCATCAAAACGTTAATCAAATATAACAAATTGACCAACTGTTCTGTTTTAAGTGCGTTGTAGATAGATGTTCTCGTTTACCTTTTAAGCAATAGTCCGTATCATCCAAGGAAGTTGACATGTGTAATGGTAGTGTCACACCAAAATCACAATAGTAATCCGTGGTGGTTGCTACATATTTTATTAAAATTAAAATCATTATAAAATCTCCATCAAAATAATATAGGAGACTGCCTTACAAGGCCAGATCACTTGGACAAATAACAAATAAATTCCTTTAAACGGAACAATAGCCATAACACTTAAAATTTGAATATGACTAGGTAAATATGCTCAAGTAAAGCTTTACTTAAATAGTACAGGTGTCAATACAATTCCCATCAGAACTCTAATTACTTCTAATCAGCTGAGGAACCTATTAAGGGTAAGAACACAGATCCTTTAAGGTATGGTTAGCCAACTTTCCTAAACAAAATTATATACAAATGACTAAAACAATTGGGCAGGTGCTTTATTTTTGACCAAACCAATCTTCAAATTTACTTACTCATTTGATTAACCACCAATATTCTTAGAATGAAGACAACTGGAACATGGCCATATGATAATACCCCTAAAATGAGGTTGCTTCAATATTGCGTGTGAATTAGCGATAGGCACGAGCAGGCCAAGGATTCAAATCAATACGAGAGATCCACGAGACAGGAAATGAGATAGAAATGTACTCGACTTTGCACTGCAATTCAGCTTCAGTTGCTATAATTCTCCACCGGAAAGAAGGAATCACGCAACAGTGATAACATAACCCAATATGTAAAGGAGCGGAGAGGGCCTTAAATATCTCTCTGCCCCCGTGGTGCTCTGCTCCCAGTATGCTCGCGTCGACCAGCTCAGAAGTGTTTTAAGATAAAATGAAAATCGGGAGAAGCGGAAATGGTTTTACATTCGCTCCTTCCGGATATTCATGCGGTAGCTTAGGCATTACACAAGGTAGCGTGCTAAAAATTTTTCATGATATTAATCAGAGTTCTCTATTCGCATATTTTCGGTACTCCTTTTGAGAACTGACACAGTACATTGATCCAAGTAAACTTATCAGAGAGACTGTAGGTATCTGTTTCTGGCGTAATCAGTTTCATTATGTGAGCTGTATTGGTTTTTGTAACGTAAGTAGGAGGCGTTCTGTGTTCTCGCACCGAACAACAGACAGTGTTGAGTACCGCTTAACTTTGAGGCGGCGCCGAAGCCACACATTAGACTTCGGAACAATCTCAACCGAAGCCCCTCCTGCAGGCAATTCTCTCAACCGTGGCGACTGAAGCCGTAGGAAGGGCCGTGCTATAAACACTGTTAAGCCACCGCCTGCCTGTACTGCTGCCGCTAGACGCCAGAGCTTAGAAAAGCATTTCATAATATTAATTCTCATTCTGCTGTTATGATGGTCCACCTCCACTGCTGGTCGCTGAGCGAGTCTCACTCCGATGTGGAACTAAGGGGTACAGTTTATGGTGTGGTCACTGGTTTTCCCCTGGTTGGAGCTCTGGAATGGGATGCATACCGGCTCGTGAGGTCAAAATGAGGTACAGGCTCGTCAAACCTGGAAACTGCCGAAGATCGGAGGGCGTTGTGTGGATCCTATGACCTGCCACACCACATACACAGGATGCCATTGGTAGGATATAGCACAGCAGGTGATTGGCTCCATATGGCATCAGGACCCATAAGTGGTGGACGTAACTCCTACTATGGCCACATGTGAAACGAACACATTACGATAACATGTACCAGCCAAAGGGAGATGTTTCGAAACAAGACAGAGTAGGGATCCCTTTAACATCGATCATTTGTGGGATGTCTCCACATACCTGTAATCATAGATCGAGAAGTCTGAAGTAGTGAGATGGAATACATTTACATCGTTGGTACAGAGTAAGAAAACACATGTTAACCGTTAAAGATTTCTAACGCTGCAGGTTAGCCGAGTTGACTATGAAATGATTCAGAGAGAAAGACCACGTGAGAAAACGACGTAATCGAAAGCCATGAGAGGAAATGTGATCTTCTTGGAATTTTTAATGTTTTGCTAAGGTAAAAAGCCTATCAAACACAGTTTTTGCAACAATTTTGTTGTTTTCAAAAGCTTTCAACGAGTGCTACAGTCATAAATCTTAGAAAATGTGGCTTGTACTTGCTTCTTTGCACGTATCACATCGTTACACAATGCTCATTCGTATCCGTTCATACAGTTCTCCTGTTGTTAAAAAATGGTCGTGGAATCCGTAATATTCGTCAGCATCCCTTCCTCAACCTCAACAAGTGTTTTGTAGACAAGACTTTACACGTAACCTAGGAAATAAAGATGCTAGAGAGAGAATTCCTACATTGCCGACTGATGACCTGAGATGTTAAGTCCCGTAGTGCTCAGAGCCAGAGCCTACACTGTCGTTGATAACTGAAATATGACCAAAGAAAGAGACACATCCTTGGGATTTGCCGACGTGGAAAAAGCGTTCGACAGTGTCAAACGTTACAAGATGTTCGAAATACTGAGAAAAATAGGAGTAAACTATGGGAACGACGGCTAATGTACAGAATGTACAAGGACCAAGAGTAAACAATAAGAGAGGAAGACCAAGAATTAGGTGCTCAGATTCAAAAGGGTGTGAGACAGGAATGTAGTTTTGCGCCCCTATTGTTCAATCTATAGAACAAAGAAGTATTGAAGAAAACAAAGAAATGTTCAAGAGTAACTCAAGGTAAAAATATATTAATGATAAGATTCGCTGGTGACATTGCTCTCCTCATAGAAAGGGAGGAAGGATTGCAGGATCTGCTTAATGGAATAAACTGTCTGATGAATACAGAATATGATTTGAGAGTAAATCGAAGGAAGATGAACATGGGAAGTGGCAGAAATGACAAAGGCGATAAACTTACCGTCATGTTTGGTGATCACAATGTAGACGAAGTTAAGGAATTCTGCTACCTATGCAGCAAAATGACCCATGACCGGCGGTGCAAGAAATTTCTCAGAACGTACGATTGGAGCACAGCATTGTACGGTAGTGAAATGGCCTTTTTGAAAAAACGGAAAAAAGATAATTAAAGCTTTGTGATGTGCTACTACATAAGAACGTTGAAAATTAGGTAGACTGATAAGGTAAGGAATAAGGAAATTGTGCGGAGAATCGGCGAGAAAAGGAATACATAACAAACACTGACAAGAAGAAGGGACACAATGACGGATCGTTTTGTTAAGACATCAAGGAATAACTTCCATGCTACAAGAGGGAGCTGTAAACTCTAAAAACTGTAGAGGGAGACACAATCAGCAGATAAATGAAGGGCTAGGTCGCAAGAGGTTGGCACAGGACAGGAATTTGTGACGAGCTGCGTATAACCTGCCAGAAGACATGACGAGACACTTCAGATCAGCAAGGTAGCCACGAATCCCTACTGTTCGTATTTCATGGTACATAAACAACAGGTATTGAGTAAGATCCGCAAACTGAGCTCGGTCTCTGTCATGTTGGAACATCATATGTTGATTCATTGCAAACGGGATAACGCTTCCAAAAAATTACGTGTACTTACGTGCAAGTATGGAGGGAGGCATATGGGCCTATTAACCAAACATTGGCTACGTGTTGGTACCCCCATCTCTAGTCTGGGGTCACTGAATTACTTATGAAGAGTCCTTGTGTCTCTTAATCATTACTGTTCTGGTGGACCGGCTGTCGTCCGAAAAATTACAGATGAAGAGTTGAGAGTATCGACCATCTAGTGACAAATCTCTCATTGTTCCAAAGCGAAATGAGGTCTAAGGCTAGAGTTATGGTTTCCATGTCTGACACTCGTAAGGATGTATCTAAGGCTGCTGTATTACATTTCACAAAACATTGCGTACGACGTATCTTTAATTTGAAAGTAATAATATATATATTGCTGGATCCTCACCCTCGTGAACAAGTTCTGTTCCTTTTGAAGATAAAAGTCGGTTCATATCGTTGTTCTTTTCCTTCATTACATTGTGCTACCACTTAGATGGTTTACCTTAACAGTTGTACCAAGCTGAAAACCTGTTCTACTCAGATGCCTCCTGCAAGGGTATTTGTTTAATAAGATTCACATTTGTGAAAGTACGTCTCCAATTTCTTTATCCGGACGCCAAAAACATGTGTGCCAGTTGTGAAATTGGATAGAGAGCAATTTCGCATTGGGTCAGCAACTATTCACTTCAATGTGTGGAGAGTGAAGAGATTCTTACGTTAGTCCTGTTACTACAGCGTGCATGTCACGCCGTCTACAATGTGTTAGTAGTTTTCAACTGTAAACCTTATAATGAGTGGCTACAAGCTGGTTCGTTTGACTACCCAACAACGTTAGCCACTACGTATACAATAAACGTATCGTGAAAGGAAGATTCATGGGCTCTCGTCATTGACTGAAGGTGTTATTCCACAATAAATTTGGTTCGGTGCTTAACCACTAGCCTTGATCGTTATATCACTGGGACCCAATCACTGTACATTCCTGCCCGTAAAGATGTTCATCGTTTTTCATAAAACATCCTCCGAAATACCTCCAACATCTCAATATGTACCCACCATATCCAAGAACCATTATCACATCGTTCTTTACATCATTTGGAATAAGCATAACATCGCCATCAACATTCCATAAACCTTAATAATCATATTATTTAAATGCGAACTGTTGCATTAAAATTAACTGCTCAAAATCGGCAATGTGACCACTGCTAGCAAAACTCGATCATCTGAAAGGGGAGAGGGTTGGATACCGGTATGTAAATATCTGTCAAAGGAAAAATATTATTCTGCAACTGACGACAATGTACTCACATGGTATCTACTCTTACTTTGACGCTCTTACATTCTTATCATCAGCAGACCCGTTCACCACACAAACTAGCTACTTGTAAAGCCCTTGCAAAACTGATTCACAAAGCAGACGCCGATCTACCAAGGTAATGCTTCTGTGCTATGTATCAAACTCATTCATTTAATTGTTGTATTGTCCAGCTACTATGCCAACACTCTTGTAACATTAGATAATGAATGCCTTCACTTTAGTCCTTTCTGTTGGCGACACTGGAAACATTTCTTTCCGTTCGTGTCTCCCTTATCTTATATCATTCGAATGTCTGGCAACCGAATATCTTTTCTTTTCCTCGACGAAGCTCATTTTTGGTGTCAGCTCCATGTGCATCATTTATATTGTCATTACCTGTTTTGTAATGAATTTGAAACTTTGATTTCCTCAGGTGACCTTCCGGCGGCAATGCAGCGTAGTGGTGCCTCAGGGCGGGCCGCCCAGCGGGTGTTGCTGACGCTAGGGTGGATTCTGCCCCTGGTAAACCTGCTGCCCGCGGCCACCACAGCCTACTACTCCTGGCTCTTTGGCCGCCTGCGACACGCGAATGCTGCCCACAGCATGCCTGTCAGATAATACCCACTGTGGGAGTGTGAATATCCATCTGTGTTTCCTTGCTAGCATGGAGACATCACTTTTAAAACATACTCTCGAACAAAAGGAACTACAAGCTGTATGAGAATGACACTGCGAAAATTTTATGCCTGAATTATAGATATCTAACAGAAATCAAAAGAATAATATATATATATATTTGCTAATAGCAATGGTATTTTTCTAGGAAACAACGACTGTGACTTTGTATCTATGTCGCTATAACTCATCGGTTATTATGTGCACTATTATGTTTAGCGAACCAAACAGATGATGAATTTGTACCTGTGATACTAAATAAAGGAATAGCAAATATTTTTGCGACTGCATAATCATCCAAGAGCGTAGTGTTAAGTGCCCCATCCTAGTATATAGAACCGAAGATAGTCTTTCTTTACGTCATTGAAAGAAATACACACTTTTTCTTCATCAACCATTTGTTGCAGATCTTTTTGATGGTAAGTACATTTATATGCACATCAAAATGTATATTTCTACACCAAATGTGTCTTGGTAGTACATGTAGCACATGTCACATGCTGTAAAGGAATCATAGTTTCCACTCATAGGTACAATTCACATATTTACATATGTAAACGTTTGTGATCATAGGACTATTCGGAATTGGTTTATAGTGCTACTCAATCATATGTTTAGTATTATCTGACATGTTATTCTTTAACATGATTTAAGGAAACGATTCTTTTAGGAGACGAGATCTACATTTAATGGGAAGGTCATATATACAGTCCTGGAAATTGAAATAAGAACACCGTGAATTCATTGTCCCAGGAAGGGGAAACTTTATTGACACATTCCTGGGGTCAGATACATCACATGATCACACTGACAGAACCACAGGCACATAGACACAGGCAACAGAGCATGCACAATTTCGGCACTAGTACAGTGTATATCCACCTTTCGCAGCAATGCAGGCTGCTATTCTCCCATGGAGACGATCGTAGAGATGCTGGATGTAGTCCTGTGGAACGGCTTGCCATGCCATTTCCACCTGGCGCCTCAGTTGGACCAGCGTTCGTGCTGGACGTGCAAACCGCGTGAGACGACGCTTCATCCAGTCCCAAACATGCTCAATGGGGGACAGATCCGAAGATCTTGCTGGCCAGGGTAGTTGACTTACACCTTCTAGAGCACGTTGGTTGGCACGGGATACATGCGGACGTGCATTGTCCTGTTGGAACAGGAAGTTCCCTTGCCGGTCTAGGAATGGTAGAACGATGGGATCGATGAGGGTTTGGATGTACCGTGCACTATTCAGTGTCCCCTCGACGATCACCAGTGGTGTACTGCCAGTGTAGGAGATCGCTCCCCACACCATGATGCCGGGTGTTGGCCCTGTGTGCCTCGGTCGTATGCAGTCCCGATTGTGGCGCTCACCTGCACGGCGCCAAACACGCATACGGCATCATTGGCACCAAGGCAGAAGCGACTCTCATCGCTGAAGACGACACGTCTCCATTCGTCCCTCCATTCACGCCTGTCGCGACACCACTGGAGGCGGGCTGCACGATGTTGGGGCGTGAGCGGAAGACGGCCTAACGGTGTGCGGGACCGTAGCCCAGCTTCATGGAGACGGTTGCGAATGGTCCTCGCCGATACCCCAGGAGCAACAGTGTCCCTAATTTGCTGGGAAGTGGCGGTGCGGTCCCCTACGGCACTGCGTAGGATCCTACGGTCTTGGCGTGCATCCGTGCGTCGCTGCGGTCCGGTCCCAGGTCGACGGGCACGTGTACCTTCCGCCGACCACTAGCGACAACATCGATGTACTGTGGAGACCTCACGCCCCACGTGTTGAGCAATTCGGCGGTACGTCCACCCGGCCTCCCGCATGCCCACTATACGCCCTCGCTCAAAGTCCGTCAACTGCACATACGGTTCACGTCCACGCTGTCGCGGCATGCTACCAGTGTTAAAGACTGCGATGGAGCTCCGTATGCCACGGCAAACTGGCTGACACTGACGGCGGCGGTGCACAAATGCTGCGCAGCTAGCGCCATTCGACGGCCAACACCGCGGTTCCTGGTGTGTCCGCTGTGCCGTGCGTGTGATCATTGCTTGTACAGCCCTCTCGCAGTGTCCGGAGCAAGTATGGTGGGTCTGACACACCGGTGTGAATGTGTTCTTTTTTCCATTTCCAGGAGTGTATATGCACTGAACTTTTCCTCCTGATATGTAAAATGAACTGATGACACTTAAAAGAGAATTACATGCTATTTGTGAAGGTGTGCTTAAAATTTCTAGGTAGCCACATTTGTGGTACAAAGTGTGTATACTTAACCGAGTGAGGTGGCGCAGTGGTTATCACACTGGACTCGCATTCGGGAGGACGACGGTTCAGTCCCGTCTCCAGCCATCCTGATTTAGGTTTTCCGTGAATTCCCTAAATCGTTTCAGGCAAATTCCGGGGTGGTTCCTTTGAAAGGGCACGGCCAATTCCCTTCCCAATCCATCCCTAACCCGAACTTGCGCTCCGTCTCTAATGACCTCGTTGTCGACGGGACGTCAAACACTAACCACCATCACCACCTCTTAACTCTGTGTCATTACTTTTTTAAAGGCAAAGCCTATGTTATAATAATAAATAATACTCAGCGAGCCTGTTGTTTTGGTATACAACTAGTACTGTTGTTATTGTTCTTATTGCTGTGGTCTTCAGTCTGATGACTGCTTCGATTCTCCTCTATGATACCTTATCCAGTACAAGCCCGAATAATGACTGCAACATACATCCTTTTGAGCATGCTTCATGTATTCATCTCTTGCTCTCACTCTACAAAGTCAGGAGCAGAAGTTAACTTTTTGATGTGTTTCGTGCTATTGCCTAACAAACACAGGAAATTGATTCAGATATTTCTGCACCAATTAGTACCTTTAGGCACGTTAGAAGTTGTCCTATCTATTTCTTTTTTCTTGAATACATTCTAAAAAATATTTTACGTCACTTATGTGTTGCATCTTTCAAAACAAAGCAAGTAGAACTTAGTACTGTAAACAGAAATTTAAAAGAAACTGACCGCTCTGTACCCTCTCTAAGTCGCGAAATATCAAGTTTTCCAGGAAACTGCGTCTCAAGTATTGTAAGTTTCGAACAGTGAGAATATCAACCATAAATGTAGCTACTGTGAAGTGTTCTTTAACACTGATAGTCACCGGGGGTCTATTATTTCAAAGTTATTCTAAACTAAAACTATAAACAATATCGTAACTAGTTCCCAGGAAGCTGCTTCCAAAACCTCTTAGATGCAACTACAAAGTTGTACAACGCCATTTCACTGAAAAGTAACTCACTAGCATACAGTCATGAAGAGCTTATATACAAAACCATGAGTGAACCTGCATAACTGATGGACACTAATTCAGAGCTAAACATAAGCTGTCAGGAGCTTACTATGTTAATATTAATACTGTATAGCATTCCTGTGAGAGCGTCTCAGTAGAAAGGTCGTTTTTTTTCTTAATAGTATGAAAAGATTGTCTCGAAATTCTAATGGCAAAGACAGAGATTGTCTCAGCTAGGAATTATTTCAATTGAGGCTAGCCTACTAAGAGAATTCAGAAGGATGAAAATTTTCTTTTAGGAGGTGGCCACCAAATTTCCGTCTCACATGCGAAGAATAGAATTTCAACTCCATGGGTCTTGTAAAGGTGATACACTGAAGTGTCAAGGATGAGTTTATAGATAGAAACTAATAATACTTTATAAACGTTTGCTTATAGTATTATAAATTTGTACTGTGTCTATTTATTCTGGTATCATGTCAGTTTGATTTATTAACAGTTGTGATTTCAGTTTTTAATAATTTAAAATTTTAATGAATCAAAATATTCAGTGCTTCGGCTATCTGAAGGGTCACCACACTCCACTGTCTATGGATATGGGAGAGAGCTGATCAGCGGAGCGGGTAAAAGGTCGAGCGGCAAAAAGACATAGCGGAAGTGGGCTCTTAACAGCATATTCTGCATCAGCTCACGTTTTCCTGGTCCTGACACGAACAAGATTTTGGAATTACATACAAATAAAAGTTATAAAACTTTTAAAAAAGTTTAAAGTGTTTTGTAGAAGAGCAGTTATTTTATGCTGGAGGGCATTGATAAGAACAAAACTGTTTTATTCACAGGAAAAACAGATTAAATTGGATTGTAATTAACCTTCAGAAACCCATTTACGTATATGAATTTGGACGAGTTTCACCAGACACGATCAAGGTGGAAACGATCTGTCATATCTGGTTTGCAATAGAAAGTACCTGCTGGCGAAGTCCTACATAGCTTCTTCTAGTCGTAACATTGGTGAAAAAAGTCTAGAATATATTACACAGGACAAGCTATAACAGTTTTATACCATAATGTCTGAGATGCACATGCCGATATCAACGACGCCAGATGAATATGTACGATGTCACCAGTTCCGTGGTCTGCTCAATCATTTGAACCAGTTCCATTGGTATACATCCACTGAGGAACCTTTTACGAATTGATTTATTTAACAGGTTTCCTCATGACAGAGATGCTTGATCATATCTAAAACGATTAGACAATATATGAAATAAGAACACATTTAATAGTCTGAAATGATCATCCGCGGTTTGAAGCAAGATGAGGACATTTGGACTCTGAGACTGTATGAGGTACATATCTTATGAACAGGTCTTGTGAACTTATAATTGGAAACGTATAAATAAAAATGTACGACAATTTGATAAAACTATTTAAGATATTTTCATATGAATTACTTTTCTGTTATGAAAGGAAAACACATCCAGATTCATAAAATTCCTTTTGTTGTATGCTGTACACATAAAATTAGTCACATGGAAACCCTGAATTACTTCCAAAATATTTTTATGATATTGAACAGAAAATTATGAAAGAATTATTAAAGTTAAGAACGTACTAAAAATGGCAGACATACATTTTCTAGACGATAAATGATGTATTATTATTATTATTATTATTATTATTATTATTATAGAAAGCTCTAAGAAGGAAAGTAACATTAAAGTAGTGAGGATATTACATGTCCAATAATATTTAACTATCAGATTTAATTGTTTATTTTAAATAAAAGTACTAGTCCACCTGTTTATCTCTCGACTTACCTGTTTATTGAGGACAATGAATGATCAGTACAGCTCACTGTTCTTCTAGAGACGACTACCGATCGCTGCATGAAGTCCTTCATGTTCTCAATCCTTAACATTGTAAATCTAGTAAAAGTTTCTACATATCTCTAATACGTGGCACAAATTGCGCCTGGAACAGGTCGGGATATAGGTACATAAATGTCGAATTTTGGTGTCTTGTTGCAAAGATTCCACATGACGGTTCACTTTCACTTATACCACGTCTATTATTAATTATTTTGTTTCAGTGATGTGTTCAGAGGGGCCTGCTTGTTCCCCATTGTATCCCAATTTCTGCCAAAATCTACGCCCTGTGCTGTGTGTAAATTTACAATGTGTCTGATGTTACATTGCAAGAACAAATTCCATAAACAGTTTTGTGTACATGAAGTTACATAGATGCACGTTACTTTGTTTAGATAAATTCTTATCTCATAACGAACTACATCAACAGACGGAGGTTTACTCTCTTTCAAAGACATCTCCTTTTATGTTTTAATTCTGTGTGATTTTCGTTATACAAACATGTAACTCATTCATTGAATCATTTGTAATTCAATTGGGTCATTGCTGTGTAAGATGATAATCTCCTTAATTTCCTTTGAAGCTATATACATTATGATATCATTATCATTTCTTTTTCGCACAAATGTTGAATACATATGTACCAAGTGTACTGTTTATTTCTCTGAATGTATGTTTGTAGTTGAGTTGTAATTTTCCCATTATTTCATACATTATGACACGTATGTTTTGGTTAGACCATACGAAACAACAACAGGATTTTCTCATTTATTGTTAATGCACTTTTCCCTGCAGGAAAATTTTGTTCATATGAGTGTTTTCTCTAATGTGTCTCCAAGTTTTGATATGCAGGAATTTAAGATTCCTGAGGTCTGTTGAACCTGAGTACCTATGCATAGGATTTGTATAAATTCAGCAACTGATCTCATATTGCAGACTATAGCTTACACCTACATACATGGTAGTTAAAATAAAACAAATCAATGATAAAAATTATTAGTGCACAAAGACTGGTAAAAATTACTATCTTTTGATATAGACTGACATATGTTCAATGCGTTCATACACCCAGATGGTTCAATTTACCCTCTACCAGGCACATAAGTGTGATACGCAGAGCATGAATGTAGATGTAGATGTAGGTGCTGAAATTGGAACTTCAAAAGCTGTAACAAGCTAAAAATATCGACAGACTAAGTCAGAAACAACCAACTCATATTTTTCATAATAGAAAATTTGTAACGATAAAGATGCAGGGCCTTTTTGCCAATGGCCCTACCTGAAGCGCTGACGTTTTTATTTGTCACTGTCACAGTTTACCAATGCAGACATGTAGTCGGAGTTTTATGCAAGTTGTCTTCAGCTTTAACATCGTTTCCTGGTGTTGAGCATCACTTCCTATAGTTATTTAACGATCCCATTTACTATTTAAATAACGTTGTGGATCAATAAAAATTCTTTTGGAATTAGGTCTAGGATGTATCGATTACTTTTAGAAGCCACTAGCTTTTTGAAGTATATATTTGTTTTTTGTTCTTAGAGGGACTGCTCCCTTTACATTTATTAAGTATGAATATTCCGTGAATGAATAATTTATTCATTCATTTTTAGCATTTCAGTTAGTATCGTTCACGTACAGAACGAAGGATGGAATTAATCAGCTGAATATTACAGAACAGGCAAAACATATAATTACACTTTTCATGGATTACTTTCACAGCCCACCACAGATTTCACAAATTACTGCTATATCAGATAATTTCCTTCATAAGGCACAGCAACTAAGTATTGGATATTACCTGTTATATTTCATACGTGTAGACATTAAGTATTTGGTGACTAACTATGACTAACAAAACTAAAAAAAAATTCGTTAGTACGAGCTCTGCAAGTGTAGAATATCCTCTCTTCTACTAAAATCGTGATTCAGAGAAAAGAAGACCCTTAATACTTTTGTCTTTACATTCCCTGTAAGCAGAGTGTTATCAAGATTACAAGGTAATGCCACTAAGACATCTTTTGGACCCCGTTTCAACGGAGAGACCAGAAGTGTGGCTACAAATATACCAGCTTAAACTTCGTCGTTAAACGCTTTGCCAATGTTTGATGACGTACCTAATGTTTGTTGCCAGACAGTAGAAGGTGAATCAAGGGTAGACAATTGTCAACGCTATTAAACTTTGGTGTCAACCACACTATTAATTACAGTAACACCTAGAAGATTGTCTACAGATATTGTAGCTGCCCCAGTATGAGCATAACGTCACGTCTAATTAATTGAATATTCTGCTCCTTGAAGTGTAGAGATTACAGAGTTTATTTTTCAATTATTAACGTCACCTCAGACCAGTAAATAATATGAATTGGTTTCAATTAAACATTTATTTCGCTTCAGTATGTCAGACTATTTTCAGCAAGCGCTTGTCTACAATTTGGGAAAGATACATGTTTAGTTGTGGTGAGAGATAATATTTAGTGGGCGTACTCAGTTTCACATAATCGTTCACGCTGGAAGAATTGCTCCCAACATCTGCAGACACTGAGAAAAGTTTACATAACCGTGTTAGCAGAATTTTAGTTTTTGCTTGACATGTTACATATTCCATTAGTTGATTGGCCGTCATTATTGTGCTCCCTGGTGCAATTCATGTTGAATGGAGACGTAAAGTCTGTGCTGAAAAGATATGGAGAAAATTTGAAGACATATTTCTAAACACATAATAAGAAAATGTGTTACATATACACTGATCTGAAGACAGATCACTTTCTTTTCAAATACGCTCTACAAATATACATAATACGTTACTCATGAGAAGCATGAAACTCTGTCCAACATGTTAATCATCGAAAATATACAGGAACAGAACAAAACATCACATCTTTCATGAAATACTTAACTCTACCTTCGTTTCAGAATCGGTTTCAAGATGGCTTGGTGTTTACGAGTGATTCTTTGCTTGAAGGGGATGAGTATGTGGCATAAGAAGTCAATTTATGTATACAAGTATTTATTTATGATTTAATAACTGGCGAACAAATATTTAGGGTGAAAGAGACCTTTTGAAATAGCTTAATGAAACCAGGAACTACTTAGAAAGAACTGCTGCAGCATATCACAAAATGTAACAAAGAAATACGCCATGAGAGTAACCAACATGACACTTTTATTCTAAAAATAATTGCATGGAAATAACATAATGGTCTCCTAGACAATACAAAAGGCAGTGATTGATCCCCATGGAGGGGAGTGAATGCCCTACAACGTGCTCCCATGTTGGCAACAAGTTTGGTAAGTTCTTGTGTTAGGACATTTCATTCCTTCTTCAGCATAGTTGTAAACTGCTGCATACTCGTTTGCGCTTCTGCGGATGCACCAATACGTCTCTACAACGCATCCCAATTGTTCTTGATGGGGTTAAGTCGGAGTAATGGGCAGGACAGCCCATTCGCCAAACATTTTCACATTCCAAGGCTTCTTCCATCCACATTGTGTCATGCTTTAGAATTCTTATAATGAAGTGACGCAGAAATATTGAAAAGATGCATTTGGGGAAAGAGTAAAGTGTTATAATAATGTAGACCACTGAGTGCAAGTGGTTGGGCGGTTAGTATCGCAGCCCAGTTTATAGCTCTTAGTTGGCTTAATTACCCGTCACTTCCATGGTCGACCCCATCCTGTCCTCTCCCCCATTTTAGACTGTTAAGAAAATATGGGACAGTCTATCGTATCACAATGTGGTGGACTGTGCAGTCACTTATCCACACAACTCTTTCGTGGTATTATTAGCCATCCATCAAACATTCGTACTATGTATGCCATAAGTTCATATCAGGTAATTCCCCAAAGATTTATAGTTAAAAATTGTCTCCTTTCAAATTCTTGCCTGGAAATTTATCTGCTGTATTATATGACAGCGTCATTGTTCCTCTCCTTCGTAAACTATCACGTACACGTAATAAATGAGGACTTATGTGTAAAGGCAAATTCAGACTCGAAGTAAAGAAGATTAAGAGGACAGGAGTCTACAAACTGAACCACGTGCAAAGCTATACATTGGCCTTTAGCAGATACATGTCACTCTCATAAAATGTCACTCCCATCACCCTCCCCTCAAGCAACAGAAGAATGCATCAACTGCTGGCAAGGATTTGGAAAATTGGGCGTGTATGTACTATGAGCCATCCCTATTTACAATCAAAAATTACGGAATGCGGTAGATTTAAAGAACTTAGTATTATGAGAAACCGGTATGTGACAAGACCCAAAAGTACCAAAAATACCCTGCAAACCCTTTATAGACTGGGTGATAATGTTTGGAGTGGGAAGCAACCGGCAGAAGCACGTGAACATATCTACACAAATGGAGACAAACCGGTTGCCCTCACTGGAATGTGGAAGAGGTCCCATGCAAGGAACAGCTATCGACAACTAACTTTTCCATTCAGCGGCAACATCGGACGACAAAAAACATTGCCTCGTCTTCAAGGTTGGTTTACTGATGTCACAGGTTTTACTACCTAACACCATCTCTTTGATCTGTATACCCATCCCTTTCCAAATAATGTTTTCCCTAATCTTCATGAGCGTTTTGAACACTCCAAAATGATCTCCCACCGGAGGTTCATGATAATACTTAAAGACTACGGAAACCAGGTCACCCAGCTACAGAACTTTCTCACCTCGTTTCCCACGTCAAATGCAACAAAATACATTTCGCTTTAAGCAATACAGCCTGACGCTTTCTCCTTTTCTTACCCTCTCCTTAATGTTATTTATCACTGGGTTTCCATCCTGATGCACGGAAATGCCCTTAAGAAGAAGCGGAAGGCCACTAAGAATGGCGCAGCTTTGATTAACAAGCGACTCCGTAGTAACCTCCCCACGTTGAGTTTCTTCATCATCCAGTTGATCATTGGAGCCTTGCTCAAACATTCCACTCATACCATTGATCACAACATTTTCCGAATCACAGAATGTCTGACCGTAAACTGAAATGCAGAAATACGTACCGCCTGTCTAGCAATTCACCCAACTCACCTTGGTATTGCCAACGCCCTACTGCGAGCTTTATTATCATATTCTAACAAAAGTGTTTCTTGTTCCAAATTTAACTTAAATGGTTCAAAGGCGAACAAAACTGCTAGTGCCTCTAGTTCGTATTGTGAATATTTACCCTCTAATAGTGATAGACTCTATCTCGAATTCTGAAAATGGCAGGGGTAAAATACTGGGAGCAAAAAGCTATTTATAATTTGTACAGAAACCAGATAGCAGTTATAAGAGTCGAGGGTTCAAATGGTTCAAATGGCTCCGAGCACTATGCGACTTAACTTCTGAGGTCATCAGTCGCCTAGAACTTAGAACTAATGAAACATAACTAACCTAAGGACATCACGCACACCCGTGCCCGAGGCAGGATTCGAACCTGCGACCGTAGCGGTCGCTCGGCTCCAGACTGTAGCGCCCAGAACCGCACGGCCATTCCGGCCGGCAAGAGTCGAGGGACAAGAAAGGGAAGCAGTGGTTGGGAAGGAAGTGAGACAGGGTTGTAGCCTATCCCCGATGTTATTCAATCTTTATATTGAGCAAGCAGTAGAGGAAAAAAAGAAAAATTCAGAGTAGGTATTAAAATCCATGGAGAACAAATAAAAAACTTTAAGTTTCGCCGATGACATTGTAAGTCTGTCGGAGACAGCAAAGGATTTCGAAGAGGAGTTGAACGCAATCGACAGTGTCCTGAAAGGAGGATATAAGATGAACATCAACAAAAGCAAAACGAGGATAATGGAACGTAGTCTATTAAACTCGGGTGATGCTGCCGGAATTACATCAGGAAATGAGACACTTAAAGTAGTAAAGGAGTTTTGCTATTTGGGGAGCCAAATAACCGATGATGGTCGTAGTAGGGAGGATATAAAATGCAGACTGGCAATGGCAAGGAAAGCGTTTCTGAAGAAGAGAAATTTGTTAACATCGAGTAAAGATTTAAGTGTCAGGAAGTCGTTTCTGAAAGTATTTGTATGGAGTGTGTGTGGAAGATGAAACGTCAACGATAAATACACTCCTGGAAATGGAAAAAAGAACACATTCACACCGGTGTGTCAGACCCACCATACTTGCTCCGGACACTGCGAGAGGGCTGTACAAGCAATGATCACACGCACAGCACAGCGGACACACCAGGAACCGCGGTGTTGGGCGTCGAATGGCGCTAGCTGCGCAGCATTTGTGCACCGCCGCCGTCAGTGTCAGCCAGTTTGCCGTGGCATACGGAGCTCCATCGCAGTCTTTAACACTGGTAGCATGCCACGACAGCGTGGATGTGAACCGTATGTGCAGTTGACGGACTTTGAGCGAGGGCGTATAGTGGGCATGCGGGAGGCCGGGTGGACGTACCGCCGAATCGCTCAACACGTGGGGCGTGAGGTCTCCACAGTACATCGATGTTGTCGCCAGTAGTCGGCGGAAGGTGCACGTGCCCGTCGACCTAGGACCGGACCGCAGCGACGCACGGATGCACGCCAAGACCGTAGGATCCTACGCAGTGCCGTAGGGGACCGCACCGCCACTTCCCAGCAAATTCTACATCTACATTTATACTCCGCAAGCCACTGTTGCTCCTGGGGTATCGGCGAGGACCATTCGCAACCGTCTCCATGAAGCTGGGCTACGGTCCCGCACACCGTTAGGCCGTCTTCCGCTCACGCCCCAACATCGTGCAGCCCACCTCCAGTGGTGTCGCGACAGGCGTGAATGGAGGGACGAATGGAGACGTGTCGTCTTCAGCGATGAGAGTCGCTTTTGCCTTGGTGCCAATGATGGTCGTATGCGTGTTTGGCGCCGTGCAGGTGAGCGCCACAATCAGGACTGCATACGACCGAGGCACACAGGGCCAACACCCGGCATCATGGTGTGGGGAGCGATCCCCTACACTGGCCGTACACCACTGGTGATCGTCGAGGGGACACTGAATTGTGCACGGTATATCCAAACCGTCATCGAACCCATCGTTCTACCATTCCTAGACCGGCAAGGGAACTTGCTGTTCCAACAGGACAATGCACGTCCGCATGTATCCCGTGCCACCCAACGTGCTTTAGAAGGTGTAAGTCAACTACCCTGGCCAGCAAGATCTCCGGATCTGTCCCCCATTGAGCATGTTTGGGACTGGATGAAGCGTCGTCTCACGCGGTCTGCACGTCCAGCACGAACGCTGGTCCAACTGAGGCGCCAGGTGGAAATGGCATGGCAAGCCGTTCCACAGGACTACATCCAGCATCTCTACGATCGTCTCCATGGGAGAATAGCAGCCTGCATTGCTGCGAAAGGTGGATATACACTGTACTAGTGCCGAAATTGTGCATGCTCTGTTGCCTGTGTCTATGTGCCTGTGGTTCTGTCAGCGTGATCATGTGATGTATCTGACCCCAAGAATGTGTCAATAAAGTTTCCCCTTCCTGGGACAATGAATTCACGGTGTTCTTATTTCAATTTCCAGGAGTGTAGTTTGGACGAGAAGAGAATAGAAGCTTTCGAAATGTGGTGCTATAGAAGAATGCTGAAGGTTAAATGGGTAGATCACATAAGTAATGCGGAGGTATTGAATAGAATTGGAGAGAAGAGGAATTTGTGGCACAATTTGACTAGAAGGAGAGATCGGTTGGTAGGACATATTCTGAGGCATCAAGGGAACACCAGTTTAGTATTGGAGGGCAGTGTGGAGGTTAAAAACGTAGAGGGAGACCAAGAGATGAATACACTAAACAGATTCAGAAGGATCTGAATCTCGCAGTAGGGCGTTGGCAATCTACTGGGAGATGAAGAAGCTTGCAGAGGATAGAGTAGCATGGAGAGCTGCATCAAACCAGTCTCTGGACTGAAGACCACAACAACAACAGTGATAGACTATGTGAAGCATAAGTTACAGAGCGTCTCCCAGACTTTTCTTCCTGCAGAAAGATGGCGGAAACCGTGTTTTTGGACAATAAATTATTTTCTGAAATCAGCCGTAACCAACACAGGTGTGATAGCTAGAGCCTGCTTTAAGGTCTCAAAATACGATTGATTGGAAGGACATCACTCGATATTTCTTCCTTTCTTACGGAGATCATTTAATGTTGCCGCTAGTTAGGCAAAATTTAACACATATTTTCGGAAATAAATGACCATTCCGATAAAATGAGACGCCGCTTAGACATTTTTAGATGTGGAACAGGAATAGATCGCCTCAGTGCGACTCTAATAAATCCTAGCCCACTGCTCAGAAACAGTATGGCCATGAACGATATTTCAGGCTCAGCAAATATTTCTTTCGAATATCTGACCGTAAAACCCGCCCTTCGCAACTGTTTGAGCTCTTCTCTAACATCACCAACATTCTCCTAGAAACTCTCAGTAAAAATTACTGAGTCATCAAGGTAATGAAACAAACAAATTTAAGAGCAGAGCTATCCAGGATAGCTGACCGGACTGCTGTCCCTAAGGACGGTCCGAAGGGAACTGTAAACTCGTAAAGTGCCCGTCAATAGCGAACGCTTACTTGTTTCGACTTCTCGGACACATGGATTTGGTAATAGATTTGGTTTAGGTCAAAGGTCGTAAAGAACTTTGCCTTTGAAACCACGGGAAACACGAATGCAATTCAGGAAGAGGTACAGTTTATAGGAATAATTTTTTGTTAAGGTCCTGACAGTCAACAACTGGATGCATCCTGCAATGCGGCTGGGCCACCACGAGCATAGGAGAGGAGTATGGGGATTTTGATGGCCTAATAACTCCTTCACTTGGCATAACCTCAGTCCTGGCCATAACGCTTGCATTCGGCGTGGAGGCAACCTGTGTGGTTGGGAATGTTATTCGTCAACTCGACTCATACTTTGCTTCTCTCATTTCACGAACCTACCAGTGAGAATTTCACTATATTCTTCACATAATGTAACAAGCTGCCCGTTATACTTGGAAGACAAATGTCTCCACTGTGGAAGCGATTCACCGTTAGAAATAAAATCTGCACCTACGATAGCCAGTGCTGGAAGGTTGCGGGCCACCCTTAGTGGAAACCTCCACATAAAATCACCAACCCGAATCTTAACCTTAATTATCTCCAAAATTCGCATTTTCTCGAGAAATGGCTAACTGACAGGACTCAATTCCATCTGATACTGCTGGTAATCTACAATGCTTCTGATGTGTTAGCACCCACTAACCCTTGATCGAGGTGGAAGACCTTCCGGTACCAAAAAGAGAACAAAGAGTAGTCTTGACATACAGGCAAAAGGGACTCGTGCCCCAGGATCACCAAAATTCTTTTAGAAAAGCCAATTGTTCACGACTACAATTTGAATTACTGTCAACCGTCTTTAAAACTCCTTCGTGCTGCACGATTCCTCAATTGTACATCCATTTTGCTTGCACCTAAAGCACTTCACTGCAGATGACGCCGATTGCCGGCAAGTGTTACTATTTAGCATTCCTTGCCACAAGGTAAATCCTTCTTCCCCTGCCTGATCAGCATGCGCTACAGCTTGCAAACGATACATTAACTCTTCTAATTACCGAAAGTTGCGTGGCTGCTAGCAAAACAACTCCCTTGAGTGGTTACTCGGAGGCATTCCTGTAAAATACTTTCACCTATTTCCCGTTCACTGTATCTCAAAGACAAACTTCCAGCGCTTTCTCTCATCATTTTGACATTTTTCTCTAGTGGTTCATCAGAAAACTGCTCCGCAAGATAGCTTTTCCCGACAAACTCATGTTAGACGAGGATGCTGAAAGAATTACTACAAATTAGCTCACGAAATGCGGTGAATGAGAGTTGATGACGCACTGAATCCATCAACGCCTATTCTAATCGCCCACTGACCCAGCACTTAATCCAAAAACCTCCCCTCTATCCCCCAATCCTAACAAAAATTTTAATGCTCTGAGTACCTCTTTAGTGGAATCCAATGACGGAACCCCAGCTCCTCGCAACAGGCCCTCTAACGGATTGGGTAACTTGACAAACACATCGTACATTACTGTAGAAGGGGACCCTACGAGATGCTCGCTCTACAACTGGGTGACACAACTATGCTGACACAACGTCCCTACACTAGCTAACAATCGCTGAATGCATACCAGCAATTCATCGGGCTGTTCTCACAGCGCACCCACATCCTGCGCCATTCGAAAATAATGTGTAACCCTAGCTTTTATTCTGTTAACTTGCGAAAGAGACGGCTCGCTAACCTCAAAAAATGAGATAATTGATTCTAATTCCGGTATTGCAAGCTTAATCTGGAAACACCCATGCTTCCTGCAACTCCAGTGGCGTCACGGGACGACCAACAACCTCACGCACACCCCGCGCTAACCCCCCCCCCCCCCCCCCCTGCTGGTAGTCATACTGAAACGAAACTACGACATTTACGAGGGTAAGTCAATTATTATCCGAAACTTAGTTACTTTTTTGTTTATTTTGGTAGTACTGTCGTTTTGAGTTGATGACGCGTGCTTTGCTTATTTGTTGTTATATCTTTGCAATTTTCCACCTGCTAGGCTAGTTTCGTTATCGTTACCGTGCTGTTAATCATAAATTCATCGAAGACTTTAGGTACAGGACGGAAACAGAGTTTTACCATAGTGGAGTGTCTACGAAAAGATTGAAAAACACCGAAATAGTTCCACAAGTGTTACGCACAATGAAGGAGCCAGACGACCGTTTACCACCACACATGAAGAAACCATTGAGCGTTGACGTGAATGATTCTCTTGGACAGACGATTAGCTGTAGAGTCACGGTTCTGCCTACGAAATCATCCACTACAGACTTGGGTTTCATAAAGTTTATGCAAGATGTGTCACAAAACAACTCTTACAGTTGCATAGCCGGCCTTGGTGGCCGTGCGGTTCTAGGCGCTGTAGTCCGGAACCGCGCGACTGCTACGGTCGCAAGTTCGAATCCTGCCTCTGGCATGGATGTTTGTGATGTCCTTAGATTAGTTAGGTTTAAGCAGTTCTAAGTTCTAGGGGACTGATGACCTAAGATGTTAAGACAGGGATCCATCGTCACGAGCCGGAGAATAAACGGCACCGTATGGAATGGTAACATAATTCGCTGTGCCAAAAAATGTTCAGGACTCAACCGTCTCCAGGAAAAATGATGCTTACGGTTTTTTGGGATGCACAAGGTCCAGTACTGGAACATTATGGGGAAAGGGGCACAACAATAAACAGTGTACCTTTCAGTGAGATTGTAACACGCCCGGGAGTACGAATGGCTGTTGTCGTTTCGTGAGCGTTTCATGACCGTGCGCACTGTCCACACCATGTACCTTATAATCCCGCGGCGGTCGTATTGTTCTGCTCCACACAGCTGCTGGCTTGCCTAAAATTGTCTATTGAATTATGCAAGCGGGTTTAGGGGAGCCACTCAACGTTAAAACACAACACTGTTGGACGTCTAGTATGAACAACTATATTCTGAGACGATTAAAGGAAAATAGCAGATTGCACTGTTTATATTTCATCCCAATTAATGGATGATTAACAGTCCACAATATCATTCGAACGAGCGTACGCGTAACCGACACGACGCGGGTGACAGTTATGATGCGGAAGCCGAATGATCGCACGGAATTTCTTATGCTCCTCACGCATACGCAGATATTTGGTACCAGTCCTCTTTGACACTAGTAATGATATTTTTACACTGTTCGTATAGTTTTTCAGTTCTCACTTGTACGAGCGTGCGCGTAACCGTCGCGGTGCAGCTGATTGTTCAAAATGTTCAAATGTGTGTGAAATCTTATGGGACATAAATGCTAAGGTCATCAGTCCCTAAGCTTACACACTACTTAAGCTAAATTATACTAAGGACTAACACACACACTCCTGCACGAGGGAGGACTCTAACCTCCGCCGCGACCAGCTGCACAGTCCATGACTGCAGCGCCCTAGACCGTTCGGCTAATACCGCGTGGCGGCTGATGGTTGATCATGCGGAAACGCGATGACCGAACGCACGTTCTCACGCTCGCTGCTGATCACTGGCACTTGATTGCACTATTTTGTTTCTCCGCCGAAAACAATGCTACCGGTGCGAAACGTTTCATGTGTGTAATTTGAAGTCTCCTGAGTGAGTTTGTCAAGTTTCCAACTCTTCCGACAGATAGCGCAGCTGCAGGACAGTTTGAAAATGGCGCCTGCAGGAGATATACGTTACAAACACCGTGCCGTCATTGAATTTCTCACTCCAAAGAAAGAAACTCTGGGGAATATTCGTAAAGTACCCAAAATACAACAACAATTTAAATACAACACTACAGATGTGGTGAATACACTTCCTCTTTGTTTTGTCTACCTCCCGCTGGCTATTGGCAGATAATGTTATGAAACTGTTTCTGCTCTTCAGGCATGTATTGTAAAATTTCCTTTACTTTGTCTAGTTACCTTTTGTAATCTTGCCGTCCGAGGTGGCCGAGTGGTTCTGGGCGCTACAGTCTGAAACCGCGCGACCGCTACGGTCGCAGGTTCGAATCCTGCCTCTGTCATGGATGTGTGTGATGTCCTTAGGTTAGTTATGTTTAAGTAGTTCTAAGTTCTAGGGGACTGATGACCTCAGAAGTTAAGTCCCATAGTGCTCAGAGACGTTTTTATAATATTGTATATTGGGACATGGCCTCAAAGCTAGCTCAGTACTCATCTAAGCAGAATTTTTGCTGACGTTACATGACTCCCAGTTATTCCAAACTATACGTACAGATATGAAGATAGGATACCTCTGGTAAACGCCACTTGAGAAGAAAAGCAGTCATGACCCAAGTTTCAACTCATAAACGCAAATAAATTGGAAAGAATTATTGATTTGTGGGATGTTTATTTTCTCTTTTTTGGATAACATTGCGGGGATGATGAACATACACTATGTGATCAAAAATATCCGGACCCATGGCTGTAAATGACTTACAAGTTCATGTCGGCCTCAATCGGTACTTTTGGAATTCAATATGGTGTTGTCCCAGCCTTAGCCATGATGACAGCTTCCACTCCAGCTTCAGTCAAGTGCTGGACGGTTTATTGGGGAATGGTAGCCCATTCTTCACTAAGTGCTGCTCTGAGGAGAGGTATCGATGCCGGTTGGTGAGGCCTGGCACGAAGTCAGCGTTTCAGAGCATCCCAAAGCTGTAGGATTCCGGTCAGGACTCCATGCAGGCCAGTCCATTACAGGGATGTAACTGTCGTGTAACTACTCCACCACAGGCCGAGCATTATGAACAGGTGCTAGATGGTGTTGAAAGATGGAATCGCCATCCCCGAATTGCTCTTCAACAGTGGGAAGCAAGAAGGTGTTTAAAACATTACTGTAGGCCTGTGCTGTGATAGTGCCACGAAAAACAACAAGGAGTACAAGCCCCCTCCATGAAAAACACGACCACACCATAACGCCATGGCCTCCGAATTTTACTGTTGGCACTACACACACTGGCAGATGACGTTCACCGGTCGTTAGCCATAATCACACCCTGGCATCGTATAGCCACATTGTGTATCTTGATTTCTCACTCCACACAACGTTTTCCTACTGTTCAGTCGTCCAATGTTTACGCTCCTTATACCAAGCGAGGCGTCGTTTGGCAGTCCTGGCATGATGTCTGGCTTATGAGCAGCCGCTCGACCATGAAATCAATGTTTCTCACCTTCCACCTTACTGTCATACTACTTGCAGTGGATGTTGATGCAGTTTGGAATTCCTGTGTGATGGTCTGAATAGATGTCTGCCTATTACACATTACGAACCTCTTCAACTTTCGGCGGTCTCTGTGAGTGCCGGCCATTGTGGCCGAGCGGTTCTAGGCACTTCCGTCAAGAACCGCACTGCTGCTAGAGTCGCAGGTTCAAATCCTGCCTCGGGCATGGACGTGTTTGATGTCCTTAGGTTCATTAGGTTTAAGTAGTTCTAAGTCTATGGGACTGATGACCTCACATATTAAGTCCCATAGTACGTAGAGACATTTGAACCATCTCTGTGAGTCAACAGACAAAGTCTGTCGGTACGCTTTCGTGCTGTATGTGTCCCTTCACGTTTCCACTTCACTATTACATCGGAAACAGTGGACTTAGGGATGTTTAGGAGTGTGGAAATCTCGCGTACAGGCATATGAGACAAGTGACACCCAATCACATGACCACGTTCGAAGTCCGTGACTTCCGCGGATCGCCCCATTCTGCTCTCTCATGATGCCTAATGACTACTGAGGTCACTTATTGGAGGACCTGGCGGCAGGTGGCAGCACAGTGTACCTCCCATGAAAAACGTATGTTTTTCTGGGTGTCCGGATACTTTTTATCACACAGTGTATGTAAGTATGCCTGCATTTCTTTCTGCACACCAGACAGCAGCGACACACCACACGTGATGCATACAGTATTTAAGACGTATCAAAGTTTTTAGTTAATTCACCCGCAGAAGTATTCTCATTAGTGAGCTTCGAAAGCTAGACATTACGATAAATACCATATAAATAGTTGTATCAGCCAACATGGTCATTCAGTGGACACTGTATGGAAGAATTAGCACATAGCAAGTTTGTGAATGTAGCTTCTTGTAAATGGGTGTACTCTAACCTGTCTTTGGCGTTTTAAATTTTAATTGTTTATGGGTAATTCTCAGGCACACTGTGTGACACCCCAGTAATACAGGGACCATAGTTTTATTGCTGAACACAGAAGCCACATCTCAGAAATTATCACATAATCATACCCCTTTTATGATGAAAGAATAACATTTTTAGAACTAAAATGAGGATTTTCAGACACTACCAGAACACCGACTCATGGCCAGAGCACATGCACACCACTACACACATACTACCACTAACATTTAGACTGGGCGTTACTGAAAACAGAAACATTTCAGTACATAAGACACGCCATTGCAACTGCAAGGGTGGAGGTGCTGACGTCGGTGATATCAGTAATTCGTGGCCACAGAAGAACTGTCCCTTTATATGGTCCTGTGATGAGTCGCAGGAGGACCGCTGTTGCTGCTCTTTGTTTGCTTGACGATAGATGTTTGACGAATCTTGTAAGTGCTACGCAAAAGAAAATAGATCCCATAATTTAGGCTGGTCGAGTGCATAATCATCACAGTTCTGCTGCACTTTAATAGAAGAAAAATATCACTAAATGATAAATAACAATAACCATCATCACCATAACAAGTAATAATATGAGAGCAATGAACGAATTAACACTTACATACCAATGAAACAGTCAGCTACTTTTTATTCTCCTCAGAGGAAATGGATGATTTCTAACGCTTCATAGTGGAGCTGTTGCTCAACCGGAGAATAGACTAATAATGCCAAGACCTCTCTCAGTGTGCTAGGGTCGCTTAGGGCAGCAGGGTGGAAGCTGAACTGACAGGAGTACATTGCAACTGTGGCTGAGGAAAGGCGCAATTTTTTGGGTTATAAGGTACCATCTTTATGAAGACATTTATCTCTTTACATGAAAATCATTTCGGAATCAGAATACACATGAGTGCATTTGCACTACCTGGCGGCCAACCTGTCTATAAAATACGGTAGTTATAATTACAGTTATGGACCACTAATTGTAATTATACTGATAGCTGTTGCCCTTTAATTACATCCTAAACAAACAAAACATGGGTCCAAGTGAGTGGTGTCTGTACATCAGGGAAGGTAGGGTAAGTATCTCGGTAAATTACTGTATCATCACAATCACCGTAGTCATCATAATCATCATGATCTTCTTTTCTTCTCCTTCTTATCCATCATTATCATTGTCATACAATCATCATCTACCACATTATCATATCATCATCATCGTAGTCGTTCTCATAATCACCTACATCTTAGAACCTGGAATATAATTGTCATATTTGCTTTCTTACATGTTTTTGCAGTATAGAGCGGATCAGGTTATGGATGTGGAGGGAGCCATAATCAGTTACTGTTAGTTCCACAAAACACACAAACTTTATTTTCCTGAGAACCACTTAATTACACAATGCCTTAAAAGGATCTAATTAAAACAATACAGCTGAAGGCCTAGTGAATAAAACTTGCAATACCTCCACACCAAACCACGCCAAAAACAAGAACGGCTGAAGGCCTGACCACAAGTTATAAAAATTACTTTAAAGAATACACACTGCTGAAGGCCTTACTTTGAAAAAAAATTTCACATATATAATCGGCTGAAGACCACACACCAGATATTGAATAACTCAGGGCTTAGGGCCTTGATAACAAGAATTTCAGATAAAGCAAATTTAAAAAAAAAATAGTTTCAAACAAATTAATTTTCAAAATTATAATATAAGATGGCTGAAGGCTTTATCTTAAAAGTATTTCACTTAAAAGGTCGGATGAAGGCCATACACTGGACATTGAACAACTTAGGACTTAGGGCCTGGATAACAAGAATTTCAGATAGAACAAACTTCCAAAATTTAGTTTTTAAACAAATCAATCTTGAAAATTTAAATTAACTCGGCTGAAGGCCTTACTTTAAGAATAAAATAAACTAAATTAATAGACGGCTGAAGGCCTCACACAGGCTGAAGGCATCACACATTACGTCAGACAAAAATGGAAATCACAAACTAAAACCAACAGAACAGTGGTACTCAGAAGTGTTCCAAGGGTCGGCCTGAGGAGGTAGCTCTAACGTAAGGTGAGGTGATACAGGCAGCTAAGAGCAAGGTTAAATAATCGGATGGCAACTCGGCCCACAAATGGCTGAAGGACCGACCAACAACGTAATCCATTCCCTTCTCCTTAAAAAACGTCACGGCAACAGAAAATATCAGCCGAGGAGGAAAATACCAGCCGCAGTACATCTTCAAAATTGCCATCTAAAAACAGCCAAGGTACAATCACCACTCTTAAGAGAAAAATATGAATAAACAACTAAAAGGCTGTCTAACTACACGCCGTGCTGGACAGCATCAACATGGCGAGAAAAAACGCACTACCAGAAAACTCCACTAACGACTAGGGCAGGTAACTGGGGTGTTAACGGCCACAAGGCAGAAAATACCGCTGGTGCACTTCACTGATAAGTAACAACTAATTGAATAGTTAAAGACCATACAGGAAGATGGCTGCAAAATTTCGCTGACTCCAACACAACTGCTGCTAGCCAGAACTGCACAGGAAGGAACAACCGGCAATGAACAAAGAGATGTCACAGCAGTTGAGGTTTCATAACAGTTTAACTCATCACTCGACATCAGTGTCCAAGTTCGGTGGGCAACGAACTTCGTAGCTCTGACAGCTAGCGCCTCACAATCTGACCACCCGAGCATGCCGCCAGACGTCCTGGCCTGACAACGCACCACAGAGACTTCCTCGCTGCTCTGTCCCAACCAACTGCATGCGGCATGCAGACAGCATTAAAATAGGTGCTCAGTCAAAACCAAACAAACTACACACGGTTCCACGAAAACGCTTCCACAAACATCTCGAACAATTCTAAAACCAGTGACTGTGAAACAGCTAGGACGAATTACAAGTAAACACTCACGGAGAACCCAGAAGCGAATAGCAACCAAATACACGTCGTCCGATGAGATGACCGACCGAACAACCGACCAAGCTTGTCCGCACTCAAGTCACGTGTGTCGGCAACGGTTGGGCGAGTCATGACTGTGTGGACGTCACTGCTGCTCCCTCCCAACTCAACGTCCGACACCCGACGACCCGGAATTACTAGCAATCGCTCCAAAGATATTACCACAGTGCTCTTTTCGATAATTGCTGCTGCTGCCACTCACGGACAGGCAAGCCAGTAAATCGAATAAGACATGTGACGGCAGTACTGCAGAGACAAGATGTCAAGCAATAAACGGCATGAAGACGTGCCGCCCTCGGCTCAATATTTACATCATAATTTGTCTTAAGATTAGCACACTAGGTGCTGCCAACTATCTGATCAGTAACGAAAATAAGAAAAAGATTTAACTGCTGTTCGTCCCTTGAAAATAACGAAGGTGAAAGCTGTGTGGGATGTCACAGGAGGAACAGTAAATGTTTTGTTGGAAGGGTAGAATAGGCTATTTCGAGTGAAGTATTTCATATAAGCATATAGTCATATTCAGTATTCATTAGTCACTGAGATACAGTAGGTTAAAGCGATAAGTTTTCATTTTACTTGCTGATACTCTAGTTACTGTGAGTTTGTTTATCGACTGTCAGTTTGTTTTGAATTTCGCGTTATGAAAATATGCCTGACTGCTTGCTTCCACCTTTTGTTTCGTAAATGATTGTCACTCTTTCCATTTCATTTAATAAAAGTAATCTCTGCTATAGTCGGTGTCATTTATTATAAATAACGCACTTGCAGCAACTCTCCCTACATAGGTGAAACACTGGCATGCTTCGCTAGTGTCCCGATATGTTAACTAATCTTCCTGTATGTGTCAAAAGTAAACACAACTCACACCTTGGAAGTCTTTGCTATTACGAAACTCCGCCTAAAATATATAGGATGTAATGGATAAAGTGCAGATATTTCCATTGGTGACTGAGGATGGTGTACTGAACAACACTATACCTGTGTTTACCTCGTTTCAAGACTTAAAATTCTAGCTATTACGATATTATGTTTTTAGGTTTGATAATACATCCGAATTGTCATACATGTGGCAAGAGCAGGCCATTAATGCTTACTTTCCTCCGGGGAATAGGTCAGGTGTATAAATCGAGAACGAGATTTTCACGCTGCAGCGGAGTGTGTGCTGAGATGAAACTTTCTGGCAGATTAAAACTGTGTGCCAGACTGAGCCTCGAAGTTGGGACCTCTGCCTTTCGCAGGCAAGTGCTCTACCAACTGAGCTCCTGTGAAGTTTGGATGGTAGGAGACGAGGTACTGGCAGAATTGAAGCTCTGAGGACGGGTCATGAGTCATGCTTGGGTACCTCACCTGGTGGAGCACGTGACCGCGAAAGGCAAAGGTGCCGAGTTCGAGTTTCGGGGCGGCACACAGTTTCAATCTGCCAGGAAGTTTCTGGTGTATAAATGTGTACTCGTGGACACAAAAGAGTGAAGTTGTACTGTGAGGTGCGACCCACTTAGAGGTGTAGTTACGACTGTGCAGAAAACATAAGGTCATATAGTTTGTGATGTGTTGGTGGAAAGACTGTTCGGCGTAGAGAAAAAGCAACTAACACACAGATGTAAGTACATTTCAAGGTAACACTTTTAAGAATATCTGTACTTACGCCCGTTACATCACGTATACACTTACTTCTTCGTTATATGAACTGCCTTATGTTTGTATCTGGTCGGTAAATATATTTTTCGATCACAGTGAGCACCTTGGAAGAAATTGGCAAAGGCAAACAGCGCAGGTCGCCTACCGTATACAATACGCGGCCGTCATTAAGGTCCAGTTGGTGCGGCTTAACTCCGTCAGAGGTTCAAGTCCTCCCACTGGCATGGGAGTGTGTGAATTGTCCTTAGTGTAATTAAGTTTAAGTTAGATTAAGTAGTGCGTAAGCCTAGGAACCGATGACCTCAGCAGTTTGGTCCCATAGATCTTACCACAAATTTACAATTTTCCAAGGCCTCGTTGTACCACTGCGAGAGCCGCCATGGCGAACGTCATCCCCACGGTGCATCATCACATCTGCTTCCCTGAAATTACGAAACGAATCTGGATTTTGAAATGTATTTAATGAAATACATTACAATTTAAAAAGGTAAAATGAGATAGAGATTCATATGACTTAGCGAATAAAATACGTTATATTTTACATCCGAAAATGAGATAGAGATGCACTAGATTTATCCAGAAACTTCTGTTTGTATGTATCTGATATATCTGTAGAGCATAACGTAGTGTTCGTCCGCCAGGTGTTCGCTGTACAATCCACAGACGAGTCCGTAATCTTCTTCGCGATTCTGTCTTTCCTCCACAGTCACTAACAGAGTTAAAGCAGTTATTTTCCGCGTGTCCATTTTCATATAGAATCTGTATGATTTATAGGCCAGATTCAGCGGGGATTTCTTGCTGGATATCACTGTGATCGCAATCCACTCTGAGAAGCACTTCCCGTGGGATACAGTAAATCGTTTCGAGGCGAGCAGCAACGACGACGGGCAACATGACTGGAGTGTTTCACGATGAGAAACACTCCCCATGTGAGGACGGCTTTAGTCTCTGCTGTTTACTAACCCTGCTGAGAAGTATACTGCTCACTTTCCCGCTATTTATTGGAATACTGTATGCGCTGGAAAGTTCTTGATACATTCATTTCCTGCAAACTTCACAAGAGTAATGGCGCGCCGCCAGCTCCTAGCAGCTGGATGGCTGTAACAGCAGGTGCTGGACGCTGCTCTGCGCAAATGCCTGCCTGTTGCAGAGAGTGTGAGAGGCATACAGTGTTGACACAGGCCGTGTAGGGGCGCTGGCAGGTGTGCACGGAGTGCCCCTTATTGGCCGTCCCTGCTCGCTCCTCTAGAGCGCAGGTGGCGAAGGCAAACAGCGCAGGTCGCCTACCGTATACAGCAGGCGGCCGTCATTAAGGCCCCGTTGTTCCACTGCGAGAGCCGCCACTGCGAAACGTCATCCCCAAGGGGCATCACGACATCCGCTCCCCTGAATTGGTTAGCGTGGAGCCAATTACACGGGAGTGTAACGCAAATGGTGATAACTGCCACGTGTAAAACTACAGAGTAACTTCTGCCAATTAACCAGAACCTGCTGAGGTGCGTGTCCTCCAAAATTCAATGTACGTCTTTTCATTGCATTAATTACGGTATGTTTTCTTTCTTTTCAACCTATGAACTGCACGGTTTTTACTTAATTAATTTTCATTTAGAGTTGGCTTCTGAAGGGTCACTATATTTTCATCTTACAAAGAGTGGTACGTTACAATTTAAACAAGCATAAAAGATCTCGTAACATCTGGAACTGCATTAATGCTCAGGCTGTGCAGAACTACTTATGTTGCAGTTCAATAACCAGCTCTGACGCAGTCGACATAAATATCATCACTCAATAGACCCAGTCCAGCAGCTAGAAGAATCTTCAATTAGTTTCGCCTAAAGGCCAGAGTGTTGGCATGCTTTCCATAGTTCCACTCTTTTTGTCTTATGGGATTTCCTTCTGTATAGTACATTTAAGGTAAAGTAAGTAGATTTTTTAGCCGTGTATTTTGTTCCAATAGCTCTTTAATGAAGATATCAACAAGAATGCAGAACGTGTCCCCGGCCGTTGTAGCGGAGCGGTTCTAGGCGCTTCAGTCCGGAACTGTGCTGCAGCTACGGTCGCAGGTTCGAATCCGGCCTCTGGCATGGTTGTGTGTGATGTCCTTAGGTTAGTTAGGTTTAAGTAGTTCTAAGTTCTCGGGGACTGATGACCTCAGATGCTAAGTCCCATAGTGCTCAGAGCCATTTGGACCAATACAACATCTCCGAGAGAGCGATGAAGTGTAGAATTTCCCTGTACGACCACTTCACGAGTGTAAAGCGAATATCAGGAACCCCCGTAAAACATCAAAACTCCGAAATCGCTGCGGCCGGAGTAAGATCCTGCAACAGCAGGACCTTCAACGACTGAAGAGAATCGTTCAACGTGACACAAGTGCAGCCCTTTTGCAAATTGCTGCAGATTTCATTGCTGGGCCATAAAAAAGTGTCATTGTGCGAACCATTCAACGAGGTATAATCGATAAGAGATTTCGGAGCTGAAGGTGAAGTCATCCCTGCATGTCAGTAGGGGACTGTTCAAGCTGGTGGAGGCTCTGTAATGGTGTGGGGGGTGTGTTATAGTGCTATGGGACCCCTGATACGTCTAGATGAGACTCTTGACAGGGGACACGTACGTAAGCAACGTGTGTGATCATCCGTATGCATTCATGTCCATTGCGCATTACGACGGACTTGTGCAATTCCAGGCGGAGAATGCGACGCCCAACACATCCATAATTGCTAGGGAAAGACTTGAGGAACACTCTTCTGAGTTCAAACACTTCTTCTGGTTATCAAACTCCTCAGGCATGACCATTATTGAGCATATGTTTAAACACTTCTTCCGGTTATCAAACTCGTCAGGCATGACCATTATTGAGCATATGTGGGGGACACTGCAGGAGCCTCCACGAAGATTGCGTTCACCACTCGAACAACAAGCAATCGGGCGTCCCCTGGAAACGACCTAGTCGGCCAATCCTGCAAACACCGGAGCACCAAAACCAAAGATGACAAAACAACTCTCCGAAGAGACTCAAAAAAGGCCTTTATCAAGACCATCACTAGTGACAACTTCCTGCAATATTGAAGGCTTATCTGTAAATAAAGAAATTTTATTATCTGACATGTGCAAACGAAACAACTGTGATATTTTAGTGTTACAAGAAACACACAGAGCACCAACTAGCCATAGACCAAAAATACAGGGCATGAAATTAGTTCTCGAGAGACCACACGAAAGGTACGGAAGTGCTATATTTGTGAAACCGAACTTAGACGTATGCTCCTGTGCTCTGACCTGCGAAGAAAACATAGAAATTTTAACTATTGAGCTACATTCATGTACTGTAACATCCGTGTACAAACCACGCAGTGCGAGGTTCAAATTTACGGAGCCTGGAAATTTCCACTCAAAAAACATTAAAGTTGTACTAGGAGATTTTAACTTGCACGGTCTCGCATGGGGTTATAAAGAGACAAATGACGATGGCGAAATGCTGGAGACCTGGGCAGACCAGGCTAAACTGAAATTGATACATGACCCAAAGTTGCCTGCATTATTTAACAGCGGAAGATGGAAACGAGGATATAATCCAGATAACATCTTTGTCTCCGAAAAGGTATCCCTGCAAACTGTAAAGCAAATCGAGGACCCAATTCCAAGATCGCAACACAGAGCAATAACTTGCTGCATTACTGCAGTAATCAAATCAGATGTAATGCCCTTTAAGAGACGCTTCAATTTCAAAAAAGCTCATTTGGAAAAAGCTCATTTGGAAATTAAACCAGAGATACAATCATATGAAACTTTCATAGACCTTGTCAAGAAAATCGCTCGACGGCGCATACCTAGAGGGTGCCGCACACAGTATATCGCTGGACTAAATGGTAGCAGCAAGGAAGCTCTGAAAAAGTATGAAGAACTGTACAATAAGGACCCCTTCTCAGAGGAAACGATCCAGGCAGGTGAGGTACTGATGTCTGGTATCTCCGAAGCGAGAAAGGAAAAGTGGTGCAACCTCCTACAAGAGACGAACATGAAGCACAGCAGTAGGAAGGCATGGAAACTGGTCAAAAGTCTCAACAACGACCCAACAGAACCACAACCAAATTACAGTGAAGTTACACCTGATCAGATAGCTCACCAACTACTCATGAACGGAAAAACTAAAAGGAAGATCAGGAATGGCAAAATTAAAAGAAAATTGAACGAGGAGATTAGCTTCCTAGCTCGCCCGTTCTTCATTCAGGAGCTACAAGATGCCATCAATGATTTGAAAAACAATAAGGCCGCTGGTCTCGACGATCTGAGATCTGATCAAATTAAACATTTTGGACCGGGAGTACAAGCATGGATCCTAGAGCTAATGAATAACTGTATTACAACAATGCAAATTCCTAAACTGTGGAGGAAAGCTCGAGTTATTGCGTTACTAAAACCGGGGAAGACCCAGCTGAAGCTAAAAATTTCCGGCCTGTGTCACTGCTTTGTCATTTATTTAAAGTGCTGGAGCGAATGGTCCTCAAACGCATAGCTGATTATGTGGACAAAGCCCTCATTAACGAACAAGCTGGATTCCGACCAGGAAAATCATGCTGTGGCCAAATCCTTAATCTCACACAGTACATCGAAGACGGCTATCAGAGAGGAGAAGTAACTGGGGTCGCATTTCTGGATCTCAGTGCTGCGTATGACACAGTTAACCATAAGTTGCTTACCCAGAAAGTGTATAATGTCACTAAGGACTACACCCTTTCTATGTTCGTGCAATGTCTGCTACAAAACAGACGCTACTATGTAACCTTACAATCTAAAAACAGCCGATGGAGGACACAGAAAAATGGACTTGCACAGGGTAGTGTCTTGGCTCCAATATTATTTAACATCTATACCAATGATCTTCCCATCAGCCGCCAGACACGAATGTTCATATATGCTGATGATGCAGCAGTGGCCACACAGGATAAAACCTTTGAACAAGTGGAGGAGAATCTCACAGGAGCCTTAACAGAACTTGCTACCTATTACGACGGCAATAATCTCAAACCAAACCCTAGTAAATCTCAAGTATCCGCCTTCCATCTTAGGAACAAACAAGCTAAACGGAAACTCCGAGTCATGTGGCAAGGGGAAGAGCTGAAACATACAAACAGCCCAAAATACCTGGGAGTAACATTGGACACAGCACTTACTTTTAAGCAGCACTGTCACAACACTAAAAAAAAGGTCTGTGCCAGGAACAACATACTGCGGAAGCTAACAGGTTCATCGTGGGGAGCTCAACCACATGTTTTGCGCACCACGGGTCTGGTGCTGAGTATCTCAGCAGCGGAATATGCGGCGCCGGTTTGGAGGAACTCTGCTCACACTAAGCAAGTTGACGTCGCCGTAAACGAAACTGTACGTATTGCCACAGGATGCCTCAAACCAACTCCCACAGACATCATTTACCCCATCATAGGCATAGCACCACCCACTATCCGCAGACAAGTAGCCGCCGAGATCGAAAGATCAAAACAAAAGAATGATCCTCGACACCCGATGCATATGCACCGAAAACAACGTGTCCGGCTGAAATCCCGCAGGAGTTTCATTGAAACTACTGAAGAGCTCGCCACCAAGCCCGCCGCAAGGCGGCTATCTCTTTGGGAAGAAATGGTGCCACACTCCACAATGGAACTACTTGAGGAGGGATATGCAGGATTTCAACTACCTTTTACAACTTGGAGGTCATTAAACCGGCTGCGCACTGGAGTAACTGGGTGCAAATCCAACCTATTTAAAGGGGTTACAGTGATGGCGACAGGTGTGAATGCGGAGCAATACAGGACTTGGACCACCTACTGATCTGCCCAGATATGTCTATAACATGCACTAAAGATGATATTTTGAAAGTCAATGACAAAGCAATCTACGTTGCTAATTACTGGGAAGGGAAGATATAATTGGTGCATCCGGACACGGAAGAAGAAGAAGAAGCATATGTGGGATGCCTTCCAAAGTGCTCTTCAGAAGAGATCGCCACCACTCGTACTCTTGCGGACTTTTGGACACCCCTCCAGCATTCATGCTGTCAGTTCCCTCCAGCACTTCGTCAGACATTACTTGAGTCCACGAAATGCTGTGTTGCGGCACTTCTGCGTGCTCGCGGGGTCCAAATTCTTTGGCTCTTCGGTATATATTACAATGTTCCAGATTGGGTCTTGACGACTAGCCCTGGAAATAGTTCAGAGTAGTTCTTTATTCCCTTCAGAAAACAAAATTCCGCTTCTCTTGCGGGATGATACGCACACTAACAATCTATCCTCTGCCCAAGAGTAGGACAGAAAATTGACAATACAAGCAGTTAGCACTGTAAACGAAACTTCGGATCTTCGTCTAATTCACAGGCACCCCGACGAAAGGGTCTGCATTGAATCTAGTGTGTGAAGTGGCCAGCTGTCGCCGATGGGAACTGCTTACGGTGGTCGCTGCGTCTGCTTAAGTATCCGGTCTTCCGGGAGAGATGTGCTGCCCACTCCGCACACGTGACCGGGAGGGGCGCGGCTAGGCTGTACAGTGGCGGCCCCTGCCTATGGCTGGTGAGGTTGCTTGCTGGCCTCCAGCGATGCAGCCGCGGTTATGAGTGGCGCCGTTTCTCGCCTTGCAGCGTAGTTATCGTGCAGGATGCGCACCACAGAATGTGTGTTGTCAGATGAATAGCTCTGTTCTGTATTACCTTTTCTAAAATTTTCGAGATTGACGGCAAAAATGAATTTGGACCGAAATTTTACAGTGTTTCCTCATTCCTTCCCTGAGTAAGGGTCTAGACGAGTCCGTAATCTTCTTCGCGATTCTGTCTTTCCTCCACAGTCACTAACAGAGTTAAAGCAGTTATTTTCCGCGTGTCCATTTTCATATAGAATCTGTATGATTTATAGGCCAGATTCAGCGGGGATTTCTTGCTGGATATCACTGTGATCGCAATCCACTCTGAGAAGCACTTCCCGTGGGATACAGTAAATCGTTTCGAGGCGAGCAGCAACGACGACGGGCAACATGACTGGAGTGTTTCACGATGAGAAACACTCCCCATGTGAGGACGGCTTTAGTCTCTGCTGTTTACTAACCCTGCTGAGAAGTATACTGCTCACTTTCCCGCTATTTATTGGAATACTGTATGCGCTGGAAAGTTCTTGATACATTCATTTCCTGCAAACTTCACAAGAGTAATGGCGCGCCGCCAGCTCCTAGCAGCTGGATGGCTGTAACAGCAGGTGCTGGACGCTGCTCTGCGCAAATGCCTGCCTGTTGCAGAGAGTGTGAGAGGCATACAGTGTTGACACAGGCCGTGTAGGGGCGCTGGCAGGTGTGCACGGAGTGCCCCTTATTGGCCGTCCCTGCTCGCTCCTCTAGAGCGCAGGTGGCGAAGGCAAACAGCGCAGGTCGCCTACCGTATACAGCAGGCGGCCGTCATTAAGGCCCCGTTGTTCCACTGCGAGAGCCGCCACTGCGAAACGTCATCCCCAAGGGGCATCACGACATCCGCTCCCCTGAATTGGTTAGCGTGGAGCCAATTACACGGGAGTGTAACGCAAATGGTGATAACTGCCACGTGTAAAACTACAGAGTAACTTCTGCCAATTAACCAGAACCTGCTGAGGTGCGTGTCCTCCAAAATTCAATGTACGTCTTTTCATTGCATTAATTACGGTATGTTTTCTTTCTTTTCAACCTATGAACTGCACGGTTTTTACTTAATTAATTTTCATTTAGAGTTGGCTTCTGAAGGGTCACTATATTTTCATCTTACAAAGAGTGGTACGTTACAATTTAAACAAGCATAAAAGATCTCGTAACATCTGGAACTGCATTAATGCTCAGGCTGTGCAGAACTACTTATGTTGCAGTTCAATAACCAGCTCTGACGCAGTCGACATAAATATCATCACTCAATAGACCCAGTCCAGCAGCTAGAAGAATCTTCAATTAGTTTCGCCTAAAGGCCAGAGTGTTGGCATGCTTTCCATAGTTCCACTCTTTTTGTCTTATGGGATTTCCTTCTGTATAGTACATTTAAGGTAAAGTAAGTAGATTTTTTAGCCGTGTATTTTGTTCCAATAGCTCTTTAATGAAGATATCAACAAGAATGCAGAACGTGTCCCCGGCCGTTGTAGCGGAGCGGTTCTAGGCGCTTCAGTCCGGAACTGTGCTGCAGCTACGGTCGCAGGTTCGAATCCGGCCTCTGGCATGGTTGTGTGTGATGTCCTTAGGTTAGTTAGGTTTAAGTAGTTCTAAGTTCTCGGGGACTGATGACCTCAGATGCTAAGTCCCATAGTGCTCAGAGCCATTTGGACCAATACAACATCTCCGAGAGAGCGATGAAGTGTAGAATTTCCCTGTACGACCACTTCACGAGTGTAAAGCGAATATCAGGAACCCCCGTAAAACATCAAAACTCCGAAATCGCTGCGGCCGGAGTAAGATCCTGCAACAGCAGGACCTTCAACGACTGAAGAGAATCGTTCAACGTGACACAAGTGCAGCCCTTTTGCAAATTGCTGCAGATTTCATTGCTGGGCCATAAAAAAGTGTCATTGTGCGAACCATTCAACGAGGTATAATCGATAAGAGATTTCGGAGCTGAAGGTGAAGTCATCCCTGCATGTCAGTAGGGGACTGTTCAAGCTGGTGGAGGCTCTGTAATGGTGTGGGGGGTGTGTTATAGTGCTATGGGACCCCTGATACGTCTAGATGAGACTCTTGACAGGGGACACGTACGTAAGCAACGTGTGTGATCATCCGTATGCATTCATGTCCATTGCGCATTACGACGGACTTGTGCAATTCCAGGCGGAGAATGCGACGCCCAACACATCCATAATTGCTAGGGAAAGACTTGAGGAACACTCTTCTGAGTTCAAACACTTCTTCTGGTTATCAAACTCCTCAGGCATGACCATTATTGAGCATATGTTTAAACACTTCTTCCGGTTATCAAACTCGTCAGGCATGACCATTATTGAGCATATGTGGGGGACACTGCAGGAGCCTCCACGAAGATTGCGTTCACCACTCGAACAACAAGCAATCGGGCGTCCCCTGGAAACGACCTAGTCGGCCAATCCTGCAAACACCGGAGCACCAAAACCAAAGATGACAAAACAACTCTCCGAAGAGACTCAAAAAAGGCCTTTATCAAGACCATCACTAGTGACAACTTCCTGCAATATTGAAGGCTTATCTGTAAATAAAGAAATTTTATTATCTGACATGTGCAAACGAAACAACTGTGATATTTTAGTGTTACAAGAAACACACAGAGCACCAACTAGCCATAGACCAAAAATACAGGGCATGAAATTAGTTCTCGAGAGACCACACGAAAGGTACGGAAGTGCTATATTTGTGAAACCGAACTTAGACGTATGCTCCTGTGCTCTGACCTGCGAAGAAAACATAGAAATTTTAACTATTGAGCTACATTCATGTACTGTAACATCCGTGTACAAACCACGCAGTGCGAGGTTCAAATTTACGGAGCCTGGAAATTTCCACTCAAAAAACATTAAAGTTGTACTAGGAGATTTTAACTTGCACGGTCTCGCATGGGGTTATAAAGAGACAAATGACGATGGCGAAATGCTGGAGACCTGGGCAGACCAGGCTAAACTGAAATTGATACATGACCCAAAGTTGCCTGCATTATTTAACAGCGGAAGATGGAAACGAGGATATAATCCAGATAACATCTTTGTCTCCGAAAAGGTATCCCTGCAAACTGTAAAGCAAATCGAGGACCCAATTCCAAGATCGCAACACAGAGCAATAACTTGCTGCATTACTGCAGTAATCAAATCAGATGTAATGCCCTTTAAGAGACGCTTCAATTTCAAAAAAGCTCATTTGGAAAAAGCTCATTTGGAAATTAAACCAGAGATACAATCATATGAAACTTTCATAGACCTTGTCAAGAAAATCGCTCGACGGCGCATACCTAGAGGGTGCCGCACACAGTATATCGCTGGACTAAATGGTAGCAGCAAGGAAGCTCTGAAAAAGTATGAAGAACTGTACAATAAGGACCCCTTCTCAGAGGAAACGATCCAGGCAGGTGAGGTACTGATGTCTGGTATCTCCGAAGCGAGAAAGGAAAAGTGGTGCAACCTCCTACAAGAGACGAACATGAAGCACAGCAGTAGGAAGGCATGGAAACTGGTCAAAAGTCTCAACAACGACCCAACAGAACCACAACCAAATTACAGTGAAGTTACACCTGATCAGATAGCTCACCAACTACTCATGAACGGAAAAACTAAAAGGAAGATCAGGAATGGCAAAATTAAAAGAAAATTGAACGAGGAGATTAGCTTCCTAGCTCGCCCGTTCTTCATTCAGGAGCTACAAGATGCCATCAATGATTTGAAAAACAATAAGGCCGCTGGTCTCGACGATCTGAGATCTGATCAAATTAAACATTTTGGACCGGGAGTACAAGCATGGATCCTAGAGCTAATGAATAACTGTATTACAACAATGCAAATTCCTAAACTGTGGAGGAAAGCTCGAGTTATTGCGTTACTAAAACCGGGGAAGACCCAGCTGAAGCTAAAAATTTCCGGCCTGTGTCACTGCTTTGTCATTTATTTAAAGTGCTGGAGCGAATGGTCCTCAAACGCATAGCTGATTATGTGGACAAAGCCCTCATTAACGAACAAGCTGGATTCCGACCAGGAAAATCATGCTGTGGCCAAATCCTTAATCTCACACAGTACATCGAAGACGGCTATCAGAGAGGAGAAGTAACTGGGGTCGCATTTCTGGATCTCAGTGCTGCGTATGACACAGTTAACCATAAGTTGCTTACCCAGAAAGTGTATAATGTCACTAAGGACTACACCCTTTCTATGTTCGTGCAATGTCTGCTACAAAACAGACGCTACTATGTAACCTTACAATCTAAAAACAGCCGATGGAGGACACAGAAAAATGGACTTGCACAGGGTAGTGTCTTGGCTCCAATATTATTTAACATCTATACCAATGATCTTCCCATCAGCCGCCAGACACGAATGTTCATATATGCTGATGATGCAGCAGTGGCCACACAGGATAAAACCTTTGAACAAGTGGAGGAGAATCTCACAGGAGCCTTAACAGAACTTGCTACCTATTACGACGGCAATAATCTCAAACCAAACCCTAGTAAATCTCAAGTATCCGCCTTCCATCTTAGGAACAAACAAGCTAAACGGAAACTCCGAGTCATGTGGCAAGGGGAAGAGCTGAAACATACAAACAGCCCAAAATACCTGGGAGTAACATTGGACACAGCACTTACTTTTAAGCAGCACTGTCACAACACTAAAAAAAAGGTCTGTGCCAGGAACAACATACTGCGGAAGCTAACAGGTTCATCGTGGGGAGCTCAACCACATGTTTTGCGCACCACGGGTCTGGTGCTGAGTATCTCAGCAGCGGAATATGCGGCGCCGGTTTGGAGGAACTCTGCTCACACTAAGCAAGTTGACGTCGCCGTAAACGAAACTGTACGTATTGCCACAGGATGCCTCAAACCAACTCCCACAGACATCATTTACCCCATCATAGGCATAGCACCACCCACTATCCGCAGACAAGTAGCCGCCGAGATCGAAAGATCAAAACAAAAGAATGATCCTCGACACCCGATGCATATGCACCGAAAACAACGTGTCCGGCTGAAATCCCGCAGGAGTTTCATTGAAACTACTGAAGAGCTCGCCACCAAGCCCGCCGCAAGGCGGCTATCTCTTTGGGAAGAAATGGTGCCACACTCCACAATGGAACTACTTGAGGAGGGATATGCAGGATTTCAACTACCTTTTACAACTTGGAGGTCATTAAACCGGCTGCGCACTGGAGTAACTGGGTGCAAATCCAACCTATTTAAAGGGGTTACAGTGATGGCGACAGGTGTGAATGCGGAGCAATACAGGACTTGGACCACCTACTGATCTGCCCAGATATGTCTATAACATGCACTAAAGATGATATTTTGAAAGTCAATGACAAAGCAATCTACGTTGCTAATTACTGGGAAGGGAAGATATAATTGGTGCATCCGGACACGGAAGAAGAAGAAGAAGCATATGTGGGATGCCTTCCAAAGTGCTCTTCAGAAGAGATCGCCACCACTCGTACTCTTGCGGACTTTTGGACACCCCTCCAGCATTCATGCTGTCAGTTCCCTCCAGCACTTCGTCAGACATTACTTGAGTCCACGAAATGCTGTGTTGCGGCACTTCTGCGTGCTCGCGGGGTCCAAATTCTTTGGCTCTTCGGTATATATTACAATGTTCCAGATTGGGTCTTGACGACTAGCCCTGGAAATAGTTCAGAGTAGTTCTTTATTCCCTTCAGAAAACAAAATTCCGCTTCTCTTGCGGGATGATACGCACACTAACAATCTATCCTCTGCCCAAGAGTAGGACAGAAAATTGACAATACAAGCAGTTAGCACTGTAAACGAAACTTCGGATCTTCGTCTAATTCACAGGCACCCCGACGAAAGGGTCTGCATTGAATCTAGTGTGTGAAGTGGCCAGCTGTCGCCGATGGGAACTGCTTACGGTGGTCGCTGCGTCTGCTTAAGTATCCGGTCTTCCGGGAGAGATGTGCTGCCCACTCCGCACACGTGACCGGGAGGGGCGCGGCTAGGCTGTACAGTGGCGGCCCCTGCCTATGGCTGGTGAGGTTGCTTGCTGGCCTCCAGCGATGCAGCCGCGGTTATGAGTGGCGCCGTTTCTCGCCTTGCAGCGTAGTTATCGTGCAGGATGCGCACCACAGAATGTGTGTTGTCAGATGAATAGCTCTGTTCTGTATTACCTTTTCTAAAATTTTCGAGATTGACGGCAAAAATGAATTTGGACCGAAATTTTACAGTGTTTCCTCATTCCTTCCCTGAGTAAGGGTCTAGCTTCACCATGTGCCAAAACCTCAGAAAATGTTCCACTGATAGATGGTTGATTACACAAATAATTAAATTTGTTACTCATTGGCACACTCCTCAATTAACTTTGTTGGTAATTTGTCATTAGCACTAACAATCATGGTTTTTCATATATTATGGCGGGCATCAATTCTGCTGTTGTATTAAAATTATTTATGTTATTTTTAATGACTGGTCTGAGATTTCTGTGGGAGTACCTCGATAAACTGGCAAATTAAGTATTCAGTGATAGGTATGGTACGTTTGTTGAAAATTTTTGTAACATTGCACACATTTATTATCAAAATATGATTTACTCCTAATGTTATCTGCCAGTCTTCAACTCCGATTCTACCAGTCTTCTCTTTTTTATGCAGCTATCTTATGTTACTAATTTTTTCTCGTAATACCTTTGCTTCGAAGCCTGTATTACTATCTTCAAGATTTTGAGGTATGTCTTGTAATCAGCTTTAGAATCAGTATCAGTGCTGTTTCTGAGAGATACGGTTTGCTTTCCGTCATACAGGATAGCTTTATTGCTTAGGTAACGCAGCAGATTCAACTTCAGATATACTCTCCCGACAAAAAGGTTCAGTTATGTCAGTCATAACGTCTCAGAACAGATACAGGCTACACATTGTTACGTCTCGTAGCTGAAGCCGTTTTCATCAGGTCAAATGCTGCCTTATATCCAGGATCTCTCGCAGCAGCATTGCATGGATCCCCACTCTAATCACAGGGTCTTCATTGTTAAGGACTTCACAAAGTGGTCCTAAGTCCTCTGTGAGCTGAACCAGTTCAGTAGTATGTTTCAAAAATTGATTGTAGTACGTCCTACAGAAGTTGGCTGTACCTCTCGCATGAGAACAAAACGTGTTTTCTCTTTATTGATTCTCTTTCGTTCCTAATTTTCAGTTTATTATTCTATGTTTCTTTGCACCATGTCCTAGTAACAGTACCTACACCAAGCTGTTCACAACTTTTTTTTTGAGCCATCAGTCTTCTGACTGGTTTCATGCAGCCCTCCACGAATCTCTCTTCTATGTCAACCTCTACATTTCAGAATAGCAACTTACATCCTCAATTATCTCCTGTATGTATTCTCGGCTCCGCCTTCCTTAAGAGTTCTTTCCGTCTACAGCTCCCATTAGCGATGTAAGTCAGTCTCTGATGTCTTAACAGATGTTCTACCATCCTGTCCTTCCTCCCAGTCTGTGTTTTCCACAAACTCCTTTCCTCTCCGATTCTGCGCAGGACCTTCTCATTCCTTACCTTATCAATCCACCAGATTTTTCACAATAGTCTGTAGCACCACATCCAAATGCTTCGATTCTCTTCTGTTACGGTTTTTCCACAGACCATGTTTTACTACAAGCACTACTGTGCTCCAAACGCACATTCTCAGAAACTTCTTCCTCAAATTAAGGCTTGTGTTTGCATCTTGTAGATTTCTCTTGGCTAGGAAGGGCGTTATCTCCAGTGCTAGTCTGCTATTGATGTCCTTTTCCGCTCCACATTGGCTACTTTGCTCCCTTGGTAGCAGAATTCCTTAACATCATCTACTTCGTGACCATCAATCCTGATGCTAAGATTCTCGACGTTCTCATTTCTGCTACGTCTCATAACTTTCGTCTTTCTTCGATTTACTCTCAATCTGTATTCTGTCCTCATTAGACTGCCCATTCCCTTAAGCAGATCATGTAATTCTTCTTCACTCACAATCAGGATAGCAATGTCATCAGTGAATCATATCATTCAAACCATTTCATCTTAAATTTTAATTCTTCTTCTGAACCTTTCTTTTATTTCCATCATTACATCTGCGACGTACGGGCTAAGCAGTAGGGGCGAAAGACTACAACCTTGTCTTACATCCTTTTTAATCGAAGTGTTTGCTTCTTGTTCGTCCACTCTTCTTATTCATTCTTTGTTCTTGTACTTATTGCACATTACCCATCTATCCCTACGGCTTACCCTATTTTTATCTCAGAAATTCGAACATCATGCACCATTTTAAACTGTCGAACCCTTTTTCTAGCTCGACACGTCCTAAGAACGTGTGTCGATTCCTCTTTAGTTTTGCCTCCATCATCAACCTCAACGTCAGAGATGCCTCTGTGGTGCCTTTACCTTTCCTAAAGCCAAACTGATCGTCATATAACGAGTCCTTAATTTTCTTTTCCATTCTTCTGTATATTATTCTTGTCAGAAACTTGGATGCATAAGCCGTTAACCAGATTGTGTCATAATTCTCGCACTTGTCAGCTCTCTCTGTCTTCGGAATTATGTGGATGATATTTTTACGAAAGTTAGACGGTATACAGTGAGTCTGATACATTCTACACACCGAACTGAATAGTCGTTCCGTTGCCATTTCCCACTATAATGTTAGAAATTGTGATGGAGTATTATGTATCCCTCCTACCTTATCCGTTTTAAATCTTCCAAACCTCTCTTAAGTTCTGTTTCTAATTCTGGAACTGAAGTTTCTTCTAAATCGATTCCTGTTTCTTCTGCTCTCACATAAGTCAAATCATTCCCCTATTAGAGGCCTTCAATACACTCTTTCCACCTATCTGCTCTCGCTTCTGCATTTAAGAGTGGAATTTCGGTTGCAGTCATAATGTTACCACCCTTGATTTTAATTTGGCTGAAGCTTGTTTTGGCTTTCCTATATGCTGAGTCAGTCCATCCGACTATCATTTCTTTTTAGATGTCTTCATATTTTTTCATGCAACCGTTTCGTCTTACCTTCCCTGCACTCCCTGTTTGTTTCATTCCCCAGCGACTTATATGTCTGTATTTCTGAATTTCCCTGAACATTTATTTACTTCCTCCAATCATCGATGATCTGAAGCAGCTCTTCTGTTACCCATGGTTTCTTGCAGTTACCTTCTTTGTACCTAGCTACTGTGATTTCGCTTTTTAGAGATGACTATTCCTTTCCAACAATTCAGCCTACTGGTAGCTTTCTAGCTACTGTGATTTCGCTTTTTAGAGATGTCTATTCTTTTTGAACAGTACGGCCTATTGGTAGCTGTCTAGCTACTGTTATTTCGCTTTTTAGAGATGTCTATTCCTTTTCAAGAATACTGCCTGCTGTTAGCTTTCTAGCTACTGTGATTTCGATTTTTAGATATGTCTATTCCTTTTCAACAATACTGCCTCCCGGTAGCTTTCTAGCTATTGTGATTTCGCTTTATAGAGATGTCTATTCCTTCTCAATCATACTACCTACTGGACTATTCTTCATTGCTTTATTTATAGCTTTGGACAACTTCCAGCATATCGCGCCATTCCTTAGTATTTCCGTATCGCACATTTTACGCATCGATTCTTCGTGACTAATCTCTTATAAACTGTTAATCACTTTTAATCACTGCTACGTTGTAATCTGAACTTTTCTCTTCTTCTGAGTATACCTTACATTTCAGAATCTGATCTCGGAATCTCTGTCTAACCAGGAACTAAATTAACTGAAATATTCCCATATAACACGGCCTTTTCCGAGTATACCGTCCCGTCTTGTGGCTCCTGAACATAGTGTTCACTATTACTAGCTGAAATTTATTACAGAACTCAAGTAGTCTTACTCCTCACTTATTTCTTGTCCCAAACCCATATTCTCCTGTAACCTATTCTTCTACTCCTTCCCCTACAACTGAATTCCAGTCCCCCATGAGTATAAGATTTTCATATCCCTTTGCGTACTGTATTACCCTTTCGATATCCTCATATACGTTCTCTATCTCTTCATATTCAGCTTGTGATGTCGGCATCTGTGCTTTAACTATCGTTGTCGGTGTTGGTCTGCCGTCGGTGTTGATAAGAATACCCCTATCACTGAAGTGCCCACAATACTAGAGGGAAAAACAAGATATAAAATAGATAATCGTGAGCTGCAGCAAGGTCGCAAGTTGGGGTTGAAAATTAACAGACTCACCCATGTTATATGCGTCCAGCATTGTCTTTGTTTGCAGGAATACATTGTTGTAAATACCGAAAACAGGACTTCAGCGAGGTGTTCGTATAATAAATTTTTTTGTAAACTTATAGCTAATTCAGTTATCGTCAAAACTGTGAAGTGTATTAGAGACCACCGCAGAATTTAGTCAGTCACCTGTTGGTAGAGGCTTATTGCGTCAGGTATTATATCTCCAAGTCGAATATTAAGTAGGTCATCTTCTATAAACTGTACGTTGCTTTAGATATGTTCAAGCTGACGGAAGAGTTGGTGAAAGATGTGTATGTTTCAATATCTGTATTAGATCTATACACATTGCATGTGTACCACATATGTATGAACATTGCATATGTGCGAGTTTGTGACAACTCATTTCACGCGTGCTAAGATACTTCATATGCGTACCGACAGCTTTGTCTATTGGACGAAGGTTGAGGCCCACATGGAATAATTAGGTGCACACTGACACATTCGTCATGTCTGAATATGTGGCCAATAATTCTTATGGCATCATGCCTCCTATCAACATGGTTATCGGTCTAATGAAAGAGAAGACTAACGGGAAGCTGATTGAGGAGTTTGTAGGTCTTTGATCGAATATGTGCTCATACGGCACCGTGACAGGTGCCACTCAAAAGCCTAATAATGTTGAGCGGTGTTTGGTCTCAATGGCTGTCATGGTTAGTACTGGTTACAACGTCCACACTGTGATGCTGGCAGCGCTCCTCTCCCAGTCGGCATATGGTGAAGCAAGTCAGTATATAATTTTGCAGACAGGACGTGCATACAGTAACACACATGAGAATAAATCTGTTGACACATGATGATGGGCAGGTCAGCTGCTCTAATAGCATTGGTGCCCTACGTATCCAATCTATTCACTTGAGAGGTAGGGGGTATATATGTAAGTGACGATGTATGGTGAAAATTTGTACATGTGGAAAGAGTATGACATACTTATCTTAGTAAACACACACACACATGTATATATTATTTATGTAATATTTCTCAGGTAACCTGGAAACACCTTTTCTCGAATGTCACAGCCGTCCAAGCTGCTGGACTTATTTTGACACAGTAAACTATGATTAGTGAGTTGAAAAAATATATAAGGAAGTTAAAGTTAACTGTCTAGAACTGTGGTGAAAGTGCTAAGTACACCAACATCAAATGTTTCACATTCAGCTTACAGTGCTGAAGACATATAAATGCGCCAAAGTCAAAAAACTGTCTCTTAAAACTATAGCTGAAGTGTGATAACAGCTGCAACGTGAAACAAATACTGTAAATAAGGGAAGTGCAAAAAACATATAAGAAAATTGAGAAAGACCTGCATGTGAACTAGTATACAAATATATGTATTGTAATTTGAAACATATATTCGTTAACACTATTCCTATATTCATTTTTACAATACAAATCTACAGTTAGGATCAATAGCGCAACACAATAAAATACGGTGAAAATCTTCTACAAACGCACACGGTATTCGTCTAGTTGATTATATTGTTACAGTCCAGTATGTTGTTTAAAATAATAATATTTAAAATAATAGAAACTTATTTCAAAACATCTTACAATAACACTAAAATAATACACAGAAATGCAGTTAAGAAAACTTATTATTTTAAATAAGCACATAGGGTAAATTTGCAACAACAGGCAGCTTTCAATAAGACATTCTTTGTGCACAGAATTTTATAGCTTTCATTTTCTCTATTTTTTTATTACTTGACTACAGCGTTGATGCAAGTAGTCACGTAAAATTTTGACACATATGATTGTGAAACAACAGTTTGCAATACAGACAATTATTTTTAAGGCATTAACATTTCATGTTTAAATTTTGATCTTACATATTTACGTTTGATCACAATTATGAGGAATATGTATCACTAATATTCTCATTGCGTTTTCCATACAGTATGTTTGTTTTATTGTCATTGCTTGTTGGACAGAACTTACAGAGTGCACTTTTAGTAGGTATTCTTGGTGTTACTGATTCTGACACACTTAACCCACCTTCAGGGTTCTGGATGCCCGTAACAATTCTCAATGAATCCTCTGATCGTAACAAAAGCAAACTCGAAGCAATGTGTTCTACTACTAGCGACTTTCCAAGTTCCTCCAAGTATAGTCTCCCGATATTCAGTTATCTTGCATTTCAAACAGTTAACCAAATCCTCAAGACATATGTATTAAAGTGATAGCATAAATAATATTCTAGAACATTACCATGAGCCATTTATTGGTTTTCAGTAAGCATGTGTATGGACATTTTATCTGATCAACCACGTCTACAGCAACTTCCGTGAATTGTAACCCAAAATTGTATTTGGCTTCTTATCAGCCTAGGCAGTGATTTCACTATGCGTGTGGTTCTGGCCGTTATGTACTCCCATTTAGAAAGGAGCCTGTACACATTCTTGTACATGCTACGGACTGTCGCCATTGTCATCAGAACACTTTCTTTCAGGTGTATTACTAACATCATCTACAAATTCTGAAATTGTTCCTTTATCTGCTGAGTTTACTAATTCTTTCGACTCTACATGAGTCAGCGATCTAACTGGCTTGGTGTCACAATACAGAGCGAGCAGAATCAATAAAGATTCAGGTAGGTGAGATTTGCTAAATATTTTCCTGTAGAAAACAAGAAACAAGGACATTGTTGCGGACAAAGAGACTTTTTTTGACTTTTCAGATTAAACTGGAGCAATAAATATCATTATAACCATAAAGTGTACATAAACCTAAAAATAGGTTAACGGTTCTTACAGTGGATCATTAAAATCCAAAGGTGTATATCACCACTGAGGTTTATAATCAAGCCAGCTGATATGTTTTAAACATTTTCATAGACGTGCTGCTTGGGCATTTTGTTGCAAAGTCGCTCAAATTTTTTAACATGTCTTCGTATTTAAACAACGAGAATCGAAATTTAAAACCAATTCAGAACATGCATGGTGTCTCTGTCTTAAGGGTTGTCAGGCTCATTCTCTCTTGTGTTTCGAGAGATGTTTGCAATTTCGTTTTTGCTGGAGCAAAACCAAACAAATACTGGTCACCATACTTCAAGCAACACCCAATGTCGACGGAAACCGTCGGTTTGCTTCCTGTTACAAATAAATTGATTTTCAAAGAGGAATTTTGTATGCCCCTTCTTTAGAGTGCTCCCTTGTTATTGCATTGTGATGTTCGGTTTTCGATATGCATTAACAGGGACACAAAAACACGAAGAATAACCGGTTCTTGAATGCTGCTGGGCCTGGTACTCAATGCTCCCGCCATGCAGCAGTGCAGCATCTCAACAAATCGTAGGATAGCCTCTTCAAAAATACTGAGCCACCCTGTCTCTATAGCCGTCCATAACTGCGGAAGTGTTGCCGATGCAGGATTTTGTTCATGAAATGACCTCTAGATTCTTTGGGAATCATGTCAGGCGATCTGGGAAATCATTCGCTCATATTGCCCAGAACATTCTTCAAACAGTCGTGCATTGTGGCCCGATAACACGATGCATGATCAGTCACAAAAATTCCATCGCTGAGTGGCTGCAAATGATCTCCAAGTAGCCAACAGAAATATTTCGAGTTAATGATCGGTTCAGTGGCACCAGAACTCCCAGTCCATCCCATGTAAATACAGTGCACAGCATTATGGAAGCAACACCGGATTGTACACTGCTTCGTCGACATCCTGCGTCTGGGGCTGCGCTATGCTATGAATTTATCATCAGCCGTTACCAACTGAAATGGGGACTCATCTGACCATGCCGCGGTTTCTTGGTGATCTAGGGTCCAACCTATATGGCCACGGGTCCAGGAGAGGCGCTGCAGACGATTTCGTGCTGTTAGAAAATGCACTCTCGTCCATTGTCTGCTGCCATAGCCCACTAACGTCAAATTTCGCCGCACTGTCCTAACAAATATATTTGCCGTAAGTCCCACATTGATATCTGTCGTTATTTGACGCAGTACCACTTGCCTGTCAACGCTGATAACTCTACGCTGCTCTCTCTCTTTAAGTGAATGCTGTCGGGCATTGCGTTGTGCGTGGTGAGAGGTGATGCCTGAAATTTGGTATTCTCGGTACACTCTTGACGCTATGTATCTCTGAATACCGAATTCCCTAACGATTTCCGAAATGGAATGTCCCATGAATCTAGCTCCAACTATCATTCCGCGTTGAAATTCTGTTAATTCCAGTCGTGCGGCCATAATCACGTCGTACATCTTTCTAAGTGAGTCACCTGAGAACAAATGACATCCACACAAATCCACTCCGTTTTATTCCTTGTGTACGCGATATTATCACCAGATATGCAGATCGCTATCCCGCGACTTTTGTCACCTCAGTGTGTATGCTGCATGGAATAGAGAGATGGTGGCGATTAAGTTAAGACTTTGAAGGAGCTTGTCTTCAAATTATATCGAATTTCTTCGAAGCGTTTTATTATAGATGTTTTGTTAATGGAGCGTGATTTGTTGTGTACGGTTTGACCGCTTCAGACTCGTTTCAGTTAGATCCTGTCTGCAGCAGTATTCTTCTTCCGTACCAGCCAACTATGACGTAAATGTTTTCGCGATTTTAAAATACCCAAATAACCATACAGAGCTACCTAAAGTGGAATGACTAAATAAAGAAAATAATCGAAATATGGAAACCGATTCTTTGGATGAATTTTAGGGAAATGCAATTCATCTCCGAAAGAAGCGACTTACAAAACACTTTTTCTATCGATTCATTAGCCTGCAACACTTACCAGCTCATATTAATAGAAGTGACAGACAAAATCCAATGATGAGCAACATGCACGCTATCGTTTAGATGGCACAACTCGTGTAGTAGATTCTAAAAGAGAGAGAAGTTCCGTAACGTGGAGGTGTTTGCTATGCAAATCCAGGAGAGTATACTCTGTGAAATGTATTACTTTGTCCCAGACAGGTGTCATAAAATGGCTGCAATGAGAAATTATACAACGATGCTGAGACCAATTTAATTACCGCAGCTAGGCCGCATCATCGACAGCATCGACCAAATAATCCCCTCTTGTAGATATCACTCAACTGTTACTCTAGATTATATGTAAACTGATAAGAGGAGGTTATGACATGTGGGTCACGGTTTCTGATCAAGGTACCCAAGGATGTTTTGCATCGAAACCGAAGAGAGGCGTGTTTCGGGTTTTTCTAGACATTTCCTAATTTTTGAAAAAAATCGATTTCAAAGATGACGACGGAAAATTGTATTGCCAATGTTATACGTCGAAAGATAGCAAAGAAAAAAAACATTTTATGAATATAATATGGGGTTCGAAGACAATAGTGTTTGAATTATTAACTTTTTGGTTTTTGAGCTGTAGCCTGGATCTCATTTAGCGGAGCGTGGTCGACAGGTGAGCAGTCAAGGCAATGGATTATCAAATCACTCCTCTGTGTGCGATTATTGGTCATGGTATTTTCTTCATTGTATATATGGTGTGTCTGATAATATTATGATAACCGGAATAAATATCTTGGCCTTTTTTTGTAACTAAAACTTCAGGGGTGGGGGGGTGGGATGATTAATATTGAAATAAGTATTTACAATATACTGACAGTTATTTTTATGGTGATACATAGTAATCGTAAGTGAATGTCTATTGCTAAGTATTCTCGCAAACAGTGGGGCTGAGACACAAACAGGAAAAACATAGATATTTCTCGCACTATTTACATCAAACGAATGAAATCTCACCCCGTTGACATGTTTTCCGGTACGTTTTTGGAGGGAAATATGTCTCATCACGTAGCTACAAACAGATCAGTTTAGATGGGTGTCAAACATACAGAAGCATATCCTGAAGGACAGGGGTGAACAGCTGCCTTTGACCAACACAAGAGTTTTGACAGATTACGCCCTACCTTTTAATGTTCTGCTGTGCCATTAAATCACATCGTTTTTAAGTATATGTCGGAAATGTAAACTTACAAAGCTGATTAATAGTGAAAAATTTCATTGGTATCATTTTCACTGTGCAGGTCGGTTAATGTTCATCATCTACGAAAGTTCTATCAAACACATCGTGTATCACGATGAAAATAATAGTCAATACATTATACTGGGAGAATCACCTAAAATTTCCACCGTAAAGATTGCGGAAATGGAAAGTGCTTTTCATGTGAGGTTTTCACAGATTATCTAACATTCTGCGTGGTGTCTGTTTGTTCTATATCGTGTCTCCCTACCACTTTCGCACAACGACGCTCTGAGCGTGTTTTTTAGGGAATTGACTAGTTTGAACCTGGGACCTGTTGCTGGTAAGGAGACGCCAGACCACACATGACATGTAGAGTTTAGAAGAGATCAGTGAGACTAGCGATGATATAACCAAATACTTAATGATTTCAGCGTCAGATCCACTGCACTCCCTGTAATAGAATCTTAATACTAACTAAATTTAGTGGAAGGGGTTCAAGGCTTTCCCATTTTTAGTTAGCTGGTAAAATAACGTCGAAATAGCAGTTAAGTTTTCCATTGGAAATTTTATTCTACTCACAAAACATTGTTTATAAATTGCAATATTGATAAAAGGAAAAGTTTAAATACAGGATAGTAAAAACCAACTGCGTTCAATAAAAATGTGAACGAATATTCCCTGAATGGGTTTCCTAGTTCTACAATGGATCGAAGGATGACCTATGCAATATCACATCCATAATCTAGGTTTAAATTAAATTTCACAAAAGAGAAAACTATCCAAATGGTCTACAGTCACCCTCAATTATCTTTAATTACTTATCTAACTTGTCATAAATTACAGTGGCTGATGTGGCTTCTCAATAACTATATAACAGAAAAATCATCATGTTTCAGATTTTAACTTCAAGTGACAAATGTGAACACCGTGAGCTTTAATTGACGATCGACACTAGTATTACGCAAAAAGGGGGTGTAACAGATGAGACTTCTGCAGTTCTGAGTGAAGATTTATGCGCTGTTATGCGGCATCGCGTGCGTTCATTACCTTGACGGTGTTCATGAGGGGGCGACGGGCAGCACAGCTCCGCTCACCTCGCCGTCTCGGAAGCCACTCTCTCCTAACTTCTCCTTACTACAATTTACCGAAGTGGTTTTAAAAAAAACTATATGGCTGTGTTTTCATCTGATCAATCAGGGTCTCAATGTTAACCTTAAGCTCTGCCTACAAAAAATCTGTCAATCCAATGAGAAACGTTATACTTTTCTTGGTGGGGCAATGTTTTTAAAGTTTGCATCGTAACAGAGACGCGGAAAAGTCTCCCGCTAAAACTTGCGGCTGGGGTGGTCCTTTTGGTGTTATCGTAAGATCTATACTGTTCTTCTGGAGGGCTCTAGCTTTTAACATGGGCTGGGGAGTGGACCTAGCGGTTAGCTGGCGACGTGGGTGTCCGTCGCTTATTGTAGGGCCTTACAGCTTAACACAGTTCTGCTCTCGGCTGCTGTTCTCGTTTCTCCCCTCGGAACCGAGACTGTGTCACGGTGGGAACGTATGACATGCATTTAGGCATTCTTGTGTTAGTCTGTGGTATTCCATTTGCTCACTCGTTACTCGTATTACTTTAGTTAATTTAATGTCACAATTTATTCGGAGCTATGTGACATACTACTGGATTTGCTTATCATGTCAGGGTTTTCATGGAAGGTGTTGGACTTGCCTGACACATATCAGCACCCTTCGAACTTAATTTTTGCACTGAAGTTAGGCAATGATTGAATCGTTGTTTAAGTCAGTCAAAAATTATTCCGTTATCTAAATTTTGTTGCCTACTGTTCAGTCATGTTATTCTGTTCTATGCTAGTTTGTATTACTAATTTATATTTTTCCAAAATTATTGTCAAAAATATGTTTATATTGACAAGGAAAGAATATTTTTATTCCATTATAATGATTATTTTTAAATTTTTTTCTTTCTTTATTTAACTGTGAAGTTTGTTCTTTAAGAAGTTTGTTATCGAAAGTGTGCAGTCTTTCACATCGATTTTCTTAGAAATATTGTTTTTATAAATGTAGTAATTAAGTAAAATCTATTCCTAACACATTTTCTAAATATCATGTACAAGTAAAATGTTTTTGTTTCTAGACACTCATTTAAACATTGTTACACTACCAAATAGGAATTGCTTTGACAAAGAAATATATGTACATAAGTATTGAGATATTATCCTAACAAATGGTACAAATGTTAAAAAAAAGAGAAAACGTCCAACAAGATAAATTTTTCTCCTTTATTGTTTTTATAAGGAGAAAATAAGTGAAATATAGTTATTATTTTATTTTTATGAGGAGAAAATAAGTGGCATATAGTTTTAGTGTTTATTATGCCTTACTTTTGTTCTTTATATACTCTATTTTTTACTTCAGTCTATAGTCTATGACTGTTATTTTCTAGTTTATTAGCTGTCTGGTGTGCTTAACTTATTTACCTTTTGACACGTTTCTTTTGCACCATTCCTACATCACATAATTTGATTTCACACATTCACACAATCCTATGAATGTTTAAGCATGAGGTTGGCGATTTTTTTTTTTTTTTTTTGCGCGAAGGTGATGGACTTGAGCGAGATGGATGTGGGCAAGTATTTGATGAACAGCTACGTTCGTCGTTCCTTGTTGGTTTTGCAAGTGTGTGATGCTGTTGTGGAGGTCCCATAATGGAATGGAGCTGTGAGTGCAGAATCTCATGGTTTACTGGCTTTGTATGTGTGAAAGTCATCGTTATGTGTCGTTGAAAGCGGTCGTTTTTCATTGTAATATTTTGCACACGACTAGTTCACAATAGGATAGGGATTTGGGAAGGTATGTCGTCTATTCTTCACCCATCTTCTTTCTTGGTCTCAATCATGCAAATCTTCAACTTCTGTTCTTCCTGCTTTTTCTCTGCTTCTTACTTGCTTCTTTGTTCTTCTCTGGGCCGGATATGGAAATATTTATTGACAACTAGTCACTTTGAAGTTCTCCTCTTAGTAATGGTTTGATAAATTGTTTGGGCATGTCATTTTTACTTTGTGGAAGTTTTCTCCAGTTTTGTGCATCAGTGTGCTGTTTAATAGCAGTAGTGTGACTTTTACACATATTTTTTTGCCAGTGGTGGCTTGCCCAAGCGGTCTTCTCGTCGGGCCGTTTTTTGCTCGCTCCACTGAGTCGGGGCGTTTGGAGACCCTTCTGGTGTTCAGTGTCATGTCGAGTCTCTGCAGGGTTCCGCCACTGTGTGGTTCCGTGTTCTGTCCCAGCAGGGTTCCACCACCCTTTGGTTCAGCTTGGCAAAAGATTTATTTACTGCCCACTTCGGCTACAAGGGCCTTCTGTTGGTCTCGCTGTCCTTTCCCTTCTCGTGACGCTTCTGCCTTGTAGGAATCATGTCTTGCTAATTACGTCCTTTCCTTTCTTGATACTTCTCGCATTGCAACTTGTGGGTCGTTGCATCTCATACTTGCTGGAGTTTTTACAATGGTTATTACAAAAAGTTTTACTTATAATCATCTAACATATGTCTAGTACCTACAATGTTTTACGCCTTCTTAAAAGCTTTACAAATTTCGGCGACCTTTCCATGTTACAATTCTAAGATATTTTGAGTCTTAACATTTACAAAAATCCTCAAATTCGTTTTTTTTTTTGTTTAGTGTTGTGGTGTATAGAATTTTAGTATTTCATGCTGTTAGACTATCTATGCTTTATCCCTTCACCTTAATCCATGGTGCTATTGGTGTTATTTTTGTTTTGGTTTTTATTGAAACTACTTTCTTTTTCCCACCTTCCCCTCTCTTCATTCTTCTTACTCCTGACGATCTTATCTGCAACATGATCTTGAAATATTGTGCTTATTATTTACCAGTAATAAAATTAATCTTCAGACTTTTTTATATGGCTCGCATGGTGAAGTCCTAAGGTTTTGCCTGTTTTTGGGTTCATTGGTTCCACAGCATTATCATGAGCAATTCGGCTAGTTATGACAGGTGCTTTGTATGCAGCGTAAAACTTATGTATTGTGTGTTTCTGTTTGCTGGAGAGATGGTTAGTTTTTACAAATACTTTCTGGCCTACTGAGATTGTTCTTTTAATTGCTGTTCTGTCTCCTCTTTCTTTCTTTTAATGGCTGCCTTTCTGATGTTGGAGAGTGCTGTTGCTATGACTTGTTTGTGCTGTCTATGTGGTACAATAGGATATCTAACATTTTCTTTGGTTATGTTTTGGGGTTCAATATTTTTAAGTACAGTAACTGGAGGTAGTAGTGTAGTGCTATGTGGCATTTCATTTATTACTTCTTGAAAATCTTTAAGGTATATATCCCAAGTGTTGTGTCTTTTGCCTGCATATAATTGGCATAAGGTGCTTATGTCCTTCATAGATCGTTCTGCTGGAATTACGTTAGGTTTGTACTTAGATATGTAGATGGTGCTGTTGTTTTAACGTGTTCTGCCATTGCACTGATTTGTATTGTGGGCCATTATCCGAAATTATTCGTTCCACTCGACCTGCTTGTCTGAGAAAATCTTGTGTAAATGCTTTACTTATAGTAAAACCTGTTGCCCATTTTAATGGTGTCAAGGTAACATATTTAGAAGTAAGTTCCAAAACGACAAATATGAACATATATCCATTTTTGTGCGTGGGAGGGGTCCCATCAAATCTGTTGCAGCTATTTGTTTTAATCTTTTAGGGATTATTGGAAACATAGGTGGTTTGGTTTGGAAAGTGACGTGTTTAGCCCTCATACATTTTTTGCATTTGGCTAATACTGTTCTAATTCGTCTTTCCATATTAGGAAAATGGCTTGTTTGTTTTATTTTTAAAAATCATTTCTTTGGTCCAAAGTGGCCATTGCTTAAATGTGTATACCATATGTACTTATTAATTAGTTCATCTGGGATATAAATTAACCACTCATTCGTTGCAACATTTCGTCTAAAAAATAAAACATTGCTTTTTACGAGATAGTGCTGTCGAATGTCTGCAAAATCCTTACTTCTCCACTTGTGTTTGATTCCTAGTATTTCGGGATCCTTGTCCTGTTCTTTGCCTATGTTTTTCAATGCTGTCAGAATGTAGTTTTCGAAAGGTACTTGTTTCATATAGTGTATTGTTAACTGGTCTTCTGCTGCTTCCAAACCTATGTTATTGGATGCACCTTGTGGACATCGTGCTAAAGCATCTGCTTATACATTCGCTGGTCCTGGTAAGTGTGTAATAGTGAAGTCAAATTCTTGTAGTATTAACATCCATCTGGCTAACCTTCCATGAGTTAGTTTGGCGGATAACAGAAATTCTAATGCTTTGTGGTCAGTGTTTACTTTTGTTTTTCTTCCTAATCGGAAGTATTGAAAACGTTGGAAGCCCCATACAATGGCTAATGCTTCCAGCTCCGTGACTGAATAGTTTTTCTCGCTTTTTGTGAGTACACGACTGGCAGATGCAATTGTTCTATATGATCTTAGCCCTGCCTGTTCATATTCTTGGAATAAAACAACTCCTAAACCTGTTTTCGCGCTATCAGTGGCCATACAAAAATTTTGTGTTAGATCAGGATGTGTTAAAGTCGGTGCTGTTGTTAGTGCGTTTTTCACTTTTAAAAATTCTTCATTGGCTTGTTGATCCCATACCCATGGCGTGTTTTTTTTCCAGTCAATGCACATAGGCGTCGTGTTGCGAGAGAGTCGATCCAAATAAATTTTTTATAGAATCCAGTGAGGCCTAGATATCTTCTGAAAGTTTTCTTGATTGCCGTTAGTTTTTCTGGGTCGGGCATTACCCCTATATCTGAAGTTATGTGTCCTAGAAATTTGGCCTCTCGCCTTCGAAATTTGGATTTTGTTATATTTACTGTGACCCCATGCTCTTTCATGATCTGTAAAAACTGATTTAATGTGTCGTTGTGATGTTCCCAAGAGGGTTCTGCTATATTCACATCATCAACATGACAAGTAATTTTTTGTACAATTTCAGGACTGAGTATAGTATTAAATCCCCTAATAAACGCTGCTGATGATATGTTTAAACCAAATGGCATTCGCTTAAACTGGTAACGTCTACCGAATACGATAAATGCTGTAAATTTTCTATATTCTGGGGCCACTTCTATTTGCCAGAAACTACTCTGTAAATCAATTGATGAAAATGTCTTAGCACCGTGAAAGTTTTGTATCAATTCCTCTAAATTTTCTGGGCGATCTGTCTCTGTGATTATGATTGTGTTGATCTGTCTGGAATCAAGCACTATCCTGATGCTCCCATCTCGTTTTTGTACAATATGGAGCGGGCTGTTATATGTGGAGGTAGCTGGTTCAATAATATCGTCATCTAACGTTTTAGATATCTCCTGGAATACTTTATTCCTGTAGCTTAATGGGATTGTATAGGGTGGCACTCTAAATGGTTTGTGCTGTTTTACTTCAAACCTGTACTGAAAGTGTTTAATACTGCCAGTCTTAGGTAAAAATACCTCAGCTTTATCTCATAAAATACCCTCTAACTCTCTTGTACTGTGTTCCGAAATACCTTGAACTTCTTGCAATTTTTTGTCGATTTCTTTATGGACTTCTAACATGAGTTGAGGCGACTTCCCCATTTGTGCATACCATTCTACTCCTTCATCCTCTTTATCTCGCATCATTCTTAATTGTTTGTTTATAACTGGTATTTTAGCTTTTGCTCAAACAGAAGTGTGATATTCCCGAATGTTACGCTACCTATCCCCGTATCTATTATCGCTCGTCTCTTATTTAAAAATCTGCACCTATAATCAAATCTACAGTTAGTTTAGGTATAATCACGTAGTTGGCTTCGATCTTTTGACCTTGACACGAAAGAGTTAACCTTGTTTGTCTCGTAACTTCGGCAGCATTGTTTCTAGTAAGACCTCTTACTTTAATCTTACGTGTTTTCAGAACTGGCAATTCCTCATTGGCATTACACTGCATGAATAAATTTTCTGAGATCGCAGTCAGTTCACTTCCGCTATCAATTACAATATTGACTGGGATATGCTTTACCGTGGCCTTCACATTTGGTTGGATTTGAAAGGGTTGGTTCTCTTCTGCTTCTTCTTGCATCAACGAATCCTCCACTGAATCATACATGAGTCTTTTTAGGAATTTCCCTTGTGAATTCGAACATTCTGTAGGATAAGCTTGGACTGCTACTTGACTCTCTTTTATTTCCTCTTCTCTATATCTTCCTTCATTTACGTTTTCTTCAAAATCCTCTACTTTTTCCTCATCCTCGTCTATATTCTCCTTCTTCGTCGCTACTTCCACATAATCGCATCTAAATGCTCTAATTATCGCTTCATAACTTCCTTCATTATATACGTTGGGTTGTGTGCCCACTCGTAACTTATTTTCAACTTCTGTCGACTGCGCATTATCCTCATTGAATTCGCTTTCCCTGGTTTCCATCTCAAATAGCTCTGCAATACTCATTACTTCGTTCTTTCCTCCTACATTCGTTGTGCATGCATCTGGTAATTCATCTTCCTCGTCAGTGTTCTCCCAATTAATTTCGTCCCAAAACGATATTGTTATTTTCTTGTCTTCGTTTTCATCTGGTCCCTGCGGATTTGTTTCTTCCTTCTTCTCTTCTCGTGATAAGATTTTTACTTCTCTATTCAAGGTGCTGCAATTGTCCTGGGTCGGTGCGTCATTCTCTTTGGCATGGGCGCTTAGCTGTCAATTCGAACGTTTATCGGGGTTTGGTGGTCTTACCTCCACCTCTTCTGTCTGTGTTCTCTTTTCTTGTTCAGCTTGTTGATAGTGGTTTCTTTGTTGATAATTTGTCGGCCTATTGGTTCTCCAGTACCCGTTCCGGTTGTCGTTATTCCCTCTGTAATAGTTGTTGCCGTTCCAGGGTGAATTATAGTTACTGCCATATTCTCTTCTAAATCCATAACCCGTTCTTTGTTGAAATCTATTGTCGTTTCTTGCTGCGAAGTTATCACATGGTTCGTAATTATTGTTCCTTCGTACTGCGTCTTGTGGATTCCACTGCTTTTTGCTTTCGTTTTCACGTGCGATTCGTCTTTTTCTTGCGTCATCTTCCGAAAATATGAACTCTAGTTCCCTTAGAATACCTTTAAGTGCTTCGACGTCATTGCCTCCGCGACCTACTAATGATTGCTGGTATTTCAATGGTAGCTTCATCGCGCGTAATTTAATCAACTCTCCGTCACTGTATGGTACATCTAAGCATTGATTTTTCTTTACCATTAATTCGAAAAATTTCACGGGACTCTTCTCTCCTGAATTTTCAAAATATAGGTTCTGTAATAAATCGTACTCCACTCTGTTCTGTGCTTCGCTGGACCAATTTCGTGAGAGATACTTCTCTCTGAAATCTTCGTACGATCGGCATGTCGCTGCAACATTCTGCATGGTTTCTGCGACTGTTCCTGACATGTGTGCACATATAAAGTCTAATTTGTGTGCTAGCGTCCAGTGTTCTGGTAATCCTACTCGGAATTGATCAATAAAAGTTCGTGGATGTAATGAGTTTCCTTCTCGAAAGTGTTGAAATTTTCTGACTGTGAGGAAATGATCGTTGTCATACTTCGTCATAGTTCCATATGAAATTCGCCATTCTTCGCCACTTTTGTTTCTGATCATTTCTTCCGTCGTTCTTTCCGGTTGTGGTAGATCCATTGGATATTGTCCACTGTAACTTTCGCCTACCCTTGCGTAGTATCGTTGGAGTGGTACGCAATAATTTTCTTCCATCGGTTGTAAACGTGTAGCTGAATGCATTGCACTGTACTCTTCGCGACCTGGCTTTCCATTGTCACGTATTGGTTCGGTATCTTGTCTGGCTAACCTTGCTGCTTGATTGCACGATCCAAACTGTCTTGAAACATACATTTGTGGTTCCGCATGTGTTTGTGATGACGTTTGTTCATCAAGAATTTCGAAACGTGTTTGTTGCTTTGCAGGCTGTCTGATTTAACGTATGTTACTTTCCACCTGTGATTGGAATCGCAAATGCGTAATATCTTCGTTAATTGCTTGTTTATCCGGTGCTGTTACAGATACGGATGTGGTTGCAGACTCTGTGCTTGTTCGATCCTGTTCACTACGCTCTTCAATGGTTTGCAACAACTCTGTTCGCAATTTCTGAAATTCTCGCTTCGTTTGCGTTTCTATTTTGACTATGCGGCTTCATATCTTTTCAGCGCTGCTTTTGTGATACGTTTGTGTAACCCACTGTTTTCAACAACTTCACGCGGTGTACCTGCTGCTTGTCTATTAATTACGTTTATCTGTTTCTCTAGTTTGTTGACTTCTCCCTGGGTGTTGTTACGTAATGTTTTGATCCCGTCCTGAGTGTCATTACGCAATGTTTGTACGTCCACTTGTACCTTGTCAACGTCTGTTCTCAATTGATTGTGACCTGTTATTAAGTTTCTTATCACTTCTCGAGATTCTTTTGCCTCGTCTTCAATATGACTTAGGTGTAAATGAATTTTTTTGTTTTGTTCTTTCATGTCACGCATTTGTCTCGTGGCTTCTGCATTCTGAATTTGAATTTGGTTCGCTATGTCTTTATTTTGCCTTGTCATGGTTTCCGTAATTTGTTGTAATAATTCTGCCAGATTGGTGGGTACTAAAATGTAGACTTTCACGGCCGGAAATATCATGTCCATTATAATTATCCGGGCTGTTATGCCGTGGTCGGTTGATGAATTCTGTGTCGATTCCCAACGTTTCGTCACCGACTGCGGGAGACATCTTCAACGGGGTCCGTAGCCCGATGGAAGGTCCAACACACCCACTGGCTCGCTACTGACTGAGCCAGATTCGTGGGTCCTATTGCGTTTTCTTCCGACGTCCTACGCTCTGTGTTTTCGCCCAAGTGTTGGTTCGCAACCGATTGCATTGAACTGTGCTGTCACACGTTTCTGCTCGCATTCCTTGTACTCTGTGGTGAGGGAGCTCTGATTACTTGCACTATGGGTTCTACGTATTCAAGACGCAAGTTAGAATCCTCATCGACTGTCTCTCTACTTTCCTGCTCCTCTGTCATATGCTGACGTGGGTTTTCTATGCCTTCACGTACAGTATCCTCGTTATGGTGCATTATATGTCCTATTTCTCGTGTTACTGCATCGTCTGTTGTACTGTCCTCTGTTCTCTGCCCATTTTCATGCTGGGTCTCTACCTCAATTCGGTCAAGGTCTCGATCTGCCAATGCTAATCTTTCCGAATCCCTTATTTTATGTTTTAAAAGCAATTCACACGCCCTACTTCGCGTCAACATGCGCTCATACGATCTCACGCGTTTCATAAACTTTTTGCACACACCACTTGACAATCAATTCACTTACTTGTTGGGTCAAAACCAACTTGTCAACGATGTATCCGTCACCTATGCGCTTGCATTGAAGAGTAAACTTAATTCTAACAAATTTTAAAATTCATAACTTAATTATGCTATTGTCTCTGCTAGAATTTCTCACTATCTATCGCTGCAGCTACTGTTTTCAACTATTTATGCCGTTCAAAAAAATTTCTTTTATTACGAAAAAATTTTAACAGAATATTTTTCTGACCTAGTGAGGCATGTGGTCGACCTTGAATCATGGTATTTTACCATCCTGGCAGGGTGGCCATTTTCTAACATTCTGCGTGGTGTCTGTTTGTTCTATATCGTGTCTCGCTACCACTTTCGCGCAACGACGCTCTGAGCGCGTTTTTTTGGGAATTGACTAGTTTGAACCTGGGACCTGTTGCTGGTAAGGAGACGCCAGACCACACATGACATGCAGAGTTCAGAAGAGTTCAGTGAGACTAGCGATGATATAACCAAATACTTAATGATTTCAGCGTCAGATCCACTGCACTCCCTGTAAAAGAATCTTAGTACTAACTAAAATTAGTGGAAGGGGTTCAAGGCTTTCCTATTTTTAGTTAGCTGGTAAAATAACGTCGAAATAGCAGTTAAGTTTACCATTGGAAATTTTATTCTACTCACAAAACATTGTTTATAAATTGCACTATTGATAAAAGGAAATGTTTTAATACAGGATGGTAAAAACCAACTGCGTTCAACAAAAATGTGAACGAATATTCCCTGAATGGGTTTCCAAGTTCTACAATGGATCGAAGGATGACCTATGCCATATCACACCTAAAATAGGTTTAAATTAAATTTCACAAAAGAGAAAACTATCCAAATGGTCTACAGTCACCCTCAATTATCTTTAATTACTTATCTAACTTGTCGTAAATTACAGTGGCTGATGTGGCTTCTCAATAACTATACAACAGAAAAATTGTCGCGTTTCAGATTTTTACTTCAAGTGACAAATGTGAACACCATGAGCTTTAATTGACGATTGACACTAGTATTACGCAAAAAGGGGGTGTAACACATGAGACTTCTGCGGTTCTGAGTGAAGATTTATGCGCTGTTATGCAGCATCGCGTGCGTTCATTACCTTGTCGGTGTTCGTCAGGGGGCGACGGGCAGCACAGCTCCGCTCACCTTGCCGTCTCGGAAGCAACTCTCTCCTAACTTCTCCTTACTACAATTTACCGAAGTTGTTTTTTTAAAAAAAAACTATATGGCTCTGTTTTCATTTGACCAATCTGGGTTTCAATGATAACCTTAAACTCCGCCTACAAAAATTCTGTCCATCCAATGAGAAACGTTATAGTTTTCGTGGTGGGGCTATGTTTTTAAAGTTTGCAACGTAATAGAGACGCGAAAAAGTCTCACACTAAAACTTGCAGCTGGTGTGGTCCTTTTAGTGTTATCGTAAGATCTATACTGTTCTTCTGGAGGGCTCTATCTTTTAACATGGGCTGGGGGGTGGTCCTAGCGGTTAGCTGGCGACGTGGGTGTCCGTCCCTTATCATAGGGCCTTCCAGCTTAACACGGTTCTGCTCTTGGCTTCTGATCTCGTTTCTCCACTGATTACGAATGCATTCTATGAAAACCGCATAGTAAATCCGTCTTCCATTGCCGCAATATTTGCGGTTCAGGTACAAGGTCAGAGTCTCTGTATATACTTCTCTGACTATATATCGCACCTCTTGATGTTTTACTTCGAAAAAGGAAGGAACTCTACCTCAATTTTAGAGTATTATCACATACAGAGAAAATATATGGAATGGAAAAAACGCTACAACGAAGAATTTCACACAAACTAGGGTTTGATAGTCTAAGACTTCCACAGTTATTTTCTTATTTAAATCGTCATTGGTCCCGACGAAAGTCAAAATACATCTCTTCAAACTCGTCGTTGAATACTTCACTTGTTTTTCATTTAGTTTTTTTTATTATTACCGTAAACACTGAGCCATCTTACCGGCACCGCTCGTCCGCTGACTTTAGTCTGCTAGACACGTGTGTCGAGTACCCAATCTACAGCATGAAAACACAAAAACGTTAGCGACTCGAAAGTTATTAACTTTAGACTCCGTGTCATATTAGTGTCCGAAGATCGTGGTCTCGCAGTAGCGTTCTCGCTTCCCGAGCAAGGGGTCCCGGGCGCGATTACCGGCGGGGTCAGAGATTTTCACCTGCCTCGAGATGACTGGGTGTTGTGTTGTCTTCGTCATCATAATTCATCCCCATTACGGTCGGAGGAAGGCAACGTCAAACCACGTCCAATAGGACCTTGCCTAGCATGGCGGTACGGGTCACCCGCATCGTTCCCTTACGCTCTGTCAAGAAGCATGCGACTTCATTTCGATCCCATCATATTGCTAAAAACATTTATTTTCAGTCCTACGTATGTCGCTGAAAATATTATTTTCCGTCATCAACTTTGACATATATTTTTTTCCAACAGTCGGGAGAGTCCAGTAGAATGCTGAAATACTTGTCTCCTTATTTTCAGTATATAACGTCCTTACTTAACCGAGTGGCACGTATGTCACACTCTCGCCCTTGAGACCTAATAGAGAATATTCCTTCATCGATGATGTTGACACTGCTGCCTCATCGCGACTACATTACTCAAAGAATGGCTCTATAACAGAACCAGTTACCAAATATGGCCGGTGAATAAATTTCGCCGAAGTTTGTGACAGTGGCAACATCTACGATGTTTCAACTGAGTGAATCGAATATGAACCTAATGGAATACCTCAGAGGATGAGGAGCTACACAAAAGGAAAGCAAATAACCTAACAGCCAGTATAACTCGCCAACGTTAGGTGACACTATGAACAACATGTAATTTTTAACAATGCAGAGTGATCTGTCTTTCGGTGCCACATCGTTGCATTTTGTAACGGCAGAGACAAAGTTACTCCGAGAGAGATAGTGTGAACCTACCGTCTAGAAGATGTTCGTGCACACCAAGTAGAGAGTGAACAAAGCTGGTGCTGCTGTTGGTTCTTTGCTGACAACCAAGGGATGAAGTGATGGCTAAATGATTCCTCTTTCATTGGAGGCGAGTACGCAGCGTCCCGTTTACTGAGAAGCAGTGTTAAACGTTCGCTCTCTGTGTGCACTTAAGTGAGGGCGCAAACATTTTAAACACTCTTGAAAAATTAGACCAATCAACGACGAAAGTTTACAAGCGTTAAATGTGCAATAACGGTGTATTTCACCACGACAGTGTTGTTCTCTGGACGTTCACCCCAGTGTACAGCGTCATGTACCTATCATCATAGCACAATCATATCCCAGAGTCTCACTTATTTAAGAACTTAACTGTGCCCATCTATGAAACAGTAACAATCAATAATTTCTTTGGTGTTGCTGATGACCGTATCTGCCGCTTGCTACGCAACACACTAACAGATTATTTCTGTCCCGCTACATTTAATAGCAAGATTAAATACTTTCCTTTTTCAACCTAACATCTTTTCCAGACGAACTTAAAATACACAACATTTGACAGTTTTCCTTATATGTACATTGTCCGTCGCCTTAGACTTTTTTCTGTGCCTGTCATTTCGGCTTCTCATGATGGGGGCATCATCGGACCCTGGCGTCAGTAACGTTTGGCATGGCGCCTTAATCACAGAAGCATATTTAGACCACGCCCTAAGAAAACTGCCAAGGATACAAGTACCAACAGTGAAACGCTGCACTGTCTTAACATGTGTAACTCGTTCTCTCTGTGAAATTGCACAGGAGATTTTCCTCTTTCTCAGCGTTCCTCTTCTCTCTCTTTCCATTTCTCAGCCACTTATGGAATTTTCTTTCCCACATTCTTCAAAACTTGTGCTCTATCACATCCTGTCCCACCCCTCCGCTCGCTCCGATTTCTTCTACTGCTCTCAGTTGCATCCCTCTTTTGTAATTTTCTTGTTCATTTTTTCATGGATATGAAACGCATATTTTTCTTTAATACACCCACTACTTTTTCTACAATTTTTGTGATAGTAATTTCAAATTATAAAGTCTCACAGTAGTTGTGAACGCCATAAAACGTTTTTGTCGTAATGAACGTGATGTGAAATACGTAGAATGCCTGGTTAGATGTAAAATGGTGCTATTCTCGCCTGGATAAATAACTAAATAAATATTCACGTACATGTATTGGACGTTCTGAGACGATCGACAGCTGTCATTGCTTTTTTGTTCCGTACGTTCGTTTTACGTGCCACAGTTCAACATATTTCATACCTCAGTTGTCCTCGAATTGTGTTCGAAAGTCGGAGGAGAGGAAAGGTAGCCCATTCTTCCTGAAGAGCAGAAACCACAGAGGGTAGTGATCATAGTCATTGGGGTTCTGAGCGAAGTCTACTTTCTAACACATCGCAAAAGTTTTCCATTGGGCTCAGGATGGGAATCTGGATAGCTCAACCCATTTGAGGATTGATTGGCGACTGCATAGAGTGATTCAGTTATTGTGATCGTTTCATAGCTTTTGTTACTGCTAATAACTAGACAACAGTGCCTACGAGCTTTAATTTCTACGCTAAAGGTATGTTCTTACCAACAGTTGGTTTATACTCAGGTGTATTTGTGGTCTCTGTTTTTTTTTTTTTTTAATTACTGATCGCTTTGTGAAAATTCATAACTTACAGCAGTGAAAATGATCATTAAGTGATCGAAAATCGATTTTGCTGTTAATAAATAATCAAAATTACGACCAACGCTGACCTTCCCTCTAATTTCATTTTAGAACTGTTATTGTCCGCAAACAAGTATTCTACTTTATGACAGGGTCTCCGAGCTGTTCCTCTGTAGGTGCAATAAATAGACCACACTCTAACCACGAAAAGCATGCACATGCTATAAAATCACCTCCTCAGTACTATACTGTCGACATTACAAAGGACGTCAAGTTATGATCTCCAGGCAGGCATTCCACAAATACAAAAATTTCGACCTTAGGGGGGCAGGAGTGCACTTTTTCCAAACACGATGGTTCGTAGCCGAAAACTTAGAAGAAAAAAGTACACGACAATGGAGGAAATCACTTGGCACGAATTTGTTTATTTCATTCTGTTCATAGTATTCGTAGGGTTGTTACTATAAGTGATATTAAGTTGTTTCATTGCTGACAATACGAAAAAGCGTTCGTGTACAACAAAGATTTAAGACGTGTTTGTAACGCACATCCGGGGATGTTGAACGCTATGACCCTTCTTGTAAGAAGCTAAAAACTTACGAATTCCGGTGTCATCCCTGCGACAAATATCTCAGTTGTGAGAACAACCTGAGATACCATCAACGAAGAAATCGTGATGGTGATGTTGGTGGAAACTTATTGCTGAGGTGCTGCCTTTGTAATCATGAAGCGCCCACAGAAAAGTGGTTGTCAGAACATTTAGCACCGGCACACGAATTATAGCATAACTGCGGAGAACTTAATTTACTATCCTCTGTCAACTTTCAGAGCTGGGAGCAAGGACGTTAGGCGTCGAAACACTGATTTTATGTCAAGAACAATGTATCTTAAGTTGCTGCTGACAAATCTGTAAGACGTTACTATTTATGTCATCATTCTCACCATTTCACCTCTAAAGGTAAACAGACAAGGGATCTCATGATTGTGCTTAGTACAGATGAAAGTGCATGAAAGTAAAGATGGAGCATGCCTACTGAAAATTATCCCGACTCACGTGGGACATGATTATGGTATTCGGGTTTTAAGGTTATCAGAAGAAGAGAAGGAGGGTACAGCAACAGATACAGCAAATAAAATTTCATTCCAAGTTATGATGGATAAAATTCTGGACACAGTGGCTGATTCGAAACTGTAGGAATTTATCTATTAACAAAACGTTTTTGCAGTATTGCAGGGTGATTTTTTCCGCCTTGTACAAACTCTATGGATTGTCAGTGAGAGGATACGGAACAAAAAATGTGTAATGTACTTATTTTCGGAAATGTATGGTTTCCATGCTAGAGATCATTTTTTAAATAGTGCATTATTACAGATACTGCAGTCTAAAACACTCTGTACCATGCGGCCACAATTGCAGTATGCGTTCAAAATTGTTTCCATGTGCCTCAATGCACTCTTGTAGGCGCCGTAGGATGTTCTGCCTCTCATGTTGACATCGGCGAGGCTGCATCCGAACACTGTCAAAGGCACCATGAACACTGTGTCCCAGTGTTTCCACATCTGGAATGGGCTCTGCTTACTCGAGTATTGTGACACCATAACAAGGAACGGCACAGTTTGAGATCTGCTGAACGACCACACCATGCTACTGGTGCCCTCATCCAACCCATCGCCGAGGAAAGACACGATTGAAATCCATCCGGACATTAACGGCGAAGTGGGCTTAAGCACCATCACGTAGCACTCACACAATCCTTCGAATCATCAATGGCACTTTTCCAGCAGGGGAGGCAAAGAGACCTGCAAGAACTGCCAATAGTTGCGGCCTGTTAGGCGACGTGCAAGGAAGACTTGTCCCAAAATACCGTCGCCAATTACCTCGGCCCACACATTCCGGTTGCACCGATGCTGATGATTTTCTGTCACCACACCGTGGGTGTTCCACATACCACCGCACAGACGACTACTGTGAATGCCGAAGATTCCACTCCCGGTAAACGTGGCCTCATCTGTGAATAGGATGGATGACATAAATCCCGAAATAGTGGTTACCTTGTGAAGAAACCAATGACGAAACTTCTCCCAATGTGGGAAGCCTGTCTCTAGTAAGCTCTTCCCACGATGCAAGTGATAAATGTACTAACCATTGGCATGGAGAATGTTCCACACGGTCGTCTGGCGTACACTGTCCTGGCTGGCCAACTGCTTTGTACTGACACGGCAGTCGTCTTCCACAGTGTTCATCACATTTCCCTGAAGTCTGGAGTCTGAATATTTCTGGAGCGTCCTTAATGATTTCCAGCTTCCTGAAACGACCCTGTCTCAGACAAGCTGCGAAACACTATTGCAAACATTGAACGCTGTAGTTGTTTTCAACGTGGGGAAGACTCTTGATGCAACCTTGCTGCCCGCCGCTTGTTGCCATTTGCCTTTCCGTGGTTAAACACCATGTCGGCAAGCTCTCGATTGGAATACGGAACCATTGTGTACAACGCTGTATCACATCCACTATGTAGCGTTGCTCTTGGGGGACGAAAATGAAAAGAACTGTTACTTTTTTTTTAATGTCGAAAAAGTGAATATTTTGGTGGGCCACTTGGCAACAGAATCAGGGATTGATTACACTATTATAATAACATACGTTGAGCATTAAATACCTGAATAAGAGCAGCATATTGATATATATATATATATATATTTGAGATCGTTCGGAAGAAACATTATCATTTCTATGCATTTTTATAGTCGCGATGTAGTCATACCCGGATCAACACTAAGGGACCAGAAGATTTATAGACTTTAAAAGAAATGCAACACTACACAATTAAAAAAAAAAAAAAAAAGGAGTTGGTTCAGAAATAATAGGAAAACGATAATGTTCCTTCTGCCTCATGCTGCATTCGGCCCATCAGCGTGATCGTATTTCTGGTGATGAAGTAACACAAAAATAATTAACATACAGGTAAATAAGGAGATGGAATCATCAAGGTTAATTTACGAAAATAAGCACACTTATCTTTAACACACGTTTTTTAATGCTACGTACCTTTTCATATTAAATTACAATAGATGGCCAGTGTGGTTAGATACTTTATACATAACAGTCAAAATGGCCTCTTGACTCTGTCTGTTCGATATCAGTTACAAGAAACTACATGTTTTCTGATTGGAAAAAATAACAATTAGCATATTCACTCAATACTTTCACTTAGAATATAAAATACAGTTGCGGAACGCAGCAAGTCCGCGTCCGCCTCTCATGGAATACAAACAGTAAAAGGTGAGGCGCCAAAAGCCTCATTTGTCTTGAAACGACAGAATTCTTTTTTTTACACCATTAATCGATACATGTACATAGAGATTTACTGGCACCGCGCAAGAACGGCAAAGATAAAGAATAATAGATTCTGTCACTGCTATGCGATGGTTCATTTCTTTTACTTTACAATTGTTCGATAACTTTAGGCCATCAGGCGTTTACTATTGAGCGTATATTAATGTTTGTGAGGCGAAAATTACTAATATTACAACTACCAGGTGAGTCAGGAAGAGAAGTGAAACGGGTACAACATTACCAATTACTACGGCAGGAGAGGGCGCTAGGGCATGACGTATGAGCAACAATACCACCCTCTAGGAAGAAACCACGCATAGTACAGCGCATTTTAGGCTGCAGTCTCTGTAACCAAGTATGATTGCTTAAATGGCCTCTGTCACGGAAGACATGCATTTCCCGACATAAATTCCTTAGACCTTTTTTGTTGCGTATCCTCCCATCGATCAATCGCTAGATTTTGTACACTGTGAAAAAATCACCCTGTAGAATCTGTGGTGTACCTCTGACAGGCACTACAATAGTGAGATCATTGTTGAGGCATGGGTACGATAAAGAAACTTGGATGGTAGTCTATGGGTGTTAATTTGCGAGTAAAAACGGCATCCACGGTTAAAAGCTTCAGATATTCTGTGAAGAGTAATGAACGCTGCACAGAGTAAAATAATAAATAAGTATGAAAATGACTTTATGTTTTGATGGAACACTTGGGGTTAACATCTGTGATTCTGAGCTCATTACTTGCTAGTATTAGATGACAACATACAAGGATTTCCATGTGCCTTTCTCATTACAATATGAACGACGGGCCGCGCGGGGTAGCCGTGGGGTCTGGGGCGCCTTGTCACGGTCCGTGCGGCTCCCCACGTCGGAAGTTCGAGTCCTCCCTCGGGCATGAGTGTGTGTGTTGTCCATAGCACACGTTAGTTTAAGTTAGACTAAGTAGTGTGTAGGCTTAGGGACCGATGACCTCAGCAGTTTGGTTCCATAAGACCTTACAACAAATTTCCAATATGAACGGCAGTCAAGCATTATCCATGTGTTCACTACACAGAAGTAGGAACTGGTAAGATATCCACTAAGTTCTTAAAGTGAGAGATAACAGAGTCGTTTTGTAATGCCTGAAAGTCTACAACTGACGTTCTGAAAATGACGCTATTCTGTGTATGTCATGTGCGCGGAGCGTGGAGGAAGAACAGAAACGGTAAAGTCACAGGATAAGCAAAACAAGAAATTGTTTACGAATTAAGGTTAGAGCAATTACAGCACTTGGTTGCAAAAATTAAGCCTTTTGACCTTGTTTCGACAGTTCTATGAGTGCCTTCATCAGAAAATAAAAGATTCAAGTTGGCCTATAACGTAAGTACAAGAATTATGGGAAAGTTTTTTATAAAAGTGTAAGTACTGACTAACAGTACAAGAAAGAAACAGTATTTACGTGTCACGTATAAGATAAATATCAAGCGAAAAACGCTTTAGTTGCAAAAGTTTTAGAAAGAATACACGGAAGACAAGCCACTATTGGCAGCTCAGATATTTCAAGCCACAGGTAGCAACACACTGAGGCGCTCACGTTAGCAACTGCGGGCAGGTGAACATTACACCAAAAGTGTCATCTAGTAGCCGCAAATATAAGTAGGCTACGTAACATCTAAAATGTAGACAGATGAATGTTAAGATGAACACTATTTAATACATGTAGAAACAGGCAATGTTTTATTTGACAGCAGCAGACATGGTAAGGTTTTGGCTACATAAAAGCTTAGAAGTACAGATTTAAGACTGAAAACTCCATAACAGTACAAAACGGAAAAATACTTACATGTAACGTATAAAATAAATATCAAGTGATAAAGCTATAGTCACAAAATTTTTAAAGTGGGATGTTTCAGAGTTTATCAGAACTTTCTTGCTCTTGTCAGAATTAGAAGTGATGAAGGAACGTAAGAGTTTGCTAGTTGCTTCCAGGAGTTCCAGTGGAACTCTGCTGATAACGTAGAATGACGGGTTCTCTGTCACAAACTGTATGCTGGTATAAATAGGAACAAGCATATAGTCAGGATGCATCACACTATCAGACACACGTATCTCCACGAACAGCAAGTGGAACGTCTAGATCAGGCAATATTCACTGTAATGTCGTTGATTAAAGATGAACTTTTTGACATGTCTATTCTACGTACCAGGGGAAAACTGACCAAATTAAGTGAATTCGCTGTCAGCACAAATGATTCAAATGGCTCTGAGCACTATGGGACTTAACATCTCAGGTCATCAGTCCCCTTAGAACTTAAAACTATTTAAAGCTAACTAACCTAAGGACATCACACATATCCATGCCCCAGACAGGATTCTAACCTGCGACCGTAGCGGTCACGCGGTTCCGGGCTATCGGCACAAGTCGAGTTTTAAAAAAACATATGGTTTTAAAGGATGAATGGGGATGGAAATTAATGTCTTCGTTAAAAATATACGAAGTGTTTTTCGGGCATGGAAATGACGTTCAGTATTGACGTTAAGTGGTGACGAATTCAGTAGTTGCACATACAAGTAATGAAGCATGATTGTACTCGAGCACACAAATATTTTAGTCAGGTGATATCCAATGCTTCGCCTACATTCTTAGCCACCGAGTTGTGCTAATGGACCCATTCTGCTGTCGCTGCTTCTTTAGTGATATCACAAGGCACCTTGACTCCTTTTATATTGACGGGACGGCGTCTGGTGACATCAAGTGATTCTGATTTTAGTAGATGTACCCAACTACTTTTCATTAAACAGTGTGTACGCTTGTGTGTACCCACCAACTCGAGATTGAATACCGTCCGATGACATTTCTGGGAGGTGACGCACAGGGAACGTACATAACCGGAACAGATGCAAGTGGGTATTGTTCTGATCTAGAGACGATATTGACGGCAAATGAGCAAATGGAGACAGAAGCGACTTCAACCAAGAGGGGATAGTTATCCGGTCGGCATCTCGGAATCGACGAAGCTGGTCGACTGTTGGCATCATTCTGTCATGATCAGCTGTGAAAAGTAGTTGAAGAGCGGTGAAATGGCGAGTGAGCAACGAGGTTTTTGGAGTCCACGCTCCTCTCATAGTGTATGGTTGTAAGCCTGTCGACTTTGTAACTCAGGACTGACAGCGACTGTGACATATCCGATAGCAGAGGGCATTGTTCATGCAGCACACCGTTCAGACCACATTGGCTCCGTAGCTAACGAACCACTGCAGTTTCCCAACGATGTGACCAGTTAAGATTATAGTGTGCACGCTATCATCGAGATTGGAACGTGGACTAATATAGAGGTGGGGCTTGGTCGTTTAAATCAAGTTTCTTGTTTCACCAGAACTATGGTCGTGTCCGGGTATGTCGTCATCCTCGCCACCAGCTGATCGTAATACCTAACGCGCCATGAATGCAGTGTAAAGGAGGAAGTGTTATTCTAAGAGGAACATTGGCTTGGACTTCAGCAGGAGATGTGGCAGTAAGCAAAGGAACCATGACCGCTGTGGTCTAGGACATTATTGTGGACAACGTGCCCTTTTCATACCTTTTTCTCCTGATCGCAACAGCACCTTGAATCATCATACCTGTCCATGTTGCAAGGCCACACTTGTACTACGTGGGTTTGAAGAGCATGTTACGGAATTCACGTTTGACGTCCTACCACCAGATTCGCCTGATTTACACAAAGTGGAATACGTGTGGGATGCTCTCGCTTTGTGACCACAAACGACTCAAATTTACTGGGATTGTGCGATGGGTAATTGAACGTCTCATGCCTCATGTCTTCGGAAACTTAAGCAAGGACTTGTCGATTAAATGTCACGTAGAATCGCTGCTGTAGCGACACGCTAATAACGGGATTCTCACAATCTTTTAGTTTATGAATATATATGCTATTTCAGTGCGAGTTTATTTTTCGCAAGCCGCTATATCGCCTCGTCCACATCTATATCTGCTTCTAAATGGATTCAAGCCACCGTACGGCGTGTGGCAGAGGGTACCCCGTACAACTACTAGTCGCTTCATTTCCTGTTCCACTTTCAAATAGAGCGAGGGTAAAACGACTATCTATATGCCTCCGCATGACACCTAATTTCTAGTATCTTATCTTCGTGGCACGCGGAATGTGTGTTGTAGAGAGTAGAATCCTAAGGCAGTCAGCTTCGAATGCCCCGTTCTCTAAATTTTCTCAAGAGGCTTCCTCGAAAAAGATGTCGCCTTCCCTCCTGCGATTCCCATTTCAGTTCCTGAAACATGTCCGTAAGACCTGAATGTTTTCATAACCCACCAGTAGTAAATGAAACGGGCTTCCTGGAATATGACCCAAACATTCGAGTAGAACTTAGAAGTAGCTCTAGCGTTCAGCATGTGGTCTCTTTTATTGATGAACCACACTTTCCTAGAATTCTCCCAATAAATCTAAATCGACCATTCGCCTTCCCTACCACAATCCTCACATTTACGTTCCATTTCATATTGCTTCGAAACGTTACGCCCAGATATTTAAATGACGTGACAGTTGTGAAGCAGGGCTCCGCTAACGCTGTATCCGAACATTACAGGCCTGGTTTTCCTACTCATCGGCATTAACTTATATTTTTCTACATTTAGACCTAGCTGCCATTCGTCACAGCATCTAGATTCTTCGCTTAAGTCGTCTTGTATCCTCCGACAGCCGGTCAACTTCGACGCCTCACCACACTCCACAGCATCACCAACGAACAACCGTCGGTACGTTCAACATTTCATTTTCCATACCAACGTCTCGTTGCTTTTCCACAATGAAGCCATGTACTCACAGCGTTCTACAAAACAGTGACTAGCGTGGGACACACTGCGAAGTTGAAGAAGCTTATTGCTGAGATCACGAGGTGGTGCACGGCTGGCAGCTTTCGCCTGAATCGACCTGCGAGCCGTCGGCCCCTGGCGTCATTAGGGAGGCGGCGCGGTCTTTGATAGCGAGCGGCGACTGGCCACACCCAGCTGTGCCTGGGCCCCACCCCAGGCCGACCCGATTCCATCAGCACAGTAGCGGTGGCGGCGGCGGCGGAGGCGGAGGAGGCGGCAGGGCGCCCCGGTAATTGACTGTGGGACACGGCGCCAGCTGGCCGCAGCCCCCGATAGCAGCTTGCAATTAACACCCGCCAGAGTACCGACCACCCGAGCTGTAGGCACCGGAAAATTATCTTCACTATCTTCTGCACACCGTTCGCCTCACCGTCAAAGGATCCGTTGCTACTGGCCAACTAATGTTTACCGGGTCTCAAAGACACGTTGCATTAGACAGTTAATTTGTCAAAAAAAAATGTAACAGACATTAAATCACAGTATTCTTACAAGCTGACTCGTGCCTGAATGAGACGGTAACCACACTTTAAGTAACACGCAATGACACTGCAGTACAGTACGAACTGAGGAACAGATCAACACCAGTTAGGTTACAGTGACAACGTAGACCAGAAAAGCTCAAGAAATCCTTAGTATAACAGAAGCTACTCGACATATATATTACAAATCTCTTTCTACAACGGAAAATATGATTCCATTGACTGTCGAAATGAAACTCCGAGGTCTGTGAACAGACATTAAACAGATAATGAACATTTTTCAGGGAGGTGGCTGTCCTGAAGAAGGAGCTTTTTTTAGAGCTGGCAGGTAAAGAGAACTAAAGCAACAGTTTAAACAGAATTTGCATCAAGCCACAATTGATTCGGGGTTGAGATAGTTGACGACATGCAGAACGTGAGATAGATGACGGCATGCAGAACGTCACATAAAATCGTGTGAAAATGAGTTAACTCTCCTATAACGTTATAAAGCATAAAATAAACCAACAGAAGCCTGGAGGAGCATTAGATACATTTACGGCAAACTACCAACGAGCCACACGTCGTAATAATACTGTACAAAAAAGCGTTATTTTGATATTGTTTTATTAGGCAATCAGTTTCGACGTCTTCAGGCCTGAGGCACTATCGACACAAAGTACCATTCGTGCATGCACGAGTAATTCTTGGTGCCACTCATGTGACGAACGTGAAAATGACTCTATTGGAATGTCGAAATTGGTTGCCGATTAAAAGGATATCGAAATAACGGCTGGTGGTGCACTACTATTACGTTTCGTCGACCAACCGCTGTACTACGCACATGAACTCTAGATAGGGTTATATTTACCATCTAATTGTTTTTCTGCGGGGCTGGGGACAAGTAATTGTATAGCTATGGCGTACTGGTAGCTTTAGGGTGTGAAGTTTGGGGGGAGGGGAGGAGTGCAAGTTACGTATCTTTGCTGATAGTGGATTACCTTCCTGCCGCTGTTTTACAACACAGTACAACGTTATATTTTTAAGAAAGAAGAAAAGTACTAGTGCATTTCGATGTCAGAACATACAGTTCTTCATAATGTTCTACCAGAATCGTGTACGTCATACTGAAGTTACCACCGAGTGTAAGTGCACCGTGCATTGAAATTAAATTGAACAAAAATTTTACAGAAAACACAGAAAAAATCGTCAGACAAACGTCGGCCTAAGAACACGAGACAAAAGTCAAAAGGCCATTGTGTCTCTCACTTCATCTCAGGCAGCGGTGGTCTGAATGAAATACCCTGCCTCCTACATTTTGCAGTCCAAGAGGAAGCACCTCAGATTGTTGGCAAAACACGGCCACACATTGCCGATAGCAGCTGACGCACACTGTGCACTATAACCGTGGCGCCAAGTTGTCGCGGAACTTGGTTTCCTCCGCCTGATCAAAACTGGTGAACGGTTTACTGCACCAAGACTTTAAAAGTAGCAAACATGCCCTTGTTTGCCAGGTAACTGTTAATTTCAATAAAAGTGCCATCGATACAGCACCTAATGGGATGAAAGTAGATGTGAAGGTCAGTGTAGTGATTCACTAACAATTCTGGCACTTTACAGTTACTATTTCTAATTAGTTCATTAAGGATTGGAGCTCCAAGGATCAATGATTTGTAACTATTTCCCATGAATAGATTCGTTAGATGCCATCCATTATTCCTTCAACTGGTAATGCCTTACTATTATGTAATGTGCACTGCCTTTTATAGACAGGACGACAGCTGCCGTCTTCGGACCCATTTTGGCAATGTGCTGAAGACTGTCGTGGTCGTAAACTTAGTGCGCAACTGTTTGAGGTTGCGTTCGTCAACACTTACTTTCTGGAAGGTTAACACTGAAACTGTATCCTATGTTTGAGACTATACCGGATTCAAACAGTTAAGGAAGCCTTTGAGAAAGCATCTGGAGGATATCAGCAGTCACACTCACAGACACATAGGGACTTCAGAAAGTAAGACGCACACGTCGTATCACGCTAACACAATTGCGCTGCGACAGTGGATCATCGTCAGAAGAGGGAGCCTGTTCCAGGTTCCTGGCAAACACAGTGCTCCTGCAGTACAGACAATGCATCACAGTGAGCGAGTGAAGTGACACGGTAACTGGAAGCATACTCTGAAGTTGAAGTACACAGAACAGTAGAGTTTCTTTGGGTGCAAGGTGTCAACTGTGCAAAGGTTGAAGTGAAATTTTGGCGGTATAGGAATGAAATGCGATGTCAGATAAAGCAGCTGTAATCTACGCCATTCGGTAAGCTGAAAGAACATTTGGGGGGAAGGAAATTTGTCAACAATGGGAATGTTCATACAGTGGTTCTTCAATGTCTTTGTAGTCAAGGAGCGAGTTGCTATTATCGAGAAACTGAATGATTGCTGCAACGTTATGAGTAGTCTTTACATAGACTTTGCTACTTTGTTTCAAAATGGTGTTACGTATTTACGTCACTCTGGAATGAAGTGCAGCCTTTAGCACAAGTTTCTTGCCCCGGCATAGTAATGTATAACTTATCGTCTGAGATTCCCTCGTTTGTATATTCTATAACTGAGCTAAAGCAAATATACAAATAGAATACAGTTATTCAGAGGAACTGCCAAAAAAATTTGTCTTATGAGAGATATAGTACTGCCAGTGCTAATTACAGAAAGGTGAGACGCCCTATTTGAAAAGTTTGACATCAGTGTTTGGAAACAAATAGTCGAAAATGCCTAACACCCAATGAATTCTACAGGTTTGTATCTGTTCTCTCCAACATCCACTAAGATGGGGAGTAGATGAAAATAGCCTGTCTGTCCCCAATCCACATTCCAACTTTCTTTAAAATATTAATTTAAACGAATATAACGAAAACAACTAAATAAAAAATAAAAGCAATAATAAATATTTACCAAATGTAAAACAATTGGAAAATCACTTAATTATAAATATTTTAACCACATCTGAAAATTATTGAAAATCAGTCAGATAGTAATTTTTTAACTGAAAAAAGATCTCATACACACAAAAAATTAAGTTTTTTATAACCACAGAATGACTTATTTTGAATTTTTAAATATTACAAATTGTGAAAAAATTTGTATGGAGCACAATAATGAATTTCAAATCATTCTGCTGAACAGATATAAACAGTGAATTGATGTAAAGGTTTTTAATTGTTTTGAAGACATAAATATTAAAGCAAAATATAAACAAATAAAAAATATAAATAATGAGTTTCAGAGTACAGAATTCACTATGTGAATTCTATGAGCCCTTCACTGGAAAACGGTATACAGTTTTTAAACTAAAATCTATTAGAAATTTGCTTGCATAGTCATCCTCCAGGGTAAGAACTGAAATATTTGTTTTGTAAATATAAATAAAGAACTCCTTTCTTGCTGCACCATAATTTTTTTGTTGGCCAAATGTATACTGCATTTCTTCTTTTTAGCCCAAGGCATCTTCAGGAGTATGGAACAATATAATTTTTTGTTGATATGTGTTACTTTTCGAAACCTTAAATCTAATATAACATTTCAGGTGATATTTTTTACTTTTAAAAATGTTTCGAATAATGTTTCGTCTAGATAATGAAATTTTTTTCATTTATTATTTCCAGGTGGTGTAACATCTCCTGTAAAGCCCAATAAAATCGAACTGAGCCTATACCAGATGTGTAAATGTGAAGCCTAAAAGGAAAGTACAAAATAAAGCATATTTCAGTCGACAGCTAATACGACAGGCAGATATAAAATCTACACGTCGTCAATATGATACTTTTTGTATTAAGTACGTAAATAAACTATGTATTTTAGTATCGGAGAGTAACTGTACAATGAAAAGACATTCTTTGTAGCCATGGACATCTTATCTCATTAAGGTGAAAATAGACTTGATTCAAAAACCGACTACTAATTTCGCTTGTATTGCTGAAGAATTAAGTCGCTTATCTCTTCTGACGCACTGAGTATTTGATGTACATGTTACATTTCATAATATATAGTAAAAAGTGAATTTCTCTTGTTCTTATTGAAAACCTCTCCCTTCTTCTGGAAATATGTAAGTGAAAAATAATTATTAAATGTTTGTTGTGAACAAGACTGTCTATCCGGCTTTCTTTTGTCGTACTAGCGCACAGGCGACCGTTACGTAATATTTAATTAAATACTAAATATTGGGCTGTACCCTAATATTAATGCTACACTCCTGGAAATGGAAAAAAGAACACATTGACACCGGTGTGTCAGACCCACCATACTTGCTCCGGACACTGCGAGAGGGCTGTACAAGCAATGATCACACGCACGGCACAGCGGACACACCAGGAACCGCGGTGTTGGCCGTCGAATGGCGCTAGCTGCGCAGCATTTGTGCACCGCCGCCGTCAGTGTCAGCCAGTTTGCCGTGGCATACGGAGCTCCATCGCAGTCTTTAACACTGGTAGCATGCCGCGACAGCGTGGACGTGAACCGTATGTGCAGTTGACGGACTTTGAGCGAGGGCGTATAGTGGGCATGCGGGAGGCCGGGTGGACGTACCGCCGAATTGCTCAACACGTGGGGCGTGAGGTCTCCACAGTACATCGATGTTGTCGCCAGTGGTCGGCGGAAGGTGCACGTGCCCGTCGACCTGGGACCGGACCGCAGCGACGCATGGATGCACGCCAAGACCGTAGGATCCTACGCAGTGCCATAGGGGACCGCACCGCCACTTCCCAGCAAATTAGGGACACTGTTGCTCCTGGGGTATCGGCGAGGACCATTCGCAACCGTCTCCATGAAGCTGGGCTACGGTCCCGCACACCGTTAGGCCGTCTTCCGCTCACTCCCCAACATCGTGCAGCCCGCCTCCAGTGGTGTCGCGACAGGCGTGAATGGAGGGACGAATGGAGACGTGTCGTCTTCAGCGATGAGAGTCGCTTCTGCCTTGGTGCCAATGATGGTCGTATGCGTGTTTGGCGCCGTGCAGGTGAGCGCCACAATCAGGACTGCATACGACCGAGGCACACAGGGCCAACACCCGGCATCATGGTGTGGGGAGCGATCTCCTACAATGTCCGTACACCACTGGTGATCGTCGAGGGGACACTGAATAGTGCACGGTACATCCAAACCGTCATCGAACCCGTCGTTCTACCATTCCTAGACCGGCAAGGGAACTTCCTGTTCCAACAGGACAATGCACGTCCGCATGTATCCCGTGCCACCCAACGTGCTCTAGAAGGTGTAAGTCAACTACCCTGGCCAGCAAGATCTCCGGATCTGTCCCCCATTGAGCATGTTTGGGACTGGATGAAGCGTCGTCTCACGCGGTCTGCACGTCCAGCACGAACGCTGGTCCAACTGAGGCGCCAGGTGGAAATGGCATGGCAAGCCGTTCCACAGGACTACATCCAGCATCTCTACGATCGTCTCCATGGGAGAATAGCAGCCTGCATTGCTGCGAAAGGTGGATATACACTGTACTAGTGCCGACATTGTGCATGCTCTGTTGCCTGTGTCTATGTGCCTGTGGTTCTGTCAGTGTGATCATGTGATGTATCTGACCCCAGGAACGTGTCAATAAAGTTTCCCCTTCCTGGGACAATGAATTCACGGTGTTCTTATTTCAATTTCCAGGAGTGTATAAATAGTTTGAATGTTTATAGTAATTTTCAAGTATTAAATTTTGCTAGTTCATTTTGTCAGATGTTTTACGGAACTGCATAGTTAGATCTAACTGCAGTAGGCCTTACGTCAAGGAAAGCTTAACGAAAGTGAAGCCAACATGCTCTCAACGAAAAATTATTTACCGTGAGTAAAAATCCGGAAGCTATATAGATGGTATTATAGTCTCTCCCTTCGCAACAATTAATTTAAAGGGGGAAAAAAACGGAAAGTGTTTAATGCTACTTCTGCTTATCTTTGAGCTATCCGCGAGTTTATACACCGTAATTAAATCACTCCACGCTAATCTGTAACCATTTCTACTAACATTCGCGCCTGGCTACCAAACTTGATTATCGTCGGCGTATGTGTAAGCCGCATTTACGAGCGTGCAGAATATACGCGACGCCAGCAGTACATTAAATATCCTTTACCGTTTCAACAGTGAAGCTGTGAAGTACTCTATTAATTTGTCACTGTATTTCTGAAACAATGCTTGACTTGTTGGGGGAAGGTTACCTAGTCAGCTGTGAGATCGAACGGTATGTATTTTCAAATAACTTACAGGTATGCGGCGGGGTGACGTAGTCCATAACCGCCGGGAGCATACCCTGCCATTTTGAAGTAAAAACTGGAGCAGGTAAACGCTGAGCAAGAGAATTTAATGATTCGGTTTGCATAGAAACTCGGTAAAGATAACACACACCCACACACACTCATATACACACACACATAATACAAGCACTAGGGTCATTATAATCCAAAGATGACCGACGTCAGAGGATGGCATTAGTGAAATTCATAACCAAGAGGTGAGGTAGTATAAACCCTGTCCCTCTGTTTCTTCACAATTGAGAGAGCAAGACTTCATGCAAAATTTAAACAGAAACCACCATCTCCATTTATAATTGCTAATTTAGTTTGAGCAGCTTCCTTAATAATACTATACAAACTGCCAGAAGTGCATGCCATAATCTCCGTGTTGTCATACTCTATAGAATGACCGGTGTCAAGACAATGTTCTTGAAGGCGGATTTTCTCGGCTGGTGTTAACATCTGTGCCGCTTATGCTCTGTACACCGGTCCTCCACAGTCCTGATAGTCTGACCAATGTATGACATGTCGCAACGGCAAGGAATACGGCAGACACCGGCCTTACGCAAACCGAGATCATCCTTTACAGAAACTGAAAGCATCCTGATCTTAAATGGTGGTCGAAAAACATACTTCACATAACACTTCTGCAAAATACGTCCAGTCCTCTTTGAAATCTCCCCTGTGTAAGGCAAAAAGGTCCGAGATTACATGGGTCCCGTGAACCTGGGTAAGAATTACCCCTTCACGTTAAAGCGGGTGGTGACATATTGACATTTGACAGCCTGCAGATACAAGTTAGTAGCCTTGCTAGAAGCAGCTTGTCCCAAAGTACCGTTCACATTCCTCCTGATCGACAGTCCTAGGAAAGGAAGACAACCTTCCTTTTCCACCTTCACTGTGAAACGCATCCGCATATTCGGGTGGATTGAACTCAAGTGTTCTAAAAAGTCGTTCATATTCTCCCTGCCATGAGGCTAAACAACAGATTTATCGACTATGTATGTGCCTTGAAAAGGGCTGTGTGTGCTCTTGTCGAAATATCGGCGGTTGTCGACAACGTCACCCTGCTGCATTACCGTAAGTTATTTGAAAGTTGTACACGCTTGGAGGAGCTACTGTCTCACAATACCTATTCTGCTTGGGAACATGTAAATATGAATGGAACAAGTTGCTGCAAATTAAGCTACGTGGTTCAAAACCTGTAATTGTGGTCCTATGTCAACACTGTTTTTTCAACTAACTCCGGTATTTTTAAGGTAAGGTTCGTATCGAGCGTACATTTTATATGGTTTTCCCCGCACTGTAGATGTCAATAGCTAGCTGAATTGTACGAGTATTATCGATCTTATTCCTATTTTAGTCGCGTGTTGCTCGATGTAAAAATGATTGTATCTGTGCCTCTGGAACCTTCGTAATCGCTCTTATCCTGTTCTCCCCCTCCCACACGAGACATACAGTTGTGCAGCATAATAGTCACGTTTTCGGATACATGTTCGGACTCGAAAGTTTCACTTCACTTTATGTTATAGAAGGACGAACTGTACTTGAATCTGCTCAAAATATTGGACGTCTATAGAACACCAAATAAGTATCAAATAAGTACTCAGGCCGTCTGAAAACCTGCTGAATCGCTTACGACTGAACGTTTTGTCATATTTTATTCTGTGTAGGTAAAATTCTAATTTCTGATACTACATAACTGAGTCATGAAATATTAAGTTTCTCTGCAGTTTCGTACACGGAATTCATATATAGCTTTCCATATTTTGTTCCGTATAAGAGTATTTTCTTAAAAACACATCGATTCCGCTGTTCGTTGCAGCATAAAAATATTTTTTTCAAATTTTACTAGCTGAAATTACGTATATTAGAAAAACAATAAGTCATATGGTTACCTGTTAACCAAGTGACAGGCGTTCTTAAAAAAGTTTATTTCAGTAGCTGAGCCATCTGCTAATCTACTGCTTTTGCATGCGAGCTCTTAAATCTGGTCCACTCTCATAGCTTCTTATGTTATTCGCCGCCGCTGGTACTTGCGGTGTAACTTCGCAGAGCTTGGGGAGGCAGAACGCCAGAGTTTGGGTCTCTATTGCGTGGCGTAATTTTAAACTCTGAAGCAGCGGTCAGACAACTAATTACATTAAACTAAAACTCTCATTTTAAGCAAATTAGGGCTTTAATTACCTCTGTTACAGTTAAATTTGTCTTCTGGACTATACTGTTATAACCAAAACAGAGCTTCTCTCTAAAACAACTTCTAAAGCAGAGTATTTTTCTCCGGGTGATCCATGATCCTAATAAATGTTCCGTCACGTTGACCTTCTGTAGGAAGCTTAACTACCTTACTTTCGAAGGAGCTAACGGATCAACGATTGCACATCATTTTTTCAAGATATATTGTCTCTTGCAATATTTTGTTTTCTCTCATTGGCAATATAGGGAAATACTGTCTTACGTACTAGATTCAGCTGTTAACTTTTTGAGGTAACTAAATGAGTCTTAAAGATACATATTTTAATATATTTTAATAGTTCGTTATCAATCATGTGCCCTTAACCTCGACAAAATTCATCGGCATTTAAAGTCTGGAACTTGTAGCACACTGGGCTTGCACCCATGTAAGATTTTCTTCTCTTTGTTTTTTGTAAAACCGTTATATCGACGTTCCTCGCCGCTATGGAAAGAAGAAATTAATTCCGCTTACATTACGATTAGAGCAGTATTTCGAAATTCATGGACTCTTTCACTGTAATTCCTGAATACAAATTTTGACATCCCAGTCGCTAGTCTATAATCTGGAATAGTTTATGACACTTTGCGGTCGTTTTAATCGGTTCATTACGTTGTAAGGGGAATACTTATAATCAGTGAGTTTATTTACAACTTGAATTTCATCTAACGAACTTTGTGGTTTTCACTGGATTTAGCGGTTTCAGTTATAATTGCCACCTAAAACATGCACCTGAAGTAACATTCAGCGTATCTCAACAACTCCCGTGACGGTGTATATTTCAGAAGTCTCATTCTTGTTTTAGGTTGCTGTCTTTTGTTGGAACATGGATTGTTATAGCTCACATCGCGATGTTGCTGAGAGGCAATAGCAGTCGTAAGGAAACGTCGACATTTTTTTTTAATCTGATACGATACTAATAACGATCAAGGATTCCTACACGGGTAGTACACATTCAATTATCGCAAGAGTAAACGATTTTATGAGAGGACCAGTTGTTGAAAGCTTATTTAATAACAACTTCATGGACACTGAATAATCGTTGCAGAACACTTGCAGCACATTTCTTGGTTACAGCGGCACAAAATCACCTCCCAATCTGCTGCAAGATAGTGAGTAAAAGACATGAAGTAGTTCACTAACTGCTTCATCATGGTATTATTTACTTTATTTGGCAGTTGTGATAGCTGATGAGTTGATAACATCACCTATTTTTGACAACTTAAAATTTGAAGTATTGTAAAAAGTTTCTGTTTGGAGCTCTTTGGAAAAGTCAGTATTTTTTGTTTACAGGTGGGTACAACAATGTTCGAAAATTGTCTGTCATGTAGATGATCATCATACAATATGTTTTAATGGTGTTGACGAATGTTCTCCATTTGTGTGGCCATACTTTCGGTAGTCGCTTTATAGTTAGTGAAGACAATCTAAGGGATTTGGCAAAAATGTAGCAATGCCAAACGAGGTTATACTTCAAACTGTAAACAGTAGACACTTCCTAATGTGAACGAAAATGGAACGTAACATACTGTAAGTATTATGAATACATTTTGCACCGAAGTGTTCTTGGATCTGGAAAGCAAGGCAAACTTGTAAATATCATTGGTTATGGACCACTGATGATGTTTCACATCAACAAAAGAAAACGCACTTTATTGTAGGTACAATGTAGTTACAATGACTACGGTTAAAGAAGATAATTCTTCGGTGTTGGAAGCGGATCCCGAGACGTATTTTTCACTCGTTAATGAATGTTTCTTGAGAAATCCACAGTGGACGGGGGGCTGCTAAGCTTATATTTATCAGTGTGACAGTGGTGTATGTCGAACCTCCAACGGTGAAGTAGAATACGGCGGCTCACCGCACGAAGAGTTTTCAAGGAAGGTGGTATAACTTCTGGGCAAAACAACAAACGTCAGATACCTTGTCTACCAGTTTCCTCATCTGAAATTTCGATGTTGCCATTTCCAAATGAGAGAACGGAGGAGGGTGCAGTTACCGACGATGACGCAACAGAACTTCCAAGGAAAGTCTTGCCTCACATGTCATACAACCTGAACACACTACTACTCCAACATGTGCACGGGTCTTTAGGGAGTGTGATGCACCTCACCACTCAGAAGGAAACTGTGGAACATTCAGTGTAACTTCCATTAATTTTTAGTCTTATATTAATTTGAACTTACTGTTAATCGTATCGATTATACTATAATACTAATTACCTACATGAACTAAACACTAATGTCTCTATTCACCCCAAGAGTGAACAACACTTGTTGACATTTGGGGCACGTGATGCGATACGGGAAGAACATAAGCAGAGTAGAGACGAATGGGGAATCATTCTAACGACGATACAACACACAAATCGAGAGATCCAATGACATAACTGACATATCCGAAGCGTCGATTGTTATGGCCTACAGACTATTCTCGGAAATGGCAAGGTTACTGTTGTCAGCATCTATGGAATACCGCTACAGGCCGGGGCAACCACGTTTAAGCGACAAAGTGTTGGACAAACACATAGCATAACTCGCTCCGAAACTTGCCCTCTGGCTCGATAGGCGGTGTTTTAAAGAACGTCGTCATCATACAGTGCCGTTGCTGGCAGAAGTGTTTCGTACACACATGCGCGTAATTATGTACATGCACTTCCGCAACTAACGACCCGTACAGGTTCCCCTGTTCAATCACCGACATCGACAATAATGGTTGTGGGAAGCAAGGGATCATCGATTGAAGCATGAATAATAGAATTAGTCACATTGTCGGATGAATCTCCCTTATTCCTGCTCCTGTCAAATCGTTTACAGATATGCCTTCATCGAAGCAAACAGCTGTTCGAATTTGAATTATGTCACGGGCGAAAGCCGGTAGGAGCCTTATACGCTGCAGTGAACAGTCACCTATAGCTTCATAGGACCTTCGGTAAAATTTAAAGTAGCCGTGACATCTATGGACTATGTATACATTATTTCAGATTACCAGCATCCGTTCATGCTTGTTGTCTACTCTCCGGAGAACGATGACCTCAGCAGTTTGGTCCCATAAGTCCTTACCGAGAACGATGACCTCAGCAGTTTGGTCCCATAAGTCCTTACCTTACACTCCAGTGATGGAATCATCGACTGTCCGTGTCACATAGCCAGAATCGTGCTACAGTGCTACGAACAATACGACAGTGATCTCAGTTTGATGTCTCGGTCACGATATTTGCCTCATGTGAACACGGTAGAACAGATATGCGACACTAGCTGGACCAGTTTTGCGCCCACACACCGCATTCGGGAGAACGAGAGTTCAAACCCGCGTCCGGCCTTCCTGATTTAGGTTTTCAGTGGTTTCCGTAAACCGGTTAAGGCAAATGGCGAAATGGTTCCTAGGAAAGAGCACAGACACTTTCCATCTCCATCATTCCCTATTCCGAATTTGTGTTCCATTTCTAATGACCTCGTTGTCGATGGGACATTCAACACTAATCTCGTCCGCCCACCTCCTAACTTACGCTCACAACTCACCGACTGGTAATTTATAGGATATTGGCTCCTGTGTCTACACACTTTGCGCTATACACCTTCGGACATCAGTGTGAGGAGTGCAGAGGGAGAGAGAGAGAGAGAGAGAGAGAGAATATAAGAATAGAATGATGCCATCTTCGAGGGAGACAGTTTATCTGATGTCGAGGTAAAACAAGCTGGAGGCGATATTCAAGACGTATATTGAAGTCTGAGTATAAAAGAGCTTTAGAAGATTTGTGATCAACTAAGACAGAGGAACAGATAACAATCCTTCGGAATATCCTAAATCACTAAAGGAAGTGGCACGTTGGTGCACAGAATCCATGAGTATAGAGAGAAACCAAAACACTTTCGGAAAAATATCATTCACCCAGTCCCGAAGATATCAACGGTCGATATGTTAGAGAAATATAGGTGAATCAGCTTACCATCTTATGGGTCCAAATTCCCAGTAAGAGTAATGTACAGAAAAATGAAAAGTAAGTTGAGGATTTGTTCGATAACGATGATTCCTCTTTCGGAAAGATAAATACACGAGAGGGGCTATTCTGGCATTGTGCTCTATAATAGGAAGAATGCTTAAGAAAAGTCAAGATATGTTTATACGATTTGTCGACTCTGAGGAACCGTTCGACAAGTTAAAGCAGGCAAAGCGTTAGAAATTTTCAGAAATCGGTGTAAGCTATAGCGAAATTCGGGTTTTATATACTGACAACACAAAAGTCATGGGATACTTCCTAATACCGTGTCAGACATCCTTACGCCCGGCATATTTCGGCAACTCGATGAGGCATGCATTCAAGAAGTCGTTGGGAGTGCCTTGAAGAAATATTGAGCATTTCCGCTTCTATAGCCGCCCATAATTGGGAAAGTGATGCCGGTGGAGAATTTTGTGCACGGACTGACTTCTTTAAGTTCCATTAATGTGCGATGGGATTCATGTCGGGCGATCTGGATGGTCGAATGATTCGCTCTAATTGTCCAGAAAGTTCTTGAAATCAACCCGTGGACCGGTGATAAGGAGCATTGTCGTGGGAACATGGAGCCCATGTATGGGTGCTAATGCTCTCCAAGTACCCGAACACAACCAGTTCAGTCAATGATCGGTTCAGCTGACCCAGAGGATCCAGTCCATTCCTTATAACCACAGCTCACAGATTACGGAGCCACCACCAGCTTCTACAGAGTCATATTGAGAGTTGAGGCCCATGGCTTCATGTTGTTTGCTCGAATCCTACAAGCAGCTCTTGCAACTGACTCTGGAATCATCCGATCACGCCACTGTTTTCCAGTCACCTACGGTCCAATCGATATCGTCAAGATCCCAAGACAGGCGCTGCAGGTCGATGTCGTGCTGATAGCAAAGGACCTCACGTCGGTGGTCCATTGCCATAGCCCATTAACGCTACATTTCGCCACACTCTCCTAACGGACACTTTCGTCTCGTCCAAGACCGGGCATCTCAAATGGTCTTTTGAAGAAATGTTTCCACACCACCTGGAATGTTGCACTACTAGGTTTCACAACGACCTATGTCGAACACCGTGCTGCACGAACTGTCAGACGTATAAAGGGCGTTCGTGCAGAGGCTTTACTGCATTTAACACGTTCTGCCCATTACATTTCCTTTTACTGTCATTGGTCCTGTGTTCCGTAGCAAATGCCGGTTGTTCCTTAGCATTTGGCAGTTGTTTCTGATGAAGCATTGTATTACTGTCTAGCTGTTTAATGTGGCTTCTTTTTAAATGTATTTGTGCTGGCATTTTATAACGGATTTTGTCACCGTCTATGTTCTTCTTTTGGCATTTACTAGTATAGTTTATTTATGGCCCCTTTACATCGTCTGGTTAGGTGTTCTCCCTTCATGGCTTCCTTATTTTGTTATAATTGACATTAAACAAGGCGGTCCCAATTTATTACTCGTGGCCTTGCAGACTAGTGCCTTACAGCAATCATCTTAGACGTCCACATAAATAAGCATAAATGTGTAACTAAAAGTCATTTTTTTAGAAAGCAATTTGTAACGAACTTTCGCTATAATGAATTAAACGACCAGAGAGGCGAGTTTTTACAGAATTTATTAATGAGTTAATTTTATTTACCGGCGGGATTGCTCTTCCGAACACTTTCATGATCGTCACTTTTCAGCTCTTAAGATATTTGGAAGAAATATCCCTACCACACAAATGGATTGCACGATTCTCCACTGCATAAATCGTTTACTGTGTCACGGGGAGTGTCTGTCTCAGAAGAAATGAAATTTACCTTCAAGTAGAAAGACGGTGCACTGGTCAGAAGCACGGGAACTGTGCAATCTGTGACAGGTCTGCTTCTGGTGACGTTATGTGGTGTAGTCGCCTACTCCGTCAGGAGAGATGAGCGGTGTCTTCAGAATTAGAGCTCCTTCTTCGACAAAAATAATCTGACCCGCCGCAACACACTATATTTACAGAAATACCTGTTCGTATTAGTTGCTAGTAGTTGCTCTGCCACCCTGACGTACTGACATGTATGCTTGAGTATCAAATAGGTAGTCTTTGCATAGCGCTGCATTTTATTATTTAATCAGGCTCTCCACATCCCGAGAGTAGATGCACTTGATGAAAGCCTGGTCCGCCAGAACAAATTTGCTTTATAAACACGCAACCAAGCACTTAATTAACTCACGAGGCAGTGAAGTGCCGCCCGCGCTGGTCAACGCTGTTACTTCCATATATTTGCCCAGTGTTCAGTTTTACTGCGGCCGGCAGCGAAATGTTCTTCTCTATTTGGCAAAACGTCCAACATAATTTATTATATGTTTACAATGTATAATACAGGAATCATTTGATGTAAATGAGAAAAGGATGAAAATTTTTCTTGTGCACTACATTTTTTCATCTTCTTCCAGTGTTCCGACCCAGCTAAAGATCCTGTTTGAGTCGCAAGTCAGCAATTTTTCACGCTATTGCTTCATTGGTTCAGCTCTCCGTATTCCAATCTCCGGTCTTTTTCCCTCTTCTTGGAATTAATTTGTAATGGAAGCCTTTCAACTTTTGAATTTAGTTTTCTATATCTTGTTCCATTTTTAATTTCGTACATACTTACGCCAATTTCTTCTAGATTGTCACATATTTTTCTAATCGACCTGGGTTTACTTTTAAATTTTTCTGAATGTAAAATTCATCATGTTGTTGACTGGGACTAACTTCGATCTGGGCGCATGTTAACCTATTCCTATTTTAATCAGTAACTTTTTATGTGGTTTATTGGTATGGTATTTACCACATTCTGTGTATGTACTGCTGTTGTGTTCATTAAAATCTCTCTCACTGTCGTCATTTCCTTTTTCCTGCGCTCTTCTTTTTCTGTTTCAGCTGTATATGCACTTATTTTGAAATAATTACTGCTAATCAGTTACCACTTATAGACAGATTTTTACTACACACGCCTTTCTCTTAGAGTAATATTCAGTTCACCTATAATAATCTTGCTGGGCTACCTCATTTTCTTCCCATTGCTGAATTACTTACATTTATTGTCTTTCGGATATTTTGATACTTTGTGCTTAATATTGGTTGTGCTTGATGTATGGTGTTATCCTTGCTTTTTAAAGGAGATTTGTCGTTTTCCCTTGCTGCTATTTGGCCAAGTATTTCTATTAATTCCCTCGCTAATTCTACACTACATGCATGCTTTATACACGATTTGCAAATACTAACCTTTTAAAACTGAGACTGTTCCATTTGCAGCCAATTTGTATCCTCACGTCTAGTGAGTTTCTCATCGAATATTCATCTTTCCAATTAAATACTAATCGGTTATTAATAATATTGAATATACCGCTATGGTGGTTGACAGACGACAGACGACAGAGTTGTTGCTACAACATATGCTCTCGCGATGCTTCACTCTGTTGGTGACCTTTTGGAGATAATAATTCAGTGACAGAAAGAGTTGTTTTTAGTTTTTCGCACGAAGTAAGTGTTAACAGAATATTCAGATCTGTTGCGTGCCTTAATGAAGTGGCTAATAATATGTGATCTTACTGATTTGAAATTACGTATTTTCTTTCTCAGCATTCCCATGTATTGTATAAACATATAATTAATAGATGAATGTGGAAGAGAAGTGGAGTAGTCAGATTAATGTGCCAGAAACGTTACAGACAGTCAATGATCGTCGTTTTGAAGTATTCCATCTGTCCTCCGTTAATTAAGCTATCTGGTTGTATTTTTAAATGGTTAAATACTTCACTCTTTTCTGAAACGTTTATTTCGTTTCCTTTCTCTTCACGTCGAAGAACTGTTAAAGATTCTTGAATATCTGACATGGCATGTTTATTATTCCAGAGATGTGACGGGAAAACGTAAGAACTGTTTTCACTAAGCTTTATTTACTTTTTTAACTGGGTGTGGAAGTCTATTCTCCTCTGTCAAGTAAAAACATCTTCACAGTTTTTGCAACTTGCCTTGCACATCCCAAATTTTTTTAGTGGGTCTGTTATGTTAATTGTATCTCTAACGGAATTCTTAATTCGTATTTCCTGCCCGAAGTCCAATCCTGCCTCTGGTGTTTTTGGAGAAGCACCCTATTTTATTGTAATTATTCGCAAAGTATGTAAGCGTGGCATAATGTTTCTCTTTCTGACGTAATTTCATTTTTGGAAATTTCTCGTTGGTCTTCCGGTTTCTCATTGTATGTTTGGCTCACGGTGTTAGACATACAACTATTAACTGTAGCTAAATTCTGCGAAGTTACGACCTGTTTATCGATATCATCCTTCTCGAACTGAAGTTCAATTAGGCGGGATATAATTGAATGAAAATATGATTTCTTCTTGTCATTAGAGTATCAAGATACATTGCGTATGAATGAGTCTGTGGTAGTAGACTTCAGGTGAATGATAAGTTTCCTTTTGCAATTATTGTTAATTTTTTAATGTATAAGAAATTTAAACTATTCTCAATGGACCAATTCACCAGTGGAATTTATTTACGAATGTAGAAAATTTTCCAGGGACTGCACTATGATTTATTTCAGCAAGAGAGCTGTTAAATAGGATTAATGTGTCGTCAACATAGCGTCCATGGTAGGTCATCTTGTCTGAAGTTTGTTTCTACTGTTTGAAATAATTTCCTTCCCAGTTGGTTTCACGATACTTTTCCTAGCGTCCCCGCCAGACAGTTGCATATAGCTAAATTTTCGATCTGTTTGGGTATTCGCCTTGGTATGTGAAATAGTTGCACGACAAAGTTAGCTGTAGAAGCTAATCAAGTACGTGTATTTTTCCTAAGTGAAAGCAGAGAAGCTCTTGAATTGTGGTACTACAGGCGATGGGTGACAATGAAGTAGGTTAATCGTCTAACCAATAAAGAGGTACTCATTCGGAGAGAGGAAGAGAAATAATTATGATGCAGTGTGACTGAAAGGTGAGATCGCCTGGTAGGACATATTGTAAAGCATCATGGGTTCGAGAGTTTGTTAACACTTTATGACTTGGTGGGACTTCTGATTCTTATTTAAAAACTAGTGCGTTATCTTTTAAGGCCTGAGGGGACTTCAGCGATCAGTTTATTCTTAGTTTGGTGCATTGTTAACACATCGCAGAAGATTCAAGAACATAGCATCCTTACCTTCAAAGCAGTCTGTATCTCTGAGCCCACAGTCTTCGCACTGTTTATATACTAATTGAAGGGCATCACTACTATCAGCTGCAGCGGGACATACGAACCACAATGACAAAGACCAACAGATTCTTCTTATGGAAACAGAACATCATATTAAACATGTGACGTCAGCATGTAAAACCAACAAATTCGAGTACCGCTGGGCCAAAATCATTCGGAATCCGTAACTTCTAAAGACAAGCCCACAACCAATCGGACGACAACTGTGATCACCTCGCAAGAGGGCATTGCCCGCATAGGCACACCAAGTTGCAGGTCTTTAAAGGTCTGCAAATCAATTAACATGGACAGTGACTGTTGACTGGTGGAACGTGATGAGGACTAACGAACCACGTTTTCGTCTGTATTCAAACGAAGCACGTCGTCGAGTGCAACGAAGGCCAAATGAAGCATTTCAGCCTGAATGGGTGCAAGATTGGCCTCGAAAAGTATGTGACAGGTTTTCTGGAAACACCACCACCCTATTACATCTCGATTGTAAAATCACCTGATCTACTTTAAATGTGGACATTTTTGGTTAAGCTTTACCGTGACTGTTACTGACATTAAATGAAACAACAAGTTTACTGTTACCACTAACGGTGACTGGTAACAGTAAATGAAACAACATGTTTACTGTTACCAGTAACTTTACTGGTAACAACAGTAAACTTGTTGTTTCATTTAATGTCACCTGATCTACCTGACATAAAATCTGCGGCACAGGTCGGAACAGCGGGTTAAACGTCAACATCAGCTTCCCCGCTACCTGGTGGGATTTCTATGAGTGGTTTGTCTCAGTTCCGAATCCATACGGTTATCAAGTCCTGAGGCGGAATTACACGGTATTAAATCATGCTTGTTATGAATTTTGTAGAGGTAACGAGTTTTTTAAATGGTGAACTGAAATTTGTAATTGACGTGAGAACTAAGCAAACCAATGCTTAATCACAGTACTACCCAGTTTTTGTAATGTCTAACTCACAATTAAAAAAAACTGACCTTTTAAATTACACAGAACGGGCATATGGTTACTGAGACTAAACAGTTGTTCAGATAGATTGTGAACTGTCGTGGAAGGCCATGTTCAGGATTTTGTTGTAAGACTGAATACTACCATTTTTACTACTAAAATGTTATCGGAAGTAAGTGATTGTTCGGCATGGAAAGTAGTGTTCTTTGCTTATTTTCATTCTCTTATGACGTTTGGTATTATATTTTGGGTTAACCCTTCCCATTCACAAAACGCATTTATGACTCAGAAACGGGCAGTTCGGACAATAAGTAGTGTAAGTTCGCGAACCTTTTTCGATCTTGTTCTTTAGTGTGGGACTCTAACATTGTCCTCTCAACATATATGTTCTTCAGTGACATTTCTTGTTATCAATATCAGCTTATTTCTAAGAATTAGCAGCTTCAGTTAATATTAGGTAGAAATCAAGTATGCATTTGTACCGCTCTTCCTAGGCCCTTGTGCAGAAAGGTGTGCAGTATCCTGTTGCATCAATTTTTAGTGAACTAACACAATAATTTGTAATTCTTATCAGGAACAAACGCGTTTTCTAATCCAAACTGAAGAGTTTCCTCATTGGTTACTACTTCTGTTCTGTCAAGGATATCCTTGTTAATTTAAGCTGATTCCTTTCTTCCATCGTTGCCTGCTTTTACACGAACTTACAGCTTGACGTCTTTTAGGATTCATACACATTTTATTTTACCTATTATTACTTTTCTCCTGTTATTTCATGTACTGAGGCGTTGCATGACCATCGAGATTTATTCATCAGTTCGGCATAAAAAGGAGCATATTGTCAGTACATTTATTGAGCTCGTCAGCTATGACGTCAGCATTAGCACTGGTCGCCTTATACTCTATTCTTGTCCATAGATATTCTTAGAGTCATTCGAGGTGTTCTCTTAACTACTGGTTAAAGCTATGTGCATCTGATATCACTACGTTTCCTGTTTAGAACAGTCTTCGTCAGGATTCCTTATCAGTGGCATCTATGCTCTTTCTTTCGTCCATCTGTTATAATATCTTTGAGTATGACGCCCTAACAGAGGTGTCATAGATGACGAGTAGTCCGTCCAAATTTGAGAAAATTATAGCTATAGTACACATTCACAGGTAGTGAGGACAACATGGCTGCAAATTGTTTTGTCATATCTTCGAATTGTCTATTCATATGAAATGTTTCTGAACAGATCCACTTATGAGAGATAAATAGTAAACAACTGACAATATTTCGAAAACAATAAAGGGATTAAATTACCTTTTCTTGGGTGATTATTATTCTGACTGCTTTGATGTGGCCCGCCACGAATTCCTCTTCTGTGCCAACTTTATCAACTGGGAGCAGCACTTGCAACCTACGTCCCCAACTATTTGCTGGATGTACTGCAATCACTACCTTCCTCTACAGTTTTTACCCTCTGCAGGTCCCTCTAGTACCAGGGACATAAATCCCCCGATGTTTTAACAAATTTCCTACTCTATTGTCTCTTCTTATTGTCAGTGTTTTTCACATATTATTTCCCTCGTCGATTTTCTGGAGAATCTCCTCACATCTTTTCTTACCACTCCACATATTATTCAATATTCTTCTGCAGCACCACATCTCACGTGCTTCAAGGCTCTTCTTTCTCGGTTTTCTCACAGTCGAATGTTACACTACCATACCATGCCATGCTCCAAATGCGCATTCTCAGAAATTGCTTCCTCAAATTAAAGCTTATGTAGGATAATAATGAACTTCTCTTGGCCAGGATTGCCATTTTTCCTAGTGCTAGTCTTCTGTTGATGTTCTCCTTGCTCCGGCCGTCATAGTTATTTTGCTAATTAGATAGGAGAATTCATCAACTCGTGATCACCAATCCTGATGTTCATTTTCGCCTGTTCTCATTTCTGCTACACACCTTTAATTTCACCTTTTAGATTTACTCTCAATCCATATTCCTTACTCATTCGTCTCTTCATTTCATTTAGCACATCTTGTAGTACTTCTTCACTTTCACATAGGATAGGACTGTCATCAGCGAATCTTACCATTAATATCCTTTCACCTTGAATTTTAATGCCAGTCTTGAAACTTTCTTTTATTTCCATCATTGCTTCTTCTTTGTATAGACTGAACATTAGGGGCAAAATACTACAATCCTGTCTTACACACTTTTTAATCGTAGCAATTCGTTTTTGGGCTTTCAGTCTTATTGTCCCCTGTTGGTTCTTGTGTATATTGTATATTAGCTATGTTTTCTTGTAGTATACTTCTTTTTTTCCTCAGATTTTCGAACATATTACACAATGTGACAATTTGGAACGGCTACTGCAAGTCAATAAATCCTATGAATGTGTCATTATCAACCGCCACGTCAGAACTGCCTCCCTCGTGCCTTCCCTTTCCTAAAGTCAAAGTGAGTATCATCTAACACAACTGTTTCTTGAGTTGACTACAGGGCGTATAAGATAATTTTCTTTATGAAACTTTGGTTGCAAACGTAGTTTTGGTGCCGATAGCTTCACGACCAGGCATTTTACAGCATCGTAGTTAGTTTTCCGTAATATGTGTTAGCTCTCAGTAGTTTCATATGTATTACATCATTGTACTTCCTACATCTAAGTTGTCTGACAAAAATTTCGAACAAAAATTTCGCAATTTATAACAGCTTTTTAAGTTTCTATGCATGCAACATCTTTTTACCTCCTCGTCTAAGTACGTTGGCCACAATCTATATGTTTCTGTATAAGCAATATCTTTGAACCTCTTATGTTTTACGTTCTTTGATCATGACCTACATGTTTGAATATAAACAAAGTGTGTATCACGAGTTCATGAAATAATAGTGAAACATGCAGCTAAATTTTAAAAATCTGAAACATCGGCAATGAAATGGAAGCAAATGTCAGCTGAGTGGAAAAACTGTCACCACAGCATAATTATAATAACGATAATTCATCCTTACGTAAGGACAGATATATTTTCGACAAATGCTGCTTTGCCACTTACAATTTTTCCACTTAACTCTGTTTAGTCATCAGCAGATATTTTTGTGTTCAAACAGTGATCTCCAGCAATGTACATGAATGTACAAACACCTGAGGATGGGTATAAGCCTTAAACCAGCCGTGTGACGTATAAATAATATTTTATTATGAGTGGTAGCGGAATTTTTTTTACACCTTAGAAGATATTTTGATGTTCCGAAGGCTTGTGTTTAACTTTGTGGAGCAATAACTAGTTTTACTACCGGTGACACTGTAGTTCTTGCAAAATTAAACGTCTCTACAACGAAACAACCGTCAGACATAACCTTATTATTGCTTATAGCCTTTTTATTCCAATTATTAGATCTGAAGGTCTGGGGAAGTTTCACAGTGTGGTAGGCTGTGAATTCACTTGAATTAGGTGCTACAAAATAATTTTTAGAGTTTCACTACAGCACGGTGCCCTTAATATGTTAATGCGATTCTTTGACTTCATGTAATCTACTACATCAGAATTCCCAGCATTACTGATAGGCCTATTAACAAAACTATTACATACTGAGCATTCTGCTTCGTAATCAAATGTAACTTTCTTGGTAAAATTCCACTCCATACAATTACTGACAGTGAATCAGCAGTCTCGTTTAGGCATTGCGTTTTCCAACTCAGTGCCAAGAATGTGACTAATACGAGAAGCCACCGGTACAGCAACAACAACTACACTCTCCAGCCAGTAGCACCCATGTGATAGTTTGTACTGGGGGCAGGAGGGGGAAGGCACACCAGATGTATGAATTATTTTTAATATTTCGGAAGACGAATGGCGACTTTTAATTACCTATACATAAGTTCTGGTTCCGACCATGTTCAAAACTGTGTAATAATTACTTCTAAACCATTTTCTTGAAGAGAAACAACTGAGTACACTGTATATTTTCCCCTTCCACGAGAACTAGGGGCCAAGGGCGGGCGAGAAAGAATAGCAAAAGGTCAGTGCGTAATAATAGTGAGTTTTGATGTTCAGGGAGTTATGACGCAGCATGGTGACCCAGCGACCTTTAGGCGCTACTACAATTGGAATGTCCTAGGAAATTACGTAAGATACCAAAAAAACCATGTCAGAGGTAGAACATCAGTGTTGCCGTTTAACAACATCAAACTAGGAAATCCACAGGATTCTTGCTGTGGCCCTTGTTTTTGGAAGATACACTATAATTTTCTGCTTAATATGGACCACAGAGCAAACACAAAATAGGTACCGTAGCATTTTCAGACGGCTTAATCGAGTTGACCCAAACAGAAACTGTCATTATTGTTGAGGAGCTCTGCAGTAGAGAAATGGAATAAATGACAGATTACTCCCAAAACAAAACAAAAAATTCGTTTTAATGAGCAAAAATCGAAAGTAATGCTAATAACAACGAGAAGGCGTAAAGACAAAGCAAACGATCTGAACAATAATGTTTTGCAACAAACTGAACGATTAAAACATTTATATATAATTATTGAATCTAAATTTATGTTTAATGAACATATACAGAAATGAAATGCGTAAGTTATTCATTATTAATACACATTGTCAAGGGTAACTGGGGACTTGTTTCAGGACTACTGGGAATAATTAACAAAGGCCCTATACTACCAATATTGGTATGTGGACCACTGTTTGGATTCACGCACTAAGAAGAAATTATAACTGTATCAAGAGTCGAAGACTCCAGCGTTTGTTCAACATAACGACGGCTGCAGCTTACAAAACGACGTCCCCTGAAGCACTGTAATTTCTAACAGGCCTTACACCAATAATTACTAAACTGAAGAATATTACATTACAGAAACTAAACACGTGTAACATTCTGTACACAAACAGTGGCCCCATCCTATAAGTACAGTAACTTTGAAAGAAAACTACGAACTCAAGCAATGTCCTACGCAGTTATGCAGAGAACGGAACAGCTTCGGGACTGGCAATAAACTTTAATAGCACACCTCGAGAACGGGTGCACCATTAACCATGCAGGACAATTATCAACCTTGCGAGCCTTAGAAAAACTACAGAACTTACGAGAAAAGTACTTTAAAATGACAGCTCCCATACACACGGATTACGCAGTATTAATTACCAAATTCCAGAAATCATAAATTTTTGATAGAAAATATCAAAAACTTATTAGAGAATTGCGTAAGAAGAAATGGCATTTTAACTTCGAATGGACGAAAGAACATGTCTGAGCACATGCGAATGAATTGTCAGATAAGCTTGCCAAACAAACAGTTCGAAGCTTGAGAAAACACAGCAGAAAGCTAGCACAGAAGCCCTTCGTCTGTGATTAGAAGAAAGTTACGATGTACTTCGAAAGAAAAGTGGGAAAGAGAGTAGGCTGAACATACAACAAAGGCTATCACAATAAATTTTTACTACTGTTCAGAATCGTCTATCTATACAGTTACTGTAATCGTTTAATCTTACAAGAATGTCGTCCGGGCACGGGAAATTGATCTCTTACTAGCATCGGTTCAGGCCAGCGTCAAGTGCTACTTGTATATGCCGAGATGGTGATAAAACAGTAAATCACTTGTTATGTTTGCGCCACGAGCGTAATACTGAAAGATATACTCTAAGAGTGTCATTGAATAGGAAGGAAGCTGACCCGTTGATAAGTCATTTTTAGTAAAGCGATACATGAGGGAATTTCACAAATTTGACATTTTGATATCTTTTCATAGCATTGTATTGCATGTTAACCTGGGCCTGTTGTTATTGTGGTCTTCAGTCCTGAGACTGGTTTGATTCAGCTCTCCATGCTACTCTATCCTGTGCAAGCTTCTTCATCTCCCAGTACCTACTGCAACCTACATCCTTCTGAATCTGCTTAGTGTATTCATCTCTTGGTCTCCCCCTACGATTTTTACCCTCCACGCTGCCCTCCAATACTAAATTCGTGATCCCTTGATGCCTCAGAACATGTCCTACCAACCGATCCCTTCTTCTGGTCAAGTTGTGCCACAAAATTCACTTCTCCCCAATCCTATTCAATACGTCCTCATTAGTTATGTGATCTACCCATCTAATCTTCAACATTCTTCTGTAGCACCACATTTCGAAAGCTTCTATTCTCTTCTTGTCCAAACTATTTACCGTCCATGTTTCACTTCCATACATGGCTACACTCCATACAAATACTTCCAGAAATGACTTCCTGACATTTAAATCAATACTCGATGTTAACTTTCTCTTCTTCAGAAACGCTTTCCTTGCCATTGCCAGTCTACATTCTATATCCTCTCTACTTCGACCATCTTCAGTTATTTTGCTCCCCAAATAGCTAAACTCCTTTACTACTTTAAGTGTCTCATTTCCTACTCTAATACCCTCAACATCACCCGACTTAATTCGGCTACATTCCATTATCCTTGTTTTGCTTTTGTTGATGTTCATCTTATATCCACCCTTCAAGACACCATCAATTCCGTTCAACTGCTCTTCCAAGTCCTTTGCTGTCTCTGACAGAATTACAATGTCATCGGCGAATCTCAAAGTTTTTATTTCTTCTCCATGGATTTTAATACCTACTCCGAATTTTTCTTTTGTTTCCTTTACTGCTTGCTCATTATACAGATTGAATAACAGCGGAGAGAGGCTACAACCCTGTCTTACTCCCATATCAAACCACTGCTTCCCCTTCATGTCCCTCGACTCTTATAACGGCCATCTGGTTTCTGTACAAATTGTAAATAGCCTTTCGCTCCCTATATTTTACCCCTGCCACCTTTAGAATTTGAAAGAGAGTATTCCAGTCAACATTGTCAAAAGCTTTCTCTAAGTCTACAAATGCTAGAAACGTAGGTTTGCCTTTCCTTAATCTTTCTTCTAAGATAATCCGTAAGGTCAGTATTGTCTCACGTGTTCCAGTATTTCTACGGAATCCAAACTGATCTTCCCCGAGGTCGGCTTCTACTAGTTTTTCCATTCGTCTGTAAAGAATTCGTGTTAGTATTTTGCAGCTGTGGCTTATTAAACTGATTGTTCAGTAATATTCACATCTGTCAACACCTGCTTTCTTTGGGATTGGAATTATTATATTCTTCTTGAAGTTTGAGGGTATTTCGCCTGTTTCATACGTCTTGCTCACAAGATGGTAGACTTTTGTCAGGACTGGCTCTCCCAAGACCGTCAGTAGTTCCAATGGAATGTTGTCTACTCCGGGGGCCTTGTTTCGACTCAGTTTCACGCAGTATCGTACCTCCCAATTCACCTTCATCCACATCCTCTTCCATTTCCATTTGTCCTCAAGTACATCGCCTTTGGATAGACCCTCTGTATACTCCTTCCACCTTTCTGCTTTTCCCTCCTTGCTTAGAACTGGGTTTCCATCTGAACTCTTGATATTCATACATGTGGCTCTCTTTTCTCCAAAGGTCTCTTTAATTTTCCTGTAGGCAGTATCTATCTTATCCCTAGTGAGATAAGACTCTGCATCCTTACATTTGTCCTCTAGCCATGGCTGCTTAGCCATTTTGCACTTCCTGTCGATCTCATTTTTGAGACGTTTGTATTCCTTTTTGCCTGCTTCATTTACTGCATTTTTATATTTTCTTGCATCAATTAAATTCAATATTTCTACTGTTACCCAAGGATTTCTACTAGCCGTAGTCTTTTTACCTACTTGATCCTCTGCTGCCTTCACTACTTCATCCGTCAAAGCTACCCCTTCTTCTTCTACTGTATTTATTTCCCCCATTCCTGTCAATAGTTTCCTTATGCTCTCACTGAAACTCTGTACAACCTCAGGTTCTTTCAGTTTATCCAGGTCCCATCTCCTTAAATTCCCACCTTTTTGCAGTTTCTTCAGTTTTAATCTACAGGACATAACCAATAGATTGTGGTCAGAGTCCACATCTGCCCCTGGATATGTCTTACAATTAAAAACCTGGTTTCTAAATCTCTGTCTTACCATTATATAATCTATCTGATACCTTTTAGTATCTCCAGGGTTCTTCCATGTATACAACCTTCTATCATGATTCTTAAACCAAGTGTTAGCAATGATTAAGTTGTGCTCTGTGCAAAATTCTACCAGGAGGCTTCCTCTTTCATTTCTTAGCCCCAATCCATATTCACCTACTACGTTTCCTTCTCTCCCTTTTCCTACACTCGAATTCCAGTCACCCATGACCATTAAATTTACGTCTCCCTTCACTATCTGAATAATTTCTTTTATTTCATCATACATTTCTTCAATTTCTTCGACATCTGCAGAGCTAGTTGGCATATAAACTTGTACTACTGTAGTAGGTGTGTGCTTTGTATCTATCTTGGCCACAATAGTGCGTTCACTATGCTGTTTGTAGTAGCTTACCCGCACTCCTATTTTCCTATTCATCATTAAACCTACTCCTGCATTACCCCTATTTGATTTTGTATTTATAACCCTGTATTCACCTGACCAAAAGTCTTGTTCCTCCTGCCACCGAACTTCACTAATTCCCACTATATCTAACTTTAACCTATCCATTTCCCTTTTTAAATTTTCTAACCTACCTGCCCGATTAAGGGATCTGACATTCCACGCTCCGATCCGTAGAACGCCAGTTTTCTTTCTCCTGATAACGACTTCCTCTTGAGTAGTCCCCACCCGGGGACTATTTTACCTCCGGAGTATTTTACCCAAGAGGACGCCATCATCATTTAATCATACTGTAAATCTGCATGCCCTCGGGAAAAATTACGGCCGTAGTTTCCCCTTGCTTTCAGCCATTCGCAGTACCAGCGCAGCAAGGCCGTTTTGGTTATTGTTACAAGGCCAGATCAGTCAATCATCCAGACTGTTGCCCTTGCAACTACTGAAAAGGCTGCTGCCCCTCTTCAGGAACCACACGTTTGTCTGGCCTCTCAACAGATACCCCTCCGATGTGGTTGCACCTACGGTACGGCTATCTGTATCGCTGAGGCCTAGAAACGACGAAGAGGCTCAGTCCCCCGCAGATGCAGTGGTCCACAATCCCACGTCGACCACCGCAGTTCACTTCACCACTTCACCCCTCCATCGCCCCACACCGAACCACTCTTTCAGGGTTATTGTGCGGTTCGCCCCCCCCCCCCCCCCGAGAACTTGTTTGTGCAGCAATCGCCGACATTGTGTAGCTGAGGCAGAATAAGGGGAACACATATCAGTCAGCTGCATTACATGGTGGTCCATAGATAGAGACCGGGCCAAATATCTCACTAAATAAGCATCAAATGAAAAAAACTACAACGAACGAAACTCATCTAGTTTGAAGAGGGAAACCAGATGGCGCTATGGTTGGCTAGCTAGATGGCGCTGCCATAGGTCAAACGGATATAGACTGCGTCTTTTTATATAGGAACCCCCATTTTCATTACATATTCGTGTTGTACGTAAATAAATATGAAAGTTTTAGTTGGACCACTTTTTTCGCTTTGTGGTAGATTGCGCTGTAATAGCCACAAACGCAAAGGTACGCGGTATCACGTAACATTCCGGCAGTGTGGACAGTATTTTCTTCGTGATACATTACCCGTTTTAAAATGGACCGTTTACCAATTGTGGAAATGGACGATATCGCGTTGACGTATGGCTATTGTGATCAAAATGCCCAACGGGCGTGTGCTATGTATGCTGCTCGGTATCCTGGACGACATCATCCTGTCGCCGGATAGTCACGTTATTCAAGGAAACAGGAAGTGTTCAGCCACATGTGAAACGTCAACTACTACCTGCAAGAAATGATTATGCCAATTAGGTGTTTTAGCTGCTGTCGCGGCTAATCTGCACATCAGTAGCAGACAAATTGAGCGAGAATCGGGAATCTCAAAAACGTCAGTGTAGAGAATGCTACATCAACATCGATCGTACCCGTACCATATTTCTATGCACCAGGAGTTGCATGGCGACTACTTTGAACGTCGTGTGCCACTGGGCACAGTAGAAATTACTGAACGATGATAGATGTTTGGCACACGTTCCATTAACGACGAAGACCCTTCACCAACAGCGGTAACGCAAACCGGCATTATATGCACTATTGGGCAACGGAAAATCCATGATGGCTGCGACAGGTGGATCATCAGCGACCTTGCCGGGTTAATGTATGGTGCGGCATTATGGGAGGAAGGATAATTGGCTGCTATTTTCTCGATGTCAATCTAAATGGAGCAATATATGCTGATTTCCTACGTGATGTTTTACAGATGTTACTACAAGATGTTTCACTGGTTGACAGAATGGCGATGTACTTCCAACATGATGGCTGTGCCGCACATAGCTCGCCTGCGTTGAAGCGGTATTGAATAGCATATTTCATGACAGGTGGCTTGGTCGTCGAAGCACCATACCGTGGCCCGCACGTTCACCGAATATGACGTCCCCGCATTTCTTTCTGTGGGTAAAGTTGAAGGATATTTGCTATCGTGATCCACCGACAACGCCTGACAACATGCGTCAGCGCATTGTCAATGCATGTGCGAACATTACGGAAAGCGAACTACTCGCTGTTGAGAGGAATGTCGTTACACGTATTGCCAAATGCATTGAGGTTGACGAACAACATTTTGAGCATTTATTGCATTAATGTGATATTTACACGTTATCACGTTGTAACATCATACGTTCTCAGAAATGATAAGTTCACAAAGGTACATGTATCACATTGGAACAACCGATATAAAACGTTCAACCGCACCTACGTTCTGGATTTCAGTTTAAAAAGCCTACCTGTTGCAACTGTTCGTCTAAAATTGTGAGCCATATGTTTGTGACTATTACAGAGCCACCTATGACAATGTGAAAAAAGTGTTCCAACTAAAACTGTAGTGTTCGCAGATGAGCCAACACCGTGTTACTAGAGAAGGCCGAAATGCATGCGTGCAAGCTCACGCAGACTGGCGTGAGGTCTGGAACAGTAAACGGAAATTACAGTAGCAAATAAAGTACGTAGTTGAAGTAATACTTAACTTTATTCCATAATTGGTGTACATCTGTCAGATGGTTCATGCTTCATCAGATACATAGCAAAGGATAAATGGCGCCTTGCTAGGTCGTAGCAAATGACGTAGCTGAAGGCTATGCTATCGTCTCGGCAAATGAGAGCGTATTTGTCAGTGATCCATCTCTGGCTAAGTCGGCTGTACAACTGGGGGCGAGTGATAGTACATCTCTCTAGACCTGCCGTGTGGCGGCTCTCGGTCTGCCATCACTGACACTGGCGACACGCGGCTCCGTCGTATACTAGCGGACCGCGGCCGATTTAAAAGCTACCACCTAGCAAGTGTGGTGTCTGGCGGTGACACCACATTCCTCCCCCGCAAATCGGTGAACGGTTGTGTTATAAGGCTTCCGCCCGCCGTGGGGATGACCCCATGTTGACGTACGCGACGAGGTGGGGAGCCTAACAACAGGCGAGGCTGTGCCACCCGCACCGGCCATTCGGTCCGAGGGGAGCTAGGAAACGCCTGAAAACCCAGTCCAGGGAGCACGCCAACATGCGGTGTATGCGCCCCTAGATAGTCAGGAGGGGCCGAAGGGTCGACCTCCATCGAGTCGGAGCACCCGACTGGCAAAGACGACAAATGGTCCGGAGCGGGCAAGAGTTCCATGGCGGAGGACAACTGGTCACGGGAAGCGACCGGCGGCGCGTGACCCAGGGAGGCGCCCGGCGGTTGCAGCGACGCGTCCACTGCGGGCGTCGCCGGCGAGAGAACAGTCGGCGGCGGCGGCGTTGGCGGCGCGTCGCCATGGGGCAAAATGGAAGGCAGCGTCGGTAACACCTGGGGATGAGGCGAGCCAGTAGATGGGTCCCCAGGGCGCTGACCGGAAGGCACCGTCGCTGAAAGCAGACGGGGAGCGGCAGAACCCGTGCGACGACAGAGGCGCAGCTGATTGAGATGCCGACGCACCTCACCAGAGGCCCCCAAAACCAGATACATAGCGCGGCCGAGGCAGCGAAGAATGCGCCCTGCGAACCAACGCCGTGAACCGCGATAGTTGCGATAGTATACAACGTCGCCTGGAGCAAAAGCAGGTGTCTGCCGCTGCACAGGAACCTGATGTGGCGGATGTAGCAAAGACATCAAGGTTCGATGAGGGCGACCATGAAGCAACTCAGCCGGCGGGCGACCATCGCGGGGCTGAGAGCGATACGAGGACAAAAAGAGCAATAACGCGTCCTCCCGCGAATGCGACTCTTTCAACTTCAACATCTGTGACGTGAAAGTCCGGACCAATCGTTCAGCGGCACCGTTTGACTGAGGCGAAAACGGCGCGGATGTCAGACGTTCAATACCATTGGCCTTGCAGAATGACTGAAATTCTGCGGACATGAATTGTGGGCCATGGTCGGAAACAATAGTCTGTGGAAGACCTTCATCGCAAAAGATAGCGGACAACGCGTGGATGGTGGCAGAAGACGTCGTGGAAGACATCCGGACAACAAAAGGAAAATTACTGAATGAATCGACCAGAACCAACCATCGAGCATTCCAGAATGGACCAGCAAAATCGATGTGTAAGCGTTGCCAAGGGGAAGTGGCTTTCGGCCATGCAAAGAATTTCCGCGGTGATGCGGATTGTTGTTCGGCACACGCCATTCAAGAAGAGCACATATTCGTAATCGCAGCATCGATTCCGAACCAAGTACAGTGCTGACGAGCAAGTTGTTTCGTTCGCACTAATCCCCAATGTCCTTGGTGGAGCAGCCGTAAGACAGAGGACTGTAACGAACGTGGAACCACGACCCTGGACTGACCATTATCAGAACGCAACAGCAAAACACCACGTCGTTCAAAAAGTCTCGCCTTGTGAGCAAAAAATCGGCGAACCAACGGATCCCCGATCCGTGACTTTGACAAGGGCCATTGCGTAGCAACAAAACGCAGAACGGTAGCAAGGACAGGATCAGCAGCTGTGGCTGTAGCTACACGACGAACTGTGGCTGTAGCTACACGACGAAAATCAATCGGAAACGATTCGACCACGTCATCGGTTTCCGAATCAATGAACATGCAAGCAAGTTCGGAGGAATCGAACGCTCTATCCTCAGCAACAGGCAAACGGGACAACGCATCGGCGTTTCCGCGCTTAGCAGTGGACCGATACAAGATATCGTAGCGGTACTGCGAGAGGAAAACAGACCAGCGAATGAATTTCTGCGCTGTACGTGGAGGTACAGGCTTGGACGGATGAAAAAGCGATGTCAAAGGTTTGTGGTCTGTGATGATGGTAAAGTGACGACCATACAAGATATCATGAAACTTTGTAACACCAAGGACGAGAGCCAAAGCTTCTTTCTCGATCTGTGAATAATTTCTTTGCGCTGACGAGAGCAATTTGGACGCAAAGGCAATAGGGCGATTATGCGAGCCATCATTGTGCTCAAGCACAGCACCGATCCCGAAATCCGATGCATCTACCATCAACAAAAGGGGCTTCTGGGGATCGAATGGCGTAAGGCAAGTATTGGAAAGCAACGCCGATTTCAACTGATGAAAGGCGCTTTCGCATTCCGTCGTCCAGACGAACGGAACACCTATACGGCGTAAGCGATGAAGTGGAGCTGAAATGGAAGACGCATGGGGGATATATCTATGGTAATAATTTATTTTACCCAGCACAATCTGTAGCTGCTTCAAAGTCTGCGGCAAAGGCAAGTCTTGTATGGCACGGAGGTGCTCTGGACTGGGATGTATGCCTTGGGCAGTGAGTACATATCCCATCCTCGTCGCCATGTGTAGCCTTGGCAGAAGAGCCAACACCGTGTTACTAGAGAAGGCCGAAATGCACGCGTGCAAACTCACGCAGACTGGCGTGAGGTCTGGAACAGTTAACGGAAATTATAGTAGCAAATAAAGTACGTAGTTGAAGTAATACTTAACTTTATTCCATAATTGGTGTACATCGGTCAGATGGTTTATGCTTCATCAGATACATAGCAAAGGATAAATGGCGCCTTGCTAGGTCGTAGCAAATGACGTAGCTGAAGGCTATGCTAACTATCGTCTCGGCAAATGAGAGCGTATTTGTCAGTGATCCATCTCTGGCTAAGTCGGCTGTACAACTGGGGGCGAGTGCTAGTACGTCTCTCTAGACCTGCCGTGTGGTGGCGCTCGGTCTGCCATCACTGACAGTGGCTACACGCGGGTCCGTCGTATACTAGCGGACTGCGGCCGATTTAAAAGGTACCACCTAACAAGTGTGGTGTCTGGCGGTGACACCACAAAAACATTCATATTTCTTTACGTACTACACGAATATGTAATAAACATTGGGATTCCTATTAAAAAAAAATCGCAGTTGATATCCGTTTGACCTATGGGAGCGCCATCTAGTGGGCCAATCATAGCGCCATCTGGTTTCCCCCTTCAAGCTAAACAAGTTTCGTTCTTTGTAGTTTTTTCGTTTGACGCTTACTTTGTGAGATATTTGGCCCGGTCACGATCAATGGACCACCCTGTATATAGTACAATTATTCACACGACAGTGGTATGAATTTACAAAAGCGCATTATTCAAATACGGTACTTGTTTGTAGCAAGGAATACGAAATTAAATTACAGCTGTTTAAATACAACGCAATGAGTAGAAGAAAAATGACATTCGGAACAATTAGAAAACACGTGTCATCGTGTCTCACATTGCAAAACGAGTTTAAAAGTAACAATAACTGATATTGTTAACTAATCATCTGCTCTCACACACAATTGAACACTTTGGCTGGTGATTATCGTGCCACTACATTGAGGTCACTAATGTTGGCAGAGCTCGGCAGAAATCTGTAACAGAGAACTGCCGACACGGGGGCTACATTTAGCGATCAGTATTTGCGGGTCGGCTGCCGACTTATCCTGCTGTTGCTGTAGCTAGTCCATTGAGGTCTCGTAGCATATTAGCTTGTGCCAGTTACCAATGAATAGTAATACCGGTAGATACGTTCGACAAGAGGTGCCGCTCCTGAATGACAGTATCGGCTCTTGAGTAAAACAGTTCGACAAACACTGTCAAATGGTTCAAATGGCTCTGAGCACTATGGGACTTAACATCTATGGTCATCAGTCCCCTAGAACTTAGAACTACTTAAACCTAACTAACCTAAGGACAGCACACAATACCCAGTGATCACGAGGCAAAGAAAATCCCTGACCCCGCCGGGAATCGAACCCGGGCGTGGGAAGCGAGAACGCTACCGCACGACCACGAGCTGCGGACCGACAAACACTGTCCTGCAGCGTGCAGTGCAGTGACGTTCATTTTGCTTCAATAGGTAACGCGTGCTGCCTGTAGCGCCGTCAGCTGTCGCTGCCGGCCAGCGCACAGTAATCCTGGCGAACAGGTGGCGTCAAACGTGGCCTCACGTGTCACTCGCTGAAGCCAGGTGAAAGCGTGGCCCCGTCTCTGGGGGCTTCCTGGTCTGCATCCGCCCGTCCCGTGTGTGGCGCCGTGTCGTGTCGCGTGGCGTGGCGGGCTGCGGTATCACGCTTCAGCTCGCGGCCCCCCTGTCCGGCGGCTTGCTGACCGATCCGGCCGCAGAGGACCGGCTCGACGGCTCACGGCCCGACACAGTGCGGAGTATTTCGCCCGCGCTGTCACGCCGCCGACCGCAGAGGACCCCAGCGGCTATCTGCGGCCAGCATACCAGTATTTATGTCGGGCACCCCGGCGCCTAGCGTGCCCGGCTGTCACACCCGTGACAGCAGAGGGTTCCAGTCCCGAATGTCTGAACCAACCACTCTGCACGACAGCCACCGCTGACACAATCCGCGAAGTTCGCATCCTTCACAACACGATCATACTTGTCAGTAGTCCGCTGGGCTACTGCATTACCTGTCGAAACTTTTATAAAATGCTGTTACTTCGACTGAGCGCCTAAAATATCTCTACATATTTACAGAAGTCATTATATGTACACAGGGTGGTTCATTGATCGTGACCAGGCCAAATATCTCACGAAATAAACGTCAAACGAAATAACTAAAAAGAACGAAACTTGTCTAGCTTGAAGGGGGAAACCAGATGGCGCTACGGCTGGGCCGCTAGATGGCGCTGCCATAGGTCAAACGGATATAAACTGTTTTTTTTTAATAGGAACCCCCATTTTCATTACATACTTGTGTAGTACATAAAGAAATATGAATGTTTTAGTTGGACCACTTTTTTGGTTTTGTGATAGATGGCGCTGTAATAGTCACAAACGTATAACTGCGTGGTATCACACAACATTCCGCCAGTGCGGACGGTATTTGCTTCGTGTTACATTACCCGTGTTAAAATGGATCGTTTACCAATTGCAGAAGAGGTCGATATCGTGTTGATGTATGGCTATTGTGCATGATACCACGTACTTATACGTCTGTGAGTATTACAAAAAATGGTTCAAATGGCTCTGAGCACTATGGGACTCAACTGCTGTGGTCATAAGTCCCCTAGAACTTAGAACTACTTAATCCTAACTAACCTAAGGACATCACACAACACCCAGCCATCACGAGGCAGAGAAAATCCCTGACCCCGCCGGGAATCGAACCCGGGAACCCGGGCGTGGGAAGCGAGAACGCTACCGCACGACCACGAGATGCGGGCTGTGAGTATTACAGTGCCATATATCACATAGAGAAAAAGTAGTCCAACTAAAACATTCACATTTATTTACGTACATCACGAATATGTATTAGAAAATGGGGGTTCCCATTTTAAAAAACGCAATTGATATCCGTTTGACCTATGGCAGTGTCATCTAGCGGGCCAACCATACCGCCATCTGGTTTCTACCTTCAAGCTAGACGAGTTTCGTTCTTTATAGTTTTTTCGTTTGATGCTTATTTCGTGAGATATTTGGCCCGGTCACTATCAATGCACCACCCTGTATAGTTAGATTCCACGACTTCTCTTAAGCCACAGCATCAATTTCAACACACTTGGTATGCAGAAACTTATTATCTGGAAAAAAAGCACTCTGTGGGTAGGAATGGTAGCGGTTGAAATGAAAAAGTTATTGCAATCATAAACCAAGGAACTTATAGAGGAGCTTCAACCAGACTTATTCATTATTTATATTCTTTACATGAAAATACCGTGGGTGGCTGAGGAACTGTTACATTTTGTTACGTCGTAAATGGTCCGTCATTAGTTCCGATTCCATACATGCCACGGTCACTAGGGTAATTGGTTACAGCTCTGGTGATGTTTGACCACTTGTGGGCGGGGTGGGTGCGAAAGGGTTTAGTTCAAATATAGTGACTCCTTAGCATGTTTCTGTAATCTCTCACGCAATTTCTACCAAGCAAGGCGCACATGTCCCTCGCTATCTCGAAAACAATTTCTGTGGTTAGCACCCCCACGGCTGTGGGTGTGGGTGAACAGGTGTCACATAGGAGCACAGCTCAGTATCACCTGAAACAATTTCGGCTAATTTCCTATATACCCACTCGAGATATTGTTCGTATACAAATACTATAGGAGTGTAAAAGCAGGAGTTGGAGTGAGTATGACAAGTTTTTACAAACATACTTTATGGGAGATGAAGAATTGCATATACACAACAGAAGTAGTCCTGCAACAAGAGTAAAGGCAGAAGTAAGTATTCAGCTTTTAACAACTTTTCACCAACACAACGAACTCATTTGTTTTTCGAATATTGTTTGTTAGTTGAAATAAATGTTGAGTTAAAAAGTCGTCGACATTTAATTAAAGTCCAGATTTTTGCGTGAAACAAAACTTTTTGAAAAAGAAGAATTTGAGTGAATGTGAAGAAATGAGATGAAACACACAATCCTTTACAAAACTACAAGTGCTTGTTACATTTCACACCAAAATAATAGAACCATTTACCATTTTCCCTGACTTTTTGCATACGCCTTTCGCAGGCAAACTTACAATCTTCCCCAAGATTAAGATGAAACACCAGTATGCGAACGAATACGCGACCAGTATGATAGTTCAGAACATTTACTGTACTCTGCGAAAACTGTAATTTATTATCTGGGCATACTACAAAAATGAAGGCGTTTTTGGCAGTCTTTGTCTTGTTTTGTGTCGACATCATTTTCTCAGTGGTCGGCTAAGGAAAACGTTTAAAACGGAAGGAAAGTAGCAATATTAGTATTTAACATTCTGCTCATGTAGAGGTCATTTGAATGAGCACAACCATCTTGAGTAAGGAAGAGATTCCTAAATTCGCGTAAACATCTTAAGGAAACCACAGCATATCTTAATTTTCAAAGAGGGAATTAATATACTTTTAGCGAATGCAAGTTAATTATCTTGGCATGTGTTCCACCTCATTCGACGTAACACTAATACCGCTTAGTTGTTTATGTAGTCACTCCATCATTTCGTAATATCTGCACACTTTCTTAATTCGCTTCTGTATCTTAGAAATAACTTTTTTTTGCTACTGAAATTGGCATGAGTATCACAGAGGTATTCTGATTCGATTACTCTATACGTAATTTTAATGTGTTTCCAGCCCACTAAATCTATCTTATTTCCGAAGTTCTACTTGTAGGATACAGTACTTATCGATTCCTCTGAAATATTTATCTTTTTTATTCTTAATTTCTACTTTTCTACTTGCTTCTTTATATTCCATATTCCTATGTGCTTAATATTGCATGAAGATATTCGTTTTTTTTTTCTTTTTTTTTTCAACTCCATCTTTTCCCAACGCCAATTCGAAAGCAATGCTTTCTCATTACCGACGATTTACTTTAATTACTGCCTTACATTGTTGAATATTTACATCGCTAGAATGTGATTTTCGTTTCGTTGGTCATCTCTGTTGCTCATTGCAATCGATAGCTTACTTTATTTTCGTTCTCCTTTTGTTATCTTTCCTTTGTTTTCATCTTTCCTTTATTTCATTATTCCAGGTGGTTCTTTACATGTAAATAAGTTTGTCTTCTTTAAAAATGTGTATCAAATTTGATCCTAATCTCGATGCATTTGTTTTATTATTAGTCATTTCACTTCCTTGTCTTTCCTAGTATTCACTTGAATATTAACGTCTGACCTGTACTAAGAATTCGCTTCCTGTAAGAGTTACTAAACGGTCACATGAAGCTAAAAAATAATCTTCCACACTGTTTTATATTCGGGCAATGCATTCCGATTTCACTGTTACACCTTTTCAATTTCGTCGAGCTTTAGTTTGATCATGTTTCCGTGAAAAAAACTGAGACACCTCTATCAAACATAGGCAGTTTCTGTGGAAACAATAGTCGGATTTAATATTTCGTCAGCACGATTTACTGGACGTGTTCTAAGAATTGATAGGTTTAAAAAGATAAAACATACGTAACCTGATATTTTACAATACAATTAGTCAACATTTTAGCCGAGATTCACTTCTTAGGAAAAATTCCTATCAATGCGAATTACAAAAGAGTACCTAATCATAAATGTTTCCATTTTACTTCCATAAAAGATAATGACGGAAATAAGGAAAGTTCAATATTTTCTCCTCACAGTTTCGCTGGAACATTCTAACGTTTCTCAGAAGGATACACATATAACAAAACTCTCAGATAATTAATCCTTGGCTAGTTTCTAAAATCTGTGGGCTAAGATGGCAAGATTCGTTTCTGAAAATCTGTATTCACCATAGTTGCAGTGTTCTGTATACGTAAGGGGTGAGTATTGTGTTTATAGTTATATCACAGTCTAATATTTTAATCTGACTGAAAAGCGTAGCATCTGGAGATATAAAATGCTTTTTTATTATTTTGGGTCATCAGTCTTGTGACTGGTCAAATGAGGCCCACCACGAATTCCTCTCCTTTGACAACTTTTTCATCTCAGAGTAGCACTAGAAATCTATATCCTCAATTATTTGCTGGATGTGTCCAACCTCTGTCTCCCACTAACATTTTTGCCCTCTACAGCTCCCTCTAGAACCACGCAAGTCATTTCCTCATGTCCTATTATTCTATCCCTTTTCCTTAAGAAGATTTTTCAAATATCCCTTTTCTGTATGATTCTGCGCAGTACCTCCTCATTCGTTACCTTACGATTTTCAGTATTAGCCTGTAGTAGCACATCCCAAATGCTTCGGTTCCTTCTGTTCCCGTTTTTCCACAGTCCGTGTTTCGCTACCATACAATGCTCTGCTCCAGCCATACATTCTCAACAGTTTCCTTCTCAAACTGAGATCTGTGTTTGATACTAATAGACTTCTCTTGGTCAGGAATGCCCTTTCTGGCACTACTAAACTGATTTTGATATCCTTGCTCCGTCCATCATTGGTTCGTTTGCTTCCTAGGTAACATAATTTCTTAACTTCATCTGCTTCGTGACCATCAATCTTAACATTAAGTTTATCGCTGTTCTCATTAATGTTATTTCTCTTTACGTTATTCTTTCTTCGATTTACTGTCAATCCATAACCCGTATTTATTAGACTGTTCAGCCCTTCCTGAAAATCATGTCATTCATCTTCAGTATCAATCAGAATAGAAATGTCATCTGTGAGTAGTATAATTGACATCCTTTCACCTTGAATTTTAATTCCACTCTTAAACCTTTCTTTTATTTCCATGATTGCTTCTTGGTTGCAGAAATTGAAAAGCAAGGGGGGGGGGGGGGGAGAAAGAAAACATCTCTGTCTTACACCCTTTCAAGCCGAGCGCTTCATTCTTGGTTATTCATTCTTATTACTCCCTCTTGGCTCTTATAACCCATTTCTCCCTATGCGTTACTCCAGTTTTTCTTAGAATATATATATATATATTAAGCAGTGATAAGCAGGAGACAGGCAAGGAAGAGATGTGAGCAGAGAAAGAAAAGGAAAGCAGGAGGCGCATTAGTCATGCTGATTATTAGGAAATGTCAGTTTAATAAATACTCAGAAGAATTTCAGGGTAATGGGACTTGAATATTATATATGGACAAAGTATCTACTAAAAGTATAGAAGTAGAGAAGTAGAGAAGGACTCTAAGAATAAATGGAGAAGTAAAAAGTCAATGCAAAGTGTAAAATAGTTTTTTTTTAATTTTTTATAGAGAATACTAAATTATAGTATATATAGCAATGTATACTACAGTAATGAAACATGAGGCCTAATCAGAAAGTAAAGAGGGGCATACCAAACATTCACTAAGTATAAAAGGCAGGCGTACCTACATAGGGATAGGACCACCTGTGGCCTAAAAAATTGGAATGTTTTATAAAGATACGTACCTACCAGAATGGAAAGAGAAAGTGATTTACTGATTTGCTCTCATAAGGCCAACCCACAAGCAAGGTATAGGTACTGATCCTAGGAGAAAACGACAGTATCGTGACAAAAGTCACAAATTTCATAGGGATTATTCTGGAAAGTTCGAATTCTATGCACAACTAGCATTGTTACGTTTCATGTAGGTTTACGAGTGTCAAAAACAATACTTCCATTTTGCCTAGAGTTCCTCCAAACTACAAAAAATAGTAGAAATAGTATATACTAAAGTAGTACAAAAGTGTGGGAACGGAAAGTAGATTACTCATGTGTCATGAACACCTGAAGGTTACGACTGAAAATAAGTAAAGATTCCATACAATTTCTAAATACTAGGGAAGCTGACTAAACCACGAATAAATGCTCATGTCTTGATATCAGTGTTAATTAAGAAGAGAATAATGAAACGCTCAGCTTCTAGAGGAAAATAGAGATTGCTGTTGAAGTGAAAGATGTATGTATAAACATGTACAAGAAAAGTATAATACTATAATATGAAATTTTGTTGAGTGATATTATTTACATATTGATTGTTTATACAATATCGTATGTCCGATATGTGAAGGGGGGGGGGGAGGTATATGTAATGTTTCAAGAATTTCTGCGTAAATTCTAGAACCACTCAGCCTTCTACCGTCTCGAACACACGATATTATAGATGTGAGTGTGCGATGATAGAATCATATCTACTGTGCGTCACATGTCTGTGTGTGCAGGTCGGGCGATCCATGGAAGTTTTAGTAAATGCGTACGGAAGAACGACGGAGTTTCTTTGTTATTCTGTGATAATGGTGTCAGTGACCATGGTTATAATAACGAGAACAGTTGAGAAGATACTTTTGAAACACTCTTGTCTTAGCCTTGTTGAAGGAAAGACGTGTATCCTGAATCATGTTGATAATGGACAGAGTATTTAAGCCACCTTTCTCTTACATGTAAATTATTTTGTTTCTGACGTTTGGAGAAACGAGAGACTTACTAAACAGTATATATTTAAGTAAAGAGTGGTATTTGCAAAATGTCTGAAGTTCAAATATACGTCGTTAGTTGAAGCAAATGAAACTTTTTATGTGTACTTATTTTTATAACTAGAAAGAGTCTTAAGAGACTTAGTAGCATACTTCGGAGGAGAAGTGAAAGAGAGTTTGCAGCAACACGCTAGCCAGCAAGGAAGGTCGGCCTAGCATCTCAGGTAAGTCATGTCGTAAAATAAGTGGAAGATTGGGTATCTGCCTCACACTTAGACTGTCATCCAAAACCGTTACAGTACCAATATTTTTCTTCCAACTACTGTCATTGCCCGTTTTCGAGATGTCCACTCCTCATCAACTATATTGCCTTCTGATCTGTTTCTTTTTGCTGTATCCATAGCCTTAGAGAGCTTTAAGCGTATTTTGTCATCACTTAGTACTTCTTTATCCCACTTCTTTGCATGTTCATTCTTCCTAGTTAATCTCTTGAACTTTAGCCTATTCTTCATCACTACTACATTAAGATCTAAGTCTTTATCTCCTCTTGGGTACACCTTACAATGCAGCATCTGATTTCTGAATCTGTCTTACCTGAAATCTTCTCGTATCACCTACTTTTTTCCAAGTATACCTCTTTCTCTTCTAATTCCTGAACGGAGTATTTGCTATTACTAGCTTAAATTTATTACAGAACTTAATTAGTCTTTCTCTTCTCTCATTCCTTCTACCAAGCCCATTTTCTCTGTTATCCTTCCTTTCTGCTCCTTCCCCTGCAACTGCATTCCAGTCCGCCATGACTATTAGATTTTAATCTTCCTCTACGTACTGTATTAACCATTAATAGCCAGTCAGAGTGGCTGAGCGGTTCTAGGCGCTTCAGCCTGGAATCGCGCCACCGCTACCGTCGCCGATTCGAATCCTGCCTCGGGTAGGATGTGTGTGATGTCCTTAGGTTAATGTGGTTTAAGTAGTTCTACGTTCTAGGAGACTGATGACTTCATATGTTAAGTCCCATAGTGCTCAGAGCCATTTGAACCATTTTGAACCATTTAATATCCTTATATACTTTATCTCTCCGTCTTTAGCTGGCGACGTCGGCATATTTATCTGAACTACCGCTGTCGGTGTTGGTTTGCTGTCGATTATGCCAATACCAACACTGTTCTGAACTGTAATACAGTCTTTGCCCTGCCTTTCAATTCATAACGAATCCACTCGCGTTATTAAATTTTCTGCTGCTGTTGAGATAATCCTATACTGATTTGACCAGAAATCCTTGTCTCTTTTCCATTTCCCTTCACTGACCCTTACTACATCTAGATTAAGCCAGTGTATTTCCCTTTTCTGATTTTCTAGCTTCCCTACCACAGTCAAGCGTCTGACATTCCATGCCCCGACTCATACAATGTTATTCTTTCATTGATTACTCGGTCTTTTTCTCATGATCACCTCCTCCTTGGCAGTTCCTTTCCAGAGTTCCGAATGGGGAATTATTAAGGAATTTTTCGCCAATGGAGTGACAATCACGACACTTTTTCATTTTCAGGCCACATATCTTGTGGATAAAATTTATGTGACTTTAATGCAGTGGTTCCCATTGCCTTCTGCATCGTCATGCCGTAGATTATTGCTGTTTCTTCCGCCCTTAGGGACGGTTTCCCACCCCAAGGACAAGAGAGTACCTTCATCCTCTGTTCGCTCCTCCGCCTTTTTTTGACAAGGTCTTTGCCAGAGTGATGGTGCCTTCTTTGGCTGGAAGTGTTTGGCCGCCAATGCCGATTATTAATCAAAATTGAAGAAGGACGGAGGACGTTTTGATTATATCAAAGACGCTACCACAAGTGCACACTAAAAGACGCTAATCCTAGACCACAGGTGAAACTTAGATAATATCATAATATATTTGGCGAACTATCTTGCTATAAAAAGAGTAGAATAACTGCATAAAACCATTTAGAAAAAGTTGTCGTTTGATTGCAGATACAATGTTTTACTGCACTTGGAGCTGCTATAACGGGGTATATCTTGGACAAAAGAGTAATAAAATACATCACCCTAGTCTAGGGCGCTGCAGTCATGGATTGAGCGGCTGGTCCCGACGGAGGTTCGAGTCCTCCCTCGGGCATGGGTATGTGTGTTTGTCCTTAGGATTATCTGGGTTAAGTAGTGTGTAAGGTTAGGGATTGATGACTTTATCAGTTAAGCCCCATAAGATTTCACAAACTTTTTTTTTTAACACCACGCTAACTAGCATTTATTACCGGCAGAAGAATGCCTGACTCAGTAAATATTTTATCTCAGACAACAGAAGCATACAAGTTAAGAGGTGAATAAAGGCCTCGGGTGCAGAGATAATCACTGTTTCCCCACCTTTACCTCGCAAAGAAACATGAACAATAATCATATCGTGGGCATTCTACTTAAATAAAAATTGCTCCTAGTCATGAAATTAGCTATCGGCAGGTACCTAAAGCGATTTCACCGAATGTATTGATGATCAATGGATTCATTAGCGTCAGGGTCAAGTGTTACAAGCCTATTGGTCAACTATTGAAAGTGCGGCACGTCTGTCTATGGTGTAGTTCGACCTATGCCATTTATTTCAATGTCGGCACGAAGGATACACGAGGTCCATCATACGATGATAAAGCTGTGGAGAACCAACAAGTTTCATATAACCTATTTGTGCTTTTGTTTGTATTAAAAGCGTTATAACACGTTTGTACTTGCTAAAGGGAATCTATTCACCGTGAAATCATTACAGGTGAAGCATTGTAGAATAAGCACAAACAATGGACAGTCGAAGGTTTCCCGCGGAACACATTCGGCGGACAATAAATGAAAGCGAAAATACAATTTTCGATACTTTACGGTTGCTGCTGCACATGCGGTGGTGCAATAACATATATCCTTCCCCGTTTCAATTCCGTTTGTTTTACTTTATTTGTTTTATCTGTTTTATTTGTGCACACCGCAGCTGTAACGGGAAATAACCGAAATAGAAAAAACAGACAGAATACAGTATGACGCACCTCCTGCTACAATATCAAATTGGCAGTAACTTCGGTCATAACAGACAGAGGCTGTCAAATAATAAGAACTTTACCATTTTCGTCTAGGGGTCCATTATTTTACTTTATATTCAACTGCACATAGTGAACTGATTAAGTATTACTGATGCCACAAATTAATGAGGGAATGAAGAACAAGCAACAGTTCATTTTTCCTAACCGTTTACAATGTATAGTATGAAAGCTCTTGGTTGTTAGGAATGTAACTTCAGAACACCAGCGAGCCGCAAATTACACATAAAGCACTTTTTAACTCAAAAGTACCTACTACTTGTTTTGCATTTAAGAGTTCAGAGCGCTCCTAAAAGCATGTAGTCATTTATGGAAGCACAACATGGAGAAATGTATTCGAAATATACGCCGACCGCTAATCACCCACCATTCGCCAAAGTTTGGCCTTGATCACAAAAGGAACAATACCTTCCGCCAATCCCGGCCGCATCCAAAACCAAATACAAAACCAATGAAATAGCATTTTTCGTTTGTCATGTAGGGTGAGTAGTTAGAGAACATCATCTGCTAGAAAATGTGTAACAAAAATCCGAATATTTATCTAAGTTGTGAATTTTAGAAGTGTATTTGTAAGTTAACCTTGAGAGTGCGGTGCTCTCTCGCAATTGTTTTCTACTGTTTTATCCTTTAATTGCAAGACACTAGTGCCATCTTGCAAATTGGATCTTAATTTTGTGATGAAAGTGTAGTACCTTGTGATAATGAGACAGGGATTGTGCATGGCAATGGGCACATCTTAAGCATACATGAGTAGTAGGTACTGGGGCTCCTACCCCAATTTTGATATCAAATTCATATGCAGATTAATTAAATTGATCAGTTAGTTAAGCCCACCCCACCTCTCCATTAGTTAACGCCATCCCACCTCCACACACCCAGCCCCAATTCCGAATGACATGCAACTTCGAATTTTCGCTGTAAAATTCAAATTTCAATTCGGAAGACGTAATATTACTCGAATCTGTTGACGGAATTTTTTTATAAACCGGAAATAGGTGATAGAAATAAAGGAAATAGATGAATCATGCTCTGCAGTGGACATCATTTGCATTCCACAGGACAGGGTGCTCTTGTTTAACTTCCGATTGTTTTGTATACGGCGGTCACGAAGTCATTAAGAAGCTCCGCGGTGTGATGCCAGGTGCGGATGCCCTAGTGTGTCTGACTCGACCCCTTCAAGGCATATGGCTGCTTCCACGTCGCATTACCTTCGGTGCTCTGTCCGTCTGGCACCAGACTACATTCATGACAGCTGCCACCGATGCCTCGCCTCGCTTGTCATTGCGAGACCGCCTACCCCCGTCTCCATCTCTACTACAGCACGGTGACCATCTGCACTGACCCACCTCTGCAATCCACACTATCAGCCCCACAGCTTTTGACATCCATGCCACTGGGGATGGTAGCCAGCAGTTGGGAGCTGGCAGACTTTTCTGAGAATGTCGAAATTCTCGCACCACTTTACATTTTCGAACCCTTTTTCCAATAGACAAATCCTATGAACTGTTTCGATTTTTTCTTAGTCTTGCTCCCATTATATACCACAATGTGGAATTGCCTCTCTGGTGCCATTACTTTTCATAAATCCCAACTGATCTTCCCCTAACGCTGCCTCAGTTTTATTTTCCATTCTTCTGTATATTATTCTGTCCGCCCCCATTAGCTGAGTGGTTAGAGCGGTGGCATGCCACGCCAAGGGGCCAGGGTTCGATTCCTGGCAGCAGAATTTCTCCGCTCAGGGACTGGGTGTTGTATTGTCCTCATCATCGTTTCATCCCCGTCTCCGACATGCAAGTCGCCCAATGTGACGGTGAATGCAGTAAGTACTTGCTCTCGGCGGCCGAACTTCCCCGAATGGAGGAATTCTCGCCCACAATGCCATATGCTCATTTCCATTTTGGTATATTATTCTGCTGCCATGTCTTCTGAAATTATGGAGGTGGCTGCAGTCCATTGCTAAATCACGTCACTACCAGCCACACCCCATTTTCATCGTTAGTAGTCCAACAGCCTTCCAGCCTCTATACTTCTCTCGGACTCTACGGCCCCTATTCGTCTGGTCCCACGTCATTTTAACTTGACGAGTTTATCTATACTGTCTTGCTCCGTCACGCTGCCACTCTGACGGCGATTCTGGTTGCAGGTTATGCAACAAATAGTAACTAAGAACACTTCGTCACCTCTTCGGATAAGTCACGACGAAGCAAGTGCCCCATACCAAGGCTCCAGTCCTGCGGAAAACTCTGTCCACCCCACTCCATGCCCCCCGTGTAGCTTCCAAGATGCTCGTGATGTGGCTGATTCCGCTCCAGCCTTCAGACTGACTTTCAGTCTACCAGAATGACACTTCATGCCTGACTGTGGCACTGCCCACGCCACGTTGTAAAGTGCCTGTATTAGAAGGACTGTCATTAGTTGTAATCTATGCCAGAGAGAGCTTCGTTCCTTAGCACATGGGAGGAGGTGATTTCTTTGGGCTATCAGAAGTAATGATTTACAGATAAATGACGTCACCTTTCTGCCTTTCTTCTTGGCAGGCACGCGTTTTATTTCAAGCTGTGCTGTTGCCTTTAATATTATGGAGACTTACTTTCGGGATGCCGTTCTCTCCATCTCAGGGAATGCTGAATGGGGAATCGACAGCACATCAACACCGACAACAACAGTTCAGGTATACATGCCAACGTCGCAAGCAGAACATGAAGCAATAGGGAGAATATATGAGGATACTGAACATGTAAAAAAGTAAATACAGGGAGATAAAAATGTAATAGTTATGAAGGACTGGAATGCGGATTGTACAGGAAGCAGTAGAAGAAACGGTTGCGAGATGATATGGGCTCCGTAGTAGGAATGAGAGAGTGGAAAGACTAATTAAGTTCGGCAATACATTTTTGCTAGTAATAGTGAACATTCTGTTCAAGAATGACAAGAGGAGAAGCTGTACTTGGAAACTACAGGGAGATATGGGAAGATTGCAATAACATTATATCGTCGCCAATCAGAAACTCCGAATTCAGATTCGGATTGAAGGCGTACCAGGAACATATACGTATCAGATCGCAATTCAGTAGCGGTGAAGAGTAGACTGAAGTTTAAGAGAGTAATCAGCAAGAATCGTTCGACAAATAAATGGGATACGGGAGCTCTAAACTATTGAGGGAGACGCTTGAAGCTCTCTGAGGCTGCACGAAAAATGTGAAGGAAAAGAAAAGTAAATCACTGTCGAAAGGACAGAATATAGAAAAGTGAAAACACCCTGCGGTGAAATTAAAAGGAAGGGCAGTGCTAAGGAAATTCCACTGTTAAATACTAAGGAGAAACCAGACAGATGGAAAGAGTACATTGAGGGCCTCTATGAGGGTAAGTACTTATCTGATGACGCTATAGAGGAAGATACAGAACTCGACATGGAAGAGATAGGGGATCCAGTATTAGAATCAGAATTTAAATGAGCTTTGCAGGACTTCAGATGAAATAAATCCGAAGGGATAGATAACATCCCAACAAAATTTCTAAAATCATTGGGGGAAGTGGCATCAAAACGACAATTCACGTTGGTGTGTAGAATGTATGAGACCGGCGACAAAGCATCTGACTTTCGGAAAAGCATCATCCACACAATAAAATCCAAGGACGATAAGAGCTGACAAGTGCAATAAGTATCGCACAGTCAGCTTAACAGCTAATGCATCCAAGCTGCTGACAAAATAATATATGGAAGAATTGAAAAGAAAACTGAGGATGCGCTAAATGACGATCAGTTTGGCTTTAGAAAAGCTGAAGGCGCGATAGAGGCAATTCTGACGTTGCGTTTAAAAATGGAAGTAAGACGAAAGAATAATCAAGACATGTTCATAGCATTTGTTGACCTGGAAAAAGGGTTCGACAATGTAAAACGGTGCAAGGTGTTCGAAATACTGAAGAAGTGGGCCTAAGCTATAAGGAGAGACGGGTAATATACAATATGTACAACAGCCAAAAGGGAATAATAAGAGTAGACGACCAAGAACGAAGAGCACGTATTAAAAAGGATGTAAGACAAAGATGTAGCCTTTCTCCACTACTGTTCAATCTGTACATCGATGAAGCAATGATGGAAATAAAAGTTCAGCAGTGGAATTAAAATTCTGGGTGAAAGGATATCAATCATATGATTCGATGATGACATTGCTATCCTGAGTGAAAATGAAGAAGAATTAAATTATCTGCTGAAACGAATGAACAGTCTACTGAGCACAGAGTATGGACTGAGAGTAAATAGAAGAAAGACGAAGGTGATGAGAAGTAGTAGAAATGAGAACGGCGAGAAACTAAACATCAGGATTGATGGTCACGAAGTAGATGAATTTTAAGGAATTCTGCTACCTAGGCAGTAAAGTAACCAATGACCGACGGAGCAAGGAGGACTTCGAAAGCAAACTAGCAATGGCAAAAATGGCATTCCTGCCCACGAGAAGTCTACTAATATCAAATATCAGCCTTAATTAGAAGAAGAAATTTCTGAGAATGTACGTCTGGAGTACAGCATTGTATGGTAGTGAAGCGTGGACTTTGGAAAAACCGGAACAGAAGAGAATCGAAGCATTTGAGATGTGGTGCTACAGCCGAATGTTGAAAATCACGTGGACTGATAAGCTATTTTATCTGTCCACCAAATTTTCAACATTCTCCTTTAGCAACACATTTCAAATGCTTTGATGCTCATCTGTTCCCGTTTTCCCACAGTCCATTTTTCACTACCATACAATGCTGTGCCCCAAACGTACACTCACAGACCTTCCTTCCTCAAATTAACTCTATATTTGATACTAGTATACTTCTATTGGCCAGAATTGTCCTCAGTGTTAGTTTTCTTTCGTTGTCCTCCATGTTCCTTCCGCCATAAGTTATGTTGCTGCCTAAAGAGCAGAATTCCTTAATTTCGTCTACTCCGTGCCTATCAACAATGAAGCTAAGTTTCTCGCTGTTCCCATTTCTGCTACTTCTCATTACTTTTTCTTTCTTCGATTTACTCTCATTTCATATTCTGCACACATTACAGTGTTCACTCCATTCAGCAAATCATGTAATTATTTCTCATTTTCACTCTGGCTAGCAATGTCATAAGCAAATGGAATCATTAATATCCTTTCACCTTGAATTTAAATCCCACTCCTTAAACATTCTTTTATTTCCGTCATTGCTACTTCGATGTACAAATTGAACGTCCCTGTCTTACACCCATTTCAATCAGAGAACCTCTTCTTAGTCGGCCATTTCATTATTTCCTCTTGGCTCTTGTACATATTGTATATTACCCGTCTGCCCATATAGCTTACACCTATTTTGCTGATAATTTCGAACATCTTGCACCATGGTACACTGTTGAACGCTTACTCCAAGGCGACAAATCCTGTCTACATATCTTGATTTTTGTTTAGTCGTTCTTCCATTACCAACCGCAACGTCGGAATTGCCTCTCTGGTACCTTTAACTTTTCTAAAGCCAAGCTGATCGTCATTCAACACATCCTCAATTTTCATATCCATTTTTTTGTATATTATTCCCGTCATCATTTAGGACGAATGAGCTGTTAAGTTGATTGTACGATAATTCTCGCACTTGTCATCTCTTGCAGTCCTCATAAATATGTGACTGATGTTCTTCCGAAAGTTAGACGGTACGTCGTGAGATTCATACATTCTAAACACAAACTTGAATAGTCGTTTTGTTGCTACTTCCCGCAATGATTTTACAAATTCTGTAGGATTGTTGTCTATCTGCCTTTGTTGGTCGTAAGTCATCGAAAGGTCTCTTAAATTCTGTTTCTAATTCTGTATCCCCTAGCTCTTTTAAATCGACACTTGTTTCTTCTCCTATCTCATAAGATAAATCTTTCCCTCATAGAGGTCTTCATTGCTCGCTTTCTGTATCTGCTCTTTCCTCTGCATTTAATAACTGAAATCCCTCTGCGCACTTTATTGTCACCAAAGGTTGTTTTGACTTCCCTAGATGCTATGTCAGTCCTTCTGACAATCATTATTTTTTAATTCTTCACATTTTTCATGCAGCTATTTCGTCTTAGGTTTCCTGCATTTCCTTTCTTTTAGTACTATCTCCTCTCATTGACCAAGTCACCATTATCACACAATAAAATGTATATCTCCACATGGTTTGAAATGCTTCCATTTTAAAATATCACCCTGCCATTGTTCCATTGTACAGACGAAAGCTACAACTTAAACCTCAGTCTCAGAAACTGAATAATAAATCTGAATTAAAGTATAATCTATTTCCTGTTCACAGCATTGGAGAATATTCATCCTTCTAGAATTAATGCATTGTTCGATGGACTATTAAGAATGATAGGTGGAATACAAAAGAACTTAAAATTATATAAAATGTCAGGAAATTCATGTTCCTGTTGTTAAATATGAACTAGGATATTCACTTGAACTAGAACAAGAAAGACTGACAAAATCCTAAAATTTTAATTTCTTTCCTTGAACTACAATCAAATGAAATTTCAGGATTGAATGGCAAAGATGAATTGAACTTCTTATTAATAAATACTATAATTCTCCTGAATCTGAAGTACCCTACTTTGTTTTATCTGCTTTCCTGATTAATTGGGAAAATAACCTGTTAAATGATACTTATTTTTCGATCATGTTAAATTATAAAACATCTATGTAAACAATGGAAGAAATGAGATTTTTCCGTATGAATTACAGAATCATGAAGCACAATTTTTTTTTAAATATTACAATGCTTTTAGAGATCCTGAAAGCAAAACGAAATTACATAACCATGTAAATTGAAATCTATCCTACTTTGTTTAAAATTATCTTATTTATGTAATAATAATCTCCAGAGGAACGAATGCTTTAACTACTGATAAAGCACAATGAAATTGTACAAATTTTTACTGAAAATGTTCCAAATGGCACAATTTCTTATAATTATGCATGGTAATAAATAATTAAGTTACTTTTTGAACATGGAGTTTAATTGAAAATTTTTAACTACATAAATGAACAAAAAATTAGGAAAAGTTATAGAAGTGTTGACATCAAGTTAACATTACTTTTGAATTATTTTCAAACAGACAGAGGAAATAATAACTGAAAACTTTCAATCTTAAAAACATATTGTTTTAAAATTTTTAAAATTTACAATTTCAAATTATTTAAAAGTCATATTATTTATCTACAAATAAATCAAAACAAAGTGGACAAGGATGGCAATGTTGAAAATCTAATAAGTGGACTTAAAAGTTATAGTTCTGTTGTGCAAATGTGTTCACTAAATAAGCAGAACTGAAAAAGAATTGAAACATTTCAAAAGCTGAATCTTTGATAATTGAATATCCAACAAGACTTATTACTTTTAGGTGATAAATGTAAAATTACTTTCCAGAACATTAAACTAAAATATTTTCAGCAGATGTAGATAAATTACAGAGAGTTATTGTATTAATTTTTATTTATTGGGGAAAAAACAAAATAAAGGCAAATCAGTTCATGTTATTGGACTTCATAAAATTTTTGCTATTTTATATATTTTAATTTTCGGTTTTTGTAGGTTAAATAGTAATTGCACAAAATTTTCTTAGTTAAATGAAAATTTAGTTTGCAGATATAGATAAAATTTTAAATGGGGGAAATTAAAACTAAATTTTGTTTTCAAATCTTAGAATTTTTAAAAACTATTATCTTTGCCCTAGAACTCTCATACATACACTACCAATGTTTCATACATATTTGCCATTGTTTGATATGATCATTAATATGGTATTTTTACATGTGTTGTATGTTCCTTGGAGTGTGTACAAAAGAACAAACAGTACACACACATACACAAACAAACATTTAATTCTAGAATGACCAATAATCTTTCCAGTGTGGATGCACACCAGGTTAAAAGTTTTAAGAGATTAAAGATATGTAGTAAATAATGACGATAACATGCAATGGGCACTTCATTAGCAGTGCCCATTGAGAAATTAGGTGTGATGGGATGTATGCTATCTGTGCAGGTGAGATTACCACTGTGTCCCAATAGCATAGTGGTCGATGTATCTGCCTAGTAAGTAGGTGACAATTGTTCAAATCCAAGTTCTGCACCAATTTTCAACTTTTCTCACTGACCTAAACCAATGTGCATTTGCTGCCAGTGTCTGCAATTCCTTGTCATTAATACAATAGTTAACAAGTAGTCAATGACAAGAGACAGATAAGTCAGTATTCAGGAACAGAAGGCCTCTGGTGGTGTGTGTTAGCTCTACAAGGTTAAATTTTCTCCAATACTGTGAACATTAAATAGACTATACTTTAATGTAGATTTATTATTCACATTCTAAGACTGAGGTTTTAAAAGTATCTTTCGTCTCTGCAATGATACAACAGGAGAATGATATTTTAAAAATGAAGCTTTTCAAACAAAGGGAGACATACATTTCATTGTGTGATAATGCTGACAAAATGATTATATTTAATGTTGTGCCAAATCAAATTTCATCTTTGGATCGACCTTGTTTCGAATCCTATTAACTTTCCAATTCAGAGCAGCCTTTGATTTGAGCTTATTTCTACCTATGAGACGACCACTCATCATTATCACTCATGATTGAATGGACATGAGACAATTCCATGACGACATAGATTCCTACCATTCATTATATGGCTCTGTAAGCAGTACCACCATTGTCAAAAACATCCTGCAATGGCGATTTGTGTAACTAAAAATCTCTTGATGTTTCACTTCCATGTTAAATGAAATTCTTGAGTAATAACATTTCAAAACTTTTACCACTATGAATGTGACGACCGGATAAATAGTGTCATTTCTCGAGACACTTTGTGGGGTGCTGGGTGGAATACTAGAATAAATGTTTTGTATTTATGCTGTTTGCCGTTCTCAACACTGGCTCTCTAACTACAATATTGGCAACCAGAAACTGATTAGCAAAACGTGAAGCCTTTATTAGAAGTCCTAGTGGCCACTTCATCTGAGAAATACATTTATAGCTACAGCTTATAGCTCAGAGGGATTAGAATATTGTCTGGGATTCATAATCAAAAACTATTTTCTCTAAAATGTTCACTATATTCTGAAAGTCACAGACCAAAAAGAATCCACACAATCCAATTACCAGAGCAGTTCAGAGACTAATACGCTGATGCCACTATACCTGTTCAAATTAAATATTTAAATGAATGTTCGCCATAATTTGATGATAATGTTCATCAAACACCACAAAAATGGTTCAAGTGGCTCTGAGCACTATGGGACTTAACTACTGTGGTCATCAGTCCCCTAGAACTTAGAACTACTTAAACCTAACTAACCTAAGGACCTCACACACAGCCATGCCTGAGGCAGGATTCGAACCTGCGACCGTAGCAGTCGCGCGGTTCCGGACTGCGCGCCTAGAACCGCTAGACCACCGCGGCCGGCCTCAAACGCCACACTAATAATGGTAGAATGTCTGTCCCGCGGCGGCACGTGAAAATACGACATACGCAAATTAAAGATAGGTCACTAACGTCATCCCAAAATTAACACTTCACTCAAAAACGATTTCATGGTTAGGCGTATCCCGAGTAACTTATTACTAGACCGCGGATTTTAGGTGAAAACCTATTTTGTTCCTGAGCTCCTATTTGCATAAAAATTTGTCTACTTACGCGTTTCATGACTATTTACACTTAATAGCGTTAATTCTATAGGACCTAAAAAAGCCTATTTCGACGTTAGTGCCTATTTCAGCTTTAATATTCTAAAAAGTGCTTATTTCATCATATAAGACAGTGGCTCCAAGTTTTTCCACACTATACGACCGATGAAAAGAAACATTTTCTGCCCAGCGTGCAGCAAGGTGGCTAGTTGATATGCGCTCATGCTTCGTATTTGCCTAACACTTCGGTCTTTTTTTATTTTTTTATATCGCTATCCCTGGTAATACCAAATACTCTTTATAGGTGTTTTATTATTCACATGTAAAAAATAGATCGCGGATCTTTAGGTTAAAACCTTTTTTTTTCCCTAAGCTCCAGTTTGCATATAAGTTGGTACTTATGCGTTTCATGACTAACTAAACCGAATACCGTTAATTCTATAGGACCTAAAATTGTGTATTTCGACCTTGACGCCTAATTTTGCCTATTGCGGCATCAAAATCCTAAAAAGTACCTATTTCGTTAATCTGACATAGAGTTCTTGTGTTTTCAAAGATTAGAAGAAGGAAGTACAGTTACGGCTTTACGCCTATTCGAAGGCGAAGGTCGTTAGAGACTGTTTGCAATTCCTTTGGTTGCCTTACTACCAACAGCACGCGGCACGGTTGAATGGTCATCCATGCAAGTACGCGCCGAGCGCGACAGGGCTTAACTTCGGCGAGCGAATGGGAACCGGGCAAAGATTTGAGTTACACATTAGAATCGAACGTCGGTGTACTAACTGTTATATTTGAAAATAATTCGTTCTTAGGATTCTGGCCAGCTGTGTATTTTCGCAAAGAAACGGTTTCATAAGCCTTAAGCTGAGCACGGATTAAAAAATCACAATGTTAATCGTAGACGCCCTCTATAGCTAAATTACTGCCCTTCGCGCATTTTCTAGCTGCTGTCTACAGGCAGTCCTATCAAACTGCTCTGTTTCGTGGAAGGTACTATACGTGAATTTTCCGAGTCGAAAAATAATTTGCCAGTAGTGAGATGTTTTCATCTGAAGCACCGGTAGAGTCCATTCGCTTGTTCAGAAGGGGCGGCCATCCGTCATGTGCCATATGTCCAGCAACGAGTACGGTATTTCCCCTACCGCTCCCATGCACCGCAGTAAAAGGAAAAAAAAAACGGTCATTATTAACTTTTTCCCAGCGAAAACAAATCAGTACATTGCGTAGCGACCAACGTGTTAAGTGTTACTGACGTTCTAAGTGCAAAATAAATTCTAGTTTCTGTGTGAGAATACTACGCCATGTCGAAAACAGCTAGTTCAAAGTCTACTCGTATAAGGCAGTGGCTGCAAGATTTTCAGCATTATACAACAGATGGGAAAATTATTTTCTGCCAAGCATGCAACACGGAGGTTAGTTGATGTTTTTCTTAGACTTCTTATTTTCCTGTCACTTAGAATTTTTTTATCGCTATCCTTTAGCAATACGAAATACTCTTTATATGCGATTCTAAACTGCATTTCCCTTTTCTCTCGTTTTAGGTTTACTGAGCATGCAGATGGAATCGCACATAAAGCTAATGTTGAACGAAAGTCAAAATTTGAGCAAACTCTTTTAACCAATAAATCTGGTGAATCCTCCGAAAAAAAAACAAGTTCTGCAGTGATTTGTGTGATGCACTTGTGGCAGCAAGTATCGCCTTTCGGAAACTAGAAAACCCTATTTTCAGAGGTTTTCTTGAGAAGTACTGCCATCAGTCTATTCCTGCAGAGTTGACTTTACGTAAGAATTATGTGGATTCGGCTTACAATGCGGCATTGCACAGAATCCGAGAAGATGTTGGAGAATCTTGTATATGGGTTTCTGTGGATGAAACTACTGACAATCTTGGCCGTTACATTGAAAACTTGATTACTGGCAAGCTAGATCCAGGTGCTCCATCCAAAGCTTATTTGATTTACTCAAAACAGCTTGCAAAAACTAACCAACAAACAATAGCACAGTTTGTGAACAATGGGCTTATGGTGCTATACCCAAACGGAGTGGATGAGAATAAGGTGCTTCTGGCCGTCACTGATGCTGCTGCATATATGATAGCAGCGTTTCAACTATTAAAAGTATTCTACCCATTGATGCTGCACGTAACTTGTGTAGTGCATGGGATCAACCGCATAGCAGAGCAAGTAAGGCTACAATATCCTAAAGTAAATAAAGTAATATTTATGATCAAGAAAATTTTTGTTAAGGCACCATCAAGAATATAGGCATTCAAAGAACAGCTTCCAGATGTCCCATTGCCGCCAGAGCCAGTTGTCACCCGCTGGGGCACGTGGCTGATAGCAGCAGAATACTATAGTACGCATCTCTCAGCTGTCCAGAAGGTGGTTGAAAATATACCGGAGGATGCTGCATCTGTAGCTGCAGCAATGGAGTTGCTCAAAGATTCTTCTTTAAAACGGGACTTATCTTATATTATGGTCCGCTACACATTTATGGCAAGAATAGTTTCACAATTAGAAGGCCCAGGGAGACCTAACTACGACAATATTTCTTTGCTTGAAGAAGTCAAAATGAAAATTAATGAAGCGCCAGGTGAAGTAGGGGAAAAAGTACGAGCAAAAATGCAAACGGTTTTGCAGAAGAACACTGGCCTGAAGGAGTTGTGTGCAGCTGACGACATACTTAGTGGAAAATCCAGCACTCCTGACTGCAGCATTCCTATCCAACATGTGCCGAAAATGAATACGCCCCTGTCACAGCTGTTGATGTAGTACGTTCTTTTTCAGCTTACAAGTTGATTCAGACTGACAAGCGCCACAGTTTTTCACTAGAAAACCTAGAAAAGATGTTGGTTATTTATTGTGAAGTCAACTATGGTCAGAATATGTGAAACTACGAATGTATTAATTAAACCATTGCCACATGTTTTTTACGGAGATCTTTATCTTGCAGGAACTCAAAAATACTTGGAGTTCAACATTAATGTTGGCTGTTGCCATGCAGTAGTGGGTTCCCTCAATACTTCCCACACTCGTCCGACAGGATGTAAGCCTGGGACTGCGCACAACATTCCTGTCGCCGAGAATCCTCTGACTCCAAAAGTTCCTCCACCTGCGCTGGTCGATACGGTCGGACACTGTCATCCATAAAAATGAAGTCAAGCCCGAATTCATCCATGAAAAGATGCACATGGGGAAGGATCACAGTGTCACAATAACGTTGACCGGTGAGTGTACCAAGGCGCCTTCCTACACAATAAAACGTGGAAGACGGAAATGATAATTTTCGACAGTTCTAAACGTATTCATACGTGGCAAGAGTTTGGAACATCTAATGGAACCAAGAACGTTGTCGAACATAAGAGATTTGATGGATCATGTGTTATGCAGTGGAGAGGCATAATGTTGCAGGGGCATACTGTCCTCAAAATCCTTGGACACGGTACACTGTGGGATGCGTTGGGAAAACGTACTGTAGCATGACCACATGCATCAACGTCCAGCTAGCATCTGTCAGCCGAACATGTGGAGGAATGGAACACTCGACATCTCTTTACCAACCTTGTGGCTAGCATGGTGGCATGCATTGCCGTCTATTGTGGCCACACACTCTGCACCTCTTGCCTTTTGAAGTGTTTAGGCGGCCGTTATAAAACGCGGCAACTTTAGTGTAATTACTTAACTGGAGTAGTCTCTTTCAAATTCTTAAGGTGGCAGGGGTAAAATACAGGGAGCGAAAGGCTATTTACAATTTGTAGAGAAACCAGATGGTAGTTAAAAGAGTCGAGGGACATGAAATGGAAGCAGTGGTTGGGAAGGGAGTGAGACAGGGTAGTAGCCTCTCCCCGATGTTATTCAGTCTGTATATTGAGCAAGCAGTACAGGAAACAAAAGAAAAATTCGGAGGAGGTATCAAAATCGATGGATAAGAAATAAAAACTTTGAAGTTCGCCTATGACATTGTAATTCTGTAAGAGACAGCAAACGACTTGGAAAAGCAGTTGAACGGAATGGACAGTGTCTTGAAAGGAGGATATGATGAACATCAACAAAAGCAAAACGAGGATAATCGAATGTAGTCGAATTAAGTTGGGTGATGCTGAGGGAATTAGATTAGTAAATGAGACACTTAAAGTAGTATAGGAGTATTGCCATTTGTGGAGCAAAACAACTGATGATGGTCGAAGTAGATAGGATATAAAATGTAGACTGGTAATGGCAAGGCAAGCGTTTCTGAAGAAGAGAAATTTGTTAACATCGAGTATAGATTTAAGTGTCAGGAAGTCGTTTCTGAAAGTATTTGTATCGAGTGTAGCCATGTATGGAAGTGAAACATGGACAATAAATAGTTTGGACAAGAAGAGAGTAGAAGCTTTCGAAATGTGGTGCTACAGAAGAATGCTGAAGATTAGATGGGTAGATCACATAACTAATGAGAAAGTATTGAATAGAATTGGGGAGAAGAGAAGTTTGTGGCACAACTTGACAAGAAGAAGGGACCGGTTGATAGGACATGTTCTGAGGCATCAAGTGATCACAAATTTAGCATTGGAGGGCAGCGTGGAGGGTAAAAATCGTAGAGGGAGACCAAGAGATGAATACACTAAGCAGATTCAGAAGGATGTAGGTTGCAGTCAGTACTGGGAGATGAGGAAGCTGGCACAGGATACAGTAGCTTGGAGAGCTGCATCAAACCAGTCTCAGGACTGAAGACCACAACAACGTTATTTTTGAGTACGTCATTTCTTTTAGTGTCATACCGTCTTTCTTTCAGTTCCCTTCTGTACTATATTGTCGCAGTTCTTTCAATTAATGTCCAAGTTTCATCGAGCTGTGATACTTGACAGATCATGGGAAAGTTAATTTCACCTTTGTTTCGTACATCATTGTATGCATAATAAATTTCTTATTTTTCTCTTAGGTAGTAGTGTCTTTTTGTACAGTGAAGACAAATGGTCATAAGAATCGTAAACGGATTTAAGCTCCCGAGTAGATATGTCTGCAGATGACTTCTCAATCCGTTTCGATTACCTACACCCGATGGTATATCCATACTGACTGTGCAATCATCTCATCGATGAAAGCTATTACAATAGATAACATCACGTATCGCTTAGACAAGTTTTCATGTTTCGTGAGATTTCCTCCTGACCTCCTTAGTTGCCTTACAGGGACGTTTGCTACTTGTAACTCGTTGTAGATTTAACGAACACTGGCTAGGAGCAAGTCGCAAAGATAGGAGTAAACAACGCAGTTGGGTTAAGCCAGCTGGAGGTGTCCCATGAACGCACCCTGACAGTTTCCAGAACGACGAAACTCTGGCTATTAGCTACACTCAAGTCTCTGCAGAGTTGTCTGAATCGAAAGTACGCTCGCCCTCATTTGCCACCGGCAGTTCAAACTCGACGTGGTCGCTCATTCAGCCAGTGCTCTGGATTTAATGGTGTCGTCCGTAGCGTCCTAACGAAGTTTAAAGTAGCAAACTTCTCGTTAGAACCAGGCTACTTAGATCTGTGAAAAGAAGAATATCTCAACGGATATAATTTTTACCGAAAGAAAGAGTATCTCAACAAGTGTGATTATTATGAAAAGGAAAAGTATCTTAACAAGTATAATTACAATTGCCTTGAGCTACGCCATAAAGTGCTCCTTCTTATGAGCTGTCCTATCCGACACTCCCTAATTCAAAGTTACGGATACAACAAACTAGCCAGCTATGAGTAAGGTTAGTCTGTGAATGTTTGTTCCACGTGCAACTTTGAAACGCTCTATCTAGATGCAGTAATCACTTTTAGCATTGCAACCTAGTCACACTGAATGTAGAACTGCTGATTGTTTTGATGTCAAATTTGTGATCGACTAACCAACAACAAAATAAATAGTTTATAGTGTAATACAACTACAAATTAATAATTTTAGAATATTTTCCTTTACTGTAAAGCCTTGCTTCATGACATATATCGTGATTCTAGGTCAACGGGAAGTACCCTACAGGCTCTGATGAGTGAGTCTGCACGTATCAAAATAAATGACCTAAATGGCCGTTTCTCATGATTGCATTGACTTAGAAGGGCCTATAGACCTTAGTATGCGACATAAATTCCTACTTGTTACGTCTATTCGTTCCTAAGAAATAGAGTTTTCAGCGGTCGGACAGACAACAGACATACGGACAAAAAAGTGTTCCGTTTTTAGCGACTGAGGTGCGGAATCCCAAAAAAGGGAAAAACCAACATCTTGGTTCTCTACAATATATTGTATATCAGTCCCCTAAAATCTAGCAATTGGCAGTTCTTGCATTTTATTTTATGCAGAGAAGTCAGCATACTGGTGGTGGCTTACACAAGCGATTTCTACTACACATTTCAGATTGTTGACAAATTTAGGTGCCCAACAGAATTTGCGATACAAATATAAACTGAAAAAGGACAGTAATATTTATGAATTACATTGTTGCTTCTTTTAAGTGTGTATGGAATACAAAGAATGAGTTAACGACGTAGAATACAGCCGATATCACTTTTCTTTTTTACAAGGCAAACCTTGTAATATTCTTCTGTACGTCCATTCTTTTGACTGGAGGTCTAGGGGACCAGAGTCGTTCACTACTGTAAGAAAATGAAACGCCTACAGCCGTCCTTATGATCTAATTTATTGTGTATGTACCAGTTTCGGCGCTTCAGTGGGCCATCTTCAGGCCGTAGCTGATGCTGAAGAAGTTAACACGATCCATACATACCCGCATCAGTGGCCAACGTAACTGATTTACGTAGACTATGTGTATATTTGGTGCAGTACTCCAACCATCAACTGCCAATTGGCTGTTGATAGTTGGAGTGCTGATGCTGGCGCTGAAGACGGCGCGATACCGCATGTGGATTGGAAAGTGGAGGAGGAAACAACAGGATTATTGGAGTCGATGCATTAAATGAATTCACAATTGCGAATAACAAGAAGCATCAGCTGTAGATTGGAATAACGACAGTGAAAACTCGGATTTCTCAATTATTGCGAGCGGTCCCCTTATCATTTGACTATCCGTAAACGACTTCCGGTCACACCAAAACTTCCATATGTCATCAACCATGCGTCTACGCCCCTACTCGTACATCCATTGTGTATATTCACGTAAAGGTCAGACGTTGTACTTGAAAATCTCTTGCCCGACCTCCGCAGATAAACAGCTCGCGATAAGCGGGAACTGCGGAATTGACTCCCGGTCTGGCACAAATTTTCATGGTCGTCTTTCTGTTCTACAGCTGATTCTGGTCCTTATTCGCAGTTGAGAATTCGTTTAATGTATTTCATAATGGGCGTAGCCGCCACAGTGCCAGTTCCTCTGGACACGCATGCATGTCCAAAGGTACTTTGCAATGTAATCAGAATAACACAGGCACTACAATAACCTATTTATCTGCAGATACCGAGCAAGCGACTTTTAAGTGCTATGTCTGACCATTACGGCAATATACATAATGGATGTACGAGTACGGGTCGTAGAGACAAGGCTGACCACATATGGAAGTTTCGGTGTGGTCGTTAGTTACGCAGGGATAGCCAAATGGTAAGGCGACCGTTCGCGATAAACAAAAAACCCGGATTCGAGTCACAGTCCGGTACCAATTTTCACTGCCGTCATTCCAGTCTACAGCTAATGGTTATTGTTATTCGCAATTGCTAATTCATTTTATGTATTTCATACCGGTTGTAGTCGCCGCAGTGCCTGTTGTTTTGGACACGCATGCAACGTAATCAGAATAACACGGGCACTGCAATATCGTACTCGAGTCGCGTTTGTGGTTGGTGTAAATTGTTCGGAGGTGTTCAGTGTAAGTAAGGAGAGGCAGGAATGTGATGAGTTGGTAAAAGATCCTTGAGAGGGAAAGTAAACGGATGCGGAAAGCGAGGTGGAGTGCACCGCGTTCGACGATCTGGAGAGGCTTATAGAAGTTTTAGGAGCGAAGGATATCCACCCAGCATCTGCATAGCAGCGACTGGGGCAGATCATGGATTTATACATGTGAAGAGAGTGGAGGGGTGTAGCCCCCATGTTCGACCAGTTAGTAGTTTTATTAGTTTTGGCTGTGGGCTTTTTGTTGGTTGGTTGGCAGGCAGGGTATCCACGTTAGTTGCCGGTCGAAGTTCAGTCCAAAGTATTTTAGTTGTTAGTTAGCTGGATGGGACTGTCATATACGTTGAGGTAGATGTCATGGATGCGGAAGCTGTGAGTGGTGCGTACTGTAATTATTGACGCTTTTTTGGATGGAGTTAATCTTAAGGAATTGAATAAACATGGTGTTTCGTATGTAGAAACACGCTTATTAACTTTCGTTTATGTTGCACAACTCACGCTTGGTGTTGCGATTTTTTTCCTCGGCAGTGTATATCTGTTCCAGCTCCTGGTCCTGGGAACGGCCCTAAGTAGTCCATGAATAACTGGTCCATAAATTTCTTCCCGCGATTAGTACTTAAACCTCTCCGGGTATTTGGATTAGGCTTCACAAACCTACATTATGGACTTTGAGCCACGACCTTTCTCAAGTCAGAATTTAACGTAGCCCAAATTAGAAACTCCGTAATTTCTTGAATTGTTTTTTGAGTCCCCTAAGATTCGTGTAATTGTTTTCGGAGGCGCTAATCACACATATTTCTTTATCTCCGGCTCTTTCTCAGTCTACTGTGCGGCAACATCATCTACAAGTACTGTCGTCTCACACATCTCTCTCTCTTACTGTTCTTATCTTACTCTCCCGCGGAGGTTAAACATTCCGAGAGTCGTTTTCTCTTAGTAATGTTAAATTACTTTCCTCTATTCATGCAGTTATCTTTGTCAGTCATGTATGAAACTGTTTAATTTCGTTCCTTTGGAGACCACTCTTGAGGGCGCTTATCTCAATGTGAAAGGTAAATGCGTTTTTCATAGCGTAACAATTCTAACATACGTTGCGAAACTTGGTTTTATGTAGACAGTCTTACGAATGCCATCTTGTTTCCTGGAATAAACACATTTCTCATGTGCTTTAAAGAGTTAAATGATGTAGGCCTTACGACTGACGTCAAAGTTCTTTAAATACACTGGTCGTCGCTAGTCAGATTGAGACCGCTGCTTCCACAGAGTAGGAAAATACGTTGTAGCCGGTGAACACAAAGGTAAGAATTACTACTCTTTACATAGTTCGCTCTTAAAATTTGGGTACAGGACAAAAGTAAACGAATCTTTTCTAAATGTCATTTTGTCATACATATAAATTCATACACTGTAGACGATAGCAACCAATTATTACATTGTTATATTCATTTCATGTCATTTTACCATAACTGCGAAGTTTGCTCTCGTATCATTACATGCGACTGCATCTCCGTTGATGCCATCCTCATGGCCTATTCATTTCCACATTAACGACTACTGCACTATTGTGCCCTGTTCAGTAATCTCGCAGTAATATTCAATTTTGAGCGCAGAGCTGTTTAACTACGCGTCGTCGCATCTCGTGGAGACCGCATTAGTTCTCCTATCAGTCGAGATTCAGCAACGGTGACCTCACAAGGCCAAAACAATAATTTTACTAAGTTAACAGAGCTAGAGCACATAATTCGGGAATTGCGTTTGATGGATACATTGGAAATGAAAAATTATACATGCCTTGATTTATAATCTACACACTCCCGCTGTAACCAGGGTAAACAGTTTTGACGTCTGTAAATGAAGCAATTGAAAGCCTAAGTCCCGTTACTTCATTGCCATAAATCGTAGTACAAAGACTGAAAACGGTAATGTATGCATTAACAAAAAACATGGCTCTGAGCACTATGGGACTCTACATCAGAGGTCATTTGTCCCCTAGAGCTTAGAACTACTTAAACCTAACTAACCTAAGGATATCACACACAGCCATGTCCGAGGCAGGATTCGAGCCTGCGACCATAGCGGTCGCGCGGTTCCAGACTGAAGCGCCTAGAACCGCTCGGCCACGATGGCCGGCCATGCATTAACAGGGCCGTACCAAAACAGCTATAGTGAAGGTCAGGAAATACTGCAAGAGATAAGTCAACATAGAAATCTGATAGAAACTTCAAAAACTTGTTGAGTAATAGATTAACGAAAATAATACTTGCTTAACGTGAAGCTAACTAATGAAATGAAACAGTAAACTCCATTAGATATACATACGTTCTTAGCAGAGGGACAAGCACACTAAAGCCCTTCGATGGAACGATGGAACCAGAAAGGATATAAATGAGCCCAGGTATTTGCCTGCTGGGGAACAGCGATGCTAACAAATTAAAGCTGTAGTGCATCTACATCTAACTTTTTCTTTGTTTTTGCATCTTTCGCCGGCCGGTCGCAGGTTCGAATCCTGCCTCGGACATGGATGTGTGATGTCCTAAGGTTAGTTAGGTTCAAGTAGTTCTAAGTTCTAGCGGACTGATGACCTCAGATGTTAAGTCCCATAGTGCTCAGAGCCATTTGAACCATTTTTCTCTTTTTCTCGATCTTTCAATGGAGTAAAGTGATCACCTCCGGAAATTACGTAGCGAGGACCCCTCGTTACAAATATGAGGCTGTGTACAGCGCCGCCGTCATACTGACAAACGTATATAACAAAATATAATCGTGTAACAAAAAGCGTGGAAGAGGAGTAGTGAATAAAAATTTGTTATAAAGTCAGGATTTGAACCCAAGTCACCTGCATACTAGTCAGATGTGCTAACCACTACACCAGTGTAGCACTGTGGCTCTGAGGTCTGCATAGACTACCCAAGTTGAATGCCTTCCATTACACAAATTTTAATTCATGTCTTCAGCCAATTTTCACTTTCTTCCGTCAGTATTGCCGAGGCTCTCCGGTACTGGAATAGCACCTCAGCTTTGTACGTAAAGGGGAAATCCTGCCTGTAGCTCAAGCGTAGGTGATCTTTGATCTGATGTAAATTTTAATTGATGGGAGTCATGTGTCTCCAGGAAAATGTAATTCTCTCTGATCAATATATAAACATGTAAGACAGTGACTCTATACTTAGTTTGATATTTGTAGTGTGTGGCCCCTGGCTACGTAATTTCTGAAGACGCTCGTGTTAGTCGAGTGGAACATGTAAAAATAAAGAAAAAGCTACGTGCGGCTTGTGGCTACTCTGCAATTTTAAAAAGGATTCCTCTGGTTGGACAAATTTAACGTTGTGTGTTTTTATAGACCAGCTTTGTTTAGCCACGTCACGTACATAAGATCATCTGCTGCGAAGCCCAGTGTGCCGTAATGTGTGCTGTTGTTGTTGTTGTTGTTGTTGTTGTGGTCTTCAGTCCTGAGACTGGTTTGATGCAGCTCTCCATGCTACTCTATCCTGTGCAAGATGCTTCATCTCCCAGTACGTACTGCAGCCTACATCCCTCTGAATTTGTTTAGTGTATCCATCTCTTGGTCTCCCTCTACGATTTTTACTCTCCACGCTGCCCTTCAGTACTAAATTGGTGATCCCTTGATGCCTCACAACATGCCCTAAAAACCGATCCCTTCTTCTAGTCAATTTGTGCCACAAACTCCTCTGATATTCTATTGAGTACCTCCTCATTAGTTATGTGATCTACCCTTCTAATCTCCAGCATTCTTCTGTAGCACCACATTTCGAAAGCTTCTATTCTCTTATTGTCTAAACTGTTTATGGTCCATGTTTCACTTCCATACATGGTTACACTCCATACAAATACTTTCAGAAACGACTTCCTGACACTTAAATCTACACTCAATGTTAACAAATTTCTCTTCTTCAGAAACGCTGTCCTTGCCATTGCCAGTCAACATTTTGTATCCTCTCTACCTCGACCATCATCAGTTATTTTGCTCCCCAAATAGCAAAACTCCTTTACTATTTTAAGTGTCTCATTTCGTAATTTAATTCCCCCAGCATCACCCGAGTTAACTCGACTTCATTCCGTTAGCCTCGTTTTGCTTTTTTTGGTGTTCATCTTATATCCACCTTTCAAGACACTATCCATTTCGTTCAACTGCTCTTCGAAGTCCTTTGCTGTCTCTGACAGAATTACAATGTCATCGGCAGCCCGTCGAGTAGACCGTTCGCCGGGTGCAATTCTTTCGATTTAACACCACTTCGGTGGCTTGCGCGTCGATGGATGAAATGATGATGAGTAGGACAACGCAACACCACGTCCCTGAGAGGAGAAAATCTCCAAACCAACTGGGAATTGAACCCGGGCCCTTAGGATCGACATTCTGTCGCGTTGACCACTCAGCTACCGGGGGCGGAGAATTTGAGCAGAACAGTGTGGTCTGAAGCGTTTGCACCTGCCGCAGGTGCTGCACTTAGGTCAGATCTGCCACGGGTCTCCGCCTGTCCTGATTTACAGCCCGAGGAAGCAGCCGACCTCCATATGCTGTAACGAGGAGTGGACGTTCTACACCTTTTGGCCTAGATGTTGTTTCACTAACCATTAACCACTTTTCAAACATGCTTAAAGAGTAGCTCGCGAATGGCAGATCAGCTTCGCCTTATACGATATACACGTCCCCAAGCTTCAGATAATAAAAGCCCCTCCTTTCTCTATGTCGCTTATGTTTGTTTATGAGTATTATTTGCAATGGAGAGCTGTCCAGTTGACTTTCTGAGTTCCAGTGTAGAGCTGCTAGACATGCTTACGATTTGGGTAAATGATCTCCCTCATGTAGTTCAATTACAGGCCTCAGGAAAGATGGTGAGGGAAGACGTATACTATCACGAATAAATGTGACGTAATCCACTTGCGGATTCGTTCCTCGTGATACAGCAGGCTGCGTATAACTGTCGTCTGTTGTACTGGAGTAGCAGGAGCCTAGCTGTGTCTTACCGCTTCAAAGAAAAACACTGACATTGTGAAAATGTCTTCCAACCTCGCGTCTTGAAGCAGTGCTGTGGTTAAATAGCAGAGGTAGCTCATAGATCGTAAGTCCGCTGCTCTTCCTATGAGTTAGTAATGGGACTCTTCATTAACTGGCTGAAGTACTAAGAGGAAAATCAAGAAGTTTCTTGGGATGTCCTCTGCTTTTAATTTCATATTCATCACGTTAAGCAGAGACGTATTTATAAGAGTGGCGCAGAAAGAAACGTCCATCGATAAAGATGACATGCGAAGTAACTAATCACACACATAATTCAGAAATGTGGTCCGTATATTAATAAACATTGTAAAAGTTGTTCAACGTGTTTCACACAGCAAACTGCATAACCTAAGCTCAGTTTTGTGCTAGCAGAGTCCCTATTTTGTGTCTGCACTGGAATCCATTCAACTGTACTCTTCTGCCCATCTACGAAGGACTCTTTGTCCCCCGTTAACGGATAGCACGAGTCGCTTCGTTGGGCGGCGTTTCGGCACTAAGCTGATGGCACACGAAGTGCGTCGATTGAACCTCATTATTCGACTATTCTTCAAAATTGGTATTAAAACGAAATGTGCACTGTTTTCGGATAGCTTGTTATTGAGAGGTTTCCTCCTAGGATTGTAAACGAAACGTAAATTATAAGCCAATGATAACAAACAAATGAAAATTGGAGACTGGGTGCGCTGGTGCAAGGGTAATCCAGAAAAATTTCTGTGTGTGTGTGTGTATGTGTGTGTGTGTGTACGTGTGTGTGGGAGGGGGGCGGCAGGGGAGGAGATACGTGTGTGTGTACCTGGAAGGGGTATATGACTATGCCGCTTTAAAGACTAGAAAATAAAATCATTTATGAAATAGTTCCTGTGTATATTAATTCTACTATATGTCCATTTTGTAGTGTGATGGGTCCTACGACAGTATTTCTGGTGGCTCAGCTAATGTCACTAGCAGCTGCAATAGAAAGAGCACCGTATCGTAATTACACACGGTTCTATCGCGACCCAGAAGCAGTGAAAGCAACAGGTATGTTATAATCATTGTCATTAAATGTTTCTTCACACATGTCAGAATTTGCATTTTTTTCGGTGGCAGTAAGTCATCTGTTGAGCTCAGATCACTGTTTCTTTTTTGCCGACAGCGAAACATCATTCATGAAATAAAGAATCTGAAGGAGGGTAAAAGGTCAAAAGTTGCCATTTTACACAATATGTGATTTCTCAAAGATTAATTACCAACGACGGTAATCCCAAAAGTAAGGTCTCCTATATTTTATAAGTACAGAACTCTGTGTAGCAGTTGCTCACACTGTTATGAAGAGTGCTTCACGCGCTGTGTGAAAATATGCGCACGCCGCGCTGCGGCGCTGTCTTGGCCTGACAGCCGCTCAGATTGAAGCTCCCGTTGGATGTTACCGCCAAGTCCGAATTCCGCGCAGTCATTCGGTTTTTGAACGCAAAGGGCACTGCGCCGATTGAAATGCATCGCCAATTGACGTAAGTGTATGGTGAGTCGTGCATCGATGTCAAAAATGGTCGTAAGTGGTGTAGAGAGTTTGCAGCTGGTCGAACCGAAATTCACGACGAACAGAAGAGCAGGAGACCGTCAGTTTCTGAGGAGACAGTGTTGTAGGTTGAGTAAAGCATTGATGAAGATCGGCGGATCACCCTCGATGATTCCTGCACGTTGGTTTTTTGAGGTTTCCCGAAGCAACGCTCACAGAATTTTATCGGAAATATTGAATTACCGGAAGGTGTGCGCAAGATGGGTGCCACTCTTGCTGACTGAGGACCACATGCAGCAACGAGTTGATGCTTCCCGCGCGTTCTTCACCGCCTTGCAGCCGAACAGGACAACTTTCTGGACTCAGTTGTCACGGGTCACCTGAGACCAAGCAACAGCCATGCCAGTGGCGGCATCCTTGTTCACCAAAGCCGCAGAAATTCAAACAAATACAGTCTGAAGGTAAAGTCATGACAACCGTGTTTTGCGATCGGAAAGGGGTATTGTTGGTCGACTTTATGCCTACTAGGACCACAATTAACGCTGACAGGTACTGTGAGACTCTGAAAAAACTCAAACGGGTAATTCAGAACCGGACAAGAGGAACGCTGAGCAAGGGCGTACACATTCTCCAAGCAACGCTGCTTCCTGCAACAGTTTCAGTGGAACATAATCACTCACCCACCCTATAGTCCTGACTTGGGGCCCAGTGACTATCACCCGCTCCCTAGGTTAAAAGAGCATTTGGCCGGAAAGCGATCCAGCTCCGACGACGACGTGAAAGAAGATGTTCATAGCATTCTGAACAGCATGGCAGTAAGCTGGTATGACATCGGCATACAAAAACTGCCACAGCGTCTACAAAAATGCATCGACAGAAATCGTGATTATGTCGAAAAATAGCTAAATGTTCAAACTGTAAACAGATGTAAACCATTGTAGAAATGAACAGGTCTATGCGCTTATAAAAAATAGGAGACCTTACTTTTGGAATTGCCCTCGTATTTCAGGTGGTGTAACCATGTGGTGTGCTGTAGATATTGCCTAACGGAAGTCCTAAATAAGGTCGTAAATAAACAGCCCAAAAAAGATTTAAGCTCCCCGTGCGAGGACTTTGCATCAAGAGGACTAGGAAATATATGTATAAGCCTCATAAAACTAAAATTAAAGAAAAAATTACTGGGAAAATATAAGAAAAACAAGCGACAATTAGGACAATGTGTTTCAAAGGGAACATTTTTGGGCACAATCTGCTGCCGCGTAGTAATCGATCCCATCGTGAATTGCAATGCCGTGCATTGTAACAAACTTGCATACTTCTTGGCACACTGGTACAACGCGCGAGATTTTGCTGGTCGATCCTGACTCGCTGCTTGATTGCCTCCCTCTTGACGTCATTCAGTGGGTAGGGAAAGCTGCTGCGAAGGAGTTACTGGTCCAAAGCCAGCTCAATTGCGTTCATGTCAAATTCTGTTGTATCGTTCTGTAGGAAGAAGGAGCGTCGAGCAGGAGACGGTGCGTAGCAAAATAATGCTCCTCAGACTGAACCCATCACCCATAATTTACATGTAGGGCTATACAATAGATCTGAACATCTCGCTCCGATACAGTACAACCGTGAAATTGCGTAAGATACCTGTGAGTGGCCGCTCTCAAGGTACTCGCCCAAAAAAGACTGACCCAACTCCTCGATAAAGCAGAGGTATTGCGCGCCAGAGACGTGCATCGACGCCTTGCTAAATAACTCTGTGCAATTATCCATTATTTTATCATAAGATGGACTGCAAGCTCTCGCTCTACCCATAATCACTCACTTCTGACCGAAAACTCTTTCTTCATGACAAGCTAAATATTCATTTAATAGAAGATAGTGCCGAAACGTAACTTGAACTGTCGACTTCGACGTAAGAGTGATTGAAATTATTCGCCTCTTTTCGTGAGAGTCATTTCACTACTGTCAATCTTATTACCGCTGAGGCGTACGATTCAAGCTTGCGTTATTGGCTTCCTGTCGACAGATTGTAGCTACCAATGCTAACATTTACAGGAAGTCAGGACCATCTGTTACTGATTGTCACATAGTATGTTTCCTGTGGGTAGATTCGCTGCGTTAATCCTACCAATCCATTAGGCGAGAGCACTGCTTACTTTATTTTTAGACCATTTTTTCAAAAAGGCCTTTTGGAGGAGCTGTAGTGCCTCAGCGGTAGCACACTGTCAAAACTTATCGACTCAGATAACTTTTCCCCATAAGAGACGATATTAGTGTACTTAATTAAAACATGGATCAAAATTTGATATTGGTACTCTCCTAATAAAAATCATCACTTCAGAGGCATATCTACAACCTACTTTTCAAGGCGACGGTTAACAGCATCCAATACTTGAAAAATATATATATATATGTATGGACGAAGACAGCATTGTGTCACGCATTTTTCCAAGCACATATCAACAACATTTTGTTTGACACTTTACATTTATTTTCTTGTTTTGGTATATTCTAGGCCTTCTACCCCTATTTCAGTGCCGACTCAATCAGTGTGCCGTTAAGATTGTTTCCAAGCAAATGGAACTGGTCACCTGTGAGGGACCGAAATTTAATTTTGATGTTTTGGATCTAACATAAATTTGACTTGTACGTAACATGTGAATTAACATTTAGAAATTCTGACTTAAATTTGGGTGATGGTAACAACAACGTTACACGCAACCATTGCAAAGGAAGGTGTCTCTGCTGAACAGAGTAGAATGAGTTCAACCGTAAGGAGAGTGCCAAGTGGTGATTATCCTGATACAGCCATTTTTTCACTTCAGACGCCAACGTTGTTTCTTTTGGAGTAGGATACTTTGGCAACAATGATTACACCTACAAATTTAGGTTACAGAGGTCATGGGAAAACGGTATGCACATATTAAGATGGTGGACGTATCGCGAACGCAAGTTATCAAAGGGCATTGCACTGGTGGAACCGTCATTTGCATTCATGTGGAAAGGTTTTGCAGCGTGATTATGGCCGCTCGGTGTGAATTTACAATGAACGCGGACTAGTGGTTGGAATTAGACGCATGTTTAACGCCCCGTCGACTACGAGGTCATTAGAGACGGAGCACAAGCTCGGTTTAGGGAAGGATGGGGAAGGAAATCTGCCGTGCTCTTTCAAAGGAACCATCCCGGCATTTGCCTTAAGCGATTCAGGGGAAACCACGGAAAACCTGAATCAAGATGGCCGGAAGCGGGTTTGAAACGTCGCCCTAGCGAATGCGACTCCAGTGTGCTAACCACTGCGCCACCTCGCTTGGTGAGACGCGTGGGAAACTTCATTTTGGAAATCGTTATGTAGTTCAGTGGTTTGAGATCCACAAGGCAGGTCCGTCCTGAGAATACCGTATTCCAAGCATTACCTCTCGCCACAGACAACTCAGCGGCCGACAACCTTAACGACCGAGAGCAGCGGCGTTTGAATAGAGTTGTCAGTGCTAAGGGACAAGAAACACTGCATGAAATAACCGCAGAAATCGATGTGGGACGTACGAAGAACATACCCATTAGGGCAGCGCGGCGGAATTCTGCGGTAATGTGCTTTCCACCGACGCGAGTCCGTTTGCTAACAACTCATCATCGCCTGCAGCACCTCTCCTGGGGTTGTGACCATAACGATTCGACTCAATACGATCCAGGTTACCTATGACGCGATTTCAGTTGGTAAGAGCTGATGGTAAGGTTCGATCGTGGCGCAGCCCCCACGAAACCTGGGACCCAGGTTGTCAACAGAGCACTGTGAAAGCTGGTGGTGGCTCCATAATGGTGTGTGCAGTGTTTACATGGAATGGACTAGGTAGGCCCTGTGGTCCGAGTGAACCGATCACTGAACGGAAATATTTGTGTTCATCTGTTTGGAGGCTACAGGCAGCCATTCATGAATTTCATGTTTGCAAACAACGATGGACGTTTTATGGATGAGAGCGCGGCATGTAACCATACCACTATTGCTCACGATTGCTTTGAAGAACATTGGGACAGCCGTCCAGATAATCCGACATGAAACCCATCCAACATTTTGGACATAACCGAGAGGTGAGTTCGTGTCCAAAATCCTGCATCGGCAACACTTTTGCAATGGCGGCCGGTTGTGGAGGCAGCATGGATCAATATTTCTGCAGCGGAGTCCCAACGACTTGTTGAGATAATGGTACGTCGATTTGTTGCAATATGCCGTGCAAAAGGAGGTCAGACACGATATTAGAACGTATCTCATTACTATCGTCACCTCTGCGTATTTGAATAATGCAGGTATAACTTTTTGTTTGCATTCGGGATTAAAAATAACTCTCTGGAAAGTTTTTGTTTGATATTCAAATCTCAGTATTATCTGAAACATAATACGGAGTAGTAGACTTGTAACTATGGACGAGATGCCGTCAAATACGATACGCAAGTAACATATGCTATCCATGGGACTTAAGGATTTGGCTGTCTTCTGATTGGGGCTCGATTATGTACTGGAAAGTGAACCTAATTAGATCTCAACCTAACCATCTCGCAATCTTGCACGATAGTCAGCAAGCGTCACAGAAGTCATGCACTTCCAGCTGGAGAGAACAATACTACACTAATTCAGGTTCCCTTCCCATTGTTACTTTACTTTTCTTCTCGTGCACCACTATGATGGAGTTTTGTACTGTTGTTTATAACTGGCGCCTAGAGGCCAAAAAAATTATAGAATGTTTCGTATTGTCTGACGCGATGCAGCCATCCTAATTGCATCCAGAATGATGCTGCAATTTCTTTGGGGTGCCTAGGAGCTGTAATTGGCAGGTAGCTGTCTTCACCTGATGTCATTATCTATCGGGGATCAATATGAGTCGGATCAATATTTGACGCCTCTCGCTGGGTGTTGAATGTTCGAATGTAAACCAATTTAACAATAAATCTTGCCGCAAAGTGGCTGTAAACACTCAGTCCTTACTTTAAATGGTCCATCATGCCATGCTGACAGACTGCACAACAAACATGAGGTGTGTTGCCTGTTCATCAATGTAGACCCAACGTGGTCTGCTGAGCAGCAATGTGTATATGGCTTTACTTTCACCTCCATTACACAAATGATGCATGTTACTGATTTCATATGTCAAAAGCATATTGGAAAATAAGATCCCTAAAAGAAAAAAAATGTAAGGACACTTTAAAACATTTCATAAACTGTTTATACATGGAACGTATTGAAACCAGTCTATGAATATATGAACCCTCTACATCCTCTTCCTTCATAGATGTACTTCCACCTGCTCCTATAGTCTGCAAAAATTATGAATACTGTAAGTAGCTACGGCAGCAATAACGCCACGTTTTCAGCCACCATTAGTAACATGAACACGCTGGATACATTGCTGTACGAACTGGCTGCACTTTGTTCCATTAGAGCTCGTGAGGGAATGGTCCAATAAGAGACGTATTGACCTACCCTGACATTTTTTACACAGGAAGAAGACTACGAAACAAATGCACTGTCAAACTGTTAGCTCCTAAAAGGCACTGCAAGTATTTAAAAAAATAGTAGAAAACTGCAGCGGCGGTATAAATGTACGCGACTACTGGCACCGTGGCAACTGCGCATGCGCAATGAGGCACGCACACGCACGCACGACACACACACGCACACACACGCAAATGCACACAGCCAGCCATGATCGTCGGTATATTTGTAAACAGGAATCACGACACAACACGATCGTAATTTGTAAAGGACGTTGCAGGTTACCATTCCTTGATAGATTCTCTGACACTGCAGTACACTGTTACTATTCTCTCGAATTAGTCATTCACGTAACATGTATTACAAATTATCAGTTGCTGTTTGCAGTATTTGTAAGTATTGTCAAGACAGATGAAGCTGAATTAATGCTTATTGTGCGTTGGTAAGGCCTATCTGCTATTGCACCTTTTTTCCCTGCCAGTTTCACAGTAATGTGGAATCAAATTAACGTTCTCAATTTAGCAACGATGAAATATGAAACGTGGTTTCCTGCTGAAATCACCTACTTCTCTTGAGGACGTACAAGTGTGTCTTTTGTTAATTGATTTGCTTGAGATTCGTTTGAATGATATCGACATTTCGTTTGAAATTGTGGGTACGTTAGAAGAAATATTAAATAACAGTGACAATTCCATGAATTGTGGTTCGGACGACGTCAGTTGTGCCAGTAACAGTTCTGAAGAAGAATATCTTCAAAGCCTAAAAGAAACAGGTATTGCAACAGCTTTCAGCGACAAAGAAAAGTAAGTGAAATATGTGGTAAACGAAGGACGAAAAAGATGCTTGAAGTTATTCAGTGTGCAAAGGCGTTTTAGTTTCGTAAAATCGGAGCGGGAACTGCACAAATGGAAGCCAGAATTACATGAAGTATGAAATATGCGACAAACGGAAACCCGTAACCAACTGAATGAAAAACTTTTCGAAATATTTAGAACTGCTCGTGAGAGATTATGCATCGTTATCGATGGATATCTATGGTACTGGGCCCTCCGAATTGCATCTGTCATGAACATTGCTAATTTCCAGGCTTCGTCGACCTGTTCAAGAAATCATACAGAGTAAGAAGTCGCAAAATTAGCAAGTTTATGTCACGTGAACGTGTAAGGCAGCTGCCAGTGATAGACAATACTAAGAAGAAATTCGTAGGTGACGTAAAGACAAAAGTTGCAGTTATCCCCACAAATGCTGTTTATAAAGCTGATCAGTCAGGTTTCGTGTAAGAACTGCGTGCACACCGCACTGTATCGTTTATGGGTGAAAAAAGGACGGAGTCGGTTGCCCAATCAATGAATGCAATGACCCATTCATATACGATAATTCCAGTGATAAGTGTTAGGTGTTTCCACGCGACCGCTACGGTCGCCGGTTCGAATCCTGCCTCGGGCATGGATGTGTGTGATGTCCTTAGGTTATTTAGGTTTAAGTAGTTCTAAGTTCTAGGGGACTGATGACCTCAGAAGTTAAGTCCCATAGTTCTCAGAGCCATTTGAACCATTTTTGAGCCTGGTACGCAGAACAACGGCCGGGTTTATTTACGACTCGAAAGTTATAAACATGGCTGCTTGGTTCAGTGACCGTTTCCAGTTTAGAATTGAAACAAATGAGCCCTCGGTCACAGTTATTTAAGCCTTATTGACTTCTAAGAGTACCTTCATCAGAATTAAACAATTAAATGGCCTATTACATAGTTTCAAATTTATAGGAAAAGACATTTTTTATATAAAAAGTGTAAGTACTGACAGGTCGCAACTTGTGGCTGTACTGGTACGAGCAGCCCATAGTGTCTCGCTTTCACGCTTTCGTTTTTATATATTTTGTGACTAAAGATCTTCTGGCCTGTTAATTATTCTGTATGTGACATGTAGATCCAGCCTCTGTCTCACTGTTAGTCAGCACTTACACTTAAAAAAAAAATATTTTTCCTATAAACTTGTAACTATGTCATAGGCCGTTTAGTTGTTTAACTCTGATGAAGGCACTCTTAGAAGTGTTGAACCCTGGTCAATAAGAATTAAATAATTGTGACCAAGGGCTCATTTGTTTCAATTCTATTTCTGACTCCATCCCAGTGCTGTCTAAATAAAAGCAGTGATTACTGCATCAATTTTTCCTTTGTCCGGTGTGCCTGGTGCTAGGAAAATGTCTGTTTTGGTCATTCCATAGACACTTCGCATTTCTGTGACGACTACAGGGAATGTACAACATTCAGACATTATTATAAGGAATGGCCTACAGGAACTGTTATAAAATGAAGTACTGCAAAGACATATTTCATTTCAACAAATTACAAGTCATCATTGATGGAAGTAACCTGTGACATCAAACACTGCCATCATTTTATTTTCTCTGCTAGCCATTTTTATCAGAATTAAACTGTCGGTATGACGTTAATCAAAAAACTGTTTGTATAAACCAGGTTTTCACAGGAGCAAACAAGCTAACAAGCACGAGCAAAAGAGACTTCTGTCTGATGTACCTGGTAGGCCTCTTGCAGGTCTTTCAACTGGACGCCACTGCAGCTACTTACGTGTCCCTAACCATCACCAGTTACGTAACTGGAAAACTGAGACCTGTAGTTTAACGTGGAATCCAAACCACATCTCTTTTTAGAAAAAACAAACAAAAAAGAATATGACTGTTTGACCTTACACGCATAGTGGAAACGCTAGCTGTGTCACCTCTTGAGACGATGCTCGACGTTCGTTAATTAGTGTTCTGTTTATTAATTTCCCTCAGTGGTGATGAGAAGCCAGGGAAAAATGGCAGCCAACATAGAAGGGCAATTTTGGACCATTGCTAAAGAGAGGTGGAGATGCAATTCCGAGTAAAGTGCACGATATCCACGCATGTCATGCTTCAATAAAAATGAGACACTTAAATTCTTCCTTCCCTGCGCCATTTTGCGTACTCGGTCAAGACCAGTGCGCTTGCTATGCAAAATAATCCTCACTCAATAGCGAAGTTTCGCATTGTGGCTCTAACAAGATAGAGTTGTATACTGTGTTCCGAATATTAGCTCCAAAAACTAAAAACATACGCAGTGTTCAAAGGCAATGTTCGTTACCTCATGTTCTCTTACGTTCCCTCTAGTATAGACGATTCTACTCATATACAAGCGAATGGTACTGAATGTTCTGCAAATGCTCATTCACGCGTGTTCGCTTCCATTCGCTCCATTGTAAACCAGGCTTTAGCTGCTTAAAATTGGAGTCTGTGAACTCCGTATAATTCCGCTAGGCGACGCTGCGTGAGTGATTCGCTGAGTCGCTTGCTAGGCGGGCAGGGTTGTACAAACCGCTGTTATAAGCTACTATTGTCACTGCAAAATGTGTAAAATTAACATTTTTTACAAAATACTTGCAGTACGTGTTAGCAGCTAAATTTTTCGCAGTGCATTTCTTTTGTTCTCTTCTTCCTGTGTAACAAATTTCGGGGTAGGTTTCGATATGTCTTACCGGACCATTCCTTTGACAGTGGAATAATGCGTGCATTGTTGTACAGACATGCGCCGTCCTGCTACCTGCTTGGCACGTCCAATGCTTTGTTCCGAAGAGGCGGCCGCCTCACGTGACATGCCCAGTTTGAACGTTCTCATTGCTATCTCTTTACCACACAACTTGCCACAGCAGTTTTCATGCATCGTAAGTGAGAGAGTAGTCTCCACAATCAGGCATATGTGATTATATAATTTATCATTTAACTTATTTCAGGGAAGGAGAAAGAGGAAGCAAAAGTCTCACAAGAAAGTCTGCTTGAGAGGATCATAGGAATTGCTAGCTATTACAGTCGTATAAGAAAGACACCCTGAACGAGTTATCTTTGCAGCAGAGTATCCTGCCGTAGTCCACACAATCATTACTCCACCAGAGGTAAGAGTTGCCCAAAGATTGTCTAATGAAATTTAATGGAATCCAATTATGTGTGTAGATGGCGCCATCCTTTGCCCATAAAAGAAGAGGAAAGGTTTAACAATAACTGTCACATAACTTTCCCACTAGAAAACAGCGAGATCGCTAACTTTTGGTCCGGACAGCTTCCTCCAGCATTCTCGGAAAACATTTCAGCAAAAATATACTACCGAGAGATATTTAAACAGGGCTTGAGGTTCGCAAAATTATTTATTAGTCGTTGGCAGACACACAACATTGTCTGCAATGTGAACCTTTTAGGAAGTCGCCCTGCCATGCTGGGCGATGTTCGCAATTCTAAGCACCTGGAGCCGAACGCGAACTCCTGGCGTCACTGTGAAAGTACAGCATAGCCAACAGATCCTACCTGCTAATAAGCGGTAAGGTTACTGCTCTTATCTCGTGTGGACATTATTTTAGAATTGGTGTCTTACTTAACATCACAGCTGTTTCCCACAAACGACTTTCCAGATCGCCTGTTCCACGGCTCTTCTATTTCTTCTGTAGAGACATGCAACTTGTTACAAAGATGATGATGATGTTTGCATTGTGGGGACCCCTTGCTCGGGAAGCGAGAACGCGACCGCGAGACCACGAGCTGCGGACTGTAATAAAGAAACATACAACTGCGAAATTAGATGGGAAATGGAATGAGATGGGTTTCAGTGGTTTGATCTTCTCCCTTATTGCTCATGACACTAACAAACCTATTTCTATCGGCACAGTCATCACACAGATTTCCAACTGCTGGTGCAACAAAACTGAAACATGAATTGTATCATCCCAACTGTAGACTGACGCATTTTGTCACCTCCGAAACTGGGATAAAGCATTTTGCAGAGGCTGTCACAGTTAGGTAGATTATTGTGGCATATCAGCAACAAATATTTTTTAAGCTATCCTTACCACAAGACACTGGGATAGCTAGGATAATGGAAATGAGACCCTTGCCACAATATCATTTTCTTAACGAATATCTCACTCAGACAATCCTATAGCCATCGACACCCATTAATATTTAATCCTGGTGTGTATACTGAACGGCTTCATTCCTGTTTACGATAAAGATTCCAGCTTGCATATCTCATTCACTCTTTTGAAGAAACGTAACAGAATACGTTATTTAAATTCACAGCCAATCTTCAGTACATTACGATCCCAAATATTTGTATTCATCATGCCAGTGGGCATTCTAGCGAGATCCTCTCCTGGGAATGCAGAACCTGTAGTAGAAATAAGTTGGTAGAGGAGCATGTGCGTAAGATCCGTGCCCCTCAGGTGCAGTTACAACGCGCAAAAGAGGAACTAGATAGGTTAAGGAGGGTGAAGGGTGGTGGGGAATGGGAACTGACAGCTGGCAAGAAGAAAGCTAGGAGGAGGAGTTATACTTTGCGTATATGCAGTAGATTTGACCAACTGTGAGAGTTGAGTGGCGAGGACCCTTGTGTAGCTGTAGATGTAGGGAACGTGCAGCAGTTCTCGGCAGACAGGAGGCCCAGATCAGTTATAAAGGCCAACAGAAAGAATAAGGTTCTGCTGCTAGGTAGTTCGCACGGTAGAGGTGTGGGCCAGCACTTGCAGGAAGTGTTGGGCTCTGGCTCTGAGCACTATGGGACTCAACTTCTGAGGTCATTAGTCCCCTAGAACTAGTTAAACCTAACTAACCTTAGGACATCACACACATCCATGCCCGAGGCGGGATTCGAACCTGCGACCGTAGCGGTCTCGCGGTTCCAGACTGCAGCGCCTAGAACCGCACGGCCACTTCAGCCGGCAGGAAGTGTTGGGGAGTGAGTACTAGGTCACGTGCATTGTGAAGCCTTGTGCAGGGTTGGCTCAGGTGAATGGCAGCATAGGGGAGATATGCTTGAGTTTTACGAAGGAGGACCAGGTAGTGATAGTGGGTGGAGTAGGGAACAGCCTTGATAGGGACGGGGAATAGGATGTAGATGGTGATCTGGTAAAGATAGCCACTCGAACTGGTTTCACTAATGTGCATTTCGTGCAACTGTTTCAGCGTCAAGATCGGCCTCTTCTTAATGCGGCTGTTTGGCGCGGTAAGATGCGGCTGGAGAAGGTGCTGATGGCATGGCTCACATTTCAGTTACGCCAATTGGGTCTATCAGTAGATATCCCAAGGCATGGCCTGCACCTCTATAGGTATGGGAAGGGGAGGCTGACAAAACCTGTAGGTGACAGTGTAGTGAGTGGTGGTGGTATCACTCAGGGAGAAATTAATGTAGTGGTTAGTGTTAGAGCTAACCGTTTTTGGATCGAAGACAGCTGAAAAGTATACCTGCTTAAAGGAAGTCCCTCTAACTAAGGGCCCACCTTCAGAGGACGTCATGTTTCCTCACTGCTGATTCTTCCACCTTCAGTGGCAGTTTCCCTCCCCTGGGGCAAGAGAGTGCCCTGAAACTCTGTCAGTACTTCCTCCTTCTTTGATGAGGCCGTTGGCAGAATGAGCGTGACTTCTTATGCCAGAAGTCTTCGGTCGCCAATGCTAATTATTGATCAAAATTTACGCAGTGACATGATTCGTACGCAGGACCGAGGACATTTTGATAACTAATCAAAGACGCTACCCCCAAACAACAGTTAATCTCATTTATACAACAAACGAACATTATAACACTTTGTTGATACTTACATTCGTTATCCTGCAATAGTGATCCACTTGGAGCATTAAACAACGAAGTTCCACCAGATCCCAGCCAATGTTCATTTGATATTTGAGTATCACGTAGACAACTGCCTCAGTGTGGGAGTGTGCTGCTAGCTCAGAATTCTGGTGAAATTTATTTTGCACAGATTGTAAGTATGTTTCTCACCTAGCTTGTTGATCGAAGCCGACGAAATGAATTAAAGTTTGGGCTGCCTAGCAGCCAAAAAGACCAGGTTCGCGTCCTGGCCACAGCAAAAATTTTCATTCATTTCGTCGGCTTCGATCATTATCGTATATAATAAAGAGACTTAAATGTCTCAGGGAAACATTGAATTATGAGACCTAGCTTATTGTCTGTCATATGCTCACTGGGATGTACGACAACACAAATTATCAATGTTTTAGCAACAGAAATAATGAAGGAATAGGTATGGGCTCACATATAAGAAACAATAGAGCATTACAATATAACGTTATTCGTAATAGCAGCACTTTATACACAGACGGGCCAGCTCGATGGTAAACGGCCCTTATGTAAGCAAACTGTTCAGTTGGGCGCATATTTTATTTATAATTAATAGGAAATAACTGTCATGTCAGTTATCACAATTTATGCGTGAGATAGCGGCATGGTTACCCAGATGTTCAACGCTTTTAGCTTAAACTGATAACTGCCGACAGAGAACAAGTTACTCTCTCACCTATTTTCCGGAAGCAGAAAATTATTAAAGATAATATTACAATCAGATGCACCTTGAGTGAGAATCGAGAGAGTTGATGGACTGAGCAGGTGTTGATGGAGCCTGGTAGGGTGCTAAAAGCCTGAGGCATTTTTATGATTCTTAGCTCATAGAAACGGCTTGTTCGGAGTTGAAAGCAATTCGCAGTGAGCCCATCCCTTAGTAAATCTTGCTGGACAGGTCCACAGCTGTACAGGGCACACTGGGCAGCCTCTCATCATTACAGGGCTCCAGCAGAACAATGCCATGCTACCTGCTGTGGCGCAAGCAGAACCCAGGGCAGGGGCGACAGTCTAAGGGATTGCATCTACACAGTGGACTTATAACCGGGCATAGTGTGCAAAGCCATGCATGATAAAAATTCGCATGTTTTCGTGTTCACCGATATTTCAAGAAGGCCAGTGAGCCACTTCAATCGGCCGTCCTTGTTCTATATGGAAACCCTGGCATCTGAGTAATGTTTAGAGATGGAATCTTTATTACACCTCGTAGCTAGGACAAACAAGCTCCAAGGCACAGGTGATTTAGATAATGGTCTTTGAGATTGTATCTGTTTGCTTGTTGCCTTGGTAAGAGATATGACTTAGGGGAAAATCATCTTTCTACTCAGCGAAAACAAAAAAAGTAATGAATTGGCGGTTTCCTTTTTTTTCAGAGGCAGGTTTCTTGACTCTTGCCCTGGTTCGACATGAGTTTGTGCTGTCGTGTCAGAGGGGAGATTTAGTGCCTCCAGAGATTTGTGATTGGCTCAAGACGGTCTGAAAGAGATGACGTTCGTTCACCTTGCGGGAAAACGGAATTTTTTTCTGGATAGGTGAGAAGCTCTTGGGTGCGAGACTTTGGTCCACAGCTGGCATGTGTGGTTTGTACTTGGGACCTGTTCTGAGACTGACTTCATTTGCAAGTAGTTTGGACTGGGGAGCCTGTGATGAGGTTCAACTGTACCGGCAGTGTGATTTCAAACGTCTCGGACTACTAGTTTGCCGAAGGCACACTTACTCGTCTTCGGTTTACCAGTCTTGATGTTTGGTATCCTTGTGTGCTCTGTCGTATCAGTGAGCCTAATTGGTCCTTGGCAGACCAGCGAGCGGGTGTGTCACACACTGAAATCTACGTTAATTTCAGCGCTCTGGTAGAGAGTATATTGGGATCCGTCTGCCTGATTGCTAGACCGTGAGATTTTTGCATTTCTTTCGTGGCCGCGATCAATTCTCAGGTGCTACCTCCACATCTCACCTCCTCCGCCGCACACATCTTCAAATGGTTCAAATGGTTCGAACGGCTCTGAGCACTATGACTTAACATCTGAGGTTGTCAGTCACCTAGAGCTTAGAACTACTTAAACCTAACTAACCTAAGGACATCACACACATCCATGCCCGAGGCAGGATTCGAACCTGCGACCGTAGCAGTCGCGCGGTTCCTGACTGAAGCGCCTAGACAGCTCGGCCACAGCGGCCGGCCACACACATCTTGCCAGCTGCAAGTCACGTCACCGCACGAAGTACATAGGGCAACATACTGCCGCTCCGGATTTATCAGGGCGTACAGATCTCAATCGCCACTTGCGCTCAGCTGTACCTACGTCGAGGAACTTCAGTGGATTTAATCAATCCAAGTCTGTTCAGCGTCAGATCAATCCAGCTTGCGCTATCCACATTTTTAGGGCTAGAGTACTTGACTCACTGATTACCTAGTTAAACTGTCCTAGAAAATCAGGCGCGACCTAGTGGAGTGTTTAATCATCTGTCAGTTGTTTAGGGAATTCAATCGATAACTTGTTTAGTATAATTTGTGTCTTGCTTGGTAAAATAAATGTTGTTAGTACACTAAATTTTGCCAACATTCCCAATCTATTGAATAGTCCGAACAAGTTACCTTTAATTGTGGAGTCCTAGGCCAGGATCTCTGGTTAATGGCAGCTTCTGTGACCGTCAGATCGAGTTGTTTAGCGTATTTATTCAGTTTAACGCCCCTTAGGCAGAACTTTGAATTGTTGGCACCTTCTGTCATGGTACGATAGTAGATGGTGTTGCCTAGCGAAGTTTCTGTTTGCCATGTTTAATGTGGTGCACTGGGTAGAGTAGACCAGCGGTCCTGGCGCGTAGATATAGTACAAATATTTAGTCGTTGTATGTGTGTATTTTCATGTTGTGGTTGTGAATTCTGTATCACTTGATTGTTTGTTTCTGACTGCGAACGGCGTTGTGCTGATTTGGTAGTATAATTGAAAATTTCGTTTGTTAGCGTAGACAAGCGCGCTCTTATTTGAATTCGTTGTCAGGAACTAGGAATCAGTGGCTCACGGGAGCGTAATTTAGAGCAGAATCTGTGTGACATAGGAATGTGTTGTGTTTAAATTCGTTTGGGTCTTAATTAGAGTGGATGTTTACAAGAAGCAAGGCACGTTTGGTACAGGGCAACGACAGATTATTAGCGATGACTAGGCAGATATTACACAGGAATCTCAGGTAAATGCATTTGCAGACCGAACAGGAACGTCGAACGTAGAACTCGCAGAGCATGACAACATGTCTCAGTCAGGTGACCAAAGTGAACGGGAGACCGCTGCACAACGAAATGTAGGCGCTGCTGGTACGAGACTCACCATCAGTGAGACTGGCAGAACAGAATCACGAACGAAACGTCGTAGAGTGATGGAATCTCGTTCATCTAGTCCTGGAAGCTTTATCACTGGATCTCAGTTTGAGGCTCTCATACAGTTCATGCAAGAGGCAGACAGGAAGAGACAAGAGGCAGAGAAAAAAAAGAGACGGGAGGAAGAGGAGGAAAGACACAAATTAGTCATAAGAACGATCACAGACGGTACAGATGGAATCAAGAAAGAGATAGTAGAAATCCAAAAAAAGCTAAAGAATATGAAGAAAACGACAGCAGGAACGTGTGAGGTCGTGAACCAGGCGAAGCGCCATGCCGAAACAGCGCGATTGGTAGCGCAATTAGCACGAAAGGACGCATCAGTGGCCAAAGAACAAGTCAAACTGTCAATCAATGAGGTTTATAAGAAAAAAAAAGATCTTGAAACTCTCCAAAATAAAGACAAAAAAAATACTTTAAGGAACACAGGAAAAAATGAGTGAGGCTTCGAAATGAATCGAACAGATAGAAATCAAACAGGCCGAAATCTCTGAAGTTAAAGATCAGCAGACCCGAGTCGCCGCGTAACAAAACGAGTTGACTAGAGATGTTCGGCAGGCAAATGAGCGGTTCGTGCAATTTCATACACAATCTCGTCCGCCAGAGCGCCATCGAGAGCATCACAGAAGTGAGGAAAACGTTTTGCGACCCTCCGAACCGCTATATATGAGGACACACCCTCTGCACATGGGCGAATGATTCAGGAATATGCTCCTGCCGCGGCGAAACGCATGATAGCACACGCTCCGTTGGTAAGACGCAGCGTGTCAGAAACCGAGCCGAAAAACAATTGTACGCGTCTACGGAAGTCATGAACTTTATTACGAGAATCTGACAATACGGGGGGATACCATAACAGTGCCCGAGAATCGTTTGGGCTCGGATACATGGAATCACGTTCTGCAGACGAGAGGGAAACTTCGTACGGCGGATACTTCGAACCTTTCGACCACAAACTTTCCTTGACCATCCAGAATTTCCAAGTCAACAAGGGGGCAAAAACGCATTACATTCAAGAAGACCTTGATGGCCCAGTACGATCAATTGCTACCAGAATCTTGGGCAGTGAAGTACAAGCTCATCTGTGGTTTCTTAGAAGAGTCGACTGTAGAACATATGTGCGGAGTTGCGGAGAGTTTCCGCTCCTACCAATAATTTAAGGACGCATTCCTTAGCACGTACTGGTCGCAAGAAAGGAGGATAAAACAGGAGATCATGTTAGGAAAGGAGTTAGAAACGTCAGGATTCCGCAGTCCTGTCAAATTTTTCGAATCGCTGGTGAAGACCAACCGTTTGTAGGATCAACCGTACAGTCCCAAGGAAATTACATGGCACTGATACATTAAAATACCTTTACGTTAACAGTAACTGCTCATCGGTAGATGCAACGATTCAATCGTTGCTTTCAATAGTGCGCTGTGCGAAATCGATTACTGAATGAAATTCACATCTCGCGGGAAAGAAGTAGAAATAATGATCGTAAACTGCCAGATATGCCAGAGAAGAATAAGAGAGGAATGAAGATGGACGAAATGGGGGAAACATCGATCTAATTGAAACCAAAGATCGAACTTCAATGGGAATAACCAGCCGTTAGGGGAAAGTAGATGAAGACGAAATTATAACCATAACAACAACATCAACCGATGAAACTGAAACTGGAGAGAGCAACAGAACTCGAATTAGGGCCAACAGTATTCTAGGGGCCAACTGCAAAGCAATTGCAGGACATACAACGGTCAAGGTCAATGGAATGGCTAACGTAACGAATATGTGGAATTGAGGCCACCTAACCCAACGCAGGGGTCACGCAGAAAAAATTCAAACAGGAATTGCCGCAGAAACTTTAGGAACTAGCGATATTAACCTGTTAGTGTACGAAGATACAAGAGAACTGCCACGGGAAGAGAAGGAGATCATCACACAATCGGATTTACACCCCATCATTCACATCACAGTCGGCGAGGTCAATCCAACAGGGATTGGGGACAGTGGCACACAAGTGAGGGCGATATCGGATTCGGCATACGAGAAATGCACTCGAATCATTCTTGGCCGGCGCTCAGGCTGAGGAAAATCAAAATCACCGCCGCCCTGAGAGAGAAGCATACAGAAATGCAGTTACAAACAAGGTTGACGTTCAGCTGCCCAGGGCACACCTTGAAAGTGAACTTTCTGGTCGCCCCGTTTTGCCAATCGAGATAATTTTTGGCATGGATTTCCTAAATCAACAACAGGCCGTATTAGACGTAGAGCGAGGAGAACTGACTTTACATAAAGTTGGCACCATGAAGATTTCCTTTAAAAAAATGCTTTAAATTGCTCTAAGCACTCCGGCCAGCCAAGGAATAAAATGCCTGAAATTTTTGTTTCAGTAGTATTAGCGAAGTCATAGGGTAGTACAATAATTTAGTATTTATTATTGGGAGTAGTCTGCACTTTTAGTGAAGCTATAGACATAGAACCAGCGTAAAATTAGGGGCGTGACAGGAGTACAACTGACCGAAAACTAACAAAAACACATGTACACACAAACAAAGCCACCTCACACCACAAAATTTACTTCCATACAACATTAACAAGGTCCTGCAGGCATTAAATTTATTTTTACGATATTTTATCCTTAGTAATATTACAAATGTAATATTACCCTTCATTATTTTTTCTGTAAATTGGTTATATCGATGTAATGACATTTGTGAGGGAATATGGCGTTCGACCACAATTCAGGATTGTGCAGATCCGCCATTGGACTATGGAGACAATATGGCAGACAGGATATCACAGCCTGCGCCAGCCATTGAGGGGTGAGTGGAGTTGGCAACCATAATGAGTCAGCTGTAGAAGCCCAGGTGAGGGGGACTGCTGCCAGTTGACGTGACAACGCCACACAGCCTGGTCATGTAACAGTGGAAGTGGGACATCTCAAGCCAGTGCAGACAGCGGGATGCCAGCACACGCTGGCATCAACACCTTAGCGGCCAATGACCCGCCATGCCGCTAACCGAGGTACAAGGAACTTGCGTGGTGCCACAGTTGAAGCATGCACTGAGCCTAACCGACTCAACAGGGTGCTGAGAGTCATGCGTCAAATTGACAGAAGGCGAACTAAGCCGATGACCTACGCCGGCAGGTGTGCATTCCGATGTGGAGGCGAAAGGGAAGGGTAGGGCTGTTCTATGTCCTGCTAACGCTGAATGGATTTCTATGCCAGAGGGTGGGTTGCACGTAAAACGCAGTGCTGTCATGCCAGCCTCTGATGGCTGACTGAGGCCTGACGAGGATGAGACCGAGTGTCCAGCTGCAGTCCGGAAGCTGCCAATGACGCCGGACGCTGCCAAGATGCCAGATGCTGCCAGAGATGAGAGGGAACACCAAAGATGTCTGCAGTCACTTCTGCCATGTCATGCGCTGGCACAAATTGCTGTTCTTCAGTCCTACCAGTCATGGTTTGTGCTTGTGCATAAGTGCCATGTTCTCAATTCGTGTGCCATATTCAACTGTAAAATTTGTCTCCCCAGGGACCCTTGTGGAGGGAGCGATAGGATACCTTTCTGTAATATAATTACGTAATATCTTTTTGCGTTTTTTGCATGTATCAATAGAACTGTTTTGATTGTGAGATCTATGTTTTCTGCACATTTATTAATGCTCTCGACATTGATTATGCGCCTGTATTTGTCTTCATGTCGTAGAAAACAATACACACATTTTAAACAACTTAGGTAAGAAGACCAACAGATTACACATGTTATTCGCTTCTTCATTGAGAATTTGAGAATGTATGTGTTTGATGCTTTAGACCAAATGAGCGATAGGGCAAGGAATAGAGCAGGGGATAGAAAGGGGATAGAATAGTTCATACCCCAAGACACTGTAGATGATTACGGACATTAGACATCTCTGACCTCCGGATATGGTGTGAATGGGTACATTTCTCTGCTGCAAGGCCTTTTGAATGCATTGCAAACGTTTAACGTAAATCTGGGATGTAGCAATGACCCCTGGGTCTAACTTAATTTATACTACTCACACCAATGTTTACATGTACTCTTGCTGGCTTGCAGCTTCATGAACCCTAGAATGAATTAGGTCAAGCTAGGATGTGTTTTAGACATGGGCAATCCTGATTGGCAAACTTACCTTTTTCTCTTAGATATCGGTTATCGGGATGAGACAGTACTACTATTTTCAATTATTTCATTTGGCTCGTGTCACACTAAACAACACTGAAGTCAGACACTGATCATGTAGAAATCATCGGCAGCTTTGGGGCAGTGAGAGAGGACAAGTTACTCTCTGACTGATTTTTCACATACGGAAAATTATTAAAGATTTTATTACAGCCTGATGCACCTTGAGCGAGATTCCAGAAAGTTAATAGCCTAAGCAGACGTTGATGGAGCATGGTAAGACACTAAAAGCAGAGGTATTTTTATGATTCTTTGCTCACAGGAACGGCGCTTTGGGAGCTGTAAGCAACTGGTGGCAAACCCATCAGTTAGTAAATCTTGCCAGACATGTCCAAAGCTGTACAGGAGGACAGGGCAGCCCGTAGTCGGGACAGGGTTTCAGCATAACAACGCCGCGATGCCTTCTGCGGTGCCAGCAGGAGCCTGGGCAGGCGTGACGCACTAAAAGAACGTGTCTACACAGTGGAGTTGTAAAGTGGGCATTGTAAGGCAAGCAATGCGTAATAAAAATTAACATGTTTTCGTGTTCACCGATATTGCAAGAAAGCCAGTGAGCCACTTCCCTTGGCCACCCCTGTGGTATAAGGAAACTCCAGCACCTTAGAAACGTTTAGAGATGGAATCCTTATTACACCTCATAGCTAGGAGTAACAAACTTCACGGCATAGGCGATCTCCTGTTGGCTTGTTCCCATGAGAGAGACACGTCTTAGGAGAAAATCATCTTTCTCCCTCTGCAAAAACGTAGGAAAAGCCAGTAATAGGCGTTTTCATTTATTTTCAGAAACGTAGGTTTCTTGACTCTTGCCCCGGTTCGATATGATTTTGTGCTGTTGTGTGGGAGGGGAGATTTAGCGGCTCTAGCACCTTGTGATTGGCTCAAAACGGCGTGAAGGTGGTGTCGTTCGTGCACTTTGTGGGAAAAGGGAGTTTTTTTCTGGGTAGGTGTGATGCTCTTGGGTGCGAGACTTCGGTCTGGTAAGCAATTATGGTCGAAGCTCTGGCATGCTTGGTTGGTACTCGAGAACTGTCCTGAGAATGAGTTCATTTGCGAGTAGTTTAGACTGAGGAGCCTGTGGTGAAGTTCATACTGTACCGACAGTGTGACTTCAAACGTCTCGGACTGCTTTTATTCGTTTTGATTTACCAGTTTGATGTTTAGTACCCTAGTGTGCGCTGTCATATAAGTGAGCCAAATTGGTCCGTGGTACGGCTAGTGATTGGGTGTGCCACACACTGAAATCGATCGAGATTTCACTGCTCTGGGAGAGAGTAAATTGCGATCCGTCTGCCTCATTGCTATATCGTGAGATTTTTACATTTGTTTAGGGGCCACCATTGATTCAAAGCGCCGCCTACACGTTTCATCTCTTCCACCGCACACATCTCGCCAGCAGCAAGTGACGTCGCCGCACGAAGTAAACAGGGTAACGTACTGCCGCTCCGGCATTGTTAGGGCGTACAGATCTCAATCGCCACTTGCTCTCAACTGCACCTATGTAGAAAAATTTCAGTAGATTTGGTCAATCAAAGTCTGCTCAGCGTCCGAACAATTCAGCTTGCGCTATCCACATCTTTAGGGCCAGAGTGCTTGGCTCACTGATTACGTAGCTAAACTGTCTTTGCCAACCAGGCGCGACCCAGTGGAGTGTTTAAACATCTGTTAGTTGTTCAGGGAATTCAATCTACTACTTGTTTAGTATAATTTATGTCTTTTTGGATAAAAATAAATGTTGCTAGTACACTAAATTCTGCAAACATTCCCAATCAATTAAATAGTTGAAACATGTTACCTTTCACTATCATTTTGTAATGATGGTAATTTTTGACCAAAAACAATGGCACCCACCACCCCCACTTTTCCGTTATTTCTCATTCCATAACCAGCACCAGCTCCCCCACTGCTCCTTAGTGTTATCCCGAAATTCTCATTTTCAGTGTAGATCTCAGTGCAACGGCAGCAGCAGTTATTTCAGGTGATGATGCAAATTTCCAGCATAGCACTGCAGCCTGCGTTTATGGCCTCCTTTTCGCAAATGTTCGCTGTTTTCTGCAGCACACGACGCTGTTTACGGTTTTATCGCTTATTATTACAGATTTTTTCAAGACGATACACATTTCACTGTTATTTTCTGATTCTCTTCATTATTTTTAAGAAGATCAACATAAAGAAGTGTTTCAATTGCTATCTCCGGGATCTGTTTAGGAATATTCACGTAACTACTAATTTCGCAACAAATTTCACCGATTTCTAAGACAGGACACACAAATATGGGATAGATTGGTATTTTTCAGGAATAAAGTAAAATCGTTACTTTAATATTTGAGAACTATCGCCGCCAACATACGACTCTATTTACAGTTTTTAGGCAAATGATTAAAACTTTACCGCCCTGTGTTCCTAGTATTTTCAGGAAGACACACATAAAAATATCGGCAAACAACCACAACATAGTGGTAACTTAACAAATTACAGACTTAGCAATAAACAATTTTTATTGAACAGCAAAATACGCACCGTACCTAAATTTCACTTAACCTCCTTCATCTTCTAAATACACATCTCGTCAGTTTCTCTCAAATAAAAAGGTTGTACTCGCAATTACTCTCCTGGTAAAGAACATAGCTGATGGCCGACACTCATACTCAACGGTCACAACCACAATTTATCAATTACTTTATACCATCAAAATTATGATAATTACCGTCTTCTAATTCTTCTCTGACTAAATTGATTCTAAACAAAAAATTAGGATCGTAATCCACGATCAGCTGTGTGCTTTTCGCATGCGCCTAGCATATAGCCATATTCCTATACATTTGCTAGTAATTTATAGAGACGCGAAGCCCGGACTAGAGCCTTAGGTTTTTTTTGCCACCTGCCGTATCTAAAAATTACTAATAGTTTGAATTTTAGTACAGCCACGAGTTAACTGCAGAGATATTATTTGCATAATTACTTCTGCGTTTAGTCAAGTACTGCACAGTGCAGTATCTCCTTAGATGAAAAAAATTAAGAAATTAAAAAGAGTAAAAAACATTCTTTATGCTATGTAGCAACTCCTTTCGTGTTGCAGAAAACACTGTGTCTTCGCCGGCCGGAGTGGCCGAGCGGTTAAAGGCGCTACAGTCTGGAACCGCACGACCGCTACGGTCGCAGGTTCGAATCCTGCCTCGGGCATGGATGTGTGTGATGTCCTTAGGTTAGTTAGGTTTAAGTAGTTCTAAGTTCTAGGGGACTTATGACCACAGCAGTTGAGTCCCATAGTGCTCAGAGCCATTTGAACCATTTGAACTGTGTCTTCACTGCACTACACTACGCGTTCCAGAGCGTAAGAGTGTAACGAGACGACATGCTGCCTCACAGAGCATAGCCGTCCTCCACCGTTAGCACACAGCGGTGGAAAAGACAGAGGCGCTCTCTATTTCCTGTTGATGAATATCGCGAACCAATGCAACCTCCCATCCGCATTCCTGTGCAAAGTGACCACTTCTGTCCAAGTCTTTGAAAGCCTCCTCCACTTATGACGATTATTGAATTTGCTTTCACCTCTACGTATTCGAACAGATCGTACGTGCGAATTAGTGATATGCAGTCTGTATTCGACAGACTATCTGATCAAAAGTACTCGGAATCTTAGAAATGGGCATCAATACGAGATTCGTCTACAGGTAAAATCGCCCGAAATATTCAAAAAGGGGGGAAAAATTATCAACGTCAAATGTGAGACATATGCGCGGAATTTGCGAAGCGCTGTAAGTGCTTCGTTTTCTTCAATGTATTGTGGCCTAATACAACAGTAACTTTCCGACACACTTTAACGCGTTTCGACTTCTAAATACACAGAAGCGGTGATGAAATAGTGTATCTACAACAAACGGAAGGATAGGACGAGACTGTTTTATTCCCACAACACTTGGAACAAACAGCAAACACATACATAAAAATATTTCTATTCACCACGATAATTAACTCCTTCTCTCAACTCTTCCTGCACTGTACGGAATAATTACCAATTACGATTGACGGATGATTTCTATTAAAATGTTTCATGGAAGGGTGAGTCATTTACCTACTTTTGTAAAATGGATGAGAGAATCCCAGGCATGGTGACCTATCCCCATGGAGGCCTGCACACCATGCAGCGAACGAATTGCTTCACGCCACTGATTGGTTTTCGTGAAAAAAGAATGTGATCCTAGTTGTGATTGCGTTTGCATCCGTGGTCTAGTGGTAGTTCCTCTTCGAGCGCCGAGCGGGAAGGTTGTTGTTTATTTCAATTACCGCAGCGTCGCTTGTGTGAAGTTTTACTCGTTAGTGTAGTTCTGTCTGCCGAGTGAGTCCGCCTTTGCTGTCTGTGTTTGTCTACTTGCAGCGGCGTCGGCCGCTCCGCTATGGCTACCATGGTTTCCACATGTATTCTATCAAAAGTGCTGTGAGCTTTACTCTCGATAAAAGAACGCGACACATGTAGACCGGGTCTCTAGATATCCACTATTGGCTTGTCGATACAGTTCATGTGAACTCTGACCAGGTCCGCACCGCCTATTTTGATGCAGACGGGTAGGTGTTTTAGGTGAAATTTATGGATCCCCTTCACGTTGAAAGATTATTGTCGCGGCATGGTTCTCAAGTCCCGTTCAAGCATCACGATAATTCTGTTAGTGTAGTGTCACTCGCAGATGCTGAAATAGAATATAGCAATGTTCGAGTATTAGCCCTAAGTTGATGACAACTTTCTGAAGGACATTTTGACTCCTTACGGTAACGTGAGAAACGTCCTTTGAGAACGCTGGTCTACTCAATACAGATTACAATGTTATAGCGGAATTCGTTCCGTGGAACTGCATGTCAGATACAATATTCTATCACATTTACAAATGTATGGTACCGAATCCGTGTCATGTATTGTGGTGAAGAGGGAACCTGCTTTCTATGTAACGAAAGTGGACACGAGCTGTCTAATTGTCCGCGGTAGGATTTTGTATTAAAGCCGTCAGTAATGCAGCGTCGCAAATTGACTGTTGCTGGTCTTGTTCCTTCCACTCCGGCCGGCGGGCCTCCTTCTGATTCGGATCATAATGAACAAACAGTCAGTTCCGATAATCGTGTCAGTGAATTTCCGCCTTCACCTCAGCTACAGGTTCAGAATCCTATTACCCTCAGCATAGAACCTCTAACGGTGACAACCAAGCGACGTCGCATTCAGGGTGGTGATGGTGAGGAGTTGGCTGTGCCTTCTGCTGTGCCTCCTCCGCATCGCTTGTTTTCCGTCCTCCTCTCGATGCTACGATACCTCCCGTCCGTGGTACGGTGAGTGGCGAAGAAGCTACCTCCAGTATCCCCCGTGCCCGCGAAGTGGCTCCTTCTGAGCTGCCAATGTGTGGAGAGGGAGCGGAGTCCCCCCTTCGTCTTTGGTCCTCCGTTATATCCTGAGACGATGCAGCGCCCTCCTGCTCCTTCGTCTGCAGCCGCAGAGTGTTTCCTTCAATTGCTGACTACAGCGACTCCTGAGGAGAATAAAGTAAGCGACCAAGTATCACCTGTTGTAATGGTAGTTCCTCACAATGCTTCCCTTCTTAATGACTGGACCTGCAGTACGTGACTTGTTCTGAGGATCAGGAGGCTGTGCCTATAACATTCCCCACACCTCCCTCTGCAAAGGCAGCCATACAAGGTAGCCGACAGAAACAGCGTACACAATATCCCATCAAAATTATGATAATTACCGTCTTCTAATTCTTCTCTGACTAAATTGAATCTAAACAAAAAATTAGGATCGTAATCCGCGATCCCCTGTGTGCTTTTCGCATGCGCCTAGTATATAGTCATATTCCTGTCCATTTGCTAGTAATTTATAGAGACGCGAAGCCCGGACGAGAGTCTTAGGTTTCTTTTGCCACCTGCCGTATCTAAAAATTACTAATAGTTTGAATTTTAGTACAGCCACGAGGTAACTGCTGAGATATTATTTGCATAATTACTTCTGCGTTTAGTCAAGTACTGCTCAGTGCAGTATCTCCTTAGATGAAAATAAATTAAGATATTAAAAAGTGTAGAAAACATTCTTTATGCTATGTAGCAACTCCTTTAGTGTTGCAGAAAACACTGTGTCTTCACTGCACTACACTACGCGTTCCAGAGCGTAAGAGTGTAACGAGACGACATGCTGCCTCACAGAGCATAGCCGTCCTCCACCGTTAGCACACAGCGGTCGAAAAGACAGAGGCGCGCTCTGTTTCCTGTTGAGGAATATCGCGAACCAATGCCACCTCCCATCCGCATTCCTGTGCAAAGTGACACACTTCTGTCCAAGTCTTTGAAAGCCTCCTCCACTTATGACGATTATTGAATTTGCTTTCACCTCTACGTATTCGAACAGATCGTACGTGCGAATTAGTGATATGCAGTCTGTATTCGACAGACAATCTGATCAAAAGTACTCGGAATCTTAGAAATGGGCATCAATACGAGATTCGTCTACAGGTAAAATCGCCCGACATATTCAAAAAGGGGGGAAAAATTATCAACGTCAAATGTGAGACATATGCGCGGAATTTGCGAAGCGCTGTAAGTGCTTCGATTTCTTCAATGCATTGTGGCCTAATACAACAGTAACTTTCCGACACACTTTAACGCGTTTCGACTTCTAAATACACAGATGCGGCGATTAAATAGTGTATTTACAACAAACGGAAGGATAGGACGAGACTGTTTTATTCCCACAACACTTGGAACAAACAGCAAACACATACATAAAAATATTTCCATACACCACGATAATTCACCCCTTCTCTCAACTCTTCCTGCACTGTACGGAATAATTACCAATTACGATTGACGGATGATTTCTATAAAAATGTTTCATGGAAGGGTGAGTCATTTACCTACTTTTGTAAAATGGATAAGAGAATCCCAGGCATGGTGGCCTTTCCCCAAGGAGGCCTGCACACCATGCAGCGAACGAAATGCTTCACGCCACTGATTGTTTTTCGTGAAAAAAGAATGTGATCCTAGTTGTGATTGAGTTTGCATCCGTGGTCTAGTGGTAGATCCGCTTCGAGCGCCGAGCGGGAAGGTTGTTGTTTATTTCAATTACCGCAGCGTCGCTTGTGTGAAGTTTTACTCGTTAGTGTAGTTCTGTCTGCCGAGTGAGTCCGCCTTTGCTGTCTGTGTTTGTCTACTTGCAGCGGCGTCGGCCGCTCCGCTATGGCTACCACGGTTTCCACATGTATTCTATCAAAAGTGCTGTGAGCTTTACTCTCGATAAAAGAACGCGACACATGTAGACCGGGTCTCTAGATATCCACTATTGGCTTGTCGATACAGTTCATGTGAACTCTGATCAGGTCCGCATCGCCTATTTTGATGCAGACGGGTAAGTGTTTTAAGTGAAATTTATGGATCCCCTTCACGTTGAAAGAGTATTGTAGCGACATGGTTCTCAAGTCCCGTTCAAGCATCACGATAATTCCGTTAGTGTAGTGTCACTCGCAGATGCTGGAATAGAATATAGCAATGTTCGAGTATTCAGCCTCTCGCCCTAAGTTGATGACATCTTTCTGAAGGACATTTTGACTCCTTACGGTAACGTGAGAAACGTCCTTTGAGAACGCTGGTCTACTCAATACAGATTACAGTGTTATAGCGGAATTCGTTCCGTGGAAATGCATGCCAGATACAATATTCTATCACATTTACAAATGTATGGTACCGAATCCGTGTCATGTATAGTGGTGAAGAGGGAACCTGCTTTCTATGTAATGAAAGTGGACACGAGCTGTCTAATTGTCCGCGGTAGGATTTTGTATGAAAGCCGTCAGTAATGCAGCGTCGCAAATTGACTGTTGCTGGTCTTGTTCCTTCCACTCCGGCCCGCGGGCCTCCTTCTGATTCGGATCATAGTGAACAAACAGTCAGTTTCGATAATCGTGTCAATAAATTTCCGCCTTTACCTCAGCTACAGGTTCAGAATCCTATCACCCTCAGCATAGAACCTGTAACGGTGACAACCAAGCGACGTCGCATTCAGGATGATGATGGTGAGGACTTGGCTGTGCCTTCTGCTGTGCCTCCTCCGCATCGCTTGTTTTCCGTCCTCCTCTCGATGCTACGATACCTCCCGTCCGTGGTACGGTGAGTGGCGAAGAAGTTACCTCCAGTATCCCCCCTGCCCGCGAAGTGGCTCCTTCTGAGTTGCCTGTGTGTGGAGAGGGAGCGGAGTCCCCCCCTTCGTCTTTGGTCCTCCGTTATATCCTGAGACGATGCAGCGCCCTCCTGCTCCTTCGTCTGCAGCCGCAGAGTGTTTCCTTCAATTGCTGACTACAGCGACTCCTGAGGAGAATAAAGTAAGCGACCAAGTATCACCTGTTGTAATGGTAGTTCCTCACAATGCTTCCCTTCTTAATGACTGGACCTGCAGTACGTGACTTGTTCTGAGGATCAGGAGGCTGTGCCTATAACATTCCCCACACCTCCCTCTGCAAAGGCAGCCATACAAGGTAGCCGACAGAAACAGCGTACACAATATCCCATCAAAATTATGATAATTACCGTCTTCTAATTCTTCTCTGACTAAATTGAATCTAAACAAAAAATTAGGATCGTAATCCGCGATCCCCTGTGTGCTTTTCGCATGCGCCTAGTATATAGTCATATTCCTGTCCATTTGCTAGTAATTTATAGAGACGCGAAGCCCGGACGAGAGTCTTAGGTTTCTTTTGCCACCTGCCGTATCTAAAAATTACTAATAGTTTGAATTTTAGTACAGCCACGAGGTAACTGCTGAGATATTATTTGCATAATTACTTCTGCGTTTAGTCAAGTACTGCTCAGTGCAGTATCTCCTTAGATGAAAATAAATTAAGATATTAAAAAGTGTAGAAAACATTCTTTATGCTATGTAGCAACTCCTTTAGTGTTGCAGAAAACACTGTGTCTTCACTGCACTACACTACGCGTTCCAGAGCGTAAGAGTGTAACGAGACGACATGCTGCCTCACAGAGCATAGCCGTCCTCCACCGTTAGCACACAGCGGTCGAAAAGACAGAGGCGCGCTCTGTTTCCTGTTGAGGAATATCGCGAACCAATGCCACCTCCCATCCGCATTCCTGTGCAAAGTGACACACTTCTGTCCAAGTCTTTGAAAGCCTCCTCCACTTATGACGATTATTGAATTTGCTTTCACCTCTACGTATTCGAACAGATCGTACGTGCGAATTAGTGATATGCAGTCTGTATTCGACAGACAATCTGATCAAAAGTACTCGGAATCTTAGAAATGGGCATCAATACGAGATTCGTCTACAGGTAAAATCGCCCGACATATTCAAAAAGGGGGGAAAAATTATCAACGTCAAATGTGAGACATATGAGCGGAATTTGCGAAGCGCTGTAAGTGCTTCGATTTCTTCAATGCATTGTGGCCTAATACAACAGTAATTTTCCGACACACTTTAACGCGTTTCGACTTCTAAATACACAGAAGCGGCGATGAAATAGTGTATTTACAACAAACGGAAGGATAGGACGAGACTGTTTTATTCCCACAACACTTGGAACAAACAGCAAACACATACATAAAAATATTTCCATACACCACGATAATTCACCCCTTCTCTCAACTCTTCCTGCACTGTACGGAATAATTACCAATTACGATTGACGGATGATTTCTATTAAAATGTTTCATGGAAGGGTGAGTCATTTACCTACTTTTGTAAAATGGATAAGAGAATCCCAGGCATGGTGACCTTTCCCCAAGGAGGCCTGCACACCATGCAGCGAAAGAATTGCTTCACGCCACTGATTGGTTTTCGTAAAAAAAGAATGTGATCCTAGTTGTGATTGAGTTTGCATCCGTGGTCTAGTGGTAGTTCCTCTTCGAGCGCCGAGCGGGAAGGTTGTTGTTTATTTCAATTACCGCAGCGTCGCTTGTGTGAAGTTTTACTCGTTAGTGTAGTTCTGTCTGCCGAGTGAGTCCGCCTTTGCTGTCTGTGTTTGTCTACTTGCAGCGGCGTCGGCCGCTCCGCTATGGCTACCACGGTTTCCACATGTATTCTATCAAAAGTGCTGTGAGCTTTACTCTCGATAAAAGAACGCGACACATGTAGACCGGGTCTCTAGATATCCACTATTGGCTTGTCGATGCAGTTCATGTGAACTCTGATCAGGTCCGCACCGCCTATTTTGATGCAGACGGGTAGGTGTTTTAAGTGAAATTTATGGATCCCCTTCACGTTGAAAGATTATTGTCGCGACATGGTTCTCAAGTCCCTTTCAAGCATCACGGTAATTCCGTTAGTGTAGTGTCACTCGCAGATGCTGAAATAGAATATAGCAATGTTCGAGTATTCAGCCTCTCGCCCTAAGTTGATGACAACTTTCTGAAGGACATTTTGACTCCTAACGGTAACGTGAGAAACGTCCTTTGAGAACGCTGGTCTACTCAATACAGATTACAATGTTATAGCGGAATTCGTTCCGTGGAAATGCATGTCAGATACAATATTCTATCACATTTACAAATGTATGGTACCGAATCCGCGTCATGTATAGTGGTGAAGAGGGAAGCTGCTTTCTATGTAATGAAAGTGGACACGAGCTGTCTAATTGTCCGCGGTAGGATTTTGTATTAAAGCCGTCAGTAATGCAGCGTCACAAATTGACTGCTGCTGGTCTTATTCCTTCCACTCCGGCCGGCGGGCCTCCTTCTGATTCGGATTATAGTGAACAAAGAGTCAGTTCCGATAATCGTGTCAGTGAATTTCCGCCTTTACCTCAGCTACAGGTTCAGAATCCTATCACCCTCAGCATAGAACCTGTAACGGTGACAACCAAGCGACGTCGCATTCAGGATGGTGATGGTGAGGACTTGGCTGTGCCTTCTGCTGTGCCTCCTCCGCATCGCTTGTTTTCCGTCCTCCTCTCGACGCTACGATACCTCCCGTCCGTGGTACGGTGAGTGGCGAAGAAGTTACCTCCAGTATCCCCGCTGCCCGCGAAGTGGCTCCTTCTGAGCTGCCATTGTGTGGAGAGGGAGCGGAGTCCCCCCTTCATATTTCGTCCTCCGTTACATCCTGAGACGATGCAGTGCCCTCCTGCTCCTTCGTCTTCAGCCGCAGACTGTTTCCTTATATTGCTGACTACAGCGACTCCTGAGGAGAATAAAGTAAGCGACCAAGTATCACCTGTTGTAATGGTAGTTCCTCAGAATGCTTCCTTCTTAATGACTGGACCTGCAGTACGTGACTTGTTCTGAGGGTCAGGAGACTGTGCCTATAACATTCCCCACACCTCCCTCTGCAAAGGCAGCCATACAAGGTAGCCGACAGAAACAGCGTACACAATATAAACGTGGGGTCGCACGTAAGAAATCTAAGAAAACAGGTTGCGATGGCAGGGGTTCTGGTCCCCGATGTCTGATTTCTCTGTGGATTACGCAGCTGTCTACCGAATTCTGCTCTAATGTTCCGTACATACCTGTATAGCTGTGATCAATGACCGAAGCCTACACATAACTCTCCTTAAACGATAATCTTGTGGAATAAGAATTTCGATTGGCTTCGCTGAGTCAGTTTATTTACGATTCATGTGCAGACATAGTCTTCTCATAGGAGGCGTTTTTAGGCACTTCTCCTTACCTGGTTTTCGTGTGATCTTTAATGTAGCACCCGAATATTCTACGGGGACGCCTTATTCTTTCGCCAAGGCATTCCTACTGCTGAGGTGGAAATGTTGGATGCTGGCATTGGCATAGGTTGTCAGCTATTTAATCTTACCTTGGTTCTTTTATATGACCCTTCTGGCCCTGGTCACGCAGTGGATCTTTCGCATTTTTATAAGGAGGACATTGTTTATCCCTTGCGTGAAAGTCCTCCGGGTATTGTGTTGGATGGTGATTTTAACTGTTTACTGCAATCTGCAGATCAATCCCCTAATTTTGATTTCTCTCGTGAATTAAATAAATCGGCCCGCTCCAAATGCCTAAAAGATGCCTGGATATGTAAATACCCGACGTTAGTTAAATTTATCCATTTTACTGCGACTTGTAGTAGCAGGTTTGATAGGTTTTACTTATCAGACTGCCTGTGCGACAGTATTCTTAATGTTGAAGTCATCCCAGATTCCTTAACGGATCACTGTGTGTGGTGAGCGTACTGTAAGACCTTCACTACACACACCATCAGACTATTTGACTTGTCGCTCTAACTAAGTAGGCGAGTGTCAGCAATATGTCTCATTATCTTATCGTGGCGTGTTTATCTTCTGCCATTAGGTCAGACGATAGAAATGCCACTTGCACGCTTAGAGTAGAAGATTGACGGTGACCAACTTTAAGCAGAACTTGAATAATTTTGACACACATTTATTAAAATAGTAACAAGCATAAAAATTACTTAACTTGGTTCTAGATGCTATTTACAATTGACAATCTGAAGTTCCTTTGGTATTGGTACGTTAATTTATTATCACATGTATGTCTGATACTTGACAAAAGTGTCTATACATTTATCTTCATGGCTATGTACAGGAATATGGTAATCTTATTAGCCGCAGACTGGAACTTGACTACAGACTGGTACAGACTGGTGCAGACAAATGCAGACTGAGTCATTGGAGGTCTGTACACTCGTTATAATACCTCGCGCGTACATGTGAGTGTGATTCGCGACGAGAAAAGGTTCTACATAAGCAGCAGTCTCATTGGCTGCGTAACATATTAATACGTGTATCGGCGGATGCAGAATTTGGTCCGACTCTATCGCAGCGCCATCTCGTGGTGTGGAGATGGACGAGCGCTGCGCCTGCGCTGTTGTGCTTAGCGGGGCGCGCTCTAGTGGGAAAGTTGTGTACGCGCTGACTACGCGGAACTATGTACACAACACTGTGCTGTGGCTATATATCTCAATCTTGAACGGCAACCAGTCAAATTTTTTCGCCCTCAGTGGATGTTAGACCTGACCTCTCTCTCGCTGACGTGATGCGAGGTAGTGCGGGAGCTTACTCTATGGTCCACTGGGAAATACTCTTTCACCCTTGACTGGTGGACACAGCTAGCAAAACCGAGACTCAGGCAAGCGCGAGACTTTCGGAGAAGCTATGAATATTTCTATTCCATCCTGTGTGAACTTCATGCTGCTTCGGATCACTCCCCTCTGTGAACTGCGACTGTTGGGCGTGTAAAAGCAAAATTGTTAACCTTGAAGAGAAACAAATGGAAGGTTTGAAAATCCGATGGAAGCCGAGTTCATTGGTGACCGAAGGAATGACTTACATATATCATTTGCTTCTGGATCAGACCCGCCGTCGACGCGCTTGTATTCGTTCTCTCACGACAAATAACAGACTTATCGTATAGGGGCAAGCTGATTTAGTGCGTGTCTTACACCAGTACTATGTAGGCATCTATGACATCGATGAGTCCAATGAAACCTTTCACGACCCACTTGTCAGAATCCTGGATGCGACAATCACACCTTAACCTAATGCAACGCTCTTAGCAGAATTCCAGCCTGAGGAAGATTACAAACTTATTTAGGGATCGCTTTCTCAAAAGTTCCCGTGTCTAGAAGGACTTTCCAAGGAATTTTACGTGCGTTTATGACCCCTGTTGGGTTCTATCTTTACCTCTCTTTTGAATGAAGTGTTACAGGGTAGACTAGTGCCGACCTCGTTCTAAGTGGGATAAACTGTTTGAATCCCGAAACGCACTGAACCGGCTGCCCCTGATAGCTTTCGCCCACTTACTTTGCTAAACTTTGATTACAAGACTGTGGCGAGAGCTTGTTTCCCAGGATAGGGCCGGATAAGGTTAGGATTGTGGACAGGGCCGTAATCAGTGACTATCGGTTGCATAACAAATACGTAAACTTTATTTACAGAAATCAAAATTTTAAATCAATCCCTTAAAAGAACACAATTGACTGTATGACGACGGAAGGCCTTTTCACAGGGAAAAAAATTCCAGAATTTTAGGTCCGAAGGCCACCAAGAGTAATCTCAAACAACAAACGGCTGAAAACCTGAATAATAAGTCAGAAGAACAATTCCTAATAGCTCACATTCAAGCAAATACCTTGCTTTTAAAAGCAGTTTGCTTTCATAAAAACTTATTGTTATACGGCTGAAGGCCTTATTATGAAATAAGTGAAATTATTGCTCGGTAGATAATAACAAACAACTGAAAGCCTGAATTAGAAGTCAGAAGAACAATTCCAAATAGCACATATTAAGATAAATACTTGGTTTTAAAACAAACTGTAACACGGCTGAAGGCCTTATTATAAAAGAAGTGAAATTATAACTCGGCTGAAGGCCACAAACAATAATTAGAAAATTACAAATATCCTTAAAACAAACAGTACATGTAAGGAATCAGGACAAGCGGTTCTCAGTAAGTGTTCCAAGGGTCGGCCTGGGAAGGTAAGTCAAACATAAGGTAAGGTGAGACAGGCAGCAAAGAGTTGCACTCACGTAACAGGATGGCAACTCAAAGAAGGGGCAGCTTAAGCGCCGACCGACCGAATATCTAATCCGCCTAACGTCCGATCACCGGTACAACGATGGAATATTTTTAGCCGTGGGCGAAGAGACAGAAGCACAACGTCTTCAGTAAACACCCAAGACCGAAGAAAACACTAGAACCAAGGTAGACCTCAAAAAAAAAAAAAATGCACAGTGCAATACAAGAGGCTGACGATCCACACGTCGTGTCGGACAGCATCAACACGAAGAGGAAAGGTACACTCCCGGAAAAGTAAGCTATCCTTCAGGGTAGGTAACTGGGGCGTTAGCGGCCACAATACCTCTGGTTGCACTTCACTAATAAGAATAATACTAAATTCAATGACAGAGAAAGACGACTGCAATATTTCACCACCTCGAAACACTTCACTCATTGCCGCCAGGCTCAGCGGCCCTGGGAGCAACAACCCGCCGACCAAAGGCGAGATCTCATAATAGTGGAGGTTGCATTAGCAGTTAACTCTTCACTCAACTTAAACGTCCAGGATACGGTGTGCAACGAAGTCGTCGCTCCAGAAGCTATCCCTCCTCGATCCGGCAGTGGCACCAGGCTTTCAGCGACCCCGGCTTGCCCTAGCGCTGCACGGACATCCTCGCTGCTTCACAACCAACCGACCTGATGTTTGTTCGCATCTCCTCACCAGATGCAGTACGCAGATTGCATTAAAATAACTGCTCATTCAAAACCACAGGGCACACTCACGTATCCGGGAAAACAATTCCACCAAGAACTCACAATACTAAAACCAGTTACTGTGAAAGAACACGGACGAATTGTAAGTCAGCACAAACACAGAGAAGCCAGAAGCGGTCGAAGACCAAATGCACGTTGTCCACTGCGACGACCGACCGAACGACCAACCAACGGTCGTCCCCACTCAAGTCAGGCAAGGGAAGATCCCAGTATAAATCGTCACTGACAACTTATTGCCATGAGGGCACTTGGACGGGCTGATACACACATACAGGTGAAAGTTGCAGTACTCGAATATCACGGTCCATTCAACTAAAACTCGCTGAATCCCGTGCACGTGTGTCGACAGCGGTCGGGCGAGTACTGGCTGTTCGGATCTCACTGCTGCTCCGTCCCAACTCCACTCGCTCGACACACGATGACCTGCAAAAACTAGACGCCACTCGAAAGATGGTACCACAGAACGCGCTATCGATAAGCACTGCTGCTGCCGCTCACGGATAGACAATGAGAACCAACGTAGTGGCGCCAGTGAACACACTAAGAAAACGAGTCGCCACTATCGCTATTACAAGATGCCAAGCTATGAACGGCATCAACGCGAGCCGCATACGGCTCAAGTAGGATGTCGGATGTGATGGAGACGATTGTTGCAAAACATCAAAGCTGTGTTCTGTAACGTTCCTCCCTTGTGTCCTTGCTTTTTAGGACTTCGATAAGCCATTTGATCGTGTTAATCCCGAGTTTCTGCTTCGGATTCTAGAGGCAGTTGGTTTCACTGTTGACCCACGGAGAGTGCTCTCAAGTCTGTTTATTCGTATTTCGTCTTTGGTGGTTGTTAATAGCCAACTGACGCCTCCAACAAACATCTGTTATGTAGTACCTCAAGGAAGTCCGCTGTCCATGACTTTGTTTTTGTTGTCTGTGGAGCGCCTGCTTCGGATGCTAGAATCCCAGCTGACAAGTTGTACGCTTTCCCGCGGGACTATTGCTGTTCTTGGATACTCGTGATGGTTGTACTTCGCAATCCAGTTGCGATACCTCGACTGAAGGCTGGAAACGATGGTTTTTATCGGAGTTCAGGTGCAAAACTTAATGAAGGTAAATGCAAGCTTCTTCAATTACGAGGTTTTGACGAGGCGGGTTTTCCATGGGCTACTGCGGTGCATCGGCATACGCCTCTCGGTGTCACCGTTGATCGTTGTCCACTCAAAATGGCGACGCTCAACTAGAAATCCGTTACGGAAGAAATTCAGGGAGCTACACTAGGGCATGAAAGGCGTTCTCATACTAGGCTCCAGGAAGTACCAGTACTGGATACATATGTCTTATGCAAAGCTGAAACGTCCCCTTTGAAAAATTATACATGACTCTGCTTAAACTGAGACACAATATTTTTAGCGCAACGCAATCTGACTTTCAGAAATCCCTACAAAAGAATGGCCCCGACTAACATTAACCTATACCTTTCACAAATCACTTACCTCACCAAAAATCTTCGTTACTCGAACTACTGCAATACAGCGAGCGCCACTACTGCCAGCTAAATAAAAGATTCAAACTAGGGAAGGCACTAACTACTGATAGGGATAGTTAGCAAATGAAAGATTTTAATAGAGAACAAACAATGTAATTACCTCAATAGTGTTCAAAAGTCATAATGTATATAGCAGTTCATGATATCCAGTATTACAAATTTCGAAATTCCTCCATCTCTCTCCCCACATCCACCACTGCTGGCGGCTCACCTCCAACTGCGCAACGCTACGCGCTGTTCACATCCAGCTGCCGCTGCCCAACCCTACAATGGCAGACAACAATGCAAACTAGCCACAGACTGCACACAGCACAGCCAGTGATTTTCATATAGAGCGCTACGTAACGTTGCCAATAAGAAAACATAAACAGCCTACTTACAAAGCTTATTACGTGGCCCAAGTTTATCCTCTTCCCTCGGTGATGGCGAAGAAACTACAACAATTGGCTGGTCGTTTCTCAATGAAGAGAGATGTATTTCGCTTACGGTATGAGGTGACCAGAAATCCTCGTTCCTTTTGTGGGTTGTACCTGACTGATGTATGGAGGTAGAAGCAGATGCTATATGTGTCCCGTGCTATTTTGACGATGACTCAAGAAACTCACACATTCACGTCTCATTTATTTCTCTGTGTCTGTCCTGCTAGTCTTGAACCCCCTATTGATGTAGGTCGCATAAATTATAAGTTAAAACACATTCGTGACTTCTATCTTGCGGTGAGCTGTTTAGGAGCTGACTTCTTATGGAGACCTGTCCTCACCTTGAAATTCCTAAAAGACTCGATGGGAAGCAGTCCCTTGCCCGAACCTCTTTCAAAGAGGATCGCCACATACAACCTGGACAATAGTTTGGTTCAATATGAGTCTTCAGATTTTGCCGATGCGCGTTGCATCCTCGTGGTATTTTGTAGTAAATAAATTGATTCCAACAAACGAGCGACTGTCCAGTATTGGGCTTAGTGACACAGATTTATGTAGTCGTTATAAGTCTCCAGATATGATACGACATCGCTTTTCTTGTGGAGGTCACATGGCAAATTGGTCTTGGATCAGGACACAATTGGCCTTCCTTACTCGATCTTCTGAGACTCCATACACTACGGACATCATATTGCGCCCAGATTCTTCTTTCTTTCCACGTTTGAAAACACATAGCGTTATGTGGTTGCTGGGACACTTCGTCAATTATGGTGTAGAAGGCGAGGGGGAAGATGCCTCGATATCGAGATCTCTTCGCCAACATGTTGAATCTTGTTTTCCGTCGGCAAGATGTTGGTTAATTTAAATTTTATGATCAGTGTTATCCTTTGTTACGTATGTTCCCATCATATTTGCTTCGACTTGTATGCTCCCGGTTTCCCTGTTCGTTTTGTTTCATGTATTGACTCACCACTGATCCAGTTCTACTGTAAAATATGTATAGACGAAGTATAGATAAACATAAACGTCGACAATCTTTACAGAAAAATGGAGATATTCCTTAGTTTGCTATGTCGAATGTGATCTGGTTTCGTTTTCCCTCTGCTTGTAGATTCTATTACAAATTATAAAAATAAATAGAAACAGAACTAAAAAATTTAACAATTAATAAATAAGCTATATAAAATAATTGTTGTTACATATCATGTGAACTTTGTGGTCGTCGTGTGACTAGGGCCTCCCGTCGGGTAGACCGTTCACCGGCTGCAAGTCTTTTGATTGGACGCTAGTTCGGCGACTTGCACGTCGATGGGGAGGAAATGATGATGATTAGGACCACACCACACCCAGTTCCTTAGCGGAGAAAATCTCCGACCCAACCGAGAATCGAAACCGGGATCGGATGATTGACATTCTGTCGCGCTGACCATTCAGGTATCGGGGGTGGACAGCTTCGTGGTGGTTTGTGGGCTATGTTCTCTGACTTTTTCTTTCTTATTATTATTATCCCCTTATCATAATTAATTTTTCTCCCACTTGCAGCTTACATTACTTAATGATGTGCCTGAAGTTTCATGATAGTACCAAGTCATTCTGATAATTAAAAAAGGGTAGTGTCTTTTATTAATAATCTAAATGTCCTACGTCGCCAGTTCAAATCCCGCCACTGTTTAAATTATGATTAATAATCAGCATTGGCGGCCGAAACCTTCTAGCGTAAGAAGTCACCCTCGTTCTGCCAACGGCCTTGTCAAAGAGGGTGTAGGAGCAGACAGATGTTCAGGGCCCTCTCTAGTCCTAGGAGTGGAAAACTGTCCCTAAAGGCGGAAAAATTATCAGTGATCAACGGCATGAGGATGCAGAAAGCAATGGAAACCACTGAATTAAAGACACGAAACGATTATCCACAGGACATGTGGCCTGTAATTGAAAACTTTCATCATGATCTTTGCATTGGCAAAAGGGTCTGGAAAAGTCCCTCATTCGGATCTCTGGGTGGGCATTGCCAAGGGTAAGGTGACCGTGAGAAAAAGCTTGATTAATCAAAGAAAGGATAACGTTCTACGAATCGGGGCGTGGAGTGTCAGAAGCTTGAACGTGATAGGGAAACTAGAAAATCAGAAAAGCGAAATGCAAAGGTTCAATCTAGATATAGCAGGGGTCAGTGAAGTAAAATGGAAAGAAGACATGTATTTCTGGTCAGATGAGTACAAGGTAATATCAACAGCAACAGAAAGTGGTATAACATGGATTGGATTTGTTATGTGTAGTAAGGTACGGCAGAGAGTGTGTTACTGTAAACAGTTCATTGATCGGTTTGTTCTGATCAGAATCGACAGCAAACCAACAACGACAATGATAGCTCCTGTATATATGTTGACATCGCAAGCTGAAGATGAAGAGATAGAGAGGGTATATGAGGATATTGAGAGGAGAATACAGTACGTAAAGGGAGACGAAAATCGAATAGTCATGGGAGACTGGTATGCAGTTGTATGCGAAGGAGTAGAGGAAAAGGTTACAGGTGAATATGGGCTTGGGACAATGAATAAGAAAGGAGAAAGAATAATTGAGTTCTGTAACAAGTTCCAGCTAGTAATAGAGAATGCTCTATTACTTGGAAAAGGCCAGGTGATACAGGAAGATTTCAGTTAGATTACATCTGGGTCAGATAGAGATTCAGAAATCAGATACTGGATAGTAAGGCGTACCTAGGAGCAGATATAGACTCAACTCACAATATTGTAGTGATGAAGAGTAGGCTGAAGTTGAAGACATTAGTAAGGAAGAATCAATACGCAAAGAAGTAGGATACAGAAGTACTACGTAATGACGAGGAACGCTTGACGTTCTCTGAGGCTGTAGATACTGCAATAAGGAATAGCTCAGTAGGCAGTACCGTTGAATAGGAATGGAAGCAGTCCATTACAGAATCTGGAAAGGGAAACATAGGTTAATAGAAGGTAACTGTGAAGAAACCATGGGTAACCGAAGAAATACTTCATTTGATTGATGATAGGAGGAAATACAAAAGTGTTCCAGAAAACTAAGTATTGCAGAATAACAAGTCGCTGAGGAATGAAATAAATTCGAAGTGCAGGGAAGCTAAGAGTAAATGGCTGCTTGAAAAATGTGAAGAAATCGAAAAAGAAATAATTGTGAGACGGACAGACTCAGCATACCGGAAGGTCAAAACAACCTTCGGTAGCATTAAACGCAAGGGAGGTAACATTAAAAGTGCAACGGGAATTCCACTGCTAAATGCTGAAGAGAGAGCGCGTAGGTGGATGGAATAAATTGAAAGCCTCTATGAGGCGAAAGTTTGCATGATGTGGTAGAGTAGGAAACAGGAGTCAATTTAGAGGAGATGGGGTATCCAGTAATATAATCAGAATTTAAAAGAGCTTTGAAGGACTTAATATCAAATAAGGCAGAAGGGATAGACAACATTCCATTAGAATTTCTAAAATCACTGGGGCAAATGGCAACAAAACGACCATTTACGTTGATGTGTAGAATGTATGAGTCTGGCGACATACCATCTGACATTCGGAAAAAATCATCCACACAATTCCGAAGATTGCAAGAGCTGACAAGTGCGAGAATCAGTTTAACAGCTCATGCATCCAATGTGCTGACAAGAACAAAATACAGAGGAATGGAAAAGAAAATTGAGGATGTGGTAGATGACGATCAGTTTGGTTTTAGAAAAGGTAAAGGCAACAGAGAGGCAGTTGCAGTTGATAATGGAAGCAAGACTAAACAAAAAGCAAGACACGTTCATAGGAATTGTCGACCTGGGAAAAGCATTCGACAATGTAAAATGGTGCAAGGTGTTCGAAATTCTGAGAAAAATAGAAGTAAGCTACATGGAGAGACGGGTAATATACAATATGTGCAAGAGCCCAGAGGGAATAATAATAGCGAAGTGCTCGTATTAAAAAGGGTATAAGACAGGGATGTAGTCTTTCCCACATACTGTTGAATCTGTACATCGAAGAAGCAATGATGGAAATAGAAGCATGGTTCACGAGTGGAATTACAATTCAAGGCGAAAGAACATCAATTATACGATTAGCTTATGCCAATGCTATTCTGAGTGAAACTGATGAAAAATTACATGATCTGCTGAATGGAGTGAACAATGTAAAGGGTACAGAATATGGATTAAGAGTAAATCAAAGAAAGACAGATGTAATGAGAAGTAACAGAAATGAGAACAGCGAGAAACTTAACAACAGGAGTGATAGTCACGAAGTAGATGGCGTTAAGAAATTTTGCTACCTAGGCAGTAAAATAACCAATCAGGAACGGAGTAAGGAGGACATCAAAAGTGGTCTAACAACGCAAAAAGGGCATTCCTGGCCATGAGAAGTCTACTAGTATCAAACATAGGCCTTAATTTGAGAAAGAAATACCTGAGAACGTACGTCTGGAGTACAGCATTGTATGCTAGTGAAACATGGACTGTGGGAAAACAGAAGAGAATCGAAGCATTTAAGATTTGGTGCTACAGACGAATTTTGAAAATTAGTTGGGCTGGTAAGGTAAGGAACGAAGATCTTCTGCACAGTATCGGGGAGGATAGGAATATGTGGAAAACACTGATAAGGAGAAGGAACAGAATGATAGGACATCTGCTAAGATATGATGGAATGACTTCCATGGTGCTGGAGGGAACTGTAGAGGGCAAAAACTGTACAGGGATTAGAATACAACCAGCAAATAATTGAGGACGTAGGTTGCTATTCTGAGACGAAGAGGTTCTCACAAGAGAGCAATTTGTGGTGGGGTGCATCAAATCAGTCAGAAGACTGATGACCAAAAAATGTAAATAAATAAATATCTTGTGTGTACTGATAATATTGATGTTACGTAAAATTTCCGTAAGTCGCTAATTTCTGTTTTCATCTCGGGTTTACCCCACAGTTCATGTTATGTCAGGCATAGTAACCAAAGGATGATGACCTAATGTTATGATCTGTGATGTAACAGATACGTGGGTTAACGTCTCATTTCTAAAACACGGCTCTTGTAAACGTAGTATCTGTTGGTCCAACTCCACCAACACTTTTTCGAGCTCTTGAGCCAAAATGGTACTGAGCATTGAATTTGTTTGGCATATTTTAATAATCTGTCTTAGTTATATTGCCGCTGGGCTGCGAGCTGATTGTATGCGAATGCTACGGGAACCAAGTGAGTACATACCTATGAGACCATTCTAATCTGCGACAGTACAAAATAAAGCCATCTGTTTTCACTAATTGCTTGTACAGATGTTCAGTGTCTACTGCCTCCTCTTAAAGGCAATGGCGAGAAGGGACTGCAAGTCTTTTGTATTTCTAGGCAAGCTGTTGACAGTGAGTTGAATATAGTTAACTTAGTCTTTGACAGAAAAATTACAATACACCCTTTTGGATAAATATGCCTAATCAGGTGTCTTATTGCTCTGGTCAACAAATGAGTATCCTTTAATTTAGCTACTCTTTGCGTTTTTACACATTTCATAAACAGGTCGCGGATCCGGCCTAAACATTCTTCCATTTCGTATACCATGCTCATCTTTGTTTGTATTCTTTTCGTAATTCCTGTTGCCACCTTTAGGTTATCCTATGGTCTGCGTATTTTCATAGTCTTCCTGTATTAGTTGTTGCGTACTATCATACTCCGCTACGAAAACGCGGTTCTTGCTGTCACTACACTTTCTACTTTTTCTGAGTCCGAGAGTACGTTCTTCTTTAAGACTTCCTTGCTAGATCTAGGCATGGTGTGCGTTCGTTGTCCTTTTTTTCTTCTTAGTCACTTCCAGAAACCTCATTCCTTCTCTCTCTCGTTCTTACTATTGGCCTTACGATATAAAGAAGTAGTAAACGAAACAAGAGCAGAAAAATGATAGACGAACGTTAAGAACCAAATGGTAACAAATGTTTGGGGTTTTGTGCACAAAATAGCAGCAAACAAGGTGCGATCACTCACTATATTGCCCACCATGAGACGATAGGATGACACGATAAAGACAAATTGGGAAACATCAGTGCCGTACCTACTCAGACCATTGCTGTCGGCGGGGATATGACGATGGAAGACACCGAGTACCATCAGCTTCTTCGTGATTCCGTTTGCCCAGGAGGCAGTAAGGCTGTCAACAATAAAATTAAAGAAGGACGAAGCACCAGTGTCCGATAGAACTATGGCGGAAATGTTGCATCAGTTTGTGGACCAAAATTTATAATATGTAACTATTACTAACCGAATGTGTTCTGCAAGGACGGGTGACAAGAATAGATAACATGTCGAATATAATACAATAAAAAAGTGGAACGACAATTACACAAGAGAATCGAAATCTTATAGGCCGATTTGTTCGTTAAATTTTTCTACCCAAAGTACAGAAAAAATTTCTATGCCGCCACCTGAGGAGTAGCAGAAAGATAATGTGCATGAGCTCCCTGCAGTACATTTTCAGCAAAGGAAAATCCAGCAAGGATGACGTAAATTACGCAATCATTATTGCAAACACCTCACACAACAAGTATGTTACAGGAATGATGATTGATACAGCTAGGGCGTTTGATAATTTTTGTAGGTCTGCCATGTTCGACGGACTGAAAGAGAAAGAGTGCCTCAGGAGTCTCGATAACAACCTACGAGAGGTTTGCGCAGACAGGCAGCTGCAACTTTGATGTTCCGAAAAGAAAATTATGACACATATCACTTTCCGTGATCTTTGTAGGTGTAGACACAATACTGCATCAGCTAGGGGTCGCATTGTCTATGCAGATAATCCGTTAATAGTATAGAGTCGAGCAACAAACAGGCTAAGTTTCGGAAAATAGTAGGAGAGTAAGAAACTGGAGTGAAGAAAACGAACTAACGACAGCGGCACACAAAACAATTTTATTAAAGACAATATAATCAAGATCAAGGACTCACAAAATTAGCGTAAGTTACCAACTTGTGAAAACATCAAGGAAAAGCAAAACTCTCGTGCACATATAGAAACCGTGTGCAAGACAGTAAAAGGAAATCACCTCCGACTACTATTATCATGTTCAGCCGAGCTGCCAGTTAACGTCATAAAACAGCAACAAGTTGCCAAAGAAGTTTGCAGCTGTCATTAAGTACTACAAGAACGTACCAAAATGCAATGTTAACCTCTATTGTGGGCTACGGGTCGATCTTACGGGTTCATAGAGCCAGAAAGGTAGCGACAGCGATGGTTCCCGTACCTGACAATCACGTGAGGAGCAACACAGACTGAGGCACTGCTGCTGGTAGCAGGTCTGTTGGTTTATTTGGGGGAGGGGACCAAACTGCGAGGTCATCGGTCCCATCGGATTACGAAAGGACGGGGAAGGAAGTCGGCGGTGCCCTTTCACAGGAACCATTCCGGTATTTTCCTGAAACAATTTCGGGAAATCACTGAAATGTTAAGTCAGGACGACTGAACGGAGTTTCGAACCGTCGTCCTCGCGAATGCGAGTCCACTGTGCCAACTACTGTGCCACATCGCTCTGCATGATAGTAGGCTTGCTACCTCTAGATCTAGTCGTAAGAAAGAGATGTACCCAACATTGACTCAAAAAGAGCGAATATGATGAGGTAAAGGAAATACTGGGCACATAAACCACATCGAGTAAGGAAATAAAGACGTGCATTGATAGAGAACGGTAAGAAATTTGGGACAGGGAAGAGGAACCACGTCCGCCCAAATACAAACAAAAGAACCTTCCTTCGACGAAGGAAGCTATACACTACCTGGCGGGACTTGGACCGAATTTCAGCTACCTAATGACAATACGACGACGCACCACAGGCACATCTCAGTGTGGCCCACATCGTCTGGAGTTGTGTCATTACACAAGATGCTACAGACCAAAACAGTCCATAATGTAATAAGCAATGCAGTACTTTGACATAAGCTGAGCTTATAGACACCTACAGTGCCAGCTTATGAGCAGTAAGTCTACATCGTTGAGAGGCACCAAGAAGAGGCGATGCAAAGAGATGCACTACAGCAGAAAAAACAATTTGACCTGGAAGCAGCCGTCTCTCAATCAGTACGCCTTGGGTAATACAGCAGCACAGTTCATGTAAATCCTAACTTACCTCAGAACGCCGCGGCTGGCTCTCCAGACAAGTAACGAATGTGGTTTTGTTCTGATATCGAGTACAGTAGCTTAATGCACTGTCGTAGACCGTATTTATAATTCCAAAGTATGTGTTCCAGCAATACAGCATAGTGTAGTGGATTAAACAGCACGTGCCCCCTGGATTTCGGGTGAACGTAAACTGAAGTGACAAAAATCATCGGAAAGCTGTGTGCTCATACGCTGGTGGCTACAGTATCGTATAAACAAGGTATACAATTGCATTAATTGGCTGAGCTATCATTTATCCTCGGGTAATTTATGTGAAAAGATTTCCGAGATAATTATGGCCACAGGACTGGAAATATTAACTCGGAATGGGAACTGGAGCTAGGCGCATCAGACATTCCATTTCGGATATCGTTCGGGAATGCAATACTTCCAGATCCACAGCGTCAAGGCTGTGGCAAGAATGCCAAATTTCAGACATTACCACTTACCACAAACAACGTGGTGGCCGACGGCCTTCAGTCGAGGATCAAGCGCTGCGACGTTTGCGTAGAATTGTCAGTGCTAATAGACAAGCAATATTACGTGAAATAACCATAGAAATGAATGTGAGACGTTCGATTAAAGTATTCGTTAGGACAGTACTGTGAAATGTGACGTTAATGGTCGATGGCAGCAGACCACCACCAAGAGGGCGTTTACTTTCGGAACAGAATCGTCTGCACCCGCCTCTTGTGGGGTCGTGATCACTTCGGTCGGACCCAACAGGTCTAGAAAACCGTGGCCTGATCAGATGAGTCCCGATTCCAGGTGGTAAGAGCTGATGGTTTTGTTCGAGTGTGGCGCAGACCCCACGACGCCAGGACCCAAGTTCTGAGTAACGCACTGTACACGCTGGGGGTGGCTCCGTAATGGTGTGAGCTGTGTTTACTTGGAATGGACTGGGTCCTCTGGTTTTAATAAGCCGATCGTTGCCCGAGCCCACTGCAGCCATTGACAGCATTCACGTTCCTAAGCAAGGTTAGAATTCTTATGGATGAAAATGCGCCATGTCATCGGGCCACACTCGTTCACGATTGGTTTGAAGAACATTCTAGACAACTCGAACGAAACATTTATTCACCGAGATCGGCCGATATGAATCCTATCCGACGTTTATAGGACATAACCGAGAGGACAGTTCATGGACAAAATCCTGCACGGGGAACACTTTCGCAATTATGGACGGCTGTAGAGGCAGCATGGTTCAATATTTCTGCAGGAGACCTCCTACGGTTAGTTGAGTCCATACCACGTCGATTTGCTGCCCTACACCGGGAAAAAAGAAGTCCGACACGATATTAGATGGTACGCCATGACTTTTATCACTTCATTGTACATCTGTGTGCCAGATGACAAAATGTAGTATGTACACATTTTGTTTTTGTAACGTCCTGACAGACTGAAACTGTGTGTCTTACCAAGAATTTCAGCTCTTATGTGCCACGGAGTTTCATATTAGCCTACACGCCACTGCAGAGTGAAAAATTCGTTCGGGATTCTCTTTTCTCCATTTTTAAGTTTTATTTTGATAGACATTTTATGTACATTTATATCCCTTGAACATCGAATGCTTATTTATGCTAACACATTTCGACTATTTTAAGTGCTATATTGATGCCAATTCACGTGCACATTTAGTCTCTTCTTGTATTTGGTCAACAAACTAAAAGAAAATAACATATAAATGACTAAACTCAGTTCATTACGCCTTTGCAGTGTATCCAAAGTCAGAAAACAGTGCAGAATTTCACAGAATAACAGCAGGGGGCAGTAAATCAGTACATATCGAAGAGTATGGGGTACGCCCTTAAATCTAACTCAGATGTAACACCAACGATAAATCAGAGTCCGTTCGATTTTCGGGCTGCGGTCAGATATAAGATCAAAGATTGACGTACGTATCCAAGGCTCTTTGATAAAAGGCTATTAGATAATTTGTGGAAATACTAGTGTTTCGCTTATTAAATCTAGGGCTTTATAAAAGGGAGAATGTCACCTTCAGCTGTTAGGATCACATTTTCAAAACCTCCAAGATTACAGTTTCGGCCTTTACGCAAAATCAAGCTAAACACAACGAAAATGACGGCTGCTAGACAGGACACTTTCACCGTGTCCGACTTCAAAATACCTAATAACCCAGAGTGAAATGGTGTATTTTGTAAATGAATCATCTGAACAGTTCAGAGTGACAATATTGCGGTGGAGAAATGTTGTATGTGTGGTACACACAAACAATAATAAAGGAAACCTGAGGATGTCGATCTGCCGCAAATTGTTATATCTTCGTCTGTCTTTGTAATTCTTTTCAGCTCCAAATTCTAGTAACGACTGATATCGTAATGTGTGCCCAAACATACGTAAACTGTAGAGGTATTTCCCGTTTACCCTTGTAGCAAGTGTTAAAGACTTGCTTCAACGATAAATTAGGAAAAATGTGAACTTAAGTCATTAGATTTTAAACACTGTCCTATAATAGAGAATCTAGTTTCCATTCTTCAACGCACACACTTTAGACGAATGGCCACAGTGACGGACCACGTCTAAAAGCATTACATACTTGGATCTCTTGTACTAGTACATCTGCGCCGACTGCTTCAGTCCCCATGACATAAGGACAATGGATTGTCCTTCCATCCCTGCAGTTAATCCCATATGAAGTAATATTTTATTCCTTTGCACATTATAAAAATCCTACTCCAACTCCGCAAATGTGATCTATGTTTCCTTGTCGGTAAATAAATTACCCTCAGTTATAAGCCGCAATGGTAAAATAGTTTCTCTAGTCCCCCCGTTCATAGTTGACTGGTTGACTGGTTTTCTACTAATCTACTTTCAATCTTACCTTCCATTCCTCGCTGCGCATGCGAGTGTTTCTGTTACCTGCGACATTAGACCCAGAGATAGCATGCCGAAATTACTAAATTTATCTGTTCTTTCCGTCTCTGAAAGCCTGAAAATTACATTAAAAAGAAATTCATTTATAATATTCTGAGTTCCATAAGCTCTGTTTAAAAGTTGTACAGGGCGAACTCCATCATCAAAATATCAGAAGTTATTTAGGGAAATTTACCTACGTTTTAGGAAAAGAAGCAAGTGGTCTCCAGTGGATTGTTACAGAGTAATATCATTTCGTTCGATTTATCCTTATTTCACTAAATGCATCTTCACAATACCGCAGGTATCGACTATACGTAAAGATAGTTCATTACATAACTTAGTAAGTGAACAGTCTATTCAGTCCATTGATCAGTTACAAAATACGATACATATAATCTTCATTGAAAGTGGAACCAATGTAAAAAAAAAAGTTGTGGTAGATGGCAATCGTTCATTATTAAATATTCTTAATTTCTTAAATTCTTTACTCTGTGCTGTACAGATAATCACTGACTTACGCATGTAAATTATTGGATTGATATCCTCTGACACTTTAAAAAAAATTTAGATTTATGGTGCCTCTTTAATTTCGTTGGATACATTATTATGCAATTTTAGTCCCTTGTATAGAAGATAAAAATGTTTCATATTCTTTGTTTGTTTCCATTTGGTAACTGTAAGTTTTATCTGGCCCTTGTTTCACAATCATGAATGCAGATTTTCTTCTTGAAGTGCATACTGTTTGGCAAATAAGCTCACATGATCCTATCAGAATCCCTAGCTATTTAAACGATGTTACTACTGTTAGTTTTATTATAATGTATCTTTTTTGTAGATTGAAGACTATGTCGATGATTGTGTACATGGACCCCCAAAAAAAGTTATTCCATAGCTAAAGGTGGAGTGCATTTAGGAATAGTACATAACTATAGGCTATTGCCTGTTACATTTCTTTAACAGGACTCTAAGAGAATAGCATGCTGTTGACGCTTCATTTGCTGGTGTATTTGCGTCTTTATGCCCATTTTACTCTTCACAATACTGGCTGCATTCACTATTACTCAGTTCTGTCACGGTTTCGTTTCCTTTGAGTGTTGTTACATTACAATTACTTAGTGTTATAGGTTTTCATGGTTTCATATTACACTACTCTGAAGGTATTTTCTTATAAACAAAGGTAACTGGGATAATAAACAGATAATATAGAGTATTTTGTAGTGTGGAAGCAAAAGTCATGGTTCCGTTGTATCAGACTACTCAAAGTTATTATGGACAACCTCAGAAACATTACGACTGGGCTACGTTACTTAGTTTTGTAGCGGCGTGTTATGATAATGTGCAACGGAGATTTTTTCTCGTTCTTTACTACTGTGCCACGAAATCCTCTTCCGTGACCAACTCAGTAGCTTAGAGTAGTACTTGTAAGAGGCTGGGAGGTACAGAAACATTTCAGTTAGATTACATTATGGCCAGGCAGAGATTCCGAAAGATAATACTGGATTGTAAGACGCAGCCAGGGGCAGATATTCCCTCAGGCCGTAATTTAGTAGTGGTGAAGATCAGGCTAAAATGTAAGAGAACAGCCAGGAAGAATAATACGCAAAAAAGCGGTAGGAAAGCATTGAGGAATGAAGAGATACGCTTGAATTTCTTTAAGGCTATATATTATGCGATAAGGCATAGCTAAGTAGGCACTTCAATTGAAGAGGAAGGGAGATGTCTAGAAAACGCAGTCACAGACGTTTGAAAGAACACCTTAGGCACAAAGAAGGTAATCGCAAAGGAATCATGGCTGACACGAGAAACACGACAGCTGATCGATGAAAGAACAAACTGCCAAAATTGTCCGGGAAATTCAATAATGCGGAAATTATAGTCACTGAGGAATGAAATAAACAGAAAGTGGAGCGAAGGAAAGACGAAATGGCTGTAGGGAAAATATGAAGAAAAGTAATAAGAGATTATCATCGGAAGGACGGACTCAGCAAATGGGTAAGTTAAAACAGCGTTCCGTTAAATTTAAAAGCATGGGTGGTAATATTAAGAGTGCAGTTGCATTCTCACTATTAACAAGTAGCTGGAGAAGGAAAGAAATTAAGGAATTCTGCTACCTAGGCAGCAAGGATGGCATATCAAGCAGACTATCACTGATAAGAAGGGCATTCCTGGCCAACGAGAAGTCTGCTGGTATGAAATATAGGCTATAATGCGAGGAAGAAAATTTAGAATAAGTTCGTTTGGTGCGCAGGATTGAGTGATAGTGACACATGGACTGTGGGAAAATCAGGAAACAAGGGAATCGAAGCATTTAAGATGTGGTGCTACAGAAGAATATTGAAAATTAGGTAGCCTGATAAGGTAAGGAACGAGGAGATTCTGTTCACAATCGGCCAGGAAAGGAATATATGGTAAACACTGACAAGAAGAAGGGACAAGAGGACAGGACATGTGTTAAGACATCAGGGAATATCTTCCAGGGTACTAGAGAGAGCTGTAGACAGTAAAAACTGTAGAGGAAGACAGAGATTGAAATATATCCAGCAAATAATTGAGGAAGTAGTTCGCAAGCGCTACTTAGTTCGTTGCACCGAACGTCCTCTATTATTTGGAGGGTATATTCCAGTCTCTGCCTTCCGCTAAGGATTTTAACATTTACAGCTCCGTCAGGTACTTTGGACGTCAGTCATTGATGCCTAAATACATGTCTCGTCATCCTGCCCCTTCATATCAATGTTTTGGAAACGTTCATCACCGATTCTGCAGGACACCTCCGAATTTTTTATCGTTCTATCTAATTTTCAACGTCCAACCGTTGGGCCACAGCTCAGATTTTAGATTGTTCATATTTCGTGTTTTCGCAGCATGACACTTCCATATAGTGCTACGTTCCATACGTACATTCCTAGAAATTTCTACTCCATATTAAATCCGATATCTTGTAGCAGTAGATTTCCGCTGTCTAGGAATGTCCTGTTGGTGCGTAACCTTAAACTTCTTTTATCGTCTTCTTACTTCCTGAATTTTATCATTGGTATGCTTTCACACTGAATTTTAATACCAGTCTAAAATATTTCTTTTGTGTTTTCTCTTTGCCTGTTCAAAATGTACCACGATCATAGACAGGTAACAGCAACCAAATGAAAATTTAATTACCAATGTTCAACTTTTAAACTTTGTGCTACTGTTTGCAATTTGTGTCCGATGACGCTTCCGCTGGTGCGTGCACAGTGTCACACTTGCAGCCGCCTGTCGGCCCTTGATGTACACGGCTGGGGGCGGGAGCAGTGCGCGGTGCTTCGCATCAGCCCCTCGCCTAGGGCAGCCTGCAGGCAGCCGCCCTTTTAATCCCTGTCTGTCTGGCTGCAGTCGTCGGCCGACCGCCGCGCCGCACCCACGCGTCCACCGAACCTGGCTCCTTTGTTCTGCTTCCTGATGCGCGCCGACGGCACAAAAGCTGCCGACTCGCCGCAGCAGCCATTATTTCGCCGCAGTCGACCTGATGCAGTCGCCTTCGCACGTTCCTTTCGCCACCCTTTGTTACTGTGCCTCTGCTCCGGCCGAACCGCATTTAGCACAGCAAGTTGCAAGTTCGAGTTCCTCGATAAATTTTTTCCCTTCCCGTTTTCACGAACGAGTAGCTATTTTATTTCACCTCAGCGAGAGGTGCATTTTCAATTCACTCAGGCTCACAAATAGAATGATGTAGGGTTCAGTGGGCGCGACTGGAATACTTCATTATTTTACCCCGTTGAGAGATTAGACGCGTCTTTTACTTTGATATGTGCAATAGAGAAGCAATTCGGGTTCTTAATTACAAAATGCACTTATTCTTACAAAACCACATTAAAGTGTATGGCAAGGGTATGTTATACTGTTTCCGAGTCCCATTACAGATGGAGAGTCTGGAGAAAATTCTAATGATCCTCGTGCATTTTGGTACTAGTCCAAATCCACCTTTGCTTTCTACTTGGGAGTATACATAGGCTAAGGCAAAATACTTGACTGAACGATTTTATATCTCTTACTGCTATCATTTATTTCTTTATTTTATTTTCAAATCGTTGTTGTTGTGGCGTTCAGTCGAGAGACAGCTTTGATGCAGCTCTCCATGCTACTCTGTCCTGTGCAACCCTCTTCATCTCCGAGTAACTACTGCATTCTACAACCTTCTGAACCTGCTTCATTTCTTTGTTTCCATCTACAATTTTTACCCTCGACGCTTCCCTCCAGTAATAAATTGGTGATTCCTTGGTGCCTCAGAACGTGTCCTACCAACTAATCCGTTCTTTTGGTCAAGTTGTGGCACAAATTCCAATTCTCCCCAAGTCTATTCAGTACCTCCTCATCAGTTACATGATCTACCCATCTAATCTTCAGCATTCTTCTGCGGCACCACATATGTTCTTCTGTAGCAGTATATTTCGAGAGCTTCTATTCTCTCCTTGCCCAAACTGTTTATCGTCCACGTTTCACTTCTCTACATCGCTACACTCCATACAAATACTTTCAGTAAAGACTCCTGACACTTAAAACTATACTCGATGTTATCGAATTTCTCTTGTTCAGAAACGCTTTCCTTGTCATCATTTTATGTCCTCCCTGCTTCGACAGTCATCAGTTATTATGCTTCCCAAATAGCAATACTCATTTACTACTTTAAATGTCTAATTCCCTAATTTAATTCGACTACATTCCAGTATCCTCTTTTTGGGTTTGTTGATGTTCATCTTATATCCTCCTTTCAACACACTGTCCATTTCGTTCAACTGCTCTCCCAGTTCCTTTGCTGCCTCTGACAGAATTAGAACGTCGTCTGCAAAACTTCGAAGTTTTTATTTCTTCTCCATGGATTTAATTTCCTACTCCAAACTTTTCTTTCATTCCCTTTACTGCTTGCTCAAGAGACAGATTGAATAACATGGGAGATGGTCTACAGGCTTATCTCACTCTCTTCTCAACCACTGTTTTCCTTTGGGTGCCTCTCGACTCTAATAACAGCCATCTGGCCTCTGTACGAATCGTAAATAGCCCTCGCGCCCTGTATTTGACCCCTGTCATGTTCGTAATTTGAAAGGGAGTATTCCAGTCAACATTTTCAGAAGCTTTCCCTAAGTCTACAAATGCTACAAACGTGGATTTGCCCTTCCTTAATCTATCTTGTAAGATAAATCGTAGGGTCAGTATTGCCTCTCGTCTTCCAACATTTCTACAGAATCCAAACTAATCACCCCCGAGTTCGGCTTCCACCATTTTTCTATTTGTATGTAATGAATTAGTGCTACTATTTTTCATCCAGCTGTAAAAAAATTCAACGTTATCACTGTGCAGAGAGTGCTATAGCACAACGTGTTGAATTTTTGTAGAGATGGGTGAAAATGGTCTGACACAGGTGTTCTATAGTAGTATAGGAGCAATAAAAAACCGACGCACGCAGGAGGGATTAAATCACTTAAACAATTTGTCGCAGCTGCGAAACTATGCTCAGTGAAGACCATAAAGAATAGTTGTAAACGGAAGTGACAGAAGGCATGCGATACCTCCTAACACAGTGCCGGGCCTCTTTTGCCCCACTGTAATGCAGCAACTCGAAATGCCATGGAATAAACAAGTCTATTCAAGCCCCCTGTAGAAATACTGAGCCACGCTGCCTCTCTAATTGTCCACAACAGCGAAAATGTGGTCATTTCTGGATTTTCAATACGAACTAGCCTCTCGATTATGTCCCATAATGTTCTAAGGAATTCTTGTCGGGCGGTTTGGATGACTAAATCGTTCACTCGAATTGCCCAGAATGTTCTTCACACCAGTCGCGAAGAATTGCTGGCCGGTGACGTGTGGCATAGCCATTTATAAAAGTTCCATAACTGTGGCAGTTGACATACACAGGACCCAGTCCATTCTACGTAAACACAGTGCGCATCGTTATGGAGCCGTCACCACCTTGCACAGAGTCTTGTTTACAACTTGAGCCCACGGCTCTCTTGAGTCTGCACCATACTCGAACCCTACCATCTTCTCTTATCAACTGAAATCACGACTCATGTTACCAGGTCACGTTTTTCCAGTCGTCTTGGGTGTAACCGATACGGTCACGGGCCCAGGAGACGCGCTGCATGCAATATCGTGCTGTTGACAAAAGCACTTCATCGGTCGTTATCAAACATTTGTATAGGTTACATTGTACATTGTACATTTGTATAGCTAGCCTGCATCACAGTTCAGTACTTTCACTTTTGTTGGAGGTCGAGCAGATACTGCAGCACTTATAAAAATTTTAGTCCACTTAGTAATAGGAATTATTACAGAGTAATTAACTTGGACGCAATGGATGTCCACATGAATGAGCATGTACCGGAAATATCGGGATCTCTCATTTGTGACTGCGTCTGGCAGTAAATGTGGTTTCATCTTGAGGTACCAACTATAACCAGAACCCGAGGCCGCATTCTTTCGATGAAATCACACAAACTCTGAAACAATAAACTCCGGATTGCACTATTAGCTAGTTTCCGTTAACACAGTCGTATTAGACAAATATGTGTGAAAAGCGGTTCCCTTACATGGTGTTGTATCAGTCCTAATAAAATAAAATGGTGCAAGCTGTTCGAGATTCTGAAAAAAGTAGGGGTAACCTATAGGGAGAGACGGGTCATATACAATATGTACAAAAACGAAGAGGGAATAATAAGAGTGGACGATCAAGAACGAAGTGCTCGTATTAAGAAGGGTGTAAGACAAGGCTGTAGCTTTTCGCCCCTACTCTTCAATCTGTACATCGTAGAAGCAATGATGGAAATAAAAGAAAGGTTCAAGAGTGGAATTAAAATTCAAGGTGAAAGGATATCAATGATACGATTCGCTGATGACATTGCTATCCTGAGTGAAAGCGAAGAAGAATTAAATGATCTGCTGAACGGAATGAACAGTCTAATGAGTACACAGTATGGTTTGAGAGTAAATCGGACAAAGACAAAGCTAATGAGAAGTAGTAGAAATGAGAACAGCGACAAACTTAACATCAGGATTGATGGTCACGAAGTCAATTATGTTAAGGAATTCTGCTACCTAGGCAGTAAAATAACCAATGACGGACGGAGCAAGGAGGACATCAAAAGAAGACTCGCTGAGGCAAAAAAGGCATTTCTGGCCAAGAGAAGTCTACTAATATTAAATACCGGCCTTAATTTGAGGAAGAAATTTCTGAGGATGTACGTCTGGAGTACAGCATTGTATGGTAGTGAAACATGGACTGTGGGAAAACCGGAACAGAAGAGAATCGAAGCATTTGAGATGTGGTGCTATAGACGAATGTTGAAGATTAGGTGGACTGATAAAGTAAGGAATGAGGAGGTTCTACGCAGAATCGGAGAGGAAAGGAATATGTGGAATACACTGATAAGAAGAAGGGACAGGATAATAGGATTTCTGCTAAGACATGAGGGAATGACTTCCATGGTACTAGAGGGAGCTGTAGAAGGCAAAAACTGTAGAGGAAGACAGATATTGGAATACGTCTGGCAAATAATTGAGGACGTAGGTTGCAAGTGCTACTCTGAGATGAAGAGGTTAGCACAGAAAAGGAATTCGTGGCGGGCCGCATCAAACCAGTCAGTAGACTGATGACAAAAAAAAAAAAAAAAAAAAAAAAAAAAAAAAAAAACAGTCCTAAACATGAAACAAACAGAACAGTACGAGTAGGACTCGCTCTGGTAAAGTTTCATACAATTTAATTACAGTGCTTGACAGCTGCTAAGGAACGGGGTCATTGTTGGATAGGAATAATCACAGGTAATGATAAAACATAGTGGATACACAATACAGATGGAGTGGTATATTTATAAAGAAAAATAGTCCGATTTCACCAAATGCGAAATCAGAATCATAGAAATAAATACTTCATTTTTGACACAGGTCAGACTTACAACATATAGGTAGACATCGGACTCTTAGTAAGGAACACGCCGTCCTCGGGCACTAACGCACATTTTGTACCTGTTATTAATGCTGACTGCCTAACTGTTGATGAGTCCTTAGGGATATTCCCCCACCGTCACGGAAAGTTTTAGTTCTTGCCACTGTTCTGAGTGGGGGTGTTCGTCGAGAAAGATGTCTGTCAAGAGTGTCCAGGCCATCTCTGCAGGCTTTAGGTTCATGGAGAAGGCGGGCCACTCCATACGTCCAATGACTTCACTTCCCAGTGTGTCCGACGCCTTAGCGATGGTATGCGGACGGACACTGTCGTCCATAATCAGAAATTTGGGATCTGTCGCACACCTAAACAGGCAGACAGACATCATCCTAAAGAACTGCCTGCTATATCGCCATGGTCTAAGGGTACCTCGTTCAAAAATATGCAGCGGTGCTGGTTCACTGTTTATAAAATCTGCCCACACCATTACGTCTTTGCAATACCTGTGACGCTTATGAAATATTTTGCTGTGGGACGTGTTCCTATTTCTCTCCACTCTGATGGCCAGATCACTTGCCACAAAGAAACGATATTTGTCGCCGAAAATTACCCTGTACCACTGTTGCTCAATTAAACCAACATGCTGCCTTTACCGGAGAACTTTTCCTCGACGTATCGTAGCTGAAATGGGGTTCTTTTAACAGTTTTCCGAGCATACAAACCAGATTGATTTTTCTGATGGATCTGGCAGAGACTCGTGTACCGGTAGCGACTGCAAGGTCTTCAGCGGTCTGCCTCGGAGTTAGATGTCTGTTCCTTTTTGAAAATAGGTCCAGCTATCGACCTTCTTGAGGTATGGTTGACCGTCTACAACCAACTGGATACTTTCGAATAGCATTTCCACCTTCAGAGGTCTTTTTTAATTGCAGGGTGACACATTCGTCACAGCCATTACTGTGACCACAGCGTAACTCTCTGACCGGCTTCAAGCCGTCCAACTGCACGTCCGAGATCGGGAGCATTGAAATGATGTTTTGTAGAGAAGTTGCCGTACCCCACCAAATGTCGCACTAAGCGGTCCCACAAAAGGCTTCGTCGAATATCATACTGGATGAACTTTCAATGCACACAAAGCGTTCCTGCACAGGCTTCCCTGCAGTTAACACATCCCGCCCTCTACATTTCCTTTCACCAATGTTGGGCAGGTGTTGCCGTAGTAATTGTCGGTTATTCCGGAGCAGTTGGCAATTGTTCTTGCCAAGTGTTAGTTGCTACCGTTAAGCAGCGTAAGAATATAGATAATAATAATAATTTCGTGTGGCTCATTGGCCTGTTGCAAGTTTTTCTATTGTATGCCATTTCGGTGTCTTGCGTGTCTGTAACTTACACCAGCTACCCAATCCAAACCACACGTTGTTTCTGGCTAGTCCTCGAGTAGTGAAGTGGTAAAAATGAAAATGTCGTGTGACGAGGGCCTCCCGTCGGGTAGGCCCTTCGCCGAGGGCAAGTCTTTCGGTTCGACGCCACTTCGCCGACTTGCTCTTCGATAGGGATCAAATGATGATGATTAAGACAACACCCAGTCCCTGAGCGGAGAAAATCTACCGCCCAGCCGGGAGTCAAACCCGGGCCCTTAGGATTGACGTTCTGTCGCGCTGACCACTCAGCTACCGGGGGCGGACAGTTAAGTGGTGAAGGGTAGATTAAAATGAAGACTGAAAAGTCTGTGGTCCGATTGATATGCGAAATGAATTTCGACTGTGTTTGCGAGTCTCCAAATATGTGACATATATGGTCCTTTCTTTTGACTTTAATGACTTAGAAGATTAAGTTTTTCACACGGCTAAAACGCTGTAGACTTTAGTATATGACGTAAGTTTCAACTTCTTGAGAAATAGAGTTATAACTGTCGGACGGCCTGACAGACAGACAGGTAGACAACAAAGTGATCCTATAAACGGAATTCAAAAAAATAAGGAAGTTATGAGATTCCTTGACAAAAGCAAAACGAACGGGATTTCATATGTAACAACACCTGGAACGTCTACATAAACAACTCCTTAATTAACCGGCACCATTGCTATTTTTCCGTGCGGCAAATACCGTTTAACACTAAGGAGAACAGAACTATGGTAGGTGACTACTTTCGAGCATACTCAACTGTGATATCCAAATAAAGACAACTCGTTCGAAACCTATACTTCAGCAGATTTAAGACTCACGACCAGAGATCATCCAGTCGCAACATTATGGTTCCGAGACAAGATGGCACAATTCCATAAGAAAGTGACAAACTCAAATAGAAAACACTTTAACGGAGATACGGAAACTTTATCGATATCGCAACAGTGTAAAAGTACATTCATGTAGCCACTGCATCACACGAATCTGATCTATTTCAGATTTATATTTCGTTTCCTGGTCACGTAACTAATACCTTCAACAGCTCTTCTGTATCGCTGAGAGCAAAAAAAAATGGCTCTGAGCACTATGGGACTTAACATCTATGGTCATCAGTCCCCTATAACTTAGAACTACTTAAACCTAACTAACCTAAGGACAGCACACAACACCCAGCCATCATGAGGCAGAGAAAATCCCTGACCCCGCCGGGAATCGAACCCGGGAACCCGGGCGTGGGAAGCGAGAACGCTACCGCACGACCACGAGATGCGGGCGCTGAGAGCAATGTACTGACTATCTGATTCTTGTGTATTTAGAAGACGGGGAATAGCAAGAATGCCCTTTGACACTCCATTCACGACTACTGTAAGGAACTACGTAAGCAGTCCGCACCATCAATGGCTTTAACTGCGAGACCATGTGCGCTGTCTTGCCCTCGTCGGCGTCCAGCGCTCCTGCACAATATCACATTGATTGTGGAATGTTATAGCCTTATTACCACTGTGTAGTAGTAGACGGAATATAATCATAATAATGTCCTTCCAAGGTTTACGTCACCTATACCGGTCTCTATCATCCATCCATCTCTTACGAGGTCTTCCAAATTCTCTCTCTCCAGTCGGCCGGTAATTCATAATCTGTTTAGGGAAACCTACCATTCTGTCAACACGATCCTTCCATTTCCTTCTGTCCTCATGTATTCTGATCGTATTGTTTCATTCACTATTTTACCCATTCTATTACATCTCAGTTCTCACGAACTTCATCTATGCTGCCTGTACACGTGCTGTCCTTGATTCGCAAGAGCAGTTACAGCCATAGCGTCCCACAATTTCATTCCTTTTTTGTTTTTCTTCCCAAAGTTCTTCCAATTCTTCTGCAAGTAGCTTGATATTTATTAACCTTCATCTCAGTTTCTTTGTCATCGTTAAAAATGATATCACGTACAAGGTAGCTGACGTGGGATACTTTTTCTAAAATATACTTGTTCTTAAATTTTCTTATTTATTATAATTTTAGATCTGACTGCATTCTTCAGATTGAAATCCATCACCATTTTCTTATTTGCAGATATATTTAAGTTGTAGTATACTGCGTTTCGGCTCTGTCTACTCTTTGTACATTAGCTTTTGTTTGATGTATAATTATCTGGTCATCAGCGTATAACGGAGCATTTAATATTAAACTGGATTTCATTTTAAATTCTAACTGTATTTCACCTTTCCAATACATAATTAGATCGTCAATGAATAAATTAAGTAAAAGGTATGGTAGTTTCCACCATTCTCCAACATCATGACTTGGTAAATTTAATCCAACAATCTCCGACCTGCGTTTACAGCTATTTGCGTATTTGCATATATACTCTTTAAAATATTAATAAAGTGTTTGGAAAACTATTTAGTCCGAGTATTTTTCACAAATAAGCAACTTTTTACGTTATCAAACGCTTTCTCTCAGTCAAGAAATTCTAAATGCGTTTCTATTCCCATTTCCAAAGTTCTTCAATAATTTGTAGTTAATATATTATAAGAAAATTCAGGATGCGTTAGATGACGACCAGTTTGGCTTTAGGAGAGGTAAACGCAGCAGAGAGGAAATTCTGATATTGCGGTTGATAGTGGAAGCAAGACTACACCTTCCGTACATCCCTGTATAGCTGTGATCAATGACCCAAACCTACACGTTCCTTTCCTTAAATGTTAATCGCATGGCATCAGAATTGTGATTGGTTTTGCTGCGTCAGTTCATTTATGATCCATGTGCGAGCATAGTCTTCTTATAGGAGGTGTTATTTAGTCATTTCTCCGTTCCTGGTTTTCGTGTGATCTTTAATGTAGCACCCGAATGTTTTCGCGAAGGCATTCCTATTGTTGAGGTGGATATGTCGGCTTCTGGCAGCTGCATAGGATGTCCACTTATTAATCTTATCTTCGTTCATTTATATGCTTCTTCTGGCACTGGTCGTGCAGTGGATCGGTCGCGTTTTTATAAAGAAGATATTGTTTATCTGTTGCGACAGAGTCCTCCGGGTATACTGTTAGTTGGTGATTTTAACTATGTATTGCGTCCTGCAGATCAATTTCCAAATTTTAATTTCTGTCGAAAATTACATGAATTGGTCCGCTCCTTACGCCTGCAAGACGTTTGGGTATGTAAATACCCAAACTTTAGTTCATTGCATTACATTCGTAATGTTGAATTCAGTCCATCTTCCTTTACAGATAACTGTGCTGTGATAAAACCCTCAATTTAGAACGGCAACCAGTCAAACTGTTTGGCACTCCGTGGATGTTCAACGTCACTCTCCTAGCTAAGCCCTCTCGATGACGTGATGCGAGATTTGTGGGAGCGTACTCTACGGTCCACTGGGAAGTACTCTTCCATCCTTCACTGGTGGACACAGCTGCAAACCCGAGCATCGGGCAAACTATCATAGTTTTCTCTGCTGCCAAAGCGCGAGACTTTCGGAGAACTATTCCATCTAGTGTGAACTTTATAATGCTGCAGATCACTCCCCTTTGAGAATAGCGGATTTCAGGAGTGTAAAGGCAAAATAGTTTACCTTGAAAGAATACAAATGGAAGCGTGGAAAATGCGATCCAAGCCACGATCATTGGCGACGGAAGAACTGACTTGGTTATTTCATTTGCTTCGGCATCAGATCCGTCATCGACGCGCTTGTATTCATTCTTTCACTACAAATAATGGACGTATGGTATAGAGGCAAGCTGATATAGCGCGTGTCTTACACCAATACTATGTAGAGATCTACGACATCGATGAGACCAGTGCAACCCCTTACGATCTACTAGTCAGCATCTTGTATACTACAATTACACCCGAACATTGTGACACGCTCTTTGCTGAATTCCAGCCTTAGTAAGTTTACAAACTTGTAGTGCGATTGCCTTTTTAAAAGCCTCCGTCTCTGGATGGACTTCCCAAGGAATTTTACGTGCGCTTTTGACCCCTGTAGGATGCTACCTTCACGTCTCATTTGAATGAAGTGTTACAGGGTAGAGCAATGTCGCCCTCGTTGAAAGTGGGAAAAATTGTTTTAATCCCGAAACGTTCTGGACCGGCTTCCCCTGATAGCTTTCGCCCAATTACTTTGTTAAACTTAGATTATAAGACTCTGGCGAGGGCAGTTAACAGTAGTATGTCATTGTTGCCAAATATCAGAGCTGCGTACCTGGTCGTACGATTCTTACGTCGAGTGTCTTGACGTGGTTTCGGTTGCTGCTGTAACGTCCGTCCCTTGTGCCCTTCGTTTCCTAGGCATTAATAAGGCTTTTGATCGTGTTAATCAAGATTTCTGCTTCAGATTCTGGAGGCAGTTTGTTATACTGTTGACACACGGCAGGTACTCTCAAACCTGTTAATGGGTATTTCAGTTTCGGTGGTTACTTATGGCCAACAGACGCCCACGATAAATATCCGTCGGGGAGTATCTCAAGGAAGCCCGCTGTCCATGACTTTGGTTTTGTTGTCTCTGGAGCCCACACTTCGGATGCTGGCGCCCCAGCTGAAAGGTTGGACGATTTCTGAAAGGACTATAGCAATGGGTAGCCCGCTGGCTCCAGCTGTTTCAAACATCTTCATGGAGAATTTTGAGGATATTGCCATAGATGCTGCGCCATTGAAGCCGAAGTGTCTCTTTTGATACGTTCACGACAGGTTCGTCATTTGGCGACACGGACGCGAGAAATTAGACGAGTTTTTGGAACACCTCAATGGCATCAACAGTAATATCCAGTTCACCATGGAGCTGGAAAATGATTATGCATTGCACTTCCTCGACGTCCTTGTCCACCGTAAACGAAATGGGTGCCTTGGCCGCAGCGTCTACAGAAAACCCACCCACACAGACCTGTATCTGTACGCCACCAACCATCATCATCCAGCACAGAAGCGCATAGTATTATAAACATTGGTGCATCGTGCAAGAGTAATATCAGACGACGACAAACTGCCCCACGAACTGAGTCACTTACGCAAGGTTTTCAGGAATAACGGCTACAGCACCGATCAAGTGAAAGAAGTGATTTTTGGGAAATATCAGAATAAGACCACCGAAGAAGAGCAGGAAAAGAAATTTGCTTTGCTGCCATTCTGTAGCTCTGTGTCGGGCAAGATAAGCCGCCTGTTGAAAAGACCCAAGATCAAATCAATTTTCAGGCCTCCAACGAAAATCCGTCAATTACTGGGAACAGTTAAGGACGCAGTAGGTCTCAGAACACCTGGAGTCTACGAAATACATTGTGAGTGTGGCCATAAGTACATCGGATAAACTGTGCGCACTGTGTAACAACGCAGGAAAGAACATGAGAGGTATTGTCGCCTACGCTATCCAGAGAAATCTTCGTTAGCTGAGCATGCGTTAGAAAACGGTCACCACATAAAATTTGACGATACCTCTGTCGTGGCTCGCACTAACGGCTTCTGGGACAGTTTAATAAGGGAAGCTATTGAAATAAAAATTACCACAAACACCCTGAATAGAGACGGTGGCTTGCAACTCAGTACTGCGTGGGATACAGCGATCGCGCGACTGAAAAGGGCACATCGAACGCCGACTCAAAACATATATGGCAATGTCACGGACACCAGTGACATCACAGCCGGCAGCTAGCGTATATAAGGGCGCACCAACAGCCTACTGGCAGTCATAACACTTGACAATGGCCAAGGAGTGCTTGGCCGAAAGCTCGTGTAGTTTTAAGCAATTGACAAGGTTGGAAACCAGAGAACATTTTATTCAGGACTACAGCTGTTCGTGCATACGTGAATGACGTGATGGTTCTGCTTGCTATTCTGCGCAGATAACTCAACTGAAGGCTGTAATCGATGATTATTGTCGGAGTTCAGGTGCACCACTTAATGAAGGTAAGGGTTGTCTGGGGAAGGAGACCAGACAGCGAGGTCATCGGTCTCATTGGAATAGGAAAGGATGGGAAAGGAAGTGGCCGTGCGCTTTCAGAGGAATTATCCCGGCATTTTAGGGAAATCACGGAAAACTTAAACCAGGATGGCCGGACGCGGGATTGAACCGTCATCCTCCTGAATGTGAGTTCAGTGTCTAACCACTGCGCCACCTCTCTCGGTAATGAAGGTAAATGCAGGCTTCTTACTTTGCGAGGCTTTGATTACGCTGTTGTTCCATGGGCTTCATTGGTGGATGGGCATGCATCTCTCGGTATCGTCATTGATCGTTGTCCACTCAAAATGGCGACGCTTAGCTGGAAGTCTGTTATGGAAAAAATTCGGGGACCGATACTAGAACGTGAAGAGCGTTCTCTTTCTCTGCTCCAGAAAGTTCCAATACTGGATACATGTGTTTTATACAAAGCTTATTAGTGTCCCATGTTTATCCGCTTCCCTCGATGATGGCGAAGAAACTACATCAATTGACCGGTCGTTTCTTATGGGAAAGACATATATTTCGTTTACGGTGTGAAGTGGTCACGAAACCTCGTTCCTTTTGGGGTTTGGGCTTGGCTGACATACGAAGGAAGACGCAGATTCTAGGAGTACATGTGCAACACACTCAAGAAACTCACACATTCACGTCTCGTTTATTTCTCTGTGTCCGTCCTGTTGATGTTGATGTTAAAACCTCCTATTGATGTTGATGTTAAAACCCATTCGTGGATTCTATCCTGCGGTGAACTGTTTAGGCGCTGACATTTTATGTAGGCCCGTCCTCACCACGAAATTCCTACAGACCCGTTAGAAAGCAGTCCCTATCCTGAACCTCCTTGAAAGAGGATCGCCGCAAACAAACTGGGCAACAGTTTGGTGCAATATCAGTCCTCCGATATTGCCGATGCGCGTAGCGTCCTGTTGGTATAAGGTAGTAAATAACGTGATTCCAATGAACGAGCGACATTTCTGTATTGGGCTTAGTGACACGGATTTATTTAGACGTTGCACGTCTACAGATACGATACGACGTCGCTCTAATTGTGGAGGAGATATGCATATTGGTCTTGGATTAGAACGCAATTGGCCTTCCTAGCTCGATCTTCTGATACTGTATACACTACGGACACCATATTGCACCCAGATTCTTCTTTCTTTCCAGAGTCGAAAACCCATAGCGTTATGTTGTTGCTGGGTCACTTCGTTCATCATGTTGTAAAAGGCGAAGGGGAAGATCACAAGAACTTCATGCAGTACATGATCACGGCCTATTGGACAAGCTTGCGAATACCTCTTCGCCCCAAGTTGAATCTTGTTTTCCGTCGGCAAGGTGTTGGTTAATTTTATTTTTTCTGATTATAGGTGTTTTAATTGTTATATATGTTTGCCATCTGACTGGCTTCAGTTTGTTCTCTCCTAGTTTACCTGCTCGTTTTGTTTAATGTTTTGAGTCAGTATCGCTCCAGTTCTGTTGTAAAATGTGTATAGATGATCTATCTATACACATGAGCGCATACTATCCTTGAAATCATATTGGAATATTTCTTAGTTTGCTGTTTAGAATATAATCTGATTCCTTTTCTTTCTGCTTTTAGATTCCATATATATATATATATATATATATATATATATATATATATATATATATATATATATATATACTCCTGGAAATGGAAAAAAGAACACATTGACACCGGTGTGTCAGACCCACCATACTTGCTCCGGACACTGCGAGAGGGCTGTACAAGCAATGATCACACGCACGGCACAGCGGACACACCAGGAACCGCGGTGTTGGCCGTCGAATGGCGCTAGCTGCGCAGCATTTGTGCACCGCCGCCGTCAGTGTCAGCCAGTTTGCCGTGGCATACGGAGCTCCATTGCAGTCTTCAACACTGGTAGCACGCCGCGACAGCGTGGACGTGAACCGTATGTGCAGTTGACGGACTTTGAGCGAGGGCGTATAGTGGGCATGCGGGAGGCCGGGTGGACGTACCGCCGAATTGCTCAATACGTGGGGCGTGAGGTCTCCACAGTACATCGATGTTGTCGCCAGTGGTCGGCGGAAGGTGCACGTGCCCGTCGACCTGGGACCGGACCGCAGCGACGCACGGATGCACGCCAAGACCGTAGGATCCTACGCAGTGCCGTAGGGGACCGCACCGCCACTTCCCAGAAAATTAGGGACACTGTTGCACCTGGGGTATCGGCGAGGACCATTCGCAACCGTCTCCATGAAGCTGGGCTACGGTCCCGCACACCGTTAGGCCGTCTTCCGCTCACACCCCAACATCGTGCAGCCCGCCTCCAGTGGTGTCGCGACAGGCGTGAATGGAGGGACGAATGGAGACGTGTCGTCTTCAGCGATGAGAGTCGCTTCTGCCTTGGTGCCAATGATGGTCGTATGCGTGTTTGGCGCCGTGCAGGTGAGCGCCACAATCAGGACTGCATACGACCGAGGCACACAGGGCCAACACCCGGCATCATGGTGTGGGGAGCGATCTCCTACACTGGCCGTACACCACTGGTGATCGTCGAGGGGACACTGAATAGTGCACGGTACATCCAAACCGTCATCGAACCCATCGTTCTACCATTCCTAGACCGGCAAGGGAACTTGCTGTTCCAACAGGACAATGCACGTCCGCATGTATCCCGTGCCACCAAACGTGCTCTAGAAGGTGTAAGTCAACTACCCTGGCCAGCAAGATCTCCGGATCTGCCCCCCATTGAGCATGTTTGGGACTGGATGAAGCGTCGTCTCACGCGGTCTGCACGTCCAGCACGAACGCTGGTCCAACTGAGGCGCCAGGTGGATATGGCATGGCAAGCCGTTCCACAGGACTACATCCAGCATCTCTACGATCGTCTCCATGGGAGAATAGCAGCCTGCATTGCAGCGAAAGGTGGATATACACTGTACTAGTGCCGACATTGTGCATGCTCTGTTGCCTGTGTCTATGTGCCTGTGGTTCTGTCAGTGTGATCATGTGATGTATCTGACCTCAGGAATGTGTCAATAAAGTTTCCCCTTCCTGGGACAATGAATTCGCGGTGTTTTTATTTCAATTTCCAGGAGTATATATATATATATATATATATATATATATATATATATATATATATATATATATATGTGTGTGTGTGTTTGTGTGTGTGTGTGTGTATGTAAAATAAATCAAAAATTTTAAAAAACTATATAAACTATAAGAAATTGTTTATGTATCTCATGAGAGTTTCGTTATGGTTTTCCGGCTATGTTACCTGGCTTTTCTTCTTTCTCCATTTATTATTGTTTTGTTATATTAATCAATTTGCAGATTGTATTACATAGTGTTCTGACTTTGGTATAATGAAGTTTCATGATAGTAGCAAGTCACACTCATAGAGAAAAAGGTGGTAGTGTCTTTGATGAGTAATGAAAACGTCTTCGGTCCCGGGTTCGAAACCCGCCATCGCTTAAAAATTTTTATTAATAATCAGCATTGGCCACCGAAGACTTCCAGAATAAGTAGTCACCCTCATTCTGCCAAAGAATTTGTCAAAGGAGGCGCAGCAGAGGACAGAGCTTCAGCAGGATACGAACAAGTGCTAGATAGTGTTGAAAGGTGCAGTCACCATCCCCGTCTTGCTCTTCAACAGCGGGAAACAAGAAGGTACTTAAGACATCAATGTAGGACTGTGCTATTATAGTGCCACGCAAAACAAGAATATGTGCAAGACCCCTCCATGAAAAACACGACCACACCATTACAACACCATCCCCGAATTTTACTGTTGGCACTGCACACCATTGCAAATGACGTTCACAGGGCGTTCGTCGTACTCACACCCTGCCATAGGATTACCACATTGTTTACCGGGATTCGTCATACCACACAACATTTTTCCACTGTTCAATCGTCCAATATTTACGCTCCTTACGCCAAGTGAGGCGTCATTTGGCATTTACCGGCGTGATGTGTGGTTTATGAGCAGCCGCTCAGTAATGAAATCAAAGTTTTCTCACCTCCCGCCTATCTATCATAGTACTTGCCGTCGATCCTGATGCAGTTCGGAATTCCTGGGTGATGGTCTGGATAGATGTCTGCCTATTACACATTACGACCTTCTTCAACAGTCGGCGGTCTCAGTCAGTCAACAGACGTTTGAGAAAAGTGACACCCAATCACCTGACCGAAGTCCGTGAGTTTTGCGGTGCGCCCCTTTCTGCTCTCTCACTATGTCTAATGACTACTGAGGTCGCTGATATGGAGTACCTGACAGTAGGTGGCAGCACACTGCACCTAATATAAAAACGTATGTTTTGGAGTGTCCGGATACTTTTGATCCCAATATATTATACAGGTTGAGTTACGAGAATAGATACATGGTTTGAGGGTTGATATGATTGGTGAACAAAAACTTTTAAATTGACATATGGCCTTTTCTTAAGCGTATCCCACACACAACTGTTTGAAAACCACACGCATCAGTCGCATGTCCTTCTCCAACAGCACGCACATGCGCATACAACCAAAGCGACGTTAGTTATTTTTTTTTTTTACTGACCCCTTAACATCGAAGTCTACAAGCGCAGAATACGCACAAAGGAGAAACTTTTCCCTCGTAGTTTAAATGTTTGTAGCTCGTGTGAAGCACTGTATAAATGAGCTAAGATCAGCAACACAGCAAATGTCTAAAAGAGCTGCAAAATGCACTGCAATTGACAGTTACATTTTTGAACATATTTTTTAGATTAAAATGTTTTGGCCTTTCCCCAATGTCTCCAATAGTTTCGCAGAAACTGTTAAGAGCAAGATATATGATCATACGACATTTTTTGTTCAGATATACTAGCGGGAAAAAGTCGCAAAACTAAGAAGTAGCTGTGCGACATAAATGAAAGTTAGTACGCGTGTTTCCATATCTGAAAGATGATGTCTATTCAGATTTGGCGCCAGTCCCATAAGAACGATGCAAAACATGTCTGATTTAAATACATACTGTGACAGTTGTGAGCTTTAGTTACCTTCGCCATTGATTTAAATACATACTGCAACGGTTGTGAGCGTTAGTTACCTTTGCGACTGAACGTGGTGAGTTGATGTTAGTGAAGAATGCCTCTAAGGCGACAAAGACGCCTTTCTCAACACATCACATAGTTTGAACGAGGTCGTGCAACAGGGCTGCGAGAAGGTGTATATTTCTTCTGTGATGTTACAGAAAGGATGTCAGGAATGTAGCCATTGTACATGATTCCTGGCTGCAGTGGTCATGGGAATATACGGTCCCAAGAAGATGTAACGCAGGAAATGCATATCCTCCTATTTCCATCTATTGTACTATAATTTTTTTTCCTTATTTTGTTACCTGAAGATATGACATTTCTGTGTCTTTATATATTGTAATTGTTTTACTATATATATATATATATATATATATATATATATATATATATGTGTGTGTGTGTGTGTGTGTGTGTGTCGATGTATAATGGGTTTTATTATTTATAATTTTACGCTGTGTCTGGCCTAGGGAAAACTATGCTATCGAACGATTACATCGGTAGGTCGTGTGGAGAACCAAAGTGTTTAGGATCTTTGGTAGTGATAACTCTGCCGCATGGAGCGCGGGCAGAGGGAGTCTGGCTGGAGGAGGGCGGTGGAGCAGGTGTGTTGTGTGACGCTCCCGCGAGATGCCGCGCTTTCGGGGTTCGGCAGAATGTAATTGCGCTCGACTTACTATGATAGTTTCTGACACGGTGTCGCGGACGGGAAGCATTAGCTGGCGGGCGCACATCAAGATCCCGTTTCACCTGGTGACCGTGTCGAGAAGAAGGCGCGCCAACATCCAGCTTCTGCAACAGCGACGGCCGACAATGAGTGACTGTCGCCACCTCCCCGATCGAAGACTGCAAACCTTCAATCAACCAACAAGGAAGACTAAAAGCACGTAAAGTCTTAGAACAGTATGGCAGACCTCAGCTTTCTAACTGTTGCATCACAAAAAAATAAAAAAAAAACACAGCAACTTAGCTTGAACTTTTGTTGCTCATTTTCCCAATTTCATTACCAAGCAGGGTCCCTTCCTTTTCTGGAATGAACCCGAGTGTCGTTAAAATTCATACGCCAGCGTTAAAGTAATATCATTCAAGTTCACTGCTTTAATTTCAAAGTTCAGTTAAAGTATTCATAGCTGGCTACAATATTTACATTACATGAGCAGAAATTAAGAGTGCGTGTTTTGTTACCATATTTTAGCTTACCTGTGACTGCAGCTCAGCTGGGTACGTACTAAATTTTACTATTGTTAACTGTCCAGAATCATATAATTGAAGTTGAAAGTTAAATCTCTTATTTCTAAATTGCGGAGATTCAAGTAGCTTTTGAAATGATTGTTGAGATAGCCCAAGACTAACCTTATTTTATTTAATTTCGTAGTGCTTCAGAAACAAAGTTCACTATTAATTTCAGTCACTAAATTAACTTTCAATTTTCCGGTTTTATTGATTCTTTTGCTAAATTAAGTCAGAGTGTAGCGAAATTTATTACTTCTGACAGACATTCAGTGTTCACACAACACGTGTCAACCTTCAGTTACCACGCTTTTAGTGCTAATTATATGTGCAATAACCTTTCTTTTTCAGTTATTATAGTAGTTTTACATAGGACTGGCGACCGTAAACTTCCCCAAATCTCAAATATCTAATTAACTCAAGTTAATTGTTAACGTAACGACCGCACTTTTACTTCCTTTATTAACTTTACCCCTTTTCAGAATCAATTTCCACCAATTTCATCTGCATTTTTCCTTTCATTTATATGTAACCCTTTCCTCCCTCTTTACCGACAGATTAACTTCGGTGGCGATTGATTTTCCCAAATTTCCATTAGGTACACGCGGTTTATTTTTTCACTGTCATTGAAGCCGATAAGTGAGGGGGAGGTTACAAACACTCGGCTCCGGACTGCCACATGGTCACCGTGTTCGGCGTATGGCTCTGGCGCATCGTACTGCATCTGCAGGAGCAATCTGAGCAGCAGCCGGTATCACAGAGACACAAAGAGTGATTACAAAGCTATTACTTCGAGGACTGCTCCGAGCCACATGCCCTGTAGCGTGCATTCCACTGACGCCAAACCAGCCCGTTAGCGACTTCAGTGGTGTCAAGCAATAGTTCATTGAATGCCAGGATGGAGGACTGTTGTATTTTCTGTTAAAAGCCGGTCTTGCCTGGTGCCATTGATAGTTACGTGTAGGTTAGAGGAATGCCAGTTGACGACTTGTAACTTACCTGTCTGCAGGCTAAACACACTTGACCTACAAATCGAACAACGGTCTAGGATGCGATTTCGTATGACAACAGAAGCACTCTCGCAGTTATCCCACGCATCCTAACTGCAAATTTGTATGTCAGTCTGCTGATACGATCTGTTGTGCTGCAATTCATGAACAGCATTCCATGGAGCGTTTTCCAACATGGTAATGTTCTCCCGCATGCAAATGTTGCATCCCAACATGCTCTACAGAGTGTCGACATGTTGCCTTAGCCTGTTCGAACACCAGATCTACGTGAAATCGAGCGTACATTGGACATATTCGGACGAAAATGCCAGCATCATCCTCAACCAGCATTAACCGTCACCGTATTGACCAACCGAGTGCAACAAGCATGGAACTTCATCCCACAAACTGACATCCAGCCCCTGTACAACACAATGCGTGCACGCTTGCGAACTTCCATTCAACATTTTGGCGGTTACACCGGTTATTAATATACTAGCATTTCACATTAGCAATAACTTATCTACCACTTACATTACCATGTGATTTTGCAATGTTAATCACTTACCTATACAAATTTATTCCAGAAATTTCATTGCTCGATTAATTATCTTTTGTGTTGTGATTTTTTGTCAGTATGTTACCCCTCAATGCATGTACCTTTCCTCCTAATTCATATTGTATTATGAGATTACAATTAAAAAAATAAATGTTATACAATTTTCATTCATTAATATCATATTTTGTTTTGATACTATTCGGCAAGTTTTCTTTGGTTTTATTAACACTTTATAGTGATATGTTTAGCAAAATATTATTGCAGCGTGTATCTGTATGTGTTCATGCAGAAGTGTATAAAAATTATTTCGCTCTACCATGCAGATCTGATTTTAACTATGCTCTCATTGTGTAGCATTCATGTACTGTATGTAATTTATTTATCCAGTACTAAAAATTGCCCTGCGGTTGTCGTTCTATCGTACAGAAAATACGTCCTTTTGTCAACTTTGAAAAAAAAACAACTGCGATCAGATTAAAAATCTAATATTTGTATCTTCCATTGAGAGAACGAGCACTATGTCTAAAAATCTGTAATAGACTTCAGTATGGACGCTGTAGACAACTCTGCCTTTCAGAGGTAGACAAGTAACACCACTTGTCGATGAAGAAGGAGTCTTACTGTAACAACGTCATACTGTTATTTTAGAGATTTTTGTTAACATAGAAGTTTGCTATGAACGGATCCTGGAGATCTATATTAAAAAGCTGTATATATTCTCTTTTCTTTCAGCTGAAGCCGTTTCTTCATGGAAGCCGTGTAGCCCAGTTAGGCCTTGGGAATTAGGTGATCTACCAGAAGGTGACATAATGGTGTTACACGAAAAGGAACTGAGGCTGTTGGTGACGAATACAGCACGCATTTGGCCAGGAGGAGTAGTTCCATATCACATTGAAACATTGGACTTCTGTAAGCCAATTAAGTTATTACGAATCATTTTGGATTTTGAAAACAAAATAGCAATAACTATAGTCTATTTACTGTACGATATGTCCTTTATTTCATATGAACCCATTGCGTTGAATAGTGACTTCTAGGGCACTGAGTTGACATCTAGTAACAGTACCAAAATGTTCCAAAAAGCAGCGAATAAAATGCGATTTTTCAGGGGCTCACGTTTCCACTTATATTGATCACAGAGATAAGGGGTCAAATGTTCTGGATAGCGCTTGGCCACTGAAATATGCATATAACATCAGGCATTTCTCATAAATATAGTTTAACTGACACAGCGAACACATGGAATGTGGCTCTGAGGTCAACAATATACGCATTTCGTCAGCATTTTCCACCAATAAAACTATACAAGACGGTAGCTATTTCACACCTGTACAAACACGCCCTAAGTGGATCTGCACGGAAAAAACGGACTAAAAGGGTCTTAACAGGCCGGAAAATAACTTAAAATGGGTAACAAAAATTGTGTAAAATTTGAAAGACTGCAAATTCAGTAAAATCTATCTAATAACTTTTGTACCCTTCTAAGATATAACTCATGAGGCAGGCATTTTGATGAGCTGAGATCTATGAGCAAAGTATCCAGAAAAACTGTATAGCAAACGATTTACTATTAACCTTACGTTAGTCGAACCTACTTGTTGTTTATAAGTGTCAAAGTATATGAATATTTTAAGTAAATAAATAAACTGTCAAAACTTTACTAATGTACAGATTTCGTTTGATACGCACAAGTCACCCTGCTTTAGCAGGAAAAAGAAGGTATTAGAGGGAAAAGTTTCCATCAGAGCACAAACATGACAAATACTTTCCTCGTTCTGATTAAATTATGCTCTGTGAAAAATCAGACTGTTTGCTCACTTTCCCTTGGACGAGTACACGTTTTCCTACTACATTTCCTTCTCTTTCTTTCCTTACTACTGAGTCCCAGCCATGTCAGTTTCGTTTTTCTGACGATCACTTCTTCCTGAGTAATTCCCGCCATGAAATCCGAATGGAGGCTACTTCACCTCCGGATTATTTTATATTTTTCCTCACTTTCACCTGTTAGCGGTACCAGCACAGTAAGGGCTTATTGGCTTACGATACAAAGCCAGATACCCCAATCATCCGGACTGTTGCCCCTACAACTACTGAAGAACCTGCTGCCTCTCTTCAGGAACCGTGGATTAGATGTCATTTTTATCCTCAGTGAAAATGAAAAATAATTTCAAGGCCTGTTCAATGGACTAACAGTCAAATTAGAACGCGGAGCATGTAGTGAGACTAAACAGAGGAAAGACGAAAGGAATGACCGTTAGCGGTAACTAAGATTAGCTGTGAACTTAAAGTCAGAATTTGCGATAGCAAAATAGCTAAAGTGAAGGAAAAGAAGAGAATCAAAGCGTTTTATATGTAGTGCAATATACAGATGTTGAAAATTAGGTGGACTGTTAAGGAATGTGGAGGTTCTCCGCAGCATAAACGAAGGAAGGAACATACGGAAACCACTGACATCAGACGTGGGTTAAGACATCTGGAAATAACTTTTATGGTACTAGAGGGAGCGAATCCGGGTAAAAACGGTTGGAGATAGAGATAGATTGGAACCTATGCAAGAAATAATAGAAAGCTTTAGAATAAGTGCTGCCCTGAAATGAAGAGTTTGGCTCAGGGGACGAATTCGTGTCGCCATTCGTGCCAGTCCCGTATTAATAAACTTCTCGTACTGACACAATTTTAGCGTCACATGGGCTGCACCCCTAAGCGGGCAACTGGCGCGATAAAATGATGACGGAGTTGAGTCCTATGTTGCTCTGGGCACCTAATGTCACCTTCGGATCTGTCATAATGTTGCTTCATAGAAAAGCTACAAACTGTACACTGATGAGCCAAAACACCATGACCAGTGCCCACCGCGATACTGGATGCCGCCTGGTGGCGCTGAAGGTACGTGACGCCATAACAAATGAAAGCGGAGCACACAACTACGACGGATCACCCTAACGAAGATATGGGCGGCAAATGGGGAAACCAGTGAGATAAGCGACTTTCGCAAAGGACGCACTATTATTACGTACGTTCACTTGCTACTATCGTGAGCATCTATGAAAAGAGGTAGAAGGACAGTGAAACTACCACTATTCGTTAAATGGTTAGACGACTGTTCACTGTACGTTGGGTTGGGAGGGTTGTCTGCTCTGTGAGGTTGATGGTGATCTGTGGCATCTCTGCCGAAAGAGCACAATGCTGGTGCACGCACGAGTGTTCGGAGCACACCGTTCATTATACACTCCTGGAAATGGAAAAAAGAACACATTGACACCGGTGTGTCAGACCCACCATACTTGCGGACACTGCGAGAGGGCTGTACAAGCAATGATCACACGCACGGCACAGCGGACACACCAGGAACCGCGGTGTTGGCCGTCGAATGGCACTAGCTGCGCAGCATTTGTGCACCGCCGCCGTCAGTGTCAGCCAGTTTGCCGTGGCATACGGAGCTCCATCGCAGTCTTTAACACTAGTTGCATGCCGCGACAGCGTGGACGTGAACCGTATGTGCAGTTGACGGACTTTGAGCGAGGGCGTATAGTGGGCATGCGGGAGGCCGGGTGGACGTACCGCCGAATTGCTCAACACGTGGGGCGTGAGGTCTCCACAGTACATCGATGTTGTCGCCAGTGGTCGGCGGAAGGTGCACGTGCCCGTCGACCTGGGACCGGACCGCAGCGACGCACGGATGCACGCCAAGACCGTATGATCCTACACAGTGCCGTAGGGGACCGCACCGCCACTTCCCAGCAAATTAGGGACACTGTTGCTCCTGGGGTATCGGCGAGGACCATTCGCAACCGTCTCCATGAAGCTGGGCTACGGTCCCGCACACCGTTAGGCCGTCTTCCGCTCACGCCCCAACATCGTGCAGCCCGCCTCCAGTGGTGTCGCGACAGGCGTGAATGGAGGGACGAATGGAGACGTGTCGTCTTCAGCGATGAGAGTCGCTTCTGCCTTGGTGCCAATGATGGTCGCATGCGTGTTTGGCGCCGTGCAGGTGAGCGCCACAATCAGGACTGCATACGACCGAGGCACACAGGGCCAACACCCGGCATCATGGTGTGGGGAGCGATCTCCTACACTGGCCGTACACCACTGGTGATCCTCGAGGGGACACTGGCATGGCAAGCCGTTCCACAGGACTACATCCAGCATCTCTACGATCGTCTCCATGGGAGAATAGCAGCCTGCATTGCTGCGAAAGGTGGATATACACTGTACTAGTGCACGGTACATCCAAACCGTCATCGAACCCATCGTTCTACCAGTCCTAGACCGGCAAGGGAACTTGCTGTTGCAACAGGACAATGCACGTCCGCATGTATCCCGTGCCACCCAACGTGCTCTAGAAGGTGTAAGTCAACTACCCTGGCCAGCAAGATCTCCGGATCTGTCCCCCATTGAGCATGTTTGGGACTGGATGAAGCGTCGTCTCACGCGGTCTGCACGTCCAGCACGAACGCTGGTCCAACTGAGGCGCCAGGTGGAAATGGCATGGCAAGCCGTTCCACAGGACTACATCCAGCATCTCTACGATCGTCTCCATGGGAGAATAGCAGCCTGCATTGCTGCGAAAGGTGGATATACACTGTACTAGTGCCGACATTGTGCATGCTCTGTTGCCTGTGTCTATCTGCCTGTGGTTCTGTCAGTGTGATCATGTGATGTATCTGACCCCAGGAATGTGTCAATAAAGTTTCCCCTTCCTGGGACAATGAATTCACGGTGTTCTTATTTCAGTTTCCAGGAGTGTACATTATTGCCAGCCACGCACTCACACGTATTCACGTGCAGACCAACGACATCGTCAGTCAAAATTGTAGTGGGTATAGAACCTTCGGGATTCTACCGACAATCAATGGAAATGTGCGGGCTCTTCGGGAGTATGACACTTTTGCTACACTAGGTCAATGTCCTCTCAACAAACGCCGTCATCGAGAGGAACGGCGGCTCGAAACGTGTAGCGCGCCACAGGTGCAGGCTGGTGGGAGCAGTATTATGTTATGAGAGACATTTTCCAGCGCTTGCATGGGACCTATGGTAGTAATCGAAGACACGCGGAGAACTGTGAACCACCCGCATCCCTTCACGCTTGATGCCTTCCCCAAAGGCGATGTCTTTTTTCAGCAGTATAATGGTCCGTCTCTCTCAGCCAGAATAGCACTACAGTGGCTACAGTGGTTTGAGAAGCACTATAGTGAATCCACATTGATGTCTCGGTGACCAGATTCGTCTGCTGAAAATCCTATGGAACCCATCTGGGTAGCTATAGGGCGCCATCACCACGTACGCAATTCAGGGCCCGTTATTTACGCGAATTACATGACCTGAGCGTAGACTTCTAATGTCGCATACTTCCACATATCCCCTAACCCCTGCCAACAATGTGTCGGATCCCTGATAAGCAGAACGAGTGATGTATTTCGTTCAAAACACGAACAAACAAGGTATTAAGCGGGTTACCACAACGTTTTGGCTCATCAGTGTATTTAGATTCGGATTCCACAAGAGACTCTACATTTCTTTGCAACAGGCGCACTAAAGCGTTTCAGCATCCAGAGAAAGGCAGCATATTAAACTTACAAGAAGACAGAGATTAATAAGTCGCACTGGAGTTCTAAGTAGCCTATGGCTTCATGAAATTGTAGCTCACAATCATAACGGCATGATACTCAAACAAGGACCATTGACAAGATAAATTCCGAAGCGCTAGCTTCACAAACGAAACGTAAATGTTTTGTGTTGTGTAATACTAAAGAAAATTTTTTAAAAACATCTTGGTCTAAGAAGTTCCATTGACCTCAGCTAAAAATTCACAGCAGTACATTATGGACAAGATGTGGGAAACTGCACCACTTGCGAAACTATCGGCAAACATTCACCAGACACATGAGTTGTCACGGTCTGTATCTCGTTGGGCAATACATCCGCTGTCTTTCAAGGTACGTATGTAGAGCCCGTGGGAAGTACCGGTGTGAGCTGTAACAAGGCATGATTCCAGCGACACACAAGTATGTCACAAATCTTTACGTGAGCGACATGTTCCCAGATCGACTGCTAGCAATACTGGGGACTGTAAACTACAGCAATAAACTGTATAAATTCACCGCATTTCTATGCCTATGATGTTAACTGACAGGGAACGCTGGAACATGCTATATCTTCCGATGCAATTCACGTGCATATGTCATTCACAGATTTGACTGCCAAGAGGCGATGCGCCAAAATTCTCAAGGTCCTGCTGTTGGTCAGTCCCAGCCGATTACAAGAATGAATGTGTGGCAGGGCTTAAAGTGGCGCGGCGTACTCACTCATTTGTGGGGCACTGGTAGCAGATTTCGTGGCATAATGAGTCACCTTGAGTGAAGTCGTACTTGTACGATGAGGACGACTGATGCGTTGGGACGATAAGCGGATTCGGTAGAGGCTGTGAGACGGTTTGCAAACGATATCACATAATAAATGTAACTGTTTAGATATATGTTTGAGACAAGTGTGTCTATGCCATACCTCTTTTCGAATCGGCCCTCTTCCGTCTCAGCAAAATTCTTCTAATGTTATTAACAAGAACAAAATGAGGTGGCTTTGTTTGACTCTAGTTGAACGCCGCAGGCTGCACGGCGGATTAACATGACTAAAGGCCTGAGGACGACTACATACCATGCTTCACAGTGAATAGAATCAAATTCGATGGCCAGTTGATTAGACTGTAATGGAGAGCATTTTTGTAAATTGGACGCAGTAGTAGCACCCAGAGGAGGAACTAAACGCTATTAGTTACATGGATGACACTTTTGGACTGAACAGTAATGAATGTCCGCAGGTAATTTACTACGCAGTATGTATGTTCGAAAACCTTAGAATTCAGTCTCTCTCAAGAAGGTGTCTGATTTTCAGGTCACAATTATTATATTGTTTCCATACATTACACGCTTCTGAAAATTAAATTTTGTCATAGTTTCATGAAGTATGTACTATTTCACCACAGAAACCAGCAAAGTTTACAACTGGTGGTAATGTTCTTTCTGCGCAGCGGATGACGAACAGAGGGAAATTCATTCTGCCATGAAACAGTTAAATAGACTCTCCTGTGTGCAGATTCGGAATGCCACGGCAGGCAAAGGAGATTATATTTATATAACAGGCAAGAGGACCGGGTGCCATTCGTTCGTTGGGAGAATCGGTGGCGAACAAGTTCTTAATCTACAGCCTCCACAATGTCTCCGGAGGGGGACTGTATATCATGAATTCCTGCACGCTCTTGGATTCCATCATGAACACAATGCATATAATCGAGATGAATATATTCGAGTAAATTGGAAAAACATCGCACCAGGTGAGACCATTTGATTATTTATAACTTATTATTTTACTCTTGGACAAAATAGTGTGTTGTAAAATAACAAGTAGTGCTAGCTTAGTAATTTGAAATAGTCAGCCCTTCTGGCAGTCGATGTAAGTAACTTATGAATGATTACCAATTTGAATACACAGTGATCAGCCAGAATATTATGACGACCGATCTATTATCGATGTAAACGCGTCCAGGTGGTAGCAGCCTCTCCTGGTGGGGAATGGCTGTAAGTCAGACACAGGCACGGGGCATGTAGTATCAGTGAGTGTGCTGTCCATGTGTAGAATAGGAAAGCTGCGCAATCTATCAGAGTTTGACCGAGGGCAGACTGTGATGGCCCAGACATTCGGCTTGAGCATATCGGAAACTGTGCGACTTGTCGGGTGTTCAGTGTGTGATGCGGTGAGTGTCTTCAGCACATGGCGTAACCAAGGTGAAACCATGTCCAGACACATGGGTTTAGACGGCCATTACACATGTTGAACGTAGTAGCCTGGGCAGACTGGTAAAACAGGACAAGAGGTGAACTGTTGTGGAATTAACATCAGATGATAATGCTGAGCAGAGTATACTGAACATAAAGTGCACCGAAAACTCCTAACGATGGGTCTTCACAGCTGACGACCCATGCATGTGCCAATGTTAACACCACAACATCGGCAACTATGAATGAAATGGGCACAGGAGCATTGACAGAGGACGCTGGCGCAATGGCAGAGCGTTGGATTGCCTGATGAATCCCGATAACTTCTTCATCATGCCTGTGGGAGGGTGCAAATCCGTTCTCTTCCAGGGGAACAGCTCCTTAACACTATGAGCGACAGAGATAAGCTGTCGGCGGCTCCATTATACTCAGGGAAACATTCACATGGGCACGCATTGGTCCAGTGGAGCACATGCTAGGCACAATGTCGGCCAATGACTATCTTACACTTGTTGCAGGACCATGTACACCCCTTCATGTCGATTTTGTATCACCATGTCAGTGGCATTTCTCAAGAAGATAAAGGTTAACGTCAGAACTCCAGTAATGTGACGGAGAGGTTCGAGGAACACAGTGGCGCGTTCCAGTTGATGTGCTGGCCCGACATCTGAGATGCAATTGAACGTGGCCTCAGAGCTCACTACTCCCCTCCTTAGAATTTACTACATTACTGGCCATTGAAATTGCTACACCACGAAGATGACGCGCTCATCATCATCATCATCATCAGCCAATTCAATCATTAGATTATGTGGCCTCTTCGAGTCGTGGATTCAGGTAGGCTTTCAGAAGTCTTCTCCAAGTGGGACGGTCTTGGGCAGTTCTCTGCCAGGTGTTACCAGCGATCTTCTTGATGTCTTTGTCCCATCTGTCTGGTGGTCTTCCTCTAGGCCTCTGGTGTTCTCTCAGACTCCATTCCAGTACTAGCTTCGTCCATCTGTTGTCTTTTCTTCTTGCGACGTGGCCAGCCCACTGCCATTTCAAGGAACCTACTCTCTCTAAGAAGTCATTAACCTTCGTCACAGATCGGATGTCATCTGTCTTTTTCCTGTCCTTTCTTGTGTAGCCGAGCATTGATCTCTCCATGGCTCTCTGTGCTGTCCTAAGTTTCCCTTTCGTGAACGAGTTCAGTGTCCATGTCTCGCAGCCATACGTCATCACAGGAAGGATGCATTAATCAAATACTGCTTTCTTCAGATTTACTGGCATTTTTGATCTGAATACTTTTGAATTCTTCCCAAATGGTTGCCAGCCAAGCTTGATGCGTCGATAGATTTCTGGCCTTATGTCTCCCTTCACATTTATAATCCGGCCAAGGTAGACATATTCACTGACCTCTTCTAGTAGACGTGCTACAGACGCGAAATTTAACCGACAGGAAGAAGATGCTGTGATATACAAATGATTAGCTTTTCAGAGCATTCACACAAGGTTGTCGACACCTACAACGTGCTGACACGAGAAAAGTTTCCAACCGATTTCTCATACACAAACAGCAGTTGACCAGCGTTGCCTGGTGAAACGTTGTTTTGATGCCTCGTGTAAGGAGGAGAAATGCATACCATCACGTTTCCGACTTTGATAAAGGTCGTATTGTAGCCTATCGCGATTGCAGTTTATCGTATCGCGACGTCGCTGTTCGCGTTGATCGAGATCCAATGACTGTTAGCGGAATATGGAGTCGGTGGGTTCAGGACGGTAATACGGAATGCCGTCCTGGATCCCAACGGCCTCGAATCACTAGCAGTCGAGATGACAGGCATCTTATCCGTATGGCTGTAATCGATCGTGTAGCCACGTCTTGATCCCTGAGTCAACAGATGGGGACGTTTGCAAGACAACACCCATCTGCACGAACAGTTCGACGACGTATGCACCAGCATGGGGTATCATCTCGTAGACCATAGCTGCGGTTACCCTTGACGCTGCATCACAGACAGGAGTGCCTGCGATTGTATACTCAACGACGAACCTGGGTGCACGAAAGGCAAAACGTAATTTTTCGGATGAATCCAGGTTCGGTTTACAGCGTCATAATGGTCGCATCCGTGTTTGGCGACAACGCGGTGAACGCACATTGGAGGCGTATATTCGTCATCGCCATACTGGCGTATCACCCGGCGTGATGGTATGGGGTGCCATTGGTTACACGTCTCAGTCACCTCTTGTTCGTATTCACGGCACTTTGAACAGTGGACGTTACTTTTCAAATGTGTTGCGACACGTGGCTCTACCCTTCATTCGATCCCTGCGAAACCCTACATTTCAATTGGATAATGCACAACCTCATGTTGCAGGTCCTGTACAGGCCTATCTGGATACAGAAAATGTTCGACTGCTGCCCTGGACAGCACATTCTCCAGGTGTCGTACCAATTGAAAACGTCTGGTCAATGGTGGCCAAGCAACTGGCTCGCCACAATACGCCAGTCACTACTCTTGATGAACTGTGGAATCGTGTTGAAGCTGCATGGGCAGCTGAACCTGTACACGCCATCCAAGCTCTGTTTGACTCAATGCCCAGGCGTATCAAGCCTTTATTACGGCCTAAGGTGGTTGTTCTGGGTACTGATTTCTCAGGATGTATGCACCCAAATTGCGTGAAAATGTAATCACATGTCAGTTCTAGTATAATATATTTGTGCAATGAATACCCGTTTATCATCTGCATTTCGTCTTGGTGTAGCAATTTTAATTTCCAGTAGCGTAGAATTGGGTGACTTTCGTGCTCAGATGTAGATCCAGCTCTCTCCGGTGACCTACCCAGGCTTCACTGCTTCCATGCCATGACGCATCATTGCTGTTATCCGTGCCAAAGTCGGACGTGGTCGTCGTAATGTTCTAGTTGATCAGTGCAACGCATAGTAATAAAGCAAATGTTCTAGTTTTCAGAGAGATGCTGGAGGTGAACAACGGGCGGTTTATTTACTTTTGAAATGTGGACCAAAAGGGCTTAGTAAAACTAAAATCCACGAATAACAAATGTTGCTATTCATGCAAATCAGATTTGGTTACTTCAAACCATGTGAACAGGAGTTTATTGCAATAGCTAACCCGCCTTCGCCATTGGAATAGTATCCGATGTTACCAGCAGGCATTAGAACCCACCAGGATCTGGTACATGACCACCGAATCTGTTAATTAATGAATCGTCATCATGGTCCATAAATAAAAGAAGTGATTTCACAGTTTCCTCTAGTAAGCTGTAAAAGTGAAATTACAAGGCTTTCGAAAGTAGTACTACATTAGCTCGAGTGGGCATGGGAAACAGCAGTCATGGGGTTGAAGTGGGTGCGGTCAACACGGAGTCAAGGTATGCCAATAGACAGGGTGATGAATTCAAAACCGTTCGTCAGAATTCTTGGAAAAATACACATCGGATTAGAAAAAGGTACTAATAAACCCTGTTCACCTCAAGAGGGACATCGCTTAACGTTACGCTCGACCCTCCTGCACCACCCCAATGGAAGTAGGGGGGGGGGGGTGACTTTGAAATCTTAAAGAGGAACTTCTATTTTTTATTCTATATTTGGTCTCTCCGTGGAAAAATGTGTGACTTTTGTAAGAAACATTTCTTTAATTTCGTTATAGATGGCGCTGTAATCGGCACACATGAATCCGGTGTGACAATTGTTGCAAAACTGTAATGCCTCACAAATTCACATCCGATTAGGAAAATCGAAGTACATTATTTGATATTTGGGAAAACGCTATCATGTGACATTGTCTCCTCTCCCGCAATACACGGTTAGACTGCATTTAGCGCTGCCCAGGAACAGCGACATGGACGTAGTAGTAATGTGTTCCCCTCAGGGTGCTTCATTTTGGTGACTCCTCTTGTCTCTCACTATCTAGGGGTGCTTGATTACTGTGAGTCCCCTTGCCTGTCACTATCCTGGAGTGCTTGATTACTGTGAGTCTCCTTGCCACTCACTTTCTCGGTGTGCTTGATTACTGTGAGCCCCCTAGGATCTCACTCTCTCGGGGTGATCGATTACTGAGTCCCGTTGCCTCTCACTGTCTAGGGGTGTTTGATTACTGTTAGTCCTCTGGCCTGTTAAAAGTGCTTCAGTGTATCAGATGTTTGAAATGTTGTCCGTTGTTTCAAATGTATGCTGAAACTCAGTGTCTGAACGACAGTCCGACATGTATTAGTGTCTCTGCGCTACTGTTTGCAGAGTCATTGCGAATTCGCTGTCGAATACCATCTGGAGTTGTTGGTAATCCATATAAACTCTCTCTTTTAGCCATCCCCACAGGAAAAAAATTACAGAAGTCAAATCGGATGAACTTGTGGGCTCCGTTTGAGGACCTTCTCATCCAATCCCTCGACCCAGATAGTTTCGAATAAAACTTCTTCAACTAGTCGTGAATAATGCGCTCGGAATCTATCGTGTTGAAACCACATACCCAGTCTTGTCTGAAGTGGAACATCGTCCATTAGGTTGGGTAAATCACTATTCACATTGTCGCTGTAGATTTGACCAATTTACATTACCTTCTGAAAAGTATGGGCAATTACCTGCGTCCTAAAATACAGCACCAAATGTTGACAACCCATGGGCGTTGGTGTTCAACTTGCCTTTCCCAATGGCGAATCTCCACTGACCAATAATGCGTATTATGTGGATTCACTTGACCACGATTCGTAAAATTTGATTCATAGGAGAAAAGTATCGGTGAAATTGAATCATCAACTGACTGCCACTTGTATCTGTGACCAGTTACAGAAATTCGATTTAATTTGAAAATCGTCACCATGCAGTTCTTGATGCAGCGAGAAATGTAATGGACGCTTTTTCTGTGCATGCAGCATGCGTAAAACACTCCCTTGCGAAATTCATGAACCTCGCGCAATTTTCCGAGAACAAATGTGATGATTTGCAGTAACAGCAACTAAAAACATACACTGTGTGGTTTTCGTTTGTCACACGTGGCGGCTGGACTCTTTCTCTAGATTTAACACTTCCCATTTGATGAAGCAGGTGGAGAATACTGCGAAACGTCGTTGCAAACGGATCATTGCAATCGGGGAACAGAGTAGCAAACTTTTGACGAACTTCGTCAACATTTCCATGAACCTTAAGGTACGCGACAATAATATGGTCCCGCTCTGCAATCGTTAGCATCGTGGAACAATTGCGACGAGATGTGTAAACTCCCAATCATTGAAACAACGTGCACAGTCTGACCGTGGACACATGATTACAGTCTGTGCTTCATTCTATTGTGGGAGGTGTGATAGCATTATGAAAAACATCAAAAACGTTTTTCTATTGTCCCAATCGGATGTGTATTTGTTTGATTAGTACCGTTAGCATTAATTGTCACCTAATTTCCATGTCTTCCGATTTCAGCACCATCTATCATGAAACGAAAGAAATGTTTAATGGGAAAGGTACAAAGTTTTTCACGGAGAATCCTAATGTGCAATTAAAAATAGGGGTTCCTTTTAAAGATTTCCTAATCACCCCGCCCCCTACAGCCCGAAGTGGTGGTGCATGGTGGGACAAGCGTAATATTAATGTATATCCCTCTTAGAGATGAACAACGTTTATTACTATTTTTTTTTTATCCGACGTGTTTATTGCCGAATATTCCGACAAAAAGTTTTAAATGCCTCACCCTGTATATGGCCACAAACTAGGGAGTAAACAGAATGGAAACTCAGCTGAAATCCATGCGCCAAAATGTAGTGCAATGCGAAAATTTCCCAAACTGGAACTGGGTAAACACTTTTGTTCGAAAACAAAGATGAACGGATCCCACTTTTTATTTTATTAATTTAGCATTTTAGCTACTGGACTGTCTATGTTTTCTAGAAGTTAGTAGTATATAATGAGTAGTAGTAAGAGAAGGACCAAGCAGGCTATAAAGAGCGGTTTCCATGAAGCTGCTGACAGATGTGAATTTGAAAAAATGCGTTTTATGTTTTTCTTGCTAAATAAAAAAAGCTACATCAACTGCTCGAGTTAATTTTTATGTAAAAGTTCTCCTTTCCCTTCAAAAACTTAAAAACAACTTAGGGTGTAGATTAATAACCGCTACTCGTCACAGTAGAAGGTGATATTTTACACAGACCGGTTTTAGCCTCGTACTCATCTTCAGGTGGCTCATATTCAGTTTCATGTTTTCATACTCAATATTGGATATCACTGTCCAAATCGAAAACAAGTGATGTGATGATACCTAAATAGACACAAAAATGAACATTTGGATTAGTTATGCGACATTTTGTTGCAAAGTATTATAGTAATAACATAATGCTGGCGTATTCATTTCGTTTTCGTCATACATTTGTAACATGCTTGTACAATAATATTTAGATTTTTAAATGTTAATTGTATATTAGTCACCATTATAATTGTTGGTGCCTTTTATAAAGTAGTGGCACCTTAGATGTCGGTAACTTCAGTCACAAGCCGGCCGGTGTGGTCGAGCGGTTCTCGGCGCTTCAATATGGAACCAGGTGACCGCTACGGTCGCTGGTTCGAATCCTTCCTCGGGCATGTATGTGTGTAGGTTTGTTAGGTTTAAGTAGTTTTAGTTATAGAGGTCTGATGACCTCAGATGTTAAGTCCCATAGTGCTCAGAGCCATTTGAACCATTTTTCAGTCACACTTTCACTCACAACACCCAATGCGCCGACATTTGAAAAACAGAGGATATGGTCAAAGAGCTTAAGTCAAATAAATACGGAAATGTTGCACATACAGATACATAAAAGGTATTACAAATTATGAAATGATACTGTTACGTGATTGTGGTACAACAATGTCATATCTGGAATTGTATCTGGTAAACTATACAACATTTAAAAAAAAAAACTTTTTTAACATTGCTAGCTGTGAGGGGGCCACGAGTTAAAGTTCTTGACTTTTTAATATTTCAACAAAGATAAATAGAACTGAGTTGTTTGTAAGGTCGCGGTGGTGCATTGTACTGCGAAGTTCCACTCACCTTGTGGTGCATCTCTTCTCACACACGCTCCTCCTTCACGTTACTGAAACGCAGCTCTCAGCCGGAGAAAGCTATCATCATCATCATCTTCATCATCATCATCATCATTTAAGACTCATTATGACTTTCAGCGTTCAGTCTGGAGCATAGCCCCCCTTATACAGTTCCTCAATGATCCCCTATTCAGTGCTAACATTGGTGTCTCTTCTGATGTTAAACCTATTACTTCAAAATCATTCTTAACCGAATCCAGGTACCTTCTCCTCGGTCTGCCCCGACTCCTCCTACCCTCTACTGCTGAATCCATGAGACTCTTGGGTAACCTTGCTTCTCCCATGCGTGTAACATGACCCCACCGTCTAAGCCTGTTCGCCCTGACTGCTACATCTATAGAGTTCATTCCCAGTTTTTCTTTGATTTCCTCATTGTGGACACCCTCCTGCCATTGTTCCCATCTACTAGTACCTGCTATCATCCTAGCCACTTTCATATTCGTAACCTCAACCTTGTTGATAAAGTAACCTGAATCCACCCAGCTTCCGCTCCCATACAACAAAGTTGGTCGAAAGATTGAACGGTGCACAGATAACTTAGTCTTGGTACTGACTTCCTTCTTGCAGAAGAGAGTAGATCGTAGCTGAGCGCTCACTGCATTAGCTTTGCTACACCTCGCTTCCAGTTCTTTCACTATGTTGTCATCCTGTGAGAATATGCATCCTAAATACTTGAAGCCGTCCACCTGTTCTAACTTTGTTCCTCCTATTTGGCACTCAATCCGTTTATATTTCTTTCCCACTGACATTACTTTCGTTTTGGAGATGCTAATCTTCATACCACAGTCCTTACATTTCTGGTCTAGCTCTGAAATATTACTTTGCAAACTTTCAATCGAATCTGCCATCACAACTAAGTCATCCGCATATGCAAGACCGCTTATTTTGTGTCCACATATCTTAATCTCACCCAGCCAGTCTATTGTTTTCAACATATGATCCATAAATAATACGAACAACAGTGGAGACAGGTTGCAGCCTTGTCTTACCCCTAAAACTACTCTGAACCATGAACTCAATTTACCGTCAACTCTAACTGCTGCCTGACTATCCATGTAAAGACCTTTAATTGCTTGCAAAAGTTTGCCTCCTATTCCATAATATTGTAGAACAGACAATAACTTCCTCCTAGGAACCCGGTCATATGCCTTTTCTAGATCTACAAAGCATAGATACAATTCCCTGTTCCACTCATAACACTTCTCCATTATTTGCCGTAAGCTAAAGACCTGGTCCTGACAACCTCTAAGAGGCCTAAACGCACACTGATTTTCATCCAATTGGTCCTCAACTAATACTCACACTTTCCTTTCAACAATACCAGAGAAGATTTTACCCACAACGCTGATTAAAGAGATACCTCTGTAGTTGTTACAATCTTTTCTGTTTCCATGTTTTGAGATTGGTGTGATTACTGCTTTTGTCCAGTCTGATGGAACCTGTCCCGACTCCCAGGCCATTTCAATTATCCTGTGTAGTCATTTAAGACCTGACATTCCACTGTATTTGATGAGTTCCGACTTAATTTCATCCACCACAGCCGCTTTATTGCACTGCAATCTATTGACCATTTTTTCCACTTCCTCAAATGTGATCCTATTTCCATCATCATTCCTATCCCATTCTACCTCGAAATCTGAAACATTACTGATCGCATTTTCACCTACATTGAGCAACTCTTCAAAATATTCCCTCCATCTGCCCAAGGCATCCACAGGATTCACCAGCAGTTTTCCTGACCTGTCCAAAATACTTGTCATTTCCTTCTTACCTCCCTTTCGAAGACTGCTAATTACACTCCAGAATGGTTTTCCAGCAGCTTGACCCATAGTCTCCAACCTGTTTCCAAAGTCTTTCCACGATTTCTTCTTGGATGCTGCAATTATCTGTTTGGCTTTGTTTCTTTCTTCAACATAACTTACTCTGTCTACCTGGGTTCTGGTATGTAGCCATTTTTGATACGCCTCCTTTTTTCCTTTCACAGGCTGCCTTGACTGTATCATTCCATCAAGCTGTTTGCTTCATCCTACTTTTACACACTACTGTTCCAAGACATTCTTTAGCCACTTCTAGTACTGTGTCGCTGTACCTTGTCCATTCCTTTTCCAATGACTGTAATTGACTACATTCAACTAACTGCTACCTTTCTGAAATCGCTGTTATGTACTTGTGCCTGATTTCCTTATCCCGAAGTTTCTCCACTCTTATCCTCCTACATATGGACCTGACCTCCTGCACTTTCGGCCTCACAATCCCAATTTCACTGCAGATTAAATAATGATCAGTGTCATCAAAGAATCCCCTGAATACACGTGTGTCCCTCACAGCCTTCCTGAATTCCTGATCTGTTATTATATAGTCAATGACAGATCTAGTTCCCCTGCCTTCCCAAGTATACCGGTGAATGTTCTTATGTTTAAAAACGGAGTTTGTGATTACTAAGCCCATACTGGCACAGAAATCCAAGAGTTGTTTCCCGTTCCTGTTGGCCTCCATATCCTCTCCAAATTTACCCATAACCTTTTCATACCCTTCTGTTCGATTTCCAATCCTGGCGTTAAAATCACCCATGAGCAGAACACTGTCCTTGTCCTTTACTCTAACAACTACATCACTGAGTGCCTCATAAAAACTATCCATCTTATCTTGATCTGTCCCTTCACAATGCGAATATACTGACACAATCCTAATTTTCTTGCTACACACTGTCAAATCTATCCACATCAGTCGTTCGTTTACATACCTTATTGCAACTACGCTGGGTTCCATTCCTTTCCTGATGTAAAGCCCTACACCCCATTGTGCTATTCCTGCTTTGACTCCTGATAGGCAGACCTTGTATATATATGAGAAAGCTATAGAAAAAAAACAGCTGTACGCCTCGTAACCACAAGTCGCACTAAAAATCGATTTGTCAGTGGAAGGAATAGTTAAATGAAAGCACTTATGTTACGGCAAGCTTGCATACACCAGTCACTACCAAGCCTTACTCTAAGCTGTGGAAAGTCTGAAAATCTCACATGCACACAGCATTCATAAACGTAGCCAGTTTATGATAATTATTGATTTTACATCGCTGAAAGTTTACAAACGAATTGTCTCTTTTACAGTAGCTCGCTCAAATGTTGCTACAATCAGACTCACGTAGCAAAACGTTCACGCTCGCGAGTAAGCAATTACACCACACGAGATTTATTAATTTAATACGAGACCAAACGTTCGAAATTTCATACTGTGCATTAAATCGAACTCTCTTCCACACTTTACGGTACTTCTCAAACATTTTGGTACCGAACTATCGCAATGTTAATAATTTTCATCGGAGCGCATATCAATAGGTCTCATCGCTATGAGATCCAAGCCCCAAGTCTATTCATCTCTATCCACTAATTAAGTTTCTAGTTTCCAAAATAGGCGCCTATATGGTAATTTCTCATCGGCAGAGAAACATCACAGCCAACGGGAACGCAACATCAAACCCGATCAACACGCGCGTGTATACAGACCCAATCAAAATTCATCATTGAATCTCAAGAGTAAATTAACGCTAATAGTTTTTGGAAAACCACAAATGTAAAATTAATTCCGTCTAAATGAAACTACTTTGCTGAAATCATAATCTCATTTTTCCAGTACCGTATAACAAATTCCCTGTTACGAATGACTGAGACAAACGACATCCTCGAACATTCCTCACGAGGCATAGTATAAAAGCTTTACCTAAAACATTATTTCACATTCACAGCTTCATTACTCTCATAATTAAGCATAATTATAGTGGTAATAATAAATAATTAGAAAATTAAACAACCATAACTGTAAATAAAATTGACAGTATTTCGACTGCAGCTCAATCACTGTCCATCAGCTTGTGACCTCTACCAGATCGTGTGTAAACTATATACATACTGGCATTGACGCCACCTGTCCTACGCGTTACTTGTACTGCACGTCTGTTTACTGCTATTGTTATCTCAATGGGCATGATGTAAGGCGCTACACCTCATACCCTCTTTAATTATGAAAACTGTTTTTCAAGTGAAAACTTCGAATAATTAAACTGGAACATTGGGTCAATTCCAATACCAAAATATACTAAATTCCTTTTCTCTTAATTCAGGATTGGTAGTACTAAAGCTAACATGCCTACTATTTGACAGACTCGTATTGCTTCCAAATACATCAAAATAGTTTTTATTACAAATTCCGTTTATTTCGCACAACACTGAAAGTTCTATTTCCTGTGCATTTTATAACATTTATAAAGTTTCCCATTTCTCTATGGATGGTGTCTCTGTATTTTACACCAATGAAATTGTCTCCTACCTCATTGTTAGCACTTGATCAGCGTCACAAATTTCTTTACACTGATTTTTGTAGAGCACCGAAGTATGTGGCATTCATAACGTTTGGCCTTGAACTACAATCCAGAAATCCATAGTCGCTGATATAAGAGTTTCGTCTAAGCCTACAAATAACAATAACATCTCCATGCAATGAGTCATTATTACATATGTTTCATAAACGTCATTTCCTATTCAACTGAATTGACAGAGATGTTACTTTAAAGGGCATCCAATTAAATTTACTTGAAACCATGAGTAATTTAATCAAAATAATTTCAAACTTCGGCAAACTATGGCAGCTAATGCGAGCATTTTGTTTACTTACTTAGATGAGTGAAATACTTACATTAAATAAATTCAAGTGCTTTCAAATTTTATGTACACCTAGTACAAATCATTCTTTGACTATATTTACATCATAATAGAGCTACCACTGCTTATACCAGTTCCTTCATTACAACTCATGCACAGTTACTCACCGGTATAAATACTATAGTGAAGCCCCAAGGTGTCTCACTAACTTCACAATAATTTCTTGACTTAATACAGACACAGATTATATACAAATTCAAAAAACTTATATACAACGTTTTCATTCCACTTTCTTCTTTCCAACTCTCTTACATATGAGTTTAGCTAATGTCAGTACTAGTATTCTCCTTTCCAAATTTCATTAGATCTTTACATCACCATACTAATCATTTAATCTGACTAGTCACATTCAGTATTTCTCCGTGCTATGAAAATCTGTTTCCGTCAAAAAAACATACTACACTCCTGGAAATTGAAATAAGAACACCGTGAATTCATTGTCCCAGGAAGGGGAAACTTTATTGACACATTCCTGGGGCCAGATACATCACATGATCACACTGACAGAACCACAGGCGCATAGACACAGGCAACAGAGCATGCACAATGTCGGCACTAGTACAGTGTATATCCACCTTTCGCAGCAATGCAGGCTGCTATTCTCCCATGGAGACGATCGTAGACATGCTGGATGTAGTCCTGTGGAACGGCTTGCCATGCCATTTCCACCTGGCGCCTCAGTTGGACCAGCGTTCGTGCTGGACGTGCAGGCCGCGTGAGACGACGCTTCATCCAGTCCCAAACATGCTCAATGGGGGACAGATCCGGAGATCTTGCTGGCCAGGGTAGTTGACTTACACCTTCTAGAGCACGTTGGGTGGCACGGGATACATGCGGGCGTGCATTGTCCTGTTGGAACAGCAATTTCCCTTGCCGGTCTAGGAATGGTAGAACGATGGATTCGATGACAGTTTGGATGTACCGTGCACTATTCAGTGTCCCCTCGACGATCACCAGTGGTGTACGGCCAGTGTAGGAGATCGCTCCCCACACCATGAGGCCGGGTGTTGGCCCTGTGTGCCTCGGTCGTATGCAGTCCTGATTGTGGCGCTCACCTGCACGGCGCCAAACACGCATACGACCATCATTGGCACCAAGGCAGAAGCGACTCTCATCGCTGAAGACGAGACGTCTCCATTCGTCCCTCCATTCACGCCTGTCGCGACACCACTGGAGGCGGGCTGCACGATGTTGGGGCGTGAGCGGAAGACGGCCTAACGGTGTGCGGGACCGTAGCCCAGCTTCATGGAGACGGTTGCGAATGGTCCTCGCCGATACCCCAGGAGCAACAGTGTCCCTAATTTGCTGGGAAGTGGCGGTGCGGTCCCCTACGGCACTGCGTAGGATCCTACGGTCTTGGCGTGCATCCGTGCGTCGCTGCGGTCCGGTCCCAGGTCGACGGGCACGTGCACCTTCCGCCGACCACTGGCGACAACATCGATGTACTGTGGAGACCTCACGCCCCACGTGTTGAGCAATTCGGCGGTACGTCCACCCGGCCTCCCGCATGCCCACTATACGCCCTCGCTCAAAGTCCGTCAACTGCACATACGGTTCACGTCCACGCTGTCGCGGAATGCTACCAGTGTTAAAGACTGCGATGGAGCTCCGTATGCCACGGCAAACTGGCTGACACTGACGGCGGCGGTGCACAAATGCTGCGCAGCTAGCGCCATTCGTCGGCCAACACCGCTTTTCCTGGTGTGTCCGCTGTGCCGTGCGTGTGATCATTGCTTGTACAGCCCTCTCGCAGTGTCCGGAGCAAGTATGGTGGGTCTGACACACCGGTGTCACTGTGTTCTTTTTTCCATTTCCATTAGTGTATTTTCTTACAACAAGTCATCTTGCTCCATCCTTATCCGTTTTTCATCATGAAAACACTCCTTTGTTTGCAAAAGAAACAAATAACTCATTCTTCTTTATCAGTAACTAGAGTATATGTTAATCGAAAATTACCTGCCCTTTGAGGTACTCATATTTACAACTCCTTTTATCTCTTCTTATTTGCCTGATAGCTTCAACATTACAAAACGCACAACTTTCAGCTACGCATTTCTATTTCGGAACCTATTTTTTGCTGGCTATCCAATTAGTAGAATCCATTTCTCTGTCTGTCTTACTTTCACATGGTTTAACAAAATAAATGTGCCTGCTCAGCACATAAATTAATACCAAACGTAACAGAACTCTCCTAATTAAGCTATATCTCATCGCTTACAGCTTCAGCTGTCACAACATCAACACCTTCATCCTCCACATAAACCTCTCTTAAACTTCAGAATAAGCACCCTTTTGTGGATTACCATTCCAGCCACAACATATGACACAGAAACCACTGACTGTTCATGCTAAACTTCCACCTCTTCATTGGCGTAGGCATCCCTTTTTATGCATTATTACCTATAGAAAAACCACCTTCAGGCCCTACTGCCTGTACTCAGTAACCATCGACATTCACTGAAGCAGACTGGCCGTTATTTCCTTCAATATTTTTACTGTTTCCAGAATGAAATTTTCACTCTGCAGCGGAGTGTGCGGTAATATGAAACTTCCTGGAAGATTAAAACTGTGTGCCGGACCGAGACTCGAAATCGGGAACAATGCCTTTCGCAGGCAAGTGCTCTACCAACTCTTTGTTTTGTTCGTTGTTGATCGTTGTGCTTGGACGTTGCGGACGTCACATGACATCCGGTCAAGTTCGTTTGTTGATCCTTCCACTCAGTTTTTTATTACTGGTGCCAACGAGTTCTCTGACCCAACACCCTGTGCTACCGTGCCAGCAACCAACAGACCTACCTAAGCACTACTCACGCCCCGTCCTCACAACTTAAATGCCGTTAGGACCTCGTCTCCTACCTTCGAAACTGCATAGAAGCTCTCGTGCATACCTTGCAGAACTGGCACTCCCGAAAGAAAGGATATTGCGGAGACATGGCTTAGCCACAGCCTAGGGGATGTTTCAAGAATGAAATTTTCACTCTGCAACGGAGTGTGCGCTGATATGAAATTTCCTGCCAGATTAAAACTGTGTGCCGGACCTAGACTCGAAGACGGGACCTTTGCCTTTCGCGGGCAAGTGTTCTACAAACTGAGCTACCGAAGCATGACTCATGTCCCGTCCTCACAGCTTTAATTCCGCCAGTACCTCGTCTCCTACCTTACAAACTTAGCAGAAGCTCTCCTGCATACCTTGCAGAACTAGCACTCCTTAAAAAAAAATATTGCGGAGACATGGTTTAGCCACAGCCTAGGGGATGTTTCCAGAATGAAATTTTCACTCTGCCATAGAGTGTGCGCTGATATGAAATTTCATGGCAGATTAAAACTGTGTGCCGGACCTAGACTCGAATTCGGGACCTTTGCCTTTCGAGAGCAAGTGCTCTACCAACTTTTCCTTTTGTGCCCCACCAAGGTACAAACCGGGACCCTTTGCTTACTAGGCAGATGCGCTGAGTAATTTTTCTTTTTTTCCACATTTTTTTCAAAGTAAATAAAAATCTCTCGTGTTCTAAGATAAATGACGGCCTTCCACATAAAATTAAAAAAAAACTTTTCTTGAAGGTATAAATTAGGATACTTTTTCGATATCAGGTTTTTGTGTTCAGATCATGTGTCATACTAATTTATTTATTTTTATATTGTTGATGAGATCGCATAGGACGCCCCCCAGGCGAAAAACAGTTATGTGTAATAACCATCGATAACAAACCAAATAAAAAGGGAACTATAGAATTTAAAGAAAACGCCCTCCTGGCAGAATAGACAAAATGACATCCGCGTCCCGCCTACTTTTGGGTAGACGCAAGCTGTATCGCAAGGCAGTCAGGCATGTTCCAGGCACATCTTCACGAAGAATATTGCATTTGCCGATATATTGGATCGAGTCCTGGTATTGTACAATCTCACTGAAATCAACTTCTCATACCTGTTGAACCCCAGCTGCAGAAGGGATCGAAGAAGGCACTACCCAGAAAGTTGGCATAGTGCTGACTGTATCGTGGATGGCGCACGAGAAAAAGTAAAGCGATCTTGCAGGAACGTCCAAAAATCAAGAACACTCTTATCATCTTCATGGAACAAATACGAGATCGAGAGGCCTTTTATCCATATCACAGCGTTGGTCTTCGTACGTGGGAAGTGTGTCTCATCTGCGAACGGAAGAGATTGTGGTGTAATGGCATGGGGAGCCGTACGTAGAAGAAAGGCAAACATCTTCTGAATCAGCTGCCACACCTCTGCAGAAGATCCACACATCAGTCGATGTTCGTCCGTATCAAGGGTGTGACAACGAGGACACGGGGCGAATCTGTCATTTTTATGGCATATAGAGGAAGTTGTGTCATGTATTTTCCATTAACGACCAGATACCAGGTCGCACGAGCGCTCGTGTTGAGGAGGATATGGTGCACAGAACGCCAAACCACGGGCCATGCGATCGTAGGATGTCGGCTTTCCCCAACGTTCCCAGTATGATTCCTCACAATTAGGCGGTAAACATAACGTGCGGTAGGGTTTCTGGTACCAGGAAAGTCGGCATGGACATTATTCGATGAAAAAGGTCCTGACATGTGAGCGTGAGGAGGAAATATGGGCTACTGCAACAGGTGCCACTCGAGAGGGAGGGGCTATTTCGTCAATCAGGCTTCCCGATAATCCGATTCGGTGGCGGATCGACGACTTAACTATCGTACTTACATAAAGGGTAGCTGCTCGCGCTTGGACGTTGACAAGGCTGCGGCCGCTATCTCGAGGAGGAAGTGTCAGCGTGTCGTAGAGGACTTTGAGGATAGGACCCGAGCTTACAAAGTAGCCGAACGCAGCCTGAAATCTGTGTGCCATGTTCTTTAGCATTGGTAAAATCTGTGCTGAATGGGCAGTCACGAGACTAGATGAGTGTTAACAAAATCCACCCTTTGTAACATGTGCAATGCTCTCAGGAGGTTGCCATGAACGTTCGCGCGGATAGCTAGAAGCAGGCGTTTATAGTTAAATGAGATAGTGCGCTATATATCACGCGCGAAGGTGATCCCCAAACATTTGAGCTTGTCCACTAATGGTAATGGAGCCACACTCTCTGCAGGAAGACCTCTACCGACGGACATAGCACTAGATTTCGTCAGGCTTACACGGATGCCCGCTGTAGTCCCGTACTGGTTGATCCATGCCAGTGCCTCTCGCATTTCATCCTCCGATAGAAACAAGAACACTACGTCATATGCATAGGCGCAGCAAATGAAAGCATTTCCCCTCATTGTTATCCCTGTGAGCCGGCTTCTCAAACCGTGTAACAGTGTTTCAAGGGCGATGGCGGAAAGCAGCACTGACAGCGAACAGCCATGACGGACCGACCGCGTGACATTAATAGCGCCCGCCACACGGCCATTGACCAGCGACGTGGCACCATGGAGGAGCCGCAATACGATGTGTATAGCCCTGTGGGGAAAGGACATCCGTCTGAGTACGTTTTCTAGAAAGGCATGAGTCACTCTATCAAAGGCGTGGTCGAAGTCCATTGTCACTAAGGCAGCGCGACGGCGGCACGTCGTGGCCAGTGGTATGACGTCACGGTAATCGCTGAGTGCCGACTGAATGTTACTGTCAACACCAAAGCACGTTTCATCCAGAGAGATGACTTGAGAAATGACGCGCCGCAGGCGAGCGGCAAGACTACGGGTAAAAATCTTGAAGTCACAATTTAACGTGGTCAACGGCCGGTAATGCCCAACTTCCCTACCTCACGATGGCTTTGGGGCCGGGATAAGCAAGCCTTCTACGAACTCGGGTGGGAGGGGAAGGTCAGGGTTCAGCAGTTCTACATACATCGCAGTGCGGCATGTGCCCATGATGTCGTCGAATGTGCGGTAACACTCCAGAGGGAACCCATCGGTACCTGGGAGTTTATTCGCCTCACCTTTATGAAGAGCATCGGCGACGTAATCAGACGAAATTGTCGCTATGACAATCTCCGCATCAACTTCATCCAGGGTACCCGTCAAGGAACGGAGGACATCAGTCGTTACCGCTATGTTCTGGTCCTCTTCTGCATAGAACTGGTTGTAGTGATCCACAAAGGATTTACGATGTCATTCTGGGACGTCAATCGACGACCATCTGGCATGTCGAGGGCGCTGACCAGCTTTCTCCGACACCGCTGCTTCTCTCGGATAATATGATGCATGGACGAGGGCTCAGCTGGTACACAATCGTGACATCTTGCGCGTACTATTGTGCCTTCAAGGCGGTGACGCAAAAGAGAAATTATTTTCGCTTTAATACGGTGAATTTCAACCTGTCGTTGCACAGAGGGGGCAAGGTTTGAGAGTTCCGGAGAATTGTGAAATAGCATTTTGTCGCCACCGTAATTCATTATCGAACGACGTAAAGCAGGCTTGATGCAGTCGAGCCACCACCGGTGTGTTGAAGGATACGCTGGAAGACGTCTCACACAGTTGTTCCACGTCGTTTCTACGACGTACCTGCATTCCGGATCCTTGACATGGGCGACATTAAGCTTCCACAGGCCGCGACCGCGCCACACCTTCTGCCTCTGGAGCTAAACAGTGAAAATGTAGGCGATATGGTCGGGAAAGGCGGTAGGCCATAACTCATTGTCGAGCGTGCAGTTACGATTCCTTGGGAAACGTAGACGCAGTTAAGACGACTTGCTGAATGGCTGGTGACGTACGTATATCCAGGCCGATCACCATGCATGTGGTTCCAAGTATCGGTGAGGTTTAGTTCATGCACGAGAAGCTTGAGTTCCTGGCATGTGGTGAAATGCGGATATTGGTCCATCTGGGATAAGACACAATTGAAGTCGCCGCCAAGAACGATATGGTCGTAGCGGCCTACAAACAATGGAGCGACCTGTTCTGAATAGAATCGCGACTGTTCCCGTCGCTTGGCCGTGCCCGAGGGAGCGTAAATATTGATGACTCAGACACTGTGGAAAGTCAAAGATAGGCCCCTAGCTGATGGGAGGTAAATCATGTCGTCTACCTCAATGCCTTCCTATAAAATAATAGCTGTCCCACTGCCTCCATCAGCACACGGCGTGAGGCCATAGATATTAGGAAACATCTCTAGACGAACTACCTGCAAAAGAGCAACATCGAGGTCCGACGCCCTCAACATTTCACGGAGCAATTGTAGTTCGCCGGCCGCAGTGGCCGTGCGGTTAAAGGCGCTGCAGTCTGGAACCGCAAGACCGCTACGGTCGCAGGTTCTAATCCTGCCTCGGGCATGGATGTTTGTGATGTCCTTAGGTTAGTTAGGTTTAACTAGTCTAAGTTCTAGGGGACTAATGACCTCAGCAGTTGAGTCCCATAGTGCTCAGAGCCATTTGAATTGTAGTTCCATATGGGCGCCAATGGTGTTGACATTGATGGAGCCAATCCTATAAGCTTGTCGTGGAATTGGGACTACTGGGACGCTCATGGAGGCAGGAAGAGCTGCAACGAACAGAAATGTTGTCCCAGGAGGCACATCCCCATCCAACAACCTTGTCGATTAGCAGTCGTGGGTTGGAGCAGCAGCAATGGCTGCTGCCTCAACGGTAGGTGCTTCGTCGTCTACATCGTCAGACCACGCAAAAGGTGCGTGGATGGTGGGCGTCCAGTGGAGTACCTGTGGAGTCCGAAGGGGGCGTCACGTCGGCGGTGGAAGAGTGGTGCTGGCTCAGCTACTGTTCAACATCTATAGGTACAGCGTCTGGTGCATGCAAAGATGGTGGTACCTTCTACGGGGTGTAGTCTGGTGCTTCCACTACGGAATAGTCCATCGGTGCAACATCTTGATAGGTGTGATCCTCATCGTCGTGAGACTGCGTCCTGCAGGTGTCAGACTGGGTTATCCACGGTTTCCGATGTCTCTTCGGCGATCGTTGCTTGCACACGTGATCTTCAGTGTCCGAAGACGCCTGGGGATCCGGATGTTCGGGCACAATAGCATCGGTAGACACAACGATGGAGTCAAGGGCCTTCCCCTGCCCCAAAGATTGCTCACCAGTGCACATGTCGGGAGGAGGGGGCAAAGGCGCCGGTCCTTCCGCAACAGCCTGAGACGGTACCGGAAACGACGATGTGGCAATAGTAGGAGGCAGTGGTGATCACAGTCGGGGATCGTTATGGAAAACTTCGACAAACGTCAGCAGCAGCGTCGTCGGAGCTGTCGTGGCCGGCAGATTCCCAGGGCGGTAATTGTGTGATTCTGCGTTGCAGACAGCTGCAACGGAGGTGTCCTTCTTTGCCACATCCCGAGCATGTCTTCGGCTGGCCATCATAAATAATAATTGCACGGCAGCCACCAATATATAAGTAGGACGGCACATATTTGGATATCTCTATACGGATCTGTCGTACTCCATTGAGAACTGGGTATGTAGTGAACTGAGCCCAATTTTCAGCTGCATAGCTAATCACCTTGCCATATGGGCGCAATGCAGATACCACTACCTTTCAAGGCATCTCGAAGGGGAGTTCAAGTACACGTATCATCCACAGTCCAAGTCCGGCATGTTCCACACTTATGTCACCGATGTGTCCATCACAGTGATTGAACTTAAGGCCACTTCGAGTTGCACTTAGAATTTTGTCTTCGTTAACCAATTTCACGTAGACTGCTCACTATAGACAGGTGGATGCCAACAAGATCGTTTCAGTCAATCTTGACTTCATCTCTGATAAACTGTTCGATTTCCAGTGCTTTTGGTCGGGCATATTCAGGTCCGAGCTAATCTTCAGTGTAGATTTACTGTGGGCATAAGCCATTCTCTGTCAAAGGAAATACAGCGCGCTAAGAAGGCAGAATCACGTAAATAACTCCGCGAGGGAGCTGCGCGGCGAGGACGTAAACAAGACATCCGTGCCACTAGCGTGCCGAGAGGCGACTGTCAACTGAACTACCCAAGCACGACTCACGCCCCGTCCTCACAGCTGTAATTCCGCCAGTACCTCGTTTTCGCAGAAGCCCTCCTGCATACCTTGCAGGACTAGCACTCCTGAAAGAAAGGATATTGGGGAGACATGGCTTAGCCACAGCCTAGGGGATGTTTCCAGAATGAATTTTTCACTCTGCAGCGGAGTTTCCGCTGATATGAAACTCTACGAACTGCCCTCGACGTGACATTCGGTACTGAATAGCCCTTGTTTTTCTCTCGAAATAGTATTATTCGCATACGGTACGGAGAAGCCTGGAGTCAGGTCACCTTTACATACATCGTCGCTAGCCCTTGGAGCCGCTGCAACTCACTCGAAGAATTCCCCGTTTGGCGTCACCGGGCAAAGTGTCCCCTGATCCAACCCTCTCATCGGAAATACCCCACGTCACTCAACAATCGCAGCAACTAAGACGTAAGCACACGTCAGTGGATATCTACAAGTAGGTACCGTACTTCCCACTCATGTACGTACGACCGTTTGCGTTTCTGTGACTTTTCTTTTGAATATGACACAGCCAGTTGCCTGCCCCAGGTCTTCCATTCTCTCTCCAATGACACTGAAGTCGACAGACATTATGCGCAACTCTTCCTTCTTCTTCCAATGGTTTATACTCTTAGTGTTAGGTGTCCAATCATTCGGTCTTCAGTGTTTAATCTATGTTTGACTGAATTCATTCAGCGGTTATCCTCAGAAAGCAGGTACTCGTTCACACTGTGTGGTCGAGCATTGTCCCCCGCTTGATAGCAAGGTGGCTGATATGCAGGACGTGAAAGGTTGCAGAACGTCTTCTCTACATGTTGCACCCAACTAAGAACCCTTGGAGCCACATCAGTGACATACATGCTCTCAATACTTCGCCATCCAAGTCGAGAGCATTGCAGCCACGGTATCAGCGTTAGGGAAATAGAATTTTAGCCTTGAAAGTCTCTTCGGGTTAGCTGCCGGATCCTAAAATCAACCCGATTCGATATTTCGGTGGTCCAACTATTTGCCATCTTCAGGAGAATACTGCTTCTGCTGATGAGTCCCGCTGAGAACTGACACCAGGTTGCAAATCGACGACCTACATAGGACACCGTACCATACACGGCGCATGCGCCGTCCATCACAGTTGTAGCCCTCCAAGGCTGGGCAGGTGGCGACGCCCTTAGTAGAACACCACCGGTAAGGATATATCGCTCGCAGGAACGATTTTCGATCTCTCGGACTCGCCGCACAGAGGAACGTTGTGTTTTGGTGCGGAATAGTACAGGATTCCACGTCCTGCTAAGAGGAAACCCAGTGTCTCTATTAATTAAATTGTCCGCCAACCTAATTTCATTAATACAGACAAAAGGTTTCGTCTTTGCAGGACGTGGAGTCCTGTAGTATCCCGCATCAAAACAGGAAGTTCTTCGGTGCGGCCAGTTCGAGTTGTTAGAAAATCGTCCATGGTTGCGTTATATCGTTGCCGCCGGTGTTCTACTAAGGGTGGCGCCACCGGCCTTGTCTTGGAGGGCAGCAACCGTGACGGGCGGAGCATGCGCCGTGTACGGTACGGTGGCCTATATAGGGCCAGAAGCAGAAGCAGAAGCAGCATTCTCCTGAAGATGGCAAACAGTTGGACCGTCCAAATATCGAATCGAGTTGATTTTAGGATCCGACAGCAAACCCGAAGAGACTTTTAAGATTTATTAAGCCGGGAAAGCCTACAAAGTCACAGAATATTAGCCGGCCGTTTACTCGCTTTGAGCTGGATACCCATTTGCCGAGCGATTTAGCACTTTAGTTTGAGGGGAATGCATCTCTCGGCAGGTGGGAAGTGAGACGCAAACTCTCGAAGTCGAGGTGACTATCACGACGAGGTGCCATTCCTGGCATAACATTGTAGGAAGTTCTCGATCTTGACTGTGTATCACAGTATTTTACCATCCTCCTGTAAGTTTTATTCACAGTCGCAAAAAGATGTTACGGATGACATACAACAGCCCACAGACATCACGACGACTGTACTAGCCTCTAATCTGCCGGTGACCCTACAGATCAGACGGGTTCCAAGCTGTCCTGCTTATCTGTGATTCATCTTCTGTATGCCAGCGTCATTCAGGCAGGCACAAACACTGTATGCAGGACCTCCGCTCAAAGTTCTCTAAACATGTTCGTTCTAGCGTGCCTTAATTTTCACGTGTTTCTGTGTCGTTCAGTAACAGTTTCGTCGGCACGGTTTCACCTTGCACAATGACTTTTCCTTTGTTTATGAAGATGTGTCTGTTGTAAATAAAATATGTGAGAGCACACACATGTAGTCGTCTTCTTCTGAAGTAGAATGGGAATGGAAACACTTTTGGGCACTCTTGAGGTAATTAATCTAGTTTAGCTCAGTTTTTATTATACTCTCCGAGCGGTCTAAGGCGCTGCAGTCATGGACTGTGCAACTGCTCCCGGCGGGGGTTCGAGTCCTCCCTCGGGCATGGGTGTGTGTTTGTCCTTAGGATTATTTAGGTTAAGTAGTGTGTAAGCTTAGGGACTGATGACCTTCGCAGTTAAGTCCCATAAGGTTTCACATACATTTCAGCATTTTTGATGATACTCTAATCATTATTGATTTATAATCTGCCAAAAAGTCGGTTGCGAAGCTGCGAAAATCTCTGCAAAGTATTAATGTGTTGCTATTACCAGAAGAAATTTTAACAGCACTTTTCTTCTAGAGTTTCTCCGGTCTTATGCGGTCTTCCGAATGCCCATCTTCTTACTAGGTACAAATTTCTCGAAGGAACCGATCCCTGATGGAAATTCTCGGATAAAACAACACTCTTTCTCAAGTTTGAAGCTGTTTATGATGTGAGACCACGCATTTAATGTGAAAAGAATACTGAAAATTTGATGGTTAAATTGAACGCTTTCCATGTCAAACTTCCAGCTCTAGACTGACATCTTCATTTCTTTCATGTAACTAGACTAGTAAGGTCCAGCAATTATAAAAAACAGAGATTTTTCCCCATACGAAAATGGACGACATGCGACTGTCGATTCCAGGTTTTACACAGATGGCCTCCTTCCAGCTTACTCGCTTGATGCTATTTTCTACCCTCTAGAAGTTAAGTCAATTGACAATACTTATGATGGCAACCAGGTGGCATAGGCAGTGATAATTTAAGAAATGACATCAACTATATCTGAAATTGGTTATGAAGTGCACGTCTACTTTTTGCAGGTAAAGAACATAATTTTGCGAAGCGTACGCAGTCAGAGGCAACAGATTATGGAGTAAAATATGATTATGACAGCATTATGCATTACGGCAGGTGGGCATTCTCGAGGAACGACGGAATTACGATGGAGCCGATTGTAAGTGTTTTATTAATTTACTCTTAGAAAGAATGAAGTTTACAGTTCTGCTAGGAGACAGGAGAAAATTATTTTAATGGTCTTATTTTAACATACGTGTCCTAGTTGATGAATGTTTCCGTGTAGGACAGCTCGGAAAAGTAGTACAAGGGTAATGCTCTCGGTTTCCCAACCAGATGACGGTGTTAAAACACCGTCAAGTTTCGACGAGCGTCATACTCATCACCTTATGGTGAAGTGTCGAGGTATTTTGGATGCTGTGATATTTATACTAGTGGAGTGCCACTCTCCCCACCTGGCTACGGGACACTGGGCACTGTCTGGCAGGCGGGTGGGGCTCCGTTCGCATGAGTGTGTGGTCATCCTGCCACGTCTTGCGTGGTGTATGGTTCTTGGGGAGCTCTCTCGTAATGCCGCTAACTCCAGATTCCATGCCGCACCTAGACAGTATCCTTCGTTTCTGTTGACTAGATTGTCGTGAACCCATATGTCAATGGATTCCTTTATGACGCAGGCCCAATAGCCAGTTTCTCAGCAAGGCACCTCGGTGTCCTGAAAGTCAAAGGTGTAGTCTGCCATTGCTGATTTTGCTGAATGTCCCAGTCGCACAAACCCGATGTGCTTCTCTCAACGTTTCGAAATACAGTACTGCATTTGCTCAATTTACTGTTGGCCACATTCGCAGGCGGTGCTGTATATTCTCAGTAAATTCACTTATAGCGGGTCTTTCGCAGAGCCAAACCATTCTTTCGTCTTCGGCGATGGTTGGAAGACGGGTTTTTATGTTGGATTTTTGGAGTACCCTCGAAGCTGAGTGCGGTCCCAATACAGAAGAAAGCGGGTCTCTTGTCTTCTCCTTCATCTTCCAGGGTGTCCGCATCATGTCTCTCCTTAAATGACCTACTATTCTACACTTCAGTATACCCAGTTTTACGGAATACTTCCTCCACTTTCTGTATTACGTCCGGGACGTTTTCTTTATCGTAGATGACGTGCGTCCTACGTCCCAGGGTGATCAGCGCTGTTTGCCGTTGTGGTGGATGGTGGCAGCCAGTTGCAGGCTGGTATATATCCTATTCCTCTACATCGAATCGCCTAGCGTACCATCTACCTTCTTCCTTATTAGTATGTCGAGGAATGGGAAGAAACCATTCTCTATTTCCATAGTGAAAGCAACGTTGTGATGGGTGCTGCTGAGGTGGTAGAAAAACTCGTCCAATGTCTGTTTGCTGTGTTCCCAAATCACAAAAGTATCGTCGATACAGTGGAAGAAGAATTTGGATATCTGGTGAGCGGTCTGTAGAGTCTCCACCCCTGATATAGAGGTTTGCAATCCCTGGAGCCAGTTGGCATCCGATGGGCAATCCATACATCACGACAATCTTGTCAAGAGAGATGAAGGGTACGGTAAGGGAACCCGTGATAGCGGCAGTATGGCGAGAGCGCGACAAGCACTGGCCAACTCGCAAGACGCGGTCGCAATACCCACACACAGATGCGAACAATGCGCCCGGACAGTCACGGCCGCCGGCCAGTGTGGCCGAGCGGTTCTAGGCGCTTCAGTCTGGAACCGCGCGACCGCTACGGTCGCAGGTTCGAATCCTGCCTCGGGCATGGATGTGTGTGATGTCCTTAGGTTGGTTAGGTTCAAGTAGTTCTAAGTTCTAGGGGACTGATGACCTCTGAAGTTAAGTCCCATAGTGCTCAGAGCCATTTTGAACCAGTCACGGCCGTCAGTAGCCAGGAGGAGGCAGGGAGGGTGGAGCTAGGACTAATGTAAATGTCACAGCATCCTCTTATCTCGAAACTCCCAGATGATGATGGTATGACACTCGCCGAAACGTACCGGTATTTTAAGACTCTCAACTCGCTGGAAAACTAAGAGTGTTTAAACATCTATATCCTGCCTGTTATTAATAACTCAGAATCTCGAGTAACCTTTTGACCTTATGACCTTCAGAAGAAGCGTATTGGGCGGTATGGATCCTAGCGATTTTTCTGCCATAATATTTAACCTAAAAAATGAATCACATTGTTAGTAAACAATCATAATATCTAAAATATAGATTTACTCTTGCTCAGAAGATTGCAGCAACGAGCCATTTTTCCAATGCTATTTAAATATTTAAACAGCGCCGTTACCGATTTTGAACCGATAGGTTCAACTTCTGACGGCTAGTTCACGTTTTCCATTACATTTCGCGTTTTGTTTCCCCACTTGACGAACCTTCCTGAGGGTGGTGATGCCCTACAATCAAAACAAGATGTGAGACAACGTCTTTTTAATTGTAATTGTGCCTCACGACGATTTTAAGTGACGTAAACAAATTTTTATTGTTAAATGAAAGATGTTTCGCTTACTTACAATGAAGAATCCGCGCCATTACGTTCCAGTGCAGGTTGTTTATCATCTTGCAGCATCGAAAACATATATGCACATAACGTAACGCACTACTCACACACTCAGAAGTTTCATCACATGGAGCTATGTATACAAAGATGGTGATATTACCATCATAAAAATGCCAAAGACTTCCACTCTCAGAGATACTTCATTATGTACATGCATCTGGCATAAGAAATTCACAATTTGTTACTCTTACGTTACTTACTATTTACACTGAAAGAGAACTGATTAAAATTATGATAAACAAAAAAAGCAATAAATTATAAAGTATTAGTGCAGTGATACAACGTAAATATTATGGTATACATTGGAACAACAGTAAATGATTTATGTACATAAATAAATTACAACTATGGACATATTGTGGCATACGTCAAAAGCACAGTAAATATATATATATATATTACAAAAGTGGACTTCTATTGCTTTAAATTGGAAAGCAGGTGAATGAAGTTTTGAAGAAAAGTGTGCATTGACTAACTCGATATATTCATTGAGGAGATTTTGTGCTAATTTGCTTTTATGCACATATATTTCAATCTCCTCAAGTAAATTCATAGGGCTACCTTTCTCAGCATGGTGCAATACTTGTACATGGTCTTCAATGCTCTTTGTTCCATGAACGTAATGGCACAGATTCTTCATTGTAAGTAACCGAAACATTTTCTCTTTAATAATAATAATGTTTTTTCATCACTTAAAATCGCCGTGAGGCACAATTACAGTTAAAGAGATGTTGTCTCACATCTTGGTTTGGTTGTAGGGTATCACCACTCCAAGAAAATTTCGTCGCGTGGGGAAAAAAAAGACGAAATGTAATCAAAAACGTCAACTAGCCGTCTCAAAATGAACCTATCAATTCGAAACCGGTAACGGCGCTGCTTAAATAAATAAGTAGCATTCTAAAGAGTGGTTGGTTGCTGTGCTCTTCTGTGTAAGACTCATCCTATATTTTGTACACAGCCATGGGCTCAAAATGTCAGTTTCTGACAAAATAGCAAATCACAGTGCCCTTTTAATGAGAAGATGCATTGTTCCTACAAACGAAAGATTCCTAAAAATTAGATTAGTTTACCCAACCAAGAGATTATATTTCTATCTATAAATATTTACACACATTTTAGTGCCTTATGTATTTTTATTAAATATTTCCATCTAATAATCAGTTTGGCATTGAAGAATTGTATCAATCCCTTCTATCTGTTTCAGTAACACAATAAAGGTGTTCTGCGTCTTGTAGTTTAGCAAGTTGCCTTATGGATGCTATGAGATGCACTGTAGAAATTTGAATTTTAGTAAGCAGTGAAACTTCGACATCAGTAAGTTATGAACAAATCTCCAACACGTTTTCAACACACTTACACAATGTGATTTATAAAATATGCACAGTGACAACGAATCTTGTACTGGTTTTAAATTTAAGAACTTCTTTGATGGATTTATAACATGAAAGGTTGTGTAGTCTTTCTTCCGCAGTAAATGTAACAAATCGCTTCTAGTCTTTGATTTTAGACAGAAGCTACAGATGCATAATCAGTTACTATTGATGCATAATCAGTTACTATTGATATTCAGTTTCTATGAATCCCTGCACCCCCTCTTGTTTGCTTGTCAACTGACAAGCATTATATTTATAGCCAATATGTATGTTGAAAGGTTTTATCTATCTAGCTCCAAAGTTTTTTGTTGCTCTCTGTAAAAAGGATCCATAGTAAGTTTCCAATTTTTGTTCTTCTTCTTAGTTCTGCTTCCTACGAAATTTTCAGTCATATCCTTAGTGTCTGTTCTCAAGGAATAGCACTGTGACAACCTACTACCTAATCATCATCTCACGTAGCTGTGTTGCCTCAAGCTCAATAAAACACATTCACAGCAACAACATGAACTTAATTTAAGTTGTTTGGCTTTGTAATCGTTGGTCCCATGGAAAACTGCAAGCAGTGAACGACATCTACAAGAGTCAGATGAAAATTAATTAGTTACAGACTTAATTATTAGATCAAACATATGCAAGTTTCAACATAATCTAATTTGAGGTTTCTGCACTTTCATCGTCTTTTTCTGGTGAAGAGGTTCCAGTTACGATGGGAAATTCAGGAATGTCTGAGAAATTCCCATTTGCAGCTACAGTAAGCTGTACGTTACAGTTAGTAGGTTGTCTAACAGTGCAGTTCCTTAAATTTAAGAAGGGATGATTGTCACAGGTTGACAATTCCCGTGAAAGGAATAGAAGCTTGTGAGGGAACAGAAGAGAAAGTACTCAAATTGGACAAAACAGATGAACGTGATTTTATAGTGATAACCACTCGTCAAATTATTTTTATGCTAATTATATTATTGGAGTAGTAACACATGGGTTTTTATTTGATGTGATTCGAGCTTCTTCTGATAAACGGTGCTGCTATTAAAAATTGTTGCTGGGTGACCAACTGGCCAGGCTACAGTGTGAACTCACGCAGCGAGTCGTTCGGTGTACGGACTTAGTGACCGGCAAATCACAGCCAGAAAGAAAACCAGGTCAAGATAAGTGACAGGTGGTGGGGTGAGAGAGGGGGGTGGAGGGGGGGGACGACTGGGTTTCGGCGTCCCGTCAACGACGAGGTCATTGCGGACGTAGCACAAGTCCTCACAAAAGGAATGGTAGGGGACGAGACCGGAAGTGTCGTTTTTAATGGAAGCTTCCTGGAATTTAACCCTTTCACTGTTGGGGACGTGTTAATTCGTCATGCCTTGCCGTTCCCCTGGCGCGCCCAACGTGTTTAAGCGCAGTCTTAGGGTTATCAATACAGCGCTAAGGATGTTTTGAGGCGTACCGTGCTAAAAGCCTTTCCACCGCTAGGGACGAGTTTAGGCGCGCTGAGTCACAGCTACCTGAGGGCGACAGAGCTGTCTTTCCGCCCTACTCTTCCAGTAGCTGTTTAGTGGTCTGACTGTAAAGCTGGAGAGTGCGTACTGGTATATGTTTGTTGCTGTATTCCCTCTTTGCAGAATTCGACTTCACTTCCTGTGTTTTCGTCAGTTTTCCTGTTTTCTTCGTGAGAAGTGTTACAGACAAAGAAATCCTGGATAAGCTCACTAGTAGCGACAGTGAGTGTGAATTATCTGATGTTGTTAGCAGTGATGAGTCTTCACCAGATTCTCTAAGCTGCAGTACTCAGCCAGCCCTTTACATCAGAGAGGACAGCAAGAATTAAAGTCAGCAGTTCCTCTGTTACAAGGAATCAGAAACTGACATTGAAGCGGTTCGCAAAAGAGCGCACTGAAGTGAAACGTTTGACTGGAAAGGAACCCAATTCCAGCCGATAAACCAGTACTTCGATGACTCGAGTTCGGGACACAAATGTCAACTAGGTACTGACCCAAGCATTCTTTTTGGGATATTTATGTCTGAATAAATGTTTCAATTTATTGTAGACGAAACAAATGTTTTTTCCGTTTACACCAGAGAAAATAGTACAGAATCTGTGAATTCTCGACTGCCAAAGAGGAAAGACACGGGATTTGAGGAAATGTGTTGTTTTGTTGCTGTTTTCCTTGTAATGGCGCATGTTAGTAAGTTAAAAATGGTTCAAATGGCTCTAAGCACTATGGGACTTAACATCTGCGGTCATCAGTCCCCTAATCTTAGAACTACTTAAATCTAACTAACCTAAGGATGTCACACACATCCATGCCCGAGGCAGGATTCGAACCTGCGAACGCATCAGCAGCGCAGTTCCGGTATGAAGCGACTAGCACCGCTCGGCCACAGCGGCCGGCCTAAGAAGTTAAAATGAAATGGTTATTGGCCCAGAGATACGCTTTTGAACACATCAGTTTTCTGCGAAATTATGTCCCGAAATCGTTTTTGTCTACTTCAGTGAATGCTACACTTCAGTGATAACTCTGTGAGTACTGGAGACGACAGTCTATTTAAAATTAGGACGACTGTTGAAAAAGTTCGTAAGACGTTCCGTAAGTCATTTCGTCCACATCACAAGCTTTGTGTGGCTGAAAGTCTCTTGCTGTTCAAATGACGATTATTATCTTTTAAGCAATTTATTCCACCCATCCGAAATAGATTCGGAATAAAGACATTTGTTCCGTGTGGCTGTCAGATTGCGAAAATTTGGGTATTATTGTAGCCTATATACAGGTGCAACATCAGAAATTGTGTTCCACAATTTAGGGAAAACTGGCGACGTAGTGGCAACACTTATTGGACCGTATTTGGTACAGGATCACATCTTTATGTCAATAATTAGTACTCCAGCCCGGACCTATTTCTCTAGTTTCCGACCATGGAACAGCCGCATACGGCACTGTTCGTGAGAACAGGCGCAACATGCTAAAACTGCAGAAGAAATTAAAAGGAATTGAAACTAATTTTAGGTCCACTGACAAGATTCTTGCTATAAAGTGGTGCGGTACGGGATTGGTCTGCATGTCGACCACAAGTCCACAGCGCAGATGGTTGAAACAGAGAAGACTGACAGAAATACCGACGAAAAAATAAAGCAACCGGAGTGTATTGTAGATTACAATTCGAGTATGTGTGCAGTTGACCGTTGTGACATGTTACTGAGCTCAGTGGGATCAGTGCGTAAGACTGTGAAATGGTACAAGAAATGCATTTTTCACATTCTGGATTTGTGCATTCTAAATGTTCATGCTCTTCGCTTGTCGGTGACAGGGCGAAACAAGGCGCTCGCTGAGTTTCACCTCTCTCGTGAGGGAGACAGTAGAAAAATATACTACAGAACGGGGAAAAGCTAGTAGGGGAAGGCGCTACGATTAAGAGAATCTTCTGCGATTGACAGGGAGACAATTTCCGGCTATTATTGTAACTTAAATCCGCAGAAAAGTACGTTAATGCGCAGATGCGTTGTTTGCACGAAACAGAAAGTGCACTGGGGACCTAGATACCAATGCTAAACTTGCGATGTTCCACTATGTGTTGTATCCTGCTTTGAGACTTATCATATAAACAAGCGTTACTAATTATTGGGAACCAAACCAATAACACTGAAAGAGTAACTAAGACAGAAAGAAAAGAATAAGCAAAAAAATGTAAAGAAAAATTAAAGTTTGTCTCATATGAAAGAAGAATGAGGATCAGTTTGGAGTTTCGAATTTCTGATACACCAGTCAGATATTAGTCGTAATTTAGGATACTCCAAATGTAGTAAGGAAACAGAGAATTCGGGAAAACCTTTCGCCTACATCAGTTTTTGAACGATCAAAGAAATTTACGGCAGTATCTATTGTTGAAAGATTTGTAGTTATATTCTTTCAGATTTCCCGTTGAAAAAACACGTCTGCGGACAGTCTCAGTGTCCGGAAGAAAGTTAGGAGAGTCATACCTATTGTGAAGTTGGTAATTCGCTAAGAAAGAAATATTTATTAACTCAACAAGGGACGATGACGCGAATCATATTCAGTTTAGGTATATTTCTTTTATACACAAGGATTGTACCAAATTATTGCATCCTCGAAACTCATAAATTCCATCACTTTAATATAGTTGGTAAATGTAAGGTTTTTTCATCTAAATACACAACGTAACTCTGAAATCTTTCATGGCCGCAAGAAGCCAGGAGGGTAAGTTGTTGTCTACAGAAAGTAATAACCTGAAAAAAAACGCCATTTGTAAGGGGACTACAAAGACAACGAATAATTGTTGTGTTTTGAAATGCAAGCTTCACACTCGCGATGGTTCTGAGGTACTACTTAAGGACTTATTGAACGCTGTAATCTGATGTCAGCCGGTAACCGGAACATGTTTACTTACAAAGTTTTTGAAGACCAACAAAATGGTTCGTAAGAGAAATTTACTGGTGACGTACGGGGATGGCGTTTACATCAGTGGGCTATTGCTTATCTAGCATTAGTACATGTTGTGAAGTAACAAAGGCGGAAAGTCAACGTGAGCTCCTGAATATTTTTGTCTATTTAAATTATAAATTAATCGTCTTGTGCGTTGTTCGATCAAGTAAAGAAATTAGAAACAAAGCAGTAGTAAAATTCTCTGTCTTGGAAAGCTATCGTCAATAGAATATCAGTAAAAATAATGGAGGTTGTATAAGAAGTCTACTATCCATGTTCAAAAATTAAGAATGATTGCAGAATTCAAATAGTTCCTAATAACGGTCCACGCAAATCTCTCAAAACTATAGCCACATTTGAAAAAGTACGTAATGTTGGATATTGGATGACAACAGTCTAAAGTTCTGTAAAATACGTAACACGATATACATATGTGAAAGAAAGAGGGTGAATATAACATGACAAGTCATATAGAAAAATGTTTTTGTTGTTCCACAAAAGTAGATGAGAAAGTAAATTTCTTAGCAATTTCTGGGCTATTTTCAAGAATACCAAATTATTTAGTGCTCCCATTTGTTTCTGTACTTAGAACGAAACAGCCGGCAAAGAAGTAGGTGGAAGCAGGTGGCCCTACTCTAAAACAGGTAGAATCGATTCCACATGCCTGAAAGCTTATGATCATTGTTTTAAAGTATGCAAAAGGAATTATTTTTGTGTAATACCTTCGAAAGAATGAAAGCGATGTGATGGCTTCTACACATATATTCTGGGCCAACAAGATTCAGAATACAAAAGGAGAGTCCAAAATTTGAAAAAAAAGTCTTTATTCGTTGGAACTGCCCGTTCAAGAAGAGGTTTTAGCATTCAGTAGGCTGAATTATCTGAAGTACGAAATGGTGGACTATTCACGTCGTTCACAATATTTGACGCACTTACTATATTTGCAGGAGATCCAAAAACCGGATTGCGTAAAGCGACTACCCAGTACCGCTTTTATTTGGTCATGTAGACACTCCAAAATCCATTTTGGAAATCCGCTTCTTGCTACCAGTTTTCCACTTCCGCATTCGAATTTCGCTACCATGTAAACGCACAACCGTTTTTGAAACGTGCTTGGACTGTCAGGTTACGATTTGTTCTAAAAATTTCGGCTTATATAGGAAGAGTGACTTTTTGCACAGTGAAGGAGAAGTAGAAATATTAAACTGAGCGTGAAGCCGTCTGTTTCTAATATTTAACTGAAGAGACGTAGCAATCGCACCGACTAAATGAGAAACTAGAGCAGCTGATCTACAGACGTCATATTTGACTGGGCTAGCAAATCCAGTTCAGGCCTTAACATGTAAACGTGACAGCGGAAAACGGTTTCGATTTTCGTCTTCCGAGAGATGTGTCGTAAACGTAGCGAGTCAGACTTGTCCAAGCCTAGCGGTTCTTGACGCTTCAGTCCGGAACCGCGCGACTCCTACGGTCGCAGGTTCCAATCCTGCCTCGGGCATGGATGTGTGTGATGTCCTTAGGTTGGTTAGGTTTAAGTAGTTCTAAGTTCTAGGGGACTGATGATCTCATACGTTAAGTCCATAGTGCATAGTGCTCAGTGCTATTTGAACCAAGCAGACGTCTCCAAATTCGATTTGAAGTAATTCACGAATGGAAAATATGTCTGCTCCAAAGCGGAGTAATTGAAAGCTGTGTATGGGTACTTTACAGAACATTCAGAATTTAGATGAGTCTAGTAAAAGCAAAAACATTGATGTAAGTAGATTGATCTAAGGCAGAATATGATGAAGAAATACGAGTAAGCCTCTATATACGAAATACAATAATATTTCCCAACCTGTTCAAGATATTCTCTTAGTTCAAAGTATTCAAATGTTTGTGAAATCTTATGGGAATTAACTGCTAAGGTCTTCAGTCCCTAAGCTTACACACTACTTAACCTAAATTATCCTAAGGACAAACACACACACCCATGCCCGAGGGAGGACTCGAACCTCCGCCGGGACCAGCCGCACAGTCTATGACTTAGCGCCTGAGACCGCTCGGCTAATCCCGCGCGGCATTCTCCTAGTGCTCGCCTAGGAACCTCTTGAAACTCTGGAGCACAGCAATGACTTGTGCATCAGCAATATACACCGCTACTCTAATTAAAATCTTACAGTTTATTTTTACATATCTATGTTATAATTAATCGTCTTTGAGAATCGTTCCATCACACGGCGCAAGAATGCTCTTCATCACTCGTCGATGTCAAATATGGCTTATACGTTAGCCTACAGCGTAATAGGGAAAATCTGGTAATGCTCGTATAAAGAACGAATATGAGTAACAACCGCAAATGACAGTGAAGATTACCCCCATAACAGAGACGTCCTGCCTGTATTTGCTATGAGATATTCCTACTTAAATTAGGCACCCAGATATTGAAAGACGATTCATTGGACCCGTAGTGCCACTGTTGTTTCTGGATATCTGTTGTCCATAGATTGTGGTTTCACCAGCGCTTGACAACTTCTCATGCTACATTCATTATAATCCTTGAGTGGGTCAGATATTGGCAACGGCATAAGCAACTATTAATGTAATACAAGATATCATTTCGAGGCTCTGGCTGCGGTGTTAAGACAGTACATCCTGATTGTGCGCTAGTACGTGGTCGAACTAATTCACGTCACCATTGCGTAACAGGACTGACTTCGGCCGAAGCTGCACGGTGACGTTCAACAATGTACGTAAAAAGAATGTCTACAGAGCGTACAGCTGTCTAAGGAGATACAGCTTCCCGATGACCTGTGTACCACATGTCATAGGGGTCGATGCACGTGCCAGAGGTAGAGTGAACCGTGCATCCCATTGCACTGACGGCCTCGTCTATTGTAGAATGATAATCACTGAGAATCTACCATCAATATTTGGAGATATACTGCTCGTTATATATGCAATTTTCCGCCCCCATCGCCTCCTTGCAATATGATGATATTATATCATGGGATGCAATTGGTAGCCGGTACAATAACATTTACAACGTGAACGAAGTCAGTTTGGTGATGATGGTATCCTGGTGTTGGAAGACATGATGTTTGATGAGCCTACGAAACTTCGTATCAGCGTTCCCGTTTGGAGATATTCTGCTAACCTGCAGGGTTACAGAAACGAGGATCTCCCACCACCACTATCAGTCTTCAGTGTTACAGTGGGTGAAGATATCATCTTCCTCATCGAGTTGTTCTGGTTAAGGAATTTTTGCCAGCTGAAGAGCTGGTCAACGAGGTTCATAGAAGAGATGGAGAAGATCCATCGGAGAGCAGCGCGCTTCGTTACAGTATCATTTAGCAATCGCGAAAGCGTTACGGAGATGAGAGATAAACTCGAGTGGAAGACTCTGCAAGAGAGACGCTCAGTAGCTCGGTACGGGCTTTTGTTGAAGTTTCGAGAACATACCTTCACCGAGGAGTCAAGCAGTATATTGCTACCTCCTATGTATACCTTGCGAAGAGACCATGAGGTTAAAATCAGAGAGATTACAGCCCACACAGAGGCATTCCGACTATCTTACTTTCCATGAACAATGCGAGACGGGAACAGAAGGGAGAACCGATAGAGGTACTCAAGGTACCCTCCAGCACACACCGTCAGGTGGCTTTTGGAATATGTATATAGCTGCAGGGGTGGGAATGGATAGATATTAGTTTCCCAAATAAACTCATTTAAAGGCTCAGCAGTCTTTGAATTGCAAAATAAATAGGCTCCTGGGGCCAAGACAAGAGGGAGGGAGGGGGAATGGGGGAGGAAGTAAGGGACGTGGTTATTGTACCCGCTTAGAATGCCATCACAACAGAATTACATCGCAGAGTTTAGAGGAGCTCAACCATTCTACGCCGACTTTCTATGTACACTGCCGCAAAAAAATTAGTAAACCGGGAAAGACGACGTCAGTTCTGGTCCGATGACGGCATATGCCACCTGGAGGAGAGTGGATATACTGATAGGGATATCAACGTCGTCCGCCAACAAACAGCATAGTGGCATAGCCAATTCAACACCATTTGCCTTGATTAAATGATAGGGAATAACCACAGCCAAAAGGCTGAGTATGTTGCAAGCAGGCAACCATGATATGGAGATATACTCGAGCTTCTTGCAGCCGGCTGAGCGAGTTTTAAAGGTGTCAAATTGTAGCCTTCCGAACAGCAGGATGGTCCTTTCGGAGAACTGCCACACAATGCCGGTTGGGCAACGATGCTGTTATCAGCAGTAATGTGAATATTCTCACACCCATTTGAATTTGCCGCTCTTGTAATTTTTCCATGTTTGCAGCTACAATTATTGTGTGTAGGTTCAGTCCTGTAGGCAAAAACACTCTTCTTGTTCCCCAAGCAGGTTTCGGCACCCGTTTGCCAACATGAGTGGGTTTTGCTTATTGATAACTGTAAAAAGTGAAGGTATATCTTAGGTTGTAACTGATCTGTCAAATGCAGGTCAAAAGATAGTTTTTGTTCGTTTTTTTTCTTACCGTGATTTTACATTATATGTTTATGCTGGACGGTCTGTATGTTTACCCAGACACACACAAACACACACACACACACACACACTCACACACACACACACACATACACAGAAAGAGGGAGATAAAAGTAAACAAAATTTAAATTCGCCGCCAAACACTCTAGAGAACAAATGAACGACGACGGGGTTACTACATGCAACAACATATTGCTTACCTCATGTTGCAAAATGGAAAGGCGTTTGTAAAACCGAAATTACACAAAATACATTAATATGTGTGTGCAGTGCTGTCAGAAGGTAAAGAAGAAGGATCAGCCAGAAAATAACATGAGTAATAACAAATACAAACCCAAAACACTTTGCCGCACAAAAACCACGTTTGTATTTGAAAAAATCATGCGACGTGTTAACTCGCTCACAAAATTCATAGTTACATCGTTTGCAGACGACAAGCTATCAGTGCACAATCCCATACAAATGTTTCTGGTAATAGAAGGCACGGTAAGAACAAAAACGGTCTTTTGGCCTCACATTGTTAGATCAGTTAAACCTTAGACGTGTTTACTTTTTACAGTTTTCAATAAACAAAGCCCACTCATAATGGCACATGGTGCCGAAACATGTTTGGGTAACAAGAAAAAGAGAGTGTTTGTGCATAAAAGGCGGAAACTACAGACAATAGTTCTCACTCCCGTTGAAGAGGACGTCCACAGGCCACAAACGTGCGCCGGGATCGTCGTATTGTAAGGGTAGCAGTGGCAGACTGTACAGCTAATATAGCACAGATAAGAGGGCTTGTGAGACGAGACATGTCAACACGAACTGTTGCGAAGCGGTTATTAGCAGTATGATATGGACACGCACACAGCTAGCCCAGCTTACCCTCAAGCCCTGATTGAATGGTGCCATCGGAGGATACTTGCAAAATAGAATGGCACGCTGTGGCCTTCGGCGTTGAAAGAATATTCCCCTGCAAGCAAGTGATGGTCGTTTCCACGTAAGACGTAGACCTTGTGAGCACTGTCTCGTCCAAGATACATTGGCATCACCCCAGTCATTATGACCTGGGGTGCGGGAAGCTGCAACTTTCGTTCAGCTTTGGTGTTTCTGGAGGGGACGCTAAGCTGCGCTCAGTACGCGGAGGATGTTGTTAGAGCTGTTCTTTCGCTGTTCTTGCAGCAGTTAGGTGATGTGTTGTTCCAACAGAATAATGCTCGTCTACACACTGCCCGTGAAACTCAACGTGCTCTGCAGGACGTGCAACAACTTCCTTGGACAGTACAATCTCGAGATTTGTCTCTAAACAAGCACGTATGGGATGTGATAGGATGAGAAGTGATGGGTGCGACTCATAAGGCGACAACTCTAACTGAACTACGTGAAAGGCCGAACATGTGTGGCATAACGTAACCGAGAGAAATATTCGGAAAGTCTACAATCGATTGTATGCCAGAATCAGTTCCGGCACTGCTGTCCATTGTGGTTACGTCACGTACTAACATCTACATCTACATCTACATCTACATTTATACTCCGCAAGCCACCCAACGGTGTGTGGCGGAGGGCACTTTACGTGCCACTGTCATTACCTCCCTTTCCTGTTCCAGTCGCGTATGGTTCGCGGGAAGAACGACTGTCTGAAAGCCTCTGTGCGCGCTCTAATCTCTCTAATTTTACATTCGTGTTCTCCTCGGGAGGTATAAGTAGGGGGAAGCAATATATTCGATACCTCATCCAGAAACGCACCCTCTCGAAACCTGGCGAGCAAGCTACACCGCGATGCAGAGCGCCTCTCTTGCAGAGTCTGCCACTTGAGTTTGTTAAACATCTCCGTAACGCTATCACGGTTACCAAATAACCCTGTGACGAAACGCGCCGCTCTTCTTTGGATCTTCTCTATCTCCTCCGTCAACCCGATCTGGTACGGATCCCACACTGATGAGCAATACTCAAGTATAGGTCGAACGAGTGTTTTGTAAGCCACCTCCTTTGTTGATGGACTACATTTTCTAAGGACTCTCCCAATGAATCTCAACCTGGTACCCGCCTTACCAACAATTAATTTTATATGATCATTCCACTTCAAATCGTTCCGCACGCATACTCCCAGATATTTTACAGAAGTAACTGCTACCAGTGTTTGTTCCGCTATATATAATCATACAATAAAGGATCCTTCTTTCTATGTATTCGCAATACATTACATTTGTCTATGTTAAGGGTCAGTTGCCACTCCCTGCACCAAGTGCCTATCCGCTGCAGATCTTCCTGCATTTCGCTACAATTTTCTAATGCTGCAACTTCTCTGTATACTACAGCATCATCCGCGAAAAGCCGCATGGAACTTCCGACACTATCTACTAGGTCATTTATATATATTGTGAAAATCAATGGTCCCATAACACTCCCCTGTGGCACGCCAGACGTTACTTTAATGTCTGTAGACGTCTCTCCGTTGGGTGTTTCAGCATAGGTCGATAACTGATACCTCAGAACGGCTTTTACTATTGATATGTAAATGTAATCTTTCCGTGTACACCACATACACTGTTGCAACAATAAATACTGGCGGGGTGTGTGAAACCTAATCATCAGACAACCTTCCATAGCGGAGCTTAGGATTACATCCCGTTCCCTCACATATTATATCAGCTCGGACCATGACGGTTACACTCATAAAAAATCTCACATTTAGCTATTTGTTACAGAATGAAGTATGTACTTCCCAGTAGTTTGAAGAGATAAAAAATTATTACCGCCTGCTTGCTACCGCTCTGGTCCACCTTTGGAACGCTTGATCTGGGTTAGCCATGTCCTTGGTAGCTCTGTACCTCTCTGGAGCACCCAATTTCTACCCAAATTTTACGCCGTTCCCATAAATTACGGGTCATTGATTTGTGAGCAACCAACCCCTGATACAACGCCAGACGTGTTCCATTAGGTTCAGATCAGGCAGATGTGGTAGTCAAGACATCAGTGTGATTGAACCCTTATTTTCCTCAAAGCTTTGTAGCACTATTCTGACCTTTTGTCTCAGACAGTAATCCTGCTGAAAGACGCGACCACTATCGGTGTAAACATAAAGGACGATGGGGTCCACAATAGTGTTTATGTTTTCTACAGCTGTCATGATATCTTCGATTATTACCAGCTGCGCGGGATTATCCGAGGGGTCTCAGGCGCTGCAATCATGGACTGTGCGGCAGGTCCCGGCGGAGGTTCGAGTGCTCCCTCGGTCATGGGTGTGTTTGTCCTTAGGATAATTTAGGTTAAGTAGTGTGTAAGCTTAGGGACTGTTGATCATAACAGCTAAAACCCATAAGATTTCACACACATTGGAACATTTTGATTATTACCAGAGATCCTACAGAAGCCCAGATGAATGTTCCCCATATCATAATAGAGCCCCACAGTTGCAGCGTGCCTGTTTCTAATAATCGTTCACCTGGATTATGGCCTATTTGGGTACAGCCTCATGTAGCCAGAGATGTTACTGATCCGATGACATACTAAATCTCAGTGAATCCGTGTCCACTGTAGTAGAAATTCACCATGCCGTCGGGTCAACATGTGAATGTATAAGGGTCATCTGTTGCGGAGCTTCACGCTCACGAGCGTGCCCTGAACGGTGTGCTCTGAAATACTTGTGTCTACATAATTTATGTACTCTGTTGTCAGATCATCGACCGATCACCTCTTATCCCACTTTAAAGCGCAACAAAGCCACTAGCCTCCACATTCAGTGATGAGACATGAACGTCCTAAATAATTTTGTTTACCCATGGTTTCAACATTCTTCAGCCACTTTTCATTGATGCTCACGTTAGTAGCAAGCGACATTCAATTACCCTCACATGTACTGACATGCTCGTTTTAGGTGTCAGGCCATGAGGATCAGCCCTTTGTGCATATCGCTTATTGTGAGTGAATTTCCCCATTTGCAGTTCGTGTCGTCACTCGAGCGATTCTCCATTTGTTTATCCATGATTGTATACTTTCCTTATCGCGTCATTTGCTCATAACGCCCGCAGATGGCATCCAGTCTCATGGCGGACAGTGGCCAGTGTTTTTTGGCTCAGCAAAACGCATTGCTGCCTCTGCTTCATTCGTGCAGCCACATATACGTTGAACTTCATATACATTTCCCGCCTGTACTTCCCACTTTTTCTATTACCTTATCACCAGGGCGGACATTGCTTGTGATGTATTCACAAACTTCAAATTCAAAGATTTTTTTTCATTCGGAAATATTGGGACTCTTACATAAGAAGCAGAAATACCAACCCACCAACATCACTTGAAGCACAGTAACTAACAAAAGAATCAACATAATATTCAGCATCAGGTTCGTCAATATCCTACATAACATTCACAGCTATTGCTGCAAAATCTTTAGCAAGATTGACAGCTATTGTTGCAAAATCTTTACCTTTATCTTCTATATCGTTCTCAAGTTCATCAGCTGCGTAACACTCGCTGACTGACGACAGAAACACATCATCAATTAATCTATCGACTCTATTCTCATCACCCATTAAACTTCTTCAACTCGTTCACTTGTCTTAACCAATTAGAACAAAAACTTTTAAAGCCAATAGCACTGAATCTTAGAATAAAGAAGTACCACACACTTTCCAATACACGCCCTTCGTTAATTCACACTGGTCAGCCATTCACTATTGCTCGTAAACTTCCTGCAACATGTCTTCCACAATAACATTTTCTTTTCTCTCAGTGAGATACCCTCGCATTATCCTCCTCTCTTTTTTTGCACTCAGTATCATTAATTAGCATGGGATATTCGTCTCAGATGTTGCACATCAAACTTCTTCTCAGGTTCACAAACAAATTGTGCGATCTTTGCCCATTCAATTGTTATCTGCCTCATTATAATTGTCCTTCGCAGCTATCGTATCAAGAGCTGGTATTGTAAATTCCAGCAATCGTTTACATATAACCTACAACACCATAAACATTAAAACTATCAGCCCAGATTGATCAGCTACATGGAGAGCACTATAGAAATCAGCATCGTCAGAGCAAGATTATGTAAATTTACTAAACATTATCAACCACATATGTCTACTTTTTATTGTTTCAATAAATGTGCAGCATTAAATTTCTATTTGGTTGAAGGTCAAATGCTTCTGTCTTTAATGATGAGGTCACTTTAGCGTATGAGGGAAGGCAAAATAACAAAACATTTTATTTAACACTTATTAACATTAATGATTGCTGCAAAGTAAACATCATTTTATAATGCTTAAGGGATACTTTCTAATATGGAAAAATTTTTTCTCACTATTTTGTTTCTAGAAACACTGCAAAAATGGTTTATGCTATAATTTTGGTCAAATACTGATATAACTCTTCCGAAAGATGTTGATTTTCTCCTTTCCATTTAATATCTGTGATTATTTCAATATCCATATCTCATGACATTATACAGGCTGCGATATAGAACAGCTGGGAATCAAGAAAATATTCACTCTTATTGGGAATATCTTTTGATAAGATGCATGTTAAGAGCGTCTTGGGTATTACATTTATACCCATGTTTGGCTTGGACAGACTCCCTTAGTAAATCATGTAAATCTTAATTTAAAGAGAACTGGAAAGCCACCTATGAAATTTTCTCAATTTCACCTTATCAATGTTAAATTTTTCTCGTAACAGGATCGACATGCTGACATTGGTCGAAACAATTTCTTGAGTTTCAAGGACATAACTAAACTAAGAAGACATTATAAGTGTTCAGAACGAAACTGAACTGTCAATGACATAGCTTCTGAAGGTTAACAGAACTTAACTTCTTCAGGATTAACAGCAACTGCTACCTTAAACTACAGCATAATGGTAAGAAGGGTGTTTATCATGCCTGACATCATGTTCTACTCCAATACAGTTTATAAAAATCAGCAAACAACACATATGAGCGAAAGACCCAAATTTCATTGAATATGATGTTTGTTCAACACTTCTAATTTTAAGTAATTAGTACAAAGAAAGTAAACTGTTTCTGAATTTTGTGGTATGTTTATAACCTATTGTCTTGTAACTCATCAGGAGAATGGTATTCTACCAAAGTCAGTTACTCCAGCTGCCTGACAATGTTTTTAGCAGTGCCATAGCAATTTCTGTTCAAGTAAGAATGTTATTCACACTATCGAACTGTACAGTGTAAATAATAAATGAGCAAAATATTTTCAACTGCAAGGTTTAATCTTCAGTAAATTAATCCTCTCACTGTTATTATAGCTGTACTTCCCAGGGACAATTAAAATTTGTTCTGCTGTGGTGTATACATGTTGATTTTTAAATAAGGAATATTACTCATTTTTTCGATTGTTTTACAAACGAATTGTGTATGTATTTACACTCTTTGAATAACTGTTACTTATACGGTATTAGAATGACTGAATTAGAATTTCATTGAAAGTTGCTATTCATTGTCTTTAAATTGTCTCTTATGTTTCCTATGTGTACAGTATATAAATAAATATATGCAATGAGATGTGTAATATGTAGTGGTAACGGAAAACCTGGCAGTTTACAGGCCTTTTACCGATGCTGATCTCTTAATGAGTGTTAATTACAAGAAAACATATTTCATTTAAGATTTATGTAGTGTCATTGAACTAAGAATGTTATTCCTGCCAAGGTAGCACAGTATTCTAGGGTACATACTTCCTCAGATATTCTGGAACGTGATGTCACTACTTAAAGATGTTGTAGATTATTGCTATCTCTTCTATTGAAACAAGATATCAACAGTCTGTTACACTTCTATTCAGTAATTAGGTCCATAACGGAGACGTGGCTACATTTTGAAGTCACAACCAATAACTCACGTAAACAAAAGGATTTTAGATTTCCTAATCCTCTAGATTTTCCTGAAGATTACAATTTATACTTTTTAGAACGGAAATAATCTATATTAGAGAAGGAACCCTATTCATTTCCGACTTACGATAGTGGAATCCACAATGAAGTTGGAGGCTCCAGCAACCCTCCTTTAGTAGTTGGCATAGCCTAGTTCCAATGAAGCTATAACCTAACTTGATATGCAGAGATGTTGATACGTCTGTATTTCATTCAAAGTGACTGCACAGTGACATAAATTTAAGTGATATAGCTAACTTGAAGAAGTATGTCACCACTGACAAATGCAGACACTTCTACAATACAAAGACTTCATCTTCAGTTCGGTTCTCATCTGTAATGTGTCGTCAAATCTGCGATTCTCTTATCGAGGTCTACGACACTGTACAGGTATTTGTGACTTCATTATTCACTAATATTATTATGTATGGAGTCTTTTGTTATAAAAATGCACTTATAATCCATGAACAAATGAGGCACTAACTTAATAGTTAAATCTTTCCTGAAGAAACGGGGGTTTATCTAAAAGCACATTGCTGTCAAAAATACGTGACGTCGTCTTTTGTGGAGCTGATATGATGAAATGTTGTTGAAAAATCACGCTCACGCATGCCTAAACCACCGGGGGTTAACAGAACAAAACTCAAATTTACATTCGGGTACAAAAAAAGCAGATCACCTTGAACGACTAAAAGATACGGTTTATATTCACAGGACATATATGTTAGTATGTTGTGCAGCAATGATTAGCAGAACCATGTCGGCCCGCTAGTTCAAAGTCAACATCGATCCGGCGGCGCAACATCACCGACAAGTAAAATGTGCCTGCGGCTCTTGTTGTCACTATAAACCGAAAGTAATGGATCATAGCTACCTGAGCAGACATGCAGGTTGCCTCGAAAATGTACGTGCAAACCGTACCGTAAAATCAATGAGTTTGAAAGAGGGTGCATTACTGGCATAAGAGAAAGTAATTCATCCATCCTGGATATTGCTGCAGTTGTGGGACGAAGTGTTTCTGCAGTTCATTGTGCAGAATGGTTCACGGAAGGCTGTAGAACGCAAAGAAAAGGGTCACGTCGCACTACTACGCCCACACTACCCCCAGCCCCATCCCCCAAGAAGATCAACCGCATCTGCGTCCTCCTCGTCTCTGGCGGAACAGTGAAACACATCGCAGGCTATCAGCGGTGACAGTCCACGGCTGTTTATTATGGCATGGGTTAAGTGCGCATCGTCCTCTTCTCTCCCTGCCTTTGACAAATGTGCAGAAATAGGCTAGACAGCAATGGTATATGAAACGGTGGCAGTGTCCAGGGCACTGTGACCATGTGACCTACGTGAATGATGCCCTGCGAACCGTAACCGTGTCCAGGGCACCGTAATCAGTGTGACCTACGTGAATGGCATAATGCGACGGCACTCTGACCAAAGTGACTTACGTGAATGACTTCCTGCGACCCATAGCAATACCCTTTCTGCCAACACATCAGACGCCATTTTTCAGCAAGGCAATGCATTATCAGATGTTGTTGCATGAACGGGTGCCTTCCTTGTGTCACAGGATGTCAGTCCCTTGCCCTGGCTCGCCAGATCACAAGACTTGTCGTAAATCGAAAAAGCGTGGGATACAGTAAAACGACAGGTGCAGCCCTGGAAGCCAGTGCCAAATATCACCGATAAACCAGGTGAAAGCAGCATGGATGGCTATACCACCAGACATCATTCCCGTGTTATACGTGTCGATGGCTTCACGCATGGGACAAGTTATCACGGCCTATGGAAGACCTATACTTTATAGGCAATAGGTCACTTGCTGAACCATGGTGACTGAAATCCCTATCACTCCTGCAGATCATACGAATATTCACGTCCTGTGAATATGAACGTCCTGTCTCTAGTCGTTCAAGGCGTTCGTTTCTTTCTGTAGATGAGTGTATTTTGAAAACAATAATATTTTGTAGCACTCGTGATATTTCGCTTTGTGGAGAAAGCAGTGTAGAGGAGAGTTTTTGTGAAGTCCAGACTGAAATTTTCACTCTGTAGCAGAGTGTGCCCGGATTTGAAACTTCCTGGCACATTAAAACTGTGTGCCGGACAGAGACTCGAACTCGGAACCTTCGCTTTTCGCGAGCAAGTGCTCTACCCAACTCAGCTACCCAAGCACAACTCAAGACTCTTCCTCACAGCTTCAGTTGTGCCAGTACCTGGTCACTTACCTTCCAAACATTACAGAAACTCTCCAGCGAACCTTGCTGAACTAGCACTCCAGGAAGAAACCATATTGGGAGTAAGGTTGTTGGTGAGCCAAGTCTCTGCAATACCCTTTCTTACTGGAGTGCTAGTACTGCAAGGTTTGCGGGAGAGCTTCTGTAATGTTTGGAAGGTAAGTGACGAGGTACTGGCGGAATTGAAGCTGTGAGGAAGGGTCTTGAGTTGTGTTTGGGTAGCTGAGATGAAAATGCACTTGCCTTCAAAAACCAAACGTCCCGAGTTCGAGTCTCGTTCCGGCACACAGTTTTAATCTGCCAGGAAGTTTTTCAAGAAGTACTTCGTTTCTGCACGGGAACGGGAGATAAAATTCTTAATTATTACAGAGTACACCTGAAGAACATTTGTCAGTCTATAATCCAAGAAATGATCATACACATATAAGACGTCAAAGAAAATGAAGCTTTTTCATTCTAGGCTTATGAGACTGCTAACATTAGTGACAATGAACAAATGATTTTTGAAGCAAGATTTATCAGCTTTCATCAAGCTTTAACAGCTGGGTGCAAGATGTATTGCAGATACTATGCTGAAATTCACAGAAAAGGTTGAACTAGAAGCGAGTCAGCTTAGTAATTTAGAGTTTACTCAGAACTCCAAATTGGCTGGTAAGGGTAAGATTGCCAACAAAGCATGAGAGCCGGCCGAAGTGGCCGTGCGGTTCTAGGCGCTGCAGTCTGGAACGACGAGACCGCTACGGTCGCAGGTTCGAATCCTGCCTCGGGCATGGATGTGTGTGTTGTTCTTAGGTTAGTTAGGTTTAACTAGTTCTAAGTTCTAGGGGACTGATGACCTCAAATGTTGAGTCCCATAGTGCTCAGAGCCATTTGAACCAAAGCATGAGACGAAATCTGTACTTTCATGGTGCTTGCTATCAAGTAAACCTAGATATCAAATTTTATAACAAGGCAAAATAATATTTTTATAGAATTAAGGAACTAGAAAGACTGAAGAATAAAGGGCTGTATGAGTGGATTTGGTCAATTTTTAGTGCTCAAGGAACCCCTAAGTAGTCTGTTCCTGATTATATGACTGAACCAAAATGGAACTGAGAAGCCTTAGTGTCATATGTAGTAACATAAAGATAAAGCACAATATCACTTGCAGATATCTCTCGATCACACAGTCGTATCCAAAAACTGCCGAGATGGCGATGCAAGAAAAATATGTGTGACTTTCTAGAAATTGACATCGGAATCCTTAACTTCATCAAAACTACTTCATCGTTTAAAAACGCTTATGAAAGCTCCAGTTAGCTACTGCATAGTAACAGTTCTTCATTCTTTGCTTCAGCTTGCTGAATAAGGTGCTTAAATGAAAATTTAAAAGGAATTGTCGAAAAATCTTTCACAGTAATTTTAAATCATTCCAAAATCACGAAAACTGTGAGTAAAAGTGGTATATTTTTAAAGTAGAAAGCTCAGAAATCATGGATCACAAAATTTTTCAAATTTTGCAGCCAGTTTCACTGAAATACAGTGAAATTATAGGTTTTAGGGATTTTGTAAACAGTAATTTTTTTAATCATACATTTCTGAGTCTTGTATGGAGAAATTCTGAACAAAAAATTAAAATGTTAACAAACCATTCATTCTGAACAAGAATACAGTTTTTCAACCAGATGTATTAAAAACTGATTCCCCGAAGAAAACTATCAAGTCTGAGAGCAAACTAAGACAAAATCAGAGTTTTTTTAACAAGTTACATAGCTAAGACTGGCAACATAGATTTGGTTTACATTATAATTGTTCCACATTTTTGTGCTCTTCAGGTCTCCATGTCAGACATGTGCACTGGTAAGTAGTGACATAATAAGAGTATTATATGTTTAAATCATATAAATATTGAGTGACTGATATTCACATTTCTGTGGATAATATCCTTACATGAATTACAGATTTAAATTAATACAAGAGAACTATACAGCAATTATTGCTTGTAGTGCGAGCATAGTATTCAATACAGAAACAGACATGAACAAAGTTCAGTTAACTGCACTGTAACTTACAAAAATCAGAGTAAACATTCACAGACCAGATGTTCAATATCCTAATATTAATGGCAACGTAAAAACAGAGGTCACTATCCTGAAAGAACACGAATATAAATAACAGATGCAGCAATAATTTATGTTCACAGCATAAAAATTGGTTCTGATGAAGATCTTCCATGGTGCGAATTTCGATAGCCTCCCTTATAACGCTGTCCGAATATTTAGAGGTCTGAGCCAGGATCTTGGTACGCTCGTAAACCATCTCGTGTTTCTCGGACAAACACTGCTCTGCTACCACCGACTTATCTGGATATTTCAGTCGAGTGCACCTTTGATGTTCTGGGCAACGATCTTCGATGGCGCGTACTGTTTGTCCGATATAAGTCTTCCGACACTCACAGGGAACTTGGTATAAGCCGGCCTTCCTCAAACCGAGGTCATCTTTCACACTTCCCAATAATGCCCGTGTTTCACTGGGCGGGCAATTACGGTTTTAACTCTGTGTTTCTTTAATATACGGCGGGTTTTCCCCGATATTGCGCCATTGTACGGAATAAAGGTAGTGACTACCTCTTCTTCCGTGACTTCATCCGTCTCCACAGGCTGTGCTGTGGTGCTGGGATGGAGAGCGCGTCTAATATGCCAATCCGAGTACCCGTTTATTTGGGACACGGTTTTAGGTGTTCCTATTCCTGGGGCATATTCTCTTCCTCTGAGATGCTGCGCGCCCTGTGTACTGCTGTTTTTAGTACTCCATTCCTCTGAGAATGGTGGTGGCAGCTGTCTTCATGCGGGTACAGGTCAGTGTGCGTTTTCTTCCTGTGGTTAAGGGTACCATCAGCTCTTCTCTTGACCATGACGTCCAAGAATGGTAATCTTCCTTCTGCTTCGGTCTCCATAGTGAGTTTGATGTTTGGATTTATGGAGTTTAGGCATGTAAAGAAATCCAGGAGCCTGTCCCTACCATGGGGCCGGATGACGAACGTATCATCGACATAAAGGAAGAAACAAGTAGGTTTCCAAATGGATGACGCCAAGGCTTCCTCCTCGAAGTGCTCCATGTACAAATTCACGACCACCGCCGAGGGTGGGCTGCCCATTGCGACTCCATCCATTTGCTCATAGTATTCCCAGTTAAACAGAAAATACGTTGAGGTCAATACATGCCTAAAGAGTTCGGTGGTCTTCTCGTCGATTTTCTGCCCAATAAGCTCGACTGATTCTCGTAGATGCACCCTGGTGAATAGTGAAACCACGTCGAAGCTCACTAGGATATCAGTGTCTTTCAGTCTGAAGTTGTCGAGACGTTTCACGAAATCCACGGAATTACGGACATGGCGAGGGCATTTACCTACATAGGGGCTAAGTAATTCAGCCAGATACTTTGCCAGCAAGTACGTAGGTGCCATAATGTTGCTGACAATCGGGCGCATAGGTACCTCCTCTTTGTGGACCTTAGAGAGTCCATAGAGTCTTGATGGTACAGGTCCTTGAGGTGACAATTTCTTGGCGTCCCCCTCTGGTAGATCCGCGTCCTTAAGTAGAGCGCTGGTCTTGTTCTCCCCCCTTCTTCGTGAGGTCAGCGTTGATCTTACTATAGGAGTCGTCATCTAGCAGGCGCTGCATCTTCTCAATGTAGTGTCTACGAGAAAGAACAACAGTGGCATTGCCTTTGCAGCAACAATCTCAGAGCACTCTCTTAGGTCCCGAATGGCCGCCCTCTCTCTACTAGTAATGTTACTCTTCGTAGGTTTAGTTCTGGCAGAGCACGGCAGGTTTCCCGACGCACTTCTTCTGATGCTTCAGGTGGTAATCGCGCTGCAACCTGTTCCACTGCACTGACGATGTCTGCGACCGGCGTGAACCTAGTGGTGGGAGCAATGTTGAGTCCCTTCCGCAGAACCGAAACCGCCTCATGAGACAGCACCATGTCAGTGAGATTGATGATCGTCTTGCATGGTGCCTCCATCGATGGTTTATTCGAGAGACGTGAGAATACAGCGTTATAAGGGAGCCCATCTAAATTCGCACCAGGGAAGGTCTTGTCAACCGAGATTGCGGCTACAGTCTCAGCGAGGCTTGGAACCCGGCATTGAATGTAACTAAGAAGACTCCAAGAAGTACGAACTGGCGACCAGGGCGAACGTAGCAAGCATATCGACGCTACGACAGATTCCGACGCCCACGTCTTTGCGACCGCCGTCGCGTGGACGCGGACGGCGATGAGAGCGGTCCGCGGGGGGAGGGGATTTAAATCGACCGTCCGCCCTCAGGAGCTCAGTTCGTCAGCGTACCTGACGATGGCGACATATCTGATCGCCGACATATTGTGCCTGTTGGACACTATGAACCGACAGTATACCCGTGGACTTTTCGAGCAACAAATACCCCGGGAGAAACTGAAGAACCAAATCGTACAACCGTTCGCTCGACGAAAGACCGTACCCAAAGACTGGAAAACTGAATAGGCCATACCAACATCCAGATAGGTTGTGGGAGTAATCCACTGAGTCTTAGCCCCATATCATTAACATCGATGTGCTGCAGTATTTTTGGGACATATATTGTGTTCGAATATTATGAATTACCTCGAGGAAAATGGTCTATTGAGACACAGTCAACATGGATTTACAAAACATCGTTCATGTGAAACACAGCTAGTACTCTACTCACACGAAATGTTGAGTGATACTGACAAGGGATTTCAAACTGATTCCGTACTTAAGAATTTCCGGAAACCTTTCGACACTGTACCACACAAGCGGCTTGTAGTGAAATTGTGCACTCATGGAATATCGTGTCAGTTATGTGACTAGATTCGTAATTTCCTGTCAGATAGGTCATAGTTTGTGGTAACTAACAGAATGTCATCGAGTAAAACAGAAGTGATTTCTGGAAATCCCCAACAGGCCCTTTGCCGTTCCTTATCTATATAAACGATTTGGGAGACGATCTGATCAAACATCTTAAGTTGTTTGCAGATAATGCTGTCATTTACCGACTAATAAAGTCATCAGAAGACCAAACCAACTGCAAAACGATTTATAAAGCATCTGTATGGAACGAAAATTGGCAATTGGCCATAAACAACGAAACGTGTGAGGTCATCAACATGAACCCTTCGGTTACACAATAAATCTATCAAATCCCAAGGCCATAAATTCAGTTAAATACCTATGAATTGCAATTATGAATAACTTAAATTGGAAGGAACATATAGAAAATTTTGTGGGGAAGACTAACCAAAAACAGCGTTCTATTGGTAGAACACTTTGAGTAACAGATCTACTAAAGAGGCTATCTACACTACGCTTGTACTTAGCCTTTTGGAGTACTTCTGCATGGTTTGGGATGATTTCTAAGTAGGATTAATGGAGTAAATCTAGAATGTTCAAACAAGAGCAGCACGTTTTGTATTTTCTCGAAACAGAGGAGACGTCGTCAGATGACAAGGTTTCGGGTGGACATCGTTAGAACAAAGGCGTTTTTTGCTGCGGAGGAATCTCCTCACGAAATACCAAACACCTTCTTTCTCTTCCGAATTTTGATGACACCGATCTACATAGGGAGAAACGATCACCATGATAAAATAAGGGAAATCAGAGCTAGTACAGAAAGAAGGTGTTCGTTCTTTCTGCGCGCTATACGAGACTGGAATAACTGAGAATTGTGAAGACAGTTAAATGTGATTTGCAAAGTATCCATGTAGATGGAGATGTAGGAGAAGTTTATTAAAAAGTTACATGCAAATGAGGCAGTACCATGATTTCTTCCACAGTTATATATAGTATGAAGGCAGATTGAGTATCCCAGATCCTTACCTAATATTCCTAGTAGATGAGTGCCCACAATTAACTATTTCGTATGAATTTATATAATTGCTGTCAGATTCTAAAAGCAGATTGAGGCACACTTTGTAAACTTCGTTCGTGATTTGATTACACTGTGTTATTAATTAGAAGTTATTAATAAGAAGTCGCAAAATAACCCAAAATCGGTCTCTATTTTCTAATATTGCACATATACAAACAATTAGCTTTAAAGTTCAAAGGTGGTCATTATCTTAATGTCTAACCCAGATTCAGCAAGGTATGACATAATGGAAAGCATTTAAGGGAAGCAGCAAGGTCCATTTTAACTTTTGTCATCCTTTGTCTTTAATCAGAGTAGGTGAGTGTTCTGTTGTTGAGTGGCTATGGGGCCCAGCAGCTGTATGAGTTATATACCTCAATTTTTTTTCAGACCTGGAACACCTGTTTTGAACCTGATTTATACACTTACCGTTTTTTAAGAACTTTGTGAACATTAATACTTTATCCTTTCATAGGAATTCGAATAATTTTGTTCGTCTGAATTACAGATTTCAACATGTCACTGGATATCGATTTCTATAATTGATTTTGTTCTACTATACAACTTCAACATTGTTCAAGAAACTTTTTGCAGCTGTGAATTATAATTATTGCTGTAGTTGTTATTTATATTCATGTTCATTCAGGATAATGAACTTTATTTTTACATTGGAACTTATATTTCGATTTTGAACATTTGGTCTGTGAATCTTTGCTCTGACTTTCGTAAATTACTGTGCAGTTAACTGAACTTAGTCCATATCTATTTTTGTGTCCAATGCTATGCTCACACTACATTCTATTATTGTTGTATAATTGTTTTATATTCATTTAAATCTGCAATTCATGTGAGAATATCATCCACAGGAATGTGAATATCAGTCATTCAGTAGTCATTTGATTTCAGCATATAACATTCATTTTGTTACTACTACTATGAAATTAATCTAACCATGTTACTTATTTACATACACTCCTGGAAATTGAAATAAGAACACCGCGAATTCATTGTCCCAGGAAGGGGAAACTTTATTGACACATTCCTGGGGTCAGATACATCACATGATCACACTGACAGAACCACAGGCACATAGACACAGGCAACAGAGTATGCACAATGTCGGCACTAGTACAGTGTATATCCACCTTTCGCAGCAATGCAGGCTGCTATTCTCCCATGGAGACGATCGTAGAGATGCTGGATGTAGTCCTGTGGAACGGCTTGCCATGCCATTTCCACCTGGCGCCTCAGTTGGACCAGCGTTCGTGCTGGACGTGCAGACCGCGTGAGACGACGCTTCATCCAGTCCCAAACATGTTCAATGGGGGACAGATCCGGAGATCTTGCTGGCCAGGGTAGTTGACTTACACCTTCTAGAGCACGTTGGGTGGCACGGGATACATGCGGACGTGCATTGTCCTGTTGGAACAGCAAATTCCCTTGCCGGTCTAGGAATGGTAGAACGATGGGTTCGATGACGGTTTGAATGTACCGTGCACTATTCAGTGTCCCCTCGACGATCACCAGTGGTGTACGGCCAGTGTAGGAGATCGCTCCCCACACCATGATGCCGGGTGTTGGCCCTGTGTGCCTCGGTCGTATGCAGTCCTGATTGTGGCGCTGACCTGCAAGGCGCCAAACACGCATACGACCATCATTGGCACCAAGGCAGAAGCGACTCTCATCGCTGAAGACGACACGTCTCCATTCGTCCCTCCATTCACGCCTGTCGCGACACCACTGGAGGCGGGCTGCACGATGTTGGGGCGTGAGCGGAAGACGGCCTAACGGTGTGCGCGACCGTAGCCCAGCTTCATGGAGACGGTTGCGAATGGTCCTCGCCGATACCCCAGGAGCAACAGTGTCCCTAATTTGCTGGAAAGTGGCGGTGCGGTCCCCTACGGCACTGCGTAGTATCCTACGGTCTTGGCGTGCATCCGTGCGTCGCTGCGGTCCGGTCCCAGGTCGACGGGCACGTGCACCTTCCGCCGACCACTGGCGACAACATCGATGTACTGTGGAGACCTCACGCCCCACGTGTTGAGCAATTCGGCGGTACGTCCACCCGGCCTCCCGCATGCCCACTATACGCCCTCGCTCAAAGTCCGTCAACTGCACATACGGTTCACGTCCACGCTGTCGCGGCATGCTACCAGTGTTAAAGACTGCGATGGAGCTCCGTATGCCACGGCAAACTGGCTGACACTGACGGCGGCGGTGCACAAATGCTGCGCAGCTAGCGCCATTCGACGGCCAACACCGCGGTTCCTGGTGTGTCCGCTGTGCCGTGCGTGTGATCATTGCTTGTACAGCCCTCTCGCAGTGTCCGGAGCAAGTATGGTGGGTCTGACACACCGGTGTCAATGTGTTCTTTTTTCCATTTCCAGGAGTGTATATACATTATTTATTTCTTAAGTGTTTGTATAGAAGGGTGATATATACGATTTAAATCAGTGGTAGTAATAAGTTATACAATGCCCACAGTGATGGTGGCCTATAAAATGCACAATATTTGATCAGAATTTATACCATGTACTCGCACTGACTGGCCCAACCACATGTTATTGCGCATATGCAAACAATTTGCTTTAGATTTCAAAGGTGGTCTGAATAGGTACCTGTAATATCTTCAGTTTAAAGAAATAACACGACTTAGAATCAGCCTGTGACTTCATATATTCATTACAGGTGTGACAAACATAATACTCAATTTTCCATTGTGCTTGATTCTAGCTGCTCACCAATTCAAGTCCAGTCTTCAGCAAAAATAATCTGAACTGAAAGAAGCTCACCTAACAGAGTACTGAGACACATGGCTACAGCTGCACCAATATTGGTAGCTTTTTGAGAATCCACTTATATTTGTTTTACTTGCAAGTTATGTAATTAAATGTTTAAATAACTTCACATCAAATTACTCTTTAAATAAGTTGTCGCAGGAGAAATGGTCAGTATTCAGAGATATGAAAGAAATGATAGTTTGACGCAAAAAATTAATACCTTGAGAGCTAAAACCAACTCATACTGTGAAACACGCCTCTTATGGTAAACAAGTTATTATAGCTCATGAAGTATGCATCTAAGATCCCAACTTAGTATTTTTCTTGTTTTGATCGATACCACTTCCTCCCAAAATAAGGAAAGTGAAGAGCTTGCCATAGAAGAGATTTGTTAGACGATATCGAAGATGAAGAAGTACTCAGAGTACTTAAGATATTTATCTTAGAACACATGTTTACTAGAAACTTCTGCTTCTAAAAATAGTTACAGGCATACCCATTAATTTTGACCTTTGCTGCTGGGTCACTCTGTGTATTACTTATAATTTTAATTTGTAAGTAGGCTGTTTAGGTTTTCTTATTGGCAACGTTACGTAGCGCTCTGTATGAAAATCACTGGCTGTGCTGTGTGCAGTCTGTGGATAGTTTGCATTGTTGTCCGCCATTGTAGTGTTGGGCAGCTGGATGTGAACAGCACGTAGCGACTATTAAGGTAAATACATTGTTTGTTCTCTATCAAAATCTTTCATTTGCTTACTACGCCTATCAGTAGTTAGTGCCTTGAGTAGTTTGAATCTTTTATTTAGCTGGAAGTAGTGGCGCTCGCTGTATTGCAGTTGTTCGAGTAACCAAGATTTTTGTGAGGTAAGTGCTTTGTCAAACGTATAGGTTAATGTTAGTCAGGGCCACTCTTTTGTTGGGATTTTTGAAAGTCAGATTGCGTAGCGCTAAAAATATTGTGTGTCAGTTTAAGCACAGTCGTATATAATTGTACAAAGGGGACGTTTCATATGTCGACCTTTAGCCGAGGATACCTCACTGGAATCTTCTGATTTTTTTCTTGTAGTTTGTGTAATTAGTGTAGCTATTGTTTATTGCTAGCGCGTAATTGTAGAGAGAATATCCTTTGTAGTTGAAGTCTTTCATTGTTGTACAGTAAAACAGTCGTGGCATGCATGTAGATTAGCACCAAGTATTTCGCAGCTGCGCTTGCAATTAACTACATATTATTTTCAGTGCTATGTTAATTTGTTCTCTTATTTTTGCTCTTCAAATTGTGCTTTTCTGTGTTATCGTGTGAAATATTGTCACAATAATGGCGTGTGAAAAACGTAACACTAGGGTTCAAAGTAAACTGAGAAATAATAGTGACGATGAGTGTAGCTTATCAGCACCACTGTGTAGTGAATTAACAGACATTCGAAGTAGTAATTTGGTAATTGTGCATAGGGAAATGGAGCGGGCGTAACATAATGTTGTAGACAGTTAAACAGGTAGTGAACGAGGAAGCTTTATCGATCGATCGGTCGGCAACAGCTCGCCTCAGGAATCAGAAATGACAGAACACAATATTGCAAATACTGTAGACTTAGGTTTTGGGTCCTCACCGTTTTCTCAAATGAGTCAAGACACATTTTCTGCTTGTCAAAATGTGAATGTTGCCGGTGAAAATGCACTGCCAAAAAGCATAGAGAAACGGATTCCAGACACTAATACATTATTATTGCAATTAAAGCAACAAATGGAACAAAATCAGAGACAAATGGGACAAAGGGTTCAAAAGTTAGACATAATGGAACAACACCAGAGACAAACACAGCAACAGTTAGACACAATGGAACAAAATCTTCAAAAGTTAGACACAGTGGAACAAAATCTTAAAAAGTTAGACACAATGGAACAAAATCTTCAAAAGTTACACACCTCACTTGAGCAAACATGTGACGATTTAACTACTGAGTTACATAACATCGAATCGAAATGTCAAAAAGTCTGTAATGACGTAAAAACACAAATTTGTGAGCATTTCCAACCTATTTATTCGCGTCATGAAAATGCATTACAGAATCACGAAACAGCCATAAAAGAACTGCAAACTATTGTTCATGAAAATCACGACACCTTGCAAGCTAAAATTGACTCAGTTGCATCTACCGATTCGGTTACGCAACTTGCAAAAACTCAAGAAAACTTAAAGGACACAGTAGATACGATTTCAACACAAATGGACACTCTGAAACTTGGTTCAGAAAAACACACTGAGGAAATAAGTACACAATCGGAGAAAGTAGCCGAACTTTCGGATCAGTTCACTAACTTATCTGCAAAGTTAGATGATGATCTGAATGACACAAGACCTGTAGCCATCACTGACACAGAAGAGTATAAACAAATTAAGAAATTCGAACAAAATCTAAATCAAATTAATACGCAATACATAAGATAAAACCGGGAAGTAGAAGATCAGTTGGCACAAGTAATACAATAATTTCATATTTCAGAGGACACTCGCGCTCCAACACGGGAAGAGGAACTTAGAAATACGGAAAAGCCACAAAATAATAACACAGGGCATTTCGGAAATTATGAAAGAAATTGGCAAGGTGCTCCGAATTTTGAGATGGAACCGCCGAAACGACGTAACAATGACCGACATGCGACTCGCCGACATGATGATTTTGACTATAAGCTGTTCATTACTACATGTAAATTCAAAACGTTTAAGAATTCTGCCAACGACATTATCCAAAAGCGTGGCTACATCAATTCTCTCATTGTTTTCCTCCCAACTGGTCATTGGAGCACAGGTTAGAATTTATGTGTGGCTACTTGGAGAATGAACCAGCTGTTAGAATGCGATCGGTCATTCACGATTGTCACAGTGAAGGAGATTTTTATCATGCCTTCCTCTCATCATATTGGTCTCAAGCTACACAAGACCGAGTAAAACATAGCATCATAATGATGAAACATTTCGAACAATCTGAATTTTCCAGTCTTGTGAAATATTTTGAAGACATCTTGCACAAGAATCAGTACCTGTCAAACCCATACAGCCCCTCCGAACTCATCTGCATTTGCTTAATCAAACTGCCTGAACATTTACGACATATTATTTTAGCAGGACGTTGCAAAGACGACATTGAAGCTTTTCAAGGGCTCTTACAAGAACTGGAAATTGACACTGACAATCGCGGAACACGAAAACAGGAGCACAACAACTACAGATCAAATCCGTCACAATTCCGCGATGACAGAAATAATAACTGGATGCGACAAGGCTATTCTCACAACACAAATCGTGACCAAAACTGACACCACCCGTATGACAAATGTTGGCAGAGTAGTAATAATTACAGGGAAAGTTCACCTCTCTGCGGTAATGACTATCATAGAGACAATCAGTGAAACAGACAATATGGGAACCAAAACAATTATTACTACGGGAGACAGAATAACTTTAGACGCAACGGTCCAGCACGCAGTTACGATTCAGGGAGATATTCTCCACCACTTAACCGACAAGAAAGAAACTACAGGAACTACCGACATGACGACAGACGATATGATCGTAACGACAGACCTGAACTGCATCAGAACTGGCGTGATTTAAAGAAGGCTGGGCCCTCTCGTCAAGGCGAATTTGTAGAAGTTAGGTCTCCTAATCCCAGTAACGATGCGCGTCAACAAAGAAACAGATAATGACTCGCACCACAAGCAGCCACATGCGCCTGCTGGCTCAGGGAAAAATAACTTTGACGCTAACCTTGAGAAAAATTCCATTATTCTTTACCGACGTATACCACATGATAATTGCGTTGAAGTTGAAACTCTGCATACTAGGAAGAGTAAAGGTTTACACCACATTTCACATGTAAAACCGTTTATTGAAAGATAATCTGGTTTTTAACTTAGTCTTTGCCATAAAACTTTTCACTTCACGCTACTAGTACAATTTGTCACACTGAGAAACTGTTAACATGCAACAATGTATTAAAGTTAACTATCCAGTGAAGAACCTAGGGAACTTAGACAAGTAATTACGAATGCATTGTTATAGTGAACAGGAGGAGGAGGAGGAGGATATTAGTGTTTAACATCCCGTTGACAACGATGTCATTAGAGACGGAGCGCAAGCTCGGATGAGGGAAGGATGGGGAAGGAAATCGGCCGTGCCCTTTCAAATGAACCATCCCAGCATTTGCCTGAAGCGATTTAGGGGAAATCACGGAAAACCTAAATCAGGATGGCCGGAGACGGGATTGAACCGTCGTCCTCCCGAATGCGAGTCCAGTGTGCTAACCACTGCGCCACCTCGCTCGATAGTGAACAGACGACACAGTGTTGTTATTTGTACATTCTTCCTTGTTAGTTGCACAATTACGTAACGAATATACAGCTTACATACTTAGAACGTATACTGCTAATGAGATTTTAATTCAACATTTTGGTTTAGTTGAAAAGACATTCTTTATTTCAAGTGCTTTCTGTGAGATTAAAGATGACTTAGTATTTGGTTTCTTTGACAGCTACACGATTATATCACGACGCTACTAATGAGTGACAATTTACAATGTTGCTTTTGAAGTGTTTCTGTTTTATATCTGCATAGTTTTTCTGTATTATTCTGGGAAGTAAAACATGTTTTAGTAGTAACTTTTGTGGTATAGCTACAAAGAGACAGCCTTTTCTGTAGCACAACAATACGTTACAGTAAAGTACTTTGTTCATCACGGCAATAAGCGTAATAAGTAGGATATCTATACGCAAAGCATTTCACTTTTGTTTATCATGAGGTAAGTACATTGACTTCCACAGAACTTTGCTTAAGGACGACGATAATTACGACACTTTTCACATTTTTACCTTAAGTAATGATAGAGATTATGTTACAACAAGACGCACAATTTAGCGCTACAGGAGACGCATTTGAGTGATTAATTTTGTACTTAAAACATTTATTTTTAAAGATACACTCCTGGAAACTGAAATAAGAACACCGTGAATTCATTGTCCCAGGAAGGGGAAACTTTATTGACACATTCCTGGGGTCAGATACATCACATGATCACACTGACAGAACCACAGGCACGTAGACACAGGCAACAGAGCATGCACAATGTCGGCACTAGTACAGTGTATATCCACCTTTCGCAGCAATGCAGGCTGCTGTTCTAACATGGAGACGATCGTAGAGATGCTGGATGTAGTCCTGTGGAACGGCTTGCCATGCCATTTCCACCTGGCGCCTCAGTTGGACCAGCGTTCGTGCTGGACGTGCAGACCGCGTGAGACGACGCTTCATCCAGTCCCAAACATGCTCAATGGGGGACAGATCCGGAGAACTTGCTGGCCAGGGTAATTGACTTACACCTTCTAGAGCACGTTGGGTGGCACAGGATACATGCGGACGTGCATTGTCCTGTTGTAACAGCAAGTTCCCTTGCCGGTCTAGGAATGGTAGAACGATGGGTTCGATGACGGTTTGGATGTATCGTGCACTATTCAGTGTCCCCTCGACGATCACCAGTGGTGTACGGCCAGTGTAGGAGATCGCTCCCCACACCATGATGCCGGGTGTTGGCCCTGTGTGCCTCGGTCGTATGCGGTCCTGATTGTGGCGCTCACCTGCAAGGCGCCAAACACGCATACGACCATCATTGGCACCAAGGCAGAAGCGACTCTCATCGCTGAAGACGACACGTCTCCATTCGTCCCTCCATTCACGCCTGTCGCGACACCACTGGAGGCGGGCTGCACGATGTTGGAGCGTGAGCGGAAGACGGCCTAACGGTGTGCGGGACCGTAGCCCAGCTTCATGGAGACGGTTGCGAATGGTCCTCGCCGATACCCCAGGAGCAACAGTGTCCCTAATTTGCTGGGAAGTGGCGGTGCGGTCCCCTACGACACTGCGTAGGATCCTACGGTCTTGGCGTGCATCCGTGCGTCGCTGCGGTCCGGTCCCAGGTCGACGGGCACGTGCACCTTCCGCCGACCACTGGCGACAACATCGATGTACTGTGGAGACCTCACGCCCCACGTGTTGAGCAATTCGGCGGTACGTCCACCCGGCCTCCCGCATGCCCACTATACGCCCTCAGTCAAAGTCCGTCAACTGCACATACGGTTCACGTCCACGCTGTCGCGGCATGCTACCAGTGTTAAAGACTGCGATGGAGCTCCGTATGCCACGGCAAACTGGCTGACACTGACGGCGGCGGTGCACAAATGCTGCGCAGCTAGCGCCATTCGACGGCCAACACCGCGGTTCCTGGTGTGTCCGCTGTGCCGTGCGTGTGATCATTGCTTGTACAGCCCTCTCGCAGTGTCCGGAGCAAGTATGGTGGGTCTGACACACCGGTGTCAATGTGTTCTTTTTTCCATTTCCAGGAGTGTATTTGAAGTACAATGATACAAAGGTTTTCCGTGATACATTTCATTCCATTGATGTTATCTGTAACACCTGAGGGTATAATTACATTAATCCTCACGGGGGTACACGCTTACTTTGTGTACCATGTGTTTGGCAAGCACAACTAGCCCTAGCTAATATGGTATTTGCTTATACAACTTCACACTTCGGTACCATATTTCTCTATCACATAAATTACACAGCTATCTAATCATTTAACTGAGAGACAAACATTTTTTTTACTACATCAGTGACACATGTTTACGCAATTACACAGCTGGATAACTTCACACTCATGAAATTGTATTTTCTTTGTACTTTGTGAACTGTTCATATTTTTTCGGAACCATTGTGATACTATGAGACCTTTGAATGTTGTATTTGGTATGGGATAATGATTTTAAAGTACATTTGAGGTAAATGACACTATTGAAATGAGCAGAGAATTTTTTAGGTTTTGACATTATTGCAGAGCGCTTCGACGATTTTGAGATTTGACTGAGGTGTTATGTTGTTATTTTTACGACGACGATGTGTATTATGCTGTTGAGGTATGTTTATGATCAATAAGCTAATGCCATATGAGGAATTTGATTATGCTATGTATTTATTATGACGAAATAAGGAAGTGTCGTCGCAAGATTGACGTGTCGACGAATATATATATGTGTAATAAGGTAAGGAGTAATGAGTAATGGTTAGGGACTCTGACTTGTGAAAAAGGAAGTTGGAAATCAAGAATCGTACTTTAAGGGTTATGAAATGCGTGTAAATGCGTGAATGTATCACAATGCAGGCGAAAATTTTTTGTACACTGTTACATTCATAGGATTCTGTTTCTACACATTTGCAACGCAAATTCTCGACCTGTGAAATTTTTTATATGAGACTGTCACTGTAATGCAAACTGTTGTTGTTGTTGTTGTGGTCTTCAGTCCTGAGACTGGTTTGATGCAGCTCTCCATGCTACTCTATCCTGTGCAAGCTTCTTCATCTCCCAGTATCTACTGCAACCTACATCCTTCTGAATCTGCTTAGTGTATTCATCTCTTGGTCTCCCTCTACGATTTTTACCCTCCACACTGCCCTCCAATGCTAAATTTGTGTTCCCTTGATGCCTCAAAACATGTCCTACCAACCGATCCCTTTTTCTAGTAAAGTTGTGCCACAAACTTCTCTTCTCCCCAATCCTATTCAATACCTCCTCATTAGTTACGTGATCTACCCACCTTATCTTCAGCATTCTGCTGTAGCACCACATTTCGAAAGCTTCTATTCTCTTCTTGTCCGAACTAGTTATCGTCCATGTTTCACTTCCATACATGGCTACACTCCATGCAAATACTTTCAGAAATGATTTCCTGACACTTAAATCTATACTCGATGTTATCAAATTCCTCTTCTTCAGAAACGCTTTCCTTGCCATTGCCAGTCTACATTTTATATCCTCTCTACTTCGACCATCATCGGTTATTTTACTCCCTAAATAGCAAAACTCCTTTACTACTTTAAGTGTCTCATTTCCTAATCTAATTCCCTCAGCATCACCCGAATTCATTTGACTACATTCCATTATCCTCGTTTTGCTTTTGTTAATGTTCATCTTATATCCTCCTTTCAAGACACTGTCCATTCCGTTCAACTGCTCTTCCAAGTCCTTTGCTGTCTCTGACAGAATTACAATGTCTTCGGCGAACCTCAAAGTTTTTACTTCGTCTCCATGAATTTTAATACCTACTCCGAATTTTTCTTTTGTTTCCGTTACTGCTTGCTCAATATACAGAATGAATAACATCGGGGAGAGGCTACAACCCTGTCTTACTCCTTTCCCAACCACTGCTTCCCTTTCATGCCCCTCGATTCTTATAACTGTCATCTGGTTTCTGTACAAACTGTAAATAGCCTTTCGCTCCCTGTATTTTACCCCTGCCACCTTCAGAATTTGAAAGAGAGTATTCCAGTTAACATTGTCAAAAGCTTTCTCTAAGTCTACAAATGCTAGAAACGTAGGTTTGCCTTTTCTTAATCTTTCTTCTAAGGTAAGTCGTAAGGTCAGTAATACCTCACGTGTTCCAACATTTCTACGGAATCCAAACTGATCTTCCCCGAGGTCGGCTTCTACCAGTTTTTCCATTCGTCTGTAAAGAATTCGCGTTAGTATTTTGCAGCTGTAACATATTAAACTGATAGTTCAGTAATTTTCACATCTGTCAACACCTGCTTTCTTTGGGATTGGAATTATTATATTCTTCTTGAAGTCTGAGGGTATTTCGCCTGTCTCATACATCGTGCTCACCAGATGGTAGACTTTTGTCAGGACTGGCTCTCCCGACGCCATCAGTAGTTCAAATGGAATGTTGTCTACTCCCGGAGCCTTGTTTCGACTCAGGTCTTTCAGTGCTCTGTCAAACTCTTCACTCAGTATCTTATCTCCCATTTCGTCTTCATCTACATCCTCTTCCATTTCCATAATATTGTCCTCAAGTACATCGCCCTTGTATAAACCCTCTATATACTCCTTCCACCTTTCTGCCTTCCCTTCTTTGCTTAGAACTGGGTTGCCATCTGAGCTCTTGATATTCATACAAGTGGTTCTCTTCTCTCCATAGGTCTCTTTAATTTTCCTGTAGGCAGTATCTATCTTACCACTACTGAGATAAGCCTCTACATCCTTACATTTGTCCTCTAGCCATCCCTGCTTAGCCATTTTGCACTTCCTGTCGATATCATTTTTGAGACGTTTGTATTCCTTTTTGCCTGCTTCATTTACTGCATTTTTATATTTTCTCCTTTCATCAATTAAATTCAATATTTCTTCTGTTACCAAAGGATTTCTATTAGCCCTCGTCTTTTTACCTACTTGATCCTCTGCTGCCTTCACTACTTCATCCCTCAGAGCTACCCATTCTTCTTCTACAGTATTTCTTTCCCCCATTCCTGTCAATTGTTCCCTTATGCTCTCCATGAAACTCTCTACAACCTCTGTTTCTTTCAGTTTATCCAGGTCCCATCTCCTTAAATTCCCACCTTTTTGCAGTTTCTTCAGTTTCAATCTGCAGTTCATAACCAATAGATTGTGGTCAGAATCCACATCTGCCCCAGGAAATGTCTTACAATTTAAAACCTGGTTCCTAAATCTCTGTCTTACCATTATATAATCTGATGCCTTTTAGTATCTCCAGGATTCTTCCAGGTATACAACCTTCTTTTATGATTCTTGAACCAAGTGTTGACTATGATTAATTTATGCTCTGTGCAAAATTCTACAAGGCGGCTTCCTCTTTCATTCCTTCCCCCCAATCCATATTCACCTACTATGTTTCCTTTTCTCCCTTTTCCTACTGACAAATTCCAGTCACCCATGACTGTTAAATTTTCGTCTCCCTTCACTACCTGAATAATTTCTTTTGTCTCGTCATACATTTCATCTATTTCTTCATCATCTGCAGAGGTAGTTGGCATATAAACTTGTACTACTGTAGTAGGCATGGGCTTTGTGTCTATCTTGGCCACAATAATGCGTTCACTATGCTGTTTGTAGTAGCTAACCCGCACTCCTATTTTTTTATTCATTATTAAACCTACTCCTGCATTACCCCTATTTGATTTTGTATTTATAACCCTGTAATCACCTGACCACAAGTCTTGTTCCTCCTGCCACCGAACTTCACTAATTCCCACTATATCTAACTTTAACCGATCCATTTCCCTTTTTAAATTTTCTAACCTACCTGCCCGATTAAGGGGTCTGGCATTCCACGCTCCGATCTATAGAACGCCAGTTTTCTTTCTCCTGATAACGACGTCCTCCTGAGTAGTCCCCGCCCGGAGATCCGAATGGGGGACTATTTTACCTCCGGAATATTTTACCCAAGAGGACGCCATCATCATTTAATCATACAGTAGAGCTGCATGAAAAATTACGGCTGTAGTTTCCCCCTGCTTTCAGCCGTTCGCAGTACCAGCACAGCAAGGCAGTTTTGGTTAATGTTACAAGGCCAGATCAGTCAATCATCCAGACTGTTGCCCCTGCAACTACTGAAAAGGCTGCTGCCCCTCTTCAGGAACCACATGTTTGTCTGGCCTCTCAACAGATACCCATCCATTGTGGTTGCACCTACGGTACAGCCATCTGTATCGCTGAGGCACGCAAGCCTCCCCACCAAAGGCAAGGTCCATGGTTCATGGGGGGGAAGGCAAACTGGTGTCGTAAATATTACAGTAAGAAAGTTAAGTGACCATCTTCACGTAATGAGTCGTGGGCACCCAGCTGTACGACAGTCGCCTGGAAAAAAAGCCATTAGTGTGTGCCTTTCAGAGGCACAGGTGGAGAAAAAAAAGATGCCATTATCCTCGCTATTGACATTCCTTTGTTGAAAGCAACGCAAATACGACACGCTCAAACTTGAAAACATATGATTATACAGTGGAGCTCTTAATTTATGATATTTACTAAAATGCCTAATGAAACGATGAGAAACATTTCACAGCTATTGTCTTGTTAGTTGAGAGAATTTTTTTTGCCTTTGGAGACGCCATTTGCCTAGTGAGTGACGTTTCATATGTTGCTTTATATATATATTTGCTCATTTTGTTTAATATCTAGTTTCTACCTGCACTGCAGCATTGGTTAAAATAAAATTTAATAGATGTACTCATATAGTTATTTTAAGCCTACAGATCCAGTCAATTATAAGTTTATGATCTACTTCCAAGAAAACGAGGGCACATAAATAGACATTTCCTTTCACAGGAATTGCATAAATAATTTTTTTATGATATGGTAACTTAACTGCTAGCGTACGTTTTTGTGATGCATCACTCTAGTGTTAAGATCTGACATAGGTATTAAAAATGGCCATTTTTACTGTAATATTTTTTGTGCTTGAGCTATGTCATGTTTAGATATAAGTTATTGCATTTGCTGCTGCTGTTTGCCAGGCATAGTGTTACTGAATTTGACTTTGTATTACTCTGTTAAGCCAGTTTTACTACAGATTTATTTTTCTTGTTTGCTGCACAGTGCCTTATATTAGTTGTAATATTGCAATTGCTTTGCCAATTTGAATTTTTTGTCATTGATGTTCGTGTTAATTGTTTTGTGCTGCTGCATTGCCTCGTCCCTTAGTTTAGCATCTGAGCTCAGTAGATTTAAGTTAGCTTAAGAGGGGGTAGACTATATAAGAAACTAACTATGATGGATTGGAAGAAATGCAGTGAGAAGCTATAAGAAAATGGTTTGGCCAAAACAGTATTTTGGAAGAGGATATTAACCAAAAAAGTAGGGTTTATGGACAACAGGTTTACGTAGGATTTTCTTGGAAATAAATGATGAAGTAAGATAATGGAAAATAAATAATGAGGTAAGAAATATGTGAATATATAAATACAGAAAACATGCTTGAATAGGATTTTTTTGGTGGAAACAAATGTAGAAATAAGACGAAAGATCTATGGAATGAAGTTTTGGGTTGGACTGCAGTACCAAATGTTACACTGAAAACGAACCCTGTCCTTTCCTTTTGTGTTATCCCACTATGTGTTTGTGTACCCTTGTGTATTTGTTTTCTTTCTGTCTCTGGGTAGTTTCATAGAATTTTTTCTTCTTCTAATACTGAGCTACATTCACTATGATGAGGAATACTGTTATCCTCAAATATAATTGGCATTAATAATATGTTATTTACCTTGTAAATATGCTTAGACATAATTTATTCTGTTTTGTTTTAATGCTTATGTGTAAAGTTGATGTTCTTTTATGTATTTGCTTATTTCATAATTGCTGTAACACTGATGTTTATGTTTATTTCTATTATTTTGTAAAGCCTGTATTACTACAAATGTTATGTGTATTATTATGTTTTAATAATGTATTTTGTACCTTTGTTATTGTATTCTCATGTTATAAAATTGTAATTGACACCAATTCATCAAATTAAGTAACTTGTAAGTTACATTTCACTGCACACGTTTCTGTTGGTCATAGTATATGGACAATATGTGAGAAGCAGGGACTGTTAGTGTTTGCACGTGTGTTGATAATTCAGCAAGAGACTGGACAATTCCTTTTTCTAAGGACAATTCCAAAAACTTTGTTGTGAGGTAACGTTATGTAGTGCTCTGTATGAAAATCACTGGCTGTGCTGTGTGCAGTCTGTGGCTAGTTTGCATTGTCGTCTGCCATTGTAGTGTTGGGCAGCGGCAGCTGGATGTTAACAGCACGTAGCATTGCACAGTTGGAGGTGAGCCACCAGCAGTGGTGGATGTGGGGAGAGAAATGGCGGAGCTTTGAAATTTGTTAGACTGGATGGCATGAACTGCTATATATATTATGAATATTAAGGTAAATACATTGTTTGTTCCCTCAAATTCTTTCATTTGCTAATTATGCCTATCAGTAGTTAGTGCCTTCAGTAGTTTGAACCTTTTACTTAGCTGGCAGTGGTGGCGCCCGCTGTATTGCAGTAGTTCGAGTAGCGAAGATTTTTGTGAGGTAAGTGATTTGTGAAAGGTATAGGTTAATGTTAGTCAGGGCCATTCTTTTGTAGGGATTTCTGAAAGTCAGATTGCGTTGCGCTAAAAAATATTGTGTGTCAGTTTAAGCTCAGTCGTGTACAATTTATCAAAGGGGACTTTCATATGACTATTAAGGTAAATACATTGTTTGTCCTCTATCAAAATCTTTCATTTGCTAACTACGCCTATCAGTAGTTAGTGCTTTCAGTAGTTTCAAACTTTTATTTAGCTGGCAGTAGTGGCGCTCGCTGTATTACAGTTGTTCGAGTAACGAAGAATTTTGTGAGGTAAGTGATTTGTGAAACGTATAGGTTAATATTAGTCAGGGCCATTCTTTTGTAGGGATTTTTGAAAGTCAGATTGCGTTGCGCAAAAATATTGTGTATCAGTTTAAGCACAGTCGCATATAATTTTTCAAAGGGGACATTGCCCAAAACAATTTGTAAAATTTTTTGTGGGGTGCATGGGGGCTATGTAAGTAGGCTGTTTAGGTTTTCTTATTGGCAACCTTACGTAGCGCTCTGTATGAAAATCACTGGCTGTGCTGTGTGCAGTCTGTGGCTAGTTTACATTGTTGTCTGCCATTGTAGTGTTGGGCAGCTGGATGTGAACAGTGCATAGCGTTGTGCAGTTGGAGGCGAGCCGCAGCAGTGGTGGATGTGGGGAAGTGAGATGGTGGATATTTGAGAATGAATAATCTGGAGGTGTGTCCATCAGAAACAGTACATTTGTAAGAATGGATGTCATGAACTGCTATATATATTATGACTATTAAGGTAAATACATTGTTTGTTCTCTATCAAAATCTTTCATTTGCTAACTACACCTATCAGTAATTAGTGCCTTCAGTAGTTTGAATCTTTTATTTAGCTGGCAGCTGTGGCGCTAGCTGTATTGCAGTGGTTCGAGTAACCAAGATTTTTGTAAGGTAAGTGATTTGTGAAACGTATAGGTTAGTGATAGTCAGGGCCATTATTTTGTAGGGATTTTTGAAAGTCCGATTGCATTGTGCTAAAAATATTGTGTGTCAGTTTAAGCACAGTCGTATATAATTTTTCAAAGGGGACGTTTCATAAATTTAACTTATAAATTTTGAGTAACATCCCTTCTTTCAGTGAATAATCTTGTGTCACTACCTCCCACATCACTGTATTTATCAATTTTCTTACTTGTAAAAAAAGGCTTTAACATTCACCCTTCAGTATGTTTGCATTGTTTCGCTAATGATAATTGTTACAAACTGATCTCCTATCAGAAAACAACACGAGTTATAACTCATTAACAAATACATTGTTTCTCATATGCTTACTATTAATCAACACTTTGAGAATAATGAGTATAATATTACAGAGGCATCATCACATTTGAAAAAGAGCTTTCCAAAACATCTAGTACAAACGGTAACTCATGAATATGGGACATAGATGAGCATTGTGAGCTTTATTAGTTGTTTGTATTACATACACCATGACTACACAAAGTTGTAAATTTAATTACACTCATAATTCATAATTCTACACATAACTAATTATGAGTGAAAGTCTTTTTTAAAAAATAAAGAGATGAAAAAGTGAATAAATGATGTGAAATAGTAGATGCTGGTAAAACTGAATCAGCATGAGTCTTTAGGTGTCCCAATAAACCTATCTGTGGCTGTGTTCCCAGCAAAATTTAATTGTTAGATTTAGCATTGTATAAATAAATAAATAAGATATAACATTTTTAAAAACCTTAGATGCTGTTTTTGTTGTCCTTTCCTGATTCTATTTCCATTCCTTACAAATTCTTCCCCATTCAGTATTTATCAACCAGAACTTAAATTACTTTTATGAACCCCTTTCCATTTAGAGACATTTCCTCATGCAGCGAATGAGGAAATCTCATAGATTTTAAAATCTGAATACAGGTATTGTTACATACAGATATCTTCATGATTCTAAAAAAAATTTACATGATTTTTAATTTAAAATAATATCTTAGTAAGTTGAGGAAATTACTGAAGTTATTTCATTTACTAAATGATTATCAAAACCAAATTCAATATTATGAAGAGATTTTACAATACTTTTCTGATAAATCTAATCACTAACTATTGTACGCTTTACAACCATACGTACACATAGTAAGATAAATTATGGTACACATCTAAATGAATAACTTATGATTATACATTCAAATATAATGTAGCATGTGTTCAAGATTGACTAACCACAGTTTAATTGCAAATTATAATACAAATAATCACATAAATTAAAAATATGACATACATGGTCACTGAAGTTTGTAAAATGTGTAAAAATCATCACACCCAAACATACATTTAGCCATTAGCATCAAACATATGACACATCATCAGTCAAAATCATCATATTAAAACCAACAAATCTAAAAAATGTCATGGCAGTGTGATTTGTAATAAAATCATTATAACAAAATGTGTATGCAAGGTTAGTTCTAGAAATGACATGCAGGTGCAAGTATATTCAGAATATGACAGCACGTTACAACGAAGTCAAGTATATGAAGTCACAACCAGTATTTACGTTTTAAAAACTAGCCTTCTTCAGTTTTGAGTCATAACAAGCTATTTAAAATGTTAAGTAACTAAAGTATTTAGACATCATTCTATTTATTTCACAGCAGAAAAAGTCACTTATCCCTCTACTTAATTTTCCCTTATGTTCTCCTGGCAGCACTTGTTTTAACATTAGCACCAGCTGTTTCTCAATTATAGGTAACAACATCATTTAATTATCATTAGACTGCTATCCTAGATGCTTATAATTGTTATTTAGATGTCAGTTTAAACCTTGTATTATAACTGCTTCTCATCACAAGAGTAATAGTTACACTGATAACACAATATAGGTCACCATTTCACTGATCATAACTTCAAGTGCTCTCCAAAGATATTTTTATTAGTCTGTGAAAAATGACTCAGTGAATATAATCCACTACTTATAATGTATATTATCCCCTGAACTTGCCTTCAGTATCACATTCCACTCTACACTTCTCATGACACCTCATAAACTTCTAAAATACAATGTTAATATTCTTATTTATATTACATGAATATCCCTATGACTTTACAGTAATCCATGAAGAGACCTATAGTTTCATTACAACGTCATGTCATAATAATCTTACTCACTTCATAATAATTCAAAGTAGTGCAACTCACAGTTACCTCAGACTTAACTGCGACATCATGCACACACTACATCAATATCCATCCATCTCAACATTGACTCTCCACAGACAAAACAATCACATCAACATAACTAGTGTCTCTTCATCACCAGTTCATTATAATTATGAAAAAATTACATTACTGACTTCTCCTGGAAGCATCAACACATTATAGAAGTTCATTTTCGGAAAAAGTGTCTCTTATTCCACTAGTCAACAGTTATTCCAAAATATGAAGTCAGGATTCTTCATAAAAACTTAGTTCCATCTTCAGATAATACTCTCACCCTTTATTTTCTAAATACAGCACTTGAAAGTACAACATAATGAGATATTCTAAATAAATAGGTTGTTCAGGTGAGAGGCATAGATTACTTTGGACCTTAAAAAAGCTATTTAACAAATCTTCATATGCATAAAGTTTCATGGCATTTGAATATATGTGTAACCAATCTGAACTCTATGCATGAATCTTACTAGTTTCCAGTTTACAACAGTGTCGCACTTAATGTGGAGAGGAGGAGGAAACCTGTACCCTCAACTTCACTAGCCATTCCTGCAACCACATTTTTGATGAAACTACAGGCAAAATTAATACATTTAGGTGCTGATACGAATGAACTTCATTCAAATCTACTTGAAAACAGCACACTATTAAACAAATTCCTAAGAGAAACAGAAACATTCAGACAGCCATAACACTAACGCAAAATATAATTTGCCAAACGGTTTCATATTTCGTCATTTGTTGCATTATCTAGGAAATAATTTTGATATCTAATTTCTCTCATCAAGAACTACATTTGCAATTTTGTTATTTATAGGTAAGTTTATGCCTGTAATTAACTTCACTGGCATTTTAGTGTATGTGGAAGGTGAGATATGTTTAACACTCAACATTTGCAACACCCATTCAATAATTAAATTGTCAATAAGAAGCAATGGTTAGTGACAAAATATTTTCTTATTCTGTAGAGCTGAACGTAAGTAATATTAGTGAAAATCGACTGAACTTTTTTCTCAGTTTAAGGTGAGCTCTTAAGTCACCTTCCAAAATAATAATTTTTCGTGCTCTGACTTTTGAAGATATGCCTTGTTCCCCTTTCGACACAGCATATGAAATTCTTGGAGATGAATTTCCTTGATTCAAGATCGAATTGATCGACATTTTTGATTTTCTAACCCAGGAATCGATTGTAAAAATGGTAGTCAAAATGAATTTTTTCAGTGTTGGCAGATGAGGCCCTCACATTGTGGACAATGAGCTAATACCTCCTGTGATAAGATACATGTAAGAAACTGAACAATAAAATAGAAATATAAAGTCTTTGTTGAGTATGATAAATTAGAGGCAGAAATTATTGCAGAGGCTGTTCTGTGATTCATGGAAGTAATATAATTAGAAATTACTAGTCTTGCTGCCTTATGATTTGATAGGTGCTCTACAGTGTTGGTAAAGTGAATGGTATTCAACAATGGATTTTATTGATAAACTTCTAAGATATGTGTATTTTCATTATACATACTGTCAATGGAACCTAATGATCAGTGATATCAGTAATGTACTAAAGACTGGTAAAGCAACTGAAATGATAAATGAACTGATAGTTCATTTTGAAAGACGACACGTAGAAGGAATATATGTAAGTTTTTTCCAAACATTTTATTATCATTATTGGAACTCCTTGTATTCTTTGTAAATATTATGAAATGAAACTGGAGGCATAACAGATTTTCCACTTAGGTACTGTGATATTACCTGTAGCATGTATTGGGTGACTAAAGATCAAATCTAGTGATTCTTCAAACGTGGAGCCAGTTGTGAATAAATTACTGTTTTGTTAATTTTAATTGTATTCTGTAGACGAACATGTGAAAAAGGACTTTTGGTAACTTTTCTTAATCATGGAGATGAAATTGGAAATGAATTAATCATCTGTTGGATAATTTTGCCTAAATTCATGGAAGAAAATATAAAAGTATAGTTTACTTGATACTGTTATTCAAATGTACAGACTCACTACAGGTCAAAGTAATCGTATGTACAGTCTTGTGGACACTCCACTTCATTACTACAAAGTAGTGTAGGAATTTTAAAACATTATTAGTTACAAAATGCTTCCTTCTCTGAATTCCTATGAATAAATATATCAAGTAAAAAATAAAATATTGAGCGTTCAATATAAACTGTACATAAAGATATATGATATTACTACTTAGTGGCAAATTATCAAGTAGCATTCATTATATTTCGTAAATTTCAGTGATCAATACGTAACAAATAATCTTAATGTACTACAAACTGTTAGGATATATATTTATCGTTTCGCTGGATATCTAAATTTACAAAAGAATGGTACATGTGTAAAACACTTCCTTATCGAAATTACCTGACAAAATTCCAGGAAAATGTCTTCTCGAAACTCAATGTGATTGTTGTGTACTAGAAGCTAAGACATGATCAATTGTCTGCAGCTTCCTACAACTTTCGAAAGATTATCACAAAAACTCATTCATTCACTAAATGTTTACAATTGTTTACCACTTCGCTTTGGACTGATTCATGTGACTGATATCCAAGCAGGTATATTATTATATATATAGCGTTAAATAATTTTGAAACAGAAATATCATTCATACAGGTTTTGTGAAAAGAATATAGGGTGTGCTAAACCACTGAAAGAGCTCTATAAATATTTTATTTGTTTATTTATATAAACTGATATCATTAAGACCATGAGACTGTCTCCCACATCAGACACGGGTTCCACACTTAGAGAACATTTTCTGCTTCATAGTTCCCTAAGAAATAATCATTTTTATATGAGAAATAGTACTAAATAATTTGAGGTTCTGAAGTGATAGTGAGAGTAAATTAAAATGACAATAGAACATCAAAGTTAATACTGGCACTACTTGTATTTCAGCTGTTACCACTAACAGTGACAGTAATAATAATAATAAAAGGGACAATAATAACAATAATGATAGTGGCAGACATAAGAACTCGTAGGTGAACAAAATAGATGGTTTTGATACAGCGAGTTCTGGGGAAAAGAAATTTAAGGAGACTGCATTGGCTGAGAATACGGGAAATAGAAAGATCAGGAAAGAAGGATGTGCATGGTAACGTCTACATACAAATACAATGTTGTTTTAGTAGATAAGTCATCAACTGTCTTCTGAAGCTAGAGATGTCATCCAGTTCTCTAATATAAGGTGGGAAGCTGTTTCTGTTTCTAGTTTCTAGTTCTCGCTACTGAGAAGGACTACAAGAATGTGGCTGAACTATGGAGTGGGATAGAAAGGATTTTGCTCTAATAGTAGTGGCTGTTACTGCCATAGATGTCAGAGATGGATGGGTTAAGACCAAGGAGAGAATCACTTGTGTGTCTCTGTGTGACTACATTAAAAACAGTTATGCTACAAATTTGCTCACAGACCATACATCGAATGAAAAAAAAAAACAGTTGTCAAAGGCAGTTCAGTAACATTTTAAAAATCATATAGTGTGTTAATAATAAAGACTGTCAACACAATCCACGTGAGCTCCTCTGTAACAGCAGTTTTAAATCTACGACTGCCTAACTGTCAGTAAGCAGGAAACCCCTAAACACGAGCTCAGTTCATGTTAAAATATTGTCCACCAAAATCCTATTACTAAATAAGGTACTATGCCTAACAGTAAATTACGCATGATAACCTTTCCAATAAAAGAGTCTGCTGTAAAAGAGTCAAGGAAATAAACGAAATAACACTCATTTTCTATATTTATGCCTTGCATTCTTTTATAAATTTGCGCTTTGCTTACGTTCACTGCTTTCACTGACATTCAAAGTTCTCATCATACCGGAAAATCAGATTTGTGGCTATGTGCAGTTTGTGCTCTGCCACCACTGGCTTCACAATGGTGTTGAGCCTCGACTGCATCAGTAGCATGGCATATGGTGGTGGCACTGGCTCCACCCAGTAACGTTGTCCTGTTTCCATGTGCAAGTGCACCCACAGGTATAGACGGGTTGGATGCAGCTCGCCACTAGTCACTTTCCACTAAGCAGGTTTATTGTCGTTGACTGAATTTAAGAGTGTTGCCCTCCTTCGTGAAGACTGGTTTATGGGTACCGCCAAAGTACAGCAAAACGATGTCAGTTGATGACCTGCTGCTGTTTGGTAGTATATCCTATGCACATTTATCACCGAACCTGACATCAAGTTTCCATCCACTAGGCTCAGCGAGATGGTAATCGCACAGGCTCTAGGACACACCGTACTTCGTCGTCACCAACTGCACCAACTGTGACTGGACCCTCTGAGCATGAGAGACACCCTTTGCCTCTCAAGTGACATCTGCATGAAACATTCTGAAACTCCACTAGATGCCATCTGTTACTTAACCTCAGCATCTGCTTATGCACAAGTTAATTAGCCAACTTCTCCTGGCCTAGAAGCAGAATTTTAACAAAATAGTCTACTATATTGGCACTTCCACACAGTCCTCTCATGTCATATTATGTTGCTTACCTGCACCTGTTTAGTCCAAAACACTTCCTACCAGTTTTTCATTGCATAAGCGTAATGATTTTTTGCGAAATGATTTTAAGATTTGCTTCACCTATGTATTGCTGCTTCTGCTTGAAGCTCAACAAGGTGTAGCAATTAACAGCAAATATTCATCTTCGTTTCTAGGCGATCTTCAATGTTGCAGTGGCTGTAAAATAATTTTGCGCGTATCGCCTCCACTAAAACTTGTTGCAATTTGTTACATTCTTCAAAGTGTAGCAAATGTTTTGGTAACGCCAAGAAAAGTTTCAAGAGATAACACATACTTCAAATCGATCCAAACATTTAGTAAAACACTTATCATTACCAAAATACACTAATATAGGGATTCTGCAAGGTAGCATATTATGGCCAATACCATTCCTGATATCCATCAATGACATTCCAACCAGTGTTACGGTGAAAAAATTCTCTTTGCTGAAGACAGTAATATGGCAGTCACTTAGAAAACAGGAGAACTCGTTGCCAAGAAAGCAAATGAAACTCTCAAGGAAGATTATGATTGGTCAATAATCAATGAAATGACATTGAATATAAAGAAAACTAATCCCACGACTATCAGTCTGAAGAGGAATAATGTCAATTTTAAAGTAAATGTAGACGGCACTTCTACAGACTGCGTAACAAATGCGAAATTTATTGGAATGAATATCGATTCTCAGTTGAAGTGGAGTGACCACACAAAGGTACTTGCAAACAGAATATCATCAGCATGTTATTCCCTTAGAATCCTATCATCATTGTGTAACATGCAGTGTCTTTTACTTATAAATTATTTATATGTACACTCAGTTCTGAACTACGGCATTCTTTTTTCGTGAACAAACGCACAAAACATGAACACAATTTTCAAACTTTAGAAAAGAACCATAAGAATAATAACCAAAAATACTAATCGAGCTTATTGTAAAGATCTGTTGAAAACAGCTCCATGTGAATACATTTACCAGCATTACACACATCAAAAATAACATTGCTAATTACTGCACAAACGGCTCTGTTTATGACCATGCAATAAGAGATAGACTCAACTTACATTTACTAAGAGAAGATGAACACAAAACTCAAAACAACATTTTCTATCAAAGAATAAAACTGTACAATAATTTACAAAAAGAGATTAAAGAAATTGCAAAAATCACTTGCTTAAAAAGGCAGCTAAAAAGTACCTGTTATGGAATACATTTTATAAGTTGAATGATTACTTAGATCAAACTGAGTAGGGGTTTGATATAAAATGTCGTACAAATAAATAATAATAATAATAATGATGATTATAAAACATCGAACATTCTACATAACACCTTCAATTTATGTTCTTTCCTTCTTTTTTTTTCCTTTCTAGAAATACTTAACATCAAGATATACATAGCACAATACTCACACCTCTTCCTATTTCTAACCTCAACATCTCACTCATTATGGAGGGATGCTGACTCAGTTTTTCAGGGTAGCAAATTGGAAGTTAAGGTACAGAAAATGTCCCAAAGATCACCAGTGTGTGTGTATGTGTGTGTGTGTGTAAGTGTGTATGTGTGTGTAGTGGGTGAAGCGTTATGAAACAATGTTTGTGTAGTGTGTGCAGCGACTGATAGTGACATATGAGTGAACGGTTTGGCATTACATTATTTTAATAAGTTATTTGTAAAAACTTTTTGTATACCAGGAGTAAATCTAATGATTATGTCTAACTAAAAGTCAGTAAATATATATGTATACGAATTACCTTATCTTAAATTCATCTAAGCTGGTAAACACCTTGATATGTCTTATATAGTTGCAAAAAGACATCTGCAGATGAATGAAGCTACTATTAGAAATTCTGGTTGATCTGATGTTCCTTAACAGTATTACATACTTAATGTGTAATATTGTTACAAACCTATAGCAAAACAGGCTCTTAGGAAATGGTGGAAAACTAAGACTCTGTTGGTGAGATCTGCACTCATATATTATTTTAACAATTGCTAGTTACATTATTTGTGATTATAAATAGAAGATTATGGATTGCAATAAAAGATGCGCTGGTACATGCAGGCTGACATCACTAAATTACATACTAGTTCGCTACTCTCATATTGCAATATAGTGTTTAGCATGTCTTTTAACATTTAGTAGAGAAATTCATAGAATGTGTTCGTTGTTGTTGTTGTTGTGGTCTTCAGTCCTGAGACTGGTTTGATGCAGCTCTCCATGCTACTCGATCCTGTGCAAGCTTCATCACCCAGTACCTACTTCAGCCTACATCCTTCTGAATCTGCTTAATGTATTCATTTCTTGGTCTCCCTCTACGATTTTTACCCTCCACGCTGCCCTCCAGTACTCAATTGGTGATCGCTTGATGCCTCAGAACATATCCTACCAACCGATCCCTTCATCTAGTCAAGTTGTGCCACAAACTCATCTTCTCCCCAATTCTATTCAATACCTGATCATTAGTTGTGTGGTCTACCCATTTAATCTTCAGCATTCATCTGTAGCACCACATTTCGAAAGCTTCTATAATATTCTTTTGTAAACTATTTATCGACCATGTTTCACTTCCATACATGGCTACACTCCATACAGATAATTTGAGAAACGACTCCCTGACACTTAAATCTACACTCGATGATAAATTTCTCTTATTCAGAAACGCTTTCCTTGCCATTGCCAGTCTACATTTTATATCCTCTCAACTTCGACCATCATCAGTTATTTTGCTCACCAAATAGCAAAACTCCTTTACTACTTTAAGTGTCTCATTTCCTAATCTATTTCCCTCAGCATCACCCGACTTCATTTGACTACATTCCATTATCCTCGTTTTGCTTTTGTTGATGTTCATCTTATATCCTCCTTTCAAGACACTGTCCATTCCGTTCAACTGCTCTTCCAAGTCCTTTGCTGTCTCTGACAGAATTACAATGTCTTCGGCGAACCTCAAAGTTTTTACTTCGTCTCCATGAATTTTAATACCTACTCCGAATTTTTCTTTTGTTTCCTTTACTGCTTGCTCAATATACAGATTGAATAACATCGGGGAGAGGCTACAACCCTGTCTTACTCCTTTCCCAACCACTGCTTCCCTTTCATGCCCCTCGACTCTTATAACTGCCATCTGGTGCCTGTACAAATTATAAATAGCCTTTCTCTTTCTGTATTTTACCCCTGCCACCTTGAGAATTTGAAAGAGAGTATTCCAGCCAACATTGTCAAAGGATTTCTCTAAGTCTACAAATGCTAGAAACGTAGGTTTGCCTTTCCTTAATCTTTCTTCTAAGATAAGTCGTAGGGTCAGTATTGCTTCACATGTTCCAACATTTCTACGGAATCCAAACTGATCTTCCCCGAGGTCGGCTTCTACCAGTTTTTCCATTCGTCTGTAAAGAATTCACGTCAGTATTTTGCACCAGTGACTTATTAAACTTATAGTTCGGTAATTATCACATCTGTCAACGCCTGCTTTCTTTGGGATTGGAATTATTATATTCTTCTTGAAGTCTGAGGGATTTTCGCCTGTCTCATACATCTTGCTTACCAGATGGTAGAGTTTTGTCTGGACTGGCTCTCCCAAGGCTGTCAGTAGTTCTAATGGATTGTTGTCTGCTGCCGGGGCCTTGTTTCAACTTAGGTCTTTCAGTGCTCTGTCAAACTCTTCACGCAGTATCATATGTCCTAATTTATCTTCATCTACATTCTCTTCCATTTCCATAATATTGTCCTCAAGAAAATCGCCCATGTGTTCGTTAATAATGCTTTTTATAAAGTTGCTCATATTATGAAGATTATTAGTTGGAAAATGTTCCCAACGTTTGGATAACTTCATTCCACAGATACTAACGAAAAGCTGGTTTCATTTTTTCCGTAAGGTATTCTGGAATTACATAATATGAATTTTTTTATGTTTTATTTTTAAGTATCAGTTAGTAACACTGCTGAGATATATGTATACTTGCTAATGTGGAACGAAATTAGTTCAGAATAATCTGTATAATAAACTGAGGTCTATAATTACCAGATAAATGAAATAAGATTGATTCAGAATTTACTTAAACCTGTAAATGTAAATTGGTACATTTCAACACCCTCTCCCAAGCTTAAAGTAGATAAGAATCAGGTATGAAGGGCTTATTTCAATAGTGGTACAAGTCCCTTTTTGTTCATTCTGAGATACAGAGTCCTAAAGTTAATTGAGCGCTGAACAATCGGCAGTTGAGATACCAGAAATATTCAAGTAAATAGTTTAGGACTCTGTACCACTATTGAAATAAGCCCTTCATATGATACTCTGACAACAACTGAACTTCAACCAGCTGCTAAAAACACAGTATAAAATTCAGCAGAACATTAACCTCATTTGAATGTGAAATGAGACAGTGAGTGTATCAGATCAAACGTCCAACAACTATGGGTACATGATCAATGTGAAACTTATCAAGAAGGGTTTGAATTTAAACCTTGTCCATTTCAACACAATTTGAAAAAGAACTAAAAGAATCAGTCATAAATAATTACATAAAATTATGCATTCTTCAGTGTTATATGCTTATCTCTTTCCATGAGAATATTCCAGTCCATTTGTGGTGACACCCTCTTACAGTCTCTATACTCTTATTGTGCTCCCAGACACACTGTCTCCTTTTTCAGTAATTTATGCAAATACATGCAATGGAATTTTAGTCACTAGTCACCACTCCAGCATACACAAAGTAGTGTACAAAGAAAGACAACAACAAAATGTAATGCATGGTTCATACTTAAATACTCAGCTTATCTTAAACTGTGTCAAATCTCAGCATCATTATGCAAATTTTGTTTGATAGAATGTAACTTTCTAGTGAGATAAGTTTTGACCAGTTCTACTAATATAGGAGCACATATCCAACAAGATAGAATACAAGTAAAAACTGTTTTCAGACAGCATGATAATTAGTTTGTTTTTCCAATGGTAAACGTTGTTTTCAATTTCATTGCATCATTGTATACTCATTTTGACATTTCACTTGCTCCTTCAGCAAAGCAGTGCACATCTCATACAACTTCAAAATATCAACTAATAACATTTTTTCTTCCATACAATTAATCACTGTTCAGGAATAAGCTTTTGTTCAATTGTCTCTCTCATATCAGCATAGTGGTATGTATGTATATTTATAAGATAATAAATTGTAAATTAATAAAGTCCTTGTTATTAATAAAGTCCTTTATTCAGGTTCTCTGTGCTGTACAACTGTGATCACCTAAGGTAAGGAATACTGTGCAGATATCTATTTTTTTTTTACAATTAGTTCTCACATCGATTTGTAATAAAACGTCATATGATGACAAATCTGTGTGTCTAGTGAGAAATAATACGATTAAAATGATTAATCAAGTCTCTAGAAGCGATAACTTACATGCAGCTTTTGTTCAACAAACATATTTTCTGATCTAGCAAAGTTACATAACAGTAAGACACCCACTGTCCTTTACCACAGCTGATCGAAAGTAACAATCCTTTCAAATTCCCTTAAATGAACTGTCTAAAAATCATTCAGTGAGTCTGTAAAACATATGTTCTATTGTAATAACATGCTGTAATTATATACATCATGGCTCAATAATGGACTTGCATTCCAACACACCCATGATCTCATATTATTTATTCACATAAGTTCTGCAATTTTACAGATTTCAAAACGCAATAAATGTTAAATTTGTGTATACAAATGCATCTCTGACCAACAAATGAACTCAAGTGTAAGTATTCAGGTATGCCACTGAGTCTGTGTGTCTACTAATATACCATAATAAAATACAAGAGACATGTGTTAAAAATACTGTAATAAAAAACCAAACTCTTCAGGCACCCTGTTCCTTCACCATTGATCTAATAATACCTGAAAACTGAATAAATCATAAATACAAGGGAGATACAAGGAAGTAAGAATGTTTGTATCTTAGAGGTGTATTGACTAAATGGCTTCACAAACTGCTGTGACCTGCATCACTCTGTCAATCTTTTGTCTGTAGTGTGTGTAGTGTGTGGGTGGGTGGGTGTGCTTATAAATCAAAGAAAATTCATGTTTGGCAATAAGATATTTTCAGTAACATAACTGGACATGTTTATTTAATTCCATGAAAATAGCTTTTTAGTAGTGCATATGGCAAAAGCAATTTGTGTCTATAATGTGGCTTCAAGTGAAACATGTCTGCACTGGTTCAAAACAGTATGCCTCTCCTTCTTACATATTACAACTGAACCAGAAAATATCCACAATATGTAAATGAAGTATGTAAGAAAGATCTGCACCTGTATTCTCATTATAATATAGTTCCTTATATCAAAGTAATTCTGAAACAGTAATTATTTAATCAAAGTACCGCCCTATCACTCAACAACCAAAGCAATAATAACTTTCAGTATCAAAAGTGGTTCATATGTGTGAATTTTTTTCTTAGGATTGCAAGTGAGACTGTCTAGCACAGTTTACTTTTAAACAATGTATAAATATAGGTTACTTGATATGTACAATCCACTGCTTCAACAAACTCTTCCAGTGCAAAGAAACATGTGTCTCACATGTGTAATATTACCTGTGACATAACTTTCAAGTTAAAGATGTGTAGTTGACTAACTCATGGAAAACAAATAAGATGAAACTAATACAGAAAGAAAGTAATGTTTCAGTATACAGATTGAGGCTTTCTTTAACCTTGTAAAATGTCATCTTTTGTTACTGAGGAACTTTTACATATGTCTTAAGGTTTGTTTCTCACAATATGCAACATGACCATATTTTCACAGTACTAGTAAACTGAAAATTGACATTAACGAATCAGAAATCAGCAACAAGGACAGAGTAAAGGAATAATCAGATAATAACTGTACTATCAGAAGGCTAATTTACAGTAGCAAATGGTACATTCCTATAGAGGTTGTGACACTGTTAATGTGCAAAGAAAACTCATTTTCTGAGGAATAATGAAATAGCTGTAAAATAAAAATTATCTATAGCACTTCATGCATTCAGAAAATAGTATTTAAAAGATTTCTAACTTCTCTACTCGAGGCACATGACAATTTACTCTCTCTCTCTCTCTCTCTCTCTCTCTCTCTCTCTCTCTCTTTTTCTCTCTCTCTCTCTCTCTGTCTGTCTACCAGCTTTTAGTATTACAACATTCCTTAACCCAAATATTTTTCTTGCTTTACTAGATCCAATATATAGGTATTTGGTTGAGATTTGATATCACTTCAACTGGTCCAATATATATCTTTAAGAAATTTCCATTTGCTTTAGTAATTGTTTTATATCTTTCATTAGTCTTGACAAGAATAAGGTCACCAATTCTGAACTATGTAACTTTTACTTTCTTGTCATATCTCTGTTTTCTTAAAGTGTGCCGTTGTTCTATGGGCCTCTCAACAGTTTCTTCCCATTCCTTACTAAAGTATTTTCTTTGACTCCCAGCACTTCATTTTTTGTAGTTTCCTCTCAGCAACTACCCCTTTCTGAAATTGGGATGCAGTAAGGTTTTAAGAAAAACGTATCTTGAGACTTCGCCTTTGATTTACACTAACAGTTCTTCATTCTTCCATGTTTCTCACTAAACACGTCATGTTATTCAAATAAAAATTCTCTCAGTGCCTTTTGTTTTTATTGGTTAAGCTTACTAGCCTCCTTAAGTTTTCAATTTATTATGAGGGTCACTCCAGAAGAAATGCACACAATTTTTTTAAAATCCATCTTTTATTCTACACGTTTGAAAGTTTTACATTGTGAAGACACATGATTTGGGAACAATATTTTCTTTTCTCCACATAATTTCCATTCCTCTCAACTGCCTTATGCCATCTTGCAACCAGCGCTTGTAGAAACACATGGTAAAATTCTGTGCCAAACCGTTGGAGTCACTGTTTAGTAGGGTTCAGAAGGGAGTCATCATCCTGAAACATTGTTCCATGAAGAGACTCTTTCAGTTTCCCAAAGAGATGATAGTCACATGGAGCCAGGTCAGGACTGTAAGGCTGGTGTTTCAGTGTTGTCCATCCGAGTTTTGTGATTGCTTCCATGGTTTTTTGATTGACATGTGGCCATGCACTGTCGTGCAACAGAAAAACATCCAACTTTTGTCGATGTGGTCGAACACGACTCTCTTGAAGTTTCCTCAGTGTCGTCACATATGCATCGTAATTTATGGTGGTTCCACTTGGCATGATGTCCACAAGCAAGAATCCTTTGAAATCGAAAAACACTGTAGCCATAACTCCTCCATCATAAGGTGGATTTTGAATTTCTTTTCTTGGGTGAATTTGCATGACGCCAATCATTTGATTGCCTCTTCGTCTCTGGTGAAAAACGATGGAGCCATGTTTCATCACCTGTCACAATTCTTCCAAGGAATTCATCTCCACCATTCTTGTACTATTCCAGAAGTTCGCTGCATACCGTATTTCTTGTTTCTGTGTGAGCCACTGTCAACGTCCTGGGAACTCACCTGGCACAAGCCCTTTTTAACGCCAACACTTTCACTATTCTGCAGACGCTTCCTTCCCCTATACCAACGTAGCGTGACAATTCGTTCACTGTGAAGCGTCTGTCAGCAGTCACCAATTCGTTAACTCTGCACATTGTCTGGAGTGTGTGCAGTACGAGGCCTACCACTTGGATGACAATCCTCAGTATTGCTGTGCCCGCTTTCATCACTTAACCTGCTTGCCCACCGACTAACTGTACTGCGATCGACAGCTGCATCTCCATTCACCTTTTTCAAACTCTTGTGGATGTTTCCCACTGTCTCGTTTTCACAACACAGGAATTCAATGACAGCACGTTGCTTCTGACGAGCGTCAAGTGTAGCAGCCATCTTGAAGACATGCTGTTACGGCGCTACTCACGATAACAGGTTGAACTAAGTTAGAAAACAAGCAGGAAGGCCGTATCTACAAACTGTACAACTTTCACACGTGCACAATGAAAATTGTATTTTTACAAAAATGGTGTGCATTTCTCCTGGAGTTACGCTTGTAATTCATAATCCCATCCTCATCTTGTTCCTCATCACTAACATGTTCTTCAGCAATTGCATAGATCCTATTCTTATTAAAACAATCCCTTTTTATATGATTTGGTTCTCCACTGTCGTTTAACAATTTCGTTTTCCCAATAATTCTACTCTGGCTCTATAAAACTAAGTTCCTCACTTCCCCGACTAAAACATACCTTTGCTCTGACAATCCAATCATTTAAGTAGTCATGAAGCTCAGGAATGACAAATCAGCCTTGTACAAAGAGTACACCACCAATTTATAGCTCTAGCCTTACTTGAAACTTTACTGTTTTACTGTACATCCAAGTGGCTCCCTTAGTCTTGACACCAACCATAGATAATTTAATAACACACTTACTTTATTTAATTCTGTCTCGCAGTTTCTCAGAAATTCCACAGATTGGACTGCCAGTGTCTTCCAAACAGTTCCCTCCTCAGTCATCAGTTTTAAAAAAGATGTAAGGACTCCCCTGTAACTCCCTGTGATCTTTACCTTCTTTTAAAAATTACAAATTATTTCCTACTTCTTTGCAGCTAGTGTCATTCTCACCTTGATTATTATCACATTCGTAGTCAGAAACAGGTTTCAAAGCTCCGGCAGGCATATTAGGCTTCTCTAAATTGCACTCATTTTTCTTCGTTTACCAGGCCAAGTGTCACTCATTGCTAATTCTCTGTATTTTCTCAACAACACCAACATTATTATTCCCTAATTCTGTAATGGTTCCAAGCAACTTTTAAAATCTCATCATCAGGGCAGATTAATCTTTTCTCCTCTGTACTATTAGTGTTCCCAGATTTTCTGACATCCACTTGCAACATCTGATCCCTTTGTGCCATCCTTACATGTGTCTCGCCACACAGTGAATCATCATCCCCATTATTGTCATCATATTCCTCCAAAATATCATCTTTAATCTCCACGTAAATCAACCCATCTAACTCATCAATAAAAAATAATCTCATTTTTCAAACCATCATAAATGTCATTTATAATATAATCACTTACAGCATCGGAAATCTCTCAGTATCACTTTTATGAATCACAGACATATCATCAATCGCCTCTGTGTCAAAAATCGTAGAATCATTACCAGCTCCTCAGCCTCACAAATCACCGGAATTGTTACCAATCTCCTCAGCCTGAGCACCACAATCATCACTTTCTGTTATCCTCTTTGGCGCAAGTTGACAATATATCAGACCAAACAGATTCATTCACTTTTTGCACACCTTCATTACTTATCAAACTATTTATACCATAAAAAACAATGTTAACATCAAACCTTTCACCCCCTCCCCCCCCCCATATTCTTACAATTTTCTTGACTACATATATTCTGAAAAGTTTTGCCTCCAGTCTACATTTTTCCCTAGTTTCTAAATCTCTGCTGTTTATATTGATCAGCATCCATTACTCTCCAAAACCTTATATTAAGTCGTAATCTGGGCACCCTGACGAGACCCATTACTACTGAATCTATGGGATTTCACATTGCATCCTCTAATCCTATACTGTTTTGTCTGATTCCAATGATTTTTTTCTTGTCACATACTGACAAGCATCTGTTGAGGCGACTGTCAGTCTTCATGATCTTTGCCTCTGTTATTTCTCTCAAGTTATGATATTTCCTATCCTCCCTCCTTTATGATCTATTCCAGTTATCTGTCTCTCTATTTCTATTCCTGTCTCTATCTCTTCATTGACTATCTCTGCTGTTTTCTCCAATATGAAAATCATTTCTTAAGTTATTACCATTTCTCCTCACATATTTCTCTAATTACATTCATTTGGTTGATATTTGTATTTCTTACTAAAGTTACTGTCCTGATTTCCGTTTCGTTTTAAGGCTCTGTCACGTTTGTCCGTATATGTTATGAATTTCTCTATAGGGTAAACTGGTCCATACACAAATATCCACTGCATTCTATTAAGAAGTCTCTTTTTAAAGGCGTCAATCTGAGTGAGTTCATCAAATGGTTTGTTTAAATGAATTAATCTCCTAAATGATTTCGCAAAATGCTTTCGTACTCTGCTATCCTGCTCTATGAATCGCCCCAATCAGATATTCATTCTTTGTTCGTCCTTACTCTGTTTCAGAATTTTTTTTAAAAAATACTCGTCTCAAATTCATCTTAAGACATTTCAGTATTAATATTTTGGTTTGTCCATGATGGCGTCTGCTTTACAAATTTGATTTTTAAATTATCAATCATACCACTTTTAAAGCTGTCCCTACATTGGTGTAAAAAATCAACAGGATGAAATTCTACTGGCACCTGGAAATTCTTAATTTAATTTTTTCTCCCACAAGCCAACAATTACTGCTAAGGTTTTTTGCTAAATAATCTCGTACAACTCAGTTAATTTCTTGTTCATGTTATTCATTTTGCTATTACAAGTGTCTTTACTGGTAATTAATAGTTTTTCGACGTCAGTGACTTGGGAGTGAAGTTCCAGTACCTTGTTATTACTACCCTCCAAATTCTTGAATTTAAATTCTAAGACTGACTTATTGTTATTTATAGCATTTTTTAAATATCACAGCTATGTATTTCGTTGTTCTGAAAAACTCTGCAATTGTGTTCAGAATGAGCAATTTCCATGTTGAGTTCTGTTTCAAGAGTACAAACTTTGGTTTACAAAGACCCTACTCGAGCATCAACTTGTTCCCTGTCTGTTTGTACATAATTTTTTAGCTTTTTGATCTCTTCTTAGTTTTTTGTGATTCTTGTATTATTATTTTCCAATTGCTTTTTGAGGTTCTTCAAAGTATTGTTTGTTTCAGCAATTTGGCCACCAAAGGTGGTAGTTATAGTATCGTCTGATCCAGCAATTTTGCTAACTAAGGTATTAGCTAAAGTATTAGCTGTTTCGGTTAATTACATTGTTGGAGCCGATAACACCAGTATCATGAAGACAAACTAAAGGAGAAGAAACACTCACATTAACAGATCCTTTCGCCTCACAGCCACGAATATAGTTGTGAGCAACCGCACTGTTTCCTTCGATTTCACTCTCAGTACCGGTGTTGGTGCTATTTAAATTCGCAACATGATCTGTTACCTGTTCCTGAATTTCTTCTGGCACACTTTCTTGGTTACTAGCCATACTAAAAAAAAAAACAAAGTTCTAAACACTATGAATTTAAATTTTAGTCCTCACACTAAAATTCTAGTCTTCACATGAAATTTCTATTACATAGAAAAGCAAAGACTCAATGCACTTGTCTGAGTCTTTCGCGACGATGCAGTTACGTGCTACATACCTCAGTTCCTTTGTTGTGTTCAATTTTTAGTTATCGTCTCTCTATTTTCCTTTTTGGGCCAATATATACATATATTGCCTTTGAGATCTCTGTGCTAGTGCTTTCTTTTTCAAACCGTGTATTACATCGTCATTCACTATTGCATAAATCAACCTGAAACACAAAGTCCTGTTAGCACAGCCTCATTAGCAGCACAGCTTTAATCTGTTCCACAACTGAAATTGAACAGGGTGGAACAATTAATAGCAAATACTCATCTTTGTTTCTCGGCGATCTCCCATGCTGCAGTGGCTGTAAAATAATTTTGCAAGTATCTCCTCCACCGAAACGTGCTGCAACTAGCTAAGTTACTTACGGTGAAGCTAATGATAGGTAATGCCAAGAGAAATATAAGAAAAAATCACGTTTATACGATTTCCTTTTCAGAATTACATAATTATTCCTGAATGAGATTTTCACTCTGCAGCGGAGTGTGCTCTGATATGATACTTCATGACAAATTAAAACTGTGTGGTGGACCGAGACTCGAACTCGGGACCTTTGCCTTTCGCGGGCAAGGTCTCTACCAACTGACCTACCCAAGCGCGACTCACGCCGCTTCCTCACAGGTTTGTTTCTGGCAGTATCTCGTCTCCTACCTTCCAAACTTTACAGAAGGTCTCCTGCGAACCCTGCAGACTAGCACTCCTGAAAGAAGTTTCCCGAATGGTAATCCAGTATGGTAACCATTGCGCCAACCTTGCTTGGTAAGCCAACATTGCATGATACCTACAACAAAGGCTGCAGAAGTTGACATTTTATCATAAAGTAACCCAAGGAATTTAGCAGATTGAGAAAGAAGTGGCAGATAAAATATTAGCTTTTCTGCAAATGAGTCAGTCGAGTAGGTGCTCTCAAATACGCTCGACGGTACGGACGTTGTCCATGAGTAGTACAATGATGACGGTACCTCCTTAACAAGTGAAAGTGACACTGAAACAAGTATCGTTCTTCATTCATGTCTGACAGGGAGCGACAAATATCGTCTCCAGTGAAACGTAGTGATGGACAGTCGTTGTCCAAGGAGCGGGTACTAAACATAATTACGTACTTGTAAGATCATCCGCAGCATAGTGAAAACACAATTTCCAACCGATTTCGAATACGTTAGCAGCAACATGACCGTGATGCATAAAAAAACTACGTATATTCAAGGGAGGACAAGGAGCATTTGTTACAATAACTGGTGTTTGCGCGTTTCGAGGATGTTCGATACAAGCTACAGGTTGTGTGTGATAGTGACCAACTACGTTATGCACATCAAACTGCACGCAACATAGATTACAGCGATTTCAAAGGAAGCAGTGGTATGTTGCATAACTTCAAACAGTGGTACAGAACTGGAAGGAGTGAGATAACGAAATTTCAAACAAAGTGTTGCAGGCTTTTGATAGCAACGTTTTACCACGCATGATATACTTTAACCGCAGCTGCACGCAAACAAACTTAGCCATTTCTGGTGATTTAACTATGACGCCAATTACGGACACTTCTGTCTGATGTACCCTCATAATCTCGGTTAATGCTTGACCTCTTCTTCCATATCCTGTGACTAATATCTCCCTACAATCTTGTCATATATCATCAGGGAATCTGCCCAGCAGGCTGCTCCTGCCTCCATCCACTTCTGTGCGAAATCTATCGTTGTTAAGTATGCCTGTTTCTCGTGGACTGCTGCTCTAAGTGCGCACAAAAATGGCACTCGGTGTACTCTTTCTCCTGGTCAAAATATGTAGTAATCCCTGCTGAAAGTTTGCACCTCTCCCAAACAGTTAGTATTACGTTGTTTTCTACTGTGTTGAGGTTTCCAGTTACTTTCTGTAAAAATCTATTACGAATTTCCACAAATTGTTTTAGTTTGTTAATGTCACCTGTACCTTGGTGATTTCCTCCTCACTTCTTTCACTAATTTCTGATACATTTTCTCCTACGTTTTTAGCCTCGTTTTATGCAGAGACTAGCTGTGTACTTCCCTGGCTATAGTTTTCAGCGCAACAAGTCGTGACCGTTTCAATCTGCCGGTAGCTTTCATATTCTTCAATCTGCTCATTCCACTCAGTGATGAATTCTCCTTGCAATGTTTTACTTGTCTCATTTCAGACACGGTCTCCCTCCATTTTATTTTATCATGTTGTCTGTTGTTTCCGATTATTCGTTTCCGGTAGGACATGTTGCCTGCATCTTTCCCATTATTGCTGGTATTGTCGTCTACACTTGCAAACGCCCTTGGCCCCCTGTACTTATTTGTGTAGGTTCTCGTACTATCTTATTTCCTTTATTTTGTAAAACTTTCAACCGCGTTCGCGAAGTTCATGAACTACTGTCTTTCACTTCCCCCGGTCGCGTCCGTGAAACAAGATACTATTGCACTATCTCTCAACATTTCGACATTTCCTGAATCTTCATTTACCTTCTTCGTTTCTGCAACCAGTTTATATAACTCGGAATCCTGGTCACTACCTGCCTTGGCCTGTTTCTCCATGACATTTAACAATTTAGCTATGTTACCCTGAATCTCACCTTCTGATGTGGTATGTTACTTAACTCATAGCACGTGTTAAAATACACTCAACAGTGCCTACCGGAGCAGCACCAAATGCAACCAACTATGCCAGGAATCTTTCTTGCAAGTGTTACATGTTTCTCCGCTTGCAAACGTAGCTCGCTGCATTGCCGTCACTTGATGCTTTGTGATGTCTGGTAAGCAGTCTTCTTTTCTGCTACACGATCATTTTCACTGTTTCACACATACGACGCTTTTACCGAACTAGAGTTGGCACTGCCCTATTTTTTGTGGACAGTCCGGTTTTTAAATAAAAATTCTGGTGTCTAGTTGATCGTCCTCAACGAACGTCAAAAGTCTGGTTTTTGGGCCCGCTTAAATTAGCCTACATTCATATTTACTAACTTTCACTTTAAAAAAATTTGTAGTAGTCACATAAAGAAAAGGAGATCACTTAAACTTTTCAATCTGATTATTAATTGGTTTTTGGGCCCGCTTAAATTAGGCTACATTCATATTTACTAACTTTCACTTTAAAAAAATTTTTAGTAGTCACATAAAGAAAATGGAATCACTTAAACTTTTCAATCTGATCATTAATTGGTTTCAGTACTTTATATCAGATTGTGTCACCAGTTGGCAGCATTGTGGATCTGTTGCAATGAATTCCCATGCACGAGACCTGTTCGATATATTCCGGAACTTAGTCCACAATTTTTTTCAGGCTTACCTTTTACTTATTGTGCATGGTCTCCTTTGAAATACTCTCCAGCACAATTGCTGCACCAGTGTCAACCCCGTTTCCAATTGCGGAGGAAATCTTGGTAGGCCTATTCGTCCTATCGACGGGATGTTCAACTTTGAAAATGAAAAAAGTCCATTTACTTATTACAACTACAAAACACGTGGAAAGTGATTAAATATAGATAACTGAAAAATATACTGTATTCCTGAAGTTGTGTGCAAAAGTTATTAATAGACAAAGAAATAATTACTTCGGATTATTACAAGAGCTGAAAAAATTTCTGCAGTATGAAGAAGCAAAATTTGTCAGAGAAGCACAGCAAGTCTGTACTAGTATTTTGGAATTTCTAGTAAAATGATTTGACTTCAGTGAAGATACGATTTTCAAGCTTAGCTCTCAGTTAATTCTGTAGAGCCCATTAATGCAAAGCACATAATTTAATGAAAGTTGCTCAACATATTCTAGTAGTGCCACCGTCCAGTGCGTTTGTAGAGCGGATTTTCAGTTTAATGCTACATATCTGGAGCAATGAAAGTAACAGACTAAATGTGAAAATGGTGAAAGCCAAATTATTTGTGAATTCTAACTACCGTATGAAATGTCCCGAATTTACTAAGTTTGTCATATCTGACGACGGGACAGATCTTTTTAAAGCTATGAAGTCAGAAAAGAAGTATAACTTTAAAATAAACTACCAAAGAAACAAGAATCTCTCGGATATTGCTGGATTCACAGTATGAACAGTGAGTATCGTGTTAAATAAATGCATGCTTCCCATTGTAGCAGCTGTGATACATGTTTGTGTACTGTGTTGTGGATAATAGTAACACACTTTCGTGCGATTTTGGCTCCAGTTAAAGAATTGTGTCACACCACGGTACACCTCTTTGTCAGCACTCGTCGTCGTAATTTTAAGGTATCTGATGGTGATCCGAATGGTTGGCTATTGGACTATGGGTGAGAGACCTACTTCGGCCACAATCAAACAGAAAAACTTAACAGCAGCCCAACGGTAGTAGAGGCTTCAGGGTAACACAGTGAAAAAATACATGGATGCCTGCATATAAAAAAAAAAAAATCTGCAATAGTCACTGACATGAATTAATATGTACACTGTTTCTAACATCAATGATAACTAACAGATATTGCATACCACTGGCAAACGCAAGAAAATTGACCTCTTAGAGCAACTCTAAATAGATATTCACACCCTCATTTCACCCGAGTGCATACTAAATGTGCAACTGAAGCTAATCGAAAAGAAAATTATAAACATTAGTTTGGTGCATTAGTTCACAGCGTTTTTGTTTTGCATGTTGATATTCCGGTTGCTGTGGGTTTATTTATCGATTGTCAGTTTTTATTCGTAGTTCACTATCTCCATTTGAATGTACGTGTTGTCATTTTGTGTATTGGAAATAATGAGCAGAGCTGTGGACGCTAGAAAATAGAGTGAAAAAGTGGAAAACTCGGAACGTTTCCGATTGTTTCTTGTGCTTGAGTTCAGGCCGACAGCAGCGGAGGCAGCTAGAAACATTTGTGCCGTGTACGGGTATAGTACCGTTCAACAGAGCACGGCAAGAAAATAGTTTTCTCGTTTTAAGCAGGATCGTTTTGACATCAGTGCCTCCGTTTTCATGAAGACCTTCAGAATTTGACGATGATCGTTTAAACGCATTAATCCACAACAATATACGTAAGTGTACTCGAGAACTCGAAAACGCGATGAACTGTGAGATCATTCCACCATCGTGAGACAGCTGCATGCAAGGTTCAAAAATCAGGTGTATGGGTACGGCATGCCCTAAAACTAAATCACAAAAATCAGCAGGTGCTATATGTGCATCTCCATTGGTCGTCATCAACTGGTTCGTGAACAACATCGATCATTCCTACCCTGTATCGTAACAGGTCACGCGGAAATGATGTCTTTATGCAAACACAAGGAAAATAAATGGATGGTTGAGCGCAAATTAAGCAGCAGCTCCTCGTACAAGGACCTGTGTGTATTCATAAAAGATAATGTTACGCATATAGTGGAACAACGACGGCGTAGTGTACTACAAATTGCTTCCTCGAGCTGTGACCATCATTGCTGACATATATTGTCAGAAACTGAGACAACATTCGACTAGACTGCAGGAAACACTATAGAGAAGTTCGGGTGGGAAGTCATTCCATACCTCACTTTTCCGCTCTATATCGTACAACCTTCTACGAACTTCTTTATCAGAGGAAAATGAGCTCCGAACATGGCTCAATGAGATCTTCGCATCAAAACCACATGATTTCTACAGTCGCAGAATCGAAAAGTTACCCCAGCATTGGCACACTGTATTAAAGGGAGAATGATATTGATGAGTCAATTCTTTGTTATGTGTATTTGTTGAGTTTATTAAACTTACAGTAAAACGCTACGAATTTATCCATTAACCCAATAAAATTAATCATAGCATCTGGTGAGGTTTTTCGAAAATAAAGTATAAAGTCTTTCAACTTGAATTATTCATCTACAAACAATGGAAAACACGCCTGACCCTACAACACTTATTCTTTTGATGATTCTGACAAATTTTCAAGTTCATGGCTCCAAATCATCAGAGACGACTCAACATTCTTATACAAACGAAATATTTCGCCCAGTGCGGTGCTAAGCACTTCATAATTCTGTTTCCAATATATGTGGTTCACAACTCCTACGTTACATGTTCGCTGGATGAAGTCTACGCTGCTGCTGCTCTAGCGCGCTCTTTGCTAACTCTCAATGTCGTCGTGACACTACAGTGCCCCGCGATCCGGAAAAGACCGGTTACTAAAGAACGTTGTAGAAGCTACATATCGCCAGGTAGTGCCTTCCGCTAGGCAGTTCACTGGCAAAAATATCGATCACTGTATTCTTATATGATAAATAATGCTGTCTGATTATGCATATAACACTATATTTCCTGAGACTTAAAGAAACAGCAAGAATAAAGTAACTTAATTTATCGAACTGCTGTTTTAAGTTGTTAATTCATCTTACAATAAAAATTTGGGAACTGAGGAGCTGTAAAAGGAAGAATAATGGGTCTAAAGGACATGGGCGCTTTCTCGTTTGTGCAATGTGGAGAGTGACTCTCATTAATAGTCGATGATACATAGAACATTTCAAAAATCTAATGAATATAGATGGTGAAAGATAGAAACTAAGTGAGTACGTTGGCGATAGTTTTGAATTACAAATGTCTGAAATTCTTCGCTGGCTCAGTTGTACGTATTTTTGATAGACATCATCGGTTTTTAAATCCTCACTTGAAAAGGAAATCAGTCGGTTCTACATTACGAAGTTCTATTTGGTTGTAACATTATTCGAAACTGCGTAATATCATAAATACCATTATAAACCTTTGAGGGCGACTCCAAAAAAGTAAGTCTTTGCGCTATCAATTAAAGTTTACATACATTGAATTTCTTATATACTGCCACAAATGAAATTTCAAACCCGTAATGAAATCAATTTTACTAAACAATAAAATGCTGTTTGGACAGGAGTCCATTTGATGATGTTCTCAATGCATCTCTTACAGTAGCTCGTAGCTAGAAAGACATGTTTAGAAGTGACATTGCCGTACGTTTGCAATAAAGTTAACTGGACCACTTCGCGTTTACATTAGCAGTAAATTAGCTGATAATTATTACGGCTAACCCTGCCCGGCCATTCATTTTGTGAACTGGCGGATATGAGTTCACTGCGTGGGCGCTTCTGTACGCAGGGCTGCGCTCAAGCATCACACACGACAAACAGCCTAGTTATCCTACTATTTCTGCTGTTTATGGTCGCATGACTGACACGTGTTCTGTAGCTATTAGCACAAGACACGTCAACCTAATATGTGATATATCTAACATTGCCGCAAGCTAGGCATATCAAGAGATATTTCTGTAACATACTCATCATTTGCAAGGTCGACCACCTATCGATCTCCGATCTCGGGAAATCAGTTGCCCATTGTTCTTTACACATACTCTCAATACATTGACTGTACCTTCAGATCTGTTTACAGATGAGGCATCATTCAAAAGACGTAAAATAAGAAACTTTCGTAACCAAATTTTTTGGGCGGTGAAAGAGTAATACCTTTCCTGGAATTGCGTCTGTCTGTCCTGTAGGTACGCATCTTCACCCAAACGTATGAAGAAAGCTGTATGTAAATACTTCCTTCAGACTGCGCTTCCAGTTGTGATAGGGAATGTATCACAGCGAATAACAGCACCGATGAGGCTCCAACACATTTCAGGTACATTGTTCAAGATGCACTGCACGACAGAAGTAAGGCACAGCTGGTACGAGCACAGTTTTGATATGAAATTGAAATGCATATTAATTAATTGATTGGTATGAGGTCATGGGTATTCCCCAGATGATACATGCGTCCCCAACCTCTCCCCCTCACCAACCCCATCTGCCTAATGGTGGGAGTTTCCAATTTTGCCGGGAATTAGGAATTTTTGCGGTAAAACTGAATTTCTGGGGAATTTGGAATTATCGCAGTAAAATTCAATGGTGAGTTCAGCAAGTGTAATATTAACGGAAATTGTTGATGATTGTGGTTTATAAAATGGGATGGTAGAAAACAGTAAATCGGGGAATTATGCACTGCAGAGGACATAATTTGCGTTTAATTGCAGAGGAATACACTTGTTTCACTTCTGATCGCATCATATAGTGCAGTCGGACCGCCTTTAAGACGCTTCATGATGCGCTGCCGATTACTAGAACAGTGACAGTTAAAACTAATACACATGACGCTCGTAATTCGTATTTAACACGCAGAGCTGCGTGGATGTCCAGGTATACGCTTTCCAAGCAGAGAGCTGTCACTGAGTTTCTTCTGACGGAAAATCATGGGTTCATCACTTCGAACCGGGAACAATACGGCAGTCTTTTAAGTGGCACCGCACCACCCGTGCTTCAAAGCAAAACATGGAATCTGCACCCTCAGCTGGGAAAAGTCATGGCGTCAGTCTTGTGGGACTCTCGTGATGCAACAATCAACTTTGAAATGTACTGTGCTACCCTCAGGAAACTGAAGAAACGACTTCAGCGTCTTCTTTGACTAAAAAATGCATGCGAACTTCTCCTTCTCCAAGACAACACAACGCCTCACTAGTCTGCTCCTCCCAGAGGGACTCACAAAATATTGTTTGCTGTTCTTGCTCATCCGCTCTACAGCCCACATCTCACAACCGTAACATGCAGGTGAGCAGGCCCTCCCAGTAAGGTGCCGCAAGGCCGTCGCACTGAACGGTCATTATGCTGAAAAAGAGGATGCTGTAGCCAAGAGGATGGGGTGTAATATGGTGTACTGGAATCACGAGTCAAACCGAGCTGTTTTCAGAAAAAAATGAGTTACATTATTTATTAAACGCCTCTCGTACAATATATTTCCAAGGTCTTATCCATTTTTTTCTGTTGAACTTACAGTTTACGCCAGAGTGAGAGAATATTGAAAATGCCACGCACCGCGTGTACGCTTTAGCTTAGATGATTTTAATAGTCCGATTTTCGGTCGTTTCCAGACTTTATGCATCGCAAGTGTTCTATATCAAGTTGTTCGACGAAGCGTTCTGTACATTACTGAGGTACGCTGTAAACAGTTGTTGTTTACATTCTGTAAATTCTAAGGTAAGTCACAAGGTCAACTTTGCTTCACCTGTTCCTACATTTCTCCAGAACCCACATTTACACTTACCCGAAATAGGCTTCTGCTGGTCTTGTGTAAGTAATTTGTGTCACTATTTAGCAAGTATGACTTATTAAAAAGATAGTTACGTAATTTCCCTACCAGTAGCAAATTCCTTATTTGCTATGGAGTTTGTAACGTAATTCTTGCAGTCTAAGTGTCTATAGCTGGCGTCATATATTTTGCTCTCTAAGGAAAGTAGAATGTCCAACAAAACACCTTACAGCCTCTAAATTACTACATTACAGTCGGAAGGTGATGTCTGAAGTGATCACTCTCTCATAAATCTACGGATACCGGGCACTGAATGCTGACCCCTATTTTGACTGGACCAAGTTGGGAATCTTCCTAGACGTCTGCCAGGAGGCCTAATGGTATCGCAACATATCGCCGAAACTGATAGCTCAATTAAATAACAATTTGGAAGTTTAGACGACTGAAAGGTGTTTGATTTGACACTCTGTAATGAACAGCCAAGAGGGTGGAGGAGCGGATAGAGGTTCAGGGCACTCTCTTGTCCTAGGGGTGGGAAACTGCCCCTAAAGGCGGATGAATCAGCAATGATCAACGACATGAGGATGCAGAAGGCAATGGAAACCACTGCATTAAAGACACGTAACGTGTATCCACAGGACATGTGGCCTGTAATTGAAGAAGTGTCATGATGATCTCTCCATTGGCAAAAGATTCCAGAATAGTCCCCCATTCGGATCTCCGGGAGAGGACTGCCAAGGGGGAGGTTACCACGAGAAAAAGATTGAATAATCAACGAAAGGATAACGTTCTACGAGTCGGGGCGTGGAATGTCAGAAGCTTGAACGTGGTACGGAAACTAGAAAATCTGAAAAGGGAAATGCAAAGACTGAATCTAGATTTAGTAGGGGTCAGTGAATTGAAGTGGAAAGAAGACAAGGATTTGTGGTCAGATGAGTATCGGGTAGTATCAACAGCAGCAGAAAATGGTGTAACAGGTGTAGGATTCTATATGAATAGGAAGGTAGGGCAGAGAGTATGTTACTGTGAACAGTTCAGTGACCAGGTTGTTCTAAGGATGTTCTAATCAGAATCGACAGCAAACCAACACCGACAACGATAGTTCAGGTATACATGCCGACGTCGCAAGCTGAAGATGAGCAGAGAGAGAAAGTGTATGAGGATATTGAAAGGGTAATGCAGTATTTAAGCAAGACGAAAATCTAATAGTCATGGGCGACTGGAATGCAGTTGTAGGGGAACGAGTAGAAGAAAAGGTTACAGGAGAATATGGGCTTGGGCTAGGAATGAAAGAGGAGAAAGACTAATTTAGTTCTGTAACACGTTTCAGCTAGTAATAGCGAATACCCTGTTCAAGAATCACAAGAGGAGGAGGTATACTTGGAAAAGGCCGGGAGATGCGGGAAGATTTCAATTAGATTACATCATGGTCAGACAGAGATTCCGAAATCAGATACTGGATTGTAAGGCGTACCCAGGAGCAGATATAGACTCAGATCACAACATAGTAGTGATGAAGAGTAGGCTGAAGTTCAAGACATTAGTCAGGAAGAATCAATACGCAAAGAAGTGGGATACGGAAGTACTAAGGAATGACGAGATACGTTTGAAGTTCTCTAACGCTATAGATACAGCAATAAGGAATAGCGCAGTAGGCAGTACAGTGAAGAGGAATGGACATCTCTAAAAAGGGCCATCACAGAAGTTGGGAAGGAAAACATAGGTACGAGGAAGGAAGCTGCGAAGAAACCATGGGTAACAGAAGAAATACTTCAGTTGATTGATGGAAGGAAGAAGTACAAACATGTTCCGGGAAAATCAGGAATACAGAAATACAAGTCGCTGAGGAATGAAATAAATAGGAAGTGCAGGGAAGCTAAGACAAAATGGCTGCAGGAAAAATGTGAAGACATCGAAAGAGATATGATTGTTGGAAGGACAGTCTCAGCATACAGGAAAGTCAAAACAACCTTTGGTGACATTAAAAGCAACGGTAGAAACATTAAGAGTGCAACGGGAATTCCACTGTTAAATGCAGAGGAGAGAGCAGATAGGGGGAAAGAATACATTGAAAGCCTCTATGAGGATGAAGATTTGTCTGATGTGATAGAAGAAGAAACAGGAGTCGATTTAGAAGAGTTAGGGGATCCCGTATTAGAATCGGAATTTAAAAGAGCTTTGGAGGACTTACGGTCAAATAAGGCAGAAGTGATAGATAACATTCCATCAGAATTTCTAAAATCATTGGGGGAAGTGGCAACAAAACGACTATTCACGTTGGTGTGTAGAATATATGAGTCTGGCGATATACCACCTGATTTTCGGAAAAGCATCGTCCACAAAATTCCGAAGACGGCAAGAGCTGACAAGTGCGGGAATTATCGTACAATCACCTTATCAGCTCATGCATCGAAGCTGCTTACAAGAATAATATACAGAGGAATGGAAAAGAAAATTGAGAATGCGCTAGGTGACGATCAGTTTGGCTTTAGGAAAAGTAAAGGGACGCGAGAGGCAATTCTGACGTTACGGCTAATAATGGAAGCAAGGCTAAAGAAAAATCAAGATACTTTCATAGGATTTGTCGACCTGGAAAAAGCGTTCGACAATATAAAACGGTGCAAGCTGTTCGAGATTCTGAAAAAGTGGGGGTAAGCTGTAGGGAGAGACGGGTCATATACAATATGTACAACAACCAAGAGGGAATAATAAGTTTGGAGGACCAAGAACGAAGTGCTCGAATTAAGAAGGGTGTAAGACAAGGCTGTAGCCTTTCGTCCCTACTCTTCAATCTGTACATCGAGGAAGCAATGATTGAAATTAAAAAAAAGGTTCAGGAGAGGAATTAAAATGTAAGGTGAAAGGATATCAATGATACGATTCGCTGATGACGTTGCTATCCTGAGTGAAAGTGAAGAAGAATTAAATGATATGCTGAACGTAATGAACAGTCTAATGAGTACACAGTATGGTTTGAGAGTAAATCGGAGAAAGACGAAGGTAATGAGAAGTAGTAGAAATGAGAACAGCGAGAAACTTATTAAGACCCGGATTGATGGTCACGAAGTCAATGAAGTTAAGGAATTCTGCTACGTAGGCAGTAAAATAACCAATGGCAGACGGAGCAAGGAGGACATGGAAAGCAGACTCGCTATGGCGAAAAAGGCATTTCTGGCCAAGAGAAGTCTACTAATATCAAATACTGGCCTTAATTTGAGGAAGAAATTTCTGAGGATGTACGTCTGGAGTACAGCATTGTATGGTAGTGAAACATGGACTGTGGGAAAACCGGAACAGAAGAGAATCGAAGCATTTGAGATGTGGTGCTATAGACGAATTTTGAAAATTAGGTGGACTGATAAGGTAAGGAATGAGGAGGTTCTACGCAGAATTGGAGAGGAAAGGAATATGTGGAAAACACTGATAAGGAGAAGGGGCAGGATGATAGGACATCTGCTAGGACATGACGGAATGACTTCCATGGTACTAGAGGGAGCAGTAGAGAGCAAAAACTGTAGAGGGAGACAGAGATTCGAATACGTCAAGCAAATAATTGAGGACGTAGGTTGCAAGTGCTACTCTGAGATGAAGAGGTTAGCACAGAAAAGGAATTCGTGGCGGGCCCCATCAAACCAGTCAGTGGACTGATGACCAAAAAAAAATTTACAGCCAAGATCCCCGACCGTCTGTGAAATGATGGATATACAGAGACTAGGAATAATAGTGCTGTTATGGTTAAATCTCTCAAAGAACGAATGAGATTCGAATAAGTGCCTTCGACCCCAAAAATGGTTCAAATGGTTCTGAGCACTATGGGACTTAACATCTGGGGTCATCAGTCCCCCATAACTTAGAGATACTTAAACCTAACTAACCTAAGGACATCACACACATCCATGCCCGAGGCAGGATTCGAACCTGCGACCGTAGCGGTCACGCGGTTCCATACTGAAGCGCCTAGAACCGCACGGCCACACTTGCCGGCCTCGGCCTTCGACCGCAAATGACTTGTTTCGACTTAGTTGTATAGTGTTCTGTTACATTCTTCTCACAGTATCGCATTTTCCTCTCATCTCTAGATGAGTTCTGCTCAGTAATAAAAAGACAGCAATAAGAATAATCATAACACAGAAAGGAGCTACTGATCTGACTGTGAAAGAGTACAGCCTTCCTTAACCACGACAGTAGGAGAGGAAGGGTCATTGGCACGGCCGCCTTTGAACGCCGATAGAATTCGCTTGTACTAATTTGAGAGCAGATTACCACAAAGAAAGTGCCTCAGCACTCTTTTAATAGCAGGCTGATTGGACCTGGGTCCATCTCGGAGGGACACGAACGAGGAAATCTCCCAGACCCTGTCCATTACTGGACCTGGGACCCCTGTGACCACAGTCTATGTTCTGCCCACTAGACCACAACGGTCGCTATCACATGAGCGGAAAGAATAGTTAATGAAAAGGTATTGAAAATTTGCGGCTCAACGTGAATTAAAGAGGATATGGTTTGATAAAGGACATCTTCAAGCATTATGGGATCATTAATGTGGTAATAGTAATGTAAGATTGTGTGTCGGTTAAACGTTGTGGAACTAGTCAAATCCTTGAGCAATTTCAAATGGATGTATGTTGTATTACGCATACCGAGACGAAGAAACTTGCACAGAACAGGCTAACGTGAAAAACTGCATCAGACTGCTGTTCCCACAGAACATCACAGCAACATCACAGGTCTTCGCAATAATTGAATAAGTACTACATCGTGGCCTTAAAGTAGGAACCATCACAGCAGTTACCTGAAGTAATTTAGTGTATCGTTGCGAGACAAAAAGCAAGTGGTACTGTGTTCAGTAATTAACACTTGCAGTTACTACACACTTTTCACACATTACTTGACACTACTTAATAATGCAACACTACATAGCCAGCTCTCCTCAGGGCCATAATGACGATGTTTGGGTTCTATTTAGTGTGCAGCTTCCCATTTGATGTACTGAAAAAGTCCGTCAGCATCCCAAATCGAGTGTGACGGCGAGTTCATAAGTTGATTAAGATATTAGTATTAGACATTGTAGAATGTGACGAAACCGGTGAGAGAGAAAGGGGGCAGAACCGATTCACTGAGTTGAATTGCAAATTAAAAATGTGGGACATTGACATAAATAGCAAGACGATTTGTAAAACACACAATTTGAGCTCCGTTAACAATATCTTGAAACACTACAGTAAGAACAAGGCTCACAAGTAATTTTCTCAAACCTGTTGAGAGTAGGAAAAGGGCCCGAAAACTTGAAAACACGTTGCAAAAATATGGATTAATAAAATTCAGTGTACAGGGCTGGTCGTTTTTTAAGGGCCGATTGGTCGAGAAGTGTAAACCACAGTGAAAATTTAAAAAACAATGTTTTATTTACAACATTTACCTGCGCATTTCAGTTAATTCTCTACGTAGTAGCCACTCGGACTTATACATCTGTCGTAGCGTTGTATCTTCTTTCCAACAACCTAGTCATAAAAGACAGCCACCTGTGCCTTCCTTCAGGTCTCTACGCTGGTCTTCCGCTCGTTGTATGTGCCAAAATGTTGACTCCACAGCCAGCGGTTCATGTGAGCAAAGATCTAGAGGGAACTAAGGCCGGGCTGTATGGTGGGTAACCAAACGGGTCCCATCAGAAACGCTGCAGGAGTATCCCCATTCAGCCTGCCGAGTGCTGTCGAAAACTATCCCGAAGAATGAACTGAATGACAGTTACATTATGCGGGCTGCTTAAAACTCCCTGTTCTGTCCTCATAGGCAACACACCGCGCCTGGTACACGCGGCGCTAGAGGACCACAGCACAGCTACGACACCTGAAGAAGGGATTATAACAGTCGGAAATCGGTCGTGTGAAGATAAAGAAATTTACCACTGAAGCGATATTTTCAACCTCTGGACGTCAAATTAATTTGAAACATTCTGTGGACTCAATGGCATACAGCATCTAACTAGTGTACCGTTCCATCCACAGTTAACGGCTATGTGGAACACATTGCCAAAATCTTCAAGCAGCAGATGGCCCAACTTCGTATCGCACGCACTGCAACTGTTTCTCGCCTCCTATCGTTCCCATCTACGAGATGGACTATCACCGGTGGAATTGCTTCACGGCCGCCGCCATCGGTCACTGCTCCACCTGCTCCACCCTCCTCAGCATGTGGCGCCGAAACGAGACAGCAAAAATTGCTTCGCGCCACATGATACTATGTGTTTTCAGGGTTTTTAGCGGCTACAGATGGTGGGCACTAGGCGAGATCCTTAGTCGATTTGGCGCATACATGTATCTCATTTCAGGCCCACACAGACTGCAGCGCCGACATCGCAATCAAATTCACCAGTGTCATGTGCAAGCTGATCCTTCTGTATCTCTTCCCCCAGATTCACGAATCCCGAGGATAGCGCGGCCACAGCAGCCGCCAGGGGGTACCATCACGACACCGCGGTACGACCCCATGGAGATGTAGCCTTCGCCTCCGCCGCCTCGTCTCGTCTTATCGATGGAGCTGGACCCGCCCACGCCGCTGCGACCAACACCTTCTACATCATGGTATGGGCCTCATGAGGTCGACGCATACCCTTCTGAGCGCTTTCCAGGGGACGTTCCCACTGGAGCAATGGCAAGGTGGCGGGCCACAACCGGAAGTCTAGAGTCCCTTCAGCCACAGCTTCCTGTGCATCAGAGTGTCCACTTCTGCCTTCCCCCTCCCCCCTCCCCACAGTCGTCGTGCCCCATATACGATGACGGTCCGTCGCTTTGAGGGGGAGGAAGTTACGGCGTAAAGTCAGCACCGGCACGCCAGTCGGGAATGACAGGGAAGAGACGGCTGTGAGAAGAAGTCAGCTACTCGCACGCTGACCGACCTCCCTCCAGGACGATAACGGACAGCAGCGGCCCCAGATGAAGAGGACATAAGCACCGTGGCTGACTTGTGTCAGCCTCTTCGATAGCAGCCTCAGCGTTTTCGACTTCGTTAGAAAACGCTATTTAGGAAGTCTTGTGTTTGTCTATTCCGAAGAAGACTGATTTTGCATGTCGACCTTTACTTGCAACACATATCAAAAATAAGTATTGTATTTGTCTTATTGTAATAAAACTCATTAATACGAGTTGTTTGACTGTTTGTCTAGAGAACCGAGTATGCAGGATTCCTAGGCACAATATCTTCAACACTCAGATGACGTTCATTCATATTGTTTACTAGCTGTCGTGGATCACTTATTATTGCATCCCTGTTCCTCCCCTCATTTATTGGAATGTTATGACGCCTTCATTGATCTCTCTCTCAGTTTCCCGTATAAAAACATGTAACGCTGCTTTGATTTTCACTATGCATTACATATTTTGTGATATTACGTGACTTTTCTTTGAAGCAAACGCAAACCTCCTATAAATATATTTGTACCCATGGTACAAATTTAAGAACTCTGGCTCATTAAGTTATTTTCATGCAGCTAAGGTACTTAAGAGTTTTGGAGGAGTTTCTAATGTCTGTTGGTATCCATTGATTATCTTGAAACATTGTTAGTGTTGGGTTTACTTCTGAAAAAGCCTTTCCCTATTTCAGTTCATGTGCTGTTGAGAACTCAAAAAATTTTTAGTTTATTATTAGTTTCTCTATACACTTATCCTGACATTTCTTGCCAAATATTGCATTTTGACTTCAGGTAGAAGCACTTCGTAGGCCTGTAGCTGAGGAACTTTTTTCCATATCTGATTTCATTGTATTTACTTTTCAGAAATGGTCTATGAATCCAACATAAGTTTTTACATGTACGTGACACGGTGCCCTGTTCTTATTTATACTATGTCTTTTACAAGTGGTATCATTGTACACTGACTGACAAAAAAGTGAAGAACCAAGAAGGTATGGCATGCAACTTTGCAGTGCCACTTTGCAGACTATTGACCATACGTGGGTATGAAAATGACTAGAATTTCAATTCTCTGTGACAAGTAGAATGACCGCCAGATTGCATTAGTGTTGTTCATTTACAGTGCCGTTTCCAGCCTTTGTAGGGTATATATGCGGCGCGAACAGTGTCAGTTGTTGAGTGGCGACAGTGAGAGGCACGGTAATGTTCCATCTCTTCTGAGACAGCAGAATCAACACCTGACCGAGTTTGAAAGGGCACACTGTGGTACTCCATTTGACCCACTGGTTGAATAGTGCAGTACGAACATTTGTGCTGGATTGAGATGTGTCAGTGACACGATGTTGTACTACGTGGAATGCTCGTCATCACGGTTCCTCTCTACCATTAGTGACCACAAGAAGCGAGGATAAGCCTATTGTGCACCAAGCTGTATCTCCAGCCCCATCAGACAATAAGTACTAGACGCCTTGCAACAGGCATAGGCTGCAGTGAAACCCCAAAACACAAACAATGGTTTTTAGAATGGTACTGTGATCGGGACCGATGGACTGCTGAGGAATGCTGTCGCATTTTGATCAGCGACGAATCGTGGTAATCTAAGCCAGATGATTATCGCTAGCGGATGTGATGGTGACATATGGAGCGGTCTGAAAGACGTACAACGACGTCACTCCAGGTGTCGTCACGAGTCATTTTTCATGCGACAGTATGTAGGAGACATATTTCACCGGGACAATGCCCTTCTACATATGTCGCCTGTCTCAGTGAACTGTTGCGGTATTCTCATGGCTATCAAGATCTCCAGGTCAGTATCCGATAGAACATGTGAGAAGTTAACTCTCTCGCAATGCATATACCCAGTATATTAAGGATCAGCTACAATAGGTGTGTGCCAAACTGCCGCAGGAGGAGGATTCATTAGTTCTGTGACGCCTTATCCAACCGATTCTTTGTGAGCATCCAAGCAAGAAGGGGGAGGAGGGGTGTTGTACCTTCGATAATTCGCCTCATACTGTCAACTCCTTTGTAAATATGACTTATCTTTTTAATTACTGTAACAACATCACATATCCCCTCATGCTCTGAAGTTTCATTTCGTTTTCTCTTCCCTTACTACATGCTTCACTTTTTTTGTCACACAGTTTGATATACTTGTTGAACTGTTCGCTAACGTGGACATGCTGAAACTGTGATGAGTGTTTATGAGGTTTCTACTAGTTCCTCCTGCGTTAATAGTTACGTCTCTGCACAAAATTAAGTTAACACATGTAGTTACGGATACCTACAGCTTATGTGATGTTATGAGAAAACATATTTACAGCACACACTACGTGACAGGTATACAAAGTGATTAAAGTGCTTTTTGTTGTCGTGTCTTGTTAGTTCAAGGGCTGATTTAGACACTAGTCATTGTTAACTTTCAACATTTTCCTTTTCTTCACACGGCTTAATAAATGAGCCGCGTATAGGACAGAGAGAGGTTGAATGCTGCTAATTATTAATGTTTTACAAGAACTGATGCGTCACGTCCTTAAAATGGATAGTATCTAATTCAAGGGCTGATATTTCAAAGTGCCGCATTTGAACTAACATCATGTCTGGATTCAAACTGTATTTCTGTTATGATATAAATGCAAAATCATCCACATTCTGGAGAAATCTGGTAAAATTCTGCGTGCGATTCTATCCAAAGGTACTACTAAATATTTGATTTCTCTTTATCCATAGCAGTGCTCAGTGACAAAAACTACACTAATGTTAGAATATTATAGTTCAAATTGATGTAGTTATTATTTCCTTTATTGTATATTTTCATGAAGGATAGTTAAATCAGTGAAATGTCGGAGCCTATGTGTCACAATGGTTTCGTCTCTTTAAGACAGTTAGCAACTGCGTCATCTGATGAGCCATACGCTACCCTGTGTGTGGCTTAGGGGCGCTCAACGGCAAAGTTATCATGGCATAATGTATGTTCTAAGGGCTTATTTCGGAATTTTTAAGTCTAATGGAGAAGCACCAGTCGTTTGCATTTATTCTAAAAGTGACCTAACTCTCACACGCTTGAAGACAGGTGCTTTACTCGTACGGTCCGAGACCTACCACCCATGGTTTCATTAAACAGCTCCAGCAAACGTCTCTCCTCCGTCCAGGTTAGATGTAGGACACGCCTGCTGAAGCCCCATTTATCGGTAGTTTTGATAGTACCAGAGCAAAAATATGAATTCAGCTGTCATCAGGTGTGAACGATCATAACGCCGGGACGTCTCGGGAAAGCGTCAACTTGTGTCGTCGTTGAGGGGACACGTCGTTTGTACGTGATAACCTACGTTACAAGCTCCATTTATGTCCACAGATTCCCGCGCTACCCACTTGCAAAATATAGCCCTCTTTTGTACAATCGTTTCAAATGTCCTCTTTGACTCTATACATCTCAGCGTTCAGCTTGAATATGCTAGTGCTCTGCTGGTGCACCTATGTTTTCATCAAACCTGACGGCCTGCCCCTTGCTCATAGCTTTTACACTTCTGGCTATTAAAATTGCAACACCAAGAAGAAATGCAGATGATAAACGGGTATTCATTGGACACATATTTTATACTAGAACTGACATGTGATTACATTTTCACGCAATTTGGGTGCATAGATCCTGAGAAATCAGTACCCAGAACAACCACCTCTGGCCGTAATAACGTCCTTGATACTCCTGGGAATTGAGTCAAACAAAGCGTGCACCGGTAGAGCTGCCCATGCAGCTTCAACACGATACCACAGTTCATCAAGAGTAGTGACTGGCGTATTGTGAAGAGCCAGTTGCTGGGCCACCACTGGACGTTTCCGGACATGGGTTCCTATTCAAACGTACGATATACTCACTCCCCTCTACAAGCCGTGAGTACCGCAAAGCCCGTCTCGCACAGAGTAAGGTCCCCCGCAAGTGTGACAAATGGCGCGCGTTGCTGCCGGCAAGCAGGAGCGGGTGGCAGCCACTTTGCACGCACACAGCGTGTGATTCGGCGCGGAAGCTGGCTGGCTGGCTTGACACCATGAACGGCGGGGCGGGTGAGCCGGCCTATGTGAAATTTTTGTATAGAAACTATTCAGGAAGTAATTTGATTCTCGCAAAAATTATAGCTTCATTCATCAGTTTAATGATGAACTCCCTATTATTTCATTAATGGTGATATTTATTGCGATATTTTACAGTTAAATAAACTACTGCAAGAATTTTCGGAAAGTTTGCAGTGATAAATAGAGGATTCTACGAAAATGCGTTTGGTGCATATTAGCTGATACGCTGTTGCGCGTCAAATGCAGCTAACATATTGAATTTCTCCCTATAATTTGGAGACTGATATCTATTACGAAACTGGAGGCAATGGATCGTATTTAAAGGGCTTCGTCCTCTACACAGAATTACTCATAAATCGCAAACGGTTTCAGATACTGAAATATTTTGGCAAAGATAAGTACACAAACAGGAGAGTATTTCGTCATATAATTAAGGTGCGAGAGTCCCATATTTATCGAGATATTCAAGCCAGTACAGTTTCTTTCAATGGAATGATGTAATATTTAAGAGCCCTCAACAGATGTTAAAACGAGAATTACTCTGGGTTTCGAATAACTTACGTGAGCAAGTTTCACTTAATTTTTATACCGATAATCGACATTTTCGTAAACTATTCTCATGTCTTTCAATCAGATGCTGTTTTATGATCCTGTCGCTATTTAAACTGCGTTACTACATTGTAAGGCGTACGCAGGAGCTGATGTAGACTCAGGTCACGATGTAGTAATGATGAAGAGTAGGCTGAAGATTAAGACATTAGTCATGAAGAATCAATACGCTAAGATATTGGATACAGAAGTACTACGGAATGATGAGATACGCTTAAGTTTCTCTAAGGCTATAGACAGAGCAGTAAGGAATAGTTCAATAGGCAGTATAGTTGAACAGGAATGAACATAATGAGATTATCACTCTGCAGCGGAGTGTGCGCTGATATGAAACTTCCTGGCAGATTAAAACAGTGTGCCGGACCGAGACTCGAACTCGGGACCTTTGCCTTTCGCGGAAAATTGCCGGTAGGAAGGTAGGAGACAAGGTACTGGCAGAAGTAAAGCTGTGAGGATGGCGAGTGAGTCGTTCTTGGGTAGCTCCGTTGGTAGAGCACTTGCCCGCGAAAGGCAAAGGTCACAAGTTCGAGTCTCCCTCCGGCACACTGTTTTAATCTGCTAGGAAGTTTCAGTAATGGACATCACAAAAACGGCCATCACAGAAGTTGGAAAGATAAACATAGGTACAAAGAAGGTAACTGCGAAGAAACCATCGGTAACAGAAGAAATACTTCATCTAATCGATGAAAGGAGGAAGTACAAAAATGTTCCGGGAAGCTCAGGAATACAGAAGCCCAAGTCGCTGAGAAATGAAATAAATAGGAAGTGTAGGGATGCTAAGACGTAATGGTTGCATGATGAATGTGAAGCAATCGAAAAAAAATGGTTGTCGGAAGGACAGACACAGCATACAGGACAGTCACAACTAACTTCGGTGACAGAAAGAGCTAGGGAGGTGACTTAAGAGTGCAACGGGAATTCCACTGCTAAATGCAGAGGACAGAATAAACTGAAAGCCTGTGCGAGGGGGAAAATTTGTATGAAGTGACAGAAGAGGCAACAGAAATCGATTTAGAGGAGATAAGGGCTGGAGTATTAGATTCAGAATTTAAAAGACCTTTGGAGCAATTAGACTACTGGCCATTAAAATTGCTACACCAAAAAGAAATGCAGATGATAAACGGCTATTCATTGGACGCATATATTATACTAGAACTGACATGTGATTACATTTTCACGTAATTTGGGTGCATAGATCCTGAGAAACCAGTACCCAGAACAACCACCTCTGGCCAGAGTAACGGCCTTGATACGCTTGGGTATTGAGTCAAACAGATCTCGGATGGCGTGTACAGGTACAGCTGCCCATGCAGCTTCAACACGATACCACAATTCATCAAGAGTAGTGACTGGCGTATTCTGACGAGCCAATTGATCGTCCACCATTGACCAGACGTTTTCAATTGGTGAGAGATCTGGAGAATGTGCTGGCCAGGGCAGCAGTCGAACATTTTCGGTATCCAGAAAGGCCCGTTCAGAACCTGCAACATGCGCTCGTGCATTATCCTGCTGAAATGCGGGGTTTCGCAGGGATCGAATGAACGGTAGAGCCACGGGTCGTAACACATCTGAAATGTAACGTTCAAAGTGCCGCCAATGCGAACAAAAGGTCACAGAGACGTGTAACCAATGGCACCCTATACCATCACGCTGGGTGATAGGCCAGTATGGCGATGTCGAATACACGCCCCCAATGTGCGTTCACCGCAGTGTCACCAAACACGAATACGACCATCATGATGACGTAAACAGAACCTGGATTCATCCGAAAAAATTACGTTTTCCCATTCGTCGTTGAGTACACTATCGCAGGCGCTCCTGTCTGTGATGCAACGTCAAGGGTAACCGCAGCCATGGTCTCCGAGCTGATAGTCCATGCTGGTGCAAACATCGTCGAACTCTTCGTGCAGATGGTTGTTGTCTTGCAGATGTTCCCATCTGTTGACTCAGGGATCGAGGCGTGGCTTCACGATCCGTTACAGCCATGCGGATAACATGCCTGTCATCTCGACTGCTGGTGATACGAGGCCGTTGGGATCCAGCACGGCGTTCCGGATTTGGATTGTTTGGGGGAAGAGACCAAACAGCTAGGTCATGGGTTTCATTGCATTAGGGAAGGATGGGGAAGCAAGTCGGCCGTTCCCTTTCAAAGGAACCATCCCGGCATTTGCCTGGAGCGATTTGGGAAAATCACGGAAAACCTAAATCAGGACGGCCGGCTGCCGGATTGAACCGACGTCCTCCCGAATGCGAGTCCAATGTGCTAATCACTGCGTCACCTCGCTCGGTCTCGGCGTTCCGTATTACTCTCCTGAACCCACCGATTCCATATTCTGCTAGCAGTCATTGGATATCGACCAACGCGAGCAGCTTATCGCGATACGATAAACCGCAATCGCGACAGGCTACAATCTGACCTTTAGCAAAGTGGGAACGTGATGATATGCATTTCTCCTCCTTATACGAGGCTTCACAACAATGTTTCACCATATAACGCCGGTCAACTACTGTTTGTGTATGAGAAATCGGTAGGAAACTTTCCTCATGTCAGCACGTTGTAGGTGTCGCCACCGGCGCCAACCTTGTGTGAATGCTCTGGAAAGCTAATCGTTTGCATATCACAGCATCTTCTTCCCGTTGGTTAAATTTCGCGTCCGTAGCACGTCATCTTCGTGGTGTGGCAATTTTAATGGCCAGTAATGTACTTATCAGCAGGAGTTTGGTCTTTCTAACATTTTCTACAGTCCTAGACAGCCTGACCACACTTGAAGTGTGATGTATACTTCGCTCCTAGCTGTACCAGATATAGCAGTCGTTGATAATTGTTGTTATTATGATACCAAATCCCAGTTATCAATCACCCTCCTACCTTATATCTCTCTTGATTCTGTTCGGTTCATTCCTTTCTTTAATCAGCTGCCCATGAAGAGGACAGATTTTTCGTTTCTGCACCTCTGCGAAAAAGCTTCAGAAAATTCTCGCTGCATACTCTGTAGTTCGAAGACAAAGCCTCCTCGAATTTCCCAGTATTCGCCCGGTAATCTCAAGTGAGTTAAAGCATTTCCTACAAGGAACACCAGTGAATGTATTCCCTACAAGATTGTAAACAATTTGTCCCACTGGATTTGCTATAACAGCAATCTCCTTTTTCACTCGTGACCAAAGTAGAAAGACGAAAGTTGAATAAATTGAACGATTTTATTAAGTTTTTCAAAGACCTGAGCTTGTCAGGATACACAGTGAACATTAATGAAACCAACAAACTGCAGGGACGGACTCCTGACTGGAAATGGATCCAATGAAGTTTCTAAGAACATGAGTACGTAAAGGAACGGTATGCGCTCAAAGACAACAAATGGTCGTGGAACACAATACAGAGCCGCATCGGGTCCACGTAACAACAGATGTTCAAGGTGCCCTCGTTAAAGGTGATAGGGATAGTAGAGGTTGTTATGCAGGATACAGATAGCTGTACTTTTGCTTACAAAAAGTTGGTGGGCCACTTGACTGGAGATTTTTTGGTCATCAGAGTACCACTTGCTACCTACGTCTTTAATTATTTGCTGGAACTATTCCAAACCTTTATCTTCCGCTTCTGTTTTTGCCCTCTACTGTTCCCTCTAGTACCATGGTAGTCATTCCCCCACGTCTTAGCGGTTTTCCTATGATTCTGTCCTTTGTCATCAGTTTTTCCACATATTCCTTTTCTCTCCGATTCTGCGCAGAACATCCTCATTCCTTACCTTATAAGTCCACCTAATTTTATATTCATCGGTAGCACCACATCTCAAATGCTTCGATTCTCTTCTATTCCGGTTTTCTCATAATCCATGTTTTACAACGCTGTACTCCAGACTTACGTTCTCATAAATTTCCTCCCCGAAATAAGGCCCATGTTTGATACTAGTAGACTTCTCTTGGACAGGAATACCCTTTTTTCCCTTGCTAGTCTGCTTTTGATATCCTCCTTGCTCCCTCCGTCATTGGTTATTTTAGTCCCTAGCTAGCTGAATTCCTTAACTCCATCTACTTCGTGACCATTAATCCTGATGTTAAGTTTCTGGCTGTTCTCATTTCTGCTTCTTCTCACTACTTTCGTCCTTCTTCGATTTATTCTCAGTCCATATTCTGTACTCATCAGACTGTTCATTCCGTTCAGCAGATCATGAAATCCTTCTTCACTTTCACCTAGGATAACAATATCATCAGCGAATCGTATGTTCGGTATCCTTTTACCTTGAATTTTAAATCCACTCTTGAACCTTTCTTTTATTTAAATCACTGCTTCTTCGATGTACAGACTTCACAGTAGGGGGGATAGACTACATCGCTGTCTTTTACTTGTTTTAATCCGAGCACTTCGTTCTTGATTGTTCTCTTGGCTCTTGTACATATTGTACGTTATCCGTCTCTCCCTATAGCTTACCCCCACTTTTCCACAATTTCGAACATCTTGCTCCATTTTAAACTGTCAACGCTTTTTCCAGGTCGACAAACCCTACGAACGAGTCTTAATTTTTCTTTACTCTTGCTTCCATCATCATCCGCAACGTCAGAATTGCCTCTGTCCTGCCTCTACCTTCTCTAAAGGAAAACTGATCGTCACGTAGCACATCACCAATTTTCTTTTCAATTCTTCTGTATATTATTCTTGTCAGCACTTTGGATGCATGAGGTTTTAATTTGATTGTGCGATAATTCTCCACTTGTCAGCCCTTGCAATCTTCGGAATTGTGTGGGTGATATTTTTCCGTAAATCAGATGGTCTGTCGCCATACTCATTCAATCTACACACCAACGTGAATAGACGATTCGTTGCCACTTCCCCCAGTGATTTTAGAAATTCAGAGGTATTGTTATCTATCCGATCTGCTTTATTTGATCTACACTACTGGCCATTAAAATTGCTACACCACGAAGATGACGTGCTACGGACGCGAAATTTAACCGACAGGAAGAAGATGCTGTTATATGCAAATGATTAGCTTTTCAGAGCATTCACACAAGGTTGGCCCCGGTGGCGACACCTACAACGTGCAGACGTGAGGAAAGTTTCCAACCGATTTCTCATACACAAACAGCAGTTGACCGGCGTTCCCTCGTGAAACGTTGTTGTGATGCCTCGTGTAAGAAGGAGAAATGCGTACCATCACGTTTCAGACTTTGATAAAGGTCAGATTGTAGCCTATCGCGATTGCGGTTTATCGTATAGCGACAATGCTGCTCGCGTTGGTCGAGATCCAATGACTGTTAGCAGAATATGGGATCGGTGGGTTCATGAGGGTAATACGAAACGCCGTGCTGGATCCCAACGGCCTCGTATCACCAATAGTCGAGAAGACAGGCATCTTATCCGCATGGCTAACGGATCGTGCAGCCACGACTTGATCCCTGAGTAAACAGATGGGGACATTTGCAAGACAACAACCATCTGCACGAACAGTTCGACGACGTTTGCAGCAGCATGGACTGTCAGCTCGGAGACCATGGCTGCGGTTACCCTTGACGCTGCATCACAGACAGGAGAGCCTGCGATGGTGTACTCAACGACGAACCTCGGTTCACGAATGGCAAAACGTATTTCTTTCGGATGAATCCAGGTTCTGTTTACAGCATCATAATAGTCGCATGGGCTCTAAAGAGCGTACCTTAACAGTTACGAACACTTGCTCAATAGAGGAGATGTTTTTCACATTAACGAAGATGAGCGAAAGGTCATAGCTCCTCAGGTATGCAGTTTAGAGCCCTAGTTTATCGAACTTTTTTCTCGTGTTTGTCCACACTACCACCACTGAAAGTTGCCAGACTATTCAAAATACGATGTACTCACTCCCCTCTACAAGTCCTAGAAGTCCGACCACTCTGTATATCCTTTAAATCACTATGTGACACCAGTTGTGGTCCCCATTACGTAAGCGTCCTAGATATATTCTCCTGGTACAGCATAAATTACTATTTGGCCGCTGCAAGCTCTGATTTCGTCCATTTGTTTGTAATGTTTGATTGTAATGTCTTTCCTTCGGCCTTCATTATGTCCTTAATGGCTTCAGATATTTTCTGTAGTTTGGACAATTTACACTATAGTTTTGACAGCGGCTAAGATTGTTTTGTAGGTTTATACGAGGTCTATATTACCGATATAGTATTGTAGCGTTTATTTATATGACGGGAAACGTACTATCTTCAATACAGTGAAAGATATAACAGGGAGAGCACGCAGCATATACACATCTTTAACAACGTTGTAAACTTGATTTTTCACATCTCAATGTTTGCGTATGAACATTTACCACACAGCACTGTGAATGTGCGTAAGAAGAAAGTCTCCCTGTCGTGCGGAGTAACTAATATCAGAAACTGCTCTGAAAGTTAGTATAAATGATCACTTTTTTTCAACCTGTGTGATGAGCTTTGCTGATTTTAGTGTCATTATAAGTATGTTATTTGTTTACAGTATTCTTTATTAACTTCGAGTGTTTCATACACCTCGTTTCTGACGTCCAACAGGCGTGCGAGGAAGAAGAGCAGTTTCCCGTAGGAAATGAGTTCGCAGATGGGATGAGGATAACATATTTTTCACATTTTTGCCGATCATCTGTGACAGCCTATCCCTACTCCAAATCACCAGTTTTGGATTGAAGGCTCGGAACACGTAACAACGTGCTAATCTATAGAGCGAACGCCATCGACTAACTGTCAGTCAAAGACGTTTAATCAAGCGATCGTGTTAAGCCCTTCCCCGTCTCGCAGCCCTTCGTCCCCGCCCCCACCCTTCCCCCTAGATATATGAGTTTTGGACCGAAGGCATCTGCCGGAGCGGCAATGCGGTGTTTGGCAATCCTCCAACGGCGCTCTCCGTGCGTCCACGACAGGCTGATGGACGGGAAAGAGATGTCCCACTCGTTATTGCACGGACTGGTTCCAAGAATATTCCGGTGGCGGTTTCTTACGGTGTAACGGGTAGAAGCGAAACCTTGACATATTGTACGCAGTAAGAAAACTGTTTCATTACACTGGCGTCAGTGGGACAGGAGATTCACCACTGATCTCTTGAGTCGTGACTTGTAGCACTAATCCTAATTTTTTTAAATCCTTCATTATTCTTTTCACCAATAAAGTTAGTATATGTAATTTAGTGCTCCGGGTCCACGGTTTAACGGAAAACCTGAAATTCCAATTACTATTTTAAACTGTTTATCAGTTTCCTTTCAAGGAACCAACAGACAGAAAGCAGATAATTTTCTCACTAACTGCACCGGCCAACGAAAGGTATTTTTAATCACGTATTGTTAGGTAATAACTATGGTGTTCAAGGCCGTTCTGAAAATCAGACATCATATTTCTTTTTATCCTGTGTTGTTATGTCACAATATTACTCTGTAATATACTAGAAAAACTGCAAAATGTATGTTTTAATGAAAAGTAGTTTGATTTTCCAATACTAAGTCAAAAACTTAAGACATTATTATATAGGAATGTTGTATCTTTCTCTCGTTAAATCATTTCATATCCTTCGGCTTATATTTTTCATTCTTCTCTTTAAAGCATCTAATATCTTGATTTAAATCGTAGAATGCTGCTCCCGTTATTTTTAATCCATGCCTAGCACGGCGCGTTTCGAGAATTAACTCTCATAATCTAGCGTAAATCCTTACATTGTTATTTTATGTGGTATTTACGTCTGTGTTTCTCTCTCTCTCTCTCTCTCTTACTTTGCAGTGGTCTTTTTGTGGTTTTATTGAAAATTGCAAATGGTAAGAGAGGGCTTTTGCGATTCCTCTACGTGCTAATATTTTAAAGCAGTATGTAATCTCTGTGTACTTACGCTACTATGCATCCTTTGTCGTACAGAAATCAGCACATAATCAAACCATCATTTACACCAGTTATTTGTTTGGACGCAAAACATAAAACAAACATGTTATTAGACTTCGGCTTCCTAAAGAGTTTGACTATATTAAGCGGTGTTCCATTCCTGTGAAGTACATAATTGACATCAGGTTGTCATTATTAGCTCCTGTCTTAAAACTACTAGTTAAACTACCTATATGCCGTTTGTTCTATTCAATCTGTTTTCTTGCAAATATTGAATGGGATGTATGAAGGAATGATTATCTTTAAGGATTTCCTATAATTTGTGTATACTGGAATAATACTTGAAGAAATTAATAGGATCATTCTCAAGATGTGTAGATGTGTAGACTATCGTTCAGAATGTTTTCTCCTTGCTTTATGAGGTGTACACAATTTTCCAGATCGTCCACTAAATCTATTGTTTATGTTTTCCGGAAGCGGTGGAGTATCTTAAGATCAGATTTCATGTTTGTGAATGAGTATTCAGTGTTTTAGGTCTGTGTTTCTATGGATGATATTGGGAACCAGTTATATGTGTAGGAGTGGATGAGTTCAGTGTAACTACCATGAAGGGTCCTACCAATGTGTACTATGTAGTAGCTTGCTCAAGTTGTACATTAGACGTAAGTTTCTGTGTATGAGAATTTAAGTTTTTTATTATTTAAGGTGTGAACTAATAGGTGATAGTTCGTTGTTTCTAAGAGTTTCTTTCTCTTCGCGAGTTCTAAGTAAGTTGCTATATTTTGCGAAATAACGTATGGTAACCACATATTTTATTGTAGTATTACTTACTTCCAGAGAGCCAGGAATTTCTGTCTTTTTTCTTTTTGAAGGACATAATACAGAAATAGATATGTTTTATGACTTTCCGTTTACAGAAAACCACATACATTCGACTGCAGGACACGAGAGGCGGAACAATACACAAACAAATTTTCCATACAACAGACCGGATATTTGCACTAGATATTGAAAATCAATTCTCGTAAGGCGTCGTGCTGTGCGTGAAAAAAATATAACTGGTGCACAGTTGTATAGATGGCACTATTGCAGACTGTGTCGCCTGGCCACCAAGAGCTGTTGCAGGACGATTGATTCATGGCTCCTTCCGTGCATAGCGATTTTACGACTATGACGAGTGGGGCCTGAAGATGGCATCAATGTAATGCCGAAACTGGTAGCACATAGAAGTTCATAAAATAAAATAAATTTCTACAATAGATACGGCTGTTCGTAAATTATTGCATCAAGAAGTTCATGCCAGCCGTCGTCACACGATCCATAATAAATCAACGAAAACCAAGGGAGAAAGACTACACCACTGCCTTACATCCATTTTAATTCGTGAACTTCAGTCTTGTTCTTCCTCTCTTACTGTTCCCTCTTGGTTCTTGTATGCACTGTATGTTACCCAGCATTCCCTAAAGCTTACCCCTATTTTTCTCCGCATTTCCAACATCTTGCTTCATTTTAAACTTTCAGGTCTACAAATCCTATGAACGTGTCTTGGTTTTTCTTCTGTCTAGCTTCCATTATCAACCACATGTCACAAGTGCCACTCTGGTGCCTTTACCTTTCCTAAAGCCACACTAATCGTCACCTAATAGTTCCTGAATTTTCTTTTCCATACTTACGTACATTATTCTTATCAGTAGCTTGGGTGCAAGACCTGTTAAGCAGATTGTGCGATAAATCTCATACTTTTCGGCTATTACAATCTTGGGAATTGTGTGGATTATATTTTTCCGAAAGCCTTATGGTATAACGCCGAGCAAATGCATTCTTCACACCAAAAGCGTAGAGTCGTTTTGTTGCCGCTTCCCCCAATACTTTTATAAATTCCGACTGGATATTATTAATCCCTTCCGCCTTATTCTATCTTAAGCCTTCTAAAGCTCTTCTAAATTTTGATTCTAATACTGGATTCGGTATATCTTCTATATCGACTCCTGTTTCTCCTTCTATTACGTCATGACACTGAGGTCATCAATTACGGTTTCCACCTATCTGCTCTGTCCTCCGCATTTAACAGTGCAATTTGCTGTTCACTATTCCAACGTGATCAAATTGTAAATTTTCACAATCAGCATGTGTGGGCTGACGAGAATCCACACGCAATTGTGCAATCACGTCATCAACACAGATTTTCTGTGAACCTTTGGGCAGGCATTGTTGGTGATGTCTTGATTGGGCCCCTTGTTCTTCCACCTACGCTCAATGGAGCACGTTATCATGATTTCATACGGGGTACTCTACCTGTTCTGCTAGAACATGTGCCTTTACAAGTACGACACAACATGTGGTTCATGCCTGATGGAGCTCCTGCACATTACAATCGAAGTGTTTGTCGCTTCTAAACAACAGATTCGGTGACCGATGGATTGGTAGATACGGACCAATACCATATCCTCCACGCTCTCCTGACCTCAACCCTCTTGACTTTCATTTATGGGGGCATTTGAAAGCTCTTGTCTACGCAACCCCGGTACCAAATGTAGAGACTTTTCGTGCTCGTATTGTGGACGGCTGTGATACAATACGCCATTCTCCAGGGCTGCATCAGCGCATCAGGGATTCCATGCGACGAAGGGTGGATGCATGTATCCTCGCTAACGGAGGACATTTTGAACAGTTCCTGTAACAAAGTGTTTGAAGTCACGCTGGTACGTTCTGTTGCTGTGTGTTTCCATCCAATGATTAATGTGATTTGAAGAGAAGTAATAAAATGAGCTCTAACATGGAAAGTAAGCGTTTCCGGACATATGTCCACGTAACATATTTTCTTTCTTTGTGTGTGAGGAATGTTTCCTGAAAGTTTGGCCGTACATTTTTGTAATACCCTGTATACACATGAACTGTTGTTGTCGGTGTTGGTTTGCTATCCATGTGATGAGAATAACTCAATCACTGACTTTTTCACAGCAACTTACTCTCTGCTCTACCTTCCCATACATAACGAATCAAACTACCGTTATACCACTTTCTGCTCCTGTTGATATTACTCAATTCTTATCTGAGCAGATATATTTCTATTCAAATGTTTTTAAACCAGTCTTTGATCACAATAAAGTCCTTCGACGATGACCGGTTTCAGACAGTAATGAAAATCTTCAGATCTCAGTACTGGTTTCCTGCTTCAGTTGACAGAGCCTTTTGACTCTGTCGTAAGCCAGACTCGGCACCAGTTCCGCAAGCTGCGACATAGTAGCGAATACAAACTGTGATCCAGGCACCGTCAAATGTTTTTATTCCAGTCTTTGATCACAATATAAAGTCCTTCGACGATGAGCGGTTTCAGACAGTAATGACAGTTATGACTTTAAGCTGCGATCAATGACTGGAATAAAAAACATTTTACAGTACTTTGATTACTGTTTATATTCGCAGCTATGTCACAGCTTGTGAATCTAGTGCCATGTCTGGCTTACTGAAGCAGAAAATCTGTTCTGAGATCTGAAGACGGTCATTACTGACTGAAACCGCTCATCGTCGAAGGAATTTATATTGTGATCAAAGACTGGAACGAAAAGACATTTGACAGTACCAGGATCGCTGTTTATATTCGAGACTATGACGCAGCTTGTGATCTTTTTATTCTTTGTATTTCACAGCACTGACATCCACTATATGTAGAGTGAGCCTTAGCATTCCCCTTTTCAGATTTTCTAGCTTCCCTACCACTTTCAAACTTCCGACATTCCACGCCCCTACTCGTGGAACGTTGTCTTTTCGGTGGATATTTAACCTGTATCTCGCGATCACATCCTCCTTGGCCGAACTCTACCAGAGATCCAAATGGGGCACTAGTCCGGAATCTTTCACCAATGAAGAGAACATCATGACAACTTTTCAGTTACACGCCACCTCTCCCGTTGTTTGTTGTTTATTTTGTTCTAGGGCGCAAAAACAACTAGGGTCATATGTGCGCATGTCAAAACTGCATTGTCTCCTCCTTATCTTCAGATAAGGAGGAGACAATGCAGCGTCTGAAACTGTTCGTACCATCTGACTACCATGAAGAGAATCAGTAGTAAAATGTTGCTCAAATGTATCAGAGTGAAGAGGCGATGGTATTGCACTAGAATACTGTAAAGACAGAACAGCAGACGATGTCTCCGTCAAATCATCAGATAACACCGGAACAGATGTTTTTACGGATGGAGGAGAGAACGCAGATACAACATTCATTTCAACATCAACACAAACAGCTTCGACATCCGTGGCAAAACAAAAACCGCAGTTAGCGTCAGTGTTCAAAGCATCACCACAGGAAGAAGCACCCTCCACCATCACCGTCACGGGGAGGTGCGATTGGGGAGGCGATCCAACATATTCACCATCCTGAGTCCTTTGGCGTTTAAATTGTGCTACCTGGGTCGGAGCCTTAACGGCAGTAGGGACGGCATCAGAAAGTGACGGTAACGGCTGATAGTCGCTCGGAGCTGGCGGTAATTTCTCCCAAACGTACTCTAAAGCTGGATAAGTACTAGCAACAGATTGCGAAGACACTAATTCAGCTAATGTCAACAGATGGCGTTTTTCATAGAACGACTTTGAAATCGTAACACGGTGTGGGCAATTGAATCTGCCAATTTCATTACAAAGTAAACAGGTTCCTCCTTCCTCTTGATACGTAGCTTGATTCTTGTAAGAACGAACATTCAGGTGTCAAGAATATTCATTTCAACCCACATTTTACGGTTCGGATACGCCATACGACTCCAAACGAAAGCAACGCTGCCTTAATAAATGAATCGTCCACTACGGGTGGAAGACCGTAAACTCTAACCGGAATACACCCTATCGCAGCATTTGCAAGAATGACTGGACTAACGGAACTGTCATGACGTCTAAACTTCACCTGAGAACCAACCCGAGACAGCTTCCGGTCTGATTAAGCGATCTTCGAACTTCATAAAAATTCATAGGCCTACAAATCCACATCAAAACAAATAGTAGCTACTTGATCATGTTTGTGTAGAATCATATCGACCACCCAGTCGTGAGTTTCTAAAGAGCCTGATTGGACGTAGCGCAGACTGTAGTCATAACTGAAACGAACAGTACCCCGACGAGGAACATTCTTGGGAGAGTCGAGATCATCGCGCGGGCAGAGATCGCCGCCGCCAGAGGAAGAACCAACAACAAACTCAGCTACGCAAGAACCGTGCGACACCGGCCGATACACATACAAGGCTGAGTAAACACAAGTTCAAGACAGGCGGCTCTGCTGTACGGGCGGAAGGAAAAACAACCTGCTCGCTTGACATGCAGGGCGGAACTACACCCCTGAACCACGAATCCCAATTCTCACACGTCACGAGAACTGTCGAAAATAAAATAGGAAGTGAAGCATGACACTGAAGAACAGTTTTCTTAATACCGAGTGCAATTGAAGCAGCATTTTGATGCTTAGTTGAAAATGATTGAAGGGTGGATCCAGATCTCAGTAGTTACAAAAAAGTTCCAACGGTTGGGCTAAGGAGTTGGAAGCGGAACTCGAGAGAAGGATGATACTTAGTGATGCCGTCTATGCCACATTCACTGAGCAAACCAAGGCAAAGAGAACATCACATGGGAAGCGGGGAGGCAAAGAATTGACTACTACATCCGATAAAATAAGGCTCGACCAGAATACTAATTTTAAACGCATGTCACTAAGATGAAACACATACTGCACCTAGAGCGATCACCGCACGAGTTGCTTCAGAAAGAATAGGTAGTGCGTGACAAAGTAGTTGATGTGGAACAGGTCATTACAGATCAAGACACTTTCAGATTGTCGAGATGTATAGAACAGCAGTCTCCCATTACCTCGGCGGAAGCGTCATTCATTTGTTGTAAGCAACTCAGTTATTCCTATCCGCGTCGAAATGTGCGCATTAAATTATTCACACATGAATTCACGGACGTATTGGCAGTGTCTTTGTCAGTACAAGAACAAATCTCTGTTGCCAAAGGACATACGGCACAGGACGTTTATGTGGTTGAATGATGTGGCTAATGTTTGTGATGACTTGAAAGAATTTCGTGACAGATTTCTCAATTCTGGAGAAATCCATATATTCTAGTCGATTTTTGCAGCGGAAACAAGTAAAAGCCAGCTCATACGAGTACACAGTGAAACGGTTCCAAGAATACTAGTGGAAGAGAATCCAGTGTACTGACCGGAGTATGACAATAGTATTGTTTACTTTTCGTACAGATTTTACCACTCTATATGCGGAGACAGATGATGGCAGTGCCATGAGGTAGTTATGATAACTACGTTGAGTTGCTTGAAAGAGTGTTTCATGGCCTGGATAATAGCCAACAGAATGGACAGCCATGGCAAAACAGCCGATGCTCCTTAAGGGCAGTTGTGGCCGCGTGCAAAGATCATACAATTGGTGGAATTAGAATTGGCAGAGGACAGACAAGCAAATAACATCGTAACCTGAAGGGTTCCTCTAGCAGAAGGCTGCATTGTCTGTCAGTTCGGATATTCCAAATATGAACTGCCCTTATTGCTATGTAAAGAGAACAGACTCATAGGCTCAGAGGCAAATCCCAGCGTGTTTGTGAGCAGTTGCTTCTTGACGGGAAGCTTGAAGAATTTAAATGTCTGCCTGTAGGAAGAGCAAACCCGGAAAATTGAATCCAGAAAATTGACTATTTAAGCCAGAGTTCGATACAAAAGCTATAACTAAATATCTGTTATACGAAGAAGAAGTAGTGCTTAGTGCAGCTGATGTTAATGCTATTGTTGCAGTATTAGTAGCAGGTTTGGATACAAAGTTATGAATCAATGGTAGTTCTAACGTTTTGTTAACTTATCAAGAATACTTTACAGCCTTGTCAAACAAAATGGAATTGGCAATACTGCCGGTATTAGATTTTTAAATTTTCGTTTCTGCATGGAAGCTGTCCATAGTAACTGTGCATGAAGACACACTACCTGTGCTGTTTAATGATATCATCATGAAGCACATATTCCTGATCATCCAAAAGATAAGTTGCAACGTAATTATAGGATAGAATCTGTGAGTTTGTGTTGCAGTGATTTCTGTTACATAAAAAGTATGTAAAGCTGAAGGGCAAGGATAGGAGAACCTAGGAAGCTCCGTATTCAGGAGCACTGCATCAGGAGCAAGAGCATAGATTGGTTCAAGTACAGAAAAGTAGGAGGGACAATAGGGAACATAACCCAGCTGCTAAAGAGGGAAACCAAGTTAGGAACGAGATGATTCAGAAAATCAAGAATATGACTGTTACCAGATACGCAGAGAAAAAGATACTGAAGGAGATATTGTTAAGGAAAAGTAGACTTTTGTGTCATTTCCGGCAATAGAAGGTTAGTGCTCCAGTCCACGTGTTTAAATTTTATGCTTCCCTTCTTATAATGGGAGCTGTCGTGGCTTCATTACACATTGGTTTAGTGGTTTTCCATACAAAATCACTTGAAGAATTTAGCATGTAATTTGTTTGCTCCTATTAAGGTTTAGCTAAAGGCCATTAGTTGCCTTATTATTTTTTCACTACCCTATCAAAGTCTTGAAACGGAACATACTTGCTTATAAATATCAAAAAAGCCCATTCATTCATACCACCTAGGCAAAAACACAATGGAACTCCCATAATTCCACGATATTAATACAACAACACTTCACTACGTTCTCAAACAATAAGCACATAATACAAGTCTTCCTTTCATGTGGGGAACTCACAGAGAAAGAAAATTCGGAACCCGATACCATTATGCAATAACGGAAGAGCCTCATCACATACACAGTGATTAGATTGAAACAATATTACACATCCATAGAACTGTTTCCTGAAGAACAAAAAAATTACAACTGTTGTTCACTTGTTTCTTGATATCCATCAATGAAATATTCGCTAAGCACCAAGCTCCCCAAAAGCATCTCATTCTACTTGGATTCTCTCGACCCCTGATGTGCTTACCAACCACACAAAAGATAAAAATGGACTAGCTAATGCATCATCATCCTGTGCTAGTATTAGTCCTAATCGAAGGAAAGGGAAATTTTGTCAAAATTCAATGAATAGCACTCAGGCCGCCGCTGCTTCCAGGACAGGACTAGCCTCGAACCCGCGGCCTCCTGGATGATGCGCCGTAACTTGCCGCTTGTTGCGCTTGCCGGATGGCAACACCCGCCGCTGCCTCTGGCGCTGTTGCAGCGCTCCTGCGCCTCCCGCAGCCTACGCCTTTCCCGCAACATATTGACCCAACGACTCCGTCAATTACCACTGCAGTGAGCACAGTATCAGTGAGGTTGGACCATGAAGTAATGGCCGCTATCGACAGGAGATCTCATGTTGATTCCATATTTCTAGATTTCCGGAAAGCTTTTGCCACCGTTCCTCACGAGCGACTTCTAATCAGGCTGCGGGCCTATGGGGTATCGTCTCAGTTGTGCGACTGGATTCGTGATTTCCTGTCAGGAAGGTCGCAGTTCGTAGTGATAGACGGCAAATCGTCGAGTAAAACTGAAGTGATATCTGGTGTTCGCCAGGGAAGCGTCCTGGGAACTCCGCTGTTCCTGATCTATATAAATGACCTGGCTGACAATCTGAGCAGTTCTCTTAGGTTGTTCGCAGATGATGCTGTAATTTACCGTCTAGTAAGGTCATCCCAAGACCAGTATCAGTTGCAAAGCGATTTAGAAAAGATTGCTGTATGGTGTGGCAGGTGGCAGTTGACGCTATATAACGAAAAGTGTGAGGTGATCCACATGAGTTACAAAAGATATCCGTTGGATTTCGAATACGCAATAAATAGTACAGTTCTCAAGGCTGTCAATTCAACTAAGTACCTGGGTGTTAAAATTACGAACAACTTCAGCTGGAAAGACCACATAGATAATATTGTGGGGAAGGCGAGCCAAACGTTGCGTTTCATTGGCAGGACACTTAGAAGAGGCAACTTACACAACACTCGTTCGTCCTCTGTTAGAATATTGCTGCGCGGTGTGGGATCCTTACCAGGTGGGATTGACAGAGGACAGCGAAAGTGTGCAAAAAAGGGCTGCTCGTTTTGTATCAACGCGTAATAGGGGAGAGAGTGTGGCAGATATGAGACGCGAGTTTGGATGGAAGTCATTAAAGCAAAGACGTTTATCGTCGCGGCGAGATCTAAAAAATGGCTCAAATGGCTCTGAGCACTAAGGGACTCTACTGCTGTGGTCATAAGTCCCCTAGAACTTAGAACTACTTAAACCTAACTAACCTAAGGACATCACACACATCCATGCCCGAAGCAGGATTCGAACCTGCGACCGTAGCGGTCGTGCGGTTCCAGACTGTAGCGCCTTTAACCGCTCGCCCACTCCGGCCGGCGCGGCGAGATCTATTTACGAAATTTCAGTCACCAACATTCTCTTCCGAATGCGAAAATATTTTGTTGAGCCCAGCCTACATAGGCAGGAATGATCATCAAAATAAAATAAGAGAAATCAGAGCTCGAACAGAAAGGTTCAGGTGCTCGTTTTTCCCGCGCGCTGTTCGGGAGTGGAATGGTAGAGAGATAGTATGATTGTGGTTCGATGAAGCTTTTGCCAGGCACTTAATTGTGAATTGCAGAGGAATCATGTAGATGTAGATGTAGATGGGTCAATGGAAAAGGATCCCTCCCTTATACTCTCTTATCCAGTTAAACGACTGCTCCAAATGCGTTCCTTGTCACGGACGTAGGCCGGCAGCGGCAGTATTACGCTGTTGGGTACCTTCATCTGGTCTTCCCTGGTCGTAATCGAAAACAATACGACAACTGCAACTACCTGGAATAAACTGGCGCTTCAGTAGTTTGAGTAGCATGACTGAACATCAGATTCGCCTTATTCGAAGCTTATGGAACACATCTCGCACTCTATCAAGCGTCAGCTTTACGCCCACGAACTACCGGCCCATGATTTAGGGTAACTGCGTGTATTGTTCATAGACAGCTTGTGCACCTAACAAGGATGTCTCGAACTGAAGCCAGGAAAAATAACACCAACACGCGGTGAAACATGTGTACCCTCACTGAAATGTAGTAACGGATCGTCTGTAACAATTGGTCTTATTGATTCTAAAGGATAATACCAAAAACGGAATGACATATTTTAGTATCAGTGACAAACATATCAAAAGGTATTTTAATACTATTAAGGCTGTCACTATTTAATACTATTAGTATGCCGTAGTTTGAGCCCTACATAGCTCCGACATTTTCTTTCCTTTAAAATAGTATGTCCATTCTGCGAGTTCATATTTGGTTTGTAAATGAAATACCTTCATTCCACTGCATTCTACGTAGATGGTTCAAATGGCTCTAAGCACTATGGGACTGAACGTCTGAGGTCATCAACCTAAGGACATCACACACATCCATGCCCGAGGCAGGATTCGAACCTCCAAAGGTAGCAGCAGCGCGGTTTGGGGACTGAACAGCCTAGAACCGCTCGGCCACAGCGTCCGGCTTCTACGTAGACGTAAAGCTGGTTTTCTAAAACTGAATGTCATATATACAAAATGTACGCAGTTACGTTCGTGTGACAGAACAAAGCGTAAATAAAGTATTATCTTCCGCCTTAGATGTAACAGTAATTTGATACCATAGGGGAAATAAAAAATTTCAAAGAGAATAAAATTGCAGGATTTAGTTTTAGTCAAAATTCATTTCACTTCAGGTGACTAGCAATTTTTCATTTGCACTCATCCCAGGTTAGATACTAGCTACCTGTTGAATGTAAAGCCATCGTGTTTCTGTCAGTTTTAATTTTTGTTACTTCATAGCTGGTAGTAATTCGCGAGCGGGATTTGAGGATTTTCTTTTCATGGAAGTAAATTAAGGCTACGGCTAGATTGTATTACTGACTGGATTTTTATGCGATACGGAGTGCTCTCGAGTTATAGATCTGGAGAGAATGATGTTTCTTATAGAAGATATTCCCATACTCGCACACTATTAACTGCAAGAGAAGCAGCAGTAGTAGTTGTGGTTTCATTTATCTATAGGTTCCTTTCACAATAATGTTGGACATGTCTTGGCGTTGGTATCTTAGAACAAAAATAAATAAATAAACTAATTCAAATACACAGTCATGTAGAGATTTAGAGGCCTAGCCCGACGTGGCCTTTCAGTATAAACCATCTGGGAATTTGCCTCAAATATAATTCAGATGAACAATGGAAAACCTAAACAGGATTGCTGGAAGAAGACTGGAGGCTCCACCCTTCCGAATACAAAGCCCGTCTGTTTGGAACAGTGCTGCCTCATTCGGTTCCCTCCTAGTGCGCAATACCGTTTTATAAATAAGTTATTTAATATTGAACGAAAGTAAAATGTTACATTGCTCGTTTGTTTAACAGCCCAACTCACTCTAGACTTTACACACACTAGACACACCTTGTTTCATAACAATACACACACTACACCCACTATCAGATGGTGTCAGGACCATTTTGTGCACCGTACTTTATTCTTTGGTAGCCTTAAAAACTGTCAGCATGCCGATTTAATGAGTGAGAAGTTTAATTAAAAAATACGATAACATTATTGAGGAAATAGAAGTGGCCCAGAGGACAGAGTTCCAGGGTGCAAAGAAATACAGAAGAGTAAAGGAAAAACTGTACTAAACTGAATGTAGCAGATGCTGAAAGTGACCACCATTCACCTCCCGGTATTTTTGGGACCTGGTGAGCAATTTTCTGAAGGCGGGTCGAAGTTGGAGTGCTGGAATTGCTACAATATCATCCGAAATGTTCTGCTGCATTTCTTGAAGGGTATCAGGGTTGCTGCGATGCACTTTAGCCTTAGGGGCTCCTCACACAAAGTAATCGCACACTGGCAGATCAGGTGACCTTGGCGGCCAGTTAGGGCCCCGAACAGACTGACCTCTGCTAACAGGTCTGTTAGGCGTGAAGATTTTGCGTGTGTGCTCCAACATGCGACCGGCAGTATCGGCAGTTGCTTCATTCTGTTGGAAGTGACTGTAGGTCTTTTCCTCCTCCGTTTATGCTGCCACAAATGGTTCTGACAATGTAACTGGCGGAAGTCAACGTCTGATGAAAGAAGATGGGACCAATAATGTAGCGTGCAGACACCGTGCAGCAAAACAAAACTTTATGACTGGATCATGGTGTTTCGTGGAAGCTATGCTGATTCTCCGCTGCCCAGAACAAGTGCTCCTCTGAGTTGGCATAACCAAGGAAGTGAATACAGGCATCACCAGACGTAAAGAACACATCCATGTCCAAGTTATTCACTGCCTATCTCTGTGAGCAGCCAGCCACAAAACTGGAGAGTTGAGGAGCATCTGAGGTTTTAATGTATGAATGACAGACACTCGGTGGGGACGCAAGTGTTGGTCCACGTGGAGTATTCGTTACTTTGATCGACGTCCTATGCCGGTCTCTTACGGCAGGCGTCGGTTTGATTTGGTAGGACTCAGAAGCATTTTCTGATGAACTGCGGCCTTATTTTCTGTCGTGCGGGCCCGTTTAGAAATGTTTTTTGACTTGTTCAAAACAGATCCAGTCTGGCGTCGTTTTCAGACAAAGCGTTGCATGACCATTTATGCTGTTACTTTGACACCATTATCCTTCTCAGCCGACAACTGACCTCACCGTTTCCACGTCTTTGCCACTTTCCACAACAAACACCTTCCCTCCACCATGAGTACCAAGATCCCCTTTGCACTGCTCCATTCAAACAGACGCATCCCGCACTAGCCCTTGAGCCAGTGTGGACCCAATGGCGGAATTACACGTGGTGGGCGCAGCACGGATTGTGGTTATATGCATGGATTCACGTCCAGTCGTATCCAGTCGTCGGGGCCACTTTTATTTGCCCCACTCAGTACATTGCACAGCTTTGGGAATAGGTTTTTCCGGAAATATAGTGTGAAACTGTTATGTGGGATTTTGACATGGTCAATCGGGAGATACGCGATCTTGCTGCTTTAAAACCCGTGTGTACAAAAACCCTTCGTCAAGATCACAAAATGTCCTTATTGATTAATGGTTTCGGCTCATTGACGAGCCATCTTCAGATTCGTTTGAAGACGGCTGGTCAATGAGGTGAAAGTGGTAGTCACACGTGTTATGTAGGAAGTTAGATGTTTTACTGTCGTTATTATTATTAGTGCTGCAATTTTTACCAATCACCTACTCTTTGTTATCTAATAAGGAGTCGAAGAAGACCTATAATGCTTACGGCATTCCATTCAACTCCCTACGTATTCTCTATCATGCATCCACGGTATTGGCTCCTAAAGTCAGCAGAGGGCAGGTGTGGAGGTATCCAATGACGAGGTCACGATGAGCCTATGGACCAAAGTTGAACTGCGTAGTCGACGAATAACTCACAACAGTGCTACAGTGGTGTTGATACAAAACAGAGCAAAGGCAACGATAAAGAAAGAAGACGTTGCATTATATCTACAACAACAATTGCCAAATATGACATCTCGTCATAAAGGAACCCAAGGCACTCAGCAGAATGAGAAAGGAGGGGGAGATGAAACATTAGCTTTTCTGAAAGATGAATCATTGAACTTGTGGCGCTGGATCCGCTCGACAGTGCTGAAAATATACATGGAGAGAAGAATGATGACGATACGTACTTAGCAAGTGAAAGTGATAGTTAACAGGTTTCGATCCATGTAGCTCATCATTCTTGTCGGACAGCGCGCCGCAAATCCCATCTACAAGGAAACGAAGAAAAAGACAATCGGTGTCCAAGGAGCGGGTACTACACATAATTCCGTACATGGAAAAAGAGCCACAACATAGTAAAGAAACAATTACGAACAGATTCCGAATAAGTCCGCAGTAATACGACCAAGTATTGAATAACAAAAACTACGGATATTCAACGGGACAAAAACTGGTGTTTGCTCTTTTCAGGGATGCTCGATACAGTTTACAGGATGTTCATGATAGTGACCTACTACACTGTGCACATCAAATTGTACGACATCGATTACAGTGAGTTCAAGGGAAGCAGAGAAGGGCCGCATAACTTCAAACAGTGATGCAGAACTGGAAGACATAAGAGAACGGAATACCAAACAAACCGTAAGCTTGACGATGCGCAGCAGACTGCGAAATCGGCCCGAAAATTTCAGTAGGCAATTCGTTTTTAACTCCGACCAATCGGGATTTGAAGAGGAAAAGCACATGAAAGTAAACCTGGAAGTTAGAGGTATCAAGAGAACTGTATGAAGATTAACTAACGTCAATGCCCTAGCCCATTCGTATACAACTATGCCGACTGTTAATTTGTATGGTAAATTGGCTGGAAAGATATTTATTGTGCTTCAAAAAGTTGAAGGTGCTCTGCCATGTTGCAAGAGCACTAGGGACTATTCACGTCTCACCAAGGAAGAGTGTGAAAATGGGCATAAGAGAACTACATCTGTGGTATGAGCACTGCTTTTGGCCAAGAGCTCGTAAAAATAACTTGATTTTGCTTTATTCGTGGTCAGTGTATAAAAATTATATTCGTTTACAGTAAACTATCCCTCCAGCAAATTGTGTGACGTTGCAGTTCATACCACCTGGAACTACTGGAAAAAGTCAGGCTCTGTGTGATTTATTTTCCTTGACTATAAAACATATTATCGCCTAAATGTCCTTTACTTTATGTCTATCAGCCTACCGGTTTCGGTATATAATGACCATCTCCAAATCTGCAGCAAAATATGGGAAAACACAAGTACTACAAGCAATTTGTCTACAACTTAAAACAATAAAATAAACGATGATGGAAAGTGTTACTGAGATACATGTGCATTTGTGCGCTTTAAATATGACGAGGCATACCTCTTTTATAAAAACGGGTCTGTATACTAGAGTCGTAGCGACATCGTCACAATGAGCGCCAACATCGTCAAACATATATAAAGCAAGTTCGCCAGATGTCGCTATTGTAGGCGCACACAGACACACACACACACACACACGCACACAAACACACACACACACACACACACACACACACACACACACACACACACACAAACACACACACACGCACACAAACACATATTCTTCAATGATAACCGAACGGTGTAAATTAAACGGGTATAGCCACCCGGAGCGGCCACGCGATTTGAGGCGCACTGTCACGGATTGCGCTGCCCCTCCCACCGGAGGTTCGAATCCTCCGTCGGGCATGGGAGTCTCTGTTGTTCTTAGCGTAAGTTAGTTTAATTAGTGTGTAAGTCTATGAACCGATGACCTCAGCAGTTTGATCCCTTAGGAATTGACACTTTTTTAAAGGGGGATAGAATCAGTAAAGTCTGTAATGGGCTTGTAAGGTGTAAGAGGCATTACAGTAATAAACAGCAATGAAATAAAACACGACAGAAGTGAGATTGCTAAAAAGGAAAAAGTTAAGAGACAGTAATTGACTTATGTTCAAGTGGCGATATTATAGATAATGACAAATATTAAACAGCATTTCAAGTACACAGGATAATATAAAAACTACAAAACAAATAACTAAAGAAGCCCAATGAATGAAAACAGACTGCTGCACGTAACCAGCGCTCTCTGTTGGTGCCAGCGCCAGAACGAAATTGGGAGTCTGATGAAAAAATTTGTGACCATATATGTGAAGTAAAGGAAATTTATTGTTTTTAGGCCACTGTTCAATACGCGACCACGTCACAGCTTGTGAGAGATATCATCACAATATCTGTATTTGCGACTTCAATGATAGCCATTTTCAAGACGAGCTCCAAGACTGGCTGTTTCTCATAGGGTTACATGTCACCATATCACATCATTTCTCACCAATCTCTTATACAAATATGATTCTACATGCATTCTTTAAGACTGTATACCTAGGCTGAACGTCCTGAATAGTTTTTAACTAAAAGGAGTTCGCCTTCGATAATGATGGTGCATACCTTTGAGGTCACTGTTGAGCCGTGCCGGCCACAGTGGCCAAGCGGTTCTAGGCGCTTCAGTCTGGAACCGCGCGACCGCTACTGTCGCAGGTTCGAATCCTGCCTCGGGCATGGTTGTGCGTGATGTCCTTAGGTTAGCTAGGTTTAAGTAGTTCTAAGTTCTAGGGGACTGATGACCTCATATGTTAAGTCCCATAGTGCTCAGAGCCATTTGAACCATTTTGTTGAGGCGTGTATCGACTCGTGCTACACCTTGTGTTTAGATTGCATTGGTTTTCCTTTTCTTCCCCTGACTTGTTTGTCTGATATATTGTCTGTCATTAAGTGGCTGTTGGTTGTCTTTTCCCTGTGCTATCGATATCTGCGTTTTTGCTTCCGGTAAACTGCTATGGAGGAACTGGGATCTTTGACCGGTTGCAACCTCGTGCGGCGGGGGCGGAAGTAGGGGCGTTGCGCGGAGAGAGTGTGGTGGACACGGGAGGGCAGTGTGGCTCTCCAGCGCGAATCCGGCGTGGTGGGTTGTACCGAGTCGGCACGTGATGTATGTCGGTTGTGTGTAACGAGCGGGTGGAGTTGACGTAAGAGCTCCCCGCGTGTGGGTTGTATACAGAATCGCCCCACGAGTAGTAGCTATTCATTTTGCCTTGGTGGGGCGTTAGCAAGCTTCCTTAAATCCTCCGTTTCAACACTGGAGTTTAAAAGGAGACACCTAACATGAAGGAGCGGTCACTACCCGTCCACGTTGCAGAGAAGACATGAACTCCGGTGACAGAGCGTGTTGTCGCGTGACCGTGGCGTGTTGGGTACGCTGGCGACGCGTGCGCGGTCGGATGTGTGGATCCTTGCCATAGGAGGTCGTCTACTGCCTGTTCGTGCATAATTGCATGTTAAGTTCGTGGAAGGTTTAATTAATCATTAAGTAATAATTTTGTGTATCCAGCGTGTCTTCTGCCTTCTGGCCTCCGGCGATCGGGTTTCCTGTCCCTGGCACCGGTGTAATTGAAGACAGTGATCTTTCCTTCTCCTCTCGTTACTGTCCTATGGGAGGTAAAGTTTCGGTAGTTTAATTGTTTCGCTATTCTGTCGTGGGTTATGAGTAAATTCATACTTCTTGTTGGTTGATTATGTGGTCGCTCATTCAGGACTGTATGGTGTAATGTTTCCTTGCACGAGGTTAGCTCTAATTCTGTTAGCAAGTTAACCCATCTTATAACAAGCTTTCGCTGGCTAAAAGTCGGTGCAGTGACCAGTCTGAGAGTGGCAATTGTGTTTACGGGCGTATTTAAATTGGTCAGTATTCTGTCTAGCCTGAGCATTCATGAGTGGGTGATTTGTGGCCGCCTTACAAAGGTCCGTCATATCTGTTATGCTCTAATGATATTGCAGGATACTTTTCTTTCAAATTTTTTTTAAATTCCTCCAAGTTTGTAAATACCTTTCATTGCCATTAATCGTGTGTTTGCTGAGACCTGTTTAATTTTTTTTAAGTGGCGGTGTTGGTAGCTTCACTACCTCACCGTACTTTATTAACAAAGTTCTGTATTTACTTTAGTAGCCTGTTCATTAATGTTCTTTAATTTTTATTAAATTCTTGTATTGCTATAAATTACTTTGATTGGCCTTAGCGGCGTGTTTTAAAAGGTTGTTTATTGCCGTACTGCTAGCTTCTGCGTTCTTTTTATAAATTTTTTTAGTTGTTCTATTGCTACAAATTACTTGATTGCCGTTAGCGGCGTGTTTAAAAGGCTGTTAATGCCGTACTTCTAGTTTCCGTAAGATACGAATAAAACATTTGTGAAAATCTCAACTCGACATTAAACTACTAGAAATTTGGTCCCGTTCCCCAACTTGTGGTGTGGCTTGTAGTAACCGTAACCACTGTGTGTGTCAACTGTGTTGCGTAATTTTTCATTCGGCCTTCATGGTGCAACAGTTTTGTTTATATTTATTTTTTGTTGGTCAATGTAAGTTTAGTCTAGATCTTGTTCCATGGCTATGAACAGAGCTGCTATTAGTTTCAGATATTACTTTCATGTGCAATACTGTTTGGCCAACATATTCACACACTGCAGGTTAAAGTCCCAGTGTTTTGATTAGATATTTGCAATGTTCTTCATTAATATGTCTGGTTATAATTATTAAGCACTTTTCTGCAGTTATAGAACTGTGTTTATATTTTAGCATTTGATCCGCGGAATAAAAAAGTTTAGCTATGAACTGACTGTGGCAACGGCCTTGTCGCAGTTGATACACCAGTCCCCGTGAGATCACGGAGGTTAAGCGCTGTCGGGCGTAGCCGGTACTTGGATGGCTGACCATCCAGGTCGTTATGCGCTGTTGCCATTTTTCGGGGTGCACTCAGCCTCGTGATGCCAATTGAGGAGCTACTCGATCGAATAGTAGCGGCTCCGGTCAAAGTAAACCATCATAACGACTGTAAGAGCGGTGTGCTGACCATATGCCCCTCCTATCCACAACCTCAACTGAGGTTTATTACGTACCTACGCCGACAAAAACCCACCCAAATAACGTCCATATTACAATTCATACATTCATATCTCCGTATATGTAAACAAAATTCACTCGAATGACAGGCTGGACGGAACCATTTTTGTTTTTAATTGTTGCTGTTTTTTGTGTAGCTGGAACAGATCACTATCTGTTGATGGTAAAAGATAACCAGCATATATACAGTGACTGCTGTTAGATTACTGATGAGCTGTGTTCGTCGTTGTTTGGAAAGAATGCATGGTGGTTTTTCTTGCACCGTTTATGTTATACTACTATATTTGTATCCCATGTGAAGGTTTCTTTCTGGACCTTTATTATTTGTTTCACAACAATTAATATGAATACTTATGACGTGAAGAGTGCAGTGATTGTAGTAATTAATTACCGGAAAAAATACAGGGTTTTTGGAGCCAGTTCAGTAATCCGAGACATTTTCAATGTGGCCCGTAAATCTCTATTTCAGATGTATCCTGTAAAAAAAACGAAACCTGCAGCGAGTTCATCGGATTTGGAACAGAATGTTGAGAACACGGTAACCCCACACAAAAAGGAACAGTTTAATGTACATTTTTACCTACTAATGTACCAAATTAATTGATTCAAAGCGTACATGCGAGAAGCTTGCAAGTTGAATAACACAAACCACGAAATCAATCCACGTTAATTTGCCAAAAGAAATGAACGTTCTGAAAAAATTCGAGACGTTTTCCTTTCCAAGGCAAGTAAATTTGTAAGTTAATTTTACTCAACAAAGCAAGAAAAAGAAACTGAATTCACTCCAGCATGTTTCAGTTCATACGCAGAATGTGAAGAAACGAAACTTTTCCTATGGCCCAGGAATGTATAGGCAGAGGGGCCCTAGGTAGGTCTTCCGATGTAGGGCGTCACAAAACATACTGTCTGTAAGGGCTTTCCGCAGGTGTGCTGTCTTTTAAATAGCGTTGTGAATGCGTAAACTTTGCAGCGTCCAACATAAATATATAGATATGTCTACAGTTCTAAATTGTCATTCAATTACAGCACTACCAGCTCGAATATGACATGAGAATGAATGTGAACCAAATTTAAACACACAACCCATATGTTGTCTGTAAAGAAGTGCATCTGTTTAAAATTATTCAGTTTGGATCGCTGACTGCTTTCATACAAACTTAGTTCACTCTTGAAAATCACTTCACGTTCGGCAATTTAAACTCGCCGCGTAAAGCTTTCATGAAATGGCGGCAGATAAATGAATAACGGTGTATCACAAAATCGATATGTTCCGATTACATGAAAATATTTGACTGAATTCGATTTAAAAAAAAAAAAAAAAAACATTAATGAACATTAAATAATTGTTCTCAGCATTTTCAATCTGAAATAAAACTATAACTCTTGCCACTAGAATTATTTCAATATATTACCGCTAATGGCGGCGTTTCAGCTCGTCAACAGCGAAGCAAAGATGGAATGCAGAGGATCAAGATTAGTAATATTCTTACAGAAAATATGAGATAAACTTGAATAACATTATTCTCTATTTTTCTCCGATAATTTACAGTAGGCAGTTTACATAATAGTAATAATACCAGACCTTATCGTAGGTGGCAGATTAAACTGCGGTTTTGTTAGCATCGTGGCTACTCGAATAAGAATAAAAAATGCGACAGGATATCAGTGATAATACGAGTAGTTATTGTTCTAACAATTGAAAGATATCATTGTTTTCAGTCTACTTTCTGTGGCTTGTGAAGATACTGTTACACCGTCTCTGCGCTAGCAAAACCAAACTATTTCTCTGACAACACACTTAACTTTCACGATATCACATTATCAACCAATAAATATTTTTATAGACTATAAAATAGGGGCGTGGATGCTACACACGCTAAGCTACTATCAACGTAAACATTCAGATCCTCAGTCTGTTGATTTTTCCGCGCGAGGTAGTATCACCTTATTCGCCTCCTCAGTGAGCCAATATAGTAGAACTGGCTCTGGACACTTACATGGGAGGCGAGCACGGTACCACCCAGCTTATAATGGGAAACAGAATACTAATGGAAACAGATGAAGTTCACTATTTGTAAATTACAGTAAAAGGTATATTGTATGAGAAGAACACCAACGGGCAATTTGTATTAACAAGCCACTATCTTAAATAGAAACGATAACCAATATCGCCAAAATATTTATTTGCACCACGTTAAGATATGATCGTGAAGGATGGACTTTGGGGAAGCAGCAGAGGAAAAGTAAGGAGCAATGTGAATATGGGAAAGCCTACAAAAACATTCTGAAAAAAAGAAGGAATGGTCAAACCTTTTAAGAAATTGAAGAGAATACCACATTTTTTAAGATGATAACTGAAGAAACACTGACTTAATGGGAGACGTAATTTTGCACAACGGCTTCAAACAAAACATTTAAAGGGGATAGATCCTAGGAAAAAATCAAGAAGCAAACCCAGAGCATCCATGTTACAAAGTGTTGCGAGTGGAATGAACTGTAGCAACAATAACCAAGTGTAAAGGCGGCGAAGCACAGTGAAGTATAGTTACTTCATCAAGATGTTACCTGCGCTTTATAACAGTAACGTTATGTAACAAGGCATCGCTGTAAAGAAAGATTTTAATAAGCCTGCACAGAGTTTGTGTCTGTGTCTCTCAGTTGGAGCGTTATAAATGTATAGAAAGGTCTTACGAACAGGAAACAGGACTCAAAATTATTTCGTTTAAGTAAGTCAGTTTACCTCTACACTGAAATGTATCAAATAAGCAATTAGCACCAGTAACTACCTCACCACGCATGAACTGATCACGTCCTACGAATTTTTATTCAAACAGGCTTAATCCGTTCATCGTTTTCTTCTATCCTGCAGCAATTTAATACAGCATCAGTGGTCGTCAGAGGCAGAGTGTTGGCCGTTGAAGATTTTCTCTGCAATGCTGAGAGAAATGAAGGGGAAGGAAACTGATTTGTTCATATTCCACTGGAACTTGCTCTGAAAAGATTAACATGGGATTTTCTATGGTGGATGACGCAGCATCAGAATCGTTGTAGCAAAATTTTTTCCGATATTCTTCTTAGTACAAGTCGAATAGGAGAGAAGCATATCGTCACTTGATAAGTATGTTACCATTCCTTGCATAAATTCTAAACCAAAGCACATGGTAGAGATTGCTTGTATTCTGACGTAACAAACCCTTGCTTGTTTGTGTAAAAGTATAACTTGTATCACAAGCATTTTGGAGCTTTTCAGTACTGTGGAAGTTTGACTCGTTTATTGGTGAACGAAAGATTATTTGATTTACGATGGTGTCAGGTGTCCTTTTTTGTTTTTCAGTAACTAAATAATTTATTATTTTACCAAACAAATTTTACCGAGCTACTCTAGCTAGATGAGGTATGCCATTAAAGCAAAAATGTTAAGGAGAAGATGCGTAACAGAATAGCATTTTGGATTCTCTTACATATCTGATGATGCAACCTACGTTTTAGATGTCCGGGTTTGGAATCAACTCCCAATTCGAACGCCATATTAAGTGTGGAAACCAAATTACACGTGGCGAGTGTCTTTAAATTAGGTGAAATTTAATTTTAACATTGCTTTAACGGTGGAGCACTCTTGAAAACGACTCTTTTGCGTCCTGCAACAGGACGCCGTTTCGCAGGTAATCCCTGACTGCATTAGCCTGATAGGTGGGAACTAGGAGCCGGATTAACGACCCTGTCACGTGGGGGACTTACCGGCTAATGTCCGGCTTCCAGCTTTATCGCCTCTCTCGTGCAGCCGATTTTTTCCGAGTGACCCGTCGTGCTTGTCCAGCGTTTCCATTCAAGCAACAAATTTTGTAGTCTTTCTACCATATATAAACGGTTACTGAACGTAGTATCACGTTCCCATATTATTAATATTCTTTGTATAGAGGACCATGATCATTGAAGTCACACCCTTCATGTATGATTCCCGAAACTTCTGAGCGTTGTCCACTTCATACTGGAAATGCTGTCAGTAAGTATTAGGGACATCACTGATGAATGAATATTTAACTAATCAGCAGATCGAACATCATTTCCTTGATATTGCATGAAAATATGAAGCAGCCATAGTCCACACAAATACGAATCAAACATGATGTGTAGTCGGGGTAATTACCTACTGTTTTTGAAGCATAAAACGTCTGAGGGATGATGGAGACGCAGTCATCTTAAAGGGATCGTCTCGGCGATCATCTAGTGTGACTTAAAGATCGGCGGAAACCTACATGAGGATTGGTAACGTGAATTACGAAATTGCTCCCAACTGAAAATGAGAGAAGTGCGATGACCATCCACGATTATTGATGGGACAACCCGAATGTTTTTAACAACCGACATGCCAGTCTATCGTTGTTTCGATCAGTTGGCTTTTGCTGTCGATTCACTCAGTCACCGGGTTTAAGCGGTTTCTCTCAGTGCGGGACAAACGACTGATGCAAGTCTCAGTCGGTTTCGGCCGTTATAAGAATGTTATCGCTCGGTCTCCTGTTTCAAAGGTTTTAAGAGTATGTGCATACTTTTTCAGCCATTTCGGTTATACATGAACTATGCCTAGGACTGACAACCCTTTTACAGATAAATAAAGTATCTCATGTGATGTGAATAAAACACATTTTTCTGAAAATAAAATGTTTTTAAAATGTATGTATCTACAGAATTAAATAAGAATTTTTACACTTGTCCCACTAAAAAGCAATTTTTTGTTGGATTTAAAAGTTTAATATCTGATGTTGCACTGTAAATTATATATATATATATATATATATATATATATATATATATATATATATATAAGAATAATCAGTTTCTTAAAAATTTTATTACCTCAGTTACTTGTCTGTTTGTTCTGTAAATATTTTGCAACTGATTTTAGACTAACTTCCCAGTAAGCTGAAGACATGAAACTTTCAACTTAGGTCAGAACTGGATGAGAAAGCAAGATTAACTAACTCTTTTCTAGTGTGTGGCGGAGAGTACTTGATGTACAACTGCTATTTCCGTGATTTTCTTTTCCTGTCACGAATGTTTCACAGTTAAGAACGACTGCTGCTAAGCTTCCGTGTGAGCTCGGTTCTATATAATTTTATATTTTCACGGTCTTTTCACGAGGTATGTTGGAGGAAGCAATATCTTGCTTGAGTCAACTGAAGAGAAACTGAAATAAACGTGAAATTTACCATACGTCTCCTTTGTAATCTTCTCAAACTGTTTGAAATCATTTGAAAAATTTACACAAGAGTAAAAAACAGAATACAACAGTTTAAAAAATAGTTTAATTTAACAGGTTTTTAAAACGGAATAGAAAATGCTAAACATCTCTCCTGCCTCCATACAGATTCCTAACGCCATTTAGGTAGCCCTGAAAATTTGTGCTTGTGCATTTTTAAACTGAAAACGAAAGCGAGGAGAAGGTACTGTAGATGACAATAAGGAGTGTAGAAAGTAAACGTCGTTAAGGGAAATCACAAAAAATTCCAAATAAAAGTGCAATATAACTGTTAGTGACATAGGCGAATTTTCATGTATCCATTACCTATTGCTTGCGTCCCAGGTTTTTAGTTTTAAGTTTCGAAAATGTTGCCATAGCCATTAAAAATCCATAAGCACCAATGCTCAGGACTATATTTATGGCGTTAGGAATCTGTATGTGGCTAGGAGAAATTATTTAATACATTTTACAGTGTTTAAAATATGTGTTACATTAAAAAGTTCTTTACTTAAATAAATATTTTTAATTTTAAAGGCTTCTTTGTCTTCATCCGGCTTTTGGTACATCAGAATCACTTGTAGTATTATTTGGTTCAATTGAGGTAGCACAAACGAACAAAATACATTTATAAATTTAAAACTTTGCAGTTTCTTGCAGCAATCGAGAAAGAAATTAGACGATGCAACCCAAGATTACCTCTAAAGGTTGTCTTACTTTTGTTCGAATGTATCTGCATAATAGTGTAAATGTGTAAATGAGTTTTTCGTGTTGTAAGCATTTGAGTATCGTGTACGTGAGACTGAAATGGTTGACCCACTCAGCATTCGGCTGGACGAAAACGAATAAACTGAGTAAAAGACAACACTTAGGCTGGCTGTCAAAAATGGTTCGAAGCGGTGGCGAATCAAATCGAGACAGTTCTTGTCTTCCCAAGACTGACACACAACGAGCAGAACAATTTTCAAAATAATATCTAAAAACTGTTCAGTTTAATCAAGTCACAACTTCTGGAGCGTGCTCAATGTTACTAAGAGTGAAAATATATTTCAGTTAATTAACTTAACGCAAAGTTATAATTTGTGCCATTGGGTTTCACCGAATTTGTCCTAGTTTCGAGGGCGCCCAGAGACGTCTGAATGTATTTTTATACAACTGCCTAGGGTACAACCAGACCTTTTTCCGAATCTGGGGTGATTGATTGGAAATATATTGAGTGTAATATACCCTGGTTAAAACTCATTAAATGAGGACAGGTCCGTAGCTAACTCCTTAGTTTTAGTCTATTCAAAATCCAGAGGTCAGCACGCTAGAAGCTCTGCCGTACACATATAGGATCTTCTAAAATGATCTTTACACATTTGATCACGCATATTTTAGAAATGGGAACAGATAGAAAGGTGTGGTTTGCGGTATAATGTTTAAACACAAACCTAAAGCTGTTTTTTTCTTATATTCCCCTATTGTTTATTGACTAGCCACCCCACAGCAGTTAGTAAAGTGCGTTGATTGGTCAGTAAAGACCAGATTAATCAACTAGCTCCTGTGAAACCTCATTCGGTACATTTTTTTCTTTGAGCAGGTCCTACAAGAACTGTGAACTCGCATTATAGCAGCAACAGCACACCTTAACGAGGACACGCTAGATCGGACATAGCAGTGAAATATCGCTTAAGTGATCATCTGTGGGATTGTTTCGTGACAGTCACGATTTTTCTGCCTGTTTTCAGAGTAATTCGGGACACCTATTTGTTCAGTATTCAACATTTATGAAACTATTTATCCGTAATTAGATGTTCATTTCTCCTATACTAGTATGCTGTTACTGAAATTGTATTTTCCCAAACAAGTAATGTACGGAGCAGTGACAAAACACAGTCGTTGTGAAAATTACGAAAGAAATGTTAGTGACTAGAGTGAATTATGATAAAATATGAGCTGAATATTTTCATATCCTGTTGTAGAATACAGAAATGCTGAACAAAATTTACAGCGTTGATAAATACTCAATATCTGCTCTCACTGCACCTTAGAAGGTACTAATAATGTATATATTCCTATATTGAAAATAAACCAGTCACGGTTGTAAAGTTACATTTATTTACAATTAAAGCGTTTCGCCGTGGACTGGTATCATTAGATCATGTAAAACTGTCAAATGAACTACATCGCGCCGGCTATGAAACCTGTACGTCAGCCACATGCACATTAAACTATCTGGATGAAAATACTATCGTCAGGGTAACTAAAGGAAACAGTGGGAATCTTTGAACTGTTACAGCATGAAGCAAAGCGCAACGTAGAAGCACATGCATATGGTGGCCTAAGCGGTAGCGGCACTCCTTTTGCTTATTCTGACGACCACATTTTCGTCCAGACGATTTTATGTGTTTGTGACTGACGTAGTGCTTTGAGGTCCTGCACCATGAACTTCATTTGATCGTTTTACACAATCTGATGGTGCTTAACCATGGAGACAAGCGTTATTTTTCAACATAAATAACTAGGAAACCGTGCTTGTTTTATTTTCAACGTATGACAATGAAAACCGACTCTTGTATAAACCCAGCCAACAATGGAATGAAATGAAAACTACATATAAATTAATACTTTTTGTAAGAAATTAAAGTGATGCCTGAGTTTACTACATTGAATTAAGGATCTTCTGAAATATATTTTTTTCATGTGTCTCTAATTTTGGTATAGAAAATACGGTAATCTTCGCACACTAAACTCTCTTAGCGGCTACTAGAACCTTAGGTGATTATTAACATTGTACTGAAACCGAACGTTTCTACCTTTCTCCATTTCTAAAATATATGTGCTCAAATTTGTAAGGATCAATTTGAACCTCTCTTTATTCAGGCAACATGCAAAGCTACAACTGTGTCAAATGTTTTCATTTAGTTGCTCCCACAGACTGGTTTCATTCAAAAGACTGAATAAGTAGTTGATCCTACTGATTAGATTGTTTTCATTCAGCTGCACACATAGACTAGTTTCATTTAAAAGAATAAATGAATACTTTAACCATTACGTAAAACTACAACCGACTGAGTCGACTGTTTCCAAAGAACTGAATGTTTTCGTTCGGTTCTTCCGACCACTACTGGCGACCTAGTGGTAGCGTCTTTGACTACTAATCAAACAGCAATGGCTTTCGAGAAACAACCAAACTAATGCTAAAATGATTCATCGGCAATACCAGCTAAAGACTTCTGGTAGTAGGAGTCATTCCATTCTGCTAAAGTCCTTATCAAAGAGGAAGGAGCAGGGAACAGAGGTTCAGCGCACCCTCTTGGCCTTGAGGTGGGAGATTGCTCCTTAAAGGCAGATTAATCACCAGCGATCAATGGCACGTTGACGCCGAAGGCAATAGAAAACATTGCATTAAAGAAACACTCTATGTGTCCACAGGTCTGGAATTGAAGATGCCACGACGATCTACCGACTGCCAAAGATTCCGGATTCCCAATTCCCCATTCAGATTTCTGCAGAGGGAGGTGGCCATTGATTGATAAATTCGCAGAAAGGAGTGAAATGTAGGGAAGCTAGAATATTTTAGTAGGCAAATAGAAAGGATCAGTCTGTATAGTGAAGGTCTGTGAAATCAAATCGAACAGTGAGTGGTGAAACATAGGGTAATATCAACACTAGCAAGAGATGGTATACCTGTAGTAGGATTCGCAAACAATAGGAAGTTAGGGCCGAGACTGAATACTGTGAACAGTTCAGTTATAGTAGTTGTAGTAGTAGTAGTAGTAGTAGTGGTAGTAGCAGTAGCTTTATTCATCTGTAGATCTCTTTTTATAAGGATATTGACAAGTCGACGTATTTAAAAGTTTATATCAATTTAAAATAAGCTAATTCGTATACACATGTCCTCACACACACTCACACACACACACACACACACACACACACACACACACACACTGCTGATCTCTGGGTCATTTTCTGTACCGAAACTTCCCATCTTCTATCCTGAAAAATTGAGTCAACATCCCCCCATAATGAGTGAGATGCTGAGCTCAGAAAGAGGAAGGGGTGTTAGTATTGTGCTATGCATAGCTTGGGGGTAAGTATTTCTAGAAAGCCAAAAGAAGGAAAAAACTAAAGTGAAGTTGTTATGTGGAATGTTGGGTGTTTTATAATGATTATTATTGTTAGTTATTAGTATAACTGAGACCTGGTGGTCAAGAAAGACAGGATTCGTTTACGGTTGTGGATGAGGCTGTAATCAGTTACTATTGGTTAGCTTTTCTTTTAATCAGACACAATTTATTTAAAGTCAACAACAGATTAAAGTAATGGCAACAATTTAAGAATTGTTCACGGCTGAAGACCTTAATGGCAATAAATTAAGAATTGTTAAACTTGCTGCAACTTATAATTACAGTTATTAAAATATAAAACACAAATAACCAAGGTCTTAAAGCTAACTGCAGAAATACAATTGCAAAATCAATATTTTAAGACAAGTAGCGGCACTCACGGCTAGAACCTTAATGGCAATAAATTAAGAATTGTTTCACGGCTGAAGGCCTTAAACGCGAAGAATTGTAATTATTAAAAAAAATTAAGAAGCATACTGTCAAAGAGCAATTCAATAGCAAAAGTTAATTTAAAATACACGAAACTGATCACCAAACAGGTGAGACATAATGTTAGTAAACTTGGTAGCACAACCTTCTAAACTCGCTGTAATGCCAAGAATGGCAATTGTATTAAAAGAAAATTATAAACATACAATAAAACAGCTAATATAATAACAATGTTAATTAAAAAGGACAAGCAAATGATCACCAAACTGGTGATACGATACTGCGTGAGTCGAAACAAGGCCCCCGGAGTAGACAACATTCCATTGGAACTACTGACGGCCTTGGGAGAGCCAGTCCTGACAAAACTCTACCATCTGGTGAGCAAGATGTATGAACCAGGCGAGGTACCCTCAGACTTCAGGAAGAATATAATAATTCTAATCCCAAAGAAAGCAGGTGTTGACAGATGTGAAAATTACCGAACAATCAGTTTAATAAGCCACAGCTGCAAAATACTAACACGAATTCTTTACAGACGAATGGAAAAACTGGTAGAAGCCGACCTCGGGGAAGATCAGTTTGGATTCCGTAGAAAAATGGGAACACGTGAGGCAATACTGACCCTACGACTTATCTTAGAAGCTAGATTAAGGAAAGGCAAACCTACGTTTCTAGCATTTGTAGACTTGGAGAAGGCTTTTGACAATGTTGACTGGAATACTCTCTTTCAAATTCTAAAGGTGGCAGGTGTAAAATACAGGGAGCGAAAGGCTATTTACAATTTGTACAGAAACCAGATGGCAGTTATAAGAGTCGAGGGACATGAAAGAGAAGCAGTGGTCGGGAAGGGAGTAAGACAGGGTTGTAGCCTCTCCCCGATGTTATTCAATCTGTATATTGAGCAAGCAGTAAAGGAAACAAAAGAAAAATTCGGAGTAGGTATTAAAATCCCTGGAGAAGAAATAAAAACTTTGAGGTTCGCCGATGACATTGTAATTCTGTCAGAGACAGCAAAGGACTTGGAAGAGCAGTTCAACGGAATGGATGGTGTCTTGAAAGGAGGATATAAGATGAACATCAACAAAAGCAAAACGAGGATAATGGAATGTAGTCGAATTAAGTCGGGTGATGTTGAGGGTATTAGATTAGGAAATGAGACACTTAAAATAGTAAAGGAGTTTTGCTATTTGGGGAGCAAAATAACTGATGATGGTCGAAGTAGAGAGGATATAAAATGTAGACTGGCAATGGCAAGGAAAGCGTTTCTGAAGAAGAGAAATTTGTTAACATCGAGTATAGATTTAAGTGTCAGGAAGTCATTTCTGAAAGTATTTGTTTGGAGTGTAGCCATGTATGGAAGTGAAACATGGACGGTAAATAGTTTGGACAAGAAGAGAATAGAAGCTTTCGAAATGTGGTGCTACAGAAGAATGCTGAAGATTAGATGGGTAGACCACATAACTAATGAGGAAGTATTGAATTGGATTGGGGAGAAGAGAAGTTTGTGGCACAACTTGACCAGAAGAAGGGATCGGTTGGTAGGACATGTTCTGAGGCATCAAGGGATCACCAGTTTAGTATTGGAGGGCAGCGTGGATGGTAAAAATCGTAGGGGGAGACCAAGAGATGAATACACTAAGCAGATTCAGAAGGATGTAGGTTGCAGTAGGTACTGGGAGATGAAGAAACTTGCACAGGATAGAGTAGCATGGAGAGCTGCATCAAACCAGTCTCTGGACTGAAGACCACAACAACAACATAGTATTGCTGTCATCAGTGAAGAGAATATTTCACTCTGAGTAACACTACTGGGAAAGTCATTGATGTGTATCAGGAATAGTATTGGTCCTAATATGCTACCTTGTGGACCCCTGTGTTAATGTATTTTAGATTTGATAAGTGTTTTACTAAATGCTTAGATCTACTTGAAATGCGTGTTGTCTCTACTCTTTGTACTCTATATGCTAAGTACGATCGAAACCAGTCATTAGCTACCCCTCTTAATCCTAATGCCTTTAATTTATTTAATACCATCTTGTGGTCAACTGTATCAGAATCCTTAGAAAGATCCAAAAATATGCCTGTGGCACAGTCATCTTTATCAAGAGCATCAAGTAGCACTTTTGTGAATTGTACTATGGCTTACTCCATATTTCTGCCACTTCGGAAACCAAACTGTGATTCGCTTAAAAGATTGTGTTTATTCTGGTAACTCATTAATCTCTCTATTATAATTGCTTCTATTATTTTTGAAAATGGTGACCATAGGGAAATGGGCTGGTAATTTTCTATGTCTCCTGCATTACCTTTCTTAAGCAAAGGTACAACTCTTGCCCGTGTCAACTGCTCTGGAAATGTCCTTGATTGAAGGATTCACGTATTATATTTGTTAAGGGGCCTTGTATAATCCCTATACGTTGTTTTAGTAGACACATTGGTACTTCATATAAGCCTCCTGACATGTTATTTTTAGTTTTTAACAGTTTTAATGACTTCATTCTCTGTGGTTGGAGGTAACATGATTGTATTTAGTGCAACATTGTTTATAGGTGTTATATTTGTTTTGCAGAATTTTTGCTATAACATATCAGGAATAATTGAAAAATGCTCGTTTACATAGTTTGCTATGTGTTGTGGATAATTTATTACGTTATCCCATTTCCTTAGCAGTATGCTATTCTGCATTTGTTTGCCTCTCCCCGTTTCCTTTTGTATTACATCTCAGACTGCTTTGCTTTTATTCTCTGCATTATATATTATTTTGTCATTAAACGATTTTTTTGCAGCGATCAGCACCTTACTACAGGTCTTTTTGTGTCTATCATAGAAATTTTATAATTCTCGATCATTGCGAATCTTTTTCATGGAATTGAGATGTTAAGTGTTTTTGAGGACTTCCTAATACCTGTTGTTATGCACCTGTTTTTGTGAGATGATGAGATGATACATACGTGTTTTCTTTTGAAAATGCCTTTTCAAATTTCAATGTGTAGTATTTAGAGAATTTCAAATCCCAGCTTTGTTTTTCTAGTTCTTTTGAAAAACCTTTTATTTTCATTTCTGATACATGTCGTTTGTAAGCTGGTAGTTTAGGGAATGATTCGATGCCTGATTTTACTGTTGTGATTTGACAGAGGTGGTCTGAGAGTTCGAGGTCTTTTACAGCTACATCACGTTTTTCCCTTTCCATATTTGTGGCCACATGGTCAATTATTGATGCCGTCACTGTAACATCCCTTGTTGTACTTTTGACCAATAGGGACATGCCAAAACTTTGTAGGATGTTTAAGAAGGTTCTGCTGGATTCATTTATGATATTAGTGTTGATGTTAATGTCCCCACATAGAATCATAGAATTATGTTGAACTTTTTACTTGAGCCTTTATCTAGAACTTCTGTTAATTTATTGAAAGAAGTGTCCACACTACCACTCGGAGATCTACACACACACACAAAATTACCAATATCTAGGTGATATCAAGCCCTGTTAATTTAATAGCTGATATTTCGAGGTGTTTATCTTCACTTACTGTACTGAGGTCAAGTCTTGATTTCAACTGTGTTCCTTTTCTGATATAAATGCAAGATCCTCCACCCCTTGAAGTAGTTCTGCGGTAAGAGTTTGCCTTTTCATACAATGATAATACTACATGTTGGATCTCTGTATCTCTACACCAGTGCTCAGTAATACAAACTATTGTGCAGTTCAAAGATTGGAGCTCACCTTCTAATAGTTGTATTTTACTTTTATTGGTAGCATGTTTTAGCCGGCCGCTGTGGCTGAACGGTTCTAGACGCTTCACTTTGGAACCGCGCTACCGCTACGGTCACAGGTGCGAATCCTGCTTCGGGCATGCATATGTGTGATTTCGTTATGTTAGTCAGGTTTAAGTAGTTCTAAGTTCTATGGGACTGATGCCCTCAGATTTTAAGTCCCATAGTGCTCAGAGCGATTTGATTGCATGTTTTGATGGATGATTGTTACGTCTGTGAAATGCCCGATCTTACTGTTCCCTATGGTTTGTTTTTCTCTGTGACATCTGATATGTGTGATATCTGAAGTGTTAAAATCTGTCTTGTGAGTGATTGTTCCAGTATTTTTTAAACTGCTGGAGATACCTTTTAGGCAGGGGAACTTATTGTCTGGATATATCCTAAAAATGACTTACTTTTCATACGTATGACAACAGGTATTTGACCATATGTGGCCCGAGATCCACCGCCAAAAGTTTCATGAATCATCTGTACCGATCTTCTTTTCCCGGTCCTGTTTAGGTTTCGGCCATGCCTAGTGAAACCCTATCTGTTGATAGTCCCGACGGGCATCAGAGAAACATGAGCAAAGTCGGCTGTCCGTAGGGCCATCTCTCACCACACATTGATTCGTCTCACAGCTCCATCAATGTGTGGTCGATCATGACGCCGGAACAGCTCGACATAATATATATTTGTGCCAAGAAGCAAGGAAGCTATCTTGTTCAGGTCACCACCAATGTCATATATCCCATCCCTGTCCAAACTGTTTCCTGCCCCACCCATTACCACTACATGGTCCTCTTTTGTAAAGTCCTTACATAAAGAACCTCGATACTCTATCACATGAATTAGCCAAGCTTTTGGCTTTAAGATACTGGTTGCCTCGTACGCTGTCCCTAAACTTTCCTGTAACTGAGGGCCTACACCTCGCCCATGACTACTACCTATCTTCAGCACTTTCTTCTTCCTAACACTTTTCACATATCTAGGCTTCTTAGCCTGGGTTGAAGTGTACTGCACATTTCCTGCTCCTCGTTCTACATGAGGCTCTTCTTCACTTATCTATGACACTGGTAGATACCTGTTTTTGGCGTTAACGATAAAACTGTCAGATCGCGCTCTTTTTCTTCCTGTCCTCCTATCAGCTGCTAGTTCCCAAGCACCCTCTTCCCCCTATCTTCCTTGATCCTTATGAGTTCCTTCCTTGCTTCCTCGAGGCATAGATTTTCCTTTCCTGTTCCTCAGTCATAGTGTTCCTACTGCATACTCTGTAGTTCCAGGAGAGAGAGCCTCTTCTCATCTCCCTACATTCTCCCCACTGCAGCCCCCCCCCCCCCCTCCCACGGCGAAGTATTTCCTAGTTTTTTCTCATCGTAGTCGACAGCAAAACAATGCCAACAGTAGTAGTTCGATTATACATGGGGTTCCCGGGTTCGATTTCCGGAGGGGTCAGGGATTTTCTCTGCCTCGTGATGACTGGGTGTTGTGTGCTGTCCTTAGGTTAGTTACGTTTAAGTAGTTCTAAGTTCTAGAGGTCTGATGACCATAGATGTTAAGTCCCATAGTGCTCAGAGCCATTTGAACCATTTTTTTTATTATACATGTCGACCTCACCAGCACAAGATGAAGAGACAGAGAAAGTGTATGAACGGGAAATTGAATACCTGATGATTGTGGAAAATTAAGAGCAATAGAAGAGGAAGGAATAAAGAACCAGATTCGGGAGAATATGGGCTTAGTATCAGGGATTTGAGAGTTGAAACGTTAACTGAGTGCTGCAATAAATTTCAGATAGTATTAGCAAATACATAGCTCAAAAATAACAGGAAACACAGGTGCTTTTGATGAAGCGTCAGAGACACGGGAAGATTACAGTCTCATGGTCAGAGAGCGATTTTCGAATAAGAAATTGAATGATAAGGCGTATGCAGAAGCAGATACGGACCCAAACTAAAATTTAGTTAAGAGTAAAAGCCGAGTGAACTTTAAGAGAATTGTTCGGAAAAATAAATGTGGAAAGCAATAGGATACTGAGTTTCTGAGGAATGATGAAAATGTTAGAATTTGCTATACGATGATAATTACAACAATATTCAATTCATTCGAAGAAATCTGAACACCTCTAAATAGGGTAGTCAAAGAAGTGCGGCAGACAGACGGTGCAAGAAAGGTAATAGAATAAGTCGTTTGTAACAGAGAATATCATTTAACCGGTGGACGAAAGTAGGAAGTGCAGATAGGTGTAGGGGGATACAGAAAAAAGGCAGAACAAGTCACTGTAGATTGACATAGGAAGTGCAGGTAAGGAAAGAAGTCACGACGAAATAGCTGCAGGAAGAAAGTGAAGTTTTGGAAAAGGTTGATGTAACGTGTATACCAGCCAGTACGACCTTCGGTGAAATTAGATGCAAGGGCGGCAGTATTAAGAATGAAGTGGAATTCTACTGTTTAACGCAGATAGAAAGAGTGTATAGTAGGACAGAGTACACAGAAAATCTCTTCGAGGGGGAGGAATTTTGTATTCATGTAAGAGAAGAAGAAATTGAAGTCGAAAAGGAAGACATGTGGCATGCAGTACCCTGCAGAGATTGAGAGACCTGCTATCAGATATGGTAGAAGGAACAAACAACATTCATTCAGAATATCTACAATAGTTGGGAGATGTTACAACCAAGCGACTATTCAGTAGTTTGTAAAATCCATGTGACTCACAAACTTTCGAAAAAGTATTTTTACACAATCCTGGAGATACAGAGGGTAGACAAGTGCGATATCTATGGCACATCCACCTTTACGTCCCATGCTTCGCATTTGCTGACAAGAAAAATATACAGAAGATTGGAAGTGCAAATCGAGGAACTTTTAGATGACTATAAGTGTGACTTTTCGGATGGTAAAGGCAGAAGAGAAGCAGTTCTAACGTGCGCTTAATAATGGAAGCAAGAACTAAAAAAAATCAAGGCACACTCACACGGTCCGTCGACCTGTAAATGGCATTCAGTAACATAAAATAGGGCAAGCTGGTCGAAATTCTGAGAAATATAGTAGATGAGAACGTAGGAGTTGGATTCACAATGGTGTATGACAGAGTTACAGTCTTACACTCATAATGTTCAGTGTGTACATGGAAGGAGCAATAACGAACAACAAAATGGTTGAAGAGTGCAGTTCAAAATCAAAGTGAAAAGATAAAAGAAAAGATACCAATAACAAAATCAGCGCATAACATTGCTTTCCTCAACGAAACTAAAGACCAGTTACAGAAACTGTTGAAAGGAATGAACAAAGACAGAATAAAGAATGAGAATAAGCGAAAGAAGCGTAGAAGGATTGAGGAGTAGCAGGGGATTAAGGATGAACATAACATCAAAAGTGATGACCACGTAGTAGACGAAGTTACGTATTCTGCCTGCTAGGGAACGAAACAACCGTGTTGGAAGAAGCAGGGAGGACATAGAAACAGACGATCACAGACAAAGAGGACATTCCAGACCAAACAAGTGTAGCACTATCAAACATGAGTCTTAAATTGAGGAAGAAATCCCTAAGGAAGTAAGGTTGGGTCAAACCAATAATTGGTAGAGAATCAAGGACTGCGAATAAACCGGAAAAGAAGAGAATCGAAGAATTTGAGCTGTAGTGTTACAGAAATAATGTCGAAAATTAAGTGGACTGATAAGGAATGAGAAGAATCTCCATATATTCGGCGAAGAAAGGAACATATATGGAAATCATTAACAAAGAGAATGGACAGGATGATAGGACTTGGGCTAGGACGTCTTGGTACTAGAGAGAACTGTGGAGGGTACAACCAGCATTCGTAATTAAAGATTGAAATACCTGCAAAAAATAATTGAGAATGTGGTAACAAGTGCCACTATGAAATAAAGAGACTCTCGAAATTCCTGCCAGGCTACATTATGCCAGTTAGAGGAAGTGAATAATAAACACATTTTGCTCCACTGAATTTCCTTAAGGTGACACAAGAAACGACGAATGGTTGTTCTATTCATTTTGACAGCCCTAATCATACTTTTTACACAGATTCGTATTACCTCATTGGTCCAATGAACTTGGAAAGAGGTCTATAATAAACTATTATCACCACAGAACAGTGCTTCTCTGTTTAGGGGTGCACTGGACCTAGCCTACCATGCAAGCTTAATATTTATATGGTAACATTAGACAGTATTAGAGTCCTTGAACATTGAAATGGCAAATAATCACTACACTCTTAGAGTATTAAAATATTGACAAAGATGAAAGTTCACTCTACAGAAATTACACGAACAGTGCGTGTATGGGAAAATCACAGCCAGTGAGTTTAACAAATGCTTAAAACAATGGTCTGATACCAATATTGTCATTCGCTATACGTAAATAAATAATTCCACTGCTATAATGAAACCTGTTAATTGGGTTCTATTACGCTTGCAGTGCGTAAAAATGATGAAAATAGCATGTACCAGTCACAGCTACTCACACACTACTCGAAGTATACAGTGAATCGGCATTCATTTGTAATCCGAACTTGTATATAATGAAAAATGTGCAATACGTTTCTGATTCTTCTTTGGTAACAAGTTTTCACTGTAGCGGTTCCATATAATGAAGTAAATTTGTAGTACAATAATCTCTGCTGCATACATCAAACGTTAGTGACCTGAAAATAATTTTGTCAGGACTTTGCTGCATCTGTCATCAGCAGTTGGACTCTTGGACTCACCAAAGAAGCATCATCTAGATACTTTTGGAGGATATCAATTGTTTTAATCATGCATAGATAAAGTCCTTCAAAAGTAAATGTTTTCTAACCTCTGTTTTGCACAGATAAATTCGTTTCGCCAGAGAGATCTCATTCCCGTGACACCATGAAAACGAAACGTATTTTGATAGCCACAGCTCTCCTAGCAATAGTGATAACAGTTTTTATTCTGAACAGACAACGGGGCACCAGACGCGGTATGCTGCCTAGAATCGCGTGCTGAACGGTTAAAACTGAGAGTTCTGTTTCATTTGCTATACAGTGTGGGGCGCTTTAATCCAGACTAAAATCAGTTTGAATTTCCCGCCTTATCGTAGTTCCGCCAGAGGTCGAGATTGGCGTTCTTGAAAGTCACAGGGATATATTAAGCAGTCGGAACCTCAAATGGCCGAGATGTTACCCACAAGTGCGAAGTACAACCGAAAAGCCACTATTATCGAAAGTTTTCACTCCACTTAAATAGTTCGTTTCTTAAGTTACTCGAGATCAACTGTTTACGATATTGTGGCCAAGTATAATGTTTCGGAGAAGTCCGGGGAAGGTTCCGATAACCAGGCGAAGAAATCTCGTTAGAGAAAACGCGAGTCACGAACTGCAGCAGTTACCGAAAGGCTCAGGCACTGATTTCGGAGGACTCGCGGCAGTCGTTGAGGAAATTGGCGCCATTATTCAATGTCAGCGAGATAACAATGTGTCGGATAGCAGAGGAAGACCTCTTACGAGCCATTTAGTCCAAAACTGGCCCTCGGGTAACGTTGACATGTTTTGGTCAAAGGAGTTCTGGCCCCCGAATAGCCCGAATTTTAATCGCCTCGACTACTATGTTTAAAGTGTGGTCGAAAGAGTTACCAATAAACAAGCAACCAAACGTCGCGTCCATACGCACTGTTATCAAAGCAGCATTTACGAATACGGACCGCGCTGTTATAAAAATCGAATAAGATGCCAGTACTTACATGTAAAACGATTTTTATTTTTATTTGTATTTTTTTAATAAATTTGCTTTAAAAAAGAGTTTCACTTGTTCGGATTTAAGCGCCGGGCGCTATACACGAGGGAATGTACGTGATTTGAGAAGTGTTCGTGATCCTGAACAAAAAAGTGTTGTGGACATATGCCCTGTGTATTCCGAACGGTGTGCCAGATAGAGAACGTTTAATTTTGAAGCTGAAGCTAAAATCTTCTGGGTTATTAGGCCGCGTCATGTTTCTTCTAAAATGATCAACTTTTCGACCCCTCTGCTAGGATCATCCACAGGATCTTCTGGTGTCCACTACTGCTAGAACATCGTGATCCTGAGGAAGATCCGAGCTGAGGGTTCGAAACTTCGATCATTTTAGAAGAAATATGACGCTGCCTAATAACAGAGAAGATTTTAACTTCAGTGACAACGGCCACGGAAACCTGCATACTTACATAAAACGTTTAATGTCCACAGTTATTTATTTTGTGTATCATTCAAAACAGTGTCATTAGTTACATTCATCACGATAGTGTAGAGGATTTGTAGACTATCAGTTGATACAGGACACTTGTGGTCTATCAAGTCGGGAAACTACTTCAGATTGGCTTACAAAAACTACCTAAACAATAGCGTATGCGCGTTGCGCGAGGTTTTCAATATTCTGTCGCTCTCTTCTCACAAACTAATAGCCCCAGAGAAAAATATGTATATAACGTTTCTAGTAGGAAATTTATTACTTTTTACTTTATACTGTCACGCGTTTTTCCTAGAGGCTGCGATTTCCAAGTTTGTTTCTTTTTTTACAGAATGTAGTTTTTCGTTCAGAATCACCAATACTAGCTTCCCTCAAAGCATGCGTAGCTCTTGCTGTGTTTTGTTGTCTGAGACAACAATGGACACGGGTTTTATATGAAACGAAAGATTTGGGAATATGTGGCAGTGGAAAAGGATTGTCGAAAAAATTGTAGGAATAAAGTAACTTTAACGTCTAGGAATGGTCTAGAACATTGGTAGAAAGACAGAATATTTCTGACAAGTAGCACAAAATTGACCAATCTTCGTGTTTTATGACTTGCAGAACCTCGTGCGGAGGGAAAGGGGGTGGGGACGGTGGTGAAGAATTAAAAAGAGCTGTTGACACAAATAAGATGTTATCCGGCTCATTCGCTGCCTGCTGCTTTTCTCACTGCCGGTCTCTGCTGACTGATTCACTCCAGTCGTTCGCTGTTGGACTTGGTGGCATGATCTACTGCAACGCTCTGCTCTGAGACGACCGGAGGGGAGCCGTCCCTGCTGCTCGAGGACTTAGTGGGGCAAGAAGAAGGAGGCAGATTACGGTTTATATCATCCGGTCGACGACTAGCTCCTTAGACACAGAGCATAAAATTGGATTGGGAATGGAAGTGATAGGGATACCATCCATCGTTTTAAACCAACCATTTCGAAATTCGCCATTTTTGGTCGTACCTTTTATGTTATTAGCCACAAGTTTATAATGAGGCCTCACGGAAGTCATTCAGCGATAGTACGGAGTTTCATATGCAGAGCAAAACACACTAACAGCCAGTCAATTATCTAAAGACAGAATAGGCTTCTAAAATTGCTTTCTCCCATTTTCTAATGCGTGGACACCCGAGCCTCAATAAATTAGAAGAAATAAATTCTTCCACCAGCCTTTGTACCACAATTTTTACTTTTCACACTACCTGTTTCGGATATTTCCTTTTCTCAAGTGCGTGAGAAAACGCATCAACTCATCATAGCTAAATACAAAGTAAGTAACTACGCTGGATGAACCATTACAGAAATATAGCATTTACCTCTTATAACATATGTGGCTACATCGTCCTCTTTAATTTAAAAATCTCGTGCCGTGCATAACTGTCCAAAGCACATCATCGATCGTTCGACGATGTAAATCGTAAAGGCGCTTGACATGAAAGTATTCATGACAATAAAAGTATTGTCACTTTACTGAAATGTCAGATCAAGCCAACGGCACTAAGGAAAGAAAACTCGCAATATTTACCCAGCAACATCACTATGTACACTCACTCGATGAACTGCTATATGTGCAGTTTGCGTGGGAAATTTGGAACTGTCAGTCAGATAATAAATGTACAAGGATCTTACAACTATCAATTAGATTTCAAACTATCTCAGTCTCTTAGGAAGAGTTATGTGAAAAGCGTATTGCATAAAAATAATTTAGTACCACAGTTAAAAATCTTTCGTAAATATGTTTAGAAATATTTTACGGACTGACCTTGACTAAAATCGAGAAACAGTGTGATTTAGACATGCTGAGGAAGCTGCAGTGGCACACGGCTTTATAGTGAATGATATAACCAAAATACATGCAAGAATTAAAAGTACAACGAAACAACTTCCGAGAAACAAACTCAAACCTAACCAGAACAGTACGTTTATGATGGTTACACTAGAGGAAACATATTAGAAAATAGCAGGATTTTTTTTCCTGAAACAGTCAACCTAGCATTTCATATGGAAGGTTCCATTACAGCAGGACAACGACCTAAGATGGACAACCATGCAGAGTGAGATAAGTTTTACATAAGACACGCTGGGTGTAGTTTCCATCCTCCATTGAACGTGACTTGGAAACAAATAATTAAACAGCGTTCTTTGTATACATGTCTCGTGTGTGGCGCTACGAAATTGTTTTTCTGGAAATAATCATATAACACTTGTAACTTCATAATGAAAGACCACTTGATTGGAACATTTAATCAACTTCGAAGAACTTGATAGACCACAGTGGTAGTGATTGTTAGCAAATGACTAGTGTAACCTGTTCTCCATTCCCAGTTGTTTCAGATTTATACGTCTTATATAAACGATAGGTCGTTGAAAGCATTCTCGGTAGTGCAGAAGTACATGGCTTGCCAGGACAGTAAAGTTTGGCCACCCCGCTCGGAGCCATTTCACGGGAAGAATGCTGAGAGAGGAGCAGTCAATAGCCCACAGGCCAAACAGCTCTTAATTTTTACCAATCGGGGTGTCCAAGCATCATGGACAAACACATCTACGATCTGCCGTGGCGCAAGAGGGTCCTGCTGGGAAACAGTTTACGACCCAGGAGACTGGAAAGAGCAGAAATGCTGCAGAAGAAGGCGCCATTGCGCACAAACTTAGAAACCTAAGTTTTTATCCGTAATAGGTATCTAGAAAATGGGATGGGGTCTGCTATACCGGCGATCTTCGCAAAAGCGATAGGCAGCCCTTCGGCCACCTCGGTCATACGTGCAGCCTACATAGCCCCTGCACCCTTTAGAGTCATGGACTGGCCCTGTACAGTAATGGACGGACACCATGCGGGGGTACCAGCTCTAGCACAGGCCGCCACTTCCAAAGGACCCATTCGCATTTGCCATACACGTAACCAGAAAACAGGGCAGAGAGTATTCCGTCGCCGGCCGCTATGAAGGTGGGCGTCAGTGATACACAAGTCAGTCTTTCCAGATTGGATAGACTCTCCTAGCCTCAAGGAGGGTGATATTCACTCCATCATCTTAGGACACTCTCGGAGCCCGTCGCAGGGATCGACCTGCTGTATTCAGCCTTCATCGTTGTTCCCTTGGTGCAATCAGAGTGTATCCAGGCAAAATATTCTGCTCACATGTTGCTCTTATTCAGGACCGCTTATTCAGTCTAAGAATATTTTCCATACCTATTCAGTTGTGTTATTTAGTCGGACTCTTATTCCGGAAAGGTTATTCAATCATAGAATATTTTCCATATGTGTTCAATTGCGTTACTTTGTCGGCCTCTTGAATCACCATACTGCCAAGTGTTCATACCTATGAGACAGTGTAGTTGTGATTTTTTTTATTTTCTTAGAAGCACCAGAATTTATTTTTCTTGGTCAGTCATCTTTAGTAAATTTTATCAACTGCTTTTCCTTTGTAGGTGTAACATATCAGGATCTCCAGTTTTGAGCATTTGAAACCCTGAGATGTCACTGGACGTGTTGACTTAACAAGTAATGAAGTGTCTACTCGATATGAGAATCACAGAGACTGGCACAGAAAACTAACCGAGAGGTTACACAGAGAAGTTTTGCTGTGCCAAAGAGGACTGCCTCATGGACAAACAGGGAGAGAGATGAAGAAAAAAGTACATTTTTCATTGTAATATCTTAGAACGAACGTTACCGGTTAACGGAAGTGGGGATAGCCCGGGTAAGGTAACTAACTCGTTCTAAGGAGCAATTGAAATGATCGGAATTTGGGATATCCAAAGCCCGGCCAATGTGAGTACAGTAAGAGTTTCGAAAAACAGTAAGGCAAGGTTTCATTATGGAAAATATTTAACCAAAACTCACTTCATTTGAGACTTGTTTTACTTCTTCATGCAAGTTTTTTTTTTCAGCAATGGTTGTCAAAAGTTGCAGATGTAGGAACTTAGTGAAAATTCAGGCTGATTTGCAGTTGTTGGAGAGGGTCAATGGTGTCTCAACGACTAATTCTGCAGCTAGTTCACCCTCAACTTGCCACACTACGGTGAGATCGAGCGCAGAGAAGTTCAGATCATGTCATAAAATTTCCACTATTTCGACTTCACTTTGAAGACTACACTGTTAATTACGTGAACGGTCTTCTTTAAACACCGAATATAAGTACGTCGTATTCCCTTCTGTAGTACTAGTTGTCTTTCGATTAGCTTCATGACAGTCACTGGTCACTACATGATTGCAATGAGTCATTTTTGCAATTATCCGAACCTTCCCTGCCCCCTTCCAACTCCTTTGTCAAATACACCAGGTTGCGTTACATTAGTATTGTCATTGTGTTCAATTGCTTATGCATACCCTTATCAGAATAAATCCAAGGAATTGCAATATTCTTTTCTCATTTGGTAGTCATAAGACTTCCATTTCATTTTTTTGTAAAGTGATTAGTTGATTTATGCGCGGTACACAGCACACTTTATTATCAAAAATTGATGACTTCACCCGAGCTCTCTTTAGCATTTGCATAAAATACAACATATAGAACAGGACGCGAAATCAGTGCATACAGCTCCAAAGAGCCGTTTCCTTAAAACGCTGTAGAAACTTGAAAGTTCTGAGCATCATTCGAAGGACCCAAGTGAGATGCGCAATGAACGAAACTATTTTCTGATGTGTATCTTTTTTTAAAAAAATTCATAAAGCCGTTCTCTAGACACACACCACCGTATTCACCATGAAACAGTTCCGCAGCTACGCAGCTTTACACAAGCCGATGGGATCAGCCAGGTGTGACAAGACCAAATTAGCGGCGGGGCTGATCTGCACGCTGTACCTATTAAGTTCTCTAGCCACGAAAAAGACTACGTCCTCAGGTGGAGTAACCGCAAAAGATGCACACTAATACTCAGTGCTGATGACAATGAGTTCGAGGTGTGGACCGTGGGATTACCTTTAATTGTACACTCCTTGAAATTGAAATAAGAACACCGTGAATGCATTGTCCCAGGAAGGGGAAACTTTAATGACACATTCCTGGGGTCAGATACATCACATGATCACACTGACAGAACCACAGGCACATAGACACAGGCAACAGAGCATGCACAATGTCGGCACTAGTACAGTGTATATCCACCATTCGCAGCAATGCAGGCTGCTATTCTCCCATGGAGACGATCGTAGTGATGCTGGATGTAGTCCTGTGGAACGGCTTGCCATGCCATTTCCACCTGGCGCCTCAGTTGGACCAGCGTTCGTGCTGGACGTGCAGACCGCGTGAGACGACGCTTCATCCAGTCCCAAACATGCTCAATGGGGGACAGATCCGGAGATCTTGCTGGCCAGGGTAGTTGACTTACACCTTCTAGAGCACGTTGGGTGGCACGAGATACATGCGGACGTGCATTGTCCTGTTGGAACAGCAAGTTCCCTTGCCGGTCTAGGAATGGTAGAACGATGGGTTCGATGACGGTTTGGATGTACCGTGCACTATTCAGTGTCCCCTCGACGATCACCAGTGGTGTACGGCCAGTGTAGGAGATCGCTCCCCACACCATGATGCCGGGTGTTGGCCATGTGTGCCTCGGTCGTATGCAGTCCTGACTGTGGCGCTCACCTGCACGGCGCCAAACACGCATACGACCATCATTGGCACCAAGGCAGAAGCGACTCTCATCGCTCAAGACGACACGTCTCCATTCGTCCCTCCATTCACGCCTGACGCGACACCACTGGAGGCGGGCTGCACGATGTTGGGGCGTGAGCGGAAGACGGCCTAACGGTGTGCGGGACCGTAGCCCAGCTTCATGGAGACGGTTGCGAATGGTCCTCGCCGATACCCCAGGAGCAACAGTGTCCCTAATTTGCTGGGAAGTGGCGGTGCGGTCCCCTACGGCACTGCGTAGGATCCTACGGTCTTGGCGTGCATTCGTGCGTCGCTGCGGTCCGGTCCCAGGTCGACGGGCACGTGCACCTTACGCCGACCACTGGCGACAACATCGATGTACTGTGGAGACCTCACGCCCCACGTGTTGAGCAATTCGGCGGTACGTCCACCCGGCCTCCCGCATGCCCACTAAACGCCCTCGCTCAAAGTCCGTCAACTGCACATACGGTTCACGTCCACGCTGTCGCGGCATGCTACCAGTGTTGAAGACTGCAATGGAGCTCCGTATGCCACGGCAAACTGGCTGACACTGACGGCGGCGGTGCACAAATGCTGCGCAGCTAGCGCCATTCGACGGCCAACACCGCGGTTCCTGGTGTGTCCGCTGTGCCGTGCGTGTGATCATTGCTTGTACAGCCCTCTCGCAGTGTCCGGAGCAAGTATGGTGGGTCTGACACACCGGTGTCAATGTGTTCTTTTTTCCATTTCCAGGAGTGTAGTATGGCCGTATATAGTGGGCACAGCTGTATGTACGAGATTATTTTGTTTTGCAGCAGTGATTTCATCGTCTCGATATACCACATGTAGAAGGTTATACCTTTTAACACTATTGCCCACACTCCTTTATACATGGAAGAGTCAAAGAAACTGGTGCGCCTGTCTGATATCGTGTAGGGTCCCCGCGAGAACTCAGAAGTGCAGCAACACGACGTGGCTTGGACTCGACTAATTTCTGAAGTAGAGCTGGAGGGAACTGACGCCACGAATCCTGCAGGGCTGTCCATAAATCCCTAAAAGTAACAGAGGATGGTGATTTCTTCTGAGCAGCACGTTGCGTGCTCAATAAAGTTTATGTCTCTGGAGTTTGGTGGCCAGTGGAAGCGTTTAAAGTTTGAAGAGTGACCCTGGAGCCACTCTGCAGCAATTCTGTACTAGTGGGCTTTCGCGCTTTCCTGCTGGATTTTCCCAAGATCGTCACAATGCACAGTGGGTATGATTGGTTGCAGGTGATCGTAGAGGATGCTTACGTATGTGTCATCTGTCAGAGTCGTACCTGGACGTAACAGGGGTCTATCACTCCAACTGCACATGTCCCAAACTATTACAGAGCCTCCACCAGGTTGAACACTTCCCTGCTGACATGTAGGGTCCATTGATTCACGAGGTTGTCTCCATATCGGTACATGTCCATCCGCTCGATACAATCTGAAACAAACACGTCTCACCAGGCAACGTGTTTACAGTCATCAACAGTCCAATGTTGGTGCTGACGAGTCCAGGCGAGGGGTAAAGCTCTGTTCCATGCAGTCATCAAAGGAACACGAGCGCGCCTTCGACTCCGAAAGCCCATTTCATCGATGATATTTCTTTGAATGGTTCTCACGTTGGCACATGTTGATGGTCCAGCATTGAAATCTCCAATAGTTTACGGATGGATTACACTTCTGTCTCGTTGAACGACTCTCTTCAGCTGTCGTTGGTCCCTTTCTTGCAGTATCTTTTTCCGGCCGCAGCGACATCGGAGATTTGATGTTTTACCGGATTCCTGACATTCAAGGTACACTCGTGAAATGGTCGTACGGTAAAATCCCCACTTCATTCTACCACGGTGATGCTGTGTCCCATCGCTCGTGCGCTGACTATAACACCACGTTGAAACTAAAATCTTCATAACCTATCATTGTAGCAGCAGTAACCGATCTAACAACTGCGCCAAACTATTTTTGTCTTATATAGGCGTTGCCGATCGCAGCGACGTATTCTACCCTTTTACATATCACTTTACTTGAATACGCATACCTATACAAGTGTCTTTGGAGCTTTAGTGTAGTTTTTCACGTTATGGCATATATATGGGCTTGGAGCATAATTTTGTACCGTTTTTTTCGTAAATGTAAGAATCGCGTGGTGTTCAATCGAAGAACTCGTCGAATCATGTTCGGAGAACATCTTAATACGCAAAGGAACTTTCCTGAAGGTTGTTCGACGGAGAGGGAGAAGATGAAAATCTGAGGGTGGCAGATTAACTGAATAAGATGAATGTGGAAAGATCTTCCAACCCATCTCCCGTTCTGTATTTTTTGTCTGTCTGTCAGAAAGCGGGTGGGGGCATTACCGTGGAATAGCATCACTTCACGCAGTCTTTCGGGTCGTTATTCCTGGACTGCATTTGCAAGACGTCTCAGGTGTTGACAATAAATGTCAACAATGATAGTTACACGTCATGGGAGCATTTAGTAGTACATCACACCGTCGTTGTTCCAGCACAAGCATGGCATTATCTTTTGTGGATGCATTCAGTTCTTTGTGCGGGAAGTTGCTGCTTCGTTTGCGCCTAAACATTCCGTTGTTTTCCTAAGTTACCATTTAGACACCATTTATCGCCACCAGTAACAATACAGGATTGCAGTGGTATGTGTTGTTCACGAAACAACTGATGAGGAGCAAGCAGAGATGCACCGGCTAATTTTGTTTTTTGCAATTTTTGCTTAATGCATGTAGTACCAATTTTTTGGACCTTGCCCAACCGATGTCGCACTGTGGTGGAATGATCACAGTTCATCACAATCACCAGTTTTAAAGTAATCTGACGTGAATCATTGTGGATTAATGCATTAATGCGTTTAAACGAACTTCGTCAAACGCCGAAGGTCTTTCTCAACATGCAGAATTACTAATGTTAAAAAGTTCCTTAAAATGAAAAAACCGTTTTCTTGACGTGTTCTACCCAATAGCATTACCCTCATACACACGCCAATTTTTCTGGACATACTCGCTGCCATCTGTAATGTTTCGATTTACCCCACTCCGCACTACATTTTCTAGCGACCACAGCTCCACTCAATATCTGCAAAGGACAAAATGACAATATGTAAGCTCAGATAGCAACAGTCAACTACAAGCAACAAATGACAATCGATTAAAGAAAAACATTCCGAACTTATACACCAACCTAATAAATTAGCGACTTACGATGATTGAGCACAGGACATAGAATTGACAATGGATATCGCACTCACAAATATGTGTTTCATGTTAGACATGTAAGATCAGCTTTAGTATGTCTCTTATTTGTTATAAGTGATCTGAGGATATTCAGCATTTGAAAGATATTGGTAATCATTATAAGGACAAATGCTACAAGGGACTATAACTGAAATTTTATAATAATAGAATCAGAACAACATCTTCGCTGGAAGCAGAATATCAGTTGTTCTGCATTGCGTAGGAGGGTCTTGTTCCCGTCCAACCACCAGGGAAACTATACCCTTGGTAGTAAATGAAATGCGGTGCTAGTCCCTCCACTTCTCAGGCAGAGATGTTGACTCCAGAATGAATTCTCAGTCTGCAGCAAAGTCTGCGCTGATTCGAAACTTCCTGGCAGATTAAAATTTGTGCCGGATCTGTATTCGAGCCTGGGACTTTTCCCATTCAAGTTCAAGGTATGACTGCTGGTTCGACGCACAGTGTTAATGTACAAAGAAGTTTGAGAAATGCTGACTGCTTTTCAAAGGAGACATCTTGTTTGTAGGTGTAGAATACTGCGATATGAAAAACGTTCAGTGTACGACTAATCAAGTGATAGCTAATTTTCTATTCATGAGGATTCTGGTAACGAATGGTAATGAAGAAGGCATCGTAAATACTGACAGTTTTGCTACAGCGTGCTAATCCTGTGGATTTGAAAAATTTTAATTCAACTGGACGGTACGTTTGCGCAGAGCGAAGCGCTGTTTCCTTACCTTAATCAGTGTCCATAATGTGGTTTTGCGATACGCCATGCGGCGAGCGGTGGCACGCCCAACAAGAAGTGCGCAGCGCCAGTATTTGTGGCTGTGTTGATTCCTGTTGCGCCTGCAATCAAGGACTGCGTAATTCCGGCACGACTGCTACCTCTTCTCCTTCCGCCCCATCTAATTGCGGCCATTTTCCGCTGCCCCAGGACCGACCCGCTGGCAATTACGAACAAGAAATGCACTCTCTCAGTAGCGGCTGCCAAAGTTCCTACGCAACTGGCACGACGCAGACTCGGAAGTAGGTCGAACCTTTAACAGAAGCAGTCTCGTTGAAGCCAGTTTCAAGCATCATAGACTACAGGCAGTCTCACGTGGAACTAGCTCCTGTTATCACGATGGGCTCGAGATACGATTCACACTTATAAGTTTCAGATCACTTGTCAAAAAATCTTTTGCTTACATTCTATTCATTACTATGCTCATCGACATTCTGAAATGTCGTGTTACCCTATTTCCTGACAATTTCGGAATACCTCGTATCGATGGCACTACTATTCTTGCATTCCATCCTGCGCTATATTTATTGTGGTTTCACTGGATCACACACGACAAATATCAGGACTGTTTCTCTGACGAAAGAGAGAGAGAGAGAGAGAGAGAGAGAGAAAAGAAACCATGAAACCGAGAAAGCAGAGTCTGGCCGTGAGTGTATGCATCATCTTTGATTCCACCTCATTATCATACCGTGTCATATTTTTCAATTTTATAATAAAGACTACATAAAAAATCGCGTAGTTGGTCTGCTGAATGCATAAAAATATAGAAAAGTATACTTCCCACAGTTTATTTTTTTAATAATGAGCATTGAGCTCTATGCATATGACCTGGCGAAATTCCAACATTAATGCTCGAGGAAATAAATTCATTTAAAGATCTTCATAATATTTGGTTGCCTTACATATAATCTCTCTCTCTCTCTCTCTCTCGGACAAACTTGGTTTTTCTTCAAGGCATTTCTTGAGTTAATAAACAATAGGTAGCCGTATGTGACATACTCGGCAGGGAGCCATTTAGAAACCGAGTTTCTGTACTTTTGTCATTCCAACAGTAGTCTGGTGAGTAAAGAGAACATTTTACTTTTACTTCAGATTACTAAACAAGAGATCCATTATTTTCGTATAGCTAGAGCAAGTCAGTATTTTACTATTCTTGAATTAGTCCTCACCATGTATTTTCGATTTCTTTACTGCTTCGCGTAAGGGGAACTGGGGTGAGAGTGCAGTGTTGTAATGGCGTGCACAGATGTTTTCACTTTCCATACCAATCATCGATGGTGCTATAAGATCTTGGGGAATTCTGCAAACTCTGTTTTCATACGTAATTTCTCGTAGGTATTTCTTTTGAAGAAAATAATATGCACTTAGCTTCTTAATATGCTAAAAGTCCTAAGATAGAATGTGGCTATAATGAAACTATCGCTACTGGAACCACTGTCGACGTAAATCTACACTGATGGAAAAACAAACGCAGCACCAGAAACTAACTGACAGAGAGAAATGAAATTTTGGAAATACTTTTATAAGTGACCTAAGTGATTAACATTCCAATACCAAAAGGTAATGTAAGTGCGATATAAGTCATTGCAAATGTGAAATGGTGATACATTAAGGAAAAACAGGTTTAACTGCCAGAATTTAGACTAAAAGCATGCAAATGTGCATGCATTGTGTTGTACAGGTGCCGGATGTCGGGTTGTGGAATAGAATTCCACTACTGTTGAACTTGACCGGTCAATACACGGACGGTTAATGCTGCTGGAGCTGTCATCCGATGATCTACCATATGTGCCCGATTGAAGACAGATCCGCGGACCGGGCAGGCCGTGGTAACATGTCGACACTCTGTACACCATATGGGGTTGCAACAGTGGTAAGTGGACGAGCTTTACCCCGTTGGAAAACAATCCCTGGACAGCTGTCCCTGAATGGCAGCACGACAGGTCGGGTCACAGGGTTGTCGTACTAATTTACAGTCAGGATGAGTGGGATAACCACGAGAGTGCTCCTGCTGTCATACGAAATCGCACCCCAGACGATACCTCCATTTGTAAGTCCTGTGTGTCCAGCATGCAGGCAGGTTGATTTGCAGGCCCTCAGCTGCTCCCCTTTTCACCAACATACGGCCGTCACTAGTACCGAGACACAACCAGCTTTCAGCGGAAAACTTAGCAGCCCTCCGCAATGCCCTCCAACGGACTCTCACTTGAGCGCACTGAAGTTGCAAATGGCGGTGAAGGAGGTGGAATGCAAGCTACAGGGCGTCTGACTCGGAGCTGTCCTTGAAGTAACCAATTTGTAACAGTTCGTTGTGCCACTGTTGTGCCAACTGCTTCCAAAATTTCTGCTGCAGATGCAGTACTATGCGCAAGATCCATACTTCGAACATGATGGTCTTCTCTCTCGGTAGTCCCACATGGCCGTCTTTATGTGACAGTACATTTTTGTTCACCACCACCAATAACGTACAGGCTCTACATTCTTTCCACGTCTTCCTGCAATGACTCAGTGGCAACATCCAGCTTCCCGTATACCTATTACGCGACCTTGTCCAAACTGAGTGGTGTGATGATAATAGCGTCTTTGTCGCCTAAAGACATTTTGGACTAACATCAATTCACTATAATATGAATATAAAGCATGTATTTTAAGCAAACTGATCTGTATGTTCACGGTGGCGCTACTAACGTGACTCGTATGTGACCGATGTGAAGGAGATTATATTCCAGATGTGAAAACACACCTACCAGGATTCGTTTGTGTTGCATTACTCCTTCTTGGTGTTGCGATTTTCTCCGTCAGTATACTTACCGTAGGGATACACAACTTTATAGATATGATGTTCAGACTATGCGCTGCAGAAATTGCGTTGTTAGTATCGTCCCGTCATGACGTGCTATTAGCAGTCGGTATTGGCGCGGCGGCGTAGGGTTGAAACGCTGCCGACCTCGTGCATTACCGTTGCAGACAGTCACCAAGAGTATGGACAAGGTGAGCTTCACTTTACTCGTAAGGTGGTCATAACAAAACAACAGCAAGAACGCTGCTGCTCTCAGCGATTATCGACGCATGGAAGGAATACGGAGAGATCCTCTTTCAGCATCGGAGTTGAAGAACACTATTATTGTTAAAGAAGTCACTGTTGTCATATCTGAGAACGCAGAACGCAACGAGCGCTGTTCAAATATTGCTCCAGCTGTGTCACGTCACCTGAACATTCCAAGGTCCACTTTCCTAAAAGTGTTGCGAACAATTGTGAAAGATTGTCTCCATTGTGGTTCTAGGCTATCGTGAACGCAGATGGCGGTCACAGTAAACTATTCTTGTATAATGGAACGTAAACATGGTACATATTTAACAAATGTTTCCCTCATATATGTAAAATATGATGTTGCACATTCAATGGTTTATGTCCTTACAAATTTGTCCTGAAACTTTGATAGTGCAATGATGTCTTTTTCGATGATGGTCCTCCCAAGTAGTGAAAGTTTAATTATAATCAACCTGCCTAATTGGGTGAAAAACTATAGATCGTGTATGTGATAGTTTTTTACCACAGTCCGTGAATTCTAATTACCTTCTCATCATAAACAACCTCAAATCGGCTACCCACAATTAGCCAAAGCTACACACTATGATTAAATTCATTTATTGATTACTAAATGGTTTTCAGTGCTGGTGAAATGTGTTGTGTAGGGTTCTGGTCCACTTCCTTAAATAAATTCGATGATGAACATTGCAGGATACTCCTCTGTAGCTTCTGCAGAACGTGTGAATCGATCTCAAGGAATCTGAAATCGAAGAATTGTGAACCGTTTATGTTTTAAAGACTCAGCAGCACCTATGCAACAAACACTCTTATCAGCAGTGTCGCCGACCGACAGAATTTCCCACTATTTCATGGAATTATATGAGATATCTAATGATGTCATTATCAATACACTGAACTTTTTGCAATACTCTGAACACCACTCAGACGTAGGTATGAGGAAGGTAACTGTGAAGACGCCTTGGATAACAGAACTGATTGATGGAAGGAAGAAGTACAATAACATTTTGAAAATAGCAAAACAAAAGCTATGTTGGTCACTTAGGAATGAAATAAAATGGAAAATGTACACAAGTCGAAGAAACTCAGATGCAGGAAATTGCGAAGGAGCCAAACAAGAAATTGTTGTGGGAAGAACTGATTCAGCACACTTGAGAGTAGGAATTAACTTTCTTTTTGAACCATCAGTATTCTAACTGGTTTGATACGGCCCGCCACAAATTCCTCTCCTGTCTCAAACCTCTTCATCTCAGAGTAGCACTTTCAAACTCTGTCCTCAATTGTTTACGTGATGTATTCCAATCTCTGTCTTCCCCTACAGTTTTTGCCCTCTACCCCTTCCTCTGCTACCATGGAAGTCATTCCCAGATGTCCTAAAAGATATCCTATCATCCAGTACCTTCTCCTTGTCAGTGTTCTCCACATATTCCTTTCTCCACCGATTCTGTGCAGAACCTCCTCATTCCTTGCCTTATCAATCTACCTTATTTTCAACATTTGTCTGTAACATAACTTCTAAAATGCTTCGATTCTCTTCTGTTCCAGTTTTACCAAAGTCCATGTTTCAGTAATGTGCACTGCTTAACTCCAACCGTACATTCTCAGTAATTTATTCCTCCAATTAATGTCTATGTTTGATGCTAGTAGCCTCCTGTTGGCCAGGAATGCCCTTTCTTCCAGAGCCAGCCTGCTTTTGATGTCCTCCTCTTGCTGCCTAGTTAGTACCCGTTGGTCTAGAGGCACCGCCTTTGATTCCTAGGATCGAATCCCGCCGCTGTTCAAATATCGATAAATAACCAGTATTGGCGGCCAAAGACTTTCCGCATAAGGAGCCACCATCATTCCGCCAACGACCTCGTCAAAGAGGGTGGAGGATGTTCAGAGCGCTCTCTTGTCCTAGGAGTGGGAAACCGTCCCTAAAGGCGGAAGAATCACCAATCATCAACGGCATGAGGATGCAGAAGGCAATGGAAACCACTGCATTAAAGACACGTAACGTGTATCCACAAGACATGTGGCCTGTAACAGAAGAAGTGCCGTGATGATCTCTCCATTTGCAAAAGATTCCCGAATAGTCCCCCATGAGGATCTCCGGGAGGGGCCTGCCAAGGGGGATGTTGCCATGAGAAAGAGATTGATTGATCAACGAAAGGATAATGTTCTACGAGTCGGGGCGTGTAATGTCAGAAGCTTGAACGTGGTAGGGAAACTAGAAAATCTGAAAAGGGAAATGCAAAGGCTCTATCTAGATACAGTAGGAGCCAGTGAAGTGAAAAGAAGTCAAGGATATCTAGTCAAATGGGTGTAGAGGAACATCAACAGCAGCAGAAAATGGTATAACAGGTGAAGGATTCGTTATGAATAGGAAGGTAGGGCAGAGGGTGTGTTACTGTGAACAGTTCAGTGACCGGGTTGTTCTAATCAGGTTCGACAGCAGACCAACACCGACAACGATAGTTTAGGTATACACGTCGACGTCGCGAGTTAAAGATGAGATAGCGAAAATGTATGAGGATATTGAAAGTGTAATACAGTATATAAAGGGGGATGAAAATGTAATAGTCATGGGAGACTGGAATGCAGTTGTGGATGAAGGAGAGGAAGAAAAGGTTACTTGAGAATATGGGCTTGGGACAAGGAGTGAGAGAGGAGAAAGACTAATTGAGTTGTGTAACAAGTTTCAGCAAGTAATGGCGAATTCTCTGTTCAAGAATCACAAGAAGAGTACTTGGAAAAGGCAGCGTGATACGAGAAGATTTCAGTCAGATTTCATCATGGTCAGACAGAGATTCCGAAATCAGGTGTGTAGTAAGGTGTGCCTAGGAACAGATATAGACTCAGATCACAATGTAGTAGTGATGAAGAGTAAGCTGAAGACATTAGTTAGGAAGAATCAATACGCAAAGAAGTGGGCTACGGAAGAACTAAGGAAAGACGAGATAGGTTGAAGTTCTCTGAGGCTATAGGGACAGCAATAAAGAATAGATCAGATGGTAATATAGTTGAAGATGAATGGTCGTCTCTAAAAAGGGCCATCAAGGAAGCTGGGAAAAGATATATAGGCAGAAAGAAGGTAACTGCCAAGAAACATTGGTGACGGAAGATATACTTCAATTGATCAATAAAAGCAGGGAGTATAAAAATGTTCCGCGTAACTCAGGAATACAGAAATACAAGTCGCTGAGGAATGAAATAAATAGGAAGTGCAGGGAAGCTAAGTTGAAATGGCTGCAGGGAAAATGTGAAGACATCGAAAAAGATATGATTGATGGAAAGACAGACTCAGCGTACCGGGAAGTCTAAACAATCTTCGGCGACATGAGAATAGTAAGACTGCAACGGTAATTCCACAGTTAAATGCAGAGGAGAGAGCGGGTAGGTGGGAAAGATATATTGAAAGCCTCTATGAGGAGGACGATTTGTCTGATGTGATAGAACAAGAAACATGAGTCGATTTAGAAGATTGAGTATTAGCATCAGAATTTAAAAGAGCTTTGGAAGACTTGAGATGAAATAGGCACAAAAGATAGATAACATTCCATCAGAAATTCTAAAATCATTGGGGAAGTGGCAACAAAACGACTATTCACGTTGGTGTGTAGAATGTATGAGTCTGGCGGCATACCATCTGACTTTTGAAAAAGCATCATCCACATAATTCCAAAGACGGCAAGATCTGACAAGAGCTAGAATTATCACACAATCAGCTTAACAGCTCATGCATCCAAGTTGCTTACAAGAATAATGTACAGAAGAATGGAATAGAAAATTGACGATGCGCTAGATAATGATCAGATTGGCTTTCGGAAAGGTAAAGGCACGCTGGAGGCTATTCGGAAGCAAGACTAAAGAAAAATCAAGATATACTCATAGGATTTGTCGCCTGGAAAAAGCGTTCGACAGCGTAAAATGGTGCAATATGCTCGAAATTCTGATAAAAGTAAGGATAAGCTATAGGGAAAGACGGATCATATACAATGTGTACAACAGCCAAGAGCTAATAATAACAGATTAAAATTGAAGGTGAAAGAACTCAAAGAAACTATTCGTTGATGACATTGCTATCCTGAGTGAATGTGAAGAAGAATTACATGAACTGCTGAATGAAATGAACAGTCTGAAGAGTACAGAGCATGGACTGAGAGTAAATCGAAAAAAAGACGAAGGTAATGAGAATTAACAGAAATGGGAACAGCAAGAAACTTAACATCGGGATTGAAGGCCACAAAGTAGATGAAGTTAAGTAATATTGCTACCTAGACAATAAAATAACCAATGACCGACGGAGCAACGGGTACATCAAAAGCAGACCAGCATATCAAAAAGGGCGTTCCTGGCCAAGAGAAGTCTACGAAATAGAAGAGAATCGAAGCATTTGAGATGTGGCGCTACAGGCGAATGTTGAAAATTAGGTGGACTGACGAGGTAAGGAATGAGGAGATTATGCGCAGAATCGAAGAGGGAAGGAATATTTGAAAAACACTGATAAGGAGAGGGCACAGGATGATAGGACATCTAATAAGACATGAGGGAATGACTTGCATGGTACCAGAGGGAGCTGAAGAGGGCAAAAACTGAGAGGAGGACAAAGATTGGAATACATCCAGCCAGTAAATGAGGACGTAGTTTGCAAGTGCTACTCTGAGATGAATAGGTTTGCACAGGAGAGGAATTGGAAGCAGGTCGCATCAAACCAGTCAGAAGACTGACGACAAAAAAAAAAAAAAGTATCCATTAACATCCAGACTCAGATCAGGCCGTATCTCGTGAAGGACCACTATATGAATGTCCGTCGCCCGCATCCATGTCCTTTAACAACTGAGTTTTGATCGTGGGACTAATGCCGTTGACATTGACTGTACGTATCCGATACACGTGGATCATTTGATAGTACAGTGACGTATACTGCAGTCGTTTAAGCCACTAAGTGCCACATCATCCGTCCGACCGTCCCTGCCACCAGCATCCTGTATATTATTGATCAGCTAAGACAAGATGTCCCTCCGACGATCCGCTGGCCGCGGGCATCTGGTTGTCCCTCGAGTCTGATATCATTCTTTCTATCTCCAACTAGGACGCTCAATCACCAAGCTTGAAGGGTGGTACGTCAGGTGACGTATAACGTCCATATGATGTCTGAGCTGCAAAATCACCAGTGGGCTGGCAGGTCAGTTGAGCATCATCAACTTGGCTTTGTCCTTGGGCGGACGTTGCCAGCAGTGAACCAGGAATCGTTGGAGTGGGGCCAAATATGGATTTTCCTCACCCTCTTGCAACGCGTCATTATCTCGCGAGGCATTTCATGCAGACAGCCTCCTCTTCTTTCGGCGCTTGGGCGACATCTGCTTCTGGAATGGGTGTCCGCGTCCTATGAATCACGACAAGCAGTAGGCACCTGCATCATCTCCGTGTCCGAGCTCGTATCGATCTTCTGGTGCTCTCCTTCCTAACACTTCTGGAGTGCAGACGTGGTCACTGCTGTCGAGCACGGCGACGGCTCCGGAAACCGGGACCGAGGGGGTTGGTAACGCCGGCCGCGGTGGCCGTGCGGTTCTAGGCGCTGCAGTCCGCACCGCGGGACTGCTGCAGCTGCAGATTCGAATCCTGCCTCGGGCATTGATGTGTGTGATGTCCTTAGGTTGGTTAGGTTTAAGTAGTTCTAAGTTCTAGGGGACTGATGACCTGAGATATTAAGTCCCATAGTGCTCAGAGCCATTTGAACCATTTTTGGGGTTGGTAACTGTAACGGAACAACGTCGGCGTCTGTCATCTTCCTCGTTGCTTCAATTTTTGTAATAGGCAGCGTTGTCGGTTGCGCTGCAGGCGTCGTGTCTGCACGTGGTATCTGGATGAGGTGTCGCTGCAAGCATTCAGAGCGTACTTGCCCTTCCTGCCCGCACCCTGAACAAGTATGCGGTTGACCGTCATTAATGACGATCGCTCGACTGCCACCAACGGTCACGTACGATGGGATGTGTTTACGCAATTCGATTCACACCCAACGCACTCTATTCAGTGCAGGATACGTCTCGAACGTATGCCACTTTTCTTTCACGTGACTTAGTACTTCCCCATAAGGCCGCAGGGCGTTAACGACAAACGTGCCCGGAACTAGAAATAGCAGTTCCGAACGCCTGCATGGTCGACAGCCACTACACCCACGTTGCCGTCAGAGTGGTGGAAACGATATGCATCCGTGGAACGGCGAATAAGCCGTTCGCACGGTGCTTCATCAACAAATTTCAGGTAAACTGGGCTGGAGACGATTGAAAGACCTGTATCGAGAAGTTCCTGTGCATCGACGTGCATTACTTCACGAAGGAAACGCTCTACTTTAATAGTGGACTTTCCATAAGAAAGTGCCATCGTAAGTTCGAGGTGATCTGTTAACACTGCAATACAACTACCCGCTCAAGTATACAACGGCCCGCTTGCGGAGCGCCACACAGATCCCCGAGCACGTCTGCTTCACCTAGATCTTAGGTGAAATTAAAGCGCAGGGCACAAAAATTAAGATCTCAACAGAAGTTGCACTATAAAGCGCAGAGGAGACAGCGTGTAAGCGAAAAGGGCACCTTGAAAGCCCCTACTACGCTATGGGAATGTCTGATGATGTGAGAGTAGAAGAAATGTGAGTCGATATGAAAGACGTAGTGGATCCGGTAATAAAGAGTTATTTTAACAGTGCGCTGGAATATTTATTCCAAATGGAACAGAACTGTAGATAAAATTCCTTCAGAACTTCTAAAATGATTGAAGGAAGTGGTAGTCAAACGCATATTCACAGTCTTTGGCAAAATCCATGAATCTGGAGACGACCAGCAGACTTCCAGATAATCAGCACCCGCACTGTCACGGAGGCTGGAAGGAGCAACAAATGTTGGATCTTTTGTCCAGTCTGTTCAACAGCTCATATCCAAGTTAAAACGTATATAATACGTATAAGAATGGAAAAGAAAACTGAGGACATGTTATATGACAATAATTTTGACTTTCGGAAAGGTAAAGGCACCAGGTAGGAAATTCGGAAATTGCTCATAACAGTGGAATATACACTTACTATAATCGAGATTCGTTCATAGAATTTATCAGCTGGAAAATGACTTCGACAATGTAAAATGGTCAAGATGTTCGAGATTGTGGAGAAAGCTTGCGTAAATAATGGGAACAGACAGGTTACACACAATCTACACTGCCGGAAAAAGTAGTACACCCTTTTAGAGTTTCCAGATCATTCAAGATTTATTATTTGCAACAGAGCAAAAAAAAAAAAAAAAAAAGGGTTCAAATGGCTCTGAGCACTATGGGACTTAGCTTCTGAGGTCATCAGTCCCCTAGAACTTAGAACTACTTAAAGCTAACTAACCTAAGGACATCACACACATCCATGCCCGAGGCAGGATTCGAACCTGTGACCGTTGCGCTCGCGCGGTTTCAGACTGTAGCGCCTAGAACAGCAACTGCATATACAGATCAATAGCACAAGTGTTTCTGAAATGACATGTATCGACCCATGTTGAAATTGTTATATTAGTACGTGGTGTAGCATGCACACTGACTTCGGCGTCCACTCCATCGCATAGATAGCGAATACTGTCCTGGAATACATTACGCTACGCCTGCTTGGCAAATTCATGTAGTTTGAAAGACATGTTGGTTAGGGGTTGTACGACTCACTTCTCGTTCCATCATATCCCACACGTGCTCGATTGGAGGCAAGTACGGAAGTCGTATTGGCCAGGAAAGTTGCTGCAAGTCTTGCAGAGTACGTGGAGTTCTACCGGCAGTGTGTGGGCGAACATTATGCTATTGGAACAACATCTCATCTTCCTGTTGCAACAACAGCAAAAGAAGGGGTCTAATAACATTCTGCACGCACCGAGTCCTGGTTAGCGTCTCCTCCAGAAACGCCAAAGCTAAAAGAGAGTCGTTGCTTGTCGCACCCCGAACACATAAGGCCTGGGATGCGGCCAGATTGTCTCGGACGAGTGAACTCTACGAGGCGCTCAACATGTCTACATCGCACGCTTAAGCGACCGTCACACGCGAGCAGACAGAGTGCCATACCATCTGGCAAGTAATTGTCTGACGGCACAGCTCGAGCCATGCACGACGATGATGTTGCGAATGTGGAAGACAGGCTAGAGGTGAGCACACCCATAGCCCCCTTTCTAATAACTGGCTCGTGTTAACACTTGGCCCACAAGCGTCGTTATCTGCACTGTGGTGGCTGTGCGATTTGCCATTGCTGCAGTTACAGTACGACAATCATGGCGGACGCCTGTGCTGCGTAGACACCAGAACTCCATCTAAGGGTGTGAGAATGTTCACGAGATCACTGATACCAGCATCGTTGCACAGTTAACCCATCACGTCCACCTCACATGGCAATTCTCCGGAAGGACCTTCCCGCCACTTCCAACGCCACAATTTGGCAACACTGAACGTCACTCACTCGGATGTAGGAAGCATGAGTGGCGTGGTTGCCTGCTTGCTTCACACATTTGCGCCACACTGAGCCTTCTGGCTGTGAGTATTCCCTACTAAACGGTAGACACATATGGCGCTCTGGTGGCTATGTCACTTCGATATGTGTTGCCGTACGACGCTGAAACCATTATCGGATCAACTGGGACATTTAAAATTTTCCCAGAAAATTAAATGTTCGAAGAGATTTCGGGACTGCGGCTGGTCATCGTAAGCTGCCAGTCATCTTCAGGTGAGCGACTGAAGATTAACGAAGACGTTCTCCGCTCTGCATTATAGTATTGCCGCACATACGTCAGAGTCACGGTAACAGAAGGACCACACCGCCAGGTGGGAGCGTTGTCGCTGGTGGAACCGCAAGGATCAGCTGTCCTCGGCGTTACCGCTCGCCGTAGTCTCGGAGTATTCTGGCGTCTTGGTCTTGAGCAAATCTTGGAGAAGGGCGGGATTCCACGCATTATCCAGGTGGTAGCCGCTGTCACTGTTCATTAGATTTTCCGCGGTGCGTATCTCAACGGATTATTTTATAACTGAGTCCCCAAAAGATGTTTTGTAATACATCGTTCAATGTCCGCCCACCTGTTGGGATTAGTGAAGGGTAACTTGTTATTGTTGAAAGCTGGAATTTACAAAATACATTGTTCAAAAATGGGTTCAAATGGCTCTGAGCACTATGGGACTCAACATCTTAGGTCATAAGTCCCCTAGAACTTAGAACTACTTAAACCTAACTAACCTAAGGACATCACACACACCATGCCCGAGGCAGGATTCGAACCTGCGACCGTAGCAGTCCCGCGGTTCCGGACTGCAGCGCCAGAACCGCCAGACCACCGCGGCCGGCAAAATACATTGTGGTATGGTATGTATAGGACCAACAACGCAACATCGGAAGAACGTTGCACAGAACGTAAACGTTGCATTCGTCTCCTGCAACCGAGCAAGTCTGTGATTGCGTAATATTGTCTCTCCAACAGACATCCAATGGAGTATGACGAAACATTAATTTTGGCCATTGCATCATCCTTTTGGAACTCGAGTATAAAAAAAATCCCTTGAGATACAAATCGCGGAAGATCTAATGAACGTGACAGCGGCTTCCACATGAATAATGGATGAAATTTATTTATCTCCGAGATTTGCTCCACAAGAAGTCGCCAGAATACTCCGATGCCTATGGCCAACGGCATCGCCGAAAACAGCTAATCTTTGCAGTTCCACCAGCGAGGGCGCTGCCACCGTGTAGTATGGTCCTTCTGTCACCGTGACTCTGACACTTGCGCGGCAGTACAATCAACTAGCTGTATAGGGCGGAGCGTAGAACATCTTTCTTAGTCTTCGACTGCTCAGCTGATGATGACTGGCAGATGTCGAACCTCCCACCGGAGGTTCGAGTACCCCCTCGGGCATGGGTGCGTGTGTTGTACTTAGCATAAGTTAGTTTAAGTAGTGCGTAAGTCTAGGGACCGATAACCTCAGCAGTTTGGTCCCTTAGGAATTCACACACATTCGAACATTTTCAAGTATCGTCGAGTGAAGTTCACGACGACCGGCTGCAATCCCGAAGTCTCTTCAAACAGTACATCATCTCCTATCCTCCTAATGGGATATGTCATCATCGGATCAAAATCGACTTCATACGTGTACTAACTTTTATCCCTAGAGTATGTACAACAACCAAGAGGTAAAATGAAGAATAGAAAGTGAACAACAATACGCTCGGATTTCTTTCTAGACACCAATCACTTGACTGGTGCAATGCTCATGGCCACCAAATCCTCTCTTGTGCCGACCTCTTCATATCGGAGTAGCACTTGTACCAGACATCCTCAATTCCAATTTCTTTCTTTCCCTACAGCTTTCACCCTCCTCAGCTCCATCCGCCACCATGGAAGCTACAGCGAGATACTTAAAAAATACTACATCATCCTATTTTTTTGGTGACTTTTCTCGTAAATTTTTTCCTACCCAGTTCTGAGGATAGCCCCTCTCAGTCCTAATCGAGTAAGTCCACCTTACTTTTGATGTATAGTCACTTCGATTCTCTTCTTTTCCGATTTTCCGATCGTTCATGTTTCACTGCCTTACAATGATGTGCTCCGAACGTAAAGTTTGAGTAACTTTTTTCCTCAAATTGAGGCCGATGTGTGACACACTTAGACTTCTGTGATCGAGAATACTCTCTTAGTCTTCGGCAACACGTTGATTGATACGAGCAGCATGACAGCAGAACGGCAGCTATCACCCACGTGGTGGTTTGTTTATTCACGACAGTTTGTAAGTAGGCTGTCAAGGTTTTTATATTGGAAACGCCACGTAGCGCTCTGTATGAAAATCACTGGCTGCGCTGTGTGCAGTCCGTGGCTGGTTTGCATTGTTGGAATATTCGCCATTGTAGTGTTGGGCAGTTGGATGTGAACAGCGCGTAGCGTTGCGCAGTAGGAGGTTAGCCGCCAGCAGTGGTGGATGTGGGGAGAGAAATGGCAGAGTTTTGAGAGCGGATGATCTGGATGTGTGTCCATCAGAGATAGTAAATTTGTAAGAAAGGATTTCATGAACTGATATATATATTATGACTTTTGAACACCATTAAGGTAAATACACTGTTTGTTCTCTATCAAAATCTTTCATTTGCTAACTATGCCTATTTATAACTATGCCTATCAGTAGTTAGTGCCTTCAGTAGTTAGAATCTTTTATTTAGCTGGTGGTATTGGTGCTCGCTGTATTGCAGTAGTTCGAGTAACGAAGATTTTTGTGAGGTAAGTGATTCATGAAAGGTATAGGTTATTGTTAGTCAGGGCCGTTCTTTTGTAGGGATTATTGAAAGTCAGATTGCGTTGCGCTAAAATATTGTGTATCAGTTTATTGATGATCGGAATAAGTAAAGAGAGAAATGTCTGTGCACGTTCAGTTCTGCTCAGCTGTTTGAAAATCAGATAATGTAAGAGGTTTATCAGCACAGTCATTCATAAATTTTTCTAAGGGGACGTTTCAAGGTGAGTTGGCGATTGGGATTACATCATGGTTGGACAGGGATTCCGACATCAGACACTGGATAACAAGGGGTACCCGGGAACAGATCAGATCAGTATTTAGTAATACTGAAGAGCAAACTGAAGTTTATGAGGACAGTGAGGAAGAATGATTGGTAGGAAGTGGGATATTATAGTGCTGAGGAATGATGAGACGTTTTTGAATTCCACTAAATATGTGGCCATTGTGGTAATAAATACCGCAGTAGGCAAATCAGTTGAGTGATGGTTGACCACGTATTAGAATCGGAATTGAAAAGAGCTTTGGAAGAACTGTCATTTAGTAGACAGGCAAAAGCGTAGAACGAAATTGAAGAGAGTCGTACAGAAGAATCGGTGTGGATGAAGTGAGATACTAAACTAATCAGTAATGATGAGACGCATTTGAATTTCGCTAAATATGTTGATGCTGAGATAAGGAATACCACAGTAGTCAGCTCATTTGCGAGAGAGAGAGAGAGAGAGTGGAGAGAGAGAGAGAGAGAGAGAGAGAGAGATCCAGTATGATAGTAAGAATTTAACAGAGCTTTGGGAAGGAACGAGATTAACTCATGAGGGATAGCTAACATCCCATCTGCATTTCTAAAATCGTTTCGAGAAGTGACGACAAAGCTACTAATCAATGCTGATAAGGAGAATCTATGACATCGGCGACACGTTACTGAACCTTCAATAATATCCCATCCATTCAATTCCAGAGATAGCAAGAGCACTTAAATCCTAAAACCATCTCATAATCAGCTCACCAGTTCATGCACTCAGACTCCTGACGAGAGTTATATACAGATAAATGCAAAAGGAATTGCTAGATGAGGATCTGTTTGGCTTTAGGAAAGGTTAAGGCACCACAGAGGCTGTCCTAACGTTGCACCTGATAATAGAAGCAACACTAAAGGAAAATCAAGACACGTTCATAAGATTTGTGGACGTGAGAGAAGGCATTTGACAGTGCAAAATGAAGGATGGTGTTGGAAGCTAGGTGAAAAATGGACGTAAGTTATGGGAAAAAACTGATAATATACACTATGTACAAAAACTAAAACGGAACAATAGCACTGAAAGGCCAAGAACGAAGTGTTCAGGATAGAAAAGGGTAAGTTTTCTGTCTTTGCTACTCAATCTATAGATCTAAGAAGTGATAACGGAAATTAAAAAAAATTTCAAGAGAGGGACTGAAATTCAGGGTGAAAGTATATCAATGATGAGACTCTCCAGTGACATTGCATCCAAGGTGAAGATGAAGAATTACAAGACTTGTTGAAAGGAATGAACAATCTAACGAATACAGAATATGGACTGTGAGTAACCTGAAGACAGACGAAAGCAAAGTGGACGAACGTAAGGAATTCTGTTGGCTAACAAACACTATAACCCGTAATGGGTGAAGCAAGGACAAGAAGGGCTGATTAGCACTAGCAAAGAGGATATTTCCTGTTAAGGACATTCTACTAGTATCCGACACAGGACTTAATTGAGCAAGAAATTTCTGAAAATTTGTTTGGAGCCCAACATTGTGTGGCGGTGAATCAGTGATCGTGGGAACATCTGAACCGAAGAGAACCGAAGCGTCTGAAATGTGGTGCTACAAAAGAAAGCTGAGAATGCGGTGGATTAATGAGGTAAGGAATCAGGATATTCTCCTCCGAATCGTCGAAGAAAGGAATGTGTGGAAAATGTTGACAGGAAAAAGACAGTGAATACGTTGCGGCATCAGGAAATAACATCCATGGTACAAGAGGGTGATGTACAAGAGTGCAACCATAAAGGTTGACAGAGGTTTGTACACATCCAACAAAGAGAAACTACTCTTCTGTACCGGTTGCAAGACCAACCATTATCACATCCAAAAGTCCTCAGACCATTCTCCAGTTTTTTAGATTGTGCTGACAAATCGTGCCAACACTTTCAAACCTCCGAATCCGATTTATTTCAACAAGTCCACTAGTATGTCGTCGTTTCCTGTAACTTTGGTTCACTGCATGTCCTTAAACGCCATCTCTACTTCCATTGTCAAAATGTTTGGCCCGTTTTCCTTTTCGTTAATAGCCTTATATGTTCCTTTATGTATTCTTCCCATATTTTCAGGTCTTAGTTTGCTCAGTAACCATTTGTTCTTTAGAGTCTTCAATTCCAAAGGTCCTTTGTTCTCGCTGCCTCCCCGCTCGTTCGTTTCAAGATACATGAGGTAATTCCTTCCTCTCCTTTGCAGTTCCTTCATTTCTTCACTTATTTTTTCTGTGTACTTTCTCTTCGTTTTGTCTTTTTTTCTCCTGAACGCGTTGTTAAGTGGCTCTGAGCGCTATGGGACTTAACATCTGAGGTCACCAGTCCCCTAGAACTTAGTCCCCTAGAACTTAGAACTACTTAAACCTAAATAACCTAGGGACATCACACACGTCCGTGCCCGAGGCAGGATTCGAACCTGCGACCGTAGCGGTCGCGCGGTTCCAGACTGAAGCGCCTAGAACCGCTCGGCCACACAGGCCAGCCGTTGTTAAGTCACTATATCTTTCTTCATGAACGTTTTTACACTTCCTCCTTTGCCCCATCGTCTCCAGCATCGCATTTGTGATTCAGCGTTTTCTCGCTGTCTTCGATTCTTCCTAACCTCACTGTTAAAGACATTCCACAAAATCAGTTGAACTTTTTGGATCTTCAGTTTCGCACTTGCGATTTCATCTCGCACTTCCCTGTATTGTTGCTCCGAGCTTTTTCTTACGGTCTAGTTGTTCTCTCTCAGCCTTTCCAGATCCCACCACTGCTGTCTTCTCCCACCTGGTCGGACCTTCTTCAGCCTTCTACCGATGTCTGTTGTGATCCGAGTCGACATCGAGACATCGGCGGCTGGCACAGTCTTCGCATCTATCTCGCTGCACCTAAACCTGTGTCTGACAAGGATGTAGTCTATCTGACAACCGTCAATATATCCTGGGCTCTTCCGTTAGCACAAAGCCCTGTCGTTTCGTCTTTGTTATCCATATTCGTAGTTTACCTCTGGAATATTTTATTCCAGGAACTGCGATACTTATTCTCCTTCCGCCGTTCATTATACCACTGTAGTCTTTCCATCTCTTTTCCACACTGCAGTATTATTACCGAAGAACCAGACAATGATTGCTTCCTGCAATGAGTCTTCTACCTTTCTCCATTTAAAGCATCGTTCTCACTGTGGATCACGTCAATATAAGTGACCGCTGCTGCTGGGTACCAGCCTACACAGTCCGCCAGCTGTCCGCCCGCTATGACGTAGACGTTGGATTGCAGAGTGGCCTTTTCCGCCAGTTCCGCTGTACCGATGACACTCATCTCCGCCGTCATTGTGTCCGAAGGGCGTAATTCTAAGTTATTCCATTTGTTCAGAACTGAAGAAATATGGCGACAAGAGAAGTACGTGTAAACAAAAATAAAGGATGGAGAGAAATATATGCATCCAGCTGGGTGTTGCTGATGGTACTGAAACATTCTGAATAATCAAGGCTCGCAATGATCATACACTTGAAGATAAATTTTAATGACTGTTTCGTGCTAAAGTAGAAGAGAAAGAAGATATTAACAGCTGGCCTCGTATCTGACATAATATGAAAGAGTGGAACTCTGAATGTTATAATGAGTTGAATACTACCGTTTGTTAAAAGCTTCCTGACATTTCATCAACCAGTATTTGTTTTGTAAAATGAAACGTTGAAGTTCTGTTTTTATTCCAGCCAGAGCTAAATTGTCTCCCGGATAACACACAGCACAAAAAAACTGGAAGTACGTGGCTTTGAACAAATTTCGCTGTATGCGAATAACTCAGTACAGTGCCCTGTCAGAAAAGTATGTGAGGCAATTTTAAAACGCAAACGCTAGAAGCTTCCGCTAGATAGTGAATTTCAGCATTGCAGCGTTTGAGTCAATATGGGAGAGCGTTGTACTTTCAGGATAGTGTAACTAGGATCGCATGGCGTTTTTTGGTCGGTACGTCAGTCTAGTGACTGATTCTAGAATCATACGAAGTAAGGGGCACTGAAGACGGCCATTACTGTTTCCACCATTTTGTTGTTTTTAGATATGCGATAAGGTTTTTTCCAGAATTGATCAATATTTAGCATTATCCAAATTTGAATGCTGTACAGTAAATTAAAGCCATTTGGAATAAACTGTTACTCCTTCAGGTACAGTATTTTGTGATGAGTTAAGCGGTTTGTACTTTTATAGTTTAGGTGGAAGAATCAGCGAAGATCAACAGCATGAGGATGCAGAAGGCTATACAAACCGCTGCGTTCAAGACGCATAACATGTATCCACGGGACAAGTGGCCTGTAATTAAAAATGTATCTTTATCTCTCCATTGGCAAAAGATTTCAGAATAGTCCCCCATTGGAATATTCGTGAGGGGACTGCTAATGGGAACGTGACCACGAGAAGATTGAAGAACTAACGAAAGGATAACGTTCTACAAGCCAGGGAGTGGACTGTCTGAAGTCTGAACGTGATAGGGAAGCTAGAAAATCTGAAAAAGAGTTGCTAAGTCTCTGTCTAGATGCAGTGGTGGTCAGTCAAGTGCAATGGAAAGAAGACGAGGCTTTCTGCTCAGATGACTATAGGATAATACCAACAGCAGCAGAAAACGGTATGATGGGAGTAGGATTCTTTAAGAATAAGAAGGCCGGGCAGAACTGTAAGCAGTAGAGTGATTGGACAATTCACATCAGAAGCAACAGCAAGTCAATACCGACAACAACAAATCAAGTGTACATGTCAACGTCGCAAGCTGAATATGGATAGATGCATAAGTATATTATATTTAACGGTTAATTCAGAGGGTAGGAGAGGTGAAAAAAATTATAGAGTGGAATTTGGTTTTAGGGGAAGAAGTAGAAGAAACTGTTACGGGAGAATATGGGCTTGGTATTAGGAATGAGAGGGGAGAAAGGCTAACTGAGTTCTGCAGTAAACTTCAGCGTTTTATAATGAATACTCCATTTAAAATGACAAGAGGCTGAGATAATAATGGAAAAGGCCAGAGATTCAGAAAGATTACAGTTAGATTACATCATGGTCAGAGACAGATACCAAAACCAGAAACTGGATTGCAAGGCGCATCCAAAAGCAGATATAGACTCGTATCACAATTTAGTAGTGATGAAGAGCAGACTGAAGTTTAAAACATTAGTCAGAATGAGTGAATACGCAAAGAAGTGTGATACGAAAATACAATGCAAAGGAACTTGAAGCTTGAAGTTCTCAAAGGCTATAGATACTGCAATAAGGAATATCGTAGTAGGCAGTTAATTTGAAGTGGAATGGACATCTCTAAAAAGGACAATCATTGGAGTTAGAAGAAACGAAGACACAAAGAAAGTGTAAGACATTGTGGTCTCTTGACCTTCATTGCTTACATATTCCGCCCTCACAATCATATTCCGCACACCAAGACGCTTCATTCGAACCCAAACTCGATAAGATAAAGCTAGTGTTGTATGAATTCATGTAAACGATATGCAAATAACATGTAAATCGCAAGTGCGCAACGAGATTGAAATACTCGAGGCTGGCATACACACACACATTCAATACACGACAGTCACAAAAGCTTTCACTTTGGGAGAGGCAAAATGCACACCAGGAGGCCCTTCCCTTCAGAGGACGAGTCAACCTATCTACGTCGGCCGACGACCGCCCATAGAAGAAACAGCACTTGGCCGAGTGAAAGGGAGAATGACCCCGTGTTCGGCTTAAAAGCAAATTCCGCTACATTGTGTGGGAGCGCCCAGCCTACGCATTCTTTCAAAACTTAACACGCAGTTTCAGAGGTTTCCACAGGGAGACAGCAAACGCCAAGCGCCGATGCTACACATTTCCGAACTGGTCGCCTTGAAAGAAACATAATTCTCCCGTTTTAGAAGAGCAATGCTGATTGTCAGACGATATTCCTGACGCCTCGAGCTGAAGGAGTAATGGAAGAGACTGAAAGATATACACCTTCACATCTGGCAATGAGAGGGGCCGTTCCATTGTCGCTCTTGGAGGAGAACATGTAACGAGAGCGTGTGTGCTCGTACGTGCACTCAAAGAGCGAGGAACAAGTCTCACCTCAGTACTTCACTGGGAGAGCACCTCTGACGGGAGTGAATCGGAGTGCGACTCTATATTGAGTCCTTGCGATTAAGTGTTGTTCTCTGTGTTGGCTGCCACACTTATTGTGCGGTGTGAACGGACAGAGTTATAGTTAAAAGCCTGTGAGCGAATTTTTGAGTGGCATCGTGGTGGACTGGTTATCTGACCAGTGTACCAGGCCAATAGTTAGACTAGGGGCGAATAGGAGTCCCTGACTTCAACAAGGCGCAGCGAGATTTTGATTGGCGAAGGTCAATCCAGATAGAACGAGAGTTATCTTATTTGTGAGCAGCGAGCGGCGCAGACAGCAGTCATCACAGCTTACGGTATTGTGCGCTACAGCTCTTGCGAGCCAAATATTTCCTCCACAACAGCACACTTCACTGCATTTCACACACGGCAGCCTCGAACGTATCTAGCAACATTCTAACGGATAAATATTCAATTCGAGTAGGCGTGGCTCTCAGTCATTCTGCCAAGTCAATAACAATCTTAAACTGTGTATATAAATTTCATTAGCGAATCCTATCCTTAACAGGGAACTTCACATTCCGAAAAGAACCCCCATATAAGTTGTTCAGTTCATAACTAAAAGTGCCATTGTGATTTCTCAGAATTTTTGCAGAAAAAATTATAATTTTCGTTAGTTTCATGTTTTTCTTAGACTAACTAGCACTACTCCAGTACTCAAGTATCCCACTAGTTACGTAAGAAATTTTGTGAATTTTTGTGTCATTTCCTTACAGCGGACGACTCCAGAAGATATTTATTGCTGAAAGTTTTGCAGGCAGTTCTCTTTAAACGTTAGGAGCGTCTGTCTGACTTCTATAGTAGTGTCGGGGGTGCAAATTGCATCTTGCAGGAGCCACAGGGTAAAGGGTACATCTCAGATTAATCCGTTGCGCAGATGGACAGAATAGCACCCACACGTCGCTCACAAAGGTAGCTGGAAAGAAACAGCAGGCAGCGGAAGATATACTTCAGTTCATCGATGAATGAAGGAAGTAGAAAGTTGTTCAGAGCAACTGAAGAGTACGAAAATACAAGTCGCTTGTGAATGAAATAATTAGGAAACTTTGGGAATCTAAGGTTAAATAACTGCATGAAGTAAAGAACTGTAGAAGGAAGTAATTGTCGCAATAACTGACTCAGCATGTAGAAAAGTCAAGTCAACCTTTGGTGAAACTAAAAGCAAGGTGGTACCATTAAGACTGCAGTGGGAAGTCCACTGCTGAATGCAGAGGAGAGAGCGATAGGTGTAAAGTGTAAATTAAAGGTCTTTGTGGGGGTTAAGACTTGTTTGATATGATAGAAGAAGAAATAGGATCCAGTACAGGAATCGGAACTTGAAAACGCTTGGAACATTCAAGATCGACCAAGGCAGAAAGCATAGACATCATTCCATCAGAGTTTTAAATGTCAGTGGGAGAAGTGGCAACAAAACGATTATTCACAGCGGTGTGTAGAATGTATGAGTCTGACCATTTACCACCTGACTTTCGGAAAAATATCATGCAAAAATTTCCGAGAACTACAAGAGCTGACAAGTGCGAGAATTATTGCACTATCACCCACACAGCTGCTGACAAGAATAACATACACAATAATGGAAAAGAAACTGAGGATGTGTTAGTGGATGATCAGTTCAGCTTTATGAAAGATAAAGACAGCAAGGAGGCAGTTCTTATCATAAAGCTGATAATGGAAGCAAGACTAAAGAAAAATCGAGACACATTTGTCGACCTGGAAAAGCGTTGGACAATGTCAAACGGAATGAAGGATATGCTAGAAAGAGAGACGGGTAACGTACTACATGTACAAGAGCCAACAGAGAATAATAAGAGTGTAAGACGACGAACGAAGTGCTCCTGTTAAAAAGCGTGTGAGTCAAGTATATAGTCCTTCACCGCTATTGTTCAATCTACATATCGGAGAAGCAATGACGACATAAAAGGAAGGTTCAAGAGTGGAAAGACATTAATGACACCTTCAGTGAAAGAGCGGAATAAACAAGGTAACGAGAACCAAATATGGATTGAGACTTAATCGAAGAAAGATGAAAGTAATGAGAAATACCAGAAATGAGAACAGCCGGAGCTTCATGGTCACGAAGTAGATGCAGTTAAGGAATACCGCTACCTAGGCAGCAAAATAGCTCAGACGGACCGAGCAAGGACATCAGCAGCAAACTGGCATTTTAGATATTGTGCTACAGACCAATGTTGAAAATTAGGCAGAATGATAAGATAAGGAATGGGAAGCAGAACCGTTGACGAAAGTAATGTATGGAAAACACTGAAAAGTAGGACAGGATGATAGGACATCTCTTAAGACATCAGGGAATGACTTCCGTGGCACTAGAGAAAGCTGCAGACGGTGAAATCTCTAGAGCAAGACAGTGATAGGAATATATACAGTAAATAATTGAGGGAAAAAAGTGACTAAATTTATCTGAGAAACATGTTTTTACATTTGAAAACTTTTATTTTACGAAGTATTCTCTGAATCCTTTTAATTTCAGAGTAAGTCTGCACCACATTAAAAGTGAACGCCATTATTTCAAAAATGGGATAAGAAAACATATTAAACTTTCTTTACAGGGATGGCTAGAGGCGAAAGTGTGAGAGATACGCCAACGTACAACACTCTTCGCTAGAGATCTCGCCCAAATTTGGAATTCTTCGAAACGTAGTTGCTGATACCCTAACGATATGTATGAATAACGGTGTGATGATTTATGAAAAGCACACATATATAGTTATGAAAGATTAGCTAGTAATCCTTGAATCTTACTGTACTAAACAATACACTAACTCGGTGAAACATCTTTAGGGTTGTGACTACATAAAGGCAAAAGTCATGCCGTTCTGGTAAGTGGATACTTTCAGACACAATTAATACTACTGTGGAGTTCACAACAACTCATTTCTTTATTTCCACTTCTGCCTGAGTCTCACACACAAAATTAAGGTGCTGATTTTTGCTATCTCGAACCCAGACATTAAGCGCAGCCACTGTTTTGTCTCTGAGTCCAACAGACAGAAACATCCCTTGCAAAAATCTGAAATATTTCTTTTCTTATGAAAGTATGCTCTGTAATAGGAAAATTTTCTTTTCGTTCTGTTTCGGAAGGATCTCAAGAAATCTCAACAATCGTTACGTTTCGTGGGTAAAGTAACGGGAATTAAGTTATGCATGTACGAGCAATTAAAGAAGAATTGCTAAAACAATCAGCATTGGCGGCCGAAGACTTTCGGCATAAAATGTCAGCCTCATTCTGCAAACGGCCTTGTCAAAGAGGGCGGAGGAGCGGATAGAGGTTCAGGGCACTCTCTTGTCCTAGGGGTGGAAAATTGCCCCTAAAGGCGGAAGAATCAGCAATGATCAACGACATGAGGATGCAGAAGTCAATGGAAACCACTGCATTAAAGACACGTAACGTGTATCCACAGGACATGTGACCTGTATTTAAAAAAGTGTCACGATGATCTCTCCAATGGCAAAAGATTCCGGAATAGTCCCCCATTCGGATCTCAGGGAGGGGATTGCCCAGGGGGAGGTTACCATGGGAAAAAGATTCAATAATCAACCAAACGATAACGTTCTACGTGTCGGGGCGTGGAATGTCACAAGCTTGAACGTGGTACGGAAACTAGAAAATCTGCAAAGGGAAATGCAAAGGCTCAATCTAGATATAGTAGGGGTCAGTGAAGTGAAGTGGAAGGAAGACAAGAATTTCTGGTCAGATGAGTATCGGGTAATATCAACAGCAGCATAAAATGGTATAACAGGTGTAGGATTCGTTATGAATAGGAAGGTATGGCAGGGGGTGTGTTACTGTGAACAGTTCAGTAACCGGATTGTTCTAATCAGAATCGACAGCAGACCAACACCAACAACGATAGTTCAGGTATAAATGCCGACGTCGCAAGCTGAAGATGAACAGATAGAGAAAGTGTATGAGGATATTGAAAGGGTAATGCAGTATGTAAAGGGGGACGAAAATCTAATAGTCATGGGCGACTGGAACGAAGTTGTAAGGGAAGGAGTAGAAGAAAAGGTTACAGGAGAATATGGGCTTGGGACAAGGAATGAAAGAGGAGAAAGACTAATTGGGTTCTGTAACAAGATTCAGATAGTAATAGCGAATACCCTGTTCAAGATTCACAAGAGGAGGAGGTATACTTGGAAAAGGCCGGGAGATACGGGAAGATTTCAATTCGATTACATCATGCTCAGAAAGAGATTCCGAAATCAGATACTGGATTGTAAGGCGTACCCAGGAGCAGATATAGACTCAGATCACAATATAGTAGTGATGAAGAGTAGGCTGAAGTTCAAGACATTAGTCAGGAAGAATCAATACGCAAAGAAGTGGGATACGGAAGTACTAAGGAATGACGAGATAAGTTTGAAGTTCTCTAAAGCTATAGATACAGCAATAAGGAATAGCGCAGTAGGCAGTACAGTTGAAGAGGAATGGACATCTCTAAAAAGGGCCATCACAGAAGTTGGGAAGGAAAACGTAGGTACGAGGAAGGTAGCTGCGAAGAAACCATGGGTAACAGAAGAAATACTTCAGTTGATTGATGGAAGGAGGAAGTACAAAGATGTTCCGGGAAAATCAGGAATACAGAAATACAAGTCGCTGAGGAATGACGTAAATGGGAAGTGCAGGGAAGCTAAGACGTAATGGCTGCAGGAAAAATGTGAAGACATCGAAAAAGATATGATTGTCGGAAGGACAGACTTAGCATACAGGAAAGTCAAAACAACCTTTGCTGACATTAAAAGCAACCGTGTTAACATTAACAGTGCAACTGGAATTCCATTGTTAAATGCAGAGGAGAGAGCAGATAGGTGGAAAGAATACATTGAAAGCCTGTATGAGGGTGAAGATTTGTCTCATGTGATAGAAGAAGAAACAGGAGTCGATTTAGAAGAGATAGGGGACCCAGTATTAGAATCGGAATTTAAAAGAGCTTTGGAGGGCTTACGGTCAAATAAGGCAGAAGGGATAGATAACATCCCATCAGAATTTCTAAAACCAGAAGTGGCAACAAAACGACTATTCACGTTGGTATGTAGAATATATGAGTCTGGCGATATACCATCTGACTTTCGGAAAAGCATCATCCACACAATTCCGAAGACAGCAAGAGCTGACAAGTGCGATAATTATCGCACAATCAGCTTAACAGCTCATGCATCGAAGCTACTTACAAGAATAATATACAGAAGAATGGATAAGAAAATTGAGAATGCGCTAGGTGTCGATCAGTTTGGCTTTAGGAAAAGTAAAGGGACGAGAGAGGCAATTCTGCCGTTACGCCTAATAATGGAAGCAAGACTAAAGAAAAATCAAGTCACTTTCATGGGATTTGTCGACCTGGAAAAAGCGTTCGACAATATAAAATGGTGCAAGCTGTTCGAGATTCTGAAAAAAGTAGGCGTAAGCTATAGGGAGAGACGGGACATTTACAATATGTACAACAACCAAGAGGGAATAATAAGAGTGGACGATCGAGAACGAAGTGCTCGTATTAAGAAGGGTGTAAGACAAGGCTGTAGCCTTTCGCCCCTACTCTTCAATCTGCACATCGAGGAAGCAATGATGGAAATAAAAGAAAGGTTCAGGAGTGGAATTAAAATACAAGGTGAAAGGATATCAATGATACGATTCGCTGATGACATTGCTATCCTGAGTGAAAGTGAAGAAGAATTAAATGATCCGCTGAACGGAATAAACAGTCTAATGAGTACACAGTATGGTTTGAGAGTAAATCGGAGAAAGACGAAGGTAATGAGACGTAGTAGAAATGAGAACAGCGAGAAACTTAACATCAGGATTGATGGTCACGAAGTCAATGAAGTTAAGGAATTCTGCTACCTAGGCAGTAAAATAACCAATCACGGTCGGAGCAAGGAGGACATCAAAAGCAGACTCGCTAGGGCAAGAAAGGCATTTCTGGCCGAGAGAAGTCTACTAATATCAAATACCGGCCTTAATTTGAGGAAGAAATTTCTGAGGATGTACGTCTGGAGTACAGCATTGTATGGTAGTGAAACATGGACTGTGGGATAACCGGAACAGAAGATAATCGAAGCATTTGAGATGTGGTGCTATAGACAAATGTTGAAAATTAGGTGGACTGGTAAGGTAAGGAATGAGGAGGTTTCTACGCAGAATCGGAAAGGAAAGGAGTATGTGAAACAGTGATAAGGAGAAGGGACAGGATGATAGGACATCTGCTAAGATATGAGGGAATGACTTCCATGGTACTAGAGGGAGCTGTAGAGGGCAAAAACTGTAGCGGAAGACAGAGATTGGAACACGTCAAGCAAATAATTGAGGACGTAGGTTGCAAGTGCTACTCTGAGATGAAGAGGTTAGCACAGGAAAGGAATTCGTGGCGGGCCGCATGAAACCAGTCAGTAGACTGATGACAAAAAAAAAAATTGCTAATTTATTTCAAACAGAGCTGATCAGCTAGCACGGCTGATAGATTACACCAACCATTGTGCGTGACAAACACGCACACGGGACAAGATTGCAACGCATTTCATTACAGCTCAATCGTGGGAACTTAACGAATGGGACAACCCATTTCTGGGGCGTTGTTAGTAATGGGCTTTCCACATCATTGTGTCAACATAGTACGTGGATATTTCGAGTCCGGAACTTCTGCCGTCAGAGTCAGCAGTAACATGTTGACAGGGAATGTCGGCAGATATCATCACGGATCGTAGTGCGTCTTGCCATTTAAGGCATGGAGGACGGGGGTTAACAGCCGTGAGTACGAGAAACAAGAACAAGGAACACCTGCTCGCTCGTGTCTAAGAAATAGGGATAGCGTATGCTCCAAACATGGAAAAAAGTTTTCTTGCACTATTGCGTAGTACATCGATACACACTGATGTATGGTTATTGTAATACGACCTTGTCATTAAACTTTAGTAAAATATAACATAATACAAAGAAATTTGTAACTGTTTGGGTAATTTAAATGACAAGCATGACTGTGTGAGGCCTATTACCGCAACTGGAGTTGGTATTAGTCTAAGATAACGATTCAGAAAATATAGTTTGCTAATAGTCACTACTATAAACAATTAACTAGATTTTGTAAGACTAATAGCCCCAAATAACCGCTCACAGAACCAGAGTATAAAGTCATTAGAACCGTTTATTGAAAGCAGTTATCCAAATACGAGGGCTGTTCAGAAAGTAAGCTCCGATTGATCGCGAAATGGGAACCACAGTGAAAATTAGAAATGTTTTATTTTTAACAGTTAGCTACACCATCCAGCTACTTCTCTACGTAGTTGCCGTTCTGACTAAGACATTTGTCGTAGCGTTGTACCAACTTTCCAATACCCTCATCATAAAAGACAGCCGCCAGTGCTTTCCGCCAATTCTCTACGCTGGCCTACAGCTCGTTTTCTGTGCCAAAATGTTGTATTCATAGCCAGCGGTTCATGTGAGCAGAAATGAAACGCAGGGGGAGTCAATTACGGGCTGTATTGTGGGTAGTCAAACATTTCCAATTGAAAACGATGCAGGAGCATCTTCATTGCCCCTTCAGAATGCGGCTGAGAATATTGCCTTGTAGAAGAAACTGCACGACAGTTATGTAATGTTGGCTGTATAGCTTCAGGCGAAATTTCTCACCAGGTCCTCGTACTTGGCGGGAGACACTATTCTCTAGACAACTTTACGCGATCACTGTGAGCTCAGAAATGAGAGGAGTGACGTGATGCTATCTAGGGTCATACTAGAGACACTGCCCAACACATCTGTGCAAAGCTTTATCGGATTATCATATTCGTTTCCATTTCGCGATCAATCGGAGCTTACTTTCTAAACAGCCCTCGTATATTTTCAATTTAATATGTATTCTCAAAGTGATTCGATGGTGGTAAATTAACAAAGGTCGTAGCTAGATTCTCACACGATCTTTTGAATAAAAAAAAGTTACAAAAATGAGAAGCTATTGTGAACCGCATAAGATGACGAAGGTAAAACTCTAATTTTCTAAATAACGAAAAATACTAGATCCATTGCTTCAAAAATTACTGAACTCACCCAGAGTCAGGATGTGACAACGGAGCAAGTAACAGACGAGATCAGTTTCTTGAAGAAGGCATATTGCAGTCTACCAGAATCCATGCAGAAACTTCCCACAGAAATGACTAATATCTGTCAAAACTAAAACGAATAGTGGGATACAGATCAACAGCTCACACTGCAGACTAAACAACTCTCTCTTGAACAGAACAAGACACAAGAAACCGCAGGTCGTATCTCCTCTGAAGTTGCTAAAATTAAGATTACATCAGGCAAGTTGGTTGAAAGTGAAGGCTATTTCACTATTTTTCGCGTTAATGACATGTTGTCAATGAGCAGTGAGGTGAAATGACAAAGGAATTGGCTGATGTAAGAATATTGGCCTAGATAACGTAACAGGAGCTGGTTCAGAAGGAAATTTCGATGCATAACCCATTACCCATTACCCATAACCCATTACCGCAGGTGCAGCCTAACTCGTCACCAGCCAAGTCATCAACTTTAAGCATAACACGTCACCAGCCCAGATATAGAACTTCATTTGTGCTGCAGGGTGGTTCTGTATTTTATGAAGACGGGCTTGGAAGAAAATTTAATCGAGGATTGTCAGTTTTGGGTTTTTATGGTGGACAAGAAAGTGTCCATATGATTGCGTTTACAAAGCGGGCCACATTCTTGGTCAGATGTACAAAAATTCGATTTTATGGCTGGTTTCATACAAAGCATTTGTTGGCAGCAGATGTTGGTAAATATCGTAAAACTATTATGTCTCTGGAAGGCCATTGTTAAGCAAATATTGGTCATCAGTGGTTAAAGATTTCGGGACTGCTGACAAGGTACTGAAAATTTATGTTGCTGAATATGAAACACCTTTCTGGTCCAAAGTAAGAGATGTTAAACGAATATGAAGATCATTCTTATTTCTAGTACTGATAACATTAACTGAGGTGTTGATTCGAAAAACAGACACATACTCTTATGAGAAATTTCATTAAGTGACAAATATATCGTGAATCACTATTTAGTACATCGAGTTGCCTAAACAGGCATCGGCAGGATTCCTTTCGCAAGTTCTGGTCACGAGACACTTTATCTTTCCTTGATGAGTACCCCCAAAAACTAACCCAATATCCTATTATGGAATTAATGAAAGCATAGTACTCTAGGTTTTTTACTTTTACATCAGCTATGTCTGACAACATTCACATTTCACATAGAGACTGATTGAGGCACGTCAGTTAATCTGTAATAGTCTCCTTCCAGTTGACTTTACTGTCAAGACGTAATTCCAAGAATTTAACAATGTCAACTTCTTTTACCTAGTAGTTTTCATATTTTAGGCATATACTGAAACGAAACCTCTTACAAGTTAAAGAGCCGATCAGATGAATGTGAGTACCACCCCTATGTTCCACTTTAAAGTGTGCTGGAGGGGCAGTCATTGTAATACGGAAACGGAGCAACTTATAAGATTTACAAAAGGGCATCACGACTGGCTTTCGGGACAAGAACTGAAGCATTTATAAAGCGGATGCTTCGGTAAACGGTTTGCATGCCTCTGTGGTGTAAGTAAACCAGGAATGATAAAATGACGACTCCCAAAACCGGCGCAAAGGTGAAAGGGTGAACAACAATTGTGGAGATGTGTTCGGGAGCAGTGTTATTGAACACGTTAAAAGTATACCTGTCGGAAACTTCGACACCAAATCAGCCTTGCGGCTGCTCTAGCGTCGCTAGGTGGGCAAACACCACCTAAGGACTGACGTAGTGTTTGCTTAATTCTCAGGTACTAGAGGAAGCGGGGGGCTGAATTGCTGTCGAAGTTTGTGAGAAGTTCTTCCAGGGTCCCTCTGCCCTTTTTGTTCACGCACATGTTAATGTTGCATCTCCTAATCCCCTTCCCCCTTTCGTGATCAGGCCACAACAGGGCTTGAAACAAGAATACTCAAAAGCGTAAATATTTTTGGCACTTCGGATCAAGTTCATATTTCGTCGAATGATTTTGAACGGTCCCTAATGGTTCCGGCCCGTATATCGGCGAAACAACTGAGGCCCCGCTACACTCCAAAGAAGCCAGATCACAAATTGCATGGTGCCTGCCCCACGATTTCCTTGGGGTAGACTTGAGACTCCAGGGAGGTGGCATCAGTTTCGAACATTGTTAAGATCGTCGTCCTGTTTCTTGTCGCACTACGAACTGGTGTTTCCGACCGCCTAATGTGTGCGAGTTAATGTCCCAAGTGAAGAGGTGGTTCCACTGACTCCCTTTATCCAACTCTTTGAGGCATCTATTCTGAGCGGCGGTGTTCTGAAATGTTTCCCTCGGGCACCAATAAGGAATTCCTCGTGATTTCAGTATAGGCTTCCATGGTTCTGACCTTTATCACAAATGTGTCAAAAAAGTGGGCTAATATGGGTAAGAGGAGGCTATGACGATTTTCTCATTGTGTGACTCGTCGACGGTGATTTTGAGCAGAATGGTACTGAAATTTGATGCCATTGTGACGTCATTAGCCCATCTTATAGTTCACACGAGCTTCAGAGCTCTGGCCTTTCTTAGCATATGCTGATACCTTGCACTTTGAAGCGTTGTAGCGGGACACAGTTGCGGGGTTTCGAATAAGTGGACTTTTAGTTGTATTTCACAACCTAATTCCGGTTGATTAAGTACTGTTAGCACGGAGTAGGGAGGATTAAAAAGCAATTAATGGAAGCATTTGAACTTGGGGAGCTTCCAAGAGATATGAACAAAATGGAATATCTAGTAATGGGAGGAGAGAGAAGTGTTATAACACTCCTGCAAGGACCCATCTAACTAATAAAGTGGTTTAAATACTGACAACTGGGATCGATTATACATACATCGGGAAGCTGAGAAGCAGATGCGGAAGGCAGGATCCAACAGGCAGGAGGAGCAAATAAGATGCTAAATGAAGTTCTGTTGGACCAGACAATGGCAAAAGAAACAGAGAACAGAATTCTGGGAACAGTAGTTAAGAAATAACGTAGGCTGCGGAAGGATGGACCCTGAGGAAGCCGCAGAGTACAGGCAATAAAGATCGATGGAATAAAGAGGGCAGACATAGTATCCAGAGTAGAGAAGAGATGAAATGACGAAGTTCTATATCTATACCCATAATTCGTAAGCTGGCTGGGTCATTACCCACTTTTCCTGTTCCAGTCGGTTGTGTTTCGCTGGAAGAACGATTACTGGTAAGCCACTGTGTAGGCCCGAATCACTTTAATTTTATATTCACCATCTTTTCATGAGAGATGCGTGTGAGGAAGAAATATTTAGATTGACTCTTCTAGGAATGTACGCACTCGGAACATTAACAATGGACCATAACATGGTGCAGAAAGATTCCCTAGCAGTGTCTAGAACAGAAGTTGACTGATCATCTCTGTAAAGGTTTCGCGCTTACTAAGTAGACCTGTTACGAATCGCGCTGCTCTCCTTTGTATCTTCTCTATTTCATTTATCAGTCCTATCTCGTACAGATCCCACTATTTAATATCCATGTTTATTCAGGCAATTTTCAAGAGTCGATATATGTTTCAAAAGATATTTCATTTTTTATAACTATTTAAATACAAAGCATTGAATATTGTAACAGATTTTTGTACCAAATGATGGCTTACGGCCGAAGACAGGAGTGTTAATAAAATGCATTTAATGCATCTCAGTGTCAAGAGCTTTTTGAAACAATATTCAAGTACTGGTCGAACGAATGTTTTGTATACTACTTTTTTGTTCATGGACTAATTTCCTGAGAGTTCTTCCAGTGATTCTCATTGCCTTACTTGCGATTAATTTTATGCGATCACTCCGTTTGAAATAGCTCTGTGTCCATACTCCTAGCGTTTTATAGAAATAAATACTTCCATTACTTCTTCTCCAGTTTTTTAATTAAACATTAAAAGGCCTTTCTGTCTATGTGTTCGCAACAAGTAACATTCCTTTATGTTTAGGGTCAATTGCCACGCCCTGCACCAAGCATCGATCCTCTATAAGTCATCCTGCATTTCTCTACAAGTTTCTAGCGTCGATACATATCTGTATACAACAGCATCAGGGTAACAAACATTTTACAAGAGTTCCTGCAAACGTGACCTCAGTTTGACCTTACGCACGGTGTCAACAACTGAAGTAAATGCTACCTTCTTTTGTCAGCGTTCGACACGACTCTCACACAACAATAATGATGCAACGGTATAAGTGTTCAAGAGATGTAATGATTACCAAGACAGGAGACTAATGTCTCACGACGAACTGCTAGCGGAAAGGATAGTGACGCGGTTTGTGTAGCTGAAAGATTTAGGTTTGCATACGGCAACACCGAAATCTTTTCTTGCTATCTTATCGTCTTTGACACACCATGGGACCCTCTTACGAATGTTATACAATTATGTTCTGCAATATTCTATGTTATTTAACACAGTCGTCTGATTAAAGAAGAAAGAATGAAAAATATTTTTGACGAATTCCGAGTGTCTGATTAGGCAGGAACCTAAGAGGACAGCTTAAATTGCTGCGAGTGAAATGAAGAGCAATAACATTCAGATTCTCCCATGTCACAAAGTCGATAGCAGTTCCTGCGAGTGACGTCAAATGACATCACGTTTGCATAAAGTCTTGTGACATAAGTATGATCCACAGCGTCATCCTCGAATAGAATCTCGGAACTTCCGAATTTGTCTACTAGGTCCCTTTTCTTCTTTTCCTTTTTTATATGTTTTAAGTCTTTTATTTGTTATTTTTATTTTATTTTTTCTTGAGTCACCAGTCTTCTGACAGGTTTGACGCAAATTAGTCAGGTTCATTTGATCCCCAAGGGCACGCCCGAAGTTAACTTTACGTCCGAAGAGTTCTCTTCGTTCAGAAATACATGCTGTGTTCTGTTTGCTAGAAGCTCTTCAGTCTAGTGTCGCAGGTTAATTTTCCAAACGCTCGTATTTTCTTCGTCAGGGGCCTTGCGGACTTGTATCAAATGGCTTCCGGAAGTCAAGGTACCTGGGCCCCTCCTATCTACCGCATTTTGCGTCTCGTGGACGAACAGAGCGAGCTTAGTTTCACACGATCTTCCTTTACGGAACCGATGTTGGTTCCTATGTAAGAGTTTTTCGGTCTCCAGAGGTATCATAAAACGCTTGTGTAAAACATGTTGGAAATTTCTACAAAAGACGGTCGCGTGTTCGACGACCCTTCTTGAAACCATAAATGACCTGTGCTTTTCGCCGCGCGGGATTAGCTGAACGGCCTACGGCGCTGCAGTCATGGACTGTGCGGCTGGTCCCGGCGGAGGTTCGAGTCCTCCCTCGGGCATGGGTGTGTGTATTTGTCCTTAGGATAATTAGGTTAAGTAGTGTGTAAGCTTGTGGACTGATGACCTTAGCAGTTAAGTCCCATAAGATTTTACACACATTTGAACATTTTTTTCAACCTGTGCTTTCCCCATCCATTAATAACGATTCAGTCCATACGCCAAGTGGCCTTTCTCTGCTGAGTGATTTCTATTGCTTTGCTGTTCCTCTTCCACCTATTTCGATACTGTCTTTTGTCGTTCGTGCGTTGATTTAAAGGAGGAACTACAGTGTGGTCTGTTTCTGTGTCATTACCGTCGCAGAACGTCTGGACAGACGGCTTCGATCCGTTTTCTGATTTAACGTAAGACCAGAACTTCTTAAAATTTTATTTCAGATTGGTAGGTAGAGTTTTCCTGTCAAATTTATTGAACGCATCACGAAGTGCCCCCCATATGTTTCTAGCTTCGTTTGGTTTTTGTTTATCTGTGAGGATTGTGCTATCTTTAAATTTGCAGTTAATCTCTCTTTACTTTGGTAGCAGTTTCCCAGCAGCGTTGTCGAACCACGGTGGCTGTATTCGACCCCTCGCCATTTTTCTTGGAACGTACTTGACTAAGTGTATTGTACGATGACCTTGAACTGTGTTCATTGATGTTCAATAATGTCAGTGCTGTGGATGAAATTTTCGTGATGATCTATCAGGTAAATTGAAATATGTATCTTGTCGTTCTTGCTGATCGGAAAGATCTCCCTACCTTGTTCCCACTTACAGCGGTGTTCAGTGGTGCTGTAACGTCTCATGATTAGTGAATCCCTGTTCTGTGCTGCGTCGAAAAGTTCTGGTCTGTTTGTTATTGTCTGTTTGTAATCTCAAGAACGAGCAGAGTTTTTGGTGGAGAAACTCAAAACCAGTTCCCCATTACCTCTCTAGCGGTATAGATCGGCATGTAGTGGTATACGTCGTTTCTGTTCATGGGTTCTCAGTTGCCAGTGTCAGTTAACTTTGTATACTCACTGATACGCTTCGGTATCCGAAAGTGATGGATAATCGCCCTGCATTGCAAGAAAATGTGCAGAATACGAAGAAGAGGCGGCATTTGGGGAGTAACGAGAGTTCAATCGTCTCTAATGTTATCACAGCGAGCGTTAAGGAGACGACACAAAAATAACTGTTGGCTAATATTACCAGTCCCAAACAAAGGGCTGCAATTTATTCAAACATCAGCCTCGCCACAATAGGACGCATAAGGAAGGAAAGCGAAAATAAGTAGCATGGTTTACTGGAATCGCCACGAAGGAAAACTAATAGCTTTGGCAGGAAAACCCATCGTTATAGACAGTTTCACAAAATCGGTCATTCGTCACACGAAGGAGAACTTACACATAAACGAAAAAACTGTGTCGACATAACACAGTACTGGGTAGGGCTGGCGGAGCACTCACAGCATTTTTGTCGACAGGACCGACTGTCTTTGTGACAGCTGGCGATGGTCTCTTAACTGTGCATTTTTAATTGCATGCATGCTCGTGAAACCGCTGTCCTTTAAGGCCTACTTTGAAATATTTATTCCACTTATATGCCCTTGGTTTACTCATAACAGACTCACCAAAAGTAACAGTTAATACTTCTAAAAATTTGATACACTTTATTCTATTTTTGTAACAAAATTTAATACAGATTCACTAATCCATTTTTATACAAAACAGATAATCGTTGATGCTACCAAAATACATGTAACCTTTTTGACAGACGATAACAGAGTAAATACCCAGTATGCGTAACATTGTACAGATAATTTTCAGACATGTTTACGAAGACAGTGACGAAAAAGTAGTGCAAATCGGACTAATACAACGTACTAAATTATAAATTTCTGGATGCTTTTTAAACACTCTTCGAGTTGCAAGAAGTTTCAATGCAGCCCTTCAAAGAAAACTCCTGCCTTCTAGTAGAAACATGAAGTAAGAACAAGCCTTAAATTCTACAGATTGATTGCACTATAAGGGGTTCGTTTTACGAATAGCAGCAGAGGAACATACATTCACACGAACAGGCATTCGGTTCTGTGCTTGCAGTTCAATCCTGACTTCCGATCTTAATATTATTTACTCTATAATGTTGTGTTTCGGAAGAAGCTATGGACCTTTGTATTCCTTGTAGTCTTAACCCGTTTGCCTAAAAATAAACGCAGCCGGGACGTATCTGTGCACGGCGTCGCCACAGATTTAAAGCGCGCGCCGCGGCAGGGACGGTACTACGTCGCGGAACAGCCTGTAACAGCAAAAAAATAGCTCTGAGGACTATGGGACTTAACATCTGTGATCATCAGTCCCCTAGAACTTAGAATTACTTAAACCTAACTAACCTAAGGACATCACACACATCCATGTCCGAGGCAGGACTCGAACCTGCGAGCGTAGCGGTCACGCGGTTCCAGACTGAAGCGCCTAGAACCGCACGGCCACTCCGGCCGACTCTGTAACATCACCTTGCGTCTTGGCTGGGTAGGCAGAGTGGGGACTCGCTCGCTCGCTCTTCAGTTTACAGACACACTGTAGCAGCAGGTCTTCATTAAATATTCAAGGTCATTTTCAGATAGGGCACTTAAAAAATTTCACATCGTTTGCAGTCCCTATAACGCATCCTAAGCAATTGAGTCTCCCATTTTGTAAGTGATAAAACCTTCACTTAAAATTAGATGACCAGGAAATCTTCGCGAAATATTCTGCAGGATTCCCCTCAACAGTTCCACCATACTGCTGATGAAGCACGTCCACCAAATACACATACGTGCAACCAAATTATTTTCATTCTGCGTCTGCATTAGTCTCACTAAATGTTAGCGTATTTTCTATTGCTATAAGTACACCTCAACCAGCAGCAATTCATCCTATTTTTGATACAAACATTCCCACCGGAAATTAAATTTTCTTTTCGAAATAACCTCGGGTTGCAGCCAGTTTTCTGTCCCAAGCATCACGTGAGCATTGTTACCGTTTAGAGGGAGATTTGTTCTGGGACCGACCCACAGATACAATTTCGTATCACGTGCTCAATTAAGAGATCCTTTCTCCTATCTGCTACGATGAATGACATTCTCTCTCGACTGAGAAGGTATCATGTCGGGCAAGTGGAGGGATTTCTCTAACCTAAGAAAGACGAACGGGGACCGATGGCCTTTGTAGTCTGGCCCCTTGAACCCCAACAAACTAACCAACCAAACGCGACCGTGCACACCACATATACTCCGATACACTAGTAGTGGCTTCCTGCATGTAGTACGCTAGTAATCACTTCCTGCATGTAATGCTCTACACTTCTCCAAACTTCCACATGGGTAGCAGCGAGGCGGAATGCTGAGTGAGAGATTTTCTCCTCTCGGGGACTGGGTGTTGTGTTGTCCTTATCTTAGTATCGTCAAGACTGCTATTGAGAAGAATTGAATGACCACAAACCGAAAGAAAATAAATTGAGAAAAAGTTATGGTCCTCAACCTGCTAGAGGAACACGAGATATTGGCGTCCGTAACAGTCAAAGATTCGTCTGAGCCAAACCAGAGGACCGCGATCAGTCCTGGAAACAGTGATGCAAAACGATAGCTCTGCTTCCACCCCACAGGGGAGGCTAGCCGCCTGTAGGAAGCGAGGATGGTCTCTGAACCCAGGTGTCAGGAGCCGGTCGTGGCTACAGAACCACGATTAGTACCCAGGTGTACCCGACAAGCTCAATCGCTGCCGGCAGTCTCTCCTCCACACCTAGGGCCATAACACATTGTAAGCAAGGAGAGTGGACACTGGCCTTCCTTCTCGAACTACCCGCTATTTTCCTGAGAGGTTCTGTCACCAACCTAGCACTAGAGTTCCCAATGAAAAGTAATCACACCTTCTGCATTTTTCTCTACCTCTCACGAAGTTATGTACATAACGGACATTGAATAACCATTCACACAAAGAAATGAAAGAGAGCTCATGAATGCTATGGCCACTCACAGGTACTATAATCGGTTATGAGTTCTAATAACGGTAACAGCAAATATACAATAGTAACATTTTTTTTCAGTCATCAGACTTTTGAGTGAGTTGATTTGCCCCGCCACAAAACCATCTCTTGTGCCAACCTCTTCATCTCACAGTCGAGCTTATACCCTGCGTCCATTGTTATTTATTAGAGTTGTTCCAATCTCTGCCTTACCCTATCGATTTAGCTGTCTACACTTTCCTATAATATCATGGAGGTTATTCCCTGATGTCGTACCATCTGTCCTATCACACTGTCAGCTCTTCTTGTCAGTGTTTTTATATGTTTTTCCCTTCGCCTAATTATCAATATTCTTCTTTACAATCTTCGATTCTCTTCCGATCTGGTTTTCACATTGTCCATTATTGACTACCGTAGAATGCTGTGCTCCAAACACCCATTCTTAGAAATGTCATCTTCAATTTGCGGCTTACGTTTCATACCAGTAGATTTCTCTTGGCAAGTAATGCCATTTTTTCCTACGATAACCTACTTTTTATGTCTTCCTTGCGTCGTCTGACATGAGATTTTTTGCTTCCAAGGTATCAGAATTCTTTCATATCTTGTACATGGTGACCATAAATTTTGTTGTTAAGCTGCTCGCTATTCCCATTTCTGCTACTTCTCATTAGTTTCTTTGGCCAGTTGAGTCCGAGTCCATATTCTGTACTCATTGTGGTGTTCACTAAAGCCAAAAAATCCTGCAATTCTTCTTAACCTTCTTTCCGGATAACAATGTCGTTAGCGAATCGTATCACTGATATCCTTTCACTCTGAATTTCATTACCGATCATTGAACTTTCTTTTACTTCTGTCATTGCTTCTTCGATGTGTTGATTCGACAGTAGGGGTGTAAGACTGTATCCCTTTCTTACACAGTTTTTACTCGGAGTACTTACTTTTTGGTCTTCCAGACCTATCATTCCATCTTTGTTCAAGTACATGTTACATCTTACCCGTCTATCCACACACTTTACTCCTATTTTTCACGGAATTTCGAGCATATTGCACTATTTTAAATTGTCGAATGCTTTTCTTTGGTCGACAAATCCTATGAGGGAGACTTGATTTTTCTTCAGTCTTGGTTCTGTTATGCAGTGCAACGTCAGAACATCCTCTCTGGTGCCTTTACCGATTCTTCCAACAGTCCTGTTGTACATTTTCAGTACCTTAGTAAAAAAAATCGTATGTCCCACTCCCCAAGCTCCCCACACGCACACACAAACGAAATTGTACAATTTTAGTCTAAGACAGTCGTTTAGCTGTATCTAAGACATTGAACCATGTAAATAAGATTAGTCCTTTCTCTAAATACACTCCTGGAAATGGAAAAAAGAACACATTGACACCGGTGTGTCAGACCCACCATACTTGCTCCGGACACTGCGAGAGGGCTGTACAAGCAATGATCACACGCACGGCACAGCGGACACACCAGGAACCGCGGTGTTGGCCGTCGAATGGCGCTAGCTGCGCAGCATTTGTGCACCGCCGCCGTCAGTGTCAGCCAGTTTGCCGTGGCATACGGAGCTCCATCGCAGTCTTTAACACTGGTAGCATGCCGCGACAGCGTGGACGTGAACCGTATGTGCAGTTGACGGACTTTGAGCGAGGGCGTATAGTGGGCATGCGGGAGGCCGGGTGGACGTACCGCCGAATTGCTCAACACGTGGGGCGTGAGGTCTCCACAGTACATCGATGTTGTCGCCAGTGGTCGGCGGAGGGTGCACGTGCCCGTCGACCTGGGACCGGACCGCAGCGACGCACGGATGCACGCCAAGACCGTAGGATTCTACGCAGTGCCGTAGGGGACCGCACCGCCACTTCCCAGCAAATTGGGGACACTGTTGCTCCTGGGGTATCGGCGAGGACCATTCGCAACCGTCTCCATGAAGCTGGGCTACGGTCCCGCACACCGTTAGGCCGTCTTCCGCTCACGCCCCAACATCGTGCAGCCCGCCTCCAGTGGTGTCGCGACAGGCGTGAATGGAGGGACGAATGGAGACGTGTCGTCTTCAGCGATGAGAGTCGCTTCTGCCTTGGTGCCAATGATGGTCGTATGCGTGTTTGGCGTCGTGCAGGTGAGCGCCACAATCAGGACTGCATACGACCGAGGCACACGGGGCCAACACCCGGCTTCATGGTGTGGGGAGCGATCTCCTACACTGGCCGTACACCACTGGTGATCGTCGAGGGGACACTGAATAGTGCACGGTACATCCAAACCGTCATCGAACCCATCGTTCTACCATTCCTAGACCGGCAAGGGAACTTGCTGTTCCAACAGGACAATGCACGTCCGCATGTATCCCGTGCCACCCAACGTGCTCTAGAAGGTGTAAGTCAACTACCCTGGCCAGCAAGATCTCCGGATCTGTCCCCCATTGAGCATGTTTGGGACAGGATGAAGCGTCGTCTCACGCGCTCTGCACGTCCAGCACGAACGCTGGTCCAACTGAGGCGCCAGGTGGAAATGGCATGGCAAGCCGTTCCACAGGACTACATCCAGCATCTCTACGATCGTCTCCATGGGAGAATAGCAGCCTGCATTGCTGCGAAAGGTGGATATACACTGTACTAGTGCCGACATTGTGCATGCTCTGTTGCCTGTGTCTATGTGCCTGTGGTTCTGTCAGTGTGATCATGTGATGTATCTGACCCCAGGAATGTGTCAATAAAGTTTCCCCTTCCTGGGACAATGAATTCACGGTGTTCTTATTTCAATTTCCAGGAGTGTATAAGAGGAAATATTCTGACTGTTTGAATGACTGACTCATCACTGCGCAATTAAAGCAATTAAAACCGCAAACCATAGAAACATGAAATTTGGGGAGGATGTTGATCTTAGAGTATATGATTCGTTTGAGAAGGGATCTTTTGAAATTCCGCCAGTAAGGATGTGAAACACAAGACGAAACGTTGTTTGAAAATTTTTGTTATTAAAGCAATTTTGAAGCTAGAACTACGAAAACTGGTATTTGGTTTCTCGGTCACAAATAAAGAAATACGTGTTTTAGCATTTTTGCAAACTCAACTCCTCAGAGATTGAAATAGAGAATGAATTTTTTATGAACATATTTCATGATATAACTACTAAAATTCGTATTTGGCCTCCAAAGACGTATGATAGTGGATGAAAGATTCAATGGAAATATCAGCACAGGAACTTGACAGCCAGGATTAACGAAGACCTCCCATTGAAGCTACCAGTGTCGCTTTATTGTCAGAAGTGCATTCGGAGAGGACCATGCTTCTAGGCCTAAAATGAGCATTAAATGTTTAGAAAATATTTCAGGTTGTGAACAACACAAAAATTCGTTTCATGAAAAATAAAATAAAAATCTGTGGTCAGAACACTGTCTAAACTTGTGAAACATCAAGCGCTGAGCTATATCTTAAAATTTCTGGGCAATTTAGGAGCCCTATACAGTTACAAAATGTCTCACGTATTAAATGCAAACATAGCTGAATTAAACTTCCTGGCAGATTAAAACTGTGTGCCCGACCGAGACTCGAACTCGGAACCTTTGCCTTTCGCGGGCAAGTGCTCTACCATCTGAGCTACCGAAGCACGACTCACGCCCGGTACTCACAGCTTTACTTCTGCCAGTATCTCGTCTCCTACATTCCAAACTTTACAGAAGCTCTCCTGCTAACCTTGCAGAACTAGCACTCCTGAAAGAAAGGATATTGCGGAGATATGGCGTAGCCACAGCCTGGCGGATGTTTCCAGAATGAGATTTCCACTCTGCAGCGGAGTGTGCGCTGATATGAAACTTCCAGGCAGATTAAAACTGTGTGCCCGACCGAGACTCGAAATCGGGATCTTTGCATCCCGCGGGCAAGTTCTCTACCATCTGAGCTACCGAAGCACGACTCACGCCCGGTACTCACAGCTTTACTTCTGCCAGTATCTCGTCTCCTACATTCCAAACCTTACAGAAGCTACAAGGGCTGGAGGAACATGTGGAAAAACAATAACAAAAGATATTTCCATGACTACGGTGTAGGAAATCCGTTGGCATTCAAACCCAGTTTCCAGTCATCTCGGAATGGATAAATACAGCTTATGTGTGACTGTGAAGAGAGTATTATACCCAGAATGAAACTTTCTGCCAGAGGAAAACTGTGTGCGTTACAGAGAATCGAACTCGGGACCTTTGCCTTTCGCGGGTAAGTGCTCTACCGATTGAGCTACCCAAGCACGACTCACGACCTCTCCTCATATCTTTACTTCCGCCAGTACCTCGTCTCCAATCTTCATCATTGCTCCTGCAAGACTGTGGAAAGTTCAGGTAACAATGAAGGTGTATAGAGATCACGCAACCTTATCTCCAACGCAGACCACAAGGTTCAGTAATTTTGAGATCCGATGACTATGTTTGCCAAATTGGTTAATTGGTTGATTTGGTGGAACGGATCAACGTCATCGGTCCCATCGAATTAGGAAAGGATGGCGAAGAAAGTCTGCTGTGCCCTTTCAAAGGAGCCATCATGATTTTGCCTGGAGCGATTTATGGATACCACGGAAAACCTAAATCGGGATTGCCGGACGCGGGTTTGAACAATCGTCCTCCCGCATGCGAGTCCAGTGTGCTAACCACTGCGCCACTTCGCTCGGTGTTGGCCAGGGGAGAAGCGACATTTCATCCTCCCGTTTAAAAAACCACTGCAACCAAACATTGCACCATGGGACAGACCTGGTCAACCAAAACGATCACTTAGTCCTAGGCAGTAAGGTGATTTCGGAAAGTAACCTTGGGTCTCATGGAATATCACGGTGTGGTCGCCCACATGATCGTCGAAACCCACGACATTTCATTCCTGGAACGTAAACTCGGCCAAAAGTTGCAAACACTATGCAACAAAACTCATCCGACAAAAAACTTTCTTGCATTGCTCCACAGGTCGGGCGTTATAACTTTGGCACTGTTACAGGCACTGGGAATTACTGGTCACCATGGAATTCCCTGCTTATGGAGTTTCCTTAGTGTTGTTTTGGTTCTGATAGGGTTCGCCAGTGCGACATTCAATTCTACAGTGTCTTTTGCCGCGGTTGGCTTCTTACATATCCTCACAATCCGCTTCAGTGACCGTCTGTCACGATCTCCCAACACACACTTTCATCCGCGTTGTGACTTAGCGCTTGGTGTTTTACCGCATTCTCAGTGTGGGGTATAAATCTTACCCATGGAGCTTCTTTAGAATACAAACTCTTCGGCCCCCTTGTTTGTGGAAGCATCCGCCAATTAACACCAACTGTTTGCCCAGAATCCAATGCACTTAGGTCTGACATAGTGCACTCACAGCTACACAGAGGACTGTTGTGACCACTACTGACTCATGCAATGTATCGAGGATACTGCACAGGTACCTTCGTGGTCAAACACAACAATGAAACTTCGCTAGCACTTGTATGTTTGAAGCATGCACTTCTCACGGTGTTTCCATAAGGCACAATAAAAAGTACGTCTTGCAACCGATTCCGAAGCGGTTGCGCGTAGCATTTGTAAAAATGGTTCAAGTGGCTCTGAGCACTACGGGACTTAACATTTGAGGTCATCAGTCACCTAGAACTTAGAACTACTTAAACCTAACTAACCTAAGGACATCACACACATCCATGCCCGAGGCCAGATTCGAACCTGTGACCGTAGCGGTCGCACGGTACTAGACTGAAGAGCCTAGTACCGCTCGGTCACAGCGGCCGGCGGTAGTATTTATAGATTTGAAAATGATTATGGTAATTATACGCGTCAGTAAGTACAGAAACGTCACGCGTGTGAGCTCCCACGCGCGACAGATTACTGGCGTGAATGTTAACTGAGCAGCACAGCTGCCGATCGGTCCAGTTTGGAAAGGTCACATCAATTCGATTTTGACGACCAATTTGTGTCACAGACAGACATTCAGTGCGCGGAGCGTAAACAATGAAGCGACGCCCAGTGAATACATAGCGCTTCCGATGCTCACATTGATAATTGAGCCAATTGAGGGAACAATTGCTTACAAATGCTGGTGACCATTCGAATGTGCGACTGCCGGGCGCAGCTGACGGGTGGCGACAGCTCGCCAGTCACAATAGTCATACGGCAAGGATGAGCGGCGGCAATGCGAACGAGCTAGACGAGCGCTGTTCATGCATTCACAAAATATGGCGGTCGCTCTTCCAATTTCACTCTGTTATTGAATGAACGGGTTTTTTGATTCGCAAACTAACGGCTGTAGAAAATGCACAACAAGTAATTCCTCTCTGAAGTACTTCCTGAAAAGAAACGATATGTTTCTCTCCGTACTCTGGTTCTAAGTATCTCACGTGTGAATACATCGATGCTAATATAACCTACAGTCACTTCTGTAATGGTGTATGGAAGAGACTGTGGAAAAAAATTTTACTTTTCTGCTTTTCCCTTAATGCTGTGATATAAGGTGTGTACGGGAAGATCTTAATCATCGCTACTGTGAAACACATCTCTTCTACTGGGCAATTGCTTCTATCTCTTACGGAGCCTATATTTACAAGATTGGTCCATAATACCTCATCACAAACTGTCAAAGAAAGCTTGCAGGTCAAGTTTGTTTCACGGTTTCCAAGATGAAGAAGAGGTCAAAGCTCTTAAGGGGTGCATTTTACAGGACATATTCCTTCGAAAGATGGTTTCCGTCGTGTGCCTGAATACTAAACATTCTTCTTTGAGCAGCCAATGTACACAGCTAATAGTTGTCTGTGTGAAGTTGATTTTCAGTATTAGATAATAATACAATGATAGGCCCAAAGAAACTGATATAGGCAAGCGTATTAAAATAGATATATAAACAGGCATAATAAGGCGCTGCGGTCGGCAACGCCTATATTAGATAATAAGCGTCTGGCGCAGTTGCAAGATCGGTTGTCAAGATTTAACAGAGTTTGAACGTGGTGTTATAGTCGGTACACGTGCGATGGCACACAACACCTCTGAGGTAGCGATGAAGTAGGGATTTTCCGGTAAGACCATTTCACGAGTGTACCGTTAATACTGACAAGTTTCAGATAGATTATATAATGGTAAGACAGAGAGTCAGGAACCAGGTCTTAAATTGTAAGATATTTCCAGGGGCAGATGTGGACTCTGACCACAATCTATTGGTTATGAACTGTAGATTAAAGCTGAAGAAACTCTAAAAACGTGGGAATTTAAGGAGATGGGACGTGGATAAACTGACAAAACCAGACGTTGTACAGAGTTTCAGGGCGAGCATAAGGGAACAATTGACAGGAATGAGGGAAAGAAATACAGTAGAAGAAGAATGGGTAGCTTTGAGAGATGAAGTAGTGAAGACAGCAGAGGATCTAGTAGGTAAAAAGACCAGGGCTAGTAGAAATCCTTGAGTAACAGAAGAAATATTAAATTTAATTGATGAAAGGAGAAAATATAAAAATGCAGTAAATGGAGCAGGCAAAAAGGAATACAAACGTCTCAAAAATGAGATCGACAGGAAGTGGAAAATGGCTAAGCAGAGATGGCTAGAGGCCAGATGTAAGGATGTAGAGGCTTATCTCACTAGGGGTAAGATAGATACTGCCTACAGGAAAATTAAAGAGACCTTTGGAGAAAAGAGAACCACTTGTATGAATATCAAGAGCTCAGATGGAAACCCAATTCTAAGAAAAGAAGGGAAAGAAGAAAGGTGGAAGTAGTATATAGAGGGTCTATTCAAGTGCAGTGTATTCTAAGCAAAGAAGGGAAAGCAGAAAGGTGGATGGAGTATATAGAGGGTCTATACAAGTGCAGTGTACGTGAGGACAATATTATGGAAATGGAAGAGGATGTAGATGAAGATGAAATGGGATATACGATACTGCGTGAAGAGTTTGACAGAGCAATGAAAGACCTGAGTCGAAACAAGGCCCCGGGAGTAGACAACATTCCATTAGAATTACTGACGGCCTTGGGAGAGCCAGTCCTTACAAAACTCTACCATCAGGTGAGCAAGATGTATGAGACAGGTGAAATAACCTTAGACTTCAAGAAGAATATAATAATTCCAATCCCAAATAAAGCAGGTGCTGCAGGTGTGAAAATTGCCGAACAATCAGTTTAATAAGTCACGGATGCAAAATACTAACGCGAATTCTTTACAGACGAATGGAAAAACTGGTAGAAGCCGACCTCGGGGAAGATCAGTTTGGATTCCGTTGAAATGTTGGCACATGTGACGCAATACTGACCCTACGACTTATCTTAGAAGCTAGATTAAGGAAAGGCAAACCTACGTTTCTAGCATTTGGAGACTTAGAGAAAGCGTTTGAAATTTTGATTGGAATACTCTCTTTGAAATTCTGAAATTGGCAGGGGTAAAATACAGGGAGCGAAAGGCTATTTACAATTTGTACAGAAACCAGATGGCAGTTGCAGGGGTTTAGGGGCATGAAAGGGAAACAATGGTTGGGAAGGGAATGGGGCAGTGTAGGAGCCTATTTCCTATCTTATTCAATCTGTATATTGAGCAAGCAGTGAAGGAAACAAAAGAAAAATTCGGAGTTGGTATTAAAATCCATGGAGAAGAAATAAAAACTTTGAGGTTCCCCAATGACATTGTAATCCTGTCAGAGACAGCAAAGGACTTGGAACAGCAGTTGAACGGATTTGACAGTGTCATGAAAGGAGGGTATAAGATGAACATCAACAAAAGCAAAACGAGGATAATTGAATGTAGTAGAATTAAGTCGGGTGATGCTGAGGGAATTAGATTAGGAAATAAGACACTTAGAGTAGTAAAGAAGTTTTGCAATTTGGGGAGCAAAATAACTGATGATAGTCGAAGTAGGGAGGATATCAAATGTAGACTGTCAATGGAAAGGAAAGAGTTTCTGAAGGAGAGAAATGTGTTAACAACAAGTATAAATTAAAGTGTCAGGAAGTCGTTTCTGAAAGTATTTGTATGGAGTGTAGCCATGTATGGAAATGAATTGTGGACGATAACTAGTTTGGACAAGAAGAGAATAGAAGCTTTCGAAATGTGGTGCTACAGAAGAATGCTGAAGATTAGATGGGTAGATCATATAACTAATGAGGAAGTATTGCATAGGATTAGGGAGAAGAGAAGTTTGTGGCACAACTTGACTAGAAGAAGGGATCGGTTGGTAGGACATGTTCTGAGGCATCAAGAGGATCACCAATTTAGTATTGGAGGGCAGCGTGTAGGGTAAAAATCGTAGAGGGAGACCAAGAGATGAATACACTAAACTGATTGAGAAGGATGTAGGTTGCAGTAGGTACTGGGAGATGAAGAAGCTTGCACAGGATAGAGTAGCATGGAGAGTTGTATCAATCCAGTCTCAGGACTGAAGACCACAACAACAACAACACCCTGAATATCAGTAATCCGGTAAAACATCAAATCTCCCACATCGCTGCAGCCGGAAAAAGATCCTGCAAGAACGGGACCAACGACAACTGAAGAGAGTCGTTGAACGTGACAGAAGTGCAGCCCTCCCGCAAATTACTACAGATTTCAATGCTGGGCCATCAACATGTCTGAACGTGCGAACCATTTAAGGAAACATCATCGATGATACGGGCTCTCGGAGCCGAAGGCCCGCTCGTGTAGCCTTGATGACTGCGCGGCACAGAGCTTTACGCTTCGCCTTGAAACGTCAGAACCGACTTTGCACTGTTGATGACTGGAAACACGTTGCCTCGTCGGACAAGTCTCGTTTCAAATTGTATCGAGAGGAAGGACATGAACATGTATGGAGACCACCTCATGAATCCATGGACCCTGCATGTCGGCAGTGGACTGTTCAAGCTGGTGAAAGCTCTGTAATCAGCGCGTGCAGCTGGAGTGATATGTGACCCCTGACACGTGCGCAGATGGAAATGGAAATGCCGTGTGGCTAGGGCCTCCCGTCGGGTAGACCGTTCACCTGGTGCAAGTCTTTCAAGTTGACGCCACTTCGGCGACTTACGTGTCGATGGGGATGAAATGATGATGAAAGACACACAACACCCAGTCATCACGAGACAGAGAAAATCACTGGCCCCGCCGGGAATCGAAACCGGGACCCCGTGCGCGGGAAGCGAGAATGCTACCGCAAGGCCACGAGCTGCAGATACAATTGTGACAGGTCTCACGTATCTAAGTATCCTGTCTGATCACCTACATCCATTCATGTCCATTGTGCATTCCGACTGACTGGGGCAATTCCAGCAGGACAATGGGACATCCCACACATCAGAATTCCTACAGAGTGGCTCCAGGAATACTCTTATAAGATTAAACACTTCCGCTGGCCACCAACTCCCCCAGACATGAAATTTATTGGGCATTTCTGGGATGCCTTGCAACTTGCTGCTTACAAGAGATCTCGCACGCTTACGGATTTATGACGGCCCTGCAGGATTGATGGAGTCATTTCCCTCCAGCACTACGTCATATATTAGTTGACTCCATGCCACATAGTCTTGCGGCACTTCTGCGTGCTCTCTGGTAGCCAACACGACGTTTGGCAGGTGTACCAGTTTCTTTAGCTCAAGTTTAGTAGCTGAGTAGCGCAGGACGAGAAGCAGTCGTGTTTCCAACGTAACAGATTTCCTCCTAATATATACTAACTTTATAGAAATAACAGTCATAATTATCAGTCTGATTATCGCAAGCCTTCATTTGTTATACCTTATAGAAGTAATCTCCTTGTTGATGTATAATAGTCCTCGTTACACATATCTGAAGACGGCTTCTTGACGGGATTGAGAAAACAAAATATGTGACTGAATGAGTGAATGAAAGCAATCGAAAAGAAATTCCAGAACGGGAGAATGTAACAATTAAGGAGAAGGCGTTAGTAGGTAAATGGTCGAACACACTGAATTAAATGTGTTTAGTCGGAAGTGTATTAGAACGCATGTGAGTCAATATAATGGAAATCCGATACGAGCAACAAATGAAAACAAGAGTAAGAGAAATAAAGCGAAATAACCAAAAAAGATCCTTAATGTTCAGCTGTTTTCGAATTTCATCACTTTAAGCCTCAGCCTGCAGAGAAACATCCTCAAATACTGTACAGCTCAACAAATGAACGAGTCCCACTTAATATCATCATGTTACGATAAATGTGTGTTAAACTAAACAGCGTTGTTTGATGAACGAAGAGCGGCTTGAAGTCAGTAGTTTCTTAGTAGAAATAGCTAATACTGGAGGAAAATTATACACAAGGTTCATAAACGTATAGGTTTCAATAGAGCAACGGCATATTCCAAATTCAAAGTGAAACCTGGCAAGGATGCTCTCTATCACAAAAACTGTGCTCAGATTACTAAAAGAGAAGTGGGTGAGTACTTGTTCAACAACACAGGAGAACCTTCGTTTTGTTGACGACACTGCAGATTTATTTCATCGTGTACATGGCTTCAGCAGCCAATGGGCACCAAGTTCGAAAGCAAAATAGAAAATTAATGATACGGTACTGAAGTAATGTGAAATGAACACAAAGAGAAACTGTACAAATTTGTAACTACATCATAGAAACTGTTAAGGAGTTTTTAGGTTTAGGGCAATGGAAGGCATCGCATAGATGTAGACTAAAACAAGTACTTAGCAGAACTTACATAACGTGATAAGCTACTTGTTGACTAAACAAAGTTTTCAAAAGCAAACATCTGATGTCACCGAACTAGAAAGTTTGTAGTTTGTGTGTGTGTCACCAGCTTCAGCATGAAAAACTATTCAAACCGCAATATTATTATTCGAGTAACGGGTAGATGCATATTACCACTTCCATTATCCGTAATGTTCTTTCGCTGTACAGACTGTACGTGGCTTCTTCGTAATGACATTTTAGTGCATCAATAAAACTAAAATACTTAACATAGTTTCAGATGGACTAATTTACTAACGCTCCTTCCAGTAAGCATAAGTAAATTTGTTTCGAAGGAAGCGGGATAAGTTGAAAACATTGAAGACTTATTTCATTCACAATTAATACAGAACTTGCAACAAACATATGTATGTACACATCGTAAAATGTTTATTCAGAGTATTTTAATAACGGAATGTTTACTTACCTTTTACACTAGGCGTAGCAGCACCCATATGTGGTGCTTTAGTTATTCGTATATGTAACTCGGGTTATGCAACGTATTTAATAATGTGTATACCATTTCTGAACAGCTAAGAAATTCACCAGTGGATTGGTATAATTTGTGTACAAGTGTTAATAAATCATGTCATCTCCTTCTAAACTTCTATCCGTATGCTGTCAAACTTTTATGGTTGTCAGAAAGTAATTTAAAATGTGTATACTTGAACAGTGCACGAGTTACTGCATTAAGGTAAGCTATTTTAAGTCTTTATGTTGATTTTTCTTATTTCTAGTAGTGACCATCTGAACTAAATTTTGGTTATCACAACAAGTGTGATTAAGGAATAAGTATAGTGAGAGGATGTAATTAGTATTCCTATGCTTCTGCTGGATGATCTAGAAAAAACAGCTCAGACTTTTCGCTTTCGGTCTCGACAAAATTGCTAAGAGAGTCATAAATAAACTGAAATGGAAGACTAAATTATGATAGTACTTAAACCGAAATAGATAACAGTAGCTCAGTTATCCAGGCGGATAAATGGGCAACAGACCAAGGAAATTCTTCGCTGAATTCCAAGAGATTAGCAAAGACCGACAGTATTATGTAAATGAAGAGATTGTAGCATTCTAAAGCAAGCAGGAAAAACGTGTAAGTGAATGGAAGAGTCGACAACCATAATGGTTTAAGAAAGCCTTTGTATCGTGCAGTAAATGTGGTCTCACTAAGAATGTTACATGGAAGAGGATGCCACGATTTTTTTAAAGGGCAGCCTCATACAAAGAATTTCCGGTTCCTGTTCCATCTGATATTTTTCTTAATTAAAATGAATTATAAACTCAGGTCTGTTTGTATATAAATATTGCAGTGCCTAAACAAAAGGTCTCACTGGTAAAACTGTACCGAAAAATGTAGCTCTACAATGTTAGATTAAATACGTGCACTACTTAAAATCAGAAATCGTTTGTATTAGGTACATCCAAGCATGGAGATCAGTGTTTATAGCATACGCTGTTCTGTCGATCATGGTTATGTTAATTAAGTTCGAGTTATCACCCTGTTATTGTATAGCTCTGTTGCATTCGCACAGGTCCGTACCCTCGATGGCCATATGCAGTACAGATTTCTACATCTACAACTGCACCATACTCCACAAGCCACCTAATGGTATGTGGCGGAGGGTATTTTCGGTACCACTAGCTGATCCCACCAACCCTATTCCACTTGCGAATAGTTCGTGGGAAGAATGATTGTCAGTAAGCCTCTGAATTGGCTCCAATTTCTCGAATTTTCTCCTCCTCGTCAATATGCTAGATGCATGTGGGGGCGAAGTAGTTTTTTCTGAGTCCTCCTGAAAAATTCTGTCCCGAAACTTCAATAGTAAATCTCTCTGTGATGCATAACGTCTCTCTTGTGGCGTCTGCCTGTGGAGCTTGTTTACCATCTCCGTAACGCTCCCTTGCCAACCAAACGAACGCGCCACTCTCCGTTGAATCTTCTCCATCTACTCTATCAGTCCTACCTGATACGGATCCCCAACAGATGAACAGTACTCAAGAATCGGGCGAACAAGCGCCTTGAAAGCCATTTCTTTGGTGCATGAGCTACATTTCCTTAAATTTCTTCCGAAGAATCTGAGTCTGCTGTCTGCTTAAAACACTTAAGATCGCTCTGGATAGTTACGCCTAGATATTTTACGGCAGACACTGTCTCCAGCTGTTTGTCATCAGTAGTGTAGCTTTACAGTATTGGATTCCTTTTCCTATGTGTGCGCAGTATGTTACATTCCTTTACTTTCCTTACGTTCAGGGTCAACTGTCCGAGTCTGCGCGATTCATCAATTCTCTGCAGGTCATTCTGCAAGTTCGTACAATCTTCTGGCGTTGCTACTTTGGTATAGACAACTGCATCATCTGCGAATAACCTTAAAGAGCACCCGAAGCTTTCTACTAGATCATTTACAAATTTTGTAAACAGCAACGGTCCTATCACACTTCCCTGTGGTACTCCAGATATTATCTTTACATCTGTCGATTCAGTTCCTTTAAGAGCGGCTTCTTGAGTTCTACTTGCAAGAAAGTCTTGAATTCATTCTCAGGTCTGCTCAGAAACTTCGTAATCTCGTATTGCTTTCATTAAATGGCAGTGCGGAACGGTGTCAAATGCCTTACCGAAATCAAGAAACACAGCATCAGCCTGAGCGCCGTGGTCCTTTGGGAAGTGGATTCCATGGAGGAACAGAACGAGTTGAGTTTAGGATCTCTATTTGCGGAATCCATGTTGATTTTTATAGAGGAGATGTTCATTTTCCAAGAACGTCATAATTCTTGAGGATAAAAACGTTCCGTAATTCTACCACAGATCGACGTCAACGACATAGGTCTATAATTGTTTGTATCTATCTTACGGCCCTTCTTAAAAACGGGAATGACCTGCGCTTTTTTCCAGTCGTTAGGTACCTTTCGTTGCTCAATCGATCTGCGACAAATAACTGCTAGAAGGGGAGCAAGTTCTTTCACGTATTCTTCATAGAAACTTATAGGTATCTCATCTGGTGCTGAAGCCTTTCTGCTACAAAGCCGTTGTAGCTGCTTTTCAGTTTCGCGGTCGGTTACCTCAATATCTGCCATTTCCATGCTCGTACGACCATTGAAAGGAGGGACAGTGTTATGATCTTCCGATTGAATTCAGTATTTCGGCCTTCCCTCTGTTATCTTTCGTTTCGGTGACGGTGTGGCCGCTGAAAGAATGGATTTAATCCAGTTACTGATTTTACATACGACCAAAATGGTTCAAATGGCTCTGAGCACTATGGGGCTTAACATCTATGGTCATCAGTCACATAGAACGTAGAACTATTTAAACCTAACTAACCTAAGGACAGCACACAACACCCAGTCATCACGAGGCAGAGAAAATCCCTGACCCCGCCGGGAATCGAACCCCGGATCCCGGGCGCGGGAAGCGAGAACGCTACCGCACGACCACGAGCTGGGGACACGACCAAAATCTCTTGGTGTTTTTACTCAGGTTGGTTGACAACGTCTTACAGTCAAAATCATTGAACCCTTCTCTGATTGCTCTCCTTACGCTCATTTTCGCTTCGTTCAGCTTTTGTTTGTCAGCTAGGTTTTTGCTTCTCTTAAATCTGAGATGAAGTGTTCTTTGTTTACGTAGCGTTTTTATAACACGGCTATTATATCGTGGTGGTTCTTTCCCATCCCTTAAAACCTTACTCGGAACATACTTGTCTAGGGCATATTGAACGACGCCTTTGAATTCTTTGCATTTGTTCTCCACATCTTCGTCCTCACCGCCTAATATTTTATGCTCACTGCTGAGATATTCTGAAATTTGTATCCCGTCACCCTTGCGGAGCAAATATATCTTCCTAACTTTCTTAACATTTCTTGTAGTACTCGTCGCCATTCATGCTGTCACAGCCTTATGATGACTGATACCTTCCTCTACGTTAATTGATGCGATTAGTTCAGGTGTGTCTATTGCCAGGAGGTATAAGACGTTACCCTCAACTGTTGGTTCTCTTTCTACTCAGGGTAATTTTCGGACAAGACATCCAGAATAATGCCACACGAATATCTGTCTCTGGCACCAGTTTTGATGGCGTAACACCCCCAATCTATACCTGGCAAGTGGAAGTCACCCCCTATTACAACGGCATGATCAGGAAAATTACTAATGATATGCTGCAAATTATGTCTGATGCGCTCTACAACTACAGATCCCGATCCAGGTGGTCTCTAAAAGCAGCAGGTCAACATTTTTGACCGTTCTTTGGTACTTCATTTCACTCTGATCTCTTATAACCTCGCTACATTTTATTGAATTTTTTACTGCAAGAAACACGCCGCCACCATTGGTGACTAAACCATCCTCACGATAATCATTCTAGTCTGAACTTAAGATTTCGTTGTCAGTTATGTCTAGTTTCAACCAGCTTTCTGTTCTCAGTAATATCTGTGCGTTATAACCTTCAGTAATCGATTTAATTCTGGGACATTTCCTTGGATGCTGTTCACTAATATCATATTAATTTTTTCTATCTCTGGTCTGCGAGGAGCAAGATTCTCTGAGGTCACTGTGGCTGATTTAACAGGGAAGGTATTTAACAGGGGAGGTATTGTCTAAACTAAAAAAGCCCCATATACACGCCACATGTGCTACGCTACTCTAGTATCCGCTTCCTGCGTGTAGGGCACGCGTGACCGATTAAGGGAAACCCTACAACTCAGAATCCTATAGCGAAGGTCAAGAAATTCGCATCCGATACCGTCGCGGAGCCGTCTCAGCCTCTGGCCTAGACCTTCTACTCTGCTCCAAACCAGAGGACCACTATCTACCCTGGTGACGATGCTACAAATAGACTGCACCCCGCGTGCGTTGCTAGTGCCTTCATCAAACCAGATAGCCGCCGAAAGAAGCCGAGGATGGCCTCAGAACCCAAGAGGCAGCCATCGTTCGTGCTGACATGTGCCACTACATGCAGACGGTGGCACCAAGTGCGTTCGATAGCCGCCGCCAGGGCCTCCTCCACATGACGGATGGGACCTACCGGCAAACATACTGAATCACCCGCTCAACATTGGAGCTCTCAATGACTAGCATACCCACCCTCTGTACTTGTCCGTACTGGGCAGGAAAATCGACCGCTGGCGCCACAGGAGAGGCATCCCGTGCTCGTTCAGAGTTATCAATATTAGATGGCACCTCATACCTGTTGATAAAACGTAGGGATCCAGTCGCAAGGCCTGCTCCCTCTTTCGCCTTCCACCCAGTGACTCGCGAACCCACCACTGTCTGCCATCCACTCTTGAGTGAGGACGGACCGGTCAGTTGTTGCATATCGGAAGCCGCAGCGACGTCCGGGCCACCAGGGGATTCCAGTGGCACCAAATGTGTCGCAGGTCTCGTCACTGGCGCACCGACGTCATTGTAACTTTGAACATTAACTAGAAGCTTGTCGACGGTAGCCAACGCAGCTTCCAGCTGTTTACGGACAGCAGCCTACGGTCCTTGTGTCCGCTCACAACAAGCACAGTCCCTAGCCATATCGTACTGTATATAAAATAGATATAAGGTCTCAGATGGGCGCTACTGAGTTTGAAAATATACAGAAGGAAAACAAAGTAACACTAAAAGTTGCTGCGCAGATTTCTCACTGCACTCTGAGACCACAAGCTATCAAACAGAAATAAATTTCTCTACTGAAGTTGATGTATTTACAGATACCTGTTATTAGATATCCTGTGTGCCGAAAAGTTGCTGCGCGGGATAAATATTCAAACTAGAATGCCCTGATCTAAATTGTGTGCTTCCTACTAGCACAAAATTAAAAGCTGGTGGCGTGACGGAGTTTCTGACGACGGGAATATTTACAGTAAGAAGCGCCCCACACAAAGACATGCATAAGACTTGTGCAACAACAAAAACTACGGTTAATCTAACCACCAGACTACAAAGTAAAATTCACACGTACAGTTTATAACACTACCGTCTGCTACTGCTGTACCATAACCTTAAAGCTGGAAACAGGTTGTGAAATAAAACTGTTTTGTTAAAGCAATTATGGTATAAAGCAACAGAGCAGTGTTACCCTCTGAGAGGAATTTTCTTATGTTGACCGTGTTGCACCTAACGGAAGTGGCTTATCGGAAAAGAAAGTCAGAATTACGTAAATATTTGAACAGTAACAAACAAAATTTTGCCTATCTGCACTGTTTAACGGATAAAGAAAACGGTCGCCAGCCTAACTAGGCAAGAGAATGATTAACATTCTCGTTCAAGAAAATAGTTATTAGTAACTTTAATGGATAAACACAACCTATACTTTGTCACACTCGAGTGCAGTGAACTCTTGACACATACATATGTTTACGGTAAGATTGAACCTAACAGTTAGAGCAGCAGAAACTATTTGCAAAATTATAAGAGATACCGAAACACATTATTACTTTCAGGCTTTAAAGAAATTAAGGTTTTTATAATTAGTGGTCTTTCCGTTACTTGTTACCGAGCATTAACACAATAGACAAACTGTGGATCCTCTTATACTAATAATATGCACTCCTAATACACAAGAGAGACAAACACTTAGCAAACATGAGTATATAACGTTTCACAACTGCGGCTTTCTACTTTTACTACAGTGAGACACAAAATTAACATATATGTAAGATACTGACTCACCTTCTGCGATTTACAACAAGCAGTAATGTGATCATTTACTAAGCAAAACTTTATAAGCCTCAGTCTTAAGAACTTTTAATTTGAAATTGGCAACAACACATTAATAAGCAGTTTTACTAAGAAAATTATTTTCAGCAAGCATCATTAACTTTAACTTTCTCTTTACTATGTTCAAGAGGCATTAATTAGAAAAAAAAACACTGGTTTATAATGTTCTTTCAGTAGGGACACTCGGTAATCACTTTCGTTCAAACGGAGAGGAACCTGAGAGGTGTTATGATAAGGAAAAAATCAAGGTAGGTACTTAAATTCAGATATAAATTACCTTATATTTGAGCACACTAACACATCCATTAAGATGATCCTTCACTGTACATCATTGTAGTATTCCGATGCAATGATTGCGCAAAGTGGTGGCAACTGCATGTTGGTAGGTGCAATTGCAGGTAGAATTGCTGGACTCTGTCATTTCTTGGTGGCTATGATAGATACAAATTCCAGAGTAGTTCCAGCTATTTATCCATCCATCCGAGGCATTGGAAAGTAGCAGAAAAAGCCTCTCTCGGAACCAGCACAATAAGCATCTTTTACATGGCAGTGCACAGTTTGGTAGCTCGTCCCCGACTCGTAGCTTGTCCCCGACTGACTCTTGTTCCACCTTTTCTACCTAGGCCAACCACAATTTGCGCGCGCTACACAGTTCCGTTCCCGTGGGGAACTACTACACCTTTTACATACAAATTAACTAAGAACCCTAAGTCAGGATCAGCAGTTTACATAACAACTAACAAATACATTAAATAAAACAGAACATTTGCACATGTTGACATTTCTACAAAATTATTCACACAAAATTACAATTATATACAGTAAGTTTTGTTCCCTCCAAATGGGACAAAGAATTTAAATGACAGATATACTACTTTGCAGAGAATCAAACCACGACATCAAAGTTTTAACAAAGAAAGGAGTATACAAATTTGTGTTATCATTTCCGTCAAACACATTTACAGAAGCACAGCAATGTAACATTAAATGAAACAAAAGCAAAATAAATCAGTACAGTATTAGAGATATGGTGTTACAAGTTCACTTCTTGGCAGAAGCACGTGGACCAAAAACAAAGAGCAAATTAATTTACAGTTTATCAGGCTGCTGCTGCTCTGCTGCCTGCCCTGTTAGTTCAGCGGCTACCACTGTTCTTTTTCTTTTTCTAGTGCATTTCTCCTGCATTTGCGTAGGGTCGGCATGGTTATGGGCGGATTTGGCAGGGTTAATTTAAGTGGTGGCCGTATGCTTCCTGTCGCCACCTCGCGACGCGAATGATGTAGATGCTTGTGAAATGATGAGGGCAACACAAACACCCAGTCGCCGGACAGAGAAAATCCACAACCTGGCCGGGAAACGAACCCGGGACCCAGTCATACAGAGGCAGCTACGCTAGCTTACTAGACCACGAGCTGTGGACTACACAGTCTCTCTATTGTCACACACGTAATCAGTAGCACAATAGATACTGAATATTATTGTGTACCTCAGTTAATTTAGTAATGTAGTTAACACAACTACCACCACTTTCGTTACAAATCACTCTGAACATTTAGCTCAAACATTTGTGCTCATTTTTTGCAGCGTTAAATAAACCACAATAGTAAATGATGAGATTACTTCTAGAGACTAATAATTTTTTCCGGAGCGACATTAGACACTTGTAACTCTGCTGGAAGCTTTCCTTATAGCATGCAACGCCACTAGTCTGTTGATTGCAACAAAAATCCATAATGAATCAAATACTAAATTTAGCCGTGTGACTCTGATCACACAAACTGAAGAGGTATACGAAAATGTTATGAACAGATGGGGATGAACCATGTAGTTTTAAAGTGAAATACATTCGGCCACGGCATTATAGCCCGGAACATTTTATTATTTATTTATTTAACCTGGCAAGATTAGGGCCACCAGGCCCTCTCTTACATCTAACCAGGCATTATAAAGGCACACTTGGAAAAATACATACATATAGAGTTTATATTCGTAGATGATAAGTACTGTTATAATTAGAGATTATGAAAGAGACAGATTTTAGATAGGAGTGCTAGCAGCAGGGAGTAGGAGGGAGGCTGATGGTGAAAGGAGGAGAAGAATAGAGACATGATGAAACGTAATTAAGGAAATATAAAGAAAAAGAAGATTGCGTGGCTAATAGAGATAGACGAAGAGGAAGAAGAGAAAGGAGCAAGATAGGAGACACTAGCTTTGCAATTTGACAGAGGAGAGGATTGGCCTCGTTCATTAATTTAGTGGAAAACATTAAGAGGAAGATAGTAGGAAATGCTTCAACTTCTTCTTAAAAGCAGCAGGGGATTGAGTTTAGCGCAAGGTAAGGCGGATTTTGTTCCAGAAGCGGACACCGGCAACTGTGAAGGAGTTTCCAAAAGTTTTTGTTTTGTGAGTGGCCACAGTTAGAATACCAAATACGAGTGACCTCGTGCTACGATTATGATGGAATAAAAGGTGTTTAATCTCTGAAGCAAGATACTGGGATGATTGCACGACGAGGAGTCGGTGAAGTAGACATAAAGTGTGGTAGTCACGCAATATGTCCGGCCGCAGCTACCCTAATTAAGAGTATGAAACACTAACATGATCATATCGGCGAATGTTGCAGGTGTTACGCACACAGGCATTCATGGTTAGTTGTAGCCGTCTTTTGTTTACACTACTCATGCCTTGTTGAATTACATCACAATAGTGGAGGTTCGGTAGAACGAGTGCTTGCACGAGCTGGCGTTTCAAGTCCTGTGAAAATACGTTCCGAAACTTTTTGAGAGCATAGAGACAAGCGGACGTCTTCCGGCACACTGCGACTGTATTCTCCTCCCAGTTGAGATGCTCATCCAAAGTTACACCCAGGTTATTAACTGTTTTCTGATATGGTATTGGAATACCGTCGAGCAGAATAGGAGGCAGCCGTTCGTGGAAATCTGAACTTATTAATTGAGAATGTGAAAATTCTCGCTTCTGTCTCTTGGATTCATTAGGTAAAGAGTTTCTCAAAGACCTCTTCCTCACTTTCTGATAAAAGAAAACTCTAAAAATAAAGTTGGTTGCTATGTCAGATACCAAGTCGTGCTAGTTTAAGTTTATTTATATATTAATATTAATTTCTTCTAATTATGTGTGACCATGTTATTCAAAGAATCGCGAATGTGCTCAGTGTTCGGGTCTTACTTTGCAATAGAGGTTCCGCCTAAACCGGAGGACTTCCAGAAGCTTCCCCTCTGTGCACTCTTTTCTCTGAGATGAGCTTTGTTCCCCGTATGCCCGACCCACAATTCACAATTCCCGGTAACCAGTGTTGCGAGCTTCTGTGACCCGTTGGCCTCGTGCAACCAGGGTGTCACTACATACATTCGGAAGACAGCCTTATAGAGGTCTCGCAGCATCCCGTTCCGTCCAGGTTGACCAACCGCCTGCCGCAATTTCCTTGTAGCCGCTGTTACACGGACAGTCCTTGATTAAATCCGGTGCACTATGCCAGGAGCAGTGCGCAGTAGAGGGAGACACTAGGGAACGTCGCTGTGTTGCCACATGTGGCGGAGTCCTAATGCGGAGATTGCCTCATAAGATTGTGTTATTCTACATGGGGATTTCGTGTAAACGTGCTGTAAATATGTTTTTTTAATTAAAATACTTCACCATCATTTGTAACTCATATGTCTTCTCACTGGTTTGTGTGGCACAGCAAGATTTCGTCTCTCATGCCAATATCTTCGTCTCAGAGTAGCACTTGTATCCTACATCCTCAACTGTTTGCTAGTTCTATTTTAATCTCTGTCTTCCCGTACAGTTTTGACAATCTTCAGCTCCCTCTACTACCATGGCAGTTATCCGCTGATATCTTACTATATATCTTACTATATGTCTTACTATTCATTTGTATACTACGAGCAGGATTTTAAGGTAGTATACAGAATATGTGAACGACTTGCAAATTACATAAATTTATTCTATGAGTATGTAGCTGTTTCCCTTCAAACATAATAAAATGTTTAATTATCCCAGATCCATTTAACATTTTAGCACTTATATTGTAAGAAAAATGTCTTAGGTTGCAGGTTATTCATGTTGTAGTTACTGCATCTCCTGGTGCTTGAATTAATCTGTCTGTGAATCGAGTAAGGATAATGCACTTAATGCGAACATTGTGTTAGAATCTTTGTGAGCAATTTTCTGGTTGGATATAAACGAGAGAGCATCTGCTCGGACTCCATCCTGGGAAAATATGTACCAAGGTCTAATATCGTTGGTTTTAAACTGACAAAAATATGAAAAATAATATCTTGACTAAATCATCAAAGTAAACTATCAGGTCACCCGCTGGTATGGTAAAACATTCTATTATGAATGTTATAATTTATTCAAAATGAAATCCAACATTCTTCAAAACGTTCGAATTTATACTCCACTACACTTAAATACACTATGTTGAAGTTGGCACATAATTATCAGACTTAGTGGTAAGAAGGAGCCGTAAAGAAATATAGGTTACAAAGCAGGCATTGTCTACAGGGGGAGGGGCTGTTTAACTAAGTTTTTGAAAACAGCCACAAGTCGCACATTGTATTTTTTATTGACCAGTTTCGCTCTTCAAGTGCACAAAAGCATTATCAGTATGGACACTATATACACTCTATACGATACAAATAGAGATAACACGGGAAACTTACACTGGCATGACGTAATGTGCGCATTCTACTTCCAGTATGGTGACTTACGTTTACAGTTGGCTGACAGCATTAAAGGTTGCCTTTACAGATGGCTAACAGCCCTAAAGATTATACTGGCTGTACTATATAACCTAAACTCAGGTTTAAAGTACGTTTAAAGTACATTAGTAAATTATGACACTGACATGGTGAAAGATAAAAAATTTATTATAAAACATTACTTGTACCGTCCATGGTACAGTCTACCCAAAGAAAATTGACAGTCACAGAACCTGAAATTTAAATTTTAATCGCCTCTTTTATGAGCGTATGTAAAGGCATGTCATATCTGTACATCTCATATCTGTACATGCCGGCTTATCTTTCAAAAAGTACGAGTACACATGTGATAAGCAAAATTTCGTTCAAAATACATTACAAAACGCATATTTAAAAATATCTATACGAAAATACCTTCAAAAGTACCGTTTTTAAAAATATTTCTGTTAGGATAATACGGTAGGTACTAAATTTTGGTTTCTTATTTACAGAACTTCTCAAAATAACGGAAGAACCAATATAAATTTAATTAGCTTTGTTCGTTTAATGAATTTTACGTTTGTTTCTCTTCTTTGTAAATTTTCAGTTCTTCCAAAACATTTAACAGGGAACCTCTGTCTGCAGTGTGGATAATTTTCTTACTATCTTGTATCTCACCGAATGCATGTTTATTTCTTCTCAAATGCTTACCCTATGCTGTACAATATGAATTTAAATTGCTGTGTCTCTTATAACCTGTTTTAACCGGTCTGCCAGTTGCGTCAAAGTATGTACTCGGACAGTTTTGGCAACTCATTTTAAATACTCCTTATTACCATATTTTTTCCTCCTGTACGTTCTGCTTGTGCATTAGCGCGGCAGTAAGGGAGTTTCTAGTTCAAAATGACACTTTCACTTTCTGTCTTGGGAAACATCAGGCAATGCGGTCTGTTATAGGACCAATGCATGTGAATGTAATGTACCTTTTCTTTTCTACCGGCTTTCCTCTACCATTGTTTTCCTTTCGCTAATATTTGTCTGTATAGTGCGGTACAATTCCACTATAACATGTTCTTAGTAATTGCTCCTTAATGCTAAATTTTTGATTATCTGTAATTCCGAACTCTCTCTTCGTCAGCGAGTGGTAACTGTAATATTAGATTTTTTGATAAATTCCTAGATATAAAGAAGAAAATATGAATCTTCACCGATATGTTGACGACATTATAGTCCTGTTTACAGCAACCATGCAAGATTTAAATAAATTAACAAATTCAGAGAAATGCAGCCAAAAATTAAATCCGCAGTTCAACATGAAACTGGGAGTACCACCAATTTTCTCCAACTGTAAAATAGTATACCGAACGGGAGACATATTTTTAAAGATTACAGGAAGCCTACATATTCAGGTATAATTGTTGGGAATAATTCAAATCATCCAATCGAGCTGAAATAAAACATATTTCTATACTGCTTTATATGGAATTACAGTTATCACTCACAGACGAAGACAGAGCGTCAGAATTACAGGCAATTAAAACGGTTGTATTAAAGAACAATTACCAATAGCGTGATAAGGTGGAATTGTACCACACTATACATGAAAAGATTAAACGATGGCGGAACAACAGTAAAGGCAAGCCAGCAGAAAAGAAATGGTACATTACACTCACACACAAACTCCTGTAACAGACCGTAATGCGAGATGTTTCCTAACATCGACAGTGAAAGTAGAATTTCGATTTATCAAGGTCCTTAGATAGTCACTACTAAACAAGGATAATGTACATAAGGACAGAGATAGTAGTTTAGGAGCTTATAAAATGAACTACAAAAATTGTCGGAGTAAGTACATTGGCCAAACTGGAAAATCGTTTTAAACTCGTTATAAGGAACACTGCAATTTAAATTCAAATCGTACAGCATTGGGTGAGGATTTGAAAACAGCTAAACATACATTTGGTGAGATTCAAGATAGTGTGAAAAGTATGCACACTGCAGAAAAGGTCCTCTGTTAAATCTTTCGGATGAATAGGAAATTTTCGTAGAGAAGAAGAAAAATCCGCAAAAAGAATTTAGCCTATAAGGTTTATTCCTATTATTTGACGAAGTGTTGTAAATAAGCAACGAAAACATAATACCTGCCGTCTTATCGTAACAGAAATACTTTGAAAAACAGGAGTTATGAATCCAGTTTTTATATACATTTTCATAATGCATTTAGGAATACTTTTCAGTTTCTACAGATGAACTCTTATTTTTTGAAAGATAAGCACATATGTACTGATATGAGTTCCCTATTAACACGCTCATAAAATATGCATTCAAAATGTTAATTTTGTTTTCTGTAGCTGTAAATTATCTTTGCATAGACTATACTGTGACTTCACAGGTAGGGTTGTAAAGTCAGTTACATCTATGGCGATCTCAGTGTCATGATTTACTTCCGTGCTGTAAACATATATTTAATTACTATAGTACAGCTAGATCAATCTTTAGAGCTGTCAGTCAACTTCAAACGAAGTCTTTAATGCTGTCAGCCAACTGTAAACGTAAGTCACCATACTGGAAATGGAATACGTGTTTCGCGTAACGTTAGTGTAAGTTTTATATATTATCTCAGTTTGCTATATTTTACAGTGTATATTCCGATTACATTCTTGATCATATGAAGAGCGGAACCGGTCTCTAAAAAATAGAAAGGGCAAATTGTGACTGTATTCGAATACTTAGAAATACACTACTGGCCATTACAGTTGTTACACCACGAAGATGACATGCTACAGACGCGAAATTTAACCGACAGGAAGAAGATGCTGTGATATGCAAATGATTAGCGTTTCAGAGCATTCACACAAGGTTGACGCCGGTGGCGACACCTACAAAGTGCTGACATGAGGAAAGTTTCCAACCGATTTCTCATACACAAACAGCAGTTGACCGGCGTTGCCTGGTGAAACGTTGTTGTGATGCCTCGTGTTAGGAGGAGAAATGCGTACCATCACATTTCCGACTTTGATAAAGGTTGGACTGTAGCCAATCGCGATTGCGGTTTATCGTATCGCGACATTGCTGCTCGCGTTGGTCGAGATTCAATGACTGTTAGCAGAATATGGAATCGGTGGGTTCAGGAGCGTAATACGGAACGCGGTGCTGAATCCCGACGGCTTCGTATCACTAGCAGTCGAGATGACAGGCATCTTATCCGCATGGCTGTAACAGATCGTGCAGCCGCATCTCGATCCCTGAGTCAACAGATGGGGACGTTTGCAAGTCAACAACCATCTGCACAAACAGTTCACCGACGTTTGCAGCAGCATGGACTATCAGCTCGGAGACCATGGCTGCGGTTACCCTTGACGCTGCATCACAGACAGGAGCGCCTGTGATGGTGTACTCAACGACGAACCTGGGTGCACGAATGGCAAAACGTCATTTTTTCGGATGAATTCAGGTTCTGTTTACAGCATCATGATGGTCGCATCCGTGTTTGGCGACATCGCGGTGAACGCACATTGGAAGCGTGTATTCGTCATCGCCATGCTGACGTATCACCCGGCGAGATGGTATGGGGTGCCATTGGTTACACGTCTCGGTCACCTGTTGTTCGCATTGACGCCACTTTGAACAGTGGAAGTTACATTTCACCACCCTTCATTCGATCCCTGCGAAACCCTACATTTCAGCAGGATAACGCACGGCCGCATGTTGCACGTCCTGTACGGGTCTTTCTGGATACAGAAACGTTCAACTGCTGCCCTGGCCAGCACATTCTCTAGATCTCTCACTAATTGAAAACGTCTGGTGAATGGTGGCCGAGCAACTGGCGCGTCACAATACGCCAGTCACTACTCTTGATGAACTGTGGTATCGTGTTGAAGCTGCATGGGCAGCTGTACCTGTACATGCCATCCAAGTTCAGTTTGACTCAATGCCTAGGCGTATCAAGGCCGTTATTACGGCCAGAGGTGGCTGTTCTGGGTATTGATTTCTCATGAACTATGCACCAAACTGCGTGAAAATATAATCACATGTCAGTTCCCGTATAATATATTTATCCAATGAATACGCGTTATCATCTGCATTTTGTCGTGGTGTAGCAATTTTAATGGCCAGTAGTGTATATATGTTTTTAACATCTAGATAACTATAAGTCTGTGCACAAAGAGAATTTTTGAAGGATTATAAGTGCTGAAACGTTGGGCTCTCGTCCCATATAACGAACTTTGGTGATATGTGTGATAAACTGATAATATCAACATCTTAATTATATATTTTGCAGTAAAAATGCAACAGAGCGATAGAAGAATGTATGATTTAGGCTGAGGATAGTTCTCAAAAACACACCTGACAATCACCTAATGTAAATACCTAGTTCAGTTATGGTTTTCTACATTTACATTGCTTGAGTAAGTTAAGTTAGAAACGATGTTTCTGTGCTGAGGACCTTGTTTAAAATTTTCCCAGTCGCCAAGTAGCATCATCTTAGAGCTTTCTACCAATGCATCTATTGTCTTATTTAGAACCAACAGAGTGTTGTGACTGCTGCAGTACTGTACTTTTATAACATATAAATGGCTAGTGATAAGTTAGCCTTCACCATCAGAACTTAATGTTAACAAAGATCATCTTAGAGTCCTATTAGGATAAACGCTCTCGCGGGAACGTGAGCACTTGGGAAATATCTTTGTAGACAATACTACGAAAGCGTGCTTCGGTACGTCATTAACGTCATAACCTCCGTCATTTTTGAGGCTAGTGTCGCACTTTATTATCTGTAGGAGGCTATGATGACATGTATTCGTTTCAACTGTGATATTGTGGATGCCGAAACGTAAAATTACTTCCGCTTTGCGAAGAATTTTGCATGTTCCAGGAATATTGAGTCCATTCTTCGAGAATAGTTTCCGCTCCATTAACCTAAAACACGTTCGGTTTGCTTTCAGGGCGCTCTCCTTACGCCGGACATACAGTGTTCAAGTAGATACGCAGCCAAGAAATTTCCGTTTAATATAATGTAGAATTTTAGTTTTCTGAACGTTCACAGCTAGTTGACAGATATTTGCACCTCTAAGAAATCTTACCAAGATCTGATTGATGTGGTTCAGTTTCTTTATTGTACATATATAGATAACTGCAAAATGGATCGTGTAAACATTGCTGCTCAGCTACAATGTGCTTAAAGGCAGGCATAATGAAACTTCCAACGGCTACTGTAATGTGAATATTTATATCGAAACGGTTAGGTCAGGTGACCGTCAAGTCACAGACACTATTACAGCAGGTTAATGGAAGGTACCCTTGGGTCGAGTATATAATTACCATCAGATATAGCATGTGTCAGAAACATGAGTATGTTACCTTATATATTTTTCTATTAGTGGCTAAGCACACAAACTGACAGTCCAGTTCAACATAGCGTCTCGCCAAACTCATAAACTGACTGCAAGTGGGGTGGTCACTTGAGCGAACATTGCAGTTCGTAAATGAACAAACTGCACAGCACCTTTTGATGGTGTCATGATGACATTCTGTATATGGATAACGGCATCACCCTTAAAAATATGAAACTGCTTTCAATTTTGCATTACACGTTGAAAGCTGTCTTTCAAATCATTTATAATTACGTGACTTATTAGTCGCTGGCGAGGTGGAAGGACACATCACGCACGGACATCGTCTGCTGAGGATTCCACATTAGGGAAAGTATATCTACATGCAGTACTATGGAGGAGTACCTGTGTGATCAATGTCAGCGTGGCAGAGTATGAGCCAGACAAAACACACTTACGTTTTGCGGGATCGATTCGGCTAGACATCGTGAAGGCTCTGTATGCAACAGTTTAATATCTCATAATTTACTCAATGCCCATTTGTGTGCTGCAACACTCAGAAATTTATGTTGCGAACGTCCCCTGCAAAGCATGTATTGTCGTAATACACCATTCACAGGAATTTCAGTTTTTTAGCTGTTCCGAGTTTGTCACCAAGATGGCATTACTTCATTATTCATCCACGAATGTAGGCCACTGCATAGGTTGCTTCCCTATGGGAATTTAAGCTTACATTGGATTCATTTCTGTTCGGATTCAAAAGTTTTGTGGAATTGTACACCGCGTAGTCTGTTAGAGGAAAAAAATGTAGCCTTGCTTCAGCATCTCACTGGTTTATTGAATAATAATACGACGTTCTAAATTTCTCTTTCATCGTTTTCATCCGAGGGAAGGTCATTTCTGAAAACTGTTGCGTTTCCCTCGTCTGTTCGCATATCCTATTGCATTTTTACTTAAATCTCTAGTTGTTCGAAACTAAATTTAATAGACACGTTCTGTTCTGAGCAGAATAATTTTTCGGATTTTTCAGTTCTTCTTTTAGAAATATCTTCAACTCTTTTCACGCATTTTACAGCAAATGTGAGGAACCTCTGTGTTGCCGAGAACTTCGACAATTCTAGTTTATTCTAAATATGTTTGGTAACAATATAGTGATTGATATTCTTTGTTAATACGTGTTATAACGTACAAAGCGATGTCTTACATCCTCATTCCACGTAATGTTTCTATAAGGAAGGATGCAGATATACAGAGTGATTCTGTGATGATGTTAACGAACTTCTCGGTATGATTTAGAAGATTAAATGTAAGGACAGTGGTCCGGAAACGAACCAGTAGAAAGTTATAAGCGAAAATCATTATGACAGCTCCGACAGTGGAATAAATTTACAAGTTCTGGTGTTCCTACGACTAAGGATGCAAAATCCCGAAGTGCACTTACGAGTAAAGTTTCGGATAGTAACTCAGTTCATCCATTGCATATGGCGTACTGTATACTGACCAATCCGGCGTAAAATATTAATACAGCAGTGGACTGTAATCTTTGCTTACAAGGCGAGGTACTAATATCCAGTATTCGATCAGTCCTAACAAGGACTTTTGTGTATGAGCGAGAAAGTGGAAGCAGCAGAGAAGCGAAAATGTTGCACAGGACTAAGTATCCATCCACGCACGTAAGACATTCAGCTCACAGAATGTTTCTAAGAGTGTTCCAACAATTAAACGAAACACAGCTGTCGAGACCACAATGCAGCCAACAAAGACGACGATGAACTAGATGTACTCCCAACATAGCAAATGCAGTTCTTAATCAAGCGGATGAGGTGCCTGCGATCAGCACCCGATCAGTTGCACGTGAAACGAATGTTTCGCAGAATAGGGTAGAACAAGTCTCGTGGAAAATGCGGCCACAAGCCTACCATCTACAGAAAGAGCACACTTTGACTCCAACTGACTATGGACCTTGTGTCGTGTTCAGCTAGTGTTTCTTCCAGCACTCTACTGTCGATCATCGCTTTCCTATATATGTCTTTCTCACAGATGAAGCGAGTTTAACCAGAGATGGAAAGCTAAATAGTCGCAGCAGCGTCGGGCCGCGGTGGCCGAGTGTTTCTAAGCGGTGCAGTCCGGATCCGCGCCACTGCTACGGGCGCAGGTTCGAATCCTGCCTCGGGCATGGATGTGTGTGATGTCCTTAGGTTAGTTAGGTTTAAGTAGTTCTAAGTTGTAGGGGACTGATGACCTCAGATGTCAAGTCCCATAGTACTCAGAGCTATTTGATCCATTTGAAGCCGCAGCAGTCATGTTTGTGTAGATGAGAATCTCTACGCTACAGCTGTGAAGAGCTATCAACACAGGTGATCAGTCAACTTGTGGGCAGGCATAGCCAATTTTTGCGTTTCTTCTTCCTTCCCATCAGTGTACACAGTGTACATCAGGGACATAATATACAGGTTCCTGGAATGTATCTCTCTTGTTGTGGTTTCAACACGATGGAGCCCCACCTCTAGGTTTCGTGAACGCCTGGAGTATACATGGCATGGTAAGTGAATAGGCGGAGAAGGTCCTGTTTCGCGGCCAGCACGTTGATCTACTCACAGCCCTCTTGATCTTAGGTTATGGGTCAGTTTGGGAAGAAACGGTCGAGACTGAAGATGATCTCCTAGCAAGAACACTCGCTTCCTGTGACACCATTCAATCTACACGTGTGATGATAGAACGGGTACGACAGAGCTTTGTGCGACGATGAGAGGTCTGCATTGACTATGGGGGACGCATGTAACGCAGCAAGTTATTACGAGATGGCATTCGTTGCGATAAGGCACGCAGCCATCTAGTATGGTAGCTGCCGGATGGTTGTTTTTTCTTTTTTTTCACATTGCTCACAGCACAACTGACGCTGCCTGCCGTGAGAGCTACATAGCATAACACTCAGTCGATATAAAGATTAGTACCCTCTACGAATCTAAAAAATCCATATTAGTTATTATGCGATTTTGTTCAAATGTGCTACACAACCTTTTGTTATTAATGGAATGATGCTGTCAAAATTTCAGATTTTTATTTATTATAATTCTAGAGACAAAGAGAATTACCTAAAAGTCCTAAAACCTATGATTGTTTTTTAAAACCAAAGTAGGAACAATAACAGATTGACTTTCATTGTCTTTTGAAGTCATTCCAAAGTTACCAGTGCATAAAAATAAATTAATTAGATTTTTCTTTTTAAAAATTCAGTCACGTGTGCATTACGTGATATAAAAATCGTTCAAAATTAATCTCTGATTATATTTTGCCGTGTGAGTACGTGAGAATGATTGAGACAGTGTATGTGGTCCCATAAAAATTTTAATATTTCATTTTACCTAAAACCTTGTACAAACGAACCGTGGGAAAGTTATGTTGCACCCACGATTTAGGTGACGTATGTCGGTGTGTGATTGCTTTTGTATAAGAGCAGTCAAAATGGAAGTTAGAGGCGGAATAAGTTTATCTATAAATCTGAAGAATATTTCGCACTTTGTTTGTTTCGATTAAGCAAAATACAAAAATTTGAAGATTTGCTGACATTAATTACTACCAAATTAGTGACTGGATAAGGTAAGATTTGCCTCGATAGTGATCTGGAATGAACGTTCTGAATTGGTCATATAGATCAACAGCCAATCATACTCAAGCTGTTCCCGCGTGGAAAAGAGGAGGGTAGCCGTGTTGGAGAGTACCTCGAGAGGAGTCGCTTGCTAACCGGTCTACAGATAACACGATGTCAGATCACTCCTTAAAAATACTCTGTAAGATGAGGAAATAGTGAGCTAATTTCGGTTAGAGCATATCGTGACTGAAGCGACTGAAGTTTCGAACATTTCAGTGAACATTTGGTGTTTCTAAATTAAATACTTTGAGAGGTTCAAATGGTTCAAATGGCTCTGAGCACTATGGGACTCAACTGCTGTGGTCATAAGTCCCCTAGAACTTAGAACTACTTAAACCTAACTAACCTAAGGACATCACACAACACCCAGCCATCACGAGGCAGAGAAAATCCCTGACCCCGCCGGGAATCGAACCCGGGAACCCGGGCGTGGGAAGCGAGAACGCTACCGCACGACCACGAGATGCGGGCACTTTGAGAGGTATGACGTGTGAACTTTCTGGTGGTAGTAACAACTCCGCGTGGCGCGTTTCGTGCTCTGTAAGGAATATTTTGGAGAGCACCTCTTACGAAGAAGACTTCTGAAACGACCGTATGTTAAACTCGCGAATTGTTCTGGGTTTGTGACTGGTAGAACGTGAAAATTAGTCGGGTCGGACTTAATAATATTCTGGCTGCTTCTCGATTGAATATACACTCCTGGAAATGGAAAAAAGAACACATTGACACCGGTGTGTCATACCCACCATACTTGCTCCGGACACTGCGAGAGGGCTGTACAAGCAATGATCACACGCACGGCACAGCGGACACACCAGGAACCGCGGTGTTGGCCGTCGAATGGCGCTAGCTGCGCAGCATTTGTGCACCGCCGCCGTCAGTGTCAGCCAGTTTGCCGTGGCATACGGAGCTCCATCGCAGTCTTTAACACTGGTAGCATGCCGCGACAGCGTGGACGTGAACCGTATGTGCAGTTGACGGACTTTGAGCGAGGGCGTATAGTGGGCATGCGGGAGGCCGGGTGGACGTACCGCCGAATTGCTCAACACGTGGGGCGTGAGGTCTCCACAGTACATCGATGTTGTCGCCAGTGGTCGGCGGAAGGTGCACGTGCCCGTCGACCTGGGACCGGACCGTAGAAACGACGGATGCACGCCAAGACCGTAGGATCCTACGCAGTGCCGTAGGGGACCGCACCGCCACTTCCCAGCAAATTAGGGACACTGTTGCTCCTGGGGTATCGGCGAGGACCATTCGCAACCGTCTCCATGAAGCTGGGCTACGGTCCCGCACACCGTTAGGCCGTCTTCCGCTCACGCCCCAACATCGTGCAGCCCGCCTCCAGTGGTGTCGCGACAGGCGTGAATGGAGGGACGAATGGAGACGTGTCGTCTTCAGCGATGAGAGTCGCTTCTGCCTTGGTGCCAATGATGGTCGTATGCGTGTTTGGCGCCGTGCAGGTGAGCGCCACAATCAGGACGGCATACGACCGAGGCACACAGGGCCAACACCCGGCATCATGGTGTGGGAAGCGATCTCCTACACTGGCCGTACACCACTGGTGATCGTCGAGGGCACACTGAATAGTGCACTGTACATCCAAACCGTCATCGAACCCATCGTTCTACCATTCCTAGACCGGCAAGGGAACTTGCTGTTCCAACACGACAGTGCACGTCCGCATGTATCCCGTGCCACCCAACGTGCTCTAGAAGGTGTAAGTCAACTACCCTGGCCAGCAAGATCTCCGGATCTGTCCCCCATTGAGCATGTTTGGGACTGGATGAAGCGTCGTCTCACGCGGTCTGCACGTCCAGCACGAACGCTGGTCCAACTGAGGCGCCAGGTGGAAATGGCATGGCAAGCCGTTCGACAGGATTACATCCAGCATCTCTACGATCGTCTCCATGGGAGAATAGCAGCCTGCATTGCTGCGAAAGGTGGATATACACTGTACTAGTGTCGACATTGTGCATGCTCTGTTGCCTGTGTCTATGTGCCTGTGGTTCTGTCAGTGTGATCATGTGATGTATCTGACCCCAGGAATGCGTGAATAAAGTTTCCCCTTGCTGGGACAATGAACTCACGGTGTTCTTATTTCAATTTCCAGGAGTGTATGTTATACAGACAGTGAATCTAGAATGATAATGTTTTACCATATTAAATATGGACTTGATAGCCATTTCATGTGTTTCAATATGAATAAAAAGCAGATTTAATCTACTGTTAACCGCTTTCTTGCAAGTAGACTGGAGATCCCAAACGCCCGATTTTTTAATCAAGAACTTTCAGAAACTGTCTTTGAGCTAGAATTATGCGGCCTCTGTGTGGCAGGTATTAGGTGGTGGTTTCATCTTACCTTATCCTTATTTCACTGCATAGCACGTATCTGCTACCACAGAGTTAAGTGGCATCGGCAAGAATCCTATCGAATTAGGTGGAGTGAACGATAGCGTTGACAAAAAATCACACGACCGTCCTCGCTACGCCGCAGCCATTTTGAACACCTGATGTAATAAAAAGTTTATGAAACTTGTGCAAGTAAATGGAATTCACTATTAGTGTACCGCAGACAGGATTTTCGGCCTCTCTAACATAAGTTATGTGCACCATTAGTAGTCCATCAACAAGAAAAATGTCTGTAGATATTGGAAAGTATTCTGCAGGAATTCTGTAAATCACGTTCAGCGTTGGGAAAGTTAAGCGGTGCGCGAGGCTAAGGCGGAACTTCAGTATATTTTCGCTTATACTTACAGACTCAGTATTTTACAGGCTAAGGTAACTTACTTCAGACTGAGACATTTACCCTTCGATCAATAACATTCTAGGCGCTACAGTCTGGAACTGCGCGACCGCTACGGTCGCAGGTTCGAATCCTGCCTCGGGCATGGATGTGTGTGATGTCCTTAGGTTAGTTACGTTTAAGTAGTTCTACGTTCTAGGGGACTGATGACCTCCGAAGTTAAGTCCCATAGTGCTCAGAGCCATTTGAACCAATAACACTCTGCTGGGTCTGTGGTTTCACTGTTACGTGTGAAACGTCCAACGTTTCGGCCACTATTGAGAGTGGCCTTCCTCAGGGTGTTTTCTTAGCAAATGAAACGTAATAAGGAAGGCCACTTGCAGTAGTGATCGAAACTTGGGAAGTTTTACACGTCGACAGTGCTGTCACAGACGCAACATAATTTTAATGACTGCGACAATGGCCGCGGAAGCCTACGCTTAAACATTTACCCTTCATCATACCAGAAAGTTTGTAACATCATCACAGAATCATCCTGAATTTGCAGATCGTGTTAGGAGGTCAGAGCACGTTGATTGTAATGTGGAATTCCCTCAAAAAACATGTTCTAAGTCCCCTTAAATTACTCGTTGCACTATGAAAGCCTTTCAGCTTCTGAGTGAATTTATCAAATAGTATGCCGATCGTATTAATATTCATTCATGGGTAAAAAGGTTGTATTAAAAAGGGGATATATTCACTCTAGTACCAGTTACATGCTCAATTTTGATTAAAAAGAAACTAAGAGCAGAAAAAAGCTTTTAAATTCTGAAACGTCCCCTTTGAACAATTATACATGACTGTGCTTAAAGTGACACACAATATTTTTAGCGCAACGCAATCTGACTTTCAAAAATCCCTACAAAAGAATGGCCCTGACTAACATTAACCTATACCTTTCACAAATCACTTACCTCACAAAAATCTTCGTTACTCAAGCTACAGCAATACGGCGAGCGTCACTACTGCCAGCTGAATAAAAGATTCAAACTACGGAAGGCACTAACTACTAATAGGTATAGTTAGCAAATGAAAGATTTTAATAGAGGACAAACAATGTATTTACCTCAATAGTGTTCAAGAGTCATAATGTATATAGCAGTTCATGATATCCAGTATTACAAATTTCAAAACTCCGCCATCTCTCTCCCCACATCCACCACTGCCGGCGGCTCACCTCCAACTGCGCAACGCTATGCGCTGTTCACATCCAGCTGCCCAACACTACAATGGCAGACAACAATGCAAACCAGCCACCGACTGCACACAGCACAGCCAGTGATTTTCATACAGAGCGCTACGTAACGTTGCCAATAAAAAAACCTAAACAGCCTGCTTACACGCTCCCCAAAAAAATTTTACAAATTGTTTTGGGCAGTGGCCAATACAGAGTTGAAAAAATTTTACATAATTACAATAACAAAGAAATCAAATGCACACACTTATCGATACAATGTTGGTCAAAAGCTAAAATTTTCTCACAGTCCATAATGACAGTCCTGAACATCCATCACAGTAAAATTACAGTGTTTTATTTTTCTCAAAGTCTGAGTAGTAAAAGAGAATGCACACGGAAGTAGTGGATTTCCATGCAGTCTTGAAGAAGTAGTGTTGTCCTTCCAACGGAAAGACAGTGCTGACACTTGACATGCTGACCGGTAATGGGCCACAACAGAGCAAACCCACAGCAGAGTCATTCGACGTTTTGAAGAATATTGGTAGGTAGGTCATCACAGAGCAGACCCACTGTAGTCCTGGTAGATATTATGGTATTGGTGGGCCACCAGAGCTGCAGACCCACTGCAGTCCTTGTAGAAATAATGGTAATGGTGGGCCATCAAAGATGCAGACCCACTGTAGTCCTTGTAGAGACGGCCAGCAGCCATCTGTTGCAACTGTGCAGGTGAACAATCACCATCGAAGAGTCTTGCGGACAATATAGCAAGTCCATAAACCACCACTTGTGCACTCACGAAGTTTTTGAAATTGTCCTTAGAACCAGCAATGCTGTTATCCAGTCCCTTGCTAAATTATTAACACACGTGCAAACACTAACAGTCCCTACTTCTCACATATTGTCCATATACTATGACCAACAGAAACGTGTGCAGTGAAATGTAACTTACAAGTTACTTAATTTGATGGACTGGTGTCAATTACTATTTTATAACATAAGATTACAATATCAAAGGTACAAAATACATCATTAAAGAACATAACAATACAGATAACATTTGTAGTACAGACTTTACAAAAGAATCGAAATAACATATACATCAGTGTTACAGGAATTATGACATGAGTACATACATAAAAGATCAGAATTACTTTCGAAACATCAACTTTACACATAAGCATTAAAACAAAACAGAATAAATAATGTCTACAAGGTAAATAACATATTATTAATGCCAATTATATTTGAGGATAACAGTATTCCACATCATAGTGAATGTAGCTTAGTATTAGAAGAAGAAAATATTCTATGAAACTACACAGAGACAGGAAGAAAACAAATACACAAGGGTACACAAACACATTGTGGGATAACACAAAAGGAAAGGACAGGGTTTCTTTTCAGTGGAACATTTGGTACTGCAGTCCAACCCAAAACTTCATTCCATAGATCTTTCGTCTAATTTCAACATTTGTTTCCACCAAAAAAATCGTATTCAAGCATGCTTTCTGTATTTATATGTTCACATATTTCTTACCTCATTATTCGTTTTCCATTATCTTACTTCATCGTTTATTTCCAAGAAAATCCTACCTAAACCTGTTGTCCCTAAACCTTACTTTTTTGGTTCATATCCTCTTTCAAAATACTGTTTTGGCCAAACCATTTTCTTATGGCTTCTCAATGCATTTCTTCCAATCCATCATAGTTAGTTTCTTATATAGTCTACCCCCTCTTAAGCTAACTTAAATCTACTGAGCTCAGATGCTAAACTAAGGGACGAGACAATGCAGCAGTACAAAACAATTAACACAAACATCAATGACAAAAAATTCAAATTGGCAAAACAATTGCAATATTACAACTAATATAAGGCACTGTGCAGCTAACAAGAAAAATAAATCTGTAGTAAAACTGCCTTAACAGAGTAACACAAAGTAAAATTCAGTAATACTATGCCTGGCAAACAGCAGCAGCAAATGCAACAACTTATATCTAAATATGACATAGCTCAAGCAGAAAAAATATTAGAGTAAAAATGGCCATTTTTAATACCTATATCACATCTTAACACTAGAGTGATGCATCACAAAAACGTACGCTAGCAGATAAGTTACCAAATCGTAAAAAAATTATTTATGCAATTCCTGTGAAGGGAAATGTTTATTTATGTGCCCTCGTTTTCTTGGAAGTAGATCTTAAATTTATAATTGACTGTATCTGTAGGCATAAAATAACTATATGAGTACATCTATTAAATTTTATTTTAACCAACGCTGCAGTGCAGCTAGAAACTAGATATTAAACAAAATGAGGAAATATATATATAAAGCAACGTATGAAACGTCATTCACTATGCAAATGGCGTCTCGAAAGGCAAAAAAAAAAATTCTCTCAACTAGCAAGACAATAGCCGTGAAATGTTTCTCATCGTTTGATTAGGCATTTTAGTAAATATCATAAATTAAGGGTTCCACTGTATAATCATATGTTTTCAAGTTTGAGCATGTCGTATTTGCGTTGCTTTCAACAAAGGAATGTCAATAGCGAGGATAATGGCCTCCCCGTTTTTTTGTACCTGTGCCTCTGAAAAGGCACACACTAATAGCTTTTTCTCCAGGCATCTGACACAGCTGGGTGCCCACGACACATTACTTGCAGGTGGTCACTTAACTTTCTTGAGGAAATATTTACGACAGCAGTTTCCGCTACAGTGACAGTCTCATATAAAAATATTTCACAGGTCAAGAATTTGCGTTGCAAATGTGTAGAAACAAAATCCTATGAATGTAACAGTGTGCAAAACATTGTCGCCTGCATTGTGATACATTCACGCATTTACACACATTTCATAACTCTTACAGTACGATTCTTGGTTTCCAACATCCTTTTTCACAAGTCAGCGTCCCTAACCACTACTCATTATTCCTTACCTTATTGCACATATACATATTTGTAGACATTCTTCAATATTTCATCATAATAAATATGTAGCATAATCAAATTCCTCATATAGCATCATCTCATTGCTCATAAACATACCTCAACAGCATAATACACATTGTCGTCGTAAAAATAACACATAACACCTCGGTCAAATCTCATAAACGTCGTAGCTTTCTGCAATAATGTCAAACCCTAAAAAAAAATTCTCTGCTCGTTTCAATAGTGTCATCCACCTCAAACGTACTTTAAAAATCGTGATCCCATACCAAATATATCATTCAAAGCTCTCATAATATCACAATGGTTCCGAAAAAATATGAACAGTTCACAAAGTACAAACAAAATACAATTTCATAAGTGTGAAGTTATCCAACTGTGTAATTGCGTAAACATGTGTCACTGATGTAGTAAAAAATGTTTGTTTCTCTGTAAAATAATCAGATAGCTGTGTAATTTATGTGTTAGAGAAATATGGTACCGATGTGTAAAGTTTTATAAGCAAATACCATATTAGTTAGGGCTCCTTGTGCTTGCCAAACACATGGTACACAAAGTAGGCGTGTACCCCCCTGAGGATTAATGTAATTATACCCTCAGGTGTTACAGGTTACAGCAATGGAATGAAATGTTTCACGGAAAACCTTTGTATCGTTGTACTTCAAATATCTATAAAAATAAATGATTTAAGTACAAAATTAATCACTCAAATAAGTGTCCTGTAGCGCTAAATGTGCGTCTTGCTGTAAGATAATCTCTGTGGAAGTGTCGTAGTTATCGTCCTCCGAAGGCTACGTTCTGCAGAAACCAATGTACTTACCTCATGATACACAAAAGTGAAATGCTTTGCATGTAGATATCTTAGTTATTACGCTTATTGCCGTGATGAGGAAAGTACTGTGCTGTAACGCATTGTTGTCCTACGGAAAAGGCTGTCTCCTTGTAGCCATAGCATAAAAGTTACTACTAAAACATGTTTTACTTTACACAAGAATTCAGAAAAACTGTGCAGATATAAAACAGATACACCGCAAAAGCAACATTGTAAATTGTCACTCATTAGTAGCGTCGTGATAAAAACGTGTAGCTGTCACATAAACTAACCACTGTGTCATCTGGTATTTCACAGAAAGTACTTTACATCCAGAATTTATTTTCAAGTAAACCAAAATGTTGCATGAAAATCTCTTTGCATTTGCTTTGCCGTGTAGTTTTCTCCTTTTGTCTGCTGCAGATTTTATATTTTTAATAGCCAAATCAATTATGTCTTTGTGTCGAAGTTTACGTGTCTTCGGGAAAGGTACAAGCTCTCTGATTCTGTTCGGTGGTTCTTCATTCTTCAGTACAAGAGTAGGTGGTAAAGCAGTGGAGTCATGAGGCATTTAATTTAGCACGTTTTGAAATAAGTGTAAGTATCTGTCCCAATGCTGATGCTTTCAGTGACAATAAAGTCTGCAAAGCTTATTGATTTCTTTCATAATCCGTTCGGAGGGGTTACAATGTGATGAGTACAATGAAATAAAAACAGGTTTGATTTTGTGATTCCGAAACATGCGTGACCAAACAGCAGATCTGAATTGCGGTCCGTTATCTGAAGTGACTTTACTAACGTGTCCAACTTCACGTAAGAAATTTTTAACAAAGGCGTTGGATACAGACCAGTGGTTTTACGTAACGGTGTGAAAGAAACAAATTTTGAAGTTAGTTCAACAGTGACTAGAACGTACGAAAATCCATTAGATGTTCTGACAAGCGGTCCCAAGAGATCAACAGCAGCAAATTCTTTTAATTTAGAAGGAATGATAGGAAACAGCGGAGCACGATGGGAGATAGTAGATGGTTTCGCCTTTTGACAAAGTTTACAAATAGACAAGACTCTTCGAATTCTCTTTTCCATTTTGTTAAAATAACAAGTCGTTCGAAGAATATGATAACATTTTCGTGGACCAAAATGTGCGTAGCTGAAATGAATGTACCAAATGAGCTTATTAACAAAATCGTCTGGACTGCAAAGTACCCATAGCCTGTCATCAACAGTGCAGCGTTTGAAGAGTATGTTGTTTCTAACCAGGTAATAATGCCGAATCTGAGTGTGTGTCTTTTCATGCCATTTACTTTTGATGTCTTTCCAAATCGGATCTTTATCTAGTTCATGAGGAATGTCCTTTAAAGATGTGGTGATGAAGTTTTCAAAGGCGACTTTCTGAATGTAAAGAATACTGAAATGTTTCTCGAGATTGCCTTCTGTGTTACTTTTCTCAAGCCCAGCCGTTGCGCGTGACAGTGCGTCCGCAACAATGTTCTCCTTGCCGGGAATGTTGACTATTGTGAAGTGGAATTCTTGCAGAAACAATGCCCAACGTTTTGACCTGTCATGATTTAATTTTGAAGACATAAGAAATTGTAATGCATGATGATCACTGTATGCTTTTACGTGCTTACCAGAAAGAAAGAAAGGGAATTTGTTAAATGCCCAAACGAAATCTAAAGCTACTAATTAAGTAACGGAATAATTTTTTTCAGATTTTGTTAGCACTCGGCTAGCAAAAGCAACGGTTTTCTGAACAGTAGTGTAATTTTCTGTGGCGTCTTGAAATAAATGGGCACCAAGACCGACTTTAAAAGAATCCGTGCTAAGGCAGAAAACTTGTGACAGATCTGGATGAGCTAGTATTGGCGCGTTAAGTAGCGATTCTTTCAAAGAATTGAATTCCAAATGTGCTTGATCGTCCCAGTTCCAAATAGTATTTTTTCCAGTGAGAGAACAAAGTTTTGGTGTAACTAGAATTTGCATATTCAGGAAACGACGGTAAAAATTTACAAGACCTAGAAAACTGCGGACTTGTTTTTTTGTGGATGGAACTGGAATGGCTCTTATTGCTTCTAACTTTTCAGGATCCGGCTGAATGCCTTCAGAAGAAATAATATGTCCCAAAAACTTCACCTTTGTCCTACCCAATTCAGATTTTTCCAAGTTAACTGTAATGCCAGATTCTGCAAAAATATGTAACACGCTGTTGAGGATGCGATTGTGTTGTTCCCATGAGGCTTCTGCTATCAGAATATCGTCCACATATAAGGTGATGTGACGTTTTAAGAACTCAGGTAATGTGGAATTTAGCCCGCGAATGAATGCTGCCGAAGAAATGTTCAAACCAAAAGGAAGTTTCCGAAACTGATAACAAACGCCGAAACAAAGGAAAGCTGTGTATTTTCTATATTCTGGATGAAGTTCGATCTGATAAAAGCTGGATCTGAGATCAATAGAAGACAACACTTTTGCGCCATTAAAATTTTGAAAAAATTCTTCCATCGTTTGCGGCCTGTCTGTTTCAGGAATGATGATTGTATTGATTTGTCTCGAATCTAAGACAAGTCTGATCGACCCATTTTTCTTCTCAACAACATGTAATGTATGGTTGTATGAGCTTACTGCAGGCTCAATAATACCCTCATCAAGCATAGATTGTATTTCTGTTCTAACATGGTCCCTATAATGTGCTGGAATTACGTATGGTCTAACACAAAATTTAATATGCTCACGAACACGAAATTGGTATTGAAATCCCTTGAATTTTCCTGTTTTGTGAGTAAAAGCTGTGGAATGTGCTTGTAAATTGTCAAAAAGGTCCTGCCTATCAATGTCATTACAGTTCTCAATTGTTTGAATTTTATTATGAATTAACTCATCAGTATCAAATACGCCATCGATATCATCCCTGCCAGTAGTTGCAGAGTGATTATTAGTGTCAAGTTTCGTCGAAAATTCCGAACTGTTGTCTAACAGAAGGTAAAGCCGGTTAATTTCCTCGACATGGTTTGAGAGCCAATCTTCAAATTTCAAAGCAATTGACTTACCTTCTTTCTCTAAAGTTATTTCAGCATCGTGAAAGTTTAAGATTGCTTTGTATTCATTCAAAAGTCTACTCCCAATATAATTTCCGTCAACAGTAATGAAACAATAAGAAAGTTCATAGAGAAGTTGTGGCTTTGACAAAAGGATTCTAAGTTGGTTTGTTGGCGTACATCTACACTTCTTCCAAAGATTGCACCTTGTAATTTAATCTTACGTAACGGAAGTGTGGGACAATCGTTCGATTTGTCGCATTTGCTAAAGGCTGTTTCAATAGTTACTGAAAGGGACTGCCAGAGTCAAGTACTGCCGTAAATTTTACGTCGTTTACTGTAATGTGAATCACAGGATATGCAATGTTGTTATGTTTTACGTCGTGCTCCTGGAGTAAGATGCCCCTAATGTCTTCCATTTTTACGTAATTACTAGCTACAACAGCTGCGTCATCAGTTTCATAAGTACGTTTTGTGGCTGTCAGCAGTATGAGTCATTGCCTATTGTGTCTTTGTTGGCGCGTCGTTATTGGGATTTGGAGACCTAACTTCTACAAATTCACCTTGTCGAGAGGACCCTGCTCTGTTTGAATCCCGCCAGTTCTGATGCAATTCAGCTCTGTCGTTACGATCATATCGTCTGTCGTCATGTCAGTAGATTCCATAGTTTCTTTCTTGTGTGTCACGTGGTGGAGAATTTCTCCCTGAATCGCAACTGCGCGCTGGACCGTTGCGTCTAAAGTTATTGTGTCGCCCTTGATAATAATTATTTTGGTTCCCAAATTGTCTGTTTCTCTGATTGCCTCTGTGATAGTCACTACTGTGGAGAGGTGATCTTTCCCTGTAGTTATTACTACTCTGCCAACGGTTGTCATACAGGTGGTGTCTGTTTTGGTCACGATTTGTGTTGTGAGAATAACCTTGTCGTATCCAGTTATTATTTCTTTCATCACGGAATTGCGACGGATGTGACCTGTAATTATTGTGTTCTTGTTTTCGCATTTCGCGAATGTCAGTGTCAATTTCTAATTCTTTGCAACGTCCTGCCAAAATAATATGTCGTAAATGTCAAGTAATCTGATTAAGCAAATGCAGATAAGTTCTGAGGGGCTGTATGGGTTTGACAGGTACTGATTCTTGTGCAACATGTCTTCAAAATATTTCACAAGACTGGAAAATTCAGATTGTTCGAAATGTTTCATCATTATGATTCTATGTTTTACTCGGTCTTGTGTAGCTTGAGACCAATATGCTGAGAGGAACGCATGGTAAAATTCCCCTTCACTGTGGCAATCATGAATGACCAATCGCGTTCTTACAGCTGGTTCATCCTCTAAATAGCCACACATAAATTCAAATCTGTGCTCTAATGACCAGTTGGGAGGAAAACAATGAGAGAATTGATGGAGCCATGCTTGTGGATGAATATCGTTGCCAAAATTCTTAAATGTTTTGAATTTACGTGTAGTAATGAACAGCTTATAGTCAAAATCATCATGTCGGCGAGTCGCATATAGGTCATTGTTACGTCGTTTCGGTGGTTCCATCTCAAAATTCGGTGTACCTTGCCAATTTCTTTCATAATTTCTGAAGTGCCCTGAGTTATTATTTTGTGACTTTTCCGTATTTCTATGTCCCTCTTCACGTATTGGAACGCGAGTGTCCTCTGAAATACGTAATTCTTGTATTACCTGTGTCAGCTGATCTTGTACTTCCCGGATTTCTCTTCGGTGTTGCGTATTAATTTGATTCTGATTTTGTTTGAATTTCCTAATTTGTTCACACTCTTCTGTGTCATTAAAGACTACTGGTTTTGTGTCATTCAGATTATCATCTACCTTCGTAGATAAATTATTTAGCTGATCCGAAAGTTCAACTACTTTCTCTGATAATGAACTAATTTCCTCCATGTGTCTTTCTACTGTGTCCTTTAAGTTTTCCTGAGTTTTTGCAAGTTGCGTAACCGAATCGGTAGATGCAACTGAGTCCATTTTAGCTTGCAAGGTCTCATGATTTTCATGAACAATAGTTTGCAGTTCTTTTATGGCTGCTTCGTGATTCTGTAATGCATATTCATGACGCGAAAAAATAGGTTGTAAATGCTCACAAATTTGTGTTTTTACGTCATTACAGACTTTTTGACATTTCGATTCTATTTTATGTAACTCAGTAGGTAAATCTTCACGTGTTTGTTCAAGCGTGGTGTGAATATTTTGTTCCATTGCATCTAACTGTTGCTGTGTTTGTCTCTGGTGTTGTTCCATTGTGTCTAACTTTTTAAGCTTTTGCTGTGTTTGTCTCTGATTTTGTTCCATTGTGTCTAACTTTTGAAGCTTTTGTCCCATTTGTTGCATTAATTGTAATAACAATGCACTGGTGTCTGAAACATGTTCCTCAGTGCTTTTCGGCAGTGAATTTGCACCGGCAACATTCACATTTTGACAAGCGGAAAATGTGTCTTGACTCATTTGAGAAAACGGTGAGAACCCAAAACCTGAGTCTATAGTATTTGCAATATTGTGTTCTGTCATTCCCGATTCCTGAGGCGAGCTGTTGCCGACCGATCGATCGATAATGCTTCCCTGTTCACTACCTGTTTCACTGTCTACGCCAGGCTGTTCCAGCTCGTCGGCTCCGTTGTGAGGCGCGGAGCGCTCCCTGCTCCAGGGAGCCGTGTCGCTCGCTGTGACCATTCAAGTGGGCCCGCACGCCGGCAGGTGGCACGGCAGGCTGAGGCAGGCGGCAAGGCAAGCGTTTTGATGTGCCAGTTGCGTCTTACAAGATCGACAACCTCATACTTTTAGCTCCTAAGACGTGGTGACATGCTACACCAGGAAATACGATGTTCAGGAAATAAATAAGAAACAACTGTTTTATAAGAAATTGCATACTAAATTTATTGGGCCTCTGTAGCTTGACTTTTCTTTTCATTACAAGATCGAAAATATCAGGCGTCAAAGTGTTCACAGCGGTAATGCGGAGGATGGCCTTCATTGTTGCATCTGGAAGAAACGATCGTTCCTTACTTTTTACTCTTTTCATTGCTGAGAAAAGCTGCTCACAACAATACGTAGATCCAAACATGCCCATGATCTGAGCAGCATTGTTGTGAAGCTTGGGAAATGTTTTTTGCTGTAATGAACGATACCATCATGACAAATCCAACGTGTTGTAGCACCTGTCTTTCAACAAAGTTGAATTTTGCTAATCAATAATCTCCAAATGAAGGATGATGACAAGTCATCGGGGGAAACTGAAAAAGGAATGCTGAACACCTCAAGTTCCATTTCAAAACTAGTGAGGTCTCGGAATCGTGTTTCAAACGACGTGATGAGCTGCTTGGTAATCGCCGAAAGTAGTACCTTCAGGTAGTTTTAAAGAAGCAAGACGATTGAAGAACGTTAAATGTCCATTATTCATATGCCTCTCAAATAAACGTAACTTTTGCATGAACACTTTGATCTGGTCGTGCATGTCAACTATTAGCTGCCCTTTGCCCTGCAATGACAGATTTACATTATTTAGATGCATAGTTATGTCAGCTAGGAACGCCAGCTCTGATATCCATTTTATATCTTTCAGAAAACGCATTTCTTCCCCTTTCATTTCGAGATAAAGGGTTATTTCCTCACGAATGGCAAAGAAAACATCAAGAAATTTTCCCCGACTCAGCCAACGAACTGTACTGTGGTAAGGTATATCCCCATACTCCGCTTCCACATCTTTCAGGAATCCTTTGAATTGGCGATGATTCATACCGTGACGCCGCACAAAATTCACACACTTCACGACATCTTTCATTACGCCACCTAGCTCTATTGTTTCAGCGCACAGTGCCTCTTGGTGAATAAAACAATGAAGAGTCAAAATGTCTTTCCCGAATTCGTCCCTGAGTTTATTTTTCAAACCTTGGTGACACCCAATCGTTTGTGGTGCACCGTCTGTCCCTACAGAATGGAGCTTATCCCACGGCAAATTCATATTGTCCACTGATTCACAAACAGCTTCAAAAATGTCACGTCCTGTTGCGGTGTAATCGAGTGGTACCACATCCAAGAGTTCTTCAGTTACTTGCAGCTCCACGCACAAAAACTGCAAGCTGAGCACAGTCCGATATGTCGGTGCTTTCGTCAAGCACTAGTGAAAATGCAACAAAGCACTCCACCTTCTTCCTGAGCTGTGTCTCTAAATCCGCTGCCATGTCTAGGATTCGACGAGACATTGTTTGCTTCGACAGGCAAACCCCTTCAATTGCCTGCACCTCCCTTGGAAACAAACATTCTGCAACGGCTACCATGCACGATTTTACGAGTGGTCCCACCGAAAACGGCTTGCCACTCGTCGCAATGATGTGAGCCACCCTGCAGCTTGCTCGAATTGCAGACTCAGTAGTGTTTTCTCCGCTCTCATTCACCTGAAAATTATAAACGCATTACAGATCACGAACTATGTTGCATGTTTTGATACCCTCCGTATTACGAAACCGTTTTTAAACTTAACGTCTCCTGGTATGTCGTTCTTAAGCCTGGCCACCAGTTCTCTGCGTGCAACGCCTTCTACCTGATCGTAGTGCGCTTCGTGAAGACGTGTATAATGTCGTTGTATATTGTACCTCTTCGCAGAATTAATTACTTTATGACATACAAGACACTGCGGACGACCATCCCTCTCAATGAATAGAAAGGTATCCTCCAATAGAGGTACAGGGCTCCCGCGGCTAATCATAGCTGTCATTGAACACGGATTATTGCGTCAGTTGCCGCTGCATGCGGCCAGGGGGCAGTGAGTTCGCTTTCCCCCTCCACGCGGGCTCCGAGCTGCCGCCGTGAGCGCTCCGGAGTGCTCCGGCTCCCTGGAGCTCGTTTGGAAGAGCCTGGTCCACGCCATTATTTGACGCCCGCTCCATTTCCCTACGCACAGTTTCCAAATTACTACTTTGAATATTAGTTAATTCATTACATGGTGGCGCTAACACACTGCTTTCGTCTTCACTGTCATTTCTCAGTTTACTCTGGAGCCTAGTATTACGTTTTTCACACGCCATTATTGTCACAATATTTCACATAATAACATAAATTAAGACAACACTTTAACTTAGCACTGAAAATAATATCTCGTTAATTGCAAGCGCAGCTGCGAAATACTTGGCGCAAATCTACATGCATGCCACAACAACAATGAAAGGCTGCAGCTACAAAGGAGATTCTCTCTACAATTACGTGCTAGCAATAAACAATAGCTACACTAATTACACAAACTACAAGGAAAAAATCAGAAGGTTCCAGTGAGGTATCCTCGGCTAAGGATCGACAAATGAAACGTCCCCTTTGAACAATTATACATGACTGTGCTTAAACTGATACACAATATTTTTAGCGCAACGCAATCTGACTTTCAAAAATCCCTACAAAAGAATGGCCCTGACTAACATTAACCTATACCTTTCACAAATCACTTACCTCTCAAAAATCTTCGTTACTCAAGCTACAGCAATACAGCGAGCGCCACTACTGACAGCTAAATAAAAGATTCAAACTACGGAAGGCACTAACTACTAATAGGTATAGTTAGCAAATGAAAGATTTTAATAGAGAACAAACAATGTATTTACCTCAATAGTGTTCAAAAGTCATAATGTATATAGCAGTTCATGATATCCAGTATTACAAATTTCAAAACTCCGCCATCTCTCTCCCCACATCCACCACTGCTGGCGACTCAACTCCAACTGCGCAACGCTAAGCGCTGTTCACATCCAGCTGCCCAACACTACAATGGTAGACAACAATGCAAACTAGCCACAGACTGCACACAGCACAGCCAGTGATTTTCATACAGAGCGCTACGTAACGTTGCCAATAAGAAAACCTAAACAGCCTACTTACAATTCATTTATATAGTTCCCAGCACACTACTTTGGGACACGGCTCTCGTTACATTTATGCTGACGACTTTCCGTCCATATGACGGTGCATCCTCCCTCCTATCTGGATTCTCTCAATCCAGACATATATCTCTTTTTCTACCCTGTATTAACGTATTTTTGAAAATACATCTATATTTACATGAATATGATAACTCTGCAATTTATAATTGTGTACCTGGCAGAGGGTCCATTGGACCACCTTCAACTCTGGAAAGGCATTCGGAAAAAACGAGCACTTACGTCTTTCTGTGCGAGCGATGACTTCTAGTACCATGATGATCGTTGCTCCCCATGCAGGTGGGCGCCAACTGAATATTTTCGCAATCGGAGGAGAAAGTTGATGATTGTAATCTTACGAGAAAATCATGCCGCAATTAAAAACGCCTTTGTTTTAATTGATAGATTTACCACCACAAGTTCGGTGCGTTCTCTCCCCTATTCCACTATAATACAAACCGAGCTGCCCTTATTTGAACTTTTTCTATGTTCTTCGTCAGCCCCATCTTATACGGATCCAACACTGCACAACAACACTCCAGTAAAAGGCGGATAACGGTAGAGTAAGCAGCCTCTTTAATAGATCAGCTGCTCTTTTTAAGTGTTCTGCTGATAAACTGCAAAATCGCAGTCCCTTAATTGTTGTTCCGCAACATTATCTTTGTGATTTTCCTGTTGCAGGTAAGCTTAATCGTAGCAGAAAATTGTTTTGTGGAATTTGCAGCCTTTAGATTTATCTTGTAACCGAAATTTAGCATATTTCTTTTGATACTGATGTGGATGATCACATTTTTCGTTATTCAGAGTCAACCGACACTTTTCGCGCCACAGAAATACCTTGCCTAAATCGTTTTGCAAGTGGTTTTATCATCTGATGACTTTACAAGACCGAAAATTACATCATCTGCAAACGTCAACGAGGGCTGTTCAGATTTTCTGCTATGTCATTTACGTAGATTAGGAACAGCAGAGGGCCTATCACACTTCCCTGAGAAACTCCGCATATTACTTCTGTTTTACTAGCTGACTTTCGTCAGTTACTACAAACTGTGTTCTCTCTTAGACGAACACACGATTCCAGTCGCACAACTGAGTCGATAGTCACGCAACATGGTTAGAAGACGCTTGTGAGGAACGATATCAAAAGCCCTCTGGAAAACTAGAAATATGGAATAAATTTGACATCCCCTGTCGATAGCACTGATTATTTCTAGAGAATAAACTGCTAGTTGTGTTTCACAAGAACGATATTTTCTGAATCTGCGCTGACTACTTTTCTTGGAAGTAACTCATAATGCTCGAACACAGTGCATATTCCAAAATCGTACTGCACATCGATGTCAGTGATGGGGTCTGTAATTCAGCGGATTACTGCTATATTCGTCCTTAGATATAGGTGTGTCTTGTGCCACTTTCCAGTCTTTACGTATGGATCGTTGGACGAGCGCGCTGTTGTATATGATTGTTAAATACGGAGCTCTGAAAGGAACCTGACTGGTATACAATCTGGACTAGAGGCCTTGAATATACTATGTAATTTAAGCTGCTTCTACTCCTAAGTTATTCATGTTGGCAGTTGTTCTAGATATTTACTTCGTCTTCCTTGGTGGAAAACATTTATTTCTCACTGAGGCAAGTACTTGTTGGAAGTGAAGAATTACTGTACCACATTATTGCCTTGATCGGTGACTGATGTGTGAAGAACGCCAGTTGGGATTCAGACAGTCGATGTTTACGGAAACGGTGCTGGTTGGCACGGAGGAGGTGCACGGTTTTAACAGCTCCTCTGGTGGCAAGTCGTCTAAGTGAGAGGTATGGGCCGCGGTTTCAGCGATCGGCGGCCGTCCGGTAATTCCCGTTAACTCGCCGGGACCTAATACCGGCTGTCTCGGCAGGGTGACGATTTATAGGCGGACCTCCGGGAACCGCAGGCCCGGTAGACCGACCAAGGCCGGGCCATTCTGTAGTGGCTGGCCAGCGTTCGTTAGTCGCTGGGCCGCCCGGCGTGTAATGAAGGCTCATTGTGCGTGCCGGCCGCCCCCACACACAGCCCGTGGTCGACCCGGCCATTGTCTCCACCGTCGCAGTAACCTACCCTCGGGATTACTGCTACGCACGCACACTGGAGCCTGGAGCCTTCCGGGTGCCAACTGCAGGACCAATTCTGCGGACGCAGGCTCCTCAGATTTCACTCCTGACGAGCGAGAAAGAACAAGCTGGTAAATTCTGTCACAAGCACAACACTCACGAACAGCGGTAAGATTTTTTGTAACTGTGGTTTCTTTAGTTTCCAAGACCAACGAAGCCACTAGCAGGGCCTATTCGATTTTCCCCCACAACTGACATTATTTCGTAATGTGTGAGTGTGTCTCTCCCTAAACTCCCTCTCCCGTCACCCCCAGCATCAGAGTTACCTTTCTTTGTTGCACGGGATAAGATGACATTGCAGATTACTGCTGGCGTATCCTCATTTCGAACCTTTCTTTCTCTCTCCACCTCTGTCAACCACTGTTAGTATTCATACAGCAAGGTAGTGGTACTGTGAACTGCACAGCTCCTGTTTTAGGTTTGTATGAGGCACTATAGGCGTTGTCGCTCTCTCCTTGGTCACTTATAGATTCAGATACCGTGCTGTTGGTTTAGGTTAGACGGGGAGGATGCAACGAGCTGTAATTCATCGTCAGTGATAAAATCCACTATAGTTTCTAAAAATAAAAGCACAACAAGATATCTAGACGTATGTCCCATCTTCAGCTCCATATTAAAATGTAAGTCTACAGAACATGCATAAACAATTCAAAAATCAGGTTAAAATAGGTTCAAATACCAGAGATGCACTATTCTACAATTGTAACCCATTTTAACCTCAGATATGTACCCTTTGATGACTCACATTCTAATACCACCTGGAGATGCGACATGGGCCTAAACCTGGTAGTCCTTTCCCTTTTAGAAATAAATAATTTTTACATCTGTAGTGGATTTCACCTTTTAAATTCGTGACATGTTCAGAACACCACTGCAGTGTCTTCGCTTTGTGCTTGTCTACATTTCGACGTTGTCACTTGCATTTGTGTGCGATTTATGAACTGCAGAATGACTTCACAATAGACGTTGTGAGGTTACTCTTACATCAATTAGCATTTTATGATTCTTAAGTCAGTATCTTATTGCGTTACTACAGTTAATAGAAATAATTAGTTAATTTAAGCAGCACTACAGAGTGCCATTGAACCGAATGAGAAATTGTTATCCAAACAGGCATCAATAACGGATGGACCATGCGACACAACAGTGAGTCATTGGAGGGTGGAGACGTACTCAAACCAGGAGAACGAATCCTGTTTGGCGATCGATACATAGCCGAACCACATACCGAAATGAATATAGACTGAAAAGCCAAAGAAACTGGCACATCCGCGTAATGTCGTGTAGGGCCCTGTGAGCACGCAGTAGTGCCGCAACACAAAGTGGCTTTCACTTGATTAATGTCTGAAGTAGTGCTACAGGCACCTGGTACCATGAATCCTGCAGGACTGTCCGTAAGTTCCGTAAGACCACGAGGGGGTGGAGATCTCTCCCGAACAGCACGTTGCAAGACTTCCCAGATATGCTCAATAATATTCATGTCTGGAGAGTTTGGTGACCATCAGAAGTGTTTAAACTCAGGAGATTGTTCCTGGAGCCACTCTGTAGCAATTCTGGACATGTGAGGTCCTGCTGGAATTGTCCAAGTCCGTCGGAATGCATAGTGGACATGAACGGATTCAGGTGACCGGACAGGATGCTTACGTACGTGTCACCTGTCAGAGTCGTGTCTAGACGTATCAGCAGTCCCATATCACTCCAAATTCACACGCCCCACACCATTACAGAGCCCCCAGCCGCTTGAACAGTCCCCTGCTGAGAGGCACGCTATATGGATTCATGAGGTCCCGTATATGTCCATCAGCTAGCTGCAATTTCAAACGAGACTCGTCCGACCAGGTAACATGTTTCCAGTCAACTACAGTCCAATACCGGTGCTGAAGGGCCCAGGAGAGGTGTAAAGTCTGGTGTCGTGCAGTCGTCAACGGCACACCAGAGGACCTTCGGCTCCGAATGATGTTTCGTTGAATGGTTCGCACGCTGACACCTGTTGATGGCCTATCTTTGAAGGGTTGCTCTTTTTTCACGCTGAACGATTCCCTTCAGTAGTCCTTGGTCACAGTTTTTGAGCGATGTCAGAGATTTGATGTTTTACCAGACTCCTGATATTCACTAAATACTCGTGAAATGGTCGTACGGGATAGTCCACACCGCATCGCTACCTGTGTCTCATCGCTCGTACGCCGACTACAACACCATGTTCAAACTCACTTACATCTTGTAACCTGCCATTATAGCAGCAGTAACAGATCTAACAACTGCGCTAGACACTTTTTTTCTTATATAGGCGTTGCCGACCGCAGACCCCGTATTCTACCTGTTTATATATCTCTCTCTTTGAATACTCATGCCTATACCAGATCCTTTGGCGCTTCATTGTGTTTTACTGGTGACTGTAAGCGTGATATTTAACGTTTGTTTCAGTGCGGATGCACTAATACCGTCGGAAATCCTCCGTAATCAATTATTTATGAGTTGGGGGTTAATGGACGAGGATCGCTGCATTGCAGGTTGCTAGACGTTGGAAATTTGACCGTGTTCAGGCGGTAGAAGAGATTAAGCGAACTGCTCATGAAAACCTGGTAAATCTGAGCCCGAGTAACGATCCGGTACAACTTGCGCCGTTGAATTACCGCAATGCCCTGTGCGGATGGAAGTCACGAAATTCCCATCCACACTTTCCCTTTCTCTCCCCACTTTCTGTTTCAGATAAGTGAACAACATACTTTCACGCGCAAAATTCTGCATTTTCTCTACTAATTACCACTTTTGGCACAGTAAACATTAGAAGGGTTCACCATACCTTTAGTACAATACCCGTATCGTCAAAACAGTTAAAACAAAAAAATTAATGTTGCTAGGCTACCGCCGACGTACTAATATCTACGAGATTTACGAGATAAACACTACAGATTTCGGCTCTAAGCCAAACTTTCCAGTCTACGATAGCAGCCTGTTCCTTTGTTACTGTCGGCAATGGAATGTAATCCGACTCTGTTTTTTGTAATAGTCGTCAAAACCATGCTCTCTGTTTTTAGTAGATTTTTGCAATAAAGTGTTGCTTGTTGTTATCTAACATATCCAACGTATTGTCATTCCCCGCACTTACTTTGTTAGGTTGACTATCCGCACTTTCAATTACGACTGTAATCACGGGTCCTGAGCCATCTAAAGCTACCAGTGCCCTGGAGGAACTACTTAGGTGTACAACATCAACGAGAGATTAGCAGATTAAAGGTAGGAGGAAATCCGACGAGCCGATTCATTAAGGTAATCCAGGAAAGGATGAACTTCACTTACCCAGCCTCAAACATGATCAGGTATGCTGTGCGTCACTTAAAACGCTTGCGAAGAATTCGTGATTAAACCGATAAATTTTTAGGGAGATACACTACCAGGAGGGTATCTGGCAATCTGACAGATTATAAGGAATCTTAGTCCAAGTCTTGGTGATGCTTTCATTGCGTCTCTGGGTAGAATGTAATTCAAACTACTTGTATTTAAAACTCTCTGTTTCAATAATTTTTGAGATAAACATGTGTGTCTCCAGCTCTGTTACTAAGCGGAAACTTTAAGGTGGTAGATACGGGATAGGAGATAGGAAGGAGGTTATTTTGAGCTATAGCTGCATATGATATCTCTAGATGTCGAGCTCAATTACCACGTTTATATTGCTAACAACTTAAGTAAACGAATGCAGGGTAGCAGTTAACAAATCGTGTACTCCTCTTCGCTGCATTGTGTCTTGATCGCTATTTCCTTTTCTCAATTTGAAGTGAGAGAAGATTCTAACCTGGTACACACTGAGTATATTTCTCACAACAACAGAAAGTATTGGTGATTCCTGTGACAGTGTGTTAGTTCTACTTTCACAGAAACACAGATCGTTTGCAGTGTGCCAGCCCTGTGAGAGAGAGGAGGGACTTGTTACCCCACACCACTTTACCCTCCTGCAGTCTCACGAGTAGGGGTATAAAGCTGATGTGGCCCCACTTTGCTTTGCTGCCAAATTTATTCAAGATGGTGGATCCAATATGGTGGCGATAGATATGGCAATGTAGCAATGACATCATGGCGGGAAGTTAAAATTTTGGTAGGGAAATAGGTCAACTGGGCTACCTCCACTAGCCTAGCCCCCTCCCCTAGCCTAACCCCCTCCCCAACCTCTTCCCCTCGCCCAGAAAATGGCTGGAAATTCAAATTTTGGCAGAAAAAAAGATCACTTAGGGTACCTCCACTAGCTTAAGTCATCTGACCACCACCTCTTCCTTGGAATTGGTGGGTTAAGGACTCAGTCTGTGTCCAGTTGCTGGAGAGAAAAGGAGTGCACTTTATTTATTTTCAGTGTTTATCAACACAATTTTAGTCGTCATATGCAGTATCTTCATGCAGTGTGTTCACTGTGAAGTCCAGAGTCCATCTGACCTAGTACACAGTACAGCCACCAGAGGGCACTGTCTTCCAAGATGGCGGTCTGTTGGAAAAATGGCGGGAACAAATAGGAACCATTAATCCAGTCATGTGTTATACTTCAGTCATTAGGATGGTAGCATCTGGTAACGTCATTGGAGGAGGTATACGGCAGTCTCAGCAGCTCTGGCACCTCAGTCTCGCCCAGTCAGCCAGCAGCAGCAACAGCAACAGCAGAAGAAGAAGAAGTAAAAGAAGAAGAAAAAGAAACATGAAGCGCCAACAGAAGTCGCAGTCCACCACAGTCCTGAACAGGAAGAAGCATAAAAGTAAGTATCCCATATCACATCTTTCTCTGTTATTAGTGTTACATCATTATTAGTTGTTTTTGCATCTTAGACCATATGTAGTGCTTCTTCCTTTTGGTTCAGTTGTAGCCCACGAAATGTCCAAGCATGGGTGGTCGACTGTCATCATGACGAACTCTGCCGCCCCTGGACCAGCATCAGCCATCTTGACGAGACCTACACTGACTTCTGGACCTACCGCAGCAACAAACTTCCAGCATGTCTCAACCCGTAGCGACCACCTTGGGATCCTGTAGTGCACATAGCCCATTTGATGGATCAGGACAAGGAGCTGTTATTGTCCATCTCACACATCGATTTGTGTGATGAAGACATGGAATGCACTCCTGACACATCAAACGCTGCTGGTGGCCCTAAACAACAACAAGATGGACAGTACTGGTCACCAACATACAACCCATCCCAGCAGAACACCCCTGTGCTAGTGCAGGCACAGAGTGCAGATGCAGTGGATAAGAAGACATCAAGTATATCCATACTTTTCCTGTGCAGCTGGTCCCAACAGAGGTTCGAGTCCTCCCTCGGGCATGGGTGTATGTGTTTGTCCATAGGATAATTTAGGCTAAGTAGTGTGTAAGCTTAGGGACTGATGACCTAAGCACTTAAGTCCCACACATCTATGCTTTTCAGTTCTACAAACAATTTAACCCCCAGTGGAATGAAATGTGTAAACATTGATATAGAAACACAGCATGACTGGGGCTTCCGCGTGAGAATAGAAATTAAAAATGCATCGAAGGGTGTTAAAGTGCAAATTTCTGGGTTCGATTGGGACGAAATATGTTGTGCAGAGCGCTACACCATTCAGCAGATGACTACAGAGAATTATCCAACTCGTACCCCCCTCCCCTCCAACACATGACCCTTACTGGTTTGACACTATCTATAACATCAGTGTATAATCACTTTGCACTACGTGTGAAATCGGGTGACAAGTGTTTATCTATGTCACGCCTGTGTTATCATCTTATATGATCTAGATATTGCGCTACACCTTGCGTTGGAGAGACTGAATTGTTGGTTGCCGAGCATGAGGATACAATGGTGCTGTAAACTTCCTACATCTGCGTAGAGTACATGCTGATGATTTGGAGCAGCATCTTTCTTTGCGCATGAACACTGAACCAAAAGAGAAACAGATTAAATGTGTGTGTGAGAAACTCGACTACCGTGAGGTGTCCAGTGGCTTGAGGGAGACCCATGTGGAATTTACTGAATATCAAAAAGCTTTGTTTGGGAAATACTGTACACGTGGGAAGAACAAGATAACGAAAGAGACTCGTGATTTTTTTGAAATACCACATCTTTTGCATGAAAGTTAAACGTGGATGATAAATAGTTTAGACAAGAAGAGAATAGGAGCTTTCGAAACATGGTGCTACAGAAGAATACTGAGGATTAGATGGGTAGATCACATAACTAATGACGAGGTGCTGAATAGAATTGGGGAGAAGAGAAATCTATGGCACAACTTGACTAGAAGGAAGGATCAGTTGGTAGGACATGTTCTGATCACCAGTTTAGTAGTAGAGGGCAGTGTGGAGAGTAAAATCGTAGAGGGACACCAAGAGATGAATACAATAAGGAGATTCGGAAGGATGTAAGTTGCAGTTGTTACAGGGCAATGAAGCAGCTTGCACAGAGTAGAGAAGCATGGAGAGCTGCATCAAATCAGTCTCTGAACTGAAGTCCACAACAACGATATCCTATGTATGATGTTTAAATAAATAATGTACGTATATATAATCTCAAATTGTTTTTGTGTTTTATTTCATACCTCTGTCATTATATTCCGAGTATTATGCTTATTAATATCATTATTTTCCAATTCTAAACTTATAGTGATGCAGCAGCAGCAGCAGACAATTACTCCAAACATCGCCTCATCAGTTATTGACAAAATCAATCAGCAAGTTACTCTTCGTGGGTAATATACACTCCTGGAAATTGAAATAAGAACACCGTGAATTCATTGTCCCAGGAAGGGTAAACTTTATTGACACATTCCTGGGGTCAGATACATCACATGATCACACTGACAGAACCACAGACACATAGACACAGGCAACAGAGCATGCACAATGTCGGCACTAGTACAGTGTATATCCACCTTTCGCAGCAATGCAGGCTGCTATTCGCGCATGGAGACGATCGTAGAGATGCTGGATGTAGTCCTGTGGAACGGCTTGCCATGCCATTTCCACCTGGCGCCTCAGTTGGACCAGCGTTCGTGCTGGACGTGCAGACCGCGTGAGACGACGCTTCATCCAGTCCCAAACATGCTCAATGGGGGACAGATCCGGAGATTTTGCTGGCCAGGGTAGTTGACTTACACCTTAGAGCACGTTGGGTGGCACGGGATACATGCGGACGTGCATTGTCCTGTTGGAACAGCAAGTTCCCTTGCCGGTCTAGGAATGGTAGAACGATGGGTTCGATGACGGTTTGGATGTACCGTGCACAATTCAGTGTCCCCTAGACGATCACCAGTGGTGTACGGCCAGTGTAGGAGATCGCTCCCCACACCATGATGCCGGGTGTTGGCCCTGCGTGCCTCGGTCGTATGCAGCCCTGATTGTGGCGCTCACCTGCACGGCGCCAAACACGCATACGACCATCATTGGCACCAAGGCAGAAGCGACTCTCATCGCTGAAGACGACACGTCTCCATTCGTCCCTCCATTCACGCCTGTCGCGACACCACTGGAGGCGGGCTGCACGATGTTGGGGCGTGAGCGGAAGACGGCCTAACGGTGTGCGGGACCGTAGCCCAGCTTCATGGAGACGGTTGCGAATGGTCCTCGCCGATACGCCAGGAGCAACAGTGTCCCTAATTTGCTGGGAAGTGGCGGTGCGATCCCCTACGGCACTGCGTAGGATCCTACGGTCTTGGCGTGCATCCGTGCGTCGCTGCGGTCCGGTCCCAGGTCGACGGGCACGTGCACGTTCCGCCGACCACTGGCGACAACATCGATGTACTGTGGAGACCTCACGCCCCACGTGTTGAGCAATTCGGCGGTACGTCCACCCGGCCTCCCGCATGCCCACTATACGCCCTCGCTCAAAGTCCGTCAACTGCACATACGGTTCACGTCCACGCTGTCGCGGCATGCTACCAGTGTTAAAGACTGCGATGGAGCTCCGTATGCCACGGCAAACTGGCTGACACTGACGGCGGCGGTGCACAAATGCTGCGCAGCTAGCGCCATTCGACGGCCAACACCGCGGTTCCTGGTGTGTCCGCTGTGCCGTGCGTGTGATCATTGCTTGTACAGCCCTCTCGCAGTGTCCGGAGCAAGTATGGTGGGTCTGACACACCGGTGTCAATGTGTTCTTTTTTCCATTTCCAGGAGTGTATATCTATATATAAATGTGTTTTAAGTTCAGGTTGTCTTGTTTGAAGGCTATAATAAGGTTTTCGCTATCCCTAACCATCTGTTACATTGGGTATGTAACAATTGAATGTTGTGTAAGTAACATCCTTTACTCGGCGCAATATCTCCTGCAATAGCAGATACTCAGTGTTCTTGAGAATACACAAACACATTCGAATCAGACTCCATCTACATATGTTAGCAGTGTCACGAAGACATTAGCCTTCCCACAATTGTATGGACGTACAATACTTTTTTGTCTATTATCAGAAAGGAGAATTTCGTTCTTCTTCTTCTTCTTCAGGTCTTATTTTGCATCTTCACTGGACCAGTCAGAGACAACAAATCCATGTGACGAGAATGTTTCACCCACTCTGCCAATATTCTAACTACGCCAGGTACTCACAAGTAGTTGGTATATATAGAAAGATGCAATTGAAGGGACAGTAATACACTACTGGCCATTAAAACTGATACACCAAGAATAAATGCAGATGATAAACGGGTATTCAGTGGACAAATATATTATACTAGAACTGACATGTGATTACATTTCCGCAGTTTGGGTGCATAGATCCTGAGAAATCAGTACCCAGAAAAACCACTTCTGGCCGTAATAACGCCCTTGATACGCCTGGACATTGAGTCACACAGAGCTTGGATGACGTGTAGAGGTACAGCTGCCTTGCAGCTTCAACACGATACCACAGTTCATCAAGAGTAGTAACTGGCGTATTGCGACGAGCCAGTTGTTCGGCCACCATTGACCAGACGTTTTCAGTTGTTGAGAGATCTGGAGAACATGCTGGCCAGGGCAGTAGTCGAACATTTTCTGTATCCAGAAAAGCCCGTACAGGACCTGCAACATGTGGTCGTGCATTACCCTACTGAAATGTAGGGTTTCGCAGGGATCGAATGAAGGATAGAGCCACGGGTCGTAACACATCTGAAATGTAACGTCCACTGTTTAAAGTGCCGTCAATGCGAACAACAGATGACCGAGACATGTAACCAATGGCACCACATACCACGCGGTTGACACGCCAGTATGGCGATGACGAATATACGCTTCCAATGTGCATTTACCGCGATGACGCCAAACATGGATGCGACCATCATGATGCTGTAAACAGACCCTGTATTAATCCCAAAAAATGACTTGTTTTTCATTTGTGCACCCAAGTTCGTCGTTGAGTACACCATCGCAGGCGCTTCTGTCTGTGATGCAGCGTCAAGGGTAACCACAGCCATGGTCTCCGAGCTGATAGTCCATACTGCTGCAAACGTCGTCGAACTGTTCGTGCAGATGGTTGTTGTCTTGCAAACGTCCCCATCTGTTGACTCAGGGATCGAGACGTGGCTGCACGATCCGTTGCAGCCATGCGGATAAGATGCCTGTCATCTCGAATGCTAGTGACATGAGGGCGTTTGGATCCAGCACGGCGTTCCGTATTACCCTCCTGAACCCACCGATTCCACATTCTCCTAACAGTCATTGGATCTCGACCAACGCGAGCAGCAATGTCGCAATACGATAAACCGCAATCGTGATAGGCTACAATCCGATCTTTACCCAAGTCTGAAACGTGATGATACGCATTTCTCCTCCTTACACAAGGCATCACAACAATTTTTCACCAGAGAACGCCGGTCAACTGCCGTTTGTGTATGAGAAATCCATTGGAAGCTTTCCCTCATGTCAGCACGTTGTAGGTGTCGCCACCGGCGCCAACCTTGTCTGAATGCTCTGAAAAGCTAATCAGTTGCATATCACAGCATCATCTTCGTGTCCGTTAAATTTCGCGTCTATAGAACGTCATATTCGTGGTGTAGCAATTTTAATGGCCAGTAGTGTAATATGTGTAGCCACTGTAGTTCCATCTCTAACTGACTGGCCATATTGGCTCCACAGGGAAATCAGAAACGGGCGATAGCCATTTTTTGTAAATAACAACAACATAGACGTTTGGTGACGAATTTTTTTTTTTTCATTTGTTCACTTTGCACAAATACAGTTTATTTCTTGAGGCATAATATAATTTTGAGGTACTATGTAGTTTTTGAGGTAAAATATAGTAATCTTGAGGTACAGATTGACTCTGCTACTCCAATGCAGAAATAATTTTAACATATACGCTACAACAGCAACACTGGTCGGAAATTTTTTTATAAATCTACGCTAAAACTAATGTCGAGATACTTTCTTTAGTACATCTAAATTCCACAGCCTCAGCCACATAGCTTTTACAATAATTCTAGTTGCCTGTTCACGCTTAGAATTTAATTGCAACAGCTCCAGTAGCAAAGGTTTTTACAATAACAATTCTGACGGACTGTGAGCTATACACAGCGTGTTACAAAAAGGTATGGCCACACTTTCAGGAAACATTCCTCACACACAAAGAAAGAAAATATGTTATGTGGACATGTGTCTGGAAACGCTTACTTTCAATGTTAGAGCTTATTTTATTACTTCTCTTCAAATCACATTAATCATGGAATGTAAACACACAGTAACAGAACGTACCAGTGTGACTTCAAACACTTTGTTACAGGAAATGTTCAAAATATCCTCCGTTAGTGAGGATACATGCATCCACCCTCCGTCGCATGGAATCCCTGATGCGCTGATGCAGCCCTGGAGAATGGCGTATTGTATCACAGCCGTCCACAATAGCAGCAAGAAGAGTCTCTACATTTGGTACCGGGGTTGCGTAAACAAGAGCTTTGAAATGCCCCCATAAGTGAAAGTCAAGAAGGTTGAGGTCAGGAGAGCGTGGAGACCATGGAATTGGTCCGCCCCTACCAATCCATCGGTCACCGAATCTGTTGTTGAGAAGCGCACGAACACTTCGATTGAAATGTGCAGGAGCGCCATCGTGCATGGACCACATGTTTTGTCGTACTTGTAAAGGCACATGTTGTAGCAGCACAGGTAGAGTATCCCGTATGAAATCATAATAACGTGCTCCATTGAGCGTAGGTGGACGACACTAAAATGAGCTCTAACATGGAAATTAAGCGTTTCCGGACACATGTCCACATAACATCTTTTCTTTATTTGTGTGTGAGGAATGTTTCCTGAAAGTTTGGCCGTACCTTTTGTAACACCCTGTAGAGAAATACAGACTTAAAAACTATTCTCACTTGGATGGCTAGTGGCAGGTGAAAAGCTTAAAAGCTATTATATTTACAGGATGCACATGGTGCCTATATATATTTTATTATTATTATTATTATTATTCACGTTTGGGCCCTACTGGACCACGCGAAGTACAATCACGGGGCATTGAGTTATTTTCTTTTAGACTTTCTCTCTGCCCAAATTGTTTTCATTCTCTCGGAATGAGCTCTTTTCCTTTCATCAGACCATGTGGTTCCAGTTTTCTTTGGTTTTTCAGCTTGACCAACTACCCAGTCATGAATTTTTTGCCTAAATAATTTTCTGTCTTGAATTTCATCTTGTTTTATATCTGCCTCTTTCATGTCCTCTTTTATAGCAGCAATCCATTTTATTGTCTCAAATTTAGCTTTACTTCGATTTTCGTAGAATTCCACTACTTGTTTAGTTAGTCTGGTAGCATCCATTCTTTTAATATGCCCATAAAATTTTAATCTGCGTTTTTTCATATCCGAATATATGCTGGTGTATTGTTGAATTTCACTATTTGCTCTTAGCCTGTATGTTCCTTCTTCAGTATATTTTGGACCTAGAATTTTTCTGATTACTTTTCTTTCTCTTTTTTGGATTTCTTGAATGTCCTTTTTTCTGTTTAAAATTAGCGTTTCAGCCCCATAAAGGCACTCTGGTTTTATGACCGTGTTGTAATGTCTCAATTTAGAGTACCTCGAGAGACATTTTTTGTTGTAGATGTCTTTTGTAAGTCTAAAAGCTGTCTCCATCTTTTGACAACGAATTTCATTTCCAATTTTTTCTAGACCAGTCTCTGAGATTGTTTCACCTAAATATTTGAATTGCGAAACTCTTTTGATTTTTCCATACTTAGTTTCCAAAAGTTTGGGTGCCAGTTTCTTGCTAGTCATATACTGTGTTTTTTCAAATGAGATTTGGAGACCTACTCTTTCTGCTGTTTCTTTAAGAATTTCTATTTGTTTCTGAGCAATTTGGATGTCCTGCGTTAGAATAACCAAGTCGTCTGCAAAGGCCAAACAGTCTATTCGAATATTTGTTCGTCCTAATTTCACTGGTTGGTCAATTTTGAACTCCAATTTTCGTTCGCGCCACTCTTGTATTACTTTTTCTAGAACGCAGTTAAATAGCAACGGAGAGAGTCCATCACCTTGCCTCACGCCTGTTTTTATTTCAAATGGTTCTGAAATTTCTCCTCTGAACTTTACTTTTGATTTTGTACCAGTTAGCGTGTCTCTGATAATTGCCGTGGTTTTAGGATCCAGGCCTTGTTCTTTCACAATTTGGAAAAGAGATTCACGATCCACTGAGTCATAAGCCTTTCTAAAATCTACAAAGGTACAAACTAGTTTTTTATTGTAAATTTTTTGATGTCTGAGAATTAGTTTGAGGACTAAAATCTGTTCTGGGCAAGATCTATTTGGCCTAAAACCTGCTTGATATTCGCCAATTTTCCATTCAAGTTGTTGTTGTGCTCGGTTCAGAAGACATTGAGAGAGGATTTTGTATGTGACTGGAAGAAGAGAAATTCCTCTGTAATTATTAACATCAGTTTTGTCTCCCTTCTCATGAAGTGGGTGAATCAAGGCGGTTTTCCATTCATCAGGAATTTTTTCAGTTTGCCAAACGTTTTGCATGATTGAAGTAATTTCTTTAACGGTTTTTGGACCAGCTGCCTTTAAAAGTTCTGCAACAATTCCATCTTCACCAGATGCTTTGTTGTTTTTCAACCTATGAATTTCTTTAATGATTTCCTCTTCATTTGGTGCAAATGAAACTGGATTGCATTGTTGGGGAATTTTTGGTGGAAATCTTTCTGAGGGCTCAGGGCAATTTAGAAGATTCTTAAAATATTTAGAAAGTTCTTTGCAATTTTCTTGGTTGTTAAGAGCCAACTGTCCATTTTCCTTCTTGAAGCAAAGATTCTGGGGTTGGTACCCCTTTATTTTGGTTTTAAAAGTTTTATAAAAATTTCTGGTATTGTATTTCTGAAAAACTTCCTCAATTTCTAAGAGTTGACTATTCTCATATTGTCTTTTTGTTTGTCTAATTAGTTTTGAAGTGTCTTTTCTAGTTGTCAGGAATGTATCATATGTGTCTTCTGTCTTGTTGCTATTCCATGCTTTAAATGTCTCTTGTCTGGCTTTGATTGCATGATCACAGTTTTCATTCCACCAAGCATGTTTCTTGTGTTTTCGTAAGGGAATTTGATCTTGAGCTGTTATGATAATCTTGTGTTTGAGTTGTTCCCAATTTTGTGCACTTGTTTTGTCAAATTCGTCTGCTAATAATGATGGTTGGATTTTACTGGTGTCAAATTTGGGGATTAATGGTGTCCTTTTGTTGAAATTTTGGGGTTTTAGCTTTAGTTTCACACGGGTTAAGTCATGGTCTGAGTCAATATTGGCGCCTTTACGAACTTAAACATGGCTACACCTATGTTGCATATGAATAAATAAATACATTTTTTCTGTTTACGCTTTTTAATATTTTTATGCTATTTAAAAAAAATTCCTTTTTTTCACACACATAGTATGCATTTATATATTTTTTTTTCCTTTTCTTCTTTACTCCTTTTTTTCGACACATGAAATCTATGTATGTATAAACATGTGTAAATAGTACACAAAAATATTTACATAATACATATACACACAAAAACACATACACATACACACACACACACACAAAATTACTTACACTATGATAAAATGGTCATACTACTACTCTGCAGACTCTCTCTCTCTCTCTCTCTCTCCCTCTCTCTCATTCCCTCGCTCTCACTCAATGAGGGTCACCCACCACTTCTCTCGTTACAAGTGGGTAGTGTGAGTATGGGAGAGCTTCAGTCCCGTCATCACAGATGACCCTTTTATCGTCATGAGGCGACAGACCGATTTTAGCCTGCAGCACAGTGTACACCTCGTGTCCTCTCGACTAAATACTGGTCTGCCGCACCATGTGCTGCAGCTGCGATGGAGCACCGCGATCACCACTGCACAGACACCACAAATAGTCTTCGATAGTGAGGGCTCTCGAAGCCAATACGACGCACACCCTTAGCCCGCCTCTGGGTGGTACTTTCCAATGAGCATAGATCTACAAACTCCACAATCTGCAATCCATAGTACTCGTCCTTCATAAGACCGATAACCTTCTTGCTCTGTGGAATAATACCATAAGGACTATCGGCCCCATTACTTCATATGAATCGCAGTTCTTCACCCAATAGATGAAGCTGTCTGTATCCATATAACGTAATTTAGTATCTGCAAAATGAGTTTTCGTAAACTCATCATGAAAGCGGTACATGTGGATTTTGGATAGGTCTTTTACGCCCCTCCTCACATAAACAGATTTTGTAAACTCTACTGCGGTCTTCGCCATCTCCACAGCAACAAATTTCTTATTGAATATGTGACCCGTATAAAATTTTGTCTCGGAATGCATTTTCTTACACTATAACGCCCATCTCATTCGGTTATAATCAAATGTATCGTCGTTCCCTCAAGTTCTCCATTGTGTTGCCGAAAACTGAATTATTCATTAATTTGCAAAAATTTTTCTCAAATTCACATGTTTAAGAAGCTCTCTGTTTCGTATTCAAATCAATATACTCCTGCTTGAAGGAGATAGCCCGGGTGATTGTAACTGGCTCCAGACCAAAGGTCAGACACTGCTGGAGATTACGATAATGAAAGATCTATCTCTGCTTATCCCCCAGCGTTGTTATCAGTTTTGGCATGGAGCCTCCCCCTGGAACTAGTTGCTATGGACACAGGGGCAAATCGGCGTGCGCATCATGCAAACCAATAGTGTATGTGAGTTCTGCCTCCACCGCATACCCTGCATCAGAATCAGCTGCCATACTGCCCATGATTTTTTCACCTAATCCCTTGAATTCGTCTTCGGGCATCCATCAAAACTCACCAGTCAGCAGTGATTGCTGCATGGCGTGTCCATATAAGTTATTTACGTCCAGGTGCATTAAATAACTCGAATCAAGGGATGCCTTGAACCTGTCACCCATCTGCAGGTTATTTGCCTTCGCATGCCTGTGGACACATTGGCAAAGTACCCCACAGGTCCCTCATTCAAAGAAAAGCAGCACGTGAGCATTGGTCAATAATCCAATGCTGCATTTCATTTTCTTGATCATTGTGTCCGAAAACAACCCAGGCACCGTGTAATAAATGGTGGGATCCAGAGAATATTTGGCCATTCATAGACTCCGGAATTTCTCGAAAACGTCCGCAAGCAAGTGCATATCTGCGTCCATGTAAAGCTGTGCATACTCTTCTAAAGTGGAGTTGTTGAATTCTCGCCAGACGTTCATAGCACGCTCATACTCTGCATCCGTTATGGCATTGCCTGTAATGTTGCTGGAGAATGCAGTTATGTCAGGTAGCCTGGTTTCTTTGAGTTTCGCCATACAATCCACACACTCATGTGGGAAAAACCCTTTCCTAGTCACAAGGTGAAACTTTTCCTCGTCGGGAAATGCAGCTCGAGTGATATGCATATCCTCCTGAGATAGAGTTTCAACGAGTTTCTGGAGTGGTGAGTGCATAAAACGAAGCGGAGCGTAATTCTAGGCATCATTCGTTTGGAGAACGAAATGTATTTCTCGACGCTTTCAGGTAGGACACTCATCTGATCTTTCTCCAAACCGAAATCAGCCATGTGCTCAACTAGAAAATGGGCGCCATATCCGCTTAAATTGTGGAAGAAAACGAATGTGTCTTGGTAGCTGGTACTTCAAATTGCACACATTGTGGGCTGCACCACGGAACATTCTCGTAAGATGACAGTGATCCCTAAGAGAAGTCTCCAATTTTGTGGCTAATGGTAGACCACAGATATGACAATCAACTGCGTTATTGTAGAAATGTTCATTCTCCTTCTATTTGGTCATGGGAATGTTGTTGCTGTACGCCTTATCAACCTCCCATGAAAGTTTTTCAAGCTGAATGTGCAGCCAAACCGCAGAATTATCACTGATATAAAATTTTTATTGGTTAAGATTGGAGTCATATGACGATACAATTTGCTACGCTGCTGAAAGTGGTACGTGTTTTTCTGTAAAGGTGGTGTCTGAGGCTGTAGGTTCACCTTCACAGCGAGTCACAGGATCAAGGAGGCATTCAAAGTCGGAGTACATTATAAAGGGGCATCACTCTTTACGGTGAGCATTCTTCAACTTCATGAATTTCCTTTCCTCAGTAGGCATAATAACATGTACCGGATTCTTGGAAGTGCAGTCTTCTAGATGCGCCGCTAATAAGTTGTCTGAGGAGAAATAATTCAGGCATCTTAAGCAAATATGCCGCTTTTGTCCATGTTTATTCATCTGGGCAGAAAGTAGTGGGGACATGTGTTTGATTCAAGCATAGTGATAATCATCAACTTCAGACAAGAGCAGCTTGTTTAGATGCAACTCACGCTCACTGGCAAAGTCTGAGAAATGGAGCCGACGACAAGATGCTTTTCTTGCTTGCTTTTCTTCTCCAGGTCATATACATGATCCGATATTCTGGTATTCTGCGCCTCAGTTTAGGTAGGTCCTGTATCTTGACAGGGAACTCGATACAATCAAAGTTATAACACCTACGAATAATATCACCTACATGCTGTGTGTTGGAACGCTCAGGATCATAGATTCCTTCGCAAGACAGGACTGACCATGCAAAACAAGCCAGATCCTTTCTATTTTTGACATTAATAAATGACTGCTATTAGCTAAACACTATGTGATCAGAAGTATCTGGACACCTGGCTGAAAATTATTTAAAAGTTCGTGGCGCCCTCCATCGGTAATGCTGGCCCACCCTCAGCTTTGATGACAGCTTCCGCTCTCGCAGGCATACGTTCAATCAGGTGCTGGAAGGTTCCATGTGGAATGGCAGCCCATTCTTCACGGACTGTTGCACTGAGGACAGGTGTCAATGTCGGTCGGGTGGCCCGGCACGAAGTCGGCGTTCCAAAACATCCAAAAGATGTTCTATAGGATTCACGTCAAGGCTCTGTGCAGGCTAGTCGTTTACAGGTATTTTACTGTCGTGTTACCAGTCCGCCACAGGCGGTGCATTATGAACAGTTGCTCGATCATGTTGAAACATGCAGTCGCCATCCTCGAATTGCTCTTCAATAGTGGGAAGCAAGAAGGCGCTTAAAACATCAATGTAGGACTGTGCTCCGCGACATGCAAAACAACAACGGATGCAAGGCCCCTCCATGAAAACCACTACCACACCATAACACCACCGCCTCCGAATTTTACTGTTGGCACTACACACGATGGCAGAAGATGTTCACCGGTCATTCATCATACACGCACCCTGTCATCGGATCGCTACGATGTGTACCGTGATTCCTCACTCCACCAACGGTTTTCCACTGTTCAGTCGTTCAATGTTTACGCTCCTTACTCCAAACAAGGCGTCATTTGGCATTTACTGGCGTAATGTGTGGCTTATGACCAGCCACTTGACCGTGAAATCCAAGTTCTCTCACCTCCCGCCCAACTGTCATAGTACTTGCAATGGATCCTGATGCAGTCTGGAATTCCTGTGTGATGTTCTGAAAATAATTGTCTGCCTATTACACATTACAACCCACTTTAACAGTCGGCGGTCTCTATCAGTCAACAGATAAGGTCAGTCTGTAGGCTTTTGTGCTGTACGTGTACCTTCATGTTTTCACTTCACTAACACATAGGAAACAGTGGACCTAAGTATGTGTTGGAGTCAGGAAATCTCATACACAGACGTATGACACAAGTTAGACCCAGTCCCGTGACAACTTTCCAAGTCCGTGAGTTATACGGAGCCCCCCATTTTGCTCTCTCACGATTTCTAATGACTACTGAGGTCTCAGATAAGGAGTACCTGGCAGTAGATGGCATCACAATGCACCTAATATGAAAGACGTACGTTTTTGGGGGTGTCTGGATGCTTCTGATCACACAGTGTATCTTCAAGGAGCTTGACATAGCTTGACCTTGAACGTTCATTTACCGGATTATGTGTATGGATGTCCAGGTGTAGTGACCCTCTGATTTCCATCTCGGAAAATTGGCCCAGTATAGCACTCAAGGTGGAGTTACGAAAGCATTCGGCGATTGATGTGCTACACGTTACCCCGCCACATTCCCCCCGAAGGTAATGAGGAGTTGTCCCTTCAACACCAAAATAAACTTGCGGGGGGGGGGGGGGCATAGTTCGAATCATAGCACCACACTGCATTTAATAGCATGATCCTGCAGATCATTGACTACCTTGAGGAGCTTCGTTTCAGTGACAGGAAAGCATGCCCTTAGAAAACCGATAGGGTTGTGTCACCCTCCTGATGGGTTTCTCGATCCTCGTGAACGAGATTCGCTTCTCAAAAGCATCTGCAATCACCGAGTATTATAACTGCGGTATGGTATTACTGACCCAATGTCCTTCACTAGAAAGATGGAAGAGAAAACTGCCACTAGCCCCAGGATCTTCTCTATTACTACTAACGCTATTCTGCTTCCACCCCATTGACGATGTTGTTGGGGAGGGATAAATCGGTATGCACTGAGGCACACATACCTCACGTTTACGCCGAATTTGGCATGGCTGATACAATGATGATGATGACGGAGGAGGATACTGCGGTGCTGCCAGGTCAGACCGATAGGAACAGCTGGGCTGCAGTGATGGTTCCCGATGCTGTTGTTGGTGCTGCTACAGACCCAACCTGTTATCTTGAGGGGTGATGGTTCGTTGCTCGGCCCACGGACGCAAGGGCGGCGGTGCCAGGGGCGACGGTGGCGGCTTTCCACGTAGCGACTAGCAGAGAATTTATAGATGACGCGTGCCTTACTGGGCGCCGCTTTGGCGTGGAAGAAGGTTTAGATACCACCGGTATGCGCACCACACTGTGTTCCGGCTGTGGAGACGCGACTGCTGTACAAGAAGAGATGAAATAGATAATAGTTAAGTACATTGCTTATCACTGCTGGCACGGTGAAAGAAAGAATTCTGACAGTCACGAGGTTATAAGCAAATTGAGTAATTACCTTGTCCAGTCTGTCTCCAAGGCATTAACACTTCATGGGGCAACTCTATCACACTCTCAAAGAAGTCTTCATCTAACAGGGCCAGATCAGAACGCCTATATTCCTCTATTTCAGTAGCCCTTTGTCTGACCCATTCAGGTATGTCATCATACTCGTCAGAATCGACATCAGACAATTGCCCTGTCTCACCTACAACAACAGTAAACAAGACACATAAACCGAAAAAGAAGTATGAAATAATAAAATTTTGAATCGCTACAATGAAAATAATACCCACATAGCAATTCTATCTGTGAACCCACCACAGGGGGCTGGATTCCGAGAGTCTACCATGGTCTAGCCCCCCCTTGTCCCTCCTCACACTCCCAGATAAAATCCTGGAATTGACTATAACAACGAGACGTAATTAATAAGGTGAATTTAACATACATACGAAAATTTACACTCAGAATACTTCATAATTATGTCTCCCAAACTCTACGCCTCTTGTGGCCACATCTGAAGCATTGCTGCAGTTGCCTCTCTTCATCTTGGGGAGACAAAACAGCAAGTATACACAGAGATGACATAACACACAAAAATGCAGCAGCAGCCGACTGAGGACAATGGAGGTTGTTTGTGGGCTTAAATGTATAACGAGGCGACCAATGAGAGAGCTTCATTTGACTGTATAGCGAATGAGAAGCTTCTATGAAACGTCACTATTTCTGGAAGGGATTGATGCGACCATCGTCTCTCTCTTTCCATATAAAATAATGCTTTAATGATTAACAGTTTTTTCACAAGCGTGCACATACATGATGAAGCCTTTCAGTGGAGAGAAGTTTATCTTTTCTGAAATGTATGTTGAAAGCAGCTCCAACGAAAGCGATGGTTAACTATTTCCGTGGCACTTTCCTCATTCCGAGAAGGGACTGATAAGTAATGGACGGGCTGTCGTGTAAGGATCGCGAGGAAGATTGCAATCGGCGTTATTCTGGGCTATTTTCGAAAACAGGTCGCGTTAGCACAAGAATTTCCATCCAAACAAGCTGAGACATCACGAAAGCTCGTAAAAAAGTGAGCGCTAACTATTTCTGCAGCACTTTACTATTTCTGTGAGGTAGACTTGGCCCGTATTTACATAGACATGTGACATCAGTATAACACTGAGAACCTTTTACCTACACCTGTGCGAGTGAGCCGCTATTCAAACATCTCGCACTTGGCAATTAGGTCTGTGCTGGATCGGCAGATGTGTGTGGTGGCTGAGTAAAGACATCCACAGCCAGACGTATCTTGCATGTCCCGTTAGGATCGCTGGGAAAAATGCACCCTGTGCTATTCTGGGAAGTAAAATATGGCGCTTCAGTCTTCGATCGCTATTCCTTATTTTCAATTACCGGTTTCGGACTAGCTGCCCATCTTCAGATCTGTTAGACAAAGTTAAAAATGTAATTAATGAGAGAGATATAGTTAGTGATACAAATATCTTAGATTACAAAAAGAAATTTTGGAACGTACTAAATGGCAACGTACCATATATTGTAGTTACAGAGTAACTTGTCCGTACAGAACACACGGTTCACTGTCATAAGTAAAGTAAATTTCAATCTGTTAAAACATTATATCGCAGTTTTTAAGAGTAACCTGATTGGTAACAGTAAAAAGTGCCCTCTACCTATAACAATTGTGCATCTCTTATTATTTCACCATATATATTAATGGCGAGTATTCTTTTTAATAAAACAATTTTTAAGGTAATAACATATGAATAATCTTTTTTGAGTGGACCATGAAACGAAAAATTTACATTAATTTGAAATTTCTTTATAAAGAAACATAAAATATAATTAAAATGTAGATATTCTTCCGAAAATGTGCGTTTCCTCTTCTTTGTTTTGATTGGTGGTGGAGTGGATTTCCCTACGTCAGAACGTATACAACGCCACGCCGAGTCCTCTTCCGCCGCGCCCAATTCACCTCGCCGCCAGTACGCTGAGGGCCGTTCCGCTGCAGCTGTTTCTTACTGGGGCATGCTGTTGCATTCAGGAGTAAACCTAAAACAGGTCTTTAAAAATCTCATAATAATTCCTGTGCATAAAATCACTTTGCTCATTAAATTGTAGGCCTGGGGTTTTTCTTTGATGTGCGTATATTTCAATGTCTTCGAGCAAGTTGAGATGGAGACTTTTTGGAGCTTTATGTAGCACCTCCATTTGTTCATTTATATTACCCACTTCATGTCTACTCTCTTTTACATATGTTCCAAATGCTGTTCGATTGCTATGACTGCAATGTTCCCTGCATCGAATTTCAAAATTCCGCCCTGTTTGTCCTATATAACAACTGTCACATTCAGCACATTTAATCTTATATACACCGGAATTATTGTATTTCATTTGTTTTGTGGTTGCTGGTTTATGTCTTAGCCTATGTGCCATTTGCCCTTCGTTCTCAAATGCCACTGCGATATTTTTGGAAGGCATTGAGCAATTCTTTCCGACACACGCCCTTTGTATGTCAGGGTGACAAACTTCTTCTTAACTTTAATTTTCCTAGAATCGCTACTGATGCCCGCGGATTTGTTTTTGATCTTGTTAAACACACGTGTAACATCTTGTGTCCTGTATCCGTTAGCTGCTGCTACTTGCTTAATAATAACCTAGTTCTTTCTGGAACTCATCTTCCTTTAGTGGCAATTGAGGGCTCTGTTGCACATTGCATGAAAGTACGCTCTTTTATGCTGTGCCGGGTGGTGCGACGTCGCTACTATGACGTTGTCGGAGCTACTGTCTTTTCTATAGACACCGAAAAGGTGCCTTCCCTCCTCCTTTCTGACTGTCAAATCTAAATAGTTAATCGCCCCATTGTTTTCCATTTCTAGTGTGAATTGAGTTTTTGGATGCTGCTCGTTTAAAACTTTAGTCATTTCCTCTACGTCTTCTTTTTTCCTTTGAATAATAAAATAGTGTCGTCAACATACCGTCTGTAATAAATTAACTTCTCCATAACTTCTGGAAAGGAGCTAATAACTTTGTTCTCAAAGTCATTCATAAAAATTTCAGCTAAAATGTCTGATAGACTGTTTTCCATAGCTAAACCTTCATCTTGAATAAAAACTTTATCGTTAAAGATAAAATTATTAAAACTCGATGTGAACTCTAGCATATCTACGAGTTCGACGATTTCATCCATGCTCATTGACTTATTTTTTATCAGGTTTTTCCTTATAATTTGCAAAGTTTCAGGTATTGGTATATTAGTGTAGAGGTTCACGACGTCCAACGTGGCCAGGACTGCATCCTCTGGGATTGCAATGTCCTTCACTTCGTTCGCGGAACATACACTATTTTTTACATTGTAAACTTGCTCGTATTTATACGCAGATTTTAACTTACGGTACAAAGCCCTATTCAAGAGCCCATTAACGGCTTACTTCCCATTGCAAATAACACGCATTGGTTTGTTCTCCTTGTGCAATTTTATTGCGCTCTTGCTTCTGGTGTTCTTGGATTCATCTTTACTAATCTAGCTTCTTCATTTGGAGTGAATAAAAATTGTATTGCTTCTATTCTTGCCTTTTAATCTGTCTGAAACTTCTTTGTTAAATCTTTTTTGACTTCTTTAATTCCATTTTCCTGCAAAAACCGCATTGTCTTATCTATATATTCCATTTCGTAAATGACAACTGAGGTACTGCCCTTATCTGACTTAATCACGATTGCGTTGTTAGAATCCATTTTTAAGTTAATTTCTTTCAGTAACCTCATCTCACTACATTTACCGTAGTGTAAAGTTTTCTGGCATTAAATTGCCTCTTTGGCTTTGATGGCGATACATGTCTCCTGGAATTTAGTTAACTTAGCCTCCCTACATGCTACCTTAACTTCTGCGATCATTCTCTTGATGTCCCGATCTTGCAAGTTCGTTCGCGGATTATGCTTAAGCCCCTTATCCAAAAGCTTCTGCTCTCCATTAGAAAAGACAATATCTGTTAGGTTAACGGTTCTGTCATAAAACTTATGTACATATTGTATTTTATCTATTTCCCTCTCTGCCTTGGCTATTGCTCTACACACATTAGTAATTTTCTTATTGTGTTTTTTTATGATTTCGTCCCTATGCACCTGGATTCTGGCTTCAATCTCATATTCGATTTGTCTAAAATGCAGTGGCGACAATAGGTTACCTAACTTCAAATGTAAATCGTACGTAAGCTTATTGAGTTTGTCTTTCTCGATGTACCCTGATTTGATCTCCTGTCTTATCCATGACTGTTCTGTTCTCTTCTTAACTTTTGTGGCTGAGATACTGCTGTTATTTATCTTTACCATTGCGTACTTCGGTACAACACCTAATTGCAAACAGTTCTTATTGAAATGTATTTTTAAATTAGCTTTACTATATTAAGCTTAGCTTTAAAAAATGTTTTCACATCTCCCACAGCCTGACTAGGCACAAGTTTATCAAAACTAGACATGTCTATGGAAAAATCATAGTAGCGACGTCGCACCACCCGGAACAGCATAAAAGAGCGTACTTTCATGCAATGTGCAACAGAGCCCTCAGATTGCCACTAAAGAAAGATGAGTTCCAGAAAGAACTAGGTTATTATTAAGCAAGTAGCAGCAGCTAACGGATACAGGACACAAGATGTTACACGTGTGTTTAACAAGATCAAAAACAAATCCGCGGGCATCAGTAGCGATTCTAGGAAAATTAAAGTTAAGAAGAAGTTTGTCACCCTGACATACAAAGGGCGTGTGTCGGAAAGAATTGCTCAATGACTTCCAAAAATATCGCAGTGGCATTTCAGAACGAAGGGCAAACAGGGCGGAATTTTGAAATTCGATACAGGGAACATTGCAGTCATAGCAATCGAACAGCATTTGGAACACATGTAAAAGAGAGTAGACATGAAGTGGGTAATATAAATGAACAAATGGAGGTGCTACATAAAGCTCCAAAAAGACTCTATCTCAACTTGCTCGAAGACATTGAAATATACGCACATCAAAGAAAAACCCCAGGCCTACTGTTTAATGAGCAAAGTGATTTTATGCACAGGAATTATTATGAGATTTTTAAAGACCTGTTTTAGGCTTACTCCTGAATGCAACAGCATGCCCCAGTAAGAAGCGGCTACAGCGGAAGGGCCCTCAGCGTACAGGCGGCGAGGTGAATTGGGCGCGGCGGAAGAGGACTCGGCGTGGCGTTGTATACGTTCTGATGTAGAGAAATCCACTCCACCACCAATCAAAACAAGGAAGAGGAAACGCACATTTTCGGAAGAATATCTACATTTTAATGATATTTTATGTTTATTTATAAAGAAATTTCAAATTAATGTAAATTTTTCGTTTCATAGTCCACTCAAAAAAGATTATTCACATGTTATTACCTTAAAAATTGTTTTAATAAAAAGACTACTCGCCATTAATATATACGGTGAAATAATAAGAGATGCACAATTGTTATAGGTAGAGCGCACTTCTTACTGTTACCAATCAGGTTACTCTTAAAAACTGCTATATAATGTTTTAACAGATTGAAATTTACTTTACTTATGACAGTGAACTGTGTGTTCTGTAAGAACAAGTTACTCTGTAACTACAACATATGGTATGTTGGCATTTAATACGTACCAAAATTTCTTTTTGTAATCTAAGATATTTCTATCACTAACTGTATCTCTCTTATTAATTAAATTTTTAACTTTGTCTAACAGATCTGAAGATGGACAGCTAGTCCGAAACCGCTAATTGAAAATAAAGAATAGCGATCGAAGACTTAAACGCCATATTTTATTTAATGAACGATCGCGGAATTCCGTTTGAGACAATCATGTCTAATTTTGTTATTCTGGGAAGTATTGCAACACATTTCTATAGCGAGTTCAGAAGGGACACTTCGCTCTTATTTCCACAGACCTGTGACATCAGTATAACATTGAGTACCCTTTAGCTGCGTCTGTGAGAGTAAGCCGCTATGCAAACATCTCTCTCGGCGCAGGACTTGCTTGTACGCCTCAGCCACGGTGGTTAGGTGAACATGTGAATCTCCAGAGGATAACCTGGCTCTTATTTACATATACATGTGACATCAGTATTACACTCGAAGAATTCTAGCTGTATACCCGAAAATAAACGCGACTTTCACCTACTCTCTGTAGGCAGCAGCGGCCTGAGAGCAATGGATCACGCTTCTGCATTCCTCTCTCTGGCGGTGGCTTGTGTATGGAGTCGGCAGCGTTGGCGCCTGCTCATGTTGGAACCTTTATAGGTAAGAGTTCGCTGATACGTCGCTATTGATGATAGTTCGAAAGCGTTTTTCACTTGCACTGAGTGCTCGTGTACTACATTAATTTCAGCTGTTTAATAGTTGTAAGCGTGTTTGCAGAGCCTTTTCAATTTATTATTTTGACAATTTACGAGTTGTTTGCGTGTGTGTACATCACTGTACCACTGATTTACGAATAGTTTGCAGGTCTGTAGGCTGTGTTGTGACTCAAAGCATGGCAGAGAATAAACTACTTGAAATCCATCTCTAAATAAACTGTTCCAAATTAAATAAAGTACACTCCTTCCTCTCTCCAGCAACCCAGCACAGACTGAGTCCTTTTACCACTGTTTTCCCCCAGACTGCCATGGAATGACGGAGCACTCTGGTCGCAGTACTGTGTACTGCCTATGACAACTCAAATTGTTTAAATAAACACTGAAAATAAATAGAGTACATTCCTTCCACTCTCAGCAACTGGACACAGGCTGGGTCCTTTTCTCGCCTATTCTACGATAGGGATGGCGGTCGGAAGACTTAGATTAATGGAGGTAGCCCAAGTAACATTTTATCACCAAAATTTGAATTTCCTTCAATGACACCATTGCCATATCTATCGCCACCATTTTGGATCCCCCATCTTGAATAAATTTGGCAATAACGCAGAGTGGGGCTGCATTGTCTTTGTCTCCCTAGTCTCATGGTCTTACTAGTTTACTCCTGGGCCCGACTGCCACTATATTAGTTGAGCACAATAGTATTGCATTTGGGAGCAGTTTGGACAGGCGATCGTTAGTCAGTACACAATTGTGACTACTGAGGCAAGGAACGACACTACAGCTACAGTTATGCAATGAAAATCGCACTACATTTGGTGTTAAGAGTTATGAAGCGGATGATCCATCACACAATGGATCGACGCCAAGGCCTTCATCTGCTGTATACATTTCACTCGAGTCTGTTCCATTTTCATCTGTCGTGTCAGTTTCCCATTGTCGCTGTTATGTGCTAAAAATTCATCATCACTCTTCAGATAAACGTTTGTTATTGTATTCTTTATTGCCTCTTTCATTAAGATATCTTTGCTCCAATATTCATTTTCAGTTGCTTTCAGAAGTTACTGATACTTACTAGTCATGTTCAGAGTAGTACTGCAATGTCGGCATAAAATAACCTCCAAATGATGTCGAAGGCAACACTTTCTAGTCAGCACTATATAACACAGGTGACATATTGATCCACTGCCCAATCTCGATGGTCCAGTTCTTACTGCAGTCGTAATTGATGTTGTCGTTAGGCCAATATGGGAACACATAGACGATGTCTACTGCAGATGCCAGTGTTTAATAATGTGCACTGAACACTTATGCCTGAGCTAGTATTGTATTCTGTATCGTATTTCCCACGGATTGCTACCTACCCCACTTTACAGAGTGGGCTAGCCTCCCACGTTGGGTTGAACCGTCGACTGTACCACCTAGTCACCTACGCATGGCCTCGTCACCTTTTAAGAAGATCCACCCAGCCACAAAAATTTACAGATACTCAATTGCAGGCTCCAGGCCACAATAAACTGTCTTAATGTCTGTGGATATCCCCATTTGCGGCCCATGCCTAAAACGGTGACCTACTTGTTTCATCTTCACTCATATATTAGGTCAGTGCGTTTTTGCTTCGCATGTTAGTATTCCAGTTGCTAAAGGTCTATTCGTCGATTGTTATTTTCTCATTTGTGATTCATTATTGGTATTGACTGCTGTTGCCAAGTTGAGAAATCGGAATATCCGACATACTTTTCCGGTTCAGTGCAATACAGGGGTGACAGAATTGGAGGTGCTGTGTAAGGGGATAATGTCGCTGGACAGAGGACGGCAACGAAAGGGTGTTCTCATTTTAAGGAGAAATATTTTGACATTATTGTCCCTCGATGTTCAGGAAAATCTTTAGGTTTTCAAGAAGATGGTTTAATTGCCTTAATCAACAACGATATTTATTTTATTAATTTATTTATTGTTCCGTGGGACCACATTAAGGAGAACTCTTCATGGTCATGGAACGAGTCAACACATGAAATTATAACACGATTGTAGAAACAGATAAAATGAAATATAAGAAACATATTCAGGTGACACGTCATTAGTTTAAATAAAGAAAATCAAGAATGTAACACTGGAATTTGCTTAATTTTTTAGCTCTTCCAGAAGCTCCTCGACAGAATAGAAGGAGTGAGCCATGAGGAAACTCTTCAGTTTAGACTTTAAAGCGTTTGGGCTACTGCTAAGATTTTTTGAGTTCTTGTGGTAGCTTATTGAAAATGGATGTAGCAGAATACTGCACTCCTTTCTGCACAAGAGTCAAGGAAGTGCATTCCACATGCAGATTTGATTTCTGCCTAGTATTAACTGAGTGAAAGCTGCTAACTCTTGGGAATAAGCTAATATATAACGAAATTAAAGAAAATATATACTGTGAGGGCAATGTCAGAATTCCCAGACTATTGAATAGGGGTCGACAAGAGGTTCTAGAACTTACACCACACATAGCTCGAACAGCCCGTTTTTGAGCCAAAAATACCCTTTTTGAATCAGAAGAATTACCCCAAAAAATAATACCATATGACATAAGCGTATGAAAATATGCGAAGTAGACTACTTTTCGTGTTGAAATGTCACTTATTTCAGATACTGTTCTAATGGTAAATAAAGCGGCATTTAGTTTCTGAACAAGATCCTGAACATGGGCTTTCCACAACAGCTTACTATCTATCCGTACGCCTAGGAACTTGAACTGTTCCGTCTCGCTTATAACATGCCCATTCTGTCTGATTAAAATATCAGTTCTCGTTGAATTTTGAGTTAGAAACTGTAAAAACTGAGTCTTACTGTGATTTAGCATCAAATTATTTTCCACAAGCAACGAACTTATTTGATGAACTACACTATCTGATAATGTTTCAATATTACACACAAGATCCTTCACTACCAAGCTGGTGTCATCGGCAAACAGAAATATTTTTGAATCACCTGTAATACTAGAAGGCATATCATTTATATAAATAAGAAACAGCAGTGGCCCCAGCACCGATCCTTGGGGAACGCCCCAATTAACAGTGCCCCATTGGGACTGAACATCATTACCACTCTCAATATTGCGGAGAATTACCTTCTGCTTTCTGTTCTTAAGGTAAGAGGCGAACCAATTGTAAGCTACTCCCCTTACTCCATAATGTTCCAACTTCTGCAGTAATATTTTGTGGTCAACACAGTCAAAAGCCTTCGTTAAATCAAAGAAAACACCTAACTTTCGCAACCTTTTATTTAATCCGTCCAAACCCTCACAGAGAAAAGAGACTATAGCATTTTCAGTTGTTAAGACATTTCTAAAACTAAACTGTACATTTGACAGCAAATTATGTGAATTTAAATGGTGCAGTAACCTTGTATATACAACCCTCTCGACAACTTTAGCAAACACCGATGGCATAGAAATAGGTCTATAATTATCAACATTATCCCTGTCTCCCTTTTTATAAAGTGGCTTCACTACCGAGTACTTTAATTGGTCAGGAAACCGACCACTCCTAAAGGAAAAGTTACAGATATGGCTAAGTACTGGGCTAACATACATGGAACAATACTTCAGTATTCTGCTAGATACCCCGTCATATACATGAGAGTTCTTGGTCTTTAGTGATTTAATTATGAACTCAATCTCCCTCTTGTCAGTATCATGGAGGAGCATTTCAGGTAACAGTCTCGGAACACTTTTTTCTACGACCGCTATATGATTCCCTGTTGGGACTAGGTTTCTATTTAGTTCACCTGCTATATTCAGAAAGTTATTATTAAATACTGTACATATATGCGACTTATCAGTAACACGGACATTCCCACTATGCACTGATTCTATATCCTCGACCTGTCTCTGCAGACCAGCCACTTCCTTTACGACTGACCATATGGTTTTAATTTTATCCTGAGACTTAGCTGTTCTATCTGCATATCACATACTTTTTGCCTTCCTAATAACTTTTTTAAACACCTTACAATACTGTTTGTAATGGGCTACTGCATTTAGATTGTGACTGTTTCTAACGTTTTGATATAATTGCCACTTTGTTCTACAAGATATTGTTATACCTTTAGTCAGCCACCCAGGCTGCCTGTTTGTGCTAGTACCCTGTTTTGAACGTTCTAACGGAAAGCAACTTTCAAAGAGCACGAGAAAAGTCTTGAGGAAAGCATTATATTTATCGTCTACTGTATCAGCACTATAAACATCTTGCCACTCTTGTTCCTTGATAAGGTTTACAAAAGTCTCTACAGCAACTGGATCAGCTTTCCTAAAACGTTGGAAACCATATTTAAGCTGCGTTGCAGCACAAAAATCTTTTACACTTAAAATTTGTGCATCATAATCTGAAAGGCCATTCACCATTCTGCTAACAGAATGCCCTTCTAGTAATGACGAACGAACAAAAATATTGTCTATGGTTGTTCTACTGTTCCCTTGCACTCTCGTTGGAAAGAATACGGTTTGCATAAGATTATATGAATTAAGTAGGTCTACCAGCATCCTTTCCCTTGCACAATCACTTATACAATTTATATTGAAGTCACCACATATAACTAACGTTTTGTATTTCCTATAAAGTGAACCAAGAACCTCCTCTAGCTTTAGCAAAAACGTTGTGAAATCGGAGTCTGGTGATCTATAAATAACAACAGTAAGAAGTTTAGCTCCACTAAATTTAACTACACCTGCACAACATTCAAACACATTTTCAGTGCAGTACTTTGAAACATCAATTGACTCAAATGGGATACCGTTTTCCACATACATGGCTACTCCCCCACACCGCAAAGAGCTCCTAGAAAAGCTGCCAGCCAATCTGTATCCTGGTAAAGGAAGCCTCTGAATTATCTCCTTATTTAAGAAGTGTTCAGATATACCAATAATTTCAGAGTCAACATCTATAAGTAATTCAATAACTTTATCTCTAATGCCTTGTATGTTTTGATGAAATATACTAATTCCCTCATTAATCGGATACCTAAGCTCTGTCGAAAGTGGTTTCTTTGTCAGAGAGACTTCCCTTAAGCAGGAATACCTGTCAGCTGACTTCAATCTAAAAAAGGTACAGCTCTAACACCCACAACTACCGGAATTTTCCCATGAGTGATCCCACCACCCCCACCTATGCTGTCATCTATAAGCTTTGCCAACCTCCCTTTCCATACCTGCTGAGGTGCAGGCCATGTCTAGTGAAACCCGTCCTGCTGATAGACTCCACCGACACCACTGAAATGTGACTCATGCCTTCTGTCATTAGTGCACCCCCAAGTCTCATGTTATTACGCCTGACGGCTGTATTAAGATGAGGCCGATCGTGACGCTGAAACAGTTCCACGAAATGCACATTCGTGTTGCCAGTCTGAGTGGCTATCTTTTCCAGGTCACCATCTATGTCATACTCCCCATCCCTATCAATACTATTACCAGCCCCACCCACAATCACTACCTGATCCTCTTTTGTAAAATCCCTACATAACCCCCCTATGTTAAAAGTCACCTGAGCCAATCCTGCATTAGGATTCACAATTTTGGTAACCTGGTACTCACTCCCCAAAACTTCCTGCAACTGCTGGCCTACACCTCTACCATGAGAACTACATAACAACAGAACCTTCTTCTTTCTCTTAGACTTTGCAACTGTCCTAGCGACCGTAACTGCTGAGGTCTGCTGCATACTTCCTACATCTACAGCTACTAGAGATTCCTCTCCACTAGACTCTGACAGTTGGTCAAATCTATTACAAACACCAATAGTAAAACTATCTGAAAATCTCCTTCTCCTAGCAGATCTCTTGCCAACAGCCAGCTCCCATTCCCCAACCCCCTTCTCCCTCCTCATCCTATCTAGCTCCTCCTGTGCGTTTTTCAACTGCACCTGAAGGGCACAGATCTTACGCTCCTGCTCCTCTATCAACTTACTCTTGCTACGTAACCTGCAGTTCCAGGAGAGGATCTCACCAGAATGCCCACTGGCTTCCCCACTGCATTCCCCCCAGTGGAAATACTTCGAACAAGTCTCACACCGCAATCCACTACTTACGAACCTACGGCAAAGCCCACACTTCCCACTCATGGTAAAATTTTACAGTTATTGAAACAAGGAAACCACTTTATCTAAGTTCCGCTATTACAATAAGAAGATGTTAAAAACTGACTACAATAATCACAAACTTGTTCCACAAGGAAAGTAACAACTATTATTGACAGTATTAATCAACAACAAATGAGAATATAACATACACTAACACAGAAAGAAAATCAAACGTCTAATGACAGTAACGAAACTGAAAGCAGTTCGCAAAAATTTCTTCTTCAGTTATTTCACCGGAAAACACCAAGAACACCGGCTGAAGACTACTAAAGTTCCTAAATAAACTACTATACACAAACAATTAATTAATACTTAGCTTTCGATGCGCCGCTACAGCTGCAACTGATCAGTGCGAAATGTAAACACGGGTAAGAGGTTAAGTTGCTCGATACGAAACACTCACAAATATCAGGTCACAACACAAGAAAGGCAAAGGTGAATAAAGAAACCACTAATAAGTCACTTATATAGTAAATATTAACACAAAAACCGTTAAAATATATATCTGCAACCCAAAAATAGATGAAAACTTAGAGAGCGATCTCACACGCAGTCACGCGCGTATGACGTCACACCAAAGAGTGACACACACATATACGTCAGTGTACCCGAGAACTGTCAAACGTGATGAACTGTGATCATTCCACCTGCATGCGACATATATATGCAATGGAAAATGTTCTAAAGTCGGATGTGTGGGTACCGTATTGCTACTGCTGACGAGAAATGATGTCTATGCTGACAAGAGGTAAAGAAAGGAATGACATGGTAGAAGCAAAGCAGCAACACCCCATACAAAGTCCTCCGCTCATCCACAGGAGAATGTTATGCACCTGGTGGAACAGCGACAATGTGGTAAACTACAAATTGCTTTCCGAGGTGTAAACCTCATCACTGCTAACATTTATTGTCAACAATTGACGTGTCTTACAGACACAATCGAAGATGAATGACCAGGAAGACTATGTGAAGTGATGCTACTCCATGATAACGCCTGCTGTCCTTCTGCAACACTGACAAAAGTTGGGTAGGGAAGTAATTTCGATCCACGTGATTCAGTTGATCTTGCGCTCTCAGACTTGCACCTATTCCGCTCTCTATCAAACAGCTTTCAAGGAACTTTCTAACTGGATGCAAACGCGCTCCGAATATGGCTCGCGTCAAAACCAAGTCATTTCTACAGTCGAGAACACGAGAAGTTACGCCACCATTGGGAGAGTGTTGTAAATGGTATTGGAGAACATATTATGTATGACTGAGGTCTGTGTTGTCTGTATGTGTTGTGTTTATTAATTTTAGTGAGAGATACTACGAATTTATGCAACAACAGAACAGTGTCACGTGATCACAATGCCACTGGGCTGAATTCAGTTTCACACTGACAGTGGCCAAAATGTTCTGGACCATCAGAGTGTGTGGTGGTTACAGCCATTTAGAAAATACACCTTTGCATTTATTCCGATTTGGTCTTACAATATTCATGACAGTTGCATATATTATACGTCAATTGAAATTAATAATGCACTGTATCAATATCATAAATTTTAAATTAGTTCACATAGGTAACATGCAGGATGAAGAGGGAGAAGGCTGACTTCTCAGTCTCGCACACGCGCACGCACACAAACGCACATTCACACACACACATACACACACACACACACACACACACACACACACACACACACACACACACACACGCAGGCACACACGCGCAGGCACACACCTACAGGAGGCAGGTCCTGGAGCGAACCACCTGCCAAGAAAGATGATAAACGTATATTACTAATGAAAACAGTGTGAACTCAGACCAGTACACGTTCAAATGAACTTCCAAATCTCGGTCAAGTAATGAGGTCTGTGTAGTGCTTGATCATATCATGAACAGCAACCCGAGTAGCTAATTTTACTGCATCAGAGGAATCATGGCTTTTGATAAAGTAGGTGAGAGATGGTGCAGATATAATCTTAGAGAACTGAAAAGATGAATACGTCTAGCGCATCTTTTGTGATATGGGTAGATGTGCTCATAAAAAACCACTTCACACTTTATATCAGCATCTGAAACGTAACTGAAGATCATAGCGCTATGCTTTGTATTAATTGTCTCTAATGTTGTATAAAGATATGCAAAACATCTCATTTTTAATGAGTTATGCACTAACATCTCCATTATGGATTCCTTTAAACATTATTAACCAGTACTTAATAATTATTTAAATAATTTTTTGTGTATGAAAAGAAAAACTACAGTTCGTAAGGAGTAGTGAAGCCTATAACGCCATCTTGAAATTCTCTCACGTTTATGACATACAGCATACCATTAGTTAGCCATGAATAATGGAAATGATGCATTCAACAATTATCAAAACAATGCAAAATGTAAGCAACAATGAAAATTCAGTTCCTTACAAGTTCAGCACAGCCAACTTTGAGCAGTGTACACAGCCTTGACTTATTTACAGATCCATTATCATGTGTTTCATGATACCATGTTTTTGCACTACACGCACTGAGTCCAGTTCTTGTTGCTCCTTTTGTTGTAAATGTAGCCACCACAGTCACTGCAGTTCAGGTCGTTATTACAGGACTTGGAATGTTCTTTGATTGAGGTTCTCTTGCCATATTTTGCAATACCTGATGTTGATGCTGCTGATCAGTCCGCAACACTCTATTGAGAACTTTTGTATTGCAGCCAAGTTTCCTAGTCTTCTCTTCATCCTTGTTGAGCTAGTCTCGAAAAGTTCTTCATTGGATATTAAATGTCTTTGAAGCCACCCCAGCAGTGATCTAACTGCAGCAGTGGCCTTCTGTACATCCTCAGTAGACCACTTCACACGAATATTGTCACCTAGATGACCAAAATACATAAATGATAAAATTACCTGTTGGTGTCGTATTACAGTTTCATCAAACTGTAGTGAAAAATGTTTAAATATTTTAAAAATATATTTATATGCACATTAATATAAGAAAGATTGTATTCTATAAACATGGTAGTACAAGCATTACATGAGGATGACGTTAGAAATTTATACATACCTCCTTTTATGTACATAAAATATTCAACATAAAGAGAAAACAAACTTTTAGCATGATACCTCACTTTTGAGGCTACCCAACTCACACTGAGGACGCTACAGGCAATCTGTGGAAACTACCCCCTCCACCCCCCCCACCCCTTTGTTACTCATAACTTACATGGTGCTGCCACCATCGGAATATTTATATTTCCAAACTAGCCATTAATCAGCATGTGGCTTTTAAAACGGCGCAGCCTTATTACCTATAGTTATCCTAATGCTTACTTCCAGTACACGATCGTGCAAGATCTTATCGTTATAAACTGTATTGCAGAAATGAAACTACACATGATTCCAGTCGTCTTCACATGCGAGTACTTTAAACTCGATTCATTTTGCTTCACGCAAGAATATTGAAATTAATCTAATAAGCACGAATATAGTGTAGTAGATCTTGTTTTAATTATTCAGGCACATAATAGAGCCTAAATATCAGACAGAGACGCTGGAATGTGGTACAGTGTCTTCATATATAACTATGTGTGAGAATATCTGTTACTAAATTTATGTATCCACTGAAATTACATATGAATGAGTAAATCATTAGTGATAATTAAGCAATAATGAGTCTACGACTACCTAAGATGCTACTTAAATGTACACTGTACCTGAAAAATCGCGCCCAGCAAAAAAAATGATACAAACGTAAAAACATAAATTTTTAGTTTCTGTCACAAAAAATTCATTTGGCGCAGCCCAACGTTCACGGGAACGTCACGTATCTATCTCGCAATTCGTCCACTTCAGACTCATGTGTCAGTTTTGTTGCCATCTACTCCATTATTCGTCACAGCAAGAACATTTTCACTTCAACGTTGCTACTGATAGGTATTAGTACTAGTAGTAGTAGTAGTAGTAGTATTCATCTGCAGATCTCTTTTTACATGGATATAGGACTTGTCAAAGTATTTACAAGTTTCGGGCAATTTAAAATAAGCTAATTCGTATACACATACATTTACATACTTCTAGTTAGAGAAAATAATTAGATTTACTCCTGGTATACAATACCTTATTACAAATAACTTATTACAAATGTAATGTCACACTGTTCACTCATATCTAACTATCAGTCACTGCACACGCTATACACACATTGTTTCATAACACTTCACTTACCACATACATACACACATACACACACACACTGGTGATCTCTGGGCCTTTTTCTATACTGCAGCTTCTCATTTGCTCTCCTGAAAAACTGAGTGAGCACCCCTCTATAATGAGTCAGATATTGAGCTCAGAAAGAGGAACTGATGTGAGTGTTGTCCTATGCATAACTTGGGGGTAAGTTTTTCCAGAAAAGGAAAAAAGAAGGGAAGAAAACAGTGTGTGAAGGAGTTATGTGGAATGTTGGATGTTTTATAATCACTATTATTATTTATTGCATTACTTTTTTACCAAACTCACACTCTGTTTTATCTATGTAATCCTTCTAAGTATAAAATGTATTGCATACCACTTGCTTTCTAGCTGTTTTTTTTAATGAGTGTGATTTTACGATTTCCTTAATCTCATTTGGTAATTTATTGTACAGTTTTATTCCTTGGTAGAAAATGCTGTCTTGAGTTTTATGTTTATTTTTTCTTGGTAAATGAAAGTTGAGTCTAGCTCTTGTTCCATTGTCATTAACAGAGCTGTTTGTGTGGTAATTACCAATGTGATATTTGATGTGTACAACTGACTGGTAAATGTATTCACATGGAGCAGTTAAAATCCCCAGTATTTTGAACAGATCTTTACAATGAGGGCGACTACCATATTTGGTTATTTTTCTTATGGCTCTTTTATCGAGTTTAAAAATTGTGTTCATATTTCGTGCATTTTTCCCCCAAAAAAGAATATCATAGTTAAGAACTGAGTGTACATATCAATAGTATGTAACTAAAAGACCCTGCATGTTACCCACTGACGATAGGATTCTAAGGGCAATAACATGCTGATCACAATCTTTCTGCAAGTACTTTTGTGTGTTCACACCACTTCAACTGAGAATCAATAATAATTCCTAGAAATTTTGCATTCGTTACACAGTCTACAGACGTGCCATCTACATTTAATTTAACATTGTCATTTTCCCTCTTCAAAACTGAAATTCATGGCAATAGTTTCATTTATGTTCAATGTCACTTTATTGCTTACTTACCAATCGTAAACTTCGTTGAGAGTTTCATTTACTTTCTCTAGAAGGAGTTCTCTTGTTTCACAGTGGTTATAATATTGCTGTCATCTTCGATGAGAATTTTTCACCATGAGTAACACTACTGCGAAAGTCATTGATGTATATCAGGAATATTATTGGTCTCTAAAGAAGGGCGTCACATTCTGAGTTGTGACGAGCTTCATGTAAAGATTAAGAGGAACGTAATCTCTAATATTATTCTTTATTACATTGTCTGTATTTATACAGTATCTGTATCGTTCCTTATTACAGTGGTTGTGCTTATACGGTATCTGCATCTAAAATTACAATGTTCTTCAGTCGTTGTGGCAATTGCAAGGTCTTTGCCTTTCTATAAATTTGTGGTGGTCGATGGTCTGGGTGTCGTGTATCGCTGTGAGTACAACAGCGGCAGCCAGGACGGTTGCTTCATGGAGGAGCACGGGGCGATGACAAAAAAGTGCGAGATGTATGTGGGTCAGGACGCATGGGAGCGTATGTGTAATAAGTTTGGGGCTACGGAAGTTGGTGCACTGCGACTGTCGTGGAAATTTGCAGTGACTAATGCGGCTAACTCTGTGGAGACTTTGAGTCACTAGCTTCAGAGAGGATCGAGGCCCGTTTAGCATGGAGATGAAGGTATATTGTTTCTCATGGAATGTCCTAAATGGAAGCTGCTTTCTGTTCTGTATTACGAATAGGCCGAGGCAGAAGACGGTTATGTGGTAGGTCTTCTAAGAAATTCTATACGAAAGGGAATTTGCGGCTCTGAACTGACATCATTCGCTGCTTGTTGTCACTGTGATTTGCCACACACTAACGGGCGGTATAGTAGGTCTTTGTTTATGGAACTAACATAATGGAACAGACGATATCGTTGACTGTTTGCCTATCAGGTTAGTGCTTTCTTTTGTGGCGGGGTTCGTGGCGACAAACACTTCACTGTAGAAACGGCTTACGAAGTCACCGCCACACTTTTAATAGCGGGCCGACCGGTCCGCTGGAACAGTGAACAGAAAGATGAAAACCCAAACACTCGGATTAAATAAAAGTCGGTACTTATCTTTATTAACGAAGATACAGAAACACCATAGTGAACTCCGTGTCTACAGAAATCTGTCTTGTTCGAGTCGGAGCGGCTAGGTCAGCGTCGGCTGACGACAAACAACAACTCAGCTGCGATGAACACACAACTGACTAGCAAGTACACAAATCGGTGGCGAGTATACAACTGAGCGGCGAATACAGAACTGTCCTAGCGCTCGTGACTCCAGCGCTTAAGAAGCCAGAAGCCAGCGGTGGCGCGCGCAGACTTGCGGCGATTTCCTGTATCGCTGGCGCTGCTTATGCGGACGGCGTCCGGACTTTGATGCTGCCAACCTTTTGGCAGCGGGCTCGGTTGGCATTACTGGCTAGGATATAACACTTTCATTTTCACATAACTGTGGAGTGCTAACTGTGTCATGGAAACTCACACAGATTTTTCTGTAGCTTGCTGGGGAGCAGCAGTTGTATGGCGTAGTATCTGTGTTTCAGTTGAAGCTTAGGTATGGTCACTTCCTGTTATCTGCGTGGATGGTAAACAGAAAAGCCCTAAGAAGTAACGGTGGTTAAATGAGTGGACATGACCACGCTGTTGGCACAAAAATGCAATTGCATTAGCCACTTCGCCGATATTCACAAGTGATATATATGTTTGTTTTTTGCCCTGGTGGTCCTTACACCCCACATTCATGTGCTTTTAAATTTATTAATGACAGAATGGTAGTGCTGCTATTGTTGGTTTCACATTTCAGTAATGATATTACATATACTAAGTGAAAATTTCAGATAAACATGCAGGGGGATCCCATTGTAAGTAGGCTGTTTAGGTTTTCTTATTGGTAACGCCACGTAGCGCTCTGTATGAAAATCACTGGCTGTGCTGTGTGCAGTCTGTGGATAGTTTGCATTCTCGTCTGCCATTGTAGTGTTGAGCAGCTGGATGTTAACAGCGCATAGCGTTGCGCAGTTGGAGGTGAGCCGCCAGCAGTGGTGGATGTGGGGAGAGAAATGGCGGAGTTTTGAAATTTGTAAGACTGGATGTCATGAACTGCAATATATATTATGACTTTTGACCAATATTAAGGTAAATACATTGTTTGTTCTCTATTACAATCTTTCATTTGCTAACTATGCCTATCAGTAGTTAATGCCTTCCGTAGTTTGAATCTTTTATTTAGCTGGCAGTAGTAGCGCTCGCTGTATTGCAGTAGTTCGAGTATCGAAGATTTTTGTGAGGTAAGTGATTTGTGAAACGTACAGGTTAATTTAGTCAGCGCCATTCTCTTGTAGGGATTACTGAAAGTCAGATTGCGTTGCGCTAAAAAAATATTGTGTGTCACTTTAGTGAATTCAGTTTTGCTCAGCTGTTTGAAAAATCAAATAACATAAGATGTTTATCAGCACAGTAATTCAATAATTGTTCTAAGGGGACGTTTCACCATGCTGAGAATTGTTATGTAGAGATTTGTGGATATACAACGACTGGGAGTATATGAAAGATTCACACAAAAATCTGTGTCTGAATAATTTTGAACTGGGCTGGTTTTGGAGCCATATATGTCCCGTTAATACTCGTACTACGGGTTGTTATCACTGTGAAAGGTGAAATAACTTATATGTCTAGAAATGAGTGTTAGGGAACGGATATGATACTCCTTGCGAAATTAAGTGGAGTTGAAGCATCATAAACTTTGTCTCTCTGTAACAGCTTTTTGCTCATAAACTGTTCCTGATCCGGAATGTAATCGTATTATCTTTTCTATGAAGCTTTTGTTTTCAGGATTTTGGTAACATACAAATAAATGGAATATTAAAGTTTTAATAAATGTCAGTCTGTGCTCATTTTAGGAGTTTAATTTGAGTAATTGAAGCTGCACAGCAGAACGTCCATACAGGTCCGAAGTAACAAACACTGTTTTATCGATTACATCTCTTGTAAATATCAAGAAATTTCGTGTGGTGCTGTGTACAAGAAATAAATGGAACCTTCTGCTGTAAAGAAGTTTCTTACTGAATGCGTTTTCTCGGTGAAATGTATTCCTACACTATGATAGCCCACTTGCGATTTTATGTTTTCATAAATTATGGTCCTTGAATTCTACCTTATTGCCGGCTGCTAGGGCCGAGCGGTTCTAGGCGCTTCAGTCTGGAACTGCGCGACCGCTACGGTCGCAGGTTCGAATCCTGCCTCGGGCATGGTTGTTTATGTTGTCCTTAGGTTAGTTCTAGGGGACTGATGACCTCAGATGCTGAGTCCCATAGTGCTCAGAGCCATTTGAACCATTTGTACTTAACTGATGTTCCTTATTAAAATGTATTAATTTTCATGAATTACAGTTTTACATTGTGTATTTTTCTAATAAAACAGTTTCAACTTTATTTTATTTTTTATCCTAAATTAAGTACCATTTTTTCCAAAAGTGGGTTCGAATGTTGTATTATATTACAGTAAGTAGAAAACTAAAATATAGTATTTGCGGTCCAAAAGCGGCAAAATTAGTACATGAGGGCTCATAACAAAAATTCAAAAATTTAGAAATGAAATTAAAGTGAAACAATTCAAAGAACTAATTAACAATTACCTAATACAAACTCACTTTCTACGAGAAAAAGCTTGATGTCCGTAATACTGTTGTGTGGATTATAATGGAATTTACTGCCAAAAGTACTTACTTAGAGAGAGCTTATATTATATCATTACTATTTTTACAGATTTGCCGGCCGTGGTGGCCAAGCGGTTAAAGGCGCTACAGTCTGGAACCGCGCGACCGCTACGGTCGCAGGTTCGAATCCTGCCTCGGGCATGGATGTGTGTGATGTCCTTAGGTTAGTTAGGTTTAATTAGTTCTAAGTTCTAGGCGACTGATGACCTTAGAAGTTAAGTCGTATAGTGCTCAGAGCCATTTGAACCATTTTTACAGATTTCTTTAAGTCGGTTTTTCTCAAGTATGTGTCACTGTTCTTCCCGTGGTGCGATATATCAGTGTCCCATGGACGCCAACGTAGGTGTGAGAAGAGAATCTTTATTATGCACATAATACAAACACTAGCGGATGGACATTTTTGTGCAAAACAGGCAATTTTTAGAGCGCTGTGAACGCGTCGCAACTATATAATCTTGCCCTTTGTGCAGACGACGGGTCATTGTTACGGCGTTCCGCTAGCACGCGCCCGTGTCTCCCCACAAAAGCTGAGGGGCGTGATAACTTCCGGCAAGTTAAGGGCGCTGGCGGCGTCACGCCTCCACAGTGATGGCGCCGCGAGGAGCGGCGTTATTCGACATCGCGAACGGCGAACGACGTCACTGGCTGCACAGCCATCAACGTGCCACGGAGAGTTTTACGATGCGGTGCCGTTTGTTATGATGCTTGCCCGAGTCGCAATAAGGGCATTCCAGCGTCGGTGGGGTGTTTACATGTCCCTGCCTCACTCGCCGACTCCGCCTGAAGACACACAGTCGTCATATATCACCTCCTACCAAGCGTACGGCGGTGTTTCTGACAGGCAATAACGTAAAGGACACGATGCATTTTTATGAGCTGTGAACGGAGGTGCTCTGCTATAAATACTGTGGAAAATCTCTTGCTCTCAAAATGCAGTTCGATAGTTTCCGGCAAGTTACAAAAAGGGCGCATATTTTGTTCAAGCACTTCGCACCTTTTCTCAATACATTTGAAAATGAATGCAACCACATGTCCCTCGTCTCATCAGAATTTCATAATTACTGCTAGAAGCCGCTCTTCGACCTAACGTGTTCTTATCCCCAAAAATAATTTTGTTTGTTTAATAAAAAAAGGAAAAGCTAAGGCTGCTGTTCTCAATTAATTTGTGGTAAACAAATACATTCAAGAGAAACAAAACGGAGATATACTTAAATACGCTCTATTGAAATATATTATTACAACTGTAGAGAATGGTAGATTACGAGGACTCTTAGGAAAGTAAGATCCGATCGGTGAACAAATGGAAACCACTGTCGAAACCAAAAATGTGCCGTTACCACACCTTCCAGCTACTGCTCCACACAGTCGCCGCTCCAGCTTAGACGTTTGTTATGCCATTGTACCAACTTTCCTATACCCTCATCACAGAAGATTGTCATATGAGTGTTCCGCCAACCCTTTATGTTTATCTACAGCTAGTCGTCTGTGCCAAAATGTTGTCTTCATAGCCAGCGGTCCTTGTGAGCAGAGATGAAACTCAACAGCTGCCAACTGCTGGCTGTAGTGTGGGTGCTCAAACTGTTGCTAACTGCAACGCTCAGGAGCAGTTCCATTGCCCCTACAGAGTGAGGCCGAGAATTGTCATGAAGAAGTAAACACATGAGAGTTAAGCGATGTGGGCTGATTGACTTGAGGTGAAATCTCTCACCAGACCTTCATACTTGGTATGACACACTATTTTCTGTGCATTTTTTCGTGATCAGGATTAAACAGAATGACGTGACGCAATCGATGGGCAAACTAGACACTGTCCATCTGTGCGAAGCTTCAGTTTTCACAGTGGTGATGCATTACTTCACTAATGACTCCCAGTGACACAAAAAAAAAAAAATTAAGCTGTGTGACTATATGACCTGTAGTGCATCAAATGATTTTTGTTCATGCAGTTATTTGTTCTGAAACAGCAATTGTCTGGTCTCTCTTTCATTCCAGGAAGCAAGGATTTGTGAAGTCTAATCCCTTGAACAGTGTGATGACAAAGCCGATATCATTTCGATTTCGGTTTAAAATTACGTGACGCTCAACGTGACCTGGAGCCGTGTCTTCTAGGATCCTTCACTGATGCGTTCACGTTTTGAACTATGCTACAGGTGGAACACTGAACTTCCTGCAAGCTTTCTACATTGGACCAGAGTTAAGAGGGCGAGATCTGCTTTATTCAGTCATGTAACCATTTGTGCAATCCAAGGGGAAAATTGTGTCAGTAAGCGAAATGCAGTTGCTTTCGGCTCAGTGTTTTCGTGCTCAAGACATGATCCGCAAACTGTAAATACCAATGCGCTTGCAGTCCACACGTTTACTAACTTATACAACCGTCTTTAGACGATGTAGCGTTTCTCGTCAAGTCCGTGTGTTTCTCTTTTCCCATTTGAGCTGTTGCAACTATCCCTACCTAGGACGTAGTAGAAATACCTGATGAGAGACCAGTGTAATTAGTAGTAATACTTCACACACACAAGGAACTAGTGATGTTAATTGCTTTCTCATGTTGTTAATCTTAAGATGATTCATATCGAGAGAGAAACTACAGTGGAATGAACTCTTATGTGGGACGAAGGTACTTCAGATCCCCTTCTCGCCATGAAGATTTAGGAAAAATTTTGCGATGCTTCCTTTGAGAAGACTTGTCTGATCGAATTGATTGCATCCCTGACGCTTCCTCAATTCGAGTGTGTGTTCTGTCTCGACCAGACGTTAAGCTGCAAAATTCTGCTCTTTATCTCTTCCAACCCTTAATGAAAAAACTAAGAAGTCGATGTGAAACTGAAGGCACATTCTTAAAGTAAAGACCCTTTGCAGTTATCTTGATGTTCTTTTTCAACCTTCCTTTCATTATGAAGAAGAGTTAGATGAATGTATCAGCACCATTTTCAAACGGTCGTCTGTGTAAGTTAAACGAGCTGAGTGCCCTGTGTTCTCCAGGTATGTATTTATTCCAGTTCTATTAGTCATCTTCTTCTCCCCTATGTCTCTGTCCACCTCCTCCATCTCCCACTCTCTGTGAGTCTCCTCCTGTCCTTCTCTCTGTTCATCTGCTCCTCCACCCTCTCTTCTCCTTACGCCTCTAACTCCTCCTCCCCCTCTAAGCTCATCACTTCTCCCTACTTTCTCTATCCATCACCTCATCTTTCCTTTCTTTATCCACCTCCTCCCGCCCACACTGTCCATCTCCTCCTCTTCGCTTCCTCTTCCGTTTCCACCTCCGCATCTTTCTGTTCATGCCCTCCGCTTCCCATTCTCTATCCATTTCCCCATCTCTCTCCCTGTCCACCTGACTCTCCCGTCCCCCCTCCCCCAAAAAAATTTGAGTCCACCTCCTCCTTGTCCCTCTTTCTGTGCATCACTTCCTTCCACTTTATCATCCCCACCCCAACTGGAGATTGTTGGTTCTCATCCCACGATATTTCTTTACAGATTGTAAGTAAAATGTGTGCCATGTTTCGTTGAGATCGATCCAGTGCTTAGAAGGAGATGTGGAACATACACACATACATCCACTTAAACACTGTGTGTGGAGAAAGTAAACACATTCTTTCTAAATTATAACTGTATTGAATAAGACATGATTCAGTTAAGGTTATTTATTCTGTCGTATATTCTGTGTAACTAGAATCATGAGAAATCCAGTAAGAAAGAGTTGCTAGTTTGAGAGAGAGTTGGCCGGCCGCCATAGTGACAAAAATCTTTGTCAAGCTCTACGTGACTGATACGTCGTCAGTCGAACTCAAGATAAGCAAGACTCCTTGTATTGGCACATGTCACTGCGCGCACATTGTGAATGCCCCAAGCAAGGGACGTTTAATCTGCTAGGTCGAATAGGCACTGCTGTTTCTACTTACCACTATGTCTATACTTTATGTTTATATTCCTTTATTGGCAGTCAGTCACCTAGTTAACCAAATGGACCGTTTTTTCTTTACTGTTTACATTTCGGAACATATAAAAGCACATGTAATTCTGTTGCTGTTTGTTAGGATATTTAGTATCACTACAGACGTTATTATCTGCCGGCGAACGACGGTTCTGCCAATGTGCGTTGCACTGGACTTGTTTTTTCTGTAAGCGATTACTATTTTATCCCTCATGACTACCGATTAAAACTAACCACCACCTAATATTACGCAAAAAATTAAAAATAACAACAGTAAGAAAGGTCTCAGACTCGATATCCTAGCAGAATTGGAAATTTTTAAACTCCTTTCGCTTAAAGACGGTTTTATTCTTAACGAACAATTACTGTTGCGTAATAAAAAATTCTTTCAAGTTTTAAGGCCGTTGCTTGAAATTGCCTGATTTTCGAATTTTTCCCCACACTAGCGTCGGGAATGTCGGTTTCCCTTGTCCAAATGATATCGTCGTTTTTTTTTTTTTTTTACTTTATTTAGAACTACCCGTAAAAAGGCTGATTTACTATTTTTGCCAAACTTTCATATGGTCTATTATCTGGGTACTATATGTTAATAGTATATGTCTACAGACAAGTAATTTTTCTCTTCACGCAGATATTTATAAGTTTGCTGTTTTGTTGCTAGATGGCTCTTACCCCAACCCACACGTCTATAAGTCTTCCGTATTGTTACTGGGTAGCAGTACTAATCCTCATGTGCATCTCATGGCAATGTAGGCTTACATGCCGTTTGTGACAAAATAAAACACCTACAGCCGTCTTATGGTTGGAGTGCTGACACATTATCTGCGTATCCAGTAATGCTGGCAACTGATATAGGGATCATATCAACCCGTACCGCGTCAACAACTTCCTGAAGATGACGCATTGAAGCATTGAAACTGGTTGCAACAAAATAAAATAAAATCATAAGGAGGGCCGTAGATGTTTTATTTTGTCACAATAGTAAACGGCCGTCTTCCCAGAAACCACCTTCCAAAAGGATGAACATACTAATACATGCCGTCTAGTCTCATGCCTATCGCGCTGTTAACGTGTGCCGCCACTTGCAACCATGGTTTTATCATTCTGTGATAACTATCTGTCTTTTGTATTATGATTTTTATTCTTGACTCATGGAACACAAACATGTCACTTGGCGATGACACTGTTGCTGAAAATTTTAAGGTTGTTATGTGATTTCATGTAAGTATAGTTTCCGGTTTTGGCTGAGAATTTTCATGTACATATCTGTTTTATGTATATTATTTACACCTTATACATAATTTTCTAAGTAGCTTTTACCATTCTCATGAAGATAGTCTTAGAACTAAAGAAACAGTGTTGATGTGTTTGTTATAAAATTGTGTGCAACCGGTTGCCTGACTATAACATTTTATATGATTGCGTACTCGGTTGCTGAGCTCACAGCCACAAAATGTTTAAAATATCAACAATAACAGTAAAATATGACACAGAAGGAACATAAAGAAGAATGGAAATCAGAAGGAAAGAAATATATTTTTATTTGTTACTTTTCTCGTGATTAATCAGATCTGATGACGGTCATTGCGTGTTCAATACAAGTAACCTTTTGTGACAATGTACAACTAACACGTCTTGTTTTTTCTTTTGTGTGCTACGTATCTCGATTCCAATAATCGCCGTCGACAGTCAACGCCATTCGTAGATGGTGAAAGATAGCTGTCATTTCAGCGTTGGACAGCAACAAACGGTGAGCAGCAACAACGTGCAGAAATACATCGTTGTTGTGGGGTCCAGAGGCTACTGATCCACAACCTTACCGCTTCTTGCCGCGATTTACATTGCTCAGAGATCAGCTTAAGAAGCAGACATATCGCTATGTGTCACTCGATGTACCGGTAGTTCACCTGGACTGTATAGGGTGCTACCCGTTCCTTGTTGAGGAATGCCTACTTGTTTTGAAGACAAGCATACGTTCGCCTAGTAAGCAAATCAGTGAGGTCCAAATCTCGCCTGACACGGATCTACAGAATGGCAAGTTAAATATTTATCCTTTCCTGTTTTTTCCAGTAGTATATTTATTTAATTTCATGTGTTTTTTTAGTTTAATAGTCTCGCGTTTGTAAGTGTAGTCATTCAGTTCTTAGGGCCATAGTTGCTCATTTATTTTATTTTGGAGACAAGCGCACGTTAGATTAGCAAGTCAGTTCGCGGACAGTTCAATGCGCTTTTAGCTATGGTAGGTCACCTCGGGATGTAGCGATGGAGGAGAATGTGGCGCATCGCGTGCAACACCTCTCTTCTTCCGCCCACAGGTTCTTCCGCCGAGGCACCGCCTAGCGTGTCCTTCGCCCTCACAGCAAAGTGAGTGGTGGGTGGTAACGCATTCGCGTCGCTCGAGGCGGAGGGCCAATGTGGAGTGTCTTGAGCAGCTAGTTCGGCAGCCCACATGCAGTGGAAGTGTCTTAGGTCTTGTAGCTATAACAGTTCAGACCTTGTTGACAACGTCAGTGTAGAAACGGTGATTAACGGTCATGATGTCAGCTATGGTTACGAAAGTTAATAAATCAGTTAAGAAGGCTAGTAGAATGTTTCTGCTAGAAGGAGCAGATAAGCAGTTACTGGCTTCAAGTCTGAACAAACACGTGGGGGGAGGGGTTTGCTAGTTACCTGGAGCTCCAACGTAAGGCGCATTATGCAACCCCTTTAGCAGATAGCGTTCAGGGCTGGAAAGAAACCCTATGTACACTCGATACGTTTCCTGTGAGCCTTCATCCGAGACGTGGAGGCTGCCTTGCTTGCCCGCTTTCGAGTATGCAGGGTGCAGCGATCTGCAAGTTGTGGTTCACGTCGGCCCCAACGACACCTTTCACATGGATTAGGACGCCACCCTCAGTTCATAGAGACGGCTGGTGAAAGTGGTGAAAGCTCCTGACATTACGTATGGGTGCAAGCAGAGCTCGCTATTTTTTAGCATTGTTCCCAGAGTTGATCTGGGTCCTTTGATTTGGAGACAAGTGGAGGGTCTCAGGCAATGGATTCGTCGAGTCTGTGATGGTCTTGGCTGCAGATTTCTAAACCTGCGTTACGAGTCGGCTGGGGATTTGTTGGACTCCCTTAGTAGATCAGGGCTGCACAATACAAAGGAAACAGCTACTCGGGTAGCAGAGTGCACGTGAGGCTTTTTTAAGCTGTACTGTAGTTTGACATATTCTGAAAAACTGTCACCAATTGATACAAAGCAAGGGAAGGCAGACCGCGTTCAGAGTAAAGACTCTTCGACTGTCAACATTTTATCAGTAATCTGTCTAAGTGTTCGGAACAAAGTTCCTGAATTTCCTGCCCTCCATGAAAGTTCTCGCAGTCATTCTTGGGACGGAGAGCTGGTTGAAACTCAAAGTAGAATACTCCGAGATATCTAGCGAATCACGGAACGTGTATCAGGGAGATAGATTAGAGGCTATAGGAGGAGGAGTGTTCATTGTAGATGAAAAATATTGGCTATACGAAGGTCGAAGTTGAGTGTGACAATAAAGTTATCCGCTCTCATGGAAAAAGCCCAGGTGAAATCAAGCTAATTGTTGGATGTTTTTATCTGCCATCTGACTCTGCTGTGACAGTTCTAGAGTCATTCAAAGAACGTCTATGGCCAATAATGCGTAAACAGGCAGACATGCATTATCAAGTGGAGGCTACTTTAACCTACCTAGGATAGACAGGGTTGCCCATGGATTCCTTGCAGGGGGTACACGCGATGTATTTTTGAAGACGTTTTCTGAAAACTGTCTTGAGCAGCTAGTTCGGCAGCCCACATGCAGTGGAAGTGTCTTAGGTCTTGTAGCTATAAACAGTTCAGAACATGTTGACAACGTCAGTATAGAAACGGTCATGATGTCAGCTATGGTTACGAAAGTTAATAAATCAGTTAAGAAGGCTAGTAGAATGTTTCTGCTAGAAGGAGCAGATAAGCAGTTACTGGCATTAAACTGTGAACTGACATTGGGGCGTTGGTGTTTTCGTATTGACTTCGACGACGTGATGGATACAGTTCACTGACGGTAAGGTAGTTAATTTACAGAGAAATGTTAAATTTAGTGAATAGGACCAGAAGTGTTCAGATCCTAAGCAGCGAAGGAAGGAACTACATTAGACTGCAAAAATATTTGGGTCATAAGATAGCCTATACTTCATTAGCGAAAATAAACATGTGTTCGTAGCTCCTCAGGTATACATCTTAGAGCCCATGTTTAGTTGACAGTTTCTTCTCTCTTGGTCTACACTACCACCTTTGAGAGTTGCATAACCTCCATTCCTAGGAACAACAGTAACGGTACATGGATTCCGCAGTCAGAGATATCAGAATGATTTACGCTTGTAACATTCGATTCGTTCATCTGCGGAAGAGACACCCTTACCTCAGATTGATATAATTATCAGTCTCCATTATCCGTGAGAGTCCGCAACATCACTATGAATGTTCAAATGTGTGTGTGAATTTCTAAGCGACCAAACTGCTGAGGTCATCGGTCAGTAATCTAACACACTACTTAAACTAACTTGTGCTAGCAGAGGTTTAAAATACCGCTTCAGTTGTAAATTACTTTATTTTCATACAACCGGTTTCGGACTGTTATAAGCCCATCCTCAGTTGTCGTAGCTGTGCTGTGGTCCCCGAGCGCCGCGTGTACCAGGCGCAGTGTGGTGCTTATGAGCGCAGTTCTGTTCTGCGCTCATAGGCGTGAAACTGTACTCCTTACCTGTGTGCGTTCGGCTCTGAATTTATTTATTTATTTATTTATTTATTTTTCACAGTAGACAGAGAGTGACCACATGGAACAGCAAGTGGAGTTGCTTTTGACACGAGAGGATATCCGGCGAATGGGCTGGCCCACCATAGAATCGACGTAAATCCCTTCGCGCATGTGTATAATGCGTTGGTACACATTTTGCTCGTTCACATGCACTAAAGACTATCCGGCTGTTGTTAACAGCCCAGGTTAAGGAATGGAACGCCCTGCAACAGCAACTCCTTACCGACTTTGAGGTCAGCATGGGAGCACGTCGCAGAAGATGGACTGCCATCCGTGGTGTGATAACGCATCTTTTTAAGACCTGTGACCGGCCTTTCGTATTATCCTGAGGACCATCATAAAGCTCTGTGACATCAGAGCAATTATTGTCTTCGAATTAAACTTGTTATTCTGTTCGTCTCATTGCCTATTTTTTGTGATACTCTCTGTATCGTATCGTAGCAGTTCTTTCTATACAGCTGTGTCACTTGGCAGTGTCACACAACGCAAAAGTTACTTTCGCCCTTAAGTTTTGCACCACCAGTGAGATATCCTAATTTTACTGTTCTGTCATGGTTGGTGATATGATCAAGATCGACGGTGATATTTATTTATCTTTCTGATAACACTTCAACTGGGTACGGTAAATCAAATTCAGTTCGTGTTTAATTCTTTTTGCTACCAGACTTCCTTCGTCCTTCGTGAATGTCCTCCCTTTTCTTACTGGGTCCACTTCCTTTCAAATGACGATCCCCTCCTTTTCTGAGATTTTGCCTTTAATGTCATCTTCAAGGGTGTGCTGAAGATTCCCCCAAATTTTAATGTGAAAATTCTTTAAGCTTTTTAAATGAAACAAACGTTATTAACATTCAGCATCTTCTTTATTCATGCGTACGAATTTACAGCCCTCTGCCGCTAAACGGCTCAGAATTGTACGGTGCAACATTTTCGTGTGTAACGTAAATATGTCGGTGGGTGAGAAACAGTGTGCTGCATCGAGTTTCGAATTCTAAGACTTCTTCCACACATAGAGAGCTACCTCCTTCATCGTGACAATGCCAGCCGACACACGAGGGCTGCCATATCTGTAACAAACCGACTCGATAGGCTCTCTGTCATCGATCATCCTCCACACATACCGGACGTTGCCCCATCTGATTTTCATCTGTTTCCTAAACTCAAACAACACCTTCAAGGACTTCACGTTGTTAGTGACAAAATCGTGTCTCAGTGACACAGATGCGGTCGTCGCCAGGATAACTATCTTGAGAAATTAATACGTAGTCATAAAGAATAAAGATGTAAAATGATAATAAGAGTCGTTTTATTTAAAACTATTTGAGTATTTTTACATAAAATATTCAGAGGCATTAATTTTCAGCACGCACTCGTGTTATGTCCGTTCTAGTGTTCTTCATAGCTTTTTCAATTTCAGTCACCCATGTGGGCCTGGATTTGTCGCTCTGGTAAACTGAAGATCGGCTCGGTCAGCGTGTGTGTGCGTGTGTGTGTGTGTGTGTGTGTGTGTGTGTGTGTGTGTGTGTGTGTCCGCCTTCATAACACTACAATCTTCTTTTCCACTTTAAATCGTTAGATTTTCAATTTTCCAATAGAGCTGGATGTTTGAGTTTAATTTGTGTTTAATATTACTGCTACAAAGAGGTTTCAGTATGGTCCTTATAATTTTGTTTCAATTTTCCACTTTTTCAGGGTACACAGATTTTGTTTATGTACTTTTTTCTGCAGCATACAGTGTTTCAGGCTTTACCAAAGCTTAATAGTGTCATAGTTTTGTGTATCATGGCAAATCTGTTTTATTATATAGTATAATTTTGGTTATATGCAAGGCCCTTTCTCTACTATATTTTCTACTGTTACTTTCTATTTTATATCGGTCGTTGTCCATTGTCTTACGTATTTAAATTATTTTACATATTATTTTGGTATAAGATTTTTGGAAGCAGCAATCATATTTGTTAAGAACTGTTTTTTCAAGATGATACTTTGAAGCCTAGTTCGCCTGTAGCTCTGTAAGTTATTCTTTAGCACTATCTACTGAATCGATACTTGACGCCATGTTTTCTGCATAAGCTAAACCATGTATGGTCATTTTATTTGAATTTCTTTCTCGTTGGACATCCTCTCTATTGACGGATTTCCTTGAAGGTGACAAACTAACTTGTCTTCAGTAAAATTAACGGTATTTCAATGTACCACATCGCACACAATACTGCAGACACTACTAGTGAAGTCAGCAATGGCGTATCCATGGCGTAACCTCTAGACGTCAAGTATAATCAGTCCTATAATTACAAAGAAGAATAGCAAAGCTACATGGGACTAACACACAGACATAATATACAAGGTCTGTTAGGAAAGTAATTCCGATGGGTTGCTAAATGGAAACCAAAGTGAAAATCAAAAATGTTTTATAAGTTAACATTGTCAGTGTAGTAGTATGAACACTGAATAAATTTTCATCTGCCAGTATCACTAAAATCATTTGTTCATTTAGATTACCGGATTCGGCAATTCTCTGTTGTCACCTTCGGATCTCTATTTACATCAGAAAAGATTGTGTGATGATGTGAACACAGATTCTAACATGGGAGCAGAGAAATAAACGATTTAAGCCACCTTGGCAGCTGAAAATTTGTTCAGTGTCGAAAAATATTTTATTTTATAAAGTTAGCTACACCTTCCAGTTACTTCTCTACGTACTCTCCGCTCTGACACTGACATTTGCCATAGCGCTGTACCAACTTTCCAATACATGTCATGGAAGGCGGCATCCTCTGAACGTCGCCAGTTCACAATGATGGTCTACAGCTCGTTGCCTGCGCCAAAACGTTGTCTTCATATCTAGTGGTTCATGTGAGCCGAGATGAAACTCAGGAGAATGAAACACTTCCCATCGAAAACAGCTGCAGGAGCATCTCCATTGCCCCTGCAGAGTGCCGCCGAGAATTGTCATGAAGAAGGGAACGCATGAAAGTTACGTTATGTCTGCTGCATGAGATCATGATAGTTCAACAAAAGGCTCTAAGCACTATGGGTCTTAACATCTGAGGTCATCAGTCCCCTAGACTTGTGAACTACTTAAACCTAACTAAGCTAAGGACATCACACACATCCATGCCCGAGGCGGGATTCGAACCTGCATAGCAGCACCGCGGTTCCGCACTGAAGCGCCTAGAAACGCTCGGCCACAGCGGCCGGCATCTGGAAGATCTCCCACCAGGCACTCACTTGGCGAGAGACATTATTAACCTACGCATCTTTACATGCTCACTGTACTCTCAGAACAGAAAATAGTGACTAGACTTGGCCGATGGGCATGCCAGAGACACTGCCCAGCACATCTGTGCAAAGCTTCATTGGATTTTCCCTGTTGTTTCTATCTCGTTCCTAATCGCACCAAATATCCGTCTTAGTTTCCCGGAAATATGATGGAATAATCAATAAATTCGAGATTATTGAAAGTCGTAGCAACAGCATGCATAAGATATCATAGTTTAAACATAACAGAACTCATCCGTTGGTACAGATGACGAACTTCACAGTTCTGCTCATCGAATTACCGTGCGTTAGGGACTGGGAGCAGGCGCTATAGACTAGCAGTGGTGCATCTCGTCTTACAAGCGCCGCTGTGGCTGAGATTGTGCGTGACCGCAGCTGCGTGTAATGAAGCCGCGTTGTGCGTAACTTGCAGGCTGCGGCCCTTGGAACTCAGTCCAGGAAGCGCTGTTCGAGCTATTGCCTTCCTCTCTCTGAAATCCCTTCGGAATTACCGAGGCTTAACTAAAGGAGAGTCTGAATATCACCACGTCTACCGTGTCTCCGAATTACTGCCGGGACGACTTACGTTATTTCCATATAATCGTAATTATTACTCTGCCTGTACGAACCAATTTTGAAGCTGGCATTTCAACTTACATAAGTGCTAATGAGGGAAATGAATAGCTGAAGGTCAAATAAATAGTGAAATACGCTTATTTTTTGTCGGTTTGCCACAGGAATGTTGCAAACCCCGTTCTCTTTTATTTGTAATTCTGAATACTGTTCATAGACTTTCGATAAGACAGTTTTTTGCGTTTTAAAAGATGTTTAGCTCATTATTAAGAACCGTAACTGTCCATATGAAACAGATTAACTCGAGAATTAAAATCCAAGACTGCCTATAAATCCATAACATACACACACACACACACACACACACACACACACCTCAAAGTTCCTTTCATTCTAGCGAATTTATGAGACCTTGATGCTCAAGGTCGTATCCTGCAAATGGTCTCTTCATTTAGTAAGGAAATGTCACTAAATTTTTTGTCACCTCCATTCAGTCCTTCTCATTCGTCTCTCGATGTACCCATCTAATAGTCAACATTCTTCATCAGCACGTTATTTCAAAAGCATCTATTCTATTTCTCGCCTGAACTGCTCGTCCACGTTCCACTTCCATATGAGACTACAATCTACACAAATACATTCATAAGTGATTTCCAAACGCTTAAATTGATGTTAGATATTAACAAAATCCCGCTTTCAGAAAAACTTTAATTGCTATTGCCACTCTTCATTTTCACTCCTCTCTACTTTGGCCATAATCAAATATTAGGCTACCCTAATGCCAAAATATGTCCACTACCTCTAGTGTATCATTTCCTAATCTAATTCCACCAGTGTTCCCTAATTTAATTTCACTACATTCCATTGCCCTTCTTATACTTTTGTTGAAGCCCATATTACAATCTCTTATATCCAGTCCTTTCAACTGCTGCGCCAACTTCTTCGCTGTCTCTGTCAGTGGTGTTTACAGTAATTATATCTTCTCCTTGAATTTCAGTTCCCTTTCATAATTGTTATTTTGTCTCCTTCAGAACTTATTCAACGCAGAAATTAAATAAGGTTAAGGTTAGGCTACAATCCTGTCCCCATTATCATCTAATGCCTCCCTTGCATGTCCTTCGAATCTTATAACTGCAATCTGGTTTCTGTACAAGTACTAAATAGCCTTTCGCTCCCTAGGTTTTATCTCAGCTATCTTCAAGATCTTAAACAGGATGGTTCTGTTAACATGAGAAAAAGCTTTCTCTAAATCTAAAACTGCAGTTTATCTTCTAGGATCGTAGAGTCAGTTTTACCTCACGTTTTCCTATATTTCTCCTTAGTCGTAACTAATGTTCCTCGAGGCCGGTTTACGCCACTTTTTCGATTCTTCTGTAAATAATTAGTATCGTTATTCTGTAACCATGATTTATTAGATTTAGGGTTCAGTAAGACTGACAGCTGTTAGAACCGCCCTTCTTAGCAAGTGGAATTATTACATTCTACCTAAAGTCTGAGGTATTTTGCCTGTCACATATCTTATCCAACAAGAGCATAATTTAGTAATGGCTGGCGGTCCTAAGCATCTCAATAATTCTGTGAGAATATCTGCACCAGGAGCTTTGTTTACACCTAAGTCTTCAGTCTTCTGTCACATTCTTCTCATTGTATCATGCTTCCTATCTCCACTCTTCTCTATGATATTATCCTCATACTTGTTCCATCCGTATTTGCATTCCATCTGAGGAGTAACAAACATTAATTAAAAATTAATTCCCTAAAACTTATCATCACTTGAAAAATTTCTAACTAAATCATTACGTATCTCATTTGTTTAGTGAGGTGTACAGATAGCAGTATACATTTCTGCGATGTTCGTTGTATGTCAATGGGAAGTAATTCTGCATTAACTATACAGGTATCGAGAGGCAACAAGAATGGGCACGGGCCCCTACTAGGTACGTTCGTGTTCCTTCCCATTATCATGAAATCTAAATTTCTCCAAGATCCTGTTCTGTATGGATGACAAAAAGGTCATATTTATTCTTTTTATACAAATTCAGACCCTGGGAAGCATAACGAATATCAGCAATGGCGTCATGCAGGAATATCACTATTGACAGGAACATACATCAGCTGTTCGTAATGTTAGTACAAAATTTGGCTTGCGTGTAGCGAAAGTTTCTGGGACTCTACTGTTGCGAGGGCAAAAATCAGGTGAATGCATTCTAAAGCGAAGACTTACATCTCAGTTGAGAGTATCCACAAGACATTTAATCAAACCTTGCTATGTACTAGTACGTACAATTAGGACTGTATCAGTTTGTATAAGGGGAAAAGAGAAATAGAAGTGTTGGGAGACTATAGTTCATCTCTTCCTCGAATTTGTGCGTCTGTCTGTGGAGGCCCAAATTTTGTAGGAGACTAGTGTGTTATATCCAACTGTAGCCCTGTACGAAATAATAACTGTATTCAAATCTGTTATAAATTTTATTTCATTAACTTTCCTTTTGTCATGAGTAATGAATGTAACGAGATTAGATTCTCAGATGTTCACAATTTTATGAACGCTATGTAGCGCTTGGTCAGCCTGTAGATTCTAAAGTAAAGGTCTCTGGTGGCACTAATGTCGTCTATAAATGGTAATGAGTGTGAAAAGTGAAAGGTTTCAACGCCACTATTGACCAGCGTAAGTTATCGTGATGTAAACATCGCGTATGGCCACTCCACAATGCTATTTCTGGTGTCATTACCTATACAGTAGACAAATCTCACGGACATCCAGTTTTCTTTTTCAACCTTCTATATGTTATTGTTGTCAGCAACTTGGATCCACAAGCTATGGCGATTTTTTCTAAATTCTTTCATTTATCAGCCTTTGTTATCTTAGGGGCTGGGTAGCTGAAATTCTGAAAGTCTGGTCCAACGTCTCCAATTTCATACCTTCTAAATACTTTAATCGTTTCGTGTCTTCGTTTTCCAGTTGTTACATAAATTAGGAACGGTTGTTATCCGTTCTTGTTGTCTTGTTTCATCACAATTCTCCCAAAGCTCTGTCGAATTACGACTAACAAAGTACATTTCCTAAACCTTCGGAATCAATGTCATGTTATTCTTCTGTCACGTAAGCAGACACTTTGTCTGACCCATAGATGCTTCTATGTACTCAACTCCACGTATCTGTCATATCCTCTGCATTTAAAAGCCTTCTTTTGTATTCTTAACGTAAACGCTGTTGCTTGTAATTCTACTGAAACGCATTTTAAAACATTCTACCACTTCCTACTGAATTCATACCTAGATGATTTACACTGATGTATTTCTTTCTGGCGCTGAAAATTTTTATATTCTCTTTTATTCTCGATCAGCTGAAGTACTTCTTCTGCCACTGACTGCTTCTTTAGAGTTACCTTACTTGTTGGTATACTGTATTACCTTGTTCCTTTTATCCATCATGTGATCTGTCCATCCGTTTGCAGTTTACTGCTTTTGACGTTGGTCAGTATACTTCAGGTATGGTTGTTGGGTTAGGTTTTCTGTAGATTACGACGAAATCAAGCTTATAACTGTTTACAGTAATCCACTTCTTTCTTCAATCACCTTTTGATAACGAATCGTGCACTTGCAATATCATTTACTGCTATTCTTTATATTTCCCCATATTCCATCTGACCTGAAATCCTTATCTTCCTAGTAATTGAATCACTGACTCCTACTACAACTATATTCTCACTGTAAATATAGCTGTGCATCATAAATATAGTAATATCTTACGCAGAATGACTCGCGTGACAAAACTCATTTTTTAAATCTTGAAAAACCTCCAACCGCTGACACTTTCGCTGCTTACCTGTACCTGCGGCCCAGAAGGAAGGTAAGTCTGACACTATGGAGCGATCGCCAGAGATGCGGACACGCGGAAATTTTGCATCCTCGCAGGAGGTAGGTTTGCAGATATCCTCGACTCACTTCAGAATAAAAAAAATTACGAAGGGCCTGGCGAGCAGTGAGAAACGTGCCGATAATTCGTAGACCCCTGCAGGCGCTGAGACAGAGCGTAAACAGAAAACTGGCAATAGTGCCTACATGTAGATATGTAAAACTCCTGGCTTAATGCAGCTGTTTTAGCCTGCCTCAAAAAGCGAGTAACGAGCCGGAAACCCTTGGACCCGTGCAGGCACTGAGTCGGAGCGTAGGTACAAAACCGTCAAAAATCTACAAAGGGAGGCAGGTGAAGCTGTATATATTTGGAAGAAGAATCAGCCTGCTAAAAAATGTTTGCCAGACAATGAAATGGTTGCCAACAGTTTTTTAGACAAAGCAAAAAATTATAGGACTGTCCAGGCCTATCGCGAAGACAACTATTATAGAAAATGTTGTATTATTGTTCACACAGCTAGTAATAAACGCAGAAAATAATTCGCGAAATGTGCAAGATTGAGTGTGACCAACGCTCGACAGTGTACACGTGAGAAGGACGCCAGTTACTGAGTCATCCACCAGCTCACGTAAGGCAAACTATTTCCATCTTGGTCTGTGAGGCGTGCTCACGATATAGCCATCATTTCTTTGGGCGGATTACAAATTCAGTTCGCCAGTGACAATGCTGGGAGAAAGAAAAAATTCGTGGGGTCTTTGAACCAAGGAGAGTTAGGATGAGTGAAGGGAGGATTGGTAGAAAGCAAGAGGACATGGGGGCTCTTCCACCCTTTGCCTGACTTTGACTCTTATCCTCATCCCCATTCGAGTTTTCACTGCCACTTTGCAGCTTATTTTCTTCCTATTCCATGATAAATTGACGAACCCTTACGGTGTAGAGTCTGGGAATGAAGCACTCGACTGAACATTACAGTTGCCTTGTCTAACACCCGCCTCCCGCGTCTGTGATATTGCTGCTCCGGCAACGCAAACCACGGGGCAAACAGTACGAAGACAATTCAGCGGCTTCGCCGCAAACCGCAAAACACCGATGGGAGCCGCCGACTCGACACCACCGACATCACCAAAGGGCAAATGACTACGAAGAATGACAGGATTACTCTTTCTTCGCGCTTCCCTTAATAGCCCAGCGAAATCAGGCCTGATATTTGTAATTTGCGTAAAAAAGCACTCTAATAAAAGTGAAAAATTCATATTTAGTCCTCTAATTAATCTACTCCATTCGTATGTAAGTTTCTTCGTCTGATGATCTCTCACGATCTGAGTAGGAGGACGAGGAGATTAGTGTTTAACGTCCCGTCGACAACGGGGTCATTAGAGACGGAGCACAAGCTCAGATTAGGGAAAGAAACTATCCCGGAATTTCTCTGTAGTGATCTACGGAAATCACGAAAACCTAAATCGGGATGCAGGACGCGGGATTGAACTGTCGTCCTCCCGAAGGCGAGTCCTGTGTGCTAACCACTGCTCCACCTCACTCGGTCGCACTATCTGATTTCACTGTATAATCGTAGTGGGTACTTAATTACTGGCTTCTAGAGTGGAGCGGTCTCGTTAATAATATGCATTTCATGTCATGTCAAAGATGAGAGTATTACTGTTATACGAGTACGTGTGGTGTCCGTTCCCTCCGACATGTTCGAAGGAACAGACACCTCACATACAACAGTAAAATGGCAGCCATGACACCATTTCATTAAATCTTCTGAGTGGGCTTCACCTTAGGTACGACCTCTTGGAGGATAAAATGAGAGGTTAATAGCAACGAGGAACATGAACAGAGCGGCGCTACGCCAGTAATGTGTAACAAGGTGGGAGTTTTGGCTGGACAGCTAGCGTTCTCAGATAGCCAAAGCAGTTAAGATGGGCTCGATTTGCGGTCTGGCAAAGGTTTTCACTTGTCGTCATTCAATTATTTCAACGCTCTCATGCAGCTGGTATCGGTATTTTTATTTCATCAGAGATGAGAGTTTTGAGTTCACCACATGTTGTAATTCATAGAAAATTTTATCGAACCTACATTTCCACCAATTTTCCGTTTAATTATACGAATTTATGCCCTCGTTTTATAGCTGTCCATTCCTCTTCTAGTGAACTGCCTACTAATCTATTCATTATCACGGTATCCACAGCCTCAGAGAACTTCAAGTATATCTCTTCAGTTTTCAGTATTTATGTATCCCATATCTTTGCTCATTGATTATTCTGGGCTAGTCTCTTAAATTTCAGCGCACGCTTTGTCGTTACTTACTTGTGGTCCTTTTCCGATCATTAGTAAGCTGTGGTCCATTTCCGCACATAGGTACGCCTTATAAACCAATATCAGATTTCGAAATTCTTCCAGACCATGTTGTAATTAAACTGCACTCTTCCCACATCTCCCACCTCTTCCATATATACTTCGTCATTTTGTGATTTCTGAACAAAGTATCTGCTGTTACTAATTGAAAAGTATTGCAGAATTCAGTTTTTCTCCAGTCGTTTCTATGATCAAGCCCATTTTCTCCCACAAGCCTTTCTTCTGCTGCTGCCGGCCTAAGTGGCCGTGCGGTTCTAGGCGCTGCAGTCTGGAACCGCAAGACCGCTACGGTCGCAGGTTCGAATCCTGCCTCGGGCAAGGATGTGTGTGTGTTGTCCTTAGGTTAGTTTGGTTTAACTAGTTCTAAGTTGTAGGGGACTAATGACCTCAGAAGTTGAGTCCCATAGTGCTCAGAGCCATTTCAACCATTTCTTCTGCTGCTTCCTCTACGGCCGCATTCAAATCTCGTACCAATACAAGGTTTTCATCTCCCTTTATGTACTGAATTACTTGTTCGATATCCTCTTATGCTTTCTCTATATCTTCGTCTTCTGCTTGCGATGTTGGCATGTATACCAGAATTATTGTGTCAGTCTTGGTTTGCTGTCGATCCTGGTAAGAGCAACCCTGTCGCTCAACTTTTGCTATTCATAACGATACCTACTCCCGTTTTAACATTTACAGTTGCGTTGATGTTATCCTACGAAACTCACTCCAAAAGAACTGCACACAATTTTTAAAAAAAATACAGTTTTCATTCTGCATGTGTGAAAATTTTACAGTGTGTAGATGCATCCTTCCCGCTTGTTTTCAGACTTAGTTCAATCTGTTCCCGTCAGTGGCGCCGTCACAGCAAGTCTTCAAGATAGCTGTTACACTTGACGTTCGTTAGAAGCAACGTGCTGTCAAAGAATTCCTGTGCTGTGAAAACGAGACAGTCAGAAACATCCACAAGAGGTGGAAAAGTTGTATGGAGATGCTGCTGTCGATCGCAGTACAGTTAGTCGGTGGGCAAACAGGTTACGTGATGATAGCGTGCACGGCAATATTGAGGATTGTCCTCGCAGCAGCAGGCCTCGTACTGCACACACTCCAGACAATGTGCAGAGAGTTAACGAAATGGTGACTGCTGACACGCATCGCAGTGAACGAATTGTCACGCTCCGTTGGGATAGGGGAAGGAAGTGTTTGCAGAATACTGAAAGTGTTGGCGTTAAAGAAGGTTAGTGCCAGGTGGGTTCCCAGGATGCTGACAGTGGCTCACAAAAACAAGAAAAACGGTATGCAGCGAACTTTTGCAACAGTACGAGAATGGTGGAGATGAATTTCTTGGAAGAACAGTGACAGGTGATGAAACATGGCTCCATCATTTTTCACCAGAGATGAAGAGGCAATCAATGGAGTGGCATCATGCAAATTCACCCAAGAAAAAAAAATTCGAAACCACACCTTCTGCTGGAAAAGTTATGGCTACGGTATTTTTCAGTTCCGAAGGACTCTTGCTTGTGGACGTCATGTCAAGTGGAACCACCATAAATTCTGATGCAAATGTGACGACACTGACGAAACGTCAAGCTCGACTGAGTCGTGTTCGACCACATAGGGAAAATCAGGATGTTTTGCTGTTGCATGAGAATGCACGGCCACATTTCTGTCAAAAAACCATGCAAGCGATCACAAAACTCGGGTGGACTACACTGAAACACCCGCCTTACAGTCCTCAACTGGCTCCATGTGACCATCATCTCTTGGGGAAACTGAAAGACTCTCTTCGCGGAACAAGGTTTGAAGATGATGACTCCCTTGTGCACGCTAACAAAGAGTGGCTCCAACAGGCTGGTCCAGAATTTTGCCATGCAGGTATACAGGCGCTGGTTCACCCCGATTCGGAGAACGTCATCCTCCCTTTGTTTATTCAATATAAAGTTCATGGCCACCTACCCTTGGCAGTCCCCTCAATATAATCCGAATGGGAGACTAATCTGGCATATTTTGCTATTGAGAGACCATCAAAACACTTTTACAATTAAAAGCCACATGTCCTGCGGATACATGTATATGGCTATGCTTCTTGCTTCTTCATGCTGTTGCTTACTACTGATTCTTCCGTCTTATAGAGGCAGTTTCCATACCCAACGGCGGTAGAATGATGCCCTGGTCGTCATTCCACTCCTCGACGCCCTCTGACAAGGCCGTTGGCTGCATGAAGGTGACTTCTTAGGCGGAAGTTTCGGCCGCCATTGGTGACGATGTTTATTCAATATTTAGGCAGTGGTTATGTTCGAACCCAGGACTTACGACGTTTCCATTACTACCCAAAGACGGTACACCTAGGCCACAGTCACCATCTTACCTACCACATGAAGTAATCTGTTGACTGAAATAAACGTTAACGACAACTCACACGTGATAAAATGACATATACTCACAGAAAAGAGTTCACATCTGCATGTTTTAGGCGAAATGTAAAACCATTATTATCAAACGAAAAACCATCAATTGGACTTTGAAAATAAAAGTATGTCGTAATGCAGTGATGTGAATTAGTACGAAATCCACGCATCATTTAAACATAAATGATTCACATTTGTCCAATCCTACCGTATATTACATCGTAATATATATTAAATCGTCAATCTATAAAAACTGTGCTAGGCTACAAGTACTTATCGTAGCGCCGTTACACGGACTGTTAAGAGTGAGATACTAGTCACTATGGCTGTATGACGATATCTATTACTTTCACCAGCAGACAGTGAACCCGTGTCTCGGGGTAGCATATTTTATTAGCAATTAAAACGTCCCTAGTTGTTGATTCGCTACCGGCGACCGCTTAAATTTTGATTGATAATAAGGAGTGATGGCCGAAGACTTCCGGCATCAGAAATCACCCTCTTTCTGCCAACGGCCTTGTCAAAGAGGATGGACAGAGATTCAGGGCACAAACCCTCTTGTCCTTGGGGTAGGAAACTGCCACTAAAGGCGGAAGAATGAGCAATAGACCGAGGTTAAGGGCACTCTCCCCACGAGAAAAAAATTGAATAACGTAAGAAAGGGAAACGTTCTACTTGCCACTGTGTCGAATGTTGGAAGCTTGAACGTAGTAGGGAGATAGAAAATCTGAAAAGAGAAATTCAAAGGCTCAGTCTAGATATAGTAGAGGTTAGTGAAGTCAAATGGAAAGAAGAAAAAGTATTTCTGACCAATGAGTACAGGGTAAAGCAACAGTAGTGGATAGTAGTATAACGGGAGTATGAATAGAAGGGTAGGGCTGAACACTTCAGTGATAGAGTTATTCTTATCAGAATCGACAACAAATCAACACTGACAACAATAGTTCATCTATACAAGTCGACGTTTCACGCTGAATATGAAGACATAGAAGATGTACATGAGGATATTTAAAAAAGTATGGCACTATGTAAGAGGAGATGAAAACCAAATAGTCATTGGGGACTGGAACGCAGTTGTAGTGGAAGGAGTAGAAGAAAAGTTTACTGGAGAATATCGGCTTGGCACAAGGAATGAGAGAGGAGAGAGGTTAATTGAGTACTGTAATAAATTTCAGCTAGTAACTGCAAATATTCTGTTCAAGAATCACAAGAGGAGGAGGTATACTTGGAAAGAGCCAGATAATAAGGGAAGATTTCAGTTAAATTACATATTGGTGGGAAAGAGATTCCGAAATCAGATACTGGATTGTAAGGCGTACTCAGGATCAGATATAGACTCAGATTACAATGTAGTAGTGACGAAGTGTAGGCTGAAGTTTAATGATTAGTGGAAGAATCAGTACCAAAGAAGTGTGATACGGAAGTATTAAAGAATGACGTGATACGACTGAAGTTCTCTAAGGCTATAGCCACAACAATAAGGAATAGCGCAGTAGGCACTACAGTTCAAGAGGAATGGTCATCTCTGGAAAGGGAAATCACAAAAGTTGGACACAGAAACTAAGCTAAAAAGGAATATGACTGCAAAGAAATCATGGGTAACAGAAGAAACACTTCAGTTGATCGATGAAAGAAGGAAGTACAAAAATGTTCAGGGAAAATCGGGAATACAGAAATAATAGTAAGTGAAATAAAGAGGTAGTTAGGGAAGCAAAGACGAAATGTCTGCTTGAAAAATGCGAAGAAATCGAAAAAGAAATTTCTGTCGGAAGGATTGACTCAGCATACAGAAATATCAAAATAACCTTCGTTACAATTAAAAGCAAGGGTGGTAACACTAAGTGTGTAAAGCAAATTCTTCTGTTAAATGCACGGGAGAGAGCGGGTTGGTGGAAAGATCACATTGAATGCTTCTACGAGGGGGACAATTTGTCCTGCGTGATAGAAGAAGAAACAGAAACCGGTTTAGAAAAGATGTGGGATATAGTATTAAATCAGAATCTACGAGAAATTTGGAGAACTAAGATCAAAGAAGGCAGAAGGGATAAATATCAAACCATCAGAATATCCAAAATCAGATGGAACGTGGCAACAAAACGACTATTCACATTCGTATATAGAATGTATGAGTCTGCGACGTACCACCTGATTTTCGGAAAAATATCAGCCACACACTTCCGAATACTGCAAGAGCTGACAAGTGCGAGAATTATCGCACAATCAGTTTAAGAGCTCAGGCATCCAAGTTGTTGACGAGGGTTGTACACAAAAGAATGGAAAAGGAAATTGGGGATGTGTTACGTGATGATCTGTTTGACTTTATGAAACGTAAAGCGCCAGAGAGGCAATTCTGACATTGCGGCTGATAATGGAAGCAGGACAAAAGAAAATCAAGACACGTTCAGGGGATTTTTCGATCTGGAAAAAGCATTTCATAATGTAAAATGATGCGTGATGTTTCTAATTCTGAGATAAATAGTGGTAAGCTATAGGGACAGACGGGTAATTTACAATATGTGCAAGAGCCAGGAGAAACTAACAAGAGTGGACGACCAAGAACATAGTGCTCGGATTAATAGGGGTTCAATCCATGCATCGTAGACGCAATGATGGAATTAAAAGAAAGGTTCAGGTGTGGAATTAAAATCAAGGTGAAAGGATATCAATGATACGATTCGATGATGAGATCGCCATTCCGAGAGAAAGTGAAGAAGAATTTCATTACGTGCTGAATGGAATGAACAGTCTAATGAGTATAGAATATGGATTGAGAGTAAATCGAAGAAAGACGAAAGTAATGAGGAGTAGGAGAAATGAGAAGAACGAGAAACTTAACATCTGTATTGGTGGCCACGAAGTAGATGAAGTTAAGGAATTCTACTAACTAAGCAGCGAAATAACTAATGACGGACGACGCAGGGACGACATCTAAAGCAGATTAGCTTGGCAAAAGAGGTATTCCTGGCCAAGAGAATTCTACTTGCTTTTAGGAAGAATGTTCTCAGAATGTACGTTTAGAGCACATCATTGTATGGTAATGCAACATGCACTGTTTGAAAACCGGAACAGAAGAGAACCGTGGCGTTTGAGGTGTGGTCCTACAGACTAACGTTAAAAATTATGTGGACTGGTAATGTGAGGAAAGAGGAGGTTCTGGGTAGAAACGGAGGGAAAGAAATATATCAAAAACACTGACAAGGGAAGGGCTAGGATGATAGAACATCTGTTAAGGCATCATCGAATGACTTCCATGGTAGTAGAGGGAGCTTTAGAGGACGAAACCTGTAGAGGAAGACGGAGATGGGACTCCATCTAACAAATAATTGAGGATATATCCAGAATGAGATTTTCACTCTGCAGCGGAGTGTGCGCTGATATGAAACTTCCTGGCAGATTAAAACTGTGTGCCCGACCGAGACTCGAACTCGGGACCTTTGCCTTTCGCGGGCAAGTGCTCTACCAACTGAGCTACTGAAGCACGACTCACGCCCGGTACTCACAGCTTTACTCCTGCCAGTACCTCGTCTCCTACATTCCAAACTTTACAGAAGCTCTCCTGCGAACCTTGCAGAACTAGCACTCCTGAAAGAAAGGATATTGCGGAGACATGGCTTAGCCACAGCCTGGGGGATGTTTCCAGAATGAGATTTTCACTCTGCAGCGGAGTGTGCGCTGATATGAAACTTCCTGGCAGATTAAAACTGTGTGCCCGACCGAGACTCGAACTCGGGACCTTTGCCTTTCGCGGGCAAGTGCTCTACCCGAGTTCGAGTCTCGGTCGGGGACACAGTTTTAATCTGCCAGGAAGTTTCAATTGAGGATATAGTTTGCTAGTGGTACTCTGAGATAAATAGGTTAGCACAGGAGAGGAATTAGTGGCGGGCCGCATCAAACCAGTCAGATGACCGATGACTGTGATTAGCTGTGCAGTCGGCTCTATGTGGGATAAACCTGTTCAATGTGTTAACGACGACTGTAGCTATTCGTGAAATAGTACACACGTAGTACGTTTTTTATAGATTGACGATGTAACAATGTTTTTATATGATTAGTGACAGTCTCATACTAAATGTTACTTACATATTATTTTATTTGCTGTATAGGAAGCAGATGGTGGTCAATCGACGGAAACTGGTTGGGTAAACAAGGCATCTTAACAGCATCTGGAGCTGGTATCACAGCAGTTTTATAACTTCCAGGGATTATGGAGGGGGATAAACGTATCAATTGCTGATTAGGTCCTCTGGTACAGAAATGACAGAAGTGAAAGTTAAAAGAGAAAATCGTTCTCATGGCTGTAAAAGTGTGCCACTTCTATCATAACCACTTTGCTTTCCGTGTATTGGGAGGAGGTAGTAGGGATAAAAAAATGAATTACTTAGTAAACATGGGCTCTAATGTCCATATCTTAAGAGCTATGAGCATTTTTTCGATTGAAGAAAAGTGTCTCAGAGTAGCTAAACTGAAAGGTAAAGGCGTCAGTGGCAGTTCTGACGTTACCATCGGTAATTTTTAGTTACTGCGATCGGCACTCCTATCCGAAGATTGCAAATCCTAAAATGCAGTCACCATGTAAGCGAATGGAGGAGGGTGGTGTTATGGTTCCGTCTGTGTTTGCTAATTGTACCCACTCACCTCGTAAATCCAGTCGTCATTCGCTTCTTCCCTTGCAGTCTAGGATCAGCAGCTTGAGCTTTGCTGTAATAAACAATAACTAACAAGCGGAACAAAGGAGTGCCAATTACCAAACTTCAAGTTTTAGCCTAGGATAATCCATTGATGTGTTTTTTAACACTTGCACTACACAGAGCTGCACTTTTACACTCTTCACAAAATATTAAATATGCTGATACACCGATACATACAGTAGCACTACACCACAATACATTATCCCACACTGCAATCCAGATGCGGCGTTCGTGGCAATATAAGTAATCCAAGTTTCATTTACCAGCGCGGATGAGATGCTCGCGGGCATCTAATCATGTTCTCGCGATTGTTCTCGTGGTTTTTGACTTCGCGAACCGCGAATTACGTCTCGTGAGGTACACGAATGATTACACAGCATCAAACACCTTTATAGTCACAAAAATTTACTTGTTCTCTTAGCCTGATTCCTAAACATCTTGACTCCAAACACACGGTTAAACACTAACACGTGACTACTTCTCTCGTTCTGGCGCGAAAAAACAAAAGAAGCGACCATAGCGATGTTATCGTAATCGATATCAGTGCTTCTCGATACATGCTTACATTCCCGCAGGAAAATTGTTTCTAAATTCTGAAGGAATTTACGAAAATAAGCAGTAATGGTGGGTGGTCTATCAGATGAAAAAATAAAGGAAAGATACATATACTGTTATACCTTAACCTACAGTGCAGCCAAAGTACAAACACATAATCAAACAAGAGAACATAAGAAACATCTATGAAAAAAATTACAAACAGGAAGTAATATAGCACATATAAAGCAAAACGGTGTAGACAAATGAAATGCACGCAAGATAACATGACATTACAAATTGTCGTCTGAACACAGATAAAAGAAAATGAAAAATAAAATACCCACCTAACTGCCCAAAGCAGTATAAACACACTAGAAATACTGAATATTGAAATAACTACACTACTGAGTTCAAATACCAGTATGGGTAGAACTACCACATCCCAACGCTATCATATGTAGTTTATGTGATCACAAATTTAGAGAAAGTGAAAGAAAGCAACATATGGACCTAACATTTCAAGTATTGTCATACGCAGCACACTATACTCATGAATACAACTTTAATAATGAATAATATGAATATTAACTGTAACTCACTTCACACTGCCTGGAAATGGGGAGGTCGCTGCGCCAGGATGGCAATAGTAAGGGATGAGTTGGGCAGCTATTGGCAGCATCATGAGTGACGTCCGTTGCTGTAGAAATTATCTGCTAACCTCATCTTGTACAACAACATTAAACTCCCTCAGGCCATGAAACAAACAGTGAACGCCCCATGACATTTCAGCCTACTTACATCTTAAGGTAAAGTTAAAAGGGAGATAGCTGCAGCCACCCTTATATGAATATGACATACAAACTTTTGACATTATTTTATGAGACCCAATCAGCAATAACTTATCCTTAAATCAAAGTGGTATGTCGATATGTGATAAATAATTAGTAAGAGAAGAATTATAATAATAATAAAGAAAATCACAGTACAACCTAAGGTAATACTTTAGAGCACATATAATTATATCAACTTGCAGTGCATTTTCTGATTCCATCACAGTCTTTAGTGAGGCCTGCCTCTCTGTGGAAGTATGGTTTTGTTCACTGGTCTAGCATCTAACACAATTCTGACATACACATTTTCCTTCTCCACAGCAAATAAGAGATTATTATACTGGCTTGACGAACATTCAATAACTTCCATTTTCAACATCTTGCTAATCTCCTCATTGACAGCTTCACGTTTGGATTGTGGAGTAGCATATGGCATTGTAAAGAAGGGTTCATGGTCCTTCACCTCTAGCTTGGATTCTGCTGCCTTGATTACACCAGGTTAATCTGCAAAAACCTAACTGTGCCTCCTCAAAATATCTGCAAGAGCTGTCATTTCCTTACACCCATCCTGTTTTAACAAGGATGTTAAGCGCTCTCTCACAGTCTTCCATTCTAATTTGATGTTCCCATCTCCACCGCCTTTTATTCAAGCCTGCAGTGTCACCTTTGTATATATGTTGTGGTACAGCTTTTGATTCCATGCCAATTTGAATGTTAGCCAATCCTCTTTCATCACATGCCTTCATGGCACCCTTGAATGCAATAACGTCCTCTTCTTCTTAATTAACTATCCTCACATTCCAATTTCTAAAATCTGAGTACGCTTGCTGGTATGCTAACCACTCTACACCAAATATCAAAGGCATTGTCAGTCCAGGCACAACCAGTGCTGAAACATTGTAAGTTTTCCCATTAAACTTTAATATAATCAGGATTTGCCCCTTTACATTTTTATCTTTTGTACCAATAGCACCCACAATGGACACACCGTTTACAGGAAAATTCGGTATTTCTCTACCTTGTTCCAACCATGCCATATACAACCTTTATGACAATACATTAACTGTACTTCCTCAATCTAGAAGGATGTCATATTTTACATTGAAAATTTCTCCCTCTATTATTGGTTGCACAGCTTCCTCCAGGACATCAGCATCTTCCTTTAGCAAATCATGTAAGACTTCATCCCTTTGTTCCTATTTTTGTGTGGTTAGCACTCACAACTCTCTTCTTCTATCAGCCACAAAATCCTTCAGCTTTACTGCACATTGCTTGTCCAAAGCTCGATCAAGTGGATTCCCTCTCCTTGTAGTCCTAACACACCTTTCACGCTTATCCTTAAGCTGCACATTTGCACACCTTTCTGTAAGTCTCTTTTCACTCTTATAATTCTCATCATCTTCCTGGTTTAATGGCAACATTGTCATTGGAAATCCCATATCACAATTCATTTTCACACCCTCACTCCTATTAGTATAGTCAGTGTTCTCAACATCACCTGTGACCTCATACGCACTATAATCCCTATGATCTTCTTAGAGACGTACAGAGTCACCATCTTCACACCAGCCATGCCTCCCATCCTCTGACACATATCCCCTAATGTGACTGGGTTGATAGTCTTTCATGGTACCAGAACAATTTTCATTGGCAACACACTCATAACTTACAATTTCGTCAAAATCCTCATGCTTATTCTCTTGTGCACATTTTCCTCATTCTTTTCTCGTCTTTATAGCGTCATACTCTTGCTCCCTATGCACCTGTCCATCATACATTTCAACAAACTCCGCCATGCATGATTCTCTACCTGTTAACCCATCATTACTTAGACCATCATCTCCATTTAACTGTTGTCGATCCTCTCCTTGGCATTTAGTCTAGTCTGCTTCTCTATTTTGAGTATTAATGACATGTACATAATTTACATGAGCTATCCTACATATTCCTTCACTACCTGTTGCATTACCTGCCATTCTTCGTTGATGTTCAATTACCTGCTCCATTACATCCTCTTCACATTTAACTCCAGTTCTCCTTACTCTGTCACTCTCCAGTTTATTGTTCTGAACTACTATCCGAGGCTGTCCTGTTTCTGGGATTCCTAAGCGGACCTCATCAGGAATCACACTTAGTTTTCCTCTCCTTTTGGTTCTTATTTTTGTTCTGGCTCAGTCTGTTCTTTGAACCCTGTTCTCTGATACCTATCATTGTAGAATACAGCACCACCACCCCTACCTCTGTAGTCACCATATCTTCTTCTGAATCCATGCCCATGTGATCCTTGATAATTATTGTACCATCGTTGATCAACATGTCTTCTGTCATTTGCTGGTCTGTCCCTGTTCACTCCATTAAGAATTCTTGGCTGACTTCGTTCAGATTCCACCTCATGATTTCTTTCTTCCAAGTTGTCTAGTTGTCCCAGTGCTAGTTTAATTGCATCTACATCATCTCTTGGTATAGCCAGTAGCTTCTCCTGTGTTGTTATTGGCATCTTACTAATGATCAACTACACTAATGCCTCCTTGCCTATTCGTTCATCCAGGTACATGTTTCTGTCATATTGTTTTTGAAAAAACTTCTGTAAACCTCTATCACGTTCATAACTATACCTTCCACTCTGATAAAAGTTCATTCTGAACCTCATTCTGTTTCCTTGCTGTCCAATATTCATTTAGGAATGCCTTCCTAAAACTTTCATATGTCTCACATTCTTGTCCAACTCTTAATCCCCATGTGCCTGCTTCTGCTTCCATATATGACACCACAAATTTAATTTTTCTCCGGTCATCCCACAGTACTGGTAATACATCGTCAAACTGATCCAAGAAGTCACGTGGATGCCTGTTCCCATTAGGACTGAATTTTTTGAAAGTCTCCATAATATTTTGCACCCACAAAATTGTTTTTAGTTACAGCACTATCGCGTAATAGCGCCATAACCTTGGCTTCCTCCTGTTCCCCTACCTCTTGCTTCATGGTTCCTATGTCAACACCCAAAATATTTCCTTGCTTCACACATAGCTTTTGTTCCAACTCCAACTGTGAAACGTTTTCATCCAGCTTTTTCACATAGTTCATCTGCTTGTTTGCTCCTTCTTAACATCAATCATCTGATTAGAAATCTTCTTATGCCATTGCTCCGTTTCTTCCCTTTGTATATTGTCATTTACCGATTCTGCATCTATCCACCTTCTGCATTCCTCCTCTGTCTTGCGTATTTCATCTGTAAGTTCATCTATCACTTGATTCAGCCCTTCATCTTGCTTCTGGAGTTTAGCATCAAACCCTTTCAATTCTGCACTGAAATGTACTGGGACCCTTTTGATCACCTTTACCAGGAACCTTTGAGTTTTATTACTCTGTTCCATCTCTTTCTTAATCTGCTCATTCGATGCCTTAAGTATCTTAATCTGCTCATTAGTTTCTTTATTAGATATCCTCAATTTTCTTAACCGACACCAAAAGCTCTCGCAATAAGACATATAAGTTTAAATTTTGTACTTGTTGTCCATGTTTGGTTGAATGCGAATCTGAAAACAGATCTGCACTAGAATTCCCTACATCGTCTATCATGGTAGTATCAGCAAAAGTACAATCAAATGATGCCTCATTCTATGATATCTCATTTTCACTATACAGTGATGCTGGTAAACCAGAGTCATTTAACACCCCATCATTTACCTCTTCCATCTTTACCATCTGTACATGTACTTCTTGAGGTTCAGTTTTAAGTGACATCATGGTATCAGAATCACTTGACATGTCATTGTCATCTACTTTCAGCTTTGTCCCCTTTATGTTATCCTTCAGATGTTCCTCATTAAACATCCTTGGGATACCATCCATACTGACATATATTCCCCTTACTACTTCTATAAAACAAATTGGTAGCTTTCGTAACTCTAATTTATCTGACAGAGCCTATTCAATCATATTACAATAACGGTACTCAATAGCACCTATGTTGGCAATGCTGAAACTTAAAACCAAATTCCTTAACAAATAGTAAATGTACAGTAGCAGCGTAAGCAGTTCTTCAAAGGTCAATATGTTAAGCAATTATATTACAAACAATCAAATTCAGATCTATTTGGGCGTGACGACATCTATAAACAATTTTCCTTATGGGAAATAAACGATTTACACGTAACAATTCAGTCGAATTCAGTCATATCCTTATTACTGTGTACGCTACTGTTGTTAGTTTCGTTACGCAAGCTTCGCGACACTTACGCCTGCTATATTGTGTGTCTGCCGCGCGTTGCTGTAGAGCTGTCAGCGCTGCTGCTGTTCCGCGCGGCCAAGATGACGCGAAGTAATGCGGCGCGCGACTCTCCGATGTCTCGATCTCCACGCCTTAGTGTGGAACTACGCAGAACTGCTATGACCTCCGATGTTTAGTTCCGCCGTTAACGGAGATGGGGCGCTGCTGCAACTTGCGATATTCCGTTGTCTCTGCGTCAACTCTTCCGCAGCGCCGCACCGCGAACGATGATTGAATTATACACCTTCCGTTATTTGCATCAGTGGGGGGTTACAACACGGCCCACGTTGCTCTGCTGTCTAGACGTCAGCTCTTCAGTGGCGCCGCAGTACGACCGACAACTGAACGGCTGCACCTTCACTTGTCAACATACAGCTTCAGTCGGTGGTGGGGGGGATACAGTACGGTTAACGACGCTCAGTTGTTCACGTGTCAGCTCACTGTGGTAATGCTGTATGAAGTATTACGAACTGCCACGATTGTCACTTATTCGACTACCGTTATAGGAGGTTCATTGCCTTTTTTCTAAGCTCACGTTCTTATCACTGCACTGCCGTAATATTATCTGATGATGGTATCACTGCGCATTCCCGTTATTGTTCGTCAGACACAAATGCACGTATGACATCACTACTAACTGAATACTAAATTAATTTTCAGTTACTACGGCACTCCTATCCGAAGACTGCAAATCCTAAAACGCAGTCGCCATGTAAGCGAATGGGGGAGGTTGGTGTTATAGTTCCGTCTGTGTATGCTAATTGTACCCACTCACCTCGTAAATCCAGTCGTCATTCGCTTCTTCCCTTGCAGTCTAGGATCAGCAGCTTGAGCTTTGCTGTAATAAACAATAACTAACAAGGGGAACAAAGGAGTGCCAATTACCAAACTTCAAGTTTTAGCCTAGTATAATCCATTGATGTATTTTTTAACACTTGCACTACATAGGGTTGCACTGTTACACTCTTCACAAAATATTAAATATGCTGATACACTGATACATAAGTAACACTACACCACAATAAATTATCCCACACTGCAATCCAGATGCGGCGTTCGTGACAATGTAAGTAATCCAAGTTTCATTTACCGGCGCGGATTAGATGCTCGCGGGCATTTAATCATGTTCTCGCGATTGTTCTCGTGGTTTTTGACTTCGCGAACCGCGAATTACGTCTCGTGAGGTACACGAATGATTACACAGCATCAAACACCTTTATAGTCACAAAAATTTACTTGTTCTCTTAGCCTGATTCCTAAACATCTTCACTCCAAACACACGATTAAACACCAACACGTGACTACCTCTCTCGTTCTGGCGCGAAAAAACAAAAGAAGCGACCATAGCGATGTTATCATAATCGATATCGGTGCTACTCGATGCTTACAAAAGGACTATATGGAAAAAACTGATAACAGGAGGGAGAGGATGATAGGATAACAGTTAAAATATTAGAGAATAACTTACGATACAAGAGGGAACTGCAGAGGGTAAAAGCAGTACAGGAAGACCGAGATTTGAATATATCCAGCAAATAATTGAGGCCGTAGTTGCAAGTGCTGTTCCGCATTGAGAAGTTTGACGCAGGATAGGAGTTAGTAGCGGGCCCCATGAAACCAGTCAGAAGAATGATGACGCAGAAGGAAGATCAGAACGATTTTGCGACTCGATCGTTTCCGGATGAGAGTCCTTCATCTCTAGTTGACACATGCAGCCATCTTCATCATCGCTCAAAGCGTTTAACTCCACCACAGACTCGCTATGTATGTAGCAGATATTGAAGTAACAAAGCAGCACGAGTCTGGCAAGTTCCAAAGTCTTTCAAGAGTTTGGAGAGTGGGCGAGTGAGTCGCATTATAACTAACTTGACTCTCTTGAACAGCGGCAAAGGATAGTAGTGTTTAACGCCTCCATGTGAGGGACTGATCACCATTAAAAGTGCCACACACTCTCACACCATGTGACACTGCGTAGAACTCAGGAGTTTAATTCGGGACATTGGTGGAAAGTTTGGTAATCATAAACTTTAAGCCACAAGCTCTACTCTCCCTTTACGGTCCAAATGCCGACGCTTATTCGAAGCGGCTATCCCCGGAAATGGAGGAAGGAAGATTAGGCTCTGAAGCCCTGTCGTCGGCGACGAGATGAGTAGAGGCGGAGCTTAACCATGAGTCCGTAGTCTCCTCCGAAGCCCGTGTCGGCTCCGTCGCGTGCTGGCTCCGGCCGACAAAGACGGGAGCGGAACTGTCTTAATGGCTGACTGATGAGCACGACGTGGATTAGAAAGCGAAATACAGCTGACCGACATGTTCATCGGTTAGGGATGTTATCACAGCTCTCGCGAACACAAAACACGCATAGAGCCAGAGGAAGGAAATTTGCTCTTGATACCAACTAATATCAAAACGTTATCATCAAGTTTTCCACATTTGGTTTGTAAGACTACGATGGATGTTCACATATTGCGACAATCAATAAAAACAGAGGTAATATTTATAATCATGAGTGCCGTAAAAGGAAAAAAGTTGTAAAACTGAAACTGGTTATTGGCATTTTCAGCGGTCAGTACCAGTACAACAGTTGCACCAGCCCTTGAAATAATACGCTGTTCTTCGGGTATATTACCACGTCACAGTTTAGTTTAAGTCAGTTTAGTTTTATTTTTGACGTATTCCATGGACCACATTCACGACAATTCGCCGTGGTGTGGAACGAGTTAATAGCTCTGCAAATAAGATACGTTTTGTCAAAAGATGGTTGAGCGCAGGCCATGTACACAAGAAGATTTTGGTTTTAAAGCTCATTTACAAGGAGCTTGGATAAATGTAAAGTATGCACGTACACCGTCAGATCGAAAGGGTGGTGAGACCTATTAGTGGATATTAATAAGGGATGTCTCCAACACTTGCTTTTATGATGGCTTGAGTTTTGCTAGGGACAGATTTAGTGGCATGTCTGAAAGTCTTGGAGAAACGGCAACCCAATTTTCTTCAAGAGCCGATGCCAGAGAAGGTACTGTTGTTCGAAGCTAGGGTCTGGAGCGAAATTAAATTACTAAAGCTGGAAAGTGTTCCGTTCGGTCGAGATCGGGACTTACCGACATGTCTGTCCATTTCAGAATTTTATTGCCCACGAAGTATTGCTTCACAGATGCTACTTTATGACAGAGTGCATTGTCATGCCGATGCAATCATCGTCTTTGAACAGTCAACTGTGTACATTAGACAACGGTGTTCAATCTGCTCATATCCTTCCGAATTTAGAGTTTTTTCTTTTTTCCACGCGATGAGGGGACTAAATCCTAACAGCGAAAAACATTCCCCTACAGTAACACCACTTCCAGTCGTCGAACAGTAGCGTCACTCCCCACCCTACCTCAAGCGTCACTTATCATCGACTACAGAAATGTGTCGCCTATAAGGAGCTGCTTTACCACTATACCCCAATCCTTTGTAACCTCCTTCGCAAACAGTTCTAGCTAAACTCCTAGTAGTACTTCCGAACTCAGGAGTGATTCTTTCCGCTAGTTTCAAGTGATTTGTAGCAACAACACTCCGCAATGCTAGACAGTGCTTGTACTGCTCATGTTTCATCTGTAGTTATTCCCACGCGTATCCACTTCACAGTCACATCACCAACAGCCGGCATGGTAGATTTAGAAGGATTCTAGTGTCCGATTAGGATTTTTTACTCGGGTGACATAATATTAATAATATTATATCCATAGGTAGCAGGAGAAAGCTGGGAAAATGTAATTAATGGATAATACGTCAACAAAAGAAATGTTCAAATGTGTGTGAAATTTTATGGGACTTAACTGCTAAGCTTACACACTACTTAACCTACATTATCCTAAGGACAAACACACACACCCATGCCCGAGGGAGGACTCGAACCTCCACCGGGACCAGCCGCACAGTCCGTGACTGAACACGTCAACACATTTACTGACAATATGTACAGAATGATGAATTATATACATAACATGGATCACTGTAAATTCAGCCCCGCAATCTCTCCTGCATTTATCACTTTATACCAGGGAATAATCAACGAAAGGATAACGTTCTACGATTCGAGGCGCGGAATTTCGGAAGCTTCACCATAGTAGGGAAGCTAGAAAAAACAGATAAGGGAAAGTATATGAGGGTATTGAAAAAATGCAGTACCTAAAAGGAAATGAAAATGTAATAGACGTGGGGGACAGGTTCTCAGTTCTAGGGTAAGGATTAGAAGACAAGGTTCCAGGAGAATATGGGCTTGGCACAAGAAATGAGACGGGAGAAAGACTGATTGAGTTTTGTAATAAATTTCAGCTAATAATAGACATACGCTATTCAACAATCACAAGAGGAAGAGGTACTCTTGGAGCAGGACGGGTGATACGAGAATATTTCAGTTAGATTACATCATGTTCATGCAGAGATTCCGAAATCAGATGCGGATTATAAGGCGTAACTAGGAGCAGAAATAAACGCAGATCAGTATTTACTAGTGATGTAGAGTAGGTTGAAGCTTAAGAGCTTTGTCACGAAGAATTAATATGAAAAGGAATGGGATAAAGAAGTACTAAAGAATGACGAGACAGGCTTGCAGTTCTCTAAGGCTGTAGACACAGCTGTGAGGAATAGCTCAGTAGGCAGTACAGTTGAAGAGGAATGGACATCTGGACATCTCTAAAAAGGGGCATCACAGAAGTTGGAAAGAAAAACATACATACAAAGAAGGATACTGCGAAGTGACCAGGGATAACAGGAGAAACACTTGAGTTGATCGAAGCTAAAACGAAATGGCTGCATGAAAAATGTGAAGATATAGAACAAGAAATAATTGTCGGATGGACTGACTCAGAATATAGCAAATTCAAAATAACCGGAGTGAAATTAAAAGCAAGGGTAGAAACATTTACGGCACAACGGGAACTCCGCTGTTAAATGCAGAGGAGAGAGCGGATAGGTGGAAAGAGTACATTGAGGGCCTCTATGAGGGGGAAGATTTGTCTGATGTGATAGAAGAATAAACAGAAGATCGGAGGTCCAGTATTACACACATCACAAAACGTTTGTCATCACCCCGGATTCCAGAACTCCTGGAGATAGACGTCGATATTGTATCACAAACACAGTCCCTTAGGCTTTTCAGAGATGTCACTAGACCCGCCCAAAAACGTGAACAACCATGCATAAGCAGCGGCTATCAGACGGAGGGGCTAAGACAGCTTATCAGTTCCAGTCATCCCACCAGGAAGGAGGTACACGGCTCGTCTTCTCTGTACTTCAACCATGCCTAGACGGTCAGTTCCGAGGTTTGATCGCGTCCGCATTGTTACTTTGTTCCAAGAAGGGTTGTCAACAAGGGAAGTGTCCAGGTGTCTTGGAGTGAACCAAAGCGATGTTCCTCTAACATAGAAGAGATACAGAGAGACAGGAATTATCAATGGCATGCCTCGCTCAGGCCGCCCAACGGCTACTACAGCAGTGGCAGGACGTAGTGTTACGACTCAAACTGTGCGCAATAGGCTGCATGATGCGCAACTTCACATCCGACGTTCATGGCGAGGTTCATCTTTGACACCACAACACCATGCAGCGCGATACAGATGGGCCCAACCACATTTCGAATGGACCGTTCAGGACTGATATCAAGTTCTCTTCACCGATGAGTGTCGCATATGCCTTCATCCAGACAATCGTCAGAGACTTATTTGTAGGCAACCCGGTCATGGAAAATGGCTTAAACACACTGTCCCGCGAGTGCTGCAAGGTGGAGATTCCCTGCTGTTCTGGGGTGGAATTATGTGGGGCCGACGTACGCCACTGGTGGTCACGGGAGGCGCCTTAACGGCTGTACGATAGTGCAACAATATCGGGAGCATATTGGCGAGGCATTCGTCTTCGTGAACGAGAATTCACACCCCATCGTGCACATCTTGTGAATGACTTCCTTCAGGATAAAGACATCGCTCGACTAGAGTGGCCAGCACGATGTTTAGGCATCACCCTATCGAACATTAATGGGATGGATTGAAAAGGGCTGTTTATTTACTACGTGATCCACCAACCACCCTGAGGGATCTACGTCGTAGAGGAGTTGGACTATCTGGAGCTTTGACGAACTTTTGGATAGTATGCAACGACGAATACAGGCATGCAGCAATACAAGAGAACGTGCTACTGGGTATTAGAAGTACCGGCGCGTACAGCAGTCTGTACCACCAACTCTTAAGGTCTCGCTGTTTGGTGGTACAATATGCAATGTGTGGTTTTCATGAGAAATAAAAACGGCGGAAGTGATGTTTATGTTGATCACTGTTTCAATTTTCTGTACAGTTTTCGTAACTCTCGGAACCGAGGTGATGTTAAATTTTTTTTATGTGTATAGAATGAGTATTTCAGAGAGCTTTGGGGGACTTAAGATCAAATAAGGCAGAAGGGATGGATAATATTTCATCAGAGTTTCTAAAATCATTGGGGGAAGTGGCCACAAAAAAACTATTAATGTTGGTGTGTAGAATGTATGAGTCTGGCGACATACAATCTGACTTTCTGAAAAATATCATCCACGCTATTCCGAAGACTGCGAGAGCTGACCAGTGCGACATTTATCGCACAATCAGCTTAACAACTGACGCATCCAAGTTGCTGGGAAGAATAATATACAGAAGAATTGAAAGGAAAATCGAGTATGTGATAGATGACGATCTGTTTGGCTTTAGAAAAGGTAGAGGCACCAAAGAGTTCCCGTTGATAATGGAAGCAAGACTACAGAAAAATAAAGACACTTGCATAGGATTTGTCAGCCTGGAAAAAGCGTTTGACAACGCCCAATGGTGCAAGATGTACGAAATTCTCAGAAAAATCGGCTTCAGCTATAGGGAGAGACGGATAATATGCATTAGAACTAGTACAAGAGCCAAGAGGGAATAATAAGAGTGGACTGCCGAAACTGAAATGCTCATATTAAAAAGGGTGAAAGAAAGAGATGAAATCTTTTGCCCTCACTCTTCAGTGTGTATATCGAAGAAGCAATGATGAAAATAAAAGAAATGTTCAGGAACAGAATTAAAATTCAGGGTGAAAGAATATCAATGATAAGATTCACTGATGACATTGCTACACTGAGTGAAAGTGAAGAAAAATTATATTATCTGCTGAATCGAATGAAATGTGGCTTAAGAGTACATCGAGGAAACCCGAAAGTAATGAGAAGTAGCAGAAATGAGAAGAGCGAGAAACTTAACATCGGGATTGTTAGCCACGAAGTAGATTAAGCTAAGGAGTTCTACTAGCTAGTCAGCAAAATAACCAGTGACGGACGGAGCAAGGAGGACATCAACAGCAGGTTAGCACTAGGGAAAAGGGATTTCCTGTCAAGAGAAGTCTGCTAGTATCTACCATCGGCTTTAATTTGAGGAAGAAATTACTGAGAATGTACGTCTGGAGTACAGCATTGCATGGCAGTGTAACATGGACTAGGGAAACCGGAAGAGAAGAGAATCGAAGAATTTGAAGTGTGGTGCTACAGATGAATGTTGAAAATTTGGTGGATTGATAAGGTAAAGAATGAGGAGGTCCTACACAGAATCGAAGAGGAAAGGAATATGTGAAAACTCTGATAAGGAGAAGGGACAGTATGATAGTAGGACATCTGTTAAGACATGAGGGAATGACTTCCACGGTACTAGAGGGAGCTGTAGAGGGCAAAAACTGTAGAGGAAGAGAGAGATTGATACACATGCAGCAAATAATTGAGGATGTATGTTGCAAATGGTTCTCTGAGATGAAGAAGTTGGCACAGTAGAAGAATTCGTGGCGAGTCACATCAAGCCAGCTGGAATACTGATGAAAAAGAAAAGAAGAAAAAAAAAGCGCAGAGGGGCCGCAACACGCCAAACTTCGCGTGGGCGAGGTATATGGCGCTCGTGGAGGCCAATGCCCGTCTGTCTCGGCTTTGCTCTTTCCTTTCTCGAAGTACTCGGTGCAGAATAACATTTCTTTAAGTATTGTGGTGTGGCATTTCTAGGCCGGCACAACGCTCCAATTCGGTAGAATCGTGGTGTCCCTTCTATCTACCCTTCACTACTTGTTCGTGGCATGAAGTATGTTCTACGAGTCTAGTGGCTATTTGGGGAATAAGATGCTGTCAAGTGATGTATTGTCTCAAGACCACGAAAATGATTAAGTGTGTCAGAAGAGAGGGATGAGAATCCTCAATATACTTTATGCAGTCGCATAAGCGACAGGTACCGTAAAATTGCTTGGATTGATATTACAACAACATGCAGGGTGAATGTACAGATTTAGTTGGCAATAAAGAGAAAAAAATCACCGACAGGATTCATTGTGATGAAGAAATACATTGTGCTAAATTTTCAGGCATGCAGCACGTGAAGAAACTTATGGTATTACTAGCAAAATTTTTGAAGTTGCATGCATTATTCCACTGTCAGTTACAACAGTATTCAGTGAAAATGAACGAATAGTATGGACACTTCAAATATTGCTGAAAAGTACGCTGATTACGTGAAGGAGCATGTCTGGAACGATTTTTCGATTGAAAACTCCCTGTTGTTGAATTTCCTAAGGAAAAATGAGTGCATGAACGAAACTTACAACATCCGCAAAATTGACTGCAGAGCTCGCGTTTTAAATGGCCTCGGCTGCACACTGTCAAAGTAGTACATTGCAAGGCGAGAGACAACTTATTTCTGTTCTGATGGGGTTGCATTTAAAAAGCCAACCGTGTTATGGACGGGACATATTCTGACAATCACAGCCCTGTTCCCTACGGTTAACTTTGTTAAGGAAAACGCTAAGCGTGAAGAACTCACTGTGACCTCGAAGCATTTACATCTGTCTTCGAGCTGAATTTGAGACATTTTGCCGTTTCAGTTGAAAGCACCTCTGTGCATGTGTAGATATAATTGATTGAGCTGCATGGTAATTTCCGTTTTAATGGTAAATCCGTTTATGTTAAAACGGTCTAGGACGTTTACATTGCTTTCCTCAGGTACAGTTTTCACGTGTCCGAAATGAGGTTGCAAGAGTGTTCCAGTAGTTTCGTCGACATATTTTTGTGAAAAACCTTTTACAGATACTGAAACTAAATAAGTACCATTACGAGGCCACCTGAGTGTGGAATTCTGCGAAATTGTCTGCGTCTGCCTGTATGCCGACAGTTTGTACTCGATAAAAATTATAGTCTTCAGTTCGACAGAAATATGGAACAACAAACATTCGTTTTGTTTGTGATCTGTGTCGGTGAGAAATGTAAAATATAAAACCCAGTCGTATTTACTACAACTGAACTGTCATTTAAATGCGGAGCATTCGCAATTTTCCCCTCTTCACCCTCCTCTCGCTCAGATAGCGCTGTATGATGGTGGAGGAAGTGTGCAGCGAGGCTGAGCGCCATGGCAGGCACTCATGCCGAGCCTGGGTCGTGAGCCAAATTCTTTGCTGTCTTTGGTTTATACAAACTTTATCTGAACAGACCTTGAAGTCGAAACAGTACGAACAATGTCTGTGTCGTCCTCAGCCTGTAGGTGTTTATCAATGGGGATACGGAGAGGCATGTGGCGAATACACTGCGCTCCCAGGAATTGTCAGTTTTCGTAGCTGAAATGAAACGCTTTGTAGTGTTGTGAATATTGATAATGTCAAGCAATATTTGCAGTAGTCACTTGTAACGCCACTTCCTTTGGACGCAAAATTGAAAATATATAGTAGTACCCGAAACCCAATAAAAGTCAATAAGTTCAAATGTGTGTGAAATCTTATGGGACTTAACTGCTAAGATCATCAGTCCCTAAGCTTACACACTACTTAACTTAAATTATCCTAAGGCAAACACACACACCCATGCCCGAGGGAGGACTCGAACCTCCGCCGGGGTCAGCCGCACAATCCATGACTGCAGTGCCTAAGACCACTCGGCAAATCCCGCGCGGCCAATAAAAATCGCAAAATTCAAGATCCAAGTTTCAAGTCCCACTGGAATAGCACCACTTGAATAGTAGCAAGTATATATAGAAAAGAAATCCAGTATAAAGTGACTTCATGTTTTGAAAAGGGAAAGAAAAGAAATAGAATCCATTGGTTTCAAATTAAAGTAATAGTAGATCGCCAAGTAGTGTACTTATAGATCACGGAATAGAACGATTGAACTCAAAGAATACTCCTTGTGAGTACTCTTTGAGGACACTGCGTAATACGGAGGAAAAAAATTCATACATTGTTAATGTGCTACTAGCGCTTCCTGGATCAGGTCGTATCTGAACATATGCTCTTGTACGTAGGCGCATTTTTGGAAATTTTGAGATCTGCTAGGAATCATTAAATTTGAAATAGGTAGATCAGCAACCTTGAGTATATAACTACGTAAAGACAAGAGAATAAAAGATCCGGACTTGTCTTAAATTGATTATCATACAGGGAAGACTGAACTTTACCCCAAAGTAATAAACTGTCAGCAATTTACCGACATAGGAAGTGAATATTGGTATTGAATTGTGAGAAAAGACTTAAGTTTCGTTAAAGTAGCAAATGAAATCTGGATCTTGTTACAAACTCTTTGACGGAAAATTAGGTAACTAATTCCATCCAGCTTAGGGAAAAGTTACTTCCTTAATACAATGATAGGACGTGAATAGTGTAGAATAAACCAGCATAAAGTGGATTTTCTGTGTGACATTTGTTTCAAACCATTTAATACTGTGTGTTTATGAAATATTTATTTGTGCGACGACATAGAATAATAACGGAGCGCAGCATTCATAAATATTCTTTGCCGCGTTAGAAAGTTATTGTACCGATTCGAACTATTAAGCCTACGTAAACTGAAAACTTTAGTGGAGAAACTATTACCATACAGGGACTGTAGCCATAATCAGTACAAGGATAGCCATTGGTGTGCAACTACGAGTAGCTGTGATCGTATACGTCGGGGAGCATATAATTGTTTGAACACGTCGGTATCATTGATACGCACTCGGCGTGAATACAGTGCAGCAGGACAAACTTTTTTATGTAATGTTCCTCATAAGACAATATTACTGCTAATTGGTCGGAGAACGAATTTCATCAATGAACATTTCCAATGTATCTTAAGAGGAGTAGTTACACACTTCGCGAAATTCCGAGGTCTGTGGGACAGAGCACAGTGAGCGACATATCAAGAATACACGCAAACGAATAAAGTAGGCACCTGTGAGTGAAAGTGAAGAACGTGTGCTCTAGTGGCATCCGTTCAGCCACCCGTAGGATTATTTTGAAGTAGTGTGGTTCGCAGTGGTATTCGCTGGTAGCCAGTTTCAATTATGCGTCTTCTGCTGAGATGAGGGCGACACGCAACATGTTGTGTGTTGTCAGAATGGATACAGTCGATACCCCGTATCCAATGACAAGTCACCGAACTCACCTGACCCATCTCTTCTGGTGTTACGGCTTATCTACTGACCGCGCTGTTCTTCCAAAATGCTTTTATAATATCAGGCTCTCCTGTCATGACAACCAATGGCCAGTTCCACATTACATAAGGGTGACCAGATCTTTTGGATTGGATAGTGTATATACTGATAGTGTATATACTGATACTGATTACTTAGGAATTCGTCGATGGCTTATAAGGCCTTGTCAGACGAAAGTGATTTCAGTCAGAATTCTTGATTAGTTCTGTTTTATGGGCATCAGGCTGTGGTCCAAGATATATTTCTGCTGACAACTGATAGCGATTTCAAACTTAACCTCAGCAAACCGAACTGTGAAGGCATCTTCCACACTAGGAATCAGAATGGTAAGCAAATAATAATACTTCTCAGCATGGTCTAATAGCCATAAAATAAAATTCACCGAGAATGCCATTACCATCCTTCAACGCTGGCACTGTATGCTTTCAGTTCGTTTTTAAAACTTCTGTTATCTACCAGCACCTATAATTTTCAAAAGAGTTGCTCAAATATGTTGTGCCTTTACTGTTATTTTCAAATTATGGCTAGTTCATAAACACAGTTTTTTATTTATTTTGTACAGTTTCATTTCATGTTATTTTTACAATCAGAGCCACGTATCTTAGAGAGTCGATTTCTGATTGGAATGTTGGAGTTAGGTGAATGGGACTAACGTTCATCACTAATATTAGACGTTGTTTTCAATTGTTATTTTTTGGTACTGATAAATGAGAGCTCAATCAGCCATATTGCAGCAGAACCACACACGTGATCGTGGTTGACATCTGACTCGAAACAGAATATTTGTATTACATGGCAACGTTTACCGTCTCGCATGACTGTGCGGCCAATTGCAAAAGCAGTTAAAACTTTGGTCTACTTAGAAACAAGACAGTGCAGTCACATATGGCGAAAATAATCATTAAAATTTTTTGTGCTGTTATTAATTTGACAACCTTATTTTAAAATTCGAAACTTCGTGATCAACATCCTGATGACAAGTTACTCGCAGTTCTCATTTCTGATGCTCCTCAATTCTTTAGTCTCTCTTCGATTTAGTCCCAATCTTTTAAACTATATTCAGCAGACTATTCATTCCATTCAACACATCCTGTAATTGTTCTTCAGTTCCACTGAGGATACCACTATCATCATCGAATCTTATCACTGATTTCATTTCACCTTGAATTTTAATCTCTGTCGAGCAACTTTGGAATGCGAGGTGAACTCAGCCCTAGTGAGGCAAAACTGAGGAGCTACTTGATTTAGTAACGGCTCCGGTCTCGTAAACAGACCTGCGGCCGGGAGAGCGGTGTGCTGACCACATGCCCCTCCATATTCGCATCCGGTGACGCCCCTGGGCTGAGTACGACACCGCGACCGGTCGGTACCGTTGGGAGTTTGAATTTTAATCCCGTTCTTGAATCATTTGTTTTGTTTCCGTCATTGCTACTACCATTTACAGACTGAAAAGTAGGGGCGAAAAAAATTCCTCTCTTCCATCCATTTGAATTCGAGCACATCGTTCTCTGTCTTCCTGTCTTACTGTTCCCTCTCGTTTCTTGTACAAATTGTGAGTTGCTGGTCTTATCCTGAAGTTTACCACTATTTTTCTGAGACTTCCGTAGATCCTGCACCGTTTTAAAATGTCGACAGCTTCTCCTATGTGACAAATCCTACGAACGTGTCTCGATTTTCCGTCAGCCTTCCTTCGATTATCAATCACAACATCATAACCGCCTCTGCGTGTCTTTACCCTTCGGAAAACCAAGCGAGAATCAGGAATCTCGAAAACGTCGGTGTGGAGAATGCTACATCAACATCGGTTGCACCCGTATCATATTTCTATGCACCGGGAATTGCATGGCGACGACTTTGAACGTCGTATACAGTTCTGCCACTGGGCACAAGAGAAATTACGGGACGATGACAGATTTTTTGCAGGCGTTCTATTTAGCGACGAAGCGTCATTCACCAACAGCGGTAACGTAAACCGGCATAATATGCACTATTGGGCAACGGAAAATCCACGATGGCTGCAACAAATGGAACATTAGCGACTTTGGCGGGTTAAAGTATGGTGCGGCATTATGGGAGGAAGGATAATTGGCCCCCATTTTATCGATGGCAATCTAAATGGTGCAATGCATGCTGATTTCCTACATAATGTTCTACCGATGTTACTACAAGATGTTTCACTGCATGACAGAATGGCGATGTACTTCCATCATGATGGATGTGCGGCACACAGCTCGCGTGCGGTTGAAGCGGTATTGAATAGCACATTTCATGACAGGTGGATTGGTCGTCGAAGCACCATACCATGGCCAGCACGTTCACCGGATATGACGTCCCCGGATTTCTTTATGTGGGGTAAGTTAGATATTTGCTATCGTGATCTACCAACAATGTCTGACAACATGCGTCAGCGCATTGTCAATGCATGTGCGAACATTACGGAAGGCGAACTACTCGCTGTTGAAAGGAATGTCGTTACACGTATTGCCAAATGCATTGGGGATGACGGACATCATTTTGAGCATTTATTGCATTAATGTGGTATTTACAGGTAATCACGCTGTAGCAGCATGCTTTCTCAGAAATGATAAGTTCACAAAGGTACATGTATCACTTTGGAAAATGTTCAAACATACCTACGTTCTGCCGGCCGGTGTGGTCGAGTGGTTCTAGGCGCTTCAGTCCGGAACCACGCGACCGCTACGGTCGCAGGTTCGAATCCTGCCTCGGGCATGGATGTGTGTGATGTCCGTAAGTTAGTTGGGTTTAAGTAGTTCTAAGTTCTAGGGGACTGATGACCTCAGATGTTAAGTCCCATAGTGCTCAGAGCCATTTGAACCATTTGAGCCATTTCATTGTAAAAATAATATGGCTAGACACTGACATTTCCGGCAACTAAGCTGTTTCTATGCCAACGTAGTTTTCTATTACTCAAAGGGTTGATTATGGTGTGCCCCCGAAATGCTTGATTTCGGCAGCTGCCCTCCAATCCCACCACCACAATGACTGATTTCGGTATGTGTTTCCATCCAACCACCGTAACTCTCAAACTGGCCGCTCCGTGACGTGAGAGTGAGGCTCACCAGCCATGGGTACCCGAGTGATGACAGACATGGTTATTCAAAAAATGGTTCAAATGGCTCTGAGCACTATGGGACTTGACAGCTATGGACATCAGTCCCCTATAACTTAGAACTACCTAAACCTAACTAACCGAAGGACATCACACAACACCCAGTCATCACGAGGCAGAGTAAATCCCTGACCCCGCCGGGAATCGAACCCGGGAACCCGGGCGTGGGAAGCGAGAACGCTACCGCACGACCACGAGCTGCGGACATGGTTATTCACCGATATCGAGCGTCACGATGGAAACAGAAAACTATTATACCCAAATCATGTTCCTTGATCACGCTAAGCGTAGTTTTGTAACCAGTCATTGCACCAGTTAAGCACATTGTAATGCACAATCAAATTTGCACCTGTTAACTAAATGTCGAACATCGGTACCAACCGTTAGAACAAAAGGTGTTACATTTACATTGTAAATGAAAGCCGGCCGGTGTTGCCGTGCGGTTCTGGGCGCTTCAGTCTGTAACCGCGTGACAGCTACGATCGCAGGTTCGAATCCTGCCTCGGACATGAATGTGTGTGATGTCCTTAGGTTAGTTCGGTTTAAGTAGTTCTAAGTTCTAGGGGACTGATGAAAACCGATGTTAAGTCCCATAGTGCTCAGAGCTATTTGAACCATTGCAAAATGAGACATAACTGATACCTGTCGATCAGAGAATGAGAAACGATGTTTGAGTAAAGAGAAAGTATTTTTCGGCTTGGAATCAGAATATGTAGAAAAAAAGGGGGGTCCAAGCTCAAGATACATTGCGGAGGGCTGGTAGGAAGATGGCCGGTTCTAGCACAATTATTAACTTTTCGCAAAGAAAATTTTCTCGTACGATGTGTCGTTTTCGAGGTAGTTCTTTGTCTCAAAACAAACGCTCTGTATAACCTAATAAAATGGCTGCTCTAAATCATCCTAAACTCAAGGTGAGAGATTTTTTTATTGTTTCAAACTGGTCTACTGAAATATTCAGAATTCATGAAGTCCAAGGGAATAGTCCGAGGACACATCGCCCCGCAAAAGCCAAAACTTCGATAAAATGGCAATGATTCAACAACGATGGTAACAGTGGGATTAATTTGCGAAAACAGCTTTAAGCTTGAGCTATCAAAGATATATCATTTTTTTGTGTTTTTGTGTCTGTCTAGTTATTTGTGTGGTAACGGAGGAATGAGGTTTTTGTGAATGGCGACTAAATATGCAACCTCTTTTCTCGCGACACCATTGCCCCCCGCATGGAGACATCAGTGCGTGTGAATGCTCCAGTGCGGTATCAAGTATGCAACAGCGCTGATCTTATTAACATTGGTCAAAAAATCTCAAAGATATACTCGGTACATGTCTGCAGTCCTGGTACACATTAATAATGTGGAGGTGGTATGAGCCATTCGCTTTTGTCTTTTCAATGAATGTGCTACGCTATTGTGCCACGGAGATTTCGGTGTGTACACAGACCTCACACATGTACCTGTAAAAAGTAAATATAAATTACTTAGCTTTATTTGTTCGATGTGGATTTAAAATTAACCTAATCCCTTGCCTCTTTTATCGCTAAGTAGTTCAGACAGTAATCCGACTGCTACTACTAACTCTGATGCATATTTATGCTTAGGCTGCCTCCCATCACCCCCCCCCCCCCCTACCCCCACCGTGTTTCCTGTAATTAGGCAGTGAACTTACATCTTACGATACTCTCAAAGATTCCATTTACTCCGTTTCTTCCTGAATTTCTAACATAACCACTGTCTGCTCAGTCATGAAGTCGTTCATTCTGTGGAACCTTTCCATTCTGTATTACTGTTGGTGAACGCAGATGCTCTCTGTCCTTCTTTAATATTTCAATACGTCAATGTACGCACTTTACTGTTGCGGCACCAGTTACACGTTCTCAAAAATTTTTGAATTTTATCTGCAACGATGTGCAGAACGTAACACATTCAGCAGCTTCCAGCAGGAAACACAGATATACGTCCTCTGCCATGAGAAACGAAGCAGCTGCAAGAGCTCTGAATGGGTCCAGGCGTATTTTCATAGGCAGGGTACACTGTATTACGCACATCTTCACTGCGCTGAAGACGCTATGAAAACACAGAAGCAGTGGAAGAGTTAAATGAAAAACAGCCGCAGCAATAACAGAACTAAGGCTGGGACAACCTTCCTTTCTCTGAGACACTTGGAACAGATGTTCAGAGTTACACAGGCACACAAGCAAACACACACACAAACATACACGCACACACACACACACAAACACACACACACACACAAAAAAACACACACACATATGTCCGCTCGTGCACCTCTCTTGCCGATAGGTAACAATATACGAGTGCTGCCAATTGAAAGAGCAGAACCAATATTTACGTGGCATTCGAAGGCAGGGCATGGAAATGGAGTCCAGGACTGATAAGAATAACTGATTCTTTTTTGCCTCCGAGGTTACTGACATGCTTTGTCATGACAAAACGCTTAAATGAAATCTATGCAGTTATACATACACAACTTCCTCGTGATCTTAAGCAGCGTAATCATGCGCGTCGAATGTAAGATTTGAAAAATGGATTGAATAAAATACTTGAAACTTCCGAAATAAGTTATACGAAAGAAGAGATAAAATACAACTAGGTTGATAAATATAAACGCGTGCTACGAAACAATTACAATTTTAGTTAAACTATGACGTTTAACTGTCATTCGAACACAGCGAGTGATTAACATGAAGGCACTTCGTACCATCTATAGAGTGAACTTAAAATTTTTTGCCGATTCGGTTAACATCGTCGTCACCCTTGGAGACAGACACTAAAATTTATGAAAACTGCAATACTAAAAGGGAAACATTAAGTGAAATTAAATTCATGTAGATCACTTACAAATAGTGGTTGTTTGAAAAAAAAAATCCCTAGCCGTACAGATATTATTATTGGTCAAAGTTAGGAAAAGCGGATTAGTAGAGTGTTCGAAGAAAGATACCCGTTAACATATGCGTAATTATACTTCCGTCGAGGTTTTCAGTATCCCGTGCTGAAAGCTGCTTAAGCTTCCCCCTGATATTCGTTGTTTAGTTCTTATTGGCTGCATTTATTTCTGTATTTAGTCCATTAGCTATGGTGCTGACGCCACTTTCGGTAAAACTACCTCGTAGATCAACAATTCCGTACTTTATTGAGATTTCAGTTTCACAACAAAATTTACAAATCCGTGCTGTCTAGGCGACGAAATCGTTAACATGTAGTGCCACTAGCGTTTCTGGGAATCGGAAAACACGGTGGTTTAGTGGCTGCAGGTATTTCACGACGCAATATTTATTATCTTATTTCAACGACTCCTAGCTACTTTATATTAAGGAAACGGAGACCGTCGTAAAATTCCTAGGAGTAACCGTTCGGAGTGGCCTAAAGTGGAGTGACTACATAAAACGAATGATACGAGAAGTAGATCCCAGGCAGATTTTCATTGGAAGGATCTTAATGAATGCAATCCAGCCACGAAAGTAGTAGCTGTCAAAACACTTGACCGTTAGATAGTAGAGTATTTTTCATTCGTCTGGGGCGTTTACCACTTGGGGTTAACGGAATATATAGAGAACCAAGAACATTTCGTAGCAGTAAAAATCATCCCTTACTGACAACTTTCATGCCACGTATTCTTATGCGAATGGATGAGCAATTGTATGACTCAAAGAACCTTACCGCCGTAGCCAACTGCTAGATTTACCTTTTGTCAGAATTGCATGTCTTCAGCAAGCCGCTTAATTTCTGAGGTCAGCAAAGTAATAGTATTTCTTCATGGGCAGACTTGAGAAAGCAAATTTCACATGGTCAGTGGACTCTGGGTCGTACTTTCGTCATGCGCCTGCTGCTGTATGGACGTGCCCATCATATGGTACGGTTGCTTTGGTCTGGGCATGCTGCTGTATGGTTATGCCTCTCTGTTTGTATAGTTGCTTTGTCTTGTTATAAATGTAGTAAGCACACTGGTGCGACATCGTTCTGAGTTATGATGATATGGTTGTTTGCGTGCGCTGTTTTTGGATGATCATGTTTTATGTGGATTTTCGAACTTACTTACGCGAGATATTTCATTTGTCATTCCTGCGAGCAGAGCTATGAGTTTTTCGACCTCATATTTTCGTTAACATTCATTTATTGTTCAGTAATAAGGGTCTACAGTTTGCCCACTATTGTGGCCGCTAATATAAATACAACCCTATTTTTCGATGTCTTTTGAAAATGTCTTGTCATGTAGGGTTACGTCGTTCGTCAATAGCCACGAACGTAGACATGAAATTTTGTATTAGTTTTCTGCACCATATACATGCATAAGTTGGGATTCTTACCAAGTTATTTTTCACTCCTCAGGTCTATATTCAAATCCTCACAAGTGTTCACTAAATAATTCCTTTCTCGAAAAAATTACAATTTGTTTCCATTATGTGTAAAGCAGTGAGAGAGAGAGAATCAGCTGCCTTCAGCAATTTTTTTGCTAACATTTTCAGCTAGCCACGTTAGCAGTGATACTCAAGGCACGTGCACATCTTCATGTTTTCGCGGTGCAGTGACTGCTCACTAAATTTCGGATGTAGGCGCGTAAATTCAACTTCTACTTCTAATGTGTCGGCTGTATATCGTTCAGCAGTCTTCAGAGTGACCCGAGAGTTGACACTCCAGTACTTGATCCGACCTTTTTAAACCCTCGAACCGCGCCACTGCGCATACGTAAAAGAATTTTGGATATATTGGTTCGCCGCATACATGATGACACCTTGGGATGTGCAGTACATCGGAAACCGACACACACACAGATTTCTAGTCACATGCCAGTAGTTATCGCCATCCTTCGAAGATTATGAGTGTTCACAGAACATTGGCTCACAGAGCACACATCATTTCCGATGAGAGCAGTCTGCACGACGAGCTCCTACACTTAAATAGAGCTTTTCAAGCTTAAGGATACTCCGCACACAGACATGTAACGCGCTACGAATGAAACAAAACATTGACCATAAGCCATGCAGAACAACGCACACGGAGATAACTTTCTGCCGTACGTGGAAAGCCTATTGTCATAAATGGGACGAGCCCTCAACATACACAAAATGAAGTTAATGATTCGTCTAGTACCACTCTTGAGTTCCGATAAAGATAGTTTGATACTCCTGAAGGCCAGGGTTTGCAAGATACGGCCTTTCATACGTTGTACATCGGAGAGATGATTCGTACAGTCCATGAAGGACGTACGGAACATCGCAGGTACACTTTGGTGGTGAAAAAGGTAACTGAAATTCGCTTGACGAAGAATTTTATTAATAAAGATAACGGCTTCAGCTTGGATAAGTCATGTAATCCGGTACTTTCAATATTAAACTTAAGAAAATGTCCTCGACAGTGCAGCTCAGACGTATACATCGACGCCCCAGGGTGGATCGACTTCGCAGCCACAGACATAATTCATGCGGATTGTGTCTCTTCATTGCAGATCGGCGTTTATGGCGCCTGTGTATCTGTGGTCGCATCCACGGTGACGAGGTACGAGAGTTTAACAGGAAGGAGCGAATGCTGAAGAATCATTCTTACATCTCTCTCTGAAGATGGCCCAAGTATTAGAACAAGAAGCCGAATATATGCTGTTGTTCAATCGAAATTCTCAATGGAGAGAACTCTTCCGAAGGAAGATTGACTACAGGTGTGCCGCAGGGGAGTGTCATAGGACCGTTGCTATTCACAAAATATATAAATGAACTTGTGGATAACATCGGAAGTTCAATGAGGCTTTTTGAGGATGATGCTGTAGTATATCGAGACGTTATAACAATGGAAAATTGTACTGAAATGCAGGAGGATCTGCAACGAATTGACTCATGGTGCAGGGAATGGCAATTGAATCTCAATGCAGACAAGTGTAATGTGCTGCGAATACATAGAAAGAAAGATCCTTTATCATTTGGCTTCAATATAGCAGGTCAGCAACTGAAAGCAGTTAATTCCATAAATTATCTGGGAGTACGCATTAGGAGTGATTTAAAATGGAATGACCATATAAAATTAATCGTTGGTAAAGCAGATGCCAGACTGAGATCCATTGGAAGAATCCTAAGGAAATGCAATTCGAAAACAAAGAAAGTAGGTTACAGTACACTTGTTCGCCCACTGCTTGAATACTGCTCACCGGTGTGGGATCCGTACCAGATAGGCTTGATAGAAGAGATTGAGAAGATCCAACGGAGAGCAGAGCGCTTCGTTACAGGATCATTTAGTAATCGCGAAAGCTTTACGGAGATGACAGATAAATTCCAGTGGAAGACTCTGCAAGAGAGACGCTCAGTAGCTCGGTACGGGCTTTTGTTGAAGTTTCGATAACATACCTTCACCGAGGAGTCAAGCAGAATATTGCTCCCTCCTACGTATATCTCGCGAAGAGCTCACGAGGATAAAATCAGAAAGATTAGAGCCCACACAGAGGCATACCGACAATCTCTATTTCCACGAACAATACTGGGGAGAACCGATAGAGGTACTCAAAGTACCCTCCGCCACACACCGTAAGGTGGCTTGCGGAGTATGGATGTAGATGTAGAAATTTAATGGGTCAGATCACTCACGTTTATTAGATGCTGAAGGACACAGGTTGAGAACTAATACCTACGAAATTTTATGTATAAACTATTTTTTAAATGTAGTTTTTTAAATACAAACAATACTATTAACATTCTACGTCTGTATTCTTATTGTCTACATATTAACAGTCCTCTGCCTCTAAGGGTCTCCGAACTGTAGCGTATACAAAATGTACGATATGGTTAGTTAGAGCGAAATTACAAACATGCAAACCGTCTTAAGTTACACAGGCCTACATTTACGAATCGATGAGCGGTTTCCGATTGCGTGTCCATTACCAGATCTGGCGTTACATCAGCCATGATCGCTCCTTAGGCAAAAGTTTCCGGAATAGTCCCCCATTCGCATCTCCGGGAGGGGACTGCCAAGGGGGAGGTTAACATGAGAAAAAGATGGAATAATCAACGAAGTAATAACGTTCTCCGAGTCGGGTCGTCTAATGTCAGAAGCTTGAACGTGGTAGGGAAACTAGAAAATCTGAAAAGGGAAATGCAAAGGATCAATCTACTTGCCGTTTGTGAAAAGTGCATCACCGTGAAGGAATTACCCGAATAGTGCCACACTTGGAGGAAGTGGCGACGGTTTTGCAAGCAATACGTGATACGTTTTGCAGTGAGATGAGGTACACATCGATCGAGTAGAGCCCTCGTGTCGGTCCGACAGGGTCGGCGTTGAGCCTAGTGTAGTCGGTGCAGAACTGTCATACAAAATGGAAACAACATAGCGATTGCCAGTATGCCTCGTCGACGTTGAAAGGAAGACATATCGACATTGCAAATTCGAACTGGACAGAATGATCGGTCTCTGGAAAACGGGGTTGTCATAACGCGAAATTTCGGCTCGCTCAGGGCATGCTGCTACGACAGTGATGCGTTTGTGGAAGCAATGGATAGAGGAAGGTCGTACGCAGCGAAGAGCGAGAACTGGACCACGGAACATGACCGCAGCTCCGGATGACCGTCATCTTGTCCGTATGGCCATTACGGACCGTACAGCGTCATCCACAATGTCGGCTCGTCGCTAGAGCACTGCAACAGGTGTGAACTTTTCTGCGTCGCCGTCTGCTGCAGCTTGGACTGGTTGCACGCATGTCATCAAGTCGGCTTCCATTGTCCAGAAACCACAAGCTCCTCCGACTGCAATGTGCATTGAAAACCGTCACTGGGGTGGTTATTGGCAACATGTAATCTTTTCGGATGAGTCCCGCTTCAACGTGTCCTACAGTGATGGCCCCATACGTTTCCGGCGGTACCGTGGTGATAGCAACCTGGAGGGCTGCATTGTGGAGCGGCGCAACGGACAAACGCCAGGTGTGATGGGTTGCGGTGCCGTTGGTTTCAACCACCGATCTCTCCTCGTACGTATTGCGGGCACTTTGAACAGCAGCCTGTACCTAAAGGAGGTTGTGGAGCGTGAGGCACTCCCCCGCTTCAGGCATCTCCACAGGCCACATTTCAACAGGACGGTGATCGGCTACGTATTGCAAGGAATGTACAGGCCTTCTTTGCAGAGCGACGGGTACCATTGCTTCCCTCACCTGCACGTTCTCCAAACATGTCGCCCATCGAACATGTCTGGGATATGGTTGTTCGGCACCTGGTGCGTCATGCTCCTCCAGTAAATGGAGTCACGGACTTGTGGGCTTGGATACAAAATACGTAGATGGAAACCCCTCAGAAACGTATTAAGAAACTTACTGATTCAATGCCACGGCGTATAACAATCTAATTGCAGCGCTAGGTGGCCACGCGACATACTGAATAGTAGGGCTCAAAGGACACGTACAGATTTGAAAAGGTAATCATTTGTTACTTGTCATGTGCCTATCTTGTGATATTAAATAAACTGAATATATGTGTTTCCGTCTAGGTGTTTTAATTTCCAAGAACGGTAGGGTACATATAGTAGGTGTCAGTGAAATGGAAAGAAGACAAGGATTTCTGGTCAGATGAGTATAGGGTAATATCAATAGCAGCAGAAAATGGTGTAACATGAGTAGCGTTTCTTATGAATAGGAAGGTAGCTCAGGGAGTGTGTTACAATGAACATTTCAGTGATAGGGCTGTTCTTTCCCTAATCGACAACAAAACAACAACGACAACTATAGTTCAGGTATACATACCGAAGTCGGAAGCTGAAGATGAAGAGATAAAGAAAGCATATGAGGATATTGGAAGCGTAACACAGTATCAAAAGGGTGATGAAAATCTAATAGTCATGGGGAACTGGAATGCAGTTGTAGAGAAGAAGTAGAAGAACAAGTTACTGAATAATCCGGGCTTGGGACAAGGAATGAGAGAGGAGAAAGACTAATTGAGTTCTGTAATAAACTCCAGCTAGTAATAGCGAATATTCTGTTCAATGATCACAAGTGGAGGAGGTATACTTGGAAAAGGCTAGGTGATAAGGGAAGATATCAGTTAGATTACATCTTGGTGAGACAGTGACTCCGAAATCAGATACTGGATTGTAGGGCGTACCCAGGAGAAGATACAGACTCAGATCACAGCATAGTAGTGATGAAGAGTAGGCTGAAACTTAAGACATTAATAAGGAACAGTCAATACGCAAAGAACTGGGACACGGAAGTACTACGGAATGACGTGATACGCTTAAAGATCTCTAAGACTATAGCTACAGCCATAAGGAATAACTAAGTGAACAATACGGTTGCAGAGGAATGGACATCCCCAAAAAGGGTGATGACAGACGTTGGAAAGGTGAACATATGTACAAAGAAGGTAACTGCGAAGAAACCATGGGTAACAGAAGAAATACTTCAACTGATCGGTGAAAGGAGGTAGTACAAAAACGTTCCGGGAGACTCGCAAATACAGAAATACAAGTGGCCGAGGAATTAAATACATAGGAAGTGCCGGGAAGCTAGGACGAAATGGCTGCAAGAAAAATGTGAAGAAATCGAAAAAGAAATGATCACAGGTAGGACTGACTCAGCATACAGGAAAGTCAAAACAACCTTCGATGACATTAAAAACTAGTGTGACAACATTAAGAGGGCAACTGTAAAATACAGAGGAGACACCGGATAGGTGGAAAGAATACACCGAAAGCCTCTGTGAGGGGGAAGATACGTCTGACGTGATAGAAGAAGAAACAGGAGTCGATTTAGAAGAGATAGGGGACCCAGTATTAGAACAAGAATTTAAAAGAGCCTTAGAGGACCTAAGATCAAATGAGGCAGAAGGGATAGGTAACATTACATCAGAATTTCCTAAGTAACTGGCGGATGTAACAACAAAACGACTATTCACGTTAGTGTGTAGGATGTATGAGTCTCGCGACATGCCAACGGTCTTTCGGAAAAGCATCATCCACACAATTCCGAAGACGGCGAGAATTACCGCACCATCAACTTAACAGCTCACACATCCAAATTGCTCACAAGAATAATATAACGAAGAGTGAAAAAGAAAATTGAGGATACGATAGATGACGATCATTTTGGCTTTAGGAAAGGTAAAAGCACGAGAGAGGTAAGTCTGACGTTGCGGTTAATAACGGAACCCATACTAAAGAAAGATCAAGACGCGTTCTTAGGATTGGCGACCTGAAAAAAACCGTTCGACTGTGTAAAATGGTGTAAGATGTTCGGAGTTCTGAGATAAGTAGGAGTAAGCTATAAGGAGAGACGAGTCATATACAAAATGTACAACAGCCAAGAGGGAATAAGAGTGGACGACCAAGAACGAAGTGCTTGTATTAAAAAGGGAGTTAGACAAGGATCTAGTATTTGGACCCTATTCTGCAATCTGTACATCGAGGAAGAAGTGATGGAAATAAAAGAAAGATTCACGAGTGGAATTAATATTCAAAGTGAAAGTATATCAGTGATACGATTCGCTGAGGACATTGCTGTCCTGGGTGAAAGTGAAGAAGAATTACATAATCTGCTGAACGGAATGAACAGTCTAATGAGTACAGACTATGGATTGAGAGTAAATCGAAGAAAGACGAAGGTAATTAGAAGTAGTAGAAATGACAACAACGAGAAACTTAATATCAGGATCGATGGTCACGAAGTAGATGAATTCTGCTACTTAGGCAGTAAAATAACCAGAGAGGAAAGGAGCAAGAAAGACATCAAACGCAGATTGGCACTGGCAAAAAGGGTATTCCTGGCTGAGAGAAGCCTACTAATATCAAATATCGGTCTTCATTTGAGGTAGAAATTTCTGAGAATGTACGTCTCGAGTACAGCATTGTATGGTAGTGAAACATGGTGTGAAAACAGGAACAGAAGAGACTTGAAGCATTTGAGATGTGGTGCTACAGACGAATGTTGAAAATTAGGTGGACTGATAACGTAAGAAATGAGGAGGTTCTGTGCAGAATTGGAGAGGAAAGGAATATGTGGAAAACACTGACAAGGAAAAGAGACAGGATGATAGGACATCTGTTAAAACATGAGGGAATTACTTCCATGGCACTAGAGGGAGCTGCAAAAGGAAAAAACTGTACAGGAAGACAGAGTTGGGACACATCCAGCAAATAACAGAGGACGTAGGTTGCAAGTGCTACTCTGAGATGAAGAGGTTAGTGTGGGAGTGCTATTCGTGGCGGGCCGCATCAAACTAGTCAGAATACTGATGACTCAAAAAAAAAAGAAAAAAGTGGAGAATGACTGTGTAAACAATAAATGCAGTAGCAGATATCGCGAACTCCACATGATCTAAATGTCCTAAATGTTTTAAGACGTTAAGATCGAAGTGTTGTAGTACGTTATGAACTTCCAGGTTTGCATCTAAATTAATGACAGGCTTTTAGTGAGTACTTGTGACTTACGTCCTCAATTATGTATTCCAATCTCTTTCTTTCCCTACAGTTTTTACCCATTACAGCTCGCTCTTGTACTGTGGGTCTTATTCCCTGATGTCTTAACACATATCACATCGCCCTTCCTTTTTTTCAGACAATATCTCCCGTACATTCCTTCCTTCGTCGATTCTGCGAAGAACCTCCTCGTACCTTATCACTCTAATTTTCAAAGTTCTTCTGCTGCACCATATTTCAAATGTTTCCATTTTCTTCTGTGTAAGTTTTCCCACAGTCAGTGATTCACTACCATACAATGGTGTAATTCAAGCAAACATTGTCAGAAATTTCTTCCTCAAATTAAGGGCTATGTTTGATACTAGAAGAATTCTGTTGGTCAGGAATGTCCTCTTTACCTGTGCTAGTCTGCTTTTTTTATGTCGTCCTTGCCTCGCATGTCATGGGCTATTTTGCTTCCAAGGTAGCAGAATTCTTTATTTCGTCTAACAGTTATGTTATTAAGTTTCCCGCTAGTCTCATTTCTGTTACTTCTCATTACTTCCTTTTTTTCCGTTTACTCTCAAACCACTTTCTGTTCTCATCAGACCATTCCATTGAATAGATCCTGCAATCTTTCTTCACTTTCATTAAGCTAATGTCATCAACGAATCCAGTCCTTGATATCTTTTCAGTCTGAAATTTGATCCCACTCTTGAACCTTTCCTTTATATCCGTCATTGTTTCTTCAATGCATAGATTTAACAATAATAACTAAAGCTTCCATCCCTGTCTCAAATCCTTTTTACTACTAGTATTTCGTGCTTGGTCTTCCTCTCTTATTGTTTCCTTTCCCAACGCCAGACTCATCGTCGTCTAATGGATCATCGGTTTTCTTTTCGTACTTCTGTATATTATCTCTGTCAGCAACCTCGATGCACGAATTGCTAAGCCGATTGTGCAGTATTTCTCGCACTTTTAAGCTCTTGCTCTCTTCGGAATTATATAGATGATACTTTTCCGAAATCTTGATGGTATGTCATCAGTCATAGATTCTACGGACCAAATAATCATTTTTTTGCCATTTTGCTCAATGATATTAGAATTTCCGTTGGATTGTTGACCGTCCCCCTTAGTCCTGTTTGATCTTAAGTCTTCCTAATCACTTTAAATTTTGACTTTGGTTCAGGATCCCCTATATCTTCCACACCTACCCCAGCTTCTTCTTCTACCACTTCGTCAGACAAATCTTGCCCCTCAATGTACTCCTTCCACCTCTCCGCTCTCTTCTCTGCGCTTAACATCAGAATTGCCCTAGTACCGTCAATGGCTCCACATTTGCTTTTGATTTCACCCATGGTTGTTTTAATTATCTATACGCTGAATCAGTCCTTCAGACGATCATGCGTTGTTAGATGTCTTCACATTTTCATGAGTTCTAAAATTTCATCAGCTAAAATATGTCAATATTTTCTATAAATTTTCCATGGGATTCGATCAGTTCCAGCCCCTGGCAAGTTTTTGGTCACGGATTTCAGATCTTCATACGTCACAAGTTCCATCAACGAATGTCTGTTTCCGTCGTCGAACTTCAGTGCACATTTGTTTACGAATGCAGCAATCCTCGTGCAGTTTGGTGGGTGATAACCTTAGAGCGCAGTGAAGTGGTTTCTTATTGCCAGAACGTCCACCGACTTGAGTGCCGGTGGGTTGTGTCCAGTGGTTATATTTCCTATGAATCTTCTCTTTATCCTTCTCTGTTCTCTCGCTAGACGGTAAAGACTCCACTTTTCATCATGGTTACGTATGTGGTCTTTGGTCCTAATGATATTCCCATTCAGTCGTCTGCATGTAATTAGAATATTTTCTTTTAGAGCGTCTTCAGTTGCTCTGCTTTACCATGGAAACCGTCTATTTGTTTTTATTTTTTTATTTTCGCAAGGCACTGTAATAACGTCAGATGATATCTTCCATTTCTCGCTCTGATAACCTCGGCGTTGAGCGCCCGTAAACTCCTTCCTTCTTTTCATTTCTCTACATATTTATTTAATTGCAGCGTATATCAGTTTAGCGGGTTTTTACATTGTTTCTGTCATTGAGCGTCAGGTTATCATTATTTCCTGTTGAACAGTTGAAGTTAGACCACCTGGCGAATGCGGTAGATCATCTGCCCAGAGTAAGGTACACACTCCAGCCGTCTATTCCCGTTTATGTTTTTCTTTAATACCGAATGTAGAATATTTCACTTCATTCCTTACATTCTCCGGACTGTGTCTAGCCTGTTTTCATCAAGATATTGTTGTAGTGTTACATTTTTGCAACAAAAGCCTAAAGGGCCGCCACGGTGTGGTTGCTTTTGCATCCATTTTTCATGGATTTTTCCAGCATGGTGCTATCATCAGCCAAAATTCTTCGTCGCATCTGGTTTCTGCAGTTCCGGAATAGCTACTTTCACTGGTTTCCAGTAGCTCTTTGCTTTCACTAACACTTTCCGTTGTCTTTCACCTCTATAGCGCATACCGAAGTCCTAATCCTGTGCATATTCAGTGAAACTGATTTGCTTTTAATCTCTGCTACGATACGCTCATACAGGTCTCTTACTCTTCGATGGCAATTCCCTAACGCTTGCTATCATCTCCACACGCTCTTTCACTTCCATCACAGTTTTCCTCAAATATTCAGTTGAATTGTGTGTGGAGAACCTGCTGGAATGATTTTCATGTGCAACATACGTTCTGTGACCGCATTCAGTCACATAAGAGAGGAAGTTCTTTTGTAATTGAACTTTAGGTATCCGATTACCATTGTGCTAGTCACGACAAAAATTGTCTGACGGAACTTATTCTCTGATACTATAAACTGTCTCGTATAAATTAAGTATGTCTCTGATATCTTCGAATGGCGCTTCGATCGGAAAATTACAGATCGTCGCAGATCACAAGCCAAGAACTGCATCTGTTATTATCACTGTACTTCGTAAATTTTTACGCTATCATTGTTATTCCTGACTATTCACTGGCAAGATTCATTATTCATACATTTTGCTTCAACACTATTAACAGTATTGCCATGTTGAATACCGGTTAATAATGCATTAAGCAACTTTACATCGTTAATCGTCCATTTCTTAATAGAGAGAGGAGCAGGCCTCACGGAACTGAATTTCAGCGCTTCACTCCTCGAGGTAGTTACTTTACACGACGACAATAGGTTGCAGGCAACTGCGCTTCCGGCCACTGCGCATGCGCGCCGCGCCCTTGCTGAACTCGTTGGTGAAACTAAACACTTTCGGCGTGTACCAACTTTGGCGATACTAGTAGCATGAGTTTTGAGGTTATGTGTATTCTTAGAGTGTATACAAACTGAATATGAAGTGGGGAATGGAGAATAATGTTCGCTTTTAGCATATCTAGGCTTTGCATAGGTGTTTGTGGAATTTCAGTGACGCTGATTACAAAAATAATCAACTTATTGCTGCCGCTGAGACCGTCATGTGCGAGCATAACGTAGATGGTTTGACAATATCTGAGCTGCAGGGCCAAATTTATTGAGTGAGGAACACATATACAACTGATTTAAGAAAAATACAAGCAAGTGTAATTCTAGCTGTGGCAATGCTCTCGTCTACGAGACTAAAATCCCATCGTTCGAGTTGACCAACTCTTTAAGGAATATTGTTGACAGGAGGCAAGGCTATACAACTTCAAGAAGCTGCATTCTCTATTCAATATTCATCTATTTAAAACGGCGCTGCAGTGCTCCCCATTCACATCTGTTAGAATTTTGAAATATTGTAAAAATTTATCTTCAAGAGAGTAGTTTGGAAACTGTTGTTGTTGTTGTGGTCTTCAGTCCTGAGACCGACTTGATGCAGCTCTTCATGTTACCCTATCCTGTGCAAGCTTCTTCATCTCCCAGTACTTACTGCAACCCACATCCTTCTGAATCTGCTTAGTGTATTCATCTCTTGGACTCCCTCTACGATTTTTACCCTCCACGCTGCCCTCCAATGCTAAATTTGTGATCCCTTGATGCCTCAGAGCATGTCCTACCAACCGGTCCCTTCTTCTTGACAAGCTGTGCCACAAACTCCTCTTCTCCCCAATTCTATTCAATACTTCAGCATTAGTTATGTGATCTACCCATCTAATCTTCAGCATTCATCTGTAGCACCACATTTCGAAAGCTTCTATTCTCTTCTTGTCCAAACTATTTATCGTCCATGATTCACTTCCATACATGCCTACACTCCATACAAATACTTTCAGAAACGACTTCCTGATATTTAAATCTATACCCGATGTTAACAAATTTCTCTTCTTCAGAAACACTTTCCCTTGCCATTGCCAGTCTACATTTTAGTTTGGAAACTATTCTCTTCTTAATGCGGCATTCTTCGCGTAATTATTGTTGCTAATGTTAATAATTGTTACTGTTAATGTTAATAATTATTGGTGTTAATTAAATAGCGTCATCACCAACTAATACCGTATCTTATAGCATGCCGAGTGTTCTCGATTGTAATGCAGGCAATATGATATGTAATTTCAGTTGTGGCGACAGTGCTTCATGCATTACAATACCTTTATTCATTATCGCATAATTAACTCTATTTGGAAGAAACTGAACAGTTCTGGTGACGTTCTAAGATAATTAAAAGAACTTCTTGGCTCTTCCGTTGTAAATTATTTCAGCAAGGATGTTGAGCGACCGAGCTGACGTGTTTTCTTCATTCAGTCTTTTCTTCATTTTTTTCTTATGCAGTGATGCCATGCAACAAGCTTTAGCTCCATCACAACCCATGCGACGTGCAGCTGCCAAAACTATCACTTCAGACACGTCTCAGGGACCAAAAAAACGACGAAACTGATGTGTCTACTGGTGTTGCCGTGTCTACAGTCATATATGAAACCACCTGCGCGCAACTCATCCCAAGCAACGAGCGGCGCAACCCAATGACGTCGTGTAAACCGGGATTTACCGTTCAGTTAACATTTCGCCGCAGCAGAGAGCACACTGTGCAGTAAACAAGCGCTCTGCTTGGTTCAGATGGCTCTGAGCACTGTGGGACTTAACATCTGAGGTCATCAGTCCCCTAGAACTTAGAACTACTTAAACCTAACTAACCTAAGGACATCACACACATCCGTGCCCGAGGCAGGATTCGAACCTGCGACCGTAGCGGTCGCGCGGTTCCAGACTGAACCGCCTAGAACTGCTCGGCCACACCGGCCGGCCAAGCGCTCTGCTGCACACAGCCGCAGCGTACTTCCACTTTCCGTGGCGGCCAGACGAGGAATGGCCCACGGGTTAGTTCGTACGGAAGTTTATCGACAGTCATTCTTCCCACGCACCATTCACGAATGGAACAGAGGAAGGGGATAGTGCGGCATACACCGTAGATACGGGTATAGCTCGTAGCATAGTCTTACTTCGGTCGACACGTAGCTGCACCATTCGTATTGTCACTTGTGGTTTACGTTTGCTCTGCATACATATTACATCAGTTTATTACCGACACTTTACGACTGAAGCAATGGCATATCGGTATGCTACCGAAAGTATTTATCATCGTCGAAATCAAACAGATACCTTTGTCAGTAGACTGAACTGGATAGGCACAGTGTGAAGCAGACAAATATCCTTAGATTCAGTTCTGAATGGTAATAAGCAACGACGTCTTTGCAGTCATACTGACGGGAAAAACACCAAGGAGAGTTGTGCGACACAAACGAAAGTTGACGGGCGTGTTTCTACATCTGAAAGGTGATGCCTATACAGATTTTACGTCGCTCACATAAGAGTAGCGCTAATAATGCCACTATGAGGATACAAATAAAATTTGCTTTGAAAATACGCTGTAGTAGTGATGAGCATTAGGTACCTTTGACATTGGTCGTGGCGAGTTGATGCTAGTCAAGAACGCCTTTAAGGTGACAAAGAAACCATTATCAGCACCTCACATAGTTTGAACTAGGCTGTGTAATAGTGCTACAAAAAAGCTGGATGTTCCTTCTGAAATTTTGCAGACGTACTTACCAAGAATGCTGCCATTGCAGACAATTGGTGGCACTGGTGGTCACGAGAGGGCTCTGGGCGCTCAAGTGACACTAAAGATAGGGGAGATCATAGTATTCGGCGTATGGCTGTGGCGAGTCGTATTGCATCTGTAACAGGACTATGAGCTGTAGTGGGCAGTACAGTAACACAACGAAGTACGTCACTTCAGGGAGAGCTTCGAGTCAGACGCCCTGCAACATGCATTCTACTAAGCCGGTCGGAGTGGCCGAGCGGTTCTAGGCGCTGCAGTCTGGAACCGCGTGACCGCTGCGGTCGCAGGTTACAATCCTGCCTCGGGCATGGATGTGTGTGATGTTCTTAGGTTAGTTAGGTTTAAGTAGTTCTAAGTTCTAGTGGACTGATGACCTCAGAAGTTAAGTCCCATAGTGCTCAGAGACATTTGAACCATTTTCTTTGCATTCCACTGACCTCACACCGCCAGCATTTGCGGCTTCAGTAGTTGCAAGCCGAGAGCTCACTGGGGGGGGGGGGGGGCAGGATGGAGGTCTGTTGTGTTTGCTGACCGAAGCTGGTTCTGCCTCGGTGCCAGTGATGGCCACTTGTTGGTTACAAGGAGGCCACTTGAGGGCATGAAACCACCCTGTCTGCGTGCTTGACACACCGGACTTACACCTGGACTTATTGTCTGGATTCCCATTCGTAAGACCACAAGAACACTCTCATCATTATCCCAAGCAGCCTGACTGCAAATTTATACGTCAGTACGGCGGTTCGACCTGTTGCGCTTCCGTACATGGACACCATGCCAGAATATCTTCCAAAAGTACAATGCTCGCCCACATATCGCTGTCTTGGACCAATATGCCATGCAGATTATCGTCATTTTCCTACCCTGTACCATCACCAGATCTGTCTATAATGGAGCACCTATTGGACATCACCGAACGACAACCCCAGCCTCATCCACAACCAGTATTCACAGTCACTGTTTTGACCGAACAAGTGCGACAGGCATGGAACTCCATCTTACAAACTGACATCTGACACCTGTGCAACACAATGCATGCCCATTTGTATGCTTGGATTCAAAATTATGGCGGTTCCACCGATTATTAGTATACCAGCTTTTCACATTTGCGATGGCTTGTTAAGCACTTACATTAATTTATGATCTTGCACTGTTAATGACTTAAATACTTTAGATAGACGAATGTAATCCCAAAATTTCATTCCTCTACACTAACTACTTACTCGAGTTTCGAATTTTTTTCTCGTCAGAGTAGTTCGGTAAGGGGTAGTTGTAATCATCGACGTCTTTGCAAATATATGCAGTTTCATTGCTTGCTGCAACTACTCGAAGATCTCGCTTTAGTTGTGAAATCAGTACTTCCACGACAGCCCGAGTCAGCCTCACAGGTGGATGCGTAAATCTAGACGAAGCAGAGCGCTATGTGCCTAATTTGTCGTATTTTACGCTCACAAATGGAGAAATTCATGATGCCGTGATAATAATCTGAAGTTTATGTTACAAAGTGATCAAACATTTACATATTCTCTTTGTTCGACTCCAAGCATAGTCGACCACTTGCGTATGAGTTAAACGTGCATCATACTCAGCCAATAAAATCACTGACAAGGAAACGATCCATTCGACATGTCGAAACTGGCCCTGAATTGTTTACACACGAGAAATACAATGAAAGGAAATATTAGCTTCTATGATACACTGCAAGTATTTTTTTAAAAAATATGTTGAAAATTGCCGAATTCGTATTTTGCTAAGTGACTGAAGACATATACGCCTATACCTTGGTTGTAGCACACAACGCAAACGCAAGTGCAATACGTCAGGTGCACAAAATTGATTACCGTGCATTGGTAAACATATAACAAGGCACAACGCCATCGTTATTTCTAAGATGACTGTCAGTTTCTGCGATATTTTTTCTGACACAATTGTTCACAGTTACTATTACTCAAATTTGTAACTTATTTTGTATGTATAAGAGTTAGCAGTTGCCTTTGAATATTGGTAAGTGCTAACAATGTAAATAAAAGTGAATTATTCTTCTTTGTGTTTTCTTCGCATATCCTAATAGCATCTGTCTTTGTGCAGGTTCTTTGGAAAGGTGAAATATGATAAACGTGAAATGCAACAAAAATCGCCTAACATTTCTGAAGATCTATATTTATCATATTTATTAGTCTATTTCTCGGATGTTCGTTCGAATTACGCCGACATTTCATTAGAAATTTTTGTAAAATGTGAGAAAAACAGAGAACATATCTGACGGTGCCATGAAGTGAGGCACTAACGATGATTGTTGTGCTAATTAAAGCCCTGAAAAAAGATACAGCAACTTCGTACCTCCCCCCGCCCAAAAAAAAAAAGAAAGAAAAAAGGAAAAAGAAAATAAAGAAAAGTAAAATGAAATACGTCAGTAGATTTCAGTGATAAAAAGGTTGTAAATTTTTTGGTTACAAGATGGAGGATGGAAACGCCCGAAGTTGAGTAGTATACAAAGCTGGTTTCGATCCGTAAAATTTGAATGAGAATTGTACAAACAGATGAAAGTTTAATTCGAGTTAGGAAACATGCGCCAAAATGAAACTAGCAAAAGTATGAGAGAAAGGCAATCCTAAAAATTTACAACTGCTCGTGAGAGTCAGTCCATCGCTAGCGAAGGAGATCTGCGAAACAGGGCTCACTGAACTGCAAGTGAAATGAACGTTACTCATTTCTAGAATTCTCCGACCTAGTTAACTGTTTCAATAGATTATACAGAAAAGGACCCAGCAAAATTATGGGCTTCAAGTAAACGTAGTGGAGATGTCATTAATAGCTAATACTAAACTAAAAACTCCTTCCGAACAGGCCTTAAGGCCCAAAGATACCAGCCGACCGCCACGTCATCCTCAACCCACAGGTGTCACCGGATGCGGATATGGCACGACATGTGGTCAGCACATGTCTCTCACAGCCCTTGTAGGTTTTCTTGACCTCTCCTTTAAGTAGCTCCTCAATTGGCCTCACAAGGGCTGAGAGCACCCAGGTTGCCAACAGCGCTCAGCTGACCGGTCTGTCACCCATCCAAGTGTTAGGCGAACCCGACGACGCTTAACTTCGTTGGACTGACGCGAAAGCAAAGCCGTTGCCACATTAATACTTAATAATGTAGAGAAATTTGTGGCTGACGTAAAGACAAAGTTTCTTTTTATCCCATAAAAAGCTTAATTTAAAGCCAATTAGTCGGGTTTTTCTAGAAAAAAACTAAGTGATAACTCATCGGATTTGTTGGACTATTGGGCCGGACTTAAGAACACCTCCGTCCTTAGGACGATGTCGAAATGACTGTTAACGTAATTTGGATTACACCCAGAACCAATAGTGTGATACAGACTCTCCATAAGGAAACTTTTCCACAATGTAAAACATTTTTCAATCAATTGTTGGACAGTATAATTCCCAAAACAAAAGTAATATCCAACAAACGGGTCCCAGCTGGAGATGTGAAAGTCAAGGACAGTCTACTAGAAGAGGTCAGTGAATATGTCTACCTTGGACAGATTATAAATATGAAGGGAGACATAAGGCCAGAAATCTATCGACGCATCAAGCTTGGCTGGCAAGCATTTGGGAAGAATTCAAAAGTATTCAGATAAAAAATGCCAGTAAATCTGAAGAAAGCAGTATTTGGTCAATGCATTCTTCCTGTGATGACGTATGGCTGCGAGACATGGACACTGAACTCAGTTACAAAAGGGAAACTTAGGACAGCACAGAGAGCCATGGAGAGATCAATGCTGGGCTATACAAGAAAGGACAGGAAAAGTGCAGATCCGGTCTGTGACGAAGGTTAATGACATCTTAGAGAGAGTAGATTCCTTGAAATGGCAGTGGGCTGGCCACGTCGCAAGAAGAAAAGACAATAGATGGACGAACCTAGTACTGGAGTGGAGTCCGAGAGAGCACCGGAGGCCTAGAGGAAGACCACCTGACAGATGGGATGAAGTCATCAATAAGATCGCTGGTAGGACCTGGCAGAGAACTGCCCAAGACCGTCCCACTTGGAGAAGACTTCTGAAAGCCAACCTGAATCCACGACTCGAAGAGGCCACATCATCTAATGATTGAATTGGCTGAAGATGATGATGATGATGATAACTTCTGTTAACTCTTTGTCAGTTTTGGTTTATCAGCAGAACAGTAACGTTAAACTTCAGTAATTTGTTGCACTGACAGTTTCCATCATCACGTTTTAGCAATTTGAGGTAAACAACACAATACGCAGAACAACGGCCACTACCATATCTTACTCCATTTCAGTTAAATGTACATGAAACCAGTAATTAGTGTAAAGGTCCTCAATACATAAATATTTCTTTTTCAGATGTGTCCGGTGTAAGGAAATTACTTGTTTTCGTCTCCAACAGACACTTCGCTGTTTGGTGACGAGTACGGGGCGTAAAAAAGGATCTGTTTCATCTGTTTCATTGCTAGTAAATCCTAAATTATTGAGAAATTCTCATTAGGACTGTTATATAGGGATTATTACTGACCATTTCAACTAATTGAAGTCCCGATTAATGGAAGTCGTCTGTAATGTAACACCATACACTGATTGGTGTCGTACCCTAGTCACATGTGTAACAACTACATCTGCATCAGTTTAAACTAGATATGAACTGCAAATTTTGCGAAAAATATATGATATGGGGCGTTTTTAGTACGACCCAATGAAGCCGTATGATTACAGAGACCTTTTCAAGTCTCGAACAGGTATAATGTACACGTATATATGAAGACTTCAACGACGAATGAAAATGTTGTACCAAGGCCAAGATTCGAACCTGGGTCACCTGCAACTACGCAGATGCGCTAACTGCTACGCCACCCTGGCACACTGGCTTTGCACAGCTGTCCTAAGGACTACCTTAGCGCGCTTCTTTCCTCAATCCCTCATACACACTTCAACCAACTTGGTATTCTTCTAAAACTCCTGCCTGGGTTTCTATCAGAATCCCTTTTTTGTTATGGCTTAGTAGCTTAAGATTCACGTGTGGCTCTTCGGACTTCCCGCTATGCAGCGCTATTTTCTTTTGTCAGGCTCCATCTGGTTATTTGCCTGGTCGCTCGCTTGGCAGGAAGAGCTGTAGAAACCGCTATTGTAGGTGACACTTCGTGTGACAAAAGTGGGTAACTTTAATATTAAAAAAGGAACTTCCAAATGCGACTTGACAGATAAAAATTTGACTCTCCTTTTGTTTACATTTTTCGATGTATCGGCCTGCACCATTCCCTTGTGAGTTCTAGTGTGGGGGATCACGTCATTATCGCATTGCTTTCCTGGCCGCCATATTCACTTTGCATTAGAGCTACTAATTTAGTTACAGTGCTTTCACAGATTTACTCCTGCGACTTAGCACACTCCCCCCCCCCCCCTCCAGTCCTACTAACTGAAAAACAGTTGGCAATACTGGGAATACAATCTACATACGTGAAGAAACAATCAGAAACAGTGACTGATCAGCTACGGTCTTCCACTGGAAATGAGACGTAATCGTCCATCGGCCACACAATGAAGAGCCTAAAAGCAGTTTAGCAGGCTTTCGGTTTCAGACAGATCAGAATGAAATCGTTTGTAGTGTTCCACCGTACTTGGACTACAAGGACAAAAGATATATAGGGTTCGTTGTTCAGCTAACAGGGAGGCACACGTAAGTCGTTTGTGGATGTTAGTCACTTGCCGACTGCTCCGCACAAATGGCGCGTAATTGCACATCAGTTAATCGATCACGTCCTTCCCATTTCGAGGAACTTCTCCAGACGACGGCCACATTCGGGGAAGGGGTATCGCAAAGTTTCCTGTCGGTTCATCCCCCTTTCATCTGCCCTTGTCTGGGGTACTCGATCCCCTCAAGTCAAACTACCAGCTTTCCTTGCTTCTGTATCCTCGTCTCATGCGTTCCCTCCGCTGCATTAATTCGTGTATTTTCTTTCAAAACTGTCTGTAATGAATGGTGAGCTGTATTAGACCGTCCAAGTCTAGGAGTATCCAATTAATTGTAGGTTATTTCTAGAATACTTGCGTGGAACCCATTTAAATTCAAATATAATTTCAAAATAATTCTAGAAGAAAGAGTAAAAGGCAAGAAACTGAAGTAAAGATCATTAAAAGGTTTCGTAATGCAATGGATCGGTTCTTGCATAGCACCTGCAGAGACTACCATTGTCTACCGTGCCTCTCCACCACTCTGACAACTTCATTTTCTCTTCCATCCCACTAGCCATTTTAGCACTGCACATTTTAAACCGGCACGCACCTGGGAATAGGCCCTGGGTTACTATCGTCATCATTGTCTAGGTTAAGGTCTCTTTTGTGATAATGAGGGAGAGCTAATGAGATGAAAATGGCTGATAAATAGTTAACGAAAGTCTAACGAATCTAAATGCTTCAACCCTGAGTGAGAAGATAGGCTACTAACTATTTTATTGAAACACAAAGTTGTTCTAAGTGATTCCCCTGTAATAGAAAGTTAAGTAAAATGTGAAAGGAAATTTAAGACTGGCTAGTGAGAAAGTAGTCGTCAGAATACTGAGGATTTGATGTCACACATCTCGAGCTAAGAGGTAACCGGGAGAAAGGAATGACCATTTAAGTATATAAACGTAATTTGTTTTTTAAATTATCATTAGTGAAAATGGAAATGTGTGACTAGGGCCTCCCGACGGGAAGACCGTTCGCCGGGTGTAAGTCTTTCGATTTGACGCCACTTCGGCGACTTGCGCGTCGACGGGGATAAAATGATGATGATTAGGACAACATAACACCCAGTCCCTGGGCGGAGAAAAGTCTCCGACCCAGCCGGGAATCGAACCCGGGCCCTTAGGAATGTCAGCCTGTCGCGCTGACCACTTTTTTTTTTACAAAAAATTTATTAACGAAACAATGTTACACATTCCAAATACATACTAAGTACATACACAAACAATGTACACATGTTATACATGAAATTATTTAAACAAAAACAGTTTGATTATTGCAGTTATGCTGATGTTAAAGAAATACAATAGAAGATTGTGTTACTGACTAAATTACCAGAAAGAATTAAGTTAAACATCAAGAAAAGTTTTTTTTTAAGAGATTCAAACTTCAACATGAAGAAATAAAATCTTCACTTTGAATTACATATCCTCCAATCTTTACAAAAGCATAGATAGCTCTTAATGAAGGATATAAGCAAGTTGGTGGGATAATTTTAATTTATTAATGAACACAAGGAAATCGTCTCTGTGAGAGACATATTAAAGGTAGAAACTGATCTTTGACCTTCTCCGCTTAGTCAGACTCGGTATGAGCATTTCATACAAATGTATGGAAGTCGCCAAAAACAGAATATGGAGAATTTATGCCCATCGCACATAAAAATTTCTTAAATACTTGAGAATAGCAGAGAGGAGATATTATAAAGTTGTCTAGCCTTCCAACTACACTTTCTGGACGTTAATAGAATGTTAAATATCTGAAGTGATCAGACCTATATAATAAGTCTTTCACTGCAAAACTGACTTAGACATCGCAGTGCAATAATGAACAGGGCAATGTGCCAGCCATTGAATATTACATTATACCACATAGAATATTATGAGGAGGAGGAGGAGGAGGATATTAGTGTTTAACGTCCCGTCGACAACGAGGTCATTAGAGACGGAGCGCAAGCTCGGGTGAGGGAAGGATGGGGAAGGAAATTGGCCGTGCTCTTTCAAAGGAACCATCCCGGCATTTGCCTGAAGCGATTTAGGGAAATCACGGAAAACCTAAATCAGGATGGCCGGAGACGGGATTGAACCGTCATCCTCCCGAATGCGAGTCCAGGAGGATGACGGTTCAATCCCGTCTCCGGCCATCCTGGTTTAGGTTTTCCGTGATTTCCCTAAATCGCTTCAGGGAAATGCCGGGATGGTTCCTTTGAAAGAGCACGGCCAATTTCCTTCCCCATCCTTCCCTTACCCGAGCTTGCGCTCCGTCTCTAATGACCTCGTTGTCGACGGGACGTTAAACACTAATATCTAGAATATCATGGTTTTAACTAATCGATAAGGACATTTCCATAAAAACTATCAATTTCCATATTTCCAATATAAACCAATAATGCTGCTGTAATGTTTTGTGTTTTGACACTATTAGACACACAATATGATTATCACAAAAAGTCTGTACATTAACATATAAAATTTCAAAAACTACCTACTCTCTAGAGTACAAAAAGCACACACCAAAAATATACAGTAAAATTTTAAATAATATCATTAAGGTAACTACATCACTGTCAACACAGTCTTTTTTTTATTTTAACCAATGCCCATTCTTTCAAATATAGTTTTTAACATATTACCGAACTTTTTCTTCTGATTCAAATACCTTCTAATTTTTTGGAATTCACACAGCATGTGTACTCTGAACTGTGTGGTGCTGTCGGGTCCTAATTTGTTGAGAACGTAATTAACAAACTTTCCCAGCAACCAGTACAGAGTATTATTTTTTGCATCTGTGAAATAGCGTGCTTCAGGCCTGTGTATCAATAACAGCGATATATACTCATTGGATGTCGTTGTAATCAGAGCTATTTACTCCCGGATCAATTTCCAACTATTCATGTGACCACTGCCAGTATATCTATTAATTATTGTGTCAATCTTTATCATTTAGCTACAAAATAGCAGGTCAGCAACTGGAAGCAGTTAATACCATAAATTATCTGGGAGTACGCATTAGGAGTGATTTAAAATGGAATGATCATATAATGTTGATCGTCGGTAAAGCAGATGCCAGACTGAGATTCATTGGAAGAATCCTAAGGAAATGCAATCCGAAAACAAAGGAAGTAGGCTACAGTACGCTTGTTCGCCCACTGCTTGAATACTGCTCAGCAGTGTGGGATCTGTACCAGATAGGGTTGATAGAAGATATAGAGAAGATCCAACGGAGAGCAGCGCGCTTCGTTACAGGATCATTCAGTAATCGCGAAAGCGTTACGGAGATGATAGATAAACTCCAGTGGAAGACTTTGCAGGAGAGACGCTCAGTAGCTCGGTACGGGCTTTTGTCAAAGTTTCGAGAACATACCTTCACCGAAGAGTCAAGCAGTATATTGCTCCCTCCTACGTATATCTCGCGAAGAGACCATGAGGATAAAATCAGAGAGATTAGAGCCCACACAGAGGCATACCGACAATCCTTCTTTCCACGAACAATACGAGACTGGAATAGAAGGGAGAACCGATAGAGGTACTCAAGGTACCCTCCGCCACACACCGTCAGGTGGCTTGCGGAGTATGGATGTAGATGTAGATGTAGAACTAGTTGGCATTTTTGACATAAATTTGTTTCACAGAGTCCGATTGCGTAAGGTCTTTCATTGGTGCTAACTATGTTGTTAACTGCCTTGTACAGTGACGTTTTTATATTAGACGTGAGCACATAAGAAATAATGTTTTTCCAAATCTCAGTCCACTCAATGTTTGGAAACTGTCGTTCTATTTTGTTCCTGCCTTCGCTTTTCTTTCGTTCCCGCATTATGGCTCTTGATGTTAAGTGTCGTGACTGCCTGAGTTCGACACTTACATAACTAAACTCAACATAGAAAATCCTCACATGCTGTAAACGATTGCTGATATTCTGCACCTCAATCGGGGGAAGCAGATTTCGAGGTTTAATGATCTCGAAAAGTTGGCTGGTTATGCTGTCTCCCGAGTCTCTTATTAAATTAACTTGCTTTCCGATAAAAAGTACAGAGGCTTTATCCGTTATATCAGTTAATCCTAGTCCACCATTTTCAGGATCTAAAGTGGTTACCTTAGCAGGTACTCTAAACACTTCACTTCTCCACAAAAAGTTGGTGATTTTGAACATTATTATCCTCGCTGTAATTCTCGGTATTGGAAAGAGCTAGGCAGTGTAATAAGCTTTAGGAAGGATGCATGAGTTGATATACTTTGATCTTTGAACTTGATTCATATATGGAGTTAAATTCTCTATACTGGATCCTTGCACTTTATCTGCTGCAACTTTCCAATTAAAAGCCGTCATTTTCATGGAGCATGCTGTCAGGGTGGTCCCAAATGTTTTATATTGTCGGACTAATTTTGCCCACTCGACGTTGATATTATCAAAAGACGTTGATAGTATCAAAACCTCTGAGATTTAATACCTTACTTCTTTTTTTAGTTTGCATTGGCTCCAGATGCTCTGCAGTACGAATCGATCACTGTTGCTAGCGTGGTTACCTCGTCATTACTCGAAATGGCGAAGAGCGTCATGGACAAGCGTCGTTCTTGAGGAACTCCTCGTTGTATTTGCATAGGCCTGGATTGTTAACAATTCACCGCTGTTTTAGCATTTATTCCAGTTGCTATGTTCTTCATCAACTGTATGACCCTACAGTTGAAACCTTTTTTCTTCAATGTCTGTAGAAGACATTCATGACTTACTACACTGAACGCTTTATAAAAATCTAAAAAAACAAAGCACGCTTTATTTTTGTTAATAAGTTGTTGCAATGATATCCCTGAATATGCTAGATTTTGAAACATGGTTCTGCCTTGCGTGCAGTTCTGATGTTGACTAATAATTTTATCTGGAAGTCATAAAATTCTCTTGTTTACTAATCAGGCTATTAATTTATAATCGGAATTTAGCAGTGAAATTGGACGAAAATTATTTAAATCTTTGTTCCCATTATTTGTTGGCACTAGAACAATTTTACTCTCCTTAAACTCAGCCTGATCATTTTACCCTGAATAACCTCATTTACCATGTCCGTGATTTTCGCACGTGCCATTGGCCAGTAACAGATGTAAAACTCTGCTGGGAGATCATCCGGTCCTGGGGATGTTTTTGCTGGTGAGGCGGACAGAGTCTCATACACGTACTCTACACTGAAAATCTCGAGAAAATTTTCGTTGTCATCTTCTGTCAGCTGTGGGGCTAGGATGACAAGGAATTCTTCCAAGGAAGCATCACTACTTTGATGTACAGAATACAACTCGCAATTATAGCGATAAATCTCGTCCATGATACCCTGCTGGGTTCTGAGAATGGTACCGTGTTCTGTTCGAATTTCATCAATAGAAGTCCTTCTCCCGTTTTTCGTGTCCTTCACCAAATGACACAGGAAAGTAGTTTCATCTTCTGACACCGAATTTGCCTTCGATTTTATTTTCAACCCTTCCATTTGACTTCTCTTGGTATTAAGTTACTTGGCTTTGACTTTTTTGATGTCTGCCATACGAAGTAAGGAACCTGCTGAGACTTAATACTCTCAAAAGGGAATGGTAGTATTCTATAGTGCGTTTCATTTCACATGAACTCTGGGCACTGTATTGAATAAGGACCTTCCTCAACTTCGGCTTCGCCATTTTAGCCCACCAGTCGATAGCAGTGGCATATCTACTACGAGCACGCAGGCATAGTGCCCAAGTTTCTTTAATCAGGTCTTCTAAATCATGATTTACTAACATGGGAGTGTTCAAATTCCACTAATTATTGAATCGGCGAACAGGATGTCTTGTTAGATTTATGCAAGCTAAGACACTTGAATGGTCTGAAAAGTACATAGGAATGGTTTCTACTTTTATCACGGAAGTTTCCAAATTTTTAGAAATATATAATCTATCAATCCTGCTACGTAATGTTGCCGTGACATAAGTGAACTCACCAATGGAGGGGTATTTAATTTCCCATATATCCTTTAATGCTAAACCAGTAGCAAGTTGTTTTAGTTCACTTGAGAAACTAAAATTATGTAACTGATCTTTTCGATTTAAAACACAATTAAAATCACCTCCAAGTAATAACTGTCTTGGAGTTTTCCTTAATAAGTATATCAGGTCATCTTTGAAGAAACGTGCCCTGTCAGCTCGGTGAGAACTTCCTGAAGGGCATATAAGTTGATGCTAGTCACATCATAGATATTTAGTCCCATTCCCCTTCCGGATTGCAGTTGTTCCATCTCGCTTACTGTAATCCCTTCCCTCACCCAAAACAGCTGTTCCAACACTTTTTTCGGGAGACACATTTATGTGACTGACAAAACCGGGAATTACTAAATCCGAAATTAAAAGTTCTTGTAACAGGGCAACATCATTCACGAATTCGTACAAAAATTCCTTAAGGGCCGATAATTTGAAACCGGGCTTAACTTTACTTATGTTTATAGTGGTGACAGAATAAGATTGTGTCATTGCGCTGTCACTATGTAGTTGTTTTGATGAACTAATTTAGTTTCTTGCGGTTCAGAGTTCAGTTAAGCTGTAACAGTTTTCTCGGAAGGCTGAACACGGAATAACACTTCAATCAGTTTATTAGTTACTGTCCCGTTTTTTTCTACTTCTGATGTTTCCTCTTGTACCGCAAGCAGACTGATTTCCTGGTAAACTTCCTGATTTTTCCTCCAGTAATTCGTGTAGGACCGTTTCGAAGCGAACATTCTTTGGGCTTGGGTCGCCCTTACCGGATTTTCCCTTCCCTTGGTTACGAGCTACATTCTCATTTGGTTGCGTCTGTATTTTACTTCGCGGCTTATCTGGAGCAGCAGCAGACGCCTTCGCAATTTCTGCTGCCGGTGCCTGGCCTGAGGTGTTGACCGTGATTTCAGCTTGGCCACCACTTCCTCGTTCTTCATTAATATCACTTACCTCCTGATCGATGGAAACAAATGGAGACTGCAGTTGTGCAACCTCTCCCTGAATTTGTTTATTAACAGATAGCGGCTGGTCTTTGCAGTCGGCTACTGCACCTAAAGTTTCTTACAAATTGATATTGATTACAGCCCCTTCATTTTCTGGTACCGTATGTGTATTATCTTTCTGTTCATCGGTTTCCATTCGCATTTTGCCTTCCGGTTCCTATGCCTCCTCATCGCCCGGTTTTGCTTGCGAAGTGAGGGAGTCGGACACGACAGCTCGTCCTCTGAACAACTATCATCTGTCTCCAAACGTCGTTTTTTGGTTGCATCTAGTTTCACGAGTAGTGGTAATAGGGTTTCCCTTTGGTGTGAACGGGGGATGGTTTAAATGGCTCTGAGCACTATGGGACTTAACATCTTAGGTCATCAGTCCCCTAGAACTTAGAACTACTTAAACCTCACTAACCTAAGGACATCACACACATCCATGCCCGAGGCAGCATTCGAACCTGCGACCATAGCAGTCCCGCGGTTCCGGACTGCAGCGCCTAGAACCGCACGGCCACACTGGCCGGCGCTATTCGTTGATAACAGATCATTTAAGGTAAACTTCTGACGCTGTACCAAATTACTTTTAAGAAGAACACTTCGCTGCGAACATTCCTGTCTGAAGTGGCCGGTATCGTTACATATATGACATGTAGCTTCCTGCCTCTACAAACAATTTGTGCCTTGTACCCACAAACAGTTATGTGAGACGGAATATTCGCCTTAAAGTCCATTTCTGCACGGCGGCCCCCGTTGAAACACTGCAGTTTAAAGCGAGGCGACCATGTTTCATTTGCAATTGATTTAACGTCCCCGTAGTTTGAAAGAGCTTCCTTAATCTTATCAGTTTCAATTTCAATGGGATGATTCAAGACACGAACGGCTTTGTAATGAATGTCCGCTCTATAGATGGAAACCTTTCTTTTATAACCATTTCTATGCACAAAATGTACTTCATTGCCAAACTTTCGTAACAATTTATCAACAGTCGCAGCACTGATGAACTTAACAAAAACACAGTATTTTTCCTGGTCCAGTTGCCAGGTATGGCTGGTTTCAGAATTGAGACCAATTACCTGTGTAATCCAGTCACCGGCCGCAGTGGTCTAGCGGTTCTGGCGCTGCAGTCCGGAACCGCGGGACTGCTACGGTCGCAGGTCCGAATCCTGCCTCGGGCATGGGTGTGTGTGATGTCCTTAGGTTAGTTAGGTTTAACTAGTTCTAAGTTCTAGGGGACTTATGACCTAAGATGTTGAGTCCCATACTGCTCAGAGCCATTTGAACCATTTTTTGTAATCCAGTCATTTATTTCCAGGGATGTCGGCTGAACCGGACGGGATTTCTTGTCAAAGACAAATACCAGAGTTTTTTGGACAACACTGTTGTGGAGATGAAGCAGCAATTAGTATAATTAATCAATTATTCGAAAACAGTCTTAATCGCATTTATTATTATTATACCGCCAACAGGAGTGACACCACCGGCAGTCGACCAATGGGTAACATATTTTAAATTTACGTAATTTTAGCTGTTGTATAACGGAGTCTTTCTGACGGATATCTATAATTTCACAGTTTAAACGCCCAGACGATGACACCTACGTCGGGTTGAAACCGGTTGGCGATATAATAATAATAAATGCAATTAAGACTGTTTTTGAATAATTGTTTAAATGCCAAAGTATTCTTCCTGAAGTTTGTAGCTACGGTTAATCCAGCGACGCAATTTCGGTTAAACAACCGAAATTCCAATCAGCACCAGCAAGACCAGAAAAGCGATCAGATCACAAGGAATATGAACGAACACGGAGGTATTAATGGACGGACAGCACTCGGCGTATCCCAAGTACAGCGATGTAAACACGGAAGTGCAGCAGTTAATTGCGGCCATTCGCTAGCGCGGCTGAAACGGAACTGTGCACTCAGCTACTGGGGCGGACATTATCACTAATACAAGTGAGGTATTATGTTTGCCACAGATTTCTTCACCCACTTGTAACATAGTTACAAGGGGAAAGTCACGCGATTGATGAAAATGTTGCAGGGAAACTGAGCTACTATTTACGATCCTGCAATGAAACTGAGGTCATGCATTTAAAACATTTAAAACGGTGAATGCATCACCTCAATTCTGTGATGGAGAATTTGTCAAAGAACACATAGTCGATTCGTCAAAAATTTTAGGTCCAGTTGAAACGTGAACATTATGCAGACGTGTTGAAGAAATGGCGAACGACATGGAAATGCAGCTGGAAGAGAGGAAAAAAATTTTTTTATTGCTGTTTGGCTTTCAACGAAGCAACGCTCGTAGTGATGTTGCTCAAATGGCCGCTGAGTTCAACGTGTTTGGGGAACTCGATAATTTAAATCCATGACAGTAGTTTATCAAGGTATTCTTTGGCACATAATTCAAGTTTCCGCCGCTAGTCGGGGCATGCAGTAGCTGGTAATGGCGGGATATTCAAAAGTCCAAAATAGCTGAAATTTTTAAAAAATGCGGGACATTTACAATAAAATCCGAAGTGAATTATGGCAACGGAGGGGAATATAGAAATTAACAGAAAATTTAAAAATAGTTCAACTAGCTCGGATGTGCTTACTACATCCCCTGGCCCCTTCTCCCAGCCAAATGTATCAGACAAAGGAAACTCCTCATCGCTCCCCTCTCAGATTTACTGGTAAGTTGGCCCAGTGGACAGTCCATCAAAAAATGAACACAGATCAAGCGTGAAAACATGAAAAAGCTATACTGAATGTACTGAACCAGAAGAAAGAAGCGAAATAGAAACAGAGAACGGTCCAAGATAAAGAAGTGCAACATCGAGCGAATGGGAAGAGCAACACCATCTTTGTTACGTAGTCACGATGTAGGAATCCAAAGCAGGAGACCTGAGTTCAAATTTTCGTCTTGCTCCACTTTTTTTCACAAAATTATGAACTGTCAGTCCGGTCATGCATGTGTCTATTCTCTTTCTTGTAGGCTTGGTAGTTGTCATACTACACATTCGTTACAGAATATGAGTTATGTGGTTAAGAATGTATTACTGTCGCAAGTAAATTTGATGAAAAGTGAGAGCAGATGGTGTGCCGCATAGACCTCTCATTGAAATGAAAACAACAAGTAAACAGGTGTGAACTTTGTTACAACGAGGGATTCACGAGTCAAAACTTCCAGTACGGCACACAAGATTGGCTCTGAGCACTATGGGACTTAACGTCTGAGGTCATCAGTCCCCTAGAACTTAGAACTACTTAAACCTAACTAACCTAAGCACATCACACACATCCATGCCCGAGGCAGGATTCGAAGCTGCGACCGTAGTAGCAGCGCGGTTCCCGACTGTAGCGCCTAGAACCGCTCGGCCACTCCGGCCGCCCACACAAGATTCATAATATAGAAGGCACATAATTTTGGAGGCTCATAGCCTTGTAATCATGGGATCCCAGTGTCGAGTGCCACTGGAAACACACAAAATCTCGGAGACAAACCTGCTAATTGTTCAGGCACCACTGTAAGCAGTAGCTCCGATGCGGGATAACTGCACTGTGGAATGAGGATGCTACGCCTAAACATCGAAACAAAATGAAACAGTGACATGATGGACGTCAGTTGAACACAGTGTACGGCGGAGAGAAGACTGCTGCTGACGAAGCTTCCTGGCTGGTAGTGGACTGTTTGTGCCTTTGGACGTGGGCGTGGTAAATACACGAGTGAGCAATATGAATACAGGAAGTACAGCTCGTGACTTGCATAACAAGATCCATAAATATTTCCCGAACATTAAGGAATCAACAAGTTCCTTAAGGGGTCGGATGATTGTGCGTATTTATATGGTTATTACCTACATTTTCTGAAAAATTGTAAGTGTGATGATCAAGATTCGATGCTGATGCTGCGGGGCTGTATGTACGAAACGATGAGAAAGCAGATGATACGTACGACGAATAGGTGTTGAGACGTCAGTCTGACGGTATTTCGCTGGGTTTCAAGAAGGAAATGCTCCAATACAGAGCTCTGTTCAAACTGATTGGAAGACCCCAACATAAATTATGGAGTGAAACTGCAAAAAAATTAAAGAACTTTGAAAAAAAAATGGTTCAAATGGCTCTGAGCACTATGGGACTCAACTGCTGAGGTCGTTAGTCCCCTAGAACTTAGAACTAGTTAAACCTAACTAACCTAAGGACATCACACACATCCATGCCCGAGGCAGGATTCGAACCTGCGACCGTAGCGGTCTCGCGGTTCCAGACTGCAGCGCCAGAACCGCGAAGCCACTTCGGCCGGCAAAGAACTTTGAAAGAATGGAAGAAAGAAAGAATGGTTAAGTACTGCAAATAAGTCGTGGAACGAGGTGGAACCCTATGATTGAAGTTCAGTGAATTAGGAAACGATGTAAACCAACGATTTATTCAAGCCAGAAATGAATTAAGTGCAGCGTATGATACAGACTTACAAATTTGGGGATTGCTTTATGCTAAACGAATCAGTCTGTACTTTAAGACTTCACCTCATTAGCTGTTCAGTTTCAAAGGAAAATAGAAAATCACGAGCAGAAAAATTACCAAATATGTAAGCAACATCTATGTCAATAAACTGGAAGAACTTACAGACTGTTATAAGAAGAATGTTGCAACAACTAACCCCAAATTCCAACAGTACAAAGACGTATATATCATCAACACGGATTAGTCCAGTTTCATCTGTGGAATGAATTAATCTGACGCTTTATATTTAGCTTAGAAGACGACGCTTAGTGCAGACCAATTTCATGCCACTTCCCACAGCTACATCACACAACATGCCCTTAATAAAGCAGGAGTTCTTTTACCTACATTATAGTTATGTTTTCAGGAAAAAATGGTACATTGGGACAGTAACAGCAACTGGTAAGCAGCGTACTTGTGCAAACCTCCACTGACATTGTAAATTGTACTGCTTCAGGTAAAACGGAGAAAAAAGTAGTGAAAGATTTTAATGAACGTGTGATTGCTCCTTCCAAACAAAGATTCTACATGTCTCCTCGAAAGTGATACAGGACAGAACAATCAGGCATTGTGAAATTTTGCTGTAGCAATAGATGATACCATTCCTCCAAGTTGTACAACTGTTGTGCAGCAGTTAGATGTGTTTGACTTTAGCGAAATGAAATACTTTGTGAAAAGATTCTATGATTTCGCAAAGCTTCGCAGACACACAGAGCATTATTGTTTACGTGATCGTGTATCTACACTCATCAAAAAATGTTTTACATCATCTCGGTTCCGAGAGTTCCGTAACCTGTACAGCATATTAGAATAGAAATCAACATAAACATCACTTCCGCCCTTTTTATTTCTCATTAAAACCTCACACAGCGTGCTGTACCACCATACAGCGACACCTTCAGAGATGGTGGTCCAGATTTCCGTACCTCACAGTACCTCTAATACCCAGTAGCACGTCCTCTTGCATTGATGCATGCCTGTATTCGTCCTGTGCAAAATATTCACAAGTTCATCAAGGCACTGCTGGTGCAGGTTGTCCCACTCCTCAACGTCGATTCGGCGTTTATCCCTCAGAGTGGTTGGTGGGTTACGTCGTCCATAAACAGCCCTTTGCAATCCATCCCAGCCAAGTTCGATAGGGTTCGTGTCTGAATATCGTGCTGGCTGACTCCAGTGGAGTGATGTCGTTATCCTCAAGGAAGTCATTCACAAGATTTGCACGATGGGGGAGCGAATTGTCGTTCATCAAGATGAATGCCTCATCAATATGCTCCTTATATGGTTGCACTGTCGGAGGATGGTAATCACGTATCCTACAGCCGTTAAGGCGCCTTCCGTGACCACTAGCGGCGTACGTCGGCCCCCCTTAATGCCACTCCAAAACAGCAGGGAACCTCCACCAAGCTGCACTCGCTGAATAGTGTGTCTATGGCGTTTAGCCTGACCGGATTGCCTCCGAACACGTCTCCTACGATTGTCTAGTTGAAGGCACATCCGACACTCATCCGTGAGAGAGCGTGATGCATATCCTGAGCATGTTGTTGGGCCCATCTGTACCGCGCTGCGTGGTGTCGTGACTGCAAAGATGGACTTCGCCATAGACATCGGGAGTGAAACTGCGCATCATACAGCCTATTGAGCACAGTTCGAGTCGTAACACGACGTCCTGTCGCTCCACGAAAAGCATTATTCAACATGGTAGCGTTGCTGTCAAGGTTCCTCCGAGCCATAATCCGTAGTTAGCGGTCATCCACTGCTGTAGTAGCCGTTGGGCGGCCTGAGCGAGGCGTGTCATTGACAGACCCTGTCACTCTGTATCTCCTCCAAGTCCGAAAAACATCACTTTGGTTCACTCCGAGACGCCTGGACATTTCCCTCGTAGTGAACTGTTCCTGGTACAAAGTAACAATGCGGACGCGATCGAACCGCGGTGTTGATGGTCTACGCATGGTTGAACTACAGACAACACGAGCCGTGTACTTCCTTCCTTGTGGAATGACTGGAACTGATCGGCTGTCGGAGCCCCCCCCCCCCCCCTTCCCACCTAATACATCTAATAGGCGCTGCTGATGCATGATTGTTTCCACCGTTGGTCTGGTTTAGTGACATCTCTGAACAGTTAAAAGGACTTTATCTGTGATACAATGTCATCAGGCAACGTCTATCTTCGCTCTCTGAAATTTCTGGACATATTCAGATTCGATTTGATATATGCAGGATTTGATGGATTACATGTGGAAACTTCAAAAACGTTAAAGACGTGTTTTGATAGAGCACAGGGAAAACTGCATGGTTGTGCAAATGTTGGGTTCATTTGTTGCAGCTTATGTTGCGAACCATTATGTTTTCATTATTTCTTTGAGAGTGATTACATTCACTTTCATACGAACTCCTACATATATCCGGGAGGCATATTGCATTCACTCAGCAGGCGTACAAGTTAGGTGTGTCGACAAGAGTTTACAGTTGTATGACACACATACTGTCACCAATGTCATGTATGACACTCCAGACGTGTTTTCCGGTGGAGGATTCGATTGACTTGTCGCCATGTCATCAACTGTTTGCGGATGCTAATGGAACAGTTGTGCGAAATCAACTTTCATAATAGGTCACTTCCTTCCACCTCACTAATGCAAACGGACGTTACACCACGACACAGACACAAACATGATTACAGCGAAAAGACGTTCAAAGACTGAACGGACAGCTCATAATTTTGTGGAAAAAAATTGAACACGGGGGAGATTAGTATACGGATCTCCAGCTTTGCAGAACTCCAACACTATAGCCACGAAACTACAACGCCGCGGGTCCTCCAATTCGCTCACCGAGCGTGGTGGCGCAATGGTTAGCACACTGTATTCGTATTCGGGAGGATAAATGTTTAAACCGTCGTGCGGCCGTTATGATTTAGGTTTTCCATGATTTCCCTAAATCGCTTGAGGTAATTGCCGGGACGGTTTCTTTAAAAGGCCGCGGCAGATTTTCTTTCCCATCATTCCCTAATTCGACCTTGTGCTCCGTCTCTAAAGACCTCGTCGTCGACGGTGCGTTAAACACTAATCCCCTCATCCCCCTCCTCCTCCAGTTCGCTCTATGTTGCACGTCTCGAGCTCGGACAGTCCACTGTTTCTATTTTGCTTGTTTTTTCATAGATCATTACAGCTTCTACCTGTTTTCATGCTTGATTTGTCTTTACTTTTTGACAGTCTATCCATTGGGCCATCTTACCACTAAATCTGAGGGCAGGCTGCAATGGGGAGTTTCCCTTGTAAGTATTAAAGCTGAATCTCTCCCCTCACACCATTTCCAGCCAACGATAGTGGAACTGGAATAATTGCGCTCTTGGGAAAATTAAAAAATAATCAAAGTGGTGGAACTAGCCCTGTTGTGATTTTTAACTGCGCGACTCCTTCCTTCATACCTAGCCAATCAAGATGGCGTCAACGTCAAAGATGCGAATCGTTACTGTGGTATTTCCGTAATTTTGTATACACATCGATTCCTCTGGCATAAAATTAAAACGATGCTAAAAAATGATTCCTAAACCAAAGATATAAATTATTTTTGTAATATTTACTTAAAACTGGGTATCATTAAAATGATGTGTAAAAAAGAGACCAAGGGCAAAGATTTGCGCTATGTCCGTGGAATTTACGTCAAACTGGGTACACATACATACCTCGGACGTAATGTGCAATAACTAGCAGAAGTTGTATTACTTTCGTGCAAGTAAATCCCATTTTGTTTTCGTATAATGCTTAAAAATGGTGTCAAGGTGCACCACTGCTTGATGATTGGCAACACTTTGCCTGCTAGACCGTGAAAGGTGGCTACACTGAGTCACAGCGGCAGAGATTGCGCCAAAGAGTATTATTCAGCCGCCTCCACTGGCAGTGTTTGTTGAGAAGTGGTAGTAGAGAGTGTTTGTTGAGAAGTCGACGTGGAGAGTGCTTGTTCAGAAGTTGTGGCAGCTTGTGCTTGCTGAGAGGATGTGATAGCTGTACTATTTGAGGCCATGTTGTGTGCAGTTGTTCTGTTTGGCTAGACAGTCGATGCTGTTCGATTGCGGATGTTGTAATGATCAAAGTGTATGTTTCGTCAATATATATGAAGGTAAAGGAAATTTTTTTATTTCAGATGTCCTAACTAACAATGTCTCTTGGTCACAGGTTCAGTCAACAAAACATCTGGCTTGTGTTCATGTATTAGAGTGTAATTCTGGTTTCTATGTGCAATTTTAGTATTTCTGTTTTTTTTAAGTACTTCAGTGTAAATGGTGCTCAAAATACCTTGTCTTATTGAGGAAGAACCGTGCCAGATGTGTACGTCGAATCACACTTCCACACACAGAACAGTTATACTTGTGTTTTGTTGTTTCATAGGTTTTATAGTTGTTTTAATTGTGTAAACGGAAGCTTTCTTTCATTCTTTGTTGGTATTCTATGCAGTCAGATTGCGTACTAATACCAGTCAGGGCCAACCGGTTACGAGACTGCGTAATCGGACAGTTAGCTACAAAACTTGAAAATATTTGCATAAAATTTAATTAAGCCCCCATGCAACCGTTTGGAATTCTCCTTTCAAATGGCTCTGAGCACTATGCGACTTAACTTCTGAGGTCATCAGTCGCCTAGAACTTAGAACTAATTAAACCTACCTAACCTAAGGACATCACACACATCCATGCCCGAGGCAGGATTCGAACCTGCGACCGTAGCGGTCACGCGGTTCCAGACTGAAGCGCCTTTAACCGCAGGGTCACACCGGCCGGCAATTCTCCTTTCACTTATGATCACTTACATAAGAGGTTAAAGCTTCTTTCAAATATTCTTATAATTGTAAATAAATGCACTTCGTCTGCAGGCCACGAGTGTCCTACCGGGATCATCCGACCGCCGTGTCATCCTCAGTGGAGGATGCGGATAAGAGGGGTGTGGGGTTAGCACACCGCTCTCTCAGTCGTTATGATGGTGTTCTTGACCGAAATATTCGGTCGAGTAGCTCCTTAATTGGCATCACGAGGCTGAGTGCACCCCGAAAAATGGCAACAGCACATGGCGGCCTGGATGGCCACCCATCCTAGTGCCGACCACGCCCGACAGCGCTTAACTTCGGTGATCTCACGTGAACCGGTGTAGCCACTGCAGCAAGGCCGTTGCCTTCTAGTTGCAAATAGATATAAGCTTAATTAGATTAGTTTAAGGGTTAGTGTCTGTGAAATTATATAGTTGTTTATCCTTGATCTCATGTGTCAGAAACACTTCGTTATTATAAAAAGTAATGTAACACTTTAAGAAAAGTTGTCCAAAATCCAGGAGTATCTACATCTTGTCAGGAACTGAAAGATCACCTAATTACATAACATCAGTACGGGATATTGTTATAAGAAAGTGAAATTTCCCCTTTGTATGTAAAGAATGACAGTGCTGGAAAAACTCTTACGTTATTTGATTTTCAAACAGCTGAGCAAAACTGAACACACTCAGTCAGTTCTCTCTTTACTTATTCTGATCATCACTAAGCTGACACAATATTTTTAGCGAAACGCAATCTGACTTTCAATAACCCCTACAAAAGAATGGCCCTGACCACCAATAACCTATACCTTTCATGAATCACTTACCCCACAAAAATCTTCGTTACTCGAACTACAGCAATACATTGCGCGTCAATACTTCCAGCTAAATAAAAGATAATAGCAACTGAAGTCTCTAATTACTGATTGGCATAGTTAGAAAATGAAAGATTTTGATAAGGAACAAACAATGTATTTACCTTAATAGTGTTCAAAAGTCATTATATATAGGGTGCGTCAATTAACATTACCGCTGCATGTATTTCGTAAATCACATCAAATACTGACGAATCGATTCCACAGACCGAACGTGAGGAGAGGGGCTAGTGTAATTGGTTAATAGAAACCATAAAAAAATGCACGGAAGTATGTTTTTTAACACAAACTTACGTTTTTTAAAATGGAACCCTGATAGTTTTGTTAGCACATCTGAACATATAAACAAATACGTAATCAGTGCCGTTTGTTGCATTGTAAAATGGTAATTACATCCGGAGATATTGTAACCTAAAGTTGACGCTTGAGTACCACTCCACCTCTGTTCGATCGTGTGTATCGGAGAGCACCGAATTACGTAGGGATCCAAAGGGAACGGTGATGGACCTTAGGTACAGAAGAGACTGGAACAGCACATTACGTCCACATGCTAACACCTTTTTATTGGTCTTTTTCACTGACGCACATGTACATTACCATGAGGGGTGAGGTACACGTACACACGTGGTTTCCGTTTTAAATTAATGAGTGAAATAGAGTGTATCCCGACATGTCAGGCCAGTCGATGTTCAATGTGGTGGCCAGCATTTGCTGCACACAATTGCAATCTCTGGCGTAATGAATGTCGTACACGCCGCAGTACATCTGGTGTAATGTCGCCGCAGGCTGCCACAATACCTTGTTTCACATCCTCTGGGGTTGTAGGCACATCACGGTACACATTCTCCTATAACGTACGCCACAGAAAGAAGTCCAGAGGTGTAAGATCAGGAGAAAGGGCTGGCCAATTTATGTGTTTCATAGGACGTGGAGGACACCAGATGTACTGCGGCGTGTACGACATTCATTACGCCAGAGATTGCAATTGTGTGCAGCAAATGCTGGCCACCACATTGAACATCGATTGGCCTGACATGCCGGTACACACTCTATTCCACTCAGTAATTGAAAACGGAAACCACGTGTGTACGTGTACCTCATCCCTCATGGTAATGTACATGTGCGTCAGTGAAAAACACCAATAAAAAGGTGTTAGCATGTGCTGTTCCAATCTCTTCTGAACCTAAGGTCCATCACCGTTCCCTTTGGATCCCTATGTCATTCGGTGCTCTCCGATACACATGATCGAACAGCGGAGGAGTGGTACTCAAGCGTCAACTTTAGATTACAATATCTCCGGTTGTAATTACCATTTTACAATGCAACAAACGGCACTGATTACGTATCTGTTTATATGTTCAGATGTGCCAACAAAACTAACGGGGTTCCATTTAAAAAAACGTAGGTATGTGTTAAAAAACATACTTCCGTGCATTTATTTATGGTTTCTATTAACCAATAACACTAGCCCCTCTCCTCACGTTCGGTCTGTGGAATCGATTCGTCAGTATTTGGTGTGGTTTATGAAATACATCCAGCGGTAATATATATATATATATATTACACTCCTGGAAATGGAAAAAAGAACACATTGACACTGGTGTGTCAGACCCACCATACTTGCTCCGGACACTGCGAGAGGGCTGTACAAGCAATGATCACACGCACGGCACAGCGGACACACCAGGAACCGCGGTGTTGGCCGTCGAATGGCGCTAGCTGCGCAGCATTTGTGCCCCGCCGCCGTCAGTGTCAGCCAGTTTGCCGTGGCATACGGAGCTCCATCGCAGTCTTTAACACTGGTAGCATGCCGCGACAGCGTGGACGTGAACCGTATGTGCAGTTGACGGACTTTGAGTGAGGGCGTATAGTGGGCATGCGGGAGGCCGGGTGGACGTACCGCCGAATTGCTCAACACGTGGGGCGTGAGGTCTCCACAGTACATCGATGTTGTCGCCAGTGGTCGGCGGAAGGTGCACGTGCCCGTCGACCTGGGACCGGACCGCAGCGACGCACGGATGCACGCCAAGACCGTAGGATCCTACGCAGTGCCGTAGGGGACCGCACCGCCACTTCCCAGCAAATTAGGGACACTGTTGCTCCTGGGGTATCGGCGAGGACCATTCGCAACCGTCTCCATGAAGCTGGGCTACGGTCCCGCACACCGTTAGGCCGTCTTCCGCTCACGCCCCAACATCGTGCAGCCCGCCTCCAGTGGTGTCGCGACAGGCGTGAATGGAGGGACGAATGGAGACGTGTCGTCTTCAGCGATGAGAGTCGCTTCTGCCTTGGTGCCAATGATGGTCGTATGCGTGTTTGGCGCCGTGCAGGTGAGCGCCACAATCAGGACTGCATACGACCGAGGCACACAGGGCCAACACCCGGCATCATGGTGTGGGGAGCGGTCTCCTACACTGGCCGTACACCACTGGTGATCGTCGAGGGGACACTGAATAGTGCACGGTACATCCAAACCGTCATCGAACCCATCGTTCTACCATTCCTAGACCGGCAAGGGAACTTGCTGTTCCAACAGGACAATGCACGTCCGCATGTATCCCGTGCCACCCAACGTGCTCTAGAAGGTGTAAGTCAACTACCCTGGCCAGCAAGATCTCCGGATCTGTCCCCCATTGAGCATGTTTGGGACTGGATGAAGCGTCGTCTCACGCGGTCTGCACGTCCAGCACGAACGCTGGTCCAACTGAGGCGCCAGGTGGAAATGGCATGGCAAGCCGTTCCACAGGACTACATCCAGCATCTCTACGATCGTCTCCATGGGAGAATAGCAGCCTGCATTGCTGCGAAAGGTGGATATACACTGTACTAGTGCCGACATTGTGCATGCTCTGTTGCCTGTGTCTATGTGCCTGTGGTTCTGTCAGTGTGATGATGTGATGTATCTGACCCCAGGAATGTGTCAATAAAGTTTCCCCTTCCTGGGACAATGAATTCACGGTGTTCTTATTTCAATTTCCAGGAGTGTATATATAAGTTCATGACATCCAGTCTTACAAATATCCTTTTTCTGATGGACACATGTCCAGATCGTCCGCTCATAGTAACCTCTCAAAACTCTGGCATCTCTCTCCCCACATCCACCACTGCTGACAGCTCACCTGCAACCACTCAACGCTATGCGCTGTTTCATCCAACTGTCCAACACTACACTAACGAATAATCCAACATGGAGTCCAACCAGCCACAATCTGCACACAGCGCAGTCAGTGATTTTCATACAGAGCGCTACGTGGCGTTACCAACACAAAAACGTAAACATCATACTTACAAAGTATAGGGATAGAAGCAATGGAAGATAATATTATTTCTGTTAAAGGGAATAGGAAAACTGTAAAAGAAAGTTCAGGTGTAAGACAGATTTCAGAAACTAGTTTTTAAAAAGAAATTAGAAAATTGACGTAAATCCTTCAGAAGAGAAGTGAAGCTGAAAAAGAAACATCACCAGATAAAATAGTAACATCAGTTTCCGTGAAAGTTACGGAATGGGTTAGTTTCAAACTTTGAAAACATGCATATCACCCAATTTCGTATTTTCAAAAATATCCCACCTCATACTGGTCAAGTATACCAACGAGAAGGAATAAACGGGGTAGAAAACTGTAAGTTCTTATGTAGGCGTATTGATTCTAACTTAAACTGGAAAAACTATAAAACAGACCTGCGGAAACGTTTAGGTTCGGCTGACGTTGCCATAAGAATAACTGAGATCTTTTGGCATACAGAAGTCAGTAACTATGTATCAACTCTCGGTCAGCAGAATTTAGTGACTTCGAAAGTGCACTAGTCCTTGGCTCTTATCGAACCAACTCTTCTAAATCCGCCTACGTTGCCTTTGGGTAATGCGTACGTGAAGTGGAGACTGTAACCGCCCTGTTAAACAGTTAGAAGCTTAGTCATTCGGCATCGCAATTTTGAAATGAGAGTTATTACGAATGTCGCGTAATAAGAATTCCGCGTGAAGCGCCATTGCGACACAGGCGAAGGTCAATTGTGGAAACTAAGCCACTGGATACTATAAGTAACGTTAGCAAAGAATACATCCGACTGGCTACACAAGATATGAGGGCACGTTGATTAGCGAGTGAGTGGTTCAAAATAAGAATTAATTCTGTAAGGGAAATGGGTCATAAGTATAATTACGTCGGTACATACTCAGTTGTATGCGAACGTACGATCGGGATAGGGGCACGTACGCACGTACTTTCATTCCCCGTTGCCTGTGTAAAAGGAATTGTGGTTAAAATGCATTTATTCAACTGAGAAAGAAAATAATCGGACTTCGTAATTAAATGAAAAGAAGATTGCAGGTTCTGAATGTCGCGGCAAATCCGACCTAAATAGGCGGCCACGAGGGGAAAGAGAAGAACACATTCACGTTCCTCTGTTGTTGAGCAGCGCCGTTCTGAAGATCGTCGTCTCTATCTAAATTCTCAATATAAAATTATAATAATAATAATCTTCCACATTTACAGGAGGTGGGATCCTTGGTATCGTAAGTGAGAAAGTCGTTCTGTTTCATAATCAGGTTTCATTATTTATCACAGTTTCACTTTAAAACTACACAGCACGTGTTATCATACAGAGACGAGAACAACGAAAGGTAAATAATTCTAAAACTAATAAACGAAGAGCGTAAAGCTTATTTAGTCAGTTAGCGTTAAATACTTTTCAAGTGGATCTTTGGTGTGAGAGTCGAATACTTATCTATACATTTGTCAATAAGAAAAATGATTGAGCTCCTTAATATCACATAATGGAATGTAGACGAATTAAGTCGGGTGATGCTGAGGGAATTGGATTAGGAAATGAGACACTTAATCCTAGCATTACCAACGTATTTTTTGTTACATGTAATACCAACGGGGAGGCCTCAAAGGCCCATAAAGAATACCACAATTTATTTTATCATAAATCAAGTTTATTTACTTCTGATACCTCTAATAATTCAAAATGCTTAGACATTGTTTTTGTATACTGGATAATAAAAGATGTTATTATAATAGGAATAAAATGAACAAATCACGAGATTCAGTTTATATATTTTTTTGGAATAATGTTTCAAAATAGTGTTTTCTTATAAAAACGACTCTTTTAATTCGATACACTACATGAAGCAAACAAAATTTACTGTCTCATTCTGCAACGCATTTTTCACACAACACTGTCTTCCTGCAGTGTTTCCCACAGACGTGTTTGTGGCACTGAGAGCAGGTAACAGTTGACTTTCCCAGCTTGTTGTACTTGATGTTTTTAGATGCAGCTTCTTGGCAGCATAGGTGGCACCGTCCACGTGTTCCTAGTTCTGCTGTTGAGGATGATGGTTCTACAGAGCAGCTGAGCTTCCGTTGTGTGATGCTTTCCATTGCCATTATTACTGGCTTCCGAAGTCCATACAAATTTTGTGCCCGTTTATCTACTTGAGATCTTATTAGTTCGAGACCTAAGTTAGTGATAAAAACTCTTCTGCGGTTTAGCAAATTCTTTTTCCAATTCGGAAAGTTGAGGAGGAAGAGTGAATATGCATTTATTGCTGCTATGTTAAAGAGTGTGTAGAAGAGGGACAAAGGCCATCTTCTTGTTCCTCTCTTTGTGCTGTAGTGTCTTGCCATCTGGTCTATTGTGTCCACGCCTCCCTTTGTAGAATTATAAAAAAGATTTATGTTAGTCTTTTTTGAGTCTTCATTCAACACCCCTTCTGAGTGATAAGTTGAAAGCATCAACAGCAGTCGTTTTGGCTTCTCGCGGACTAGCGTTGATGCAAGAGTAACTGGTGGCCTCTGTGTCTGAGGGTCAGTATAAGCAAAGATGGAAGAGTGTAAACTGCGGCCAGTTGTAGTCTTCAGCTTTTCAGGTATGTGTCGTCTGTTAGACTGTAGGGTGCCAACAAGTGTGAGGTGAAAATCATTCCATAGAGTCTCAGTAAGCTCCACTGAAGTATAGTACCGATCTGTGGTAACATTACGGCCTGATTTTTCAATAGGTTTTATTAGTCTCTTTACAATTTCCATCGGTCCATTTGAATGCTGTGTATTTCCTGACTTGCCTGTATAGATGTCCATGCTGATCACATATCTAGTCTCAGAATCAGACAGCATTCGAATTAGAATGCCGTATTTTCCAGGTTTTTCTTTTAGAAACACCTTGAATGGACAGCGACCACGGAACAAAGACAACATCTCATCTACTGTTGTATGTAGACCAGGAATGAAATACAATGGAAGTGAAGAATTGAAGCTTTCAAAAATTTCCCTCATTGGAGCAAACTTGTCAGTCTGGCGACGAATTTCTCTTGTGTTCTTATCATCAAACCTCAATATTTTAGTCAATTCGAAAAATCGGGTCCGACTCATTGATCCATAGTACACTTGACGGCCCTGAAGCAAAGACCATAAATCTTGGACAGGTATCTTATTGTCATGATTTGAACCCATGATTAGCAAGAGTCCTATATAACAAAATAACTCATCTTCATCTGTGTGCTGAATACCTAGTCGAGAAGCCTCTTCATTTGAGTGTAGTTTTATTAGATTCATAATTTGAGGTGTAAAAAAGAGCTCTATAGCCTACTTCGGAGACGCAATTCTTCCTTGTTGTCCTAGCCCCATTCTTTCTCGCACTATATTTTGTACAGAACGCCGATATTGTCGAGATGGCTTCGTAATATACTCTCGTCCACTTTTTGCAATGAATTTATCACATTCCGTATCATTATCATCTGGTGGATTGGCTTCAACCTCATCTTCATTCTCAGACGATGAATCAGTTCTAATTTCTTCCACATCATCATCCACTTCACTTTCCTCTAAATCTGATTCGTTCAAAACTTCTTCTAGCACTCTTTCAATGGAACTATCACGTAAACGATGTCTACTCATGTTGCTGGTTCAACAGCAGCAGAAACACTGAAAATAACAATGGTCCGCTTCATAATAATATGTCTGAAGGCAACAATGCCAAAATTCGTTTCATGGTAAGAATTTGAAACGAGAGACTCGACCTCGTAAATCTTTCCTTGCTATTACCAACTGATGGGCTTCTAAGGCCCACAGAGAATTAAATCAAGTAAATGAATTTTAATTACATTTTTATTCCGAAATTCTGTAATGACTCAATAGTACATTCAATAACGAACAATTACCTTTGCTTTCTAGTTCATATATCAAAGGGTGTGGATACAACATAGAAAAACTGAGTCAGTGGGCCTACGAGGCCCCCCCGTTGGTAATGCTTGGGTTAAAGTAGTAAAGGAGTTTTGCTATTTGGGAAGCAAAATAACTGATGACGGTCGAAGTAGAGAGGATATAAAATGTAGACTGGCAATGGCAGTGAAAGCGTCTCTGAAGAAGAGAAATTTGTTAACATCGGCTATTGATTTATGTGTCAGGAAGTCGCTTCTGAAAGTATTTGTATGGAGTGTAGCCATGCATGGAAGTGAAACATGGACGATAAATAGTTTAGGCAAGAAGAGAATAGAAGCTTTCGAAATGTGGTGCTACAGAAGAATGCTGAAGATTAGATGGGTAGATCACATAACTAATGAGGAGGTATTGAATATAATTGGGAAGAAGAGGAGTTTGTGGCACAATTTGACTAGAAGAAGGGATCGGTTGGTAGGACATGTTCTGAGGCATCAAGGGGTCACCAATTTAGTACTTGAGGGCAGCATGCGGGGTAAAAATCGTAGAGGGAGACCAAGAGATGAATACACTAAACAGATTCAGAAGGGTGTAGGCTGCAGTAGGTACTGGGAGATGAAGAGACTTGCACAGGATAGAGTAGCGTGGAGAGCTGCATCAAACCAGTCTCAGGACTGAAGACCACAACAACAACAACATTGTCCGAAGAAATGTCAAATTCCGGACAATGAGCCCAACCACTTTACACACTGGTAGTTCTTTCATTCCTTTACACAATTACTTGAATTGCACTGTTCGTGTCTTTTAAGGGATTTCTCATCACCACTTCGCTTATATAGTTCTGGTGCGGCCCTGGCACTTGTCCATAAAAACAAAGCATATACACTAGGGTACGCATAATATACATTAGGTTACATACTAAACACAGAAATTCCTGCATCGTCCTTTACGTCAAATATATGAATATTATACTACATTTTTTACAATCCCATAGTTCATTTCCTCATGATTGGTTTGTAGCGTCATTATTCCCACGTGGAAATAACAATTTCGGTAGCACGTTGACAACAAAGTTATAGTGCACAAGTGTTTTCTATGATTCTACAATTACATTTCTCCTGAAAATAAAGAAAGGTTTCACAAGAACGTCGTATATTTTGGTGTGTCGAGCCAGGCTGTACGATTAGCAAGAGTGTCTGGAATAGTAAGTGGGATAAATTCTTCCTTATAGTTGCTTATGCTCTCCCCTGTCTCCCTCTCTTATACTAGGATCTATTTGATAACGTCCCAGTATATCTCCTTTCCGGGTTTTATAGTTGTCTCGTCATGGGCATGATAAACATGTAACAAACAAAATTCACAGATATTAGTACTTATTCTAAGTTAACACACATACACATAAACGTAGGTGCTATTCAATTAACATGGGTGTCGTTTGTATTTCGTAACAGGGGACGTAAACCATTTACTGGTTCAGGAAGTCGTGCCACTACATCTCTTAGCTCTATGGCGAGGTCCACTTGGAGGCAGATTTTGCTTCCCATTCGAATTGTCCTCCTTCACCACGCCGTTAGTCAATAATGCGCCAGTTACAAGTAACCGCACACACAACTCTTAGTCTGGCAGCACGCTACGCACCGTTTGGAGTCCAGTAGCTGTGCTCACAAGGCCAAGTAGCGATGCCGTGCGTGCCAGTCAGTGCATCAGTACGCAGCGTTAGCAACATTTACGAAACTACTGCACTTTTATTAACTCCGTCGTACACGTTGGCTATGAGAAGGTACCACAGGCCACCCCCTACGTTTACTGCACGAAGGTCAGTGCTGCACTTAATTATTTAGCTTGCCAAAGGCACACAGTCCTATAATTTGCACAAACACCCTTACCGTAGCAGGTTTCTTCGACTCACCAAACTCCTTTATTTCGAAGTAGAAGGCTCGTGGTATAAAACTTGTTCTCACTTACCTCTATGCGTATAGCTCACATGTCACTGATAAATCACTGACACTGAATAACTCACTGCCATTGGGTAAATATACACTGACCCGTTTATTTTTACCGTTAAAAAAACTGAGCTCATGAGACCACTGGCTAGTTTTTAGTAGTTTATGCCCACGTTCGTTATTTGCTGCTGTATTCTCTCACAACTTTATCGGTGTACATACTGCTCAAAATATTTCATTACCGAAGTTAGTAGGTGATTGTGTTCTCAGAAATCAGGTGCTTCTAGTACTACAGTTCGCGATCACGATACTATCTCACATCTCACGGGGCATAAGGGAACACGTTTCCGAGAACAACAGCACTTCACTAACTTAAATGCTGCAAATGCACTTATATATCGAAAGAACAATACAAAAAAATTAATGCACCAAAAGTGCTTATTGAAACTGTCTCCAAATCGCACTTTTTGTAGCAAGTGACAGAGCGGAACTGAGTCGAACGCCTTTCGAAAGTTGAGATATATGGCATCAACCTGGGAGCCGGTATCTAGAGCCTGTTGTATATCATGCACAAAGACGGCGAGCTGTGTCTCGCATGACCACTGTTCCCTAAAACCGTGCTTGTTTCTGCTGATGAGCTTCTCAGAGTTTAGAAAGGTCATTATGTCGGAACACAAAATATGTTCCATGATTCTACAACAAATCGAAGTCAGTGAAATTGCCCGGTAATTACGCGCATCCGATTTTCTACCCTTTTCATAGATTGCTATGACCTGGATCTTCTTCCAGTCCCGTGGAACTTTTCGCTGTTCCAATGATCTCTGATAGATGATGGATAAGAATTGTGCTATCTTTGTAGCATAGTCAATATAAAATCTTACGGGGATACCGTCTGAGCCAGTCACGCATGGTCCTAAGTGATCCATCCGCGAAGAAGAAGAAAGAGAAGATTTCATATGGGTCTTAAGCAATACTTTTTTTCTAACCACAAAGTTGGTAACACAGTGGAACTGTTTATCAAAGTGTTTCTTACGACGTTGAGCTAGTTCTGTAATAGAGACCAGTATCTGTCCTACCTTTTCATTTAAATCTACAGGTCTTCTTGGAACAGATGGGATGCTTCATCTTGATACCTTAGCCAATTACTACTATGGTAGCATGGATCGCCCCCACGACTATCCATGGCCTACACTGGAGTTCATAATAAGGCCACGTTTAGTTTAACGCCCCATTATTACTGTTTGTAGGCGTTTCGTTTGTCACTTCTATAATATTCACTTCCAACGCGTTGGTCCTCTGTTGCGCACTGCGATCATGATTCTGTCCTGCGTTTATAGGCTTAATGTTACTTCGCGCTTTGGAATGATAGGGTTGATTACTAATCGGGTACTGCCACTGCACTTTTTGTGAGTCAGCCGTGTTGTTGTTGAAAAATTGAGGCAGAAAATTACTGTAGCGTTACCCCACTGACTCCCGTTATCCTGTCTATTCTAATCAGGTTTCCCGTTACCGGAGTAGTAAGAGTAGTTTCTGTCACCATTTTTTTCCTTTTCCTTTTATACCCTGTGTTAAAATTTTGGTTATAGTTATTGCTAAAATTGCCTCCCGAACTCGGGCCTGGCATATGCGCAGCTGCGACGGGATCGACAAAAGCCGGTTGTGATTGAGCCGCGCACGCTACATTGTTAAAGCCGTACTGCGGCTGGCGCAACGGTGGCTGGTTGCCACCGCTGCAACGCAAATTGTTTTGGTTGATGTGGCTCTGTCTTCCATCTTCATTAATTAAGTCAATAGGGTCCAAGACAGAAAATTTTCCAAATCGCTTTCAGCTACTTGTACTAGCTTTTTCTGAATATTGCGCGGTAGTTTAGCTTTCAGAATGCGTAGGACGTCAGTGTGTGTCACTGACTCATCCCAGAACCTCTCTTATTTAAATATTTCTTAAAATACTTTAGGAATGATTCAAATTTTGGATTATATTGTTCAGGTTTGAGTTTTGCTTTTCTGAATTTCTCTTGAAGGGAATGTTACCAGTAATTTGAAAGGAACGCGCTTTCAAACTGTTCTGATTTGTGACAAGTTTCTGACATTTCCATCATCCATAACGCTCCATCGCCTTGGATATAACCCGAACGCGCTTTGAAACTGTTCTGATTTATGACAAGTTTCTGACATTTCCATCATTCATAACACTCCATCGTCTTGGGTATAACCCGTAACATATTATAGCTTTTGCCTTTCCGACCAAGTTTTAAGCAGTATATTTTTGATTGACTTTGTAAAAATTACCGGATGCTCAGATTTTTTTAGGGATAAACAGTTGAAATTGCCGGTGTTTTATAAGACTATTTTGTAACAAAACTGATGACAAAGTGAGTTCAGCTATCTGCAGTTTATTTCTTTCATCACTCTGTCGTTGGTTACAGTACATCTCATAATTTGGTGACCACACATGTGCATTCGAACTAGGATAGTCACTAATTGCACTATCGCTGTGGGTATGTTGTCAAGCTCTTCTTCTGCGTCTTCGTATCGTTCTTTCATTGTATTAAGTTTCCTGTTAAGTTGCTCGACTATTTGATTCTGCCAGCGTGGTAAGAAAATGGTTCAAATGGCTCTGAGCGCTATGGGACCTTACATCTTAGGTCAGCAGTCCCCTAGAACTTAGAACTACTTAAACCTAACTAACCTAAGGACATCACACACATCCATGCCCGAGGCAGGATTCGAACCTGCGACCGTAGCAGTCCCGCGGTTCCGGAATGCAGCGCCTAGAACCGCGCGGCCACCCCGTCGGCACGTGGTAAGATCTGTGTCAAATTTTCGTGTATCTGGCCCATGTCAGTTTGCAGTTGAACTACAGATGCGTTTTGTGTAGTGTATGATTGTTCCATTGTTCTTCTTATTGCTTTTTGAGGCTCTGTTTCCAAAGTGCGGTTTATGTGTGTGCGTTTTCTTCTAAAAATTCCTCAAACTGCTGTTTCTGCTGATTTGTCATCTCCTGAACTTGATTTACTGCTTCCTGTATTTTTGTATTGAGCTCGATTTCACATCCTTAACTGTGTTTTTAAAATTATCAATATCCTGATTGATGGAATTTAAATCTTCACGTACCACTTCTATTACCTGATCCGCTATCTCTCTTTTTAGTGGTCAGTTGTGTTGTCAGGTTATTGTGGGTATCAGAAAGGTTTTTTACATCACTGGCAAGCTTGTTCATTTGAGTTGTTAACTTCCATATCTGTGATGTGAGATTGTCTACCAGTGTAGTGACATTGCGTCTCTGTGCTGTGACATTCTTATCTGTGTATTCATTTGGGCTGTTACATTCCCTATCTGTGTACTAATTTGGGCTGTTATCTGAGTTACAAATTGTGACATCAAATCTGTCTGCATTACTCAAAACATCTGCATAATGTCTGGCTCTACTGGACCTTGTGCATTTGCGGTATCTGGAACAGTTTCAAAAGTTGACATTTTATCGTCTGTCGCTAGCGACTGAGTACCACTAATCTGTGACAGCGTTACCAGTATCTGCAATGTTTTCTACTTCTGTTTTAGGTATAGGTTGTGCAACTGATTGCTCATGCATGAATTATCCATCGTTTTGGTTTCAGATCTTAATTTCACCATAGCTATATATATCCGTAAATCAGCATACTGCCGAACTTCACTCCTATTGGGTCTCGTACTACACGTTAACAAATCACAGACGACGTCGTGCTCGATCGTAAAATTCAGTGTAGTAAAATATGTCTCTCGTGAAACGGAAGATTGATAAGTGACTTCTAACTGCGCAATCAATGAAAATGATCCGCCATATTGTGATACATTCACGTATAATATAAGTAGGCTACTAAATTTTACGCAAATTCAAATAAAAATAATTTGGAAAAATTAATGCATTCTACGCAGTAGGTGTCGGAAAAATGAAAAACTAGCCCACATTTGGGATCAACCAAAAGCGTAGAAGTGCCTTTGCTCTTACCTTACGCATTTTCTTTTAACAGTCGGTTTTCTTAGTAGTCGGTTTAGCGTTTTTCCACAACTTCCTTCTTTTCCAAATTTTGTTACGATAAATATTTGTCAATTTTATGGACTGATTTCCGTAGTAATTATCTTATGTGGTACGCAGTTGGCGTAACATGCAACAGAAACAATTGGTTATATTGCCAATAATGGGAGGAAAAAATTACTTAAATATGTCGACCTAAAATATGCACTAATTTTTTCTGAAACAAAGTTCATGGCACTCAGCCGCCATTGTAACCGCCCTGTTAAATTATTAGTAGCTTCGTCAGCCGCTGTCGTTATTTTGAACTGTGAGTTATTATGGAATGTCGCATAATATGAATTTCGCGTAAAACGCCATTGCGACATAGGCAGAAGTCAATTGTGGACACTAAGCCACTGGATACTATAAGTAACGTTATTATAGAATACACCAGACTGACTACACAGAATAACAGGGCACGTACATCCGCGAGTGAGTGGTTCAAAATAAGAATTAATACTGTAAGGGAAATGGGTCATCAGTATAATTACGTAGGTAAACACTCATTTGTTTGTGAACGTACTATCGGGATAGAGGCACTTACGTTCTAAATACTTTCTTTCCCCGTGGCCTGGGTAAAAAGAATTGTGGTTAAAATGTATGCAAAGAAAATAATCGGACTTCGTAGTGAAATGAAAAGAAGGTTGCAGGTTCTGAATGTCGCGGCAAATATGACCTAAATAGGCGGCTACGAAGGTAAAGAGATGAACACATTCACGTACCTCTATTGTTGAGCAGCGGCGTCCTGAAGATCGTCGCCTCTATCTTCATTCTCGATATAAAATGAAAATAATAATAATCTTCCAGAGTTACAGGAGCTGTTGGTTGGTTTGTTTGAGGTTGAAAGGGACCAAACTACAGGGTCATCAGTCCCTTACGGGAGTTGTGATCCATGGTACAGTAAGTGAGAAACTTGTTCTGTTTAATAAGTAGCTTTCGTTATTTAGCACAATTTCACTTTAAAATTACACAGCACGCCTTATCAACAGGACATGAGAACAACGAGAGGTAACTAATACTAAAACTAATAAACGAAGAGCGTAAAGCTTCTTTTGTCAGTCAGTGTTAAATATTTTTCAAGTGGATCTTTGGTGTGAGAGTCGAATAATTATCTCTACATTTACCAATAACAAAAAGGTATTAAGTTGCTTACAAAACGCAAAGGGACAACCACGACTGATCCAAGACCAAGTTGACCTCAAGTACACGGAGTGTCGAGCGTTGGATAGAGTGGTTGTGACAACTCAGATAAAATCTGTTGGAAGAATCACTCGTGAGTTTGCAAGTGCTAGCAGCAGGGGGTGCTGTGTGACATGTGCTGACAGAGTTGTAAAGAACGGGATACAGTGGTCGAGAAGCTCCTCATAAGCCACATATTTGTGTAGTCATTGGGAAGTGACGCTTGGGGTTGTGCTAAGAGAACTTTGAACAGTGGATGACTGGAAACTAGCGATCTCGAGTGGTGAATCAGGCTATACGCTGTGGCTGACTTCGAAAGGCTTGAGCTAGGCAAATGTCTTGATAATGTGTGTTGCCAATGTTTTATGAAGTACGGTATGAGAGTCTTCTCGTAGTTAGGGAATCCCTCTCCTCTCCTAACGTGCTTAAGGAAACACTAAAATGAAGAAGAACATGAACGCACTTTACGTCATTGTGAACTGCATACAACAGTGGAATAGTTTTGATACGATGGTTGATTGTATCATTAGCACACTGCACCCTTTCAAAAGCAGCATCTGTAAGGCAGTGGTCTGTGGACAGTATCATTCCTGAAGTGGACTGGCCTGCCCTTATTTCGGACATCAACATCTGTACCATACAACGCAAGCCACCTGCTGGTGTGTGGCGGAGGTTACTTTTCGTAGCACTAGCTGAGCCCTGCAACCCTGCTCCACTCGCGAATAGTGCATGGGAAGAATGACTGTCGGTTAGCCTCTGCATTGGCTCTAATTTCTCAAATTGTCTTCCCGTAGTCATTAAGCGAGACGTGTTTGGGGGAAGTAATATGTAGTTCGACTCTTCCTGGAAAGTGCTCTTTCCAAATTTCAATAGTAAATCGCTCCGTGATGCAAAACGCGTCTCTAGTAACGTCTGCCACCTCCGTAACGCTCTCGTGCCGACTAAACGATCCCTTGACGAAACGTGCCGCTCTTCGTTGGATCTTCTGTGTCTCTTCCATCAGTCCTATCTGGTAGGAATCCCAGATCGATGAACAACACTCAAGAATGGCTCGAACAAGCGCCTTATATGCTACTTCCTTCGTGGATAAGTTACATATGCTTAAGATTCTTCCCACGAATCTGAGTATGGTATCTGCTTTTCCCACCATTGGTTTTTTTTGTCCATTCCCCTTAAGGTCGCTGCAGATAGTTACTCCTATATATTTTACGGCAGATATGTTTTCCAGTGGTTTGTCATCATACTTTGGCTACACATTAGTGAATTTCTTTTTCTATGTATGAGCAATGTATCACATTTATTTAAGTACGGGTTCAACTGCCAGAGCCTCTCGTCAATTCTGTGGACGTCATTCTGCAAATCGTTACCATCTTCTGCTGTTGCTACTTTGTTATAGACAACGGTATCATCTGCGAACAGCCGTAGAGAACATCCGACGCTTTCTACTAGATCATTTAAATATATCGTAAACAGTAACGGTCTTATCATACTGGCCGTCCGTTGTGGCCGAGCGGTTCTAGGCGCTTAAGTCTGGAACCACGTGACAGCTACGGTTGCAGGTTCGAATCTTGGCTCGGGCATGGATGTGTGTAATATCCTTAGGTTAGTTAGGTTTAAGTAGTTCTAAGTTGTAGGGGACTAATGACCTCAGATGTTAAGTCTCATAGTCCTCAGAGCCAGCCATCTTCTCACACTTCCTTGGGGTACACCGGTAAGTACCTTAACATTTGTCGATTTTGTTCCTTCAAGACAGACGTGTTGAGTTCTGACTGCAAGGAAGTCTTGAATCCAGTCACAGATCTACTCTGATATTTGATAAGCTCGTACTTTTTTACTAGAAGGCAGTGCGAAACGGGATCAAATACCTTACTGAAGTCAGGTAAGTTCACAGAACTCCGTTCGCGGAATTGGTGGTGATTTTTATAAAGGAGATTTTTCTTCTCCAAAAACGTCATAATTCTTGATCATAAAACATGTTGCGTAATTCAACAACAGACTGACGTCAACGTTACGGGTCTAAAATTGTGTGCCTCTGTCCTCCGGCCCTTGTTAAAAACAGGAATTACCTGCGCTTTCTTCAAGTCGCTAGGTACCTTTTGTTACTCAGGCGATCTACAATAAATTACTGCTAGAAGGGGAGCATGTTCTTTCGCATCGTGTTATAGAATCTTTCAAGTATCTCAGCTGGTCCCGACGCCTTTCCACTGCTAAGTGATTGTAGTTGTATTTCTATTCCGCAATCGGTTATCTCAATAACTGCCGTTTTCACGTTCGTACAACGATTGAAAGGAGGGGACTGTGCTATGATCTTCCGCGATGAAACAGTTTTGGAAGACTGGTTCCACCATTTCCGCTTTCTTTTTGTCATCTTATGTTTCGGTGCCAATGTGGATACTGAGTGAATGAATAGCTGATTTTGAGCCACTTACTGATTTTACATATGACCGAAACCGCTCAGGGATTTTAGTCAGATTGACACAGTTTTACTTTTAAAGTCATTGAACGCTTCACTCAATGCTCTCCTTACGCTAAATATTGCTTCGTTCAGCTTTTGTTTGTCAGCCACGTTTTTACTTCTCTTGAATCGGAGGTGATGTTCTCTTGATTAACGTAGTAGTTTTCTAAAACGGTTATTATACCATAGTGGGTCGTTCCCATCCCTTATGACCTTACTTGCAGCATATTTGTCCGGGCCATATTGCACAATTTCTTTGAATATTTTTAGATTTTTTCCATTTGTTTTAAACATCTTCGTTCTCATCACCGAATATTTGATGCCGACTGCTCAGATACCCTGAAATTTGTCTGCTGTCACTCGTGCTAAACAAAAATATCTTCCTACTTCTCATAAAATTCTTTGTCAGACCCGTTGTCATAGATGCTGTCACAGCCTTATGATCATTGCTGCCTTCCTCTACGTTAACTCATTCGATAAGTTCAGGTCTGTTTGTTGCCAGACGGTCTAAGACGTTTCCCTCACGAATTGTTTCTCCTACTATCTGCTCAAAGCCTTAAAAAGAGGGTCCACCGGAATGTATATAAATGGCTATTGGAAATTGGTTTCTAATTCCAGATTACGCCGTGCGTAAATGACCGCTGCACACTCGTTCACCTGACCCTGCGAAAATTCGCAGTTAACACTGATTAGTTTCAAGCTGAAAAGTAATTAGTTCAGCAGTCCGGTGCCTGCCATATCGGTAGCAGTTATAAACTACAGGATGTTCTCAAGAAGCACACATAATTCCAAAATTTCATACCGAGCATACATAGTTGTTCATTTCTAGCAACACCTGTATTCGTAAAAAGGGAAGATGAAGGTTAAGATAACTAATGGGAAGTCAAACATAAAACTTAATTCAAACAGTTCACTACATTTACTTCTGAAGCTAGATAAATTGCGACTGGTTGTATGAGATTACTTTAATATGAAAATGGGGTTAAAGTTATTAACTGTAACTGCAAAGAAAATGTTCCGCGAGAGAATAGAGAAATTGAATCGTTTGAAACAATCCAAAGATTGCGCTACTTCTAGAGGATTTGTTATACATCCACTGTTCATTTTCTCTATCGATAATATACCAGTTTTGGACATATGACTGTTTTCCGTCGGATACTAGAATGAGAGAAATTCTAATTAATACACATCACGTTTGACAGGCTGTAAAAGATTCTTTCTGTGTGGTGCAGCTAATCAGCTAATTCTCAGTGTAATAACACAGTCTTGGTATCATCCCTGCATGTACATTAAATCGAGTCATAAGGCGGCTGAGAGATACATGGCAGAAGTACCAGTCAGGATATCAGTTGCAGCCGCCTAAGTGCTCGAAACGTCGTCGACTAGTAAGTACACCGATCGATCAAACCTGAAAATTCTGAAAGCTATGAAAAATACAAAAATGTGAAGCCTAGAAACGTAAATCGCACTCACGGATTAAACGTTAGCCCTATTCCGAATGACCGAATGCTGCCTGCATGTTATCTGCACAACCCGAAACCCTCCAGGCGTTATTGCCATCGCATGAATCCTGCCACGGGTTCTTTATTCAAACGTTTTACAGGAAAATGCGTAGGATCGAGTGTTTTTAAAGTCCGTCGATATAAACACAAAGACTGCACTACCCAACGAGATTACTGTTAAGTATTTTGAATGACACTGGCATTTGTTCGGACACAGAACTCTAATTCAGTTAAAAAATGAACTTCGTAGACCAGCTGCAACGTGTATCGAGTGTAACGAAACGTATCCTTTATACGTAAATCTGAAGTATTAAAAAAGTCTGTCAAGCCACTTTTTGCATCTGTTTTTTAACAGACCATCCACAATAGCGACTAAAGGCTTTCAGATACGTTGCCGGGTCTCCACTCATTTTTATTTGGCTCTCTCTGTGTTGTCTGTGAGATTCACATATGTTTCACGCTAATGCTGACTTCATATTTAGCCAATTAAAGGAGCCTTATAAAGATCTTTACGGTTATACCTTCACTGAAAATAAATTTTATAGGTTACAATAACTTAGGATTAGTTGCATCCGACAAACTGCCCTAACGCAAATAACATAAAATCAAATATACGATTGTAAGGCATACCAAGAAAATTATACAGACTTGGAGAAGAATATAGTAACGTTGAAGAGTAGGCTGAAGTTCCAGAACACAGTGAGGAAAAGAGTGGAATACTGAAATACTGAGAAATGATGAGATGTTTTTGTAGTTTACTAAGCCTGAGGTACTGTGATAATGAATACCACAATAGGCAATTCAGTTGAAAAGAAATGGAAGTCCCTAAGAAGGGCTACCTAAGAAGTTGCACAGATAAACGTAGGCATAAGGAGTTCAACTCCATAGAAACCCGGATAACTAGGGAAATAGGTCAGCAGTTCGACTAAAGAAAGAAGTTCAGCAACAATCTGGGGAAGACAGGAATATACGCCCTTAAAACACTTTTGAATCAAATAAATATAAAGCCAAGGCGAAATGGCTGTAGGAAAAAGTGATAAAAAACAATTGGTCGTAGGAAGGAGAGATTCAGCGTACAGAAAAGTCAAAACAGTCTTTTGTGTGTGTGTGTGTGTGTGTGTGTGTGTGTGTGTGTGTGTGTATGTTGTGGCCTTCAGTCCAAAGACTGGTTTTATGCACGTATCAGTGCTACGCCATCCTGTGCAAGCTTCTTCATCTCCGAGTAACTACTACAACCTACATCTATCTGAGTTTGCTTACTGTAATTAACTCTGGATCTCTACGATTTTTAACGTCCACGTTTCCCTCCAGTCCTAAATTGGTTATCCCCTGATACCTCAAAACCGATCACTTCTACTATTCAGGTTGTACCATAGATTTCTCTTCTCCCCAATTCTAATGAGTACCTTCCCATTAGTTACTTGATCTACTCATCTAATCTTCAGTATTCTTCTGTAGCATCACATCTCTTCTTGTCTAAACTATTTATCGCCCATGTTTCACCTCAGTGCATGGCTACACTCCATACAAATGCTTTCAGAAAGGACTTCCTGATAAATCAATATTCGATGTTAACAAATTTCCCTTCTTCAGAAACGCTTTTCTCTCCAGTGCACTCTACATTTTATAATATCTTCTCTACCTCGACTCATCAGTTTTTTTGCTTCCTAAATAGCAAAAACTCATTTAATCTAATCCCCTCAGCATCACATGATTTAATTCGACTATATTCAATTATCATCGTTTTGCTTTTGTTGCTCTGATATACTCCAAATGGTTCAAATGGCTCTGACCAATATGGGACTTAACTTCTGAGGTCGTCAGTCCCCTAGAACGTAGAACTACTTAAACCTAACTAACCTAAGGACATCACACACAACCATGCCCGAGTCAGGATTCGAACCTGCGACCGTAGCGGTCGCACGGTTCCAGACTGCAGCGCCTAGAACCGCTCGGCCACTCACGCCGGCTTATATCCTCCTTTCATGACACTGTCCATTCCGTTCAACTGCTGTTACAAGTTGTTTGCTGTCTCCAACAGAGTTGTAACGTCATCGCCAACCTTCAAATTTTTTATTTCTTCTCCCTGAACTTTAATTTCTATTTGAAATTTTTCTTGTGCTTCCCTTACAACTTGCTCACTATACAGATTGTAGATCATCGAGAAAAGGCTACAACCCTGTCTCATTCCCTTCCCAATCACTGCTTCCCTTTCGTGCCCCTCGACTGTTATACATGCCATCTGGTTTCTATCCAAATTGTCAATAGCCTTTCACTCCCTGTGTCTTAGCCGTGCCACCTTTAGAATTAGAAAGAGAGTATTCCAGTCATCATTGTCAAAAGCTTTCTCGAACTCTACAAACTGAAATTTATAAATTTAATTCTGACACTGCTGAATGCTGAATGCAACTGAATGTTCTAAACTCCTGAATGCTTTACTTGTTTTTATCGGTTCAACACTGACCTACAGAATTTTCTGTAACAAATACAACTCAGAATCATTACATTCATTTATGACCCACAAAATACAAACGCAACGCATTCTGACTGCAAATAGTTATCACAAAAGAATGGCCCTGAATTAGAAGAAATCCTAACAATAACCTATATATTTGATAAGTCACTTACCTCACAGAATATCTTCATGACATGAACTTCAGCAAATACAGCATGCAGCAACTACAGCCAGCTAAATAAACAGATTCTAACTACTTTAGGCTCCAACTACTATTAGGGATGTGGTTAGCAAAGGGAAGATTTGTTGCTGAGCAAACAATGTATTTAACTGATTTTACCTTAATCATATGACATCCAGTTACAAAAACGAAATAATCATCAATAATTCTATTATCCAAGCATTAGCAAATACATCAATCATCACTTTACAATCCACGTCCAACCAATACCAAATCTCCATGACGGACACACGTCCAAACCGTTCGCTCGCGCTAACACTGCTCACCTCCATCACTGCCAACTACACTCCTGGAAATGGAAAGAAGAACACATTGACACCGGTGTGTCAGACCCACCATACTTGCTCCGGACACTGCGAGAGGGCTGTACAAGCAATGATCACACGCACGGCACAGCGGACACACCAGGAACCGCGGTGTTGGCCGTCGAATGGCGCTAGCTGCGCAGCATTTGTGCACCGCCGCCGTCAGTGTTAGCCAGTTTGCCGTGGCATACGGAGCTCCATCGCAGTCTTTAACACTGGTAGCATGCCGCGACAGCGTGGACGTGAACCGTATGTGCAGTTGACGGACTTTGAGCGAGGGCGTATAGTGGGCATGCGGGAGGCCGGGTGGACGTACTGCCGAATTGCTCAACACGTGGGGCGTGAGGTCTCCACAGTACATCGATGTTGTCGCCAGTGGTCGGCGGAAGGTGCACGTGCCCGTCGACCTGGGACCGGACCGCAGCGACGCACGGATGCACGCCAAGACCGTAGGATCCTACGCAGTGCCGTAGGGGACCGCACCGCCACTTCCCAGCAAATTAGGGACACTGTTGCTCCTGGGGTATCGGCGAGGACCATTCGCAACCGTCTCCATGAAGCTGGGCTACGGTCCCGCACACCGTTAGGCCGTCTTCCGCTCACGCCCCAACATCGTGCAGCCCGCCTCCAGTGGTGTCGCGACAGGCGTGAATGGAGGGACGAATGGAGACGTGTCGTCTTCAGCGATGAGAGTCGCTTCTGCCTTGGTGCCATGATGGTCGTATGCGTGTTTGGCGCCGTGCAGGTGAGCGCCACAATCAGGACTGCATACGACCGAGGCACACAGGGCCAACACCCGGCATCATGGTGTGGGGAGCGATCTCCTACACTGGCCGTACACCACTGGTGATCGTCGAGGGGACACTGAATAGTGCACGGTACATCCAAACCGTCATCGAACCCATCGTTCTACCATTCCTAGACCGGCAAGGGAACTTGCTGTTCCAACAGGACAATGCACGTCCGCATGTATCCCGTGCCACCCAACGTGCTCTAGAAGGTGTAAGTCAACAACCCTGGCCAGCAAGATCTCCGGATCTGTCCCCCATTGAGCATGTTTGGGACTGGATGAAGCGTCGTCTCACGCGGTCTGCACGACCAGCACGAACGCTGGTCCAACTGAGGCGCCAGGTGGAAATGGCATGGCAAGCCGTTCCACAGGACTACATCCAGCATCTCTACGATCGTCTCCATGGGAGAATAGCAGCCTGCATTGCTGCGAAAGGTGGATATACACTGTACTAGTGCCGAAATTGTGCATGCTCTGTTGCCTGTGTCTATGTGCCTGTGGTTCTGTCAGTGTGATCGTGTGATGTATCTGACCCCAGGAATGTGTCAATAAAGTTTCCCCTTCCTGGGACAATGAATTCACGGTGTTCTTATTTCAATTTCCAGGAGTGTATTAACTCCGAAGTGCGAGTCCGATCAGCCACAGACTCTCTTAAAGAGGGCGTACAGCGCTGTCAGTGATATTATTGCAGTCTATAGCGGCGCCAACATACAAATATATAAATAGCCCACTTACAAAATGCTATAAACGTACGTTTGTCATGCCTTAGCCTGCCGCCTATGAGAAGTCGTAGGGTCAGTATTGCCTCGCGTGTTCCTACATTTCTCCAGAATAGATACTGATCTTCCGCGATTTCGGCTTTACCAATTTTTCCATTCTTCTGTAAAGAATTCGTGTTTGTATTTTGCAGACGTGAATTGTTAAACTGATAGTTCGGTAATTTTCACTCTTGTCAGCTCTTCCTTTCTTTGTAATGTGAATTAGTATATTCTTCATGAAGTCTGCGAATATTTCACCTGCCTCACACATTTTTCTCACAAGATGGAAGAGTTGTGCGATGGCTGTCCCTCCCAAGGCTATGAGTAGGTCTAACGGGATGCTGTCTACTCCCAGGGCCTTGTTTGGACTTAGTTTTTTCAGTTCTTTGTGAAATTCTTCAGGCTGTAACATATCTCGCTTCTCATCTTCATATACATCCTCTTCCATTTCTATAATGTTGCCGTAAAGTACACCTCTCTCGTACAGACCCTCTGTATACTCCGTCCACCTTTCTGCTATCCCTTCTTTGCTTAGCACTGGTTTTCCATCTGACCTTTTGATATGCATACAGGTGGTTCACTTTTCTCAAAAGGTCTCTTTAATTTTTCTGTATGCTGCATCTATCTTACCACTGGTGACATACGTTTCTACTCCCTTACATCTGTCCTCTAGCCATTCCTGCTTAGCCATTTAACACTTTGTATCGATCTCATTCTTTAGAGTTTTGTATCCCATTTCACCCGTCTCATTTATTGTGTTTCTATATTTTCTCCTTTTATTGATTAAATTCAGTATCTCTTGTGTTACCCATTTTTACCAGCCCTCGTCCTTTTTATCTACTTGGACTTCTCTCTGCCTTCTTCACTATTTCGTCTCTCAAAGCTATCCCTTCTTCTTCTACTGTATTCCCTACCCCTCTTCTTATCAGTCGTTCCCTGAAGCTCTCTACAACCTCCAGTTATTTCAATTTATCCAGGTCCCATCTCCTTAAATGACGGCCTTTTTGCTGTTTCTTCAGTTTTAGCCCGTAGTTCATAAACACTAAAGTGTGGTCAGAGTCCACATCTGTACATGGAAATACCTTACAATTCAAAACCTGGTTCCGAAATCTCTATCTTACCATCATATAATCAATCTGAAACTTTCCGCTCTCTACAGGTCTCTCCCAAGTACACAACCTACTTTCATGAGTCCCATAGCGAATAAATTATGCTCTGGGAAAAAATTCAGCAGATGGCTTTCTCTTTCACTCCTTTCCCCCAGTCCATATTCACTTACTGCTTTTCCCTCTCTTCCTTTCTCCACTGTCGAATTCCAGTCCCCCATTATTATTAAATTTTCGTCTCCCTTAACTATCTGAATTATTTCTTTTATTTCATCATATATTTCCTCAATCTCCTCTTCATCTGCGGAGCTAGTTGACACCTAAACTTGTGCTACTGTAGTGGGTGTGGACATACTGTCTATCTTGGCTACAATAATGCGTTTACTATGCTGTTCCTAGTAGCTTACCCGTGTTCCTAATTTGTTATTCGTTATAAAACCTACTCCTACTTTACCCGTATTTATAACCCTGTATTCACTTGCACACAAGCCCTGTTCCTCCTGCCACCGAACTTCACTAATTCCCACTGTATCTAGCATTAATCTGTGCATTTTACTTTTTAAATCTTCTAACCCACCAGGTCTAGGGGTAGCGTCTTTGATTCATAATCAAAACGTCTTTGTTCCCGAGTTCGCATCCCGCCGCTGCTAAAATTTTGATTAATAATCAGCATTGGCAGCCAAAGACTTCCGGCGTAAGAACTCACCCTTCATTCTGCCAACGGCCATATCAAAGAGGGTGGACGAGCGGGCAAAAAGTTCAGGGCACTCTCTTGTCCTAGGGGTGGGAAACTGTGCCTAAAAGCGGAAGAATCAGCAATGATCAACGGCATGAGAGTGCAGAAGGCAATGGAAACCACTGCATTAAAGACACGTAACCTGTATCCACAGGACATGTGGCCAGTAATTGAAGAAGTATCATGATGATCTCTCCATTAGCAAAAGATGGTGAAATAGCCCCCACTCGGATCTCCTGGAGGGGACTCCCCAGGTGGAGGTTATCATGAGAAAAAGATTGAATATTCAACGGAAGGAAACGTTCTACGAGTCGGGGCGTTGAATGTCAGAAGCTTGAACGTGGTAGGGAAACAGGAAAATCTGAAAAGGGAAATGCAAAGACTCAATCTAGATATAGTAGGGATCAGTGAAGTGAAGTGGAAAACAGACAAGGATTTCTGGCCAGTTGAGTATAGGGGGGCTGAAGGTGGGGCACAGAGTGTGTTACTGTGAACTGTTCAGTGACCGGGTTGTTCTTAGCAGAATCGTCAGTAGACCAACACCGACAACGATAGTTCAGGTATAAATACCGACGTCGCAAACTAAAGATGACGAGATAGAGAAAGTGTATGAGGATATTGACAGAGTAATACAGTATGGGAAGGGATATCAAAATCTTAATAGCGATGGGAGACTGGAATGCATTTGTAGGGGAAGGAGTAGAAGAGAAAGTTACACCAGAATATGGGCTTGGCAAAAGGAATAACAGAGGAGAAAAACTAATTGAGTTCTGGCACAAGTTTCAGCTAGTAGCAGCGAATACTCTATTCAAAGGGTTAAAATGGCTCTAAGCACTATGGGACTTAATATCTGAGGTCATCAGTCCCCTAGACGTAGAACTACTTAAACCTAACTAACCTAAGGACATCACACACATCCATGCCGGAGGCAGGGTTCGAACCTGTGACCGTAGCAGCAGCGCTGTTCAAGACTGAAGCGCCTAGAACCACTCGGCCATAGCAGCCGGCATACTCTGTTCAAGAATCACAAGAGGAGGAGGTATACTTGGGAAAGGCAGGGCGATACAGGAAGATTTCAGTTAGATTACATCATAGTAGGACAGAGATTCCGAAATCAGATACCGGATTGTAAGGTGTACCCAGCAGTACATACAGACTCAGATCACATTATAATTGTGATGAAGAGTAGGCTGAAGTTTAATACATTAGGCAGGAAGAATCAATACTCAAAGAAGTGGGATACGGAATTACTAAGGAATGACGACAAACGTTTGAAGTTCTCTAAGGCTATAGATACAGCCATAAGGAATACCTCTGTAGGCACTACAGTTGAAGAGGAATGTACAAACCTAAAAAGGGTCATCACAGAAGTTGGGAAGGTAAACTTAGGTACAAAGAAGGTAACTGAGAAGAAACTATGGGTAACGAAGGACATACTTCATTGAACGATGAAAGGAGAAAGTACAAAAATGTTCCGGGAGACTCACGAATACAGAAATACAAGTGACTGAGGAATTAAATATATTGGAAGCGCAGGGAAGCTACAACGAAACAGCTGTAGGAAATAGATGAAGACATCGAAAAAGAAATGATTATCTGAAGGACAGACTCAGCATACAGGAAAGTCGAAACAACATTCGTTGACATTAAAAGCTAGGGTGATAACATTAAGATTGCAACGGGAGTTCCACTATTAAATGCAAAGGGGAGAGCGGATAGGTGGAAAGAATACATTGAAACCCTCTACGAGGGGAAAGATTTGACTGATGTGATAGAAGCAGAAACAGAAGGCGATTTACAAGAGATATTGGATCCAGTACTAGAATCAGAATTTAACAGAGCTTTGGAGGACTTAAGATCAAATAAACCAGTAGGGATAGATTACATTCCAGCAGAATTTCTAAAATCGTGGGGTAAAGTGGCAAAAAAAAAAAACGACTGTTCACGTTGGTGTGTAGAATGTATAACTCTGGCGACATACCATCTGACTTTCGGAAAAATTCAAGCACACAATTCCGAAGACGGCAAGAGCTGACAAGAGCGAGAATTATCGGACAATCACCTTAACAGCTCATGCATCCAAGTTGCTTACAAGAATAATATACCGAATAATCTAAAAAAATTGAGGGTGCGCTAGATGACGATTAGTTTGGCTCTAGAAAAGGTAAAGGCATGAGAGAGGCAATTCTGACGTTGCCGTTAATAATGGTACCAAGACTAAAGAAGAATCAAGCCACGTTCGCAGGATTTGTCGACCTGGAAAACTCGTTAGACAATGTAGAATTGTGCAAGATTTTAGAAATTCTAAGAAAAGTAAGGGTAAGCTATAGGGCGAGACGGGTCATATACAATATGTACAATAGCCAAGAGGGAATAATAAGGGTGGACGACCAAGAACGGAGTGCTCGTATGAAAAATGTTGTAAGACAAGGATGTAGCCTCTCGCAACTACTGTTCAGTCTGTACATCGAGGAAGCAATGATCGAAATAAAAGGAAGTTTCAGGAGTAAAATTAAAATTTGTGAAACGATATCAATGGTACGATTCGCTGATGACATTGCTATCCTTAGTGAAAGTGAAGGAGAATCACATGATCTACTGAAGGGAATGAACAGTCTAATGAGTACAGAGGCCGGCCGGTGTGGCGGTGTGGCGGTTCTAGGCGCTTTAGTCTTGAACCGCGTGACCGCTACGGTCGCAGGTTCGAATCCTGCCTCGAGCATGGATGTGTGTGATGTCCTTAGGTTAGTTAGGTTTAAGTAGTTCTAAGTTCTAGGGGACTGGTGACCACAGATGTTAAGTCCCATAGTGCTCAGAGCCATCTGCACCATTTGAGTACAGAGTATGGATTCATAGTAAATCGAAGAAAGAAAGAAAGACGAAGGTAATGAGAAGTAGTAGAAATGACAACAGCGAGAAACTTAACATCACGACTGTGGGTCAAGAAGTAGATGAAGTTAAGGAATTCCGCTATCTAGGCAGTAAAATAACCGATGACGGACGGAGCAACATGAAAAGCAGACTAGCAATGGCAAAAAGGGCATTCCTGTCCGGGAGAAGTCTACTAATATCAAATATCGGCCTTGATTTGAGGAAGAAATTTCTGAGAATGTACTTCTGGAGTACAGCATAGTATGGTAGTTTATCATGGACTGAGGGAAAACCGGAAAAGAAGAGAATGGAAGCATTTCATATGTGGTGCTACACACGATCGTTGAAAATTAGGTGGACTAATTAGGTAAGCAATGAAGAGGTTCCGCGCAGAATCGGAGAGGAAAAGAATATGTGGAAAACTCTGATAAGGAGAAGTGACAGGGTGATAGGACTTCTACTAGACATCTACTAGAATGAGCTGTAGAGGGCAAAAACTACAGAGGAAGACAGAGATTGGAATATACCTAGCAGATAACTGAGGACGTAGGTGGCAGGTGCTACTCTGAGATGAAGAGGTTAACACAGGAGAGGTATTCGTGGCGGGCCGTATCAAACCAGTAGAAGACTGGTCACAAAAAAAAGTATTTACCAGCCCGATTAGGGGCTCGGACTTTCCAAGCACCTATCTGCAGAACGCCAGTTTTGTTTCTCCTCATAACGACATCCTCCTGAGGAGTAGTAGTCACCCGGAATCGTAGGTGAAATTAGAAACGAAGGCATTACTGTTAACAGCGCAATCCAAATGCGACTGCTTATCGCAGAAAACGAGCGCATAGGTAGAAACAGTGCACTGAAGGTCTCTACTAGGAGTAGTAGAAGAAATTGGAGTCTATTTGGAAGACATATGGAATTCAGTATAAGAAGCAGAGTTTAAAACAGCTTTGTAAGACCTGTGACCAAATTAGACAGAATGCGCTAACGTTTCATCACACTTTACTAAGTATTTGCGACATTGACAACCAAACTACTATGAAACTTTCGTAAAAATATCATCCACGCAATTCGAATAGTACAAAGCTCTGATGAAATTTTCGAACAATGAGCTGAAATGATCATGTATCAAAGAAGGTCATCAGAATATATACATAAAATGAAGCTGAGTGTATAGTGGTTGAAAATTAGTTTGGAGTTGAGAAAAGTACAGACAAACGAGAGCCATATCTGAGCAGGCGATTGATGATGGAAGAACGTCATGAGAACGTAGGACACGTTTATAGAATTTGCGATATTGCAGCACATATATTATTCCGAATTACGAGGCAAAGCTCTTTCGGTCATGCACGCATGGAAGTCTGAGTCTGAGCGTGAGTCGCGCTCGGATAGCATATGGGAAGGCGACCGCTCGCGGGTTCGAGTCCTGGTTTGGTAGGATTTCTCATTATCGGCATTTCATTACACAGCTGATAGTAGTCCACATTCACGACTACGAATAAATTTCATGTATTTTACAGAATCAGGCTATCTGAAAAAGCGTTGGACAATATACACTCCTGGAAATGGAAAAAAGAACACATTGACACCGGTGTGTCAGACCCACCATACTTGCTCCGGACACTGCGAGAGGGCTGTACAAGCAATGATCACACGCACGGCACAGCGGACACACCAGGAACCGCGGTGTTGGCCGTCGAATGGCGCTAGCTGCGCAGCATTTGTGCACCGCCGCCGTCAGTGTCAGCCAGTTTGCCGTGGCATACGGAGCTCCATCGCAGTCTTTAACACTGGTAGCATGCCGCGACAGCGTGGACGTGAACCGTATGTGCAGTTGACGGACTTTGAGCGAGGGCGTATAGTGGGCATGCGGGAGGCCGGGTGGACGTACCGCCGAATTGCTCAACACGTGGGGCGTGAGGTCTCCACAGTACATCGATGTTGTCTCCAGTGGTCGGCGGAAGGTGCACGTGCCCGTCGACCTGGGACCGGACCGCAGCGACGCACGGATGCACGCCAAGACCGTAGGATCCTACGCAGTGCCGTAGGGGACCGCACCGCCACTTCCCAGCAAATTAGGGACACTGTTGCTCCTGGGGTATCGGCGAGGACCATTCGCAACCGTCTCCATGAAGCTGGGCTACGGTCCCGCACACCGTTAGGCCGTCCTCCGCTCACGCCCCAACATCGTGCAGCCCGCCTCCAGTGGTGTCGCGACAGGCGTGAATGGAGGGACGAATGGAGACGTGTCGTCTTCAGCGATGAGAGTCGCTTCTGCCTTGGTGCCAATGATGGTCGTATGCGTGTTTGGCGCCGTGCAGGTGAGCGCCACAATCAGGACTGCATACGACCGAGGCACACAGGGCCAACACCCGGCATCATGGTGTGGGGAGCGACCTCCTACACTGGCTGTACACCACTGGTGATCGTCAAGGGGACACTGAATAGTGCACGGTACATCCAAACCGTCATCGAACCCATCGTTCTACCATTCCTAGACCGGCAAGGGAACTTGCTGTTCCAACAGGACAATGCACGTCCGTATGTATCCCGTGCCACCCAACGTGCTCTAGAAGGTGTAAGTCAACTATCCTGGTCAGCAAGATCTCCGAATCCGTCCCCCATTGAGCATGTTTGGGACTGGATGAAGCGTCGTCTCACGCGGTCTGCACGTCTAGCACGAACGCTGGTCCAACTGAGGCGCCAGGTGGAAACGGCATGGCAAGCCGTTCCACAGGACTACATCCAGCATCTCTACGATCGTCTCCATGGGAGAATAGCAGCCTGCATTGCTGCGAAAGGTGGATATACACTGTACTAGTGCCGACATTGTGCATGCTCTGTTGCCTGTGTCTATGTGCCTGTGGTTCTGTCAGTGTAATCATGTGATGTATCTGACCCCAGGAATGTGTCAATAAAGTTTCCCCTTCCTGGGACAATGAATTCACGGTGTTCTTATTTCAATTTCCAGGAGTGTAAAATGACACAACGTGTTGGAAAAATCTGAGAAAACCAGGAGTAAGCTATAGTGAAAGAAGGGTAATTTGTGTAGAAGAACCAAGAGAGAACAATAAGAATGTAAGACAGACAACCGTGCACGAATTAGAAAAGATGCAATGCAGGGATGGAATCAGTTTCCCCTACTGTCCAGACTGTAAATCGAAGAGGCAGTGACGGAAATGAAAGGTTCAAGAGTGGAATTAAAATTCAGGGTGAAAAGATACCAATAGCGGAAATCGTTTGTAATGTTACTATGCACAGTGAAAGCGAAGAACAGTTACAGGGCCTATTGAATGAAATGAATAGCCTAATGACTACAAATCCTGGATTGAAACTAAAAAGAAGAAAGACAAAATTATGGTGATTAGAAAAAGATGTATTAGCGATAAAAGGAACTCCAAAATTGGTGACTGTGGTTTCGTCAGGCTGGCTGTCGAAAGTCCGCCATAGCAAACGTCAGGATCCGCCTACCCCGAGGGGTGGCGTCAGCTGAGCAGTATATGCATACGAGGCGCCGCACCTCCGCTTTCCGGGGAGACTAGACGACACCTTACAGGTTCTGGCGTAAATGACGTCGATGGAAGCGTTGGAGGGCCGGTCCTTCAACGCAGATTGTCCCCTCAGTCCGACGAGTCACCTCAACGCGACAGTGGCTGCCGACATCATAGTCACCTAGGTCTACGAGAACCGACGCGGCTATAAAGATAGTTTACTAATGATTTGACAAAATACTGTATTCAGAGATCAGAGATATTTATTATGTTCGACATGATTGCTTCTCAAAACATAAGTAAATGTGAATCATTATACGATTACAGCACTGTCTATTGATATTCTGTCAAGTGCCCAGTTACCCTGGTCTGACTCCTGCTTCCTACTCTACGAAGTACTGACAACCCGAGATACGGCAGTGATCACGACGCACAGGAAGTTCACTAATTATGCCACCTTGGAAGCAAAATATTGCATGATGGACGAAGCAAGGAGGGAGAAAAGAACTACTTGCTCAGAAAAAAGATGGTACACGTGGCTAGCATCAAACATAAACCGTAATTTTAGGAAGAAATTTCTGACAGTATGTTTGGCACACAGCATTGCAGCAGTAAATGATGGGCTGTGGGAACACCGAAAAACAAGAGAGTCGATGCATTTGAAATGTGCTGCTACAGAAGAATGTTGAAAATGAAGGAAAATAAGAGGAGGTTCACCGCAAAATCGGCGAGGGAAGGAATATATAGAAAACGCTGATAAGAAGATGGCACATGATAATAAGACGTGTTAAGCCATCAGGGGGAAACTTCAATGGTACTAGAGGGAGCTGCAGAGAGCAAAAACCATGCGGGAAGACAGAGATTGGAATACATCCAACAAATAATTGTAGTTGTAGGTTGCAACTGCTACTATGTGACGAATTCGCTTCAGGCCACAGCAAACCATTCAGAAGACTCAACACTGAATAAGAAATAAGAAATTAAAATCATCTGGCATACCGTCGGTTTCTCAAATATTACTTTTCTTTTTTTAAATATAAAGGGGCTACCGTGCAATATATATATATATATATATATATATATATATATATATATACTGACAGTATGTTTGGCACACATGTCTGGATAACATATACATCGATCATTGGCTGAGAGCCAGTTTATAGTCGCTAAACTGAAATTGTTCATCTCAGCTATCAGTGTAATTCTTCGTGCACTTGACGGTTTTCTTCGACGTACTAGCACATTTCGCTAGCTATATGGAATTCACTACTCAACGTATGATTATATTTTACGTATAGCTTCAATTAAGGAGGTGTAGTTAGTTTGGACTCTCACCGCATGCTCGAATGTATGATCTGCATTATATTATTAAAGTGGCATGAAATGAGAAGTGAAAGTTGATTAGATAGTAAACTACGATTAAAGAATGCCCAAGGTATAAGCAACTTAGATATATATATATATATATATATATATATATATATATGTTGATCAATATGATTGAGAAATAATGCTTCGAATACTGTCAAAGGTTACGAAGACGAAAGTACAAAGTACAATTCTGTAATGGGTATAGGTTATACTCAGATGTATTTGCAATATAACTCATTCCATATGCCTGAAAACATTATACCCTGCAGAAAAGCCATGTAGCCATCTATACATTAAGCAGAATAACGATTAAACTACCCATGGAAATTTTTGGACTGGTGGCTAAATACGTAGAGTGACAATGTTGTTGCTGTTGTTTTTGTTTCTGTTGTGATCTTCAATCAGAAGACTGCTTTAATGTTCCACAATAGTCTATCCTGTGCAATCCTCTGGATAACTACTGCAACGTACAGGAAGTAGGCCCTGCTTACTCTGGTAAGGCCATTGTGTTCCTCTACCCCTCTACAAATTTTACCTCATACCCACCCACCCACCCACCCACCCACACACACACACACACACACACACACACACACACACACACACACACATACACTTCCCTCTATTATCAAACTGATGACTGCTTGATACTTCAGTACGTATTCTATCAAACAATTCCTCCTTTTAATCGCAAGTATTTATTGAAATTAATAATCACACATCCAAATGGTAACCGTTTTCGAATTTATCAGAAATCAGCTTCAGACCTTGTCTCATCAGACGGTGAAGAGAGGTAATGGCTGGAGCATTGGTAAGCGTCGAAGGACACCACTTGTAACACGAACTTTCTTTCTTTCCCACTTCAGTTCAGTAGCTCCTCGTTAGTTATCGTACATATCGATCTGATGGCTATTTCTCTGTAGCACCACTTTTCAAAGTCTGCTATTCCCCTCTGCTCCGTACATTTATGGTCCGCGTTTCAGTTTAATAGAACAGTACACTTCAGACCAACAGCTTCAGAAAAGGCTTTATAATATTTATATTCCCATCGGATGTTATAATACTTCTACAAGCTGCCGTCTTTAAGAACTGTAATAAAAGTCCGATACATACTATCATTACAGTTGCTAAAGAAGGCAATTAACCTGTACAAGACGTATTATATATATATCTTTTTCAGATACGGTATTCCAGCAACTAACAGTCCGCTTTTTTATTTTCCTGTCTACATCAGCCACTGTCAGTCACTTAACTGTCCAAATAACGAGACTATTATTACTTTTGGTGTTTCGTTTCCTACTCAGATTCCGTCAACATCGTCGGATTTATCTCAGTTACATTCCGTAATCTCTGTTTTAGTTTTGTTGATGTTCATCTTACAATCTCAGCAGCCATTCCATTCAATTGTTCTGCCAAGTCTTTTGCCGTCTCTGACTATGATATGAAGTCATCGGCGAACCTCAAAGTTTTTAATCCATATTGTTTTCGTTATAGCTTACTCTGTGTACAGCTGGAAATACAACGGGGTGAAACTACAACCATGTCTTACTCCTTCATAACTATTGCTGATTAATCACTTGAGTCGTGACATACCATTTCTGTGGAAACTTAATGCTCTGTAATACAGTAACTTTGTCAAACACACAGTCCAGGTGACATAGCCACAGTAAGTCCAGAGGAGTCACCATCACAAATACGGAGCGAGTAATAAAATTAATCCTTTAATTGTGATCACAGATTCAAACTCCACATAAAACTCCGCCAAATTTGACACCAAACAGAGACCGCTAAGTCAATTAATTAACAAGTCGTCAATTTTAATTACTTAATTAATACTACCAAAATAATTTAGCTAAATCTGTAGACACTACCGAGGTATTGTCTATACGCAGGATTATTGGTTGCAGAAGGAAGGATAGTTTTGGTATTTCCGGATTATTTAATATACAGGGCTATTCAAAAAGAAGGAACAGATATCAAACATTTATTGCTTCCAAACTACAAAAAATAGAAACACAATTCCAACGTTCCTAGAAAGAGAGAAGTTCAATTTTTTACGCATTCAATGTGGGCACGATGTGTTACAGCACAAATATCAAAACGGTGGCTCATTTCCTGGCACACACAAAGCAGCTGGTGTCTAGTTACCAAATTCACAGATTTAACAATGCGATGTTGCCGACTATCAAGACTGTCGGGCATCGGGTGGGGGGGGGGGGGGGGGGGGGAAGCGCTGTGTTTCACGTAAAAAGATAAAAGTCACAAGGTGTGAAGTGTGGAGATGAACTTCATCACCCCATGGCCTCCCAGGTCTCCAGATCTCAAATAGTGATAACTGGTATAATCAATTCAGACTCTTAACAAGAGCTATGACTAAGACCCCATCCATAGCTACAGCTATTTAGGTTAAGATCAACAATCGAGATCGGAATAATACAGCTACTGCTATTCTCCCACCAACCCACACGCTACAGTTAGAACTTGCATAACCGGAAAAATGCGCAGGTCATTATGTCCTTTAGGTCCTGGTGGAGGTTCGAGTCCTCCCTCGGGCGTGGGTGGGTGTGTTTGTCCTAAAGATAATTTAGGTTAAGTAGTGTGTAAGCTTAGGGACTGATGACCTTAGCAGTTAAGTCCGATAACATCTCACACACATTTGATTATTTTTGAACATTCTGTTATTTAATAGATTTAGCAGTCACATGGTCAGAACTTCGGACGCATCTCAATAACCTTACTTTTCTATGGAATTTAGGAAGATATGTCTATTGCTCGTGTTCGATTAGTTGTTTTGAAACTAAAGCTCACTTGCAGGAACCATAACGGAACCCGCAAACAGCGGTCGTGTGAAACTCACTTGCCTCTATTCATTTACTGGAACGTGAAGGGTCTAAGTAATCAATGTGGATGCCATGGTGTCCTTGAACTATGAACACCTTTCGGTGTAATTCCGCACAATAATCTAGTAAGCTCTATATCTGCTTTTGCAACTTAAGCACGTAAAGGGATTATATGGGAAAGTCCTGTACGTATTTGGGGATGAGATCATCAAGACGAATATATCGCTTTATGTAGCATCAATAACAGGTGAAATACGTGAGTTAGCGCCCGAGGATGGCATATTCCTTACTGAGGGTCCGCTATCGACACTGTTGGGATTGTGACCTATGTGAAACATGAACGTTTTTGTGGTCTGTTGGTGAAATCTGTACCATGTTTTATTATAAATATACTTCACCCCTACTATGTATTTACTGTGTTTCATGATGTCCCTCATTTCCTGTAATTATTCCCGTGCAACTACGTCCCCTTAAAGAAGTGTAGTTGCTTCTGTTGAATGAAATCAATAACATAATTTTATAATAATTTTTTTGCATTTTCTCTTCGTGACTTCATGGCTGAGAGGCTCCTAATATCACGTTTGAAGCTAGTAGTTTAGAGTTTACTATTTCACTGCCCGTATATTTCAATCTTATGTAATATTGCTCCTTACAATCTTTAAGCATTCTTGTTTCCGTTTTAATTCATATGTACTTACACGACAGAGTTCCATTTAATAGCGAAATAATCAAAGTTCCCTGTCTTTGTACGTCATGTAAAGTGTTTGTTATTTTCCACTTATGGCATAAATGGAAGAGATGTTTCGACAGCATATGCCTACAAGTTCAGGGATAATCACTTCATTCAGTCGCATCCGTTCAGCATTTGCGAGTGACTGGAGGGGTGAAACATGAACCGATAATATATGTATTGTCGCTGGATACATAGGAGACTGTAGGTTGAGATCCATGGCACGATTTTTTATCTTCAGTCATCAGTCTTAGGATTGATTTGATGCGACCCGCCAGGAATTCCTGCCCTGAGTCAACCTCTTCATCTTGCACTATCACTTGCAATCCTCTTCTTCAGTTATTTCCTGGATGTATTCCAATCGCAGTCTCCCTCTACAGTTTTTGCCGTCTACAGCTTCCTATGGAAGTGTGGAAGTTATTCCCTGATGTCTTAACTGATGTCCTGTCAACCTGTCCCTTCTCGAAACCTATACTCTCAGAGAATTTTTCCTCAAACTAAGGCCTACGTTTGATACTAGCAGGCTTCTCTTCGTCAGGAATGCCCTATTGGTCAGTGTTAGTCTGCTTTTTATACCAAAGGGTTTACCGTGGTGGTAACACTGGTTCCCATCAGATCACCGAAGTTAAACAACCGTTCTTTCGACTAATTCTTCAGTACAGTTCCTCAATTTGGGATCGTTCTTCGAATATGGGTTACCAAAGAGAAGGATAGAAAGATTAACTAATTTAATTAGTCAGCACAAGAATGTGACACACTCAGCAAATGGAATACGGTACAGACAAGACTATGTGAATGGCATAGAGCCTTAGTCTCACATATCTGTGAGCTCAAGTTCCAAAAAGGATTCATGAAAGATATTACGTGTATAACTGTAGTATCTTTCGACTAATTCTTCAGTACAGCTCCTCAATTTGGGATCATTCTTCGAATATGGGTTACCAACGAGAAGGATAGAAAGATTAATTAATTTAATTAGTCAGCACAAGAATGTGACACACTCAGACAAATGGAATACACTATAGACAAGACTATGTGAATGGCAAGAGCCTTCGTCTCACATATCTGTGAGCTCAAGTTCCAAAAAGGATTCAAGAAAGATATTACGTGTATAACCGTAGTACTTTGCAAGGTTGAAGAGCATTGCCGTCAATCGTTTTGTATACGCATCGCACGTGAATAGAAGGAGTGGATTTGAGGGAGAGGGTGTGAAGTAAATCTTGTACATCACTTTCCCTCCACCAGAAACTGTGTAGTGGTTTGCTGAATACAGAAACAGATGTAGATAAACTTGTAGCAAACAAGGGTTTCCGTGGAGTTACCCATCTATTAAGGCTTTGTGCAAGAGCCGCAGCAGCCAGAACTACGGCGGACCAGCAGACACCTGGCGGCGGCGGCTGAGGGGCGGAGGTGCAAGTTTTCGGAGGCAGTCGAGTTGGGTCGTAATTGGCGGCGCCGGCGCCGGCCGGCAGCCTTGTCCCAGGGGGCAGCGCCGTGACAGTGGCTGACGCTGCAGCGTGAGGCGCTCCACGGTACGACAGCCCCCTCTAGATAACAGGAGGCACCCGTGTGTCCCGTAATGAAACGATGCCAGTTTCTGTTATAAACTGACGTAATCGGAAAAGTTTTAGAACGCACAAAACTGTAATACACCTGCACAACTTCAACAACGAGGGGCTATGGTATGCTCAGGGAGGAACTTCCACGCCACAGATATTTCCATCTTGAAAATATGAGATCACGAGAAAGACTTACTCAGCTTATACTTCTTGATTTGAGGGAATAAAAAACGGGTGTCTTATTGATAACTTTTCGTATTATAAGAGCAAGATTTTTCTTTCGTATGTCCGCAGCTCGTGGTCGTGCGGTAGCGTTCTCGCTTCCCACGCCCGTGTTCCCGGGTTCGATTCCCGGCGGGGTCAGGGATTTTCTCTGCCTCGTGGTGACTGGGTGTTGTGTGCTGTCCTTAGGTTAGTAAGGTTTAAGTAGTTCTAAGGTCTAGGGGACTGATGACCATTGATGTTATGTCCCATAGTGCTCAGAGCCATTTGAACCATTTTTTCTTTCGTATTTTCTGTCTATAGTGAGTGGTTTTACTGATCACAAACAAGTTTTTCTCACAACACGAGGTCGGCTCAAGAGTTCTCAAGTCATCACAATGTGATAGCAACAGTGTTTAATTCCTGATGGATCACCTTTTCCCAAGATATACACTCCTGGAAATTGAAATAAGAACACCGTGAATTCATTGTCCCAGGAAGGGGAAACTTTATTGACACATTCCTGGGGTCAGATACATCACATGATCACACTGACAGAACCACAGGCACATAGACACAGGCAACAGAGCATGCACAATGTCGGCACTAGTACAGTGTATATCCACCTTTCGCAGCAATGCAGGCTGCTATACTCCCATGGAGACGATCGTAGAGATGCTGGATGTAGTCCTGTGGAACGGCTTGCCATGTCATTTCCACCTGGCGCCTCAGTTGGACCAGCGTTCGTGCTGGACGTGCCGACCGCGTGAGACGACGCTTCATCCAGTCCCAAACATGCTCAATGGGGGACAGATCCGGAGATCTTGCTGGCCAGGGTAATTGACTTACACCTTCTAGAGCACGTTGGGTGGCACGGGATACATGCGGACGTGCATTGTCCTGTTGGAACAGCAAGTTCCCTTGCCGGTCTAGGAATGGTAGAACGATGGGTTCGATGACGGTTTGGATGTACCGTGCACTATTCAGTGTCCCCTCGACGATCACCAGTGGTGTACGGCCAGTGTAGGAGGTCGCTCCCCACACCATGACGCCGGGTGTTGGCCCTGTGTGCCTCGGTCGTCTGCAGTCCTGATTGTGGCGCTCACCTGCACGGCGCCAAACACGCATACGACCATCATTGGCACCAAGGCAGAAGCGACTCTCATCGCTGAAGACGACACGTCTCCATTCGTCCCTCCATTCACGCCTGTCGCGACACCACTGGAGGCGGGCTGCACGATGTTGGGGCGTGAGCGGAAGACGGCCTAACGGTGTGCGGGACCGTAGCCCAGCTTCATGGAGACGGTTGCGAATGGTCCTCGCCGATACCCCAGGAGCAACCGTGTCCCTAATTTGCTGGGGAGTGGCGGTGCGGTCCCCTACGGCACTGCGTAGGATCCTACGGTCTTGGCGTGCATCCGTGCGTCGCTGCGGTCCGGTCCCAGGTCGACGGGCACGTGCACCTTCCGCCGACCACTGGCGACAACATCGAGGTACTGTGGAGACCTCACGCCCCACGTGTTGAGCAATTCGGCGGTACGTCCACCCGGCCTCCCGCATGCCCACTATACGCCCTCGCTCAAAGTCCGTCAACTGCACATACGGTTCACGTCCACGCTGTCGCGGCATGCTACCAGTGTTAAAGACTGCGATGGAGCTCCGTATGCCACGGCAAACTGGCTGACACTGACGGCGGCGGTGCACAAATGCTGCACAGCTAGCGCCATTCGACGGCCAACACCGCGGTTCCTGGTGTGTCCGCTGTGCCGTGCGTGTGATCATTGCTTGTACAGCCGTCTCGCAGTGTCCGGAGCAAGTATGGTGGGTCTGACACACCGGTGTCAATGTGTTCTTTTTTCCATTTCCAGGAGTGTATATGCACTGAGGTGACAGAAGTTATGGGATACCCTCTTTTACCCAGAGTAGTGCAGCAACTCGATGTGGCAGGGACTCAGCTAGTTGTTAGAAGTGCCGTTCTAAAATATTAAGCCCCGCTGCCTTTATAGTTCTCCATAATTGCGGAAGTGTTACCGGTGCAGGATTTTGTACATGACCTGACCTTCCCACTATGTCAGATAAATGTTCGATGGAATTCATCTCGGGCGATTAGAATAGCCCAATCATTCGCTCGAATTGTACAGAAAGTTCTTCAAATCAAGTTGAACGATCGTGACACGGTAAGATTGCCATCCACAAAAATCCGATCATCATTTGAGAACATGAACTTCGAGAATGCCCTCAAATGGCCTCCAGGTAGCCGAAGTTAATCATTTCCAGTCAATGATCGGTCCGGGTAGACCAGGGGACCCACTCCACTCCACACTATTATGGAGCCACCACCAGCTTGCTCAGTGTCCTGTTGACAACTTGCGTCCATGGGTTCGTGACACCTGCGCGACATGGGAACCCCACCATCAGCTCTTACCAACTGAAATCTCGACACTTCAGACCTGACTACGGTTTTCCAGTAGTCTACGGCCGAACCGATATGGTCACAACCCCAGGACAGGTGCTGCAGGCGATGTCGTGCTGTTAGCAAAGGCACTCCTGTCGTTCGTCTGCTGCTGTAGCCCATTAACGGCAAATTTCGCCGCACTGTCCTAACGGATATGTTCGTCTTACGTCCCCCATTGATTTCTGCAGTTATTTCACGCAGTACAGCTTGTTTGTCCTCTACTCAAGCGCCGCTGCTCTCCGTAGTTCAGTGCAGACCGTCGACCACTGCACTGTCCGCGGTGAGTGGTATTGCATAATATTTGCTATTCTCAGCAGAATCTTGACTCTATATACGTCGGAATATATAGTTCCTTAACCATTTCCGAAATGGACTGTCCCATCATCTGGCCACAACTACCATTGCGCGTTCAAAGTCGAATAATTCCCTTAGTGCGGTCATAGTAACGTCACAAAACGTTTTCACATGATTCATCGGAGTAAAAATGATAGCTCCGTCAATGCAGTGCTCGTTTATGCCTTCTGTACAGGGTACTACCGCCATCTGTATATGTGCATATTGCTATGCCATGATTTCTATTACCTCAGTGTATTTAAGAAACCACGACCGGTTTCGGCCCCCGAGGCCATTATAACGTGACTTAGAACGGGACACCCATTAGCGTTGGAACTATATTTCTTTTGCAAACCTCTTTTTGATTCATTTTACACCCAGAGTTACTGCATTAGTGACAGCGCAATACCAAGTGTTTTTTGTCATTTTACTTGAAAAATAATGTGTACAGCTCATATGGTTATAATATACAATGAAGCGACAAAGAAACTGGTGTAGGCATGCGTATTCAAATACAGAGATATGTAAACAGGCAGAATACCGCACTGCCGTCGACAACGCCCATAGAAGACAAGTGTCTGGCGCAGTTTCTAGATTGGTTACTGCTACTACAGTGGCAGAATATCAAAACTGAAGTGAGTTTGTCCTTCGTACTATATTCGAAGCTTGAGCGATTGCACACAGCATCTCCGAGGTAGCAATGAAGTGTATTTATGAGTTTATCGTGAATATCAGGAATCCGGTAAAACATCAAATCTCCGACATGGCTGCTGCCGGGAAAAAATACTACAAGAACGGAAGTAACGACGACTGAAGATAATCGTTCAACGTGACGTAAGTGCAACCCTTCCGCAAATTACTGCAGATTTCAATGCTGGAGCATCGACAAGTGTCAGCGTGAGAGCCAATGAACGAAACATCATCAATGTGGGCTTTCGGAGCCGAAGGCAGTGCACGACACAGTTTTGCGCCTCGCCTGTGCCCGTCAGTACCGACATTGGACTGTTGGCGACTGGAAACACGTCAAATAGTATCGAGCGGGTATGGAAACAACCTTATGAGTCCCTGGACAATGCATGTCAGCAGGGAGCTGTTCAGGCTGGTGGAGCCTTTGTAATGGTCTGGGGCGCGTGTAGTTGGAGTGATATGGAACTCCTCATACGTCTAGATATGACGCTGGCAGGTGACACGTACGTAAGTATCCTGTCTGATCAGCTGCATCCATTCATGTCCCCTGTGCATCATCACGGACTTCGGCAATTCCACTAGTACAATGCGACACCCTGTACCTCCGGAATTGCTACAGAGTTGCTCCAGGAACACTCTTCTGAACTTAAACACTTCTGCCGCCTAACTGTATTAATGATAGCAACGATTCTGTAAATCATTTGTGTTAGTGATAGGAGTGTGGGAGACTGTGTCCTTGACCTACCAACGTAGAAAAAAGTTCAGCGAAAGTCAAGCGGCCCCAGAATTGAGCCATCGCTGTCAAGCCAGCGATTTGGAAATACCTTGTCTAAAGTATCCCACAAAGTTGGAGCCCAATGTGACAGTGCGCCATCTTTTTGGAAAACGGCTGTGCCTTGATAGTCGGACAGTTGTGCTAACGGAAACATCCCCAGCATATCAAGGTAATTGCTTGAACAAGGTAGTCGTTTGAACTAACTGTTTTTTTCTGAGATTAAATAGTCCCATAATGTGATTAAGCATCAATGAACACTACACATTCACCTTCGGGATGTCACATATCTCTCCCGTTCACAGTATGCATTGGCAGTACCCCAGATGATAACATTGTGTTTGTTTACCTTATTATTCACGTGGGATCTTGCTGCATCAGAAAATTATAGATTGTTCCCAACTTCCTGTAAACGATGCAAACCGTCCACAGCGTCTTGTTTCAGTGCGTGCAACAGTTGCAGTCGATATGGATGCATCTGTAAACTTTTCCATAGGACCGGGCGCATGGTCGTCCTAGGGATATGCAGCTCTTGCGGTGTCCTCCGAACATTATGTGTCGGCTGTGCTTTTTGCATGTCGTGCAGCGTGGTGCTTCCTTCAAATCAATGCTTCCTATCAGCCTCACATTACCGTACCAGTGGCGTATCGACGTCTGCGAGAAAGGATGCTTCCTACATCGTGTTTGGAAGTTCATTTGAATCTGCGCGTCAGATTTGATGCCAATGAATCGTTCCATACATTTTTGCTGTTTAATACTAAGTATAAATTCGGAGACTTTATATAAGTTGTTGGTTTTTTTTGGGGAAGACCAGACAGCGAGGTCATCGGTCTCAATCGGATTAGAGAAGGACAGGGAAGTAAGTCGGCCGTGCCCTTTGAAAGGAACCATCCCGGCATTTGCCTGGAGCGATTTTAGGGAAATCACGGAAAACCTAAATCAGGATGGCCGGACGCGGGATTGAACCGACGTCCTCCCGAATGCGAGTCCAGTGTCGAACCACTGCGCCACCTCGCTCGGTTTTATATAAGTAACTAATGGACTACAGGGTAAACACTTAAGGAGCTTATCAAAAAATTGCGCTCTGAGCGTAATCCACGTCCGTCTAAAGTCGTCGGCAAGGTTCTTCAGCACTCAGTACATACCACAAATTAACCAAAATATCTAGAGTTGTCCCAGTTTGAAACGAAGGCGCTTGAATTTAAACCTTAATATGTAGTTACAGCTACTTCCTATGAAGAAATGCATATATCAACTCTATAACAACGTAAACGTAGTAGTTGAGACATGGTAAAGATACATTCGGGTCTGCTATATCATTCACGCAGCGTGAAACAGAAAACAGAGTAAAGTGAAGAAGGTATCTTTCCTCACATAAAGAATCAGCTAAAGGGTACTTTAAGCATGGGTAGTAGAGGACATACTTTAGTTGATCGATGAAAGAACGAGGTACAAAAATGTACATGGAAAATCAGGAATACAGAAATATGTCACTACGGAATGAAATAAATAGGAAGTGCAGAGAAGCTAAGACGAAATGGCTGCATGAAAAATGTGAAGAAAGCGAAAAATAAATGACTGAAGGACTGAATCAGCATATGGAAAAGTCAAAACAATCTTCACCGAAATTAAAAGCGAGGGTAATAACTTCCCGAGTGCGACGGGCATTCCACTGTTGAAAGGAGAGGGGTGGAAAAAGTATATTGAAGGCCTCTATGACGGGGAATATTTATCTGATGCGATACGAGAAGAATCAGGAGTCGATTTAGAAGAGATAGGGGGATCCAGTATTAGAATCAGAATTTAAAAGGGCATTGGAGGACATAAAATCAAACAAGGCAGAAGGGATAGATAACATTCCGCCAGAATTTCTAAAATCATTGTCGGAAGTGTCAACAAAACGACTATTCACGTTGGTATGTAGAACGTATGAGCCTGGCGAAATATCATCCGTACAGTTCCGAAGACTACAAGAGCCGACAAGTGCGAGAATTATCTTACAATCAGCTTAACAGCTCATGCTTCCAAGTTGCTGATAGGAATAATACACAGAAGAATGGGAAAGAAAACTGAAGATGTATTAGATGATGATCAGTTCGGCTTTAGAAAAGGTAAAGGGTCCAGAGAGGCAATTGTTTCAAATGGTTCAAATGGTTCTCAGCACTATGCGACTTAACTTCTGAGGTCATCAGTCGCCTAGAACTTACAACTAATTAAACCTAACTAACCTAAGAATATCACACACACCCATGCCCGAGGCAGGATTCGAACCTGCGACCGTAGCGGTCGCTCGGCTCCAGACTGCAGCGCCCAGAACCGCACGGCCACTCCGGCCGGCTAGAGAGGCAATTCCGACCTCATTTTGGAAGCAAGGCTAAAGAAAAGTAAAGGCACGTTCATATGATCTGTCGATCTGGAAAAAGCGTTCGACAATGTAAAATGGGGCAAGGTTTTCGAAATTCTGAGAAAAATGGGGCTAAGCTGTAAGGAGAGACGGGGAGAAATAACGGTGGGTGCCCAAGAATGAAGTTCTGGGATTAAAAAGGGTGTAATACAGGGGTGTAGTGTTTCGCCCCGACTGTTCAATCAGTACATCGAAGAAACTGTGATATAAGTAAAAGAAATGTCCAGGAGAGGAATTAAAATTCAAGGTGAAAGGATATCAATGATACGATTCACTGACGACGTTGCTATCCTGATTGAAAGTGAAGAAAAAATGGCTCTGAGCACTTTGGGACTTAACCTCTGAGGCCATCAGTCCCCTAGAACTTAGAACTACTTAAACCGAACCAACCTAAGGACATCACACTCACACCTATGCCCGGGGCAGGATTCGAACCTTCAACCGTAGCGGTCGAGCGGTTCCAGACTGCAGCGCCTAGAACCGCTCCGCCTACCCGGCCGGCGAAAGTGAAGAAGAATTACATGATCTGCTGAATGGAATGAATAATCTAATGGTTACAGAACTTGGATTGAGAGTAAATCGAAGAAAGGCAAAAGTAATGAGAAGTAGTAGAAAAGAGAAAAGCGAGTAGCTTAACATCAGAACTGATGATCACAAAGTAGATGAACTTAAGGAATTCTGATACCTAGGCTGCAAAATAACAAATGACGGACTGAGCAAGGATGACATCAAAAGCAGACAAGCTGTGGCAAAAAGGGCATTCCTGGCCAAGAGAAGTCTACTAGTATGAAACATAGGCTATAATTTCAGGAAGAAATTTCTAAGAATGTATCTGGAGCACGCCATTGTATGGTAATGAAACATTGACTGTGGGAAAACCGGAAGAGAAGAGAGTGGAAGCATGTGCGATGTGGTGCTTCAGTGAATTTTGAAAAATTAGGTGGCCTGGTAAGGTATTTAAGGAGGAGGTTCTGCGGAGAATCGCAGAGATTGAGGACGTAGATTGCAAGTGCTACTCTGAGATGAAGAGATCGGCGCAGGAGAGGAATTCATGGCGGGCCGCATCAGACCATTTGAAACGTCCCCTTTGAAAAATTGTACATGACTGTGCTTAAACTGACACACAATATTTTTAGCGCAACGCAATCTGACTTTCAAAAATCTCTACTAAGGAATGGCCCTGACTAACATTAACCTATACCTTTCACAAATCACTTACCTCACAAAAATCTTCGTTACTCGAACTACTGCAATACAGCGAGCGCCACTACTGCCAGCTACATAAAAGATTCAAACTACGGAAGGCACTAACTACTAGTAGGCATAGTTAGCAAATGAAAGATTTTAATAGAGAACAAACATTGTATTTACCTTAATAGTCATAATATATATATATCAGTACATAACATCCATTCTTACAAATATCAAAACTCCGCCATTTCTTTCCCCACATCCACCACTGCTGGCGGCTCACCTCCAACTGCGCAACGCTATGCGCTGTTCACATCCAGCTGCCCAACACTACTATGGCAGACAACAATGCAAACTAGCCACAGACTGCACACAGCAACAGCAAGTGATTTTCATACAGAGCGCTACGTAACGTTGCCAATAAGAAAACATAAACAGCCTACTTACACATTGAGAAGACTGATGACTCAAAGAAAAATGAAAAAGAACTCTGAAATCAAATTTACTATTGTAAATTACATTGGCAGTTGGTATGAACATCTAAAGACGTTGAAATTTTCTTTACACTCCTTCCGAAATTGTTAGTTAGAATATCCAACTATTCCTAGCTATTGCTGAAGTTGGTCTGAACACGTGACTTCCACAGTTATGGCCCTGATGCAAATGTTACGATGCAACGACTTTTCACTGTGTCGATCGTGCGTGGGAGGAAATTACAATCCATTATGTTTATTGTAACGTGTCTTGTGTCTTCGCAAGTATCAGGACTGTTAAAAACTTACCCTGTAAAGCTGGAAACAATCTCTTTGGATGAGTTGTTAGGTACACGTCGTCTCTCTCTTTTTGTGATCTTGCGTGAAGCTTAAGAGGGAACACTAATGTTATTTCAAGCCGTGCCGTAGAATTACTTGATGTGAACTCTGATTAGGCTTTTACTTAATATCTCAAACACAATTTTATTTCTTGACTTTAACTATATTTCATAGCTCGATGGTCTTGTAGATGGTAAGAGAATGTATTTCTTTGAACACAAGAATTTCAAGCAGATACTTTACCTAAGGCAATTTACATGTCTTTGAAAGATACAAGAACAAATATGTATTAATCTAAAGTTATATGAGCTTCACTCGCGCACATTCTTTGGGATCAAAGTTTTAATATCGGATCAACATTAAAGTATGTTTATGTTTTTTATCATCATGTTATTGCCTTACTTTGACTTTATTTCATAATTTTACGTTAATGTTTTTCAGCATACTTTGGAAAATAGATATATACACCAGACACGAGATGTCGAGAACCTTTCATGTCCTGGGTACCAAAAAGTAGCGTTAAGCGCGGCGACCACTCGGATTTAATGCATTTGCTTTTTCATGAGACAGGAGAATACCGGTATTCTTAAAGAGTTATAGAGGAATGACGAACAGTGTAGAATAAAAACTACAGGTAACACAGTCTTTTCCAATACATCAAATCATGAAACTTAATTTTGCAGCTACAGAGGACGTACGAGTATGTTTCTTTGTTGTAACGTCATTCACTGCTCCCCATGTTTCAAGCGGTTGTCTCTCTATGGCTACTTCTGTTACAAATGAAACAGGATGAAAGATAGCGAGTTGAGACAGATAGTGGTACCTAAACGGAAAGAAATATTTGAAGAGAGTAGTATTCAACATACCCTATTCCGACAGCTGCGCAAGGTTTATTGTAACCAATAGGAAAAGCTGTTACTGGTGAAACTGAAGGATAATAGAAGCGAAAAATTGTAAACTACCTGTTTACGAGATAAATGTGAGAGTGTGATTACGAGCAGTCACTGAATTCAATGCAAGTATGCAATATTTACGTAAATACGTACATACAATAGGAAATGTGAACTTTCCGATTAGGTTCCCTTCTAAATGTTCCCACAATTCACTCTTGGTTCAAAGTGAAAACTGTACTTGCATGACTGGGCACGGGCACATGTTGCTTCCGATATAAGACTTTACCTTCTCGATTTCTTTTGTCTGAGGTCATCTCAAAAATAAAGTGGACAGTAATCCCACTGATTGAGTAGAATAAGCGGAGCAGTGGACTGCACAGTCTTCATCCGATTTACGAAACGGTCCCGTGGAGTTTGGAGGAACTCATAACTTAAATAAGTTGTTACTGAAGGTAAAATCTTTCGGGTTGCTAGGTCACTTCATTTTTCTTCTGTGTAATCGACGTTTCGACCCTTTCTGCTGGAATCATCTTCAGGATCTTGTGGTGTCCACAGCTAACAGAATACTGTTGGAGACCAGTGTCGCGCTCCTTATAAAAGGCAGTTGTCACGTGCTTATGATGGAGACGTGGGGTTATTGGTTAAAATTTCTGTGGCTGACTGCCGTAAGATGGTTCCGGGCTCGGTTCCTTGGACTGAAGGGATTTTTCTTTGGTAGGAGGACTGGAAAGGAGTACTCAGTCTCATGACACAAACGGAGGTAGTATTTGACAGAGCAGAAGCGGCTTCGGATCACGAAAACCGAAAACGGCCGGTAGAGCGGTGTGCTGACCCCACGGCCCTCACACCATATTCAATGACTCTATCGCTAAAGAATGACACGGCGGTTGGTCGGTACCGATGGGCTGTCCAGATCCTGTGGGGGAACAGAGCAGCTCACTGCATATACGAGGGCTTTACCGCATCCAGATGTGAAGAGGACATCTCCTTTAACGGGTACGAATCTACAGTAAATCGTTTAGTTATGTATTTCTTGTTAAAATATGGACATAATTAGATGGGGTCGTAACAGGTAACTTCGTATTAAAAGCAGAGTATACTAAGGAGGACTGTATCTCATGGTGCATGTAGTGTCAGCCCGTAACCACAATTAGTAGTTATGTTACAACGAATTGTTAGCACACCCATGTTTACTGGAACGTTTTTGTTACATTTACTGTATACTTCAAATTGTGTTAGTTTTCCCTATCAATCAATATATACACTGTATATCATGATTCGGTACGAGAAGTGATAGAAACGGAACCATATGTACAATTGTAGCGGTACATCTCGTACGGTGCAGGAAGTAAGATATTTCCTAGGCACAATAGGGAACCATGTTCTATATAATCAGAGCTACCGTGAAAGAGTCACAACATACTGTCATTATATTACTAATGATAACAGCTGGAGGAGACTGCACTTTCCAAAGATTTTTCTTATGACTACAGTAAAGGAAAGCGAGGAATGGGGTAATGGTATTAGTAGGGGAAGAACTATGCCTCAGGCTGACATTCTATTTCACATAATCGTAGGAAAAGCGAATGGGAAAAAGTCCACTTCTAACTCACACACCTTATGAGAGTTAATTGAGAAATTTTGAAAAAATATTGAAGCGAAGGTAAAAAATAATTATGAAATGGAAAATCAAAAAGATGTTGCTTCGTATACTGTCTGTATACGGCAGAACAATAACAGGAATCAGCAGGAACATGGAGTTTTCACGTACTTTGAGTGGTCAACGAGTGATTGATGTGCCATTCCACTTAAGAAAAAGTAGTCGAGAAACAGTTCTTGTTAAAAGAGAGGCTATGCTATCAGTAATGATCAGAGTCACATTCGCCGGATGACACTGGAACTATCGTGATGATAATAGTCAACGGAAGCTATTTCGTGGGATCTTTTCTTTGTTTCCTCAATTTCCACCAAAGTTCTCACAATTGTCAAAAACCTACTCTCGAAATGCTTGTATTGTATCTCGTTTGTTTAACTGAAAGCGACCTGCAAGTGTGTGAACTTTATTTGTGCCTAAAGTGCCTATCGTACCGCATCCCAAACTCTAGCTTTCTGATTCTTTGTTTCGTTCCGGTACGGGATAGCGGCGCAGACCGTCACAAATCAAGCACTGGCTATAACAATGTCGTCCATCTATGTTCTCTTTGATAGTTACCGGTAGTTTGGAGACACAGTCACATAATACCGTTTAAATGAAAGTTTCGCCATTTGACTCTATAAACTGTTTGTTGTATATTACAGTCATGATTTCGGCTTTGGCCATTTTCAAGTACCACAACATTAAACATCATCAAACTCCTGTAAACGAAGTCACCATCGAAAAGTATTAAAAATTCCGTTGTATAATGCAAGAGTCACAGCATATAAATAAGGATATATTGACAAGTATCTGGCACAAACGAACAACCATGTCTGAGTTTCAACCATGTTTAACGTATTTCGACGATAACTTCATTTACAAAGGACCGATCATGCTTAACATTGTGGAACTAGAAAATGCCCGAAAGCCGACTTATGATTGTACAATAGAAGCAACAACTATATAGTCAAATGGTGAAACTCTCATTTGAACACATGCTCTCTTTGTTACTTTACCTTTTTTGCGTATATCCTTCGAAATTATCATTTATCAGTGATGCGTCTAATAAATAAAGGAATTTTGTAAAATAATGAAGCTGTTGTTTTTCACTTCATAATTACGTGAGAAATATGGAAAAAGCGCTTGCGAGAGAAGGTCGAGTTGATCTTCAAACAAATATCGACCACAGTATGCGACCAGGAAAATATTTCATTAAGTTGCAACAGGAGTAACTGAATGTTTCTGATAAATTCTGACGAACACGAGCATATGTGTGGATAATAAGTGTCACCGTCGTTGAACATGTATTTATCTTTACTGCGGACCGGCTTCCACTACATATAGCCTGTATGTGGACATCCAGTTCAACAAGATTCAGTCAATTTACAGGTTTAATTGACGATTTTTGTGTTCAGTTGCGAGTGATTCGGTGGGGGGTCCCGTAATGTAGCAATTAGCAAGTTAAAAAGGTGCGCCGGAACCTTCCTGATTGGCACGCATTAACCTGTATCAAACGCAGAACAGCATACGGGCTGAATGTCGCCTCCACTTTAATCATCAGGTTTCAGAGTCCTCGTTTCAGCTGCATAATTTAGCGGGGCAAAGATGAAAGGGAATTTGAAGTTAAAGTGTCCACTGGAGATTTCAATTAAATTCCATTGCTTCCGCGAGCTGTCACTTATTCAGCAGCTTGAAGAGGGGATTAGCGCTCTCTCCAACGCGTTTCAGGGTGCTTTCTCCTTTTTCTGCAGCAATTTGCGTAAACTGAAACAGAGAGGGGGAAATGAGTAGAGGGTCGCTACATTGATTTACAGCTGCAGTGACTGTTTATAGCTATTAGCTCGAAATTAAACCTCTCTCCTAAAACTCATCATGTTCTTCAGACACTTCAAATTTTTACAATATTAAAGGTTTACGTGGCGTTTCGTATTGCGACCAACAATCTTCTCTACTCGTCATAATCTTGTCAAAAGAAGTGAATGATGCGTCGTCTCTTCAGTTTTGGATGACGTGGCTCATCAGGAGTGTATCTAAGACCTATGTTACGGGAAAAGGAGCCCAAGTTAAAGAACCGCATAAGTAGGATCTAACCCGATACTTTCACTCCTGAAGCACTATCGTAACTTCTTTTTCTAGTTATTTATAAGAATAAAACGCTGAAATTAGTTTCCAATCATCATTTCTAATACGCAAAAGGTTAAACTTCTCTTCGTGTCAACTATATCACACGGCCAATTATGGGATTAAGTATGCGGTACCCCAACCAAGTACGATTACGTGAGTCATCCTTAGTCACTGATTATTTAAATTTGTATTTAGTTTCGATGAGGATAAATGGAATTCAGGCAAAAAATTTACATTTTTTTCTGTTTAATTCTACTCATTGATGTTTAAAAATAATTGGAAGAACATGGAATTAGCTGCATGTGCGGTACGAAGCGTATCAAAAAGCTAGAACGTAATCGAACTAACGCTTCCAATTAGCAGCTGTTAGTTGGTACACCGGTCACAGCAGCGTGTGGTATTCAGAGGGCTTATCAGATTGTCAAAAAGTGATGTAGCCATTGTCGATGTAGCAATACTGTGACGGTTATATGTTATTAGGAATTACGTTGCATTTCAGGTTCAGTCAGCAAGAACACTCCAAAACTGTGCGTGACGATGTGGAGTTCCGACGCAGTGTAATTTGATATTCCAAACACCGGTACAGGGAATTACAATAGCGTTTGGATATATTTCTGAGAAATCTCTCTGGAGTACTTTCCATGCTTGATCCCTAAACAAGAAGACTTGTCACTTGGGAACGGGGACGAACAAAGATATCGTAATTATATGCTCATTGTTTCTGTTCGGCAGTATGTCGGGTGAACACATAGACTATCGGAACCTGCTGTTCATCGAAGAAGGCTTCCACACTTTTTGCATTAAGTAGGCGCGCACTGTTTTAATAAATTATGTAGGAATTGGCCAATAAATGGAACCTGAGAGTTATAAGCTCCAGTAACGGAGGTAAAGGGGAAAGACCTCAGTAACAGAAGAATTATTTACGCCGATTGTCAAAAGAATGAAATAGAAGAAATTTCCAGGTAGGCAAAACTTGATAATGAAAGTAACTTCGGCATGATGTGTGACTTCCAAGTAACACATTTCGATGAAACATGGACCATACGTATTAAGAAGTGCTGCAGAATAGCGAAGATGCTCACTGAAGGAAAAGATACGAACAGAAGTGCCACATTTGTTTACAGACAGTAAGTACACTGAATGTACCGTGCTTCATGATGGTCCCCTCGACGTTAAGAAATGTGTAACGTGGTTCTAAATTCCTTATATGGATATGGTGTCAGCTCTTTCGGACATATCGGAAAGAACAGACACCACATCCCCCGAAAGAACAGACACCACATCCATATAAGTATATAGGTCTGGCAATACCGGCCATGACCTTCTTCTTCTGTGCGGATGTACACATATTCTCCGACCTCTTACGGGACTTGGTAAGAATGTCTTCCACGAGTAATGAGTGTGTTCGGGTGCGACACTTCGAATGTTGTGTGAGGACATACAAGGTGAGAATGTGGGTCTCGTGGGAGGCGTGCGCGAGATAGTCCCTGCAGTCGCACTATCCTATGTTCCCTCGGTGGCTCAGATGGATTTAGCCGGCACGGTAGCTGAGCTTGTTCGGTCAGAGGGCCGCGTGCTCTCTGTAATAATAAAAAAAAAATGAGTCAAGGAGTCAACGATCAAATTGAACGGATGTCTTGGGACGTCTGCCCAAACCAAACGCAACGAACTATATCGGAAAAAAGATGGATAGAGCGTCATCCATGTAAGTAGGAGATCCCGGGATCGAGTCCCGGTCGGGGCACATATTTTCACCTGTCGACGTTGATGTATATCAAAGCCCATCAGCAGTTCAAGGTATTAATATAATTCTAATTTGGTCCTAAATTTGTTTTGTCGTCACCTCAGACGGCAATAGATGCTCTTCCACGTGATCCCACGCTGGCCGCAAGGTAGGTAAAGAATTCATGTGCCAGGGCGTTCAATTCCTCCGCCAGCATGGTTTATAACTGCTGAATGGTTGTTGGTACGTGCTGCAATACGTCCCCCCAAAGCGTGCCGCACGTGGTCGATGGGACATAAGTCTGGGAACGAGCAGGCCAGTACATTCCCGCAATATTCTCTCCTTCCAAGAGTTCCTCCACCTGAGCAGTTCGAAGCGGTCGCCCTTCGTTTTTAAGAAAAGTGCAGTGAGGGTCGAATGCACTACCGAAAAGACGCAAATGGAGAAGTAACACAGTGTCACAATAACCGCTGAGTGTACCGTGTTCAAAGATTTGGAGGTCAGCACGTCCATGCAGCATTAGGCTTTAGCACACCATAATAGCTGGACCACCAAAAAGAATACATTCGACAAGGTTCCTGTGTGCATTACGGCTTCCTACCTCTTGATGTATGATGATATATCCATCAGTGCCGAACATAATTGTTTTTATGGTCTAGGTGTTCGTTTACTTTTCATGAGAAGCCATATGTTTGGACGCATCCTATAATTTACGTGAACAGGAAATAGGCGTGGAAAAGTTTTAAAAATTTGGTGAAGTAGATGTACAACCGTCGAAGGTGTTAGCCTAGAAACTTTAGTGTTGCAGTTTTGCTGGTTCATTCAGTTTCACTCCAGTGGTAAGCTAGTCGCAGTTGTCTGTTGTATTACATTAGAAAATTTAAACTGAATTTATTTTTATTAGTTGCAAGTTTCAGAACTGATTGTAAACCAGATTTTAGTATCCCTGTGTGTATGTTTGAGCCGGCTGCTGTGGCTGTGCGGTTCTAGGCGCTTCAGTCTGGAACCGCGTGACCACTACGGTCGCAGGTTCAAATCCTGCCTCGGGCATGGATGTGTGTGATGTCCTTAGGTTAGTTAGGTTTAAGTAGTTCTAAGTTCTAGGGAACGTATGACCACAGATAATAAGTCCCATAGTGCTCAGAGCCATTTGAACCATTTGAATATGTATGTTTGAGTGGCGGAAGGGGATGTAGAATCTTTCTGTTAAATAATGCTTGATACTTTTCTTTGTTACCACATTGAACCACTCTAGCCTCATATAATATTTTGGCATGGATGATTAAGATCTAATAATGTTCATGATCTGAAACACTCACACAATCATCATCACCAAATTTATCCACTATAGCGATGTACGACACCTATAAAATTTTGCTACTTTGAATGTCATCTGCTGCCTTCATGTTCCATAAAAGTCTGAGCAAGTTCCTTGGTATTTATAACCCAGGTTAGTCGCTCACTGCCTAAAATTTTGAAGCTCTGGCTGTTAGCAACTGGAGTAATGAAATGCCATGTGGCTAGGACCTCCTGTCGGGTAGACCATTTGCCTGGCGCAAATCTTTCGAGTTGGCGTCACTTTGGCGACTTGCGTGTCGATGGGGATGAAATGATGATGATATGGACAATACAACTACCAGTCCCTGAGAACCCATGATTCTGGCGTGCTGGCAGCAGTGTGTCGGTAACCTCGTGGTACCGCCCGTGTCACGTGTCGCAAGGGCTCAATGAGTCGTCAGTTCTAATCGTGGTAGTGGCAGCATGTGCTAGCTTTTTCTCATTTATTTCATGGAACTGCGAATTTCCAGAAATAATTCTGTAACGAAATTGGAAGAAAACCTTTACACATCAAGTCCTCTAGGTAGTTCGACTCAGTAATTTGTGTTAATGGTCACAGATCTCGGGTTTCTGACTGCCAAGCTGCTTCACAATACAATTTCTCTAAATAAATTCGAATCTACCATCAACGATACGAATTTCAGTATTGTTCTTCACTTAAGACTCACATGCGAGGGTGATAAGTATGAAGGAAATGAACCTCTTGATTACTATAGGGCCTCTATGCTAAATTTCTACAGTAGCATATTTGCTAACAGCAGCTCTAGCAACTTACTTTTTCTCTGGGTAGCTTCAAATATGGGCAATTTTGTCTCCTTAAATCCAGTTGAATATTTTAAATATGAATGGACCTCGAAACAAGCAATTTGCCTGAGTAGCTATAGAGCGGGTTCTGAAAGTTATTGACACATTGTTTCCCATTCATTTACCATAGGGAATCAAAGAAAGAAACCAAACAAATTACGTTGCAATTACTCTCTGTGCCTTTATTAACACATATGAATCCATGACAAAAATAAATTATTTGAAGAATATCCTGTGAAAGGAAGAAGAATAGGATGTGACACTTTAATTATAGCGCACTGGATCAGAAACAATTATATTAAATCTGTTCCACATTGATGTATTGCATAATAGTGTAATAAAATACTCATCAAATAAAAACAGTTTTGTCCCTCTGTTCTTATTGAGTGTGAAACACAAATTGTAGACAGATTTTATGGGTCACCACTCAACTACATTAAAGCATCTTACACCGCCGAGAGTTAGGAGTGGAGCAGAAGTTGTCAGCAGAAGGCGAGGCGGCTCAATGCCTCATCCCCCGCCGGTAAGCAGCAAACGAGTCCCAGAGAAATCGGATGCATGCGGTGTTCAGAGGCAGATGGTTGTCCAGAAATCTCTTGCTAAAATATTGTTGAACCAAACTGTTATCACCAATGTGACAGAAAGCGAAATAAAATGTAGATTCGCTTGAATTACATTCATAGCTTCAGCACCGAAAGGAAAGGGGCGATAAAAATTTTGTCGTGTGCTTTCAGTTGCCAGATGTCGCATTAACTAGTCTCGCATTTTACCTCAAGACTACAGTCGTGGTCAAGAGTGATGTACTCAGTCAAGACTTCCTCCGTGAAGTGCCGCAGTCTACAATGTGGCCAGATCGAGCATATTGCCGGACATAGAATTCTGAGGGGAGCATGACTGTATTGTCCACATTACGTGAATGAATCGGCGGTAAATTTTTTTGTCTATGACTGTATCTACAACACATATTTCATGTTGAAGACCCAGAAGAATTAAAGAAATTAAATTAGTTTATGAGTGCAACGTTAACTGCAGCGTTAGAATTATTCATAGTATTGTATATGTGTGTGTGTAAACGCCTGCCAATGCCCACTCAAGGAAGACAAGGATACGCAGTCTAGCTTCAATATTATAAATACGTCTCAGTTTGCGGATGAACTCAGACTTGGGTTGATAATCATTTTGAATACTTATCAGTACTGTAGCCATTGGTGTTAAACACGTTCTCAACCAATGATTCCCACAGCTTCAGACAAAATACTTACGCAGTGCTATCAGACAAAAAAATCAACCACACACAAACTGTGGGAAGTTTGCTTTACAACTTTCATAGCTGGATAAAGAGCGTTTACGATTTTAGATATCTGTGAACGTTGCTCCATAAGACGATTTAAGAAGAAACTAAATTCCTTCAGCTACGACAATATTTAAAGAAACCGTCTTAACGACACTATTTCGTGGCTTGTGAATCTTTTACCAGCGGTACTCTGCCGCATTTCGCTGGTTGGAAGGCAAAAGGCTTACTGACAAATTTTTCAGAAGGAAAAGGGGGACAGAATGCCTCCCACTGGAAGGTCATGTTGTATTATTTAAATGATTACAAAATCAGGTAAAACGAACAGTGAGGTTGTCAGTATAATCACTTTACTGTTGTCAGTATGATGATGCACTGCCCAGGGCGCGTAATGATAAAGGGGCCGTTTAGGTCAGGCATATTGTATACAGAAGTGGAAGAGAGAGCACCACTAAATTCTACAATCAGTATGAATTGTATACAAACAGAAATTACTGTTACAGTGTACTTATGGAACCCAGTGAGTGAATTACACATTTTCCGGTGAGAAAGAGCACCCGCAAACAGCCTTCCCTACATTTGGTTACTTAAACTAGTGTCTCTCTGAGCTATAATTTATAGTCAGCGAATAAGTGTTAGGTCTATGAGTCGAATGAGGATTTTGTAACTGTGAAATACTTTCCTGCATCATAGAAGCGAATATTAAATTTCGACTAATATTTCGCAAATTTTGAACTTGGATAGCTTAGAACGAAAATCTTTATGTTTATTGCAAAGGAAAACAATTGATTTTCTAAAACATTCTCTGTCATACACAACGTGAAATAGGTCACGTCGACCAAATCATATGGAAGAAATGACAGCGACATATAACGGAAGGCAGTTAGATCACTTGGCTTTTGGTTTGGCAGTATTCGACAGCCATTTCTAGAAGCAAGTAAATGAAGAAAAGCAGCGCGTTTTTGGTATCAAGTAATGTCTTCATCAATTACTTTAATTTTAATGTAATCTACGAGTAACTGCTGATGTTTGATACTAACATGAAAAGGATTCCATAGACAGGGAAAGAATCTGTTCTTGGGCAACTACTTCTGTAATGACCAAAAATCATTAAAAGACCTTGAAGCCCATGTGTTCCAGCAGCGGTATGAATAAAATGATAGTAATATGACGGTAATAATCGAATTATCCGGTAACTTCACGTGGATTTTCTCGAACTAAGAAATTTGCTGAATTAATGAAAATTTCAAAATGGTTTCACATCGAGGCTATGATGCCTAGAAGATTCTTTACATCCTGATGACATGAGAACAGCATAATCTCCGTTTCAGAAGCTTGCTCCTACTTAACCATTTAATAGACCCGCATTTTTTTGACCGTTGTAAGCTAAGCAACTCATCCGTTACAGCAGGCTCCTGGGGCTGGGAAATGTGGTCGCAATGGTCTGGTGGAACGAACTTTCGCAAGTGCAATGCGTGGGTCCAAGCATTTACTTTTAAGACGCACAAACAGATTTACTTTACCTCTGGTAACCTCAAGAGAAAGACGTTATAATATACAATACGCACTAAACATCACGTTCCTTCATTACCAACTGGGCAGAGCCGGTTTACGTTGGGAAATTACGTACGCGGAAATCATGGTAGCTGGTCAATGTGGCCGAGCGGTTCTAGGCGCTTCAGTGTGGAACTGCGATACTGCTACGGTCGAAAGTACGAATCCTGTCTCGGGCATGGAGGTGTGTGATGTATTTAGGTTAGTTGTCTTTATGTAGTTCTAAGTTCTAGGGGACTGATGACCTCAATTCGAATTCGTATCTCCTCTTTCGAGGATCTGAACCTCTCCGAACAGTATAGGTCCCTTTTCCGTTCCTTTTCCCAAGACTGCAATCTTCTCTACTATTGCTATTAGTGCCAGTAGCAACCGTAGACCACCTCCATTTCCTCACAGTCTGCACCATACCAAACTGCTATAGCGGCGCGGGGTAGCCGACCGGAGTAACCGCGCGGACTACAGCGTCTTGTCACGGCCTGCACGACTCCTCCCGTCGGAGTTTCGAGTCCTCTCTGCGGAATGAGTGTGTGTGTTGTCCGTAGCGTCAGTTAGTTTAAGTTAGATTGAGTAGTGCGTAAGCTTAGAGACCGATGACCTCAGCAGCTTTGTCCCATAAGATCTTACCCCAAATTTCCAAATTTCCAAACTGCTATATCATCAACATTGAGGCTTATAATTTTAGACTATAAATATCATGCAACAGTTTGTGTCACAGTGCTACACTACCCTATAGGTAGTCGTTTTTCCCACGCTCTGTCTGCGAGTGGAACAGGGAAGGAAATAACTAGTAGCGATACAAAACTCCATCTGCTACGCAGTATATGGTGGTTTGCTGAGTATGTATGTAGATATATCTAGATGTAGATGTATACTACTATATTTAGTATCAGAATCAATACTAGATGTCTTCATTTGCCTGGATTGTCAGCCTCTGACGCATTAAGGCACAATCCACGTTTCACAGGGCTATGCTGCAATACCACCCAAGGTTGGGAGAGTGCTGTCGGGGTCTCAGGAAGTCCTTCCTGGTCCTGCCTTGCCCTCATGTCCTCAATGCTTCTGGAAGATCGTTTTAGTTGGATTTTTTGCCATGCGTCGTCTCTTTGTCATTCTATGCGGTCTGTTCTTGGTAGTCTTTCGGTCATGTTGACTTGTGGTTCGCTGGCTGATATTTAGCTATAAGCAAGTTCAGCTTGTGCCACAGTTCCTCATTCCTTGTTAGAGACTGGGGTATTGCCAAAGACGCTCCTATCGTGGTCTGTCGTGTCTTGTCTAGTGCCACACTCTCAGACGATGTGGTACTGATCGCTTAGCAAAATTGCGCGACCGCTACGGTCACAGGTTCGAATCCTGCCTCGGGCATGGATGTGTGTGATGTCCTTAGGTTAGTTAGGTTTAAGTACTTCTAAGTTCCCGGGGACTGATGACTTCAGAAGTTAAGTCCTATAGTGCTCAGAGCCAGCTTAACAATATTCACAAGACTCAGTGGCATGTTGCTGTATTTTCGGTAAGTACCTGAAATGTGAATCTTGTTTGATATGAAGTGTGTAAGTCCCTTGCTGGAAAGAAGTTTATAGTTCTTCATCTATCTTTCCTCTTAGGAAGGGACTGGTACATGCTGCGCCCTGCTTCTGCCCTGTTACTGATTTCTTGCCATTTTCTACGGATGCGTGGCTTTATTTCCTTTTTCGGTGTAGCGCTTGTGTCCAGCACCTCGTTTACCTTCTCATATTTAAACATCTCCATTTTTTTACGGCTAGTCCAAATGACAGTAAGCCTAGTAGTAACTGGAGTGCCGCAGTTGGTGTAGTTCTACACGCGTGTCAGGCGGAGCAGTACACTTGTCTGTGTTTGTCTGTGCTCTCTTTACCTTCTGGGTTTTCTGGGACAACATACTCCTGTCGTAGACTACAACATTGATTTCATTTTTGTGCTATCTTACTGCACTTACAGACAGTCGAAAAGCTGTCCTCGTACGTGTCCTTTCCAAGATCATTCCAAACTCTTCTAGTTCGGCTGCAGCCAATAAGCTACCTAACACATTCCAAACGAGCAACACCGGTATCGTTTGATGTCTGTAATACGAACCTATAGATTTATTTCCCCAGATGACTTATTATAACTGTATGACCAGTGACTTCTCGGTAGTTTAACTGGCCAATAAAGACGATCAGATATTTACAAATAGATAACACATTAATAAGTTAATTTCCAATATCTAACGTATTGCTGAGATATATACACTTCGTATAGCTGTAGGTCCTTCATTGGTGATGTTATATATTGGGAGGTTATAATTTTCGTATCGAATCTAAACTTGGCAGATATTCTGATGCGTTATGTACGAAAAAAAAATTACTTCAAATTTTTGTCACGAGGTGCAAATCTGGCGCTGTGGATGCAAGAAAGAAGTGCAGCAATATTTCCATACTTAATAGATTAGGAATGGGACGTTGGCTGAAAAGGTCAAACATGTGAAAAGAGTATAATGCTGATATTATTATTAAGAGCCTCTAACACGATTTGTTCGATATTGGCACCGGAGATATCTACGAGAAGCAGTACAGAGCCAGATTTCATCCAGGTCGCTAAAACTTGAATTTTTTTTCTTTCAGTGTAAATCGGTTCATCAGTTAACGAGTTAGGATATCTACATGTATATCTATACTCTGAAAACCACCGTGAGGGTAAATTCCATTGCACCAGTTTTTAGGATTTCTTCCTGTTCCATTCACGTTTGGAGCATGGGAAGAATGATTGCTTCAATGCCCTTGTACGTGCAGTAATTATTCTAATCTTATCTTCACGATCCCTATGTGAGCAATACGCCGAGGTTTGTAGTATGTTCGTAGAGTAATCATTTAAAGCCGGTTCTTGATACTTTGTTAACAGACTTTCTCGGGACAATTTACGTCTATCTCCAAGAGTCTTCCAGTTCAGTTCCTTCAGTATTTCTGTGACACTCTTCCACCTATACCCACATCTGTATACGTTCAGTATCCCATGTTAGTCCTATCTGGTACGAGTTTCCACACATTTCAGAAATTAGAATTATATTAATACATTCAGCTGCTGATGGGCGTTGATGTATATCAACGGGGACAGGTGAAAACGTGTGCCCGACCGGGACTCGAACCCTGGATCTTCTGCTTACAAGGCAGACGCTTTATCCATCTGAGCCAGTGGGGGCACAGAGGACAGTGCGACTGCAGGGACTATCTCGCGCACGTCTCCCGCGAGATCCACATTCTTACCTTGTATGTCCACACACTACATTCGTAGTGTCCCATCCCAACACAGTACTCGTGGAAGACATTCTTACCAAGTCCCGTAAGAGGTCGGAGAATATCTACATCTACATCTACATCTACATTTATACTCCGGAAGCCACCCAACGGTGTATGGCGGAGGGCATTTTACGTGCCACTGTCATTACCTCCCTTTCCTGTTCCTATCGCGTATGGTTCGCGGGAAGAACGACTGCCGGAAAACCTCCGTGTGTGCATCGGCTCAGAAGAAGAAGGTTATGGCCGGTATTGCCAGAACTAGATACTTATACGGATATGGTGTCTGTCCGAAAGAACAGACAGCGTATCGATGCACACATATACCCCGAACTATTACTGGACTTGGTAAGAACGTCTTCCACGAGTATTGATACATATCAACTCCCATCAGCAGCTGAATGTATTAATATAATTCTAATTTCATTCTAGACGGCTGCAGCTCATCAATGGTGTGGGTTCTTTCGGACATGTCCGAAAGAACAGACACCATATCCATATAAGTAAACGTTTCAGAAGTATTCTAGAGCCGGTTGCACGAGTGATTTGTAAACAGTCTACTTTGTAGACCCACCGCACTTCATCAGTATTCTACCCATAAACCTATGTATACCACCTGCTTCACACACGACTGAACGTATGGGATCGCTCCAGTTCATATCCCTACAAAGTGTTACACCCTAGTATTTGAATGAGTTGGCTATTTACAGCAGCGTCTCATTAATATTATAGTCATTGGATACTACGATTTTCCGATTTGTGAAGTGCACAATTTTACATTTCTGGACATTTAAAGAAAGTTGCAGCACTTTGAAATCTTTTCAAGATTTGACTGAATATTTATGTAGCCTCTCTCAGACAGGCTCTTCATTACAGATAACTACATCATCTGCAAAAAGCCTGATTTTAGTGCTAAATTTGTCCACCAGATTATTTATAGACAACATGAACAGAAAAGGTTCAAAAATGGTTCAAATGACTCTGAGCACTATGGGACTTAACTTCTGAGGTCATCATTCCCCTAGTACTTAGAACTACTTAAACCTAACTAATCTAAGGACATAACACACACCCATGACCGAGGTTGGATTCGAACCTGTGACCGTAGCGGTCGCGCGGTTCCAGGTTGTAGCGCTCAGAACCGCTCGGCCACTCCGGCCGGCGAACAGGAAGGGTCCCAACACACTTCCCTACGGCACACCCGAAGTTACTTCCAATCTGACAATGGCTCTCCATCAAAGATAACACGTTGCGTCCCCCGTACAAAAAATCCTCAGTCCAGTCATATATTTCACTTGATACCACATATGATCGCGCTTTTGGCAGTAAGCGTACTCGTGATATTGAATCAGATTCTTGTTTGAAAATCAAGAAATACAGCATTTACCTGACTGCTTTTCAATATGTCATATAAGAAAAGTACGAGTTGTGTTTCACGTGTTTCCGAAATCCAAGCTGGTTTACATAGAAAAGGTTATTCTGTTCAAGGTGCCTCATCAAGTTTGAGCTCAGAATATTTTGTAGGATTCTACAACAAATCGAATGTCAAGGATATTGAACGCTAGTTTCGTGCGTCGCTTCTACCACCCATCTTCAGAACGGGTGTGACCTGTGCATTTTTCCAAGAACTGGGCATGGGTTTTCGTTAGAGGGATCAACAAAAGATTATAGTTGAAAGAGTGGCTAACTTAGCCGCAAATTCGAAATAGAATCTGACAGGGATTCCACCGGGTCTGGACCTTCGTTCAGTTTTAACGATTTCAGCTGATATCTACCAAGTTTCGCAGCCATATGGTTACTACAGCAGACACTGGACCTCCGTGAGTATGTGCAGTTGAATTACAACGCCCGTCCGCCCCTTCCTTTCGGGAACAGCTAGTGATGGAAGTGGGAGCTCGCCCAGCTGCCACCTGGCCGCAGTTTTAAAAGCGCCGTCAGCTGTGCGGAGAGCGCAGTGCAGTGGATGCGGTCGACGAAGAAGTCGTCGATACCGAGACACAAATATGCCATCTAAGAGTAGACGGTAGATCTCCGTCCTTGAAACAAAGAAATAATTAGTCCACAGCACTGGTCTAATGGAAGAGATTTATTGAAATGTAAGGTCGTCCACTATGCCCGGAACTGGATGGTAAAGGGAATTGGCAGACAGTTGATTACAGAATAGAAACCATAGCAATAATCATATAGAGTACAGGTTTGGTCACACCTTATCTTCTCTGCTACTTCGGCTGACAGTTATCAATAGTCGGAACCACAACTGTGGTGATTTGTTGTCATATGCTTTGTTCAACAGTGCGGTATGTTTCCCTTATGAAACATGTGAGGGTGCTTGCGAAATAACTTAAAGTGAAAAGTCAATTAAGATCTTGCAAATCTAACTCAGTATTGACTGCACGAATGAACTTATTCAGTACGCTTATACTGTTTGCACGTTACGACAGATATCACTCCGCCCCCCCCTCCCCCCCACCCCCCGCCGTCCCATGCCCTCTCTCTCTGTCTCCATGGTAAACTGTGAAACTTTTTGATTAGTGCAGAGTCTATATTGTGAAATGTTTTCACAAATTGTGAGTAGAGTATAGAGTACCACCACAGTTACAAAATTTACTGGAGACAAATGAAAATGTGTGACGATAGGGACACGAACCCAGATTTTCCGCTTTTCAAGAGTGATCGCCTTCATCGCTACGGCTATCTGTGCTCGCTTCACGGATAGACGTGCACTTCCATATGTCCAAGTGCCTGCTACCTGTAGTGCTCGCGCCTCTGGATCACAGGGTCATGGGCTCGATTACTGGACGCGTTTTTCTCTGCCTGGGGAATGGGTGTTTGTGTTGTCATCATTTCATCATTATTCGTGAAAATGGATAGACTGGACTTTGTAAAGATTGGGACTGTGTGCGGGCGTTGATGATCGCGCAGTTGAGCGGCTCCCCCCCCCCCCCCCCGTCAAACCAAACATCATCATCATCATAGTGTTCGCACAATACTGTGCTTCCCGCACATGTAGTTTTCGCGTGACATTGCCTTGGCGTTGGCATGAAATAAACTAGTGCGGTGTCTCTATTTGTCAGTGTCCGTGAAGTTCGATGCAATGTTCCTTCATGTTTACACAAACTATCACATACACACTGTACTAATTATTTCATGCTAAAGCCAAAACAGTTTTCCGAGGAAACTAAATAGATCTCTTCTTGAACGGGAATCACTTGCGTGAGCACACTGTGACAAGTGGAAGTTTGGGTCTGTCAGTGAAGCGTTCTCGGATAGCCGCATCCGTTAAGGTAACCGTTCGCGTAAAGCGAGAAATCCGATTTCAAGTCCCAGTCCAGCAAAAGTTTCACTTGTCTCCAGTGAACTCTATTGCTCTTATGGCACCATATTCGCCATTCGCGAATACATTTCACGTGCAAACTGATCCATGTATAGTCCTGTGCTACGGCTTAATTAAAGACAAGTAAAACAAGTAAGCTTACCACAAATACTACGATTTCAAAAGAGAAAATAATTTAAAAGATTCTAACTGTGGAGCAGACCCCGATACTCCTCCATTCCATAGATCGTGTTCTGTGTGGAGTAGTGATACTGCCCATTCCTCAGTGGCGTATCTTCTTGGAGTGGACAGTGATGCTATCTACGAGGGTTGATTGAAAAGTAATGCCTCCACCTTCGTACCTTTTCAACAGTTGGCAGCATTGGTACGCGGCAGGTATTGGCTTGTTGCGTAGCCTCTTCTCTGTTGCTCCAGTCGGCAGGAAGCCTTAACATTGAACGGTAGTGTTGTTACAGTGTATAGTATAGAACCCTGCACAGACGGTCGGGCAATGCGATTTATGCAACGTGCAGTCGTTGAATTGTTGACAGCAGAAGGTGTCACCCCAAAGGAGTTTCATCAGAGATTGAAAGCAGTCTATGGTGATTGTGTTGATGTGAGTACTGTGGGTCGTCGGGCGAGTACGTTTAAAGATTTTGAGGTCGGAACATCCAACCTGCGTGACAAACAAAGAGCTGGACGTCCTATGACAGCAACCACCGAGTTTCACTAGCAAAATGTTGACATATTGACTCAGGACGATCGTCGTATCACTCAGAGAGAAACTGCAAGCACGATCGGCATCTCACAAGAACGTGTGAGTCACATTATTGCTTTTCTTGTCTATCTGAAGATCTGTGCACGAAGGGTATCCTGGATGCTGACTCCTGAAATGAAAGCTCACAGACTTGAAATTTGCCAGGAACTCCTCTCGTATTACGACAATGAGAGTCACGCCTTTCTCCATTCTGATTTCATTCTCTGATCTTTGGGGTGACACCTTCTGCTGTCAAAAATTCGATGACTGCACATTGCTTAATCGCACTGGCCGACCGTCTTCGCTGGATTCCATACTTTACACTGTAACAACACAGCCGTTCAATGTTGTCCCACCAACTGGAGCAGTGAAGATGAGACTACGGAACAAGGCAGTACCTGGCGCATACCAATGCTGCCAACTGTTGAAGAGCTACGAAGGTGGAGGCATTACTTTTCACTCATCCCTCGTATTTACCTGTTTGAAGTGACCAGCAGGTATCTGCGTGTCCAAGGCTGGCCGTCCTCCGTGTAGCGACGACAGCGCTCGCACCTGTCACCGAGCTCAGAGGCGGTCCAACTCGCAGATGCGAGACGCGGGCCTCAGACGATCGATTAAAACTTTGAAGAGGGCTTCTTCCTGTCGCTTGAGCAAAGCGCCTTTCTGTCGGTCCCAGAGCCCTCCGAGGCGGCAGAAACTCGTCTCGGTGAGATGGGGCTCGACTAAGATGCTGGAATCTAAAAGCACCGAGGCCACTACTACCGCTACGTACGCATAAACTCCTGTCGTATTATTAATAGGAAGGCAGGTATTGAAGTAACATCAATATACTCTACTGAAAATAAAAATCACTTCCGTGATTTGGAGGACAATAGCTCCATCATCAAGTGACCATATTTGTCTTAAAGAGACATAAACTTTATTTAATTTATGTACGTCTGTAAAATCAGAATGTGGCCACTGGAAGACAGGTTCAGACGCTGACAACAAGAAATCGGACAAACAAATTTCATAATCCTACGTAATTGAAACTAATCACTCTGGTGATGGAGATATTTCGGAATGTTCATGTGGAATGCACAGTAGATGTACCTGTTACATCAATTTTAATATGCACGTCCTGTTTGCGATTGTTACGGTAAAGTCTAACTTAAACAATTTCAGTATTTTGAAGAGAGTATCACCGCCAAATATCACGCGATGCCTTTGACATTTCTACGAAGTAACGAGTAAATACTTTCCCCCACATTTGCTTGATTTTGAAACAGTCAAGTTTCAAAATTGGAAATTTTTGGTAAGGTCTTATGTGACCAAACTACTGAGGTCATCGGTCCCTAAGCTTACACACTACTTAATCTACCTTAAACTAACTGGCGCTAAGGAGAAACACACACAACCCTGCCCGAGGGAGGACTCGATCCTCCGACGGGGGGAGCCGCGCGAACCGTCACAAGACGCCTAAGACCACGCTGCTACCCCCGCGCGGCAGTTAATTTTCAACATTAGGACATATTCAGCCCTTCCCGACCTGCAGGAACCATTTTAAATTTTGGGTGACACTCATTTTGCGTAAATGCATGAAACTGAGTCTCGTTCAGCAACTTCATTTACGTTACTAGAGAGTAGGTCAGATACGAACTGTATTGAGGGTAGTTCCAGGTACACTACCCTATAGATTAATTGCAGATGTGACATTTTTAGGGTGCGTGTCTGAAAAGGGGAGGTCACAACGCTGGGATCACAGATTTGTTTCATACTTTGTACACCGCTAGTAGACCATTAAAACAACTTAAGTAAATGTAGTAAGGTACACTACACTGGCAATTAAGAGAAAATCGAAAGGGAAGTCTTACGCGTCTATTTCTTAAGTGATCTAGGTGTGAGTAGGTGCCAGACACTAAGTGGTCAAGTGGTTAGCGGTCGAATTTCGTAGGGTGTGCGAGTAAGAGGTGACTATCGACTTCCGCTCAAACTTGATGTTTGATCTATATTTTTTTCATCACATGTCGTATTATTTAATTTACATGACATTTGAGAGGTAATATAATTAATAAAAGACTATTTTTGCATGAAGTTTCAGTGAATTTCATATTATTTCAACAGTTCTGCTTCGAGCGCCGAACGAGAAGGTTTTGGTTTGTTTCACTTGTCGCAGAGCATCTTGTGTGGAGTTTTCCTCGTTAGTGTTGTTCTGTCTGCCGAGTGAGTCGTAGCGCCTCCGCCCAGCTTTACTGTCTGTCTGTGCTCGTTTACTTGCAGCGGCGTCTGCCGCTGTACTATGGCTACCATGGTTTCCACCTGTGTTCCACGAAAAGGTACTGTGAGCTTTACTTTGGATAAAACAACGCGACACGTGCAGCCATGGTCTCTAGAAATCCACGACTGACTTTTCTATACAATTCATGTGAACTCAGATCAGGTCCACACCGCTTATTTTGACGCAGACGAGTAGGTGTTTTACGTGCAACTTATGGAGCCCCTTCAAGTTGAAAAATTACTAGCGCGACATGGTTCTTAAGTCCTGTTCAGGCATCGCGATAATTCCTTGAGTATGGTGTCACTCGCAGACGCTGAAATTGACTACACCAATAGTCGACTGTTCAGTCTCCGGACATATTGACACCGTATGGTAAAGTGAAAAACATGCCTCGTGAAAGTTGGTCTACTCAACAGAGATTACAGTGTTATAGTGGAATTCGTTTCGTGGAAATCCAAGTCAAATGCAGTATTCCACCACATTTACAGGTGTGCAGTTACCACGTTCATGTCATGTTTATTGGTCAAGAGGGAACCTGCTTCCTATGTAATGAAAGTAGACACGTTCTACCAAATTGCCCGTGGAGTGTTTTTGTATCAAGGCCGTTCTTAGTGCAGCGTCGCAAACTGATAGTTGCTGATCTTGTTAGTTCCATTCCCGACGCCGGACCTACTTCTGTTTCGCATCATAATGAACAAAAGGTCAGTTCTGATAACCATGTAAATGAATTCCCGCCTTTACCTCCATGACACGTTCAGAGTTCCATTGTCCCCAGGATAGAATCTGTGAAAGTGTGAAACAAGCGACGTCGCACTCAAGATGGTAAGGGTGAGGATTTGGCTCTAACCTACTTCGCATCGATTGTGTGCTGTGCTCCTCTCGATGCTACGATATCTCTCGTCCGTGGTACGATGAACGACGAAGAAGTTATCTCCAGCTCCTTCTGAGCAGCCTGTGTGTGGAGAGGGAGCAGAAACCCCGCCCCCCGAGACCGATGACCACGCTGTCTGGTCTCCTTCCCCAAACCAACCAACCAACCCCGCCCCCCTCTACGTCTTTGTGTCTCCGATACGGTCTGAGACGATGCAATGTCCTCCGGCTCCTTTGTCTTCAGCCGCCGCCGGTTTCTTGAATTTGCCGCCTACAGTAACTCCAGAGGAGAATAAAATTAGCGACCAAGTATCACCTGTTGCGTTAGTAGTTCCACTAAATGCTTCCACCTTAGAGACTGTACCTGCATTACATGACCCTTGTTCTGCGGGGCAGGAAGCTGTGCTTCTGACTCCTCCCACACCTCCGTCTGCAGAGGCCGCCATGCCACGTAGCCGACAGAAACAGCGTATACAACCTGTCCGTGCTGTGGCACGTAAGAAATCTAAGAAAAAGGTTTCGATGACGGGCGTTCTGGTGGACTCCGCAATGGACCTTGACGCTCAGCTGTGTAGCTAATTCAGCTCAGTACGTTCCTTATATCCCTGCATAGCTGTGCTCAATGATTCAATGATACAAGCCTACACTTTTCCTTTCCTTAAGTATTAATCGTGTGGATGCAGAATTGCGATTGGTTTCACTGCGTCAGTTAATTTCTGATTCATGTGCGGATATAGTATTCTTACAGGAGGTGGTATTTAGGCATCCCTCCTTACCTTGATTTCGTGTGATGTTTAATGTAGCACCCGAATATTTTACGGGCACCGCCTTATTCTTTCGTGAAGACATTCGTATAGCTAAGGTGGAAATGTTGGAACTAACAGGGCCGTAGGTTGCCTTACCTTTGTTCTTTTATATGCCTCTTCTGGCAATGGTCGCGCAGTGGATCGTTCGCGTTTTTATAAAGAGTAAATTGTTTATCTGTTGCGTACGAGTCCTCCCGGTATCCTGTTAGGTGTTGATTTTAACTACGTGTTGTGTCTAGCTGATTAATCTAAAAATTTTGATTTCTCCCGTTAATTGCATGAATTGGTGCGTTCCTTACTCCTGAAAAACGCGCTAATACCCGACGTGCAAATAACGGAATCTCAGTCAAACGATACTTTTCTGTGCTGCCAAAGGGAGAGATTTTCGGAGAACTTAACGAATATTACTATTCTATCCTGCGTGAACGTTATGATACTGCGGATCACTCCCCTCTGCGAACATTAGGAGACTAAAGGCGAAATTGTTGACCCTTGAAGAGAATACAAATGGAAGGTTTGAAAATGCGATCCAAGCCACATTTACCGGTGACGGAAGAACAGACGTCCTTATATCATATGCTTCGGCATCAGAACCGTAGCAGACGCGCTCGTGTACATTCTCTCACGACAAATAATGGACGTATCGTAGTGGCGCAAGCTGTTATAGTGCGTGTCTTACACCAGTACTATGTAGACGTTTACGACACCGATGAGTCCAGTGGAATATTTTACGACCCACTTGTCAGCATCTTGGATACAATTGCACCTGAACATAATGAAACGCACTTAGCTGCCTTTCAGCCTGAGGAATCTTGCAAACGTATTGTGGGATCGCCCTCTGAAAAGTCCCAGGGTCTAGATGGACTTCACAAGGCATTTTACGTGCACTTGTGGCCGTTGTTGGATGCTGGCTTTACGCCCATTTTGAATGAAGTGTTACAGGGTAGAGTAGTGCCGACCGTGTTCAGTGTGGGAAAAATCGTTCTAATCACGACAAGTCCTGAACCGACTGCTTCTGGGTGTTTTCGTCCAAACACTTTGTTAAACTTTGATTATAAGGCTGTGGTGAGAGCTGTTAACAGTAAAATGTCGGCTGTGATGGAGGCGATTGTCGCAAAACATCAATGATGCGTACCTGGTCGTGCCATTCTCTTAATAGTCGAGTTTCGTGACGTGGTTTCGGTTGTTGTTATAAGATCCGTTACTTGTGCCTTGCTTTTGTAGACTTTGATACAGCATTTGATCGTGTATGACCTTTTGCTTCGGACTGTAGAGACTGTAGGTTTTGCTTTTGACATATTACGAGTGCTCTAAAAATTTTTTTTTTTTACGGATGTCATTTTCGGTGGTTGTTGACGCCCTCGGTAAGTATCTGTCGGGGAGTTCCTCTAGGAAGCCCGCTGTCAATGACTTCGTTTGTGTTGTCTCTGGAGCCCCTATTTCGGCTGCTAGCATCCCAGCTGGAAGGTTGGACCTTTTCCGGAGGGACTATAACTGATCGTGCACACGCGGATGACGTGATGGTTCTACTCCGCAATCCTGCGGGTATACCTCGACTTAGGACTGTGATCAGTGATTATTGTCGGAGTGCAGGTGCATTACTTTTTTCTTGTCATAGTCTTCTGACTGGTGTGATGCCGCCCGCCACGAAATCCTCTCCTGCGCAGACTTCTTAATCTGAGAGTAGCACTTGCAACATACGTCCTCTATTATCTGCTGGATATATTCGTCTCTGTCTTCGTCTACAGTTTTTGCCCTCTATGTATCCCTCTAGTACCCTGTCCCTTCTCCTAATCAGTGTTTTCCACATGTTTCTTTCCCCTCCGATTCTGCGCAGAAACTCCTCATTCCTTTACTTATCAGTCCACCTAATTTTCAACATTCGTCTTCAGCACCACATCTCAAATGCTTCGATTCTCTTCTGTTCCGGTTTTCCCACAGCCAATGTTTCACTACCATACAATGCTCTACTCCAGATGTACATTCTCAGAAACTTCTTCCTCAAATTAAGGCCAATATTTGATATTAGTAGAGTTCTCTTGGCCAGGAATGCCCTTTTTGCCATTGCTAGTCTGCTTTTGGTGTACTCCTTGCTCCATCCGTCACTGATTATTTTACTGCCTAGGTAGCAGATTCCCATTAACTTCTTCTACTTCTTGACCATCAATCCTGATGTTATGTTCCTCGCTTTTCTCATTTCTACAACTTCTCATTACCTTCGTCTTTCTCCGATTTACTCTCAATCCATACTCTGTACTCATTAGACTGTTCATTCCTTTCAGCAGATCACGTAATTCTTCTTCACTTTCACTCAGGATAGCGATGTAATCAGCGAGTCGTATCATTGGTATCCTTTCACCTTGAATTTTAAGTCCACATGTGAACCTTTCTCCTATTTCCATCATTGTTTCCTCGGTGTACAGATTGAACACTAGAGGCGAAAGACTACATCCTTCTCTTACACCCTTTTTAAAACGAGCACTTCGTTCTCGGTCGCCCACTCTTATTATTCCCTCTTGGCTGTTGTTGTACGTATTGTATATGACCCGTCTCTCCCTATAGCTTACCATTACTTGTCTCAGGATTTAGAACATCTTGCACCATTTTACATTGCTGAACGCTTTTTACAGGTCGACAAATCCTATGAGCGTACCTTGGTTTTTCTTTAGTCTTGCTTCCATTATTAACCGCACTCAATGCAAGGCCGGCCGCGGTGGTCTAGCGGTTCTGGCGCTGCAGTCCGGAACCGGGGGCTGCTACGGTCGCAGGTTCGAATCCTGCCTCGGGCATGGGTGTGTGTGGTGTCCTTAGGTTAGTTAGGTTTAAGTAGTTCTAAGTTCTAGGGGACTTATGACCTAAGATGTTGAGTCCCATAGTGCTCAGAGCCATTTGAGCCTCAATGCAGGCTTCTTACTTTGCGAGGTTTAGATGACGCGGTTGTTCAGTGGGCTACTGCAGTCTATCAGCTTACGTCTCTCGGTATCAACACTAATCGTTGTCCACTCAGAATCGCGGCGCTCAGCTGGATGTCTGTTACAGAACAAATTCAGGGAGAGATATTAGAATATGAAAGACGTTCTCTTACTCTGCTCCATTGAGTCTGAATACTGGACACTTATGTCTTTTGCAACGCTCATTACGTGGCCCAATTTATCCGCTTCCCTCGATGATATCGAAGTAACTACAACAATGGTCTGGTCGTTTCTTATGAAAAAGACATATATTTCGCTTACGGTATGAGGTGACCAGGAATCCTCGTTCCTTTTGTGGGTTGGACCTGACTGATGTATGGAGGTAGACGCAGATGCTATATGTGGCCCGTGCTATTTTGACGATGACTCAAGAAACTCACACATTCACGTCTCATTTATTTCTGTGTGTCCGTCCTGCTAGTCTTGAACCCCCTATTGATGTCGGTCGCATAAATTATAAGTTAAAACACATTCGTGACTTCTGGCTTGCGGTGAGCTATTTAGGGACTGACATTTTGTGGAGACCCGTTCCCACCATTAAAATTCCAGAAGACTCATTGCCCGAACCCCGTTGAAAGAGAATCGCCGCAAACAATCTGGACGACATTTTGTTTCAATATCAGTCTTCCGATTTTGCCGATATGCGTAGCGGCTTTTCCGTATTGGGTTTATGGTGTCGTTGTTCGTCTACAAATACTATGCGACATAACTTTATTTGCGGAGGTCATATGGCACATAGATCTTGGATTAGGAGGCAGTTGGCCTTCCTTAGTCGATCTTGAGACTGTATATACTACGGACATCATATTTCGCCCAGATTCTTCCTTCTTTCCACGGTCGAAAACACATACCGTGATGTGGTTGCTGGGACACTTCGTTCATTATGTCGTAGAAGGTGAGGGGGAAGATCACATGAACTTCGTCCGGCCCCGGTAGCTGAGTGGTCAGCGTGACGGAATGTCAATCCTAAGGGCCCGGGTTCGATTCCCGGCTGGGTCGGAGATTTTCTCCGCTCAGGGACTGGGTGTTGTGTTGTCCTAATCGTCATCATTTCATCTCCATCGACGCGCAGGTCGCCGAAGTGGCGTCAAATTCAAAGACCTGCACCAGGCGAACGGTCTACCCGACGGGGGGCCTTAGCCACACGACATTTCATTTCATTTACATGAACTTCAAGCAGTATCAACAAGATGTTGGTTAAATTTCATTTTTCTCATGCTAGGTGTTTTCTTTAATATGTATATCCCTATCTAATTTTATTTGCCTTGCTATTTTCTAGTTTCCTTGCTTGTTTTGTTTTGTGTTTTGACTCAGTATCACTCCAGTTGTATCGCAAAATGTGTATAGATGAAGTATATACATACACATGAGCGTATACAATCCTTGCAATGAATTCGGAATTTTTTGAGTCTGTTACTTAGAACGTATGATTTTTTTTGTCCTTCTGCTCTTAGATTGTATATGAAAAATAAAAATATAAATATAAAATAATGCACCATAAATAAAAATTATAAATTTAATAAAATATAAAAACTGTATAAATATTGTCACATATCATGAGAGCTTCGTGGTGATTTCTCGGCTTTGTTCTCGTTCTTTTGCTTTTATCTATGATAGGAAGCACCGAAGCTGAAATCTTTATAGGTACGGAAAGCTGGCTGAAGCCAGAGATAAATTCTGTCGAAATTTTTACAAAGGCACAGACGGTGTTCAGAAAGGATAGAGTGCATGGAACCGGAGGTAGCGCGTTTGTCGCTGTTAGTAGTAGTTCATCCTGTAGTGAAGTGGATAGTTCCTGTGAATTATTATGGGTGGAGGTTACAGTCAACAACCGAGCTAGGTTAATGATTGGTTCCTTTTACCAACCTCCCGACTCAGCAGCATTAGTGGCAGAACAGCTGAGAGAAAATCTGTAATACATTTCACCTAAATTTCCTCAGCTTGTTACAGTCTTACGTGGAGATTTAAATTTACCAGATATAGACTGGAACACTCAGATGTTTAGAAGGGGTGATAGGGACAGAGCATCGAGTGACATTATACTGAGTGCACTATCCGAAAATTACCTCGAGTAAGTAAACAGAGAGAGCCGGCCAGTGTGGTCGAGCGGTTCTAGGTGCTTCAGTCTGGAACCGCGCGACCGCTACGGTCGCAGGTTCGAATCCTGCCTCGGGCATGGATTTGTGTGATGCCCTTAGGTTAGTTAGGTTTAAGTAGTTCTAAGTTCTAGGGGGCTGATGACCTCAGATGTTAAGTCCCATAGTGCTCAGAGCCATTTAAAATTAAACAGAGAACTGACCCGTGGATATTACGTCTTGGACCTACTGATAACAAACAGACCCGAACTTTTCGGCTCTCAGTGACCATAAGGCCGTTGCAGCATCCCTGAATATGGAAGTAAATAGGAGTATAAAAAAAGGGAGGAAGGTTTATCTGTTTAGCAAGAGTAATGGAAGGCAGATTTCAGACTACCTAACAGATCAAAACGAAAATTTTCTGATCCAACACTGACAATGTTGAGTGTTTATGGAAAAAGTTCAAGGCAATCGTAAAATGCGTTTTAGACAGGTACGTGTCGAGTAAAACTGTGAGGGACGGGAAAAGCCCACCGTGGTTCCACAACAAAGTTAGGAAACTACTCCAAAAGTGAGCTTTACTGCAACTTTAAACGCAGCCAAAACCTCTCAGACAAACAGAAGCTAAACGATGTCAAAATTAGCGTAAGGAGGGCTATGCGTGAAGCGTTTAGTGAATTCGAAAGTAACATTCTAAGTACCGACTTGACAGAAAATCCTAGAAGGTTCTGGTCTGACGTTAAATCAGTAAGTGGTTCGAAACAGCATATCCAAACACTCCGGGATGATGATGGTATTGAAACATAGGATGACACGCGTAACGCTGAAATACTAAACTCCTTTCTACAAAGCTCTTTCACAGAGGAAGACCGGCCCCCAGGGGCTCAGCATTCATTTGCTGGGTACGGGCTTGGCGACCCCGGGGTTCCTGAGCTGGGAACTGGTAAGCGCCGCCAGTCCCCCGTTACAGTAAGCTCTGGGCATACTTCAGCGACCACCGTGTGGCGCGGCGGTGGAATGTTGTGTGTCTCAGGGAATGGGTATCTTGGCTTGACTGCCTGGATCACGCGGATGGAATAAACCACTATAAACAACCCCTCAATCTCAAGGTGTGCTGCGCGCTAATGAGATGCATGGCTGTTGAGGTGGAACAGTCGTTAGCGGGCAACCTCTGGGGAACCTGCCGCACCTCAGTTGTATAAGGCTTACCTAGGCACGCGGGGCTCTGTCTAGATGGACTCCTAGTTCCCTAGCTGCTCGTGCGACCGTGATGGAACCCTCGAACTTTTCTTCATCTCCTCCCAGCGGAAAGGGTGGGCCGCTGGTTGGTTCCAATCTCACAAGAGGGCTCGTGCAGCCAGTCCTCCTGATTCAGGTAGTAGTAACAGAACGCATGCTGCTTCGCAGAATGTGTTTTTCATAATTAGAAGAAAAGGTGGGAGTTTTGAAAAAGTTTCGCCATTTTATATACAGAAGGGCTTAGATGGTATTGCTGGCACATTAAAATCTGTAAAGCGCTTTCGAAATGGCACCTTGTTGGTTGAAACATCTAGCTTCCAGCAAGTCCAGAACCTTCAGAAGGCACAATTTCTTGGGGAGTTTGCGATTGAGACTGCATTTCACAACACCTTGAGCTATAGCAAGGGTGTTGTGACTTGCAGAGATCTCGTTGACATTCCCCAAGACGAACTGAAGGCTGAATGGTCCCGGGAAGGAATTGTCGACGTGCAACACGTTATGAAACGGGTGGATGGTGCTCTCATGAAATCTGACTCGTTTATCCTTACGTTCAGCAGCACCAAATTGCCCAAGCATGTGAAGGCAGGTTTCCTACGTCTCAGTGTACGGCCTTATTACCCCAACCTCATGCGGTGTTTTAAATGCCAGCACTTTGGACACACTACTCTCGGCTGTAAAGGGGAAGCCACTTGCGGGAAATGTGGTAAAGCCGCCCATGAGGGAGTTGGTTGCTCCTCTCCTCCCAAGTGTGTCAACTGCTCTGGGGATCTCCCTGTGTGGAGTAGGGAATGTAAAGTTTTCCTTGAGGAACGGAAGATCCAGGAACTTAAAACCACCAAACGCATCCTGTACGGTGAGGCAAAGAATATTTACAAGCCCCTGCAGCCGCCCACGTTCGCTGCTTCCTATTCTTCCGTTCTGAAACAGCCAGTCTTGAAAACCGATGCCGCTACACAAACGAAGGTTGCTACTGTCAGTGCTAGCACCTGCGTTTGTCAATATATGTGTGCTGCTGCAGTTCCTGTGAAGCTTGCTGCTCCTCCCCGGCCTTCTGACCAGGCTGTGGTAGCTGACGTCATGGAACATCCTGCCCCTTCCCAGGTCCAGTCTTGTGCACTGCCCAGCGCTGCTACACCCCCTACTGCTTCTGAGGTTTTGGCTCCAATGCCACCTCAGGCCAGAAAATGGAAGCCAAAGCCAAAGGTGAAGACTCGCCCGCTAAAGGACACTGAAGTTCTACAGTCTGCTGATGTTGATGTCATTCTCTCTGACGTCTCTCTCGACTTCTCTTCAGAGGCGATGGAGGTTGATGTCAGACTGGGGCAAACATCTCGCCCCAAAACTGAGCCTCCACCTGTTGTGGGCTCTCCTCCCCGACAGAAAGTGAGAATGAAGGTACTCCCACCCTGATACATGGCTCCCATTATACAGTGGAACATGAATGGATTCCGGGCACATGTGGAGAACCTCCTAGTACCGCTACGCCCCCTGTGCTTGTGTTTACAGGAAACTCATCTAAAACCACCTGATGCTCTTGTACTGAGGGGCTATACGTCATATCGCAAAGATGACCTGACTGGAGAAAGGGCCAAAGGCGGGGTCGCCGTGGTTGTCAATAATTACCACCACTCCTCTGCTCTGCCCCAGGATACTGACCTGCAAGCAGTTGCAGTTGAAATTCATTCCCGTCGGAGGCTTACCGTTTGCTCCCTTTATTTACCCCCTCTGGATGCAATGACCTTAGACGCTCTCACAGGTCTTATCGACCAACTCCCTCGCCCATTTCTCCTCCTGGGAGACTTCAATGCCCGTCATGTCCTGTGGGGCTCCACTTCTCTTTGCACTCGAGGTCTAATTTTGAAGAGCGTCCTAACATCTCAAGTGTTGTGCATCCTCAACGCAGGTACTCCAACTCTTTTCTCTACTGCTACTGGGTCATTCTCAGCCATTGACCTATCTTTCTGCTCTCCAACCCTCACCGACTCTGTTCACTGGGAGGTCATTGATGACCTTCATTCCAGCGATCACTTCCCCATCTGCATTCATCTCCTGGATGGTATATTGCTGGAGCAGAGGCCGCCATCGTGGATGATTGGCAGAGCTAACTGGCAACTGTTCACTCGGTTGGCTGTCTTTGAACGCCACAACAGCGTACAGGAATGGGTGAATCACATCACACTTGTGATCCATCATGCTGCTGACCTCTCCATCCCACAGTCTTCTGGTCTTCTTAAGCGGCGCCTTGTGCCTTGGTGGACAGTAGAGTGCCGTTCAGCCATCCGGGACAGGCGTGCGGCTCTTCGCCGATTTAAACGCCGCCCAACAGCGGTCAATCTTACCGCCTTTCGAATCGCGAGAGCCAGGGCACGCCGTGTCATTAAAGAGTGCAAGAAAAGGTCATGGCAGGAGTTCCTGGACTCCATCAACCGTTCCACTTGTTCCACAAAAGGATGGGAAGCCATCCGGAGGATTTCCGGTAAACATAGCCGTTTACCGATAGCTGCAGTCCTTAACCAGGGATGCCTCCAAACGATACCCAGAGCCATTGCTCAGACGCTGGCAGAGCATTTTGCACAAAGTACTGTCACTGCGACTCAGGATCCAGCGTTTCGTCGCTACCGTGCGATTGTCGAAAGAGCGACCTTGGACTTTCGGTCGAACAGTTCTGAGGCCTACAATTCCCCTTTCTCCATGTGGGAACTTGAGTCGGCACTTATTGAGACTTCTGACACTGCACCAGGTTACGACCGCATCCGGTACTCCAAGCTTCGACATCTGCCAGCGGCGTCAAAGGAAATCCTCCTCGAATGTTTTACTCTCATATGGCAGACAGGAGTGTTCCCCACCTCGTGGAGGGAGGCAATCCTCATCCCTCTCCTCAAACCAGGAAAGGACTGCACATGTCCCGGTAGTTATCGTAATATCGCCTTGACAAGCTGTGTAGGAAAGACCCTGGAACGGATGGTTAACCGGCGTCTGGTCTGGCTGTTAGAGACCAGACAGCTCCTTAGGCGCTTTCAGTGTGGATTCCGAAAATTTCGGTCCACGGTCGACAACCTGACCCTCTTAGAGGCGGCTGTTCAGCAGGCTTTTCTCCGTCAGCATCACTGTATCGGTATCTTCTTTGATATCAGTAAGGCATATGATACTACTTGGAGACACTGTATTCTTGCACAACTGCATCAATAGGGCTTTCGTGGTCGCTTCCCCATTTTCATTCGGTCTTTCCTGTCTCAGCGGTTTTTTCGGACCCCCGTTGGTAACACACTGTCTGATCGCTTTGAGCAAGAGAACGGTGTCCCCCAGGGCAGTGTTTTAAGCGTTACCCTCTTTGCCATAGCCATCAACAGTATAACGTCTACAGTGAGGAGTCCAGTACAGTGCTCCTTGTTTCTGGACGACTTTTGCTGTTTTCTGTTCGTCCTCCAGTGTTGCAACCGTGAGCCGTCAGTTGCAGCTAACAGTGCGGCGGTTAGAGGAGTAGGCCGCAAAGACGGGTTTTCGGTTTTCTGCCGATAAGTGTGTTGGTGTTCATTTTAATCGTTCTCGTCGTCTTTTTACTTTGCCTGCCTTGCATATGGGGGATACTGTCCTACATTTTAGACACACATTGCGTTTTCTGGGCCTAATTTTTGATTCCAGGTTGTCATGGCCGCCACATCTACGTGACTTGAAAGCCAGAAGTCCGAAGGCACTGAACATCCTCAAGTGCCTCAGCCACAGGTCTTGGGGAGCGGACAAGGCGCGTCTCCTTCAGTTTTATCGCGCTTTTGTGCGTTCACGGCTGGACTATGGGTGCACAGTATATGGGTCAGCAAGGCTGTCTTATTTGCAGATCCTTGACGCTGTTCACCATGCTGGGATTCGACTGGCCACGGGTGCTTATCGGACCAGTCCCGTACCCAGCCTCTGTGCTGAGGCTGGCGAACCGCCACTTACCATCTGGCGGCAGCTCCTGCTGGTGCGCCAGGCATGTAAGTTTCTTGCGGCTCCCAGCTCGCCTGCTCACCATCTTGTTGCCCATCCACCTCTGGACCGCCTTTTTTCCCGCCGTCCCCGGGCTACGTTGCCGTTTGGGATCCGTGTGCAACGTGTGATAGAGTTCCTCGGTATGGAGTCGGTACAACCCCAAATCCTGGGTTTTAACTCCCTGCCACCCTGGTTACTGAAGAGGCCCGGAGTGATTTTAGATTTATTTCAGTACAAGAGAGATTGCAGTCCTGCAACCGATTTTAATGCAGCTTTTTCTGCCATTTTATCTGAGCACAACGACTATGTAGCTGTTTTTACGGATGGATCGAAACAAGGGGATTCCGTTGGTTTCTCAGTTGTTTTTCCGGATCGTGTCCTCAAGGTCCGACTGCCTCAGACTTTTACTGTCTCTGATGCTGAATTGTCTGCGATCTTGCGGGCACTGGAGCAGATGAGGCTCTCTTCCTCTCCTAACCTTCTTGTCTGTTCCGATTCACTCAGTGCCCTTCACTCATTGCAACGTTTGTAACCGGCAGACAAAATAGTACAGACCATCCAGGATGCCCTCCTCCGACTACAGCGACTGGGGAAGGTTGTAGCTTTCAGCTGGGTTCCGGGGCATGTCGGCATTGCTGGGAATGAAAGGGCAGATCTCGCAGCCAAGGAGGCGTGTCTCGATCCACAAGTCTCTGTGTGCTATCCCCTTGCACGCACTCACCTCGCAGTTGAGCCCACGAGTCATGCGTCGGTGGGAGGATGAGTGGCTGGAAGTGACTGACAATAAGCTCCGTATAGTCAAGCCCAAAACGCGTGTGCGGTGTACTTCCTTTCAGCCCCATCGACGGGACGAGGTTCTCCTCACGCGGCTTCGAATAGGCCACAGCCCTATGACGCATGGCTTCCTGCTCCGGCGGGAGGACCCTACAATGTGTGGTGCTTGTTGCGTTCAGGTCACTGTGCTCCACGTTTTATTGGATTGTGTTTTATTTTCTGACCAGCGGGCCGCGGCTGACTTGCCAGCGGACCTGCCATCTCTTTTAGGCAACACTCGGACGAATGTGGTTAAAGTTATAAAGTTCTGTGCCATGTCAAATATTTTTACAAAGATTTTAGGGAGAGGATTTTAATTTGCTCACTGTGCGACACGCTCGCCCATATTTTATGTAAGTGGCCAGCCAATGACAATTTTGTGTGGCATTCTTGTTGCTATGTTTTCCCTTTCCTTCGGTTTTACTTTCTTATGTAGTATTTTCCTTCTTTTCCTGCTTTCTTTGAGTGTAATTTTCAGTTTTAGTAGGTCTCTCCACATTCGTTCCTTTAAATGTGTGTCAGGGCGCTGATGACCTCGATGCGCACACACACACACACACACACACACACACACACACACACACACACACACACACACACACACAGAGGAAGACCGCACTGCAGTTCCTTCTCTAAATCGGCTGACATCGTAATAAGTGTCCAAGGAATAGAAAGTCAACTGAAATCACTCAACAGAGGAATGTCCACTGGACCTGACGGGATACCAATTCGATTCTACACGGAGTACGCGAAAGAACTTGCCTCCCCTCTAACAACCGTGTACCGCAAGTCTCTAGAGGAACGGAAGGTTCCAAATTATTGGAAAAGAGCACAGGTAGTTCCAGTCTTCAAGAAGGGTCGTTGAGCAGATGCGCAAAACTATAGACCTATATCTCTAACGTCGATCTGTTGTAGAATTTTAGAACATGTATTTTGCTTGCGTATCAATTCGTTTCTGGAAACCCAGGACCTACTCTGTAGGATTCAACATGGATTCCGGAAACAACGATCATGTGAGACCCAACTCGCTTTATTTGTTCATGAGATCCAGAAAATATTAGATACAGGCTCCCAGGTAGATGCCATTTTCCTGGATTTCCGGAAGGCGTTCCATACAGTTCCTCACTGTCGCCTGATAAACAAAGTAAGAACCTACGGAATGTCGGACCAGCTGTGTGGCTGGATTGAAGAGTTTTTAGCAAACAGAACACAGCATGTTGTTCTCAATGGAGAGACGTCTACAGACGTTAAAGTAATCTCTGGCGTGCCACAGGGGAGTGTTATGGGACTACTGCTTTTCACAATATATATAAATGACCTAGTAGATAGTGTCACAAGTTCCATGCTGCTTTTCGCGGATGATGCTGTAGTATACAGAGAACTTGCAGCATTAGAAAATGGCAGCGAACTGCAGGAAGATCAGCACCGGATAGGCACTTGGTGCAGGGAGTGGCAACTGACCTTAACACAGACAAATGTAATGTATTGCGAATACGTAGAAAGAAGGATCCTTTTTTGTACGGTTATGTGATAGCGGAACAAACACTGGTAGCAGTTACTTCTGTAAAATATCTGGGAGGGTGCGTGCGGAACGATTTGAAGTGGAATGATCATATAAAATTAATTGTTGGTAAGGCGGGTACCAGGTTGAGATGCATTGGGAGAGTCCTTAGAAAATGGAGTCCATCAACAAAGGAGGTGGCTTACAAAACACTCGTTCGACCTATACTTCAGTATTGCTTATCAGTGTGGGATCCGAACCAGATCGGGTTGATAGAGGAGTTAGAGAAGATCCAAAGAAGAGCGGCGCGTTTCGTCACAGGGTTATTTGGTAAGCCTGATAGCGTTACGGAGATGTTTAGCAAACTCAAGAGGCAGACTCTGCAAGAGAGGCGCTCTGCATCGCGGTGTAGCTTGCTGTCCAGGTTTCGAGAGGGTGCGTTTCCGGATGAGGTACCGAATATATTGCTTCCCCCTACTTATAACTCCAGAGGAGATCACGAATGTAAAATTAGAGAGATTCGAGCGCACACGGAGGCTTTCTTCCCGCGAACCATACGCGACTGGAACTGGAAAGGGAGGTAATGACAGTGGCACGTAATATGCCCTCCGCCACACACCGTTGGTTGGCTTGCGGAGTATAAATGTAGATGTATTTCTTATTCTGTTCTCATTATTAATATTTTCCCCGTTTACAGCTAATATTACATGATGAGTTTACTACGGGATACAAAGGTTTTATGGTAGTACGAAGGCACGCTGATAATAAAAAAAAAGTGGTTAGCTTTCGAACTTCGTATGGCGTGCGTGTAAGAGGTGATGGCTCGGCTCCCGCTCAGACTTTTGTTTGATCTATATTTTTCCTCACTGGTCATGTTCTTTAATTTATATGATATTTAAGAGGTAATATAATTAATAAAACTACTGTATTTACATGAAGTTTCAGTGAATTTGTGTTATTTGACTACTTACTATTGTTAATTAAATGAAATTATTTGAAAAACCATATTTACAAGTAGCCCAAGCAAATGAAAAATCGCATAGAGGTCTTCCATAAGACAGTGCTTGTCGTGATTTGCGAAATCCCTTGTACATGCAATCTGTAAGTTATCCAGAACTACTTTGCATCTCGACGCCTGGAGCTGCAGACACAGAGGCAAGCCACATTTGGCAGTTAACTTGCGTACCAGTGAACGTTGCTAATGCAGCAAGAGCGAGTAGTGTAGGTACAAAGTTTTTGTACAACACAGAATTTACACTTGTACTATAAAAAATGGTTTGTGCGGGAGCCGAAGCGTCGCCTCATACACATTCGTCTCAGTTTCAACGCTATCTACTTGACAGCCATGAACTTTAACGTCCGGCACCTACTCACAGATACATCAGGTACATAAAAGACGCGTAAAATTTGTCTCGCAATTTCCTCGGAATTGCCACATTGGTGCCCCTTACTACTTGCACATCATTTTGTTTTAATGGCCTGCTAAAGGTGTACAAAGTTTGAAGTACATCCGTGATCCCAGCGTCGTAGACTCCAATTATGGGATTTCGTTTGAACAAATTAGACATTCATTTCATTAAATATCGATAGAAGACCATCGCTTTATGGTCCTTATGCTATTACAGCAATAAGATACCTCATATGAACGTGTATGTATTATATTAAATCAAGCCCTACATATGATGCTGACAACACGATCGGTGACATGTTTGTTGTTGTCAGATTGATGATTGATTTTTCTCAACTGCGTTTGGAGAAGAGACGTTAGAACCTCTTTTAATTGTACCTTTGCAAATGAGTGATTGGTTCAAACGGCTCTGAGCACTATGAGACTTAACTTCTGAGGTCATCAGTCCCCTAGAACTTAGAACTACTTAAACCTAACTAACCTAACGACATGCCACACATCCATGCCCAAGGCAGGATTCGAATCTGCGACCCTAGCGGTCACGCGGTTGCAGACTGTAGCGCCTAGAACCGCTTGGCCACTCCGGCCGGCCAAATGAATGGTTATCAAGCGGTTAAGACGGTGAAATGTTCTAACAATTAAACATTATCTGTTTTGTCTGAAATTGTAGCTAATGCTTCATAGCATAGTTACGAACAGGGTAACGTAGGGCGGAAAACTTTCAAACATTACTTTAATCGGCCGTTTGCATTAAGAATTGACGTACAGGCAGACATGATGAGCTCTGCTCTTTCTCTGCATTTCGCAGGCAATAATTCAATTACACACATCAAAAAAAGTTTTGCATCACTCCGGTTTCCTGAACTCCTGACGTTGACTGTGGATATTGTATCACAGACACAGTCCCTTTGACAGTTCATAGATTTCACTAAACTCGCTCAAAGATGTAAACAACCACGCATGAGCAGCGCCAATTAGACGGAGGGGGTCCGACAGGCGATCAGTTCACCAGGAAGCAGGTAAGCGGATCGTGTTGTCTGTAGTTGAACCGTGCATAGATGGTCAATACCGCAGATCGATCGTGTCCGCATTGTTACTTTGTGCCATGAAGGGCTCTCAACAAGGGAAGTGTCCAGGCGTCTTGGAGTGAACCAAAGCGATGTTGTTCGGACATGGAAGAGATACAGAGAGACAGGAACTGTCCATGATATGCCTCGCTCAGACCGCCCAAGGGTTACTACTGCCGTTGATGACCGCCACCTATGGATTATGGCTTGGCGGAACCCTGACAGCAACGCCACCGTGTTGAGTAATGCTTTTCGTGGAGCCACAGGATGTTGTGTTACGACTCAAACTGTGCGCATTAGGCTGCAAGATGCGCAACTTCATCCCCGGGTCCATGGCGAGGCCCATCTTTACAACCACGACACCATGCAGCCCAGTGCACATGGGCCCAATAACATGCCGAATGGACCGCTCAGGATTGGCATGTCTTCAACCAGACAATCGTCTGAGACGTGTTTGGAAGTAACCCGGTCAGGCTGGACGCCTTAGACACATTACCCAGCGAGTGCAGCAAGGTGGAGGTTCCCTGCTGTTTTTGGGTGGCATTATGTGGAGCCAACGTACGACGCTGGTGGTAATGGAAGGCGCCGTAATGGCTATACGATACGTGAATACCGTCCTCTGACCGATAGTGCAACCATTTCGACAGCATACTGGCAAGGCATTCGTCTTCATGGACGACAATTCGCGCCCCCATCATACACGTCTTGTGAATGACTTCCTTCGGGATAACGGCATTGCTTGAATAGAGAGTCCAGCATGTTATTCAGACATAAACCCTATCGACAAAGCTTGGGATAGATTAAAAAGGGCTGTTTATAGACGACGTAACCCACCAACCACTCTGAGGGATCTACGCTTAATCGCCGTTGAGGAGTGGGACAATCTGGACTAAAAGTGCCTTGATGAACTGGTGGATAGCATGCGTCAATGCATGAGGACATTCTACTGGGCATTAGAGGTACTGGTGTGTACAGCAATCTGGACCTCTGAAGGTCTCGCTGTATGCTGGTACAACATGCCATGTGTGGTTGTCATGAGCAATAAAAAGTGCGGAAATGATGTTGATGTTGGTGACTATTCCAATTTTCTGTACAAGTTGCGGAAATCTTTGAACCGAGATGATGTAAAACTTTTTTTATGTGTGTATTTGCAGACGTTAATATCTGAATTTTAACAGTACATGGTCTTTCGAAATTAAATATCAACGCATTGAACTTATTTATATTTAATGTTTCGTTACGAAAAACTTCTCTACTAGAAACTGAGGGAAGCGGCAAATGATGAACATGTAGATTTCAGCGGCACTCACACCAGTGTCAAAGATCACTACAGTCATCTCCGATCGTCAGCATTGCTTTTCATTAAGTAAAGACTCTTGCAGATAACGTATTGTGATCGTTTTAAAATGTATTAATTTAAAAACTCCAATATTCGACCAGTCAATGATTTATGTCAGATTTTTGAAGTTTCAGTGTTTTCTGATTATTAAATTTATCTGTTCGTTGGCACCTGGATGAGTATTTGTGCTTAATTGTCGCCCATTTTCATCTAATTTTTGTGCTTATAACTTATAAGGCATTGCAGTAAGAACTGAAAACGTGACTTCTTATATTTCCTTTTCGTATTTCTTCATCCAGTAATTTCCAGGTTTGCAGCCGGATACCATCAACATTCTTCCACGACATTTAGGCCCAGAGACGTACAGAAAACCCACATATACAGATCTACATCTTCAGGCGTTCAGCTGCCATCACCCCGCACAAACCTTCGGTGTTCTTAGTACTTTAATTCATTGGGCTCATGTATTACCGGATGCTGAAAGCCTTCACAAAGAATTAATGCATCTGGAGAATGTTTTTAAAGAGAATGGCTATACTTTGCATTAAATACGGAAGGCCATGCACAATTATAACAGCAAGAAGCAACGATCTAAGGAGACTGATGACGACTATAAATGAAATGCTTTCATTCCATATTCCGGGAACGTGTCTTCTAAAATAGACAGATTGCTTTTGAATAATAATAATAATGTCATCTTCCATCCACCAGCATAGAGCAGGGACTTAGTCGGATCTATGGAAGACGATTTACAATTGAAGAACGCGGGTGTGGCTCTCCATATATAGGTCAGACGACACGAACCGTCCAGGAACGCTGTGTAGGACACGAAAGACACACCCGTCTGCGGCAACCTTTAAAATCAGCAGTAGCAGAACAGTGCATTTCCATGAGACATTCAATGGAATACAATAATACCAAAATTTTAGCACCGGTTTCCACCTTTTGGGACTCTGTAATTAAAGAAACCGTAGAAATACATCTTGCTGATAATTTAATGAATCCTGATAATGGCTTTCAGCTACATAAAAATTGGAATCCAATTACTGAAGTCAAGCGGTCACAACGGAATCGACATGCTCAGTCGATACTCAGCGATTAGATTGTTCTTACTTCACCACTCAGTGCAGCACACACAACTTGGCTGCCTCGCGCATGTCACCTCCTAACGCATGCTCCATAAACCGCCAATACGATTCGCATGCGCAGAATTCGCTATAAATACCGTGACTACATTAGGTCTCTTCAATACTTTGTCTACTCACGTGAAGGTGGCCGGACGTCTCTGGACAGAAATATCGTGGCAGGATGTTCATGGGATCCTGCTGCTAACCCGAAAATTACTGGAAGAAGTGAAAAATATTTTAAGAGTTACCAGTACAGGCTAATTCGAACAAACCATTCCATACACCATGTGTTCAACTTCCATTAATTACAGATATACAGTTAGTTGCAGAGATAAGTCTTCATTCTGCGATTTGGTGCTCTAGTTGCTGTCGAGTTATTTATCGATAGTCATTTTCGTGACGAAAGTTGCGAAGTCGTGCTAGAGTTTACGGAATTATAAAAAAGATTTATTTTAGTCTTTTTTGAGTCTTCACTAATAGCCCCTTCTGAGTGATAAGTCGAAAGCATCAGCAGTGGTCGCTTCGTTTTCTCACGGACTAGAGTTGATATGAGAGTAACTGGTGGCCTCTGCATCTGAGGGTCTGTATATGCAAAAATGGATGAGCGTACACTGTGGTCAGTTGTAGTCTTCACCTCTTTAGGTATGTGTCGTTTGTTCGACTGCAGGATGCCAACAACTGTAGAGTGAAAATCATTCCACAGAGTTTCAGCAGCCGGCCTGTGTGGCTGAGCGGTTCTAGGCGCTTCAGTCTGGAACCGCGGGACCGATACGGTCGCAGATTCGAATCCTGCCTCGGGCATGGATGTATGTGATGTGCTTAGGTTAGTTAGGTTTAAGTAGTTCTAAGTTCTAGGGGACTGATGACCTCAGATGTTAAGTCCCATTGTGCTCAGAGCCATTTGAACTATATTGATGAGTTTCAGCAAGCTCCACTGAAGTGTAGTAACGATCCGTGGTAACACAGCAGTCTGATTTCTCATTGGGCTTTATTAGTCCCTTTATAATATCCATTGGCCCATTTAGAAGCTGCGCATTTCCAGACTTCCCTGAATAGACGTCCATGCTGATCACATATATAGTTTCAGAATCAGACAACACTCTAATTAGAATGCCGCATTTTCCAGATTTTTCTTTTAGAAATAAATAGAATGGGTAGCGACCACTGAACAAAAACATCTCATCCACTGTGGTGTGTAGACCTGGTATGAACTACAAAGGAAATAAAGAGTTCAAGCTTTCAAAAACGTCCCACATTGGAGTAAACATGTCGGTCTGGTGACAAATTTCTATTGTATTCGTTGTGATCAAAGCTCAGTATTTTAGTCAATTCGAAAAATCGGCTCCTACTCATTCAAACACAATACACTTTTCGGTCCTGAAGCATAAACAATAGCATTAGTCTGATGACGTTTCTAGCTAGGCACACACACTAAGCTTTCAAAAAGTCCCTCATTGGAGCAAACATGTCGGTTTGGTGACGAATCTCTGTTGTACACTTGTGATCAAACCTCAGTATTTTAGTCAGTTCGAAAAATCAGCTCCGACTCATTGAACCATATTACACTTTTCGGTCCTGAAGCATAGACCACAGCATTAGTCTGATGATGTTCCTAGCTAGGCACACTTGCTAGAGGCTGGAACGTGGTTTATTTCATTTTTTGACTTCAGCATATCTGCTCTCAAAACTGACTATTGCTTTCTCGCAAAGTAATTTTACGGTTTCTCAAAATTTCAGTTTGATGAAGACATCCATAGAGGTATCTAAACCTAGGTCATTGCACCAAACAGTTATTTGCAATCGGTTGTCTGTATAATCCTATGTTGCAACTGATATCTGATGATATGACACATAAATATTTAAATATTGAGTCAGTGGGCCAATGAAGCCCCTCCCCCTCCCCCCTCCCCCCCCTTCAGACCCCACTGGTAATTATAGAGTTAATACTAAGAAGTAAATAGTGCAAATATGTCAAGATGTTTTGATTTAAATGTTTTTGAGGCTGCTAGATAAGTCGAAAAGCTCGTTCCCTTTCTTTACATCCCTTGCTCTGTTCAACAAGGTCACATTTTTTGTGTTACGATAAGAGCATTTTTCATTCATGATACCTGTGTAGGGATTTTCTGATGTAAACGTTGTTCCTGATTTTAGAATATACGATACATGATTTGCTAACCGCACAGTACAAGACTGAAAAGTGTTTTCACTAAACTGTGGACACTTATGCAGTGACTAGCCGTCAGATTAAATCTGAACGTACAAATGAACAAATGCAGATGAAATAGATAACTATATTCAGCTCATAGAGCATAGTTTTGTAACAAATACATGCAGAAATTCTACACGTATCGGTATTCCGTAAACAAGATTATGAGGGGAATTATTTATGCCCTCTTCAACTCTTATCATCTGCAATGGAGTCAACAGCTTCGAAAAGGAGATGAAGGTAGACGATTTTGCTGTTGACTGATCGCAAATCGCCGAGTGTTCTCATTTAATTTGTTTGTTGGTGAAGCCACTTACACCCGTGACGGTATTTGGGACATTCGCAACTCACATCGGTAGTCCGACGAAAACCCGTATTTCTTTGTGTAGATACATTTTCAAGAACACTTTTTTTCGTAAATGTGTGGTATGATATGATGGACAATCGGATGGCTGGGCCTGTGGTGTTACGGCATCGTCTTAGGTAGTACTATCGCGTAGACTTTCTAGAAAATGAGCTTCGAACATTTTTCGAACGAGTTCCTTTGTCTACACAAGAGTGTGTATATTCTTCCTGCATGACGGTGCCGTTGCCCATTCTAGCCGACAGATGATACATAATCGAAACCTCTCCCCACCTCTTGGAATATGTATCAGCAGATACAGTCACGTTTCTTGACCACCAATGTCCCACGGCCTTACCCCTTTAGCGTTTCCCTGTGGGCACAGTTGAAAACTGAAATCTACAAAGAAAAATGAAACTTTAGAGAGGAACTGATCTTCCATATTACAGATAGCTCCATTCTCATAAAATAACGCGTACATCATAAGAGTTGCACGTGGAGTTACCAACAAAATTCAAAGCTACATACAGGTCGGTGGCGGGAATTATGAAAATGAACTTAGAACTTAGTCATTTGTGTTTGCTTGGCAGCTTATGTGACTATTTGGTTTGGATTAAAAATGGGACAGGTATAGAATATTTTATTAGACTTAGTATATACTACAACCTGCTAAAATTTTTGTTGTTCCTCCTGTAAATTCAGTAAACCTAGTTCACCTCAAAATAATACTGTTGAGATGTCAGTTGTCTTGACAGAGAGAGGTAGCACAGTTAATACAATTGACTCGTATTCGGGAGGACGAAGGTTAAAATCCCCGTCGGATCATCTGTATAAAGTTTTTGGGTGATTTCCTTAAATTCTTCCAGAAAGTATCTGAATGGTTCCTTGAAAAGGGCACGGCCGATATCCTTCCCTGTCCTTTCGTAATATCTCTACGGAGGGCAATGTCGGGGGGGACATAAAGCTGTAATCTTCTTTCATTCTTCCGTCGTCTCTGGATATTTTCAGCATTTATCATTCCGATGCCACAGAAATGCACACAGTCAACACGCAACCTTAGCCCGATTACTGATGCCACATTTCTCCTACAAATGCTCCTCCGGGCTGTACTACGATGTTATAGGTACTGTGCTCTGGAGTGAGGCGTACGTCTACCTCGACTCTTGCTATGGCCCTCTGTTTTTGGAATATCGAAAATGTTATACATGTAGTTTCCCTTTCCTTCTTTTTAAGGCTGCCTTTTTTAAGCCCCTTTGTTACTTCGTTGTTCCGAATATGTGATTGCCGTGTCAACCATACTAAATGAATTTTTTTCAATTCATACATTCCATTGCTATTTGGACCACGTCATTAATGTAAGTATTATTACCAGATTTTTTTTTAATAAACGTAGTCTCGGTTGCAAAATTGCTTTCATTGACATCAGATAAGCGTATCGTACTTGTGAGGCATCATCAGATTATGTAAATTCTAGCAGAAGAATCTTCATTTGCCAGTTGACACCAAAGGGCCTAAGTTAAGAATAAAAATCATCTGGATAAGGTATCCTCTCGTCAAAGGTCTTATCGGAATTGAAAATAATGAGGCCTAAGACCAGATCATAATGGTGTACATAGCGCAGAAACACGTATACAAATATGCTGTAAGATTAAGGATGTTTAAGTGAAGCAGGTCTGCTAAGCACTACACCAAAATGATTTTGCCTATGAATCGGCAGTACACGTGATAATAATCAATGGATGCACGAAAATCGACACTTTACAGAGTAAAGCAAGTTTCAAATACGTTTTTCGATCAATGTTTGGTGCGAAACATTTTGATACGTCCATTCATTTTGGAAGAGCGGATGAAGGGTCATAATTACTTGCAAATATTTTTTGGAAAATTTGTTATCTGAACACATTGAGGACGTTCCTTTGGTCACGCGGGCTGCAATGTATTTTCAACGTGACGGAGTCTCTCCACATTTTAGCAGATATGTGAGGGAACCCTAACTTCTGGATTCATTATGGAAGTAACTGGTTAGCAAGATCGCCAGACTTACGCCATTAGATTATTGTATATGGCGTTGGTTGAAGTATAAGGTACAAAAAGGTGAAGATGAATTAGGAAGATGAACTGCTTGGTCATTCCATGAACGACGCAGTCTTTATGGGCAACGTGCAGAGGCAATTTATACAAGCAGCATAATACGTTGTCCCAAGACTGTGGAAATGCGTTGCAATTGGTATTGGGATATTTTATCATCCATTGCGAAAAGTACAGCAGCTGTAATACGACATGTATGATAATCTTTAGAGGTGAATGTATTCAAAATACGTTTTCTCACTAAACTGATACTTTGCAAAAATCATGTTGTAATGTTTACTAACTGTTGTGCATGTATACCTACATAAACCGAACAATGTATTCAACAACACAAAAAGTAAATTGCAATGTACGTTAAACATGCTCTGTCTCGGAAATCATGCTTCAAAAGATAGTTCACATCGTATCCCTCAGTATTGACCATTTCTCCTTGGACCCTCTGTGTAGCACATTAAAACTGAAATGTTCGTTTTCAAATCGCCTTCTGGAAAGTTAACACTACGCAGTGTCAATAATTGTAACCACCACTGTGGGCATGTTCATCAATAATTTACAGAGGGTGCTGTTCAAAATGGTTCAAATGGATCTGAGCACTATGGGACTTAACAGCGAAGGTCATCAGTCCCCTACAACTTAGAACTACTTAAACCTAACTAACCTAAGGACATCACGCATACATGCCCGAGGCAGGATTCGAACCTGCGACCGTAGTGGTCGCGTGGTTCCAGACTGACGCGCCTAGAACCGCTCGGCCACACCGGCCGGCGAGGGTGCTGTTAATAATGTTCAAAGTACCTTCGAGGAGGGAAACATTACGTACTGGTCAACATTGTAACAACCAGACATAACTAACAGATAAACCCTTTCCCTAAGCCATTCGAATTTTCTGCCATGTATACTGCACGTATGTTCGCTGATTGATGCGAAAAAATCAAACAGGACACAGCCTATATGAGCAGCTACCCGCCTCGCACAATGGAAACACTCAGAACCGGCCGCTGCGGTTGCGGTTCGGGCAGCTGCGAGTTGAGGGCCCGTGATGGCATCTAATGAATGGCGCCGTTCACGTCGTTTAATGGGGAATTAGCGCTGACGCATGGCGCCGTAAACGGTTAGCGTGCCGCAAAGTTCCCGCATCGGCGGACCGCGACCGAACGGCGCGTCCCAAATCTGGCGGAATGAGCTTCGCGCACATTTGAAGGGTAGCATCGGTAGCGGCGGTACGGCCAACACCGGTGCAGTAGCGTCTCCTCAAAGCTGCGCACATCATCTTAGCGTTCGTCATTCAAAACTGTTACCAGAGAAACGTGCCAGGGTTGACAGCTGAGCGGCAGCTGGTTACTTACGAGACATACGCGATTTTGCGAATTCTTGGAGCCAAAGTGGGAACCTAGGTTATACAGTTGTCTCTTCCTTCAGCATCCAAAACTTATTTTGTTTATCGACATTTTATTCATGCTGGATCATGTTGAACTCTGTGGCTGTTAAGGATTGTTGGTGAAGACCGAAACCAGCACGGATACAATGGTAAAACTTCATTTTGCGCAACTACCGGTTCCGTGGTATAACGCCCATCTTGAGTCGATTAACTTCTCCTGTTACAATAATGTATTCGTCAGCGGTATGCCGGCCGGTGTGGCCGAGCGGGTCTAGGCGCTACAGTCTGGAACCGCGCGACCGCTACGGTCGCAGGTTCGAATCCTGCCTCGGGCATGGACGTGTGTGATGTCCTTAGGTTAGTTAGGTTTAAGTAGTTTTAAGTTCTAAGGGACTGATGACCTAAGAAGTTAAGTCCCATAGTGCTCAGAGGCATTTTTTTTTCAGCGGTGTGCCGTCAGAGCTTGAAGTGTCTATCAATGTACAGCTTTTTTTTCTTTCGCCCTTATCCTTTTTAAGACGATGTGTAGGCTAAGGGCCTAAGGAAAGCGATAGGTCGTCCACAGAATGAGTCTGTAGGAGCTGATGGTATTCTACTGTGGAATACAGTACAGCAACTGAAAAAGCTAGACTTCTGAAAATATACATGATAAACCGAAAACGATAATGGAATGATGTAGTCCAGTATGAAACAAGAAAAGAAAAGCCAAAGACTTATGGGCAATTAAAGAAGAAGGTTAAGGGCGCTTAAGTGAAACAGGAAAGAAGAAGACGACAACACATCGATTTAGAAGGCAAAGGGGCAACGCTAATATTCCTTAGCACAAAACATGCAGGAAGTACTGTCTGTTTTAGGGAGCAGCACTGACCATAACCGTTAGTCGTCAGTGAAGTCACGCAGAGTACACGTCACTCGATTCTCTGATTCCCAGAGGAATGTTTTCAACCTGGAAGCGAATTGTAAAAGTGTTTTGAAAATTTTACGGCGAGTATTGGAGTCATTTTCTGAACGGTTTTTCGAAGTGGAGACCTGGAGTAACCACAGTATATGATGTGAGTACTGCCGGTGAACTCTTATTTTCACGGCTGACTACTGTATATAGATCATGTTATATAATAATGCAATCATTATATGTTTCCTAGACAAAATTGAAAATGTTCAGTATAAAATACTCACAAATCAAGACCTCGGGAAACTGTTCGTCACGCTACTCCCGCTTCCACTATCGCGACATTGGTGGCGTATACGTAGTAGGAGTAGATTAGTGTTTAACGTCCCATCGACAACGAGGTCATTAGAGACGGAGTGCAAGCTCGGGTGAGGGAAGGATGGGGAAGGAAATCGGCCGTGCCCTTTCAAAGGAACCATCCCGGCATTTGCCTGAAGCGATTAAGGGAAATCACGGAAAACCTAAATCAGGATGGCCGGAGACGGGATTGAACCGTCGTCCTCCCGAATGCGAGTCCAGTGTGGCGTAAACGTGAACCTCCCCCAAGTGCGACATAAGACAAAGTGGCCTGTGGCTGTTTCATTACCGTCGCCAATAAGACGTTATCTAGCGTGAAGCCGGCCGAAGTGGCCGAGCGGTTGTAGGCGCTACAGTCTGGAACCGCGCGACCGCTGCGGGCGCAGGTTCGAATCCTGCATCGGGCATGGATGTGTGTGATGTCCTTAGGTTAGTTAGGTTTAGGTAGTTCTAAGTTCTAGGAGACTGATGACCACAGCAGTTAAGTCCCGTAGTGCTCAGAGCCATTTGAACCATTTTCTAGCGTGAAAATAATAGAATCCTATCAGATCATTTTGTACTAAAATCGTGAAACATTTGTTCCAAGAGTCACCAGTGAGAAGATGGAGGCCGCAACGTTAAATTTCCTAGAGCATTCACTATTAGGTTGATTAGATTAGATGATTACCAAAATTAGCAGCTGAAATGTTCGATACATTTCCAGTGTATGAGTGACGTACATTTCCAAAAAATTCGCGGAATGCGGTTAGACCTGATTTCGAAATTCTGTGGTTTCAAATGTGCTTCCAACCACTTTTTTAGTAACTGTTTCTGTTTTATACCGGCGATTCCTCAAAGCTTAAATACCTACCCTCTTGCTTCCCATAAGCGACACATCACTGCCCATATCCGCTCGCCATTTCATCAGCCACACATAATACCAGCGATTATATTTCTAAAAAATAGATCTCCTGTTCTTACCACTACAGAAGTGATGTACGTAATTTCACAATATGACAACGAACATCATCGAGCTAGGTGGCTCGGTCGTTAGAAACCTCCCCTCTTGGGGTCCGTTCATCTGTGTTCGGATTTTCCGTGGTTTCCCTTTATCATTAAATGAGTACACGTGAATGGTTCCATATAAAAAGACACTAGCTTTCCAACCCTGCCACACCCGAGACTATACTCTGTCCCTAATGACGTCATCGTCAAGGAGACGTCAAACAGTAACATTCTTCCAACCTTTCACTTTTCCAGACGTCATATAATCATGAGTTAAAGGTAGACAGGATGAGATGTTATCCGGGGTAATGTTATTCGATACATGCAAATGTCAACGATTGTCAGTCACAAGCGAGCTAGCAGTCTGTTAACAGTTCCCATGTTTCCTGCAGCAAATAATCTGTGCAGGACTGTAGCAGGCTTGTTTATTTGTGTTTACACCTATCACTTAACACAACTCACGACTCATCAGGGCCAAAGGACCACAAAGTGATAAACTGTCGCCGTATTTTCCACTGCAAAATGGCGTCATTCGGTCTCGGAAACTGACATACGACCGGGAGAGCGGTGTGCTGACCACATGCCCCTCTATATCCGCATCCAGTGACGCCTGTGGGGTGAGGATGACACGGCGGCAGATCGGTACCGTTGGGCCTTCATGGTCTGTTCGGGAGGAGTTTAGATTAGTTTAAATGGCGTCATTTGGATGCGGCATAGTGAGCCATGTGGTCAGCACACCATTCTTCCAGCTATTGTTAGCATTCCAGTATTTACCGTAGCTACTTCGAATTCAACTGATCTAGATTCGAAAATCGTTACTACAGCTTGTAGAAATTAGAACCATATACACTCTGTGAGGAAATATCTAAGAGCAGAGCCACTGGGCAACATGAGCTAACTGCTGATTTTATTCGTACGAGCAACGAGAAAAGAAAAGACTATATATATATATATATATATATATATATATATATATATATATATATATATATATCCATGTGGTAATCGCCATATATATATGAAAGGAAACTCTAAAGAAAACTGAAATCGAAAAGAAGAAATATCAGCACTCTCACAAGAGACGTATTAGCTGAAGGGAAATAGTTTACTATATTTAGACACTCAGAGGTCAGTGTAACAGAGGCAGAGCACCATGTGTTAATCGCCGGATGTGTCATAGAACTGCTCTATGCTCTGTGTAAGGCACTGGTATGATCACAGTCAGTCGTGCGTCCCTCGTTGTTGCCGGAACAAGGCACCTTTGCCGGAAGGGAAAAGCATGACTATTTTGCCGCAAGTGGAGAGATTTTGGCCAGCTCTGGCTAATGGGAACAATAGGTGGTAGATTTCGATTCTGTTCTACCAAACGTTGCCGAACAAACACACCAGTTCTTCGTTTTTCGTCGTCCGGGACAGCCCATTGTAGTAAGCAGTTTTGCCGACATTTGTGTAGTGTGAATATGAACGCATTCGGCCAGGAAGCATCGGTATTATGGTAATACAGGAGCCATCCAGGAATTTAAACAGAGATAACATTACGGAAAGTCGTAGATTTTCTGATTTTCTGTGTGCAGTTATGTTAAAGTTGATGCAGTTAGTCTGTTATCTTCTGCTGCCGCGACTGAGCGCGGGCCATTTGATTCGAGACGCAAAGTGGAGTGCCGGAAAGAAAAATGTATGCCCTTTTGCGGCAAGTTCACAGTTCACTCAAGAATTATTACTGAAACAGTGCAAAAGGAGTACACGAAATGATTGCATTTATAGATCAATAGCACAATCGGTTCTGTGGTACCAGGCACCGACTCATTCTGAAACACCCGCGTGGCGTAGCATCCACAGACGGCAATGCAGCGTTGGCTCTGGTTTCCAGTTGATCGTGCAGATGGTGAACACTGTCCGGTGATACGTCAAGTCACACCCGCTCGACCTGTTCACTTGGTTCTGTAGCATTTGGTGGTTGACGATTAGCACGAATCACTTCTCCTCCCATCACATGCCGCACGTCCTCGATTGGAGACAAGTCTGGAGAACGTCCTGGGCAGGGAATTAGCTTGACGTCTTAGAGAGCACAATGAGTTTTACAGGCAGTGTATGGGCGAGCATTATCCTGTTGGAACAACACACCATCTTCCCGTTGCAAGAACGGCAAGAGTGTGGGTCTAACAACATTCTGCACGTACCAAGCGCTGGTTAGCGTCCTCTCCAGAAACACCAAAGGTGAACGAGAGTTTTAACTTATCGCACCCCATGTCATAATGGCTGGGGTGGGGCCAGTATGTCTTGCAAGAATTCACTCCATGGGACAGCACTCACCAGCAATATGTCTACGAGCAAACCATCATCACTTGCATGCAGGCAGATTCTTCTTCTATCGCTAAAAACTAAGCCACACACGGCATACCACTTCATCTTACTTCATCTTTCAGTCGATCCTCATACGGCATCAGTCGAGCCGTGCACTTCGATGCTGTGGCGTAGGAGGAAGACGGGGTAGAGGTGTGTGTGCCCGTACTGTCACTGCTAATAACGGATTCGCAACTTCTCTTGTTGACACTTTCAAGCTCACATGCCCTCTTATCTGTGTTGTGGTAGCTGTGCGATCCCCTATATTTTTCCTTAACGTACGAACATCCTTGCGTGAGTTTGTGCTGTGTGGACGTCCGGAATCGCATCTGCAGGCTTGAGAATGTTCACGTAACCACAGATGAAACACCTCTACCTTGTGTGGAAATTCTCCGAAAAGACCATACCCCCCATTCCGATGGCCACATTCTGACACCTTCCGAACTCGCTCAGGTGGCTGCAGGTAGCAAGTGTGCTTCTCCGTAGCATAGTTGCGTACTCACTCCACAGAATTGCATCACAATGAGTCTTCCGGTGTGAGCATTCCCTATCAAACGGTTGACACAGATGGCGCCCTGGTTGCTATACCACTGCAGTATCTGTAGGCGGACGACGTTGTAACCAGTATCAGTATATCTAGTATAGCACATGTGATGTACGCCGTCATCGAATCAAAATCGACGTCGTCTTTCCACGTGCTAATTTTTCTTCGGAGGTCTACTTATAAGTAAGTAGACAGATTAGGTAACAGACGAATAAGTAATTTATCCCATCCATATCGGACCTGCAAGGTGTGATTAATAACTCTTGGAGGTTGTGCTGTGTGTGGTTGTTTCGGGCATGTGTTCAGTATTCTGTGGTGTTACTTACTACTAACTTTATTCTTTTCCGCTCGATTTGTGTGAGCCTTGCGTATCCTATAGCAGTAAAACTGTTTGATCGCATTATCATAGTGTCAAATTGATATTCTGCGAGTAAATTTTAGAGTATAAAATGTTTTCATCACTTTTAGTGAACACTCGCTATTACTCGGTACAGGACATCGGCTTAGAAGTGGAAGAGTTGAAGCTTTAGGGAATAAAAAGCTTTTGGTTGCTGCTTCACGTCAGATACAATTACATATATAATGTACCTAATAGGAAGTTAATAATAAGAGACAACTATAATACTCAAGTAACAAAACACATGAAGCTACAGGGAATTTTCTCTTTTTTACTTCCTTTGTTATTAACTACGAAGAAGAGGGATTTTACTCGGTCAGCAGTCGGCAGCTTTCAAGACTATTGGAGAATAATGTGTTCGTCGTGACAGAAGCATCTGAAGGAGAGCTAACTGTCCAAAGTGCACACTAGCAGTGTCATTATGTATTCAGAGACGGAGAGGCCAGTGGATGGCTTTGATCTCAACTCTAAGCTTCCACTACCTGTCTTGTTCTTTCTGGTCACGCAACGCATTTATCTCCGGAGTTTTAATTTCGCCACTAACTTCCCTTTGCTAAAAATGACGATATTATAAAGGAAAATTTCACAATGTATTAAGCTAGAGAAGAGTTTAATATCAAGTATAAGGAGGAGATACGGGTCTGTTATTAAATTTAATCCGACTCTCCTTTATCATCCCATCTTGCTCATTCTCATTCCCGAAATGTATGCGAGGGTATGCGGTTTTCTGCTTCAACTTTTTAATTTCACAGCACATTATTTCACGTGGCGATGTACATTATCCCCGCAAAGAAGTGACCGATGCATTTCTGTCTGTGGCACAAAAATGAACAAACCGAGGTACAGCATTCGCAAGTGCTGCATGATGTACGTGTAAAAAAGTGTCCATATAACCCCGTGTCGGATGGGTTACAGGTTGTCTCTTAAGTTCCACAGACTGTAAGCAGCGACAGATTTGGTCCATGCCATTCTTATTGGAATATAATAGGTAGAAACGCATTCATGAGTAGGTGACGGGGATTATAAATGTGAACAGGTAAACGACAATGTGTTACACGTTTTGGAGAAAATTTTCCCACGACTGAATCACCCGTACACATGATTACTCTCATATCCTCACTGGCGTTGACATCAACCACCGGACCAAATTGTCTTAGACACAAATTTCTGGTTAACTTGGTGTGCACGTTGATGAATATCTTCTTCTTTTTTGGATTAAATATTCACCTCTGCAACATTTTGGACAAATCTGCCATAGGAGGATTTAGGGACACAGGTTTCCTGTTACCTTACGGGCCTTCACCGAGGGAGGTGGTGCGGTGGTTAGCACACTGGACTCTCATTCGGGAGGACGGCGGTTCAAACCCTCGTCAGGCCATCCTGATTCACATTTTCCGTCATTTTCCCAAATCACTTCAGGCAAATGCCTGTATGGTTTCCTTGAAAGGGAACGGCTGACTTCCATCCTAATGCTTCCCTAGTCCGGTGGGACCGATGACTTCGCTCTTTGGTCCCTTCCCCCAAGTCAACCAACGAATAAACTGGTCATCTTTGTTTCTAAATGTACGTCAGCATTTCAAATTGTCCACGTATTTCATTTTTTCGTTCCAGTTCCTAATCTAAAGTTATTTTTGACGGTCTTTCATTCAGAAGATAATCTTAGGCCAGTTTATTTTGGAATTTTTGCCCGTATTCTTTCATTTACAGTAAATATCTTCAAGTCGTCACTGATATTTTCGTATCTCAGTTCGTGTCTTGCAGTGTATACAGCAGTTCTTGTATGATATTTCATTCCCACTGTTTCCGTGGCTCTCTTATCTCTTCTGTTCTGAGCACAGTCACCACCACCATGAAGCTATCATCACTTTATAAAATTTTCCATCTATTCTTAGTTTATTGGTAAGCGTATTGATTATGCTGGGAAAGATCACTGACATTTACTACTCTGCCCGTAAGCGTTAGTTAGTATTTACGGAAACACTGTTCGTTTCCAGTTGAATGCAACTACTTCAGATTTTTTATAAGCTATCTCTAAGATCAGGAGGAGGAGATTAGTGTTTAATGTCCCGTCGACAACGAGGTCATCGGAGCCCAACCTCGGATTAGGGAAATAGGCCGTGCACTGTCAAAGGAACCATCCCGGCATTTGCCTGAAACGATGTAGGGAAATCACGGAAAAACTAAATCAGGATGGCCGGAGACGGGTTTGAACCGTCGTCCTCCAGAATGCGAGTCCAGTGTGCTAACCACTGCGCAAAGCGCTCGGTATCTCTAAGATTACAGCGATATTTAAGAAGGCGGTAACTATTCGACATACAACGAACCGATGCGATAAGACCTCATGTTGTCAGACATCATATACTGGTGGACAAGGATCGCCGAGTAGAGGGGTTGTAATGTTCTTGAAGGGTTTTTTACTCAGACGACATTTAATGTGTCCGTGCTGAAAGTCAATGAGATCCTCTGGCGCATCAATTCTGCTTTTACTTTCTCTTTACTGACACCACAATACTCCCCAATTTTACAAGTGAAATGACACAATTTCAGAGACGTTACTGGTCTCATACGGATATGATTGTGTGTGTGTAGGCTGAAGTGGCGAGTGAAAATTCTGTTCGAATGTAAGGAGGAATTGAAAGTAGACAGGGGCGGCACTGAGAATTTGAAATTTGAATAGAGAAGGGAGACGTGCCAGGTTAATCCAAACATCTGTGTAAACCGCTGTGACAAGGTGTCTTAGTGGCTAATGCAAGAGACACGGGTCGATTTAAGCCCTAGGTACAAATTTTCACTCGCCACTTCAGTCTATATACATGAAACTCCCCGCTTTCTTTTGCAGTAAGAACTATACAAAGGTAACTGCTTACAGCTGTCAGTTATTTGAAGCAAAACGTCTTGAGCCTATATCTGTATACGAACAACTTTATTTCCCACCTGGTTCCAGTTACTATAAACATGATCACTGTAAGACTGGAGGTGAAACACAACGAAACATATATGTAGTACGTACAGTCAAATAAAAAATAGAAATACTATATGCATGAAGAGAGAATCACCTACAGCACCCACAAAGCTGTACACTGAAAAATCAAAACGATGTTAACATGAAATACGCCGTGGTCACATGTTACATATACATAAACGTCATGCTGAAGTGCAAAAAACAATGACACTGACTTCCGTGCGATTCATGCAGGTAGTGTAATGAAACCAAGACATCAAACAGTACACGAATATATTGTCAATACAACATTAAAGATGATATAATGAATTAACATCAACAGTAAAATAACGTCTATCATCGCAGACCAACGTTTCTATTATCAGGTCGAAGGTTGGAAGAACCTGCAAATAACAACAACTTTGTATATGGCGGGTTCGCTTCTCGTGTCATATAGTGCTCAACTCCGCATTACAGAGGTGTCCCCGAGTACTTTTCATCAGACAGTGTACCTATTCAAAAAAGCAGATAAAAATTCACTTGACGCCTTCCTGAGAGACAATCTCCATTCCTTCCAAAATAATAATATAAGTGTAGACCAGATGTAGCTTGAATTCAAAGAAATAGTGTCGGCAACAACTGAGAGATTTATGCCAAATAAATTAACAAACAACGGAGCTGATCCTTCGCAAGATTGGCGATCTTTTCCAAAAGCTCATAATTTAGCACGGACTTCAATGCAAGAGTCTTATAACAGTTTCCACAACGAAATTTTGAAACTTTGTCTCGAAACGTGGCAGAAAGTCCAAAGAAATTCTGGTTGTATGTGAAGTATGTTAGCAGCAAGAAACAATCAATGCATTCCCTGCGCCATAGCAATGGAGATACGATCGAAGACAATGCTGCCAAAGCAGATTTACTGAACACAGCCTTCCGAAATGCCTTCACAAAATAAGACGAACTGAATATTCCAGAATTCGAATCAAGAACTGTTGCCAACATGAGTAATGTAGAACCAAATGTCCACAGCGTATTGCAACAATTTAAATCATTTAATAAAAGCATGTCTTTTGGCCCAGACTGTATACCAATTAGATTCCTTTCAGAGTAGGCTGATGCATCAGTTCCATACTTAACAAACATATACAACCGTTCGCTCGACGAAAGACAGTAAAGTTGCACAGTTCACACCAATATTCAAGAAAGATAGTAGGAGTAATCCACTTAATTACAGGCCCATATCATTAACGTCGATATGCAGGAGGATTTTGGAACATATATTGTGTTCGAATATGTTACCTCGAAGAAAACGGTCTACTGACACACCGTCAACAAGGGTTAAGAAAACTTCGTTCTTGCGAAACACAAGTGGCTCTTTATTCGCATGAAGTGTTGAGTGTTATTGATAAGGGATTTCGGATCGATTCTGCATTTCTGGAAAACAGAAGTGATTTCTGGCGATCCCCAAGGTAGTGTTATAGGCCCTTTGCTGTTCCTTAACTATATAAATGATATGGGAGACAATCTGAGCAGCCATCTTCGATTGTTTTCAGATGACACTGTCGTTTATCGACTAATAAAGCCATCAGAAGACCAAAAAAAATTGCAAAACGTTTAAGAAAAGACATCTGAAAGGTGCGAAAATTGGGAGTTGACCCCAAATAACGAAAAGTGTGAGGTCATCCACACGAGTGGTGAAAGGAATTCGTTACACTTCGGTTACATCCCCCTGCGGGTTCGGGGGTTAGAATAGGCCCGCGGTATTCCTGCCTGTCGTAAGAGGCGACTAAAAGGAGTCTCACATGTTTCGGCCTTATGTGATGGTCCCCTCTCGGGTTTGACCTCCATCTTTCTAAATTATTCCGAAGAGCGAGCCAATTGGGGAAGGGCGCCTTACATGGTGCACTGTATCCGTCGTGCAATTAGACCTTTAGCCGTCTTTCTCGTCGTTGCAATGGTGTCCCGCTCGTTTTCGATCTTTTGGGCGATTACCACACTGCACTCTGCAGCGTTTCTTTTAACTGCGACGACGACCTTGGCCATTTTTTGCACCTAAGATCCAGCACGGTAGCCAGTCCGTTGTGGTGGGGCCGCCATGTACCCTCTTGGTTGTAGCCCCCTGACAACACAGGGATCGCTCTACTGATGCCTGCGCCGTTAACTCCCCACGTATGCCAAGGAGTAGATGCCCATCGCCCCGGGGCATCGGGACTCCCGGCAATGGCCATCCTGCCAGGTGGCCTTTGCTGTGGCTGGGTGGCGCCCGTGGGGAGGGCCCTTGGTCGGAGTAGGTGGCATCAGGGCGGATGACCCGCAATGAAGCGTGGTACATCATCTCTCGCTGGTGGGCCACCACCAGCAGTCTCTAAGCGATCGAGGTCTAACCTCAACGGCAGGAAATACGATCCACGATCATTTCCCTCCCTGGCCACTCCGTGGGAGGAACGTATGGCAAAAGAAGGCAGTGGAGACTATTCACCCCGGTTCCTTGTGTGTACGCGAGTTGATGGGGAATCGTTTATGTCAACCAAGCCCCAGTTTTTTGTGGAGCATTTAGAGGACAAGTTCGGGGAGGTGGAGGGCTTGTCCAAGATGCGCTCTGGTTCTGTGCTCATCAAAACGGCATCCTCTGCCCAGTCACGGAGGTTGCTCAATTGTGACAAGTTGGGGGATGTTTCAGTTAACATCACGCCGCATAAGAGTCTGAACATGGTCCAGGGTATAATATTCCACAGGGATCTTCTTCTGCAGTCCGACGATGAATTACGCGCCAACCTCGAACGACGAGGTGTTCACTTCGTCCGGCGCGTCCATCGGGGTCCGAGGGATAATCAGGTAGCCACCGGTGCCTTCATCTTGGCCTTTGAGGGTGATGTCTTACCCGAAAAGGTTAAGGTGATGGTTTACCGTTGTGATGTGAAGCCATATATCCCTCCTCCGATGCGGTGTTTTAAATGCTGGAAGTTCGGGCACATGTCATCTCGCTGTACTTCCAGCATCACGTGTCGGGATTGTGGACGTCCTTCGCATCCTGATACTCCATGTGCCCCGCCTCCTATCTGTGTTAACTGCGGAGAACACCATTCCCCCTGCTCGCCGGACTGTAGGATCTTTCAGAAGGAAAGGAAGATAATGGAATATAAGACCCTGGACCGCCTGTCCTACACCGAGGCAAGGCGGAAATTTGAGCGGCTACATCCTGTGCCAATGCCAACTAGTTATGCCGCTGCTGCAACACCAGTTCGATCTCAGCTCGGTCAGCATTCACCGGCCCCCTTGGTTGTGGGGGGCACTTCACTCCCTGTTGCTCCTGCTCCATCTACTTCAGGAGCAACACCACCCCAACCACCGGGGACATCTGTTCCCCCTTCACAGCCGGAGAAGCGTGAGCCTTCTTCGGCTCCTCTCGCTCGGAAGGGGTCCCTTGGGGCCCTCCCATCCCAGGCTTTGCCCAGTGCCAAAGTGGACACCCGCAAGGTTGTCAAACAATCACCGGTCGCTGGTCGTAGGGCGTCACGGTCGTCTTCAGTCCCAGAGACTGACCCAGTGAGGCCCTCCCAGCCAGAACCACCTAAGGCTCAGCGCGCAAAGCAGTCAAAGAAAAAGGCTCCCAAGCATCCTGAAATTGCGGTGGCACCTGTCCCACCGCAACCTTCTCCCTCTGCGTCCGAGGATGAGGTGGAGATCCTGGCGTCCGCTGAGGACATGGATCTCGCCAGTCCCTCGGATGCAGTAGATAGCTGTTGTCCAGGTGGTGACTCAGTAGCAGCAGGGGCCCCGGAGGCGTAATCTGCCTCCCCAGTCCCTTCACGCCTTTCCCATCCATGGCTAATACCATCCTCCAGTGGAACTGCAGCGGTTTCTTCCACCATCTAGCTGAGCTCCGCCAACTTCTCAGCCTTCGCCCTTTCTTCTGCATTGCTCTGCAGGAAACTTGGTTTCCGGCGATGCGAACCCCCGCCCTCCGTGGCTATCGGGGTTATTACAAGAACCGAGCAGCTTATGAAAGGGTGTCTGGTGGCGTCTGCATTTATGTCCTTCACACTCTGCACAGCGAGTCTGTCCCTCTCCAGACGCCTTTAGAGGCTGTCGCTGTACGCGTGTGGACGCCACAGGCTGTTACCGTCTGCAGTCTTTACATTCCACCGGATGGTGATGTCTCGCAGCATGTCCTGGCTGCACTGGTCGCCCAATTGCCGCCACCTTTCTTGCTATTGGGCGACTTCAACGCTCATAACCCTCTGTGGGGGGGGTCAGTGGCTACACGTCGAGGCGCCATCATTGAGCATTTATTGTCGCAGCTCGATCTCTCGCTGTTAAATGATGGTGCCTTCACACACTTCAGTGTGGCGCATGGCACCTACTCCGCCATTGACCTTTCAATCTGTAGCCATAGCCTCTTACCGTCTGTCCAATGGAGTGTGCATGACGACCTGTGTGGTAGTGACCATTTTCCGATCTTTTTGTCACTACCACAGCGCCCCTCTTCTGGGCACCCTAGCAGATGGGCTATGAATAAGGCTGACTGGGACTTGTTCTCCTCCACTGCCGCTTTTGAGCCTCTCTCTACCGATGACATTGATGCGGTGGTTCAATCGGTCACCACCGGCATCGTTACTGCCGCCGAATCTGCCATTCCCCATTCCTGTGGGTCCCCTCGGCGGAAGGCTGTGCCTTGGTGGTCGCCTGAGATCGCTGAAGCGATTAAAGATCGCCGGCGGGCGCTCCAGCGTCACAAGCGACACCCCTCCCTCGACCACCTTATCGCCTTCAAACGGCTGCGTGCGCGGGCCCGCCTCCTTATCCGCCAAGGCAAGAAGGAGTGCTGGGAGCGGTATGTGTCCACCATTGGCCTCCATGTCACTCCTTCGCAGGTCTGGGCCAAGATTCGACGCGTCTACGGCTATCGGCCACCTGCCAGCGTCCCTGCGCTCTCACTGAATGGAGCAGTTTGTACTGACTCCGACGTCATTGCCAATCGCTTAGCAGAGCATTTTGCTATGAGTTCCGCTTCTGCGAATTACCCCCAGGCCTTCCGCTCCATTAAAGAGCGGATGGAACGTCGGAGCCTTTCGTTTCGCACCAACCACCCAGAATCTTACAATGCTCCATTTAGTGAGTGGGAATTTCGCAGTGCCCTCGCTGCTTGCCCTGATACCGCTCCTGGGCCAGATGGCATCCACTGTCAGATGCTGAAACACCTTTCAGTGGACTGCCAGCGGCGCCTTCTCGATCTTTACAACCGTCTTTGGGTCGAAGGGGAGTTTCCGTCGCAATGGCGGGAAGGCATTGTCATCCCCGTTTTGAAACCTGGAAAGCACCCTCTGGAGGTGGACAGCTACCGTCCCATTAGCCTCACCAACGTTCTTTGCAAGTTGCTTGAACGGATGGTGAGCCGGCGCTTGCATTGGGTACTGGAGTCTCGAGGCCTTCTGGCTCCATCTCAGGGTGGGTTCCGTAAAGGCCGCTCCGCCGCCGACAATCTGGTGAGCCTGGAGTCGGCCATCCGTACTGCCTTTTCCCGCCGTCAGCACCTGGTCGCTGTCTTTTTCGACATGCGGAAGGCGTACGATACGACGTGGCGTCATCACATTCTTTCTACGCTCCATGGATGGGGTCTTCGGGGTCCTCTGCCGATTTTTATCCGCAATTTTCTGTCGTGTCGTACCTTCCGCGTGCAAGTCGCGGCCTCGTATAGTTCCTCCCACGTCCAGGAGAACGGTGTGCCACAGGGCTCTGTTTTAAGTGTCTGTCTGTTTTTAATAGCCATTAACGGGCTTGCTGCGGCCGTGGGAAATTCTGTCTCCGCTTCCCTGTATGCTGACGACTTCTGCCTTTATTACAGCTCTACTGGCATTGCAGCTGTTGAACGTCAGCTACAGGGCGCTATCCGTAAGGCGCAGTCTTGGGCTGTAGCGCATGGGTTTCAGTTTTCGGCAGCCAAGACCCGCGTTATACATTTCTGCCGGCGCCGAACAGTCCATCCTGAGCCGCGGCTTTATCTTGCCGACGAACTCCTTGCTGTGGTGGAGACCCACAGGTTTTTGGGGGTGGTTTTTGATGCCCGGTTGACTTGGCTGCCTCATATCCAGCAGCTTAAACAGACGTGTTGGCGGCATCTAAACGCTCTGAGATGCTTGAGCCACACCCGCTGGGGAGCCGACCGCTCTACCCTGTTACGGCTCTACCAGGCGTTAATCCAGTCCCGTCTGGATTATGGGTGCCTGGCATATGGCTCAGCATCCCCGTCTGCGTTGCGGGTGCTGGACCCAATCCTCCACAGCGGGATACGCCTTGCCACTGGTGCTTTCCGCACCAGCCCTGTGGACAGCTTACTCGTGGAGGCAGGTGTCCCTCCACTGCGGTTCCGGCGCCAACGTTTGCTGGCCGCTTATGCTGCCCATGTTCTAAGCTCGCCCGGGCATCCTACCTATCGTCTCCTGTTCCCGCAGTCAGTCGTCCGTCTGCCGGAACGTCGGCCCCGGTCGGGTTGTCCGATCGCCATACGCGTCAAGGAGCTTCTCTCCGGGCTTGGGCTTGTCCCTGTTCCACCTCCTTTCCGGGCACTTCTGCGTACACCCCCGTGGTGCGTTCCTCGCCCTTGCCTTCGGCTAGACTTGGCACAGGGCTCGAAGGACTTAGTCCCTCCAGAGGCCTTCCGCCGCCGCTTTTATTCCATCCTGGCCACGTATCAGGGCTCTGGCATTGTTTACACCGACGGCTCGATGGTTGCTGGTCGAGTCGGGTATGCGCTCACTCTAGGGAACCATTCCGAACAACGTTCTTTGCCGGCTGGCTGCAGCGTTTACACTGCTGAGCTGGTCGCCATCTTTCGAGCCCTAGAGTATATCCGCTCCTGCTCAGGTGAGTCGTTCGTTATCTGTAGCGATTCCCTGAGCAGTTTACGAGCACTCGACCAGTGTTTTCCTCGTTCCCGTCTGGTGATGGCTATCCATGAGTCCCTGCATACTCTTGCGCGTTGCGGCCGCTCTGCGGTCTTCGTGTGGACCCCAGGCCATGTTGGGATCCCCGGCAACGAGAATGTTGACCGGCTGGCGAAAGAGGCGACTAGTGCACCACCTCTGGACGTTGGCCTCCCGGAGACCGATTTGCGGGCGTTCCTACGCCGCAAAATTCTGGACCTTTGGGACACTGAATGGCGCGCCCTGCCTTCACGCAACAAACTTCGGGCCATCAAGGGGGCTACCGGTGTGTGGCGCTCCTCCTTGCGGGTTTCTCGCAAGGAGTCTGTTGTCCTCTGCCGGCTGCGCATTGGGCACACTCGGCTTACCCACGGCCACTTATTGCGCCGTGAGGATGCGCCTCTATGTCGCTGCGGCTCCGTTTTATCCGTGGTTCATGTTTTATTGGAGTGTCCGTTTTTAGCTGCGCTCAGGCAGTCGTTCGCACTGCCTGCCTCGCTCCCTGCCCTTTTAACAGATGACCCGGCTATGGGTGACTTAGTTTTACGTTTTATTCGGGCAGGGGGTTTTTATTCTTTCCTCTGAGTGTTTCTGTTTTTATCTTATTGTTTTGTGTTGATTCTGGCCTTTGGCCTCCGGTTTTAAACTGATTTTTTTACTGTGTTTCCAGTGGTTGGCTTTTCCTTTTTTATTTCTCTGGTCGGCCAACCACCGTCACACTCTGTGTGCTTTTAGTTCGTTTTGTCTTGTCTTTGTTTCAGTTTCTCTTGTCCTGTATCGTCTGTGATCTCTTTTGTTCCTCGTTTTTATTCTCTGTGGGTGTTCTTTGTCTTTGGAAAAAGGGACCGATGACCATAGCAGTCTGGTCCCTTTAATCCCCCAAACCAACCAACCAACTTCGGTTACACGATAAATCAGTCAAATCTAAAGGCTGCAAATTCAACTTAATACCTAGGAATTCCAATTACGAGCAACTTAAATTGGAATGAATACATAGAAATTGTTGTGATGAAGACTAACCTAAGACTGCGTTTTATTGGCAGGACACTTAGAAAATATGACAGATCTATCAAGGAGACTGCCTACACTACGTTTGCCCGTCCCCTTTTAGAATACTGCTACCTGGAATGGGATCCTTACCAGATAGGACTGACGGAGTACATCGAAAACGTTCAAAGAAGCACAGCACGTTTTTTATTATCGCGACGTTGGGAGAGAGTATCACAGAAATGATACTGGATTTGAGCTGGACATCATTAAGAGAAAGGCGTTTTTCGTTGCGACGGAATCTTCTCACGAAATTCCAATCACCAACTTTCTCCTCCGAATACGAAAATATTTTATTGACACCGACCTACATAGGGAGAAACGATCACCACAGAAAAAGAAGGGAAATCAGAGCTCTTGCGGAGAGATATAGGTGTTCGTTCTTTCCTCGCGCTATAGGAGATTGGAATAATAGAGAATTGTGAACGTGGTTCGATGAATCCTCTGCTAGGCACTTAAATGTGATTTGCGGAGTACCCATGTAGATGTAGATGTAGAACTGTAGAGTGTAGTTCTTCAGCAGTTATCTTTGGAGACAACTGAGAAGCTTGGAATAAACATACCAGGAACATAACAGTACCACGTAACTCTTGTTACAACTGGAAATGCATATAACATAACAACAGTACACCAGTATTTGCTAATATTTGTATCACTTTTACCAAAATAAACCAATTCGAACATAAAACATCTGTTCCATACACAAACTTATAAGGCAGATTAAGAATGTATTTCAAGACATTATATAAAACTGTGATACGGTCTACTTACCTCTGCGAATACAAAAGGAAAAAGCCAATCATCGTTAATGTAGTAAGCCACACTTGTCCAGAAGCTTAAAATCAACGCTTTTCTTATATCAAAGAGAAGTTAAGGTGACGGTTATATGCATTTGTTAATTATGAGAACATGTGTATGTGACATAGAAGATGATAACTCAACCGTTCAAAAACAAATAAGATCAGTCTATTTCAGTTGTGACTAAAATACCGTAAAACAAGGTTTTCAAGAATAAAAGAAGATCGGTAATGGACCCACTTCCGGTTGACGATAGGCTAGTTAGAGTCGGAACACAAATTCGCAAGAATGTATTAGGAAATTAGTGAGATGTTTTCGAAGGAACCATATCATTATTTATACCATTAGGTATAGTTAAACCATAGGGGAAAAAAACGTTGATGACTGGGTTGAGAGTCGACCTTGGCTCTTTGCAAATGTAGGTCAAGTGTAAAACAATTGTTATGCCTCACTCGGTGGAATAAATGGATTGAAGATTTATGTTACATTCCTCACACTAATCGCACATTAGCTGTCCAAAATATTCCTATGATATGAATTAAGATGAATAGTTACTGGTGTAAGACATATACTTACCAAGAAAAAAAAAGACATATACTTACCAAGGAAGATTTCATCATAGTGACGAGATTTTGTCAGTTGCACCCTCATAATCAGAGAAACATCTATCTTTCACAACAGAACACTTTTATCTAGATTATTTACTTAAGACAGAAAATTATTACAAGAGTTGAGAGACATGAAAAGAAATCAGTATTGTTAACGGGTGTGAGATAGGATTGTAGCTAGTTCATAATTTTATTCAGTCTCTACACTGAACAAGAAGTAACGGAAACCAACGAGAAATGTAAAAGGGGAATTGAAGTTCAGGTGGAAGAAATAAAAACTGTGGGGTCTGACGACGGTGCTGCACTTTTGCTACATATGGAAAAGTTCTTGGATAGTGTATTGAGTAGAGGATGTAAGAATGATATAGAAAAGAAAAAAAGCTGAAGCAGGTTAATGGAATGTGTCGAATCAAACAGGCTGAAGGTGAAGGAATAAGTTTATAAAACGAAACATTAAAGGTAATAGATGAGTTTTGCTTGTTGAGCAGCAAAATAATTTACCACGGCCGAAGTAGACAGGATAATTATAAAATAGAGGCTGGGAATTGCAGGAAAATAGTTTCTGAAAAAGAGACGTATTACTAGGTGCCAACATGTCTTATCTGAACGCTTTTATAAGGAGTGTAGTTTTGTACGGAAATGAAGTGAGGACAGTAAACTTTTCCGACAGGAAGAGAATATAGGATTACGAAATGTTTCGCTACAGAAGAATGTTGAAAATTTGTTGTATAAATTGGGAAAATAAGGAGACATCAAGAAATATTGAGGATAACCTTGAGACGAAAACCGAAGTTTCAGTCGTGTAATCAGATTTAAATGGATGTAGCTGGCAGATGTTGTGTAGACCCGAAGGAGGATTCAATTGGATGGACTGACGTGGCGATCAGAATCAAACCACTCTCCGGATTGATGATCAAAACCACAATATGACAGTGTGTAACACCGAAAAATCAGATTAAACGTGTCATTAGGTGTTCGCAATTACGGTCATTTATATTGCAATCCAATAGACCGGTTACGAGAGAGGAGGTTACAAGTGCCCCACGAATAGCGTCCTCAGCATACAGGACTAAGCTTTAAGTGACAGAAAACTTCAGTAGGTAGAGAAGCTTCCATTTCTTGGATTTTCCCTAACCGAAATTACTTGTAATGACAATTTCATATGAGGAGAATATACTTAGAATGATTGAAGACAATATGCGTAAATAGCATATAAAAATTTGGTTTTGGAACTTCAGTCAACATTGAACATTCGAAATAGGTTTGTAACCTTTCACTACACTAGTTAAACTGAATAGTTTGAAATGGGAGAAACTGGTTTCGTGAGGTGATCATCTTCCGTGCCAAAGGCGTTGATATTTGGTTCGTAAAGGTTGTGAATATTACCTAACAAGTTTTGTTGGTATCTGATTTTTTTCCAGTGAATTACAAACGAGGCTGTTTTCATTTTTTTCCCATGTGCAACGCAGAAAGGAATTGGTGCAAGGGCAATCTTCGGGCTTCCAGTCAGCTATTACAACCACTATACTAGAGTGAATAGTACATTTGCTGTGTATGAATTCAGTCTGGAGGAGTCTGTATCACCCACTGGTACTGTACAGTCCGAGTACACGGATACCATAATCATTCGCTGAATGACATTACGATGAAGTTACAAAACAATTATTTATACAAGAAGCGCAAATAAACTATTATGAAGTGCTTTAAAATTTATGTAAATATCCTGATCTGAATTTTTTGAAAGTGTGTGGACTGAAAACCTCTCTCAATTTTCTGAAAGAGCGTAATTAATTTCAAGCATCGACATTTGAATGAAAAATCAAGTGTAACTTCAGGCAGCTGAGTTCTGTCAAGCTTAACTTCTGGGAAGTTGGCAACACTAGTCCTCTCTTGTTTTAGAAAACTACGATAAGCGACACTGATTCCTTTTGCATTAACTTAGACTGTTAAGAATTCCTAATTTTTAAAAATTTTGGTCAAGTTAAGTCGTACCGTGCACTAATTTAAATAACTTGAGGAGAGTAATTGAATTCTGAAGCAGACTTTAATATACCGTATGAGGTACAACATTGTGACTCAGAGACGTTAACACACTAAGATACCGATCAACTATAGGGTCTCTGGTGAATTCTTGATACGTGAATTTACTGCCACACCCAGATTAAAATACTGCATATAGATCTTAGGTTCCAAACTCGGATTAGCAACTAAAATTAAAAGACAGAGTGAGTTATTTCTTCAGTTGCATCTAGAGATAATTTGAGATTAACTCAAAATATGAAAAGTATCAAGTTTTTTGCGAATGTAGTGTATTAAAATATGTACGTTAAAAGTGATCGCTGGCAGTGGTGGTAACAAGGATGAACAATACTACTACGATAGCGAATTGAACTGAAACTGAACACTCATTTGTCTTTCTGGTCCCCATATGCGACTGTTCCACAATTAAACTTCGAAGCACCAAGAATTCCCTTGCATTAATATCTTCGAATCCAAGTGGACTGAGATCTCTGTGAGTATATCGAGCGTACATCAAGAGAGGTTGTCACGCTACATTAAACCGTACTGCTGAACTCCCAACACAATTATCCTAAGGAGGAAGGTCGTGTCACTGGAAGTTGTGGTGGTCTCTTTGTTTTACTAAAAACAGTGTAATAGTATTACTACCTGCAAAGTTATGTGCGTGTTATACATAACACGTTAAATTAACAAGTGACCTTAGCAATAGTGACAGATAATTTTCCTTAAATTTTCCTTGGAAACCTGCTCTAAAAATGGCGCTGAGCACTATGGGACTTAACTGCTGTAGTCATCAGTCCCCTTCAACTTAGAACTACTTAAACCTTACTAATCTAAGGACAACACACACATCTATGCCCGAGCAGGGTTCGAACCTGCGACCGTAGCGGTCTCGCGGTTCCAGACTGTAGCGCCTAGAAACGCACGGACACTGCTACCGGCAAACCTGCTCTCTCCCTGGTCACACAATAGATGGGGACCGTTACTGGGTCTTGCTCACCCGCTGCTATTTAATGTTCATACTAAATTACGTGTGACGTTGGTCATCTTTGGTTGTGATGGCAGTTTAAAGTGCATGTTTTACCTTTCTGAAAATGCCGTATTATTGTTCTTGTATGGCATAGCTCTGCATGCCAGATGCTTAAAGTTCTTGCGTGGTGCTCTTCCGCTCCATTTGCTCCTTGAAAATGAAGGGGTAGTTAGCCGTCGAAATATCGAGGTTTGTCGAAGATCGACTGCACTCATATCAATAGTTTCTGGTACTTCGACACTTAACTGCTAAAATTTAGTTGTGATCATTTAAGCACCTGTAAATACTCTTGTTTTCCTGCACACATTCTCTTATGTATAAAGGCAATCAATGTACTAACAATAATATATGCCCCTTTTTAGGGAAATCGTTTCTAAGTAAACCTTATAGGATTTTAACTTAGAGCACTTTTTGCTTACAGATATATGCAAAAAGTATAGTTTTCTGTTTTGAAACTGCAACACCTAAGCGAACACGACAGGCTTGCTGTTGGAATTTGTTATTTCAATAAGTAAACGAAATGCGAAGTTTTGTCTATACAAGGAGTTGAGTGTTAGAATACTTTGCTGGCTGAATATGAAGAAACACTTGCAAGAAAACAAACATGAAAATGAATATTGTTTTGATGGACCACCACTGTGTCACATACGGTCAGAGGCAGAAGATGCCACATTATGTTAATGTAACCATTGGCTGGTACGTGTCCATGGCAGCAATCATCAGTCTAACAGTGACCAGGAACATTGCTGAAGTCACCTTGATGCAGGGACCTAAGAGGGCGATTCTGCGGTGCTCACCATTGTGCGCTAATCCGCCTATTGTGTTTCCCGAGGAGGTCTCAGTCTACGGGCAGAGCAACATTAACAAGCAGAACGTGAAAGGTTCATTGTTCTCCGTGTGCCAGGTAATTAAATTTACCCTTTCACCCTAAAGCGGACGTTCCGTAATTCTGCTGCTGCTGCTGCTGCTAAGATGGAAGAGAAATTAGCTACTCGAATTCAACGTTGAGGGAGCGAGGGAATTGTATGCAGAGTCTGCGTCCGTTGTAAGGCAAACGACAAGAGTCCTTGGCAATATCTGCAAGCATGCTGTAGTAAGACAAAATGGGTACTTCGTCATGCCTTTCATGACACCAGTACTTTACTATACTTCCAATATCGGCCATTAAACTCCGTCTTCGGAAAAAAACAGTGTATTTTATTTCCTGTTCAGGTAAAATACGTTTCAAAACATACGAATTATTTTCTATTTGCGTATTATTTTTAGGCTCAAAATAGGAAAACAACAATGAACAGACAGGATACTACACCAAGCCACTACAGGAATATCAATTACCTCAGGGATCCTACTAATTACAAAAAGTTGAAGAAGAATCCTACAATAAAGTTATAATAGCTAACAATAGATTTAAAAAAAAGTCTTCCATTCCTGCAGATGATGAAAAAGATCTTTGCAAAATAGAAGCTTACCCACCTAGATTATTCGGGCTATCTAAGGTTCATGAGTCTAATGTCCCACTGAGACCGATAGTGAGTACTATTTGACACCTACTCAATAGTTTGCTACACATCTGGTCTCCTTGTTACAACAGTATATCAGAAAAATGCATCACAATATTAAAAATTCTATGCACTACGATAAATTGATGGAGATTACTGTCAGCCCAAGAGATATCCTTGTCAGTTTTGATGTGTTATCCCTGTTCACCAGGGTTCCGATTAACGAAGCTCTTACATAGCTGATATGTTTCCCAATATTGCAGAAGCTTTGTTTCGACATTGCCTATCCACGACTTATTTTCAGTATAGTAATGAGTTCTATGAACAAATCGAAGGTGTGGCAATGCGGAGCCCTCTAAGTCCAGGTGTTTGATCAGCAGGCATTGCAGTCAGCCAATAAAAGACCTTTGAACAGGCATCCGTATCTGGATGATACTTTTGTGATATGGAATCACGGTGAAGAGGATTTGAATGGTTTCTTGGTGCATCCAAGTAGCATTCTTCTAAAGATACAATATACTATGGAGACAAAGAGAAATGGCCAGCTCAATTTCTAGGATGTTTCAGTAATTAAACGGGCAGATGGGACTTAAGTCATACGCTATATAGAACAAATACACATATCGATCGTTACCTCCATAAGGATTCGAACCATCACCCCTGGCGGAAGAGAGGTGTCATTAAATCATTGGTGGACAGGAGTAATAAAATCTGTGACCCACCCAAGAAGAACTAACTAATTTTCTAACAGCTTTTAAGAAAAATGGATACGCTAATAATGAGATCGATCGAGCACTTCATCCCAGAAGAAAATGTTCGGAAACATCAACAACAACATCGCCGGGTTGGAAAGTTTCTCTTCCATTTATCGACAATAATACCGACCGTATTGGGAAAGTTGTGGCCAAGTTTAGAGCTGAAACTATTTGCACCAAGGAGATTAGTGAATGTTTAAGATCGGCAAAATAAGCACCACACCCTTTCGTAACCACTGGGAAGTACAATATTCCGGGTAGTTGTGGGAAGGTTTACATTGGAACAACGTAAAGAAGTGTTAATGCCAGCCTAACCGAAGCACGAAAGGAACTGTCGTCTGGGACACAACGATAAATAGGCTACAGCGGAACGTGTTTTTGAAGACGGTGTTCATGAAATTAAATATAGTGAGACGTGCGTGCTAGTTAAAGCATCACATTGTTAGGCACATATGTACAGAGATGCGATAGAGATTTATAAACACAAGAATAATTTCAACACCAAATTTGTAGATTATCGAATTATTTTTACTTATTAAAAAGCTTTAATTTCGTGACAGGATCTGAAATTCCAATATTTTGAAAGCATTCCAAACGTCAAGGAAGGCGAAAATTCCAACAAGAATCTTCGGCCCAAGAAAGATTTCTTTTGCAGGAAACATTTTGTTCAGTCTATATCTCAGTTCCGTTATAGGTTCTCTCTTTCACTTGGATTGTTGCGAAAAGAGCGAATATTTAGAGAGGAAAATAGTACAACCCCCAAATCTACCATTTGCGAGTCGCTAATCAGCACGCAGTTTTAATGTGCCAAGGATTTCTAAATAGCGCACGTTCTACTGCAGAGCGAAGTCTGGAAACCTACTTGAGATATTTCGTCTGCCAGCAATAGGAACCATAGCTTTAATTCAGTTATTAATTTTACTGAAAATAATAAAGCTACCAAAATTTATTTCATTTCGTACCAGTACTGTAGCTATACAGTGTTCGTGGTATCGCAGTCCATACGATGAAAATGTCCCAAAAAAAAAAAAAAAAAAAAGTCGTCATATCGTCATGCTGTTAAAAAGAAATGTTGTCACAAACGGCCGGTTACATTGTTTCTCTCTAAAACCGCTTGTGTTATCGTCATTCATGTAATTCACAGCCATCACAAATACATAAATTTCGATGAAAATGGTGCTTAAGGGGCTCCGGAAAGGCTCAAAATCATGAAAAGTTCAATTTTTATTTTTTTTGCGTTTTCTGAATCTGCAGACTACTACCTTTTAATAGATATATAATTTATTCAATTCCGAAGACTACAACTATTTTTAAATTTTTTTTTGAAATGTGTTCTACATGGGCGTGACCCACTGTGGCGCTGTTAAACTGCTGTGAAATGGTATTATTACCGTCCGTGTTCATCAGGTACATTTTAGTGATGTGAGATAGAGTATGTGTTGTGGCTAACCAGTGATGGTTCAATATATATCGCTGGTGTGATTGTCGATTGTTTCATGTTTATTTACTCTGTCGTTATCTCGAAAATATTCGTAATTAATTCTGTTTCTTGAGTCTCTGTTTTGTTGAAGTATAATAATGAGTAAAAGTTGCTGTTGCGACTTTCAATGATGGCAACATTGTAAGGTGCAAGGTATTTAGAAATATGGGAATGAAGATAGGTTCTAACATGGTACGAGCGATGCTTGCTTTAGACAAGGAACGCTTTCGGGCTGCTGACAGGGCTGTAAAGAGTCTAGAAATACAAGCAAGAGTAAACAGGAGGAGGAACAAGAGGAAGCTGGAGGAGGAGTTTGCAGAGGATGAAGGTAATCCATCCTATGGACCTGGAATGCACTAAAAAGTTAATCCAATCTTTGTCGCTCGATTACCAAAACTTTTATTTTCTCATACTAATTACATGTTTTCTAAGGATCTTCCAAACATATTTGTTTCAAACTTTCAGTAAATGTTACACAGTACCTTCTGCATAATTTAACACAGCCTTTTTCCAAAAAACTGTATATTTTTGAATATTTAAATAAAAAATGGCAAAAAATGTTGTGAATTTTCATTAAAATTGAAAAAAAATCATCTTTCATAACTGAACTAAAATTTTGTAAAATCCCTGGGTTAAGTTGTAACCCATATTCCAATAAATAATCTGTAAAAAGTTCAACTTCCTACCTCAAATACTTTGTGAGGAAAGATGTAATTTATAAGCGTTTTTTAACATTACAAGTATAGGGCGTTCCGGAGCCCCTTAACTTAGGAACGAGGAGCAGAAATTATCAGAAACAGTGCGCTCGTCCACAGTTGTTCACTGCTAATATACACTGGCTGGTTTGTGTTAAGTGTACTTAAATATTCATTGTAGAGCTCTGTTCAATAATCATTTGAAATAAACTAATACGGGAAATGACGATAACCTACTTCATAAATTTTGACTTAACATCATAAACAGTTGTGAAACCTATAACAAGCAAAACAGCGAAAAGCATATAGTTTGGAAAATGAATGAGCCGTATGGAAAGTAGCCAAGCATGTTTCACTAGATTATTGGCTTGCTGATGGTAGCACCTACAGAGGCTGCGAGTAGCACATTCCAATGGTGGAAATGAATATAAAATGGCTTTTTCATTTTTGATACAAAAATCTGTCACTGCCAAGAAACGTAGCTCGGTGAAACTAGGACAATTAACAGACAGAACTGTTCCAGTGTAGTAACACAAGAACTCCTTACCAAACCTGTGGCCAACATGGAAGCACTTGGCAGAGAATGTATTGCCGTCCGTTGTGATGACATACCTCGTCAAGAGCCACGTCCCGCGTTTTGTAATGGTCTGGTGGCCATCACGAATCGCGGTGACCTCAGTGTAATTATTGTCTTTGAATAAAAGAGTCATTTTAGTTTGTCTCATTGCGTATTTCTTTCAGCTACGTTTTTTAGCAGTACTTTCTGTGGTCCTAGTGTCATCGAGATACATTACTTGGCAGAGGCAGAACATGCGAAAGTTACAATGTTTCGAACACCAGGGTATTTATTTCTCGCTCATATTCCTGCTCTGCTTGAAAATGATTGAGTGGTCGAGAGATGAACACTTTCCACCAGTCTGGTAAACGGCGCCGTGCGCGAGACAATCTTTGCGTGCCATGGGTTTCTGTATGTCGTTACTACCCAGCGTTTCACCGTGGGATTCGGTCTATTGCTTCAGAAATCTAAGACTTTTTGAATATTAACGGACGGCTATTGAAATTAGACTCTGAAGAGTATTCGGGGCCTGAACTTAGTACTAGCACTCAGTATTGAATGATCGGCAGCATTGCAGTCCGAGACGGTTAATCGTATTAATCTATTCCATAGGCCATTCTCGAACAGAGTTCAGTGGAACAAGCTGATGGACATTTTGAATAGAAAAGGAGTAGAATGGAAAGAGAGACGACTGATACAAAATCTATATTCGCACCACAATTAAGTATAAGAATTCGAAACGAAATGTCAGAAGGAAGCAGCATTGGACGAGGTGTTAGACAAGGTTGTTGCATTTTCCCACTGTTGTTTAACGCATACCTTGAAGATATTGTTGCGAAAGGCTTATATTATTGCAAAGAGAATAGAATGTATAAGATTTGCTGATGACATAGCGTTAGTGGCAGAAAGTGAGGGGACAGTGAATGACATGCTGAAAGATCTGAACGAATCTTGTGTGGAATATAGGATGCTAATAAACACAGCAAAAACAAAAAGTGTAGTCATCAATACAAGACGCATACTGTCCGATATTAAAATACGACCACTTACCATTAACCAAGTAAGAGCATTTAAATATCTTGGAAGCTCAATAACTGAAGAGATGTTAGCAGGAGGTGAAAACTCGAATTCCCATAGCGAAGGAGGCATTCAACAGAAAGAGGAGTGTGGCACTATATCGGGCAGAAACATGGATGCTTGGCGAGAGGACGAAAAAAGGTTAGAAGCATTTGAGATGTGGTTGTGGTTGAGAAAGGAGAGAATAAGCTGGATGGAAATAGTGAGTAACGAAAGAGTTGGTGAGAAAAGATGTCTGATACAGGTTATAAGAGAAAGAAGAAAGAACTGGTTGGGACATTCATTTAGAAGGGAGTGCTTGCAAGCAGATGCTTCGGAAGGACTGGCTTGTGGGAGAAGACTGAGAGGAAGAAGGAGATGCTAGATGATAGACAATATAAACGAAAGAGGAAATTATGCGGACCTGAAGAGGATGGCAGAAGTCCGGACAGTCTGGGGAACCACTATGTGAAAACCTGCCTTTTAACAGAACACTAATGATGATGATCCTCGACATTCAAGAAAACAATCCGTCCCTTAAACAATGCCCTGATGGCAATGTCACACGTAACACACCTGGTATAGATGCAAGGTGGTTCTGAATGCAGACCTTTGTTGAGAGTGGTGAAACCAAGTGGAGCCGCATACGGCAGCATAGAGATGTCATTCATGGCGATACGGGATATACAATGGCTCCAGATACTGTGATACAGGCTATTCGAAATGGCTTACCGTAACGAAACCCGTTTCTGGATGACCACCCACATCGGGAAATTGTCGCCGCGTCCATAGTAGTCGATAAACCACACTTACCTCCTGCGTTCCAAATGGCGACTACTCGAGGAAGTTGTCACTGTTGAGTGGGTACGTGCCTGACAACCTAGGATTCCTCGTTACAGGCCAGTGAGCGCCGCTAGACCTCTGTAACCGGAAGCGCTGCACATGCCTCAGCGACCCTGTTGCGCCGCGGTGCAACACTGTGCAAGCCAGGGATTTTAGATATTAGCAAAACGGGTGGCGACCATACGACGAATCTTTGAAAACGCTCTCACTCTGAGATGGATGGCTGTTGAAGCGGCACAGTAATTAGCCGACAACCACTGTGACACCGGCTTTACAAGATTTTCCCAGTAAGCTGAACCCTTTCTAGGCGGAAACATGTTTCCCTACTGGCTCAAGGGACTTCGATGTAGCCTAAAAGTCATATTAAAACCTCTTCTAATTAATCTGAAGGGGCACTATTTTGCACTTATAGAGGACCCTGCTACAGAATCTTGAGTTCATCTCTTTAGAACTCAGTTGTTACAGGCATAAAGGAACACGGCTTATGTGACGAAAAGTATAGGAAGAGACAGTAGCGGGAGTTTCGAAAAACTTTTGGATTCGGAGAGGGATGACCGGACTGACTGAACCTTAAACCAGTGATATGCGAGGAATATCGGTGACAATTCTCTGCATTTTAATTGAAGGCTTTTTTGTAATCTGAACAGGGAGCCAGTCCCAATACACCTGCTTACGATTTTAAATGAGTGGTACGGTACTGGTATAAATTTCTGTGTTTCGTGCTGGCCACGTTCCAGCAGTGCTACAGAGTAACGCCATTACTGCTCGTAAGTGCTATAGACTTAATGTAATCTGTTTCCACAAGCGTTTCATATCAACATTAATACTGAGATATTTTATCTGTGTTTCATGTTATACGCTATTTGGATCAGTATTCACAGAATTCAGGAACACCTTTGAACTTACGTGGCACCCCTTGCTTACCATTCCTCGCAGTATATCTCCATTTGTTCATTGTTTCTTTTTACTTACCTATGTTCATCCTGAATTAGGATTTTCAGCGAATTCCTGTTTGCGAACTACGGCTCTAAATTGTTTCGGCCTTCAAAGATTTCCACATGAATGCAAATTTCTTCTAGGTATTCATTTTCTTCTATCTTTTCTTTGTGAGTCTGTTGCTGTTCATTCTATATAGGTCACCGTACAACGGTAATCATAGTTTCCTGATGGTGTCTCTGTAACTTGGTACATCATTAGACACTCACTTCTCATCCAAATTCCATTACAGTATTTTAGGTTTAAGAGTTTTCTTTTCTTGTTATTAGATGCTTTTTATTTACACTACTGGCCACTAAAATTGCTACACCACGAAGATGACGTGCTACAGACACGACATTTAACCGACAGGAAGGAGATGATGTGATATGCAAATGATCAGATTTTCAGAGCATTCACACAAGATTGGCGCCGGTGGCGACACCTACAAATGCTGACATGAGGAAAGCTTCCAACTAATTTCTCATACACAAACAGCAGTTGACCGGCGTTGCCTGGTGAAACGTTGTTGTGATGCCTCGTGTAAGGAGGAGAAATGCGTACCATCACGTTCCCGACTTTGATAAAGGTAGCCTATCGCAATTGCGTTGGTCGAGATAAAATGACTTAGCAGAATATGGAATCGGTGGGTTCAGGAGGGTAATACGGAACGCCGTGCTGGATACCAACGGCCTCGATCAATAGCAGTCGAGATCACAGGCGTCTTATCTGGATGGTTGTAACGGATCGTGCAGGCACGTCTCGATCCTTGAGTCAACTGATGGGGACGTTTGCAAGACAACAACCATCTGCACGAACAGTTCGACGACGTTTGCTGCAGCATGGACTATCAGCTCGGAGACCATAGCTACGGTTATCCTTGACGCTGCATCACAGACAGGTGCGTCTGCCAAGGTGTACTCAACGACGAAGCTGGGTGCTCGAATGGCGAAACGTCATTTTTTCGGATGAATCCAGGTGCTGTTTACAGCATCATGATGGTCGCATCCGTGTTTGGCGACATCGCGGTGAACGCACATTGGAAGCCTGTATTCATCATCGCCATACTGGCGTATCACACGGCGTGATGGTATGGGGTGCCATTGGTTACACGTCTCGGTCTCCTGTTGTTCACATTGACGGCATTTAGAACAGTGGACGTTACATTTCAGATGTGTTACGACTCGTGGCTCTACCCTTCATTCGATCCCTGCGAAACCCCACATTTCAGCAGGATAATGCAGAACCGCATGTTTCAGGTCCTGTACGGACCTTTCTGGATACCGAAAATGTTCGACTGCTGCCCTGGTCAACACATTCTCCAGATCTCTCACCAATTGAAAACGTCTGGCTAATGGTGGCCGAGCAACTGGCTCGTCACAATAGGCGAGTCACTACTCTTGATAAACCGTGCTATGTGTGGAAGCTACATGGGCAGCTGTACCTGTACACGCCATCCAAGCTTTGTTTAACTCAATGCCCAGGCGTATCAGGACCGTTATTACGGCCAGAGGTGGTTGTTCTGGGTACTGATTTCTCAGGATCTATGCACCCAAATTGCGTGAAAATGTAATCACATGTCAGTTCTAGTATAATATATTTGTCCAATGAATACCCGTTTATCATCTGCATTTCTTCTTGGTGTAGCAATATTAATGGCCAGTAATGTATATTCTCAGAACTATTTGTATCTAAGAGTTAGAATTTGGTGACAATATACATCAACATATCTTATTTTTCTACGTAATCTCCATCACGTTCTATGGCCGTACGCCAACGTTGTGGAAGGGCATGTATTTCCTGCTGGTAGAAGCTCTTGTCCTATAGGCGTAGCCATGTTTCCACTGCATGACTGACGCACTCGTCATCTTCAAAGTTTGTTCCCCGTAGACAGTCTTCAAGCCCCAACAACTCAGGAGATATGGTCTTTGTTTGAATCTTGTGGTCCGCTGTGAGCTTTCGTAGAACCCATCGTAAGCACCTCATTGAATATCAGAGTGTCTCGAACACTGCAGACGCACTTCCAATGCTGAACAAGGACTATAGAGCAAATTTGTCGAGTTCTGATGCGCCCGTCGGCACGAGTAATGGCATCCGCACGATTCAGCATGTCTGGAGCAATGGTTGTGACAGGACATCCCGAACTTGGCTCTGTTTCTGCATTTCCTGAGGCTGTAACCTTCTATTCCCATCACCCAACTGTACTCTTATCAACTGCAGCATCGCCATACACTGTACACAAACGCTTATGGATTTTCACCATGGTTTGTTTTTTCCACACAATAATTCAATAACGGCACTCTGTAGCAAGTCATATTTGTGGTGTAGCAATTTTAATGGCCAGATACACACACACACACACACACACACACACACACACACACACACACACACACATATATATATATATATATATATATATATATATATATATATATATAATCTCCTTGCACTTGTCCTCCGTTTCTCTCTCTCAAGTCTTCAACGTGCGCCATTCATAGGAGAGTGATTCATTGTGTCTGTGTATAAGCTTTCCGATGCGGATCGATCCTGTAGGGTTTACACATGGGTAAGAGGTTCACTACACTTTGGCCTTTGTTTCATGATAGCATTTAATTTGGAGAACTCCGTCGTCGGCCAAAAAAAAACCGCTTGTTTATTCCTGTAGTCTCTGTGTCACCATCAATTTGAATGATCACAAACTGTATTCTACCTACGATGACTAGGACAGAGAAAAATGCGTTTACATAACCGCTATCTGTATCGTAGAGGCGCGCAAGTCATCCCTCTTCGGGACCTCGGCAAGGTCCATCGTTTGTGTTTGGGGGGGGGGGGGGAGCAGGAGCGGCTGGCTGAAGGCGAGGGGATGTTGGGGAAGGGTGGAGTGGGCATAGGAGATGATGTTGGAGGATGGGAACAAAAAAATAGGAAATGTAATTGATCCACGAGAAGAGGATGTATAGACAAGTTCAAATGGCTCTGAGCACTATGGGACTTTACATCTGAGGTCATCGGTCCCTTAGAACTTAGAACTACTTAAACCTAACTAACATAAGGACATCACACACATCCATGTCCGAGGCAGGATTCGAGCCTCCGACCGTAGCGGTCGCGCAGTTCCAGACTGAAGCGTCTAGATCCGCTCGGCCACCTCGGAAGTCATAGACAAGTTCACTGCTTTTATAGAATACCGAGGTCGTCCATTGCAAGACGAAACGTCCTGCACATTACAGCTCCCTACATACGTCTCGGAAATATTCTTGAAATGAAAAAAGTAGATCTTGCTGTGAGGCTTGCGCAAAGTCATTGTTTCCATGCACTGTTCGCCTATGGAGCAAGGATGGAGGAGTCATGATACTGGTACCAGCAGTACCTTACGTCACGCACCTCAGTTGGGTTGTGGTCAACAGATGCAGATGTGTAAGTAGATAAGTGCATTTTTTACACGTATATCGATTGATGATTTAGAAAATGATGTACCCTAAAGACGAAAATAATAGTCTATGATTCAAAAGCACTGGCATATTATTAGAACTTGTAGTTCTGGTCCTGCCGACAGTTTTTAGGCCCTCATAGTTTTCCTTAAAACGAAGTTTGATCTCATAAATATTCTTCTCACACATTACGAACATATGTTTGATTACCTAATTTTCTGCTTATAATTGAAAAATTCTATAATTATTCTTGTTTAATGCTGTTATTGCATTACCATGACTTAACTTTAAAAATAATTGGATATGCTGATATTAACTTCACGCAAGTACACAACATCAACAGCTATATTCATAATATGAAACAATTTCTTTTAGAAGAATGTAATACTATATGTCGTTGATGAATTGGATGCTGGATCTTAAGATTTTGACTTCAAGCTACAGCCAGCTACAGTGTTAGGAGGGCTGTTCAATAAAGAATGATCGTAATTTTTTTTGACTACATACCATTACTCATCCTCATAATTTTGATGGTTCTTCTGAAACTAGTCTCTCATGAATGCGATGCACTTGTCGAAGCGTTTCTGCCAGTCTTCAGATACATGCTGGAAACCATTTTTTGAGAGGTCCTTCAAAATCGCCTCCGCAGCCTTCATCACTGCTCGTGATGATTTGTAATACCTCCCACGAGGGCGTTTCTTCATGTTAGGGAATAGAAAAAAATCACAGGAGGCTAAACGCGGAACTATAGGGAGACTGAGGCTTGCACTTCACGTTGATTTTTGCAGGATATTCAGCAGCAACATTGGCAGTATGCGGCCGCGCATTATCGTGGCGCAACATCCAGCCCCCTTCACGGAAATGTGGTCTTTTGCGCCTGATATGGACTTGCAATGTTTTCAGGACATTCCTGTAGTATGGTCCAGTTACTGATGTGTGTGCAGGTACAACATGCCGATTAACCATTCCATGAATATCAAAGAATGAGATGACGATAACTTTCCCAGCAGAAGCAACCACTTTTGCTTTTTTAGCGGTTGGTGGAGAAGGAGATTTCCACACTGGGCTTTGGTGTTTACTCTCAGGATCTAAATTATGTAGCCACTGTTCATCAGCAGTGATTGCATTTGAAAGAAACTCCGGATCTTCCTCTGACACCAACTTTAACTGCATGCAGACCTGCATACGAATGTCCTTTTGTTCAGGAATCAACAATCTTGGAACCCATCGTGCACAGACACGTGTCATGTGTACTTTTTCTTTCACCAACGTGTGGGTGCACCCAATGAAATGTTCAGCATTTCAGAAAGAGATCTTAAGGTAATTCATCGATCCTCTCTCACAATGACAGCCGTAGTGTAGATGTTTTCTTCCGTAAGAGCAGTAACTGGAGCACCGGGTCCACCTTCCTTTGAAATTGATTGTCTCCCCTCTTTAAACATTTTAAACCACCTTAGAGCTTTGCTGTGGGAAGAACAGACTCTCCATAGGCCTCCTGTAACATTGTATAGGCCTCAGCTGAAGATTTGTTGAGACGAAAGCAATATTTCAAAGCCTCATATTGTTACTCGCGTGTTACCTCCATTACAGCGGTAGGCAATACTGAATATGTGTGACCTTGCCTGCCTCTCACAGGCGGGAGCCAGGAGTCCCAATAATGAAACTACTACGGCTTGTTTGTTGCACATTAAGCTAACAGAATATCGTAAGATTAATTTCTAGCACGAGAAACTGTGACCATAAAAAATTAAGATCATTCTTTATTGAACAGTTCTCCTACATACCGTTCATAGGTCCGAAAGGGCAAAAGGTAGCTAAAGATATAAACATGTTTACAAATAGTACGTCGCAGACGTCTGACGATCACATCAATAGTATGTTAACTACAGATTACCTAACCAATTTCTTCCCTCAGTTACTTACACATGTGAGCATAAGGAAACATATGGGGGACTACAGAGACGATACCTTACTGGAAGCAGATGTAAAATTTAGTTTTCTGAAATCCCCCATGTCTCACGATGATAAGTGATGATTCTTACACGACACGCAGACACCTCCATGGAAGCTAAGTATTTCTGTGAAAAGCAATGGGAGCGAATGTTGGTGGTGGTTTCCGATTACTAAGATATCACTCATTGTTAAAGCTCCAAAAGTGACAGGACTTGACCAAGATATTTTATTCAGATATTCCCTAATAACGGGGGCAAAGTATTAGTACGAAACAGCCTCTTACTGGATATAGTATCCGGCCGCTTTCCCAATACAAACTCAGGTTGCATGCCCGTTTCCCCCGCGGGAAAACCTGCTGCCACGGCTGTTAAAGGCGGACTGCCCCTTCAAACATGCCGGTCCTACTACAGACTGTCTCGTCTGGCTCTTGTCTCGCTAAGAGTGCTCGGCGTCTACCATGCGTGTCTCCTAGCAACGGACACTTCTCGGGAGTAAAATATATCAAACCCAGGATCGCAGCGCGATATGTCAATCCTCGTGACACGGCTTACACCCAATTTTCAACATCCTTATATAGCACCACATCTCAGATGATCATTTTTCCCACAGTCTGAGTCACTACCATAAAAGCAGTGATATAGTCGAAACGTACAGATAGTTCATTCTCAAATTAATGCCGACGATCGGCAGGAGCAGACTTCTCTTGACCCGGAATGCCCATTTCGCTTGCGATATCTGCTTCGGAAAAATGTCTTCCTCTCAATTCTAGAGATATCAATGGCGTATGATTGCGAAAACTATCGCTCAATCAGCCTAACAGCTCCTGCATCCAAGTTACTGGCAAAAATAATACACAGACGAAAGCAAATGAAATTTCAGAATTAGTACGTGACAATCATTTCGTCTTGATAAGAGTTTAAGGCGCCAGAGATCCCTTCTCAGGTTGAGCTTGATAATAGAAGCAAGGCTGGAGCAAAATCAAGACACGCTCAAAGCCTTCGTCGACCTAGAAAAAGCGTACGACAGTGTTCAATGGTTGAACATGTTCGAAATTCCGAGAGAAATAGAAGCAAGCAATAGACGGAGGCGGATAGAATGTACGAGAACTGAGAGGGAGTAATAAGACAAGTAGACAAGGAACAAAATGCTCGGATTAAAAAGGTCGTAAGGCAAGGATGCAGTCCTCCACCCTGCTGTTCCACCCATACGTCAAAGAACCAACAAGGTTAAAGCATACCAGTCACAAGATTCGCTGATGACATTGCTATCCTCAATAACAGAGAAAAAGGACTGCTGGATCAGTTTGGTGGGGTGAACAGTCCAATATGTACAGAATATTGATTGAGAGTAAACCGCAAAAAGATGAATGTACTGAGGTGTGCGAGAAGTTAAGGAATTCCGTTACCTTTAAACTATAGTTACCAATGACTGCTGAAACAAGGAGGGTTTCTGGGGCAGCAAAGAGAACATTCCTGGCCAAGAGATGTGTACAGGTATCAAACATTAGCTTCAGTTTGAGGAAGAAAAGTCTGAGAATGTTCGTTTGGAGCTCAATATTGTATGGTAGTGAATCATGAACAGTGGAAAGATGAGAACAGAAGAGAATTGAATCGTGCTACACAAGAAAGTTAATAATCAGGTGTAAGGCTAAAACAAGGAATGACGAGATTCTCTGCAGAATTGCCGACAGTAGGAAGATATGGAAAACTCTGACAAGAAGAAGAAACAGAATGATAGGGCATGCGGTGAGGCATCAGGGAATAACCTCCATGGTAGGTCAGGTTACCTTCCATTTAGAAGGATGTTGCACGCAGCCACTGTTATATTGACTTGTAAATAATAAATTTCAGCTATCAGTGGTCATTTTTTAAATTTTATTGGCAGCTCTAGATTTCAGCTAGAAACTAGCTATTTTCAATGTAATAATTTTGACCAATGAAGCCCGACCAACAGGCATTACATGCATTGATCAAAAATGATAGTGCATCGAGAATGGCTAGTTTCTAGTTGAAATCTAGATCTTCCAATAACATTTAAAAAGAACGACTGAAAGCGGAAATCTATTATTTACAAGTCCATGGTAGGTTGTAGAGGGTACTGGAGGTGAAGACATGGACTTCAATACATAATACAAGTAACTGAAGCCGTTCGGTGGAAATGCCACTTTAAGATAGTTCAGGAGAGTAGTAAGGTGGGCCGCACTAACCAAACAGAAGAAAAAAAAATGCTCCTTCCGTTCACCTTCCTTCACTCGTCATTCATTACTTTGCTTGCGAGGTACCCAATTTCGCTAACGTACTTAGTCTACATCGTTTTTCCCGATTATTATGTTAAATCATTTCTGCTAATCCTCATTACTTTCGTCTTTCTACGATTCACCGACAGTTCGTAGTCTGTACTCATTAAGGTGATCATTTCATTTAGCGTATATTAAATTGATTAGTTTGTCTGAATCTTAACTCCACACGTTAAACCATGTTTTATTTTCGACACTGATTCTTCGATGTATAGACTGGACAATATGGAGTGACACTGTGACCTAACTCTGTGTCATCCCCATATACAGCCTGTTTAACCCCAGCAATTCGTTCTTGGTCTTCGGTTCTTATTGTTGCCTCGCACTCCATGTAAAAATCGTGCAGAGTAATTCCGTAATGATGATACAAACTTCCAGGGGTGTTGGATATGCGTAGATGTATCTACACGCATAGTGAAAAGTTATACATCACCTCGGTTCAGAGAGTTCCGGAACCTGTACAGAAAATTAGAACAGAGATCAACATAAACACCATTTCCTCCCTTTCTATTGCTCATGAAAACCACACATTGCATGTTGTACCACCATACAGCGAAACTTTCAGAGGTGGTTGTCCAGATTGCTGTACACATCGGTACCTCTAATACCCAGTAGCACGTCCTCTTGCATTGTGCATGCCTTTATTCGACGTGGCATAATATTCACAAGTTCATCAAGGCACTGTTGGTCCAGATTGTCCCACTCCACAACGCCGATTCAGCGTAGATCACTCAGAGTGGTTGGTGGGTCACGTCGTCCATAAATGGACGTTTTCAATCTATCCTAGGCATTTTGGATAGGGTTCCTGTCTGGAGAACATGCTCGCCACTCTAATCGAGCGATGTCGTTATCATGAAGGGAGTCATTCACAAGATGCATGATGGAGGCGCGAGTTGTCATCCATGATGACGAATGCCTCGCCAACATGCTGGCGATATGGTTGCACTATGGGCGAATGACATTCACGTATCGTACAGCCGTTTCGGCGACTTCTATGACCACCAGCGACTTACGTCGGCCCCACATAATGCCACCTCAAAAGTGTAGTGAACCTCCACCTTGCTGCACTCGCTGGACAGTGTGGCTACGATGTTCAGCGTGACCAGGTTGGCTCCAAACACGTCTCCGACGATTGTCTGATTGAAGGCATATGCGACACTGATCGGTGAAGAGAACGTGATGCCAATGGACCTCGCCATGGTCGTCGGGAGTGAAGTTGCGCATCATGCAGCCTATTGCGCACAGTGTGAGTCGTAACAGATCGTCCTGTGGCTGCACGAAAAGCGTTATTCAACATGATGGCTTTGCTGTCAGGGTTCCTCCGAGCCATAAACTGTAGGTAACGGCCATCCATTGCTGTATTAGCCGTTGGGCGTCCTGAGCGGGGCATTTCATCAACAGTTCCTGTCACTGGATCTTCCTTCACGTCCAAACAACAGCGCTTTCGTTCACTCCGAGGCGACTGGACAATTCCCTTGTTGAGAGTACTTCCTGACACAAAGTAACAATGCGGATGAGATCGAACCTCGGTATTGTCCGTCTAGGCATGGTTGAACTACAGACAAGACGGGTCGTGTACCTCCTTCCTGGTGGAATGACTGGAACTAATCGGCTGTCGGACCCCCTCCGTCTAATAGGCGCTGCTCATGTACAGTTGTTTACATCTTTGGCCGGGTTTAGCGACATCTCTCAACAGTGATAGGGACTGTGTCTGTGATACAATATCCACAGTCAACGTGTATCATCAGGAGTTCTGGGAACCGAGGTGATGCAATACTACCTTTGATGTGTGTATTTGAGGTAAGGTACCCTGGTCTGGAACGCCAAAGTCGAAAGCTGTAAGCACAATTCATTGCGATACTTCTGGAGCATCTTCTACTCTTCTACTCTGAGTTCTTTGCTTTCCATGTTTTGGGAAGAGGTAATATGGATTAAAACAAGAATTAAATGTTCGGTGAAAATGGGCTGTAAAGTCCACACATCAAGAGCTATGAACATTTCATTGTTTTGTCTACTGTGAATAACATCATTTCTACTGAGGAAGACTTCATAGTTCTTAAAGTATCCATTTTAGAGTCCATGTTTACTATAAAACTGCTTCTTGTTTTGGTCGACATTACCTTCTCGCAAAATATGGAAAGCAACGATCTCGCAGTAGAAGAGATCTACTGACTGAGGTATTAATACGATTATCGCACGTAATTTTCGACTCGATCGTTTCCGGACGAGGGTCTTACCTCAGGCAGATACATTTATCCTCCTCCCTCATTGCTGAAAATTTGTAACATCACGGAATCACCCGTCTTTCCCTACAGCTTACTCCTAATTTAATTATAATTTAGAATACCAAGCTCCAGTTGACCTGCGGAACGCTTTTTCCAGGATTTACGAATCTGGATTTGTCTTAAGTCTTACTTCCTTCATCAGTTATCAGAACTGATTCCTCGTGCCCTTACCTTTCCGAAAGCCTTAGTGATCGTCACCTAACAGATCCTCAAATTTCTTTCCAGTTTGTAACCTCCCCCTCATTTATTGACCTTAATGACAGTGAAAAATTAAACCGCGTGTACCTAATGGAAATTTGGGAAAAGCAATCGTCACCGAAGTTTATCTGTCGGTAAAGAGGGAGGAAAGGGTTACATCTAAATGAAAGGAAAAATGCAAATGAAATTGGTGGAAATTAATTTTGAGAAAAGGGTAAAATTAATAAAGAAAGTAAATGTGCGGTCGTTACGTTAACAATTAATTGGCGTTAATTAGATATTTGAGATTGGGGGAAAATTGCGGTCGCCAGTCCTATGGACACTACTATAATAACTCAAAAAGAAAGGCTATTGCACATATAATTAGCACTAAAAGCGTGGCAACTGAAGGTTGACACGTGTTGTGTGAAAACTGAAAGTTTGTCAGAAGTAATAAATTTCGCAACACTCTGACTTACTTTAGCAAAAGAATTAATAAAACCGGAAAATTTAAAGTTAATTTAGTGACTGAAATTAATAGTGAGATTTGTTTCTGAAGCACTACGAAATTCAGTAAAATAAGGTTAGTCTTGGGCTACCTCAACAATCATTTCAAAGGCTGCTTGAATCTACACAATTTAGAAATAAGAGATTTAACTTTGAACTTGAATTAAATGATTCTGAACAGTTAACAATAGTAAAATTTAGTACGTACCAAGCTGAGCTGCAGTCACAGGTAAGCTAAAATATGCTAACAAAACAAGCACTCTTAATTTGTGATTGTGTAATCTAAATATTGTAGCCAGCTATGAATACATTAATTGAACTTTGAAATTATAGCAGTGAAATGGAATGATATTACTTTTATGCTGGCGTCTGAATAGCATCGACACTCGGGTTCATTTCGGAAAAGGAAGGGACCCTGCTTGGTAATGCAATTGGGACAATGAGCAACAAAGGTTCATGCGAAGTTGCTGTAATTTTGTCATGCAACAATTTTAAAAGCTGAGGTCTGCCATACAGTTCTAAAACTTTACGTGCTTCCAGTCTTCCTTGTTGGTTGATTGAAGGTTTGAAGCCGTCGGTCGAGGAGTTGGCGACAGTCACTCACTGTCGGCCGTCGCTGTTTCAGAAGCTGGATATTTGCGCGCCATCTTCTCTACATTGTCACCAGCCGAAACGGGCTCTTGATGTGCGCCAGCTAATGCTTCCCGTCCGCGACAGCGTGTCAGAAACTATCATAGCAAGTCGAGCGCCATTACATGCTGCCAAACCCCGAAAGCGCAGCAGCTCGCGGGAGCGTCACACAACACACCTGCTCAACCGCACTACTCCAGCCAGACTCCCCTCTGCCCGCGCTCCACGCTGCCGAGTTCACACTACCAAAGATCCTACACACTTAGGTTCTCGACACGACCTATCGATGTAATCGTTCGATAGCATATTTTTCCCTAGGGAAGACCCAGCGTATAAATACAAATAATATGTACAAAACAAACCAATTATTCATCGACATAAATGCATATATATATATATATATACAAATTGTAAACAATTACAATATATAAAGACACAGAAATGTCGTATCTTGAGGTAACAAAACAAGAAAAAAAAATTATCGTACAATAGATGGAAATAGGAGGATATGCATTTCCGGCGTTACAAGTTCTCTATATTATTCATATCAACAACTTGGATGCACGAGCCAATAATACGACTGTACGACAGATTTCGCAATGTATCTGTTCTCACTAGACTGTGTGGGTCTGATAATGTGTCTTCCGGGCCACAAATTCTACTCGTCAGTTCCTTAAATTACCTGAAAAAGAGTAAGGCTTCTAAACTGCAGCAACGAAGACAACGTTTGGTGAATTCTCCGAGCGTGATGCAAAATATAGAAGATAATTTCGAACTAAGGTCTTTATTAAAACAGTGTTATTATTGTTTAAACAAAAACAAGTTAAAATATGGAAAGAGAAACAGATTCTATCTTGTTGTCAGTCGTGGAAATGTTTGATTCCGTGTGTAAGTAAATGTGTAACTACATCTGCGCCAAAGCCAGTAGACGTGCTGTTTACTCGTATTGCTGTGATAGCAACTTGTGTTAATTTAATCTTTATTTAGAGACCTCGCAATGGGCAAAGTTTCAAATTCAACATGTGACGCAGAGCGTAATTAAGTTAGGCCAAAAATATAGCCACATGTCCTCCACTGCGGGCCGTACTTTGAGAAATGTGGCCCCTTGTAATGAATCGTCTCTCCTGGCACGCGACTCGGAGAGGTTCACGCTCCTAAGGCTCTGTGGTTTCGGGGGTGCGGGCGTCCGGCCAGTAAATCGGCGCGTAGCCAGCGATCTGGAGCGTCTAAATCACTGAGCGGACTCCTGTACACCAGATAAGCCTGCCGCTCGTCTCAGAGGCAATTACTTAGCTCTTCCGGGCGACACATGTTCCCCTGGCGCACTAGTAGAGGCTTGCAGCACCAGTAACAATTCAGAAGTAAATACGACTGAATTATGGGGAGTATCGCGCATCCATAATCGAACACAGAATAGTGTCTACAGTTAAATGAATCCTAATTTTAATGAAATGTACTGTCCTGTAAACAACTGAAGAAACGAGAATGTACAACAATGTTCAAGAAACGACGGTAATATACCTCATTTACGGTCCATTTTTAAATTTTTTTTATGGCAGTGTGCTATTACACAGCGTCACCCGTTCAGATCTGGTCCAACTGTCTTGGTGGGTAAGTGAGAGGTACCTGAAAGCAGCGGCTGAAGAGCAGCCAAGCATAGCACTTCGAAAGTATGACGGTGGAGCTGTACCATCCGTGCCACCCTCCGGCAGTGGGGAGTACACAACGTGCCAAATCTTCGGTTAAGGAAGGGAGTAACGGACAGTGGTCGTTTTGGGCGTTTGAAAATGAAGTAGGTACTAAATGTAGTCAAGTCAAGGAAAAACGCCTGCGGGAGATATGTGGAGAGATCAAAACAAAAATGATCGTCTGAAGGACTGATGCGGCATATAGAAAGGTCTAGTCAACATATGACAAAGTTAAAAGCAAAGGTGTGCAATCTTAAGATGCAGGAGGATTTCAGCTTCTAAGCATAGAGGAGAGAGCGGGAAAGTGGAAAGAAAATTTTCAAGACCTATACAAGACAAAGGAATTATCTACTGTCGTGACAGTGGGCTAAATGGAAGTCGATTAGGAATAAATAAGCCATCAAATGTTACAGTAAGAATCTGACAGAACATCGGTAGACTTGCCATCAAGTATGGCAGATGAAGTAGGTGACATACCTTCGTAATTTCTGAATTCAGTGAAGGAAAAGGCAAAGAAAAGATTATTCAACTTGTTATCTGAAGACTATGAGCATATAGACATACAATCAAACTTTCGGAGAAATATCATCCATACAATTCCGAAGACAGCAAAGGCAGATAAGTGCGACTATCATCACAGCCCATGCATCCAAATAGCTGAGAAGAATAATATACGGAAGAGTATAAAATAAAACTGACGATCTGTTAGACTACTGTCAATTTGGCTGTAGGAAAGAAGTTTCTTATCTTGCGTTGAAAAATGGAAAGCTTAAGAGAAAGATCATAGAATTAGTCAACGTAGAAAAAGCGATCGACAATGTAAAATGGTGCCACATATTCGAAATTCTGAAAAAAAAAAGGTGTACGTTATAGAGAAGGACGAATAACAGAACGTACAAGAACCAAGAAGAAACAACAAATGGAGACCAATAAGAACTTCTCTTAAGAAAATGTGTGAATTCCTAAAGGACCAAACTGCTGTGGTAATGGGTTCCTAGACTTACCCACTACTTAAACTAACTTATGCTAAGAAATACATACACACCCATGCCCGACGGAGGACTCGAACCTGCGGCGGGAAGGGCAGCCCAATCAGTGACATGGTGCAAAAAACCGCGCGGCTCTACTCTTTAGACTTGGATGCAGTCTTTCTCTCCTAATCGTCAATTGCACATCAGAGAACAATGACGGAAATAACCTTGTGTAACTAAAAGTGCAACAGGATAACTAGCGTAGTTGGAATTTTATTGCTTAAATAACATTTTTTGTGCATATTGTCACGTAAATAATTTTCCTAAGTCGTTATCCAAGTACTATCCATCCTGGCCCTTTGTGTGAGCCGGGATAATCAGAAAATGAAATGAAAATTAATTTATTAGATTATCAACAAATACTTTTTCCAACTTTATGACAATTACGTAATAATGAAATCTACGGCTGTAGTATGAATAACGTCAGAAGTAGAATAATGCAAAAGCTAGTACTAATTCATTTGCAAAAAACAAAGTAACTTAAATAACGTCAGAAGTAGAATAATGCAAAAGCCAGTACTAATTCATTTGCAAAAAACAAAGTAACTTTAATCAAGAAAAATTGGTAGTAAAACTTTACGTACGTTGGACACTGAATTTCATTGTCGTAGCACAGTTCTAATTTATAGGTTGTGGCATAATTTATAACTTCTATTACAAAGAAATATCAGATGAATTGCTAGGTAAATGACAGTCCTTACCAATGAATAAATTAAAACAATCGTTTTGCTTGCTAGAATTACGACCGTCAGTATTACGGTGAGTAGCGTAGCAAAACGTTTCTGTCCACAGCCAGTAAACAATCTTACTTTAAGTGATCTTAGAAAATTAATATAATGTATTGCATGTGTTTGCTATTGGATTGTTATTTGACTGCTGTGACATTTATGGTGTGAAGCACATGAAAGTGTGTGTTAGGTACTGTTCCTACGTCATGGCTCCAATAACTATTACGTAAGATTGCTTACAAGTATAAAGTTGAGTACCATTTTAATCATTCTTTTTTCGGTGAGGAACTGGCGACCATTGGTTCTTTTCATTGATGAAAACTTTGGAAACCTTTTTTCCCAATTTTCCACTAACTACTTTTAATTAAAAGAAGTTAACGTAATAAAAATTTATAAAGTTAACCGAACTTTAGTTCTAATCATCATTGCTAAAATACTGAGCAGTGGCGATTCGGTTATAAGTTCATCTACTTCTCTCGGTTGTGCATTATTCTTCGGAGTAGATGCTTTTTCCACATAAGTTAGGGACTTTAGATACACGGTCATAACGGAAAAGCGTAACTAGCCGGAGAGGTAGGAGGGTTATACGTGGCTCCCGGTGACAGGACAGTCTATTATAATTACGACTGACCCGAGCATTGCAAAATTAGCAGTGGTTAATTTTAAAGAATAATAGGGAGAAGATTTTAGTTACAACAATGCAGGCGGAATTGGGGTTACAAATTAATGATAAGGGCGTAGATATGTTTGACAATGTATCAGATGTTGACGACAAATTAAACAATACTCGAGGAACGCAAAGTGTAAATAATGCAAAGGTGAAGCAAGAAATATTTGACGACAGTAACGGATAATTTGAAAATGAATGAAACAGCATATAGAAGTGATATAAACGTAAGATAAGAAATCGAAACAGACAATGTAACAGAGTAGTAATTTGCCAGTATTAGTACGAATGCTTTAATGCAAATTATAGAAAAATGAGTGAGTAAATAATCGTTGAGATTAGCTCTGTGAAAACGAAATTATGATTTAAGTAAGCACTGAGATTAGCTCCATGATGAAGGCCGTAAGTAGTGAGATGAGGTGTGTAAAAGAGGAAATAACAGCTGTGAGAGGTGAAATAGAAATTTCAAACAAAACCTTGCGAAAAGAAGTAAATGACTTACTTACAAAATTTAGTAATGACAGGAAACATATGATAAGAATTTTTACGGTTGAGATGAAAAGAATCAAAGACATCATGCAACAACAATTGGGCGACTTAGTAGATGAAAATTGCAGACATATCGAAAATCAACTGCAACATGATATCGGTGTGAGAACGGACGAGATCAAAGAAAATTTCAACAAGAAGGTAAGTCACGAAATAGCAACAGTCCGTTCTGACTTTAAAAATACGGTGGATTATTTGAATGGCCAAATTGTAAATGTTAAGGTCAAAGTTCAGGCGTTGGAAACAGATGTTAATGATACGTTTTCTGAAATAAAGATGTGGGTGAGATAAATATGCGTATTAAAAATCTGGCGAACGCAAAAATCTAATGGCCACGTACGTTGTAGGAGGGACGTGCTAGAGCCAAACACGCAGAACATTGATAAATTTGATCCGAAAATTGATAGTAATCCTGTCGTGTTCATGAATAAATGTAAGTCGTTAATTCCGAAAGAACTGCCAGAAGAAATTCGGGTCTGGATTGACCGGACACGACAGAGTTGACGCAGAAGGTTGGGCAGTTCGCACCCTGAGCGGTTTCGAAACGATTGACTGATTCTTTAAATGATTTGAAGACGAATACTGGTCAACCAGTAAGTAATTACGGAGTTAACGTATGTCCTTCCATACCGTGCCAGCAGAGACTCAAATATGAAAAGTTATTGCAAGGATATATGTAAAAAATCGAGCGTGTAAAATGAAACATAACGGGGAAAAAAATGTTGGACCTACAGCGCGACAAACTGCCACGTAGTGTCCGCGGCTACATAATTGGCGACTATAGCAAAACAGCGTTTGTGAAAAAGTAGGAGATCTAGATGTGTTATACCGTGACGACGAAAATCGCAAGTACAGTCACCATAACAGCAGCTATAATCAGAACGGAAATAATAACTATTACGACAGACGAGGTTTTGTACGTGGTAAGGGAGATTATAATTGGAACCATCATGGCAATGATGAGTGGAAATGGGTGGTCGGCGACATTGTAGGGTCGTACTGCTGGGGATCGCTTTGTGAGACCCCGCCGGCTTCAGAGGCAGTATTGCCGCAGCAGCAACGATGACGCAAAGGGAAGTAAAACGAGTAACGAACTTAAACAAGGTCAGTTGTACGCTGGAAACAGCGCAAATAAAATACGATGCAGAATTGTCGCGATCCTGTCGCTCGTCGTATCAGATCAAGGGAAATCACGAATGTTGTTGGATTGGCTACCCGTGCGAGTACAGACAGTACCGCTGCACCGAGTTAAGCGCATCTTCCGATAGCGAATAAGCATGTTGTCTCGGTAAATGAAGTTGAAATAATTGAGGAATGGCTGACGCAATTAGTAATATGTACGATGGTTTGGAGGAACGGAAGAAAGAAAGTAGCGAATATCTTACGGAAAGTAATGAGGAAGTCATGAGTAATAATGATGAGTATTTTGTTTGTATGAAGAAAGCGGCATGTAATTTCGAAGAGATGTTACGTAAAGTAGATAATGTTGACGAGATACGTGAATGTAATAAAGAATACGGGGCACGTGAGGCGCGTTATAATAATGTGTTTGTTGATTCCATTCCCGAACTCGACTAGAAAAGACAGCCGGAAATCGATAGTGGTAGCCAGATTAGTGTGTTCCCAGTCATTTTATGAGCATATTAGGAACGAACGTGAAATAGTCGAGATGCTAGTTGAGGGCGTGAAGATCATAGGTGCTACTGATAGTTGTAGTAAACCTATAAAATCTCAAGTGTTTTACAAATAGTTATTAAAAACGTGTTGTTCGAACATAGTTTCTTAGTGGTTTCTCAGCTAAGTACTGTAGTAATTGTAGGCATTGATTGGATGACTTAGCATAAAGTAACTGACTGTGATAGGAAGGAAATGATTTATTCAGTCGGAGATGAGAAGATAAATATGTATTTTGATGAAGTAGTAGGAATTGGTGAAAGGAGTGAAGTTAATTAACGAATACTTAAGTTACAAATGTGTGCAGGTCTGAGTGAAGGATCTGAGCGTTAACGTGTTAAACTTGAATAAATTGTACTAATCTGGCGACGAAATGAAAGACATAGTAGAAAAGGTTTTGGGAATATCATTAGAACATACAAGCGAATTGTATAATATTTCAGCTGGTAACAATGAAGTATTTTCAGAGAAGTCTGGTTTAGTACGTCACTTTGCATATGAAATCGAAACTGTAGAACGTGAGCCATTTTTCGGACCAGCCTATCAAATGTCGTTACCTTGGAAGGAAGCAGCACAGAGAGAAATAAATCGTATGGGGGAATGGGGAATAACTGAAAGAGCTTTGAGTCAGTACAACAATACACGTCTTCTGGCCAATAAGAAAGACGGGGGAGTGAGAATTTAAATAAGATAGTGAAGCGTGAGACTAACAGATCTGAATGTTTGGATGACCTGCTTCAGAAGTTTTATGGTGTGAAATACATGAAAAATCTGGATTTGACAGCTGGGTATTGGCAAATTCCTTGAGAACCAAAATCAAGGGCCGTGCGGGATTAGCCGAGCGGTCTGGGGCGCTGCAGTCATGAAATGCCGGGCTGGTCCCGGCGGAGGTTCGAGTCCTCCGTCGGGCATGGGTGTGTGTGTGTGTTTGCCCTTAGGATAATTTAGGTTAAGTAGTGTGTAAGCTTAGGGACTGATGACCTTAGCAGTTAAGTCCCGTAAGATTTCTCACACAGTTTTTTGTACAAAATCAAGGAAACTGACAGCATTCCTTTTGCGGCAGAGTCATTCCCTTTGAATTAAAGACATCTGTATCCGCGTTTATCCGAGATTTGGATGGATTGTTAGGAAAAAAGTTAGCGAGTAGAATAACAATTTAAGTTGATGACTTATTGGTAGCGCCGTCACCATGGGAAGAGCATTGTGAGTTGCTGAAAGAAATTTTTCAAGCTTTGAGACGAGGTTGAATGCCACTAAAAAATTGAAAAATATGTGAGTTTGTAAGAAATGAATTAAAATTTTAGGTCATATTATAACGAGTATGGGAATAACGAAAGATCTGCGGAAATTAGAAACGATTAGAGATTGCCAACCACCAAAGACGAAAAAAGCAGAGTATGTAATTTTTTGGCTTATGTAATTTCTTTCGCAAATATGTAAAGGGACAAGCTTTCACTGATTGAAATTTATGTAAGTTATCGATGAAAAATAATGCATTTGTATGGACGGAAAAGTGTCAGTTAGCTTTCGACAAATTAAAACAGGAATTTATAAAGAGCCAAATTTTACACCGTCCTCATTTATGATTACCGTTCCATATGGGAGCAGACGCATGCGATTATGGCATTGAAGTTCATATTTTTTAGGAAATAGTGGCGGGAGGAAGTAAAGAATAAATGAGGCGTTATATATTGTTTGAGCATTTAAGAGATTTAAAGGTATTTAATGGGGACGCAAGGTGATAGTGCATACAGGTTACACGGTAAGAGCGCTTTCTCTTTCGATACTGAGGCTTAATTTTTCCTTGCACAGTGCAATCTCTTTGCATTGGTGCCTTAAATATATCTCGAAATATCGGCGGTTGTGGAAGAAGTCATCCAGCAGCAATCCTGTAATCGTTAACAATTTTAATACTAGTGTAACTAAGAGTTAAACAGAACTGAAGCAAGCCTAAGTCAGCTTGTCAGCGAATAAATAATATTCCTCTATTCTTATGTATATTGTTGTTAGTGAAGGAATTATATGAAAGAATGATACGGAGATGTCGAATGGTCAGATTAAATCCGTGTGCTGCCGGCAACTTCCATTTTACGTCAAATTGATCAACAAAAAGGTGATGCAAAATAATCAAACATATGTTATGAGCATCAAACATGCTTGTAAAAGTTCTGTTCTCAAGCTTTAACAAGTAAGGCTGCTAATCGTGATGTGCGACGCTGTGTGTCACCGTACATCTTAAATGGTAAAGAGTGCTACTGTAGCCCTTGCTTTGGATACATCAACAGACTCTGCAGTGGCCATTCCCAGCACTTTGAATGTGGCCATTCCCATAAATTTCAGTCGCGCCGTGCTCCTTATGTCTGCAATGGCAAACATACAGTCACTTATAGTAGAAGGTAGATTATAGAAACAGAGTGGCTCAGAAGTATTACTCACAGTTTCTGAATACAAATAAGTCTTACTAGGGCAGACTTATTCATCCGCTGAGAATTACAGGTGGATACCATTACTTATCCACTGCGATTGTCACGAACACTTGCTAAATTCTAGATGCCGCACAGGACGGACGTAGTAAACATCAGGAAGAGATGTGATCAGTTTTACAGCTAGAGAGGAGACCAATATGGTGTCAGGTATCCCTCCAGCACAATGGCAACCGAACTGACTTACAACCCTTACATCGACCGTCGTACATTCCATTGTATCCGATATTCTATCAACAACCGTGCAGTTGTTACCAGCCCACATGAAACCGTTCCCGTGTATATTCCAGGGCTTCTTCTTTAGTTTCATACTCGTGTCTGAGACTTGTGTAAGGCCGAGCAACCCTCCCAGTTCTGAAAGTCGTGACAGTTACATTTATCAGAGACAAGTGAGATGTAACTGACAGGGAGACTGTTTAGCGGCATGTATACGAGAAAACTGGTTTCCAAAAATAGTAATGTCTAAAGACAAGTTCATTGAATTTAAAGCTCTCAACAGAAAGTATCTCATCTGTGTAATATACAATCCACCTAAAGTTGGACAGCTCTCTAGCTTTTAGTTTGCACTCTGAAATCTTTTCACGTGAATCCATAACTGAAAATGGAGAATGGAACATAAATTTTCTAAACAAAAGTCTCTACACATCGAAATTGACGATCATACATTCCAGCACAAACTTTACACTGGTTCCACTTGGGCCTGCTCGCCACACAGCAGACACTCACACGTTTGACACTTTAGTGAATTTGGAGGTCACTCTGCTGATTCGATCTGTTTTGCTGCCATTCATGAAAAGCGTTGCATATGGTGTTTTCCAAGAGAATAACACTCGTCTACATATCGCCGTTGTAACCCAACACATTTGTTAAAATTCTATTTCCAAGCTTTAACAAGCTTGGCACAGAAGAGGTATCCGTGGCGGGCCACATCAAACGAGTCAGAAAACTGATGCAACAGGCATGGAGCTCTATCCCACAAACTGACGTCCGGCATCTGTATACCACAATGCATGCAAGTTTGCGTGCTTACGTTCAACATTCTAGCGGTTATACCGATTATTAATATAACGTAATTTCGTACTTGCAGTGGCTTATCTCGCGCTTGCATTAAGCTCCATCATGCAATGTTAATCGCTTAAATACGTTTTCATACAAGTGTGTTGCCGAAATTATTTTTTGGTGTTGTAATTTTTTTCATTAGTGTAAGTATTGGAAAACGTGAAGCAATACTGACCTTACGACTTATCTTAGAAGAAAGATTAAGGAAAGGCAAACCTACGTTTCTAGTATTTGTAGACTTAGAGATAGCTTTTGACAATGCTGACTGGAATACTCTCTTTCAAATTCTAAAGGTGGCAGGAGTAAAATACAGGAAGCGAAAGGCTATTTACAACTTCTACAGAAACCAGATGGCAGTTATAAGAGTCGAGGGACATGAAAGGGAAGCACGGGTTGGGAAGGGAGTGAGACGGGTTTGTAGCCTCTCCCCGCAGTTATTGAATCTGTATATTGAGCAAGCAGTAAAGGAAACAAAAGCAAAATTCGGAGTAGGTATTAAAATTCATGGAGAAGAAATAAAAACTTTGAGGTTCGCCGATGACATTGTAATTCTGTCAGAGCCAGCAAAGGGCTTGGAAGAGCAGTTGAACGGAATGGACAGTGTCTTGAAAGGAGGGTATAAGATGAAAATCAACAAAAGCAAAACAAGGATAATGGAATGCAGTCGAATTAAGTCGGGTGATGCTGAGGGAATTAGATTAGGAAATGAGACATTTAAAGTAGAGAAGGAGTTTTGCTATTTGTGGAGCAAATTAACTGATGATGGTCGAAGTAGAGAGGATATAAAATGTAGACTGGCAATGGCAAGGAAAGCGTTTTTGAAGAAGAGAAATTTGTTAACATCGAGTATAGATTTAAGTGTCAGGTAGTCGTTTCTGGAAGTATTTGTATGGAGTGTAGCCATGTATGGCAGTGAAACATGGACGATGAATAATTTGGACAAGAAGAGAATAGAAGCTTTCGAAATGTGGTTCTATTGAAGAATGCTGAAGGTTAGATGGGTAGATCACATAACTAATGAGGAGGTGTTGAATAGAATTGGGGAGGAGTGTGTGGCACAACTTTACAAGAAGAAGGGACCGGTTGGTAGGACATGTTCTGAGGCATCAAGGGATCACAAATTTAGCATTAGAGGGCAGCGTGGAGGGCAAAAATCGTAGAGGGAGACCAAGAGATGAATACACTAAACAGATTCAGAAGGATGTAGGTTGCAGTAAGTACTGGGAGATGAAAAAGCTTACACAGGATAGAGTAGCATGGAGAGCTGCATCAAACCAGTCTCAGGACTGAAGACCACAACAACAGTGTAATTTCGCTGAGACTCAATAATTTATACAATAACACGACTGACAGCTGTTGGAGTAAGGAGACAACCAGCCCCCTCGCTTAGAAAACTACTCAGACACCTTACGCGTGTCAGAGAAACATTACGCAGAAAATATAAAAGTCACGCCACCTCTCATAATCATCTCTCCGAGAAGCAACTATGCAACTGAGATAGTTAGAGATGCATAACTCAGGTGCGCCCACTAACTAACTGAGGACTTTCACAGACGCGGAAAAATCAACGAGGTCTTGGAGTTGGCAGACCTAATACAACAGCTGAACCTCTAGTTTCTATTGATGATCTAATTGCCTATTTCGCCACGTCAACGTCTCTGCTTGACCAAGGACGCGAACAATCGTCTCCCCTAATGAATCAGTGGTTGGTACAAAGAAAACCTATTTTCTCCCAGCATTACCCAAGTCTTTAGCAATAAACAGACCACGAGAAGATTACTAATCATTTAACACCAAATAACTGTTTACATGAACACCACTGTGGTTTCAGGAAAAAACACAACATGTCGACCACTCGTATTAAAGTGACTGACGAAGTGATATAAGCTATGGACAAATAATAGGCGACAGTTTTGCTTTTCTGATTACAGCAAAGCTTTCGACACTCTCGACTTTGGTATTCAACTTCTAAGTTGTCGAAATTTTTCTTCAAGTGTTGTTCAATGGTTCCACTCATACCTTATTACTCGCCAACAGTGTGTAGTGACTGTTTCTAAATGTCACAATGGAGAAACATAGTATTAGGATTCCCACAAATATCAGTTTTAGGCCCATTACTTTTCTCACGTCATGTTGATGATGTATTAACTACTCTCTCCTTCCGCCAAATAACACATATGTTACCCAGCGTAAGTTATATCTAAGTACACAGCCATACATCATGAGTTACTTACTTTGTAAGAATAGGCGCATAACATACACTTTGTGATCAAAAGTATCCGACACCCCCAAAAACATAAGTTTCTTATATTAGGTACATCGTGCTGCCACCTACTGCCAGCTACTCCCTATCAGCGACCTCAGTAGTTAATTGACATCGTGAGAGAGCAAAACGGGACTCTCCAAGAAACACACGGATTCCGAACATGGTCAGGTGATTGGGTGTCATGTGTGTCAGACGTCTGTACGCGAGATTTCTACTCTTCTGAACATCCCTAGGTCCATTGTTTTCGATGTGATAGTGAAGTGGAAACGTGAAGAGACACTTACAGCAGAAACGCGTACAGGCCGATCTCATCTGTTGACTGACAGAGACAGCTGACAGTTGAAGAGGATTTTAAAGTGAAATAGGCAGACGTCTACCCAAACCGTCACACAGGATCCACTACAAATACTATGACAATTAGGTGGGAGGTGAGGAAACTAGGATTTCATGGTCGAGCGGCTGCTCATAAGCCACTCATCACGGCGGTAAATGCCAAACGACGCCTCTGATGGTGTAAGGAGCGTAATCATTGGACAATTGAACAGTGGAAAAACGTTGGATGGAGTGACGAATCACGGTACACAATTGTGTGATCCGATGGCAGTAGCATCATCACAGATAGGCCTACGTTGATGTTTTAACCACCTACTTGCTTCCCACTGTTGAAGAGCATTTCGAGGATGACGATTGTATCTTTCAGCACAATCGAGCACCTCTTCATAATGCACGGCCTGTGGCGGAATGGTTACACGACAATAACATCCCTGTAATGGACTCGCCTGCACAGAGTCTTGACCTGAATCCTATATAACACCTTTGCGATGCTTTGGAACGCCGCCTTCGTGCCAGGCCTCACCGACCGACATCGATACCTCTTCTCAGTGGAGCACTCCGTGAAGAATGGGCTTCCATTCCCCAAGAAACCTTCCAGCACCTGATTGAACATGAGGAAGCTGTCATCAAGGCTAAGTGTGGGCCAACACCATATTGAATTCCAGCATTACCGATGGAGGGCGCTACGAACTTGTAAGACATTTTCAGCTGGTGACCTGATACTTTTGATAATATAGTGTAGGTTTGATATTTAATCCGTGTAAAGCGAAAGTAATCTTAAGTGCCCACAAAAGACTAAGTACCTCACACATCCTAGAAGCACTTCCACTCTTAATCTTAAACGGCACAGGAATAAACATTTTTTCCTTCTGCAAAGAACTTGGGGATATTTTTGGGCCATCACTGGACAGGCCGTAAAACTGCAGTCTATAATAATATGAGCGTCACTTCAATTATCACAGGAATACAAAGAAAGTATTTCTTTTCGCGATTAAAATGAAGCTCGTAGAGACACTAGCGCACCCCTTACTTAAGAAAGGCGATGCCATTTACCAAGACCTTTCGCTTGAAATTTCACGCAGGCTACAACGCGATAATTGCTTGTGTGCAATACATTTATGACGTGCGCTATTTCGACCGTATCACACTACGCTACGAATAATCATCCGGGCTACCTGAGGACAGTCGTAGATTGAGGTTTTGTTCTCTCATCATCTCAATAATAGCACTCTTTCATATCTGTATTCTACTCTTACGCTACTACCTGATCAGCACAGCAGAAATACTAGTTCTCGACGAAGTAAAATCCTCTCTGTACAATTACATAGCGCTACTGCTTTCTTTTTGTATATCATGAATCCGACTTTGGAAAAGTTTTCTTAAAAATACCACAAAAATTAAATTACTTCCAAACTTCTAAAGATAGCTAATGGACCACCTTCAATCGCAACAGACACTACTCCCAGTCACTAGTCTGCAGCTCACTCACGTCAGATCGTCCTCCCACACAACGTTTGCCCCTCCAATGACCGCAGAGTTCTTTATTTAGATTCTGTTGCTTCCCAACAGCCATTGATACTATCATTCTCCTGTTTCTTTATCCGTTCTGCAAATGTGCTAAACTAATCGTTTTTAATGTAATGTGGTATTTTATTATTGTTACTCTCAATTCCGGTTGTTGTTATTATTATTATTATTATTAATATTTTCACTATGGTGAATATCTTTTTGTAGGATCTTTGGTATTTGTTTTTTCTAGTTAGATGTAAGAGAGGGCCTTAAGGCCCTTAACTGGTCAGACTATATAAGCAATAAATGAATTTTCTGGTCAATGCAATTGGAGATGGCATAACATACACTGATGTTCATAAATTAAGGATAATTGCAGAATGTGGTGCTACACAACGTGGCACTACACAAAACTGGCACTAATAGCATGGGCACATAGGGAACACACGCGACACAGATCTTACGTCCACGGTATTGGTGATAAGTTGAGAATACCGTCCCGAAACACATGTGCTACAAGACGCCACTGTTTCCTGCGCATGTACCCCGACATCAATATGGGATATGATCACCATGCACACGTACACAGGCGCACAACGGGTTGGCATAGTCTGGATCAGGTAGTCGAGCAGCTGCTGGGGTATAGAATCCCAGTCTTGCACCAGTGCCTGTCGGAGCTCCTGAAGTGTCGCAGGGGTTTGAAGACGTGCGGCCGGCCGGAGTGGCCGAGCGGTTAAAGGCGCTACAGTCTGGAACCGCACGACCACTACGGTCGCAGGTTCGAATCCTGCCTCGGGCATGGATGTGTGTGATGTCCTTAGGTTAGTTAGGTTTAAGTAGTTCTAAGTTCTAGGGGCCTTATGACCACAGCAGTTGAGTCTCATAGTGCTCAGAGCCATTTGAACCATTTGAACTAAGACGTGCAGCGAAACGTCGACCGAGAGCATCTCAGACGTGCTCGATAGGGCTTAGGTCTGGAGAACAGGCAGGCCCGTCTATTTGATATAATCTGTTTCAAGGTACTACTCCACGATGGCAGCTCGGTGGGGTCGTGTGTTATCATCCATCAGGAGGAAAGTGGGATCCACTGCACATCTGAAAAGGCGGACATACTGGTGCAAAATCACGCCGAGATACACCTGACCTGTTACAGTTCCCCTGTCAAAGACATGCAGAGGTGTACGTGCACCAATCGTAATCCCACCCCGCACCATCAAATCACGACCTACATACAGGTCCCTACCAAGGAAATTAAGGGGATGGTGTCTGGTTTCTGGTTCACGCCAGATGAAAACCCGGCGAGAATCACTGTTCAGACTATACCTGGACTCGTCCGTGAACATAACCTGGGACCACTGTTCCAATGACCATGTACTGTGTTCTTCACACCAGGCTTTACAAGCTCTCTTGTGACCAGGGGTCAGTGGAATGCACCTTGCAGGTCTACAGGCGAATTAATGATGTTTGTTCAGTCGTCTGGAGACAACTGTTCCAGTGGCTGTTGTAAAGTCCCGAGCAAGGCTACCTGCAGTGCTCCGTGGCCGTCTGCGGGCACTGATGTTGAGATATCGGTCTTCTTGTGGTGTTGTTTACTGCGGATGTCCTGTATTGCAGCGCCTGGACACGTTTCCTGACTGCTGGAATCGTTGCCTCAATCTTGAGATCACACTTTGTGGCACACGGAGGGCCCGTACTACGACCTGCTGTGTTTCAACAGCCTCCAGTCGCCCTAGTATTCTACCCCTCATAACATCATCAATATGTGATGTTAGAGCACACAGTCACCATTAGCACGTCTGAAAACGTCTGCACACTTACTGGCCGTACCGTACTCTGACATGCACCAACACACCTCTGCGTAAGTAGACTGCTGCCAGCGCCACCGCGCAACGACCACAGGTCAAATGCACCGCATGGTCGTACCCCGAGGTTATTTAAAGCCGCAAACCGCCCACAAGAGCGTTGTTTCACCTTGTATCAGCATTATCCTTAATTTATGAATTTGGAAACTATTGGGGACAATGGATCACAATAACGTTCAGAGCCTGCATGACGACATATGTCATCCTGTGTTTAGTTCAATACAAAGCTGACAATTATAATTGCAACGCTATGAAGGCAGGATATACAAACTTCATATTGGCGTGGCTACACATACGAATATTATTCCAGAATTACCACAGAAATTCGGTTTATTTAACGTTAACTATATTTTAAGCATAATGGACGATCACGTAGAGTGTTTCTCATTCAGAAATCTTGTTTGGAGGTTGTGAGAATGTACGTTTGTGCTTCGCGTAAGAAAAAGATATTATTGGGTCTGGTCCACTCGTTGGTTATAGTGTGCCTAAGGGACGCAGCGTTCACGGAATGCTATACAACAATTCATACACGTAACATTAGTTTTATTTCGAGGAAGCCAATTGACAGTACTTAACTTTGGAGATTTACAAGTAGTAGTCGCAAACGAGATGAGACAAGCAATATAATTTAGAGTCCTTGATATGTTAACTGTTCTGACAAGTTGAAACCGAACTGAGTGGCCGAGGTTAGCAGGAGAGGCGTTTATATTCTCTTCTTCCAGGTGTCGCTCTTGGGGCGGTGCAGTCCAGTTCCGTGCACTTTTGGCTCCGTTTCCTCACCGCCTTCTCTGCTCTTGCGTTCCGCATCTTCGTTCCGGCGCTTGTGGTTACGTCACAGCATTCCTCTCGCCCCCCTCCCCCCACAAAGCGACGGACCGTCGTCGGTCGGAATGCCGGACATTTGCCATGCCACACTTGCTCCTTCTCCAGGTAGCTTGAGTAGCGATCCCCCAGGTAAGGGACGCCCTTCTTCGTACTATTTCTGTCCGCTTTCAAAAGGCCGTCTCCACATCTTACTCAATACAACCAGTACGTAAGGGACCTTGTTCTTTGAGACCTTGGCGAAATACAGAGCTTCTTTTCCGAAATCGAAATATTTATAACTTTTGGGAAACGAAAGCAATGCCGACGATTATGTCACTATGTAACCAGTTCTCCCAAGTATAAATATTGATCCCTCTGTTTGTACGGTAGCTTCCTTTCACGCATACTAATTGTGATAAAAACAGTCCATCGCCATGGGAGCAACAAGAAAGGAACAATGTAAAGAGAATGCGAACGTACGCTAATCATTTCTTTTTGATAACTGCATTGGTGCCAAATTTAATTACTACAGCTGCATACCCAAATGACAATAAGGAAAGAATAAATGGGTATGTGAATGTTTGAAAAGAAGAACGACATACTCCATATTAATTTACTCTGTAAAATCCGATACTCCTTGCGGTGAAACATCAGTTAATAAAGTGTAGCGACACTATGTTCAAAACATAACTGAAAATACATTCACTAAATAGAGACAAGAACATCTATGACCTACATGTCATCTAAAGTTGACGTACAATTTTAAAATGTTAGAAATAAAGAAATGAAGTAATGCAGAATGCTACGCTTGTAACGTACGTTGTTGTTCTACAATGTTTAGCTCTCGTCTTTCCAGGGTCACAGGTAAAGCATCCTAGGTTTTGGAGGGAAAAGCCGTAATTGTAGTTTTCTGCACTACAACAGAAACAAGAAGGACAACTTAAGGAAAAATGTGTGTTCAACCTCACAAGGGGCACTGAAGCAGATAGTTCCTGTGACTTAGTATGGGCTGAGGTTATATTCGACAACCGGGAAAAATTAATAACTGGCTCCTTTTACCGACTCCCTGTCTCAGATGTAACAGTTGCTGAACAGTTCGAAGGAAACTTGAGTCTCATCACAAATAGGTACCCTACTCATACAATTATAGTTGGCAGTGACTTCAATCTACCTTCCGCATGTTGACAAAAATAGATTTTCATACCTTATTGTAAACAGGAAACAACTTCCGTAATTGTTCTACATGCTTTTTTAAAATTATTTTTAACGATGAGTTGACAAGGCCATTTTAACTGTAAATGGTTACGAAAACATACTTGACCTCTTAACCACAAAAAATCCTGATCATCAAAACTAAACTAGAAATATATATAAAAGCAGCTAAAAATTCGGTTGACGTCTTTCTAAGAGATAGTCTCCAATCCTTCCAAACTATTTAAATGAAGACCATATGTAGCTAAAGTTCAAAGAAATATTATCAACAGCACTAGAGATATTCATACCAAATAAATTAAAAAGACACGGAACTGATCCCCCATGGTACAGAAAACACGACCGAAACTTGCTGCAGGAGCACCGCAAAAAGCACGTATAATTTAGACGAATGCAAGATCTCCAAGATTCTTGAAGATTTACTGAGGCTCGAAATTTGGTGTGGATTTCAATGCAAGATGCATTTAATAGTTTCAACAACGAAACTCGTGGCGGAAAATCCAAAAGGATTGTGATCCTATGTTAATTAACCCAACGGCAAGGCTCAGTAAGTACCTTCACTGTGCGACAGCGACGGTAATGTTATTGATGACAGCGCCACTAAAGTGGAGTTACTAAATGCGTTTTCCGAAATTCCTTCACCAAAGAAGACGAAGTAAGCATCTCAGAATTCGAAATGACAAACATAATTTAGAAATAGATATACCTGGTGTTACAAAGAAACTCAAATTACACTGTCAAATAACTGATGTTGCAGACGTGCCTGAACTGTCAGTCACAGAGGAAATGATCAAAATCTTTTCAGAAGTCTCTAATGTATGAGAAAATTAGGTCTAATACATTTGTTTCTGATGTTCTTTACTAACAATTTTCAGTAGTAAGCTCCATCCATAGTTTCAGTTGCTTTTACTGGCCTGTTTAAAGATAATCAACAATTTAGAAAGAAATTAGCATTTTTAAAGGACTATATCTAAATGTTCTTAAGCAGATTTACATCTACAATAAATATTTGTAGCTAAACTTAAATAAAAAAATATTTGAGTTGCCAAAATTGTCGACCTAAGGATCAGATCATTTTTGGGATGTCAATTTTAGGTGCAATTCAAAGATTCAGTTCCCATATTCTTTTACAAAAGCGTATACTATCAGTTTAACGAACCATGATATTTTAGGTGATAGTTGCGACTCTGAAGCTTCAGAAAATAATTTTAGAACTCACCATTATTTAATAGTATGGCCATAATATTGGAAGGTAGAAAAAAGTTCCCAGAATGAGATTTTCACTCTGCAGCGGAGTGTGCGCTGATATGAAACTTCCTGTCAGATTAAAACTGTGTGCCGAAACGAGACTTGTACTCGGGACCTTTGCCTTTCGCGGGCAAGGCAAGGCAAAGGTCCCGAGTTCGAGTCTCGGTTCGGCACACAGTTTTAATCTGCCAGGAAGTTTCATATCAGCGCACACTCCGCTGCAGAGTGAAAATCTCATTCTGGAAACATCTCCCAGGCTGTGGCTAAGCCATGTCTCCGCAATGTCCTTTCTTTCAGGAGTGCTAGTTCTGCAGGGTTTGCAGGAGAGCTTCTGTAAAGTTTGGAAGGTAGGAGACGAGATACTGGAAGAAGTAAAGCTGTGAGGTCGAAGCGTGAGTCGTGCTTGGGTAGCTCACTTGGTAGAGCACTTACACCGCAGTTTTAATCTGCCAGGAAGTTTTAGAAAAAAGTTATCTTAACGTGAGAACAATAGGGATACTTTTGTGAGGCTTGAAACACTCTTTAATTTTTACAATAAAGGCTGATTCCCATTACACTTTACACAGGCTTTGGACCGTCAAAATGATAAATGACTATTTACCATTTGGTGTGTTAAAATCAGCCTGAACGGGTTAATTATCTCAAAACTAGGATACGAGATTTCAACTGATCACAGCCTGGAACCATGCACTGGCTGCTATTAAATAACGACGAGAAAATCAAGATTCTTCGATAGCAGGCCCGTCATAACATTGGTCTAGTACAGCCGTTGATGAGTAACGTCTGGCCGTACTGTTGGCAAAAGCAGCTTACAGCACACGCGCATCAGGGGCGCTCAGCGATTTTCGGCAGAGCTAGTTTGAATACGGCACTATCTAACTCAAAGCGTTGCGCATGCGCGATTTCTGCTCCTGCCCATTCTTCCCGCGCGTGTTTTAGAAACGGGGCGTCGACGTCAGGATAGCTTAAGTCGTACGTAGCCACCAGCAAGGATGAATCACCTGAAGACGTCGGACAGTTGCTCTGAGGAAATACTGTGGAATTTGCACAACTTGATACGGCGGCAAACCCGTGAAGACTATTTACAAAAGGAAACTTGCTATACGACTCAACCACAATTAGCCATCGAGTGTTCCAAATGTGTCCCGCAAATTCTTTGTGCAAACGTTGCCATGGAGATTGCGACTTAGGCCAGGCAGAGAACTTTTGTGGCAGAGCGGACTGATTTTCCGCACACGCGTGACACTGTTACGTCATCGGTTTTATCAAGGCGTCCATACCCCGCCACGTACAGTGTCGACGCGATAACTGTTTCGTACGAACAATTCCCCAGTGTCCTAGGTGAGGTAACTGCATCACTACATTTTGCAAAGCTTTAGGGATCAATACAACTGTATGTCCATTGTCGTTTTGTACAACAGTTATACCTTCTTTACAACGAGGCTATACCGACGTGCAAAACATCCGCGCACTACAGAGCTCTTCAGGCGATTCAATGAGTGAGGCCAAGATGTGCGAATGTACTGGAGCAAAATGTACAAATCGGGATCAGCTACCGTGGTCTGTGCTATTTTCTTATCGTTTAGCGGAAAAGACTGTATCAATACAGAATATTGATCATCGATGTGAGAACAAGATGCAGCAGCATTGTCAAATTGGAAGGCGCGAAAGCGCGGCCGGAATACCATGTTGAGCTGCCGGACAATACACAATCTCGTACTGGTATTTGGACAACAACAAAGCCCATCGTTGCAATTTTTGGGCAGTTCGTACAGGAACTGATTTCGTCGGATGAAAAAAGGACTGCAAAGACTTGAGATCCGTTAACCAGTACAATTTTATGCCATACAAATAGGGGCGGAATTTAGTGACGCCATACACAATAGCCAAAGCCTCTTTCTCAATCTGAATTGTTGCCCTGAGCTTTGGACAAAACTTGTTCTGTCTTTATCGGCAATTCTGTGCGAAAGCATTGCACCGATTCCGTAAGAGGAAGCGTCAACTTGCAACACTCCCTGTTTTTCAAGATGAAAGTCAACCAAGCATCGATCACTGGGCAATGCATCTTTAAGTTTTGGAAAAGCTACGTGGCACCCAACTGTCCAAACAAAGGGGACATTTTTGCGACGCAAGCGATGCAATGGAGCTGCGATTTGTGCAGCATTCGGTATGAGCCGAATATAATAGTTCATTTTCCCCTAAGACTGACTATATTTCTGTGATATTGCGCGGAACTGGCAAATCTCGTATGGCTAACAAATGCGACTGCAGAGGATGTACACCTTGACAGTTCATGACCTGACCAAGTTACTGCAACTCATGTTTAAAAAAAGTCACACTTGTCCAGTCTACACTTCAGTCCAGCATTAGATAACACACGAAACAAAACACTTAAATTTGCAGTGTGTTCTTCAGGTGTACGACCGGGTTATAATATCGTCGAAATAGTTTGAAGAGCTTGGCACTTGTGCAGTCAGCTGTTCCAAAAACCGTTGGAAAATATCGGGTGCGGAAGCACAGCCAAAAGGCAAACGCAAATATTTAAACGAACGCAAATGAGTATCAATTACAGACACTTTTTGAGATTCTTCATCGAGCGGTATTTGAAGATACGCGTCGCGCAAATCCATTTTTGAAAAATAGCGTCCAGCGTCTAATTTGTCCGCGAGACCCTCTGGACGTGGCAATGGATAAACATCAATGACAGTCTGTGATTTGACTGTAGACTTAAAGTCAACACAGAGACGAATGCGACCTGAAGGTTTGGGAGCAGAACCATTGGACTTGCCCACTGACTACCTTATATGGGCGCGATAACTCCTTTATCTTGTAATTCTCTAAGTTCAGCAGCGACTTTGTTCGGTAACGCAATGGGAACAGTTCTGGCCCGGCAAAATTTCGACTGGGCATTGTCTTTCTGCGTAGCATGTGCAAGAAAAATGTTAGCTGTGTGTAAACCTTCAGAAAAAGAATTGTGGGAACTCTTTGAGCAAGCTAGCTACACTGTCTTTTGCATGGACTCCAGACACTGACAGCAGATTATCCTGAATGTTAAAGCAACAAGAAGTCTAAAGAATCAAGACCAAATATGTTCTCACACTTGCGTGACTGTAGCACTGTAAAAGTCACTGTTTGCTAATGCGAGCGATACATAGCAGGCAAAGTACATGTTCCGAGAACGGGAATGTCTTGTCCATTATAAGCTGTCAGTAGCGTGTTACTTTTAGACATGGGTGGGGAGCCTAACGGTTCATATGTACGACGATTTAGTAATTTGATAGAGGCACCGGTGTCCAACTGAAATTTCACAGGTTTCCCACAAATAAGTAAATGAACATAAAGTTTGTTCGACTGACATATGACTGTAGAAACTGCACGCTTGCTAGTTGCTGACTAGGAATAGACTACGTTAATGACATGGGCTTTGTGACTAGATTTTTGTGACTGGGCTGAAATCTTTTGCGTGTTCCAGTGCAAACACACGGACTGCACATGTCTTTTCCTACTACAAGCGTAACACTGAGCTTGTCGGGTGGGGCAGTCTTGACGTTTGTGCCGTAGATAACACTTAGATCAAGACTTAATTTTGTTCGCCTGTGTGGCCGCCTGTTTAGCAAACTGCTTTCACGACTTGGAAAGTTGTTTACTCAGCGTGGCCAGCGCACGCCGCCTGCGCGGAATGGGGAGATCGCAATTAAGGTACTCAACCCGTGAAACAGCTGGCTGCTCAAATGTATGAGGCAACAAGGCACCGGAATCGTACTGACTTAATATTTGCACTATCTGCTGAAATTATGGATCGTACTGTTTCATAATTTGTTCTCTGATTTTGACATCAGGCGCACTGTGCACGATCGCATCACGCAACCTCATGTCTGAATATAAAGTACCGCAAACATATTCGAATTTGGATTTTCTTGTCATACCCTGCAAATCTGTTACCTCCTCGCGTTTAAGGGGCTCCGGAACGCCCTACACTTGCAATGTTAAAATAACGCTTATAAATTACATCCTTCCTCAAAGTATTTGGGGTAGGAAGTTGAACTTTTGACAGATTATTTATTGGAATATGGCTACAACTTAACACAGGGATTTTACAAAATTTTAGTTCAGTTATTAAAGATGATTTTTTTTCAATTGTAATGAAAATTCACAACATTTTTTGCAACTTTTTATTTATATATTCAAAAATATACAGTTTGTTGGAAAAAGGCTGTGTTAAATTATGCAGAAGGTACTGTGTAACATTTACTGAAAGTGCATTCCAGGTCCATAGGATGGATTATCTTCATCATCTGCAAACTCCTCCTCCAGCTTCCTCTTGTTCCTCCTCCTGTTTACTCTTGCCTGTATTTCTAGACGCTTTACAGCCCTGTCTGCAGCCGGAAGGCGTTCCTTGTCTAAAGCAAGCATCGCTCGTACCATGTTAGAATGTAATAACACATACCTTTGGCTTTCCAACATTTCTCCTTTTCTTAAAAGCCTTCAGAGGATTTCTAATAACTTTACTTTTACTCATTATTATATTTCAACAAAACAGAGACTCAAGAAACAGAATTAATTACGAATATTTTCGAGATAACGACAGAGTAAATAAACATGAAACAATCGACAATCACACCAGCGATATATATTGAACTATCACAGGTTAGCCACAACACATACTTTATCTCACATCACTAAAATGTACCTGATGAACACGGACGTTAATAATACCATTTGACAGCAGTTTAACAGCGCCACAGTGGGTCACGCCCATGTAGAACACATTTCAAAAAAAATATTTAAAAATAGTTGTAGTCTTCGGAATTCAATAAATTATATATCTATTAAAAGGTAATAGTCTGCAGATTCAGAAAACGCAAAAAAGTAAAAATTGAACTTTTCATGATTTTGAGCCTTTCCGGAGCCCCTAAGTTTGTTCTGACCATTTCTTGCAATTGAAGAAGTAATACCTAGCTGCTACCACATTCACTTGTTGGCTTAATAGCTAGGTAACGAAGCGATTTCTTGTTCATAAGACAGTTCACTTCTCGATAAGTCTGAACACTGTGTTCTTACCGTTAATAATAGATAAGAAAGGTTCGCAGTACCTGGTACGTTGTGGGCGATAACGTGCACCTCAAACTGTGAGAGCTTCTCTAGGCCATTCCTCTTCATGGTCACAAAAGTGTCCCAAATGGTGGCATAGCCGCTGTAGCAGGCGGTGCTTGTCTTGTCGGGAGCGCAGCGTTGGCGAGTAGCTGCTGCACTGTGTTGAACGGGGTAGAAATCTGGCTGTGTGAAACTGAAAGAACTGCAGTAGTTGTGTGGGATCTAACGCTTGCGGCTGTAGAGCCGGAGTAGCAGGTGGGACAGGATTGGTGGGCATGTTGGAAGACAGAAATGCAACAAAAAGACAAAAATTAGTACAAAAGCAAAGAAATGTTCTGCAACGCGTATCTGAAAACACTGATTAGCAAAAACGACAAGAAACTGTTAAAGCAATATGCGACAAAAGAAAGTTCGTTGTCGTAGACTAGTCGCCAGTTATGGGGCCTTGTCCTCTTGTCCACTCGTTGCTTGTAGGGTGCCCAAGGGACGCAACGGTCTTGGAATGCTGTACAACAATTCAAACAAATAACGTTAGTAGTTTTATTTCTAGCAAGCAAATTGACCATACTTAAATTTGTGGATTTACAAGCAGTAGTCGCAAACGAGGGGCGACAGGCAGTATAGAGTCCCTGATATATGAACTGTTCTGGCAAGTTGACACACATCACTGATAACTAACGTCCGTGACCCGGATAGATCTGAGCGGCCGAGGCTGGCAGGAGCGGTGTTTACATTCGCTTCTTCCAGGTGTCGCTCTTGGCGCGGCGTGGTCCAATTCCGCGCACTATCAGCCTCCGTTTCCTCACCGCCCTCCCTGCTCTAGCGTTCTACATCTTCGTTCCGGCGCTTGTAGTTATGCCAGAACAGAAATGATTAGCAGCACGTATTGAATTAAACTGGAATAGTGTAAATTCGTTGAAGCACTGACTGCACGTGTTTCTGTTTCACATCCTCATAAAATATGTTCCTAAATTTTTCGAAAGTATAGAGTGTAGTGGAAGTCTAGCTCGAAGTATCGAATGTATTTCCTGCTTAATTAAGGGCATGAGCCAAATTTACATCCATGTTATTCACCGTATTATGAAAGGGTATTGGAGCACCATCAAGAAGAAGAGGATTTTTCGCAGAATCCAGTTCTATTTAATGTAAGATGAGGTATAAAAACTGTCTAGAAGTTCCACACATTTCTTTTAAGTCATAGCGATGACCTCAGAACGAATATATTTTTCAATAAAATATATGACAGTCTGTATGTTCAATGACTCTTTCTTCAAGCAATTTTCTTGTGTAAAATACCGCTTATTCTTTTTACTATGTCATATAACTAAGAGCAGTAGTATATTCTGTTTTTCACGTGTCTAAATATAGTCTAGTTTGTAATTATAAGATGATTTGAAAATATTTTTCTATATGCGAAGTAACGGCCCCCCCCCTACACCACTGTCAACTGTTGACATTGTATTCATACGATGGCTTGCGTGTCTCATCGATATAGAAGTACCGATAACGAAACCACAACGGAGGGGTACTTGTTGAGAAGCGAGAGATACGTGTGTTACAGGAAGAGGACCAGCAGCGTTTTCAGTAGTTGGAGGGGCAGCGCTCTATAGGACCGACTGATATGGCCTTGTAACTATCAACCAGTGCAACCAGTGTGGCCTTGTCGTCTAGGTACTATGAACGGATAAAAGCAAGTGGGATATTTTTCTCGAAAGGCTTGGAACTCTACTGTATAGTTAGATGATTGTGGAATTCCCATTGGTAAAATATTCCGGAGATCAAATAGTCGCCCATTGGGAGGTGCGGGCGGGAACTACTTAGGACGATGTCGTGATCTGGAAAAACAATTATGGTAATCTACGCTTTGGTACGTGGAATGTTAGATCCCTTAATGGGGCGGGTAGGCTACATAATTTTAAATAAGAAATGGATGCCTTGAGGACAGATACAGTGGGCCCATTGATTTTCGGTGGTAGGATGAATAGGACTTCCGGTGAAGTGAGTACAGTACTATAATGCAGGAACCAGTAGGGGTAATACTGAATAAGCAAATAGGAATACGGGAAAGCATAGAGAACGCATTATCGTGACCTAGATTGATATGAAGTGAAAAGCCACTACAGTGGTAAAAGCTAATACTGAATAAGCAAATAGGAATACGGGTAAGCATAGAGAACGCATTATCGTGACCTAGATTGATATGAAGTGAAAAGCCACTACGGTGGTAAAAGCTTAAATGTCATCTAAATCCGCAGATGACGAAGAGATTGAAAAAAAAAATCGTTATGAGAGAAAATAAACCGTTCAGATAGTTAAAAGCGGGAAAATTTAATTTTGATGGACTGGACTTCGATCGTAGGAAAAGGAAGAAAAGGATAAATAGCAGATCTACATTAATAACCTGTGTAACCGCTAGAATCTTGAAAACAAGCGTGCAAACGCGCCTGCATTGTATCGTGCGGTTGCGGAAGCCAGTTTATGGTAAGGAGTTCCACGCCTGTTGCATTTCGTCGGTCAATACAGAGCCAGTTAATATCGGTTGTTGATGAAGCTGGAGTGTCGTTCGATGATGTCGATGTGTACTCGACTGGAGTCAGATCTGGTGATCGAGCAGACCAAGGCAGCATGTCGACATTCTCTAGACAGTGTTGGGCTACAACAGCGATATGTGGCCGAGCGTTGTACCTTGCAAAACACCCTCAGGAAAGCTGTCCATGAATGGCAGCACAACATGTTAAATTAGAGGATTGAGGCACAGATTAGCAATTAGAGTGCGTGGGATAATCGTTAAAGCGCTCCTGCTGTCACACGAAATTGCGTACCAAACCGTACTCCAGTTGTAGATTCAGTGTGTCTACCACGCAGACACAGCGAGGTGCTGATAATGGTGTCTTCATCGCCCTAAAGGCATACTTGACTAATATCAGCTCACGACGTCCAGTCTCAAAGGCAGCTAACCATCACACCTTTACAGTGAATTTAAGGTACATCTGATTTTCGTCCTGATTGTGGCGTTACTAGCGCCACTCTTATACGGCTGGCGAAAAGTTTGAGTAGACATCATCTTTCTGATATGTAACCACGCCTGCCACCTTTCGTTTATGTCGTAGAACTCCTTCTTGGTGGTGTAATTCTTTTTACAACAGTAGTATTGGGCCATCGTCGAGAATACTAGGAGGAAGTTTGTAAATAGTAGATTTCCGCTATCAGTCATCCTTTGGAATTTTTATTGCCAGATCTAGATTTCAGCAAGAAACTAGCCGTTCTCAATGCACTATCCTTTTTTGGTCAATGCATGTAATGCCTGTTGGTCTGGCATTGAATTCAATGAACTGTGAACAAAGCCAGACCAACAGGCATTACATGAATTGACCAAAAAAGGTTATTGCATTGAGAATGGCTAGGTTCCAGTTAAAATCTAGATCTGCCAATAAAAATTCGAGAGGACGACATTGCTTGGAACTTTTAAGCATTTAGCTAATGTTCTAAATTAGCGATGATCTGGTCCCTAAACAAAGATTTCTATTCACCTGGACGACAGCGGTATTGATCACCTTACATGTGGTACTTAAATATGACTGGAGGTCTTCTGCACAAAAGTAAGAAAAACATCGTTGAGGTCATTGACAGACAAGAAAGACAATAGTGGGAGAAGTACTGAGCCCTGATGCACTGTTGAGAGAACATACTTCTAAGCCTTCCCTTTCCGCAAAAAACACGCTGCTTGTTGTTACTCAAGTAGTTTTTCTGATATCTCACGTCTTTGACGACACTCAGTGACGACAAGGAAAGGAGAAGGAGCTAATTAGAACTTTATATGTCCGTTATTATTTACGAAGATGAACTTTTCAAATTCTTAAGTAGAGTCAGAGTTTAATGTAGTAAATAAAATCATTTCACTGAAGTATCTGGAAATTTGAGCTCTCGCGTATCTCCGAGCGCTATGTTAAGGAGTATTATGTATTAATGAACACATTAAGAGAAGGTAATTTGCTTTGCTGCATCGTGTTGAACTGACTGTTAAGGGTATACGGAATGCCCTATGCTTACAATGTTAAATTGAGCTAAAAGTTAGGATCATTTTCTCATTTGTTATTTGGACAATACTCTTGATTTTTTTCACAGAACGCAGAGATATGTTCTGCTTTTATGCTGAATTATTAATTTTGAAAAAATAATGTGTAGTTTTTCAGATATTTTATTTTTTGTAAATGTTAAAAAAGTTATACATTTTAACAACTATTTTAAAATTTACATCCATTAATACAAAATAATTCCACATATCTTTTAATTCAGATATATTAGAAGGTCTTAAGGAACAACTACAGAGAATTTCATCTTTCTACTATAAATAGGCCATGAGAAAATGTACCTTATATACAAAAAAAAGAAAATTTAAAGTTACGGGAAATTAGCTTCAAAGTTTTTACTTCAGTTCAAGCCTGCTCCATAGCTTGTATCATCAGAATCGTCCAACAGCTTCCTCTTGATGGCTCTGCTATGCTGTCTAGCCATCTTTGAATATACTTTAATGGCATTATCTGATGACCTGAGCCGTTCTTTGTCCAAACAAAGCATAGCTGCGGCCGTTCGTAGTCCTACACAGAGCCCCAACTTCTGCAGAACTTTGCACTTTGTTATATTGCCCTGATTGAATAATGAAACAGCATCATAAACGCCAAAGTGAAGTGTGTTTATACCCACAAACAGAGTTTTAGGTAGTCTATACCATATCACATGGTTCACACACTCATTTGGATTTTGAGTCCGGCCATGAAGACATTTCTTTAGTAGAATAATATTTGCGAGGTCTCGGAATATTGGTTTTATTTCATCAATTATGGCAGATGGCAGGTGATGAGGGTGTTTGTATTGTTTCTTAGTAACCTTGCCTCTGTTGTACTTGCACCAACTATCGTCTCCTTTTGGGCATAGCCCATGTTGGGGATTCTCATTGTTTGAAGCTGTATGAAAAAACAGAGCCCAGACTGCTCTTCTCATTAATTCTGCATCTGCTGTATTCTGTCTTATTGCTAGACCATAGCACTTCTGAATATGATCTATTGTAGCATCTGTCAGTCTATTTTTCCCATCTAAAGTTCTTGCATCGCTCAATTTCTTGCCTTTCATGCTAGCCTTGAGCCATCGAAGTCTTGATCCCATCATTTTCTGAACATGGCCAACACACTCCAGTTTGGAAATTTTCACATCGTTACCATAGGGTCTCAGTTCCTCAATTTCTTTGAAAGCCTTTGAGTCACCATCTCCAAGATAATTTATGTATCTAACGTTGTACCATTTTACTGAGCGTTGATAAATACTTCTTACACCAGCAACTTCCATACCACCACTTGACCCATTGTAATTAGCCATGTACTCCTCTTCATGTTTAGTTTTCATTTTCTCCTTGCATCTGCAATGCTTTGAAAGTATTGCCACATCAACTACCTTACCAGTGTCCACACTTGTAGTTGTTACTACACCATTCAGAGATGTGTGGCCTCTCTTCTGCCAGCTTCCATCAAAAAGTATGGACATGTCGCTGCTATTATTATTTTCAACAAGTGCTTCCTCAACAGAATCATTCATGTTTTCCTGTGTCACATCTTCTACAGCAGAGCCTATTGCAATTATGTGTTTGTTAAATTTTGAAGGTGGAGGAGGGAGGTTCATCACACCACACAACATGGCACCTGCAGCCCTGCCCTTTCCTATACACCGTAATCCATAAACCAGTCTAATGTTCATATCGTATAGTTTACCTGTATCTGCAGTAACATGTGAGGAAGTGAAGAAAGTAACACAGTGTTTGCAATAACTGCACATCAACTCTAATTCACAAGCAAGTCCTACATGTAAGTTTGTTGTCAAAGAAACACCACATTTTCCACATTGTTTGCAGCACACATTGTTCTCCAAAACGTCTGATAATAAAGAGACGTTAAATACCTCATATTTAGTAGTCCCAGCATTTAGTTTCTTGTATTCTTCTTCAATTTCAGCTAGTTTTCTTCTTGAAGCACTTTCCGGTGTAGTGGCAGCAGCATCACTCAATGTATCACCACCAGTGTTGAGGTTAGTCGCTACTGGGACATCAGATACTGATGAAGATGAATCAGACGAATTTTTAGTACACTTTACTTTCTTGCGCCAATGTACACGCTTTCTAAATACCTTCAGACTAGGTCTTGGCATGTTGAAGGAAAGAAAACTCAATGACTTCTTCACATACGACTTTCACAACAATGACATGGATGTACTCACAAAGGAAACAATACAAATGGTGCAGAATCTATTGTCAACTGTCTAGCAGTGTAGCCAACAGAAAAGCTAACTCTCTTGTGCTCAATTATATCTCTGGCAAGGCTGTCTATATCAGGTATATTTCGCGTCTCGTATACAAGGTGCGGAACATCGTGTGTCGAAATTATTTTAAAAAATTAGTTAAAATAGTTCTATTCACGTCATCCAAATATTTTATACATGGTATTAAACGAGAGAGTCTAAATTTTTCGAAAATGCATTTACCCTAAAATCGATTTTTTCATCGAAAAACTCATTCCGTATACCCTTAAGACTCATATGAGTGCGATGAATCAACCTTGAATATATTATACTTTAAAAATTACAAGATACAGAAAGGAAGACGCGCAAGGAGTTGGCGCAATTGCAGCGACCAGAAGATGCTATAAGATGCAATATTTAAAAACTGTTCACATTATTTCGAAACTGAAATTAAGTTACTGATGGCAAATCATGTTCGGATTGTCAGACAGCCAGGTAACCGCAGAAAGCTTCATCTTGACAGACCCCGGCACAACATTATACAGTAGGCACTATTATCCACTTACGCGATCAGCATTCCTGACCTATCCCCCTGAGAATGTCCTATTACCATTGCTGTCACGTGGACGAGTAATCTTCTGCTCCGTCATTTAAGACACAGCCCCACGGAGCATCATGTTGATCTGACGCGCGAGAGTCATTCCAAAAATATCCCACACCGCAATAGCTGTGCGTACCGCACGGCAGCGAGTACCTAAGTAATGAGGCGGGGCGGACAATGGTAGCGCCAGGTCTCCGGAGAGACTGTAGAGTTGGTCGCTTTGTTCCACTGCGTGGTGACAGTCTCTGCATGTATTCCAGAGCAGAATGTGAAAACATTTTTGGCCTTGCAAGTACATATATATGGGAATGTACCAAACGTCAGCATCTCTATTTGGGATCAAACTGTGAAAAACGAAAAAATGTTACGGTTTTTCTAGCATCAGTTGCAAATTACAAGTTATTGCTCAGTCTACCAGATTGTTCAGTCGTAAACTTGTGCGAGTACTTATTCTGTACCTTAAACAGTCTAAATCCATACAGTTGTTGTCCTCGTGGTCTTCACTCCACGTAGGATTGGTTTGGTGCAGATCTCCATGCTACTACCCTGTGAGAGCCTTTTTATCTCTGCATAACATTCTTTTAACGTTCTGATTGGTGGGCACGCTGAAAATCATTGCCTCCCAATGTTATATGAAAACTCTAAAATCTTTTTAATTAAAACAAACGTTATTAACATTCTGCATCTTTATTCTTAATGTCTACGTTTTATATCTTAACATAGTCACCATGAAGACAAGAACATTTCTCCCAACGAGAGAGCAATTTGTTTATACTGTCAGTATAGAATGTTTGACTTGCTTGACTAAGCCACAACCTGACCTCTGCTTGCACCACTTCATGACAAAATGGAGTCCACCGAAGTCTTCATTAAGTTATGGGAAGATATGAAGAACGGATGTGGCAAGTCGGGACTGTAGTGAGGTTAACCGATGGTAGCGAACCACAGGCGTCGCGTTCTTGCAGATGTCATGTCTGGTCTGGCAGTGTCATGATGATGGCGGGGGTGTTACATGTGTGGACGAAGTCTTCGAAATCGAAACTCGAATTAAGCACTCTGATTCTCACGCAACGACTTTGTTACGATACACACCGCCGTGTTACACGCTACAGTTCGAAATATTCAAGCGGTAGAGAGCTTCAACTATGTAGACATGAATAATACAGATGTATAATGTTAATAAAGTTTAGTTTCATTTAAAAAATCTGAGGCGTATTCACGTAAAAACCTCGGAGGCATTATTTTCAGCACGACTTCGTGTTTATAACGCCCACTTTCTTTCTTTGTTTCTATCTTTCTCTTTCTCCAAAGTCCCGCAGTGATCGCACAGTCGGTGTGGTTACAACGGATTTGGCAATGTGAGTGTTAGGGATGGCCGGATGCCCTTACAGCCGCCACCCCATAACCCCCAGGACGGAATCAGTGTACCCCAACTGTATTCGTGTATTGTAAATCGTGAAAGAGTGTGCACGTGTTTCAAATGTCTGCGACGCGTGTAACTGAGGCGGAACGCGGGGACCAGCCCGGTATTCACCTAGCGGAATGTGGAAAATCGCCTAAAAACTACATCCAGGCTGGCCGGCACACCGGCCCTCGTTGGGCACACCGGCCCTCGTCGTTAATCCGCCGGGCGGACTCGTTCCGGGGCAGGCGCTCCGACCCGAGTCCAGGAAGCAATGCGTTAGGGCACTCGGCTACCCTGACGGTTTTATAACGCCCACTTTCTCCTTACAAAATCGTCAAAGTGTATCCGTAACATATCACATCTTGAGTCGTGAGACCATATTGCGGACTCAGTAATGGGATAACTGTCAGCTTCGGTAGAAATACGCACGTCTTTAGAAATTGAAGTTAGAAACATGTTTTTTCTAGAATCTATGAACTATTAATTGTTTACTGTAGAAGTACAAAGCTTTGCTGAGTAATGATATCTTTTTCTTGTGTAGATGAATTTTTTGTTAGTTCTTAGCAGAAAACACGTAGAATTATACATTACGAATCAAATGCAAGCGGTAAACGGAGGCTCTCATTTATTCGTCCTTTAGGAAAGTATACTACGACAGACAGTATTCCTTCCAATGAGCAGAGAACCTCATGCAAAACTGAATACATACTTGGTGAACACGGTAGTAGGTCATGGCTGCATACGCCGAGAGAAATTTAAGAAATAGTACATTAACTAAAATGTTTACCTTCTTTTCAAGACCCTGATCTTAGTAATTTGCCTTATAAATCTGACGAAAGTTTCATGGGTCAGGATATCCACACCATATACGACCGCTGCACCGAAAAGAAATGTCGTACATATATGTTGACTAAGCTCGTTTTGCATGAATGGGTGACAATTCGATTTGCAAATCAAAACTGATGAAATACCGCAAGTAAAACGTCGAAATAATAAAATAAATTTATTGGCCTCCTTAGATGTAACGCACTTGACCTATACCTTCACTCAGCAACAAAATAGTTTTAGCAATTGAAAGACGTAGCCAAAACGTTATGTCCATAGCCCACTGGAAAGCTGAATGCCACTTAGTGGCATTGTGAGTACGAGATTCCGGGAGGGAAATATATAAGAGGAGCGGTGACAAACATCGAATCCCTCCCACAGCATACTTGCGCCTCAACTCACAACACGTATCTTTAGACCATCGCCCAGTCATTTTTTTCACTGATACTGAGGCCACGCTGCTGCCCCAGCGATGAATATCACTGTGACCACAAGAAAATCATCCGATAGCTAGCCACTGTCTCTCAGTCTCCGGTGCTGTTTCAGTTTTATAGGCAGCATTATCTGCAGCTACGGAAACAAGACCACCTACTCCACACGCTTCTACGGGCAGCTCATGATATCTACCACCAGATACTGATACGACCAGAACATATCGAGAGTAGCAACGTATAAGGACTGGAGCCCAAAACGCCGATTCACTCGCTTGCGCTGGAACATGATTGTGGCTACATATCGAAACCGAGAAAGAGAAAATAAGATCGCTTCACTCCAGGGTAAAGATGGTTCTGCCTGGAGGACGACCAAGAACTTCCTTCGAAGTACTCAGCGAACACCTTCGCTCCAGGGTGGTAACAGAATCATCAGTGAGCCTAATGGGAGAGGAAAAACTACAGCCACAGGGCTAGGACCTTGGACCTATCCTATACAGGTACTTCATAGCTGATGCACCTAAGAACGGCCACGTACAGCTTGTTCTGCAGTGAAGGAACAGCGACCTTCACTTCGGTATGAGCGCCAACACTCACTAGTGTCGGCTGCATCCCGCCTCTCACAACCCGCACCAGCACGTCATTAAGCGGCGCCGTAGATTCAATGCTAACAAGTTACTCTCCACTCTATTCTCGCAGCGTTGTCACCCATCGACAGCGAAGGCAGCCCTCTTCCACGAAGTGACAACGTACGATATCTTGTTTCACACTACAGCGCCGTCATACGTAGCGTCAGGAACAAAGCCATCAGTGTCGCAGCAGGCTGTACCCGTTGAAGGATCCATCATCCACCCTACCGCCGCTGCTAGGTATAACGTTGTACAAGACGCCGCTTTGCCCTGTGCTGAAACGTACTGTCTTCATGTGGGCCAAGCCACCGAAACACCTACTAAAGACCTTTCCGACAGCTCAGTTCCATGAAATGGCTGAGATTCATCTGGCGGGCCATTTTTGAGAGGGTTCCCGTATCTGATACCCAATAAATATCTATCCCACAATATGAAAAATATAGCAAGAACGAAACACCAAGCAGAATAGGCAGATGGTACCGACTAACGGTCAATTGGATGAACCAAAATATAGTTAACAATGAGTAGGAGGAAAAGTATATAATTTTAGCGAACTCCAAGAAATAGCTGGAAAATTATACATGCCTCTGTGATGATTCGTCATATGCAAGGAATGATTACTGCAGAGATAAAGGCTGCAAATGTGAAAATCCACCGACAAGAGAGATTTTCATAAGAATTAGATTGATATGTCTCGATCATCCCAACCCAAGTAAAATATGACGTCATTGTGGGTGCGGGGCCTAAGTGGCACAGGGTTCGAGTCTTGTCTCTGGCAGGCAGTAATTGTTTGCTTTGCGTTAGACAATTATCTTACATTGAGGTAAGGTGTACGCTCCCCTCTGGTTATTTACAAAGTTACGTACAACTAAAATATACCGCATTGCGTCACGAGCATCTAGGTAAAAGCTTCCGCATTACATCGATAGCAGTAAATCACCTATATGTTCTATATTAAATAAAGTCTATAAACAAAAAAGAGCAAGGGAGGAAAGGAAATAAACAGAAAATTAGCTTTTACTTGGTGACACAGGACAATAATTTCGTAACTTCTACGTTTACACAGATCACAGTTACAAATGGGCGTAGAAATCAGAGTAACCTACCTCAGCGATGTATAGCGCTGCCCGCAGCCGGCGAGGGTAGGATAGACAAGCCCTTTCGCTCCACGTACGGCGAGGTACGTTATCTGGTGACGTCATTTGTCACCCACTTTTCGGGTATATTCCAATGTTTGCGGCCCCAGGGGCCTTATTTTAAAATACATGTCTCGGCGTCATCTACATCGCTTGGGGTTGTTTTAAACGTTAATATCACTCACTCTGTATAGCTGTACGGGAAAATAGAAGGCAGTGCTGACATCCGTTAGTAGGGCGGATTTCGGCAGCAAGCATGGGCAGCTGAAGTGGCTGGCACAAATGCTCAGCTCAGTGAGAACACATAAGGGCATAGGGAAACTACAGACCCCACCGTTGTGGTTGGCGGCTCATAGCAGTGATATGTGCCGATCACGTGATGACAAACAGGAACAGCTTTTGCCAACACAGGCCGTGGTGCACAGGATGTGTTAGATGGCCATGGCACGAAGCGTGGACCTCAGGAGACGGTAGCCAGCAGTCGTAGTCAGTTAGCCTGCAAAGATTCGCTGGTCAATAGGAGCCAAGTCGACAGCATTTAGACTTCACTTGGACAACAGGCTCGCAAGTACATCTACATGTCTACTCTGCAATTCACATTTAAGTGCTTGGCAGAGGGTTCATCGAACCACAATCATACTATCTCTCCACCATTCTACTCCCGAACAGCGCGCGGGGAAAAACGAACACCTAAACCTTTCTGTTCGAGCTCTGATTTCTCTTATTTTATTTTGATCATCATTCCTACCTATGTAGGTTGGGCTCAACAAAATATTTTCGCTTTCGGAAGAGAATGTTGGTGACTGAAACTTCGAAAATAGATCTCATCGCGATGAAAAACGTCTTTGCTATAATGACTTCCATCCCAGCTCGCGTATCATTTCTGCCACACTCTCTCCTCTATTACGTGATAATACAAAACGAGCTGCCCTTTTTTGCACCCTTTCGATGTCCTCCGTCAATCCCACCTGGTAAGGATCCCAGACCGCGCAGCAATATTCTAACAGAGAACGAACGAGTGTAGTGTAAGCTGTCTCTTTAGTAGACTTGTTGCATCTTCTAAGTGTCCTGCTAATGGAACGCAACCTTTGGCTCGCCTTCCCCACAATATTATCTACACTCCTGGAAATTTAAATAAAAACACCGTGAATTCATTGTCCCAGGAAGGGGAAACTTTATTGACACATTCCTGGGGTCAGATACATCACATGATCACACTGACAGAACCACAGGCACATAGACACAGGCAACAGAGCATGCACAATGTCGGCTCTAGGACAGTGTATATCCACCTTTCGCAGCAATGCAGGCTGCTATTCTCCCATGGAGACGATCGTAGAGATGCTGGATGTAGTCCTGTGGAACGGCTTGCCACGCCATTTCCACCTGGCGCCTCAGTTGGACCAGCGTTCGTGCTGGACGTGCAGACCGCGTGAGACGACGCTTCATCCAGTCCCAAACATGCTCAATGGGGGACAGATCCGGAGATCTTGCTGGCCAGGGTAGTTGACTTACACCTTCTAGAGCACGTTGGGTGGCACGGGATACATGCGGACGTGCATTGTCCTGTTGGAACAGCAAGTTCCCTTGCCGGTCTAGGAATGGTAGAACGATGGGTTCGATGACGGTTTGGATGTACCGTGCACTATTCAGTGTCCCCTCGACGATCACCAGTGGTGTACGGCCAGTGTAGGAGATCGCTCCCCACACCATGATGCCGGGTGTTGGCCCTGTGTGCCTCGGTCGTATGCAGTCCTGATTGTGGCGCTAACCTGCACGGCGCCAAACACGCATACGACCATCATTGGCACCAAGGCAGAAGCGACTCTCATCGCTGAAGACGACACGTCTCCATTCGTCCCTCCATTCACGCCTGTCGCGACACCACTGGAGGCGGGCTGCACGATGTTGGGGCGTGAGCGGAAGACGGCCTAACGGTGTGCGGGACCGTAGCCCAGCTTCATGGAGACGGTTGCGAATGGTCCTCGCCGATACCCCAGGAGCAACAGTGTCCCTAATTTGCTGGGAAGTGGCGGTGCGGTCCCCTACGGCACTGCGTAGGATCCTACGGTCTTGGCGTGCATCCGTGCGTCGCTGCGGTCCGGTCCCAGGTCGACGGGCACGTGCACCTTCCGCCGACCACTGGCGACAACATCGATGTACTGTGGAGACCTCACGCCCCATGTGTTGAGCAATTCGGCGGTACGTCCACCCGGCCTCCCGCATGCCCACTATACGCCCTCGCTCAAAGTCCGTCAACTGCACATACGGTTCACGTCCACGCTGTCGCGGCATGCTAACAGTGTTAAAGACTGCGATGGAGCTCCGTATGCCACGGGAAACTGGCTGACACTGACGGCGGCGGTGCACAAATGCTGCGCAGCTAGCGCCATTCGACGGCCAACACCGTGGTTCCTGGTGTGTCCGCTGTGCCGTGCGTGTGATCATTGCTTGTACAGCCCTCTCGCAGTGTCCGGAGCAAGTATGGTGGGTCTGACACACCGGTGTCAATGTGTTCTTTTTTCCATTTCCAGGAGTGTATATTGTTCACGTTGTATGACATTGCAGACAGTATTTTAATAAACTGAGACGTCTCGAAGATAATGTACTCATCTGTAATGAGGTACTATGTGTAACTGTGTATTTCACCAAACGAAAACGTGATATCTTATAACATGAACGAGTCGCAATTGGAATCCGCCAACTCATAGAAACAATGGACGTGTCAACTTGTAGAGATATACATAGGAGTCAGTATACATAGGAGACTGCATACAAAACACCCCTGTGATCCATCCTAGAACACTACTCAATTCTGTGAAACTTGTAACAACTAAGGCTAACAGAGGACATTCAACGAAAGAGAGAAAGGCAGCACTAAGTCACAGGTTGTTGACCAGTGGGCGAGCGTCACGAGGATGCTGATGAAAGTAAACTGGCAGACGCTTGAAGATGGAAGCAAAATACCCGGAGAAAGCCTCGTCAATAAGTTTCAAGGACCAGTTTTAAATAATGAATGTATGAATATACTACAACCCTGTATGCATCGATCTCCTAAGACAGCGAAGTCAGTTTAGACTATTACAGTGGCCACTGAGGCCGAAGCATCCATCCATCCTGTGCTCCATACGTGGATGGAACGGAAAGAATCCTAACAGCTGGTGCAGTGGAAAGTCCCATCTGCCATGCACTTCACACTGGTTTCCACACTATGGACGTTGACGTATAATGCGCAGACGTAGCTGGAGGATTGGGAGATGAAGCCACGTACAAATCAAGTCACATATACAGGTTGAACCAGTACTCCACCAACAAAGTTTCACGGTCTCTTGAGGGATACTTTCTGAGTATTTTGATGTTAGGGACCGATGGACTCCAGTGCCGCGTTACGAGGTACTAATGCAATTATGATAATAATGAAATTTTGACTTAATTTGCTTTGACCGCAGAATTATCTTTGTTTCTGAGGAAATACTTTCATAATAGTGAAAAAACCTGTAATACAAAATCACCGAAACATTGTAACATGAAAGGATCCAGTAATTTGAGACTGCCTATATAGCGATGCAGAACTTATGTTACGTGTTTGCCGTCAGTGCGGAAACAGTTGAGCATATCGTTGTGGTGTTCTTTTTCCATTGTATTCATTAAACCCATAGGCAGGATATCTTTATCGTTCGATATTTCATCAGTAAACGTATCAATAGTGTTGTGTATAATGGTTAACGCACAGTCGTGCTCAAATGTATCCAAACGACTTGAACTGCATTTCGCCTGACTCGCATGCAACCAGCCTACCGCAGCTGTCTAGAAGGTCCTCTAATCGCTCCTTGGTACAATCGTTTCACTATTGAAAATGGTTCCAACAAGTCACCACTAGAAAACACTGCTCTGTATCACAATAACTCAAGATGTAAAGTAATACCAAAAAACTATAAACATCAGGGAACACCTTATCACAGATAATACTGTCCTTAAGGCTTGTAAGCCCACATTTATTGCAATAAATGACATACCTGAAATGTTACCTCTCATTATTACGTCAGATAGGTAACGCACGTAGTAAGTTCGTCGTATTCATGATTTTCTCTTCAAAGTAACATACCGTACTTGTTATTCAACACAAAATGACATTGAAAATTTAAGTTATTCACGAGCAGCTAGTTAAGAATATGTATGAACTTCAAATGACACGACGAACCGTCTCGTTCTGCATATGGATTCAAACCAAGGTCATGCAGACTTACATTTCGTGACTAACGAAAACTAACAGTCATTCCTGACTAGGCATACAGAGAGACATATACCTTGATTTTAGACAGTATCAGTTGGCAAATATCAACTTTAAATTACATAAACTTTTTTAACGGACTCGAATTCGTACCCAGCATCTATTGTCCCTGTTAACGAACTACGGGAGATGTTACATATTGCTTCTTCACAAGTACCTTATTTGAAATGTCGGGAGGTAAAGCTTTGTGTTGGACAGGGATTGGAACCCATAACCTAATCGGATTGATATCGAAGCACAATCAATTCTGGCATATCGGATTTTCCCGGCAGTAGAAAGATGTTTTAACTAAAATGACGAGACGAAACATTAATTTATTCCTTCCCAGGACTTCAACCCGGCACCTATCGCTGTTATATTGTAGAGACAACTAACGTTAAATGTGGGTTTGTTACACCAGCAGCGACATGTGAGCGTGTTTGAACTAGAAATAATATGACGAAGAGTTCAGCGCTGATTTGGAATCAAACCCCACACATATCTTTTCTACACACAAACACACGTCAGCTACCAAATTTTTCTCCACCAGCAGCTCGGAATAACATCCTTGAACTTACAGTGATCTCGCAAATGGTTATATGTCTCACTGGGAGCCAAAAACGTCATATTTCTTTAGTGTTGACACCAAACGAAAATTCATTAAAAATCAAATTTATGATCCACCAGCAGATAGGTGTTCTCATGCTAGAGCTTGATAATCCATAATGAAAACCTTAGTGCCGGGCCAGGTTTCGAACCCTTTCACGCGCAGTATGTGGAGATGTTGAGGAATCTGCAGTTTTGACAAACATCAAATTATAGTCGATCTGTATTGTCACGGAGGGATAAAATTCCGCGTTAAGGGCGGTCTGAGTTGCATTCCCAGTTCAGAACCTATTTTATCGGCATACAGAAGCTCATATAAAAGATGGAATGAGTGTCCTGTGACTCTAAATAGCGTTTGTTTCGTCACTAGAAATAAATAACTAGTATAAGAAAGGATACTGGTGATAGAGTTTCTACATGTCGCCACTCCTAACCTTATTGTGGTTCATCCTAACGTCTACTTGGTACAGGAGGAATATCCTGTTTAATGCGAATTTCAGACCACAATGCCATTATACCTTCTTCACTTGGCGTAGCCAGAAGCGAGTGGATCTGTCTCTCCCTATCAAAAAGCATCAACAGAAGTTGAAACCGAACCTAGACCGTCAGTAGATGAACATAGCATCAGTCGAACAAACCAACAAATCCTCTGCTCAGTGACTCATTTTTCTATCATAACACTGCTGCGGCACACTCTATGAGAATTCTGACACACAGGCTCCCTGTAGTGGTTTGCTGCATGTTCACTACATTCATTTACTTGGTTGACCGAATCGCCATGAACTAGCTGCAGTGGCTATCCAGAGCATACATTCGACTTTGTTTTGTAATCACCGAAATAAAATCACGCAGCTGCCACCTACACAGAACTGCCAACAGTGTAGGATGCAGAAATTGAAATAGGAAGTGTTCCTTTCCATTTGAGCTACTCTATTGCGCTATCTGTTTGTTGAATCTGTCCAGCAGTGCAAAAGAAAAGCTGTAACTGTCTGTCTCTCAGAAGTCTAGATCCGGCTGTATGCGTTATCGCACAGTACTGTGGAATGCTGAAGTTCCGGAGGAACTGTATCTACATGACAGCTAGTGGCATAACAGTAAGGATTTTGCCCTGCAGATAATATGTCCTGAATTAGTGTAAATTCACTGGTATATTTTTTAAAACGCAATTATGCTGTCTGCTAAACTAACCAATTTAATGGAACTTTGAACAAAATTCCCTTCACTTCTCAACCAAAATAGTCGCATGTGGAAAAAGGGCTAACTTCTGCAACATTTTGATCTTTTCTGGTTTATTCGACGGCCACACAGCAGATGCATCTCGTGGCTTTTGTATTATGTATGGGGAGAGCGCATCGTGCCAAAGTAGTCAGAAAAGTATTTTCAACATTAGCTGTCGTGTGGTAGTGGCATTTTATTCTTCTTGAAACCTTGTTTGACAGCTTTAACTCAGAACAAGTTTTCTGCGTGCATGTAATCAATAAACTGCATGTGCATTGCCGACTGTTATAGGTAACATCAGAGAATTCGCATATATAATTGATGATTAGTTTATCTCTCGTGTTAGGATTGTTTTAACAACACTAAAAGAAACATTCCGAAAATTGTGCACTGTATTATAAGAAATGAAATGAAACTGCCCATGATAACCTTACGACGAATGTCAGTTTTATTAAAACTGAATGTGTGTGCACAAGCGTGCCTCTATCGGCACGAATTTGTAAAATACTACTCACTTAGATTTCCATTGGGTCTGTGTTTATTTCGTATGCTGTGTGATGCTCAACAGGTATGCAAATGTGGCATTTCATAAATAAAGTTATGTGTTCCTAGAAACCCAAAATTTGCTTGTCAGCAGCGGAAAGAGGCGTTGCCTGTTGTGCAGCATTGTAAGTTATTCACCATTGTTCTATGAGCTGGAAGTATTTTCTTGGGTTGTGCTTATCGATGTTTGATCTGACTGCTGGTAGCTCTTTCACACCACGGATAAAATCGTTACAGTTAGCGAGACTGGAACCGCGAACCATAACAGACGTTTTTTCACCGACAACAGTAATGTGCTTATACTGACAGCCTCACTGTTCGTTTTATCTGATCTTGTAATCATTTAAATAAAACAACATGACCTTCCAGTGGGAGAAATTTCGTCCCCCTTTTCCTTGTGTGAAATTTGTCAGTAAGATTTTTGCCTCCCAACCAGCGAAACGCGGCAGAGTACGGCCGGTAAACGATTCACAAACCATGATTTAGTGCCGTTAAGACAATTTATTTAACCATTGGTGTAGCTGAAGAATTTAGTTTCTTCTTAAATCGTCTTATGCAGCAACGTTCACAGATATCTCAGATAAGAAAAGCTCTTTGTCCAGGTATGAAGGTTGTAAAACAAACCTCCCTCAGTTTGTGTCCGGTTGATCTTTTCGTCTGATACCAATGCGTATGTATTTTGTCTAAGAGATGTCACAAGCAGTGTTCCTGTAGCTGTGGGAATCATTGGTTGAAAACAGGTTTAACACCAATGGGCAGCCTGCCGTTGTGGCCGAGCGGTTCTAGGCGCTACTGTCTGGAACATCGCGACCGCTTCGGTCGCAGGTTCGAATCCTGCCTCGGGCATGAATGTGTGTGTTGTCCTTAGGTTAATTAAGTTTAAGTAGTTCTAAGTTCTAGGGGACTGATGACCTCAGAAGTTAAGTCCCATAGTGTTCAGAGCCATTTTTTTGAACCAATGAGTACAGTACTGCTAAATATTCAAAATGATTATCAACCTAAGTCTGCGTTCATCCACAAACTAAGGCGTATTTGTAATATTGATGCTAGACTGTGTATCCTTGTCTTCCTTGAATGGGCATTGGAAGGCGTTTACACCCAGGTATACGAGGGTAATCCCAAAGGTAAGTTCTCTTAAGGGACACGCAAGTGCCAACCCAGCAAAAACGAGAGATTTTAATTTTAATTCCAAGCAGAAACCACAGTGTTGGCTGCATGGTGGCAAGGTGATAAAGAGCAAGACTACAGATACGAAGGTCTGAGGTTCGATCCCTCAACAGTCTAACGATTTTTATGTGCCATTTTTCACTCATTTCTCCTCGGCCAGTGTTTTTTGATGTGAAAAATGCCGAATTGCATTGTGGTCCGAATGGCACATTAAACTGTAGATTCCCCTATTAACTGGCTACGTAAGTCAACTTAAAGGTCCGAGGAAAGCAACGGCATACCACCTCCACCAAGACCGTGCCTATCAAACCACTGTGGTGTTGAAACCACTCTTTCGACTGATGACTGCTTTACTTTACTATGGGTTCCAAAGTTAATGATCTTCGGGTTATTAACATTTTTGTGTTTTCATGCTGTAGCTTTGATACCAGTAAACGTAAGTATCCCGGCTGAGCACTGTCACAGATAGAGTTGTCTAGGTGGTAGACGACGATGTGACCCCAGTTACAATCTTGATCATGGCTATGTTTCAGTCGAATACCTCTGTCCGTTTCTGCGTATTTCAAGATATACTTTTAAACACTTGGTATGCTTCCAAATTGATATCTGATAGAGCTGAATTCAGCAACATGAATCAGACATGTTTTCCGTGCAATATATCGGACAAGAAGTCAGAGCAGCGAGATTTCGTTTGTGTGTTGCAGATGGTGCAAGAAATATTTGTGTTTTGCTTGCTTTTGTGACAGGTTTCACCCCACTGAATGCGAGCAAGGTCTCTAATAGTCTGTCAATAATTGTAATTACGCAATAACACACCTAAAAGTTATATATTTGCATTACGTATCCCAATTAAAATAACTGTAAACAGGTTACATGCCTACTTGCTTATTATTCGCTTCTCGATGCTTTCCTCAAAAAACAAAAACAAAAAGAAAGAGAGACAGAGAGAAAAAACAGAAATGTATTTCAAATATCAGCTCGGTGACGCCATGTTCGTATCGTCATGTAAAACAAGGATAGTTGAGAGGTAATATCTCGTTGTACTAGCGATATGTATGGCTACAAGGTTCTTTTTTCTCTCTACAAACAATAACAACAGAATTCAGTAACAAAGTGGTAAGAACACCTACGCAGTGCGCTAATTAAACACTCAGCCTTTCTTGGTTATTTTATTAATCGTCTGTAATGCAGTAAATATTCTCGTTTATTGATTTGTTATTACTACCATTGTTATTGTTATTCGTCACCTCACAACAGCTTTCCTATCACTCATTGCCACCGATGCAAGTAACGAATGGATCAGGATGAATGGAATGTGGGGTGTTTCTTCACGGAGAATATACTCATTCAGCTCGGATTCTTGTGTTCAGGCTAATATGAAAATCTCAATAAGAGAAGACGACAACGGGATGCCGGCGATGCAGGCAGTAACTCCCAACTATTTCTGTCGACTTAACACCATGACGACAGACAAATTGGCGTCTCACTGTATTTTGATTATATTTCGTTAGCCTTCTTGCGAAATCGTTTTAATACCTCGTGGGAGCAGGCATAATATTTTGCTTTTTGAACACCGAACAATAAGACACAAAGATAGTAGATGAGAGGATACAAAGAAACAATCAGACTCATGGGTGTGGATCCAGTTCATCATTAGAAGACGAAACAAGAGGGAAACATTACGAAAGCAATGAATACGCTGGTTAGTATACATTATTTGTGTAGATCTGAAGATGAAAAAACACAGATCTGCACTTTAGTTTCTATCTTAATGGGCATAATTTTTAGTTTCATCTCTTCTGAATTTTCAAATCAATAGATTATTACGTGGTATGGAATTATTAGTTAATTGTGTTTCTTACAGCTTCCATTCGCACCAAAACATTTCTACATTCTCGTGCAGTTCATGAAATTCTACTTATATGATCATAAGACTGCACACAGATTCAGTCGAGTTCGAGATGCAAAGTGTTTGTTTTTCGTGACAGGTGGGCAAAGTTGATTTGCAAATACTTTTTATTGTACTGAAATAATGCTTTGTCACAAAGTAAGAAGGTAAGTGTTTTATTCGTATATATTCCGCGGGAATCTGTAATCGTGATGGAAGATTACACGCCGGCCGGAGTGGCCGAGCGGTTCTAGACGCTACAGTCTGGAACCGTGCGACTGCTACGGTCGCAGGTTCGAATCCTGCCTTGGGCATGGATGTGTGTGATGCCCTTACGTTAGCTAGGTTTAAGTAGTTGTAAGTTCTAGGGGACTGATGACCTCAGATGTTAAGTCCCATAGCGCTCAGAGCCATTTCAACCATTTTTTTCTTAAGATTACACACCTGAATCTTTGACATAACTGGTAGGAGAACACGCTGCATATTAACCAAACCCCGCGTCACCTCTTCGTATCCCCGTATGACATGAGCACGGGATTCTCCTCGAATAACTCTACAGAGCTGTTCCTAGCACAGCTGAGAACTGGCAACATCGTCACAAACATTTGGCAACACTGTGACAGTGCAATCACTTCCGCGTATTGTACTGAATTGACTCGCTAAATTCACTTGATATTCCCTTTCCATCTGAATGACTCGTGCCACATAATCCTCATGTAAACTAAGACACTGAGAGAGAAAATTCTATTTTTTGGCTACAGAAATGCTATTCTTCACATAAGTGACAACATTCATTATCTTTCACAATGCGTTATGAGTTGAGCGACCAATACCATGATGAGAGTGGCATACAAACAGCAGTTTGTACGCAATCTCGTGGTAGCGCCCGTGTCTCGTGTTGCAACGGTTCAAGGAGTCGTCAGTTCTAGCCGTCATAGGGGCCAGCGTGTGCGAGCTTTTTTTTTTTTTTTTGTCCTCTAATTAATGGAGCTGCGAATTTCCAGAAAAAATTCTGTATCGAAATGAGAAGAAAAACTTCACACATCAAATCCTCTTGGCAGCTCGACTCAGTAAGTAGTGTTAATGGTCATAGATCTCTGCTTTCTGACTGCCAAGCTGCTTCACAATACGAGCGTCTCTGAAGAAATTCGAATCGACCGTCAACGATACGAAATTCAATATTGTTCTTCACTTAAGGCTCACATGCCAGGGTGATAAGTATGAAGGAAGTGAACTGATAAGCAAATCGCAAGAAAATACTTTCAGCTCTTAGTGCAATGGTGGAAAACTTACAATGCTGCACAACAGGTACCGCCTCTTTCCGCTGCTGACAAGCAAATTTTGGGTTTCTAGGAACACATAACTTTATTTATGAATTGCCACATTTGTATACCTGTTGACTATGACACAGCATACCAATTAAACACAGACCCAATGCAAATCTATGTGAGTAGTATTTTACTAATTCGTGCCGATAGAGGCACGCGTATGTACAGTTAGTTTTATTAAAACACACTTTCGTCGTAAGGTTATAGTGGGTAGTTTTAATTTTCGTAAGGTTTTTTTTGGTGTTGTTAAAACAATACTAAACACTAGAGAGAAATTAATCATAAATTATATATGCGAATTCTCTGATGTTACCTATAACAGTCTGACAATTCACATGCAGTTTATTAATTACATGCACGTAGAAAACTTGTTCTGAGATAAAGCTGTCAAACAAGGTTTCAAGTAGAATAAAATGCCACTACCACACGACAGCTAATGTTGAAAATACTTTTCTGACTACTTTGGCTCGATGCGCTCTCCCCAAACATAATACAAAAGCTTCGAGATGCTTCTGTTGCCTGGCCGTCTATTAAACCTGAAAAGAACAAAATGTTGCAGAAGTTAGCCCTTTTTCCACATGCGACTATTTTGGTTGAGAAGTGAAGGGAAATAATTTCAAAGTTCCACTTGATTGTTAACTTCAGCAGACAGCAGGATTGCGTTTTAAAAAATGTATGAGGAACTCACATTTTATCTACAGTGCACAACGCTTCCCATCAGGCTACCAGCCACCACATAGTTACAGCACCTCCAGAAGTCAACAACAATTCCTCTAGAACCTCCGCTTTCCACAGTGCTGTGAGATAATGCGTACAGCCGGATCTAGACTTCTGAGAGACGGACAGTTACAGCTTTCCTTTCCACTGCACGACGTTTTCAACAAGCAGATAGGGCAATGGAATAGCTCAAGTGGAAAGGAACACTACCTATTTAAATTTCTACATCCTACAATGTCAACAGTTCTGTGTAGGTGCCAGTTACGTGATTTAATTTCGGTAATTACAAAACACAGTCGGATGTATGCATTGGGTGGGTAGCCGAGCAGCTAGTTCATGGCGATTTGGTGAACCAAGTAAATGAACGTACTGAACATGTAGCAAACCATTACAGGGAGCCTGTGTGTCTGAAGTCTCATCCAGTGTGGCGCAACGGTGTTATGATTGGAACATGAGTCATACAGAAGGGGATTTGGTGGTCTGTTAGTTTGAGGATAGGTTCGTATTCTTCGGTCTGGGTTCGATTCCATCTTCTGCCCATGATCTTTGATAGGGAGAGACGGATTCTATTCTCTACTGGCTGTGCAAAATGAAGAAAGTACAGTGGCATTGTGGTCTGAAATTCAAATTCAACAGGACATTCCTTCTCTACCAAGTAGATGTTAAGCTGAACCACAATAAAGTCAGGAGTGTCGACATGTAGAAACTCTTATCACCAGTGTCCTCTCTTATACTGGATATTTATTTCTAGTGACGAAACAAACGCTATGTAGGGTCACAGGACACTCATTCCATCTTTTATATGAGCTTCTATATGCCGATAAAATAGGTTCTGAACTGGGAAAGCAACTCAGACCGCCCTTAACGCGGAGTTTGATCCCTTCATGACAATACAGATCGACTACAATTTGTTGTTTATTCAAAACTTCAGATTCCTCAACATCTCCACATATTGCACGTGAAAGGGTTCGAATCCTGGCCCGGCACTAAGGGTTTCATTATGAATTATCAAGCTCTAGCATGAGAACACCTGTCTGCTGGTGGATAATAATTTTGATTTTTAATGCAGTTTAGTTTGGTGTCAACACTAAAGATATCTGACGTTTTTGGCTCCCAGCGAGACATATAACCATTTTCGAGATCACTGAAGTTGAAGGATGTTATTCCTAGCTGCTGGTGGAGAAAAAACACGCTCACATGTCGCTGCTGGTGTAACAAACCCACATTTAACGTTAGTTTTCTCTACAATATAACGGCGATAGGTGCCGGGTTGAAGTCCTCAGCAGGAATAAATTAATGTTTCGTCTCGTTATTTCAGTTAAAACAACTAGCTACAGCGGAGAAAATCCGATATGTCAGAGTTCATTGTGCTTCGATAACAATCCGATTAGGTTATGGGTTCGAATCCCTGTCCAACACAAGGCTTTACCTCGCGACATTTCAAGTAAGTTGCTTGTTAAGGAGCAATATTTAACGTCTTCCGTGTTTCGTTACCAGAGACAATACATGCTGGGTACGAATTCGCGTCCGTTAAAAATGTTTACCTTTTGTAATTTAAAGTTGATATTTGCTAACTGATACTGTCTAAAATCAAGGTGTATGTCTCTCTGTATGCCTAGTCAGGAATGACTGTTAGTTTTCGTTAGTCACGAAATCTAAGTCTGCATGACCTTGGTTTGAATCCATATGCAGAACGAGACGGTTCGTCGTGTCATTTGAAGTTCATACATATTCTTAACTATCTGCTCGTGAATAGCTTAAATTTTTAATGTCATTTTGTGTTAAATAACAAGTACGGTATGTTACTTTGAAGAGGAGATCATGAATACTACGAACTTACTATGTGCATTACCTATCTGACGTAATAATGAGAGATGTAACATTTCAGGTATGTCATTTATTGCAATAAATGTGAGCTTACAAGCCTTAAGGACAGTATTATCTGTGATAAGGTGCTCCCTGATGTTTATAGTTTTTTGGTATTACTTTACATCTTGAGTTATTGTGATACAGAGCAGTGTTTTCTAGTGGTGACTTGTTGGAACCATTTTCAATAGTCAAACGACTGTACCAAGGAGCGATTAGAGGACCTTCCAGACAGCTGCGGTGGGCCGGTTGCATGCGAATCAGGCGGAATGTAATTCAGGTCGTTCGGATACTTTGAGCATCACTGTACAACTAACAATTCCAGAAAAATTAAGGCGAATCTAGATCGGGCCTAATATGTTCGAAATTGAGGAAGAAGAGTGAAGTAGGTTTTAGTGTTCTCAACTGCAAGTACCGTAAGCGAATGGCTCAAGTTTGTTTCCAAACAACACCCAGAACGCATACAGTCGACGGTTTCATTGTTGTGCAGAAATTTTAGTGCAATACGGGTAGAAGGAGTAAGAAATCGATGGAAATCTAATCACTGTGTAACTAACCACGGGATAACTTACACTAAAATACTCTGGAATGTCCCTGGACAACCTCCGACGTTTTTTCAGTGGCGTTCTGATTCATTCTGTATACAGGCAAAAAGTCATTTCGTGCGAATGACAATGCATCTTACCTACATTACATGTACCATGTGACCGTACAAACCCCCATTACTAGATGAATAGGTCTAGTATGCAAGGATTGCTTTGTGGAGAACGAGCGTGCGAGATGGTGCACGATTCGCAGAAGCGCGTGGCGCGCCCACGCGACATTTCAATGGTCGGTGAGATGTCACCCCAGCCGGGCGGCCACGTGGCCCGCAGCATGGGGCGTTGTTTGGTTTTCCGCGCATTACGTGAAAATTATGTAACTTACGGTGAAGAGCGATGCGGCAGTGGATTGTGGTCAGTAATCGGAAAGTTCTGAAATAATCTGAATCTGAATCTTTCAGTAATCTTTTCAGTAATCTGAAAGGTAAACCTTCTGAAAGATAGATTTTTATTTCAAGTCACGAGATGCAAAAGCAATAGTAACCTCAAAATCGGTTAATATTACGATTACTGAAAGAGTAATAAAAGGAGTAAATAACACCTTACAGGGATGAGCGAGCGCTCGTTAAAAACGTTTCGTCATAGCGGATCGAGTGCCATAGTCATATGTTAAGACTCATAAATAATTAATCCCATAGAGGACAATAAACAAAGTTTGATTTAAAATTGTTTATAAAATTCAATACAAAATTCATGGCGTAAAGAACGGCACTATATAATATTTTGAGTGCTTTCACACGTATTTTAAACTAGTTAAGTTACACTATACACCTAACTTGCAATAGTTTTCATTGTTTGAAAATTATTATTAACATTTATCGCCTATAATTAATTGTTTTTATTATAGATATGAAGATTTTGAGAAGCGCAATGTGTAGATCGCTATGATTACATCGAAAAGCTGTGCTATACGCAGTTATTTGTAAATCTTTGCAGCACAGATGTAAACAAACAAATTTGCGCTAAGTGGCGAAATTTTGCAAAATCTACAACCTGATTTACAGGCGATAGAATAATCCTAGAAATTAATGTTACATAATAAGTAAGATGTACTCTTTAGCGCGGTTCCGATGGTGTACGTATTTCTGTGGAGGGATGTATGTATCAAAATTTGTAACCTTAACTAGCGAGATTGGTACTTGCATAACCTATTGTGTTGGCAGAAGAGCCGACACCGTGTTGGTAGAGGAGGCCGAAATGCACGCTTTTAAGCTCACGCAGACTGGCGTGAGGTCTGGAACAATTAAAGGAGTTGAGTCTAGTAAGAAAAGAACGTAGTTGCTGGAATACTTAACTTTAATCCATAATGGGTGTACATCGCTCTTGACGGTACAGGTTTTACAATCTCAATATTTACTGGTAATGGCGCCTTGCCAGGTCGTAGCAAATAACGTAGCTGAAGGCTATGCTAACTATCGTCTCGACAAAAAATGAGAGCGTAGTTGTCAGTGTAGCATCGCTAGCAAAGTCGGCTGTACAACTGGGGCGAGTCTAGGACGTCTCTCTACACAGCCGTGTGACGGCGCTCGGTCTGCAATCACTGACAGTGGCGACGCGCGGGTCCGACGTATACTAGCGGACCGCGGCCGATTTAAAGGCTACCACCTAGCAATTGTGGTGTCTGGCGTTGACACCACATTCCTCTCCCGCAAATCGGCGAACGGTTGTGTGATAAGGCTTCCGCCCGCCGTGGGGAGGACCCCATGTTGACGTATGCGACGAAGTGGGGAGCCTAACAACAGGCGAGGCTGTGCCACCCGCACCCGGCCATACGGTCCGAGGGGAGCTAGGAAACGCCTGAAAACCTAGTCCAGGGTGCACGCCAATATGCGGTGTATGTGCCCGTAGATAGTCAGGAGGGGCCGAAGGGTCGACCTCCATCGAGTCGGAGCACCCGACGGGCGAAGACGACAGATGGTCCGGAGCGGGCAAGAGTTCCATGGCGGAGGACAACTAGTCACGGGAAGCGATCGGCGGCGCTTGACCTAGGGAGGCGCCCGGCGGTTGCAGCGACGCGTCCACTGCGGGCGGCGCCGGTGGGAGAACAGGCGGCGGCGGCGGCGGCGGCGGCGGCGCGTCGCCATGGGGCAAAATGGAAGGCAGCGTCGGTAACACCTGGGGCTGAGGCGAGCCAGTAGATGGGTCACCAGGGCGCTGACCGGACGGCACCGTCGCTGAAAGCAGACGGGGAGCGGCAGATGCCGTGCGACGACAGAGGCGCAGCTGATTGAGATGCCGACGCACCTCACCAGAGGCCCCCAAAACCAGATACATAGCGCGGCCGAGGCAGCGAAGAATGCGCCATGCGAGCCAACGCCGTGAACCTCGAAAGTTGCGATAGTATACAACGTCGCCTGGAGCAAAAGCAGGTGTATGCCGCGGCACAGGAACCTGATGCGGCGGATGTATCAAAGACATCAAGGTTCGAAGAGGGTGACCGTGAAGCAGCTCAGCCGGCGAGCGACCATCTCGGGGCTGAGAGCGATACGAGGACAGAAAGAGCAATAACGCGTCCTCCCGAGAATGCGACTCTCAACTTCAACATCTGGGACTTGAAAGTCCGGACTAATCGTTCTGCGGCACCGTTTGACTGAGGCGAAAACGGCACGGATGTCAGATGTTGAATAGCATTGGCCTTGCAGAATGACTGAAATTCTGCGGACACGAATTGTTGGCCTTTGTCGGAAACAATAGTCTGTGGAAGACCTTCAATGCAAAAGATAGCGGATAACGCTTGGATTGTGGCAGAAGACGTCGTGGAAGACATCCGGACAACAAAAGGAAAATTACTGAATGAATCGACCACAACCAACCATCGAGCATTCCAGAATGGACCAGCAAAATCGATGTGTAAGCGTTGCCAAGGGGTAGTGGCTTTCGGCCATGCAAAGAATTTCCGCGGTGGTGCGGATTGTTGTTCGGCACACGCCATGCAAGAAGAGCACATATTCGTAATCGCAGCATCGATTACGAACCAAGTACAGTGCTGACGAGCAAGTTGTTTCGTTCTCACTATACCCCAATGTCCTTGGTGGAGAAGCTGTAAGACAGAGGACTGTAACGAACGTGGGATCACGACCCTGGACTGATCATTATCAGAACGCAACACCAATACACCACGTCGTACAAAAAGTCTCTCCCTGTGAGCAAAAAATCTGCGAACCTACGAATCCTCGATCCGTGACTTTGACAAGGGCCAGTGCGTAGCAACAAAACGCAAAACGGTAGCAAGGACAGGGTCAGCAGCTGTGGCTGTAGCTACACGACGAAAATCAATCGGTAACGATTCGACCACGTCATCGGCTTCCGAATCAATGAACATGCAAGCAAGTTCGGAAGAATCGAATGCTCTATCCTCAGCAACAGGCAAACGGGACAACGCATCGGCGTTTCCGTGCTTAGCAGTGGACCAATACAAGATATCGTAGCAGTACTGCGAAAGGAAAATAGACCAGCGAACGAATTTCTGCGCTGTACGTGGAGATACAGGCTTGTTCGGATGAAAAAGCGATGTCAAAGGTTTGTGGTCTGTGATGATGGTAAAGTGACGACCATGCAAGAAATCATGAAACTTTGTAACACCAAACACGAGAGCCAATGCTTCTTTCTCGATCTGGGAGTAATGTCTTTGCGCAGACGAGAGCAATTTGGACGCAAAGGCAATAGGGCGATCATGTGATCCTTCTTTGTGCGCAAGCACAGCACCGATCCCGAAATCCGATGCATCTACCATCAACAAAAGGGGTTTCTGGGGATCGAATGGCGTAAGGCAAGTATTGGAAAGCAACGCCGATTTCAACTGGCGAAAGGCGCGTTCGCATTCCGTCGTCCAGACGAACGGAACACCTTTATGGCGTAAGCGATGAAGCGGAGCTGAAATGGAAGAGGCGTGCTGCACACACTTATGATAATAATTAATTTTTCCCAGCACACTCTGTAGCTGCTTCAAATTCTGCGGCGAAGGCAAGTCTTGTATGGCACGGAGGTGCTCTGGACTGGTATGTATGCCTTGGGCATTGAGTACATGTCCCAGATATGGCAAGTCACGAGCAAAAAACACACATTTGTCCTTCCGTAAGCGAAGGCCATTTTGTCGCAAGACCTGAAACAATGTTCTGAGATTGGCTAAATGTTCTTCTTCCGTCTTTCCGGAGATCACAATATCGTCCAGATAGTTTGCTGCAGTAGGGACCGACGCACAAACAGTTTGTAAATATTGCTGAAACAATGCAGGGGCGGATGCACACCCGAATGGCAGTCTTTTGAATCGATACAAACCAAGATGCGTGTTAACCACCAAAACGCGCTGGGATTCTTCGTCCACCGGTAGTTGCAAGTACGCATCTGCTAGGTCCAACTTCGAAAAATGTTTACCCGGGCACAGTTGGTCAAAAAGATCTTCTGGGCGGGGCAAAGGAAAAGTTGCAGTAACTAGTTGTGGATTCACTCTTGCCTTGAAGTCCACACAAAGTCTCAACTTTCCGGAAGGATTTTGCAAAATGACTAAGGATGAAGCCCAGAGAGAAGCCTGCACACGTTCAATTACACCTTGTGATTCTAATTCGTTTAATATCTTGCGACCTCATCACGCAATGCGTGGGGAACATTGCGCGCTCTGAAAGATTTCGGTTGCGCGTTTACTTTCAGTTCCAAATGTGCTTTATAGTCCTTAGTGCAACCAAGGCCCGGTGCAAAAATGTCTGCAAGCTCTTCACAGAGACGAGAAACACTGGCAGAAGGCACAGTCTGGTTCACTGATAGGACCTGATTTACGATAGACAAGTTAAACAACTGAAATAAATCTAAACCAAACAAGTTCACTGCAGAAGAAAAACGAAGTACATAAAATGACACAAGTTTTGTTTGTCCCTTGTATGTTGCAAGAAGGCTGCACTGTCCTAACACAGGGAGAGCTTGTCCTGAATAACTATTTAAAATTTGCGGCACGCAATGGAGGTGCGCCCAGTTGTTTGTACGTGTCTTTATTGATCAATGAAACTGCAGCTCTGGTATCGAGCTGGAATGGGATCACATTGCCATTTATGACCAAATCTACCAAAAGTTTATTGTTGTGCTGACGACAAGAGCGACTGTCTCGTGCAACATGAACAGACACTGGTACAGAATCACTTGCTACGTGACGGGATTTCCTGTGACGTCGACGCACACTATTTGTGGGACGAACACAGCCACTGTTACAGAGAGTGGCACTGGGCGGAGTGGAATTAACTACATGAATGTCCATGGGCGAAAGTTCACGAGCCCGAGTATTCTTGGTTCGATTCCGGCGCGAAGCAAAGGGCCTGGAATGGTTGTGAGTGTCCGATTGGAGCTTTTTCTGGCAAACACTTTGAACATGTCCTTTTTTATTACAGAAAAAGCAAATAGCCTGGCGTGACGGGCAATTCCCACGCCAATGTCGAGTAGCACACCGCGGGCATGATTTCACTGCATTTGCATGCCGGCGCGGGACACGTAGCGGAGAGCTTGGCGGCAGCTGCGCGGACAGGCGCGAGGGCTGTTTACCGTTCCGTGCAGCTCGCCCGGCGGGCCGGTTAATGTGACACACGGCTGGAGAAGCTTCAAATGATTCCTCAGCAAAGTCAAGGGTGTCCTGCCTAACCAATATGTCCATCACTTGTTGAAGGGAGGGATTGACTAGTTTCAAAATCTGTTCCCTTATGCGAACATCAGAAACGTTCTGTGCAATTGCATCACGCACCATAGTATCTGAATAAGGGAGTCCAAATTCACACTCAAAAGCACAATCCCTAGTAAGGCCTTGCAATGTGGCAACCTACTCCCTATTAGTCTGACCGGCAGTACGTTTTGTACGAAAGAACGTATACCTTTTCGCAACTACATTGACTGATTCTTTGAAATATGCATCTAATGAAGACAAAATTTCTTCGTAGGACAGAGTTGCTACGTCGCGTCGGGGAAATAATTTCACTATCACACGGTACGTCTGCACCCCTACACAAGAAAGCAAAAATGGCTGCCGCTCAATACCTTGAATTCTGTAGGCGGCGAGATGGAATCCAAATTGGCGTGACCACTCCGTCCAGCTTTCCTGTGCCGCATCAAAAGGACGGAAAGGTGGTGCAACTGCGTGTTGTGGCTACTGTAGCGGTGAAGCGGCGGCTGCCGCATCGTTTTGCATTGCACGGTGACCCTGAACGAGCTGTCCAAGGGCATCCAATAAGGCCTGCGTCTGCTGATTCTGCAAGCGATAAAATTCGGATAGTACATCTGGAGATTGTGGCGAAGCCATGACACAAGTAAATTAGGGTATGAATTGGTACAAACGCGATTTAGCTCGTCGCCATGTATTTTGTTGGCAGAAGAGCCAACACCGTGTTGGTAGAGGAGGCCGAAATGCACGCTTTTAAGCTCACGCAGATTGGCGTGAGGTCTGGAACAATTAAAGTAGTTGAGTCTAGTAAGAAAAGAACGTAGTTACTGGAATACTTAACTTTAATCCATAATGGGTGTACATCGCTCTTGACGGTACAGGTATTACAATCTCAATATTAACTGGTAATGGTGCCTTGCTAGTTCGTAGCAAATGACGTAGCTGAAGGCTATGCTAACAATCGTCTCGGCAAATGACAGCGTAGTTGTCAGTGAACCATCGCTAGCAAAGTCAGCTGTACAACTGGGGCGAGTCTAGGACGTATCTCTAGACCTGCCGTGTGGCGGCGCTCGGTCTGCATACACCGACAGTGGCGACACGCGGGTCCGACGTATACTAGCGGACCGCGGCCGATTTAAAGGCTACCACCTGGCAAGTGTGGTGTCTGGCGGTGACACCACATAACCAGGGTGGTAGACGTCCGAGCCTATATAAGCGAGAGGCCATCTTGGCCAGGGGTGAGTCGTTGGTCAGTCCTTCGGCAGTCGGGGAGCTGTTGGGTGGCGAGCAAGCCTCACTTTTGGGTGGCCCATGTGGTCGTTTGAGTAAGAATTTTTCGCGCCAATTTATTTCGACAAAGAGTATTGTTTAATAGCACAAGTGTGCAAGCATATATTTGGTGAACTGAAAGTGATACAGTTATTTGTGTGAGTACGATTTACGAGGTATACACCGTCGTAAATGAAGATGTGGCGACCTCTGATTTCGCACCAAAACTGTTAGAACAAAGAGGACAGTGGGACTTGTGGTTCTGTTCGAATTCATGGAATAACTTTCGATTATAGCAGCCTACATTACTGCTATTGGGGCTCGGCGTCAAACTATTATTAAAGTAAAACTTGTGTGAAAAGAAGGACGACGCCAATAAATAGTGATTGAACTATGTCGTGAAAAATGATTTTGCTATAATAATCGCCTAATTGTTGTTCCCTAGCATAAACGGTACTAACGTCTGACTGAATAATTAATTCAAAAACTATATCTAAAGCGCGGGTATGGAATAGTGTACTAATGCATCAAGTGCGGAATTCATCCCCTGAGACTTATGGGAGAGCCAAAATTTGCACTAACAATTTTAACTAACATTTCTGTATGCACATTCGTGTGAACTCTGCAACCGCACTTCATTTACCGCCCTGTCGTAACCATTTGGTGACAGACGCATATATACCAAAATGTATTTTAAAGTAAGCTTTGTCGATTTTTAAAATCCGGTTTTATAATTCCATTTTAATGTTCTCCGCCGTATTTGCTGAAGATCTGGTCATAAGTAGAAAAAATCTCCGACAGAAAACAAAAGAAATATGTATAATCTCTTCCGATTTAATTATTTTGACATTACAGTACTTTTTCGAGTATCTCCAGTCCAGCACACCCACCGCCGTCTCCAGTACTGGTGGCCCCTGGCACACTACGCAAGAGAAAGCCAGGACAATCCCTCGGCTCTTCTACCTGCGACCGAGCGAGGTGGCGCAGTGGTTAGCACACTGGACTCGCATTCGGGAGGACGACGGTTCAATCCCGTCTCCGGCCATCCTGATTTATGTTTTCCGTGATTTCCCTAAATCGCTTCAGGCAAATGCCGGGATGGTTTCTTTGAAAGGGCACGGCCGATTTCCTTCCCCATCCTTCCCTCAGCCGAACTTGCGCTCCGTCTCTAATGACCTCGTTGTCGACGGGACGTTAAACACTAATCTCCTCCTCCCTCTTCTACCTGCCGGGCAAGTCGTGGAGTCGTGACAAGTGCATTAGCGGATCCTTCCTCGACCTTATTTGGGTGCAAATTTCACTGGGTGCAGATTACATTGGGTGCAGTTTACAGGACACATTTGGAATCTCTGCCTAACTATGATGTGATCTAACTGAAATCTTCCGTATCTCCCAACCTTTTCCAAGTGTACTACCTCTTCTAGCTGACATATGATTACATTTTCACGGAATTTGGGTGCATAGATCCTGAGAAATCAGTACCCAGAACAACCACCTCTTTCCGTAATAACGGCCTTGATACGCCTGGGCATTGAGTCTAACAGAGCTTAGTTGGCGTATACAGGTACAGCTGGCCATGCAGCTTCAACACGATACCACAGTTCATCAAGAGTAGTGACTGGCGTATTGTCACGAGCCAGTTGCTCGGCCACCATTGACCAGACGTTTTCATTTGGTGAGAGATCTGGAGAATGTGCTGGCCAGGGCAGCAGTCGAACAATATATGTATCCATAAAGGCCCGTACAGGACCTGCAACATTCGGTCGTGCATTATCCTGCTGAAATGTAGGGTTTCGCAGGGATCGAATGAATGGTAGAGCCACGGGTAGTAAAACATCTAAAATATAACGTCCACTGTTCAAAGTGCCGTCAATGTGTACAAGAGGTGACCGAGACGTGTAACCAATGGCATCCCATACAATCACGCCGTGTGATACGCCAGTATGGCGATGGCGAATAAACGCTTCCCATGTGCGTTCACCGCGATGTCGCCAAACACGGATGCGACCATCATGATGCTGGAAATAGAACCTGGAGCCAACCGAAAAAATGACGTTTCGCCATTCGTGCACCTAGTTTCGTCGTTGAGTACACCACGCAGGCGCTCCTGTCTGTTTTGCAGCGTCAATGGTAACCGCAGCAGTGATCTTCGAGCTGATTCTCCATGCTTCTGCAAACATCGTCGAACTGTTCGTGCAGATGGTTGTTGGCTTGCAAACGTCCCCATTTGTTGACTTAGGGATCGAGACGTGGCTGCACAATCCGTTACAGCCAAGCGGATAAAATGCCTGTCATCTCGACTGCTAGTGATACGAAGCCGTTGGAATCCAGCACGGCGTTCCGTATTACCCTCCTGAACCCACCGATTCCATATTCTGCTAACAGTCATTGGATCTCGACCAACGCGAGCAGCAGTGTTGCGATACGATAAACTGCAATCGCAATAGGCTACCATCCGATCTTTATCGAAGTCGGAAACGTGATGGTACGCATTTTTCCTCCTCACACGAGGAATCACAACAACGTTTCACCAGGCAACGCCGGTCAACTGCTGTATTTGTATGAGAAATCGATTGGAAACTTTCCTCATGTCAGCACGGTGTAGGTGTCGCCTTGTGTGGATGCTCAGAAAAGCTAATCATTTGCATAGCACAGCATCTTCTTCCTGTCGGTTAAATTTCGCGTTTTTAGCACGTCATCCTCGTGGTGCAGCAATTTTAATGGCCAGTAGTGTATAAAGAAAGTTGACTATTGGTATTTACTTGAAACTGATGTACTTTTTTACGTATGCGGCACAAGACAATAGTACACCTTAGAAAGCAATCAGCCAGTGGATTGCCTTGAATATCTCAGGAGGAGTATTAAAACGTTTTGTTGACAACTGGCTTACCTCACAGTGGTATTCACTATCTGTACAATAAAACAGCGAGGTAACGATCATTACAAGCAGAAGATTTACTTGTGGTGTAGCACTGTTGACTTTAACGTGAGGTTCTTTCATCAATTTAATCGTTGGAAAATACCGTGATCGAAATGGTTTCCAGATAAATAAATTGTTTGCACTGACTATTATTTGTATTCACAAGGAGTATTTCTTCGTTATATTACTCAGTTCCAATGGAAAATGGGATACCTGGCCGTAGTACAATTTGATTACTTATAGCTTTTGTTATTAAAGATCACAAATAGTAATGAACTGGCAAATGCACTTCATTAGTGCTGTCGCTGTAATACGAAACTGAAATGTTGCTAAATAATTGGCATGGGGACCAGAAACTAATCTGTCAATACACTCAGATCAAGGCTCCTAATGTTAGTCATCACACATTATGAAAAACACTATCAACTATATACACACGAAATTATAAATACTCTTCCTTCAGACCTGCACTGTAAGTATTCCTTATGCCGGGCCATCAAGGTCTAATAGCTACTAACTATGATGAATCATGAATGTTTTTGCAGGTAACTGTAATACTGAGCTGAGATTTCAATAAGAAGACTCTTTAAGCTGAATACTTTGAGTCTTTGCTTGGTAACTGTACTTTGGTTGAAATTCTAACTAGCTTCTTATGGAAAATACCGGGAATACTTCAAAACAGACTCACTAAATAATTATGATTCTTCCTACTCCACAAATTTCATTGACTGTAGTGAAAGTTGACTGAAATGTCTTTTCAGATCAACAAATTAGATTACGAGTACTCGGAAATATCGCAGCACTTGGTATAGGACCTAGTCTAGGTAAACGACTAAGGATAAAATACAGATGCTCAACTAAATTTTCAAGAACACAAACGTATTATTGGGAAAGGAACTGCATATCTGGTCCATGTAATACAGCACCCAACTGTATAGCCCCGAGTGTCTTCAAAAAAGGCGGCAAAAGTATCCAAGACTCTTGCTGTGTAAGAAGGTCTGAAAACTCTCTTCTCAGCGTCGGATTTTCATGGTACGGAGCTAACTAAAGTATGCCATGAATAATAAGCAATGTTACATCCACATCTGCGTCTTTATTATACAGTGACAGAAACAAATCGCAACCTTCAGGGATTAACATTGCGAGGTCACAGGTTAGTGTAAGCGCGAGATAAACCATTCAAGTGTGAAATACTGGTACGTTACTGACCTGTGTAGCTGCCAGAATGTCGCATGCAACCATCCTAACATGTACACATTGTGTTGTACAAGTGCCGGATGTCAGTTTTTGGGATAAAGTTCCCTGCGTGTCTCACTTGGTCGGTCAGTATAGTAGCGGTTAATGTTGGTTGTGGGTGGTTCTAGAGTTGTCGTCCTATAATGTCCCATATAAGCCTAATTCGGGACAGATTTGCTCATTAAGCAGGCGAAAGCAACAAATCGACACTGCAGCGAGCATATTAGGATACAAAAGCGTTATGTGAGCTGGAGTTATCGTGTTGGAAACCACCCACGGCAGTGCTGTTGATGAATGGCAGCACAACAGATCGAATCACCAGACTGACGTATAGATTTGTAGTGAGTGCGCGTGGGGCAACCACCAGAGTACTCCTGCTCTCATACGAAATTGCACACCGACCATAATTCACGGCATAGGTACATTGTATCCAGCACACAGGGAGGTTATTGCAGATCCTCACCTAAATTCCTTCTTATCAAAAAATGGCCACCATTAGCACCGAGGCAGAACCAGCTTTCATCAAAAAACACAACAGACCACCATCTTGCCCTCCAGTTAGCTCGCGCTTGGCACATCTGAACTCACAAATGGAAGTTCTAATGGTTCAAATGGCTCTAAGCGCTATGAGACTTAACATCTGAGGTCATCAGTCCCCTAGAACTTCGAATGATTTAAACCTAACCAACCTAAGGACATCACACACATCCATCCCACAAACGGAAGTGATTTGGGGTAAGTGGTATGTACGCTGAAGAGCGTCTAACACGGAGCTGCCCTTGAAGTAACCGATGCGTAACAGGACGTTGTCACTGTGGTACCAGCTGCTGCTTAAATTGCTGCTGCGGATGCAGTACACGAGAGCCATACACCGAACTCTCGGCAGTGCCATAGGGCCATCCAGAGACCGTACGTTCACAAGAACACCGCTGCCAGGAGTCATGTACAGTGGCTACTTTCCAGCTAAGTCTTTCTGCAGTAGAGCAGAAGGAGCATCCAGCTCCTAGTAGCCCCATTACACGATCTCGTTCAAACTCAGTTAGATTTTCACAAAGGCGTCTTTGTAGACTTAAAGGCATTCCTGATTAACATCAGCTCAGCACGTCCAATATCAAAGATAACTAACATAACATTATTTTTAAATTACACCTATACATTAATGAAATTGACGTAAACTGACAGATAATGAATATAACATTTACAACGACTATTCATCAAAGAGCTTGATGATACAGATTCACACTATTTAAATTGAATCATAGATTTTAAATAAGATAAATATACCAGAATGAGATTCTCACTCTGCAGCGGTGTGTGCGCTGATATGAAACACCTTGACAGATTAAAACTGTGTGCCGGACCGAGACTCGAACTCGGGACCTTTGCCTATCGTGGGCAAGTGCTCTACCAACTGAGCTACCCAAGCACGACTCACGGCCCGTACTCACAGCTTTACTTCTGCCAGTACCTCGTCTCCTACCTTCCAAATTTACAGAAGCTCTCCTGCGAAACTTGCAGAACTAGCACACCTGAAAGAAAGGATATTGCTGAGACATGGCTTAGCCACAGCCTAGGGGATGTTTCCAGAATGAGATTTTCACTCTGCAGTCGTGCTTGGGTAGCTCAGTTGGTAGAGCACTACCTCGCGAAAGGCAAACGTCCCGAGTTCGAGTCTCGGTCCGGCACACAGTTTTAATCTGCCAGGAAGTTTCATATCAGCGCTCACTCCGCCGCAGAGTGAAAATCTCATTCTGGAAACATCCCCTAGGCCGTGGCTAAGCCATGTTTCCGCAATATCCTTTCCTTCAGGAGTGCTAGTTCTGCAAGGTTCGCAAGAGAGCTTCTGTAAAGTTTGGAAGGTAGGAGACGAGGTACTGGCAGAAGTAAAGCTGTGAGGACGGGCCGTGAGTCGTGCTTGGGTAGCTCAGTTGATAGAGCACTTGCCCGCGATAGGCAAAGATCCCGAATTCGAGTCTCGGTCCAGCACACAGTTTAAATCTGCCAGGAAGTTTCAAGATAAATATACGTAATATCGATAGACGTGTTACAGATATTGCTAGCCACAGGGACCCGGGTTCGATTCCCGGAAGCATTGGAGATCTTCTAGGCTCTGAAATTTTCTGTTGTGTTGTCCTTATGCTCTTGTCATTCTACTGATGAGATGGCTGTATAGTCACGTCTCTAAAGCCAATATATTAAAAAAAAAGCACATGCTACCTTTGGTACAAAGAAGGTATTCCTTGATATCACAAGCCCTATCATCCTGTCCTTTCTTTTTTATTTATCTCTACGTACTTATATCCCAGCCAATTGTGCAGAAAAGCTCATTATTTCTTATCAGTTCACCTAATTTTAGGGATCATTCTGTAGCACAATTTCTCAAACCGTTCTCTTCCTCTCAGCTTCCTCCACTATCCATGACTCTCTTCCATATTACGCTATCCTCCAGACGTAAATCCTCAGAAATTTCTTACTCAAAATAAGGCATATATTTGGTTTATTTATTCATATGTGCTAATCTGCTGTTTATGCCCTCCTTGCAACGTCGTCTTGCGTTATTTTGTCTACCAAGATAGCTAAATTCTTTCACTTCATCTACCTTTTGATTCCAAATTTTTATGTTAATTTTATTGTTACTCTTAATTTTCTGCTACTCCTCACAGTTTTCGTCTATCTTCAGTTCATACAGAATCCAGATTTTCCGTTGGTTAGCATGTCCAATATATTCAACGGTTTATGTAATTCTTCTTCACTTGCACCAAGGATAGCAACATCTTCAGCGAATATTGTCATTAGCATCCTTTCTTCCTGAATTTTATTCACACTGCTAACCATTCCTTTTATTTCTGTTGTTGCTTCTTCGACGTATAGACTGAAGAACAGTGGCGAAAGGCTGAATTCCAGTCTCATATCCTTTCTGATCTGAGGACTCCTTTCTTGGTGTGCCACTCTTCATGTTACCTCTTGGTTTTTGTACATACTGTATATTCTCTGTTTCCCTACACCTTACATCTATTTTTTATGAGAATTTCGAACATTTTGCACCGATTTACATTGTCGAACTTTTTTCTTCGTCGATAAATCCTAAAAATAAATCTTAATTTTTCTCTAGTCTGCGAGTCATAATCAACTGCAAGGTAAGAATTGTGTCTCTGGTACCTTGACACTTCGTAAAGCCAAATTTATTGTCTTTCAGTACATCTTCAATTTGCTTTCCAATCGTTAAGTATATTACTCTTGTTTGCACCTTAGAAGCATGAGCAATTAAGCTGCTTGTATTAGAGCTTTTGAACTTATCAGCCCTTGCAATCCTCGAAACTTTGTGGATCTAATATTACCGAAAGTTAGATGGACTATTTCCAGCCTCAGAGACTCGGAAAACCAGTCTGAAAAGTCGTATTGTTGCCACTCCCACAAATCATTTAGAATGTCCGAAAGAATAATATACATGGCTTACACATTATTAGATCCCGAGTCCTCGAAAACTGTGTTCAACCTTGAATAAAATACTGGATATCTTCTGTCATCTATACTGACTCTCTTCACCTTTCACGGCATAAATTTTTTCTTGCCATTAATGTAAACTCTTTCCACTTAACATGTCTTTCATCTGCATTTAACAGTGCCAACCCTGTTGCACTCTCAACGTTGACGCATTGTATCTTCTAAACATAAGCATTTATAATCACTCCAAACACTGGTTACTGTACGGGGGTTTCAGCAAGCGAAATGAGGATTTGACTTTGTTGCATACATGTGAGCAATGGCAGATTTTTTCAGTTTATCACGTGCATTTATAAAATACGATTTGAAACTGCAATTCCCATAAAAATAGCTGCAGGAATGACTATCTGAATTGCTCGATAAAGTATTAAACGAGATAAAGACAGCCTGTGTCACTAACAAAATGATAAAGAAAAAACGATTTTCGATGAAGAGACAAACGTTTAGTGGTATCCAGTTTGGCTACGTGATAACACATTTTAGGATGAATAGAATGAGTGACGTATTGAACATACTAGAACAGCTTAATACTTTTAGGAAGAGCGCTACTTAGATTAACAGTTTTAGGAACGAAAAGAATCCGGACCCTACTATTTTACTCTCAGTTTCCACAATGAATATTATGGGATAAAACTTTCTGCGTATGAAGCAAAATTTTACAGATGAATACTTACATTTGACTGAAATTTCTGATTTAAGTCCTGACTATGAACAATTACTTGTACGTGTCACTAAACCTATGGTATACAACAATTTGTCAAGAATGAACATATATCTGTTTGGGAATTTTGTGAGTACATCGTTTGTCCGTTAATCGCTGTATGAATGGCATTCAATAAATAACGGAAAACAATTTTTATGAAAGCAGGTTGGTTTTATTTAGGACTCCAATTCGCCATATTATTCCCCGCTATTTGGCTACAATTCCCTGTTTTTCAACATAATCTCCGTTTGGAGCGACAGCCTTACGCCACCTGGGAGGCCCTGTATGCCCACGCGATACCACTCTAGTTGTCGGCATCGAGCCATCGTCTTACTACATCAGTGAACTCCCCACTATCCATTTACTACTGCCCGTAGTGTGCATCCTTCATTGGGCCCAGGTCATCAAAGTTGGAATGGTTCAAATGGCTCTAATCGCTATGGGACTTAACATCTGAGGTCATCAGTCACCTAGACTTACAACTACGTAAACCTATCTAACCTAAGTACATCACACACATCCATGCCCAAGGCAGGATTAGAACCTGCGACCGTAGCAGCAGCGCGGTCACAGCTCAGTCACAGCGGCCGGCCAAAGACGGAAGGTGCGAAATCCGGGCTGTAAGGCGGATGAGAAAGTTCAATCCATTGAAACTTTGTGAGTCCTCTCGGGTGCGCAGATAGATGTCAGACCTTGCTTTGTCGTGGAGAATGAAAAGTTATTTTTCATTTTTGTAGCGACGAACACGTTGAAGTTCCAACATTGTAGGAATCGCAGCTGCTTACTGCCAGCCGCGCCGGCCGAGGTGGCCGAGAGGTTCTAGACGCTTCAGTCCGGCACCGCGCGACTGCTACGGTCGCAGGTTCGAATCCTGCCTCGGGCTTGGATGTGTGTGATGTCCTGGGGTTAGTAAGGTTTAAGTAGTTCTAAGTTCAAGGGGACTGATGACTTCAGATGTGAAGTCCCATGGTGCTCAGACCCATTTGAACCATTTGAGCCTACCAGCCGCCATGTGGGAGATCGGACAGGTTCGGTCAACCCATTTGCGATGATGACGCTTCTATGAATGCCTGCAATGCTCTGGTTAACCACCAAAAGGAGGTCAATTACAGCTCTCTGCTTGGAATGCATCTCCGTTACAGACGCCATTTTGAATGCCACATATAGCGCCGCCACGTGTCTGAACTTCATGAATCTATAGGGTCTGAAGCGGGAATACTCCGCGCTGTCCCACATCAAATTGCTCATGTTGCTACCGAAGTTAGCCCGGGAATAAAAGTATTGCATTAGGTATTGAACGCCAGTAGTAATTTCGTATGGTACTTTGTAATGTACTATTTTATTACAGATTTCAGAGTAGTTGCTGACTGTGGTGTTCCGTTGACGTGATACCTAACCCAGACAAGTAAGATTAATTCAGGACGTTGATATTATTAATACCTTCGACAAGTTCTTCAGGAGATATTACGGAATGTAATAATTTTTGTGTTAATTATGTAGTGTGTATTGTGATAGTTCTAAATGAAATAATAGTGTAGCACTGACCTTTTACACTGAAGAGCCAAAGAAACTGGTACCCCTGCCTAATATCGTGTAGGGCCCCCGAGAGCACGCGAAATGCCGTTGTACGTCAGGGCATGGACTCGACTAATGTCTGAAGTACTTCTGGAGTGAGTCGACAACATGAATTCTGCAGGGTTGTCCATAAATCCGTAAGAATACGAGAGGGTGGAATTCTCTTCTGAACAGCACGTTGCAAGGCATACTAGATATGCTCAATAATGTTCACGTCTGGTGACTTTGGTAGCCAGTGAAGTGTTTAAACTCAGAAAAGTATCCCTCTGTAACAGTTGTGGACAGGCGTGGGGAGGATGTGGGTGGGGGAAAGAGAGTGTCGCATTTTCCTGCTGGATTACCCAAGTCCATGGGAATGCACAATGGACACGAATGGAAGCTTACGTACGTGTCACCTGTCAGAGTCGTGTCCAGACGTATCAGGGGTCCCGTATCGTTCCAAATGCTCACGCCCCACTCCATTACAGAGCCTCCAAAAGCTTGAAGATTCCCCTGCTGATACGCAGGGTATATGGATTCATGAGGTTGTCTCCACACCTGTTCACGTCCATCCGCTCGATAAAACTTGAAACGAGACTCATTCGACCAGGTAACATGTTTCCAGTCATCAACAGTCCAATGCCGGTGTTGACTTGCCCAGGAGAGTCGTAAAGCTTTGCGTCGTGCAGTTATCAATGGTACACGAGTGGGACGTCGGCTACATAAGCACATTTCGATGATGTTTCGTTGAATGGTTCGCACGCTTCCACTTGTTGATGGCCCAGAATTCAAATCTGCGGTAATTTGCGAAACAGTTGCACTTGTGTCACGTAGAACAATTCTCTTCAGTCGTCATTGGTCCCGTTCATCTAGGATCTTTTTCGGGCCGCAGCGATGTTGGAGAGTTGATGTTTTACCGGATTCCTGATATACACGTTACACTAGTGAAATGATCGTTCAGGAAAATCCCCACTTCATAGCTACCTCGGAGATGCTGCGTCCAGTCGCTCGTGAGCCGACTATAACACCAGACTTAAACTCACTTAAATCTTGATGAACTGCCGTTGTAGCAGCAGGAACTGATATAAAAACAGAGCCAGGCACTTGTTGTCTTATATAGGCGTTACCGACGGCCTGTTTACATATCTCCGTATTTGAATACGCATTCCTATACCACTTTCTTTGGCGCTTCAGTGTTTATATTAAGTAATTTTTCCTTTTTTTTGGCTAATACTTTGGTATACTATGGATAAACCGGATATGCTGCACTGTTTCAAACACACAGACGTTGTATTCGAGAGGATGGAGGCCCAATTCTGCAACCGGCTGCCTCATTTACCTTTTCCGAGGGCGTTCCCCAGATTGCTTCTTTCAAATGCACAGATCGTTTCCACTATAAAGCAGCGGCCGACATTCTTGTCAAACGATATCTGTAAGTTTGTAACTGGCTATATATATGTTATGATATATTTCGTAAAGTTAATGCAGTCCCATTTGGAGGAGTCTTGGAAATGTGGTCTACCGATGACTTAAACTGCTTTGACTGATACTAGCAGGTGGATTCCACAGGGGTATATCCGATGAAAGTGCCAAATAACATTTCATCAGCAACAAAATAAATTATTTAGAATGCAAATTTTGGCAAACTGTAAAGTTTTGTAACCATTTTTCAGTGAAACTGCAACATTATTTTACATGAACTTAATTTTTATGACGTAAAATGTAAATGTCGTGTGACTAGGGCCTCCCGTCGGGTAGACCGTCCGCCGCGTGCAAGTCTTTCGATCTGACGCCACTTCGGCAACTTGCACGTCGATGGGGATGAAATGAAGAAGATAAGGACAACACAACATCCAGTCCCTGAGCGGAGAAAATCTCCGACGTTATAAACGTTGATGGATGAACTTAATGTTTATGCACTAAACAGCGTACTCAAAGTTCCAGTTTCAAGTAAAGAAATATATTCCAACACAATAAGAATCTCTGCTGATGTACTGCAAGATAGTGAGTTCTCTACTTTGTAAATTACTTTACACGAGTTATATATAATGTCAAAATAGTTGTTTTTTTTTCGCAAGAAAGGATGGTAATCAGATTCAGAACTGATATAATTACAGTATGAACAATAAATGGAGCTTTCACTGAAGCTATGTTTTCTACAGATACAATGGTATGATACATGACAGTGCGTAACATAACAACAACAGAAGTTCAGGGTAATACTACAAGCAAAACAGAGTATTCAAAACTGATGTGTATGCCAAATGTCAAGATCATAAACTGCGAATCACATATTGTGCATTAAATCGTTCATATGTAAATGTCAGCGTTTTGATCGTCCTTACGAGAGCACACTGTCTTCTCAAATGATGTTTCTAAATTTTTAAATAAATAATGAGTTCAGTTATCATATGTTACAGTATACTCCTTATAGAGGGACCTCACAATAAAATATTTCAGTCACGAAATTTGTCTGCAATAACATGTAGGCGTCGTGAAACACTCTTAGTAAACTACACATTACATTAGCTCTATGTCGCATTTTAGCGTCTAATGTAAAAGTACGTCAGTGCCATCGTAATTCAAATGTTATTCTCAGTACAACTTTCCAGTTTCGTTACTTATGTACATTGTTTCTATTTACTACTGGCCATTAAAATTGCTACACCACGAAGATGACGTGCTACAGACGAGAAATTTAACCAACAGGAAGAAGATGCTGTGATATGCAAATGATTAGCTTTTTAGAGCATTCACACAAGGATGGCGCCGGTGGCGACACCAACAACGTGCTGACATGAGGGAAGTTTCCAACCGATTTCTCATACACAAACAGCAGTTGACTGGCGTTGGGTGGTAAAACGTTGTTGTGATGCCTCGTGTAAGGAGGAGAAATGTATACCATCACGTTCCCGACTTTGATAAAGGTCGGTTTGTAGCCTATCACGACTGCAGTTTATCGTATCGCGACATTGCTCCTCGCGTTGGTCGAGATCCAGTGACTGTTAGCAGAATATGGAATCGGTGCGTTCAGGGGTGTAATACGGTACGTCGTGCTGGATCCCAATGGCCTCGTATCAATAGCAGTCGAGATGACAGACATCTTATCCGCATGGTTGTAACGGATCGTGCAGCCACGTCTCAATCCCTGAGTCAACAGATGGTGACGTTTGCAAGACAACAACGTTCTGCACGAACATTTCTACGACGTTTGCAGCAGCATGGACTATCTGCTCGGAGACCATGGCTGCGGTTACCCTAGACGCCGCATCACAGACAGGAGCGCCTGCGATGGTGTAATCAACGACGAACCTGGGTGCACGAATAGCAAAACGTCATTTTTTCGGATGAATCCAAGTTCTGTTTACATTATCATGATGGTCGCATCCGTGTTTGGTGACATCGCGGCGAACGCACATTGGAAGCGTGTATTCGTCATCGCCATACTGGCGTATCAACCGCGTGGTATGGGGTGCCATTGGTTACACGTCTCGGTCACCTCTTGTTCGCATTGACGGCACTTTGAACAGTGGACGTTACATTTCAGATGTCTTACAACCCGTGGCTCTACCCTTGATTCGATCCCTGCGAAACCCTACATTTCAGCAGGATAATGCACGACTGCATGTCGCAGGTCCTTTACGGGCCATTCTGGATACATATAATGTTCGACTGCTGCCTTGGCCAGCACATTCTCCGGATCTCTCACTAATTGGAAACGTCTGATCAATGGTGGCCGAGCAACTGGCTCGTCACAATACGCCAGTCACTACTCTTGGTGAACTGTGGTATCGTGTTGAAGCTGCATGGGCAGCTGCACCTGTACACGCCATCCAAGCTCTGTTTGACTCAATGCCCAGGCTTATCAGGGCCGTTATTACGGCCAGAGGTGGTTGTTCTGGGTACTGATTTCTCAGTATCTATGTGCCGAAATTGCGTGAAAATGTAATCACATGTCAGTTCTAGTATAATATATTTGTCCAATGAGTACCCGTTTATCATCTGCATTTATTATTGGTGTAGCAATTTTAATGGCCAGTAGTGTTGTTCTAAATTAGATGAACCAATTTTCCATTTTATACATGAACGTTAGTTACACAATGCACATTGTTGTTGATATTTTCCCGTTACCTTTCTTGGAAAACCGGGCAAATTAATTAACAGTGTTCAATATCTACTTCTAGTTAGTCTACGGGACTGTTTCAGTTCCACAGTCTGAGCAGAGTTCCATTGTAAATAAACTGACATCAGTTAGTGTACTGTTACCCAACAACGGTAACAGGTATTTGTGTGTTTGTATGCGTGTAACTGTCAATACACTGGTAGTTATTGGCACATCGAAGTATTGCCAAACTGAGACACTACTAGGATAGTGTTTAACAGTTTTAAATATTTGCATGATGACTAAACAGATCGTACTGCTACTCTTACTGCTGGATATTTTTACTGGCGTTATGGCCTCTGCTACACAGAAACACTGAAACACCTATAAAAGTTGACAGGTCCTCACTGGGTGGTAATAAATGAAAGCCGTCAAGACATATATGTGTAAAATGAAGGAACACGCAGAAGGAGTCAAAGGTAGAAGGCTGAAATTTCTTAAGTCCAAAGAAGTTAGTATCAATAGTATGCTTCAATCAAGCATTGAAGCCGCTGTAAATTACGACGGAAAATGCTGTATCCACTGATCTTGATGATATCGCTACAAATTATCAGCGTGTAGTTGACGTTCTAGGCCTGAGCTTCTTACTAAACGTAAGAACTGGTTGCTCAATGTTTGTAATAGCAAGAAAGAGATCATACTGTCTTCGAGAGTATAGTAATATGTAGAGCCCATTGGTTGCTGTACTCATTGGATGTCAATCATGTCCATGAATAATTCACATAGAAAATATTCCACAACTGAAAGTATTCCACTTACTCAATAGGTACATTCTTCTTCTAATACGAGGCCGATCAAGAAGTTTCCTTTGACGGTGTTGCTGCAGCTTATGTGCGACAAAGCACGACATCGATGAGGGTATGTAAGCACATACGTGTAGGAAATGGGTGAGTGTGCCATTCGTGTCTTTCCAACGCGCGTGTGGTAAATGTGGAAACGTGGACTACGGCGGTGTTATTACCAAATGCGTCCAAACACAATAAAGTTTTATTAGTCTTTTCTTGGTTGCTGAAGGGCAAACGCTGCTGGACATCAACTGGAGAGTGCATAATGTGTATGGGGCAGGCGAAAAGTCCGGGAAAACTCCGACAAGGTGTGGTCCTGCTTCATGATAATGCACGTCCCCATACCGCAGATGTCGTAGCGTGTAAGCTAAGTCAGCCGAAGTGAGAGAACAATTGAGAATCCGCCCTGTAGTCCTGATCTTACCCTCTGCGATTATCACCCCTTCGGTCCCTTTAAAAAGGCCTTAAAATGTAAATGATTCCTGTTGGATGAGGATGTGCAGCAGGCAGCTACGGATTTCTTCATGCAGCAGGGCACGGAATTTCAGCAAAAGGTTATGTTCAACCTAGTGCGTCGATGGGATGATGGCCTCTGTGTTCATGGCGAGCTTGTCTGATTGGGATACCAATTCTGGAATGCACGGCTTTCGAAAGGAAACTTTTTGATGGCCCCACACTATCTTCTCAACGTGAATTAGAGTTAATCATTGTTCTCAACCTCCAGAAGTAATTTATTTCTGGTACCGCGAAAGTTGACATTTTGACGATAACTAAAATTAGCGCTGTTTATTTTCATTAACTCCGTGGGAGTAAGAGTAAGGAATTCGGTAGTCTCGAGTAGAAAATGTTGAAGATATCTAGACGAAGTCCTTCGGAAGATTATACAGTAAACGAAATGAATTACAAAGCTAATTTCGTTGCTAACGGGTAAAGGGCAGACACCGCACCGATGTAATGAAGGTGGCTTTAGAGTGGCTCTGCAGGAGCTGACGGTGTGTGCCGCCTCGGAATAACGTATGAACTGCAGAGTGGAAACGGTGGCCATCCCTCGAGGGCCCGCCTTGAGGCGCACAACACGGCGGTTCCTCGCGACGCGGGAGATGTATGGCCAGCCATCTGGAGAGCGGACAGCCCGGCCGCGCCGACACCTGGCGCGAATACTCGCCCCTGCCGGACAGTCGGTCTGATTTACGACCAGCTTTGCGGCTGCCGCCTTGGTCACCTCCGCGTTCCAGCGTAACCTCCGCTCTCTGCTGGAAACAGCACCACATATCACGTACTACTTCTCTGTGCATTTAATTTCCTGAGAGTACTGCTGACCTGATTCCAGATATACGGAATTAAATTTTCGCGACCAAGTTTGCACGTCAACTGTTTCAAACTTTAGCTACGTCGTTAAGCTATGTTATATGTAGTGAAAGTTTGGAGAAAGGAAATGTACTACCTTCCACACTAACAGCTCCTTCATTACGTTACTACCTCTGTTTCTCCACATCAGTGTCTCGCAACTTGATACATTATGAGCCTCCTCAGCATAAAGCCTTGAGGAAAACCACTTGCAATAATGCCAGAAACGCAAGACAATTTTATACACTGAGGCGCCAAAGAAACTGGTGTAGGTATGCGTATTCAAATACAGAGATATGTAAACAGGCAAATTACGGCGCTGCGTTCAGCAACGCCTATGTGAGACACGTTTTTGGCGCAGTTGTTACCTCGGTTACTGCTGCTGCAATGGCAGGTTATCAATATTTAAGTGAGTTTGAACGTGTTGTTGCAGTCGGAGCACGAGCGATGGGATTCAGCATCTCCGAGATAGCGATGAAGTGGGGATTTTCTTGTACCACCATTTCAAGGGGGAACCATGAATATCAGGAATCGAGTAAAACATGAGGTCTCCGACATCGCTGGGGCCGGAAAAGATCCTGCAGCAATGGGACCACCAACGATCGAAGAGAATCGTGCAGCGTGACAGAATTGCAACCCTTCCGCAAACTGCCGCAGATTTCAATACTGGGTCATCAACAAGGGTAGACGTGCGAACCATTCAACGAAACATCGTCGATATGGGCTTTCGGAGCTCAAGTCCCACTCTTGCATCCTTGATGACTGCACGGCACAAAGCTTTACGCCACGCCTGGGCCCGTCGACACTGACATTGATCAGTCGATGAGTGGAAACTGTTGATGTCTGGAAACATGTTGCCTCGTCGGATGATTCAAGTTTCAAATTGTATCGAGCGGAGGAACATGTACATCTCTGTCTTCGAAGTTTACCGTATTTCGCAGAAACGAGAATATATTCCATTAACATGTCTGTACAGCCGGCCGGTGTGGCCGTGCGGTTAAAGGTGCTTCAGTCTGGAACCGCGTGACCGCTATGGTCGCAGGTTCGAATCAGGCCTCGGCCATGGATGTGTGTGATGTCCTTAGGTTAGTTAGGTTTAAGTAGTTCTAAGTTCTAGGCGACTGATGACCTCAGAAGTTGAGTCGCATAGTGCTCAGAGCCATTTGAACCATTTGTTTGTACCGTTATTACTATCAATCATTCCCGAGTGGTCATATTATTATTTTAACGCTAAATATGTCATAATACGACAAAATACTGCCATCTCTTATTAACTTCTGTCCACTCAGTCTTATTCTGCGATTTTGTTGCGAATTTTTATCTTCTGTATGGACCTCCTGTTACTACGAGACACAAAATTACGCTCATCTATTCAGATAGTCCGTGCTTACTATTCAGTTTCGGCGTTGTAACGGCGTCTGTATTAATTTATAATTAATGATATAAACTATACCTTAATACCATTGCCCATGGAAACCCACTATCCCTTCGTAATATTAGTCGTGGGCAAAACGTGAGGCAGTCATCATGAAGTCGTTGAGACAAATGGACATGAAAAGAAACAGAGCTTCACTATGTGTTGAAAGCTATGGAGTTTCACGAAAAGTGAGATAATTACAAAACAGCATCTTTGAGCATGCATACCCGCCGCAGTAAGAACATTCGCGTCTCCTGTGTGGCACACACATTTTCTGCAATCGCGAAAGCAATCATCAATACCCGTCTGCTACAGTGCACCGAGAGATGCCATGAGTATCAATAACGAATGTCATTCGTCCATTTCAGCGTGGTCCCCCTCGCAGTGGTTACCAACTGCTTCCTAAAAGCTCTCTCCTGGGCGCAGTTCACTTTGTTCTACCAATTACTGGTGATCGTTGAAGTATATTTGAAGCAATGTACCATGAAGAGGCACGTATCTCATTTCGCATTTGTTTCTTGACTATTAATTCGCAGGCGTCAATTATATCGCTGTACGTGACAGCTGATGGAACATTATGTTTGCTATAAGCCAGTCATTTAATTCAATTCCCGGGAAAATAAATGAAGTAACCAATCGGAAACAAACGAAGACTAATTAATCTTTCGGGAAAGGGTCGTGGGTGACCAGCGGCTGTTATTTATTCTACCTAACGCCATTAGTCACCGAGCTGACGGTAGCTTCTGACAGTTCTCCGGTATTATATTTTCTCATTAATAAAATTGAATAATGGTTTATCAAGTGTATGAAAGTCATCAATACTTCTTTATAAAGACCATATATTTGCGGTAGCTTGTATATACAGGCAGTATTAGCATCCGATATATTTACAGGGTGTATCTTCTCCAGTAAAGCGTAGTTGTGTCCTTAAGACTAGGTCATGGAAACAGAAATGTCTTCAGCATTTGATAATCTCATTCAACATTATACGGATAGAGAGATCGCAAGTAGATAATCAAGGAACAAAGATTTAGAACTATCTATGACAGTGAAAAATGTATCGGAAACGTGGATGAAATATGCCGAATAGTGACGTTTCAGGTTACGTATCTACGGTATTAGAACTGCAAAACGAGTTGACTGGCCCATCGGATATGAAAAATATCAGAAGCAACGTGAACAACAAAACTTTGATCGGAAATGACTGTATTCATGTCGAATTATTAGTGCTTTCTGGAGATGATCTGGAAGAGTTCTTATGAGAATCCATACGTACGAGTTGCGAGGACTGAAAAAATTTAACTCGTAAACCAATTATCACAGGAAATTAAGCAAATAAATATCACAAAGTATTTCATTTATATAACCTATAAGCTTGCGCTGGAGTGGAGAGCTGCGTCAAACCAGTCTTTGGACTGAAGACTACAACAACAATATGACCTCACTTTACGATTCCGTGCTTCTAAATTTTAAGAAACAATTCTTCAGTAGGAATAAAATCTATACTTAATTTGCAGTAGGAGAAAATCAGTTTGAATTTCGGAAAGGAAGAGGAGATATTTAATACAGCGGATTCCTTTAGAAAGGAGAAGTCACAGATTCGGGAATACCCTAGGAACATAATTTGACTTATAATGTAGTAGAGCCCACTCTTAGGAGAACTGAACGACAGTGTAAGGGACAGAAAAAAGATCCTTGATTCTGAATTAGCCAAAGGTGCTGAGTAAACGCATTAGGAACGAGTCTAGAGTAGGAAGTAGACAGGATAGTCTCCTCTGTCTATGTTTATTTATTTTTATATAGTGAAAAAGAGACAAACAAAGTCCCAATAAATGATTTAAAGTTAATGACAACAAAATGCTATCAATTACATTGTGGATGAATATCTAAGACAACAGAGTCAACTAAGAAGCCGCATTACATGTTCACAGTATGACAATCTGTTGATCACTGTACACCGCAAATTTGCCAGTCGTATAAGGCCAAACTTTGGTAGAGGAACCACAGCTCCAAAATAAGTAAACAAATTCTGCTAACTGAGTGGTGCATTACTATGGGTGAACTTCACCGCACATTATCTGCAGTTACTATACGAAATGTAAGAAGACACACAGGAAAGATAGGCAACAACGGAAACGATTCTGAAGACGGTGGTCCTTAAAAAAGTATGAACCTTAATGGGAGCAAATACAACATTAAAAACTATACTTTCAGGCTAATATCACAAAGTGGTAAAACAGAACACCATGCGGTAATGACATATAAAACTTTATTGATCCCAAGGGTAGTGCTACAGCATCAAGCATCAAAACTAGCTCATAAAAATAACATGCTGTAAAGGTCTTTTTCTATCATCTGATTATGAAGCAAACCTATACAGCGTTCAGAAAACAGCAGTTACCATAAATATTCACTTTATAAAGTTACAACAATACTAAGCACTCAAACTATGCATGGTACCTCAGCCATGTCGGCACCAGCGATACCACGCTGTCATGGGAAACAGATAAAACCCAACCAAGATACGAAGATCTTTACCATACCAATCAAACCAGTCATCATACTGGTTTGATGCAGCTACTTGAAATTCCTCTCCCATCTCACCCATTTCATCTCAGAGTAGCACTTGCAACCTACATCATCGATTATTTGCCTAATATACTTCAATCTCCGCCTTTCACTACAGTTTTACCCTCTTCCGCTCCCTCTAGTGCCATGGAAGGTATTCCCCGATATCTTAACACAAATTGTGTCATTCTCTCCCTTCTTTTAGACACTGTTTTCTATATATTCCTCTCCTAGTCGATTCTATGGAGAACCTCGTCAGTCCACCTAATTTTCAACATTCGTCTGTAGCGCCACATCTCAAATGCTTCGATTCTCGTTCGTTCAGGTTTTTCCTTTCACTGTATGCTTCAGTACCATACAATGCTGTGCTCCGAACGTACATTTTCAGGGATTTCTTCCTTACATTAAGGCCTTTGTTATATACTAGTAGACATATCTTGGCTAGGAATGCCCTTTCTCCCAGTGCTAGTGTGCTTTTGACGTCCTTCTTGCGCTGTCCGTCATTGGTTATTTTGCTACCTCGGTAGCAGAATTCCTTCACTTCATCTGCTTCGTCATCATCAATCATTACGTTAAGTTACACAATGTTTTCACTTTTGCTAATTCTCATTACTTTCGTCTTTCTTCAGTCCGTTCTCAGCCCATATCCTGCATCATCAGACTGTTCCTTCAATTCAGCATATCACCTGCTTCTTCTTAACTTTCACTAAGGATAGCAATCTTAACTGCGTAGCTAAGCATTGACATTCATTCACCTTGAATTTTAATCCTACTCATGAATCTTTATTTCGGTCATTGCCCCTTCGGCACATAGACTGAACAGCAGGGGTGAAAAGATATATCCCTGTCTTACACCATTTTTAATTCGTGTCCTTTTTCCTTAGTCTTCTGGTCCTATTGTTCCCGAGTCTTGGTCGGGCACACAGTTTTAATCTGCCAGGAAGTTTCATATCAGCGCACACTCCGCTGCAGAGTGAAAATCTCATTCTGGAAACATCCCCCAGGCTGTGGCTAAGCCATGTCTCCGCAATATCCTTTCTTTTGGGAGTGCTAGTTCTGCAAGGTTCGCAGGAGAGCTTCTGTAAAGTTTGGAAGTTAGGAGACGAGATACTGGCAGAAGTAAAGCTGTGAGTACCGGGCGTGAGTCGTGCTTCGGTAGCTCAGATGGTAGAGCATTTGCCCGCGAAAGGCAAAGGTCCCGAGTTCGAGTCTCGGTCGGGCACACAGTTTTAATCTGCCAGGAAGTTTCATATCAGCGCACACTCCGCTGCAGAGTGAAAATCTCATTCTGGAAACATTCCCCAGGCTGTGGCTAAGCCATGTCTCCGCAATATCCTTTCTTTCAGGAGTGCTAGTTCTGCAAGGTTCGCAGGAGAGCTTCTGTAAAGTTTGAAAGGTAGGAGACGAGATACTGGCAGAAATAAAGCTATGAGTACCGGTAGCTCATATGGTAGAGCACTTGTCCGCGAAAGGCAAAGGTCCCGAGTTCGTGTTTCGGTCGGGCACATAGTTTTGATCTGCCAGGAAGTTTCAAATCAATTAGTTATCGATTTTCTCACATTTTTTTTGCAGACATTTCGTTTTCGCTTCCTTTTTATTTCATTCCTAAGTGACCTGTATCCCTGCATTCCTGAATTTCCTTGAACATTTTTGTACTTACTTATTTCGGCGATCTCCTGAAGTATTTCTTTTCTTACCAATGGTTTCCTCGCAATTATCATCCTTGAAACTGTTCGTAGTTCCAGCTTGTGCGATTGCCCTTCTTAGAGCTGTTCATTCTTCGTCAGTTCTGTCTATTGAATTACTCGTCATGACATTATCTATAGCCTAAGAGAATTTCCAACATATCTCTTCTTTCCATAGTATTTCCGTATTCCACTTCTTTGCATATCGTGTCTTCCTGATTTGTCTCTTAAGATTCATCGTACTTGTCATCATTAATAAATTGTGGTCTGAGTTTAATACCTGCTCCTGGGTAGGCTTTACAATCCAATATCTGACCATGTAATCTAACAGAAATCTTCCTGCACCTCATCGTATCTTCCAATTATACCTCTTCTCTTGTCGCTATTCCTAGCTGAAATTTACTGCAGAACTCAATTAGCCTCTCATTTTATTCTAGTTACCAATCCCATTTTCTCCTGTTACTATGTCTTGTATTGCTCTCTCTGCATCCTTATTCCAACCCGCGGTGACTATTAGGTTTTTAATTTCCCTTTACATACTGATTTCCCATTCAATAACCTCAAATACTTTATCTCTCTATCTTCTGCTTGCGATGTCGACATGTATACTTGAACTGTTGTTGTCGGTGTTCATTTCCTAACGATCCTGATGGCAATAGTCCTATCATTTGACTGTTCACAGTAACTCATTCTCCGTCCTACTTCCTACTCATGAGGGATCCTAGTCCCGTAGCTTCCGTTATCTGCTTATTTTCATATTACCCTATATTCATCCTTGTCTTCTTTCTATATAACTTCATTGACTCCCGATATATCAAGATTGAGCCTTAGGATTTCGCTTTTCAAATTTTCTAGCTTCCATCCCAAGTTCAAACTTCTGACAGTCCACGTTCCACTCGCTGAACGTTATCCTTTCGTTAACTCGTCGACCTTTTTATCACCTCTCCCTAGGTAGTGGCCTTCCAGAGGTCCGAATGAGGGTTTGTGTGGAATCTTTTACAAAAGAACAGATCATAATTTCTCCGTGAAAGGGCACATGTCCTCTGGATACACGTTATGTGTCCGTAATTCAGTGGTTTCCATTGATTTGGCACACTTATGTTGTTCATCGGTGCTGATTATTTCGCCTTTTAGAGGCAGTTTCCTAGCCCTAGGGCAAGAAAATGCCCTGAACGCCTGTTCGTTTCTTAGCCTGTAACCAAATCCGCCCATTACACGTGTAACCATTTCGCCTTTGTATTTTAAATGGCCGAATCACTTGTGACTGAAACGTCTTTTAACGTTAAGTTGCAAGGAAAGGAATGCTTTTTAGCTACGAACGTGACAATATTTAGCTGTAATCTCTTTTTTCTACTTTATTCAGTACCGGTGTTGCTTCGCTTAATTGTCGCGTCATCTTGATCGTCACTAGCCGCCCGTAGTGACACCTATGGCCATTTGCGTCACTATATCTCGTTGCTCATGCGCCATCAGCAAGTGCTGATTGCTAACACTGTCCTGTTCCATCTCGATTTTCACCGTTTCAGGATTGCCATTAATTCTAACCATATCTGCTAAAAGTGGCGGCTGCAGTGTAAGAATACAAGAGCACGTGAACATCCTAACTTTCGACACCTTGCGGATTTATTGGTCATTTTTCTTTGAATGCGTTAATCGTGACACAGATGCTGCAGTCTGAATGATACGGCACTAAAATCTACCGCTCTACTGTTCCTTTAGTCTCCGTAAAACATGCCATCAGGGTCGTTGGCACACCTACAGTTATGCACGTTTTAAGAAGCTTTTGTGCATGCGCAACTCGCGTAACATAACAGCCTTACGAGCCATATACATACGGATTAGATAAACAAAGTACACGGTTCACGATGTGCACAGCTGGCCGTTGCCACTTAACGACAAGCTTACGTCAGTGACGCCAGGTGGTAGCACGCTGCGGCAGACTTTTTGCCCCTGTCCACCTGGCATAAATCCTGCTAGATGATAGTCCCTCAGATATGCTAATGCGTTCAGTATATACTGTTGTAAAATTAGATTGGACGTCAGTATATGTAGAAGTTGTAATAGCAGTAAACCTATTTTGTGGGTTTCTGATTGAGTTATAGTACATTCCGTTATGAAGATTACCATACGGAATCCATTTGAGGAGCTGACAAGGGGAAACTCCCCATCACACTCTCCTCTGGTGTAGTCTTAAGATGGTGCCGTTGGATGACCACTCAAAAACTGAACACCGGTGAAGCATGAAAACAGGAAAAAGGTGTACTGAACTGAGAAAAAATAGCAAAATAGAAACATTGAAAGATCCAAGCTTAAAAAGTACAACATCTAGCATAGTGACATAGGCACGGTGTGGTCGTTAGGTGGTCACGGTGTTGGACTGCCAAGCAGATAAGCAATGTTCAAAACTCCTTCCTACCAATTTCTTTAATCATTTTTTAATAAAATTATCAATTGTCCGTCCAGTCACTGAAATGATTCTTCTTTTTCTGCAGTCTAGGCAACTGTCATACTGTACATTAATTATAGAATATTAGTCATGCAGTAAAAGTACGTTACTTGGCAAGTACATGTGGTGAGTAGTGAGAGCAGGCGAGATACCACAAACACATCTCACAGAAATGAAAACCACAAATAAACGGTTGCGAACAATGTTACAACAAACGAATTACACAATCAGAACATTCAAAATGGAATGCAACTTTATAATCATTAAAAATATGCTTTGATAGATGACAGGGAAAATTGCGTGACTGTCACATTTTTGCGTTCATTTGTTTCAGCCTTATGTAACGAACTATTATATTTTCATCATTTCCTTGGGAGTGATCACTTTCACATTCACATGAACACCTAAATTGGGAAAGGAGGTCCCACTCGCTTACCAGGCGTACAAATTAAGTGCGTCGATAAGAGATTCGTATCATATGATACATGTACTGTCACTAATTCCGTGTATGACACACCAAACGTTTTTCTGGTGAGGGATTCGGTTGACTTGTCGCCCTGTCATCAAAGGTTTTCGGTTCCCATTCGAAAGCCATTTCCTTACGGCTGCTAAGAGTAGTTGCGTACAATCAGCTTTCATTATAGCTCTCTTGCTCACACCTCGCTGTTGCAAACGGACGTTACACCGCGACACAGACATAAATTTGAATACAACGAACAGACATGTCAATAATTTCAAGGACAGTTCGTATTTTTGTGGAAGAAAATTACACAATGGATCTTCGAAGAAGGACTCGTCCATTGTACAGTCTGTATAGTCCAAGTCCGTCACCGCTTAACCATGACGCCATGGCTCTTCGTTTGTGTTCTGTGTTTTACTTCTTGACCTTGGACCGGTCATTGTTTCTATTTTGCTTCTTTTCAGAATTCAGTACACTTTCTTCCTGTTTTCATGCTTGATCTGTGTTCGGTTTTTTGACGGACTGCCCACTGAGACCACATGCCACTAAATCTGAGGGGAATGCGATGAGGAGTTTCCCTTGTGAGACTCATAAGGATCTAAAGCACATCACCATAGATTGTGAAATTGTAGAATTTATTCCTGATTCTGAAATCTGTTGATTTTATGGTGAGTCAGGTTTGTCTGTGTTCTAGGCCCATACTGTACGTAAAAAATTCACGAAAAGCTCTATAACTGGGATCTCTGATATTCACTTGAATGTGGAATCGACAGCGGTGTTTTAGGCCCTCACAGATCTCAGAACCTCATTTGTATTCTAGTTAAGTGACCATGTTCGTAGACATTACTACTCGAGTTTAAACATTCCCACAAACGGCGCTTTGTGTTTGGAGTTGGTTGCTTTTGTTGCAGTGTAAACATGTCAAGTTGACTGCATTTTTAATGCTAACAGAAAAGTAAATCGGTAAGGATGAGTCATGAGTCGTGCTTGGATCGCTCAGTCAGTAGAGCACTTGCCCGTGAAAGGCGACGGTCCCGAGTTCGAGTCTCGGTCCAAAACAAAGTTTTAACCTGCCAGGAAGTTTCATGTCAGCACAAACTCCTCTACAAAGTGAAAATCTCATTCTGGGAACAGGAAAGTAAATTAGCAGTAAAAGTTAGCCGCAAAGGAACTATGGCTTCTGAGAACCAGCGTTATGTATAACCCAGCGATGTGGAAGTCGTAGGATACTCTTAGCTGTGCCAGTTGTGTTGACAGTTCGATCGGCGCGGTCTATAGCCCAATGAATTTGTAGCAATTCTGAAGAGAATGCCGTGAATTGTTTCCTTCAGCTTAGAAATCGAGTTGAACTCACAAGGGCTTAAGTCAGGGCTGTGCTGTAAGTGCTATAGTACTTCGCAGCCCCATCAGTCAAACAAATCAATAACAAAAGAAAGGATATTGCGGAGACTTGGCTTAGCCACAGCCTGGGGGATGTTTCCAGAATGAGATTTTCACTCAGCAGCGCAGTGTATCTGATATGAAACTTCCTGGCAGGTTAAAACTTTGTAACGGACCGAGACTCGTACCTCTACCAACTGGTTCTGGAAACATTCCCCAGGCTGTGGCTAACCCAAGTCTCCGCAATATCCTTTCTTTCAGGAGTGCTAGTTCCGCAAGTTTCGCAGGAGAGCTTCTGTAAAGTTTGGAAGGTAGGAGAAGAGGTACTGGCAGAAGTAAAGCTGTGAGGACGGGGCGTGAGTCGTGCTTGGGTAGCTCAGTTGGTAGAGCACTAACCCGCGAAAGGCAAAGGTCCCGAGTTTGAGTCTCTGTCCGGCACACAGTTTTAATCTGGCAGGAAGTTTCATATCAGCGCACACTCCGCTGCAGAGTGAAAATATCATTCTGGAAATCAATAACAGCTTGCACTGTACGTGCCTGAGCATTGTTCTGCAAAATGATGGCCAGGTTCTGCAGAAAGTGTCATCACTTCATTTATGGAACACGACCCACGACCAGCGTAGAAGTGTTGACACTTTCTGCAGGACCTGACCATCATTTTACCGGATAATGCTCAAGCATGTGCAGTGCAAGCTGTTACTGATTTATTTGACTGATGGGGCTGCTAAGTGCTGTACGACTTACTGCACTCCCCTGACGTAAGCCCTCGTAAGTTCAACTCGATTTATAAACTGAAGGAAACACATCAGACATTTGCTTCAGAATAGCTACAAATTCGTCGGGCACTAGACCGCTCGAACTGTCAACACAACTGGCACTGCTAAGAGTATCCTATGAGTTCCACATCGCTGGCAACAGGTTATACACAATGATGGTGACTACTGTGAGGTCAGGAAAACTTAGAAACACGTATTCATTTTGTACAAGCTGTAAATAAATAGTTGCCACTATTAAAATTCCAACCCTCGTATTACTTCTTACGATAGTCAATATATTTTCCAAGTTAGCTGCGCATTGCCTTTCATCTGGAGTTAATGTAAATTCATGTATTGCTCTTAAATTAAAATTTTGACTGATCCGTTAGGTACAAAATGGTTCAAATGGCTCTGAGCACAATGCGACTTAACTTCTGAGGTCATTAGTCGCCTAGAACTTAGAACTAATCAAACCTAACTAACCTAAGGACATCACACACATCCATGCCCGAGGCAGGATTCGCACTTGCGACCGTAGCTGTCACGCGGTTCCAGACTGAATCGCCTAGAACGTCACGGCCACACCGGCCGGCTCGTTAGGTACAAAAGTCAGTGTATCTTCCATGTCAGATGCAAATTGTCTTTCTACTAGAGATAATGAAAACTCAAGTATTGCTCTTAAATTAAAATTTAGGCTGATCTGTTAGGTACAGTGTTTTGCATTGGAACTCAGGTTTTACGTTACTCCAATTCACAAACGAGATGTCACTCTTCAAGCCTGTAAGTGAAAACAGAGGCGAGCGATCACTAAAGAAGTCGAACAGAAATGTCATATAAATCATTTTAAAATGAGAGGACTTAAATTCCTTTCGATCTCACCAGCTTCCTAAAACTTAAATTTTGAAGTACATCTCTCGAAACATAATACAACAACTTTATTCTTTATTTCGTAGCTCTGAAGTTTCTCCTTACCAGATACTTACATAAAAAATTACTCATTGTAATAAAATGTCCGTTGAAGAAACGCAATCAGCACCTTGTCGGAAGAACTTAGTGTCGAGATTTTCTGTTGAGTATGTTGTTGCGACGTAGTAAATACTTTTGTTTGTATATCGCTGTAGGCAGTAAACATACTTCTGAACATTTTTTCTAAGAGTTTTCGGTACCGGGTGCTTCCACTTGTGTTATATTCACTTCTTCATCTACTACCCCCATTTGTTGATTACTCTTTAATCCTCTCTATACATCTGGCATTTTATTTTTCTCATTGTAATTTTTGTCACTTTATGTAGATCTTCAGTAGAACATATGTAAAATAACTGGACACTGTCATACATGACTGTTAATTCTTATAAATATTTCAGCCAGTGGTCTCGAAGGAGACCGATACTTTAGAGAGAGATTTCGATCACCGTCAGTAAACAAAAAAATGGCTTCAACAGGGAGGGGTGGTTCATAACAAGCAAAGTAGTGCCACCTCCAATGGTATTTAACCCTTAAGACATAATACTCCAACGTCGAATGTCGATAAATTACTTAGTAACCACACAAACATAAACGTGGGTCACCACCGTGTGACATCTTTTTCACGGACTTGAAATCCATTTTCAGTATGGATGATTTTATACAATTGACAGTTGTTCATATTCGCAACTGCGAATACATTTCATGTATATAATAATGACTGTAGTTGCCCAGTGGCTGTCCCCTCGGACGCTCATGCATGTCCGAAGGAACAATGCATCGTAATTCTGAACAACTCAGTGTGAAATCAGTCTTGTGTAAGCCCGAGTAAAGCATTTTAATTGATCATTCTGAAGGATAGAAATGCAAAGCTGTACTTAGGATTATTACCTGAGGAAAAAATTTTTTGTCTCCAGGCTACCGGGTTTGGGTCTATAATGACCATCTTCAGATCTGTTTTATAAAAACGTGTCCTAATATTCTGGATCCATAGTGGCAAAGTCAAATGTTAAACGCAAAATCAGCGCCAGGGTCGTAAAATAAATTTATTCTATATTTGGATCACTGTTCAATTCGCGGCCATGTCGCAGTTTGTGAAAAGAGGCTACAACAGAAATTGATAATGCAGTATACCAACGCTTCGTTTGCCTCCCACGTTTAAAATCACTGCTAATTGCATGTTGATTGCCCGAGCCTAAGGTTGTTAATATCTTCACTCGAAAACAAGCTCTCCTTCTATGAACACGATAAATGAACAAGTAAGCTGTTAATAATACATGGAGCACAGATGGGAAGAGACAAAGACAGTTACTGTAATCATGTGCGAAAATACAAAACAGAAAAGTGCGCCTTTTGTAGAACAACGTCTCTCATTCTCTTGCCACATTTTACGCTGCTGTTGATTTGACGTTACACGAAACCAAAACTATCTTCAATAGACCTACTACAAACAGTCAGATATCGTTACCGTTAGTAGTGAAAACTGGAATCATATTGTAGTTCCATATCTGCCTAGCAGTTTCATATTGTAGCCTTTCATTCTCAATAAATATAACATTTCTAATTGTGAGTAATGCGGCAAATTTTATCAAGAAGTGTGTGTAACATTTGATCTTGTTTCTGTTTCTGTAGAAAATTAAAGTTAGAGCAAGACAAATACAGTGATGCTAAGCGTTCAGATCAAGTGAACACACACACACACACACACACACACACACACACACACACACACAAATCTAAATTTTCTGAAGCACCGGAATTCTTCCCAATTAGTACCAAGAACCAGTAATTTTTGCTTTTCAGCGATAACGTGCTGAACTACTAGAACCCGCTGGGCTTGATAAATGTAAGCTTTCTTCGTTAATCGATTGAAGTAAAACTTTGCAGAACTTACTGTTTCCGTATAATTTACTGACGTAGTTTAGTGAGTGAAATGGATCTTTGACTTAATTCTGCTAGTTGTCATGGTACCAGAAGCAGTCTCCTCATGTTAGCAATGGTAAACGCGGATTTTTCTCGTCCAGCTGCACCCTGGCGACATGCCAGCGATATGCAGCCGGTGGCAGGAGTGTGCCCCTGCGTTTGGAAGTAGGGGCATTTGGCAGACTCACCTATTGGCAGGTGTCCTAACGACTTAGCCAATTTAGCGAACTTGCTACGGGTAATCACCGAGTGATGTCAGCCTCATCTCGTATGCCTTCCCCTTCCTCCTCTATCCAGAATCGTGATTTGTTTTCACCAAAGAGAGCGGCTTAGAGATGAAGTGGTGGTTGTAAAACGTAACATAAGGCATCTCACTAGACAATAATGTTTCCTCCATAGATGAATTTTTGTTTGCGCCCTGCAATGAAACACACCTTTTAAGAAAGTTTTCCTATATCGTCACAGAATGAGTAGGAAAATGCGCTGATTATCCAGAGAACAGAGATATGCAGTTTGTGATTTAACGTTTGAAAACTAGGAGATTTTATGACAGAATGTATACTATTGATGATGTGTTTAAAAACTACTCTCAGTTCAATACACAATATAAAGTATTACATCAACTTATAAATGCCAGACAAATTATAGTTTGTCTCAACCGATATACGGTAATGGAATAAACATGGAATAAACTGTATGCTATGTCTCAAGGAGATCCTGTTTTCTACAAGTCATCATCATTTTAAATTTAAGGAAAAGGCTGCTTCAGTCTGGAACCGCACGACCGCTATTGTCGCAGGTTAGAACCCTGCCTCGGGCATGGATGTGTGTGATGTCCTTAGGTTAGTTGGGTTAAGTAGTTCGAAGTTCTCGGGGACTGATGACCTCAGATGTTAAGTCTCATAGTGCTCAGAGCCATTTGAACCATTTTTTAAGGAAAAAGTATTCCAGTTCTGTACGATGAAACCTATTCTTCAGTTTTCTCACATTCTGAGAATGAAATTAAGACCAACGAAGAATTACATAAACTGATAAATGACAGAAAATCCACTGCCAGATGATACTGGAGGATTTTAGTATGACTGTAGCACAAAGCATAAGATATCAGAAGTTATTGTATATATGTTCGTTATTAACTCTCTTTTGTACAAGAAAATAAATTACAAAATGTACTTTGCAAAGAACAAATTGAGGGAAATAGGGAAATGTGAATTTTAATATAGTTTTTGCGAAAGCTGTAGAAACTGAACAGGAACTGACATACCTAAACAATTTTCAAACTGCTGGTGGTCGTTTACTCGTAAGATGCAGAGTACGAAAAAATTCAGAGATGGAAGGAAATACGTCTAGGAGTCTGGAAGTCAGAAATATTGATTATGATAATTCACTTAAAGACGGAATGATACATCAAGTTCCTTTACAAATAAATTAATCGTCTTAGAAAATTAAGATGTATCTGAGTAGACAAGAGAGGGAATTATTTAACTAACTTATTTATACAGACATCGCTGATACAACGTAATAACGTGAAAATATAAAATTCAACATGGCATCCACCCCAGGGATGGTGAACGCTTAGACTAAAAAAATGTTAACTCAGACTATTAATTGCAGTTGCAGTATGAATGTAAGACCAACAGGAACTATTATAGACCAAAATTTCTTGAGATGCTACAGTCACTAACTACAAGTGAGCAAATGTGTACAGGCATTCCATGAATTCTGTAAGGGTCTGTGAAATGCATAAGATAAATCTGAAAATAAAAGTAGTGAGATGCAAGAAGTACTATCTGTTAGGGTGTATAAAGCCTTTCAGTGTTTCGAGAAAAGAGAAGTACTTGGAGATTCAAGAAAAACAGCTTTAGTTTTTATGTCACTTAGTGTGTCTTAATATATCAGCAGTTGCCGCAATGATGAAAAATTAAGTCACTAACACGATATTCTAACATATTTTTTTCTTAACTGGTATTATTTCGTTATTGCAAGCGCTACTTTTTATTTTTGGTCTTTACTTCTTACTTGTTATTCCAAAATAAACAGCTAAATGTCTTATTTGCTGTTTTATGTCGCAAGTACGTATGAACAATGGATTAAAATGAAAGTAGAAGACTGCCTGTCGAGGGTGCTGAGTAAAGACGGCCCCAGTCCACGTGTTACGTCAGACTTGCATAGTGGAGGATTGAGCGGGTACCGTTGCTAACAATCGTCGTAATTACAATTTCTCGCTTATTAATGGTTATGTTACGTTTTTAGTGGTTATGTTGCATATCGATAGATACGTCATTTAGGCACACAGTCAACTGTACACCCGAAATTTTGATGTCAGCAATAGCATTTGAATAATATTCCAAAGGAAGAAGTTGTTTTCTACCTTACTGTGTTATTCATAAAAATATATTGTTATTTACTATGTATCTTTAAAAAATCAATGGAAGGTATTGGAGACCATACCATGTAATCCCACATTCTACTATCATTCACACAGCTTCCCGGTCTCAAAAGAAGATAAAATGAATTTCATATGGCTATGTCCTCTGACTGTATTTCATTACCTCCTTGTTTTAAAGGCAAATGCCGGTGCCTCAGCATCGTCTTTTACTCTCTAGATCTGTAGCTGCCTCCTGATAGGTATATTAAAAAAAAGTTGTGTCATTTCGTAATGTATTATTTGACCTATTTGATTACTTTATCGTTTGTTATTGGCTCATTCCTTGTCCTAATCTAATTTCTAAAAACTTTTCTGCAAATTATTCGGAGCAGTTGTTCTGCGACCATGGTATTAACACGATGATGCACTAATTGTTTCCGCCTTTAGCGCATATTATACGATCAATGTTAGAATACGTCGGCACTCAGAAGCTCCATTACGAAGTCCGATAACTTCTTTGAGCATACTTTTACTACAAGTTCGATACCGATAAATACTTTTCATTATCTTTTCACGATGACGAATCATCGAGTTAAATAAGCCAATACATACTTCGCCAATTTTGATTGCTCACTTTAAAATTATAATCGCCGTTTCTCAGTTTTACTCATTCTTTACAATCAATATTTATTTTAAAAACATGCTTAGAGAGAGAGAGAGGGTTTACAACCACTAGCTTTTTATGCTATGTAATACTGTTAATGGGTTCTAGCTTTTATTTCTGTTTTGAGCAAATAAAAGTACGATCGCTGTATTTTGTAACGACAGATTAGCGATAGCTGGCTGAGGTTTGATTAAACTGCACTATGTGTTGTGGCACGTCAGTCACCTTATTTCGTACTTTAGTTCAATATTCGCTGTTGAGCTATTTTGCGTGATAGTACTTTCTGATTTTTTCCTAACAATTTATAATTTTCCATAATTCTATGGCTGTACATACACAATGTGATCAAAACTATCCGGACATCCACCAAAACATACATTTCTCGTATTAGGTTCATTTTGCTGCCACCTACTGCCAGGTACTCCATATCAGAGACCTTAGTCGTCATTAGACATTGTGAGAGAGCAAAATGGGGCGATCCACAGAACTCACGGACTTCGAAAGTGGTCAGGTGATTGGGTGTCACTTGTGTCAAACTTCTGTATGTGAGATTTCCACACTGCTAAACTTCCTTAGGTCCACTGTTTCCGATGTGATAGAGAAGTGGAAACGTGAAGGGACACATACAGCACAAAAGCGTATTGGCCGACCTCGTCTGTTGACTGACAGAGACCGCCGACAGATGAAAAGGGTTGTAATGTGTAATCGGCAGACATCTCTCCAGACTATCACACAGGAATTCCAAACTGCATCAGGATCCACTGCACGTACTATGACAGTTAGGTGAGAGGTGAGGAAACTTGGATTTCATGGTCGAGTTGCTGTTCATAAGCCACACATCACGCCGGTAAATGCCATACGACGCCTCGCTTGGTGTAAGGAGCGTAAACATTGGACGGTGGAACAGCGAAAAATCGTTGTGTGGAGTGACGAATCACGGTACACAATGTGGGATCCGATGGCAAAATGTGGGTGTGGCAAATGCCCGGTGAACGTCATCTGCCAGCGTGTGTAGTGCCAACAGTAAAATTCGAAGGAGGTGGTGTTACAGTGTGGTCGATTTTTTCATGGAGGGGCTTGCACCCCTTGCTGTTTTGCGTGGTACTATCACAGCACTGGCCTACATTGATGTTTTAAGCACCTTCTTGCTTCCCACTGTTGAAGAGTATTTCAGGGATGGCGACTGTATCTTTCAACGAGCACATATTCGTAATGCACGGTCTGTGCGGAGTGGTTGCACGACAATAACATCCCTGGCCTGCACAGGGTCCTGACCTGAATCCTATAGAACACCTTTGGGATGTTTTGAAACACCGACTTCGTGCCAGGCCTCACCGACCGACATCTCCTCAGTGCAGCACTCCGTGAAGAATGGGCTCCCATTACGTAAGAAACCTTCCAGCACCTGATTGAACGTGTGCCTGCGAGAGTGGAAGCTGTTATCAAGGCTAAGGGTGGGCCAACGTCATATTGAAATCCAGCATTACCGATGGAGGGCGCCACGAACTTGTAAATTATTTTTACCCAGTGTACAGATAGTTTTGATAACGTTGTGTATGAACTAAGTTACATTTTCTGTATAACCTATTATTGAGGTTCATAATCAATTAATTTGCATTGCTGGGATTTATCTATGTTTCAGAAATTTCTTCTCTCCTCAGTGCTCTGTAGCTCATGAACAAACAATAGTATCACTTACTGCCTTGTCTTTTAATCCTTTTTGTTTCATCACTGTGTTAGTTCAAGTATTTTTATTATGTATGTGTTGTTCTCTCAACGGTCGCTCGCCCACATGATCCGCTTGCTGACAATGGCCCCATTGGCCTTTACCAGAAGCAAGTCCTAGCTTCTGCTCTTTTACTTTAGTCACGCTGTCTGACTCCCCATCACGCCTAGAACACACGTAGTTGACTCGACCTACTCTTGGGCATTGTTCCGCTGGCAACCTCCACATCTCTGTGTTAAGACTTCTGCACCACTTGTTAGCAGCAGACCAGACTCAGTGACTGCGCCAAAGACTGAGACGGTGTGGGGTTTTACAATTATTTATTGAACTTTCTTTACAATTTCTCCCTCGTTGTCGCTGCCTAGCCCTGCGGATCCCTCTGCCGGGCAGCTGCTATGTAGATTCTCCGACAAGGCGCGCAACGCGCGCCGCTGATTGCACTCGGAAGCCTCAGGCCACCAGTGCTCCGCTGAAGCCAGGATGCCCTGTGGTTGAGATGAACTCGTCGCCGCTCGGCGCCCCCCTACGGCACGCCCACGGAACCGCGTCGCCATGAGGTCAGCTGCTGATGCCTTCTGCACCGGCGGTTGGGAAGCCTTCAGTAGCGATGTCCGCGAGGTCCCATCATTGACGGACCTAGCGCTGTGGAGCCGGGTTGCCGTGAAGTCCGAGCGTCAGTCCCCGGCGGCGTCTGTGATGAAGACCGCGCTCCGGCCGGTCCTGCTGGAAGTTCTCGCTGTAGTTAGTCAACCATGGTGCCGACCAAACTCGGGCCGACCTCCAGAGCTGAAGCTGACATCTGGTGGCGAACGGTTGACTCCTGAGAGCTGGAATAGACTTCCGGAATCGTCACCTACGAAGATTGAACTTTCGGACACGGACCACATCCGTCCTCAGATCCGAACTGCTTCCTAATGGCTTCTGTCTGTCGCTGCCTGCGCTCCACTATTTATATACAGCAGGAGGACGTTTTTTACCCTTGATGATAGCTTTTTGTTATAACTTCCGCACTATATTGCAGCGCAACTTAGCATGCTGGCCTCACTTCCCCTTACTCAGCACTCTCCAGGCTTCGCTCGGCGCTCGGTCTGCGTGCGTCCTTGCGTCAGCTGATTGGTAGACTGCTGCTGTCAGCAAGGCTATCTGTACCTGCCTACTTCGCAATGCCTAGGTCGACGGCGTTCCTCTGTTTTGCCATTCTCCACTGCGTGAAGCAACGCTTACTACATGTGGCCACAACATCTGCTACGCGCAACGCCTAATTGGGTGCTTCTGTAGATGAGGGAGCCAGACTGTTTGGTGTTACAAGAGGCGCTGTATAGAAGATTTATGCCGCAAACAGGGAAAGCGGAAAAAGACATTATCCACTAAGTCACAAGGTGGACGAAAATGTCCGCTGCGTGATCGTTACAGGCGGCCATTAAAGAGATTGTGACAAAACCTGAGAGGCGACAGCTCGAAAAATAACTTCAGTACTGAATGTCGCACTCATGAACACTATCAGCAACAAAATAGAACCAAGGGAGCCCCATAAGCGAGACGAAATTACAAAACCACACGTCAGTAATGCAGATGGCCGTCAAAGCCAAAGAAACCTGTGGAGCAATGGAAGAATGTCTTTTGGTCGGATTCGTCTTGTTGCACTGCGTTTCCATTTTCCTGCCGAGATTACCTGCCAAGAGTCAAACACGGCGGGAATACGGTGATGATTTGAGCAGCCGCATCGTGGTTTTCCACGGGCCCAATTGTTAGTCTCTCTGACAAGGATACTGTGACCATTTTGACTGATCAAGTGCATCTCATGCTACAACGTTTCTTACTTAATGGTGGCGCTATGTTCCAAGACGACATCAACAAAACTAAACAGCTCACATCGTACAGGTTTTGTGAGCGGGAGTACGAAGTGTCGTATCGCCCCCTATTGCCACCATAGTCACCAGATGTCAATATTACTCTGCTTTTATAGTCTTCTTTCCAGAGAGCGGGGTGTGATCGCTATCAAACTCCATCATTCTTACGTAAACTTGACGTTGTTTTGTAGGACGAATGGTACATGACTCTCTTGAAGAACTGTATTTATGAGTTCCGAGACGACTGAAGGTGTTTTGGAACGCAGAAACGTTTACCACGCCGTGTAGGGCGTGGTAATGTGTTGCGGCTATGATATTTGCCCATTTTTGTCCCCATCTGTAATTCAGTGGCAATTTACTTCTTGTTGACAGTTTCCATAACAGAATGGAAACACTATACAAATTGCTTTAAACTGGCGCCCACTGATTACTTAAATTCTATTTTACGCTTGTGTACATTCGTAAAGGTACAAATATATTGCTTAGTAAAAGGCAAGAAAACGTGTTACCTTTCTCTGCAAGATGGTTTTTGGTCTCATGTTTGAGTTTAGGAAGAGTAAAGTGTGACTGCAGGTCAGACTGACAGTTTATCAGCAAATGATAGCAACGATACATTAATGGTGTCGGTTTGTTGCAATGAAGAGAAAGGCGTAAATACCGTCATAAGTGCTTGAAAGAATCTTGGAGACAATTTTGAATGTTTGTAGGTATAGTTTCATGTAGACGGAGATAGATGGATGTAGGTTTTATGATAGAGTAGTATGGAGCTCTAGTTACGCTTTTTTCATTCAGATTTACGCATATGATCGTATTTTGTTCTCGTGTTATATTTATCGAATGATTGACAGTTCAGATCAGAGTAATTACCGATTGTGTTTTACGTTATTACACTTTTTTGGGTCATCAGTTTTCCGGCTGATTATGTTGAGCGCTACGGATTCTCTTCTTGCGCCAACCTCTTCTGCTCAGAGAAACATTTGCGCTCAGTATATTCAATTATATTATTTATTCATGTCTCTGTGGGAACTAACGTTCGCCGCATCCTTGGTATTTTGGATAGAGCTACAGCCACCTCTCGAGTCGTTATGAATGGCTAGCACCTCTGAGAGCTTAGCCATCATTGCCAGGTACAGCCTTATCGCACCTGGGTTTCCTGAGCTGGGAACTGGTAAACGATGCCAATTGTGTCTGACCGTAACTGAGCACGCTTCGGCGTTCACTATGCGTGGCGGCAGAGGAACGTCTGTCAGAGTGAACGGGGACCTTGGCTTAACCGCACGGATCGGAAATTTGGAAATTGGTGTTAAGTTACTAAGGGACCAAACTGCTGAGGTCATCGCTCCCTAGACTTACACACTACTTAATCTAACTTAAACCAACTTATGCTATGGACAACTCAAACACCCATGCCCGAGGGAGGACTCAAACCTCCGACGAAGGGAGCCACGCGGACCGTGGCAAGACGCCTTATACCGCGCGGCTACCCCGCGGTGCTCACACGGATCGCGAAGACGGTGAAAAAGTCTCGGAAACAAAAATGGGCCCTCAGTCCTAGGTTGGCTGGGCGCTAACCAGATGGGCGGCTGTTGAGATGGAACTGTCGTTAGCGAGCGATCTCTGGAGCGCCTGCCGCACCTCAGTAGTGCCTCTGGATGCTTTTCCTGCACATACACACACACACACACACACACACACACACACACACACACAGATAAATATCGGGAGGAAAACATACGGGTCACATCTAATTCTATGATGGAAAACAGTGACAGAACAATGCCTATGCATTAAAATGTAATCACTGTTATGAAGTGAGCAGAGGGCACATGTGAGAGAATGTCCCCATCCTATATACAAAAGGGTGTGCAAATTATTTGATAGACGTCCCAAGTATGTTTAGAGGTTGCAGACTGGTGACCTATTAACAGACACAAAGTGGTCCAGACAAGCGCCTATGTTACTACAGAGCAAAAATGTGGGGAACATCGCGTAGTTGTTAAAACGCACTACACTCTCTGTTACTGTAGAATTGTCGTGTCAACATTGACATTACGGAGCTCGATTCCAACGAGCCTTTAGTGGAAGGGCTAGTAAAGGTATAATGGAGATGCGAAAGATTTTGAAATGTAAGAATTTAGTTTCTCCCGGCGTGTACTACGTTCAAATAATTTACGGGAATGCAGCCAGCTGACGACGTCGACAACCAACGATATTTCGACAGGAACACACGGTGTCATCTTCGAGGCATATCTGCCGCAAATAAGTGCTGCGGATTTTTAGAACCTCATTTTGCAGAGAAACTGTGGGACGGTAACATATCCACACATACACTGTGTAAACACGAACGCTATCACAAAAAATGTACCACCGCATAGGCATTGGCAGTGAGAATTACTGAACAATTTAAAGTTATGTTACCATCTGTTTTATAAGATTACATACATATTTAATTTCAACCGCTTCATTAATACCACTATCGTAATAGCTGGAAGAGCGTGCCGGAATCTCTGTCTTGTTATATTCCGTAGGATGACCGGTGCCAACAGAGTGTTCTTTAATGACAGATATGCTCGTTTGATGTAAGCTTGTACGACGCTCATGCTCAGTACACCGGTCCCCCATAGTCCCGATAGTGTGACTGATATAAGTAACCATATAAATAGAGATGGTGGTCTTTGTTCAAATTCAGCATGGAATCCTACTGTCTCCCTTGTCAGATAGTAGGGGGACACCCGTTGGTTATTAATTTCGCCATTGACAACTTCTGACATCATCTTTGATTTGTGGTGACGCTAGTCTTTACTTAGGGTGTGTTTGGGACTCTGTGAGTGTGTGTGTGTGTGTGTGTTTCAATTTTCCGCCGTTTCTCTTCAAACTGAGGTTTTAAATTTCCTTGCAGAACATTTGCTTGCCGTAGTTTTGCCTTGAAACTGGCAGAAGGTGTACCCGTCAAGCAATTGTGGGAGCAGTTCACAGCATCTGGAGGCTTCTACATTTCCTGCTCCGTGGATCCGTCTCCAAACGTCATCTTTGCAGTACGGTCTGAAGATGGTCAGACCTTGAACTCAAACGGTTACCAATAAATGTAATTTGTGCTCTCTAGACTGTGTTTCTAAGTAAAATTGTGAAATTGATAACTGTTTCCTAAAATGATTTCTGACAATCATCGACTTCTGCTTGTAGTTGCACCGGTAAAGCAGTGGCTGCAATAATTACATTCGCTGACAACCAAGTGTTGAGTACAAAGGAAACGCAGAGAATTACGCTCAAGAAACGAAGTCTAGTTACGTCTAGATCCACCTCCTTACCACCCTCTGCACAGGAAGGGGTATCATTAAGCAGAAATAACAGATGTAAAATGCAAGTTTAAAACCCTGAAACCTTGTAACCGAAGGCTACAGTGACATCTGATGGGGAAGGGTGTTCAGTAGACCTAAAAAAAATGTCTGCACAATCCAGCGAGCCCTTCTACCCCACCTCCAACGCTTTGAACTCACCTTCGACACTACAAGACTCGGCAAGGGTCTAACCCCTACGCTACAGTTGGATTTGAATGGTTACAAGGCACACGTGGAGGAATTAAAATTGGTGGTGCAGGAAGGTCTATGAGCGTATGCCTTCAGGAGGCAAAAATCACAGATAATACAGTACTGGGAGTACTTACGTTTACAAGTAGGATGACTTTAGTGCTGAGTGAAGGACGGTGTGACAGTATTCATCAACTTAACACACCACTGCTCGCCCGTCACCCGCACCACTGCGATACAAGCGGCTGTAGTGGCAGTATTTGCTCCATCTCGCAGTATCGTATTCTCTGTGTACATCCTAGCGCAAGAACCCGCTGAGGGCACAGCAATTACAGATCTCTTGAGACAGCTTCCTCGTATATACCTGTTTCTTGGTGATATCAATGTGCTCTTCTGCCTCTGGGGTCCAGTGCTAGTGTCACAGGACGTCTGCGTACTTATTACTGCGGACATGAAGCACTTCTGCACAGCCATCTGGTAGTTCACCGCTATGATCTCTCCCTTTGTTCTCCTACCGTCGCAGACGCTGCTACGTGGCAAGCTGCCTACGATCTACACTCAGCCCCGCAGGGTAGCCGCACGGTCTAGGGCGTTTTGTCACGATCCGTGCGGATACCCCCGTCGGAGGTTCGAGTCTCTCTCGGGCATGGGTGTGTGTGTCGTCCTTAGTGTAAGTTAGTTTAAGTTGGATTAAGCACTGTGTAAGCTTAGGGATCGATGACCTCAAAAGTTTGGAGCCATGAGACCTTACCACAAATTTCCAAATTTTCTATCTACACTCAAGCGACCACTTTTCCATACGGATTCGCCTATCTGAGATACAGTGCCCAAATGGAGGGCACCTGTGTGGATGTCAAGCATAGAGAACTGGACTCTACTCCAACCAACCGTCTTAAGATAATGGCGTTCCCAAGTTGCACATCTCACACCAGAAGTGAAGAAAGGAACTGCGAGTACTCCACAGAATTACAAACCTATATCGCTGATGTCGATTTGCAATGGCGTTTTGGAACATATACGGTGTCCATAAATTACCTCGAAGGAAACGATCTATGGACAAGTAGACGTCACGGATTTAGAAAAAATTTCCTTCTGCTACACAGCTAGCTCTTTGTTCACAGGAAGTAATGAGAGCTATCGTTACTGTATCTCAAACTGATCCAGTATATCTGGATTTTTCAGGCAGATTTTCATACGGTTCTATTAAATTGTATGCTTATGGAGTATTGTCTCAGCTGCGTGACTGAATTTGTGATCTCCTTTGAGAAAGGGAGTTCCTACTAACCGATGCGAAGTCATCGAGTAAGACCAAAGTGATATCTTGACGTTCCCCAAGGAAATGTGGCAGGCCATCTGCTCTTCCTAATCTCTATAGTCGGAGATTCGAGTCCTGCCTCAGGTATGGGTGTGTGCGTTGTCCTTAGCCTAAGTTGGTATAAGTTGGATTAAGTACTATGTAAGCCTATGGACCGATGACATCAACAGTTTGGTCCCATAGGAACTTACAGAAATTTTCAGAATAATCTCCATCAGTTATTTAGGAGTCAATCTGAGCAGCCCTATTCCATTGTTTGCAGTTGATGCTGGCTTTTACTTTCTAGAAAAGTCATTTGAAGATCAAAAGTATTTCTAAAATAACTTAGATACGATATCTGTGTAGTGAAAAAAGTGACAACTAACTCCAAATAATGAAAACTGTGAGTCAACCACATTGGTTTGAAGAGTAAGCCGTTGAATTTCGCTTAAAGGATATATCACACAAATCTTTTTTTTTTTTTTTTTGGTCATCATTCTACTGACTGGTTTGATGCGGCCCGCCACGAATTCCTTTCCTGTGCTAACCTCTTCATCTCACACGGGAATGGTCAGACTTGTCATGTCGAAACCTGTGTTGCTTTTTTTACCACTGTGAGTTAACATTGCAAGAAGTCTGTATGCAGAATTTTAGCGGCTGACATGACCTGGAAGTCTGTAAACAATTTTATGAAGTAAGACATTATTGTCGCATGGTTTCCACGCTTATAACTGCCTCTTGTACAACCCTGACCTCTCTCGCTACGTTATACCAACGCCATCTAGGGACAAGGTGGCGTTAGCTACGCGCCGCTCTCTTGCCACAGCGGTGAGAGAGCTGATTCCCCCAGTGAAAGCGATCGTATGATAATTAAACATTCGTTGACAAATATGGCTGATATGTTATCTACGACATTCTTTCCAAATAGCTATGAAATAGACACAAATAAATATAGGATTTAGAACACGTCCAAATTTTATTTCTTGTAATTACCGCAAAAATGCGAAACATTGATACAATGTTCAAAACATAGGTTTTTTGTGCACCAAGAACATACAAGCAAAGACGACATATGACAGCCCTGCACATCACAGACGTTGTTAAATGTCCGTAGACAAAACTGGGCTGGTGTTAGGAATGAATCAGGCCTAATATCAGCATATTTCGAGGAGTGCCACGCATATTTATTCAAATTCTGAAATCGTGGAGAGGAAAATTGATAATGTACTACTGATTGCAGCTTGAGAATATTGTCACGGTGATAGACAGTAAATTGCAGTGATCAGCACACAATAATTTTTTCTGTTAGTTTTCTGTAAAATGCTTTCCACTGGCGGAAAAATTCTCTGTCTAAAGGTTGAATTACGTTGGTTGTGCCTGGTGGAATCTAAAGCATCTCTATTTCTTTGTCAGGGTGGGCTCCAAATACAGCTTTTAATGAATCAGACATTTTATGACCTGACCACGAATCTAGAAGGAGAAGAGATTTGTTCCCGCAGAACGGAAGAAAAGCATCACGCATGAAAAGTGTAACGTTCTCGTTTCCTATTTTTCCAGACTTCGATACGTCTACTACAAGACTGTTTGCGTAGAACATTGTTCTTTTGACACGTGGTCCAAAACGTCCAGTTGGTTCTTGAAGACACACATATATTTTAGGCAGCAATGAACCATCCAGACTAATTATGGGCATTATAGTGTATGAATGGGTGAGTGCAGTCGTGGACTGCGCAATCGCCTCAATATGTTTTTCCCCTTTGAATGACAGTGTTCTTTCCGCACGCATTTCTTTTTGAAAACCCGAAATATCTGCACTGTACACGTACGATTCACTAAAACTAGCGATCTTATTTTTTTACATTCGTAAGAAAAGCTTCTATCATTTCCATTTGTGTCACTTCATTTTCCGACCTGTTTCTCGATACAAATTTTGTTATTTTTCTTGCCACAATTTTATGTGATCTTTTGAAGCGACTAATCCAACTTTGAGAAGCTGTAAATTCTTTAGCGCCTATCGCGTTGGCAATCTCTAACGCCCAATCACGCAAAGTTGTATTGCTCACACCAAATGACTGTTGTCTGGCATCGGTAAATAACTCAAAAAGTCGCGGTTTTTTCTCCGTCGCAATTTCCAGTCGACTATTACGTCGTCGAGCGACTTGCTTTTTCCATCTATACAATTCACGTTCCGAATGGACAAAGCGATACTTATTTTGAACAGTACTGACACGTAGGCGTTTCTTACCACTTTCGTTCAAGCAATACGTCACCGCTTTTTCTTTGTCTGATAAGGTAATTGTAATTGCTGGTGTTACTTTCGGAGATAATTGATGATGGTACGTGGTACTATCACTCGAAGAGTCTTCATGAGTGCAACTTTCGTCGGTGTCTTCGCCGTCTGTAAAGTCACAATCTGCAATATCGAGTGTTCCAGTTGTTTCTAGCCACATGTTTGCGCCATTTACATGCTCGTCTAGAAGTTTAACAACCATGTCGCACAACACACAGTCTTCAAGCGTATTTTCTGTTGATTGCTTCATTTGGCGTCTGTGGTATATCTCTATGGCAAGCAGCAAAACATTTACATGGTTCACCATCACCTGGGAGGGGAGATTGAATGTTCACCGTAAAGTGGCTTGCGGAGTATAGATGAACATGTACAGAACATCTTTCACATCTCTAACCAGTTTCAGGACGGTATGTTTCGAAATACCTACCAGAAATAAAAAGGACGTGCATGCCACAGAAACGAATATTCGTTTCCCCTTTCCACCAAAACCGTGCAGCGATATTCCTCTTTAGTGAACGCCGCGATAATACGGCCGCACTTCCTGACCATGCGCACAACGCTCGCGACTCGCCATTTGCAGGGGTGGCCAGTCGTCACTGCAAGCGCCAAGTAGGAAACACAGCCATGTTCGTGATTCTTTTTTAGGGACTTCCAGTTCATGTCAGCAGCTACAATTTTGCAAACGGACCTTTTGCACAGTTAAATAACAGTGTTAAAAAAATCAATACATGTTTCGGCATGACAAGTCTGACCATTCACTTGTCAGAGTAGCACTTGCAACCTACCTCCTCAATTATTTGCTTGACGTATTCCAATCTCTGTCTTCCTCTACAGTTTTTGCCCTCTACAGCTTCCTCTAGTACCATGGAAGTCATTCCCTCATGTCTTAGCAGATTTACTATCATCCTGTACCTTCTCCTTATCAGTGTTTTCCACATATTCCTTTCCTCTCCGATTCTGCGTAGAACCACCTCATTCCTTACCTTATCAGTCCACCTAATTTTCAACATTCGTCTATAGCACCACATCCCAAATGCTTCGATTCTCTTCTGTTCCGGTTTCCCCACAGTCCATGTTTCACTACCATACAATGCTGTACTCCAGACGTACATCCTCAGAAATTTCTTCCTCAAATTAAGGCCGGTATTTGATATTAGTAGACTTCTCTTGGCCAGAAATTCGTTTTTGCCATAGCGAGTCTGCTTTTGATGTCCTCCTTGCTCCGTCCGTCATTGGTTATTTTACTGCCTAGGTAGCAGAATTCCTTAACTTCATTGACTTCGTGACCATCAATCCAGATGTTAAGTTTCTCGCTGTTCTCATTTCTACTACTTCTCATTACTTTCGTCTTTCACCGATTTACTCTCAAACCATACTGTGTACTCATTAGACTGTTCATTCCCTTCAGCAGATCATTCAATTTTTCTTCACTTTCACTCAGGATAGCAATGTCATCAGCGAATCGTATCATTGATATCCTTTCACCTTGTATTTTAATTCCACTCCTGAACCTTTCTTTTATTTCCATCATTGCTTCCTCGATGTACAGATTGAAGAGCAGGGGCGAAAGGCTACAGCCTTGTCTTACACCCTTCTTAATACGAGCACTACGTTCTTGATCGTCCACTCTTATTATTCCCTCTTGGTTGTTGTACATATTGTATATGACCCGTCTCTCCCTATAGCTTACGCCTACTTTTTTCAGAATCTCGAACAGCTTGCACCATTTTATATTGTCAAACGCTTTTTCCAGGTCGACAAATCCTATGAAAGTGTCTTGATTTTTCTTTAGCCTTGCTTCCATTACTAGCCGTAACGTCACAATTGCCTCTCTCCTCCCTTTACTTTCCCTAAAGCCAAACTGATCGTCACCTAGCGCATTCTCAATTTTCTTTTCCATTCTTCTGTATATTATTCTTGCAAGCAGCTTCGATGCATGAGCTGTTAAGCTGATTGTGCGATAATTCTCGCACTTGTCAGCTCTTGCCGTCTTCGGAATTGTGTGGATGATGCTTTTCCGAAAGTCAGATGTTATATTGCCAGACTCATATATTCTACACACCAACGTGAATAGTCGTTTTGTTGCCAGTTGCCCCAATGATTTTAGAAATTCTGATGGAATGTTATCTATCCCTTCTGCCTTATTTTACCGTAAGTCCTCCAAAGCTCTTTTAAATTCCGATTCTAATACTGGATTCCCCATCTCTTCTAAATCGACTCCTGTTCCTTCTTCTATCACATCAGACGAATCTTCACCCTCACAGAGGCTTTCAATGTATTCTTTCCACCTATCTGCTCTCTCCTCTGCATTTAACAGTGGAATTCCCGTTGCACTCTTAATGTTACCACCGTTGCTTTTAATGTCACCAAAGATTGTTTTGACGTTCCTGAGTCTGTCCTTCCGACAATCACGTCTTTTTCGATGTCTTCACATTTTTCCTGCAGCCATTTCGTCTTAGCTTCCCTGCACTTCCTATTTATATCATTCCTCAGCGACTTGTATTTCTGTATTCCTGATTTTCCCGGAACATGTTTGTACTTCGTCCTTTTATCAATCAACTGAAGTATTTCTTCTGTTACCCATGGTTTCTTCGCAGCTACCTTCTTTGTACCTATGTTTTCCTTCCCAACTTCTGTGATGGCCCTTTTTAGAGATGTCCATTCCTCTTCAACTGTACTGCCTACTGCGCTATTCCTTATTGCTGTATCTATAGCGTTAGGAAACTTCAAACGTATCTCGTCATTCCTTAGTACTTCCGTATCCCAGTTCTTTGCGTATTGATTCTTCCTGACTAATGTCTTGAACTTCAGCCTACTCTTCATCACTAGTATATTGTGATCTGAGTCTATATCTGCTCCTGGGTACGCCTTACAATCCAGTATTTGATTTCGGAATCTCTGTCTGACCATGATGTAATCTAATTGAAATCTTCCCGTATCTCCCGGCCTTTTCCAAGTATACCTCCTCCTCTTGTGATTCTTGAACAGGGTATTCGCTATTACACAAATCTAAGAGCTTTATATTCAACCACAACTTTAACTGGACGTTTGCACAGATAATGCTGGGAGGAAAGCGAAGCAAAGACTGCTTTTGATTGGCAGAACACTTAGAACGTGCAATAAATCCTCTAGTCTGCCTACACTACGGTGGCCCGACCTCTGCAATATTACTGCTGTGCGGTGTGATATCCTTACCAGATAGCATTAAATTTCCACCTCATTCTTTCTCTTCCGAATGGGAAAATATTTAGTTGACCTCCACCTACATAGGGAGAAAGGATCGCCGTAATAAAACGACAAAAATCAAAGTTGGCTCCGAGAGTTTGAAACGTTTATTTTTCCTTGCACCTTTCAGGGGGGGGGGGGGGGGGGGGAACGATGAAGGAATAGTGTGAAAGTGGTTTGATGAGCCCTCTGCCAGCCACTTTTACTGATCAGCCAGAACATTATAACCACCCCGTTATAGCCAGTATTTTCACCTTTGCCACAGATAACAGCGGCGACGCGTCGTGGCATGGAAGCCAATGAGTCCTTGGTAGGTCGCTGGAGGGAGTGGGCACCACATCTGCACACACAAGTTGCCTAACTGCCGTAAATTCCTGGGAGAGGGGCCATGATTCCTGATGTCACACTCAATGACATCCCAGTTCTGTCCTATCGGGTTCAGACCTGGTGAGTTAGGAAGCCAGGACATGAACTGGAAATCGCCACCGTATTCCTCGAGCCACTCCATCACACTCCTGGCCTTGTGACATGACGCATTATCTTGCTGAAAAAATGCCACTGCATTCGGGAAATGTGAAGGTTAGGAAGAGTTGTACATGGTTTGCAAATAGTGTATGATAATCCCAGGTAGTCATGGTGTTCAGCACGAGCTCCACTGGACCTATGGAATGATCACGTGAATGTTGCCCAGAGTACTATGGAGCAGCCGCCAACTTGCCTCTGTCCTGCAGAATAGTTGTCCAGGAGCTGTTCCCCTGGAACAAGACGGAATCGCGCCCTCCCGTCTTCATGATGAAGGAGGTGTGGGGATTTATAAGAACATGCAACACTCCGACACTCTTCCAACGTTCAGTGCCGGTGATCACATGCCCGTGATCACATGCCCGTTTCATTTGTAGTTGCCGATATCGTGGTGTTAACATGGGTCGCTGTCTGTGGAGGTCCATCGTTAGGAGTGTTCGATACACTGTGAGCTCCGATACACCTGTACTCTGCCCAACATTAACCTCTGATGCTAGTTCCACCACAGTTCACCGCATGTCCAGTTTCACCAGTCTGTCCAGCGCACGACCAGAACATCTGTTGTGAAGGGTGGCCTCCCAAAACCACGATGTCGTCATGTAGTTACACCTAGGTCCAAAAATGGTTCAAATGGCTCTGAGCACTATGGGACTTAACTGCTGAGGTCATCAGTCCCCTAGAACTTAGAACTACTTAAACCCAACTAACCTAAGGACATCACACACATCCATGCCCGAGGCAGGATTCGAACCTGCGACCGTAGCGGTCGTGCGGTTCCAGACTGTAGTGCCTAGAACCGCTCGGCCACCCCGGCCGGCGTTACACCTTGGTCTTGCCACGTGTTGAAGACACTCACGACAGCACTCCTCGAACAACTCACAAGTTTTGCAGTTTCCAAAATACTCGTGCTAAGCCTCCGGGCCATCACAATCTGTCCTCAGTTAACCACAGATATATCGCGCGCCTTCCCCATTCTTCACATGGACAGCACACGCACTGATAATGCATGCACCATGAGTGTGTCTGACAAGACATTCCTCGTGAGGTGGTCATAATGTTCTGGCTGATCAGTGTACGAGTGAATTGCAGCGTAATCGTGATGGTGTTCAGGTCTGTCGCCTGAGCGTTGTGGATTTGACAGATTGGAGAGGGTTACATGAGTTCATCGGAGGAGTAAGGTAGACCCAGAGAAATAAATTACGTGTAAATAAATTCTTTTAATGTTCCAACATACCTGGGCAATTCCCTTCGTCGATTGCGAATCGTGGAAATGATCGACGGCTCCCATGTTCAGCATGTTCAGGCGCCAGTAATAGCTGCTACCTCAGTGGGGCCCGAGCATGGAGTGACCCTGGCTAGTAAAGCATTCCCCAGTGGCACACTGCCAGTTGCTGATGCGTCCTACTCCTCCTGTTAATGGTGTTAGAGAGGCGACCGATGGCGTACAGGGCATGTTAGGCAGCGTAGGCTGATACTGGCGGGCGCCCAGTGGCTTGGACACCGGATTCCGCTGTACACGAAGTTTGCTGATGGCTGGTCCATTGTAAACCAGGGTGCGATCGATCCCTGGACCTGTACGAGCTGGCAGCGAATAGATGAGAGGCGATGGATTCACATCACGGTGGAAGCTGACACGTCGATGGTTGCAGAATAATGACATATTGTTTCGTCGACGAACCGAACAACTGCCAGGTCGGAAAGGCAGTATTTATACGCGTTAGTGTGGGCCTACCGTGTTGTTGCGGCTTTTAAAACCACGTATGCTGCCTACCGAAGTGCCCCTGGTTGCAGTACTCTTGTCAGCAGGTGGGTGGCGAATACTGTTCAACGCAGTTATGCGATGCGAGCCACCTCATTCTTGCAAGCGGTCTACCTCAAGCCATCTAGAATATGTAACAAAACCCGAGCCTTTTTAATAGCAGAAAATGGCGGAAAAGGAACTGGATTCTTGTAATATTAAATCTGTCTGAGGGTGAAAACACATGCAGGCATGAACAGACAATGAGATCAATGTATTAAATCTATTCCGTACCTACTGTTGCCTCCAAATTGCGTTGACAATCCCAGAAGAGCGTTACATCACTGCTTACAACAGGTGCTTTTAGGTATAATTTTATTACTGTTTTACCATTAAATAGATATTTCTAAACTGTGTACGTTCGCAATACGGCTAGCTGCTGTTCTGTGGTAACGTCTTTGCCCAGTTTCTGGGTGAACAGTAGATTCACCGGCCTAGTGGCCGAGCGGTTCTAGGCGCTACAGTCTGGAACCACGCGACCGCTACGGTCGTAGGTTCGAATCCTGCCTCGGGAATGGATGTGTGTGATGTCCTTAGGTTAGTTAGGTTTAAGTAGTTCTAAGTTCTAGGGGACTGATGACCTCAGAAGTTAAGTCCCATGTTGCTCAGAGCCATTTGAACCATTTTGAACAGTAGATTCACATACGCCAGATGTAGCGATGTAACGTGAGCACAGCATACATTAATTGAGTTGACTTACTGGATACACAGTGTGCTGTTCGGAATTTGCTATTGCTGCTGACTTGTTTACCGTTCCCATGGGCTATTCAATGGAATAGAATACTGGCCTGAGGACTTTTTGTGATGAGACACCTATCTGCATTCGAGCTACAGGCCACTGAGCTATTTGACGGGCGGGAAACCGGCCTGGTATTTCTTCTCATCTGAAAACGGTTGGAATCTTCGAGCAACCAGACAAAGTGAACCCGTCATGTAGCTGTATCAAGATGTATGCGTCCGTTCTGAGCAAGCGTCGGAGTTGCTGCTTGTGTTTGTTGTTTATTGGAATTTCTTGTTAATCGTACCAGGCGAGCGGTTGCTGTACTTGTTGATCGTCCGTAGCTCGTTGACGCTCACGCAAACTTAGCATGTTATGTTGTTATTCTATTAGTGAGCCGTGTTCATAAGAGATTTGCCTTGAAACTTCCTTGTTGGCAAGTTAATTTGTGCGTATGTGACTGCGTCAGAAGGAATTTGATTAATATAAACCCGTACGTTGAAGGGATGCATTGGATTATTATTATTGTTATTATTATTATTATTATTATTATTATTGTACACACATAGTAGAGAAACCCGGAAGAAGGTCTCACTGCTTAGTCTTATGTGCCTGGTTTCAGGCGCCTCGCATGACATCTAATTGGAAAGAAAGAACCACCTTGGCGTACTTTTTAATTTGTAAATTCAGTGGCTAGTAAAGACATGTGTCTCCATTTGTTACAACAGCAGGTCGGCTCGTAAAATACCTATGCTCCTGTTTTTGGACGCTTGAGCTTCAGTTGGGATGAGCATGGCCCTTTGAACTACTGCCACAATTTTCTCTTGTTATATACGAGTATAGAAGCGCCTCCTTCGGCTACCTAGTTGGCGAAAGTTTGAAGTCTTTGTATTTACTGCTTATAGCCGTTTAATGGAGTTAACTGTTATGTTTTTATTTTAAATTGGTTTCTTTTGATTTTCAAAGAATTATTTTGCTAGCTGCCACAATGCGTTTTACCTGATTTATTAATTAGGTGCCAAAAAGAGCTTTCTTAAACACCTAATTTATAACGAACCTAAAGCGGCATGTATTTGTTACTCCAGTTTTATTTATTATTGCTATAAGTAGCTTATTCTGAGCTTAATTGTACGTGGCCTTTGATGACGTGTCCGTTTGGTTAAAGATATAAATCTCTGTTGGTACCGTCGTGGAACGGTTTTCAGTCTCGAACTCGTACCTGGCTGTTGTCAGCGAATTATGAGGTAAAATTGATTTTCTTACTATGTCAGTGGGGTTCGCTCATATTCCAGGCTGGTATTCTGTGTATATTAAGTTTAATTCTGAGGTGCCCCCTTAATATAGGTTTAACATTATCCCTTGACGATAAATATATTTTTTAAATCTTTTACTTATTCATTTGGCCGAACGTCTTGGTCATTTTTAAAATTTTTGTGTTGTATTTATTTTTAATGTTGACGTGATGCGTTCGAGGCGTTATTAAGCTTCTATTTGTCTTTGGTGGTATGAGAATGGTAACCAACTGGTTTTTCTATATTACTTTCTAGGTGGAGAATTGCTATATTTACTTATTTTGCCTTGCAAGGCGCTTTCGTGGAAACCAAAAACACCTCCACATTGTTTACTATTCGTTTATATGGGGACTCATAATGTTAATAAATTTCTGTTAAAATGTAATACGCGTTAATTGGCCCAGTACCTTATTACTCACCCTACCAGCTTCAAGCAGATTTAATGGGTTGGGTAAGGTGAGTTGTTTCCGCTTTTTATCTACTGTCAGTCTGATAACGACCACTGGTAGATGGAAACTAGTTACGGCATTATGAAAAGGTTTGAAATGGTTCTGTGATAAAGTCGCCAGAAAGAAGAACTTCTGAAGGGTGTGTAGTTCACACATGAATGAGATCTCTTACGTAGCCCCTGGACCCATTCATGATTATTGTTTATTTGTCTGGAACTGCTTCCCAATTACACCGAAGGAATGGTAAGAAAGGAGTCAAAGAAGAGCAACGCGCATCACAGGTTAGCTTAGTCACTGGGCGAGTCTTCCACAAGTTCTTAACAGGTTTCCGAAGGAGACGTCACTAGAAGGAATTTGCGCATCGCATGGAGTCTTACAAAACTTAGAGAGCTCCTATCGCAAAACATGAGGCAAACATTCAGCTTCCTCTAAGATACCCCTCAAGACCACCGTGTCTAAATTGAATCAATTATTAGTGTCACAACTGGACGTTCTCAGTCTCTCGTTCCACATACCAAATTTGAATGGAGGAGGTAGAGGAAAAACGATAAGGACATTGTATGAACACTCCGCCACACACTGAGACGTCTTGGAGAGTATAGGGTTGGCTGATTTTTTTTCTGGTAACAGTACATACTACAGTTATAAACGATCACATGACAGTGTCCTGTTGGCATTAATATAATTAATAACTTAACACCTACGAAAAGACGGGCAATTACTAATAAGAGGTTTCTTCAGAGAAGAAGCTACACATTATAATGACAGATCAAGTTAACGTTTATTGAATCCTGCACTACATTTCAAAGTGACGCGGATACAGGACTTTTTTTTCAGTACGGTCACCAGGTGTCTGTAAACAACGATCAGAAAGTTCCGAATCGTTCGCTCCGTGTACAGTTTAGACGTTTTTCACTCAACAGCCACGCTGTACTGCGTACGTCAATATTGGTATACGTACTTAATTGCACCGCCATTTCACTCCGTCAGTGTGATGCAACCGTTATCTATAGCGCTCCAAAACTCTCTCTGCAGGGAACTCGAAATACGTTCTCTCTTCCGACAATGCGACGTTATTGTTGCTCAATGTTTTTACCGTGGGACGATTAATGAGCGTACCACCTCTTGTACAGTGTATTTGTGAATGCACATTGTTAGCTGCTTTGATTTAATCACTTCAGAGAAAGGTAACAAGAAATTCTGCAGATGGTAACTACCAACAATTTAGCCATGGTTGGAAAAGGGCAGTTCTCACTAAAATAGAACAATTAACGTGTAATGCATAAAATGCATGTTTGACCATCAGCTGCTTTTATCTGAAACACACATATGGAACGGTTTCAGTAACGAACCATAAGGGTAAAATGGTTGTTCAAATGTGTGTGAAATCTTATGGGACTTCACTGCTAAGATCATCAGTCCCTAAGCTTACACACTCCTTAACGTAAATTATCCTAAGGACAAACACATACAACCATGCCCAAAGGAGGGAAAGGAGGAGTCGAACCTCCGCCGGGACCAGTCGCACAGTCCATGACTGCAGTGCCCTCGACCGCTCGTCTAATCCCGCGCGGTACAATGGTCTAAGCTACAATATTAGATGCTCTACACATTATTTAAGTAATGGCAAGGGTAATGTTGTGCCTTGGACCAATGTACCCTTATGGTCCCTGAGTGAAACCGGTCGATATTTGTGTTTAAAATAAAAGCAGCTGATGGTCGAATATGCATTTTATACATTACTTGATGGCTGTTGATGGTCATCCTCAAAAATGTTTAAAATTAAGGTGTACTTTAATTACATTCAAGTCACTGATGAACTAATTTTTAATTTCGTTGGTTGTAGTTCGGTGCAACAGCCAATCTAATACGTACGTGAGGGCGGCGTCATTTATTTGGAACAATTCAGTTAACTGTTAGTAATTAACAGTCACGATGCGCAGACAAATTTCAGATCAGTCTATATAAACGATGAATAATTCTGTTGTATGCCCAAGCATCGTAATATAGTCTGCAATAAACAACATGAAAATCTTTGCACATTGTTTTAATCTCGCATTAATTTTGAAACAGTGCCCTTCAAATGCTCATCGGCACCTCACTGCTGTTTGGCCTTGCTACCAGGTTTCGTAAGGTAAGTAAGGAGCATGAACAGATGTTACGAGATCGCTGTGAAGGGCACAAAAATGCCGCATATTTGAGTAAGCGTTATCAGGAAATGACGGGGTTTCAAACGGACCTCTTGAGTGTCACCTCTGGCTTATTGGTCGATCCGTGCAACATTCAGATACGTGTCCCATTCGGAAGTGACAGTGGCACTGCATGGGAACCTGAGAGCTGGCATACTAGGTGTCAACACCTTAGGCGGGAACGTCTGACGACTGGAAGAGACGGTCGTTGTACTGTGCACCAAGCACACTATAGTTCTTCAGATATTCACCTGACGTCCAAGAACAATTACAGATTTAACTGCAGAGTATTGTGCCTGCATGGACTACTGGTCGTTGAAGGGCAGCAGTGATATGGGGAACTACCGTCCCATGTATAGGCTGTCGTTAACACCACAGACGGCTGGATTACTGCCGCAACCAGGAAGCGTGGACTTCCAATCTGTTGTGATGCGTTGCATTTATAGATAAATGATGACGACTTAGGCAGAGAAGCATTGTTGAATGGTTTGGTGGTTGGTTGGTTGGTTGCTTTGGGGGAAGGAGACCAGACAGCGAGGTCATCGGTCTCATCGCATGAGGGAAGGAAGGGTAAGGAAGGCGGCCGTGCCCTTTGAAAGGAATCATCCCGGCATTTGCCTGGAGTGATTTAGGGAAATCACGGAAAACCTAAATCAGGATGGCAGGACGCGGGATTGAACCGTCGTCCTCCCGAATGCGAGTCCAGTGTCTAACCGATTGGTTTGGTGAATCTCAGCTGTGTTACTAGTGACGTCATGGAGTGGGAAGGCTTCGGTCATGACTAAAGGTCACTGCTGATAAAGACTGGGAGCTCGGATGGTCCAACGGTACGAAATTTGAACGTGACCCGAGGCAGTGAGAGATACTTGTGCATTTAGGCATCTTCTTTGTTCTTTCTTTTGCCCTCATATGGCGTGAACGCGTGGGGTAGGGGTGTAGGGCGGGGGATGTGTGTAACATTAAGATGAGCGTGACCCTTCATTTTAGTAGCAGACTGGGTTCCTCCCACGAACCTTAGTTGAGCACGTTACAGGTATATCGCTCTGGAACTTGCGGCTACCCTAGCACCTGGAGACAGGTAGACACCGCCTGAGGGCAGTGAAAGGGGCCGCCTAGCGCCCAGGCACTAGATCATCCTTGAGGCTTAATGTGTGTGCATTTTTCAGACATGTATACGTGTAACGCGCACAAATAAGGTGCATGGGGCCTTCGCGGCTAGCCGCGCCGTCTAACGCGCTGCTTCCCGAGCGGGAAGGCGTGTCGGTCGCCGACACGAATCCGCCCGGCTGATTATTGTCGAGGTGCGGTGGGCTGGTCAGCCTGTGAATGGTTTTTAAGTCGGTTTTCCATCTACCTCGCCGAATGTGGCCTGGTTCCCTTTTTCCGCCTCAGTTACACTATGTCGGCCATTGCTGCGTAAACACTGTCTCCATGTACGCGTACATTGTAATTACGGTACCACGCGAACATATGGAGCTACTCATCTCGTCTGAGACGTTGCCGGAAGGGTGAAAGGGGGGGGGGTGCACTGGGGGCCGAAGCGCACAGTAACTCTGGGTTCCGTGTGGGCCGGCGGTGTGATGGATGACTGCTGTGGCCTGTTGAGGTGTTGTGAACCACTGAGCGCTACGGCGGAACGAAGCCTCTCCATCGTTTCCTGGTCCCCGGTTTAGTACACAATACACATGGTGCTTTGAGGTACACATGTGTTGACGAATTCAGAGTTCATTACTCACCAACAACTTAAGGTTGCACTTCGAGAGATCACGCCATAGGAGGGCGCAAGAAAGGAGGGATGAAAATGCGTAAGTACTCCTCAGTAAAACCTGCTCTTTCACCTTGTCATTGCTTCTCACAAGCTTCAAGGTTAGAAATGAGAGTCCGAAGTGCGATAAATATTACGAAGACGTTCTTGACAACCTTTGACACCATTAATAGTGATGTGTACCTTTCTGGAGGGGGGGGGGGGGGACACGACCACAGTTTTTGCTCTCTTATACGTGTCCAAACCACCAAGGACCGTTCGAAAGCATTCAGCGGAATTTGAACATGATCCGTGGCACGAAAGGATGCTGTGCTTTCGTATTTCCGTTCTTCCTTTTTCGGGCCCTCCTAAGGCTTCAGGCTTGATCAGGGGGGGGGCTGCGTAAACAAGAAAACACGGGCTCCACTAGGAGCACTCTGTTCGTATAACCTTGAGTGCTATCCACGCACCTTAGCCTGTAACTTTGATACACGTTTTGTTTTGTGACTGCTCTGGGCGTAAAAGCAAGTAAACACCACCTACAGGGTATTGGTTGCCTAACGCTCACAAGAAAAACACGTGATTTCAACCCTGAGTGCGACATCGTAGCCTTCATCTCAGAGGCAGCAAAGAAAAGGGTGGAATGTGGGTAAGAGGGGACGTGACAACCCTGCCGTGGTACTTGTACTAAAATTATATACCAATCTTACGTCATTAACCCACTTTACACGTCACATGAGCTTATCAGCTGTGGCCTTCTTATCACGTGTGTCGACAACTCGTTATTTGAAACGCCTTAGCAGGGAGCCACGCTTTCGCATCACTACAGAGGAATGTTCTGCGCGTCTTTGTCCCAAATTTCAAACGTAAGCGTCGTATAGGGTGGGAATTACACATTTTCGAAAAACTGATTCTTTAATTCTGTTGCGCACTGTACGTAGTCAGACGAATATGATCTTACTACATTAATTTTTCTTATTGGTAATGGCAAATAATCAGATATTTCCTACTAAAAGCAGTACAAATAAAGTGGTTTAGCCTCAATAGCTCATTTAGTTCATATCTCGTTCAGCCATTATAGCTACAGTGAATTGTTATTTCATATACTTAGGTTTATTGGAAGTCTATTTGGTATTTTAAATGTGTTATTTTTTCGCCTATCTAATTACTGCATGATTAAATCATCTTCTGTCACCATGCTGTCTGCGTAATTTTGTCTACGTCCGGCAGTGCCAAGTGTATTTTATGTAAGTGTTTAATTATGTGTGTGATGTTGCTCCTTCATCATTTTAAATAAAGAGCAGGTGAATATTACTGCTGTAACAGAAAGAGTCCGCCATCCTAGTACTGTTCACAAGCTGATACTCAGTGTTCGACCTTAGAAGGAGTGGTCCCCAGCAGTGTCTGTAGGTGATGTAGATTAAGAGCCCAGGTATCGCAGCCTGCAGTCTTTCACCCCAATGGGTCCTCGTTTGCTAGTAACCGACGAAAGAAGAAATTTAAAAATTTTGTGTGACATTGAACAGCTCTAAGAATGGAGTGTGTTTTCGCTAGGATGTATAGTGTAATGGAGAGAATAAGAGTCTCAATGCAAAACACTAAAGGTTAGAATCTCCCTAGGTGCTCCGAATTTACTTTGTTTCAAACATTTTATCGAAATGACTTTGTTCGTAAATGTTATTCAGTCAGTTGGTTAAAACGTAACTTTTATGTCTGTTTCTTTGTCACATGATTTTAATCATCGTATCAACTTCTTCATTGGCTCGCATTTTTCTTTCTATCAATTGTTTTCCACTTGAAACCTGTGACTGTGTGATTTTAATTAATTTAATGTATTAATTTAGTTTTATTTTCTTACGTTTTATCACTCTATAATTTCGTCCACGCTACTGCTTTCAGTATATATTTTCCTTGTTTCGCTTCAGTTTCGTTTTACTTGTAATCCCTTATTTCGTTTAAATCATCATATTAACTATTTTGTTGATTGTGCAATAGGAATACGTGTTTTAAATTATCATTATTACACAAAAAAGGCACATCTTGTGATAAAAACTAATTTTTCGCGTCATTGTACAGTAAATAAAAATAGACTTATTTTGTCTTTTGTTCCACTTACCGACAGACCGCCATTTTCAAATGTTGAATTATTGTAACGGATTAATAAGTATACTTAAATTCACATTCAACAAAAATTCTGAGAGGCAAAAGAATAACACACAGAAAAAATGAGAAACAATTAAAAAGTTTAATTGATGATTGAAATAATATGACAAAGGACATAAAAATATATTTAAATCAATTCATTAAATAAAAATAATACAGTTATTTCTGTAAGTGCTTGAAAGTAAAAATAATTTGAAGTGCCTGTACCTTACAAGACTTAACCCACAAGCTCATGCCTTTGGTGGCTTTATACTAGCTATAACACTTCCGTTAAGTTATTGAACATTATGCAAAATTGTGTAACTTTGTTTCGTCGATTACTCACAAACGAGGGCTCATTAGGCTGAATGGCAGCAGGGTGTGATACCTGGGACTATATCCTACATCAGTATTGATCGCAGTCTGCGAACCTCTCCTTGTTCGTCTCCTACTTCTGTTAATACCACATTTACTACCTCTACTGTCACGATTTGTGCTACTACTGCGACATCCACTGTGATGGTCGTAAGAAGGAAAAGTTGGTGTTTTGTGGAAAATAAATATTGCATAGTTTATAAGGTTCCGTATCTTAATCGGTAAAAACGGTACCCTTGTAGGATCACTTTGTTGTACAACTGTCTCTGTGTATATGCCTGTCTATGAGACAGTTTAAAACCCTTTCTCTCGGGTACGTGAAGACGTATCAAGCTAAGAATTATGTCACACATTAAGGTCTACGGTCCTTTCCTGGTGCAAAAATGTGAAGCTTATGCGTCAATGCAATCAGAATTTAGGGCCATTTGCGTCACATATTTTGATACTCTAACACTCAGGCACCAAAACTTAGAGGACACTACTACCCGTTGACCTAGAACCTAGAAATAAGGCAGGAAGACAGGTGTCACTTTATAAGTAAAGGAAAAAAATATGAAAACCGTGAATTTGTAATTGCATCACACGAAAAAAATGTTGTCATTTATTATCAGACTGTTTGTGTGTCCGACTGTCTGATAACAGGTATCACGTAGATTTTTATATCACATACTAAGATTTATGGTCACTTAGTGTTATAATAAACGGCAGCTTCGAAGAGAATGGAAACAGAAGATACGACAATTTGTTTCACATATTTTGAAACGTCGAAACCCACCCATCATATCACACAGGGTACTGCCCGCTGGTCTCTGATTTTGACATTTGGCAAAAAGAAAGGTATCCCAGTACAAATAAAGGGAAAAATGCGGCAACGTTAATTTGTTATAATATTACATGAAAATAGTTCGTTCGCCATTTGTTAGCTAAATTCAGACTTGAGATATTCTCGGAAGTCTTGACAGTACTGGGACCGGTATTTTGCCAATATCAATGTCGATAAAATTCGAAAACCTTCAACATTCTCGCCAACCTGAAATGACGAACTTTATATACACGTAATTACGTTCGTACGGAACCCTCAGAGCGCAAGTCTTATTCGCACCTGCCCAACTTGCTTTTCAGTTTCCTCGCCTAGTAAGGGCGACGATGGTCTGGCAGTGATACCACCTAAGACTCTTCAGGCACAAGAACTTACACAAAAGATTTGAAATATTAAAGAGGGATAAGTATTTACCTTCAAAAATTAATTATAAAGTTCCACAATGAAATTTTTGAAAGGGAGTCTGAAACAAATTTAGGATACATTTCGCTGCACTGAGGATGCATATCCCTGCACTAAAACTAGATAGTGCTGCTACAGAATGAGGTTATTTGACAGAGAGGGTCTTAAGTCGTTCTCGTGGTTCAATATGCGGAGTTGCCATGGAAGCAGAAGTACTGCTGTAGACGACTGGGTTTAATATGAGACGGAGGGTGGTAGGGAGACAACGGATTGCAGAAAGTTGAAACTAGTATTGATACCGGACCATGCCTTTGGGGAGGTACCTGTATTAGTGGGTGGAATAGAAAGGGGGAACCCGGATGGCGGAAAGGATAGGAAGTGTATTAGATCTGCCAGGAAAGATAAATGTGACGGTGGGTCCCCTGTTTAAACTCCTTCCTAAGAGGACATTGACGGCGTGTTACTGTGCCAAAGGCACGACTGTAAATCACTAGTGAAAGATAGAAGGGCAGAAATAAACTTGTCAGAGTCGATTTGTGAGACGTATAGGATACAGGGAGACGACCAATATGCGTGAGGAGGGGAATACTTCTCCGGCTGTAGATGACATCATTAGTTTCTTTACTGGGTAATAATCATTTGTGAGGCTAAAGCTTCACGATGTAAAATAGAAGAGATTCCGAATTCTATTTTTACGACTGGGTGCTGAGCGTAGCACAGACACGTTCATCTCTGTGACAGGTGCTCCGCCCGCCTGCTTGCGTTGGTGGGTGGCAGCGGCCGGGTTGCGCGTGACGTGATGTATCGCGCGCGCTCAGTACAGTATAGCATCCCGGGAGGTCTCGCGGCGCCAGCGCGCCCCTCCAGGGATATATACGGCCTCTCCGCCGTCAGATCAGGGGCGCCCTCGGCGGCCGTATACATTGACGTGCTGTCAGGCGGCGCGGCCTCGGCCCATATATCGTTCCACGTCTTGCGCTGCATTTAATTAACGAATCCCTATATCGCCAACATCCCGTTAACAGTCGGTATCGATATCTCCTGGAATATGAGCTGCAGAAGCGAATAGAAGAATACAATACTATCTCATCTGTTCCACACTAAATTCTGTTTAAATTGTGCTAATGAGAAGCACCAATGACGTCATTTAATTGGTATCTCTTTCTCATTGTTTATGCAATGAAAATCTGTAAGACTAGTAGTGTATGGACACAAGCTAGATCAATTCTTTCTACACTGTTAAGAACAATTAGGAGAAAACTTGTACCAACGTCCGGTATGCGAAATATATTTTCACACAGGCGGTACACGTCGTCTTACTGCAAGACTTGAGATCTTCGATCTTAATGTAGGAGACAGTTACTATCATTCGCCCCTCAGAAGGATATAGCACCGGTGACCGAGTATGTTCTAGTGAGGCGCCAACCGACATTTGTGGACGTTTTATTCAATCGTGCAGATGCAATGTGACATTCGTAATGTAGTGCAAATTTCAAGGGGGTTCTGTTTGTTCCTAAATGGAACGAATTTCAGTCGTTTTGCTGCAGATGCCAACGCCTGTCCAGGTACCATCTGTAGGTTGTGGACACGCTACAGGGACGCAGCTAAGTGAAAAAGGCGACACATTACAACCTCACCTTGTAACGGTACTTTGCAGACAGGCGTGTCAGTTAGTATCATATTAATTAAAATCGGGGAAGAATTAAAAAAGGGGGAAAGTAATGCGAAAGTTTTATAACTGCACAGTATTACTAAGAAGCAATATAATGAAAAGTAACAAAAAGCAAAGTAACAAAGACCAAGCGAGACAGAAAGATAGGGGGGCGTGTTTGTTTTTTAATACATATAAAAGAACATGTAACGCATTATTGAGCTCTCTACCTTCAGTTATCGCGATCGGGCTAGTCGATGAAAAAGAGGTACGCGACTGCGAAATTCGTTAAGGAGATTATTTAAAGATTCTTCAAGCACGTTTAAAGTACATTACGTTTGACGAAGTGATCAGAGACGTATATTGTCGGGTGGAGTGAAAGTGAATCCGACAACATAGTTCGAACTTTGTGTTAGCTGGGAAAAATACCTTGAAAAACTATTATGGCTGTGGAACGCACGAAAATTATGCGCAACGGAAAGCTATAGTTTGCGTAATTCTGCATTTTATAAAATGGTGAAACGCGTAATTCTGCATTTTATAAAATGGTGAAACCCATGTGCGTGGAACATTAATAGAATCTTATCCTTGGACGGTTGCGGGGGTAACTGATAAAAACAACGCGCCAGCATAAAAAATTGTTCGCTTATTAACTACCAGATATTAATTAATGTGGACCTAAATTACTAAAAAAAGAAGGATAGGATCATCACCTCCAATCCCGATTCGTATTTCACATTTAAGTGTTAATAAACAAACTACATTTCAATTTTATCCACGATTTTGGCTTCATTACGTACTCTTGACTACATGATAAACAATATCTGTGGAAGTTGTATGCAACGTATCGTCATAATATTTAGCCAATCGATATTGTGGGACATCAAAAATGTAAATGCATGAAATTGTTCTTACAGCGGATGTATAATGTGTGAGTGCGACGAACTATATTGAGAAACTAAACATCCATTACGTACCTGCACGTTCATCTGCGAAAATGGTCCTTGTCGGTACATCAACTTAGAGTTCGAATGGAATCGATGGAACATAGCAAACCATTCAGATTAATCGAACATCTAAATACGCATAATGCTGGTACCACCAAGATGTGTTTTTCTCCTCACCCCCGTGGCAGTAATTGAATTAAGAGTCAGCCGGGAAATACATTTAAATCAATTGAGAACCATTGAGCTAGCGTCACGAATTTTCAAACGTCCACTGCGTGTATGAAGGCGAGTGACACCACGAGTGTTAACGTCGATCAAGGGGTGTCGTCGTGATCGTATTGAATGACATTGAGCGGTTACAACCTGGAGACCGATATCTGAATATCTCCGCGTTGCGATGTCGTAAAGATGCTGCCAGATGTCCGTAAGACGATCTCAGAAGAGCCACTGAAGCTGCTGTGTCAGATCGAACTACACTCCTGGAAATGGAAAAAAGAACACATTGACACCGGTGTGTCAGACCCACCATAGTTGCTCCGGACACTGCGAGAGGGCTGTACAATCAATGATCACACGCACGGCACAGCGGACACACCAGGAACCGCGGTGTTGGCCGTCGAATGGCGCTAGCTGCGCAGCATTTGTGCACCGCCGCCATCAGTGTCAGCCAGTTTGCCGTGGCATACGGAGCTCCATCGCAGTCTTTAACACTGGTAGCATGCCGCGACAGCGTGGACGTGAACCGTATGTGCAGTTGACGGACTTTGAGCGAGGGCGTATAGTGGGCATGCGGGAGGCCGGGTGGACGTACCGCCGAATTGCTCAACACGTGGGGCGTGAGGTCTCCACAGTACATGGATGTTGTCGCCAGTGGTCGGCGGAAGGTGCACGTGCCCGTCGACCTGGGACCAGACCGCAGCGACGCACGGATGCACGCCAAGACCGTAGGATCCTACGCAGTGCCGTAGGGGACCGCACCGCCACTTCCCAGCAAATTAGGGACACTGTTGCTCCTGGGGTATCGGCGATGACCATTCGCAACCGCCACCATGAAGCTGGGCTACGGTCCCGCACACCGTTAGGCCGTCTTCCGCTCACGCCCCAACATCGTGCAGCCCGCCTCCAGTGGTGTCGCGACAGGCGTGAATGGAGGGACGAATGGAGACGTGTGGTCTTCAGCGATGAGAGTCGCTTCTGTCTTGGTGCCAATGATGGTCGTATGCGTGTTTGGCGCCGTGCAGGTGAGCGCCACAATCAGGACTGCATACGACCGAGGCACACAGGGCCAACACCCGGCATCATGGTGTGGGGAGCGATCTCCTACACTGGCCGTACACCACTGGTGATCGTCGAGGGGACACTGAATAGTGCACGGTACATCCAAACCGTCATCGAACCCATCGTTCTACCATTCCTAGACCGGCAAGGGAACTTGCTGTTCCAACAGGACAATGCACGTCCGCATGTATCCCGTGCCACCCAACGTGCTCTAGAAGGTGTAAGTGAACTACCCTGGCCAGCAAGATCTCTGGATCTGTCCCCCATTGAGCATGTTTGGGACTGGATGAAGCGTCGTCTCACGCAGTCTGCACGTCCAGCACGAACGCTGGTCCAACTGAGGCGCCAGGTGGAAATGGCATGGCAAGCCGTTCCACAGGACTACATCCAGCATCTCTACGATCGTCTCCATGGGAGAATAGCAGCCTGCATTGCTGCGAAAGGTGGATATACACTGTACTAGTGCCGACATTGTGCATGCTCTGTTGCCTGTGTCTATGTGCCTGTGGTTCTGTCAGTGTGATCATGTGATGTACCTTACCCCAGGAATGTGTCAATAAAGTTTCCCCTTCCTGGGACAATGAATTCACGGTGTTCTTATTTCAATTTCCAGGAGTGTATAATGAACCGGTCACGGGAGAGGACTTTACGGCTCCTACGTCGAGCCGAAGCAGCCAACCCATCCGTCCATCTGCAGCTCTACTTCTGTTCTGGCATCTTCGTCAGTGACGAAACGTGATATTCAGAGACGAGTAGAGATATCCTGTGACGCAAGGCGATGGCCGTGTTCGTGTGCAGAGGCCAATAGTGAGCAGTACCTAGCAAAAGCGGACCATGAAATCGAAAAATGGTGTTGTAGGGAGTCTTCAGTGTTAACAGGCATACGGATGTTGTCGTCATCTATGGTCTGCATATGACCAGTCAGTAAACCGAGCAGATTCTGCGCCGGCTGGTGTGGCCGTGCGGTTCTAGGCGCTTCAGTCTGGAACCGCGTGACCGCCACGGTCGCAGGTTCGAATCCTGCCTCCAGCATGGATGTGAGTGATGTCATTAGGTTAGTTAGATTTAAGTAGTTCTAAGTTCTAGGGGACTGATGACCAAAGATGTAAAGTCCCATAGCGCTCAGAGCTATTTGAACCATTTGAGCTGATTCTGCTGGACCAAGTGGTGGCTGCTGCACGTGTTGGTGCCCATGAATTCCTTCCACTGTATGTGGCGGGCGTTAGCAGGGATATCTTGCGAAGCCTGGACATGGACGGCGGAGAGTCTTCACGTAAACCCCATCGTGCAGACAGAGTTGATCGTGGACGTCTTGTTCCACGACAGACGCTCCAAGAACTGTCATAGGCTCTCACTGAAAAATGGGAACAGATACCATAGGTTCATCTCTGTACACTTAGAAGGAGCATGCCACATAGCTGTCAGACAGTGGTAAGTGCTCGCGGAAGGTATACACAATAATGAAACTTAAGTCCAATGCAAAGCGCCGAGGATGATGTTTCCACTTTGTTTTCGCTTCTTTTTATGTTGACGATCGAGGACATAATGATGTAGTCTACTTCTGGAAGATACACTCATAATTGGGGAACGTACTCAGTCCTCAATTATTGCTCAGTGGAGTGCGGCAGACTTCCAAATTAGTGTTGGTCTAATTTTTTTGACCAGTGTATTTTACAACTAATTTCTGTCTGTCAGACCGTCTTCAGGTACCTGAAGATTAATGCAAAGGACTGAGACGTCATTAACCAATATGAAAAAAAATTTATTCAATGAAAGTAGCTAAAATTATGGGCTGTACATAAAAACAGCACCACAATTTACACACATTGAAAATGTGGTTAACGAACGTGTTTATCACGTTACCCAGTATCAAAGATTCCTGAAAATATCATTTTAGCTCATACTATCGAGGTTTGAAAGCCGACATGAACTGCGCTTATAGGTTAACAGTAGTACAAAATAATCAGTTTGAAGATAGATAAATACAGCGATGTACAAAATGTGAGGACGAAAGTACCTTTCGTAAAATGTGTCAATACCAAGTAACACCTCTCGATGGAAACTTCTACCACACACAGAAAGAAGTATGCAATGAGGCGAACAGAAATACCATTTTTACTCACAGACAATAGTTACCCTGAAGACGCCATGACCTACGACAATCACCTGAACATCAAAAATGGTGGGAAACGATTCTTAATTCGGCGAGTGATCCCCACATGCTCGGCAACGTGCTGTCATTCTGGCCACGAGGTTGGTTACGAGTTGTGGTACTAGGAGGTTCTATCCCTCCATCAGAGCGTTAGACCACCGTTGGCTGGCCGTTGGTGGATACAGCGGCACTGTAATACGCATCTTCAACGCATCTCTCGAGTGATCGTTGGTATTTAAGTCGAGGAAACGGACAGGGCAGTGTATATGTCCGAAGTGCTCCCGTTCCAAGAGATCCTTCATCTCCGCTGTTCGATGCTGTCGCGCATTGTCAAATGACTCTGAGCACTATGGGACTTAACTGCTGTGGTCATCAGTCCCCTAGAACCTAGGACATCACACACATCCATGCCCGAGGCAGGATTCGAACCTGCGACCTTAGCGGTCGCGCGGTTCCAGACTGTCACACATCCATGCCCGAGGCAGGATTCGAACCTGCGACCGTAGCGGTCGCGCGGTTCCAGACTGTAGCGCCTAGAACCGCTCGGTCTCTCCGGCCGTCCTGTCGCGCATTGTCATCCATAGAAACAGAGACAAGTGCGAGTACGACTACTACTCAGTGAGTTCCCTACAAACGAATTATATATATTGATGGTTCATCTACCGTATTTTACAGACTATAACACGCATTTTTTTCTTCTAAAAATTGCCTCCAAATTTAAGGTGGTTCTAATACAGGAAATTAATTTAAAATTTTTTTCGATTTAAAATTCCTGCGGGTCTTAAAAAGGGCCATATATTCCATGCCGCAAGAAACCTACCTCCATCTGGCAACACTGAATTCTATTGGCCACAGCAATGCACCGATGCGACAGATATGAGTTGCGGGCATTCGCAAGCTTTCTAACACAGTCTCCTTCCTGCCCCGCTATCACAAACACTGAACACTGTCTATCATATGATGCGTCATCGTAGTCTACGATGCCAGTGAACTTGAACTGAAAGCGATTTGTGTTATCAGCAACACTGCGATATTATTAGTAACTATTTCTGTAATGGACAGTAATAAAAGGTATTCACACACTACTGGCCATTAAAATTGCTACACCACGAAGATGACGTGCTACAGACGTGAAATTTAACCGACAGGAAGAAGATTCTGTGGTATGCAAATGATTAGCTTTTCAGAGCATTCACACAAGGTTGGCGCCGGTGGCGACACCTACAACGTGCTGACATGAGTAAAGATTCCAACCGATTTCTCATACACAAACAGCTGTTGACCGGCATTGGCTGATGAAACATTTCCGACTTTGATAAATGTCGGATTGTAGCCTATCGCGATTGCGGTTTATCGTATCACGACATTGCTGCTCGCGTTGGTCGAGACCCAATGACTGTTAGCAGAATATGGAATCGGTGGGTTGAGGAGCGTAATACGGAACGCCGTGCTGGATACCAACGGCATCATATCACTAGCAGTCGCGATGACAGGCATCTTATCCACATGGCTGTAACGGATCGTGCACCCAGGTCTAGATCCCTGAGTCAACAGGTGGGGACATTTGCAAGACAACAACCATCTGCACGAACAGTTCGACGACGTTTGCAGCAGCGTGGCCTGTCAGCTCGGAGACAATGGCTGCAGTTACCCTTGACGCTGCATCACAGGCAGGAGCTCCTGCAATGGTGTACTCAACGACGAACCTGGGTGCACGAATGGCAAAACGTCATTTTTCGGATGAATGCAGCTTCTGTTTACAGTATCATGATGGTCGCATCCGTGTTTGGCGACATCGCGGTGAACGCACTTTGGAAGCGTGTATTTGTCATCGCCATACTGGCGTATCGCCCGGCGTGATGGTATGGGGTGCCATTGGTTACACGTCTCGGTCACCTCTTGTTTGCATTGACGCCAATTTGAACAGTGGACGTTACATTTCAGATGCGTTACGACCCGTGGCTTTACCCTTCATTCGATCCCTGCGAAACCCTACATTTCAGCAGGATAATGCACAACCGCATGTTGCAGGTCCTGTGCGGGCCTTTCTGGATACAGAAAATGTTCGACTGCTGCCCTGGCCAGCACATTCCCCATATCTCTCACCAATTGAAAACGTCTGGTCAATGGTGGCCGAGCAACTGGCTCGTCACAGTACGCCAGTCACTACTCTAGATGAACTGTGGTAAAGTTTTGAAGCTGCATGGACAGCTGTACCTGTACACGCCATCCAAGCTCTGTTTGACTCAGTGCCCAGGCGTATTAAGGTTGTTATTACGGCCAGAGGTGGTTGTTCTGGGTACTGATTTCTCAGGATCTATGGACCCAAATTGCGTGAAAATGTAATCACATGTCGTTTCTAATATAATATATTTGTCGAATGAATACCCGTTTATCATCTGCATTTCTTCTTGGTGTAGCAATTTTAATGGCCAGTAGTGTATGATGCGGGGTATAAGTTGAAAGTAATAGCGTACGCAGAAGAACACGGAAACAGAGCAGCTGAGTGGAACTTCGGCACTCCATGAACAGAAAAAAATATTCGCGATTGGCGGGCTAGTGAAGAAGAACTGGAAAAAAGTGAGGAAGACTAGACGTGCAAATAGATAACCGAATGCCAAATTTCTAAAACCAGAAAATTACGTTTTGAAATGTATTGAAGGACACCTTCAAAACGGAACTGGAATTAACACAAAAATTGTTCAAACACACTTTCGTAAGCTAGCGCTACAGTGGAACTTAAGACTTGGTGTTACAGGTTTACGAAGCGTCTTGGGCTTAGCATGCGAACCAATACCAAAATATTTCAGAAAATGCAACAAGAGTATGAAGAGAAAATAATATATTTCCATCACGATATTATTCAACATAGAAAGAAAACCATTGTGGAACAATGGCAAATAGCGAAAATTGACGAAACTCCTCTGACATTAGACGTACCGAGTAACAGAACTGTTGCAATGAAATATGCTAAAACTGACTATAAAAACAAGTGGGCATGAACAAACACGCTGTTGTCCTTTCATTTTGTGCTAACGGCACTAAACTTAACACAATGATCATTTTCAAGCGCAAAACAATGCACAAACCTGAAATATCGCAAGTGTTGATATTCACTTATGACATAGGTTGGATGGACGAGCCTGATGGGATATCATAGATTAAAAGAGTGTGGAAGAATAAGAGAGGTGGTTTATTGAAGAAGAGGTCTCTTATTGTACTAGAAGAGTTTAGCGGTCGTTTGAAAAATTCTGTGAAAGAGAAATTGAGGCGGGGAAGTAAGGAGCTTGCTGTTATTCCGGGAGAACTTACTTCACAATTGCTACCTCTTGATGTCTCAATACAAAAAAAAAAACCATTTAAAGTGTATATTAGAGACAAATGTAACAAATGGATGATGGATGAAACCCAAAATTAATTCACTCCGAAGGTAGCTTTAAAATGACCTACAATCAAACCAGTGTGTCAGTGGATAAAATAGTCGTGGTCTAGAGTGAGAAAACACATTGATCCAGTCACTACGCAAACTGCCGTCGGTGTACAGATTTCACCGGAAAACAACGTGCTGATCGTCGGGAAGAGACGACCCACAGACAGTCGCCGCGCAACCGTGGATCGTGAGACTGCTGGCCTTTCAGTCCTGTTAGATGTGGTTGCAACTGAACCCCCTGTTTGATGCGGGAATCATTCTTGATTGTTGCACAATGTGGCGACCATCTGCTGCCGGTGTTTACCATAGTCATCCACTTCCTCTCCTTCGGGAAGAAGTAACTGTGTTTTGAAATGCTTCCCATTACCGTGAAACAATGTTATGAACTATACCGAACTCCTGGCCTACTCTTGTTACACTTTGTCCTTATTCCAGTATCCCGATGATTCTTCCGCGCGTGAAAATATCGAAATGTGGTCTAAGGCTCATGATAAAATGAAAAACACCACCATAGTGCAACGTATGTGCTCGGTGATTGGCACACGTCTTTTTCCGTTCCTTCAACAGACTAGTGCTGCGCGGGCAGCCCCATTTCCTAGTAGTCACGCTGACCGTACCCCACATGACGTTCAACATTCTGTGCGCGACTGGGAAGTATCTGGCAACATGATCCCACATTTTCCATCATATTACACGTCTCCCAGAACTGATGATGCACCACGTCGTTTATGCAACCAAATTTTTCCAAAAACTTCCAGTTGAACTCCATAAAATGTGCTGAACACCCAACACACTTTAGCCACCTTTTTGGTGGAGTATTGGTCCATATTTGGAAGGCCGTACAACAGTACTCCCGCTTGGCAGGGATTCGATGTATCCTCGGAAGGCATCCGGGCGTGTCTGACACTACTTGTTGCCGCAAAAGTCTCGCAAATGCTATAGTTTACAGGTTGGTGCCAGATAGCTTCACAGATGTGTTTCATCGGGTTCAGATCTGATGAATTTGTTGGCCAGAACATCAATGTTAGTTTACTAGCCGGCTCCCCGAACTACTGTAACACGATACTGTCCTGTTGGTACGGGCAGCTCTACTGTTGGAAAGTAACATTGCGATCGGTGAAGATATCAAGCACGAAAGTGGTTCGCAATAACTTTCACTTAGTCCAATTCCGTCGTAGTGCCATTTAATACTACAATAGGTGTCATGGATGCCTAGGAGGATGTTCCATAGCACAGTACTGCCCCAACCGGCCGGAATCATTTCCACGGTGCATGTTTGGAGCAGCCATTCACCCGGATGACGGCACATGCGGGTACAATCATCGTCCTGGTGACGCAAGAAACGTGATTCATCAGTCCAGGCAAAAGTTTTCTGTTCATCCATAGCCAGTCTCGGTGATCCCGTGGTTACCGATATTGTAATTGTGAAAACATGTAGAAGTTTGTTGTGGGACCTCGTGTTCATGCACAGAACGATGTGCTCAGTAATATTTGGGCCTGCAGAAGCGTTGTATTCTGCTTCAGATCTGCAACCGGTCGCCACCTGCTCTGCTTTCCAGAGCAGCCGAACTTCCGATCTCCACACACTGTGACGAGGCATAGATACCGAACACCTTGTCGCCTGCTTGTCGTTTCACCGTTCTTCAACCGCTTCCCATGGATACTCACGGCAGTAGCACTCGAACAACTGACAATTTTCGTCGAGATGTTCATTCCCAGTCCTCGGGCCATAACAATGTCCCCTTTGTCAAAGTTGCTTATGGTTGGATTTCATCATTTGTGGCCTGCATCGTCGCTAGGATGACGCCTCATTCATCTCTGCTCTTCTTATATACCTTCGTTATCTAGTGACGTACCCGCAGTGCCACAAGGCTAGATGAAACGACATGGTTTTTGTCTTTCAGTGTAAACTGTGGTAAAACCATTTTTTCTAGCGTGTTGTTTATTGAGAATTCCTTCTTTCACGATTCATGGAAAGTCTACAGTCTTCTGACCCCGTGCACACACTTGAGGGAGGTGGATACTGTAAGGATTAGGATTTAATGTGCCTTACAAGGTTACTGAAAACCTATTTCATCTTATGCGTAAATTGAAGAAAAGGTACATGCTGATAACCATCACCTTTATGTTTAACTGTCTTTATATTAGAAAAAAATATTAGTTAGAATATAATATACAACGTACATTGCGCTTAATGATCACAAAGATAAGAGAAATCAGGGCTCATACAGAGGCATATAGACCATCGTTTTTCCCTCTTTCTGTCTGCGCGTCTTACAGGTAAGAAAATTACTAGTAGAGGTAAAGTGTACACTCTCCCAAGCACGGAGTACAGTGGCTTGCAGATTATGTACGTAGATATAGATTCGTTGCTGGAAGACAATATTAAAAGCACAAACGTTCCCATCACCTACTAGACATTTTCCATGAGTGACTGATGAGGAAACATGGAGAGGCCTGTCAAGAATCCTTTCACTCATCAGTGCTCTTACACTGGGAAATGAAGTGCTGCATCTTGCTTTATCCTACAGAAATATGCCATTTGCTATGATGGTCATGAGGTTACGACAACAGAGTATAAAACCCCTGTTACATACTAATGATCGCTCAGTATCCTTTGAACAGTTACCATATTAGTCCTTTTTTCATATTCTCACCACACCAAAATACGAGTTGTAGGAAAGCCATGTCTCCAGAAAAATTAAGTACTGTGATCCTTCATCAAATCATCTACAGACATGTTGGCGTGACCCTGAGTGTCACAAACGGAAGAAATACTCATCGATGAACACAAGAGTATGTCAGTCAGTGTACAAATTGGCTGTGTCTCTACACCACGTAGGTCTCGGTGGTATGGGTCAGGGGTAACAGCCGCATAGCAGCTTGAGTTCTCAGGCTAAGTTCCACCAATACATAGACTGTGGCTCGTGATGACGCCATGCCATAACCTAGACTATCATCCCTTTTCTTCTGTACGAGCCACTGCTGCATTCCTACGATCTTCTAATGCTGTAGATCATCTGGTAGGACCACCTTGTAGCTACCCATCTAGCATTCATTGCACTAGAGTCAAATTTTTTTGCTGTTTCTGGTTAAGATACCTCCCTCGTGGCAATAATACTAGGTTGAGCAGAAGGTAAGTTTCGATCGGTCGCGAAATCGAAACCACTGGGAAAATCCGGTAAATCTTTTGCACAGATGTGTTGTGCTGTGTCTCTAGTATGCCCGTCGATCGCGTCGTGTCGCTCTTTTCAGTTTTGAGTGAACAGTGAGCACATATAGATGTGTAGGGAATAGTGTCTCCCGCCAAGTATGAGGACCTGGAAAGAGATTTCGCCTGTGTCATGCAGCCCACATAACACAAGTGTCGAGCGGTTCCTTCTTCATGCCAATTCTCTGCCGCACACTGCAGGCGCAATGAAGAGGCTCCTGCAGCGTTTCCGATGAGAAGTGTCTGATCACCCACAATACAGTCCGTTATTGAACTCCCCTGAGTCTCATCTCTGCTCACAAGAACCGCTGGCTATGAAGACAAATTTTTTCCACAGACAACGAGCGGCAGACCAGTGCAGATAACTGGCCGAGAGCATATGCAGCTGCTTTCTATGACGAGGATATTGGAAAGTTGATACAACACTACGACAAAACTAGAAGTTGGAGCGGCCACTTTATAGAGAAGTAGGTAGAAGGTGTACCTAACTGTTGCCAATAAAACATTTATGGTTTTGACTGTGGTTTCCATTTCGAGACAGATTGGGACTTACTTTCTGGACAACCCTCGTATGAACGTTCTCAAAAGTCCGCCCCCGGTAGCTGAGTGGTCAGCGCGACAGAATGTCAATCCTAAGGGCCCAGATTCGGTTCCCGCCGGGGTCAGAGCTTTTCTCGGCTCAGCGACTGAGTGTTGTGTTGTCCTAATCATCGTCATTTCATCCCCATCGATGCGCAAGTCGCCAAAGTGGGTTACAATTGAAAGACTTGCACCCTGCGAACGGTGTACCCGACGGGAGGCCCTAGCCACAGGACATTTATTTATCTTTCTAAAAGTTAAAAAGATGGCGATATGCCTAACGTTCACGTATTCTGGGCAGGAAGTTACTACCTTCCCATGAGATGTTTCAGTAACCTTATAGGTGCGCTAAATTCTTCATGTGAGCTTATTTAGGAATGGCTCTTTCAGAATAAAAAAAAATTCGCTCAAGGATGAAAGTGTAATAAACTTTTCACACAGTCACGAAAACTGTGAAAATTATTTAGTGTTTAGTCAACGTTTTCATGGCGTTAACGTCTGCTTTACGGCTGTGTATATGGAAATAGAACCAATAACTTAATATTAAAGCCGTTGATGATGTCACATGTCGATAGTGTCATCCTCTGTGATATACATAGTGAGAAACAAGATACTGTGTATGCAGATAAAGTAACTTTTTTTCCAAAGAAAGTTCACAGACCTGTTATACAATGCAGTAACCTATTTTTACCTAATGGACCCTCTAGTGATCATAATAAGACTACAAGATCACGCTACAAGCATTGACCACTCAACTGGAACGTCACATTTATAAGCTTACAGATGTGAATACCACTTCGAGTTATCGAATCTGTCGCAACCCATCTCTGGTGGAACCAATAGGTGATATGGCAGTGGCCACTCAGTGGTGGAGTGGGATGCGTTTTTGGCATCCGCAGGAAACGTGCATGGGCTGTTAGACGGAGAGTTAGAATCACTGAGCGAAGGATTTGAGGGGAGGAAACGATGTCGCGAATAGGACCACGAAATATGACAATTCCCGTCTTACATGAAACTGTGAATGTAGTACATGTTCATGAGTGTGCTTTAGATTCACGTAGGTATGTTTTTAGGCACTCCATAGATAATGAACAGATGCTAGTCATAAAGCGTTTAATTTCAAGACTGATCGCACTCATGTTCATTCTGTCAGACCCATTGACAAATGGTACTAGCACCGGCAGGGAGCGTGTGATACAGGCACACGGGTATGGAAATTATTTCACTTAGGAGTGATCCGTGTACATCTGGAAAAAGGTTCCCGGCAAACATTTTTACAAAAATCGTCCGATTCCGAGTCAGTATGACAGGATAAAACAGATCGAAGGTCACACCGAGCCAAATAACAGAAAACATGATAATCAAACGACTGGACTACCTACACACTGCAGCATGATTTTTCAGTGCGGTGATAGCCACTTGGTTTGTCGAAACTGTCCCGCGTGAGTGCAATGTTTTCGTCGCCTTGTCACAAAAAATTAAAAAAAAACTGATATATGATGAGTTACCTAACATCGAGACGCAACGCAGCCTGTGGTGGAAAGTATGTCAAAAGCGGGCACCTCTCTGTTTTCGCCGTTTCCGCAGCTCAGCGACCACAGCCCCTGTGACGGCGACATCCCACGTGACGCGCGAGCGTCCGCGGCTGCCTGCTCCCGGGCGGCCCCGCGCCGGCAATTTCATGGCGTGGAGCCGCTTGGGCCCCGCCACTGCGCCCTGGGACGTGACTTGTGGGCGGCCGCGCGGATTTGCGCCGCCCCGCCTCGCGTTGCGTCGTGCGGCGTCCCGGCTCAGTGCTCTGAGCCCCGCAGTCAGACAAAAGGACAACCGCTGCTCTCCGCGGCGCGGGATCGTTTCTATACGTGGCGCTTCGTCTGAGGGAAAGAAGTGTGTATAAGGCCTAAAACGTGTACACATAGCTACTACAAAGGCGAGGAGTTCCTTTATCGCCAAACACAATTCGGACAATAGAGGTAAAATATCTAGCTACTCTGCGGAGCAATCATATTGTGCCCTGCACAGATTTTCATGTTATGAATGAGGAATTAACTTAATACAGATATGTATGGAAACAGAATTCGATAGGCTACCAGGAAAAATCTGGAATTACAATCCGAAGGAGAGACATAGGACCAAGGAAGCAATGGACTTGAAATTTACGACGACAACGAAAAATTCCTGCAGTTATCATCCAATATTGACACTGTTAACTGCACAGGCTTCTCACGTTGGTCGATCTCCCTGCGAACTACGTTGAAAGTGGAGTCGAAATATTCGCTGAATCATAGTGACTCTTGAAGAGTGTTAAGTGTCCTTACTTTGTTTATATATACTATCATTTTGGTAACTGATTAGTTTATTATTTTTTTTACATACGAAGCAGGTCTGCAACGATGATTCCTCATCTTGAAATTACTGCTAAGACATTTTAATCAGATAAGTTACTATTGTTTCATTACTTAAATATGAAAGCAGATAAAAGCGTAGAGAAACAGCACAAGATTCAAAATCACAAATACGCTGTCACACCAGTAGCTTGTATCCTGTATCGTCTTGAAACTATATACATATCAGCTAGCAGTATAAATTGTATATTTATCTCCACATTTTAAAGCATTAATAATGTAATTACTCCAATGTTTTCTAGGTCATTACACGTAACAGATATAACCTTAAGAACCATCCACTCTGTAAAAGTTTCTTCTGTTCCAATCAATCCTTTCAGCTTTCATCTGAATCTCCTTCCACTCCCCCCCCCCCCCCCCTCTCTCTCTCTCTCACACACACACACACACTCTCTACCGCTGCCTCTAGCCTCCCATCGCTATCTCTCTATCCCAGCCATCAGTCTTATTTAAGAATAATTTTGCCACTGCTAGAAACATAATTATTGTACTTAAAGTTTGCAACATGTCACCTGATTTTACAAGCGAGTATGATATTCTAGCTATATCAACATGACACAAAAGGTCTCGTAAACCATCTGGAAATATGTATTCCAACGCACGTATTCAGCAACTCGAATAAAGATCTCCACAGTTGTTTAAAACTTATTCCAAAACAATAATGTTGCTATGATGAGTTTTTACTTCAAGATAATGTCTGTGTTTTGCTGTATGTTCTTTGCACCTAGCAGTTTCCAGGCACCATCTTTGTTAACAAAATATGACCCTTTATATTTGATATTTGACGATAGTGAAAGGAGCCTGAGACCACCGGAGGTATTCCATTTTACTTGTTTATTTTCACGTTTAGATATGCATTTACTTTTCAGTAAATAAACTTCTTCAAATCCGTGTTCTGTAATGTTGTTTTCGTTTCTCCACTAGACAGTGCCACAAGTTACCCCAAAATCCAATACAACCCACAAATATATCATACATAAACATATGAACCCACTTGATGATGGAGGTTTCAACCCTAGAAACGAATTGCAGTTATAAATAAACACTGATTGGTAACAGCAAACTTATTGTTTCCTGCAGTTTACCAGAAGATTCTGAGCAGAATCATCGAAACTACTAGAAGAGTTCTCATGGGGTTTTCACAGGGCGACGTATAGGCCTCATTTAATCAAAATCGAATGACAGAAGGAAAAGATATTTTTATTTAAAATGTCATCCGAAACTATAGTGTCTGCCTGTTTTACATGCAAATCTCGAAACTAATTGACAAAAGTTCATGCGATTTTCACAGGCAAAACCTGAGCGTACCTTGGGGAAACATATGGGCTTTATTTTAACACATAGGCTTTGTTTCCTTAAAATCTGAACAGAGAAAAGAAAAAGATATCATAATTTAAAGTTTATCTAAATTCGTCCTCCTAGCTTAGTAGCTCGGTTGCTTAATCATCGTAGCGTGGTATACCGAAGAACCAATAGATGGTGGTGCTAATTTCCTAGTACAACAAAAAACCAACAACTCGCGCTATTAGGCTTTCAAAGTCAATGACGGATGTACATTCGGACGTTTACGTCGATGACCAATAAGCGCCGCCCGTTTGTCTTTGTGATTAGAAACTAGCAGTGAATTTACTTTGCTGGGATATATGGATTTAAAAATTTTGCGTTGTATATTAAAATTTTTACGAAACTACTTTGCTTCCTTCGAAAGATTTTATTTATATTCTATGCTATAAAACACTCAATTTATTAAGTTAGCTATGTGATTTCGTGGTCTAACCCTTACACTTAGATTTCGTTACGTTTACGAACAGAAACGCCCATAACGTGGTCGAATCTTTCTGGATTCACCAGAACGTTATTAAGACTAAGGGTTATGGGATCTCAAGAATCCAATGAAGACCGTGTCGTAAGACTTGCTGATGAGATCATCAGGCTTTAACTCGCTACATGGAAACTCCTTCCGGATGTGAATAGCGACGGAAGTCTGATAGAGAGAGGCAGGTATTGTTTTGCCACTGAAAACCCTTTAGTCACAGGCTTTTCTGCCTATTTCAACATCACAGAAGCGTAATTGTTGCCCGGAAGTGGCATGGACGAGGAAATTTTTATACCCCGAATCCCACTAATTCCTAACAATTTACGTATTCCTTGTAAATCAGTAAAATTCCTGATGAGCTTGTAACCTCCCCCTCACTTATCGACCTTAATGACAGTGAAAAATTAAACCGCGTCTACCTAATGGAAATTTGGGAAAAGCAATCGTCACCGAAGTTAATCTGTCGGTAAAGAGGAAGGAAAGGGTTACATCTAAATGAAAGGAAAAATGCTAATGAAACAGGTGGAAATTAATTTTGAAAAGGTGTAAAGTTAATAAAGAAAGTAAATGTGCGGCCGTTACGTCAACAATCAACTAGCGTCGGATGGGTCGGCTACTTCTACCACTATAACTTTCGGTAAAGTCTGCCGGTTAGAGCCAGAACTTTCCGTTACTACGGGACGAAACACGACGAATCTTGCTCGTGCTCCCCAATAACATCAACTGTTTCTGGTAAAGTCTGCCGGTTAGGGCCAGAACTTTCTACCATTTCACAAACACTATCTTCCGGCGGGACGAGACGCGGAAAATACTGCCCGCGCTCCCCATAAACACTTCTCCCGTACAGGCCCCTATAATCTCTTAGTTCGTCGTATAATCGACCGAACTGCCTTAACCAGACCTCATCCCTCTCTTCATCCCCTCGCTCGATGACGGACGTTTTATTCGACATCTGATCTTCTCTCAACACTTGCGAATCATTCTTAAACTCAATCTCCAGTTCCGGTGTGGGTATTACAGCTGCCATTTTATAATCGATTTCCGGAACACTACTTAAATTGTTCTCACTGACAGTGAATGTATTTTCTACTGCCGTGTATACAGCTGATCTACTACTTGTGGGCGCACTCCTTTCTCTTAACACTGGCACACTCTCCCGCCGTTCCATACGGAATTTTCATAACGACGACACCTGGGATTTCTCCTGTTATTGGGCCGCCAAAATTTCTCCACGCCCGGTCGGCCCCTCACCGGCGCGGCTAATGGTTTCCCTGTTTCGTCCCAGCACATACGCTCACCGGATGCTGCTGAGGCGGCTGATCACACCCTCTGGCGTTATTACAATTCTGCGAAGCCTGTATCACGCTAGTACGATACTGGTTTCCGTCATTCCTGTTATTATTTGCATTGTACCGATTGTCATTACGGACCGAACCACTATTGTTATTGCTGCCAAGATTGCGGTATGCATTATTCCCATAGTTATCATTGTTGTGGTTGCTGTGGTAAACGTTGTTTTTACCGCGGCCTCTACCAGTATCGCGATTATTGCGCCAATTATCCTCGTCCTGCTCTTTCCAGGAAATCATTTATTGTCCTGTAATTGCTTCCTACGTAGCGTTTTGTATCACCTGGAAGCTTCTTGTAGAGTTCTCAGACTATTTCGGATTCCGTGCGGCGATCACGCAAATATTCCAACTTGCGGATCCAGCCCTCACAAAACTCCTTCATCGAGCCACACGAATTCGCATCGAAAGGCCTCGATACGACAAATTCGCGCCAGACACTTTGTTGTTTTTGCTCTGACCAGTATTCAGCCAGAAACAAATTTTTAAACTCGTCAAAAGTCAGGTTCGTAATGTTGAAGTTTAGGCCCAACGCTTGGCATCACCAGCCAGCACATCAATAACCGCATTAATTTCTCTCTCATTAGTCCATGATCTGGGTAAAACTCTTTCACAATTTTTAATGAAATCCGTCGCATGTATACCGCCTTTTTTCAAGGGGTCGAACCACTCCTCTTTCGTCAACAATTCCGAACTATGTGCACAGATTGGCACACAGCTCTGTTTTTCGTCAAGTTTCTTTTCTAATTCCGACACTCTCGTAATTACTTGGCAAGTGGTTGTCGCAAGCATTTCTACTTCCCTTTTTTTCTCTTCGCAGGTATTAGCCTGCTTCGTCACTTTGGTATCTACTTCGGATACTAAAGCCTTTAAAGTTTCCACCTTCTTTTGATCCTCTTTTTCCACTAATTGAATTTGTTCCGTCACCTTATTCTCGATGATCGGAGCTACTGCTTCTCCTACAGTTTTCTCGATTCTGCTAATTTCGGAATAAAAACGAGTATTTATGCTCGCAATTTCCGCCTGAACGCCTATCGTTTCCTGTTTAAGATTACCGACTTCGGTATTAATCACAACAATATCTTCTTTGATTCTATCAACTTTTGTGTTAACAACTCCAACCTTGTTGTTAACAACATTAATAGCTTTGTTCTGATTGTCTAGCTTCCGTTCAATTTTTTTAAACTGAGCTACTTGCTTGGCAGCCTGAGCTTCTTGCTTGGCAGCCTGAGCTTCTTGCTTGGCAGCCTGAGCTTCTTGCTTGGCAGCCTGATCTTCTTGCTTGGCAGCCTGATCTTCTTGCTTGGCAGACAGAGCTTTAATTTCTGCCGATTGACTCTTGATTTCGTTAATCAAAACATTCAATAAATCAGTTAGATTCCCGGAAACTACCGGTTTTACTTCCGTAGCGGCTTCCTGTTTAATTGTCCCCCCGTGTTCGTCATCAAGGGATTCAGATCTGATTATCACTTCCGATTCCGAAACATTTTCTAAAGTTTGGAATTCCATTTCTGCTCTTTGTTGCGTTTCGGCGGCGCGTCTTTCATGCTAGCCGCCTGCCCCTGAACAATGGGTACCGCGGTGAGCGTTTCCCACTGTTCGACCGATTGTACCGTATCCAAGTCTACCAAATTTTGGCAATTGTTGCCTTCACTCATTTTAATAATTTTCAAAATAAGCGCCAAATCTCAAATCTAATTAGGATTTCTCACACTAATATTCTCGCTGACGTATCGACCATTTCGTAACCAGAACTTTGTTACGAGATTTGCACAATGCAAAATTCGTGTCCAGAACAACCTCAAATCCGAAGATTGTCCTGTCAGTAGGTCGCCACGTGTAACCTCCCCCTCACTTATCGACCTAAATGAAAGTGAAAAATTAAACCGCGTGTACCTAATGGAAATTTGGGAAAAGCAATCGTCACCGAAGTTAATCTGTCGGTAAAGAGGAAGGAAAGGGTTACATCTAAATGAAAGTAAAAATGCTAATGAAACAGGTAGAAATTAATTTTGAAAAGGTGTAAAGTTAGTAAAGAAAGTAAATGTGCGGCCGTTACGTTAACAATCAACTAGCGGTAATTAGATATTTGAGATTTGGGGGAAATTACGGTCGCCAGTCCTAAGGACAATTACTTTGGTAACTGAAAAAGAAAGGTTATTACACATATAATTAGCACTAGAAAGCGTGGCAACTGAAGGTCGACACATGCAGTGTGAAAACTGAAAGTTTGTCCGAAGTAATAAATTTCGCTACACTCAGACTTAATTTAGCAAAAGAATTAATAAAACAGGAAAATCGAAAGTTAATTTAGAGACTGAAGTTAATAGTGAGCTTTCTTTCTCAAGCACATCGAAATTCAGTGAAATACGGTTAGTCTGGGACTACCTCAACAATCATTTCATAAGCTACTTGAATCTACGCAATTTAGAAATAAGGGATTTAACTTTGAACTTGAATTAAATGATTCTGAACAATTAACAATAGTAAAATTTAGTACGTACCAAGCTGAGCTGCAGTCACAGGTAAGCTAAAATACAGTAACTAAACTCGCACTCTTAATTTGTGCTTGTGTAATCTAAATATTGTAGCCAGCTATGAATACCTTAACTGAACTTTGAGATTAAAGCAGGGAAATCGAATGATGCTGCCGTTTGAATTTCAACGACACTCGGGTTCATTCTGGAAAAGGAAGGGACCCTGCTTGGTAATGCAATTGGGACAATGAGCAACAAACGTTCATGCTAAGTTGCTGTAATTTTGTGATGCAACAATTTTAAACGTTTGAAAAGCTGAGGTCTGCCATACAGTTCTAAAACTTTACGTGCTTCCAGTCTTCCTTGTTGGTTGATTGAAGGTTTGAAGCCGTCGATCGAGGAGGTGGCGACAGTCACTCATTGTCGGCCGTCGCTGTTGCAGAAGCTGGATGTTGGCGCGCCTTCTTCTCGACACGGTCACCAGACGAAACAGGCTCTTGATGTGCGCCAGCTAATGCTTCCAGTCCGCGACACCATGTCAGAAACTATCATCGCAAGTCGAGCACAATTACATGCTGCCAAACCCTGAAAGCGCGGCAACTCGCGGGAGCTTCACACAACACATCTGCTCCACTCGCCACTCCAGGCAGACTCTCCCTCTGCCCGCGCTCCACGCGACAGAGTTAACACTACCAAAGATCCTAAACACTTTGGTTCTCCACACGACCTATCTATGTATTCGTTCGATAGCATAGTTTTCTCTAGGCAAGACCCAGCGTAAAAATACAAATAATATTTGCAAAACAACCAATTATACATCGACATAAATGCATAACTATATATATACAAATAGAAAAACAATTACAATATATAAAGGCACAGAAATATCATATATTCAGGTAACAAAATAAGGAAAAAAATTTGCAGTGAAATAGATGGAAATAGGAGGATATGCATTTCCGGCGTTACAAGCTTATGTTTTGCTAGGACCATAGACAAAACTCAGGCCCAGACGCTGCGTGTTGTGGATATGGACCTCAGCTTCAATTGATTTTCCCATGGCCAGCTCTACATGTCTCTCTCCCGTGTTAATGAAGCAAACAACATCCTCGTTCATATCTTCGAAACATACTACTTCCTATAGTGAATGAAAAGAAGCTTCCAAAAATAAGTTCCATGTGTATGAAGTCTCAGGCACAGCTATATATAAGTACACAGGAAATGCCGGCTTTCTCAGCTAATGGGAGATAAATTACTTGAATGAGCGTAGGGATCTCTGGAATCTAATGGAGCTGACTGACAAAAATTTCTAACACAGTTGTGATTTATGGGAAGAAACATGTATTTCTTTGTTTTTGCTTGTGACAATATGTTAACACCCACGAGAGTTTAATTTTTCAGTAGTTTTATAACGTCATCATCATATTTTTGTCAGACTTAGAATTTTGCTTTTGTGACCAAAGTTTCCTTTAATTCAGAGTGTATTTTCGCTGCATTCCATGAAAACACTTATTATAACCGGATGAGATCACTTTAAGCATTAAAGGCAGTGCATTCAGCAGTGTGTGAAACTACCAACATCAGTAATGGTGAGGAGTGTTACATCTGCTAACGGAATTGGCAAACACTGAGAAATGCTGAAGATACAGTGAACAAGCAACAACTCTAAGAAATTCTACAGAGCCAACTTTTACCACAAAGATAGATAATGTAATTGATAATGTAATTTTGCAGCACAATGCAGCACAACGCCATAAAGCATCTATTTTTCCATATTTCTAAAAAGAATCACAGATACAAACTTCACTCGTGGGCTCATAAAGTGGATTTCAGGAGAAACACACCTGACTGTTAACCTTTGGCATCCCTCAAATACAAGTATTACTTCGATGCTACATTGCCAAAAAAATCGGAGAGGTACAATGAACTGCACATCGATGCAGTTACTGCCTTACGCCTTCACTTACCAAACACTAAAGACAGGTCGTACTCAAAGGGGTTAGAAATGTCTTTGAAACTGGCACTCTACGCAAACAACCATTTATTTGACATGCTAAATACATACCGCCTAACTGTAAAGCTACTACAATATTGTTTCCCGTTCCAAGCATGTTAACTTAGCGGAAATAATGTCAACGGGCTAAGGGCTTCCTATTCCCGATACAAACACTACTGAAAGAGGGCTTATGTCACACTGGTTTCAAAGAGGGATTTCTTACGCCTTCGTCAGCATATTGCGTCACTGAGTTGTGGCCAAGGCAAAGAAATCATACCAAAAATCAGGTTAGGCCAGCTTATCAAAACAGATATGCAGCTCAGTACCCACGGTCCTAGATGCTCGTATATCAAGCAATTATGGAATGTATAATGTGCAGGGAATACTAGTGCAAAATAATGGTCAAATCAGCAGCTACGACAGTCCATAGCTCTGTTTCGTTGTCGGTCCATCTGTAGTTAGAAGACCTGGTGTAACAACTATAGGACAGGACGTCGTGATGACGACTGTCAGCTTTGTTCTCTTCTGCCAGGCACATGGTACATGAGTTGTGCAGTCCCTTTAGAGTGAGGGCTTTACATTCCTTTCTACTTCGTTCTTTCTATTTTAGAACGTTGTAATAATCTGCTCCTAGTTGATGTGATACATCACGGTTCGGTCAAATTGTCGCTGACGATTATCTGGCGATAAAACGAAGCAGTAGCGGTACTGGATAAAGGGACCACTCTTACTGCCAGCCGCGGGGAGTGGCCGAACGGTTTGAGGCTCCATTCCACGGATTGCGCGGCCCCTTCCTCCGGAGGCTCGAGTCCTCCCTTGGGCATGAGTGTGTGTGTGCAGTTCCTAGCATAAGTTTAAGTCAGTTTAAGTAGTGTATAAGTCTAGGGACCGATGACCTCAGTAGTTTGGTCCCTTAGGAATTCACACACATTTGAACATTTTCTTACTGCAAAGGGTGTTTCCCGGCAAAAATACTACGCAAGATCGTTATCTCCATCTCGTATTCCTCTACCCAGGGTTTCTAGCAAAGCTTCAAGATTTCTGAATTTCCGTTTGAAGCGCCGTCTTTGCCTTTTGATTGCCCGACTGCCACATGGACATGATACTTCATTGATCGACATACCCATTAATAGTCTCCCTTTTGATTACTAATATGGCTCTGTGACCCGGGTTCATCAATTTAAATGTCTGACAGGTTCGTATACATGATGTTTCACAGGTCATGTTACACATTTCCGGAGACTGTGGAGGGGACTTAGTGGATCAAGATTTACATAGGTACGCATGTCTAACGACACTACCAAGCGTCAAACTTACGTACGCCGGCGCCTGTAAATGTATGTACTGTATCTACAAGGTTACTAGGTGATCGTGTTACAGACATTCAGTGATGGGGAAGTGGATAAATATATCAATTTGAGGTGAGGGCCCCTGTACTAGAAACGAACGAGTCGAAAGTTATGAAAATCATTCTGATATCTCTGACAGTGGAATACATATACCGGTAGTCTTAGCAAATAATATAGGGTGTTTAGCTGTCAGAGTAAGAACCAAAATAAGAAGAAAAGTCTAGTAAACACGGGCTCTAAAATGCATACCTGAAGAGAAGTGAGCACTTGCTCGTCTTCGCTATGTGAAACACATCACTTCTACTGAACAAGTGCTCATAGCTCCTCAGATATGCATTCCATAGCCCGTGTTTACTAGACATTTTTTTCTTGTTTTGGTTCATACTACCACCTCTGAAAGTTTCCTGCCTTACAATCTTCGCAACAACAGTACATGTACGTGTATTCCACTGTCAGAGGCATTAGAATGATTTTCGCTTATAACTTTCGACTCGTTCGTTTCTGGTACAGGTACCCTTAGCAGAAGTTAATAAATTTATCAATCACCATCATTCTTGAAAGTTCGTAACATCACCACGGAATTGCCCTATGTATACATACATTTATAGGTGCCGGCACCCACAGCTTGGATGCACTGTAGCGCCGTTGGATAACGTTTCTGGACATGGGTTCCTGCGTAAAACTTGATGGATTAAGTCCTTTCTACAACCTCTGGAAGTGTGTAACATAAATTCGAATAAATAATGAATACAGATGATACATGTAACAAAACTTTTGTAAGCGTGTGGGTTTTATTTTGTCAAGTTGCGTAATGGATTGATGCAACAAGTACTCTTTGGCTCCTGCAAGAAATAATTTCCACCTCACACTTCTTCAGAAGTCAGACAGACGCTCCTAAAGTACCAACAAGAACTGCCAGAAAAACATTCAGCAAGAAATATCTTCTGGAGTCGTCCACTGTAGGGAAAAAGACATAAAAATATTCTATATTCTTACGTAACTAGTGGAGTACTTGGGTACTGGAGTATTGCTAGTTAATGTAAGAAAAACATTAAACGAACGAAAAATATTATTTATAGCAAAAAAAAAAATATTTCTGAGAAATCAAGTGAAACTTTTTCTTTTAAATTAATGAATTTCCGGGCTCTTTTTGACAGTTCATTGCCTCTTATGGATAGGACTGCTATTAATTTACTAAGTATGGAAAGGTTCTTTTCTCCCTTTTCTTTAAGAATGTTATTTACTCGGCAGTATGGCTGAGAGCCACGCCTACACAACTTGAATAACTTTTCTAGGTATGGTCAAGGCTGTCGCATGAGAAATGTAATGGAGTGTACTGTTATGGAGGACAGATGGGGCTCACATTCACTGTTGCGGACAATACTGTTAGTTGCAATGACTGCTGCCTGCGTCGCTCGCTGTTGACAAATAACTCAACTATCGCTTTCTATCTGCATTGACCTCCGCCAGTCAAACTCTCGCTACCCTTTGATGAAGTCGAGGACTCTTATCTGCCCCTAGGCTAACTATTGGCATGGTACACTGGTCACATAACCAGTCCACCGAGTGCCACTCAATATTTGCTCGCAGGCGCTTAACTAGTTCTCTGTTCGTGTTCACACTGCACAATAAGTGTGGCAGCCAACACAGTGAACAACGATTAATCGCGAGCGACTCAATATAGGGTATCACTCCCATTCACTAACGACAGAGGTGCTCTCCCAGTGAAGTACTGAGGAGAGACTTGGTTCCTCGCTCTTTGCGTGCACGTATGAGCGCACTCGCTCTCGTTGCGTGTTACAGCTCCAAGAGCGACAACAGAATGGCCCCTTTTTCTGGAAAAGTTGCAAGGTATATCATTCGCTGTCTTCCCACTCTCCTCTGGTTCTTTGCATCAGAAATATTCCGCTAATCAGCGTTGCTCTTTTAAATGGGAGAATGACGTTTTGTTTAAGTCGACCAGTGTGGAAAGATGTAGCATCTCCATTAGGCATATACTGTCCTCCTGTGAGAACTCCACAAGTACATCATCGGTCCATCAAAAAATGCGTCTTCTGGGTGCTCCCACGCAATGTAGCGTAATTTGCTTTTAAGTTGAACACAGGGGTTGTTATCCTTTCACTCTGGCAAAAGCTGTCCTCTCTCTGAGCGGTCGTTCCGGCTGAAGTAGGTGTGTGCCGACCCACCCCTCTGATGAGAAGGGCCTCCCAGCGGGCCGGCCGCTTCCCTAGAAAGAAAATTCCCTTGGCCTACGTGCTTTGTACGCCAGCCTCGACTTTTTCAACCTCGGTGCACACTTGCGATTTACTTACTAGATTTGCATATCACTTACGTGAATTAATACAAACTGACTCTACCTTATCGAGTTTAGGTTCGAATGAAGCATCTTGATGTGCAGAATATGATTGTGAGGAACGAATACGTAAGAAATGAAGGTCAGAAGACCATGGCACCTTACACTTTGACTAAACAAATGACTGTTACATTACAGTCTAATGTGGTAAATGTACAAAAGTCATTACAACAGTTAAGAATAAATACAACATGTAATAATGGGAATAAATAATGGAAATATCGGTCTTTACTTTGAAACTTGCAGTAGAGATAAACAGAAATTTTCTAACGGTTTCAGCACAATTTACTCGTTATTATTACCAATTTTGGTCGTTTAATTTTGTCTTTATATCTTTGGCTATTAAAGCTAAAACGTAGGTCGACAAAAACACGTCGTCAGAGACCAAACTGAAGGGGTTGGGTGGTGACTGGCCACGGGCCCAGGGAGAACCCTGTTAACAGCTGCAAGTAAATTTTTTCTCAGTTTACACATTTTATTGACAGAATAGGAACAACCTTCTTAATATCTCATGAAGCGTTTATTAACGATCTGTCATAGTTGCAGTATCTAATCTAATCTAGAAAGGACAGTTTTGGGAATATTAGTCCTGGGAGGCATAAGAAGAGCTGTTGTCACAAGGACAAATTTCCGTAAGTTGTTCCAAATGATAAGGTAAGGAACCCACCAGACATACATATGAGACACCACACTACGTTTTGTTGAAGCTGATGATGATTGATTGTTATTTTTGGTTTGTAAGTGTGGAATTGACAGTTAGCAGAGGGTTTTGGATAATGATGGCAATAGGCCTAGAAGTAAAATATGTTTCATAGGATTTGAGTTAATCATCAGGGCAATGAATCCATGAAAAAAGCTGTAGATTAAATAATACGGGCAAGAGATGAAAGACAGATGTATGGAGAGCACCGAAGTTGGGTGACTTGTTTCGAGTCATCTGGTTCATTCGCAAGCCTGACCTACTGATGCTGCACTAATAGTGCAAGACGCTTATAACAAACATCAAAATGGCTGTATAAACTTTTTTAAAGGTTTGTATATGACTTTCGTAACTAGCGTGTGCTTATAAGAAAGTCAGAACGCTTAGATTAACAAGCTGGTGGCGACATTCATCTGTAAATATTATATAAAGCACGTACTGCCAATATGATGTTTGTAATTAAGATGAGGCACTCTCAGTGCAGCCTCCACGCTGCTTCTCGTTGCTTTTGCCAAAGACTGTTAGTATTTCGACCAAACACTATGTCGTTGCACTACACCGTCCTCACCGACCGAGTAGACTCAGTCCCAAAGGTTTTACCCCAGCGTGGTTCTCTGTTGTAATTACTTCTACCCTTAACTTGTAAAACATGAACACAGTACTAAATTGGCTACCTTTAACTATCACGCAACTTATCATATTAATCTCTGACTCTGTACATCGGTCTTTCATCTCTCGTCCGTATTATTTAAGCTACAACTTTTCTCATGGGTTCATTGTCCTGATGATTAACTCAAATCCTACGAAACATATTTCACTTCTAGGCCTGTTGCCATCCTTATCCAAAAACGTCTCCTAACTCTCTATTCCAAACTTACCACCCAAAAAAAACAATCAATCATCATTAGCTTAAACAAAACGTAGTCTGGTGTCTCATATGTATGTCCGATGGGTTCCTTTCCTTTTAATTTGGAACAACTTACGGAAATTTGTCCTTGTGACAACAGCTCTTTTTATGCCTCCCAGGACAACATATTCCAAAAACTGTCCTTTCAAGAAAACCTCACACAGTAATCCAATTCCCCACACTTCTACACAGGTAGTCTCACTTGCACCTCTCACCGTAGCACTCATTGCAGATTGAACTGTCCTCAAAACACTTGATCTTCGGCTACTCCTGCTCATCCAAAACACTACTCTGATGCCTGGTGGCACTACATAATGCCATAATGCTAGCTACTCTTTAATGCATTTGTACACAGTTGTATACCAGACTCACCTCATGATAGCTCTGCACTGGCAGCAGCTTTCAGTCACCGGAGCTTGGCATGATGAGCAGTCAGAAATCTTTTTTTTAGGCTTGCTGTACCCAGTTCGCCCACTTCATATTCTTTGCGTACATCAGACACTTGCTGTGCCATAAACAGCTCGTCGTGCACGTCAGCTGCTTGCTCTGCAAGGCTGTGACCTAGTATTTCCGTTAGCGCCTCATTCTGAAAATTTGGCGTAAATTTTTCAACACATTCTGTCCTGTATAACTGATGATCCACTCCACAAACTCGCTTCCTTTTCTTCCGTTCACTCTCATTGTGAGGGAATACATGTGCCAGTACCATTTATGACACAAAATCAGCAACTCAACAACCAACAACCTCTTGTAGACTCCTTGTAGTATGTAAAACAACAAAATCGTCTGCAGTTCCATTCTACGCGACGCAAAAATCACCGGCACATCCACTTCCCTATGCATCTGGCTTAGGCTTACTGGCCTATTACAACGCCAATCTTCACTCAAATGGGAATCTGCTATTGCTCTAAAATCACCCATGTTACTATTCTTACACTTAAGAACCCTAATTCCATCTGGCATTACAGTTACCCGAGGCTCTACAATTCCGCTGGATTTCGGAGCTGGTACTTCTACACGTGTTTGCTTAACTTCTGTCACGTCATTATACCTCTCTCAATTTCTCATGAGCTTGTATTTCGACTCCATACATCACCAAATTAAATTTTCCACTAAAAAAGTCGTCTACCCGTGTGGGACATTGTGTCCTACTCTTAACAGAATCGACAGGTTCCACATCAACGGCATTTGGACGTTCTGCAAGAACAAGTAAAATATCAGCAAGCCTGTTCCCTTCCCTTCCAGCTTCCTCCCTCCCTTTGTCCTCTCCTTCCTTTCTACTTTCTTTTCATCCTTTCACAAATCACATCCAGAGGCCCACTTTCAAGTACGCATTCCTCTTGCTCTCCGCGTTTTCTACCTATGCTACAGAGTTCTGTGGTAATTCATTTCCTTCATCTTAACATCAAGTGTGTTTGATCCTTTATCCTTCTTCGTTTTCAACCTATTTACTTTATCTGTTAAGATGCTCACCTCCTCCCTGCTAGCTCCTCGCATTACTGCCAGCCCTGCTACCGGTGCAACTGACAACGAGATAATTACCTCCTATCAGGTACACGATCGTAAACAAGAGAAAAAAAATATGCCCCTATACCAATACACTTGGCTACCTTACATAAAAATAACTGTAACAGAAGCATATTACTCCCTACCACAACTTAACACTCACATGAGTACTTGTTCGCTATTATTATCACACTCAACAACTAAACTCAGCTTAAACTCCTGAATCAATACTCGTGACTAACAGCTTATATGCCACTACACAATGAGCCTCATTTCTTGCTCGTGACACCCATATCGCCCGTATCAAACCAGGTGAAAAACGAACACGTTTACACGCCTTGCAACTACTGTTCCGCTGCCACCCACTGCTCGAACAAGCACAACTCAACCCCTGTCAAAACGCACTGACTTGCCATGTTTAGTGCATGGCGTAGTGAGACCGGGATGCCTTTCCTTGTTGACCAAGGCTGGGGCTGAGTAACGAGCGTCAGCTGCCGCCTGGTGCTGTTGAGCCGGCGCCTCACATGCTGAGGAGTCCAGCCTCTGTAAGCTGCCACGGCAGTATACGTCAGTGGCGTGTTGTGTTGTGGTATGATGAAATCGCTATCGGAAGACAGCTCTACGGTAGTGCACGCGGCTGCAGTGGTGGCGTGGGGAGTTGCTGTGTGCCAGGTACAACCTGCTACCCTCGGACAGGAGTCAGCTGGCGGCTGGCGCTGTGGCGGCGCCATGTCCCACTATATATTCAACTTAGGTGGCAGCAGGCGCCGACGGCAGGTCAGGACATCATGTCCCATGAAGTACTTGTTGCAGACGGAAAGAGCAGCTTAGTCCCGAAATCATGTCTCCAGCTGGCAGAGACCAGTCGCCCCGCTGTCTAGCGTCGCCTTGGCTACTGACTTCTCACGATGCCTTACAGTGCCGATCTATTTATATGACCCCAGTGTCTATATGTTTCACTAAAACCCGGGCCCTAGTCACGCTGACACAACAAGAGACTCGACCTGGTGTGGTGACTAGGGCTGTTGACAAATACCGATGTATCGATATAAGGATATTTTTTCAAAGAATATCGATATATGCTGGCGACAGATGCTACACGATATATCGATATCGAAATGGTAATATCGAGTGGCGATATTTTTATTTTATACTAAATTTTTCTCGCAACTTTCGTAAGTATTCGAAATGGTTGTTGAACATAATTTTACTTTCATTATGGGAAAGAGTCTTACCAATTTCTTAGCTTCCATCATGCCCAGTCTATCACTTTTTAAGAATAACAAGATTACCAATGTAAAGAAATAGTGTTCAATGATTCAACACAGAATGAAATGAAGCGGAGACACGCAGGCACTAGAGATATTAAAATGTCACAAGATTCTCATAAAAGCACAGTGAAAAATAATCTTAGTATACTGCCTCAGAATATCAGGGGATTACGGAACAAAGGAGAAGACGTTCTTGTTTCTTTAGAAGGATTAGAAACCGAGGGTGGAATGGATGTACTAGGCCTGTCTGAACATCATACAGTTACAGATATGGGAAAGGTAAATGCAGTTGGATATTGGCCTTCAGCACACGTAAGCAGACTGACTATGGAGAGAGAAGAAGTTGCTATATACGTTAAAATTTATCATAGACTGAAAACGAAAAATTTTGTGTACAGCAAGATACAGGAACAAGTGTGTGTGTGTGTGTGTGTGTGTGTGTGTGTGTGTGTGTGTGTGTGTGTGTGTGTGTGTGTTTGTTTGTGTGTTTGTGTGTATGTGCGTGTGTGTGAGCTTAAACTAAATAACAGTACTTTTACAACTGTAGTTGTGTATAGCTCCCCATTGGCAAATTTTAAGCAATTTTAAAAATCTTGGATCCTTTGTTGTGCTATCTGTCAGACAGAGGGAAGGAAATTATTGTTTGTGGGGATTTCAATGCAGATTTGCCGAAAGAGTTCAATAGAAAACTTGACCTTGACTTGTTACTTGGTTCTTTCAATTTGACTTCAGTTACTGATTTTCCTACTCGGGATGTACAGGTAAGCAGCATACCGATAGATAATAGCTCTATAGGTCAAGATAAATTAAATCAAATATAAAGTCTTCCTGTTAAGAATAGTATGTGCGATCTTGACGCACAGCTAGCTACAACATATGACATAGCTCCATACAGCAAAGTAAAACAGAGATCCAAAATAAAGCATTCATTTGACGATTTAACAATTTCAAATTTTAGGGAAAGCTAGTCACAGTTAGAATGGGATGACGTGTACGGGGACTATAACGCTAATTTATAATTTAACCAACTTCATGATACCTTTGTGAGTATAGTTGAAAACTGTATCCCTAAGAAAACAGTGGATCATAATTGTAAGAAACCATCTAAGAAGCCATGGCTTGCTAAAGGAAAAAAAATATCTTGGGAAAGGAAAGGTAAGGACTCAGAATCAGTGGAAAATTAAAAATCGCAGCACTGTATTAAAAAAATTATTAAAAACTCCAGTGGTATATGGATTATATCTGAGATCATCATTAAAATTAAAACGTTTTGGAATATTGTTAAGAGGGAAACAGGCAACTGAGAGCATATGAAAACTTTATTTTACCTATACAGTAATATATATATTAAAAAAGCTTTATAATTAATGTAACAATATCAACTAAAAAAATCTATGTCTCTGTACTTTTGTAAAACACAATACAGTTGTGTAAATGAATACATGATCCTTTCCAAACATACGACATCATTGTCAAATGTTAAGATATATCATAGCATCTTTGACACTCATATGTGTGTAAGCTCTTTGTATGTATCAAAACATATGGTGCGAGATATAAATCTTCTCAGTAACAAATCTAGAATATTCAGTGAGAAAAATTTACGTGTGCAACAGTAAGAATGCTGTGGGAATGTATTCACATCTGTTGGACGAATGTTATGAAAACGAACACTCCAAACCGACATTTCACGTAAGTCACATACAACGAAAATCTGTAACGCACCCATCTGTGTGTGGCATGTTTATAATTATGTATTATTTATATTTTGGAACAATTAACCTGTAAAAAACACACCACACGTCATAAAGAAAGCGTGTAAACGGTCTGAGGATGAATCACAACGATTCGAAACCGGTAACGGTACCCTTTGAATAAAGGAACTGAAAGTAAATTTGCGGCTGGTTGCTTTCCCAATAGCATCAACATTTGCCTTCAAACAACAGCCACGGTCTCCATCATGTCATCATATGACAAAATTAGTTACTTTATTTCTGTCCAACTCAATGAAAAGTTCGTCAACTAAAAGTCAGAAGCATAAAACATTCAAATAACCATTTTAAGCGTCGTAGAGAAAATAGGACCCAGCAACTGATTAGATAAAGCAAGGCTATATACAAATAGGCAATACCTATGCCATTAGTTTGGTTTTACGTTCAGCTCACCTCTCCTACTGAAATTCACTTCGAAGTGAAAGCTCATGGGATTGAAAGCATTTCCAACAGAGTACTAAAAGCTTCTTCCCATCAGATAAGCAGAATTCTCAGACACATACTTAATAGGTCACTAAGAGTTAGACTGGAATTTAATATTGTTAAACCAGTGCACAAAAAAGGGGATTGGTTTGACGATAACAACTACTGCCCAGTCTCACTTCTGACAGCTTGTAACACCATAGCTCTAATGCTGTACTGATTTATTTTGCTTTTGTTTCATTTAACGTTACATCGTTGAGCTTCTGTAAATATTGTTTGATTGAATCGATAACACAGAATTGTATACTCCTTTCTTTGTACAAACTTTGAGTCATGGTCTGATTCTATGTAATGTAGAATATCTGTCGTTTAAATGCTTTGTCCCATTTGGAGGGAACATAACTTACTATATATGACTGTAATTTTGTGTGAATAATTTTTTTGTGGAAATGTTAATATGTGCAAATGTTCTGTGTTATTCAAAGCGTTTGTTTGCTGTTATGTAAACTGCTGATCCTCACTTAGTAATCTTAGTAATTTTGTGTATAGGAGGTAGTGTGGCTCCCCTCGGGAACGGAACTGTGTAGCGCGCGCAAATTGTGGTTGGCCTAGGTAGAAAATGTGGAACTGATAGTCAGTCGGAGACGAGCTACGAGTCGGGGACGAGCTAAGAGTCGGAGACAAGCTACCAAACCGTGCACTGCCATGTAAAAGATGCATATTGTGCTGGTTCCGAGGGAGGTTTTTTCTGCTACTTTCCAATGCCTCGGATGGATGGATAAATAGCTGGAACTATTTTGGAATTTGTATTTATCATCGCCACCAAGAAATGACAGAGTCCAGCAATTCTACCTGCAATTCCACCTACCAACATGCAGTTGCCACCACATTGCGCAATCATTGTATCGGAATACTACATTGATGTACAGTGAAGGATCAGCGTAATGGATGTGTTAGTGTGCTCAAATATAAGGTAATTCATATCTGAATTTATGTGCCTACCTAGATTTTTTCCTTATCATAACACCTCTCAGGTTCCTCTCCGTTTGAATTAAAGTGATTACCGAGTGTCCCTACTGAAAGAACATTAAAAACCAGTGTTTCTTTTCTAATTAATGCCTCTTGAACATAGTAAAGAGAAAGTTAAAGTTAATGTGGCAATAGAGTGAGTTAAAGTCAATGATGCTTGCTGAAAATAATTTTCCTAGTAAAACTGCTTATTAAAGTGCTGTTGCTAACTTCAAAATTAAAAGTTCTTAAGACTGAGGCTTATGAAGTAAATGAACACATTGTTGTCTGCAGTACATTCTAAAAGATGAGTCAGTTTCTTGCAATTTTGTCAACATTGTGTTTCGCTGTAGTAAAAGTGAGAAAGCCGCAGTTGTGAAACGTTACAATCTCATGTTTGCTAAGTGTTTGTCTCTCTTGTGTATTAGAAGTGCATATTAATAGTAATGTTATAAAGACCATTCACTTTGTGTAAGCCCTGAAAGTAATAGTGTGTTTCGGTATATGTTATAATTTTGCAAATAGTTTGTGCTGCTCTAACTGTTAGCTTCAATCTTAAAACATATGTGTGTGTCAGAGTTCATTGCACTCGCGTGTGGCTAAGTCTAGGTTGTGTTTGTCCGTTTTAGTTACTTATACCTACTTTCTTAAACGAGAACGTTAATCTTTCTCTTGCCTAATTAGGCTGGCGACCGTTTTCTTTATCAGTTAAACAGTGCAGATAGGCAAAATTTTGTTTGTTACTGTTCAAATATTTACGTAATTCTGACTATCATTTCCGATAAGCCACCTCCGTTAGGAACAACACGGTCAACCTAGCAAAATTCCTCTCAGAGGGTAACACTGTTCTGTTGCTTTATACCATTATTAATCCAACATAATAATTCTGTTTTGTAAATTGCCTCCAGTTTTGAGGTTATGGTATAACAGTAGCAGACGGGAGTGTTATAAGCTTTCTCGAAAATTCTTGGAAAAGTAATGTATTTAAGACTAGCTTCAAGAATTTGTAAAAATGAAGTACTAACAAAATGTCAATTTGGTTTTCAGAAAAGCTTTTCAACAAATAATGCTATATATACTTCCACTAATCAAATGTTAAGTGCTCTAAATAACTGAACATCACCCACTGGGATATTTTGTGATCTCTCAAAGGCTTATGACTGTGTGAATCATGAAAGTCTTATAAACAGAATTAAGTATTGTGGTATGAATGAGACATACGATTTAATTCATATTTAAGTGCAAGAATTCAGTGTGTTGAAATTTATAGTGCAGATACTCTGCAAAAATTAGCAAAGCGCTCTGACTGGGTGGGTATCAGGAACGGCATGTCACACTGTTCAGTCTTGGGTCTCTTATTATTTTTAATATACAGGGTGTCCCAGCTATCTTGTCCACCCAAAATAACTATGGAACAATAACAGCTATTGGAAAACGACTTTCACCGGTATCAATGTATGGCTGGGGCCCATGAATGTACATATTTGGAAACATTCTAAAACGAAAGCGTATGTGTTTTTAAACACCAACTTATGTTTTTTTAAATGGGCCTCCTATATTTTTTCGTCAGCAATCCATAAAATGACAAATAACATACAAAATAGCGTTGATTGCATCGCAATATTCCCATTACATCCCGAGATATTGAGAAGCGAAGTTGACGCTTGAAACACCCGACATGCGCTGCTAGCGCACGTCCTGAGGCTCAGGCGTGAACCCCATGCTGCCCGTATTCGCGATGTGATTGACATGTGTAATGACACCTCCATATTTACCAAGAGGTCCGAAACGTATAATACGGTCTGCTGCCATCAACTCTCATAAGCACATAATGGTTTCCCTCTTGCACGTTTTACGTATCTACTTACACAATATGAACCAGTACCGATCGGTGTACACCCGTCAGGTAGTCTTATTTATCCTGCACACCCAAAATAAGGTTTACCTAATGTGTTATATGACCCATTGTGCATGTCGCGCAGGGCCTGGCTCTACCTAGTCAAGTGTCCAACGTAGTTCCCACTACTGCCACAGTTACCACTTCGCCTTGTTTATGATTTGCGTCCCATGCAACCTCCTGTACTCCACCACCCTCCGAGCATCCCATTAGTTGTTGCTTTGGCGTGCAGTACACCGTTTGCGAGTGTAGTGGTGCATCAGAGTAATCTAATGACGGCACGGAGGTAGTACATATTGTGAATAAACGTTGTGTTGTGGAACTTTAACTGTACAGTATAATGTACACACATGAAGATATGGTAGAAATGCTGCTGATCTATGGAGAATGTACGTTGACGGGAAATACGTTATGAGATTGCTTGTTTGTTGATAGTACTGTTAGCAAACATTATGATTATTAATATGTCTGTTTTCTACCCTACTCTACATACCTGTACTGTACCCTGCTGTAGGTGGACGAAATGCTGTTCAGACAGAACGACTGGTCGTCTCACATCTCGTCTACGTGAAACGGGAAGCTTAAATCCAAGACTTCGACATCGGGCTAGAACACGCACAGATGAACGTGCTGAAGTTGCTGTGATCGCTACCATAGCTGTGAATCCTCAAACCAGCACACGTCAAATTGAACGTGAAGTTGGTGTGTCGAAATCAAGTGCACAGCGTGTTCTTAAACGTCATAAATTTCATCCGTACCATGTTAATTTACACCAGGATCTTCATGGAAATGATTTCTGCAATAGGGTAACATTTTGTCGGTTGGCTCAGCAAAAATTTCTGACTAATCCAAATTTTTTTGCAGATGTGCTCTTTACCGACGAGGCATCATTCTCCAACAAAGGAATTGTCAATATGAGGAATATGCATTATTGGTCCACAGACAATCCAAAATGGCTCCGTCAAGTAGAGCATCAAAGTCCGTGGAAAGTTAATGTTTGGTGTGGGATTATTGGAGATACCATTATCGGACCTTTGTTTATAAATGGCATCCAAAATGGCAGACAATACTCCAGATTTATACGACACAATCTTCCTGTTCTCTTGGACACCGTACCTCTGAACCGGAGAATGGTCATGTGGTATCAGCATGACGGATGCCCTGCACATAACGCCTTACGAGCACGACGACTTCTGAACCGTAAGTTCCCTGGTAGGTGGATTGGACGGGGTGGCCCAGTTGGCCTGCCCGATCTCCGGACCTTACACCGCTGGATTATTTTCTTTGGGGAACAGTGAAGGATGCTGTTTACCAACATGAACCAACAACACCAGAGGACATGAAGCAACGCATTATTGATGCTTGTACAGCCATCAAAGAGGAAACAGTAGCACGAAGTAAGGCATCCTTCATCCGCAGAGTGACCCTATGTATGCAAGCCAATGGGCATCACTCTGAGCATGAGATGTGAACGCTATGTTTAGTATGTAGTGCTGGTATCACAGTGGAAGTTCCTCCAAATGGCCATTTTATCCAGTGATGTTACGAAACATTTGTTTGTTACAATTTGTCATTTAACGGATTAGATAAACATAACATTGATAATTATGTGATAATAAAATTAATTGGTTAAACATGTTTACGTTCATCTTCTATGTCCTACCTGAACTTCCCAAATCAAAACATTTTTACCTAAACAACGGTAAAACTTTTAGTCCACTTGCTCGTTTCACCAAAACCATCAACATGAATTTTACTATTACGACTGAATGATTAACTGTCACTTGCGTTAGATCTACAGTAAAGTAAAGTTTTAACGTTGAACGGCATTACCTTTTTAGTAACGGATTAACGATAAGCGGAGTTAACTTTGTGACTAACGTTGCAGTACACAGATATGTTACAGAACCGCATCACCCCTAGCATATGGGATAAATACCTGCTGGAATGTACGACGTTAATGCAGGATTGCAGCAGACCGTATTATTCGTTTCGGACCTCTTGATAAGTATGTAAGTGTGATTACGCATGTCAATCACATCGCGAATACGGGCAGCATGGGGTTCACACCAGAGCCTCGGGACGTGCGCTAGCAGCGCATGTCGGGTGTTTCAAGCGTCAACTTCGCGTCTCAATATCTCGGGATGTAATGAGAATATTGCAATGCAATCAACGCCATTTTGTATGTGCTTTGTCGTGCTATGGATTGCTGAAGAAAAACTATAGGATGTCCATTTAAAAAACATAAGTTTGTGTTAAAAAACACATATGCTTTCGTTTTAGAATGTTTCCAAATATGTACATTCATGGGCTCCAGCCCTACATTGATACCGGTGAAAGAAGAAGAAGAAGAAGAAGAAGAAGAAGAAGAAGAAGAAGAAGAAGAAGAAAACACCTGCAGAAGAATAATGTAACTCGATGAAATGACAGGACCTCTCAATTTACCTTTCTAGTGCTCTTCGCTTTTTCCACCCCTGTGATATCACACTTCTTCAAAAAGAAACTGTGAGTAACGTGCACTACGGCCTAACGATAACGTTTCATTTGAATATTCGCTAAGCAATGGGAGATTTGCCCTGGGAAGTTCAAATAACACCAATGGAAAACGATAAAACGAGACGTTTGCCTATTATTTCGTATCGAAGAGTAAAACTCGACTTACGCAAATTTACACGATGGCAAGGAGCATTTCTTATGTTTAGGCAAAGACACTGAACAATTCTACATCTCACAGGGTGAGAAATATTGTGTGAGTTTAATTTAGATTTCGTGTCGGCATTACCAGTAGAACTATAAGAAAAATGCTATCATCTACATTTATTGACGCTACTCTGGGAAAAACTGGTGAAACGTCCCCTTTGAACATTTATACAGGACTGTGCTTAAACTGACACACAATATTTTTTAGCGCAACGCAATCTGACTTTCAGAAATCCCTATAAAGGAATGGCCCTGACTAACATTAACCTGTACCTTTCACAAATCACTTACCTCATAAAAATCTTCGTTACTCGAACTACTGCAATACAGCGAGCGCCACTACTGCCAGCTAAATAAAAGATTCAATCTACTGAAAACACTAACTACAGATAGGCATAGTTAGCAAATGAAAGATTTTAATACAGAACAAACAACGTATTTACCTTAATAATCATAATATATATGCCATCCAGTGTAACAAATTTCAAAACTCCGCCATCTCTCTCCCCACATCCACCACTGCTGGCGGCTCACCTCCAACTGCGCAACGCTACGCGCTGTTCACATCCAGCTGCCCAACACTACAATGGCTGACAACAATGCAAACTGGCCACAGACTGCACACAGCACAGCCAGTGATTTTCATACAGAGCGCTACGATCATCGTGCATTACAATTTCTTATGTCTTCGAAATTAAATCATGACAGGTTAAAACGTTGGGCATTGTTTCTGCAAGAATTCCGCTTCACAATAGTCTACATTCCCGACAAGGAGAACATTGTTGCGGACGCGCTGTCACGCGCACCGGCTGGGCTTGAGAAAAGTAACACAGAAGGCAACATTGAGAAAAATTTCAGTATTCTTTACATTCAGAAAGTCGCCTTTGAAAACTTCATCACCACATCTTTAAAGGACATTGCTCATGAACAAGATAAAGATCCGATTTGGAAAGACATCAAAAGTAAATGGCATGAAAAGACACACACTCAGATTCGGCATTATTACCTGGTTAGAAACAACATACTCTTCAAACGCTGCACTGTTGATGACAAGATATTGGTACTTTGCATTCAAGACGATTTTGTTAATAAGCTCATTTGGTACATTCGTTTCAGCTACGCACATTTTGGCCCACGAAAATGTTATCATATTCTTCGAACGACTTGTTATTTTAACAATATGGAAAAGCGAATTCGAAAAGTCTTGTCTATTTGTATACTTTGTCAAAAGGCGAAACCATCTACTATCTCACATCGTGCTCCGTTGTTTCCTATTATACCTTCTAAATTAAAAGAATTTGCTGCTGTTGATCTCTTGGGACACCTTGTCAGAACATCGAATGGATTTTCGTACGTTCTAGTCGCTGTTGAACTTATTTCAAAATTTGATTCTTTCACTCCGTTACGTAAAGCCACTGGACGATCTGTATCCAGCGCCTTTGTTAAAAATTTCTTACGTGAAATTGTCCACGTTGCTAAAGTCAATTCAGATAACGGACCGCAATTCAGATCTGCTGTTTGGTCACGCATGATTCGGAATCATAAAATCAAACCTGTTTTTATTTCATTGTACTCACCACATTGTAACCCGTCTGAAAGGATTATGAAAGAAATCAATAAGCTTTGCAGACTTTATTGTCACAGAGAGCATCAGCATTGGGACAGATATTTACACTTATTTCAAAATGTGCTGAATGAAGTGCCTCATGATTCCACTGCTTTACCACCTACTCTTGTACTAAAGAATGAAGAACCACCGAACAGAATCAGAGAGCTTGTACCTTTCCCGAATACACGTAAACTTCGACACAAAGACATAATTGATTTGGCTCTTAAAAATATAAAATCTGCAGCAGACAAAAGGAGAAAACTATACGGTAAAGCAAATGCAAAGTAATTATGTAATGGTCAGAAAGTTCTCATTAAAGCTCAATCATTGTCACATAAGAAGAAACACTTGAGTCACAAATTCTTTCTAGTTTACAATGGACCTTACAGAATCCGACGTATACCACATGATAATTGCGTTGAAGTTGAAACTCTGCGTACTAGGAAGAGTAAAGGTTTACACCACATTGCACATGTAAAACCGTTTATTGAAAGATAATCTGCTTTTTAACTTTGTCTTTGCCATACAACGTTTCACTTCACATTTCTAGTATGCATTGTCAGACTTAGAAACTGTTACCATGCAACAATGTTTGAAGTTAAATATCCAGTCAAGAACCAAGAGAACTTATTTAAACAGAAATTACGAATGCATTGTTATTGTGAACAGACGACACAGTGTTATGGTGTGGGTGCATTCTTTCTTGTTAGTTGCACGATTACGTAACAACTATAAGGCTCACATACTTAGAACATTTACCAGTACTGCTAATGAGATTTTAATGCAACATTTTGGTTTACTTGAAAATACATTCTGAATTAAAGTACTTTCTGAGAGATACCAGATGACACAGTGGTTAGTTTATGTGACAGCTACACGATTATGTCACGACGTTACTAATGAGTGACAATTTACAATGTTGCTTTTGCGGTGTATCTGTTTTATATCTGCACAGTTTTTCTGAATTCTTCTGTAACGTAAAACATGTTTTATATCTGCACAGTTTTTCTGAATTCTTCTGTAACGTAAAACATGTTTTAGTAGTAACTTTTGTGGTATAGCTACAAGGAGACAGCCTTTTCCGTAGCACAAAAATACGTTACAGCACACTACTTTCATCATCACAACAATAAGTGTAATAACTAAGATTTCTATACGCAAAGCATTTCACTTTTGTTTATCATGAGGTAAGTACATTGGCTTCTGCAGAACTTAGCTTTCGGAGGAAAATAACTACGACACTTCCACAGAGATTTTCTTACAACAAGACGCACATTTAGCGCTACAGGACACCCATTTCAGTGATTAATTTTGTACTTAAAACATTTATTTTTAAAGATTTTTGAATTACAAAGAAAGTTTTCCGTGATACATTTCATTCCATTGCTGTAATCTGTAACACCTGAGGGTATAATTACATTAATCCTCAGGGGGGTACACGCCTACTTTGTGTACCATGTGTTTGGCAAGCACATGGAGCCCTAGCTAATATGGTATTTGCTTATACAACTTTACACATCGGTACCATATTTCTCTAATACATAAATTACACAGCTATTTGATCATTTAACTGAGAGAGACAAACTTTTTTTACTACATCAGTGACAGATGTTTACGTAATTACACCGTTGTATAACTTCACACTTACGAAATTGTACTTTGTCTGTACTTTGTGAACTGTTCATATTTTTTTCAGAACCATTGTGATACTATGAGAGCTTTGAATGATGTATTTCGTAAGGGAGAATGATTTTAAAGTACGTTTGAGGTAGATGACACTATTGAAATGAGCAGAGATTTTTTTTTTTAGATTTTGACATTATTGCAGAAAGCTACGACGTTTTTGAGATTTGACTGAGGTGTTATGATGTTATTATTACGACAACGATGTGTATTATGCTGCTGAGGTATGTTTATGATTAATAAGCTGATGCTATATGAGTTATTTGATAATCTATGTATCTGTTATGACGAAATATTGAAGAAGTGTCGACGAATAAGGTAAGGAATAATGAGTAGTGGTTATGTACTTGCTATATTACCCGCAAGACTCTTCAATGATGATTGTGCACCTGCACAGTCGCAACAGATGGCTGCTGGCCGTCTCTACAAGGACTGCAGTGGGTCTGCACCTTTGATGACCCACCAGTACCATTATTTCTATAACGACTGCAGTGGGTCTGCACCTCTGGTGGCCCACCAATACCGTAATCTCTACTAGGACTACAGTGGTCTGCTCTGTGATGACCTACCTACCAATATTCTTTAACTTCGACTGACTCTGCTGTGGGTTTGCTCTGTTGTGGCCCATTACCTGTCTTCATGTCAAGAGTCAGCACTGTCTTTCCGTTGGAAGGACAACACTACTTCTTCAAGATTGCATGGAAATCCACTACTTCTGTGTGCAAATTCTTTTACTAATGAGACTTTGTGAAAAAAACTGTAATTACTATTATGATGAATGATCAGGACTATCTTTATGGACTGTGAGAAAATTTTAGCTTTTGACCAACATTGTATCAATAAGTGTGTGCATTTGATTTCTTTGTTATTGTAATTACGATTATGAAAAATTTTGACAAATATGTATTGCCCAGTGTCCAAAACAATATGTAAGATTTTTTGTGGGGAGCATGGGGGCTATGTAAGTAGGCTGTTTAGGTTCATATATTGGTAACGCCGCCGCCACGTAGCGCTCTCTCTATGAAAATCATTGGCTGTGCTGTGTGCAGTCTGTGGCTAGTTTGCATTGTTGTCTGCCATTGTAGTGTTGGGCAGCTGGACGTGAACAGCGCGTAGCGTTGCGCAGTTGGAGGTGAGCCGCCAGCAGTGGTGGATGTGGGGAGAGAGATGGCAGAGTCTTGAAATTTGTAATACTGGATACTATGAACTGCTATATATATTATGATCATTAAGGTAAATACATTGTTTGTTCTTTATTAAAATCTTTCATTTGCTAACTATGCCTATCAGTAGTTAGTGCCTTCCGTAGTTTGAATCTTTTATTTAGCTGGCAGTAGTGGCGCTCGCTGTATTGCAGTAGTTCGAGTAATGAAGTTTTTTGTGAGGTAAGTGATTTGTGAAAGGTATAGGTTAATGTTAGTCAGGGCCATTCTTTTGTAGGGATTTTTGAAAGTCAGATTGTGTTGCGCTAAAAATATTGTGTGTTAGATTAAGCTCAAAATCTTTCATTTGCTAACTATGCCTATCAGTAGTTAGTGCCTTCCGTAGTTTGAATCTTTTATTTAGCTGGCAGTAGTGGCGCTCGCTGTATTGCAGTAGTTCGAGTAATGAAGTTTTTTGTGAGGTAAGTAATTTGCGAAAGGTATAGATTAATGTTAGTCAGGGCCATTCTTTTGTAGGGATTTTTGAAAGTCAGATTGTGTTGCTCTAAAAATATTGTGTGTTAGATTAAGCTCAAAATCTTTCATTTGCTAACTATGCCTATCAGTAGTTAGTGCCTTCCGTAGTTTGCATCTTTTATGTAGCTGGCAGTAGTGGCGCTCGCTGTATTGCAGTAGTTCGAGTAATGAAGATTTTTGTGAGGTAAGTGATTTGTGAAAGGTATAAGTTAATGTTAGTCAGGGCCATTCTTTTGTAGGGATTTTTGAATGTCAGATTGCGTTGCGCTAAAAATATTGTGTGTTAGTTTAAGCTCAGTCCTGTACAATTTTTCAAAGGGGACTTTCACTGGCACCGCTATATTCAACAAACGAGCAAGTTATGTTGTTAAGCAACGGTCTTATATTTATTGGACTGAGAGTGTAAGTTAACTTTGTAAGGCCCTGTACGAGTATGTGCTTCTAATCGATGTAAACAGCTCTTTTAACGTAATCTTTGAAATATTTTTCGGTGTTCTACGAGCAATCGAAATGTTGCATATATACACAACTTGTCTTTGGCTTAGACGTTGTTTTTACCGGGACAGAGTGAAATTTTAAGTCAAAGTAATGTCAGGTATTGGATACGTTATGAATCACTTTACATGATGCAATTAAAATATGTAAAAAGAAAGGTAAGCAGCTGTAATTGGACATAATGTTTGACAACTTTCTAGTTTTCAATTATATCATCATACATGCCAGAACAGAATGGAATGTCGGACGCAGAACTTGAGACACTGTTGTATTAGTAGTTTCCAGCATTGCGTAATACAACCAATAATGGTACGTCGGTTAAAGCCGAGGTTCTGGCCAAAAATCATGCGTCTAAAACTAAAACCCCATTAGGCACTCTTTTTCCGAGACAGCCAAGTCACAAGCAGAATGCTGTTTTTATTAACACATAAATGGGCGATCTTTATGATTTCAATCATACCTCACCTACCTTGTTTTATTTCAGTAAATTTGAAATAACATCTTTGTTCAGACCCAGCTGCAAGCAAAAGAAGTTAACTGATACATGAACGGACAATAGAAAGTAATGACAAATTTAGAGAAACTGAAGTTGTTCTTTTTTTTTTTCAATAATAGTTAGCAATCAGGAAATGAGCAGCCTGCTAAAAATGGCAAAAATATAGTAAACTGCATAAAGACGAAGTGAACAGAAAAAGCACAGAAATGGAACTATTTCTCACAAACTAAAATTCTTAATAGGGTTAATGAATGCAAGGAAAAAACGAGACTTTTAATATTTAATGTTGAACTTGTAGAAACATTTCAATTTTTTTTGAGATACTGATAGTAAACTTCAAAAATTCGTCTACAGATGAGTGCCTCTCAGAAAAGAAATTGGTCCAAAATAATGAAAAACATATAAAAACACAGAAACAATAGATTCGAAACCAATGCAGCAAGAAATTATGCTTGATGAAACAACCCAGGTAAACTGCATTTTGGAGAATATCTTTTTTTAGGTCTGTTACTGATGTCGCTAGTATTGATAATATAAGAATAGTAAATATTACGCAGTACCTGAGAAAATATTGAACTCAGAAGATCGTCAGTTTCAATAACGGATAATGGAAGGCTTTTGAACACTGTTCAGTGAAATATTATCAAATTTTTATCTACCCAGGAGGAAAAGAAACGCTGACAGGCGAAATACGAAATTGATCTGAGATGCAGTTACAAAGAGAAAGGCAGAAATCGTACATTTCCTGGTCCCATCATGTATATTTTTAACGTCAAAGCAAGCGATGGAAAAATAATAAGAAAAAGGAAAATAAACAGAAGAAAACGAGGAGGAGATAAGGGAGGAGAAAAAGAAGAGTATTGAACCAGAAGCGCGAAAACATGTTAATTATTTGAAACGTAACATGAAACTGTTTCAACAAAGGACTCTTGAGAAGCTGTTAAAAATGAATTACAAAATGTTTTGAAGCAGAAAGACCTTAACGACAACTTTTAACTTTACTCTCAAATACAGGTACGGAAATGAATCGAAGAAGATGGCAAAACAGCAACTGATATTGTAGCGTAATGTATTATGGTTGTTGCGAACATTTTTACGAGGATGAACAGATCTGTGTTATCCGCACGAAACACGTATACTCCACGACAGTTTACCTTCAGTAAGACGTAGCAGAAAGATATGCGATTCTGGTCTTGAATTAAGCTTTATGGGAACAGATTAAAGACTCTGGTAACAGAGCCTGCAAAACTCTAGCTTAGCCTGTCAGTAACAAATTAATAAATGATTACTGCAGTGAATTGGTTTCGCTATATATATCTAAGCTGTCACAGTTTCAAAAGAGTGCAAGTGATTTCCTACTTACTTGGTGAGAAATTCGTAAGTTTTTACTGAAATGTAGTAGGTATCTTTCATGTAATCGTCATTCAGAGTAACAAAGGCAAAACTCCAGTGTAAATGAAATAAGAAAATGGGCTAATTACGATTTAATAAACTTCATAAAATGTAACAAGTTACTGGAATACACGCATAACTCTATTAGAATCAGTGCAACATAGGTGTGTAAAATGCTGACATAACGTATTAATGAATCTTGATCCTGCAGGATTGTACGATGATGAACAGTGGACTATGTCCTAAAGAAGAAACGAAACGCCCATGAAATGCGATGCCGCTTAAGGACATAGAATGTTACGCACGGAGGGAGTTGAAAGTGAAAAGGTAGAAGATGAGGTAGGTGGAAAAATAAAGGCTACCCAAAAGCAGTTTACTAAACACAGTCAGAATGACATACCTAACCTTAGCATTTGCAGTGCAATGAGTTGTTGAACGATTTGAGGAGGGTATATCAAAGGTGGGAGTTCTGTATTTAGTAAAGTTGCGCCCAACGGGATATGAAACATTTGTGTAGTCAGCGATGAGAGAGATGCTCTCTGGCAAGAGTCTGAGTCACATTTACCTGATGTGCTGAGCCAGTGGGATCCGTGACGAATGAAGAAGTTCGTAATACATCGTCAACGCTATCAGGCCGGTGAACATCATTTTAAAAGCTTAGGATTTTAAAGGTCGTCGTAGGGCATGTGTTGTTGAATTGTAATAATGCAGATGTGTTCCTGTAATTTTACTATTGTAGCCAGTGTTTGTCATTGTTCTCTTTGAATGATTACTTGGGAGACGATCATTTACTTATTCCTAATTATAATTCTAGAGCCACTGTGTTAATGAAACAGTTCGCAACCATAATGAAAACGAGCAACTACATGAGTTTGAAACGTTGATGAAATTTCGTGTTTATCAAAATTTATTAATTAAATAAAATACTTAGTAAATAACTTGAGCCTTAAGACCAAACGGAATATAATTAGAGCCATTAATGTAATCAAAAGTTATTTTCTCTGGAAAAAATCAATGTCTCCCATTCTTTCTATACCGGTGTAATAAATTATTTGTGCTTATGGTTTTAGTACACTGACAATGTTGTAGCTTATTGTTCTTTCATGCCATATTCAGGCATGGTGTAATTAATTTATTCATTGTAGGCAGTGTAAGCGATAACGTGGCTGAGATCGTTTGCGATGCCACGTAACCCGTCAACAAAGACCTCCAAAAAGGTCTAATAGCGGAAAAATCAGTGTCGTAGCAAAATTTCTGCGCAGTCGTAGGTGGTAGTGCCGGGAACAAGGTAGGCTGCTAAAAATCCTGGCCGGTAACATGAGTGTGTCTGTGTCTGTGGAGGGTGCGAAGGAGACTTTTGTCTCTTTTTTATGATTTTATGATACTTTTCCCAGCACAATACCAAGCTACGTTAAATTTCCTACAACAACATCCTATTCATTTTGCCCTAGGACTAACACGAGTAGTTTCCGTGTGACAGGAAATAGATAAAATCACTGGTTATTAAAAATAGTATTGTAATAGTATAAAGATGTTTGTTAAATGAAGTGTATTGCTAGCAGGTGACCTCCCCCCCCCCGTCTCTCTCTCTCTCTCCCCCCCCCCCTCTCTCTCTCTCTCTCTCTCCCCCCCCCCCTCCCTCTCTCACCATCCTCCGCACGGGTTACCCGGGCAGACTAAGGCGCTGTCATGGTCTGCTCTGCTCCCCCCGTCGGAGGTTCGAGGCCTACTCCTACGGCATGCATCTGTGTGTCGTCCTTAGCGTAAGTTAGATTAAGTAATGCGTAAGCATAGAGACCGATGACCTCAGCAGTTTGGTCCCATAAGACCTTACTACAACTTTCCGAATTTTCTCTCCCTCTCCTTCTCCCTCTGTCTACCCCGATGCGTCACAAGAACAACTACTACAGAGTTTCACTCACCTTATGAAACAGTGGCGACGCAGTCCGTTTACTTTACACAAAGTGCGTCAACACTACATGGGATGCAGGTGTCTTACTAATAACAACAGTGCGAAAAAACGAATACTGCACCGTCGCGACATAAATCTCTGCACACTGCTCCACACTGTAGGGCGGAAGTTGACTCTTAGTCATCCTGTACGGCAACTCCATCTCGCTTCCGACAAAGAGGACTTCCTCCATCATGAGTGCTGCTCGCTTTTCAGTTTACGGTCAGACTGTACAATCTCAGCGGCTCCTGTCCAATTTTCTAATGTCAGTAGACAAAACAGCTTTACTGAGCTCCTGTTTCTGCAGAGGAATCATTTTCAGGTCATTAAATGAGTATGATTTTTCAGTAGGTCAGTGAGATTTTATTTAAAATAAGTCAGTGTAAACAATGGCTGAGAAGCGTTTAATTTGTGGGATGATGTCAGCGGCCTAATTTTGGTGGAAAAGGGAATGGAATGGTAAATCTGTGACCTTGTTACTCCCTATTACTGGCTGAGTATTGTGAAGCAAAGCAACTACGGTGAGGGCCCTTGGTGGTGTATAAATAAACTCTCTCAGAATCACTGCTTGCAATAGCATGAGGGGTGAAGGGGTGATATTTTATGTTAACCTCTTAAAAGTATTGTAATATAGTTAGTTAATTTTCATTTCGAATTGCCGAAAAAATATTTTAAATCCGTCTTCCAACGGATCCCACAAACATTTTAGAGTTGCCAGTTAAACTTTACCCAAAAATTTAACTTTTCACAATGAATCTAGTATTCAAGATTTTCAGGTTCAGAACTCTACTTATACATCAGTATCTGTTTAAAAAGGTTGTTATGAATAAAAACCAACTTCAGTTAAGGAAATATGTATTTTTCAAAACCATTTTTGTGGTGGGCGTAGAGGACCGTCACTCCCCTCTCGACTGAACATTTTTGTAAGTGCATTGGTATTACTAACAGCGTGCTAAAATGTACTTTCAGGTTCTGAACCCTACTTACGCCTTAGTCCTTCTTTAAAAATGTTGTTAAAATAAGTGAGCACCAATGAAATAAGACATTATTTGGGTGGTCACAAAGTAACGACCCCCCCTCCCCCCTGCTGGGTCACACATTATTGAAAATGTGTTGGTATCGCTAGGGTTAAATTATTGATTTGCTGGTAGAGTGCATTAATCTGTTCCATTTTGAGACTGCTAGCACTTGTAGAGTGTGCTGCATTGAGTTGAACATAGAATATGGTACAAGATTAGTGTGAATATATCTGATGGGATCACTGATCATGTTCATGTCTACAACGACAATCTTCTGGAATGCATTGCTGCACTTACATTGAAATATTAGAAGTTACATTACACCCAGCTGACGTAATTGTACTGCAGGGGGTACGAATATCAGCCACTGGGCCGCCTCAGATGGTGGCAGCACTGAATCTGGGATGACACATCTCATATCGCTCATTCTTTTCAAAGTATTGCTACCACAAAGCGTTCCTAACACCGATAATGGAGTCAAGGAAATCGATATTGTTAGTCACATACTGATAGTGTCCCTTGGGGCAGACTCTTCAGTGTGCCAGGTAGCTGACAGCTCCAGCATCTGAGCTTTTATTTATAAAAGCTCACTTCACAGCTACACATAGGTGTTCACTTTGCAACCTGACAATAGCCCCCTAAACACGATCTCAGTGAAGTTACTTTGTCTACTTACATGAGAGACCTCGTCTGTAAATTGAAACGCGAATAGCGTTGACGGTAGAGGAGGTTGTCTTTCCGGAAGAAGCTACGTCTATCTTGGAGGATCACTAAGAGTCACCATCCCCCTGACAGTGTAGAAAAGTGTGTAGAGATTTACGTATCATCTCTCCAACACGGGTTTCTTGCACATCAGTATTTAGTAACGTGTCTGTACCCCCTGTAGTGTTAACACACTTAACGGAAAACAGGCGACTTCTGGGCGAGTCTAAGCACGGCGTCGACATTGTTTCACAAGGCGAGCTACGGAAGCGTCGTCATAACTGTGTGAAACTATCTGTAGTTGTGGTTCTTGTGATGCACTGCGGTAGAGAGAAAAAAATGGCTCTGAGCACTATGGGACTTAACATCTTAGCTCATCAGTCCCCTAGAACATAGAACTGCTTAAACCTAACTAACCTAAGGACATCTCACACATCCATGCCCGAGGCAGGATTCGAACCTGCGACCGTAGCAGTCCCGCGGTTCCGGACTGCAGCGCCTAGAACCGTACGGCCACCGCGGCCGGCTGCGGTAGAGAGAGTGGTAACTCACTTGCTAGTTCTTCTGTGTGCAGACCTACGAAGGAGGGAGGCTCGTGTCCACAATCCGGCGCTCTGTCTTCTTACAGGCCTTTTCCCGCAACCGCCCCCTACCCTGTACGATCCACCCCGTTAGACATCCAGCTCTACTGCACTTACATGTGGCACACATGAGTAATAGTTCTTCTTAACCCAATTCATTTAACAGACAATAACTTTATACCATTACAATAGTATTTTTAATCTGCGATTTTTCCAGTCCCTGCAACACGGAAACTACTCCTATTGGTCCTACAGAAAAAATGATTAGAATGTTATTTGTAAAAAATTTAATGTACTTTGGCTTTGTGCTGGGAAACATTTTCGCTGGAACCTGCGGTTTGAGAAACATTCAGGAAAACCGTAAACAGATAACCCCGTCCTCTCTCCCCCACACCTCAACATCTCTCGCGCCTGGCACTCCCGCCTTTCACAGTACAAAAATGTTGCTACCACACGAATTTTTTCCCCAATTTTCCATTAGTGACTGAAGTATACATATGACTTCAGTATCAGTGAAACAGTAGAAAACTAGAAGTTTAGTGATTTTAAAATGTAGCTGGAGGAATATTTTCCTTACAGTAACGTGATTTTTTGGTTCGATACAGAAATTTTCAACTATACTTATAAAATCCTAGACTCGTCTGTTTATGTGAATCATATGAAATAGTCTTGGGAGAGCCCCTTGCTGATTTGTATTACATATTTTGTGAGTTGATATGTACTATTGTACTTAAAACTTGGTAGTAGTGGAGTCTTATTTTTGACAATAGACAAATACCTCAACAACACGTTTCGACTGTACTTCAAAACCGACTGCCTGGTATCCGAAGTGCTAGACACACGATAACACGGTCATTTTGATTTAACGGATTAGAATGTGGCATCCTACAAACATAAATGAGGCGCAATGGACCCCTCGTAGTGCTGTTAAGAGAGTTATACGTATTTTCCTTCGTGCCATGAGTTACTTCATAAGCATTTTACGTACGTATTTAAAGAACAAAGGGAAGTAATCCCCACTGCGTCGAGGGCTTTCTTCTCAGCGCGTTAATAGTCGCCCAGAGCTTGGGTGACCACATGGTCCGAAGAATGGAGTGCCAGTAAATCTGCGGACGTTAATCCATTCCAGCGACCGGGCGACGGTGGCGTTGCCGCCGCTAGTCCGCCATTGTCCTTCTCCACAAACCCTTACCAGCTTTGCCGAGCTCTTTGGGTACAATAGCACTGTCTGCTGAGATCGCTCTACGGTTTTCTCTGCCGTCTTACTGGATCAGAAACCTAAGTGGAATCTTGCTTCATTGTTTTGCCTCAATTCTTCTACCTGAACTAACGGTAAATGAGATTTTACGTCATTGCTCCTCCTGGAAATGGTCATCTGCGTGAAAAAATCGTTTATTACACATACTGTGGGTGCGCAAAATATGAAGCATAAGTAATGAATTTTATTATGAAGCATGTGCCTAAATCAACATGCCTCCTTGCCGAGACGACTTTATTGCAATGCACTGCGCTGTCCTACGAGTTCCTATCGATTTATTTTTATTGTTTGGAGATTTTTCTTTTTCGGAAAGGATACGTTATGTTTTGTCTGTTGATAGGTGCTCTCCCTCTTTCTTCAATTATTATAAGGAGAGCTATTTGCCCAGCTAGCCCATGAAAGGACTGCGCCATGTCTATTGAATCTACTGGCTTACGATTGGTGGAGAGTTGAGGAGGATGTTGTACAATTTTGATGCTCAACCAATAGTAAATACTACTGGCTAAACTTGCTGATGCCTATTATCACATGCTTAATATATGAAGAGGTATTAGCCTGGTTAAAGACATATGTTTTTATCTACACAAAGGTGTAAAATTCAGTGCATATTGCATGGGTGCGATTAACACCCGAAACCAGAATCTCCAAGGAATCATCATAAACGGTGGTATTTGTGGAGACCAAAGAATTTCTTTCATACAATAACGAACGTTGGATGTGTCCTTCGACTGAACTTTTGCGAAGTCTGTTTCTGCTTCTCCAGATCAAGCTTTATTGACTTGCACTTGTTCCATCTTCACTTTTCAATGCCACCTCACTCAAGTGTTTCCCTACATCCCTGCTTCGCTTGACTGTTACAGCACTGGTCGACGTGGACTTTATTCAAATTCTTTGCGGGTGATGTTTCCCTAAAGTTTTATTTTCTCCAAAATTTTCATTATTTGTAAATAATTATTTCGTTCCTAACTCCTTCATTTCTTATATTGTCTTCTCTGGCAGCATCCTCCAACTTTAAATTTTATCTCGTTTTTTCGCGTTCCATGACTCATCCATACAGAAATATAATGAATCCATATATTCTGTCATGTTTTACAACATTATAATTTTGTTTCCTTCCATATTTTGTTCTGGAATGTGTTTTATACAAAACTGCATGTTGAATGATTCTAGTTAACTAGTTTATACATCATTTTTCATATCACATCTTACGTTGCATCCTAAGTAATTATAGCTGGTGGCATCAGGCGGTGTATTACCGATAGGTTTTCGAGCGGGTGGGGTATTTTCCGTAATGAGCCTTGATTTTAATTTTCTTTATTGAAAATCGAAGTCTATGTTCATTTCTCACTAAATGCTGTAGTTTATGATCTGCTTTTTGAAGCTCGTCTTTACTTTCTTCCAAAAATGTAGCATAATCCGCATGCATAAGGATATTAACGTATTTCTGTTGATCTCTGTACTTAGATTTACTTTCTGTCCCCACTTATAGATTATATCATTTATATACATATTAAATAAGGTTGATAGCAGGTTACAGACTGGTTTAAGCACCTTACTGGTAAGACCTCATGAGTTTTCCTGTTGCCAAATTTTATTTCTTTTTTATTCTTGTTCAGCTTGAAAATGCTCCCAAACAGAACACTAACACAACCATATCACACAAAACAATAGAAAACCTGTTAACACAAACTGAACATATAACAAAACAAGAGGAGTCGATGGAAAGAAGAAATTTCAGTGTCACATGAGAAGAGAAATGGTAGCAAAGAAAACAAGGCTAACATTTACTGAAAATAAAAAACAGGATTATAAATCCTTTCCAGAAAACTAAACAAGGGACTATAAGAACACAAAGCACTTATGACCAAGGCAAACAAAAGAAACACTCTAGTACTCATGGGTGAAACACAATGCATCAACAAATCGGAAGACTTCATAAAAGTCTCACCTTGAGGTACTAAAGAAACATATGTAGACTTCTAAAGCCATCAAAATTATGATCTCAAAAGTACAAGCAAAAGATTTGAAAACACAACTCCAAGGCCTCTACATTGAGTATTATGCAAAAATATACGAACACAACTATCAGGTCAGGCCAGTAATTGACAAAATGCAGTAGATTACTTTCTATGTAGATACACAGATACATTACTCTATAAATTGTATAATTTCACAATCAATAGTAACGTACAAAACACCAAAAAACAACCAAAAAAAGATAAAAGATGGCCAACAGCAAACATTATACCTTCTCATGTCACATCCATGTACACAAATATGTCAAGAGAAGACATAATCACCTTTACTAAAGAACGACTGGAGGAGCAGTGGAACACAACCAATGCACACATCTATGAATTGGATCCATTCTACGGATTGTACTAGGACACATCTACATTACATTCACAAAGGAGTACAGTTTATATAAAGGACTGCCAGTGGGGTCATTTGTAAGTGGTCTATCCGTGAACATATTACTGAACCATCTTGAAAGCAAAATATTCCGTTACATTATACATCTGAGACTATACGAAATTTTGTACTGGTACTGTTGCGTAGAAAACATCATTTGTTTTCTAGACGAAAGAGACGCCTGGACAAAACAACTACATAGTAACACAAACACAACACTAAAGCAGACATGCAACAATTTCCTAGGCATCAAAACTAACAGAATATACATCAAATGTGGTATAGGAATATTCCCGAAACCTTCAGCTACAAGTACGACCACTCACAACTAGTCCAATCAGCCACTGATGTACAGAAATCCAAGTTTCAGGTATGTGCTACATAGACTATACGGAAGTGAACTGGACAAACTCGGCTATTCAGAGGGTCGGAACAAGTTTACTAGATAGCTGGAGGGAATTGGTGCAGCCCATAAATATTAAAGAAAACTGAATAACAAAATGGAAAAAAATTAACCATAGATGAATTATCAACCACAAAAAGAGGCAGGAACACCAAGACACGACAGACATAATTAATACAGGAGACCAAGAACTCAGAAAGAACACAGAAAGACACGTACTGACATGCCGCAACATTAACACTCAAATGTTATGGCATTCTGAAGAAACAAGGACTACAAATAAAATTTTACGCAAACAGACTACAGATAAACACTAAGAACATATCTGCAGAAGAATTTTTAAAGCTCAGATCTATCAATTAACTTACAGTCCATGCCAATCTGCCTTCCACAGTCCTAAATTACAGAAATTTTAAAATTAGAAATTCGTAGGACCTCAGGACCTTAAGGAGTGACAATACACACTCCACTATCGTATATAATTCCATAAAAGCATATCATAACCCAAACAAAATTGAGATTGATCTGAAGACCCTTAGGAAAAGTCATAGCCTCTATCAAAAACTTACTATGCGGGACAGAACACACGCACACACGCACACACACACACACACACACACACACACACACACACACACATACATACACACAGACATACAAGCGCGCGCGCGCGCGCGCGCGCCGATACACTTATGTGCACTCCCAGCAGTCACCCGAGAAAAAGTTGTCACCCAAAATTTGAAAATTAGGGCCTTACTGGGAGAAACGTAACAACGAACAAGTGAGTGACAACAATATCAAATCGCCTTTCTATGAATATGGCGACATAGCTGTTTGCACAAATTCCATTTTTATGTAAAAATTGTGTGAAAACGATTGGGAGTGAAGTAAGCAAATGTCTGTACAACTGTCCTCGCGATAACATACTGTCAGAACGGTGAAAGGCGTAAAAACAAATCGAGCAGAAAAAATCCATACTTCAGGTCAGCAATCGACGTGAACTGAACCGCAGGCATGCGTTATAGCTTTCAGTCTTAAAATAGAAAAACAATCATGAAGTCTGTATGATATTTTATAGAAATATATCGAGACGGATGGAAGATTACACAAAAGAATGAAAACATTTTTTGATTAATAGAAGAAGTAGTACATTGTGTTTTTCATCTGACAGTGTCTAAAAACCCAAAACTCCTACTCTTCCTTGCATTTATGTTGACGCGTGGGAAATGATATGATAACGGCATTATTATCACTGATTCTTTGCCCTACTTAGTCGAAATATTTGAACTAGTTTGTAACAAGGATATGTAAGAAGTGACCCCCCAGGATTGGGTTTCCTGATTATCTGCTCAAGCTGATTTTCGGGAAAGGCATTTAAAAAAGTATAGTATTTCCTGTTCCTAATACGCCCTTTAATCACCTGAGTTTTCCGTCGTTAGGTGATGGTTAGGAATTCAACTAATAAATAACCAGGAAATTTACACGCAGATTCCTCCATGCTTTACCCGAAATGTTCAACTTTCACTTATCTTGAGGCAGCATCGGTAAACTACGTTTTATGTTCCTTTAACATCTTTCTTCGCGCAAATTATTTTCCATCGGAACCTATACAAAATGTAATAGTTATAATAGTTTTATTTATGGCCATAACCACACCTCTACCAGAGAGTCCAATCTATATCCACAATATGCAACTGAATCGTAATTTAACATTTCTTTGTCATTAACATCTTGTTTCAACTATCAGTCACGTCCTTGTACTATGTGATCATTGTTCATGGTTATAGGCATGACTAGTTCTGCGACATTTCGGTGGACAATCTTGCAAATACCTGACACTGTATCAATTCTTTCTCCGATCTACCATGAGAGATGGTATTAATACAGCTGGTTTTGTCCGTCTCTTACCTACAAAACCCACATGTGAAAGTCACCTCAGTAAAGATTTCGCATGTGTGAAATGCTCCAGACCTACTGAGACTTATTCAGTTCATAGTTGCAATGGGAGGTACGTAGTAAAATTTAATGCATACGAAATCTTCCATTCAACAGCGGTGTGCCAGTTCTCGTGAATTACTCAGAGATATTAAAGCAAAGTTCCACACGGATTACGAGCCCAGAATCTTGTATTTCGGGATAAAGAATTGGGGCCCTGGCGGCGGCAAGCTCCTGATAAAGCTCAGAAAGACCAGTGGCATGCATTTCAAAAAATCTGTCTTATCGAAAGACTTGGTTTATAATAAGGAAACTTGGCATCATGAAACTTAGTGTCGTGATCTAAAATCGTACTCTGAGAAAATTGTCAACTGAAAATAAGACAGAGGGTTTCTATCAAGAGTAGTGAAATCATGTGGTTAGTCTTTGTTGATTTTTCCATGGACTAAATGGGACAGGTAAACATATTGTCGTTTGAAAATAAATTCTAATTGAAACTAAACATTTCCGACGCTGACAGCGCAATCAAAATAATAAATATTTGTACGACAGCTGGATACGGAACTGCCGAATGTCATAAGAGAAATTAGTTGACATATGATAATGGTAAATGAATAGTTTTTCATTGCATGGATCCTCCTCTCGAAGTGCCAAGGCATTATCTGCGTAACACTATGTAGTTGCCTACACAACACTCATTAATTCTGTTACATTTCTTATGCTGTAAACATTTTCTTCTAAATTTTTTTAATAAATTTAACAAAATATGTTGTTTATTTTTTCTGGCTTCCTAACTTGTTTTTCTCATTGTTACATTTTGAACATCTGAGTAACAAAGGACAACATATCGTATCCCTCTTGGTTTAAGGAAGAAGACCCTGAAGAATCTTTCACGATTTTGAGGGATTAGTACAATAGTCTCATAAGACGGCTGCAGCTACCGTAGGAACTACATGTGAGCAATGGAACTGTGTGAAGTGGAACGGCATCGTCGTATTACAATTATAGCCTAACTGAAAGCCTTTTGTTGCCATCGTAAAAGACGGGAAAACACTTACGAGGAAACAGAAAAAACTGCACTGACAGTAGTAATGAATGGGAAAGTGAGGAGTTAACTATAAGCCGACACAAATCTAGAATAGTTGAGCTCATGAACAGTTACAGCTTCGCCTTCCGATACGTGGCGAAAAATGTGGAGCCAAGCGGCCAAGCGGTTCTAGGCGCTACAGACCGCTATGGTCGCAGGTTCGAATCCTGCCTCGGGCATGGATGTGTGTGATATCCTCAGGTTAGTTGGGTTTAAGTAGTTCTATGTTCTAGGGGACTGATGATGTTAGAAGTTACGTACCATAGTGCTCAGTACCATTTGAATCATTTTGAACCAAAAATGTGGAAACAACAAAAATAACACTTTAAAATACCTAATACGATTCGGGAAACAAGCTGGCATTCAAAGTAGCATCCAGTCGTCTCAGAATGGATAAATTCAATAAATTCAAGTGTTGTATGGTTTTCAAACGAATCTTACACGATCCTTCCTCCAGAATATTTGCGAATGCAGGTAACTATTGTTAAGTTAGCTAATCATCAACCACTAATCTCTCCTAAGTAGGCAACAAAGTCTGAAGCGTATTGAGTTCTGATGACTGTGGTGGCCACGTGGCTTGCGACAGATCATCCTCTTGCCCACAGAACCAGTATTGGACGAAGCGATCTGTTAGAATAGGAGCAATGGAATAGGAGCAATGCTGTCGTGTAACCACAGATTCGCCAATGGGAAACACACATTGTAGTATGAGATGTACCTTGTTCCAAATGGATAGGCGGAGCGAGGACTGGGTGCTACAAAGAAAAACCGACACTTTCTTACATTTATTAAAACCGAACACTCACAGGGTAATTGTTAACCATCAATCTTCTGTCTCAGTGCACTAATCTCTACCTGGTTTTAATGAGGACGAATTAAGGAAATGTCAGTTTTAAACAATCACGAAAATCTTGGCTTAGAAAGGAAAATTGTTTCCTTTAAACTTTAAACTTTTAAAATTTGATGGTGAGGAGAATTCGAAAACAACAGTAATCGTACAAACAAACTCAATCAGTATAACAGACATCAGGTTCTGTAACCATTTTTGAAAACATTACTGAAGATGTCAGCGATCCAAATACACCATTTGAAAATAATTATAGCAATATATATCACGAGGCACTTCTACCGAGGGGTGTCCGGTTTCGGTAATCACATCATCATCTTCAGACCTACAGCCATTTTGATGGACAAGGGATGTCTATGGAGGAGGAAACGCTGTAGTAGACTACTGTCATTCTACTGGTTTGATGGGGAATTCCAACCTCTCCATCTGAGAGGAGCTCTTGCAACGTATGTCCTTAATAATGTGCTGGATGTATTACAATCTGTGTCTTTCTCCACAGATTTTGCCCTCTACAACTAACTCTAGTACCATGAAAATCATTCCCTGACATCCTATCATCCTGTCACTTTTCCTTGTCAGTATTTTCCACATATTCCTTTCCTCATAACCTCCTCGTTCCTTTCCTTATCAGTCCATCTAATTTTCTACATTCGTCTGTAGTTCCACATCTCAAATGCTTTGATTCACTTCTGTTAAAGTTTTCCCACAGTGTATGTTTCACTGCCAGACAGTGCTGTGCACAAAACGTACATTCTCAGAAACTTCTTCCTCAAACTAAGGCATATGGTTGATATTGTAGTAACTTGGTAGAACATTACGTAGTAAATCAGCATACATTGCACCATTTAGATGGCCATCGATAAAATGGGGGACAATTATCCTTCCTCCCATAACGCCGCACCATACGTTAACCCGTCGTAGCCATCGTGGATTTTCCGTTGCCCAGTAGTGCATATTATGCCGGTTTACGTTACCGCTGTTGGTGAATGACGGTTCGACGCTAAATAAACGTGTGCAAAAAATCTGTCACACCCCATGAAAAAGAGAGTGCGCTGAATCTGTGTCCGCACCTCCGCCCTCTGTGACAGAGCCGGTGGCAGATGAGGGTGACATGTTATGCCGGAAGTCTTCGGCCGCCAATGCCGTCAATAAAAATTTAAACGGTGGCGAGTTTCGAACGTGGGACCGATAACGTTTTGATTACTGTGCAAAGACGCTACCCCCTTTTTTTTTAATTTCATTTTGTTCGCTATTGTTCGTTGCATCTGCTCGGGGCGGACGTCGTAAGACATCCTTTTATGTTCGTTGTTGATCGATTGACTCAGTTTTTTTATTACAGAGAGCACGTAACTCTCTGACCGAACACGCTGAGCTACCGTGCCGGCACCCCTAGACTGAAAGGTCCACCTGTCATAATTGTTATCTAATAATGGTATGTTCCATCGATCGTCTGTTAGCTGGGAGACTTATAACAGTCTCTCGTGGCAACAGGGCTTGCATGGCAGCATGGAGGCGATTCTTAAGAGTAGTGCAAGCCCCGAGTGAGGATGAATTTTCGCATTTTGAGAAGACGGAAGGAGCGATCTGTTTACTTGCTAAAAACTTCACAAATACAAGGTCGCATGAATATTTCTTTATTTAAAACAACCGATTTCGACCGACTTTGCTGTTATCTTCAGGTCTTCAAAAACCTTTTTTTATGAAACGTGTTCATTTTAAGTTACACCTCAATCCAAGTTGTCAAATGGGTGAAATTCAACTCATTATAAAAAGTTCACGTGACAAAAATATTTTAAAACATAAAGCTTATGCTTTTCAATATTTTAGTACGACAAACCTTTCATAATGTGCTTATTATTATCCACATGACAAATAGGATTTAAGTCCAACTAATAATGAACGCGTTTCATAACCAAATGGTTTTTGAAGACATGAAGATAACAGCAAAGTCTGTCGCCACCGGTTGCCTTATATGAAGAAATATTCACACTGTCTTGGCCTTAGAAATATTTTACCCGGAGTGGGGCTTCTGATAGCACCAGACGGGGCGAAGCACTCGCGAGACCCGTGTGTGACGGCCGACTTGGACACCGGACATGATCTTCCTGGGCCAGCACCGGGCGTCCCGAGTCACCAGCCGAGGAGGGGCAGAGCTTTTGCCGCCGTGATAGAGGTCACCGCATCAAGCCGAAGGCCGTTATCTTAACGGTCGTCTTGCCGGTCTGTAATTGGTGAGCGTCTGCCGGATTTTTCTGTTTACTGCCAAGACAAAGTTGTATCCGTTGACTGTTAACATAGCCAATTTCGAATGCCGCTGTGTAGACCGTATCCAGAACATTTATGTAGGATGCATGGTCGACCGTGGTGTCACTTAAGTTAATGCTCACAAAGAAAACTTCACATTCAGCTTACGGCTGTAAGTTTCTGCTCCGTTGATTGATTACCTGTTTTATGATCTTTAGGTAAGTTACTGCATCTGTCATTTGATTCAGCATTAAACTGTGCTCTTTTGTTGTTCTGCGTTGTCTGAAACTATATCAGTATTGTTATTATTTTCCATTTCTTGTGAGGCTCGTCAAAGCAACTCTCGGTGTACATGATTAACTTCGGTATTAAGCTGTACACTATTTCCCTGACTCGTTTGTTAAAACTAAAGTACTTAGCTATTTACGGGCCATTTCTTTTGAGACATGTCAGAGGAAGTTTTAAGTAAACTATCTGCGTAGTATTAATCTGTGCTCTGTTACCTTTTTGCATCTGTGAAAACTGAATCAGCTTTGTATTTATGTTTCAATTCTTGTGAGACACGGTAGAGGAAGATTTCGACGTGTGCGATTCCTTTATCATGACATGCAATTTTATTTTGTCTTTTTTCTGTTATAGAGTTTTAATTGTATATTTTTTGGGGTATCGTAAGGCGTAAGGGCGCAGTATGTGAGTCACTGCTACGTTTTACTAGTGCGCTGGCTACCAAAGTTGATTACGGCCTGGTGCACTGTCTTCACGAACAACTGCCTCTGCTACGTTTTCCTTAAAGTTTGTTACAGTAACAAGGTGTTAATAAGTCTTGTATATTGATGTGATAAGGTCACTGAAGTTGTACCTGAAAATTTTGAGGAGTGGTATAGTTAAATTTTCAGTTGCCCTTTAACTCTTTCATATCCTGATTTTTTTTTCAGAAGGAAGGAAGATTTATTTAAAATGATATTAGATGCAAGATTTATACAAAAATTAAAACCGTTTTTAAAACATACTTTGCACTATTGGCTTCATTTTATGTACTAAAATAACTAATTACGAAATATACTCTATACTAATAAACAGTAAAATAATCATTCAATAAAATTAAAACCGTTCCAGATTTTCCCTCGTGTGCCTAGCCTGTAAGAACATCAGACTGGTCGGCCCAGTGGCTTACGTTGTAGCCACGAAAACAATAAAAGTTGCGACGGCTGTCGGGCGCGGACAGTAGCACGTGTCCATTTGAAACATAACAAAAATAACTGGAAAAGACGACAGTTAATGTAAAGAACAAAATACAAAGGAAGAGATATTACTGTATTTTTGAAAATACACGGTACTTAAGCATATTAAGTATAACTAAGAGACATCTGTTACGCTTTACAGAAATTACTATTACGTAAAGGATAGAGTAACACAGAAAAATCGTACAAACAGCTGTACAGTTCAGAATATATCTGCATGAAGGTAACTTTAGTAGCACATATCTAGAGATTCGAAGAAAATCTTTCGGAACCAGAGGGAGGAAAATATAGTAAAAAATAGACGAATCTAACTGCCGCGAGCAATGGGTTAAAACCACAGAAAAAAATTTTTGTACGTAGTTGTAATTGATCATTGAGGAAGAGGTGATGTTGCTTAGAAATATGCTTGAATATCTCCAGCTCTTCGAGTACATCGAGACTACAACATTTCTTTTCGCTATGTGAAATGGAAATTTCTTCACCGCATTTCGATTTGTATCCTAAAATTGGCAAATGATCAGCAAAAGTGGAATTGTGTACATCAGCGCCTCGTTCCCCCATTAAATGTTCCTTATACCTGACAATAAGAGACTTTCCTGTCTGTCCTGTATAATAAAAGGAACACGTATCACAAATAATTTTATACTCTCCAATATTGTGAATAGGTGTAATTGTGTAACTGCGAATAAAATTTGTTGGAAGTTATTGTTAGTGAAAAAGATAACTTTGAATTCATATTTTTTAATCAGCAAACGACGAATTTCATACGAAGTAGGATCTAAAAATGGAATCGCGAATATATTTTTACTCGTTTCTGCCAGAAACCACACTGTTGCCTAAAGTGGTCACTTTACTGTCAGGTTTAACTTTGGAGATCTTCTCAACTAACGTGTGATTATAGCCATTATTAGCTACAATAGTTTTTATTATATTCGTCTTGTCAAGAGACAAAGGTAAAAAAACTGTACGATGAATGTCTAAATGGAAAAATGATTTCTTATCGGAATGAGGATGCACTGAACTAGCATACACCATATTATCTGTATTAACGGCTTTCCGAAGAATACCGAAAGAAAGTCTGTCGTTGTCAGGAGCAATACTGAGGTCCTAGTAATTAAGCTGAACGTCGTTATTTTCTAATTCACAAGTGAAGCTCATTTTTTTTATGGAGACTACTAAAAATTTCAAACAGATGCCAAATTCCTTCTCGGGTGCCAGTGAATATGATCAAAATGTCGTCTACGTACCTAGAATAAGACGGAACACCTAGATCAGCAGCTGAGAAATGATTGGACAATTTCTCTTCCAATAAATTAATGAAAATATCGGCAAAGATGCCTGCCAGTGGTTAATCCATTGCCAGGCCGTCAGGCTGATGGATCTGCCCTAGACCCAGCTAAGTCCCTTGTTGTGGTCGCCTACAGACGGAAATGGGTGTGTTATAAGCAATACGGAAAATTTAGCACCGCTAGCTCTTCTACTGCGTAAATCGGATACTTATTTTATGGGTCAATAACGGCCCTAGATGCATATCAAATTGATAGACGTCCTTCCTCGCTGTCTTGTAGATGCACAGCACCAATTCCGCCCTTCAAGACATCCTTTTGTAAAATGTATGTGAGGAAGCATCAAAATTGCTGCCTTAATCACTGCTATTTTAATGTCATCAAATGCTGTGCTTCGTGCTTTCCCCCACTTAAATTCTCACCCCTTCTTTCGGAGGTAATTCAACAGAGCCGCTTTATTACCTAAACTTGAAATAAATTTTCGGGAAAAATTCGCCACTCTGAAGAAACGTGCTGCTCCTTTAGCAGTCTTTTGAAGAAGAAAGGCTAGTACAGTCTTTCGGAGTAGATAGTTATCGTCTCAGTAGAGACTATATTTTGAGAAACTGTAAAGCAGAGCTTTCTAGTTTTATTCTGTCCGCATTATATTGTCCCCCCCCCCTTTTTGTAAACGCAAAAATACTTATTTCAGGAGTTCAGATGTGCTTCAATATCATTACTCTAAACAACTAAATCATCTACATAGTTATACACATAACGAAATTTATTACCATGAAATACGAAATCCATAAAACGCGAAAGCACTGTGACATCTATAGATAATCCGAACGGTGCTCCATTCGGTTCGTATATGTTCCAGTGAGTACCGAATTTAGTAAGGGATTTGGATTTCTCGATTAACGAAATCTGATTGTACATCCGATTATCGTCTAGTGTTGTGAATGTTTTAGCGTCTTTGAATCACCCAAAACTTAATGTAGTTGCTGTATAAGGTGGTGCAGAAGATGTAATCACATATTTTACCAACAGTTCCTGAATTAGCTGTTTCAGAATTTTCATACTGGGTGTCGACAATCTGTAAGGTGGTTTGCATACTGCAGTACTGACATTTAAATATCTTCGTATTGAACTGTCCAGCAGTGGAAATGTCGAAAAGGAAGTTGGAGAACAAGTAGCAAAAGCAAATAAAATGCCAGGGTGTTTAAACGATTCTATTTAGAAAAACAAATGTGCAGGATAGAATGCAAAAGCAATTGTGATACAAATTGTGACATACACAACTGAGACAAGTCGTGAAACATACAAAAACAGAAGACTTTCGGAATCGACGGAAATGAAAATTCTGCGGAGGATTACATGGAGGAGACAGAGTGACAGAGATAGAGACGAAAGCGTCAGAAAAGCATGTAAAGTGTACTCCTTTAATGAGTGGATAAGCAAGAGAAAACATGGATGGAACGACCACATAGACAGGATGGATGCACAGAATATTGTGAAAATCTTAAGAAATAAGTAATAGCTGTAAAAGAAATATTAGCAGTCCAAAGAGAAGATGGAGTGACAGCGTCAAGGTAGACGGGTACTGAAGGAAACAGGCTTTAGCCTAGATCGAAAGCAGAAAGGAGAAAAAGAAGAACCAAAGAAAGATAAGAAATCATTCACGTAAGAGGATCGTACAAACATTCCGTTGTATGACTGTCATGCAGATTCCCTCATAGAGGACATAGGAAATAAAATTGGCTTCGGGGGCATAGAGAACCAACTGAAAGAGAAACAAGTAAATCACCAGGTCGAGATGGAATCTCAATTCGGTTTTACAGAGGGCACGGTGAGGCATTGGCCTCTTACATAGCCTACTTTTATCGCGAATATCTCGCCCAGCGAAACGTCCAAAGCAACTGGAAAAAAAGCGGATGGGTCCTGTATTTAAGAAAGATATAAGAGATGACCCTCATAATACAGACCAATGTCCTTAGACCGGTTCTATAAAGAATTCATCAACACATTCTGAGTTCGAATACAATAAATTTCCTTTAGCCGGAAAATTTCATTTTGAGGATTTGAAGTACATATGCCGATAGCATATTTTGTGACACATCAACCATTACTTAGTTTCATGTTCCATTTACCGTTTGCACGGTAAATCGTAATGATGAGGAAGGAATAATTCTCTATAATTAAAAACAGATATAGTATTCCTGCGCATCACCATTTCCACATTACATCATGTAAGTCTTCTGCGGAGTAGGAGGATTTGTCAAAGAGAAACGTTTTCGGTTTGATTTCAAGTTTTACGTTGCTGTCTGTCAGACATTTTGTGTCACCGGGTAACTAGTCAGAATTTTGGGATGCAGCATTGTGAACCCTTGTTTATGCTACAGAGAACCTTTTCGTGGGGTAATGAATGGAATTTTTGTCGTGTACTATTTAAGAAGCGGAGAGACCTTTACTCACAGGCCGAGCAACATGCAGGCACGACGAAAAGAATGTTCAATTAAGTTTTCAGCCAAAGCCTCATTCAGAAAGGAAGGAAAGCATTTGCGTTTTGGAAGGCAATGAAAAACACAAGAAAGAAACGAAGGAACGGAGGCTAAGTAAAGTCAAACTTGAGATCATAGTAACAAAGGAGAGCATCATTTCTTTGTGAGGTAGAAGAAATGTGACTCCTTTAAACTTTCGATTACGATCGGATCGGTTACTACATTCGTAAAATACGGAAGCCTTCATTTTTTATGAAAGAACTACGTCTCCAAACAATCAAAGCACCAGAGGCTGTATGGTATATGGTTACAAAAGTCGATAGATATCCCCAACGGTGTAAACTGGGCACGGGCACATGGAAATGACGTCACGGAGAAGTAACACCATAGTGAACCTTTGAGGCGTCAGGCGATGAATCTAACGTTTGGACTATAAAATATGGCGGACGTCGACTTCTAGTTTCTGACGTAATGATAACACACTTCTCTTACGTGCTATCCGCTGTTAAGATAAAATATAATCAGCGTTTTAAGTGGTATACGAGGAGGGAGAAAATTGTGAACTAATCTGTGAGTTGGGTATGGAAGTAGGCTAGAGTTTCCGGTTTTATGAAATTCATTTTATGAAAATGTGGTAGAGCATTTATTCGTACCGTATTGGTACAAGGAATATTGAACATAGCGTCTAACGATGTAATAAACGATATCGTTCGGTTTGAAAGCGACTGTCGCATGTTCAAAGTTGGCATGATGTCGACAAGTTGCTGTAGTGCTATAGAACTATTTGATGTTGACTACACTGAAACTACAGTTATATATTGCCCATGACGACGTTGGATGTATTAAAAGTAGGCAGGATAGACGAATGAGAACTGACAGTTCATTCCTGGTAACGAATCACCAGCAAGGAAGAACTGTAGATATTTAGGTATCGGATAGCGTGTACTTGAAATTCAAAAACTTTTTGTCGATAGACACAGCAGCAAAGACAGACGAGTGGGAGAACGTTAATGATATAGGAAAAGGAGCTAAAATTGTGAACGGACTGTAATTATTGCCAGAACCATGTGTATATTATATTATATGAGCATTTGAACTGGAAACTTAATTAAAAACATCAGATACCTTATGGATACATAGCATGAGGCTTTAAGCGAAATTTCTTTACTAAAACATACCCACATATACTGCTTGTCAAGAGAAACTTGGGTTTTCGTGAAATACTCCATCAAAACCAATGCAGTGGTTACTTTTGCATTATTTAAATATTGTTATCCAACATCTGTTGCCGTTCAAGAGCAAGATATTTGGGTGTAGTAATTTTCAACATAATGCTGCAAAACGGCTGACGATGACCGCTGTTTGTAGCAACTATCGACTTTCAGGTAACCGGAGAAGAAAAGACATCGCGTATGTTCCAGCGGCGCAGCTATGGTAATTTAAGCAAGGTAATTAGTCAGATGACCACAGCAGCAAATTAACAACAAATTCATCACGTAAGCAAAGCGATCTGTTGCGTAACTTGCAAGAACGTTGCTGTTGGTTGTCATAATGAGTGTCACTATTCAAATAGTTAGAAACTGCTAGCTACGTTTTGCTGTACGAAACGTTTTAATCTAACAGACTAGCTTATAAAGAGACTTTATAAGTGTAGGAAGTATTGTACTCTGAATGCTTAGTCTCATACAGAGAAAACAGAAAGTTGTTAGCAGGTAAAACTTTATTGAGGTTTAGTATACTTTAGTGCATATTTACCTATATCAATTCTTGGAGTCGGAGTACTAGGGGTTTAATCCCACGTTTCTTTTGCTGTTTGAATTTGGGCCTACACGTAGTAGATTAGTAAATCATAATAACAAACAAATTCAACTATTATCAGAATCCGTCACATAACATTAACTCCAGGCACGACAGCTATGATTTTCCGTTCTGTGCCACCTGTGTCATAGGCGTTGCTTGCGCTGTGTGGCAATTTGCATGCATTGTTGGAACACTTGTTAGATTTCTTATAAATTGGTTTTAAATGGCATTTAAAAAGTTACAGGTTTCGGAAGATCAAAATACACTCCTGGATATGGAAAAAAGAACACATTGACACCGGTGTGTCAGACCCACCATACTTGCTCCGGACACTGCGAGAGGGCTGTACAAGCAATGATCACACGCACGGCACAGCGGACACACCAGGAACCGCGGTGTTGGCCGTCGAATGGCGCTAGCTGCGCAGCATTTGTGCACCGCCGCCGTCAGTGTCAGCCAGTTTGCCGTGGCATACGGAGCTCCATCGCAGTCTTTAACACTGGTAGCATGCCGCGACAGCGTGGACGTGAACCGTATGTGCAGTTGACAGACTTTGAGCGAGGGCGTATCGTGGGCATGCGGGAGGCCGGGTGGACGTACCGCCGAATTGCTCAACACGTGGGGCGTGAGGTCTCCACAGTACATCGATGTTGTCGCCAGTGGTCGGCGGAAGGTGCACGTGCCCGTCGACCTGGGACCGGACCGCAGCGACGCACGGACGCACGCCAAGACCGTAGGATCCTACGCAGTGCCGTAGGGGACCGCACCGCCACTTCCCAGCAAATTAGGGACACTGTTGCTCCTGGGGTATCGGCGAGGACCATTCGCAACCGTCTCCATGAAGCTGGGCTACGGTCCCGCACACCGTTAGGCCGTCTTCCGCTCACGCCCCAACATCGTGCAGCCCGCCTCCAGTGATGTCGCGACAGGCGTGAATGGAGGGACGAATGGAGACGTGTCGTCTTCAGCGATGAGAGTCGCTTCTGCCTTGGTGCCAATGATGGTCGTATGCGTGTTTGGCGCCGTGCAGGTGAGAGCCACAATCAGGACTGCATACGACCGAGGCACACAGGGCCAACACCCGGCATCATGGTGTGGGGAGCGATCTTCTACACTGGCCGTACACCACTGGTGATCGTCGAGGGGACACTGAATAGTGCACGGTACATCCAAACCGTCATCGAACCCATGTTTCTACCATTCCTAGACCGGCAAGGGAACTTGCTGTTCCAACGGGACAATGCACGTCCGCATGTATCCCGTGCCACCCAACGTGCTCTAGAAGGTGTAAGTCAACTACCCTGGCCAGCAAGGTCTCCGGATCTGTCCCCCATTGAGCATGTTTGGGACTGGATGAAGCAACGTCTCACGCGGTCTGCACGTCCAGCACGAACGCTGGTCCAACTGAGGCGCCAGGTGGAAATGGCATGGCAAGCCGTTCCACAGGACTACATCCAGCATCTCTACGATCGTCTCCATGGGAGAATAGCAGCCTGCATTGCTGCGAAAGTTGGATATACACTGTACTAGTGCCGACATTGTGCATGCTGTGTTGCCTGTGTCTATGTGCCTGTGGTTCTGTCAGTGTGATCATGTGATGTATCTGACCCCAGGAATGTGTCAATAAAGTTTCCCCTTCCTGGGACAATGAATTCACGGTGTTCTTATTTCAATTTCCAGGAGTGTACATTTGAATTTTATTAGGAATCATGTCCTAGTCTTCAGTCCTCTATTATTTGACTGTATTTATCGTATCCTATAATTGATTTTTTGGCGTTAATACTTATTTTGGTGAAAGATTTTGGTTAAAGTATTCTCGGAAGTATTTATGTTCTTCCACTTCAATTTCAGTTAAATCCGAATAGAAATCACTAACGGCTGTTGGCTGTTTCAAGAGACTATATTTGTTTCATTAAATTTCTGAGACTCAGCTACATTGTAGGCAGCTCTTTGGGGCCACAGATATAAGAGAAAATGTTAATTTTAGAACTGTGCAGTAAAAGTTTGAGCGACATCTTGACATAGTTATATTAAGGCAAACATTCTTTTTGTTTCATTGCACGCACGTTATAAAAATACAGTGTTCTTATGTACCAGCTATCAGAGACGTAGAGACACAAAAGGGGACAGGGGAGTGGGGGAATGCACTGAAAATTATAACGGGAACACGGTAGAAATGTTATACTCATCAAAAAACGGGAGAAAAGCAACGTTCATCGTACGTTTGACTACTGTGACATGAAGAGCAAAATAACTGAGTACAAAAATAAATGTTGTTATTGTTTTTGAAGACAGGTTCGGTGGAAACTGGGGTGAAAAACTACGACAGGCATCGGTGTTTCGGATCTAATTAGCTTTAGTAGCGGAATGGAAATTAGAGGGAATCTCCAATGTTAGAAGCAGCCAACGCAAAATTTACCCTGTATTACTACTGATTAAACGCACTTACTCACATTTTTACTATATATGCTGAACGTGCGAAGAGCCTAGTTGTACTCTGTCACATCAACGCAACAAATGGAATTTTCTAATTATCCACCCTACTGGTGTGTTCTGAAGATGTCCCTGCACAGAATTACCAATCAGATCATTGGTTCATGTTTCATGATATGAGTTAGCTAGGCTCCCTGAGCTACGAAATAAGCAGTCAGAATTCAATAGCAGAACTAGCCCGCCTGAAAGAAAGGATCCTTTCTTCTTCTTCTGGAAACATCCCCCAGGCTGTGGCTAAGCCATGTCTCCGCAATATCCTTTCTTTCCGGAGTGCTAGTTCTGCAAGTTTCGCAGGAGAGCTTCTGTTAAGTTTGGAAGGTAGGAGACGAGGTATTGGCAGAAGTAAAGCTGTGAGGACGGGGCGTGAGTCGTGCTTGGGTAGCTCAGTTGGTAGAGCACTTTCCCGCGAAAGGCAAAGGTCCCGAGTTGGAATCTCGGCCCGGCACACAGTTTTAATCTGCCAGGGAGTTTCATATCAGCGCACACTCCGCTGCAGAGTGAAAATCTCATTCTATATATCAACATCATTGTGCTTCACAAGTACATTCTCACAGACGAGCAAATACTGTGACGTAACAATGAAGCGATTGTGCGGGGGTTTACAGACATACCTAGTGACATTCCAGTCAACAAAGTTTAATGCCTTTGTTACACACAAATATTTCTTTCAAGGGATCAATCTTCAGTTAGCCTTACAAGAGAACCGATAAAATGATTTTATCATACAATTTTTTTAATACAACTTGTAAGATCAATGAGCAGGAAATTTCAATTGAAACTATGTTCCCCTTTTATCTTTAAGAAACAAATACTATTAAGACAACTGCTAACGAACAAGCATCATATAATCGTACTTGGAATCAAGAAAAACAACCTTCAACTGGATTCACCCGCCTGCCTTAGGAATAAACGATTTAAAAAAGCCCACAGATAATCTATACATAAAAAGAAACCCAATGAACTAACATGACAGAAAAGGCACAGATCTCACAAGCAATTAACAAGAAAATATTTAAATGTACACACTAAGTTCACCGACGTGCATTTCTGAATAAATAATATTAAAATGACGAGAGGTAATCATCTCACAGTAGGTAAGTCCATTATTACATTGAACTGATAGCTCATATGTTAATGTTACGAATATACAGCACTTCTTTCAACATGTGGACGACATCTTTTTGAACGATAATCAAATGACAAACAGGATACACAATTTTCAACTACATATCACATAATGTAATGAATACGATTCTAGTCAAGGCAAGCACGCCCATCCAGAACCACATGCACTCATTGCAGTAACCACGATACACACTATTAATGTACTTCACTACAGCCAACTACGCAGTAAATTCGTCTTTACAAGCTGTAGCGGCCACTCAAATCCACATTGGTTAAACAGTTGCTAATTGACATTTCGACCAAAATCACCTAATTTTATGTGGCCGTTTAACGTCGGTCATCAGAGTCCACAATTCGGCGAATGGGTGTGTGCAGCAGTTTCTGAGGGACCCTTCATAAAACTCTTCACACCAACTCTATCCATCACTGGCTAGGAACCTCCGATGGACTGGCCGTGTGCCCCGCCCAGTGCCACTGAGCACAAGGCCAAAGACTGCAGCCATTCTTCAGCAGCCCTCTCTGTCCCAGAGAGAAGTTTCCGTCGTCCACCTCCGGAAGGCTCTACCTGCATGCCGCGAGCAGCTCGGGCGCGACCGATCCCAGAGCGCCCTCTCAGTCAACGCGGCCGTCGGAGTGACTCGTCAGGAAATCAGAGTGGTGGCCGCTGGCGGTAGAATCGAACCATCACAAATACTACACCACACATTTCGCCAGCTCACCTTACAGAAACAAGTATTTCGTCTACCAATCCTTTATCACTCTGGGAAATTCTTTGGGTATCTTTCTGAGGGAATGTCAACTTCAGAAATTTTTGTTGTAAACACAATTCAGTTCAGATGGTTCAAATGGCTCTAAGCACTATGGGACTTAACATGTGAGGGCATCAGTTCCCTAGACTTAGAACTACTTAAACCTAAGTAACCTAAGGACATCACACACATCCATGCCCAAGAGAGGATTCGAACCTGCGACCGTAGCAGCAGGGCGGATCCGGACTGAAGTGCCTAGAATCCCTCAGCCACCGCGGCCGGCCCACAATGCAGTGTTTGCTTTGTTTATCACTGCCACTGCTCTGCTTTGTGTCAACACTCCTACCACTTATGAGTTGCTCGTCGACTAAGCTGTTCAACAACGTTTCGTAGCCTCATGTGATGCTCAGCATTGGATACTTCCAGTCCAGCCTCCTATTACCATTAGCAGCCAATATTTTGGTCGCACGGTAGACAATATGGGATAAAGAGGAGTCTTTGATACAAGCCATTGGCTTTGGCAAGTGACAAAAAATAAATGCTACAAACGACGTAAATATTATTCACAATGCGACGTCATATCAACGTGGATTTCTTCATCATAAAAGACAGAAATAGTGAATAAAGGAAAAAAACCAACGCTTGAACACCTCGGATTGCGAATTTTGTGATGAAAGAAATAGTTTATAAAACGAAAAAGTGGGATATACTGGAACACACTATCAAACACTCAAAACTATCATACAAAAAATCTAACTAGAAATACACTTACAGGCTCAGTTACTTTCCAAAGTCTGCTACTGTTGATAATGGCTCCCACGAATCTCGGAAACTATATTTGCTTCGTGAATAACCACAACTCTTATTAAACCCGGAAACAGCGAGATGTCGGTAACAAATAATTTCTCTTAAACAGAGTCATATTCGGAACTAACACATTGATAACGTTAAATCATTAGTACGCTGTTAGCCAATGCAATACAGGGTGTATCAAAAGTAATTATTCGATCTGGCACGTCTGTATTTCTAATACACATATACAATGAATTTTGTTTTTTGATGAACGGGAAATTCAAAAAGTTTATTTCGTACCTTTTCATAGGTGTTCAATATTCTCTCTTTGAGATGCACGGCAAAGTCAACGCTGTATTCAAATTCTTCCACCACTGCAGCGAGTGTGTCTTGAGTTACACCTTCCACACCTGCTATTATGCGCTGTCTCAGTTCATTCTTTATTGTTGGTAACGGAGGCTCATAATAAAGAGAGTCTTTTATCAACTCCCACAAGAAATAGTTACATACAGTCAGGTCCAGCGACCTTGGAGGCCAGTAAAGTATGTCTGAATAATTTGGTCCAGTACGACCGATCCATCTTTCACTGATGCTTTGATTTAAAAATTCCCGCACTTCCAGAAGTAATTGTCCTTACCTAACGGCAACTATGAAAAACTCGAGAGTTTGTTCTTTCCAACAGCACGTTGTTCAAGCACATATCTCAAATACCATGATAGTTTTTGATACACTCTATAGTCATTCGTAGATTATGTCAGCTGAAGCTTTTAGTAAAATCTCGGAACTGAACCAAATAGTAGAAATATACGGCAAAGTCTTACATTCATGTAGGATATTGTGAAGAGCATCATATGTCACGAAATATTATACAGATCAATCAGGCACCGTACATTCGTGACGGTATTTGTTTACTTGGACACCTCCACAAAATTTGCACATACCTCTTGGTACACTACAGATGAGTCTCTTAACGCATGTAGTTTTCTTAGCTGTAACGAGAAAATTGTTGAATTCGAATGTAACCTAGACCTCAGGTTACGCTACAGATCAGTCTGTCACCACAGAAAACTTATTCGCTGTCAGATTCGTTGGCTTATGCAACTCACATCCAAATCGCCACAATCCATCCTAACCTTGACCTCCGGCTAAACCAGTCTATTATTATGTCATTAAGCTATCGTATTGACCCACGACGTAACCACTCTCTCGCAAATTCAGAACTTCTTCAGTATTTCCAAAAAATACATCTCTCTCTCTCTTCACTCCGCTACCTCCTCGACATTGTGATGGATCCGCTTGTTCGTGGAGCCCAATTTTGTAATACAGTTCATGAAAAATGTCCTGAAACTATTGTCATATGTAGAAGAGATTGCATTTTTCCACCACTGAACCAAAGATGTTGCCTGGGTGGCAGAATCGATTGTAAGTAGGGGCCGTTCGGAGCGCAGTAGCAGTTGCCGTTGTTCTCTGCCATAGGTAGGATGTAAGACTTAAAGCTAGTGGATAGCAGAGCGAATTTAGTTGTTGACCTATGGACGAATCATACTGTTTATACTCACGCAGAGTCAGTAAATGTTTAGTCGTAGTTATTTCTATAATACGGTGTCATTAATTTGTGAGGCTGTAAGAATATCAGGAACTGAGGTGATACTGATCGTTAACAAATACTGAGCATTGTCCATGACAATTATTGAAGAGTAATGAATTTATACTGTAACTCAAAGATAAAGCAACTGGAACAAATTTGTAAGGTAATGAAATTTTATATGTTTAGTTTTAAGTATGCAGCAACGCAATATTGATTTAACTAATTTTTACAGTGTTGACCCTTGAATGTAGGAAGCAAGTACTTTCCATCAAGTTTAATATATAGGTTGATTAGGTATACACGATTGGAAATATTTTTTTTAGTTCTGGTACAGAGAATTTCAGTTTTGGAATCTATTTTGTCAAACGAAGCCAGACTTATTGTCATGTGACAATCCAAGTATTTTAATGACGACAGTACGAGAGAATTTTACAGCATTTGAGAAGTTCACTGATTTTGATGTTAATGTAAAATGTTTATCAGATATTGTGAAGAAGAAACTTTATTTTGAATAAAATTTTCAAACTGAAGCATTTGGTCTTAGGATATCCTAATATAATTACCTCATCCTCTTCCATGTCGTGTCTATTTGAATACAATGAATATTTTTTTAATTAAATCATTTTTCAATTAGAGTCAGAAAAATAGTAATGTGCTATAATCAGGAAAGTATTAGTATTTGCAACAGCTTCAATGCGTGTAGCACTGCACAGTTTTGACCCAATATCCCGTATTTTCACTGAACATTTGCAACGTTATTCATTTATCAACCAATCTAATGATATTACTTTTAAGAAGCTATTTTACAGCCGGCATTGCACTTCGGTGTGCCAAGTTCGAATATTTTCTGTGTCTACTGTTGGGAGGACAGAATACGGAGATAACATCAGTTGCGACTCTAGAGCTAAGGAACATTTATTTCATTGTTTATTTGCATAGGGAATTTTATCAGTTTATTGCACAGGCCCATAGAACGCGGTGTTCACGAGACTGGGTAAATTTCAGAACGGTTGATGTAATTAGGAAAACTGCGTATCGATTTTGCGGATTAAGTCATTTGCTCAATAATACATCACACAGTAAACTGGAATGACACAAACATTACGCTTTTCATATTCATTGACGAACCAAACCACCAGAATTTTATAAGGAACGTTACAACATTTACACAACTGCTATCTACAAATTCGCTGACACCAACATCAAACAATTCCCAACATCGGCACATAATGCACGACCCACCACACAGCAAGTCACTGTTAGATAAAACTAGTATGGAAATTAAAATTGCGGCAATAGTATAAGCACCAGTACTTATGAATAAGAGACTAGTATCTCCAGTGGGTTGACGTCCATGACATCAAGGCTATATGTAAACTATTAAAAAACTGCAATACTTCAAAGACAAACATTAAATGAAATTAACGAGGTAGTAACCGCAAAAACTACAACAAAAAGAAAACGAAAAATGCACATCCATTCCATAACAGAAACTTAACTCCCACACCCTTCACAAAAACCTCAAACAAGCATCGATTTCGTGGAACATCCTTCCTTCAGACATACACATCTAAATGGCTCTGTAGTACTGAAACTTTCCTCTTCCTTTGCCCAATTACACTTTCTATTGCCGCCGTCCCCCCTCCCCAGTGTGCTTCAATGGCGTTGTGCATGCACATTTTTTTAAGCCACAGCAACGGAATGATTCATAGCGAATTGGTGTACTCAGTTTCGTTCAATCCTTTATGACTAGCCCAACAATTCGACATTAAGATTGAGCCATCTCCTGTATAACGTTTTACTAACTGAAACATGGTACAAGCCGTCCTGTCTTTAATTACTTTAAAAATCATGTCTGGAGAGGGGTGACTCCCTGACTCAACTGGCCCTCCAAAGTCTATAACAGTTATACAGCCTGCTTCTTGTCATGACTGGGATGACATAAAGGAGATCTTAAGCAAACAAAATATAAGAAAGTAAAAAAATTCTGTTCGTGGGAAGCCTTGGTTTCTCATACCATGTCCCTCTACTAGCAGACTGCCACATACGATCTTTCACACAGCGCCACATGTATAATTTACTCGTGCCACAAACAAGCGAGAGAGAAGTGTTTGAGCTGCCCTAGGAAAGTCAGTTCTAGGGTTCTGTGCAGCTGTTGTGACTGATGGTCGGAACAGGAAGTGTAGAAGTAGAGCCCTTCAGGCTGAACTGGATAGTGCTAGGCAGGAACTGATGAGATAAGGGGGGAGAAGGGTGAAGACAGGTGGGAAGTGGTAGCAAGGAACAGGGCCACAAAAAGAGAAGAGTATCTGACAGTTTCATCATTGGCACAAAAAATAGATTAGCCTTGCTACCTCAGTCAACTAAGGAAGAGGCCCAAGTAGATGTTAGTGTAGTCAGCACTCAACAGACTTTCCCTAGGGAAAGAGCTGTTGCAAAAATATTAGAAAGTAGGAGGAGAGTTCTGTTGTTATGTAGTAGCTATGGAAGAGGTGTGGGCCAGATCTTGCAAGAAAAATTAGGTGACAGGTACTGGGTCACTAGTTTTTCAAGCTCACTGCATGTCTTAGCCAAATGATAGAGGATGTAGGATCATTGTGCAAAGGTTTTACAACGAAGGATCATGTTGTGGTAGTGGGTGGAGTGGGAAACAGACTGATACAGATCAGGGCTCTAATATTGCGTGTGACCTGATAAAAATAGTATCTGCAAGGAACCATACAAATGTTGGCCTGGTTCCTGCTTTCATGCAGTGTGTTTCGCCCCAATTGAACAGCTCTGTCAGGAGGGCCAATATGGAGCTAAATCAGCTGCTGCGGGCAGCTATTTTGTCAGGCATAGGTTTGGTTCTTGTTGATGGTATTGGTAGGTGTGACTTCAAAAGACGTGGTCTGCGTATCAGTAGGAAAGGGAATGTTAATCTGGTTGGGAATATAGCAACATTTTTAGGGGGGGGGGGGGCACTGAAACTCATGGGAATACTTTTTTAGGCTAAGATCAGTGTCCCATCATCCTACATTGATTGAAATTAAGCTTAATGAGAAGTTCAGGCAGGCAGGTACTAGAGATGTGGAAATATCACAAGATTCTCATAACAGTACAGTGAAATAATATTATTATGTAACAATATTCACGTAAAAGCACAGCGAAAAATAATGTTAGTATATTGCATCAGAATATCAGTGGATTAAAAAAAACAAATTAGAAGAGCTTATTGCTTTTTTAGATGATTTAGAAACCCAGGGTGGAATAGATGTACTATGCCTGTCTGGACATCATACAGTCACAGGTACGGAAATCGTAAATGTAGATGGATATAAGCTCTCAGGACATGTAAGTAGAGACACTATGTAAAGAAAAGGAGTTGCCATATATGTTAAAATCTGTCATAGTGTGAAAAATTTGGGAACTAAAAAATACCACACAGAGCAACATATAGAAGCATGCGCATGTGAGCCTAAACTAAAAAATTGCACTTTTATAATTGCAGCTATCTATAAGTCTCCATTGCGAAATTTTCAACTATTCTTGGAAAATTTTTATTCTTTGTTGTGCTATCTGGTAGAGGAAAGCAATATATTGTTTGTGGGCATTTCAATGTAGATTTCATGAAAGAGTCCCATACAAAGCTTAACCTCAAAGTACTAATTGGTTCTTTCCATTTGACATCAGTTATTGATTTAATACTCGAGTGGTACAGTAAAACAGCACACTGATAGATAATGTATTCACAGACCAAGATAAATTTAATCAAATAGAGACTTTTCCTGTTAAGCATGGTCTGTCTGATCGTTATCTACAGTTAGGTACAGTATATGATATAGCTCCATACTGTAATGCAAAACGGTCCTCCAAAATAGTGCATTCAATTAACGACTTAACAAATCAAAATTTGGTAAAGCTTGCAACACGTAGACTGGAACGAGATGTAAAGGGAACATGAAGCTAATTTAAAATTTAACCGATTTCATTATCTTTGTGAGTACATTTGAAAACAGTCTCCCTAAGAAAACAGTGAAATATAACTGTAAGAAACCATGTAAAAGGACATGGCTTACTAAAAGGATCAAAATGCCTTGCAAACAGAAAAGGGAAATGTATCTTAAAGCTAGGAGGAGTAATGATCAAGAAACAGTGAAACATTGTAAAAACTACGGCACTATATTTAGAAAAATTATTAAAAAGTCTAGAAGTATGAGCATTATGTCTGAGATAAGCACATCTGATAATAAAATTGAAACAGTTTGGAATATTGTTACAAGAGAAACAGGGCAGCCAAAAGCACAGGAAGACTGTATTTCTATCAAACACAATGAAAATTTGTTAGCAAAAAGTCAGAAGTAGAAAACGTTTTTTTCAATAATTTCTTAAGCTTGTAGAGAAAAGAGGATCCGGATATTCATTACAAAATGCCAGGCAGTGTATGGAAGAGGCAGTACTTATGCAATTACATAAAGTTGAAATTTAATCCACCTCTTCTACTGAAATTAGGAAATAATAAATTCACTCAAAAGTAAATGCTCAAATTGGAATTGATGGTATTTCCAATGGAGCACTACAAGCTTGTTCCCAACAGATAAGTAGGATTCTCAGCCACATATGTAGTAGCTCACTGAAACAGTGGATTTTTTCAGGTAGTCTGAAATACGCTATTGTTAAGCCATTGCATAAAATGGGGGATAAATTGGATGCTAACAACTACAGCCCAATCTCATTCTGACAGCTTTATCCAAAATTCTTGATAAAGCAATGTTTTCAATAGTAGCATCACATATTTGTAAAAATTAAGTACTAACAAAATGTCAGTTTGTTTTTCTGGAAGGCTTTTCAAGAGAAAATGCTATATATGCTTTCACTGATCAAACATTAAATGCACTGAGTAAGCAATCATGACCCATTGGGATATTTTGTGATCTCTGAAAAACTTTTGATTGTGTGAATCATGAAATACTTCTAGATCAGCTTAAGTATTGTGGTGTGAGTGGAACAGTGCACCAAATGGTTTAATTCATTCTTAACTGGAAGAATGCGGAAGTGTGATTATTAGCAGTACAAATAGTCTGCAAAAACCAGCAGATTCCTGTAACTGGGGAGGTATCAAGAATAGTGTCCCAAAGGGTTCAGTCTTGGGTCCCTTATTGCTCTTAATATATACTGACGACTTGGCATTCTATATTAATGAATATCTAAATCAGTCCCTTTTGCTGATGCTACAAGTACAGTAATCACACACAAAAAGCAAGAATCAGCTGAGAAAATTGCAAATAATATCTTTCAGGAAATTATTAAGTGTTTCTCTGCAAATGAACTTTCACTAAATTTTAAGAAATCTCACTTTATACATTCTGTACAGTAAATGACATAACACCACTGATAAATATAGACTTTGAACAGAATTCTGTTGCTAAGGCAGAATACTCAAAATTTCTGGGTTTGTGAATTGATGAGAAATTGAATAGGAAGAAACACATTGATGATCTGCCGAATCGGTTAGGTTCAGCTACTTATGCTATTAGAGTTATTGCTAATTTAGGTGATAAACCTATTGGTAAATTAGCCTACTGTGCCTATTTTCGTTCACTGCTTTCATATGGCATTGTATTTTGCGGGCAATTCGTCATTAAGAGAGAAAGTATTCATAGCACAAAAGCGGGTAATCAGAATAATAGCTAGAGCCCACCCAAGATCACCTTGCAGACATGGGATATTCACAATATCTTCGCAATACATACATTCACTTATGAAATTTTTCATTAATTTTATTTAATCGTATGGCTAGGGCCCCATGTCGGGCAGGCCGTTGACAGGGTGCCGGTCTTTCAATTTGACGCCACTCTGGCGATCTGCAGTCGATGTTGATAATAGGATGAGGATGAGGACAGCACAACAACTAGTCCCTGGGTGGAGAAAATTCCCCGACCCAGCCGGGAATCGAACCCGGGCCCAGAGGATTGACAATCCGTCACGCTACCCATTCGGCTACCGGGGGCGGACATGTCATTAATAACCCATCCCAACTCAAAAATAACAGCGAAGTGCATAGCTACAACACTAGACGAAAGGACGATCTCCTCTATTCTGGATTAAATTTCACTTTGGCACAGAAAGGGGTGAATCATGGTGCCACAAAAATATTTGATCATTTAGCAAATAGTATTAAAAATCTCACAGATAGCCAACCAAAATTTAAAAGCAAATTAAAAGAATTTCTCACTGATAACTCCTTCTACTCAGTAGAAGTAATAAGAATACACTGGCAATAGCAAGCGTTTAAATTGTACTGTCTAGCAAAAGTAGTGGCGTTAATTGATTTCCTCAATTCAACGGCTAATTTCACAATAGTGAAATGAACGTGAGGAATATGGCTCTGAGCACTATGGGACTTAACATCTATGGTCATCAGTCCCCTAGAACTTAGAACTTAGAACTACTTAAACCTAACTAACCTAAGGACAGCACACAACACCCAGTCATCACGAGGCAGAGAAAATCCCTGACCCCGCCGGGAATCGAACCCGGGAACCCGGGCCGTGAGGAATATTTTGTTCCTCATTCCCACTATTTTCCACATCAAAATCAGAACAACAATCTGGCCTCGCACTGGCCTCCATATTTCGAGAAGCTACAAATACCTGAAAAGCAATTTCGGAAGATTAACAAATTACTTCCTATATAAAACAACAAGATTACGATCGATAAAACGTAAAGCTACACAGAAATCCAATTCAAAATACGCACCAAAACTTGACGTCACAGGAGCCATTACGTCACAGATAAAAGGCGACGGCTAGTATCGCACGTTCCTCTAGACTCGACAATATGTGGGGCATCGAATATCGTGAGCATCATTGGCCTTTTGCCACCTCGCACTCAAGGTGTTCCTCGTGAAATGTGCGCAGTGCTGAATCCCTGTAATTTCCAAGAATGATTGCCTCTCGAAGTCACTGGGTCCAAACGATACATACCGCACGTGCGATAGGAAATCAATCATGCGACTCCTTTGGCGGGCGTTGTGATCAATTATTTGTGATCGTCATTTTTATATGTTTTCCGTCCTTCCCTTACTTGCTCTAAGTTACATACCTCCGCGAATTATTTGTGATTTGCTAGGAAAACCCAGACGATTTATATCATTAGTGAGTGTAATGTCTGGCGTTGTTGACATTTCTTCGGCGGATTCTCTCAAATGGAAGAATCTGATTCCTGTTTATTCATCGTAGAAGATTGTTCGAATTTTTGTCGCAATTATAGAGTACTACCGGACGAGGAAAGAAGGGACTGTGTAGACTGTGGTGGTGCGAAGTGTGTAAAGCTTCGTAAGAATAGTTTCGATGCTGAAATACCGTTACAATTACACTGCTGACAGTGCGGTAAACGAACGAGTATCAGGAAGAATACAAGGTTAGACTCTTCCAAATTATCCATCCGGACCACTGTAATGGACTTTCACATGACGACAACACCGACGACGAGGAACGTAAGCCGTGTACTTTGCAATTACAAGTATTTTTTAACGCTCTTCTTTTGTCGCTGCTGTAGTGACCAACGTATACATTCTCATAACGCCCCCTACAGGAGTCGCATGATCGATTTCCGATCGCTCGTTCAATATGTATCGTTTGGACACAACGACTTCGATGGGCAATCATTCTTGGAAATTACTGAATCCCTCGCCGAGCACGCCAACAATCTAGACGCCAAGGAAATCGTAGCTAAGCAAGGCTAATGAAAACGTTTCCTCCACCACAGTAATTGATATAACAACACGCATAGCTCAGATTACGTTTCTCAGTTTCTTCTTTGCTTCCCTTGCCCAATGTAGAGACTCAATAAAAGTACACTCCTGGAAACTGAAATAAGAACACCGTGAATTCATTGTCCCAGGAAGGGGAAACTTCATTGACACATTCCTGGGGTCAGATACATCACATGATCACACTGACAGAACCACAGGCACATAGACACAGGCAACAGAGCATGCACAATGTCGGCACTAGTACAGTGTATATCCACCTTTCGCAGCAATGCAGGCTGCTATTCTCCCATGGAGACGATCGTAGAGATGCTGGATGTAGTCCTGTGGAACGGCTTGCCATGCCATTTCCACCTGGCGCCTCAGTTGGACCAGCGTTCGTGCTGGACGTGCAGACCGCGTGAGACGACGCTTCATCCAATCCCAAACATGCTCAATGGGGGACAGATCCGGAGATCTTGCTGGCCAGGGTAGTTGACTTACACCTTCTAGAGCACGTTGGGTGGCACGGGATACATGCAGACGTGCATTGTCCTGTTGGAACAGCAAGTTCCCTTGCCGGTCTAGGAATGGTAGAACGATGGGTTCGATGACGGTTTGGATGTACCGTGCACTATTCAGTGTCCCCTCGACGATCACCAGTGGTGTACGGCCAGTGTAGGAGATCGCTCCCCACACAATGATGCCGGGTGTTGGCCCTGTGTGCCTCGGTCGTATGCAGTCCTGATTGTGGCGCTCACCTGCACGGCACCAAACACGCATACGACCATCATTGGCACCAAGGCAGAAGCGACTCTCATCGCTGAAGACGACACGTCTCCATTCGTCCCTCCATTCACGCCTGTCGCGACACCACTGGAGGCGGGCTGCACGATGTTGGGGCGTGAGCGGAAGACGGCCTAACGGTGTGCGGGACCGTAGCCCAGCTTCATGGAGACGGTAGCGAATGGTCCTCGCCGATACCCCAGGAGCAACAGTGTCCCTAATTTGCTGGGAAGTGGCGGTGCGTTCCCCTACGGCACTGCGTAGGATCCTACGGTCTTGGCGTGCATCCGTGCGTCGCTGCGGTTCGGTCCCAGGTCGACGGGCACGTGCACCTTCCGCCGACCACTGGCGACAACATCGATGTACTGTGGAGACCTCACGCCCCACGTGTTGAGCAATTCGGCGGTACGTCCACCCGGCCTCCCGCATGCCCACTATACGCCCTCGCTCAAAGTCCGTCAACTGCACGTACGGTTCACGTCCACGCTGTCGCGGCATGCTACCAGTGTTAAAGACTGCGATGGAGCTCCGTATGCCACGGCAAACTGGCTGACACTGACGGCGGCGGTGCACAAATGCTGCGCAGCTAGCGCCATTCGACGGCCAACACCGCGGTTCCTGGTGTGTCCGCTGTGCCGTGCGTGTGATCATTGCTTGTACAGCCCTCTCGCAGTGTCCGGAGCAAGTATGGTGGGTCTGACACACCGGTGTCAATGTGTTCTTTTTTCGATTTCCAGGAGTGTATATATTGGCCTCTCCAACACTCTTGTCAATTACTGCTTCCCATTCGTATCATTTCAGCTAGTTAATGACGCACTATGACGTAACAGAATACTACTTAGGATAAAAGTTTCGTATACAGATCCTCCCTATTCCGAATCTCTGTCGTTATCGTTGAGGCACATTATTCAAAAATAAGTCATTCGTCATCTGATCACATTGTAATATTATCACTACCACATTCCTTTAGGAAAGTTATAGATAAACCTATATCATTGAAGTAATGAGAATTTGGGTTACATCTCCTTGACCTGCTTGACATTTTCTCGTAGTCGAGGTACGAAAATTGATACGTAGGCATCTCACTGTTGCCTCGGAGGGCAACGACTAATTTGTCTCTATAATTGTCTGCTACCCCGTTCCGTTACTCAGCTTCATCTCAGACACGATACCGTGTTAGATGTCGTAACAGAGCGAGATGAGACGCCCTGACACGCTGCATAGGCTTACTGCGAGCTTGATCGATCATCGAGGTAAGCCTAGCACGACGCTGCGCGAAATTTGCAGCCGGCTGCTCCGCGTTAATTAATTATTCGCGACAACTGCTGGTGTTGCGCTAGCTGTAGGGCCCGTATTTGGTTCGCCACGCTTCCAGCCACTCAGGAGGTAATCCACAGTGCGCGTCTGTGTGCACCCTCCGTCGTCACCACTGCTGTTTCCGATATCAAAGCGATGTAAACTTAACGGTAGGTGATACCTGCCTCTTACACAAACGACGTCGTACATGCCGTTCTCTGAAACATCATAAGAAAAATCGCAGCGTCTACTTGGACAAAAATATGACTTGGAAACACAGAAACGTCTTCCTCTTCTCATCTACATCCATTATTTCATACTACCTTTTCCGATATTATCGTAACGTCATGTTGGACCGCATGTAAAAGTAACATCTATATTTCATTTAAATACCTTGTCAGACGAAAATCATTAACACAGTAGAACCAAAATTATTTGAAGTGACTGAGGCGAGATTTCGATAACAGATCATATATGCAAACGTGATCTACCGGTATTCCTACGAAACAAGGAAATATTCCATTAAACAGGAACTCTACTCATAGTTTTTTAGTACTACACGAGTCAAAATAACACAATTAAAATTACAAGTTCCATATCACGATTAAAGCAGGCCTACAGCTAGGGTTAGGAAGTCCAAAACTGCGACTTCTGGAATTTTCCCGGCGTATTTCTTCTTCCAGTAATTTTTGTGGTTTGCAGCCGGATCCCATCAACATTCTGCCACGATATTTCAGCCCAGAGACGTCCAGACATACTCAGGTGAGTAGACGAAATTTTTTCTTTTTTGTCATCAGTCTACTGACTGGTTTGATGCGGCCCGCCACGAATTCCTTTCCTGTGCTAAACTCTTCATCTCAGAGTAGCACTTGCAAACCTACGTCCTCAATTATTTGCTTGACGTATTGCAATCTCTGTCTTCCTCTACAGTTTTTGCCCTCTACAGCTCCCTCTATTACCATGGAAGTCATTCCATCATGTCTTAGCAGATGTCCTATCATCCTGTCCCTTCTCCTTATCAGTGTTTTCCACATATTCCTTTCCTCTCCGATTCTGCGTAGAACCTCCTCATTCCTTACCTTATGAGTCCACTTAATTTTCAACATTCCTCTATAGCACCACATCTCAAATGCTTCGATACTCTTCTGTTCCTGTTTTCCCACAGTCCATGTATCACTACCATACAATGCTGTGCATCCTCAGAAATTTCTTCCTCAAATTAAGGCCGGTATTTGATATTAGTAGACTTCTCTTGGCCAGAAATGCCTTTTTTGCCATAGCGAGTCTGCTTTTCATGTGCTCCTTGCTCCGTCCGTCACTGGTTATTTTACTGCCTAGGTAGCAGAATTCCTTAACTTCATTGACTTCGAGACCATCAATCCAGATGTTAAGTTTCTCGCTGTTCTCATTTCGACTACTTCTCATTACCTTCGTCTTTCTCAGATTTACTCTCAAACCATACTGTGTACTCATTAGACTGTTAATTCCGTTCAGCATATCATTTAATTCTTCTTCACTTTCACTCAGGATAGCACTGTCATCAGCGAATCGTATCATTGATATCCTTTCACCTTATATTTTAATTCCACTCCTGAACCTTTCTTTATTTCCATCATTGCTTCCTCGATGTACAGATTGAAGAGTAGGGGCGAAAGGCTACAGCCTTGTCTTACACCCTTCTTAATACGAGCACTTCGTTCTTGATCGTCCACTCTTATTATTCCCTCTTGGTTGTTGTACATATTGTATATGACCCGTCTCTCCCTATAGCTTACCCCTACATTTTTCAGATTCTCGAACAGCTTGCACCATTTTATATTGTCGAACGCTTTTTCCAGGTCGACAAATCCTATGAAAGTGTCTTGATTTTTCTTTAGCCTTGCTTCCATTATTAGCCGTAACGTCAGAATTGCCTCTCTCGTACCTTTACTTTTCCTAAAGCCAAACTGATAGTCACCGAGCGCATTCTCAATTTTCTTTTCCATTCTTCTGTATTTTATTCTTGTAAACACCTTCGATGCATGAGCTGTTAAGCTGATTGTGCGATAATTCTCGCACTTGTCAGCTCTTGCCGTCTTCGGAATTGTGTGGATGATGCTTTTCCGAAAGTCAGATGGTATATCGCCAGACTCATATATTCTACACACCAACGTGAATAGTATTTTCTTTGCCACTTCCCCCAACGATTATAGAAATTTGATGGAATGTTATCTATCTTTTCTGCCTTATTTGACTTTAAGTCCTCCAAAGCTCTTTTAAATTCCGATTCTAATACTGGATCCCCTTACTCTTCTAAATCGACTCCTGTTTCTTCTTCTATCACATCAGACAAATCTTCACCCTCATAGAGACTTTCAACGTATTCTTTCCACCTATCTGCTCTCTCCTCTGCATTTAAGAGTGGTATTTCCGTTGTACTCTTAATGTTACCACCATTGCTTTTAATGTCACCAAAGGTTGTTTTGACTTTCCTGTATGCTGAGTCTGTCCTTCCGACAATCATATCTTTTTCGATGTCTTCACATTTTTCCTGCAGCCATTTCGCCTTAGCTTCCCTGCACTTCCTATTTATTTCATTCCTCAGCGACTTGTATTTCTGTATTCCTGATTTTCCCGGAACATATTTCTACTTCCTCCTTTCATCAATAAACTTAAGTATTTCTTCTGTTGGCCATGGTTTCTTCGCAGCTACCTTCTTTGTACCTTCCTTAGTACTTCCGGATCCCACTTCTTTGCGTATTGATTCTTCCTGACTAATGTCATGAACTTCAGCCTACTCTTCATCACTACTATATTGTGATCTGAATCTATATCTGCTCCTGGGTACGCCTTACAATCCAGTATCTGATTTCGGAATCTCTGTCTGACCATGATGTAATCTAATTGAAATCTTTCCGTATCTCCCGGCCTTTTCCAAGTATACCTCCTCCTCTTGTGATTCTAGAACAGGGTATTCGCTATTGCTAGGTGAAAGTTGTTACAGAACTCAATTAGTCTTTCTCCTCTTTCATTCCTTGCCCCAAGCCCTTATTCTCCTGTAACCTTTTCTTCTACTCCTTTCCCTACAACTGCATTCCAGTCGCCCATGACTATTAGATTTTCGTCCCCCTTTACATACTGCATTACCCTTTCAATATCCTCATACTCTTTCTCTATCTGTTCATCTTCAGCTTGCGATGTCGGCATGTATACCTGAACTATCGTTGTCGTTGTTGGTCTGCTGTCGATTCTGATTAGAAAAACCCGGTCACTGAACTGTTCGCAGTAACACACCCTCTGCCCTACTGTACTGAAGTACTGAAGAGATATTTTTTGTTTTCTTTGTTGGATTTCAGTGTCTCATACCGGGCAAGCTGGCAGCAGCATAGGCGCTGCTCTTCAGCCGAGATACAGACAGTAAGTACAGAGCATGGAGACATTTAAAAAACAACAGGAAGGAGGAAATACCGCGAAAGAGACGTATAAAATGGGAAACATAACGGAAGATAACATAAAAAGAGGAGGGGGCGGGTGACTGTACAATTGTTAGAATGTCTAAAAACTGTACGTAAAAAACCACACACTAAAAGTAGCGATTGGCGGCGTAGCACATAGCGATCACTGACGGTAACGTTACATACAAGTCCAGCTTACAATTAAATACACAGCTGTTGACGTCATGGGAGAACAGCACCAAACACAACACTGACGAAGCACACCAATGACGATCAACTAACTGAGAGTATCTGGAGGGAGATGGGGACGAGGGAGAAGTGAAGAAAGGGGGAGGGGTGGTGTTAGAAGTGGGAGAGTAGGGAGACGTGTGAGGGCGCGCCACAGGGCTCCAGGGAGGGAAACAGTCGAGGAGTGGGTGCAGAGACTCATGGGGGGGGGGGGGGGAAGAGAAAAATCTTCTCTGAGAGAAGGAGAGGAGAGGAGAGGAAAAAAGAGGGGCCCTGTGGAGGAGGGAGACAAGGCAAGGCTACAGTTGGAAGGAAGGGTAGATGCCATGGAGAAGTTCTCCGTCAAACGATCGCTCAGACAATACAGAACAGCAACAGTGACTTTAGGCTGGGTGAGGAAAACCGCCGAAACTTGAACATGTCAGTCGCGGGAGTCTGAATTTGCCGAATGGAATGGTTTCGGTTAAGCTACATCGCAGTTGATAGATATTATGATAATCGATGCTTTACTATATTTCTAAATCTGCACATCAGCAGAGAAGAAATAAGTATAACTGAAGTGAATAAAATTGCGGTTTTCGTTCTACTTCTGAGACATTAATTACCGGCAAAGAATTTCTTTGCGATGTGGTATTGGGGTCACACTTGCTAATCATGCATCTGGAAGTCTATGAATGACCTGATAGGATTATTTCTCGAAAACGAGCACAAAATTGACATGGAAATATTATAAGTCGCAAACACAAAAAAATAATCAGCTGGGAAGTCCACGATGAGGGGTGATAAATACGTATAGAATACGTACAGAAAACTAATTTCATGCTAACGGTCGGTGCTATATGGCTGTGAAACTAACAGTTTTTCCTTTAAAACTGATTATTAGAAACTAGAGGAAATGATCTGAAGAAGGACGCCTCTTCCCCAACCATGATATTTTAAGAAAACAGAACAGTGATCGCTAGTATCGAAATCACTGTATTTTCTGTTTGAGAAACAAGTGGTGTAAAATAAAATAATGACTTCCTACGACGTAGTATCTCATTCAAAATGACCCACTATTTCGACAGGTAATTTGAACATCAAGCTATAGGAAACAAGTGAACACTGTAACATACCCCGATGAGTGAAAAGTTATTAGAAAGCGTGTACTCTCTAGAATTTCTTAAGCTTCAGCTTTACAGCAAGTTAGCTTTCGATTCACAGCATCGAAGAAATTTAGTGCAAATTGTCTACAATTTCATAAGACGTGAGAATTAAAAAGGCAAAGGTATAAATGTTTGTGGACTGAATATTTCACTCTCAAATGGAAAATGCGATATTTTGAAACCTCCTGACAGATAAAAGCTATGTGCCGGAATACAAAGTTACAAACCAGTGCCCACTCTGCTGCGGAGCGAAAGGTATCGGTAGGTAGAATTGAAGCCTTCGGTACCGTTTCGCCATCTCACAACCATACTGACACCTTTGAACATATCATACATGTTCGACTATGTTTAGTGTGTTACACAACCCACTCTCCAAACAATAATACAGAGAAACGTACACTCCCACATACAAACACAAAATATTAATAATATTTTAGTTTTGACTGCGTATGTATGCCGTCACATTACAACATCAGGAACGATCAAAATGTTTCACTTATAACCTTAGCTTAGTGTTTTAACAAAATGTTCCAGTGTACCTGAGCACTCTCCAGGAACAGTAAAATATCTCGGATATTCGTCTTACGTAGAGTGACTATTCTTTCTTTCTAAACAAATTACATGTGAAAGGGGCACATGTGTTGAAAGTTGTGTGCTGACACCGTGTGTAACTGAATTTCTCGCTAACAATCTAAAATTATCTGTCTTCTAAATTACGATCACAGATTTTTATCTAGAATCGGCGAAGCCACCCTTCTTTTGGACATGAACTTATCTGTACAAAGTACGTTTTAGGTATGTGTGTTTAACTGATGTGAAATGCATCTGACTGACTGAAAATTAGATTGCATGAAAATAACAATTCACAAGAACATTCACAATGACTAGCTGTTAAGTAATTTGAATGTGCCCTATGACACAAAAAGTATCGGTTGAATTTACATGAAATTTCGTTAACTGAAAATTGTTCCAAATATTTTGTCAAAATGTTTACTTAAGCTCTACAAGAAATTCTTACCTTTCAATTCATAACATGCCCGTGTTCTGACTGCACCGCAAAAATGATGAGCTGAAATGAATCACTGCGCAGCAGTTTGCCTTTTTATTCCTATTTCTATTAAATTGCTGTATTAACACATTAGGTGTTTAATTTTCTTTTTAGCATAATTAATTACTCTTGACACACAAGTTCAACGTGTTGTATTGTAAATTTTACCAAACACCTTAATCTTTGAACACTAGGAATATAGTTTGTGAGACCTTTATAAGTGGCAAAAGGAAGTTTTCTGAAATTATATTAAATAGTTTTAATGAGACAAAAGCAAAATAAAATTAATATAAACACTCAGAATAGTCTGTTCCAGACTGTGATACACCATAATTTCCTCTTGTACAAAATACTTCTACTACAAAAGTTGTTTTCTTGGATTCTTAATGCTATGTTATTTAATTAATTTATAATATCTGTGTCTATATTTACATCAAAATTGTAAATGCTGTACCGCTGATAACCTTTCATATATCGTATAGTAGTTTAAACAAAAACAGCTGTTAAGCCGATACCGACAATAGTTTTGTCATGCCCTGCTTCTTATTCACTTATGCCGAATATTTGTACTTTACTATGAAAATATCATGATTTTGGTCAAAAATAATATGGGTACCCCACACAAGCGTGGTATATGTCGGGGCAATGGATCCAACACAAGGGAGAGTGTTTCCCGATAGCCGATTATGCTACGGACCGCTCTTCGTAGTCAGGCATGCGGCTTATAAATACCGGACGAACTATACACAGTCCTGCAGGAAATAATACTAGACCTATAATAAAACCCTCGCCCAGACAATATTTGTGACATTTCTTTAATCCTTACGTGTTTTAGAATTACTCCATTCTCAATAGAACGAAATGCAAGTGATATAAAGCGTCGCATCACAGTTAATTACAGGAAGCATGATCCCTTACTTCAGCTTAAGATCAAAACAAAACCAAATTCAAGTTTACACGAGAAATAAGTTCACGAACGAACTACATCAAGGGAAAATAGTATCAGCTTCTTCTCTTTTCTCTTGGAGATGACAGGTGAAGGAAAGACGGGCAACACAATCGAAGTAACCAACCTTGAATGGTGGAAGTTCCCAACATGGCGTTGTAATTAGCTATGAATCAAAGCCGATAGATTACTGCTGGGTGCAGCGTACACTACGAGGCCTCAAATACCAAATACCCCGGCAGGAATCGATTGTTTAATTTATAACTGCGTGTGCGTGCGTGCGTGCGTGCATGTGTGTGCGTGAGTGTGTGGATGTGTGTGTGCGTGTGTGTGTATGCGTGTGTGTGTGTGTGTGTGTTTGTGTGTGAGAGAGAGAGAGAGAGAGATTTTGTGGTGTATGGGAGCTCAACTCGAATTATCAGCGCCCGTTGAAAATCACTAACAGCGAATGCGGTTACAGCACCTGAAATATAAAACAAGGAATAGCGGGTCCAACAAAATGACACTCACTCTCTGTCAAACATACTTATAGTCACTGACATCATCACACAGCTTCTAAACTTACTAGACACCGTAAAAATAAGCAGATGGAACAAAACTGACAATTAAAAAACAAGTAACAAAAGCATAAAGTTGAAACTGGTACAGAAGGAAACGTGACTGGCTGATTACATACAAAAAAAAACATGCATGAGCCACCAGCCACCATGAGAACGCTTTAAAAACCACTTCCTATAATTTTAGGGAACATTTCGGACACTTCACAGAACTTTAAAAGTCGTACCAAATTCATTTGGTTGTCAGTTAAGATAGAAGCTAGATCTATCGGTAAATGAGCCGCTGCCATCTCGTACGTATATTGGGCACAGTCTACTAAAATGTGGCGCATCGTGATGTATACGCCACAAGCACCGCATTCTAGAGGGTCCTCTGATCGCAGCGAGAAGATATGCGTATTACGGCTAGGATCTATGACGAATGAGGAGGAACTGACTGACTGGAATAGGGCACACCATGGTACATTGTTGACTTTAACACTCGCAGCGTATCGTCTGTCACTTCTAGTCACTCGCCTTCCCATCGGTGCATGACCTCACTTCTCAACAGCGAGGTGATAGTATGCAGGGGGATGGCACACTGCAGATACTTCGACCATTTCGTTTTCATTAACAGCTATGTGCCCTGTCACCCGGCAGAAAGACATCTCCTTCCCCGGTTTCATTTATTACTGATGGCGGTTTCTTATGACACTACAAAATATAACATTTATTAAATTGTTCGCTTTTTGTTTCGTAAGATACCTTCAGCATTTACAGCTTTTAACCATGATACGTGACTCCATATTGTATATTACTAAGAACAGCATCGTGTAGGTACACGCAGCGTTTTCATATTTAAAAATTTGCTTCAGTAATTACAACTCGATATGCTTAAACAGTTTTAAAATGACTTAATTCCTCTAGTTTATTTTTGCTTGTCGACGAGGGTGATGTAAGTTATCTTTCTATTCGATGAGTCATACTTAGTATTTTTACACACGATATTTTTCACACAGATTTATTTAGTAATGGGTATATTACACAAAAGATGTTCTGAGTACAAGCAATGTGATCTTTCGCTGTCAGGTATTTGCCTCGTGTAACTGACATAGTCTGGTGTCGGTCACGCAGAGGAATAGTTTTGGAAATAATCAGCAGAACAATGAAATACAGACGCAGTGCATTTTGGTTTTTGGAAGTGTGATTTCATAAACATTGTTTTTAATAGAGTGAAGATACTCAGATAACATTGCCACTGCATTCTTACTAGCGTCTAGTTTATGATGATTTTCAGATGGGCAAATTTTCGGTATGATTTTTGTTCATTGATTCGGGTCGTATAATTTGACTGTCGAGACGAGATGAAACAAAATTATCTGCTCACATAAGAGTTTCACCACTACTTTACCATTTCCTTAACGAGTTCCATTATAGAGTTAGATTTTTTGTAAGAAAAGAATTTTGTAAACATTATTTTAAATCTTTAAAATTTAGTTTCATAGTACAGGTTTTTAAAATACTAGTCTCTGCTACGACATTTAGTAGGTTCAGTTTCTTCCAGCGTTCCCTTACCAATGTTTTATTTTGTAATCGACTGTCACCGCATTGCTCTTAGAGGAAAAAAAGTTACGTAAGGCTTATAGTATGATACGCTTGGCAAAAATGCACATGGGCAAGGTTTTCCATAGCTAATTTGCTGCTGCGTTGCTTTCTGACATTCAACACTTTAAATTAGATTGAGTTTCCTTTGCCACAACGCAAGTCACGGAAGTTCGTTAGAGCCCGGTAAACATTATTGTTCACACACAGTGAGATTATTTGCAGTCAAGTAGCATTACAAATTACCGTCTGGGTCAGATTATTTAAAATGTATTTCCGATCTCATTTCCTTTAGTGGACATTTTACTCTTAGAGTATTGCGTTACATAGTCGCATGTTTCTCATTCAAGTTCGGAATTTTACTTAAAGAGTATTTACAGAAATATTTACGATATTTATTCTTTCAAAGTTCAGTTTGGGATTTTATGCAGGATATTTACTCTATTAGTTTTGTGTTAGAATTGAAAGATACTTACTGTGAGGTCCCGCAATGTAACACTGTTCACTGGACTGCGTAATACGGAGTTTCACATGACAGCTTCTTTAGTATAGAGTTTTAGGTATTTTAATTATTCTTAGTAAAATACAGTTACGCAATTTCAGAAGGATTTGCCGACCTCTTTCATCAGATTACGTTTACGTAAGCATACCACTCTCACTGTTTAGTTGAAAGAACTTTCGCATAACACTAGTTATACACACGAAAATTGAGAATACAGGAACTTTATACAAAATAAAACAAACAAAACAATTACACTCTTAATGCCGTTGTACGTTTTCCACTGTATGCATATAGAAATCTGAAATATAAGAGTACATATAGAGGACGTATTGTAATTAATATAGGAAAATGACATAGGTGAAAATGTAGGCTAATAGAAGCAGAAATATTCAAATAAATATGGGTCCGAAAACGAACTGTATGCGAGATACCTGGGATTCTGTTTTTCCGATCCTAACTAAGTTTGGTATGCAATATTGCCCTAGTTACTGTACTGTGCAAAAACACACACCATTTGGTCTCATCAGACTGCGATAACATTTCACATTACACGAAATATAATACTGTTTCAGCATGTTACAAGTGACAGTCCGCTGTACAATTGTACCACGTGTCATCCTCTCAACTGGACGCAGTACTGAACTTGGGTCTGCACTGAGTTACGAATTACTTCAAACATCCCTGGATAATTTAAATGTTGACAATAATATACTATTAGCTGTTCCACTTCCTCAACAGTATTAACTGGTGACTGACTAAATTCAATTCTGACGAGTCTTCACACAGAAAAATCCATTCAGGTGGTGGTCGGTTGATCTTAGATACCAAGATACAGTAGAAGCCCTGCTCGACCTCCTCATCATGAAGCAAACTAGCGCATTAAATATCTTAATTCAGCAGCCTAATGTTCCAGTATTCCGTTACAAATCCATCACATTTCCTAACTATGGGACAAGGGTGAAGTTTGAACTCTGTTACATGTGGTCTTCATCGGAAAGTTTACATTTAAAATACATCTGTACTAACTAGGATAAATACTTCATAATTATGTCAATGAGGCCTCGTAATCACAAATTCTATCTCTCTCTCTTTCTCTCACTCTCTCTCTCACTCTCCCTCTCCCTCTCCCTCTCTCTCTTCCTCTTCCTCTCTCTCTCCCTCTCCCTCTCTCTCTCTCTCTCCCTCTATGTGATCGTGTGTGTGTGTGTCTGTGTGTGTGTGTGTGTGTGTGTGTGTGTGTGTGTGTGTGTGTGCGCGTATGTGTGTGTGTGCTGAAAGGTAATCACATCTATACTTCAAAACAGTTGTATTTTCTCTAATTACTGATATTTTATCTTTTTTGGCGAGTCTTTATCCAACCATTCACATCATACGCAAAAAATATCATCGCGATATTGAATAAGCTTTTGCCCGAACATGATATATAGGAGCATGACAAATACAAGTAAAGATTGAAAATTAAGTACTAAGTGCCTTCTGCAAGGAACAAATCTGTTTTAGTTCACACGTATACACAGAATAGCGCTGGAAATTGGAAATTTGTGGTAAGGTCTTTTAGGACCAGACTGCTGACGTCATCGGTCCCTAAGCTTACACACTACTTAATATAACTTAAACTAACTTACGCTGAAGACAACACACACACACCCATGCCCGAGGGAGGACTCGAAACTCCAACGGGGTAGCCGCGCGGGTCGTGCAAGGCGCCCAAGACCGTGTGGCTGGCCCGCGTGGCATTAGTACTAAATAGCGCCAAGTTATTCGTTGTAATAACTCACTAACGAACAAAACTGTCGACTGTAAACGTGTGGTTTTCTCAAAGAAAAATAAGAAACCGAGCGTCTGTCTATTTCACGTTAAGTCACCTACGTGACTACAGAGTGGACCTCCTGTAGCCATCTTCACAAAATGTCATATTTGCACAGTAAAATTTTGTTCTGTGTGTATTTCATGGTCTTCTGATGGACATTTTAGAACCTCTGCATTCCTTTCTCGCATCTTCATGTAATTCGTACGTTCGTCATCCGAGATCAGCTCACAGTTCATCGCGTAGGGCTGCGGCGCCACTCTGACATTCATCTGATGGTGAACTAACGGTGTACGATGTCTGGAGCAAGAAACGGATCCCATCACATCGCCAGCGCACATGCTCATTACGACAAGAACCACTTCCTGTGAAGTGTCGTCGCGGTCGTCCACAGTCATATTTACAGCAACGTTAACTTCGAAGCGCAGTGCACGTATTTCGGTTAGATCAAGCAGAGTTACGAATCTGTAATTTGAAAAAAATGGTTCAAATGGCTCTGAGCACTATGGGACTTAACATCTATGGTCATCAGTCTCCTAGAACTTAGAACTACGTAAACCTAACTAACCTAAGGACAGCACACAACACCCAGCCATCACGAGGCAGAGAAAATCCCTGACCCCGCCGGGAATCGAACCCGGGAACCCGGGCGTGGGAAGCGAGAACGCTACCGCACGACCACGAGATGCGGGCTGTAATTTGAAAGCTTCCGCGTCAATACGCTGATGATATTACATCCCTCGCTTCCAGCTGACCTGTGAAAACAATGTATCAAATCAAGTTACTTAGATAAGCAAACAACGAAATCCAGTGGTTGAAATGGTTCAAATTGCTCTAAGCATTATGGGACTTAACATCTGAGGTCGTCAGTCCTCTAGACTTAGAACTGCAAGTACTTTAAACCAAACTAACCTAAGGACATCACAAACATCCACGCCCGAGGCAGGATTCGAACCTGCGACCATAACAGGAGCGCGGTACCGAACTGAAGTGCCTATAACCGCTCGGCCACAGCGGCTGGCAAAATCCATGAAGCACTAGCTCATCTACGTCCTAAAATTAGCCTATCATACATCTTATTCAACGCTCAACACATACAGTGAAAGTGTACATGCCAGAGTTTTTGTTTAGGAATTAACATTCCGGCAAGGCGGGATAAAATTCGTATTGGAACACCAAAACGAGAGGTTGTATCTTTCTACTTATACTAGAATGTAGTGCACTTCAAACCCTTCGCAAGTGATTACACCCTTCACGAGCTGGGCGAAAATTAAGATTTCAACTAAAGATATACGGTCTTCAGAAACTATTCGTTCAAATTAATACAGGAGATAGAGAACATCGAACAAATATAGTAAGTTATGTTACATATAGTCCCTGAAAGCAATGTCTGATGCTAGGGACAATTTACAAAAAGGGTATTTTAGCGTGCTAATTACAGCCGTGGCTTTCACAAATGCACGTAATAAAACGTCGAACCGTTGGTTGATGTGTCCGTTCGAAGATTCCCGGCATGCCCGCAATGTACCAGCAGCGACGGTAATTCTTGCAACGAGATCTTTTCCTGTTTTCACAATGGTTTCATACTCCAGGTGCTTCTAATGTCCTAGAGGACGAAATCTAGACACTCAAAGTCAAGTGACCTGGGTGGCCAGGTCACAGGGCCACCTAACCCCATCCATAGATTCCCGGAGGTGGCTCTCAGATGATTGCTAACAGCAACGTTGAAATATGCTGGTTCCCCAGGACAATTGAAGGTCATCCTTTGTCTAACATTGAGAGATACATTCAACAAGTTCACCCTGCCATCCGTTTTTTTCATCCTTTTTTATTGAGTCATTAGTCTTCTGGCTTGTTTGACTGGCTTGATGCGGCCCACTACGAGGTGCTTTCTGGTACCAACTTCTTCATCTCAGGGTAGCACTTGCAACCTATGTCCTTAATTATTTGATGGATGTATTCCTATCTCTGTCTTCCTCTGCAGTATTTGCCCTCTGCAGCTCCCTGTAGTACCATGAAAATCATTCCCTGGTCTCTCAACAGATATCCTATAATCCTTTTTCTTCTCCTTGTCTGTGTTTTCCACATACTCATTTCCTCTCCGATTGTGCGCAGAACCTTCTCAATTATTACCTTATCAGTCCATGTAGTTTTCAACATTTGTCTTTTGTACCACATTCAAATGCTTCGATTTACTTCTGTCCTGGTTTTCCCAAAGTCCATGTTTCACTACTGAACATGCTGAGCTCCAAACGTATATTCTCAGAAATTTCTTCTTCAAATTAAGTCCTATGTTTGTTCCCAGTTGACTTCTCTTCGCCAGGAATGTCCTTTTCCCCAGTGCTAGTCCGCTTTTGAAGTCCTCCATGATCTATTCGTCATTCGTTATTTTGCTGCATAGACATCAGAGTCCCTTAACTTCATCTGCTTCGTGATCATCAATCCTGATGTTAAGTTTCTCGCTGTTCTCATTGCTGCTACTTCTCATTACTTTCGCCTTTCTTCGATTTACTCTCAATCCATAGTCTGTGCTCATGAGGCTGTTCATTCCAGTCAGCACGTCTTGTAATTCTTCTCCATTTTAATTCAGGATAGGTATACCATCAGCGAATGCTATCATTTGATATCCTTCCACCTTGAATTTTAATTCCTTTTGTTCCCATCATTGCTTCTTCGATCTGCAGATGGAACAGTAGTGGTGATAGACAACAACCCTGTCTTACGCCCTTTTTAATCCGAGCACTTCGTTCTTTGTCGTCCACACTTATTATTCACTCTTGGCTCTTGTACATATTGTATATCACCCTTCTCTCCCTATAACTTACCCCCATTTTTCTCAGAACTTCGGACATCTTGTCCCATTTTTCATTGTCGAATGCTTTTTCCTGGACGAGAGATCCTATGGACGTGTTTTGTTTTTTCATTAGTCTTGCTTCCATTATCACCCGCAACATCAGAATTGCCTCTGCCTTTCCTAAAGCCAAACTGATCGTAATCTGAAACGTCCTTTGTTTTGTTTTCCATCCGTATACAGCGCAATTTTGAATGTCTGTACACATTTCTAGTCAGCGACACCGGCGCAACAGCTTACGACAGCATCACTTACAAAATGATGCCAAACACTGCAATATGGCTTCTGAGACCTGGTGTGTGTCTAATTACTGAGTCATTCGGTGCCGATCAAATAGGTTCACAAATTTTTCATGTGTATTTCCATTGTCAACGTTAGAGACGAGCGCATCTGTCATATTTTTTAAATACATTTATTAAGGATTAAAAATTTCGAAGTCAACATCGCAGAAAAATGCAATGTGATCCCTAGTTTAAGCTGCTCACAAGCCATCTTCAAAACATAAAACAGTCTTCATTAGTGTAATTGCCATGGTGGCTTAACACTGGGTCATAAATTTGAAATTTAACAAATTTATTTATTTTCACACACTTTCATTACTTTAATACATTTATTTACTACATTTAGGCACTCCATATGGATAATTCCAATTCACTTTCATAGCCTTATATAAAACATTATCTATATGAGTTGATTAGTCATTGATTAGTGGTATACGGTTCTATGTATATGCAGGGTGATTCTTGTCAAAGATTAAAAACCTCCGAAGCGACGTAGATGACGCTGAGACAAGTGATTTAATATCATGGGCTCGCAAATGGCAGGTTATACCCCGAAACTGGATGACAAATGTTGAACATGTGGCGTCACCGGATAACGTACATCGCTGCACGTGCAGCGGTTGAGTCTATCGGTCAGTCACACCGGATCATTCGAACTGAAGTCAAGTATTCCCGTCGGTTTGGCTGTGGGACCACGTGCTCGAATCCAGCGCGTGCTGTTCAGGATTGTAGTCTTACTTCTGGTAGGTAGTATTTTTTTTTCATTGCGTCAGACAACTGTATGTTTACGCTAAAGTAAGATTTATTATTTTACTTAAAGGCCTGGCAGTCTCCTCTAGTTTACTACAAAAGACAGTGCAATAGAAACCTATTGTACTGCGTGAGAAGAAAATGAGTATCAGCTTCTTTATTAAATAAAGCCTGTAAACAAAAAAAGAAGAGACGAAAGGAGAAAAAAAACAACGCTAATTAAGTACAGCTTATACTTGGATACAGCGGGGACAACAATTTTATAACTTTTACATTCACAACAGATCACATTTACAAAAGTCTCTGAAAATTGCACCGTTTGCGCAAATACAGGTATTGCATCTCTCAATTATCCCTTCACGCTGAAGTCCAACGTGAGGCGAGCTACGTCATTTGCTGACGCCACATTTTCAACGTTTCTCACCCTTTTTGGGGTATTTACTGACTTTTGCGATCCTTTGTGCCTTACATTAAATTACTTGTCTCGGAGTCATATACATCGGGATTTTTAAACGTTAATAAGAATCATCCTGCATATGTATGTGTATGAGCATCTATAAAGATCTCGATACGTTGAATATCACCTGCATTGCTACAATGCGAATTTCGTGATAGGAAGCAAAGTAACGATGTACCCACGAAAAGCTCAGCACCAAGAGAAAGCAATATCATTTCAGGCAGCTCGAAATTTACAGTTTATGGCCACCGTTTGGAATTTCGTGATACGAGGCAAGGTAACGATGTAACCACGAAAAGCTCAGCACCAAGAGAAAGCAATATCATTTCAGGCAGCTCGAAATTTATACTTTATGGCCACTGTTTGGAATCTCAGGCTGAAAGTGAATTGCGCGGTAGCATTGAATGCACTAGGAAATGGATAACCCATTAAATAAGGATAAGGATTGCAGAGATGTACTGAAAGCGAAACTCATCACTCATTAGCATATTAATTTGTACTTCATAAACGCCACCGGCAGTGACCACGCATCAAGCTCCCAGAAAACTGCGGGTTTATTGGATCGGCAGCGTATAAAATGATGCTCACTGTGCAATAAATGCCTCCGATATTGTTTATCCCGGATTTATAAAGCCCATAAATTACTATAAACGGCAAGACGCAGTTCCATGGAGTGAGAGTAAGCATAGCGAGTAGGCTTTCGGGAACGGAAACACGGTTGTCGCAGTGGCGAACGCGATTTATCGCCAATAGATGTCGCACGAGACGGCACATGGCGATCCTAATCGAGCTGAGCTCTGTATTTCGTTCTCTCTGCCGCAATATCGCAGGTCGATTAATGCAGAACAGCAAACATGTGGGGAATATATGGTGTTATGATGCACGTTGGTTTTGTGGAGCTATTCAGTGCATATATTCCTCGCAAGTTCATCTTTTAGACAATGAACGATAATCATCTCTCCCTGTTTTTTAACATTAACTGACTACCTTTGTATCTTTTTGTAAATATTGCTTCACATTACATTAACACGGACCATGAACTAAAATTTCGACTGCTTCTAAAGCTGCGAGTGTTTTACTTAGTCGGCTCAAGAATCAACAAATACAAAAAATAAACACATAAATTAATAAAGACTATATTATGTTTAAGATTATACTTGATAGAGGACAGGCCACCATAGAGCCAGTGAAAACAGAAGTAGAAAACTTTTGACAGCTCCAAGAAGTATTAGGCCGTAAAGGGTGAGACCAAACGGTAAACAGATTACAAGTGGAATTAATAGGAAACACAGTAAGGCTAAATCAGAATGAATTATAGAGTGATGTATGTAAGTTATAAACGACCATAGAGAAGGTTTACCGAGGTAAAGTGAGAAAAACAGTCCTTTCTGGGTGGGGAGGTGGGGGTGGGATGAGGGACGTTCGATCCATGTATCATAGATTAAGGATTGTTAACTTTCTTGGTGGTTAAGGGATTGCAGGTAAAGTGTTGAGAACGTTATTCAAGCCGGGGCTCATTGATCAAGAACTGTCATTGAAGAAACAAGAGATGTTGCGATGCCATGAGCGAAGCTCTGTGTTCAAAAAGAGCATCGGAAGTTGTTGAGACATACTGTAAGTTTCTAATGAAAGTGGGTAGAACAGAAACATAAGGGTTAATACTAAGACAAAAATCTTTGGGGCACCGTTAGCCAGTTGCTGTAGGTCGTACCACGTAATTACCAAAGGACCTCTTTCAGTATTACGTCACTCGTCAGACACCAGTACGGCCACCATTCGGCAAGAAGTGGTGTAATAATACCACAGGATGACTACGTGACACCTGTTGGGTCCGTAAGTCAACAAACATGGTCAGAACATACAAGAATAGCGTCCGTCCAGCCGGCGTAGAGCATCGGGTCGGCGACTACTGTAGAGGAGCGTGATACCACCACGTGGCCAAGAGAGACCTCGTAACCCAGTCACAGTGTGTTGATGCAGCTATAAACGTCAACGAGCTCACCGTACGTCCTGCTCCTAGAACCGACATGCTCGAGGATCGAACTGGGACCCCACTACCAACCACCTGTTTAGTAACGGCCGCTGCCGGACGCCTCTAGTCAGATGTGGAGATCGGAGTTCTTTTCCCAAATGACATTACTGCTACTGGGCAGCCTGTCGAAATCGCCCGACCACCGTATGGCTGTGCAGTTCAGCTGCGTCGGCAGCACTGACTCAGCGCTTACCTGGCACTGAGTTGCCTGCCCAGCAAGATTGATCTCTCGGAGTCATGATTGCATTTTACGACGAGGGCATTAGCTTCGATGCTCCTCTTTCCTTATGGACATGGGCCTGATACATGATTGTACTCTGTTCAAGGCTAACCAAAGTATCTAGCTGCAACATTGCTGAATTTGCTCCCACTATAAAACCTGGACACGAAAGCTGTGGTGGTGAGAACGGTCGTAATGCTCCTACACCCTCCAATGGGTCATTACTACATTACAGGACGTACATACCGTTACGCTATGAGACCAGAAACAGTTTATTTGGAGGTATCATCATTACAGAGTCCGCCCCGGTAGCTGAGCGGTCAGTGCGACAGACTGTCAATCCAAAGGGCCCGGGTTCGATTCCCAGATGGGTCGGAGATTTTCTCCACTCAGGGACTGGGTGTTGTGTTGTCCTAATCATAATCATTTCATCCCCATCGACGCGCAAGTCGCCGAAGTGGCGTCAAATCGAAAGACTTGCACCAGGCGAACTGTCTACCCGACGGGAGGCCCTCGTCACACGACATTTCATTTCATCATTACAGAAGCCAGAATGAAATTTTCTCTCTGCAGTGAAGTGTGCACTCATAGGAAATTTCTTTGCAGATTGAATCTGTGTGTCGTACCAAACTGTGTTTCGGTCTGGCACACAGTTTCAATCTGCTAGGAAGTTTCATTACAGAACCATGTACAGGATCAGCTTGATCCAGTCACTCACTGATCAGTCTGGCCTGGCAACGGAAGACAGCAAAACGAAAGCTGAAATTTTAAATTTAGCATTTGAGAAATCTTTCACGCAGGAGCATCGTACAAACATACGGCCGTTTGAGTCTCGTACAGATTCCCGTATGGAGGACATAGTGACAGACATCCCTGGGATTGTGAACCAGCTGAATGGGTTGAAAATAAATAAATCGCCAGGTCCTGATGGGATTCCAGTTCGGTTTTACAGAGAATAATTTACTGCGTTGGTTCCTTAATTAGCTTGCATTTATCGCGAATCTCCTGCCCAACGTAAAGTTCCGAATGACTGGAAAAAGAGCAGGTGACGCTTGTATATAAGAAGGTTAGAAGGACGGATCCTCAAAATTACTGACCAATATCCTTAACATCGGTTTGTTGCAGGATTCCCGAACATATTCTCGGTTCGAATATAATAAATTTCCTTGAGACAGAGAAGTTGCTGTCCATGCATCAACACGGCTTTAGAAAGCATCGCTCCTGCGAAACACAACTCGCCCTTTTTTCACATGATATCTTGCGAACCATGGATGAAGGGTGTCAGACGGATGCCATATTCCTTGACGGAAAGCGTTTCACTTGGTGCCCCACTGCAGACTCCTAACTAAGGTTGTCTTGTGACAGCCAGAGCGAGAGCACCAGCAGCAGCGAGTACTGTTTGTATAAAGCGTTTATTTTGCATTTTGTTTACGACCTTCCACTAAGGAAGGGATTCTATTTGTGTTTATCTGCTCTGCATAGTAACTAACAGTTCTTGATAAAACTTTACGTAGTTTTCGTGTTAGATTTCTTAGTGTTTTTTTGATCGTTTAGAACAGAAAGCGCCCTAAAACCGTCTTTGTTTGTTTCGCGGCCGTTAGCCACTAGTCACTTGAATCAGCAGTTGTCTTGTGACAGCCAGAGCGAGAGCACCAGCAGCAGCGAGTACTGTTTGTATAAAGCGTTTTTGTACTTATTTGCTGCGCTTAGCTTTTAAATAGTTTTTCTGGGAAAACCTAGCGTAGTTTTCGCGTCTCGTATTTCAGTGAGTGTTTCTTGATTATCAGAGTAGCTCATCAGATGATTATGTTGGGAATTTGTCACCGTATAGGGTAGGGTAAACATAGTCATGTGTAGGGACTGTGGTTGTTGTGAGCGGACGCAAGGAGAATTGGCCACTCTTCGGGGGCAGGTGGAGGCTTTGTCTGTTAGGCTCATCGAGCTCGAGGCGCAGGCGTCGGCTCGTAGTGGCGTTGGGGCAACTGTGGTGAGACCTATGCCTACTTCGGTGGCCTTGGAATCACATGGAACCCCTGATGTCGCTGCGTCTTCCGGCAGTGAGCATCTTACCGGTCAGCCATCACTCCAGGGTGAATGGCGGACAGTGGTGGGCTCGCGCGTGCCTGGCCGAAAGGCGAAGGTGCGATCTGGCCGCGTGGCAACTGCCTTACCCCTTTCCAACAGGTACGGGGTGCTTCCTAGTGGTGATGACATCGTTTCCGAGCCACCACAGGATGCCTCGCCTGTTGGGCCAGTGGCCGATTCTCCGGCAAGGTCCCGACAGTCACAGAGGGCGGGCCTATTAGTTATAGGGAGCTCCAACGTTAGGCGGGTTATGGAGCCCCTCAGGAAAATAGCGGGTAGGTCGGGGAAGAATGCCAGTGTGCACTCGGTGTGCTTGCCGGGGGGTCTCGTCCGTAATGTGGAGGAGGCCCTTCCGGCAGCTATTGAACGCACTGGGTGTGACCGGCTGCAGATAGTAGCACATGTCGGAACGAATGACGCCTGCCGCTTGGGTTCTGAGGCCATCCTTGGTTCCTTCCGGCGGCTGGCTGATTTGGTGAAGACAACCAGCATCGCACGCGGAGTGCAAGCTGAGCTTAATATCTGCAGCATAGTGCCCAGAGTCGATCGCGGTCCTCTGGTTTGGAGCCGTGTGGAGGGTCTAAACCAGAGGCTCAGACGACTCTGCGACTATAATGGTTGCAAATTCATCGACCTCCGTTATTGGGTGGAGAACTGTAGGGCCCCCCTAGACAGGTCAGGCGTGCACTACACACCGGAAGCAGCTACTAGGGTAGCAGAGTACGTGTGGCGTGCACACGGGGGTTTTTTAGGTTAGAGGGACCCCCCCTTGGGCGAAACGATAAAATACCTGACGGCTTACCAGAGAGGACATTATCATCGTTGATAAAGAACGTCCGTCCTCAGAGACCAAAAACAGGAAAAGTTAACGTAATATTGGTAAACTGCAGGAGTATCCAGGGCAAGGTTCCTGAATTAGTATCTCTTATTGAAGGAAACAGTGCGCATATAATATTAGGAACGGAAAGTTGGTTAAAACCGGAAGTGAACAGTAACGAAATCCTAGACACAGAATGGAATATATACCGCAAGGATAGGATAAACGCCAATGGTGGAGGAGTATTTATAGCAGTAAAGAATTCAATAATATCCAGTGAAGTTATTAGCGAATGCGAATGTGAAATCATCTGGGTTAAGCTAAGTATCAAAGGTGGGTCAGATATGATAGTCGGATGCTTCTATAGACCACCTGCATCAGCAACCGTAGTAGTTGAGCGCCTCAGAGAGAACCTGCAGAACGTCGTGAAGAAGTTTCGTGATCATACTATTGTAATAGGGGGAGACTTCAATCTACCAGGTATAGAATGGGATAGTCACACAATCAGAACTGGAGCCAGGTACAGAGACTCTTGTGGCATTATCCTGACTGCCTTGTCCGAGAATTACTTCGAGCAGATAGTTAGAGAACCAACTCGTGAAGCTAACGTTTTAGACCTCATAGCAACAAATAGACCGGAACTTTTCGACTCCGTGAATGTAGAAGAGGGTATCAGTGATCATAAGTCAGTGGTTGCATCAATGACTACAAGTGTAATAAGAAATGCCAAGAAAGGAAGGAAAATATATTTGCTTAACAAGAGTGATAGGGCACAAATCGCAGAATATCTGAGTGACCACCATCAAACGTTCATTTCTGAGGAAGAGGATGTGGAACAAAAATGGAAAAAATTCAGAAACATCGTCCAGTACGCCTTAGATAAGTTCGTACCGACTAAGGTCCAAAGCGAGGGGAAAGATCCACCGTGGTATAACAATCATGTACGAAAGGTACTACGGAAACAAAGAAAGCTTCATCATAGGTTTAAGAGTAGTCGAATCATAGCTGATAAGGAAAAGCTGAACGAAGCGAAAAAGAGCGTAAAGAGAGCAATGAGAGAAGCATTCAACGAATTCGAACATAAAACATTGGCAAACAATCTAAACAAGAACCCTAAAAAGTTTTGGACATATGTAAAATCGGTAAGCGGATCTAAATCCCCTATTCAGTCACTCGTTGACCACGATGGCACCGAAACAGAGGACGACCGAAGAAAGGCAGAAATACTGAATTCAGTGTTCCGAAACTGTTTCACTGCGGAAAATCGTAACACGGTCCCTGACTTCAGCCGTCGCACGTACGACAAAATGGAAAATATTGAAATAAACGATATCGGAATTGAAAAACAACTGCTATCACTTAGTAGCGGAAAAGCATCCGGACCAGACGAGATACCCTTAAGATTCTACAGTGATTATGCTAAAGAACTTGCCCCCTTTCTATCAGCAATTTATCGTAGATCGCTGGAAGAACGTAAAGTACCTAGCGACTGGATGAAAGCGCAGGTCGTTCCCATTTTCAAGAAGGGTCATAAATCAGATGCGAATAATTATAGGCCTATTTCGCTTACGTCAATCTGTTGTAGAATAATGGAACATGTTTTGTGTTCTCGTATTATGACGTTCTTAGATAATACAAATCTCCTTCATCATAACCAACATGGATTCCGCAAACAGAGATCATGTGAAACTCAGCTCGCCCTATTTGCCCAAGAAATTCACAGTGCCGTAGACACTGGCGAGCAGATTGATGCCGTATTCCTGGACTTCAGGAAGGCATTTGATACGGTTCCGCACTTACGTTTAGTGAAAAAAATACGAGCTTACGGAATATCGGACCAGGTTTGTGATTGGCTTCAGGATTTCCTAGAAGAAAGAACACAACATGTCATTCTTAACGGTTCAAAATCTGCAGATGTAGAGGTAATTTCGGGAGTACCGCAAGGAAGCGTGATAGGACCTTTATTGTTTACAATATACATAAATGACTTAGTTGACAACATCGGTAGCTCCGTGAGGCTATTTGCAGATGACACGGTTGTCTACAAGAAAGTAGCAACATCAGAAGACTCGTACGTACTCCAGGAAGACCTAAAGAGGATTAATGCATGGTGCGACAGCTGGCAGCTTTCCCTAAACGTAGATAAATGTAATATAATGCGCATACATAGGGGCAGAAATCCATTCCAGTACGATTATGCCATAGGTGGTAAATCATTGGAAGCGGTAACGACCGTAAAATACTTAGGAGTTACTATCCGGAGCGATCTGAAGTGGAATGATCACATAAAACAAATAGTGGGAAAAGCAGGCGCCAGGTTGAGATTCATAGGAAGAATTCTAAGAAAATGTGACTCATCGACGAAAGAAGTAGCTTACAAAACGCTTGTTCGTCCGATTCTTGAGTATTGCTCATCAGTATGGGACCCTTACCAGGTTGGATTAATAGAAGAGATAGACATGATCCAGCGAAAAACAGCGCGATTCGTCATGGGGACATTTAGTCAGCGCGAGAGCGTTACGGAGATGCTGAACAAGCTCCAGTGGCGGACACTTCAAGAAAGGCGTTACGCAATACGGAGAGGTTTATTATCGAAATTACGAGAGAGCACATTCCGGGAAGAGATGGGCAACATATTACTACCGCCCACATATATCTCGCGTAATGATCACAACGAAAAGATCCGAGAAATTAGAGCAAATACGGAGACTTACAAGCAGTCGTTCTTCCCACGCACAATTCGTGAATGGAACAGGGAAGGGGGGATCAGATAGTGGTACAATAAGTACCCTCCGCCACACACCGTAAGGTGGCTCGCGGAGTATAGATGTAGATGTAGATGTAGGTACGAGCATATGGGATAGGTTCAGAAATGTGTGAGTGGCTCGAACACTTCATAAGTAATAGAACGCAGTACGTTGTCCTCGATGGTGAGGGTATCATCTGGAGTGCCCCAGGGAAGTGTGGTAGGTCCGCTGTTGTTTTCTATCTACATAAATGATGTTATGGATAGGGTGGATAGCAAAGTGCGGCTGTTTGCTGATGATACTGTGGTGTACGGGGAGGTGTCGTCGTTGAGTGACTGTAGGAGGATACAAGATGACTTGGACATGATTTGTGATTGGTGTAAAGAATGGCAGCTAACTCTAAATATAGATAAATGTTAATTAATGCAGATGAATAGGAAAAAGTATCCCGTAATGTTTGAATACTCCATTAGTAGTGTAGCGTTTGACACAGTCACGACGATTAAATATTTGGGCGTAACACTGCAGAGCGATATAAAGCGGGACAAGCATGTAATGGCAGTTGTGGGGAAGGCGGATAGTCGTCTTTGGTTCATTGGAAGAATTTTGGGAAGATGTGGTTCATCTGTAAAGGAGACCGCTTATAAAACACTAATACAACCTATTGTTCAGTACTGCTCGAGCGTTTGGGATCCATGTCAGGTGAGATTGAGGGAAGACATAGAAGCAATTCAGAGGCGGGCTGCTAGATTTGTTACTGGTAGGTTTGATCATCACGCGAGTGTTACGGAAATGCTTCAGGAACTCGGGTGGGAGTCTCTGGAGGAAAGGAGGCGTTCTGTTCGTGAATCGCTACTGAGGAAATTTAGAGAACCAGCATTTGGGGCTGACTGCAGTACAGTTTTACTGCCGCCAACTTATATTTCGCGGAAAGACCACAAAGATAAGATAAGAGGGATTAGGGCTCGTACTGAGGCATATAGGCAGTCTTCTTTCCCTCGTTCTGTTTGGGAGTGGAACAGGGAGAGAAGATGCTAGTTGTGGTACGAGGTACTCTCCGCCATGCACCGTATGGTGGACTACGGAGTACGTATGTAGATGTAGATATTGATGTTTCATCAATTTCTGCTCAATAATACACGCAGGTGACAAATGTCTTGGGATACTTCGTAATATAATATCGGATCTCCTTTTGCCTGGTGCAGTGTGCAACTCTATGTGGTGTTGACCCCACAAGTCGTTGGAAGTCCCATGCAGAAGTATTGAGCCACGCTGCCGATACAGCCATCCATAGTTCCGAAAGTGTTGCCGGTGCAGGATTTTGTTCACGAAGTTACCTCTCTATTATGTCCAAAGTCTGACGATCTATGTGGCTCTAGTTGTCCAGAAAGAATCGCGAATAGCTGTTTCCCAGTGACGTGGCATAGTGTAATCCACAAAAGTTCCATCGTGATCTGGAAAACTGAAGCCAATGCATACTGCAAATGGTCTCCAAGCAGCTGCACATAACCATTTTCAGTCAATGATCGCTTCAGTTGTACCAGAGTACCCAGTCCATTCCATGTAAGCACAGCCCACACCATTACGGAACCGCTACTAGCTTGCACATTCCTTTTTTGACAACTTGGGTCCTTGGGTTGTGCGATCTGCGCCACACTCAAACCCTACCGTGAGCTGTTACGAACTGAAATTGGGACTCATCTGATCTGACCACAGTTTTGCAGTAGCCTAGGGTCCAATCAACAGGGCCACGAGACCAGGAGAGCCACTGTAGGCGATGTTGCGCTGTTAGCTGCCATAGCATATCAACACCAAATTTCGCCGCCCTGCCCTAACCGGTGGCGCGTCGCAAAAACCGTCAAGTGTCGACGCGACATGGCAACGTAAAGCCTTCGGGTTGGTTACGAGCTCAGCCCCTTCACTACACGGCGATCCAGTTCCGCTGTCTGCAGCGCGATTTGCAGACACTTTCACGTACGACGGACCACCGAACAGAGAACGTGTAAATAAGCAGGAGAGGTCGCTCATACCCGAACCATTTGCTGCATCCGCCAGTATCAAGTACAATGAATCAGGAAGAAACGTACCATCACCGTGCGACTATTCAGGATCAAAAGCCGCGACGGTCACGGCATTACGTAGCCAGCCAAGAGAGGCGGTATGCTCCGAGTACAGCAAAGCCGACCGCAACGCCGCTGTCGCCTCTAAGGGACCTCTGAACGGATTTGGCGACCTGTTGTTAACCTGTTCCGACACACCTGGCAAGATTGTAGAAACTGGAACTCTTACAGACCATGATTTAAGTGCTTGTCGGTTCCAGTTTGCTCCTCTCAAGGTGCGCAAGAACTTAAACATTTGATAGTCAGGAAGTAGTGGACGAAAAATGACTGTGCAAGCTTCGTTTTGTTGTTCAAAGTACTTGCATTTAATTGTTAACTAGTTTCCCTGATAAAAAAGAGTTACAGTGTTGGTTACTTGTTTCGTTTGACGGTCAACGAAGACCATTTGCGGTGAATACTTAAATACACAGAGTGCATACATGCTACTGCGTTTCCTGTGAAAGTTCTCGAAGTTCAGAATACTTCAGATGGCGACAATTTGTATGAACTTTCTGTCCGACAGTTGTAGGTAGTCACTGTGTTCAGACAGCTTTCACCATGGCAACTGCCGGGGAACCTGTGGACCTGATCCTCCCAGTGGTCATTCTGTTGCAGAAGATGCGACACACGAACGAACTGCTGGTGGACAGACTCCCAGCGCTCGCCAGTCGATGCCGGAAGTTGCCGGATGGCGCAACTTCGTGCCTCCATTAACAAAGTGCGGCCTCCGCCATCGCCTTTCCGGGAATTCGATCGTAAGGAAGAGTCACGGTCGTGCAACATTGCACGGATGGAACAGAATTTTCTGGTACGTAACATCAAGGGGGATGATGATGAAGATGATGGTGATGTTGTTTGGCTTGTGGAGAGCTCAACTGCGCCGTCATCAGCGCCTGTACAAAGTCCCACATTTTTCACAGTCCAGTTTCTTGCACAGTCCCATCTATCCACTCTCACAAATGATGACGAAATGAAGAGGACAACACAAATACCCAGATCGCGGGCAGAGAAAAGTCACCAACCCGGCCGGGAATCGAATATGGGACTCCGTGATCCAGAGGGAGCAACGCTAGCCACTAGACAACGAGCCGCGGACATCAAGGAGGAGGACAACAACGAACACGTTCGTCGTACGACCCACATAGATTTCTGCGCTTATTTCAAGAAGTGTTGCTTGTCTGTTAGCACTGACCACCTTACGCAAACGCCACTTACGTCGTTCGTTCACTGAAGGCTATCGGTCACTGTGTTGATCGTTGTTGGGGGTAACGCCTTAAATTTTAGTATTCTCGGCATTGTCTTGACACTGAGAATCTCGGAATACTGACTTCCCTAACGATTTCCGAGATCTTATTGGTTGGGCACTCTGTCATGGTTGTGATCTCTACTACTAATTAATCTGCCCAATAACCGAAAATTAATTAACTGTGATAGATATTTACAAGTAGATAGCTTACATGTGCGACAGATGACGTACCTGTTTTGACTGAGAGGATATACTGGACAACCTAAGAGGCGCCTTGGAAAGAACTCTGAGATTATCGTTGCCCCATTGAGCACACCAGACCGATACGTCGGTAGCGTCTGTTCATCCAGCTGTATACTGACTCATACATAAACGATAAAATGTAACCAGAAGCAAAATGTCCTCTGTCCCAGGTTCGAACCTACCACCGTTTAAATTTTGATTAATAATCAGAGTTGGCGGCCGAAGACTTCCGGCATAAGAAGTCACCCTCATTCTGCCGACGGCCTTCTCAAAGAGGGCGGAGGAGCGGCTAGAGGTTCAGGGCACTGTCTTGCACTAACGGTGGGACGCTGACCCTAAAGGCGGAAGAATCAGCAATGACCAACGCCACACATACGTGTGCATACGTGTACCCACAGGACATGCACCCTGTAATTGAAAATGTGTTATGATGATCCCTCCATTGGCAAAAGATTCCGGAATAGTCCCTGATTCAGATCTGCGGGAGGGGAGTACAAAAATAAACAACGAACATTCTAGGAGTCGGGACATGGAATGTCAGAAGCTAGAATGAGGTAGGGAAGCTAGAAACTCTGAAAAAGGGAAATGCAAAGGCACAACCTAGATACAGTGGTGGGTCAGTAAATCGAAATAGGGGAAGACAAGGATTTCTGGTTAAATGAGTACAGGGTAATACCAACAGCAGCAGAAAATGGTATAACGGAGGTAGGATTCGTTACGCGTAGGAAGGTACGGCAGAGTGAGTGTTACTGTGGAACGTTGAGTGATAGGGTTATTCTTATCAGAATCGAAAGCAAATCAACACCGACAACGATAGTTCAGGTATACATGCCGACGTCGCAAGCTGAAGATGAAAAGATAGAAAAAGTGTATAAGGATACTGAATGGGTAATATTATACGCAAAGGAAGATGAAAATCTCAGTCTTAGGGGACTTAGGGGACTTGAATGCAGTTGTATGGGAAGCAGTAGAAGAAAAGGTTGCAGTAGAATATGAGGTTGAAACAAGCAGTGGGGGAGGAGAAAGACTAACTGAGTTCAGTATTAAATTTCAACTAGTAATACCGAATACTCTGTTCGAGAATCACAAGACGAAAAGGTATAATTGGAAAAGGCCGGGTGATACGGGAAGATTTCAGTTAGATTACGTCGTGGTTAGACAAAGACTACGAAATCAGATTCTGGATTGTTAGGCGTCCCCAGGCGAAGATATAGACTCAGATCACAATGTAGGAGTGATGAACAGTAGGTTGAAGTTTAAGCGATTTGTCCGCAAGAATCAAAATGCAAAGAACTGGGACACGGAAATGCTACGAAACGACTAGATACACTTGAGTTCTCTAAGACCGTAGACACTGTTCAGCAATACTGAAATTCAAGTCACCGAGGGATCAAATAAACAGGAAATGCAGGGAAGCTAAGACGAAATGGCTGCATGAATAATGTGAAGAAATCGGAAAAGAAAGGTTGTCGGAAGGACAGACTCAGCTTACAGCAAAGTCTAAACAAACTTCGCTGACCTTAAAAGTACGGGTGGTAACATTAAGAGTCCAACGTGAATTCCACTGTTAAAAGCAGAGGAGAGAGCGGAGAGGTAGAAAGAGTACACCGAACGCCTCTATTAAGGAGAAGATTTGTCTAATGTGATACAAGAAGAAACAGGAGTCGATTTAGGGGACATAAGGGATACCGTATTAGAATCAGAGTTTAAGAGAGCTTTGGAGGACTTAAGATCAAAGAAGGCAGAAGCGATGGGTAAAATACCATCAGAATTTCTAAAATCATTAGGGTAAGTTGCAACAAAGCGATTACTGACATTGGTGTGTAGAATGTATGAGTCTGACAATAGACACTCTGACTTTCGGAAAACATCATCCACACAATTATAAAGACTGGAAGTGCGAGCATTATCGCACAATCAGATTAACAGCTCAGGCATCAAAGTTTCTTACAAGAATAACATACGGAAGAAGTGACAAGAAAATTGAGGATGTGTTAGATGATCAGTTTGGCTGTAGGAAATATAAATGCACCAGAGAGGCAATTCTGACGCTGCTGGTGATATTGGAAGCAAGACTAAAGAAAAATCAAGACACGGTAACAGGATTTGTCGATCTAGAAAAAGTTTTCGGCAAAGTAAAATGGTGCGAGATGTTCGAAATTCTGAGAAAAATAGGGTTAAGCTATCGGTACAGACGAGTAATATACGATATGTACAAAACCAAGAGGGAATAACGAAAGTGGAGGACCAAGAATGTAGTGTTAGAATTAAAAAGTGTGTAAGACAGATGTAGTCCTTCGCCCCTACTGTTCACTCTGTACATCGAAGAAGGAATGATGACAATAAGAGAAAGGTTCAGGAGTGGAATTAAAATTCAAGATGAAAGGGTATCAATGATACCATTCGGTGATGACATTGCTATCCCGAGTAAAAGTGTAGAAAAATTACATCAACTGTTGAATGGAATGAGTTCAGAATATGGACTGAGAGTAAATCGAAGAAAAACGAAAGTAATCACAAGTAGCAGAAATGAGAGCAGCGAGAAACTTAACATCAGGATTGATGATCAGGAAGTAGTTGAAGTACGGAATTCTCCTACCTAGGTAGCAAAATAACCAATGGCGGACGGAGGACGGAGGACATCTAAAGCAGACTAGTACCGGCAATAAAGGCATTCCTGTCCAAGACAGGTCTACTAGTATCAATTTGAGGAAGAATTTTCTGAAAATATACGTTTATAGCACAGCTCTGTAAGGCAGCGAAACATGGACTGTGGGGAAAACTGGAGAAGAAGAGAATCGAAGCATTTGAGATGGGGTGCTCCGGTCGAATGCTGAAAATCAGGTGGACTGATAAGGTAAGAAAGGAGAAGGATCTGCGCAGAATTGGAGAGGAAATGAATATATGGGAAACACTGATAAGAAGAAGGGACAGAATTGTAGGAGGCCTTTTAAGCCATCAGGGAATGACTTCCATGGTACTAGAGGGAGCTGTAGAGGGGAGAAACTCTAGAGGAAGACAGACACTGGAATACATGTAGCAGATAACTGAGGACGTAGGTTGCAAGTGCTACTCTGAGATGAAGAGGTTGGCACAGGAGGGAAATTCGTGGTGGGCCGCGTCAAACCAGTCAGAAGACTGATGACTCAAAAGGAAAAAAAAAGCTTCTCCTCACCAACAGAGAGATTGTTGCTCTAGTGCTACTAGAGTCGCTGTCACGAAATTAGACACATCAAGGCCATTCTTGCTAAGCTGTGTGGTTCGTCCTCTTAATGTCTTTGCTAGCGCCTGTACACTTAACAGCGCAGAATGTCAGCACCAGCTGTATTTTCAGTGTTTCCGTGCGATGTCGTATATTCCGTAGAACAGTGCATTGACAGACGTTTGCTTGTGAGCGAAATTGAGGAGCAAGGGCCTACGTCTAGGCTAGTCCACTCTATGTCCACAAAGGGCGAAAAGATATTCCTAAACAATCAAAACTGTCATATCGGAAGCACTGAATTTTTGATTGACCTGGTCAACAGTTAAGAGCCCAGAAATAACATAATTGTTGTGCCAGTTCATGAAACCTTGTGGTATTTTCGAATCGACTGTATTCCGTATTAACAATGCAATAACATTGACAGAACTGTAGATGTGAGTATGTGGTTTGACGCTTTATGAAAGGGTTTTTATTTAAAACAGAAATTACGGAAATTGATGTGCTTAACGAAAAGGTAGTGCATAGATCTGTGCATAACGACACAGGAGAGTATCCGACGCCTACCAAAACAGACAGTGAAAAACCTTAGTATTCTGGCTTACGTACCTCCGTTCTTTGTGTACTCCGCTCACTTCGTTTTCGATTCAGAAATTGTAATGATGAGCGATAATTTCTAATGGAATGCAGAGACATTGCAGCAGCAAGGGCGAAGTTTTGTGGAAAATTAATTTACTGCGTGCTGAGGGCAATCGTCTTACAGCATAGTCCGATGAAACTTGGTTTATACAAAACAATACGCACTAACACAGGGTTTACCTAAAGTCCGGGAGCAATTTCAGTTATTTATCACACAAGAACTAAACGCCAGCCGGAGTGGCCGTGCTGTTCTAGCCGCTGCAGTCTGGAACCGAGCGACCACTACGGTCGCAGGTTCGAATCCTGCCTCTGGTATGGATGTGTGTGATGTCCTTAGGTTAGTTAGGTATAATTAGTTCTAAGTTCTAGGCGACTGATGACCTCGGAAGTTAAGTCGCATAGGGCCAGAGCCATTTTGAACCAAGAACTAAACATTGTAAGATGTCATACATATATTGCATTTTGAAGAGAAACTCTGAAAGTTTTTGTCATTTTATTTTTTATTATTTTTTATACAAACGTCCGATAAGCAAACCTGGCAGACGTCAATAATGTAATCGAATTCTTGCCATACCCGTCTCAGGATGGCATCTTCAACTGTGGCAGTCGCTTCCCGTATTCTGTCTCGGAGCTCTGCTACATCACGTGGTAGAGGTGGTACATACACCAGATCTTTTATGTGTCCCCACAGAGGAAAGTCATACGGAGTGAGATCTGGTGACAAGGGAGGCCATTTGGCCATTTCATTAAACAGCTCCCTCCGCACCTGAACTAGTCATGTTTGCGACTAGTGCCGACTATAGTTAAATTAGTCTGAGGCGTTATACATGAAAAAAACTTTCACAGTGTATCTTAAAAATGGCACACTTATGATATCTATACAGTGTTTGGTTCTTGTGCAATAAGTAATTGAAAGTGTTCCCGGACTTCATGTACACCCTGTATACGAGCGTTGTCCAGAAAGTAAGTTCCGATTGGTCGCGAAATGGAAACCACTGCGAAAATCCGGTAAAGCGTTGCACAGGTGTGTTGTACAGTGCCTCTGGTATGCCCGTCGATCGTGTCGCGTCGCTCTTTTCAGTTTTGAGTGAACAGTGAGCACGTAGAGATGCGTAGGGAATAAAGTCTCCTGCCAAGTATGAGGGCTTGTGTCATGCAGCCCACATAACACAGCAGTCGAGCAGTTCCTTCTTCATACCAATTCGCACACTGCAGGGGAAATGAAGACGTTCCTGCAGCATTCACGATGAAAAGTGTTTCATCACCGACAATACAGTCCGTCGTTGGCTCCCCAGAGTCTCATCTCTACTCACAAGAACCGCTGACAATGAAGACAATTTTTTTCCACAGACAACGAGCTGCAGAGCAGTGCAGATAACTGGCCGAAAGCACAGGCGGTTGCTTTCTATAACGAGGATATTAGAAAGTTGATACGACACTACGACAAAACTAGAAGTTGGAGCTGCGACTATGTAGAGAAGTAGGTGGAAGCTGTACCTAACTGTAGCAAACAAAACGTTTCTGGTTTTCACTGTGCTTTCCATTCGCCACCGATTGGAACTTACTTTCTGGACAACCCTCGTATTTTGCTCGACATCAGAGGAAACATTGTCCTGAAAGCACGCACTCGGTGATTTGGGTGATGGATGCAGTGACGAAACGTCAGCATCAACACCAAATAACAAAAATTCTTGAGGTGGGGAGTATTCTCGGCAACATTAAGGCAAACTGAGATGCGTACATATCTGACACGATACAATATTGATGTCTCAGATGTTATTAAAATTAATTTCGTACTTTTATTAACAAATTTCTTGTTGGGGTTTGGTACAACTTCCAACCAATGCAATTTCATGTGCGATGACACATGTAGCTACGCAGGAGAAACAGTTTCACACCTCTTATGGTATTTAATTTTTCAAAATAACATTTGGCTCAAAGTAACAATTGAGATCCAAATTATGCTTGGTGAAACAAAGCATAGTATGGCAGTAACAATACGAAAATTACGAAAAGGTAACAGCAGAGTATGAATAAAAGGTAGTTTTTGTTAAGTCCTGCTAAAACTACAGTCTGCTTTGTCACGACCTGAATTTTCCAAGTAATATAATGAAGAAAAAATATCAATATTAAAGGCTGACAGCTGAGGCAATAAGCTAAAAACGTGGAAAAGGTTACTCAAGTACCAGCAGCCGACTCGGAGAAGATAAGACGTATGTAGTAAATATCGGTAAATTGTAATTGCTCAAAATAACTATTTTCAAGTATATATTCTGTAAATTAACGTGGTCGAATAATGAAAGGTCAAGTAAATGATTACTTTTTCAGTTTGTCTGAAATGTAACAAAGATGAGGTATGGCATATCAAATTCCACTGTATTATAGTAATTTGTGATATCTAGTTCGAAATTTTTGTTACCACTCAATCCTGCAGCCAGTGGCATATCGAGGATTTTGTTTTGGGAGGCGCTTGACCCAACAGAGCTTAGCCTTCCTCAAGGTAAACATTAATATACTTAAAAGCACACATAATTGAATTTTGCTCATTTAACGCATAGCGAGTCTCCCCAGATAATGCTTTGCAAATTCTTTAATGACTTCGATAGGTTGTAGGCCCAGCTGTATCTCGGTGAATGTTTATTGCAGACATAACATTCAACCTGTCATCCGTCATTGTCGTACGAAGGTAGGAGTTTATTAGTTTAAGCTACAAGAAGCTGCGCTCCCCAGTACCAGTAGATTCTGCTAATGTAGCGAGAATTTGTAAAGGAATTTTTGTATTAGGGAAACATTCATTTGTCTCTTGATGTGTATCTGCTCCTATTTTCGGAGGGGGAGGTATGTTCCCTGTCTCTCCAGAGCTCTTTGCACAGAGTTATTTCTCCCAATAACGAGAGAGGATGAGGCAATTTACTGCTGTAAACACGTGCAGCTGGCACTAAAGAGCTCAGATTTTCTGTTTTTACGATGGTACATGATGTATGTGTGAACAGGTCGAGAATTGAAGAGTGTTCTGTTCTCGAAAAGCGACTCCTCAACTGTACCAATACAAAATCGATGAAAGGAAGGATTACATTCAATCTGAAACAAAACAACACATGACATTATTCTCGAATTCGAAAGAGCAGAAAAGAAAGAAATGCCGCATAAAGCAAAAAGTGTATGTACGGATTAATGATTTATTTTACCTGTAGCACTTTTTAACATGCGGTAGTTCTACATTTGAGCGATGAGCAGAACGTTTGGCGATTCTGAGTGCCTGCACTGGGATGTCCAAAGGTTCTACAATATGACACGACTCTTGGAAAATTTCTTCATATTTCGTTTCTCTGTGTCGTTCTAGTGTTCTTATTACAGTATCTACCATCTCATAGAAAAGGTGTTGCCGTGAAAGAGAAACAGTAATTTCAAATACAACGTCGGTTACCGTCAAAGTTAAAACAAAGTCATGTCGTTGAATAGAAGCCAGAAGACTTGCACTTTCCCATGACGGAGAAGTTCCCTCCATTTCTTCAATGAATTGTACGATGAGTCAAAGAGCTCTCTGAATTGAAGGAGTGCATCAAGCCTTTCAAGCCTGTGTGTATCACTAAGACTTTGTATCTTAACTCTTTTCGTATCTGGGTGTTTTTCAAGGATAGATCGCTTGATAAGTGCTAACCATTTTGCTCACTCGCGCCCAAAATTGTAAACGCAACTTAAAACTCCCGTCATATTTCGAATACTAGGCAAGCTGCTCACGATAGCTAGGTTTAGTTTATGCGCTGCACAATCCATATAAGCCGCTAGCGGTTGGAGCTGATTTATTCGGGATTGAACGCCACTGAACTTTTCAGACATGTTGGCACTCCCCATAATAACCTTTGCTCTCAAATTCTTAACTTGTAGACCGAATTGATTTAATGCTTACAACGCCCATCATATTTCGAATACTAGGCAAGCTGCTCACGATACCTAGGTTTAGTTTATGTGCTGCACAGTGCATATAAGCCGCTAGCGGTTGGAGCTGATTTATTCGGGATTGAACGCCACTGAACTTTTCAGACATGTTGGCACGTCCATAATAACCTTTACTCTCAAATTCTTAACTTGCAGACCGAATTGATTTAATGCTTGAACGATTTGATCGCTTAATACAGCACCAGTCATGTCAGTTGCAGACACAAAGCAAATAATGTCTTCGTGAATTGTGCTTCTTTGTAAATTCAGATACCTGATACATAAACTGAGTTGTTCTGTATCACTGGTATCCGTTGTTTCGTCGCTAAGGACAGCATAATATTTTGCTTCTTTGACTACTAGTACCTGTCCCATAATGAGAGAATGGCAACAATCAATCAGCTGATACTGAGTTGTTTTGCTCAGATATGTAGCATTTTTTGGGGCCGTCGCTAAATGTTTCTGGAGAGACGAGTCACCTGAGTCAGTGCAAAATTTTAAAAGTACTCGAAATTTTCCTTGGCTGATTTCATCACTCAGTGTGCCATCATCTCGGTGGCCTCTAAACGATGCAGTATGTTGTCTCGACCACATAATATTATCGTCTATATTACAGGAATCAGCCGCTCTCTGTTTGATTTAATGATTTTCAGTTTATCAATTTCGATTAAATTAGTTACATTTTTTCAGGGTTTTCATATGAAATTTTAAAGTGTGTGCTTTTTAAAACTGCCATTTTGTGATAATCGCCAACAGAATGGTTTCTGAAGATATCTATTGCTTTTTTGTATTTGCAAAGTGGACGAATGACTAAAGGTCTTAGAGCCACAGAATGTTTGCCCCAGAAACCAGGACGATAAAACAGTACGCAAGGCCAACAATTTGCACCGTTCTGTTGTTGGCTGTAGACTAGTCAAGAGTATTACTTTAGCCAATCGGGGCTGAACTTCCTTTTTGGTCCACCTTATGTCTGCTCCGGATATTTATAATTACGAGGTTGTTCTGAAGACTCCGTCAGATGTTTATACACTGCTAGCCATTAAAATTGCTACACCACGAAGATGTGCTACAGATGCGAAATTTAACCGACTGGAAGAAGATGCTGTGGTATGTAAATGATTAGGTTTTCAGAGCATTCACACAAAGTTGGCGTCCGTGCCGACACCTACAACGTACTGACATGAGGAAAGTTTCCAACCGATTTCTCATACACAAACAGCAGTTGACTGGCGTTGCCTGGTGAAACGTTGTTATGATGTCTCGTGTAAGCAGGAAAAATGCGTACCATCATGTTTCCGACTTTGATAAAGGTCAGATTGTAGCCTATCGCAATTGCGGTTTCTCGTATAGCGACATTGCTGCTCGTGTTGGTCGAGATCCAATAACTGTTAGTAGAAGATGGAATCGGCGGGTTCAGGAGGGTAAAACGGAACGAGGTTCTGGATCCCTACGGCTTCGTATCACTAACAGTCTAGATGACAGGCATCTTATCTGCATGGCTGTAACGGATCGTGCAGCCACGTCTCGATCCCTGAATCAACAGATGGGGACGTTTCCAAGACAACAACCATCTGCACGAACAGTTCGACGACGTTTGGAGCAGCATGGACTATCAGCTCGGAGACCGTGGCTTCGGTTACCCTTGACGCTGCATCACAGACAGGAGCGCCTGCGATGGTGTACTCAACGACGAACCTGGGTGCACGAATGACAAAATGTCATTTTTTCGGATGAATCCAGGTTCTGTTTACAACACCATGATGGTCGCATCCGTGTTTGGCGACATCGCGGTGAACGCACATTGGAAGCGTGTTTTCGTCATCGCCATACGGGCGTGTCACCCGGCTTGATGGTATGGGGTGGCATTGGTTACATGTCTCGGTCACCTCTTGTTCGAATTGATGGCACTTTGAACAGTGGACGTTACATTTCAGATGTTTTACGACCTGTGTCTCTACCCTTCATTCGATCCCTGCGAAACCCTACATTTCAGCAGGCTAATGCACGACCGCATGTTACAGGTCCTGTACGGGCCTTTCTGGATACTGGAAATGTTCGACTGCTGCCCTGACCAGTACATTCTCAAGATCTCTCACCAATTGAAAACGTCTGGTCAATGATGGCCTAGCAACTGGCTCGTCACAATACGCCAGTCACTACTTTTGATGAACTGTGGTATCGTCTTGAAGCTGCATGGACAGCTAAACCTGTACACGCCATCCAAGCTCAGTTTGCCTCAATTCCCAGGCGTATCAAAGTCGTTATTACGGTCAGAGTTGGTTGTTCTAGATACTGATTTCTCAGGATCTATGCACCCAAATTTCGTGAAAATGTAATCACATATCAGTGCTGGTATAATATATTTGTCCAATGATTTCCCGTTTATCATCTGCATTTCTTCTTGGTGTAGCAATTTTAATGGCTAGTAGTGTACTTTCCCTCGTCACTGAGTACTTTTCCCACTACAAAGAAATATCAAAAGTATTTTCAGCGCAAGAAGTCGATTTACTAGCCGCTCCCACTGACACTATTTCTGATTCTGTACGAACAACAAACAAAAACCACAACTTGTACACGAATTAGGGAATCACACATAAGCAAATCGAAAACGTACCAACAACTAAAATAACTCTTCGGAACTATGTTACAGGGTTATTTAAAAAGGCCAATAATTATTTAAGGGATTAAAGTGAAACTCATTAATATGATTTTTTTATTTTATTATTATTATTATTATTATTATTATTATTATTATTATTATGAGTCTCTGTAAAAGTTACATATGAACTAACCTACTCGACCAAAATGCATGAAACAGCAGATTTTTTGCGATTTTTAAGTTGGTCTCACAGTAAAGTTATTCTTATTGATGAGTATTTTAACCCATTGAAAGATTATTTACCGATTTTAGGTAAATAAAGCGGTATAAAGGTATGAAATTCACGGCAACACCGGCATGCTCGCTAAGAAAGCTAGTTTAAAAAGAGTTCAGAACCGGACAAACCCGATGATTGATATTACATTATGCTTTACGCCAAGTATACTGCACGCTGTTCCTGGCAGGGCACGCAGAGAGGATCGAGTGCTCAGAGCATTTATGTTGCCAACAGTGAAATGTGGTTTCCCGCCAAAAGAACTTATTAAAAACCACTATAAAACACTTCATTTTTTTCGTGCCTTTAAGAAAACGATTAGATTGTGATTTTTTAAGGACTGAGTATGTTGCGCAACCAAAAGTATGAGACAGTTTAATTTATTCCTTTGTTTGAAACTAGAAAAATATTATGAAATGTGGCACAGCGAGTTTACGTAAGAGAAAATGCAGAGCTCGGGGTTATCGTCTTCCTCGACTGAAGGTTCAACACAAGAGGCTGATGTAGTCGCGAGTAAAGTATGTTCAGATGCTTTATATGTCGGTAACAGTTCCTATCAGGTCACATGAAACTGAATGAAACCGTAAACAGCTGTTAATTGATGGTCCATTAACATGATCGGTTTCGCTGTGTTAAAGCAAGATCTTCAGGTGTAAGTGGTGTCCCATAAATTAGCACCAGGGGACACGTCAGTGTTCGTAGCCAGAGAATCCAACCCCATGAAGACGGGAAGTGCCCAACAAATAAAAATTGGCACAACATTGGGGCGGATAGTGCAGGGGATACGGCAATTGTAGTTAGTAGTCCTGAGGGTAAAGCACTATTGGTGACTCTGACTATGCGTCAATAAACCATCAGCTAACAGCTGTCTGTGGTTTCGTTCGGTTTCAAGTCGCCATGAATTGCAATCGCTGTAACAAAGTTGTAGGTTCCTATCTGCGTCAGCACTTCTGTTGACAGTTCATTATTGTGGGTACATTGTTTCTTCCTGCCGATTCCTGCTAGAATCGACAAATGTGAGTTCATCATTTCGGATTTCGTTTTATTTCTCGCTTTAGCTTTAATAATATTCTTCTAGCTAAAAAGGCTTCCCACTTCCGCGTTCTACCCTGGTAACATTAGCCGTGACGGCGCAAAAATTCGCATTTAGTGAAATGGGCTCACATCAATTCCATCTCACTGTGTTGAAGCATTTCATAGCAAAAATTAACATCGTCACTTCGAACCATTTGACAAGAGTTGAATTTTGTCATTGAAAATCTTTTCCTGTTATTGTCCAGGATCATTATTACATGATTCAAAGAGAGGAATCAATGACTCTTTAAAGACACGAGGAGCTTTGGATACTGAAATAAGTAAAAGTCTCCTCAAAATTTCACTGTTTTCTGGAGGTCGTTGCAACAACTGAATTATTAAATGGTACACAAACTGGATGCATCTCAGACGTAGAGCATGTTCCTCTTCTGGGTATGATTAAGATTTTCTCAATTCATTAATCCTATTTTCGAACTGATTTCCTAGATATGTTTTGGGATCTAATTGGTTTTTCAAAGTCAAAATTTCACTTTCTTTGCATAGAACATGTAGGGACAAAAACTATTTTATTAATGATTATGTTAGCACAATGTAGTTATTCGACCACTTACATGTATCCTCTGTGTTGGGTATAAAATGTTATTAACCAGATGCAAATTTGAAAGGATTATCTTGGAAGATATTTAGATACGCCTAACTGGATTCATCAAAAAATAATGAATATGGCATTTTTACAGTGTAACAGTTATCTTTGATTCACGTTATTTCAATGTGCGTTCTAAGCTCTAACTGCTGGTCTGTAGTTCTTGTTACCGCAAGCTTTATGCACAACCATCGCATATCACATCTGTGTGGAATTTTAAGGGGCTCTGCTCCTTTTGAAGTCTGATGAAAATCTCTGTTCAACTGTTGGCGAGCTGAAGAATGCAAAAACTAAGCATATTTTTCATTAACTAAGAAGTGCAGATTTCCTTGGCCGTCTCACTTGCAGCAGAAGTATCAAGTTGAACTAAGTGGCTTACACAAATTATAACAATCAAATCCAGCATTATATTTTGAAAATTTGATTGTCACCTTTGTGAATACCTACAATTACATTTGTATAGTCCGTGAATATACGCTGCAGCTCGTTCAGATCTAATTTCAATTCTTGACGTGTGTCTTTAATTGCTGGTAGCAGAATATTACAGCAATATATACAATATGCTTTTGTGTCGTCGCCTTCAATTCTTCCCAGCCAGTCTGGAAATTTACTATTACATAGCGATTCAGCACGAAATTTCTGGGTATACTGTTCCTTTACTTTACATATGTTAAGCACTAGAACAACAGTACAGATATGCACTGTGTATGCATTTGCAGATTTATTAATACTAGATAGCATAAAAAACGAGTGCATAACGATATGGCCACAAAACAACATGGAAAACGAAGACAAAATACCGTGTATTATGGATGTTTAGGTGATATAAATTTAAGAGCTACTAGGTGTTAGCAAGTTAAATAGTGCTGTTTGCTATACGTACAATTGATCCAGTGACTTTAAAAAATAATTTTACCATAAGACATCTGAATCTTTTAAAACCCACCATAATTCCCATCAGCCAGTAGATGCAAAATCAGCACACAAGACAGGTGGGCAAAATCACTGATTTCGCAATACTGATTCAGAGTCCAGTCCACAGCCACCTACACCACATCGATCGAAAGATCAACGAACTGAACCCAATAAAAAGTTTGTATGAATTTCATTAAGTACATAAAAATTATCAGTAAGATGTACCTACTGAACGTTAAGTCGACAATGATAAGGCACTGACACTGTTTCCAAGTAATCCAGGTTCATTTTCGCTCAACACTACCTCTTCTTTCATCCTTTTCAGTAAAAAAAAAAAAAAAATGAAACCGAAAACAAAAATCTCTTTGTCCACTTTTGATGTCAGTTTTTTGAAAATGTGACAAATACAAACAAAAGCACACTTTGATTACAATTAAAAACCACTTTAACAGCGCATTCTCTTGTGTCTGATTCCACAAACATACAACAATTCCCTATGTGTACAGCAGTACAGCGCACACACTCGCCAACCACACACTCATATATTGGATAGGCAGGTGGTAGTGGCAGTGGTGTGTGTATGTTGCTGCTTTCCAAATGGATGGTGAGCTTGTTAAAACTAGACACATACTATACCAACTTAAAATGGATTATGTAACTGAGTGATGAAAATTGTACTGTACGTAATGTAGTACTAAGACAGTAGGATAATATCAAGTTTAATTTGAGATTTGTCACAGGTCGACGAAATGCTTTTTTTTGGGGGGGAGGGGGCGGCCTTGGGCCTCTTAGCCCTCACCTTGAATCCACTACTGTCTGCAGCTTCTACATCTGTCGTTCACAAAAAGACATCAGAGCTTTCCGATTTTTCTGAAAGTTTTCTTGTTGCTCTAACTTCTAAGTTGGTTCTTATTTAACAATTGGGACACCAATTGCTATCGGTTCTATTACAATTTTTCCCTTCTTAGGAAGTGTATGTTTAATTTCAATGCCAGCATCATTATAATCAGGTAATATAAGAAGTGCAGCTCCAAAACTAGAAACTCTCGTAAAAATTGGTGTTAAATCTCCTTCCATTTACAGAGTATGAGAAAATCTTATAACTGTCGATTATGTTCATCATTTATCAACGATAAAATATATTAAGACTTTTTAAAACAACTGATACAGAAGCACCATTAAAGTTAGTCAGATTATCATTTTCATCAATTACAGTAATTTTTAATTCTTGAGTAGGATAAAAAATAGGATATCTACAGGATAATGTGATTCATAAACTATTGGGCTTTCAAATTCAGCATCTGGTTTAAAAGAAGCAATGGTGTAAGTTTATCTATGAAAAGAAATGGCAATTTACTCATTTGGAATTATTGTAGGAAACTTTTTGGAACAGTTATTTTATTAGCTTCAATAATCTGATATTAAATCCTAGCACACTTGCAATATTATGTTCTTTTATATCCATATACAGCTTCACATCATAATAGTACCTATATTTAAAATTTCATCTGCTAAAATATGAGTAACTGGCTTTTTCCATAGAATAACTTTTTCTAAATTTTTCATGATGACCTAGACAGACTTCTATTGTTTCTCTGTCACTAATAGTTTATTGCTTTTGATATGGTATTTGGAGCTGAATAAAAAGAACTACTAAAACATTTTATAAGTTTCTCTTTTTGGAACAGTTAATGCTTTTTTAAGAGAAGATGAATTATCACTTAACTGAAATAATCTACTGCATCCCATTGACTATTAAAAATTTTATTAAATAAATGGCAGACTGGAAAAAAATAATTCCAGAAAAGAAATCAAGCAGTAAACATGGCGAGTTTTACCATATTCTATTTGGAGTGTCGACATAGGACCAAGTGGTTGGAAAAACAACATTATAGATCGACAATTACATTCTAGCTCCAGGATGGTCAAATTGGAATAAAATTAATGATTTATATGTTTATTCAAAAAGCTTTGATCTACCAAAATATCAAAAATTGATAAACATTTGCAAAAACATTGAAGAAAATGAAAAATTTATATTTCTATTGAAAATAATGAAGAGATTATTGCATTAGATCAATGTCAAAATAACTCAGTGGTTGTATTTGATGACTTTATTCTTGAAAATCAGGATATATTCAGAGAATTTTCTGCTTGAGGAAGACATAAAGATTAGAGTGTTTTTATTTAGCTCAAACTTATTCAAATGTACTAAAACAATTAGTCACCGATAATCTTAATTTTTTAATATTTTCAGACAAGATGACACAAATTTAAGTCATATTTATCATGAGTTCATTGGTGGTAGTATAAAGTTGTTTGATTTTAAAGAAATATGTAGTAAATGTTAGTATGATCAATTCGGATTTTCTATGATAGATATGATTTGAAAACCAAGTGATTAGAGCTCAGAAATAAAATTTAAATTTTTCACAAACTTAATTTTTTTTCTTTATAAAGAGAGCAAAATAACTAGAACAGTCTTCTGTCAAATCCAATTTTTTTAAATATTGTAAAGCTGAGAACTCTACTTCTAGATTGACTTCACAGAAATATACAAAAGATGGGTATAGAACAATGTGTAGACAATGTGTAGATGACTATAATGTAAAGAAATACGATGATAATCGAATGTCTTGTGTATGTGCAACAAATATTTCTAAATATTACTACAAAAACCGTTTACAACGAATTCTGAGAGAGGAACATTCAATTATATTATTGTCAATGGAAAAATGAGAGAAAAACAAGAAACCAATACAGCGGCAGAGAAATGTAAAGCTTGTCAAGAGATAAAAAAATTACATCTTTTTTACAAAAATCCTTCTCGTAATGATTACCATAATAGTAAATGTAAAAAATGTGTTTCAGAATTTGCAAAAAGTACGAAAGGATAATCATCTCATACTTCATTATAAATGTCTGTCTAATAAGAAGTCTCACCAATTGCTGTTTCCAAAATTAATTATTTTTTTATAAATAGCAGACCAAAAGGGATGTCATGATGATTGTAAAAGAAATAACTTAAGTGAATGTAATAAACTAAATAAAGCAAATGAATTACATTTATTAAGACATTAAGTCACAAAATTTAAATCTATGAAGAGGAAGTCTTTTTAAACAACTATCTTATCGTAAAATTAAAAAGGATGATGATATTTTCGAACATAAAGGAGATGAAGCATTGAAAAAATATTTCCATCTTCTAATGACATTTTTGAGAAACAAAAAAAGAAGTAATGAAGATAAACCATATAAAAATATTTCCATTTTTCTCCTAATGTGTTTGAGCAACAAAAAACTACAATAAAATAAAGAAATACTATTTCCTTTTAAAATAGTTTATTTGAGAAACCAAGACACAGAGGAACATTTGGGGATTATCTAATATACACTGCATTTAGAAACAGACAACAAATTATATATTTTGAAAATAATACAACCTCCATTGAACCTAATCATTTCTTAACTGTCATAAAGACTAAAATTTTGAAAATTGTAAAAGATAATCTATGAATACATCATAGATTGCAAATAATTTCAAAAGTTTTTTGTGGGTACCAAATGGAGACAAGCACAAATATTACGAAATTTCAGTTCCAGACAAAAAACTATTTGATCACAAACGAAAGATGCATAATTAAAAGATTGAAGATTGTTAAACAAGACATTTTATCAAGAATGACTGATTTTCAAACATGCATTTCAGGATGGACATTAAATGGAATCATTGATTTACAACTATAAATTGACATGGCCATTGAAAGGTTCATCTTACACCAAATTAGCAGATAAAATAAGGAAGCATGTATTAATGTAAACAATAGAGATCAAAAATGATTTCTGTGAGCTATAAAGTGAGCTTTATGTCCAGGAGTTAAAAATTAGGAAATTAATACGAAGTATAAAAATTTTAGTCTTCTTCTTGATCAAAAACTTAAAAAAATTGAATTTCCTGTAGTGGTTGATTATATTCGAAAAACTGAAAATAAAACTTATGGAACTATCAGCATTCATTCATTTGATGAATACTATCAAGTGTATCAATTAAAAATTACAAACAGTTAGAAAGCGAAACATTAAATCTCCTTTATTTGAAGGAAGAAAATAATTCACACTATTGGTCTATAAAAATTTATCTAGGTTTGTTTTGAGTCAATTTAATAAATATGACAAAGTTAAATTTATTTGTGTTAGGTCCTTTTTCCTTTTCACTAGTAAAGAAAAATTACTCACACATCAGGCTGTTTGGTTAACAAACCATTAAAACTAGAAACACCAGAAATATGTTCCTATGTAAGTTTTAAATAATATCCACATATATAGATAGTTCCATTCATTATTTGTGCTGGTTTTGAAAGTTTACTATTGAAGATGGAAACTGTCAACTGAATCCAGGAAATTAGTATACAATGAAATATGAAGAACATGAACCAAGTACATCCTGTTATTATATTAACTATGGATAAGGTCATTGTAAAGCTCTTGTTGATTATAGAGGACCAAATTGTCACATAAAAGAAAGAGGTTGAAGAAACTGAAGGGATTTAGTGTGAAGGTGAAGCAATGAAACTATTAACACCTGAAAAACATTCAAGATATGCAAGAGAGAAAAAAGCATATTGTGTAACTGTCATTATTCATTAAAATAAAGGTATGTCATCACGATCATTTAACTTTAAAATATATAAATCCATTATGTAATACATGTTATTTACAGTTAAAGCATCCAATTTATTTATATAATTTATGACGATATGATTCGCATCAGTTTATGAAAGAACTTTGTTATGATAGGAATGAAATAGGTTTAATACCAAACAATGAAGAGAGATATATTAGGTTTGGTTAGGGGAAATAAAGTTGTAAAACGAGATTTATTGACAGAGTTAATTTTAAGTTTCATCAAATTTGAAAATCTGTCCCAGAAGCATTATTTGATTTAGTGATCAGAAAAGGTGTATATCTGTAAAATTACATGAATTCTTGGAAAAAAATTTGGAGACACACAATTATCAGCAAAAGAAGAATTCTATAATAAACTGAATGACTGTGTAGTAAATGGTGATGCTTATAAACATGCAAAAATAAATTGGAAAAAAAATTAATATTAAAAATCTCGGTGATTATCATGACCTCTATCTTGAAAATGATGTTTGTTATTTTGTGATGTATCTGAAAATTTTAGAAAAACTTGTATAAAAGTGTTTGATTTAGATCCATCTTGGTATTTTACTGCACCAGGATTATCTTGGAATACAAAGCTGAAAATGACTATAAACTACTTAATTTATTACATGATTATGATATGATTGAAAGGTTGAAAGGGCCATAAGAGGAGGAATACCAAGGTGTTGTAAGAGATATGTTAAAGCAAATAACAAATATATGAATGATATTGGTAATAAGAAGGTAATAAATGATCTAGCACATTCAGAAGCAAATTATTTATGAGTCAGTATTTACCTTATGGAGTATCTGATTGGATTATCCAGATTCTTTTGATAGTATGAAAAGAAGTAAGATTTGAGATACTGATAAATTGGAAATATTTTTGAAGTAGATATAGAGTATACAAAAGATTTACATGAATTACATAAATATTTACTGTCAGTTACTGAAAATAAAATCATGCCTGGGTTCAGTCATTAGACTGATTCAGCTGTTTCTGGAACTAACAAAAGTAAGTTGTTAACTACTCTGAATGTTAGAAATACACATATAGTTCACTATAGAAACCTTAAACAGTGTATATCATTAGGAATTAAATTAACAAAATTACATAGAATTTTAATATTTAAACAATCAGATTGGTTGAAGAAGTATATAGATTTAAATATAGAATCTAAGAAACACACGATATTCATCTGTCGTTTTCTATGGCTTGTTTTAAATCGTCAGTCACTTCTACAACAGCAGTAGTCATGCTGCGATTTTGCCGGAAACCAGACTGGTATTCATCTAAAAGATTATGTGATGTTAAATAATTAGTGAGTTGTCTATGAACTAAATTTACTAAAGTCTTGGATAGTGCAGTAAGACTGGAAATGGGTCAGTAGTCGGAGGTTCTTTGACAGATTCCTTCTTCGGTAATGGTTTTGTGAGTCCCTGCTTCCAGTCTGTTAAGGAGGTGCATGAGGATAAGGAATTGTAGAAGATGTTAATTGTTGTGGCAGTAGTGAATCGATGAGAAACCTGATCATTTGCACTGTAAAACTATCGCGTCCTGCAGCTGCAGAACGAATTCGCGAAATTGACTTCCTGACTGTCTTAGGGCTTACAGTCTGTAGGGAAAATTTCTCCTCTCCACTAACCACTGATGCATTAATGAAATCAACAGCATGTGTCCTAGTGTGTTGGTTAAGTATAGATCATATAGTTGCCAATTTCTCATTTAGGTCTTCAATGGGAAGTAGATTTGGGTATGACTATTCCTAGACCTCATAGAGTATTGCACACCATGGAAGGGCTGTGAGAAACCTCAGTTAGCAAGTGGGAATATGCGAGTTTCGCATTCCTGACGGATTGAGTTACGCACTTACATAGCTGTTTGTATGTGATGTGATTATCAGGCGTTGTGTGCCGCTTCTACTTCGTGTGTGCTGTGTCTCTGACACTCACGAGCTATGAGCCAGTGAGCCATGGCGAACATTTTCTCCTTATGCTAACTGTTTTTAGGGAGGCATATTTATCGTATACGTTACTGGGTCTCATAATCAAATTAGAAACTGTGTTTTTTTTTTGTCGACGTTATTTCCTGCCGTTGTCTGCCAAGAAATATCATGAGCGGCCGCTGCAATTTCAGAAAAAAATAATGGGCTTAAAATCTCTAAAGGTCGAAGGTTGCGGTTTATTCTTTCTGAACTGCAGTGAGTAATTCATTAATATTGCATTATGAGCACACAGGCTTGGTGCAGAAATCTCGTGAGTACGAATTACTCTGTTTGGTGATTAGGTTGCGAATATATGGAGGAAAGTATGAGTGTTTGCTGTATAGTGAGTAGGTCCAAGTGCAGCGAGTGTGAGGTTTGAGCAGAAATGTATGCGAGTACATTTTGATACGGAAGAACTATTATTCAGAAAATTTATGCTGTGATCTCTGGCTACACTTACGTGTTCATGCGAAGATTCAAGATTTGACAGTGCTGACAGAAAATTGGAGAACTTTCCAACGTTAGGTGGATTGTGTATTACGCAAATGAGACACCTCCCATTGAAAGGTTTAATAAAAAAAATCTATAATGGGGCTGTTTGACCTCGTTATTAGATGTGAGCACAAGCTCTGGGCACCTATTTGCTCGAACATATGCTTCCACACCGCCCCATCCTCGGTTGTATCGGTCATGTCTCATAAGAACGTACCCAAAAACACTTAAAGAACCGGAGGGGGTGCTAGGTTTCAGCCACATCTCTGACACGAGTTGTTGTTGTTGTGGTCTTCAGTCCTGAGACTGGTTTGATGCAGCTCTCCATGCTACTCTCTCCTGTGCAAGCTTCTTCATCTCCCAGTACCTACTGCAACCTACATCCTTCTGAATCTGCTTAGTGTATTCATCTCTTGGTCTCCCCCTACGATTTTTACCCTCCACGCTGCCCTCCAATACTAAATTTGTGATCCCTTGATGCCTCAGAACATGTCCTACTAACCGATCCCTTCTTCTGGTCAAGTTGTGCCACAAACTTCTCTTCTTCCCAATCCTATTCAATACTTCCTCATTAGTTATGTGATCTACCCATCTAATCTTCAGCATTCTTCTGTAGCACCACATTTCGAAAGCTTCTATTCTCTTCTTGTCGAAACTATTTACCGTCCATGTTTCACTTCCATACATGGCTACACTCCATACATATACTTTCAGAAATGACTTCCTGACACAAATCTATACTCGATGTTAACAAATATCTCTTCTACAGAAACGCTTTCCTTGCCATTGCCAGTCTACATTTTATATCCTCTCTCCTTCAACCATCATCAGTTATTTTGCTCCCCAAATAGCAAAACTCCTTTACCACTTTAAGTGTCTCATTTCCTAATCTAATACCCTCAACATCACCCGACTTAATTCGACTACATTCCATTATTCTCGTTTTGTTTTTGTTGATGCTCATCTTATATCCTCCCTTCAAGACACCATCCATTCCGTTCAACTGCTCTTCCAAGTCCTTTGCTGTCTCTGACAGAATTACAATGTCATCGGCGAACCTCAAAGTTTTTATTTCTTCTCCATGGATTTTAATACCTACCCCGAATTTTTCTTTTGTTTCCTTTACTGCTTGCTCAATATACAGATTGAATAACATCGGGGAGAGGCTACAACCCTGCCTTACTCTCTTCCCAACCACGGCTCTCCCAAGGCCGTCAGTAGTTCTACTCCGGGGGCCTTGTTTAGACTCAGGTCTTTCAGTGCTCTGTGAAACTCTTCACGCAGTATCGTATCTCCCATTTCATCTTCATCTACATCCTCTTCCATTTCCATAATATTGTCCTTAAGTGCATCGCCCTTGTATAGACCCTCTACATACTCCTTCCACCTTTCTGCTTTCCCTTCTTTGCTTAGAACTGGGTTTCCATCTGAGCTCTTGATGTTCATTCAAGTGGTTCTCTTATCTCCAAAAGTCTCTTTAATTTTCCTGTAGGCAGTATCTATCTTACCCCTAGTGAGATACGCCTCTACATCCTTACATTTGTCCTCTAGCCATCCCTGCTTAGCCATTTTGCACTTCCTGTCGATCTGACACGAGTATGACGTGAAAGCTGAGGTAGTGAAATATGAACCGAAACAGTCAGATTTGTTTGTAAGGACCGCACATTCGTGTGGGCGATCTGTAGCGTTTATTTTTCCCGAGTCGCTTTCGCTAATAGCGTAGAAGTGGAAGGAGCGGCTGCTCCCGAGAAAGACATGAGCCAGAGTCTTGCGGAATGCTTTGAGGAGTAGGAGGAGGATCGGTGCGCGTAGCTGGTCTGAGGTGAGTAGTGCAACAGAAACGGAGTGGGAGGTTGGAGGTCAGGAAGAATTGCCTGACACAAAGCGTGACATATGAAGGTGCAGGGTTCTCCTCAGGATGGCACATCACTGCCACAAAACAAGCAGAGTACAGTAGTATGAAAAACTGGCAATGAAAGAGTGATTATGCAGAAGCAGTAATGTAAGTTAAAGGAGAAGGTGCAATAAGTTGTACTTAAACAGGAAGGAAATAATAATGTTATAAAAAAGCAGAAGGAGCAGTAAAGAAACGTTTTACCTGGGATGATGTTAATAATGAAGTAAAATGATGAAATGGCCGTGGATTAATCGTCCGAAACATGACAGCGTAAGAGTATTACAGGAAATAACGACTGTGTTGGCGTTGGAAGTATGATAACTGAATACAAAATTTGTAACTAATTCTAGAAGTAAACTTGTTAATAATGACAGGAAATTTCTTCCAATTAAAGTACTCCGAAATGAAATGTTTAATTACGAAAGCAACTAGTACGAAGAGTGAAACTAAACAGACGAAATAATGTTGGTAAACAAAATCGTTGTAAACATAAGCGCTAAAAGTTGAAGTGTTTCTATACAGAAATAATGACTACAAGGTACTAAAAATGAACCTAAAACAGAAAGAGACTGGAAAACTATTTTAAGGATACTACAAGAAAATAAAATTTATCTTTACGACATATCATTATCGACTCGCAGAGCTTAAGGTTTCAAGTTCCACGTTCTTGTTCACAGAATGCTTTTCTGCAGCTATCTTAACGGTCATTCTGTCATTGCTGGTCCACACATCCTGCAGGCCGAACTGGAAGATCGCATTATTCAGCAATTTCATTCTTTGAGACGTAAGATCCTCACGTAATTTGATTCCTGATTTTGCTAATTTCTTTTTTGCTCCAAAGACTTCAGAGCGCTTCCAGTTGGATAAAAATTTTATCATGGTGGAAAGGGGTTTTTGGTATGTGGCACCCTGCATCCTACCCTGTAGCTCCTATCAATACTGATTTCCGAAATACGAACGCCTAATTTCTCACGGGCAGTGCTGGAGAACAAATTGTCTGTATTTTCCCCACGTTCTTCAGGTACACCAAAGACTCTCAGATTATTACGTCTTTGGTACGTTTCAATCTCGTCTGATCTGTCAAAGACCTGTTGTTCAAGGATACGTAGTTTTTCGTTAGCTTTGGTAATTGACTTATCTAGGGCACTAACCTTGTACTTGTTGAGTTCAAAGGTGCTGTGTGTTATCTAAAGCACAGCGTTCGAGGCGGAGTCAGTGATGGGTTTCAGTACCAACTCTAATGTATCGGCGCACCGTAGCGCGGCCCTCACTTGCGTGGTGGTAAGTACCTTCGGGACCAAACTGCTGGGGTCATCGGTCCCTAGTCTTACACAATACTTAATCTAACTTAAACTAACTTACGCTAAGGACCACAGACACACACCCATGCCCGAGGGAGGACTCGAACCTCCGACTGGGAAAGCCGCTAGAACCTGTGCAAGACGACCGAGACCTCGCGGCTACCGCGCGCGGCGTCACCTGGGTGCGGACGAACTAGCCAATGTCCGCTGGGATGCATGCCGGCACGGACACTTTAGCTACGACCGGCTGCTGTGCCGCGCTGTAGTCGCCGCCGCCGCAGATGGTGGAATCGCTGAACGCTCCTCGCCGTTGTACCATTTCTTTGAAGTCACACACGCGAGAGAACAAAAGCAGGAAGAGCACTCGAGCATAACAGAGAAAAGTGTTGAGAGTTGCAAAGGTATTCAAGAGACCACGATTCTGTATAACTAATTCCAAATTATCAGTCAGTACAATGGAGGACCAAACCTGTTAATGAGGCGAAGAGTATTACGAGATATTTTCATAACTGGTTATTTGACTGACCCTCCCTTTCCCAGGTCTAAGTTATTTTTATCTTTGGGGGATATTCAAAGATACGGAGTACACTGACAAACTTCATATACTCGAAAAGTCATTAGACGATATTCTGCTTATGGCTTCAGGTACCGGCTACTGAATTCGACGAGTTTTTACAATAGGCTCACAAGGTGACAGACTATTCCTCTGACAATATGCAGTAGATAATGGTACAGATAATACAGTCACAATGTAAGTCACTTTTTGATGAACTCAGGAAGACGCGTCCAAACGTGCCGCGGCAGCTGCCGAGCGAAGGAGCCGGTACTTATTCTCTGCGAACTGACACTCACTTCCTCACACGAGGAACATCCACTCTTGAGATTCCCTAGACCTATTTTGGGAAGTGGATAGTGATGATAAACTGTAAGACTGTACGTTATTTCTGGCTAAAAATGTGAAAAGGACAATTTTTGTAATTCAACGAATCATTTTTGTAATGAATGGAAGAAAGATGAATTGCAAGCCAGCTGTAATTGGAGATTTCCTTATTGTCACAACCGGTTTCCTTCATTAAAACAGCATCCTCAGGTGAAAACAGTGTCACATTAGCGCACCAAGACGTCCCCAACTTTCGTAGTTAAAAAGCAAAACCCTAGAGAGGCGAAACGGGCAAAATACGAAGTTCATCTACTTCTACATCGATACTCTGCAAGCAACCGTACTGATCGTATGGTAGGGTATCATGAAGCACCACCAGACACTTCCTTTCCTGTTCCGCTCGAAAATAGAGCGAGCGAAAAACCATTATCGTACGCCTCCATATGAGCCCTAATGCCTGGTATTTTACCTACGTGCTCCTTACTCGCAATGCACGAGTATGTCGGCTGCAGTAGAATTGCTAAGCACTCAGCTTCAAATGCCGGTTCTCTAAATATTCTCAACAGCGTTCCTCGCGAAAACGTCGCCTTCCCTCCAGGGATTACCATTTGAGTTCCTGTAGCATCTCCGTAAGACTTACGTGTTGGTTCGAACCTAAGTACGGATCCCAAACACTCGAGCAATACTCAAGAACAGCTCGCGCCAGCGCCTTATTTGCGGTCTCTTTTTTCAGATGACCCACACTTTCCTAAACTTCTCCCAGTAAGCTGAAGTCGACCATTCACCTACCCTTCCACAGTCATCTCATACTCGCTCCATTTCATATCGCTTTGCAGCGTTAGGCCCAGAAATTTAAACGACTTGACTGTGTCAAGCAGGACACTACTAATGCAGTATCCGAACATTACGGATTTGGTTTTCCTGCTCATCCGAATTAACTTACGTTTTTCCACATTTACAGCTAGCTGCTATTCACCACATCAACTACAAATTTTGTCTAAGGCATGGTCTATTCTCCTACAGTCACTCAACTCGAAATCTTACCCTACGCTACAGAATCATCAGCAAACAACCACAGACTGATGCGCAACATGTCCGCCTAATCATTTATGTATATAGAGAACAACAGCCGTCCTATCTCATTTCCCTGGGGCATTCTTGACGATACCACTGTCTCTGATGAACACTCGCTGTTGAGGACAACATACGATAACTTAAAAAGTCATCGAGCCACTCACATATCAGTGAATCTACTCCATGTTCTCGTGCCTTCGTCAAGATCCTAGGTGTCAAATGCTTTCCGGTTCTAGAAATTTGGAATCTGTCTGTAGCTTTTCAACAATAGTCCGCAGTATATCAAGTGAGAAAAGGGTAAGGTTATTTATGCACGAGCGATGCTTTTCAGAATCAAACTGATTAGTGGCCATAAGATATTGAGTCTCAAGAAAATTTGTTATAATCGAATTGAGAATATGTTCAAGGATTTTGCAGGAAACCGAAGTTATGAATATTTGTCCGTAATTTTACGGGTCCGTTCATTTACCCTTCTTATATACAGGAGTCGCCTGCGCTTTATTCCAGTCACTTTGAACTTCGTGTTTACTAAAATATTCGCAATAAGTGTATGCTGGGTAAGGGTCCAATGCCATGTAAAACCGAATTGGGATTATTTCCGGACCTAGCAATCTTTTTGTTTTGAACTCTTTCAGTTATTTCTCTATCCCAGGGATGCTCATTATTATTCGCCCGTACGGGAGTCTATCCGATGGTCAAATTATGGTGATTTTGCACAGTTCTCCTGCTTGAACGATGTCTTGAATGCAAAATTTAGAAGTTTAGCTTTCGTTCTGATATCTTCAGCTGCCACATCAGACTGTCAACAAGGAACTGGATGGGAGCCTTAGACTCGTTTAGCGATTTGACATATGACCAGAACTTTCTTGGGTTCTCTACCAAATCTTTTGTAAAGAAATGACTGTGGTAGTTGTATGCTTCGCGCATACGTCTTTTCACAGTCGCAAGGACTTCTTCTGAACTTTACTTGTCGTCATTTGTGCGTTCTCTTTTGAACCGAGAGTTCAATAATCCCTGCTTCCTCAGAATCTTCCGAATTTCATTACTAAACCACGGTGGTTTTTTCCATCCTTAAGCCACTTACTAGGCACAGAAGTCTTCAGACCACGATCAACTCATTGTCTGGTCTTTCTAGCAGAACCGCTCTCCTGGCCTTCTAGGCTGGTGAACTTTCTTAACCATAGTTGTTACAATGACATCATGATCGCTAATCTTCGTTCATATACTGACGTTGTGACAATGTCCAGCCTGTTTGTAGCTACAAGGTCTAAGATATTTTCATTAAATTTGGGCTGCTGAACTACCGGCTCAAAACAATTTCCAGAACACGTATTCAATATATTATTTCGGACTACCATCTGTCTGTAGCCCCCCCGCAATGAATTCATAGACATCACTCGATACTCGGTAGTTGAAAAACGCCTCCAACTGGAAATGAAAGATATTCACGCGCTGCTGACTGTATATTTTCTTTGAATGACTCTAGAGCTGTCACATGGAAATCGGGTCGTCGGCAAAAACATACAACTTTAGTTTCACCTACACCTGTTACACGCTACCATGTAACTTCACTGTCACACTCGTCGTCGACTAGGATCAATATTTATGTCAACCGACCGCCTTCCTTGCTGTACCCTAGCAGTTACGACAGGTGCGCCATCGCGTATTCGCCCCGATATCCTGTTTTATTTATTTCTACTACTTCAGCATCTCTAGAGGTGCGCTAACGTTACACCGTTTTCACCTGAGGATACTGTTTTAGTGCAACGAAACCGCTTCTGACAGTAAAGATACCACTAATTACAGCTGTCGTAAGGTTCATTTTGTTTCCATACATTATGAAGTTAAATTAATCATTTTTGGTTGTCTTTATGGCATATTCGCTGTACCAGAGTACCGTAGAGCTGGCAATTCTGGTAACAGTTTCTGCTTCCTCCAGTCTTGTGGTATGTAGGAATCTCGTAAGAGAGGAGAGTCAGTGTTGAGAAATGAAATCAGTGGGTCGCGATTTCAGAATTTTTCTATCAACCCAGCTTGGCTCCCCCTTTTGTCTGTCTGGCCATACTTCCCTTCTCCTCAACTCCCATTTCAGTCTCCTCCTCCCCTTTCCCTGTCCATCGCATCCTCTACCTTCTGGCTATCCATCTCTGTCCACCATCTCTGATTAGCAGTGCCAGTACGCACATATATTCTCTGGAACGCTTTCTGATATTACCTATACAACATTCCAGTAATGAAGGGTACCTTATATGTCAGACATTTCCAAACTTTTCACCCTCATCCCCACCCTTATGAGAATAAGGTGCTACTTGTTCCCACCGTGTTTCATTCCTGACAATGGGTAGTATGTGTACCAAATTTGGTTGAAATCGATTCAGTGGTATGGGAGGAATGGGGAACATACACACATTTATCAATTTTTTGTATCCATACTGATCAACATCCTATGCTTGAATGAAGAACCTCGAACAGAGACGTACATGGATCTGCTGTCATATGAATGGTTCGTCTAGCTTGTAGGTGCAACCCAGTGATTTCTGCGTTTCCTTTACATCTGCCTGATGTAATTACTTTTCTATAGTTCTTCAATGCTTGCTGGTTTCATCAATTGTACAGCTTTTCCTGTAAGTATTGAAAAGACCTTGGAACTTTTTCAATTTGGAATAGAGTAAAGGCTTTTATCGAGTGAAAGAAACTCTAGCACGAAGAAATTTGTTGGAAGCAACCTACACTAGTTTGACGTCACATCCGCACCCGTGGTTCTTTCCGCAGGAAATGAACTGTTGTTTCTAGATCCTACGCTAAATGCAGTCCTACGACAAAATTCGAAGTCGAATTTGAACGTTAAGTAACAATCAGTCACGCACGAAACTGTTACCACAACATTCACAACATGTTTACGTTGGAACTGGAAAATGCGTACTTTCGCCACATTATGAGAAGTCTACTGATGTACAGCTAGGTAGTTCAAAACAGCAGACTGCGTGTTATCGTTTGCCCGTCCCTACTCACAGGACAAACGGGGACACGGATTCGGATAAGAATCTTTTCAAGTGTAGCAGCAGAGCTGAAAAGAAGGAAGAGAGAGACGGCGTCCTATAAGCGCAGAGGTCAACTCTTTGAAAGACGCCGGCAGATAGCAGGGAGCGCTCGATAAGACGCGCCGCGGTCCGCTTCCCCCTGCGTTCCCGTTTCAGCTGAGCTGGCGCAGACAATGGCAGCTGGTGTCGGCGACGGCCAACAAAGGCCCGCCTGGCTGTGCAGTGCAGAACGTCACAGGACACCACACGAGTGCCGCAGAACGCAGCAGGCGTTACGCTGCATCCGAGCCACACTGATACTTGTATCGCTGATCAGTCCTATCCTTTCCCCATTTGTTCTCCATGTCGTAGAAAATAACTTCATCTCTGATTAAATCATGTAATCACTTATTTTTGCAATCTGTTTTCTCTCACTCTATGAACATCATCCTTCCTTTTCAGTATGTTCTCTTCTATCCTCTCATTAACTAAAAAGATTTTTAAATCTGATCTTTATTTTAACTATTTCATACAGCCTTTTACGTATTTTCATGAACTTCAACTCTGCTAATTGTAAATGTGATGTTTGTAGTTTTCTTGCTGCCAATTATTCGGAACTATATCCAAGAGTATTTATAGCCATAATTTAATAGAATTTCATTTGTGTTTCTCTTCTTGTTTTTCGTAATATTCTTCCAATTGTTCCACAGCTAGTCTGATATTTGTCAAACGTCTCCTCAATGTCTTTGTCATAGTTAAAACTAATTATCACATGCTACATAACTGAAGTGCGATACTTGTAACATTCTCTCATTTATTATTACCTTCTATCTGACTTGGATACTTTTCCTTTGAAAGCCATAATCTATCTCTTATTCGCAGATATATGCAGGGTGATTCAGTAATGTTGTTACGAACTTTAAGGGATGATGGAGAAGGGTAAAAGTATAAATTTTAGGTTAGTTACTCTCGTGTGGAAACGATTGAGTCGAAGGTTATAAGTGAAAATGATTCCAATACCTCTGGCAGTGGACCTCTTGTAATGCAAAGTATGGACAAAAAAAAATCGTAAACATGAACTCTAAGGCAAAGACCTTAGGTCTCGTGAGCATTTGTTCTTCTTTGTTACTGTGAAACAACACTTTAATTGAAAGTCCTCAGAGATCTTAAGGTATACATTTTAGTGCCCATGTTTGCTATACAATTCTTTCTTTGCTTGGATCATATTATTTCCTACCAAAATACTGAAAACACAGATCTTGCAGCAGAGGAGGTCAGTCCGCGGAGGTATCGGAACGATTTTCGCTTCTAACTTTATGCTCGGCCAGGGTCCCTTACGTCAAAGTGATACATTTACCCATCTTCATGGAACCAGCATGTATACCTGAATACGACCTGCAGGCCATTCTAAATCAGACTATAAGTTTTTATAGAGGGATGCAGCCATTAAGAGTATAATTTTTTGAATGCATGTCAGAAAGTTGCGTTGTTGGTTACAAACGGTCAGTGATTTTCCCTGAAGTTTGTAACCAATTTTTACGACGTATTTCTGATTTATTCCCTCTGGTAAAATATTGTGAACAAAGTAACAGATATTATGTTACAATGTTTTACAGAAACGCAAATCTCTTACAAAAGTAAGTTCTAAAAGAACAATATCGAAGAAAAAAATTTTTGATGAATGAAAGCATACCATTCTGTTGAAATAGATTAGATGAGACCTTCAGGTAGACGTCTAAGCAGTAGAGCCTCCCCCGCCCCCCCCCCCTCCTACGCCCTTGCGGCCGCGCATTGCTACCCGCGCCGCCCCCACCAATCAGCACACACGCTATTCATTCGTTTCTTTCGTCAGTCGACTAGACTGAATACAGTTAACGAGTAGTTGTACTTTGCTACGTAGCACGCGCGTCCGCGTCATCGTATTTTGTACGTTTCTGTCTGGCACAAAGATAGCTAAGATGTACCTAGGAGGAAAGTCGCGCCATTCTAGTGATCTCGATTTGTTCAATAAAAGTTGCGAATATACTACTGTTTTCTTGTACAGAAAACCTTCGATACGTAGCGCTATAAATGCGGACTAATCGCCGAAAAGGAAGCTAGTTTACATTCAGAAGCAGAATATTACGACTGAAGAATGAATAAGTAAAAAGTCCTAGTTGTAGCAAGTGCAAGTGATAGTGTGAAGATTAGTTAGGAGTGAAAGTGATCTGTTGCTTGTGAAGTATTAATAATAGTAATTCAAAGTAATTTCCCACTAAATATATTGTTACTAGACTCGCATCCATATTTTTATACATAACGCAATAATTTCCGATACCTGACTCATAATATGAGTTAGGTATGGCAAACTATTGATGCGTAAATATCCAGTAATAGTGATTTTCGAGAAGATTTGTACTAACGCATTGTTATTATATAGGCCCTCTATCGAACGCACTAGAAAGGAACGGAATCGACAATAAAAATTCTACTCACGTAAATTGCACGATGACGTCATCGTGTACGTGGTAAGGTATGTTTTGGCTTGTCGCTTTCACAGTAGGTATTTGTTTACACTCCATAAAAGTGTGGAAGTGAACATACTGGCAGCGAATGTTCTCGAAACAACCGACCCACATATACAAGGGAAGAAACGTCACTGCCAGGTAGTCAGATTGAAAGCTACAATCGTCGCAATAACTTGGAAGTGATACAACGTGAAGAGCTGCGAATATTGGCTGTCACGAAGGACATCACTCAGTGTTGTGCTTAGTGATAGTAAAAATAAACAGAGTGTGACCGTATGCGTTTTCATGCTGAGTGTACTAGTGTTGCATTTGTGTACGCGTATAATCCGTTTAAATGAAACTTTCTTAAACTTTGCATGTGACTTGATTATTTTTTATTACGGTAAATGTAACGGTGGCTCAATATATCTTTGGCGCCCCCTCCTTGAGATTTTTCTGTATCCGCCACTGCATACAAGTCAGTCGTTACCAAAATGCAGGAAAACAGCTAGCACCGTTAACTGTACAGTTTGACCGTAACTGTTGAAGTTCCATACAAGCAATGACCAACGTATCCGTATCTGCTGGGAGGAAGCCTCTGTCACCCTGGGTGGTGTAATCGGACGTTTTTGTTTCTTAAATTCCTCCCAATAATTACAAATTTCAGTGTTGCGTGGTATTTTCTTAGAGTAGAGTGAAGCACTTTATATGAAATTCATAGAAAATGATTTTGCTAATTTGGAAAAATTGCTGGAAACTATCCCTGAGAGAATAAGAAGCAACAAAGGTCCTATGGAGCTGTGACCAGAAATGCGTTCCTGCTGAACCACATTCATTTGCAACAGGAGATCATCTTTGGTACATCAGGCACTGAGATTGTGCTATTGCTTTACCTCCACACTTAAGAGAGCTCTAATTATGTCCATCACCACACTCAAGAGGGATTCAATGTTGTCCACCATTGCGGTGAGTGGCGAGCTCGCACGTAGGTACGACGGAGCATCTGCTCCATTGCTGTTGCCGATTCACTTTGATGTGACTCTTCATCTCAGAGTAGCATTGGCAATGCACCTCCTCAATTATTTAATGGATGTAGACCAGTACCTGTCTTCCTCTACAATTTTGCCCTCTACAGCTCCCTTTTGTACCATGGGAATTATCCCATGATGTCTTAACAGATGCTCTATGATTCTGTCGCTTCTTCTTGTCAGTGTTTGCTTCACTCACTGAGCCATGGCCGGCTCGAATTGATGCGGTTTGTTCTTTGGAATTTTATCAAGTGGCGTCTTATTTATCCCTGAGGTACTACCATAATGAGTTGGTGACTTGCTTCCATCAGTGGCAGCAGCAGCGCTTATCGATACTAGTACTGCTGTCTTATCTTTGGTGTGGCCCCTATATTTCCGTGTGGTGGTGTGTGTGGCAGTCAGACGGTTGGGACAGAGCAGCGAGGAAGTCTCCACAGCACGAGGTCAGGCTGGAACTGCTGGCGGTGTGCACGCGCATTCAGATTGTGAGACGCTAGCTGCAAGAGCTACAAAAGTTCGTTGCCCACCGAACCCGGACACTGAAGCTGAGTGATCAGTTAACCTGTTAGGAAACCTGAACTGCTGTGACATCTCTCTGTCCATTGCCGGTTGCTGCTTCCTGGGCCGTTCGGCTAGCAGTAATGTATGGTGAGTTGGAGTCGGCTAAATCTTGCAGCCGTCTTCGTGTATGGTGTTTAACTATTAAATTGATTGTTGCTTATCAGTGAAGTGTGACAGCGGTATTTTGTGCCTTCTGGCCATTAACACCCCAGTTACCGGCAATGGTCGTTAGCATAGTTTTCCGGCAGTGTTGATACTGTCCAGAATGGCGTGTAGTTCGACAGCCTTTTAGTTATTTGTCCATATCTTTTTCTTAGAATGTTTATTGTGCCTTGACTGTTTTTCGATCTCATTTTTGAAGACTTAGTGCTGCTCGTATCTTCATCCTCGGCCGATACTTTCTGTTGTCCTGCCATTGGTGGGGTAGAAAGGAATTTATTAGGTTGTTGGTCGGTCCTTCAGCTGACTCTGGGTCGGGTTGCCATCCGATTATTTGACCTTATTCTTGGCTGCCCGTCTCACCTCATCTTACGTTAGAGCTACCTCCTCAGACCGACCCTTGGAACACTTCTGAGCACCACTGTTCTGTTGGTTTTAGATCGTGATTTTCGTTTTAGTCTGAAGTACTGTGCGAGGCCTTCAGCCGTCTATTAATTTAGTTTGTTTTATGTTTCAAATAAGGCCTTCAGCCGATTTAAATTAAAATTTGAAGATTCATTTGTTTAAAACCAAAATTTTGAAAGTTTGTTCCATCTGAAATTCTTATTACCCAGGCCTTAAGCCCTGAGCTGTTCAATGTCCAGCGTGTGGCTTTCAGCCGAGCTTTTACGTGAAATACGTTTAAGATAAGGCCTTCAGCCATCTTAAATTAAAATTTGAAGATTGATTTGTTTAAAACAATTTTTTTTAAAATTTGCTCTATCTGAAATTCTTGTAATCCAGGTCCTAAGCCCTGAGTTGACCAGTGCCTTGTGTGTGGCCTTCAGCCGAGTATTTACGTGAAATACTTTTTTAAAAGGGCCTTCAGCCGCATGTATTCTTTAAAGAAGTTTTTTACAATTTGTGTTCAGGCCTGCAGCTGTTCTTGTTTTTGGTGTGGTTTTTGGCCTTGAGCCCAGGAGGTACGTCAAGTTTCCGTAACTAGGTCTTCAGTCATATTGTTTTATTTTGATCCTTTTAAGGCAATGTGTGATTAAGTGGTTCTTAGGAAAATTAAAGTTTATGTCTTCTGTGCAACTGACAGTAACTGATTACGGCTCCCTCCACAACGATATCCTGATCTGTTCTACCTTGCGAAACTAGATTTCAACTGGTAGCAGAGTATGGTTATGACTGTGATATTGAATTACAGTTACTGTTAGTTTGAATTTTATTTCTGTTGGTGTTGCACCATATTGGTTTGGTTGTTGGTTGTTTCAGGTGACTTATTTTAATGGCGGTCAGGTAGTGCCCAGGGATCGGCCTGTTGAGGAAGGACCACCTTGTTTATGAGTTGGCGATAAGGCGCCAGTCTATTGAGCGTAGTGTTCCGGATTTCGTGGCCCACTTGTATGATACCATTCTTCACGTGGTTGACGTCACACCAGAGGTAGTGGGCGAGACAGAAGCAGCCTTTGAATGTTTGTCTGAAGCTGTTAGGGGCCTTGAGGACACGATTTGTGTTCTGGAGAGCACTCAACCTTGTGACAGTCAATTGGAGAGGTTGTGGGAACAGTTACAGCGTTTGACCAATCGGATAGCAGATTTAGGCATGTTTGGTTTGGAGGATCATCAAAAAAATTTACTGTCGAATTGGGGTCTTTGGTTAATGCAGTGCTGTTTAATTTTACATGTTTCGAATTGGATGGAAAGAGGACTCAAGAGCGGGACTTACTATATCAAGGGGGAACCGGGATCCAGCCCGAGGGTGGTGATGTTTTATCCTCTGCGAAGCTACACGCAGCATTTGCCAAATTGCCTAATCCTCTGGCGTATATTTCTTTCGAGATATTACTAAATTAGTTGTAGATCGACTTGAGCAGGTCGAAAATTTATTATGGTTGTTGATTCGTCTTGAACAACACGCTGCTGCCTTTTGCATTCTGCACCAAGTAGTTTTGCCACTTTTGTACCCGTTTGCTAGAGGTGAGTTGCGGAACCTCCTATCCCGAGTCATGGCAGAAGGATTTTCCTTACAGCAATTGAGGGAGCTTGTCATTAACCAGAGATTGACCACTAGAGTTCGGAAACTGCTTGAGTGTCGTTACATTTGCAGAGATATGGGGGGGTGGGGCACGGCAAGACGTAACCTCTGCATGGTTGTGTCTGAGGGAGTATATCGGTTGGGGATTTCTCCTGGCCTTTGTCATTAGCCTTGGTCAAGAAGCTGCTGGTAGATTTAATTCTGGGGTGTGATTTCATCAATAGACCTGTGTTAGTCTTGGATTATACCAGGCACAGCTTCTTCTTTAAGTTCGCTCCTGCGGAGATGTTTCGTTTCTGTGAGTGTGCTAAACGTACTGTGCTTCGAAATTCCGGCATCCAGGCTGTTGAGGCTGTGCCTAATGAGTTCGATCTCGTCCATCTCTTCCCACATCAGGCCTCTTAGCTACGGGATTTGCTACAGAGGTTCCCTGAGCTTCTTTGTGATAGGTTGGACGTTACTAATATTATTAATTACCATATCCGTCTATGCGACGATATTCCTGTTAGGCAGTCCCTATATAGCCTCTCACTCCCTAAGGTGAAGATATTGAGAGTTAAAATATCCAAAATGCTGTAGCAAGGTGTTACTTGCCCTTCGACATCTGCCTGTGCTTCCCCCATATTCCTTGTCCCTAAGGATCAGGAGCGGGTTTTTAGGCCTGTTGTTGAGTACCGACACCTGAACGCACAGGTTGTCCTCGAGTCTGTTCCTCTACCTGATCTAATTGGTTTACTGTCCTTGATTAGAACCAAGCCTATTAGCAGATTCCCTTAACTAAACAATATAAACATGTTACTGCATTTTGTGCTCATTGGAAACATTTTGAGTTTAACAGGGTTATCCTTGGTTTCGATACTGGTGCAGCCGTTCTTACTCATTTTCTGGATATTATCCTTCGGAACGACCACGAACGAATTAAGGCATTAAGAGCTCTGCTTCTGCCTACTGATAAACGAGGAATTGCTAAGCTCATAGACATGGCGAATTATTTTAGGCGTTTTGTCCCTAATGTTGCTCAGTTGGCGGCACCCTTAAATGAATTGCGCCGGAAAGGAGTGCGTTTTGAATGGGGATCTGCCCAAGAGGCTGCGTTTGAGCACAGTAAGGCAGCTATAGCCAACCCTCCCGTTCTCGGAGTACCGAACTCTAATAAAAGGTTAATCGTCCAAACTGACACATCTAATATGGGTATTTCGGCTGTCCTCCTCCAGGAGTTCGAAGGTCAGAGGCAGCCATTATTGTATGCGTCCCGTCGGCTAACCAGTGGCAAACTGAAATATTCCGTCTACAAGTGCGAGGCGCTGGCGATTTTGTTCGCGACGGAGAAGTACCGCTTTTACCTTGAGCATCGGATATTTCAGCTAGAAACCGACGATCAGGCACTAAGCTGGGTGTTCGCCATGCCACGCATTTCTCCATTTCAATTCGAAGGAAAACACGTAAAATGTACCGAAAATGTCCTTGCGTATGTCCTCAGCCGGATGTTCACTGAATCTACACCTAATGAAGGAACCCGGGAAACAGAAGGTGGCTGTCTTGGTTGTATCGTGTTAGGTGAGATCCCTCTTTTATTTGATGATGTTGCTCAGCATCAGGATCAAAACCCTACTTGCGCACCCGTTAAGCAACGCCTGTTGGCTGGGGAACTGTTGGATGAGTACGTTATTAAGAAGGGCATTTTGTGTAAAAGAGTGGGGCGTGCTAAGCAATTCAGTAGCTCTGGTGCGGCCAATTTGCATTATTTTCGTGATTCGTTGGTTGGTGGGCACTTTAGGAATTTATAAGACCTTGCAAAAGATTAAGAAGCATTTGACTTGGCCCTCCATGGACTGTGACGTCAGTGAGATGGTCCCTCGATGACGGTTGTGTAATGTATCCAAACATAAGAATGCTCTTCAACAGCGTCTGTTCAGTTCTGAGCGCGAATCCTGTCCTATGCACAGACTTTAATTATTTAGGGCCCTTACCTCGTACTAAGAGAGGTCATCGGTATGTATTGGTTATTATTGATGCGTTTTCGAGGTTGACCTGACTCCTTCCGAGCCGTAACATGACTGCTACCGCCACTATTTTGCATTTAACTAATGTTTTCAGTATTTTCGGACCCCCAAGCAAATCATTACTGATAATGCGCCCACCTTCCTCTCGGCTCCCTTCAAGGCCTTCTGTTTTCAGAACGATGTCAAGCATGTCACTACTACGCCGTATTATCTGCAGGGATCTTTTGCGGAGAGGGTCAATCGAAATCTTAAATCGACATTGATTATTTACCATCAGGAGGCGCCTAGTAAGTGAGATTCTAGTCTTCCTTATCTTAGTTTTGCTTTCAATACCGCCAATCATGAGGCCTTAAAAGGTATTCTGGCCTCCTTGACCCTTGCCTATCCTGTTAATTCATTCCTTTCGAAATTGTGGGGAATTCAACATCTAATTCCGGCGGGTATTACCCCTCAAGTCGTCAAAGAGAACTGGAACTGTGCCAGATATAATATTCTCTGGGCCCACAAAAAAAAAAAAGCTGAGCGTTACACTCGTAATCGCCGAGCCTGTAGGACAAAACCAGGAGATCAGGTCTATGTCCATAATTTTCCCGGGAGGCAGGTGGGTGTCGGAAATCTTAGTAAATTCACTCCCTGTATTTTGGGTCCCTCCAACATTGTGCGTATTTTAGGCCCCGTTAATCTGCTGGTTAAGGATATCTGCATCGGTAAGCAATACTGGGTCGATCTTAGCCAAGTTAAATTTCGTTAGCCCAATTGTTGAGCTACCCCCGGGTTAGTGTTTGAGGGGGGGGGGGGGGGGTGCTGAGCCGTGGCTAGCTCGCGTTGGTGCAGTTTGTTTTCTTTGGCATTTTGTCAGAATCGAGTGGCGTCTTATTTCTCCCTGAGTTGCTAACATAACGAGTTGGTGACTTGCCTCCGTCAGTAGCAGCAGCAGCGCTTGTCGATACTAGTACTGCTGTACAATCTGTGGTGTGACCGCTATATTTCTGTGTGGTGGTATGTGTGGCAGTTTATCGGTTGGAACAGTACAGCGAGGTGGTCTCCGCGGCGTGGGGTCAGGCCGGGACCGCTGCTGATGTGCATGCACAGTCGGATTGTGAGGCGCTAGCTGCGAGAGCTACAGAGCTCGTTGCCCACCGAAACTGGACACTGATGTTGAGTGATCAGTTAACCTGTTAGGAAACCTCAACTGCTGTGACATCTCTTCATTCATTACCTGTTGTTGCTTCCGGGGCCGTTCTGGCTAGCAGCAATGGATGATGTGTTGGAGTTGGCAAAATTTTGCGGCTGTCTTCCTGTATAGTCTTTAACTATTAAATTGGTTCTTACTTATCAGTGAAGTGCGCCAGTGGTATTTTCTGCCTTGTGGCTGTTAACGCCCCAATTAGATGCCCTCGTCGTTAGTTTAGTTTTCTGGTAGTGTGTTTTTCCTTGCTGTGTTGATACTGTTGGGCATGGCGTGTAGTTCGACAGTCCTTTAGTTATTTGTCCATATTTTTTTCTTAGAGTGGTTATTGTGCCTTGGCTAGTTTTAGACGCCAATTTTGAAGACGTTGTGCTGCTGGTATCTTCGTCCTCGGCTGATACTTTCCGTTGTCCCACCGTTGGTTGAGCGGAAGGTAATTGATTAGGTTGTTGGTCGGTCCTCCAGCCGTCCCTGCGTCGGGTTTCCATCTGATCTCAGGCCGACCCTTGGAACACTTCTGAGCACCACTCTTCTGTTGGTTTTAGATTGTGATTTTAATTTTAGTCTGAAGTACTGTACAAGGCCTTCAGCCGTCTATTAATTTAGTTTGTTTTAATTTTAAAATAAGGCCTTCAGCCGACTTAAATTAAAATTTGAAGATTCATTTGTTTAAAATCTAAATTTGGAGAGTTTGTTCTATCTGAAAGTCTTGTTATCCTGGCCTTAAGCCCTGAATTGTTCGATGTCCAGAGTGTGGCCTTCAGCCGGGTATTTACGTGAAATATTTTTTTAAATAAGACCTTCAGCCGCATGTATCCTCTAAAGCTGTTTTTTATAGTTTGTGTTGAGGCCTTCAGCCGTTCTTATTTTTGGGGTGGTTTTGGGCCTTGAGCACAGGAGGTATCTCAAGTTTCCGTAACTAAGCCTTCAGCCATATTGTTTTATTTTATCCTTTTAAGGCAATGTATAATTAATTGGTTCTAAGCAAAATAAAAGTTTGTGTGTTTTGTGCAACTAACAGTGTCTGATTACGGCCCCCTCCACAACCATAACCTGATACTTTCTGTCCTGCGAAACCAGATTTAACTCACCGACTCTACGGAGAATCTCCTCAATCCTTCCCACGTCAGTCCGCCTAATTTTCAACATTCTTCTGTAGCATCATATCCCCAGTCGATACTTCACTACCATGCAATGCTGTGCTTCAATGTACCTTCTACCTACAGCCCAATTTCTCTCACCAACTGTGTTTGCTAGACGGCGGAACGTTGATTCATGCATGGGTGGTGTGGTTGTGGCTCGAGACTCGCAATTTACTAACCATTCCACAATGTGGATTTCGAGCGCGCCGTTCTGTGGTTGATCATATTGTCACTCTGGCAACCCATGTCATGAACGTTTCCCTGCGGAAATACCAGACTGTGGCCGTGTTTTTCGATTTGGAGAAAGCTTACGACACCTTCTGAAAGACTGGTATCTTTTGTACTCTCTACATCTGGGGCTTCAGAGGCCGCCTGCCCCGTTTCCTTCAGGAATCATTAAAAGACAGAGTTCTGCCTTGTTGGACCCTTTATTAAGGATAACCGTGTGCCTCAGACTTCCATCCTGAGAGTAGTCCTCTTTCCTTTAGACATTAACCCCATTATGACCTGTCCCACGCCTGGCATTTCTAGCTCTCTTTTCATTGACGATTTGTCTATCTACTGCAGTTGCCCGAGGACTTGTCTCCTTGAGCCGCGTCTTCAGCGATATACCGAGCTTTTTTACTCGTTGAGCATCGTCAATGGCTTTCGCTTTTCACTGTCAAAAACCATTTGCATTAATTTCTGGGCGCGGGGTGGATTTCTTCCACCGTCTTTGCATCTTCGGCATGTTGTTCTTACGTTCACTGAAACTACGGAATACCTAGGACTCATGCTTGATAGGAAACTTTCTTGGTCCTCCCATGTGTCTTACTTGGCCGCCCGCTGTACCCAGTCCCTCAGCGCTACTTCCTTGGAAGCGGATAGGACCATCCTTCTCCGTTTGTACCGGTCCCGTGTCCATTCGAAACTAGACTATGGGTGTTTCGTTTACTCATCTGCTTGCGCCCATCTTACGCCGTCTAAATACAACCCATCATCGTGGCATCCGTTTGGCCACTGGCGTCTTTTACACGAGTCTGGATGAGGATCTGTATGCCGAAGCTGCCGAACTACTGCTGTCATATCTACGTGACGTTCTTCTCAGCTGATACGCATACCGTTTGTCTTTCATGCCTGGCCACCCATCCTGTGCCTCCTCCTTCGATGGCTCCTTTGACCACCAGTATGGGACCAGGCGCTCGTCTCTGTTACGTCCTGGAGTTCGCTTTAGGGTATTGCTTTGGCTGCTTAACTTCCCGCTGCCTGCCTTTTCCTCCGAAGGATTTGAACCGTTCACCAAGTTCGCTTCGTGCGGGTGCCCGTGTTCCCTCTGGGCTACATTCGCTTCTTAAGGACACTACTCCGGATTCGCTCAACCGCCGTTAAGTTACTCGACCTTCGCACGGATCTTAAGAGATAATACCTTTGTATACGCAGATGGCTCTTGGACCGACCGTGGTATCAGGTATGCCTTTGTTACTGGCACCTACCGTTTACGTTATCGTCTTCCACAACACTTCTCGGTATTTACAGCGGAGCTCTTCACCCTGTATAATGCCACGCATCCGGTGACGCTCTCTCTTCCATTGCGTCATTTGCACCGACACTCTCAGTGCCTTTCAGAGCTTCTGTGTGTTGTACACAGGCCATCCCTTAGAGCACTTTCTCACTCTGGATGGAGTGACTGTGATGTTGATGGCGGTCCCTGGTTACGTCGGTCCAACGGGAAACGAGGCCGATGACGCTGCTGCCAAGGCTGCAGTCTTCCTACCTCAGCTCGCTTGTTCTTCCGTTCTTCCGTCTGTCAGCAGATGGTGTCCCTTTAGCATCATCGCTGGTCTTCCCTTCATTGGAACAGGTTCCGGGGGAAAAAACGTCTTCCAGCTGCTTGTCCGACTTCATCTTGCCCTGTCGTAGCGAGATCATTTTAGATGCGTTGCGCGTTGGGCACTGTCGTTTCAGCCATCGCCTTTTGTTAAGTGGTGACCCGTAGCGGTTGCGCGGCTCCAGACTGTAGCGCCTAAAACCGATCGGCCACTCCGGCCGGCAAACAAACTGACTTTAATACCTATGTTTCATGCTAATTGTCTTCTCCTGGAGAAATACCCATTTTGCCAGAGCTGTTCTGCTTTTTATGTTCCGCTAGTTCAGTCCATCATGGTTTACTTTGACGACTAGGTTGCAGAATTCCTTAACTTCATCTACTCCGTCCTCCTAGTTCTGCCCATCATGGTTTATTTTGGTGACAAGATAGCAGAATTCCTTAACTTCATCTACTTCGTGATTCCCAAATCCGATGTTAAGTTTCTCCCTGTTCTCATTTCTACTACTTGTCATTACTTTCGTCGACTTACTCTCAATCCATTTCTGCATATACGGGCTGGTAAATTGCAATTGGTAGGCGGGCGGCTCCGCCGATAGCGACGGAAGCATAAATTGCGACAGTTGAAAGGTGTCTATCTCTTGTCTCCTTTTTCTCACCACCTGTTTTACCTGTTTGCAATATTAGTAATATTTATTTCACAGTTTTCTGGAGACTCAACCAGTTGCGGAATACCAGTATATCTCCTAAGACGGAAAGGGTCGACGCTGTGTGCCGCACGAAAGATGTGTTGAGCAGTATTTGTTTGGACTGACTCCACCGCAGGTTGGAAAAAACGATATTCCAAATATCTGCCGAAACATCAGAGAAAACGCGGCCGACGGCTCATAGGAGGGACACCCTGTTTATCAGTGCAGATTCTTTTGCTAACTCTTTGCTCAACCATTGCACCGTAATTTAGTCTTCGGTGAGTGGGTTGGCTATCAGCCAATAGCATGCTTTCGTCGCTTGAGTATGTCACGAGCTTCATTATTCAAAGGAGGTCAGTCATTTACATTTCTCGTCGCTTTAGTATGTCACAAGCTTCCATATTCAAAGGAAGTCAGTCATTTACATTTCTTTGTGAGCTGTTAAGACGAGTCTGGTTCTGGAGGTATATCTCAAGGAACATAGTGTCCTGATTAAATTATCTTTTTTTCGGTTTTGTTATCTTGATTGAGAGACATCGTACTGGACAGTCTGCCTGACATGCAAAATGACCGATATATTCGTTTCTACCTATACTCAGTAAAGAAATACGTTCTACAATTGGAGGTTAGTCAGGTCGCCATTTGTACCAGCCCGCACACCGATGTACGAGAAATCTGCATCTTCACATGCAATGGCGAAACATGAAGAGGCTGTGAACAGTTAAGCATTTGGAAATGGTTACTGCGTCATTTTCTTTCATTCTATTTTATCTTCAATTCTCCTACGTTAGAAATGCAAGAAGTGTAAAGTCAATTTTTTAATGTCAGATATTGTTTTAGTTTTGTTGTGGTAGATGTTTCGTTTCGTAAAGAATAACGTTCGCAGTAATCTAATCACGAGATTCTAATTTGTGTCCATGCTTGTGTGATAATACACATATTAGCAATTAATATACCAGAAAGCTATAAGCTTTATCCCTACTTTACTTTAATGTGTTCCAAATAGGTCTCCATCAACATGCTGCTGTGTTCGTACAGAAAGTGAGGGCTTAATCGACAGTCATTCAGATGATTAAGTTAATTAATGGTTGGCTAACGACAAGATTGTACTTAATCTCTTGGCATGATGGCTGTTTTTTCTGGATCTGAACGAGATAAGACTTTTTGTGCGGGCACTGACCACCACGCAGTTGAGCGCTCCACAAGTCATTTGACTCAGATGCCGTTAGGAAGTTTTCCATGACCATCACATACTTCATTTTGGATATTCCAAGAATGTCAGGGTTTGCCCATTACTAATTATGATAGTGGTAGAAGCTTTTTCAAATATACAGACACCTTTCATAGTTTTCATTGCTCATGTGAGAGAGACCTGTTTACGGGAATGGGTAAACATGAAAGACGGCTTCGCCTGGTGTCTACAAAGGCAACGGAGGAAAAGGTGTTGAACAATGTAGAATAAAAAACCACCGTCAGCAACAGGCAGGTGGCCTGTCAGCATGAAGCTTTCCAGACCACCGTCTGAAACATTCTCCAAGACACAACTGCCACTATCTGTATTGTTTCCAATATTTTCAGCCTTATTACCTTCAAAATTTCAGTTGGTGACAGTTTTCTCGTTGGTACCTTACAGATGCCACCACAGTCCCGGGATTTCTGCTACACTTGCGTTTCATAGATGAGGCTACATTTACTAGGGAAGTGTCACCAACATCACAACACCCACCTAGGGATTACGGAGGGTTGCAATGGTATGGTGGCAGCGAACCTCCTGCAACAATTGAGCCTCAATGAAAGTACAGGCGTTATTGGCGACCGTGTCGTGGAAACAATCATCCCTCTATAGCGCCTACATGCTCGCTACAGTTAACCACTTCTCCCCTGTTGGAAGACATGCGCTTCATGGAACCAGTGGTAATGTGGCTGCTTCACAATAGTCGTCCAGCTCAGTTCCACACTTCCGTGCGAAGGTATCTCGACAGCCAACACCCTAGCCAATGGATCGGACATAATTTTGTAGGCATATCGCCCATCTGGTCGCCTTAACTCCAGTCTTAAGATTTCTGACTGTGGGGGCACCTGAAGCATATCGTGTATGTCGACACTTGCCAGACGCGCAGACTCTGGAACACTGCATTCATGCTGCCTATGACACCATTCTGTTGCAGGAACGTTTGTGGGAGTCTCTGCTGCGCTGTGAATGTGTGTGCTTAGAGGCCCATGGGAGCCACCGCAAATTCCTTTTCTATCAAAGGTCTCTTGAAAGTACGTCGTGCACTACATTTTACTTTGCAGGTATGATGATTTAATGAATACCTTGTTGGACAGAGCCCATACATTTCCGGCCAGAGGCCCATGTGACCTTTACCGCTCCTTATTCTCTCACAGAAAGTTGCCTGCTTTTTACCCCATTTAGCAAAATCACACTGTACATGCGTAAAAATGCTGGGGGTGTCAGCTCATGGCATACACGAATTATATCGAAAAGTTCTCCAAGTGTATGAATTTAATTTATTAGGTCTTTCGCAGAGCCCTGCCCTCGATCTGCCGTCGGGTGAATGAATGTCAGCTTCAGAACCCCAGAAGGTCTAATTAATGAGCCACCCAGAAATCCCATTAACTTATAAAATTGCGTCTAGCTATTCCGGACTACACACATATTCCCTTCATCATCGCAGCAAGTTCTTACCATATTTCTTCTCGACCACAACGTGGACAGCATTCGACGCCTGGCCACTACAGTGGTACTTAGGTAACTTAGGTAATTGCTGTACTTTCTGAAAGGCAGAATTTTATCCCCCCAACCCCCTTTTGTACCAAAAGACATGAAAAAATTCATGTCAGTCCAACAAATTCTAGGCGACCCTCAGACGCTTTGAAGTTGAAACGTGACATCCGCAACACATACACTCCTGGAAATGGAAAAAAGAACACATTGACACCGGTGTGTCAGACCCACCATACTTGCTCCGGACACTGCGAGATAGCTGTACAAGCAATGATCACACGCACGGCACAGCGGACACACCAGGAACCGCGGTGTTGGCCGTCAAATGGCGCTAGCTGCGCAGCATTTGTGCACCGCCGCCGTCAGTGTCAGCCAGTTTGCCGTGGCATACGGAGCTCCATCGCAGTCTTTAACACTAGTAGCATGCCGCGACTGCGTGAACGTGAACCGTATGTGCAGTTGACGGACTTTGAGCGAGGGCGTATAGTGGGCATGCGGGAGGCCAGGTGGACGTACCGCCGAATTGCTCAACACGTGGGGCGTGAGGTCTCCACAGTACATCGATGTTGTCGCCAGTGGTCGGCGGAAGGTGCACGTGCCCGTCGACCTGGGACCGGACCGCAGCGACGCACGGATGCACGCCGAGACCGTAGGATCCTACGCAGTGCCGTAGGGGACCGCACCGCCACTTCCCAGCAAATCAGGGACACTGTTGCTCCTGGGGTATCGGCGAGGACCATTCGCAACCGTCTCCATGAAGCTGGGCTACGGTCCCGCACACCGTTAGGCCGTCTTCCGCTCACACCCCAACATCGTGCAGCCCGCCTCCAGTGGTGTCGCGACAGGCGTGAATGGAGGGACGAATGGAGACGTGTCGTCTTCAGCGATGAGAGTCGCTTCTGCCTTGGTGCCAATGATGGTCGTATGCGTATTTGGCGCCGTGCAGGTGAGCGCCACAATCAGGACTGCATACGACCGAGCACACAGGGCCAACACCCGGCATCATGGTGTGGGGAGCGATCTCCTACACTGGCCGTACACCACTGGTGATCGTCGAGGGGACACTGAATAGTGCACGGTACATCCAAACCGTCATCGAACCCATCGTTCTACCATTCCTAGACCGGCAAGGGAACTTGCTGTTCCAACAGGACAATGCACGTCCGCATGTATCCCGTGCCACCCAACGTGCTCTAGAAGGTGTGAGTCAACTACCCTGGCCAGCAAGATCTCCGGATCTGTCCCCCATTGAGCATGTTTGGGACTGGATGAAGCGTCGTCTCACGCGGTCTGCACGTCCAGCACGAACGCTGGTCCAACTGAGGCGCCAGGTGGAAATGGCATGGCAAGCCGTTCCACAGGACTACATCCAGCATCTCTACGATCGTCTCCATGGGAGAATAGCAGCCTGCATTGCTGCGAAAGGTGGATATACACTGTAGTAGTGCCGACATTGTGCATGCTCTGTTGCCTGTGTCTATGTGCCTGTGGTTCTGTCAGTGTGATCATGTGATGTATCTGACCCCAGGAATGTGTCAATAAAGTTTCCCCTTCCTGGGACAATGAATTCACGGTGCTCTTATTTCAATTTCCAGGAGTGTATTTCCGTTAAAGCTGATTGTACAGGTATTCTTCTTTATCTCCACTGTCACCTTGCTTTTTTTGTGAAACTAATGCATGTGACACATTCAAGCAAAGTCAGTAACTGCCTAAAATCATTTCGATTCATATTACTGAAAAGTTACCTTCAGGAATTAAGAAAATAATTAAACACGAAAAATTTAAGAAAATTGCCGTAGTACCGCACCGAAACTTATTTGAGACAAGCGTTTGAAGATAATGCCTTAGGTGGGACAGAGAAACCGGTTAACATTAGCTGATGACGGCTGCTTCTTTCGGTAGTCAACTAGGCACACCAGAAAAAGTGCGCAAAGTAAGATCTGTTTCCCACTTTCGTTGGCAGATCTTCGAACAGCTGAGAAACACTTTGGGAATAAGTTACAATGCATGTCACCGTTTGTATCAGAACAATTCAACGTGAGGACTAGGGCGAAGGGAAGCAATGACGTGAGGGTTCTGCGCGCGCTGAACATGAATAATCTGCTTTAAGACAATTCATATTCTCCATGAAACGTTGTCCATTATGATGAAAGTTGGTTTCATGGTTATGACTGAGACTAAGAAGCAACCGTTGAAAAAATCTGACAAATCAAATATAGTGTTAACTCTTTGTTGATGAACGTATACAGGCTGTTTGACCATCATAACTACAAACTAAATGTCAAGAAAGAAACAAGTAACTCTAATAAGCGTAGGTCGAGAAACCAGTGGTTTTCCCAGTACGACGCATGCAGAAGTGTAGTCATGCTGATGTTACAACACTGTTACTGTCTACAGCCACGTTTGTTTCGAAACATCACAGGTGAAGCCCAATTTTCAAAGAAATAAATTTCTGCTAGTCAATGTGGCCAAGCAGTTCTAGGAGCTTCAGTCCGGAACCGCGTTGCTGCTACGGTCGCAGGTTCGAATCCTACCTCGGGCATGGATATGTGTGATGTCCTTAGGTTGGTTAGGTTTAAGTAGTTCTACGTATAGGGGACTGGTGATCTCAGATGTGAAGTCCCATAGTGCTTGAAGCCATTTCAACCAACATTTTAGAAATAAATTTCTCTAGTTTCGGATACCTGAGTACTGATAAATAGCGTATATCGGTCGCGCCTTGCCAATACTACGGACTCCCAAGTCCCACGTTGGGTTTTTTCCTTTTTTGAATAGGAGTACTACAGTCTTTAGTGTATTTCCGCCCTGTTAATAGTGTAGATGAACTCTGGAAACGTACCGGGTATATTTATCATTGTACTCAGAAAACGCCTGAGATTATTAAGGTCGATGAGGAGACGTGTTGAGGTCTGTCTTCACATGAGCGGTGGCCATGTGTAGCACCTGAATGTATTTATCCTCATGTGTATATCTGCAACTTAGATCCTCGGGGACTGTTACAAGGTGTTCACCTATTCGTGTACCCAGTCTTAATACGTCGTTCCACGGAAACGATTTCCAGTCGTACGTTAATTACAATTATAAGTTTCTTTCATTGTCCTGTATGTGCTCCATTCGTTTGTACGTATAAGTATCTGTGTGACCTACCCCAACAGCAGCGATCGACAGCACGTTCCTTTAGGGATTCAGGGAGGCTAGCAGGCCCTGGATCGAACCCGCCGAGCTAATTAACGACGATCGCCCGTCTAGGTGCAGTTCTCAGACGACTATGTAAACACCGGGCTGGTAACAACGTCTCGCATCAGATACACGATTCGGAAACATTCTGAAAATATTCTCACATTTTAACTCAGAAATGCGTCAGGCTGGTGCAGCACTGTTTCTTTCTATTTATCATCAATTATTCATCGGTCAACAAGAACACTTGGTTTCGTCCCTTCATTTAGTCGATGATTTCACTCTCGGACGTCAAAATGTGCGATACTGATGGTTGCCGAGATCAAACCAATCATCTAAAAAATAAATCTGATTAACTTTCCGTGGTAAGTTTGTATTCAGTACTGGGCAGGAGAATCTGGCCAAGTCATGGCTGAGTGAGCCATCCGTCTGAAGACCATTTGGTAGTCAGGGACTGAGGATGTGTTACCTAGGACATCTTACCGTGAGATCTAAATAACTTCGCCACGGTGCAAAAATACACCCTCAAGCTGCCGGCCAAGACGTCAGAAGGTCGCCGGGCCACTGCTACTGTACGTCGGCGGCAACGTGGCGCCATGCGCTGGCTTTGCGGAGAAACCGTAGAGGTAGCTGGCTTGCTAGCGTCGCTGAATAACCCTTAGAAATGTTCACTAATGAGAAAGCTGCGGCTACGCATCGCCTGTGCATTTCTTTGCGTGTAATCCTATTCAGGTATTCGGCATCATGTCGTGCTTGCTGGACACAAGCCAGACGCTGGTAATAAAAACGGTGTGAACGTATTTGGAGGGAGAGAGGGAGAGAGGGAGAGAGGGAGAGAGAGAGAGAGAGGTAAGATTTTGTTTGGCTCGTGAGAGTGCAAAACTTGTGGAACGTCCGTCACAATTTATAAGAGGCTGGTGTGCGACGCAGTGTCACAAGACCACAGAGTTTGTAGACCAGAGAACTGCCGAAAGCAATGGGAAGAACGACGGCTGCTGGTGCTTGAATAAGTTGTTTCAGTGGGGGACGGACGCCGTTTGCCGGAAAAAGGCAAGTAGGGAATCGGATGCCATTTTCCAAAAAGAGTCAATCGTTGGTGCTGCTCTCATTGGGTACTGTGTTTTGTTAAGGTTTTGCCATCTTAGAAAAATAAGACTGGCTCTTTTATGCGAAGGAGAGTGAGAGTGTTTTGTTATCAGGTGCTTTGTTCGGGGAAACACAATATAACTTTTCGACTGGAAGTCGAGAATGTTTCGGTGGGTTTCCCATTCAGAATTGGCAGCAGAAAGGATTTTTTCATATCCTTGGTTTATAGACTATCAGTCGACTGGTTGATAGAGATATTCTTAGTTACGCTGTAGCCTTGGACGTGGACGCTAGATTTTGAAGTGTCGAGAGTCTGCAAGCTTCAGATGGTGCTCACGGCCACTACATAACGTCGAGCCGTGAAAGCAGAGTTGGGTGACATAACGAAACTTTCTACCTCCCACTCCTATGTTTTGTTACAATCAAGATTCCATAATGATGATACGTGGCTGGAGAATTTATTTGGAGAAAGAGAAGTCAGTGATGAAATGAAGTTATGTTAGTTGAACGATTCTGTGTCCAGAAGAGTGGTGGAGGTGGATCTGAGATTGGTTGAGGTGGAATATATGACAAATTACAACGAGGCACTAGTCTGTAGTAAAAATTACAGTAATGAAAGTGAAAGGAATGAAATTTTGTATGGGAAGGCGGAGGGGAATGCTGAGTATTATCCCAGAAAAGTTGCCAAGGTACTGGTGGTGGACAATTTTGGACCACTTCCAACTTCTCGTATTGGTATGAAGTATATACATTTTGTTGTTTACATATTTTCAAAGTTCAATAAATTGTATCCGATACAAAAGGCTAACAGCAAAACTCTGGTCGTGAAACTGAAAGAATAGTTCTTTACTAAAGTAATAAAACCAGAGAGGCTGTTGTTTGCCAATGGATCACAATTGAGGTCTAAAATGTGTAACAGTTTCATGGATAATCAGTGCATCAAACAAAGATTTTGGCATACCATCTTGCAAGTAACCTGTGAGAACGCTATTTTCGAGAAATTCGCCGCCCGTGAAGAACATATCCAAGCTACAAACATTCTATGTGGACGGAATTTATCAAATCATTTGACAGCTTCCTAAATAGTGTTAAGAGTAATGGGTCCGGGTATTTGTTATTAGAAATAATGACAGGAAAATAGCCGAAGTTCTTACTGAGGTGGATTTTCCACCAGGTCGGCCAGTAAATGCAACCGATAGGGAGGAGGCAGTGAACGCTCATGACATGGCAAATTAAAGAAAAACCGACATGATGGGTGTCGTAAAACTGTTAAGTACAAGTTTGGGGACCGCGTCTTAGTGCAAACCAAAGAAAACTCTCATGAAGCAGATGGGTAAATGAGGCTCCTCGAATTTTACCATAGACCATTCGTTGTGGCTGAATTTCCACACCCCAGCTTATATAGGCTAAAATATTTTGTATCGGGAAAGTTACTGGGGCTAAGAAACGTGACTGAGCTGCGTTTATACACAGAAAGAAGACTGTAGTAGGTGTGCACAAATATAAATATGTATGTAAGTATAATTAGATGTGTAATTTCATAGACTTTCGGGGCTTATTTATGTTTTGTGTAAAAATCTTAATGTAAGATGTATGTAAGATATATGAAGACAAAGTTCAGTGCAGCAACAGTGTCGACATTGGCCGCACGACTCTAGGTGCTTAGAGGTAGGTGGAACAAACTTCAGTATGTTATTTGGAAGAGAGACGAATATTTTCTACAAGTAAAATTTGGAGGGCTGGCGGGGAGTTTCAAGGGGTTATTTTAATGCGTTATTGCAGTATTTTGGATTTTGCTTGTGGAATTAGACAAGGCAGGTGCGAAGTAAAGGAAAAGTTTTTTTTTTCGTCGGGTGGGGGGCACATTTCGTGGGTAAATTGTAAATTTTCTAATAGGCGTTATTTTAAAAAGATTTTGAATAGATACATGCATATAAAATTGTGAGGGTTAATTCTGGGGATAAATCTTATTTTAGTCCAAATAAGAGAACATTTGCTGGGTTTATGATTCAGTTATGCGCGGAAAGCTAAATGAGCTATTACTGCACAGGGTAGTATTTCGTAAGGTAGGGAGCAGAACTCAAGGCTGGTGGAATGGTACGCAGAGCCACAGTTTGAGCATACAGTAAAAAAAAAAAAAAGAAAATAAATAAATTTCGCAAAACGGGGACGAAACATTGGCAACAACATGGTTGTAGGATAATACTATCACTAGCCGCCGGTGGTACAGTGAAAGCTACAGAATTAAAAGAAAACTTAAAATTACCGCCAATTTAAGGAAGAATTCTTGAACGTGTGCAAGATAAACAGCCTTACGGCCCAAGACTTTATTAAAAACAGTATTACTTTTACGTAGAAGAATATTTATCTTACTTTGAATTTACTTCACTAATAAAATCAACCCCCCCCCCCCCATGAACCGTGGACCTTGATGTTGTTGGGGAGGCTTGCATGCCTCAACGATACAGATAGCCGTACCGTAGGTGCAACCACAAAGGAGGGGTATCTGTTGAGAGGTCAGACAAACGAGTGGTTCCTGAAGAGGGGCAGCAGCCTTTTCAGTAGTTGCAGGGGCAACAGTCGGGATGATTGATTGATCTGGCCTTGTAATACTAACCAAAACGGCCTTTCTGTGCTGGTACTGCGAACGGCTAAAAGCAATGGGAAACTATTGCCGTAATTTTTTCCAAGGGCATGCAGCTTATCTGTATGGTTAAATGATGATGGCGTCCTCTTGGGTAAAATATTCCGGAGGTAAAATAGTCCCCCATTCAGATCACCGGGAGGGGACTACTCAGAAGGACATCGTTATCAGGAGAATGAAAACTGGAGTTCTGCGTATCGGAACGTGGAATGTCAGATGCCTTAATCAGGCAGGTAGGATAGAAAATTTAAAAAGGGAAATGGATAGGTTAAAGTCAGATATAGTGAGAATTAGTGAAGTTCGGTGGCAGGAGGAACATGACTTCTGGTCAGGTGAATACAGGGTTATAAATACAAAATCTAATAGAGGTAATGCAGGAGTAGGTATAATAATGAATAAAAAATAGGAGAGCTGGTAAGCTACTACAAACAGCATGAACGCATTATTGTGGCCGAAATAGACTAGAAGCCCACGCCTACCACAGTAGTACAAGTTTATATGCCAACTAGTCCCGCAGATGAAGAGATTGATGAAATGAATGGAAGTGATAAGGAAACGTAGTAGGTGAATATGTGATAAGGGCTAAGGTATGAAAGAGGAAGCCGCCTGGTAGAATTTTGCACAGAGGGTATCTTAATCATGGAAGAAGGTTGTATACATGGAAGAGGCCTGGAGATACTCGAAGGTTCCAAATAGATTATATAATGGTAAGACAGAGATTTAGGAACCAGGTTTTAAATTGAAAGACATTCCCAGGGGCATATGTGGACTCTGACCACAATCTATTGGTTATGAACTATAGATTAAAAGTGAAGAAAGTGCAAAAAGGTGGGACTTTAAGGAGATGGGATCTGGATAAACTGACAGAACCGGAGGTTGTAGAGAGTTACAGGGAGAACATCAGGGAACGATTGACAGGAATGGGCGAAAGAAATACTGTAGAAGAGGAATGGGTAGCTTTGAGGGATGAAATAGTGAAGACAGCAGAGGATCAAGTAGGTAACAAGACAAGGGTTGGTAGACATCCTTGGGTAACAGAGGAAATATTGAATTTAACTGATGAAAGGAGAAAATATAAAAATGCAGTACATGAAGCAGGCAAAAACGAATACAAACGTCTCAAAAATGAGATAGACAGGAAGTGCAAAATGGCTAAGCAGGGAAGGCTAGAGGACAAATTTAAGGATGTACAGGCATATCATACTAGGGGTAAGATAGATAATGCCTACAGGAAAATTAAAGAGACTTTGAGAAAAGAGAACCACTTGTATAAATATTAGGAACTAAGATGTAATCACAGTACTAAGCAAAGAAGAGAAAGCAGAAAGGTGGAACGAGTATATAGAGGGTCTGTACAAGGGTGATGTGCTTGAGGACACTATTATGAAAATGGAAGAGGATGTAGACGAAATGGGAGATATGATACTGCGTGAAGAGTATGAGAGACAAAACTACTGACAGCCTTGGGACAGCCAGCCCTGACCAAACTATTCCATCTGGTGAGCAAGATGTATGAAACACGTGAAATACCCTAATACTTCAAGAAGAATATAATAATTCCAATCCGAAAGAAAGCAGGTGATGACATATGAAAATTATTGAAGTATCAGTTTAATAAACCACGGCTGCAAAATACTAACGCCAATTCTTTACAGACGAATAGAAAACTGGTAGAAGCGGACCTCGGGGAAGATCAGTTTGCATTCCGTAGAAATGTTGGAACACGAGAGGCAATACTGCCTGTACGACTTATCTTAGAAAATACATTATGGAAAGGCAAACCTACGTTTCTAGCATTTGTAGACTTAGAGAAAGTTTTTGATAATGTTGACTGGAATACTCTCTTTCAAATTTTGAAGGTGGATGGGGTAAAATACACGGAGCGAAAGGCTATTTACAATTTGTACAGAAACCAGATGGCAGTTATAAGAGTGGAGGAGTATGAAAGGTAAGCAGTGGTTGGGAAGGGAGTGAGACGGGGTTGTAACCTATCCCCGATGTTAATCTATCTGTAATGTGGAGCAAGCATTAAAGGAAACAAAAGAAAAATTCGGAGTAGGAATTAAAATCCATGAAGAAGTGATAGAAACTTTGAGGTTCACCGATGATGATGTAACTGTATCAGAGACAGCGAAGTTCCTGGAGGAGCAACTGAACAGAATGGACAGTGTCTTGAAAGGAGGATATAAGATGAACATCAACAAAAGCGCAATGAGGGTAATGGAATGTAGTCGAATTAAATCGGGTGATGCTGATGGTAGATTAGGAAATGAGACGCATAAAGTAGTAAATCAATTTTGCTATTTGGGGAGCAAAATAACCGATAATGGTCGATGTAGAGAGGATATAAAATGTAGACTGGCATTGGCAAGGAAATTGTTTCTGTAGAAGAGAAATTTGTTAACATCGAGTATAGATTTAAGTGTCAGGAAGTCGTTTCTGAAAGTATTTCTACGGAGTGTGGCCATGTATGGAAGTGAAACGTAAACGATAAATAGTTTGGACAAGATGAGAATAGAAGCTTTCGACATGTGGTGCTACAAAAGAATGCTGAAGATTAGATGGGTGGATCACTTAACTAATGAGGAGGTGTTGAATATCATTGGGGAGAAGAGAAATTTGTGGCACATCTTGAATAGAAGAAGGGATTGGTTGGTAGGACATGTTCTGAGGCATCAAGGGATCACCAATTTAGTATTGGAGGGCAGCGTGAAGGGTAAAAATTGTAGAGGGAGACCAAGAGATGAATACACTAAGCAGATTCAGAAGGATTTAGGTTGCAGTGGGTACTGGGAGATGAAGAAGCTGGCACAGGATAGAGTAGCATGGAGAGCTGCATTAAAACAGTCTCTGAACTGAGGGCCACAACAACAACAACAACATTAAAATCAAAAGACTCAACTGCTAGTGAAGGCTGAATGAACGAATCTTGGGCCCGCGCAAATGATAGTACCATACGAATGTCAATAGTTAATGTAGTGAACAGCACGCAAGGCTTTAAACTAATCAAAAATTATTTGTCTTAACAACCAAAATCTTGGGCCTCACCTCTCGCGTTGCATCCCGATTTGCTACCCAAGGTGTCACTGCAGTATTCCTCTGTCCTACTCATTCCCTGTTGCATGATGGTCGGATACCCAAATACATTCACGAAGTTCATCTGTTCTCTATATTGTTCGCATGAGTCACTTCACGGCACATTCTACAGATTACGATCTGCTCTGAGTAACACTTTAGTGTCTTCCACAGTTCTATCACTGTCCCAAAACCCACCTTCAGGAATTCTTCATACTTTGAAACGATAACATGTGTCCACACACGTGCAGTAAGAATTATATGTGGTGTGAACTCAAGAACATCCTGCAGAAGCCTGTTTAGGGAACTAGGGATACTAACTACAGCTTCCCAATATATTTATTCCTTAATGAAATTTGTCATTAAAAATATATCACTTTTTCAAACCAACAGCTCAATTCATGGAATCAATACTAGAAATAAGAATAATCTTCACAAGGATTTAAAGTCACTTAGTCTTGTACAAAAAGGTGTGCATTATTCAGGAACACACATTTTCAATAACTTGCCAGCAGCCATAAAAAGCTTAACAAGCAATGAAATTCAGTTTAAGAGAAGCCTAAAGGATTTATTGGTGGCCAACTCCTTCTACTCCATTGATGAATTTCTTAGTAAAACCAACTGATTTGTATATAAGTACAACATAACTTCTGCACAATTTCAGTGCAGTAATGTGTTTACTGAAAATTTGTGTGTGTGTATGTGTATGTGTGTGTGTGTGTGTGTGTGTGTGTGTGTGTGTGTGTGTGTGTGTGTAAGTGTGTAAGTATAATCTAACTTCTGCACCATTTCAGTGCAGTAATATGTTCATTGTAAATAAGTATTACAGTAGTTGTATTACAGTAGTTGTATTACATGTTTATTACTTGATAAATAAATAAAAAACTTTTTTATTTTAAATTCAGTGCATTAGTATTTGTAAAATGACTTAGTGTTCATTAAAAAATGACGATCATTCCACTTGGGACCTGTGGAATGGTACTTTAGCTTATTTGTTTTAGTTGTAAATATTTGTCATGTATTGTTGTTTTTCTGACATGTTCCACATCCTGGAGGACCTCCTCACTACGGATCAATTGGAATGAAAGTAAATCTAATCTAAAAAAAAACATTTGCGAACATTATATGTCTTTTGCCACTGTTCCATTCGTGAGCTCGAGCACCGCGCCAAAACACGAAGGTTCTGCAAATACATTTTTACACAGGTTGGCTGAGTGAGCTCGGCAGCCCAACATAAAATGCCAAAACGAAAACATTACCAGCCGTCTATATTTCAAATTTTATTTTACTTTGCGACCGGTTTCGCCCCTTTACAATGCCTTGTTTAGACTCCCTGACCAAAAGGCAGTAAGAATCAAACCCCAAGTGCCATCAAAGTCTGCAGTTGATGCCTGCAATTGGTGAACGATGGGGTAGTGCAGTTAAACAAGTAGTCTACTAGTTAAACAGGTTGTCTATGGATACCAGTTAATGAATATTTTCACCTATTACGATTGCATGTGAGATTAGTATTAAAAATGTTTTAGGTTCCGGGTTCAAATCTCGCCACTGCTTAAATATTGATTAATAATCATATTTGGCAGCCGAAGACTTCCAGCATAAGAAGTTACTCTCATTCTGTCAACGGCTTTGTCGAAGAGGAAGGAGGAGCGAACAAATGTTCAGGGCACACTGTTGTCCTAGGGGTGGGAAACTGCCCCTAAAGGCGGAAGAATCGACAATGATCAACGGCATGACGATGCAAAAAGCAATGGGAACAACTGCATTTAAGACACGTAGCGTGTATCAATGGGACATGTGGCCTGTTACTGACAAAGTATCATGATGATCTCTCCATTGGAAAAGATTCTGGAAAAGTCCCTCATTAGGGTCTCCAGGAGGGGGACTGCCAAGGTGGAGGTGACTACGAGAAGAAGACTGAATAATCAACGAGTTGGGGCGTGTAAGCCGTAAAGGTAAATGCAAACGCTCGATCTAGATACAGTAGCGGTCAGTGAAACGAAATAGAAAGAAGACAAAGATTTCTGGTCAGATGAGTAGAGGGTAATGTCAACAGCAGCACAAAATGATACAATGGGAGCAATATTCGTTATGAATAGGAAGGTAGGGCAGAGAGTGTGTTATTGTAAACTGTTCAGTGATAGGATTGTTCGAATCAGAATCGACAGCACGGCAACATCGACAAGTTCAGGTAAACATGCTGACGTCACAAGGTGAAGATGAAGAGAGAGAGAGATAAAGTATATGAGGATTTAGAAAGGGTAACATAGTACACAAAGGGAAACGAAAATCTGATAGTCATGGGGGACTGGAACGCAGTTTTAGGGGAAGGAGCAGCAGAAAAGGATACTGGAGAATATGGGATAGGGAGAAGAATTTAGAGAGGTGAAATACTAATTGAGTTCTGTAATAAATTTCAGCTACTAATAACAGATATTCTGTTCAAGAATCACACGAGGTGGTGATATACAGGGTGTTTATAAATGAATTAATGCTTTATAATATTTATTATATTAAAGTTACACTTATAAATGATATGTCAAACTCAAACAGTTTTACCAAGAACCTTATAACTGTTCTATGTCTGCACCATTTGTCACACAGCACATATCCAGTCTATAGCCGAGTTCTTCCCAAACGTTGATAAGTGTGTCTTCAGTGATGGTAGCAACAGCTGCTTCAATCAACCTTCTTAATTCACGGAGGTCTGTTTGTAGCGGAGGCACATACACGTGAAACTTGATGAAATCCCAAGGGAAAAAATCACTTGATGTGAGGTCGGATGAACGTGGAGGTCATGCCCTGTCATTGGGCCCCTTCGGCCTATCCAGCACTTTGGTACAGTGAAGTTCTACCAATCGTGTACTTCGCTATGCCAGTGAAGTGGCACACCACCTTCCGCCAGGATACAGTGCAAAAAACAGTCATTTTAGGGGAATCTCGTTCCCTTTGTACCACCTCATAAGGATTTTCTGAGCCCCAGGTGCGCCCATTGTGAGTGTTAAGATGTCCACTAAGGTGAAAGGTTGATTCATCACTGAAGACAACATGATGCAGAAAATCTTCATCGTCATGGGACCACATTTCGTTTGCGATGTTCTCACGTAATCCATGGTCAGCCTGCTTTAGAGCCTGTAAAAACTGTAAAAGGTAAGGATGTAATTGTACATGTTTTTTTAAAACTTTCCAAACAGTCGACACAGGAACATTTAATTCACGACTAGCCTTCCGGACTGATTTCTTTGGGCTACGAGTGAACGACTCTCTCATTCGCTCAACAGTCTCTTCACTAACTCCTTGTCCTGTGCTCATCCTCTTACAAAGGCAGCCAGTATCTTCAAACTGATGATACCATCTACGAACGTTATTATCTCTTGGAGGATCACAACCGAACATCAGCCCGAACACACGTTGCGCACTAACTACAAATTCGGTCTTTGCAAACTGCAAAACACAAAACGATTTCTGTTCATTAGTCGCCATCTTCGCTACTGCCGCTGTCTGGTGGATTGCGGCGGAAATATTGCGAGCTGCGCATGCACACTGGTGCCATATTCAACTGTTTTGAGTGGCTCTTTCAATTGAGATATCATTTATAGCTGTAAGTTCATTGTAATAAATATTAGAAAGTGTCAAAGCTCCGGTATTCTTTTATAAACACCCCGTAGTGGGAAATGGCCTGGTAATACCCGAAGATTTCAGTTAGATTATAGAAAGATCAGACAGAAATTTCGAAACCAAGTATTGGATTTCAAAGCGTGTCCAGGAGCAAATATAGACTCAGATCACAATATAGTAGCGAACAAAAGCAGGCTGAAGTTTAAGGCATTAGACAGGAAAAACCGTTACGCAAAGAGGTGGTATACGAAAGTACTAAGCAATGACAAGACATTCTTTAAGTTCTGTAAGGCTATAGGATCAGCAAATACGGAATAGCTCAGTAAGCAGTAAAGTTGAAGTGGAATGGACACCTCTAAAATAGGCGATCACAGAATTTGGAAAGAAAAACAAAGGTACAAAGAGGGGAACTGAGAAGAAACCATGGGTAACAGAAGAAACATCAGTTTATCGAAGAAAGGAGGAAGTACAAAAATATGCCGGGAAACTCAGGAATAAAGAAATAAAATTCGCTGAGGAATGAAATAAATAATAAGTACATGTAAGCTAAAACGAGATCGTTGCATGAAAAATGTGAAGAAATCTAAACAAAAATGATTGTCAGAAGGACAGACTCAGGATACAGGAAAGTCAAAACAGCCTTCTGTGACATTTAAAGCAACGGTGGTAACATTAAGTGTGAAACGGGAAACGGGAAACGGGAATCCAGTGTTAATTGCATACGAGAGAGCGGGTAGGTGGAAAGAACACCTTGAAAGACTCTGAGGTAGAAGATTTGTCTGACGTGGTAGAAGAAGAAAGAGGAGTCGATTTGGAAGAGACAGGGGACCCAGTGTTAGAATCAGAATTTAAAAGAGCTGTGGAAGAGTTAAGATCAAATAAGGCAGAATTTCTAAAATTTTTTGGGCAAATGGCAACAAAAGGACTATTCACGTTGGTGTGTAGAATGTATGAGTCTGGCGACATTCCAGCAGATTTTCGGAATAATATCGTTCAAACAAGACTGGAAAAGCCGATAAGTGCGAGCATTATCGCTCAATCATTATTACAACTCATGCATACAATCTGCTCCCACTAATAACACACTGAAGAATGGAAAAGAAAATAGAGGATGTGTTAAATAACGACCAGTGTGGCTTTAGAAAAGGTACAGGACCAGAGAGGCAATTCTGACTTTGCGGTTGATAATGGAAGCAAGACTAAAGAAAAATCAAGACACGTTCGTAGGATTTGTCGACTGGGAAAAAGTGCGACAATGTAAAATGGTGCTAGATGTTCGAAATTGTAAGAAAAACGGGTAAACTATAGGGAGAGACGGGTAACATACATTATGTACAAAAGCCAACAGGGAATAGTAAGAGTGGACGACCAAGACCGCAGTTCTCTGATTAAAAAAGAATGTAAGACAAGGATGCAGTCCTTCACCTCTACTATTCAGTCTGTACATGGAAGAGCAAAGATGAAGATAAAAAAAAAAGTTTCCCGGAGTAGAATAAATATATAAAGTAAAAGAATATCAATGATGCTATTCGCTGATGACATTAATATCATGAGTGAAAATGAAGAATTTCATGATATGCTGAATGGAATGAATGATCTAATGAGTACAGAAAATGGACTGATAGTAAATAGGAGGAATACGAAAGTAATGAGAAATAGTACAAATGAGAACAGTGAGAAACTTAACATCAGGATTGGTGGTCACGAATTAGATGACGTTAAGGAATTTTGCTACCTAGACAGTAATATAAACAATGACAGACGGAACAAGGAGGACATAAAAAGCAGACTAGCACTTTCAAAAAGGACATTCCTGGCCAAGAGTTGTCTACTATTATCTAACATAGGCCTTAATTTCAGGAAGAAATATCGGAGAATGTACTTCTGGATTACAGCGTTGTAAGGCAATGTTAATGCATTGTGAGAAAACCGGAAGAGAAGAGAATCGAAGCATTTGAAATGTGGTGCTACGAATGTTGAAAATTACGTGGACTGACAACGTAAGGAATAAGGAGGTTCTGCGCAGAAACGGATAGGAAAGGAATATATGGAGAACACTGGTAAGGAGATGGGACAGGATGATAGGACATCTGTTAAGACATGAGGGAATGACTTCCATGGTACTAGAGGGAGCTACAGATGGCAAAATCTGTAGAGGAAGACAGAGAGTGGAATACATCCAGCAAAATAAGTGATGTCGTAGGTGGCATGAAGGGATTGGCACAGGAGAGGAATTCGTGGCGGGCTGCATCAAACCATTCATTCAGAAGACTGATGACCCAAAAAAAGCTTCATAGTTTCACTCGATCACCATCTGAAAGTGCTGTTGTTGGTCTTATCCTTAAAATGGATAACCATAAACTTGTTTTCTTTCAAAGTCAAGAACTGGAAGTTCACCAATCTATTCAAGTACTCAGTACTAATTTATGCCTGCACAATGAGAATCCTATGTTTATGACCATGGGATCGATCTTTTATTTTGAAATTTACTTATTTTAAAATTTAGGAATGCTTAATTAAGGACCCTTGCTAATTAATATGGCTGCCAATTGATTCATTAAAATCATACAATCAAAACTGGAAATTTATAGTAGTTCAGCAATAATAATCACTAATTTGGACCAGGTGGCATCTTCCATTAACAATGTCCCTTGAAGTAACCAATTTTGGATTAATATAAATGCTTTACTGAAAAGAATAAATAGCTCTGTAATTTGGAATTGTCCTCCCTTTAGAATTTATATATTAGCTCAAAAGATTCTTCCTGTGGCTGGATATACGAAATTTTATAATTGCTGTTACTTTTGATTGCCGTTATTTCTCACGAAACTCATTGGTTCATTGCAACCAGGAAAACAAACTGAATGATCTGAATGATAAACTTTTGTGTGTGTTCGTGTGGGTAGGGAGGCAGGAGGGATTTGTTTCTACCATTTTGATAATATGCATACTATTTGCTTAATGTAGGAACTTAAATATCGGAATTATGAAAATGAAAGTTATGGAAAATTTTGTATGGACCTTAAGGCATGAAACAGGAGTGTATACAGAGCAGGATGGTGGGTGTCAGCCTGTTTTGTCAGAACCATATCGCGTGCTCGACTTCCATGATCACTAAAAAAAATAATGACCTGAGGAGTGACCCGTTATACTTATTTGGAAGACATGGTTTGCCATGTGAATTTCGAGGATTGAAGATTCTCAGGAAGTTCACACCTGACCGTGAACCTTTTTTTTTTGTGGTTTTAGGGCGCACAACTTCAATGGTCATTAGCGCCCTGACTACCCTAAGAATGCACCGCGAGGCACAAGTTGACAACAACAACTAAAAGGGAAAACACGATAAAAGACAGACTGACAGGCATAGGATTAAAAACAACATCATCAAATGTCCTTAGCGAGGTTTGTCAAATTGATAAAACAAAGAACACGAGCAGCCGCTCGTGGGTCATCCGCTAAAATGGCATCGAAAGTATTAGGCAGGTTAAGATCGAGGCGCAGTGTGTTAAGATCTGGACAGGACATTAAAATGTGTCTAACCGTCAGCAAGTGCCCACATGGGCAGAACGGCGCCGGCGCAGCCGTCAGCAGGTGGCGATGGCTGATCCGGCAGTGTCCAATTCTTAACCGGGCTAAAACGACCTCCTCCCGCCGAGAAGGGCGTGAGGAGGACGTCCAAGCCACAGGAAGAGGTTTTAAGGCCCGAAGCTTGTTTTCGGTAAGTGCAGCCCAATCGGCATGCCACAGCGATACAATTCGCCGACAAATGACCCTGCTAAAATCGGACGAAGGGACACAACAAGAAGCTGTCCGAGGCTGGAGGACCGCAGCCTTGGCCGCGGCATCTGCAGCTTCGTTCCCAGGGATACCGACATGGCCAGGAACCCACATAAAGCTAACCGGAGAACCGACGTCCACCAGCTGCTGAAGAGAGCGTTGGATCCGGTGTACGAAAGGGTGAACCGGGTACGGATCACTGAGGCTCTGGATGGCGCTCAGGGAATCTGAGCAGATGACATAAGCAGAATGTCGGTGGCGGCAGATGTAAAGAACAGCCTGGTAGAGGGCAAAGAGCTCAGCTGTGAAGACCGAACAATGGCCATGGAGCCGGTAGTTGAAACTTTGTGCCCCGACAATAAAGGAACACCCGACCCCGTCATTGGTCTTAGAGCCATCTGTATAAATGAAAGTCATGTTGATGAACTTCGAACGAAGTTCCAAAAAACGGGAGTGGTAGATCGAACCGGGGGTGACCTCTTTTGGGAGCGAGCTGAGGTCAAGGTGAACGCGGACCTGAGCCTGGAGCCAAGGTGGCGTGCGGCTCTCGCCCACTCGAAAGGTTGCAGGGAGAGAAAAATTAAGGTGTTGAAGGAGGCGACGAAAGCGAACACCAGGGGGTAGCAGGGCAGAGACATACAACCTGTATTGACGGTCAAGAGAGTCGTCAAAAAAGGAACGATAAGACGGATGGTCGGGCATTGACAGTAGCCGACAGGCATACCGACAAAGCAGTATATCGCGCCGGTAGGTGAGTGGCAATTCGCCAGCGTCAGCATGAAGACTCTCTACGGGACTGGTATAAAATGCTCCGATCGCAAGTCGTAAACCCCGATGTTGTATGGAGTTGAGGCGGCGTAAGATGGATGGCCGTGCAGAGGAGTATACGAAGCTCCCATAATCCAGCTTGGAGCGGACGATCGACCGATATAGACGAAGTAGGACGGTTCGATCCGCTCCCCACGACATACCACTGAGAACACGGAGGACATTTAAAGAACGGGTACAACGGGCGGCCAAATATGACACATGTGGAGACCAGCTAAGTTTCCTGTCAAATGTAAGGCCTAAAAATTTGGTTGTCTCCACGATTGGGAGAGCAACGGGACCGAGTCGTAAGGACGGTGGGAGGAACTCTTTGTAGCGCCAGAAGTTAATACAGACCGTCTTCTCGGCAGAAAAACGGAAGCCATTGGCGACACCCCAGGAGTAAAGACGGTCAAGAGAACGCTGAAGACAGCGCTCCAGGACACGTGCACACTGCGCGCTGCAATAGATGGTAAAATCGTCCACAAAAAGGGAGCCTGATACATCAGCTGGGAGGCAATCCATTATTGGATTGATCGCGATGGCGAAGAGAGCGACGCTCAAAATTGAGCCCTGTGGCACCCCATTCTCCTGGCGAAAGGTGTCGGACAGGACAGAACCCACACGTACCCTGAACTGTCGATCCATTAAAAAAGAACGAATAAAAAGAGGGAGGCGACCGCGAAGGCCCCATGTATGCATGGTGCGGAGAATGCCCGCCCTCCAACAGGTGTCGTAAGCCTTCTCCAAATCAAAGAACACAGCCGCGGTCGGGCGCTTCCGCAAGAAGTTATTCATAATGAAGGTCGACAAGGTAACCAGATGGTCAACAGCAGAGCGGCGCCTACGAAATCCACATTGTACATTGGTAAGTAGGCATCGAGACTCGAGCAGCCAAACCAATCGAGAGTTAACCATTCGCTCCATCACTTTACAGACACAGCTGGTAAGCGAGATAGGTCGATAACTGGAAGGCAAGTGCTTGTCCTTCCCCGGCTTAGGAATCGGGACAACAATAGACTCGCGCCAGCATGCGGGAACATGTCCCTCAATCCAGATGCGATTGTATGTACGAAGAAGAGAACCTTTACCCGCAGGAGAAAGGTTCTTCAGCATCTGAATATGAATAGAATCAGGCCCTGGAGCGGAGGACCGTGATCGGCCAAGTGCGGTTTCGAGTTCCCGCATGGTGAATGGGGCATTATAACTTTCACAATTCGAGGAGCGGAAGTCAGGTGGCTTAGCCTCCTCTGCCTGTTTGCGGGGGAGGAAGGCAGGGTGGTAATGAGCGGAGCTCGAAACCTCTGCGAAGAAGCGGCCGAAGGCATTGGAGACAGCCTCAGGGGCCACAAGGACTTCATTCGCGACCTTCAAGCCAGAAACTGGGGAGTGGACCTTGGTGCCAGATAGCCGGCGCAGGCTACCCCAGACAACAGAAGAAGGAGGAAAACTGTTGAAGGTGCTTGTGAAAGCAGCCCAGCTGGCTTTCTTGCTTTCTTTAATAATACGACGACACTGAGCACGTAATCGTTTATAATTAATACAATTCGTCACTGTAGGGTGGCGTTTAAAGGTGCGTAAAGCACGTCGACGAGCACGTAAAGCGTCTCTACATGCTGCGGTCCACCAGGAGACCGGTACGCGACGTGGAGAAGAAGTAGGGTGAGGGATGGAATATTCAGCAGCAGCGAGAATGACTTCCGTGAGGTGTGCGACCTGACGATCGCAGATCGTGAAGGTTTGATCCTGAAAGGTCGCCCCGGAAGAGAAGAGCCCCCAGTCTGCCTTGGAGATGGTCCAACTAGAGGAGCACGGAGAGGGAGTATGCTGCAGGAGATGGATAACACACGGGAAGTGGTCGCTCGAATATGTATCAGCAAGTGCAGACCACTCAAACCGGAGTGCAAGTTGGGGAGTACATATAGAGAGGTCTAAATGGGAATAGGTGTGAGATGTGTCCGAAAGAAAAGTAGGGGCGCCAGTATTGAGGCAGACAAGATTGAGCTGGTTGAGAAGGTCTGCTAACAAGGAGCCCCTCGGGCAGGATGCTGGAGAGCCCCAAAGGGGATGGTGGGCGTTGAAGTCTCCAGTTAACATAAATGGTGCAGGGAGCTGAGCAATAAGTTGCATCATGTCTGCCCTGGTAACGGCAGATGACGATGGAGTGTAAACGGTACAAAAGGAAAACGTAAAAGTGGGAAGAGTAATGCGGATGGCAACTGCCTGCAGGCCGGTGTGCAACGTGATGGGATCGTAGTAAATATCATCCCGGACCAGCAACATAACCCCTCCATGAGCTGGGATACCTACCACAGGGGGTAGGTCAAAACGCACAGAGGTGTAGTGTGCCAAGGCAATTTGATCGCATGGGCGTAGCTTCGTTTCCTGGAGGGCTACGACGAGCGGACGATGCAAGCGGAGCAGCAACTTCAAGTCCTCTCGGTTGGAGCGAATGCTGCGAATATTCCAGTGAATAAGTGCCATCGTAAGAAAAGGAAGATGAGAGAAGGGGTCACCTCGAAGGCCGCTTAGGGCCTGGCTTCGAGCGAGCACTGCCGCCGCTATCAGTAGGCGGACAGTCATCGTCCATGGGGTCTATAGGGTCATCGGCCATCTCGGGAGGATGGCCGGGAGGGGGAGCTTCCTCCGCCGGTGAACTGCCAGATGTACGGCTACCAGCGGTGCGGCCAGGCGAAACGGATGACGGCCTGGGGCGGAAACCGCTGGGTGGCGCAGGAGAAGAAATGCGCCGTGGCGGAGAAGGAGAACTGTGCTTCCTATGCGCCTTTTTGGAAGGACGTTTGGTGGAAGTACCGGTCGAAGGCTGGGAGGTCGAGGGACGGAGGAAGTCTGCACGGGATGGTTCCTTCTTAAAGGCCCGTGCATCTGACTTCGGGGTCTTCGACTGAGCAGAAGCTGAGGAAGGGGCTGGGGTCTGTGGGGTGATGGGAGGAAGAGGAGACGTCGACCGCGCGATCTTAGCACTGGCCGAACGGACGACCGTGGTGCTGAAGGTCAGATCGCATGTCTGGGTTGCTACCTCCCGGGTAGTCCGAGGAGGGGCGAGGACAGTGCTGTATTTCCCCGCTGGGAGCAGCGTGGGCTTCCTACTAGCCAATAGCTTGCGAGCAGCCGAGGTGGACACTTTCTCTTTGACCCGAATTTCTTGGATCATGCGTTCTTCCTTATAGACAGGACAGTCGCGGGAGGAAGCGGCATGGTCACCCTGACAGTTCACACAACGAGGAGACGGAGGTGGACAGTCACCCTCATGGGCATCCCTGCCACAAGTGACACATTTAGCCGCATTGGAACAAGACTGTCGAGTGTGATTGAAACGCTGACACTGGTAGCAGCGCGTAGGTGTCGGGACATAGGGGCGAACAGAAATAACCTTGTAGCCCGGCTTGATGCGCGATGGCAGCTTAACACTATCGAAGGTCAAGAAAAGTGTCCGGGTCGGTACAAGGTCATTGTTGACCTTTTTCATGACCCGATGGACAGCCGTCACGCCCTGCTCAGCGAGGAAAGATTGAAGCTCCTCGTCAGTCAATCCGTCGAGGGAGCTAGTATAGACTACACCACGAGACGAATTCAAAGTTCGGTGGGCCTCCACCCGGACAGGGAACGTGTACAGGAGGGTGGCCCGAAGCAGTTTTTGTGCCTGAAAGGCACTCTCAGTTTCTAGTAATAAAGTGCTGTTACGCAACCTGGTACAAGATTTGACAGATCCGGCTATGGCATCTACGCCCTTCTGAATAACGAAAGGGTTGACAGAGGAAAAATCCTTTCCGTCCTCAGATCGAGAAACTACGAGGAACTGTGGGGCAGGCGGTAGGACTTTTGTCACTGTTGGCTGGTCACGTTTCCGTTTTTGGGTCGAAGTCGTTAGAGATGGAGTAGAATCCATTGCGGAGGAATCCCCCATGATTGCCAGCGTCTCCGATGGCGCGCTCCCTCCTTGTGGGGACCCTCTCAGAGGGCACTCCCGCCTTAGGTGAATGTTTACACCTCAGGTCACACCTCCCGAGAAACAGACGGAGGGACCAATCGGCATGGTCAGAAGGTATCAGCTCAGGCAATCACCCCTCCCCAGGCCTGGCCTTTACCAGGGGGTACGCGCGTGCCTTACATGTCTACCCAGGGCGGGGACTTACGCGTTACCCCGTCACCGGCTACGCGTGCGAACGCGTGGGTCGGCCTTCAGGCACGCACAGGGAGGAAGGAAGAAGAGGAAAAAGAAAGAGAGGGAGAAAGAGGACAGACTGTCTCAAACGCCAAGGCGGAGACCAGAGAAGGCAAGGAGAAGAAGTCAATGAGAAGGCAAGGAGAAGAAGTCAATGAGAAGGCAAGGAGAAGAAGGCAATGAGAAGTCAAGGAGAAAAAGGCAATGAGAAGGCAAGGAGAAAAAGGCAATGAGAAGGAGAAAAAGGCAATGAGAAGGCAAGGAGAAAAAGGCAATGAGAAGGCAAGGAGAAAAAGGCAATGAGAAGGCAAGGAGAAAAAGGCATTGAGAAGGCAAGGAGAAGTCAAGGGAAAGAGTAAGGAAGACAGTGAGGTGGAGAAGAGCAAAGAAAGGAACCAACAAAAGGAAGGAAGAAACGAGAAGCGAAAAACCAAAAAGACCACGATTATAGGTCGTGGAACCGTCCGTCTCCGGACGCAGGCGCTAACTACCCTCGTGAGGGGGATGGACTCCTTTTAGTCGCCTCTTACGACAGGCAGGAATACCTCGGGCCTATTCTAATCCCCGGACCCGCAGGGGGGACCGTGAGCCTGTGAACACTTTCAAATGCGAAGTATATGATTACTATCCATGTAACTAATACGTGCGATTCCGCAAACCGCACAGACGGTTAACTGCCAACAAAGCGCTTAAAAGTGCTTTGTGTTGTTTGCTTCTGCGAACTGGCTGCGGTGTGTTTACTGATAAACACTGGGGAGGAAACTGTTGACTCACGTCCCGTGGTGTGGTTAAATATAACACGGAGATGCTTTGAACTGTCTGCGTTGGTGGCGGTAGCCAAACCTCCAGATCACATTAATGTTCCAGAAGCACATCAACACTCTAGAGCAACTGAAAGTGTATAGCTTATTTACCTTCGTGTACACTTCCGTACCGTGTCTATTATTGTATGTGTCATTCTAAAATTATCCTTGTTCACTTACGCTGTGCAACACCGATGCTACAACTATATACAAATGTATTCAAAGGCTCGTAATGCATAACAATTTAACTGATGTGTATCCACAATCATTAATAATTCATTATAGAGAGGAACTGTACCAAAAAGGAGACACGTAAGAACACCATAGTACTGTCTTCTTGCGCACTGTACCTTTCTTTACTTACTGGCGTTTTTTTTCGTCTGACAGTACATTATCCTTAAGATACAATTTAAGTACTAGAGCATGCGGAAAGTAATGCCTCAGAACCATTTATGTGAAAACTCTTCAAGCTTTTCAAATAAAACTAATGTTGGTAGCATTCTACAACTGTACTCATCGTGTCTACATATTTACAGCCCTCTGCTGCTAGAGGGCTCTGAAATGTGGCGTGTAATTTGACACTGGGAAACGTAACTATGACGGTGCATGAGAAACAGCATGCTGCAATCGAGTTTGGAATCCGAAGAGTTCGTCCACACTCTGAGCACACTTTCATTCAACACAACATTGCCAGTCCACACACGAGAGCTGCGACATCGGTAGCAACCCGACGCCTTGGGTTCACTCTCATCGATCACCTTCCATACAATTTCGACTTGGCGCCATTCGATTTTCATTTGTTCCAGAAACCTGACGAACACCTTCGAGGACTTCACTCTGATAGTGACGAAGCAGTGCAACCGATGATAACAACGAAATTGATTCCCTTGGGAGGAACGTGTTCGTCGCCAGAGTGATAATGTTGAGAAACAAGTATATAGACGTGAAGGATATAGATGTAGAACGTTAATAACGTTTGTTTTATTCGGAAAATTCTTACATAATTAGTTGGCATTACTTTTCAGTACGCCCTGTTATTTCTGTTCCTATTTTTTATTTGTGATTGTATTAAGTACAATTTTGCTTCATATTAATTAGTTAATAAATGACAGGTCTACATGCAGAAAGAAATGTGAAAAAATTCTGCATTCATTTCTTAGGCACTGCTAAGACAACTATGTACAAAGAGTGTTAACGACACTGCTCGTTGACAATTACAGAGCAGTAGCGCATGATGGATGTGGAAGCGTCAGGTTCATTACAATATTTCCAGCGTAGAAACCACATTTATCTTACGAAATATTTTAAGTAAGTTTTCCACTGCGATTTTTAGCAAGACAGCAGTTGACATAATTACTCTCTGGTTTGGCAGTTGCCTTCCTATCTGCGGAGACGCAGATATCAGAGATTAGTTTTGGTTCGTTAGTCAAATGAGTTAGAAGTTTCTTCGAAAAGCTCCAATGAATGCACTTAGTCGCCGTTTTAGGAAAGCGTATTTTAATGAAATATTACAGCGGTATATAAAGTATTAACCGCAGTCACATCAGAATGGACAGAGAGCATGTTGGAAGTAAACATCTGCAGTTCCCAAAAATAATTACGGAAGAAGGTACGAAATTCTGTCTTCGTCATTTAACAACAATTACTAGTTCTTCGGAAATCCATGTTCGTGGAGCTGTCTGGCGACCAATGACGGAATGTAAGAGACAAAATAACTGTTCACATTTCCAGTAGGTAGTCTACAAAAATTCAAAATATTAATGATTACCAATTTACGCAGATTGGAAAATACAAAAAAAAAAAAAAAAAAAAAAAAACAGTTTCCGTACTTGTATGCGGACGTTATTGATTTTTTTTAATTATATGTTGCAGGCTACAGTACACCAACATCCACACACTGTCAATTCGATTTATGCTCGTGTTGTGTTGTGGACAGAAATTCTTACTTAACACAGCAGAAAATGTGAGCGATACTATTTAGAACAGCAACTGTGAATCTGGAGGCGCACAAACCTGACTACCTTGTCTATCTTAGACGCTAATGGACGAGGTGTTATGTAACCAACGTTTCCGAGAATATAATGCACCTGGTTGATACTGACAATCGCTGTCACTGCCGCTGGCAACATGGAACGTCTCGTTTTCTTCAGTGATGTGTTGGGATTCTTCTAGCCTAACATCGACCTGAAAACTTATCGCAGACATTGTTCAGAGTCTGGTCACAGGAATATTACAGTAGCAAAACAAGTGTTCACCGTGTTTCGACAGTTACAGACATCACTTAGCCTACATTCAGATGTGTTGATTATTTGTTGATGGTTTTACTACTAGCGTTTAGCGAATTTGTTTATGTTACGATACCATTCGTTACAAATTATTGCTGGAAATAAAAGTGGCGACACTTAATGAAAATAGTTTTTTGATCACACAGCTACTGTATTTTACATATTTGTTTAAGGGAGCACAAACTCTGGGGGAAATTTGTGAGTATTCAAATTTATTGAGAGCCAGTTGTCGGAGCAACGTATGTGTAGCTGAATGTGATGTTTCGCATCAGCAGACCGCTTCAGCAGAACCAGATCATCGCTTACGGAGGCATAGCTCTGCGGAATTCGTCATTCAACAGCCAAATCAGGTACTTTAGCATGAACGTACAGAAAAAGCGGCGATAACAAGAACCGGGGACCGAGGGGAATACATGACTGGTGAAACTTCTTTATTTACATGAGTGTGTCTGTACTTAAATTGCAAAATGACTGAGAAGATGAAACTTCTACGTTATTTGATTCTAAAACAGCTGAGTAAAACTGAACGTACTGAGCCTACTTTCTCTTTACTTTTTCTTATCATGTCAACATTGACCCACAACATTCTAGTGCAATGCAGTTCGACTGCTGAAGAAAATTGCAACCTGACTTCAAACAATTAATTAAAAAAAATGGCCCTGACTAAAAATAAATCTTAACAATAAATAACCTATACATTTCATTAAGCACCTACCTCACAAAAAACTTCATTACGCGAACTACTGCAATACAGCGAGCGTCAATACTGCCAGCTTAATAAAAGATTCTAACTACTAAAGCCACAAAACTACTAATAGGCATGTGGTTAGTAAGGGAAAGATTTTGTTGCAAACCAAATAATGTATTATTTACCTTAATAATGTGACGTCCAGTTCAAACACGAATATAAATCGTCATTGACATCTAGTACAAAGATATATAACCATGAATAATATTCGGTCTTCAAGTCGAACATGTACATATCGTTAGCCTACGCTAACACTTCAGACCTCTAACCCTCCTTCAATGCTAACTTCTCACATCTAACATCCATCACTGCTGGCCGTTCACCTCCAACTGCCCGACGGTACTTCCATCACAGCTGGCAACTGACTTCCAACTGCCCAACAGTATTTCCATCACTGCTGGCGACTAACTTCCAACAACGAGTCCAACCAGCCACAGAGTCTCTTACAAATAAAACGCAGGCAGAGATCCAATGCAAACCGCTACACAGCGCTGCCAACACAGAAGCAGCTTACCCAGGAGGCTGCTGTTGTTGGAACATATTACATATTGAGCACCAGTTAACAGTTGAACATTTATGACACAAATGGTAATCAGCCATTTTGTAGTCGATCATGCCCACCGAAAGTTTTCAAGAGCCTCACTTGTATCCTGCAGTTTTAAGTGAAGTGACCCTTAGCGAATGACAAAGGTTTCATGGAATTGAACTATTGATGATGAACATATGCTGCTTTGAAGAATAGAGTAATACGCTTCACAATGACTGACGATCTTGCCGGTCATGGTTATCACTTAGTGCATCCATCTGCAAGGAAAAAGAGAAACGGAAGTAAATTTTAATTGCCACATCAGCTCTCACATGACGCACTGGGATATGTGTTGCCCACAGGGTGCACCCCATGATATCTACATCTACATCCATACTCCGCAAGCCAATTGACGGTGTGTGGCGGAGGGTACCTTGAGTACCACTATCGGTTCTCCCTTCTATTCCAGTCTCATATTGTTCGTGGAAAGAAGGATTGTCGGTATGCCTCTGTGTGGGCTCTAATCTCTCTGATTTTATCCTCATGGTCTCTTCGCGAGATATACGTAGGAGGGAGCAATATACTGCTTGACTCTTCGGTGAAGGTATGTTCTCGAAACTTTGACAAAAGCCCGTACCGAGCTACTGAGCGTCTCTCCTGCAGAGTCTTCCACTGGAGTTTATCTATCATCTCCGTAACGCTTTCGCGATTACTAAATGATCCTGTAACGAAGCGCGCTGCTCTCCGTTGGATCTTCTCTATGTCTTCTATCAACCCTATCTGGTACGGATCCCACACTGCTGAGCAGTATTCAAGCAGTGAGCGAACAAGCGTACTGTAACCTACTTCCTTTGTTTTCGGATTGCATTTCCTTAGGATTCTTCCAATGAATCTCAGTCTGGCATCTGCTTTACCGACGATCAACATTATATGATCATTCCATTTTAAATCACTCCTAATGCGTACTCCCAGATAATTTATCGTATTAACTGCTTCCAGTTGCTGACCTGCTATTTTGTAGCTAAATGATAAAGGACCTATCTTTCTGTGTATTCGCAGCACATTACACTTGTCTACATTGAGATTCAATTGCCATTCCCTGCGCCATGCGTCAATTCGCTGCAGATCCTCCTGCATTTCAGCACAATTTTCCATTGTTACAACCTCTCGATACACCACAGCATCATCTGCAAAAAGCCTCAGTGAACTTCCGATGTCATCCACCAGGTCATTTATGTATATTGTGAATAGCAATATACGTGAATGCTACTGTGGTGAACGCGTGGCAAGACGTGTGCTTGTTGAATTTAGCAGCAGATGACGTAAGGAGGGAGTGTGAAAGCACCATTGCTTATTTCTTTCATTTGTTCAGGAGGACGTCGGAAAAGTCTCATTCATTCGTTATTCTGCATGCCTACTGCGTACGTATAGGTGGAAGAGGCGTAGGTAGTAGGCTTGTTTAGTTATGTCGTATCACTTGTCGACCAACATGTTACCGAGTCGTCGACCAAATACACAGCCTGAGGAAGATTCCAAAATTCAGATGACTATGAAACACCAGAACAAAATTATGGGCCGCATATTTATCAATTCCGTAACCTATCCTCGCTCCAAAAAGCAGCTGTTCAAAATGGTTCAAATGGCTCTCAGCACTATGGGACTTAACATCTGAGGTCATCAGTCCTCCTAATACTTAGAACTACTTAAACCTAACTAACCTAAGGACATCACACACAGCCATGCCCGAGGCAGGATTCGAACCTGCGGCCGTAGCAGTCACGCGGTTCCGGACTGAAGTGCCTGGAACCGCACGGCCACCGCGGCAGGCAAAAGCAGCTGTTGGTTTTTATAAACCCAAAGAGAATCATGAATGTCTCAAAACATAAGTACTGATCACGAATTATTTCGAAGTCATTTTCGTTACTTGGTCTTTTCCCACCGCCTTTGAGTATGAATCTGCTTCCTCGAACGACACTGATCGCGGTCTTTGGACGTTGACAGTTATGTCCAATACAGCAGGTGTTCACCTGTATACGTGATTAGGAAATTATGAATGACTTCATCCATGCTCCGAACTGTGAAAAATGACTTTCAAGGTTTAAGTGTTGATAACACTTAATTACTAAGCACTGGACCGGTTTCAGTGGAGTGTTAAATAGCGAATCACTAACATAAGTAAAATAAGAAATACGAAGACGTGTTGAAAAATAGTGCCTCTAAATTTTCTTATGTGAAACATCTTACAGCTTTTCAAATAAAACGCATTCTATCAACATTCGACATTTGTATATCTCATATGTACATGTTTATTTCTCAACACGGTTACCCTGGCGACGAACGCATTTCTGCCAAAGAGAGACCGGATTTTTGAATCCCTCACTGCAAAATGTTTGACTTTGTTGATGAAACCACAACTTACCCTCTAGCAAAGTGCAGCCCTCGAAGGTACTCTTTCAGTTCCGCAAACAGATCAAAATGGAGTGGGAGCAAGTCAGGACTTTATGCAGTACGTTTGATGACAGTGAACCCAAGGTGTCGGATTGCTGCTGACGTCACGTTCATGTGTGGTCCGGCGTTTTCACGCTGAGTCAGAAAATCTCCATGTGTGGAGGAACTCTGAATTCGGAACTCGATCACACTCCCTGTTTCTCACGCAGCGACAAAGTTACACATCGCCATCTTGCAAGCTACAATTCGGATTACTCTAGCGGCAGAGAGCTACAGAGGTGTGTGTTTTATTTAAAAAGCTTCAACAGTTTTCTCATAAAAAAATTGGGCTTGTCCTCGCAATTCATAGTCGACATGTTGCGAGACTCACGACGCCCTCCAACCGACTCTTGTGTGTCATTATAGAAATAACAGTACCTTTACGGAATTTTTAAGAAAATGCCCTTTTATAGGTACATCTAATGTATATTACGTAAGGAAATGGCAGATTATACAGTGCTGTAGGGGATCGTAGGTGTCGTGAACTACACTCGTCGGTAGGGGTATGACACGGCTGTGGCGGACATGTAAATCAAGCCATTGTCTCCATGCGGGAGGCCTACACAGGGCATGCATTTATATGCTGACGGATTGGCAGCTTGGACAATGGACTAACAGTAATACATGAATATTACAAACCTATTCGATATGCTCAACGTATTTCGTCGGTACAGTCATTTCATTGTACACAATATTCCACATTAGAATATCATACTAAACATGACACGTAATAACACTTTTTTAAATTACTTTTGCCTCTTTGCATAGCCTATATCACTTTCATCATTAAATTCTATGTGATATTAAGACACAAATAGTTTGATCCTCATGCATCTAAACATAGTTACATGAAGGACGGTAATTTTTTAAAAATCATGTTGGTATGTTGTTTACTTACTACAGTACTAGCAATTTATCACATTAGCGATACCTTCAGTCTGAAAAAGAAAAAATTTGATAATATAGTGAGTACATACTTGGCGATAAATAATAGTTATTATGGAGTTTGGGTACTGGTGAATGTAACTGTAACAGATTAGCAAATAAGCACAAAAATTATTCACTAGCAGGTCATTTATCTACATCTACATTTATACTCCGCAAGCCACCAAACGGTGTGTGGCGGAGGGCACTTCACGTGCCACTGTCATTACCTCCCATTCCTGTTCCAGTCGCGCATGGTTCGCGGGAAGAACGACTGCCGGAAAGCCTCCGTGCATGCTCGAATCTCTCTAATTTTACAATCGTGATCTCCTCGGGAAGCATAAGTAGGGGGAAGCAATATATACGATACCTCATCCAGAAACGCATCCTCTCGAAACCTGGACAGCAAGCAACAGCGCGATGCAGAGTGCCTCTCTTACACGGTCTGCCACTTGAGTTTGCTAAACATCTCCGTAACGCTATCACGCTTACAAAATAACCCTGTGACGAAAAGCGCCGCTCTTCTTTGTATCTTTTCTATCTCCTGTATCAACCCGACCTGGTACGGATCCCACACTGACGAGCAATACTCAAGTGTAGGTCGAACGAGTGTTTTGTTGACCACCTCCTTTGTTGATGGACTACATTTTCTAATGACTCTCCCAATGAATCTCAACCTGGCACGCCCCTTACTAACAATTAATTTTATATGAACATTCCACTTCGAATCGTTCCGTACGCATACTCCCAGCTATTTTACAGAAGTAACTGCTACCAGTGTTTGTTCCGCTATCATATAATCATACAATAAAGGATCCTTCTTTCTATGTATTCCCAATACATTACATTTGTCTATGTTAAGGGTCAGTTGCCGCACCCTGCACCAAGTGCCTATCCGCTGGAGATCTTCCTGCATTTCGCTGCAATTTTCTAATGCTGCAACTTCTGTGTATATTACAGCATCATCGGCGAAAACCCACATGGAACTTCCGACACTATCTACTTGGTCATTTATATATATTGTGAAAAGCAATTCACCTGAGTATTTCGTTCCTTACAGCAAGTTCAAAGGGTTCAAATGGCTCTGAGCACTATGGGACTTCTGAGGTAATCAGTCCCCTAGAACTACTTAAACCTAACTAACCTAAGGACATCACACACACCCATGCCCGAGGCAGGAATCGAACCTGCGACAGTAGTGGTCGCGCGGTTCCAGACTGTAGCGCCTAGAACCGCTCGGCCACCTCGGCCGGCTTACTGCAAGTATTTCGTCGCCTACTAAGGAGCTGGTTGGCAAAAGGCGCAGTACGGAAGCTACAGACAATGACAGTCGATATAATCTGGAGATACGTACATTCGAACATGAACAAATAAACGAGACGTAACCGTGTCACAAGTTTCCACAAATTATCAGTCACATAATGTAGCAGCTGGCGGGTAATAGATTTGCTGTAGAACAAGTTGAATATACAGAAGCTGACAAAAAAAACTGTCTTTGGAATAGAGACCAACCCCCGAGAGAGAACAGATATGAAATATCATTATAAGACACTAACCACGAGTCACGCTCACGATACCAGTAACAGGGGTTAACCAAAACAGCTTACGGCGCTACACGTCTACACGTCGGTCTGCGACGCAGACGTAGCGCTAATACAGTCACAGCCATTGTGAAAGCCCTACACTTAGCAATTCTAAACATCACGAATGATTCAAGGATGACTAAGGATGCTCTGAGGGTAACGGCAAACACTAGCCACTAAATAGTGGTAACTGCTGAATAGTGGTAACTGCTTGATACGCTTAGAAACCGCTATGGAATGGGCCGGGGGGCTACTCCCCAGGGTTTTTCATACTCGGTCGCTGAACCACGATGCACCTTCGTGGTACACGGGAAGACCCCTATAGCTAACCTAATAGTAGGAGGCGGTACCGTTCTAGCTGTCCAAGCCGCCTGGAGCGGCAGAGTTTCGGCTGTTAAGTCGGGTGACTTGAAATGGAGCGAATTCTCGGAACACGGGAGAACTGTGAGGGCCTCCACCATCGCGTGGCTTCAATAACAATTTGAAAAAGCGGCCAGAAAACCTACCTAGACTTCCATCATGGGCGTTTTCTGCATGAATTAAACAGGGAATGTTACATTTTGTCCTGCCTCTCACCCCCTCCCCCCCCCCACACACACACACAGACACACACACACACACACACACACACACACATAAACACACACACACACACACACACACACACACACACACACACACACAGACAGACAGACAGACAGACACACACACACACACACACACACACACACACAGACAAACAGACACACACACACACACACACACACACACACACACACACAGACACACACACACACAGAGACGACAAGGACAGAAGCGAGATGAGACTTCTCAGCAATGAAAGTGCACTTACGTTAAGAAGCTTGGTTTCGAGGTAGCGTCTTCGACTAGCACGCCAAAAGTTATGGGTTGCAGGTTCTATGTCTGATACAGCTTACAGCTGGAACAAAAATCGTCAGCTGCGGCTGCCGGAGGTTTAGTGTGTAAGGAGTTATCTCCATTCGTCTAGTAGCACTGTCGAAAGAAGACAGAGGAGTAGAAAGAGATCCAACGTATCCTCTTGTACGTTCATAGAACAGGTCTTATAGGTGCAAGAATCAACAATAATCAATGGTATGAAGACGCAATAAGCAGTGGACACCAACTGTTTAAGACACTTTGCGCGTATCAGCAAAAAACGTGAACCTAAATTAAAAATTACTGATTACTGATTACTCCTCGAATGTGCAGGAAATAAATATTAAAATATAAAGAAAAAGAAAATGGAAAATTGAATAAATTGATTACATCCTGTAAGTTTGACTGTGAAATGTCAGATGTCCGAATGTGGTACGGAATATACTAAATCTGAGAAATTCAAAGGCAAAATTTGGATTTATTAGGTGACAGTTACGTTAATTACTCTTAACAGGATAACAATAGAAGTATCCCAATCAAAAGTAACATCCACAACTATAGCCCAGATGCATTGAAATGTTGCCGATGCTTCTTTATTCAAGCATCTCCTCATTTGGCCTCATGAGGCTGAGCGGAGTCATTTCCAGACCTCCCGAACTCATAAAATATCTCAGAGGTATGGGGAACCGGATCCCAGGTGCATCCGTACCTAATGTAGTGATACTAGCAGTTTTAGTGCAAATATCATGTGACATCTGTCAAATTCAGCCTTATTACAGACGTAGTTCAGTCCCTGACTCAACATGGTGATCTCCCGTGACGGCAATCATTGGGCTAAGTAGGCAGTCTTGCTAGTGTATATGCCGACATTAAACAGACGGTGAAGAAGTAAAGTGTGCTAGGGAAATGGGCGGGTGATCCCTTATGTAAAAGGATAGGAAAAATCAAATAATAGACTATATGAATGATGTAATAGGGTTTAAGTGTGTAAGTTAGTTTGTGTGTGTGTGTGTGTGTGTGTGTGTGTGTGTGTGTGTGTGTGTGTGTGTGTGTGTGAGAGAGAGAGAGAGAGAGAGAGAGAGAGAGAGAGAGAGAGAGACGAAATGTAAACTGAAATAGTGATACCCGCATCCAGTGGCGCGTATGTTCTGAGGATGGCGCAGCTTTGCATGGCCTTTTTGATAAGTAGCGATAAAGTAAGCCATAAAACTTTAATAATATGCAGAATGAAAATATCCAACACCCACCAGAAAAAAATGTACCACAAACGATTCATACAAAATTGCTCACAATTTTATACGGGTATCGACCGAGAATGAAAAACTTTAAGATCTGGCGGCAATTGGTGAATGTATGCGGTTGCAGTGAAATTACCGTGTACCTGACAAGGATAGTGAACAGACGACATGTCGATAACATAGTATCAAGTCTTTGGGACTTTTATTCCGTGTACTTTGTTGGACAGTAACTATGCCTCGCACTCTGGAGAGTGAACAGCATACGCAGACATCGGATTTGAGAGGGGACGTGTAGTTCGCCCCAAACAAGATAGTTGGAGTAATCAGGGAATCGTTCGACCTTGGAATAGGACCGATGCCGCTATTCGATGACGTCCGTGGGAATTGCTGTTTACGGCTGAACGCTTGTCAAGTCGGAAGCGGTCGAGCCAGGGAAACTAAGAACGTGAGGACTGAAGAATCGTACGACAGGCACTTGGAGCCTCGGATTGATCATTATCATAGATCCACGTGCATCTGAAGCTTCAGCGACCGCAAGAACCATTAATAGGTGGCCTACGGAAGGGGGCTGACATCACGAGCTCCCTTGCGCCGACTACCACTGACCTCTGTGCATCAACAAGCCTATTTGGAGTAGTGTCAGGCACATTCGGTCTGGAATCTCATTGACTGGAACACTTCACTGACGAGTACCGCTTCGAAATGATCCCCGGTGACCAGTGAAGATGTGTCTAGATTCATTCCAAACAGTGGTGGGATACCAAACAACTGTCTCCTGCCGTATTGCCCGACAACCAGGATTGATATTCTGTGGTGCCATTTCGTTTCCTAGCATAGAAAGTAGTGGAAATGAGAACAGCGAGAAACTTAAGATCGGGATTGATGCTCACTAAGTAGATGAAGTTAAGGAATTCAGCTACCCAGGCATTAAAATAACCAATGACGGACGGAGCAAGGAGGACATCAAAAGCAGACTAGCACTGGCAAAGAGGACATTCCTGGTCAAGAGAAGTCTACTAATATCAGATATCGGCCTTAATTTGAGGAAGTAATTTGTGAAAATGTATCTCTTGAGTACAGCATTGTATGGTAGTTAAACATGGACTGTGGGAAAACCGGAACAGAAGACAATCGAAGCATCTGAGATGTGGTGCTACAGACAAATGTTGAAAATTAGGTAAGGAATGAGGAGGTTTTGCGCAGAATCGGAGAGGAAAGTAATATGTAAAAAACACTGACAAGGAGAAGGGACAGGATGATAGGACATCTGTTGAGATATGGGGGAACGACGTCCTTGGTACTAGAGGGAACTGTGGAAGGCAAAAACTGTAGAAGGCAGAGATTGGAATATATCCAGCAAATAATTGAGGATGTAGGCTGCAAGTGCTACTCTGAGTTGAAGAGGCTAGCACAAGTGAGAAATTCATGTTGGGCGCATCAAACCAGTCAGAAGACTGATGACCATAAAAAGAAAAAAGAACATGACTCCTGAGGTCGACTTCCACAGCACTCTTACAACACAGATGTACGTCGACGATATTTTACGCCTCGTTTTGTTGCCCTTCATGCCAAACCATCCTGGACATGCATTTCATAAGATAATGCCAACCAGCACACGGCGAGAGTTATTACTTTTTGTCTTCGTGATGGCTGAACAGTACCTTGGCCAGCACGCTCTCAGGGTCTCACCTATCGAGGAACTTTGGAGGATGTGGACAGGGCCGTCCAACAAGCTCGGAATTTTGACCATCTTACACTCCAAATGGACAGAGTCTGGGTGATTGTCCCTCAGGAGGACATTCAGCATCTCTCTCAGTTAATTCTATGCCGAATAACAGCTTCCATAACGACCAGAGGTGGTCGAATACGTTGTTGACTAGATCAATTTGTGAAACTCTTTTTCCTGAATAAATCATCCATTTATTCTAAAATAGTGATCACTTTTATTCGCCCGTACATGTGCATGACATATAGCGATTTCCATCACATTCATTTTAGAATGTCCGTCGAAAATAGGTAAATACAACACGCTTACATAGAATCAACCCCTCAGGAATTAGTATAGGAATATCGTATGTCTTACCAGGATGAAGAGATACATGAAGGTATGTATTCGCTTCCTTCTTTTAGCGTCCAGTTGTGCGCACGTGCAGTCTCTCCACTTGTGTGCATATAAATAAGGGCCGGCCGGAGTGGCCGTGCGGTTCTAGGCGCTACAGTGTGGAGCCGCGTGACCGCTAGAGTCGCAGGTCCGAATCCTGCCTCGGGCATGGATGTGTGTGATGTCTTAGGTTAGTTAGGTTTAAGTAGTTCAAAATTCTACGGGACTGATGACCACAGCAGTTAAGTCCCATAGTGCTCCATTTTTATAAATAAGGAATGCTGCAGATAATTAACTAGCTGAAGGACCATTAAATAAGAGCCTAAGTTCTTATCAGACAGTTTATGGTAATAGTTTAGTGAAGCAGTGCAACCACAAGTCCTGCATCAGCGTCCAACAGTACATCACACGTAGCCTTACTTTACTCAGTCCTTGGAATCTAACTAGCATGTTTATAGATTCTACTGATTATTATTTACTCTTCTCAGTGCCTTCTCAGCAGTTGGGTGGAAATTTATTAAAGTGACGCTGAACAGCGTATCTGACGTCCGCAGCTTGACCAGTTGGCGGCACACCAGCGTGGCACATTTCAATAAAGAGAATATAAAGGGTAATGTTTCTCCAGGATATTAGTTCAGAAACAGTGATTTTAGCAAAGAATACATTGACCTTAAAAGACAAATTGAAACACTTTGCCTCGTAGGGATAATCACACCTATACTCATCCCTGAATACCAAGCTCATAGGAATACCTAACAAAAAATTGGGGTACAGAAAGTAATTTTATTCTGCATGATCTGTTAACATTAACGAATTAAAACACATGCAGTAACCAGACTGCAAGTTGTTATGAAATCGCGACTAATTTACACCTATTCCACTGTTCAGAAATACGCAGTCGAATACCTTGACGTGGAATGATACGTGTAAACATGTCCTGCTAACCTCTCACGGAAAACTATACAAATTGGAAAGTTCGTACAAGATTTCTTGTACATTGTAATGTCAGCTCAATAACATGGCTGTCCGTCGAACAAAGGTGGGTTGCATCCGAGCTGTGCGTGACCTCGGAAGCAGCTGTCCCGCACACGACTGGAATCATAACAGGACTATCTCGAAAAATTAATTCACTTCAGACGAAGAAACCTTATGACTAGCAATTTGCTGCCGCTTGCTATAAGCCGAGAGCAAAACGGACTCACGAAGGCTACTTGCGGCAAAATGACTTAGCAAAGAGTGTGCGAAAAAGCTTTTATTGACATATATTAAAACTGGTTAGTGCAAAATCTCCAAGTATGTAGCAAAATAAGTATTGTGATTCACAAAAACGGTGAAATATACTGTCAGACTATGAAACAGCCGATTATAGATATCATTCAAGGGAAAGGAACAGAGAGCAAGGTTGGGAGAGAATACGCTCTCGGCAGGGACATTGAGTTTTGTAATAAATTAGAGCTAGTAATAGAAAAAACGCTGTTCAAGTTTATCAAGAGAGGAAATATATATGGAAGAGTGTTTGAGACGAAACAATATACGAACTAGATTAGATCTTGGTAATATAAGATTAGCATACCGGATTTAGAATTTCAAGCTCACGAAATGATATACACTCGAATTAAAATTTAGTAAGGGGGAACAGTAGACAGAAACTGGGACAATTGTGACAACCATCAACTGTAGAGTGGAATGAGGGCAATTAAAATTTGTGCCGGACCGAGACTCGCACCCGGATTCTACCACGAGCGGTCGCCTTACTATTAGGCTATCCTTACACGATCCGAAGCCACACTTAAACTCTCATATGTCGCAAACGCATGGTTAACAACTTATGGAAGTCTGGGTCTGCCCGTGAGTCACGCACGGATAGCCAAATGGCAGTCGCGACGACGGCCGCGTATCCGTATCATGGATTGCGCGGCCCCTCCCGCCAGAGGCTCGAGTCCTCCCTCGAACATGGATGTCGTGAGTTGAAGTAGTGTGGCAGTCTAGGGACCGATGACCACAGCAGTTTAAATGCCGTCACGGTAGCTCAGCGTGTTGAGTCAGAGCGTTAGCTACCCTCTGTAATAAAAATAATAACAAAAAACAGACTGAACGGATCAGCGAAGAACTGGCCTGGCTGTTATCTGACGTCTGCTCTGAAAATATTCAACGAACATTATAAAACAAAATGAGATCAAAAGAAAGAAAATGAGAGGGCGATTTTTCGCAATAAGCAGGAAATCTGGGTTCGAGGACAGGTCAGACAAGTTTTCACTGTCGTAATTTCATTCTACAGCTGATGGTTGTCCTTACTGCCAATAGCGAATACATTTAATGTTTTTCATAACGGCTGTATTCGCCGCAGACCTGTTCCTAAAGACATATATGAATGTCTAAAGGAAATCTGCAAAGTAATCAGAATAACTTTTTTCTTTTTTTTGTGATCATTCATGGTTTGACGCGACCCGCCACGAATTCCTCTCCTGTGCTAAACTCTTCTTTTCGGAGTAGCACTTGCAACCTACGTCCTCTATTATTTGTTGGATGTATTCCAATCTCTCTCATCATCTACAGTTTTTGTCCTCTAGGGCTCTCTCTAGTACCATGGAAGTCATTCCCTGATGTCTTAACATATGTCCTATCATCGTGTCGCTACACCTTATCAGTGCTCATCACATGTTCTTTTTCTCTTCGATTCTGCGCAGAACATCATTCTTCACCAAATCAGTCCACCAAATGTTTTACATTCGTTAGTAGCATCACATATAAAATGCTTCATTTTCTTTTGTTCCGGTTTTCCCACAGTCCATGTTTCACTACCATAAAATGCTGTACTCCAGACGTACATTCTCAGAAGTTTCTTCCTCAAATTAAGCCCGTTATTTGATATTAGTAGAGTTCTCTAAATCAGGAAAGTCCTTTTTGCCATTGCTAGTCTGCTTTTGATGTCCTGCTTCTCCATCCGTAATAGGTTATTTTACTACCGAGGTAACAGAATTCTTTAACTTCATCTACTTCGTGCCCGTCAATCTTGATATTAAGTTTCTTGCTGTTCTCATTTCTACTACTTCTCATTACCTTCATCTTTCTTTGATTTTCTATCAATCCATACTCTGTGCTCATTAGGCTGTTCATTCCGTTGAGCAGATCATGTTATTCTTCTTCACTTTCAGTCAAGATAGCAAAATCATCAGCGAATCGTATCACTGATATCCATTCACTCTGAATTTTAATTCCACTCCTGAACCTTTCTTTTACTTCCATCATTGCTTCCTCGATGTACAGATTGAACAGTAGGGGCGAAAGGCTACATCGTTGTTTTACACCGTTTTTAATACGAGCACATAGCATAGGCACTGCAATATCGTAAAAATGGGAACAATTGGAAGAATTATTTTCATTATCATACCCTTGCTAAAAGTGACAGTAAAAAATAAGGACTGAAGACCGGAAAAATTCCCAAAATTCCAAAAACAGCAAATAATCACAGATAAATTAAAAGAAATAAATTTATAGCCTAATATCCCGTTACTGAAATCAGTAATTACTAAACAAGAAATTGTCAAAGAAAAATATGGCATACGGTATAAAAGAAATAAAGTTCTGTTGTATGGGGAAAGGCGATGACGTCTCCTGTGAAACCCTTATTGGAAAATGATCCGATATTTCATCTAGGTTTTCTCTGAGATTCGGACTGTGTGTGTGTGTGTGTGTGTGTGTGTGTGTGTGTGTGTGTGTGTGTTCGTGTGGTCTAGTAACACTGTTAATGTAGTAATGGAGAACACAGGGTTCATTAAGGTGTGGTACATTTCGAGTTAACATTTATAAAGATTTGAAAACCTCCTCACGTTAAAAACTAGCCGCAGGATTATCTACAAACCGGGCGCAGTTTATCCTTCTGAAAGGGTAATTAGCTTTCCCTTGCATATAGTAGGCTTCATATTCAAGTAATACGTCAACGGCTCCGAAACACACAGTGGAGTGCGTCGGTGATGCGGGGAAAAATAAAGAGCTCTCGGTTCATTAGCTGAGGGAGAATGTTTTCTAGTTAATGAAGCGAGGTGCGAGCCCTGGAAAGCACCAGCCCTCCATACTTTTGCGGTTGTGGCACTGGGCGAGGGGGCTGTGGCTGTGGGGGTGCTTCACTGCCGGGCGCTCCTGAATGTGGTTTTCCTGCATATGTGATACCCGAGCTCAGGCGATTACAGTCTTTAAATACCCTCGATGTTTGCCTCTAAACTTATTACAGAGTTTACCAGAGAGCAGCAAAGTAGTTTTAAGAACGCAAACCTAGAGATTCATTTAATGAAACTAATAACCACTAATATGGACTTTCACTACCCTAATCCCACTGCCTCCCACCCGTCCCCCGACCACGCCTCCCACCCATCCCCTTGCTTTATAAAAAAAACACTCCGAATGTTTACTGACAGAACCACACTTCGGCATTGTATACACATCCACTTCAGAAGTAACCACATTTTAGATTACAATACAAATTTCGTAAAAAAGTTATGGAGCCATTGTTAAGAATAGCAGCTGTCAAAAGAAAAGAGGTGAACAGAGGAAAGTCACCACACTCTTGCAACAGCTCACTACTAAGGAAATGCTAAGTAATTTGCCTGTAACAATTGCTCAACCCGAACAATAAACGATAATTCTTGTGTACAAGCATTGAGATAGGGTTACTCTATTTCGTTTGGAAGTAATGGGACTTAACATGTGGTAAGTTTGCTCGTGAAGATAGGTCCTGGTAGAAAAATTGGTAGCACATAGTCTGAGAAAGGAAGGAATTCGTATTTTCCTGATGGTCAGGCACGGACACCTGTAATATGTGTGTAAGAAATAATCTGAATTTTGTATTTTTCCAAAACAACAATTTTGTCCTCTACAAAGTATTTCCTTCCGGCAGCTATACAACGTGGGAGACATTGTTTGCAATTTTGGTAGAAGCGCTGAAAGGCTTCAGCTGGTAGGGCACTTAACATATTAGTCACATGCTTTTGAATGTTCTCCTTAGTCTCAAAATGACGACCTTTCAAGAGATTTTTCAATTTCTGGGAAGTAAAGAAATCACAAGGTCTCACATCAGGCTAGCTGGGGGCTGGGCACCAACAGGAATGTCTTATGAGGTAAGAAATTCCGTGATGGAGGGAGCCGTGTGACATGCGTTGTGATAATACAGCATTTACTTCTCTGCAAAGTACAAAACTTCTGTCAAAATCTGATGTATGGTGAAAGTGTTTAACGGATCACCCGTCATCCTTGTTGTTAGATGTCGGTCTGATCTCACAAAAGCACGCACAAGTTCGACGATTTCGCCGGTTCTTTAAGGTCTCCCTCAGCAAGGTTCATCTTCAACGTGTTCTCGGACGTCCAAAATTGATTTTTGCCCGCAGAAAACTTGTGCTCTTTCCCATAGACCTGTTTGAATTTTCCAGATTCGCGCCAGCGGATTCCCCAAGTGTAACTCAAAACTTGAAGGCATAACATTTATCTAAATTCCGCTATTCCATTTTCGTTACACACACCAAAAACACAACTTCACTAATGGTGCTCTCATAACTCTCGTGATGGCTGTACGTAGTTTAAACCTGGACTGAGCATCTGGAAGGTGTGAAGACACCGCTCTACACCAGCAGAACAACACACCGTTGCCAGACCGCCCGCAGTGTTATTAGTCTCATTTTTCTCACGTACCTCGTAAATGCACAGTGGACATGCAAATCCACACTCCTACCCACAAACATACACAGGACTGCTCACCAAACAGCACAAATCTACCCAGCGCGATTACATGGAAATAAGTACACTCCACAATTAAATTTCTTTGGGGTTTGACATCTGCAGGTAAGGAATAGCAAGTACTGTAATCCACAAGCATAAACCACCTGAAAATTCATAACATCTCTGTACATTAGGTTTTCTGCAGCGCCATCGGATGCGGACGTAGCAGGTACCGTCCTGTTACTGTGAATAAGCTCTGAAGAATGGCCAGTTGTGCGTTTGCAAAGGGGGACTAAGTAACGCCTCTCGACCAATGACAGACTAGAACCCCATTACAAAGGAGGGAAGCTTTGCTCCCGGCAGTCATCTGACGAAGAACATTGAGAATATCTTTGAAATCTGATTTAAAATTGTATTTGATGTAGCACGGTCACCGATAAGATTTTATGCACATTCTTAGGGGCTAGTTCTTACATCCTAATCAGTGAAAATTACTTCACGATAACAAATTGCTAGCTACAGTATATGCCTCAAATCACTGTTTTGTCAAATTTTAGATGAATGTGACTACCACCTTTATTAAGCTAATTTATCTCAGACGCAAAGGCGTTAATACTGAAATGTCGAGCGCGGCAGCCAACTTTCATCAAAGCACTTTATGTACCACACAAACCTCAATAGGCGTAATCACTCGGTCACGCGAGATATTACTTTTGTGCTTGTAGAGACCGTTCAACAATATTGGCGTTCTGCGGTCAGCCATTCAGAGGTTATCGAATTTTTAACAGTGGCAATTCATTATTCAATTTCTTAAAATTAGGATTCGGTTCGATATTCATTTAAAGGACTACAGACATGTAATCCACACTGAATCTGGGCTACATCGGCGCACTAACAGAGCGTGCCTCAGAACTTTTCATATGAAAACTCATAAAATGTATTACATAAAACATATTTTATAAAATTGTACATCTTCATGTCTCCATATTTATTTCTCAACATAGTCACTCTGGCGATGAACTCTCCCAATGAGAGACTTCTTCGTTGATACCGTCACTGCATAGAGTTTAACTTTGTTGTCGTAGCCACAACCTTACCTCAACTTGCAAGTCTTGATCAGTATGTAAGTGAAGTCATCGAAACATTTTTTATGTTCTGGAAACAGATGAAAATCTAAAGGGACCAAGTCAGTGCTGTTTGGAGGATGATCGATGACAGTGAAGCCAGGGCGTCGGATTGTTGCAGATATCGCAGCGTGCGTGTTGGTCTCGCACCGCCATGCTGAAGACGTATTTCAATTGAGTGCACGTTCTCTGCAGTTTCTCACGCACTGGCGTAGTTACTTTACACATGGTCATGTTATACGCTACAATTCAGAACGCCGTAGTGGCCGGGGCTTCTAACTTGATCAGCGAAGCGGGAAAACTGACCACGTAACATGCATGATATGTAATCCATCAACAGATCTTCAGAACAAAACAATATATATATATATATATATATATATATATATATATATATATATATATATATATATATCTCTGAGGCGTTACTTTTCATCATATCCTCGTAGTAGGTACATGAAATGTCGTGCTACTATCTCACGAACACAGCCCATTTAATCGTATAATGTGTCTCATCCGCGTAGTGCGGCATTACCTTAGGCTTGGGGTCGATAAAAAAGATATCCGTCCCTATTCAGTGCGGTATGTCAGAAACCCTACATGTGGCAATGACAATCCTTTTTGTCGATTTCATCAATGGAATATGATGAATTTGATAGCTTTAGTATGCCGCACGCCTCTGGCTCCGAAATTAGCATTTGCTGTCACGTTCTATGACTTTGTGCAATGTAAATATTGCTTTGTAAAACACACCTTCCCATCTCAGTATTTATTTTGTAAACAACTACAGAAGTCGCTTATGACTAACATCGGACATTTTTGTACATTACCACCAATCTACATTTCGTTGCCGTTCAAAATATTTAATGGTATCAAATCACTCAAGTGACGCTCGGCTTTTACCAATAGGCATCCATCTACCGAAAAGTTTAAGAAGACGATGCCATAAACTAAATACAAAGATATTTTTAATAGTAGAATTACGTGCCTTGTGGGTAGTTACATTTTTATATACCCTTTTCCCTTTTTTTCCTTCAGTCTTCTGAAGGGTTTGATGCATCCAGCCACGAATTCCTTTCTTGCACAAAACTCTTCATCTCATAAAGGAATGGTGCAGACTGGCATGTTGGAACCGACCCTGGAATTATACACAGAGGAACAACACACCAGAGGAAATGAAATGATAGAACTCTGGCTGCTAAGAGGCACTGGAAATATCTTTTCTTTTTTAAAAATGTGTTATAGATACTCATTTATTCCGGGTGAAGAACCATTCATAAAAGCGATTTGTACAGCTCTTCCTGCCCAGCGTGCGACTCAAAGAAGAGAGCATACTGTAGCGCAAAAATCCTGGGTGCACTCTCATGAATTTTAAACACGTAAACTGTACCAAAAATATCACATATCTTAAATTTTTTGAATATCGTGCAGGCCATATAGATAATGAAACTGTTTCAGATGTAATGCTTGCAGCCCGAAGTGGCCGTGCGGTTCTAGGCGCTACAGTCTGGAGCCGCGTGACCGCTACGGTCGCAGGTTCGAATCCTGCCTCGGGCATGGCTGTGTGTGATGTCCTTAGGTTAGTTACGTTTAAGTAGTTCTAAGTTCTAGGGGACTGATGACCACAGCAGTTAAGTCCCATAGTGCTCAGAGCCATTTGAACCATTTAGATGTAATGCTTAAACGGTGGTTGGCTAAGGGAAAAACATATGTCGAGACTTCAGGTTGCAGCAATGAAATATTTCTTACACATACATCACTTTAAAACGATTCCTGTAGTTCAGTTCTTATGATACGTTTAATGCCTGATAGTTGTCAAAAAATGAGAAGTATCTTAAATAATGAAAACATTTTTATTACACCAGGTACGTGTGATAAAAGAAAAATTAATGCATTCATGCACTTAACAGTAATTACTATTTTATTTAGACAGATTGTGGATGGATGACGGGTATTCTACATATTGCGCTTTACTCCAAGCAAAGCTGATCAAATTCTTAAGCTGTTGTGATATACAAATATAATGCACAAGTGACTGAAGTTTAAGAATACTGTTCCGAATACTTGCCCGATAGTTTCCTGAAAAATGCTTTCCATTACTGAAAAATTTATTTGCGCGAGAGGTTCAGTAACGTTAGTTTTTCCTGTTGGATTTCAAACTATCAAGAGCCTTTCGTCGTGCTCTTCAAAGACAGATGTTATATTCAGGTGAAACTTCCAACAAAAGTGGTGAATTATTTGTGTAAGAAGACGTTTCGAACTGAATGTTTAAAATTATTCTTTCCCATTTTCCCGATTTATTGCGTCCATTAAAAGATTTTTGGATTTCATCACTTTTCCTTTTACCTGTGGTCCCAATTTGCCTGGGGGTTCGTAAGGATAGACATAAATTGGCAGAAACAGTAATCCATTCATGAATATCAGTGACTCTGTTGTGTACGAATGTGTCATAGTATTCATCGACTGCACAACCAACACTGTCTTCTATTTGCCTCAAAAGAATACAGTTCCATTTGCATACAGTTCTTTCACGAATTTTGAGTGATCGGTTTTGTGTCCAGTAAATGAAGCGATAAAACAGGCGTCGTGTTTACGTCAGCTACATACTCGTATTTTTCTGCAGTACTGCCTATACGTTGACCTGATGTAATCTTCGCACTTTTGCGAATTCATATTGTGTATGATTTCTTCAATCGGCTTGATTAGGTCGAACACGCTTGGAAACTAATAACCTCCATCTTACTTGCAGCTGGAGGGGTTCGGTCTGCCGCATCTCCGTTGGTAATAGTTCAGCATATCTCACGAGCAATTCTGAACCTTTCCAATAGCTGTTCTTTCACTCTAATTTAATTTTTGGTACATACTTCTTATTTCGTTTCATTTTCTTTTTCCATTTACAAGTTGTTCAGATTTTACGAAAGGCAACCAGCTTTGCACACTGCTTGATTTTAAGCTTTTTCTCCCTCCTTCATTTAACAAAAAAATTCACAACATATTCTTCGTCACTGACAAGTGCTACTGTACATGTTTTATTTGGGCAAGGAGGATATTTATGGTCTTGACTCTTATTAAAACAACCATCAGTCTTCTAACCACAATTCATGAAATCGTCTGTTATTACCCACTTCTAAGGTTTCCACTGTTCTTATAGAAAGGCCGACCTCATTCTTATCAATGTCCAATCGACAGACAGATGCTGTTAGCAAGTGTATGTGACGAATGCACCATGAATGTTAATTTAGTATTATCACCATTTTTGGCACTTATTTAAATCCGCTTTACAATTATTTTGTGTTATCTATTTACCGATGCGGCGTCAGTCAAGCACATGCACCAGTTGTGTTGGGCACATGCAGTCTTTCACAGCTCCGATGGCAGGGTACATATCTCCAGCCACGTAATGGTCTAAGAATTTGGCAATTTTCAATATTTTTCTTAAAAAAACACTTACAGGGCGTCTTATCAACAAAAATGTTGACATTTTATATCTTTACATGTACGCTTCCCGTATAAAAAATTTTAAGTAATTTTTCGACACGTCGGATTGGCAGCTTTCCTTCTCCATCCTTCCCTAATCAGAGTTTATGCTCCGCCCCTAATGGCCACATTGTTTAAGTTTGCCACTAATGTCATTTCTGCTACTTATTATTTCTTCATTCTAATTTCAACCCATATTCTATACTCATTGGAGCGTTCATTGTATTCAGCATCTCCTATAATTCTTCTTCACTGTTAATCATTTTCTTTTTTTGCGTCATTTCTTCGTCAATGTAAAGGTTGAACAGTAGAGGCATAGGATTACATTCCAGTTTTACATTTTTTTTCCTTTTTATAATATAAGAGGAGTAACTAATAATGCGATGCCCGTAAAAGTAAATTTATTTCAGAAGGAACGAGGATTGGTTGCGTGATCATATGGCAGCTTCAATTCATTACAAACCCCGCACTTTTTTACACTCTAGCGTAATTTTAGTCCATGTTTTCATAAATCTAAACGCATGATAGTTCCTTGTTTCCTGAGTTAATTAAGAAGAGTGTTGGCTGGAGAGTTGGGAACGTGTGCTTACTTGTCTGAAGGACAGATTTCTTAAACAGTGTGGGGTGTGGGCCTAGATGGCCAGTAGGAGCTCCGAAAGACACCTTACTGTTACGCACTACGGGTATCTCCATTCAGTACGTACAGCCGGACAATACGTTGTGTTCCGGCGGGCGTTAAATAGCTTTCAAGTGTTGTCAGTCTGGTAATTTTACTCGAAAAGGCTGCCCTCCCAGAAGAGCTGGCTGGTGAAGTTACTGATGGTATGTTTCTAAAAGTTGTGTGAGTTACATTTATCATCCTGTCCGGCCTGGGTTTTTCTGCCTTGGAGAGGAGGAAGGCACCAGTCTGGACTCCAAGCCTGGAAACCGATTTTTGTGTACTTTCCGTACCCAGAAAAGCCAGAAATTGGTGGGCAAAGGATATCTTACGGGCGGGAGTGGTGGCCCTTCGCAGAAAGTCCGAAAGCGAGGTAGATTTGGTGCTCTTGCGTGCCAGTCTCTGACCGGCGGGGGAGGAAGCACGATTTGCTTGCTTCCCTCTTATTACCGGAGAATGCGAGTAGTATTTACAGGACACAAATTCGGTGCAGAATGAGAGAACTCTATAGGCTTAGGCTCTCTTAGAGTGAGAATGCACCAGAATTTGCCCCTTCTGGTTGACAATTTCGGATAGAGAGGGAGTTTCATATTTTCAGCTCCGCGGTACTGTCGAGTCGGACGAGAGGTGGAACGATTGCTCGCTGTAGCATGGGTAACTGGCGGATCTCTTACGGCGATATTGGATTATATGCGGTGGTAGCACCAGCAGACAAATGGTAACATTTATCGGCGGTGCGGCGTCTCAAAACTACAGTTAAAATAAGGCACTCTTAGGTTATGGGATGCTATTCGCCAGCTGTCTATGCTTTTCTCTTGCAGTTGTTCACGGGGCTCACCTATCACTAAGATATGATATCTGGGATAGGTTTAAACAGTCTAAACACGCAGTCGCATTGCACAGTCTAGCTTCTTAAAAGAAGATGACGATTGGATTCATTTGTTACCAAGCATATGTAGAACGCTGGTATCCATTAGTTATACCAACGTAAGGAATGGTCTTGACAGCTAAATATCGTAATGTTACCGCTGTACGAAAATATGTGGACACTTCCAAGTTGCAGCAGTCTACAACTCTGTCAATACGGCCTCCTCACTTTCACACTTCAGTTTCACAAAACTACACAAGTCAGTATAATTTTGTGGTTACGCGCTAGGCTGAGTATGGAAACGCGTATTTGCAAGTAATTACTATACTTGTGTGGTTATGTATAAACCGTCAAGAAATTTTTTGAAAGATTCCTTGAAACCTTCCGCTGCCATTTTCTTTATGTACTGTACGATTATACTGTTTCAACTATTTTATGGATGATTTTGTAGCAGCAGATTTTTAATATTAGTACGTCAGAAGAAGCAAGGAAATATTCTGGACTGCATTACGCATAAAAGAATAATTTTGGTACAATGTCAGAGGGAAATCCAAGAAACACATTATTTTCGTAAATATGAAATGGAAATATGTTATCAGTAACAAGGAGAGATGGCTAACTATTTCTTCAAAGCGATTTTTTAACATTTAATCACAGATCTGTATAGGAATTTGATTGATTGGTTGATTGATTTGGGGGACGGCATTAAGTGGCGAGAACATCAGTCCTTTCGGAATAGGGAAGGTTGGGGAAGGGAGTCAGCCCTTTCAAAGGAACCATCCCAGAAGTTGCCTGAAGCGATTCAGGAAAATCGTGGAAAACCTACGTAAATCAGGATGGCCGAATGCAGGTTTGAACCGTCGTTCTCCCGAAGGCGAAGCCAGTATAATAAACACCGCGCCATCCCACTCGGTGTGTATAAGAAGTCAAAACCAATCCACCGAAAGTGTAACAAGAAGGTACGTTGTCACCCCTGATGTAATTATGTACTTTGGAACAGTTATGATGGAAATGAAGGACTATCATTGTTTACCAAGGACAGAAGGTGAGGACAATACAGTTAACTAATAATGCAGCAGTGGTAGCGGAAAGTGAACTGAAATTAAGTTTTGTGCTAAATGTAATGGAAAATGAGTTAGCTGTAGTTTGAGGTATGCACTTAGACATGAAGAAATGCTCACAGGTGGACACTGTGATATCTGCGACGTAGAAAAGATAAACATAGGTTTACGCTAGGCATAGAATGAAGGATAACGTGAAAATGGTGTTTATAAGGAGGAGTAGCACCTAATCTCCAAGAATGTAAAAATCATGTCTAATTCTGAATCTAAAGAATCTCTTGAAATGATCCACAATCGGCGCAAAGCATCAGAAAGTGCGCCAAGCATACCGATATTATCAAGTTCTCTTGAAGTTAAACATATCCGGTTGCACTTCATGTCTCGTCTTACACGATTTTTGGCTAGACGATTACGACTCAGTTACTGTGAACCGTGTATTGACATTGCACTGACATTTTACTTTATAGATTAATAGTAACAGGAGGCAGGAAATTACTTAAATTATATTTACCAATTCGCATTGGAAAATTCACTACCGTCTTCACTGACTAGGAAATACGGAAGTAAGAACATTGAAAATAGCAAGTTCTCCGTTTGTATGTTGCTATTCTTGTGTTACTCCAGGCTAGCCGCTTGGAGCGCTAGCACCGCTTCAGTTGTCAAAAGGTTACACTTTCTTCCCTACAGAGTTTCGCGACTGCGTGTTGAAACTGTGGTTTGAGAGTACTTTTCAATGTTCCTACTGATATCGTGTGGATTTTCTTTGCTCCCTTGTCAATGATTTTATACTTTAAGAACCTTTCAGTAGATTTTTCCGACGACGTAACCATTTTCTTTGGCCCGTCTTTGGTGTCATTTTAATGTCAGATTCGCTCACAATTAGCGATCTGACGCGCGCACGTTGTATGTGTAATGTCGGCCACGGGACTCATCTGACACGTAGGTCTGGTGGGGTGGACGCCTGGGGCCAATCGCGCGGTAACCCTGGGTTTGGTGTGGGGTGGCGGTGGGGTGGTTGGACTGCTATGGGGTTGTAAAACACGGAGGGCTACGGTGGGACGACGCTTCCCGTCGTATCTAGGTCAACAGTTTAATAAATAAATACATACATAGAAAAGCGAATCGTCGATATCGTGAGGATGGCATTTTTCCGAATGTATGATGTTACATCTCTGACATGTCTGGGCTAGCGGGACAGAGCGGATTAGGTTGTGAAAAGGGGCCAAAATAAGTTGCTGTCAGTTGCACTCAACCTTATTCATCTACACACAATATTACAACAAGGATGCAAAACACTCAAAACTTCAACCGACCTCATTTGATTAACATTAGATCGGCTGAAGGCCACTCTAAAAATCCAAGACAAGGCCTAAGCAAGAAATTGAAATACAAGGTTCTTGTGGAGGTTTAACCCAAAAATATTTTCTAAATCTTCAATCTAAACAGGCTGAGGGCCTTAGCAATTTAATCTTAATGGAACTTGGCTGGAGGCCACATATTAAGCAATAAGGAGAGTTTCAATCAAAAGATAGAAGGTCTTATCTTAAAACATTTCATGCAAAATTCGACTGAAGGCCCCTTACAAAAGCATAAAAATCCTATGCCTTACAGTCAAGACAAGAACAGTAATGTAAGAGATATTAATACTCGGTTGAAGGCTACCTATCAACAAAATATGTTTAATGGCTTAAGGCCTAGAAAAAGAGTTTCAGTCTAAAAGGCAGAAGGCCTTATCTTAAAACATCTCATGTAAAATTCGGCTGAAGGGGCCATATAAAAGAATAACAAACTCATGCCTTAAGGGCAAGAGAAGAGCATTAATTTAACAAATATTGATACTCAGCTGAAGGTCACAAATCAACCAAATAACGGAAACCCAAACAGGGAAATTACTGCAACACACAAGGAATGACGCTCATAAGTTTCCAAGGGTCAGTGTGGGATTGTAACACTAACGCCTGTTTAGGTGAGACAGGCAGCCTGTCCAACGACTTCTTAATCAGAAGGCAACCCAAGCAACAGACAGCCGACCGACCAATCAACAAAATCTGTTTCGCAGCATGTAACCAGCCAAACGACCACAATATTTCAATATCATGACACACAGGCCTATTGGCGGCCACAACGACCAACAACACCTGAGCTGTCTAACTACACGCCGTGTTGGACTGCAACAACACAACGAGGAAAATACACCGCCGAAAATTACGCTAACGACCACAAGGCAGAAGATACCGGTGGTCAACTTCAATAACAGGAAATAAATTAAGTGAAACTCCTCAGGAAGACGGCTGGAATCTTAGTCGACTGCCGGCCGGAGTGGCCGTGTGGTTCTAACCGCTACAGCCTGGAACCGAGCGACCGCTACGGTCGCAGTTTCGAATCCTGCCTCGGGCATGGATGTGTGTACTTAGGTTAGTTAGGTTCACGTAGTTCTAAGTTCTAGGCGACTGATGACCTCAGAAGTTAAGTCGCTTAGTGCGCAGAGCCATTTGAACCATCTTAGCCGACTTGAATACACACACGCTGTTGCTCGCGGGAATTTCCCAAAAGCGACAACCATGGTCAGACGAAGAAAGGTAAACAGTTGAGGCTCGAAAATAGGTTAAGTGCGGACTCAACTTTCATGTCCGAGATCGGTAGGCGACGAGCTTCGTAGCACTCTCAAGCAGCACCTCACACTCCAACCACGCGTGCACGCCGCCAACAGCCCCGGACAGAGGACGCGCAGTGGAGACCTCGTTCCTGCTCCACGCCAACCTACCGACTGCCAGGCCCAGAGACGGTGAGAGGACTAAATATACGTCGGTCGATGAGACGACCAACTGAGCGACCGACCAACGGTCGTCTTGCTCCAGTCTCCCTCCGTCTGACAGTTCATGAGTGTCGCCAGTGGTCGGCGAGCACTGGCTGTCCTTGCCTCACAGGCGTTCCCTCCCGACTTCACTGGTGCTGCGGCCCAAATGCACTGCTGGTCCGTCTCCAAGTGACTCCCTTAGGACTGGCGACGTCGCCGAGGCAGTGGCTCTGACCCGACCATGCAGAGGGAACACAGCCGACAACGCTGAAGAGGAAGGAACCGACCCAAATACATATCGCCGATGAGACGACCGTCCGAACGACCAACCAACGGTCGATCCCGCTGGTACTGGCTGTGCGGACCTCACTGGGGCTCCGGCCCTGACTGCACCGCTGCTGCGTCCCAACCGCCCTCCTGGTCTGTCTCCAACTGACTGCCAGACACTTTTTTTTTTCTTTATTATATTTCAATTCCCCATCGGGGCGGGCTGGCCGCAGCATATGCGCTGCTTTTCAGCCGAAAGACATAGAACAAACAACAGAAGACAATTAAAAATATACAAAGGAGAGAATATGGTGAACATAGATATAAAAAAGGGGGATCATCATGGAAGGCAAAAGACAAAACGGGGTGACCGTAAAATGGAGATAAAAAACTGTTAAAACTGTTTAAAAGTAGCACACACAAAAAGCCACACACTGCGACAATTAAAAGAACAGAAGGCACAGTATGACTGGAGCATGAAAGGTATCGACGGATGGTGTAGCACGTAACAAACACCGATGGCGAACCTCAAGGCAGTACACAATTAAAATCACACCTGTTGATGCACAGGAGAAACAGCACTAAACACAACACTGATGTGGCACACTGACGATAATCAAGACAGAGGATCTGCCAGGCGCAAGGAGATGAGGGAAACTGGAGGAAGGGAGGGAGGGGAAGAGATGGGGGAGATGAGCGGGCGTCGCAGAGGAGGGCCAGGTAGGGAGGGACGTGGGAAGGAAAGAGGCAAGTATGGGGTGCACGGTCTAAGGGGGAGGGGGGGGGAAGGAGGAAAATCCGCTCTGGGAGAAGGAGGGAAGAGGAAAAAAAGGGAGCCCTGGGGAGGAGGGGGGGGGGGGGAACAAGGCCAGGTTATAGTTGGAAGGAAGGGTAGATGTCATGGCGAAGTTCGTCATCCGAGAGGGGGAGGCGTTGGAAATTGCCCTGATGAAGGAGATGGAGGGTGTGAAGGTGGAGAGATGGAGGGATACAGCGATAGAGGCGTGGCAACAGGCGTGGGGTGGAGAGGAAGGAGGAAACCAGAGGGTGGGGGGGATCAAGCCTGCGGACAATGTAAAGGATGCAGAGATGTTGGAGAAACAGGAGGAGGTGGGGGAAGGGGATCAGTTCATACAGGAGCCGTGTGGGGGAAGGAAGGCGGATATGGAAGGCAAGGCGGAGCACATGGCGTTCAAGGATTTGGAGGGCCTTGTAAAAGCGGGTGGGGGCGGAGATCCATGCAATGCTGGCATAACTGAGGATAGAATGGATGAGGGATTTGTAGGTGTGGAGGATGGTAGAAAGATGCAATCCCCATGTCTGGCCAGACAGGAGTTTCAGAAGGCGGAGGCGAGAATGGGCTTTCTGCTGGCTGCTCTGGAGATGAGGGGTCCAGGTGAGGTGTCGGTCGAGGGTGAGGCCAAGGTATTTCAGGGTGGGGGTGAGCTGGATAGGACGACAATAAAGGGTGAGGTAGAAATCATGGAGGCGAAAGGAGCGAGTGGTGCGGCCTATGATGATTGCCTGGGTTTTGGAGGGGTTGACACGGAGGAACCATTGGTTACACCAAATGGTGAACTGGTTAAGGTGGGTTTGGAGGATACGTTGAGACCGTTGAAGGGTAGGATAGAGAGCCAGGAAGGCAGTGTCATCAGCATACTGGAGAAGGTGGACTGGTGGGGGTGGCTTGGGCATATCAGCTGTGTACAAGAGATAAAGGAGAGGGGAGAGGACAGAACCCTGTGGGACATCAGCTGTGGGATAAAAGATACGGGAGTTGGTGTTGTGGAGGGTGTCATAGGAAGGACGGTGCAAGAGGAAGGAAGCAACCAGACGGACTAAATTGATAGGCAAGGCGTAGGTTTGGAGTTTAAAGAGGAGACCGGGATGCCATACACGGTCATAGGCATTTTGGAGGTCAAGGGAAACAAAACTGGCGGAGCGACAGGAGTTGAACTGGAGGGACAGAAGGTGAACAAGGTTGAGGAGTTGGTCTTCAGCAGAGAAGGAGGGTCGGAAGCCACACTGGGTAAGGGGGAGGAGTTGGTGTTGAGCAAGGTGCAGAGGGATATGGCGGGAGAGGATGGATTCAAGGACCTTACTGAAGACGGAGGTGAGGCAGATGGGACGATAGGAAGAGGTGGCAGAAGAGGCTTTCTTGGGTTTGAGGAATAAGAGGATGCAGGAGGTCTTCCACAGGTCAGGGTAGAAGCCAGTAGAGAGGATGACATTATAGAGATGGGCGAGGACAGTCAGGAAGGAATAGGGGCTTTCTCGAAGGTGACTGTAGGTGACACAGTCGTGACCAGGGGGCCGTGTTGCGTTTGGACCGGAGGATAAGTGTAATGTCTTGTGCTGTGATGGGAGTGTTTATGTGGGAGGGGGGCAACTGCCCCAAGTACTGGAGACTAGGAGCAAGTGGAGTGACCCAAGTATCGGCACGTTCCATGATGGTGGGGAAAATAGAATAATCCAAGTGTGAATCATCGGGGATGAAGAAGACCTCGGAAAGGTGGGAAGCGAAGTGGTTGGCCTTACTGAGGTTGCCAGGAAGGTGGCGATCGTTATGGAGAAGGGGGTAGTGGGGAGTGGAAAGGAAACCAGTAAGGCGATGGAAGGCAGACCAGTACTTGGAGGAGTTGATAGGGAGGGTGGTATTGAGTCGTGTGCAGGTCTGGCGCCAGTCCAGCGTTTCGTTGCTGTAATAAGGTTCCGTACGTGTCGCTGTAGTTGCCGGTGGCGTTGAAGTATATCCCTGTCACGAGTGCGCAGGAAGGAGCGATAGAGGCTGCGGGATTCACGGAGGAAGAGGAGGAGGAGGAGGACAGCCCACGGCGGCAGAGTGGGAGGGTGCGGAGCCAGAGGGGGGCGGTGAGCAGACGTTATGGTGAGAAGGACAGGGAGGTGATCGCTACCTGTGGGGTCAAGGACGGCGACAGCGATACGCCCAAGGAGGTTGGCGGAGGCAATGACAACATTGGGGGTGGTGTCATTTTTGGGTCGGGTGTGCTGGGGAAGGGGAACAAGGTCACCTTGGATTGTGGAGAGGAACTGATGCCAACGTCAAAGGACAGCAGGAGTGCGGCTATGGATGTTGAGGTCAGTGGCAATCACATAGGTGGAGAAGGTGCGGTCAATGTGCGAGATGAAGTCATAAGGAAGAGGAGCAGTGGAGCGGACATAGATGGTGGCACAGGTAATGGTGAGGGAGGGGAAGAAGACGCTAAGGATAAGCTTTTCAGTGGGGTCATTGAGGAGAGGTTGTGGCCAGACGGGGATTTGCTTAAGGTGGCCAATCGCGACTCCACCCTGCACAGGCGGACCAGGAGTGTCAGTGCGGTGGAGGATATAAGGAGAGGTGCGGATAGAATGGTGGGGCTGGAGAAAGGTTTCGTTCATGAGGAAGGTGTCGACTTGGTGGTGGTAGAGGGTGTGCATGATGAGTTATTTGTTGGAGAGGAAGGAGAGAATGTTCTGGAAGAGGATGCGATACTCATGCCGCGCCATGGCGGGAAGGAGGGGGGGAAGAGAGAGAAGGGAAGAGACTTAAACTAGGGTGTCGAGGCGGGTGAAGGTGAAGTGGGCTTGGTTGTGGGAGTAGGCGGCAAAGGTGTTGAGTTGGAAAATGGAGCAAGCGGCAAGGGAGAATTGTTGGAAGGTGTGTGGGTGCTGAAAAGGGTGAATGTTTTGGAGGACAACAGTACGGAACCGGATGATGTCCTCGGCCATGGGGGGTGGACGGAGGGAATTGTTGGGATGGACAGGGGGATCGACGGGGCAAACTGGGACTGTAAGCTCAGGGGTGGCTGGAGAGGGTTTAGCTTTACACTTGTGGGAGTAGGTGGAATGGGGGACATTGCAGGTATTACAGGAAGGAGGGGCAGCGAGGTTGGGGCAGTTCTTAAGAAAGTGGGAGGCCTTGAAATGGGGACAGGTGGGGGGGCGTTTTGCAGTTGGGAGTCAGGTGGTCATTGTACATCAGGCACCGCTGGCAACGGTAGGATTGGGGAGGCGATTTGGAGGATTCGACAGGGTGGCGATGGTGGTATATCAGGGCACCCTGGGTGAAGAGATGGTCAATGGATGGGGCGGACTCAGAGAACACCCGCATGAGGTAGGTGGGACCAGAGGCATTGTGGATACGGCGGGCAGAGCAGATTTCCAAGTCCGGGTGGGAGTTCAGTTCTGCAAAGACTTCATCCTCTGATCACCGGGCTGAGCTTGTTGATCACAGCGGTGTAGGTGGGGAGGGGGGGACGACGGGGAGGCTGGGGCTGACGAGGAGGGGAAGCCGAAAGGAAGGGTGTCAGAGAGGCGTGGGGGCCAAACATAACTCGTGGGAGTTTTCGCAGGAGATCTGTGTGAAAGGATGGGGGTGGGGACTTGATAAGGACTGAGTCCCTGCGGGGAATGAGTTGGGAAATGGGAGCACCAGGTAAGTACTTTCGTATCTCCATGGTGAGGGTACGAGTGTCGAGGAACTCAGGATCGGGAGTTGACAGGACAAAGGTGTGGAGGGTGGGGGCTGTGGTATGTGTGGCAGGAGGAGGGGTGGTGTCCATGGAGACGGCAGGGGGAGGGGGAGGTGGTGTTGACTTTTTGTGGGAAGTGGCGGGAGCAGGGTCGGAAATGAGGAGCTTTTGGGGTTTTTTGGAGACTGGAGGCTGGGAGGAGGGGAGAGGAACGGGGAGGAGAGGGAGGTGGCGGATGGCAGATCCCTGTGGCGTAGTGGAGGCACTGGGAGAAGCAGCCGGTTTAGTGGTGGCGATGGTGGCTCGGCGCGACGTGATGCGTGCGGGAGATGCAGATGACGAAGTGACCGGGTGGGTGAGAGAGCGGAAGCCGACCACCTGGGGGGCGGCAGCAGAGGCGGGAACAGAAGCGTACGTGAGGGCGGGGGTAGCACTGGGAGCTGTTGAGGGTGGATGCTGGAGGAAGGGTGTAGAGGTGTGGGTATACAGCAGGGGAGGAGATAGGGGGATGGGGAAGTGTGGGAATGGGAGGGGAGGTGTGAGGAGGGAGGCCAGGGGCGGCACTCCAGGAAGTGACTGTGGGAGAGGGGGAGGGGGAGGTGTAGATTACAGTGGAGGTGGGAGTACTCATTGCAGACGAACGGCGACTGACAGACGGACGGGCAGCAGGCGGCGGCGGCGTCGGCGTCGGCGTCGGCGGTGGCGGTCGGCGACGAACAGACGGACGGACAGCAGACAGCAGCAGCGACGGCGGCGGCGGCGGCGGCGGCGGCGGCGGAGATGGACAGCGAGCAAGCAGGCGGACGGACAGACGGACGAACAGCTACAGCAGCAAGCGGCGGGCGGACAGACAGACAGACAGACAGACAGACAGAGACACAATCTTCGAAGACGGAGATTCCACCCTGAGAGTAGCCCAGACTTTGCAATCTGACGCTTTCGGAGGAGGGGATCCAACCCTCTAGATGTGCCAGACACACGACGACCCGGATATACTATCGGTCGCTACAGAGATGGTACGACACTGCACTTATCAATATGCGCTGCTGCTGTCGCTCACGGGCAAGTAAGGCAGGAAGTTAATGTCGCCAGTAAATGGAATAAGAAAACGAGGCGGCAGTACCGTAATAGAAGATAAACAAGAAATGACATGATCACGAGGCGTGCACGGCTCAATCTCCAGTCTCATAAAATGTACACACCAACTTGTGTTTCTACATCAACTTCGATTTCTCATTCTTTCCTTAATCCCTGAATCAAACTACTCTCCCCTGCTGTAGAAACCTCCAGTTTACTTTATCCACCTCTTCACTCTTTCCTCTGCGTTTAAGAGTGGAATTCCCATTGCACTCTCAATGCTTAAAATTTTACCAAGGTTTTTTTGTTTTTTTCTTTTTTTTTTTTTTTTTTTTTGACTTCTCAGCACACAAAATCAAAGATATCTTTTTGCAATTCTTCACATTTTCCCTGCAGAGATTTTCCTTTCGCTTCCGTGCACTACCTATTTATTTCATTCGTAAATGATTCATATTTCTGTATTCCTGATTTTCCCAAGCATTTTTCTACTTCCTTAGATTATCGAGCAGTTGAATTATTTCTGGTGTTACCAAAGGTTCCTTTGCAGGTTTACTCTGAGACGCACCACGAACTAGTTATCCGAATTGGACGGAAATCGATAAATGTTACGTGCATGTACAGCCAATCAAACGATAACAATTTCAGAGAAATTGTACGAGTTGTTCAAGATAAGCGGCTTCATAAATTGAGAAAATTAAGCATAGCATGCCGTAGTATCGCTGTGTTGTTAAGGTGCCATGGATGTCAACCAAAGAGACGATGCTATGAAATGGAATCGAACTCTGGATCATCTTTTTCTGTTGCCGGGCAGCATGGCGGGCGCCAGTCTGGTTAGTATACCATCGCTGTCTGGTGCGTCTTCACTGGTCATCGGGGCTCACTTCGAAGATAGACTCATCACTGACGACAATTCTACCTATGTCAAACAGATTCCCATCCCAATACGAGCGTCGAGACGCCCCGGAACACTAAGATTCCACTCACTCATCCACTCCTGCTATCTTCGCAAATGTGAGGATTGGGTTTCTCCAAAAGTCTGATGCATGCCTCCAGTCTCACAGATTCTACCCGCCAAATTCAACAGTCTCCGAAATTCGAAGAGACTGTTACGCCTTATTTGACTGCAAGTCTTCCAAACCTCTGGGTCGTTGATGTATTCCATCTGCACCACCTGTTCTTTTATCACATCAACTAAATCCTCCAAAACATAGCATGCGTTCTTTTTGTAGAATTTTCTAAATGCCATGTACGGAGTTCATTAGGTTAGTTAATGTTAGTAACGGAAGAGTATACAGGGTTATTACAAATGATTGAAGCGATTTCACAGCTCTACAATAACTTTATTGTTTGAGATATATTCACAATGCTTTGCACATACATACAAAAACTCAAAAGTTTTTTTTTGGCATTCACAAATGTTCGATATGTGCCCCTTTAGTGATTCGGCAGACATCAAGCCGATAATCAAGTTCCACCTACACTCAGCGCAGCATGTCCCCATCAATGAGTTCGAAAGCATCGTTGATGCGAGCTCGCAGTTCTGGCACGTTTCTTGGTAGAGGAGGTTTAAACACTGAATCTTTCACATAACCCCACAGAAAGAAATCGCATGGGGTTAAGTCGGGAGAGCGTGGAGGCCATGACATGAATTGCTGTTCATGATCTCCACCACGACCGATCCATCGGGTTTCCGATCTCCTGTTTAAGAAATGCCGAACATCATGATGGAAGTGCGGTGGAGCACCATCCTGTTGAAAGATGAAGTCGGCGCTGTCGGTCTCCAGTTGTGGCATGAGCCAATTTTCCGCGGGCTACTCGTGACACTTGCCCGCAAGCGTTCAACCGTTTCTTCGCTCACTGCAGGCCGACCCGTTGATTTCCCCTTACAGAGGCATCCAGAAGCTTTAAACTGCGCTTCCATCGCCGAATAGAGTTAGCAGTTGGTGGATCTTTGTTGAACTTCGTCCTGAAGTGTCGTTGCACTGTTATGACTGACTGATGTGAGTGCATTTCAAGCACGACATACGCTTTCTCGGCTCCTGTCGCCATTTTGTCTCACTGCGCTCTCGAGCGCACTGACGGCAGAAACCTGAAGTGCAGCTTCAGCCGAACATAACTTTATGAGTTTTTCTACGTATCTGTAGTGTGTCGTGAAAATATGTCAATGAATGGAGCTACAGTGAATTTATGAAATCGCTTCAATCATTTGTAATAGCCCTGTACATACATGTGGCATGTGGCATATGTAGGTGAGTCCAAGTCTTTTTTTTTTTGTGGTTTTAGGGCGCACAACTTCAATGGTCATTAGCGCCCTGACTACTCTAAGAATGCACCGCGAGGCACAAGGTGACAACAACAACTAAAAGGGAAAACACGATAAAAGAGACTGACAGGCATAGGATTAAAAAACAACATCAAATGTCCTTAGCGAGGTTCGTCAAACTGATAAAACAAAGAACACGAGCAGCTGCTCGTGGGTCATCCGCTAAAATGGCATCGAAAGTATTAGGCAGGTTAAGATCGAGGCGCAGTTGGTTAAGATCTGGACAGGACAGTAAAATGTGTCTAACCGTCAGCAAGTGCCCACATGGGCAGAACGGCGCCGGCGCAGCCGTCAGCAGATGGCGATGGCTGAACCGGCAGTGTCCAATTCTTAACCTTGCTAAAACGACCTCCTCCCGCCGAGAAGGGCGTGAGGAGGACGTGCAAGCCACGGGAAGAAGTTTTAAGGCCCGAAGCTTGTTGTCGGTAAGTGCAGCCCAATCGGCATGCCACAGCGACACAACGCGCCGACAAATGACCCTGCTAAAATCGGACGAAGGGACACAACAAGAAGCTGTCCGAGGCTGGAGGACCGCAGCCTTGGCCGCGGCATCTGCAGCTTCGTTCCCAGGGATACCGACGTGGCCAGGAACCCACATAAAGCTAACCGGCGGACCGACGTCCACCAGCCACTGAAGAGAGCGTTGGATCCGGTGTACGAAAGGGTGAACCGGGTACGGATCACTGAGGCTCTGGATGGCGCTCAGGGAATCTGAGCAGATGACATAAGCAGAATGTCGGTGGCGGCAGATGTAAAGAACAGCCTGGTAGAGGGCAAAGAGCTCAGCTGTGAAGACCAAACAATGGTCATGGAGCCGGTATTTGAAACTTTGTGCCCCGACAATAAAGGAACACCCGACCCCGTCATTGGTCTTAGAGCCATCTGTATAAATGAAAGTCATGTTGATGAACTTCGAACGAAGTTCCAAAAAACGGGAGTGGTAGACCGAACCGGGGGTGACCTCTTTTGGGAGCGAGCTGAGGTCAAGGTGAACGCGGACCTGAGCCTGGAGCCAAGGTGGCGTGTGGCTCTCGCCCACTCGAAAGGTTGCAGGGAGTGAAAAATGAAGGTGTTGAAGGAGGCGACGAAAGCGAACTCCAGGGGGTAGCAGGGCAGAGACATACAACCCGTATTGAAGGTCAAGAGAGTCGTCAAAAAAGGAACGATAAGACGGATGGTCGGGCATTGACAGTAGCCGACAGGCATACCGACAAAGCAGTATATCGCGCCGGTAAGTGAGTGGCAATTCGCCAGCGTCAGCATGAAGACTCTCTACGGGACTGGTATAAAATGCTCCGATCGCAAGTCGTAAACCCCGATGTTGTATGGAGTTGAGGCGGCGTAAGATGGATGGCCGTGCAGAGGAGTATACGAAGCTCCCATAATCCAGCTTGGAGCGGACGATCGACCGATATAGACGAAGTAGGACGGTTCGATCCGCTCCCCACGACGTACCACTGAGAACACGGAGGACATTTAAAGAACGGGTACAACGGGCGGCCAAATATGACACATGTGGAGACCAGCTAAGTTTCCTGTCAAAGGTGAGGCCTAAAAATTTGGTTGTCTCCACGATTGGGAGAGCAACGGGACCAAGTCGTAAGGACGGTGGGAGAAACTCTTTGTAGCGCCAGAAGTTAATACAGACCGTCTTCTCGGCAGAAAAACGGAAGCCATTGGCGACACTCCAGGAGTAAAGACGGTCAAGAGAACGCTGAAGACAGCACTCCAGGACTCGTGTACGCTGCGCGCTGCAATAGATGGTAAAATCGTCCACAAAAAGGGAGCCTGATACATCAGCTGAGAGGCAATCCATTATTGGATTGATCGCGATGGCGAACAGAGCGACGCTCAAAACTGAGCCCTGTGGCACCCCATTCTCCTGGCGAAAGGTGTCGGACAGGACAGAACCCACACGTACCCTGAACTGTCGATCCATTAAAAAGGAACGAATAAAAAGAGGGAGGCGACCGCGAAGGCCCCATGTATGCAAGGTGCGGAGAATGCCCGCCCTCCAACAGGTGTCGTAAGCCTTCTCCAAATCAAAGAACACAGCCGCGGTCGGGCGCTTCCGCAAGAAGTTATTCATAATGAAGGTCGACAAGGTAACCAGATGGTCAACAGCAGAGCGGCGCCTACGAAATCCACATTGGACATTGGTAAGTAGGCGTCGAGACTCAAGCAGCCAAACCAATCGAGAGTTAACCATTCGCTCCATTACTTTACAGACACAGCTGGTAAGTGAGATAGGTCGATAACTGGAAGGCAAGTGCTTGTCCTTCCCCGGCTTAGGAATCGGGACAACAATAGACTCGCGCCAGCATGCGGGAACATGTCCCTCAATCCAGATGCGATTGTATGTACGAAGAAGAAAACCTTTACCCGCAGGAGAAAGGTTCTTCAGCATCTGAATATGAATAGAATCAGGCCCTGGAGCGGAGGACCGTGATCGGCCAAGTGCGGTTTCGAGTTCCCGCATGGTGGATGGGGCATTATAACTTTCACAATTCGAGGAGCAAAAGTCAGGTGGCCTAGCCTCCTCTGCCTGTTTGCGGGGGAGGAAGGCAGGGTGGTAATGAGCGGAGCTCGAAACCTCGGCGAAAAAGCGGCCGAAGGCAGTGGAGACAGCCTCAGGGGCCACAAGGACTTCATTCGCGACCTTCAAGCCTGAAACTGGGGAGTGGACCTTAGTGCCAGACAGCCGGCGCAGGCTACCCCAGACAACAGAAGAAGGAGTAAAACTGTTGAAGGTGCTTGTGAAAGCAGCCCAGCTGGCTTTCTTGCTTTCTTTAATAATACGACGACACTGAGCACGTAATCGTTTATAATTAATACAATTCGCCACTGTAGGGTGGCGTTTAAAGGTGCGTAAAGCACGTCGACGAGCACGTAAAGCGTCTCTACATGCTGCGGTCCACCAGGGGACCGGTACGCGACGTGGAGAAGAAGTAGGGTGAGGGATGGAATATTCAGCAGCAGCGAGAATGACTTCCGTGAGGTGTGCGACCTGACGATCGCAGCTTGTGAAGGTTTGATCCTGAAATGTCGCCCTGGAAGAGAAGAGCCCCCAGTCTGCCTTGGAGATGGTCCAACTAGAGGAGCACGGAGAGGGAGTATGCTGCAGGAGATGGATAACACACGGGAAGTGGTCGCTCGAATATGTATCAGCAAGTGCATACCACTCAAACCGGCGTGCAAGTTGGGGAGTACATATAGAGAGGTCTAAATGGGAATAGGTATGAGATGTGTCCGAAAGAAAAGTCGGGGCGCCAGTATTGAGGCAGACAAGATTCAGCTGGTTGAAAAGGTCTGCTAACAAGGAGCCCCTCGAGCAGGATGCTGGAGAGCCCCAAAGGGGATGGTGGGCATTGAAGTCTCCAGTTAACAAAAATGGTGCAGGTAGCTGAGCAATAAGTTGCATCATGTCTGCCCTGGTAACTGCAGATGACGATGGAGTGTAAACGGTACAAAAGGAAAACGTAAAAGTGGGGAGAGTAATGCGGATGGCAACTGCCTGCAGGCCGGTGTGCAACGTGATGGGATCGTAGTAAATATCATCCCGGACCAGCAACATAACCCCTCCATGAGCTGGGATACCTACCACAGGGGGTAGGTCAAAACTCACAGAGGTGTAGTGTGCCAAGGCAATTTGATCGCATGGGCGTAGCTTCGTTTCCTGGAGGGCTACGACGAGCGGACGATGCAAGCGGAGCAGCAACTTCAAGTCCTCTCGGTTGGAGCGAATGCTGCGAATATTCCAGTTAATAAGTGCCATTGTAAGAAAAGGAAGATGAGAGAAGGGGTCACCTCGAAGGCTGCTTAGGGCCTGGCTTCGAGCGAGCACTGCCGCCGCTATCAGTAGGCGGACAGTCATCGTCCATGGGGTCTATAGGGTCATCGGCCATCTCGGGAGGATGGCCGGGAGGGGGAGCTTCCTCCGCCGGTGAACGGCCAGATGTTCGGCTACCAGCGGTGCGGCCAGGCGAAACGGATGACGGCCTGGGGCGGCAACCGCTGGGTGGCGCAGGAGAAGAAAGGCGCCGTGGCGGAGAAGGAGAACTGTGCTTCCTATGCGCCTTGGACGTTTGGTGGAAGTACCGGTCGAAGGCTGGGAGGTCGAGGGACGGAGGAAGTCTGCACGGAATGGTTCCTTCTTAAAGGCCCGTGCATCTGACTTCGGGGTCTTCGACTTAGCAGAAGCTGAGGAAGTGGCTGGTGTCTGTGGGGTGATGGGAGGAAGAGGAGACGTCGACCGCGCGATCTTAGCGCTGGCCGAACGGACGACCGTGGTGCTGAAGGTCAGATCGCATGTCTGGATTGCTACCTCCCGGGTAGTCCGAGGAGAGGCGAGGACAGTGCTGTATTTCCCCGCTGGGAGCAGCGTGGGCTTCCTACTAGCCAATAGCTTGCGAGCAGCCGAGGTGGACACTTTCTCTTTGACCCGTATTTCCTGGATACAGCGTTCTTCCTTATAGATAGGACAGTCGCGGGAGGAGGCGGCATGGTCACCCTGACAGTTCACACAACGAGGAGACGGAGGTGGACAGTCACCCTCATGGGCATCCCTGCCACAAGTGACACATTTAGCCGCATTGGAGCAAGACTGTCGAGTGTGATTGAAACGCTGACACTGGTAGCAGCGCGTAGGTGTCGGGACATAGGGGCGAACAGAAATAACCTCGTAGCCCGCCTTGATGCGCGATGGCAGCTTAACACTATCGAAGGTCAAGAAAAGTGTCCGGGTCGGTACAAGGTCATTGTTGACCTTTTTCATGACCCTATGGACAGCCGTCACGCCCTGCTCAGCGAGGAAAGATTGAAGCTCCTCGTCAGTCAATCCGTCGAGGGAGCTACTATAGACTACACCACGAGACGAATTCAAAGTTCGGTGGGCCTCCACCCGGACAGGGAACGTGTACAAGAGTGTGGCCCGAAGCAGTTTTTGTGCCTGAAAGGCACTCTCAGTTTCGAGTAATAATGTACCGTTACGCAACCTGGTACAAGATTTGACAGATCCGGCTATGGCATCTACGCCCTTCTGAATAACGAAAGGTTTGACAGAGGAAAAATCCTTTCCGTCCTCAGATCGAGAAACTACGAGGAACTGTGGGGCAGGCGGTAGTACTTTTGTCACTGTTGGCTGGTCACGTTTCCGTTTTTGGGTCGAAGTCGAAAGCGATGGAGTAGAATCCATTGCGGAGGAATCCCCCATGATTGCCAGCGTCTCCGATGGCGCGCTCCTTCCTTGTGGGGACCCTCTCAGAGGGCACTCCCGCCTTAGGTGAATGTTTACACCTCAGGTCACACCTCCCGAGAAACAGACGGAGGGACCAATCGGCATGGTCAGAAGGTATCAGCTCAGGCAATCACCCCTCCCCGGGCCTGGCCTTTACCAGGGGGTACGCACGTGCCTTACATGTCTACCCAGGGCGGGGACTTACGCGTTACCCCGTCACCGGCTACGCGTGCGAACGCGTGGGTCGGCCTTCAGGCACGCACAGGGAGGAAGGAAGAAGAGGAAAAAGAAGAGAGAGTGGGAGAAAGAGGACAGACTGTCTCAAACGCCAAGGCGGAGACCAGAGAAGGCAAGGAGAAGGCAAGGAGAAGAAGGCAATGAGAAGGCAAGGAGAAGAAGGCAATGAGAAGGCAAGGAGAAAAAGGCAATGAGAAGGCAAGAAGAAAAAGGCAATGAGAAGGCAAGGAGAAGTCAAGGGAAAGAGTAAGGAAGACAGTGAGGTGGAGAAGAGCAAAGAAAGGAACCAACAAAAAAGGAAGGAAGAAACGAGAAGTGAGAAACCAAAAAGACCAAGATTATAGGTCGTGAAACCGTCCGTCTCCGGACGCAGGCGCTAACTACCCCCGTGAGGGGGATGGACTCCTTTTAGTCGCCTCTTACGACAGGCAGGAATACCTCGGGCCTATTCTAATCCCCGGACCCGCAGGGGGGTCCAAGTCTGTGAAGCGAATTTATAGACAGGCGGAATGCAACACGCAATTCTATGTGGCGAACTGTCTACAAACATTGAAGGAAGCAGACCCAGGTCGCATGGAAATGTGAAAGAAACATCGTGTACATGTTACACATTAGTAATTTTGCCGAAACTGGCTTTCCGCAAGTAATGCAGGTATATCTGTCCGAGCGTTCTACTTTCGCCTGCAAAAACAGCCGATCGTGTTTGCAGAGCTCTACTCGCTGATGCATGTTCACGCAATTCATGAGCAAGCACGTGGTGGATTGGTACGCAGTGCTACACTGCAAATACGAAGCAGCGCAAGAATGATTTCTTTAGTTACTGTACATGGCTACTCGGATTTCCCTTTGGTCAGGAATTTCATAAACGGTGTTAGATGAATGACTGGACGGAATAATTAAATTGTGGGATAACGAAGTATGCAGTTTGCATTACTAAATGTCCAGGTATTGTTGTTTATGTACAGTTAATGCCAGTTGACGTATGTACACGAGTGATGTCATGATGTAACGGTACCGTGATTCTGTAACAACACTCCAGGTGAAGTAATTAACGTGGTAATATCACATATGGGATTGAGACCTCTGGCGGTGCAGATTGGTAATCTACCAGGTCAAATCGCTACAATGCCGCTGGCGCCGAAATGTATTACAGGTGTTCCAGGGGAATGACAAAATAACAAACTTTTCAACTTTGATAGCGGTGGACAAAAACTGATCACAATCCCTCTCCCTCTAATATTTCCTTCCAATTACGTAACATTCTAGTCATCTTTGACGTCCAGATAAGCACTTTTGGAAGCGATATTCAATAAAGTGTACGAATTTAAACACAACAGAACGTCTTTTTCTAACTGACAAAGGAATGGCTCAGGCCGAGACGTCGAAACATGTTCTGAAATTTTTTATATAGGAATAATACACTGAAAGAAACACTGTCATATTTTAGCTGCTAAGACTCACTACAATCATGTTTGCAAAAACATATTGAAAACCACTAAGTTCCTAGCCCGCTGGATATATGTACACCGCTGCCAGAGCTGTAGCGGATTGAGCATCCGCAACATGGTAAGCTCATATCGTCCGTTGACGAAGCAGGTAAACAGGTAACGCGACCGGCACGATCGTAATTTGTGAAGCCAATTTAAGTTTTCGGTGACAGTCTCTGAAACAGCTATCCGCAATTTTTTTTTCTCTCAAACTTTCAATTCATTTAATATCTATAAGAATTAGAAGTCGTTTTTGCTGTAGGAAAAGTTAATAATGGAGGTAAAATTGAATAAATATTCGTTGTGCTTAACGCTTAATGTTAACAGTGTGAAAACCAGGTATTGCTTCGTAAAGTCTGACCGTGTACTGTATGAATATAAGGAAGACTTACACGAAGTGTAAGAAGGCTGTTTAGGATTTTATGGTTCAAATGACTCTGAGCAATATGGGACTTGACTTCTGAGGTCATCAGTCCCCTAGAACTTAGAACTACTTAAACCTAACTAACGTAAGGACACCACACACATCCATGCCCGAGGCAGGATTCGAACCTGCGACCGTAGCGGCCGGGCGGTTCCTGAGTGAAGCGCCTAGAACCGCTCGGCCACTGTGGCCGGCCTAGGTTTTTATGATGGTAACGCCACGTAGTGCTGTGTAAGAAAATCGCTGACTGCGCTGTGTGCAGTCTGTGGCTGGTTGGACTCATTGTTGGAATGTTCGCTTGTGTTGTGTTGGGAAGTTGGATGCGAATGAACAGCGCCTAGCGTTGTGAAGTTGGAGGTGAGCCGCCAGCAGTGGTGGATGTGGAGAGAGAGATGACAGAGTTTTGAGAGGTTACTATAAGCGGACGATCTGGACGTGTGTCCGCCAGAAAAAGGAAATTTGTGAAGATGGATGTCTTGAATTGATACGTATATATATATGATGAATTTTGAAAATTATTAAGATAAATACATTATTTGTTCTCTATCAATATCTTTCATTTGCTGACTATGCCTATCAGTAGTTTGTGCCTCAGTAGTTAGAATTATTTAGCTGGCAGTATTGGCTATCGCTGTATTACAGTAGTTCGAGCAACGAAGATTTTTGTGAGGTAAGTGATTCATGTAGGGTATAGGTTATTGTCAGTCATGACTGTTCTTTTGTAAGGATTATTAAAAGCCAGACGGCGTTGCGCTAAAAATATTGTGTGTCAGTTTAAAAATGATCAGAATAAGTAAAGAGAAAACTGTCTGAGTACGTTCAGTTTTCCTCACCTGTTTCTGTATCAAATACGTAGAAGTTTACTAGCACAGTCATTCATAATTTTTCTTAGGGGTTGTGACAGAAGTAATGAATATGTAGAGAACTGAAGCAGGGTGGCCGCAAAGTCTCATTAGCCCTGCCCCCCTTACCCCCCCCCCCACCGAATTAATAATCAGAATAAACCCATGAACTTCAAGAAATAACATGGATAACAGCTTTTTAGAGGTGTTTTCTTGGGATATGAACCATGAGCTGTTCCTGAAAGGCAATGAACAATTTCCGGTAGAGATAATACGAGACTGAGCCCTGTGACACTCAACTGATATAAACATAGCTGATTTGAAGTCTTCCTCGACCTGGTTAAGCAAATCCCATAAATCGTACAGTATAGAAAGTCGCAAAACAACGATGTTTATTTTAAGAAAATGTCCAGAGAAAATTCGATTAATTCATAGCTGACATGAACAGGAAGCTTGCTCTTAACCTCGCATCTACAGTGTCCAATGCCCATCGGCCAGATTTTGAGAAATAACAGCGAGAAAACCGCACTTTCACATTTTCAGGCGAGAAAAGACAGCCTCTATTGTGCAATATATTAATGGTATTACATATTTACACACAACAATGCCAGTGATGAGCAAGAATGTATTATTGTTTTAACAGCTTTATATCTGTCTTCAGGGACCTGAAGGCATGTGAGAATCCGAACATAAAATAAGACGATTCGATGACAAATCTGACAATCGACCTATCAAATTTTGGTAAAATTGGTAATACATGTTCTTAACATTTCATTCGAAACGGGATCTAACAAGGTATAGAAATTAATTCATTGGTGTTGTTGGGCTCTTGGCCTGGACACATCAACACAACAGCTTTTCACGAGGACGACGAAAAGACTTTTGATATAATTCAGATTCCATTACGAATAACCAATGTGACTTTCAATAAAGAATTTTTTCGACTGTGGTAATTATTTTTAAGGAAATTCTCGAACAATGTACGTGAATAGTCGTTTTGTTGCCACTTCCCACAATGATTTTAGGAATTCTGATGGAATGTTATGTATCCCTTCTGCCTTATTTAATGGTAGGTCCCACCCAGTATTCTTAAATTTTGATTCTAATACTAGATCCCCTATCTCTTCTAAATCGATTACTGTTTCTTGTTCTGTCACGTTAGACAAATCTTCCTCTCATAGAGGCCTTCAGTGTACTCTTTCCACCTATACGCTTTTCCTCTGTATTTAACAGTGGAATTCCCGTTCCCCTCTTAAAGTTAAGTTATCACCCATGCTTTTAATTTCACCGACAGTTGTTAGACTTCTCTACATTCTGAGTCAGTTGTCTCAATAATGACTTCTTTTCCGGATTTCTTAACATTTTTCATGCAACCACTTCGTCTTAGCCTCACTGCACTTCCTATTTATTTCGTTCCTCAGCGATTTATATATCTGTATTCCTGAATTTCCCTGAGCATTTTTAAGCATCCTTCTTTCATCGTTCAGCAGATGTTTTTCTTCTGTTAATCATAGTTTCTTCGCACCACTTTCTTTGTATCTATGTTTTCTTCCAACTTCTGTGATTGCTCTTTCTAGCGATGTCCATTCAACTTCAACTGTACTGCCTACTGAGCTATTCTTTAATGCTGTATCTACAGCATCAGAGGACTTGAAGCGCATCTCGACATTCCTTAATAGTTCCGTATCCCACTCCTTTGTAAAGTAATTCTTCCTACTAATCTCTTAAACTTCAGGCTAGTCTTCATCAGTACAATATTGTGATCTTAGTCTATGTCTGCTACTGGGTTGCCTTGCAATCCAGTATCAAATTTCGGAGTCTCTGTAGACTACGATGTAATCTAACTGAAGTCTTTCAGTATCTCCCGGCCTTCTCCAAGAATACATCCTCCTCTTGTGATTCTTGAACAGGGTATTCGTTATTACTAGCTGAAATTTATTACAGAACTCAATCTGTCTCCCCTCCAAATTCTTGTCCCAAGCCCCTTATACCTTTTCCTCTGCTATTTCCCCTACTATTACATTCCATTCTATCTTTTCGTACTGTTACCCTTCCAATATTCTCATATACTATCTCTCTCTCTATATCCTCAGGTTGCAATGAACTACCGTTGTCGGGGTTGGTTTGCTATCGTTTCTGATAAGAACAAACCTGTCACTGAAGTGTTCACAGCAACATACTCTGTCCTACCTTCGTATTCCTAAAGAATCCGACACTCGTTATACCATTTTCTGTTGCTGTTGATATTACCGATTACCGCCGTAATGTTGGCAGCGTGGTGACGTTGTTCAGAGAACAGCATAACATAGTGTGCATGGAAAGCTGACCCGATATCCCTTTGGGTATCGAACTGCCGGCACGGTAGCTCAGCGTGACCGGTCGGAGAGCCGCTGGCCCTCTGTAATAAAAAAAAAAAATAGAGTAAAGGAATGAACGATCAATTTGATCGGATATCATGTGACGTCCGCGCAGACCAAACAACAAACACTACCGAACAAAATGAAAAAAAGAGGGGGTAGCGTCTTTCATTCATAATGAAAACTTCTTCAGTCCTGAGTTTGAATCCCACCACCGCTTCAATTTTGATTAATAATCAGCATTGGCGGCCGAAGATCTCCGGCAGGCAGCTAATCTGTTGCCTGGTAAAGGAAGACTCTGAATTGTCAGATTATTTAAGTGGTGCTCTGATATACCAATAATTTCATAGTGAACTTCTATAAGCAGTTCACTAATTTTATCTCTAATACCTCTTATATTTTGATGAAACATGCTAATTCTCTACTTGGAAACATTACATCCTCTGAAGGTGAGCCCTTAGTTAGAGGGACTTCCTTTAAGCAGGTATACCTATTAGCTGTCTTCAATCTAAAACAGGTGCACCTCTAACACCATCTACCACAGGAATTTTTCCACGAGTGACACCACCACCACCACCACCACCACCACCACCACCATTACCCCCCACTCACTACACTGTCACCTATTAGCTGAGCCAGCATCCCCTTCCCATACCTATTGAGGTGCAGGCCATGCCTAGTGAAACCCGATTTACTGATAGACACAACTGGCACCACTAAGATGTGACTTCTTGTCCTAGGGATGGGAAACTGCCCCTAAAGGTGGAAGAATCAACAAGGATGAACGGCATGAGGATGCAGAAGGCAATGAAAACCACTGCATTAAAGACACGTGACGTGTATCCATAGGACATCCATGATGATCCATTGCCAAAAAATTCCAGAATAGTCCGCCATTCGGATCTCTGGCACTGCCAAGAGTGAGGTTACGATGAAAATATAAATAAACAACGTAATAATAACGGTCTACGAGTAGGGGCGTGGAATGCCAGTTGCTTGAACGTGGTCGGGAAACTAGATAATCTGAAAAGGGAAATGCAAAGGTTCAATCTAGATATAATTGGGGTCAGTGAAGTATAGTGGAAAGAAGACAAGGATTTCTCGTCAGGTGTGTATAGGGTAGAAACAACAGCGACAGAAAATGGTATAACGGGAGTAGGATTCGTTATGAATAGGAAGGTAGGGCAGAGAGTGTGTTACGGTGAACAGTTCAGTGATAGGGTTGTTCTTATCAGAATCGACTGCAAAACAGCACCGACAACGATAGTTCAGGTACACATACCGATGTCGCAAGCTGAAGATGAAGGGACAGAGAAAGTGTATAAGCACACTGAAAGGGTAATACAGTGTGCAAAGGGAGACGAAAATACATTAGTCATGGGAGACTGGAATAAGGTTATAAGGGAAGGAGTAGAAAAAAAGGGTACAGGAGAATATGTGCTTGGAACAAGGAATGAGAGAGGAGAAAGAATAATTGAGTTCCGTAACAAGTTCCAGCTAGTAAAAGCGAATACTCTGTTCAAGAATCAAGAGGAGGAGGTATACTTGGAAAAGGCCAGGTGACACAGGAAGATTTCAGTTAGATTACTTCATGGTCAGACAGAGATTCCGAAATCAGATACTGGATCGTAAGTGCTACCCAGGACCAGACAGACTCATATCACAATACAGAAGCAATGATGAGTAAGCTGAAGTTTAAGACATTAGTCAGAAAGAACCAATACACAAAGAAGTGGGATACAGAAGTACTGAGTAATGACAAGATATGGTTAACGTTCTCTAAGGTTGTACTCGTAGATACAGCAATAAGGAATAGCTCAGTAGGCAGTACAGTTGAGGAGGAATGGACATCTCTAAAAAGGGCCATCATAGTAGTTGGGAAGGAAAACGTAGGTACTAAGAAGGTAACTGCGAAGAAACTATGGATTACAGAAGAATTACTTCAATTGATCGATGAAAGGAGAATGTACAAAAATGTTCCAGGACACTCAGCAACAGAGAAATAGAAGTCGTCGAGGAATGAAGCGAATAGGAAGTGCAGGGAAGCTAAGTCTAAACAGCTGCAGGAAAAATATGAAGACATCGAATAAGAAATGACTGTCTGAAGGACTGACTCAGCGTAAAGGAAGTCAAAACAATCTTCGGTGACAAAAACTGGAGTGATAATATTGAGAGTGAACGGTAATTCCACTATTAAATGCTGAGGAGAGCAGATAGATGGGAAGAGTACATAGGAAGCCTTTGTGAGGTGTAAGATTTGTCTGATGTGATAAAAGAAGAAACAGGAATCGATTGAGAAGAGATAGGGGATCCAGTATTAGAATCAGAATTTAAACTAGCTTTGGAGGACTTAAGATCAAATAAGGCAGAAGGGATACATAACATTCCTTCAGAATTTCGAAAATAATTGGGGGAAGTGGCAACAAAACGACTATGTACGTTGGTGTGTAGAATGTAAGAGAGGCGACATACCATCTTACGTTCGGAAAAGCATCATCCACACAATTCCGAAGACGGAAATAGCTGAAATATGCGAAATTACCGAACAGTCAACTTAACAGCTCATGTATGCAAGTTGCATACTACAATAATACACCGAAGAATGGAAAAGAAAATTGGGGATACTCTAGATGATCAGTTTGGCTTTAGGAAAGATAAAAGCACAAGAGGCAATTCTGACGTTGCGATAAATAATAGTAGCAAGACTACAGAAAAATCAAGACACTTTCTCAGGATTTGTCGACCTGGAATACGCGTTCGAAAATGTAAAATGGTGCAAGATTTTCGAAATTCTGAAAGAAGTCGAGGTGAGCTATAGGGAGAGACGGGGCCTATGCAATATGTACAGGGGCCAAGTTGGAGTAATGAGAGTGGACGACCAAGAACGAAGTGCTCGTATTAATAAGGCTGTAACACAAATGAATGTAGCTTCTCGTCCCTACTGTTCAATCTGTACAGCGTGGAAGCAATGATGCAAATAAAAGAAAGGTTCAGGAGTCAAATTTAAATTCGAGGTGACAGGATATCAATGATACGTTTCGTTGATGACATTGCTATCCTGAAAGAATGTAAAGAAGAATATATGATCTGCTGAACGTAATGGTCTAATGAGTACAGAGAATGGATTGAGAGTAAATCGAACAAAGACGAAGGTAGTAAGAAGTAGTAGAAATGAGAACGAGAAACTTATCAGGATTGATGGTCGTGGAGTAGATGAAGTTAAGGGATTCTGCTACCTAGGCAGTAAAATAACCAATGACGGACAGAGCAAGGAGGACATCAAAAGCAGACTCGCTATGGCAAAAAAGGCATTTCTGGCCAAGAGAAGTCCACTAATATCAAATACTGGCCTTAATTTGAGGAAGAAATTTCTGAGAATGTACGTCTGGGGTACAGCATTGTATGCTAGTGAAACATGGACTGTGGGAAAGCCGGAATAGAAGAGAATCGAAGCATTTGACACGTGGTGCTGCAGGTGAAAGTTAGGTGGACTGATAAGGTAATAATTGAGGAGGTTCTGTGCAGAATCGGAGAGGAAGGGAATATGTGGAAAACACTGATATAGACAATGGACAGGATGATAGGACATCTGTTAAGACATGAAGGAAAGACTTCCATGGTACTGGAGGGAGTTATAGAGAGAAAAACTGTGGAAGAAGACCGAGATTGGAATACATCCATCAAATAATTGAGGACGTTGGTTGCATGTGCTACTCTGATATGAAGAGGTTAGCACAGGAGGGGAATTCGTGGCGAGCCGCATCAAACCAGTCAGAAGTCTGATGAGCATAGAAAAAATTATCCATAGACAGATGCTCTTGCACGAACCGATCGTTTGTGCTTTTTTTTTGTCATCAGTCTACTGACTGGTTTGATGCGGCCCGCCATGAATTAATTTCCTGTGCTAACCTCTTCATCTCAGAGTAGCACTTGCAACCTATGTCTTCAATTATTTACTTGACGTATTCCAATCTCTGTCTTCCTCTACAGTTTTTGCCCTCTACAGCTCCCTCTAGTACCATGGAAGTCATTCCCTCATGTCTTAGCAGATGTCCTATCATCCTGTCCCTTCTCCTTATCAGTGTTTTCCACATACTACTTTCCTCTGCGATTCTGCACAGAACCACCGCATTCCTTACCTTATCAGTCCACCTAATTTTAACATTCGTCTATAGCACCACATCTCAAATGCTTCGATTCTCTTCTCTTCCGGTTTTCCCACAGTCCATGTTTCACTAACATACAATGCTGTACTCCAGATGTACAACCTCAGAAATTTCTTCCTCAAATTAAGGCCGGTATTTGATATTAGTAGACTTCTCTTGGCCAGAAATGCCTTTATTGCCATAGCAAGTCTGCTTTTGATGTCCTCCTTGCTCCGTCCGTCATTGGTTATTTTACTGCCTAGGTAGCAGAATTCCTTACCTTCATTGACTTCGTGACCATCAATCCTGATGTTAAGTTTCTCGCTGTTCTCATTTCTACTACTTCTCATTACCTTCGTCTTTCTCCGATTTACTCTCAAACCATACTGTGTACTCATTAGACTGTTCATTCCGTTCAGCAGATCATTTAATTCTTCTTCATTTTCACTCAGGATAGCCATGTCATCAGCGAATCGTATCATTGATATCCTTTCACCTTGTATTTTAATTCCACTCCTGAACCTTTCTTTTATTTCCATCATTGCTTCCTCGATGTACAGATTGAACAGTAGGGGCGAAAGGCTACAGCCTTGTCTTACACCTTTCTTAATACGAGCATTTCGTTTTTGATCGTCCACTCTTATTATTCCCTCTTGGTTGTTGTACATATTGTATATGACCCGTCTCTCCCTATAGCTTACCCCTACTTTTTTCAGAATCTCGAACAGCATGCATCACTTTATATTGTCGAACGCTTTTTCCAGGTCGACAAATCCTATGAAAGTGTCTTGATTTTTCTTTAGCCTTGCTTCCATTATTAGGCGTAATCTCAGAATTGCCTCTCTCGTCCCTTTACTTTTCCTAAAGCCAAACTGATCGTCACCTAGCGCATTCTCAGTTTTCTTTTCCATCCTTCTGTATATTATTCTTGTAAGCAGCTTCGATGCATGAGCTGTTAAGATTATTGTACGATAATTCTCGCACTTGTCAGCTCTTGCCGTCTTCGGAATTGTGTGGATGATGCTTTTCCGAAAGTCATGTGGTATATCGCCAGACTCATATATTCTACACACCAACGTGAATAGTCGTTTTGTTGCCACTTCCCCCAATGATTTTAGAAGTTCTGATGGAATGCTATCTATCCCTTCTGCCTTATTTGACCGTAAGTCCTCCAAAGCTCTTTTAAATTCCGATTCTAATACTGGATCCCCTATCTCTTCTAAATCGACTCCTGTTTCTTCTTCTATCGCATCAGACAAATCTTCGCCCTCATAGAGGCTTTCAATGTATTCTTTCCACCTATCTGCTCTCTCCTCTGCATTTAACAGTGGAATTCCCGTTGCAGTCTTAATGTTACCATCGTTGCTTTTAATGTCACCAATGGTTGTTTTGACTTTCCTGTATGCTGAGTCTGTCCTTCCGACAATCATATCTTTTTCGATGTCTTCACATTTTTCCTGGAGCCATTTCGTCTTAGCTTCCCTGCACTTCCTATTTATTTCATTCCTCAGCGACTTGTATTTCTGTATTCCTGATTTTCCCGGAACATGTTTGTACTTCCTCCTTTCATCAATCAACTAAAGTATTTCTTCTCTTACCCATGGTTTCTTCGCAGCTACCTTCTTTGTACCTATGTTTTCCTTCCCAACTTCTGTGGTGGCCCTTTTTAGAGATATCCATTCCTCTTCAACTGTACTGCCTACTGCGCTATTCCTTATTGCTGTATCTATAGCGTCAGAGAACTTCAAACGTATATCGTTATCCCTTAGTACTTCCATATCCCACTTCTTTGCGTACTGATTCTTCCTTACTAATGTCTTGAACTTCAGCTTACTCTTCATCACTACTAAATTGTGATCTGAGTCTATATCTGCTCCTGGGTACGCCTTACAGTCCAGTATCTGATTTCGGAATCTTTGTCTGACCATGATGGAATCTAATTGAAATCTTCCCGTATCTCCCGGCCTTTTCCAAGTATACCTCCTCCTCTTGTGATTCTTGAACAGGGTATTTGCTATTACTAGCTGAAACTTGTTACAGAACTCAATTAGTCTTTCTCCTCTTTCATTCCTTGTCCCAAGCCCATATTCTCCTGCAACCTTTTCTTCCACTCCTTCCCCTACAACTGCATTCCAGTCGCCCATGACTATTAGATTTTCGTCCCCCTTTACATGCTGCATTACCCTTTCAATATCCTCATACACTTTCTCTATCTGTTCATCTTCAGCTTGCGACGTCGGCATGTATACCTGAATTATCGTTGTCAGTGTTGGTCTGCTGTTCACAGTAACACACCCTCTGCCTTACCTTCCTATTCATAACGAATCCTACACCTGTTATACCATTTTCTGATGCTGTTGATATTACCCGATACTCATCTGACAGAAATCCTTGTTTTCCTTCCACATCACTTCACTGACTCCTACTATATCTAGATTGAGCCTTTGTATTTCTCTTTTCAAATTTTCTAGTTTCCCTACCACGTTCAAGCTTCTGACATTCCACGCCCCGACTCGTAGAACGTTAGCCTTTCGTAGATTATTCTATCTTATTCTCATGGTAACCTCCCCTTGGCAGTCCCCTCCCGGATATCCGAATGGGGGACTATTCCGGAATCTTTTGCCAATGGAGAGATATCATGACACTTCTTCAATTACAGGCCACATGTCCTGTGGATACACGTTACGTGTCTTTAATGCAGTGGTTTCCATTGCCTTCTGTATCCTCATGTCGTTGATCATTGCTGATTCTTCCGCCTTTAGGGGCAATTTCCCACCCCTAGAACAAGAGAGTGCCCTGAACCTCTATCCGTTCCTCCGCCCTCTTTGACAAGCATGTTGGCAGAATGAGGCTGACTTCTTATGCCGGAAGTCTTCGGCCGCCAATGCTGATTATTTATCAAAATTTAGGCAGTGGCGGGGATCGAACCCGGGACCGAAGACGGTTTGATTATGAATCAAAGACGCTACCCCTAGACCACGGTTACCCTGACCATAAGTCCTTCAAGGTAGCGGCGAGATAGGGTGTCAACTGTGCTTTGGCACGATTTATCATCGCCTGGCGAATACGAAATCGTAGTACATTCCCGGAGAATTAATATGTTTAATTCCCAAGTCCGTCGCCGCCAGGCCGCATCCTCTCCCTTCCATAACCAATCATAGCCTTGGCAAGGCTTGGCTTTGCGCAGACACCCATCATGACAGGGGAGACTGATAGGCATCACAACGTCGACAACAAGTTGTCCACGTGGTGTCAATGAGCTGCCGCAGTCTGGTGATGTAAAGTGGATCCTGTTCAGTTTTCATTGTGCACTGCCACGCCACACCTTTTCGTGGTAGAGACTGACGGCGCAGATATATGCGTTATGGTCAGAGAACGCAGCGAGTCAGACTTCAGCATCCTGCACCCCACTGACAATATCGCGGTGGATGTAAACACGATCGAGTCGTCTGGAAGAATGGCTAGTGAAACGCATAAACACCCACCGATCGCCATGGACTTTCTACAAAGAATCCACTAGTGTGAGGTGCAGCAGAACTGTCGCTAGCTCCGGTCACGGAGAGTGACGTGGTAGCTTGGGTGCAGATGAAATCGCCTCCTGTGTTCAACGAATTCTCCGGCCAAGGAAGAGAGATGTGCCAGTCTCTGAGAAGAAGATTGAACATTTACGGTGGCGAATCGAACCAAATGGCGCATGGGCACAGACGATCCTGCCGCCACTAAACGTGAGAGTCACACCTCTGCATCAATTTGGTTGGTTGATTTGTGGGGAGGATATCAAGCAGCGTGGTAATCGGTCCCATCAAATTAGGGAGGAATGGGGAAGGGAAGCGGCCATGCCCTTTCAAAGGAACAACCTCGGCATTTAACCGATGCAATTTAGGAAAATCACGGAAAACGCAAAACAGGATGGGCGGACGTGGTTTTGAACAGTCGTCCTTCCGAATTGGAGTCCATTGTGCTAACCGCTGCTCAACGTCGGTCGGTGTGGCACCAGGGAGATAGGCAACTACATCAGAGAGGATGCCGTCATGTAAGAGGATTGCCACACCACTACCAGTAGGGGAAGGATGAGAGACATGTGCTGTAAAACCATGGAGAGCACAGAAAGTTGCAACCTGCACCTCATGAAGGAGAACATTGTCAACGTCCACAGCATGCAGCATGTCAGAGTAAAGCGAGAAGGGACGATTCAAACACGTTGGGAGCCCAGTGAACTCTTTGTTGGGCCCCTGTGGAAGGACACATCACTGTAATTGAGTAGGAGCCGACCCCACCAAGAGGGAGGGGGTCTATTGTTCTGTACACCTTCAAAATATCCATCTCAGCCTCGACGTAGTCTGCCCAAGAGACAGACGTCTCACCGGACTGATTCAGTGGAACACTATCAGAGGTGCGCCTACAAGTAGTGCCAGACACAGAAGAGGATGCAAGCGCATCAGACGCAGGCGGAGAAATATCGGGTCCGGAGCTGGAAGCTGACTGGACATTGAGGCGGGGAGAGACATTGCGTCGTAAGGTGTCAGAATAACAGGACAGCACACCATCTGTAGCTGGGTCGTCATCCTGTGCAGGCTTCGATGGACGCAGCCATCAGAAGGGGTAAGGCGTTGTCTGTTCCCTTTCTTCGAGGATCGTTGCAGTTCTGTGTCGGATGGTGGGCTGCAGTCGCCCAACATGTGGCCAGATGATAGAAAAAAGTAAAGATAGGTACAGCTCCGTGATAGAAACCATTAGGTCGAGGCAGACAGCTTGTGCCTGCTGACGGTCACCGTTCATTTGCATTGCCTCCGGTAGGAGTGTAAGAGATAGGCGAAACGTCTATGGCGTCCTCGAGAGGAGTCAACGTCGTTAACGGCTGATTCAGAGGGGGCGAAGCAGGTAGCACTACCGCAGGCAGTGAGCACCGCAGGAAGAGCCATATCTCCGATCGTCGTCTGAACCAGTGTACATCGGTGACACTCAGAACGGACTCGGCCTTCCTGGCCACAACCTGAACAGGTGCGTGGCTGGCCATCGTACCCGACAGCAGCCTTTCAGCTGGCAATAATCAAGTAGGAAGGCACATATTTCCGTAGTTATATTTTCATCTGACGTACGCCATAGAGGGCACAGTATGTTTCGAACGTCTTCAACGTTTAAGCCATGTGACTGATGACGTTAACCTAAGGTTTAAAGGCGGCCACCGCAATGTCCGACGGTACTTAAAACGGGACTTCGTAAAGCAGCAACGTACGGAGGCCAAAATCAGCGTGATCAACACTACAGTCTTTTATGTCCCGAGAGTATAGGAACTTAAGAGCGCTAGCGTGGCGCCGCACTACGTCGGCGTACAGTTCGTCATTCGCCAGCTTTATGTAGTACTGGGAATCGTAGAGTGAATTCCGAGATCATCTTGTGGCGAGAGGCGCATTTCATCCCGTATAAAACGTTCAACTTGTATACCCCTTCAGTAGTTCGTGTTTCAATGGAAAACTTAAGTTAATTGTGGGTTTTCGGTAAGAAAACACCATGAAGGTCGATGAATTTTGACTCAGACAAATCGCTTGTGATATTCCTGGCTGAGGCCGCCGGTATTTTACTTTGCTAGAAGCTCGCCTTGATGCAGCTTCATACACATGAAGTAGTACATGGTACAAAACGGTGTGAGTTACAAGCGACAGATGGTACAGTATGTACCAGTCCCATGGGAGAATGCGCCAATTGCACTAAAATGAAATGAAATGTCGTGTGGCTAGGGCCTCCCGTCGGGTAGACTAGTCGCCTGGTGGATGTCTTGAGTTGACGCCACTTTGGCGACTTGCGGTACTGAACTTGCTTACGGTTGGTCGGTACATTCGGGTGTTGGGCGCCAAAACGCCTAACTTATATTAATTATTTATATACTTTTCATTGCACTTAACCCGGTTTTGAGTATGACAATATCTCGTGGTTGCCTTAGGAGTCTACGGTTTTTGTACATTAAAATTTCACTATTTTTGAGAAACATGAATAACGATATTGCAACCGAAGTGCTTTGGACACTTTAGGGTCACTTTGGAGCGCCTTAGAGACGAAGTACTTCGGCTGCGCTAGTCAGATTGTTTCGGGCGTTCAGAAGGTCCGGTAACGCGTGAGAGTGTTCCGGGCGTTCTTTAGAGCCGGACGTGTATCTGTATTTCTACCGGATGACACCTTTAGTGTGTTGAAACCGGTTATCCAGTAAACAGTATTAAAGCGATCTTGGGTTTTGAATTATTTCTGTATCTGAAGTTGTTAGAAAAGTTACCGAACAATTAAGAAAGCTATATCAGAAGTTGTATAAGAAAGTGTACAATGTAGGAATATTTAAATAATAATGATACAGGTTACATTAATGAGAAATGTCGCCCAACATCATTGTCAGTACTACAGATCTTGCCCTCTGTAGATACGGAGACTAACCTGTGCAGTGACATCCCATAAAAAGCACAATCAAGTTCCAGATGACAGCATAGCAGCCTCCACCGAAGAAGATCCCACGACCGACGAGCCGTCTTCTGGGTTGGAGACAACTTTAGACGACGATAGATTGGTGGAAAGACCGGTTAGGGACTCTTATTCAATCTCGACAGATCTCTCCAGCTTCCAGATCTGACTTTCAAAAGACACATAATTTATACGTTACGCGGAAGTAAACAAACGCACTCTCACTCGCAAGTAGCGCAACAGGCGAGACGCAAACAAGGCATGTGCTCCTCATCACAGCCAAAGGACACTTACCCATGGACCAAGAGTGCTTTAATTTATTACCTCTTCAATACTAATTATATTCACGTTTTCCTGGCGGTAACTATATATACATCATTAAATGTGCCTACAAAATAATACGACTGATTGTTTAATTGTAGGATACTAAGCTTTTGCTTAAAATGGAACGGAAATTACCCAGACTATATTCATCCAGTATTTCATAATGACAACACTTAGCAGATCCTAACACACTTTAAACAAGATTTCTAAATTTCTCTAACCTTTTTCTCGGTTACAACACTTGTCAATTTTTTTAAACACATTTATGCATACATAAACAGACATTTGAAGCTATTTTACACATGGGAGGCTTGAAACTGAGCAAATTAAGCCATAACAGAATCGAGAGATGATAGCAGAAGTAGCTATACATATGATTTACTTCCACGAAGGATGTCATCTAAAGTACTGTTGCAAGAGAGACAAATTTCTTACGTCAGACAAACAGGAACACACTGAATACTAGTGAAATCACAACAGACATACAACTGAGCACGAATATACAGACAAAATTTCAGTTTGTTACTGGGCAATAGGTAATCATGGTCACAGAAATGATTCCTATATCTCCCATCAGAAGTATGCCGGAAATCTGAATCATTGCTCAAATATTGCTAATTTGGCCTCCAACACTCCAAGCTTTCTGCGATATTTGGCTAGAACGACCAAAGTGCTGCAAATCGTCCAGCTATTATGAGAAGACTATCGAAGTAAATATATACAAGAAAGAATGTTGCAGAGCATAGAAAACGACAAACGGCTTGTCGCGCAGCTACACGTGGACAAATATGTTAAACATTAATGTTGAATATCAATAACAAAACGTATTTTGAAGCTCCAGCAGAAGGCATTTGCTGACGACCTTGAAGAAAAGCTCCCATGTACACGGAAATGGCAAACTGGGTGCCGAAATGAAACTGGAAAAAAGGGTATGAGACCTTCAGTGAGAAGCTGACTACCATTGAATGATTTCAGTAACGCGTATATGTAAAGATCACATAATAATTGGACAGGCGAAAACATAACTTATTGGTTCGGTATTGCGCATACGCCGGCCGATGTGGCCAAGCGGTTCTAGGCGCTTCAGTCTGGGACCGCGAGACCACTACGGTCACAGGTTCGAATCGTGCCTCGGTCATGGATGTGTGTGGTGTCCTTAGGTTGGTTAGGTTTAAGTAGTTCTAAGTTCTAGGAGACTGATGACCTCATAAGCTAAGTCCCGTAGTTCTCAGAGCCATGGCGCATACACTAGCAACAGTTTACATGAAAAGCTCTTCATTTTACACAGAAACACCTAATTTTCAGCAATAGATTCAATTGATCTGCAGTTACTGTCCGCCCCGGTAGCTGAGTGGTCAGCGTGACAGACTGTCAATCCTAAGGGCCCGGGTTCGATTCCCGGCTGGGTCGGAGGTTTTCTCCGCTCAGGGACTGGGTGTTGTGTTGTCCTATTTATCATCATTTCATCCCCATCGACGCGCAGGTCGCCGAAGTGGCGTGAAATCGAATGACCTGCACCAGGCGAACGGTCTACCCGACGGGAGGCCCTAGCCACACGACATTTCCATTTCCATCTGCAGTTACTAGCAGTGCAGGAAGTGTCGCCACCCAAGTTAATTTATGTCTCGTGCTAACAAGCCTTAAGAGATACAGGGAGCGCCACAGGTTCAACGAAACTACGTAAGTGGATTCCAGTGTACAAGACCACCACCGCTATGTCACGCGGCATCCCGGTTAATTTCTTCAGCGTCCAAATTATTAATAACTAAGCGGCAACAAGAAACAGTTGAAGCATGGCGATGAGGCTGATATAGAGGGTCAATAACAGAGTTGCTTGATAATTTGAAGACCCTATTATTCTTGTCAACGACTAGAAATGATTTTCGCAGTGAAATACCAGCTACTGAATATTAACGTATGCGAACAACAACGAATTTTAAGTGGCGCCCTTTCCGCTAGCGATATTCAGCTGCATTAGCTCGCCGCATCCGTCACATATTGCTACGTGCCTGCTGCATCTGCAAGTAGAACGGACCTGATGTGCTTGCATCGGTTTTCGCTAAATAAGATCCATGCGTCGAAATTTAGGGTCAGTACATTTAAACCATTCAGGTTCCTATGTAGCATTCGAAAACACTCCACATCATGTATTTTAGACTTCCGCTAACGGTACTGGAAGACGGTGACGTAGTACACGGATGACAGCTCACGTGCACGGTACAGCATACTCACCAAACGGTGGCCTCAGTGCGCTAAACCTTAATTTGCTAAAAATCCTAAGCGAGTTAAAAAATACACTGCCAGTGTCATACCTAGGAGTTACAGTTGACGGCACTCTATGAGTAGTGTAACGATACATCGCAACTAGCAGGAAACGTAGTACCCACGCAGCTTATCAAAAGAAAAATTGTTACTCTTACTATACTCAGCCAACAACACAAACTATGCTCGATAACTTACGAGTGCGAGAGAGCGGGCGACAACGGCTTACCTCGTATGGTAGGAGCTGTGTACAAATAAAGAAAGCCACAAATGAATATTTTGGTGTGTACGATGCCATATGCTGATACCACGAAAATCGAACTTAATTCAATAAATGAAAATTCGTAGCAACATAATCGTTAACTCTACTAGTTTGTTAAATATCTCCACATGGGTTGTGCTGGGTAGCTGTGCGGTCTGGGGCGCCTTGTCACGGTTCGCCCGGCTCCTGCCGTCGGAGGTTGGAGTCCTCTCTCTCACATATATGTGTGTGTTGTCCTTAGCGTAAGTTAGTTTTCGTTAGATTAAGTAATGTGTAAGCTTAGGGACCGATGACCTCAGCAGTTTGGACCCATGAGACCTTACCACAATTTTCCAAAATATCAACATCAAGTATTGGCAGATAATTATGTAACAATACACCACTATCTGCTATGACTTCTTGCAATTCATAAGGATGCCAACTCCATAAATAGTGCTAGTAACGGATCTGATGCCCTAGAAAATCAAAATCGCGTTCACTAAGGGACAAAAACCCTCGTAGAGGTTCAATTTAATTTACTAAAGCACACCATAAATGTCCATACAAAAACGGTGTTGCCTGTAACACTTGGGCCGCCTGATGACAGACAATAGATTAAGGAAAAGCGTTATATTAAACGCGGAGCGTAAAAACGTCACCACTGGTTACCTACGTAGTCTTTGAAAAGACACATCACGAGATATGATGACCTTCGTTTTCGGTGAAACCCTGACGGATATCATAAAAATTCGCGTTTGAGGATTACAGACATTTCAAATAAACAACACGCTCGCAAGTTTTATCACTGTTACGAGGGCTCCGAAGGATGGCTGACAAAATCAATTACATTTTGTGGAATAGCAACATAGCCTGTATTGAGAGAATTCTACGAAGAATTAAATGATGTCCGCCAGTTCTACATTACGGATGCGGTGCATGCAAATGCTGATGGCGTTGGTATCGTTTCGAACGAAGACAAACCCCTGATATTACATATTGTCATTACATATTGGAGATATTGCTACGTTTCTAGTTAGAAACGAATAAACAGTGCTAACCTCAGTCGCAAGAGTCCATTTCGCTGGCCACAACTTGTTCCTACCACTAGAGATAAGATTCGTGTCCTCAGCACAGGTTATCCCAATATTTAAATAATTACTAACTCCTCCCGAACAGGCCGTGAAGGCCCAACGGTGCAGACCGGCCGCCGTCATCCTCAGCCCACAAGCGTCACTGGATGCAGATGTGGAGGGGCATGTGGTCAGCACACCGCTCTCCCAGCTCTTTAGTCAGTTTACAAGACCGGAGCCGCTACTTCTCAATCAAGTAGCTCCTCAGTTTGCCTCACAAGGGCTGAGTGGACCCTGCTTGCCAACAGCACTCGTCAGACAGGATGGTTACCCATCCAAGTGCTAGCCCAGCGCGATTGCGCTTAGCTTTGGTGATCTGACGGGAACCGGTTCTACCACTGCTGCAAGGTCGTTGGTTTTTAGATAATAAGGCTGGAATTAATGTTCATGAAAAGATCAGGGTTTAAGGTATCTGGATTGAACTGAGATAGTGTTCAAAATGGTTCAAATGGCTCTGAGCACTATGGGACTCAACTGCTGTGGTCATAAGTCCCCTAGAACTTAGAACTGCTTAAAACTAACTAACCTAAGGACATCACACACATCCATGCCCGAGGCAGGATTCGAACCTGCGACCGTAGCGGTCGTGCGGTTCCAGACTGTAGCGCCTTTAACCGCTCGGCCACTCCAGCCGGCCTGAGATAGTGTACTGTATTAAATCGAAGTCTTGGCAAAAATAAAATACGAGATGATCTTGTGTAGCGAACAGTTAGGCATCTCGAATAAGTCGTCTACGAAGTGCAGTTCAGGACAAGCAAAGCGGATTTTTGCCAACTGGCGTTGTCATTCTTCTTGGCAGTACTCGGTTGCACACTGCAGCTGCAACAGACACTTCTGCAGCTTCTTCGGTAAGAGATCACCCACAATACAACGCTGGCTATGAAGACAGCAGTTTAGCACAGCCAACGAGCTGCAGACAAGCGGCGAGAATTGGACACCACTGACTGCTACCTTCTATGAAAAGGTTATTGGATAACTGGTACACCGGCAAATGTCTATGTCTATGAGCAGAGATTATATAAAAGAGTGGCTGGACAATGCAGCTATGTGCTGCAAATAAAACTTTTCTGATCTTCGGTGTGGTTGCCATTTCGCGATCGATCGTACCTTGAAAAAAAAAGCTCTCGTATGTAGCTGTTGACTACCGACATCTAACCTCACTGTGGCTACGAAGGCTTTCCCGGCGTAATAATTGATAATATTCTTCTCGGGTATGCAGCCGGATCATAACGTCTTCATGACACAATATTTCCGCGGTCCAACTGGCCGCCATCTTCAGGTGAGGGTGCTGGTGCACGACCTCGCCGGAACTGACTTCCTAGCGCAAGCTGCGGCCCCTATATAGGCCGCAAAAGACCCACAACGCGTGCGCGAGAAGGTGCCGTAACTGCCCTCTAGCGCAGTAAACATACGGCGCCGCCAGTGGTGGAAATAGGCGAAATCGAGATATCGCTGTCAAAAATTAAAAAATTTTTATTCCGACGATCGAAACACAGACCGTTGTTTTTTGATGTCAGATAACACCGGGTCCCAAGTCTTACTTAAAAGATAGCCCTTGTCTCTATTAACAAGATTGTCAGATAAACGAATCTCTATGGATTCTTTTAAAACACAGTCCCAATAGCGAGATGCCGGGGCAACCATTTGTGTCTTGTCATAAAGCATTCTGTGTCCCTCGGTGAGACAGTGCTCCGCCACTGCAGATTTCTCAGGTTGAAGCAGCCGTGAGTGCCGCTGATGCTCAACACATCGGTCCTGAATGGTCCGGATTGTCTGCCCAATATAAGCCTTCCCACAGTGGCAAGGGATCTTGTACACACCGGGCTTCCTCAAACCCAAGTCATCCTTCACAGAGCCAAGGAGCGCTCTAATCTTAGCTGGCGGACGAAAAATACTTTTGATATGGCATCTTTTCAGAATTCTTCCTATCTTCGAGGAAATGCTCCCAGCAAAAGGCAGAAAAGCCACCGATTTGCAGGTATCTTCTGGTGGTTCAGGCGAAGGTCCAAACTGGAAAGCACGACGGATCTGTTTATCTGTATAGCCATTCTGCTTGAACACAACCTTAAGATGGTCCAATTCTTGTGTCAAGCTTTCTCCATCTGAAATGGCATAAGCTCTTCTTGCCAATGTCCGCAGGACCCCCGTACGCTGGAACGATGGATGACAGCTAGAATCATGCAGGTAACGGTCCGTGTGCGTAGGCTTTCGATAAACACTGTGTCCCAGTGTCCCATCATCCTTTCTGTACACCAGAACATCCAGAAACGGAAGCTTTCCATCACTTTCTACCTCCATAGTAAACTTGATGCTAGGATGCAGGGAATTAAAATGATCTAGGAGGCGGTCGAGAGCTTCTCTCCCATGAGGCCACACCATAAACGTATCGTCAACGTACCTCCAGAAACAAGTTGGTTTTAAGGACGCCGTCTTCAGCGCCATGTCCTCAAAATCTTCCATAAAAAGATTGGCGACTATTGGGGACAATGGGCTCCCCATAGCCACTCCGTCAGTCTGTTCAAAATATTTATCATTAAATAAAAAGTACGTCGACGTCAGCATGTGGCGACAAAGCCTGGTTGTTTCCTCATCCAGTTTCTCACCAATTAATTGCAAGGATTCTTCCAGAGGAACCCGGGTAAAAAGCGACACGACATCAAAGCTCACAAGTAAATCCGAGGGACTAAGAGACAGGACTTCAATCTCTGAATAAACACCATAGAATTGGAAATGTGATGCTCGCATTTACCGACGTGAGGGCCAAGAACAGATGCTAAATACTTGGCTAGGTTGTAGGTAGGAGCACCCAAATTACTCACGATCGGACGAAGCGGGACCCCTTTCTTATGAATCTTGGGTAGACCGTATAATCTCGGTGGCACGGCAGCACCAGGACGAAGTTTTTTGAGAACGTCGTCAATTAACGAACTCTTCTTCAGCAGTGAAAGCGTCTTCCTTTTTATCCGTTCAGTTGGGTCGTCCTGCAATGTTCTGTATGCTGAGTCTTCAAGTAAGAGATCCATCTTTCCCAGATAGTCATCACGTGACAGAAGAACCGTTGCGTTGCCTTTGTCTGGTGGTAGAACTATCAGATCTTCGTCTTCTCTAATGGACCGGACGGCTGCCCTTTCGAGAGAGGAGGTGTTACTCCATGGAGGCGGCGAGAAACTGGATGAGGAAACAACCAGGCTTTGTCGCCACGTGCTGACGTCGACGTACTTTTTATTTAATGACAAATATTTTGAACAGACTGACGGAGTGGCTATGGAGAGCCCATTGTCCCCAATAGTCGCCAATCTTTTTATGGAAGATTTTGAGGACATGGCGCTGAAGACGGCGTCCTTAAAACCAACTTGTTTCTGAAGGTACGTTGACGATACGTTTATGGTGTGGCCTCATGGGAGAGAAGCTCTCGACCGCCTCCTAGATCATTTTAATTCCCTGCATCCTAGCATCAAGTTTACTATGGAGGTAGAAAGTGATGGAAAGCTTCCGTTTCTGGATGTTCTGGTGTACAGAAAGGATGATGGGACACTGGGACACAGTGTTTATCGAAAGCCTACGCACACGGACCGTTACCTGCATGCTTCTAGCTGTCATCCATCGTTCCAGCGTACGGGGGTCCTGCGGACGTTGGCAAGAAGAGCTTATGCCATTTCAGATGGAGAAAGCTTGACACAAGAATTGGACCATCTTAAGGTTGTGTTCAAGCAGAATGGCTATACAGATAAACAGATCCGTCGTGCTTTCCAGTTTGGACCTTCGCCTGAACCACCAGAAGATACCTGCAAATCGGTGGCTTTTCTGCCTTTTGCTGGGAGCATTTCCTCGAAGATAGGAAGAATTCTGAAAAGATACCATATCAAAAGTATTTTTCGTCCGCCAGCCAAGATTAGAGCGCTCCATGGCTCTGTGAAGGATGACTTGGGTTTGAGGAAGCCCGGTGTATACAAGATCCCTTGCCACTGTGGGAAGGCTTATATTGGGCAGACAATCCGGACCATTCAGGACCGATGTGTTGAGCATCAGCGGCACTCACGGCTGCTTCAACCTGAGAAATCTGCAGTGGCGGAGCACTGTCTCACCGAGGGACACAGAATGCTTTATGACAAGACACAAATGGTTGCCCCGGCATCTCGCTATTGGGACTGTGTTTTAAAAGAATCCATAGAGATTCGTTTATCTGACAATCTTGTTAATAGAGACAAGGGCTATCTTTTAAGTAAGACTTGGGACCCGGTGTTATCTGACATCAAAAAACAACGGTCTGTGTTTCGATCGTCGGAATAAAAATTTTTTAATTTTTGACAGCGATATCTCGATTTCGCCTATTTCCACCACTGGCGGCGCCGTATGTTTACTGCGCTAGAGGGCAGTTACGGCACCTTCTCGCGCACGCGTTGTGGGTCTTTTGCGGCCTATATAGGGGCCGCAGCTTGCGCTAGGAAGTCAGTTCCGGCGAGGTCGTGCACCAGCACCCTCACCTGAAGATGGCGGCCAGTTGGACCGCGGAAATATTGTGTCATGAAGACGTTATGATCCGGCTGCATACCCGAGAAGAATATTATCATCTAAGCTCACTGCTAAACACATTTTATCGGTGACGTGCTGGTTCATTTTGAGCTTGACATCTGTCGCCGGAACGACACCAAGTCATGTAGATCTAGTACGACTGCATAGCTCTCATACAGAAGGTTCCGCTGTTCATCTCAAATGTAGCTTCTGTGACTGCTAAGAACCCAAAAGATAATACCCATATTTGGAAAATAAATTCAGTACTCACAGCTCCTCGCATATGTCAAAGCATTGGTGAATGGTGAAGTTAAGAGACGCTCCACAAACTAGAAAACAAATATAGACTAGCTATATCTAATACACAGGAGGTAAAATAGTCCCCCATTCGGATCTCCGGGCGGGGACTACTCAAGAGGACGTCGTTATCAGGAGAAAGAAAACTGGTGTTCTACGGATCGGAGGGTGGACAATTTGTATAGAAACCAAATGGCAGTTATAAGAGTTGAGGGGCATGAAAGGGAAGCCGTGGTTGCGAAGGGAGTGAGACGGGGTTGTAGCCTCTCCCAGTTGTTATTCTATCTGTATATTGAGCAAGCAGTGAAGGAAACAAAAGAAAAATTCGGAGTAGGTATTAAAATCCATGGAGGAGAAATAAAAACTTTGAGGTTCGCCGATGACATTGTAATTCTGTCACAGACAGCAAAGGACTTGGAACAGCAGTTGAACGGAATGGATAGTGTCTAGAAAGGAGGATATAAGATGAACATAAACAAAAGCAAAACGAGGGTAATGGAACGTAGTCGACTTAAGTCCGGTGATGCTGAGGGTATTAGATTAGGAAATTAGACACTTAAAGTAGTAAAGGAGTTTTGCTATTTGGGGAGCAAAATAACTGATGATGGTCGAAGTAGGGAGGATATGAAATGTAGACAGGCAATGGGAAGGAAAGCGTTTCTGAAGAGAAATTTGTTAACATCGAATATAGATTTAAGTGTCAGGAAGTCGTTTCTAAAAGTATTTGTATGGAGTGTAGCCGTGTATGGAAGTGAAACATGGACGATAAATAGTTTAGACAAGAAGAGAATAGAAGCTTTCGAAATGTAGTGCTACAGAAGAATGCTGAAGATTAGATGGGTAGGTCACTAGACTAACGAGGAGGTGTTGAATAGGACTGGGGAGAAGAGAAGTTTGTGGCACAACTTGACTAGGAGAAGGGATCGGTTGGTAGGACATGTTCTGAGGCATCAAGGGATCACCAATTTAGTATTGGATTGCAGCGTGGAGGGTAAAAATCGTAGAGGGAGACCAAGAGATGAATACACCAAGCAGATTCAGAAGGATGTAGGTTGCAGTAGGTACTGGAAGATGAAGAAGCTTGCACAGGATAGAGTAGCATGGAGAGCTGCATCAAACCAGTCTCAGGACTGAAAACAACAACAACATCTAATACACAGTTATTTGTGCAGTCTTTGCAATTATTGCACATTAATTTTTACGCTAGTACCACATTCGCATCTGGAAATGGATGTCGACGAAACTGTTCCAGCGTAACGACAAGCGCCGGCACGAAGACAAAGAACGTAACCGCAGGATGGCAGTGAGACGACGTCAGCCAGTGGTACACTGACTAGGACCGCGCCACCACAGGAGCGGCCTCTATCTGACGAGAGTATAAGCGCCGCTCCTGCCAGCCCCGACAGGACAGTAGAGGAGGCGCATTAGCAGACCCTCACTAGAAGAGGCGTGACGTATGATCCATGTGAACATGTGAACATGTGAACAGTATCAATTACTTACATGGGCATTGTATATGGCGAAGGACATTGATTATTTGCATGTCGCCAATTGCTTGCGACCCAATCTACTTTATTGTAATAAAAACCATTAATGTTGTTTGCTTCAATTGTTCTTTAGCCATCCGAGAAAACAGCCTCCTAGGCAGCCTATAAGACACGAGTGGCAGGATACCACAGAAACTATCACTGATCATCACGACTACGCCTCAGGAGATTGCACTCATGCATATACTGAGATCGAGATCGAAGTTTTGCCCAACACGAGGCCCAAATAACTACAAATGGTTAACCGAAATTTAAATCACCCAATTATGAAGAGAATTAATCATGTCTGGATTACTTTTACGACTACCTCAAGTTCGGTTACGTACACTAAGGTAACATAAGCGGAAAAATGGTCACATCATAGCACAAAAATGGCGAATGTGCTTCTGTTAAAAGAACTCTGATCAACGGGAGGACTTTCGTTAGATTACAGAATAGTCAGGCAGAAATTCCGAAATCATACCGGATTGTAAGGCGTATCCAGGAGCAGATACATACCCAGATAATTTCGTAATGATTAGGCTGAATTTTGAGAGACTAGTCAGGAAGAATCAGTGCGCAAAGAAGTGGGTTACGGAAGTAACGAGGAATGAAGAGATACCCTTGAAGTTCTGAGGCTGTGGATATTGCGATAACGATTAGCTCAGTAGGCTGTTCAGTTAAAGAGGAATGGGCATTTCTAAGTGGGGCAATCACAGAAGTTGTAAAGAAAAAGGAAACTAACTGCGGAGAAGCCGTGGATAAGAGGAAATACTTAAGTCGATCTATAAGAGAACGAAGTACAAAAATTCAGGAATATAGAAGTAGGTCGTTTAGCAACGGAATTAACAGGGGGCATCTGAGTTTCGGCAAAACGCCATCCATATAATTTCGAATCTTGCAAGACCAGGTAAGTACTGGAATTATAGGAACAATCAGCTTAACAGCTCAAGCGCCCAAGTCGTTGACTAGAATACAGAAGAATGAAAATGAAATTACTGATCTCTTAGAACATGATCAGTTATGCTTTAGGAAAGGTAAAAGACCAGAGACATTTTGGTTTGTAACCTCCCCCTCACTTACCGACCTTAATGACAGTGATAAATGAAACCGCGTGTACCTAACGGGAGTTTTGGAAAAGCAATCGTCACCGAAGTTAACCTGTCGGTAAAGAGGGAGGAAAGGGTTACATCTAAACGAAAGGAACTGTGCTAATGAAACTGGTGGAAATTAATTTTGAAAAGGGGTAAAGTTAATAAAGAAAGTAAATGTGCAGCCGTTACGTTAACAATTAACTAGCGGTAATTAGGTATTTGAGATTTGGGGGAAATCACGGTCGCCAGTCCTAAGGACAATTACTATAGTAACTGAAAAAGAAAGGTTATTACACATATAATTAGCACTAGAAGCGTGGCAACTGAAGGTTGACACGTGTAGTGTGAAAACTGAAAGTTTGTCAGAAGTAATAAATTTCGCTACACCCTGACTTAATTTAGCAAAAGAATTAATAAAACCGGAAAATCGAAAGTTAATTTAGTGACTGAAGTTAATAGTGAGCTTTCTTTCTGAAACACATCGAAATTCAGTAAGATACGGTTAGTCTTGGACTACCTCAACAATCATTTCAAAAGCTACTTGAATCTACGCAATTTAGAAAGAAGAGATTTAACTTTGGGCCTGAATTAAATGATTCTGAACAATTAACAATAGTAAAATTTAGTACGTACCAAGCTGAGCTGCAATCACAGGTAAGCTAAAATATGGTAACAAAACTCGCACTCTTAATTTGTGCTTGTGTAATCTGAATATTGTAGCCAGCTAACTGAACTTTGAAATTAAAGCAGTGAAATAGAATTAGCTATATTACTTTAGTGCTGGCGTTTAAATTTCAACGACACTCTGGTTCATTTCGGAAAAGGAAGGGACCCTGCTTGGTAATGCAGTTGGGACAATGAGCAACAAACGTTCATGCTAAGTTGCTGTAATTATAGTGACGAAAATGGAACAAGATTAAAAGCTGAGGTCTGCCATACAGCTCTAAAACTTTACGTACGTCCAATCTTCCTTGTCGGTTGATTGAAGGTTTGAAGCCGTCGGTCGAGGAGGTGGCGACAGTCACTCATTGTCGGCCGTCGCTGTTGCAGAAGCTGGATGTTGGCGCGCCTTCTTCTCGACACGGTCACCAGACGAAACGGGCTCTTGATGTGCGCTATTTAATGTTTCCCGTCCGCGACACCATGTCAGAAACTATCATCGCAAGTCGAGCGCAATTACATGCTGCCAAACCCCGAAAGCGCGGCAACTCGCGGGAGCGTCACACAACACACCTGCTCCACTCGCTACTCCAGCCAGACTCCTCTCTCACAGCCCGCGCTCCACGCGGCAGAGTTAACACTACCAAAGATCCAACACACTTTGATTCTTCACACGACCTATCGACGTAATCGTTCGATAGCAGTCTTCCCTAGGCAAGACCAAGTGTAAAAATACAAATAATATTTACGAAACAAACCAATTATACATCGACATAAATGTATAAATATATATATACAAACAGTAAAACAATTACAATATACAAAGAGACAGAAATGTCATATCTTGAGGTAACAAAGCAAGGAAAAAAAATAGTACAATAGATGGAAATAGGAGGCTATGCATTTCCGGCGTTACACGTGCCCCACATTGTCTGAGGATGTTCGTGTAACGTAAACAGACTCAGAAAATGTCCCAAAAAAGAAACAGCGGAAATGCATACGCTCAAAACATCAAAAAAAATTTAGCATTCGTCTAATTAACCATAACCCAATTTTTTAGACAATAATAATTGAGTGGAGACACTCCTAATCTTATTCCACTCTGTCATCTTGCACAAAATAAAACAGGTTGACAACATATCAAAATTCATAGAAAACATAGAAAATGGTTTAGCTATTCCAAAATCATTAAAATTCGTAACACTATAAGAAATGGAATACTATTTGCAAAATTAATCAGAGTACATGGTCATAAAAAACAGGTATATCAAAATACGCAAACTAATAATTAATTACATAGAATACACATTTTTATGTAACCTTTTCATAATTAATATTCTCGTTATGTCAAATTAACGCTAAACAAGAAAATAATATACAGCAGATCGAAAAAAACATCAATATTGACAGCAGAATTCTTTCACATCAGCTGCCCGGGTAAGAAAAGCAACTCCACATTCCGTACTCGTGAGTACAAAGAATGCCGACAGTGGCACAAGAGCCGACAGCGGCACAAGAGCCGACAGCGGCTTCGCCTCGCAAGTATTGTTGCGCCCGCCTGTGCGGCACGCTTGATCTCACTCGCCCTTGTGTGACGGCATTTCCAGAACGTCCGTTTAACTGAATTCTTTAGGAAAAACTCACTCCCGAGTAATCTCAAGGAGTCCCTTAATACTATCACAGTGGATAACTTAACACTGTCCATCATCACACGCATGTACTAGCCTGAAACTTAAAACAGCGTCTAAGTACATCGGCAATGACTAATAAAAACACACATTCATGAAATATTACAGAAAGTTACAAAATCATATTTACATTGCTTAATCTACTGTGACTCAGCTGAAAACTTAAACTAGCAGCTTGGATTTTTCAGATGATTACTAATCAGTTACTCTTAAATCATTTAGTCAAAATTAATTACTTGTTAATTACAACTTCTTTAATGACCTCTAGGTCAGGCAAAAGCATCGTAACATGGCACATCCTTAAATCTTACACTCTATATTTACATACTGTACAAATTACCCATTGTGTGGTATTAATCGATCCTAGGTTGGTACAATTTCAAGTCTACAATATTCCGTATACCTAATCGTTTTCCAGAGCTTGGATACTCTAAGCAATAAGCATTTGTGTGAGGTATACCAATGACTTTATATGGTCCATTATAAACAAATTTAGAGATTTCATTGTCTATCTCGCTCGATTTCTCATGAGCTTTTACAAGTACTAAGTCTCCGATTGCAAACTTAGCAAAACGCGCTTTTGCGTCATGACGACGTATGCGAGCATCGGCTTTTAGCTTTATTCTTCTCGCAAACGATCTTTTTTCACACCAATACTAATGTCAATCCGTGGAGGGAATTTGATTATCTCTTCCAATTCACTTTCTACACTTTTGTCACTGCCGAAATTCCTCACGTCACGGCAGTTCAAATTCATTCCTACGTAAATGTCATCCGGCCAGTTAACAATGTGTATAGGCTGGTATTGCTTATGCACACCGTCTCCTGCCTCGTCAAAACTAACTACTATCGTTTTATCTTGTGACGTACATGTCAAAGTTTTGCTTTCGCAATTAATCACTGCACGGTACTTTAATAGCCAATCTAACCCGATAATTGCTTCCGTAGTCAAGTCTGGCACGACGACAAACGCTTGTTCAAATCGTGCCCCACCTATCTCGAAGTTGACAAAAATCTGTTTTGTGACCGGTTTACTGGCCTTCCCAGTAGCACCGATAATTTTCACTCCTGTTACTGGCATAACTACGATGCCGGGTCTGTATTTCAGTAACTCAAATATTTTCCCAGATACAGCACTCAATTCTGCACCGGTGTCAATCAACACGTTTAGTTGTAGGTCGTGCATATTAACAGACACTACTATCTGTCTACACTTGTCCTCGATTGTTTCTTTATTTTCCCACAGTAAATCCTCGTCTATATCCAGGTCATTCAAGAAAAAACCATCCGGCTTTGATCCTAAATCCGGCTTATCTGGCGGCTTTTTCAGCCTCCATTCAAATACAGTTTTAATTTCAACACGTTTGTCCTGAGGCTTAGTCTGTAGCTTCGCCTCCAATACCGAAACCTTTTCCTGTAACTCGTCAACTAGTGAGTGTTGCTTTGCTATCAGTTCACTAATTGTCACCTTCGTTGATTCCTCTTTGATCAGATTGATCTCATCTGCCAATCTACCTGGAGGAATGTGCCCAGTAGTTCCTGTAATTACTTCCTTTAGATCTGCGCAACCCACACTGCTACCGTCTGACCGTATAACGTCAGCTCTAACCTCATACACGCTGTAATCTACGTGCTTTTCTACCAATCGTGTCCGGCTATCACTAAAATTCTCGTAATCTTTCTCCTCAATACTTTCGCAATGTTTAAACTGGAGTTTTGCGTCGGATGGGTCAGTTACTTCTACCACTGAAACTTTCGGTAAGGTCTGCCGGTTAGGGCCAGAACTTTCCGTTACTACTTCAACATCTAACTCCTGCGGGACGAAACACGACGAATCTTGCTCGTGCTCCCCCTTAACATCAACTATTTCTAGTAAAGTCTGCCGATTAGGGCCAGAACTTTCTATCATTTCACAAACACTATCTTCCTGCGGGACGAGACGCGGAAAATCCTGCACGCGCTCCCCATAAACGCTTCTCCCATACAGACCCCTATAATCTCTTAGTTCGTCGTATAAGCGACCGAACTGCCTTAACCAGACCTCATCCCTCTCTGCATCCCCTCGCTCGATGACGGACGTGTTATCCGACATCCGATCTTCTCTCAACACTTGTGAATCATTATTAAACTCAATCTCCAGTTCCGCTGTGGGTATTACAGCTGTCACTTTATGATCGATTTCCGGAACACTACTTAAATTGTTCTCACTGACAGCGAATGTATTTTCTACTGCCGTGTATACAGCTGATCTACTACTTGTGGGCGCACTCTTTCCTCTTAACACTGGCACACTCTCCCGCCGTTGATTATTCCACACGGAATTTTCATAATGACGATACCTGGGTTTTCTCCTGTTATTGGGCCGCCAAAATTTCTCGACGCCCGCTCGGCCCCTCACCGGCGCGGCTAATGGTTTCCCTGTCTCGTTCCAGCAGATACGCTCCCTGGAAGCTGCTGAGGCGGCTGATCACACCCTCTGGCGTTATTACTATTCTGCGAAGCCCGTATCACGCTAGTGCGATACTGGTTTCCGTCATTCCTGTTATTATTTGCGTTGTACCGATTGTCATTACGGCCCCAACCACTATTGTTATTGCTGCCAAGATTGCGGTATGCATTATTCCCATAGTTATCATTGTTGTGGTTGCTGTGGTACTCGTTGTTGTTACCACGGCCCCTACCGCTGTCGCGATTATTGCGCCAATTGTCCTCGTCCTCAACTCTTTCCAGGAAATCATTGATTGTCCTGTAATTGCTTCCTACGTAGCGTTTTGTATCATCTGGAAGATTCTTGTAGAGTTCCCAGACTATTTCGGATTCCGTGCGGCGATCACGCAAATATTCCAACTTGCGGATCCAGCCCTCACAAAACTCCTTCATTGAGCCGCGCGAATTCGCATCGAAAGGCCTCGATACGACAAATTCGCGCCAGACACTTTGCTGTTTTTGCTCTGACCAGTATTCAGCCAGAAACAAATTTTTAAACTCGTCAAAAGTCAGGTTCGTAATGTTGAGGTTTAAGCCCCAACGCTTGGCATCACCAGCCAGCACATCAATAACCGCATTAATTTTTCTCTCATTAGTCCATGATCTGGGTAAAACTCTTTCACAATTTTTAATGAAATCCGTCGCGTGTATACCGCCTTTTTTCAAGGGGTCGAACCGCTGCTCTTTCGTCAACAATTCCGAACTATGTGCACAGATTGGCACATAGCTCTGTTTTTCGTCAAGTTTCTTTTCTAATTCCGACACTCTCGTAATTACTTGGCAAGTGGTTGTCGCAAGCGTTTCCACTTCCCTCTTTTTCTCTTCGCAGGTATTAGCCTGCTCCCTCACTTTAGTGTCTACTTCGGACACTAAAGCCTTTAAAGTTTCCACCTTCTGTTGATCCTCTTTTTTCACTAATTGAATTTGTTCCGTCACCTTAATCTCGATGATCGGAGCAACTGCTTTTCCTACACATTTCTCGATTCTGCTAATTTCGGAATCAAAACGAGTATTTATGCTCGCAATTTCCGCCTGAACGCCTATCATTTCTTGTTTAAGATTACCGATTTCGGTATTAATTACAACAATATCTTCTTTGATTTTATCAACTTTTGTATTAACAACTCCAACATTGTTGTTAACAACGTTAATAGCTTTGTTCTGATTGTCTAGCATCCGTTCAATTTTTTCAGACTGAGCTTCTTGCTTGGCAGCCTGAGCTTCTTGCTTGGCAGCCCGAGCCTCTTGCTTGACAGCCTGAGCTTCTTGCTTGGCAGCCTGAGCTTCTTGCTTGGCAGCCTGAGCTTCTTGCTTGGCAGACAGAGCTTTAATTTCTGCCGATTGACTCTTGATTTCGTTAATCAAAACATTCAATAAATCAGTTAAATTCCCGGAAACTACCGGTTTTACTTCTGTAGCGGCTTCCTCTTTAATTGTCTCCCCGTATTCGTCATCAAGGGATTCACATTTGATTTTCACTTCCGATTCCGAAACATTTTCTAAAGTGTGGAATTCCATTTCTGCTCTTTGTTGCGTTTCGGCGGTCGCGTCTTTCATGCTAGCCGCCTGCCCCTGAACAATGGGAACCGCCGTGCGCGTTTCCCACTGTTCGACCGATTGTTCCGTATCCAAGTCTACCAAATTTTGGTAATTGTTGCCTTCACTCATTTTAATAATTTTCAATATAAATGACAAACCTCATATATAATTAGGATTACTCCCACTACTTATTCTCGCTGACGTAACGGCCTGTACGTAACCAGTACTTTGTTACGAGATTTGCACAATGCAAAATTCGTGTCCAGAACAACCTCAAATCCGAAGATTGTCCTGTCACCAGGTCGCCACGTGTAACCTCCCCCTCACTTGCCGACCTTAATGACAGTGAAAAATGAAACCGCGTGTACCTAATGGGAGTTTTGGAAAAGCAATCGTCACCGAAGTTGACCTGTCGGTAAAGAGGGAGGAAAGGGTTACATCTAAACGAAAGGAACTGTGCTAATGAAACTGGTGGAAATTAATTTTGAAAAGGGGTAAAGTTAATAAAGAAAGTAAATGTGCAGCCGTTACGTTAACAATTAACTAGCGGTAATTAGGTATTTGAGATTTGGGGGAAATCACGGTCGCCAGTCCTAAGGACAATTACAATAGTAACTGAAAAAGAAAGGTTATTACACATATAATTAGCACTAGAAGCGTGGCAACTGAAGGTTGACACGTGTAGTGTGAAAACTGAAAGTTTGTCAGAAGTAATAAATTTCGCTACACCCTGACTTAATTTAGCAAAAGAATTAATAAAACCGGAAAATCGAAAGTTAATTTAGTGACTGAAGTTAATAGTGAGCTTTCTTTCTGAAGCACATCGAAATTCAGTAAAATACGGTTAGTCTTGGACAACCTCAACAATCATTTCAAAAGCTACTTGAATCTACGCAATTTAGAAAGAAGAGATTTAACTTTGAGCCTGAATTAAATGATTCTGAACAATTAACAATAGTAAAATTTAGTACGTACCAAGCTGAGCTGCAATCACAGGTAAGCTAAAATATGGTAACAAAACTCGCACTCTTAATTTGTGCTTGTGTAATCTGAATATTGTAGCCAGCTAACTGAACTTTGAAATTAAAGCAGTGAAATAGAATTAGCTATATTACTTTAGTGCTGGCGTTTAAATTTCAACGACACTCTGGTTCATTTCGGAAAAGGAAGGGACCCTGCTTGGTAATGCAGTTGGGACAATGAGCAACAAACGTTCATGCTAAGTTGCTGTAATTATAGTGACGAAAATGGAACAAGATTAAAAGCTGAGGTCTGCCATACAGCTCTAAAACTTTACGTGCGTCCAGTCTTCCTTGTCGGTTGATTGAAGGTTTGAAGCCGTCGGTCGAGGAGGTGGCGACAGTCACTCATTGTCGGCCGTCGCTGTTGCAGAAGCTGGATGTTGGCGCGCCTTCTTCTCGACACGGTCACCAGACGAAACGGGCTCTTGATGTGCGCTAGTTAATGTTTCCCGTCCGCGACACCATGTCAGAAACTATCATCGCCAGTCGAGCGCAATTACATGCTGCCAAACCCCGAAAGCGCGGCAACTCGCGGGAGCGTCACACAACACACCTGCTCCACTCGCTACTCCAGCCAGACTCCTGTCTCATAGCCCGCGCTCCACGCGGCAGAGTTAACACTACCAAAGATCCTACACACTTTGATTCTTCACACGACCTATCGACGTAATCGTTTGATAGCAGTCTTCCCTAGGCAAGACCCAGCGTAAAAATACAAATAATATTTACGAAACAAACCAATTATACATCGACATAAATGTATAAATATATATATACAAACAGTAAAACAATTACAATATACAAAGAGACAGAAATGTCATATCTTGAGGTAACAGAGCAAGGAAAAAAAATAGTACAATAGATGGAAATAGGAGGCTATGCATTTCCGGCGTTACAGGTTGATAATAGAAGCAAGACTGAAGAAAAATCATGACACGTTCATAGGATCTGTCGAACCGAATAAGACGTTCGACTGCGTAAAATGGTGCAAGATGTTCGAAATTCTGAAAAAAATAGGGAAAAACAATAGGGAAATACATATAATATACAACACAGTATGCACAACAACAAAGAGGGAACAATATGACTGGAGGACCAAGAACGAAGTGTTATGACTAAAGGTGTGGGAAAGGGATGTGGTCTTTCACGCAAACTGTTGAATCTATATTTCAAAGAAGCAATGACGACAATAACAGACAAGTTCAAGAGTGAGATTAATTTTACGGTAAAGGATATAATTGTAAGATTCGTAGACGACATTGCTATCCTTAGTGAACACGAAGATTTACGGGCTGCCTTGAATGTAATGAAATATTTAATCAGCACTGAATATGGACTGAGAGAAAATCGCTGACAGACGAAAGTGAAGAGAAATAGCAGAAATGAGTACAGCAGGAAACTTAACGTAACACCTGGGTATTACGAAGTAGACAAACACGGAATTTTGCTACCTAACCAGCAAAATAAAAAGGATGGATAATAAGGGGTGATATGGTTGGGAGCAGGATACAGGGGCTGCTCGAGTGGAAGGCTGAGCAACAAATAGAGGATAGAATATAACATTTAGTGTATTACGCAAGAAAATTCATGCAAGGTACTGGTAACAACATATTGACATACAACTTGTTCAATTTAAATGTACATCAGCTGATTTAACATGAATCATCAACAAGTTACCTAACATCAAACAATCTGCAAATTTGAGATTTAAACCTTTCCCAAATTATAATGCTTGTAAAATGTTATTACAAAACACAGAAAATTACCACTCTGGTCACTGTATTTAAGCCTTACATAACCTAATGGGCACAATGACTTACAGGAAATAATAACACAGACGTATAGCTATATCTGCCCACTATAGGGCTGTCTTACGTGACCTTGTCTTCCACAATGATTCACATAACTAACTCATTTATTAAATGGTAAATATTACCCACAATGGCGCTTGCGTTATAATCTTACGTAGCACACCGATTTACCAAGACAATGCAGTTAATGCCAAGTACAGTCTGGTCCAGAACAACGAGTGCCCTACCACTGCTTAAACTACTCAGAATCAGTATGGAACTGTTTCACAACGCATGCACATTCAGTTCAGGCAAGTTAACAAGACAGTGCCTCCATTTGAATTTTACCACAGAAATCCATCTATAGTCTTAGGCCAGACGGTGATTCGAAAAGGATTGATAACAGGTTACCGCACTGTTGGCGGTTGGCACTAAATCCCTGGCGTGCGATAGATGTGTGGGCCAGAAATCCCGTTGCAACAGGAACCGTTAACAACAGTACCCACAGAACTCTTTCTAAAGCCACACCTTGAAATGACCTCAAAGGGGTTTCCAAAACAGTTTAACAAAATGGTTCAAATGGTTCAAATGGCTCTGAGCACTATGGGCCTCAACTGCTGAGGTCATTAGTCGCCTAGAATTTAGAACTAGTTAAACCTAACTAACCTAAGGACATCACAAACATCCATGCCCGAGGCAGGATTCGAACCTGCGACCGTAGCGGTCTTGCGGGTCCAGACTGCAGCGCCTTTAACCGCACGGCCACTTCGGCCGGCTAAAACAGTTTAACACTCAACAGTAGTGAGTAAGAGAAAAGGACAAAAAAACAAACACACACTGCACTTACAATTAGCCTTGAATTATTCCTAGCTGTGGTTAAGATTGAATTAATTTTAATCCAACAGGTAAACAGTGGTGTCACAGTAGACTTACACCTTACTTGACTAGCGTGAGAATTCGGGCGACCCTTCACTGACATAGGTTCAGTAACAAACTGAAATGCAATTTAAAGACACTCAAGTAAGGGTATTGTGATACACTTCATCAACAATTTAAGCAAACACGCCCACATAGGCACTCTAGTTCATAGGTAAATCAACCAGAGCACAAGTCAGTATTTCGACACGCGACGTGGGAACACTCACTGCTCAGCAGCGCAAGCCAGAATACGACAGAAAGAAGCCTCGATGTAACTCCATCAGATGAAGATGCACCAAACTAACAGCTCACCTTTAACAATATTAACAAAATACCGCTAATAAGGTAATGGCCAGAATAACACCAGCCCGTAGCCACAGCGTGTGGAAGGTTGAACTCGTAAACAGAACGAACGACAGCGAGTCACTGCAGCACCTCCAGTTCCGCTGCTCAGCCGGCCCCAATGCAACTACCACACTCACACCACTTGTCGACGCGACTTCCGCCATCCTCCGGCGACGCTCCGCCCAGGCCCGCTCATCTCTCTCTGCCCGAGACTCCCTTTCGGCTTCCTGCACGGAATTCCAGAGGGCGCACCAACCGGCGCACCGCAAAACGAATATAAAGAGATCGGACACACTACACCGGAACAATCAAATCGCAGGAGCACACGGCACAAGGGGGACACAAAAAACATATTAAATGAAGATGATGGTAGTTAAAATATACACTAATACTGAGACATGTACTGGGGAATAATTAAAAAGTCGACATAAAGTTAAAAGAACACAGCACAAGGTGGAGAAGTGTGTCGAGCTCGGAAGGCGGATACGGAAGGTGGGGTGGAGGCATGGCATTCTAGGATTTGGAGGGTTTTATAGAATGTGAGAGGGGCAGAAATCCAAGCGAAGCTGGCATAAATAAGGATGGGGCGGATCAAGGATTTGTAGCTGTGAAAGACGGTGGAAGGATGCAGTGTCATGTCTGGCTGAATTGGAGTTTCAGGAGGCGGAGTCTGTTGTGGGCATTGTGTTGGATTGTAAGGAGATGGGGAGTCGAGGTGAGGTGGCGGTCAAAGGTGGTGCCAAGGTATTTTAGGTTAGGAGTGAGGTGGATAGGACAACCGTAAATGATTAGGTATAAATCATGGAAGGAGCGGGTCTTGCGGCTTGTGATGATCGCCTGGGTTTTTGAGGGTTTCATACGAAGGAACCACTGTTTGCACCAAGAGATGAACTGATCAAGGTGGGTTTGGAGTGTATGTTGGGACCATTGCAGGGTAAAGGGCCAGGAAGGCGGTGTCATCAGCAAATTGGGGCAGATGGACAGGTGGGAGCGGTCTGGGCATATCAGCAGTGTACAGGAGGAGGGGAGAGTGTAAAGGATGGAGTCTTTGGGCACGCTGGCAGAGGGATAGAAAGTACTGGAGTTGGAATTGCGGATACTGACGTAGGAGTGACGATCGGAGAGGAAGGAAGCAACGAGATGTAGGAAATTGATAGGGAGAGCATAGGACCGGAATCTGAAGAGGAGCCCTGGATACCAGACACGGTTGTAGGCGTTCGGGAGGTCAATGGAAACAAAGATAGCGGAGCGACGAGAGTTAAGTTAGTGGGAAAGAAGATGGGTAAGGTTAAGGGGTTGGCCGTCGGCTGAGAAGGAGGGCCGGAAGCCACATTGGATAAGGGGTTGGAGGTAGTGCTGGTTAAGGTGGCGGTGAATATGGCGGGAGAGGATGGTCTCGAAGGCCTTACTGAACACGGAGAGGAGGCAGGTTGGACGATAGGAGGAGGTGTCACAGGGGGTGACTATGCCTACTACTTTTATCAGTTTTATATTTTGTGGTAAAATTTGTGGGTAGAGATCTATGTAACACTCCGGTGTATAATCCCATGTTACATCTTTCGTTTGTATGTGGAGAGCTTTTTTTGAATTCACAGATGATATCTTATTTGGTTTTACTGTATGATCGCAGCAGTTTAATATATTATTGCCTGCAAAAACGCTTAGGTGTAGCGCCACATTGTGGTCATTCCTTGGTAGTATCTCAGTCAGCTGTCCTACAGATAATTTTGACACCTACTGCTGTATGTTTATCATGTATTTGACGAAATGTGTTATATTCATACTTCACATGTATGAAGAATTAAGACTTTTCTGGTAACGAGCCTGTATATTTACTAATGTAAATTTCTGCCTACATATACTCTTAATTATATATGTGATAGTGGTCCATTCTGGAAAGCGTCATGTTAAGGCGTAATAAATATATAGATCGTGTAAATATTGTGTATGAGTATAAAGGGTGATTTCTGAAGCGATAAAGAAAATAATCTTATGATCTGCCGGTGGTAAGGCAGCACAGTAAAACTGTTGATACCACTGATGTCAACTGTTGTCGGTTGAAGAACCTGTTTACAGACAAATCTGATGATTTTTAAAAAATTTCCCAAATTGATCTCATTGATTACTATACCTGCTTTTACGCTTTGTCCAAACAACCCAATAAATTTCTAAACACCTTTCGTTCAACTTTTATTACTCCTCCAAGCATTCAAAATATAAAGTGTGAAAATAAGGTAATAAATCCATAATAAATTGAATGTAATAAAGAGTTTGATACTTTACTGAACTTTTTCAGTGTTTAGCTTGTTTTAAAGTTACTTCATGTTTCTCCACTTCCAGGAGGACTAATCACTGGAATGGTTTTGCTGACTGTTTTAGATGATTTACAACAGAATTACTTCAATCGATGACAAATTTGGTCTTTTCCGATTTTTTGTTTCCAGTGTGAACGTAACGGGATTGGTATGTGAATAAAAAGACCTTTTACGAATATCTGCTACATTTATTTCCCGACTCGTAGCAACGAACGGACGAAGTGCGATCTGTGTGTAATGTAACAACAACGAGGTCACTAGAGACTGACCACAAGCTCCGATTTACTTTACCAGTGCATTATTAGGTTTACTCCTTCATTAACTCTGTTTCAGTTTACGACAATAATCCTGTGCACAACGGGCCGTATTTACTGTTCTTACTGCCACCACGCTTCACTAATTAACTACTTCTCTCGACACCTGTATTCAACTTATTCAGTTCTGTAGGTTTGCCATCGTGGTCCACGTGTAGCGCTTTCGACTTGTTGTAGAAAGTCTCGTTCCCTGGACTGCATCCAAGCCACCGCTAAGATCTTAAATGATAAACGTTAACGTTGGCGGCCCAGAACCTCCAAAAGAAAGGGTCATTCTAGTTCGACTAAAGGTCTTGTCAGGCTGGCTGCAGGAGCAGACAGAGGTTAGGGGGTTCACTGTTGCCCTGGGATACGAACTGTTCCTTAAAAGGTAAGAGAATGGCCAATTATCAGCGGTCTGACAAAGCAGAATGCAATGGAAACCATTGTGATATAAAATATCCTCACTTTACTTTTCCATTCTTCCATGTGGGGTGTTGCATTTTGCTTCACAGCACTATAGAACTTTTGTTCAGAAACAAAATGAAAATAAACATTATTTGAGTGAAAGGGGGCATTAACCACCATGCCCTTCTCGAAAGTATTTTCGTTGCTAAGGTATGAAAGCATTAGTTCCGTTTTAAATACCTCCCTTTATTTTTTGTTTGGTAATCCACTTCCCATCCTCAAAGCCCGTTCAAAATGTCAGATAGTGTACCGCTCACATAAACACGACGTTATAACAAACTCAATACAAAACTAACTTTGACTCAAATGTACTAACACACATGGGATTATCAGAGTAAACAATTGTAAACACGAGAAAAATTCGTACTAGTCATTCAGTCAATCATATTCAGTTGAAGATTTGTCTTAGAAAACCAACAAAGAGAGGAGACAAATGTTACTCATCTACGGAGAAAGTAAGTTAATGGAACAGTAAATGCAATAATATTTCCTTATTGTCAATACGGGTACAAGAAGTACAGAACTGTACGACTGTAAAGCGATGTTCCTTGTTTCGTAAAGAAAGTTTCTGTTTAAAAACTGCATCATCATTACTTTTATTTTGTTGTTAACTGATTGACCGGTGTGTATTTTTCTTGTGTTTCCATTCGCTTACTGTCAACTCGTCAAGTGGAACATTTGTGTCACCCCAAGTAACTTCACTGCACTCTAGTGCAGGACACTCACAAACAGTTTTGTGTTACGTCTTTAGCAATGGCATGTTTACGTGCACTGTGATACGTATCTGAACAGATCCTAAGCAGAGGAAGTTTAATCTCGAATAAAAAAAATAAAGAGGGCTAATTAAATATCACATACTGCCATTCATATCTTAGTAAAGAATAAAGTTGCAAGAGACACAGTTATGCTACCTAATGTTACCCTGGCAGCTTAACGATATTTGCTGTATTCATTTTTGTTTGCTGCTAGACAAAAATTTATTTTTTGTGGGTAATCAAAAAGAGGCACTCCGATAGGAAATTGAGTGCATGAGCTTTTAATCTGATTTAGCGATACCTGCCTCACATGTCTGCCCATGCTATGCTTTTGATTACGTGGCTGATATATTTCTCAATGTCTGATGATATTTCTGGATGCTATCTGCCCACTCCTGCGCGTTTAAGAATGAAATTCATGCACTGTTAACGGTAACGCCCTTGCTTTTAATTTCGCTGGAGTTTGTTTTGCCTTTTATATACGCTTCAGGCAAATATTTCTTTTTCAGATTCTTCACATTTTTCCTGAGGCCATTCCGTTTCGGATTTTCAGCATTCCCTACTTATAATATTCCAAAGGAACTCACATTGCGGAATTGTATTCTTTTACTGAATATTTTCGCTCTTCTTCTTTCTTCGATCAATTTGAGTATTTGTTCTGTCACTCAAACCTTCTTCGATGTTATCTTCCCTGTACCTATATTTCCTCTGTCCAACTGCATGATATCCATTGCTCTTCAACTAGGCTTCCTTTCGTGGTGTTCTTTATTGCTGTATCTACAGCTTAGAGACAACAAATCTGCCTCATCATTTCTAAGAACTACTATATCACATTTATTCCACATTTATTACTATTGTCATGAACGTCAGTCCCTTTCCAGCATTACTAAACTATGATCTGAGTCTACATCTGTTACGGCGTATGCCATACAATTGACTGTCTTATTTCGTAATCTACGTCTGGCCATTATGTAATTAAGCTACAATTCTACCGTGTCTACTGTCCTGTTCCTACCTTCTGCTGTCCTGATTTCTGAACAATCTAATCCCCAGCACTAGCCGACATTTATTGCACAATTTTGTTAGTCTTTACCTCTCTCTTTATTCTCCCGTAACTTCCCTCGATTCCTTCTCCTACTTCAGTGTACAATCACTCATGATTATTAGAACCATCTCTCTTCATGTAGTGAGTTATCCGTTCAGTGCCCTCATAAGTTCTCTCTCTTTCGTTTTCTTCTTCTTGCGAGGAATGTGTGTAGCTGAAATATTGATGCTGGAGCTGGTTTCTTGTCAATTGTAATGAAAGTGATTCGGTCACTTAACTGGTGAAAGCAGCTCTTTGTCCTGCTTTCCTATTCACAACTTATTCTCCTCCCATTACACTGTCTTACGCTGCTGTTGCTATTACCCTATATTCATCTGTTGAGAACTACAAATGTTCTTTCCTTTTCAGTTCCATTATTCCAGCTATCTACTCTGAGTCTTTGCATTTGGCTTTTTAAATTTTCAAACTTCCTTCCCACATTCTGACTACTAACATTGGGTGCTCCCATTCACATTGTGTTACCCTTTCGTTGGTTATGCCATCGTTTCCTAATGGTCAGTCGGCCTCTATGGCCGAGCAGTTCTAGGCGCTACAGTCTGGAACCGCGCTGCCTCTGGCATGGATGTGCGTGATGTCCTGATTTAAGTAGTTCTAAGTCTAGGGGATTGATGACGTCAGATGTTAAGTCTCGTATTGTTTATAGCCATTTAAACCATTTGAACCTTACGGTCACCTCCGAATTGGCACTCCTTCCCCGTAAATTCGAATGAGGGACTAATCAAGAATCTTTTGCCAATGAAGTAATTATCATGATAGTAGTTCAATTACAGTGTGAAATGACGAAATAGGTTGTAAATTCTGAAGGAAGCTGGTGAAAGGAATACGAAAAAGTGGACAGTATACAATATGTACATTAATCCACAGAGAAATATGAGAATTTAAGATCAAGATTGGATGTTAAGGGGTGTAAGGCAGGAATGAAGCCTTTCGCCTCTTCTGTTCAGTCTACACATCGAATGACGAATTTAAAAGAAATTTTCGCATGTGGGATAGAATTTATTGTATTAGAGAATCAGTGACAAGAACAGCCCGTGGTATTTGTAAACGAAACGAACAAGAGGAAGAACTTGAGAGAGGACAAGTTACTCTATCTCCCATTGTTCGTATACAGAAAGTTATTAAAGGTTTTGTTACAACCTGGCGCACCTTGAGCCAGACTCTATAAACTTAACAGCCTGGTCAGATGTTGATGGAGCCTGGTAGGGCATTAAAAGCATGTGGTATTTTTATGGTTCTTAGCTCATAGGAATGGCATGTTTGGAGTTGAAAGAAATTGGCGGCGGCCCCATCCCTCAGTAAATCTTGCCGGACAGGTCCACAGTCGTACAGGGCAGACAGAGCAGGCCCTCGACGAGACACGTCTCCAGCAGAACAATGTTTGCTATACCTGAATTGGCACCAGCTGAAGGCTGGGCTGAGGAAGATGGACTGAAGGGACGCATCTACACAGTGGAGTTGTAAACCGGGAATTGTGTGCATAACCACACGTAATAAAAATTCACAAGTTTTTTTGTTGGCAAATACTGCAAATAGGCCTGTGACCCACTTCCATTCGCCACCTCGGTTGTATTAGAAACTCCAGAGTCTGAGAAACGTTTAGTGAAAGAATCTTTATTACACCTCATAGCTAGGACTAAAAATCTCCAAGGCTCAGGCGATTTAGATAAAGATCTTTAGGATTGTATCTGCTCACTTGTTGCCGCAGGAAGCGACATGACTTCGGGGAGAACCATCTGCCCCCTCCTCGAAAAATTAAAAAAGCCAGAAATCGGCGTTCTTTTTCAGAGATGCGGGTTCCTTAACTCTTCCCCTGGTTCGACAGCAGTTTGCGCCATCGTGTGGGCGGGGAAATTTATTGCCTCTAGAGCACTGTGATAGGTTCAAGACGGCGTGAAGGCGGTGTAGTTTGTGCCCTTTGTGGGAAAACTGATTTTCTACTCGGATGAGGTGGAAGGCACTCGGGTGCTGGACTTTGGTCTATTAAGGAGGACTTTTGGTCGATGCTCTGGCATGTGTGGTTGGGGCTTGGGACCTGTCCTGAGACTGACTTCTTCTGTGAGTAGTTTAGACTGGAGAGCCTGTGGTGAAGTGGTTGCTATAATGACAGTGTGACTTCAAACGACTCAGACAACTCGTTTGTCAAGGGCACACTTATTCGTTTCTGGTTTACCAGTTTTGACGTTTGGTATCCTTGTGCGCTCTGACATATAAGTGAGCCAAAATGGCCCTTGGTACTACCAGCGAATGGGTGTGACACACACGGAAATCTACCGTGATTTCAGGGCTCTGATGGAGAGTAAATTTTGATCTGTCTGCCTTATCGGTAGACCGGGAGTTTTTGCCGCGATAGATTCACAGTTGCCGCCTCACGTGTCGCCTCCGCCGCACACATTTTGCCAGCTGCAAGTTACTTCATCGCATGAAGCAAACAGTGCAACATACTGCTACTCCGGCCTTGTCAGGGTGCACAAATCGCAATCGCCACTTGCTCTTAGCTGCACCTATATATAGAAAATCTGTAGATATGAACAATCAAATTCTGCTCAGCGTCAGACAATTCAGATTGCTTTATCCACATTTATAGGGCCAGAGTACTTTACTCACTTTTGCCACCCACAGTCCTTGCCCATTGTGGTCTTAGACCACATATTGGTTGTTTACGGTATTCAGTCATAACATGTTTAGCATAATTTGTTTGTCTTTGCTTAGGAAAAAAAATTGTCAGTAAACTAAATTTTGCATATATTTTCAATCGTTTTATATAACAACCTCACGGGTTAACTTTCACTGTGGTGTCCCCTGCCAGGATCTCAGACTGATGGCACCTACTGTGACCGTCGGATCGCGTTGCCTAGCGTAGTCATTCAATTTGACTCCCCTTGCGTAGAATGTTGAATTTATGGCACCTTCTGTGACCGTCGGATCGTGTTGCCTAGCGTAGTCATTCAATTTGACTCCCCTTGCGCAGAATGTAGAATTTATGGCACCTTCTGTGACCATCGGATCGTGTTGCCTAGCGTAGTCATTCAATTTGACTCCCCTTGCGCAGAATGTTGAATTTATGGCACCTTCTGTGACCGTCGGATCGTGTTGCCTAGCGTAGCCATTCAATTTGACTCCCCTTGCGCAGAATGTTGAATTGATGGCACCTTCTGTGACCGTCAGATCGTGTTGCCTAGCGTAGTCATTCAATTTGACTCCCCTTGCGCAGAATGTTGAATTTATGGCACCTTCTGTGACCGTCGGATCGTGTTGCCTAGCGTAGTCATTCAATTTGACTCCCCTTGCTCAGAATGTTGAATTTATGGCACCTTCTGTGACCGTCAGATCACGTTGCCTAGCGTAGTCATTCCAATTGACGTCCTTTGCGCAGAATTTTGAATTAATGGCCACTTCTGTGACCGTGAGATAGTAGATAGGGTTGCATAGTGATGTTTCTGTTCCCCATGTTTAATATTGTGCACTGGGTAGAACAGATTCACGTTACTGGCGCCTAGACATATTACTAACATTTAAATATTGCTTGTGTGTAGTTTCATGTTGTTGTTGTGATTTCTGTGTCACTTGATTGTTTGTTTATGACGGTGAAAGGCATTGTGCTGATTTGTTAGGATTGATTAAGATTATCGTTTGTGAGCATAGACGAACGTGCTGTTATTTGAACTGGTTGTCAGGAACTAGGAGTCAGTAGCTCACGGGAGCGTAATTTAGAATAGGATCTGTGTAATACAGGAATGTGTAGTTTTTAAATTCGTTTGGGTCAGAATTAGAGTGCATACTTACAAGAAGCAAGGTACGTTTGCTAGAGAGTAGCGGAAGTAATTGTGTTTTGTTAACCATGGATCCACGTCATATCATTAGCGGCGACCAGGCAGATATTACACTTGAGTCTCGGGTAAATATGTTGCATACCAGGCTGAAATGTTGAACGTAGAACCTGCAGAATATGACCACATGTGTCAGCCAGGTGACGAAAGTGAAAAGGAGACCGCAACAGAACGAAATGTAGACGCTGCTGGTACGAGACGCACCATCAGTGGCAATGGCAGACCAGAATCACGAACGAAACGTCGCAGAGTCATGGAATCTCGTTCACCTGGCCCTGGAAGCGTTAGCGCTGGATCTCAGTTTGAGGCTCTCGTGCAATTCATGCAAGAGCCAAAAAGGAAGAGACAAGAGGCAGCAGAAAACAGACGGGAGGAAGAAGAGGAGAGAGACAAATTAGTCACAACAGCGGTCACAGACGGTATAGATGGAATCAAAAAACAGATCGCAGGAATCCAAGAAGAGCTGAAGAATGACAGCAGAAACGCGATGTCGCGGACCAGGCGAAGCGCGATGCCAAAACAGCGCGATTGGTAATGCATGTAGCAAGAAAGGACGAATCAGTGGCCAAAGAACAAGTTAAACTGGCAAGAACTGAGATGTGTGAGACAAAAAAGGCATTTGCAACTCTCCAAAAGCAAGGCAAAAAAGTAATTCAAGAAACACAGGAAAAAATTAATGAGGCTGCGAATCGAATTGGATAAAAATCAAACAGGCCGAAGTCTCTGAAGTTAAAGATCAGCAGACCCGAATTGCCGCGCAACGAAACGAATTGGCTAAGGACGTTCGGTAGGCACATGGGCGGGTCGCGCAATTGCAAACACAATCTAGTCCGGTAGAGCGCCATCGAGAGCATCACAGAGGTGAAGAAAATGTTTTTCGACTCTCCGAACATCTATACCCCCTGCACATGGGCGAATGCAGCAAGAATATGCTCCTGCCACGGTGGAACGCTTAATAGAATGTGCTCCGTCGGTAACACGCAGCATGTCAGAGACAGAGTCCAAAAACAATTGTACACGTCTACGGATGCCATAAACGTTATTAGGGGAATCTGACAACACGAGGGTATACCATAACAGTGAACAAGGATCGTTTGGTCACGGACACATCGAATCACGCGCTGCGGACGAGAGGGAAAATTCGTTCAGTGGATACGTCCAACCTTTCGACCACAAACTTTTCTTGACCATCCAGATTTTTAAAGTCTACAAGGAGGAAAACAACGCATTACATTCAAAGACCAGGATGGCACAGTACGATCACGTGCTACCAGAATCTTGGTCTCTGAAGTACAAGCTCCAGTTTATCTGTGGCTTCTTAGAAGGATCGATTGCAGAACATATGCGTCGAAGTTGCGGGGAGTTGTCGCTCCTAACACGAATTTAGGGACACATCCCTTAGCACATAAAGGTCGCAAGACAAACAGGAGTGGATAAAACAGGAGATGATGTTAGGAAAGGACTTAGAAGCGTCAGGATTCCGCCGTCCTGTCAAGTTCTTCGAATCCCTGGTCAAGAAGAACCGATTCTTAGATCAACCGTACAGTCCCAAAGAAATTATAAGCACTGCAACATTAAATTATCTTTACGTTACCAGATAATTGCTCATCGGTAGAAGAGCTTTCAAGAGTGCGTTGTGCGAACTCGAGTACGTGAATGAATTTCACAACTCACGGGATTCGCCAGAGAGGAATGACGGCGGACGAAATGGGGGAAAACATCGATCGAATCGAAACAAAAATAAAAACTTCAATTGGAGTAACCAGCCGTCATGGGAAAATAGAAGAAGACGAAGAAATTATAATCATAACAACAACTACCGACGAAACGGAAACTGGAGAAAGCAACAGAACTCGAACCAGGATTAACAATATTCTAGGGACCAACAGCAAAGCAATACCATTACATACAACGGTCAAGGTCAATAGGAGGACCAAAGTAGCGAATACGTGGAATTGAGGCCACCTAACTATAACGGTACTTTGCAGGCGTGTCAATTAGCATCATATCAATTCAGATCGGGGAAGAATTAAAAAGGGGAAAGTAATACGAAACTTTAATAACTGCACAGTATTACTAAGAAGCAATATAATGAAAAGTAATAAAAAGCAAAGTAGCAAAGACCAAGTGGGACAGAAAGATATAGGGGCGCGTTTGTTTTTTAATATATATAAAAGAACATGTAACACATTATTGAGCACTCTACCTTCAGTTATCGCGATCGGGCTAGTAGATGAAAAAGTAGTACGCGACTGCGAAATTCGTTAAGGAGATTATTCAAAGACTCTTCAAGCACGTTTAAAACACATTACTTGTGACGAAGTGATTAGAGGCGTTTATTGTCGGGTGAAGTGAAAATGATTCCGACAACATAATTCGAACTTCGTGTTAGCTGGGAAAAATACTCTTGGGAAACTATTATGGTTGTGGAACCCACGAAAGTTGTACGCAACGGAAAGCTGTAGTTTACGTAATTCTGCATTTTTTAAAATTGTGTGCGCGGAACATTTAGAGAATCTTGTCCTTGGACGGTTGCGGGGGTAACTGATACAAACAACGCGCCAGCATATAAATAGTTCGCTTATTAACTACCAGATATTAATTAACGGAGGCCTACAATACTAAAAACAGTGCATACACCGTTAAATTGACCCTGCGTGTGAAAGACAATCACATCGAACATTTCGAGAGCGAAGATTAGATATTTAAGTGCCGAGTTGATAGCCTGGCTCATGTCAATATTTGGACATTATATGACACGCGTTATTCAGAACACGATATCAACTATTTTAATACTGGAAAGAAGGATAGGATCATCACCCCCAATAAAGATTCATATTTCATATTAAGTAGTGAGAAGAAAAGTGATAATAAACAAACTACATTTAAATTTTATCCACGATTTTGGCTTCATTACGTAGTCTTTACTATATGATAAAAAATATCTGTGGAAGTTGTATACAACGTATAGTCATAATATTTAGCCAACCAATATTGTGGGACACCAAAAATATAAATGCATGATATTGTTCTTACAGCGGACGTATAATGTGTGAGTGCGACGAACTATATTGAGAAACAACATATATTACGTACTTGCATGTTTATCTGCGAAAATGGTCCTTGTCGGTATATCAGCATAGAGTTGGAATAGAATCGCTGGAACATTGCTAACCATTCAGATTAATCGAACATCTAAATATGCATAATGCTGGTATCACCAGGATGTGTTCTTTCTCATCACGCCCGTGGTAGTAGTTGAATTAAGAGTCAGCCGGAAATAACATTTAAATCAACTGACGACTATTGAGCTAGCGTCACGAATTTTCAAACGTCCACTGCCATGTATGAAGGCGAGTGACACGACGAGTGTTAACGTCGATCGAGGGGTGTCGTCGTGATCGTATTGAATGATATTGAGCGGTCACACAACCAATCGCAGGGATCACGCAGAGAATATTCAAACAGCAGTTGATATACAGCCGTTGCGGACTCAGCTCAAGCAATGCCGCAGAAACTATCGGAACGAGCGATATTAATCTGTTCGAGCACTACGATACAAGTGGGTTGGGTTGGGTTTATGTGGGGGGAGGAGACGAAACTGCGAGGTCATCGATCTCATCGGAGTAGGATGGGGAAGGAAGTCAGCCGTGGGCTTCCAAAGGAACCATCCTGGTATTGACCTGAAGCGATTTAGAGAAATCACGGAAAATCTAAACCGGGATGGCCGGACTTGGGATTGAACCGTCGTCCTCCCGAATGCGTGTCCAGTGTGCTAACCACTGCACCACCTCACTCGCTATTATATAATAGCCCCACAGGGGTAACTTTCAAACTGCAGGGTCTGTTAAACCGAGTGAACTCTCTAACGAACACACACTATTTATTGAGAGTAAACCGAAGAAAATCGAAAGTAATGAGGTGTACCAAAATAGATTAGCGATAAATTTATCATCAACATTGCAGACAACGAGTTAGATGAACTGAAGGAAATATATCACTTTGGAAGCAAACTCACGTAATGGACGACGTAAGAAGGATATGAAAAATGAATGGCGAATGAAATCTACTATATTCAAGCATTTTTGCTAAATTTAGGAAGGAGCTCCTGAAAAAGCATTTTTAGAATACAGTATTGTATTGAAGTGAATCTTGGATTATGAGGAAAACGGAAAAGAGGAGAATCGAAGCGTTCTGGTTGTGATCCTGTAGAAAGCAGCAGAACATTTTGTATACTGATTAAGACAGGAAATGAGAAGCTTCTCCTCTCGTTCGTTGGGCTGAAGAATTTGTGGAAAACATTATCAGCAAGGAGGGACAGGATGATAACGCACATACTGAGACATTACAGAAGATACTTAAGGAATAACTCGCTTGATACATAAAGGAGCTGCAGAGCGTGAGCAACTGTAGGGGGTGGAATATGTCCAAAACAGAGGTGGCGAAGTTATGCGCAAGTGCTACTCTGTGATGAGGATCCTAGGGCAGAAATGAAAATAAAATAAAATAAGCGCTACCTTCCCAATTATAAGATCAAAATTCCACGCTACAACTTGTGTACATACAACTGCACATTTGCTTCTCCGACTGACAACATCGTACTGAGTAGTCCCCGACCAGATATCGGAATGGGACATTATTCTATTTCTTTAATATATTGTCCCAGATGATAGCTTCAACATTTAGGCTTACAGCAAATATGCGGCAGGTTTAGTTTGCTTTGAACGGCATGAGGATGCAGGAGGCAATGGAAACTCTTGTGTTAAGGGCACAGGAGATGTGGCCAGTAAGTGAAAGAAGTGTGATGATGATCTCCAAAAGATTCCGGATTAGTCCCTATATGGATTTCTGGGAAGGGACCATGTATATCCAATTACCAGATTCTACGAGCCGGGGGTCGGAATGTCAGAATTTTCGACTTAGTAGAAAAGCTAGGATATCTCAAAAGAAAAATACAGCTGCTCAAGCTATAGAGGTGTAAGTGAGGTGAAATGGAAAGAAGGATTTCTACGAGATTGCAGTGCCTGTGTTACGATGTAATGTTCCTTCCAACATGCATGCACGTCCGAAGGAACTAAGCATTGTATTTCTGAATAACATGGGCACTGCTATATTGTATTTATCCGCTGACACTGGGCAAGCGACTTTCAAGTAAAACGTCTCCCCTGTACTGGAGTATACATAATGGATGTACGAGTATAGGTTGGAGGAAGGCATGCCAGCCCCCGACACGACTCCGCCCAGCGGATTAGTGTCGAGGTCCGGTGTGCTGGCTAGCCTGTGAATGGTTTTTAAGGCAGTTTTCCATCTGCCTTGGCGAATGAGGGGTGGTGTCCCTTGTTCCGCCTCATTTACACTATATCGGCAATTGCTGTGCGAACACTGTCTCCATGTACATGTACACCATAATTACTCTACCACGAAAACACTTGGGGCTATACTCGTGTGGTATGAGACGTTCCTGGAGAGTCCACTGCGGGCCGAACCGCACAATAACCTTGCGTTCGGTGTGAGGCGCCGGTGGGGTGGTCTGTTGTGGGTTTGTGAACCACTGAGTGCTACGGAGGGACGAAACCTCTCCATCATTGCTAGGTACCCTGTTTAGTACACAACGCACACACACAGATTGTAGACACATGGTCGACGACATATTGAAGTTTGGGTTGGGCCATGAGTCGTGCACTAATGGCCCAATGGTATGGTGACCACTTGCCATAAAGGGGAAATGCGGGCTCGAGTCCCGGTCTGGCACATATTTTCACTGTCGTCATTCATTATGCAGCTGATGGTTTTCATTACATTAGGATTTATCGTCAGATGGGATAATACCAACAGCAGCAGGAAATGATACAACAGGACTGGGATTCGCTATCAACATGAATGTAGTGCAGAGAATGGGCTGTGGTCAACAGTTCAATGATCAAATTGACAAAAAACCAACGCCGCTAACAATAGTTTATGTATACAAGCCAATGTCACAAGCAGAAGATGAGGACACAGAGAATGTATAAGTGAGGATACTGAACAGGAAATTCAGAATGTACAGGAGTTGCAAATGTAATAATCATGGGGGATGGGAACGCGGTTGTGAAGGGGAAACGAATTGACGAATGGGTTATGGGAGGGTGCGAGTTTGGTAGCAAAACCGAGAGAGCAGGAAAACTAATTGAATTCTGCAATAAATTTTAGCTAATAATAGCAAATACTCTCTTCAAAAACTACAAAAGGAGGAGATCCAGCAAGATTCCATCTGAATTATATTATTGTAAGACAGAAATTAAGAAATCATACTGCACTCTTAGGTGTACCCGGAAACAGACGAATTCTCAGATCACAGGTTAATAATGATGAAGTTGGATATTGTCATCTAACATCGCAAAGATGTTCGGGCTCACATGCGGTTCCTCTTCGTCGAAATGTCTTGGCTCTAACTCATCTAGGGGTCGAACTGCACTTCCTCGCCATTACAAACACGTTCACAAACAGCACTCTCAATAGCCTCTGATACATCGCACAGCTCGTTACATAAAACCTCATTTATCTCCGTCGACAAATCACCAATACAAGAATCGTTCATAGTTTCACCATCCTCTGCCGTTACATCACCTAAATTGTAGCTACTGCCTCGTGCATTTTCAAAATCAACAATGCCATTAAATTCCGCTGCGTTTTGATTTAAACCTAATCATAATACCACTTTCTCTGCTACAAGCTCCTGCACCACATTAGTTTCAGATCCCACATCCAATTCAGATCCATATTCATTCTCAAAGAAACATTCAAGATCCACAGGTCCATCCAGAATTTCGGGTTGGCCTCCGTTAGTAGAAATATACGCACAATTTCTTCCTCTGAGGTATCAATACCAGCAACTTCAACTTTCGGAACTTCAGCACATCAAACATCATCACTAGCTTCCTTCAAAATAATTCCCCAATATCCGCCGATACACACACAATTTCGCCAACAGCTGACGAGACTACTGCTACGCCACCCTTATTAACCTCCTTAACAACTTTCGCCGTCACAATATCACTTGAAACATCACCACCTTCATCATTATAATCGTTACTGCTGGTTAGTACCTCTTTAGAATTATCTACACCATCTTACTACACAGAATTTAGCTATACCACAGCCTCCTTTTGGTACGTAGAATCTTTCGTTGTATTAACATTCATAAAACAAATCATTTAGCCCTAAATCGACGTTGTCGCCTTTATCGTTATCTTTCATTATCTTAGGATTACGCCTTACTTACGACCTGATTTGAAAATGTACCTAATTGATTCTCATCTCTTACTAATTTCATTTCAATATCCTGACGGCTTTTCGCCGAGTTATTGACACCCAATTTCTTTTTTTCTTTTTTTTCTTTTTTTTGTCTTCTGACTGGTTTGATGCCGGCCCGCCACGAATTCCATTCCTGTGCTAACCTCTTCATCTCAGAGTAGCACTTCCAACCTACGTCCTCAATTATTTGCTTGATTTATTCCAATCTCTGTCTTCCTCTACAGTTTTTTCCCTCTACAGCTCCCTCTAGTACCATGGAAGTCATTCCCTCATGCCTTAGCAGATGTCCTATCATCCTGTCCCTTCTCCTTGTCAGTGTTTTCCACATATTCCTTTCCTCTCCGATTCTGCGTAGAACCTCCTCATTCCTTACCTTATCAATCCACCTAATTTTCAACATTCGTCTATAGCACCACATCTCAAATGCTTCGATTCTGTTCTGTTCCGGTTTTCCCACAGTCCATGTTTAACTACCATACAATGCTGTACTCCAGACGTACATCCTCAGAAATTTCTTCCTCAAATTAAGGCCGGTATTTGATATTAGTAGACTTCTCTTGGCCAGATATGCCTTTTTTGCCATAGCGAGTCTGTTTTTGATGTACTTGCTCCGTCCGTCATTGGTTATTTTACTGCCTAGGTAGCAGAATTCCTTAACTTCATTGACTTCGTGACCACCAATCCTGATGTTAAGTTTCTCGCTGTTCCCATTTCTACTACTTCTCATTACCTTTGTCTTTCTCTCATTTACTCTCAAACCATACTGTGTACTCATTAGACTGTTCATTCCGTTCAGCAGATCATTTAATTCTTCTTCACTTTCACTCAGGATAGCAATGTTATCAGCGAATCGTATCATTGATATCCTTTCACATTGTATTTTAATTCCACTCCTGAACCTATCTTTTATTTCCATCATTGCTTCCACCATGTACAGATTGAAGAGTAGTGGCGTAAGGCTACAGCCTTGTCTCACACCCTTCTTAATACGAGCACTTCGTTCTTGATCGTCCACTCTTATTATTCCCTCTTGGTTGTTGTACATATTGTATATGACCCGTCTCTCCCTATAGCTTACCCCTACTTTTTTCAGAATCTCGAACGGCTTGCACCATTTTATATTGTCGAATGCTTTTTCCAGGTCGACAAGTCCTATGAAAGTGTCTTGATTTTTCTTTAGCCTTGCTTCCATTATTAGCCGTAACGTCAGAATTGCCTCTCTCGTCCCTTTGCTTTTCCTAAAGCCAAACTGATCGTCACCTAGCGGATTCTCAATTTTCTTTTCCATTCTTGTGTGTATTATTCTTGTAAGCAGCTTCGATGCATGACGTGTTAAGCTGATTGTACGATAATTCTCGCACTTGTCAGCTCTTGCCGTCTTCGGAATTGTGTGGATGATGCTTTTCCGAAAGTCAGATGGTATATCGCCAGACTCATATAGTCTATACACCAACATGAATAGTCGTTTTGTTACAACTTCCCCCAATGATTTTAGAAATTCTGATGGAATGTTATCTATCCTTCTGCCTTATTTGACCGTAGGTCCTCCAAAGATCTTTTAAATTCCGATTCTAATACTGGATCCCCTATCTCTTCTAAATCGACTACTGTTTCTTCTTCTATCACATCAGACAAATCTTCATCCTCATAGAGGCTTTGAATGTATTCTTTCCACCTATCTGCTCTCTCCTCTGCATTTAACAGTGGAATTCCCGTTGCTCTCTTAATGTTACCACCGTTGCTTTTAATGTCACCAAAGGTTGTTTTGACTTTCCTGTATGCTGAGTCTGTCCTTCCGACAATCATATCTTTTTCGATGTCTTCACATTTTTCCTGCAGCCATTTCGTCTTAGCTTCCCTGCACTTCCTATTTATTTTATTCCTCAGCAACTTGTATTTCTGTATTCCTGATTTTCCCGGAAGATGTTTGTACTTCCTCCTTTCATCAATCAACTGAAGTATTTCTTCTGTTACCCATGGTTTCTTCGCTGTTACCTTCTTTGTCCCTATGTTTTCCTTCCCAACTTCTGTGATGGCCCTTTTTAGAGATGTCCGTTCCTCTTCAACTGTAGTGCCTACTGCGCTATTCCTTATTGCTGTACCTACAGCGTTAGAGAACTTCTAACGTAGCTCGTCATTCCTTAGTACTTCCGTATCCCACTTCTTTGCGTATTGATTCTTCCTGACTAATGTCTTGAACTTCAGCCTACTTTTTATCACTACTATATTGTGATCTGAGTCTATATCAGCCCCTGGGTACGGCTTACAATCCAGTATCTGATTTCGGAATCTCTGTCTGACCATGAAATAATCTAATTGAAATCTTCCCGTATCTCCCGGCCTTTTCCATGTATACCTCCTCCTCTTGTGATTCTTGAACAGGGTATTCGCTATTACTAGCTGAAACTGGTTACTGAGCTCAATTAGTCTTTCTCCTCTTTCATTCCTTGTTCCAAGCCCATATTCTCCTGTAACCTTATCTTCTACTCCTTCCCCTACAACTGCATTCCAGTCGCCCATGACTATTAGATTTTCGTCCCCCTTTACATACTGCATTACCCTTTCAATATCCTCATACACTTTCTCTATCTGTTCATCTTCAGCTTGCGACGTCGGCATGTATACCTGAACTATCGTTGTCGGTGTTGGTCTGCTGTCGATTCTGATTAGAACAACCCGGTCACTGAACTGTTCACAGTAACACACCGTCTGCCCTACCTTCCTATTCATAAAGAATCCTACACCTGTTATACCATTTTCCGCTGCTGTTGATATTACCCGATACTCAGAAATCCTTGTCTTCCTTTCACTTCACTTCACTGTCCCCTACTATATCTATATTGAGCCTTTGCATTTGCCTTTTCAGACTTTCTAGTTTCACTACCACGTTCAAGCTTCTGACTTTCCACGCCCCGACTCTTAGAACGTTATCCTTTCGTAGATTATTCAATCTTTTTCTCTTGGTAACCTCCCCTTTGGTAGTACCTTCCCGGAGATCCGAATGGTGGACTATTCCGGAACCTTTTGCCAATGGAGAGATCATCATGACACTTCTTCAATTACAGGCCACATGTCCTGTGGATACACGTTAAATGCAGTGGTTTCCATTGCCTTCTGCATCCTCATGTCGTTGATCATTGCTGATTCTTCCGCCTTTAGGGGCAATTTCCCACCCCTAGGACAAGAGAGTGCCCTGAACCTCTATCCGCTCCTCCGCCCTCTTTGACAAGGCCGTTGGCAGAATGAGGGTGACTTCTTATGCCGGAAGTCTTCGGCCGCCAATGCCGATTATTTACCAAAATTTAGGCAGTGGCGGTGATCGAACCCGGGACCGAAGACGTTTTGATTATGAATCAATGACGCTACCCATAGACCATGGGTAACATCAGTTTGCTCGATTCCTATTCGTCTCCGGATCTGAGACGCGGCGAAACTTAGTTTCCCAATTTCCTATAACGCTGGTTCATTTTGCCAAGTGCTGCACCCTCAAATTTACGGTCTTGGTGTCGGTCCGTGTCACGAAAGTATCCGTTCCCATAACCCCTTTGTAATTCATCATTGGATGTGTTCCTGATACCGTTTCCGTTATCAAATCTGCTGTTTGCGTTCCGTTGATAACGTTCCGGAAGTCTTTCATAGTAATTACTCGGACTGTAGTTACGATTCCCTCTCTGAAAACTGTTTGTCTGCTTACTTTGTGGTTTAAATTCCAACGCCCCTTCTAATTTCTCATCACAGTCCAGAAGTTCGTCTATTGAGTTGCTAGGACTGTGCAGTAGATCCCACTGCAAATTTTTCAGTAACCGCCTTTTCAACGTCATAATTTCAGCAAGCACTCACAATGGACGTTTTACATGCGTTAATCTCGCAAGTTCACATTTACAAAATTCTCGCATCGACCCGTTCCCGTATTTAAATGGTGGCCCTTTCACAAATACAATTTGGAGTCGCATTTGCTTCGCTTCACTCAGGAACTTGTTCAGCAAACTGCTTTCAAATATTTCGTAGGTATTGAACGTATCACTGTGTATATTTGCCCACGATTGCGTCTCACCTTCCAAATGTCTTTTCACGAATTTTATCTTCGCCTCATTGGACATTCCAGCCCGCATCTCGTGGTCGTGCGGTAGCGTTCTCGCTTCCCACGCCCGGGTTCCCGGGTTCGATTCCCGGCGGGGTCAGGGATTTTCTCTGCCTCGTGACGGCTGGGTGTTGTGTGCTGTCCTTAGGTTAGTTAAGTTTAAGTAGTTCTAAGTTCTAGGGGACTGATGACCATAGATGTTAAGTCCCATAGTGCTCAGAGCCATTTTTTTTGGACATTCCACTTATAGAACCTTCCCTGCATGCTGCTAGATAATTTACTGGGAGATATTTCCCGTCGCCTCCAAAACATTTGAAGAATCCCGAGTTCATCCACGGAACACTGATCATTGTAGAGGATTGATGTACAGCCAAAGAAATCAGTTCTATTTTTATTTCACTGATTTGCTTTTAACATCATTACTTTAAATGTTAGTGGCAGATTCTACTTGTTCTTTTATTTTATCTACCTCTTTATCATTGTAGAGGTACTGATCATTGTAGAGGATTGATGCGCAGCTAAAGAATTCCTCTTTATTTCATTGATTTGCTTTTAACATCATTACTTTAAATTTTAGTGCCAGATTCTACTTGTTCTTTTATTTTATCTACTTCTTTATCCCCTACACCTATTCGAACGGATTCGTCTCATCCTTTGGAGCATCTAGCCTACTAATACAATTTCTAGCCTTGCTTCCCAGATCTCCTGCAACTTCTCCACCTTATGACTGAAATTTTTCTCCTCTTGATCTGCCTTAGAGTCAAGTACACCTGCTTCATCCTAAATTTTGCCAATTTTATCCCGAATGGTTTTTAATTTTTCGTCTATCAATCCCACAGTTCGACTAGAAATTTTACCAACTTCGCCTTTCACAACCGAAGCTATTTCGGATTGAACCGAATCAATTTTTAAATTTACGTCACCCATATCTGTTTTAACAGAATCAGTTTTGGATCCCAATCCTCTTATCATTTGCATTAATTGCCACATCATGTCTCCCCCAAATTCATATCCCTTGCCTGATTTGTGACTATTTGACCTACTAAATTCACCGCCGAACACGCTCTCCCGCTCCGACTTCGGGCTAAGCTGCTCGCTAGTATTTTCAGTCCCACACAAACTAGCCGAATGCTTAATATTAGCGATATCTAAGATCGGCGATTGAACTACAGAATCATACATAATCTTGCTATCAGCGCAGGTACTTAGCTTCGTCGAGCTGTATCCTTCTGCCATGGTATTGCTGCTGATGTTGCAGCTGAAGCAGACGCTGAAGACCTCGTAGCCCGTGCTGTCGTATTGCAACCGCCGCTGCGCGATGAATCGCTGTTGAATATGACGCTGCTCGCTGGAACCACGTGCTTTCGATGTCGCCTCTGAGTTACTTTTTTATCACTCCTAACCATTGCTAAAAGTCGGTGCACACAATTGTTGCAGAATTCGTAGCTCAAAGACCCCACGCAAACTGCTTAAACTGCCACAGACTTGGGACCTAGATCACAGAATGTCGTTAATATTGAAAATTACAATTGTAATTTCACTACTATTAAAAAAAACCTTATATTCAGTTCTGAACCGATCTCACATTTAACTTTTGCGAGAGGTCCTGCCTATCGAAGTTCAGATAATACTTTCGGAAACACTTTGCAGAATTCAAATCCAGTTTTATATCTTTCCAGAGTTCATATTCTGCTACAAACATTTTCCAAAATCAGATCCGGCTCCAAAACTGTGCAAGATTCATATCCCTCGACTAACACATTCCAAATTCCGATGCCGGATGAGCCGCCAATTGCGAGCTAACGTCCACGAGACGTTCGGGCTCACATGCGATTCCATTTCATCGAAATGTCTTGGCTCAAACTCATCTAGGGGTTCAACAGCACGTGTCGCATTACAAGGATCAAATTAGACACTTGTGATCCTTTGGTTAAATTGTCTGGCTGATGACAAGTTTGCGAAATTGTGTGAGACATACAACGTTATTACACTCCTGGAAATGGAAAAAAGAACACATTGACACCGGTGTGTCAGACCCACCATACTTGCTCCGGACACTGCGAGAGGGCTGTACAAGCAATGATCACACGCACGGCACAGCGGACGCACCAGGAACCGCGGTGTTGGCCGTCGAATGGCGCTAGCTGCGCAGCATTTGTGGGATCTGTCCCCCATTGAGCATGTTTGGGACTGGATGAAGCGTCGTCTCACGCGGTCTGCACGTCCAGCACGAACGCTGGTCCAACTGAGGCGCCAGGTGGAAATGGCATGGCAAGCCGTTCCACAGGACTACATCCAGCATCTCTACGATCGTCTCCATGTGAGAATAGCAGCCTGCATTGCTGCGAAAGGTGGATATACACTGTACTAGTGCCGACATTGTGCATGCTCTGTTGCATGTGTCTATGTGCCTGTGGTTCTGTCAGTGTGATCATGTGATGTATCTGATCCCAGGAATGTGTCAATAAAGTTTCCCCTTCCTGGGACAATGAATTCACGGTGTTCTTATTTCAATTTCCTGGAGTGTATATTTTTCGTTTATTTTTGGAGGATTTTGGGGTTACAGTATTCAATCTGGCTACAGCAACCCTGTGCTTACTAATCCCTGTATCCGTTATGAATCTCGTTACTAACTCAAGATTATTTGTCGCTAAGAGATCAATTCTCTTTTCACAACCGTTTACTGTTCGCGTGGGCTGATGAACTAACTGCTCGAAATAATTTTTAGAGAAAGTGTTTACCATAATTTCAGATGATGTTTTATGCGTACCTCCGGAATTAAACATGTATTTTCGCCAACGTATTGACGGTAAATTAAAGTCACCACTAACTGTAATCGTATCAGCCGGGTACGTGTTTGAAATCAAACTCTAGTTTTCTTTGAACCTTTTAGAAACTGTATCATCTGAACTGGGGGATGGTTAAACGGATCCTATTATTATTTTATTTTGGTTGCCAACTACGACCTCTGCCCACACTTACTCACACGAACTATATACTTCAATTTCGTGTCAAGATTAACTACTTCTCACAGCAACAAACACGACACCGCCAACCATGTTTAGCCTATCCTTTCGAAACACCGTTAGGTTCCTCGTAAAAATTTCGGCTGAGCTTATCTCCAGCTTTAGCAAGCTTTCAGTGCCTATAACGATTTGAGCATCAGTGCTTTCTATTAGCGCTTGGAGCTCTGTTACTTTCCCAACACAGCTACGACAATTTAGTACTATTATACCGATGGTTCCTGTATCTACGTTCTTCCTTTGTTAGACCTGTCCCCTCGGTCACTGACGCTCTACTTTTGTTTTCCCGAGACCCTCTAACCTAAGAAACCGCCCAGTCCACGACACAAAGTCCCTACTACCCACATAGTCGCCTCCTGCGTACAGTGAACACCTGGCCTATTGAACCGAACCAGATACCCAAATACCATTTGGTGCAAGTCGAGTAATCTCCAGCCTACACGGTCGCGGAACACTCTGAGCCTCTGATTCAGGCTCTCCACTCGGCTCTGTACCAGAGTTCTGCAGTCGGTCGTGTTGGCTGTGCTGGCAATGGTCAGCTCTGCTTTCATCTTGCAAGCAAGACTGGCAGCCTTTACCACTTCTGTTAGTTGCTCAAAACCATAGAGAATGTCTTCTGATCCAAAGTGACACACATCACTGCTACCGACGTGTGCAACCACTTGCAGTTGGCTGCAGCCTGTGCTCTTCATGGCATCTGGGAGGACCCCTTCCACATCTGGACAACTCCACCCGGTATGCACACCCAGTGCCAATTCCTTTTCTTTCCCTTCTTGGCAGCCGTGTCCCTAAGGGGCCCCATAACGTGCCGAACGTTGGAGCTTCCAACTATCAGTAATTCCACCCTATGTGAATGTCCGGATCGTGCAGGCTGAGAAGTTTCCTCTGAAACAGGACAGGTGACAGCATCTGGCTCAGAGACATTGTCAGCCATAGTCAGCACATGGAACCCGTTTGCCAGACAAACAGGGAAGGCCTTACGTGCGTTTCCACCTGGGAGGTCTTTCGTCGCCTACTACGCCCTGGGGCGACCTCCCACTCGACCACATGTGATAGGTCAACCTTGGTGCGAGCAGCAACCGGGCTGGCCACGCATGAGGACCGATCGGAGGACATGGACGCGCTACACATCCACTGGATCCCCACGGCCGGCCGACAACAGTGGTGCCCATCCACTGCAGCCTCAAGCTATGTTACCGAAGCCATGACTGCCTGAAGCTGAGAGCGAAGTGTCACCATCTCGGCTCTCATCAGCGCACAACAACTGCAGTTCCTGTCCATACTAAAGACCAAGGTAAACTAAAATATGCAGATAAACTGACTATCGGCACGTGCTGCACAGCATGAAAACGCATGAACTGTGTCTAATAAATTAGATTAATACACAAAGATTCAAAAATCTAACTACCGAAACACTCAGGTGAAAGTAAATAATATGCCCCTGATTAGGAGCTTCTGATATTCCACAAAATCGGTTTACTTTCCGATGCGAACGAAAACGCGAACACTGTGGCTATTAGATATTACAGAAACACGCCGAAACTCAAGAAACTAAACTATTAAAGCACACAGACGATATTATAAAATTCGCTCCTGGTTAGCAACTCATAAAAATTACAGTATCGGCTACTTCCCTGTTGCTGCTTGTATCTGAGCCGGCTACTGCTGCCATAATTATTTCATTCCCAAGGGATTTATATTGCTGTGTTCCTATCTTCCTCTAAACATTTTTGTACTTCCTTCTTTCGTTAAATGACTAAAATATTACTTCTGTTACCAAAGGCTCCTTCACAGTTACCTTCATTGTACCTATTTTTGACTGTCCTACATCTGTGACCACCTGTTTCGGTGACATCCATTCCACCTCAATTGAACTGCCTACTGTGATATTCTCCATAATTTTAGCAAACTTCAAATCCTTCCAGTCGTTCCTTAGTACTTTGAATACTGTCAGTTAACGATCATTTTGCTCTCATTTAAGTGTATGGCCGAAAGAATCAACGTTCAAGAATTGAAAAATTAACCCTGTCGTTCAGGACCATGTGCCACAAAGAGCACTGATTCTCCACGAGATGGGGAAATTCACAGGCGTGTATTGTGCTGAATGAAACCCAAACGCTGTAGTGTGCGAGTGAGACAGACGAGAACCTACATGATAGGGAACTCCATACAAGCTGTTTGTGGCCAGGGAGACGTAGCAGTGATAAACTTGGTGGACCTAAGATCGGCAATAAAGGGAAACTTTTATGAAAACTATTTAACTCTGTAGTAATTCAGGGAATGAAGCCACAGTAATTTCAATCTACCACCATTGATAAATTTTAATGGTGATACCAATAAAACCAGAATACTGATCATATCTATAATGGTTTAGGACCTACTGTTGAAGTAAAATTAACAAGTTTTGTGACAAAGACCTGAATGCTGAAATCATATAGAAGCCTATCATTAAAATGACAAATGTCGCAAATGTAAACTCTGTAACTTTATTTGTTTAAAAGATATAGTAAATTTAAATTATCAGTATTTTCAGTTAAGCATCAGATCATCATTTCCTCCACACAAAACACATTTAACAAGATAGCATGACACCTTATTGAAGCATTAGGTTATATAATATTTGTTGTAAAGTTTAGTGCGTAATAGTTACTTTTGTTTTTTATTTTTTCGTCAGAAAGCAATGTGGTGCAAAGCTACTGGCCGGCCGTGAGATTCAAAGCTAAGACGGAAATCGTATTGGTTTTATGTGAAAGAATTTAACATTTTTACGTAATGCATATTACTGTTACTTTATTTAGAACGTGAAAGAGGTAAGACTTTGAGTATTTGAATATGTTAAAATGTAAACTAATGTCGAATAAGTTGTAGCCAATCAGACGAACGGCTTCAGGAAAGGGAACTACCCTAGTCAGTTGAGCGAAGGTGATCGGAACGCGGGAAACACGGCCGGGGACGGGTAAAGAGTACAGTTGTGTAGAATGAAATTTTCACTCTACAGCGGAGTGTGCGCTGATATGAAACTTCCTGGCCGATTAAAACTGTATGCCGGACCGAGACTCGAACTCGGGACTTTTTCCTTTCGCGGGGAAGTGCTCTACCGACTGAGCTACCCAAGCACGACTCACGCCCCGTCCTCACAGCTCTACTTCTGCCAGTACCTAGTCTCCTACCTTCCAAACTTTACAGAAGCTCTCCTGCGAACGTTGCAGAACTAGAACTCGTGGAAGAAAGGATATTGCGGAGACATGGCTTAGCCACAGCCTGCGGGATGTTTCTACAAGGTTCGCAGGAGAGCTTCTGTAAAGTTTGGAAGGTAGGAGACTAGGTACTGGCAGAAGTAGAGCTGTGAGGACGGGGCGTGAGTCGTGCTTGGGTAGCTCAGTCGGTAGAGCACTTACCCGCGAAAGGCAAAGGTCCAGAGTTCGAGTCTCGGTCCGGCACACAGTTTTAATCCGCCAGGAAGTTTCAGTACAGTTGTGGTCTAGACGCCAAAGAGGACAGTTCGGCTGGAGACACCAATGGGTTCAGTTCGAGTTGAGACGCGAAAGCGGACAGTCGGTCTTTAGGCAGCTAGGAAGTGAAACGACTTAGAAAATTTCGCGTTATGTGGTATCGCGGGACTTAGTCTCTGAGGGGTGAGCAGCCGTGTGCCTCGTGTGAACTCTAACTTGTCGCATAGTTAATGAGGTGGATTATCGAACGTGTATTTCGAAATGAGATTTGTGAATGATCGAACTGTGTCAATTGGATATTGCCTCGAGTGTAATAGTAATTCTAAATGCGTCCACTTTAGCCATTAGTTTGCTTTCTGAATAAACATTATTCTAGCCAAATCGCAACTGTGTGGTCTACGTCATTTATGTGTCGTTAATTTAGCTCCCGATATTATTATTACTGTTGTTATACATTATACACTCCTGGAAATTGAAATAAGAACACCGTGAATTCATTGTCCCAGGAAGGAGAAACTTTATTGACACATTCCTGGGGTCAGATACATCACATGATCACACTGACAGAACCACAGGCACATAGACACAGGCAACAGAGCATGCACAATGTCGGCACTAGTACAGTGTATATCAACCATTCGCAGCAATGCAGGTTGCTATTCTCCCATGGAGACGATCGTAGAGATGCTGGATGTAGTCCTGTGGAACGACTTGCCGTGCCATTTCCACCTGGCGCCTCAGTTGGACCAGCGTTCGTGCTGGACGTGCAGACCGCGTGAGACGACGCTTCATCCAGTCCCAAACATGCTCAATGGGGGACAGATCCGGAGATCTTGCTGGCCAGGGTAGTTGACTTACACCTTCTAGAGCACGTTGGGTGGCACGGGATACATGCGGACGTGCATTGTCCTGTTGGAACAGCAGGTTCCCTTGCCGGTCTAGGAATGGTAGAACGATGGTTTCGACGACGGTTTGGATGTACCGTGCACTATTCAGTGTCCCCTCGACGATCACCAGTGGTGTACGGCCAGCGTAGGAGATCGCTCCCCACACCATGATGCCGGGTGTTGGCCCTGTGTGCCTCGGTCGTATGCAGTCCTCATTGTGGCGCTCACCTGCACGGCGCCAAACACGCATACGACCATCATTGGCACCAAGGCAGAAGCGACTCTCATCGCTGAAGGCGACACGTCTCCATTCGTCCCTCCATTCACGCCTGTCGCGACACCACTGGAGGCGGGCTGCACGATGTTGGGGCGTGAGCGGAAGACGGCCTAACGGTGTGCGGGACCGTAGCCCAGCTTCATGGAGACGGTTGCGAATGGTCCTCGCCGATACCCCAGGAGCAACAGTGTCCCTAATTTGCTGGGAAGTGGCGGTGCGGTCCCCTACGGCACTGCGTAGGATCCTACGGTCTTGGCGTGCATCCGTGCGTCGCTGCGGTCCGGTCCCAGGTCGACGGGCACGTGCACCTTCCGCCGACCACTGGCGACAACATCGATGTACTGTGGAGACCTCACGCCCCACGTGTTGAGCAATTCGGCGGTACGTCCACCCGGCCTCCCGCATGCCCACTATATGCCCTCGTTCAAAGTCCGTCAACTGCACATACGGTTCACGTCCACGCTGTCACGGCATGCTACCAGTGTTAAGACTGCGATGGAGCTCCGTATGCCACGGCAAACTGGCTGACACTGACGGCGGCGGTGCACAAATGCTGCGCAGCTAGCGCCATTCGACGGCCAACACCGCGGTTCCTGGTGTGTCCGCTGTGCCGTGCGTGTGATCATTGCTTGTACAGCCCTCTCGCAGTGTCCGGAGCAAGTATGGTGGGTCTGACACACCGGTGTCAATGTGTTCTTTTTTCCATTTCCAGGAGTGTACTTATTCAAAAAAGCAGATAAAAATTCACTTGACGCCTTCCTGAGAGACAATCTCCATTCCTTCCAAATTAATAATATAAGTGTAGACCAGATGTGGCTTGAATTCAAAGAAATAGTATCGGCAGCAATTGAGATATTTATGCCAAATAAATTAACAAACGACGGCGCTGATCCTCCTTGGTACACAAAACGGGTCAGAACACTGTTGCAGAAACAACGAAACAAACATGCCTAATTTAAACAGACGAAAATCCCTAAGATTGGCGATCTTTTACAGAAGCTTGACAGTTATCGCGGACTTCAAATCGAGATGCTTATAACAATTTCCACAACCATACTTTGTCTCAAAACCTGGCAGAAAATCCAAAGAGATTCTGGTCTCTCGTGAAGCATGTTGGGGACAAGAAACAATGAGTGCCTTCCCTGCGCAATAGCAATGGAGATACCATCGAAGACAGTGTTACCGAAGCAGATTTACTAAACACAGCCTCCCGAAATGCCTTCCCAAAATAAGAAGAAATAAATATTCCAGAATTCTGTTCAAGAACAGTTGCCAACGTAACGTAGAAGCAAATGTCCTCGGAGTAGTGAAGTAACTTAAATCACTTAATAAAAGAATGTCTTCTGGCCCAGACTGTATACCAGTAGGTTCCTTTCAGAGTGCGTTGATGCATTAGCTCCACAATGAACAATGATATACAACCGTTCGCTCGATGAAAGATCCGTACCCAAAGACTGGGAAGTTGCACAGGTCACACCAGTATTCAAGAAAGGTAGTAGGAGTAATTCACTTAGTTACAAGCCCATATCATTAACTTCGATATGCAGCAGAATTTAGGAACATATATTGTGTTCGAACATTATGAATTTTCTCGAAGGAGACGGTCTACTGACACAGTCCACATGGGTTTAGAAAACGTCGTCGTAGTGAAACACAACTAGCTCTTTATTCACATGAAGTGTTGATTGGCATTGACAAGGGATTTCAGATCGATTCCGTATTTCTGGATTACACAAGCTGCTTGTAGTGAAATTGCGCTGTTATGGAATATCGTCCCAGTTATGTGACTGGATTTGTGACTTCCTGTCAGAGAGTCACACTTCGTAGTAATTGACGGAAGGTCATCGAGTAAAACAGAAGTGATGTCTGACGTTCCCCCCGTTTGCTGTTCCTTATCTATATAAACGATTTGGGAGACAATCTGAGCAGCCGTCTTAGGTTGTTTGCTGATGGCACTGTCGTTTATCGACAAATAATGTCATCAGAAGATCAAAACAAAATGCTAAACGATTTAGAAAAGATATCTGAATAGTGCGAAAATTGGCAGTTTAGGGTAAATCCACATGGGTGCTAAAGGAAATTCGTTAAACTTCAGTTACACCTAAAATCAGTCAAATCTAAAGGCCTTAAGTTCAACTAAATACCTTTACAATTACGAACAACTTAAATTGGAAGGAACACAGAGAGAATGTTGAGGGGGGAAAGCTAACCAAAGACTGCGTTTTACTGGCAGGACACTTAGAAAATGTTACAGATCTACTAAGCAGACTGCCTACACTACGCTTGTCCCTCCTCTTTTAGACTACTGCTGCGCGGTGTGGGATCCTTACGAGTTAGGACTGACGGAATACATCGAAAAAGTTCAAGGAAGGGCATAACGTCTTTGTATTGTCACGAAATATGGGAGAGGGTGTCACTGGAATGATATAGGATGTGGGCTGGACATCATTAAATGAAAGGCGTTTTTCATTGCGACGGAATTTTCACACGAAATTCCGATCACCAACTTTCTCCTCCGAATGCGAAATATTTTGTGGATCTACATAGGGATAAACGATCACCTCGGTAAAATAAGGGAAATCAGAGCTCGTACGGAAAGATACAGGTGTTAGTTCTTGCCGCGCGCTACATGAGATTGGAATAATAGAGAATTTGGAAGGTGGTTCGATGAACCCTCTGCCAGCACTTAAATGTGATTTGTAGAGTATCCATGTAGATGTAGATGTAGATGTAGATGTAGAAGTGCAGAGCAGCTAAGATCAATTCGTTGCAGGAAAGGAGTGAAGCAATTGGAAGGACTGATTCAGCACACAGGAAAGTAAAAACAATTTTCGGTGAAATTAAGAAGGATGGTAAGAGTGCACCGGGGAGACCACTGTTACACGTAGAGGAGAGAGTGGATAAGAGGAAAGAGTACATTGAAGGCCCTTTTTAGGGGAGCACTCTGAGAACGTGAGGGAAGAAGAAATTTTAATGGGTATGGAACAGATCGGGGCCTAGTATTAGAATTGAAAGGGGCGCTGGAAGGTTTGTTATCAAATAAGGCAGATCGGATGGACAATATTTCACCGGAATTTATAAAATCACTGAGGGAAGTCACTAGCGAACGACTGCTCATTATGGTGTGTTGAATCTCTAAGACTGGCGACGTACCGTCAGACTTCTGAATTCCTCAGGTGGCAATAGCAGTTACGTGTGAGAACTGTAGCGCAGTCAGCTTAACAGCTCACGCATCTAAGCTGCTGACAGTGGTAGTATACGAAAGAATGGAAAAGGAAATTGAGGACCTGTTACGTGATAATAAGTTTGGTATAAGAAAAGATAAAAGTGCCATAGACGCAGTTCCCACGTAGCATTTGATACTGGACGCTTAGAGGCATATCTGAGGGAAGAGCGGAATTTACATGCGAATTATTTAAAACGTAATAAATAAATAAATAAAGCGTTAATTAGAAAATAAGTACTGTGCACAGTTGTACTGACTGCACGTTACAACCGCAGAAACTTACGTCCTTAAATTATTTTTGTGAAGAGATGGCACTTTTTGGTTTATGAAGCGAGTCGGGGTGGACCCTGACCTTTGATTACGGCAGATTTAGACGGCACACGAACATTTTTATTTACAATTTATAGAGGCGCAGTCATACTAGGTGTATTCGCATATTGCTGCATACTGCTCGTGATTTAATGTAAGTCTCACTTTAAATTTTTTGTTTATGTGTAATGATTAGATACAGTGACATTACTTAATATTTGTATCATTTGATCTGAAAAATTCATCTTCAACTTTTCTACGTCTTGCCATGATGAAAGGTTCCGTGTTTATTAGGTGCACATTAATAGTCCAGTACGAATCATTTCTTCGTTGGGTAAGACATTTCAAATTTCGATACAAGGAGGCTCCATTTGACGAAATACCCATGGTCGAGTAAAAGTATCAGAACATACCTTGTACAGGAAGCCGTTATCAAGCGCGCCTAACAAAAGCAATGTATTTTAAAACATAATTTATTTAAGAAACTGCTTATTGGTTTTAATAAGATGGCTAACCTCCTAGCATTTATCCATGCACCATCCCGTCAGAACCAATAATAAAAGAAAATTTAAACAAGCGACTTTGTGTCTACCAGCCAATGTGGCCGAGCGGTTCTAGGCGCTTCAAGCTGGAACCACGCGACCGCTACGCTCGCAGGTTCGAATGCTGCCTTGGGCATGGATGTGTATGTTGTCTTTAGGTTAGTTAGGTTCTAGTAGTTCTATGTTCTATGGGACTGAAGAACTCAGACGTTAAGTCCCATAGTGCTCAGAGCCATTTAAACCATTTGAACTTTGTGACTAGGCCAATTATTGTATATACTATATGTGTTTCTTTTTGCATGGTCGATGCAAACACACATGAGAAGCCATTACCAAATTTCAACAATCGAACTGGAGGGAAATTTGATAGAAATAATGATTAAACCTAGAATCTTTCTTTCATTTGCTACTGCCTTTATCCCGCATTGTGCGCAGCGTCGGCAGGGTGAACTACGGATTTGGCATGGTTAATTCTTAAGGGGTGGCCGGATGCCCTTGCGGCCGCCCCCCCCCCCTATCCCCCAGGAGGGAATTAGTGTACCCGAGCTGGCTGTGTCTAGTGTATATCGTGAAATAGTGTGAATGTGTTTCAAGTGTCGCGAGTCGTGAAACTGAGGCGGGAGGTGGGGATCAGCCCGGTAGTCACCTAGTATGACGTGGAAAACCGCCTAAAGACCACATCCAGGCTGGCTGGCGCACCGGCCGCCACCGTTAATCAGCTGGGCGGATTCGATCCGGCGCCGGCAAACCTACCAGAGTCCAGGAAGCAGCGCGTTAGCGCTCTCGACTACCCTGGCGGGTAATGATGAAACCTAGAATCTGCATTGAAAAACAGTATCCTAGGTAAGATACCACATCTATACATTAGCACGCTAGTTCTAACGCATTCCACAATCGTAGTCTGCTTCGTTGTTCTCCTAGAAATATTCCGAAAATGTAGCAACAAGTTTTGCTCAAAATCGCTAATTGCAATTTATTTGGCAGCATAGCCCACTACAACAATAGAATTACACTATTTTACAAAATGGCCGAATTATATCCTGTGCAACGCAAAATGTAGATCATCCACTACAGTTAAACGTAAAGAATTTTCCCTGCATAACTCATTAAGTAGAGCATCGTAATAACACGTAAACAGATCGCGATAATAGAGCACGATAGACAGCAAACAAGAACAGAATCTAACGTCGACATCGAACTGGAAACTGATAATAACTGTAGCGTTCACGCAGACGTTAACGAGCATTCAGTATTTGAAATGCCTAGTGACGATAATTTTGTTAGCGTCCAGACCACTAGTCAATTATTAAAAGCCAGCTCTGAACCAATTCTTGACCGTGACGTCATGTTAAAAGGCGTGGCGAGGCAGAGCAGTTTCGGTTGGAAAATGTTGCTAATATGTTTAACATTATAGTCTAACAAATGACCGAAGATCAAAATGATAGTAACGCACATGTGACATCCATACAAAATCATGGGACCGCAGTACGAGTAGACATACAAAAGCATAAGACAGTACTAAAAGACATCTTATGCGAAAGGATAGACGAAATAAACGCGAGACCGAGTGGACAAGTGACTGAATTAGATAAAAAAAATTCCGAACTTTTTTTACAACTGGAAAAACCACCAAGGACGTAATAAATTTTCAGAGTGAAGTCAAACAGATAACCGCAACGTGCGAAGCTGTCGCGAGTCAAGTGAAGACTATGACCGTCAGTACATGGATTAGTAACTATGCGGGTTACACAAATTCAAGACAAAGTAAACACATTGACTGAACAATTGACAGACAAGCTTCAGTTAGACTCAGGCAACAATTTCGCAAACATAAACGAAGAATGTCACGATGGGATTGACGAGAAAAACAAATACTTCGATCACTGCATAGATGAAAAATTACCGACAAGTCTGCAGTACAATGTTACTGAATTTGTTAAAAATAATAAACGCATCGTATATGATGCAGCACAAAGTAGCGCAGTACAGCAAAAACAATATAATGACTGTGTGCAGCCGGAAATGAGAAGCGATACGGGTGTGACACGAATTACTTGTGCACACCAAACTTGCAACATTGTCAACAAAACACAACAGCATACACATCACCAAATCGCAATCGTGATATCAATGGATATGTTTCCCAGCGTTCAGTAGGTGCGCACTGCAGTAATTACAGTGAATGAAACAGGTATTGCAGTGCTAAAGAGGTAGAGAGCTTAATCAAAAATCTCCATTTTCAACCATTTATTCCGGAAAAGTATAATGTGCACCCTCTGATTTTTCTCAAACCATTCAGAAACGCGTTCCTCCAGATCTTGGAGTGACCAGAAAACCATTTCATACACAAAAGTTTACACTCAGAGAGACGCAGCTGTCTGGGTATAGAATGAAGCCGACAGATGCGTAACTTACGAACAGCTGGAAAAAGCTTTCTTGATCAAATTTCGGTCCCAAACTGTTCAAGAACGTCTCAGAAAACAAATCACTAAACCAAAGACTTTCAAAGCCAAATACGGTAATTTACGAAGATATTTGGAGAAATGCCTATGCAAAACACATTTTTGTATATCAAAGAGAAACTTATGCACATTCCCGACAATGATGCGGAATATTTTTCGACAGTTCTGGATTCATTTTATCCGCTATATGAAAATCAGCGGTGCGGGCGGAAAAACAGCAACCGCAATGTTTACATGAGTGATATGCGGGCACGCAGGTCAGCCAAACTAATCCTGACGGGCCAGCTGCGTTCGGTTAAGTGGCGCAGCACAATCCACAGACTGCTTCCACAAACCACCTATCAAAATTAGCAGACACATTCTAACATGAATGGTAATCATAGTATCACATGTACGATAGGCATAACCCAAAAATGCGGCGCCGAAACAGTAAAGGTAACAATAGGAACGGAAACAATAAGAACTAGAATATGAACAAAAACACAACCAACAGCAAAATTGGAACACTAATTACGGAAATGGGTACAAAAACACTGGTCCACCACCACGAAAGAACCACAGCACATGTCCGTGGCAAGTGCAGCCACACCCAATGCAAAATCAAAACAGGACATTGCCTACTAATCAGCAAGTAAGTCACGATGTTCAACCACAAAAACCACAACAGATTGGAAACTGGAATCGGCGGAACCCGAAAGTGGATATAACTGAAGTAACAGGCGAACCACCGTATTCACCTGCACCGAATACGACGTCGACAGACTAATGACAGTCAACACTGACCTCCAGGTCGTTGCTGATGAAAGTGTGGTGGTTGACTTCGGTATTGAATCGGTGTTTAATACATCCACAAGAGAATAACACATTCACGATATTGTAAATAAATTTAAGCAACAACAACAAAGGTTCATACGCTGTAATCATGACGAGAATTTATCCACCGAACTAGTGGAGGAAAACACACAATGTGATTCATTGGTCAATGAAATGGTCTTAGGTACAACTACTGGTATAGTAAGAGGTAGTATTGTTTTGATACAGGAGCTGCTCTGATGGTAACATCGCACAACTTTTATAATGAAATGATAGAATGTGCAGCAGTGCCTGAGTTTTCTCCACAAAAATGTAAGATTTTGACTGTCATAAAAGTAAGTCAAGTAAAATTACGAAACCAGTTTTGTGACCATTAAGGTAGTTAATGGAACAGTGCAACAGCCATTCCTCACGGTCATAATTTGGTTTTTAATTATAATATAAGTTTAGATAAGTTATATGAGAAGGATAGTATCACTGAATTCTCGTAACATAAGTGTTTCATTAAACACAGGGGGCAATGAAATCACTATCGTTTTACATACCAGGAAGCTAAAATACAAGTATTGCACTGAATACAAAATCTAATTAACAAATGAAGCTGACCTAACAGACACAGACACTTGTATCAGATGAGGAGTGTAATGATTTAAGAACATTGATTACTCATAAATTAGAAGAAATGACTATTCTCACTGAGATACACGTAATGAACTTTTTCAACAGCTACCTAAGAACTAACAGATATTTACAAAATCATTACATCTTGTTAAGACGTGTATTTACACTACAGGCCATTAAAACTGCTACACCACTAAGATGATGTGCTACAGACGCGAAAGTTAACCGACAGGAAGAAGATGCTGTGCTATGCAAATGATTATCGCCGGTGGCGGCACCTAGAACGTGGTGTCATGAGATTCCAACCGATTTCTCGTACACAAACAGCAGTTGACCGGCGTTGCCTGGTGAATGCGTACCATCACGTTTCCGACTTTGATAAAGGTCGGATTGTAGCCTATCGCGATTACGGTTTATCGTATCGCGACACTGCTACTCGCGTTGGTCGAGATCCAATGACTGTTAGCAGAAAATGGAATCGATGTGTTCAGGAGGGTAATACGGAACGCCGTGCTGGATCCCAACCGCCTCGTACCACTAGCAGTCGAGATGACAGGCATCTTATCCCCACGGCTGTAATGGATCGTGCAGCCCTGTCACGATCCCTGAGTCAACAGATGGGGACGTTTGCAAGACAACAACAATCTGCACGACCAGTTCGACGACGTTTGCAGCAGCATGGACCATCAGCTCGGAGACCATGGCTGCGGTTAGCCTTGACGCTGCATCACCCCCAGGAGCGCCTGCGATTGAGTACTCAACGACGAACCTGGTGGCACGTCTGACAAAACGTCATTGTTTCGAATGAATCCAGGTTCTGTTTACAGCATCATGATGGTCCCATCCGTGTTTGGCGACATCGCGCTGAACGCACATTGGAAGCGTGTATTCGTCATCGCAATACTGGCGTATCACCCGGCGTGATGGTATGGGGTGCCATTGGTTGCATGTCTCGTTCACCTCTTGCTCGCATTGACGGCACTTTGAACAGTGGATGTTACATTTCTGATGTTACGACCCGTGGCTCTACCCTTCATTCGATCCCTGCGAAACCCTACATTTCCGCAGGATAATGCACGACCCCATGTATCAGATCCTGTACGGGCCTTTCTGGCTACAGTAAATGTTCGACTGCTACCCTGGCCACCTCATTCTCCAGATCTGTTATCAAATGAAAACGTCTGGTCAATGGTGGCCGAGCAACTGGCTCGTCACAATCCGCCAGTCACTACTCTTGATAAACTGTGGTATCGTGTTGAGGCTGCATAGACAACTGTACCTGTACACGCCATCCAAGCTCTGTATGACTCAATGCCCAGGTGTATCAAGGCTGTTATTACGGCGAGAGGTGGTTGTTCTGGGTACTGATTTCTCAGGATCTATGCACCCAAATTGCGCGAATATTTAATCACGTGTCAGTTATAGTATAATATATATTTGTCCAATAAATACCCGTTTATCATCTGCATTTATTCTGGGTGCAGCAATTTTAATGGCCAGTAGTGTACAAAACTGAAGTTAAGCATCACCAGATTTCTTTCACTGATCTTACAATGTACCTTTCTCTCAGCGATCTACGGCGTGGCCGAAAGTCAGACGGATGTTGCAATGGAAAATTATGGAACCTACCATATCTCCTTACAATAGCTCGTTACTTTCTGTAACGAAGCCTGACAGAAACATTAGATCAGCGTTACATGCCCGAGTTATAAGTGGGGTTATATTACCAATGCGCACAAAACCTGGAAACTTAGAGGATCAACTGAAAACAATTTTAGACACTAAATACTTTTCCACCATTGACATGAAAAACTCGTTTTATCAAGTGGCAACCATTCCTGATTCTAGAAAATACACTGCTTTTATCTTCGCGGGAGGAGGGGGTAGGAAGAGGTGGAACGTATCAATTCTGTGTTCTACCTGAATGTCAGGTCTGGTGTATTCATAACTGTTTTGGATACAGTTTTTGGAGTCAAATTACTAGAAAGTGTGACATATTATGTAGATGATATTCGGATCGCCACATAGACCTGGAAACAACATCACAAAATACTTCAAAAAATCATCTGCAGATCTGCACAAGCTTGTATAACAGCAAATATTAAGAAATGTAAATTTGCATTATAAAGAGACATCCACCTCTAACATTACTTTTCCTGGATAGAAGTAGTCGATACCAGCACTAATTTTGGAATTCTGAATAGAGCAATACTATCTCAACAGTTTTGAAAAATTTCAAATAATATGTTATGTTTCAAGCTAAAACCTACGAAATTGAATTACTTCATTTTCGTTGTTACGATCTATATGTCCTATCTTTGCAGGGCAAGTTGAAATTACTTTTTTAAGAAACATTTGAAATTGCAAAATATTTGTCACACTTAGAATTTCTATTATAAATTACATTATTTGGCACTGTTTATTATGTTCGTTTCTGAATTAATTTACAAAATATAAACTACCAAAAATTCATTTGTCAAGAAAGACTGTAAACCATTTGTAATCTTGCTATTACTGTAGAGTGAAGGCGTAGTGAGGAAGCCTCTGATGTGATCGGGTGCGTTTTTGTATTTTGGAAGAACAATGTGTCAGTGTGAAAATTCAAAAGACTTTGACGTTATAGTTCTGGAAGTTGTCTTTTACATCTGTGGTTTGCTTTCATATATCTCTATTATCATGCTGTGTAGAACGTTTCTCACGCTAATCACGCCCTACTGTTAATCCGCAAAGATCTGATTAGCAAAATGCAGCCGACAGCAACAATACCTTTGTTGATCATTATATTGCTACTAATAGTACCCGTATTTCCGACGTAAAATGCAAGAGGCTGTCGTCCTTTTTTCTGTTTTCGTGTTTTCCTTAGTTGCTCTTAACTCTAGGTGGCATGTACCCTCTATGCAAGTAATTCAAGGAAGTTTGTTTGTTACCATACGTGTTTCGGTTCTTTTAATTGGGAATAATCATCAGTTTCGATTTCCAGCGCTGTTAACACATGTTTGTGGTCCTGGAAATGTGTTCGTTAGTTTTATTTCAACATATGTTGATCACAAAAAGAAAAAGTGCAAGTGATATATGCGATGTGACAAATGTGGGTGCGAAAAACGCCAGAAACCTGCCAGCTGTAGCATGGAAACTAACGAATACATGTCCAGGACCACACACGGGAGTTAAGAGCGCTAAAAACCGCCACTGATGGTGCTTCTCAAATAAAAGAAGCAAAATGCGTATGGCAAAGAACAAGCTGCCTTCAATTAGCGGCATAGAGGTACATACCTCCAAGAAGATGCAGTGACTTGGCAACTGCGTAGTCAATGCACGAACATTGTAAACAATCTTGATTCTGACGTAACTCAACATTCCGATAATAATATTTGTCATAATACTGAGCTTTTACTTTCTAAGGATACTAATAGCACACACATAATTAAGGAAGATTCTACCTTTTCCAAAAACCGACACCCTGCCTTTACGGAATTTTTCCGGTAGAACTGGTACGCAACAGCTTCATTTGACTACACAAAACATAAATTTCTCGCAGCAAGCTCAGATCGATCGTTTGTTCAGTTCTTAGGTGAAATGCAAAAATAAAATAATGAATGTTTTGAGGAACAGTCCACTCGTTTTGCTGAAGAACTCAAAGAAAAAATGTCCTTACAAAACATTTTGATGAACATAGCCACTCGTTTTGCTGACGAAATTAAAAACAGTACCGAGGCACTTAAAGGAATTCCAAGAACTTCACAATAAATGTTCTAAAAACAATGAATCTCTTACAGAAATTTTTGATGCACACGCTATTCATTTGGAAGAGCACAAATTCGATGAGCATAAAACATCTTTAGATGCACTCCGTGACGATCAAAAGTCCTTTCTGACGAATTAATATACAACCACAAAACCTGAACAAATCGTATAAACAATGTTTTAACCTAGTTTACCAACGTCACATCTCGCTTAAGCAATCTAACTGCAGTTCATGACAACGCCAATCAACGTGTGTCAGACAGAGAGGTAGCATTGATTAACAACATAATACCAATTTTGAAACTCAGCGGGAAGACAAACCCCTCCTTATTGCTCAAATTAGAAAGTCGATACCAAGTGAAATTGTTGCTACTCTGCCAAAGAAGCCACGTATCATGCTGTACAGTTACAGTCACTTAAAAAGATGATACCACCACAATTCATGACCAATACGACCATCTGAAAACTGAATGTGAAGAACTCCCCGACACAGTAGCATTACTGAAATTAAATTATGACAATCACTTTGAAGATACACAACCGGTACACTACACTGACACAGAAGAATATTAATCAAATGACAACTTTCGACAAGGACAAATGCAAATTAATTGCCGAATTATGACCACAACATTGACGACCCTTTGACAATTTCGATACGATTCAGAACAAAGTTGACAATTCAACGAACATTTCAGATAGGTCAAAAAATACCCGTCAAATCAAAATGGTTCAAATGGCTCTGAGCACTATGGGACTTAACATCTATGGTCATCAGTCCCCTAGAACTTAGAACTACTTAAACCTAACTAACCTAAGGACAGCACACAACACCCAGCCATCATGAGGCAGAGAAAATCCCTGACCCCGCCGGGAATCGAACCCGGGAACCCGGGCGTGGGAAGCGAGAACGCTACCGCACGACCACGAGATGCGGGCACTACCCGTCAGATCCAACACATTGTCTCATAAAGGAAAACGCTTGTTCAGCAAATTCTTTTTTGCTATGACTGATCATACAGAATTCATCATATTTGTCACCTGAAAGCTTTCGAAGTTGAAAGTTTGAAAGCAATATGCAATATGGGTGTTCACCATATCACGAATGTCAAAGAATTTCACGAATAGGACACAATCACACAGCTATACGGACAACACACTTACACTGTGATCCGGATTAGTACCGGACTATTCTGAATTGCTTTTTCTTATCGTATAACGTTTGACTGGCACTTATATTTGTATTTGCAATGCTGTTACTCATGAGAATTTTGTACCATTTATCAGATGCTATCTCAAGCATCTTGCTGTCATACACTTTTTTCCTTTACTATCTGAAGGAATATTTGCGCAGAGCTAAATTTTCCTTTTCTCAGGATCTACTGTCATTGCAAGTGTTTTGTGTACAGTACTGGATGTTGTATACTTGTGGCTATGAGGAGTTTTTCGTTTGGGAGGCAAATGAGGTAATCAGGAGAGGGAATTTTATTTTGGTATGCTTTAAATGAGTTGTAGTATGAAGTTTACTGCATATTTGTGTATGTGATGATGATGATTACTGATAAAATTTAATGAGATATATGGTTATGATTTATGTGACATACGTATATGATGTGTTATGTGCAGTTACTCTTGAGATGGTTATGATGATGATGATGATGAATATTCTGGTAATGGTTAGGGCTTAAGGGCCCAGTTTTTGTTGAACTCAATCTTTATTTCACATTATGATGTTTCCAGTTTATAAGAATAAAAGTTTGGATCAGCCATGGTAGGTTAAGTTTGGAAGGTAGGAGACGAGATACTGGCAGAAGTAAAGCTGTGAGGGCCGGGCGTGAGTCGTGCTTCGGTAGCTCAGATGGTAGAGCACTTGCCCGCGAAAGGCAAAGGTCCCGAGTTCGAGTCTCGGTCGGTGCACACAGTTTTAATCTGCCAGGAAGTTTCATATCAGCGCACACTCCGCTGCAGAGTGAAAATCTCATTCTGGTAAATAGTAAATGTTCATGTGGCAGACACCTTGGCCAACCATGTATCGTGGTTTTGCATCTGATGAATTTTCAAAGCTTGTATTAATCCATTTTAACAGGTCTTACTGGGATGAGAGTAGGTCAGGCCTTGCCTCTGTCAGCAAATGGGACGATGTTTATGACATCATATGCATTTCTAGTACACACTACTACTACTACTACTACTACTACTACCACTACTATGATGAGTCTTTATGATGTATATCTTTTGAAGATATTAAGTTAAATAGAGACTTTCTGTACATGATGATGGTACTTTCTTACGATTTCATGATGATATTTTTTTTTCCTGGTGTAGATGGTGTGAGATTAGGGTTACTTTTAAGTGAATTTCTGCTTTGTTAGACTTGTTTTCTTTTTCTCTATAGCGATTTGTGTTTTGATACTTAAGTTCTTGTTGCCTGATGATTACTCTTTGTTATGTCATGATACTCCTATTTACCTTGTCAAGTCTGATATATATTCATTATATTGGCTAAATTCTTCTTATTGCTGTGTTGACTGATGCACATGGAATGACTTTAAATTATCTTTTTCCACACTTATAATAGGTCTAGTGCACTATAAAAACTTTCCATATATCCCTCATGTCCTATTTGTTGCCATAGTTAGTGGAACTCGTGTTTTTCCCTTGTGTGTTTACTTTGCAGAGATAGATAGCCTAGATATTAGTACAAATATTTTTTTATGTTAACGTAGGGATCTTCTTGCAGTCATATGGAAAGTGTCTTGTCATACAGCAACTATATTTGCATGCTTCTCTGAACAATTTTTTTTCTTCATAGAACTGTGTTACATTACTTAATGTGACATACTTTGCTCTTGATAACTTTTTTCACATGTCACCTCTATAACTTAGTATGAGAAGGTTACGGTTTACTGCAACTAAGTCTGCACATTACACTGAATGCCATTTGCGTGTGATATGACATATTGGACTCCATGTATACTCTTTTCTTGCTATTGTTCCTACCTTGACAATTGGCTTAGTTTTAAGCACTCTGCACAGATATTGAAATATTTTCATTGGGAGTAACTGTTAGCTCTCACATTTTATTTGATCAGAGACAGTAGACTTTTATACCCTGGCTTGTAATTAGTCTGTACTGCACTTAAGGTTATACATACTGGGAATGTCTCGTGCAGACATGTTTGTAATGAGTGGTTACATTCTTGCTCCAGTGTGGATAGACTATTATCTTAGCCCATTCTCAGCTTGATACCTCCTCATTGTGGTGTCAGTGCGAGTGGGACTGCAAGATTGTCCTGCACTGCATCAATTATACTAAATGCCTCTGATGTCGGTGCCAATTGGACTCCAAGATTATCCTGCACTGGTCATTTATACCCAATTATTATGATGTCGGTGCCAGTGGGTCTGAAAGACCATCTTACTGAACTGTACTAACAGTCTACACATGTAATGCAGTGTGCACTACAGTGAGCATACCCTAATAATTAGCAAATACAACACTTGTAACAATATGTTCATGTCTAGCAACGATTTTTACTTAATTTCAGTTAAACAACTGTGTATGTCCAGCGATAATTTGTACTTTATTTCTGTCATATACATTATTATTATTACCAGTGCATTCATATTGCATCTTTAAACTATTGTATTCACCTTTCTACATATTTCTATCAGGAAATGGTTTTTGTAAAGTAAAATTTCCAAGTATTAGCAATGCAGGGTAATGATAGGTGTTACATATAACTTTGGTATGTGAAACGATAGTGAGTGAGCAGCGATGTTGTAAAGCTGCATAGCTGTAGTTAGGTCATTATCTTTGGTGCAGGCAGAGGTGCAGTCAGGTAACGATAAGCTGTGTTGGAGTGAGGAAGCAGTTGTAATATTATGTTTCAAACGATGGTTTTCAATTTATAATGTATTTAATGAACATGATTATATCTAGATTGTAATGGAAAGTGATTTGTGAAGCAGGAAGCTTAATTGAAGTAAGTGTACACCAGAAGTGGAGTGTCGTGGGTAAATATTACAATGATATTACTTTTTTTCACCAGTGCTGCGCCATCGAACCAACTTGACTATTGTACTGACAGTTGCTAGACGTAAAAGACAAGAATGTGTATTACTAGGATGTTAAGGCGTTCATTAAATTTGAAATCAGTTATCACCATTTTTTCACAGTGTACACAAAGAACTCAATGTTGTTATTTATACCCATATTTAACTTTTATCCACCTTTCTCTTACAATTCTTAATTGCCATTTGTTTTAAAAAATGGAAAAGGAATCAATTCTGATAGGAAAATATTTCGACTTACAATTAACAGAGAACTCATTGCAACTCACGAGTGTAACTTTGTAGATACAGTAATTTGCAGCTTTAGCATAGCTGCCTGCAAGACAGGGCTGTATTGGAATGCATTATCCAGGTTTGTGCAGAACAGAGGTAAGAACAAAATATTTTGATGTATTTTTTATTTATTCAATTATGGCCAGTTTCTGTGACCAGTTTTGCCCATCTAATTATTGTAGGCTTTATGTAAAAGTTCATTATTCAGGCAGTTTATACTGCTGAAAATCCTTGCAGTCAGATTGATAACTTTTGCAGTATGAAAGACTTCCGTTTTCATTATATCAGTTAATTGCTTTCACATTACAACAGTACAAGTTTCATGGCTGACAGTTCATTTATTATAAGAGTTCAGATATTACAATAGGAAGCAGTGTGTCAGTCGTATTTTTATTATTTATTTAGATATCATTAACTCATATTTTTATTTATTTAGATAACTTTGTGTGTGACTTCAGAGATGTAAACTTCCAGTTTCTAATTCTAGTAATTTATATTGTCTCTGCACTTACTTCTATAATTTAGTGATGTAATGTTGCAGTTTTACTTTGTGTCATAATGGTTCACAGATCTAAAAATCTGAATGCCATGTCTTCATATATGACTTGATCAGTAAACGTTTCTCTTATCATACAGGGTGCGTCACCTAACGTTATCGCTGGATATATTTCGTAAACCACATCAAATACTGACGAACCGATTCCACAGACCGAACGTGTGGAGAGGGGCTAGTGTAACTGTTTAATACAAACCATACAAAAATGCACGGAAGTATGTTTTTTAACACAAACCTACGTTTTTTAAATGGAACCACGTTAGTTTTGTTAGCACATCTGAACATATAAACAAATACGTAATCAGTGCCGTTTGTTGCATTGTAAAATGTTAATTACATCCCGAGATATTGTAACCTAAAGTTGACACTTGAAACCTCCGACGTTCAGTTGCGTGTTGTAACAAACACGGGCCACGGTTGGCGAGCAGCATCTGCACGGACATGTTTACGATGACGACCGTGTTTACGAGTGTGGCTGTAGTGCACTGTTGTGGTTTGGTGTAGCTGTCGCAGTGTCCGCATGTAGCGCTTGCTGCTATTGTTATTCTGCATTCGTCTCCGCACGCAGACAACCTGTAGTACACAGTGTTTCCAGACGTTTGTGATAGTGTAGTGTTGTAGGAACTATGACCACGGTGTATTCGAACTCTGAAAAGGTGGAGATGATACTCATCTATGGCGAGTGTCGACGAAATGCAGCTGAAGCCTGCAAGGTGTATGGAGGAGGAGATTAGTGTTTAACGTCCCGTCGACAACGAGGTCATTAGAGACGGAGCGCAAGCTCGGGCGAGGGAAGGATGGAGAAGGAAATCGGCCGTGCCCTTTCGAAGGAACCATCCCGGCATTTGCCTGAAGCGAGTTAGGGAAATCACGGAAAACCTAAATCAGGATGGCCGGAGACGGGATTGAACCGTCGTCCTCCCGAATGCGAGTCCAGTGTGCTAACAACAGCGCCACCTCGCTCGGTGCAAGGTGTATGCAGAACGATACCCGGACAGAGAGCATCCAACGTGCTGGACATTGCAAAACATCTACCGCCAACTGTATGCAACGGGTATGGCAGTAGCACGCAAACTGGTCCGTAACAGGCCCGTCGCAGGAGAAGCGGGTGCAGTTGGTGTGTTAGCCGCTGTTGCCATGAACCCACACATGACTACACGGGACATTGCGAGAGCCGGTGGACTGAGTCAAAGTCGTGTCATGCGCATACTGCATCGTCACCGCTTTCACCCGTTTCATGTTTCGCTACATCAGCAATTACATGGTGATGACTTTAATCATCGAGTGCAATTCTGTCAATGGGCATTAACAGAGAACGTGTTGCAGTTCTTCCTGTTTACCGATGAAGCGGGTTTCACAAACCACGGGGCAGTGAATCTACGGAACATGCATTACTGGTCCGTGGACAATCCTCGCTGGCTCAGACAGGTAGAGTGACAGCGACCGTGGACTGTAAATGTATGGTGCGGAATCATTGCGACCACCTCATTGATCCTCACTTCATTGCAGGGGCCCAAACAGCTGCAACATACATCGCGTTTCTACAGAATGATCTGCCAACGTTGCTCGAAAATGTCCCACTGGAAACGCGTCGACGTATGTGGTATCAGCATGATGGTGCATCTGCACATTTCGCAGTTAACACTAGGCAAACCCTTGACAGGATGTTCGACGGGCGTTTCATAGGACGTGGAGGAAGCTTAAATTGGCCAGCCCGTTCTCCTGATCTTACACCTCTGGACTTCTTTCTGTGGGGTACGTTAAAGGAGAATGTGTACCGTGATGTGCCTACAACCCCAGAGGATTCGGAACAACGTATTGTGGCAGCCTCCGGCGACATTACACCAGATGTACTGCGGTGTGTACGACATTCATTACGCCAGAGATTGAAATTTTGTGCAGCAAATGATGGCCACCACATTGAACATCTATTGGCCGGACATGTCGGGACACACTCTATTCCACCCTGTAATTGAAAACAGAAACCACGTGTGTACGTGTACCTCACCCCTCATGGTAATGTACATGTGCGTCAGTGAAAAAGACCAATAAAAAGGTGTTAGCATGTGGACGTAATGTGCTGTTCCAGTCTCATCTGTACCTAAGGTCCATCATCGTTCCCTTTGGATCCCTACGTAATTCGGTGCTCTCCGATACACATGATTGAACAGCGGAGGAGTGGTACTCAAGCGTCAACTTTAGGTTACAATATCTCCGGATGTAATTAACATTTTACAATGCAACAAACTGCACTGATTACGTATTTGTTTATATATTCAGATGTGCTAACAAAACTAACGGGGTTCAATTTAAAAAAACGTAGGTTTGTGTTAAAAAACATACTTCCGTGCATTTCTTTATGGTTTGTATTAACCAATTACACTAGCCCCCCTCCTCATGTTCCGTCTGTGGAATCGATTCGTCACTATTTGATGTGGTTTACGAAATATATCCAGCGGTAATGTTAGGTGACTCACCCTGTATATATAACATGTTATGTACATGTTTTACACATCTGTATCCTATTTTTTGTATCACCTTGTACACCATTTCGCAAACTTTACAGTAGGTCACGAAATATTGTAAACACATTGTTTCCACATTTAGAGATGGGGATAATGTAAAGGGAAATCCTCTTCTAGCATTACTATAGTCGATACCTTACAGTAGGTACTATAGATAACCGAGCACCCAGTGCGCCAGAGAGTACTCAGTGTTGAGATTCCGAGGAAGTAAGTTGTTGGCTGCTAAGCAAGCAGTGCAGATTGTAGAAGGATGGCCGGCCATGCTTATAATTGTTTAACTGCTGTGTGTCACCCAACGCCGTGGGCCTGACCTCCAGCAAATACGGAAATGGCATTTACTGAGTGATTTGTTGATGTGTTTAAGTGGTCATTTCTGCACCGTGACTACTCAACAATCGCGCAGGGCACCCACGATTAGGATTGCAGTGAGGTTTGTGCATTCACTGCTACATGAAGAACATTGGCGTGTGACGACATTAATTGGTGACCTGTGACGAGTTAACGATTATTACTTCGTCAGATGAAGGGAGTAACTGCTTCATTTGTGCTGTTTAGACAATAGATACAGATTATTAACTACAAAGTATGTGCTGACTATTGCTACTTGACATCCTAATTAGTTTTGTTGGATGTGATAAGAAACAACTCCTGTGGAAATGTTAACTGATCAGCCTTTATCAGTTGCACATATTCACACTATTATATACTTTGAGGCAATTATCCACTAGTCAATAAAGGTGGGTTTATAAGGGAGTGTTTCATTTTATGCACAATATGTTATATTTCAAGCTAAAAACTATGAAACTGAATTACTTTAGTTTCGTTGTTACGATCGCTATGTACTAGCTTTGTAAGTACAGTTATAATAACTTTTTGTAGAAACATTTGAAATTACAACATATTTCGCACACTTAGAATTTCTATCATTAATTACTCTACTTGTCACTGTTTATTAGGTTTATTTCTGGATTCATATATGAAATAATGATATAAACCAGCAGAAATTCATTTCTCAAGGTAGACTGTAAATCCTTTGGAATACTGTTATAACCGTACAGTGAAGGAGTAGTGGGCATGCCTCTTATGTGATTGGATGTCTGTACTTTGAAAGAACAATGTAATTTCGGCTTTGTCAGTGTGAAAATTCAAAGGACAGCGTGGTATAGTAAAACGTGAAACAAATAAACATAAAAGAAATCTACACAGGTATTCACCAAAATTATATTCATCAATTATAACATGGGAACCTACATTGTGAAAATTTCAGTTTCAGGAATGAGATCCCTAGACATGAAGAACTGGAGCCAGCTACGAGAAAAGAAGTTAAGTAAAAAGTTAATTGTAAATCTTACTCCTATCGAAATTTATTAAAAGATTTAACCATATGGACAGTTGTGACTACAGCTTAGGGAGATGTAGATTACTGCATGTAGTAAGATAAGGTATTTACGGCACATAATTAATGCCGAAGGTATACGTCCTGATCTGTGTAAATTAAATGCTATTACAATTTTTCATAGTCCAAGTACTACAAAACAACTGAAATCCTTTCTGGGACACTTTTATTTCTTCTGACGTTTTCTGCCACGACAACTATTAAACAGTAAATATATTCTAGCTTTACTTAACAAAAATTACGTATGGGTCGGGACTGAGTAGTGCCAACAAGATTTTCAAAATGTAAAACATGCATTAGTAAATTCAGCCATCGAAATTTTAGTTTAGATTTTTGTATGACATGTGGCGCATCATGCAGTGACTTAGTATCTTCCCTATTTCAGGTGGTTAAGGAAGGAGAACAGGATCATTGGATTTGTAAGCCGAACCTTAAGCGATTGTAAACGAACATATTCGGCAACTCGTATGGGTTGTTAAGAAGTTTAAGTACTATGTATATGGTAAACACACGAAAATCTATACTGTTCTCCAAGCAACAGCAGTTTTAGTAACCTGTAAGTTGGTTCATACCAGATTATCGCGCTGGACTCCGTCGTTGCAGAATTACAAATTTGAGACTCTATTTACTAATGGAAAGGGCAACATCATTACTGATACTTTGTCTCGTGTTACACAAGGTTTGAATGACAATATCACTGGTCCAGGAAATGAGAGCCACTACAGAGGAGCCGGCCGCGGTGGTCTAGCGGTTCTGGCGCTGCAGTCCGGAACCGCGGGACTGCTACGGTCGCAGGTTCGAATCCTGCCTCGGGCATGGGTGTATGTGATGTCCTTAGGTTAGTTAGGTTTAAGTAGTTCTAAGTTCTAGGGGATTTATGACCTAAGATGTTGAGTCCCATAGTGCTCAGAGCCATTTGAACCATTTTGAGCCACTACAGAGGACTTTTGGTGTAGGATAAACAGTATCACCAATACTACATCGTTTTGTGTAAAAACGTGGGAGATTTAGAAAAATCAGATCCGCACTGGAACAATGTAAGGGCCTCGCTGACTACTCAACCTAATCATTCACTGTCTAGCCGTTATTGGGTATATCGAGATGTATTATTCTATCATCGACATTCAGATGGCTCCAGCTGGTGTGTATGTATACCCAAGGACTCAGAACACATTTTAATGAGACGTACGCGCTTAATTTGGAGACATTATGTTACAGAAAAGTGTCTAGTAAAACTCAGCACGTATTGTTATTTTACCAACATGAGGAGAAAGGTTCACAACATAGACAAAACTTGTGCATCTGGTCTGAAAGCTAAACCACAAAATTTACCAGCAAAGAGAGATTTACATTCCATACTACCCAATAGCCCAATGTACATCTTTAGTAAAACATAAGTGGAGCCTTTCCGAGAGGTAGCGGTGGTGTAAAATATTTATTAGCATTTCATGACATATTTTCTAAGCATGTTAAGCTTTTCGACATAAAATCTAAGACAAACTAAGACGACTTTCACTTGATTACATTTCCTCACATGGGAAAACCGATGGCAATTTATCTTGACAACGCCACATACTACACAGGGTATCTTAAAAGATAATGATATTAAGAGCATTTTTACATCGCAACATAGCCCTCAGTCTAATCCCACGGTACGGATTGTCAGGGAGCTGAAAAGGTTTATCAGGACATACACACCTACACAAGATTCTAATTGGGTAAGCTTTTTAATTCTTTTTTAAGGCGTGCACAATAATTATAACAAATACGATACTAAGTGTACTGCTAATAAAGTAATATATCACCGAAAGGAAACTAATCCGTTGCCGAAGTTTCCAATTTAACTGGTGATGTGTAATGAAAAGATTAGAAGAGTTATTTCGACGCTTACATGGAAGGCTAGTGATAGAAACCTATTTTACTTTAATTCGATGTAGAAAAGGCAAGAATTGGAAGTTAGCGTACAGGCACTATTGCATACTCACCGCAAATCTTCAGCACTGAAGCTGCGCAATCCAAAGTGGCGTCTGCTATACGAAGACCAATATACAATCGTTAATATATCGCGTCCTGGTGCGTACCTATTACAAAACTAGAACACAGACATAATCATTTAATTTTACGCTCACAGAAATTTGAGAGTATATCATTTTCAGCAATAAGCGTATGTTTATCTCGAACTGGTAAGTAAACAGAATTCCTACGAATTATAAGTACTGCACAACTCTTCAGTAAGAAATAAAGGTAGCGTAAAAAAATTTACTTCCAGTAGAACCTGCTTGCAGCAGCAAGAAGGAAAAGTAGGAAAGAAGAGATTTGAACATGTGATGCCGATATTTACTCGTAATTACTGGAAAATAAATTTTAATGAGGCAGTGAAATTGACAAACTGTACTGTCGATCGACGTTAATCCGTGACTGATAGATGTGTACATTAAATGAGATGACAGTCGTACACTTCAGCCTAGAAGCAGATTAACTACACGTCATGTAGAATAAGTTATTATCACGTGAAGTCAAGGCCATATAAACAAACTGCACACACTGATTCGCGAAATCTCTTTAGCTTTGAGCTATTATTTGTTTCATGAGACATTTGTCAATTATTATATGTGCGCTTGAGTTTGTTTGCTGATGTTATCAAAATGCCTTGTCCAATCTTTCTAGTTTCAGGTGACACAATTTGCTAACACAATGCTTGTTTGAGAAATATACAATAATTGTCAATGACTGTAAAGCAAAATGTAACATGACTACATGTTACTCAACAATAATCAGAATTTGTAATATGTGACAAACATGGGTAGAACCGCAAGACTTACATTCAAAAAAGAGGGTGAAGGACCGTTTTCTTATATCGCAATGACTGTAATCGCGATGAAACATTTGCGTAAAACTGTTAAAAACATTCTTCGTACATCGCAACGTAGATTGTCATCGTGATGTAATAGTATATGTGATACTGTAAAAAGACGTTTTCCGTACATAGTCTACTGCGAAGGTACAGTTCGCAAATTATAAACACCTAAACTACGCGACCTAAGGTCACGGCCCATAAGCACTGAAGACAACTGGCTGTTGATATACATTCCGGGATGTGAGGTTATGGTCCAAGAACTTTTCTGCTCCTTACGTTTCGTCCAGGAATGCGCTGGACGAAACGTAAGGAGCAGAAAAGTTCTTGGACCACGACCTCACATCCCGGAAAGTATATCAACAGCCATGTCACCCAGTCGTGAAAGCCTTCATTCTACACTGAAGACAACTCTACGGGTGGAGGTCTTTCGGATGAGACATCATGGAATGAAATGTTTTGTCAATGCACTGGTCTCTCCCCTGGATTAAACGTGGATCGATGCCAGAATGTTGCCGTCAAATGGCTCTGAGCACTATGGGACTTAACATCTGTGGTTATCAATCCCCTAGAACTGAGAACTAATTAAACCTAACTAACCTAAGGACAGCACACACAGCCATGCCCGAGGCAGGATTCGAACCTGCGACCGGAGCGGTCACGCGGTTCCAAACTGAAGCGCCTAGAACCGCACGGCCATACAAGCCGGCTTGTTGCCGTCAGTGGTCTCATATCCATGCCTTCATGGAACAAGATATTGTGGAATGGTTATGTACTGGTCGTCGTCCACTTGAAGCATGGCCTAGAAAAATAGTGAAGAACTGTGTAAATAAACAGTGCAACGTGCGAACAGAGTCATGTATCTGATATCAAACAGTGAAAAATAACCTTGGTGTGCAACAATTTCTCCGTAACAACAAATATTAAAAACTATGTTTACCTCTGCCATATTATTCTATACATTGTGTGTATCAATACTGAAAGACGACTCGTAGTACAAAGACCGGAAATCTGCACTCTAAGATATTCTAAAAGTGATAGACTTTGTTCAAATGAGACAAAAAAAACGAAGTGTACTTCTATAAACAGATGTAACAGCATTAAGGTTATTTTACCTGCTACAGGTGTAAGTGCTTATTTCTTCTGAATTCTCCATGTAGTGTTCTGTTATTGTGACAATTTCCGTATAGATACGAACGGAGCTGCTAATAAACTATCAACGGCGTGTTGCGAGATAGAATATAAAGTACCGCCTCTTAGCCGCCCATAAAAATGTATGACTATGCATACCCGCTGCAGTCGCTACGAAAATTGAAATGTACCTGGCGATTCCGCCATATTGAAAATTGCAAATAGCGCATTATAATCGAACATGATTTCTAAATATAGAATAAGATGTGATTCAGGATGAATTGCTCACCTGCAGTGGCGCAATTTAAGGGCACCCCTGCGGGAGAAGCAGAATTTACAAAGGAAAAATTTGAAACGTAATAAATAAAATGTTTCAAATGGCTCTGAGCAATATGGGACTTACCATCTGAGGTGATCAGTCCCCTAGAACTTAGAACTACTTAAACCTAACTAACCTAAGGACATCACACACATCCATGCCCGAGGCCGGGTGTGAATCTACCATCGTAGCGGTCGCGGGGTTCCAGACTGAAGCGCCTAGAACCGCTCGGTCACTACAGCCGGCCGTAATAAATAATTAAATAAGGACAGTATTAATTAAAAATTAGGTACTATGGATGGCTGTGTCGACTGTACGCTCTCTCTCATTTTTGTGAAGACGGTGGCACCTCTTTGTTTTAGGAGCGGGCCAAGATGGACGCTTTTCTTGGATTACGGCAGACTTACACGGCACATCGCGATTTTCATATACATTGTGTAGAGACACAGTCATCTTACATGCACTCGCATGTTGTTGCATACAGCAACTGATTTAATGTAAGTCTCATTGTAAAGTTGTTGTTTATATATGGTAACTGAATACAGTGATGTTACTTAATATTTGTTTCATTTTTTGTTAAAACTCATCCTCAGCTGTACTGCATCTTGCCAGGACGAAAGGTTCCGTGTTCATTAAAAGCACGTGAATAATGCAGTACGAACCTCTTTTTGGGTGAGTAAAAGTTTTCGAAGTCCTATAAAAGAAGTTTTCGTGTGAAGAGTGTAAGAACAGAATAAAAGTGTAAGAACAGACCTCACACAGAAAACTGTTGTCAAGTGCGCCTAACAAAAGCAACGTATTTACAAATATTATTCATTTAAGACATTGCTTAATTGTTTTAATAAGATGGCTCACTCCCTAGCATTTATTCGTGCTTGATCCCATCAGAATTAATAATGAAAGTAAATTTGAAATAGGAAGACTGATGATCAATTAAGACACCTTAATTGAATATGTTGATCTATGAAAAGCGTTGGACAATGTAAAGACGGCGCAAGATGTTCGAAATTCTAAGAAAGATAGAAGTAAGCTATAGGGATAGGTGCGTAATATACAATGTGTACAAGAACAAAGAGGGAACAATAAAACTGTAAGACGAAGAACGAAGAGCTTGGAACTAAAAGGGTGAAAGAGCGAGATTCAGTCTTCCACCCCTACTTTTCAGTCTGTCAAAGAAGAAGAAATAACGAAAATAACATAATAGTTCACGAATGAGATTAAAGTGCAGAATGAGAGGTAATCAGTTATGACATTGCTATCCTCAGCGAAAGTGAAGACGAATTATAGGGTTTGATGAATGGGAAGAACAGTCTAATGACTACAGAATATAGATTGAGAACAAACTAGAAAATACAGAATTAATTAGAAGTAACGTAATTGAGAATCGTAGGGGGCTTAACGTCGATGTTGGGCATCACGAAGTAGACGAAGTTAATGAGTACTGCTATGTAAACTAACCCACGACGAACGAAGCAAGGAGAACATGGAAAGTAGAGTAGTACAGGCAAAGAGGAAGAAGGGAAGTTTACTAGCACCTAACATCGATATTCATTTGCAAAAGAATTTTTTGAGAAAGTAGTTTTGGGGCACAGCACTGTATGGTAGTGAGTTGAGGACAACGGGCGAAACGGAACAAAGGAAAATGTTGAAAATGGGGTGCAGTGATAAGATAACGAACGAGTGAGTTCTACGGAGAATTGGCGAAGAATGGAACATATGAGAAACACCGACAAGAAGAAGGGACGGGATAAGAGGACATGTGTTAAGAGAGCACGGAATAAGCCCCTTGGTACTAGCGAAGCAGTGGAGGGTAATAGCTGTAGGGAAGCCACTGATAGGAATACACCCAACAAGCAACTGAAGTCGTAGGGTGCAAGTGCTATTTTGACATGACGAGGTCAGCGCAAGAGTGGAATCAATCAGAGCAGTCAAAATACTAACAACTAGCAAAAAATATTGTTTCTTTTCAGCCGTTTGCAGTACTATCACAGCAGGGTCTTGTTAGTTGATTTTGCAAAGCAAGATGAGTCAGTCAATTCGATTGTTTCTACAGTAGAAAATGCAAAGTTAGTGCCCTTCTTGAGCAACCATACACTGGTGTGGCTTCTGTACTAATACCGCTCGAATGTGCACGGACCATACATGTGTCTGAATCGTTGAAGCACACAATCCGCTCTGCCACAGCAAGGCCCACGAATGCAAGGTTCAAATGCCCTATATAATAAGAAGTCTTGTAGAAGCATAATTATTCGGATATTAAGCTACACTGATGAACTTGATAAGTACGTAAGTAAACTATAAAAGACTGAAAGGTGACACCGTAAATGCTTATTAGTCATGGCTGCGTCAGAATCAATAATTAAATGAGGCCCTTAACAGAGGACTGTTTACTAATCCATCATAACAACTGCGTATATAGTCACTTCATTTTGTACGAGATTCAAGTAAACATTGACTCCTCGCATATTCCCACGCAATCCTGGACCAAAAACATTTTTATGGCTGATATATTTTAGTGTCGTATTTGTTTAGTTTATCACTAATACTGTTTCGTACCTTCACAGGGATACTACCACTAAGTGAACCGTCTATACCGTTCGGCCATTAAAAATTTACGGGAGCATTTAAGTGAAATGGATTTTGATGCTGAAAATAATGTGCTCGCTAATGACCGCTGCCAGGAACATTGAAAATATATGAACAGACTATCAGGCACCTGACGAAACATGTCGCAGGTCGTGGTATGTGGAGTAGTGCTCACAAATACATTCTGAAGCCATAATCTGTATACTGAGCATAATGTTGCGACATAATGTTGTGATTAATTATCCTCCAACATGAAAAAATTCCTACGTTCAGTTTACTTGATAAATTGTTTCACACACTACACACAATCTGAAACTAACATACCACGACTGGAGGAAGAACGCTGGAGCATTCTACAGAGTGTCGGTAGTAAGCCGTGATGAGATGTCTGATAGACTTTGCTTACTTGACCTTCAGCCTCTATAGCCACTCAAGACTCGAATCGTAGTTATGTCTCTTCAATCCTTCATTCACTCTTTCGTAAAATGTCTACGATATTTTTACGAGGATTCGTCAGGGGTCCAGATAAAGCACGAAATCCCTGGAGCTTAATTACAGATATACCTAGTTGTATGGTGAAGTTGCCTCTATTTACCAGCATTCGAAACTTCGACGAGTCCTTAGGCGAATAGGTCCTTTCCTAAACAGTTAATTCAAATAGGGACGAAAAATTGGGAAACTCCAATAACTGAATGAACTCTCCATGATAAGTGTATCAGTATGTAGCTAACTAACAAACTCCAAAGCATCACTAATAAGAATTAATGTTAATATATAATATACTTTCTTATAAGCTTTGATTGCACATTCTGACTTTCTTTTGCTTACTTTCCCAATTTCTTCTCTCAAGAAGCCTTTGAAATACATGATTTACAAAATGAAACTCATTTGTCTCCATCTCATCGTACCACTACTGCCTAGCTTGGTGAACGGAAGAACGTAATTCAGCAGTTATTATTTTTCAACTCTAATATATCACTTATTCATTTGTTCAGCCGGTATCTTGTTTGAAGTTTGTAAGAGACACGGCCGATTTTAGCTCAGCTATATTAGCACCGTACTGCGATAAAGAGTGTTAACAGATCTTTCATGCTGGCATCTAATGGATGAAACCACTATCTGTGTTTTCATTGAATGAAGTAGTTTTTAAGTTCAGGTATACTTATCCAGAATGAGAAGTTTGGAAGGTAGGAGACGAGGTACTAGCAGAATTGAGGCTGTGAGGACGGGTAGTGAGTCGTGCTTTGGTAGCTCAGATGGTAGGGCACTTGCCCGCGAAAGGCTAAGGTCCCGAGTTCTAGTCTCAGTCCGACACACAGTTTTAATCTGCAAGGAAGTTTCAGGTATACGTGTACGTTGTTGAATTGGCAAGGCAATCCTCAAGAACGCTCGCGGAGATTGTTTCTCCACAGTACCTGTGACAGGTGGCAGAGAGAGGGATGAGAGACATCCAAAATCGACTTTACGGTAAACTGAACAACGTAGGGCACAATATAGCTATCAGGGAGTTCTGTTCCGTACAATATAATCATCACCTCTTGATGCACTGCCACGGTTAACCGTCGCAATACCAAGTGGGTGGGTGGGAGGGAGGGGGAGGAGGCAGACTAGTTTATGTCTGCCTTTTAGAAGTATTGTAATCTAATCCGTCACTTTGTATTTTGAAACTCTGAAAAATATGTGTATTCTTTAATGAATTCTTCTACCAGATTCCCTATATGTATTAAACTGTTCAATTTAACTCAGCCCAAAAACCTGAAGTCTCAGTAGTAGATGTCAGATTTCCCAATCAAAGTCGTAGTTAATATTTCCAGGATCAGGGCCTCACTTACTCATCAATAGCTCTTTAAGACAATGCTCAGAGTAAAAGTCAATAATAATTAACGAAATCTGTATTTTTATTTTTTTTGTGGTGGTCGTAAAGTTGACAGTCTGTTGATTTTGATAACAGCGTGCTATACATTTTTCAAAGGGTCTGAGACAATTTACATATCAGCACCCCTTAAAAAGTATGTTGTTAATATAATTAAACAACAAATAGTGAATTTTGTTCTTTTAAATTTAGATTACGGTGGGCGCAAATTACGACACCTCCCCCGCCCCCGACCCCCACTTCACCATTCCCAATCGGTAATACGTGTTATAGGCAATAGTCCTGCTAGGGTTAACGCATCTGTATTGTACCTCCCTAACTTCATGAAATGTGGCTATGTGAGTTATTCATGACTTAATAGCTTGTCGAACTACACTAGAATTTCAAAGCATGGCACTGTTGAACAGTCTCCATGTCAGAAACCGTACATCCCAGTGCCCTGATGAGAATTATTTCGTTGCTCTCCGTTAAATATGTGGTCTTGGAATGTAATTACACGTTTTCTCGAGTGTTTTTAAAATGATACTTTAATTGTAGAGAGGACTGTGTGTATTGTCTCTTGACGAGCTTCACTGAGGACATCTAAATATTTAGTTCAGAGCTGAACAACGACTTCACGGAAGTTGTAAAATATAGAATTAATTATGTACTTACTTTCTGGAGGCCAGTGCCAACATGGATGAGGAATTAATCAACGCGACATCTGAAGAGACCGTAGACGGTAACAGGAAACATAAATCACGGTAGACGGAAGAGTGTTTTCGTGCTGCGTTTATCCGAACACGAGCACGCGCCCTACGATCGAGTTAACTGACTGTAAAGTCAATCGCTGAGTTTTGCATGTAGCGTTGTTTGTATGCATTTTGATTCTATGTTCGGTCGGATTATCCTATTGGACTCATCATAACGCGCTAAAGCAATTTATTACAGCATTTTTGCGTCCTTCCTGTAGAAATTCCGTACGCCTGAATTGCGGTGGGTGAATTCGACTGCTTCATAATTAATGAACCCAGCGATATCCAACTCTCTTATTACGCCTTTTATTGGTCCATTAATCACAACGGCCCTCGGCGGATATCGGAAAGGCAGCACCTCAGCGGAATTTTAATTTCTGGACAAGGAGATATTTAGCGCTCTGTTAGACGCATCCTTTCTGGACTCTTCCGAGTACCATCATAGTAGGAGCTGATATTAGAATAGAGGTAGCTGCTGTTCACTATTCTATCCTTCGTATAAGAGTCATTTGAGTTTTTACGTTATCAGTCCTGCAGATTATTGTGAAATGATACTGAATATGTATAGGACTAATGAATGCATCTACTTTTTATCTCAAAGACACATACCTACATTTGGAGAAATGAAGTAGCTGAGAGGGACACCATTTTTTGGTTGATGGTTAAGATTGTCAAGTATGCCCCCTCCCCCATTCCCACATTTTTTTCAGGAAGAGGAAAAAGAAGATAAAACTAAATTCTGAAATTAATAACCGAATTAGTAACAGTCGAAAGGTCACCGGGATGCTCAAATTAAACTTATGGATTGTAAATGTGGTGAAGAGAATTCGGCCGGTATTATTTACGTCAAGATTAGAGGGTATAGTTTTGTATGGAGGACAGACGTCGATAACTAGCCAGGAACTTACACTCCTGGAAATGGAAAAAAGAACACATTGACACCGGTGTGTCAGACCCACCATACTTGCTCCGGACACTGCGAGAGGGCTGTACAAGCAATGATCACACGCACGGCACAGCGGACACACCAGGAACCGTGGTGTTGGCCGTCGAATGGCGCTAGCTGCGTAGCATTTGTGCACCGCCGCCGTCAGTGTCAGCCAGTTTGCCGTGGCATACGGAGCTCCATCGCAGTCTTTAACACTGGTAGCATGCCGCGACAGCGTGGACGTGAACCGTATGTGCAGTTGACGGACTTTGAGCGAGGGCGTATAGTGGGCATGCGGGAGGCCGGGTGGACGTACCGCCGAATTGCTCAACACGTGGGGCGTGAGGTCTCCACAGTACGTCGATGTTGTCGCCAGTGGTCGGCGGAAGGTGCACGTGCCCGTCGACCTGGGACCGGACCGCAGCGACGCACGGATGCACGCCAAGACAGTAGGATCCTACGCAGTGCCGTAGGGGACCGCACCGCCACTTCCCAACAAATTAGGGACACTGTTGCTCCTGGGGTATCGGCGAGGAACATTCGCAACCGTCTCCATGAAGCTGGGCTACGGTCCCGCACACCGTTAGGCCGTCTTCCGCTCACGCCCCAACATCGTGCAGCCCGCCTCCAGTGGTGTCGCGACAGGCGTGAATGGAGGGACGAATGGAGACGTGTCGTCTTTAGCGATGAGAGTCGCTTCTGCCTTGGTGCCAATGATGGTCGTATGCGTGTTTGGCGCCGTGCAGGTGAGCGCCACAATCAGGACTGCATACGACCGAGGCACACAGGGCCAACACCCGGCATCATGGTGTGGGGAGCGATCTCCTACACTGGCCGTACACCACTGGTGATCGTCGAGGGGACACTGAATAGTGCACGGTACATCCAAACCGTTATCGAACCCATCGTTCTACCATTCCTAGACCGGCAAGGGAACTTCCTGTTCCAACAGGACAATGCACGTCCGCGTGTATCCCGTGCCACCCAACGTGCTCTAGAAGGTGTAAGTCAACTACCCTGGCCAGCAAGATCTCCGGATCTGTCCCCCATTGAGCATGTTTGGGACTGGATGTAGCGTCATCTCACGCGGTCTGCACGTCCAGCACGAACGCTGGTCCAAGTGAGGCGCCAGGTGGAAATGGCATGGCAAGCCGTTCCACAGGACTACATCCAGCATCTCTACGATCGTCTCCATGGGAGAATAGCAGCCTGCATTGCTGCGAAAGGTGGATATACACTGTGCTAGTGCCGACATTGTGCATGCTCTGTTGCCTGTGTCTATGTGCCTGTGGTTCTGTCAGTGTGATCATGTGATGTATCTGACCCCAGGAATGTGTCAATAAAGTTTCCCCTTCCTGGGACAATGAATTCACGGTGTTCTTATTTCAATTTCCAGGAGTGTATTTATAATCTGAAAGTACTGGATATGAAATTTTGGGAATATCACAAACAATTTCGACAAAAGACAGTGTAAATAGACTAAAGTGTTAATGAGGGTCGAAGTTGATATGTGATATGTGGGGCAGGGAAAAATTGCAGTGGTGTGGATATGTAACATGAAAAGATGAACGCAGATTTCCAAAACTTGGACTGGAAAATGGAATTAAAGCAAGAAGAATGCAAAATGTACAGTTGATAAAGATAAGACTTGCCACACGAAGAAAAGGATATACAAAATGGAAATACTTCTAAGCACATCTGAACAGACACTGTTAAATAGATGTACGCTAATATTAAATATAAAAATTTCTGAGGTGTTATAGTGTTGGAAAAAGTCTCGGTACCGATGATACAGGTATTTAAATTAATTAGAAAATAATTATTTAACATTTTATATTTATTTATTGCTATAAAATTTTTACTCGTTGCCCAGATGGAGAACAGGGCACACATCGAATCACTTATTTTTAATTACGATTGTATGTAGATGTTTCTGCTTGCAGTTTTTTATGAGAGCAGTAAAAGTTTTCTAAATGGGAAATAGGAAAAATATCAAACAAGCACTGTGGACAAATTTTTATAAGGTAAATTAGTAAAGGTTGTTGTAATTTTACTGGCCGTCGCCATAATCACGTTGCCTGGAGTAATCTGCTTGCACAGCATTTTACAATCATGCTCCCTTTGGTACAGTGGCATGACCTCACGGTCGATGACTATTAAAATCACCAAGATACGGAACACTTGGACAGCGTTGTCGCAGTAGGACTACGTGACGCCTATAATGTCTGCTTAATAACACATCGGACTCAGTTGCATCTAAATCCTAGTCGTCCAGCTATTGGGAGACATCGGATCTGCGACCAATCTGGATCAGGCTACCACTGTAAGGCTATGAAATCGTAGACACTCTACGGCTGCCTGCTGGAGCAGCCGTATCTGTTCACCATATTACGTAACCAAATGTGTTGCTGTCGGAAATGCAATGTAGGCTCCACTAGCTCTACTGACACCAAATGTTGGATGTGGCGTTTATATGCTTGTAGGCAACGGAAAACCTAGACACATAAAGCTTGATACTAGTTGATTTATCTATTTTGTCCAGTCTACAGGAGATGTATTATGCATATGTCTGAGAAGCGCGGTATGAATGTCATACCCTTGATCCTTGGGAATGACATATCGCAATATAGTCATCTTCTGCTGCCCCATTCAGTGCGGCTAAACACTGGAGCGACCTTGCTTGGGAGGCATTCCAGACTGGTGGTTGACCTGTGCAAATTTCTGGCGCTGTGTTCAGGCTCAGGCGTACCACTAACAAGGTAGGATGGAGCCCTGCCCCAGCTGTACTGAGTTTTAGAAAGGAGAGCATCCATGGAGTAAACAAGAATCTTGGTATATGGCAAATGGTGCCTGACAATGATGGTCGTCAATGAATTGATGTCTGGGAAGTTCTCAGTTTAATTTTCGTCCCATCAGGATTGGGGACCCCTAGACAGATGGTCCTGTAGGATAGCAAGAAGAACTGGCTACTCAGGTGGATAGCGAGTGAACGGGAGTGCCTCCAGGGCCTCCTAAAGCAGCTCCCTCCACTGTGGTAGCCAATTCTATGCCTCTTGGTAGGATGATGGTCAGTATTTATTCACTCCAGAATTGGAAGTGCTAGTAAGGATACGCCCCATGTGTTTCTCAAACCCATTGCTTCAAGACTGTAGAAGTGTCCTGGATTTCGACAATACCACTGGTCATTTCCTGGGCGGTAATGCCAGTGTACTGACGTAGGCAAGATGATGATAAGCTACGTTAGCTCGTAATTCAAGCAATGTGATTATGTCAACGAATGTCTGTGTTGGTTGGTGGCACTACAATTGAAGATAGAGGTTAGTGAGCATCCCCCTACCAGCGGAGACCAGGCAAAGAGTTCTCGGGAGAAACGTCCCAACACGTGTCCCCGGACACCGTGTTTTGCCTATGAATTAGATTGTCCTAACGTCTTTAATGCACAGGTTCAGAGCCTCCGAAATGTTAGTCTCTGTTCTGAACAGTTGAAGACAAATCCTATTTTTTTATGCTTTTTCATGTTTTTAGTATACAATAAGTATACAGCAACAATACAATACAAGTGTCCTTAGCATTTAAAAGACAATTTTAATAGATATGCTGGTCCCACAGAGTTTGATACACTTTTTATGACGTGGGTTCTATCCGTGGAGAAGAATTTTTGTGTGTGAACGATTCACTGTGTTGTTGACTAGATGTCTAGTATACACACTCAAGTGACAAAACTCATGGGATTGCGCTATTCACATGTAGAGGAAGCGGTAGGACCACGTACATAAGATACAAAAGGTAATCCCATTGGCGGGGGTGTCACTCACACTCAACTGATTCAAGTGGAAAGGTTTAAGATGTAATTATGGACAGACGACTAGAATTAACGGACTCTGAACGCGAAATGATAGCTGGAGCTAGACTCAAGGGACATTCCAGTTTTCAAATTGTTATGGAATTCAGTATTCCGAAAGTCACAGTGTCATGTGTCGAGAACATAAAATGTCAGGCTCTTCCTCTCACCATGGACAACGCAGTCACCGATGGCATACACGATACGACCGAGAGAAGCGGCGTTTGCGCAGAGTTGTCAGTGCTAATTGCGTCAAACCACAGAAATCAATGTGGGACGTACGACTAACTTATCCATTAGGACAGTGTGGCAGCAGATTAGCGACAGGAGTGACATTTCTAACAGCACAGCATCGCCTGCAGGGCCTCTCCTGAACTCGTGACCATATGGGCTGGACACGAGGCGAGTCGGAAACCGTAACTTGGTCAGACGAGTTCCCTATTTCAGTTGTAAAGGTGTGATGGTAGAGTACGAGTGCGGCACAGAGCCCACGAAGCTATGGACCCACATTGTCACAAGGCACAAGCTGGTGCTGGCTCTGTAATAACGTGAACTGTATTTACATGGTATGGACTGGGTCCTTTGGTCCAACTGAGCCGGTCATTGACTGGTTATGGGTGTGTTTGGGTACTCGGAGACCAACAGCGATGAGATATTTATGTATGAAAATGTGCCATGTCACCAGGCACAATTCTTCGCGATTGGTTTCAAGAACGTTTTAGACGGTTCGAGCGAATGATTTGGCCTCTCAGATCGCTCGTCGTGAGCCCCACCGACGATTTACGGGAACATAATCTGGAGGTCAGTTTGAATACAAAATCCTGCAACGGCAATACTTTCGCAGTTAGGGACGGCTATGGAGGGGAGTTGCAACGACTTTTTGAGTCCATGCCACCTCGAGTTGCTGCATTACGCTAGGCAAAAGGAGAACAGACGCGATAGTAGAAGGTATCCCGTCACCTTTATCACCTCGTTGTATGTGCAGTCATGTAGTCATGCCTGATTTTCCTACTACCATGGTGGAGTCAACAGGTCATCTAATTACTGGCGATAAGTTTTAAACACACTCCTGGAAATGGAAAAAAGAACACATTGACACCGGTGTGTCAGAACCACCATACTTGCTCCGGACACTGCGAGAGGGCTGTACAAGCAATGATCACACGCACGGCACAGCGGACACACCAGGAACCGCGGTGTTGGCCGTCGAATGGCGCTAGCTGCGCAGCATTTGTGCACCGCCGCCGTCAGTGTCAGCCAGTTTGCTGTGGCATACGGAGCTCCATCGCAGTATTTAACACTGGTAGCATGCCGCGACAGCGTGGACGTGAACCGTATGTGCAGTTGACGGACTTTGAGCGAGGGCGTATAGTGGGCATGCGGGAGGCCGGGTGGACGTACCGCCGAATTGCTCAACACGTGGGGCGTGAGGTCTCCACAGTACATCGATGTTGTCGCCAGTGGTCGGCGGAAGGTGCACGTGCCCGTCGACCTGGGACCGGACCGCAGCGACGCACGGATGCACGCCAAGACCGAAGGACCCTACGCAGTGCCGTAGGGGACCGCACCGCCAATTCCCAGCAAATTAGGGACACTGTTGCTCCTGGGGTATCGGCGAGGACCATTTGCAACCGTCTCCATGAAGCTGGGCTACGGTCCCGCACACCGTTAGGCCGTCTTCCGCTCACGCCCCAACATCGTGCAGCCCGCCTCCAGTGGTGTCGCGACAGGCGTGAATGGAGGGACGAATGGAGACGTGTCGTCTTCAGCGATGAGAGTCGCTTCTGCCTTGGTGCCAATGATGGTCGTATGCGTGTTTGACGCCGTGCAGGTGAGCGCCACAATCAGGACTGCATACGACCGAGGCACACAGGGCCAACACCCGGCATCATGGTGTGGGGAGCGATCTCCTACACTGGCCGTACACCACTGGTGATCGTCGAGGGGACACTGAATAGTGCACGGTACATCCAAACCGTCATCGAACCCATCGTTCTACCATTCCTAGACTGGCAAGGGAACTTGCTGTTCCAACAGGACAATGCACGTCCGCATGTATCCCGTGCCACCCAACGTGCTCTAGAAGGTGTAAGTCAACTACCCTGGCCAGCAAGATCTCCGGATCTGTCCCCCATTGAGCATGTTTGGGACTGGATGAAGCGTCGTCTCACGCGGTCTGCACGTCCAGCACGAACGCTGGTCCAACTGAGGCGCCAGGTGGAAATGGCATGGCAAGCCGTTCCACAGGACTACATCCAGCATCTCTACGATCGTCTCCATGGGAGAATAGCAGCCTGCATTGCTGCGAAAGGTGGATATACACTGTACTAGTGCCGACATTGTGCATGCTCTGTTGCCTGTGTCTATGTGCCTGTGGTTCTGTCAGTGTGATCATGTGATTTATCTGACCCCAGGAATGTGTCAATAAAGTTTCCCCTTCCTGGGACAATGAATTCACGGTGTTCTTATTTCAATTTCCAGGAGTGTATTTGCTCGTTTTTTGTGTTGGCGATATTATCATATGAATTGTTATCATCACATAACTGTGAAGCTACTGGTCTGCTGTATCATCGCCTTCCTGTGTATCCTTTTTAATACTGTTCTGGGTATTTCGTCTGCAACGGTTTCCATCTGAATAAGGAATTCGATTCATCGTCACATACCGAGTGAGGTGGCGAATTGGTTAGCACACTGGACTCGAATTCGGGAGGGCTGCGGTACAAACCCGTCTCTAGCCATCCTGATTTAGGTTTTCCGTGATTTCCCTAAATCGTTTCAGGCAAATGCTGGGTCTGTTCCTTTGAAAGGGCACGGCCGATTTTTTTCCCAGTCCTTTCCTAATCCGAGCTCGTGCTCCGTCTCTAACGAATTCGCTGTCGATGGGACGTTAAACACTAATCTCCTCTTCCATCGTCACATGCACCAGGTATTATCGTGCTGAAATATGGTGTGCGCAGGTGGCTAGAGGAGGATAAGTGCCTCTCTCTTAAATGACCGCTTTGTAATGCTTCCACCACATATTCAATATTATAGGAGAAGAGATCACATTTTGATACTGACGGCGCCCTGAATCATAAAAATTGTAATTTCTGCTGGTCATAGTGGCCGAGCGGTTCTAGGCGCTTCAGTCTGGAACCGCGTGACCGCTACGGTCGTAGGTTAGAATCCTGCCTCGGACATGGATGTGTGTGACGTCCTTAGATTAGTTAGGTTTAAGTAGTTCTAAGTTCTAGGGGAGTGATGACCTCCCACAGTGCTCAGACCCATCTGAACAATTTTCAATTGTCATTTCTACCCACGAACTATACAGGCGCTAGATGAAGGTAACCACAGTAGCATACAACAAGTGTCCGTTCCTAACTCTAGGGTTGTCTGAGGAGGGACGTGAGATGTTACTAAGTTTTGCTTTCGAAACTGCAGCAACAAAATGCAACAAGCTGTTGGAGACTGGGACTTTTCTGATTTTTAAATAATGAAAATCGTATTGCATTTCCAGCCCAAACCAGGTAAATTATATCTGTACACGAATCTTTGCATTTGTCTAGCAAAGCCGAGTATTTTTTGCTGATGGAGGCTACGAATAGCTACACTTCATTCTCGCAGGATATACCAAAATTTTTAACATTCATGACGTTAGACACCCTCTGGTTGTCCCTCTGTTTTCTCTCAATTCATTTCAGGCATCGAAAATAATTAGCTCAATGAGCCAAAGTTTCTTACTATTGTCAGAGGGCAATTCGTTATAAAATTATAAGATAATCCTCATAACTAATTATAGATAGGGAAGTTATCTGAATTTCAGTAAATAATGGAAGTGGGCACTCATGTTTTAGTCAGCGGAGCGCCAGCTGGGTTACATGTGCTCCATCTCAAAGACGAGGGACGCCTGTTAGAAATGCTTTGGGCCAAGCACTGACGTAGAAATCTATAGGATAGACTACTTAACTGTCTCAAGAAGAACGGGTGAAATAAACCGTTGGTCAATATGACATTTGAAAGGCACATTCTTCGTGGAACTTGGCGGAAGTCTAGGAACTGATTTTACAAAATTTAACTTCTAAGAGAAATACACTAGAGCCCACAGATTGTGCCTAATCACCACCCTGGCAATACTATTGATCCTAAATGTATAAAATTTATTCCAAATATTTGCTATTATTCGCAGACAGTGTCTGAGAAATGATTTTGTAAAATTCAACTCGTAAGTGCCGAAACGTGTATCGCACTCAGCCTCGTGAGTCCAATTGAGGAGCTACTCGACAGACTGCATCCAGTTGTGCCATTGGTCGGTAACGATTGTCCTGTCTGGGGCCTGAAGAGGAACTTTACCTTCACCATCATAAACTCTTAGCGCAAAAGATATGCAATATGGAGAGAACGTGTATCGTTAGAAGTTCAGTGCTTAGTATAGTTCATTTATTAGTTTTTCGTCACTAACTTGGTAAAAAGGGTGAGAAGCTGTAGCCGTACCAACGCTCAATCCAAACAATTGATCCCAGGAATACTGAGAGGACGAAACGTTGTATATCGTAGCCTCCCGTTATCAAAGGATTTTTTCAGAATTTAATCATAAAGGGGATAAATCTGCTCATTTTTGTCGGGAATGCAGCTCAGCTCCCAGCATGGACGCAAAAAAATTACAGGCGACATTCTATACATTAGACACCTACATGAAGCCCGTTTTTCCAAAATCAACCCGTTAGAAGGGTAATTTGCGTAAGAAATTCTCAGTGAAAATTCTATTTCACAGTTCGCACATCAGAGAATCAAGTCTCAATGAACATAAGAAATTGTAATGGAACAAGAGAAGCCTTGTTTAAAACGCCCAAAAACGTTATGTAAAAAAATATGTAGGTAAAAACTCCAATGAAGAACAAATTTTTTATAGATGCCTCACTTAGGTTTACGTTTTTAAATTCAGATTCGTTAGACGGTATTTTATAAAGCACAGTATGTACACTTTACAGTATCTTTTACTACTTATGTTGTACTTACAAATAAATAATAATATTTAAAATATTCAAAACAGTTCACAACATCGATTTTAACAAAAATTTGCCTAAAATTGTTATGTGGTATATGAAAATTGGCCATATGCGTGTAGGACTCAGGCACTGAAGGTTCCATACAGACTGGAGTTTGCATATAGACAATTCTGGCATTCCGGTAATCAAGGGTCGTACGATTTTATACCGACAAGTTAATGGTCCCAGGGATTTTACTACTTCCAAGAGTGTTTTAATTCCAAGTTTGAAGTTACATAACAAATAAGAAAAGAAAGAAATTATCCTATGATATAATTAAAAAATTAACAGTTTTCTAATTTTTTCCTTCACTTGCACTGGTGGAACAGGTCCTATGAGCGTTTGTTATTTACATTTCTGGAATTTGTACATTCCTCGGATATCTCAAACGCTAAGCGAAAATTTTGCATTGGTTATTATTTGTGAGCAGTCTTTGGTGATAGAAGCTGAGCAGAGGACTCATGGCAATATAAACGTAAAGCTAAGTGCATTTCTGTTTATGTAAAATGATTTGTATTTGAATATTGTCAAACAGACGAGGACGAGTTGGTTAGAGATTTAGAAAGACAAGTGTTTGAAGAGGAATGCAGCAAATATTTTTATTTGTTGGCTCTGCAGTCGTGAGTAAATAGAATCATTTGTGAATGAGACATTCATAGCAGGGAAGTTTAGATTTATCATTAAAGATTGAGAAATTTTCGCTTTAAAGTATTTTGAATGTTTTTAATTACTTGTCTAGCATTTGTGAGTGTAATAGTTTGGTGTCAATGCTGCCCTAGCGTTAAGGTGTGTTGTGACATCAATTGCGTTCGAGGAATAATATATTAGATAGTTAAAAACAATGAATTAAAGGAATATTTCTCCTAAGAGCATTGTCCAGCTTTTATTTAAACGAGTGTCGCACTCAATGATTTGTTTAAAATAGTTTGCTTATTGTCTGGACACTGCACTAAGCTTTCAGCAACTGTTGTTAGAAATTTGCAGCTGGAGCACAGACAACTTTCAAAACACCGGGTTTCCAAGCAACTGCATTACAGGTTAAAATATTTGCATTTCAACATCAGTTTGCAAAGAAAATTACCAGGGACCATTTCATGAAAAGCAGTATTAGGCAGATCATTAATGAACAGGGACCAGTTTGCTAGTTAAAGTGATTAATATTACAGCTCAGGATTTCAAAATGGTTCAAATGGCTGTGAGCGCTATGGGACTTAACATCTGAGCTCATCAGTCCCCTAGAAGTTAGAACTACTTAAACCTAACTGACCTAAGGACATCACACACATCCATGCCCGAGGCAGGATGCAGGATTCGAACTTGCAACCGTAGAGGTTGCGCGGTTCCAGACTGAAGCGCCTAGAACCGCTCGGCCACACCGGCCGGCAATTCAGGATTTGATCAGTTTGCACCTTTTTTAAAAAATATTATAAAACAGGGCCAAGTTCGCGTTGCATTCTGGCAGCAGATATATTGTAATACGTTGGAAAGCGACCACTTTCGCCAGCCTGTCTGACAATGAGAAACATGCAGCGAACTGATGGACACCTGCGTCATTAGGACGGAACGTCAAGAATGTTTGCGCAAAAGCATGTGAGTTTCTCTGGCCTGGCGGCAGTCATTTTACCTGCCTTAGAAAATAGGAACGTGCTGACAATTTCAGCACCCCATGGACACAGGAAGGAGTGACTGTAGGAGGACACAAGATGACTTGGACAGGATTTGTGATTGGTGTTAAGAATGGCAGCTAACTCTAAATATAGATAAATGTAAATTAATGCAAATGAATACGAAAAAGAATCCTGAAATATTTGAATACTCCATTAGTAGTGTAGCACTTGACACAGTCACGTCGATTAAATATTTGGGCGTAACATTGCAGAGCGATATGAAGTGGAACAAGCATGTAATGGCAGTTGTGGCGAAGGCGGATAGTCGTCTTCGGTTCATTGGTAGAAATTTGGGAAGATGTGGTTCATCTGTAAAGGAGATCGCTTATAAAACACTAATACGACCTATTCTTGAGTACTGCTCGAGCGTTTGGGATCCTTATCTGGTCGGATTGAGGGAGGACATAGAAGCAATTCAGAGGCGGGCTGCTAGATTTGTTGCTGGTAGGTTTCATCATCACGCGAGTGTTACGGAAATGCTTCAGGAACTCGGGTGGGAGTCTCTAGAGGAAAGGAGACGTTCTTTTCGTGAATCGCTAGTGAGGAAATGTAGAGAACCAGCATTTGAGGCTGACTGCAGTACAATTTTACTGCCGCCAACTTACATTTCGCGGAAAGACCACAAGGACAAGAGAGATTAGGGCTCGTGCAGAGGCATATAGGCAGTCATTTTTCCCTCGTTCTGTTTGGGAGTGGAACAGGGAGAGAAAATGCTAGTGGCGGTACGAGGTACCCTCCGCCACGCACATTATGGTGGATTGCGGGGTATGTATGTAGATGTAGATGTAGAGTGTACACAAAAAACGGGGCCTTGGCGCACGGAGGCATGTGAAAGAAGCGTTCTTAACAAGACATTTTTCTCGACACTAAGGACATTCCTTACAAATCACGGTTGCCGGTAGGTTCTGAGACGTAACCCAAACATGAGTCCGTCCAGGCCTCACGCAGAGAGAGTGGTTACAAAGAAGTGTTGTGCAGCTGTTCTCACAACAGCCTCCGAATGCAGGTAAAGTTCATAAGAATGTGAAATCATGAGCAGGATGTCAGTTCGCGAGGCAAAGGCCAGCCCAATCCAGATAGGAAATTTCCACTCCACACCGAGAGGCGTGGGGTGGAAATCGTACCTGCGATTGCTGATGAGGACAGCCGACTCGCTCCGCACAGAACCGAGGCGACGCGACAAACCGACGCAGCGCCTGTAGCCGACAGAGGTACACGACGAACGATAACGAAGAATGGTGAGGCGATTCGTCCCCTCCTCCATCCGCTTAATACCTGAGTCGTGTCTACACCCAGTCAGATCGGCCCTCACATCCGTAATTTTCTTTTGGTTTGTATAAACAGTACGAATCTAAATACATTTCTTTCATGTTTTGTTCAACTAAGCAACCTTTTACATTGATAAATGAACACCTTCGCTACGAACCTTTTGCGTTTGATTTCATATCCATACTGATGTCACTAAATTTTTGGCCATCAACCTTGGGTGACCTCATTGGTAATTTTTATGGTATCTGTTGTGAGACAATAATTTCTCGAGTTCACAAAAGTTTTGGCGCCCAGTGTGGGCGACTGAATAGTAATTTTCATGGTATCTCATGTCACAAAATAATTTCTCGAAATCGCTACAATATTTGCTTTTCTCGCAGTTGAAAATGCAGAAATTCACCCAAAGCTAAACAACAGAAAAGTTACAAGTAACCAACCAACCAAGTCAGTACGAAATCTCTAAGTCAAAAGAAACTTTCACTGTCGAATAATCCTAATGCCATGAGTGGCTTTGCGATTATCAAAATATGTGGGATAAATGGCCTTATCTCTTGATTGCCTTGAAGTAGAAGCTTAACATTTTTACACCGTTAAGCGACCATACACATAAATTCCAACTTGATGCGTCCACCCAATCCTCAGAAAAGTGATTCTGAACAGTCGGACAGACAGACAGACAGACAGGCAGGCAGGCAGGAAGACAGTCGAACAACGAAGTGATTCTACGATGCTTCCGTTGCTACCGAATGAACGGAACGCTGTAGACTAATACTAAAAATACAAAGAAGAATTAATAGCGAGAAATATTATAGATTTAAAGTTTAGTGAATTTTAGTGTGATTCCTTCAATAAATCGAGCAAGCATATATTCCAACAAATTGACTTAGAGAATATTTAGCGGTAAAAGGACCCCTTTTTGTTATTAAATTTATTCCTGGAATTCTGTGAACTGATACCTCTGTCTGTTACATCCATGCCTACTTTTAGTACGTCAGTCAGCTTATGCCCCCCCCCCCCCTCTAAAGAAACCTTTATTTACATCGCTTCTGAAATTTCAGTCGTGCTCCTTTGCTTCTGCTTCCACCAGTGTGCTGTAGTCAGTGTAACGTAACGTCATAAGCATCGTTTCCGTCACATTACCTTGCTTACTTTCTTCTTTTGGTCATCAGTCTTCTGACTGGTTTGATGCGGCCCACCACGAATTCCTCTCCCGTGCTAACCTCTTCATCTCAGTGTAGCACTTGCAGTCTACGTCCTCAATTATTTACTGGTTGTATTCCAATCTCTGTCTTCCTCTACAGTTTTTGCCCTCTGCAGCTCCCTCTAGTACCATGGAAGTCATTCCCTCATGTCTTAACAGACGTCCTATCATCCTGTCCCTTCTGCTTATCAGTGTTTTCCACATATTCTTTTCCTCTCCGATTCTGCGCAGAACCTCCTCATTCCTTGACTTGTCAGTTCACCTAATTTTCAACATTCGTCTTTAGCATCACATCTCAAATGCTTCGAGTCTCTTTTGTCCCGGTTTTCCCACACTCCATGTTTCACTACCATACAATGCTGTACTCCAGACGTACATTCTCAGAAATTTCTTCCTCAAATTAAGGCCGATATATGATATTAGTAGACTTTCCTTGGCAGGAATGCCTTTTGTCATTGCTAGTCTGCTTTTGATGTCCTCGTTGCTCCGTCCGTCATTGGTTATTTTACTGCTTAGGGAGCAGAATTTCTTAACTGCATCTATTTCGTTACCATCAATCCTGACGTTAAGTTTCTCGCTGTTCTCGTTTATACTAATTCTCATTACCTTCGTCTTTCTTCGATTTACTTTCGATCCATACTGTATATTCATTAAACTGTTCATTCCGTTCAGTAGATCAGGTAATTCTTCTTTACTTTCACTCAAGATAGCGATGTCATCAGTGAATCGTATCACTGATATCCGTTCACATTGAATTTTAATTCCACTCCTGAACTATGCTTATTTTTTCGAAAAAGTTGAATTGTTCTTTTATTTTCCGTACTTGTCTGTTTCAATCTGCAAGAGACTGTAAGATTATGAACATTAGGAAAAGTACTTGGTGTATTGGTTTAGCCATCTCTCGGGAATCCTATTTTGTGAGGAGACAGAGAGGAATTTCAGAGACTGGGAAAACGCAATTATGGAGGTAACAAGACAATTACTACGCTTTCCTTAATATGAACGGTCTGTTGAGATACTACTACTACAGTATAAACGACACCGATGACTAGTAAATTCAGTTATAAACTAATGGATAAGGCTAGGGTGTAGCGTGTCACAATAATACTAGTTCTTCATTTCTTTTATTTATGGTATGCAATTAGCATGGAATGTTCAGGATGATACAGAAAAATTAGTGGTAGATTGTTACAAAATTCCTCTTCCCTTCGACGATACAGTGTTGGCAACTTCAAAGAACAACTTGCAGAAACATGTTGACCTTGTATCCGAAAACCCTAAAGTATGTAATTCGGTAAATCGAACAGCAAAAGTTAAGACGCAGGCTTTCCAAGTAAATGACTGCTTCGATCGAAACTCGTTATAGAAGTGTGTTAGTGGAAAATTTATACCCACCTGAAAAAAAGCAAAATTCGTTAATTGTTGTTCAGTTGTATTGACAACATAATTTTTAAAGCGATACTGATGTGTTAGTAGCAACGAGAACCTGAAATTACCTTTTGGCACGCACTTTGAATAAAATGTACTACCTACTTTATAAGCCCCAAAAAATATTTTAAAAAAGTCGTTCATTGTTGTTGACTTTTACCCTCACTGTGTATTTAAGAGAAGTACTGAAGTGTAAGTAAGGCTGTGACCCTGGAAAAAAGTGATATATACTAACGAGACCTACTTCCTTGGATTATGTTTAATTGAAAACATTGAAACCGATAATTAATCTGGTAGAATTAATTAAAAACAGTACACCTTTTTTCCAAAATTTTAATGTACAAAGTAACTGACTGTACTACAATATTTTCAAAAGATGAGCATGAAGGTATAGCCCCCAACTTTGGTATTGTACGTTTAATGGCCATAGTAACAAATATGAAGATAGTAGAGTCTATTCAAGGTGTCCTACTGCACTACTAACTATTGGCAGCATTTAAGATGCGGAGCTATACGAGAGCTTTGTGAGGATGAATGTACAGTAAACAAAAATTCTGTTAGACGCTATCAAACATACAAGATAATTTGTGCAGGGGAACTTCACTACTGGATAATCGATTAACACCAAAGGCATCGAAAATATAAGTCGACGATAGACTCCTCTTTATCTGAGAAAACTGTAGCTGCTAACGATTAGAAAGGGGTTCCAACATCCTTAAGCTCTTGCCAACTTGGAATTCTCCGTTAAGCTTCAGAAAATCCTTGCTGTCTCTGGCAGAGTTCTGCAGAAGAGACGTGTTTTCTCGTATCCTGTAGTAAGGAAGTTGTCTTGAAAATTATTGGCTCTGCTGGTCTCCAGTGATTGCTGTTGGAACGGGGGAAGGGGTGACTAATTAAGGTCTACAGCTGGGAGCGTAAAGTACTGTACACCGGAAACTGCCGAGCCGGAACATCCGATTATTGCATAAAATATGTAAATTGTTTCAGAAGTTAGCATTTCATCCTTCAGAGTTTTCGTTCCATTTATTAGCAAGAAGCTGGAGTAATTCTGTTTCACAATTCCAAGTTTAATTACTTTTCTGCTTACAGCTTGAAGTGCTGCGCGGCTAATGAACAGGAGTGCTATAGCGTAGAATAAGATGTTTTAAAAATAAAAGCGCAATCACTTGATGACGATATAATTGACTTAGCGCTTTCGATTGTCACAATAGTACAGCATTTGTGTTGACAAGTTTTTATGTACGTATTAGCAGGGTGTAAAAAAAGAACACGTCAAAACTTTTCCAGTATATTTGTCATATATTGAAGGGAAAAACTGTTTCTTGTAGTCATGCATGGAAAAAAATTTCTGTATTTGAATAAAATATTTTTCAAGGAAACAGGAAGGAAGAAACAATGGGTTTAACATTGCTCGATATCTAGCCCATTAGAGACGGAGCACAAGAGCAGAATGTTATAAGGATGGGGACGCAAGTCGACCACACACCTTTGTAGGAACCTTCGAGGCATTTGTCTGGAGCGATTCAGTTAAATCGTTGAAAACTTAAACGCAAATTCTCAATCTTTAGAGCCCCATCCCGCCACGTTCTCTAATGATGATGAAATGGTGGGGAGAACACAAACACTCAGTCCCTGGGCAGAGAAAAGCCTCAGCGCGGCCAGGAATCGAACTCGCGACCCCGTGATCCAGAGACAGCAAGGCTTGCCACCAGACCACCAGACGAGCGGTGGACCGAGTCCTAAGTGCTAACCACATAAGAAATAGGAACAGGTCAGACATGCTTACCAAATGAAACACTCTCTGGCATGAAACGTTCAAATGTATTATGATTATAGCAAAAGTAAACACAAAATGTCAGGGTACTATGCTCTATTTTGTATTTTATCACTAGTCGGACAGTTCCAAAGAATTCAGAACTGCGTGGTGTATCGCCGAATAATTCGTGGAGATCCTAGATAAGTGATAATTTCTAGTAGTTAGACGGGTATTTTACCAACGCCATTAGTTTCCTGGTGTCCTCTAAGTTCTTCAGACATTCATTACGTTGTTCCAAATACAACTGATACCTCTCTCAATGGTTTATGCCCGAGTCGGTTTTGTTCAAGTTCTGGCATTATTATCAAGTTGTTTCTCATCGATTTTGCTATGACCTCGGTGTCAATAAATTATATATGCTTTTTCTCCACAGCTGTCTGGTATATTCTGGTCGAGCATCTAATGTATCTGAAGTTCTAAGTACCAGATTGCGCGGTATGTTTGGTTTCGAACACTTTTTATGGCTTCAGAATACACCAGCTCCCTGCCACCAGCAGGTGGTAATTTTGATATACAAGAATTGGACAGATATAAGGAAAGACCAAAACCACAGCTCATTCCTAAAACCATGGAAGAAATTCATTAGCCTTTAAAGAATCATATGTTTGAGATGGGATAAATATGAGTCCGTTCTTCCCGGGTTCGATTCTCGGCGGGGTCAGGGATTTTCTCTGCCTCGTGATGGCTGGGTGTTGTGTGCTGTCCTTAGGTTAGTTAGGTTTAAGTAGTTATAAGTTCTAGGGGACTAATGACCATAGATGTTCAGTCCCATAGTGCTCAGAGCCATTTGAATTTGAGTCCGTTCGGTTTTCAAAGGATATGATACCATTCTTCTTGTAAAATAATGGCAAGTTCGGATAATTATGGCGGAAGTGGATAGCGATCAGGCTGCCATCTCTACTAATTAGACGATGTAACACAGCCATTCTCCTCTGAAACTTTCATCTTTAAAGATTTCAGAGTATGATAAGCGAATTCACTTAATCAAGTAGTCGTTCAGTTATACGGCTCCTTCATTACAGGTCTGGGTTAGCATTACCAGTGCTTTTCGTTTCTCTGTCTTTTCTCCTGCCTTTCCTACGTTGCTGGCGGATGTTTCCAAGACCTGAAAGCTTACATTGAACCATTCCAGCTTCTATATATTTCTCTTATGGGTGATTTCCTGTGCTTGGTTTCTGCTCTGGTCGTTCGGTGGCGCTGCCTCCAAGCCTTGGCCAGTGGCCGACTTTCCGAGGAGTGCCAGTCTCGCTTGGACAGCGCTAGGAGGAAGTAGGGGCTCCGATATGAAGCGCTCAGGACAACGGTAGGCGGTTGGTGCGGGAAGTGACCACAGAAGCCGTTGCGCGAAAGGCTAATGGCTATTGGTTTTTCATGAAAGTGTGTTTTGCCGCCGCCGCCTATTGTGATGCCGTCCGCCGAAGTGACCCCTTGGTAACAAGGTATCTGTTGGCGATTTACTTTGCAACGTTTTCCCTTGCCTGAAATTTAAGCAGGCACGTCCGTTGGTTGGTCGGTTGGTCGTCTCAGCGGTTGACGTGTATTAGGTCCTTTAGCCGCTTCTGGATTCTGTGTTCCCGTGAATACTTGCAATTTACTTGCAATTCGTCCTTGTTGCTGCACATTGACTGATTTTAGTATTACAGTTAAAGCAATTACAGCCCTCGGTCGCTAAAATAAAGTCTTTTCACCTGGTTTCGTCCCTCCTTGATTTTTCGACCGAGGGCTGCAATTGCTTAAACCTTAATTTGTGAACGGTCGCTGACTACGCCACCATTTTAAAACTTTAAGATTTTTAATATTGCTAGAGTTGCTTGTGGTACCGTTTTTTTGGTGGATCTGTGAAGGGATCCAGCTAACAGGAGTCCTACTTCGATAGACAGTGCAGTTATTGCACCGAGTGGTTAACCTCCTTTTTTTCTTAATTGTGTTTTAGAATTACATTGGCCGTCCAGTGGGGTGTCCGTTAGCCCTAGATGCATGGGGAGACAGTTGTCATGTAGCGGACATTGTGGACTGTAGGTGAATGCCCTGTGGGTAAGGTGCAGTATTTGTATCTAATGAAATTTTTGAATGAGCAGTCAATCTTATTGCTGTCCGAGTGCTGGATTTGTGGAGACCATTTGTTGTAATTACCTTGGAATAATCTTGTGCTTAAATATTACTATCTTATATATTCAGAGTTATGGAGATAAAGAACACTGGGGAACAATTGTAACTTAATTTCTGTTGCCTTCGATTCTTAGGCCGTTTTAGAGGTATATGGACATGCTGATTCCAAAACTGTAATTAGTTTTTTCCTGTCACATTAATTTGTGTTTCTACAGTTGTTGGGCATGCGATTACGCTTCTGACAGGTAACTTGTCTGTTACAGAAAGCAGTGCTGCACTCTGTCGGCTAACCTTAAACCAGTGACTATTGGAGGGGATAGTGACGCCAGAGTGAGTCTTGACTCATGTTGACAGTTACGCATGAGACGTTGTAGTAAACAAGTGACTTGTCGCTCTGATGTAGTGAAGCCGGTTTCCGATGCGTAGTGCAAGAATTTGTATTTACACAATATTAGCAGTATTTACTTCTTATTTATATATAAAATAAAAAGTTTCTTTATGTCTGCCGCTGATAGTACGCGTCGTAAGTGCTTTAACAGCCCCGATTCGTTTTGTTATATATGTGGCAGTTTTACCATTCCCAGTCAACGGGCTAACATCAGTAATTTTGTCAGGGAAGCCTATTTTACTTATTTTAAAGTAAAAATTGGCGACAATGATAAGTCATGGGCCCCTCACAAAGTCTGCAAGCGTGTGTGGAGGGTTTGAGAATGTGGGCAAAAGAAACACGCGATAAACTTCCGTTTGGTATACCAATGATTTGGCGAGAACCCAAAGACCACGCCAGTGATTGTTACTTTTGTATAGTGAGAACGTCAGGATATAACAAACAAACTAATATGAAATAGATTACCCTACTTTAAAGTCCGAAATACGCCCTGCGCCGCATTCAGCTGAAGTTCCAGTGCCAGTGTTTCAAGAATTACCCTCTCTGGAAATACAAGAAGATCCGTCGGGGGAAGATCGAAGTGAACGCAGCGGCGAAGATAATAAATGTGACAATGATTCTGTTCATAAAGGATTTAATCAGCATGAGTTAAATGACTTGGTATGGGTTTGGGACTATCCAAAGGCATCAGAACTTCTAGCATCAAGACTGCACGAAAGAAACTGCTTAGAAACAGGAGCTAAAATCACCTACTTCCGATCGAGAGAAAGTGCATTGCTGCAGTTCTTTCGGAGTGCTGATGGATTTGTGTATTGCCACAACATACCTGGTTTACTGAAGGAATTGGCGATTTCAGACTATAACGCAAACGAATGTTGATTGTTTATACATAGCCCAAAATGTAACTTGAAGTGTGTTCGCCTCCACAATGGAAATTTATACAGTTCAGTCCCCATAGGCCATTCAGTTTTCTTGCATGAAATAAATGATGACATAAAGAAGGTCATTGATGTGTTGCAATATAACTTGCACCAATGGATCATCTGTGTTGACCTTAAAATGGTTTCTTTCCTTCTTGGCAAGCAATGTGGATGTACCAAGTATCTGTGTTTTCTGTGTATGTGGACACCAAAGCTCGTGAGAAGCATTGGGTGCAGTCAAAGTGACTACCAAGATCTGACCTGAAGCCTAGTGATCCAAACGTTGTAAATTATCCACTTGTCGACAGAAAAAAACATTATATTTCCGCCTTTGCATATAAAACTAAGTCTCATGAAGCAACTGAAGGGGACTGTTTTAAGTACTTCATTTCGGCATTTCCTATTTTGTCGTATGAGAAGACAAAGGCTAGTGTCATTGATGGGCCACAGACTCGGTAACTTACTAAAGATGAACGTTTCATACAAACAATGACCGAACTTGAAAAGAATGCTTGGTTGGCATTCAAAAGTATTGTCAAGGACTCTCTAGGAAACACATGAGCCCAGAATTACGTCAAAATTGTTCAGTAACTCTAATGGAGCTTTAAAAAGCTTAGCTGTAACGTGAGTATCAAACTGCATTTCTTACATAGCCATCTTGCTAACTTTCCAGAAAATCTTGGTGCTGTTAGCGAAGAACCGGGTGAGCGATTCCAGCAAGATTTGAAGGTCATGGAAGCAAGGTATCAAGGTAAATGGGATGCCGGTATGATGGCTGACTACTGTGGCAGCATCAAGTGAGAATGTCCCCAGATGGAACATTGTAGGAAAAGTTAGAACCGAAAATTTGTACCCTAATGTCTTTGTTTTTATGATTTGTATAAGCACAATGTAACTTTGAATATTATAATAACACTTGATGAATAAAGTATATTAATATTCTACTACATTTGAGTAGTACCCACTTTATTTTCCTTTGTGTGCCCAGTTTTAATGAATTTTAGGGTAAAGAGAGCGTCTCCTCTTGACGTGATAGAGAAAAACTGCTAACAGTTTTGAATTTAGAGACCAAAAATTGGTTAAGGACAAGTCACAGATCTAGAACAACAAAATGGCTGTTCCACAGTGTGGTAGTTTTATTGCAGTTACCGTTGGTTAATTATTGGACTAGTCTTATAACCTTATTTAAGTGTTCCTCATTTTTTTAAAAAAAAGGGAAACATATTTGTGGTAGATTCGCATGCTGGCCGACAGGTGGTTCCTGTGTACCTCAGCAGCCGGCCAAATTGTCGACGGGAGAGGAAGTGGTCACGGGTCTGGGGATGGCCTACTAGGACCTCACTGGGACCGCTACTCCCTGCTGAGTTGTGCCTGGGGGTCGTCAGTCGTCGGTTACTTAAGTTCAGTTAGTTCGAGAACCTTTTTGTAACTAGTTTCACTCAAAGTATTCTTGGTTATGCTTTACATCATCAGAAAACACATGCTTCTCCGCCTCACTTGCAGTATTCCTCTACAGCCTCCTTTTCTGAGCAAGTACACTGACGTCACTATGGGGGGGATGTGCACAGTAAACTGTTATGAGTTTCCTTGCTTGCTGTCCCTGCTGTCCAGCTGTACTTGTGGTCAGTTCACGATGGCTGCAGTGTAAGTGACGACGGGTGCGGGACAAGTACTCTTTTCCTTGATGGAATCTCCACTATTTCCACATCGACTTCTGCATGTATGTTGCTCAAGCCACATTGCGATGTGTGTGCGAGGGTACTTGTGACACCATTAACTTTCACCATGTCCTTTATCCACTCAGGAATGGTGCATAGAAAGAATGATTATTGGTGAAGCTCAGTATGACAGCCAAATTCTCCGATTTTCTCGTCGTGAACATTTCGAGAGACGTATGTGGAAGGAAGTAATATGTTACTGACTGCAAATTGGTTTTCAAAATTTGACGTCTTGTTGTACATGACCATGCTTCATGTTGTCGAACTGCAAAATAACTGGGGTTGCAGTAGACTTCTGGTTTGTGTCGCTCGGTCTTTTGCCCATATGGGATACTGGCGTTTTCACTTTTTGAGAATTTACCCTTGACCGAACCGAATTCCAAGCTGACGTACTGCTGAAGATTCGGACTGTATTTATCAGAGACTGGATTGCAGTTCGGGATTTTGCGAACAGCTTCCAGCCATTGATGTACAGCAGATGCAAAATTTTCTGCCACGTTTTTGCTGTCAGGTCATATTACTGTAAGGTGGTTGACATTAGGATCAAGGCGATTATAAACGTCAGAGGGTTCAACGAGTCAACGTGCAAAATGGCTCTTTTGATGTTGGTTATCCCTTAACTCTTCACAAGACGATCAATGGACATATAATTAGTTTTTAGAGACTACTTTATTCTGTCAAGTGCCAGACTGTGTATCTTTATTCGTGGTATCAAAGTTTTATAACAGTAATTATTATTATTGTCGCAGAAGAAGCTGAGTAGCACCGTGGTGTTGTGGTTATGATACTAAAATATTGCATGGAGGTTCGTGAGTTCTAAACTCACCTCGACTGTACAGTTTTAGTTTCCATATTCGGTTCGAGTACATTCTAGAAATATCCACAAATGTCATTGTATTGGAATGTTCTGTAGCTGTTTATATACTGTATGTGTTCTGGCCGGAGACAGTTCGCTCCACGCTCTTGTACGTGCAAGAACTGAATAAACCATCGTTAAGTGAAGTTAGAGCTCGTCATTCATATAATTACACCTTCTTCTACACTACATTATTCTGGTGGAGAGAGTGGGTATTGGAACTTGTGATAGCGGAAATTGTCGACGACACAGTGGCTCCCATCATGTGATGACAGAGCCGCCGTTTACGTGGCGAGAAACCCGAGTTCAAGCCCTATTCAACAGATCGCAATCTATCGGAGACAGAAGAAGACTCTGTTACGATGACAGCAACAGTGTGCCACTACATGAGACATCCTTCTGGGTTCTATGGTGACGACGGCCAAGATCCAAACAAGTGGGTGAAGGTATATGAGCATATAGCCGAATTTAACAAATGGGATGACACCATGTGTTTGGCTAACGTATTTTTCTACTACGAGGGCACTGCCAAGCAATTGCATGAGAACAACGAGGAGAAATTTCACAAGCCGGGAGGTATTCCAGGCGGAACTGCGCAAGTATTTCGACGAGACACAACGACAGAAGTGCAAGGGTGATGATAAATTAAAGTGCAGGAGAAACTATAGCATCCTACATTCAAGATCTCTTGGAGCTGTGTAAAACAGTGGATTCTAAAATGAAGTAGGAAGGTGGCACATCTCATGAAAGGTGTTGCTGAGGACATGTATCAAGCCCTACTCCTGAAGGAGGTTTCGACAGCAGACGACTTCATAAAATGATGCCAGTTTATGGAGACAATGCATCAAAAAAGAATTAGACGCAAGAAGTTTGAACGGCTTCCAAACGTCATATCGATGACTGTGATGAAGGAAACAACTGATTTCACTTGTGTTCTTCGTCAGATAGTGAGAGAGGAAGTTCAGAAGGCACTTTGACTGCACGCCGAGCAAAAAAATCGAGACACTTTAAGAGGTCATAAGGGAGTAGGTGTAATAGACATTGAACGCGATCTCTCGTCCTTCATTTCCCTTTAAAACGGTGAGAAAGTCGAGACCCAGGCGGAGTTACGTTCCTACAATGCCGCATAAGGAACCTGTTTGGGCACCAAGGAAGACTGACGTCTAGAGGACCCAGTATAACCAACAAATATGTTCACATTGTCGAAGACCGGGACATGAGGTGCGCTATTGTCGAGAAAGGCGGTATAATATTTGATGATGCCCGCGCCACAAGACAGCCGACCGATCTTAGCCAACGCCAACTCTGGGACGAGGAAGATGAACAATAAGATGTGGGTGCAGGACAACGTAGGTCACCAACGCCGCAAGCTAGCCGCTGGAGAGGACACTCCCCAACATGCCGATCAAGGTCTCCATTGCCGTTTAGAAACTCCAGCCGATCACCTAGGTGCCGCAAACTGAAAATTAAAGGGTGCGACCTTCCTTGGAGGTGAGGCTGCCGATGAGAAAAATCCTCCGCCGTCGATCACTACAAAAAATGATAGGAAACTACGTCGATATCCTCATGGAAGGTAGACCAGCCCAGGCTCTTGAGGACTCTGGAGCATAATATTCAGTCATTTCGGAGAAGTACCGTCGCCAGTTGCAGAAAACAGTATTAGTTAACAACAAAACATCTCTGCTGATTGTGGGTAATGGGAAACATGTAAAACCTACAGGAAGATGTACCATTCGTGGGTGTAAGTGGCCATACACAGCCCATAGAATCCATCGTCTTACAAGAGTGTAGTCATGGCGTCATTCTTGGATGAGACTTTTTGAAAGCTTCTCAAGCAATTATAGATTGTGGACGATCGAAGATTATGCTAGATGAGATGAAATACTGTGGACAGGAAGATGCGCATCCGAGTGTGTGGAGACTGTGTGTGCTGGATGAAGTGATCATTCTTGCAGTCAGCGCTAGAAAGTTAACTGTCACGTGTCATGCCATGCATCAACCCATTGAACTTGTAGTGGAATGCAAGAGAAGCATACCACTGAAGAATAACTTGTTCATCCCAGGCCATGTCATCTCATTTAAGAACGGATTCGGTGTTGATAGTTAACTGTCGCCGAGAGCCGCAGATCCTTCCAAGACGCATGTGCCTAGAAAACGCTGAGACGTTAATTGAAGAAAAGCTGAGCGTCATAGAACCCTCCCATGCTGAGTCTGTGGACGAAATTAGCGCTCCCACTACAAGATCTTCTAGCTCAACTATCACCAGATCTCACTAAGGAACAACAGAAGAAGCTACTTACCATTCTCAAACAGTTCTCTGAAGGCTTCAATCCACAGGTGAGGAGCAGCGAAGCACTGGATTAGCACTGGAGACATCAACCAATAAGCCAGAGAGTATACCGTGTGTCAGCAACAGAACGTCGAATATTCGCGACGAGGTAGAGAAAATGATGAAAAATGACATCATACAGCCTTCGCAGAGCCCATGGCCGCCACGAGTGGTCCTTGCCAGGAAGAAGGATGGTAGTTGGCAGTTTTGTGTTGATTACAAGAAGCTTAATAAGATAACTAAAAAGGACGTGTACCCTCTTCCACGAATTGACGATACACTAGATTGTCTGAAGGGAGCTAAGTTTTTCTCAACCATAGACATTTACTCGGGATATTGGCAAATCGAAGTAGATGAGGCTGATCGTGAGAAAACTGCATTCATCACCCCTCAGGGCCTGTATGAGTTCAAGGTAATGCCGTTTGATTTGTGTAATGCAGCAGCAACTTTTGAACGGATGATGGGTAATCTTCTGAGGCACCTGAAGTGGACGATGTGTCTTTGTTATTAAGATGACATTATAGTGTTATCAGAGACATTTGATGGACATATAAAAAGACTGAGGGCCGTTTTTAAGTTTCTTCAACAAGGTGAACTGAAACTTAATCCAAGGAAGTGTCTCTTTGGAGCAAAACAAATTAATATACTTGGACCTCTTGTGTCAAACGAATGTGTGCCACCAGACCCATAAAAGGTGAGACCTATAACGCAATTTCCTCTCCTAAAAGTATTAGAGATGTGAGAAGTTTCCTTGGATTATGTTCTTATTGCCGTCGTTTTTTCAAAGACTTTTGTATCAAAGCCAGGCCACTCCAAGAGTTGTTAAAAGCTAATGCTAAATTTATCTGGGACGGTGCTCAACAAGATTCTTTCAGTGTGCTGCGAAAGGCTCTGACGACTATACCTGTACTTGGTCTGTACGATGAGAGAACACCTACAGAACTACACACAGATGCCAGCGGGTATGGGGTCGGTGCTGTAATGGTGCAAATTTCAGATAGAAATGATAAGGTTATAGCCAAGGCTTCTAGGACACTTACAAAAGCCGAGAGAGACTACTCAACTACAGAAAGAAATGCCTTGCTGTGTTCTGGGCCATGTGCAAATTTCGTCTATATCTCTACGGAAAGCCATTCACAGTTGTTACAGACCACCATTCACTTTGTTGGTTGACAGGTCTTAAGGATCCAACAGGACGACTCGTCAGGTGGGCACTATGTCTTCAAGAGTATGACATTACCATAGTGTACAAAAGTGGAAGAAAAGAGCAAGATGGTGACTGTCTCTCATGAAACGTTGTGCAAGACCATCAAGACTTTGATGAAGATAGTGACTGTCTCGCTGCACTCCAGGATCTCTCTGCTGAGCAGAAGAATGACGCCAAGAAATCTGAAATTGTGCTTGCCTTAAATCGATCTGTGGATGTGAAAGGACAGTTTAACGTTAGTTAATGGATTACTTTGCAAGAGAAACTTTGATCCGTCCGGAAAGAGGTGGCTACCACTGATTCCTAAACACGTGCGCTTAGATGTTCTACTGAAATTCCATCACACACTTGAGTCCGGACATTTAGGATTTATTAAGACATAGGAAAGAATCCGCAAGAGATTTTTCTGGCCAGGTTTATTTAGGAGTGTCCGTCACTATGTGTCGCACTGTTGAGAGTGCCAGAGGAGAAAGGCAGTTCCTCAGAAACCACCTGGCCTACTCATACCAATTCCACCAGCTGAAGCGCCTTTCCAGCGCATTGGGACTGACCTCCTCGGACGATTTCCAACGTCTGCTAGTCACAAGAGATGGATTATTGTTTGCAGTGATTATCTGACACGCTACGCCATTACAAAAGCCGTGAAAACAGCCGAAGCATCCGAGGTAGCCAATTTCATCCTGGAAGGCATTGTATTGTGCCACATGGTCTTGAATTCCGGATCGAGGGAAAATTTTTCAATCGAATATTGTGACAGAGATAAACCGTCGGTGCAACATTACTCATCACATGACGACTGCCTACCGTCCGCAAACTAACGGGCTTACGGAATGCCTTAATAAGACCTTGGCCGACATGCTACCAATATTCGTCAATGTTGAGCAGAGCAACTGGGATAAGGTGCTACGATTCATGACTTTTGCCTACAACACCGCCAAACAAGACACCACAGGATATACGCCATTTTTCCTGGTGCATGGGCGTGAGGCGACTACGACGATGGACACTTGTGTTAACCAGAGCTGAGGAAGCTCGGGAGTTAGCTCGACTCCACACGCTGCAGGCTCAAGAAAACATTCGCCGGAGGTATGACGCGAACTACCGCCCTGTTGTCTACCAGCCTGGTGACCTAGTCTGGATCTTCACTACTGTTCGGAAGGTTGGTCTCTCTGAGAAGCTCCTGAGGTGTTACTTTGGACTTGTCTGATGTTGCTTATGAAGTTGAAGATTTCGACCCCTAAGCAAGACGACGCATAATCAGAGATATAATCCACGTACCTCGAATGAGGCGCTATAAGGATCCTGCAACCAAGGATAAATTCGAAGCTCCAGCGAGAGGCAACTAGCGGAAAGGTGACGAAGAGATTAGCGGCAAAAGAAGTTCTAAGAACATCACCGCCAGAGTGAGAATCAGTCATCAGGAGTCGGAGTATGCTGGACCGATGACTCGTTCCCGGACTAGGACGACGTAACACCGAGACGCTCTTCGCTTAAGGGTGGAGAAATTTCGCGGAAGAAGCTGAGTAGTACTGGAGCAGTGGTTATGGTGCAAAAGCGTTGCATGGAGGGTTGCTAGTTCAAAACTCACATGGACTATACAATTATAATCTATATATTCGGTTCGAGTACATTCTAGAAGTATTCACAAATATCAAGAATCATTGTACTGCAATGTTGTGTAGCTATATATATACTGTATGTGTTCTGGGCGGAGGCAGTTCGCTCCACGCTCTTGTTAATGCAGGTGCTGAATAAACCTTCGTTAAGTGAAGTCAGTGTTCGTCATTCACCTAATTACACTTTCTTTTACGTGACATTATTACTTTTATTGTTTCCCATATACTACACATATAGCACCGTTGACGGAAAACAGAATCTTTTTAAGATGTAAGAGAGGGAGTGGGAACCCTAATCCTACTGTGTGAAATAAAGATATAAAGTGCCCCCCGCTATCATTGGCACAATCATCAATTCACAAGATGAGCAGATGCATACCTTGTCATGCGGACTTTCACAATATGGGTTCCAGCATGTTGTAACGGCGTTCAATACACAAGCTCTTGAAAATGGCACCGCAGAAACGAGTCCGTGGCATTTAGGGCCAGACTTCGAGGAAACTCAGGGCTATGTCATTCTCTCCCGACCTCTCTGTCTTGAATTTTGTCACCCACTATCTGTCTGACGTAGCCATAGCCGCACAGAGCACCCTCGCAGGGTACGAAATCGTCAGCTCGAGTTGAGGTCTGCATTACGTGGAAGTTATAAGTTTAAAAACGGACACACGGCACTAGAATGCGCTTGAGAAAAAAGTACGTATTTCCCATAGTCTTTTTTTAATCCAGACTGAATATGTTAAATGTACTACTTGTGATGAGTGCTACGTTTTAAAAAGAATTGTAAATTGATATATATAATCACTTTTCACATGACATACAATTTTACGTAGCGAATGTATGTACATGACAGTACTCTCACGGGGCTCAAGTCTGGGAGAGTGATATGCACATATACACATGGCAATACGATCGCGTACGCAAGGTATAAATGGGCAGGGCGTTGGCGGAGCTTCCTTCGCACTCAAGTGATTCATGTGGAAAGATTTCCGACTTGACCTTGACTGCACACAGGGAATTAAGAGAATTTGAACGCGGAATGATGCTTGGAACGAGACGCATGGGACATTTGGGAAAGCGTTAGGGAATTCAGTATTCCGTGATCCACATCGTCAAGAGTGTGCCGAGGATACCAAATTTCAGGCATTATAACTCTCCCCGGACAACATAGTGGCCGACGACCTTCGCTTAACGTCCGAGAGCGGCGGCGTTTCTTTAAGAGTTGAAGAGTTGTCAGGGCTAACGAACAAGTAACACCGATATAACCGCAAAAATGAATGTGGAACCTACGAAGAACGTACCCCGCAGCAGATGACCGACGCGTGTGCCTTTGTTAACAGCACAACGTCGCCTGCAGCACCTCTGCTGGGCTCGTGACATCAGCTTAGCCCTAGACGATTAGAAAACCGTTGCCTGGTCAGATGCCAGCGATTTCCCCTGATACGAGCTGATGGTAGGGTTAGAGTGCCGTGCAGACCAAAAAATGGTTCAAATGGCTCAGAGCACTATGGGACTAAACGTCTGAGGTCATCACTCCCCTAGACTTAAAACTACTTAAATCTAACTAACCTAAGGACATCCCAAACATCCATGCCCCAGGCAGGATTTGAACCTGCGAAAGCAGCAGCAACGCGGTACCGGGCTGAAGCGCCTAGAACCGCTCGGCCACAACAGCCGACCAGACCCCACGAAGCCATGGATTCAAGTTATCAACATGACACTGGGAAATCTGGCGTTGGCTCCATAATGGTGTGAGCTGTGTTCACATGGAATGGAGTGGGTCCTCCAGTCCAGTTAAACCTATCAATGACTGGAAATTGTTATGTTCGCTTACTTGTATCCATTTGCAGCCACTCGTGGACGTCACGTTCCCAAACAAAGATGCCATATCACCGGGTATATATTGTTCGCGACCGATTTGAGGTACGTTCTGGACAGTTGGAGTGATTGGCTTGGCCACCAAGTTCGCCTGACATGAATCCAACCGAACATTTATGGGACATAATAGGGAGGTCAGGTTATGTATAAAGTCCTGCACTGGCAACTTCCTGAATTACGGACGAATGTAGAGTCGGCTTGGCTCAATATTTCTGCAGGCGAGTTCCATCGACATACCGAGCCCATTGCTACGTCGAGTCATTGGTCCGTCGTATGATGGTTCTCACGCTTTCAGGGTTATTACTAAAATGAAAAGCTCTATAGTGAATAAAGCCACTCTGATAACACAGTTCTTCTAGCAGACAATTCTCTGAGAAAGCCTTCCAAATTTATCCATCGACACTCAAGAGTGATGGCAAATAGTAATAACGTCACCTCAAACCAATATTCAAATAATATACACATATGAGCCGAAACATTATGACCACTGCCCACCACAACACTAAACTTCTGCCCTTGGTGATGTGGGCACGTTATTTAGCTAGTTAGCTACTTAGTCGTTCCGCAGTTCAAATTCAAGATGGACACTATGTTGTCGAATGTGCCAACAGAACAAACATAGAACACTTACACAGTAAGTAAATTAAAAAAAAATTAGTCTTATTTTATTATCCCTTGTCAGTATTCTAGGTTAACAAGAAGTGGGATATTTTGGACAGTAGAACAGTGTATAAAAAGAGACTTTGCAAAGTTTAAAGCTAGCCATTTGTGCAGAATTATTCAACAACATTCACAAAAAGGTCAACGCTATATTCTTTATTGATGCTTCTATGTTCGGCTTCACCCCCAAAGCTTATATCATCATATGCAAACAGGACTAATTCTGCCTCCTGATTCAACTAAAAAGGCACCATCAAAAATAGTAATGGTCCAATGTTCGACTTCTATGTGACTCGAATTGTAATCTCTTCCCATGAAGATGGTATAGCTCGAAGAGCGCTAGTGACGCGGTGATAAAAGTACATGATCGTAGCAGAGACAAATGGGGAATCATACCAGCGACGATGAGGGCCGCAAACATCGAAATACACTCGCATAGGCGACACTGATAACGTGCAAGTTGTTGTGATCCAATCACTGGGAACGAGCGCTTCGGAAACGGTGAAACTGATCAGTTGTTCACGTGTCACTTTCGAGTCTACGAAAAGTGGTTAAAGGACGGTGAAACCCCGAATAAGTGACAAAGTGTTACGCGTCCATTTTTCATCAGAACGTTGAGATCGAAGGTTTGCAGCTCTCCTAAAGCCGTATAGGAGGCAATATGTGGGAAGCCTTATGACAGACTGCTATGCAAGTGCAGCCACAAGTGTTTTGGAGAACATCGTTCAGCGCACGCTGTTGAACGTGGAGCTTATTAACAGACGATCTCTGCCTGTTCCTTTGTTGATCCGACGTCGATTGACACAACGTGGCCGTCAATTAAGATTGCAGCGGTAACGGGACATTAGAGATTGGACATATTAGACATTGGACCTTGGAGCGATGGAAAACTGTCGTCGGAGGAATCACGCTTCTTGCTACAAGTCGGTGAACAATATTGTGGTCCAAGTGCATCTCTTCATGCTTGATGCCTTCCGTGACGGCAAAGCCAGGCATTTTCCAGTACTGTAACCGCTCGTATACAAGGCAAAAATTTTGCTGCAGTGATTTGAAAAGCACGATAGTGAGCTTCATCTGACGTATTGGCTTTCACACTCACCTGATTGGAAGTCGATGGCACACATCTAGGATTCCATCGCCGTCAACTCGGCACCCTCAATCTGCCGAACCGTAATACATAGGAAGTGCGTGGCCTGTGCGTAGGCATTTGGTTCCATACACCTCCGGACACCTACCTGTGTTTTACAAACCCATACAACGCAGAATCGCTTCTGTTTTACGTTCTTGAGATGGTCCAGCACTCTGTTAAACAGTTGGTCATAATGTTATGGCTCATAAGTTTACTTTTTTTTCCTAGCTCTGTATTTTTCTGACGACAAATACGAAAATCCCGACGTTTGCGCTCATAAACAAAACACTTTCAGCGATATGCTCAAAATTTTCCGCTATTATAGGTCGATACTGTTTACTGGAAGGTGAATGTACAACAGTCACGAAAGTAACTTCGAATTTGTCCCACAGAATCATAATATGATCGTCATTAATCTCGACACATACCGACGAATTATCGAATAGTGTCAGCAGGCAGACTTAAGATACCCGATGACGATGTTGTTGTTTACAGGAAAGAATCATCGTTGGATAATCAGTTAGGTTAACGCGTAACATATTGGAAAGACTTTCCACTTGGAGCACTAAATGGTATATCCTTATAAATGCAAGAACTTTCAAGGTACAGCTAATAAAAACCACAATGATCGAATAGTATCAGTTTACAACGTTAATTTTAAGCTTATGGTACTTGTCATATCGTATAAAGTTCAGGGGTAAGAGAAAGATTTGAAATAAAATGAAATAAAAATGCAAAATCAGACATAACTTACGTATATTAAGTCTTGAGAAAGTGCAGTGGATGTATATAAGAAATTGCGTTAGAGAAAGCAAGGCGGCAAACGTGAATCGAAAGACGCTCTGCCAGAGTCTTAACAAGTCCTACGTAGCGCAACCCAAATGATAGTGGAACGGTGATGCTCCGAGAACTTCAATGAGAATCTTTGGAAGAAAGGCGGCGTTGTAATCGTAAACTGCTGTTCTGTGTGTAGCTTGTATATTGTTTCCTATATGGTTTATACACTATGGTAATATTCACATACTACAACATGGTCTTTAATCTACACTCATGCTCATAAATTAAGGATAATTGCAGAATGTGGTGCCACACAACGTGGCACTACACAAAACTGCTGCCAATAGCATTGTCACATAGGGAACACACACGCGACAGATCTGTAAGTACATGTTATTGGTGATAAGTTGAGAAAACTGTCCCGAAACACATGTGGTACAAAACGCCACTGTTTCGTGGACATGTACCCCGACATCAATATTGGATATGATCACCATGCACACGTACACAGGTCGCACGAGGGGTTGACATCCTTTGGATCAGGTGGTCGAGCAGCTGCTGGGGTATAGCCTCCCATTCTTGCACCAGTGCCTGTCGGAGATCCTGAAGTGTCGTAGGGGTTTGAAGACGTGCATCGATTGTCCCACTGAGAGCATCCCAGACATGCTCTATCGGGTTTAGGTCTGGATAACGGGCAGGCCACTCCATTCGCCTGATATCTTCTGTTTCAAGGTAGTCCTTCACGATGGCATCTCGATGGGGCCGCGCGTTCTCATCCATCACGAGGAAGATGGGACCCACTGCACCCTTGAAAATGCGGACATCTGTCAAAGACATGCAGGGCTGTATGTGCACCAATCATAATCCCACCCCACACCATTAAACCACGACCTCCATAGAGGTCCCTTTCAAGGACATTAAGGGGTTGGTATCTGGTTCCTGGTTCACGCCAAATGAAAACCCGGCGAGAATGACTGTTCAAACTATACCTGGTTTCGTCCCTGAACATCACCTGCGACCACTGTTCCAATGACCGTGTACCGTGTTCTTGACACCAGGCTTCACGGGTTCTCCTGTGACCAGGGGTAAGTGGAATGCACCTTGCAGGTCTCTGGGCGAATAAACCATGTCTGTTCACTCGTCTGTAGACTGTGTGTCTGGAGACAACTGTTCCAGTGGCTGCGGAAAGGTCCCGAGCAAGGTTACCTGCAGTACTCCGTGGCCGTCTGCTGGCACTTATGGTGAGATGTCGGGCTTCTTGTGGTGTTGTACACTGTAGACGTCCCGTACTGTAGCGCCTGGACACGTTTCCTGTCTGCTGGAATTGTTGCCACGATCTTGAGATCACACTTTGTGACACACAGAGGGCCCGTGCTACGACCTGCAGTGTTTGACCAGCCCCAATTCGCCCTAGTATTCTATCCCTCATAACGTCATCAATATGTGTTCTTTGAGCCATTTTCAACACACAATCACCATTAGCACCTCTCATAACATCTGCAAACTTACTCGCTGCACCGTACTCTGACATGCACCAACACACCTCTGCATATGTGGACTGCTGCGAGCGCCACCGTTCGACAACCACAGGTCAGATGCACCACAGGGTCATACCCCGAGATGATTTAAACCCGCAAACTGCCTACCAGAGCGTTGTTTCACCATGTATCAGCATTATCCTTAATTTATGAGCATGAATGTAGATCGTATTCTACAAGTCACGTATCAATGATGCGCGATCAGGGCGGCAATGTATAAGGCGAAACCTTAAATCAAGGCTACAATGTGAAACTTTTACGAGGAATTCTCGCTGTCCTCTGACGATGGGCATAGGCCCTGAACTGGTTATGGAGTAATAAATCATTAATTAAAAAAGTATTGCTAGCTGCGGTTATACCTTCAGTGGTACGTGTTTTTCAAGGAGAGTACTAATAACATTAAAACATTACAAAAAGTCCTCATGAACAAGGGTGCAAAAATTCTCCGGCAGGGGGTTACGAAAGGAATTCCCTACTGTGCCGCTTCACGACTGTCGTCGATGCGAGCCGTGTGTGATCTGTGGTTCCGTGTGGTGTCGCCGTCTGTGTGTCGCAGAGGAAAGATGGGCCGGAGCGGCCGCAAGTGAAGTAGGGTGTGGGCCTACAAATGTAAGGACGTCACACAGTATGAGAGTAAACTGAATGCGGGAATTAGCAGTGTGAGCTCAAAACGTTGCTGCACTGTGTATGAAATTATGCTGCTCAGTGGCGTGACTGTTCACGGCGCTACTTGACGAGGGCGGTTCCCGTCTGTCCTTGAATGGGGATTAGCGCCAGGCACTGTGGGTGTTCAAACGTTGATTCTGAACGAATCCTCGGCGTATCTGTTTGAGACTACTTGAACTTCCAGGAGTGAATGTGTTGCCAATAGACGCACTCTTCTCGATGAAATACAGAATCCAAGGGCCCGGCCGAAGTGGCCGAGCGGTTCTAGGCGCTACAGTTTGGAACCGCGCGACCGCTACGGTCGCAGGTTCGAATCCTGCCTCGGGCATGGATGTGTGTGACGTCCTTAGGTTAGTTAGTTTTAAGTAGTTCTAAGTTCTAGGGGACTGATGACCTCAGATGTTAAGTCCAATAGTGCTCAGAGCCATTTGAACTATTTTTAGAATCCAAGGTTTACGTCCTCACGGTTATCGAATGTGGACTCCTCAGTTGTAGACTGCGTTTTAGGTGGTCAACTCCCCACAGCTTGTGGACCTCGAACTGCCAGTGTGCTCCCAGAGATTGTTTCCAGACCCCTTGTGTTTTGGCTTTCTCTAGCGCACTAGATAGCATCGCAGCCGACCCCATTCCATCTAAGAAGGCTCTAGGTCAGCGTTGACGGAGTTTGTTCTTTCTGATATGGGTGAGGTGCGCGAATGGAACACGGCCCCTTCGTAAGAAGTGGTCTATTGGGCGATCACTTCATCTGGTTCTCCCTGGTTTAAACTTACCGAAAATTCTGAAGCGCAGGTGTGGCTAGGAAGTGTTACATTAGATTTAGTCTCTAACTATGTGTGACACGTTATACCATACATGATGCCGCCTTTGGGTTGAAAGTTAAGTGGAGCTCCAAATGGAAGTTAACTTCAAATATTGTTATTTGAAGTTGTTTCCCTTCTTTATATGAGTTCTACATAAAACTTTTATGTAGGACTGTCTTGTTTGAAGATATATTCTCCGACACACGCTAATCATTTTACGAAGTGTTACTTGATTGTTCACTAGCGTGGTGTTTTTCCTTGAAACTCTGAGCCCAGATTATGTTGTTAATATGGGCAATTAATTAGATGTGTAGCAGGGATTTTTTGTCACTTATGTGAAGGCTTAGTGGGTCTTTGGATTATATAGCTGTAAGTAAAACCTAATGTGTATTTTTACTTGTATTCTTCTTTACAGAAAACCTTGGCGTTTATTTTTAGTTTAGATGATTACCTTTTGTCTTCTTTCTTTAGGTAAGACAAACTTGTTTCTTTGACTGATTAGTTTTAATTCTTTCGTGTGGTTTTCGGAGTGATGTTTACCTCATTAAAACCCGATGTATTCAGCGAGTGATTTAACGGACACACACTACTTGTGTGGCTTAGCAGATAATAATGTGGAAGCAGACTAAGTTTATACAGGAAGGTACCAAGGGTTGCATTTACCGTGTGTAAAAACATTTGCACGATTCACGATTCCACCAACGCTGCAGAGAGACAGGCGCGTTTAAGAGAACAATTTTAAATTTCCGAGACCAAGAGATGCACGACTTCACCGTACAGTCCAAGAAACCCTATGGAGCAACTGGAGAAGAAACGCGACAAGGGAAGGCGTCAGTTGTCACCATTTAGGACATTCTGAATGGAAAAGTCCTGTACAAGTGTCAGCCCTAGATCAGTCCATCTGTAAAGAAATTGGCTCTCGAGATGGTAATGAAATATTAATCTGTATTGGAGCACTATAATACATTCAGTTCATGACGTCTGGAGGTACATTCTCATGCAAATAAAGTACCTGACTTCTTTGAAACCGTACGTATATTCGTCCGCTAAGACGTCGATTTTATTAGCCTTCTTTCTCTAAAGTTTACACGAAAAGACATGTTTAGCGGGCCAGTTCCTTAAGTATAAACAATGTCGTGGAAATAAATAGGAACCAGTAACATGTAACGATTGATTCCACTTCTCATACTAGTCCTGAACCGCTTTTGATGTTTGTCATATAGTACATCATATGGTTTTTATATACCAAGAAGTGACTGTTGTGATAGCTTAATATACAGGGTGTTTCACAATGTTTTAAAAATTTTCAACGGTGGTGCCGTCTATTGGTAATGTAGGGCGTCTAGTTTCATCCCACATACGTGTCACTGATCATGTCTTACTGGTCGAAGCAACATCGTGCATTCACGGTGGAGTGATACTTTCTATCGTGTGGGTGCAACGTGAGTTTCATAATTATTTCAAGATTTAACCACGTTATCCAGTTCCTGCTCGTAGAACACTATTGAACTGGGAAAGAAACTTACGTGCAACTGCCAGTTCATCGAACTGAGAATCAACGAGCACTCGGAAAACAATCCAAGCTCCCGAGAACATCGAACGGGTGAGTGGCAGGTTCTAGGCACGCCCACATCTTGCCTTACGAAAACTTGGTTCTAGCAAGAAGGCGCGATATGTCACACATACAAGAGTTCTTAGTAAAGCGTATGGTGACCGCATCAATTCCAAAAGCGCTTGTTACGAATGACCGCCTCGCTCGCCTGATTTAACCGTGTCAGTCTTTTACCTATGGAGTTAATTTTAAACAAGAATGTATTCAGGCCGGCTGAGAAGCTTGCAACAGTTGAAAGATGGAATTCACAATGATGTTTTCAGAATTATTACAGCAATTGCTAAGGTTGTGTTTAAAAACTGGATGAAACGCTTGTAGTATTGTGTAGCGGCGAAAGGTCGTTATTTGTTTACTGCACAATCTCGAAAGGAAGCTTGAATAAATATTGTCCCTAGCGTAAAATGTTCAATTGTGTTTCGCGATTATTAGTGTGTTACTCATATTTAAAGTCGTCAAGGCATAGTGAAACACCCTGTACCCTCACGTGTGAAAACAGTCTCAGACTGCATAGGGTAATACTATCGAATACAGGGACCCAATTCACAGACATAACTTGCAGAAATGGAATGATCGTCTTGACTAAATTTTCATTATTGACTCGTTCCCGTATGAAGAGTGTCAAAGTAGTCACACATGTGTAAGTTAACACACTTTTCCGTTGGTAATGTTCTCCGCAGTACAAACGTATGATAAACAGTACTACTACAAAAATTAACGCATCTGTCGTTCACGTGTTATTACGTTCTTCTCTGTATTCATACTACCAAAACTACTATTTTTAATTGTCTGTTTGCTAATTATTTGTCAGTTATGAAATTGCAGATATAATCACTAAGGTAATTAAAGAAGCATTTGCAATTGTGTCTATTAGAGTCCTTCATTTGAGTACCATTTAATTTTGTTGTTTTATCCGCTATTGGCTGGTTGATCATTCAGGTATAGGAAGAGCAATTCACTACATATTATCTGCCGTTGATGAATTATACAAGTAAACTAGACACTGAAACTAAAACACCCGTTACTCGAAGCCATACTTTTGATGCATACCGTCAACTGGCCTCTTCGTTAATGACCTATTAATACTGGCTAGAAATCCACTGGAAAAAATCTATTCAAATAGCGCATTTCAGTAGTCTATAGATTTCGGGTTTTATTTCGATTCAAAAGACTGTGTATTGTGTGGGGTGGGGGGTCGTGGTGACCGTGTGTCGTCGAGAGGAAGAGTTATTATTCAGCAAATCACATTAACGTGACATTCTCGCATCTCCTCCCACGGTCATTTCCTGGATATGAACACGCTTTGATACAAGTAGCCAACAACTGATAAGTAAACAACAACAAACCATTAATGAGGAATTTTACCTGTGAGTAGAAACTGACCTCCATAGGAATCAAGAACATTAAGAAGATTCAGACAACTCGATATTTTCAAACTTATCGTGTTCCTGTGTCAAATAGTGCCACGTCCAGAGGTAAACATTACTTTAAAAAAGGATCATCGGTATACTGACTTGTTTGATGTTGCTCGCTATAACTAACTCCACTATGCCACGCATTTAACTTTAGTAGCACTTAAACCCACCATCACCTATATTTGTTTAATGCATTTCTGTCTTTCATTATGACTTTCCCCCTCCAAGTCTCCCTCTGATACCATGGAGGGTGTTCCGTGATATCTCAGGACACATCTACCTTTTTCTAATCAGCATGCTTCTGTAGAGTCACACCATAAACGCTTTAGTCTTCTTCTTTAGGCCTTTTTCAGTGTCAGCGGTAGTTTTCCGTACAGGTCTGTGCTCCGGAAGCACATTCCTGTAAAATAAAGTCTATATTTGATTTTAAAAGACAGCTTTCATTATTCAATACCAGTTTTCCCTATGCCAGTCTGCTTCTTTTCTGCTCCTTGCTCCGTCCATATTCCGTTATTTTATTTCCTAGGTAACAGAATTCCTTCACTTCAGTTACTTTGTGTTCACTGATTTTGGAGTTAGCTTTATCGATAATTTCAATTATATTACTTCTCACTATTTTCATACGTCTCCAGTTCCCTCTCAGTCCATACCTTGTGTCCATATGACTATTCATTTTATTCAACAGTCATCTGATTGTACCTCCCATTCAATAAATGTAGCAACGTTATCAGCAAATCTTATTATTGCTAACCTCTTGCTCCGAATTTTAGTCTTAATATGAAACTTTATTTTCTTCATTGTTTATTCATTTTACTGGTTGAACGGGCGGGTAGGACGTTTAATTTCATTAATTTGGAATCGTTTATCTTGGTCGACCATTCATATTATTCCGTCGTGGTAGTTGTACACATTGTATATCTTTCCCTACCGATTATACGTATTTTGCTGAGGATTTCGAACAGCTTAAACCATATTACATTATCGAAAGATTAATCTAAGTCGACAAATACTATGAACGCGGCATGTTTGTTGGTAGGTAGCGCTTCCAATGTTAAGCGCGACATAAAACATGACTGTCTTAATTTCCTGTCACCAAACTGTTCGACAAGTAACTTACCTGCTGTTATGTTTTACGTTTTTCTGTATAACTTTGTTGTCAATAAGTTGAGTGCTTGAAATTATACGCACGGTGGGAGATAGCTCACGCGTATATCTACCACTGCTCCCTCCGGATTTGCGTGTATAAAATTTTTCTTATGGGCTGTCTCCAGTCTCATAGATCCAAAACACTTCCTTGAAGAGTGATTTGGTTACCACTTATCCAAATGATTACAGACATTTCAAATGATGTTACTAATCTCTTCGTCGAAAGTCTTGCAAAGCTCCCAATTTAAAATTGCACTCACTATGTCTTGCAAAACGAAACCCATTTCTTTATTTAGCACGTCGGGTGACATATCCTTTCCCTGGTATGGGCCTTAAATATAGTGCCTTCCACCTATTCCTTCTCACTTTTTATACTTTTATTGGTCACAGATTTGCTGGTAATTTCACCAAAATTTACCTTCCCTTTTCATTGTGGCGCATCTGTATTCCTCATGTCCATTTCTCTACAGGTTCTTAACATTTTCCCTGCAGCCCCTTCGCTTTAGCTTCCCTGATATTCTCACTGAAACGACTGCTGTGATTATTTTTTTAAATTCAAATAAAAGCAGTAGTATTCATTATCGCTCTCTCCCAACACCCAGATATCATCAAATTAAATATTAGCCATTTACTCCTATCACTTTTAGGGAACCAGACGCCAAGTACTAGAACAGGTTCATAGATCAGGGTAAGAAACGGGGGAAGGCCTTTTGAAGGTGGATCCTTGTATTCATTTGTAGGAATTTCTATAACTGCGATCTAAATGAGTCCTGGTCGTTTTAAAAGCAAGTCGTATCCCAACCGCAAATTTTCTGGGACATCCATGATTGAGAGGGAGATGGAGGAAAAGTGTATACGAGATGGTCAACTTGGTTCCAAATCAGGTAAGAGCACACCTGCTTTCCAGTCTTTTGTAACACAACACTCTGGGGTTTCTTCAACAGCCATTGTGACTGATGACGATTCTGTAACTACTGACTTTTGACTGTATCGAATTTTTCTGGAAGGGCCTTGCTTTTTTATTGCTAAACACCATCAGCGTTATAGGCCTATTGTCTGAGAGTAACAACGCCAAGCAAAGGATATTATAAATGGCACCCAGGACAGCCATCTTCGGGGTAATTATATTTCAGTAACAGGACTGAAAAAGCATTATAGATTTTTTTGGAATTTGTAAAAGTAAAATGATCTTGCTCACTGCTAGTTGGATCATTACACAGAGATCAAATGCTACAAAATATTTGATTTCCGCTTCCTCTAACAGGAAGAGAGTGGGCAAGGCAATCGTAATTTTCAGAACAAGTTGTGGAAGATCAGTGTACGATATTTTCCCTATCCAATCAGCAGAGATTAATGATCCTGGATTTTCTTGTCTAGGTAGAACATGCACTGTCTTTTTTATTACTCACAATCAGTATATTTAGAGGAATTTTTTTAACTAATTACGTAATTTGGCTTCAGCCGTGAGTAGGCCACGGTTGTCGCTAGACCCTTCGTCTATATCTACATCCGCATGACTGCTCTGCATTTCTCATTTAAGTGCCTGGCACAGGACTTATCGAACCACCTTCAGACTGTTTCTCTACCTTTCCACTCTGGAACAGCACTTGGGGAATATGAATCATTAAATCTTTCCTACAAGCTCTGATTTCTGTTATATTATTGTGACGATCTGGTCTTTGTTTGTGGGCTGGGGTCAATAAAAATTTTCGAATTCAAGGACAGCGTTTGTGACTGAAATTTCGTGAAACATTCTTGCCTACTTGAAACACGTCTTTGTTTCAGTGATTGCCACCTCAGTTCTCTTACCATATGCGTGACATTCTCTCCCCTATTTCTCCATTATACAAAACGAGATGCCCTTCTTTGGACTTCTTTTCTGTCCTCCGCCAATCCTATCTCCGAAGTACCGCATATAGCACAGTGGTAAGCTACCAAACAACGGACAAGCTTAATGTAGGCAACCTCTCTAGCAGACCGTCTTCCATCTTCACCGTCGGTGGCCCTCATTACTTCTTGCGAAAAAAGAGCTAGTTTCGTTTCTCAAGATTTTTTTTTTCTGTCTCCGTGTTGCTCATGTGTCAGTGGACTATTTTCGTCAAGGTAATTCATAATATTCAAACATGGTATCTGTTCCAAAATGCTACTGCAAATCAACGTCAGTGATATGGCTCTGTAATTCGTCAGATTACTCCTGCTTCCTTTCTCGAGTAATGGTGAAGCCTATGCAAATTTCAAGCCTTTAGGTACGGATCTATCGTCAAGTGCGTGGTAGTATATGACTCTGAAAGAAGAAATGCCCTCTATTAAGTGCTTTGAGCTGCTCTGCTGCATCAAGGATATCTACATCAAAGTTACTCATGCTCACAGATGTTCTTGATTCGAATTCTGGTGCATTTACTTCCGCACTTCAAGAAATCTGTGTTTAGTAACAAAAGTTTAGTGGCACTGTCTTTGGTAATATTATCATTGGTATTACACAGTTATGGTATTGATTGTACCTTGCTGCTGTTGTACTTTACATATGACCAGAATCTCTTTGTATTTTCTGCAATATTTTCGGACAGAGTTTCATTGTGGAAGCTTGAAAGAGCCTCTCGCATCCTTGTGGAAGAGAAGCACTTCTGTCACAGGACGTGACCTCACCATCCATTCAGTCAATGCACGGACGGGCAAGCTTTTCTAGCTGGAGACACTCTCGGGAAGTCGCACCCCGACAAAAGTAGCGTAGTTACATGTCCTATTTAGGTGCGTAGGTGGTCTGAGGCGGGTCTGAAAGTAAGCACTACTACTTGTGTCTAGCGGGCTGGCGACATGTAGGCGGGACGCCAAACTGCAGTGACACTCTTGCTTACTGCTTGCTTCTCGCTTCACCCGCCCTGGAGGCAGCTATAGCTGTGGAGCAAAAGGAACAACTCCTCTAGGTGGACGCTCGGAAGTGTCTGGATTTAAATCAATGAATGAGTAGCACTGTTTGTACATTGCAGGAAAAAAATATTACACCTGCAAAAAAAAGATGAATTTGGTCGCATGACAGCTTATGCCACCCAAGAGACAGTAGACGTACTGATAATGGTTCCGACGTCCTCGTGGTGCAGACGTGTGAGGCCTCGGAGACGCAGTTGTGCTTCCTACAGCCAACTGAACGAGTTTGAAAGGAGCAAACTGAGACCTTTCCAGTGGCGGGATCGTTCTTTCGTTGGATGTGCTGCTGTGGCGAAACAAGCGCTGGGGTATGAGAGACACTACACAGTGAGTGTGCCGGGACCTACCCAGTTAACTACCTTCGCGCCTATGCACAACATACACTCCTGGAAATGGAAAAAAGAACACATTGACACCGGTGTGTCAGACCCACCATACTTGCTCCGGACACTGCGAGAGGGCTGTACAAGCAATGATCACACGCACGGCACAGCGGACACACCAGGAACCGCGGTGTTGGCCGTTGAATGGCGCTAGCTGCGCAGCATTTGTGCACTGCCGCCGTCAGTGTCAGCCAGTTTGCCGTGGCATACGGAGCTCCATCGCAGTCTTTAACACTGGTAGCATGCCGCGACAGCGTGCACGTGAACCGTATGTGCAGTTGACGGACTTTGAGCGAGGGCGTATAGTGGGCATGCGGGAGGCCGGGTGGACGTACCGCCACATTGCTCAACACGTGGGGCGTGAGGTCTCCACAGTACATCGATGTTGTCGCCAGTGGTCGGCGGAAGGTGCACGTGCCCGTCGACCTGGGACCGGACCGCAGCGACGCACGGATGCACGCCAAGACCGTAGGATCCTACGCAGTGCCGTAGGGGACCGCACCGCCACTTCCCAGCAAATTAGGGACACTGTTGCTCCTGGGGTATCGGCGAGGACCATTCGCAACCGTCTCCATGAAGCTGGGCTACGGTTCCGCACACCATTAGGCCGTCTTCCGCTCACGCCCCAACATCGTGCAGCCCTCCTCCAGTGGTGTCGCGACAGGCGTGAATGGAGGGACGAATGGAGACGTGTCGTCTTCAGCGATGAGAGTCGCTTCTGCCTTGGTGCCAATGATGGTCGTATGCGTGTTTGGCGCCGTGCAGGTGAGCGCCACAATCAGGACTGCATACGACCGAGGCACACAGGGCCAACACCCGGCATCATGGTGTGGGGAGCGATTTCCTACACTGGCCGTACACCACTGGTGATCGTCGAGGGGACACTGAATAGTGCACGGTACATCCAAACCGTCATCGAACCCATCGTTCTACCATTCCTAGACCGGCAAGGGAACTGGCTGTTCCAACAGGACAATGCACGTCCGCATGTATCCCGTGCCACCCAACGTGCTCTAGAAGGTGTAAGTCAACTACCCTGGCCAGCAAGATCTCCGGATCTGTCCCCCATTGAGCATGTTTGGGACTGGATGAAGCGTCGTCTCACGCGGTCTGCACGTCCAGCACGAACGCTGGTCCAACTGAGGCGCCAGGTGGAAATGGCATGGCAAGCCGTTCCACAGGACTACATCCAGCATCTCTACGATCGTCTCTATGGGAGAATAGCAGCCTGCATTGCTGCGAAAGGTGGATATACACTGTACTAGTGCCGACATTGTGCATGCTCTGTTGCCTGTGTCTATGTGCCTGTGGTTCTGTCAGTGTCATCATGTGATGTATCTGACCTCAGGAATATGTCAATAAAGTTTCCCCTTCCTGGGACAATGAATTCACGGTGTTCTTATTTCAATTTCCAGGAGTGTACAAAGTACTGCACCATAATCTCAGAATGATATTAAAAACTGTAGTAACTTTTCTAAACCTTAACAACATATGCTTCAGTGTATTAAAGTTTAAATTCTTAAATTTCAGTGTCATCAGATGAATATGTTTCCCTAAATACATCGTTTTAAAAAAAATAAGCAGTGCTAAATAATAAAGCTAGAAAACTGTTCAGAATGTGCAAATGTAAGTAAAAATCAACTGATAAAAGTCTCAACTTCATCAAAGCAATATTTTAGTTAAAATCTAAGTTTTTACGAGAAACTGAATTCGCTACGTACTAGACTCAGATAGATGAACATTCTCAGATTGATATAAAACCATTAACTATGTGACTTCACTAAGCCACCTCTAACAGCTATCAAGAAATTCACTAAAAACTAAGTTTGGAGCAAAAACGTTCTTATTGGTAACAGGTTACATTATTGATAGAAATTTTTGATGGCAGCACTTGATTACATCAATTAAATAATAAAGATATAAGAAGTTTCAAGACTTTGTTATAAACGACAATCAACACGAGGTCTCATAAAGATATAGTTCAGAGGTCATATTTTCTGGCCGGTTCTGTTCTAAAAATGCTAGCAGGCAAAATTTGAATGCAGCCTAGCTAAGACTTTTTCTGTAATTAAAGTCAACTTACCGCCAATCATGTAGAATTTAAGAAGGTTGTAGATGATTCATGGCCGAGTTATTAAATAATACGTGTCCAAGAAAGCGGCTAGCTAGATGCTACTTCCTGGGCATTGAGGGAATGACGGCAGGTCTTCCGTGCGCCCGTCCGTTGTGCCCATACAATACGGCCAGAAAGGTAGTAGAAAGACTCGGCTGAAGAGCGGCACCTATGTTGGTGTCAGCCCTTCCCTGAAGGGGAATTGAAATACAACGAAGAAAAAAATAGTAGACAGACACATTTCGCACCGAACTGTCACTCTGTCCGCGTCAGTCAAACGCCGGCTTACCCTATATATTGAGTAGTGCTGTTAAGACTGTAAAACGTTGCTCAGTGACAGGAGCACTAAGTGTGAGTAGCGTGAAGGCTGCATAAGTTATTCTAGGATAGTGCGCAGTCAATGTTTAGTGTTAAGGTAGTGTGCTAGTAATGTCAGTTATGATGTTTTCTGTGGTATTTGTTTGGAGGGGCAGTGACTTTGGTGTCTTGTATTATTGGTTTTTATGCTCTTGATTCGGCAGGCCGTTAACTTCTGCAGACTTAATGCTTCTTACTGGGACCTACCTGTAGGAGTAAAGAATAATTTTCCATCCTACTTGTTTAAGGTCTTGCATGTGTTAAGAGTATTAAATTTAAACGGAGAGCAGGCATACTGTGATATAAAAGGGTTTGTGTTGTGTCCTTTGGTTTGGTTGTCTGTCTTATGTTTCTTTTCTTTTTAATGTTAGTGTACTACGAGCGGTGGACACCATGAGTTCCGGATTACCAATACAGGGGGCGGCGCCTTGATTGAAATATGCCTGGACGGCGTTAGGTCGGCCAGCTGCGTCTGGTGACGCTTGGCGCTACTTGGCTGTACCCTGCCAGAGTCGCTACTCGCCCCAGTAGTTGACAGAAGTTGAGTATTCTCTCTCGTAATTAATTGGAGATTCCTCTTGTTAATGTGGTCGGTCGGCGTCAAGTTTCATCTCCTGTTAGTAGCAGTTTGGTCATTACTGTTTTAGGGTGTGTCATCCGTTGGGCCGTGGCAGCTCTTAGGCGGAGCTTAAACTGCCTGCCTTTTCCACCTAAATATTGTCGTTATACTTGAGAGATAGTTCAAGAATGAGTTCATGGGAATAAGTAACTATATAATTGGTGGAATTCCGTTGTTCTAACATATGTCTAATGGTCAAAGATTCCCGTTGCGGATTCTGCTCTTTTACCTGAAATTTGTTATTTAATATTCTGTACTGTTGCTTGTTTTACCGATGGAGATTTAGTCCCGGTAAATGACTGTTAAATTTGTGGGCAATTATTCTAGTGATCTCTATTTGTCAGGGACTATTTGTTATTTAGTTAAAAGGAAGGATCTTTACTTACCTTGTTTCATTCCGTATAATCTTACCAAAACCGCATAAGGTTTTTAATTATATTTGTTACTGGTGGTTATTGGAAGGCCGGTTTGTAAAAGATTTTATACAACTGTTTTTGTGGATAGGCGTAATAAAACTTTGTGAGCTACAAGGCGATGTTTGTGTTTCTTGTGAATCACGTCTCAGTCATTATTACCAGGAATATTACTGTCTCCGAGTGTCAAGTTTTGATGAATTTATGAATCACTTATAACTCAAAATGTTTATTTATTATAATAATTACTGGTCCTGCTGAGTAAACAGAGAGTACCAACATTTCTTTCAGTGACCACAGGAGGAATATGGACTTGCAGAGTGCAAACTCTGGTCAGTACGTTCTCCATCGCTTTCTCCATCGCTGGGTTGTGAGGCAAGATGTGTCAGCACGAACTTTTGCGAATCGGATATTAGCAGTGGGTCTACAAGCTCGTCTTCCACCCACAAACAATGATGCCGTCAGAGGATGTCTTGGAATGGCGTGTCGTGGGCATCAGAAATGAAAGGAGATTCTGTCTGAACGCAAATGATGGTCGTTTGGTCGCCTCGTACAGTGCATTCGTCCAATACACACCGGTCCCATCCCAGAGCTTCTAGTCTGTGGGTCTCATATGCTACAACTCTTGTTCACTTTTCGCATTTATGGAGGGAACGCTAAGCAGTGCTCGGTACGTGCAGAATGTTGTTAGATGCATTCTTTAGCCTTTCTTGCAGAAGGAAGTAGGTGTGGTGTTCCAACAGGATAATGCTCGCTCACACACTGCCCGTGAAATCCAACGTGCTCAGCAGGACGTGCAGCATTTTCCCTGACAAGCACGATCTCCGGAGTTGTTTCCAATCGATCAGATGCAGGATACGATAGGATGAGAAGTGACTCGTGCAACTCGCCGGCCAACAGCTCTTACATAACTACTTAAACTAACGGAGCTGGCGTGGAATAACGCATCCCAGGACACTATTCACTAGATGTCCGATCGACTGCATGCCAGAGTCAGCACCTGCAATGCCGCCCATGGAAGCTACACCACGTACTAAAATAGGGGTTTCAGGTTGGCGGTCCAAACTGAAACCCCTATTTTAGTACTTGCTGTACCTAGTATGTTACAACCGCTTGTACTATTGACTCATAAATGTTGCCATTACATGTACTCCACATGCACAGTAGCAACAACAAATATTCAGTGAATTGGAAACCTCTAATTGGAGGTCCCATTGTTTTTTCTGCAGTGAAGTTACGATGCAAGTTTAACGACAGGAAATTTTCTAAACAGGATCCAGATTCCCCAGCAAGTCAGTGCCAAGGCACTGCACGGCGAAATCACTGGCCGTCTCTGTTGCTCCTTGTTTTCTTCTCCCTCTACTAACCGTTCTTGGAAGTTGACGCTGGATTGCGCTGCCGCGCGGAATAGCCACACGGTCTGGGCGCCTTGTCAAGGTCCGAGTGGCTCCCGTTGTAAGAGGTTCGGTTCCTCCCTCGGGCATGGGTGTGTGTGTTGTCAATAGCGTAAGTTATTTTAAGTTAGATTAAATAACGTGTGTGCTTACGGACCGATGGCCTAAATAGTTTAGTCCCACAACACCTTACCAGAAAAAATAAAAGAAAATAGATTGCTCTAGGATGCAAGGACGGGAAGTTATCCTTTAACTGCACCATTTGCTAGTCTCCGACAATTAACGTAGTGTGGGTCTGAACTGAAAACTGTATCTCGCCACTTATCAATTCCTCGATAGACATGATTGGCTAGGAAACGAACATACGCATATTTCTACAGGCTGCCTGAAGTGGAGCTCTTACAGGAAGCATTTGGGCGATAGATTCTGAAGCAGAGGGTCTTCGTTACCAAGGGCGGAGGGCAGCAGATGCCAGACTCTGCAGTCTTCCCTTTACTGCAAGAGTTGAAGGAAATCCATCCCTGATGGGAGACAGCGCTGACTTTGGAGAGGACGCCTGACGTTTTGGAGCTAAGCGCTGCTCTGTAAGTTGTATGTTAGGTTCCATTCGACATTCTTAATTGTGGATACGCTTTCTGAATCAGACTAATTTTGGGATTCACATTAAATACCTGATTCTTGTTTCGCGAATGGACTACCGATAAAAATGAAATGGACAAAACTCCAAAGTGAAGGCGTCAAATTCTCTTTATTACCGTTTTTGCCTCATTGCTAATCCATCTTCAGATCAATCTGTAATTTCATTCAGCGTTTGACAATGATTACACGTCGTGGTATTCTTAGAGCTAGGCCACCCTAAAATGAAACCTTTCTTGATTATGTAAATCGACAACCTTAATTACTATTCAAATTTTGTTAGAGTGGCCGTTTTGCCACACGTGTATGCAAAAGATGTGTTTGTCCGATTATGCTTATTTTTCAAAATGTTCAGATGTGTGTGTAATCTTACGGGACGTAACCGCTAAGGTCATCAGTCCCTAAGCGTTTTTTTTTTTTGTCATCAGTTTACTGACTGGTTTGATGCGGCCCGCCACGAATTCCTTTCCTGTGCTAACCTCTTCATCTCAGAGTAGCACTTGCAACCTACGTCCTCAATTATTTGCTTGACGTATTTCAATCTCTGTCTTCCTCTACAGTTTTTGCCCTCTACAGCTCCCTCTAGTACCATGGAAGTCATTCCCTCATGTCGTAGCAGATGTCCTATCATCCTATCTTCTCCTTATCAGTGTTTTCCACATATTCCTTTCCTCTCCGATTCTGCGTAGAACCTCCTCATTCCTTACCTTATCAGTCCACCTAATTTTCAACATTCGTCTACAGCACCACATCTCAAATGCTTCGATTCTCTTCTGTTCCGGTTATCCCAAAGTCCATGTTTCACTACCATACAATGCTGTTCTCCAGACGTACGTCCTCAGAAATTTCTTCCTCAAATTAAGGCCGGTATTTGATATTAGTAGACTTCTCTTGGCCAGAAATGCCTTTTTTGCCATAGCGAGTCTGCTTTTGATGTCCTCCTGCTCCGTCCGTCATTGGTTATTTTACTGCATTGGTAGCAGAATTCCTTAACTTCATTGACATCGTGACCATCAATCCTGATGTTATGTTTCTCGCTGTTCTCATTTCTACTACTTCTCATTACATTCGTCTTTCTACGATTAACTCTCAAACCATACTGTGCACTCATTAGACTGTTCATTCCGTTCAGCAGATCATTTAATTCCTCTTCACTTTCACTCAGGATACCAATGTCATCAGCGAATCGTATCAATGATATCCTTTCACCTTGTATTTTAATTCCACTTCTGAACCTTTCTTTTATTTCCATCATTGCTTCCTCGATGTACAGATAGAAGAGTAGGGGCGAAAGGCTACAGCCTTGTCTTACACCCTTCTTAATACGAGCACTTCGTTCTTGATCGTCCACTCTTATTATTCCCTCTTGGTTGTTGTACATATTGTACATGACCCGTCTCTCCCTATAGCTTCCCCCCACTTTTTTCAGAATCTCGAACAGCTTGCACCATTTTATATTGTCGAACGCTTTTTCCAGGTCGACAAATCCTATGAAAGTGCCTTGATTTTTCTTTAGCCTTGCTTCCATTATTAGCCGTAACGTTAGAATTGCCTCTCTCGTCCCTTTGCTTTTCCTAAAGCCAAACTGATCGTCACCTAGTGCATGCTCCGATTTCTTTTCCATTATTATGTATATTATTCTTGTAAGCAGCTTCGATGCATGAGCTGTTAAGCTGATTGTGTGATAATTCTCGCACTTGTCAGCTCTTGCCATCTTCGGAAATGTGTGGATGATGCTTTTCCGAAAATCAGATGGTATATCACCAGACTCATATATTCTACACACCAACGAGAATGCGTCCGCCGCTCGTGGTCTCGCGGTAGCGTTCTCGCTTCCCGAGCACGGGGTCCCGGGTTCGATTCCCGGCGGGGTCAGGGATTTTTACCTGCCTCGAGATGACTGGGTGTTTGTGTTGTCCTCATCATTTCATCATCATCCAGGAAAGTGGCGAAATTCGACTGAGCAAAGATTGGGTAATTGTACGGGCGCTGATAACCACGCAGTTGAGCGCCCCACAAACCAAACATCATCATCACCAACGAGAATAGTCGTTTTGTTGCCACTTCCCCATATGATTTTAGAAATTCTGATGGAATGTTATCTATCCCTCCCGCCTTATTTGACCGTAAGTCCTCCAAAGCTCTTTTAAATTCCGATTCTAATACTGGATCCCCTATCTCTTCTAAATCGACTCCTGTTTCTTCTTCTATCACATCAGACAAATCTTCACCCTCATAGAGGCTTTCAATGTATTCTTTCCACCTATCTGCTCTCTCCTCTGCATTTAACAGTGGAATTCCCGTTGCCCTCTTAATGTTACCACCGTTGCTTTTAATGTCACCAAAGGTTGTTTTGACTTTCCTGTATGCTGAGTCTGTCCTTCCGACAATCTTATCTTTTTCGATGTCTTCACATTTTTCCTGCAGCCATTTCGTGTTAGCTTCCCTGCACTTCCTATTTACTTCATTCATCAGCGACTTGTATTTCTGTATTCCTGATTTTCCAGGAACACGTTTGTACTTCCTCTTTTCATCAATCAACTGAAGTATTTCTTCTGTTACCCATGGTTTCTTCGCAGCTATCTTCTTTGTACCTATGTTTTCCTTCCCAACTTCTGTGATTTCCCTTTTTAGAGATGTCCATTCCTCTTCAACTGTACTGCCTACTGCGCTATTCCTTATTGCTGTATCTATAGCGTTAGAGAACTTCAAACGTATCTCGTCATTCCTTAGTACTTCCGTATCCCACTTCTTTGCGTATTGATTCTTCCTGACTAATGTCTTGAATTTCAGCCCACTCTTCTTCACTACTATATTGTGATCTGAGTCTATATCTGCTCCTGGGTACGCCTTACAATCCAGTATCTGATTTCGGAATCTCTGTCTGACCAGGATGTAATCTAATTGAAATCTTCCCGTATCTCCCGGCCTTTTCCAAGTATACCTGCTCCTCTTGTGATTCTTGAACAGGGTATTCGCTATTACTAGCTGAAACTTGTTACAGAACTCAATTAGCCTTTCTCCACTTTCATTCCTTGTCCCAAGCCCATATTCTCCTGTAACCTTTTCATCTACTCCTTTCCCTACAACTGCATTCCAGTCCCCCTTTACTTACTGCATTACCCTTTCAATAACCTCATACACTTTCTCTATCTGTTCATCTTCAGCTTGCGACGTCGGCATGTATACCTGAACTATCGTTGTCGGTGTTGGTCTGCTGTCGATTCTGATTGGAACAACCCGGTCACTGAACTGTTCACAGTAACACATCCTCTGCCCTACCTTCCTATTCATAACGAATCCTACACCTGTTATACCATTTTCTGCTGCAGTTGATATTACCCGATACTCATCTGACCAGAAATCCTTCGCATCCTTCCACTTCACTTCACTGACCCCTACTATATCTAGATTGAGCGATTGCATTTCCCTTTTCAGATTTTCTAGTTTCCCTACCACGTTCAAGCTTCTGACATTCCACGCCCCGACTCTTAGAACGCTGTCCTTTCGTTGATTATTCACTCTTTTTCTCATGGTAACCTCCGCCTTGGCAGTCCCCTCCTGGAGATCCGAATGGGGAACTATTCCGCAATCTTTTGCCAATGGAGAGATCATCATGACACTTCTTCAATTACAGGCCACATGTCCTGTGGATACACGTTACGTGTCCTTAATGCAGTGGTTTCCATTTCCTTCTGCATCCTCACGTCGTTGATCATTGCTGATTCTTCCGCTTTTAGGGGCAATTTCCTACCCCTAGGACAAGAGAGTGGCCTGAACCTCTATCCGCTCCTCCGCCCTCTTTGACAAGGCCGTTAGCAGAATGAGGCTGACTTCTTATGCCGGAAGTCTTCGGCCGCAAATGCTGATTATTTATAAAAAGTTAGGCAGTGGCGGGGATCGAACCCGGGACCGAAGATGTTTTGATTATGAATCAAAGACGCTGCCCCCTTTTTTTTTAAATCTCATTTTGTTCGTTTTCGTTCGTTGTATCTGCTCGGGGCGGACGTCGCAAGACACCCGTTTCAGTTGGTCGTTGTTCCATTAACTCAGTTTTTTTATTACAGAGGGCAGCTAACCCTCTGACCGAACGCTCTTAGTTACCGTGCCGGCAAATCCCCTAGACCACGGGTACCCTAGGCGTACACGTTATTTAACCTAAATTATGCAAAGGACAAACACACACAACGATGCCCGAGGGAGGACTCGAACCTCCGCCGGGACCAGCCGCACAGTCCATGGCTGCAGCGCCTAAGACCGCTCGGCTAATCCCGCGGGGCCCTTACTTTTCAAGAAATGCTCATCCCAGTGCTACATGAGTGTCTCTGGGTCCTCTTAAATGCATGATTAACCTTCATGTACCTTAATATGACGATTAATGAAATCATTTCTAGTTTTAGTGCCTTGAGCCTCGATTATTAGAGAGAACGCGCTTCCACTTCTCTGGTCTCAAGAGTATTCTCTGTGGCCGACACTCATGAAAATTTGATATGTAACGCTCTCGTATGGAGATTAGCTGTCATTTGAATGTGTCTTATTAGTATGTCGATATAATATAAATATTGTGTTACTTATAGCCCCTGGAGGAACATTAAATGATCAGAGGTAAAATGAAATAATCGTTTCCTTTCTGTAGATGGTAGGCCTACGTACCCCATCCTCAGCACTTAACCAAGTTCAACAGTTATGGCCCTTGAAATCGTATTTATTTTTGAATATCAGTTCACATTTCAGTCCTCCCCATTCAGAACTGTGAACACCGATGCCTATAATGTACCTACTTCAGTGTGTTAATGGTCTTTCCTCTGCACCTAACTAGTGTTCCCACAAACAATTTATTATCTTATACTTTTTGCACAGTGTCAACTGCACCATGAAATGGACTAGAACTGTCAGTATACACTACCAATTTTTGCATTAACGCGTCCGCACACCAGCATCTGACCTGCTGCTCAGGGGAAAACAAGCATTAATGGCTTGCTCGCGTGGAGGTGTACAGTTGTGTGATTGGATTGAAGAGTTCCTAGATAACAGAAAGCAGCATCTTATTCTCAATGGAGAGAAGTCTTCCGAAGTAAGAGTGATTTCAGGTGTGCCGCAGGGGAGTGTCGTAGGACCGTTGCTATTCATAATATACATAAATGACCTTGCGGATAACATCGGAAGTTCACTGAGGCTATTTGCGGATGATGCTGTGGTATATGGAGAGGTTGTAACAATGGAAAATTGTACTGAAATGCAGGAGGATCTTCAAGGAATTGATGCATGGTGCAGGGAATGGCAATTGAATCTCAATGTAGACAAATGTAATGTGCTCCGAATACGCAGAAAGTAAGATCCTTTATCATTTAGCTACAATATAGCAGGTCAGCAACTGGAAGCAGTTAATTCGATAAATTATCTGGGAGTAGGCATTAGCAGTGATATAAATGGAATGATCATATAAAGCTGATCGTCGGCAAAGCAGATGCCAGACTGGGATTCATTGAAACAATCCTAAGGAAATGCAATCCGAAACCAAAGGAAGTAGCTTTCAGTACACCTGTTCGCCCACTGCTTGAATATTGCTCACCAGTGTGGGATCCGTACCAGATAGGGTTGATAGAAGAGATAGAGAAGATCCAACGGAGAGCAGAGCGCTACATTACAGGATTATTTAGTAATCGCGAAAGCGTTACGGAGATGATAGATAAACTCCAGTGAAAGACTCTGCAGGAGAGACGCTCAGTAGCTCCGTACGGGCTTTTGTTGAAGTTTCGAGAACATACCTTCACCGAGGAGTCAAGCGGTATATAGCTCCCTCCCTACGTATATTTTGCGAAGAAACCATGAGGATAAAATCAGATAGATTAGAGCCCACACAGAGGCAGACCGATAATCTTTCTTTCCACGAACAATACGAGAGTGGAATAGAAGGGAGAACCGGTAGAGGTACTCAAAGTACCCTCCACCGTGCACCGTCGGGTGGCTTGTGGAGTATGGATGTAGATGTAGATGTAGAGGTGATAACCAACCTTAACAATTACCACTCCTAATTGCTATAATTATTAGTCTCCAACGGCGTAAATAATCACGTAATGTGGTTCAGCACACTGTCCTCAATCACCAATAAAAATATCGGCACATACATCCCTACCAACCATTTTATGTACAGAGTGAATACCTAAAACTTACGCCAAAAATATTGTGGACATGCAAAGAGCTATTAATATGCGGTTTTCACAAAATGGACTGGTAGTCATGGGTCCGTACTGGTGGTCCATCAACAGGTTACAATAATATATAGAAAGCGTATTTTTTGTGCAAATATTCATTTTTAATGGAACAATGCCTATTGATACTAACAAACTAAAATTAGGGTAAATTAGAATGTCAGTGGTGTTTACTGCAATAATTCGAAAAGTTCCCAAACTGGCCACCGAAGAACAAAGCAAGTAACGAGACAACTCACCATCACAGGTATGTTCAAAATGGGCACCGCCAGCGGCAATATACGCTTCCAGCCTGGTATGGAACGACTGCTACACAAGTGCCAGCGTTTCGGCGAAGATATCCGAGAGGGATGCAGTAATACTTCTTTACACAGAATTGTATGTAGTGGGTATGTCTTTGCAGACGATGTCTTCCAACTTACATCACACTAAAAATTCTCTTCAGATGCAGGGTACAGGCTGATCAAGGTACAGGTTCTCTGCGTCCAGTTCAATGATTTGGAAACAATCCGTGAAGACAAGTTGTAATATTTCGTGCACTATGGAATGAACAGCCATCTTGTTGGTACCAAAGATTTCTCCTTGTTTGCAGCGGTACGCCTAACATCCGTGGAACACGATCTGTTACGAGGCTGTGATACTTGTCCGCGTTTAGTGTTCCGTCCATGAAAACGAGACTCTCAATTGATGGCTCACTATCCCACACCTCACTTTTGCACTCCGTGGACTCTGACGTTCCGCCGGCCGCGGTGGCCGAGCGGTTCTAGGCGCTGCAGTCGGGAACGGCGGGACTGCTACGGTCGCAGGTTCGAATCCTGCCTCGGGCATGGATGTGTGTGATGTCCTTAGGTAAGTTAGGTTTAAGTAGTTCTAAATTCTAGGGAACTGATGACCTAAGATGTTACGTGCCATAGTGCTCAGAGCCATGTGAACCATTTTGAACTCTGACGCTCCACCTGACGATGTCAATGGGGATGTCAATCGACCGCTGGTGCATATTTCGCTGGCATACCTGACCATGAATGGTAAATGTGGCTCCAACACCAAACAAGATACGTGATACATCTCGAGCATCCCGTCTTCAGTTCTCGTAATCTTTTCCACGCAGCTCTTCATTAAGACTGATGTGGCAGGGATTGAACCTATGTCGTTGGAGAATGCGTAGGACGCTTGCGTGATTCGTGTCACTTCCTCGTGCGTTTGCACAGGATCTAATGTGCTGATCAACTGCATCAGCAGCAAGAACGTAAGTTTCCCTCCCTATTGCCGTACTTCTTTTCTTTTGTTACGTTGACTAGGTGTTACATTAGAACTTTCATGTAACTTGCTGAAGAGGCTGATAAATAATTGTCGATGTGGTTGAAGTCTGTTGGGATATCTACTAGCACATACCATACAAGCATGAATCGCATTATTCCTACACTCTCCATATGTCATGAGCGTTTCGGCTTTTTCCGAATTGGTAAAATTCGTGTCATGATCTTGGATCACGTGGTCCTGGGTTCGATTCCCCGCCACGTCTGGGATTTCCTCCGCCCACGGACTAGGGCTTGCAGAACGATAGCGAGACTAGACTGCGAAATGATTTGGAAATTGTACGAGCGCTGAAAACCGCGTCATTGATTATCCGACAAACCAAAACCATTATCATCACCATCAGTATCATGACCTCCCGAACTATTGTCTGGACTGTTACACACCAAACCACTAGCAAGTTGATATGCACGCAAGAAATACACAAGCACATTGTAAGCAAACATAACTCGTGCCTAGTAACAAAGCAGGTTGAATGGCACAACTGAGTTTCTGTGTGGAAACTTTTCAAAGTACGGTATCTCGTAAACGAATTCCACTACAATCCTCCGACAAACAACACTTGCATGCTAAATGATTCTGCTTTTAGTTAGTCAATTTCAAAAGGAAATGTCGTATTTAAAATTGTATGTATTCTGAAAAATTCGGATTCGAAATACACACATCAAAAAAAGTTGTGTATCACCCAGGTTCCCAGAGATCCGGAATCTGTACAGAAAACTGGAATAGAGATCAACATAAACATCATACCCGCCCTCTTTTGGTTCATGAAAACCAAACATTACATGCTGTACCACCATACAAAAAGACCTTCAGAGGTGGTGGTCCAGATTGCTGTACACACCGGTACATCTAATACCCAACAGCACGTTATCTTGCATTGATACATACCTATATTCGTCGTGGCATACTACCCACAAGTTCATCAAGGCATTTTTGGTTCACATTGTCCCACTCCTCAACGTCGATTCGGCGTGGATTCCTCGGAGTGGCTGGTGGGTCACGTCGTCCATAAACCGTCATTTTCACTGTATCGCAGGCATGTTCGATAGGGTTCATATCTGGAGAACATGCTGGCCACACAAGTGGAGCAATGTCATTATCACCAAGGAAGTCATTCACAAGATGTGCACGATGGGGTTGCCAATTGTCGTCCTTGGAGACGAATGCCTCGCCAATATGCTGCCGGCATGGTTGCATTGTTAGTCGGAGGGTAGCATTCACATATCGTGCAGCCGTTACGGCGACTTCCATGATCACCAGCAGCATAATCCAAAACACCATGGAACCTCCACCTTGGTGCATTCGCTGGGCAGTGTTTCTAGGCGTTCGGCCCGACCGGGTTTCCTCCAAACACGTCTCAGACGAATGTATGGCTGATGGCATATGCGACACTCCTTAGTGGTCCATTCGGCATTTTGTTGGGCCCACCTGTACCGTGCAACATGGTGTCTTGGTTGCAAAGATGGACCTCACCATGGACGTCGGAAATGAAGTTGCGCATCCCACAGCCTGCGAGTATTGCGCACAGTTTCAGTAGTAGCACGACGGCATTGACCGTCTAGGGCATGGTTGAACTACAGACAACACGAACCGTGTACCCCATTCCTGGTGGAATCGTTGGATCTGATCGGCTGTCGGACCCCCTCCGCCTAATAGGCATTGCTCGTGCATGGTTGTTTATATCTTTGGACGGGTTTAGTGACATCTCTGAACAGTCAAAGGTACTGTGTTTGTGGTACAATATCCACACTACAACTCTGTCTTCAGGAGTTCTGGGAACCAGGGTGACGGAAAACTTTTTTTGATGTATGTATTGTTACAGCCACTGATTAACAATACAAGCCCCTACCTACCTATCCATTACATGAAAAACAACACATTAATAAGATTTTCTATTATGGCAATATTAGCGGTGCATCTTTTAGGTATTCACCCCATGTATACAGGGCTTTCGAAATTCCCTTTACAAACATCTCGGTGAATGAGTGCATAATATTGTGAATTAGAATCCATTTTCGGAAACGTACCTTTACCGTGCTAAAGCAGTTTGAAAACAAGTTGGTAACGCGACCACTTTTACAAGTAATTAAGGATGACCAGTAAATCACTTGTTTTACAGCTGAATTCATTAGTAACCAAAGAATCAATTGCAATTGCTCGTACTCTCTTTGACAGGTTCTCTTCAACATGATGCATTACCGTCTCTTCCTATTCGGGTGTGCAATGTCTTCTTGAAGCGCCACTGTCACCCCTGCTGACAGTGAAGGTATCCTTTTATTAATCGTGAAGAAAAGAGTATACTATGGAGTCGGACATTGTCGTAAACGATCTTGATAAAGGTGACGAGCAGGTCCTCTGCTACCGTGAGCTTCGACATACAGATGGATCATGTCGGTGTATTCTGCAAACGTGTACTCAACGATGATCCTCTAACACTCGCAGTCACGTGAACGACGCTGGAACCAGGTACAGATGCGCGAATCCCTTATAACCTTTTCCAAGGCTGTATTAAATTGATCACTTAATAAGTAAAATGTTTGCAGAAAAACTGTGTAGAAACCTCGTAACTTCGCCAACGCTTTCGTAACAGGTGCAGCTTCGTCTTACTCCTAGTCTGTGACGTCACCTGAGCGTCAGCCAGTAAGAGAGAGTTTTCGATGACGTAACCAAATCTTGGTACTTAATGATTTTTAAGCTTTAATTACGTAAAAATGAGCTTTAATTACATTTAAACAGCTACTTTGTGAGAGTATTGAACGTAAATGCTATTTCGATGCTATAATCAATCAGAATAACAATAATCCAAACCACATTTTTAACATAGGAAAATAGCCTATTATCTCTTAGACACGATACGTTCATACCTGAATAATCAAATCACAGATCAGCAGCTGTCTGTTTCTAGTAATCACAACGTCCTGTTTTCTGACTGTGTTTTCTATTCTTAGACTTAAGTTTCTTAACATGACATTCTATTCATACTTCCTGTACTTTTGGTCTTTCTTAGCTGTTTAAAATAAAGTTCGTTGATACGCGACCATAGCTATACACAGACGTAGCGTTTTTCTTTCATTATCACCATTAGAAATTCAACGAATATCTTTATGGTTCCATAGGAACATGGGGCTAATAACGAACCGAAAGGGCAAAAGCAATGACATAGATCACAGATTGCTGTACACGGGTTCCAACAACTTCTACTCCGCCGGATGCGGTGTGGAGTGAGTTGAAACAGTTCCATTTATATGGAAATGTGCCACGTTCTAGAGACCTCCTTTGTCCCATGTCACAACATCTAAGGAAAGAATCAACATATATGTGATCATGAAATGGAAAGTGAAACATGCGATGTGAAAAATGTGGATAAAAGAACGACAGAAATCGGCCAGTTGGCGTATGAATACTTACAAATTCATCTCCAGGACCACACGCATTTGTTAACAGCGCTGGATATCATAAGTAACACCGAGCGATACGTTCACAGTACGGAACGTGTGCAACAAATGTGGTTTCTAATCCCAAAAGCCAGAGAAAAATACGACAAAATGTAATATAGCAGCGTATTATAGGCCTATCTATCACATAAAACGTTTATTGTATTTATAAAAAGAAACATGTACTTCAGGCCACTGAACATACTTCCCAAATAAAAGAAGCGAAACGCGAATGGCAATAAATGTTGTTTTAGTTGCATAGACGAATTTCCAACAACTAAGGGACAGACGGAAAACGGATAAGAATGACGATTTAGCAGTAATGTTTGAGCACCTTGGTCTTTTTATAAAAAACATACCTTGCTACATTATAGTACACTACTTCCTCTGTAAGACGTCATTATGAGCAAAATATCAAATTTTGTTGGACCTTCATCGTTATTCCCATGTACTCTTCATACACAGATATTTCTTATTATGCACATTACCGTTCATGACTATATCTGACAAGTACCTAATTCGATCTACTGTATGCTGTATGAATGAATAACTACAAACAGTAGTTGCATGGCGTTCTAGTGCTTTTGATGGTTTACCATAAAGATTCGTTTGGGCTTATTTACGGTGAAAAGCTAAAAATGGTTTTCCACAATAAAATGAAGCAAGTTAGTCCCGAGTAACTGACTGTCTGCCAAGAAGTATGTTAGGAAATGAAGGTAACAGGATATTGCTCATAAAGATACAATCAATATGATCTGAAAACGAGTGTAAAACAACGTGCTGTAATTAAATCTTTATTTAAACATCAAACACCCGATTAAGAAGGATGGAGATCATACTATCACGACTAGAAAAAACCAGTTTCATTGCCTTTGAAAAAAAAAAAACACTTTACAAGGTAGACTACGGCTACCATTCCTTTCTTCAGAATGCTGTCTTGTACGCTAGCTATTATAGGTTGTACAAGATTACATACTCCTTAATACAATCAGAACTGCCTAATGGTGACATTTATTGAACTGCAAACTGCTGGGACATGTTGTCAAAAATGAATTTCTCGTTTTTTGCTATTGTTGGCCAAATAATGATGATACTTAAAGGTCAGAACTTGTAATAACAACATGTGTAAACTACAACTACAATGACGAACTGACAGCCTGATGAAACAGGAACTCAAATCTGCATGGACGTATACCTCGACATTTCAACATTTGAAGAACCTTTCCCTTTGTTGACATCCATTACGACATGACTTGATTTATTCTTTTGTTATTGAACACATTTATGGGCTAACAAGGAAAACATAGGTAAATGTAAACGTAGGCTTCTGTGACAGTTGTCACATTCAATAAAATTCTTCTGGGATTGTGACCACATTATTAACTATAAAATTTAGACTTTTCGGCGACTTTTGCAAGACGCTTTCCTCAGGGTGTATTGACTAAAACATAGATACGTTTTTTGCCAAAGTGAGCACTGAACATGTTCTTGACATGATCTGAAAGATGAAAATGTAGCTAGTAAGAATCAGTTAGCACACACGCAAAGTTTTTGGAGCTCTAGCTGTATTATCCGTCGATAGAAATATAGTAAAGGAATAATCAAATGGATTACGAAAGCATCCTGGACACATCACATACTTCGCTAACTGTTTATTTCAAATGTACCAACAAAAAGCAAGTTTCATTTACGAGGAGAAATGCATCGTATTACCATATCAAATACTCACTTAATAGCATAACAAGTTTGAATGTACCATTTTGGCACAAAGAGTAAATACTGTAGCGTTTACTATTTAAAACAGCTGTCGCGTTCACACGAAAGAAATTACGAACAAAAACAGTCGTAAATGATCTCCATGTAACAAGAGTCTGACAATACTGTGGTGTATCTAACATGCCCGCCCCGGCTTCAAATCAGCATACAGTGTTACTGCGGAATTACGTAAGATGAATGATGTCACAGTTTCCTCTGACACCGAGAAAAAAAGGGGATTATTGATAAAAATAAATAAGCATTTCAAATCTCATTAAAATAGACTTTATTATCACTAATTTTATATAATTTTATAATTAACAGTAATTGATCATGTAAATGAAATTCCTAGTATTTTATCTTTTGCTTTGAGTTCTACTTTTATTATTCATTAGAAGGCACATACGCAACAGTTTCACTTTTTAGTGTGAATATAGTCACAAAAAGCAACCTCCTTAACCTTACTAAATATTACGCACTCTAATGATAATTTCGCGGCAAATCAAGTACATCAAAACGTTTTCTCCAAAGCTGAAACCTGCAATTGATTATGGATCCAGTAGTGTATTCTCTTAATTCTACCTGCAATTTCCCTTTGGTAAGCGATGAGAGCAGGGCACTTGTATAATGGGTGAATGTAGCTCTTCAGCTGTCAGTAAGCGCATACGTCGCAGGTCTGAAAGAATTACATCCACTTTGGATGAACTGCTTTTAAAGAACATGTCAGTATTCTGATTTCATCGACAATCAGGCAGTCGTATAAGGATGGACAGCCATGCTTATACCACGAGTCCACAATGGCCATAAATGACTTTTATGTAAATTCGCAAACTTTTTCCAAAAACTGACGATAATTGCCTATTTTTTTTAGCTTTCCGGATTATGTAGCTCTTGTGAACACTTTATTTTGCCGTTACATCATTGATTTACATCTTTCTAGACTGGAGGACCAAATCTGCCACTGTCTTCCTGAAGACAAACATAAGCTGGTGGTAACAGTTGTTCGAAAAGTGTTAATCTGTACTGGGTACTGTAAGGGTGCACAAGTTATCAAGTACAAAACCGCAATCGCGTTGAAGGGCCCAAATGAAAAGCGTAGGGTGGACTCGAAATAAATATAAAATGATCGACTTGTGGATGTTCGATAGTTTTACAGAGGAGAAAACAAACATATTGTTACTACACGAACTTTGCGGCAGTGGACATTGACTGCAGCAGCCTCATTTCTGACGGAAAGTTTTGAATAGAAAGAGTCAAAAACCTGGTGCGTCTCTTTCAGAGGAAACACAGAATTAGGCAGAGTCACGTCACGATACACATCTGAGCAAATATTAAGAAGAGCAAGACAGTTGCAACTTATAATATATATTATATATAATATAATTCCTGAATTCAAACCTGATGTCGTTATAAGTACAGATCGAACAAAATGTGTGCACACATATCTAGCAAAAGAATGTTTTCGTTTTGAGATAAGAAAGTTACAAAAATAGCTGGCAGACATTTAAAACAAAGAAATGTATCATAAATGTTACGACAAAATTTTGTGACTTTACGCAAAAACGGAGCCGATTCTATACGTAATTGACTCGAAGGATCCGCAAAGCTAACTCTCCTTACACGGTGGCCTTGTTGTCGATGATATCGGAATATGAAGGTTTTCATTAAAAGTAATTTCACCTAAGTGTATGCCGTTCTTTCAAACCTACAACGTATACTTTTACTGTGAAAAGAAGAACTGCAGTCGCCAATTACAGAAGTAACTTACTCTCATCGCAAAGCAAACGCAAATTACAAGTAAATGCGGTTGCTCTGAATTTTTATACTTCGATTGATTTTTTAAGAAATACATCACCATAGGCGATTCATTGCTTCTCTTGAAGTACAGAAGTAAAAACTCAGAACAAGCAGTGAAATACTGGAAATCTATATGTTTTCCTTTTCTAGTTACTGTTAGTAGCGTGACATTATATAAGATTAATGGTGATAAAATCTACTTGGTATGATTTGAAATATCTTTTTCTTTTATCAATTATCCCACTGTATTTCTCACTCTCAGGAAAAATATTGATGTTATTCATATTACACTCTTCCGCAACAACAGACGACGAAACTAATCAACGAATTTCTGATTGGATTCGAATACGTACCCCAAATATTCAAAACTTTTCTAAATGAGGTTACGTTACCGACTAGCTTGGTTTAAAGTCGCTTGTGCGAACTGACGATATGATATCAAAATTTTGACTTATTAAGTCGAAAACTATTGATTGTTGGCACGTAAGACAAAATAACTCCTTCTGAACTGGCCTCGAATGGCACAACGGTACTGACCGATCACCGCGTCATTCTCCACCAACAGCCGACACTGGATGCTGATATGGAGGGTCGGATGTGGGTGTCACCTCACCGGTCTCCTGGCCGTTGCCAGTTTTAGTGACCGGAGCCGCTATTTCTCAATCAAATAGTTCCCCGATTGGCCTCCCAAGGGCTGAGTGAACACCGCTTGACGACAACCTTCGGCAGATACGGACGGTAGCCCACACAAATGCTAGCCGACCTATCGCCTTGGCATTGAGTGGTGATTGTGTTTTGGCTGTGTATAGGGATTCGGTGGTTTCAGTGCAACAAGGCCACTGGCTAAGACAAAATGTGTCCCTTTATCTCCACCCTTCTTTCACCGACTGCCTCAGAGAGTGACCTACGTCGGGTTTTCCTTATTAGATAGAAGATACATAACATACAGAGTGAATACATGTGGAATGTTAACAAAAAAGTATTACACATTTTAAAAGTAATGTTAAATTAAGTTTTATTTATAAAATAATTGGATTTCACTTGTAAACTGTACTTTATTTTTTGGCTGTTGTTAAATCTTCCGACATCCACACAAAAAAAACTTTATTTTTAATTTTTATCCAAATTTAACTATTTCTGTGTAGCAAATATGGAATACTGTACTTTGTAATCACTGTATATGGCATTATTTTGGTTCTTTCGTACCTTCTGTACAAGTAGTAAGACTCATTGTTATTCCTATACTCAAGCCCAAGAATGATCATTCAGTTGTCGTCTCTTATAGACCAGCAGCACTCTCGTATGAGTAAAACCTAGGAAAAATTAATAAAGGTCAGCCTAGTATGCTGGTTGGTGTTTGTCAGAGTCTCAGTTTGACTTATTACTTGTCTTAACGTCTCCCTTTGTTTGATTGTCGACATATCATATTGGCAATGGCTGTGAGAGACCGTGTTTCGGGTGCGTATAGGGCTTCTGGTTTGATTGCCGTGTTATAGTGCATTATTTTGGCATTCCATGTCAGGAAGTTTTATTGATATGTGGTTCTGGCGAATTAGAAGTCCAGGTACAGTTTATTTCCTCTCGGTTCCATAGATTGTTCCTCGAGTGCATTCCAGCTAATACTTCAGTTTTTTAGCCATTTATGTGAATTTGTTCTCCCACTACAAGATGTTTCGGTGAGTTTCTTATGTTGTAATTTATTTGGTTTTTCGAAGGAGATTTTGGGACCAATTTTTTCTGCTGGTTTTTATTGTTCGAGGGCCTGTTCTTTGGCTTGTTCCAATATCTCGCTTAATAGTGCCATATTCTCTGCAAAGACTGGGTAGGTAACTGTTTTACTAGAGCACAGTTAAATAGCAGTGGAGTGCGTCCATGTCCTTACCGTAAACCAGTTATCACCTCAAAAGAGTCAGAGATTTCCCAATGAATCTAACTTTGCACTGCATTTTGGTAATGATCTCTCTGATTTGGCGTGTGGTTTTGTTGTTTGCGTTTAGTCCTTTTAATAGAGAGCTGAGGGTTTCCCCACGTACTGACTCATAACTTTCTTAAAGTCGGTGTAAGGGATAATACATGGTTTTGCTCTTGATATTTCGTAGGCCATGATGTTTTTGAGTATAGCATTTGAACAGGGCAGACTCTTCCTTTCCTGATATCTGATTGGTGTTCTCACGAAGATTGTCTAGTTGGGGTTCTTCTCTGTTTAGTAGGAATTCAGTGAATATCTTGTATGTGTCATCTATGGATTGTAGTCATTGGGGACTGTTTTGGATCTTTCATATGGAGCTGGTGGGTGAGGGTAGCTTCGACTGACCTCTGTTTCTTTCAGTTATCCAAATTTCTTCAGAGATATTTTGGAGATACTCTATGGCGTCCATACTCTACATAATTTTTAAACTACATATCGACACTGTTACTCCTATAGCAATAAAAATACTGGCGTATGCTGAAGACGTTTGTATTCATGACATGCATTACGCGGTAGAGGACCTTGGAAAGGCAATTAAATGCACAAATAGTTAAGTCTCTCACAACTGATTAAAAAGATAAATTGAAAAAATTGACAGCAGTCTTCAAAAGGTAGCACATCAGTTATGGAGTAGTCAACATAATGTTAGATTCACAGCCTTTTTAAGTGTAACCGCATACTAAATTTCTTGAGATGGTGTTTGATTCCCTTAACGTGGGATCGTCATATAAGCAATCTAATACAGTCCTGCGAGGTGGGTCTAAATATAACTAGAGCATTACGTGAAATGGAGGTCATCGTAGAACAGTACCCACCATTATTAGAACATTCATAAGAACCAAAATTGACTATGACTCTTTTACATGTCACAGAGCCAGGTTAAACAAGTTGGATAAATTGCAGATGAATCAGCACATAATTAGAAGCATTGATACCAACACCAACGAACGCCATCTTAATGGAAGCATATGAAATACATTTTATCTATAAAGACATGTACTGACAGATAAATATCATTTAAACTGAATGTTGATTGATGAGCATCCAACAATGACAAGTACTGACCCACATTCTACTGTGGCCAAAAATACTTGAAGACGAACAATCACGTAATGTAGTTACAATAAATGGAATTATTCAAAAACGAAAATTGTTGTCAGGTGGAAGCCTTAAATATCTGAACATGATTTTTTCGTCATAACGTACATCTTATCTACAAGTTTAATTGTTAGTCTAGAGAAGGATTCTGTGAGAACGTACTCAAAATATCAGTTACCAAAAATTAACTCAATTTTTACTGCGAGATCAGACACTGCCCTTAAACCACCAAATTGCTCTATCAAGGCACATACAAAATTTTGATAATCGCTGATCGGCTTTGAATTCAGTGACTACAAGAACTGGAAAGCATCTTCAAATAATTATACAAACAACATTACAGAACGGTGCATTCATTTTAACAGAAATCAAAACTCATAGAGATTACTTCAGTGAAATATCATTAAGGAGTGAGAGACAGAGAAAAAGTGGATGAACTTGCGAGGGAAGCAATAACAAGTGGAATGGATTCAAATATAAAATTAATACATACAGAATTTTGGAACACTGTCAGATCGAACATAATTTGCTGTGACAAGGAGACAGAAAATACTGAAGGCAATTAAAGGGCAGTCACTATGGAGCAGTTTAAGACAAAATCCCACTGAAAGTGAGGTTCCAGAAAACTAACGACAACGTAAGAAAGCAAAAGACAGCTCCAGTTTAATGAGGACGACGCTAAATAATATGAGCGCAGAAACGAAGCAATTATTGATGAGAACGAACTTCTAGTTTCTTGTCCGCTATCAAGGATTCGGCGAGAACAGCTAATGAAGAATCTTTTATAGAAAAATGTTCCTCTTCCTGTGTAAATCGCTCTCTCATGGTATCGGGATTACTTACCGTCTGCGACGCAATGATAAAGTATCCAAACAAAAGTAGCAGGCCGGGATGGCCGAGCGGTTCTGGGCGCTACAGTCTGGAACCACGCTACCGCTACGGTCGCAGGTTCGAATCCTGTCTTCGGCATGGATTTGTGTGATGTCCTTAGGTTAGTTAGGTTTAAGTAGTTCTAAGTTCTAGGGGACTGATGACCTCAGATGTTAAGTCCCATAGTCCTCAGAGCCATTTGAACCATTTTGAATCAAACAAAAGTAATTTACATATGTAGTGAATTTTCACAATTAACAAAGAACCTGTATACCTTCATAGAATAACAATGTAACATGAGTGATCCAAAAATTACGATTACAGTGACTATGACGTGTTACCAATAATTCATCTATACAGGCATAAAACTAAATCTGCACATCAATTGTTAGTATATGTTCCGTTCACCACAATAATTAATTTTTAAATTCCAAGTGTGTATTTAATGTGAATGTGTACATGGAAAATTGTTATATGACGAAAATGATGACAACAAATAAGATTAAGGATAACTATTATGAGTAATATCTGTTAAATTGCTCTTAATTTTATCTATGGTTGCGACATTGCGTTGTCACCTGATGGTGGTCTAAGACACCGAACGCTAGTTCCTGAACAAATAAAAATAATTTTACAGAATACTGCGAAAGCGTTTCCCATTCCATTTCATTCTTACGTACTGACAAGAATGAAGGAGAACTCAGTCTCAATGCAGAGTGATGATAATTTGACAATCGTAACAGGTAAGCCGTTATCAGAATAATAGAGTTAATTCATTACGAAAATTCACCAAAATTTTTCTTAGAGATTATGGATGGAGTTAGTACAAAATAAAGGCATGCTACCGTACTTTTACTACAGCGCTTTCGAGACTCATCCGGTGATCTCGATTTACTCTTGTTTTCATAACAGAAAAAAATAGATAAGAGGAGACAGCTAATGAAATTGTGGCATGAACATAGACAATACTAAAAATGTATAAATAAAAAGTTATCGAATCCAAAATGAGTGAATATATAGCTGGCCATTAATCGTTCAACAAATTTGAAAACTAGATTCTGTTTACAGGTCTCACAGATAATGATAAGTAGGTTTCGTCCCAGTAAACCACTCAAAGCAATCTACCGAGTCACTCAGTGACGTTAATGGCACCAAACCGAAGTGAGACCGAGAGATGACCAAAATACTAAATTCACTTTTGAGATATCATTTCATTGAGGAAAATCGAACGACAGCCCTTCCTTCCAACCGTCGCACGAATACCGAAATGACAAGAACGTGCTTCCATTTTATCTGTAGGCTATTGTAGGTTCCTCGAAGTACAAAGCGCTCCAAATCACTGGAAAAAAGCTTAGGTCATTCCCGATTTAAAAATGGGTCGTCCAACAGCTACAAGCAACTGTAGGTCTGTAGTGCTTAAGTCGGTGTGGATCAAGTTTACTGCAAATTGCAGTGACCGTGGTGGAAACTGAAAACTTCCTCTTTTCCGTTAACAAAAATCATGTGAAATTCAGTTCGCCCCGTCAGTTCATGTGACTCATAGGTTGGCAGATACCGGCGTGCAAGTTCATCCAGCTTTCCCAGTCTTTCGGAAGACAATCAATACTGTCCCTCACTGTCTCCTTGCGTACAAACTATGTTCACACGGAATATCAGAACACCTTTGTGTCAGGACTGGTGACTAAGACAAAAGAACTACTTGATCCTATAAACACCTCTACGCGAGTTACTGTTTAGGGACTAAGTAGTTATAATCAGAATGGATTATCGAATTACGAGTAAGAATTAATAAATTAGACTTGCCTCTTAGCAGAAGATGCTGCGTTTCTAAATTATCGATGGGCAGGTGGAGCACTATTTTGTGATAAGCTAAGACACTAGACAAGTACACCGAAATGAGAGAATATAAAAGCAAACATAAGGTAACATGTTGTTCTTCATGAAGTGATGTCTTCTGACGTAAAATTATACACGGTTCTTCATAAGACCATTACTTTCCACATTGTATGGAAATGACCAAGTGGATAATTTCTGGAGCTCACTGGTGCGCGTCGTTAATGCTTCTGTTGCATATAGGAAAGCGCAATGCTGAAGTATCGTAGCGAAAAGCAGTGACTCGACGGTTGATTGCAAGAATACGCAGATATCCCGCAACATAAGCAGATGTAACGTACTATACACAAATAAAGGTATAAACCCGTAGGTCTCGGATTAGGCAATTGTGAAACAGTCACTATAGATAGCGAAATCCATTTGATAGTGTGCGTACAGAATTATCTTAATAGGAATGCCTACATAATCCTAATCGTACCAAAGGCTGATGACATGCTGAGCTTCACTGAAAGTGACAAGTGCCTTGTCGCGGATTGCTTTTTTTGCAAATACTGTCTCATTATCAGAATCTATTGCGTCAAATGATAGGCTCTAAGGCAAAAAAAGAGATGCACCACGAATGAATTATCCGAATGGAGAAAGAAATCGGTAGAAGTGATGCACACGTACAGATAGACAAATTATTATAATTACAAGAAAATTAGATGATTTATTCAAGAAAAAGTGTCTCACAGACTGAGAAAGTCAATAACTTGGCAGTCCACCTCTGTCTCCTATGCAAGCAGTAATTCAGCTTGTCATTCATTGACTGAGTTGTTGGATATTTTTCAGAGGGATATCGTGCCAAATTCTGTCCAGCTGTCCCACTGGATAGTCAAAATCCGGATGTGGTTGGAGGGCCCTGTCCATAACGTTTGAAACGTTCTTAAATGGGGAGAGATAAGGAAATTTCCTGAGCAAGATAGGATTTGAGAAACAGGAAGACAAGCAATAGAAACTCTCGCCGTGTGCGGGCGGGTGTTATCTTGCTGAAATGTAAGCTCAGGGAGGTTTTGTATGAAGGGCAGCAAAAAGAGACATAGAATATCGACGCATCCCTGTACTGTTGGGGTGACTCGGATGACCACCAACTAGGCCGGTTATGAAATGAAATCGCACCCTCTTGTTGTTGAGCTGCATTGTGGGTGACCATCAGGCTGGTAACCCACCGCTGCCGGGGCGTCTCAAAATATGTGTTTTCTTTTCACCATGGATCAGTTCGGAACGGGACTCATTGCTGAAGAGAAGTCAACTCCAGTCATTGAGACGCCAGGCCGAATTTCTGTAGCTTGTCTTCATGCTTGCTAAGCCCTACCTTGGCCAGCAAGGTCGCCAGGTCTGTCCACAGTTAAGAACTATACATAAGTGACAACGACAGGAGCGTTTTGGGCAGGGCTCTCCAATTATCGCAGGTTTTTGACAATGTAACGTGCCAATTGGACAGAATTAGTTTCGATATCCTCCCGGAGGACACCCATCAACTCCATTAGTCAGTGCCAAGCCGAGTAAATGGTTGCATAAGGGCCAGAGGTGGACCAACTCGTTGTGGACTTGCTCAATTTGTGAAGCTTGCATGGGGGCTTTTATTTATATATATATAAGGAATGCAAATATATTTTTTTTTGTAGCTGTCTGTCCGATTAAGCAAGTCTCGTAAACGACTGGCCCTGACTAGTATTAGTACGCAATCTGACTGCTTAGAATGACAACAAAGAATGTAAGAAAATTTTCGTTAACACAGTTAATTAATTAAGTCCCCAGCAACTATAAAAACTACGAAACCAACAAAGCACAAGTGTAGCTGTTCTGTATGTGGTAGTATGACTCAACGCACATCTGGCACGGTTCTTCTTCAACAAGACAAGAATTTTTAAATACCAATTATACTGACGTGATAAAAGAAAATTACAAATACTATAATTGTGCAAGAAAACCAAAATTACACTCTAATACAAGAACACACGCCAGATGCTTTGTTGTCTGAACCTGTAATGACACATTATTCAGGTCACTGAAAGAATAAAAGAATAAAAGAAAATACCTCCATATATATTGACGAAATGCACTCTGACCATTACAATATCTCCATTAGAACAACATCTGCTATCTCTCCCATCAAACCACTGCATAAAACATGGAACAACACTCTCCACTACCACATCTCACTCTGACTTCACGACAAGCAGTGTCCACCACAACTTCTCGGTAAGAACTGCCTGCCGCTACGTCTCAATAAGCACTGCCAGTGGTGGCGGCGGAACAATACTCTCTGGCGCGATCTTTGGCGCTGTGGCTCAGTGTAGCCACCTTTCATATGCCCTTCCTCCACGGGCTAGAATTTGATGGTATTTTTGCCAGCATTGGTGGTGAAAATACCACTAAATTCGTCAAAAAAATACAGACAAAATTAAAAGATAATATTAATACATAAATATCATATAACTAGATAAAATTTTGGCTTTGCACTGACCTTTCAATAGCCTAATATATAAAATACAGTAAGGAATACAAATTCTTTCATACATATGACTTTACATAATAGTTTACACAAATATCATGTGGTTAAACAATTCAATCGATAGTGTCAGCAATGACGAATATGAGCAGGTAAGAAAAGTCTTATAACTTTTCACAAACAGTAATACACAAAAAATCAGTTTATACAAATATTCACATAAAATGTTTTCATAACAAGTAGTTGACAGTTCCAGCAGTAGCACCCAGCATTGTGGAACAGGTGCAGACTCCAACAGGTGACATCATTTCAGTAGAAGCAGTTCATCAGTGGCACCCAGCAATGTCGAGTAGGTGCAGACTCCAACAGGTGACACCATTTCAGTAGAAGCAGTCCACCTGTGGCACCCAGCAATGTCGAGTAGGTGCAGACACCATCAGGTGACATCATTTCAGTAGAAGCAGTCCATCAGTGGCACCCAGCAATGTGGAGTAGGTGCAGACTCCAACAGGAGACATCATTTCAGTAGAAGCAGTCCATCAGTGGCACCCAGCAATGTGGAGTAGGTGCAGACTCCAACAGGTGACATCATTTCAGTAGAAGCAGTCCATCAGTGGCACCCAGCAATGTTGAGTGGGTTCAGACTCCAACAGGTGACATCATTTCAGTAGAAGCAGTCCATCAATGGCACCCAGCAATGTTGAGTAGGTGCAGACACCATCAGGTGACATCATTTCAGTAGAAGCAGTTCATCAGTGGCACCCAGCAATGTGGAGTAGGTGCAGACTCCAACAGGTGACATCATTTCAGTAGAAGCAGTCCATCAATGGCACCCAGCAATGTTGAGTAGGTGCAGACACCATCAGGTGACATCATTTCAGTAGAAGCAGTCCATCAGTGGCACCCAGCAATGTGGAGTAGGTGCAGAAGGCAGTCCATAATATTCACTATCACTGATCACACTGTTCATCAGCAGAAATTAAACATGTCCTAGTGGCACCAATCATGTAGAAAAAGTACAAGTAACAGTCCATAATATTTACTATCACTGATCACACAGTTCATCAGCAGAAATTACACAACTATCACTGATCACACTGTTCATCAGCAGAAATTAAACAAGTCCTAGTGGCACCAATCATGTAGAAAAAGTACAAGTAACAGTCCATAATATTTACTATCACTGATCACACAGCTCATCAGCAGAAATTAAACATATCCTAGTGGCACCAATCATGTAGAAAAAGTACAAGTAACGGTCCATAATATTTACTATCACTGATCACACAGTTCATCAGCAGAAATTAAACAACTATCACTGATCACACTGTTCATCAGCAGAAATTAAACATGTCCTAGTGGCACCAATCATGTAGAAAAAGTACAAGTAACAGTCTATAATATTTACTATCACTGATCACACAGTTCATCAGCAGAAATTAAACAACTATCACTGATCACACTGTTCATCAGCAGAAATTAAACATGTCCTAGTGGCACCAATCATGTAGAAAAAGTACAGGTAACAGTTCATAATATTCACCATCACTACTCAGACAGTTCAAGCATGAACAATAGTTTGAATACACATAGAAATGCTTTTACGATGCTCTTACACTAAACATACAATTTCTAATAAACACACAAATGATATCAGATAATTGTCATATTACTATTACAAATACACAAACATCAGTAAACCTATAATATTTATGGGTGTCAGTGCAAGCCACTACAAACAAATAAAATAATATTTAGGAGATAGGTGGGTAGGATTAGGAAAGGAAAACACACAAAACACACTCACTCATCTTTCATCCACATTAAGTACTACTGTGTAATTGAATAGTGTTAACTGTTTAAATGCAATTCTGTCAAAATTTCATGTTCATCGTGTGTATCAAGTAGTAGTGACAGCAATAATAGTTAAGTCAACGTCATAGTCATCATGTCAAGACCAATGTTTGCCAAGCCAGATCAAAATGTACGGTTGCTGAACAACTGTCAGTGTGCCAAGATATGCAACTTCCTCTCTCCAAAAAAAAAAAAAAAAAAAAAGTACATACTGCTTAGTGATTTAACAAAGTGTGTGTGGACAATCTTCCTTCCATTTTAGTGTTCTAGTCTACTATCTTCATCCTCCTTGTTCCATATAGACCAACAAAAAAAAAATATGCACCTCACTTACTTACCTCTTATACACCAAAACTCCAATCAACTTCATATAATCTCAATACCTCAATAATAAATCTTCAATACGTCGATACATATAAACCTTATTGCCAGTATGATTTCACTTCCATAACAACTCTTTCCTCTAGTCAGTCTCCTCGAATAAGTACAGATAAAATCCTAATGCAAACCTCATCATCCCATACAATCCGAAGACACACTGTCAACACACAACCTCTGTGTAAGCCATCTGACCAAAATCTTCTACTCATTATGAATTATAAACAAAGAATGCATACATGACCTCTAACAGACTTAGTTCGAATAACTCTCAGTAATTAAGTACGATTACGGAGTGTGAATGATCCTAATTTTTCACAGTGTGGACACCACTTCAAGAATTATGGCAAACAGAAGCAAACATGTGGAGTATTTCTTGTGTCAAGTGTCACTCCCTATTTCAGTTGCTCACGAAAAATGCAGTGTAATAACTGTCAATGGTCTAAATCTAGTTTTGGTATGTCATGTCGTTAGCTTCATTTCTATTAGCATAAATTTATACAGCTTCCATAAAACCTCCAGCTCATGTGACTTCTATGACGTTTCTTGTACTAAAGTCGCTCGTCGAATTACTGCAGTTCATTTTCTTATGTTAAAATATAAAGCACTGAGCGTAAGCAAAACAAGCAACAGCGAGTAAATATACCAGTAGTGAACAGAATGTCAACAAGTGAATGCAGCACAATTTCTTACAACGAGGCTCTGCCAAGCAAACAATCTGTAACTAGTACCATAGTGGAACCTAAACTCTATGTTCGTACACTGTACATCAGCATTGCTATATACCAAATTAAAGTGTAGTTATGACAACAAACAGAGATGTATAAGTATACAATCCATATGCATAGCAGCAAACAGGTAATTAGCATCGTATCAGTGTAAGTAAATAAATGTTCATAGGTAATCTTAATAAATAAACATGAAGGCGCAAGCAGATAAATCACAAAGTATAAGTTACATACCTAACCACATCAGCACAATTAATCAGGTGACAATTATAATTTAAATAAATAAGCACAGCAGGCACAAAATTAAAAAAATATGACATCAGTGAAAAAGCATAGCAGCCAAGCGATGCATAATATACACAAGTTACAACTCAGTTCATTAATAATCATTGTCAAAATCAGTTAACATACGCAAGCACGTTGCTTCACAAGTAAATTCATAGAACATGAAATTAGCACAAAGTATGGATCATGTAATCGCGAGCAGCAAATTACATCTAAAGTACGTACCTAAGTGGAAATATGTTACCTGAAAAATGAACTCAATTAATTGTTACCTTTTTAGTTTATTACTTTCTTCTTCGAAATGACATTTTTCCTGAAATTTTCTCGATAGCAAGTCGTCTTAACGTCGGACACGCACAGAATTTACCTGAAGTTCTTAAATATTTTATAGAACCGTATCCTGAAAAATACTGAATGTTAATAACAGAATTCATCAAGTCACTATAGCTTTATACTGAAGTTAGTTGGAGAAATTAGACTGTGTATTTGTTTATGGCTGTCAGTGCATTCGCACTGAGCGCTCGATCAGCTGTAGGCGCGTGACGTAGGAAGCAATTGTTTGCGGTCAACGACTGCCCTGTGCGGCGCGCAGACTTGACTGTTGCTTTGAGTATATGCCGCCGCCAAAACACAGCGCGGTATCCTATGTACTCTCCACATGTTTACATCTAGCTGTTAGTTTCTCACAAGTATGTCATTCCACAAAAATTTTAACGTTTGATATATGATGTATTCCCTTAGAGCGTCGAGATTTAAGAGTTTCTACTTCAACAGTGTTATCATGAATAATTTGCGAATTCTATATGTACCGTTATAAAGCAGAAAAAATTTGCGACACAGGCCTTTTCCTTTGTGAGACAATCGATGAGACTTAATTAACACTTTTTGACCAACTGACAAGATTTTTAAACGACCAGGACGCTTAGCTGATTTCTCTCTTCTAGCAGCCGCAGATGCAATATTTTGTAGAGCCAGATTCACAACTTCAGAATGCCGCAGTTTCCGTGAAGGCGGAAAAGGAACGATTTCAGAAATGCGATTTATCGGTGCTTTATTTTTTAATATCAGTATAGGTGGTAAAGAAGTTGAGTCATTAGGAAGTTCATTCAGAATGTTTTGAAAAATATGAAGATACTGATCCCAAGTTCTGTGATTCTGATGACAATAAAGACGACACAATTTATTGATTTCCTTCATCCATCTCTCTGAAGTGTTAGATTGAGGGTGAAAAAGTGAAATGAAAATTGGTTTAATTGTACGACGCCGTAGAGTACGAAGCCAAATTTTAGAACGAAACTGTGATCCATTATCTGATATAACCTTATCAACATGACCAACTTCTTTAAGAAAGTGTTTGATGAAAGCGTTAGATACTGAACGAGCTGTTGCTTTGCGTAAAGGTGTAAAACACACATATTTTGATGTCAACTCCACTGCTACGAAAATGTACGCAAAACCATTAGTAGATCGAACCACTGGACCGAACAAATCAACTGCAGCCATGTCCTTTAATTTCGCTGGAATGATAGGAAACAACGGTGCTCTATGAGAAACTGTTGGCGGCTTAGCCTTTTGACATAATTTGCATTTGGCGAGAACAGATCGAATACGTTTTTCCATATTATTGAAGTAGCAATTTTCTCGTAATTTATGAAAGCATTTTCTGGGACCAAAGTGTGCATAACTGAAATGCGTATACCAAATCAGCTTATTAACCCACTCATCAGGAATGCAAACTAACCAAACAGAGTTGTCGACCGATTTTCGTTTAAAAAGAACTTTCCAGATGGATCGCAAAAACGAGGTGTGACCAAATTGTCCAATCTAACAAAGTGTCTAAGAAAATTACAAACACCAAGAAAACTACGAACATCACGTTTTGTAGTAGGAACAGCATAATTACGAATAGCTTCTAATTTTTCTGGATCAGGAAAAATACCTTCTGTAGAAATAATGTGACCGAGAAATTTCACCTGTGAACGACCAAATTCAGATTTCTCCAAGTTCACAGTAATGCCAACTCTTGCAAAAATACTTAATAATAAATCCAAAATTTTGTTATGCTCACTCCAAGAATGTTTAGCAATAAGAATGTCGTCAACATATGAAGTAATATTGTCACGAAGATAAACAGGTAAAATTTCATTTAAGCTACGAATGAATGCTGCTGAAGATACAGTAAGTCCAAACGGTAATTTACGAAATCACTTTTGGGTAAAATAGTCATATCCGGTTATTTTTTTACACGCTCTCTAGATAGATTGATAGTTGAAGAGTTGTTTCGATAGATGCAAAGAATAGTAAAAGAGTAGGCAGCGGTACAGAAAACTAAAAGGGAAATAGCACCACCACAGCTCGGGGCCCTATGCTCGCTACGGCACATATTCACTTAGAGTAGTGAATCCCCTGAGGACTTTAATAGCTGCACATTAATTTCAGTTTGTGACTTAGTGGCAAATTTGGCGGAAGTGCGCACACAAACCGATCCAACCATGAACATGGATGTATGTCATTCTTAGAATTGCGGAAGATCTTAAATTTCCGAACAGTCAAAAAATGTTTATAGTCAAAGTTTTTGCCTCGTGGCGACAAAGACCTACCGTGTCTGTCCCAGTCCCAATGTCGATTATTGTCAAGTTCGCGCGCCTGGCGCTCTCTTGTTGCATCCCGTAAATGAAACAAATTATTTTCTTCAAACCCCTCTGGTATCTGTGATTCTAAATTTCTTTTGCTGTCTTTTCCTACGATTTCGCCTTCAGTTTGTTTGACTTGCTTTTTTAATGCCTCAAATTCCCTTTTCACGCGTTCATTAAATTTACCCCGATTTTCAACATGTTTATTTATGCTCTGGTATTCTTCGGTTTCTGAAAATGGCAATGGAGCTGTGTCATCTGAATCTCTGTCCCCATTTAAACTAAGATTTGTCAATTTATCTGAAATCTCCTCCACTCTTTCCGATAAGTCACCAATTTGTTCTTTCTGTTTATTTACGTCATCCGTAAGTGTCGCGACTCGCGTTTCAGTATTAACGCATTTAGTAGTTAACTGTTCATACTGTTGTGTTAGGTTATTTAATCTGTCATTTGGTACGGATTCCTCGATTCTCTCAAATATTTCTTCCTTATCTTTTGCACGTTGTAAATTTAACTCTGAAAATTTCTGTACTATCACGCGATCTCTTTCTTCCTGTTCTCTATCCTGTTCCCTTTGTCTAATCTCTACTGCACTTAATCTATTATTGTGAGAATTCAAAATCGGTTGTACTTCTTCTCTGATTTCTTTCTTTCATTCATCTTTCATATTTTTGAAACATGTCCCTATTCGTGAGTCTAACCGTGTTTCCATTGTTCCCATCTGTGTTTTTAATTCAGATCGAAACTGCTCCATTGTTCCCCTATCTGTTTTTAATTCAGATCGTAACTGCTCCATTGTTCCCCTATCTGTTTTTAATTCAGATCGTAACTGCTCCATTGTTCCCATTTGTGAGTCTAACCGAGATCCCAAATTTAATATTGCACTCATTAACTTCTCCGTGTTGACTTGTTCAAAATTCTTTTCGCCCCTAACATTTCCCGCACAACCAGTTTCCCTCGTCATAGCTGTAAAGCTATCTGTGTTCGATACTGTTCCAGAATCTTCTGTCGTTAATCTCGGATTCTGTGAATTTTATGATTGCGAAAAATGTTGAAATGGTTCCGGACTATTTTCCCGACTTATTACATTGTTTTCCACTTCATTATCCATCATACTGTTGTCCTGTGTTGGCGAGTTCGCCATGTCAACAATTTCGTTATTCTCACTATTCATCATTTTTGCCTTTTTCATTGATCGCGTAATCATTTACAAAATATACAAAACTCGTCACAATATGAAAATTACACACAATGACTCTTTATCTCCAACAACACCATTTACATGAAATGTTTCCCTCAAACACGATTAACGAACAATTGAAATAATTGCACTAGATTGTCAAACGCGTATACAAGACAACAAAATTAATTTATGAAATACCATTAGAAGAATGACAATTACCAAATCTACACATGCAATCTAGACTACAATTACTAAACTACAAATTACTACAACAATACTACTGTCTACTATTTTTACAATCAGAAGATTCCAAGGGACGATCCGAAGCAGCGGTCGCCACGTGCATGGGGGCTTTTATTTATATATATATAAGGAATGCAAATATTTTTTTTGTAGCTGTCTGTCCGATTACGCAAGTCTCGTAAACGGCTGGCCCTGACTAGTATTAGTACGCAATCTGACTGCTTAGAATGACAACAAAGAATGTAAGAAAATTTTCGTTAACACAGTTAATTAATTAAGTCCCCAGCAACTATAAAACCTACGAAACCAACAAAGCACAAGTGTAGCTGTTCTGTATGTGGTAGTATGACTCAACGCACATCTGGCACGGTTCTTCTTCAACAAGACAAGAATTTTTAAATACCAATTATACTGACGTGATAAAAGAAAATTACAAATACTATAATTGTGCAAGAAAACCAAAATTACACTCTAATACAAGAACACACGCCAGATGCTTTGTTGACTGAACCTGTAATGACACATTATTCAGGTCGCTGAAAGAATAAAAGAATAAAAGAAAATACCTCCATATATATTGACGAAATGCACTCTGACCATTACAATATCTCCATTAGAACAACATCTGCTATCTCTCCCATCAAACCACTGCATAAAACATGGAACAACACTCTCCACTACCACATCTCACTCTGACTTCACGACAAGCAGTGTCCACCACAACTTCTCGGTAAGAACTGCCTGCCACTACGTCTCAATTAGCACTGCCAGTGGTGGCGGCGGAACAATACTCTTTGGCGCGATCTTTGGCGCTGTGGCTCAGTGTAGCCACCTTTCAAGCTTTCTCTCTTGAATAAATAATCTAATTTTTCTGAAATTATGATCATTCGTTTCTCTGCACTGTCTACCGATTTCCGTTCCGTTCCGATAAGTCCTTCCAAGTGCGTCGTTTTTGTTTTGTCTTAGAGTGTGTTTCATAATTATTATAAACTCATAGCACCTATTGCAATGCAGTTTGATATGTTACGACTGACATCACGGTAAGTCCTATAATGAAACAGTTCCATTTTGCCATTGTGTATTTAAGAAACATCTATATGGGCGCCAAGGTAGCTCATGTATGGAGTATGTTATAATGCAAACAATTGTCGTGGTTTGCTCTTGGACAGGAATTTAGAGCCATTAGGATGGCTTAATCAATTGCGAATGGTCCTGTAACTTATTATGCTTGGTTTGTAAACCGTCGACAGGTCAGATGGAGAGCTGTTTTGTGATACTCAGTGACAAATGACAAATGCAACAAAGTGGGAGAGCATAGAACCACCGTTACTTCACTAATTGTGACTTCCACATTGTTGCAGTTCTTTTGTACGGTGACTGAAATGTGTAAAAGTGGTAACAAACGTCGCAGTAAAGTTATTTGATATGGTCTATTCTATTAGCGAGTGATTTGATTCAACTCTCAGCTAAGTTCATTGCAAGCGAAAAGCAGTGGGCGAAGGAGAAGACTCGCTGGAAACTTTCCATTATCTGCTTGTCGACAGTGGACTGCATTTGGTTTGGCATACCTCTTAAACCCTAGACTCTCCGCTAGGACACAGGAATCATCCGTCCGAACGATAGTGACAACATGGAACAAATGCACTATTAACACGATGGGAGCCTGGTCGTGGTGAAAGTAACGTTATCAGGGCCACTGGTATGTGGCAGCCAAAGCAGGAGTTTCCGATAGACGATAACCATGGATCCCTCGTACTGTGACAGGCCCACATAGTGGCAGCAAGGATATTTAGTACAAGCCATGAGTTCCTAGCACATTTTAGAAGGGCTGGAAAACTCATAATGCTGAACCCTTTAGAGTAATCCATGTTAATGAAAAGCAAGTGTAGGAGAGAGGTCCGTTCGACTGGAGCGAACTTGGACAGAGCTGTTTTATAGCCCTTGCTGCAGTTACTAACTGTTACTGCTTCTCGGTGACTGCTTTCTCAATGTGTGCCACTGTCCCTGGGTCCATAAGCAGATCATGAAATCCCCACATCCAAGCACAATTCGAACAACGCCGCTTATTAACTTTATATCATTGCAAGTGTCATTGATCTCCTACAGCAGATGATATTTTCTGTCCGCTTCCAAACACAGCTTCCCCGTGCAATGTTGTATTTTCAAATACTTCTTTAAAGAAACCGTAGTCCTTTATTACATTTGTTCTCCCTAATCTGCCTCAGAAAATTCAGCTGTTTAAATGTTTCTCTATTTTTTTTTCATATTCCTTTGCTGGATAAAAACTTTTTATAATTTGCCCTGCATAGTATGTGTGATTTGGTACGGTGGACACAAACTTTGCACTGACAGGAAAGTGAAAAGAGATTTCATTCCCTGTCACACCAGCAGCCACGGCGTCATGCACACCTGCAGTTTTGCAGCCTTTGAATCAAGCGATACACTCATCTGCGCATGCAAAATATTGCATCAAAACACTCTGAAGCAATTAACAATGTAAAGTGAAACGATAACTGGTTTTAAATAATATTGGATTAATCTGTTATTGTCATTATAGCGTGTAAAATACCGCATTCCCAACTTACTTTGTATTGGACATACCATTGGAGTCCTAGTAACAATAATTATCTAGTGCACTTACTATAATTTATAGTTTTTTGTAATAAAATATAGAGCAGCTATCTTCACGATGGTTTAGCAGCAATGTAACAGTCCCTCACCCAAATTTTTATGTTCTAGGTTTAAATACCTGACTTATTAAGTACGCTCACATAGAACGATTACAGCCTACATAAATTTATGTTCATTCTCTAGTTTGGTGACGTAATTTCGTGACTCCAGAATGGCTACTATGTGGAACATTCGCAAATGAAATGATACTAGTAGCCCACTAAGTTCGCTCCTGTGCACATCATATTGCTCATTGCTGCAGTCCAGGTACCCCATAACCGTAGTGACGTAAATATATTTGTTAAGGGAGCGACCATGCAAGCGGACGTACACAAGATAATTATTTATTGTCGAAGTGTACTGCAGCATCACGTCAGGCATATCATTGGGTAAAACTAGCCAGGTGCGGCTAAGACTCACTCACTGAGGTTCCGCAAAAACAGTTATGTATACAGACACTTCGTCCTTTCCGGGCATCGAGGGACTCGTCGATTTGTGCATGTTACCGACATTGATACCGGTAAGATATCGGTCCCAGGGGTGCGAAGACTATCGAGAATACTTCGATTTCAAGTCTGAAGTCGGGTAACAAATTACAGAAGAAATACAGGATGTCCAAAAACACTTTACCTGATTCCATAAATTGATAACTCAGGTTAGAAGTTAGATACAAATATGAAACTTGTGTCGAATTGTTTACAACTATCAAAGGTTTTTTTCTGTTTTAGGTTCGCAGTACATAAGTAGTGGATAAGGTGCAGTGCCCAAGAAGCCATGTTAACCAATCAGGAGAAGGCACAGTGTGTCCTGTGGTACCATGAGACACGATCACCAACCGCACTGCAGAGACACTTCCAGACAACATTTGGAAGGAATCCACCTGATGTCAAGAGCATTAAAGTCTGGTATGAGAAGTTCAAGAACACAGGATCGGTTGCTGACCTTCCGAGGTCTGGTCGACCAAGAACCGCAGCAGACAGGGTGGAAGCTGTAAGGCAGTCTTTTCTGCGAAGTCCGAAGAAATCGGTGCGCAGGGCCTCACGTGAATTACAGATGCCAAAAAGCTTTCTCCATGACATTTTACACAAACATTAATTGTTTCGTGCATACAAAGTGTAAATCGTTCAGGCCTTGTGGCCCAATGACAGTACACGTTGATATGACTTTGCGGTCGAAATGCTATCACGTGTTGAGGACGATGATGGCTATCTCAGACCAATTGCCTTCTCCGACAAAGCGACCTTTTTGGAGTAGTGAATCACCGTAATGTGCGAATTTGGGGTTCACAACCACTGGCGAGGTCATGGAGTGCACCAGAGGCAGTCCAAAGGTGAATGTTTGGTGCGCGCTTTTGCACGATCGAATTATCGGGCCATTCTTCTTCACAGAGGCTACCATTACATGTGCAGTGTATCTGGACATGTTGCAACTGTATGCTGTTACTCAGCTACTTCAGTATCGCCCCGATGTCTTGTTTCAGCAAGACGGTGCACCGCCTCATTGGGGTTTGGACGTCCGTGCCTGTCTCGATATGACCTTTCCTGGGCGATGGATTGGTCGTGATGGGCCAACGGTTTGGCCTCCACGCTCTCCTGACATAGCCCCATGAGACTTCTTTTTATGGGGTTATGTCAAGGACGAGGTCTACCGAACACGTGTACGAGATTTGAAACTCTGTGGCAACGGATAACCAAAGTCGTTGACTCGATCCCTCCAGTCATTTTGGCTAATGTGTGGACGGAAATTGAATATCGCCTAGATGTGCTACGTGCTACCAGGGGTGCTCATGTGGAAGTTTACTGATGTGTGAAAAAAACTTTGATAGTTTGTAAACAACTAGACACCAGTTTCATATTTGTATCTTACTTCTAGCCTGAGTTATCAATTTATGTAATCAGGGATAGACTTTTCGGACACCCTGTATTATGGTCGTATGACGTAATCACAAATCAACATTTTTCTGAATTTTTTCTTTATTTGTACTGTGAAATCTTTCTTCTTGACAAATTTCATGATTCTACGTCCAGGGGAAGTAACCTATAGGTTTTGGTGACTGAGTTTCTATCAAAGAATGTCACATAAATGTCGATGTCTTTCGTCTGCATTAACTCAGAAGCTTGATATTTTCACATAAAGAAAGTACTATTGACTTTGACATGCAACATGGATTTCAACTTGATATGTCTAACCGTTCCTGAGAATTAGGAGTCTTAATAGACGGATATACAGACAGACATTCCGATAGAAAATGTAAACAAAAACTTAGTTTCATACAATTAAAAATTGACAATTTTTGATTTCTTGATTATTTGCTTTGGTTGTACTGTGAGACCTTGGTTGCTGTGAATTTCATAATGTTGCTTCAACATTAACTCACTGAAGGTTTTGAGGAGTGAGTTTGCGAGTGTCAAAATATCTGACGTAAATGACCTTGTATTTTGGTTGCGTTGACTTAGTGACTGTAGATCTTCCTATGTGATATGAAATTCAACCCGATACGTCTAGTCGTTACGGATGTGGAGGGATCTTTACTGACAGACGGACAGACAGTCAGAAAACAAGTAATGAAAAAAAATTCTCGTTGTATAATTATAAATTCCCTTTGGTTGTCTTGTTAAACATTGCTTCCTGCAAATTTAATGATTTTAGGTCAACTGGAAGTACACTGTACCTTTTAATGAGTAATACGTGACATAAAAGGCCTTATACTTACGTTGCATTGTCTTATCTTTTGATTGGATTCGCTTAGAAGTTCCACTTTCTTACATCACCAAGGTATCGTAGACCCCAATATGTGACACTAATATGTTTCGAGTAGTCGGACACACAGACAAACAAATAGACAGACGGACAACAAAGTGATCCAATTAGGATTCTATTTTGGCCAACTGAGGTATGGAACCCTGAAAGAAACATCGACAGATATTCCATCCAGCGATTGTTTGTGAGTATCGTGATTCAGATTTTTTCCAGCATAATTGGAGTTTTTAGAATTTATACCTGTAGTGAAATACTTGGCAGCTTAGGCCCACTTGTTAATACTGTAAACTGGATTACGTATCTTTATAAGGAGTGTCGCTTTAATAATTCTGTGGCTGACACTGTCGCTAAGCCGGATGGTGTCGCCTGTCCTGTTTCAGAGGAAACCACTCAGCCTGCACGATCCGGGCAATCGCAGAGGGTGGGACTATTGGTAGTTGGGAACTCCAACGTTAGGTACGTTATGGGGTCCCTTAGGGGCTTGGCTGACAAGAGGGGTAAGAAAACCAATGTGCACTCCGGGTGCATACCGAGTGCAGTCATTCCAAATGTGGAAAGGGTCCTCCCAGCTGCCATGAAGAGCACTGTGTGCAGCCAACTGCAGGTAGTTGCTCTCGTGGGTACGAATGATGTGTGTCGCTTTGGATCAGAAGCGATCCTCTCTGGTTTCGAGTGGCTAACAGAAGTGGTAAAGGGTGCCAGTCTCGCTAGCAAGATGAAAGCAGAGCTGACCATTTGCAGAATAGTCAACAGGACCGATTGCGGACCTCTGGTACAGAGCCGAGTCGAGGGTCTGAATCAGAGGCTCAGACGGTTCTGCGACCGTGTAAGCTGAAGATTCCTCGACTTGCGCCAAAGGGTGGTTGGCTTTCGGGTTCCGCTGAATAGGTCAGATGTCCATTATACGCAGGAGGCGGCTACACGGGTAGCAGGGGCTGTGTGGCGTGGACTTAGTGGTTTTTTAGGTTAGAGGGTCTCGGGAAAGCACACGATGGGCTTCAGTCACAAAGGGTGCAGGCTGAACACAGGAAGAACATAGACAAAGGAATCACTGGTATAACAGTTGTAAATTGTCGTAGCTATGTTGGGAAAGTACCAGAGCTCCAAGCGCTAATAGAAAGCACTGATGCTCAAATCGTTATAGGCACTGAAAGCTGGATAAAGCCGGAGATAAGCTCAGCCGAAATTTTTGTCAAGAACCTAATGGTGTTCCGAAAAGATAGGCTAAACACGGTTGGCGGTGGCGTGTTTGTTGCTGTCATAAGTAGTTTAACTTGTCGCGAAATTGAAGTAGATACTTCCTGTGAGTTAGTATGGGCAGAGGACATTGTTGGCAACCGGAATAAAATAATGATTGGATCGTTTTACCGACCACCCAGTTCAGGTGATACAGTTGCTGAACGGTTCAAAGTAAACTTGAGTTTGATATCAAACACGTGCCCGACTCATACGGTTATAGTTGGTGGTGACTTTAATTTGCCCTCGATATGTTGGCGAAAATTCCGGAGGTATGCATAAAATATGATCCGAAATTGTGCTAAACGCATCCACTGAAAATTATTTCGAGCAGTTAGTTCATGAGCCCACGCGAATAGTAAACGGTTGTGAAAACGAACTTGACCTCTTAGCAACAAATAATCCTGAGTTATTAACCAGCCTCAAAACCGATATAGGGATTAGTGGACACAGGGTTGTCTTAGCGAGATTCAATATTGTAATCCCCTATCCCTGGAAAAATAAGCGAAAAATATACCAATTTAAAAAAGCAGATAAAAATTCACTTGACGCCTTCCTGAGAGACAATCTAAACTCATTCCAAATTAATAATATAAGTGTAGACCATATGTGGCTTACATTCAAAGAAATAGTATAGGCAGCAATTGAGAGGTTTACACCAACTAAACTAACAAACGACTGATCTGATCATCCTTGATACACAGTCAAAACACTGTTGCAGAAACAACGAAACAAACATGCCAACTTTAAACAGACGCAAAACCCCTAAGATTGACGATCCTTTACCGAAGCTCTAAACTTAGAGCGGAGTTCAATGCGAGACGCCTATAACAGTTTCCACAACGAAACTTTGTCTCGAAACCTGGCAGAAAATCCAAAGCTATTCTGGTCGTGTGTGAAGCATGTTAGCGGCAAGAAACAATCAATGCCTTCTTTGCGCGATAACAATGGAGATACTATCGAAGACAGTGGTGCCAAAGCAGATTTACTAATACCTTCGCAAAATTAGACGAAGTAAATATTCCAGAATGGAGCTGAAAACATGAGTAATATAGAAGTAAATATCCTCGGAGTAGTGAAGCAACTCAAATCACTTAATAAAAGCAAGTCTTCTGGCCCAGACTGTATACCAATTAGGTTTCTTTCGGAGTATGCTGATGCATTAACTCCATACTTAACAATCATATACAATCGTTCGCTCGACGAAAGATCCGTACCCAAAAACTAGAAAGTTGCACAGGTCACACCAATATTCAAGAAAGGTAGTAGGAGTAATCCACTAAATTACAGGCCCATATCGTTAACGTCGATATGCAGCAGAATTTTGGAACATATATTGTGTTCGAACGTTATGAATTACCTAGAAGAAAACGGTCTATTGACTCACAGTCAACATGGGCTTAGAAAACATCGTTCCTCTGAAACACAACTAGCTCTTTATTCACATGAAGTGCTGAGTGTAATTGACAAGGGATTTCAGATCGATTCAGTATTCCTGGATTTCCGGAAGGCCTTTAACACTGTCCCACAAAAGCGGCTCGTACTAAAATTGCGTGTTTGTGGAATATCGTCTCACTTATGTGACTGGATAGAGGTCACAGATCGTACTAATTGACGGAAAGTCAGCGAGTAAAACAAAAGTGATCTCAGGCGTTCCCCAAGGTAGTGTTATAGGCCCTTTGCTGTTCTTTAACTATATAAACGATTTGGGAGACAATCTGAGCAGCCGTCTTCGGTTGTTTGCAGATGATGCTGTCGTTAATCGACTAATAAAGTCATCAGAAAATCAAAACAAACTGCAAAAAGAGTTAGAAAAAATATCTGAAAGGTGCGAAAAGTGGCAGTTGACCCTAAATAACGAAAAGTGTGAGATCATCCACATGAGTACGAAAAGGAACTCGTTAAACTTCGGTTGCACTATACATCAGTCTAACCTAAAAGCCGTAAATTCAACTAAACACCTAGTATTACAATTACGAACGACTTTAATTGGAAAGAACACATAGAAAATGTTGTGCGGAAGGCTAACCAAAGGCTGCGTTTTATTGGCAGGACACTTAGAAAGTGTAAGAGACCTACTAACGAGACTGCCTACACTACGCTTGTCCGTCCTCTTTTAGAATACTGCTGCGCTGTGTGGAATCCTTACCAGGTAGGACTGACGGAGTACATAGAAAAAGTTCAAAGAAAGGCAGAGAGTTTTGTATTATCGCGAAATATGGGAGAGAGTGTCACAGAAATGATAAAGGATTAGGTCTCGAAATCATTAAAAGAAAAGCGTTTTTCGTTGCGACGAACTCTTCTCACGAAATTCCAGTCACCAACTTTCTCCTCCGAACGCGAAAACATTTTGTTGACACCGACCTACATATGGAGGAACGATCACCACGATAAAATAAGGGAAATCAGATCTCGTAGAAAAAGATATAGGTGTTCATTCTTTCCGTGCGCTATACGAGATTGGAATAATAGAGAATTATGAAGTTGGTTCGATTAAGCCTCTGCCAGGCACTTAAATGTGATTTTCAGAGTATCCATGTAGGTGCAAGTGTAGATGTACAGAATTTCAGACTGGGATGGTGCAGTCGATATGTAAAAATCTGTGTTAGAATCTCAGAGTGAAATTGGTAGGTCACTGATGTTTTCTAGCAACGACTAAGTATCGGACAACGCACATGAGGCAATGCCGACAGTCAATTTATATGAACGACAAAAGAAAATTTTTGTGCATATTTTTGTATTTTGAGCAATTTGATAAATCCTCTTAATTGCTCAGATGATCTTTCTGTTGAGGCCATTTGTTACTCGCTGCAATAGCCCGCAAGAAATGCGTTAGTGTTTTGTTATAAGCACAATCTGTAATCTCTGACTATACACTGAATATGACGGCTCCATGTGATAGGTGCTGAAGGATTTAAGATGGCAGACCTGGCCAGAAGAGCGCCGGTTTCTCGCAGTTCAGCGCAGTGCTGTGCGAGGTCTGACATGTAGATCCGGAGGAGGTTGCAGGTGGAGCTGGCTGCTTGATCAGCATACGACACCCGAGCCTCTGCTATTGGCGGAATACGCGGACCACGAAGTAAGGCGGAATATACGGGCCACTATAGGAGCCGGCCGTCACAGGTCGCTGGAAAGGTTACAGCGAGTGGTTGCCCCGAGGCGAGTCGATATTGAAGATCGGCTGGTGGCGTGATGATGCCGCCATGGTGGAAACTCAAGGTACGTACAGGACTTCACGGCAGCCATCGTAGGAAAATCCATGCAATAAAGGTACAGATCAAGCAGTGGCAGAACACGAAAGATAAGAAGTACGTCTGTACACCTATCCTGCAGATATACAGTACTACATTAGATAAAACAATTTAAAAACAAATAATTTTAGATATTGACAATTTAAAAATTAATAACGTCGATGATGGTGAAGAACATTTACAGGATTCGTTGGCTGGAAGGAAGAGCAGAATGAGTACAGAATATAGATTGAGAGTAAACTGTAAAAAGACAAAAGTAATGAGGTGTAGTAGATATGAAAACAGCGGGAAACTTAACATCAAAATTCGATCATGGACCGTGAGAAAACGCTAGTAAAAGAGATTAGAAGCGTTTGAGGTGCGGAGGTATAGAAGAATGTTGAAAATTAGGTGGACCGATAAGAAAAAGAAAGAGGAGCTTCTTCACAGAATTGGTGAAGAGAGGTACTTACGAAGAACACTGACAAGAAGAAGGGACAGGATGATAGGATATGTGTTCAGACGTCACGGAGTAACTAAGTTAAAAACTGTAGGGAGTATGCAGAGATATGAATACGTCCGAAAAACAAGTGAGGATAGTGGGTGTAAGTGCTACTATGAAGAACTTGGCGCAGGAGAGGAATTCGAAGCACCAAACCATTCAAAAGATCGATGACTGAAAAATAAAATCTTGAGCGATCTCGTCAAACAAAATATCAGCTGAAAGAGTTTGGAGAGCACTGTAACAAAACAGAATTTTCATACAACGACATACTTTATGAGCCGAAGTGTGACTCCGAGGTTTAAAAATCACAATCTAGTGCAAAACAAAAATGAAAGCAAGAAGTGTTTCGCTAGCATTACGTAATGGTCTACAATAGCTATCTGTAGTCGTTTGCCCTTTATTTTTAAAATGAGTAATAATAAGCTAATCTTGACCATTTCACTCAATAAAATGCAAATAGCACTAAAAGCAGGACGCTAATGTCATCAAGTAAAAGCTGGTGAAATTATAAGCCCCAACATATATATACAGGGTGATTCACGAATATATGCAAGTATTTTAATATGTTTTTGTACAAGTAAAACTAAAGCAAAAAGGTCATATAAGCATAGGTCCGCAAATGTTTAGTTACGAAGTTAGGGCTAATTAAAGATTTTGCCTGAAATTCAGCAACTTCGTTAATGTGAAGCCATCGCAAAACTGTACGAGGTAAATGTAAAGCACGAGTTCCATTTTTGTTGTTATTAATGGTGAATCTAATAAAACATGTCCCAGGCGTGTATCTGCTGTAGTTTTCCAGAACACCCAGAGGAGCAAAGAAGTAATTCCGTAAAATTTTTAATTCATTAAGTACTTGGCCCCATTTGTTTATTTTTAAATTCCAGTTATCTCCAGCCGAGCGTTACCATCAGATTTGCCATAAATAAACACCACATCTGCGTATTTCTCTGTTGTAAATTTGAAATGCATGTCTATTTCATAAACAGTCTACAAACTACAACAGTTGCTAAGTGGTGTCACTTAAATACACTGTTTTTATTATTTTCTATCACTGAACAATTCAGAAAACTAACTAGTTTCAAGGTTAAGAAACGACTGAAACAACTCACCAACGTTTGCCAACAATGACATAAACGTTTCTACATTCTTAATGGAAAGGAAACACATTTTCTTGTGTAATAATCTTTGCTTCTCTGGATGTTCTGGAAAACTACTGCAGATACACATCTGCGACATGTTTTATTAGATTAATCAGACCAATAACAACAAAATAAATGGAAATAGTGCTTTGCTTCAAATTCGTGCAGTTTTGCAACGGTTTCATATTTGCGAAGTTGCTAAACTTCAGGCAAAATCTTCTATTAACCGTGACTCCACAATTAAACATTTGTGGACCTATGTTTATCCGAACTTCTTGCTTTAGTTTTACTTGCAGAACGACATATTAAAATATTTGCATATCTACGTGAATCGCCCAATCGAGGTGGGGCAGTATGTAGCACACTGGACTGGCATCCGGGAGGACAACGCTTCAAACCCCCATCCGGCCAGCCTGATTTAGGTTTTCTGTTATTTCCCTAAACCGCTTCAGGCAAATGCCTGAATACTATATATATATAGTAATGGCAAGGTTAATGTATTTTTTATTAATTAAAAAGTTCATGCACGGTCTACGAAGTATATTACGATATAATTCTGTTAATCCCCTAAACTGCTTCAGGCAAATACCAAGTTATATATATATATATATATATATATATATATATATATATATATATATATATAGTAATGGCAAGGTTAATGTATTTTTTATTAATTAAAAAGTTCATGCACAGTCTACGAAGTATATTACGTTATAATTAATACTGAAAGGATAATGAAACTGGTCCTCTACAACAGCTAAAAGGAATCTGTGCGCAAACGTGAATCGTGAAATACTTCAGTTGTGTCCTCTTTTATATTGATACGTGGTGTATGAAACGACAGGTTTACGCCATATAAAGGCAACAGCCATGTTGGCTTAAGCCAGTTCCCTTCGGCGAAACGAGCAAGGCAAGAAGTCCGCTGATGACCGGTTCGCAAATCGCGCGTGTCTGAAATATTTTGGGGAACTTCAGCCTTGGGACTTGTAGAATATCAATAAGAGTTCGGAAACTTAGAGAAGTTTTAGGCAGTAGCATTTGTGTACTTTAACTATGAACGGCACAGCGAATTTAGACTTGTAAAACATCAGTACAGGCTCGTGGACTTTGAACAGTGGTTCAACCAACTTTTTCTTTCGCTTTGAACAGCAATGTAGTGAGTCCTACTTAGCGCATTCTTGATTGAGTTCGCAAATCAGTCCGTCCCTCCAATCATAGTAAGCAAGAGTTCAGTAACCATTTCAAATACTAAACAGTAGCCATCAATTGTTGAGGACATATAATGACTTTGTAAACAATGATCCTACTTGCAGTTTAATTAATTTATATGAAGTTAAAAGATCAGTATCAAGGTACAGCGACGGGTGTGCCGCATTCCCTTAGTTACATGCAAAGCCAAGAACCTTACAAAACTGATCACGCAATTAACTCTTTCCATCTAAAGAGGCTGAGTAAAGAGAGAGTTAGTACGTCGCAAGACTTACAGGGTGTTTCAAAAATGACCGGTGTATTTGAAACGGCAATAAAAACTAAACGAGCAGCGATAGAAATACACCGTTTGTTGCAATATGCTTGGGACAACAGTACATTTTCAGGCAGACAAACTTTCGAAATTACAGTAGTTACAATTTTCAACAACAGATGGCGCTGCGGTCTGGGAAACTCTATAGTACGATATTTTCCACATATCCACCATGCGTAGCAATAATATGGCGTAGTCTCTGAATGAAATTACGCGAAACCTTTGACAACGTGTCTGGCGGAATGGCTTCACATGCAGATGAGATGTACTGCTTCAGCTGTTCAATTGTTTCTGGATTCTGGCGGTACACCTGGTCTTTCAAGTGTCCCCACAGAAAGAAGTAACAGGGGTTCATGTCTGGCGACTAGGGAGTCCAATCCACGCCGCCTCCTGTATGTTTCGGAAAGCCCAAAGCAATCACACGATCATCGAAATATTCATTCAGGAAATTAAAGACGTCGGCCGTGCGATGTGGCCGGGCACCATCTTGCATAAACCATGAGGTGTTCGCAGTGTCGTCTAAGGCAGTTTGTACCGCCACAAATTCACGAAGAATGTCCAGATAGCGTGATGCAGTAATCGTTTCGGATCTGATAAATGGGCCAATGATTCCTTTGGAAGAAATGACGGCCCAGACCAGTACTTTTTGAGGATGCAAGGACGATGGGACTGCAACATGGGGCTTTTCGGTTCCCCATATGCGCCAGTTCTGTTTATTGACGAAGCCGTCCAGGTAAAAATAAGCTTCGTCAGTAAACCAAATGCTGCCCACATGCATATCGCCGTCATCAATCCTGTGCACTATATCGTTAGCGAATGTCTCTCGTGCAGCAATGATAGCGGCGCTGAGGGGTTGCCGCGTTTGAATTTTGTATGGATAGAGGTGTAAACTCTGGCGCATGAGACGATACGTGGACGTTGGCGTCATTTGGACCGCAGCTGCAACACGGCGAACGGAAACCCGAGGCCGCTGTTGGATCACCTGCTGCACTAGCTGCGCGTTGCCCTCTGTGGTTGCCGTACGCGGTCGCCCTACCTTTCCAGCACGTTCATCCGTCACGTTCCCAGTCCGTTGAAATTTTTCAAACAGATCGTTCATTGTATCAATTTTCGGTCCTTTGGTTACACTAAACCTCCGTTGAAAACTTCGTCTTGTTGCAACAACACTGTGTTCTAGGCGGTGGAATTCCAACACCAGAAAAATCCTCTGTTCTAAGGAGTAAACCATGCTGTCTACAGCACACTTGCACGTTGTGAACAGCACACGCTTACAGCAGAAAGACGACGTACAGAATGGCGCACCCACAGACTGCGTTGTCTTCTATATCTTTCACATCACTTGCAGCGCCATCTGTTGTTGAAAATTGTAACTACTGTAATTTCGAAAGTTTGTCTGCCTGAAAATGTACTGTTGTCCCAAGCATATTGCAACAAACGGTGTATTTCTATCGCTGGTCGTTTAGTTTTTATTGCCGTTTCAAATATACCGGTCATTTTTGAAACACCCTGTAGCTTCAGTAGTTATTTCAGGAGACTCTCTACTGGCTGTAATGATGTGGAGAAAGAGTAGTACAGAACAAGATAGGAGTAGTTTTCTTGCCACCTTAATGCAACGTTCATGGCTCTCAGCTGCTGGAGCAGTACCAATAATTAATCACAGCAGTAGGGTATGAGGCACACAGTGCAGGCCCTGATGCATGGCCTTCCATTAACCCGCGGGATACTGCAGTATAGCTGCCTAGCCGCGCTATGTGTGTGTGTGTGCGTGTGTGTGTGTGTGTGTGTGTGTGTGTGTGTTTGTGGAGCAGCTTACGTGGTTGTGGCTGTGCTTATGTCCCAGAAGGGATACACATATCCATGTGTCACTTTAAGTGGATGCTCCTAAAGTAAAGGACTGAAGCGCTTAGCAATGTTTTATTGGAGCATGTAACAGTAGTAGAGTAGTGGCGACATCAACACAATTTTGATATCAAATTGATATGCAAAGTAATTAAAATGATCAATTAATCACCACCGCCCCCGCCCACCCTCGCCCCCGACCACGCCTACCCCCGACCCCGGATGACGCCATGTGTTTTTCTCAGCCTGCACATGTGCTTCAGCCCCCTCCCATCTCTCCCTCCCCCAACCGACACTATTGGCGGAAATTTTGAATTTTGCGGAGAATTTCGAATTTTGGCGGGCATTTCGAATTTTGGCGGGAATTTCTTTGTCCCAGGGCTGTGGCGACGTCCCACTCCACCCACCACGAGGGAATTAGAGGGAAATTAAAATTGATGGTGCCCTTTCCGGGATTGAAACGCTGGTCCGCATGGGCGGAAAACCCAACAGCACCACCATGACACAATTAAACCATCGGAGGCACTTGGAATTGACAAGTTATTAATTTATTGATATTCATTTTTACTTACAAATTTTCACATTAAATGTAGAAAATGTCCCCCCTATTGTATTATACATAATTCATTTCGTCTAATCATGTTTCGAAACACAACCTGTAACATTTCTTCAGTAACAGAAGCAGTGAAAGTAGATGTTACAGTTTTCAATTCATCGATGGATTTTGGACGACTTTTATAGACGGCTGATTTCGCTGCACCCCAGAAGAAATGGTGAGGTGGTGTTAGGTCAGGGGATCATGGAGGCCAAAGTCCCTGTGAAATTATGCGATCACCGTAAACATCAGCAAGCAGTGACACTAAAACGCGAACTGTATGCGCGGTTGCACCGTCTTGTTGAAAATAACCGTTCAGTTTTTCACTTAACACAAGTTCTCCTGTAAATGGGTAAAGAATATCACTGCAGTATCGTTGTGCGTTTATTGTTTCTTTGAAAAATATGGGACCCACAATCAGACGCCTCGCAATTGCAATCCAAACTCCTGTTTTCACAGAATGAAGTGGTTCCTCATGAATACAGAATGGATTTGCAGTACTCCAAATACGCGAATTTTGCGAATTCAATTACCCGGATAAATGTAACCACGCCTCATCAGTGAAAAACGTTTCAAATGGCTCTTAGCACAGTGGGACTTAACATCTGAGGCCATCAGTCATCTAGACTCAGAACTACTTAAACCTAACTAACCTAAGGACAACACACACAACCATGCCCGGGGCAAGATTCGAACCTGCGACCGTAGCAGCAGCGCGGTTCCGGACGGAAGCGCCTAGAACCGCTCGGTCACAGCGGGCGGCAAAAACGTTTCATTAAGAATATCTCTTCTATTTTGTTGAACGAAATTTTTGAACCATTGACAATAATGCAGTCTCTTGCCATGTTGAGTATTATTCAGTTCTTGCACGACTATCACTTTCTGCGGGAAATTTTTTCCTTACAGCTGTGTGGGCCGTTCTGACACTAATATGGATTTCTATCGATTTCCTGATTCAAAATGGTTCAAATGGTTCTGAGCACTACGGGACTTAACACCTGAGGTCATCAGGTCCCTAGAACTTTCAACTACTTAAACATAACTAACCTAAGGACATCACACACATCCATGCCCGAGGCCGGATTCGAACCTGCGAACGTAGCGGTCGACCGGTTCTAGACTGAAGCGCCTAGAACCACTCGGTCACACTGGCCTTCCTCGATTTCCTAGGTGAGTTTTCTTAATGACTTGTTGGGACTCATTGACATTTCATTGGAAATATCTAGTAGTTTATCCTCAGACAAAACGCTAAGATGACCACTTCTCGGTGTATCTGTAACTGAACATCTACTTCGAAATTTATTAATCAAATCTCGCACACTATCGCGATGTGGGAGTGTTGTCTCCGAGAAAACTCAATTAAATGTTTGACTAACTGATACTGTGTATTTACCGCAAGCTTTGGACACTTGTTCGTTTAAAAACACGCGTTCTTCAATAGTTAGCATTTTAACAGTGACAAAAACGAAACAAACGAACAAAGGAACTAAGAAGTTCACGTTAACACGTAACGACACACACCAACGATACTACTGACGCTGGCTGAGATAAACGAAACAATGGAATGTTGGGAGAGTCCACTAGTAAGGAAGTAACACAGGCAGGCGAACAATCATACGGCAAGCGAGGCTAACAATCGTACGGCACTGCGGAGAGACATTTTCAACACCCCTTATAATGCAGCTGCTGTGTTAGTAGCATACACATTCACAGGACCGTCTTGTAGGGCCTGGAGAAGATTAATAGATCCTGGCCCCTAAGTTACTTCCGGTAATTTTATCGCAGTTTTACTTAAAACTGACCATTATACTTCATACTTCATTCAACAGTACCGAGTTCTTACATGTGGATGATATATTGTCCGGACGTGATTGTATGTTATTGCAATTTTTACCGGCTAACACATTTGCTGAGATAATAACAACGTATTCAGTAAGTACGGGAAACATTAATGAAGCCCGTTACAATTGTTGGCTCATCAGTTTTTCTAATCAAATCTCTCAACATCGACGGAAATAAAAGTACCAGAAAGCGCCGGGCTTTTCCTTCTAGGAGTTCCTCGCTGAGGATCGTAACATGTATTTGTTCCTGAATCTCAATCGGAGTTTGCCTCCATTTAGGGAAACATTTTGTTTACAGTTTGAAGCTTGTTCTGTCTGCAGCTTGTTCCATAGGAGCATTAAGAGCTAATGCGAGTCGAAAGTGAATTCGCTATTGTCTTTCATGACTAAGCTACTTGTTACTGTTGTGATAAATTACAGCAGTAATTACGTTGTTTTGGAGCAGAATTGTGTCAGTGACAGAAGAGAGATGCTGCAGATATCACTAATGAGTAGCTTCTAGCAGCGGATAATACAAATGTGGCGTAAAGTGCTTTTGTGCCCTGGCGCTCACAGTAGAAACGAGTGAAGTATCGTACCAGAGAAAATCGTTTCTCGTTTTGCAGAAACGATAACGTAAACAATACAGTTAGTTATGATCAATAGCACACTTCTAAGATGTGAAGTGGGCTTAAGAGTGTAATACAGTTGCTTTCAGAGACGTATCATTTACAAAATGAATTATTTACATGTTGAATGGATCATTTTGCACGCCAAATCGTAATGATATGGATCGAGTCATTATATAAGGGGCGTTCAAAAAGGAACGAGCCGGAGGCATAATTACAGAAACCAGTACCTGTATGTTAGAAGAATTGACCCTGGCTGTTGAGACACTTGTCCCACTGTGACACAAGGTTTTGAATGGCTGTCTCATGAAATTCCCGGGGCTGCGATGTTAACTTGTTCCACACGTACAACTGGACGTCGTCGTCCAAACGAGTACAGGAAAGGTTATGCTGACGTTCTTATTTGAACAAGATACCTCCCTTCTGATTCACTTCCTGCAGCACGCGACAACAGTGAATGCCCAGCGTTACTCCCAAACCTTGACCACCCTTCGCCAAGCATCAGATAAAAGAGACCAGAAAATTTCACCCGTGGGGTCATTCTGCTCCACGACAATGCAAAGCCTCATACGGCAAACACAGTCGCGTCACTCCTGCTGAAATTCAAATAGGACGTTCTCGGTCACCCTCCATTCTGTCCGGACCTCTCTACCTGTGATTACGCCATTTTTGGTCCCCTTAAAAAGGCTCTGAGGGGCAAACGATTCACCTCGGACGACGACATCCAGCTGTACGTGCGGAACCGGTTAACATCGCAGCTCCGAGAATTTTATGAGACAGCCATTCACCACCCTGTGTCACAGTGGGATAAGTATCTCAATAGCCAAGGTCAATACTTCTAACATACAGGTACTGGTTTCTGTAATTATGCCTCCAGGTCGTTTCTTTTCTGAACGCCCCTTATACGTAGGTTGGAACTTACATAGTGGCAACACTGCTGTGGAGACACTATACAATGAAATCCACTGTTGTCGCTGATAGCACACGTTGTTGATACAGCTACCTTACCTCCGAGTAAATAGGCTCGCCCGTCCCACGTCACCGGCGTGCGCACAATCGAGGGAAACACAACCACTTGTGAGCGAGCGGTATAGAATAACGGTGTCACTATGTTTTCGAAACAGGAACAACAGAGTTCGATCAAGACTGAGTGTGCTAGAGATCGTACAGCAGAGGCCGTACATTACTTGCGACCAGCTTTGAAAAAGAAGCAACGACACTTTCTGCGCAACCCAACCATCATTTTGCACGACAATTTGGAAATTTGTGGTAAGGTCTTATGGGCCCAAACTGCTGAGGTCATCGGTCCCTAAGCTTACAAACTACTTAATCTGACTTAAGCTAACTTATACTAAAGACAACACACACACCCATGCCCGAGAGAGGACGCGAACCTCTGACGGGGGGAGCAGCGCGGACCGTGACAATGCGCCCGAGACCGCTCGGCTATCCCACGCGGCAGTACGCCAATGCGCTTGCGCGTACAGCGCAAGCTGTGGCAGTTCTTTTCGGTCGATGGGACTGGGAAGTGCTGTAGCATCCACCATACTCCCGGGCTTAAGTGCTTATGACATTGATTTGATTCTGAAGATCACCACTCATGAGCATTCAACTTCTTCCTTCTTCTGGTAGACAAAACAAATGGCATACTAAGGACAAGAGTACCATATGGCACTTTTGCTAGTATTGCTGCTGTCTCAGCTATACTCCAAGTCTCCCACGCCAAAATGTTAGCATCTGGAAATGCTTCAAGGCCACCATAGTCTGCATGATTTCCCCAAACAACAGCCAAGCTAAGCCATGTTGAACCTCCAAACACAACTTGTACACCACAGGTGTACAGACGCAGTCGACGAAAATCACTTGGTCCTCCAATCAATTGCTGTTTGGAAAACTGCCCAGCCAAATCAATATCAGTGGCCTTTAAGGACCTGTACACAGGTACACTGCGCCGCCAGCGACGACGGTAACGTAGACGTCGCAGAGGCATTGCTGAGGTACGTTAACACAAGTGAACGTAGCAAGCCAACACCCAGTGAGACCCAGTGCTATGCTTCTGCACTCCTCGATGTTCGCAGAGATTAGACAGGCAGTAGACCGCTCCATTCGCACCATCAACGGAGCAGGCTCTGCTAACGGTATACGAGGTGCATTCAAGTTCTAAGGCCTGCGATTTTTTTTCTAATTAACTACTCACCCGAAATCGATGAAACTGGCGTTACTTCTCGACGTAATCGCCCTGCAGACGTACACAGTTTTCACAACGCTGACGCCATGATTCCATGGCAGCGGCGAAGGCTTCTTTAGGAGTCTCTTTTGACCACTGGAAAATCACCGAGGCAATAGAAGCACGGCTGGTGAATTTGCGGCCACGGAGACTGTCTTGCATTGTTGGAAAAAGCCAAAAGTCACTAGGAGGCAGGTCAGGTGAGTAGGGAGCATGAGGAATCACTTCAAAGTTCTTATCACGAAGAAACAGTTGCGTAACGTTAGCTCGATGTGCGGGTGCGTTGTCTTGGTGAAACAGCACACGCACAGCCCTTCCCAGACGTTTTTGTTGCAGTGCAGGAAGGAATTTGTTCTTCAAAACATTTTCGTAGGATGCACCTGGTACCGAAGTGCCCTTTGGAACGCAATGAGTAAGGATTACGCCCTCGCTGTCCCAGAACATGCACACCATCATTTGTTCAGCACTGACGGTTACCCGAAATTTTTTGGTGGCGGTGAATCTGTGTGCTTCCATTGAGCTGACTGGCGCTTTGTTTCTGGATTGAAAAATGGCACCCACGTCTCATCCATTGTCACAACCGACGAAAAGGAAGTCCCATTCATGCTGTCGTTGCGCGTCAACATTGCTTGGCGACATGCCACACGGGCAGTCGTGTGGTCGTCCGTCAGCATTCGTGGCGCGCACCTGGATGATGGATGACACTTTTCGCATTTTCAGGTCGTCACGCAGGATTGTGTGCACAGAACCCACAGAAATGCCAACTCTGGAGGCGATCTGTTCAACAGTCATTCGGCGATCCCCCAAAACAATTCTCTCCACTTTCTCGATCGTGTCGTCAGACCGGCTTGTGCGAGCCCGAGGTTGTTTCGGTTTGTTGTCACACGATGTTCTGCCTTCACTAAACTCTCGCACCCACAAACGCACTTTCGACATATCCATAACTCCATCACCACATGTCTCCTTCAACTGTCGATGAATTTCAATTGGTTTCACACCACGCAAATTCAGAAAACGAATGATTGCATGCTGTTCAAGTAAGGAAAACGTCGCCATTTTAAGTATTTAAAACAGTTCTCATTCTCGCTGCTGGCGGTAAAATTCCATCTGCGGTACGGTGCCGCCATCTATGGGACATATTGACAATGAACGCGGCCTCATTTTAAAACAATGCGCATGTTTCTATCTCTTTCCAGTTCGGAGAAAAATAATCGGAGGCCTTAGAACTTGAATGCACCTTGTACTACGCCTTGCACATCGCTGGCAACGGGCTCTACACAATGCTGGTGACTACTTCGAAGCACATTAACAGGTGCCAACATGTAACTCTTTTGTATCGGTTGTAGCAACTGAGATAGAATGCTTTAAATAGAACGTTAGTTTTCCCTGTCATTTAGTTGACGTATTTAAACGAGTAATTTACAAACCAAGTGGAATCACAATTCTATCACGTTTAGTTTGGAAGCTAAAAAACTTCAAACTGTTAGGGGATGGAACGTGCTGTGCATAAAGCTAGACCGTGTGCTGATGGTTTATCTTTCGGCAGAATGTTGATTTAAGTGAGATGTTCAAAGGTGATCGTATGTTCCTGAAGTCACAACGCAATGCGCCTTCTAAGCGACCTGCGGACGAGTTGCAAAGTCTCCAGTGCCACTGAGCAAGTTTCCACGATACGCCGTTTAAACTAATCTGCTGTTGTGGGTTCACAGACATATATACGATTCTTCCCATATTTACACAAAAAGAAATCTACTGCAGCCGAGCGGGGCATTCCCGAGGACTACAGCCCATCAAACGTCTTCCAAGGAATCTGTTGTAGAGTTCTTGCACAACATCATCCCCAGAATGGGCTGGGTGGCCATCACGATGCATCCACATACGGCCTCCCATACCTAGACGGACATTTTCAAGGAGAGAACCTAAATTATCAAGATTAAAAACTCGTTACATCTCATCTGTCAGTATACCTTCGAAGTCGCGTGAACCGATGATTCAATTCTCAGGGATTCAACACCTCTAACACTTTGGAATTTTCTAGATACCAAAGTAAACACAAGAAATCCACTCACATGGTTTAAATATATCAGTTACATGACAGATAAAAACTAACATTTTCTTTAAAAAGTTATGTCCCGTTGCTGTAACTTTCTGGAACATAACACAATAAACTACACTCCTGGAAATGGAAAAAAGAACACATTGACACCGGTGTGTCAGACCCACCATACTTGCTCCGGACACTGCGAGAGGGCTGTACAAGCAATGATCACACGCACGGCACAGCGGACACACCAGGAACCGCGGTGTTGGCCGTCGAATGGCGCTAGCTGCGCAGCATTTGTGCACCGCCGCCGTCAGTGTCAGCCAGTTTGCCGTGGCATACGGAGCTCCATCGCAGTCTTTAACACTGGTAGCATGCCGCGACAGCGTGGACGTGAACCGTATGTGCAGTTGACGGACTTTGAGTGAGGGCGTATAGTGGGCATGCGGGAGGCCGGGTGGACGTACGGCCGAATTGCTCAACACGTGGGGCGTGAGGTCTCCACGGTACATCGATGTTGTCGCCAGTGGTCGGCGGAAGGTGCACGTGCCCGTCGACCTGGGACCGGACCGCAGCGACGCACGGAAGCACGCCAAGACCGTAGGATCCTACGCAGTGCCGTAGGGGACCGCACCGCCACTTCCCAGCAAATTAGGGACACTGTTGCTCCTGGGGTATCGGCGAGGACCATTCGCAACCGTCTCCATGAAGCTGGGCTACGGTCCCGCACACCGTTAGGCCGTCTTCCGCTCACGCCCCAACATCGTGCAGCCCGCCTCCAGTGGTGTCGCGACAGGCGTGAATGGAGGGACGAATGGAGACGTGTCGTCTTCAGCGATGAGAGTCGCTTCTGCCTTGGTGCCAATGATGGTCTTATGCGTGTTTGGCGCCGTGCAGGTGAGCGCCACAATCAGGCCTGCATACGACCGAGGCACACAGGGCCAACACCCGGCATCATGGTGTGGGGAGCAATCTCCTACACTGGCCGTTCACCACTGGTGATCGTCGAGGGAACACTGAATAGTGCACGGTACATCCAAACCGTCATCGAAACCATCGTTCTACCATTCCTAGACCGGCAAGGGAACTTGCTGTTCCAACAGGACAATGCACGTCCGCATGTATCCCGTGCCACCCAACGTGCTCTAGAAGGTGTAAGTCAACTACCCTGGCCAGCAAGATCTCCGGATCTGTCCCCCATTGAGCATGTTTGGGACTGGATGAGGCGTCGTCTCACGCGGTCTGCACGTCCAGCACGAACGCTGGACCAACTGAGGCGCCAGGTGGAAATGACATGGCAAGCCGTTCCACAGGACTACATCCAGCATCTCTACGATCGTCTCCATGGGAGAATAGCAGCCTGCATTGCTGCGAAAGGTGGATATACACTGTACTAGTGCCGACATTGTGCATGCTCTGTTGCCTGTGTCTATGTGCCTGTGGTTCTGTCAGTGTGATCATGTGATGTATCTGACCCCAGGAATGTGTCAATAAAGTTTCCCCTTCCTGAGACAATGAATTCACGGTGTTCTTATTTCAAATTCCAGGAGTGTATGTTCACAACTCGGTAGAAAGTGCAACATTTCATTTGTGGACCTATCTCATTTACTATTCCAGTCATCTAATATTCTGATGTTAAGTTACACGGGCGAGGTTCGACCACAAATATTTATGAAATGGGAAGAAATATAAATGCATAATGGCTCTTTTTCTGTAGTCCAGAGTGACGATCTGAAATTATTTTCAGTGTTTCATTGAGTGAGGCACTGTGCAAATGTTTCGAATGGGAAAATTAATATTGGTGATTTTCTTTTATATACAGGGTGGTCCATTAACGTGACCGGGCGAAATACCTCACGAAATAAGCGTCAAACGAAAAAAACTACATAGCATGAAACTCTTCTAGCTTGAAGGGGGAAACTAAATGGCGCTATGGTTGGCCCGCTAGATGGCGCTGTCATGGGTCAAACTGATATCAACTCCGTTTTTAAAAATTTGAACCTCAATTTTAAAACATATTCGTGTAGTACGTAAAGGAATATGAATGTTTTAGTTGGATCACTGTTTTTCGCTTCGTGACAGATGGCGCTGTAATAGTCACAAACGTATAAGTACGTAGTATCACGTAACATTCCGGCAGTGCGGACGGTATTTGCTTCGTGATACATTACCCGTGTTAAAATGGACCGTTTACCAATTGTGGAAAAGGTCGATATCGTGTTCACGTATGGCTATTGTGATCAAAATGTCCAACGGGCGTGTGCTACGTTTGCTGCTCGGTATCCTGGACGACATCATCCAAGTGTCCGGACCGTTCGCCAGATAGTTACGTTATATAAGGAAACAGGAAGTGTTCAGCCACTTGTGAAACGTCAACCACGACCTACAACCAATGATGATGCCCAAGTAGGTGTTTTAGCTGCTCTCGCGCCTAATCCGCATATGAGTAGCAGACAAATTCCGCCAGATCCGGGAATGTCAAAAACGTCGGTGTTGAGAATGCTACATCAACATCGATTGCACCCGAAACATATTTCTATGTACCAGGAATTGCATGCCGACGACTTTGAACGTCGTGTACAGTTCTGCCACTGGGCACAAGAGATATTACGGGACGACGACAGATTTTTTGCACACTTTCTATTTAGCGACGAAGCGTCATTCACCAACAGCGGTAACGTAAACCGGAATAATATGCACTATTGGGCAACGGAAAATCCACGATGGCTGCGACAAGTGGAACATCAGCGACCTTGGCGGATTAATGTATGGTGCGGCATTATGGAAGGAAGGATAATAGGACCCCAATTTATCGATGGCCTACCTGTCACCAACTGATCGTCTAAAATTGTGAGCCATACGTTTGTGACTATTACAGCGCCGCCTCTCACAATGCGAAAAAAGTGGTCCAACTAAAACACTCATATTTCTTTACGTACTACACGAATATGAAATAAGAAAACGGGGTTCCTTTAAAAAAAATGCAATTGATATTCGTTTGACCTTCGGCAGCGCCATCTAGCGGGCCAACCATAGCGCCATCTGGTTCCCCCCTCAAGCTAGACAAGTTTCGTTCTTTGTAGTTTTTTCGTTTTACACTTATTTCGTGAGATATTTGGCCCGTCCACGATCAATGGACCATCCTGTTTCCATTGATATATATATTCGGCAAATCACTATGAAGTGCATTGCGGAGGGTAATTAGCATGGTACTGCGTGTTAGTGCTTTCTCCTGTTATAATTACGTATGAAGCATGGGTGCAATAACTGCCTAAATCTCTGTGTGTGTGTGTGTGTGTGTGTGGTAATTAATCTGAATCCTGTCTTGTCGGTCGCTACGAGTGGGATATATGGAGATATGAGGAATAATTCTAGACTTTTCAGTTAATATTGATTCCACTTATTTTATAACCGAGATTTTGCTGTATAACTGGCGCCTGTCTTCGAGAATCTACCAGTTGAGGATTTTCAGATTTCCTTCGACGGTCTCATGTGTCAAACATAACGACGCCCACTAGTAAACTTCTGTATAAGGCTAATATATTTGTGCAATATTTTTAAATGGATCCCACTAGTAACTTCTACGCAACCTCATTTGTCGGCTGTATTTTCCCACTGTCTTACAAATGTCCTGAAATCCAGCAGCTGCCTTGCTGAGCCTAGGTGACCGCACCTTATACCGCTACAAACTGCTACACCTAGGTATTGACTGATACCAACTGTGATTTACTGCGGCGATAGCCAAAGGATACCACTTTTCAGTGTTTCGTGTAGTGTGCAAATTATATATATCTGAACATTTAAGCCGGCCGGAGTGGCCGTGCGGTTCTAGGCGCTACAGTCTGGAGCCGAGCGACCGCTACGGTCGCAGGTTTGACTCCTGCCTCTGGCATGGATGTGTGTGATGTCCTTAGGTTAGTTAGGTTTAATTAGTGCTAAGTTCTAGACGACTGATGACCTCAGAAGTTAAGTAGCATAGTGCTCGGAGCCATATGAACCATTTGAACATTTAATGCACTGCGAGTCCTTGCACTACGTCAAAATATAATGAAGATATGACCGGAAATTGGTGCAAATCCCTTTTCGGACAGTATTTCACTACATGAAAGTTCATCCTTCGCAATAACGTTTAGACTGCCGTTAACATTATCTGTCAGGCAATTAACATACAGCGTGAACAACAAGGATCACAACACACTTTCATGAGGCAGGTCTGAAGTTGCTTCTACAGTTGTCTGTCAACCTCCGTTCACGGTAACATTCTTCGTCTTCCCTAGCAAGGAAGTAGGTACGCTGATTGTGATTATTAAAAATGGTTCAAATGGCTCTGAGCACTATGGGTCTTAACTTCTGAGGTCATGAGTCCCCTAGACCTAGAAATACTTAAACCTAACTAACCTAAGGACATAACACACATCCATGCCTGAGGCAGGATTCGAAGGTGCGACCGCAGCAGCAGCGCGGTTCCTGACTGAAGCGCCTAGAATCGCTCGGCCACAACGGCCGGCGGTGATTATTTTCGCTACTGTTAAACTGATCTACATTTCGTATGTTCCCTCCAGTACTATGAGTGAATGCTGGTGACATTTTTGGCAAGCAATAAGAAGTTCACATTTCTGGAGTTTCGTCGTAAGCCACTGTTAAACAGACAACGTATGGCCGGTGCTTTGACCTGATATCGTATCGATACTTACTCAACGTGTAACTGACTAAAAAACTACAACACAAGCAATACAAGGAAATCTTCATAATTTTATATAACCTAAATTATTCTGCTCTCTCTTGTAGGAATAGAATGGAGGAATATATTTCTTTCGCAAATGTTGCGATCTGCAGTGCAACTACAATTTATTTTACGATTTATGTGTATCTTTCGATGGTTCTATATAAACGGAAATACAGTTACCAACTGGGAGAAAGATATAAGAGGTGAGAAAAGTTTTTAGAGTTCTGCACACGAAATAATTTAGTCTTAACGAATACTATCTTCCAGCATCATCCAAGCAGGAGATACAGGTGGAAAGCGCCAGGAGATATACGAAGGGCACAAATACATTACATGTTGGTAACAGAAAGATTCAAGAACCAGGTTAAAGATAGCAGATGCTACCATGGATCTGATGTCACCAGCGACTGTGATTCGTCGCGAACTAAAGTTCAAAAGATTAAAGATGGAAGAAACAAAACAGAGGAATGTGTCTAAGCTGAAAGACGTCCACCCAAAATCTGTACAGTAACAATTGTATTGCTAGGTCGGGAGTAAAGCCAAGCAGAAAGAAAAGAGTCCTGCTGTTAGAGTCTGTTTAATGTGGTGATTCACAGTTCGTTTAAATCACACATGTATGATACTGTACTTTTTAAATAGTCTGGTGTTCATCTATGCTTTGCTTATTTCGAACTGTACCTAAACATTTCTGCAAGGTGCAGCGGAGCCAGCGTTGCACTAGGATTATTGGCACTCAGCTGGCAATACAGTCTGTTTCAAAAGTTTATACTCGCGAGGTTATTTCATTATGTTAAAAGTCGGAGGTCTATTAATTTTTTTTTACTTTAAAATTCGTTACCAGTCTACAAACATCCAGTCGTTTCTCCTACCATACGCACTCGAAGAGCGTTCATGTTATCACTAATTTGAGTGATTTATCACTGCTTAACACGGTTTTAAAAATGTGCGCATTCACTTGATTTTTGGACTTCTCGTGAGGCATATAGCACAAATATTGATTATTGCTGCGTATCATAGTTTCACACAACAGACAATCTTCATACCACTTCACATTTAAACAGCAATGATATTTGTTCAAGTCTACATTTGTTATTATGTCGAAACATGAAGGCGAAAATCATATACTGTCTTGAGTGTCATATAAAAAACGACTGATAAATCTTCTACATTTGTCTTGATCAATAGACCACTTTCGAACCGTGTAGATTTCATTACATCTCCAAAATTTAGTATTTTTGTTGTTGATTGTCATTTATTATTATTCATTCACAATCGATTAAATCTCGTAATTAGTTTATCGGAACAGATGCCCATTTTCGGTACACCTACAAGTAAGTAGCTGAAAGAGCTAACAGCAAAGCAAAACCCGACAGTTGAAAGTACTCATAGTGGTACACAAGAATGAAAATGCTCCGAACAGAGCAAATCAGAAGTAAGCAAACACGGGGACTAGTTCTCAATTACTATCAGTTCGTCTGTGTGCACTACATAAATCAAGGTAAAGTACATTCATGAGTCATCCACATTCATAGATATATGATAGACATAAAGTTGTACATATGTACCCCAATATAACCTAGGTGGAAAATTCAGAAAATCATAATTATATTAAAATATTAACTGTTTAAAAAATTATTGAATGAACTTCCAGTATTGAAACTTCAAAGCTATATATTCTTTACTTGTTCCCTTGTTGGAAGTTAGATTTGATCAGGAATTGAAATTACAGTTAAACATATCATCTGGTCATACACGACCTAAAATAAACCCATATAAACTAAGACATATGAGTAAAAGACTTCACAGTAAAACTACTCTATAATTACTATTTACATATTTTACACTGCTATTCGTTTACTGAATATATTTAGTTGCTTGCAATAAGTGAACTGTGTTTCTTATTGCAAATATTTCTAAAGGTCTCTGTGACAATAGAGACCCTTTATACAATCAGTATTAACGTCTTGCAGTTAACAGGAACCGTCATGAGGAATTGAAACGATCCTGAAAGGCCCTTCATATAGCAGATGCCACATTTTATTTTTATTCCTAATTAGCGGTGGCTTAAAATGCGTTCGAAGCAGTAATAGTGCGTCAATTGAGTACTTCTGTTTGTTGCTGAGCTTCTTGTCGAATTATGTTTTGTGAACTTCAGCCTGGAGATTTATATTGTGTAATGCTATAACGAGCTTTTGTTGGTGTTTAATCCTTTGGTCGTGAATCTTTGGAATGGCATTAACCCATTCATTTATCTCATCTTTCTGTTCCCTCATCCATTCAGTTGGTATGAAACGAGTTGAAATGTGGAGTAGGTTATTATAGATTTCCATGATGCTGTTAAGATATTCAGCCCACTAAGTGTGTTTGTTGTGGCGTATGTCCTAATGAATCAATTCTATTCTCGAATGTCCTCTCCTCAGGATTACTGCTATGTGAGAAATGCGAGATGAGGACATGTCTGATACCATTTCCTTCCATTAGAGCCTCCCATCTGTCTCCTGTGAACTATGAAGCATTATCAGTGAGAACAGTTATTGGGCAACCAAAGGATTTTATTTATTCTCCTGTTAGCTTTCTTTCAGTGCTGCTTGCCGTTGATGTCTGGAGAGGATATATCCTTATGTACTTTGTGAACAAATAATACACTGTTAAAATATACTTTGCCCCTCCTCTTGCAGTAGGTACAGGTCCCGTAATGTCAATTGCTGTGATTCTTCCTGAACGTCTTGCAACAATGAGATGCAAACACGTGTCCCTGCAAACATTAGTCAGTTTAACCTTTTGTCAGATGTTCCAGGTTCTGATAACTCCTTGCACCATTTTCTTTAAGTTTGGATAGTAACGGTATTGATTGATCTTCATGGTACATTTGGCAACACGGATATGTCCCCGGACTCGATGTATAAACCATATTAGATCTTTGAGTTGATTGGAAGGAATGCACACCCGCCAGTGACTATCTTGGTTGCCTGATTTGTAGAATAGGATGTTTTTGTTTATTCGATAGTACTGACGATTTATTGCCGCAATGTGTTGATAATATTGCTCCACATTGGGTAATCTCTTGATATTATTGCACTTCCTTCCATAGTGCAAGATATCTCTTCCATTATACTTTATCTTTAATCCATAAGATCATGTACTTGGTGGAGTTTTCTACTACTGCCGCAAATTCTGATAGGCCCTGCTACAACCTACTTAACACATCAGCGACGACATTATCCGGACCATGTACATTCATTATCTCTGAAGCACGAGCGTCCACCTTGATAACCTTCTATGTGACAGTTTGCAAGTCAGCATGAAGCTTAGGGCTTATAAGATGCAGATAACAGGTTGTCCAAATAAGTAGTGATCTGGTCTGATAGCTGGGGCCCTAGTACATTATACAGGGCTGCTATAAATATGCCAGCTCTAATGTTTAAACCAAATTGGGAGAATACAAAATCGGTAGCTATTTCCAGGGAAGAGAAATGCATATACTGAATGGATTTCTTGATAGTAATATTTGCCAAAATGATGACCGCAATTCGATGGAAGTTAAAGATTTATTGCCAGAGAACTTTTGTATCTGCTCGTCGAGATTATCAGGCCTATGCCTCATGTATCTAAGACTAGCTGTACGCTTTCGTCAACTTTCATGATGGCTAATAAGGAGCTACTATAGGGTGAATTCGATGGCTTGATAATTCCCCAATCTTGCAATTATCTTATCGCTCTATTACGTCCTTCTTCTTCGTCCAAGGGACCGAATACGAAGCCTTACAATAGGTCTGCTGCGGATACATTCATATCATAAATATAACCTTTTATAACACCTGGCCGATCTATGAATACTTTTTCACAGTTAGATGAAATTTTTTTAATTGCCTAGCTTTGATTTTATCAATTTGTGAAGCTTCCTTCACTTTCTTCTCAATCATGACAGAGATGTCCCTCACATTGTTGTGAACATCATCCTTTTGGATTGTATGGCACTCTTTCGTGTGATCATACTCTAATATTAGCAAGTTTTGTTCGTTATCCGGTATATTTACAGATCTAGTCAGATGAAGGCCGGCCTCTGTTTCCCGATTTACCTGTAAGGTTATCTTTCACTCCTGGTGCTGCAGTTTGCAAACTCCTCCGACTAGATCTATTACTGTTTCTCTATCCCAGAGAAATTAGAAGCCCAAAATTATTGGTACAGATAGAGTTTCCATATCTAGGAACGCGCACTTGAGGCTATCATTTCCAAAGGAAGCCTCCATCTGCATCTGGAACTTCACCGTCTATGACTTCTTTCCCAAAGCTCCTATAACTTAACAGTTGACTTGCAAAACGAAAAATTGCCCACTTATCATTGAAATACTTGCACCAGTATCAAAGAGTACCAAGCTAACAATTCCGTTTACAGAGGCATTAAGTGTTGCGCATTAAGTTCTGCTGTTTCATTATCAGAGACGGTATCTTCTTGAAATAATTCATCGTCTAATTGTATTCCATCCTGATTTGAAATCAAATAAATTCTGTTGGGAATAAACCTATTGCCTTTATTGTAGTCCAGTCTCCTGAGAAAGGCCTACAGGGACCGGATCTAGTTTGTATGATTCTTTGTTGCTTGTTTTGTATTCGGTGTTCGGTAATGCTTCACTATTCTCATTTTCTCGGTATTATTAGGAGGAGGTGGTGTGTTTGGATCCCATGGATGTAAAATGGACTGTTCAGTACAGGTACAGTGTGTATATAATTGCCTTTGGTTTGCAAAATTGTAGTGACGTAGCCAATGACACAGCCCTGGCTGTTGCCAGTACTGATCTTAATTACAAACAGTTTTTGGTCCATCCTTGCATGTACTTCCCGATTTAATATCGGTGCTCCTTATTTATTATTATTTTGATGGTTATTATTTGTATTCTGGTAATAATTATCTTTCCCATTATGATTGATATTATCATTAAATTTATTTTTATATTTCTCTGGACTATTTTCGCCCCTAGTATCACTGTTCCCATTCCAAGAGCTTTTCCTATTGTGATGGTTGGTATTAGAATTTACTGTATCTCAACTTTTTCGTACATCTTCCTGGACCAGGTCTAGCGAGCCTATTAGGAACAGAAATTCTGCTCCCTTATGTTCATCGGTAACATTGCTTATGAAACTTCCTGGCAGATTAAAACAGTGTGCCCGACCGAGACTCGAACTCGGGATCTTTGCCTTTCGCAGGCAAGTGCTCTAGCATCTGAGCTACCAAAGCACGACTCACGCCCGGTACTCACAGCTTTAATTCTGCCAGTACCTCGTCTCCTACCTTCCAAACTTTACAGAAGCTCTCCTGCCAACCTGGTTCGCAGGGTAGCTTCTGCAAAGTTCGGAAGGTAGGAGACGAGGTACTGGCAGAAGTAAAGCTGTGAGTCCCGGGCGTGAGTCGTGCTTCAGTAGCTCAGATGGTAGAGCACTTGCCCGCGAAAGGCAAAGGTCCCGACTTCGAGTCTCGGTCGGGCACACAGTTTTAATCTGCCAGAAAGTTTCATATCAGCGCACACTCCGCTGCAGAGTGAAAATCTCATTCTGGAACATTGCTTTTAATACTCTCAACAGATCTTGGGTAGTGACTGGGTCATCCCAACGGAGAGTCATATTGATGTATTTTTCAAAGTCTTCCGATTATATACTTCCGCACAGCAGACAATTTTTCTTTCTTGTATCGAGGCAGGCAAAAACTGATCAAGAAATGCCCTCTAAAAATCACTGAAAGTTTGGCAAGTCTCGGCATCATTCAATGCCCAAAGCGAAGCATCCTCCGCAATATGTTATACCACGAATTGTATCTTCTGTTCTTCCGTCCAAGATTTCGGAAGGGCACTTCTGAAGTTACTTATAAATACGGCAGGGTGGATACTCTTTTTCCTCTCTTCATTGAAAATCTGAAATTGACGATATTCAATGAGGCTTTCCTCATGCATCAATGTACTCAAATGCATGCATCGGCTCTCTTTAGCAGGCAGTGTACTCGTTTTGCTACAGGTACGGTCTAGTTCTAGTTTTGAATTTCTTGTGTGTATCAGCGGCTGTGGTAGTAACGGCTGGCTCCAGTAGCTTGATTTATCATAAATTGCAACTTGTGTATTACTCTGAATTGTAACACGACCATTGGGCAAATGTTGTGGTCTATTCTGCACTGCCATACTAGCAGTCGGCAAGGGTTCAACTTTAGTTTCCCTGTCACGACCAGATGCGTCATTATTGGATTCTGATATTACCCGTAAGTTTCGATTGTCAAGATTAAAATTCTGGTTACTTCCGACTGTACCCTTTTCTTCATTTCGCTTTGTAATTTACTTTCAATTCTGCCTACGGCAGTATTCAGCGTTTTATACTAATTTCTAAGTTTCTGATTTCAGTTTGCATATCAATTACTTTGGGGGGAATTTTTGCCATTTGTTTGATAGTGTTTTTAACTGCATTCATCTCCGCATTAATGCGTGCTGACATTGCTTTATCCCTGTTGATTATCACTTGATTGATTTTTTGAACATTTCCTTTGTCCCGCTGGATAAAAAACTGATTGATATGTTCTAAGAATGTTCTTTCTCTTTCCTGTTCTTTTCATTCGCGTTGCACTTCTTTAAGGGCTTCTTCTTCCCTACGTCGCTTTTCTTTTAGAGCCTTTGCTTCTTACTGTTGCTACTCATTAAGAGCTTCTTCTTCCCTAGGTTTCTTTTCTACCAAATCCCATTTCTGATGTAACATAGCTAATGTACCATCTGGCAATGGCATAGCTTAAGCATTGGTAGCTCCTGCCCTTTGTCAGTTCAAATTACTGTAATTTTCTTCTAAAGCTTTCACCACAGGAGTATCACTAAACGGTGGCAACTCGTCATTTTCATTATCACTTGACATATCCGGTAAAATACTATTATAATCAACATTTAAGCTATCTAGCTCCTGCACTGAAGTGTGTAGAATTTGGCTCACTTGAGCATCTGACACTAAATCTTTATCAGCCTGCTCATTCGTTTTAGCCTGCTTCATAGGCCTAACCATGTTTATAAACAAATATTTCAAATAATAAAGCAATTACAATAAATTCCAATCCTCAAAAACATTCTATAACTAACACAAGAATTAATCACTAAAACTAAATGTGTGTTTGTGTTCACAACAAACGAACAGAAAGGAAAAAATATTTGAAAATGCTTCTCGTAGCCAGAGAATGATACTGCTACTTCTTATGGCTGGAGAGAGATTAACTATAGTGGTGCTGAAACTTGGTAGCATACTAACTGGTCTTAGCTGTATGCTAGTGTAATACCTGCATCTGTTCTTATCTTTAGATAACAGGCAATTCTATCAGTGAAAAAGGGCTGCGCACTGCCTACAAATTTCTAAAGAAAATTATAAATCACCTCAATTCCAGTTTGTTTGGACAATTACAATAGTCTTGCCAGGTGTCGGTCTGGTATTTATTATCAGTATCTTGTACGTTCAGTTCGTACATGAAAAGAAAACAAAACAAGCATTAACATTTTACAGTGGTAATGTACACACAAAAAGAAATACACTGAATACAATAAATATAATTACTATATTTGTACTCGGGCCCCACATGACGTGGCGGAATTGTATTGGGTTTTGGATCTGTTTTAGAGTTGTTGTGGTGGTGTGTACATGTAACTGTAAAACGTATGAAAACGAAGCAGCAAGAACAAGAGTATTACCTGAAAGAAAGAAATAATCTCTGATAATTCTTATTTACCTGCTGCTGAGCCCAACTACAATGAATTATTTTTTCATACCTTATCACTACAAATAAATACTGAAATTCTGTTTCATTAAATCACTAAGTGACATTAAAATGCATGCACCGAATAATATATCACACCACAACAAAGTCAGTGATAAATTACTCTGAGAAAAATTAATCTTACACACCACACAAAAACAAATATTTCAATTACGTCAAGTCTAAGATTGTTCTACTGAATGTAATTTTCACTGTTAGAATAAAAAATAATACATTCCTTTCGGTTCTTTTCCTCGGAGTTCAATTATTGTAATATCAATGGAAAGAATTAAGTCTGATTATTTCTGCAGTTTGAAATTGCTGCTCCATACACTCACGTAATGGCGGCAGACAATGGAAGTCTGGATTGCTGATACCGCAGTACCAAGACATTAATACCTTTTCCTGTTCCTGTTCCTTGCCCACGCGCCGCCTCCCAGGCAGGATACAAAAGAGGAAGCAGTAGAAGACAAAAATTACAGAGGAAGACCCCGACGGGAGTGCATTAAACAAATAATAAAGGATGCGAACTGTTCTTCATACTATGATCTGCGAGGAGAATGGGGAGCTGCTGAAAACCAGCTTCGCCGCTGCAGACTAGAAAGAGAGAGAGATGTAATGTGCAATAATATCATCAAATGAACGCTCCCTGTTTTATCTTGAGAGTCGAAAACAAGAAAAAAAACATGGCTGCTAAATGTACCGAAAGTGAATGTACACCTTCAACTTTAACATGCAGACACTGGTGTAGGATATTTATCGATATGAAGATTCTGGTTGTTATACAATGAAGAGCTGATATCTGATAATGTTTCCGAAGTGCCGTTTGTCGTTGTTTATTACCGCACACAACATTTTGTCTGCGTGCCTGACAGACACCCTCGTGCAACACTGATATCAGCTATCATTGTAACACAATTTCATTAGAGCTCTGTGTATCTTTCACGTACGCGTGAAGATCATAGCTATAAATCCGAAGATACCGCCAGCAGGCACCACACTCGAGGGCACAACTCCCTAACTCGGTTTTCTTTTGGTTTCAGCTCGCTGTGGCCATCAATGAACTTTGTGTCTACCTTGAGAGAAAAGCGTGAAATATTTAATTTCGTTCCTTACGCAATTGATAGCAAGTCTTCCTGTTAAATAAGATTTTCTACCATGCATACCTCACTTGAATCTTTATTAATGGTCTCCACAAATTATTAGCATTAGCGACTGCTAATGCGGTGGCCGATGCACAAAAATGACCAGTTGTCGCCCAAAGAGCTGGGCAGGTTCATTCTTTTATTCAGAATGGGAGACAGACAAGCACTTGCCACCTTTCGGCCAGCTGGAGATGACAGAATCGATTCACACGACGTGCAATCTTTTTCAAACGATTTTACAGAAAAAAAATATTTTTGCTTTACTTGTAGCTTTATATGTCAGGTTCACTATGATGTGCCCATCATTTTGTTAATGGTCATGGTTATTGTGATATTTTCGTGAAAGTGAGGCTCTGCACGAAATTCGAAAAAGTTTGCAATGGAGAATAGGGTTCGCTTTGATTTTCCGCCTTGTGCATATTACATAATATGATGCTGCATATGAAATTTAGCCAACATAGTCAGTTCTTCATTAGACTAGGTTGGAGATCTGTATCTGCCACCAATCTAGAGAAAACTGATCTGACGTAGTGAACTCTATTGCTATCGCATGACGCCAGCGATGAAGCCAGAGTGAAGTATACACAACGTTCCTCACATTTAATAAACGGTCTGAGATATCGAAATGAGATTTTGGCAAATGATAGCACTCAAAGAGAAAAGTGTTTTCCTGTGTATTATGCAAAACTTCACTTTCTACTCTGTTATTCCACTAATTACAAACTTTTCTGATGAAAGAGTGTAATTTTTAAGGGCTATAGATAGTTGGTGAAACAAGAAATGCTATGGTTTTTGGAACAACATAACTGAAGTTATTAAACATTTTTTTTTTGTACCAAGGATGTGCTTTTTCATAAGATAGTGGCCATTCTTTTCCTCAGTTCTTAACAAATTTAATAAATCATTGTTTCAGTATTGTCTCACAGTTAATCTGCACAGCTTATTATTTAGGTGAGACTATGTAAACTCCGCAGTATTTTGACAAAAGCAAATTTTAACATGACAACAAGATAAATGTGTATCTCACTCGAAATTAACTACTCGCGACTTTTCTCTGAAAGTCACAAATGGTTAAAAAAAAAAGGAGAAAATAAATCGCTGCATTTTCGGCGGAATTTTTTTTATGTACTTATCAAAGACGAGGTGAAACATCTTTCTGAATAGTCACCATGAAAGTGTGGCAAGGAGGGGACTTGCTTAATGTTTTCCAAGAATGTGAGTACAGGCTTCAGTTTAGAGCGGCACTTCCCCTCCAGCGTTCGGCATTTCCCCTACAGTGCTCTGAGCGACCCCCCACCACTGCCGCTCTCCTCATGCTTCCCCACTAGACTGCTAACCCAGCGGCCACGGCATTTTGCGTGCACTATAATCTCGTGGTTTGCAGAATGGGAGGGCAACATTGTTCTACACTAAGTTCGTCCATGGTGCATGTTGTCGGCGTTTGTAAGCATGTTATACTGACAAGGAACTATACTTCTAGCCTTCCACAAAAATAAATAATCATATATCGATACAAAAATGTCTGCAATGTTAGATATTGGTGGGAAACTTAATTTACTCTTCATACCTCGAACGAGACTTGTCAACTAACAGAAGAGTAGATGCGGATTTGGTTGCCCTTCATTCTTCCTCATCCAACTGCAAGTTTTGCGCTTTGACTGAAAACGCCTTGTTTATCTGTCAGGCAGAACTTCCATTTTCGTCCAAGGCAGCTCTTAGACGACCGAGCTCGTCAGCACACTCTCAGAATCTGAAAATGTGCCTAGCTTTTGAGGAAGTGTCTTGAGAACATTGATGGTACACGTTGTGACGAAAATTCTAGGACTGTAAATATAAATTCATGTGATTGTGATTACGTTGAAATATATGAACCAGACAGCCATCGTTATTGCGTATAAACAGAACATCAAAGAAAGGCACATATACGTATCTTCCACAGTAAACTGGGTATTCTTAGGAATGGTGTTGAGAAGGTGAAAAAATTCCATTAATTTATCATCTCCATGTGATAACACAATTAAAATTTCATCAACATCCATCCAGAAAACATCTGATGTAAGAGTTCTAGATGCTAGGGCAGAGTAGAATAACCATGACGACATATGTCTGAACGTTTTTTATTTGTCTAATTGTGTCACGAAAACTAACTTTCCTAGTAATTGTTTTTACTCTGTAGGATTTTGATTTTGCTACTGATTACGAATTTGTCGATGATATCAGAATTTAGGTCCTTGCAACAAGTGGGGAAGTCATAAATTCATAACCTCAACAAGAAAAAGTATTTACCATGTCTTCTGATTGAGGGTTGTTTTTAAGATACAATATTAAATATTCTAATTGGTGCGAAAAATGTATCTACCTTTATAGCTGGGCTTTCGTATAACAACTACGCTTCTAAACAGGCTGTGCTGGTGGGCCCGCTTTATAGACCTCAGGAACTCTGTACAGTCTGGCTGAAACACAATTAAGTGGTCTTATTGTCTTAATGACAGTTTGAGATAACGAAGATGAACTGAGAAGTGCTAAAGTTTTTCCTTCCATTTGTCTCTTGGAGTCACACTCAAACTTCTGATTCTACCACCTCGACCATAGAAACGATGTCATGCAGTCCTACAACAAATCGATGCTGTTGACTCTCTTTGTGTTCTACGTGTGACGAACTGCAAGGGGGATATGTAGTACCGAGACAGATGAAGTTGCAATTGCTACACATTTGTAGCTATCTGTGGTGTGGTTTCACAGGCAGCCATAACGCTGCAGGAGGAACACTAAGGCACATTCGTCGTAACTGCCATCTGTGTCACGTCTGCTGTGCAGCGAGCTACGTTAATTTATGTATTAACAGTATTTTTCCTACTTGTCAATTCTTCTTCCGGGTGTTTTTGCTTTTAGGAAGATTTAATTGTCGAGTACTAGTAATAATATTCCATAGATTTCGTGTTTTCAATACAGTCAGAGAGAGTCCCTTTAGTCAGCCATAGTGCCAGTAGAGTCAGTGTCGTCGTAACTGCCGTCTATGTCACGTCCGCTGTGCAGCGAGCTACGTTAATTGGAGTATTAACTGTATTTTTCTTAGTTGTCACTTCTTCTTCCGGGTGTTTTTGCTTTTAGGAAGCTTTAATTGTCGAGTGCTAGTAATAGTGTTCCATAGATTTCGTGTTTGTTTAGAATACAGTCAGAGAGTCCCTTTAGCCAATCATAGTGCCAGTTGTGCTAGTGTTTGTTTTCAATACAGTCCAGAGACAGGTAGTGCTATTTTCATTGTTTTCTACAAGAAGTGTCTAGTAACCACAGTTCAGTCAACTATCAGCCGCGTTTAGTGAATTAGCAGTCTAGTTAAAAGTTGATTAACTCTCTACAGTAAATGTGTTTCTTAGGATGGATAGGATGTGTGACTGCTGTGTACTGACTCAGGAGGAGCTGGCCACTGTTCGCGAACAGCTGAACGTGTTGATGGCCGCGGTCAGCCGTCTTCAGGGTGCTGCCTCGGGGTGTAGCGGCAGTGGGGAGTCTGGTGCGTCGCATGGTACACTCCAGGTGTTACATGCTTCATCCACTGTCCCTGCTGTCGATACATCTTCGCGGGTACCGGGCGCTGTTAGGCCACACTCTCCCCAAGGGGAGTGGCGTGTTCAGCGGCGTTCGCGGCGCATGAGGCGGAGGGTCAATGTGGAAGCTGGCCGTGTGACATCGCCAACGCTGTCTGTGAGTGGATATGTAGCCGCTTCTTCAGCAAGATCCAAGCAGGCACACGGGGGAAGGGGTTTATTAGTTATTGGGAGCTCCAACGTTAGGCGGGTGATGGAGCCCCTTAGGGAAATAGCGGAAAGGTCGGGGAAGAAGGCCAGTGTTCACTGTCTGCTTGCCGGGAGGTCTCATCCGAGATGTGGAGGAGGCACTTCCGGCGGCGATAGAGAGCACTGGGGGTACCCGACTGCAAATTGTTGGTCATATCGGCACCAATGACTCCTGCCGTCTGGGTTCAGAGGTCATCCTCAGTTCGTACAGGTGGTTGGCGGAACTGGTGAAAGCGGAAAGCCTCGCTCACGGGGTGGAATCTGAGCTATTTGTAGTATCGTTTCCAGAACAGATCGCGGTCCTCTGGTTTGCAGCTGAGTAGAAGGCTTAAACCAGGGTCTCAGACGATTCTGAGAAGATCTGGGGTGCAAATTTCTCGACCTCCGCTATCGGGTGGAGAAATGTAGCGTCCCCCTGAATAGGTCAGGCGTGCACTACACGCCGGAAGCGGCTAAAAGGGTAGTGGAGTGCACATGTGGGTTTTTTAGGTTAGAGAATTCCTTCCCTAGGCCCGACAAGACGCCTCCTGAGACGCGGCAAGGTAGGAGTAGGCAAAATGCAACAGGGAATAACAATATTAATGTGGTAATAGTAAACTGCAGGAGCGTCTATAGAAAGGTCCCAGAACTGCTCTCATTAATAAACGGTCACAATGCCCATATAGTACTAGGGACAGAAAGTTGGCTGAAACCAGACGGAAACAGTTATGAAATCCTAAATTCAGATTGGAATATATACCGCAGAGACAGGCTGGACAGTGAAGGGGGAGGCGTGTTTATAGCGACAAGAAGTGCAATAGTATCGAAGGAAATTGACGGAGATCCGAAATGTGAAATAATTTGGGTGGAGGTCACGGTTAAAGCAGGCTCAGACATGTTAATTGGATGTCTCTATAGGCCCCCTGGCTCAGCAGCTGTTGTGGCTGAGCACCTGAAGGATAATTTGGAAAATATTTCGAGTAGTTTTCCCCACCATGTTATAGTTCTGTGTACAGATTTTAATTTGTCGGATATAGACTGGGAGAGTCAAACGTTCATAACGGGTGGCAGGGACAAAGAATCCTGTAAATTACCTTGAGCAGTTAAACAGAGAACCGACTCGTGGTGATAACATATTAGACCTTCTGGTGACACAGACCCGAACTATTTGAAACAGTTAACGCATAACAGGGAATCAGCGGTCATAAAGCGGTTACTGCATCGATGATTTCATCCGTAAATAGAAATATTAAAAAAGGTAGGAAGATTTTTCTGTTTAGCAAAAGTTACAAAAAGCAGATTACAGAGTACCTGATGGCTCAACACAAAAGTTTTGTCTCAAGTACAGATAGTGTTGAGGATCAGTGGACCAAGTTCAAAACCATCGTACAATATGCGTTAGACGAGTATGTGCCAAGCAAGATCTTAAGAGATGGAAAAGAGCCACCGTGGTACAACAACCTAGTTAGAAAACTACAGCGGAAGCAAGGGGAACTTCACAGCAAACATAAACATAGCCAAAGCCTTGCAGACAAACAATAATTATGCGAAGCGAAATGTAGTGTGAGGAGGGCTATGCGAGAGGCGTTTAATGAATTCGAAAGTTAAGTTCTGTGTACTGACTTGGCAGAAAATCCTTAGAAATTTTGGTCTTATGTCAAAGCGGTAGGTGGATCAAAACAAAATGTCCAGACACTCTGTGACCAAAATGGTAGTGAAACAGAGGATGACAGACTAAAGGCCGAAATACTAAATCTCATTTTCCAAAGCTCTTTCACAGAGGAAGACTGCACTATAATTCCTTCTCTAGATCGTCGCACTGATGACAAAGTGGCAGATACCGAAATAGACGACAGAGGGATAGAGAAACAATTAAAATCGCTCAAAAGAGGGAAGGCCGCTGGACCTGATGGGATACCAGTTCGATTTTACACAGAGTACGCGAAGGAACTTACCCCCCTTCTTGCAGCGGTGTACCGTAGGTCTCTAGAAGAGCGTAGCGTTCCAAAGGATTGGAAAAGGGCGGAGGTCATCCCCGTTTTCAAGAAGGGACGTCGAACAGATGTGCAGAACTATAGACCTATATCTCTAACGTCGATCAGTTGTAGAATTTTGGAACACGTATTAAGTTCGAGTATAATGACTTTTATGGAGACCAGAAATCTACTCTCTAGGAATCAGCATGGGTTTCGAAAAAGACTGTCGTATGAAACCCAGCTCGCGCTATTCGTCCACGAGACTCAGAGGGCCATAGACACGGGTTCCCAGGTAGATGCCGTGTTTCTTGACTTCCACAAGGCGTTCGATACAGTTCCCCACAGTCGTTTAATGAACAAAGTAAGAGCATATGGACAATCAGACCAATAGTGTGATTTGATAGAAGATTTCCTAGATAACAGAACGCAACATGTCATTCTCAATGGAGAGAAGTCTTCCGAAGTAAGAGTGATTTCAGGTGTGCAGCAGGGGAGTGTTGTAGGGCCGTTGTTATTCACAATATACATAAATGACCTTGTGGATGACATTGGAAGTTCACTGAGGCTTTTTGCGGATGATGCTCTGGTATATTGAGAGGTTGTAAAATTGAAAATTGTACTGAAATGCAGGAGGATCTGCAGCGAATTGACGCATGGTGCAGGGAATGGCAATTAAATCTCAATGTAGACAAGTGTAATCTGCTGCGAATGCATAGAAAGATAGGTCCCTTATCATTTAGCTACAATATAGCAAGTCAGCAACTGGAAGCAGTTAATTCCATAAATTATCTGGGAGTACGCATTAGGAGTGATTTAAAATGGAATGATCATATGAAGTTGATCGTTGGTAAAGCAGATGCCAGACTGAGATTCTTTGGAAGAATCCTACGGAAATGCAATACGAAAACAGGAAGTAGGTTACTGTACGCTTGTTCGCACATTGCTTGAATACTGCTCAGCAATGTGGGATCCGTACCAGATAGGGTTGATAGAAGAGGTAGAGAAGATCCAATGGAGAGTAGCGCGCTTCGTTACAGGATCATTTAGTAATCGCGAAAGCGTTACGGAGATGATAGATAGACTGCAGTGGAAGACTCTGCAGGAGAGAGACGCTCAGTAGCTCGGTACGGGCTTTTGTTGAAGTTTCGAGGAGTCAAGCAGCATTTTGCTCCCTCCTACGTATATCACGCGAAGAGACCATGAGGAGAAAATCAGAGAGATTAGAGCCCACAAAGAGGTATACCGACATTCCTTCTTTCCACGAACAATACGAGACTGGAATAGAAGGGAGAACCGATAGAGGTACTCAAGGTACCCTCCGCCACACACCGTCAGTATGGATGTAGATGTAGATTACAAGGAAATGCTTGGCAACTGAGTAATACACAGTATACATTCTTAAACACATCAGGTAAACGGAAGAAGTCTTTACCCTGAAAATACTCTTTGACCGGGGACTTTGTTTCATGTATTTTGTCACCAATTTGGATTGAGTGCTGTCAACACCTACAAAAACGATACTGCAATATCGTATCTCTGATATATCCATCTGCTGATGGAAAAAAGTAAAGAGAAACTGAAAGCGGAGGCGGTTATAAATGTGAACCGGCAAACGACGATCGTCCCTTTCCTCTTCAAATTTCGAAATATCAGAAATCCATTTCCCGCAGTCTGACGAAGATTAAATGCGGCAGACGTATTTCCACATATTTACAGAAATATCACCCATTTCTCATTTCCGAAGCCGCTGGCTCAGAATAGACGTGTTTCCGAAGAGAGGAATACAACTAAAACAAATATCTGTCCCTCTTACTACAATTGCGGAAACACGGTGCTGCTTAGATTTATTGCTTCCCGCATGTATATGATTGTTTTCCGCTGTGTAGAACACTACGACCAAGACACGGATGGGATATGTCTAACGAGTAACTTCCTCTTCGAGAAACTGGCCTCAGCGCTCTGCCGCACTCAGAGCATTATCATATCATATAAGTCTCCCGTGGTCCCTCATTCATTTCGTGCTGTTATATAGAGAGCATGTCCCTCGTACATTAAACAGATTTTTCCATTCAATAAAGCAGTTGAGTGTGCAGCAACAAATCGTGATTTACCTGAAATTAAGTGAACAGACCTGGATACAGGTAAGCAGACAAAACCTATGATTCAGGCTGTTTATTTCCACATCTGCAGAGCAAAATGTAAGTAGGGCTAAGAAATGGCTTGAGGACAGAAGAACTAATAGACGATTCTAGTTGCGGTAGCCTTAGTTTGTAATGTAATTATGGAATCACCTGACGACTGTCTACAAATAAACATAAAATATATCTACTTAAAGAAGCAGATGCAAATTCACTTGCGGCCTTCCTAAGAGGCAATCTCCGTTTCCTTTGAAATAGATATGTAAGCGTAAGTCGTATGGGACTTGAATCCAAGGAAGTAGTATCGGCAACAGTTGAGAAATAAATTGAAAAGATACGGAACTGGTCCCCCTAAGAACACTAAACACGTCAGAATCAGCTGCATAAGCAACGAAAAAAGTGTGTCCAATTTAAGAGAACGCAAAATCCCCAAGATCTGCGAAGTTTCACCAAAGCTTTAGCGCTGACTTCAGTGCGAGACGCTTTTAACAGCTCCCAGAACGAAACTCTGCCTCAGATTCTGGCAGGGAATGCAAGGGGATTCTGGTCGTATGTAAACAGCCGCAAGACACCATCAATAACATCACGTTACGGTAGCGATGGTGATGTCAGCTATTGCAGTGATTCAGAACGTGAGCTACTACATACGATTTTCCGAAATTTCTTCAACAAAGAAGACGAGGTATGTATTAAATAATTCGAATTAAGATTAGCTGGCAACATGAGTAACTTACAAGTAGATATCCTCGATGTAGAGAAGGAACTAAAATCACTTACTAAAGGAAAGTCTTTTAATGGAACTGCTATACCAATTGCGCTTCTTTAAGAGTGTGCTGACACAACACCTCCATACTGACAGCTAGCAATTACGTACAACCGCTCACTCGACGAAAGGTTTATACGTGAAGCCTGGAAAGTTGCACAGTTCACACAAATAATCAAGAAAGCATATAGGAGTAATCTACTGTATTAAAGGCCCCTATTACTGGCGTTGATTTACAGCAGGGGTTTTGGAATATATACTGACTTCGAATATAATGAATTACGTCGAAAAGGATTCAAGAAGTATCGTTCATGTGTCCCACAATTAATTCTTTATTCTCTTGAACCAGTGATTGCTATAGACCGGTACAGGTCTTTTGCTGATCGTAATCTATTATGTAAATGATTTTGCAGATAATGTGAGCAGCCATCTTGAACTGCTTCCTGATGATGCAGCCATTTATCGTTTAATAACGTCAAGAGAAAATAAAAATCTGTTGCAAAATGATTCATACAAAATAACTGTATGGTGTGTAAAGTGGCAATTGACGTAAGTAATGAAAAGGATGATGTCATCCACATGAGTATTGAAAGGAATCCGCAAAACTGTCGTTACACGGTAAGTCACAAAAATATCTAGGGATTTCAGTAACGAACAATTTCTATTGGAAAGAACACATAGATAACGTCTTGGGGAAGGCGAACCAAAGACTCTGTTTTGTTGGGAGAATACTTAGAAGATGCATCAAATCCATTAAAGAAAAACCTGCACTACACTTGTCAGTCTTTTGTCGGAGTATCGCTGTGTGGTAAGGGATCCTTACAAGATATGATTGGCGAAGGACATCAAAAACATTCAGAGATGGGCAGCTTGCTTTGAACTATAGTGACATGGTGAAGAGAGTGACACGTATATGACACGAGATTTGAGGCTGCAGTCATTAAAACAATGCTGGCTTTGGCTGCAGCAAAAGCTCTCCACGAAATTTCACTCACCAACATTCTTCCTCAAAATTTAAAATATTCGTTTGATGCCCACCTACATACGAAATAAATGATCATAGTAATAAAATAAAAGAAATTTGAGCTCGCACAAGGAGATTTAATTGTTCATTTTAATTGTGCACTTCTCGTGAATGGAACGGTAAGGAAATAGTGTGAACTTGGTTCAGCGACCCTTGCGCCAACACTTACGTTTGAACTGAGGTGTAGTAAAGTAAATGTAAATGTAAAATTCTTGTAGTAAACCTAAGTGGGCGGTTGTTTCCGGGAGGGATAGAGGAATTTAAATGCTTTTTTATTGCAAACACATCTGGTCATTAAAACCCGAGCTCCATGATGACGGCAACCAGCAAACTGGTATGGGATGGCATGAAATGAACTAAATGGTTTGACACGCAAATGATTCTATACTGAAGAGCGAAAGAAACTGGTACACCTGCATAATATCGTGTAGGGGCCCTGTGAGGACGCAGAAGCGTCGCAACACAATGTGGCATGGACTCGACTAATGTCTGAAGTAGTGCTGTAGGGAATTGTTCCCTTGAATCCTGTAGGGCTGCCCGTTAATCAGTAAGAATACAAGAGGGTGGAGATCTCTTCTGAACAGCATGTTGGAAGGCACCCCAGATATGATCAAAATGCTCATGGCGGGGAGTTTCGTGGCCAGACGAAGTGTTTAAACTCAGAAAAGTGTTCCTGGAGGAACTCTGTAGCAAATTATGGACGTGAGAGGTGTCGCATTGTCCTGCTGGACTTGTCCAAGTACGTTAGAATTCACAATCGACATGAATGGATGCAGGTGATCAGACAGGATGCTTACGTCCGTGTCACCCATCAGAGTCGTATCAAGGCGTATAAGGGGTCTTATATCTCTCCAACTGCAACCGCCCCACACCATTACACAGCCTCCACCAGCTTGAACGGTGCCATGCTGACATACAGGGTCCATGGATTCATGAGGTTTTCTCTATACCCGTACACGTCCGTCAGCTCGATTGAATTGGAAACGAGAGTTGTCCGACTAGGTAACATGTTTGCACTCATCAACAGTCTAATGTCTGTGTTGACGCGCCCAGGGGAGGCGTAAAGCTTTGTGTGGTGCAATCATCAGAGGTACAGGAGTGGGCCTTCGGCTCCGAATGTCCGTATTGATGATGTTTCGTTGAATGGTTCGCACTCTGACACATGTTGATGGCCGAGCACTGAAATCTGCAACAATTTGCTTAAGGGTTGCACTTCTGTGACGTTGAACAATTCTTCTTCTTCTTCTTTCGATTTCGGCCATCTTTGGACCACGTTCAACAATTCACTTGCCCGGCTTTTTGATCTTTTTTTCTCTCTTCCCAATATTTCCTCATCATTTTCGAGTGGTTCCTCCTCCGCTCTTCCGACCATTTCCTGTTATTATTCTTTAGTTTCGTTTCTTCTGGAAAACACTTAATTTCGTTCACTATTTGTCTAAACTTTTCCCTGTCCCTGATTGACTCACGGTTGACATTAAAATAGGCCAAATCCTTTTTCACCATCTGTATCCATTTATTGTTGGTTTTTTCGTTCCTGTTACTATGTTCAAAAACTTTTCTTGTTAGTCTGTTTCCATCCATCCTCGACAGGTGACCATAAAACGTTAGTCTGCGTTTACGCATTGCCTCACTCACTTTCTCAATAGTTTTGTATATTTCCTTATTACTCTTTAGCTTGTACTCTTCCCCAATCTTTCTCGGTCCTAATATTTTTCTCAAAATTTTCCTTTCTTTCTTTTCCATGTTTTCTATTTCCCCCTTTTTGTTAAGAGTTAGGCACTCCGATGCATACAGGCATTCTGGTCTAATGACAGTTTTATAATGTCTTAATTTAGCTTGAATCGAAATGTTTTTTTTGTTATATATGTCTTTGGTTTTTTGAAAAGCAAATTCCATTTTCCTTGCTCTCGCCTGGTTTGCACTCTTGTCTAAACCATTCAATTGAATTATTTCACCTAAATACTTAAATTTTTCTACTCTCTTAATATTGCCGTATTTAGTAATAAGATTTTTCTTGTTATTTCTATGATTAGACATATACACGGTTTTTTCAAATGAAATCTGCAGTCCAGCTCTGGCCGAAACTTCTTGTAGTTTCTCCAAGTAGTTCTGAGCTATTTCTTCGTTTTCTGTAATTATTGCCAGATCGTCTGCAAAAGCTAAACAGTCCACTTCTATTTTTTCTTTTTTTGTTCCAATTCTGATGTCATTCTTGGTGCCTTTGAGTTCTTCTTTCCATATTCTCAATATCTTTTCCAGTACGCAGTTGAAGAGGATTGGGGATAAACCATCACCTTGTCTAACACCTGTTTTAATTTCGAACTTCCTTGAAATTTCACCCATAAATTTAACTTTGGCCTTACTGTTTGTTAGCGTCTGTTTGATAATTTGAATTGTTTTCTTATCGACCCCAAATTCTTCCAATACTTTCAGTAATGTTTCTCTATCTACCGAGTCGTATGCTTTTTTGAAATCTACAAATACTATTGCAAATCTCTGGCCTCTTGAGATTCTGTAACGAATTAGTGTTTTCAGGTTAAATATTTGTTCAACACAGGATCTACCTTGTCTAAAACCTGCTTGATATTCACCTATTTTTTTATCCAGAATTGGCTCCACGATTTGAAGTAATTTCCTTGACAAAATTTTGTATCCTACTGGTAGTAGCGAGATCCCTCTATAATTATTAACATTCATCTTATCCCCCTTTTTGTGTAGTGGGTGTATCAGGGCACACTGCCAGTCTTCAGGAATTCTTTCTTCGTCCCAGATCTTCTTAAACATATGTTCCAAAACTTGTGGGAGGTTGGTATCCATTATTTTTAGGATTTCTGGTACTATGGAGTCTTCACCTGGGGCTTTATTGTTTTTTAGACTGTGTATTATGTGTTTTATTTCTTCAGCGTCTGGAGGTTTTGACTCGGTATTAGTATTTCGGTGGTTTTCAAAACTCATTTTATCTTTGGGTGGTTCACAATTTAGTAGATTCTCGAAATATTTTGCTAGTATTTCACAATTAGTCTTGTTTGTCAAACCTAGCTTGTTCTCTTCATCTTTAAAACATAAATTTGGGGATTGGTATTTGGTTAGCTGTTTTCTAAAAGTTTTGTAGAAATCTCTAGAATTATTTCTTTTAAAGTCTTCCTCAATCTGTTCTAGGTTATCCTGAAATTGTCTTCTTTTTTTATTACGGAAAAGCTTAGCTGTTTCTCTTCTCTGGATTTTAAAATTGTCAAGATCTTGAGGATCTTTTGTGGAGTTCCATTTCTGCCACAATTTCTGTCTCTTCTCCAGGTTCTCATCACATTCATTGTCCCACCATGGATGTCTTCTTGCCCTTTTCACGAGACAATTTTCTTTTGCTATTTCAACTATTTCGTTTTTGATCTCCTCCCATCCCGCTTCCTTATTTATTGTGGATATGCCATCGCTATCTTTGTGCAATGCTCTTTGAAACCGTTGCTTAATTTCTTCATTTTTTAAGGTTTCTGTGTTATATTTTGGAATTTTGTAAAAGGTTTTCTTCTCTTTTCGAAATGGGAGTGGTCTGAATTTAATCGTAGTCAAATAGTGGTCTGAATCAACATCAAGGCTTTTCAGCACTTTAGTGTTTTGAATTTCTTCTTGACAATGAAGTGAGATAGCCACATGGTCAATTTGGAATTCTCCGAGAAGTGGATTTGGTGATCTCCATGTTTTAGTTTTTCGGCTCAGCTTTTTGAAATGTGTTGTCATTATTTTCAAGTTGAAATGCCTACATACCTCTATAAGCCTTTCTCCATTTTTTGAAGTTCTTTTGTGACCTGGGAAGAGGCCTACTGTTCCATGGTATTTTTTCTCCCTTCCTATTTGTGCGTTAAAATCGCCTACTAACATTTTTATGTTCTTCTTTGAGCATCTATCCAGTTCCATTTCAAGTATCTCCCAAAATTCTTCAACTTTCTCCGGGTTATTTTTGTTGTCCTGGTTTATGGGTGCATGGCAGTTGATTATAGAGTATCCTTTGTTTTTACATTTAATCTCAAGAATGGATAGTCTCTCAGAACTCGAGTAGAAGTTAGTAACTGAATCTAAAATTGAGTGATGTACCAGAAATGCTGTTCCCAGGTATGGCATTTGTTTCATTAAGATTTTACCTGGTTTTCCTTTAAATAAACGATAGTTTTCAAAATCTAAAGCAGTTTCATCTAAAAACCTTGTTTCTTGCAATGCACATATTAAAATTTCTTTCTGGTTCAGCTTTTCAATCAATGATTTCAATTTTCCTACTTTAATTAGAGAGTTTACATTTAGGGTTGCAAACATAGTTGCTTTCTTAAATTTCAGTGTTGAGGGCTGCATACATGTTGGTTGGGGTCCTCCAAAATCCTTTGACCCCTTTGCATTGTTTCTACGAACAACGGAGGATTTGCCATTCGGTCTACCTCTTGGAGTAGTGTCTATCTTTGACGACGTTCCCATCATGCTTTGCAATAATTGTTGGATAATAAATTGGGGGATCGGGTTGTCCCGAATCCGAAATTAAAACCAAGGTAGTAAGCCCTGGAGTTAGCTCTTCCGCTCTCTCTGCCGTTGGGAAATTGTTCCTCTTCCGCCATTGAGACCGTTGGCTGGGTTTCACCTAGTAACCCTAGGCAGGGGCCCTATGACAGGGTGCTACCATCTGGAGCCGGACGGACCCTGGTTTTTTTACGAGGTTGTTACTCCTCCCCCTCCACACTTCCCCATCCTCTTGTTTTTAGATGGGCCCGGGCTTGGGACCGGCTTGCGGCGGTGTTTGAACAATTCTATTCAATCGTCTTTGGCCCCATTCTTGCAGGATCTTTTTCCGACCACAGTAGTGTCGGAGACCGGGTTCCTGATATTTACCGTATATTCGTGTATTGGTCGTACGCCACTTTATCGCCGCCTCTGGGATGCTGTGTCCCATAGTTTGTGTTCTGACTGTAACACCACGTTGAAACTTACTTACATCTGGATAAACTGCCACTGTAGCAGTAGTGACCGATCTAAGAACTGCGCCAGACGTTTGTCGTCTCACATAGCCGCCGTATTCCACCTCTTTACACACGTATGTATTTGAATATATATGCCTATAGCAGCTTCTTTGGCGCTTGAGTATATAGGGTGCATTGTGCATTAACAATATGCAGTAAGTTTGATTTAGGATTTGCATCAGATAGAAGGTTTGATGCGGGCCGCCACGAATTCCTTTCCTGTGCTAACCTCTTCATCTCAGACTAGCACTTGCAACCTACGTCCTCAATTATTTGCTTGACGTATTCCAATCTCTTTCTTCGTCTACAGTTTTTGCCGTCTACCGCTTCCTCTAGTACCATGGAAGTCATTGCCTCATGTCTTAGCAGATGCCCTATCATCCTGTCCCTTCTCCTTATCAGTGTTTTCCACATATTCCGTTCCTCTCCGAGTCTGCGTAGAACCTCCTCATTCCTTACCTTGTCAGTCCACCTAATTTTCAACATTCGTCTGTAGCACCACATCTCAAATGCTTCGATTCTCTTCTGTTCCGGTTTTCCCACAGTCCATGTTTCACTACCATGCAATGCTGTACTCCAGACGTACATCCTCAGAAATTACTTCCTCAAATTCAGGCCAGTATTTGATATTAGTAGACTTCTCTTGCCCAGAAATGCCTTTTTCCCATTGCGAGTCTGCTTTTGATGTCCTCCTTGCTCCGTCCGTGACTGGTTATTTTACTGTCAAGGTAGCAGAATTCCTTAACTTCATTGTCTTCGTGACCATCAATCCTGATGTTAAGTTTCTCGCGGTTCTCATTTCTGCTACTTCTCACTACCTTCGTCTTTCTCCGATTTACTCTCAAACCATACTGTGTACTCATTAGACAGTTCATTCCGTTCAGCAGATCATTTAATTCTTCTTCACTTTCACTCAGGATAGCAACGTCATCAGCGAATCGTATCATTGATATCCTTTCACCTTGTATTTTAATTCCACTCCTGAACCTTTTATTTCCATCATTGCTTCCTCCTTGTACAGATTGAAGAGTAGGGGCGAAATGCTACAGCCTTGTCTTACACCGTTCTTAATACGAGAACCTCGTTCTTGATCGTCCACTATTATTATTCCCTCTTGGTTGTTATACATTTTGTATATGACCCGTCTCTCCCAATAGCTTACCACTACTTTTTTCAGAATCTCGAACAGCTTGCACCATTTTATATTGTCGAACGCTTTTTCCATGTCGACAAATCCTATGAAAGTGTCTTGATTTTTCTTTAGCCTTGCTTCCATTATTAGCCGTAACGTCAGAATTGCCTCTCTCGTCCCTTTACTTTTCCTAAAGCCAAACTGATCGTCACCTAGCGCGTTCTCAATTTTCTTATCCATTCTTCTGTATATTATTCTTGTAAGCAGTTTCGATGCATGAGCTGTTAAGCTGATTGTGCGATAATTCTCGCACTTGTCAGCTCTTGCCGTCTTCGGAATTGTGTGGATGATGCTTTTCCGAAAGTCAGATGGTATATCGCCAGACTCATATATTCTACACACCAACGTGAATAGTCGTTTTTGTCGTACAGCCACGTAAATTACCTACAGCAGGAATATTTCTGTTTGAAGCAAGACAGCCAGGACAGTGCGACGCCATCTGAGCACCACGGACCGCCGACACAGTGAGCATTGTTGCCCCTTCTCTTGGCAGGGCAGCAGACAGAGGCGCGTGACAATGGTGGACCCCCGACAACAACGTATACGGTTAAAATCCTCATTATATTGCGAGTGTTGTACAGGTGGTGCCGCTTCTCTCTTCCTCTATTCCACTTCCTCCTGTCATGCCAGCCTCCTTTCTGCAGTTTTCTGGCATCCATCGTGTGTCAGACATCTCCATTCAAATTCCTCCTTTGTCATACACGCTTCTTTCCGCTATTGTTCACTGCCGCACTTTCTTCTGCGATCGGCTATCATGCATCCTTTCTAGTTAACGACAATATTTTTTAACGTATCATCTCAGTTACTACGTCTATAGTCATTTTATCAATATTTATAGCCTCACTTAAGTTGGTGTTTTGGTACACAGTCCACTCTGGAGGTGCCACAAATTCGCCTTCAAAAGCCCATCTCGACGGGAAGCAACCGTTTAATCTGACGCTGGTTTATTTGCCATCTTTCTTTTTCGTTCGTCGCGACGGGTATATCGCCTTGAGCCGTGGCGACTGGCGCTACTTATGTTCCACTTGCGTCGCTGATATCGATACTCGTCTGGTCTTGTACCTCTGACTGTTACGCCTTTGGTTTTCCGGCTTGGCGTGTGGCCGAGTCTCCCTCCGGTCGGCGTTCGACGAGTGTTTTGAAAGGAAGCCTTTGTCTCCATCCGCGGTGCCTGGGTCTCGCCGTCCTTGTCGTCTGGCCGCACGCCGGGTGTACGATGCTGATTAGTCGGGGCCTTTGCGTGCGTAACTGTGGCGGGTTCGTCGTCTCATGCTGCACTGGAAGCATTAAGTTACGTATGATTCGTATTCTGATGTTAACCGGTCACGATGTGTGAGACTTATGATGGCATGTGGTATCGGCCGGAGATTAGTTAAGGATGGTTCTGAACTTGGTTCCACAGTGTTTCTTATGCATTGAGGCTAATGTGCTGCTTACTCTGCTTTAGCACATGTACAGTGTGTGTTATTTTAAGTGGTTTATGTGGAAATTTTAGCCTGTTTTAGGACACACTGTCCGGTCTTAGTTCGACCGGAACTGTGTACGTGTCCAGCAGCCGTAGAGTTCAACACAATAGGCTCGGGGCTGGTTTAATCACTTGTTCAGCAAGGTCTTATTATAGTTATTTAATGCGGGAATTTCCTTAAGCGTACTGTAAGTGGTTTCTTAAATTGTTGCTAACTTCTTAGAAGACTTAATTTTCTAGGATCGCTCCGTAAGAATTTGCATTAACTCTTGGGTGTGTAATTACTATTAATTATAATCTTGGCTGTGACTGGAGCCTGCACTTATTGGAAGTTATTTATGCTGCGGGCAATTTTGTTAAGACTACTTCTGTGCTTGGTTCGGTGCTGTTTACAAATCCTTGTCAGGGCTACTTATTTTGGGCCCAGTCGGATTACACATCAAGTTTATGCGATCCTGTACACAAGTTTTGGGCAGCGAAAGGTCGCGCTGTCTGTCTTCCGCGGTGTTATTTTTGCCAAGCGCCGCTATGGCCTTCAATGCTGTAGTTTAAAGTTAAATTGTAATTTTAGAACGATTTTGAGTCATTCCATTCGTTAAATGAAAAGAGGCTACCTTTTCTAACCTTACTGCTTCTGGAAGTTATTTAAACATTATGCTAGTGGTAGAGATAACCGTCGTTACTTATTTTATGTAAATTTTACTTATTTGCATATTGTTGGGGTAAGCTGTAACCCTTGCTATCATTACTGTTTGGTGACGCTTTCAACTCCGGGTTCTCCCCCTTTGGCCACCTTGTGTTTTAGTATAAGAATTTTTGGACTGTCGACTATTATGTGGCAAGTTCACTTTTATTAATATTTATTTTCTCTTGTGCCCATGAAGTTTTAGTAAATTTATGGGTGTTTAAATTTGGTTTGAAGGTTGTATCGTTAGTATCTTATCTTTCGGTCATGTAAAGAATGAATGCGTGCGAGTTATAATTAATATTTTCTGCCACCGCTTATTATTGTTAAGTATTTTTAACTGTTTAATAATTAAAATCTTAATTGTGTTTAATGTAATGCAGTCTGAAAAATAAATTTGTATATTGTACCAGTAAAAAAAGGCGACAAAGGTCCGAATTAAATTTTTACATTGGAATTTTTTGATTCTGTAATTTTGTATTAAAGAAAGTTGTTCTCCAGTCAAAATTAAAATTATGTACCAACCAAAAGTTTGTCCATCAGTAAAGATCCGTAGGTTCCTCTTTCCTTGAGTATCTACGTGAATTCAGCAGTAAACAGCTCGCACCTATTTCTTTTTTGCTATTTTTATTATTCCAAAGGACTGAGTTCAGTTGTTGTACGGCTTTCTAGCCCCACTCTTTTCTTATTTTTTAAGTCATCTCCATTTTTGACCTTTAATGATATCGAAACTGTTCCGTCATGGACAAGGCACTTATACTCTGCTGCCCGCTGCACAAACTCGAATTCCGCTGCAGTCGCACCATGTGCTAGGGGGCACGCGAGTCGACGACAGCGTATTGTGGAGTAGTGAGGCATTCGGAGACAGCGTTTCCTGGTCAACGTGGCGTAGGTGGTTTTGCGGTGACCACTGCTGGCAGAGAGCAACGGCTTCATGTCTGCTAACACTTGGAAGTCTTGCCAGGTGTGGCAAGGATATACTGTGCAGCATGTTAATCGGCTACCGAGGCATGTGTTAGCAACACAGAAGGTGCATGAAGAAGACTACATTTTTCCTGTCCAACACGTGTTGAAGAGCTCCATGTTGGTAGTCGTACAACTTAAGATTACTGGAGCTAGATACTGTATCTCTGGTCTTTTGGCTGCTAGCGTGCCTTGTTGGTTGAATTAAGTTTTTCTAATAATTCTGGACAAAGCGGCCGTCGCATCTAAATCATTGAACTGAAATTGTTGAACTTATTTCATGCCAACGGCCTTGACGGAGTGCCAACACCAGTTTCTGTCAGATCTCCGAGGTCAAGCGCTATCGGGTGGGTGACCGTTCGGTCTGCCGAGCGCTGTTGTCAAGCGGGGTGCAGTCAGCCCTTGTGAGGCGAAATGAGGAGCTACACTACTGGCCATTAAAATTGCTACACCAAGAAAAAATGCTGATGATAAACGGGTATTCATTTGACAAATATATTATACTATAACTGACATGTGATTACATTTTCACGCAATTTGGGTGCGTAGATCCTGATAAATCAGTACACAGATCAAAAAAGTTCAAATGTGTGTGAAATCTTACGGGGCTTAATTGCAAAGGTCCTCAGTTCCAAAGCTTACACACTACTTAACCTAAATTATCCTAAGGACAAACACATACACCCATGCTCGAGGGAGGACTCGAACCTATGCCGAGACCAGCCGCACATTCCATGACTGCAGCGCCTTTAGACCGCTCGGCTAATCCCACGCGGCCTGTACCCAGATCAACCACCTCTGGCTGTAATAATGGGCTTGATACGCCTGGGCATTAAGTCAAACAGAGCGTGTACAGGTACAGCTGCCCATACAGCTTCAACATGATACCACAGTTCATCAAGAGTAGTGACTCGCGTATTGTGACGAGCCAGTTGCTCGGCCACCATCGACCAGACGTTTTCAATTGGTGAGAGATCTGGAGAATGTGCTGGCCAGGGCAGCAGTTGAACGTTTTCTGTATCCAGAAAGCCCGTACAGGACCTGCAACATGCGGTCGAGCATTATCCTGCTAAAATGTAGGGTTTCGCAGGGATCGAATGAAGGGTAGAGAAACGGGTAGTAACACATCTGAAATGTAACGTCCACTGTTCAACGTGCAGTCAATGCGAACAAGAGGTGACCGAGACGTGTAAGCAATGGCACCCCATACCATCACGCCGGGTGATACGCCAGTATGGCGATGACGAATACACGCTTCCAATGTGCGTTCACCGCGATGTCACCAAACACGGATGCGACCATCATGATGCTGTAAATAGAACCTGGATTGATCGGAAAAAATGACGTTTTGCCATTCGCGCACCCAGATTCGTCGTTGAGTACACCACCGCAGGCGCTCCTGTCTGTGATGGAGCGTCAGGGGTAACCGCAGCCATGGCCTCCGAGCTGATAGTCCGTGCTGCTGCAAACGTCGTCTAACTGTTCGTGCAGATGGTTGTTGTCTTGCAAACGTCCTCATGTGTTGACGCCGGGATCGAGACTTGGCTGCACCATTCGTTACAGCCATGCAGTTAAGATGCCTGTCATCTCGACTGCCAGTGATACGAGGCTGTTGGGATCCAGCACGGAGTTCCGTATTACCCTCCTGAACCAACCGAATCCGTTTTCTGGTAACAGTCATTGGATCCCGACCAACGCGAGCAGCAATGTCGCGATACGATAAACCGCAATCGTGATAGGCTAAAATCCGAACTTTATCAAAGTCAGAAACGTGATGGTACGAATTTTTCCTCCTTACACGGGGCATCACAACAACGTTTCACTGGGCAACGCCGGTCAACTGCTATTTGCGTACGAGAAATCGGTTGTAAACTTTCCTCATGTCAGCACGTTGCAGGTGTCGCCAACGGCACCAAACTTGTGTGAAAGCTCTGAAAAGCTAATCACTAGTATATCACAGCATCTTATTCCTGTCGGTTAAATTTAGCGTCAGTAGCACGTCATCTTCGTGGTGTAGCAATTGAAATGACCAGTAGTGTACTTGACAGAGAAGTACCGGCTCCGGTCACGAAAAACGACAACGGTCGAGAAAGCGGTATGCTGACTTCATGCCCGTTCATATCAGCATCCCGTGGCGCCTATAGACTAATTATGACACGGTGATCTGTCAGTACCATTGAATCTTCCGACACCCGTTTGGACGGAGAGAAAGTTCTTGTTGTATTGCCAGATATGTGTCAATCAAATTCAAATTTTAGAATGTTTCGTAAGATGGCCATTGGGTCTAAACACTAAATTGTCCTCTTCTTGTCCGCAGCTCGTGGTCGTGCGGTAGCGTTCACACTTTCCACGCCCGGGTTCCCGTGATCGATTCCCGGCGGGGTCAGGGATTTTCTCTGCCTCGTGATGACTGGGTGTTGTGTGATGTCCTTAGGTTAGTTAGGTTTAAGTAGTTCTACGTTCTGGGGGACTGATGACCATAGATGTTAAGTCCCATAGTGCTCAGAGCCAGTTGAACTATTTTTATCCTCTTTTTCATTACCAACCGCCGCTCGCTTCCAAACGCCACACCCCCTGACACTGTTGCTACAGTTAAGTTTCAAGACTACGGCTGCTCTTAAAATTCACACATGTTGGGTGATGTTGCTTCTTAGCTAGCTAAGTTAATATAATTAAATATGTAGCACCCTGCGCTTCTGTAAGCTAATGCGCCGATTACTTTCGGTTATTCGTGTAGCTATCAGTACATTCACAACTTCGACTGTAAAGTCGGATCTCCTTTCCCTCTCCCCATTTTCCTCCGCCATTCCTACCACCCCTCCCCCTTTCTCTCTCCCCGCCACTGTGGTCGAGCGGTTCTAGGCGCTTCAGTCCGGAACTGCGCTGCTGCTACGGTCGTAGGTTCGAATCCAGCCTCGGGCATGGATGCATGTGATGTCCTTAGGTTAGTTAGGTTTAAGTAGTTCTAAGTCTAGGGGACTGATGACCGCAGATGTCCCATAGTGCTTAGAGCAATTTGAACCTTTTTTTTTATCTCGCTCCCCCTTCCCACTACCTTCCGTATATTCCGATATCAGGTCCACTATGACAGATTAGCGTTTCTCTTTGCAATGTTAATTTTGAATGCGATTTGTAATACCATTCACATCCATTCCTCTAGTCATTTAATTTGATTGGTGGTCTTAATTTACCTGTCTATATTTCGCTTGACGCAGGAGAAAACGCAATTTTTCTCTGAAACTGGTAACTAACATAAGAGTAGTGTATTTCGCGTTCGTGGTAAGTGACCTATAGGAACTTAGTATTATAACATATCACGTCCCGTTTTCATACCCATGAAGCTATTTTTTAAGGGTGAAGTACTGTTTCCAAATTCTGTCACAAATATCCTGTTACATTAAAATCTCAATGTTTTATTACAAATATCGCTCTACACTATTTTTTTCTGAAAGTGAAAAGAATGGAATGCAACAATGGGAAAGAAAGGAAAAACTGTACGTTTACTTAAGATGATTTAGAAGTGTGTGAATATATGCTCTCAATTGCGAGTACAGTGCATTGTTACCATGAATTCAAATACAAATGTACTTCTAATAATTATTCGTTACGTTTGATTATCTCAGATTCTCTGTAATGGATTTACACGAGGGTAGTTCAATAAGTAATGCCCTATTTTTTTCTCAAAACATGTTTATTGTTAAGAGTCAGAATTTAGCGACAATATACAATGGAGTGTAGCCATGTATGGAAGTAAAACATGGACGATAAATGGTTCGGACAGGAAGAGGATAGAAGCTTTCGAAATGTGGTGCTACATAAGAATGCTGAAGATTAGATGGGTAGATCACATAACTAATGACGAGGTATTGAATGGAATTGGGGAGAAGAGGAGTTTGTGACACAACTTGACTAGAAGAACGGATCGGTTGGTAGGACATGTTCTGAGGCATCAAAGGATCACCAATTTAGTATTGGAGGGCAGCGTGGAGGGTAAAAATCGTAGAGGGAGACGAAGATATGAATACACAAAACAGATTCAGAAGGATGTAGGTTGCAGTACCTACTGGGAGATGAAGCAGCTTGCACAGGATAGAGTGACATGGAGAGTTGCATCAAACCAGTCTCAGGACTGAAGACCACAACAACAACATACATCAATGTGTCTTGTCCGTGTCTTATTTTTCTACGTCGTCTCCATCACATTCTATGGCCGTACGCCAACATTGTGGAAGAGCATGTATTCTCTGCTGGTAAAATCTCTTGTCCTGTAGGTGCAGCCTTGGTTTCACTGTATTACTGACACTCTCGTCATCTTCAAAGTGTGTTCCCCGTACACAATCTGTAAGTGGCCCAACGAGATGGAAGTCCGACTGATCCAGGTCTGTCTGGACTGTAGGGTGGATGAGGCAAACCAATCTGGCGAAGTGTTCCCGTGTTCTCAGACTTGTTTGTAGGCGTGCACTATCGTGTTGGAGCAAGTATTCGGCTGGATTCTTGTCCGACCGAACACGTCGGAAACGGTTCTTGAGATTATTCAGTGTCTTCAAGTATGCCCCTGAATAGATGGTTGGCCGTCTTGGCAACACATCCACGATAATGACGCGATCAGAATCCGAGAGGACTGTCATCATGACTTTTCCGGAATAGGGGGTCGTCTTGAATTTCTTGTTTTTTGGTGAATGAGAAAGATGCCACTCCATGGACAGTCTTTTAATTTCCTCCGCAAAGTGGTGCACCCATATTTCGTCTCGCATAACGTTCCGTGACAGAGAAGCCTCTCTGCACGCAAGAATTCAATAGCAGCGCGCTGCCTCTAACGTGAGTCGTATATAGACACCATTTTGAGACTGCACTACGGTTCTGTCATGTGCAAGAACGGTTCGAAACTTCAGCGGCGCTCACAACTAACTTCAAATGTGAAGCATCAGCTAGGAAGTTTGTCTATGTATATTAATGGCTTTGTTTGGAAAAAAAGTGGGACATTTCCGTCGAACATGGACGGGTGATTTTATTCGTCTTGAACTTCCTTATCTTGCCATGTTGTACTTAATTGTCTATTATTCCTGACTGTAGGGAGAGGTAAAATCTTGACGATGCGGTTTTTACACTGTTTTATGTGTGACGTTAGGTAATCGTTTTGTACCTGAATGTGGTTTCAATATAGCTGGGATTTCTTATCTTGACACATTGTGCTAAGATGTCTGTAAAAAATTGTGTATGACCCTTTTTGTTGGTGTTTTGAAAACTTGTTCTCGCATTATTAGCTTCGTCGGGGCGTTCAAAATTTGTTTCATAGGTCTGCAACTGGACCTATCTATTAGGTTGAAATCGGTTTTTCTTAATTCGGTGTTAATTTCTTTTGGGTAAAGTGGTCGTCAGAACTAACCACTTAATTCAAACTACTGTTCTTGTTGTAGTGCCTATTGCGTTTCAATCAAATTCTAATTCTAAAATATTTGGTAATGTACCATAGGACCTAAACATTAGAGCGGTTCTAGGCGCTTCACTCCGGAACCGCGCGACTGCTACGGTCGCAGGTTCGAATCCTGCCTCGGGCATGGATGAGTGTGATGTCCTTTGGTTAGTTAGGTTTAAGTAGTTCTAAGTTCTAGGGGACTGATGACCTCAGATGTTAAGTCCCATAGAGCTCACAGCCATATGAAGCTAACGATTAACTTGAATTTTTTATAACAGTTTGTTAAATAGCCACTGCGGCTAACTGTTTGAGATGTGCTTGTTTTAACTGTGCCCGCTGATGGGGATCGTGTTCTAATTTTCCTTTTAGTTTAAGTTGTTGAGAATAACCCACTCAACCAAGCAGCTCTTCCACTGTCCTTTCACTCTTTTAGAGTAACCTCACATTGCTTGATTTTAACAGCGTCAGGTCGTCTATGGTGTTGTTGCCAATAAATATTTAGTTTTTGTCAAGTAACTGCGAAGCCCCAGCATTTATATTCCTCTCTTAATTTCTAGGGCATGTACTCACCGTCATCCCGTTCTTCTGCCACTCGTACAATGACCTGATCCTCTCGCTGTACAGATTTCATCCCCTACAGGAACTTGCATGTTTTCACGTTAGCTTCTTCAGGCTTTAAGTGATTGCTCCATATAGATCTTAAACAGTGGCGGTTCTACAGCACACCCTTGACATAACCTTTTTGAAACAGGAAACTCAGATGACTTTGATTTGCCTACTTTGACTGCACTCACGTAGTCCATGTGGAACAGTTTAACTACATTGATGCAGGTAGTTGACACGCCACTGTCTTTCACGTTTGTCCACAAATTTGTTTCGTGGTCCAGTATTACAGTCATCCCCCACATCGACGAAGAATAAATGGATATCTATCCCTCAGGTAATTCTCTTAGTGTCATATTCCGTAACGTGAAGATTCCCTCAATACATGAGCGCTCTGGTCTAAAACCATTCTGTTCTTCAGATATTTTAACCCCCGTCTTCATCCTTTGTTTTAAGATATTCCGTATAATCGTGCTAGAGATGGCATCACACCTCTGTCCCGGTAAGTTTCATAGTCCTGCGTACTCCCCTTCTTACAGACAACGTGCTTTTGCATTCTTTGGATGCCCGGTCGCCTTTCAAACAATTATTATGTAACTGCGACCATATATCATACACAACCATAGGGGCTGCCTTTATTTATGTTTATGGAACCCGGACTCGATTATTTCCTATTTATCATGTGCTTCACAGCATTCAGATTTATTGTGAGGTTATATGTTGTTTACGTGAACGTTCGTCTGCTTCCATCAAATTTCACAGTCCTTGTATGAATTCTTTCCCTTCTACTTGAGCAAGGCTAGGTGAACTTTACTAATAATTCATGCTAATTATAATTATCAAAGCACAATCTTTTTATTTGCAACCCTCATCGTTTTCACTATCTTACAAGTCTGGCTTGCTACAGTACTGCCACTTTCCTTCTATATCGTCTCTGGCTCGTTTTGAGCTTTAGTAATGGCCCTGACTGTTTATTTCCGTTTAGGTCCGTATGTTTTTCGGTCTTCAGGCCGATTACTCAGCCGTTTACTATTGGTACTCTTTTTTGTCTTCAACAAATTTCGCTGTATCCTCATTCCACCACGGATTCACCCTATGTTTTCCCAGTTATATTTTTTCCCGCAGAGCTTCAAAAACCACCTAATCCATCGTGGATTAAACTTATTCTCTACAGTATTGTCTTTGCTACGTGATGTCTTGGCTACCAGTATATGTCGACAGCGGACGTATGCTGAATTTTAATGCAGAATAAAATGATTATACCGAATTTTCTAAGAATTCACTATTGCCAACTCTTCACCTATTACTTCATTCCGTCTGAAGGGAAGGGAAAATAGACTCTTGAAACCGTTAGTTATGGTTTGACCCATATTGAAAGGGCCCGTTAACTTCTCACGTCCTTTATAAACAGCCCAGTTTGTTAGCAATGTTATCACATAGTTTTTTATTGCTTTTAAGATATGAGTCTTATGTTCCCACGTGTACTGATACAATGACTTCTTCCCAAACCATCAATTTATTACCCTCAGCCTATTCCCATTGCCACTTAACACATTTTTCCCATGCTGACCAACAATGAGGTCACCAGTTGTTCACCCAGTATCTCCTTTCAAGTTTCAATCTTTTTTCGATCACTTCATTCGCCAGTGATCCCGTCACTTACGAATACAAAATGTCTATTTCCACCGTCTTAGCTTCATCATTTTGTACATTCACTGCAATGATCAAGACTAAATGGCTTAATAATTCCACTTGCACCTGCACAATACTTTCAACAATCTCATCCTAAGGTTTTATATCTTTCTCGTACTTTTTCCCAGTAGCTACGGAGATCCCTTTTCTGGCACTCTCCTCATTAAGGACCAATGTAGACACGGATATAATCGTTCCATTCTTTCGTATCTTTTCCCTTTTTCTTGTGTTCAGTTAATGCTAGTGTCTATTTGACACGCCTTTATTTCATTTAACACTTCCTCTTCTTTACTGACAATCCATAGAGTACTCCACGTACCGATATCACAAATTTAGTTTCCCAGAAAGAGCAAACTGTTCATCCGAGGCAATTTAAAACGAGAAATTGCCTCGCAATTGTTTTTTAAGTGATGGGTTACAGACCCGACCCCCCATGCACTTCCTGTACGAGGGAGAAATTTTCACTTATTACTTGCTTCTACTAGATCGTTTGTATTTCTATGCCCCAATTATGTCCATCAGTATCTGGCGAAGGGTCAGAGCTTAAGGCTGAAGATTCGAATCAGCTCTACCAACAATCCTGCTTCCACGTCCAAGGAGGCACGAAGCCACGCGCTCTGTGGACAATTCATGACGTTCAGTTGTGGGTGATGACGTAACAGAACCGGGTGAAAGGCGAGCTCCTTGCGTCTTTAAATAACAAGAGCCAAACGGCATAGAGGAACCAGTTACCTCAAGGGATTAGGAGAATAAGCAACAGCCCAGTGTTCGAGAGGATTTCGTGAGGCGAGGACAGCCCGAAACCCGTTACACAGAAAAGCAGACGGATACTGCTACCACGTAGTCTAAATAAAGACAACTATTGGTTCTGCGTACTGCATTACTTTGAACGTATCCCTGAACAGAGACCAGAGTCATCAGTCTTCTGACTGGTTTCATGCGGCCGGCCACGAATTCCTCTCCTGTGCCACCTCTTCATAGCAGAGTAGCACTTGCAACCTATATCCTTAACTATTTACTGAATGTTTTCCTGTCTCTGATTTCCTTTACAGTTTCGGCCCTCTACAGCTACATCTAATACCACGTAAGACATTCCCGGATGTCTTAATATATGTCCCATCATCCTGTCCCTTCTCCTTGTGAGTGTTTCCCACATATTCCTTTCCTCTCCGATCCTGCGAAGAACCTCCTCACTCCTTACCTTATCATACCACCTAATTTTCAACGTTCGTCTGTAGCGCCACATCTCAAATGCTTCGATTCTCTTCTCTTCCTGTTACCCAGAGTCCATGTTTCACTACCATGCAACGTCGTGGTCCAAACGTACATTTTCAAAAATTTCTTCCTCACTTTAATGCCTATGTTTCATACTATTGGATTTCTCTTGGACAGGAATGCCGTTTTCGACAGTGTTAGCCTGCTTTTGATGTAATCCGTGCTCCGTCCGTCATTGGTTATTTTACTATCTATTTATTATAATTCCTTTACTTCATCTACTTCGTGACCATCAATTCTGCTGTTAAGTTTCCGCTGTTCTCGTTTCTGCTACTTGTAATTAATTTCATCTTTCTTTGATTTACTCTCAGTCCATACCATGAACTAATTACACCGTTCATTCCATTCAGCAGATCAAGATATTCTTCTTCACTTCCATTCACGACAACAATGTCGCCAGCGAATCGTATCATTGATATTTTTCACCTTGAATTTTAGTTCCACTAATGAACCTTTCTTTCACTTCCATCAATGTATCTTCGATTTACATATTGAACGGTAGGGACTATGATGTATCATGCAGCGTAACTTGCTGTGGCAGTGCGAGAGAGAGACAAAGATATTGTTTATTACTCTGTGGCGGTCAGCGATCACATAATTATTCTAAGGATATAGTTTTTTGTTTGTTCTTGTTAAGAGTAATTTTAGGAGAGGAGAGCCATTCTTGTAATGTAAAAAAATCGACGCCATTGCGAGTTTTTGATTCACATTGTAAAATATAAGTGCATATGGAAGGAAATCAGTTAATACAACAATAAAATATAGTTCATTTCAAGAAGGTACGTCTTATTATACACCCAGCGATATACTGCTATTGTGATCTACTAATAAACACCAGCTCAGAACAGTTCCGACGGGAGCGTTCGGTTCTAGTGAAATAGTTCGATGTTTTCTTCGGAAAAGAAGTCACTTCATGGATCATTCAAATCCACAATAGTAACTGGACATTTCTCAGAACTGAAAGCAATCTGATTGCTATGCAACAGAGCCCCGAAGAATATTTCTCCGTACTTTGGTTACCACTTTCAGCTCAACACGGTATCTGCAGCATCTGGAGCAGATTTCTACAACAGCGGAAGAGCGTAATCGCTATCAGTTTCACACACCGCCCTGTGTACGCTGTATGTATTTACCCACAACAGTGAACTAACAGTTACTCACACACATAGAAAGACAATACTAGGTGGTGTGGAGAACCATTTCTGTATAAAGGCCCTGTAGAGCTAAATAGTAATTAGCCTAGTACTAAAAAGGAGTCATTATAAATGTCTACCGTTAGACAGGACACGATCCTGATACAACACTCATAGTGAACATGAAATATAACCATGTTAGTAATTTAGTAATTAATGTTTCATTGTGTGTATATATATGTCTAGTTTTATAGAGTAACTACATTATGGTTCTTTGTATGTTTCATGCTAACTGAACGTGCGGGAGTATTTTGTGAAGAGAACGAGTACGCCGTCCCAGCAGCCGAGCAGAAACTTCAAAAAGGTCAGAACATTTGAATTACTAGCTTTCTTGAGCATTTATGCATTTAGTGACCTTTCATCTATTAATTTTCTAAGTATAAATAGTGTTGCTATATTACTTTTACTAGAATTCCTGTATTTCAGTAGATATAGTAAGACAATATTTTTTGTGTTATCTATGTACTGTGTTTGTGTCACATTCTAAAGTGTACGTTGACAGCATTAGGACATTAACGTTTTTTGCGTGTGTAAAAGTTCAATAGTCACTTTTGTAGGACTTATTTAGAGGAGAAAATGTCAATTGCTCATTTACATGGTGATGACTAGATCTATGTTCAAAGCCAATAAGCAAGCACGCATCACAATTCCACAAAATGAATTAAATAGTGTGAATGCATCGTCAACTAGTGCCACAGAATTTAATACCGCCGTAGTTAGCGATATGTCGATTACGGCTGAGCAACCAGCAATAATTAATGCGCTCACGCCGTCGACACAAACGGTTGCTAGTTCCAACATTCATATGTCGAAAGAAGTCCAGAGAAATATGCAGCAACCAACAAACAACATGAATTTCATCTCTGACACAGACGCGTGCGAAAACGAAATGACTGTACCGAAAATTGTGTCGGTACAATCCTCATTAAGCCCAGTGCAATCGCCAATTGCTGAGAATACCGATTTGTTATCCCAGCTGATGTCAAGTTTGACTGTCATAACACAAGGGATTAAGGCATTGGAAACATCGCAATCTAATCTTGCAACGGCACAATCCACGTTTGCAAACGACATGAATCGTAGATTCCAAGTATTGGAGAGTGCGCAATTTAATTTGGCTCAGGAGCAATCTAATAAACTAAAAGAAATAAATGATAAGATTACTGAAAAATTCCAGAGTTTGGAAACAAAGCAGAGTCACTTGATTGCCAGTCAGGCACAACTCTTAGTTACACAAGAACAACAGTATCAGGAATTAACAAACAAATACAAAGACATCTTATGTCGTCAAGATACACTAAATCATCACGTGCAGGAAGTTATTCATGTACAGAACACTATTGCGCAAGACGTGAATACAATTAAGCACGATAACGAGCAAGCTGTCATTGAGCTTACTCGGAGGATAGACACTCTCAGTCTCGAAGGCGAGAAACACATAGAGAAACTTTTCAATGAACATAAGATCGCATTCTCTAAGGACATTGAAGATTGGGGGAAAGAGCAAACCGAGACAGTGCGAAATTATGTTGACAAAACCCTGAAAGAAACGGTTTCTAACGTGCAAGTTAACAACGAAGCTGCACAAGAACAACTTAAGGCAAAAGTTAAAGAGATTAAGGAGAATATAGGAGATGAATTTCCTGCTTGGAAAGCAAAGATAGAAAATACATTAAAAGCATGCCAGCAAGGTCTAGTTAATACTAGAGGGGCACATACTACTTGCAGTTTATCAAAGGCAGACATTATTCCTGATGAAACCAGTGAATCCGAATCCATGCAACAATATCCATGTATTGGTGCATATTTACGTAATCAACCAGAAACAAAGTATCGAGTTTATCATTCGCCGCGAAGTAGCCACCAGAATACACATGTGACCATGAATGAGGAAAAAATGCTTAAATATCGTCAATTCCAGATATTTATTCCCGAAAGGAAGTCGATCAATCCCGTGGTATTTATCAAGCAATTTAAAGGGATATTGCCGCGAATGTGGACTGAGCAACAAAAAATTATGTATGTTGCAGGATTCATACGTGGAGATGGATCGATGTGGGCGTCAGAAGCATCCGATTGGTGTCAAGATTATGACCAATTTGAACGCGCTTTCTTGCACAAATTCTGGAATAAGGGAGTACAAGAAAGAATACGTAAGGAAGTTTTTGACACACAACCTTTTTCTTTCAAAAATGGATCTTGAAGAAAGTATTTCGAGAAGTATATAAATAAAAGTAAATACTCGAATGAACCAATCCCGACGCAGGATATCATTCGAATATTAAAGGGCAAACTTCCACTTGAAGTTAAGGAAAATCTTCTACATGTGCCGGAACAACATGTGGAAGATTTTCTAGCCACATTGGATTCAATAGTCATTCTGTTCGAAGAATCACGTGTGCGCTATAACCAGCCAAGTTACCAGCCTAACAAATACAATAGTAACAACAAACAGTATGGAAACAAATCTTTTGCACACAATTCACCAAACCCACAGGTGAATTATTTCCAGAAAAACGTGAAATTTGGTAACGAAAATCCGACCAGTGTAATCATGACCAACAATGTGAACAGACATATAAACGGAAATGGAGGAAGAATAATAAGAAGAGGAAAGGATACTATCAAGAAGGGAATTATCAGCAAAAACGCCGATATCAGCAACCAACCCAAGAATATCACAACCAACCACAAACTTCAGGTTGGATACCAAATGATAATGCAAATGAATGGAGAAATCAACCACCAATAATAACCGACGTAACGGAGCAGACATCTACTAGTAATGGACAATCGTCAAACTAAACTCGACTGTCAGAAGCCCCGACGGCGCAGTCGAGGAAGTTTTCAGGGGCGAAAATTCACGCGTCAATTTCTTTCGGTACAATGATGGCAAATTATTAATAGAAGAACTTCAGCAGGATATGATGCCTTGTCAAGAGGAACATATCACTGAACCTGTTGCGAAAATTCAGGCGGCAATTGAAGGCATTACTGTGTAAGTTACTTTAGATACAGGAGCAGCAGTAAATGTCGTTTCTGAGAAGTTATTTCAAAGAATACTTCAAAAAGCAAATCCACCGATTTTTCCTGTTCAATGTTGTAGAATTGTAGGTCCTACTGGTCATAAGTCTTCTCAGGTTAAAGTGCAGACTCAACTCCAGTTAGATATAGGAAATGTAGCTATAAATTGCACGTTTCTTGTAATAGAAAAATTGGTTGAGGACTGTATCCTGGGTATAGATGAATTTAGAGAGAGAAATTGGCATACCGATTTTTCTCTAGGACGTGCCAGTTTTACAATAATGGATCAGAAACATCAAGTGAATCTTCTCAGGGAATATAGTACCCATGGAAAGTATTGTCAGGGACGAAAGCTGCAAATAAAGTGGATACATAGCAAACCTGTACGGTATTACCAAATTAATTACTTGCAACCAGTTTTAAACCCTGAAGATATGGTATATGAAAAGGTACAAGAACCTGAATATTTGCAACAACACCAAAGAAAGCAATTATATGATCTTCTACAGGAATATCATGAAGTCTTTCAAGAAAGACCTGGTGTAATCAAGGGATACACATGCCATTTAGATGTGATACCACACCAAGTTTTCTGCCGTATTTTTTATCCAGTACCGTGGCACCAACGAAAGGCAGTTGATGCGGAAGTCCACCAGATGCTTGAATGGGATCTGATCGAACCTTCGACGAGTCCATACTGTAGTCCGCTTCATGTTGTCTCGAAAAAGGGAGGAAAAGTTCATCTCGTGCTAGACGTACGGTAGATAAATAAGATTATCGTGCCCGTGCGAACTCATTCGGAAAATATCGATGAGCTAATTCAAAGGTTCGAGGGGATGAAATACTTAACAAATATTGATTTGAGAAGTTCATTTTGGCAGGTGGCTCTAGACGAACCATCAAAAAAGTACACCGCATTTGTACATGCAGGTAGAAGCTATCAATTTAAGGTTTTACCTTTCGGGCTAAACGTGAGCTCAGGAGTTTTTATAAATGCTCTAGATTATGCATTGGGACCTGCACTTCGAAGCAATTTAACTTTGTTTGTGGACGACATGCTCATAGCTACGACTACATGGGAGGAGCACGTTGATTTATTGAGAAGAGTGTTAGAACGTTTCAAGGAAGCAGGCATAACCGCAAATCTGCAAAAGTCCCACTTTGCTCGAGATAAAATCAAATTTTTGTGACATCTTATAAATGGAAAAGGCATCTTACCGGACTGCGAGAAACTAAAGGCAATCAAAAACTTTCCACTTCCAACAAAAAAAAAAAAAAAAGGCAGTTAAAGGGCTTCCTCGGAGTTGTCTCTTCCTTCAGGCGTTTCATTCTTCATGGATCATTCAAATCCACAATAGTAACTGGACATTTATCAGAACTGAACGCTCCCGTCGGAACTGTTCTCAGCTGGTGTTTATTAGTAGATCACAATAGCAGTATATCGCTGGGTGTATAATAAGACGTACCTTCTTGAAATGAACAATATTTTATTGTTCTGTTAACTGATTTCCTTCCATATGCACTTATATTTTACAATGTGAATCAAAAACTCGCAATGGCGTCGATTTTTTTACACCACAAGAATGGCTCTCCTCTCCTAAAATTACTCTTAACAAGAACAAACAAAAAACTATATACTAAGAATAATTATCTGAGCGCTGACCGCCACAGAGTAATAAACAATATCTTTGTCTCTCTTTCGCACTGTCACAGCAAGTTACGCTGCATGATACATCATAGGACGAAAGACTACATCCCTGTCTTACACTCTTTCTAATGCGAGAACTTCGTTCTTGGTCGTCCACTCTTATCTTTCCCTATTGGCTCCTGAACATGTTGTATATTAACCGTCTCTCCTCATAGTTTACTTATAATTTTTTAAGATTTTTTAACGTACTGCACAATTTTACATTGTCAAATGCATTTTACAGGTAGACAGATCCGATGACGGTGTATCGATTTTTCTTCAGCTTTGCTACCATTACCAACTGCAACGTCCGAATTGCCTTTCTGGTGCCTTTACCTTCCCTAAAGCCAGACTGATAGTCTTCTAATACATCCTCAGATTTTGTTTCCATTCTTATATGTATTGTTCTTAAAAGTAACTTTGATGCATTAACTGTTAAGCTGACTATACTATAATTCCCGCACTTGTCGCCTCTTGCAATCTGCGAATTTGCGTAGATAATATTTTTTTTGAAAGTCAGAAGGTACGACGCTACTCTCATACATTCTACACACCAACGTGAAGCAGCGTTTTGACGCCACTTCCCACAATGATTTTACAAATTCTGATGTAATGATATCTATCCCCTCTGCCTTATTTGATCTAAAGTTCTCCCAGGCTCTCTTTATATTGTGATTCTAATACTGAATCCCCTATGTCATCTAAAGCGACTCCTGCTTCTTCTTCTGTCAGATCAGACAAATATTTCCCCTCATAGAGTCCTTCAATCTACTGTTTCTACCTATCCGCTCTCTCCTGCACACTTAGGAATGGAATTCCGGTTGCACTCTTAATATTACCACACTACCTTTTACTTTCACCGAAGGTTGTTTTGACTTTGATTGTCTGGAGGACTGACTCGGCATTTATACCGAGTCAGTTCTCCAGACAATCATTTCTTTTTAGATTTTTTTCACATTTCCTATTTCGTCTTAGCCTCCCTACTTTCTTATTTATTTCATTCCCCAGCGACTTGTATTTCTGTATTCCTGAATTTCTCTAAACATTATTGTAACTTCTTCTTTTATCCATCAACCGAAGTATTATTGCCTGTCACCCGTGGTTTCTTCTCTTCAGTTACCTTCTTTGTACCTATGTTTTTCTTTACGAAATTCGTGATTGTGTGTTTTAGAGACGTCCATTCCTCTTTCACTGTACTACCTACTGATCTATTCCTTATTGCTGCATCTATATCCTTAGGTAGCTTCAAGCGTATGTCGCCATTGCTTAGTACTTCCGTATCCAGCTTCTTTGCATATTGATTCTTCCTTACTCATCTATTAAACTTCCGCCTACTCTTAATCACTTCTACGTTGTGGTCTGAGTCTATATCTGGTCCTGTGTACTCCTTACGATCCAGTATATGATTTCGGAGCCTCTGTCTGACCATCATATAATCTACCTGAAATACTCCCGTACTACTTTCCAAGCATACCTCCACCTCTTGTGATTTTTGAACAGAGTTTTCGCTATTACTAGCCTCTGTCTGACCATCATATAGCCTACCTGAAATATTCCCGTACTACTTTCCAAGAATACCTCCAACTCTTGTGATTTTTGAACAGAGTTATCGCTATTACTAGCTGAAATTTATTATACAACTCAGCCTTTCTCCTTTCTCTTTCGTTGTCCCAAGCCCATATCCTTCTATGACCGTTTGTTCTACTCCTCCTACAACTGCTTTCCAGTCTTCATTAGTATAAGATTTTAATCTCCCATACTCAACTATAGTTGTCGGTGTTAGTTTGCTGTCGATTCCGATAAGAACAACACTATCACTCAACTGTTCACAGTAACACAGTCTCTGCCCTATCTTATTATTTATAATGAATTTGACGTCCGTATTAACATTTCTTGTTGCTGTGGATGTTATCCTATACTCATCCGACCAGAAATACGTGTCTTCTTTCCATTTCAATTCACTGACTCATGCTATACCTAGATTGAACCATTTCACTTCACTTCTCAAATATTTTAGCTTCCCGACCACGTTCAACTTTCTGACATTCCATTCCCTGACTCGTAGAACGTCGTCCTTTCGTTGATTGTTCAATCTTCTTCTCATGGTAACCTCCCGCTCGGCAGTCCTCTCCCGGAAATCCAGATGGTGGACTATTGCGGAATCGTTTGCCAATGAAGAGATAATGATGATTGTTTTTCAGTTACAAATCACATGTCATGTGGATACACGTCATGTGTCTTTAATGCAGTGGTTTCTGTTGCCGTCTGCATTCTCATGCCGTTGATCGTTGCTGATTCTTCCACCTTTAGGGGCAATGTCCCATCCCAAAGACAAGAGGGTGCCCTGAACCTCTTTCCGCTCCTCCGCCTTCTTTGACAATGCCGTTGGCAGAATGAGGGTGACTTCTTATGGCTAAAGTTACCAAATGGCTTTCAGCATATGATGGTGGGAGGTGCCATTGATACACAATATCTGGTGTGTCACTGAAACATTATATTTCACCTACATAATGCAATAGCTGACAAGTGCGAGATTTACCGCACAATCAGTTTGGCAGCTCGTGCATATAAGTTGCTTGCGAGAATAATATACAGAAGAATGGAAACGAAAATTGAGGATGCAGTAGATGACGATCAATTTGCCATTAGGAAACGTAAAAACATGAGAGAGGCAATTCTGACGTTGCGGTTAAGAATGGCAGCAAGACTAAAGAAAAAATTAAGACACGTTTATAGGCTTTGTCGACCTGGAAAAAGCGTCGGACAATGAAAATGGTGCAAGATGTTCGAAATTCTGAAAAGAAGTATGGGTAAGGTATAGAGAGAGAGACGGGTCGTATACAATACGTAAAACATTCAAGAGGAAATAATAAGAGTGGACGAACAAGAACTAAGTGCTCGTACTAAAACGGGTGTCAGACAGGATTTAGCCTCTCGCACCTATTGTTCAATCTATACATCGAGGACGCAATGATGGAAATAAAAGAAAGGTTTAGGAGTGAAACTAGAATTCAAGGAGAAAGGATATCAATGATACAATTCGCTGATGACATTTGCCATCCTGAGTGAAAGTGAAGAGGAATTACGTGATCTGCTGAACGGAACGAACAGTCTAATGAGTACACAGTATGGATTGGAAATAAATCGAAGAAAGACGAAGGCGAACGGAAGTAGTAGAAATGAAAACAGCGATAAACTTAACATCAGGACTGGTGGTATCGAAGTTAAAGAAGTTAAGGGATTCTGCTACTTAGGCCTTAAAATAACCAATGACGGACGGAGCAAGGAGGACATCAAACGTAGACTAGCAATGGGGAAAAGGGCATTCCTGGCCAACACTAGTCTGCTAATATCAAATATCGGCCTTAATTTGAGGAAGAAATTTCTGAGAATGTACGTCTGGAATACAGCATTGTATGGTAGCTAAAATTTTACTGTGGGTAAACTGGAACAGAAGAGAATCGAAGCATTTGAGATAAGGTGCTACAGACGAATGTTGAAAATTAGGTGGACTGGTAAGGGAAAGGATGAGGAGGTTCTGCGCAGATTCGGAGAGGAAAGGAATATATGGAAAACACTGATAACGAGAAAGGACAACTGTTAAGACATGAGAGAATGACTTCCATGGTACTAGAGGGAGCTGTAGAGGGGAAAAACTGTAGAAGAAGATAGAGATTGGAATACATCCAGCAAATAATTGAGGACATAGCTTGCAAGTGCTACTCTGAGATGAAGAGGTTAGCACAGGAAAGTAATTCATGGCGGGCCGCATAAAACCAGTCAAAAGAGGGATGACCCCCCCCCCCCCCCCCAAGCTTCCCGCCCCGAAAAAAAAGAAAACCGCAAGACCACATGACGCTCATGCTGTGGTGACCTTGTCGATACGGAGGGTCTCTCACTGCTGCTCTGACAGTAAATTCTAGATATTACTCACTCAATGAAAATATTTGGTTGTAGGTTGCATTTGTAATAGTCACGCGTGTGTATTTATGTGTGCATAAGTGTGCAACTTGTCCTTGGAGGAAGGTCGAATATTCAGGGAGTCGACAGATACGATCATCCGAAATAAAAACGTGCAGTAAACGTGTAGTCAACATTGCTCACTTTAAGAAATACGAGCACTTGTTCTTGTCTGCTACTGCTGAGAAAGTACTCACAGCTCTTAAGGTATTCATTTCAGACCCCTTAAATAGCAGACCATTTTTTTATTGTTTTGGTCCATACTATCTCCACCAAATATAAGAAAAGATAAGAGTTTGGAGTAAAAGATAATTGTTTCATAGTAAAGAAGATAATGAAGTGCTCTTATATATTTCAGACCAGTCTCTTATCAGATCGTTTTTTCTTGTTTAGGTTCTCTCTGATTCCTACCAAAATACAGAATCCAAAGAGCTTGCAGTAGAAGAGGTTTAATTCACATTATCGAATACGAATAAGTGCTCGTAGCTCTTAAGGTACGCATTTTAGAACCATATTTACTTTACATTTTTGCCTCGCATGATCGTTCTTGCCTTGACTACTGATCATTCCTCCACGGATAGCCTGTATACTCTACGATCATCATTCATGGACTTTACCAATCTCTTGTATACCTCAGTGACGCCATACCGCTCTGTCCTACAACGGAAGTGTATGTGTGTAGAAGCCAGATAAACCTGTCGTGGTTCTCTAACATGGGAAGCAGCATTTCCAGTAGTTGCAGGTGCAATAGTGTGAATAACTGACATACGTAACCTTGTAACAGTAACATGGCTCTGCTATGCAGGTACTGCCAGAAGCTGCAAACACGGCGAAACTACAGCCGCTATTTTTTAACAGAGGGCATGTAGCTCTGCTCTATAGCTTAAGGACGATGACATCCTCTTCGGTAAAGTACTTCAGAGATAAATTAGTCCCGCCGTCCAATAGCCGAGCGGCGGCTACTCAGGAGGGTGTTGTCACCAGGAAAAACAACATAGGTAATCTACAGGTAGGTGTTGCAGTGTTCGAACCCGTCATCAGGTAGGCAGGCTAGGGAATCTGAAAGAGAAATGGATAAGTGAAGTCAGATATAGTCGGAATGAGCGAAGTGTGTTGGCAGGAATAGTTGAATTTCTGGTTAGGTGATTACAGGACTGTAAACACAAAATGAAGTACGAAACATGCACTCTAGTACCTTCCGCCGCGGAAGTCGCACACGCGGCAGAACAAATGGACGTGGTCAGCCCATAGAGAACTCCGCCTCTGCGGCGGCTATTGCGCGCAGCGGCTCTCCTCTACCTCCTGTACACGGCAGATATGCCCCAACCCCCCCCCCCTCCAGTACACCTCTTGCAATATGGTGATGACACCGCATTCCTCGCCCTCGCTCCTACCCTCCACCGGTCCCAACGCCTTCTCCAGAATCACCTTGACCTTTTTGCTGCATGTTGTAACCAGTGGCTCCTGAAACTCAACTCTTCCAAGACGCAGGCCATCATCGTACCACTCGCTCCTTCCGGCTCCTGGATTTCTCCCTTACTATCTGCGCCCGTCCTGTCCGCCTCACCCCTACCCTCACCTACCTTGGCCTCACCATTGACCGTCACCTCACCTGGATCCCTCATCTCCGCTCCATCCAATCCAAAGCCCACAACCGCCTCCGACTCCTCAAACTCCTCTCTGGCCGGACATGGGGGTTGCACCCCTCTACCATCCTCCACACCTACACCTCCTTAATCCGTCCCATCCTCTGTTATGCCAGTCCCAGTCCTGCCTGGATATCTGCCCCCCCCCCCACAAATTCTATAAGTCCCTCCAGATCCTTGAGCGTCATGCACTCCGCCTCGCCTTCCGCATACGCCTCCCGTCCCCCACGCGGATCCTCTATGATCTCATTCCTTTCCCCCATCTGCTCCTATTTCTCGAACATATCCGCATCCTCTACACCTCCAGCTGCCTTGAACCCCCTCACCCTCTGGTTGCTCCACTCCTCTCCCATCCCCGCCTCCTGCCATGTCTTCACCGTTGTGTCCCCCCTACCCTCCATCTCTACACCCTACATCTCCTTTCCCAAGGTGGCTTCCATCAACTCCCCCTCCTGGATGATGCCCTCTCTCCCTCCATTTATCCTTCCTATCAACTCTGATCTTCACCCCCCTCCTTTCCTCCGTCCCTTCACTTGCCTCCCTCTTCCTCCCCCCCTTCCATCCTGTGTTTTCTCCCCGCCTGTCCTCTCCCTATCTCCTTTCTCCCCCCCCCCCCCGAGTCCTTTTGTACTCCCCTCCTCTGCCTTCCCCACTCCCTGGCACGTCTGCTCAGCACCCCCCACCCCTCATATGGATCCTCCTCTTCCATTGGTTCAAATGGCTCTGAGCACTATGGGACTCGACATCTTAGGTCATAAGTCCACTAGAACTGAGAACTACTTAAACCTAACTAACCTAAGGACATCACACACACCCATGCCCGAGGCAGGATTCGAACCTGCGACCGTAGCAGTCCCGCGGTTCCTGACTGCAGCCCCAGAACCGCACGGCCACCGCGGCCGGCCCTCTTCCATTGGCTTCTTTCCCCCCTCCCCCTTCACTTTTCCTCTCCCTCCCCCTTCACTTTTCCTCTCCCTCCCCCCTTTTTCCCGTCATCTGACCAGTTTCCCCCCACCTGCTCTCGGGTGTGGTATGTCATATTTGTGCCAACTTTTAGTGCAGTGTTTAAATGAGTGTTCAGTGTTGTGCGTCCTTCCACAGTGTTGCGAACAGAAATCATGCTGTCGCTGGGTGTGCATTTTATATCTCTTGCGAACAGAACCCAGACTGTCGCCGTGTTTTATAATTGTCTGTCTATTATTTTTCTGCTTCCTGTGTATTTTATTAGCATCATCCACCCCGTGTTTTATGTTTTAAGCTCCAAAATTTTCTGCCATTTTACCCTAAGTCACCGATTTTATCGCCAACTGTTATTATTTTTATATTATCTTCATCTTTTTAAAACAAATTCTGTAGGCTGAAGAGCGGCGTAATAAGCTACTGCCCGCCCGCCCCCTTTAGGGGGAATCGAAACTCTATAAAGGAAAAAAAAAAACGAAAAACCCTTGTCCAGCCAGTCTGGTACTCGCTCTATATTTCGTTTCTATCCCGGCGGTACTGCGTTCTGGTCGTTGCTCGTTGTTGACATTTTCCTGGCTCTGGTTCCAAATGGATTTACGTTTGGTGTTGTGGTTTCCACAAGCCTCCGTTGTTTATCTCTTCAGTTGTCGTTGGTCTGTCGTCCGACTCGTCCTGTGTTTACCTGGTGGTGCGTGCTCCACCGCCGGCTTCCCCACCTGGCGGCTCCGATCCGCAGCCCAAGGCGTTCCCGCTGTTGCTTGTGGTTACTACATGCACATGTAGCTTTTAATAATAAATAAGAAAGTCCCTACTTTGTAAAAAAGTATGAACACCATAGCGGACAGATTATCGTAGCAAAGATAGACATGCAACATATAATGAAAGGAATGGAAAGTTGTACTATGAAATAAAATAAGTTGTTCATATAGTTAAGCGAAACCAAAATTTGTGTTGAGGGTCTGGAATTCGAGAAAGGGAAGAGAAAGAAAAGAAAAAATAGTAGGCGAACATGGGCTGGAGGAAAGCAATGACAGAAGAACCTACCAATAATTGTAGAAGTTGCACAAAACGTAATTTGATCACTGCCAGCACTTGCTTTAAGAATCATTAAAGAAAGTTTCAAATGCGAAAGAGACCTGAAGAAACAAGAGAAATCTGAAAGGTGGAAAAAACATATGCAGATGCTCTGCAAGGAAAATGAACTTCAAGACAATATTACAAAAAGTGATGAGGCAGTAAATGAAGATGAGACGCAAGACATGATGTTGAGTGAAAATTCTGGCTGGCCGAGGTGGCCGAGCGGTTCTAGGCGCAACAGTCTGGAACCGCACGACCGCTTCGGTCGCAGGCTCGAATCCTGCTTCGTGCATGGATGTGGTGATGTCCTTAGGTTAGCTAGGTTGAATTAGTTCTAAGTTCTCTGGGACTGATGACCTCAGAAGTTAAGTCCCACAGTGCTCGGAGCCAACTGATTGAATATTTTGACAAAGTACTAAAATACCTAAGTGGAAACAAAGCCTTGCGAGTAAACCACATTCCCACAGAATTATTGAGGGTCTTTGGAGAGACGGACACAGCTGTCTCCCTAGTACGCAGGGCATATGACACAAGCGAAATACCCTCAGACTTAAAGAAGAAAGTAATAATTGCAATTCTTATGGAACCACGAGTTGACAGGTGACAATACCACCGAACAGTCAATTCAGTAAGTCGCGGTGACAGACAGCTGGTACGAATTATTTACGAAAGAAAGGAAGAAACAATGAGAAGATTGCCTCGAGGAAGATCAGTTTACTTCCGGAGAAATGAAAGCACTCGCGAAACAATACTGACTCTACGACTTACCTCAAAAAATCTCCTTGTATGGCATTTGTAATTTAGACAACGCTTTGACATGGCCGAATTTTGCAGGTAACATGGATAAAATAACGCGAGCGAAAACTTGTTTGCCGGCCGGAGTGGCTGTGCGGTTCTAGGCTCTACAGTCTGGAACCGAGCGACCGCTACGGTCGCAGGTTCGAATCCTGCCTCGGGCATGGATGTGTGTGATGTCCTTAGGTTAGTTAGCTTTAATTAGTTCTAAGTTCTAGGCGCCTGATGACCTCAGAAGTTAAGTCGTATAGTGCTCAGAGCCATTTGAAAACTTGTTTACGACTTGTACTGAAACCAAAATGCAGCCATAAGGTTCGAAGGACATGAAAGTGAAGAAGTGGTTGGGAATTTAGTGAGGGTTGTAGCAACAGGCCGATGCTATTCAGTCTGTACAGTGAGCAAGCAGTAAAGGCAAACAAACACGAATTTGGAGAGGGAATGAAATTTCATTAAGATGAAGACAAATTTTGAGGTTTTCAGATGACATCGTAATGCTGTCTGAGTCAGCAAAGGACTTGGAAAAGTATTTCAGCGGAGATCATTGTTTCTTGATGAAAGGTTGTTGTATGAAAAGCAAGGAAATTAAAATGAAGGTAATGGAATATATTATAATTACAACTGGTAATGCTGATGGAATTAGATTAGGAAATGAGACACTAAAATTAGTAGATGAGTCTTGTTATGTGGGCAGCACAATGACTGATGATGGCTGACGTGAGACGATATAAAATGCAGACTATAGTAAGAAGGAATTTGTTGTCAATAGAAATTTAACTATTATGAAGTTTTTCCTGAAGGTGTCTGTCTGGAGTCAAGCCTTGTAGTAAAGGGAAAGCTGTACGATAAGCAATTCAGGTTAGCGGAGAGCAGACGCTTTTGAAATGTAGAACTGTTGCAAATTAGACTGAAAGATTGGATAACTAAGGAGAAAGCACAGAATCGAATTGTGGAAAAAAGAACTTTTTTGCAGAAAATGACTAAAGGAAACAAAGGGTCGGTAGAACACGTTCTGAAGAATAAAGGAATCGTCAGTCTGATAAGGTGGGGGTGTGCAGAAACTAAAGATAGTAGAGCGAGTACGGCATGATTACAGTAAATTGGTTCAAATGGATGTAGGTTGCAGTATTGTTCAAAACACGGAGAGGATTGCCCAAGACAGAAGAGCTGCATCAAATCAACATTCGATCTGATGACTACGACGACAATAACAAAAACAACAACAAAATTAATAACAGCACAAGTATGTAATATTTAGTATATACATAACCAAAAGATAAGTCATCACAAATCTTATTATCGGTGTTCACTGACTATTTGTATTTTTATTTCTTATATACTGGATTGAAAAAAAGGTTGCGTTAACTTCTCTTGCCGACTATCTTGACTCCAACTATCAGCATTCCGATGTCATTCCTGTTCTACCCTACAAAACTCACATTCACAGTTTTGTGTCGAACAATAATTTTATTCAGCTTTCAGATCGAGTGTTTCTGTGGAAGTGATACCAGTAAAGCGGAATGTGATGGTAAGGGAAACTTTTCGTCTCTAAGTTTGAACAGAAACATGAGGCCGAAAAACGTCCTCGCCCATAAATTAAATTATAAATGAGGACTAAATATAGGTTCGGTGCAAGCTAAAGATAACTACAATAACTAATGGCGTCCTCAGTACCAACGAGTGCAGGCGCTCCAGCAGTAAATAATTAAATGGCTACCGCGCTAGCAGTTTTTGCAGCTGTTCTTTAATCTGCTTCCTGCAGTGTTTCATCGGTGGAGACCGAAGAGAACTTCTACGTGCATTCACCTCGAAATAATTGCCTGAAATAGGGGAGCTTGACGTTATTAACTTCAACGCCAGGGAATATATGGATATTGGTGGAAACCCAACATCACTGTAAGCAGCACATTCATCGTAGTTTGGTATCAGATTTCTCATGTGCACTGTTTTACCCACGTGAACGCAGTTCTGTAACAACTTACGACAGAGAAATTGCTTACAGCAACTAAATAACTTCGATTATTTCAAACGAAAATGCTACTACGTAAATACAAACAATTTTTATTTCCCTCTGAATCCTCATTGAACATCACCAAGGTTAGGATTTTTAATTGCACCGTTTTCCTTAAGGTAAGTTAACATCCTTCGAAAAAGTATCTCAGTGAGTAATTTTTACTCTACTTGCGAAAAGACAAATTTTTTCAAGACCCTTTCTCCCTTTTATGGGAGCTTTATTCCCGTTTTCCTCCAGCCATATACCTAATCCCTTTTATCCTTTTATCGTAGCTTTTCAGTAATCTTCATGAGTGCGGTTTATGTTTGTAAGAGAAATTTCTTGCGAGTTTAATTCCCTTCGTAAATGGTTTTGAATCAATACAAAATATTTAACTTTCAATTGACGTCTCCTCGGGTTACAATGAACATGAGAAAAAGGATACCTCTCTCTTCTAGTAACTACAGGTCAGAAAGCACCCCTGAAACCGTGGATCATAATTGTGTTTAGAGAGGGTCCTCTTTCTCTCACATTACGGCCGTTAATAGCTTGTAACAATGCAAACTACAGCGAGGGTATTTCATTCAATACTTTTAATTTTATTAGAATCAGTAGTCTGCTGTTCGTGAATTTAAGTTTGTTATTAATCGAGTGTATTAGTAGATTTTACCATGCCTAAGGCGCTTTTTTTTCTTCTTTCTTCTGGCTCAGCAATTAAAACACGATTCCACAAACACTAATGACTAACTTGTTCCTTCCAGATTTACCATTCATTGTTCGCTGGAGATCCCCGACTAAGTGTGTGATTACGTTGTGTGAGAACTTTGACAAGGTTAAAAAGATTGTTGTTTCTTTCGATTCAGTCGACGCAATTGCAAATTCAAAAGCACAGAAACTTGTGCTACCATGGAAAATACACATCGGGTGACAGATGTATTTTGTCTCAGTAGTTACAACTACATGACTGCCGCTATTAAACGATTAGAAGAATAAGGTCCTGAAGAGGAAAAACTGTTGGATATTTTTATTTCTGTAAAGGAGCAGTTAGATGGCTTTGCCAATGACAAACTTGAGTATAGTCTTCAGAAGAAACTCCATAACGGTGAATTTGCCACATCTATAAGGTTGCCATTCCGTGTGAGTACGAAGTGGTCTCTGTGGACAACGAAAGGAACTGTGACATCTAGCGAGACATTCTATTCCTAATAGAAACAGACTTATTTTCAAAAAATATTTAGATGCTTCATGCCTTGAAGTACGACAGCTCTATGTATTTTGCCTCTTATAAAGAAATGGAAATATGCGAATGGCTTCGTTGGCCGGGAGACCCCATTACGGGACGTTTGGCTGCCAAGTGCCACTCTTACTTCATTCGACACCACATTGGGCAACTTGCGAGTCGGTGATGAGGATGAAATGAGAATGAGTCCCTGGGCAGAGAAAATCTCCATCCTGGCAGGGAGTCAAACCCAGGTCTGCTTACATGGGAGGCGAGCATGTTACCACCTAGCTAAGCAGGTGGACACGTTCTTGTATTTATAGTCCGATTAAAATTACGTTACAGCTGACGTCTGTCACTTTTTGCTACTTTCTGTTTATCGCTCTGTAACCTTACCTCGAGCTATTGAGGACCTTATGGTTTCAACTTCTATGATGAAGATAACAGGGAATATGTTAAGCATGTGAGGTAACGGGTGAGTTATGGCGCCCTGAAAGTATTTTAAGTCCAGAGTTGTCAGCCACCACTGGGGCTGCTCAGCATCCCGCGGCTCGATAGCAAACGCGTGACGCCCCGACAACAGCCGGACCACGTGGTCCATTTGCCGTGTGGCTGGGAATTCCATGTGATGCTGTGTCGATGAAGGAGACACGCAGGGAATGCCAAAAATGGCGGACTTTGTGAAACCCTAATGACAGACATTTCACAGTTCATATAGGTGAATCATAATACCTTAGAAAGATACATGTACATTACCATTATTTGCACGACGATTCTGATGGTTTAGTCAGGTTTTCAATATCTTTATTAGTTTAAAGTTTAGTATCTGACTGTAAATTATATAAGTAACATCCAGCAAAGAATTTCCTAAATCTGAACGGTTCATCCGAAATTGTCGATCAACGTGTCGTTAGAAAGCTATTAGTGTAAACCTAAATTGGTATAAATTACAGGCATCTAACTTGAATAGTACATGAGTTATTGGAGGTCAAAGTGGCTGATTACTATCGGTCGCGTCAGGCCATTAGTACTCCACAGTTGCACGAAAAAACGGTAGCACCATGCTTATAAATATATTTATTCATCTATGTATTTGTTTGTGTCCGATATATACTATTCATGAAGAAATTTGTCAATTATTTACTGTTTTTTAGAAAGCACAGAGACATTAGGCTACTGGCCTAACTTTGGTGCTATTCCTTTGTTATATGTTTATTCAATTTGTTTATGTATTTAATACTGTGTGTTAGAGTGTGTTTATGGTCCAGCAATTTCAAGTTATGTAAATGTAAATCCAGTAATTTGAATGTGTTTCAATATCTTTGTGAGAGTGCGTTGGCTTGGAGACATGACGGGAGCGCTATCGTCAATCACAGCGCTCGTTACTACGGCAGGACCGGCCGTTGTGGCCGAGTGGTTCTAGGCGCTTCAGTCTGGAACCGCGCGACCGCTACGGTCGCAGGTTCGAATCCTGCCTTGGGCATGGAAGTGTGTGATATCCTTACGTTAAGTTAGGTTTAAGTAGTTCTAAGTTCTAGGGGACTGATGGCCTCAGATGTTAAGTCCCACAGTGCTCAGCGCCATTTGAACTAAGGGGGCGACTACCGAAGTGAATGGAGGAGGAGTTCTGAACAGGGCGACGCGAGGGAGAGCCGCACAGGACACAGGACACAGGAGAATTCTGGGCAATACGGGAGAGGACAAGGGAGAGTACTACACGGGCAGCAGCGACGGAGATTCGCAGGAAAGACTTGGAGAGTGGAGCAGTGTGCGCGTGGTGGCGGTAGATAGAAATTTTTCTTAGTGCAGACTTGTTAACTTGTGAGATTTCCGTGGATTCTACAGTAGAGACGTAGTATGCGTTTAGAAGTGAATATCTCGTGAACTATGTTTTTGCCCATAACTAATTACGTGAAGTAGGAATCTATTGTCTGCCTGTTATTCAACTTATATTTTATTTAATTGCTGGACCATCGACATCAATAAATGTTTTACAGTAATAAAGGGCATTCTTAAAGTTACTTCTGCTATCGTACTCATTATTTAAAGTTGTTAAAATAGTACCTGCAAATTTATTTAATTGCAATCTTTCTTTTATAAAATTCGCAACTGCCGAGTGGTAGGAACCTTCGAACATTCGATTCATGTGTGTATTCTTATTGTATGCTGTAGACTCAGCAGTATTTGGCTTGTAATGCGACAACTACATATCCCAGCCCCTAGACAACGAAACCAGCCAAAACGTTCGATATTTCAGCTCTGAGTCTGAGGGTATGTAGTTGAGAGCCACCGCACCACCATCATTTCATTTTTATATTTGAAAGCCCGCAAGCAGAATCACGCCTTGTGTGGAAGAATCCAGTACTCTTTGACTAGTGGTACATACGATATGTGCGTTATTTCGTTACCATCGTTTTGTGTGTATGTTGCTTGGGGTGTTTCTATCATGTGTGACGAAACGTGAAAATAAAAGAGCCTGACGAAGGATTTGGGGATACAAATACAATACGAAAAACAGCCAGACACAGAATTGGTCGTGAACTGACCGTTTGTTGTGGTAGTTTGGCAATGGCGAACAGTTCGAGCGTGACGAAGACCGAAGTAGTTGGGGGAGAACACCTGCAACATATGAAGTTCCAAGTATTAAGTAATTTTAATCAGAATATAGTGATGATATATTTGTAACTCAATAAACTGGAACATCTAAAAGATAATTTATCGAATTGGTTGAGTAAATCACCACCTTTTCCTCTGAAATTTGCACCTAAATGTGCTAACCATGGTAATAATCATTTAATTTATAGAACTGTCGGATTCTTAGCCGCATTTTCCTACCAGGAAAGAGAGAGAGAGAGAGAGCGAGGCATCTGTACGGATATTACACATTCGTCTGTCGTGAGTAATGGCGCTGTTGTGCCAGGGTGAAGGCAGCGCGCTGAATGGAATTAATCTGCGCCCGTCCACGGAGCGCCTCCACGTAGGCAGCCCCCTACACGGCCCCTCCAGCACATGAGTCAATTATCGGCTGTGTGGCGGGCCTCTGTGGGCCTCGGCGGTGCCTGTTGAGAGTCCGACCGCACTCAAAGGCCGAGGCCGCCGCCATCAGCTGGCGGTCGATACCCACCGCACGGCCAGCACTGAGTACCACCCTGCAGTACAGAGCCACGGCATATCAAGGGCACGTCACTAACAGCGCGAAAGCGCACTTAAGTACCACTGCGTTCCAAGCGTTCAGACTTATTCACTGAAATTTTCATTAGTTTGTGCAGTTGCTATTCCACTTAAAGCTTTGCCTCAGTGACAGCTTAAAAAATGGAAATGGGTAGCATAAACCTTCAATTATCACGTAGACTAATCAACATTACGTACAAAATTCTTTCCTTGTTTGTAGCTACAATTTGCAGCTCTGATACACACTGAAGTCCGTGCACTGCAGTACCGTATGACGCCGACAGGGAGCAGAAAACAAAAATGCGTAGTCTGCTAAGAAAATGGGTTATGGACCGGTAATTCGTGTTTTTTAATTTATTTTTATTTTTTTTATTTTTTTTTTTTTTTTGTTTTGCATACGAAACACTGCAATGTGCTCATTAGTTGGAAGTGTGCGGCAAAAAAGCACCACCATATGAGACAATTATTACTTTACACACGCTTCCAGTATGGTCATACAAGTCTGGATGGCAAATACTGTAGAGACAGACTATCTCTCCATCAAGAACCACGAATTGTAAGAGTAGGGGATACAGTTGTGTTCAAATACCAGTGTACCACTGAAACGTCTGCTTGGAAAAATTTATGAATGACTGTGCTGATAAATCTCTTACATTATTTGATTTTCAAACAGCTGAGCAAAACTGAACGTACTCAGACATTTCGCTCTTTAACTATTCTGATCAACACTAAACTGACATACAATATTTTTAGCGGAACGCAATCTGACTTTCAAAAATCCCTACAAAAGAAAGGCCCCGACTATCAATAACCTATACCTTTCAGAAATCACTTACCTCACAACAATCTTCATTACTCGAACTACGGCAATACAGCGAGCGCCACTACTGCCAGCTAAATAAAAGATTCTAACTACTGAAAGCACTAACTGCTGCCGGCGCTGCAGTCCGGAACCGCGGGACTGCTACGGTCGCAGGTTCGAATCCTGCCTCGGGCATGGGTGTGTGTGATGTCCTTAGGTTAGTTAGGTTTAAGTAGTTCTAAGTTCTATGGGACTTATGACCTAAGATGTTGAGTACCATAGTGCTCAGAGCCATTTGAACCATTTGAACCACTAACTACTGATACGCATAGTCAGCAAATGAAAGATTTTGATAGAAAACAAACAATGTATTTACCTTAATAATGTTCCAAAGTCATCCGTTCATGATATCCAATATTACAAATTTACTCTTTCTGATGGACACACGTCCAGATCGTGCGCTCTCAAAATTCTGACATCTCTCTCCCCAGCCGGCTGAAGTGGCTGTGCCGTTAAAGGCGCTGCAGTCTGGAACCGCAAGACCGCTACGGTCGGAGGTTCGAATCCTGCCTCGGGCATGGATGTTTGTGATGTCCTTAGGTTAGTTAGGTTTAACTAGTTCTAAGTTCTAGGGGACTAATTACCTCAGCAGTTGAGTCCCATAGTGCTCAGAGCCGTTTCTCTCCCCACATCCACAACTGCTGGCGGCTCACTTCCAACTGCGCAACGCTACACGCTGTTCACATCCAACTGCCCAACACTACAATGGCGAATATTCCAACAATGCCAACCAGCTACAGACTGCACACAGCACAGCCAGTGATTTTCATTCAGAGCACTAGGTGACGTTACCAACATAACAGTCTAAACAGACTACTTACATCACGATCGAGGCAGCAGTGGAAAAAATGAAAAATATTCATCGATCATTTGTAAATATCTCGCACGACATTTAGAAATTTTCAGGTCTCATATCCCGCTGAGTTCCCTGACCGCTCATACACTTTCAAAATGTGTGCCGAACCCAGGCAGTCGTGGGAAAGTTGCAGCTTTGTCAGGGCAGTTCACTGGGCACCTACAGGCTGACTTTACCTCACTGGAAGAGTGCTACCTGTATCACTATGGTACAGAGATGAAGGAGCACAGCAAACAATGGAAACGTGTGTGTTTACTGACAGGCCAAATGACGTGATGGTCCTGAGTGTATTTTTGGAGCTGTCGTAGTCAGATACAAAAAGATTAGGTTCACAGTGGACAAACAGTCGCAAAAGCATATTACGAAAATCTCCTGACGATGTCACGGGAGATAGTCAGGACGAAACGTCACGGGAACCTCACCAAATGCATGTTTGTGCACTGTGAAAACATCACTGCTCATTCAGAACAGGACATAATCCTGCATGCTACTTCATGTGGATATCAAATTTTCCGAAGCCTCTGTATTCCTCTGACGTGGCAACCAGTAGCTTTCCACACTTTCCTCGGATGACGAAACCACAACAAAGATTAAGTGATTTGGCACGTGTAACAGTTTCTCAACTACCAAAATGCAGTATTCTACACCAAAGGTGTCTGTCAACGAATGTGTGCAAAAGTGTGCTGCTTCGAATGGTAAACATAAAGGGCAGAATCCATCTCATAGTTTCATTGTCGCAGGGTGACCTCTCGGAGTTACACCATAATACTGCTATATTACTCTACAGTTGTAGTTAAAAGCATCCACAGACAATATACAATTTTAAACAGGTACGTGCTACGTAGAAAGGTACCTATAGGTATATAGGTATAAAAACCTATATGCTGTTCTGATACTTGACAGTCACATCCAAAGTATTACTGCTAAGTACAGAGGACTGTGTTATCGATCTTTCTCCCAACTGTTCTAATAATGTGATGTTAGTGATGCTTAAATACTAGGTTTGATACAAAGCCATAACAATAAAATCCCCTGAAGCTAGACCATGTAATTGTGAATGTGACTGAGGAATTACGATGAATGTTACTTCAGGTCAGTATTGCTTAAGTGGAGTATTTCGTATTTCATTAATCATATACGCATGAGTGGAAGCCGGGTGGAGAAGTAAAAGTTAAAAATTTGTACCAGTCCCTACACATCTGAGAGCGGTAAAAAAGTACATAAAAGAAGTGTCATTTAAAAGCGACACTTTGTATAACAACCAAGGGGACCTTCCCGTCTCGGAAAATCAGATCGGGTCTAGACTTCACAGGTTAGTAGTGTACATCAAGAGTGTCCAACCACACAAGTTGTAAAGTGCACTAAACAGAAAATTCCACGAAAAAAGGCTATCAAATTTTACGCGTTGCTCTTATGGCGCTCAATTTACACGCTGTGGCAGCACAGCGAAGTCGCATGCGACAAGGGCGATACAAATGGTTCAAATGGCTCTGAGCACTATGGGACTTAACAGCTATGGTCATCAGTCCCCTAGAACTTAGAACTACTTAAACCTAACTAACCTAAGGACAGCACACAACACCCAGCCATCACGAGCCAGAGAAAATCCCTGACCCCGCCGGGAATCGAACCCGGGAACCCGGGCGTGGGAAGCGAGAATGCTACCGCACGACCACGAGATGCGGGCAAGGGCGATACAGTTTCGGTTACACCTTCAGGTAAATTTTTACATATTTTTAAAATTGTTTTCAAAATAAGAACAAATTTTATATAAAGTTAATATCATAAGTTAATCGATGTAGAAATTTATTTTATTTACGAAATGATTGTTACTATTGTCACTGAAATCTTGTTTCGAGTCTGACGAAACTATAAGCTATGGGAAGGTTAAAAATATCCATTGTAAATTTGTGGCTCCGATTTCTAAGTGCAAGAGTAGAGTAATGTTGTTGCCTTGTTGTACATGAAAATAAGCAGATGGTAAGGAAATGTCAAGACGCTCTCGGAACTAATCGAGCAATGCTGTTTACTTGATATAGTATGACACATACACGTGTATGCACCGTTATTCCTCTAGAAACTCGAACTAACGTATCAGTTCACTCTTCACTTTCACAGATCTTGGAATGAACAAGCAAAGCCTTAGTTACTTGACATATCTTTCAGGATGGCATAAAAACAGCGACATGTACAATTAAAATGATTTCTAAAAAACTTACTCCTTTTGTGCTATTTTGTGACGTCCATTCTTGCAGACAGGCAGAAAAAACTATATTAAAATGTACAGAAAATTCCGCTTATCGAGTGTAAATAATAGAGAAATAAATTTCCGTGAAGACCGTATAAAAATGCATTCAATATTGCGTCACCAACTGTTAACACCAAATTTAATGAAATGATCAGGTATGGCTGGTAGGTATCCAGGCATTCTGATGAAAGAGAAGTTTTCATGAGTGTTAACGAAGTACGTTTTCCAACAGATATTTTCAAACAGGGCTGTTCGTGCAAACAATCATCCTTCACAAATTGCGCAAGACATCGAAGGATTTTTTGTTTTAAATGTTTTTGTCGTTCTTATCATTCTGGTACTTTTATCCAATATACGATGTTGATTAATAAAGGTCATACCGTAAATTTTTTGTGTAAAAGAATCCTACCAGAAATTTCGTTAGAGTGGTAACTAAACCTAAACTTTAACTACACGAAAAACGCATTTGAAATTATTTAACTTTTACAAAGAATTTGTGAATTATTATTTTATGATAATTAGATGTAAATGTTATTTTATAAATAAAATAATCTTTTGTATGATTTAACTAATAATAATGCAAATCATTAACTTCATTTAAAAGTTGTTATAATTTTTAAAACAATTAAACAAACAAAATAGAAAGTTACCCCAAAGCAGGAGGAAACCTTGATCGCCCACATGGAAAGTAAGTCCATTAGATGCTGCCATTACGCTGTGTTGCCGTAGTGTATAAATGAATTGTGCATAGAAATTTAGTGCCCTTTTCCTCGGAAGCATCTTCCTATAGCACAATAACGTTTAGGGATGGACACCTTTGAGATATACTACTAACCTTCGTAGTCTCATCCCGAATTGAATGTTCTAGACCGTAAGATGCTCTCGTTAGTTTGCTCCATAGATATTCAGAGTGATTATATTTAGAGTTAAACTTTCAAAACGCTGCAGAAATAACACGACCGGTCATAATGACGTCAAATTGCAACGGAGAAGGGGAAAAGCGTATGGCAGAAGAAAAACGTGTGAAAATTGATCAAAAGCTGGCACAGTATGTGTCAAAATACGTAAACGAAAACATCTGTCATGCGCACGACCAACTGAAGTTGGTACAAACACGCCGGGTGCACGGCTATTCCTCCTTTTGCGCCTGCGAGTTCCCCATAACTGTCCCAATGCAGGATCGTTCTCTGCTTCTAAAGCTGTGTTACAAGAATGGCTGCTGTGCTCATGTCGCACTGCAGAAGCTCCAGACACTTAAGGGTTTGAAAATAGACGTTGGTCCGATGAACGCCGTAGGTCTGGAGAAAATTATTCGGAAATTCGAAAAGACGGGTTCTTTTGGGATGTAACCTGGTAGAGAGAGGAAACGATCTCATTCGACGTCAGTGAAAGGAGCAATGTTGGAGGAGACGAGTAATGGTGTGCAAATGTGTACTGCACGGAGAATCGCCAGAACATTGGACATAACTGTGAGCACGGTGCTTAAAATCCTATGAAACATCTTTGTTCGCTATCCATTAAAAATTACCCATGTGCACGAGTTGCTGCCTGTTGATCTACCAGAAAGAAAGACCTTTGCTTTCGAATTTCTTGCTCTCATGGAAGTGGCCAATGACTGGTCGGGGAAGATTATTTGGAGATACGAATCCCACTTCCATCTGACAGGATATGTCAATACACAGAACTGTCGAATATGGGCAACGGAAAATCCACACACAAATCAACCAGTACCACTTCATCCTGAAAAGTTTACTGTGTTGTGCGGGTTTACGGCGTCATTTATCATAAGCCCATATTTTTTCGAAGAGACAGGTACTTCCGTTCCTATTACCTGGATCGTCACTGGTGAGAGCTATGCGCAACCACGTCGTTCCAGCTCTCCAACAGGGTGAATGTGTGGATGGGATCATTTTTATGCAAGATGGTGCACCTCCGAACATTGCAAATCCAGCTAAGCAGCTGCTGAAGCATCATTTCGGAAATTATAGAATTATCAACCGGCATTTCACTACAGTCTTGCCATCCCGGTCACCTGATCTTAATCCATGTGACTTTGGCTGTGGGGCTATCTGAAAGACGTTGTGTTCAGTGTTGCGACTGCAAACGTAGCTGCATAGAAGGCACGCATTGCGCGACACATTCTTCACGTGATCCCGGAAACTCACCTATCAGCTGTGGAACATGCTGTTTCTCGATTTAAACATGTTGCAGAAAACGGGTAACAGCATATCGAACGTATTTTGCGCCAGTCACTCGGAAATTAATAATCTCATTTTATTTTCATTGATGCTTGTTATGTGGTTTTTGGCCTCAGGACAATCAAAATCGGATGAGGTTGATGCTTTTTGTACGGTATTCTCTATTCTATGTGATATGAAATTTCTATTTGAGAAGCAAAATAACTGATTATGGTCGAATTAATGAGGATATTAAATGTAGACTTGCATTGGCAGGAAAAATGTTTGTGAAGAAGAGAAATTCGTTGACATTGAGTATAGAATTAAGGATTAGGAAGCACTTTCTGAAAGTATCTCAGTGGCGTGTAGCCATGTCCTCCGGAAGTGAAACGTGGACGATAAACCGTTTAGACGAGAAGAGAATAGAAGCTTTTATAATTTGCTGCTACAGTAGAATGCTGAAAGTTAGATGGGTGGATCACATAACTAATGAGGAGGTAGTGAACAGAATAGGGGAGAAGAGATATTTCTGGTACAACCTGACTAAAAGAAAGGATCGGTTGGTAGGAAACATTCTGAGGCTCAAGGGATCACCAATTTAGTACTGGAGGGAATTGTGGGGGGTAAAAGTCGTAGATGGAGACCGAGAGATGAATACAGTAAGCAGATTCAGATAGATGTAGGTTGCAGTAGGTGCCTGACTCAAATGGAAAATACAAAGCATTCATTCATAAAGTCACCTCCACTTTTGAAAATTGTATTCCCCTAAAGGTAACTCAAATTACACAGAAGTCAAAGAATAAACTGTGAATTGCACAAGGAAGGAAGACGTCATGTAGGACAAAAAGGAAACTGTATCTACTATCTGGGAACAAACAGCTCGTTTGTTAGAATTGTAATGCATTACGAAGAATGCAGCTAAATATTGAAGCAAATAATCCAGAAATGGAAGCAGCTTTATTATGAGAAAAAGCTAATTACATCAGGCAACAGAATATCGGATATAGTGAAGACAAGAGTCAGATGGGGCCAAAAAGGAAGGGGAACGGATAGCTCTAAAAATAAATGAGATTTTTGTAACAAGTACATGTAGTATTGCAAATCTCTTAAGCAATTACTTAATTTCTGTTGCTGACAGCTTGGGGTTCACCAGGTTTGGTGAACAGTGCAATGGAATATCTGAGACAAGCCTTTAAAAATAACTTCAGTAAAATGAAATGACACGTCTCCCAGAGAAGTAGCATCGATCATACAATCCTTAAAATCTAAGTATTCCAGTGGGTATGATAACGACGTTAATCAAAGAGCGCTCATGTCAGCTTAGTTCTATCTTTAGTTATTTGGGTAATCAATCTCTTACCAGAGGAACATTTCCAGACTGGTTAAAATATGCTGAAGTTAAGCCTCTTTACAAGAAGGGAGATAAAGAGATACCATAAAACTATCGACCGATTTCACTTTTACCGGCTTTCTCAAAAATATTTGAAAAGGTTGTGTTGAAGCGTTTCCTTAAGCATCTGACTGCAAATAATATATCGTCCAAGTCACAGTTTGGATATCTTAAGAGTTCTGTTATAGAGAAAGTTATTTACACTTACAGTGAGTGTGTACTTAATTCACTAGATAATAAATTGGAGGCTACTGGCATTTTCAGTGACCCGCCAATACCCTTTGACTGTGTGAACCACAGAAATCTCTTAAGTAAATTAGAATATTATGGTGTCACAGGCAATGCTGCAAAATGGTTTGAGTCTTATCTGTCTAACAGGAAACAAAGGGTGTCGTTGCGAACTAACTGTGCAGTAAGCAGTCAGTCTTCATCTGACTGAGAATTAATTACATGTGGTGTTCCTCAAAGTTCCATATAGGGTCCATTGCTTTTTCTTCTGTAAATTAATGACCTCTCATCTGTTACATTGCCAGATGATAAGTTTGTTTTGTTTGCAGATGATACAAACATTGCAATAAGTAGCAAGTCAAGTACAGATTTAGAAATAGCTGCTAATAAAATTTTCACTGCTATTAATAAGTGGTTTAAAGCTGATTCAACCACGCAGTGTCACGTCTTGTCACGGTCCACTCGACTGCCCCCCATCGAAGGTTCGAGTCCGCCGGCCGCGGTGGCCGTGCGGTTCTGGCGCTGCAGTCCGGAACCGCGGGGCTGCTACGGTCGCAGGTTCGAATCCTGCCTCGGGCATGGGTGTGTGTGATGTCTTTAGGTTAGTTAGGTTTAAGTAGTAGTTCTGGGGGACTTATGACCTCAGATGTTGAGTCCCATAGTGCTCAGAGCCATTTTTTTTTTTTTTGAAGGTTCGAGTCCTCCCTCGGGCATGGGTGTGTGTGTGTGTGTGTGTTGTTATTTAGCGTAAGTTAGTTTAAGTTTGATTAAATAGTGTGTAAACTTAGGGACCGATAACATCAGCAGTTTGGTCTCGTAAGAGCTTACCACAAATTTCCAAAAAAATTCCGAAAGCTAATTCACTGTCATTAAACTTTGAGAAGGCCCACTATATGCAGTTCAGAACCTGTAAGAGTTTTCCTTCCAGCTTGACATTAATGACATGCAGATCGAAGAGGCTGACAGTGTTAAATTTCTGGGATTACAACACGATAATAAATTCAGTTGGGAAGGAAATACCACAGAATGGCTTAAGCGTCTAAACAAGTCTATATTTGCAGAGAGAATCATGTGAGATGTAGGAGATATAAATATAAAAAAAAACTTACATATTTTGCTTACTTTCGTTTTATTATGTCATATGGTATCATATTCTTGGAAACTCATCAAACCGAGCAAAAGTTTTTAGGTTGTGAAAGCGTATGATAAGAACCATTTGTGGTGTAAATTCAAGAACATCATGTAGAAACCTATTCAAAGAACTTTGTGTTCTCACCATTGCATCTCAGTACATTTATTCCCTAATGAAATTCGTAGCAACTGATACAACTCTATTTCCAACCAATAGCTTAATACATAGTATCAGTACAACGAATAAGAACAATCTACATAAAGACTTAATCACTTACCTTGGTCAAAAAGGGGTCCAAGATCCAGCAACACATATTCTCAATAAATTGCCAGCAACCATTAAAAACTAGGTGTCAGATAAAGTACGGATTAAATAGAGTTTGAAAGGCTACGATAGGTAACTCTTTCTACTCCATTGATATCTTAACAGAGACTCTTTCTACTCCATAGACACCTTAACAGAGACTGTTAAGCTAGCTTTTGTAAAAATATCTGTTAGATTGTAGTTTTGACGGCAATTGGTCACAACAGTCAAGATTAGGTATTTAGTGTACAATAAATTTATTAATAGTGCATAAAAATGTTTCATTCTCAAACACAGTAAATTGAACTTCTTCACACTGATTGTAAGGTATCTAATAACGGCACGAGAGCATGGTCTACCACACGACTAGATCGAAGGGCATCCTATAGGTGACTGTCGATTAGGGTGCACTGTCTGTATATAGTTTGTATAAGATCGTACACTTCGGTTATGCCAAAGTTATTCATTTATTCATTAACATTAACGTTTCCTGGCAATGTAAAATTATTGAAAGATAGTATTGATGACCGGTAGCCTTCTTCTAATGTCAGAGTGGCAACAGGCAACATTTGTTAGCAAATATTTGATTTGCTCCAGAATAGTTGTACTTTCTCTACATATCTCTTTGCTGAAGTCACGAGCGATTACTGTTATCATCACCTCATCCCACTGGCTCTAAAAATACCAGATCGCCAACCGACTTTTCTAGCCATTGTGGGAACCTACCTTTCGCTCCTTACTCCCTACGTACTGTAGTGCTGATACATTCATTTCACGTTTGTAAAACAGCAAAACTGTAAATAAAGTGAAATGCGATCTTATTAGCAAATCAGGGTACCTTACGGAAGTTTAAAGTTTGTGGGACCGCTGGAAAGAGGGACTGATTGGTAGCATGAATTCTTTAATATAAAATTCTTAGGATAAGGTTTGAGCGACCTCTCCATAGACGGACTGGTTAGAAGGACTTCTTAGAAGACAGTGACGTTAGTATTCTGTTGTAGATAGCTGAAAACGCTGTTATGGGAAAATCGGCTACGCAAAAGAAGTACAGTAATAAGTATGGAATTAGATCACGGAACGTTCGAACGATTTGTGATTTAAAAAAGTACTGGAATCGTTTATTGAGTGCGAGATAAGGGATTCTGATATGCGGTGATTTGATGACGGCTTTAAGGATACGGACGAAAGGCGGTTGCTACCCTCTGCATTAGACGCAGAAGAAAGGACAGGAGTGACGCCGATGTGGCGCGTCGCTGCCAGTGGGACAAGCGATCCTCTGCCTCCCCCCACCCTTCCCCCACCACTAAGCCACGCTACGCTCCGGCAGTGGGGCGTTCTCCACCTGCTGCCGGCGCCGCGCCGGTGGCGACGTTCTTTTGTGCGGCGCCATTGTCAGCGCTTCTAGGGTGCGGCTATATCGACCATTGCACGGCCGGCGTCCCTCTCGCTGACACGCCGATCAAGGCATGTGCCGTCCATATGCTTCTGAGATATTGCTGTCTGAATCTGTTCTCTGATGTGTAAAGCGAGATATGTACTGCTACGAGTAACAGAATAAATGGGGTCTCAGTAAAGCAGGTAATCACAATTTCCACTTACGTGATAGTAACCGTTTCGAATGTGATATTCGTCCTTGACCCACGCAATACAAGGGGGTCAGCGGGGGTACTGTATGCCCACATCTTTAAAATATTATGATCTAATCATGTACTTCATATTTTAATTATTTCTTAGCAGATTACGTTGTATTGCCTTTGTAGTGAATGTGATTTGTTGCGACAATGGTCAGTTCGTATTTTCAAGTTTAGGACACTCCATAATTATATATATATATATATATATATATATATATATATATATATATATATATATATATATGAATAAAATTATTTAGTTTTGATTATAAAGTACAGCTCCTTCCTCTGTACACATTAGGGAGAAGAGCGTTGGTACAGCTAAGAATGTGTTAAAGGATGTTTTCTGATTCAGGGCCCTACTTAACATCAGTACCTATCTCTTGACAGTACAACTTAACAGCAAATAACGAAAGGGACCCCGCCTTTTGGTAGTATGTCTTACGGAAAACGCGCTGGAATTGCTTACATTAATAGTAAATTCCCGATAATATCTTATTAATTGCGTGTATACTTCACTTAAGTGCATCAAGGGTGGACAACTTCGTTATAAGGTATTCACTTGTTCAGTAAGGACATTCACTGTGATGTCACCATGCCAGAAGTGCTTAGTTACGAAAGTAGGTAATTCGTTCAGTGTATACCACAGGGAAGTAGCTTCGTAAGTATACCATAATCTGTAATATTTATTCACAATTGTAGAATCTTTCTGACATTAGCTGCAGTAGATATGAAGATAGTGCCTGTTGGTGGCATGAAAATTTGCGCTGGACTGAGTCTCGACCCGGATTTCGCACTTTTAGCGAATGGTCACCTCAGCCACTTGGGCTGTCTGAGCACGGTTCCGGGATCGAAGAAAACTTCCATGTCATACTCAGTGCGACCCTATTGTTCGCAGTTTTACTCGAATTTCTGCCACAGTGTTTCAAGGAGATGAATGTACTCAGCGTTAGTCTGTCTGATAACCTGTCCTGGGATCCAAGAAAAGTTGCCAGCGATGGAGTCATAGACAGTATAACATGGAAGTTTGGGTCCGTCCTGGAAGTGGGCTCAGGCAGTCGAAGTGGTTTAGGCGACCACTCATGACAAGTGGAAAATCCGTGTTCGAGTCCAGGTCCGGCACAAATTTCATGTGACCAATAGGTAATATCTTCCTACCTAATGCGGCTAATGTCAGAAAGTCTCCGCAGTTTCACAAATTTAGAACAGCTGCATGATCGTCACCTGCCGTGTAACGACGACAACGCGAGTTACTAGCTAGCGCCCTATGGCAACACTAGTGGGGCAGACTCCGTCGGGTGAACATACTAGTAAAAGAACGGCAAATCAGAATCAAATGGCTCAAATGTCTCGGAGCACTACGGGACTTAACTTCTGAGGTCATCAGTCCCCTAGAACTTAGAACTACTGAAACCTAACTAACCTAAGGACATCACACACATTCATGCCCGAGGCAGGATTCGAATCTGCGACCGTAGCGGTCGCGCGGTTCGAGACTGTAGCGCCTAGAACCGCTTGGCCACCTCGGCCGGCAAATCAGGATCTCTCGAAGCCGGGTTATGAAGTGTTTAATACAGCAATGGGGAAAATATTTCACTGGACTGAGAATGTTGAATCGTAGGTGGATGTTTTCGGAGAGCTTGGAATTTAAAATACTGGGTGATCAAAAAGCCAGTATAAATTTGAAAACGTAATAAACCACGGAATAATGTAGATAGAGAGGTAAAAATTGACACACATGCTTGGAATGACATGGGGTTTTATTAGAACCAAAAAAAGACCCAATATTGCTAGGAGCATGCAAGATCTCTTGCACGCATCGTTTGGTGATGATCGTGTGCTCATTCGCCACTATCGTCATCCTTGGCCTCCCAGGTCCCCAGACCTCAGTCCGTACGATTATTGGCTTTGGGGTTACCTGAAGTCGCAAGTGTATCGTGATCGACCGACATCTCTAGGGATGCTGAAAGACAACATCCGACTCCAATGCCTCACCATAACTCCGGACATGCTTTACAGTGCTGTTCACAACATTATTCCTCCACTACAGCTATTGCTGAGGGATGATTGTGGACATATTGAGCATTTTCTGTAAAGAAAATAATTTTTGCTTTATCTTACTTTGTTATGCTAATTATTGCCATTCTGATCAGATGAAGCGCCATCAGTCGGACGTTTATTGAACGTTTGTATTTTTTTGGTTCTAATAAAACCCCATGTCATTCCAAGCATGTGTGTCAATTTGTACCTCTTTATCTACATTATTCCGCGAATTATTCAGTTTTCAAATTGATACTGACTTTTTGATCACCCGGTACGTCAGTATAACCAAAATGAATGAGCGAGGATTGTTTTCTATTGTTTGGAGGTGAATAAAGTAAGTTAAAAGATGTCATCTATTATTCCAAAGCAACCACACCATCTTGTATGGTTGAGTTCGTAGTAAATAACTACAGTTATACCAAACTACAGTCAGGCTGTAGTTTCGTATTTTTACGCGATCGTGGTTGAAGTAAATCTCTGTGTCCATACTTCGATAGTCAACCTATAGGAACACGGTTAGAAATCTGGAAATTACGAGGTGAGAGTTTATGGTTTTCAGAAATGACACTACACTCGTAATTAGGTAAATACCCTACTCGCTACCAACACTTGTAGCATCATGCTTGGAAGCTGTGTATCCTGATGTAACACTGAGAACAATCTGCGGACGTTGTGATGTAAGCAAAGCAGGTAAGTAAAACAGTCTGTTCAGTTCTTCTGACGTGTTACGATCCAAATGGAAGTTCTAACGTTACAACTAAAGCTATAATCACAATAGTCCATTCGGGCTTCTGACATGTTGACATCTAAATGAAGGTTCTAACGCTACAACTAAAGCTATGGTGATGAAGCTCAGACGTCGAAATGTACGTTAGAAAAGTTAGATAGCTATTGGTAAGACCTTAGAAGGATACTGTTGCTGAATTTTCCCTTCATTTCACTGTCCCTGTTTATGCCGAAATAGTTACTGTGGCTAACTTAAAATTTCTCTGTCACAGATAACGTAAAATTTAAATGGCTTTTCTGTCTGTTGCAGGTAATTTCAGGTTTAACTATTCGAAAGCAAATATCCTGAAACAAATTTGGCAAAAATCAACTACGTCCCCTTTACCCAAATACACTCCTGGAAATAGAAAAAAGAACACATTTACACCGGTGTGTCAGACCCACCATACTTGCTCCGGACACTGCGAGGGGGCTGTACAAGCAATGATCACACGCACGGCACAGCGGACACACCAGGGACCGCGGTGTTGGCCGTCGAATGGCGCTAGCTGCGCAGCATTTGTGCACCGCCGCCGTCAGTGTCAGCCAGTTTGCCGTGGCATACGGAGCTCCATCGCAGTCTTTAACACTGGTAGCATGCCGCGACAGCGTGGACGTGAACCGTATGTGCAGTTGACGGACTTTGAGCGAGGGCGTATAGTGGGCATGCGGGAGGCCGGGTGGACGTACCGCCGGATTGCTCAACACGTGGGGCGTGAGGTCTCCACAGTACATCGATGTTGTCGCCAGTGGTCAGCGGAAGGTGCACGTGCCCGTCGACCTGGGACCGGACCGCAGCGACGCACGGATGCACGCCAAGACGGTAGGATCCTACGCAGTGCCGTAGGGGACCGCACCGCCACTTCCCAGCAAATTAGCGACACTGTTGCTCCTGGGGTATCGGCGAGGACCATTCGCAACCGTCTCCATGAAGCTGGGCTACGGTCCCGCACACCGTTAGGCCGTCTTCCGCTCACGCCCTAACATCGTGCAGCCTGTCTCCAGTGGTGTCGCGACAGGCGTGAATGGAGGGACGAATGGAGACGTGTCGTCTTCAGTGATGAGAGTCGCTTCTGCCTTGGTGCCAATGATGGTCGTATGCGTGTTTGGCGCCGTGCAGGTGAGCGCCACAATCAGGACTGCATACGACCGAGGCACACAGGGCCAACACCCGGCATCATGGTGTGGGGAACGATCTCCTACACTGGCCGTACACCACTGGTGATCGTCGAGGGGACACTGAATAGTGCACGGTACATCCAAACCGTCATCGAACCCATCGTTCTACCATTCCTAGACCGGCAAGGGAACTTGCTGTTCCAACAGGACAATGCACGTCCGCATATATCCCGTGCCACCGAACGTGCTCTAGAAGGTGTAAGTCAACTACCCTGGCCAGCAAGATCTCCAGATCTGTCCCCCATTGAGCATTTTTGGGCCTGGATGAAGCGTCGTCTCACGCGGTCTGCACGTCCAGCACGAACGCTGGTTCAACTGAGGCGCCAGGTGGAAATGGCATGGCAAGCCGTTCCACAGGACTACATCCAGCATCTCTACGATCGTCTCCATGGGAGAATAGCAGCCTGCATTGCTGCGAAAGGTGGATATACACTGTACTAGTGCCGACATTGTGCATGCTCTGTTGCCTGTGTCTATGTGCCTGTGGTACTGTCAGTGTGATCATGTGATGTATCTGACCCCAGGAATGTGTCAATAAAGTTTCCCCTTCCTGCGACAATGAATTCACGGTGTTCTTATTTCAATTTCCAGGAGTGTATGTTATCACCTTCCTTAAATATTAACGTTCTATTCGTTATGATAAAATCAGCAGTTATGTAACCAGTAATCGTCGAACCGATATGTGTAATTTATCAGGCTAACACTGTAACAAATGTCTTCAAAAGATTTGTTAAATTCCACCTTTAAATTTGTTGCAGTAAAGCCTGGTAACAAAATGGACGAAAAACGAATGTTGTAAAATACGAACAAATTTAATTTTTATTACTATTTCCAAGGAAATCTTTTAAAAAGCCATGATGTACTTATTTTATGGCTACAGGACGATATTATCAGTGAGTAACAGCTTAAATAGGGATAAACAATGAGAAGAAACAAGTTGTCATCACCTTGACAGAAGATACTTTATAACAGTTATTACCGTTGGTAATATTGTAAATCTTATTTAAGGCTGTTGGACGTGTGAATCATGACAGCTATAATCTATACCATTATAACGGAAAACAAGGCCTGAACGGAAGATGCTAGGTCTGCGCAACGCAATGAAAAACTAATGATTTGGTGGTTGTTTGCCTACGTACATCACGTCCCGTATTCCGTGACTTAGATGCTATGGCTCCCACATTGACTGACTTAAAGCCTTGATCAACTCATGCAGCTTGCTCGTCAGAGTCCGATGCGACGCAGCTGTGCTCGGGTTGTGGATGACTGCTTCCTGTGTTAACTGTCTAGCGGAATAAGTGCTAATGTAATGCCTGGAGGTGGAGATCAAACAACGAAAACGCAGTGCTCAATCTCACGCTTAAAGAACCAATCAGTGGACCACGACGATTCATGCCTTCAACATGCATCGAAAATACGTGCCCCACAAAATGACGACAAACGCTGGAGCAGGAAGCAGGGATTTGACAAACTCCAGAGACTGCGTCGACAGCAGCTTATCATGCCTCCAGGACGAACACACTGTCCCATCACTGCCCCTTAATCCTGCCACTGACTGCCAGAATGTCCCTACGGTCGCAGGTTCGAATCCTGCCTCGGGCATGGATGTGTGTGATGTCCTTAGGTTAGTTAGGTTTAAGTAGTTCTAAGTTCTAGGGGACTGATGACCACAGATGTTAAGTCCAATAATGCTCAGAGCCAGCCAGAATGTCCAACTTATTTGTCCCTGCCCCGCCGACTCGTCTCCCTGTGTCTCCTCTGAGTTCTCGCGCAGCTCATAAACTGCCTGAATATTCCGTCATATCGATGTTGTCATCAGTAGGACAAATTTCCGATTTCCGATACGACGGTTGACGTATGAATTACGAACCTCAGTTTTGTTCTATCGTGTTCTGTGTGGAGAGAGTCCCCGGTGCTGCCTGCAACCTGCACTGCGAATTGTTCGTGTTTTGGGCTCCAGTCCTGAGTTTTCAATGTAACAGACATGCAACAATATACCTGTTTGGTTGTAACAGGAAGGCCTGGGCTTTGTTCAAGTGTCTGTAGGAGTCTTGACGTAGTAATAGCCGCCCAATGATTCCTGCCGTCTGTCAGACGTTACCCAAAGGAACTAGGCGCGGGAGAGCCATGAGCTTAAGAAGCCATCGCTGTGTCAGGTCACAAAATGTCTCACACAACTTCCCTGTTGTCCACAGCGCCCAGCTGCGAAATGCTGCATTCAATGCAGTAAACGTCTTAACACAGTTTGTGAGAACGTGTGGCTGTTATCAGTCAATAACGAAATAAAAAAGCACGTGGTGTTCTGTTTTAGGTCTTAATTTATACTACAGTTGTAACAGAAAAACTCACACTTTAAATCTAATGAAGTGCCTTAGATCACTTGCATATGAAATATATTTTATTGCAGCTGTAGCTCATTTGTAAATTAATTTACTAATTAATTCTACACATTTAAATTATTTATAACGAACAGATTAATTTCAGTGCATTGAATCGCAATGCATGAATACTTCTGGTACTTTTTTTAGAATGTCCTGCAGACGTTCCCAAAAAAGTTGTATTATTTTAAAATTACGTGAATTAATTTCAGCCTAGTCATTATCAAAATGCTACTTTCACCAAGAAATGGGAAAAGGCCGAATTCATGAGTGTAAAAGTAGGCCTAAAACAACAGATGCCCTATCATCCTGTCCCTTTTCCTTATTACGGATTTTCCACATACTCATTCCTTTTCGATTCCGCACATAACTCCTCATTCCATACATTGCCAGTCCACCTAATTTTCAATATTCGTCGGTAGCACCACATCTCAAATGCTTCGATTCTTTTCACTACCATCCAGTGCTATACTCCAGACGAACATTCTCAGAAATTTCTTCCTCAAATTAAGGCCTATGTTTGACACTAGTAGATTCTTGGAATGCAATTTTTGACAGTGCAAGTCTGCTTTTGCAGACCTCGTTCCTCCGTACATCATTGGTCATTTTACTGCATAGGTAGCAGAATTCCTTAACTTCATCTACTTCGTTACTATCCAAACCTGATAATAAGTTTCTATTTGTTCTTCATTCTGCTTTTTCCCATTACTGTCTTCTTTCTTCTATTTTCTCTCAGTCCATATTCTGTACTCATTAGATTGTTCATTCCATTCAGCACAACAGATAATCCTTCTTCACTTTCACTTAGGATAGGTATGTCATCAGCGAATCGTATCATTGATATCACATTGAATTTTAATTCCACTTCTGAACCTTTCTTTTGTTCCCGTCAGTAGTTCTTCGATGTACAGACTGAACAGTAGAGGCGAAAGACTACACCCCTATCTCACAGTCTTTTTAATGCGTGAACTTCATTCTTGGTCGCCCACTCTTACTATTCCCACTTGGCTCTTGTACATGCTGACATGCTGTATATTACCCTCTCTCCCTGTAGGTCACCCCCCGCTTTTCCCATAATTTCCAACATCCTTCTCCATGTTACACTGTCGAACGCATTTTCCAGGCCGACAAATCCTATGAATGTGCATTGATTTTTCTTTAGTCTTGATTCCATTATGAACCTCAACTTTAGAACTTCCTGTCTGGTTGCTTTACCTTTCCTAAGACCAAGCTGATGGTCAACTAACACATCCTCAATTATCTTTTCCATTTTTATATATATTATTCTTGTAAGTGACTTTGATGCATCAGTAATTAAACTGCTTGTACGATAATTCTCGCACTTGTCGCCTCTTGCAGCCTTCGACATTGTGTGGATGATGATTTCCCGAAAGTCAGACGGTATGTCGCCATATCAATACATTCTACATACCAACGTGAATAGTCGATTTAGAGCAACTTCCCTCAATGGTTTTAGAAATTCTGCTGGAACGCTATCTATCCCTTCTTCCGTATTTGATCTTAAGTCTTCAAAAGCTCTTTTAAATTCCGATTCTAAATCTGGATTCCCTAGCTCTTCTAAATCGACCTCTCCTTATTCTTCCATCACATCTGACAAATCTTCCTCCTCATAGAATCTTTCAGTGTATTCTTTCCACCTATCTGCTCTCTCCTCTGCATTTAACAGTCGAATTCCAGATGCACTCTCAATGTTACCACCCTTTTAATGTCACCGAAGGTTCTTTGGACTTTCTTGTATGCTGAGTCTGTCCGTCCGACACTGATTTCCTTTTTCGATTCTTTCACATTTTTCCTGCAGCCTTTTCGTCTTAGCTTCCCTGTACTTTCTATATATTTCATTCCTCATCGACTTATGTTTCTGTATTCCTGAGTTTCCCGGAGCATTTTTCTACTTCCTCCTTTCATCGATCAACTGAAGCACTTCTTCTGATACCCATGGTTTCTTCGCGGTTACCTTTCTTGTGCCTATGTTTTTCTTACCAACTTCTTTGATAGCCCTTTTTGGAGTTTGGAGACGTCCATTCCTCTTCAGTTGTACTGTCTACCGAGATTTTCCTTACTGCTTTATCCATAACCTTAGGGAACTTTAAGAGTATCTCGTAATTCCTTAGTACTTTCGTATCGCATTTTTTGCATATTGATTCTTTTTGATTAATGTCTTAAACTTGAGCGTACTCTTCGTCACTGCTATATTGTGATCTGAGTCTATATCTGCTCCTGGGTACGCCTTACAATCCAGTATCCGATTTCGGAAACTCTGTCTGACCATGATGTAATCTAACTGAAATCTTCCCGTATCACTTGGCCTTTTACAAATATACCTCCTCCTCATGTGATTCTTGAACCGAGTATTCGCTCATACTATCTGAAATTTGTTACAGCATAATAGTCCTTCTTCTATCTTTTCTGTAACCTTTTAGCCGCACGGGGTAGCCGAGTGGTCTAGGGCGCCTTGTCACAGTCCGCGTGCCCCCCCTATCGGAAGTTCGAGTCCTCCCTCGGGCATGGGTGTGTGTGTTGTCCTTAGCGTAAGGCAGTTTAAATTAGATTAGGTAGTCTGTAAGCTGTTTGGTCCCAAAAGACCTTAACACAAATTTCAAATTTTCTTGTAACCTTTTCTTCTACTCCTTGGCTTACAATTGTACACCAGTCCCCCTTGCCTAATAGATTTTAATCTCCATTTATCTACTGTATTACTCTTTCAATATCTTCTTTTATTTCCTCCGTCACTTCAGCTTGCTACTTAGGCATGAACTATCATTGTCGGTATTGGTTTACTGTCGGTTCTGATAAGAACAACCCTATCACTGGACTGATCACAGTACCACAGGCCGGCCGAAGTGCCATAGCGGTTGTAGGCGCGAGACCGCTACGGTCGCAGATTCGAATCCTACCTCGGGCATGGATGTGTGTGATGTCCTTAGGTTAGTTAGGTTTAAGTACTTCTAAGTTCTGGGGGACTGATGACCTCAGAAGGTGAGTCCTATAGTGCTCAGAACCATTTGAACAGTATCACACTCTCTGCCCTATCTTTCAGTTCATAACGAATCCTACTCCAGTTATAATGTTTTCTGCTGGTGTGGTTATTACCCTATACTCATATGACTAGAAATCCTTATACTCTTTCCATTTCACTTCACTAACCCCTACTATACATAGACTGAGCCTTTGCATTTCCCTTTCAGATTTTCTAGTTTCCCTACCACGTTGAAGCCCTTGACATTCCACGCCATTACTCTTAGAACCTTATCCTTACTTTGATTATTAAATCTATTTCTCATGGGCGCCTTCCTCTTGGCAGTTACCTCCCGGGAATCCGAATGGGGGACTATTTCGGAATCTTTAGGCAGTGGAAAGATCATCATACATATTTTTTTTTTCAAATGGAGACCACATGCCCTATGAATACACGTTACATGTCTTTAATGCAGTGGTTTCCATTGCGTTCTGCATCCTCATACCGTTCATCATTGCTGATTCTTCCGCCCTCTAGGGGCTGTTTTCCACCCATAGGACAAGAGAGTGTCCTGAATCTCTTTCCGCTCTTCCACGCTCTTTAACAAGACCGTTGCCAGAATTAGGGTGACATCTTATGCCGGAAGTCTTCAGCCGCCAATGGTGATGATTAATCAAAATTAAGCACTGGCGGGATTCGAACGATGGACTGACGACTTTTTGGTTATGAATCAAAGACGCTATCCCTAGACTCTCGTTCCAGGGGCAATAGAACAGTTATATTTGTCATTAAGCATAATGAGGCTGCATTAACAACGTAGAATCTGCCGACGTAGCTACAGGTCAGAAAAACTTGCAGCCCGAAGTGACATGTGGTCGTAACCCTGAATTCTTTGCCGCTTAAAGCCACCGATCTGCCACGCAAATACCGTTACCAACATCGTATTAGCGTGTCCTCATCAACTAGGGTTGTGCGGCTTAGAATTACATAATTTTTATGTATTTCTCAGCTGTGAATCACACACATTATGTAATAATTGTTTGTGTTCATTATCGAGTCATCACGACATGTGTGGAGAGGAAGAAGAAGTAGATAATTAAATATTTGAAAAAAGTTTTTTAGTACTTCTCTAAACAACAATATGCACTAGAATCAGTCACATAGAGAATTGTCAACAGAGCAGACGAAGAGAAGCACTAGCACTGTAAGGTATCTGATCCCTGAATGCTAGAACATATGGCGACAGTAAACTATGTAATAGAGCGACCGACACAAAAGTAAAGCAACCAGATGACATGGTCGTTACTAGTTGTAGCAGTGTATATAAGGGTCCTGCGTCAGTTTTTGGTTGATTACTTTGAAGACCACGGAGATGTCTTGTAATCTAGAAACCACATTATCAGCAAGTGGCAGAGTTGGAAAGGACACTCGTTTTGGGTGTCCATCTAGCCGGCTGGTCGGATCTAGTAATATTTAGATTTTTGACGAATTCGGATGCGACAGGTGTCAGCTGTTCGACTGCATGGGAACGTGACTTGAGGCATACTCGTCGCCGTGAACTACGTCTGACGAACAAAAGGGAGTACTACCTTTACATCTGCGCATGCCCCCGAGAACAAGTAACGGACTCAATGCAATATTCTTTGCCATCCTGAACCGTTACTCAGACTAATAGCACCCGGAATAGGAAATTATTGGCCCGTGTCGTGACCGGGAAGCATGCCGATGAATTGCGTCGCACTGTGTTGAGCGTCGGATATCAGTGCTGCACGACCGCGGATCACTGCCGAAAATTTATGGTGATCTGGCGACACAACCCGTTCTTGCAATGTCATTACTGATGGTGTTACTGTATGGGGAGCCATCGATTATGACTTCAGGTCGTAGGTGATAGTGACGGAGGGGACTGTGGCAGTACAAAGGAAAGCTCTCACGTCCGGCGAGCTCCATGTGTGACCTGTCCTGCAACAAAATCATGGTGGCATTTCCCAACAGGACAGTGTTCGTTCACAGAGTAAATATAAACTGTTTGCGTGATGTTGAGGCATTCACATGGCGAGAAAAATCCCCGGATCTGTCCCTGCGCCGGCAACTGTGGCAGAGCGGTTCTAGGCTCTACAGTCTGGAACCGCGCTGCTGCTGCAGTCGCTGGTTCTAGTCATGCCTCAGGCATGGATGTGTGTGATGTCCTTAGGTTAGTAAGGTTTAATTAGTTATAAGTCTAGGGGACTGATGTTAAGCCATAGTGCTTAGAGCCATTTGAACCATTTTTGATTTGTCCCAGACAGATTATTTGTGCTGCTAGCTCTAGTGTCAACTCACTCCCAATGGCAGTATTTACGATATCAAGGACGATTTAGAACAATTGTGGCCAGTTTGCCACATTAGTGGATACACCGGCTTTATGGCACCATTTCGCACTGAATAATCGTGTGCCTCCAGGCTAGAAGGAGTGCAACAACATATTGACAAGTGGGTTCATTGCAGTTTATAGTCAATCCGTACCTATTGAAATAACATCACCTCCTCTGTGTGCTTCACTTCGTTTTAGCCAGGCGGTGTACAAGGGCCGTTCAGTAAGTAGTGCCGCACATTTTATTTTTCAGCCATTTCCACGATCAATAGAGAAGCAAAACAGCACGTTTCCAACACTGTGTTCAAGGTCAAGGAGACTAACAGAGGTACCCAGAGGCACTGTGTGCATCCCAGAGTACCCCTGAGAGCTACAACATCTGGAAGAATCGCTTCTCGGCTTTTGACAAGATCAGTACGTAGTATGTTTTGGGTTCAAGGTCACATAAATAAAACACTTTATAAATTCAAGGTCATTTATTGCCCATTATACAACGTACAGTCTCCCACAATCTATATCTTACAATTGTTATTACCTACTTTGGCCCAAATAAACAAATACTCGTCGAATTAAGCAGCTTATTTCTTCTAGTTGAGAAGGGAAACGGCTTGTCTGGAACCAAGGTAGCATAAGGTATCTTCTGTAGAAGCCCGGTACTCTCTGTTATGCTCCAAGTCTTCCAAGCCAAAATGTTTCCAGTAGGAAAAGCTTCAAGGCCACCATAGTCGGGATGACTGCACGATACAACAGCTAAGGTCAACCATGTACTGCCTCCAAAAACCGCTGAATTGTCACACGTGATATGCATTTTGAGTCTGCGAAGATCACTGTTACCACCATCAAGCTGCTGCTTATTAAATTGCCAGGTAAGGTAAATGTTTATTGCTTTCAATGAGCTATAGACAGGAACATACCGCCGAATGCGACGACGATAATAACGTCTACGATGGACTGCAGAGGTACGTTAACACAATAACGGGGTCTCGCTTCAACCCTTATAGTTTCATGAAGCTCCGGTAGGTGGTGGCGCTAGACGTAGCATTTGCAACGGAAGTGCGTCGTTGAATTTATTTTGCTCGAAAACCAGAGCATCGCAGTTATTCACAGGCGCTTGTGGAATGTCTACATAGATCTGACAGTGAAGAAAAGCACACTGAGTCGCTGGGTGAGGCATCTGTCATCACTGAAACAGCATCTCCCAAACCTCTCCCATCTTCCGCTGCGGCTTCTGCTTCGTGGGAAAGTGCGGACACTCTCATTCGAAGTGACTGACGGATCACAAACGCCTCTTCGCACAACCAGGTGTCTCTGGAGGCAGTGCCGCCACACCCGTCCACCAGTTGGGGTAGTCAGATGTTTATGTCGCTGGCTCCCTCGCCACCTATTGGCAGACCTTAAAGGGCAACGAAGGATCACGTATGCTGAATTTTTCGTGCGTTGCGAGGCTGATCGTGACAATTTTATGTCAAACATCGTCATACGCGAAGAAACGTGAGTCCATCAGTTCAAACCGGAAACTAAACGGTGATCTGTAGAGTGGCGCCACACCTCTCCCCCAGAGAAAAATTTCAAAGCCGCACCCTCAGCGGTAATGCCATGGCATCGCTCGTCTGGGACTCTAAATGGGTTATTCTATTTCATGCCGTTCGTCATTGTCCAACGATAAACTCTGAAGAGTGTTGCACTACCTTCAGGAAATTCAAGGAAAAGACTGCAGCAACTTCGTCGCCATAAAAATTTAAACGAACTTCTCCTTTTCTATCACAATGCAAGAACTCGCACAAATCTGAACATCCGAGAACAGCTCACAAAACTTTATTGGACTGTTCTTCCTCATCCATTCTACGGTCCAGATCTCGTGCCTTCCACCTTCCATCTATTTACCCCATTGAAGAATGCACTCCCCTGGAAGCAGTACGTGGATGATGCGAGGTTATTGCAGCAAGACGTTGGCTCTTACGTCGACCAGTAGAGTGGTACCACAAGGGTATACAGGCCCTCCAGTAAGGTGGCGTAAGGCTTTCGAGTTATTATTATGTTAAAAATTAGGGGTTTATAGTAAAAAGATTGGGGACTAATATGGTGGGCTGGAATCCCGAATAAAAGAAACCTATTCTGAGAAAAAAAGTGTTGCTTTACTTAATGAACACTCCAAGCAGTATAACTTTGGTATCTCTGAAATCACATAGAAAGTGTTAAAAATATTCACAATAGGAAGCTGATTGCAGACTGTGAGAGGAAGTCATCTCAAAATCAAAATTAGGAACTACTTAATGAGCCGTGGCTGGCTTGCGTTATGTTTTGCATTAAACCTTGGTTGCTCTTCTGTGATTAGTCTCCCCAGTTATCGCGATTATGCTGTGATCCTCTTCCTCCGCGAGTCGCAGCAGCAGCGTGAATCGATATTCACACCCTTGTATTATCTTTGCCCTCGTTCTTATAGTTTCCAGCTGTACCGTGTGCGGGTAGTTGGTTGGTTGGCGTGGAGCAGCGAGGAAGTCTCCGTGGCCAGGGACACTGGCGGCGTACACGCGCGGTCAGGGTGTGAGGGGCTGTTCCCATTGCCAAGAGGTCCGTGCTTCACTGATCCCAGACACGAAAGTTGAGTCTTTACTTTATCTACCAGCCAGCCCCAACTGTTCACATTGTGTCGTTCTAAATTTGTTGTGGGCTGTTGGAACATTCCCGCGAGCAACAACGTGTGTTTTCAAGTTAGCGAAATTCTAGCTGCCCTCCTGTGGAGTTTAACTTAACTTGATTATTTTTGAAGTGCACCAGCGGAATCTTCTGCCTTATGGCCGTTAACATTCAGGTTACCTGCCCTGGCCGTTGAAGTAAATTCAGGCACTGTATTTTACTCGTCGTGTTGTGACTCTCCAGCATAGCGTGTAATTTGACAGCTGAATGTATAATTCGTTGTGGGCGCCGATACCTTCTGCGTTGTTCCATTGAACTCCCGGATGTGTGCTGGTCAGGTGGAGCGGAAGTTATCCTGTCTCTTGGTCCGTTGACGGTCTGTCGGTTGGGTTGCAGTCGGATTGAGAATTGTTGGGCCGACTACCTGTCTCACCTAAGCGAGCATTAGTGTTTGAATTCCAGGCCGACCCTTGGAAACTTCTGAGAACCGTTAGATGTGCTGTCTTTCCTTATTTGTCCTTGTCGTTTGTTTGTGTATGGCTTCTAGCCGATTTTAAATTAAAGTTGTTTTACCCCTAAGGTGTTAGATTGTTTGGGTCTTCAGCCTAATTTAGATAAATGTTTTCAGATAAGGCTTTCTGCCTTTTAAATTCAAATTCCTGTTTTTGAGTAGATATAGATGGCCACGATACTAGCTCACGAATAGCTGAGGTGAACGAGATATACCGGCACTGTGGCGTACGTCACTGCACGTCAGGCTACAGGTCTTACAAGTTTGCAGCGTCCGTCTGCAGCGGGAACCGAGTTCCTGTTTCAGACCATTAAATACTTTGCAGCTACGTGTTTATATAAACTAACAATCTGAATAATACATGACAAGGTTATAGCTTTCACTGGTTACCTTTTCATTAAGGTAGCCGAGCGTTTGCGAAGTATTTCGGCTAAGGCAAATAGCGTGACGTCACAAGTTCGTTATGGGATCCGTATGTTCAGTGAGTCTCAGAATAGCTTACCTTGTCAGCTGTCTCCGACAAGACCGCTCCCAGAGCGTTCGGCAATAACATTTTGCTCTTTGTCAAAGACGTTTATGTCAGTGGATTACCTCATTTGTCCGTATCGTGTTTCAAGGTTTCCCATTGGCCACTGCACTGCTTCTATACCGGATGGTCATAACTAAAATGTAGGTACTCACAGACGCCCAGTGTCGACTCTAATTATTCTAATATGTTGATGCGAAATCAATTCAAGCTGAAAAAAAATTAGTTCCAATTTTGGTCACCGGGTGCAAATCTGGCGCTGTGTAAGGAAAAAGACGTATAGAAATATTTCCATACGTAATGGGTTAAGAAGGGGACGTGAGCACCGGAGATATCGATTACAAGATGGACAACATCAGATTTGCACTTAGTGAATAGAATTGTAACCAGTTTCTTTCCAACGTAAATCATACCTGCGTTAACGCATTAGCATAATGGTAGCACAGCCTTTTTCAAATAAAAGTTCTTTACTTTTATCCAGCAGGAGAAATACGTCATCTTTAGAATGAAGGTTTCACTATGAAGCAAAATTTGCGCTGACATGAAACTTCCTGGATGACTAAATGTGCGAGTCAGACCGGAACTACGCCCGGCAACTTTGCTTACACAGACAAGTGCTCTACTAACTTAGCTAACCAAATGCGACCCACGACTCGTTCTTGCAAATTTATTCCCGCCAATACTTCATCCGCTACCTTCCAAAAGTCCCGGGATCGGCATCTGGTATTATTCCCTCAAATACAGCATCTCCCCTTTATCAAAAGTCCCGGGTTCGATACTCGGTCCGACACAGGGTTTTAATCCGTCAGAAAGTTTTATGTCTTATTTGTTCGACGGATTCTCACGTTCACTGACTGTTTATATGACACATTTGCATGGAATACTTTTCATGTAATTACCCCAGCAGCATACCTCACAATTCGTTCGATGTACCTCGTCACGCCAGTTTGATAAGCACTTCTAACACCGGTACAATATTCCAGAATCGTTCGGAAGACTGGATTATAATACATTTGCCGCTGCCTCACGACACTGGTCAAATTGCCGCAATGGCCTTAACCCTTTGAGTCTAAATAATATTACAAAAATTTTAATTAAATGTTCTCACAAAATTGACCATAGACTGGTTATCTGAAACTACATCCTCGACTACGGCACCTCTACCTTGATCAAGACACTTCACCACGCCCTCACAAAGGTTTCGGTTACAAGGTAAGTGGTTTACTTTGCACAGAAAAAGTTGGCTGCTGGAATGAGAGGCCGATCAACGAATAAGTAAGAGCAAAGTATCTGAGGAAGGAATTCTGACTAAATTTGTATAAAAGAAAACGATCTGATAAGTAAATGAAGAAGATGACTGAAATATTTGTAGTGCACCTTCGTGGTTATAGAGGATGAGGGAGCAGCCTGCATCGTAACACGACTGTGCTTAATGTAAATCTCATTCTCATATTTCCGATGTAATTTCGAAACCGTGAGTCATTTCTTCAGTGTGGTTTTTCCGTCCACTGTCTGAAGCTGAGGTCCCTTTGGAAACAGTGGAGGACGATTTGTTATTGTGAAAGTCAGGAATTTAGAAAATATCTTGTCAATGTGGTACCGCTTACACAGGCTAGAACACGTGCACCGTGGTAGAGCCCCGCATCGAACATGAGCGCTACATTCGCCTATAGCAATCAAACAAGTCCGGTACTTCTGAGCGTTATACCCCACCCATACTAAATGCAGGATGATGATACAATAATGTTAGCCACCAGGGCTTTCTGGGAGTCCATTACTAAAGAATCCCTAAAAATAAAAATGGCAGAAAATATGATGAACCTTGGCACGAGGTAACATTTGGATAATGAGTGAGACTTCATCGTTTCCACGCTTTCCTCCAAACGACAGAAAACGCATATAAAAAAATGGTTCAAATGGCTCTGAGCACTATGAGACTTAACATCCGTGGTCATCAGTCCCAGACCTAACTAATCTAAGGACATCACACCCATCCATGCCCGAGGCAGGATTCGAACCTGAAACCGTAGCTGTCGCGCGGTTCCAGACTGAAGCGCTTAGAACCGCTCGGCCACTCCGGCCGGCCAAAACGCATATATCTATGGCGAGCAGAAAAGATGGGAATTGCTGAGATCCACAATTCTATCGGATATGAGGCTGCCCACAAGATAATTCGGTCACGTTGCCGCAACGTTCTTAACCCTTAGAGTCTCAATAATACAACAGAAAGTTAATTTAAATGTTTTGACAGAACTGATCTCTATCATCATAGTAAGCAACGAATACAAGACGAAACTGGCAATAGTAAACAATCAATAGTTATAAGGAGGTGGTTTCACTTTGGAATATAATTTCAGAATTTTTATAAAAATTAACTTTTATTGTCATAGTCAGCAGCGAATACAAGAATAAACTGGCAAAAAGTAACCAATCAATTGTTGTAAGGAGGTAATGTTACTTTGGTACCTCTGCTAGATATGGTTTTCAACCACCCATCATTTCATGAGATATATTTGAAACCAATTTCCCATTTTTCTCACACACAATCCCACATCTGGAAACTTCTATGCACTCGTAACATCTAAAACAAATTATAATCTTTAATAACGAGCAAAAATGGGATTAAAATTTAATAAATTCGTATCAGAAGTACATACTGTGCAAGAGATTCCATTCCGAAACCATTTATAAACGCAGTAGCACAAGCCCAAATTTATGTTACAATAACATTAAGAGTACTCACTTTCATTGTGAATGACCTCAATATGATCACTATAAAAAAACCACATGTCACAATCTTCTGCAATCAGGTAGCACAGTCTCCGTGCCGAATGTTGCTTCCTACGGTACAAGTAGTGGTTCAAATGGCTCTGAGCTCTATCGGACCTAACATCTGAGGTCATCAGTCCCCTAGAAGTTAGAACTACCTAAACCAAACTAACCTAAGGACGGCACACACATCCATGCCCGGGGCAGGATTCGAACCTGCGTTGGTAGCAGCAGCGCGGTTCCAGGCTGAAGCGCCTGGAACCGCTCGGCCACACCGGCCTGCAGAAGTAATTGCTGCAATGCACTACATTCGTAGAAATACCTCAGTGTACCACTTGATGTCTATATCCTGCTGCAGCATCTGTCGTGTCATGCAAAAAGAACTGGTACTTCAAAAAAATAATGAAAGTTTCATTTCAGGCAGAAACCAGTGGAAATCGAAAGGTTAAATGATGCGCGGAATACTCACAGCGTGCTAATAAATTGATGTATGGGGGAAGTCTTCGTCTCAGTGCAATGGTCCACTTGATAACTGGTAGGTGGCCAGTCGAAATATCGTATGCTGTGTTGCATGACGACCGGCTGCACAGGCGAAGCTTCTTTGAAGATGACTCGTCCAGAGCAGTAATTATTGACAAGGGGGTGACCTAAATTCATTAAAGTAATATCTGCAATGCGAAACATTTGCACTATTATACTACTTGCAGTTTCGTAAATGAAACAGTATGTGGGGCATCAGATCAATGTCTGTGTATTTGCCTAACAACACACTGAAGTATCAGATCAGGTCCAACATAAAGGACAAAGAATACTTACTACATTACCATCTTGTTTCGCTACACTTGTATTGGCCACGTTTTGAGATAATCCAGTAATAATATGTGACGCTGTTTTTAACTACGTTGTTGAAGTCTTTCTGTTGGAAATTCTGACAGAGCATTTCATTTACAATCTCTGAAAGGTATTTGCTGAACAAGCAGTCAGCGCGTGCCACTCTCATTTTCTCCTGTTTACAATGAGGAAGGAAATATTTTGTCAGTTTCATCGTGTAGTTGTTAATATAAAGGAAGAGAGACTGACGTTGCATTACGCTGTGACTACGGAGAGAAGTTTCCCGCTAGATTGTCGAGCGCAGCTCAGCCGCGAAGCCGTCCGGTATTTCGGACAGACAGACGTTGCGGAAGTGCGCTTCCAAATTTTAATTCGGCGCCAGTTACAGCCGGGGTTGGCGGTACAACTTTTAATTAATTTCGGAACTCTGCCGCATTCCCTGCTGTCAGTCAAATGCTCCCATTGTATTAGCAGCTGGATGATCGTTTTGAGCTGTCACAGTACTTCAGTGGTACCATCTGTCCATATTGTCGCATTGGTATTGCAGCTATCCCTTTCGAAGCATAATATGAAGACAATACACAGTACTAACGAACGAATATTCTTATTTACGCTACAGTTATTGTCTAATATTAGCAGCTGAAAACATGAAAAAAACGAATAATATTGTTAAGCATGACGTTGACGACGAAATTCTCTAAAGTCGGGCCATGTTCGAAAGTGGACAATCGAGAAGGAAAACGGCTGTCTTACTTTTAAGGGAAGTGACTGTGTGATACAATAAAACCTCTTTAAATACAGGGTGTCCACAATTAAAGTTCGAAATTCAAAACGCTGTAGAGAGAGAGAGAGAGAGAGAGAACCACTGCTTAGAACAACGTCAATTTTGATCAACGTATTATTGACTCTGGAGAAACGTAATGGAAAAAAATAATTTACGAAAATTTGACCGACAGATGGCGCCTTAAGCGTCAGACTGTGCGCACAGACAGACAAGCTGCACACGGCTGGTACTCAGTTGGCGTGCGAGAGGCCCAACGTTATTGTCTACTAAGGATCGCTCGCTGCTGGTAAAGCAATTTTACAAGCACGGTGACTGTGCACCAGTAGCTCTGCAGGGCCTCTTGACACCCAAGGACATTAAAAAAGACTTTGGTCCGATATCTGCTAAGGGTATGGAGAAAATGATTACAGAATCCGAGAAGACGTTCTTTTGAAGTGCAGTCTGACAAAGAGAGTTTTAATGCTATTGTAAATATAATACTGCCATTGACCTGTATATTTTAAAATTTTTGGTTCAATAATAATTTTGAAAAATTAAGCAAATACTATAACGAGAGTAAGCTTTTGTTAAGTGTAGTTTATCTGTTTAAAATAACCTCTTTGATGTAGGTGTAATAAATGTATTAAAAGATATTTTGTAAATAATTATGTAATATTTCAAGTACAGCTACAATTAATTATGTCAATATTGTATGCATGTGCTGTCATGCAATTGTAGATGATTCATAGTTAGAGTTTTTGTAAGCAGAAGTGTAAATTGAAAAGGGGTAGGGATCATAGGTAGAACAGAACTCCGTTCTGTGGTGGAAGGGAAAAGGTGGAGGGGCTCGCGAGTGAGATTTGGCGCGCAGTGGCTCATATAGTCGGCAGCTGCCCTGCAAGTGGTGAACACGTAGAGGCCCCGAATTTACCTGCAAGACTGGTTTTTCGGCCTCGCACGTGTTCTACATGATTGGCGCAGTACGGCAATAAATTAATAGCTCAGAAATTTGTAATTTTATCGTCGCCACCAAGAGGAAGACAGAGCTATGTACATCAAGCGCCGTACCTACGCATTGTTACTACGCAGCACCGCCTCACGCCACCTTCGACATCAGTAACAGGCAAAGTACTTTATTTAGAAGTATTCAGTATGAACCATCCATCTTCAATCAGTGGAATATATGTGTTAAATGTACCTTTGTGTTTAACCGTGATTTTCCTATGTCATTTACCTCAGTAGGGTCCTTACCCAAACGAATTTATTCCGAGTATCCTGATGTTTATTGAAGCTCGAATAATAGAAAATTACTGAGAAGAGTACTGTTTTGGTAGCAAATTCTGAAAATAATTATTAAATACTAAAGTTTGCACGTATCAGTTTAAGGGCCACCGCTTTGCGTGACCATGAGGATAAGTTTTCAAAAGTATTTCTGAAAGTAAAGTAACATAATTGTTTAACTGAAACAATCTTAACAGTAATTGTTCGTGTTGCTTGTCCATGTCAAAGAAAGCCAGAAAAATATAGGTGTTAGTAAAACGTTAACAAATAACAGTGCCAAAAAATTGAAAGTTAGTCGTATTAAATAATAGTTTTGGTCATATGAATGATAGCTATAAGTTTAATATTTTTTGTATCCTTGTTGAAACATATGTGTCTTCTTTAAATAATTAATGAAGTATAGTGATAAATTCCATAAGTAACAGAAAGTGGGATTAACAGTACTTACTGCCTAGTGACCGTAGTAAGTGAAAGTAGTTATTTATTCAGTGTCGAAATTTGAATTCGTCTGTTTGTGTAGACACTGTGCCCGATTTGGGCTGGCGGCCGTTTTATTAAGCTAAACAGTTTATTGTTGTAACAGGCTTTGTCTGATAAAAGGTTCCCAAAAGTAATTCTCACTGCTTTTCCCGCAAACTGTATGATTCGGTCAAAAATAGTTCGATACTTTACCATTGGGTTGAACACGGTTAAAATCTCTCTCCGGGAGTCGATGGTTTGGAGTGTTAGTGCTGCGTGATTTTGTGTTGGTGTTCCTGGCGCTACTAACTGCACAGTTCTGACATCCCGAATCGCGGATCTTTCGTCTTTACAGTGGTAGAACTTAAACGTTCTGGTACCGTATTGACGAGAACGCGAAAGTATCGTTGCATGCTTAACAGTTGACCCAACGTCTGTCGAAGATATGGTCATAGCATTTCAGGAGGATCGAGAGGTGGTGCAGCAAATTGCCCGAACGCTGGACGTGCCTGCGAGTACGATGCATAAAACCCTGCGAAACGTCTTGCATTGCTATCCACACAAAGTCACCCATGTTCCGGAGCTGCTTTTTGCATACCTGCCAGCAAGACAAATGTTCACTTCTCGCTCTCACGGAAGTGGAAAATAAATGACCATGGAACATACTGTGGAAGGACGAAGCCCATTTCCATTTCAAAGACAAGGTAACAAGTAGTATTGCGTAACATCGGCCATGGAAAATCAGCACGCATATCAAGCGTCTTCGTTCTGCAAAGATGATTCTATGTTGCGGGATGATGATATCGTGGGACCGTATTTTTGTGAGGGTTAAGTCCTGCTTGTCCTGTTGCCTGTAGCGTCACGCTGTGAGGATCTCTTGTGAACCAACGTCATTCCAGCCCTTCAACAGCGTGGATGTGTGGGTAGGATCACTTTTACGTAAGATGACACGCCTTCGCATCATCCCACAGCCACTGAAGCGGCTGTGTCAGAGGCGCTTCTCAAATGACAGAAGTACCAGCCGTAATTTTCCTTTAGCCTGCCCGTGTAGATCACCTGCATTTAATCCGTGTGACTTCAGTCTTTGGGGTATCTGAAAGACGTGGAGTTCAATTACAAACATAGCTGAACTGAAGGCACACATTGGATGGCCGGAGTGGCTGAGCGGTTCTAGGAGCTACAGTCTGGAACCCCGTGACCGCTACGGTCGCAGGTTCGAATCCTGCCTCGGGCATGGATGTGTGTGATGTCCTTAGGTTAGTTAGGTTTAAGTTGTTCTAAGTTCTGGGGGACTGATAACCTCAGATGATAAGTCCCATAGTGCTCAGAGCCATTTGAACTACACTCCTCGAAATGGAAAAAAGATCACATTGACACCGGTGTGTCAGACCCACCATACTTGCTCCGGACACTGCGAGAGGGCTGTACAAGCAATGATCACACGCACGGCACAGCGGACACACCAGGAACCGCGGTGTTGGCCGTCGAATGGCGCTAGCTGCACAGCATTTGTGCACCGCCGCCGTCAGTGTCAGCCAGTTTGCCGTGGCATACGGAGCTCCATCGCAGTCTTTAACACCGGTAGCATGCCGCGACAGCGTGGACGTGAACCGTATGTGCAGTTGACGGACTTTGAGCGAGGGCGTATAGTGGGCATGCGGGAGGCCGGGTGGACGTACCGCCGAATTGCTCAACACGTGTGGCGTGAGGTCTCCACAGTACATCGATGTTGTCGCCAGTGGTCGGCGGAAGGTGCACGTGCCCGTCGACCTGGGACCGGACCGCAGCGACGCACGGATGCACGCCAAGACCGTAGGATCCTACGCAGTGCCGTAGGGGACCGCACCGCCACTTCCCAGCAAATTAGGGACACTGTTGCTCCTGGGGTATCGGCGAGGACCATTCGCAACCGTCTCCATGAAGCTGGGCTACGGTCCCGCACACCGTTAGGCCGTCTTCCGCTCACGCCCCAACATCGTGCAGCCCGCCTCCAGTGGTGTCGCGACAGGCGTGAATGGAGGGACGAATGGAGACGTGTCGTCTTCAGCGATGAGAGTCGCTTCTGCCTTGGTGCCAATGATGGTCGTATGCGTGTTTGGCGCCGTGCAGGTGAGCGCCACAATCAGGACTGCATACGACCGAGGCACACAGGGCCAACACCCGGCATCATGGTGTGGGGAGCGATCTCCTACACTGGCCGTACACCACTGGTGATCGTCGAGGGGACACTGAATAGTGCACGGTACATCCAAACCGTCATCGAACCCATCGTTCTACCATTCCTAGACCGGCAAGGGAACTTGCTGTTCCAACAGGACAATGCACGTCCGCATGTATCCCGTGCCACCCAACGTGCTCTAGAAGGTGTAAGTCAACTACCCTGGCCAGCAAGATCTCCGGATCTGTCCCCCATTGAGCATGTTTGGGAATGGATGAAGCGTCGTCTCACGCGGTCTGCACGTGCAGCACGAACGCTGGTCCAACTGAGGCGCCAGGTGGAAATGGCATGGCAAGCCGTTTCACAGGACTACATCCAGCATCTCTACGATAGTCTCCATGGGAGAATAGCAGCCTGCATTGCTGCGAAAGGTGGATATACACTGTACTAGTGCCGACATTGTGCATGCTCTGTTGCCTGTGTCTATGTGCCTGTGGTTCTGTCAGTGTGATCATGTGATGTATCTGACCCCAGGAATGTGTCAATAAAGTTTCCCCTTCCTGGGACAATGAATTCACGGTGTTCTTATTTCAATTTCCAGGAGTGTATTTTGAAGGCACGCATTGCGCAACGCATTCTGAACATGACACCCGAGAATAACCGATTGTGGCACATGCTGTTGCTCTGCTTCAGCTTTTGGCAGAAAATGGTGGACAGTATGGGTAACACGTCTTGCATCAGTCTCACGACAGTTAAAAACCGATCTCATTTTGCCTTTTACGCCGTTATTTGACACAGGACAATAAAAAACCTATTTTTACCATCCGATTTGGTAGGAGGTTCTCGTTGCAGGTGAGCTGACCTAAATGACAGTGGCGCAACTGCTGACTGCCGAACTTGTGCAGTCACTCACATTGAACGGTAGGGATGGTATGATATACAACGACAGCCATCGTATTGCGATTCAGCTTTCATTTGTAGTCGATTCCATTTACGTTAATGTTTACAGCGCCATCTGTTGGTAAGACTTTTGCTCCATGACGTTTCCGTTAGATGTCGCCTGCATTGCGGGCACGTGTAGCGGTAAGAAAAGTTTTTACACGGAGCACACATGGACGGGTAATTATCCTGGCAAAGATGTGGGCTGCAAATAGGAAAATCAATTGAGATAAACGATTTTGACAAATTACTATCACGCAGAGCCTGTGAACGAGTACCTCGAAAACGGGGATGCTGCTCGAATGTTCACTTGCTACTGTTGTGAGCATTTACGGATAGAGGCGACAAACGGTCGGACGTCCACGACACTATGCTGAACGTGTGGTTCGGAGGCTGGTCAGCTCTGTAAAGGGTTGATCTGTGGCATCTCTGCCAATAGAGCACAATGCTGGTGGACGCACTAGTGTTTTGGAGCACCCTTTTCACCGTACATTGTTCAGCATAGAGCTCCGCAGCTGACCACCCATATGTACACTCCTGGAAATAGAAATAAGAACACCGTGAATTCATTATCCCAGGAAGGGGAAACTTTATTGACACATTCCTGGGGTCAGATACATCACATGATCACACTGACAGAACCACAGGCACATAGACACAGGCAACAGAGCATGCACAATGTCGGCATTAGTACAGTGTATATCCACCTTTCGCAGCAATGCAGGCTGCTATTCTCCCATGGAGACGATCGTAGAGATGCTGGATGTAGTCCTGTGGAACGGCTTGCCATGCCATTTCCACCTGGCGCCTCAGTTGGACCAGCGTTCGTGCTGGACGAGCAAACCGCGTGAGACGACGCTTCATCCAGTCCCAAACATGCTCAATGGGGGACAGATCCGGAGATCTTGCTGGCCAGGGTAGTTGACTTACACCTTCTAGAGCACGTTGGGTGGCACGGGATACATGCGGATGTGCATTGTCCTGTTGGAACAGCAAGTTCCCTTGCCGGTCTAGGAATGGTAGAACGATGGGTTCGATGACGGTTTGGATGTACCGTGCACTATTCAATGTCCCCTCGACGATCACCAGTGGTGTACGGCCAGTGTAGGAGATCGCTCCCCACACCATGATGCCGGGTGTTGGCCCTGTGTGCCTCGGTCGTATGCAGTCCTGATTGTGGCGCTCACCTGCACGGCGCCAAACACGCATACGACCATCATTGGCACCAAGGCAGAAGCGACTCTCATCGCTGAAGACGACACGTCTCCATTCGTCCCTCCATTCACGCCTGTCGCGACACCACTGGAGGCGGGCTGCACGATGTTGGGGCGTGAGAGGAAGACGGCCTATCGGTGTGCGGGACCGTAGCCCAGCTTCATGGAGACGGTTGCGAATGGCCCTCGCCGATACCCCAGGAGCAACAGTGTCCCTAATTTGCTGGGAAGTGGCGCTGCGGTCCCCTACGGCACTGCGTAGGATCCTACGGTCTTGGCGTGCATCCGTGCGTCACTGCGGTCCGGTCCCAGGTCGACGGGCACGTGCACCTTCCGCCGACCACTGGCGACAACATCGATGTACTGTGGAGACATCAAGCCCCACGTGTTGAGCAATTCGGCGGTACGTCCACCCGGCCTCCCGTTTGCTCACTATACGCCTTCGCTCAAAGTCCGTCAACTGCACATACGGTTCACGTCCACGCTGTCGCGGCATGCTACCAGTGTTAAAGACTGCGATGGAGCTCCGTATGCCACGGCAAACTGGCTGACACTGACGGCGGCGGTGCACAAATGCTGCGCAGCTAGCGCCATTCGACGGCCAACACCGCGGTTCCTGGTGTGTCCGCTGTGCCGTGCGTGTGATCATTGCTTGTACAGCCCTCTCGCAGTGTCCGGAGCAAGTATGGTGGGTCTGACACACCGGTGTCAATGTGTTCTTTTTTCCATTTCCAGGAGTGTATTTATAAGCTGACCCAACGACATCCTCAATTACGATTGCAATGGGCACGGAACCACCGGGATTCGACTGTCAACCAATGGAAACGAGTCGATTCTTCGGGTGAATCGAATTTTTGGTATCCTAGGTCGATCGCCGTCTCAAGAAACGTCATGACCGAGATGAACGGCGGTTCGAAACCTGCAGCGCACCACGGACACAGGCTGCTTGAGAGCTGTATTAGATATGGGAGACATTCCTGGGCTTGCATGGGACCTGTGGTAGTAATCGTAGACACGACGACAGATCCGAATCATTTGACTCCCTTCATGCTTGATATCTTCCTCGACGGCAAGTCATCTTTCAGCAGTATAATATCATTGTCTCGGAGCCAGAACCGTGCTACAATGATCTGAGGAACATTATAGTGAATTCATGTTAATACCTCGGTGACCTAATGCTATTGATTATACCTATGAAACCCATATGGGTCGCTATCGGGCGCCGTTACCGCGGACGCAAATCAACGACCAGTTGTTTACGCGAATTACATGACATATTACACACCTCCACAAACCAGCCAACAACTGTCCGATCCCTGATACGGAGTTACGTGCTCCGTTCCAAATACGAACAAATAAATAGTTCAAATGGTTCTGAGCACTATGGGACTTAACTGCTGAGGTCATCAGTCCCCTAGAACTTAGAACAACTTAAACCTAACTAACCTAAGCACATCACACACACCCATGCCCGAGGCTGGATTCGAACCTGCGACCGTAGCGGTTCCGCGGTTCCAGACTGTAGCGCCTAGAACCACTCGGCCAGTCTGGCCGGTCGAACAAATAAGCTATTAAGCACATGTGTGTCTGCACGGATGGACTGGGATTTGCAAACTACTCATCCTGAATGCAGGTCAAATGTTACAGAAATAGTGTCACATTGTTCGATTGTAACTGCAGACATTAACGCAGGAGCTTGCTAAATCAGCATTTATATGTATAGAAAATCTCCTTAACAGGACAATTAATCTTCTCTTACCCCTTGATGCGAAGTACACATCTATTAGCTACTCATAAAAATAATTATCTTTGAAGTGTTTTCAGTAGATTGATTGCTCTAACTGTGACACCTTCTATGCGTTTTGTGAACTCTTTAGAGTAGTCCATTGCATCTACGAACTATTCTGTGTTGGCGCTCGATCCAAGCCCTCCTAGTTCAAAAAGAAATAATTGTGTTCGGTTGTAGTACATCGACGTCCCCCGATGTTTCGACAGATGAGCACCCCGTCAATTTTAAGGCAAAAAGCAAAAACTAATGATTGCTGTGCGTGACAACTTCAACCCTCTGTGAGTGAGGCTACAAACAGGGAACTAGAGACGTCCCATGCAGAAAGAGTATACACACGGTAAACAAACAGCTCCGTCATTCAACCAAACACTACACTTATTGGCAGTGATATTTAACGACTAGTGAGGAAACAGAGCCAATTTTCCATAATGTCGTTTCTCCAACGAGAGAGCTGATTACCGAGGAACTCCGTCTCTGTTTGTAAGATCACTTGCTAATTTTATCTCAAAGCTATCCTTAATGATACTATGCAAAATGCTGGAAATGGACGGCAGGAGCTCCCTGTTGTTGTATTCTATCGGATGGGTATCACCAATAGATAGTTCTACAACAGAACACCATTCGACGGTTCCGCAGTACAACACTAAGAGGAACGGTAGGCCAATATCATTGAGTCAAGTGAATGTGAATGATTTATTCCTTCAAAGGGCAAGTCGATATGCTTCTCATTTACGCAGAATGCCAACGAAATTCAGTGAGAGCTAGAGGCTTATACGCTGAAAGATATCCTCAATTTACTCACCCTACAAGTCGTTCATTTAAGTATGTGTATGATAATGTGAGAACATTTGGACCTTTAACGCATCGGAAACATGTTTGGCGAAGGAAAGTTACTAACGAAGAAACGGCAACTGGTACTCTCGCCACTGTGATTCGAGATCCTTGTGCTAGTTCCCGTCAGACCGCAAGGTTCAAATGATTCAAATGGCTCTGAGCACTATGAGACTTAACTTCTGAGGTCATCAGTCCCCTAGAACTTAGAACTATTTAAACTCACGCACATCCATGCACGAGGCAGGATTCGAAACTGCGACCGTAGTGGTCGCGCGTTCCAGACTGTAGCGCCTAGAACTGCTCGGCCACCCAGGCCGGCAAATCGCAAGGGAAAATGGCATGATCCAGAGTATTGTTGTTCGTGTTCTGCATTGCCGTACATATCATCCTTACCATATCAGTCACCACCAAGAATTAAATGGCACTGATTGTATGCGACGCACTGAATTCTGCCGATGGGCTCAACTTCAGATTCAGAGGGAAGACACATTTATTTATTTGATTTTATATACTGACGAGGCTACATTCACTAACCATGGAAATGTACGATTGCATTAAATGTATTATTGGGCACCTGAAAATCCATGTTGTCTGAGGCAAGTTGCACACCAAAAACCATGGTCGGTGAATGTATGGTGTGGGATTTTGAAGGACAGAATTATGGGCCACTGTTTCATCGAAGGAAACCTTAATAGTAGGAAGTACACCACATTCCTGCAAGAAACATTAGGTCTGTTATTGGAAGAAATACCTTTGAAGCAAGGAAAAGGTCAACACGATGGGTGCCCGTCGCATTTTTCGCTGGTGGTTAGAAATGAGTTGCAGAGATAATTCTCAAATCGATGGATTTGACGCAGAGGAGATGTGTCGTGGCCATCTCGTTCACCAGACTTCACCACTATGGATTTTTTCTTGTGGAGATTCGCAAAAGACATTGTTTATAAAAACGCTCCAGTTACACTTGAAGATAAACGAGAGGGAATTGTCAGAGTATTTGCTTCGATGAGTGCCGAAGTGATCAGGAATACCACTCAGTCCGTGATAAGAAGATTGCAGCACCGCATTGATACCAATGGTCATCACATCAAATACCTTCTGTAAATGGACGTTCATGCCACCTTTGTGACCTCCGTTGACCTTCGAAGACCTTACTGTTATACATCATTGGATTCTTGTCGATAGCCGCTATCAGAAAATAAGTACCAAACTATAGCATACCATTTTGAAAAACAAAGTTGACCTCTCTGACGCGACCCCACCTAGTAACAAGAAACCAACGTCATAATATGGCCCCCGTTGTCCCATGAACATCTGTCCCACAAACGTCTCAGTTACTGTCATACTTTCGGAGTTGTTCTAGGTGGCAATAGTTAGTGACTCACCGTGTAAATTTCAGAGGCTGTAACTTACTACGTCTCACTGCCTGCCTGTGAGCCTCCCATCAGCAAACGCCCTCCATGTCGCATGCGTGGTGCAGTTTTAAAGGTATCTGGAACAAGAGGTAGTCAGAGACAGCAAGCCTCTTCAGCAGTCGCACCAGCAACTTTATTCCACACATTCTGATTTGCCTTGGTACCCAGCGCTACAGTATCTACTTCCCGTATCTTTGCTGCAGGAGGAGTGCGATCCAAATGTCCCAGAAAATCTTATCTCCTGGGTATATGTGTGTAATGGTAAGTATATCACTTTGAGCGATGCAGCAGATGAACTATATCTGGTCGCAATGTCTCTCATCTACTCTAGTGGACTCAAGGTAGCAAACTATTGGAGGACACATCTGACGCTGAAGCTGACATACAGCGCTCACTTGTCTTCAGCTTAGAACAGTGGCTTCCCTAATCCAAGTCCAGTCGATGGCGTATCAGTATTTAATCTCTGACTTGTAGGTGGGATACCAGTACTAATAGCACAGAGAATGTGCTAGTAAAATAACAGTACGTGGAGTATCTGTACTCGGTGTCGCCAATCAAGAATTCCAGGAACACAGTTATTGGTTTATTTCTCATAATGGTTCACTTGCGGTCACCAAACGGAAAGAGGAAGTACTATGGAGCACAAGGCATATTAACGCAGGTGATCAAGATTTTCAGAAACTGCCAAGAACACAAAGCGTCTTAGTACCGTGCCAGCAGACACGATCTCCTACGTGAAGAGCGCAAATGGGCGTGCCACCAGTATCATCGAAAGAGCAGGAGCAATCACGCTGAAAGAGGGTTTATACAAAATGCTACAAACACCATTCACGACTGGGTACTTTACATACTTCCAGATCCAGCATAATGTCTCAGTGGAAAGAGAGTCACGAAGAGAAAAGTGGCATTGCGATCTATGTTTCTTTCCAAATTTCAGGAACGAAAACTTTTGTTTACTCTAGAGAAAATCGCTGTAACCTTCCAGATTAATAGGAAAACTTTTTTTGGAAATTTTGTGGTAAGGTCTTATGGAACCAAACGACTTAGGTCATCGGTCCCTAGGCTGATATACTACTTAATCTAACTTACACTGACTTAACGCTATAGACAACACAACACCCATGCCCGAGGGAGGACTCGAACCTCCGACGGGAAGGAGCCGCACGAACCCTGACAAGGCGCCCGAGACCGCAGAACTACTACGTGCGGCAATAGGAGAATACTTTCCCATAATTCACAATGATAACCATCCAAAGTCTCTAAACCTGAATTCCAAAAAGGAAAATATTGTTAAGACAAAACTTCTGTAGCACAACTATGTCAATAGAACATAACAAAATGTTTGAAAACTTTTCCTGATGAGAAAAGAAAAACAAAACTTTAGAAATCATGTTCTTCGGAACTAATGGTGTATTTTAGTTGTTGGCATTATTATGCACGAGCAGCCAGATATGTACTGTTTCTGTTCTGGTAATTCGTTTCTTTTGCTCTGAATTTACCTGTGCACGAGTGTTCACAAAATTCACTCAAATGGAAAGCGCATCCACGCTCGGTACAAGGAAAGTGATTCGTTCCTTCAATGCACATAGCACAACAGACGATCAACATCTAATTCAAGTAATTTACATGTAAATCACCAGCGCACAATTTACCTCACTAAATTATGACATTATAACATTCTCGTGAAGGTAGCACCCGCAAAAAAACGGTCGTCATTTACAAAAAATGGCTCTGGGCACTTGGGACTTACCATCTGAGGTCATCACTCCCTTAGAACTTAGAACTACTTAAACCTAACTAACCTAAGGACATCACCCACATCCATGCCCGAGGCAGGATTCGAACCTGCGACCGTAGCGGTTGCGTGGTTCCAGACAGATGCGCCTAGAACCGCTCGGCCACCCTGGCCGGCCGTGATTGCCAGCTGCATTAAATATCTTCACTATCTACCCAATCAACCCAAATTACCCATGTTGACTCATACTTCTACAAGGGTGTAGAAGAGTAATGGTCAGCATAAATCAGTATTTCAGCACAACTCTAAACAATTATATATTGTTTCAAATTAATCAGCTTCTTGCAACGTAATTCCGTATATAAATTGTCTACGTCTTTTTTTATGAAATTCAAATTAAAACGGGTAAAACAGCGGTTCCCAAAGTTTCCCTCTGACGAAATCCTTTGGAATTCCTGTACTTCGATGAAACACTTTGTTTATTTTGAACGTTAAGAAAATTAATAAAATTTTTAAATGTGGCAGAAACATATTTTATTAAATAATTACTTCAATTACAAATCATAACTAACGACACTCATAACTAACAACTCATAACAAAATTTTAAAAAAAACGAGAAAAACAGTTTGGGGAAAGCTAGTGTAAACGAAAGCATGTGAATTATATACCAAACAAATAACATGACTATATAAAAGCAAAACTTAAACAGTTTTTTTTTATTTCACTGAAAGGTAAATTACTTATAATACTATAGTAATCTACACTTGTTTTCCGTACCATGTTGTTTCCACAACTTTTAATGCGTCCATCGAATTCTAACAGACTCTCGGGACGATTCTCATTCTGCCTTGCAGAAACAGTCTCCTATTCATCGTGGATAGCAAGTTGTCTAACTGTCTCTCCACGGGCATCGTTGCAACCGGATATTCCACATGCTAACAAACTGGAATCCCACAAGCAACAGAGCACAAAAATAACGTAATATACGGGCGAAAGGTGAAATTAAGACACGAAAGGTAAGGCTCTGAAACTCTGAGGCTACTGTGTGCGAATAGCTCTTCTGTGTCTGCGGGTATAGGGGAGGGTAGGTTGCAAATCAAGGAGCATGGGAAAGGCTACAACCACTTTGCTCCAAAGACGCCTAAAGGAACGTGTTACACAAGATCTCTCACTTGATTTCTGGGTTCTTTGACAACATCATTCTTCAGTCACCCCTCGCTAGCCTTCATCTTTGATACCATAACACGTGAAACGTTCATAAAATTTATTACTTCTGAAAGTAGAATTAAACACAGACATTTCAAAAATGAAGAAATGGAAAATTTCTTTCTTTCTTCACCATTCTCGTTGACGAACACCACAACGCATTGCATCAATCTTTGAATCATAGTGAACAGTAGTCAGAAGGTAGTTTCACTGTCGGTTTAGATAATCTTTATGTCTTTGCTGTATTGCTTTCCATTGCTCTTTGCTGCAGCAAGTCGAAAATAAAATCTGTTCTGCAAGAGTGATCTGCTGGTCGATTTTAACTTCTGTAGTATTTGAAGGATAACTGAAGCGTTAGGGTCTCATCGCATTTAACACCACTCATCGTGTCAGATTTTGATACTAAATGAGGAAGAAGTTCCTTAAGTATAAAAAGAAACGTCCAGAAATACGAAGAAGCAATACCTGGCCCAATATGTTTTCATTCGTTCTGATATTTTTCGCCGGATATCATCAGTAAATACCCATTTTATTGTTTGTCGTTTGTCTATTTTTGGTTTAAATCTTATTAAATTTCCTGTTTTGTTTTGCAAATAGTCCGTGGTTAATTGTAGTTCTTTCATATCCTCCCCCGATTTCCTTTCTTCATCCTAACTGTTGTTTCATTTTGCAAAGTATATCTATAGCTTTTCTTGGTTGTCTCGTTTCTGGTGTTCTCACAGTGTGACCAAAAAAAGTAATCCTTTTTTCCGTATAGCATACGTAATGGACCGAGCTCGCTGTACGCCACATATTTTGGCACTATCCGCCATTCAACGTCTTCCTTGATATTTCTGATCTATAAATGTTCTAGCTATTTCTTTATCGTCGTTTCGTTTTTTCTGGATTACTTTGAAAAGAGGTTCGCTTCGGTTGTCACCTCTGCCTTGTAATAGTTTAATTGACAGAATTTTTTATTTATGTAGACCACGTTACTTTTTCAGCTGTAATCATTTTGTTACTTCTTTCTTACCGTGCTGGTTTCTCTTCTAATTTGTATGTTAAAATTTCTCTTATGTATATAAAATATTTCACTATTTTAACTTTCGTGTTGTTTACAGTTATGTGGCTGATTACTAGTGGCTCTGCTACCGCTATGCCAGTGTTATAGACTCTGTTAGTCGTGCATATGGTGAACGCCGTTCTAAATGATAGTATTTGGTAGGCTCTCTTTATGGAACGAGGCCTCCTTTTCCACGAGGCCATTTTCTAGGATGGTCTTTGGCGGTGTGTCTGAGGCAGGACATTTGAGGTTTGTATCCTACTGAGGCTCCAGTAATTACAGTGCGGAGGTACATGTGTACCCTATCGAAATTGAAAATAACGGTGTGTGCACGTGACGTCGTCAGCACAAAAAGATAGTTTCTATACGCTTTCCTTAAGGCCCTTATTAAATCATCTTGATGTGGTTTATGAAACCACAACCACTCTGACACCAACACATGCGTTGATGCATTACTCCTGTCACCCGAGATCAGGTTCATGCACTGTTGCATAATTATGAACCAGGAATGCCTGTCATATGTCATCAGGATAATATCGAATATGGTCCCAATTGAGATAAAGGTATTGTGTAAACAAAACCATTATTCAGAACGTAATATATCCATTTATTTCATAAAATTTTAGATACACAATATCTTTACCATATAAGACACCTATTTTAGATCACTTTCAACTTTATCACTAACTTTAGGTTCACTGCCACTAACACATAACACTGAACACCTTATTTTTTGTTTTACATTTATTTTCAATAAAAGGTTAATCTGTAATATGATTTACAGACACAGACTGTCCCATTCTGCTAAATGTAACGAATTTATAATTATTCCTTCTATTATACCACCAGGGAACTCCAGCAGAATCAAAACCCTGTAAGCTAAATTTTCCGAGTTTATTACTTGCATACAATCGTATTTTCTCAACAGGACCCTGGCGTTTCAATGTACTTTTTAGGTGCTTGATCATCGTAAGTAATTCTTTGAACTCTAACATTATGCCTACGCACATAAATAACTACCATGTTAATTATAACACTGCTGTATTTACTCTTATAGAACTGTAGTTCATCTTTAATATCAGAATGTGTAATGTTATTAATAAGGAATGCTAAGTCATCTGCGTATCCCAAGCAATTAGATCATTCTTGATTGCAGTTTCTTACGCACTTAGTATTCTTGCACCATTCTCTCACAAAGACTTCTGAGCATAGCTGAAACGTAAGGACGGTAAACTGTCTCTCTCTCTTAACCCTATTTTAATCGTAAATGACTCATATATTTCTCCCCTGAACTTTACATAATATTTAGTGTTTCTTCAAATGGTTCAAATGGCTCTGAGCACTATGGGACTTAGCAGCAGTGGTCATCAGTCCCCTAGAACTTAGAACTACTTAAACCTAACTAACCTAAGGACATCACACACATCCATGCCCGAGGCAGGATTCGAACCTGCGACCGTAGCAGTGGCGCAGTGTTTGTTCAAGTTTATCATTTTTGGTTCATTACAACTGAGATTTTTTTTTTCCGGCTTTGAGCTGAGATGCTACAGTTTTCTTTGCTGTTCAGGGAAAGTTGTCCAGTTTCATCTCTGAAGGACGGTTAATTTTGATGCGGTTGTATTGTGGCTCTCATGTCTTACCAATATCAGTGATACGTACGTCAGTGTAGATAATAGCGATCCTTTATAAACAGAGTGTACGGCACTGGTAGGTGTGTTTGTGTCTATTAAGAGACGTCACATGTTTTTGGAAAACATTTTGAGTCTACCTTCGACGTAAGCAATGCAACATTTAAATTGTATACCCACTCTCGTCCCGAACTGTATTGGTCTGGTTGCTGATGACTTAGATTTCTAGCCCCCGAAGCAACTTATTCAATAACGTAGTTGTTACTAATGTGAATACATCCATTTGCTCCCAACATTTCGTTAAGGTATTGAACAACTTGAACATTCTGCGCCACTAATTGCAAGTTTCGTAAGAGGGCCTCGGTTAAGGCCCTTCCTTTTATGAACTAAGCTTTCTCAGTTGCTTTCATCATTAATTGCGTTTACGGCTGACGTGCAACGTTACGGTGAGCAATTATGTTTGGAAGACTAAATGTAAATTCATCTGAGCTGTTACTGAAAATGTGGAGCGACTAGAGTAGATGTGAATTTAATCTCCACACCGAGTCTTAAAATTAATGTATACGAGCGTAATGCGGGATGCAAATATTGGAAGCGAAGCAGAGCAGGTTGGAACGTTACACGAGCAACGATCTAAACGAATGGGAGCCCACTGCTGTAAATCATATTACGATTCTAAATAAACAAACCGGACAGCAGTGAGAAAGTTTGTTTAAATACTTCACTGCCTCGCCACCAAACTACTGACTTCAGCTTTCCTGATAAAAATTTTATTCACCGCTTGGAAGAGCGCATTGATCGCTTTGAAACACTGAAGACAGTGTATGGGTAAAGGGTGGCAGGCGGTCATATGACAGCCCACCGCCTATATTAAGTCACGGCAGTAAAGTGATGAGCCGCGCGGTGTTAGCCGAGCGGTCTCAGGCGCTGCAGTCATGGATTGTGCGGCTGATCCCCGCGGATGTTCGAGTCCTCTCTCGGGCATGGGTGTGTGTGTGTTAGTCCTTAGGATAATTTAGGTTAAGTAGTGTGTAAGCTTAGGGACTGATGACCTTAGTAGTTAAGTCCCATAAGATTTCACACACATTTGAACAGTAAAGTGATGAGTTCCTTTCAGGCAGTTGTATGGAACCAGCGCAGTACGTTAGCGGGAGGAGGTGGGGGCTTAATGGATGATGTGAGCAAGTTTTGATAACATCGGAATGAAGTCGGCTAAATTGCACGTGCATCAAAGCAAACTGTTCAACGAAAGTTCTAGGGACTGAGTACCACTCGTTGCATGTGACACTTCGTATGAACAGTGATCGCATATAAGAGATGTAAATAACAGTCGGTTTCGAGCCTTATAATAATTGCTGCTGTCGGTGAATTTAGGTCCGTCTCAAACACTTTTCGAGCGAACCTTGCGAAAAATCTAAATGCAGTAAACATCTGAACTAGAATGTCCCCCAAAGCTCACTTCCCATAGCGACAAATTAAATTGCACCTCTTTAATAAGCCAAACAACACAGAAAGTAGACAGTAACCGAATGCAGCGGTGAGTATGCTTCTTTTGAAATGATGCAAGTCGTAGAGTGCATCCACAATCCATTATGACATTTAACCCATAGAGTGTGATGAGAGTGTTCATCCAGGAACTATTCCCGTGATGTTGTAAAGGTGTTTTCCGTAATTAGATACACTCTTTTTGAGGAACTCTGTTGCTATAAACTACTAGATTCACTTTACACTTAAAGGTCCTAGAAATGTGCCAGCGCTAGAGTGGATTGGCTCTTGGCTGGGGCAAAATCATGGAGTTACAAGTCACGTCCTCTTTATCTATGACGTCGTCATTATTACGCGACACGCCACATTCCCTTCATGTTTGACGTCATTCACGATTCAAGAAGCCACATCTCATTTCCTGCAATGGTTGCAGTCCTTTAAAAGTATTACTGCCGCTGCTACTGCGGATGAAGGGTTTGAGAAGCCCCAGCATCTAAGGTTATCAGTCCCTTATGCACTCCCCAGCATGAAATCTGTGCGCCCCATCCGCGAGCATCTAAAGTATACCATATGTGAAAGTGTGAAGACGTTTTCGAAATGTTTACGTAACGCGTATCTCAGGTGGAACGCGAGTGCCAGTTCGACATCTAGCTAGTGAGATCTGGGAAACCGCCTAAAGACACATCCAACATGACCAGCTCAGTAGACCTTGTTTGTAATATGCGAAGCTCATTCGATACAACTCAGGCCTGCCATATAGGAGAAGTCACAAGGCCATTAAAACGAAATAACCCGTAGGAACCCAATAATACATAGGGAATTAAAATGAAACAGCCAATCACAAGGGGACTCCGGAACAGTAATTATGACGTCACGTTCAAAAGCAACCGAAAGGCCTTAAATTTGCGTAATACTCAAAAAGTTTTAAGGACGTTGATAATACTGCAGTATTTTCATGACAAAACATACCTTCTCTTCAACTAAATTTTGCATAAATTGGCATGATGTTCAAACGTATCCGATTATTTATTATAAATACCTAGAGCAATTGGGAATATTGGTGTAAGTTGGCGCTAGTGATAGAATCTATACTCGTGGACGTCCATAGTCTGATTTCTGTTCCATAAGTGGTGTAAGGCACATGGGACCTCAGATAAAGTATTACCACGTCTGAACCGTTCTATGAATTCCACATCTAAAATATCCTCAAAAATAAGTCAGCAAAACAAAAAGCGAATGTTTATATCAAGTGTCAGAATTTAATTTTTCACACACACACACACACACACACACACACACACACACACACACACACACACATGCCAGCGTGCAAGCGCGCACGCAGGCACACACGAATGTATATGCATCAAATATGACTCAGGACCCTCAAACTTAAAATCTCACGCTATCTCCTCGTCTAAATTGTTACAAGACACATTGTTACAAGAGACCTGTGCCTAAGAAATAATTTCTGAAACAGGATGGGGACGTCCCATTTTAGGCCTACAACTGTCTTAAGGCACAATAGTCCCCCAAATTACACACTGACATAGGTCAGTTTGATCCATTTCTTGTCTATGAACTCGGGAAATGCTGGAGGAATTTTTGAATACTTTCATTCTTGCTATTCACACAGTCACACACATTTATAGCACAGTCTGTGAATTACAAGGGATGTGTGGGGTGAATAAGCAAACAAAAAAGGCTCCTTCCTTCTCTTGAGCCTGCATGTTGCTACAAAGGAGTCATATATAAAGAGAAATGCACGTTATTAGTCTGCTAGGACACAAGAAGCTCCTAACTGGCAAGGAATGGACCCAACGGACTTGTTTCAGTACTTAACTTGGGGGTCTATTGTGCTTTACACCAATTGTTGACCTAAAGTTGCTTGTCCGCTTCCTGCTTGGGAAATTATATCTCAGCCACAAGTGTCCTATAACAATGTGTCTTGTAACAATTTAGAAAAAGGAGATTGCATGAGATACTAAATTTGAGGGTCCAGAATCATATTTAATGTATTTACATTCATGTGCGGGCGTGCTCGTTTGCACGCTGGCGCGCGTGCGTTGTGTGTGTGTGTGTGTGTGTGTGTGTGTGTGTGTGCGTGTGTGTGTGTGTGTGTGTGTGTGTGTGAGATTGAAAATTAAATTCTGACAATTTTTTGTAATGTGGGGCAGTTTATTACAGCTTTGCTGTAGTAGGATGGAAATGGTTACAGATGTTTCTATATCATAGGGTATTTCCTTACCATGTTTTTTGTGACAAAGGACATTTACTAACAGTGCTTTTTGTTCTTAAAAACGAAACAATTTGTAATTTTTTTTCAGCTACTGGTGTTACAATACCGTTTTAAGAACCAGCAACTGCCCACGCTTCCCCCTTTCCAATAGCTACAACACACAGTAGTTGACCCCACCGTACCAGCTACATCCCAGGTAGCTGACACCACAGTCAACTAACACCTATTGCCCCCAAATGCATTTGAGGTAATTTATTTTTTTTATTTATTTACACGTCAACTTCCGTAGGATGAAATTGAGGAGCAAATCACCAAGGTCATGGAACGTGTCAGTACATGAACTTACAAAGTAATAATAGTTAAAAATAAATGTTCATGATCCTGAAAAAAAATCAGTCCATAAGTTTAAGTAAACGCGATCAGCAATACAATAAGAATCAGCTTAATTTATCAAGGAATTCCTCAACAGAATTGAAGGAGTGACCCATGAGGAAACTCTTCAGTTTCGATTTGAATGCGCGTGGATTACTGCTAAGATTTTTGAGTTCGAGTGGCATCTTATTGAAAATGGATGCAGCAGTATACTACACACCTTTTTGCACAAGAGTTAAGGAAGTCCGATCCAAATGGAGGTTTGATCTCTTCCGTGTATGAACCGAGTAAAAGCTACTTATTCTAGGAAATAAACTAATATTGGTAACAAGAAACAACAATAAGGAAAATACATATTGAGAGGCCAATGTCAAAATACCCAGACTCGTGAACAGAGGTCGACAAGTGGTTCGTGAACTCACACAACTTATTGCCCGAACCATCCGTTTCTCAGCCAAAAATATACTTCTAGAATGGGAAGAGTTACCCCAAAACATAATACCATACCACATAAGTGAATGAAAATAAGATAAGTATACTAATTTACGTGTCGAAGTATCACTCACTTTTCATACCGTTCGAATAGTGAAAATGGCAGTATTAAGTCTTTGAACAAAATCCTGAACGTGGGCTTTTCACGACAGCTTACTATCTATCTGAACACCTAGAAATTTGAACCGTTCAGTTTCACTTATCATATGTCCTTTCTGTGAGATTAAAACGTCAGGTTTTGTTGAATTGTGTGTTAGAAACTGTAAAAACTGAGTCTTACTGTGAGTTAACGTTAGTTTGTTTTCTACCAGCCATGAACTGAGGTCATGTACTGCTCTACTTGAAACGGAGTCAATGTTGCACACAACATCCTTTACTACCAAGCTAGTGTCATCAGCAGACAGAAATATTTTAGAGTTACCCATAATACTAAAGGGCAAATCATTTATATAAATAAGGAACAGAAGCGGCCACAACACTGATCATTGGGGCATCCCCCACTTGCCAGTACCCCACTCAGATACCACATCGCAGCCGTTATCAACATTTTGAATAATGACCTTTTGCTTCCTGTTGCTAATGTAAGAGGTGAACCAATTGTGAGCTACTCCCCTTATTCCATAATGGTCCCACTTCTGGAGCAATATTGTGAGATCAACACAGTCAAATGCCTTAGTTAAATCAAAAAAATACGCCAAGCGTTCGAAACTTTTTGTTTAGCCCATGCAGTACCTCACAGAGAAATGAGAATATAGCATTTTCAGTTGTCAAACGACTTCTAAAGCCGAACAGTACATATGATAGCAAATAGTGTGACACAAAATGATCAATTAACTTTACATACACAGCCTTTTCGATAACTTATACAAACACTGATGGCATAGACATAGGTCTAAAATTATCTGCATTATCCCTTTCTCCCTTTTTATAAAGCGGCTTTACTACTGAGTACATTAATCGATCAGGAAACTGACCATTCCTAAAGGAAAGGTTACAAATATGGCTAAATACAGGGCTAACATTTGCAGCACAGTACTTTAATATTCTGCTAGACACTCCATCATAACCATAAGAGTCCTTAGTCTTCAGTGATTTAATTATTGACTCAATCTCCCTCTTGTCTGTATCACAGAGGAGTATTTCAGACGTCAATCTCGGAAAGGCATTTTCTAAGAAATTTATATGATTTCCAGTAGAAACTAAATTTTTATTTCATTCACCAGTAATGCTCAGAAAACGATGTACAGTTGAATACTGTACATATATCGTGGTGTCACCGCCAGACACCACACTTGCTAGGTGGTAGCCTTTAAATCGACCGCGGTCCGTTAGTATTCGTTGGACCCGCGTGTCGCCACTATCAGTGATTGCAGACCGAGCGCCGCCACACGGCAGGTCTAGTCTAGAGAGACTCCTTAGCACTCGCGCCAGTTGTACAGCCGACTTTGCTAGCGATGGTTCACTGACTACATACGCTCTCATTTGCAGAGACGACAGTTTAGCATAGCCTTCAGCTACGTCATTTCTACGACCTAGCAAGGCGCCATATTCAGTTACTATGTCTCCTGAACAGATAATATTGTGACTCATGTGCCGTAAAGAGCGACGTTCATCATTAATGGATTAAAGTTAAGTATCAAACTAATTACGTCCGCTTTCTGAATTCTAATTCCTTGTCATTTTCCAGACCTCACGTCAGTATAGTCCTTCCCTCCTCACGCCAGCCTGCGTGAGCTAAAACGCGTGCATTTCGGCCTCCTCTAGTAACATGGTGTTGGCTCTTCTGCCAACACATTTGATTTATCAGTAATAGAAATATTATTACTGCGAACTGACTTCATATCATCGAACTTGTGCTACTTACCAGACACTTCCTTCACAACTGACCATATGGCTTTAATTTTATCCTGTGAATTAGCTATTCTATTTGCATACCACATACTTTTTGCCTTGCTAATAACATTTTTAAGCACCTTACAATACTATTTGTAATGGGCTAATGTAGCTTGATTGTGACTACTTCTAACATTTTGATGTAATTCCCGATTTGTTCTACATGATATCCTTATCCCACTAGTCAGCCAACCGGGCTGTCCATTACTGCTAGTGCCGCGTTTAGAATGTTGTAATGGAAAGCAACTCTCAAAGAGCACGAGGAATGTGTTATTGAAAGCATAGTATTTATCATCTATATGATCGGCACTATAAAGATGTTGCCACTCTTGTTCCTTGACAAGTTTTAAAAAACTCTATATTGCTGTTGGATTAACTTTCCTACGTAATTTATAATTAAATATGACATTGGTTTGAGTAAATAAAACCTTTTGGTGTTATAATTTGTGCATCATGGTCTGAAAGGCCATTCACCCTTTTACTAACAGAATGCCCATCTAGTAATGAAGAGTGAATAAAAATATTGTCTATGACTGTGATACTGTTCCCCTGCACCATAGTTGGAAAAAACACAATTTGCATCAGTGTGTCAGTCTGGAACTCGACCACTATTACCCCCACAATAGTAATGGTCTCACCGTATGAACTGGCCATTAACGTGTGCCATGATAATTGCAGTCAACCTGTAAACTGACCATCATTGCGTTCTTCAGTAATTTGTTATGATACTGTGTAGCTACGGTGATGTTTGGGAGTAATCTGTCACAGTTTTGTTGTAATCGATTGTAGCCAGCTCAGGACCAAGTTCTCTGACCATCACTGAGCCAGTTTCTTACATGACGATTTATGGGGCAGTCTGTTTCAGTTTGGCTGTGTAATGACAATGTCTGTGGTGAAGTGTCATGTGTAGTCCGTTGTGTGAGCGTGGTGCCAATATGTTGCTCTGGAGAACCTTTATATCGCTTTTAAATGAAGTAATCTAATTTTTTGACAAATTTAGTTGCGGGAATAACATTGTTTATGTTGCTGATTCTCAGTAATAAGTGCAGATTAATAATTAAGTTGGATCACTAATTGTTCCCATATGTTTTCAATGTTGTAGATAAATTTGTTTCTTCAATGTATTGTACAAACTTTGGACAGGGTAATATCATAGGGCCACTTAATCTGAGAGTCCACTGCTATGTTTTAGATGTCAGTTTTTATGAGTGTGAGTGTGTGTGTGTGTGTGTGTGTGTGTGTGTGTGTGTGTGTGTGACTGTTTGTGTGTGAAACTTAGATTGTGACACATTTTTCTTTTCTTCATTTTTTTGCTGACATATATTTGTAGATATTTCAGATGTAGAAACAACATTGTGACACAAAAGATCAACATGCATTTCGTAGAACAATTTTCACCTTATACCAAGGGTGGGCCTTAAAGTAGAGTGTTAACTATATGCCTGGGCTATTATTCGTTTGCCACATGTGTTTTTTTAATAACTTAATTGAGGAAATAGGACGCAGGCTCTTAATTTGATAAGCCACAGTCATGATTTAGATTTCAACTTTTCACAGATAGGCGTGTATTAGATAGTAATACCGGAGGTAAACATAGCTCTCTTCTGTTACTGACGTAACTTTGCAGACATTTTAGGTGTGGAAACAACATTGAGCACTTGACAAGCATCACTGAAAAATTTATATGTAGAAATATTTAATTTGAGGGTGCATTGCATCTTTCAGCAAATCAGTTACGTTAAGCGACTGTTCTTGTCAAAAGTGCCGTGCACCGAAATCAGACTTCCTTACACTGAAAAACTTGTCTAGTCGAAATGAGACGGTGAGTATGGTTAAAGATATCGTCAGTGATTACCAAATCTAACTACTAAAATTACATATTAATCCCTTATTCTGAAGGCTGAGAATCGTCTTAAATACATTGTGAACAGGGGCCTGCCAGGAAAGGGTAATGAGTGCCAGTGTTGAGCTGTTAGGGTTGCCGCACTCCACTTTATAAGAAAGGCACCGCCACTACAAAGGGAGGAGAAGTAGACAGGAGCTGTGCCAAGTAAATTTCTGTGGCGGCGAAGGTCCACTAGAGCGTTTTCACTCTAAACGACTGAAAGCTGTTGTTTACAGTTTATACGGTGCGGTGTCCACCGGCGCCAAGAGGGTGCGGTGCGAGCGAATAGAGACGCAATGTGCAGCAGTACATATTGCCCTGCGTCATCCAGGGGGTCCGTATTTTATGAACAGCTATACCCAGGACGGATCGAAGACAAAATCTGTAAACAGGAGTGGGAGCAGAGTCCATCCAGCCCTAAGAACATGGTATCCACAGCTATCAGGTTGGCGCCAAGCTAACTGAATTGTTGTAGATTCTGTTCGAAACAGCACGAGCAGCTACCATGGTGTCATATAAATAAATTCCGCTTGCTGAATTAACCTTGTACAAAAATTCATTATGGAAGAACCGAGCGAGATGGCGCAGTGGTTAGCGCAATGGACTCGCATTCGGGAGGACGACGGTTCATTCCCTTCTCCTGCCATCTTGATTTAGGTTTTCCGTGATTTCCCTAAATCCTTTCAGGCAAACGCTGGGATAATTCCTTTGAAACTGCGCGGCCGATTCCCTTCCCCATCCTTCCCTAACCACAGCTTGTGCTCCGTCTCTAATGACCTCGTTGTGGTCCGTCCCCAGTAGCTGAGTGGTCAGCGCGACGGAATGTCAATCCTAAGGGCCCGATCATCATTTCATCCCCGTCGACGCGCAGATCGCCGAAGTGCGTCAAATCAAAAGACTTGCAACCGGCGAACGGTCTACCCGACGGGAGGCTCTAGTCACACGACATTTACATTTTTACCTCGTTGTAAATTTGTGGTACGATCTTATTGGACCAATCTGCTTAGGTCATCGGTCCCTAAGCTTACACCCTACTTAGTGTAACTTAAACTAACTTACGCTATGGACAACACACATCTCCCATGCCCGGTGAAGGACTCGAACCTCTGACGGGGGAGCCGCGCGGACCGTGACAAGGTGCTTTAAACGCCGAAGCTACCCCGCGCGGCTGATCTCGTTGTCGACGGGTCGTTAAACACTAATCTCTTCCTCCATTATGGAAGGGAGACCTTTGTTTTATTACAATATATCTGATTGGTCGCCACCGTCAGTAGTGAGGAAAATCATGCACAGTGCTCACAACTTAAAGGACACAGAAAGAATTCTGCTTCTTGTTGGGTGCTCTCGGTAGGAGCGTTCTGAGGGAGAGCAGCCTTCAGTGGAAGCCAAATGACTTGAAAATTTTGTGCTACTTGCGAGCACAGGTACCGCTAAGTGTCTACATCTACATCTACATTTATACTCCGCAAGCCACCCAACGGTGTGTGGCGGAGGGCACTTTACATGCCACTGTCATTACCTCCCTTTCCTGTTCCAGTCGCGTATGGTTCGCTGGAAGAACGACTGTCTGAAAGCATCCGTGCGCGCTCTAATCTCTCTAATTTTACATTCGTGATCTCCTCAGGAGTTAGAAGTAGGGGGAAGCAACTGCAGCATGTGCCAACGTAGTTATAGTTATAGGATTTCCGACAGACGCTAGGACTGTCAGACTTAAATTCAAGTACGTTTATTATCAATCCTGAACTCAGCATGTGCTCAATGAAGATAGTGGGTACACGAATGTTTCTTTCTGTAGTTCTTTCTTTTCTCTGTGATTAAAGTTAGGCAATCACTGTGTGAAGTTCGCCAAATTAGTTGTTTCCCCAAATGTTGTGTTGACCTTAACGTACTCACCAGAAGCTCATTATCCCATCAAAATAGTGATATTTTAAGTCAATTATAACCTCTTTTATTACTTAGTGAACGTAACGGTTCCTTATCTTCCTGTGCTTGTGTTCAGTTTCAAGTCCAGAAGGACTTGTAATAAATAGAATTTTATAACGACAATTACTTCATTCAATGGTTTAAGAAGGTCCCTATTTTTATCAACATGTGTGTTACAGTACCCACGCTTCACTTAAGGTAGAACCACTGTAGTTCAATAAATTCAGTTTAAGTAATCCGTTGTGCGACGCCTGTAATTAAATTGACCTGATCCTATGGGGAACGGTCTATTTATTGGTAAGGTCATCCGATACTGTTGTTCCTGACATCCACAGGAGTGTTATTTGTTCAGTCATATCCTCACAGGTACACAGACCAAAGAATGGACGTACAGAATTGCTGCTTTACCTGTTAGTTCATAGTACAAAGATTGTCTGCGCGCGCGCACTCGCGCGCGGCTGTGTGTTTGTTTGTGTGTTTGCGTCCGGGTGCGCGCGCACGCCCTCGTTCATATATATATATATATATATATATATATATATATATATATATATATATATATATATATATATATATATATATATATATGTACGAGACTTCTATAAGACCTTTGCTGGGAGAATCAATGGATACGGCTCACGAAATCTATGTTTCAGGAAACCAGGTGGAAAACTAGCGCTCACAAATCGGGAAAATTGTGAGGAGCTGGTGAGATACTTTTCCGGACTCCTCAATTGCCCTGAACCTTCTTCAAGATTCCCTCAAGAAACTGCTGTCTACACAAATCCAGAATCCCCACCACCTACACTAGAGGAGATCCAAAGACATATTCATAGACTGAAAAACAACAAGGCATCCGGAGAAGATAATATCACTGCAGAACTACTTAAAAATATTGGACCAAATTCCCTCAAAGAACTCACTCAAATCATCACAGACATTTGGCAGACAGAAAAACTACCAGAAGATTGGAAATGCGCCCTAATTCATCCACTGCATAAAAAGGGAGACATGGCAGATATAAACAACTATCGAGGAATCTCCCTTCTCCAAGTCACTTATAAAATCCTCTCAGCTTGTCTTCTTCAACGAACACAAGAACAACTCGAACACAGTATTGGTGAATACCAAGCTGGCTTTCGCCCTCACCGATCCTGTGCAGAACTAATTTTCAATTTGAAGACAACACTAAAATACAAAGCAGTCAGAAACAGTCCGATCATTTGTTCCTTTGTTGATTTCGCAAAGGCTTATGATTCAATCGATAGACAATCTCTCTTTATTATCCTTGAGGAGCTAGGACTCGATCCGAAAACCCTAAACCTTATCAAAGAAACGCTCACAAACACAACTTCTAAGATAAAATTCCTAGGTGAAATATCAGAGCCCTTCCTGATCAAAACCGGCGTCAGACAAGGTGACGGCTTGTCTCCACTCCTCTTCAACCTTGTCTTAGACAAAGTCATCCGAGAATGGGAAAAAGAACTGAAGAATCAAAATTACTGGAAGCCTATACAACTAGGAAGATCGAAAGATGGTATTAAAATTTCATGCTTGGCATTTGCAGATGACGTGGCCATTCTAGCAGAAAACGAGACCACAGCAATTAAACAGATAGACATTCTCAAAGAATGCGCCGAAAAAGTTGGGCTACAAATTTCCTTCCATAAAACCAAATTCATCTGCACAAAATTTGAAACTCAAAAACTGACTACAAAATATGGACAAATTGAGAGAGTTCCATTTTTTAAATACTTAGGCGAGGTCCTAGAAACCACAGTGGGAGAGAAAACTGCACAAAAAGTTCGACTGCAAAAACTGAAAAGAGCATACTGGAAAACCCACAACATCTACAATAAAAAGTGTCTCTCCATTCACTCAAAAATACGACACTACAATGCAGTAATCAAGCCCGAAGCACTATATGCCACCGAAACACTCACACTCCATAGAAAAGGCGACCTGGAAGGCATCCTGAAAGGGGAACGCAAAATTATCAGAAAGATTCTTGGCCCAAAAAGAAGATGGATACAGGTTACAGTCTCGGAAAACTACAGAAAAATTATCTAACCTCGCCGCAGACATCCGGAAAAGAAGACTAAAATTTTACGGTCATATCCACAGACTCCCAACACCCAGACTCTCCCAAAAAATTTTAATATACATTGAAAAATTGAAAACCATACCCTGGATAAAAGAAACAAAACAGATCTAGCAAATGCACAAATAAATTCTTCAGAAGTTATAAACAGAAATGTATACAGGCAAAAAATCAATAGTTGGAAAGTACAACCCGAGAATGAAGTTTGCAAGAGACAGGGGACAAAATGGACAGAGGAAAGAAAGAGAATTCATGGGGAAAGAATGAGAGAAGTTTGGAGAATTAAAAAATTGAATCGGAAAAGCTTTGCGTGATCCGTATGGGTCCAATCGCACATAATAATAATAATAATAATAATAATATATATATATATATATATATATATATATATATATATATATATATATATATGAGTGTGTGTGTGTGTGTGTGTGTGTGTGTGTGTTTTTGCTATAAAGTGCTCTTAACCAATTCAGATAAAGATCGTATATTTTTCCGTATAGAATATTGTAGTAGTGGCAACAGTTTTACACACGACGGCATTTTATGTGATTCAAGAGAATTTTACGTGTTTTTCCTCATGAAAATACTATGATATTAGCAATGCAAGCTATCTACAGAACAATTTTGATGTGAATATATTTCATTTGTGGGTATGCAGGGCCTTACACGAAATATAGTACAAAGATCTGGTTGTATACGTCTATAAGTGCTGCATAATTATAAATTAGGTAACGAGTGCCAAGTTACACCAATATTGTCAATGTCTGCGCGTATTTTTGATAAATAATCGAAAACTTCTGAACCTGACGAAAATTTACGCAAAATGTAAGTGAAACTTACATAATTTTGACATGCAGTACTGTCAATAGCTTTACATATTTTTCAACGTGGTTCTAATTTCGGATACGTTTGAACATGGTGTCAAAATACCTACTGCTAGATTAAGAGTTGATCTGCTGTTTCGTTTTATTGGCCTCTAACTTAGCGGGTTGTAATTGGCAGCATCATTCCAAGAAATGAGTGTGTCTTCTCAGATTGTGAATGGCATCATAGATGAGGGAAGCATTGCTTGTTACGTGATGATGGTGATGACGTTGCAGATAAAGACAGCATGGACTGGGACGATGTGCGTTTGCTCTTTGCAATGAGCCAATCCACATCAGCATTAATACTTTTCGGTGTCATTTAAGAGCGAAGTGCGCTAGGTAGTACATCGCTATACCTACTTTCACGTTACCAAGATCGTCATTCCAACACCTTCGGTGACCAAGTACTGCCCATTGTTCTCCATCTTTCTCAGTGAGAATGCTGTGAACGCTCCAGTCTTCCAAGATGACAACAGCCATGCTCGCATGTCTGTATGTATACGTTCCTCTTCTACGCTTACTCAAGCATTCTGACGGAACTCGATTCGCCCGTTAGTTTAATTGGTTCGTAGCCACACTGAACACCTGGGGCTATTTGGAGTAGCTGGTAAAACACAGCAAACAAAATCTGACTTCAGTATAAGCTGTAAATAGCATTCTGATCCTTGTATTTTCCCCCGCTACCTTCAGAGTTTCAATGGGAGTGTTCAGGTAAAAGCTGTGAAAGCCTTGTGTAAGTCTACAGATGCTCTAAGTTTGCCTTTCTTTAATCTGTCTTCTAAGAAAAGTCGTAGAGTCAATATTGCCCCACGTGATTCTACATTTGTCCGGAAAATTTGATCTTTCCATACGAGTTTTTCCACCCTTCTGTAAATAACTCGTGTTATTAGTTTTCAACCAAGACTTATTAAAGTGATAGTTCGGTAATTTTCGCACCTGACCGACTATTAAAGACGTTTTTCTCAGGAATGGGTAGACGTATCAAGTTGAAATTTTTATCATTTAGTGGAGTCTACGATTCCTTGGCAGTGCAAAGCGTTGAAGCTTCTAAGTAAATAAAATCAAATTTGTGGCCATTTCAGCCACTCATCGAAATCTGTAAGGTACTTTCTGTTGACAATCATGAGGTTTGGCAAGAAGGAAGGTTTTACAGTACAGGTGAAGAAAAATGCGAAAACTATTAATCTGTAATTCTATCAAACAAAAAATATTTATTGTGTTATTTGTTATCCGACATCAAACTTGGAATTATAAGAATCAGTAATTCTGCATTTCGGCTGACTGGGCAGCAATGGTAAAAGTCAAACATCAGGCAAGGAATGACTTTAGCGCTCATACGACGCGTTTCGAAATTTATCCATCATCAGATATCAAGTAGACATTACTGGTAGGACTTAGCAGGACGTTACAAGTTGTATGTGAAAGAGTTAGCTTGCAAATTTTTATTTCACATACAACATGAAACGCCATATCTACGTGCAGTAATCGATCGTAGATTTCTGATGATGCATAAATTCCGAAACGCGTGCTATGAACGATAAAGTCAGTCCTTGTCTGACGTTTCAGTTTTATCTTTGCGACGCAGTCAGCCTGAATGGAGATCTAGTGATTATTATAATAATGGTCGCCTGCCTCCTTTATGGCTGTATGTCACATTTGTAATAATGAAGTGATAAAAGCTAGGAATCCCAGAGACCGATATCTTGCCAGTATCAATGTGGATAAGAGGCAAAATTGTCAAGAATCTCCATTCCAGGAATGGGTAAACTATTTCCTGGAGTGGGTGAACTATCTACAGGGTGAAAAGTATTTAAACCGACAAACTCTGGGAGGTTGTAGGGGACATCAAAACAAATATTTTCCCCTAATGTCACTTTTTCCTATGAGGATTTTTTAAACCGGCGGAGGCCGTATTACGCTCTTCAGTTAAAATAGGCCGTATTACGATCTTCAGTTGTTAGAGGGCGTATTACGGTCTTCAGTTGTAGGCAAGTTCTGTCCACCAGTGCAGTAGTGCATTGCCTCTGTTTACTAACGGAGCAATACACCTGTAGTGAGAACACTGATATGGTTGGTGCGTACTACGTAGAGCACCACAACGGACGAGCTGCACAGCGGGTTTATCGACAACAATATCCTAATCACCGTATCCCGCATCATACGACCTTTGCTGCTGTGTACCAACGTCTGCGTGAGACCGAGCCACTTAGCAGATTACCTGGACAGGGAGGCCATCGCACGGTTAGAACGCTTTAATTTGAGGAGGCTGTCTTGCAGCACGTGGAGCGAGATCCTTCAATCAGCACTCGTGCAGTTGCACGTAACATGGGGACGAATCAGAGGGATGTAAGAAGAGTCCTTTGGGAGCAGTTTTTACGGCCGTTTCACTTACGGCGTGTCCACAACCTGGAACCAGTTGATTATCTACGCAGAGCACAGTTTTCGCAGTGGTACGCGGTACAGTGTGAAATTCATCCTACATTTCTATCTTCTGTGTTGTTTACCGATGAGGCAACGTTCGGGCGTGATGGAGTCTTCAACATGCACAATTCTCATGTCTGGAGTGAGGATAACCCACATGCCACAGTTACTAGTTCTCATCAAGTGCGTTTCTTCGTTAACGTGTGGGTCGGTGTTGTTGGGGACTGTTTAATTGGGCGTATCTGCTACCTAGGCCATTAAATGGCAGGCACTATTACAATTTTCTCTCCAGAGCATTGCCAGAATTGCTGGAAGACGTCCCGCTTCCTATAAGACAACGCATGTGGTTCCAACATGACATGGCGCCGGCACATTTCAGTCGTCATGTGCGTCGATTCCTGGACCGACGGTTCCCAGAAACGTGGTTTGGCAGAGGTGGTCCTGTATCATGGCCTGCTCGATTCCCAGATATGTTCCCTCTGGACACTTTTTTGTGGGGAGAGATGAGCAACCTTGTTTATGCAACTCCTGTAGCATCAGAAGAGAGTCTGGTTGCCCGGATAGTAGCAGCATAAGGAGCAATTCAGGATACTGCTGGGGTTTTTGCCCGTGTCAGACAGAACATGATCCGACGGTGCAACTTTTGTTTACGTGCCAATGGAGGAATTTTTGAAAATATACTGTAATTGAAATTGGGTTGTGTTAATTTGTTGTCTCTTGGTCATAAAAATGGGAAAGTGTTTGTTGGTTTAATTAATTTGCCGCAGGAGGAATCTTCCTCTACCCGATTAAATACCCCTCATAGGAAAAAATGACATTAGGGAAAAATATTTGTTTCGATGTCCCCTACAGCCTCCCAGAGTTTGTCGGTTTAAATACTTTTCACCCTGTATATACTTAATTAAGTTTGTATGGAACATTCAGCGCGCTAGTTCTGCTCACACATGGCCAGTTTTTTACCTGTTAAAGTTATATTTGAAATGAGCAGCTGCTTTTCTGTTACTTATCTGTCTAGCGTTGTCATTGCCCAGATGCCTTCTCCACTTCCTAAACCCTTTCTTTCGTGTATATCTTTATAGGGATCAAATTCTGTCCATCAATGCATAAGTCTTAACAACATCCTTTGCTTCTTCAAATCACTACTTCAATCCTTCTTTAAACGTTTAATCTATAGTAACCTGTTGAGACTTTTTCAACTCATTAAATTCTTCCTTTCAATATATTCTTCTGAGAGTGAACTTACTGTTCAAACATTCTTCTCCAAATATATTGTTTTGTTACCAACAAATACTCGATTTTTCTTCAATTTCTCATTAAATCTCAATCCGATCTCAGCTCACGGCCTCCTGCCCTAACATTAATTCTTCTTGTCCATGCATTATTTGCTCCTCTCACTGTCTACTTTGTCCCGTTCAGCTATAAGCTCGACCAGCCTTATAATACTTAATCTGTATAGATTATGAGCATAAAGTAACTAGTCACTTGGTAACCTACTGCAACGTTTCATAACTCAGTCAAGTTAGCTATTGACAACATAGAGTCACGGATATATAAGGACTTATTCTTCCATTTTCTTCCGTTGTCTACTTGGTTGTAGCGTAGGCTCGCCGACTCGTCGGTAGTTATTTGTATCGGCAAATCGTAGTTACTGCAGCTGCATCGTCGTTTCTGCCCAACAACAACAGCTCTGTCTCCCATTATAACCTGCACAAACAGCTAAAGACAATATTTAACAAAAAATTTGCGACGAAGCTGTCACATTTTCTTGAAGGTAAGGGAGTCAATTCTGTTCTTTCCCCTCGGTTGCTTGCGAAGTTTTCATTTATAATATTTTTACGATGAACTTCACGGCTATAGCCTAACTTTAGTAGCGCAGATTCAATTATTTTAGCTTTTGGCCTCCGTTGACTCAACGGAAAAAGAATACGGTATGTAACTTTCAAAGCAAGCGCATATTTTATAATATACGAGTAATAAGCCGTACAGCACGCTGAATATGAATACTGAGGTATCTCTTACAAATTCAAATCGTCCGCCATAGATACAAATATTTCGCTTCGCGTGGAAAAGAACGCTGATATGAATACATTCTCACGTGTACAGTGTCGTGTAAAAGTTTCAGATTTCTTACAGAAAAATTTCTTTCGACTACAGTGATAAGCTACGTCGTGAAATAACAAGGCTTTTCACGTCGATACCTAAACATTTAAACGTTCACTTTTCTTCTGTTATTTGTTAACAAGTATTTTTTATCTTTAGTTTCCGATGATTTAAGACTAAACTAATACCTCTATTTTGTAAATCTTACATTTTTCTTTCTTCTTCAGATGTACGAGATCTCACTGCGATAAATATGATTACTAATATTTTATTGCATTTTCAGTAGGTATTGTTGCAAATACTTTTATTTTACGTTAGTTACTGCTTGTGTATTCTGAGTTTAGTGGAAAAACAAATGAGAAAATGAAACTCTCCATTCGTCTCTTTGTACTGTAAACATTTCCGTAGTTCATTTCCAGAAACGGTACAAAAACTGAACTTCAATTAGTAAAATTATCATCAGAATTTTTTTTCTTAGCCTCAACAAAAGAGGTAAAGTAAATGAAGTACACGGTTCCAACACTTTGTCAAATAAAAAGAAAACCATCTGGAGCACCGTATGGTGCATGGCGGAAGCTGCATTGTACCACTAAGTTACTAGTATTTTTCTTTCCTGTTCCACTCACAAATAAGAGCGAGGCGAAAAATCTACTCACCACACGCTTCCATTTGAGCCCTATTTCCTCTTGCTTTAGCGGTCCTTATACGAAATGTGCGTTAGCAGCAGTTGAACATTCATGCAGTCACCTACAAGCACCAGTCGTCTAAATTTTTTCGATAGTCTCCCAAATAGGACGTCATCTGCCTTTTTGGGACTCTCATCTTAGTTTAAGAAACATCTCAATTGTGTGTTAGATCCCACCGGTAGCAAATCTAGCAGCACGCCCATGAATAGTTTCGATGTCTTCCTTTGATCAGACATAGCAGTACTCGAGATCGTGTCACACTAGCGTTCTACGCGTGGTCTTCTTTAAAGATGACTACGTTTTCCTAAATTTCTCTCAGTATTCCGATATCAACCATTTGACGTCCGTACTACTGTCCTAATGTGCTGGTTCCACTTCATATCGGTTTGCAATGATAGGCCTAGATATTTAATCGACGAAACTGTGTCGAGCAACACATCACTAATACTGTATTCGAACAATAAGTAGTTGTTCTTCCTAATCATCTGCATCCACTTCTACTTTCCCACATTTAGAGCAAGGTACCATTCATCATACCAAACAGCAATTCTATTTACGTCACCCTATAGCCTCCTACAGTAACCCAACGACGATACTTCCCCGTATACTACAACCTCATCAGATGGTCACATATTGCTGGTCACCGTAACCGTCAGGTAATTTATGTATGTAGCGAAGAAGGCCTGTCATACTTCCTAGGGGCTCTCCAGACGATGCCCTTGCCTCGTCACACTTCTGGCGAAACCACGTCACCAAACAGGCTTCTCGTTTTACAGCTGATAGAATCTATGTTGGAACCGAGGCCATAAAATGACATGAGAAGTCACTCTTCATGCCAGTTCGTGAACTATCGTGGGTATTACTAGTTCCAAAAACTGTGTCTTCCCACACTCTCTCAGTGGAATTCCACCACAGATCATCGTCATTGCAGTTGGCTCGAAACTGATAATTCATCATACCTCCATCTGTTGTAACCTGATTCTGAATGGCTGTTCACTGACACGCTATTGTTAATCAACAAATACTCACCAGCCCTTCGTGCAATACAGGAACCGTGTATTGGCTCAAATGGCTCTGAGCACTATGGGACTCAACTGCTGTGGTCATAAGTCCCCTAGAACTTAGAACTACTTAAACCTAACTAACCTAAGGACAGCACACAACACCTAGCCATCACGAGGCAGAGAAAATCCCTGACCCCGCCGGGAATCGAACCCGGGAACCCGGGCGTGGGAAGCGAGAACGCTACCGCACGACCACGAGATGCGGGCGAACCGTATATTACTCGCACAATATTCCCAGTTCAAATTATATTTCAAAAAGTATTTAATAGTTATGTGTTCTCTTCTACACTTTACAACGTCCCATTTAATATATGTGTATACAACCGTCACAGATCATGTTCCAAAGTATATCTTTAATTTTCTCGGCGAAAGTGTCCAAGTTCATAGCGCTCGACTGTTGTTACAACTATTACCAGGTGACTTCTGCTATAATTCTTGTGTGTACAACGCTTCTCAGAATCCCCACTTTTGCGAACTGAAAGAAACATCTGAATGAAAAAGTGTATCACCATTCACAATTAATACAACGTTACTTGATGCGAAACCGCGAAACATTCTTTCACATAAGAGCTTACAAAATCATCTTCTGGGAGTTCTTGAACGATCACCAATTTTGATAGGTATAACAGGTCGTTTAAAACTGGTTGTAATACGTGACTTTACAGAACTCGAGTTGGTGCACTGACCTATTTCAGCACCAGAATCACCGAACAACCAGTAACCTTAAGGAGTTTTGGTATCATCTTCATAGCATACATAGAAGAATCAAACTCTTCTGTGCCATGCACATAACATCCAAGTCGCACATTGTTATATTATCAGTGAAGTGAATGTTGGAAAGTAAAACTGAAACTAACCGATACTTTCTGTAACACTATCGAATGAATAATTGTGGTATGACATGGTTCTTATGATCTACCTTCCTCGTAGACACCGGAAGACGAATAATGTTGTAAAATAAATTGAAATGATTGAGCTCTATCGACTAATTCAAGTAGTCGGGGAAGAGCATCTAAATTTTTAAATATGTGTTTACGAAAAGAAATGCCATGGAAATAAATTTTTGTTTATCAAAGACTTTAAAAATGACTGTGGCTAGAGATGCAGTTTTTGCTATTTTGTGTTGATGGAGACTCACGACTTCGTCAGTGATATGTTAATACATAAAACTTATTGGTTTGCACGGTGATTGAAAGACGAATCTTATACACGGCAATCGGAAATCGGAAAAATGAACTAGGTACTAGACATACAAATTAAATAAGTATCTGTACATGCATATTTTAAAATATAAGTATTTGAATAGCCTGAATAGTCTGTAACAACTTGAAGCTTAGCAATAAAGCTCGCAACCAGTTATGACGGCAATAAAAGTAATACAATGCAGGGCAGTAAAGAACGGCATGGCGATACTCTCTCAGAAAAACCTCGTTTATTGTCCTGGTTTTAGTAGTCAAGGAAACAGAGGCATGAAGTATGGCTATAAAATCTCTTGACTAAGCCTCTAGAAAAACCGCTCACATTAAGTTAAGATATAACTACATTGTGGCACAGTTTCGTTGCAGTGTCCGATTATATTTCTGAACAGAGATCTCTGTTCAAACCTGAGAAAGAAACGCAACATAAAGTAACAACTTTGACAGAAAGTGTCGAAATTATGTAAACATGATTCGTACACACAAGTAGACATCCATATCAGGACGAATATAGTGAGTTTCCTGTTGCTACGCCGTAACTGTAACAAATGAGATACACTTTCCAAGCTTTATACACTCCTGTAAATTGAAATAAGAACACCGTGAATTCATTGTCCCAGGAAGGGGAAACTTTATTGACACATTCCTGGGGTCAGATACATCACATGATCACACTGACAGAACCACAGGCACATAGACACAGGCAACAGAGCATGCACAATGTCGGCACTAGTACAGTGTATATCCACCTTTCGCAGCAATGCAGGCTGCTATTCTCCCATGGAGACGATCGTAGAGATGCTGGATGTAGTCCTGTGGAACGGCTTGCCATGCCATTTCCACCTGGCGCCAAAGGTGGACCAGCGTTCGTGCTGGACGTGCAGACCGCGTGAGACGACGCTTCATCCAGTCCCAAACATGCTCAATGGGGGACAGATCCGGAGATCTTGCTGGACAGGGTAGTTGACGTACACCTTCTAGAGTACGTTGGGTGGCACGGGATACATGCGGACGTGCATTGTCCTGTTGGAACAGCAAGTTCCCTTGCCGGTCTAGGAATGGTAGAACGATGGGTTCGATGACGGTTTGGATGTACCGTGCACTATTCAGTGTCCCCTCGACGATCACCAGTGGTGTACGGCCAGTGTAGGAGATCGCTCCCCACACCATGATGCCGGATGTTGGCCCTGTGTGCCTCGGTCGTATGCAGTCCTGATTGTGGCGCTCACCTGCACGGCGCCAAACACGCATACGACCATCATTGGCACCAAGGCAGAAGCGACTCTCATCGCTGAAGACGACACGTCTCCATTCGTCCCTCCATTCACGCCTATCGCGACACCACTGGAGGCGGGCTGCACGATGTTGGGGCGTGAGCGGAAGACGGCCTAACGGTGTGCGGGACCGTAGCCCAGCTTCACGGAGACAGTTGCGAATGGTCCTCGCCGATACCCCAGGAGCAACAGTGTCCCTAATTTGCTGGGAAGTGGCGGTGCGGTCCCCTACGGCACTGCGTAGGATCCTACGGTCTTGGCGTGCATCCGTGCGTCGCTGCGGTCCGGTCCCAGGTCGACGGGCACGTGCACCTTCCGCCGACCACTGGCGACAACATCGATGTACTGTGGAGACCTCACGCCCCACGTGTTGAGCAATTCGGCGGTACGTCCACCCGGCCTCCCGCATGCCCACTATACGCCCTCGCTCAAAGTCCGTCAACTGCACATACGGTTCACGTCCACGCTGTCGCGGCATGCTACCAGTGTTAAAGACTGCGATGGAGCTCCGTATGCCACGGCAAACTGGCTGACACTGACGGCGGCGGTGCACAAATGCTGCGCAGCTAGCGCCATTCGACGGCCAACACCGCGGTTCCTGGTGTGTCCGCTGTGCCGTGCGTGTGATCATTGCTTGTACAGCCCTCTCGCAGTGTCCGGAGCAAGTATGGTGGGTCTGACACACCGGTGTCAATGTGTTCTTTTTTCAATTTCCAGGAGTGTATTATTATACGAGTAATGATACGCTGATACAATTTTGGCATCTTCTCCCGACGTCTCTGAGACGATCCTGGAACGCTCTGTAACACTAAATACAGATGACTGTCCTAGGGAGGGGCTAAAGCTCACTTTTATGCGTACTGCGAGAGCGCGCGGGCATTGGAAACCTGCGGAAACCAGCAGAACCATGATCTGGTTTGTACTGCACAAACACAACTCACTGCTTACTGCTGCACCTTCACCGCTGTGACTTGTCGCCCAGCGAATACGCGCGTCAGGCCAAATATTGTTGTTGTGGTATTTAGTCTGAAGACTCCTTTGCAGTATGTCTCGTCGTTAGTTTAGCCTGTGCAAGATACGTCATCTCTGCGTAGACCCTGCAAACTGCAGCAGAGCGACAGCTTTGCTAAGTCCAGACTTGTCTGACAACTTGCTGGCTTCGCAGGAACCTGCCACAGCTTGCGCGCGCACTCACTCACACACACACACATACACATTTAACGCTCATTTAAATCTGCCTATCACAGCCCAGTATTTCACCAACATGCAAAGGGAACTGCCAACCAATACGTACCCCAGAGTCGGGCCTCTCGTTCTCTGTACGTCGCACTTCTCAATGAGCTGGGGTTGATCCTTGTACAACAGTTTGTGCAAGACAAAATGGACACTCAAATTAAATATTCACGAATAAAGCCACAAGTTTATTGTTACCAGACACTTTATTTATACCTACAACACGTTTCGAAGGTTTAAACCACCATCATCTGGTGGCTTTACAAGTATTGATATGATATACGTGTGTGTTATGTTTCGATTTTGTGGTAACTTTTGGAGAAACAAAAACACTGTTAGGGAGATGTGACTAAAAACTAAAGTATATCTGATGGTGAAAATAAAACAATTGAAATAGAACAACTCCAGTGTCTGCAGGCTCATTTCTCTCGCATAACAGATAGTATGCAAACTGTCATAACTTGTTAACAAAGATGATCTCAGGAAACTACTTGGTCCAAACAACATGTAGCAAAACAGAAACATTATCTCGAAGTATAAAGAATACAAATCATAACAACAAAATTATTTCGAAATATTTTTAAAGAACTGGGGAGAGTTTTGTTTGGTTTGCTGAATACATGCATTGAAATAAGTATTTCAAGTGGTGCACAATTGTTTTTCTGCCAAGTGTAAGTAGTTTAAATTTCATATTCGTTTATATAATCGGGTGAAACGTTTGTAAACAGCAAGTACAATAATTATGTCTCTAATTATGGCTGAAATTCAGAGACAGGAATGAATGGATGGAAGAAGAGTGAATGAAAAAAAGGTAGTTAGACCGCGAGAGGAAGAGTGAGAGAGAGAGAGAGAGACTGCGAGAGAAAGAGAGATTCAGGTGCAAAGGGTAAAAGCAGTGGTTTTAAGAGAGCAAACTATGTTATATGTAATGACTGAGAAAAAGATGGAGTAATACATAGGTTACGGTTTAAAAATATATGGATAGATATAGAATTTTAAGTTGTAAGTTGGTGTACATATAGTTTGAAGATGAAGGAGGAGCATGACGTCGGCGTGTTGGTATATTTGTAAATGAGCTCATTCCGTGCTCATTTGGGAAATATCGTGATAACGTAACTAACTATTTAACTATTTATGGTAAATATGAAGGAGGCTGTGCATGTCCACGTGTCAGTGTGTGTGTGTGTGTGTGTGTGTGTGTGTGATGCAAATTTAATAACGTAGGCTGTAGTTGAAACCATAGGCGATACTACTGCAAAGGTTCGGCATTTTTGTCATTTAAGATGGATTCAGTGGAATGAACGGAACAACCAAGTTTCTTAATTAATGGAGCAGTTGCTATGTGCTTAACTTTTTCTCTTTGTTTCTGCATGACAGTCGGCAGTTTTACTGTTAAAGTCATAGAGAGAAGTCAACATGAAACAAATCTCTGTATTAACAACTGTGAAATATAGCCTGACACTGTTGTTAGAAGATATAAGAAAATATACTCCACACACTGTCTCTCTGCAACTCTTACTCACAATGTAGTGAGTATGAATCAACAGTTCGTCTAAATAAACCATTGCCGTCTTAATTCTGATGCTTAGTTTGCTGAATCTGTGTGTTCTCTTTTATGTACATAACGACTCAGTCATTCTGACACATTTTAAAGTCAAATACCAATGAAGGAGCAGTTTATCTTAGAATTTCTTATCCAGCTTGGAATATCAGTTCTGTGTGACAAAGGCTGTAAGGTTTAGCAAAGAAGGCATTTTCTTGCATTGTACATAATATCACAGAGATTTCGTTCTGTGTCTATATCACTACTCTATCTTTATCTGTGTCATTAATTCAATACTTATTGGGAGATCGAGCAAGGCGGCGCAGTGCTTAGCACGTTGGGCTCGCATTTCGGAGGACGACAGTTCAAACTCGTATGCGGCCATCCTGATTTAGGTTTACCTGATTCCAGTAAGTCGGGTCAGGGTGAACTTCCACCACATCCTTCCCTAATCTGATGGGAAGAATGAACACGCTGTTTGGTCCCCTCCACCACCAAATGAACCAACCAATCAACTATTACTGATCCTTCCGTAATTTGCACACAACTAACTCACTTAACTTTTGTTATCGACATCTGCTTCCTTCTTTCAGCACAATCACACTTTTGTCATTCTCATTGTCAAACTAATTAATTATGTTAAAACCAAGCTGTCATAGTTTCCTGGGAAGGTTCTTTTCTCAATGACATTTCCTGTTCACTATTCACACTCTCACTATGAGGTAACGGCAATAATGGGACAAAGTGATGGAAATGCAATTCGTTTTGGGGTTGCATACATTCAAGGACAAGCATATATGCAAGGGGATATCGTCACCCTCCCACTTTCCTTGACATATTACTATACTAATTGAGGTTGATTTACGACCACCTCGAGATTATCCCTTCTTCTGTGAACCCTCTCCCTGACACCCTCCTCCCACCCACCCCCCTGTGAATAGGGACACTTTTTGTCACCTCTCCCCAGTTCAGCTCTGAGCCACTTGTCCCCCTCTTGGGAATTCCCCTAGCACACCCCTCCCTCCATCACCTCTCCCATCCCCATACCTACTTCCCCTCCCCTCCCCCAGTTGGAAATTGGTGGGCTGGAGGAAGGATGTAAGGTAGTGTGTCTATTTATTTTCGTTATTAATTTTGAGAATGTTGAACAGTTCCCCATATTCTACCCCCCCCCCAATCCTACTTTCTACGGCCCCCATGCCTACTTTCTCCGATTACATGTGTGTATGTTCACCTTAGAGTTTGTGTCCCAGGCCATAATACAACCACCAGAGGTTGTTCAAAACTATCCTGTAGTTGCTCTCATTCGCCTCCACGCACTGCCGCACCTCGCACCCAGCTTCCACAACTTCTCCGCCACTTTTTCCGACGTGTGTGTATGGTCGCTTCAGAGTTTGAAGTTCAATTGCTCTAGTAAATAGTATCACCACCAGATTGTGCTTGAAAGTGTCCTATGGCTCCCCCCCCCCCCCCATGCTGGCACTACTTTCCTCTACCCCTGTATCCACTTCTCAATTAGCAGACAGAAGGCTGGAGTGGAAGGTACTGTCTTTATTTTTGGTGCAAAAAGTGTTAAATTGAAGAGATTTTGGTGTTGGACATACTGTAGTTTAATAAGCGTATTACCTGTAAGGATACAGCTGAGTACTGTATCCACAGTATCCTACACAAGGAATGGAAGGAGGTGATAATGGATGGGTTTAGGGAAAATACTTTTCTGTAAACAATTGTGGTCTAGCAAGGTGGACTGAGGATGCAATATGCATTTCATAGAGACCACTGCCTGCGCTGGAGATGTTAATGTTTTTGAAATGGCCAGTCAGTCCACAGTGCGGCAGACTACTTTGTCCTATATCCAGACTGAATGAACTGGACATGCTCACCTTGGTGTACAGGGCTCAAGTGAGGGTGCTTGAAAGGAGTTTTTCTCCCCTTTCTGTGTGTGTGTGTGTGTGTGTGTGTGTGTGTGTGTGTGTGTGTGTGTGTGTGAGTGTGTGTGTTCAAATCTCTGTATGGTGGGCAATTATCCTACAGGCACTGCCAGAAAACTGCCTCATACTAATCTAAAAGTATAGAGCTGCTGAGGAACGTGAATACAGATACCACGTACGGGGCAGCAAACTATAACTGAAGAGTGGGAAAAGTAAATACATGCTACCAGAACTGATGGAAAATGCTTCACAGCTCTAATTACATACCGAAACTGTCATAAAAAAGCTACCATTCAAAAACAACGGGTTATAGTGCCACTCATGCACTGGGAATCAAGGAGAGCTTTCAGATAACACAGCTACTACGGACAAACCGACCCAGAAACATCTCACCAAGAGAGAGTGGCGGCAGCTGCGTGTGCATTCACCTAAATATGCAGATACTGACTAACCTGCTTTAAACCAGTCTTACCCCCACCTACTTCACCTTCTCTCTCCATTTCATCCTCTCGTAATTGGGGATATAGGGACACGTAACAGGAGATTACACAAGCACCCTCCTTCACTCACTAGTCCTCCTACACACCACCACGTTACACTGAATTCGATATTGCTGCAATTGCGATATCAAAATATCTAGAAATGTCCATTTCCACTAGCCTCTCAAATTAGATGTTTAAGAATTTACAGGAGTCAAATACAACGCTTAAAACACTCAGCACCAGCTTACGATGATTCTTCTTCCTAATTTAACATATTATCGAAGTTTGAGAGTTACACTCAGACTTTCTGTAAATGAAGCAACTAAATTTCCGCCACAAATAAATCGTAGTGCTAAATATATCTGAGGTCTTTTATGTACCGACATTTGAGAAAACAACGACACTCTTCCACCACAACGTTTCTACAAAGCATCTCTGGCCAAAGAAACCTTTAAATAGCGCATGCTAACGATCGAAAAGTGATTACCGCCCTCCGATATCTGGGGATGTGCATCCGCCCCAGCCAGGAGAGGACTAGAGACGCGCAATGGCGCCGGCCTCGTCGGCACTTTTGCACACAACTCCAGCTATCCCCGTACTCAGAGACTGGGGAGACCGTCACCATGACTGCCAAGCAGTGAACCAATCAGTTGCGTCCAGGGGGAATAATCGTTCAGCACAAACACTCGCCATATTTAATCTTATAAAATTTCCACGTAAAAGTTAGAGAATAAGGGCAAAACAAGCTTAGTATTAGCTGCTTTTCACCCACCCCCACCCCCCCAGATGAAGACACGGATAGGTCAACTGCAACCTCGTTCGAGAGGATATGTCTACCACATGCCTGGGCACCAAGCGGAATCGTCCTAGGAAACCAGGCACATATCTATTAATGTAATTGCAATTAAATATTACGATCGCAGTGCCAATATGGTGGTACTCAACATTGAGTGAAGTACCGGAAATACCTTATCATGATGAAGTGGCTCTGCAAATATCGATTTCCCCAGTAAATCTACGAGTATCCTCCTTATGACTGAGCATAATTTTCTACGTGAAATCTTTCTTTTTCACTCCTACGGTTGGAAATGCGTTGAAATCGCAATTTCCACTTACTACTGGATTTAGGCTGATCACTTCCCACCCACATCATTTTCTGGCAAATGTCGGATCACTAGCGGCAGTAACTTTACACTTCATACATATACATTTCAGACCCACAGCGCAATTGTCGTTTATATGCGTATAGTGCACAAAAAATTATGGTATATCCACATTTATACAAGATAGATGTCTCGCATCTCCTCAGTTCTAGGAAATTATTTGACCTCTTGGTCTTCCAGCCAGTCCTCTGACTGGAGGTGTCTAGGCAACGCTTCAGAAAGTGGCAGCATCCCGCCCAGACTCTCTTAAACAAGTTTTGTGAAGCACAGATATCACAGATGTCCAGTACTATGTGATAATCAACAGCGCTCCCGTGGACGAAAGGGTTGGGAAACATCGCCAATATGTCCAGAATGAGATTTTCACTCTGCAGCGGAGTGTGCGCTGATATGAAACTTCCTGGCAGATTAAAACTGTGTGCCCGATCGAGACTCGAACTCGGGACCTTTGCCTTTCGCGGGCAAGTGCTCTACCAATATGTGTTGGTATACTGTGACAAACATCGCGGTTGACAGTGCGACAAGTAACATTGAGGATCTGCTTAGGGGAGCCGATGAGAGGCTCCATGATGTTACAACCTATGGCCTTCCTTGTTTGTACACTGTAGTTAAGCCATTTGGCAATGCAGGGGTTAAACTAGAACACCTATAAGTAGAGTGATTATCCTTTATATGTGTATATCGACCGAAATATTATGGTATGTCCACACTCACACCAGCTGGATGCCGTTTTGCAAGAATTACCATAGCTGCAGGCTAGCAAAACCATCCTGTCGCATCGTCGTTGTCACATAATTGTCGAGTAATAAAGGGTGCAACTACGATTAAAAAGCTCTCGTGCCTTTTATTTATTTACATATGTTCTTGCATGATAGTCAGCGTATACCAAAAAGGGGAAGAACTGAGACTCTTAATATAGAAAAAGTAACCTAGGATGGTCCAGATGGTCCAGCTACCCTCTACGGAACATCACCTCACAGCCTCAGACGTCTCATACCCACATGGTTTAGATCTTCCAGCCAATCAGAATCAAGAACTGGCTGCCATAAAGAAATGGGCAGGTCTTCTTATTTCCCCATGAGTGCTGCGTGATTATATATTGATATGACAGGTAGTGAGTATCTGTACATTCCCATTCAAACGCCGGAATGATCCTTGGTTCAATGGATCGTGCATTATGTTGGAGTCCTGTACTGCCCAGCCCCATGCTGCTTGAAACCCTCAGAGCGTTTCCGTTACTCAGAGCCCCGACACCAGAGACAGAGGAATAGAATGGCATAATTGTCATATACCTAAACGTACTTATGTCTATCCCCATTCATTCACATTATTATCGTATTATTTTGCCCTACGTATTTTCCAAGAAATTTTCCAAGTTTTCTGTAATTTCATTTGGTAAGAAAACGGGGACGCTACCCTTTCGTCTACCTAGTTTCGGTTACTTTTCAAGGTCACCCAGCTACACACTTCCCACATCCAAAATACACACACAGTGGTCATTGTAAAGTAGGAAATGTCAGGATCTTGGGCAGGTCGACGTATGAGACAAGCAAATATTCTTGAACAAAGGAGAACTTGTGTGAAGTTTGGAAGGTAGGAGACACTGGCTGAAGTACAGCTGTGATGACGGCCGTGACTCGTGCTTGGGTAGCTCAGTTGGTAGAGCACATGCCTGCGAAAGGCAAGGGTCCCGAGTTCGAGTGTCGGTCCGGCACACAGTTTTAAATCCGCCAGGAAGTTTCACATCAGCGCACGCTCCGCTGCAGAATAAAAATCACATTCTGGATTCTTGAACGGATTTTTTTTTTAAATTTCTGCACATACTTTTACACATAGAAAATAATACTTTCTTTATATTTGTTGGGTGTAGTTTTAATATCTAACTTCAATTTTTACATATAACTTAAATCCATGTCTGAATCGGATACTTCTGTCTCCAGCCAGTAATTTGACAGGGACAAGGAAGGTGAGTTCTCGTATTCTAATGCATATTTATTTTTGTTCCTGTAAACTATTTCCTATATGTCTTTAACAATTATCTCTGTTCCTTCTTGCAGTTGTTCTAGAGGAGAGCATTCGGGGATTTTAATTTTATCTGTTATTTCTTCTGTGCGACTATATTAAGGCCTTACTTAAGGCACCCCACATCTTCGTCTCTGTGCGCCAACAGGTCTTCTCCTACACATGCTTGCTGAATTTCTTTGTAGAACGCAAAGCTTGAAACTTCTGCAAATGAATGTCCGTTGGAGGTAGATAATCCATCGGTTTTAAACTATTCAAATGGCTGTTCTGTGATATCTGCCCAACATTCAGTTCACCACATTTAGATATAATATAACGTCTTTCTAAGCCAGTCCATGTAGGAACGAATCTTCATAAAAACAGTTTTTGAGTATCTTTAAAGCTTTAAACATTCTTGATTTCATTGATTTCTACCAGAATTCCAACACACGACCAATTTCCAGTACTGTTTACTGTAAGTGCAGGTATTTTGTACTCCCCAGTCATTTCCAGATTTCTCCATACACGGTGTTTGTAATGAAAACCTTGCTTGCACGTCTGCAATAACTATTTCTTTTTCCCATTGCTGTTTATATTTTTCTTTTATGGCGGTTGTATCGCTAGATATTCCACTTTCCATTTCTCGACTTTGATGTCCTCCACCTCGTTTTCTTGGTGCAGGTAATACATGAAGTATACTTAGGAGGGTAAGTTCCTTATTAGAGAATTGTTTAAGTCTGTTCTTTTCCTTAACACTCGTGGAATAATAATGTCTGTTGGAAACAGACCCAACTCGGCAATATCTATATCTGATATTATTGTGAGGAAGAATGACCTTAATGTAGGGAAATATGTTTCTCCTACGTTAATATAATACCTCTGTACAGGACTGAGAGAAGACAAGTTACTCTTACCTATTTTTCGTACACAGAAAAGTATTAAACATTTTATTACAACCTGATGCACCTTGAGCGAGAATCTAGAAAGTTAACAGCCTGAGCAGACGTTGATGGAGCCTGGTAGGGCGCTAGAAGCATGAGGTATTTTTATTGTTCTTAGCTCATAGAAACGGCATGTTGGGAGAGTGAAGAAATTGGCGGCGAGGCCATCCTTCACTAAATCCTGCCGGACAGGCCCACAACACTACAGGGCAGATAGAACAGCCCCTCATTGAGACAGGTCTCCAGCAGATCAATGCCACAATACCTGCATTGGCGACAGCCGAAACCTGCACTGGGGAAAACAGACTGGGAGGATGTGTCTACACAGGGGAGTTGTAAAATGGACATTGTGTGCAGTGCCACACATAATTAAAATTAACAAGTTTTCATGTTCACTGATACTACAAATAGGCCTGTGACCCACTTCCATCAGCTGCCTCGGTTTTATAAGAAACTGCTGCATCTCAGAAATGTTTAGAGGTGGAATCTTTATTACACTTCATAACTATGTCTAATGAGCTTCATGGCATAGGCAATTTAGATAAATATCTTTAAGATTCTGTTCTGTTGTTGCCATAGGAAGCAACACCATGTTGGAGAAAACCATCTTTCCCTACACGATAACTTAAAAATAGCAAGTAATTGGTGGTTTCTTTTTTTTTCCAGAGATGCAGGCTTTCGTAGCTCTGACCCTAGTTCAACATGATTTGTGATGTCGTATGGGAGGGAAGATTTAGCGCCACTAGAGCCCTATGATTGGCTCAAGATGGCGTGAAGGCAGTGTCGTTTGTGCACTTTGCGGAAAATGGAATTTTTTTATGGAGATATACTTGGGTGCTAGACTTTGGTCTGGTGAGGGGACTTCTGGTCGAAGTTCTGGCATGTGTGGTTGGTGCTTGGGACCTGTCCTGAGACTGACTTCACTTGCGAGTGCTTAGACTGGAGAGCCGGTGGTGAAGTTCTTACCATACTCACATTGTGATTTCAAACGTCTCGTTTGTCGATATCGCACTCATTCGTTTTGGTTTACCAGTCTTGATGCCTGGTATCCTTGTGTGCTCTGTTATATAAGTGAGATAAATTGGTCAAATTGGTACGAACAGCAAATGGGTGAGTCACACACTGAAATCTACCATGATTTCAGGGCTCTGGTAGAGAGTAAATTACGATCTGTCTGTCTGATCGCAAGACCATGAGATTTTTGCATTTCTTTCGTGGCCATGATCGATTTACAGGTGTCCCCTCATGTGTCACCTCCACCGCACCCATCTTGCCAGCTGCAAGTTCCATCGGCGCACGAAGCAGACAGGGTAACATACTGCTGCTCTGGTGCTGTCCGGTCTTACAGATCTCAATGGCCACTTGCTCTCAGCTGCAACTATATAGTGAAACCACAATAGATATAATAAATCAAAGTCTGCTCAGCGTCAGATCAGTTCAGATTGCGTTACCAACATTTTTAGGGCCAGAAAACTTGACTCACTTCTGCCACCCAGGATGCTTGTCCATTGTACTCTTTACCCAACTGGTAGTTGTTTACAGTATTCAATCAATAACTTGCTTAGCTAATTTATGACTATCTTTGAGTTGGGAAAATAATTGTTGTCAGTAAACTAAATTTTGATACATTCTCAGTTACTGTGTAGACCCCTGCCAGCAACTCGGATTGATGGCACCTTTTGTGAGCGTCAGATTATGTTTCCTAACGTTGTAATTCAATTTGACGTCCCTTGCGCTGAATTTTGAACTGATGGCGCCTTCTTTGACCGTCAGATAGTTGATAGTGTTGCCTAATGAAATTTCTGTCTCCCATATTTAATTTGGAACACGGGGAAGAATAGATTTGCGCTGCTGGCGCCCAGACATAGTACTAAGATTTAATTATTGTATATGTGCATTTTAATGTTGATGTTGTGACTTCTGTGTGTCTTAATTGTTTATTTTCGACGGCGAACGGCGATGTGCTGATTTGTTAGGTGCTCACGGGGGCTTAATTTAGAGTAGAATCTCTGTGGCATAGGTATGTGTAGTGTTTAAATTCGTCTGGGTCAGAATTAGAGGGAATGCTTACAAGAAGGAAGGCATGTTTGCTACAGAATAGCGGAATTAATTGTGTTTTGTTAATCATGGATCAACGTCAGATGATTAGCGGTGACCAGAGAGATATTACACGCAAGTCTCAGGTAAATGCGTTCCCAGACCGGGCAGAAATGTTGAACGTAGAACCTGCGGAGTATGACGACATGTCTCAGTCATGTGATGAAAGTGAACGGGAGACCGCAGCACAACGAAATGTAGGCGCTGCTGGTACGAGACGCACCATCAGTGAGACTGGCAGACCAGAATCACGAACGAAACGTCGTAGAGTGATGGAATCTCGTTCATCTAGTTCTAGAGGTTTTAGCGATGAATCTCAGTTTGAGATTCTCATGCAATTCATGCAAGAAGCAGAAGGGAAGGCGTCAGAGGCAGAAAGGAAGAGACAAGAGGCAGAGAAATAAAGACGGGAGGAAGAGGAGGAAAGACACAAATTAGTTATAAGAACGGTCACAGACGGTCAAGAAAGCGATCGCAGGAATCCAAGAAGAGTTAGAGAATGTCTAGATAACGAGAGTAGAAACGCGTGAGGTCGCGGACCAGGCGAAGCGCGATGCCAAAATAGAGCGATTGGTAGCACAAGTAGCACGAAAGCGCCTACCAGAGGCCAAAGAACAAGTCAAACTGGCAAGAACTCAGGTTTGTAAGAATAAAAAGCCACTTGCAACTCTCCAAAAGCAAGGCAAAAATATAAAGAAACGCTGGAAAAAATGAGTTAGGCTGAGAAGCGAATCGAGCAGATAGAAATGAAACACGCTGAAATCTCTGAAGTTAAAGATCAGTAGACCCGAGTCGAGGCGCAACGAAACGAGTTGGCTAAGGACGATCGGAAGGCACACGAGCGGGCCCCGGAATTGCAAACACAGTCTCGTTCGGCAGAGCGCCATCGAGAATATCACAGAAGTGAAGAACAGGTTTTGCGACTCTCCGAACCACTATATGAGGACACACCCCCTGCACGTGGTCGAATGTAGCTGGTATATGCTCCTGCCGCTGCGGAACGCATAATAGAAAATGCTCCGTCGGTAACATGCAGCATGTCAGAGACAGAGCCGGAAAACAGTTGTACATTTCTACGGAGGTCAGAAACGTTATTACGGGACTCCGACAACACGAGGGGACACCATAACAGTGAACGAGGATCGTTTGTGCACGGATACATGGAATCACGCGCTGCAGATGAGAGGGAAAATTTATACGGCGGTTACGTCGAACCTTCTACCACTAACTTTTCTTGACCATCAAGAATTTTCAAGTCTACAAGGGAGCAAACAAAACATTACATCTCAAAACCTGGATGGCCCAGTACGATCTCATGATACCAGAAACTTGGTCACTGACGTACAAGCTCCAGTTTATCTGTAGTTTCTTAGAAGGATCGATTGCACAACGTGTGAGCGGAGATGCAGAGAATTGTCGCTCCCACCAAGAATTTAAGGACGCATTCCTCAGCGCATATTGGTCGCAAGACACACGTGGGAGGATAAAACAGAAAAGGACTTAGAAGCGTCAGGATTCCGCAGTCCTGTCAAATTATTCCAATCCCTGGTCAAGAAGAACCGATTCTTGGATGAATCGTACAGTCTCAAGGAAATTATAAGGAACTGCTACATCACATTACCTTTAGGTTACCAGCCACTGCTCACTGGTCGATTAAGCCATTCAATCGAAGCTTGCAAGAGTGCACTATGCGAACTCGAGTACGTGAATGAAATTCACAACTCGCGGGAAAGAAATAGAAATAATGACCGTAACTGGCCAGATATGCCAGAGAGGAATACAGATGGACGAAATGGGGGAAGACATCCAAGGAATCGAAACCAAAATTCAAATTTCAGTGGGAATAACCAGCCATCTTGGGAAAATGGAATAACACGAGGAAAACAACAACAACTACTACTACTACTATTACTACCACCGACGAAACGGAAACTGGAGAGAGCAACATAACTCGAACCAGGATCAGCAGGATTATAGGGACCGACAGCAAACAGTATCAGGACATAAAAGGTTAATGTCAGTGGAATGTCCAACGTAGCGAATATGTGGAACTGATGAAATGTTTAAAGTAATTTCGTGTTGATATTGTGTTGCTTAGCGTAATTTTCCATTTGTCCTATTTCCATGTTATTTTGTTTGTCTGTAATTTACATTAGTTTTCAGCATGAGTCCTTGCTGTACGTGGTCAAATGAGTTGCGAATTTGTGACTTCTTCACGCCAACTTCCACTGGTAGATGGCAGATTGAATTAAAATTTCGTTACAGATTGTGTGTCACCAGTTGGCACTTTTTGTGGCATACCAAACCAGATAATACTGAGTACTCCGAACAACTGAATACTGCTATTATTTCTTTGGACCTCACGATTATTGTCCAATTACCGCAGTTGAGCATCGCACTCTCTCATAGCTTTCTCGTAGAAGAGCTTTCACTATTATCACCATAGTCGTTGGTTTACTTTCCATGGCTTCTTGCGCACCGCCCAAGAGACGGATGTACGTCACTTTGTGTTTCTTCGTAGTGTCAAGACGGTAAATCGGGCCATAGAGCATATGCATCTTGACTTTCGGATGTGTTTCGTATAGTGTTAACGGGCAACCTTTTGGGCGCATGTCGACGCTAATGTTATCCACATTTTTAGGACCACTTCTGCCACCCAGGATCCTTGTCCATTGTATTCTTAAACTAACCGTTAGTTGTTTACAGTATTCAGTCAATAACTTGTGTAGCATAATTTATAACTGTATTTGTTTTGCGAAAATAAATGTTGTTAGTAAATTGCATTTTGCATACAATATAAATTATTTTATATAGATCGCAAACAGGGTAACCTTTTAACATTTTTATCGGCTTTGTTGGGGTCAGTGTTAAGAATTTCCACATAGATTACTGGTAGACAGTTAAAACTAAATGTAGACAGAACATAACTTATAAGCTTTTCACAGTATTTAGAGTCAGACCACCAGCCAGTTGACAGGTATTCTTATGAACTCAGAAGGCAAACTGCAGAACATTGGTAAACACGACACGGCAGCTGTTCTGTAAGTTATTAGTTAACTGACCCAACATCGATGTGACTGACTTAGACCACAGTGGAACATATTGTAAATACAGTTTGTTAAACTGTAATACTCTTAACCAACCTTGCACTGGGTCGAACAAACAACCAATTCTGTAGCCCTATATTGTAGCCTCCTGCGTGGTAATACCATGGTCCTTAGGCAAAGAATATCTAAAAGTTTCTCATATTCACGCGTCTGAACAACTTACAAAATCTATAAGATGGTTATTATAACTCTATTTACTCTTACGCTTGATATTTGACATCTAAATTAGTCATATACCTTTGCTCTACAGCTGGAGCTCATCCATGTGAAAAAGACTATCGCAGCTACTTCATAGTGGCCCAAAATAAGATTGCTGCTTTCCTGTCTGTCTCCCACCATGCAGAAGTCGTGGTTTGATGTTAGGTAGTCGCACATCTCGATTGTATAAGCAATTCCGACTAGTTCCAATGTTATATCTAAACCCAAAAGATAATAGTCGTCTACAAGTGGCTACTATGTAAGGTGTCAGGCAAATCCAACACCTTCCATGAAAACCCTGACATGATCAGCAAATCAAGTAGTATGTCACATAGCTCCGAATAAATCGTGACATTAAATTAACCAAAGTAATACGAGTAACGAGTGAGCAAATGGAATACCTTTGACTAACACAAGAAAGCCTAAATGACGCATGGTGCAGGGAATGGCAATTGAATCTCAATGTAGACAACTGTAATGTACTGCGAATACACAGAAAGATAGATCCTTTATCATTTAGCTACAAAATAGCAGCTCAGCAACTGGAAGCAGTTAATACCATAAATTATCTGGGAGTACGCATTAGGAGTGATTTAAAATGGAATGATCATATAATGTTGATCGTCGGTAAAGCAGATGCCAGACTGAGATTCATTGGAAGAATCCTAAGGAAATGCAATCCGAAAACAAAGGAAGTAGGTTACAGTACGCTTGTTCGCCCATTGCTTGAATACTGTTCAGCAGTGTGGGATCCGTACCAGATAGGGTTGATAGAAGATATAGAGAAGATCCAACGGAGAGCAGCGCGCTTCGTTACAGGATCATTTAGTAATCGCGAAAGCGTTACGGAGATGATAGATAAACTCCAGTGGAAGACTCTGCAGGAGAGACGCTCAGTAGCTCGGTACGGGCTTTTGTCAAAGTTTCGAGAACATACCTTCACCGAAGAGTCAAGCAGTATATTGCTCCCTCTTACGTACATCTCGCGAAGAGACCATGAGGATAAAATCAGATGCGTACCGACAATCTTTCTTCCCACGAACGATTCGAGACTGGAATAGAAGGGAAAACCGATAGAGGTACTCAAAGTACCCTCCGCACACACCCTCAGGTGGCTTGCGGGGTATGGATGTAGATGTAGATGTAGACATGGGTTAGCCATAGCCTAGGGAATGTTTCCAGAGAGATTAGAGCCCACACAGAGGCATACCGACAATCCTTCTTATCACGAACAATACGAGACTGGAATAGAAGGGAGAACCGATAGAGGTACTCAAGGTACCTTCCGCCACACACCGTCAGGTGGCTTGCGGAGTATGGATGTAGATGTAGATGTAAATGCATGTCATACCTTCCCACCGTGAGACAGACGCAGTTCCAAGGGGAGAAACGAGAACAGAGGCAGAGTGCAGAACCATGTTAAGCTGGAAGGCCCTACGATAAGGGACGGACACCCACGTCACCAGCTAACCGCTAGGACCAGCCCCCAGCCCATGTTAAAAGCTAGAGCCCTCCAGAAGAACAGTATAGATCTTACGATAACACAAACAGGGTCACCCCAGCTGCAAGTTTTAGCGTGAGACTTTTTCGCGTCTCCGTTACGTCAGGGCCACCCCCCAGCCCATGTTAAAAGCTAGAGCCCTCCAGAAGAACTGTATAGATCTTACGATAACACTAAAAGGACCACACCACCTGCATATTTTAGCGTAAGACTTTTTCGTGTCTCTGTCACATTGCAAATTTTAAAAACATTGCCCCACCACGAAAAGTATAACGTTTCTCATTGCATAGACAGAATTTTTGTAGGCAGAGCTTAAGGTTAACATTGAGACCCTGATTGGTCAGATGAAAACACAGCCAGATGGTTTTTTTAAACCAACTTCGGCAAACTGTAGTAAGGAGAAGTAAGGAGAGAGTTGCTTCCGAGACAGCGAGGTGAGCGGAGCTGTGCTGCCTGCCGCCTCCTGACGAACACCGACAAGGTAATGAACGCACGCGATGCCGCATAACAGCGCATAAAGCTTCAATCAGAACTGCAGAAGTCTCATCTGTTACACCCCCTTTTTGCGTAATACTAGTGTCGATCGTCAATTAAAGCTCATGGTGTTCACATTTGCCACTTGAAGTAAAAATCTGAAACCTGATGACTTTTCTGTTATATAGTTACTGAGAAGCCACATCAGCCACTGTAATTTACCACAAGTTAGATAAGTAATTAAAGATAATTGAGGGTCACTGTAGACCATTTTGATAGTTTTCTCTTTTGTGAAAGTTAATTTGAGCCTAGATTATACACTCCTGGAAATGGAAAAAAGAACACATTCACACCGGTGTGTCAGACCCACCATACTTGCTCCGGACACTGCGAGAGGGCTGTACAAGCAATGATCACACGCACGGCACAGCGGACACTCCAGGAACCGCGGTGTTGGCCGTCGAATGGCGCTAGCTGCGCAGCATTTGTGCACCGCCGCCGTCAGTGTCAGCCAGTTTGCCGTGACATACGGAGTTCCATCGCAGTCTTTAACACTGGTAGCATGCCGCGACAGCGTGGACGTGAACCGTATGTGCAGTTGTCGGACTTTGAACGAGGGCGTATAGTGGGCATGCGGGAGGCCGGGTGGACGTCCCGCCGAATTGCTCAACACGTGGGGCGTGAGGTCTCCACAGTACATCGATGTTGTCGCCAGTGGTCGGCGGAAGGTGCACGTGCCCGTCGACCTGGGACCGGACCGCAGCGACGCACGGATGCACGCCAAGACCGTAGGATCCTACGCAGTGCCGTAGGGGACCGCACCGCCACTTCCCAGCAAATTAGGGACACTGTTGCTCCTGGGGTATCGGCGAGGACCATTCGCAACCGTCTCCATGAAGCTGGGCTACGGTCCCGCACACCGTTAGGCCGTCTTCCGCTCACGCCCCAACATCGTGCAGCCCGCCTCCAGTGGTGTCGCGACAGGCGTGAATGGAGGGACGAATGGAGACGTGTCGTCTTCAGCGATGAGAGTCGCTTCTGCCTTGGAGCCAGTGATGGTCGTATGCGTGTTTGGCGCCGTGCAGGTGAGCGCCACAATCAGGACTGCATACGACCGAGGCACACAGGGCCAACACCCGGCATCATGGTGTGGGGAGCGATCTCCTACACTGGCCGTACACCACTGGTGATCGTCGAGGGGACACTGAACAGTGCACGGTACATCCAAACCGTCATCGAACCCATCGTTCTACCATTCCTAGACCGGCAAGGGAACTTGCTGTTCCAACAGGACAATGCACGTCCGCATGTATCCCGTGCCACCCAACGTGCTCTAGAAGGTGTTAGTCAACTACCCTGGCCAGCAAGATCTCCGGATCTGTCCCCCATTGAGCATGTTTGGGACTGGATGAAGCGTCGTCTCACGCGGTCTGCACGTCCAGCACGAACGCTGGTCCAACTGAGGCGCCAGGTGGAAATGGCATGGCAAGCCGTTCCACAGGACTACGTCCAGCATCTCTACGATCGTCTCCATGGGAGAATAGCAGCCTGCATTGCTGCGAAAGGTGGATATACACTGTACTGGTGCCGACATTGTGCATGCTCTGTTGCCTGTGTCTAGGTGCCTGTGGTTCTGTCAGTGTGATCATGTGATGTATCTGACCCCAGGAATGTGTCAATAAAGTTTCCCCTTCCTGGGACAATGAATTCACGGTGTTCTTATGTCAATTTCCAGGAGTGTAGATGTGATATGGCATAGGACATCCTTCGATCCATTGTAGAAATTGTAAAAACACTCAGCGAATATTCGTTCACATTTTTGTTGAACGCAGTTGGTTTTTACCATCCCGTATTAAAACATTTCCTTTTATCAATAGTGCAATTTACAAACAATGTTTTGTGAATAGAATAAAATTTCCAGTGGTATACTTAACTGCTTTTTCGACGTTATTTTACCAGCTAACTAAAAATAGGAAAGCCTTGAACCCCTTCCACTAAATTTAGTTAGTATTAAGATTCTTTAACAGGGAGTGCAGTGGAGCTGACGCTGAAATCATTAAGTATTTGGTTATATCATCGCTAGTCTCACTGAACTCTTCTGAACTCTGTATGTCATGTGTGGTCTGACGTCTCCTTACCAGCAACAGTTCCCAGGTTCAAACTAGTCAATTCCCTAAAAAACACGCTCAGAGTGTCGTTGCGCGAAAGTGATAGCGAGACACGATATAGAAAAACAGACACCACACAGAGTGTTAGAACTATAGTAATCAATGTAGCTCTTTCATTGCAACATCGAGATTAATGTCGGGTAATTCCACTTTATATGGTACATTAAGAGGATTTTTACATTTCTTCGAAGTAGTTTCCAGTGCTTCCTTTCGATTTTATCCAATATTCCAGGTGCTGTCACACTACCGATTCCGTGTGGGAGAAATTTTAACTTTGCCTTGATACAGAGTCTTGCAGTGACGAGCTAGGAGTTCTCACTACGTAGATAAAAATTAAATTAATCACACATAAACTTCCTTAACATTACAGATTTTCCCTTCTGACAGTCCACTTGATCACAGAATTTAGGTATGAAAATATCGCAAAACGGTTCTGTAAGAGGAATAAGCACATTTAACTTCTTCTTGCTGAGGAGCATACGACTTCCAGTTTAATTGATGTGCCAATGCCAGAAACTAGGCGGTCCAAGTTGTCCAGTAGAGGTCATTACAGACAGAATACCAGCTCGTATCTTTTCAAGGATGTGGAAAGAAATCGGCCGTCTCCTTTCAAAGGAACCATCTTCGCAATTACCTGGAGATATTTTATCAAAATCACAGGGAACTATAAGACCGGATGATTAGACGCGGATCTAAACCATCATATTCCCGAATGCGAGTCAAGTGACTTAACTATAGTGCCACCACGATTCGTTGCAGTGTTGACAACTCTCTAAAACTAAATAAAATAAACGTGACTACAAAAAGAATACAGAAAAAAAGCTGAAACAAAATAAGATGTATTATGTGCAGTTTTATTTTTGCAAAAGCTATAGTGTGTGACAGACTAGCATGAATTTATAACTATTTTCTTAATATAGAATCTGCCGGTCGTTACAGCAATACAGTTAACTGTGAATGTGTAATATTATGTGAATCATATATCCCTCATAATACAGAAACAACAGATCCGCACTTCTGAAAGTTACAAACGGATGAAATGCATCACTATACATTTTAATTTAAACATTAATTTGTATTAATTTGTATTAATTTGTAATTGAGTACTGTTTGACAGAAATCATCTGAACACTGTAGCAAGGTTGAAACTTTAGGATACTACTGCACTGAATACAAGTTTGCCATTCCCCTCCACCGTTCAGTCAATGGCACATTGTTTATTGCAACTGTGAGCATACAACTTCTGAGTCATCCTACATAAATCAAAGACCTCTCTGCTCAGAATAGCTTCCTTGATTATGGTGAAGTTACGATATTTTACTGATGTCAGTTATGCTCCTAGAGTATCCAGTGAGGCTCTCAGTTGTTTACCCTACGTTTTCGTTCTTATGTATGTGTACTCTTATGTATGAGACTGGAACACACACCTATACAGATTCAATTTGTAATGCTACGCTTTTTCGTCCAATTTAATGACCTACTTTCATAGCATATTAAAGCTTGTTTTGAAATCTCAGTTCATTGCAAATAACTTTTCTTTAATCAACATCGATTTTACTGCATTCCTATGGTAAAGAAAATGAAAAAAGAAAAAAAAGTCATACTTTCCTACCCTACTTATGTTAATAAATTTTCAGCTGAATGGTACTAAAATAATCTAGTGTTACCAAGAATAAGCTGATTTGGTTACACTGTTTCGATGGAAAGTTCAAAATCAGTCTCTTATGATTCATGACAATTTCCAACCTCATACTGCAAACTAGACACAATAACTCCTGCACAACCTCCATACATACTCTGGCTATTTCTATCTCGTTTCTGTCTAGAAAAAGGTACCTGTTAGTGAAAAATTCAAAGACTGTGACAAGCACAAAGATCACGTTACCACATCGTTGACAAGACAAGCAGCAACCTTCTGTGAGGAATGCTTAAAGAAACTTCTTCCGCGCTATAACTGCCCACAAAATTTGTGAGCTGTGTAGAAACACACTGAAGCACCAAAGCAACTGGTATATGCATGAGTTTTCAAACACAGAGATATGTAATCAGGCAGGACGCGGCGCTGCGGTTGGAAATGTATATAGGGAGTAAATTTTAAGTTGACAAACCGGAATAACTCGAAAAATAAGCTTCAAAAGAAAAAGTGTAGAATCCAAAGTTGATTATTTCCGAGGGGGCACCTGCTGGTTCTAAAATCAGCCGCCACCCGGGAGTGGGGCAGGAGGCAACTTCAAAATTTCAAATGGGAACCCCCATTTTTAATTGCAGAATCCGATTCTGCATAAAAATTTGTTTTTATTTTTGGTAGTTGGCACTGTAATTCAAGGCAATCCATGTTCTCATTTTTACGTGGAAAACGGTTACGGATAAATAAAAAATACTTATTTAGTTAGTAAATTCTGATTCTCCAACACTAAAACTCTCCCTCTCTCCCCATAGGGTGGGGTTTAGGGAGAGGAATTATAGTTTTACAAATGTTGACCCAAACATTGATTTTTTTCGCAGATTCGGACATTTTTTTCGTGTGAAACTGATTTTTCGAGTTATTCTGGTTTGTCAACTTGAAATTAACACCCTTTATATAAGTCAACAAGTGACTGGCGCATTTATTAGATCGGTTACTGCTGCTACAATGGCTGGTTTCCAAGCTGTAAGTGGGTCTGAACGTGGTGTTATAGTCGGCGCTCGAGCGATGCATCTCTCAGGTTGCAGTGAAGTGGGGTTTTTCCCATACCACCATTTCACGAGAATATCAGGAATCCAGTAGAACATCAAATCTTCCAAGTCGAAGGCAGACTTGTGTACCCTTGATTACGGCACAACACAAAGCTCTACGTCCCGCCTGGGCCCTGTATACCGACATTGAACTGCAGATGACTTGAAATATGTTGCATGTTGCCTTGTCGGACGAGTCACGTTGTAAATTGTATCGAGCTGATGGACGCGTACGGGTATAGAGGCAACCTTACGAATCCATGGACCCTGCATGTCAGCAGGCGGTTGTTCAAACTGGTGGTAGCTCTGTTATGGTGTGTGGCGTGTGCAGTTGGAGTGATATGGGACCCCTGATATGTCTAGCTGCGACTCGGACAGGTGACACGTACGTAAGCATCCTGTCTGATCGCCTGCATCTATTCATCTCCATTGTGCATTCCGACGGACTTGGGCAATTCCAGCAGGACAATGCGAAGAATGGCTACAGACTAGCTCCAGGAACACTCGTCTGAGTTTAAACACTTCCGCTGGCTACCAAACTCTCCAGACATCAACATTATTTAGCATATCGGGGATGCTTAGCGATGTGCTCCTACGGATTTATGGACAGCTATGAAGGATTCATGGTATCGATTACCTCCATCAGTACTTCAGACATTAGTCGAGTCCATGCCACGTCGTGCTGCGCCACTTCTGCTTGCTCGCAGGGGCCCTGCATGATATTGGACTTGAGTACGAGTTTCTCTGGTATATCAGTGTACATTCTGCATTTTGTACATTTTCTAAAAATACGGTTTCTTTGTCTGTGTTCGTTTTGTTTTTATCACGAAACGAAACGTACTTTCTGGATGCGTCTCGTACTAGCAGAAAGACCTTAAAGAGTGATCCTCGTGTTAAACGCAAGAGTCCTGAAGAGGACCCCCAGTAAATTGGTCGAAACGTCAGCAGTTTAGACGCTGTTGGACTATAGCCTTAGTTTATAAACATTGGTCTCAAATTACCTTTCGCTTGTTTATGAAATGCGCATCTGGTATTATCCTTTGTAGTTTGATTCCCGTGATAACCAAGACATTCTTCGTTGCTCAGTAATCCTGTGACACAACAGGCGGCGTGGTAACCAAAGACAGGGGGCTGGACCCTTAATCCGGCCGCGTAAGCCGCTTAGGCCCCTGCGTGGCGGGGCGGCTGCCACCTGGGCTGGCAGCTGGCCCTCTAATTGGACAGCCCTCTGTGCCCGCGCGGCCACCGCCGAGGCTTCAGACCGCGGCGCCACGCTTTGACACGCTAGCTCAGTGAGGGGTGCCCGATCGAGAACTAAGGGACCTCCTGATATCGCCACGCACGTACAACAGCAAATATATGGATTGTTACAAATGTTAGGACGTTGAGGCATATATCAATAGGGGTAAGAGAGATATAACCTACAGGAAAATTGAAGAAACTTTTGGAGAAAAGAGAAACACCTGTATGAATATCAAGAGTTCAGACGGAAAATCAGTTCGAAGCAGAAAAGGGAAAGCAGAAAGGCGGAAGGAGTATACAGAGGGTCTATACAAGAGTGATGTACTTGAGGGCAATATTAGGGAAATGGAAGACCTCATGTATGAAGACGAAACGGGAATACGGTATTGCATGAAGAATTTGACAGAATACTGAAAGATCTGTTCAAACAAGTCCCTGGGAGTATACAATATTCCACTGGAACTACTGATAGCCTTGGGAGAGCCAACCATGACAAAACTATGTTGTGCATACCGAAAAAAGGGGCGTAGGTTAGATGTTTTAGAGGAATTGGAGATTTTCAAATAATTATCTCGTCATGATGGCCTCATTCTCACCTACAGCTGCAGCTGCCAAATAAAAACTTTTTCGACTGAATAAAGCCGTTGCTTGAACTTTGAATCAGATTCCTCATGCAGTTTGCCGAAATGTTCAAAAATGGTTCAAATGGCTCTGAGCACTATGAGACTTAAAAACTTAGGTCATCAGTCCCCTAGAACTTAGAACTACCTAAACCTAAATAACCTAAGGACATCACATACATCCATGCCCGGGGCAGGATTCGAACCTGCGACCGTAGCAGTCCCCCGGTTCCGGACTGCAGCGCCTAGAACCGCACGGCCACCGCGGCCGGCTCCGAAATGTCATTTTCCTGTTACGTCTTTGCTGTTTTCTTATATGTAATAACTGACGTTATATTTTTTTACGTTACAAAATGTATCTCTGCTTGAAGCAGATAAATATGCAACTTCATCTTATTATTATTAGTGCTTGCATTATGCCTGAATCAGCTTCATTACAGTTTCATGTGTCTAATTTTGAATGTACAATAACCTAGTTGCTTCTGCGGCTACTAGATGGCGCTCGTAGTAACGCCTTGTTTACTTGCCCACACTTTCTAACGTGGGCGCATCAGTTTTGTTGCGACCCATGTTCACTCAGGTACGAGCAGCCCTTAGCGGCTCGCCATCTTATCTTATTTACAACTTTTCATGACGTCGCCTTTCCGGCTTAGATTTTGTAGAATGTGACTAGCAAGTACTGCATCTCTTTCCAGTCAGTACACACTTTAGTTTATTAATATCTTATGTACCTATTACGTTTTAGAACAGTTAGTTTAATTCTGAAGACGACGCTCATAGTAGCGTCGAAACCTGGTCAGTTTTGACTTAATATTTGTGACCGAGGGCTTATTTGTTCGAATATAATTTTGACACGGTCACTGAACCTTAGCAGCTATGTTCAAAGTTTCGTGACAAAACTGTTCCACTTGCTGAGCAAGATAGATGAGACTGGCGAAATGCCCTCAGAATTCAAGAAGAATATAATATTTCCAATCGCAAAGAAAGCGGATTTGTAAATTACAGAACAATAAGTTTAATAAGTCACTGTTGCAAAATACCGACGCGAATTACGTACAGACAAATGCAAAAACTGGTAGAAACCAACCTCTGGGAAGATCAGTTTGGATTCCGTAGAAATGTTGGAACACTTGAGGCAATACTGACTCTATGACTTACATTAGAAGCTTGATTAAGGGAAGGCAAATCTACGTTCTAGCATTTGTAGACATAGAGAAAGCTTTTGTCAAAGTTCACTAGAACACTGTTTTTCAAATACTGAAAGTGGAAGTGGTAAAATACAGGGGGCGAAAGGCTATTTACAAATTTAACAGAAAACAGGTGGCAATTGTAAGTGTCGAGGGGCATGAAAGGAAAGCAGTGGTTGAGAAGGGAGTGAGATAGGGCTGACTCTATCCCCGCGTTACTAAACCTGTATATTGACGATCCAGTAAAGCAAACAAAAGAAAAATTTAGAGTAGGAATTAAAATCCATGGAGAAGAAATAAAAATTTTGAAAATGAGATTTTCACTCTGCAGCGGAGTGTGCGCTGATATCAAACTTCCTGGTAGATTAAAACTGTGTGCCGGACCGAGACTCGAACTTGTGACCTTTGCCTTTCGGGGGCAAGTGCTCTACCATCTGAGCTACCCAAGCATGACTCACGCCCCGTCCTCACAGCTTTACTTCTGCCAGCACCTCGTCTCCTACTTTCCAAACTTTACAGAAACTCTCCTGCGAACCTTGCAGGACTAGTACTCCCAGAAGAAAGGATGTTGCGGAGATGGTAATTGGATGTCTCTATAGGCCCCCTGGCTGAGCAGCTGTTGTGTCTGAGCACCTGAAGGATAATTTTGAAATTATTTCTAGTAGATTTCCCGACCATGGTATAGTTCTGGGTGGAGATTTTAATTTGCCGCATATAGACTAGGAGCCTCAAACGTTTATAACTGGTGGAAGGGACAAAGAATCCAGTGAAATTTTCTTAAGTGTATTATCTGAAAACTACCTTGAGCAGTCAAACAGAGAACCTACTCGTGGTGATAACATATTAGACCTTTAGGTGACAAACAGACCCGAACTATTTGGAACAGTTAACGCAGAACAGGGACTCAGCGATCATAAAGCAGTAACTTCATCTATGATTTCAGCCGTAAATAGAAATATTAAAAAAGGTAGAAAGATTTTTCTGTTTAGCAAAAGACAAAAAGCAGATTTCAGAGTACTTGATGGTTCAAAACAAAAGTTTTATCTCAAGTACAAATAGCGTTTAGGATCAGTGGACAAAGTACAAAACCATCGTACAGTATGCAGTAGATGAGTATGTGCCAAGCAAGGTAGTAAGAGATGGAAAAGAGCCACCGTGGTGCAACAACCGAGTTAGAAAACTGCTGCAGAAGTAAAGGGAAGTTCACAGCAAACATAAACATAGACAAAGCCTTGCAGACAAACAAAATTACGTGAAGCGGAATGTAGTGTAAGGGGGGCTACGCGAGAGGCGTTCAATGAATTCTATGTACTGACTAGGGAGAAAATCCTAAAAAATTTTGGTCTTATGTCAAAGTGGTAGCTGGATCAAAACAAAATGTACAGACACTCTGTGACCAAAATGGTACTGAAACAGAGGATGACAGACTAAAGGCCGAAGTACTAAATGTCTTTTTCCAAAGCTGTTACATGGAGGAAGAATGTGCTGTAGTTTCCTCTCTAGATTGTCGCACAGATGACAAAATGATAGAAATCGAAATAGACGACAGAGGGATAGAGATACAATTAAAATCGCTCAAAAGAGGAAAGGCCGCTGGACCTGACGGGATACCAGTTGGATTTTACACAGAGTACGCGAAGGAACTTGCCCCCCTTCCTGCAGCGGTATACCGTAGGTCTCTAGAAGAGCGTAGCGTTCCAAAGGATTGGAAAAGGGCACAGGTCATCCCCGATTTCGAGAAGGGCCGTCGATCATATATGCAGAACTATACACCGATATCTCTAACGTCGATCAGTTGTAGAATTTTGGAACACGTGTTATGTTTTCTGGAAACCAGAAATTTACTCTGTAGGAATCAGCATGGGTTTCGAAAAAGACAATCGTGTGAAGCCCAGCTCGCGCCATTCGTCCACGAGACTCAGAGGGCCATAGACACGGGTTTCCAGGTAGATGCCGTGTTTCTTGGCTTCCGCAAGGCGTTCGATACAGTTCCCCACAGTCGTTTAATGAACAAAGTAAGAGCATATGGACTACCAGACGCATTGTGTGATTGAATTGAAGAGTTCCTAGATAACAGGCCACAGTATGTCATTCTCAATGGAGAGAAGTCTTCCGAAGTAAGAGTGATTTCAGGTGTGCCGCAGGGGAGTCTCGTAGGTCCGTTGCTATTCACAATATACATATATGACCTTGTGGATAAAATCAGAAGTTCACTGTGGCTTTTGCGGATGGTGATGTAGTATATCGAGAGGTTGTGTCAATGGAAAATTGTACCTGAATGCAGGAGGATCTGCAACGAATTGACGCATGGTGCAGGGAATGGAAATTGAATCTCATTTTAGACAAGTGTAATGTGCTGCGAACACATAGAAAGAAAGATCGTTTATCATTTAGCTACATTATAGCAGTCAGCAACTGGAAGCAGTTAATTCCATAAATTATCTAGGAGTAGGCGTTAGGAGTGATTTAAAATGGACTGATCATATCAAGTTGATCGTCGGTAAAGCAGATGCCACACTGAGATTCATTGGAAGAATCCTAAGTAAATGCATCCGAAAACAAAGGGAGTAGGTTACAGTACACTTGTTCGCCCACTGCTTGAATATTGCTCAGCAGTGTGGGATCCGTACCTAATAGGGTTGATGGAAGAGATAGAGAAGATCCAACGGAGAGCAGCGCGCTTCGTTACAGGATCATTTAGTAATCGCGAAATCGTTACGTAGATAATAGATAAACTCCAGTGGAAGACTTTGCAGGAGAGACGCTCAGTAGCTCGGTACCGGCTTTCGTTGAAGTTTCAAGAACATACCTTCACCGAGGACTCAAGCAGTATATTGCTCACTCTTACGTACATCTCGCGAAGAGACCATGAGGATAAAATCAGATGCGTACCGACAATCTTTCTTCCCACGAACGATTCGAGACTGGAATAGAAGGGAAAACCGATAGAGGTACTCAAAGTACCCTCCGCACACACCCTCAGGTGGCTTGCGGGGTATGGATGTAGATGTAGATGTAGACATGGGTTAGCCATAGCCTAGGGAATGTTTCCAGAATGAGATTTTTCACTCTGCAGCGGAGTGTACGCTGATATGAAACTTCCTGGCAGAACCACACTGTGTGCCGGACTCAGACTCGAAATCGGGACCTTTGCCTTTCGCGGGCAAGTGCTACACCATCTGAGCTAACCAAGCACGACTCACGCCTCGTCCTCACAGCTTTACTTCTGCCAGCACCTCGTCTCTTACTTTCCAAACTTTAGAGAAGCTCTCCTGCGAACCTTGCAGAACTAGCACTCCTGAAAGAAAGGATATTGCGAGACATGGCCTAGTCACAGCCTAGGGGATGTTTCCAGAATGAAATTTTCACTCTGCAGCGGAGTGTGCGATGATATGAAACTTCCTGGCAGATTAGAGTGGTAGAGCACTTGCCCGCGAAAGGCAAAGGTCCGGAGTTCGAGTCTCTGTCCGACACACAATTTTAATTTGCCCGAAATTTCAAAAACTTTGAGGCTTGCCAATGCCATTGTAATTCTATTAGAGACAGCAAAGGACCTGGAAGAGTAGCTGAACGGAATGGACAGTGTCTTGAAAGGAGGATGTAAGATGAACACCAACAAAAGCAAAACGACGATAATGGAATGTAGTCGAATAAAATTAGGTGATGCTGAGGAAATAGATTAGGAAATGAGACACTTAAACTTGAAGGTTAGCTTTGATATTTGGGGAGATAATAACTGATGGTGGGCGAAGTAGAGAGGGTATAAAATGTAGACTGCCAATGGCAAGTAAAGCGTTTCTAAAGAAGAGAAATTTGTTAACATCGAGTATAGATTTCAGTGTCAGGTAGCAATTTCTGAAAGTATTTGTGAGCAGTATAGCCATCCATGTATGGAAGAGAAACATGGACGATGAGTAGTTTAGACAAGATGAAAATAGCAGCTTTCGAAATTTGGTGCTGCGGAACAATGCCGAAGAATGTTTTTACTCCAGTCTTTGATCACAATATCAATTCTTTTGACGATGACCGGTTTCAGTACGAACCTCAGATCTTTTCTATATCAGCTGAGGATGGTCATTGCGGACTGAAACAGGTCATCGTCAAAATAATTGATATTGTGATCAAAGTCTGGAATAACAAACATTTGACAGTATTTGATTACTGTTCGTATACGCGACTATGTCGCAGCTGGTGAAACAATGCTGAAGATTAAATGGGTAGATTATATAATTAGTGAGGAGGTACTTTATAGAATTGGGGACAAGAGGAATTTGTGGCACAACTTGACAAGACGAAGGGATCGGTTGGTAGCAGATGCTCTGAGGCATCTAGGGATCACCAATTTAGTATTTGAGGGAAGCACGGAGAGTAAAAATCGTAGAGGGAGACCAAGGGATGAATACACTAAGCAGATTCAAAAGGATGTAGTTAGTAGTAGTTACTCAGAGATGAAGAAGCTAGCACAGGATAGAGTACCATGGAGAGCTGCATCAAAGCAGTCTGTGGACGGAAGACCACAAAAACCACAACAACAACAACAACAATTTGGTGCCTCCAGACGTTGCGTGATTTTCAGACTGAAAATGTTAATGAAAAGGCTACACAAAACGGACTTTTTACCGATCGTACGGTACACTCTCACGTCTGGGACCCCACTGATACTTACGTCGGGACCAAATCCCGCCACCTGGGCATGGGTTGGGCCTCCTGATTTTATGTAGACTTCAAGATAGCATGGTAAGTTTCTTCGCTGAAGCTGGAAGGAAGAACATGAGGCCCTAACTAACAGTCACCAACAAAGTCGGTCGAAAGGTACAGAGGAAGTCTTAGTTGATGATGTGATTCCATCATTTCGTGAAAATTCCTGACATCTCACATACATGCCGACGGTACAACCGAGCGTCATCTGCTAAAAGCACATTTGCGTGGCATGGGGTCTGATGCACTGTCAAACGAACCATTAAGTGAAGTTTTCTCTCTCAGGAAAATTTGCTTCTGATGGTCCTTTCAAAAGCTGTATGTGATACATATACAGCAGTTTTCATGTAACATCCTCCAGACTGTCACATGGTCCATGTACCATGTTATAACTAACACTTAGGTTGTCGTCAGCTGAACAAAGAAGTTCCTCCTCCAGCTGAGATGAAGTCCACATTCTAGGATTCCTGCAGTTATGGATAGTAGACTCACACTTCCAGTGCTTCATAAAAAAACGATCAGCGCTTCAAACATCTTCTTGTTAGAGCACAGTCGTTCTGAGAATCTCTGACGCTACATAAATGAAGCACCACAGCCATTACCGTCTGCTAATCAATACAGCAAATGGGCATGTGTCAGCTCCGCTTTTGTGTACACTTCCATTTCACTACATCTACATCTACATCCATACTCCGCAAGCCACCTGACGGTGTGTGGCGGAGGGTACCCTGAGTCCATGATGAACAGCAAACATTTGAGGTTACGTTCTTGTTCAGTTTGTAGTGAACACTAAACTGTACAACGCAACCTCTATTATGTAAATAAAGCGTTTCCATATCCATGTACATATTAATATATTGGTTTCTTCTTTGTTTGGCCGATATTTTCCGCAAACATGGCCATATGCTTACTTTACACCCTGTGTAAAGGCTGTAGGAATATCATGGCAAATTGTTGATTTACCCAGGATCACTGACCATTGTTAGACTGTTATTCTTGCAGCTGATTCTTTTGTACTGGCACCTGTAGCCAGCACTCTGCAAGGCTAACTGATTACTTGGCCATAGTGGGAACAAAATTTGGTTGGGTCACAAGATACAGTAATGTACCATTTAAAAAGGAAAGGGTTGTTAGTAGTGGGCCAAAGGCGCTACATGCACATTTGGTTTGTGCAGGTTAAATACACTGAATTTCGCTCGCCATCCCCTTAACCTATCGTTATGCTAATTGATTTATAACTCTATGTGGCTGATCTATGATCCTTTCAGGATAACACCTCCTTCTGAGAAACAGCCACCCCTCCCTGGCAACCCCCTGCCGGTCCGGGGGTAAGAATAGACCCGTGGTATTCCTGCCTGTCGTAAGAGGCGACTAAAAGGAGTCTCAACTGTTTTGGCCTTTAATGTGATGGTCCCCATCGGGGTTTGACCTCGATTTTTCCAAATTCAACAGAAGTACGAGACTTTTGGGGAAGGACTCCTTATGTGGTGCCCCTTCAGTCCTCTGTGCCCTAAGACCTTGGCACTCTTTATCGTCTCGGCGTCGTAACTTCACCAGCCATCCCTTATTTTGGGCATACACCCCTGATGGATTGTGTAAGTTACATCATTAGTGCATCACCATCTGCATCCACGATACCTATGGACTTCCCATGGCACCCAAAATCCAGCACGGTAGCCTGCCCGTTGTGGTTGGGTCGTCATGTATCCTCTAGGTTGTAGCCCCCTGACCACACAGGGATCGTACTGCCGATGCCTGACCTGACACGTCCCCACGTAAGCCAAGGAGTAGATGCTCGTCTCTTTGGGGCATCAGGACTCCCGGCAACGGCCGTCCTGCCCGGTGGCCTTTGCTGTGGCTGGGTGGCGCCCGTGGGGAGAGCCCCTGGTCAGAGTGGGTGGCATCAGGGCGGATACCCCGCAATGAAGCGGGTAAAGTCTCAGTCCGGTGGTCGCACGACCACCAACGTCTATAAGCACGGTAAAGTAGACTTTAACGCTGTGGCATATAACCCCAAATCGTTCCCCTCCCTAGCCACGTCCTGCGAGGGACGCAGGGCTGTGGGCAGACAGGAGCCGTATTCACCGCGATACCTTGTGTGCAGCAGAACTGATGGGGATTCATTTTTGGGGACTAAACATCTGTTCTTTGTGACTTATCTTGAAGATAAGTTCGGGGAAGCGGCATCTCTTTCCAAAATGCGGAGCAGGACCATTTTGATACAAGCAGCTTCCTCTGCACAGCCAAGGGCGTTACTCGCCTGTGAGAAGCTTGGTGACATACCCGTTAACGTCACTATCCCATAAGTCACTAAATTTGGTCCAGGGGATTATCTTTCATAAAGATCTTCTGCTACAGTCTGATGACGAGCTACGGGAGAACCTGGCACGATGAGGTGTACACTTCGTTCGTCGTGTCTTTAGGGGACCCAAGGATAATAGGATTGCTACCGGTGCTGCGTTAACTGTGCGGAGCATCATTCTCCCTGCTCGCCAGACTGTGCAGTCTACCAACGAGAGTGGAAGATACAAGAAATTAAGACCTTGGACCGATTAACTTACCAAGAGGCAAGGAAGAAATTAGAACGGCTCAACCCCACACCTATGTTGAGGAGTTATGCTGCTGTAACACTGCCGCCACCAGTTCCTGCAAAGACTCCTTTTACATTTGGCCCACCGAACAGTCACGTTACGCCTGCCCCACCACAGATGGGGGCCACTCTCTCTTCCACTACTCCCAAAACACTCAGTTTGCGAGCAGTGCGCACCGAACGACCGGGGACATCAGTCCCCACATCTCAGCCAGAGAGGCGACAGCCCTGTCCGGCTGCTCAGCCGGGGATGTAACAGCCTCCTCCGGCCTCACTTGTTCAGAAGGGATCCATTGGGGCAGTCCCTTCCAAGATCTTCCCCAGTGTCTCACAAGGCATTATCCAGTGGCTGAAGAAGCCACCAGCTGCTGGTCGAAGGGCTTCACGCTCTTCGTCTGTTCCTGATAATGCGTCAGGAAAGCCCTCCCAGCATGCAGACCCTCATCCCAAAGACAAGAGAGAGAAGAGGAAGCTCTTTAAGAAGGATAAGGACGCAGTGGTTCCCACACCACCGCTTCTTCTCAGCTCAGCCTCTGAGGATGTGGTCGAGCTCTTTGCGTCCCCTGATGACCTGGATCTCGCCGTCTCCTCAGAAACGATGGACGTAGCGACGTCCGTCACTCAGACGATGGCAGCACGTGACCTTGCGAAGTAATTTGCCTTTTCAGTGCCTGTATGCCTCTACAGGACACGCTTTGTACAATCCTGCAGTGGAATTGTGGCGGTTATTTTAGACACCTACCTGAGGTACGTCAGCTTCTAAACATGACACCTGCTCTATGCATTGCCCTCCAGGAAACCCGGCAATGCGGACCCCTGTCCTTCGTGGATACAGGGGTTATTACTGCAACCGTAGCACTTACAATTGTGTGTCAGGTGGAGCCTGCGTGTATGTCCTTACCTCTGTATATATTGCTCCTGTGCCCCTTCAAACATCATTGGATGCTGTGGCTGTCTGCGTAAGGACTACCAGGACATAACCGTCTACAGTGTCTATCTCCCTCCAGTTGGTACAGTCTCCCTGACCAAATTGGCTGCACTTGTCACCCAACTTCCCACGCCTTTTCTTCTCGTGGTGGATTTTAACGCCCACAATCCCCTGTGGGTTGGAACGAAGATTACTGGCCGAGGCAGAGATGTCGAGTATCTCCTCTCCCAGCTCGACCTCTGCCTGTTAAACACTGGCGCCGCCACACATTTCAGTGTGGCGTGTGGCACGTTCTCGGCCATAGATCTGTCGTTGTGCAGCCCAGGGCTTGTACCATCGGTCCACTTGAGAGTCCATGACGACTTTTGTGATAGTGACCATTTACCCATCTTCCTGTCACTACCCCAGCGTCGTTCCAATGAACGCTTACCTAGATGGGCATTTAGCAAGGAAAACTGGGAAACGTTCTCCTCTGCTACCACTGTTGACTCTCTCCCGCACGGTACCATCGATGTGGCGGTTGAGACACTGACTGCAGCGATCGTTTCCGCTGCGGAACGTACCACTCCTCGTTCGTTAGGGTGGCCCCGGCGAAAGTCATTGCCTTGGTGGTCTCCGGAGGTCGCTGAAGCCATTAAAGAACGTCGGCGGGCTCTTCAGCGACATAAGCGGTAGCCGTCTTTGGAGAACCTCATTTTCTTCAAACGCCTCCGTGCTCAGGCACGGCGGCTCATCAAAAGGCGGAAACAAGAGTGCTGGGAAAGGTACGTTTCCACCATTGGTTCCCGTACTTCATCCTCCCAGGTGTGGATGAAGATTCAACGCATCTTTGCGTTGCAGCACTCTACAGGTGTCGCAGGGCTTACCATCAACCATCCACTGATGCCGATGCAATCGCCGAGCATATCGCACAGCACTATGTTCGGGCCTATGCGTCGGGGAATTACCCGCCCGCGTTTCGCGCGCTAAAACTCCGGGAGGAATGCAAACGGCTTTCTTTTGCTTCTCGCCACCCTGAGACGTATAACACCCCATTTATTTTGTGGGAACTCCAAAGCGCCCTGTCACAGTGCCCCAATACAGCCTCTGGGCCAGATGGCATCCACAATCAGATGCTCAAACACCTGTCCCCGGACTGTCAGCGGTGTGTTCTTGCCATCTTCAACCGCATATCGGGTGATGGTGTCTTTCCATCGTAGTGGCAAGAGAGTACCATCATTCCGGTGCTGAAGCCTGGTAAGGACCCGCTTAATGTGGATAGCTATCGGCCCATCAGCTTGACAAATACTCTGTGCAAGCTACTGGAACATGTGTTAGCTGCTACAGTCTTGGGGTCTTCTGGCTCCGTGCCAGAGCGGCTTCCGTCAGGGCCGTTCCACCGCCTATACTTTGGTCTTCCTTGAGTCTGCAATCCGCACTGCTTTTTCCAGGCGCCAGCACCTCGTCTCCGTCTTTTTCTACCTCTCCAGAGCATATGACACGACGTGGCGGCACCATATTCTCGCCACATTGCACAGGTGGGGTCTCCGGGGCTTTCTCCCCATTTTTATTCAGAATTTTTTATCTGTTCGGACATTCGGCGTTTTAATTGTCACATCCCATAGTTCACTTCATATCCAGGAGAACGGCGTTTCACAGGGCTCTGTATTGAGAGTGCCCCTTTTCCTTGTGGCCATTAATGGCCTTGCAGCAGCAGTAGGGTCGTCTGTCTCACCCACGTTATATGCTGACGATTTCTGCATCTTTTCAGCTCCTCCACCATTAGTGTTGCAGAACGTCGGTTGCAGGGAGCCATACGCAAGGCACAGGCGTAGGCCCTAACCCATGGGTTTCAATTTTCTCTTGCGAAGACTTGTGTTATGCACTTTTGTCGGCGTCGAACAGTCCATTCCCACCCTGAGCTCTATCTTCAGGATGCCATGCTCAGGGTTGTTGCCACTAACCGCTTTCTGGGATTGCTCTTCGATGTCCAGCTTACTTGGCTTCCACACATTCGTCAGCTCAAGCGTCAGTGCTGGCAGCATCTGAATGCCCTTCGCTGCCTCAGCAACACAAATTGGGGTGCAGATCGTAATACGCTGCTGCAGCTCTACAAAGCCCTTGTGCTGTCCCGGCTGGATTATGGGAGTGTGGCGTATGGCTCAGCGTCGCCCTCAGCGTTGCAGCTGCTGGGCCCCATTCACCACTGTGGGTTTCGACAGGCGACAGGAGCATTCCGCACTAGCCCTGTTAATAGCCTACTTGCTGAGGCTGGGGTTCCTCCACTTCGCATTCGGCGTCAACAACTGTTAGCCAACGATGCTGCCCACGTCTGTTGTTCGCCCCGTCACCCTAACTACTGTCTCCTTTTCGCTGATGCAGCAATCCATATCCCACACCGGCGGCCGCGATCAGGCCATACAATTGGGATCCGTGTTTGGTCACTCCTTAGTGAACTCGAGTCTTTGCCTCTTCCATTTGCTTTTCAGGTCCACCCCCATACACCACCTTGGTGTATTCGTCGGCTGCAGCTTCGGCTGGACCCCTCACGATGACAGAAGGATTCCGTTCCTCCTGCAGTCTTGCGCCGCCAATTTCTTGCTCTCCTCGACGCATCCCCTGACTCGGAGGCTATTTACACAGATGGCTCGATGGTTGGTGGCCATGTGGGGTACGCTTATGCTCATGCGGACTATGTAGACCAGTGCTCCTTGCCGGAAGGCTGCAGTGTTTACACCGCAGAGCTAACAGCCAATTTTCGTGCCCTTGAGCGTATTCCTACCAGCACTGGGGAGTCTTTTGTCATTTGCAGTGACTCTCTCAGTAGTCTACAGGCTCTTGACCAGTGCTACCCACGCCATCCCATTGTTATTGCCATCCAGGAGTCCGTTCATGCTCTTGAATAGCGTGGACGTTCAGTGGTGTTCATATGGACCCCGGGACACGTTGGGATAGCGGGAAACGAACTCGCCGACAAGTTAGCCAAAGAAGCTACCCGAAAACTGACGTTGTATATCGGCCTCCCGGCAACTGATCTCCGATCGGTGTTGCGCCGTCGGGTCTTTGGGATGTGGGCAGACGAATGGCGCACTCTGTCTATACCCAACAAGCTGTGGCGAGTAAAGGAGACCACGGCTGTGTGGGGTTCCTCCATGTGGGCCTCTCGCAGAGATTCTGTTATTCTCTGTAGGCTACGCATTGGTCACTCTAGGCTGACGCATGGTCATCTGTTGCGTCGAGAGGACGCCCCTCATTGTCGCTGTGGTACAACCATGACGGTGGCCCATATGTTGTTGGAATGCCCTCTTTTAACCGCTCTCATATCATCTCTTTTAGGTGACCATGTCTCTATGGCAGATCGGGTTTTAAGTTTTATTCGCGCAAGCGGCTTTTATAGGTCCATTTAATTTTATTACATCACCCTCTTTTGAGCTGTATCTTTTAATTAGTTTTGTGTTGTAATTCGACTCCCCCCTAATCTTTTAGGCTGGAGGTTTTAACGTGTTGCAGAGTGGCTGGCTCATCCTATCATTTTCGTGATCAGCCAGCCACGATCCTCTGCTGTACAGCTTTAATTCTTTCTGCCTTTCTTCTCTATGTTGTTTTTGTTGCTGTGCTCCGTTTTCCATGTTTCTTTATTATTGACCATTGGGATTTTCTTCCCCTGGAATTTTTCTCTTGTGCTTCGAATGATTCATGGATGGTTTCACTGTGCTCGGTGTGTTTATGAAACAAGGGACCGATGACCTATGCAGTTTGGTCCCTTTAATCTTCAAACCAACCAGCCAACCTCCCTGGCAACTTCCTCCCTCCCCAATCCTCTGGTCAAAGGAATACTTTTTTGTCTCCCCTCTTCATGTCCATTCTGAGTGACTGGAAACCATCCTGGGAAATCTCCTAGCTTTCCCTTCCCCACCCCCCACTTCTTCCATCCCCACAATCACTTCCCTCCTCTCCCTCACCTGGAAACTGGCCAGAAAAAGACACAATCTATGCTGAGCTGCTGGAGATTAATGACACATGCTAGCATCTTTATTTATTTACATAAATTATTTTTCAAGGTGTTGTATTGTAGCTCCACACTCTGCTTCTACAGATCTCTGTGCCGAACCTGGCACCACTTTTTCTGAACACACTTGTGGGTGTGTTCACCTCAAAGTTTGAATAGTGACTGCCTGACGGTTCCAGAGGGTGCTGAAAATTATCCTCTAGCCACCCCCACCTGCTTCCATACTCCACAAACTGCCACCCCATCACTACTTTCCACTGCTCCCCCCCCCCCCCCCCCCGATATTTTCTGATCATGCATATATGTTCGCCTTGAAGTTTTAAGATTGACTGTTCTAGTCCACAATTCTGCCCTCGTTTCCACCCTCCCCACCTCCCCCCACTATCACCACTTTTTCCTACTGCATGTGTATGTTCCCACTGAATTTAGAAGACTGTCTACTCCACAATAACAGTCACATGAGTGTGTTCAAAACTGTCCTATAGATTCCCTCCCCCACCCCAACTTACCACAGCCCCCTACCGACTGGCTGCACTTCTGAACTGACAGACAAAAGGCTGCCTTAATGCTGTCCTTACTTTTAATGGAAAATATGTTCAAGTAGTGAGATGTTGCTGTTACATTGAGGGGAGTTTATAATAAGTGTATTACCTGTAAGCATACAGTTGAGTACTTCGTCGATGGCCCTGTATATGGGGAACTGCAGGAGTTGTTAATGGAAGAGTGTAGGAGGAATACTTTTTAGTAAAAAATTGTGACATAACAGGATGGACGGAGGAAACAGTTTGCAAGTCATATAGAGTTAGACGCTAGTGGTTTTTGAAATGGCTGGTTACTCCCCAGTGCAGGAGAGAAGTACAGTATGTTTAACTTTATGTGTGATATAGTCCACATTACCACTCAAAATTGGCGGGGAACTGTCCTACAGCCACTGCTGGAAAAATTGCTTCCTACAGTTCTACAAAGTTATAGTATCTGAGGAACTTCAACACAGATACAAGATGAGAAGAGATAGAGCAGAAAACTTTCACCGAAGTGTGGGAAGGTCAATATATACTACCACAACTGATAGAAAATGCTACATAGCTCTAATTACTCATCAAAATTGTCGTGAAGAAAACTGCGACCCATAGACAATGGGTCACAACACAACAAGCGCAGTGGGAATTGAGGTAGACATTGTAAAAACACATCTATCGTTAAAATCGACCTAAACAAAACTCACCAGGACAGAGTGACAGCAGCTGCCCATGTTCACCTAATTTTGCAGATAGTGCCTAATCAAATTAGAACCAGTCCTACCCCTTACTAACTCATCTCCTCTCTCCACCTCCTTGTCCCATATATAGGGAAACAGGTTTTCCAGGCCGATTCTACTCTATCACTGAAGGTGCACAAAGAGATCCATGTGAAACTCTTTATAAATACATAATGGGTGATTACACAAGCACTATCCTCCACTCACTGCTCCTCCTCCACACCCACATTCTGCACTGAGTTCGATGTTGCAGTGATTGTGATATAACGAATATCTGAAAGTGGTCCATTAGCTCTACCCTATAAAATTAATATTTTAATAATTTACAGTATTGAAATAGATTGCTTACGATTATCCTTCTTCACAATAAAACATATATCCAAAGTTTGAGGATTGCACACTGAACATTTTACAAATCACGTAATTAAATTTCCGCCACAAATGGAGCATAGCGTTAATTATATCCGAGGGCTTGTATGTAATGACATTTGAGAACACCAACCCCTCCTAGACCACAATGTCTGCTGACTGCTGGGAAGACACGGCTGCGCCATCCCTGCTGGCACTTGCGTACTCATATCCAGCTGTACTGGATGCTCAAAGGCCACAGCCACTGTGACGTTGGCCACCAAGAAGACAACTGGACAGTTTACGTCGGAGGTGGTGGGGGGATAATAATACAGTGGAAACACTCAGCATATTGAATCTTCTCAAATTTCCATGTAAAAATCGGGTTATACTCACGGTACATGATGCCGTGAAGGCTGCCTAGCAAATACTTCGTATTAGTTCGGTATTCACCACCCACAGGGCGATTTGGTTAGTTCCATGCCCACACTGACAGGTTTGGGAAGCTAATCGGTGTCTTGCGCCTTAAGTGAGAAATGTCTATTCGTTCCAGTCACTGGATACTTCTGCCATACACCTGAACACCATACAGAATCGTCCTAGGAGACATATTTATCAGAGTATTACAATTAAGTATTACTCCAATAGCGCCAATCTAGTGATAGGCGACACTGAGCAAAGGATCAGAAACACTTGCACACGAAGACTGTGGCTCTGGAAATATGAATTTACCTATGGATCTATATCCTCCTTAAGACTGGGCATAATTTTCCTAGTAAAATCTTTCATATACTTCTGCTTGATGTTTGTTGAAATCGCAACTTTGCAAAATCGGACATTCTACACCGTCCTTATGACCACACGTAGTCCATTCATTTCCCACACACATCATTATCCTTGCATATTTCGGAACACTGACCACGGTAACTTCACACTCCACAATAAACAGTGCAATTATCAATTACATGTGTATAGCACATGAAAAAGTTATGGTATGTCCATAGCTCACATCGGCTATGTATCTCGATTGTGCTGGGTTCTAGGAAATTATTTGACATTTATGTCTCCATCCAATCAGATTCGTAAACACATGAATGATTTTCAATCAATTCTTCCAGGATGTGTTGCAACCCGCTGAGACTCACTCAAAACAGAGAGTTTGGCATTGAGAACATACTAGCAGGAATGAGCCTTATCCCAGCCAGCAATTTCTACGATTACCATGGAATATAGATCTAATGATCTCTGTAGCGATCATAAACGGTCGTCGACCGATAAAAAGTAACGCGTTTTATGCGACCACAACTGTGCTTTCCAGATGAATTAAAAGTAAAATATAATGAAAAATGAAAGTAGAAACTTATAACATAAACGTAAATTGTACTATAGTAAGTGGTATTCGATGTCTGTTATATGATGCAAGTTAGCTGAATGACAGTTGTCTATTTTTCGAAGTTTAAAGTGGAAATCTGCTTTCATTGAAATGAATCCTGAATGTCTACACAATGTCCATGTGCGCAGTCCTCACACTTTGATAGTGGATCCATTTTTATACAAGACGTTCTCTAAAAACAATGTTGCTCTGAAAAACCCCAAAGAAAGAGTTATACATGTCTACTGACTCCCTGCAATTGGTTTTAACCTCCTTTGCAGTTAGATCGAAGAAAAGTCGTCAGCAGACCTTTCGGTCATTTCCCCTTTCTAAACATTTGAAATAGTTCCCTTCATTTACAAATATGTGGCCCTTAACACCGGACTTTGGTATGGCCCATACTGCCCAGCTGGTGCTACTCATTAAAACATGGAGGGAACATAAATCCTTCAGTGAGAGGGATTTCATTATTACAATACATTCTAAATCAGCCAAGTTAATTGTTTAAGAATTTAGACTTTCTTGACAAATCTCGATGATAAAGTCTTCTTATCAGCCGAGTCCAGGCGTTCTTCAGTGGCAACGTTTCAACAAGCTTCCTACTTGCCTTATTCATGTGAAATGCCAGATTTGCTGCCGCTCCATTGGCGAGCTTTCCTAGCTCAGCACATTGAGCAGTGTAAGCATACAATTGCTGTTCCTGTGGGAAGATATGAAAAAAACCTTACATATACGAATGGTCCTGATGATGAAACTTCTTGGCAGATTAAAACTGTGTGCCCGACCGAGACTCGAAATCGGGACCTTTGCCTTTCGCGGGCAAGTGCTCTACCAACTGAGCTACCGGAGCACGACTCACGACCGGTACTCACAACTTTACTTCTGCCAGTACCTCGTCTCCTACCTTCCAAACTTTACAGAAGCTCTCCTGCGAACCTTGCAGAACTAGCACTCCTGAAAGAAAGGATATTGCGGAGACATTGCTTAGCCACTGCCTGGGGGATGTTTCCCGAATTCTGGAAACATCCCCCAGGCTGTGGCTAAGCCATGTCTCCGCAATATCCTTTCTTTCAGGAGTGCTAGTTCTGCAAGGTTCACAGGAGAGCTTCTGTAAAGTTTGGAAGGTGGGAGACGAGGTACTGGCAGAAGTAAAGTTGTGAGTACCGGTCGTGAGTCGTGCTTCGGTAGCTCAGTTGGTAGAGCGCTTGCCCGCGAAAGGCAAAGGTCCCGAGTTCGAGTCTCGGTCGGGCACACAGTTTTAATCTGCCAGGAAGTTTCATATCAGCGCACACTCCGCTGCAGAGTGAAAATCTCATTCTGGGGTCCTGATGATGTCTGTGTCTGCTGCGAGAAAATATTGTCACTGCAGGTCAGGACAATGTGTTGGCCATCAGTGTGATTAGTGGCCCAGGCCACGGATGAGCCCGTTAAGGAATAGACACGCCATCATGTAGAAGGATTTCGCAGTGATCCTCAATCTGCCCTTCAGGAGCAGGAAGCCTGTGTCCTTATGCAGCAGGCGTGTAGATATTCCCTTGGAAGAAGTAGGGTGGCTTTCAGAGCTCGATTTTGTATACCTTTCAGCGCTGCGATGAGCGAAATTGCGTCTTTTCCGTACACGACAGCTGCGTATTATAGCACTGACTGTACCAGTGCTAGGTACTGCGTGAGTCTGTGTTGCGGCGGCAGTGTCGACTGCGTGATCAGCAGCGAGTAAAGAGCTTGAAGGAGCCCTATGGCTCTGTTTCTGACATCTCGGATATGAGGCGCCCAGGAGAACGATCTAGAGTAGCACCTATTTACTTCACCGTCTTCCTCCATGGGATAGGTGCTCCCGATTTCGACCGGCAGGAGATTTGGCAGCAGCATTTTTCGGTTTATGATCAGTGCCTGGCTCTTCGCTGCTATGGATTTCAGCCGCCATTTCGTTGACCACGAATCCAGGGCGTCGCACCCGTGATGGAGACGGCGTTGCACCGTTGCGCGTTCATTCTGTGGGTGTACAGCACTGTGCCGTCCGCGTAGACAATTTGACGCGCCCCACCCGCAGTACGTCGGCAGTGTACAATGAGTGCAGCAAGGGTACGAGCACCAACCCCTGTGTCACTGCAGCACGTATCTGTCGGTCTGTGCAGGCACCATCGTCTGCCCTGATGATGAGCGATCGCTCCGCTAGGTAGGACCTGAGGAGGACTGCATGTGATGGTGGTATCCCGAGTGCAAGACGCAACTGAACGCTCTGGACATGTTGAGGAACGCTGCCCCAAGGTATTCTCCTCCTTCCAGTTCTCTCATTGCCGGCTCTACCAGTCTCAGAAGCTGGTGAGAGGGAGAATCACCATACCGAAAAACCAAAGTATTCGTATGGAATAACACCCTCCTGGGTGACATGTTCCATCCGCCTTCTTGCATACAGCCTCCTGTACAGCCTCTGAAAAATTATTGAGAAGAGTGGGATCAGGCTGATGGGTTGGTAGGTGCTAACTGGGCGTGGGTCTTTGCCGGTCTTTGGGACGCCACGACTACAGAGTGCTTCCACGCAGCTGGATAGCTGCCTGTTTGGAGTATCTCGTTGAACACGTCATCTAAATGCCGGTGAGCTCATGATGGGAAATTCTTCAGCAGGTGGTTGTTTGTTCAGTCGCTGCCTACTGCTTTCCTGGTGTTCAGTGAACGAAGTTGCACTGCAACTTCTTTCTCTGTACTCAGCTCGACGACATGTTCTTCATTCCTAGGTGCAAGGAAGATCGGTAGTTACTCGTCTGTCCGATGGCTGTGTGCCACGTCAACGACGTCTGCCATTGGCCTTATGTTTACAGCCAATGTGTCGGTCAGCACTCTGGCTTTCGCATCGGGGTCACTGAAGTATTCGTTGCCGACTTGTAGCGTTGGTACGCACTGTCGGTGCCGTACGAGGTTCTTCACAAATCTCCAGATACTGCCATCGTTTGGGTTGAATGCAGTTACTAAGTCTGCCCATTCTGTAATCCTATATTCTTCGACTGCTGCCTTAATGACGCGTCGCATGCGATTGACACGGCATTTTGTGACGCGTTGGCGAGTGAATTGGTATTCACGGAACAGTCGATTCTCCTCTACGATAGCTGCCAGGATGTGTGGCGGTAATTGCCTCGATAAGTCTCATGGTCGCCGCTGTCTCTTGGGTTGGCTGAGTCTGCTGCTCATAGTATCCATTGGTTGAGGAAAAGTAGGGCTGTTTCAGCCCCAATTATTTCGAGTTCTTCTAGACTGTAGTATTTCCGTCCAACTTCTGTAATTGGGCGCAGTTCTGGAAGCGAGGCGTCACTAACGTCCGTTTCATGCATGACCGGAATATAGTCAGATTATAGGGCGTTCAAAGTCTCGGGTTACGTGAATTGTCCGCCGGCCGGAGTGGCCGAGCGGTTAAAGGCGCTACAGTCTGGAACCGCACAACCGCTACGGTCACAGGCTCGAATCCTGCCTCGGGCATGGATGTGTGTGATGTCCTTAGGTTAGTTAGGTTTAAGTAGTTCTACGTTCTAGGGGACTTATGACCACGGCAGTTGCGTCCCATAGTGCTCAGAGCCATTTTTTTGAATTTTCCGATGCCCTTCAGTAGTGAGAAACCGATCACATCTGATCGGTCTTGGGCGCGGAAGTGCTTGAGGATGGGGGTGGGGGAGGGGTCAGACGGCCCCAGGCAGACAGCGCCGTTTCGAAAAGAACGTGGGAGAGTTGGCGCCCACTTGTGTTGGTGTAGCGAGAGTTCCATTCAGGGGAGTTCGTCTCTGTCTTATCTGTTACTTTTCCATCTTTGGAGAAGTGTGCTGAGGAGTTTGCAGCCTATGGACTTTTACTCCACTTCTTTGCTTCCATGTGAGATTGTTTTCTATGAATTTTGGATATCTGTGTTTGATTGAAGGAGGAAAGAACAGGATTGGTAACTGGAGATAGGAAGTTTCCCTTCGACTTAGTCATCGAAGATCGACTTCGGGCGTTTGTACTTGTTACGGGATATGTCATACGAACCTAGGGAATGGATGAGCCCATTTCCAGGTATTTCAGAGCTCTCATAGAAGACCCCTGCCAGATCTTCGTACTGCTCTTTAAGGAAGGGAATTTAAGCAGTTGCATGCAAATCATCTGTTGGAAACCCAAATGGTAGATGCAGGGCCCTCCTGCGGATGTGGTTCTGCAGCCTCTGGAGTTTGTCCAGATGCTGCTTCGCTGCATTTTCCTAGACAGTGCACGTGAACTCCATTACTGGCCATATAAATGACTGGTAGATATTTACTTCTACAGATCAAGGAAGGGAGCTGACTGGGCATAATACTGACATTCTGGCACAGAACTTCCAGTAGACCTCGGCTATACAGGGCTTCCATGTAGGATGAGCGTCCAAGATTAAGCCAAGGTACTTGGCGGTTATGTGCCACGGGGTTGGTTTCCATTTAGGTGAAGGTGAAGGCGATGCATGTTAAGGATGTCCACACCTTCTGAGCCTCTGGATGATAAGGGCTGCCTCTTCTCTGAGTTGATGTTGAGGTGTCAGCTACAGGCCTAACTTTCTGTGTCATCTAAAGTCCTCTGTGGCCTATGGATGACCAGGTCCTTGTTCGCGTACGTGAGTAGAAGGCTATGTCGTCTGCATATTGTGCGGTGTTAGCCAGGGGGCCTTTGGGGTGCCCGCAGTGTACAATGTGGGTCCCAGAACCGATCCCTGTGGCACCACAGCACGGATACGCCTTTTGCTGTTTCTACTTTATCAGGGAATCTTCTATCCATGAGGTAGCTTTTAATTTGCTACTATCCTCTCAGAGAACTTGTACAGGGAGCTTGTACAGTAACCCTCTATGCCATATTGAGATGAAGGCCTTGACTACGTCTTGTAGCATTGACCTCTGTGGTTGATGCTCTCTGTGGCTACTTCAACCACTCTAATAGTTTGTCGTGGTGCAGAGTGGTTCTGCCGGAACCTGAATTGGAAATCTGGTAGACGTTGCCTTCTGGTAATATGTTCCTATATGGGTATTAGTAAGAGGCTCCCATCGATCTTGCTGAGAGTTGGCAAGAGGTTAATCGGGCTGCAATGCTCTGGGAATAGAGGCTGTTTCTCTGGTTTTTGTATCGCGACCACTTCTGCGTGTTTCTCAATTCAAAATATTTTACCAACAGCTGCATATTTCGGGATATTTTATTTTATATATCAAATGCTACCAACTTCGGAAATTCAATATTGCCATCTTCAGGCTACATAGGCTTTTTTCGTATCAACAGGCTTATCGTTTGGTGCCATAAACAGTAAATCGGAGCCGTCATGCAACTGATTCATATGAAAGGGTGACACCAACAGTTTCATATGAATCAGCTGCGTAACGGTTCTAATTTTATGGCACCATACAATAAGCTTCTTAATACGAAAAAGGCGTGTGGGGTCCGAACATGGCAATATTGAATTGCAGTTGATATATAAAATAAAATAACTCAAAATATATGACTGTTGGTGAAGTATTATGAATCGATAAATACGTACGAGCCGATGTCCCCTGGCCTTAATGGACCAACAGAGACTTCCGCGTGTTTCTAGCAAGCTGGGAAGTCACGGGAAGAAGTTGGCGAGATGCGTGATGGTCGAGGGTGGGAGGTATTATAACTAAATGGTTGGTGATGCTGTAGTGTCCTGGCACCTTTTATGTGGGTAGGGGCATAACTATTTTGCCACTTCTTCGGGGGCGAAGAGTGGGAGTTTGTCTTCTGAGTCTTCCTCAGCATTGAAGAAGACATCCAGTTGAAGAGCAACTACATCTTCATGACCATGGTCGTGGGGTTCTGCCTCCTAGAAATGCTTCTCGAAAGCATCGGTGGGGGCGTTGACCTTTGAAGCATGGCTGTAGACCATCTCCCACTCGTTGTGCAGGGGTGGCTTGCTACCACGTCTTTTGGTGAATTGTCTGGTAGCTTGCCAGAGTGTTTGATCATCTATTTTGAGGGCTGAGAGGCGGTTTTGTCATTGCTGGTTAGTGTACTCACTGAGCGCTGCCTTCAGCTCTCTTTGTAGACAATTGTGCAGTCTCCTGGCAGACTGATCTCTGGTGATGTTCCACTCCTATCCTACTCTATTTTTGCGTCAAATTTCAGTTAACAAGTGTTCCAGAAGTGGTATCTGCGGGGACAGCCTGTCTCCTTGTGGGAGATGCCCTCTTCCACTGCCTGTAAGATGGTACCTGTGAGGTCTTCTAGCGCTTGTTCTGCTGTTTCGGCACTATGTGGCAGTGCGCGAGTGATATGTGAGGTGACAGTTTCTTGCTATCGCTCCCAGTTTGTACGTTTGTATTGCACCTCGTACCAAGGGAGAGCTACCCAGCCTCCCACGTCGACGTCAAAGTTGACAAGATTGTGGTCAGACCGTCCTCGCAGCCACGAACCCTGTGATCCATCTATTTAGAGCTATGTCTAATATGTAGGGCCTACCTCAATTTTTATTGATGTGTGTGGCCGTGACTGGACCCAATGTTTCAAAGTGGTTTTCGCGCTATTTGCTGCAATTTGGCCCCTGATCTGGAGGTAATTCGAGGGTTCCAGTTTGGGTGCTTGGCACTGAAGTCGCCTCAGATTAGGAATTTGTCGTCAATTCGCCCTAGTGCTGCTATGTCTCCCTCGTCATTTGCGTATCGATAGATTGCAACTACGTTTAGTGGTCTGCTAGGCAGTGGTTACTTCTGCTCTCACTGCTTCGATTTTATTGGTAGCTGGTATGTAAACCTGATGATTCGATCCCTCTTTCGATGTATATGGCCACTCATCCGCCTTGGGTTGGCCTATCTATACAGTAAGTATTGTAGTTGGGAACGTCACTTTGATTCCTACCTTGAAGTGGGTTTCCGCCATCATGCATGTGTTGAATTCTCTGAATTCGACCATTTGATTAACAATGCTGTCTGCATTAAAGGCCCACATTGTAATACCATGGATATTAGACTGTCTATCCATGATGAGGTTTTGATACTACTGGTGAAATCACAGAGGGGAGAGACTGCTAGACTGCTACCAGAAGAGCAAGGAGGAACTGAGTGTTTTGCCTTTATGCCTCCCTGAACTCCTTCATCATCCCCATGGCATAGTTCATGATCTGGGCCATCATGCCTAACACCTGACCCGAGTGAGAAGGTTGAGGAGTTGCTGGGAAGCGGTCTGCACTTTCTGTTGCAGCTTGTGTTACAGGTTCCCTAGAGCTTTCTCTGTTGGGGACCTGGTCATTGTTGTTTTGTCTTACCTGGTGTTGTTCTTCTGTTTGTAGTTGATCTTGTAGCGACAGACCTACACTTTTGTAGCTTCTTTGAGGAAAAACCACTTCAGCGCATGCTGCTCTTGGAGTGTTGGGTCTTGGGTTTTCCTAAGTTGCGTGTGTTGCCTTGTTTTTTTTTTGTGGTGGTTTCTTGTTCTTGTGTGCAGGCCTCTGCACTCTTTTTCCTGCTGTGCGTGTCTGTCTCTTATTGATCTCACATCCTTGGTAACCCGCTGTGTGGTTTTTGCCGCACAGTGTGCCTTATTTGTGGGTCCGTGGGTAGGAGTGTAAAGGACCTTTTGTCATGGGCCTCAGCGCACTTGCTGCATCTTAGCGGCATGGTCCAGTGAGCGACGATGTGGTTTAGCCCCTGGCACCCGACGCTCTGCACCATCTTGTTTTTGTGATGCAATGGCTTGGTGGTGTCAGGGACAGCCAGAACGACTTTGATCTCCCTTTTGTTTTGTGGGATATCCAGGAGTGTGGCCTGGAATAATGGGCACTCGCTTTCTGCTTTGCCCATCTGCTTAATGGACGTAATGACGAATCCCTGGGCAGTCAGGTCTGTTTTAATAGCCTGTGGTGATAATCGTCTTGGGAGGTCCCTGATGACTATGTTTTTGCTATGTGTTTTCGTTGTAGGGAACGTTTCGTGGGGTATGATTTTGTTGGTTAAAAGTGTTTGATCATGTTGTAATCTTCCAGAGTGTGTATTGTTATTTTTGTCTAGTCCACACCAGAAGGTTTTGACTTGAAATTATCTCCCCCAATTGCCGCCTTTATCAACTCTCAAAATACCTCGTAATTTCGAGGAAATTCCGCGACTGTTCTAGGGAGATGGTGGGTGTCGTGTTTCTGTGTTTGTGTCGCTGTTGTATTGTTTTTTGTTGCCTTTGGGTTGTCAGCAACCGCCTGAAACGTGTTTGGGATGGGTTCTAATCTCTTGGCAGGCGAAAGCGTTGGCTGGCGAAAGGTTTTTCTCGCCAACACAAATCCATCCGAATCCTGCCCAGTTTCACAGTTCTCTTCCAGGGCGATGGTTTACTGGTGCCGCCCCCCCCCCCCGCTTCCCAGTGTGACTACAGTTGCTGACGGTGGCTCAGAAACCACAGGTTCCTCAGAGTGTGAGAGAGTGGTTGGGGTAGTGGTTCCATCATGGCATGCCGCTCTGTGGAAAACGTGGATTTGTATGGGACAGATTTCAGGTATTTGGATTGGGCAGAGGGTTCGGTAGAGATGGAGGGCTTGAGGAGGATTTCTATCAGCTGATGGGATCTCTGTTTTCCTTTATTTAGGAATTTTATGTAATTGTGGAGTAGATGCTCAGCGTTGGGAAGCAGGAGAGGAGGAGGTGTGGACTAGCAAGTACTGACGATGTATGACGATGTTTTTATTCTCTGAAATTGCTGGTTGCTGCCAGAGGAGTGCCAGTACAACCTTCTTTGGCACAGTTAGATTTCCGGGTCGCATTGCTGGCCCTGATACGCTAGTGGACGCGGAGGTCTGAACGACGGCAGCGGGAACCTTCTCGATGGTTTCGCGACTGGCTTGCAGCTCCTGGTCCACAATTTTCTTAATATTGGGTGGAGCTGAGCCTGGCTCTGTGGTAGCTGGAATGCTCGAAACGGCCGGCGGCGCGGCCCGCAGCAACAACACGCGCTTTTTCTCGACAGCGGTAGACCGCCGTGACCCCAAGGAACCACTAATGCTCGACATTACCGAACGGCGAAATAGCACAACAATTTTGCTTCCAGGCGTCTCCTTGACCACAGATAGTCTACCTCGGTGGCGAACTGTATTTGTACAAAAGGGCAGTCCGTGGTTCCTGCGTCTTCGGTATGCTAAAGTTTGAAAGCTTTGCATACCCTCGAGACGTAGCCCGCAAGCAGGTCCCTATGGCTCGATGCAGTACCGTACGCAATCCTGCAGCTCCGCACGCGATCTGAGCATTGCAGCTGTCACCGAGTGGGGGGAGGGGATTGGGGAGTTCGTGTGCTTCCGGTTCTTCATAGCATCTGGACCGCAGGCTCCTCTGCCTCGTCTGAATCGGCAACCCCATCGCGCGCCTCCGAAAGGGGTGTCGTTGCGCTTGGTTGGGAAGGGGGGAGGTCGCGGCCGTTGGTGGTGGTGGTAGGGGCTCCTTGCGGGCTGGTGGGTGCAGAGGTCGCTTCTCGGTGAGGCCTGTCCATTCCGTCCGCCGCCTTCGCTGGTTTCACAGTATTACTTCTTACCTGCAACAGTATAAATCGATGCTGATAATTATATATTTACTACATTCCACACTGGAAAATGTTTATGACACAGCTGCACCCCTCAAGGTCTAGCGAATGGCGGAGTGACGTCTTTATTCCATTCCAAGCCCTGCTGGCCTATGCTGCCTAACGCAAACGCGATAAATACTAGGGGGCCCATACTTCCTGCAAGACTAAAATAACCGCCATTCCTCTACCAATTGTCAATAACAAAATACTTTCAGGGTCGTTACCACAGTTTTAATTTGCTAAGAGACAGCGGACTTTAATGGAAGTGCTGGAACGCACGTAATTTCCGGGAGATCATCGAGCTGCTGGCAGGATGGACGAAAGCATGCTGGAGTCGGCTGGCAATATCTCTTGACAGCGCATGGATGTGGCGGGTGGTGAGTGTGTCTTAAGGAGCTGCGAACAATTCGAAAAATACCTGTCAAAAACCATGTAAAATTTATTAATATAAGTAGCAAATTTTCTCAGGAACTATGTGGAACAAAAATTAGAAAAGCGTTATGACTTGTAGGTCCCACATTTCCAAACATTTCAACAGAGGGATTTCTAAAAGTATTAATTAGTTTAAAGTTTTTTGTAAAAAGTGGACATAGAAACAGAAACTGCCTACAATTTTATGTGTATGTAAGGATCTAATTGTTACAAAATTAGAAACTCCCCATGATCAGATATCCTGTAATTTTGAAATAATTCTAGGAAACAGGAACTGAGAGATAGTACATTTGAGGTACAAAAAATTCAACTTAGGATCAACAGCCACTGAAGTTGTCAGTACACCTCTGCTCCATATAATGGGTTATATGGTGCCTTTTCCATCTCATCTTGTCTTGCTTCAGAGTCACTAACAGCTCTCTCTGGTGGCCTATCTAAATTTACATTTGTTTTACTGTGAAACACCCAAATGTTTGTCGTTCTCATTTCAGGACTTCACACATTGCAACATTTCCTTCATCGAACGTTACCACTTGATCAAGGACACCTAAATCAGTATGCTAACTTATAGAAACACTGTATTGAGAATTTTGGCACAGATTATGCTGTTGATGGACTTGTTGACATTCTGAGTGCGGTCACGATGGAAGTTCCTCAATTGTATTGCATCTGACAAACCTTTGAAAGTTTCTTTCAAGATCTTCACTATGACAGAAGGTAAAGCTGGTTGTGAATAGATTTTTAATCATTTTATTGTGCCCTTTTGTATTTCCGCTATGAATCACATCCTAGTGGTCATAGGTTTATCGCCGGTTGAGGAGAGGTCAAACAAAACTGCCCATGCAGCTTTTCTGATTACTTCTACTCAACTAAAATTTCACGAGATGGCCTTGCCAAAATAATTTTGAATTTTATCTATGACAGATTTTCTGAGTCTATTATAACCTTGTAATCCTCTGCCACCTTCCGATTTCATTCTCTTGTAAGAAGTTTTCAGTCGTTGCAGCCTCGTACGCATTCGTTTTTGTATATAAACTGTGCACTCCGGTTTTGTGATCTTTGGGGCGATACTTTCGTTTTGCCTCAGGTTACAGTAGGAATTAATTATGTTTTCTGTATCGAGATATAAGGTTTTCTTTGATTGCTAGCAGCTTCAATACTTGGCTGGGTGAAAGAAATATTTGACGCATTTGTTTTTTTCTTTTCATCATTTCACTAAGAGGTCACACGCCGTTTATATGTAGCTCCTTGTTCCATCCTGCATGAGTGTGCATGGGTATGAATGGAAGTCAAATGTAGCGGGAGAATGGACGAAAGGGAACAGTTTAAGGGAATGGCAGTCATCGCCAACATTACAAGAATAACGGCAGGTAGGCCAGAGCAGCAAGCAAAGATGAAAACCGGCATGAGGGTAGGTTACAATGTTGGTGCAGGGGTGGGTGAATCTCCCCGCCACCGCCTATGAATAGGAACGTTGGGCGGATTTTGGCGCGTGGAGAGCACTGTGGGGCCAGCCATGAGACGGACCGAACGCGGGAGCACAGCAGCTCGCAGATTTGGTGAGACAGAAATGAGGTAATATGGGTAAAAATTCACGACAGGGTATGCTCATAGCACGCATTCAACATACCTTCATCGGTACAGGATACGGTTTTAATTTATTTGCAATAGTTTTCTCTCAAATGTGTTTGTGAAATTTTGCTTTGTGGTAGTGAGCATGCAACAGGAACCATCAGTTCATGTACCTTTTTCCCGAGTTATAAGCTTCACTTTTAGGAGTGCAGATTGCGTATCGGAAGGTAGATCGAGAAATTTCTGTCGCGAAAGTTAATTATTTTTGGCACTTTGTTTGTGAGTTCAGTTCGCACTTCATTTTGGCGCCAATAGTACATAATTTTTTCCCAGAATCTTTTCTCTGACAGAGGTTATCTACCTTCAGCAGTGGCCTACCATAAATTTCTAGTGGTGTAAGTCATGCATGACGATAAGTGAGTCTTAAAGAATGAGTGACGATTTTCCCGCTAAAGACGGTGTGGCCCACTTATGTATTTTTGTGTTATTATGAACTTATGTGTCATATATTTTTGTGTTATTATGAAATTATGTGTCATATATGAAATTATTCGTGTAGCGTTTTCGTTTTGCTATTGTCCTACCCATGAGAGGTAACGCTGAAGTTTTGTAACTAAAGAAAAATTGTAATGTGTCGGCTTCTTAAGTTTTCATCAAAGTAGAAAATAAATCTATTAAATGAGAGTCAGAATTTCAGTTAACAAATAGTCCCCCAGTCACCTGACACATGAAATGGGTAGGATGTATCTTATTCAGTCCGATTTTCTAAAGTTAATGAAAGACAGAAATAATCTGAAATGTGAATTTAGATAGGCCATCAGCTGCTATAGGACGGCTTTGAGCTCATCCACCAAGAACGTGTTCTCTTAGAGAAACTCGCACCAATTTCCGTTGCGCATATTTAAAAATAATTAATTTGTTTATCATATTAATCAAATAAGGGTCACAATATAGACACCTTTTCTTATGGGCCTGGAATATTAGCAGCCAGGATGCAAAGTCGGGTACAATTCTCTAAGGTAACGCGGGGAGATGGTCACACAGGTTCAATATAAATTAAAAATATATAAAGAACCAGCATACAGCAGACGAGCAGTCATATAGCAGCTTCCCCCTTTAACTGCTTTAAAAGGAGTTGAATGCTCACCACGTAAATAACTGTCCTCGGAGATTAGAGATTTAAAAAATGAAATTTCAGTTTGACAACTGTCATATATACATGGTCACTCTCGCACAGTTCTCTATTTCAATGAAAGAATAAACCAGAAATAAGGCACTAACATATGTGTATTGTTTGTCATTACAAAAGGGAAACTGACACTTGAAGCTTTCAACTTGTGCAGAGCCACTTAAGGCTTCGGCCACAGCTGTCTGGCTTCAGTGGCAGTGAGGCTCAGTAGGCCAGTCTCACCAATTCCTACTCTGGTGTGTCCGATTAACGTCTCTACTACCTACTCTCACCAGGAAGTTAACTCTCGGCTGTCACCAAGTAAAGTTTCCCACTAGGATCAAGTCTCCCCTAGAATCCTACAGAGCACTCTACGAGTGGCCATGTAACCGATCGGCCAGCTCATGTTCTTCTGGCCAGTCAAAACATTTTGCAACATATTCCTTATCTGTTTCGTACCGATCACAGTTCACACGGAAGAATGACAACACATCATCACTTAGGAAGTTATTCCTAGAAGGCATTCTCTCGCCTGGCAAGTTATGTCTCTTCCGTATGAGTTGACCAACGACTAGTACCCTGTGGATGTGTCGATTTGTCATTGTATCTTTACAATTGTAATCACATGCCTTTATTTCGGGCTGACAGTTTGGCTTTTGGTCCGCAACTGCTCCATATATATTCGGACATATAATAGGAGTGAGTGCATGTCATGGGCCTGCCTCGGTGTGCTACTCCAAACTGCACGGTAATATTTCCATGTAAAATTTTCTTGGTTACGCCGCGCATCCTTATTCAGAGCTTTCAGCGTATCTTCAGATAGCCGACCGATCGGCAACCGATTAGTTTCGCTTATGGCATAACCGTGCATCAAAACCATGTGGCCTAATGTCGGCATCGAGCATACTTGCACAATATAGTGAGTCTCGTGAATCTGCCACCCGACTTCCGAGAAATAAAAACATAATTGAGAGTTCTTGATAGATATATTTTAGTTCTAGGATTTTATATTTAAAAAATTAAATGTTTCATCGGCATTCCACGAAAAAATTATTTAGCAGTCTGTGAAAAAAAATTGTGATCACAACTCCGAATAGCACCAAAGAATTCTACAGAAAACCTAATGACGTTTCATTTGCACATAATAGTTTATGAGACAACTGCAGAAATAAGGGTCCCTTATATACCGTGGGCACTGCCGCACAGTAGAGAAAAGAGAGTCCACCAAAAACGTGCAAACATGTAGGCACAAATTTATTTGAAACCGTTAACTACACTACTAAGGTAGAAGGACAGCAATTTACAAATGTGGAGGCACGCAGAGGAAATTTTGTAGTTAAGGATTTCGGATGATGTCGTTAGTAGTTCAGCAGAAGGTCACCATGCGTCTTTACATCGGTTAAAAGGTCGTGAATACACCTTCTGGAGTGCGACTCATCTTATTCTGTCCTGAGAACTAGGCAGAATCGCTGTCATATATTAAACAAGCCACACAAAGGATATCTGAAAAAAGTGTCGTTGTCTGATTCACTAATTACCGTCAACTGTCACGCAACTACTCACATCGACTTGTAACTGAATTTACATCGCATCTTTCAGGAAGTATGCATCAGTGCAATAATACAAGATTTAGCGGGGCTAAAGTCCAAAGGCACTACTTTCTTTTCTCTCTTCTGTCCAGGTTTGGAAGGGACTTGGCCCATTGTGTGGCGATCTCAGTTACTGGCCGACAGATTACGATTCACAGATTTTACAAGGGAAGATCGGAAAGTAGCACGCAATAATCTTATTACCAAAAAGTTAAGTAGATAACGAAACAAAAAGATCACTAGTGGACTTATATCTTTTAACTAATTTTGTACATAGTAGTTCTCAACATATTTCTGCCATCATGGTATCAGTTTCAATATGCCATGTTCGTAGAATCCGTTTGGTTTGAGTATAACCATCTGCGGACGGCTGTTTTCACTTCCGCATCTGTCGCAAAGCATTGGCCGGCTAGGAATTTCTTCATAGGACCAAACAGGTGTATGTCCGATGTTGCAAGGTCTAGACTTTATAGTGGACGCTGGAGCCCACCCAATAATTTGGCGATTTTCTCACGAACAGGAACCGCATTGTCACGAAGAAGTTTGATACCGTTGGCATTAATGTTGTGGCACTTGTCACGAAGTGCACGACGTAACTTAACCAAAGTCTTAATGTATGCTTCAGCATTCACAATCGTCCCCTGTTCAGCAAAGTCTACCATTAATACTCCATAAATATTCCAGAAGACTGTCACAAACACTTTCTTAGCGGAGTGAGTCAAATGGTTCAAATGGCTCTGAGCACTATGGGACTTAAGCTGTGAGGTCATCAGTCCCCTGGAGTCACCTTGAAGTTTTTTCGTACTGGGAATCTAGCATGTTCCCACCCGATATAGGCGTGCTTGGATTTCGGGCGTGTAATGATAGCCCACGAGCCATCACCAGCGACGATTCGTTTCAGAAAGTCATGCCTTTCTGCGGCTTAAATCGTTAAGTGATCCAAGTTCGTCATCATTCGCTTGCCCTTGTAGTTGTCTGTCAGGTTCTTAGGCACACAGCAAACGCCAACTTTACGAAATATCAACTGGTTATGAGCAGTCTCGAACACCCCACCATTAGAAATGTTGAAATGCTGAGGTAAGGTCGTGGTTGCACACGCCGGTCGTTCAAAATTGCTGCTTCAGTGGCTCCGACATTCTGCAAAGTTGCAGGTGTTACCGGTCGCCCGGAGCATTGCGTATCACTAAGGCTCATACGGCGCTCTTGGAAGAATACACACCACTTGGATATATTTTTACGGTCCGTACAGTCGTCGCCATACATATCCTCGTGAATTTCATTCGGTTTATGCCCTTTAAATCACCAACATCGAACTACACGTCGCTGTTCTTCACAAGTTGACGACAGTAATATGCGTGCCATGTTTGTTTCGTAATTCAACCTCCTCTTGATAGAGCTGTACGTAATAACAAATTACCCTCTGTAAAGCAAATTTTGAACTACATCTTCATGAAATTTCAACATTCCAGTAGCAATACTATGGAAGAAAAAAAGTTACTGTGCGTCACTTTCCGATCCTCCATCGTATAATATCGCTGGGGGTAAGAGATTTTTACGAAACGATGTAGGTTGAAACTTTGTAACCAAGTCTTTGTATTGTATAACAGGAAAAGAAACGTGAAGCTCCTATGATAAAGTTTATAGCAGCTGAAGGAGACTATATTAAAATGCAGGGTGATTTTTTCCGCCGTGTACAGGCTAGGGATTGGTTGATGAGAGTGTACGGAATAAAAGAGGTCGAATGGACTTACGTCCGGAAATGCATGGTTTCCGTGCTAAAGACTATTTATTCAATCCTGCATTGTTACAGAGGCTGTGGTCTAATGCTCGATGCGCCATGCAGCCACAGTTACAGTATGTGCTGAAAACGGTTTGCTTGTTGCTCACCGCATGTGTGTACGCTCTGTAACATGTTCTGTCTCACACGTTCACATCGTCCAGGCTGCATCCGAGCAATGTCAAAGGCAGCATGGATACGATACTCCAGTGTTTCCACGTCTGCAGTGGGCTCTGCATACACGTTACTTTTGAGATGGCCCCGTAACCAGAAATCTCACGGTTTGAGATTCGCTGAATGCGCATGCAGCTCGACCCCCTTGCCGATCCATCGAACAGAGAAGACTTGATTGATACGAGTCCGAACGTTAGCGGCGGAGAGGACCCGAGCACCATCATCTAGCAGCTACAAAACCCTTCGGATCATGAATGGCACTTGTTCCAGTAAGGGAGGCAATGTCGCACGCAAGAAACAACTATCGTTCCTGCCTGTTAGGTGACGTGTAAGGAAGGCTGGCCCCAAATTACGGTCGCTAATTATCCCGGCCACACATTCCGCTTGCACCTATTCTGATGATTCACTGTCACTATGCTCCGAGTGTTTTGCATACTACCCCACAGACGACTTTTATGAAAGTTGAACATATCACTGCGTGTAAAGGTGGTCTTATCTGTGAATAGGATGGATGACACAAATCTCAGGATCATGGCTGCGTGGTGAAGAAACCAGTGACAAAACTGCTCCCAATGTGGAAAGTCTGTCACCAGTAAGCCCTGCACACTCCATAAATGATGAGGGTAGTAGTAGTTGTTATGGAGAATGTTAAACACGGTCTGGCTTGCCCTGTACTGGGGGGCCAACTGCCTGGCATAGACAAGGCGGTCGGCTTTCACAGTGTTAATCACATTTTCCTCAGAGTCTGGTGTCCGAACATTTCGGATATGGCCTTCATGATATCCTGCATCCTGAAACGATCATTTCGCGGACAAACGGCGAGACGCTGTTGCAAACACTGAATGCTGTGGTTGTTGTTGGCGGGGACAGGCCTCGTGATATAACCTTGCTGCCCGCCGAGCGTTGGCGTTAGCCTTTCCTAAGTAAACACCATCTCGGCAAGCTCTCGATTCGGATACGGAACCATTATGTACAGCGCTGTATCATATCCACTACAAGGCGAATCAGCAAGAGAAGTGAAACGGGCACAACATTAACAATTACTAAGGCAGGAGAGGGCGTTAGGGCATGACGCATGTCTCTAGGAGGGAAGCATGCATACTGTAACTTGGCTGCATGGTACAGCGCGTGTTAGACCGCACTCTCTGTAACAATATACTCGTATGATAGAGTAAATGGTCTGTAGCATGGAAACCATTCATTTCCGGATATAAGTTCATTAGACCTTTCTTGTTCTGTATCCTCTCACCACTCAGTCCCCAGAGTTTGTACACGGTGTAATTGAAATTTTTACACTCCTGGAAATGGAAAAAAGAACACATTGACACCGGTGTGTCAGACCCACCATACTTGCTCCGGACACTGCGAGAGGGCTGTACAAGCAATGATCACACGCACGGCACAGCGGACACACCAGGAACCGCGGTGTTGGCCGTCGAATGGCGCTAGCTGCGCAGCATTTGTGCACCGCCGCCGTCAGTGTCAGCCAGTTTGCCGTGGCATACGGAGCTCCATCGCAGTCTTTAACACTGGTAGCATGCCGCGACAGCGTGGACGTGAACCGTATGTGCAGTTGACGGACTTTGAGCGAGGGCGTATAGTGGGCATGCGGGAGGCCGGGTGGACGTACCGCCGAATTGCTCAACACGTGGGGTGTGAGGTCTCCACAGTACATTGATGTTGTCGCCAGTGGTCGGCGGAAGGTGCACGTGCCCGTCGACCTGGGACCGGACCGCAGCGACGCACGGATGCGCGCCAAGACCGTAGGATCCTACGCAGTGCCGTAGGGGACCGCACCGCCACTTCCCAGCAAATTAGGGACACTGTTGCTCCTGGGGTATCGGCAAGGACCATTCGCAACCGTCTCCATGAAGCTGGGCTACGGTCCCGCACACCGTTAGGCCGTCTTCCGCTCACGCCCCAACATCGTGCAGCCCGCCTCCAGTGGTGTCGCGACAGGCGTGAATGGAGGGACGAATGGAGACGTGTCGTCTTCAGCGATGAGAGTCGCTTCTGCCTTGGTGCCAATGATGGTCGTATGCGTGTTTGGCGCCGTGCAGGTGAGCGCCACAATCAGGACTGCATACGACCGAGGCACACAGGGCCAACACCAGGCATCATGGTGTGGGGAGCGATCTCCTACACTGGCCGTACACCACTGGTGATCGTCGAGGGGACACTGAATAGTGCACGGTACATCCAAACCGTCATCGAACCCATCGTTCAACCATTCCTAGACCGGCAAGGGAACTTGCTGTTCCAACAGGACAATGCACGTCCGCATGTATCCCGTGCCACCCAACGTGCTCTAGAAGGTGTAAGTCAACTACACTGGCCAGCAAGATCTCCGGATCTGTCCCCCATTGAGCATGTTTGGGACTGGATGAAGCGTCGTCCCACGCGGTCTGCACGTTCAGCACGATCGCTGGTCCAACTGAGGCGCCAGGTGGAAATGGCATGGCAAGCCGTTCCACAGGACTACATCCAGCATCTCTACGATCGTCTCCATGGGAGAATAGCAGCCTGCATTGCTGCGAAAGGTGGATATACACTGTACTAGTGCCGACATTGTGCATGCTCTGTTGCCTGTGTCTATGTGCCTGTGGTTCTGTCAGTGTGATCATGTGATGTATCTGACCCCAGGAATGTGTCAATAAAGTTTCCCCTTCCTGGGACAATGAATTCACGGTGTTCTTATTTCAATTTCCATGAGTGTACTTGCTTTCCATCACATTCACTAGTGTACGCTGGTATATTAGCTGCTAATCCACTTGCCAAACGTACGGCGGAGTGACCACTTGGTTTTATTGATCTGTAGCTCTCTTCACATTCAACCGATCCACATGTCCTCCATCTGATGAGCGGATGCATAATTTAGCGTGATGGCTATTTTTAGATACAAAAGGGTTTCCAGTCCTTTTTTCTACGATTTGTATTTGGAGCTTAACAACTCTCATTGCGAATTAAATCCCTAATTATGCTAATGTAAATCCCCGTTGGCGTACGGACAAAGATTTTAATAAATTAAAACACGCGTTCCAGAACGTTGCTAAACACTTACGTGATTGCGATGTGCGCTCTGGATGTTCGGTATTCAGAATGAGTTGGAAAAATAAACATAACCAAAAAATCTCCCCGTTATCGTCAATGTGTACCTGAAGCACAGGGGTCCTATAATGAATTGAAAAATATCTCTATGCTTTTTTAGACTGTGTCAACATACTCTAGTGCGATTGACAGAGAACTTAACTCTATGCATGTCATTTCTCATTCACTTGGACACCCAATCATATGAAACTTTTAATACTGAATACATCCCCAAGGAGATCTCCAGGCCAGGATACGTTATCTAAAGAACTGAGTCTTTGCGTTACGGCTTGATATTAAATTACAGCCCTTAGCTATCAGAAATGTAGTGCAGCTACCAGATTGGAGGCAGAAAGCATTAATCTTCCAAGGCTCTGTTCCGGTGAAGTCCTGTTGAAGAGAGACACATTTCTTCCAAGAAACATGCTTTCACTATTCAGTTCCCTTCTTAGCAAAGGCATCATACCGTGTTTTCTAATGTGGCACACGTTCTCTAGACGCTTACCCGTCGCGACCCATTCCCTTGCAGTATTGAGCTTTCGTTTGCAAGACGTGGCACTTATGCATTCGTTAGTGGAATTCACAACATAAAGGCGTCGAAATTTTGACGGGAAACGGATCTCACAATTCAAGAAGTGTACAAAAGCGTGATAGTAAGTGTTGGCCGATTCCTAAACACGGAGACTTTTTAGTTGCACGTCTAATTTAATGTAGACATACTGTTAGTGAGCTTAACAATATCTTTCCGTTTTCAACAATTTTACGAAAACTGTGCATTCATTAACGCCAAGATGCATTACCTTAAAGAATTCAGCGAATTACCCTATTGACGTACAGCATTCGTTAGTGGAATTCACTACATAAAGGCGTCGAAATTTTGACGGGAAACGGATCTCACAATTCAAGAAGTGCACAAAAGCGTGATAGTAAGTGTTGGCCGATTCCTAAACACGGAGACTTTTTAGTTGCACGTCTAATTTAATGTAGACATACCGTTAGTGAGCTTAACAATTTCTTTCCGTTTTCAACAATTTTACGAAAACTGTGCATTCATTAACGCCAAGATGCATTACCTTAAAGAATTCAGCGAATTACCCTATTGATGTACAGGTTGTCCAATGTGGAACCGTCCCGGAAAATTTTTGTAAGTTTTTCCGCGGTGTGCATAGGGGAATTATGCTTTATAGTACAAGCTGCAAACGGTGAATGTCAACAACATTGCATAATCTATCTGCTGGTTACACAAATTTACCAGGAACTGCCGGAGAGACTTCTCTATCGCAGTATGTTTTGGTCACTACTATTTCATTTAGTAAGAACCAAAGGACATGAAACGAAAGTATTAGCTGAGACGATAGGGAGAATGATGATCACCCAACCCCAGACTTACACTGAGGAAGCTGTAAAGGAAAGCTAGAACATATTTGGAAACGGAATTGAAGGTTTTCGGTGATACTATAACTCTGTGAGAGACAACAAAAGAGCTGTGAGATCAGGTGAACGGAGTGGTTATAGAATTACAAGTTTTTGTTTCACAAAAAAATCGAGAGAAATGCCGGGAAATCGAAATAAATCAGGAAATTCCGAGGAAATTATTGTAGAGGATGAGACACTAAAAGCTGTAGATGAGATTCGTTATTTGAGCAAAACACAAATAAACAAATGAAATAAAACATAAGAAGAAGAAAAATTGAGGAGGACTGAATCAGAGGTTATATTTTGAATGAAACGCATTTCCGAAGAAAAAGCTCATCAAATACGAATTTAAATGTTAGGTCTTTCCTTAAGGCATTTGTCTTGAACAGAATGAAATATGGACGACAGATAGTTCAGATAAGAGGGAATGAACGCAATGGTGAATTTGGGAATGTGCTGTTACTGAAAAATTCTGAAGAATTTGTTGTTGAACATCACTGCCTATGAGCCGATACTGCATGAATATGAGAAAAAATCAGTTTATGGCGAAAAGGATTAGTTTATAGGACAAATCTTGTGGCATAAAGGATGTTCCTGTTAGTTAGTAGGTGTTAAGTATGAGAGTGGGAGGGACAGTCGGCTGTGGTCGAGCGGTTCTTGGCGCTTCAGTCCAGAACCGCGTTGCTGTTACGGTAGCAGGTCTGAATCCTGCCTCGGGCATGGATATGTGTGTTGTCCTTAGGTTAGTTAGGTTCAAGTTGTTCTATGTCTAGGGGTCAGATGACCTCAGATGTTAAGTGTCATAGTGCTTAGAACCATTTGAACCATTTGGAAGGGCAGTGGGGTAAGCAAAATAGTATAGGCCGACCAAGACTTGCTACGATAAGCAGGCTCAAATGGATGAAGGTTACAGTAACTGCGTAACGTTGAGAGCTGCGTCAAATCAGTCTCCCAACTCAAGACCATTTAAGGTTCATATGGCTCTGAGCACAATGGGACTCAACATCGGAGGTCATCAGTCCCCTAGAACTTAGAACTACTTAAAGCTAACTAACCTAAGGACATCACACACATCCATGCCCGAGGCAGGATTCCAGCCTACGACCGTAGCGGTCACGCGGTTTCAGACTGAAGCGCGTAGGACCGCTGGACCACACCGGTCGGCACCATTTAAGGTACCTCTTATTTTCGGATTGCAGTTTTACTTCCTTTTTTTTTCTAATTTACATTTTATATTGCTCTGCAGATATTGGTAGCATTCAGTAAGTTCAGACAGCACTGCGGCTGGCTGAAGTAACCGCTGAACTGCCTGGCGTTGTCGGTAGACGGTGAGGTGAGGTGTGGAGACTCGCTGTGAGAATGGCAGTTACACCAGCGCGTGATATATTATCGCGCGATCCCGGCGATTTTGTTAATAAATGTCTACTAATAAAACCCACTTTCTCCACTACAGGTAGTAGATGTCTCCTGGTTATAACCACTCTCTTACAACGTAAGAAAACAGTCACTTCAATATACAGATGAATAATGTTTAAGATAAGGAAGTTGTACGAGCTGCTACGATATTCCACGACGTCTAGAATGCACGCCGAAGTCACATGTCATCGATATTAAGCCGTTTGATATAGTTCGTCATCAGGCCATGGTCTCAGAAAATAGTCTGTCTTGAGTTAAAAGTGATGAATCGTTTCATTATTGTCAGATAACGGTGTTTTCCGTAAAAAAAAAAGCAAAAAAAAATATCGTAAGCGCATCAAAGAACATTATTTCAACTATTATAGCTTCCTTCTCTTATCACTTAGAAATCACAGGATATATGTAGAATTAAACTTTATAGAGAATCGGATGGCGCTTAGGCTACTGCTTCAGCGAGGACACCGACTACGAGACCTCTGTGACAAAACAGGCAGGAGGAAATCCTACGCGACGACTCACTAAGATCATCCGAGGGCACGGACGGAAAAACAGGGCCAGTCACGCGGTACGCCGAGAGCCATCCTCTGCTAACTAAATTACACATCTCTGGGGGTTTTTAAGAAACAGGGGAGGGGATATTATAACCACAGCAGTGACAAGCTAACTAACAATTAACTTCCAGCAGCCTAGGAAAAATAATCCTTAGCGTCCTCAGGAGCCGTTAGCGGACACGCAAACCGAGAAATCTCTTAAGCAGCTTACACTGAATGTATAATAAACGACTGCCACCACCCTACACAGAGGAATGGGGTACTTAAAACTCTAGTACATAGGGCGCGCACTATCTCGGACGCAGAGAGTCTACCCCAGGAATTGGAACATCTGAGAACTGTATTTCGAAAAAATGGGTACTCAGAGTGGCAGATCCAACGTGCTCTCCGCCCAACCACTACAGCACAACCCGTGGATATGGAAAAAAATCACGAGGGAGGAGGTAGGCACTGCGTTTATACCATATACAGGCACACTCTCGGGGAAAATCGCCCGCATTTTAATGAAACACCGGTTCGGAACTGTGTTTTGTCCTTCGAATAAAACTCGTGCACTGGTGGGGAGCGCCAAAGATGACCTGGTTTGAGGAAGGCCGGCGTGTACCAGATTTCGTGTCAATGTGGCAAGTCTGACGGTGCGTACCGTCGAGGATCGATGCCGTGAACACCAGAGGCACACTCGACTGGTGTATCCGAGCAAGTCGGCGGTCGCTGAACACTGTTAGTCGGAAAATCACGCTATGGAGTATGAACGCACGAGGATTCTGGTACAGACGTCGAGACACTGGGACAGCGTTGTTAGAGAGACCATCGAAATTCGCACCAATGACGACATCATAAACCGTGACTGTGGCTATAATCTTAGCAAGGCTTGGGAACCAGCGATTGGGTTAATCAAGAGTAAATCGAGCAAACGTATAGTTGTGACGACCACGGCGGACAGAGCTATCACACCGACGTCATCTCAGACGCCGTCGCAATCTGTTCCACCGCGCGACTGTAGCGCGGGGCGCGGACGGCGGAGGGAGTGCGCCGCGGGCGGAGGGTATTTAAATCGGCCGCCGCCGCGGCCGAACTCAGTTCCCCGAGAGCAGTCATAGCGTACGAATCTCTGTACCGGCACGTTAACAGGCGCTCAGTCCGTCAATTCACCTGATGATGGCGACATGTATGATCGCCGAAATATTGTGCCCGTTGGACACTGTAGACCGGCAGTACACCCGTGGATATTTGGATTATCTGTCGGATTGTGTAATTTTACTTCCTCTATTAGCAGTCTCCGTACTCTAGCATTTGGTGTCCCACGAGGGATGTGACGAGCAAGACACCCAGGTATACAAATTTGGAAGCAGTTGAAATGGACCATTAAGGTACAGGTTTGACCAATGAGTGCCCTACTAACTTGAACGGAACCCCAGAGCCTCTATCAGCTGTGGACTGACGCAGCGTGGCCGTCTTATCCACAAAGTCCTGAATCCTCTATGTGGATACTAAATCTTCCGCAGGAACTTAACAACACAGTTGTTCAGCGACAATATAGCCAGCAAAGGGGCCCGCTAGATCTAGAAGAGGCCAGTCACCACTTTCAATAAAATCCGGAATAATCGTCGCTCTTCCTGTTGTTCAGATCTCACCTGACGCTCGCTTCAATTACGATAACCGTTCGTACCTCGTAGGTCCAGGTGTCAGAATGAGTGAATATTAAATATTTTGTGGGTTTGGTGGTGGTACTGTATATCAGGTTATGTGGTTCGATAAATCTGTGTGGCCTCTCGAACGACGTTTGTACGTGTTGGAGAGTGGACGAGAACAGTCTCGGCGTTCTCCAGATGTGAATAACTGACCATTATGTTTAGCTGAAATCAGTTCAGACTACAACACAGTACCACACTGCACCCCATTGATGAAGGCTGGAGGCTACGAAAGAGTTTTTCAAAGATTGGTGTGTGTCTCGAAGACTTTTTCATAGAAGGAATGTCCCTAGGAAATATAACAGGGGCGATCTCCCTCTCTATATATAAATTAGCTCTTTGCTGTTGCGTACGGGATGGTTGTGTCTTTGAGTGGTTGTAGGAAGATACAGGACGACTTGGACATAACTTCTATTTGGAGTGATTATAACACTAGCCTGCCATGTGCTTTTAACCTGCTTGTCGTGAAACAAACTAATGTTACCCTCTGAAAGGGTTTAGAATTTTGAACGCGTGTGTATCTAATGGATAAAGGTATCGGACTATATTTTCGAATACATTGCAATTAACAGATAAAAACTAAACAGGCTTTAACTTTGGGGTTAGTGAAAGTAGTAAAATTCATATACGAATGAAAAATAATGAACGGTTCCCAGACCAATTAGGCACATTAATTTGGAAATATATGTTTAAAGATAATTGCATATTAGTTATTGAAATTACTGTCATTAAGAATTCCTTTTGAATAGCACACTGGATACAGATGGACACAGGGTACTCTGAGCTGTGCGTGGCAGCAGTTACTAATAGTAGACAAACTAGTAATCATACAAAGCAAAGATGTACCAAACTCATACTAGCAATAGTTACACTCATTATAACTACGTGGATCAGTACTGAAAAGTTACTGCAAGAAATGTAGAACTAAAATTGGCCAGGAGGGTCTTGTGACTTAACTAACATGTAACAACCACTAAAAAAAATATCATAGTTACACTGTTTATACTCTCTGTTAAAGAAATATATCAGATATCTTTAGTAGCAATAATATTACAATTATCTTTCTAATTTGAGAAGAATATGGTGGGGATCAGTAAATGGTATTGTATCACTAATCACACCCTATGATTACTTTAGTAACAAAATTTAATTCAACTAAAGTTAATTCTTAGCTTCACTTGGAATAGTTTATGTTTTTACTTTCAGGGCAAATTGTTCAACACGGAGCTCGATTAACTCATAAAAATCGTTCAAGATAGTAATCAAGGCTAAATTATGTTTCAAATAAGTTTAACTTATGTGCCTTTTTCATCACCTGTGAAGCAGGTATTTTAGACAGTAGCATTTACACAGTCTTGCACTGAATTTTTGCGAAACGATACTTTGCAATAAACTTAGAGCACCTTAGCAACATTCTAACTAACTTCTACTCTTGCTAATCCTTGCACATTTGACAAACATAATTAAATCACTAGTTCATTGGAAACAGGATACTGTTTTTTGAACACTTAGGAGAGGACCCTGCATATGTTCACGATCAGGATAGAAGATATGGTTCCAAACACAGACTTATCGCACTTGCATTATTATTGAAATCACTCACACAAATTAACTGGTCCATTCTCTGATACATATGTGTAGGCATGAAGTTGGTGGAGCATATAAAATTTGTTCTTGGCTGCGGATTTTTAACGTGTTAGAGCTATTCCTTATTGCCGAGAGTACGAAACAACAGCCGAAGCCACGTCCAAGGCAAAATTCCTTCCAGAGTGGCTTCCCATTGTCTCCCTTGGCACCGTCGATGTGTACCGTGCAACGGCTAGCCACTGACTGTGGACAGTTCACACTAAGGAGCCGCCGAGCTCGACCGCCGAAACCACCTTTTACATCGCACCATGCCACTTCCGTTGCGAAGGGACTTCCCTACATCTTTTACAGTTTAAAGTACAAGTGCCCTAAGCATGAACCGGTTTCCAATAATCGTTTTCTTTATAAATAAACATATATTATAAAATTTCATTATTTTAACAATTATTTATGTGTTTCCATACATATACTACAGTACTTCAAATTTTATGTCACACTTCATAGTTGTAGATACACTGTTACATAATATAAACCTGCTTCAAGTGTCACTTGACGACCAGCAGCTTGGTTTAAATGTGGGGAAATGAAAGCTACTGCAGACGAGTAGGTGAAACTGCCATACAGTGTTAGAATACAGTATTATTATTAGAATAGGGTATTATTGTTGTGCCGCTTCACACGGTCACATGGAGTAAATATCTGGCCAGAACGTTGCAAAGTCACATGAAATGGAACGAGCTGGTACTGTCGGTTGTATGGAAGGCGAATGGTTGACTGCGTTTAACTGAGAGAATTCTAAGAAAGGGTACCTCATCTATAACGGAGCCAACATACAGAAAACTACACTAGTGTCTAAAAGTAAAGTAACAAACGGAAATTTAACAAGGTTGTGTTTATTTTGCCACAAAACACAACTGATAGTAAATTAGATACAATGTAAAGAAAACAGAACGTAGACAACTGCAACGTGGATAACGGTAGACAAAAAAATATTCTTCGTTATTTTTCCAACTTAACGGATTTGCACACACATTCTGACAACTGGTAATGTGCTCATTATGGGGTGTGACCACTACTGATAACGATGGGGGAAACTGTGAATGGTGTCATTAATATGTTGAGGCAATAAGGCCCATTCCTCCTGCAGAGCTGCTCTCAAGTCTTGGAGAGTGGCTGTTGGAAGCTGATGTCATGCAGTCCGTCTCCCAGTGCATCCCAGACATGCTCTATGGGATTCAAGTCGGGAGGGCCAGCAGGTAACACCAAGGGCGCAATATCTTCCAAGAAAACATCACCCACCTGTGCTCTATGAGGTCGAACATTGTCGTACACCAGTACGAAGTTTGAGCCGACAGCACTTTGCAACGGCCGCATGTGAGTTCCTAAGACCTCTTCTCGATAGCTGATAGCAGTTAAATCTTGCCGGTTCACCTGTACCGTTTCGTGAAGAAGTGTTCGTTTGGTTGACGTAATCCCTGCCCGCAGCATTATGCTTCCTTCTCGATATTGGTCTCTTTCCGCAATGTTTGGGTCCCGAAATCGAGTGCCAAATTCCCTCCAGATGCGAATCCACCGAAAAGCACTCTCCAAACGAAATCGGGACCCATCTGTGAAAAGAACATCGGTCCACTCTTCGACCGTCCAGTGGCATGCCGACGACTCCACTCATGACGTTCCCTTCTGTGAAGAGACGTCAGATGTACACGTACAGTACAATAGAGGCCATTCTCCCGAAGTCTTCTGTACACCGTTTACCTCGATGCAACATGTTCAGTGGATGCTGCGGGGTCAGACGTCAGCTGCCGTGCACTACAAAGATGGTACCGTCGCTCCCTTACAACAAAATAACGGTCACTTCTTTCTGATATCATAAGCAGTAAACCCTGCCTGATCTTTGGGAAACAGTTTCGGTCTCTATAAACTATCACCACATTCGAGAAACAACAGAACGATTCACATTATGGCATCGGGCCACACCAGTTTGCGACTGTCCAGCTTTCATTCTTCCTATGGCCGTCCATGGCACAGTGGTGGACTTCTTCTGCGTGCCATACTGCACCGTCAGTGACTGTGTACAAAACAGTTGTGAGTGAGGGACTACTTGGGAAACACTACCCCTTTGATAGACGTCCTGACGTCATCGCTGGCGTGGTTGTCCGTTGACCGGAACGCCACCTTCCGTGCAGAACACGATCGCACGGACATCTGTTGTCAGTTGGCATTTTTTTATCATCAATTAGACACAGAACTCGGAAATAGTGATTTGTTGCTTTAATTTCAGACACCAGTGTAGTTCTGGACACCGAAAATTTCATAATTATGAACATGGGTTCCTAAAACAGCGATCGTGCGAAACAGCTCACACTATTCGTCCACGAGACCCAGCAAGACGTGGATGAGGTGCCCAGGCAGGCGCTGTCTCCCTTGACTTTCGTAGGGCATTCGGTACAGTTGCACACTGCCACCTAATGAACAAAATACGAGCGTACAGAATATCAGACCAGTGCTGTTACTGAACTGAACAGTTTGTAGTAAACAGACCATAGGACGTCATTCTCAACAGGAAGAAACCACCAGAGGTAAAGTAGCTTCGGACGTACCTAAGGGCATGTTACACGGCCATTACTCTTCACAGTGACCTAACAGATAATGTCGGAAGTTCAACGAGGTTTTCCGTGGAAAATACTGCTCGTCAGTATGGCATCCTTACCAGATAGGACAAACAGAAAAAAATACAGAAGATCCAAAGAAGAGCAGCGCTTTTCGTTACACGTTCATTATGTAAGCACGAAAGCGTGAAAGAGATGATAAACGATTTCCATAGCAGATAAGAAGGTTTTTCACCCAAACCATGCCGTATCGGTTGGGAAAAGATTGGTGCTTGCCACACAGAGAAGAATAGCTGGTCCGACGACTAGACTCAATTGCAGCGTATGGTTTCCTTTACATTGTGTAGAAGAAGTGGATAGCTTTCATACCTAACACTTCGTGTGGCTAATCGACGCATGCAGCTGCATGTGCTATTGCCCACGTTCTGTGCTCCCTCGGGCTGTAAGAGTTTTTGACTGGGTGGAAAACCGCTTATTCGTAAGGTCATGCTGCTATCTGGTATGGTCTCAGCTAAATTGTCTGTTGTCAGGCAGCTCGGCACGTGCGGCAGCCCAGAACACTGTACTGCAGCACGCCGTCGCTCGTGCCGCCACTCCTGGAGTGATCTCACGCCAGCTCACATCACTATGATGGCCTCCACTTTCAACTTGGCGCCTTTAAACCGCCCCTCTCAGTTCACTGCGTCGTATCTGACGGCACGCATGGTGCCAGTCGTGTGAGGCTGAAGTCGTATGCCTTGTGTCCAGTTACCGACGACCTTAGCGTTCACTGCCCGAATGTTTCAACTGTACAGACATTAGATTCGACTTCTAATTCTAACAGTACAATTTCACATCTCAAAGATTGCACAGTAGTTATAAACTGAAGTGAAAAAAGTCGTAGGATAGCGATATGTACATATGAAAATGACTGTACGTTAGCGTAAGCAATGTACAAAAATGTATGTATTGGTGGAGCTGTCATTTGTACTCAGGTGATTCATATGCAACGGTTTCCGGTGTGATTTTGAGAGCACGACGGGAATTAACAGACTTTGAACGCGCAATGGTAGTTGAAGCTAGGTATATGGGACATTCCAGTTTGGAAATCGATAGGGAATTCAATATTCCGAGGTCCACAGTGGGAAGAATGTGCCGTGAATACCAAATTTCAGACGTCATCTCTCACAACTGGCCGGCGCCTTCACTTAACGACAGAGAGCAACGAAGTTTTGTAGAGTTTTCAGCGCTAACAGACAAGCAACAAGCCTAATAGCAGAAATCAATGTGGGACGAACAGCGAACGTATCCGTTAGTACGGTGCGGCGAAATCTATCGATAACTGGCAGTGGCAGCAGACGATGGTCGTGAGTTCCTTTGCCGAAAGCACGACATCGGCTGCAGCATCTTTGCTGGCCTCGTGATCATACAATTGACCCTGCAAAAATTGAAAACCATGGCCTGGTCGGATGAGTCCAGATTTCAGTTGGTAAGAGCCAATGGTAGGGTTCGAGAGTGGTGCAGACACCATACAGTTATGGTCCCAAGGTGTCAAGAAGGCACTGTGCAAGCCGGTGGTAGCTCCGTAGTGGTGTGGGCTGTTTACGTGAAATGGTTCCAAATAATCCATCATAGGCTCAGAGTGGTTATAATTGGCTACTTGGAGACCATTTCCAACCATTCAGGGTCTTCATGTTGCAAAACAACAACGGAATTTTTAAGGATGACTTCGTCTCATGTCACCTTGCCAAATTTGTTCGCGATCGGCGTGAAGAATATTCTGGGTAGTTGGAGCAAAAGATTTGGCCACCCAGGTCGCTCGACTCGAATACCACCGGGCATTTATGGTACCTAATCGAGAGTTCAATTGTTGCACAAAATCCTGCAGTGGCAACACTTTCGCAATTAAGGAGGCAGCATGGCTCAGCATTTCTGCTGGAGACTTGAAACGATTTCTTGAGAGCATTCCAAGCCGAGTTGCTGCACTACGCCAGGCAAAAAGATATTCCACACGAGATTAGGAAGCTGAGCCGTATAAGGCTCTCGTTCATGCTATTTGTTCTTTGTCAGCTTCTATTACGGTACTGCCCCTCGTTTTCTTATTCCAATTACTGGCGTCACTAACTTCCTGCCTTACTTGTCGGTGAGCGCCAGCAGCAGTGCGTACCAATAAGTGCACTGTCGTACAATCTCTGGAGCTACCGATAATATTTCCGGTCGTCGTATGTCTGGCAGTGAGCGGGAGATCGGGCCTGGAGAGGTTGGAGACGGACCAACAGTGCAGTCGGGACGCAGCAGCGCCGTGAGGCGCTCACAGCCAGTGCTCGCCGACCGCTGACGACAACGTGAACTGTCCGACGAAGGGCGGTTGGAGTGGGACGACCGTTGGTTGGTCGTTCAGTTGGTCGTCTCATTGGCCGACTTATATTTGGTCCTTTCACCGTTTTCGGGCCTGGGCAGTCGGTCGGTTGGCGTGGAGCAGCAAGTAAGTCCCCATCGCGCCGAGTCGGGCCGGATCCGCTGGCAGCATGCACGCGCGGTTGGAGTGTGAGGTGTTGCTTGCGAGTGCTACGAAGTTCGTCGCCCGCCGATCTTGGACATGAGTTGAGTCCTCACTTAAACTACTATCTAGCCTCAGCTGTTTACATTTCTTCGTTTGACCCTGGTTGTCGCTTTTGGGACATTCCTGCGAGCAACAATATGTGTGTTTTCAAGTCGAGTTTAATTCAATTTATTCCCTGTTATTGAAGTTGACCAGCATTATCCTCTGCCTTGTGTCCGTTGACTTACGGTCATCTACCCCGGTCGTTGACGTAATTGTAGGCGGTGCACTGCCGCGCCAAGTGGCCGCGCGGTTTGAGGCGCCACGTCAGGAAGCGGGCAGCCACTCCCGCCGGAGGTTCGAGTCCTCCCTCGGGCATTGGTGTCTGTGTTGTCCTTAGCGTAAGTTAGTTTAAGTAGTGCCTAAGTCTAGGGACCGATGACCTCAGCAGTTTGGTGCCATAGGAATTCACACACATTTGAACATCCAGTGTATTTTCTTCGTCGTGTTGATGCCTCAGTGGCCGAGCGGTTCTAGGCTCTGCAGTCCGGAACCGCGTGACCGCTACGGTCGCAGGTTCGAATCCTGCCTCGGGCATGGATGTGTGTGATGTCCTTAGGTTTGTTAGGTTTAAGTAGTTCTCAGTTCTAGGGGACTGATGACCTAAGATGTTAAGTCCCATAGTGCTCAGAGCCATTTGAACCATTTGTTGTTGTCCAGCGCGACGAATAGTTCAACAGCTGAGGTGTGGTTAGTCGTTGTGGGCGCCAATATTCTGTGTGTCGTTGTATTGAAATCTTGCGGTCGTTTTGCTGGTGCGTGGAGTGGAATTGATGTTGTTCATTGGTCGGTCGGCTGTCTGTCAGTTGGGTTGCCTTCAGATTAAGAAGTGGTTGTACAGTCTGCCTGTCTCACCTAGACGGGCGTTTGTGTTACAATCCCAGGCCGACCCGTGGAAACTTCTGAGCGCCGTTCCTTGTGTGTTACATAGTAATTTCCCTGTTTGGGTTTTAATTATTTGGTTGATGTGCAGCTTTTAGCCGACTTTTAATATCTCTTAAATCAATGTCTTGTCTTGCCCTTTTGCACGAAATGTTTTAAGATACGGCCTTCAGCCTTTTAAACTGAAATTCTTTTTCTAGGTCTTAAGCTGTTAAACATATTCTGTTGATAAGTGGCCTTCAGCCAAGTATTAATATCTCTTAAATTAATGTTCTTGTCTTGTCCTTAAGGGATGAGATTCTTATTCTTAATAGGGGCCTTCAGCCCGATTTTATATGAAATGTTTTAAGATATGGCCTTCTGCCTTTTAAAATTGGAACTCAACTTTCTAGGGCTTAAGCCGTTAAATTATTTGCTGATGTGCGGCCTTCAGCCGAGTTTTAATATGTGTTAAATTAATGTTCTTGTCTATCCCTTGAGGCATAAGGTTGTGATGCTTTTGTATGGGCCTTCAGCCGAATTTTGCATTCAGTGTTTTAAGATAAGGCCTTCTGCTTTTTGATTGAAACTCCTCTTATTGCTTAATATGTGACCTCCAGCACAGTTCCATAAAATTAAATTGCTAAGGCCTTCGGCCTGTGTAGATTGAAGATTTAGAAAATGTTATTGGGTGAAACCTCCGAAAGAACCTTGTCTTTGTATTTCTTGCTCAGGCCTTGTGTCTTGGATTTTGAGTGTGGCCTTCAACCGATCTAAGGTTAACCGAAGGAGGTCGATTAAAGTTCTGTGCGCTCTGCATCCTTGTTTTAATATTGTGTATTGTGTGTGGGTGAATAAGGTTTGTTTGTTGAGGGAAATTGACAGCAATTTATTTTGGCCCCTTTCCACAACCTAATCCGGTCTGTCCTGCTAGCTCAGACATTTCAGAGATATTACGTGACTTCTGTCACTCCAGTATACACAGAACCATTTTCTTTAAATCTGCTTCTAGCTAGACGTAGAGTGGTGCAATAGACAGAACAATTAGCATACAACGTAATTTTTCACAGCTGGTACTCATATCATAGGGTAATATCAACATCAGTAGAGAGTGGCATAACGGGAGTAGGATATATTATGAATAGGATGATAGGGCAGAGAGTGTGCTACTGTTAATAATTTAGTGATAGTGTTGTTCTTGTCAGAATCGACAGCAAACGAACATTGACAATGATCGTTTAGGTATGCATGCCGACGTCGCACACTGAAGATGAAGAGTTAGAGAAAGTATATGAGGATATTGAAAGAGTAATACAGTACATAAAGCAAGATTAAATTCTGATAGCCATGGGCGACTGGGATGCAGTTGTAGGGGAAAGAGCAGAAGGAAAGGTTACAGGAGAATCTGGGCTTAGGACAAGGAATGAGAGAGGAGAAAGGCTAATTAAATTCGGTAATAAATTTCCGCTAGAAGGTAACTGCGAAGGTAACTAAGAGGACAACATTCGTAATAGAAGAAGTACTTCAATTGATCGATGAAAGAAAAAAATACAGTATGATCAGGGGAATCCAGGACTATAGAAATACAAGTCGCTGAAATATGAATTAAATAGGAAGTGAAGGGAAGCTAAGACGAAATGGCAGAATGAAAACGGTGAAGAAATTGAAAAAAAAATAAATGTAGGAGAGACTGACTCAGCATATACGATAGTCAAAACAACCTTCGGTGAAATTAAAAACAAGGTTGATATCATTAAGAATGCAACGGAAATTCCAGGTTAAATGCAAAGGAGAGATCGGATAGATTGGAAGAACACATTGAATGCCTCCATGAGCGGAGATGCGTTGTCAGCTGTGATAGAAAAAAAGAAGGAATCGATTTAGAAGAGGAGGGGATCCAGGATAAGAAGCAGAATGTAAGAGAGGTTAGGATGCCTTTAGATCAAATGCGGCAGAAGGAATAAATAACACCCCATCAGAATTTCTAAATTCATTGGAGGATGTGGCAACAAAACGACTATTCATGTTGGTGTGTAGAAAGTATGGATCTGGCGACATACGGTCTGACTTCCAGAAAAATATCATCCACACAATTCCGAATACTGCAAGAGCTGACAATTGGAGAATTATCGCACTATCAGCTTAACAGCTCATGCATCCAATTTGCCGACAAGAATACTATACAGAAGAATGGAAAATAAAATTGATAATGTGTTAGATTACGATCAGTTTCGCTTTAGGAAAGGTAAAGGCATTAGAGAGGCAATTCTGTCGTTGTGGCTGATAATGAAAGGTAGACTAAAGCAAACTCGAGGCACGTGCATAGGATTTGTCGGCCTAGAGAAAGCGTTCAAAAATGTAAAATGAGCCTAACAAGGAACAAGGAACAAATTCCGACCAAAATTGGAGATTGCACAAGCGGTTCGACATTTGCCGAACATTTTGCGCAGTGGGCTAATGAAATGAACTTCCCCCCCCCCTCCCACCCCCCACACCTAATACTCAGCTCGTGCATAGTGAAGTAAAAGGTGCAAGGATAGACATTTTACAGGAAATGCAAATTTTTAAACCTTTACTACATGACAAAAATAACCTTTTTAATCACCAAAAATAGAAGCTTCTTCGAAGGTTCAGAACTATTATTTCATCCACCGTAATGTTAATGCGGATAACGCTTTACCACTGCCAATACATGTATGTACTCCCGTATGTTGAATAGCTAGGTATATTAGTTTGACACCGTAAAAAAAAATTTGGACCCATCTGTGAAGTTGTCTATTAGGTACATAGGAATATTCAGTTACCTAACCAAATTTCATTATTATATAGGGTAGCAGCGTAAATGGTTAATATCTGGCGTACTGAACACCTTGAACATGCACACAGATGGTCAACCGATATTCGGTATGCATGTTCTAGAGTTAAGAACGGTTTAAACATTTGATTTAATTAGTGGATAATAACTTCGTCGGTCAATAGCATATACGTGAATTAACCGGAATGACGATCACAAACTCATTACCCCGTTACAAAATATAGGTCTACCACATAATCCTTCAGTATCACCGATTGTGGTCAATACTATGTGTATATGATAGCAGTGATGCCATCACCTAGTCATACACAACTTTTCATTCACTTAATTAATTGCAGTCATATCCATATACGTATCACGACAGGTTAACGTCACCTTGCCACAGTCTACTGGATACGAAGTTTTGGTTCAGACTAGCCCGATCAGTTTTAATAGATCATACTCAATGACGTTTAAAGGTTTCCTTGGAGCGTTGCTCGCCAAATCACATAAGAATTTAACCATTTCCCCGTCATCCTCCCGTAATTTAGACTAGTTCTTTAAGTACATATTGACCTATGTCGGTCAATTATTTTAAGTGTGTTGACCGGAGCGACGTTCGCCAAGTCACACATCAGGTTTGAGCATGATTGACCTCTGTCGGTCAACAGTTTTAATGGTGTTGACTATAGCGATGTTCGCCATTCACACTTTAGCTTTAAACGTAATTCCGATGTCATTCCCTAATTTCAATGGCAGTGGTCACCAGGGCCGAATTATGATGCCAGTGGTCCACATACTTTTTACAGTATGTGTGTGGATCATCTCCATGAAGGCAAATTGAGTACCCCATTGTCGCCACATTATCCCCTACTTTAGTGTTTTCTGCAGCTCATAACCATAACCTCGTCAAGAAGCTCAATCAGGCACGTGCATTAGTTTTTGACTTGATTATAGACCATTTAAGGTTAAATATAATAGTCTTGAATAACGACCATCTGTTTTATATGGCCCGTATTGCCGGATGTTACAGATTATATATAGACTTCTTCATAATTTCAATCATGACCGTTTGTGTGCTAAGTCAATAGGATGTTCATGCGTTCCAAGCATAGCTAAGTTAGTGCTTAACAATTACGTCTTAAAAATTTCTAGACCTAGTCATAATAATGACGATGTTGGCTTTGTATTGTCCTTCCCACTCCTAAGTTCTTTTTAGGTGATTAAACTTCGTGCTTAAGCACAAAATTTTCCTAGACAGGCCATATCCTTTATGCACATGATGTCTTCCTCATATCTGTTGTTGTTGTTGCGGTCTTCAGTCCTGAGACAGGTTTGATGCAGCTCTCCATGCTACTCTATCCTGTGCAAGTTGCTTCATCTCCCAGTAACTACTGCAACCTACATCCTTCTGAATCTGCTTAGAGTATTCATCTCTCGGTCTCCTTCTACGATTTTTACCGTCCACTCTGCCCTCCAATACTAAATTGGTGATCCCTTGATGCCTCAGAACATGTCCTACCAACTGATCCCTTCTTCTAGTCTAGTTGTGCCAGAGACTTCTCTTCTCCCCAATCCTATTCAATACCTCCTCATTAGTTATATGATCTACCTATCTAATCTTCAGCATTCGTCTGTAGCACCACATTTCAAAAGCTTCTATTTTCTTCTCATCCAAACTATTTATCGTCCATGTCTCACTTCCATACACGGCTACACTCCATACAAATACTTTCAGAAACGACTTCCTGACACTTAAATCTATACTCGATGTTAACAAATTTCTCTTCTTCAGAAACGCTTTCCTTGCCATTGCCAGTCTACATTTTATATCCTTTCTACTTCGACCATCATCAGCTATTTTGCTCCCCAAATAGCAAAACTCCTTTACTACTTTAAGTGTCTCATTTCCTAATCTAATTCCCTCAGCATAACCCGACTTAATTCGACTGCATTCCATTATCCTCGTTTTGCTTTTGTTGATGTTGATCTTATATCCTCCTTTCAAGACACTATCCATTCCGTTCAACTGCTCTTCCGAGTCCTTTGCTGTCTCTGACAGAATTACAATGTCATCGGTGAACCTCAAAGTTTTTATTTCTTCTCTATGGATTTCAATACCTTCTCCTAATTTTTCTTTTCTTTCCTTCACCGCTTGCTCACTATACCGATTGAATGAGATATCACGACCAACAAATACTTCATAAATATCAAGGCAGTCGATGTAAGTACCTTCTGCACAGGTAACATATATGCCCTTTTCCTCAGCTATACCTTTTATTTCACTTTACTAATAAATTCAAGGTCAGGAGTTAAGTTCGCGTCTTGTCCCAACAAGAAACTATCATACAGTTTATGCGCAGCTGCAAGGCATTGTACCGCCTAGACGGGCCTCATGACGCTACGGTCAATTCCAGTACAGTACTCGTGGCTGCCGCGTCGCGGTCGCGAATTGGGGGCGAGGCAGAGACTTTTTTTACAGTCTGACGATAATTTATGGATTTGTAGTTTTAGCTTGACGATATCCACTATGGACAAATGGTAGTTATTGTTATTCTGAAGAAGGTTGTGTTATCCCAACTGAAATCTAGGTAAATTTTAGGTAAACGGTGCAACTGAGGCTGTTAATTATTAATATTAAATTTAATATTTATACAGTTTCTGACAGCGCCGCGAAAGTTTGAAAATATTTTACTCCGTGCACTAATTCCAAATGCTCGTCCCAGGCAGCAGTTGCAGTTACCAAGTCATCAAGATCCAATGTAATACTTTGTAATAGTTCTGGTCCTAGTACTGTGTCTAGTGCAGTAATAAACACTCCGGCACTTACATTCAATCCGAAGGGAAGTACCCTGAACTGGTAACTTAGCCCTCCGAATACAAATGCAGTGCATCTTCCGGATTCTGGCGTGAATAATTGAAGTGATGTACTGCGAATTTTAGTGTTGGCTTTTCCGGGCGTGTTCTTACAGGTACAATAATTTCGTTGCCGGCCAGGGTGGCCGAGCGGTTCTAGGAGCTACAGTCTGGAACCGCGCGACCGTTACGGTCGCAGGTTCGAATCCTGCCTTGGGCATGGATGTGTGTGATGTCCTTAGGTTAGTTAGGTTTAAGTAGTTCTAAGTTCTAGGGGACTGATGACCTTAGAAGTTAAGTCACATAGTGCTCAGAGCCATTTGAACCAATAATTTCGTTGATGTTCCGTGCATCTAATACCAGAGGATGTTTTCCATTGGCTTTCGCCACTGCTACAAGAGGGCTGCTATACGGTGAAAGAGAGGGTTCTATGATTTCCCATACTAACATCTTTCGAATCTCTTTCGTCACTATCTCCCTTCTCGACCGTGGGATGGAGTAAGACGCTCGGTAGTTAAGTTTTGTGGGTCGTCATCTCATTATTATAGTTGTAACCTCTTTACTCCTGCCCATTCAGAAAATATCATTGTATATTCTGACAACAGCTGCGTTATCTGTGTTTTGCCTTCGGCTTAGACTTTCAGGTTCCAGGACTTTATTCTAGAATACATCTACCTTCACTTCAAAATCTTTCCTTTCCTAGTTGGGATACTAAAGATCCGATGTTGGTAAATTATTATCAAAGTGCAGTACACACAGATTCCTACACCTGATATTTATCCTGATACAACATGACACTAGTACCTCTTTCAATCGCATCATTGACAATTCGACTCTTCTGGCGTTATTGATTACGCTTAACTTTCCTACGTAGAGGTCAATCACTGCGTCCCTCTCATGGAGAAAATCTACTCCCAGTATGAAGGCCATCCTTAACCCCTTAACAACGAGGAAAGAGCTCACTATGGCTCCCCCCTCCCCCTTTATACAAATTTCTACCTGGACCTGGTGCTTAATTAACTGGTTCTGTGCGCTTATGGCTGAAGACACCTTGCAGTTGTTCACTGGGAAAGTCGGTATACTTTGTTCATTCGCAAGTGCTTTAACAGTTCTACATTCATCGCACTGACCGAGGAACCTGTGTCAATGATTAATTTACTTCTATTAATGCTTGTATGCCGTCATTATTATTCTTTGCACATTTGTGTGGTTCTGTCAAGACATCACGCACCATAATAATTCCGTCACTGTAACGCAGCATTGTGGTGCTCTGACTCCACCCCGTTCCCATCGACGGAGAGCATATCGAGGCCCAGTCTAGTTTGTTGAACTACGCTCCTGGAAATTGAAATAAGAACACCGTGAATTCATTGTCCCAGGAAGGGGAAACTTTATTGACACATTCCTGGGGTCAGATACATCACATGATCACACTGACAGAACCACAGGCACATAGACACAGGCAACAGAGCATGCACAATGTCGGCACTAGTACAGTGTATATCCACCTTTCGCAGGAATGCAGGCTGCTATTCTCCCATGGAGACGATCGTAGAGATGCTGGATGTAGTCCTGTGGAACGGCTTGCCATGCCATTTCCACCTGGCGCCTCAGTTGGACCAGCGTTCGTGCTGGACGTGCAGACCGCGTGAGACGACGCTTCATCCAGTCCCAAACATGCTCAATTGGGGACAGATCCGGAGATCTTGCTGGCCAGGGTAGTTGACTTACACCTTCTAGAGCACGTTGGGTGGCACGGGATACATGCGGACGTGCATTGTTCTGTTGGAACAGCAGGTTCCCTTGCCGGTCTAGGAATGGTAGAACGATGGGTTCGATGACGGTTTGGATGTGCGGTGCACTATTCAGTGTCCCCTCGACGATCACCAGTGGTGTACGGCCAGTGTAGGAGATCGCTCCCCACACCATGATGCCGGGTGTTGGCCCTGTGTGCCTCGGTCGTATGCAGTCCTGATTGTGGCGCTCGCTTGCACGGCGCCAAACACGCATACGACCATCATTGGCACCACGGCAGAAGCGACTCTCATCGCTGAAGACGACACGTCTCCATTCGTCCCTCCATTCACGCCAGTCGCGACACCACTGGAGGCGGGCTGCACGATGTGGGGGCGTGAGCGGAAGACGGCCTAACGCTGTGCGGGACCGTAGCCCAGCTTCATGGAGACGGTTGCGAATGGTCCTCGCCGATACCCCAGGAGCAACAGTGTCCCTAATTTGCTGGGAAGTGGCGGTGCGGTCCCCTACGGCACTGCGTAGGATCCTACGGTCTTGGCGTGCATCCGTGCGTCGCTGCGGTCCGGTGCCAGGTCGACGGGCACGTGCACCTTCCGCCGACCACTGGCGACAACATCGATGTACTGTGGAGACCTCACGCCCCACGTGTTGAGCAATTCGGCGGTACGTCCACCCGGCCTACCCCATGCCCACTATACGCCCTCGCTCAAAGTCCGTCAACTGCACATACGGTTCACGTCCACGCTGTCGCGGCATGCTACCAGTGTTAAAGACTGCGATGGAGCTCCGTATGCCACGGCAAACTGGCTGACACTGACGGCGGCGGTGCACAAATGCTGCGCAGCTAGCGCCATTCGACGGCCAACACCGCGGTTCCTGGTGTGTCCGCTGTGCCGTGCGTGTGATCATTGCTTGTACAGCCCTCTCTCAGTGTCCGGAGCAAGTATGGTGAGTCTGACACACCGGTGTCAATGTGTTCTTTTTTCCATTTCCAGGAGTGTATTTTCGTGCGAGGCGCTAGGACGGTTGTGGCCCGTGACTTCTGTAATATGCACATTCTGATTTGCAGGCCAGCACGGCTTCGCGATAGGCGCGTTTTGCTGCGGTGGCCTGCTGTTATCACAACTCTTATTATTTTGCCAGTCTTGGTTCGGTCGGGGTTTATGATTCCAGTTACAGACATTTTCTTTGTAATTTGCATGCTATTGGCCCCGCAAATCATTCCAGGAGTCAACCCCGGCTGGTCTGGAATCATATCGCTCGTCAGAGCTACGTTTCTTATTATTTGATGGCCGACCATAACCATTTTGATTTCATTTGTTGCTACTACTCGGCGGTAATTCATACCGTTTGCCAACGGCCCATCATTTCTATGGTTTTGGTTCAGTGCGTTACTATTTCTATCGTTGTTGCATCCTGAGCCATTTTTTCTCGCATGTTCACACGCTGACTTCACGTCTTCCTGGATTAGATCGATCCTTAATGTGGGTAGGTAGATGAGACTTAAGTAGCTTAATAATGTCTCTCGACGAGATATGGCCGTCCTAATAACGCGTCTTGTTGATTTATTTTTCAAAATATCGTCTTACGTTTCCAAGACGACCTGAAAAGTTTCAGAATTATACATCTCTTTCCTAAGCCTCTCTTGGAGGCAGGGAGGCTAATACTTTGCTAAACATGTCTTCTCAAATTGCGCGTATGTCATGCTGCTGTCCGCTACTTCAGTTGCCCATAATGCTGCGTCACCCTGAATATAGGACATGACATAATGTCTTTTCAGTGACTACGCAGTTTGACCATATTTATGGTTTATGGATTTGGATACAGTATCTATTAACTTACTCGCACACAAAATATATGAACTTGTAGACAATACACGAAACAATGAAAAATTCTGTCTACACTCAAACCATGTCCTGTCTTAAGCAACTATCCTCAAACTACTCACACACACCATTAGTGACATGAAATGACTTAACCGAAATTAATACTCAACTGACAGAAAACCTACACTGTAGTCTTAAGTTTATTTTAATGGTTCTGGGTTCGGGTGGCCCAGGACTAAGTTGTTCTTGTTACAGTATCTCTGTAGAATCGGTTTCTACTCGTTCGGTTTGCTCTCAGTGGTGTGGTTTTCAAGAAAGAATTTTACGTGCATTAATACATGGCATTTGTTACAAAATAGATATGTATATTTATAAACAAACACACATAAAAACATATTCTGAAAAAAAAACAACAAAAATCTTACTACATTTTCGTGGTCACTGCTCATTCGTCCCCCACGTTTCTAGGAGCCACGTTGTTACGTATCCCCGTGCACTTTAATTTTTATACGCAATTTGACTGAATCTAAAAGAATGTTATTAATTTCTTGGTAGTAATAAAATCATGGATTGAAGTTTTATAATCTTTGGCTATAATACAGTTTCTATGGCATAGCACTTTAAAGAAACCATATGTTGATTATCATTGCAAACAGAAAAGATAAAATGCAGTTCTCACTACTGGTTTTTGTAGTTGAAATTTTAACTTTGGCACTCTGATCTATTATGTGGGGATACGCACAACACTAAAAGATTTCCGGCTGTGAATGTATTATCTTTAATTTGCAAAACTATGTTCTTATAACTCTGATCTGTCTTGTTAGAAATGAAACACTGTACAATTACTGCAGCTCATTACGAAATTAAAAATGTCTTTCTCTGCTTTAGTCTTTGAAATTCACTGAAAATTTTTCTTGTTACACGCACAGAAGCTACAGTATGCAATGTTTGCCAAACATAAAAGCTGCAGTGGATTTTTTAATGTTTAAACACTAATGATTGCCACGGCTAACACGAGAGCATGAAACTAAAAATGAAAATTCTTTGATCTCACACAAGTAAAGTTTGAACTCTCTGATTTACGTAAATTGTTTACGTCCCTGATATTGTAATATTTGCCCATGTCCATTTGAAAATGACGCAATAAGACCTGCGGTTCTCCACTGCGAGTTCCGGGAAGCTGAAAGAAATCATTTTAATGTCAAATTACCTTCCCGCTTAGTTGCGGGAAAACTGCTTTTATTCAATAATCGTTTGAATTTGCCGCGGCAGCGGTTCCCGGAATCGTGGTGCAGCACTGCGGCACAAAAAATGCTAAATTTGCTGAAAACAGCTAAAAATGTGGGATGAAATAATGGGCAAGCTAGGTACAAATTATTACTTTTTAACACTTTCAATGTTCATAATTAACATATAATTGAAAGTACACACCTTTTTTATACATGTGTACACAATGGCGTCTCTCTCGATGAAAAAACAAATGAAAGCGAACTAAGCGCTCGAGAGAGCGTCACAGGCTCTTATAACATTTACGGCTACGAGAAGACACTGATTGCAATGTCAAAGCCTGCAGTGTTTATAAGCGATTTAATATGCTAATATATATCTGTGTTATATTTTTAATTATCACTATCTGCGTCGGTTTCCACACTCGCCGACCACAGACGTTATTTGCAAAATTGACATAGGCTACATAACATTATACAAACATAAAAATGCAAATTGATTATTCCTGTTGTACAGAATCGACATAATCGATAACTTTCCGTACAGAAATGAAATATAAGAACAAAGATAAATGTATTTGCATATATTAAACAGATTTTACAAATGCCTTGCCTGGAGACGTCAAAATTTCATCATTTCGTTTACTCATTTATCGTAAGAAACAACTTCTTCAGATTTTCTTTCAACTTGGTAGATGGAATTTTCTTTCGAATTCATTGAATGCTTAACGCATAACTCTCATTACGCTAGTTCTGGTTTTCTTAATTTTAAGTTTGTCTGGGTAGTTTGGCTTTCGTAGCATCTTTGTAACACGGTTGTTGAACCGCGGCGTATATGTTTCATTCTTCAAAGCTTCACGAGGCACTTATGTAACAGTAAATCGATATACCGTAGTCCTTTACCTGTTGCAGGATTCCCATCTAACGTTTTCGAAAGAAACGCTTATTTTCCATTATTTCCCTTAATTACTGAGCGGATTTAAAAATTTAAAATGCTATGATAACCTACTCATTAAGAGGTATAATCTCTTGTTCTAATGTTAACACAGTGAGGTAAGTGTCACTATTAGAAACTTAATGTTTGCCTTTGGGCAGCGTAACTGAATGCGCGCAAATATCGAGACTTAATTCAGGCATTATTTGAGAATGGTAGCGCTCATTAACATTTAGAAAATTTTACACTTATCTTGAAACATTACGAAACATTTTGTCGCTGATACCCTCTCTCCTCCCCCCCCCCACCCCTCCCCAACACACACACACACACACACACACACACACACACACATACACATACACACACATACACGCATCCCCCGATCGGACTACGACTGTGGTTGCCCGGGATACTGCCCGCATTGAGGCTGATCCCTCACCTGTGGTAGAGTGGGAGGTCGTCTCAAGGTGTGGCAGGGGGCGAAAGACATTCCGGAGGGCTGAGCGGAAGGCCTCTCCAGTTTGTCTGACGAACCCGTTTCAGGCTCTGTCTCAGGCTGATACTGATCTTCGGCCTGACATGGCTGCTTGTCCTGTTCCAGAGGTTGCCCCTCAGTCTGCAAGATCCGGGCGGTCGCAGAGGGTGGGCTTACTGGTAGTTGGGAGCTCCAACGTCAGGCGCGTAATGGGTCCCCTTAGGGATATGGCAGCAAGGGAGGGGAAGAAAACCAAAGTGCACTCCGTGTGCATACCGGGGGGAGTCATTCCAGATGTGGAAATGGTCCTTCCGGATGCCATGAAGGGTACAGGGTGCACTCATCTGCAGGTGGTCACTCATGTCGGCACCAATGATGTGTGTCGCTATGGATCGGAGGAAATCCTCTCTGGCTTCCAGCGGCTATCTGATTTGGTGAAGACTGACAGTCTCGCTAGCGGGATGAAAGCAGAGCTCACCATCTGCAGCATCGTCGACAGGACTGACTGCGGACCTTTGGTACAGAGCCGAGTGGAGGGTCTGAATCAGAGGCTGAGACGGTTCTGCGACCGTGTGGGCTGCAGATTCCTCGACTTGCGCCATAGGGTGGTGGGGTTTCGGGTTCCGCTGGATAGGTCAGGAGTCCACTACACGCAACAAGCGGCTACACGGGTAGCAGGGGTTGTGTGGCGTGGGCTGGGCGGTTTTTTAGGTTAGATGGCCTCAGGCAAGTACAGAAATGGCAACAGCCTCAACGGGTGCGGGGCAAAGTGAGGACATGCGGGGACCAAGCAGCAATCGGTATTGTAATTGCAAACTGTCGAAGCTGCGTTGGTAAAGTACCGGAACTTCAAGCGCTGATAGAAAGCACCGAAGCTGAAATCGTTATAGGTACAGAAAGGTGGCTGAAGCCAGAGATAAATTCTGCCGAAATTTTTACAAAGGTACAGACGGTGTTTAGAAAGGATAGATTGCATGCAACCGGTGGTGGAGTGTTCGTTGTTGTTAGTAGTAGTTTATCCTGTAGTGAAGTAGAAGTGGATAGTTCCTGTGAATTATTATGGGTGGAGGTTACACTCAACAACCGAGCTAGGTTAATAATTGGCTCCTTTTACCGACCCCCCGACTCAGCAGCATTAGTGGCAGAACAGCTGAGAGAAAATTTGGAATACATTTCACATAAATTTTCTCAGCATGTTATAGTCTTAGGTGGAGATTTCAATTTACCAGATATAGACTGGGACACTCAGATGTTTAGGACGGGTGGTAGGGACAGAGCATCGAGTGACATTATACTGAGTGCACTATCCGAAAATTACCTCGAGCAATTAAACAGAGAACCGACTCGTGGAGATAACATCTTGGACCTACTGATAACAAACAGACCCGAACTTTTCGACTCTGTAAGCGCAGAACAGGGAATCAGTGATCATAAGGCCGTTGCAGCATCCCTGAATATGGAAGTTAATAGGAATATAAAAAAAGGGAGGAAGGTTTATCTGATTAGCAAGAGTAATAGAAGGCAGATTTGAGGCTACCTAACAGATCAAAACGAAAATTTCTGTTCCGACACTGACAATGTTGAGTGTTTATGGAAAAGTTCAAGGCAATCGTAAAATGCGTTTTAGACAGGTACGTGCCGAGTAAAACTGTGAGGGACGGGAAAAACCCACCGTGGTACAACAACAAAGTTAGGAAATTACTGCGAAAGCAAAGAGCTTCACTCCAAATTTAAACGCAGCCAAAACCTCTCAGACAAACAGAAGCTAAACGATGTCAAAGTTAGCTTAAGGAGGGCTATGCGTGAAGCGTTTAGTGAATTCGAAAGTAAAATACTAGGTACCGACTTGACAGAAAATCCTAGGAAGTTCTGGTCTTACGTTAAATCAGTAAGTGGCTCGAAACAGCATGTCCAGACACTCCGGGATGATGATGGCACTGAAACAGAGGATGACAAGCGTAAAGCTGAAATACTAAACACCTTTTTCCAAAGCTGTTTCACAGAGGAAGACCGCACTGCAGTTCCTTCTCTAAATCCTCGCACAAACGAAAAAATGGCTGACATCGAAATAAGTGTCCAAGGAATAGAAAAGCAACTGGAATCACTCAACAAAGGAAAGTCCACTGGACCTGACGGGATACCAATTCGATTCTACACAGAGTACGCGAAAGAACTTGCCCCCCTTCTAACAGCCGTGTACCGCAAGTCTCTAGAGGAACGGAAGGTTCCAAATGATTGGAAAAGAGCACAGGTAGTCCCAGTCTTCAAGAAGGGTCGTCGAGCAGATGCGCAAAACTATAGACCTATATCTCTGACGTCGATCTGTTGTAGAATTTTAGAACATGTTTTTTGCTCGAGTATCATGTCGTTTTTGGAAACTCAGAATCTACTATGTTGGAATCAACATGGATTCCGGAAACAGCGATCGTGTGAGACCCAACTCGCTCTATTTGTTCATGAGACCCAGAAAATATTAGATACAGGCTCCCAGGTAGATGCTATTTTTCTTGACTTCCGGAAGGCGTTCGATACAGTTCCGTACTGTCGCCTGATAAAAAAGTAAGAGCCTATGGAATATCAGACCAGCTGTGTGGCTGGATTGAAGAGTTTTTAGCAAACAGAACACAGCATGTTGTTCTCAACGGAGAGACGTCTACAGACGTTAAAGTAACCTCTGGCGTGCCACAGGGAAGTGTTATGGGACCATTGCTTTTCACAATATATATAAGTGACCTAGTAGATAGTGTCGGAAGTTCCATGCGGCTTTTCGCGGATGATGCTGTACTATACAGAGAAGTTGCAGCATTAGAAAATTGTAGCGAAATGCAGGAAGATCTGCAGCGGATAGGCACTTGGTGCAGGGAGTGGCAACTGTCCCTTAACATAGACAAATGTAATATATTGAGAATACATAGAAAGAAGGATCCTTTATTGTATGATTATATGATAGCGGAACAAACACTGGTAGCAGTTACTTCTGTAAAATATCTGGGAGTATGCGTGCGGAACGATTTGAAGTGGAATGATCATATAAAATTAATTGTTGGTAAGGCGGGTACCAGGTTGCGATTCATTGGGAGAGTCCTTAGAAAATGTAGTCCATCAACAAAGGAGGTGGCTTACAAAACACTCGTTCGACCTATACTTGAGTATTGCTCATCAGTGTGGGATCCGTACCAGATCGGGTTGACGGAGGAGATAGAGAAGATCCAAAGAAGAGCGGCGCGTTTCGTCACAGGGTTATTTGGTAACCGTGATAGCGTTACGGAGATGTTTAACAAACTCAAGTGGCAGACTCTGCAAGAGAGGCGCTCTGCATCGCGGTGTAGCTTGCTCGCCAGGTTTCGAGAGGGTGCGTTTCTGGATGAAGTATGGAGTATATTGCTTCCCCCTACTTATACCTCCCGAGGAGATCACGAATGTAAAACTAGAGAGATTAGAGCGCGCACGGAGGCTTTCAGACAGTCGTTCTTCCCGCGAACCATACGCGACTGGAACAGGAAAGGGAGGTAATGACAGTGGCACGTAAAGTGCCCTCCGCCACACACCCTTGGGTGGCTTGCGGAGTATAAATGTAGATGTAGATGTAGAATGGTGAAACACCAAATTGTAATCTCACATTACATTTTTGCTAATAGTGCATCCAAACCTGAGCATCAGCAAAGAGGTTTTGGTTGATTACTTCTTTACTACCGACACTATACGGCACATTCTTTCCGGATGGTATCCATATATACCACTGAACGTACTTTAGAAATTATATGATTGTACAACATGTAGTTCAGGAAATGTAAGATCATAAACATTTAGATGCGTGTTAGAGCAACTTTTGCTTAAAATGGTGGGCAGAAAATCTTCATAATCATGTATGACGTTTTGTGCGGTATTGCTGTGCCTGTGTTTTTCAATAGTACGATTAAATGTTTCTGGAATTAAATTTTCACTCTACAGTGAAGTGTGCGCTGATATGAAACTTTCTGGCAGATTAAAACTGTGTGCCGGGCCGGGAATCGAACTCGGGACCTTTGCCTTTCGCGGGCAAGTGCTATACCGACTGAGTTACCCAAGCACAACTCAAGCCCCGTCCTCACAGCTTTAATTCCGCCAGTACCTCGTCTCCTACCTTCCAAACTTCACAGCTGTCCTGCGAACCTTGCAGAACTAGCACTCCTGGAAGAAAGGATACAATTAAATGTTCGTTATGACATGCATGCACAGTATCGTTGCCCTGAAAAACACAGGCAATGCAATATCGTATTTATCTGGCGGACACTGAGCACGTGACTTTCAATTAAAATGTTTCTCCCGTACGGGAAAATACATGACAGACGTGCGGGCTCAGGTGTTATATGCGCAACACGCTTTGCATACAGTATCTGTATGTATCATTGAATGTCACGGCAAAATTATATCACCGTACGACAAATGGTTCAGAAGATATGACATCGTGAACATTGAGACTCCTGAAAAACTTGCTTTTGCTTAAAATGGAGAGTAGATTGCCCAGACTGAGTTCATCTACAGTTTTAACAGTGAGAGCACTTGCCCACATCCGACAGACTTTAATCATAATTTCAAGTCTTTCTTAAGATTCTTCTCGTTTTCATGCTGACCATCAAATAAGTAACACATTAATAATTCCTTTGTGAAGTAATCAGACGTTTGAAACTGTTTATGCATGAGGTTTCGACAGGTTAAGTAATCTGGGATTTACTGGTATATAGCATGTAACTAAGAGTATTGTACAATAGCCCTGTAGAATATTCTGAGTATCTCTCGAACAAGAAATATAATAATGTTGTGATTCTGTTGCTGAAGTTAATCTCTACAAAGGACGTAGAACGGTGTCATTTGGACAAAAGTGGTAAAATTGACCCTTGCCGCTCTCAATTCGAGTGACACTGTGACTAACATTACGTGCAGATGTCGAAGAGAAGTGATCAACTTCTGATGTTTAAAGTGCGTAGCAACAGGGGCGTCATAGGAGGATAGCGAAATGAAATTTTCACTACCTGACGTGATGAAAAAGAAGCTTTGCGGTCAAGGACGCGGGGTCGAGTAGCTGGGCGAGGCTGATAAGCCGGAGGCTAATGAACGCCCTGGGACACGGCGTGATGACGTCAGATGGAAGCACAGTGGCGCGGCCTCATCTGCGCGACGCGCCCGCGGCGGCTTGCGGTAAATGGCGACGCGTTAGGACCGTGGGCGGCGGCGGGCGAGAGAGGACCACGGCGCGACGGCGGACGTAAACTCAGACGCACTGCAGGCGCGAGCTTACCGCTGCGCACGCCGCCCTGAGGGGTCCGGCAACAAGGGAGCCGCGAGCGAACGTCGTACATGATATACGGGAAGTGTGGGCGTGAGGTAATGAGATTCTGTGTAGGAGTTTGTATGCGTGTGAGTATGTGTGTGCTGTAAGGCTTCTAAGTGCACGCAACGTAATGTTTGTTTGTCAGTAGCGGTGTCATTGCCAGTGTGCAAGCTAGTGAGACAGTCAAGTGTTGCTCACGCTGCTGGGCGGCGTGGAAATAACTAGCAGAACACAGAGATGCAACTGTGGACGATGTTACTTAAAACATAAATAAAAAAATATAATGATTGATATGAATAGTGTGACGATAATCGTGTTGAAACATCCCCTTTGGAAAATTAATGAATTACTGTGCTGGTAAACCCCTTACATTATTTGATTTTCAAACAGCCGAGAAGAACTGAACGTACTCAGACATTTATCTATTTACTTATTCTGATCAACACTAAACTGACACATAATATTTTTAGCGCAACGCAATGTGACAATCCTTACAAAAGAATGGCCCTGACTAATAATAACCTATACCTTTCACGAATCACTTACCTCACAAAAATCTTCGTCACTCGAAGTACTGCAGTACAGCGAGCAGCGCCGGCTTTAGGGTGGGGCGACCCGGGCGGTCGCCCAGGGCGCCGGGGCCCAAGGGGCGCCACATACTAAACCCATGTAAAAAAAAAAAAAAATTACAATTTACAATCACCCATTTCGCGAAACTAAAATATTATTCAGTCTCATTCAACATGGTATGATGTTCTGTTTCAAATTAACGTTGTGAGTAAAGCAAGTCAGTCACCCACAATCAATTTTGTCGAGTTTATGGGAATCCTTGACAAATGTTGCTCTTATTCGGAAACATATAGACAAACAAGTTTCGAACAAGCTATTGTAACAGCAACTGAACTGGCTTCGGATCTTGATACGCAGCCATTATTTAAACCACAAATGCGATTAAGACGTATTAAACGCAGGCCGGGTGAAGAGGCTGTTGATGATCAAATAACTGACCCAAAAAAGAAGTTTAAAGTAGAGTTTTTCAGTGCACTGTTGGACACCGTGCACATATCCATGAAAGAATGATTTGAACAGATGCAAGAATTTTCTGCGACGTGGAGTTTCTTGTTTGACATTAAAAAAAAATCAAAATAAAGAAGAACTAATACAATGCTGTTCTAAATTACAAGAAAAGTTAACTGTCAACATGAAGCCAGATATTGATGGAAATTTGCTGTGCGACGAAATTTTAGGCCTGCAACACTATCTCGAAGACAGCCAGGCAACGCCTATTGAAGCCTTAAACTTCATAAAAAAGCATAATCTTCAAGAGTTATATCCAAACATCTGGATAAAGTTACGTATTTTGCTAACAATACCAGTGACTGTCGCAAGCGGCGAACGCCGTTTTCCAAACTGAAGTTGATAAAAACGTACTTGCGGTCTACAATGTCTCAAACAAGACTAACCAGTTTGGCCTCACTGTCCATTGAAAATGAAGTTGCACAAAACCTGGACTTTGCTAATCTGATCAGAGACTTTACCGACAGAAAAGCGAGAAAAGTCAAATTTTAGTTGTTTATAATTGTTTTTCATTAGGCGTAATATGTTTTGTGTTCAGATGACTGACAGAAAATATAGGTTTATGGCTTACAGTTATATGAAATTCAATTAAAATATGGTACCCAATTCAAAATTAGTGTTTTTTCGTTATACATATTACCTCCTATATATAAAAATCAATTGTTGTGTGTTTGTCTCACCAAAACAAAGAAATGGCTTGACCAATTTGAATAAGTTTTGTTTTGTTTTGTTCGCTTTAGTACAGGGGTGCTTCAGAAAAGAAAAGAAATATTTGGGATATACGAGCCTGTTTCAACCACATTTTACGCATCTTTTCTTTGTTTGGAACACGCAAAAACAATTTTCTGGAGTTTTTGTAGATGTACAGTGCAGTACTACGCAATATTTTTAGACAATTTCCCAAAACGTGAATGCCCAAACAATATATCACTGCTATTTATACAATAAAGGGCGCCAACTGGACGACTCGCCCGGGGCACCTGGATGGCTAAGGCCGGCCCTGACAGCGAGCGCTACTACTGCCAGCTAAATAAAAGATTCTAACTACTTAAGGCACTAACTACTGATAGACATGGTCAGCAAATGAAAGATTTTGATAGAGAACAAACAAAGTATTTAATTTCCCTTAATAATGTTCAAAAGTCAATAAATTCATGATATCCAGTATTAAAAATTTACTGTTTCTGGAGGACACACGTCCAGATCGTCCGCTCTTATAATTCTTCCGTCACTCTCCCCACATCCACCACTGCTGGCGGCTCACCTCCAACTGCGTAACGCTACGCGCTGTTCACATCCAACTGCCCAACACTACAATATCGAATATTCCAACAATGCTAACCAAACACAGAGAATTTCATACAGAGTGCTACGTGGGTTTACCAACATGAAAACCTAAGCAGTAAAGACTCGTGGTATGGTTAGCATACACGGAGTGTATATGTTGTTGACTAACATTGTCTCTACAGTGGAATTCCCACACCTGCAAATGATTAAAATGAGCCTGTCGTTGATAACCTATACCTGCGGATTTCCATAAAACGGAGTATTGTGGTTTTGTTTCTGTTTAGAAATCAAACCAACTATTCCTATCGGATTGGTACTAGAATGAACCGCAACTTGATGCCATAAAATTATTTAATCTAAAAAAAAAACATTTAGAGGAAAAATTGTATAAATATAAACTACACGCCGGCCGGAGTGGCCGTGCGGTTCTAGGCGCTACAGTCTGGAACCGAGCGACCGCTACGGTCGCAGGTTCGAATCCTGCCTCGGGCATGGATGTGTGTGATGTCCTTAGGTTAGTTAGGTTTAATTAGTTCTAAGTTCTAGGCGACTGATGACCTCAGAAGTTAAGTCGCATAGTGCTCAGAGACATTTGAACTGTTTATATACTACACTACGTCGGTCTCTACCCTACATCTAATTTTGAGATCGGCAGAACACTTGTCGACGTCCTTTAGAACACGGCCCCCATTACTAGACGGACACAAAAGTGGCTGATACTGATTAGCGATAAGAAACAGGAGACCTACACCCTGACTGGCACTTTCAGGGAAACACACTGGACAAGCAAATGGAATACAACAAATTTAGTCTGAGTTTTTCCCTATCAGCAGAGCTGGAGTACATATATCACCTGTAGAAGTACAGACAGCACTTGAATTTCTGCATGGTGCGAAAAGTGCCAATCGGCTTTAAACAAAGAAAAGTGCGAGGTCATCCACCTGGCTACTAAAGGAAATCCAATAAATTTTGGGTATACGATAAATCGCACAAATCTAAAGCCTGACAATTCGACTAAATAACTACGAATTACAATTACGAGCAACTTAAATTGGAAAGACCACATAGATAATATCGTAGGGAAGACGAAACAATGACTGCGCTTTGTTGGCAGAACACTTAGAAGATGCGACAAAGCCACATTACATTTGTCTGTCCTCTGCTGGAATATTGCTACGCGGTGTGGGATCCTTACCAGGTAGGATTGATGGAGGACATCGAAAAAGCACAAAGAAGGGCAGTTCGTTTCGTATTATAGCGCAATAGGGGTTGAGAGTTTCACTGATATGATACGTGGCTTGGGCTGACAGTCACTGAAGAGGAGGCGGTTTTCTTTGCGGCGGGATATATTTACGAATTTTCAATCAATAACTTTCTCTTCCGGATGTGAAAATATTTTGGTTCAAAATGGTTCAAATGGCTCTGAGCACTATGGGATTTAACATCTGATGTCATCAGTCCCTTAGAACTTAGAACTGCTTAAACCTAACTAACCTAAGGACATCACACACATCCATGCCCGAGGCAGGATTCGAACCTTCAACCATAGCGTTTGCGCGGTTCCAGACTAAAGCACCTAGAACCGCTCTGCCACACCGACCGGCAAAATATTTTGTTGACACCCACCTACGTAGGGGGAAATGACCATCATAATAAAATAAGAGGAATCAGAACTCGAACGGAAAGATTTAGGTGTTCCTTTTTCCCACGTACCTTTCGAGAGTGGAAAGGTAGAGAAATAGTATGAAAGTGCTTCGATGGACCCTCTGCCAGGCACTTAAGTGTGAACTGCAGAGTAACCACGTAGATGTTGATGTAGATGTAGATCTACTGCACGGATGATCTGCTCGTTGGGTCGTTAGACACTTTTGAGATAATTTATGTGGCGTATCTACAATTCTCAGCATACACAATGGACGCGACATGCCGTTCACAATCTGCAAGATCTTAAAATTACCACATTACAAGAAAGAACACAAATGAAGATTTCCTTTTCTCAATAGCTAGGAACAAAAATGCCACTCCCGTATTGGCACGTAATGAAGCTCATCAATGTTTTTGAGTAAAGTAGGGTGCAGCAGACTCGTAGTAACAATTGTAATGCTAGGTCTGGAATAAAGTGAAGCAGAAAGAAAAGAATACTGCTGTTAGGTAGCAGTCATGAGAGAGGTGAAGGCCAGTTGCTGCAGGATAGGCTAGGAGTCGAGTACCAGGTCGCAAGCATTGTGAAACCTAGTGCTAAGCTTAGCTAGGTTACAGGAAACCTAGGGGCCTTGTGCAAAGATTTTGATGGTGAGGACTATTCTCTTACAGTAGGAGGAGCAGGAAACAGCCTGGCTACCAATTCGGACCTTAGTATCAGGTATGACCTGGATGTAATACGAGCAGCAATAGCTCACACCCTTGTGGGGTTTGTGGATGTTTTACAGCGCCATGACGAGCGTGTTAACAGAGAGCTGGGGGGGGGGGGGGGGGGGGGGGGTTACTGTTGGCAGATACTGAATCTCATATCTGCTGTGCCTGTTGATGCAATTGGGAGTTGGGGTTACGCTAGTCATGCCTTGCACCTGAATAGGAGGGGGAAGTATAGATTAGCTGATCTTCTTGCAGAAAATATAAGGGGGCGGGGCAACATGCACACCAGAGTAAATTACTGGAGTCAGAAGGACACTTTTTTTATGTTAGAGTCAGGTTACAGGCAGAGAGTATTGAAAGAGATTAATACTCAACAGTGCCAAAATGTCTGTAGCAGTATCCAAAGAAATAAAATTTGTTTATTTCAACAGAACATTAGACGATAGAAAAATAAGATAGATGAGCTTCTTTTATGCCTAGAAAATGGGGTAAATTCTGAAGGTATGATGTTTTGTGTATCTCTGAACACTGTGTAACCCCAGGGATGGAGAAGTTAAATTTAAGGGATTACAGATTAGTACCTTTTTCATGTAGAGTCAACATGGAAAAAGGAGGGGTTGCTACTTACATAAAAACTGAACACAATGCCAAAAATATTGAAACAAATAGTTTTTGTTTAGATCAGATCCTGGAAGCATGTACTTGAGAGTTGCTACTGCAATATACTTCTATAATAATTTTAACAATCTACAGATACCCTCAAGGTAACTTTCAGCTATTCATGAAAAATCTAGAGCCATTATTGAGCTATTGTAGTGATTTTAATGTAGATTTCTTGAAAGATACGGATAGGAAAACTAAGCTAGAATCTTTGTTTGGTTCTTCCAATCTAGTATCAGTTGTAAATTTTCCAACCAGTGTGCAGCAGGATAGTAGGTCACTCATTTATAACATTTTCATAGACAATGCTCAAGCAGAAACAATAAATGTGTACATATTTGTTAATGGGGTATCTGATCATGATGCACAGTTGTAGAAACAACACATAAAGCATCTTACAGGCTTCATGCAGGTTTGTATAAGGCAGGGTGGATTATTTAAGCAAACAGTGTATAGAGTTTTAAGAGCAGATTACAAGAGGTAGAATGCAATTACGTACACACAGGAAATGATGCTGATGCCAAATTCAGTTTATTCTACCATAAATTGGACTCAATATTTGAGAGTTTCTTTCCTGAAACGTTATCCAAAAAAAGCCATAAAGTCAAGTAAGCCATGGATTATTAAAGGAATTAAGATATCGTGTAAGAGAAGAGGGAAATATATAGACAGGCCAGAATAAATAAAGATCCGACGTTACTTGCTAACCACAAAAGATACTCTAATATATCAAGGAAAGTCATTAAGAAGTCGAGAAGCTTATGTGTTCTGACAGAAATTAATAATGCGGATAATAAAATTAAAACTACATCGAGTATTGTCAAACGGGAGATGGGGCAGCCTGACAGTGCACAGGATCCATAGCAATGCAGCTAAATGATTATGTTGTGAGTGATAATTCACAAGTTCTGAGTATTTTCAACAATCACATTCTGCATGTACCAGCTAAAATAAGGTTAAAGGGTTCAGTTAAAGAAGCAAAAAGATATTTTAAAAATGTCATTCCCCAGGACTTTATGCCTTTAGAAATACTACCAATATCCCCCACTGAAATTAAGGGAATTATAAATATACTGAAAAACAAGGGCTCATGTCGTGCTGAGGGTGTCTGTAACAGAAATTTGAAGTGTTGTTCTCATTTAATAAGTGGAGTCCTTAGTGATATATGTAATACTGGCACAGGGAATTTTTCCAGACAGTGAAATACGCAATTGTCAAACCTCTTCATAAGAAAGGGGACAAGAGTGACTTAAATAATTATAGACCAGTTTCATTGCTGACTTTACTTTCTAAACTATTCAAAAAAGTTATGTATTCAAGAGTAGTCTCACATTTAAGAGAAAATAATTTACACAGCATGTCTGAGTTCGGATTACAGAAGGGTTACTTGACTGAGAATGCTATCTACACATTTACCAATCAAATAGTACGAGCCCTCAATAACAAATTATCGCCAGTTGAAATTTTTTGCGACCTTTCCAAGGCATTTGACTGCATGGATCACGTAACACGCCTAGAAAAACTTGGGTTTTAGGGAATTTAAGGCTATACACACAGCTGGTTTGAATCATATTTAACGAACAGAAAGCAAAAAGTAGTGCTGAAATACACAAATAATGTTGGGAGTTATCACAAAGGGAGTCCCACAGGGTTCAATTTTGGGTCCTGTGCTGTTCCTTATTCATGTGAATGACCTCTCACTTAACATCCAGTAAGCAGAACTAGTACCTTTTGCAGATGACACCAGTGTTATAATAAATCCCATTCCAGAAAAAGCAGCTGAATATTGTTAAGGATGTCTTTCAAAGAATTATTCAGTGGTTCTCAGGAAATGGACTCACCCTTAGTTTTGAAAAAATCACTATATCCAGTTCTGTACATTGAACAGAATCAGACTGACAATTGACGCAGCATGTGAAGAGGGCTCAATTAGCAGGGTAAATTTCTCCAAATTTTTGGGTGTTCACATTGATGACAACTTGAACTGAAAGAAGCATGTTACTGAGCTTCTCAAACAGTTACGTTCAGCTTCTTTAACTCTCCCTATATTCACTAGACTTGGTATTAAACATTTCAGCCTCTTAAAGTACTTTGCATATTTCCACTCAGTAATGTCTTACGAAATAGTTTTCTGGGGTAACTCACAACTTAGACATAAAGTACTGATTGCACAAAAGACAGCAGTGAGAATAATTAGTGGTGTTCACCCAAGGACGTCATGTAGGCACCTATTCAAGGAGTTAGGTATTTTAACTGCACCATCAGAGTACATATATTCGCTAATGAAATTCGTTATAAATAATCCACCCCAGTTCGCGAAGAACAGTGATGATCAGCCGTATATCACTAGAAGAAAAAATGACTTTTCCTATCTGTTATTGAAGCTGTCAGTTGCTCAAAAAGGAGTGCATTATTCAGCAACAAAGATCTTAAATCATTTGCCCAACAACGTAAAGTGTCTGGCACGTAGCAGATCAAGTTTTAAATCTAACTTAAAATCATTTCTTTTGGACAGCTCCTTCTATTCCATGGCCGAGTTTCGGTTTCAGAACCGGTATAAAAAATTGTACCTCTAAATGTAGTTGCATGTGTAGAACTCAAAATTTCACTGATGTTAATTATAGCACTATTCATGTGCGTGTATATATATCTTGTAATCTGACTTGTTCCACATCATATCAATAAAACAATCGTAGAAATGATCTACGGAACATGACATAACTAAAGTGAACTAAAATAAACTGCGTCAGACTCGGAGAGAGCTAAGAAGTAGTTTCTTGGGTAAACAGAATAATAACTCCTTTCACAGAAAAACAAATTCACATACTCATTCTTTTCTACCAACTTTTCTTATAATCTAACCATCAGATTCTCCCCTGTGGCTCTAGCCAGTGAAGTGTCTGTCGAATCTTACAGGGAAGTGTCGTCGATCGATCCTTGACGGGAAGTGCCTCTCTAAACCACACCCAGTTCCCTCCTGGACACATAGGGTTTGCGTTTATGTTCAGGATTCAAATGTCAGCGGCCATTACTTGCCACTACATGGTACATGGATCTGCTAGCCAATCACATGAAGATCATGCTTCTTTCAGAAGATTTGCTGGAAGTTTCCATTTCCCCTCCTACACCCTTAGCAGCCCTCCAATCAAATACATGTCTGTGGTTTGTGGCTGGAAGTTTGCCCTGGCACTTCCCATGAGAAAATTCCTTGGAGTCCGGTTCGCGACCACCATCTGTGACTCCGCGAGTTCCTTTACACTAAAAGATGTGTTTCCGCCTTATTTACCCCTTGACACTCTTTCTCCACGTACATTACACGGAATTTTTTTCATTCCTCCAGAGTGCGAGCTCGCGCCTGCACTACTCGCGGGATCCACGACCTCCAGAATTGAAAAGCGCCACCTCCTCGCTCGCCTATCTCGCCATGGACAGCAAATGTCTATCATCTTCAAATCTAAAAACAACGTGAAACTAAATATGCACTATCTACTATTTTGCAGAATCCAAGCGAGTATAGTGCGTAACTGTTGAATTTACCTGTGTATTTAAGCCAGCAACTCGTCGTGTCTGTACCGGAACTACACATCATTAACTAATGGATGAAGGGAGGGTAGAGAGCAAAAGAGGTGTGATAGGATGCGAGAAAAAGTGGAGTGTGGTAGATTGGAAGAGGAGAAAGCTGCCTGGGAGGAGGAATAGGATGGATGTTGTGAGTAGACGGATTTACGTTTGGTAAAGCATTGAAGTAAGTAAATATAGTGTCTCACGTTAAAATGATAAAAAATTAAGTTATGTAAAATATATGTTAATATATTGAGAATGTATAACAGTTTACATTCGGAAAACATTGTGGAAAGTGTATAAGAAAAGAGCCGTACACTGAAATTTTAAAGAGCAAATCTGCCCAAAAATCATCGTTGAGACGTTAAGAGTGTAGAACAATAGACGTGTAAATTATAAAAGGTGTCAAATAGCAATATTATACAGGGTGGTCCATTGATCGGGACCGAGCCAAATATCTCACTAAAAGAACGTCAAACGAAAAAACTACAAACAACGAAACTTGTCAAGCTTCAAGGAGGAAACCAGATGGCGCTATGGTTGGCCCGCTAGATGGCGCTGCCATAGGTCAAACGGATGTCAACTGTTTTTTTTTTTTAAATAGGAACCCCTGTTTTAATTACATATTCGTGTAGTACGTAAAGAAATATGAATGTTTTAGTTGGACCACTTTTGTCGCTTTGTGATAGATGGCACTGTAATAGTCACAAACAAATGGCTTACAATTTAAGACGAACTGTTGGTAACAGGTAGGTTTTTTAAATTAAAATACAGGTCGTAGGTACGTTTGACCATTTTATTTCGGTTGTTCCAATGTGGTACATGTACCTTTATGAACTTATCATTTCTGAGAACGCATACTGTTACAGTGTGATTACCTGTAAATACCACATTAATGCATAAATGCTCAAAATGATGTCCGTCAACATCAATGCATTTGGCAGTACATGTAACGAAATTTTTCTCAACAGCAAGTAGTTCGCCTTCCGTAATGTTCGCACATGCGTTGACATTGCCCTGACGCATGTTGTCAGGCGTTGTATGTGGACCACGAAAGCAAATATCCTTCAACTTACCCCACAGAAAGAAATCCGTGGACGTCAGATCCGGTGAACGTACGGGCCATGGTATGGTGCTTCGACGACCAATCCACCTGTCATGAAATATGCTATTCAATACCGATTCAACCGCTCGCGAGCTATGTGTCGGACATCCATCACGTTGGAAGTACATGGCCATTCTGTAATGCAGTGAAACATCTTGTAGTAATATCGGTAGAACGTTACGTAGGAAATCAGCATACATTGCACCATTTAGATTGCCATCGATAAAATGGGGGCCAATTATCCTGCCTCCCATTATGTCGCACCATAATATTAACCCGCCAAGGTCGCTGTTGTTCCACTTGTCGCAGCCATCGTGGATTTTCTGTACTACACGAACATGTAATTAAAACATGGGTTCCTATTTATAAAACGCAGTTGATATCCGTCTGACCTATGGCACCACATTCTAGCGAGCCAACCGTAGCGCGATCTGGTATCCCCCTTCAACGTAGACGAGTTTCGTTCTCTTTAGTTTTTTCGTTTGATGCTCATTTCGTGATATATTTGGCCCGGTCACTATCAATGGACCACCCTGTATAAGTAGAGGTATGTGAAGTAACTAAAATTAAGTTAATGACTTAAAATATTTAAAGTTACAACATTGGGAGTGTAAAATTTTAAAAACTATAAAATTAATAGAATTTAAATTACGTGAATAAACTAAAATTAGCGGAAACAGGATGTGGCAATCAATTTATAGCGACGTTCATCAACAAATGCGGTGTTTGTACAACTCAGTTTCATTCAACTGTCATCGGTATGCATCGCTACGAAGACCACGACTATTTAAATCTACTCAGAAACAAATGTAGTACATAGTAATCACCATTAAAAACAAATTAAACCAAGAATTATTCACCTAAAGTACTGTGACCAATATCCTGCAACCCCAGTTACCCTTACAATCGCAAGCAGATGTTATTCTGTGCAAGATGGAGGACAATCCAGTAGATGTGCCCGTGATGTGTGATTCTCAGAGGCCACAGTTGTCGGTATCCATAAGAAAATGTCACTGCTGGAGATTATCCCGGATCTCCCAGCTCCAGAACGAAGACACACCTCCATCAATCCAGTTCTGTTCACGTCCAAGCGAGAGGGAGACAGACAACTTAGGGGATCCATAGTTGGTTCCTTGCCGTAGACGTAATTGCTTGCAAGACTGACGTGGACTTCAGAAAACTTCTTCTGGACTTCAGCCTTGAGAATTCTGGAATGTGACAGTGCTATGGATGATCCTCCTGATGAATTTGGTTTGTTCTCCTCTTGTTTACAGCTACTTCACGACAAAGATCTGGTAGCATTATGCCTTCAAGTTGGTAGTGTGTAACTAACTGCTCCATGCCATTACCTTTCATTACGCTTTCGTTGGTAAATACCTAACAGACCTGGTATGTATTCTCTGCCGTCGTGCTCAGGGTTTGTGGTCGAGAGCCCCGCGTGCTACCAGGATATTCTTTCTGGCTTCCACTTTAATTCTCGTATTCTCGGAACGATCAACGTGGAGAGCGTGGTGCCTAACACCGTCAAGTTAAGCAAAGCTATGATGTCTACCGGAAATACCGCCATGGAGACCACAATATAATAATTTATACATCTTCGTCCCAGTTTAGGTTACGCACACCTCACAAGCCACTAAAACTGATATGCATTAGCAAAGCATGCGTGACGTCAGTTCTCACCAGACCCAGTATTTTTTGGGCGAAATATAGCGTTGTTATAGATTTTCTCCGTGCTACACCAATAATACCTCAATATTACTTAGTTTTAAATTTCTTTTTTTATTTTTTGTTACTTTTAAAGTCTTGAAACATTTCTGGGGCATACTTTTAGCTCATTTACACACATCGAAAAAGTTTTCTAGCACCGAGACCTCCGGAACCTGTACAGAAAACTGGAATAGAGATGCACATAAACATCATTGCCGCCCTTTTTATTGCTCATGAAAACCACACATTGCATGTAGTACCACCATAGAGCGAGACCTTCAGAGGTGATGATCCAGATTGCTGTACATGCCAGTACCCCTAATACCCAGTAGCACGAACTCTTGCATTGATACATGCCTGTATTCGTTGTGGCGTACTATCCACAAGTTCATCAAAGCACTGTTGGTCCCACTCCTCAACGGCGATTCGGCGTAGACCCCTCAGAGTGGTTGATGGGTCACGTCATCCACAAAGAGCCTTTTTCAATGTGTCCCATACATGTGCGGTAGGGTTCATGTCTGGAGAACATGCTGGCCACTCTAGTCGAGTGATGTCATTATACTAAAGGAAGTCATTCACAAGGTGTGCACGATGGGTGCGCGAATTGGCACCCATAAAGACAAATGCCTCACCCATATGCTGCCGATATGGTTGCACTATAAGTAGGAGGATAGCATTCACGTATCATACAGCCGTTATGGCACCTTCCATGAACACCAGCGGCGTACGCCTCCCCACGTAATGTGTGTGTGTGAATTTCTAAGAGACCAAACTGCTGAGGTCATCGGTCCCTAGACTTACACACTACTTAAACTAACTCATGCTAAGAACAATACACACACCCATGCCCGAGGGAGGACTCGAACCTCCGGCGGGAGAGGCCGCGCTGTCAGTGACATGGCGCCTCTAACCACGCGGCCACTCCTCGCGGCCCCATGTAATGACATCCCAAAAAGCTGATAATTTCCACCTCGTTACACTCGCTGTAAGGCGTCAGTCAGACCGGGTTGCCTCTAAACGCGTCTCTGACGATAGTCTGGTTGAAGGCATATGCGACACTCACAGATGAAGAGACCGTGATGCCAATCCTGAGCAGTCCATTCGGTAAGTTGTTGGGCCCATGTGTACCGCGGTCATGGTGTCGTGGTTGTAAAGATGGACCTCGCCACCGACGTCGGAATTGAAGTTGCGCATCATGCAGCCTACTGCGGACAGTTTTAGTCGTAACACGACGTCCTGTGGCTGCACGAAAAGCATTGTTCAATATGGTAGCGTTGCTGTCAGGGATCCTGCGAGTCCATAATTCGTAGGTAGCGGTCATCCACTGCAGTAGTAGCCGTTGGGCCGCCTGAACGAGGCAAATCGTCGACAGTTCCTGTCTCTCTGTATCTCCTCCATGTCCGAACAACAGCGGTTTGGCTCACTCCGAGACGCCTGTACACTTCCCTTGTTTGGAGCCCTTCCAGCACAAAGTAACAATGCGGACACGATAGAACTGCGGTATTGACCGTCCAAGCATGGTTGTACCACAGACGGCACGAGCCGAATACCTCCTTCCTGGTGGAACGACAGGATCTGATTGGCTGTAGGACGCCCTCCACCTAATAGGCGCTCCTCATGTATAGTTGTTTGGGCGGGTTTAGTGACATCTTTGTATAGTTGTTTGGGCGGGTTTAGTGACATCTTTGAACAGACAAAGGGAATGTGTCTGTGATACAATATCCACATTCAACGTCTATCTTCAAGAGTTCTCGGAACCGGGTTGGTGCAAACTTTTTTTCATGTGTGTGTTTGTAATTGTGCCGTTACAACGGGAGATCCATACTCTGCCAAAATTTCATTTAACAAACTATCGAAAACCATTAGACAAAGAATTTACGCAATTTTAGAAATGACGCTGTTTCAAAAATGAAACTTTATTTTGCAGCAAACTGGTAGCCTCCGAATCGGGCCGAATCCGAAGGCGTTACAATAAAAACAAAAAATTTCAAAACAGGTGACAGACCCTAATCTCGCGTCCGTCGGCCGTCGTAATTTAATATATTATTATTATGTTGATTGTTGCCGACTTAAGTGGTGGGCCTTAATAAAAATGATATTTCATTTTATTTTGATTTACAACCAAACGCTTTTGTGAAGTTCTCGCTTTTTTTAACAATATTAATCTTCAGTATAAATTATTTGTTACGTTAATGAACGTTAGACTCACTGAATCTTAAAACATGAATATATAAGTTGAACAATGGAATAAATTTTTGATATTAATTTCTTCGGCTAGTCAGTTGACTTTAAAGCAAAAAATCTTTAGTTATCAATTACAACTGCGGCCCACACACGCGTGAGAGTATTTCTTCTTACCTCTGTTAACCATTGCATTGTAGTCGGAGTCCTGGCTCTGGCTCTCGGCTGTGGTACTGAAAATAACAATCTTAAAGCTACGTATTTTCTGCAGCTTCGAGCGGCTGTGGAGAAAAATGTATATTATGTTAACAGTGTGCGAGTTTTTCGCTTCCGCTAATTTTTATAAGTTAATATCGCCACGTAATGGCGTCGTTTGCTGCATCGGCCGCTGCGATTATTGCACTGTAAATTACTCGAATGCAGGTTTACTCAAGGAAGGCGGACATGAAATCGGGACCACCTCTTACAAATTAAAAGTGAACAATGATATTAAATCAATATATTATCTGCTTAATTAGTACAAATATGCTTACATTTGTCAGCACTCACAAGGTGTCCGTCTACACGCAACCAAGACAAGAGCAGAAGTGAAGACAACTAAAAATGAACAAAAGAGCGTATCTTGTCGTCTCTTTAGATCATTACGTTATATTTCTTTGCTCTCGAAACTTACACAGAGAAATTATTATAATAAAGGTACATGATAAAAATGTATATTATTCAATTTTTAAATGTCTCCTCTTTATAAATACTGTTTTTTATAAGTCTTTTCGTATTATTTCGCTGTGGACGCTATACTAAGAATACCCATATAATGTTGAAACAAGTGGAATATCTGATTTACACTGGGCTGGCCAGCATATTAAATAGAACTCATAAAAAAAATTTAAAATTCGTAACAGGCTCAAAGTGAACTGTTGTATCGAGCTTGATTTAACCGTGAGAATTCTTAAGTGACACAATATCTGGCCAAAAATACAGTAAATGTTTACTGACAACATTACCCCATGCTATTTGTAAAATACAACAAAATGACCTGATGCTTTGACACGATATCAAAATTATTTCGACTTTTCACTAACAGCGGATCTATTAAGGTAACATCTACTGGAAGAAGCAAGGCTTTGAACACAATCATTACAAAAGAAAACCACATCGAGACACAAGCACGCTTGCCTTCGTTCTATCCTACGCAACTCCGCTGCGTCCCTCCTTGGTTCCAGAGGGCGCCCCTGTTGTGTGGCACCCGCTGTCTGCGTTGTCGCGATGCAGCGGCGATTGCACCGCCACGGCTCTAGGCGCGGGGCCTTTGAACTTGTTGCTGTCGGTGACGTTTAGCGACGGCACAAAATGAACTATATGAATGAGTGGTGTCTGCGATTTAGGACAAGTCCCAGGGAACGGAAATCACAAATGTGATACATATTATGTTAATTGAAGGTGGAGGGGAAGAAAGGTAAGGAAATGGAAGGAACTGTTGATGTTAGTTGCATCGCGACTTTATGCGGTGTCTGCGGCGACAAGAGGAAACATTTTGGACCGAGATTCGAACCCGGGATCTCCTGCTTACTAGGCAGCTGCATTAATCACGGTGCCTTCCAGACACAGTGTTTACTGCAATTGCATGGGGTATCCCAACATGCCTGCTGGCTGACCCACATTCTCCCCTTGGGCCAACTATCCACAGTCCGGAAGAACAGACACTAAGCATTCATATAACTGATTCGCTTCGATGGGCAATGAATTCACCACCTCCTGTGTGGATGCACAGTTACGTTTGAGCTCCTGTGGAAATCTCATAGCAGCAAGTACGTATCGCGGAACTCGGGATGGGTAGTTTTATTATCTGTTCCTGTGAAAGGGCACGGCCGACTTCCTTCCCAATCCTTCCCTAATCCGATGAGACCGATGACCACGCTGTCTGGTCTCCTTCCCCAAAACCAACCAACCAACCTATTAAATTCTGTATTTACAGGGATTAATCAAAAAAAACGTAAATACTGAATACTGCAATATTATTCACTCTGTTAAATATTGTGGGCTAGTATGAGACTCTGAAATAATCTAATACCACGATAACATACATACGGACATCGGATATTTCGAAGTACGCACGAAATAGTATTTTATACATAGCGCGCGACTCACCGTCTTCTAACAGATAGTTCGCATGACTGCTGCTATTATGGAGAGAAAATATGGGCGTTTTTACGCATACTGTAATCATTAATTTGGTTCTATGTCGCTACTGGTCAATTATGTTCCAATTTGTACAAAGGAACTGAAATATCTTTAATGCTTATTAGAAGGAATATTTTTCTGTATTTAGTATTCGTTTTCTGCAAGACAAATGCTGAGGAGAATCTTATCTGCCGTTAAGCGGCCAATCTTAAACATATTGAACTCATTCAGTACGAAAACATTAATGACAGGAATTTGTCTTTACTTCACTAGCTTTGAAACGATTAAAAGATCAAAATAGAGAAGTCTCCAGCATTTACATTTAATATTACAGACTGAATTACTAGCTACAAAATGTCGTCAGCGTAATGGCCGACCAAATGCTGACAGGGAAAGAGAGCTTCCAGCAACACGAAGCTCTAAAATAGAGTTATTAATTACAATTAATGGTGGCTATTATGGGAGGTGCTCACTACTTCAACAAACAATACTTTCTAAAAACAATTGGACATATTTTCTGATAACTTACAGACAGACAGACTTACATTAAATATCAGAGTTGGTAGAATGGCGGCCTTCCGCTAGGCGTGAAACAAGTTAGGAAAAAAATCTAACAAAAAAAAGTTGTCTTTGTGCTTCTTCATCTGCACTACACAGATACTATATACAAAAAGGTTATTTGTTATACACATCACTGTTTGGGAGCTTTAGACATAATAAACTACACTTTTAATATTTGATATTCATAGCGAACACGGACTAAGCCTTTCATATTTATTAAAACACAAAAAAACCTTTTAACTTCTCTCGAAATCTCAACGCATGTGACGTTCCGTCACTTGTGGAACACATGGAGGGGGACTGCGGACAGATGGCGTTAGGTGAGAGTGCGGGTCAGCCAGTTGTGAAGTGCGTAGTGTCTGGATAACACAGTGATTAATGTAACTGCCCAGTAAACAAGATAAAATGGTTCAAATGGCAATATCTGAGGCCATCAGCCCCCTAGAATGGTTCAAATGGCTCTGAACACTATGGGACTTTACTTCTGAGGTCATAAGTCCCCCAGAACCTAGAGCTACTTAAACCTAACTAAGGACATCACACACATCCATGCCCGAGGCAGGATTCGAACCTGCGACCGTGGCGGTCACGCGGATCCAGACTGTAGCGCCTAGAAACTCTCGGCCACTCCGGCCGACAGCCCCCTAGAGCTTAGAACTACTTAAACTTAACTAACCTAAGGACATCACACACATCCATGTCCGAGGCAGGATTCGAACCTGTGACCGTAGCGGTCGCGCGGTTCCAGACTGAAGCGCCTAGAACCGTTCGGCCACAGCATCCGGCAGTAAACAAGATAGCCCATGCTCAAATGCGGGTCTGGCATACATTTTAAATCATCGTCGCTCATACGCCCTAAGTTTCCGATGTAACTAACATCAATAGTTCCTTCCATTTCCTATTCTTTCCACATTCAATTTATATAACTTACAAAATTAAATTACATTCCACGTGAGGCCAATGGGGCGTGGTTTGTTCTTTATATCTGCCTGACCTCTGCTCAACTTTTGACTCATACTATTCTCGGTATTATTCGAAGGTTCTGTTGAGGCTGTCGACTCATACTATTCTCGGTGTTATTCGAAAGTACCGTCGAGGTTGTCTTAACTGTCGTCCGTTGATGGCCTGTTGATAGAAAGTGCTAACACCAGTAGCGTTAAATAAACAAAGCTGAGCTTGCTTCCCACAATCACGTCTTACTCAAAATTCGGCACTGTAGCAATTTTCAGGGGGTTATGAAAATAAGATAGACATTTCAGCAGTAGTAAATCCTCACACCGTAAGAAGTAATACCTAGCTAAGGTCCTACTGCAAGTAGCTAAGATAGCATTCTTGTCCTTTATAAATTACACTTTTTTGGATGAAGATCAAACGCAGCAATAAGATTCGATTGGCTGAACTATAAGAAATTTATGTAACGGCCAGTTTCGTAGCCTATAAGCCACATAATTGAGTTAAATTTGTGAAATTGGAAAAAGCTTTCTCTAAAATTGTGATCAGTTTGTAATTACAATGAACAGTGATTATGGAGCTAATTACTTACATATTATATCATGACATAAAAGTTGCGACGTTGACGAAATTCCTTGTCCATGAATAAATGATTCTGTTAGAAAATCATCAGGTACACGGAAAGCATCAGTCACCGGTTCCTCTCAAGCGTGTCTTTTCTTTTTTTAACTGTATAAACTGTGACACAAAGTGCCCCATCAGTTACCGTCTTTACACCGTTTTTAGTACTGAGCGTGTTTTTCTTGATATTTCCCAGATTTCTTGTCAAATTCTAGGCGGTCTTGACTGACTGTGACCCCTCCCCCCCCCCCCCCACAATCTTATGGTTAACCGCTTTTGTTCAGCCTGCTGTGATCCGTTTCGGATTCATAGTAGTTGCTTTAAATTTTTGACTGGGTGGTCCAGCACATTATTGGTCTTGCATCGCCTTCGGTTGGACAGACATTTTTTGATGGTTCACAAAGTTGAAAAATTTGGACACGCTTAAGGAACCGTGCACTTATGCTTTCTGCTTAACTGACGATTTTCTAACTACGTGATTTATTCATAGGCATGGAGAAATGTTCGATCCTGCCCATGTTGCAATTTTAATCTCATCATTTGGCCTGTAAATAATTTGCTGTATTTCACACTATTGATTGTAACTATAATTTCACTGCAACTGTGGCGATCGCATTTTCTAATTTAACAGATCGGCTTCTACGTTACGAAACCGGTCATTATGTAAATTACTTATAAGTGTCTGCCCCTGGCAGATGAGTGGCCTGCCGGCACAGTAGCTCAGCGTATTCGGTCAGATAGCCGATTGGCCTCTGTAATAAAAAAAAAGAAAAGAAAACTGAGTGGAAGGATCATCAATCTAACTTGAATGGATGTTACTGTGACGTCCGCAACGACAAAACACAACGATCAACAATGAACAAAATGAAAAAAAAAGTGGTCAGCTCGATGGAATGTCATACTTAACGGCCCAGGTTCGATTTCCGGCTGGGTTAGGGACTGGATGTTGTGTTGTCCCCATCATCATCATTTCATTCCCATTGACACTCTAGTCGCCGAAGTCGCGTCAACTTGACAGATGTGCACCAGGCGAAGTCTGCCCTATGGTAGGCCCTAGCAACGCGGCATTTATTTATTTTTTTCCTACAAGGGAACCTCCCCATCGCACCCTCCTCAGATTTAGTTATAAGTTGGCATAGTGGATAGGCCTTGAAAAACGGAACACAGATCTATCGAGAGAACAGGAAGAAGTTGTGAGGAACTATGAAAAAAATAAGCGAAATATAGAAACTGAGTAGTCCATGCGCAAGATAGGCAACATCAAGGAGAGTGTGAGCTAAGGAGCGCCGTGGTCCCGTTCTTAGCGGCTGCGGAACCAAAGGACTCTGGTTCAAGTCCTCCCTCGAGTGAAAATTATACTTATTTTATCTTCGCAAAGTTATGATCTGTCCGTTCGTTCATTGACGTCTCTATTCACTGTAATAAGTTTAGTGTCTGTGTTTTGCGACCACACCGCAAAACCGTGCGATTAGTAGACGAAAGGACGTGCCTCTCCAATGGGAACTGAAAACGTTTGATCGCAAGGTCATAGGTCAACCGATTCCTCCGCAGGAAAACACGTCTGATATATTCTATACGACACTGGTGACGGCATGTGCGTCACATGATAGGAATATGTTGTTGACCCACCTAACTTGTACACTTGGCGAATGGGTGAAAAGATTCTTCTACCTTGCCCGATTTAGGTTTTCTTGTGGATGTGATAATCACTCCCAAAAAAGTGATGAAAACGTAACGGACGGACAGATAATAATTTTCTGAAACTTTTCACTTGAGGGAAGACTTGAACCAAGGACCTCTCGTTCCGCAGCCGCTCACGCTAACCACGGGACCTCGGCGCTCGTTAGCCCACACTCTCCTTGATGTTGCCTATCTTGCCCATGGACTACTCAGTTTGTATATTTTACTTATTTTTTTCATAGTTCCACAAAAATTCTTCCTGTTTTCTCGATTGGTCTGTGTTCCGTTTATCAAGGCCTATCCACTGTGCCAACTTATAACTAAATTTGAGGGGGGTGCGATGGGGAGGTTCCCTTGTAAGAAGTGCAGTCAAGTGGTCATTATTCAGAATGGCCTCCTCCCCCATGAACCATGGACCTTGCCGTGGGAGGGGAGGCTTGCGTGCCTCAGTGATACAGATAGCCGTACCGTAGGTGCAACCACAACGGAGGCGTATCTGTTGAGAGGCCAGACAAACGTGTGGTTCCTGAAGAGGGGCAGCAGCCTTTTCAGTAGTTGCAAGGGCAACAGTCTGGATGATTGACTGATCTGGCCTTGTAACAGTAGCCAAAACGGCCTTGCTGTGCTGGTACTGCGAACGGCTGAAAGCAAGGGTAAACTACGGCCGTAATTTTTCCCGAGGGCATGCAGCTTTACTGTATGATTAAATGATGATGGCGTCCTCTTGGGTAACATATTCCGGAGATAAAATAGTCCCCCATTCGGATCTCCTGGCGGCGGCTACTCAAGAGAATGGCGTTATCAGGAGAAAGAAAACTGGCGTTCTACGGATCGGAGCGTGGAATGTCAGATCACTTAATCGGGCAGGTAGGTTAGAAAATTTAAAAATGGAAATGGATAGGTTAAAGTTAGATATAGTGGGAATTAGTGAAGTTCGTTGGCAGGAGGAACAAGACTTCTGGTCAGGTGACTACACGGTTATAAACACAAAATCAAATAGGGGTAATGATGGAGTAGGTTTAATAATGGATAGGAAAATAGGAATGCTGGAAAGCTACTACAAACAGTATAGTGAATGCATTATTGTGGCCAAGATAGATACGAAGCCCACACCTACTACAGTAGTACAAGTTTATATCCCAACTAGCTCTGCAGATGACGAAGAAATTGAAGAAATATGTGATGAAATAAAAGAAATTATTCAGATAGTGAAGGGTGACGAAAATTTAATAGTCATGGGTGACTGGAATTCGGTAGTAGGGAAATGGAGACAGGGACACGTAGTAGGTGAATTTGGATTGGGGCTAAGAAATGAAAGAGGAAGCCGCCTGTTAGAATTTTGCACAGAACACAACTTAATCATAGCTAACACTTGGTTTAAGAATCCTGAAAGAAGGTTGTATACATGGAAGAACCCTGGAGGTACTAAAAGGTATCAGATAGATTATATAATGGTAAGAGAGAAATTTAGGAACCAGGTTTTAATTTGTAAGACATTTCCAGGGGCAGATGTGGATCTGACCACAATCTATTGGTTATGACCTGTAGATTAAAACAGAAGAAACTGCAAAATGTTGGGAATTTAAGGAGATGGGACCTGGATAAACTGAAAGAACCAGAGGTTGTACAGAGTTTCAGGGAGAGCATAAGCGAACAATTGACAGGAATGGGGGAAAGAAATACAGTAGAAGAAGAATGGGGAGCTTTGAGGGTTGAAGTAGTGAAGGCAACAGAGGATCAAGTAGGTAAAAAGACGAGGGCTAGTAGAAATCCTTGGGTAACAGAAGAAATATTGAATTTAATTGATGAAAGGAGAATATATAAGAATGCAGTAAAGGAAGCAGGCAAAAAGGAATACAAACGTCTCAAAAATGAGATCGACAGGAAGTGCAAAATGGCGAAGCAGGGATGGCTAGAGGACAAATGTAAGGATGTAGAGGCTTATCTCGCTAGGGGTAAGATAGTAACTGCCTACAGGAAAATTAAAGAGACGTTTGGAGATAAGAGAACCACACGTATGAACATCAAGAGCTCAGACGCAAAAGCAGTTCTGAGCAAAGAAGGGAAAGCACGAAGGTGGAAGGTGTATATAGAGGGTCTATACAAGGGCGATGTACTTGAGGACAATATTATGGAAATGGAAGAAGTTGTAGATGAAGATGAAATGGGAGATACAATACTGCGTGAAGAGTTGGACAGAGCACTGAAAGACCTGAGTCGAAACAAGGCCCCCGGAGTAGACAACATTCCATTGGAACTACTGACGGCCTTGGGAGAGCCAGTCCTGACAAAACTCTACCATTTGGTGAGCAAGATGTATGAAACAGGCGGAATACCCTCAGACTTCAAGAAAAATATAATAATTCCAATCCCAAAGAAAGCAGGTGTTGACAGATGTGAAAATTACCGAACAATCAGTTTAATAAGCCACAGCTGCAAAATACTAACACAAATTCTTTACAGACGAATGGAAAAACTAGTAGAAGCCGACCTCTGGGTAGATCAGTTTGGATTCCGTTGAAATACTGGAACACATGAGGCAATACTGACCTTACCACTTCTCTTAGAAGAAAGATTAAGGAAAGGCAAACCTACGTTTCTAGCATTTGTAGACTTAGTGAAAGCTTTTGACGATGTTGACTGGAATACTCTCTTTCAAATTCTAAAGGTGGCAGGGGTAAAATACAGGGAGCGAAAGGCTATTTACAATTTGTACAGAAACCAGATGGCAGTTATACGACTCGAGGGACATGAAAGGGAAGCAGTGGTTGGGAAAGGGAGTAAGACAGGGCTGTAGCCACTCACCGATGTTATTCAATCTGTATATTGAGCAAGCAGTAGAGGAAACAAAAGAAAAATTCGGAGTAGGTATTAAAATCCATGGAGAAGAAATAAAAACTTTGAGGTTCACCGATGACATTGTAATTCTGTCAGAAACAGCAAAGGACTTGGAAAAGCAGTTGAATGGAATGGACAGTGTCTTGAAAGGAGGATATAAGATGAACATCAACAAAAGCAAAACGAGGATAATGGAATGTAGTCGAATTAAGTCGGGTGATGCTGCGGGAATTAGATTAGGAAATGAGACACTTAAAGTAGTAAAGGAGGTTTGCTAAATGGCTCTGAGCACTATGGGACTTAACATCTGAGGTCATCAGTCCCCTAGAATTTAGAACTACTTAAACCTTACTAACCTAAGGACATCACACACATCCATGCCCGAGGCAGGATTCGAACCTGCGACCGTAGCAGTCGCGCGGTTCCGGAGTTTTGCTATTTGGGGAGCAAAATAATTGATGATGGTCGAAGTACAGAGGATATATAATGTAGACTGGCAATGGCAAGGAAAGCGTTTCTGAAGAAAAGAAATTTGTTAACATCGAGCATAGATTTAAGTGTCAGGAAGTCATTTCTGAAAGTATTTGTATGGAGCATAGCCATGTATGGAAGTGAAACATGGACGATAAATAGTTTGGACAAGAAGAGAATAGAAGCTTTCGAAATGTGGTGCTACAGAAGAATGCTGATTATATGGGTAGATCACGTAACTAATGAGAAAGTATTGAATAGGATTGGGGAGAAGAGAAGTTTGTGGCACAACTTGACCAGAAGAAGGGATCGGTTGGTAGGACATGTTCTGAGGCATCAAGGGATCATCAATTTAGGATTGGAGGGCAGCGTGGAGGGTAAAAATCGTAGAGGGAGACCAAGAGATGAATACACCAAGCAGATTCAGAAGGATGTAGGTTGCAGTAGGTACTGGGAGATGAAGAAGCTTGCACAGGATAGAGTACCATAGAGAGCTGCATCAAACCAGTCTCAGGACTGAAGACCACAACAACAACAACTTGCATGGTCTAACAATGAATAGCATTTTGTTGACAAGTTATACTGCATACAATGTAATGATTCAGAAAGGAGAATAATGAAGTGTTATCTATTAACAGCATACAAGGTACGACTCTTAATGGCATAATTTTTAATTATGTGATGATTTACTTAACCTAAACTGCATATGCTAATTCTAGACTCATTTAAAAATTGCTACAATTCCATTACAGCACTGTAACCAGAAAGAAATAAAATTACACTGAAATAGTGGAAGTATTATAATTTCACCAAATATAAACTCTCTTCTATTCTCATTCATAACATTAGAAGTTAAAGTCAGTTGCCAGAGAGGAAATAGGAATTTGAGTGTATGCTCTTACGAAACTTCATATCAGATTAAAACCAGACTGAAACTCGAACTCATAGACTTCTCATTTTGAAAGCAAGTGCTCTACCAACTTTTTTTTTTGTTGCTCTCATTTTGTTCGTTACCATTCGTTGAATGTGTTCAGGCCGGACGTCCCATGATAAGCGTTCAAGTTCATCGTTGATCCATTCACTCAGCTTTTCATTACAGTAGGTAACTAATCCTCCGACCGAAGTAGCTTTTAAATGAGTCTCTTTTGAACACTTTGCAAGCTTATTACAAACCTACACAAACACTCACCCACACACACACACACCTACACACACACACACACACACACACACACACACACACACACACACACAGACAGAGAGAGAGAGAGAGAGAGAGAGAGAGAGAGAGAGAGAAGAAGAGAGTTGGTGGGAGGGGTGGTCAACGATGAGAGCATTCATGAACATACAAAATGCTTACATAATGTCTTAGTGCAAACAGCTTGGTTAAACAGCTCACATTACAACTGCTAATCAAATTTACAAGAATCCACTAAATAAATTCCATTACATTAGAAATTTTGCCCGAATAGATTCCACCAATAGGAAAAACGACGAATCTTCCATCAGATGGGAGCGGTCCATTCTAACCTCTCATCTTCTTTGTTAAAATGTCGGCTCAACCACTTACTTGCAAAATAAATATCACCAGCATTTACATGGTTCGAAGAGCAAGCCTTTATCGTCATAATCGTGGTACAAGAATCTCTAAAAGTGGCCACTACAACACCTAAACAAGAGCAATAATAGTAGTAATAAAATATCGTGGCCGCTTCCCTTGCAGTCATCTCCTCTTAAGACGTATATCCACAATATCGTCAACAGATAAAAATAGATTAAAATGCAATTCTATATTTTGTCCTGAGTACTAGCAGCATTACAGCAACCGCTATATGCGAAGGTAGCCCCTTATTTTCCTGAAAGTCGAAAACTGTTCAACATAGACACTTCGAAACTTGACCAAAGATGCCCTTACTATTAGTATGCGACCTCCCGATCCAGCACCAGTTGCTCATGGCAACTTTCCTTAACACACCAGTACACCATACTACACTGAAGCGCCAATGAAACTGGTATAGACATGCGTATACGAGTAGAGGTACATAAACAGACACAATACGGTGCTGCTGTCGGCAACGCCTATATTAGACAGTGTCTGGTGCAGTTGTTCGATCAGTTACTGTTGCTACAGTGGCAAGTTAACAAGATTTTGAACATGATGCTATAGTCGGCGCACGAGCTATGGGATACAACATCTCCGAGCAAGCGACGAATTGGGGATTGTCCAGTAAGACCATTTCACGAGTGTATCGTGAATATCAGGAATCAAATAAAACATCAAATCTCCGACATCGCTGCGACCGGAAACAACGACGACTGAAGAGAATCCTTCAACATGACAAAAGTGCAATTCTTTCTCAAATTGCAGCTGATTTATAGCTGGGCCATCAAGAAATGTCAACGTACGAAGCATTCAACGAAACATCATCAATATGGGCTTTCAGGGTTGAAGGCCTACTCGTGTACACTTGATGACAGAACAGTATAAAGCCTTCCACCTCGCCTAGGCCCGTCAACACCGACGTTAAACTGTAGATGACTGGAAACCTGTTGCCTGGTCGGACGAGTCTCGTTTCAAATTATATTGAGCGGATGGACGTGTACGGGTGTGGAGACAACCTCATGAATCCGTGGACCGCCGCGCAGGGTATCCGTGAGGTCTGGGGCGTCTTGTGACGGTTCGCGCGGCTCTCCCGTCGGATTTTCGAGTCTTCCCTCGGGCATGGGTATGTGTTATCCTTAGCGTAAGTTAGGTTAAGTTAGATTAAGTAGTGCGTAAGCCTAGGGACCGATGACCTCAGCAGCTGGTCCCATAGTACTTACCACAAAATTCCATTTCCCAATCCGTGGACCCTTCATGTCAGCAGAGGACATTTCAAGCTGGTGGAATCACTTTAATGGTGTGGGGCCTGTGCAGTTGGAGTGATATGGGATAACTGATACGTCTACATACGACTCTGACAGGTAAGACGTATGATCACCTGCAGCCATACATGACCATTGCGCACTCCGAATGGCTTCGACAATTCCAGCAGGACAATTCGTCACCCACACGTCCAGAATTGCTACACAGTGGCCCCAGGAACACTCTTCTGGGTTTAATTCCTTCCGCTGGCCACAAAACTTCCCACACATGTACATGATTGAGCATTTCTGAGGTGCCTTGCATCGATCTCGACCCCTTCGTACTCTTACGGATTTATGGACAGCCCTACAGAATTCATGGTGACAATTCGCACCAGCACTATTTTGACAATAGTCGAGTCCATGACATGCCGTGGTTGTCCACTTCTCCGTGCACGCGGTGGCGCTACACGATATGAGGCAGGTGTACCAGTTTCTTTGGCTCTCGAGTGTAAAAGAGTACAGCAATTTAAATTAAAAGGTGCTACTGTCTTTTAGTACATTTTTAAACATCCCAACATGCAGAAGGATGACGAAAAATCGTTTAAAACATACTATGTAATGATGTTTTAATTACAAGAAATTTTATCCACTAGATATTTTCAAGGTAACATTCACACAGTAACGATGGTAAATCCATTTCACCATATGACCATTCCGCAATATTTTTCTGGCAGATAACTTCTCTTTCTCTGTTTTTCTTGTCAGTTATTGGTACAGAACCTGAACCGAGACTGTTCAACCGGATGCAAGAGTCATTTTTTACTCTTCTCAGTTAAATGGAACAGTTTTAAATGTTAGGGTATGACGACTCAAAAAAAGGAGTTAAAATGAGTGTAAAAAGTCTGGCACGTATTTGTTATTCGCGGTAGTGCATAGGACTCGTCTTCCGTCTAACCGGATGTCAAACTGCTAAATAAGCCAATATTTTATCTTGGAACTCTTCCATTTGGTCCGTGTTTGCATAGAAATACAGTAACATCAGAAACTGAGTCCGCCTTGATGCAAAACACCATGTTATTCGTTTATTTCTTTATTATCCCAAACTAGTTTCGGCGACAAATATCACCATCATCAGTGGGGTTTTTTAATCTAAAACGTGCAGAAAATAGCATGGTTATACAATCACAGTAAAACGTTATTACATATTTACTATTCGTCTTTTGAAATATAGTTTTATACTGAAACTTTCATATTACCTTATTTATTGTGCTCTATTTTTTCTGCTGCCGTTTCTTTACTTGGCGAACATGGCGAACATCATGTCATCTGGAACCATGTGAGCGGCTGTTAGTAAACAAATACTAATAGGTGAACTTCGTATGTCAGCAATATATACTTGGGGTTGTGGTAGTGTTGTGGAAACCAGGCTATGAAAAACTGTAGCGCGAATTACGACGACTTCTGTTCATTATTTATGTCTCTATGTGTGATGGGGAAGTGGTTCTTTTGCGTATGTGTGCTTTCTGTTGAGTGTTCTTGGTCAGTTCTCTCAGAGCTGTAAAGAGTGTGTTGTTGCAAAGTGCTTTGTTTTCATTTATTACATTTTTCCCTTCGACTATAGCCTTTTGTATGTAGTAATTTTCTTCTATTGTTAGTTGGCGATACAGACTGTTGCTGTTTCTCAGAATACGTAGATCGTTTTCGATATTAGTGGGGTTTTGGTTTTTGTTCATTAGATGTTCTGCAAATGTTGAATGTGTGCTGTCATTTTTTAGAGCTCTCATGTGCTCTGTGTACCTCGTTCGGATATTTCTGCTTGTTTCTCATACGCGTTCTGAGAAACAGCAACAGTCTACACCGACAACTAACAATAGAAGAAAGTTACTACATACAAAAGGCTATAGTAGAATGGTAAAATGTAATAAATGAGAAAAAAAACACTTTACCGCTCTGAGAGAACTGACCAAGGACACAGAAGAGAAAGCACACACAAGGAAGAGAACCACTTCCCCATCACACACAGAGACATAAATAATGAACAGAAGTCGTCGTAATTCGGGCTACAGTTTATCATAGCCTTTCTCGCCACACGCAGTACGCCGCTCACGACACATGCGAACAGCAAGATGGCGTAATAATCTGGACCGGTAACAAAGTGTAAAAGTTTTGTTTTTCTGTGTCTAAAAGCAGCCATATACCATCCAACGAATGTGAGTACACGAATAGCTAAGTAAGAGCTCAGTACACATCAAATAACTGGTTTCCACAACACTACCACAACGCCAAGTATATATTGCTGACATACGAAGTTCACCTTTTATTATTTGTTTACTAACAGCCACTCACATGGTTGCAGGTGACGTGATGTTCGCTAAGTAGAAAAACGGCAACAGAGAAAAAAAAAGAACACAGAAAATATGTAAAACTGTATTTTAAAACTATATTTTAAAAAACGAATAGTAAACATGTAATAATGTTTTTTTTCGTCCTTTTACAGACTGTGACATAACGTATTTAGTCACACCTAATTACATAGAACAGGGAGGCCTTCAATTATAACTGCTTCAGTTAAGTGAAATTAAAGACCAACTACCAGGCATTTAATAACGGCTTCAGTTACGTACGACTACCAAATACAAAACAGGTAGGCCATTATCGATAATTATTTCAGTTAAGTAACCGAGAGTTAGAATTGACTCCTCACAAAGGATGCACCAGGTTAATACGCAAGGAGCACAAGACTACACCAAATACGACGGACAATAAAGGTTACAACGAAAGGAACGGCTTTCCATGGCCATTTTAGTTGGGTGCAGACAGGCAAAAAGAATATTAACACAGTAAGGTTAATTACGTGAAAGCAAAAACAACTAGGCAAACGGTATACCCGCGTCACAGCAAGATACCGCCTCTATAGCAACGGCAGTACGCCCGAGAGAAAACTAGGCTGCCAAACCCAGTACCATAGCCTCAGTAACTGCAAATTTTCTGACGCAGGCAGCTCCTAAGTCAATATAATTAACAGAGTAATGACGACTGCCGTGCCGTAAGGTAACTAGAAACCGGAAGCCGGTCGTATTACAAGATGGAGGTACTTATCTGGTGTTCGAAGACGCTTTTCAGGGAGATGGGCTGAAACCCAACCGTCCAGGTCAGGTATCACTTGACGACGTGGCGAGGGAAAGGGAGGGGAGGGGGGTGGAGGCACAGCATGGAAGAAACCACCTTCTCAGGAAACACCATCGGCTTACACAATAAGACAGCTTGTGAACAAACAACCAAGGCCAGTATCGACTCAGCAGAAGCAAACAACACCCGAAATTCAAGGAACCAACCGGTAGTGAAATACACTCCTGGAAATGGAAAAAAGAACACATTGACACCGGTGTGTCAGACCCACCATACTTGCTCCGGACACTGCGAGAGGGCTGTACAAGCAATGATCACACACACGGCACAGCGGACACACCAGGAACCGCGGTGTTGGCCGTCGAATGGCGCTAGCTGCGCAGCATTTGTGCACCGCCGCCGTCAGTGTCAGCCAGTTTGCCGTGGCATACGGAGCTCCATCGCAGTCTTTAACACTTGTAGCATGCCGCGACAGCGTGGATGTGAACCGTATGTGCAGTGGGCATGTGGGAGGCCGGGTGGACGTACCGCCGAATTGCTCAACACGTGGGGCGTGAGGTCTCCACAGTACATCGATGTTGTCGCCAGTGGTCGGCGGAAGGTGCACGTGCCCGTCGACCTGGACCGGACCGCAGCGACGCACGGATGCACGCCAAGACCGTAGGATCCTACGCAGTGCCGTAGGGGACCGCACCGCCACTTCCCAGCAAATTAGGGACACTATTGCTCCTGGGGTATAGGCGAGGACCATTCGCAACCGTCTCCATGAAGCTGGGCTACGGTCCCGCACACCGTTAGGCCGTCTTCCGCTCACGCCCCAACATCGTGCAGCCTGCCTCCAGTGGTGTCGCGACAGGCGTGAATGGAGGGACGAATGGAGACGTGTCGTCTTCAGCGATGAGAGTCGCTTCTGCTTTGGTGCCAATGATGGGCGTATGCGTGTTTGGCGCCGTGCAGGTGAGCGCCACAATCAGGACTACATACGACCGAGGCACACAGGGCCAACACCCGGCATCATGGTGTGGGGAGCGATCTCCTACACTGGCCGTACACCACTGGTGATCGTCGAGGGGACACTGAATAGTGCACGGTACATCCAAACCGTCATCGAACCCATCGTTCTACCATTCCTAGACCGGCAAGGGAACTTGCTGTTCCAACAGGACAATGCACGTCCGCATGTATCCCGTGCCACCCAATGTGCTCTAGAAGGTGTAAGTCAACTACCCTGGCCAGCAAGATCTCCGGATCTGTCCCCCATTGAGCATATTTGGGACTGGATGAAGCGTCGTCTCACGCGGTCTGCACGTCCAGCACGAACGCTGGTCCAACTGAGGCGCCAGGTGGAAATGGCATGGCAAGCCGTTCCACAGGACTACATCCAGCATCTCTACGATCGTCTCCATGGGAGAATAGCAGCCTGCATTGCTGTGAAAGGTGGATATACACTGTACTAGTGCCGACATTGTGCATGCTCTGTTGCCTGTGTCTATGTGCCTGTGGTTCTGTCAGTGTGATCATGTGATGTATCTGACCCCAGGAATGTGTCAATAAAGTTTCCCCTTCCTGGGACAATAAATTCACGGTGTTCTTATTTCAATTTCCAGGAGTGTAGATGAGATAAGAAATCGCAATGAGCGCAACAGAACTATAGGTATCAGTATGAAAATAACAGTTAAGACCTTCAAGTCCTAAACTTAAGTGAAGTTCACAAATCGAAGCTGAAGCTTGCCCCTTCGAAAGGGGGCTAAGAATTCAGCGTAGCGAAACTGCCTTAACCTTTCTCATCGGTTTGGCACGTCCCAGCGCTGGCTGGCCAGGCTACGAACGAAGACGGCTTTCCAAGTCAGCCACGGATTCAAATCGGCCCATTAGTATGCCCAGCAACCACTCGCCGGACTCCGTGCCAAAGACGCCTGCGCAAGTGCTCACCTCAGTCGCCGGCGGATATCTGACACAGTCTTTGCTCCGTTACCAATCCCCAACTCGCCACGACACTACACGCCCTGTCCCCCCCCCCCCCCCCCCTCAACAGCTTCGAGCAACGATCTCAGTGGTCTCAAACCAGGCATTTATCACGCGACATATGGAGCTAGTGGCACAAGAAATTCGTAAGGCGACGCCAGCAACCCTGACATGTCTCAGTGGGCTTTTTTTGAAATCAGAAAAAATAATCTAGGAAAATAAGTGGTTTGCAAGTGTGAAAACGTTTTCCAAGATAGAACATGGTCAAATGCCTTCACTTAAAAGTGGAGCGGTAGAGGTAATCTGGTCAATACTGCATTTAGTTATCCGTCTGTTGCTTTATTAATCCACTACAAACTAACAATTCGCAAGTGAAATCAAGTTAAGCAGAAGTATTATCAAAAACTAGTTACGAGTTATATACATTTGAAACTGAAGATATCAGAAACTAACACAAATTACGACCTTCTAGAAAGGTCTAATTGTTAAGACATTAATGAAACACAGTACATTTGTAAATGCCAAAAGTCCCATGGTAAAGCATCTTGCATTTCACGGCACAAGACGGTTCGCAACGGACGAAGTGTTGGCTTAACCGCATACACGTCAAGTATTTACTTTAACAGTACACCGAATTTTACTAGCTATAAAATTGTGTAACTGAAGAATTAGCAATACGGGGTGTTTAAAAACGATTATCATGGTTTTGAGGCTTCGTAGCATTTATTACATTCCACTTACAATTATAAATATTACATCTAATGAAAGAGGTATTCAAAGTTTTTCTTACAGTTGTTCGATATGAGCACCATTCGTCAAACGACACACAGGGAATTTACGGGCGAGCTCTGGAAAATTAAGGTTTTTCCAAATATGAAAACGCGTTCCAGGCTGGAACATGGTCACTCATCTACGATCAAATATTCGAATGAAATTTAAGAGTGCTGATTCAAATCTGTTTGTCAAGACGAATGGATATACATGATACATTATACTTTAAAACCCCAATGTTAAGAATCGCATACCGACAGTTCAGGTGAACGTGGACCCCAAGCGAAACAAAAACTGTCATCCGGCTACTTTCAGCCAGTCCAGCGGTCGGGTACAAGGTCGTTTAACGAATCGTAACTAATAGCGTGCTGAGTTATGCCACAGGTGCATCGCTCCATCTTGCTGCCAAATAAAGTTCTGTGGTGCAACCTCTTCCAATTGAGGAGAGAGCAACGGGATAAGAAAATTCAGTTACAGATGGTACACCGAAAAAGAAAGGTCCTTAAACTCTGATAGATGGACATAAAAAGTTCAATGTTAGGGAGACTTGTTGCAACTGCCTCATCTCGTAGGGATTTGGTGACCCCCAGATGCGCACATTGTGTGTGTGTGCACGTTTTCACTTAGGTGAAATGCCGATTATCACTGACGACGAGACGATCCAGAAAAATCATAGTTAGGCATTTCGTTTGCAAAATTGGCAAGTAAACCTTAGCCTGTAGACCTTACGGCTTGTAACAACTGCCACCGGTAAGGTGTACTAATAAATACGGTCGATTTTTTGTTTCATTTGACGTGTTATTTGTAATTGTAACTTGCTTGTAATAAATGCTACAAACTCTTAAAACACCGAGATTCCTTTTGAAACACCCTGTGCACCCTAAGTAGGTTTAATAAATGATACAGAACATAAAAACATAGAACTCTAAATATTTAAAATACTGCACAAAACACAACCCCATGTCTACCAACAACAAAAACTCAAGAAATTGGCGGAAACGGCTTATAGCGGTCTCTAGTGCAAATTGCTTAATGTGATTCTAAAATCAATCACTAGCGTGAAGTACCTACCAAACCACATCATGTGCTCCTAGGTACGATGTTCTTTAGGAACACCATTCTCTCATACATGCTTGTTGAACAATGACAGAGAGAATTATTCTTTCATTAATAGATACGTGGAATATAAGTGAGCTGCACAGTGATAACTTTACAATTGTCAGACATTATCACGGTCATCCTACAATCATACGTGAATTTACACGCAGTGGTTGTGATACGTTGAGAAATGTGTGTGTGTGAATTATTGTAAGAATTTTCCTTATTTTAAAATCACGCTCATAAGGTTTGAATAGCATAGACATTCGCACGCAGCCTCGGCAGAGATGTTGCTCTGGACAGAGATGTTGCTCTGGACAGAGATGATCTTTGCTCTGTGAAGTTCGACACCAGATTTATCCGTCGATTGCGATGAGAGGAAAGGAAACTGACTGTTCAGTTTTGGTATTAGATGTGAACAGTCGAGTTTTGGTTTAGTAGCTATAAGCAGCAAACAATGGAGATTTTTGCTAATTATATTACGGATAATTTGTCATGGAGGGAGAAGGAATTGGATTTTACTATGGTGCAATTATAGGCTTTGTGAGAAATAGATTACAGGTATGATTAAGTTTGTTTTATTTGAGGCAGTAATTTGATAATGCAGCGTTCTTGCTTCGTCAGGCTTCCAATCAGGAATATTTTTGTTTTTCGTTTTTTGTTAGGCTTTATCGATCATTGTGAGTGAAAGGGATTTTAGAACTAGATTTTGGCACTTTATTCAGGAAAAGGTTATGTTCTTGAAGTTTAATTTTTGAAGTTCTTGGATTATTTCTACAGGATCTCACAGTAAGCTAACTGTTCTGGAAGTTTCATCAAACATTATTAAGTCAAATGATAAGAGATTGCTACTTAACCAAGAGGCATTGTCCACATCCCAAGAGTCAATTTCTTTCCAATTCATTTCGAACCAATATCAGAAATAAAGAACCAAGTATGGCAGCAATGTTTTTAGAGAAAGTGTTGCACCTTTGCGTATCTTGGTAGTCTGATTTTACAGCTATTTTGTCGAGACGCGCTGTAGCTATGAGAGCAGTTTTCAGTGCTATGCAGTGCGAGCTATGTAAGCCAAACAACGTAGGAAATCGGTTCTTTCTTTAATGAGGTTGCACAGGGACCAACTTTAGTTTCAAACTAATCAGTTTTTCGTGAAAGTTCGTAGTCAGATCTTGTGAGAATAAGAGGTTTCAGACAGGATATGATTTTCCTATAGTTCTCGCAATCAGGTATTTGTGTGCACTCTCGCAGTTGAATTACGTCACAGCTAACTGTCAAAGAAGTTATGAGATAAATTACAAGAAATAAGAGAAAGGTATGATAACATGTTCTCAAAAGCTGCATAGCTGAATGAAGATGCTTTTTCCGTAACCACCGGTTTCACGTCAATATAGACGCATCTCCATGTTTTTCTGTCAAAAATACAAGTGACCGGTTTCACGTCAATATAGACGCATCTCCAGGGTTTTCTGTCAAAAATACAAGTGACTGAGTGAAACTTTGAAATGGAAAATACAGATGCATAGTATTAATATTCAACAAAAAAATCAATGTACTGACAATTGTATGTCCACTGTAGATGGACTTCTGAAAACAGTTCATCATACTTGACTTTTAGTTATTGTAAATTTTATGGTAGTTTGAATGACTATTAAGTGTTGAGTATTACTCACCAGAAAGTGGATTGTTTGTTACGCGAGCTATGAACCCTAACGTCTGGTATGCGCTGCATTCAAAACCGGAAGCAAATGTTTAGCATCTAAAAGACAATTTATCTTTAAAAACACAGGCAATATTACAGGTCCACTTTCAGCAAAATTAATTTAAACCTATAACGTTCAAGAATTTTACTAAAATATGTACCGAATTCCATCACTGACTGGTACCAGTAGCAGTCGTCTACAAAGCATCGTTAGAGTCATAGGAAGAATGGAGGTATCTGCAGCGCCACCCTGTGGAGACGACGTATGCTGCTGCATTCCCTTCCAGGCAGCCAGTGCTCTGAGCCTTGCGGGCCCCCGCCTTCGAGCCACACTTCCCCACTGTCCAGCCTCCCTGGTTTCCTCCAGTTCTGCGCATTCGCGTGTACGACGGGGATTTGTCGGCCTCTCCAGCCGACATCCAATTAGGCCACTTGTGCCGCAGCGACTGCCTCATTCCGCATTCGCTGAAGGACACTCCGGCCAGCGCTGATTAGTGGGACCGACCCGCCCCGTAGATCCACCCCTCCGGATAGCTCGCCTCTGGCCTGCACAGTCTGCAAACTCCTCTCGGTAATTTGATGAGCGGCTTTGTCGGAAAATAAAAGAAAAGCCGCTGTATAAAATTGAGCATAACAACAGTGCCAATTCAGAGCTGCAGTGAAAACAAGAATAGGAAAAATTGTTATGAAGCTCTTCACAAGCAAACCTAATTCAAAGCCCGCTGCTGTCCACCAACACTTAATCTGCTTCTCAGAACACATAATAAGTGTACATGGTCTCAGGAACGTTCTCATTTTCCTGATAGTCAGCAACCATGGCTCATATTATTCTAGAGATCGGGGACCGCAGCCAAAGTTGTACATGGTGATAAATATTCCGCATTGGATGTTAAAATAGTTTTATTAAGGAGTCACGACCGATTTCGCATTAGTGAAGCTGTATCTTCGGGTGATAAGTGTCTTTTCTTTTTGTTTTAAACAATCATGGCACGGCAAAGTAAATGCTACGAGTCAATTACCACCGTTCATCATCAAGATTAAAAGAATAGCGCGCCAAAAGCTGTTGTATATGGTGGGACTGTTGGTTTAATCTTGACGATAAACCTTGGGAATTGGCTCGTAGCATTTACTTTGACGCGCCATGAATGTTTAAATAAATAAAGTAACTTATAACTGAAGACGCATCTCGACTGATAGGAAACCAATCCTGACAGCCAGTATGCACCACAGACATGCCACAATTATTATTTTACAAAACAATTTGTATCGTAGACATTTATATACTTAGTCCTTGTTCATATCTGTATACTCGTCGTAACGCTCCATAAGATTTCCTTTGCCTTCTGGATGCACCCTTACTGCCACGTTGCTGCACCCGTCACTAACTTCCACTTTCTGTTCGTTGTTATTTTCGTAGAGCTTTCCGCCAAATAAAGACCCTTCAGTTCGGGACCAAGTCATGACTATTAGGGGGGTATTAACAAACTTTCCAAGTAACTGTCTTAGGAAATTCTCCTTCTATTCACCAGCATGTGGACGGGTATTGTCATGCAGAAGGACAAAACCGCTGGGCATGGAAATAACCAGGATTTCGTCAAAGAGGGGACCGATTTCTTACGGAGGACCTTGACAACGTTCATGTTTTTCATTTATTACGAAAACACATTTATTTACGTTCATATGACAAACACACTAATTAACAATTAGATAATTCTTAATTTGGCAATATGGTAACTCCTCTCTATAGGCAAACCAAGCAAGCCAGAATTTATTCAATACAAGTTTCTCAATTCAGTCTCAAATTTTATTAAAGTGACTTTCATTCAATTTAAGTTATTCATTTTCCATAAGAGACCAAAAAATTTCTTAAAATTATTGTATGAACAGTCAGCTTCAAACTATCGCAATCAGTTTATTTATAAGAAAAAATGGAATATGTAAATACATTGAGCTAGAGTTTTGAGATCTTACCATTGATTCACGCGTTGATTTCGACTAGACTTCTCATATATGTGACCTAAAAAACGAATTTGTATTTATCTATAATAATATGGTTATATAGACTATGATGCCAATAAGCTCCTCTATGACGTACAAAGTATGTTGTCGTTTATATGACGTTTATTTGCAAATACATTAGAGTTGTTCTAGTTGGATATAGTGTTCCAAGGATATTACGAATAAGACATTTCACAGCACAACGTCGTTCTTGTAGTAAACCCTGAAGACATGATATATCGCTGTTCCACAAGTGGGCGATCTTTAAGTGCAGTACAAAATGACGATCGCTCGTCCCCTTTAATGTAAATATCGTTGTACGCCTACTGACGAACTATTGCGCTAACCGACATTAAAATTAAATGCTGCCTATCTGAGAATAAACATATATATCTGAAATCAAGGTAAGTATTGTTACAAAAATAACGAAAAAATTATGTTTATATCAGTGTTTATACACCTTTTAAGCCTTACAGTTTGAAGATAAGAGAAGAACGCCTTGAAAAGAAAAAAAATGCTGAACAAAAGAATATGAATTAAGATAATTAATTAGAATAATTTTTAGTAGATTCGGCAATATTTAATCCGCATTTCTGTCATAAAAATCGTTATGTAAGTGTCTTATATATCAATTATCACTACATGATAGCCATAGCCAAATTGTAAACTGAGTTAAGCAGTCTAATGAAAAATAACTTAATGTGGTACAGTGAAATAAAAGTATTATTTCTTTATCTATGCTTGTCAGGAAATCAGAATATTATTTGAGGATCAGTTAGGTGAAGTATGGGCTTCTTAAATAATTAATTACTTAAAAATATGTTTGCTGTAATTGAAATTTCTCAGTAAGTTTTCTAAAGAACATTAAATCCGTTTAATGCACTTATAAGCACAACAGATCTGTGTTTGACAACTATAGTAATAGTCTTCGCTCCCCTCATCTTGCCATTAAATTTAAGACATCATCTCCTGTAAAAGGAAGAGTATAGTGTACTGAATTTAACACTACTGAGCCTAAGTAATTCCAACAATGTACAACAATTGCTCTTGGCTAAAGTAGGCATGGGCGAAAGCCTTATTGCCAAGAGCAATAATGCTGTCGATACATCTGTGGTCTGAATTTATCAAAGGCCTTGCTCACCGCTGACAGTGCCTATCCATTTTTCGTTGTATGACTGAAAATCGAAATAGCCGATCTTTCACTTTCACTGCAGGGCAGCTGGATCCAGTATAACTTAATTTAAGTGATAACGGGGTCTGGCTTCTTTACTTTTGTTGGAGATAGTGAATTGTGTCATTCCACTGACTGGCACTTTGCTTCTGGACTTTCATGCAAATATCAGGTTCTGTCATCAGCAGCAATGAGGTTGAAAAACTCCTCATTATTCTTGAGTGAGGGATTGTGAAAAGTTAGTACTGCTCCCATTCGTTGTTTCACTGTTTTCATTTGTCAAAATCTCCACTAACAACTTCATAAAGATGGTTTTTATTTATTTCCAAAATCCGTCACAGTTACGATAACAGTCATTTACTTAAGACGACTAGTTTCGGACCGTGACGGCCGTTTTAAAAACATAGCTACAAACAATACATATGCTTTTGGGTGAAGTCCGCCTTTAGCAAAACACAATTTTGTTTTTTTGTCCCAGGCATGTTTCACTGCAGTTGCAGCATCATCAGTGGGTTTTTTGTTTTACTGATGTTAAACATAAGGAGTGTTCCGTACTGTTTATACACACGGCAATACTAGTTTTGAAATCGTATTTACAGATTTTTTTAGAGCTCATAAAAATATGTAATCATATGGGGTTTTCCTACTGTATTACGTTTCTGCTGTGTCTGTTTTTATCCACAATATTTTATTATTTCTGTTATAATCATAATAATAATGATAACTTCTCAAACCTATTCTCTCGCTTCCCCCCCTCCCCCCCCCCTCTCTCTCTCTCTCTCTCTCACACACACACACACACACACACACACACACACACACACACACCTCTGAGAGATTCAAAACAGCCACTAATGACATCTTTAACTGTTACACTGTCCGCCTATTGGTTTTCTCACCTTCAACTGTTCCATCGTCCGTCATCTTGTTTTTACAGCTGGTAAACATTGACAGTGACAACTCAACATACAGAATTTGACAGCCAAGAAGATGAAGAAAAAAGAAAACGTAAGTGAACCATAATGTAAACAGACACACACACACACACACACACACATACACACACACACACACACAAAATCTTTCACGCAAAGTAAATTAATTTCAGGCGTAGCCATAACAGTTTCGAAATCGTATTTTTTGCGTAAATATTTTGTCTACATTAAGTTGTATATGGTTGCAGATGACAAACTGTAAAGAAAAACATTACATGATCTGCTGAAAGGAATGAACAGTATAATGAACACACAGTATGGATTTAGGGTAACTCAAAGAAAGAAGAACGTAATGAGAAATAGTAGAAAGGAGAACAACGAGCAACTTAACATCAGGACTGATGATCACGAGTTGAGTAATTCTGCTACCTAGGCAGTAAAAGAACCAATGACGGACGGAGAAAGGAGGTCATCAAAAGCAGACTAGCAATGGCAAAAAGGGTATTCCTGGCCAAGATAAGTCTACTAATATCAGTTTGCCTTAATTTGAGGAAGAAATTTCTGAGAATATATGTGTGGAGTACAGCACTGTACTGTAGTGAAACACGGACAGTAGTAGAACCAGAACGGAGAGAATCGAACCATTTTAGATGTGGTTCAACAGACGAATGTTGAAAATTAGGTGGGCTCATAAAGCAAGGAATGAGGAAGATCTGTGCAGAATCGGTGTGAAAGGAACATGTGAAAACGCTGATATGGAGAAGGGACAGGATGGTAGGTCGTCTGGTAAGTTATGGTACTTGAGGGAGCTATACAGGTCAAAAATTGTAGAGGAAGACAGACATTGGAATACATTCAGGGAATAATTGAGGACGTATTTTGCAAGAGCTACTTCGACAGGAAAAGTTTAGCACAGGAGAGGAATTTGTGGCGGGCTGCATCAAGCCAGTCAGAAGACTGATGACCAAAAAAAAATAAATAAATAAAATAAACAATTACACTTCTTATGGGGAGATCAGAGTCTTTAAAAATTACGCAGATGGTTAGATTCACTTGGTAAATTTAAATGTATGGAAAAATTATCCTTTAGGTGTTAGAGGAAGGTTAGGGTATGAAGATAGGGCATTATAGAAGGAAGAGAAAGAAATTATTTTACTCTGTATTGATGGGGTATTAGAGAAGGAAGAGAGAGAGAAATTATTTTACTCTATATGGATCGGGTTAGGGAGGGATTGAGAGTGTCTTTGGTTCTGACCTTTTCAAAGGAATCATTCTGACATCGCTAGCGATTTAGATAAAAGTATGGAACACCTACATCTCACAGACTATATTTGAACTGCAGTATGTTGAAATGGGAGTGCAGGTTAATTCCACTACGCTACATACCCTGGTAGGTGCAGGTTGGTACTTAGGTGATGGTGATTAGGTAACCATAACGCGTTCATATCACAGAGCCATCGATGTCACAAATAATGAAATTTACAATATTAACACAGCAAGCAACTGTCAACAGCATAGGTAACCACAGAAACGGCGGAAGAGAAAACTAAGATTAATGGATCATTCTCAGTAAATATGTTGATGTACGTTTTGCAAGAATAGGCCTAAGTAAACTTACGTGATTGATGAGAATCCACAAACCTTTTGAAATGCACTTATCATAGATAAGATTTGAAAGGTAGAATTACTTAAAAAGCGAGTCAGATATAGAGCATCAATTTCTGGCATTAGTTATATCTTTGAACAAAATTAATAGAACTATTTGCAAGAATACCCGTCTGAAAAATTGCAGCTACTAAGTGTGATGTAACAATAAAGCATCGCTATGTGATATTTGATTATGTTTCTGCTTACTTTTGGCTGTTTTTGAGGAGAGTACAAGGTTTGTTAACTCAGGAAGAAGGATTAAAATTATCTTGTTACAAGCGAGGGGGCGCAGGGGTTCTTTCTGTTATTTGTATGATTGCTGAAGGTTCGTCACATTGTCCATATGGAAGGGACATGGTTCCCAGGGCACTGCAGTTTGTAGACATCAGGCGCAGTAAACCCCTGTTCCTAAATTGTTAGAAAATGCGGTTTTCTCTTTTAAAGGCAGTATGCCGCTGAACTACTGCAAGTCTTTAGTGTGCGGAACTCGCTTGGGCGCAAAGGAATCGACGAATGAGGTGAGCACGTGAACATGGCAAGCAGCTGATGCAATACTCTTCCAAGTTTAGATGCATTCTGAAAGCCAAGAATGAAAATGAAAAATTTCTGCATTGGTCCCCTGTGTTCAGACAAATAAAGTAACAATAAATGGAAGTTCCCCCGTCCTTGTAGAGTCTTTATAAGGAGCGGAGTGAAGGTGGGGGTGGATAATAACTACAATGTCAGTAATGAGTGACTGATGAACTTGGCAAAAAAGAAACTTCTATTCTTTTCAAAAAGAGAGGTGATGTGATGATGTGGCATGACAATTACATATCGCTGAGAGATATGTGATTCTCTTCTTGTTTTTGTCCTTGACTGTTTTTGAGGGGAGTACAAGGCTCTCTAACTCAGGAAGAATGCTTGTTATGGAACTAACGGGCTCAGGAATTCATTCAGTGATATGGCTTGACCACAGGTCAGTCACCAAGGCTTTATAGAAGGAAAGTCGGTTCCCAGGGCACTGCAGTTTGCCAAAGTGGTTGCAGTAACCGTGGCTCTACATTTTGGTGGTATAAGCGGATTACACCTTTTAAGGAAGTCTGCCACCAAGCCACTGGAAGTATCATTGTCTGGTACGAATTCACCTCCCTATACAAAGATTCAAGAATGGATCGTCACGGCTGCTTCACTCCCGATTTTGTTGTGTGATCGAATAGATCTTGCCCGCTACTGTGCGTATGTGCAAATGGGTCGAGTAACCAGTGGTTCATGGCTAGCAGCTAATATCAACCTCTTACATGCTCAAATGATGTCTGTAAGAAAAGAATGGAACATTTCCGTTTAAGTCCATTCATCTGAACAGTTACGACGGTTTAAAGTAATGTAACAATGGAAGTATAGTGTTAATGGATTGGATTGTCTTGGTGTAAACCAGTCTCTTGTATTATAACTTCAATAGACATACCGAGTCAAAGCAATGAAAAATTATACACATGATTTTTGCATACTGTCAGTATTAGACAGGTTGTTATCCAGCACTGATTGGACATCAAAGCATCCCCTGACATATCACTTAAAGCAACATTTCTTAACCAATTCACAATGGCATATTTGATTAGTAATTAACGCAGAAAAGAGGTGCGTACAACATCTAAAATACAGAATTCTTTACTTTTAATTATTTATCCCATTTACTGTTCGGGTTTGTTTGGTCAATATCATTCCGAATGTCTGATTGTATGCTTCCCACCTTTTTTAGTTTCCACAAGACTACTTGAAAAACCGTTCGTTGCCTATTTTCCGAATAATTTAAAAATAATGAAGAACTGTTATCTGTGAATTCCACCTTTATTGTTTTTAGTCTTACAAAACTCTCTCAAACTCTGAGCCTAACGCTGCAACCCCTAAGTCTTCCACGTCGGCTGCCATTCTTATTTTCGCACAACAACGGATAATTATTTCTCCTTGTAGAGGCCTTCAGTCTATTTCGTTCACCTGTCCACTCTCTCCTCTGCGTCTAAGAGTGGTCTCACCATCCTCTATCCCTCTTAGCGTTGAAACCTTTCTTTTAACTACAATAAAGTTGGTTTTGGTTCCGAATGCTGATACATTCCTTCGGATCACAGTCTCATTTTCGATTTCTTCGTATTTTTCCTGCAGCTAAGTTCCCTGCATTTCCTTTTCACTTAATTCCTAAGCGAATTGTATATCTGTATCCCTTTTTATACTTGAACATCTTTCATCGAACAGGTGTGGCATTTCAAATGTTCCTTACAGGGACATTCCTTGTACATAAATCTGCCCCTTCAAGAGATGCCCATTCCTCTTAAAATAAATTGGCCAACGTCTTGTCCAGTATCATAGTATCTACACCCTTAGAGAAGTTCAAACGTATTTCATCATTCCTCAGTAGGAGGAGGTGTCGTATCTTGGAATGCTTTTCATGATTTGGCCCCTAGAGAGCGCTGCAATAGAAGTTTAATTTACTTTCCTACTTCATTTTGGAACCATAGCATGTCTTCATGTTGTGCAGTCTTTTTCTGAAATTGCAAAAATTACTCCGGAAAAATACGGTCTTTCCAAATTTGAAAATCTGTCCCAAGGAACAACTTGATCACGAATATAGGAACAAATCGAGAAAATATTGTCAACACTGTGTTTAACAGCCGAAGTTAAGCGCTGTCGGGCTGGGCTAGCGCTTGGATGGGAGGCCATCCGGACTGCCGAGCTCTGTGGGCAAGCGGGGTGCACTCAGCCCTTGTGAGGCAATTTGAGGAGCTACTTGATTAAGAAGTAGCGGCTCCGGCCCTGGAAACTGACATACGGCCGAGAGAGCGGTGTGCTGTCCACATGCCCCTCCATATCCATATCCAGTGATGCCTGTGGGCTCAGGATGACACGGTGGCCGGTCGGTACCGTTGGGACTTCATGGGCTGTTCGGGAGGAGTTTAGTCTTTATATAGAATAATCAGTAAGCGAAATTTCATTAAGTAGAGGTTCCATTGAGAACCTGTTACAGGTTCAAAATTACTTAAAACCGAAATTATTGACCACTAACACAAATTTTCACTTTCGAGACAGGGAAAATTTGGAGACATTAAAGAAATTATGGTCACCTGAGAAACTAACGTGTTCCATTGAAAAAAGACTTTTCTTTTCTAGGTACAAGATGATGCGCCATTGACGAAGTGTGACTCAACCAACCACACGTAATGTAACCAATTTCAAAATATACGAAATTTTACTCGCAATAAAACGCTTTAACTGACAGTTGATAATATTTTCAAAATAGCTTTAATGTAACGTACAACGCTTAAGTATGTAGAACTTGTAATGTTTACAGAAGCAGAATATAACTCAACCTCAGGTCTCATAACAACTAAAACAGTAGGAAATGCCAGAAACAGCCTATGTGATCTTAAAATCGGTCACCATATTAAAACACCAACAAGGAAACATCACGTACTCTTAGGTACACCATCATTCCACCATCCTCCAGGATACCTCATATTCCGTTCCACATTAATTGATTTAAGTTTCAGTGTACTTTGCATCTTTTATAAATTGTGATATGCTTATAACCTGTTTCTCTGCACGCCTTAAAAACCCAGCATCTCAGTTAGCCGCACAAGTATGCATATAACCGTCATGTGTGTTTTCTTTTTTTCTGATGCAGGCTTTCACTGAAAGCTAAATCCATAACAGTCTTTTTGATGTGCCTGTCTGCGAATCAACGGGTAAACTTCAGAGTAAGTATCGATCTGGCCTTTTCTGATACTGTTAATTACATGTTCAATATCTTCTCTCAGTTCCTCGATGTTTTTATCTTTTGCTTGTGCGTTTAACATCAATACATGATTTTATATATTATTCTGCCGGTACGAGAAAAATATGTGAAACACATAAGTAAAGTTCTTTTATCATGCAGTAACTACTTGTGTTTTAATTGATAAATCTAATACATTTTACTGTAGCTACACTGGTTTTTATTAGTAACTCGACTTCGTACATCAGGGAAGTCAAAAATGTTCTTGGGCGAGTCATAATAAAGTATTTTGGAGTACAAGTGGCAGTTCAATATGTAACAAGCGGCTAGCTCTCATTTAAGTATATGACCGAAAGAGACTGCCTTCCAGGAAGTGTGAAAAGAATCCTGTCGTCCAGGACAGTGTGCCACAAACAACGCAGATTCACCACGACATGCAGAAATGCACTGTCATCTTTTGTTCTGAATGAGGCCAGGCTGATCAGGTCTAAGTGCTATATGTGCGAGTGAGACAGCCGAGAACCTACATCATAGGGAAGCCCCGTAGGAGTGTTTGTGCCCAGGGAAGCGTAACAGTTGTAGTATGGCGGACCTAAGATCGGCCGTAAAGGGAAACATTTATGAAAAGTGTTTAATTCTGTAGTAACGCAGGGAATGAAGCCACACTAATTTTAATCTACTACCTTTCTTAAATTTTCATGGTGATCCTTATAAAACTTGAATACTGATCGTAACTATAATAGTTTAGTATTTGCTGTTAAAGTGAAATTAACAAGTTTTGTAACAAAGGCCTGAACGATAAAATCTGAACGCTCTGGTCGATCTTTACGATTGACATTTAATATAAAAGCGCATCAATTAAAGGACAAATGCCCTAAATATCAATTCTGTAACTTTATTTGTTTAAAAGATACAGTAAATTTAAATTATCAGTATTTTCAGTTTAGTATCAGATCATCGTTTCCTCCACACTGGACACATTGAACGACGACAGTATGACACCTTATTGAATCATTAGGTAATAGAATATTTGTTGTAAAGTTTAGTGCATAGTAGCTATTTTTGTTTTTTATTTATTTATCAGGAAGCACAATGGTTCAAGGCTACTGGCTGCGACATACAAAGTTAAGAAGGAAATTCTATTGGTTTTATGTAAAAGAATTTAACGTCTCTTACGTAATCGATATTATTGTTAGTTTATTTAGAATGTGAAAGTGGTCAAGCTTTGATTATTTAAACATGTGAAAATTTAAAATAATGTAAAATAAGCTGTAGCCAATCAGATGCATGGCTGCAGGGCAGGGAACTGCACTGGTCATTTGAGCGAGATGTTCGGATACGGGCCGGGGGCGGGCAGAGGGAGAGTGCTGGTCTAGACGCGAAAGCGGAAGGTCGGTCTTTACCTAGCTAGGAAGAGAGACGACATAGAAAATTTCACGTTGTGTGGTATCGCGGGACTTGTCTCTGGGCGGTGAGCAGCCGCCCGCCTGGTGTGAACTCTATCTTTTCGCGTAGATAACGAGATGGAGTACTGGACTTATATTTCGCGATGAGATTGTGAATGGTTGAGCTGTGTCAAATGCATATGCGCGCGAGTGTAGCAGTAACTCCAATTACGACCACTTTCGCTGTAAGTTTGCTTCCTCAAGAAACATTATTCTAACTAAATCGCTACTGCGTTTCCTACATAAGTTATGGGTCGTTAATTTTGTCCCAGATATTATTATTACTGTTATTATACACTCCTGGAAATTGAAATAAGAACACCATGAATTCATTGTCCCAGGAAGGGGAAACTTTATTGACACATTCCTGGGGTCAGATACATCACATGATCACACTGACAGAACCACAGGCACATAGACACAGGCAACAGAGCATGCACAATGTCGGCACTAGTACAGTGTATATCCACCTTTCGCAGCAATGCAGGCTGCTATTCTCCCATGGAGACGATCGTAGAGATGCTGGATGTAGTCCTGTGGAACGGCTTGCCATGCCATTTCCACCTGGCGCCTCAGTTGGACCAGCGTTCGTGCTGGACGTGTACACCGCGTGAGACGACGCTTCATCCAGTCCCAAACATGCTCAATGGGGGACAGATCCGGAGATCTTGCTGGCCAGGGTAGTTGACTTACACCTTCTAGAGCACGTTGGGTGGCACGGGATACATGCGGACGTGCATTGTTCTGTTGGAACAGCAAGTTCCCTTGCCGGTCTAGGAATGGTAGAACGATGGGTTCGATGACGGTTTGGATGTTCCGTGCACTATTCAGTGTCCCCTCGACGATCACCAGTGGTGTACGGCCAGTGTAGGAGATCGCTCCCCACACCATGATGCCGGGTGTTGGCCCTGTGTGCCTCGGTCGTATGCAGTCCTGATTGTGGCGCTCACCTGCACGGCGCCAAACACGCATACGACCATCATTGGCACCAAGGCAGAAGCGACTCTCATCGCTGAAGACGACACGTCTCCATTCGTCCCTCCATTCACGCCTGTCGCGACACCACTGGAGGCGGGCTGCACGATGTTGGGGCGTGAGCGGAAGACGGCCTAACGGTGTGCGGGACCGTAGCCCAGCTTCATGGAGACGGTTGCGAATGGTCCTCGCCGATACCCCAGGAGCAACAGTGTCCCTAATTTGCTGGGAAGTGGCGGTGCGGTCCCCTACGGCACTGCGTAGGATCCTACGGTCTTGGCGTGCATCCGTGCGTCGCTGCGGTCCGGTCCCAGGTCGACGGGCCCGTGCACCTTCCGCCGACCACTGGCGACAACATCGATGTGCTGTGGAGACCTCACGCTCCACGTGTTGAGCAATTCGGCGGTACGTGCACCCGGCCTCCCGCATGCCCACTATATACCCTCGCTCAAAGTCCGTCAACTGCACATGCGGTTCACGTCCACGCTGTCGCGGCATGCTACCAGTGTTAAAGACTGCGATGGAGCTCCGTATGCCACGGCAAACTGGCTGACACTGACGGCGGCGGTGCACAAATGCTGCGCAGCTAGCGCCATTCGACGGCCAACACCGCGGTTCCTGGTGTGTCCGCTGTGCCGTGCGTGTGATCATTGCTTGTACAGCCCTCTCGCAGTGTCCGGAGCAAGTATGGTGGGTCTGACACACCGGTGTCAATGTGTTCCTTTTTCCATTTCCAGGAGTGTATGTTTTATTAACTTTGCTTGTTTCATAGAATTTCGCAAACCTGCCATCAGCCAGACAATTTAACCAAAGGGTCACATGTATCTAATTTAGGGCGTGTAATGCGACACGTGAGGTTCAACCCTTAGGCGAGTTTGAGCCAAGATATTCTAACGAAGAGGAGCCGCATATGTGCCCGAACATCTTTGGGGTGTTAGCTCGGAATTAGGCGGTGACAAAGTGAAAATAACACAGTGACAAATTACCATTGCTTATACCTAAAAATCCTTCAGTTTTATGGTATACACAAATACATATCCCCGTGAAAGAAAAACGCACCAAGAGAATTGGAAGAATAATTACCATTATCTTGAGAATTATCGCGAAGACTATTGGAATAAACTTTTTCACTCCCAGTGCCACTGCATTTTACCTGATTATTTTTAGTTGTGTGTAAACTGTCAGCAGATAACTAGAATACGAAACTGTGCCTCACAGACAGCCACAGTGGGCTCACTACGGTGAAGTTTCAGGTGACTGGGCGATTTCAGAGCCCGGTAAGTATCAGCTGCTAACGATGTCGCTACCTAGACCTCCAAGAAATGGTTTCTAGTTTCACTGTAACTAAAAACAATAGAGGCGATACTGAATGCGCAAGCTCAATAATGGGCTACCAATACGGCACCTGAAAGTATCTCTATTCTGAGGCCGTTGGTGATGTTCAGTATCAGCACTCAGCTTGAAGCGAGCATTACACCAATTTACATATCGCTAGGAGAGTATCTAATATTATCGTATCAGACAGTGCACTTAATATACTGTGTAACTAGACTACCCAGGACTTGTCAGTTGTTTTTATAGCTTTCAGTTTCACATTAGTTTACGAATTATGCCTAAGTACGTTAAGAATTTCTAGTGCTAAATCAGAATATAAGAAATGTAGATTAGTGCAAAAGCGTAGTAGTTGTTGTTGTTGTGGTCTTCAGACCACAGACTAGTATGATACAGCTCTCCGTGGTACTCTACCCAGTGCAAGCTTCTTCTTCTCCAAGTACCTACTGCAAACTACATCCTTCTGAATCTGCTTAGTGTACTCATCTCTTGGTCTCCATCTACGATTTTTACCCTCCACGCTGTTCTCCAATACTAAACTTGTGATCCCCTGATGCCTCAGAACATGTCCTGCCAACCGATCCCTTCTTCTAGTCAAGTTGTGCCAAAAATCTCTCCTCTCCCCAGTTCTATTCAGTACCTCCTCATTAGTTACATGATCTACCCATCTACTCTTCAGCATTATTCTGTAGCGTCACATTTCAAAAGCTTCTATTCTCATCTTGTCTAAACTATTTATCGTCCATGTTTCACTTCCATTCTGCGACGGGGCGGTAAATAAGGAAGAAGTGCGGTTGCAGCGTTTTCACACGAATGCGCATATACAAATGTTGGTAAAAAATATTTTATTGCAAATTTTGGCTCTCACGTAAGTCTCAGGGGATGATTCCCACACTTGGTGCATTAGTGCACTTACACACCCGCGCATTTGTTATAGTTTTTGAATTAATCATTCACTCAGACATAAGTACAGTTTATGCTAGGGAACAAGAATTAGGCGATTGTTATACTAAAATCAGTTTTTCACCATACAGTTCAATCACCATTTATTAGCATTGTCCTTTACTTTCACACACTGAAATTATCACTGGTGAGACAGTTTACAGTTTTACTTTAATAATAATTTGACTCCGAGCCCATAGTAGGAGTAATGTACGCTGTTATAAACGAAAATTATTCAAGTAATTCGAACAGAACCGGAAGTTCCACTGCCCCTTTGTTCTAACAGTTTTGGCGTGAAATCACCGATCGCCATATGTTCACTTACGACGATGTATACCTCGTAAATCGTACTCGCACAAGTCGTACTAGCACACTTCCAGTTCAGCAGATATATGCTAGCACACTTGCAATATTAAACAATACTCTTCGTCGAAATAAATCAGCGTTAAAAATAATTTTCAAGCGACCACATGGGCCACCCTCAAGTGGGGCTTACTCGCCATCCACCCTCCAAAACGACTAACTAACGACTGACCCTGGCCAAGATGGCCGCTCGCTTATATAGGCTAGGACGTCAACCCCCTGGTTTTGCAAGTACCAATCTCACCAGTTAAGGTTACAAATTTTAACACATACCATCGGAACCGCGCTAAAAGGTACATCTCATGTAACGTTTTACATTAATTTCTAGGATTATTCTATCGGCCATAAATCTAGTTTTAGTTTTTGCAAAATTTCGCCACTTAGCGCAGATTTGTTTGTTGACATCTGTGCTGCAATGTTTTAACACAGAACTGCATGTAGCACGGTGTTTAGACGTAATCTATAGCGATCTACACATTGTGCCGCTCAAAATCTTCATATCTATAATAATTAATTAATTATGGACGATAAATGTTAATAATAATTTGCAAACAATGAAAACTATTACAAGTTAAGTGTATAGTGTAACTTAGATAGTTTAAAATACGTATGACGCCACCCACAAAATTTATAGTGCCGTTCTTTGCGTTATGAATTTTCTATTGAATTTTGTAAACAATTTCCCCTCAAACTTGGTTTATTGCTCTTTACGGGCTTAATTATTTATGAATCTTAACATATGACTACGGCGCTTCATCCGTTATGACGAAACGTTTTTAATGAGTGCTCGCTCATCCTTGTAAGTTGTTATTTACTATTTTTATTAATCTTTCGGTATTCGTTATATTAACCGATTTTGAGGTTACTAGAACGTTTGCGTGTCGTGACTTGAAATAAAGATCGATCTTTCAGAAGATGCATATTGCTGACCACAATCCACTGCCGCATCGCTCTTCACCGTAAGTTACATAGTTTTCGTGTAATGCGCGAAAAACCAAACAATGCCCTAAGCTGCAGCCCACGTGGTCTCCCGGCCGCGGAGACCGACTGATACAAATCTCGTGCGGGCGCGCCACGTGCTTCCGCGAATCGCCACCATGTAGCGCGCTCGCTCTCCACAAAGCAATCCTTGCATACTACAAATATGCATCTAGTAACCGGGGTTTGTATCGTCACAATACAGGGCTACACTTCATACAAATACTTTCAGAAAAGAGTTCCTAACCCTTAAATCTACACTCGATGTTAACAAACTTCTCTTCTTCAGAAACAGTTTCATTGCCATTGCCAGTCTGCATTTTATATCCTCTCTAATTCTATCATTATCAGTTATTTTGCTCCCCAAATAGCAAAACTCATCTACTACTTGAAGTGTCTCACTTCCTAAATGTGAAGTGTAGTTACGCTGCAGTTAACACTGATGCTAGATCCAGTGTTTCACAGCACAATTCCTTGCATGAAATGTATTGCGACTTATCTTGTCCATAACGACAAATATAGTAATATTCAGAAAATAGGATTAATTTCGTTGCTCCACGCGGCCATCTGCAGTTTTTAAGAATTCGAGAAAGTTTTGTGTTCGTAGCTGCTCAATACTATGGAAAGTTTGTACAGTACGTCCAATAAGTACTATGATATGAAATAGCAATACTGAAAGTATACTGTTGCGATATTTAGTTGGGAGAGTGGTACGATACAGCTCTTCACACTAGTGTGCCTTGTGCAGGTCCCTTCATCTACAGGCCAACCTAACTACTCAAGTTAGATCCATTACAGGCAGCTTACTGTAGACAGCCCATCGTCTTCCATCACAGTGATTATACCATCCCTCTTCTCCACATTTATTACGAAGATTCCCTGACAGCTCAGTGTAAGTCCTATCAACCAACGCCTTCTTTTATTTAAATTGTGCCGTAAATTTATTCACTATCCAATTCTAATCAGTACCTGCTCATCAGTTACTCGATACCGACATCCAGTCTTTTGTATTCTTATGCACCACGGCAATTGAAAAGATTCTGTTCTCTTGTTTTCCGAAGTGTTTAACGTATAAGTTTCACTTTCGTACAAGCCAACATCCCAGAAAATTCTTTAAAAAGGGTTAGAATCAAAGAATTTTTCCATTTTAGAAAATACTGTTGCTGTTACAGACTCCCATTTTACTTCGGTCATCGCTAGTTATTTTTCTGCTCAAATAACAAAACCCATCAAGTACATTTAACGTCTCATATTATTATATAATTCCACTTACCATTACCTGTTTTAATTGGGCTACATTCCACTACCATTATAGGCTATATTTTTATCGATGATACTTCTTTTGACGACATTATTCACATAGTTCAGCCGTCCTTTACCTTCTCAAATAGAATTACAATGTCACCGGAAAAACCCAAAGTTTTCATATTTTCTCTTACGACATACATTCCCTTTTCAAATTTCTCTTTGATTTCCTTTACTCATTTTCAATTTAAAGAGTGAATAACAACGGATACAATCTAAAAACCTTTGTCATCCCCTTCACGACTACAGTTCCCTTTATGTGTGCCTGGAATCTGGTTTTTATATGAGATGTAGATGAACTTTCACTTCCTGTATTTTGTCCCTGTTGCCTATACAGTTACAAACAGTGTATTCCAGTTCATATTATCAAAACTTTTATCTAAATATAATAGTGATATAAGTATTGGTTTTCTTTTGTTTTAAGATAGGACGTAGGATCAGTATTACATTACAAATCCCTACATTTCGCTGCAATTCAAACTGAACTTGCCTGAGATCGGCTGCTGCCAGATTTTCATCCTTCTCAAAGTCTACGTCTACGTCTGCGTGATTACTCTGCTACTGACAGTAAAGCGCTTGGTAGAGGGTTCAATGAACCACCTTCCAGCAGATACTTTCTGTTCCACTCTCGGATGGCGCTCGAGAAAGAGGAGCCCTTAAATTTTTCTGTGCGAGCTCTGACGTCTCTTATTTTATCGTGATGATCATTTCCCCCTATGTAGGGGGGTGCCAACAGAATCAGAATGTTTTCGCAATCGGAGGAGAAAACTGGTGATTGAAATTTAATGAGAAGATCCCGTCGCAACGAAAAACGCCTTTGTTTTAATGATTGCCACTCCAATTCACGTATCATGTCTGTGGCACTATCTCCCCTGTTTCGGGATAATACAAAACGAGCCGCCCTTCTTTGTACTTTTTCGATGTCGTCCGTCATTCCCACCTGATGCGGATCCCACACCGCACAGCAGTACTCCAGAATTGGGCGGAGAAGCGTGATGTAAGCAGTGTCTTTAGTATACCTGTTGCATCTTCTAAGTGTTCTATCAATGAATCGCAGTCTTTGGTTTACTCTACCCACAACATTATCTTTGTGATTGTTCAAAATGTTTCAAATGGCTCTACGCACTATGGGACCTGAAATCTGAGGTCATCAATCCCCTCGACTTAGAAATACTTAAACCTAACTAACCTAAGGACATCACGCACATCCATGCACGAGGCAGGATTCGTATCTGCGATCGTAGCAGCATCGCGGTTCCGGACTGAAGCGCCTAGAACCGCTCGGCCACAGCTGCCGGCCTGTGATTGTTCCAATTTAGGTTATTTGTAATTGTAATCCCTAAGAATTTACTTGAATTTACAGCCTTCAGATTTGTGTGACTTATCGCGTAATCTAAATTTAGCGGACTTATTTTAGTACTCTTGTAAATAACTTCACACTTTTCTTTATTCAGGGTCAATTGCCACTTTTCGCACCATACAGATATCTTATGTAAATCATTTTTCTATTCGTTTAGGTCATCTGATAACGTTACAAGACGGTAAATGACAGCATCATCTGCAAGCAATCTAAGACCGCTACTCAGATTGTCTCGTATATCGTTAATATAGATCAGGGTCAATAGAGGGCCTATAATACGTCCTTGGGGAACGCCGGATATTACTTCCGTTTTACTCGATGACTTTCCGTCTATTACTACGAACTGAGGCCTTTCTGACGGGATATCACGAATCCAGTCGCACAGCTGAGGCGATACTCCATAGGCACGCAGTTTGGTTAGGAGACGCTTGTGGGGAACGGTGTCGAAATCCCTCTGGATATCTAAAAACATCTAATTAATTTGACATCCCCTGCGTGATGTGTGGCTTGTGAGCAGCCGCTCGACTATCAAACCAAAGATTTCTCACCTCCCGCCTACGTGTCGCAGTACTAGCAGTGGATCCCGATGCAGTTTGGAATTCCTGTGTGGTGGTCTGGATAGATGTCTGCCTACACACATTACGAACCTCTTCAACTGTCGGTGGTCTCTGTCAGTCAACAGACGAGGTCGGTCTGTGCGCTTTTGTGCTGTATATGTCTCAGGACTGAAGACCACAGCAACAACAACATGTACCTTCACCTTTTCACTTCACGTTCACATCAGAACAGTGGATCTAGGGGTGATCAGGAGTTTGGAAATTTCCAGCACTAGCGCGCACTTTTTAGATGACCAAAAGGAAAGCATAAAATGCATTCGCTCTCATCTGGCATAGTATTCCAACTAAAAACAAGAATGATGAAAATTTCTAACTTCAACATAAAACCAGGCGCCTTATTTTCTCTTCTTCTTTTATGATGTGCCGTTATATATCCCGACAGCGTTCTACAGTGACATGTGAAAAAGCTGCGTGCGTTAGTTCCAGTACGTCTGGCTACTTATCAGTCTTGTTACTTCTCGGGCCAAATTCTACAACTTGACTCCATATCAGTTCTGTTGGGTTCATATTGTAATGGTACAGTAGCAAATGTAAAAATGACACATTTTTATGATGTGCTCGATGCTGTGAAAATGATTGTTTTTCATGTTTCTACGACAGTTATCTACCGCTGTGGTACAAAACGATAAACATAGTACAGATACAGAGGATTTGGTTATTCATTTTTTCCTTAACAACTTTTATGAACAGTCTTTCATGAAACATCGATAATTCAGAATTTGTATTTGAAATGAAAACAGATATTTCCAGCCCAGTATGTGATTAGAAACAAGAAGACGTTCGTTCGTTAGTCATAAAAATGACAATTTACGGGATATAGGTATTTCTAATTGAACGAGAAAAAAAGATGACACTGGGGAGAATAGAACTAATGAACCACTAATTGTATTGGGTTACACTCAGTTACGCTTCCTTTTTTATTTTTCTAGTTTTCTTTATTTTTCGTTATTAGACCTGTTCCGCTTCAGGCGTTGGCCCCTATCACTCATAATACCCCCAAAAACCTATTTAACAAAATTGGTTCAAATGGCTCTGAGCACTATGGGACTAAGCATCTGAGGTCATCAGTCCCATAGAACTTAGAACTACTTAAACCGGTTCAGAACTGAAGTACATAGAACCGCTCGGCCACAACGGCCGGTACCTATTTAACCTAAAAACAGAAACAAAGCTAGTGCCACCGCAACTTTCACCCTAAAAGCTAACTGGGACGATTGTTTGCCACCACTTCTGGCTCAGCCCACGAACTAAAATGAATTACACCTCTGAAAATTTCGTTAAAAAAAGAAAAGGATAGACGAAGGGGTACAATACTTGTAGTATATTTTATTTGTTTTTCATTTTTGTTGTTATGTTTTTATTTGTAAATTTTTATTATATGTTTTTGTTTTTATCTTCTTTCGGGAGTGTCCACAGCACCCAGACCATGTGATGTCCACTCCCGGTACACCTCAATGGTGTGGAGGGCGCGTAAAGAACGACCTGAGGTAATTCGCAAAGAACAAACCATACGATGCTTTGTGCTGCAAAACCGTGTAGTTGCCCGTTAAATGATACCAAAAATCTAACAACCCTGCAACTCTCTCACTAAAAAAGTATGACAATGCCATACCCTTAACCCAGACCGTGGCATTATAACGAGTAACAGGGTAGTAAGTGACGTCAGGATGGATCAGTTCGGAGGACTCCACGGACTGAGCCATCCGTCGCATCAACATTGCCAACATGCGCCTTGTGAGGAGTGGAGCCAGCAGTTGGCACCCTTACTACAAACGAAACGGTGCATGTCAGTGTCGGCAGCGGCGTATCTGGGGAGAGAGGATCCTAGGCGGGAAGTATCATGTGTAAACGTTGTCGGGTGGGGGGAATTTTTCAGTCGTTATAACAAACCACAGCGCCCTGACGGTGGTGGGAAGGAAAGATGAGTGTATGTTACTCCACACCCGTCTCCAACCAACCGCCGGATGTCGGCGTTCGGTCACATTAGCCGGCAGTGTCCGCTAAATGTAGCGGTAGAAGCCCTTGGTTCTAGGTTTCCGCATGGTCGGTAAGACGTCCAAATAAAAACTCATGTCGACCAGACAGGTGAGAATGTGACACAGTGCTGGTGAGATATGTAGAGCAGGGATCGGCAGCCGGAGGGACTGAGGCACCACCTCCTGAATCAGTGTACCAGGGAGGGTGTCCTTGTCCGAAGTACGTAGCCGATGCATCGTCCGCAGAAAAAGAGCGCGCGCCCTGTTGTGCATGTTTATCATTCCAATGCCGCCTGCATGTGTCGGCAACGTTAGCGTCTCGTAACGGTTCTTGAACATCATATACTCGCTGACGAATTTACCTAAGGCCGCCTGGAACTTAGCAGCTACCGTAGCGGCCATTGGAAGAACCTGTTGAAACGTCCCCATAGAAAAATTTATACATGACTGTGCTTAAGCTGACACACAATATCTTTAGGGCAACACAATCTGAATTTCTAAAATCCCTACAAAAGAACGACCCTGACTAACATAAACCTATACCTTTCACAAATCACTTACCTCACAAAAATCTTCGTTACTCCAACTACTGCAATACAGCGAGCGCCACTACTGCCAGCTAAATAAAAAATTCAAACTACTGAAGGCACTAACTACTGATAGGCACAGTTAGCAAAAGAAAGATTTTGATGGAGAACAAACAATGTATTTTGTCATAATATATATGGCAGTTCATGACATCCATTCTTACAAATGTACTGTTTCTGGTGGACACACGTCCAGATCATCCGCACTCACAGATCCGCCATCTCACTTACCCATATCCACCACTGCTGGCGGCTCACCTCCAACTGCGCAACGCTACGCGCTGTTCACATCCAGCTGCCCAACATTACAATGGCAGACAACAATGCAAACTAGCCACAGACTGCACACAGCACAGCCACTGATTTTCATACAGAGCGCTACGTGGCGTTTCCAATAAGAAAACCTAAACAGCCTACTTACACTGTGTGTAATGATTAAGTTTCGGAGAGAGGCAGACGTTGACAAAATCTACCCGCATAGTCAAGTCAACCATTTCAAAGTTGTGAGGACGAAGTTACGTGCGGATCACATTAAATAGTCTGCGATACATATGTGCTGCTAAACTCTGCACGTTCCCACGGAAGGCCACTTCCAACATTTCATCGCTGGGACTTTGGTAATGGGCAATGACGTATTCATATTCAGTCCTCTGACCATATCCCTGTAGTTCGACTTTTGCAGCTTCATACGGCTCCTGCCCCTCGCTGTAACGCTCAAGTCACACGATCGCCGTAAATACACTCCTGGAAATTGAAATAAGAACACCGTTAATTCATTGTCCCAGGAAGGGGAAACTTTATTGACACATTCCTGGGGTCAGATACATCACATGATCACACTGACAGAACCACAGGCACATAGACACAGGCAACAGAGCATGCACAATGTCGGCACTAGTACAGTGTATATCCACCTTTCGCAGCAATGCAGGCTGCTGTTCTCCCATGGAGACGGTCGTAGAGATGCTGGATGTAGTCCTGTGGAACGGCTTGCCATGCCATTTCCACCTGGCGCCTCAGTTGGACCAGCGTTCGTGCTGGACGTGCAGACCGCGTGAGACGACGCTTCATCCAGTCCCAAACATGCTCAATGGGGGACTGATCCGGAGATCTTGCTGGCCAGGGTAGTTGACTTACACCTTCTAGAGCACGTTGGGTGGCACGGGATACATGCGGACGTGCATTGTCCTGTTGGAACAGCAAGTTCCCTTGCCAGTCTAGGAATGGTAGAACGATGGGTTCGATGACGGTTGGATGTACCGTGCACTATTCAGTGTCCCCTCGACGATCACCAGTGGTGTACGGCCAGTGTAGGAGATCGCTCCCCACACCATGATGCCGGGTGTTGGCCCTGTGTGCCTCGGTCGTATGCAGTCCTGATTGTGGCGCTCACCTGCACGGCGCCAAACACGCATACGACCATCATTGGCACCAAGGCAGAAGCGACTCTCATCGCTGAAGACGACACGTCTCCATTCGTCCCTCCATTCATGCCTGTCGCGACACCACTGGAGGCGGGCAGCACGATGTTGGGGCGTGAGCGGTAGACGGCCTAACGGTGTGCGGGACCGTAGCCCAGCTTCATGGAGACGGTTGCGAATGGTCCTCGCCGATACCCCAGGAGCAACAGTGTCCCTAATTTGCTGGGAAGTGGCGGTGCGGTCCCCTACGGCACTGCGTAGGATCCTACGGTCTTGGCGTGCATCCGTGCGTCGCTGCGGTCCGGTCCCAGGTCGACGGGCACGTGCACCTTCCGCCGACCACTGGCGACAACATCGATGTACTGTGGAGACCTCACGCCCCACGTGTTGAGCAATTCGGCGGTACGTCCACCCGGCCTCCCGCATGCCCACTATACGCCCTCGCTCAAAGTCCGTCAGCTGTACATAAGGTTCACGTCCACGCTGTCGCGGCATGCTACCAGTGTTAAAGACTGCGATGGAGCTCCGTTATGCCACGGCAAACTGGCTGACACTGACGGCGGCGGTGCACAAATGCTGCGCAGCTAGCGCCATTCGACGGCCAACACCGCGGTTACTGGTGTGTCCGCTGTGCCGTGCGTGTGATCATTGCTTGATCATGATGATGTTTGATTTGTGGGGCGCTCAACTGCGTGGTTATCAGCGCCAGTACAATGTCCCAACCTTTGCTCAGTCCAATTTCGCCACTTTCCTGGATTATGATGAAATGATGAGGACAACACAAACACCCAGTCATCTCGAGGCAGGTGAAAATCCCTGACCCCGCCGGGAATCGAACCCGGGACCCCGTGCTCGGGAAGCGAGAACGCTAACGCGAGACCACGAGCGGCGGACTCGTGATCATTGCTTGTACAGCCCTCTCGTAGTGTCCGGAGCAAGTATGGTGGGTCTGACACACCGGTGTCAATGTGTTCTTTTTTCCATTTCCAGGAGTGTAAATCATCTGCCAACCTCGCCAAGAAAACCGTATCGTCCACACAAGCACATCATTTAAAATGCACATGGCGGAGGTGAACGCCCTCCAAACGCAGTCGTAGGCTTTGACGTGCAGATCGGGGGCGACGGTGAAGAGAAGGCGAACAGAGGGCATCCTTGTCGCACTGAGCGCTCAACAGTGAACGGTGGCGAGTGGTAGCCATTGACCCGGACTGTGGAAGGGTCTCCGTGGATGAGACGGATAACCATACCTGTCAAAACTGGGGACAGTCCCATCTTCTCTTAGACAGCGTGCAAGAAATGGTGCTCAGCTCGGTCAAATGCGTAGTCTAGGTCAACTGCCACGAGGGCGCCTTCCAAGTGGCATGCCGACATAAGCGCCAACACATCTCTATAAGAACTTCACGCTCTGTATATATTACTGCCATCTCCCAGACATGTTTGGTCGGCATGAATGGCACCTTTGACAATAGCGAGGCGGGGAGCAGAAAGAAGAGGGCGGGCAGCTTGTAATCTGAATTCACTAACGTTAACGGCCGGAAGTCTTGCGGTCTGCACCCCACCGTTTGGTTTCAGGACATGGATGATTATGCCTCCAAAAATTCGGAGGGGGGGGGGGGAGGGGGGGCCGCGAAAGTCTGGATCCAGGAGTCCGCAGCTCATCTACCGCCAAACGTCCCTCATTAGATCAGAAAAGGTGTTATGGAATTGAAGCGGAAGACCATCAGGTCCAGGGGATTTGTTTCTCTCACCCACCGACAGGGCCATGTACATTTCTTGCCACGTGAAAGCCTCCAGGAATGTGGCGTCTCCCTGCGCTGTACCGAAAGGTGACTGGCCGTACAAGACGTCCTCAACATCATTGTTAAGCCGTTGATCTGTTTGATGGAGAGTGAGGTAATAATCTGTGAGGGCACGGGAGATGAGTCGTTTACAGGGCATTAAACTGTATGTTTTGTTTCTATTGAACTACACTCCTGGAAATGGAAAAAAGAACACATTGACACCGGTGTGTCTGACCCACCATACTTGCTCCGGACACTGCGAGAGGGCTGTACAAGCAATGATCACACGCACGGCACAGCGGACACACCAGGAACCGCGGTGTTGGCCGTCGAATGGCGCTAGCTGCGCAGCATTTGTGCACCGCCGCCGTCAGTGTCAGCCAGTTTGCCGTGGCATACGGAGCTCCATCGCAGTCTTTAACACTGGTAGCATGCCGCGACAGCGTGGACGTGAACCGTATGTGCAGTTGACGGACTTTGAGCGAGGGCGAATAGTGGGCATGCGGGAGGCCGGGTGGACGTACCGCCGAATTGCTCAACACGTGGGGCGTGAGGTCTCCACAGTACATCGATGTTGTCGCCAGTGGTCGGCGGAAGGTGCACGTGCCCGTCGACCTGGGACCGGACCGCAGCGACGCACGGATGCACGCCAAGACCGTAGGATCCTACGCAGTGCCGTAGGGGACCGCACCGCCACTTCCCAGCAAATTAGGGACACTGTTGCTCTTGGGGTATCGGCGAGGACCATTCGCAACCGTCTCCATGAAGCTGGGCTACGGTCCCGCACACCGTTAGGCCGTCTACCGCTCACGCCCCAACATCGTGCAACCCGCCTCCAGTGGTGTCGCGACAGGCGTGAATAGAGGGACGAATGGAGACGTGTCGTCTTCAGCGATGAGAGTCGCTTCTGCCTTGGTGCCAATGATAGTCGTATGCGTGTTTGGCGCCGTGTAGGTGAGCGCCACAATCAGGACTGCATACGACCGAGGCACACAGGGCCAACACCCGGCATCATGGTGTGGGGAGCGATCTCCTACACTGGCCGTAGACCACTGGTGATCGTCGAGGGGACACTGAATAGTGTACGGTACATCCAAACCGTCGTCGAACCCATCGTTCTACCATTCCTAGACCGGCAAGGGAACTTGCTGTTCCAACAGGACAATGCACGTCCGCATGTATCCCGTGCCACCCAACGTGCTCTAGAAGGTGTAAGTCAACTACCCTGGCCAGCAAGATCTCCGGATCTGTCCCCCATTGAGCATGTTTGGGACTGGATGAAGCGTCGTCTCACGCGATCTGCACGTCCAGCACGAACGCTGGTCCGACTGAGGCGCCAGGTGGAAATGGCATGGCAAGCCGTTCCACAGGACTACATCCAGCATCTCTACGATCGTCTCCATGGGAAAATAGCAGCCTGCATTGCTGCGAAAGGTGGATATACACTGTACTAGTGCCGACATTGTGCATGCTCTGTTGCCTGTGTCTATGTGCCTGTGGTTCTGTCAGTGTGATCATGTGATGTATCTGACCCCAGAAATGTGTCAATAAAGTTTCCCCTTCCTGGGACAATGAATTCACGGTGTTCTTATTTCAATTTCCCGGAGTGTATAATAACTGCATTTTACCCACTGCCTTGGGAAATACAATGTTTTAATTACATATTAAAATTTTGTGTACTTTTTTGTATGTTATCCTAAGTGATTTTAATTATACATAACATTGTCTTCTTCTTTTAGTTCAGTAGACGCAGGATCTGTACGTAATTTCTCCATGAAAGTTTGAATATTCTACTCGAATAGGTTTTTGAGATTTAGGGGAATATGCAACAGAAAATGTAAATTTTCTGGAACAGCTTCTTAAGTTTCAAAAGACTGTAACTCACTTAATATATGCTTAATTTTTTTTTTATTTTTAGTCATTCAGAAGCATCCTGCACCATACTTGATCTTTTTCCAAGCCTTTAGTTTTTCTTTCTGGACTCCTTAGTGGCCAACTGTACTGCATACTCTGCTTTACCAATGTGAATCTTGTCCATTTGTTCAAGTTCTCTGATGGAGTTGGCTCCAGGATTGAGTCCCATATACTGTAGCATTTTCACCCCACCAATGTTGCAGTCATTAAAAGCAATAACAGCATCACTGACACCCCCCCCCCCCCACTTTGGTGTCTTCATACCAAGAAAAGCACTTTTTGGTAAGCGAGTCCATATAAGAATACTGAACGACTCATTGGGATTTTGAGTCTGACCTCGCATAGACCTCTTCAGTAAGTCCGCATTTGCAGGTTCTCTGAAAATAGGTTTTATGATATCCATGACTGATGTTGGGATGGAATGCTTATGGCTGTATGAACTGTTTGAGTACTGGGAATTGCTGAAATTGCACCATGAATCAGGTCTAGGAGTTCAAAGGTGGTGTACTGGCTTATCATCAGTTCACTGTGAAAGAAGGTAACCCATATTGGCTGCTTCATTTTCAACAAATCCTCAGTATTATTTCTAATGGCTATCCGATAATACTGCTGCAGTTCATAAACCATTTTGTCTGTCAGCCTGCCTCTTTGATTCTAGTTATGTGATCATCTTCTCACCATAAGGCTGGGCACTACTACACTGATATATGCTTCTGAGTCTCCATCACCTAAAAACTTAGTGTAAAACACACCCCTTTCGTTCACAGATAGAATAAAAATTTCAATAGCTGCAGAGGCCTCCATACCACCACCTGTTCTTTCATAATTTCTCTCACAAAAAAAAAAAAATGGTTCAAATGGCTCTGAGCACTATGGGACTTAACAGCTGTGGTCATCAGTCCCCTAGAACTTAGAACCACTTAAACCTAACTAACCTATGGACATCACACACATCCATGCCCGAGGCAGGATTCGAACCAGCGACCGTAGCAGTTTCTCTCACAGAAATGACCTTCTTCATCCCCTGATTTACAATTGTAACAATGTTTGGTTAAAATCTGGAAATCTATTACCTTTCCAGTATCGACATTGGTCAGCGTAGCAACAGAATTCTTAGAACTGCCAAGTGACATCAAAAGCTACTGGTATGTCAGTCATACCATCATTTATTTCAACAGCCTCGTTTGAAGCACCCTTCATTGACTCACATTCGACTGATTCCACAGCAGCTCCAATAAATTGTATCGAATGAAAAACAGCCCACAGTTGCACTAAATTATGTTTATTTTAAACCTTGACCATCTTTTCTGCTATAATGATAGAGCCTTCTTTAGAAGTCATACACACTAATAAATGAAAATTTTCTTAGCCGAGCAGCTGCGTCAAGACCAATAAAACAACTTCAACAGACATAAGCCAGTTTCGAACATAAGTAAAATTACATATGGCACCGTATGTCCTCCGCTACCACCTCTGTTATACAGTTGGTTTTCTACAGCCCTCACTGTACCATTTGTCAAATCTAGTCACTTATCTGTTGTCGTTTTCTTTTTTTACATTTTCCAATCTCCTGCAGCATGGAGCATAGCGAATGCTCCAGGATCAGCAGTAGTTTCTATTTACACAAAGGATTTAGTTTAATTTTAGTTCCCACATGCTTCTGCGAAGAAGTGGCTTGTATCTTTTTAAAAGAGTTAGCCGCCAGTTGACAGCGTGTTACTATATTTATCTTCTCCACTATGTGGATTTCGGGTCTTATGCCATTATCAAGTACAATGCTAAAATCTGTCAGACGACTGTTATGTTATATCTGTTAAGGCAGTCCAAAGCAAATAAAAAAACCTAACACATGTCTTTAAGATGCTACTGAGGTGTATCTGTCCATTTTACTGTGATAAGTAGTTTTAACTTGGTTCATATGCATTGTGTGAGCTGTGTACGTGATGCAGTTACAAACAAGAGTGGAGTGTCAGTAACAGATTGCGTCCAGCGACTGCTTGTACCCTCTGTGGTTCGGATAAACTTTGATTAAAGGGATAGGTAGGGACTGGGTGTGAATATAAGGGGATCATGCAGCGTCTCTAGTCCGTTGGACCCTGATTTTGACGATAAGTCTTTCGGAAATTTAAAGACCTACGCACGAATCTAGGTACTGTAAGCTAGAAAAATGTATTTTTATGTTGCATATAAAGACGTATTAACATCTTTCTTAACAGTAGTTTGTATGTCGATCAACTTTTGCTGTAACACAACTTTTTCGTGTCTTTAAGGACACAAAAATAAAAGTATGAAAATGTTGCTCAAATGACATCTCAGGCTATATTGTCGGCAACAAACAGAACTATTGCTAATAGTTTTCTGTTGTTGTTCAGGATACAGGGATTGAGTATGACATTTTTAAAAAGCCTAAATTGATGGATACTGCTATATACTGCAGTTCTAATCACCGCCTTGTCTAAGGAGGCGCATGATCGAGAATTTCAGTGCATTCAACACTGCCTGTATGTCAGTGGATACGATTCCATTGGTATAATGATTATTAATAATCGTATACTGCATAGAAAAGAATTAGCTTGGATTAGACAGAGGTCAAATGGTAATGAAATCACACTACGGATGTAGTACGAGGTCGAAGACGGGTTCATCGGCAAGATTTCGCAAAAATTAGGCAAAAAGTTAATGTCTAAAAAGATAACACCAATGTTCTCTATCCCACAGAATCTGCACCGAGAAAAAGCAGTTTGTGAATCGTAGGACGCTACTGGCGAATATTGCATAAGCTGCCACACGTTTCCTTCCAGGTACGAAGGGCAGAGTGGTAGAGGGTTTGGTGTATTGTTCCTAGAACACCTGAGTCTGATGAATTCAAAGTCTACTTTAAGTAGCCACTTACGTCATTCTGGCCACTCCATAAAAGGTGTCGATAATACCTGAAAAGTCATACACATAGAAATATGGGGTAAGACCCTAAATAATCTGAAAGGGATTGGAATTACGCGGAGTCTAAAGCTATATTCTCAACACATGCTCTATACTCAGGTGGAGTTAAGACATTACAATATATTTTCTAACGCTGATTGCCTTTCAAGGTCATCATGTCACTGTTTTTGGACTGCTTCGTTATTGATTCTGGGCTTGTTCTAATATGCTCTTGCGTCTGGTCTGTTAGATTCAAATGAAATATGTGTGAATTCCTAAGGGACCAAACTGCTCAGGTCATCGGTCCATAACTTATGCTAAGAACTACACACACACCCATGCCCGAAGGAGCAATCGAACCTCCGGCCCAAGGGGCCGCGCAATCCGTTTCATGACGCATCAAACCACGCGGCCACTCCTCGCGGCTCTGTTTTATTGTAACGATTTTTACGCTGAAGTATTTTACAGTTTATACGGTTGTGTTGTGTAGCGGGAGCCTCAGTCATTCCTATGATACGTGGATACGTGCTAAAATGTTCGCAGTTTCTCCCGCCATGTGTATGGTGGCGCTAGTGCCCTCCGTGAGACACGTGAACACATTGACTAGCAGTATGGCCCTGCACGGCGAGGCGGTTGAAAGGTTACTGTCCTTCAATATCTGGTGTAAGAGTTTACTGAACTGTAGGCTTTCAGTGTTGCTACCTCGGACTTTCTGCCTTTCCTTGTTTTCTAATATTGCTATTTCCATTGTAGGTAAACACTTTCAGCAGGTCAATTTTTCAACTGGTATATTTGAACTGTGGCGCCCAGCTTGTTGGGTGGAACAGTATTTTATTTTCTGAAAGATGAGTCACCCTGCTTGCCATATCAGGGCTTAAATGTTTTAGTGACGCGTCATTATTTCATAGCCATAGAGCGTACAGTATTGGTACAGGTGTCTGCCTATTTTATCACAATGTTGATGGTATGTTTCCTACTCTGTAGAAATACATCTGAAGATATGATTTGGCATTACTAAACTGGTTCTGTTCCTGTAAAAGTTCATATAGAGACGAAAGCGGTTTATTTCAGAAGCAGAGAATAATTACTATTTAGCATTATTTATCAGGACTATAGTACACAAGCAGCGTAACACACTAATCGTTTCGCCGACGTAAGACACTGTTTTGCGGAGTCGACAAAACATTCTCGAAGCCAAAGAAAGAGGCTTCCGATGTAATAAACTTCTCATACGTGGTCGGCACATACTCAATCTGGTTCAACATTTCGAAAGCTCCAACAGCATGAAGTTGCAAGATTTTGTTCGTAATCTTGGTGAGAAGTTCTTCGTCACTGATGGGGGAAATATTATTTTGTAAACTATGAGAAGTCAAAGTTAGCGCAGAAAACACTGTGCAGTGCAAAATCCATTAAATGCCGTCAAACACAGCAGCTGTGTGAGGAAAGTTGCTGATAATGACAGCACGCAACACGCAAACGCCGTTATTTGAGCAGACAGGTTCACCTTCAACCGTATAATCATTCATCAAGGTCTTGAGGGAGATGATGATGTCTTACAACACACTGATATAGAAGCCTAAGAATCCACAGTTCAGACAGTTCTTGGATAAGTACACTACATATCCAGTTCCAGACGAATCTACATTGAGAAGCAAAAATTTATCCGTGTGCTAGGAGGAGTGTCTCAACAAAGTATGAATTAGGGTTGCTGACCAAAAGATCTGAGTGCACGTAGATGAAACCACCAATCTGGGTAGGTGTTATGTTGCAAACGTTGCTGTCGTTGCTCTAAAATTCGACGGGCCGTATCTCCTACCTAGGCCATTAAATGAAAGGCAATGTTATTATTTCCTCGCCAGCGCATTGCCGGAGTTGCTGGGTGACGTGCCACTCGCTACAATTCACCGCAAACGGTTCGAGCGTGACGAGGCACAGGCACGTTTCAGTCGTCCTATACGTCGAATCCTGAAGTGACAGTTTCCAGGAAAGTGGATTGGCTACAGTGGTTCTGTACATGACCTACTCGATCTCCTGCTTTAACTACTTATGATTTCTGTGCGAGGAGAGATTTGCAGCTTTGTTTACCGCTCTTGAATCAGAAGGGAATCTGGTGTCCCGGACAGTGGCAGCAGCAGTAGGAATTAAGGACGCTCCTGCTGCCTTTGACCGAGTGACACAGAATATAACCCACCGGTGTAACCTCTGTTTACAAATCGACGGAGGCCTGCCTACACTGCTTTTGTCCGTCCTCATTTGGAGTACTGCAGCACGGTTTGGGATTCTTCCAAGGCAGGATTACATCCAGTACATCGAGAAAGTTCACAGAAGAGAAGCACGGATTGCACTATCCAGGAAGAGAAGAGAGAGTGTTACTTACATCATGCAGGATTTCGGGTGGAAATCATTACACGAAAGGACGAAGGCGTTTATTCGTTGCGGCGCAATCTTCTAACGAAACAATCACCAACTTTCTCCATTGAATGCGAAAATATTTGGCTGACGCCAGCCTACATAGGAAGAAACGATCATCATAATAAAATAGGGGAAAAACAGAGATCACACGGAAAGATGTAGGTGTTAATTTTTTCCGCGAACTTTTCGAGATAGGAATAATAGAAAAATGGTTGTGAAGGTGGTTCGCTGAACCCTCTGTCAGGCAATCATATGTGACTTGCCAATTATCATGTAGATTTAAACGTAGATCGTTTCGTCATCATCGAAACGCAAGTCGCCCATTGTGGCATCAACTGAAAAGACTTACACTTCGGCAGGCGATATTCTCCACGTGGGGGACTCCCGGAAATCAATTACATATGATAATTTTTTCTTTTTGTTCAATTCAGTTTTTATGCCTGTACCTAGGTTTCTCCGTGAAGTAGAGCATTTTCAAATGTTAACTGAGTTTTGGGTCATCGTACTCATAAAGGCCTCGTCGTTAGCAATTAACAAACCATTATAATTACACAAAACTGTTAAACGACAGTAGCAAAGCAGTACCATACGGTAGTTCACTAACAAGCACAACCAGCAAGTGAATAGTATCGGTATAAAAACAGCATTGCTAAGATGCCGTCAAAATAAAAAAAATGGTTAAAATGGCTCTGAGCACTATGGGACTTAACTGCTGAGGTCATCAGTCCCCTAGAACTTAGAACTACTTGAACCTAACTAACCTAAGGACATCACACACATCAATGCCCGAGGCAGGATTCGGACCTGCGACCGTAGCGGCCACGCGGTTCCAGACTGCAGCTCCTAGAACCGCTCGGCCGCTTCGGTCGGCCCAAAATAAAATCTGATACTTATAAGTCACGCCATAATTAGAAGCTATTCACAATTTCAATGTATCAAAGTGTATAAAAGAGTTTAGCCTGTAGAATGAAATATCACTGTGCAGCGCAGCGTGTGCAGCTTTGAAAGTCCGAGTCTTCCATTTATTCAAGTTCCTATCAGGCATCCAATTCCGGTCTTTCAGGAAGTTGGAATTAGCGCACACTTGGCGGCAGAGTGAAAATTTGTGTTGGAAACAATCGCCTACGTTATGGCTAAACCACGACTACCCTGCAGTCTTTCTTCCAGAAGAGCTACACCCGTGTGCCTAAGAAGCTCTGTGAAGTTTGGAAGGAACGAGATGAGTACTGATGGTATCTGAACAGTGAGGGCAATTCGTGAGGCCTACTTGGATAGGTACGTCGTTAGACCACTTGCCCACGAAAGGCAAAGGTCTCATGTTCGACCTTCGGTCCGGAATAGTTTTAATTAGGCAAAAATATTCAGTATGAGCCTTTCTAGGGAAGTGTTATTACATGCGTCCTTCCAAAGTTCATACAAAGTGGACCCTCCAGTAAATGATAAAGAAAATTTAACGGAAACTTTGTGGGTAAGGTACATGTATCTTTGTACTTTCAGATGCAGCACTTTTCATTTCTGCTGTGGCTTGACAAGCCATACTGATGAATATTCCTAAAGTATTCCACTCACTCATATTCAGTCATAACAGGGAAATTCCATCACATTCGCTGAAATAATACGATTTTGAGATCTTATTTACAGTAATTAAATTTTGTATATAAACAGTGTACTGAAATGTGGAATTTTCAACTAATATAAGTAAACACACTGGACGGGCCAGCTGCAGAAATGTATTTAAGATAGATAAACTTTTCAAGCTAGATCATACACCGTCCACATTAATGGTTGGTTCGTTGGTTTTGGGGAAAGAGACCAAACAGCGAGGTCATAGGTCTCATCGGATTAGGGAAGGACAGGGAAGGAAGTCGGCCGTGCCCTTTCAGAGAAACCATCCCGGCATTTGCCTGGAGCGATTTAGGGAAATCACGGAAAACCTAAATCAGGATAGCCGAACGCGGGTTTGAACCGTCGTCCTCCCAAATGCGAGTCAAGTGTGCTAACCACTGCGCCACCTCGCTCGGTCCACATTAATGTTCGACATCAATGTGCAGTAACCATTCACAGACTGCAAGTGGTGGCACTAACAGTGGAGCGTATAGGGACGGAGGGCGTGCTATCGTAGTCATAATGCGGAAACGAAGCAGGTCCACAAGGGTACGATCATTGGCTTTCGGGCCAACGGTCGCAGTATTTCCGAAACGGCCAAGTCTGCGAACGGTTCGCGTGCCCTGTAGTGACGGTATACCGTGCATGGTAAACAGACGACAGCATCGATCCATGTGTGGTACCTCACAGGCCGTAGGTGACAAGAGTGAACGCCGGATGCGGAGATGGGTACGGGCGAATAGACGTGCAATGTTAAGCAACTGACGGTCCAGATAAGTCAAGGGGCTACCGACAGTGTCTCCTCACCGATCTTTCAGCGAACTTTGCTGCAAATGGGACTCCGCAGCAGGCTCCTGGTTCACGCACCACTGGTGACTGCTGTTCGTCGGCAACGGAGGCTCGAATTTACTCGCCAGTACTGTAACTTGACTTCCACTGAGTTGTGACAGGTGAGGTCTTTCCAGATGGCAGGTGGCCGCTGGCGCGAACGGCGTGAAACGTCTGGAAGCAAACGCCCTTGAACAGTCCTCGGTAGTGTCCAGACTGGAGGGGGGGGGGGAGTGTTATGCTTTGGGGAATGTTTTAGTGGCATTCGCTGAATGATGTCGTTAGTCTGGAAAACACTGTGGGTGAACACATGTATGCTTCTACCCTTAGTGACCATGTCAGCTGGTAGACGCAGTTTGTTTCTCCACTACACGGTGTCGTCTACCGGCTGGACAATGCAACGTGTCACACAGGGCGGTAGTGTACGTGCGTGGTTCAAAGAGCTCAGGGCAGGGGTCTCGGCACGGCTACACATCCCTGTCGAACGAATACCTTGCAGAACCTCACTTACGCTCTACCTCCACGTCTTACAGTGGTCCACATTGTAAAAGGTGAATATTCAAGCTTTGGACAGGTGGTCACAGTAATGCGACTAGACAGAGACCGACAATTTTCGCGCCACATGATATCAGTACCTGAAATGTATCCAAAAGTCAGTACCACAAAGACCACAAAAGTTTCTCTCGTCCTTTATATTTCCCAAAGGTATTGCCTTTTTTCATTTCTGTCGTTTGGATCAGCAGTTATTCTTTCTCACTGAACAACTCATTATTACCCGTGTTCTCCACATTCAAATGTCTGTAGATTTATTTCTTATTCATTGTCGAAGTTTCATACCAGTTCCGCCGAATCGTCAATCCATATGATTTCTTAATCGTCTCTTTCGTATTGATGCCATATACATGAACTCATTAGAAGACATAGCTTGCCCAGGAACTCATTTTTCGCATTCTGTAAGTTACAAAATTCATTTGTTATGTTCAGAGAAATATTTCAATGGCAGCATTTTATTTTTGGGTTTGATTCGGGATTTGTGATTATTATGTATACGTTAATCTGTTAAAACCACTGCTAAAACGTCCTCCATCTAAACATTTTACTGTCTCTGTGCATACCTTCCACTTTATACTATCTAAGACATGCGAAGAACAAGTCCAGAAATCCCATGAGAATATAGATTCACTGTGAACCAGTCCAATACGAAATGAAAAATGCATTTTTCTGGTACGTTCTTTGACTCAAGATATTTAAATGCATGTGAATGCACAGTATAAACTAGAACGACTAGAAGAATGAATGACAATTGTTATTAGATCCACTGACTCTTAAGAGAATACAGACGATATGGATGCTCACAGTGGACAGAGCAGGAAATCGGCAGTTTCATCCAGACACTTACCTGAAGTGGTTTAGGAAAACCTAAATTTTTGTGTTCAGATAATGCCATGAAATATTATCTTTTAGAATGGAGTGACAGACTAGGGACAGTGAAAGAGAAAGAAAAAAGCTACAGCTAAATACAACGAAATAAGAAAAGACAATATAAGAAATGGTCAGGTTATTTATACAGAGATTTATGTGCTTAATATTGAAGGTAATTTAACAGGAATGGTTGACCTTCTCTGGACGTTATTTACAGGTTAATTGCGGATAGTAAATATTTTTTTCTTAAATATACAGGGTAACAACAGTTTGGATCAGGAAACATAAAGCTGCCTTCAGGAAAAGGTGTCAACAAACATTATGTAACAGAAATATTAACTTTTCTGAATAAAGAACTAAATTCAAAATTGTACCTCTCCACAAAACGTAAAAAATCAGAAATACAATTCTAATCAGATTTAAAACGAACAACAATATCATAAGCACATGGATATGCAATCAGAACAAAGGAAAGCAGTAAAAACGAAGAGGAATATCGGGACGAGTATCAAAGGTGACAGTAGCTAGTCCACTGTGATATCAATTTTCAGGAAGTGTTACTGAGAATGCAGTTCACGAATAGAAACCACCTGAAAACCCGTGGACCAAAAAAACCGACCGAAATTGAGTCTCGTCTTTTGCTCGACAGGACTACCAACCGCAGTATTCGCCCGTGCTCCTCGTACTTAGATCCGATCCAATATCAGTCATGAATCTCTAGGACCGGAGGCTGTAAAGTCTTTTCCCTGCGGCTCCCCACATTTACATACAAATAGGAAGCGGGAAAGCCTTCAGAGTCGAACTAGCAAGAAGAAGAATCTGCGAAAGACAAAAGAGGACACAACTCTCGGGTAATCTGCCAGATGCCGCCCGAGGACCGCCAAACTTTAGAGCTCCCGATGTAATTCTGCACCAACTCATCACTTTCTCTGATGCATAATATTATTTTGATGATTCCTGAGTAAAGTATGAACGAGAGTGCTAATGTAAGTTTGATTTAACGACTTTTAATAAGAGAAATGTAGAACATAATATCAAAATTTCAACACATTCCGATTGAATCGATCTGTGGAATCATCATTCGTTGAGAATACACCAGAAGAATTATTAAATGGTACATCAGTCTCTTGGCATAATTGTAGCATAAGCTTGAGTGCATAACAATGAGGAACACTTATTAATCACTATGTGTTGGTTCTTGTATGGCTAATTCCTTACGGAGCTAAACTGCATTTTTGAGATTTATAATTTTAGCTTCCAACGTCCATTTCCTTCACCTTTCCGTCTAACATTAAACAATGCAACACCGCTTCAGCCGTTAAGTATTTCCTCTATCCATTTGTGTAAAAACTCTCTATTCGTATAAAGCAATCAAAATAACATATACAGTAAATACCAGTACTAAATCCTCGAGTCTTTAAACAATCGAAATCCCCCGTATAAAATAGCTGCACAGTGCTGAATACTTTACTAATGAATTAATGTTTTACGTATTTGCCGTTAGTAATGAAAGTGAGAAGAAGGTCAGAAAAATAGTGAATTTATGCTTGAAGTTTGCTGAAAGTCCCTAAGTGCTCTCGTCGTGATTCACTTGAAGAGTATAGCCTGGATAATTTGCTCTCGATTAAAATCAAGAGCAAGTTTCTTTGGCGCATCGGTCTGTTTGTAACGTCATATGCCGGGTACAGTGTGCCGTACAATGATATCATTTTGAAGATACACTCAGTGATCTATGTACATACTGTCTGCAAAGCGTGTTGCGAATACAGTTAGTAGTAACGAGGTAGTAAATTAAAATTTCATGCCAGATGTTGAAGTTTGAATAGGCTACAAAGTAGGGAGAAGTTGCTTTTTAGGCTTTTAAATGTCTATGTAGTCATAATTACCTCCTGTGTGGCCCACGAGAAATACGGTCCACGCAACGAAACTGTGACGTCACCCTAGTTGGCTTGCCGACCACACTTCGCGAACATTAGGCTCCGTCCAGGGCGCACGGGAACGCATTATGTCAATGAAAAGATGTTGTTTAAAGGTCTTCATTTGGCTGCGTGCTGTCGAGATCTTGCGTGGATTATTAAACTCATCTAAAATAGTTCCTTGCTCCCCGCTGGAGACGGCTGCTGGCGCTCATAAGATGTGTAGTGTCACGTGCTGTGACGTACGCGGCGCGGCCTGTCTTTCTAGTGGGAGGTGACCATGAGTAAAATACTAAATAACCAGTGAAAGGATAAAGTTATACGAGTCGGGGCGTGGAATGTCAGAAGCTTGAGTGCGGTAGGGAAGCCAGAAAATCTATAAAGGGAATGCAAAGCCTCAAACTAGATATAGAAAGCGTCAGTGAAGTAAAACGGAAAGAAGTCAACAATATTTGGTCAGATGAATGTAGGGTAATTCAACAGCAGCGAAAGTAAGCAGATAGTGTGCTACTGTGAACAGTTCAGTGACAGGGTTGTTCTTATCAGAATCGACAGCAGACCAACACCGACAACGATAGTTGAGGTATGCATGCCGACGTCTCAAGCTGAAGATGAAGAGATAAAGTGTATGTGGATATTGATAGGGTTGTACAGTCACGTAAAGGCAGATGTAAATCTAATAATCACGGGACGACTGGAATGCGGTTGTAGGCGAAGAAGAAATGGTTACGGGAGAATTTGGGCTTGGGAGAAGGAGTGAGACAGGAAAAAGATTAACTGAATTATGTAATACATTTCTACTTGTAATAGAGTATACTTCGTTCAAGAATGACATGAGGGGGAAGTATACTTGGAAGAGGCCTGAAGTACGGGAATAATTTAGTTTGATTACATCATGATCCGACAGAGATTCCAAAATTGGATATTGGATTTTAAGGCATATTCAGGAGCACATACAGACCTATATCGCAATATAGTACTGACGCACACTAGGCTGAAGTTTAATAGCTCGGTAAGGAAGAGTCAATAAGCAAAGAAGTGGGATACGGAAGTACTAAGGAATGACGCGATACGCTTAAGGTTCTCTAATTCTAGAGATACATCAATAAGGAATAGCTCAGTAGGCAGTACAGTTGAAGAGGAATGGAGATCTCTAAAAAGGGCATTCACAGAATTTGGAAAAGAGAACAAAGGTACAATGAATATAACGGAAGAACTACTTCAGTTGATTGATGAAAGAAGGAAGTACAAAAATATTCAAGGAAATTTAGGAACGCAGAAATACATGTCGCCGAGGAATGAAACGAATAGGAGCTGCAGGGAAGCTAAGATGAAGTGGCTGCATGAAAAGTATAAGAAATCGAAAAAGAAATGACAGTCAGAAGGACTGACTCAGCATGTCGAAAGTCAAAATACCCTTCGGTGAAATGAAAAGCAAGGCTGGTAGCTTCTAGCGTAACCACAAACGCCGGAACGAAAATGCGGAACCCAAGAAAAGAGAAGGCAGTGAGGAAACGGCGGCCAACAGTACGCGGAATGGGCAAGGCGCACCCCTTGCAAGACGTGAATAAAAGCGACGCTGTTGCTAGCCTCGGCTGGCTCAAATCTGCCTGAATCTGCAACTTGATTAGTGCTACACTGTCGTGATCCGTATCAAGTGTTTCCTTGGACTCTGTGTATAGATAGAACTGTTCTGTTTTCATGTCGCCTCTCGCTAGCGACATTTGCTGTAGTAAACTTAAGTATTGTCACTTTGCTTTCTAGAAATAAAACTAATAATGTTGTTTGTTTGAATTTTTGTATAGCATTCCGAGGACGCTGCATCCTTCAGGCACCCTATAAGCAAAGAGTGGGCAAGACTCCACAACTGGCGATGAGTCATACTATTGTGTTAGCAGAAGAGCCAACACCGTATTACGAGTGGAGGCCGAAATGCACGCGTTTTAGCTCACGCAGACTGGCTTGCGGAGGGAAGAACTATACTGACGTGAGGTCTGGAACATGATAAGGAATTAGAATTCAGAAAGCGGACGTAATTAGTTTGATACTTAACTTTAATCCATTAATGATGAACGTCGCTCTTGACGGTACATGATTCACAATATCTGTTCAGAATACATTCGTGAAGATATTATAGTAACTGGGTATGGCGCCTTGCTAGGTCGTAGCAAATGTAGCTGAAGGCTATGCTAAACTGTCGTCTCTGCAAATGATGGCGTATATAGGCAGTGAACCATCGCTAGCAAAGTCGGCTGTACAACTGGGGCGAGTACTACGGAGTCTCTCTAGACTAGACCTGCCGTGTGGGGGCGCTCGGTCTGCAATCACTGATAGTGGCAACACGGGGGTCCGACGTATACTAACGGACCGCGGCCGATTTAAAGGCTACCACTTAGCAAGTGTGGTGTCTGGCGGAGACACATACAAACGAACTACTGCCTGCCGGGCACGAACTCAAGTTTTCTGTGTATTTTGTGCTGGGGCGAGTACTACGGAATCTCTCTAGACTAGACCTGCCGTGTGGGGGCGCTCGGTCTGCAATCACTGATAGTGGCAACACGCGGGTCCGACGTATACTAACGGACCGCGGCCGATTTAAAGGGTATCACCTAGCAAGTGTGGTGTCTGGCGGAGACACATACAAACGAACTACTGCCTGCCGGGCACGAAGTCAAGTTTTCTGTGTATTTTGTGCCGTTGCCTTAATTCTCTCTTGTCTTTACTTTGCAGGAGCGCTCGCTTTGCTTTACCAGTTTCTTGTTGTATTTGCTAATCAGTGTTTTCAGGTACGCGTTGCAGAAAATTTCTTTGATTTTGTCGTTTGCCTTGTATATTTTTTGCATTGGTGCCTTCCAATATGGCCACCCACCTGTCCCGCCCCTTGCTCAGGCGCCGCAGCCGCAAGTGTTACATTCTACACAGCCAATGCAGTTGTTTCAGTTTCAGACGAACCGGTAATCTATTCTTCTCACCATAATGCAGCAGCTACTCGCCAATGCTGCGCACCCGACAGACCAAACACCGCCGACTATAGCTGCTACACCATCTTTTAGACAATTTAATTACCAAGACGAAAATGGCTGGAGTGGTTACAACAGTTTGAGGCACATTTACTCGCCCACAATGTTGTAGGTACTGTGAAAACTCTTCCCTAACGCTACTCCGAGTGAACTGTCGCACGACGCAGTGATAGATTCACTAACAAACTATTGTGACCAACAGGTGAATGTGGTAGCAGCTGGGTATCAATTCTTCAATTGCAAAAAAGCTATCAGAACTAACATAATGCTAGTTGGTAACAGGTTTGCAAGGTAAGACAAGGAAATGCAAATTTAAATGTGCTTGCGGTGCTTTATATTCAGATATTACGTTGCGTGATGCGATCGTGTGCAATGTGCCTGATGTCAAAAATCACAGAACAAATTTTGAAACAGTCCTATCCACCATTTCAGGTGGTAGTGTATATATTAGATCAGTACGATTCTGGTGCCTGAGCAGCCAGCTATTTGTTGAGTTGAGTCCCTTAGTTGTGATCGCCCCATTCCGCACCGGTGGCGTGCGCTTGCCACGCCAACTAAAAACCCTTCGACGCCTCGTAAGCATTTCGCTAAACAGGCGGCTAACAGGCGAACAGAATTAAGCCTTCCCGTCGCTGGTATACACGGCACAAACGCCAGGACTGCCCCTCCCGACAGGCTCCGTGTTACGCTTGTGGTAGAAATGGACATGTGCAATCCGTGTGTTTGCAATGGAAAAAACACAAGAATTAGGCCCACTCACATAAATCTCGTCACAAGGCTCATGTCATTAACGCAGTATATCCCAAATCTGCAACAAGCAAGCATGCACTTTCCTCAGTGATACGTCAGTCAAACAAACTTTTTGTTCTTTTACTTATTTGTGGGAAATGTACAAAATTTCAATTGGACACGTGTGCCTAAATTGTCACACATATGAACTGTTGGGCTCTCCACGCCTGTCTAAAACTAGCATACAACTGACGGCCTATGATGGACAAGAAATTCCCGATCTCAGAATATCTACTTTGCCAGCTATGTATCACTCGCATACGCGAACAGTGATATTTACAGTGCTACAATCACGCGACTGTGAGAACATACTTGGACCTGACTCTTTTGACTTGTTTGGCTTCAACACTCAGGACAATGTGTTGTCAGTGTCTGCAGTCAATGCAAAAGATAGTGCAGCTAGCTTGCTAAAAGAATTTCCTGAACTCTTTTCCGAAGGTTTCGGCAAAGCTAACAATTTTCTTGCATAGTCCACTTGTTTAACTCCCCAAACCTTCAGGTCGCATTCGTCTCTGTGTTGACTTTACAGTCAACCGACAAACAGTCATTGATACTTATCAGTTGACACGCCCAGAAGATCTCATGGACATATTAGGTGCTGGACACTACTTTTCTAAAATTGATTTGCGCGACGCCTATCTGCGACTACGGTTCGATGAAAAATCTCAAAAAGTGTGTGTAGTGAATACTCACTTGGGCTTGTTTAAATATTAGCGTTTGCCTTTTGGCAGTTATTATGCACCCGCCACTTTCAAACTGTATTTGAAACAGCTGGCTGCGCAAGTGCCAAACTGTACGAATTACATGGAGGGTATTGCAGTAGCAAGTCATGCGCCTGCAGTACAAATTGCAAATTTACGTACTTTGTTTCGTGTGTTATTTGAAGCAGGGCTAAAGTGTAGACTGGACAAGTGTGATTTATTTAAACCTGAGTTGCAATATCTTGGCCATGTCATACACAGTCAAGTGTACATCCTCAGCAGTCGCATTTGTTAGCCATACGAGACTTGCCAATTCCTTGTAATATTACAGAATTGCTGTCAGTCTTAGGGAAAATGAACCATTATATTCGGTTCACACCGAATGCTGCACAAATCGCAGCTCCATTGCATCGTTTACGTCGCAAGAATGTCCCCTTCGTTTGGACAGACGAGTAGCAAGAAGCTTTTCAAAGCCTTACAGATGTATTGCTGAGTGATCGATGCTTAGTTCACTTCGATACTGAATGACCAGTAGTACTGCAAGTTGACGATTTCTCTTACTGAATCGTCGCCGTGCTTCCGCACAGAATTGTTGATAGAGACAGACTTATTGCTTTCGCATCAAAAGTGTTGTCCAAAGCTCAGTGTAACCATTCAAAAGTTTAAAAAGAAGCTTTCGATATTGTGTATAGTGTCACCAAACTTCACCACTATTTGTATGTCAGAAAACTCTTCTTAGGTACGAATCACAAGCCTGTGCATTTATTGTTTCACCGGACGAAACCGGTCCCTGTACGAACTGCCGAAAAACTGCAACGATGGGCTTTGCTGTTGTCTCAGTACCACTACGTGATTGTGTATCGTCCGACGGCTCAACATGGTAATACGGGCGCGTTTTCAAGTCTTCCGATTGGCCCTGATAGGGACTTTGACTTCTGCTGCTTCTTATAATATGAATTCACAGGATTATGGATTGCTTCAGTCTCTTTCGATGAACTATAGGAAAATTGTACACGCCATGGAAGCTGATCCAGATTTGCACGTATTTCTCAATGACGTTCGCATATCTTGGCCGCACTCCTTCAATAGCACAAAGAAATTCTGTAGTGCGCCGATACTTTGCACGTCGACATAGCCTCGCTGTAAAGAAAGGTGTAATTCTTGTTCAAAATGACAGTGGACACTCACGTGTGTTGACCCCTAAAGCTTAGCAAAAAGAAACGTTGCAGTTATTTCACCAAGGACACTTGGGGATTGTTCGAAACAGTTAGCGCGTCGACAGCCTGGAATCCCAAACAGAAGAAATGACGTCATAGTATCACGCATGTGCGGAAAATCATTCCGCTCTGCATAAAAAGTTTTCTGCTTGGCTACGTCGCAATCGCCATGGCCACGCCAAGACCGAGAACTTCCTGGAACACTTCCTGGTTAATTGATATTGACTCATATTGCAAATTTCGTTTTGCCGTGAAAATTTCAAGTGTTTCCTTCGATTTCTTGCCTGGAAGGTTTACCTGAAGTAATAGTGTTAGAAAACGGACCTCAGTTCACGTCACATGAATTTCAAAGACTCTGTGAATGCAAGCCGGCCGGAGTGGCCGAGTGGTTCTAGGCGCTTCAGTCTGGAACCGCGTGACCGCTACGGTCGCAGGTTCGAATCCTTCCTCGGGCATGGATGTGTGTGATGTCCTTAGGCTAGTTCAGTTAAGTAGTTCTAAGTTCTAGGGGACTGATAACCTCACAAGTTAAGTCCCATTGTGCTCAGCGACATTTGAACCATTTGTGAATGCAATGGCATACTGCATCTAACTAGTGCAGCATTTCATCCACAGTCAAACGGTAAAGCGGTACGTTTTGTCAGGTCATTCAAGGAGCAGATGGCCAAACGTGGCACCACTCACACCAGGGATCCAGAATTGCAACTGTTTCTCGCCTCGTATCGATCGCACCCACGAGATTGACCATCGCCGGCGTAATTGCTTGACGGCCACCGCCATCGGACACCGCTCCACCTGCTCCACCCTCCTCAGCCTCTGGCCTCGCAGGAAAGCCGCAGTTATCGCTTGTCGCCTCGTATATTGTCATTGACAGTCTTTTTAGCGGTAGCAGACAATAGGCGCGAGGCGAGGTCGTCCGTCGAATAGGCCTTGCATGTATCTTGTTTCAGGTCCTGATGGTTAGCAGCGTCGCTATCAAAATCAACTTCACCTCCGTACGTACACGATGATCTTTCACTCTCTCTTCCTCCAGATGCACGGCCTCAGAGGACAGCTCGGCCTCAGCAGCCACCGGAGGGCGTCATCACGACACCACGGGACGGCCCGATGGTGCCTCAGCCTCCTCTCGTCCTACCTGTGGAGCTGGACTCGCCCGCACCGCAGCTGTCGACGCCTTCTTCATGTGGTTCACGCCAGAACGAGGTGGACGCATACCCTTCTGGTCGTTTTCCGGTGGACGTATCTGCCAGAGCGAGGCCGGATGGCGAGATACGGCCGGAAGCTGGTCGTCCGCTGCTTCCGGCTCTACAGGGCATCCACGTTCCTGCATCTCACGCCGTTGTCGCACTCCATACGCGACCACGGTCAGTTACTTTTGCGAGGAGGAATATTCTGGAATAACCACAAACGCCGCAACGTTGATGCGGAACGCAAGACCAGACAAGGCAGTAAGGAAATGGCAGCCAATTGTACGCGTAATTGGACCGCACCGCGCCAGGCGCATCCCCCGCTAGACCTGAATAAAAGCGACGCTTCTGCTAGCCTCGGCCGGCTGAGATAGGCCCGAGTCTACAGCGTGATTAGTGCTCGCTGTCAGAACGTCGTGACCCGTGTCCAGTGTTTGCTTGGACTCTGTGTATAGCAAGAAGTGTACTCTTTTCTAACCTCCAGCTAGCGACATTTACTGTAATAAAATTAACTATTGTCACTTTGCTTTCTAGAAATAAAACTACTGTTGTTTGTTTGAATTTTTGTACAGCATTCTGAGAACGCAACTTCCTCCAGGCACCGTATAATCGACGAGGGGGCAAAGCCCCACAATAACGTTAAGAGTGCAGCAGAAATTCCGGTGACAAATACAGAGGAGAGAGTGGATAGGTGGAAAGAGTACATTAAAGGTCTCTGTGAGGGTGGAGGTTTGTCTGATGCGATAGAGGAAGAAACAGAAGTCGATACGGAAGAGATAGAGGATTCAGTGATAGAATTATAATGTAAGATCGAATAAGGGAGAAGGTACTGACAACACTCGAATTTCTATAATCATTAGGGAAGTGGTAACATTTAAGCTATTCACGCTGGTGTGTAGAATTTAGGATACTGACTGTGGTGTCACCGGCAGACACCACACTTGCTAGGTGGTAGCTTTAAATCGGCCGCGGTCCTTTAGTACATGTCGGACCCGCGTGTGCCACTGTCAGTAATTGCAGACCGAGCGCCACCCCACGGCAGGTCTAGAGAGACGTACTAGGACTCGTCCCAGTTGTACGACGACTTTGCTAGCGACTACACTGACGAAGCCTTTCTCTCATTTGCCGAGAGACAGTTAGAATAGCCTTCAGCTAAGTCCATGGCTACGACCTAGCAAGGCGCCATTAACCATTTCTAGAGAGACTCTCACTTGTATCATCAAGAATGCTGTATACAAATGATGGATCAAAGTTAAGTATTCCAGCAGCTATGTACTTTTCTTTATAGCATCCATTACGTATCCTGTTTCAGACCTATCGCCACCTGCGTGAGTTGACGCGTGCATTTCGCCCTTCTCTTGCAACACAGTGTTGGCTCTTCTGCCAATACTACACTGACGACATACCAACTGACTTTGAGAAAAATGTCATCCAGACAATTACGAAGATTGCAAGAGCTGACAATTCTGAGAATTATCACACAATCAGCTTAACAGCTCAAGCATGCAAGTTGCTGACAAGAATAATAGACAAGAAGAATGGAAAGGAAATTGGGGCTGTGTTGAATGACGATCAGTTAAGCTTTAAAAAAGGTAATGGAACCACAGAGGCTATTCTGGCGTTGATTTTGATAATGCCAGCAAGACTAAAGAAGAATCTAGACACGTCGAGTTGTAAAGAGCATTCGATAATGTCAGATGGAGCAAAATGTCTGAAATTCTGAGGAAAATAGGGATACGTTATAGGATGAGACGGGTCATTCTCAAAATGTACAAGAGTAAAGAGCGAATGAAAAGAGTGGACGACCAAGAAAGAACTTCTCGGATTATTGAGGGTGTAAGCGTGAAAGTGAAGACGAATTAATGACATGCTGAATGCAATGAACAGGCTAATGAGTGTAGAATATGGGTTGAGAGGAAATCGAAGGAAAACGAAAGTAATGAGAAGTAGCAGCAATGAGAACAGCGAGTAACTTAAGGTGAGGATTGATAGTCACGAAGTAGATGGAGTTAAGGAATTCTACTACACAGGAAGCTAAATAAGCAGTGACTGACGGAGCGAGGAGGACATCAAAAGCAGACTGGCACTGGCAGGAAGGGCATTCCTGGCCAAAAGAAGTCGGCTGGTATCAAACATAGGCCTCAATTTGAGGAAGAAACTTCTGAGAATGTGCGTTTGGAGCACAGCATTAGACACGGCAGAGAAACGTGGACTGTGGGAAAACCGGAACAGAAGAGAATCGAAGGATTTGAGACATAGTGCTACGACAAATGTTGGAAATTAGGTGAACTGAAGAGGAAACCAATGATGAGGTTCTGCGCAGAATCAGAGAGGAAAGGAGAACATGGAAAACACTGACAGGATAATACGACATCTCTTAAGAAATGAGAGAATGTCTTCCTCAGTATTAGAGAGAACTGTGGAGGACAAAAACTGTAGAAAAGAAACGAAACGAAATGAAAATAAAAGAAAACTGAAAAGTATATTGTTAAGAAACGGAGATACTATCTCGACAATATTTTAGATCCACAGTATTCTACGCTGAAATACATTTATACGCGTCCATATGAACCCCGTTAATGGCTCTGAAGCTGTAAAAATAGGAATTTACAACATGGAAATCCCTTTCTTGGGATATCTAGTAAGGCTGAGTGTATTTGTGCTAACAGTTATAACTCAACTCGAAATAGAAGACATACGAAGTATCTCAAAATCAAAAGGACGTTTTACTGTAGTGTTGTCAGTGTAATGCAAATTGTTGCGCAGAACTGAAAACACATATGCAGTACGAGCAATATTGTACTGACAACACTCTGTATCTCAAGGTTTCAGCGCCACACCTCCTGGAAGGCAGACTTGACAAGCTGCCCATCGCTGGATGGGGCCAGTTCTGTCACAGACTTCGAGAGCATCAGAACTGAGTGTTTCGACAACAATACTTACCTTACGTTCAGTGAGTGGTAATACTGTGAAAAGCAATAGCATATAGGAGGCACAGGAACCACATCAAGCCACCTCATAACGAGAAGTTATGTTTATTTCATAAATAAAGTGTTCTATTAATCTGCAAGTTTTATGTACAGATCATTTTGGATATCAGCCAACGGCCTTCAGAACCTCTCTCCTCCCTTATTTCTGTCGGTGCTGACTCCCACAGGAGCCGGCACAAACTAAGTAACATGCAAAAAGATTTACGTCGTTTTATTCATTCTAATTCCACTCAGAAAGTCTGAAGAACTGATTATTCTATAGGCTGACTGATGAGAATGGAACGTTAATAAGAAATCTGCTGATTCCCAGTTGCCGTAAGCAATTTGTGTGGACCACTCACTTAAAGGAAATGCTACCTGAATATCACAGACTTACTAATGAATCCTTCCATGCTATTAAAGATGGCACTCGTCGAAATAACTTCTCCTACCCAATAATTCATTACGTGACGGAATGTACGACCACTCTCAGAGGTAATCCGAAGTTTTGGTGTGAAAACTTTTAACATGTTTTAAATATAACGAACGTTATTAACATTCTTCATGTTTTCATATTTGCTGCCCACTGCCGCTATAGGACTGCGAATAGTAGCATGTAACTTGAAGGTGTGTAAACAATGTCGGTGCGTGTTAAGCAGTCTGCTGTAATCGAGTTTCAAATTCGAACAGTTCTTTCACTCATGGAACACCCTCTCCTTTAGCATGACAATACCAGATCTCGCACGAGCGCTGCGACTTCTGCAGCAGTCCGACGTCACTGGTTTCACTATCCTCTATCATCCTCCATATAGTTCCGATATGGCCTGATCCCTCGACGACCTCACTTTCATAGTGATGAAGCAGTGCAAGCAGAGGTGAGGTTGTGACTCCGTCAACAAAGTCAAACATCCTACACCGACCGTATCAACACACGGGTCTTTCGTTGGGAAATACGTATTCTCGCCAAGGTGAATATATCGAGAGATAAATACGTAGGAATGAAAAACGAAGACGGAGAATTTCGATAACAATTGTTTTATGTAAAAAAATGCCTTAACAATTTACACGTAACAAATTCTGTGGCATTAGTTTTCAAAACGCTCTTATATCTAGCGTTTATAGCAATGTCGCCGAGTTTCCTGCGGTCCCAATGTGTTGCATACGACGTCGTCAAAATAAACAATGAATATATCGTAAAGTTATGTATTTCACTTGATGACTAATTTATGTCATGCATCTATGTGCTAACAAGAGAAATTATTGGTCCATCATATTTCGGGCTTGCAGCCGGATCACGTTGACATCTTGGCACGATATTTCGGCTAACAAACATGCAGCCATCTTCAGGTGAGTACGAGACTGAAGATTACTGGTGCGCGTCGTTCTATATATACCGAAAATTGGCGCGGCGGCGCCTGCGCAGTGGAGCGGGCCCCTATCTAATTTGGTGCGCTCTGCAGCACAAGCGGGCTGCGCATGCGTAGTGGTGTACCTACATTTGCGCTATCTATCGTAAAGCGCCTTCGCGCAGCTGAAGGCGCGGTAGTCGAAAGTATAAAATCAATTTTCGTCAGCCGTCGCACTAGATGCTGAACAATGTCTGTGTGAAGCGATTAAAGAAATTACAGGATCCCATGCTTTATCCATCTGAAAGCCGCCGTCTCGATTAATAAGATCTTCTGCCAATCGTATCTCCACGGACTCCTTGATAATGGATTCCCAAAAAGATCTAGTTGTCGCTAAAATTTTTGTTCCACAATAATCCATGGAGTGTCCCGTCGAGATACAGTGTTCTGCTATGGCTGATTTGTTGGGCTGTAGTAGACGTGTGTGGCGCTCATGCTCCACGCATCTTTCCCGTACTGTGCGAGTAGTTTGGCCAATGTAGGATTTGCCACATTGACAAGGGATCTTATAAGGCGGGTATTTATAAGATCCATTGTCAATGTGGCAAATCCTACATTGGCCAAACTACTCGCACAGTACGGGAAAGATGCGTGGAGCATGAGCGCCACACACATCTACTACAGCCCAACAAATCAGCCATAGCAGAACACTGTATCTCGACGGGACACTCCATGGATTATTGTGGAACAAAAATTTTAGCGACAACTAGATCTTTTTGGGAATCCATTATCAAGGAGTCCGTGGAGATACGATTGGCAGAAGATCTTATTAATCGAGACGGCGGCTTTCAGATGGATAAAGCATGGGATCCTGTAATTTCTTTAATCGCTTCACACAGACATTGTTCAGCATCTAGTGCGACGGCTGACGAAAATTGATTTTATACTTTCGACTACCGCGCCTTCAGCTGCGCGAAGGCGCTTTACGACAGATAGCGCAAATGTAGGTACACCACTACGCATGCGCAGCCCGCTTGTGCTGCAGAGCGCACCAAATTAGATAGGGGCCCGCTCCACTACGCAGGCGCCGCCGCGCCAATTTTCGGTATATATAGAACGACGCGCACCAGTAATCTTCAGTCTCGTACTCACCTGAAGATGGCTGCATGTTTGTTAGCCGAAATATCGTGCCAAGATGTCAACGTGATCCGGCTGCAAGCCCGAAATATGATGGACCAATCAATACGCCGGGAAAACTTCAAGATACACAAGAGAAATTATATTATGAAAAGTAAGTGAACGAATTATTGCGTAAATGTCCGGTACCTGAGCACCATTATGTGATATTTGTGTCCTTCTCCTCACCTTTGTAAGTGTAAAGGTCACGGTCCCCATTCTTCATGCCTAGTATCATATTTATTCTTCCAACACATAAAGTTTCCACAAAACAAACAGCAACTACCGTCGCTTAAAAAATAGTAATGTCTGTTTATTCTCTGAAAATGAGTATATGGCACATAAAGCTTCAGAGGCGATGATGATGATGATGATAATGATGGTGGTAATGATAGTATTCGTTTCACAGCCGTCGACAGTACGATTATCAATGCCTTTCCAGAATGTGAAATAAGTGCTTAGTGAGAAGGAAGTCATTCCAGTAATGGCCTACTGACATACACTCCTGGAAATGGAAAAAAGAACACATTGACACCGGTGTGTCAGACCCACCATACTTGCTCCGGACACTGCGAGAGGGCTGTACAAGCAATGATCACACGCACGGCACAGCGGACACGCCAGGAACCGCGGTGTTGGCCGTCGAATGGCGCTAGCTGCGCAGCATTTGAGCACCGCCACCGTCAGTGTCAGCCAGTTTGCCGTGGCATACGGAGCTCCATCGCAGTCTTTAACACTGGTAGCATGCCGCGACAGCGTGGACGTGAACCGTATGTGCAGTTGACGGACTTTGAGCGAGGGCGTATAGTGGGCATGCGGGAGGCCGGTTGGACGTACCGCCGAATTGCTCAACACGTGGGGCGTGAGGTCTCCACAGTACATCGATGTTGTCGCCAATGGTCGGCGGAAGGTGCACGTACCCGTCGACCTGGGACCGGACCGCAGCGACTCACGGATGCACGCCAAGACCGTAGGATCCTACGCAGTGCCGTAGGGGACCGCACCGCCACTTCCCAGCAAATTAGGGACACTGTTGCTCCTGGGGTATCGGCGAGGACCATTCGCAACCGTCTCCATGAAGCTGGGCTACGGTCCCGCACACCGTTAGGCCGTCTTCCGCTCACGCCCCAACATCGTGCAGCCCGCCTCCAGTGGTGTCGCGACAGGCGTGAATGGAGGGACGAATGGAGACGTGTCGTCTTCAGCGATGAGAGTCGCTTCTGCCTTGGTGCCAATGATGGTCGTATGCGTGTTTGGCGCCGTGCAGGTGAGTGCCACAATCAGGACTGCATACGACCGAGGCACACAGGGCCAACACCCGGCATCATGGTGTGGGGAGCGATCCCCTACACTGGCCGTACACCACTGGTGATCGTCAAGGGGACACTGAATAGTGCACGGTACATCCAAACCGTCATCGAACCCATCGTTCTACCATTCCTAGACCGGCAAGGGTACTTGCTGTTCCAACAGGACAATGCACGTCCGCATGTATCCCGTGCCACCCAACGTGCTCTAGAAGGTGTAAGTCAACTACCCTGGCCAGCAAGATCTCCGGATCTGTCCCCCATTGAGCATGTTTGGGACTGGATGAAGCGTCGTCTCACGCGGTCTGCACGTCCAGCACGAACGCTGGTCCAGCTGAGGCGCCAGGTGGAAATGGCATGGCAAGCCGTTCCACAGGACTACATCCAGCATCTCTACGAACGTCTCCATGGGAGAATAGCAGCCTGCATTGCTGCGAAAGGTGGATATACACTGTACTAGTGCCGACATTGTGCATGCTCTGTTGCCTGTGTCTATGTGCCTGTGGTTCTGTCAGTGTGATCATGTGATGTATCTGACCCCAGGAATGTGTCAATAAAGTTTCCCCTTCCTGGGACAATGAATTCACGGTGTTCTTATTTCAGTTTCCAGGAGTGTATATTACAGACTCGAAAGCCTATCTGGCAATGAAAACACAAACTGTGGTAGTTGGTCAAACTATTAAAATGGATACTAAAGCATCGCTCATGCGAGCGAGCGTGCACGTTCACACTCTTTTCTCCCCCTTAAATTAAAATGTAGTGTAATAATGAGATTAAATACTAAATAAGATGATAACTACCTTAACTAAACTCCCAAAAGTCATTCTGTTGTACAAGTCACTGAATGACCACTAATAAATACAGGGATAGAGCACATATCGTTTTGAGAATAGGTCAATATTGGTTAAAACGGAGTAACAGGCACAAAACATAAGTTGGCTGCACAAGAGAGGGTTAGTTTCACGTTTATCAAAAGCTTTCATTCCAGTGTAGTCGGATTAACCGCTTGCGACGGTCGTACTTTGGTTAGAGATACAAAGCTGATAGTTAAATTTTTGAGCAAAATCCTTCATACTGTGAAGAAGTTATAAATTTATATAGCACCTTATCACGCAGTTCGTAATTCGAAGGAGAAGATGAAAACGAACAGCTGAAAACACACTATGGTGGCCTGATGTCACAGAAATCTCTCAGTTCATTGAGTGACTACTATTTTGACCACTTTCAGTTTGTCAAATAGATCAAGAAATCTATAAGACGGCAGTTACATAAATTTGATCCCGAAGAGTAACTATAAATACTAGACTGTGTTTATAAATCTCTAATAAAATAACTATTAACAAACAAATTATCATTCTGTATACATAAACTATATTTGTTATACTACACCATGAGTGCATCTATTCCACAAGTATTTGATGAGATGGCTACACTGAGGTCATCAAATTCTTACACACAGAAATAATCTGCAAACAGAAAAGTATTCACTATCTTCATTTGACATGTTTCCAGATTGACTTTTGTATGGCACCAGTATAACAACAGGGGACCACATTTGTAGTTATCCACACTCCTCTTACGCAGCTACCGACAAATGTTCATACTACGCCTGGGTATCGAGTACAATCGATTTTCCAGTAATTTTGTTTTGACCTTTTTCTTTAAAGACATTCAGATATTTGCACAGCACAAATTAAGCATACTGTGCTGCAAATTTCTAACACTTAGTTATAGTTTTGGTATGGATACAATACAATACCCGCACGTTAGGTGTAATATAAGTGGTGATTCAGCAGGACTTGGAAAGCCAAATCGTAATGCTTTTTCGCTCAAATACATCAGAACGCACGTGAAAGGTGTCATCATAGTATATCACGATTACATGTATTAGAAATTAAACTGACATCGATCATTAGGCGTACGTCACGACTCACATTGAAAACAGTTTACATTAAAGTTTTTACCAAGATACGTTTTCCTAGCTATTCTCGCTTACTCTTACCGTGATAGATGAAAAATAGTACACAGTGTTGAAATGATGGTTTAATCAGGATCCTTGATTTCATTTAATGCATAACATCTATGTGGCTAAAGGAATTTGAGATGTACCACGATGGAACAGCTTGTGTCACGATTAGGTCAATTCATCATCCTATCAAATTTTACATGTTTAGAGCAATTACTAGCAAAACTCATCGAAGAGAATTCGAAAAATATTTCCAATTGGTCGAAGAAAAAATCCAGCAACAGCTGCACTTCAAACGTCACAATCTGATTGTAACTGCACTCAGAATATTATGACATACGTGAAATATGAAAGCACAGCTCCAGGCAGACTTAACACATGATCATTTAATGAGTCTAAGAGCCATTAAATATAGAGCTCATTTAGTAATGCTAATACGGAATGGTACAACGCAGATATCATACAGTGAAGTGAAATGCTGGTTTGGATCTAATTGCCGGCCGGTGTGGCCGTGCGGTTCTAGGCGTTTCAGTCTGGAACTGCGTGACCGCTACGGTCGCAGGTTCGAATCCTGCCTCGGGCATGGATGTGTGTGATGTCGTTAGGTTAGTTAGGTTTAAGTAGTTCTAAGTTCTAGGGGACCGATGACCACAGATGTTAAGTCCCATAGTGCTCAGAGCCATTCGAACCATTTTTGGATCTAATTTATATTGTTAAATTCCCTTTGACGCTACAAGACAAAGAGAGAGAGAGAGGGAACTCCTTCACACGCCCTTAAAAAGTATTACAAAGTGGTCTAACGATATGCTAGGATGTTGTGCTTCCCACGAAATATATGACAACCCATATGTACATTGGTGGTTCATGTAATTTACTGGCACACAAGTTGTAACACTTCCGTTTCTCCATCCGGTGATAAATTAATAAATAACTTTCTACCACTCAGTGTGTAAGTGTGTACATATGGAAGCCTGCCTTATTTTACGGAAAACAAAATGCAGAGTGAGCGCTGAGAACCCATATCTTTCGCTGTGCTTGCGGAAACAGCCTGGGCGAGATCAGATGCCGTGACGTTGTTTGCACTGTGCGCGCTTGAGCGAATCCCCTTAGGGCTTACAACACTGCCGAGATTCCGTGGGACGTAAACATTTCGCCCACGACGCAGCCCTATTCCTTTCGCACGAAACTTTACAACTGGCTCAGGGGAAAAGGATATACGACGCTCTCCGCGTCCCGGCGCTACGAAAAAATTTTCCCTGCGAAATTTTCTCCGTCCTTCGCTGCGTTCAGAGTTGAAGTGAAAGTACTGTTGGATCCCTTCAGCCAAAGTTATGGGATCATGCCTCGAGTACGGTATCTGGCAACTGTACTAGTTTTGTACGGCTGAAGTCATCGTTGAAACCAGTCCCCATATGGACACGAAGGCTGCAGTTACAAAGATCCAGACTACAAACCCTAGTCTTTAATCAGTTCTTCCTTGAATGAAAACTTGAAAGTAAGTGGTCTGTACCGTCCAGAACAACAGCTGCCTTGATATGAACACACAAGACGAAAATAAGTATATCATTATGTGTGAAAGTAAAGCTGCAATCCATGGCTACTGATTTTGCAATAGCCTTCGTCTGCGTCTCACAGTGGTTAGACTTTTACTACCACCCCACCGCCTATTTACATTGCGACCAAGATGGAGAGTCCGCTATCGATGATACAAACGATGTCGACTTTATTTGCATTTGCTATTGAAGGGGGTCAGCATTGAGGAAAACACAATTTCATCTTTTCATCTATTTGACAGCCAAGTTTTGCTGAAATGTCGGCATCATTGTTGTACTTTTATTTTCTTTCTTGTCGCGACACGCTGTGGTTTCCCTGCGTTTTTATGTTTTTATTGCACTTGCTATCTTCCACAGTTTATCACTTTCTCTGTGTCCCCATTGACCTTCACCTTGAAGAAATGAATTAATAACTCCACTGTCACTGATTAGTTGTTCACAAATTTATTAAACTTATTAATCTTTGCGTCTTTAATAGTTTGTAAGCAGTGACACGGAGCAGATCCTCACAGTGAAGATAACGGGTAAACCAGAAAAAATTGAAAACTGTGCAAGAAAGTGCAATGAAGAACGTAAAATCCCAGGAAAACCACAGGCCCCTGATAGTTCTGAAACTTAGCGAAACATGTCTGAGAAACAGAAATAAATATAGAATTGTGTTTTGCTGAAGGCGAACTCCCTCCGAAAACAAATCTGTTTGTAAGCGAACACGGACAGAAGTGCAACCTCAAGATGTGTATTTGCCGTTCTCGGACTCAAACCAGAGTAAAGTGTGCGAAGACATAGAACTGGTAGCAATCCCCCCCCCCCCCCAATTCAGTTGTTGTACTGACACAATTAAAGCTGAATGGAAAGAAGCGGACACCCTGGAAACAATTTAGCAGATGCTGCTAGTGGACTTCAGGAAATAACTGAAAACTCTAAACTGAATCTTTTATTCTGCGGCGTAGTGTGTGCTGTACCATACCTTACCGGCAGATTAAACCCTGTACTGGCTGCCACTCGAATCCTAAAACGTATTGCCATGAAAGGCGAGAGTCCGTTTACCAGTAACTTTCGGGCACATAATTTAAATGTCTAGGGAAATTTACAATCAGCGGACAGCAATGCATAGAAAGTAATTCTCCGCAGTTACAAAGAACTGACATGAAGCAATATGAGTTTGGACAAATTGAAGATGGAGTTTTATGTACGTAATCCCGAAGGTAAGTACTACAGCTTTTCTGACCATTGATATATGCTTCCTAAACATTGACGTTGATTTACCTGTCACAGCGCTTTGTTATTATAATGACAATTGGCAAAAGACAGATTTGTGAGTGCGGGTTGTCACTAAAAGTGTGTTATGGATTTCAAAACAAATGCTAGCGGTGTTCTTGAATTATGGGTGAAAGTATGTCATTTTGTTTTACCTCGCCAAAAAGACTAAAAGACAATTTATTTTTCTGACGGTAGTTATTCTCTCTCTTTTTTTACTTAGTTTGCGAGACGATTGTAGGCAGTGAGCTGCTGGTGGTTTCGCCGGTGAGGGTATCACTTTCCTTTTTAATCGTTAATACTGTAGCGAATGTTAATATTACATGATGAATGAATTTATCTGAATTTTTCTTTGGCCGAGTCCTGCTACGTGTACACCCCCATTTCTTTAGATAATCAACAGACTGCAGCTTCGTCTCTGTTATGAGAGAACTGGGCGTCAAATGGTTAATTCTTCTGATTAAAATTAATGTCCTAAATCGTCGTAAATTAGTTATTGATTGTCTGTGTTGGGTGGGTAACGAGCGACATTACCTAATATTGCACTGCACGGTATGCACTGAATGTCTCGTTTGTGCGTAGTACTCAAGCATAATAGCAAATATTTTCCTTTTAATTTTACTATGAGGTGATTTTCAGTCATTTGGAGTTAAACACCTTCCATTCAGATTCAATTAATTACTCACACCGGTTTATTAAAATTAAACGATACACCGTTGTGCAAATATATTTCGACGAACTATTTTAAAATTTGACGTATCATTGCTCAATTTTTACATTGCCGGAATATAAATATTTCTTTAGAACATGCAATAGTTGGTTATAATTTCTTCTATAAATATGGTTCAAAATAACTTTATTCCATTGGTACGTTAAGAAATACTGATCATTTAATGATTAGGCTTTTTATCTTAAAAATAAATTAAGGTAGTTACTTCTCCAGCTAATAATATTATTACTAAATATCATTACAGTTAGGTACTTTAAAGGATACCGAACGTCGTGATTTACGTTATGTGATGTATGCGGTCCGTTCTCCACTGGTACAGCACAAAAACCAGTATCACAACACCTTGTTACTCCATTCTTCTTTGTTTTGTTTAGTTAATAATGCTAAGGATTTGATTGTCATTTGGTGGCGTCGTAACATTGGCATCCTTCGAGCGATCATGTGCGCTTATGACTTGTATATTCTACAAGCGAACTGAAGGTATACGGCGAACGAGCAGATCACTGAAGATGAGGCTTATGATTATGTACACAGCGATCGGGAAAGTAAAAGGGGGTTGTGTTGCGAACGATAGACTAAACCGTTTGCTGCAGTTTCTAAAAGGATCCACGGACAGACGAGTCCAGAAAGCCCATAGCACTGTAATACTAACTAGAAATGAGTCTTAACCAGCTTAACCACTTGGTTTAGTTACAGTCAACTGAATCAACCCATTATCTTCAATATTTATGGAACACATTTATATGAAGTTTTACTTAGCTCAGTGGTCTCTCTTTCAACCAAGCTATCTGGTGTCTTTAAACAAAGAAACATTAAAGCAATAACAGCCCCAAAAACAAGGCTGTTATTACTTTAATTTCTTTGTAAAGGTCGCTAACAACGCAGCCATTTTTAAAACTTTAAGCAAAGAATTTTTCTAGTAAAATCCACTTAGTAGTAAGATGATGAACTGCATGGCCATACTTCATGTAGAATGTGGGCTAAACAAGAAAGAACAACGTGCTGCAGGAAAGTAATAAGCTTTGCATAACTTTATGATAATTGTCATCCATTAATTTGTACAATGGACTCGAACGGAAAACAGAGAAATATTCATTTTGTCAACTGAAAGATTGTGCATTTCTGTTTGCAAAAGCTGCAATATAATTGTTCGATATATTAAAACTAGTATCTGTGGGTTGAAGGTACGATTATCCAAATGTTTAGATCTCCTGGAAAGTCAATTCTTCATCATGTGTTCATGAAACTTCATTCTAAAAATACTACAGTGTCGAAATTAGAAGCATTCATCTAATTAAAATGAATATTTCTTTGGGCGTTAGGAAAATCCTTAAAATTATAAAATGCGATATATTCATAGCTTTTCACTTGTCAAAAAAATTGGTAGGTTCTCACTCCATGGTTTGTGCCCTACGCTGTAGGGATAAACACTGCATCAGAGTGTGGAGCTAAGATAATGTCTACGACACAGTGAATTGGGAGGACCACATACTGCAGCAGAAAACCACGATTCATCGGGCAATGTCTTTTACAGTTTTTCCATTTCGGTTGTATCTCAGGTCGTGGTAGTGAAATATTAATAAAATACTAGAGTACCCCACCATTAAAAATTAAAGGAAATGTAAGTTACACTACACGTTTCGAACATAGGCTCTTATCGGCAAGCGTGATGTAAAAGAACTGCTGTATATTTTATCAGAAGACAATGCGCTCCAGAAGTGTGGAGTATAACTTACTATCTTTTCACGAATTTCAGGCAGTGAAGCAAAGTTTTAATGTTTCATTGCAAACACACTACCTGCAGACGAGCGAGTGACACTTTATACCCTTTCATACCATTTCTGTGACCAGAGGAAGGTGCGCAATAGCAAAAAATTCGATTTAACTAATGACAGGTTTTTTAAAAATTTTCTTTCATCCACTCAGTGTCTTTATTCCTCATAACAGAATGGTACAAACTTCCCCTACAATTCTATAGAAAAAGGACAACATTTGAACTATTTTGTTATTTTGATACACTTATCCAACTGCTTAGAAAATCTATGAGAAGAAAAGCAGGCAAGAGGATAGCTTCATTTACTAAAACGCGTAACGGTCTGTGCCTTATTCTGTGGAGGTATCTGTTTGACGAACCCTTAAAACCTAACCTCGGCAAACTACAAAGTAAACAAGGGGGTTTCCCAGTTCATACACGTCCGTGTATATTGAAATGTCCCCTCCCGATGAAGGAAGTTCTTCAAAGGAAAAATCCTCCATCTAACCGACATTGCAAAATGCGAATAATTGAAAAGTTTTGCGTGTGTATTTCGTCGCTTCACGAAAGGCATTTTCAAACGACGATGGGGGCGCCCACCAAGTTAGTGGAAGCATCTATAACGCCGCTCACCAACGTCCAATTTTCTGTGCACGGTAGGAGATATGTTACATTCTTTTAATGTATAGTTAACATGTAATGGTATTTCATCTATCTCGACCTTAAGTTATGCAGTGCCTTCTATTACGACCTGCACGAACATAACAAACTGACAACACAAGTCAGTGTGACCGCTGTTTTCTGGACAAGAAATATTCTTTGTGCGTGAGCACAGTTGAGCCAAATTACATCTTCACACCAGATAGTAGAGTGAAAGCATAGAAAGTAAACAGGTCTTCGCCACGAAACGTTAGAGGCGGAGCTGATTATCCTTATACTGAAGATAGCAGAATTCCATTTCCGTGATACTTCCAAGAAATATTTCCATCTTTGCTCAATTCAAAGAATTTAAACTGGTCGACTTCACCGACTGTTTGACGATCTAAGGATACATACATCAAGATACATACATTATAAAAAAGCTACGATCTCAGAACAGAACCCTTTGGCACCCCCCCCCCTCTCCTTTGCCTTACATTACTCCAGTGCCATTCAAACCTTTAACCTCTTTTAATCTCTACCTTGTTTGTTGTCACTGGAGGACAATATTCTACTTCCTACTTTCCAGATCAAGTGAACCGTTTTTAATTCCACAGTGCTCCAAGAAATGAAAAAGTATTGCACATATTGAACTACTTTTGTTAAATCAAGGAAAATACTTACTGTCCTCGTCCTATTCTTTAGATATCCCTTATTTTCAGTACGCGAGAGACACTTCCAAATTTTGCAGTGAATGACACTTTGTTGGTATTTTAGGTTTCACGATTATTTCATTTACCTAATGTTAGATAGTCCTCTGTGGTATTTTACAACGCTCTCATAACTTCTATATCAAATGCGGACATGCCGGTTCCACCAAACATTTATGTGAAGCACGTAGAATGATATTATTTATGTTTTTGTTTTTTATGTCAAATAGTCTCACATCTGACAACAATCGTTTAGCTTGTTTATCTAATTAATAGATGATTTTTATTTAATATGGAAAATAAGAACAAGCGTGTTAGGCCCTAGAGAGTAAGTGAGCTATATATGTACAGTATATTGTCCCAACCAGAGATAAGCTCTGTATGTTGAAGCAGGGAGTAAGTCCAATAGCAATCATATAACGTTGAATATATCTAAATGACAACGCTTAGTGCATTGAAATTGCAGCGTCCCTGTAAAAATATTGTTTACAAATCGGTCGATTTAGTGACCACAGATGTACCAGTGGCAGTGGCGAGTTGTGTATCTACAGTGATTTTGACTCACTTCTTGCGGTGTTAACATATCCAAGTGGAACATTCTAGTCGTTCCTTTCTTATCTATGCTTCACCACGCAACAGCCCATGCAGCCCCCCCCCCCCTCCTACGATAACCTCTCTGCACCCCTCCTCTCTTGAGGCAAATACAGCCTACTATTTTATGGCCATTATAAGGAAACACCTAATGGCCACCTGCAGTGCTAACACCGGTTCCCATCACATCACCGAAGTTAAGCGTCGCCAGGCTTCACTAGCACTTGGATGGATGATCATCCGGGTCTGCTGAGAACTGTTGGCAAGCAGGATGCACAAAGCCCTTATGAGGTCAATTGAGAAGGTACTTGATGGAGAAGTAGCCGCTCCGGTCACAAAAACTGACAAGGTCTGGAAGAGCGGTATGTTCACCAAATGCTCTTCCGCACCAACATCCAGTGAAGCCTATTGGCTGAGAATTTAACATCAGTTCGAGGTTCCCGTTGGGCAGTCTGAGGCTTGTTCGGTTGGAGTCATAATGAAACAGTAAATTACCATGTAGCAACAACCAATAAAATGGAACAGCCAGTCAAAATCCAACATGGCGAAAGTAGCCTATTTGTGCTACTGGGAAATTAAAATAAACAAAGAAAATATTAAAAAAGTCCACGATGAAGGAGCTACCTCTTTTACGCTGTGCGCCGTATCTCCTTTCCTGCTGTCCCACTCTTCTCCTCTGATTCCCCTCCCCGCTCCCTCTCCAGCAAATCTCAATGTAGAATTAAAATGAGACAGCCAGTGATAATATAACAGTACAGTTACCAATTCATTTGAATAGGTGTTAAATTCTAAGATATGCAATGACATCCAAAAAATAACTTAAGCTTCACTTTAATGGGAGTCATGCTCGAAGATATTTGCATTAAATGGTGCTACATTCAGACGCATATGCCTCTCAACTACGTAGAAACATATGTACGTGCACACATACACACAAACACATACGCATAACTAAAGAACTCTGTAAATATCGTATCACCTTGTCATCCAGTTTCGTCTCACGTATGACGTACATAATTTTTGAATATGTCTCATCACTGTTAGCCCTCCAACTTATATTTTCTTACTCCCCCCCCCCCTCTCTCTCTCTCTCCCTCTCTCTCTCCCTTACTGTCCACCTTGTTGTTATGCTTTCTTTAATGTAATGACAACATTATAACGGAATTAAAAGAATACAGTTTTCCTCAGTTAAGGACACCCTTAACAGCTGACATCTCCTGTAGTACCTGATGCCTCCAGTACTTGATATCCTCCACTACCTGGTATGTAGGTGACGTCTCCGAAGAAGGTGACATCCTCTGCACTGTGGGAACACGTATGTACTTCCAAAGTTTGAATCTTTTCCGCCGTGTTCAAAAAGGTATAATTATTCAAGTTTCATATAGGTACAGGGACACTGTTTCTGTGCTGCGTCTACCTAGGTTTTTCACCAGCTATCGACTTCCGGCTGCTTAGCACATCAACATACAAAAGACACAAGTACGTCATCGTAAAATGACAACCTTTTGTGAATTTCTGCCAAAGTAAAAATGAGAAAAGTAAATATCCTCATACAAAATGTTTATTACTTTCCGTATATACATTTACACAAAGAAAGTTTCTTTCATTAGGTTTGATTAGTGTAACTTATTTAACATCAATCTTAATCTTTGCGTATTATTTAAATATACACCTGGATCACCTAAATCTTTCTCCAACCACCAACTTGATAAACACAAAGGATGTAAATTCTTGTGTTCTTATATGTACCTATTTTTTCCTATTAACTAAATCTTCCTGCCCTTAACAGTTCGTTCTGCCGCTTCTTCCATTATTTCTAGCAAAGATCATTTGTGGGTTTTAATTTTGTCCCTTATTTCCTTGTTATACTATTGATAAAGAATTGGGTGTACATTGTCAGATTTTTGGTTGCACATTCTGGCAGAATTCTTGTATAATTCTTGAAATTTACAGTTTTGGCACACAAATGCGCCTTAAATGTAGCTATTTCATCACTTTTAAATTCTGTCAACAGTGCTTCCGTTGTTAGATGCACAATGTCCAGTTCACCACATTCAAATACGGTGCACACATCCTTTATAAACAGATCTAATTAGGAATATGTGTTTAAAACAGATTTCTCATGAATTTTTCATGTATCCAACATGGTAAACATCCATGGAGCCATTGATATGTGGAAGTTGTGCATAATGCCGTCACTTGCCATTGTATTTGCAGTAAATGCAATAATCGTGTGTTCCCCAGCAACATCCCGATCTTTTCTCATACTCTCCATTTAAAGTGATACGTAATCCTTGCCTGCAGAACTGCAAAGGGTCCTTCGTTTTCTATTTATAGATAATATTTTTTTCCATTATACCAGTTGTTTACCCATACATTCCAGGTTTAGTTTCTTTGATTCCGATCTTTTCCATTTTCAGTTTTCCTTTGCGCGTACGCAACATATTAACTGCTTTTAAAGAGATCATTTCTTTAATAGGAAATGGTTTCTGTCCACATGATACATTTATTCTTCTTCTTAAGCCTTGCAGTTATAAAGGCACATTTGCATGCCGAGCGTGAGTTTCCGCGGAAACGCGAAATATTAATTAAATAAATAATCAGTGACAAATAAATAAAGCCTATGGCACACAACTGCAGCGCTGTGTCGCTGATAAAACAAAAGCACAATTACGTTACTCTTATGTTTAATTAAGAAAGGGGGAGAGCTCTGGTTGAAGTGGTGCGAGAAGCACGTATTTTATTTTATTGTCTGGCACACCGCCATATTTCATGTTAGAGAAGAATACTGCGAGTTGCAACCAGACTAGGCACTCGACTCTGTAAAGAATTTATATTTATAAAAGTAAGTAGGATTATGAACTGTAGGCTTATTCATTGAATATATCTGATTTAACTAACTGTGTAACTTTTTATTTTTAGTAGACAGACACCTCTGTACGACGTATTGACATGGCTGGCAAATTATTCTAATATTGAGATTTAGATTTGAGTCCGCACCTACCGCAGCAGTCTTTGGAAACGATTTATTTACGAAGTCCGATTATTTCAGTTTTATTTCACGGTCAACTACGAGTAACATTGCCTTTACGAAAAAGCCATTGTCAAGCGTCTGATACCGAATAATTAAACGTCCACGTTCCAGATAAGCAAATATCAATTACAATTACAAACACCATCATACAGATAGAATAATTAATATATTATTATTTTTAATTTATTTTATATTGGCGACTGCGTGTCGGACTTGTTATTTTGTCATTTGTTACATTGTTCTCTTTGTTTCATGTGAAAAATCAACTTTCTGGACCTGGACGTCAATGTATGAGAGATAACAAAATTGGAAGATATTTTCAAATTCTGAAATTTTGCCGGAAGACGCAAAGAAGCTTCCAGCAAAATAAGGTAAGACGCAGCATCTTTGCATTGGCAGGCTTGACCAGACGTATAATTCAGTGTATTAGCTTTTCAGTAAATTCTGTAGTGTTTCTTTTCCGCATAACAGTTTCAGTGATAAATTTCGTTCTCAGTACTTTTCCCTAAACAATAACGTATGCAACAATACCAATACACGAGTGTACAATATGGCCGACTTCTGTACGATATCATGTAACATGGCCAGCAGCCACTACCAATAATCTCAAATTCAGTTTATATTTTTAAATTAACAGACAGCCATTGTTGCTACGAGCGATTCATGCTCAACTACATTATATTTTAAAATCAGTGTCAAAAATTTTCTTGAAACATATATCACGTGTGGCGTGGTAATAACTAGAAAACAATACGCAAAAATGGAACAGCAAGGACGTACTATTCAGACGCAATCCGACTCGGACGTGAGACAAGTGTTAGAAAATGACTTTACGACAGCAACCGGTAGTGACGATTCATCAAACATTGACGCAAGTGTTGACGAAAATTTTGACAATAGGCCGTCCACCACAAAAATTTCAAAGTCTCAATCAGAGCCCATGTTAATGCATGACGTCACGTCTAATGACGCGGCGGGGGCAGAGACCTTGCAAACGGTAAACATTGCCGACATGTTACAAATGCTAATGAAACAAAACGCGGAAAACATGGCAACCTTAAAGACACAAAGTGAACAGTTAAAGACACAAAATGACGCAATTAAATCTGACCTCATAGCACTCAAGACAGGTAATGACACTTTATGTAAACGTGTGGAACTTATAGACGCCACACTGACCAAACAGATGACTGAACTCAGTACTAAATTTTCCCAGCTTAATACGAGACAAGAAAAGACTACAACTGACGTAGCACTTTTACAGACACAAGTAAAAAACCTTAATGACACGTGTGAAGTTCTTACTGAACAAATTCAAACATATCCTTCAGTACATGACAACCTTGAAAAACGAATTACTGACGTACAGAATAAATTTGACAATGTTGAACAACACCTGACTGACATCTTACAATCTGATGCCACAGCTCATTTTCAAAATACTAATAAGGAATTTAATGATTGGGTAGTGAACAAAGACAAACATTTTGATACATGCTTACGTGAAAATTTACCAACAATTGTGCACGACTCCGTAGCGCAATACATTACTAATAACAAACAGCTGATCAGTGACGCTGTACAATCCGTCACTGCACCCATGAGACAATTCACCGATCGACCACAGTCTGAATGTAACGAAAATATCAGTCAAAATGCACAGTTCAGGAACCAATATACATTCGAGTATGACACACACATACCGCACACGACAAACACACAAGAACAAAACACACCACGACTACAACACATACCACGATGTGCAAACACAAACACAAGCTATTATCATGGTAAACCACAGCAACATTATCGTAATTACTCGCCAGCTGAACATACCAGTAATTACAGTGGAATAAATCCATATCACAATACGAAGGAAGAAGAAAGCTTAATGAAACACAGGCAATTTCAGATTTTTATCCCAGAAAAACGAACCATTCATCCGGTGATTTTTCTTAAATCCTTTAGTAACGCATTTCCACGCACTTGGAGTGACCGGAAAAAGATTTCATATATTGTCGGTTACATCCAAGGCGATGCAGCTGTCTGGGCATACAGTCAAGCTGACGTATGTACCACGTACAGTGAGTTTGAGCGTGCTTTTCTGAACAAATTCTGGTCGCAATCCGTCCAGGAGCGACTCAGAAGACAAATTTTAGAACCTGAAACTTTTAACAGTAAAAATGGTAACTTACGCAGATATTTTGAAAAATACTTGAACATGGGACACTTTTTAGACGAACCAGTCGCAACGCGTGATATACTCCGTGCGTTGAAGGCCAAATTGCCTTTCAACATTAAAGAAAAACTCCTACATATCCCGGATCACGATTCAGATTATTTTTTAACAGCTTTAGATTCGGTTGACATGTTACTTGAAGACCAGCTCTTCGCGCGGCAAAACAGCAGCCACAATGTTTACACTAGTGGTATGCAAAACATGCAGGCTTGCCAACACAATCCTGGCGCGTCCACAGTTGGATACGCGGTACAACAAATACAGCAATCTCACATGCCGTCTCAGTACGGAAATCGAAATCAACACGCGTATTCCAATACAAACAATAGTTACAACAGTAATAACACTTCGTGCGGCAATCCATACAAAAGGCACCGCGGTAATAACTACAACGGTAACAACGGATACAAAGGCAACAACAAAAACACAAACAGAAATAGAAATAATAACAACTACGAGCCAAGACAGCATCAAGGTTGGACTCGTAACGATCAGTACTTTCATTCAAACTCTGCTTTACCACAGCAGACACCAGGACCAAATTGGAGCATACCTTACGACCGACAGGTAAGTTATAATGCGCAACAGCAACAACAACCGCAAAAGTTTGGAGATCATGATAGGCAATATCCGAATGTGAATATAATAGAAATGACACCTGATGCACAACCTCAATCTGTGTCAGTACCTAGTACAAATGCTAATCCAACAAACTAGAAACAGTCACTACTATGCCCCAGGTCGTGGCTGAAGAATTCTTGGGGGGCGACTTCAATGTTAATCAGTTATTTGACACCACACTTGAACAACAGAATAATGATATGCCGAATAATTCTAAACAAAAATTACCTGTTTTATTTATAAGATACAACCACAATGAGAATATATCAGATGAACTTTTGCAAGACAGTACACAATGCCGTTCAAACACAAATGAAATTGTTTTAGCATCTACTACTGGAGTAGTAGGTGGGATTCCAACTACTATTATCCTAGATACAGGTGCAGCTGTGAGCGTTTTGTCTTTTAATTTCTATAAAAAGATGTGTGAATTGGAACCTGTGCCTGAGTTTCCTGCCCAAAACTGTAAAATAACTACTGCACTAGGTAATAAGTCATGTAGGGTTACGAAGCAAGTTTTTGCAAACGTTAAAATAGGTAATGGAACCGTACAATGGCCATTCCTGGTTGTACAAAACCTTGTGACAAATTGCATATTAGGAATAGATATTATGAGCGAGAAGGACTGCATTATAGACTTCTCCAAAGGTAAATGTATTTTAAATGATAAAAGCAGGGTAATTATTATTGATTTGGACAGGAGAACTCTAAAGCATGACAAACACTGTACAGGGTACAAGGTTCAGTTAGTACTTGACAAAGACATTCAAGACATGCAAACACACTCATCTGACACAGAGCTAATGGACTTGAAGACATTGCTTGATCATAAGATAAGTGAAGCTACAGCTCTCAGTGTACATGAACGTATAAAACTACAGGAAGTGTTATCCAAATTTTTACAAGTTTTTACCAAACGATTGGGTGTTATCAACACGTATGTGTACAAGATTGAAGTTAAGCCTCACAAGATCTTCTACCATAAGACATATAACGAACCGTTATCTCAACGACCTGCTGTGTGGCAAGAATTAAAACAAATGTTAGACTGGAAGGTCATTGAACCATCCACCTCACCTTATTGTAGTCCTCTACTTGTTGTCAAAAAATCGAATGGAAGCATTAGGTTAGTGTTAGACGCACGAGCAATTAATGAAATAATTTTACCGGTTCACACAAAACCCGAAAATTTAGAAGAGCAATTACAGAAATTTCTAGATGCAAAATATTTTTCCACAATAGATCTCACTAATTCGTTTTGGCAGGTGGGTATCACTCCTGATTCACGGAAATATACTGCATTTATGTTCGGGGGGCGAACCTATCAGTTTTGTGTTCTACCCTTCGGACTGAATGTCAGCTCTGGGGTATTCATTACAGCCCTGGATACCGTGCTTGGCGACGATTTAGTTGAGACAGTCACACACTATGTAGATGATATACTGATAGCTACACAGTCTTGGAATGAACACGTTGACACACTTCAAAGAATTTTAGAAAAATTTGCACAAGCTGGAGTCACAGCCAACCTAAGAAAATCAAAATTTGGTTGCAGTGAGATAAAATATTTAGGACATATCATTAATTCACTGGGCATACGTCCTGATCCCAGTAAATTAGATGCTATCAGAAATTTTCCTAGCCCTCGAACTAAAAAGCAGTTAAAATCATTCCTTGGGCTATGTTCATTTTTAGACGTTTTTTGCCACAACCACTTTTGAACAGTAAACATCTGCTAAATTTATTCAGAAAGAATCAAGTTTGGATCTGGTCGGAACAGTGCCAGAATGACTTTAATACAATTAAACATGCTTTAGTGGGTGCAAACTTATTGAACCATCCAGATTTCAATTTAGATTTTTGTATGACTTGTGACGCTTCACGAACTGGCTTGGGATGTTGCTTATTTCAAGTTGTAAAGAATAAAGAAAAGGAACAGATAAGAATTATTGGGTTTGCAAGTCGTACTTTAACTGAATGTGAGCGTACATACTCCACTACTGAGTTAGAAACACTTTCCATAGTATGGGCATTCAAGAAATTCAATTATTATTTATTTGGAAAACATACAGTAATTTACACCGATCACCAGGCCCTGACATTTTTGTTAACTTGTAAACTTGTACATCCTAGACTATCACGATGGGCAGTTACACTTCAGAACTACTCTTTTGAAATTAAGTACATGGGAGGTAAGGACAACACCATTGCAGACACTTTGTCTAGACTTCCACAAGGCATGAATGATACCAACAGTGACTTAGAAAATATAAATGACTACAGGATTCTCTTAATGCAAGACAAGCAGTATCACCAATATTATATTGATATGTGCAGAAACATGGCTGAATTACAAAAATCTGATCCTCACTGGTATAAGATAATAACATTACTGGTAGAAAAACACAATCATCCTTTGACTAAGTATTACAAGTTACACAATGATGTGCTATTTTATCGACGACTTCCTAATGCTACTAACTGGTGTGTATGCATTCCCAAAGAGTCTGAACGTAATTTAATTTGGCACACACACTTAGTTTGGGGTCATTATGGGACAAAAAAGTGTTTAGCAAAGCTCAGCACATACTGTTATTTTAGCAATATGAGAAGAAAAATTTACAGGGAACTGAAAACATGTGTCATATGTCAAAAATCAAAACCTCAGAATTTATCCACAAAAACAGATTTACATTCTATTTTACCCAGTAAACCCCTGGAAATTCTGTGTACTTACATCAGTGGACCGCATCCAGCAAGCTCTGGAGGCGTCAAATATATCTTAGCTTTTTACGATATATTTACTAAACATGTAAAACGTTATGCTTTAAAATCCGCCACTGCAAGTGCTATAATACGAAGATTCTCAAGTGATTACCTGACGCACGTGGGAAAACCTAAAGCAATTCTGTCAGATAATGCAGCATACTACTCTGGGTACAAATGGAGAAATTTCTTGAAGGACAATAACATCAAAAGTATATTTATTTCGAGGTTTAGCCCACAATGTAACGCGACTGAGAGACTTTTCCGAGAATTAAATCGATTCATGAGGACCTATATTTCATCAAAACATACTAATTGGGTGTCCTACCTAAGTCTTTTCGAAGACGTACACAATAACTTAAATATTTACGATACAAATTACACACCTAACGAGATCATGTTCAATTGCAAACAGAACGATCAGTGGATAGAACCATTACCTAAGTTGTCAGACAAGGAAATCACACCTGAACAGAAAATAAAAGAAGTATTGACTACATTGACACATCACGCACAAATACGAAACAAACATCACAGAAACATAATAAAAAGAAAACAAAAATTCGAGGTAGGAATGCTTGTACTACTTCGTACTCATCATAAATCTGTAGCACTCAAACGACGCAACGCTAAGTGGCGCCTGCTATATTAAGGACCTTATATAATTGTTAACATACCGCATCCTGGTGCGTATCTGTTACAACATCCTAGAACTAACAAAATTATTGGGCTATACGCACACCGAGATCTTAGAGCATTTCATGCTGAATAATGTCAAGGTCATACCCATCAAAATATTGCTAAGCAACTCGAGAAACTCTGTTGTTACAGCACAGATAATAAGTAGTATAGAAATTTTCATTTCAGCGGTTCCAGTGACGCAGTTGAAGACAGAAGAACTCTTCTTTCAACGCACGGCACCACCTGAAGGACGGAATATTAAAGTAAAATTTATGATTACGTAGCAGTGGATGACACATTAATTTTTCACGGAACATTTGTCACTGAAGGTACCACTGACTTGGTGTGACACCTGACGAACTGACAGACGTCACCTGTGAAGCGATCTTTTACTTTGAGAAATAGATTAGACGCACATCTCTCAACACGAAAAGCATCTATCAGTAGTCAAGGCCACACAGACACTCTACACACACGCACAAAACGCGAGGAATCGAACATTTTCTCTCTCTTACTATTTTGAATATTATTGAGTAGTGAAACGCCTGGTCTTGTCTACTGATGTAATGAATGTTGTGTCTAACCAATCTTTATTTCAGATGACATCACAAAAAACATCGATAATATCCCAGCAAAACCGCTAAAGAGGATGTAAATATCGACAATTCATGTAATCAAACGTGACACAATGTAATAACCTATAGCTATGTAATGATGATGCAAACATGTTTATGTGCAACTGTATTATGTTTATGCTAAGAAAATATGTGACGTGTGTATGTATAATTACTTATTTTTTTTAACTGATGTATCATGTAACTGTACTATGTAAAAAATTTGAACAAAACGAGTGCCAAAAAGACATTGCATAGTGAACCTCTGTTCACGGACATTAACGAACATTACTAACTCTGCAACTACGCAGAAACCTATGTGAAAGAAACGGTTAATGCCATTCGTTATGCAGCGTATCTATGTAAACGCGATGAATGATTTCTTTGATTAATAACTACGAACATTTTAGGTGAACTATATTCAGCGAAAAACTGAAAATGTGAAGTGCATAATTCGTGCATCGTTTAGTGACATTACTACAGTACCTAACTTCAAGATGTTAACTGGATTAAATGGACACATAGTGCCTGTCCAGAAAACAACACGACGGGTGGAAGAATTTTGGTTGGAACTTCAGGGAATGAAATGTTCTCGAAATGTGACGGACACTCTTACCTGGACTGTCCAAGGATCGACGCCAGCTATGTGCCGTCCGAGGTTCTGCAACCAAGCTTCCACGGAATGTAAAAAAACGAACTGCACGTGGACCAATTACTCGACGGGTCACGTCTGATCTGTAATAAGCAATGCTTTTAGTCACAACGAACTGCATCACAACGACTATAATGGAGATGAGAAATGGACACGCTTATGTATTAATCACGTTGTTATACAACGATGTTACTGTGATCAAAAAAACTTTACCACGACGATACTAACCTGTAAAAAATTATTGTGCAGCGGATGAATATGAACTGTAATAACGACACGATGTGTATAGGTCAACGCACCTGAAACATACGGACATTTTTCTTTGAAGTATTTCAAAACAATACTATGTAACTAAGAACATTCAACAATCTAAGTTGTATTGTGTTATAAGAAATATTGTAAATTTAAAACTAAGTTACCTGTCATAGAATGTAGTCTTCATATGTAATCTTGGTTGAATATTTTCTTTGTGCAACGACTGAGAAACGCGCGCACACGAACAATATGAACTGCAATACTGTGCCGCGTGATCTAACTGTACGACATAACGGCAGTCACACAGACGCTTCTGCGCATGCGCGCACTCTATCTGCCAACATAAGAACTTTTACGGCGCACCCGCGTCATTCAAATTTTGTATATAATGTGTATAATGTGTATAATGTAGGTCATGTAAATAGTTGTCGATAACTTAGATTTTCTTGTGCCTTTAGGTGAATTGCTCGCCTGCAGGTGTGTCCTTTCGCCTCGCAATTCACGGGGCAATATAAAGGCACATTTGCATGCCGAGCGTGAGTTTCCGCGGAAACGCCAAATATTAATTAAATAAATAATCAGTGACAAATAAATAAAGCCTATGGCACACAACTGCAGCGCTGTGTCGCTGATAAAACAAAAGCACAATTACGTTACTCTTATGTTTAATTAAGAAAGGGGGAGAGCTCTGGTTGAAGTGGTGCGAGAAGCACGTATTTTATTTTATTGTCTGGCACACCGCCATATTTCATGTTAGAGAAGAATACTGCGAGTTGCAACCAGACTAGGCACTCGACTCTGTAAAGAATTTATATTTATAAAAGTAAGTAGGATTATGAACTGTAGGCTTATTCATTGAATATATCTGATTTAACTAACTGTGTAACTTTTTATTTTTAGTAGACAGACACCTCTGTACGACGTATTGACATGGCTGGCAAATTATTCTAATATTGAGATTTAGATTTGAGTCCGCACCTACCGCAGCAGTCTTTGGAAACGATTTATTTGACATTTATTGACATGCAAATGTGATGTGGATGATTACTCTAGAAGTTGAGCTCATCCATCTCAAAAAGTCTATTCCAGTTCCTTTTTCTGTTTTCACAATAAGACTATGGTTTCCTTTGTGGTTTTCGTACATATGAAAGCATGGGTTTGGTGATAGATGGTCAAAAATCTCCATTTTATTAAAATTAACATCAAATTCCTGCATTGTGTAAATGTTCATGAGGTAACAGTTATCTGCACTGAGCTTCAGCAATAAACCAGCCAGTTCATCCATTTATATAGCCATTTTAGAGTCAGCCATTTCCGCATTATGTATTAAAGCATCAGGAATTTTGTTTTTTCTCGAAATGGTTAGCAGGGCTTCCTCATCGATTTTTTTCAATATGCCTCTTGATGTCCCATTTTCGTTTCCATCTGGAGAAATGGTAGTTTTTCTTTGACCCCATGACTTGAAGAGATGAACTTGGAGAATTTATTATTTCTAAAATACATTACAGATTTCCGACTTTAATATTACAGAATGTCCATTCTCTAACTGTAATTGGTAGTCCACTGTATCACAAATCTGAACCACTATGCTGTAGTCATGAAATAGTCCTGTAAGGTTATCAGCTCAATTAAAATATTCTTGCTAAGGAGTGCGCCTTTGGTTTTTTTTTTTTGTGAAGCACAAAATTTGCTGACGAACCTGCATATCATATACCAAACCGACTCATCATCTTGCCCTGTATGACCCCCCATAAGTGTAACTACTTGTCCTACAACTGTAACAAATGGCTCAACGTGTGTAACAACTTGCCCTGCCACTGAAACAGCTTGCCCCACCGTTGTAACTACTTGCACCAAAAGTGCAAAAACTTCGCATGTAATGGTTACTACTTGCCCGAAAACTGTAACAAATTTCCCCTTATCTCTGAGAAATTATCAGGTGGGACAATAACGATCAGTTCTGGGTACAAATCGCTGTATTTGTAAAGCAAGTTGTTAGACATCTGATATAAGTTATTAAAGTTTAAGTGTAAGTTATAATCATCAAGGGGAAGTTTTTGCAGTCATGGGGCATGTTGTTACAGTTGTGTAGCAAGCTGTTATATTTGTTAGGCAGATTGTTACAGTGCTGAGATAAGGCGTTGCATTGTTGAAGTCATACAGAGCTGACTCAGCAGTCAGTCTGTAATGTCATAACAGTTAACCTCACCAAAACATCGCCTTTTCAGCAACAATTTGCACCTGATTAGATCTTTAGCATATAAAAGAAGCCTTCATTGTCACAACTTGTAAGTCTACTGTGCTAGTGTAAAGTGTCAATATGGCCTCCTACAAAGAGATTAACAGAATTCAGCGGTTAGTGAGGAAAATGAGAGTCACCAATAGCTGTTTTTGAGTGTGGTTATTATTAGAAAACCTGGACAGTTCTGTTCCATATACAAGTTGTTTCAGAAGAGATGGTCAATATTCAGGGATGTGAGAGGAATGGTCATTCAAAACAAAAAAGTCAAGTAAACGTGGGCTCTAAAACACATACCTTAAAGGCTATGAGTAATTTTTGATCTTTGATACTATGAAACAAATCTCTTCTACTGCAACCACTTCGCTTTCCATATTGTGGGAAATGGTGGTATGGACCAAATTAGAAAAAATTGCCCAGTAAACATGTGCCCTAAAATGCATACCTTAAGAGCGATGAGCATTTCTTTATCATCGCTACTTTAAAAGACAACCCTTGCAATGAGCAGGTGCTTATAACTTTTAAAGTATGCATTTTAGAGGACATGTTTACTCGACATTTTTTTCTTATTTTGGTCCATACTACGACTTTCCAAAATATGGGAAGGAAAGAACTTGCAGTAATAGAGAGTTCTTTCACAGTATCAAAGATCAAGAATTGCACCTAGCTCTTAAGGTATGTGTTTTAGAACCTATGCTTATGTGACCTTTATGTTTCACATGACCATTCCTATCATATCCCAGAATAGACATTAGTAGTGGCAATAAATTTTATTTTACATAACTCTCCTTTCAAATCATCTCTGGACATGGGTATGGATATAAGACAGTGTACCAATGAGTGGAAAGCTGCATGTTTGTGAGCTATGGGATGTTGTGAGAAAGAAGGTATTACTGTGCCTGTCGTTGTTGTTTTTCTATAAATTTTGAAATACTGTGTGTGTCTACTGATGTCAATGGCGAGATCTAAGAAGTTTATGGATTTGTTGCTAATCTCCATTGTGAATTGGATATTTTTATGTTGACTATTTAGATTTTCAAAAAAGTGTTGAGGGGCCTAGTTGTACCAGTTTACATCAACAGGACACCATCTACTTATCTAAACTGGTATTTGATATTTGCACTCAAACATTCTGTTTTTAAAAAATTTTGTTCAAAATGGTCTATAAATACTGCAGTCAACAGTGGACTATGAGTTGAACCAATAGCTAAACCATCTAATTGCTTATAAAGTGTCCCTTGGAACTGGAAATAGTTCTGTGCCAAGCTTGTCTGAGTGACCACTCATATATTGTTTATATTTTACGTGGTTGATTTGTTTCATGCAAGCTATTACATAGCCACAGTTTTGAATATAATGTTAGCGTTGAAGTGCAGTACAACCACACTCTCAAAGATTGTATTTACTGTATGTTCCCTCAAATGCCTCCTTTTTCCTGCATTTATTTCTGTTTATCTTATTGATATTACTTGAGTCGCTAATGTATTCTGTAGTTACATTGATGATTGTTTCTTCTTTTAACTGGTTTGTGTACCACTCTCCATGTTTTAATCTCCTGATGCAGCCTTGTCAGGCAATAATTTTATTTTATTTTATTAGTTCAGTTTATTAGTAGAAACTGTTATGTAGGCATGCAGCTCCTATTTTGTGTTGAAGTTTTTCCAGTCTACTCCATTTTTATTTGTTTACTGTTCAATTTTTACTTCTTCATTGCATTACCACCACACTGTCAAAAATGTTACTTACAGTATGTTTCTGCATCAGTCTAGAAGTGTTTCTTCTCTTACAATGTTATGGCAAACATTGTAACTTCTTTGGTGACAACACTCAGTAAATGTCTGAAGATGGCGTTTTAAGCCGAAAACTGGTTAACACAATAAAAGTAATATTGTAGAACAAAAGTGAACTGGTGCTTTTAATTTATAATAACATTGTTCTACCAAGAATGATTCTGTTAACATGAAACTAGCTAACGTTAAAATGGTTGTGCTGATTGATGAACTGCACTAATTAATGCTGCAGCTTCATGTAGACAACTGTTACTTTATGAACATGTATATTATACGCCAATTTTCCTGTAATCTTAAGAAAATGGCCATTGTTGAATGTGTAGCATCAACCCAAAACTTATGTATGTAAGAAGACTACTGAGGAAACAGCAGTGCAATTATGAACAACTTTAAGAAAGGTGGAATAGGTTGTTTAAGATGGACGGTCTCCATATCTAGAGTTATTATACATAACAAATTTATATGTCAATTCACAAGCCAAAGAAAGAACAAAGATAAAAGTAACAATCTTACCGATTTTTCATTGTGTCCAGACTTGCGAGCAATAGACACTTTTAGATATTTCTTGCCCAAAGAAAATGGCATTCCTGTTCTAGAAGCTGAAATATGTAACTATCGGATTCAAGGTGCGGTTTCCACTGCAAAATATTGTTTGAGCGTATTAGATTCCAAGAAGAGTATCTGCAACGTGCTTCACTTTACTCTGCACCAACTGCTTCTCCTCATTCTGGTTGCGAATTATCAGCTTATAGAACAGTTGCAGTGTTCTGTTGGATGGTGTTCTGCAACATTTGTATTGTAGCATGAAAAAGCACAAAATTTGGTTGGTGTAAGTAAAACCATACAATCAAAACATTGATATTGCTAAATGTTTCCCAATAGTACCTGTTCCCATAGTCAATAATATTCCACAGGTCTTAAGAAAAAGAATACATGTACGGCTCATACTTCAAACCATGCTATTGTAAAGAAATACTCCTTTATAAGCAATTAATGCTAAAAATGACTTATAGTAACACACGAGGCTGATGAATAATTTATTTTTCACTATGTGATTGATTTCTGTCAGAGAAGATTTACTTATAAAACTCATAAAACAAATTTTAAAAAATGTTTATAAATATTTTGTTACGAATAGGTGAATTACAATGGAAAGTTGCTGCATGTTGGAATGTTTGTAGAAATCAATTAAACCATGTCCTTTACTATATTAAACTATACACGGAATATTATGTGTAAATACAAAATCCCAAATATATCTGCTTAAAGACGATGGGTACGTTGTATTTGAATGTGCTGAAGTGAACATCGTACATCTTGCAAAGGGAAAGCCGTTTTCAGAATGGAAAGCCAATTCGGAAGCATTCATTTACTAATTTTATAAACGCAGAATCCGTAAGCATGTTGTGGAGAATTATTAACAAGGTATACTCAAGAAGTGGAATGCTTTGACACAACAGCCTAGCGTGAATTAAAAACCTGGAATGCTATTGGGTAGAATGATTGCAAGAAGGAATAGAGCTAACTTTTAAATCCATAAAGGAGGTAATTCGTAGGAACAAAATTAGATATATGCTGGAATCTTTGCACGTATTTTCTTTATATTTAATGAATCACTGAATGGACAAAGATTAGACTATTCGCATTCAACAAAATTATAAGGTACATGTTAAACTGGATATAATAATAAAAACACCAAACGAACATAACAAGGAATAGTTTTCTGTATGTACGTGTTTCCTTGTTCGTTACCGTGTCAAGAAAATAACCTCCTATTTTCGGTGAAATTAGATGTCTTGAATATCGTGATCTTGCAAAATAGCCAAGTGTTGGTAGTCGGGTTGCCTTGAAAAGTATCCAAAACGAGGTAGCTGAAAATTCACAAAACCTTGTTCGTATTTATGTCAAAGTGGCTAGAGTGGAAGGCGGAAAGAACAAACGGTGGGTGAAGTGGGAAGGGTGAGGTCGGGGCTTGGTCATTATAATGTCTTCATTGATAATGCGACGTTATTGCCCCTGAATGTAGCAAATTTGGACTACTGTATGCACTTATAGTCTGTCGAATCACAAGATTCAATACCACACCGAAGTGTGAGGTGACCCATAAGTCATGCAGCTCAGTGTGGAAAGCAGCATTCCACAAGTCTCTGTACAGAGCCTGGGAGTGGGGCTGGCCCATCTGGCATCAGTGGTCAACTTTATTCCCTAATGGGCAATCTACGTATTGCAGACTAAGTAAACAAATGGAGTTTAATCAGATAAACATTTACGACCTAAACATCGATATATTTTATTTACAGGTAAAGGTTCTAACATGCAGAATTAATAGGAACGCACAATGAGCAGTTGAGAAACTCCTTTCTTACTCACAATAATTTAGTCTTCGAAGCTGCCAACAAGTAAAACAGTATCTACGCATGACAAGTAGGTTTCTTCTTCTGCGAGAGTCTATGTGAAGTTTGGAAGGTGAGAGAGGAGGAGCTGGCGTAAGTAAAGATGTGACGACGGCTCGTGAGTCGTGCTTGGGTAGTGGTAGAGCACTGGTCCGTGACAAGCAAAGGTCCCGAGCAGGAGTCTCGGTCCGGCACACAGTTACAATCTGCCAGAAAGTTTCATATCAGCGCACACTCCGCTCCTGAGCGAAAATTTCACTCTGGAAAATCATATTGTTTGCGTTAAAAGAGGCCCACAAATTTCATCTTATAATTACACAAGCGCAACTCCCTTTGTATAATAAAACGTAAACGATACAAAACGTCGTTTTTATAAGTGCAAAGTCATGTAGGTAGCCAAGGAAATTATTACCATTTAACCAGTTGGCAAGATCTATTTGGATTAGAGTGAGCTTCATTAGGTTATATTCCCATTGACATTTACTGATATCTGTCAAAATATGTTTATTTTATCCAGACTTGTGGTATGTTTACATAATGAATGGCACTAACAACCATATTGTCGTCAATCACAAGCATCAAAATGGTTCAAATGGGCTCTGAGCACTATGGGACTTAACCACTGATGTCATCAGTCCCCTAGAAATTAGAACCACTTAAACCTAACTAACCTAAGGACATCACACACATCCACGCCTGAGGCAGGATTCCAACCTGCGGTTCCAGACTGAAGTGCCTAGAACCGCCACAGGGGCCGGCATAGTAAACATCAAATTATCGCTAACATGTTATCAGCATTATAATAATATGGGAAAGCCCCCAGGTACTGTGACTGCTAAGTTTTATGTTGCTTTTTACATCTGTACCCTGGCATCTCTCTCAGTAACTATGGGTTTCAGTTAATAAACAAGTCCTATTACACCAAATCCACAAATTGACGCAAAAGGAGAGAAAAGATGATACAAAAACTTTCCAAACTAGTATTTTAGTTAATCAGTTTAGGATGTATACTGTGGTCCGCTATTAATTCGATAAATCACCACGCTTTACAAGTAGCATCGTAAGAGTAAATCAATATCCCTCGAACTTCCCAGAAGATGGACCATAAAAAAAATTAGGTAAAAACAAAAACAAATAGTATGTGCCATTTGTAACTCACAAGAGAGAGCATCATGAAATTCTGTACGTTTTTCTCACTATTCATGGCATGTATAAATGGAAATAAGTTCCTATGGTCTGCAAGAACACTAGGTATGGGATGGTGGCAGCACAACTTACAGTACCATGTTAATTAGGCACAAGTAAAAATCTAGTCGACATAAAAGTTTTGTGGGTTGCTGCGGCCTTTTTCTGAATAGACCGAGAAGGCCGCTGCAGCCGTGGCCGAAACGTTCCTTTACTCCACCTATAGTTTTATACAATATGACGCGGTACCATAGCCAGAACACTTTTATGTCGACTGAATCTGGCCACAGAAGCCTACGCAATTACAAGTACATAGCTAATGCATAAAGTCCCACAGATTTCAACATACAAACAGAAGAGTGTAAAAACATAGCCCTATTTATGTCCGAAGCAAGCGTTTGACATACGTTCACAACATTGACTACAGAATTTAGGTAAACGGGATGGGAAAACAAATTGTTAACGTAATAGTTGGACCTCGATACTGTAGTTCTGTTTTTCACTACTGTCTAGTTCACGAACCCATAATCCATGGTCCACGGCAGAGTGAGTCAACTTTTCTGCACTCGGTTTACACGATCACTTTCACATGTGCTCTTTATACCATTTGGAAGTACAGCAGCCAGTACGTTTTGGAAGTTGAATTACATGCCGTAACACAAAGTCTCGCAGCTAAGGCCTCTGCGTTCTTAAACAGATCACATACATTGGATATTTCACCAGGTTACTGTCGTGTTAGTAAGTCCTTTTACACTCATACCTGTCTTGCTATGTTCTTCCACTTCCATAAAACTGCAATAAAAGTGAGTGTTATTTGTGTAACAATGTAAATGTATGTGGCAGGTCAAAATTCTACACTCTGAAATATTGTCCTGACACATAGGTTTATGCTCTAGCTTTGCAGCATCAGGAAGGTTCCACATCCGTCAACAATTTCTGTTGACGATTTCCCTGACGGAAGTAGGATTATCCGTTATAATAGCAAATATTTCATTTAAATTCTCTAAACGGCCATGTTTTATTTCTCTCGCTGACATCACTACTAGACCGAATCGCTGTTGTGGCGCTCTAACAGTTCTGTCTCCCTTTGCTGTCAGGCAAGTGTACCACTTTGTAACTTTCCCTTGGAAAAATTTATGAATTACAGTGTTGATAAACCCCTTATCTTATTTGATTTTCAAACAGCTGAGCAAAACTGAATGTACTCAGACATCACTTACCTCACAAAAATCTTCGTTACTCGAACTACTGCAATACAGCGAGCGCCAATACTGCCAGCTAAATAAAAGATTCTAACTACTTGAAGGCACTAACTACTGATAGGCATAGTTAACAAATGAAAGATTTTGATAGAGAACACACAATGTATTTACCTTAATACTCTTCAAAAGTCATTATATATTAGTTCATGACATACAGTCTTATAAATTTGCCCTCTGATGGACACATGTCCAGATCATCCACTCTCAGAAATCCGCCATCTCTCTTCCCACATCAACCACTGCTGGCGGGCCACCTCCAACTGCACAACACTACGCGCTGTTTACAGCCAACTGCCCAACACTTCAATAGCAAATTGCAACAATGCAAACCAGCCAGGGGTTGCACACAGTACTGTCTGTGATTTTCATATAGGGCGCTACGTGGCGTTACCAACACAAAAACCTAAACAGCCTACTTACAACTTGTATACCTATCGCAACATAGCAACGCAGCGAACGACAAGCTTAGCGATTCTGAAAGGTATTGAATTGAATTGATATTGATACATGGCTGACAGCGAACAGTGAGATACGAACAAATGTACACATGAGACATCGATTAATCTGTACTGTTTTGGCACTGTATTCGAAGGCGAGAGGAGGCTAATAAAAAGTGCAGAACAAATTGTAGAAGTAGTTATCTTTTATCTATTAGGTATGGTCATAAATTAGTAATATTAAGGTGATTACAATGTAGCTGACAATCTGGTAGCTATTTCACACCAAAACTGAACAACATTATGAAATAAAGAGGTGCATCTAAGGGAAATGGTAACAAAAACACCACAGCTCAGTCACATATCTATAGGACACTATAACTAAAATGCTATGCTCGAACAACGTAATGTATAAGTCGTTTACAGCTGTTGGTCCAAAACCTGTTACCCCTGTAACCAGATTAGACACTATGGATCATTATGATTTTCTTAACCAACAGAATACGCGATTAGGCTACAAAACTGTCGTTAGTTTGCGTTTACTTTCCAGTGTCTTACTGTAAGTTGACGTTTGTCAAACTTCTTCATCTGACCTGTGTACACTGCTTGGAATAAAAGTGTGGATGGATGTCACAGATATGGTTCAAGTAAGGTGTTGAGAATTAAACTACACTCGTTTGCAATATGTAAGGACGAAAGTAGCTTTGGCATAATATGTCACTGGCAAGTAACGTAGCTCGATAAATGTTGGACGATATACATAATGTGTTGCCACAGTGTAGTACACAAAGTAACTTATAAACAAGCGCGCAATGAGACGGACAGAAATCACACTTGAATACAAACAATAATTACATCTACTTTTGATAGTTCCGTGCGCATTGCAAAAGGCGGGACATGGTTCTTAAAAGGAGATATAATCACAGTCTGCAATGTGTTTCCATACTAGCCACAAGATTGGTAAAGGATTCTTGTGTTAGGCGGTTCCTTTCCTCCACCAGTGCGGCTGACAACTGCTAGATACTCTTTGGAGCATGTGGGACATGAAGGAATACGTCTCTCCAACTCACTGTACGGATATGCAGTACAAAATATTAAATCTTGTGACGACAAATCTGACACAAAACGAAGAGATGAAGATTGTAAAACTTCAAATCATTGAAAATATCACACAGGGACTTTCAAAATGTGCTTGTAATTCACTGTAAGAACGGTAACTTGTCATGAAACGAAATAATAACGGTACAAAACAGACTGTATATGATAAATGTATACAATCTATATAGCAATGTAATTGCTCTTTTGCTCGCTGGTACAAGAAACCAAAAAGACCAGCGTTATTACACACACACACACACTGTTCTAGCCTTGAAGAAAACGCTTGCTACAGCGGCCATTTCACACTGTAAGTTGTAAATTTTAAATAATATATTGTAATTTATGATAATTGTGCATTTTTCTTTCATGTATATAGTGACCTACATGCAGGAGTAAAAGTAATGTTTATTTTAAAGGAATTTCTGATCGTTGGATAAACAACAAGAACGGTAGAACAAAAACCACAACAATAATAATAATTTCACTATAATTTCATTGCGTTCCGTCATCAATGGGCGCTCTAAAGGCTCGCATCATAATTAGAAAGAAGAGAAAGTCCATAAATTAAATTATTTTGGATCGCATCATAGTTAGTATAGAAGAGAAAGTCCATAAATTAATTTATTTAGGCTCACATCATCTTAGTATAGAAGAGAAAGTCCATAAATTTTATTTAGGCTTGCATCATAATTAGTATAGAAGAGAAAGTCCCTAAATTGATTTATTTAAGCTTGCATCATAATTAGTATAGAAGAGAAAGTGCATAAATTAATTTATCTCGTTTTAAAGTAAAAAATAAAAGCTTTCTGTTCAGAACAGACATTGGCTGCTTCTTGGCAAAACAAAGATTATCCCGTTGAAAAGAGGAAATACTTCCTTTAATTCAACTGTTTCTTGTAATTAAATTTCACTATGGTAAAGATATTCTGCAGCAATATTTTAACGTGATAACACGAAATATAATCCCTGAGATTACGTTTACGTTTTTGTCTCTATGAACGCTCCATATCAATTTCGATAGATTCTAAAAGCGCTTCACGCAATCCTATATTAACAAGGCGGTGAGTCGTGCGCTGTTAAATAATCAGAGCGCCAAGAACTATTTTACGAAGGGATAGATTACGGTCCCTCTTATTATTATCATTCCTTATTGTGGCCGCCCCACCAAATTAGTGCTTTATTCACGCTCTTGCCGGACGTAAATATCAGTAAAGTTAGGCATTAAGAGTTTCTCACACTCTTTTCGTCACATTCATTGAGGACACCGTTAGTATACTTGAGACGGCGTCCAGTCGTGGGCGGTAGCGGGACGTCACCTCCCATATGCCAGATGGGATTTATCTCGTTGGAAAGAGCGGGTCAGTCCATACACCAAAAACCTTCTCGTTCCAAGACCTCCTCAACCTGCACATTTCGAGGGTGGTTGCACACTGTCACCCTTGAAAATGAAGTTAGGGCCGAATGCAATCCTGAAAAGACGCGTATGGGAAAGGTGTACAGTATCACAGTAACGCTGACCAGTGAGGGTACAGTGTTGAAACATTCGAAGGTGAGTATGCCAATGCAGCAGTTTGACTCCCCACATCATAACTACTGACGTACAATAACGCTCATGTACGTCAATGTTACTCGTTGCATTACGTTTCCACACGTCTCGTCAAATGTACGCGTGTCCAGAATCACTACTCTGCTGGAACCTGCTCTCATCCGAAAAGAGAATACGAACAAAATTCACGTTGGTCCAGTCCCTAAGCTTTTGGATGCTGATATAAGGGTGTCAACGGAACGCAAGTTACTGTTCGTCAGGCAGAAAGGCTGCCCAGCTGCATTCGCCCAGGCAGGGTGGTGCGTGAGTTTTCGTGATTTCAGTCATGTTAAATGTGGTAGCAATAGAATATGCTGTTCAATATGGGTCCCTTGTTGCCTGTAGCACAATGCCGGTTATCTCCTGCTGCACTGCCAGTGCTTCGGAACGCTCTGCACGCACGCTCGTGAAACGATGCTGTTACCAATACCAGCTCCTGGGTTACATCCATCACATGTCAGCCTTCCTCCAGTTTCCTGAAGGTTCTTCCATGTGTGAAATTATCTCCAGGTCATACTGTAATTACGAACAACACCGTAGTGCACCAAAACTGCCCCCTGATTGACACACACTGTCTTTCCTCGTTCCATCAAATGTGTGTTGCCAGGCCAGCTCTGTTTGGCACTGTAGTCACGCCGCCCTCAGGAAATGTGACGTCCAACTTCCTGTGCACGACAGAAAGAACTCTGACGACGTACTCGAGTGCTTTCATTCATTTCTATTGAGTTACTTTACCCATCTCGTCCTTAAGCTTCGCAGGGTGACAATTATTGAACTATACGAAAGTTAGTCACAAACTACGGCGTGCACATACTTTATTCAACGTGTAAACGTCACTACAGACAATCAGCTCTAAGTTATGACATGTTCCATATGCCTGCCATCGTTGGTGATGATGTGGCGCAGACGAATAGCGAAATTCTACATGATCCGCTGAAGTGAAGGAACATCGATGCTGTCGATGACCTCCCAAGTATATAGTTTCAGCTGAGCAGTAGTTTGGGATTAATACTGCATAGCTTGTCTTTAATATGTCTCCACATAAAGGAGATGCATGTGTTCAGATCCGGAGGATAAGGTATCCAATTGAGGCACATAAAGTGGCCTCTGAATACCCCAGAGTCAGAATGCTTTCCCCAAGTGCTCCTCCAGAACGCCAAACAACCTTTTGCTTCGGTGGGGTCGAGTTCCGTCTTGCATGAACCACATCTTGTCGACATCATGGTCACTTTGGATAATGGGAATGAAATCGTTTTCCAAAACCTTCACGTACATTTCGGTAGCCGCCGTGCTATAAAGGAATATCGCACCGATTGTTCAGTGACTGGACACAGCACACTATAGAGTCACCTGTTGTGGATGAAAAGACTTATAGATTCCGAAATGCGGTTTCTCAGTCCCCCAAATGCCGTAATTTTGCTTACTGACCAACCCATCCAATGGAAGTGGACTTCGTCGCTAAACCAAACCACAGACCGCATAGTAATTCCTATCATGCCACGCGGCCAGCCGTGGAGTTTGAACGACCTAACGCAAACCGTTCAAAAGTGTATTTCATATAGTTAAAAAATTGTCACCATTAATCAATGTCTGCAGTCTCCAAACATTATAACAAAAATCAGTTTTGACAAACTACGTCCCTATATCGTGCTCTTGTAAACTGCTCTCTTACCACGATACATTTCTCGCTATTTGACACAGTCCGAAAAATTCACCAGTCAGCTTAACTCCTTCCAGAACAAAATACACAGCTTTCGTCCTATATAGAAAGCAAACCACCGTTGTTTCTGTGGTTACCTCCCGTTTGTTGACGGTGACTGATAGTTGGTAATAGTCCTGCCGAACACCAGCTTATCAGCTAACACATAGTCTATGTCACACACGGTGCGTACGCTGAAACGTTGTTTGGTGCAACTCACTCCAATAGAGCACTCATCCCGAGAGTTATAATTTAATCTATCTCCCGCTTTAGTTTTTTGTGTCATATTAAGACTTTAACTTATTTCCGGTTCAAAAGGGTTTCATAAAAACTTCTCTAAGTATCTCACGTCTGTATAATTACAAGCAGCAGTTTCCAGCATTACTGTGAGCGAAATGTCTTTCCACTCTTTTGGAGAAGAGAACCAGCAAACCGACAGAGCGGTGACGTCATGATATGCAATGATGCTTGTGAATACATAGCATGGTACCGATTATGTATCAGCAGCTATTTAAATTCTGCGCTACTGAAATACACAGCCTACACTAGGCATTTCAACATCGGTATTTATAAAACATGGAAAGTAAAAGGTGTAATGGGTATAAGTTCTGATATTTTTACGTGTGGTAGTTTAATTTGTACACACGTTGGTACGTTGGCTGTGTTTCCTTGTTTCCTTGCGCCAAACAACCTTCCCACAAACACGTCACAAACTTTATGACCTGATGTTTATTGCACTAAGTGAATTACGCCTATCGGGATAGACTGGCCGTTTAGCATCCATTTGTCCACACTTCAACACCTGACTTCCTGACCAGGGGAAAATAAACGTTAATGGCTTACTCTTGACATATATATTTGTAAGTGCTACCAGCCTAATAACATATGACTTGTAATGGCTATGATTGCTAGTCTCGAATGACGTGACGCTGCTCTAAATATTTATCCAACATTAATTACAAATGATTTTTCGCGCAGGTTCCCACGGACAGAGGCAGTTTGAATATTCCTTTTCGCTATGAAGCAGCATCATTTGAAACACGAAAAACAACTCTGAACATGACATTTTAATTGCTTTAGGAGCGTACCTCCTGAGGAGAAGAGCTGCAAATACAGTCGAAATATCGTTTTAATAGAAGTCTGTAGAGTTTCAAAAGTTCGTAGGGTAGTTACCAGAAGGATATTACACCAGCCGGCTTCGTGCAGCCGGCACTGTAGCTCAATCTGTTACGTCAGAGGATTGGATACCGTCTGCAATAAAAAGAGGGGTGAATTTTTCATTGATCCAATTTCTGAGATGTCATGCGACATTCGCACGGGACTGCATCAGCTAAACGACGAAAAACAGATAGATGGATAGAAGGGAGAGAGATAGAAAAATTGTGGTTTAACGATAAACAAACCGGAAGCGGAATTTTCAGTCTACGTTTTAACCTAACCTCGACCTGTGTGCGTTGTAAGGAAACGCCAGAAACTACACATGGTTTGGACTCCACGTAATACCGTAGGCCCTTTTCCCCGACGATGATTGGCGCAGATTAAGGACAATCAAGTCGCCAAAGTGGCGTCCGTTTCAAAGACTTTCGCCTGGCCATTGAGCCACACGGAACTATTACGTTATTGGTACCTCCGATCTTAACATAATTCAACAAATATTTTTAATGAGCTATTTTACGATTAATACGAATGAGCTTTTTGTCTAGACTGAATATATACACCAGAAGATCGTAAATACTCACCATCGTAAAAGTGAATATGAGGAACTTTGAATACTCATGTAATTAAAAATGTAGCTTATGTCTGATCTTCGTCTGAGTAATACACTACAAAAACAGTTGAAACACTGAGAGTAGTGGTGGGGAGGAAAGGTGGACTCTAACTACGGAGGTACGGAATCAGTGAGTTTTTGGTTATGGTAATTTAAGTGTAACTTTAGTCTCATTTTGTCCTCGGCTTCTGATGATGATATTGGTAAACGGAACTGTATACATTCACGAAAACTGGATCGGCAATGTGAAGATATTGGGAAACTTAATGTGTCAGTAAGACTTCAGTTTTTATCGACAACTGAGTATTTACACATTTTAGGTTTTTCTTTCCTTAAAACAGAATGGTGTATTTTCTATCTTTGGAATGATTAATTAATAAGTAATAAGACATTAATATCTGTTTTAACACAGCTGTGTATGTAAACTGAAATTTATTGCGATTCTTTTTTATCTGTAAGTACTTAAATATCCTCCATTACCAAGGCAGGCCAAGTCTCATGCAGTGACATAAGCATTAACTAGATTTTTACGTAAATCTGAGCCACTTTAAGGTCAATTTGACGCAGTACAGATTTGGCTGTGAGGAATATTTCACGATTTGAATCGCATTCCATTTTCATGTTCGAACGTGAAAGCTTCAGTGAATACTGATAGGTCAGCAGTACTGGAACTATTATATTCCACTTATGAGTAACAATAGTGAGAACTTGTTGTAACAATAGTCATTTTATGGAAATCTCGATCAACGTGTGCACCCACAAATATACAAGCCACACTCTCATTGTTTCTACTTGGCGTGTATGTCTAGCGACGAGTTCTGTTTAAACTACACTCCTGGAAATGGAAAAAAGAACACTTTGACACCGGTGTGTCAGACCCACCATACTTGCTCCGGACACTGCGAGAGGGCTGTACAAGCAATGATCACACGCACGGCACAGCGGACACACCAGGAACCGCGGTGTTGGCCGTCGAATGGCGCTAGCTGCGCAGCATTTGTGCACCGCCGCCGTCAGTGTCAGCCAGTTTGCCGTGGCATACGGAGCTCCATCGCAGTCTTTAACACTGGTAGCATGCCGCGACAGCGTGGACGTGAACCGTATGTGCAGTTGACGGACTTTGAGCGAGGGCGTATAGTGGGCATGTGCGAGGCCGGGTAGACGTACCGCCGAATTGCTCAACACGTGGGGCGTGAGGTCTCCACAGTACATCGATGTTGTCGCTAGTGGTCGGCGGAAGGTGCACGTGCCCGTCGACCTGGGACCGGACCGCAGCGACGCACGGATGCACGCCAAGACCGTAGGATCCTACGCAGTGCCGTAGGGGACCGCACCGCCACTTCCCAGCAAATTAAGGACACTGTTGCTCCTGGGGTATCGGCGAGGACCATTCGCAACCGTCTCCATGAAGCTCGGCTACGGTCCCGCACACCGTTAGGCCGTCTTCCGCTCACGCCCCAACATCGTGCAGCCCGCCTCCAGTGGTGTCGTGACAGGCGTGAATGGAGGGACGAATGGAGACGTGTCGTCTTCAGCGATGAGAGTCGCTTCTGCCTTGGTGTCAATGATGGTCGTATGCGTGTTTGGCGCCGTGCAGGTGAGCGCCACAATCAGGACTGCATACGACCAAGGCACAGAGGGCCAACACCCGGCATCATGGTATGGGGAGCGATCTCCTACACTGGCCGTACACCACTGGTGATCGTCGAGGGGACACTGAATAGTGCACGGTACATCCAAACCGTCATCGAACCCATCGTTCTACCATTCCTAGACCGGCAAGGGAACTTGCTGTTCCAACAGGACAATGCACGTCCGCATGTATCCCGTGCCACCCAACGTGCTCTAGAAGGTGTAAGTCAACTACCCTGGACAGCAAGATCTCCGGATCTGTCCCCCATTGAGCATGTTTGGGACTGGATGAAGCGTCGTCTCACGCGGTCTGCACGTCCAGCACGAACGCTGGTCCAATTGAGGCGCCAGGTGGAAATGGCATGGCAAGCCGTTCCACAGGACTACATCCAGCATCTCTACGATCGTCTCCATGGGAGAATAGCAGCCTGCATTGCTGCGAAAGTTGGATACACACTGTACTAGTGCCGACATTGTGCATGCTCTGTTGCCTGTGTCTATGTGCCTGTGGTTCTGTCAGTGTGATCATGTCATGTATCTGACCCCAGGAATGTGTCAATGAAGTTTCCCCTTCCTGGGACAATGAATTCACGGTGTTCTTATTTCAATTTCCGGGAGTGTATTTTCCTTGGCGGTGATGGACAGGTGCGCTCGGCAATAGCAACGACTGTTACGACTTTATCACGTTGCAGCTGAGACGTGATGCAGTGTTAAAGGAAGCAAAGTGACTAAGAACAGTGGAATACATAGTCGCAGCAGTGAAAGAAGCCGTATTGCTAGGAATACAAATTCAGGACGCGTTCTTGCATGTTCCCAAGGGCGCAGTCGACGTGGAATGTTCACTGTCGATATATTGGTGATATGGCAGTGTATATATGAAATCATATCAGCACAGTTCTTGCAGTAGTAAGGGAAATGCAGGAAAGCCGTGCTCACAAGGCAATCGCAATACCACATGCTGTTTCTTGTGCGGGAAGTGTGACATCCACCAAATTAAAACGTATAAACTGGGATATTAGTCAGTAGACTAAAAAAAAAAGGTAATATTCAAAGATCATTATCCAACACACATCGCTCAGTCCATGATGAGTATGCATCAAATATGACAATGTTGACATCTCGGATGAAGTATAAGTAATATAAATAATAATCTGCTCCTGCGTGTGAGGATGAGAATAATAATATTTCAAAGTATTATGATTAAACAATACTATTTCCTCACACATTGTCTTGCTTGCGAACAATGGCACCAGTGGATGAGGTCGTGCATTTTCAAAGAATTTTAGCATTACCGTGAGCCTTGCAAGTTCCCAAAACAAAATATCGGACTTCTTGCTGTAAAATTGTTGTGAAGATTGACTCACGGTTCTTTTATGCTACGACTTCATAATTTTTATCAGATTACACGAAAACCTCTGGCAAGTCGCATAATCTTACATCATTGTTGAAATAGTAGTTTCAACAATGATGTAAGATTGTGAAATGAAAAAAAAGACATAGAGATTAATAAAATATATATATTCAAGAAATCACATATGCACATAAATTACAAATAGATATTTCCATGTAAATGGTAATTGTTGTTTGGCAGTATATCAATATAAATGAGTAAGTCGAAGTGCCTCTTTAAATCTGTCTATGTACAGTGTGTAACAATATGGCAGGATTTACGAAGCAATGACCAAATGCGTCCTTACTGAAGCAGATTATCTCACCATTCTGAGCAGTGCGAGAGGAGTCCAATTTGAAGTACAATTTTAAAATATTTGCTGTTTTTTACCGCAACTATAAATTGTTTGCCGATAGCGCTTCATATCATGTCTTTGACAGCGCAAGAAAATTATATTATCGCTTTCGCCTGCAGCTGAGCCCTGAAATCGCCCCCGGCTGAGGTACTCAACCTACAGGCGATCAATTCATTGAAGGAAATTTATTGTCACCCGTCATTCATTTGAGATAACCATGGCAAAATTTACAAATTTAGGTTTGTTTGCAATTGAAACATGACATGGAAAAACAATGAGAAAACCTTTAAAATTATCTTATATCTAAGTCATTGTGATAATTTTATATCATTAATAAGAAATAAGAATATTAGCCTTTTATCGGATTCGATCCTAAGTCCTGTGGCATGTGAGTCATTCACTCTCCCGTCTTTTTTTATGTTTTTAAGGGATAGTGGACAAATTGGGGCTCAGGGAGCAAAGTGGGCAGGGGTCGAAACCTGAGGCCTGGCCATAGTGTCCCCCACACCACCACCGAGCTTGTGGAGCACAGTAAATTGGGAGACACGGGAATGAACAGAGGTGGAAGGCCTTGTTGTTATTTATTTATTTGCATTTTGTTTTTGTAATATTCACTATTATTATGAAATTATATGGAGCATACATCAGTGACAGAGAAAAAAATATCATTGCTGGGTAAAGAAAAAGAAAAAAAAATGAAAAGAAAAAAGAAATAAAATCCACGCAATCTACGATGCACTCTTCCATCGGCGGAGTTCAGACGTAGACTCCATCAAAGGCGGCTTAAATTTAGGTATCGATACCGCCGAAGAAGGGGTGGCGAGTGGTGGGCCGGGAGGGGTAGGTCTCCTCAGCTTGAGGCACCCCTCATCTTAGCGGAGGTCTAACAAAAAACCCTCGAAGATAGATAGCAAACATTGTTCGGTAGCGTGGCGTGTTTTCGAGAGCTGCATCAGCTGTTGGTATATAGATCCAGAAGTCGATGTGGGATTCCGGTAACTCATGAAAGAGATAAGCGACCACCCAACCCTTCACTCACGTAATTGCATGACATTTGATGGCGGGAAAAAGTTTGTCCTCCGATGTAGAAACATTCGTGGTTCGATTATGTCTGGTGGCAGTCAGAGATATCCGGCAATGATTTGCTGCACGAAGCGCCAGACATCTCGCGAAGAGGCGCATGACAGAGGCGACCATCAGTATCCAGTTGCTGGAAAAAGAGTTATAGAGCCGAATCTGACAAACTAGTGTTCCTTAGTCACTGTTTCGTACAAATTTCCTGTTGTACATGTGATACCATAATGGCCAGACACCCGTAGGGAGGAAGGGCTGGTGGATAGTAATCCACAACATGGGCCACTGGTTGGAGGGATGTTTGGTCTCCATCACGTTCCGGGAAACACTGCGCAATAGTGGGCCGTAAAAATCCTTAGTCCCGGGTGGGCGAGTATCTTGGACACTGGTATGTGTATAACTGTAGTCGACGAAAAACGTCGAAATATGAGAGAAATGAGGCACGATATGGCCGACAGACACCAATGGTGAGGTGGGAGCAGGCTGAAGGACCTCAAGCAAGCTGTGTGTTAGAGAAGTGCCCCGACCAGTCCACAGTCTTGTCACGGTACTCAAATGAAACGCCGCTGCTCGCATTCACACACTGACGAGACCGAGGCCACCCATGGATGGGGGCAGAGTAATTGTCACATATGTTGTTGTGGTCTTCAGTCCTAAGACTGGTTTGATGCAGCTCTCCATGCTACTCTAACCTGTGCAAGCATCTTCATCTCCCAATACCTACTGCAACCTTCATCTTTCTGAATCTGCTTAGTGTATTCATCTCTTGGTCTGCCTCTACGATTTTTACCCTCCACGCTGCCCTCCAATGCTAAATTTGTGATCCCTTGATGCTTCAGAACATGTCCTACCAACCGGCCCCTTCTTCTTGTCAAGTTGTGCCACAAACTCCTCTTCTCCACAATTCTATTCAATGCCTCCTCATTAGTTATGTAATCTACCCATCTACTGTTCAGCATTCTTCTGTAGCACCACATTTCGAAAGCTTCTGTTCTCTTCTTGTCCAAACTATTTATCGTCCAGTTTCACTTAAATATATTGCTACACTCCACACATGTAATTTCAGAAACGACTTCCTGACACTTAAATCTATACTCAACGTTAACAAATTTCTCTTCTTCAGCAACGATTTCCTTGCCGTTGCCACTCTACATCTTATACCCTCTCTACTTCGACCATCATCAGTTATTTTGCTCCCCAAATGGCAAAACTTCTTTACTACTTTATGTGTCTCATTTCCTAATCTAATTCCCTCAGCATCACCCGACTTAATCCGACTACATTCCATTATCCTCGTTTTGCTTTCGTTGATGTTCATCTTACATCCTTCTTTCAAGACACTGTCCACTCCGTTCAACTTCTCTTCCAAGTCCTTTGCTGTCTCTGATAGAATTACAGTGCCATCGGCGAACCTCAAAGTTTTTATTTCTTCTCCTTGGATTTTAATACCTACTCCAAATTTTTCTTTTGTTTCCTTTACTGCTTGCTCAATATACAGATTGAATAACATCGGGGAGAGGCTACAACCCTGTCTCTCTCCCTTCCCAACCACTGCTTCCCTTTCATGTCCCTCGACTCTTATAACACCTGGTGTCTGTACAAATTGTAAATAGCCTTTCTCTCCCTGTATTTTACCCCTGCCATCTTTGGAATTTGAAAGAGAGTATTACAGTCAACATTGTCAAAAGCTATCTCTAAGTCTAAGTGCCTCATAACGGACTTTAAATATGGAACAAGCCGTTACATAATAGCCAAATGCCGCCTGAAGGTTGCGCCCAATCGCCGTCGGCAGAGGGAGAGCCTGCGCAATGTGGACCAATTTTGAGGCCACATGACGATTGAGAAACTCAACATGTTCAAGTGTGTTGTGGTGGCGCAAGACATTCAGGTGAACGTCGTTGCAGATGACTTGGACATAGCGACTGAAATTTATTGCCGCTGTGCGTGTGAGACTGTGGGGGTAAAGATAGTGCATAGGTACTGGAACTTCCGCACCAGCGGTAGGGGTGCTACTTCACCTACCTGGAGGTCTCATCCAATGTGCATCGCAGAAGATTTGGTGACGTTCAAGGCACTGCCGGCGGCAGCCCCATTACGTGTGATCAATTCCAGGACTGTTGCACGCTAAGAGCTGGAGCGAATGACGAGAAGGAGTAGGTAACCAGCGTATGGTGGACAGTGGAAAGGGTGTTGGCGAAGGGTGACGCCAGAGAGCTTGATTGTCAAGCGCCCAATGAGGGGCTCAAAGGAAATCGCATACGGGAGGGCACAGAGGGGGCACCCTTGTATGGAACGGCAGATTGGTACTGGCCCTGCTAAACGTCCATTCACTAGGACACGTGAACTGGCACTGTGCTAAAGACGCTGGAGGACGTCGAGGAAGTGAGGGGATACTCACTCAGGCTGCCACCGGAAACAGGAAACGATGTTTCACTTTACCTAAGGCACTACGGAAGTCTACATCGACTACCATTGCACGGATTCTGCAGGCCGCCGCCATCGCAAGCAAGTCGCTGCATTCCCCTGTGGCAGTCTGTATGTTAACCTGTCTCCCTTTGATCTTTCTCCAGTGTGTGTCTATAGTATTGTGTGTAATGTTCATCCTGCGTCAGTAAGATTCTGTAGTCATTAGTGTTTTCCAGGTCTGTGTAGCCCTTGTGGTTACCTAGAAAGAGTGTCAATAATGATGTTATCTTTCCCTTTGATGTGTATTATTGCAAATTTAATTTTAGTCAACCACAATGGAATAAATTTGCTGAGGAACTTGATTCCAAAATCCTCGCCCTTGACCCCTACACAGGAAATTATGAATTTTAGAAATTTAGTTAAAACTGTCTCCCGTAGACACATTCCTCGGGGATGTAGAACAATTATTATACCAGGATTGAATTAAGATACAAAGACCATTTTGGACAAATATGAACGCCTTTTCGAAGAAAATCCCTTTTCTGATGCAACAATACAAACAAGAGAAGAAATTATGTCAGCCATATCACCAACAAGAAAAGAAAAATGGTGCAATCATATCACAGAACTTACACGAAACAAAACAGTATAAAGGCATGGCAACTGCTGAAGAACCTTAGCAATGACCCATCGACCGCTCCCACAGTTATTTCTGATGTAAAGCCTAATCAGATAGCTCACCAGTTATTGTTGAATGGGGAAATAAAGAAAAGATATGTAAGCCACAGACATCAAAGATTTCCTGAAGAAACGACTATATTGGCACACCTTTCTCTCTGGGAGAATTAGAAATCGCAATACACGCAATGAAGAATAACAAAGCCGCTGGCTTAGATGACCTAAGACTGGAACAAGTAAAAATGTTTGGGCCAACGACTAAGACGTAGATTCTAGACATAATGAACATATTTGTTTCAAGACTGCAAATACGAAAGATTTGCTGAAAAATCACAACTGTGGCTGTGCTGAAACCTTGAAAACAAAACAGCCCACAGAATCTAAAAACTTCCGACCAATATCATTTCTGTGTCATATTTATAGAGTCCTAGAAAGAATGATACCTAATCGCATCTCAGCACATATTGACCAAACACTGATAAGAGAAGAGGCGGGCTTCCGACCAGGGAAGTCTTGTTGTGGACAGATCTTGACTTTGACACAATAAATAGAAGACGGTTACGAACGGAAACAGATAACTGGTGTTGCATTCGTCGATCTCGCTGGCAACTATGACACCATCAACTATAAGAAATTATTACGCAAGACCTATGCTGTTACGAAAGACTATCATCTGACGCACTTTATGAGATGCCTATTACAAAATAGACGCTTCTTTGTTACTCTTTATAATAAAAGAGCTACTCTACAAAATAAAAGAGTAAGTATGTTAGCCCCATTGTTATATAATATCTATACCAATGACCAACCAATTGAACCTGTCACAATATCTTTCATCAATGCAGATAATACAGCAGTTGCTACCCAAGGAAGAACCTTTGAGAAGGTGGAAAAAATTACAGGCCTTCAAACACTTTCTGCCTATTATGATCACAATTACCTGAAACCAAATCCCTCTAAAACACAAGTGTGTGCTTTCCACTTACGGAACAGAGAGGCTAGAAGGAACCTAAACATAACCTGAAGATGACAACAACTGACCACCTGCGATAACCTAAAATACCTAGGAATAAAGCTAGACCGTTCCTTCATCTTCAAAGTCCAATGTAAGAATACAAAAATGAATTCGGAAACTGACAGGTAGAATTGGGGCGCACAACCAGATGTGCTTCGCACATCTGCACTGTCCTTTTGCTTCTCCGCTGCTGAATATGCAGCACCAGTGTGGCTTAACTTTAACCATGCCATACAAATGGACATTGTCCTTAATGAAACAGGAAGCATTGTCCCAGGATGCTTGCAAGCAACTCCTATTAATAAAATATATCATCTCATGGACATTGCACCTCCACATATCACAAGAAGAAAAGCAGCAGAGAAAGAGAAACAGAAACAGGGACAGATCCTAGACACCTCTTGTTCGGATGTAAATACCAAAATCCAAGATTAAGATCAAGAAAGAGATTCCTCGTTCAACAGAACCACTCTTAACGTCACCTGCCACACTGGACTCGCATTCGGAAAGACGACGGTTCAATCCCGTCTCCAGCCATCCTGATTTAGGTTTTCCGTGATTTCCCTAAATCGTTTCACGCAAATGCCGGGATGGTTCCTTTGAAAGGGCACTGTCGATTTCCTTCCCCATCCTTCCCTAACCTGAGCTTGTGCTCCGTCTCTAATGACCTCGTTGTCGATGGGACGTTAAAAAACACAAACCTAACCTAACGTCACCTGCAAATCGCCGAATACACCTTTGGCGTAACTCACCCACAGAGATGTACTGGAACAACCCTAAAGAAGAGTTTGCTAAGGACGTCACCTCCCATACAAAACATGGAAGGTCCTCAACAGGCTGAGAACTGGTGTATCCCGATACAAGGTCAATTTGAAGAAATGGGGTTTCTCTCCAGGAGATGAACTATGCGAATGTGGCGCACTGCAAGATCATGAACACCTGCTCAACTGTAGAAACCTCCCAGCCCGATGGACGATCTCGTTATCGCCAGTGATACAGCGGTTCAAACGGCGGAATTTTGGATGCCACATGGAATTTAATAATTTATTTATAATGTTTGTAAATTGATGTCAAATGGAATTTAATCATGTACTTATATTGTTTGGAAATTGCTGTCTATCGGCTATATATGCTTGTTATGTTCTGGATAAGAGTAAATAAAACCGCGTAATACATATTCTGGTTCATAATCCATAATACATTACATGTACAGACATTCTGTTGCTGCATACCGACAGGATTTTCCAGTTGCTATCCGTAGAAATTTTGTTAAATTTGTTCGAGAAATGTAGGGGTTATTAATTTTCTACGATTTATCTGTATTGACCAGTATTGTATTTAGAACAACTTATTGTTCGTAGGCAGACGGCATTTACATGCGCAGTGTCGTTTCAGTTTCGTCTTTCATTTCACATGTTTGCCGAATCTCCTGCTAAACTGGTTTTGATTTTTGTTAGTTTTTCGGACGTATTATAAATATTTCAGGGATTGGTTACCGCCATAACGGACCTCTACCACTACAGTCTTCCAATAGGTAAGTGGGCTAGGTTTCCTGGCATCAGTAAAGCTAGCCGGTAACGCAGCCTACTTTCTACTGTGCTTCTGTTAGAGATGCTGTTTTATAGGCTCTGGCTTCCGTCTCTAGCGGCGTCTGAATTTAACTCCTGTTGGGTGAGTAGCAGTTGAAGCCAGATCGCCACCTCCCTGCTTAAGATGCGCCCTTGAGTCCACCCTAATACGGTCACTCCCCCTTCTGCTGTCATAAGGAATCGACCGCTCTGCCATATCTGTCTAAAGTCTTGGCCCATAGCCATGTCTCTTGATTCTCAATTATTCCCACTTGCTACTTGATGAACGTTGCAATGAAGTCACAAGAAGCGTTAAAACCAGTTTCAATTTCTACATTCCATATCCCGCAACTGTAATTTTTCTCGTATACATACACACGAAAAAGTAACAGAACTTGACATACTGTAGCCCTACTGTCCTATGCGTCAGTATGCTACCTCTTCGCCGGCCGCAGTGGTCTAGCGGTTCTAGGCGCGCAGTCCGGAACCGCGAGACTACTACTGTCACAGGTTCGAATCCTGCCTCGGGCATGGATGTGTGTGCTGTCCTTAGGTTAGTTAGGTTTAAGTTGTTCTAAGTTCTAGGGGACTGATGACCTCAAATATTAGGTCCCATAGTGCTCAGAGCCATTTGAACCATTTCTTTTGCTACCTCTTCTGTCTACACTAAAACACATTTACATAACTGTTGGCTATTTCTATGCAAACCAGAAGTCAGGGTACATCTGTAATTAATCGTAAGACAAGCGTAAATACAATAAGTTGTTATACTAAACTCCTGTTTTGTTTTCATGTGTGTGCATGTGTGTGTGTGAGTATGTGAGTGAGTGTGTGACACCACAACCTTTAGTTAATTTATATCTTTGTAGTTCAATGATTCTGTCCTTTAAGTTGTTAGTTTTTAACTGAAGATGATATTTACTTTGGACGCACATTTTACATTTTAACGGTTTTCGTAGCACAAAATACTCTTCACTACACCTCTTATAGTCTTCTTTGGTTTCCCTCCTACTAGCTACATCGGTGTAGCCGAACCGTCAGCTCTTTTTGTAGTCTTCAACCACTCAGGTGATGTGGACCGTAAGTAGAAGCAAGAAAAGAACCCTAAGAGTCACCTGTCGATTTATGTGTCACTAAATAAGCCACGGACCTATCGGCTTGAAACCCACCTACTTTCGCTATGCAGAACGGTAACAATCAAAAAGTGTATATTGATGAAGAATCTGACACGAAACAAACAGACTGACGGTGTTAGAAAGGGATACACGGTGAGCAGAAACTTTCCATTTCAGCTCCAGCAACCTATGCATTTAAAGTTTAAAAGCTCCCAAGTCATAGAAAATGTACTGCAAGCACACAAAACCTCACATCCCAAAATGAGTTGAAGACACGGCTCAAAATAAGCTCAGACAATGTAGACTTATCATGACTAGAATCTAGAATAAGGCCCAGTTAAGGAAACTAGTTCTCCAGTCTATAACACACAAACCCTTCATAACCAGAGATGCATGCAATAAATGAAAAATGAAATAATGCTGCAGTGAACTGTAACTCAAGGCACATTAATAAACCTCCATTAAAGAATAATATCGGAATGAACAAACTTAGGTCAAATATCCTACGTTAACCAACTCTAAAATCTTCACTGAGCCGCAACTTTTCAATATCAGCTGACATGCCATCTGTTGCAAGCGTGACCTCCACTACAAAAAAAAAAAGAAAAGAATTGATTTTTAACCAAATATTTAATAACCACTGACACAACGTTTCACTACTCGAGACTAACCTCAATATAAATATAATGAGCGTCTGTGAAGTGAAAGAAGACAAGGACATCTGGTCAGACGAACGCAGGATAATATCAACAGCAGCAGAAAATGATATAAAAGAGGCAGAATATTAATGAATTGGAAGGTATGTCAAATAGTGAGGTACTGTAAACATTCACTGATAGGGTTGTTCTCTTCTCATCAGAATCAACAGCAAACCAACACCGATGACAACAGTTTACATGTGCAAGACGAAGCCATAAGCGGAAGATTAAGAGACAGAGAATGTGATTGTAATTACTCGGTAATTCAGTACTTAAAGGACTCCGTCATCAGGCCACAAGTGGTCCTTCGGGACCATCCGACCGCCGTGGATAGGAGGAGCGTGTGGTCAGCACACCGCTCTCCTGGTCGAGTAGCCCCTCAATTGGCATCATAAGGCTGAGTGCACCCCGAAAAACGGCAACACCCCATGGCGGGCCGGATGGTCACCCATCCAAGTGCCGGCCACTCCCGACAGCGCTTAAATTCGGTGATCTGACGGGAACCGGCGTGTTAACTGCGGCAAGGCCGTTGCCATTTCAGTACGTAAAGGGAAATGAAAATCTAACAGTCATGAGATAATGGAATGCGGTTGTAGGGAAAGAAGTAGAAGAAAGGCTTATGGGAGAATATGGGGTTTCCTGTGCGAATAAGAGAGGGGAAAGTGTAATTGAGTTCTCTTGTCTAAAACCGAAGATCACAGAAGCTGGAAAAAAAATCATAGTTACAAGGATAGTAACTACGAAGAAAAAAATGGGTTACACAAGAGATCCTTCAGCTGAAGAAAGAAAGAAGGAAGTACAAACATTTTACGGGAAATTCAAGAATATAGAAATGGAAGTCACTTAGGAATGAAAGAAACAGGAAGTGCTGGGAATCGAAGACGAAATGGTTGCAAGGAAAACTTGAAGAGCTTATAGAAAGAGTCAAAAAACTTGCCGTGAAACTGAGACTAAAGGCGGTAACATTAAGAGTGCAATGGAAATTCCTCTGTTTAACGAAGAGGAGAGAGAAGATGGGTTAAAAGAGCCACTGGGAAGTCCACTTCAGAAAAAGTAACAGCATCAGAGAGGCAGTTCTGACATTGTGGTTAATAATGGAAGCAAGACTGTGGAAAAATAAAGAGCCGATCATGGAATTCGTCGACCTAGAACAAGCGTTTGTCAATGTAAAGTAACGCTAGATGTTATAAATTCTGACACAAATAGGGATACACTATAGGAGAAGGCTGGTGATATACAATATGTACAACAGCCAAGAGGGAGCAATAAAAGTGGAGGACCAAGAACTGGGTGCTCAGATTAAAAAGGATGTAAGACAGCGATGTGGGTTTTCGCTTGTAATGTTCAATATCCTATGAAAATTCAAGGTGGAAGGATATCAATGATAACTTTGATGATAACTTTGCTATCCACAGTAAATGTGAATAACAATTTCAGGCTCTTTTGAATGGAAAGAAGAGTCTTATGAGTATAGAGTACGGACTGACAGTAAATCAGAGAAATACTTAGGTAATGAGAAACAGCTGAAATGAGAACAGCGTCGAACGTGACATCTGAATTAGCCATCACGAAGTTAACGGACGCTGCTATATAGAGAGCCAAATTACCCATGATGAATGGAGCGAGAAGAACGAGGAAATTGGTCATTACTGGCGACGAAAAGTCTTCTGATATCAAACATGTCTTAATCTGATGAAGAAATCTCTGAGAACGTCTGTTTGGAGCACATTACTCTCTGATAGTGAAACATGGACTGTGGGGAAAACGTTACGTGCGAAAATCATAGCATTAGAGATGTGGTGTTGCAAAATAATTTTGAAAATAGCTATACTGATAAGGTAAGGAATGAGAAGGTATTTCGCAGAATTGTCGAGGAAAGAAATATATGTAAAAGTCTGACAACTAGATGGGATAGGATTGTAAGACATCTGTGAAGATCACAAGGAATAACTAGCATGCTACTATAGAGTGCTGTAGATGGTACGAACTGTAGACGAAGACAGAAATTGGAATACATCCAGCAAATAATGGATGGAAGGAACACTTGTAACTGTTACTCTAAGATGAAAAGGCTGCAAGAGGAGAAGAGTTTGTGGCAGGCCACATCAAACCTGTCAGAAAACTGATGACTCAAAATAAAGCATTTGCACTAGGCTGCCCTCATACATGGAGAAGATTTGGGCCCTTGCATCTTGCTTTGGCATGTCTCTTTTGAATTCACCTTCTCCCAAGACCTTAAAAATGTGACAATGTGGTCAATTAAATGCAAAAGGAACCACAGTACACTTTTCAGTATCAGGTAAACATCTTAAAATTCTTTCATTCTGCTATTTTCTGATATTACACCATAGTAAAATAAATAACCACATAACACTGTGAAGGAATCACTGCTGTCTCAACCTCAAAACTAAATTTCCGTCACAATTCTATCTGCACTAGTCACTTCTCCTATGTGCGACGGTACTTATATACTCCACATAATAATCCGCAAAATATACTAAACATAAACACCATAAATCACTTCCTATCTAACATACGACATCACTGCTACCTTACTAATTATTACTTACAGCTGCTTGTATGGTTATTCACGACCTAATACATTTCTTCACTGCCCAATGAAAGACTAGAATCTAATACTTTTAAACAAGGGAACTTAAAATGGAGCTATAATGAATGCTTAATGTAATATTTACACGTAAGCATCTGAGTTCAGCTTAACCAATTCTTTGTTTTATAGTCACCTCTGCATTCGTTTTTTCATTCTCTTTCTATTCGTCACCCCTGTGACTATACTGTACTGTGTCTCTATTGTGTCTCTATTGTTACATTTCCAACTTCAATATTAATGACAGCCTGAACCCACCCCACTCTACCTATGCATTATCTTTTTCCAAGTCTGTCTCAGGGAAAAGATTCTTAATTCTTGAACACAATTTCTGATCATGTTAAATGGCTGTTTCACTTCAAATAATTAAAAATCTTCATTCCAAGTAAATGTTTCAGTAAGTACATATTTATATTCATAATTCTCCACATTCATCTAACTTCATAGTAAAACAAAATTTTCATTCTCCGATTCAGGAACTAATGTCTGGGCGTATTTAGCATTATGTACCAAATCATCAGCCTCATAATTGCTCTCATCTTTCTCTGCCAATCATTGCTTAATTTACCATTTTAAACAACCATATGTCACTGAACATCAGCAAATAAGAAAGTCTGTACCTCATTTTCCTCCTCACCACTTGAATTGCTCTTCGTATTGTCAGTTACCTCACTTGTGACACCGACTTCAATATTGTAGCAATCATTATGTTATATATATTTGTTTTTCTCCAAATAGTTGAAAATCATCATCCCTAGCAAATACTTCATGTATTCATTCATGATTCATAACAACGATCTCTGTTACTTGCGTTGCCTAATGAAATTTATGAGTCTCCCAATCTTCAGGAGGAACCCATTCCTTATAAACTTCGCCCTGCACCACGCTTTCACTGACATAGAAACCACTTTTTATTCTGCCAAGATACACTGCTTTCATCATTGTCCACTGTCATCTGCTATTTTTCTTCAACAAATAATTGTCTATGCACTTCCTATTAAACAATGACGCTCTCAGCATTCATAACTGATGCCATGTCTTAGAAACTGTGACCCTTTTTGCTATAACAAATAAACAAATCCCTCTGGATGAGAGGCTTTTTGTTTATTTGTTGTAACTTGCAATATTATTCACATCTTTAATAGACTTCACAGCAACCTTCACTGTATCCATAACATAATCATCAACTGCAGCCATTCTGTGCTCAACACAACCACTCTGTGCACAACACAAGCATCATAGTTTCCATCCATTACCTTGTACATGCCCAATCACTGAAACATCAGTTACAGGTTGTACAGCCTGCATACAATTGACTTCAACCTAATTACTGGAACATGCTGCTTCTGCAACAACTCCATTCACAGTAAAATATGACTCACGCCGCGCTGCCTGCACGCAACAAAAATCAGTTAGAACTGGTGAGGATGTCACTGCAGTCCTTCAGTATCAATTATGTTGTCATTCACACACATTCAGCTCACTACACAACCTTCCAGAATAGCTGCCGATCTAGAGTCGGAATTTTTCTATTACTTCGTAACAGCAAACCCTTCATTACCTTCTTCAGCATCCACTATCTTACCAGACTCTTCATGAAATAAGCTATCAACTTCTCCCTCCTCAATATCTGTTTCTCTGCATTTCCTACATTTATTTAAGTTCATCCTGTCATTATATTTGAACTTAATGTTCCATAGCTTACTATCTCCATTCACCTACTTCACATTCTTGCCTTTGCTCATTATTGTTACCTTGGTAAAATAATCTGTTATTGTAATCCTTAACATTCCTTCTCTTGGTTCAATGCCTTTCATAATTCTAACCCCATATTAGACCTCAGTTTCAAATGTTTTCAGTTTCCTGAATTTTCTACTGGTTGATTCCCTCCCAAACTATCTTAACTTTGTATCCTATTGTAATGAATTTGCCTGTGATTACTGCTATTATTTAAGTTCACAGGCTTCCACAGCCAGGGTCACTTTGAATAAAATAATTTTGTGGATTAGGCCACATCATTATATGACATGAAAGCAATTGAACTGCCGACACTTAGATTGATTTGCTACAATTCTCTTCAGGGTGGCCAACTGCAGGATTGATTGTACCTGTGACATAGGGGTAGTGTCTTTGATCAGTAACTCGATCCAGGGGTCGAACCCTGTCACCGCTCAAATTTCGAATAAAAATCATCAGCAATGACGGCCGAAATCTTCTGACATAAGAAGTCACCCCACTTCAGCCAACGGCCCTGTGTTAGAGTGCGGGGAGTGGAAAAAGGTTCAGGGCACTCCATTACCTTTGGGGTAATGGAGGAGGAGCGGACAGAGTTTCAGGGCACACTGTTGTCCCAGGGGTGTAAAACTGCCTCTAAAGGCGGAAGAATCAGTAATGAACAACGGCATCAGGATACAGAGGGCAATGGAAACCACGATATTAGAGAAACATAATGTGTATCAAGTGAATATATGACCTGTGTCATGAAATTAGCTTCCCCTGTCGGAGGTTAGAGTACTCCCTCTGGCATGGGTGCGTGTGTTGTCCTTAGTGTAAGTTAATTTAAGTTAGATTAAGTCGTGTGTAAGCTTAGGGACCGATGACCTCAGCAGTTTGGTCCCACAGGAACTTACCTCCTCCATGATGATATCTCCATTGACAAAAGTATCCGGACTAGTCCGCCATCGCATTTCCGCTAGGGGTCTGCTAAGGGGAAGGTGACCTTGTGAAAAAGACTGAATAACCAACGAGTCGGGGCGTCGATTATCAGATGCCTGAACGTGACAGGGAAACTAGAAAATCACAAAAATGGATACGCTAAGGCTCATTCTAGATATATAGCGTAGGGTCAGTTAAGTGAAATGGAATGAAGACAAGGGTTTCTGGTCAGATGAGTACAGAGTAATATCAACAGCAGCAGAGTATAGTATAACCGGAGTAGCATTCGTTATGAATAGGAAATCAGGGCAGAGAGAGAGTTACGGTGAACTTCAGTGGCACAGTTGCTTTCATGAGAATCTACAGCAAACCAACATCGACAATTATAGCACAGGTGTACATGCAGATGTCGAAAGCCGAAGATGAAGAGAAAGAGAAGTATATGATGATACTGAACGGGTTATTCGGTACTTAAAAGAAGATGAAAATTTAACAACCATGGCGGATTGGAATGCGGTTGTAGGGGAAATAGTAGAAGAAAGGTTCACGGGAGAATGTGAGCTTGGTAAGACGAATGAAAGGGAGAGAAGAAAGAGTTCTGCAATAAATTTCAGTTAGTAATAGTGAATTGACTGTTCAAGAATCACAAGAGGAGGAGGTCTATTTGGCCGGGAGATACTCCAAGATTTCAGTTACATTACATCAAGGTCAGACAGTGATTTCGAAATCAGATGCTGGATGAAAAGGCGTACCATGTTGCAGACATCACAGTTCAGTAGTGATGAAAAATAGTCTGAGCTTTAATATGCTAGTCAGAAGAATCAATAAGCAAAGAAGTGGGATATGGAGGCACTAAAGAATTAGGTGCTACGCTTGAAACTCTCTAAAGCTCACAGCGCAATTGGGTTGAATACGAATCGACATCTCTAAAAAGGGCAAGAACAGAACTTGGAAGGAAAAACTTTGGTGCAAAGATGGTAATTGCAGAGAAAACGCTAGCAACAGAAGAAACATTTCAGTTGATCGATGAAAGAAGGAAGTACAAGAATCTTCCATGGAAACTCTGGAAGGCAGAAATCAATGTCACTTACGAATGAAATAAATAAGAAATGCCGGGTGCCGGGAAGCTAAGTAGAAGTGGCTGCACAAAAAATGTGAAGATGTCGAAACAGAAATGATTGTCGGAAGGACTCAGCTTATAGAAAAGCCAAAGCATCATCCTGTGAAATTAAAAGCAAGGGTGCAATGGAATTTCACTGTTAAATGCAGAAGAAAGAGTACATTGAAGGCCTCTGAGGACGAAGACTCCTCTGATGACGTGATAAAAGAAGATAGAGGATCCATCACTTAAATCAGAATTTCAAAGAGCGTTGGAAGACTTAAAACCGAATAAGGCAGTAGGGAAAACACTCCATCAGAATTCCTGAAGTCACTGGGGGAAGAGGCAACAAAACGACCATGCACGTTGGCGTCTAAAATGAATGAGTCTGCCGATATACCATATGCTTTTCGGTAAAACATCATACACACAATTCCGGAGATTGCAAAATCCGACAGCTGTGTGAATTATCTCACAGTCAGCTTAACAGCTCATGCATCCAAGTTGCTAACAAGAATGATATACAGAAGAATGGAAAAGAAATAGAGGATTGGCTCTACCAAAAGGGCAAGGCATCAAGGAGGAATTTCTGACGTTGCTGTAAGTAATGGAAGTATGTCCGAAGAAAAATAAAAACGCGTTAATTGGATATGTCGACTGGAAAACGAGTTCGACAACTTGAAATGGTTCAAAATGTTCGAAGTAATGAGAAAAACGGGGATACACTGTAGGTAAAAACGTCTGATACACAATATGTACAACGACCAAGAGGCAACAATAAAAGTGGAATACCAAAATCGAAGTGCTCAGATTAGTCATGGTGTATAAGCGAGATTTGTCCTTTCGCCCTTACTGTTCTGTCTATGAATCGAAGAAGCAATGACGGAAACAAAAGAGAGGTTCAGAAGCGAATTAAAGATCAAAGTGAAAGGATAATAATGATAAGATTCGCTGATGACATTGCTTTCCTTAGCGAAAGTGAAGAAGATGGTTCAAATAGCTCTGAGCACTATGGGACTTAACATCTGTGGTCATCAGTCCCCTAGAACTTAGAAATACTTAAACTTAACTAACCTAAGGGCATCACACAACACCCAGACTTCACGAGGCAGAGAAAATCCCTGACCCCGCCGGGAATCGAACCCGGGAACCCGGGCGCGGGAAGAGAGAACGCTAGCGCACGACCACGACCTGGACTGTGAAGAAGAATTACTGTATCCGCTGAATGGCATGAACAGTGTAATGTGAACAGAATGTGGACAGAAAGCTAGGCGAAGTGAGACAAGCAATGAGAAGTAGTATAAATGAGTACAATGCGAAACTTAACATAAGGATTGGTGGTCGCGAAGTAGATGAAGTTAAGTAGTTCTGCTATTTAGCCATAAAAAGAAACCCTTGAAACGGAGCAGGGAGGACATAATAAGCAGACTATCAAGACCTGAAAAGAGAGCATTCCTGGCCAAGAGAAGTCTACTGGTATCAAACATAGGCCTTAACTTGATAAAGAAATTTCTGAGAGTGTGCGTTTGGAGCTCAGCATTGTAAGGTAGTTTAACATGGACAGTGGAAAAACCGGAACAGAAGAGAATCGATGCATTTGAGATGTGGTGCTACAGAAGGCTATTGAAAATTAGGTAATAAGGAATGAGGAAGTCTTTCAGGGAATCGGTGAGAAAAGGAATGTATGGAAAACGCTGGCAAGAAGAGGCAACAGATTGGTAGGACATCCGTTTAGACATCACGGAATAATTCTAGATGCACCTGAAGAGGCTAAAAACTGTTGATGAAAACTGAGATTGGAATACATCCTCCAAATATCAGAGGACGTAGGTGGCAAGTGGTACTCTGAGACAATGAGGTTGCCACAGAAGAGGAATTCGTGTTGGGCTGCATCAGACCAGTCAGAAACGACTGATAGTGGTGAATGTCTTGTCCTGTACACAGTGTACTGCCCGTCAATCAGTAGCAGCAGTTGCTTTCCAGTCAGTCTTTAGAACAGCGCTGCAACAGCCTACCGTACAAAGATCACATCGATAGCTACCGCTCTTCAAGTTGTCGAATGACATTCCTATTCTGAGTCCCTGGTTGCCACCAGACATAGGAAAATAGACAGTACGTAGGGGAAGAAATTCACAAGTATTCAGCGTTAACCGGCTAAAGAGGACAGCAGAAAGTCGATTGAAACATCAGCAGTTCCGTTGTTTTAGTGTTGTGTAATGATGTGTCCTAACAGCCAGAATTATTTGATTCAAAATTGCTGTTTTTGTTTTCCCAGTGATCTCCCCGCTCTCTCTTTCTCCTATAAAGCCGTCGCATGCCACTTCTATGGTTCCCAACATGATCCCTGTTATTGCTATGAATTTTCCCCAATTTCTAATCTACTATAATCCTGTTTATTTCTCTGGTTCTTAACTTGATTACTGCCGGCTGCTGTGGCCGAACGGTTCTAGGCTCTTCAGTCTGGAACCGCGCGACCGCTACGGTCGCAGGTTCGAATCCTGCTTCGGGCATGGATGTGTGTGATATCCTTAGGTTAGTTCTAGTTCTAAGTTCTAAAGGACTGATGACCTCGGATGTTAAGTCCCATAGTGCTCAGAGCCATTTGAATTTTTGATTACTGTTTACCCAGTTGGATCTGTCACAAATTGCTTCAGTTATCTTCTCTCAACGAGTGCCACAAAACTGAATCAGTGTGGCAGCGTATCAGCTAGCACTGTTTTGGCTCAGGAAGCGTCCTTTTCAAAGCTACTATCTTTGGCCGCATGCCCAGTGACCAGTCTATGTGTGCCATGTTTCGTATCTGTAGAAAACTCCCTCACTGGCAGTCTTCATGACCTACATGTATATTTCCATTCGGATGTTAATCTACTTAGCCTGACTCCAGTACTCATTTAATAACATTTGCTGAAACATGTTATGTAAAAAATTGATCTGAATTCTGATTAGCCCAAATTTGTGTATATGTCTCCAGCAAACTTTTAACAAATATAATCTTAGCTTCGTCAATCATGTTTGACACAAGCAACGATTCGAAGCAGGTAGAGAGTCGATAGAATGATACTTCCTTACTCCTGAAAAGCTTTTAGTATTGGAATCTTGCGTCACTTGCTGTTCCACCTTTGCAGTTACATTCCTTAGTTCTAACTACTTATCTACTCGGTGTATGTCAAATTTCGTTACTCCTTATTGTGACTTCCTTTCCTATGCCCTTCCTCTCTTTTACATCTAAAAATAACTACTAACAAAAGGAAAAAATAAAATATACGTCTGCTTTGAAATTTTGTTCGGAAGAAATAGAGAGGTAGTAAAAACAGAAAAAGGACCCGTATTAAAATTACATAGTAACTTAAAAAATGCAAGTAGAAAGTGTTTGTCTCTGCATTGCAGTGAACCACAGATAGTGTAGCAATAAAAATCTTCACTTCCTGGTAACAAGTGCAGAATAGCAGTGAATAATCAGATGAAAAGAAACTTATTAAAATTTTCTGGACGAAAGATATCTGCGAATTACGTAACACCTGAAAGTACAGAAAGGAGATCACTGACAGACTATTTGTACAACAAACACCGCATTAATGAAATTTCTTCTGCTCATCCGGCCTTTGCTTACCTTTCATAGTCGAAGCCACAGTAGAGTTATTACACTTGGTAGTAACTTTACTCACGAAAGCGAGAGTAAATTCGGTTATTACGTATTCAGGAAATTAAAAATGCAAAATGAGTACACATCTGCTAATATGAGACTTCTGTCTTAAGTCTAACTGCAGCTCCGCTCGTATCTCTTTGAATCTATGGTTGCTCTAAATGTCAGTATGATTCTTTCTGCATTAGAGGTGAGATGTTTTAATTGACCATTAACTTTCCCGACGTCCCTCGCTATCCATTTTATTCCTCTTCCCGCCACTCCCCGTCGAGGCAATGTTATTTCGCGCTGGCTTGGACAATGGGGGTTGTAATATACGAACCCAGACATTTATCACCACGAACATTATTATATTAATTCGAACGTAAATAAGGTCGAGAACAAAGAACATTTAGCATAACTTAAGGTAAATTATAAATACATTATAATATAGGTCGACAACACATTGGCTCCAGGCAGCTTAGCGTCGTTTGACGAGTGTCTTTTCAAATACAAGTAACTGACGAAATAATTTTCCTTTAACAGCAACAATCACTGTAATATGGTGAGGAATGACTGAACTTACCGATGCTAAATTTTGATCGGAACTGGTTAACACTGAAGTTTATATGGAAGTAAAGACTAATGGACGCAGAGTGATAAACATAGTATCTGCCATCTGTGGATGCTAGCGGCTTACTTAATGCGCCACTATGCGGAACGCGTACTTGAAGACATATGTAAGTACCAAACTAAGTACGAAAACGTACAAAATATTGAAGCAAAAAGCTGTTACGTTTTACATATAAAATATGTTATAAATAATCCAAGCATACATACATTAAAAGAAGAAATTATAAACGAAATTATTTAAAGTATCATTCCTGGGTTTCTGCGTACGGTCTCACCCTCCAATTTGAAAATACCCAACATATTCAATTCTGCACATCTAGGTGTCTACGCCAATGATACGGGTAAAAACGGTGAGGAAATAATAAATAAAGCGGAGACTTCAAAATTATTTGGTGTCCATATTATTGAGAATTTAAATTGAGAGAAAACGCATTTTGGAACATCTAAAACAACTTATTTCATCCACGCTTGCACTCAGAATCGTCGCAAATCCTGAGGAGAGGCAAATCACTACGTCGACATGTTTTTCATATTTTCATTGAATAATGTCATATGAAGTAATGTTCTGGGGTAACTCATCTTTAAGAAAGAAAGTTTACGTTGTGCAAAAATGTGCTGTGAGAATAATATGTGGTGTTCACCCACAATCACCTTGCAGACGTCTGTTTAACGAGTTGGGAACTCTGACTTGCTGCTTCACAGTTGATTTATTTCCTCATAAAGGTGGTTTTAAATAATCCGTTCCGGCTCAAAAGCAACAATTATGTAATAATTATAATACCAGAAAAAATGGTATTCATTACAAAAGATTAAGTTTCTCTGTAGCACATAAGCGGGTGCTCACTGGTGCAACAAATTTTTTTTATTTACATAGTGATGTACTACGGCTCAACACTAAGCGAGCTTTTTCTTGACAACACCCTCTGTTCCGTAGATGAATTCCTATTACAGTAACGTGTAAAAGGTGGTCGGTCGGAATTACTAACTCACACCTTTAAATCTTTTTTTGCTCTTTGGAAAAATCACGTTAGAAATGTTCAGAACGAAACCATATATACAAAATAATTTGCGATGTGAATGTAAAATTACTCGTTCTACATCATTACGATACTTCGCAAAACGATCTATGGAATATATAGATAAGTAACGAAATACGAAAGACGAGAAAAGTGGAAAAGAAACATAAACACTTCGGGCAGCAACACTGTTCAGTTTCACTATTGTATGGACGTGTTTAAACTGGTACGAATAATATTTGTGTTTTATGGGAAGGAAGCTTTGGTGAGCATCTATATCTACATAAGATGAATTGTTCTCTAATGTACCCCGACGAGTGCACGTTGTGTAAGAGCAGGAATATGTGAGTGCACTGCACTACACAGCTCACATGTCTTGTTGTCGAAGTATCCCGAAGAAATTTTCTGCAAAGACTGATTTTGTAACTTGAGTATTTAACATGTTATGATAGAAAAAGTAAAGAATTTTGAAAACACGAAAATGTGGGGAACAAGACTACAGTACTAAAAATTTGGAAGGACTACATCCTAAGATTGACTCAATCCAAAAAATGATTACTTAGGATAGGAGAATCTCCTGAGACACTAAGTTTCTGTAAAAAGTAAAGAGGATAGTAAGATATTTTAAATGAAGTTCGACGAAACAGTGTCACATGGGAGAATACGGTAATGAGAAACGAGGAGCAGTAGCATGAAAGTGGGTGATTTTAAGGACAGTAGACTAAGAATGGTACCCGAGTAAACCGACTATAAACAACGGCTGATAGCTAACAAATGTGAAAACTGTATTGACATAGCTGTTAACTTCAGCGCGGCTTCTCTGTTCACGGCAGACAACCACTCCGTTAGATCATAATTTATTGACAAACGGATAAGTACTTTTTTCCACCAAGTACTTTTCCTTCTTATAGGGATTTTGTATACCGTTCCCAGCAAAAAAAAAAAAAAAAAAAGTTTACTCTCTTGGTCACTCTAACTCTTTCTGGATACTAAATTTGTTGTTTACTTTTTCGAAATCTAACCACAACACTATAATAGTCCATTTACTTCAGCTGAATGCACTGTTCGTATCCTTTTCCGAAAAATACTACTAGAAATATGTAGCTATAAATATTAAACACGTAAACATCGTCTCCTGGGCTCAAATGAAATAGGCCATTGAGTGATTCGAAAAATAATAATTTATGAGTTACTTTTGCTTTTGCATTTATGCTTTGGAAACGTCTGAGTACGATACACTGACAGATGTACGCGGTAATGTCACAGATATCTTACGTAATGGTAAAGCCGTGCTCAAAAGAGTTAGGCGAACTTCAAGCAGCTACTGTCAGTGATGGAAAGACATATATTCCTAACAGGCTTCTGGAACGCTCAGATCTGCTAGTAAGAGAGGTCTTTTCCCCCATATAATCAATAACGTTAGAGGGAATGGGATTACTTGCTGAAAGTAGCGAGACGCGGTTTCTTAACAGCTTTAGGTGAAATACTGCCCGTTAATTTGTTTCTGTCGTAAAAAAGGCATCGACCCCGCTGAGCTAACTTAACGGTGATTCCGAGCTATTCCTAACTTTGCGTGGGACGCCAGAACTAGACTCCGCTTCGACATCGAACACCCATTTCAGACTTGAAATGTATCCTCCTTCGTACTTAGCTGAAGAAAGTAACAAAATAGACCTTCTAGGTGGCAATAAAGTTAAGCATAAAGTCTTCAGGACCGTAAAGCTGCTTTAAAAGCAAACTTTCAATAGTTTAGATTGCTATCGTCATTTAAATCATCTGTTGTGTACGGTGACGACGTAAATCTCAATTCACTTGTACAGCGGCATTTTATCCCTCTTTTTTCGTTAAGGGCACTTTCACATTTATGTATACATGGATACTCAGCAAATCACAAATAAGTTCCTGACAGAGGGTTCATCAAACAACCTTCACAATAATTCTCTATTATTCCACTCTCTAACAGCGCGCGGGAAAACGGGCACCTATATCTTTCCGTGCGAGCTCTGATTTCTTTTATGTCAACGTGACTATCGTTTCTCCCTGTATAGGTCGGCGTTAACAAAGTATTTTCGCATTCGGAGGAGAAAGCTGGTGATTTAAATATCACGAGAACGTTCCACATCAACGAAAAACGCCTTTGTTTTAGTGATGACCATCCCAAATCCTGTATCATTTCAATGACACTCTGCCTTCTACTTCTCGATAATGCAGAACGTGCTGTACTTCTTTGAGCTTTCTCGATGTATTCCGTTAGTCCTGTCTGGGAAGGATCCCACAAGATGATGGACAACCTTTCACACACGTAACTTAAATAATTTGGACAGATAATTATTCTAACCCGTCATAAATTGGTAACATTTTTTATAAGAGAAATTTCCATTGAAATAGTCTGTGATAACAAAAAATCAAGGTGAAATATTCCTCTCTGGTACTTGTCTGAAACTGAAAGACAGTTCTTACTAGATAGCTTAGAACTAAGTATTTGAAAAAGTGGAAATATGCTTTATCACATTTGAATCGATCTAATTATTCTGTAACAAACAAAGAGAATAAAGAGACTTAATAGCAGGTAGAACATTCATAGTAATTTCTTTATTCACGTGGTTAAGAATTAGAATTATAAGCGAGGAATTTTATGGAATATCCAGAAAATATTCCTCGACTTGCACCTTTATCTTCATGTTTATTAATTAAATCTCTACTAGACTGCTAGTGGGCAAGTCGGTATCAATCATGTACAACTGCACAACGACTGTTGAAGATAAGTGACAATCTTCTCAAAAAACGTCACTGGTCCGCTTAAAACTATGGGAATGAAACAGAAACCTGGATTTAGTCATGTAATATTGATGACTTTAAAGTAAGTCCAACACAGTCAAAATAAAGTTAAGCTCGTTAATGGCATAGTGCGGTATAAGACATGTTGGACGCATCACAGAATAGTCTGAGTGGTCAGCGTAGGTGGCTGCCACTCAGAGGACCCGGGTTGGATTCCCGGAGCTTCCAAGTATTTGTTCTTGGTGCGAAGACCGGTACTTGATGCACTCAGCCCCGTGATGGTAGTTGATGAGCTATTTGACGGAGCAGTAGCGGCTCCAAGGACTGGAAAGTCTGCAAAGCCGCCGAGAAAGCAATGTACTGTCCACATACCCCTCCGCACCTCATCAACGTGACGTCGCAAGATAGAGGATGACAAGGCGGCCGATAGTCATCCCTTGGGCCTTCAAGTTCTGGCAGGGAGATACTTTTTTGAGAGTTTCCTTTAGTTATGTATGACATTTTATTTTATAAATTTTACATCGGAAGCACTCGTGGTCTAGGGATAACAACTTCGATAAGTAGTCAAAATGTATCCGATCCCGTGTTTGAGCCACGTCACTGCTTAAATCTTAAATAAAAATCATCACCAATAGTGGCCGAAGATTAACGTTCTAAGAAGTCACTTTCATTGAACCGAAGACGTTGTCAAAGAGGCACTCTCATGCACTTGAGATGGTAGACTGACCCTACAGGAGGAACCAATGATCAACGACGTGAGGATGCAGAAGACAACGAAGGTATTAAAGACAAATAATCTATATCCACAGGACATTTGGCCTGTGATTGAAAAAGTGTCATCATGATATCTCAATTGGCAAAAGATGCCGGACTAGTTTCCCATTCGGATCTCCGGGAGGGGACTGCGAAAGGCGAAGGGACCGTGAGAAGAAGATTGGATAACGGATGAAGGGGGCTTGGAATGTCAGAAGTCTGAACGTGGTAGGAAAAGTAGAAAATGTGAAAATGGAAATACAAAGCCTCAACCTAGGTATAACGGGGCAGTGAAGTGAAATGGAAAGAAGACAAGGATTTCTGGTCAGCTGAATACGGGGTAGTTTCAATAGCAGCGGAAAACGATGTAGGGGAAGTTGATCTTTTTGTGAAGAATAAGGTAAGGCACATATTGAGTTACTGTGAACAGTTCAGTCATATGCCTGTTCACATCAGAATAGACAGGAAGTCAATCCGTCACTGACAGTTCAGGTATACAAGTCCACGTCGCAAGCAGAAAATGAAGAGGTAGAGACAGTATATGAGGATACCGAATTGGTAATTCAGTACGTAAAGGGATATGAAAATGTAATAATCGTGGGGGATTCGAGTGAGGTTGTAGGCGAAGGAGTAAAAGAAAGAGTTCTGGGAGAACATGGACTTGGCGCTAGGAATGAGAGAAGACAACGAATAATCGACTTCTACAATAAATTACTGTTAGTAACAGCGAATATTGTGTTTAAGGAGCTCAAAAGGAAGAGAAATACTTAGAAATGTCTGGGTGATATGGGAAGATTTCAATTAGATTACATCGCAGTCAGGCAGAGATTCCGAAATCAGATATTGAATTGTAAGACGTACCCAAGGTCAGATGTAGAATCGGATCACAATTTAGTAGGGACAGAGAGTAGGGTGAAGTTTAAGGGACTTGTCAGGAAAAATGAGTGGGGGAAGAAGAGGGATACGGAAGTACAAAGGAATGTAGAGATACGCTTGAAGTTCTCTGTGGCAATAGACACTACGATAAGGAAGCGTTCTGTAGGCCGCTCAATGGAAAAAAAATCATTGTGGGAATGGCAACAAAACGACGGTCCACGTTGGTGTGCAGAATGTATGAGACTGGCAATATAATGAAACTGGCAATATTACATCTTACTTTCGGAAAAAGATCTGCCACATAATTTCGAAGACTGCTAGAGACGCTAAGTTCGAGAATTATGGCATAATCAGCTTAACAGCTCATTCGTCGAAGTTGCTGAGAGGAAAACTAGTCAGAAGAATGGAAAAGAAAATTTAGGGTTGGTTGGTGACGAACGATTTCGCTTGAGGAAAGGGAAAGGCACCAGAGAGCAGTTCTGGAGTTGCTGTTGGTAATGGAAGCACAACTGACGTAAAAGCAAGAGAGTTTTAAAAGAGCTGTCGACCAGGATAAAGCATTCGACAATGTCGAATGGCGGGAGCTGTTCGAAATACTTTGAAAATTTGTGGTAACCTATAGGGCAAGACGAGTAATATACAATACGTTCAAGAATCATGGGAACATTAAGACTGGATGATCAAGATCGACGTACTCGATTAAACAGTGTGTAAGACAGAGAATCAGTCTTTGGGGGTCAAATGGCTCTGAGCACTATGCGACTTAACTTCTGAGGTCATCAGTCGCCTAGAACTTAGAACTAATTAAACCTAACTAACCTAAGGACATCACACACATCCATGCCCGAAGCGGTCGCGCGGTTCCAGACTGTAGCGCCTAGAACCGCTCGACCACCCCGGCCGGCGAAAAGATATCGATGAAAGATTCTTTGATGACGTTTCTATCTTCAGTGAAAATAAAGAATTACAGGATCTCCTGAATGGAATGAACAGTCTAGTGAGTACAAAATGTGAATTGAGAATAAATCGAAAAATGACGAAAGTATTGAGAAATAGCAGAAATGAGAACAGCCAGAAACTTAAAATCAGAATTGGTGATAAAGAAGATGTGGTTAAGGAATTCTGCTGCGTAGGTAGCAAAATAACCCGTGAATTACATAGCAAGGGGGACATAAAAAGCTGACTAGCACTGGCAGAAAGGGAATTCCTGGCCAAGAGAATTCTATTAGTATCAAAGACGGATACAAAGGGTGTACGAGAGAACTTGCCTCTCTTCTGGCAGCAGTGTACCCCAGCTTACTGAAAGAGAAATGTAATCTTAATGATTGGACGAAGGCACAAGTTATTCCAGTTTCCAAGAAGGGTCATCCAACAGACGTACTGGTCTGACACCGATCTGTAGAAGAATTAGGTAACTTGTTTCATGCTCGCGCATTAAGACACCTTTGGAGACGAAAAATGTCTTCTGTAGAAATCAACATGGGTTCAGCAAATAACAATATTGCGATCTGTTCATCCAAGAGAGCGGTAGATATAGGCACCCAGGTAGATGCCGTGTTCCTTGACTTTCGAAAGGCGTTCGGTACATTTTCGCACTGCCGCGTGATGAACAAAATACGAGCGTACGGAAGAATATCAAAATAAATGTGTAATGGAACTAAAGAATATCTGGCAAGTGGAAGAGATCATGAAAGTTCCTAACGGGTTAGAACTCTGTACCGAACCGAGACTCGAAATCGGGTTCATTGCCCACGACCCGGACACATATCTTCACTTCGCCGGTATCCGCTCTCTTTAATCCGCCAGATGTTTTGCATCAGTTTACACTGTTCTGCAGAGTCAAAACCCGAGAGCAGAGTATGTCATTCTCAAAGAATAAAAGTCATCAAACGTGAAACATTGCTGAAGTGTATGTGCTTCTCGTCATACATGTCCGAACGATGGTAAATGTAATTATCTTTACACAAAGAAAAGTAACGTAAGTGGGGAGAGTGGTGAGCCACGGCCCCACTCCCTCTGCAGGTACAGTACACAGAGCACTGCATCACCGTATCCCACGAACAGCCAGGTCTTTGGGCACAACATTAGTGTCCCACAATCCATCTTCCTCGTGGTTCTCCATCTCCTCCACTACGGCCCTTCGGGTACCAGTTCTCTACAGGCTAGGCATACAGTGATAAGAACACTCTACTAACACACCAAATGTAGTATTTGGGGAAGGGGATCGTGAACTAAAATATGAATATTAATAAGATCAACGGGGTAGTTAAAGTGAGAGAGGTGCTGGAAATTTTAAGGTGGACTCGGCCTAAATATGACTAACATTGGGTATTCAAAGAAACTAAATAAAGCCTCTATGAATATTCATAGGTTTGGGTGAGCAACTGGAGAAGGTAATTGATATGGTGAAGAGCTATAGCTGGAAGACGCTTGAATATTGATAACAACTATCGCTTGGTAACGTACCTGCAAAGGTTCAAGAAACAATATGAGGTCCTGGATCTAGATTCATGCTCTTAAATTAAGGATAATTGCAGAATGTGGTGCCACACAACGTGGCACTAAACAAAACTGGCGCTAATAGCATAGGCACATAAGGAACGCTACGACACAGATCTGTAAGTCCACAGTATTGGTGATAAGTTGAGAAAACCGTCCCGAAACACATGTGGTACAAAACGCCACTGTTTCCTGTGCATATACCCCGACATCAATATGGGGTATGATCACCATTCACTCGTATACAGGTCGCACAATGGGTTGGCATACTCTGGATCAGGTGGTCGAGCAGCTGCTGAGGTATAGCCTCCCATTCTTGCACCAGTGTCTGTTCAGTTGTCTGTAGACTGTGTGTCTGGAGACAACTGTTCCAGTGGCTGCGGTAAGATCCTGAGCAAGGGTACCTGAAGTACTCCGTTGCTGTCTGCGTACACTGATGGTGAGATATCGGTCTTCTTGTGGTGCTGTACACTATGGACGTACCGTACTGTAGTGCCTGGACGCGTTTTCTGTGTGCTGGTATCGTTGCCATAATCTTGAGATCACATTTTGTGGCACACGGAGAGCCCGGGCTACGACCTGCTGTGTCCGACCAGCCTCCTGTCGATCTAGTATTCAACCCCTCATAACGTATTCAATATGTGTTCTTTGAGCCATTTTCCACACACAGTCACCATTAGCACCTCCAAAAACGTCTGCACACTTACTCGCTGCACCGTACTCTGACACTCACCAAGACACCTCGACGTATGTGGACCGCTGCAAGCGCCACTGTGCGACGAACGCCGGTGAAATGAACCACATGATCATACCCTAAGGTGATTGAAACCCGCAAACTGCCGACCAGAGCGTTGTTTAACCATGTATCAGCATTACGATTAATTTATGAGCGTGAGTGTGGTATCATACTGCAAAAAACTTCGAATAGGAACCGCAGGGACCGTGAAGACAAGATTTAGACTTACTACAGTAAGCTAGCATATACTTAAGCAATTATTCTTCCGCGCCCTCTTTTCGAATGGATCGGCAGGAAAGCTCAATATGACATACATGGTCCAGTCACATTAGTGTGACCACCGTCTATATTAGACGCCTATGTGCAATAACCATTCACAGACGGTGACAGCACTAACAGAGGAGGGTATATAAACACGTCAGGGGGAAGCAGATAACGGTGCAGTCGTTGTCGTAATCTGTTAACGGAGGGATTTATCTGACATCCAAAAGGGCATGAACATTGACTTTTGGGGCAAGGGATGAAGAATTCCCGAGACGGCTAAGTCTGTAAACTGTTCGCTTCCTGCAGTGGTTAAAGTATACCGTGTCGGGCAAAACTGCGATATTGAAAACCGGCGCCGAGGCAACTGTGGTGCACGACGGACTGTAGGTGACAGTGGTGAACGATGGCTGCTGCGATGTGTAAGGGCCAGTAGGCGCGCAGCTGCTGAGGTGACTGTTGGCCCAGATGGATCAAGGGCCTACCAACAATGTTCCCTCAACGATCATTCAGCGAACGTCGCTGCGTATGGGCCTCCACAACAAGCGCCTGGTTCATGCACTCATCCACACTGCTGTTTATTGGCTACAAACGCCGAAATTTGCACGCCAACTGGACGTCCACTGAGTGGCGAAAAAAGACTTTTTCAGAGGAATCAGGCTGCATACGTGAACGCCTGAAACAAACACCATGCAACAACAGTTGAAAGAGTCCAGGCAGGAGGAGGGAGCTTTGGGTATGGGGAATGATTTCGTGGTATTCCCTGGGTGATTTCGTGCCTCGGGAAAGCATAATGGATCAACACCACTATGAATGTATTTTTGGGGACCATTTCCCACTCCTACACGCAGTTGTTTTTACCACGGCACCGAGGCGCAAACCAGAAGGACAATGCAACTGTCAAAAAATGCTTCAAATAACTCTGAGCACTATGGGACTTAACATCAGAGGTCATCAGTCCCCTAGAACTTAGATCAACTTAACTAACCCAAGGACATCACACACATCCATGCCCAAGGCAGGATTCGAACCTGCGAGCGTAGCGGTCGTGCGGTTCCGGACTGAAGTGCCTAGAACCGCTGGGCTACAGCGGCCGGCTGCAACCCTCACACCGCTGGCTGTGTCGATACCTTCCAAAACCTCACTGACTCTCTTCCGGCATGTCTCTTAGCGCTTCGCGTTGCAAAATTTGGTAGCATTAACTACCCTTGGCTAGATGTTATCCACAATGATGTTTTTGGTTTTCTGTGAATACTGTAAGTAAAATTTTTAAGAACAGCCATTCATCTACTTCTACATCTACATGGATACTCTGCAAATCACGTTTAAGAGGGTGGCAGAGGGTTCATCGAACCACCTTTACAATTCGCTATTATTCCAACCTAGTGAAGCGCGACGAAAGAACGAACACCTATATCTTTCCGTACGACATCTGATTTGCCTTATTTTATCGTGGTGATCGGTTCTACCAAAGTAGGCCGGTGTCAACAAAATATTTTCTCATTCGGAGGAGAATGTTGGTGATTGGAATTTCGTGCAAAGATCCCTTCGCAACGAAAAACGGCTTTGCTTAAATGATATCCAGCCCAAATCCTATATCATTTCAGTGACACTCTCTCCCTTATTTCGCGATTTTACAAAACGTGCTGCCCTTCTTTGAACTTTTTCGATGCACTCCGTCAGTCCTACCTGGTAAGGATTTCACACCGCACAGCAGTACTCTAACAGAAGACGGACAAGCGGACAAGCAAAGTGAAGGCAATGTCCTTAGTAGATCTGTTACATTTTCTAGGTGTCCTGTCAATAAAACGCAGTCTTTGGTTAGCCTTCCCCACAACATTTTCTATGTGTCGCTGCCAGTTTAAGTTGTTCTAATTGTAATTCCTAGGTATTTAGGTATTTAGTTGAATTTTTTACGCATTTATCGTGTAACCGAAGTTTAACGGATTACCTTTAGCACTCATGTGGATGACCTAACACTTTTCGTTATTTAGGGTCAACTGCCAATTATCGCTCCATCCAGATATATTTTATAAATCGTTTGCAGTTTGTTTTGATCTTCTGATGACTATATTAGTCGATAAGCGAGAGCGTCATGTGCAAACAACCTACGACGGCTGCTCAGATAGTGTCCCAAATTGTTTATATAGTTAAGTAACAGCAAAAAGCCTATAACACTACCTTGGGGAACGCCAGAAATCACTACTCAAACAACATTTGTAACGCCATATGTGTTCGAATATAGTCCATCTTAAGGATCGGAGGTAGCGGTTGCTAATCAAACCATTATAAATGTTTTAGCCGACAGCTACTAATATTAGGAACACAATCCTCAGCAACGCTGTTCGGGAGTCAGACTCCCATCATCCGGTTGTCTAAGTTAATTTACATAAACATACAGTCAGAAGCCACAAAAGTTCAAAATATAAATGCAAGTCAAATTATTTGGACATGATGTCGTCGTAATTTAAAAGCGGCTCGTCAGTAAACCTGTGTACGGCTCTGACATATTTCACTGAGCCATTAGCTGTTCCTTAAAATTCCAGAGATATTACAAAGGGCATAGAGAGATGCTGTACCAGAGGTTATCTGCTGAAAATCGTTCACGTTTATCGTACTAACGCCAGCCCGAACTGAACTGAAGGAAGCATTACAATCCTTGCCAACTGCTATTTCCTACATCTTTGGAATGTTATGGACCGACTTACGGCCCAGTGCAGTCTGTACGAGCCATACCCATATTTACTAACTAACAGTGCGCGGAGAGGCAGGTGATATAACCGGTGTTCATTGCTTTACGGAAGGAACGTTGTGAATCATGGGCTGTAATATGGATAAACGGAGCAGAGAATCTGGTATTGCCATTTTTAAAGCGCTGCCTGTGCAAACAATTTTATTTCTTTTTATATTTAAACCTTGTGGTTTTTGGAGTACATGCTTATGTCGGATGGACTTAGAAAGCTAGATGGTGGGAGCATGACTCTTGGACTGCGGTTCAGAGGATTGTGTTCCTAATATTGGTGGTTTAACGTTAAAATAAATGTAACAGTACATGTTGTACAGGAGGAGAGTTGATAATGTTACTCGCTACAAGAAAACGAATGACAAAAGTCTAGAGTTAGATATGTTACCGTGTATAAGTGTCAGAAAATATCTTGTTATAATGATGATATTAATAGGCGGTAGTAATGTGAGAAATATTTCTTACCATACGAAGGAAATGCGGTGTAAGAATAGTCCCTGCCTCGATGCAATTTATTATATTGTGAGTCAGTTAATATACGCTTACAAAGCTACGTAACACAGTAGCAGTCTTTGCCTTTTATCCCACCCAGTGAATGTGGAATCGTGTTTCATCGTTCAGTAATTGTAGTACGGAATAACACTCATCGAATGCGCATTACAAATACATCATTCTGTGAACTACACAGTCATTAAGCTAACCAAAATTGTAAGACAACAGTGAATATTGAGAATATTGTTTTATGAACTATACGTAATATGCTGTGTCTCGAGATATCGAGAATAAAATTTCCGTACATAGGTTTAATCAACTTTGAGCGGCGTCTGTGATCCACGCTTATTCGAAACGAATGTTCGGCAGATATTACGGATCATCACGTTTATACCTTGGACCGACGTTGGAGATAAATGTTGGATGGGCTGGGTGATCGATACCACGGCGCTGGATATCCGAGAGAAGATGAAGCCTCCGAGATTTCATTCAATTATTAATGACACTGCAGCGGAGACTTCCTGTTTCACCGCATTCTACAACGAGAGAAAAGCAACGGGCAGCAGGAATTCGCTAGTGTTACTTTGCGTTACGGTTCCCATTACGACTCAAGAGAAACATTCTCCTTTCTAGTTAAACAAAATATGTGTCTTCACAAGATAAATGTCAAAAGATCGCCATAACGGTTGGCATTTAAGTACATGCAAAAATATGCTGCTCAGTGGGAGATAGGTGTTTTGCTGTACATCGCATGTTATTTGTGTCGAGAATACACACGTCACACTTTCGATTGAGTCAAGGGGGGATACAGCGCTCAGAAAAGTTACGTTAACAGGATTTGATAATGAATTCTTCGATCCAGGAAGGACATGGCTACTGCGAAGTTATTCTGTGCAGTGTTTCCAAAGATCGCGACACAAGCTAAATACCACTTGGCCTTTTTGATGACAACATCGGGACATGGTTGTCATTAATAGTCATTTTAGTTAAAGCACCCAGAAGGAAAGCAGCAAACTCTGTTGTCCTCACAGCGAAATTCTTTTTCTGAGTGCTTTCCCATCTCACCAAAGCAGTGCTTAGAATGTTGCAGACACGTTTATCGTACCGTATCGAGAATTCATTATGGACATCCAAGCATTGAAAAGCGAGATTTAAAGCAGAATGACAGAAAAAGAAATTACTATGCTTGCATATCCAGGGAACAACAAGGAGAATCTGGTGGTAGAGTGGTTTCCTCGTCATTCAACAAAACCCACATAAATTAGGAAATTACAGTGAATTTAAAGTGGAGTCCCAAATATTTAAGTATTAAGAGAATATACAGGATAGAAAATATTGATTTTAATTATGGAAGGAAACTGGAATAAAAATTCAAATGGTGACCCTTCCTGGAAGATTAAAACTGCGTGGCAGACCGTGGCTTGAACCTGGAAGCATTACCTTTCGCAGTCTAGTGCTCTGTCGAGTGTAGTGTCCAAATAAAATTACGACCAGTCCGCACAGGTTTATTTCCGGCAGTGCTTCATCACCCAACATCCACACATGGCAAAACCGCTCCTGAAACATCAGTGGATAGTGGGAAAGTTTGTAGGGCTACAGTGATGTCTGGAAATTTGGAGATAAGGTACTGCCGGAAATAAAGCTGTGTGGGAGCTTGGATACTGTACTCCACAGAGCGAAAGGTAATGGTCCCTGCTTCGAGTCCCTGTCGGGCTCAAATTTTTAATCTAGCGGGCAGTAAACGTTAATTCTTGAATTAATTATATTGAATATAAAGTAATTTGGCTTGGTGAAGGAGATATCATATAAAATGGAAAAGTAAGGAATTTCTTTTTAGATACCAACTCCTATATTATTCTACTAAAACGAGTTTATTGACTCAGTTGATTTAAAATGCTTATAAATAATCTCAATAAAAAGTAGTATTTCAAGTATGTTAAAAGAATGTAGTAATAGCTCTATAATTTTCTAACTAAACTGACACATAAATCACGGAAACGAATATGCAAATCGGCTGATAAAAATGGCTCTAAACACTATGGGACTTAACATCTGAGGTCATCAGTCCAGTTGACTCAGAACTACTTAAATCTAACTAACCTAAGGATATCACATACATCCATGCCCGAGGCGGGATTCGAACCTGCGACCGTAGTAGCAGCGCGGCTCCGGACTGAAGCGCGTAGAACCGCTCGGCCGCAGCGGCCGACAAATCGTCAGACGATCGGTGCCAAAATGCAGTAAATTTAAGAAATTTGGGGTGGTGAAATGTGTTTTATTGATACGTCATCAACCTTCGAGGAGAAAAAAGCATATCTGGAGAAAATGGGATCTAACTTTAGATAATTGAAATCGGAGCTCAGTGAGAAAATAAATTTAGTCAGTAAAATATTCTAACATTTGGAGTAAACATCCAAGGGAATCGGAGATAAAATTGAAAACGGTCGAGAAAATCAATAGTAAAGATGAAAAGAGGCTATTGTCAAAGTCGTGGGAGAGCCTGTGGGTGGTGATCATGAGTGGGAGGAGGGGGGGAGGGCAAACTGAATCACAGGAACAGATATGAACGACGTATGAAGTGGACAGAAATGCAGTATTAAAGTCTCTCAGTATATTCTCGTATACAACCGAATATAACAGAGACGTTAAAATAAGAATCTAGAAATAGAGAGAGAAAGATAAATAATATAAAAGAAACATCAAATAAGGCAGCAACTGCGCTAGCATATTCGCTAGTAGGATATCCAATGGCGCAAGGATGTTCTCTACACATTTGAGTGGTGTAGACAAACTCCATACTGTAGATTTCTTGGCAGCATACATAGATATTACTGCTGGCGTGAGTGATTTGCTAGGTTAGAATCTGTAAAGAGGCTGTTACAAGAGGCAACACAAACATGGCTAATCATCATGCTGAGCAATTCAATGATTATATTACTTCTGAAGCCAAATTTTGAAATAAACACTGAGGACGAGCCAAGAAACTCAGATTACAAAATGGTATTTCAAATGGGGCAAGCCATAAACGGAGGAAAGAAATTATGGAAGAATTTTGTCTTACGGGATTAATTTAATTCATCTAGGCAGATCATCGGAGGTGCTGAAAGAACTTTATAGCTCAAAAAGAAAGACTTCCCTGTCACTTTATTGGGAACTTATCCACAGTCCTACTGATTCAGTGGAGAGTTTCCTGAATTTTATTGAAAGGATCGGTAGGGTTCTGCGTTATAGGCCAAAGTTGACGGAGCACAGGTAATAGTAGCAACAGAAATCATGACAGGTTAAAACTAATATTAATAACAACAATAATGATAAAAAAGCACTCCGTCGTCAAGCCACGAGAGGCCTACCGGGACCATCCGACCGCTGTGTCATCCTCAGAGAAGGATGCGGACAGGAGGGCGTGGTGTCAGCACACCACTCTCCCAGTCGTTACGATGGTATTCTTGACCGAAGCCGCTACTATTCGGTCGAGCAGCTCGTCAATTGGCATCACGAGGCTGAGTGCACCCCGAAAAATGGAAACAGAGCATGGTGGCCAGGATGGTCACCCAGCCAAGTATCGACCACGCCCGACACCGCTTAACTTCGGCACTGCGGCAAGGAAAGGCCGTTGCCTAACAATAATAATGATAGGTCTGGTAATACATGGAGACCTATAAGATAGGGATAAAGTGGTCAAGAAGAGATAGGGGGAATTAGACAGAAAGAAGGGTACAGGAATTTTATTGCTGGAGAAAGAAATTTCAGGCCAAGACATGAGGGTCCAGACGACTAGTCTTTAAGAGCAGGGAGTCGGAAAACCAGTTGTTGCCTCAGTTAAGGTCAACAAGGGGCCAATCAGCTAAAGAAAGGAAAGTACTACGCAGGATTATAATAACTAAGAAATTAATATTGTCATGTGCCACTTAATTGTTAACACTTTTGTGTTCAATACAGCCTTCCGACTCATAACTACTTTGCAATTTAACTACATTGCTTACAAAATAGTTTAGCAAGCACATTGAAATGTTTGTTTTGACCCCTAACCTCACACGCACCCACGGATACACACAAGCTTTTTCTGATATTAATTAAATTTGACTTCAATCAAATAGACGCGTAAAGTTAAGGGATGATACAGGGAAAATAATTACAATAATCACACGACGCTGTGGCGCATTATGCTTACTACCTGTGCCCCTATCTTACTCTGTTACAAGCTCCTGTGAACGGGAACGCGTTATGCAGATCTTGGTGCCTCTCGCGTCCATCTAGAAAAGATAGCCTGAAGATGCCTAAATAAGGCGAAACGCGTCGTTGAAAAATAAAAAAAAACTAAAATTGCAACCGAGACTGTTTTTAACCTATACTGTTAAGCACTGGTTTGCTGTATGCCACATATGGATTGGAAGAAATTACAATAATTATAATTCCCCCTAATGTTGGGAGACAAGTGAACTGAAGTAGTAGCCAGCCAGTCCGTGATGGTATAGTGCAGTCACCATTGCACGGTGGGCGCTGTTAAGCTCGCTGTCATGCCAGAGATATGGCGGTGCACTGCATCAGCCGTAACAGAGGTCTCTCTCTCTCTCTCTGTAATTGACCTGAGACCGTGGGTACGGGTCTGAGAGGCTTAGGAGGTCGCAGTCGATATCAGGAGAGCGCCAAGCCAGCTTACTGTAACTCTGCCCTAGACAGTGGAGTGCTCGCGCACCGTTTTATCACCACGAGTGGCCGCCGGTATTCTATCTTCAGTGTACGTAACAAATTCCATCATACAAGTACCTGAGCGTGAGTTGACGCCTCAAAACGTACTGTCAAAAAGATTTACCTAGCAGAAACGAATCGTGCTAAGCGTTATCAGACGTTCCTACTTCTACGTCCTACATCTACTATTCTGAGATTTACTTGAAATGGTTTTCAGAGGGTTTGATGAACCACCTTCAGACTGCTTATGTAACGATCCACTCTCGAATAACTTGTGGAAATACAGACACATTAACGGTTTGTAAGGTGTCAGACAAATCCAACACCTTCCATGAAAACCCTGACATAATAAGCAAATCCAGTAGTATGTCACATAGCTCCGAATAAATCGTGACATTAAATTAAGCAAAGTAATACGAGTAACGAGTGAGCATATGGAATACCACAGACTAACACAAGAATGCCTAAATGCATGTCATACCTTCCCACCGTGAGACAGACGCAGTTCCGAGGGGAGAAACGAGAACAGAAGCCGAGAGCAGAACCATGTTAAGCTAGAAGGCCCTACGATAAGGGACGGACACCCACGTCGCCAGCTAACCGCTAGGACCATCCCCCAGCCCATGTTAAAAGCTAGAGACTTCCAGAAGAACAACATAGATCTTACGATAATAATAAAAGGGCCACCCCAGCCGCAAGTTTTAGCATGAGGCTTTTTCGCTTCTCTGTTACGTCAGGACCACCCCCCCAGCCCATATTAAAAGCTAGAGCCCTCCTGAAGAACAGTATAGATCTTACAATAACACTAAAAGGGCCACCCCAGCCCCAAGTTTTAGTGTGAGACTTTTTCGCGTCTCTGTTACGTTGCAAACTTTAAAAACATTGCCTCACCACGAAAAGTATAACATCTCTCATTGGACAGAGAGAATTTTTGTAGGCGGAGATTAAGGTTAACATTGAGACCCTGATTGGTCAGATGAAAACACAGCCAGACAGTTTTTTTTAGAGCAACTTCGGTAAATTGTAGTAAGGAGAAGTTAGGAGAGAGTGGCTTCCGAGACTGCGAGGTGAGCGGAGCTGTGCTGCCCGCTGCCCCCTGACGAACACTGACAAGGTAATGAACGCACGCGACGCCGCATAACAGCGCATAAAGCTTCACTCAGAACTGCAGAAGTCTCATCTTTTACACCCCCTTTTTGCGTAATACTAGTGTCGATCGTCAATTAATCATTTGCCACTTGAAGTAACAATAGGAAACGCGATGATTTTTATGTTATGTAGTTATTGACAAGCCACATCAGCCACTGTTAGATAAGTAATTAAAGATAATTGAGGGTCACTCTAGACCATTTTGATAGTTTTCTCTCTTGTGAAACTTAATTGAAACCTAGATTATAGATGTGATATGGCCTAGGTCATCCTTCGATCCATTGTAGAACTTGGAAACCCAGTCAGGGAATATTCGTTCACATTTTTGTTGAACGCAGTTGGTTTTTTATCATCCTGTATTAAAACATTTCCTTTTATCAATAGTGCAATTTATAAACAATGTTTTGTGAGTAGAATAAAATTTCCAATGGTAAACTTAACTGCTTTTTCGACGTTATTTTACCAGCTAGCTAAAAATTGGAAAGCCATGAACCGCTTCAACTAAATTTAGTTAGTATTAATATTCTTTTACAGCGAGTGCAGTGGAGCTGACGCTGAAATCATTAAGTATTTGGTTATACCATCGCTAGTCTCACTGAACTCTTCTGAACTCTACATGTCATGTGTGGTCTGGCGTCTCCTTACCAGCAACAGGTCCCAGGTTCAAAGTTGTCAATTCCCTAAAAAACACGCTCAGAGCGTCGTTGCGCGAAAGTGGGAGGGAGACACGATATAGAACAAACAGACACCACGCAGAATGTTAGAGGTTCCCTGGGAGCTTTGTGTTATTTGAGCACAATGATCACTTGTTCACATATAGGTGGGCATCAACAAAATATTTTCACATTAGGAGGCAAAAATGAAATGATCGTGTGCTCACCTGGGCAACGCGGCCGCTGAGTCACCATTCGTCTTAGCTGACGCCATAATTAGAGACCTGGCTGTCGATGACAATGACGGTAACACAGCACCCTGTCTCCAGGCGAAGAAAACCTCTGACCCGGCCGGGGACCGAACCTGTGCCCGCTGCATGGCAGTCTGACACGTTGGCTACTTATCTAAGGGGGCGGAGCTCATCGGGGGGGGGGGGGGGGAGAAGTTGGTGATTGACATGACGTGAAAAACTGTTGACGCATCGAAGGACTCATTTGTCTTAATGACTGTGTAAGATATGTGGTTAACGTTCCCCGTACAAACAGGCCTTGAAAAGCCCAACATTACCGACCTGCCGCCGTGTCATCCTCATCACACAAGCTTCACTGGATGCGGATATGGAGGGGCAAGTTGTCAACACACTGCTCTCCCGACCGTATGTCAGTTTACGAGACTGGAGCCGCTACTTCTCAATCAAGTAGCTCCTCAATTTGCGTCACAGGGGCTGAATGCACCCTGCTTGCCAACAGCACTCGGCAGACCGGACGATCACCCATCTAATTGATAGCCCAGCCCGACAGCGCTTAACTTTGGCGATCTGACGGGAATGTTACCACTGCGACAGAGCGTGGTTAACGTTCACAGCCCTAATACAGCACAAGTAAGCTCCTTCATTCATATCAACAACGCAGGAAGTAGCTCGCAGTGTCGACACTGCAGGTACATTCACTTGGCCACTAGCACTATGTCTCAGTGTGAGTTATATACAGACTTCTCTTTGACCGCTGTTAGGACTCTTTCAGCAACCATCGTCTTTGCATGCGACAGTCTAGGTTTACGTTTGAATTTCTCTCTGTAGCAAATTTAGTATAATGTTACTTGGAAACTTGATTTGCTCTTAAGCAGTCTTTAGTGATACATACGGGAGATATTAATCTGTGTGACAGGTCAGAAATCCAGATTTATTACGGTGATTCTGCTCTTAACTAACCCATCTTTGATATGTAACTGATAAATACAAAAGCATCTTGCCACAGCGTCCTCTGAAAACGGTCCACATATTTCGAAGGGGAAACGGTTGTCATTATGTGGCGTACTTGGTCAAATATTGACACCGTGCAGTCTTTGGAGATGGCTGCAAAATCGACGACTGATAAGTGTATCAGCATTACTTAGCTGCGCCTCTTATAGGAAGTGTGATGACGTTTGTTTGATTACTTTTCTTATACACTCCTGTAAATGGAAAAAAGAACACATTGACACCGGTGTGTCAGACCCACCATACTTGCTCCGGAAACTGCGAGAGGGCTGTACAAGCAATGATAACACGCACGGCACAGCGGACACACCAGGAACCGCGGTGTTGGCCGTCGAATGGCGCTAGCTGCGCAGCATTTGTGCACCGCCGCCGTCAGTGTCAGCCAGTTTGCCGTGGCATACGGAGCTCCATCGCAGTCTTTAACACTGGTAGCATGCCGCGACAGCGTGGACGTGAACCGTATGTGCAGTTGACGGACTTTGAGCGAGGGCGTATAGTGGGCATGCGGGAGGCCGGGTGGACGTACCGCCGAATTGCTCAACACGTGGGGCGTGAGGTCTCCACAGTACATCGATGTTGTCGCCAGTGGTCGGCGGAAGGTGCACGTGCCCGTCGACCTGGGACCGGACCGCAGCGACGCACGGATGCACGCCAAGACCGTAGGATCCTACGCAGTGCCGTAGGGGACCGCACCGCCACTTCCCAGCAAATTAGGGACACTGTTGCTCCTGGGGTATCGGCGAGGACCATTCGCAACCGTCTCCATGAAGCTGGGCTACGGTCCCGCACACCGTTAGGCCGTCTTCCGCTCACGCCCCAACATCGTGCAGCCCGCCTCCAGTCGTGTCGCGACAGGCGTGAATGGAGGGACGAATGGAGACGTGTCGTCTTCAGCGATGAGAGTCGCTTCTGCCTTGATGCCAATGATGGTCGTATGCGTGTTTGGCGCCGTGCAGGTGAGCGCCACAATCAGGACTGCATACGACCGAGGCACACAGGGCCAACACCCGGCATCATGGTGTGGGGAGCGATCTCCTACACTGGCCGTACACCACTGGTGATCGTCGAGGGGACACTGAATAGTGCACGGTACATCCAAACCGTCATCGAACCCATCGTTCTACCATTCCTAGACCGGCAAGGGAACTTGCTGTTCCAACAGGACAATTCACGTCCGCATGTATCCCGTGCCACCCAACGTGCTCTAGAAGGTGTAAGTCAACTACCCTGGCCAGCAAGATCTCCGGATCTGTCCCCCATTGAGCATGTTTGGGACTGGATGAAGCGTCGTCTCACGCGGTCTGCACGTCCAGCACGAACGCTGGCCCAACTGAGGCGCCAGGTGGAAATGGCATGGCAAGCCGTTCCACAGGACTACATCCAGCATCTCAACGATCGTCTCCATGAGAGAATAGCAGCCTGCATTGCTGCGATGGATATACACTGTACTAGTGCCGACATTGTGCATGCTCTGTTGCCTGTGTCTATGTGCCTGTGGTTCTGTCAGTGTGATCATGTGATGTATCTGACCCCAGGAATGTGTCAATAAAGTTTCCCCTTCCTGGGACAATGAATTCACGGTGTTCTTATTTCAATTTCCAGGAGTGTATTTCTCCAGAACTAGTAGCTGGCGCTGTCGAAACTTCACCCTCAACTGCGTCCGCCGCCAGCAATGGAAGGTGAAGCTTTGACAAATACCAGCCACTCGTGCTGGCGGAAAATCATAAAAATCATCAAACGTCAGCCGAAGAACCCAAGACGGAAACCAGCAGGCAATATGTCAGTTAACAGTATGCCTGTGAATAATAAAGACAGACAGTCTAACGATATTGCGGTGTCAACAGTCAGTGAAGACGAAACTGTTAGCATGATGGAAAACAGTAGACAAGTACCAGTAACTGAAAAATGCTCATAAATTCTTTCTTGGCAGGAAAGTGACTTTTAAATTGGAAATGGTAGTGTAATTAGTGAGGCAGTCGGTATTGCAAACCTCGACATCCACTAGTCGTTTGGAACCGACAAACATAATGGCGGTAACGAACTTACAACTCAAATTTTGCATACTACTAAAGATAGTAGTCGCGAATTGAATCAAAGATATCACGAGATAAAGGATATAGTTGAGACAAGTGAAATAAATGTCATGTCTTCACTACCAAAGTTCGTCCGCCCCGATAGCTGAATAATCAGCGTGGCGGACTGCCGTCCTAAGGGGCCCGGGTTGGATTCCCGGCTGGGTCGGGGATTTTCTCCGCTCAAGGACTGGGTGTTGTATTCATTATCATTTCATCCTCATCTGGCGCGCAGGTCGCCCAATTTGGCGTCGAATTTAATAAGACCTGCACCAAGGCGGCCGGACAAGCCCCATAAGGGGCCTCCCGGCCAATGACGCCAAACGCTCATTTCCGCTACCGAAGTTCTTCAGAATAACATCAAAGAACTTCGAGATGAATTTAGTGCAAAGTACAAAATGATAAAGAACGAGGTTCAAGGAGGAAAAAGCAAACTTCTGGAACAACTTGCCCGTCTGGTGCAGAGAGATAACGCAAATTTATCCAAACAGAGTAAGGACCTAGATGGCGAAATCACGGGAACAGCAGGTGTCTTTGAGGCGAACAATTACTATGAAAAAATAGACATAATGTATGATGGGATATCGCTATCACTTCTTATACAATGTTACTTATAATCCGTCTTGATTGCAGAAATGTTTATTCCCATGTCCGGTTTCGGTTCCTCTATAACCATCTTCCGATCTGAAACGATAATGACACTAACTTACTATTTCATAAATGCTAAACTTTTTTCGTCCTATCCGATCAGCATGAAATGTACCAGAACGTACCTGCAATTTCGGTTACAGGAATAACCCGTCCACACATAGTAACCTTCACATGCTGCGTCACATAAAATTGGTTGGCAGAATGCACGTCATTCATATTATTTGTAAAACTATTACCGACCGGTGACGTCTGGTACATTTGTTATATTACATACGCACGTACTGTATTAAGTAGATTTTTGTAATTTACTTTTATCTCTAAAAATACTTAATTAAAATCTGTAGATATCAAGGTTAAAATCTGTCAAAATTAAAATACACTATATAATTATCATTTTTGTACGATCTAAAACAAAGGGTGACTTCTGTATTCATGGCGCTGGTGTAGACTTGTTTTCCTCCGTGGTCTGCCTCCGTGATTGCTGCTATTTCCGTGTTGTGCTGCGAGCCGTTCAGTCGTCTGATGTCCAGCGTCATGGGAAGAGGGCCGTGCAGGAGGCGCTGCACGCAACTGCCAGCTTTTACACCATGCACCATCTCTCATCCTTCAGCTTGGACTTCTATACGCAATAGTGATCATCTCAGTAAGTCCTCATAAATACTAAAATAGGAGTTATGATTGAACTCGCTTTGCTCGTTGAGGATTAAATCCGGATCTTTCTTTTTGTGGGCGTATATTTCAACTCCTTCCAAAATGTTAAGCAACCGTCCCTTATGAACTCTATGTAGGATGTTTAAATTTGTTCATAGATCGTGACTGGGTGCTCTAAGGCAGCCATGTTTGCCCAAAAAAATGAAAAAAATTTGGCATTTGCGAAATAGTAAATTAGTTTCAGTGTCGTTTCAGATCTGAAGATGGTTCTAGAGGAACCGAAACCAGTCATGTGAATAAACATTTTTGCAATCAAGACGGATTATAAGTAACATTAAACAATTACAAATTAAAACGGTCAGCTGAGTGCCAAATCACTGCAGTGAATTATAGTGACAAACTGGGCAAATCCGTAGATCATCTGAGATAAGCGTACTTACCGACATTGACAAATGGGACAAACAGAAACTGTGCGAAGATAAGGCTTGTCAGCAGGAAGACGTTGTCATTGCATCACCAGATTTAAGGGTGATAATTATTTAGGTGTGCGTAAATCTCAGTCAATTCAGCTAACGGTTATAGTACATCCCACTGCTTTCTTAAAACGGTTGAAAGGCGCTAGTCCGGTAAAATGGGATGAACAGAAGTGAACGAATTTAGCGTTGTCCTTACGCAAGGAGAAATGCATGCATGGGCTGGCAGAGCAATCGACTAATACAGGCAAGGTCGCTCATATCAGGGGGCAATGCCCCCTCCCTCAGTTTCAGTAAATATAAAGTAATCAGGTGGTTTTCTTTCAGGAAAATATTAAAAAGTCGTAATTACGCAAGTATCTAACAGGGCCAGAACAGCATCTTTTTTATGACTACTTAGAAGTCGCCAATCGCCTACCAAAATATTTACGATACTCAGTACCCTCTGGTCTAGACCCCTCCCCCTCTATGAACTAACGTATCGGCACTGTTGGACAGAGAGCTACGAACATTGGCAGACGCGTTTCTAAAGTAGTGCAGCTCAAGAAATAAGAAAAAAGGTCACTTTTGACACCCACTAAACACGTAGGTCATCGTAGAATAATGAAAAAGAATTTCTCAAAAACTATTGGAACAAAAAACGCATACCTAGAGAAACCATTGTGCAAGGAACGACTGACGGAGATTTTGATTCAAACATCATCATTGTCCGTTCTTGGAAATGTTTCAGTATTGCCGCACCGCGGTATGAAGGAACTGTATTTAATACTAGATACGACAGAAGTGAATGAGACAGGAGAGAGAGAATTTAGAGCGCCACCTTCAACAGCGAAACAATGGGAGTGGAGATTTCTGTAACCATGATGTACACAGGAACTACGATTGTGAGGGAGAATATATGCTTCTTAATTCTGATGACCGCCCGACACGCTGTGTTTATTATAATGACAGAAGATAAAACTATAAAAAGCCGACCAGTTGCAATGGATAAAGAATTCTTTACCTAGGTTTCGACATATATAAATTTGTCTTCTTCAGAAGGTGGCAATTTTACATTAATAAGGACTAATGTACCATCGCCGTGTTTACAAATGTCGGCATGGATCCATTTATCATAAATGAAATATAGCCCTTGAATTAGGGTTTGTCACGTAAATATAAATTACTACATGGATCTTGCAGAGCTCACAACCTAGGTAAAGAATTCTTTATCCATTGCAACTGGTCGGCTGTTTATAATTTTATTACGTGGAACCGTTGCTGTTGTGCAGCTGTGTTTAAAATAATGACAGAAGAAGCAAGGTATTCAGTAGATTACATCACACAGGGAGGATATTAGAGAAGTAATCGTCGCGAATTTATGAGAAATTGGAGGTGTCCACTGAAGCGATCTGCAGAAACGAAGAAGCATGGAGAATGCACACCTGCACATCAAGAACCTGAAAACTAAATGTTGTCTCTAAAAGGGCCCGAACAGAACGACCACTGTGAACCGGTCTGTACCGATAAGATCTGAGAAGTGAGGGGCATAAGGCATGATCTACTACACAGAATGTAATTCGTGCATTGTTAAGCGCCAATTCCTATTTTTGAGACTGAGATATACGAAATGAAGAAATACGTATTATCATTCTCACGTATCGAGGTGAGTGTTCGATCGCCTGTTTTGTACAGTCAGTTAAAGCAGATAGAAAACTTTCCAAATTTATCAGTTAATATAATCCACATCTTTAGTGCCATAGGACTATGAGTGAAGCAAAAAATGGGACAATTTTTAATAAATTTTAAAACTGGAGAGAAGGAGCTCGAGAAGAACTTACTGATCTCTAATGGTTATGCATCAGTTCTCTGCTTTGAAGTATGCTATCTTGGAGAAATGTGTCTTTCTGGATTTTGTTAAATGGAAGATATTCGATAAGCACGATGAAGAAGAATGGAGTTGTAGTTTGAAAGGCTTTGTTGGAAACCCTTATGAGATTGCTGCAGAAACAGTGTTGAAGTCAAGGCATGTGAGAAGAGAAGAAAGTATAATAGTTCATATTGAAAGGAAGGACCATCATCATGGTGTTCAGTAACACTACTAAGAAAGTAAATACACCCGCTCCAGCTGAAAAAAGGTGGAAAATCTTGATGAATTGAGTGAGGTGCAACGATGCAAACTGTTGCCTAAGCAACTGGCAGAGACTCAGTGTTTTTTGCAATTTTGTCATATGATGCCATGAAGAAGACCGTGGCTGTTGTTTGAAGACAAATGTTGATGGTGTTAGGACAGCAACCAGCCACAAATTTACTTTCAGTTCCTTTATTCAAAGGGTACCGTTACCGGTTTCGAATTGTTGCTATTCATCCTCAGACGGTTTACACGCTTTCTTCATGACATGTGGTGTGTTTTTTACAGATTAATTGTCCTAAAATTTAAATAATACATAGTTATTAACACGCCAAACACAGTTGGTTGGGTGACAGACTTTTGATGCTTGTGACTTACGTGACACGTCGATTTGGAGTGTTTACTTTTATAACATTCGTCCAACAGATGAAAATGCATTCCCACCGCATTCTTATTGTTGCACACGTAAATTGTTGTCACTGAACACTTTAGATTTGTCACTGAGAAGATTTCTACCACGCACCACATGTTTTGATACATACAAAGAGCTTACAAACATATGAGTACCACAGATGCTATGATATACCGTAACATTTGACAATGATGTCTTATGTTTGGAAAGGATCATATATTCATTTACGCAACTGTAATGCCTTTTACGCTACTACAGGCACAATGACGTTTTTGAGTTGATATTGTTAAATTAGTTATAAAGTGTTTTTTCTGTATAGGTAAAATAGTATATCATTTAATGACATTTAGCATCATATATATATATATATATATAACTTACAATTTTAAATGAAAGGTCAAATGAAAGAACAGCTCATATGGTTTTAGATTTCTGCCTGTATCCAAAGAGAACAGAGTTAAACGTCCAAAAGGGATTGAAGAACGTGTTGAACGAGTGAGAGTCTGTCATGCGTAGACCCAAGATATCAGCTCAGAACGCTAGTCATGAATTAGCAATTCCAGTGACGTCTGTATGTAGAGTTTTAAGGAGCCGCTTACAACTGCGTCCTTATTGTTTGCAATTATTAAAAGCCTTCCAGCCTATACACTACAGTTTACGTGCCAACTTGGAAGACGAAATGTTGCTACTGGTCGACGAGGATTTTCTGGGTCGTATCGTCTTCAGTGATAAATCGAAGTTTTATCTGGGAGGAAGGGTTGGAACTTTCATAGTGGCAACTATTTATTTACAGCTCGTACGAAATAGATACGTTTTTCGAAGTTTTACTGACCCTCAAAGTAGTCACCAGCATTGTGTATAACCCGTTGCCAGCGATGTGGAAGTCGTAGGATACTCTTAGCAGTGCCAGTTGTGCTGACAGTTCGAGCGGCGCGATCTATTGCCCGACGAATTTGTAGCAGCTCTGAAGCGAATGTCGTGAAGTTTCCTTCAGTTTAGAAATCGAGTTGAACATACGAGGGCTTAAGTCAGGGGAGTGCTGTACGTGGTATAGCACTTAGCAGCCCTATCAGTCAAACAAATCAGTTACAGCTTGCACTGTACGTGCTTGAGCATTGTCCTGCAAAATGATGGTCAGGTCCTTCAGAAAGTGTCATCACTTGTGTCTCTATGCTGTTCATTTTTGGAACACAACCTACAACCAGCTTGTAGATATCACGCATAGAACGATCTAGGCATGTAAGCCAGCTGGAGCATTTGGTTCGAACAAACTGCCTTTTTAAAGTTGTTTTTGTGTTTTTATTCATACGAAACCTACCTTGTTGGTGTTATTACTTCCATTCCCACGCCGCAGAACCTCGCTGCAGCTATACACCTACTCCGAACAGTTTATGGGGCAAAAGCAAGTTATTCAGTGATAAATGATTAGCAGAACGTACAGTTATGATACATCAATATGGAAGAACATTATATGGAAACTCACAAAATGCTAAGACTAGCTCTAAACAAGTCAATGCATTTTCCGATACACTAAACGGAGAAGATGAGAAAATCACATCGTTGACTATTAAAATATACCAATGTAACGACAAATATGGTATTAATGTAGCTAAATGTAGTATTATAGTAGATTTCACTATCTCTGCTACCTTACTTTTCGCATGTCTCAGAAGTTAAAAGATCGGCTGTTGAAAATATACTTAGGAATGGGCAGTTACTGTTACATGTACAAGTGCATTTCCTTTCCCCCATTGTGTTACACGTTGCGCAAACAGCTTCACAGCTAATCCGAAGATTTGTCGCCCCATTTTATGGTCCACAGATGTGTATTATGGAAGTTATTGCCTCCCTGACTTGTAAGACGAATGTGATCGCGGGGCAGCCAACCGATATTACATTCAGATCCGCTCCATAAATATTCCGGTTATTAGGAAGGAGATCCATTTCTGCGTGAAGTCTAGGCGAACTGCCAAGTCACTGTCGGTCTTCTTTTTTTGCTCGTCAGCTACAAGGAAACTTTTCTGGCAGACTTAGCAATTTGAACGTCGCAGAAAATTTGCAGATGCCGATTCACGATCCGATAACGCATCGATGTGGAACTAACCTTTGTGGTAACTACGACAGAGAGGGCTGTGGAACGGCGAGATAATTTCTTACTAATTACTGTGAAAACTTTATAGGGACTGGCAGGTAGGTCTGTAGCTAGAACGAAATGGTTACGTCAAGATTACAGTGGTATGCGAAATTCCTGTTGTTAAACTGTAATGAGGTACGAGGTATTTGTTTCGTCTTATATGAAATCCTTTAAATGCTTGTGGAGAAATACATATGGGTGATCACTGTTCAGAAAGTTAAATAGCGACTTCGTGTGGTACCCCAAACCATTTACACACTCTGGACTCGCATTCGAGAAGACGAGAGTTCAAATCCGCGTCCGGATACCCAGATATAAGTTTCACGTTAATTCCTTGCATCGCTACACGCAGTGACAGGATGGTTACTTTGAAAAGCGCATGAGAAATTTCCTTATCCATCCTTCCGTAATGCGTCCTCGTGCTCTGTCTGTAGTGCCGCGCCATCTACGGGACATTGAGCTTTAATCTTCCTTCTTCAAATAATTTGCCACGTTTATTTTTCAAGTACAGTCTGAGTTCATTTCTACGCCTACATAAAGTACCGGTTTCGAAGATAATGAATGAATTCAGATATTAAGGTGAGTCATATCAGTCTCATTTAAGACACCTAATTAGCAATAACGAGGAAGCATATACGCACAAAATAGAGATATAAAACTAAGACGGTAGATAGACAACACATTCAAAACCCTACAGTGCAACAAAGTTTAAAATGAATTTTCTTAATTTTTAATAAATAATTTATAAGGGTCAACAACAAAATGTGGAAAGTGGAAAATGCAATTCAAAATTTCATTACCCTATAAAGATGCATAAAGAGAAATTTTTGTAAAATAGAAAATTTTGCCTCTTATTGGTGTTCGTATTCAGACAGCTTCCTGGAATACTGAGTTTTGCTGATCAACAGTACACTATAAATGAATTTACGAAATTAGTACTGGCCAAAAAAGTTTTGACTGTTTAGACGGGGCCCGCCACGAATTCCTCTCCTGTGATAACCTCTTCATTTCAGAGTAGCATCTATGTCCTCAATTATATGCTGGATGTATTAGAATCTCTGTCTTCCTCTACAATTTCTGCCCTCTGCAGCTCCCTCTAGTACCTTGGAAGTCATTCCCTCCTGTCTTAACAGATGTCCTATCATCCTGTCGCTTCTCCTTATCAGTATTTTCCGCATGCTCCTTTCCTCTCCAAATCTGCGCAGAACGTCATCAATCCTTACCTTATCAGTCCACATACTTTTCAACATTCGCCTGTAGCACTACATCTCAAACGCTTCGATTCCCTTCTGTTCCGTGTTTCCCACAGTCCAGGTTTCACTACAGTACAGTCCTATAGTCCACATGTACAGTCTCTGAAATCTGTTCCTCAAATTAAGGCCGATATTTGATATTAGTTGCCTCCTTTCGGCCAGGAATGCCCTTCTTACCGATGCTAGTCTGCTTTTGATGTTGTCCTTGCTCAGCTCGTTATTCGTTAATTTACTGCCTAGGTAGCAGAATTACTTAACTTCATCTACTTCGTGACTTGTATAGCGCGACAGCTATTTAGCGGTAGAACGGGTGAAACTACGAAAATTAGCAGACACATTATCCGTGCACCAGAATAGAGAGCAGTTCTAAACTGCAGTCAAACCACTCATGCGCAGTAGGCAGCGGTAATACGTAATTCGCGTATGCGCAGAAGGGTGTACCACAGTCCTTCTGCTTGTTGTTTGGTTATTGTTAGGTGGCTAGTGGCTAATTTAAGATTTTTGTGTTGGGGATTTTCCGCAATTTTTATCAGTAGGGAGGTTTCACAAATACAGAAAAAACTTTTTTTTTTGCAGTAGACTTTTTTATACTAGCTGTTTGACAAAGAATTTTTTTCTATTGATTGCTTCGTATTCTAGAAAGGAAATAGAGCAAATCGCTTTAGGCGCCTTAATTCAGGCATACAGCGAGGAAAGGTGTATGTATGACATGCTGTAACGTAGTAAGACACGCTGGCAATCATTTCTTTCAGAGTAATATGCATGTAACGTTAATGGGTGATTTTCGATTTATGTCATAATGTCTTACTTTATGAAAGGTCATGTTTGATTTGATTGCGTCTCCTGCTTTATTTCAGCATGCCAGAAAAGAAAAAGTGGCAGTTATAGGAGAGGAAGTCCGTGCAGTTTGCGCCGGTGCCACAGACGAGGACTGCAAAACTCTGAGTAGCATATATATATATATATATATATATATATATATCCCAAACTTGGAAAAATAACACAAATGCACCTTTGAGTATTGGTCCTTTAAAGTGCTGCAAATTGCAGTGCATATATCCACAACTTTTGGTATGGTCTGCTGTGCTATTCTGTGGCTAGATTCCCCAGCGGCCACCCTACAACATAACAGAGCGTTTACCGGTATTTTATTCGTGATATAGGCTGGTATTATCACAAAACGTGCAAACATGTGATTTAATTCTTACTTTCGAGAATGAGTGACAGCCTCCGTCATGACTGGGTTACACTAGTTAATTCTGTCTTAGTTTAGTTTAGTTAAGTCATGTTCCGTAGATCATTTTCGCGATTATTTTATCGATATGATGTGGAACAAGTCGGATTACGAGATATATACACACGTATGAATAGCGCTAATGTTAATATTACTGAAATTTATAGCTTACACATGCTACTTCATTTAGAGGTACAAGTTTTTTTTTTTTTTTACCAGTTTGGAAACAGAAACTCGTCCATCGATTAGAAGGAGCTGTCCGAAAGAAATGAATTTAGGCAAGATTTAAAATTTGATCTGCTACCTGTCAGACACTTTATATGGTTGAGCAAACGATCGATGATTTTTGTTGCTGAATAATGTACTCCTTTTTGAGCAACTGACAGCTTCTGTAACGGATACGAAAGGTCAATTTTGCCTCTAGTGCTGTACGTATGAACACCACTGTTATTCGGGAATTGAGATGGATTATTTATAATTGCGAATATACACTCCTGGAAATTGAAATAAGAACACCGTGAATTCATTGTCCCAGGAAGGGAAAACTTTATTGACACATTCCTGGGGTCAGATACATCACATGTTCACACTGACAGAAACACAGGCACATAGACACAGGCAACAGAGCATGCACAACGTCGGCACTAGTACAGTGTATATCCACCTTTCGCAGCAATGCAGGCTGCTATTCTCCCGTGGAGACAATCGTAGAGATGCTGGATGTAGTCCTGTGGAACGGCTTGCCATACCATTTCCACCTGGCGCCTCAGTTGGACCAGCGTTCGTGCTGGACGTGCAGACCGCGTGAGACGACCTTCATCCAGTCCTAAACATGCTCAATGGGGGACAGATCCGGAGATCTTGCTGGCCAGGGTAGTTGACTTACACCTTCTAGAGCACGTTGGGTGGCACGGGATACATGCGGACGTGCATTGTCCTGTTGAAACAGCAAGTTCCCTTGCCGGTCTAGGAATGGTAGAACGATGGGTTCGATGACGGTTTGGATGTACCGTGCACTATTCAGTGTCCCCTCGACGATCACCTGTGATGTACGGCCAGTGTAGGAGATCGCTCCCCACACCATGATGCCGGGTGTTGGCCCTGTGTGCCTCGGTCGTATGCAGTCCTGATTGTGGCGCTCACCTGCACGGCGCCAAACACGCATACGACCATCATTGGCACCAAGGCAGAGACGACACGTCTCCATTCGTCCCTCCATTCACGCCTGTCGCGACACCACTGGAGGCGGGCTGCACGATGTTGGGGCGTGAGCGGAAGACGGCCTAACGGTGTGCGGGACCGTAGCCCAGCTTCATGGAGACGGTTGCGAATGGTCCTCGCCGATACCCCAGGAGCAACACTGTGCCTAATTTGCTGGGAAGTGGCGGTGCGGTCCCCTACGGCACTGCGTAGGATCCTACGGTCTTGGCGTGCATCCGTGCGTCGCTGCGGTCCGGTCCCAGGTCGACGGGCACGTGCACCTTCCGCCGACCACTGGCGACAACATCGATGTACTGTGGAGACCTCACGCCCCACGTGTTGAGCAATTCAGCGGTACGTCCACCCGGCCTCCCGCATGCCCACTATACGCCCTCGCTCAAAGTCCGTCAACTGCACATACGGTTCACGTCCACGCTGTCGCGGCATGCTACCAGTGTTAAAGACTGCGATGGAGCTCCGTATGCCACGGCAAACTGGCTGACACTGACGGCGGCCGTGCACAAATGCTGCGCAGCTAGCGCCATTCGACGGCCAACACCGCGGTTCCTGGTGTGTCCGCTGTGCCGTGCGTGTGATCATTGCTTGTACAGCCCTCTCGCAGTGTCCGGAGCAGGTATGGTGGGTCTGACACACCGGTGTCAATGTGTTCTTTTTTCCATTTCCAGGAGTGTATGTACTTTGATCGTGATGTTAAAATACCTAACTGCTTAAATAGGTGCCTATATGACGTCCTTGGGTGAACACTACTAATTATTCTCACTGATCTCTTTTGTGCAATCAATACTTTATGTCTAAGTCCTGAGTTACCCCAGGAAATTATTCCGTAAGACATTATTGCGTGGAAATATGCAAAGTACGTTATGAGGCTGATCGGTTTACTACCAACACTAGCTATTATACGAAGAGCGAAAGATGCTGAAGTTAATTGTTTGAGAAGCTCAGTAATATGCGTATTCCAGTTCAAGCTGTCGTCAATGTGAACACCCAAAAATTTGGAGAAATCTACCCTGTTAACTGGGCCCTGTTCATATGGTACATCAATTGTGGGTACGACTGCATTCGGTGTACAGAACTGGATTCTATCATAGACAACAGCTTCTCGAAACTGGTCATGTGCATCCTCACGAAGCTCAGAAATTCATGCGAATCTTTGAACCTCAGTTATTTCATAAGCAGTGAATATAATCCCCTGCCTTTGTCCCTTTTTTTCAACTCAACGACGTCTGTCTTTTTACTTTCATCGTTATTTTTCCCTAATCTGCAGATTTACTGTCACTGGCAGTGCAATAGCTCCAAAACCAAGTGGGTCTTCTATGTGTAAAGTGCTGTGTCAATACATATTCCTATGTAAGCAAGTGTTGTAATATAAAACTAACTGTTGAGTCTGTAATCCAGTACAGTAGTAACCGACATAAGAGAATAACTAATACTTAATAACTAATGATAAGAAAAATTTCTTACTAAACAGGAAACTTGAGTCACATAAATAATTTGAACGAATGACGTTCCAAAATGTCACACGGTCCCCCATGTGTTTCGCGCGCCAGAACGAACAACTGTACAAGATATCAGACAGTTCTGTTTGCGTTTCGGGCGTTATCACTGACTACTGAGCATATGCGCCAAGTATATCCCGCGTGGATGGTGTAGAAAGTCTATGTGAACCAAGATGTAGTTACAGATATGCACGCTTGGAGCGCTGGTGCACAGGTGTACGGTTTATGCGTATCGTGTAATAGGGGCTTTAGGAATTCACACAGATTAGAAATACCGCTAAAATGTTTTCTTACTTGACCTTAGATTGCTAAATCCTCGTACAATTTATGATTGCGCAAACAGGACATTTTGTACTCAATTTAGTATGTAACATTCCATTGCAGATCTAATTATTCTAATTAACTTATGCATAACCTGTAAATCATGACTTTCTTTGAATAAAATGTGGAGTAGTAAGCTTTACGATGTTTTAGTAGTAATGTAACGGTTCCCCTCTTCAAAGTTCTAGGGTCAAATTTGCATAATACACGGACGTAGATGTAGATGTAGATTAAAGGAATATCGACACTAATATGCCCAACATACGAAACATTAGTCGTTCTTTAAAGGATCACAGTAGTCAATTTTAACGCTTTTGTGCCGAGGTGGCACTATTTTTCTGTGTGCAATAGGTTGGCACCACCTTGGTCCTTCTAGTCGCTTGTCAAAGATAGTACATGGTGCCTCTAGGAGAAACAGTGATATCTCAGGGCTCTGAGCCGGGTCGACGAAGTTCGCTGTGAGCCGATTTCATGGCTGACGACTGTGATGTGTTCGAGGCAGCGCGCTCTTCTACTTGACAGAGTACCTGCCAGTACGTTTGGTTAGTAGGTACCTAGAGAGGTAATTCTTCGATCAGGGCCCATAAGCTGATGCGACAGCACGGTTTTAATTAGCTGTAAACTGATGGAACTTGTTACGGGGGATCAGGTTGTTACTTATCAGGTTACACATTTCTGGTAATGAATTTTTTCTTGCATGTAATTAGTGCTAGTTCTTGTGATCACTTATTAGCAAAAATCTCCTTTAAATTGATACCGTGAACATGTAACTTGTGTCTAATACTGAACGGTTTGAGGTAACTATCTCAGTAGTTGCTCAATTTGTTGCATGCTATACGTGCGGATGACAACTGACTGTGAATCCAAAAAGATAATACAAGTCTACAAGTGTAAGGGGATGAAATGAATTTCATTACCAGCCAAGTTTCAGAAAACCTGAAAATATCGGAGTATGTCGTAAGGGAAACGATCTTTTTTTTAAATATAATTTCTTAAACGTAACTGTTGGCCTCCTTATTAATTTTCAAGTTTTTGCTTTCGTACTTTTAGTAACGCCCTGATCATTCAGCATGGTTTTTAACCTCTGTGACATCGATTTCATATTTCCAAGAGGCGCAGTTAAACTTCTTTGAGCCTGGTTTTTACAGCTGTGAATGTGTTTGATCTTGTTTAATTTGTTACTTACTTGAACTCAAGAACAATGTGTCTCACTGAAAAGCTCTAAAATATGATTTCTCAAGTTATTGTAATGTATTCTACATTACGTTTTGGTTACGATGGGGTACCGACGGTTGCTGCCTGAAACCATTACTTTAAGAACATTTTTATGAGGTAGTAATGGATTAAACACGAAACTATCAATGCTGTTGCAGCACACATACATTTACTCGTACACTGAGGTACTAATACGATGTAGTGCATTGTAGCAGTCTCTTATAGCGTTCAAAGCAATAGTCAGGGCGGAGACTATGCTCCGTGATTGTGGGACACTGTGGCAACAATGAGTAAATCGTCGATTTTGAAAGTAAGTATATCTAAAGTTAATTTAACGTAAGTCTGTGTTTATGCTATTGCTTTTATGAACGGTTTCGAAATGAAACCTCTGGGGAACTACGTAGTTTTGATAGAAAATGTATTAAACGTTAGACACCTTTCGGCCTGTTATTTAGGACTTTAATATGTTTTAGGCATAATGAGTTAATGGAAGTTTCGAGATGTGGTACTGCAGCTAGGATAAATATAAACTTTCTTCGTAATACGTCACATGAAATGACAGGTGGTACAAAACTGCATGTCACGGTGGTTGCAGAGTGAATCCACCTCTTTAAAACAATTAATTCCTTCCATTTTTCCGATTTCTGCCTGTATTCTTGGTTTAGTATGGCAATGTGGTATTTTGTGTAAAATTCTCAAATTTCAAAGTGAAACCACCACCTTTAAAAGAACAGATGGTTTACTTTTTGCCAGTTTCTTCTTGTATTCATTGCTTACTATGATAACAGATCTTACATTTGTGAATAAATTTTAAAATCTGTTTGTTTTTATACTGTTGGGTCGCAAAGGGTTAAATATATGTGTCAAATGGTTCAAATGGCTCTGAGCACTATGGGACTTAACTTCTGAGGTCATCAGTCCCCTAGAACTTAGAACTACTTAAACTTAACTAATCTAAGGACATCACACACATCCATGCCGAACCTGTGACCGTACCGGTCGCGCGGTTCCAGACTGTGGCGCCTAGAACCACTAGTCCACTCCGGCCGGCCTATATGTGTCAGTTCCCGCACTCAGTCAATCCGTCTTGTCCTTTCCATCCTCTCTGCACGGTACCGTAACAATGTTGATAGTGTAGAAATGGTACCAAGCTGGCATTTCCCCTCCAGCGCCGATTTAGCTCCTGGGGTGGGTTTGGACAGTCAATTGTATGGAACTAGCAAGGTAAATTGGGTCGACGTGGAGTGGTGACAGAATGACAGAGAAGAGCTTTCGTGTTAGGACGTGCCAATGACCTCACCCAGAATGAAGATGCCTGATTAGTTGATGTATCAGTGTGCACTTTCCGGTGGAATAGTATCTCTCGCAGTCACATGTAGCCCTGTACTTCCATTATTGCCCAAAGGAGCAGGAGATGAGTTTTACGTTTTGTCAATGACAAGCAGTTTCTAAACCGGCGGGATTTGCTGTCGTCAGTGAATGCAGATCCATCTAGTCCAGTTTCCGATCATAAATTACGAGGAGAAACACGTACATAGAGCAGAAGCATTCGGTTGCACCCCAAATGTTATTCCATAAAGTATATATAATACTGCTTCTCTTCTGTGAGCTAAGCTGTACACAATTTCATTACCAGGTGACTGGAAGTTTGTACTGTGGTCGACCAAGTCGCGATGAAGCCTCTTTCCTAATGCTACAAAGGATCCAAGAATTTTCAAAGTAATGCCCTTAACCCACTGTGGTTGAGGATGTAGTTTAGGGCGGATGTGGTTCTGTGATGTTTTGAGGGTGTTTCCCGTATCCTTATTTGGATCTATTCATTGAAATTCTCTCGAAGATGAACGAGAATGTTCGTTTAGACACTCTCGCTGACAGGTGTTAACCTTCTGTCTACCTTACCATAGTGAATATGCTGTTGACACTACCGTCTAAAGGAGGACAACAAATCTATATACAGATATACACAAATATCTCCCCGGTCTGAAAAATACTCGACCGCTCCTCCTTTGGCTCGTCCGCAAAAATCCCCCAAACTTTGTATCATGGAAAATGTCCAGAACTGTTGGTAATAGCGGCTTAAATATAGCAATCCACCAACCCTCAATCTGGTAGCTCTATGGGATCAAATTGTCAATAAGAAGCTTCAACAGGATATAAGATCCATAATGAATCCTGTAGATTCACTTCGCTGCTGAATATTTCGCAGATCTGCGGCAGTGTTACAAGTTATTAGCGCGAAGGATTATACATATTTTGTCCACCCGCGAGGTTAACCGAGAGCGCTAATGCGCAGCTTCCTGGACCCGGGTAGGCCTGGATGTGGTTTTTAGGCTTCTTTCCAAATCCCGCTAGGTAAATACCGGGCTCGTCTCCAGGTTAGCCGAAAGCTCTAATGATCAGCTTCCTGGACCCGGGTAGGCCTGGATGTGGTTTTTAGGCTTCTTTCCAAATCCCGCTAGGTAAATACCGGGCTCGTCTCGATTTTCCTCCAGACGCGTCTCCGACGATTGTCTGGTTGAAAGCGTAAGCGACACTCATTGGTGAAGAGAACCTGGTGCCAATCCTGAGCGGTCCATTCGGCTTGTTGCTGGGCCCATGTCTACCGGACCGCAAACGTGGACCGTTCCATGGACGTCGGGAGTGAAGTTCCTCATCTTGCAGCCTATTGCTCACGAAAAGCATTATTCAGCATAGTGGCATTGCTGTCACGGTACCTCCGAACCATAATCCGAAGGTAGCGGTCATCCACTGCTTGAGCGAGGCATGTCATCGGCTATTCCTGCCTCTCTGTATCTCCTCTGTGTCCCAACAACATTGCTTTGGTTCACTCCGAGACGCCTGGACACTTCCCTTGTTGAGAGCCCTTACTGGCACAAAGTAACTATGAGGACGTGATCGTACCGCGGTATTGACCGTCTAGGCCGTGGCTGAACTACGAGCCGTGTAACTCCTCCCTGGTGGAATGACTGGAACTGATCAGCTGTCGGACCCCATACGTCTAATACGCGCTGCTCATGTATGCTTGTTTACATCTCTGTACAGTCAAAGGGACTGTGTCTGTAATACAATATTCACAGTCAACATCTACCTTCAGGAGTTCTGGGAACTGGGGTGATGCGAAACTTTTTTTGATGTGTCTCATTTCGTCGTAAAGTTTCCGGTTGTTCTCGTCTGACCACTACAAGGGAGGAGCGCTGCGTTCTGCTCAAAGCAGCAAGCACATTATAACCCACTCACATCTCCACATGCCTTCCGAGAACAAGTAATGCTGCATCATTCTGTGTCATCTCGCACCATTATCTGGTGACCAGTAGCAGCAGGACTGGGGAATTACTGTCGTAAGCGTAGGCTGCCTTTAATACTACAACACAAAAGGCTGTCCTTGGAGCGATGCCGTGACTGGGGAGCATGGTCTGCTGACAAATGGCGTCGCGTTGCGTTTGGCAGCGAACCGCGGCACAGTACAACCAAGGAAGACCATTGTCGGTGAATGCAGCGGTGCCCGAGTAGAGGTCTAGCTCTTCCGATGTTTAGAAGACATACAATGATGTTACTCGTGTCGCCATGATGGTGTATGAGTTCAGGTCAGGGCACGTAGTATTTGAGGGAAATCTGACAGCACAATGGTACGGATTGGGTGCAGTGCGTCCTCTTGTGTTACCTTTTCTGCGACAGTAACTTGCTGTCATTTTTCAACAGGGCTGTCATCGTTCACATATGACGCGTGTCCCTGTTTACTGCGTATGTGGAGTTGAGGTACTCCTCTGGGAAGCTAAATTCTCAGATCTGTTCCCGGCAGAACATGCGTACGATCAGCTCAGATGCTACGTCTCAGTGCCAGTATCCTACATATCAAGGATCAGTTGCAACAGTTGTGGGCTAGCTTGCCTCAGGTGATGGTAAGACGACTTTCTGACACCCTTCTGTGACTAAGAGCATGCAGGTCCGGTAGATGGGGTCCAACGTCATACTGATAAGTGGTCTCATACAGCCGATTTCTTCATAAATTTGATTGGATTTTGCATTCACTGGATTAACATCATATAATTTTTCAACCCATGAGGACTCATTTCTTTTCCTCCTCCACTTCTTGTATCTACACTTGTTTGTCAGGAGGACCGTGTCTGAGGAAAGGTGACATGTATTAGATGAGGTTCCCGAGAAACACTTTAGCCGTCACCGTGTTATTTCCGTAACGGAAGCGTGAAGTTTTCTTACCTAGAAATGAGAAGTAAAGATGAACTTGAAACTCCACATTGACATAAAAAGAGTATCTGAGGAACCCAAAACAATTGGTATCGAGAAGGGGAATCACGGACAGCCATTTGAGTATTAAAGTGATAATTGTCAGATCATTATGTGGTACAGAACCATTTTGTCTTAGTGAGACAACGAAGCAAAGGAACGGCACAAATGGCAACTCACTTAAAGGCTGTATCTTACAACTAAACGGAGGCTACAAATTAGATGTGTCTTGGTGCGATGATCATGATTTACTCTAATGTCCAATGTAGCAGCAGATGTTTCCAATAGAAAGGAAGTTTATGACTGTGTAGAAGAAACAAAAAAAATACAGTTCCTGCCATAAAAAGTGAAACATCCAAGAGAATGAAGCGAAACAAATCTCCGCGGAAAGTGAAGGTATATGATGTTATTTGAATGATTACAAAATCGATTCCTGCTTGAGTCCATTTATCAATATACCATTGACCCCCTTTGACCAGGAGACTTGCATTATTTGGTTGGCAAGGGTGACATAGAACGCTGGTATCCTCTCCTGATGGAAGCTGGCACACATGTGCGCTCGTTGTAGCTATGCGGAAACCGAGTGATTTACCTGACGTACAGAAAAGCCATTATCATTGGCTCTAGGACCATCGGTAGGGGCATATCCAAAATAGCTAATATTGTAAACAGGTAGCCCACCGGTGTTGTAAAGGCATGCCATGCAAGGTAAACTGGCGCTATTCAGAACGGGCGCCGAGGCAACTGGGGTGCACTACAGACTGTACATGACAGGCTGAACAACGGATGTGGAGATGTGTACAGGCGAATAGACTGCAACCGTTGAGCAACTGGCCGACCAGATGAGTCAAGGGGCTACCAACTGTGTTTCCTCAACGACCACTCAGCAAACGTTGCTGCGTATGAGCTTCTGCAGCGGGCGCCTGTTTCGTGCACCCAATCTGACTGCTGTTCACCGGCGATGGAACCTATAATTTGCAAACCGGCACCGCATCTGGATGTGGCCTTTTCTGATATACACTCCTGGAAATTGAAATAAGAACACCGTGAATTCATTGTCCCAGGAAGGGGATACTTTATTGACACATTCCTGGGGTCAGATACATCACATGATCACACTGACAGAACCACAGGCACATAGACACAGGCAACAGAGCATGCACAATGTCGGCACTAGTACAGTGTATATCCACCTTTCGCAGCAATGCAGGCTGCTATTCTCCCATGGGGACGATCGTAGAGATGCTGGATGTAGTCCTGTGGAACGGCTTGCCATGCCATTTCCACCTGGCGCCTCAGTTGGACCAGCGTTCGTGCTGGACGTGCAGACCGCGTGAGACGACGCTTCATCCAGTCCCAAACATGCTCAATGGGGGACAGATCCGGAGATCTTGCTGGCCAGGGTAGTTGACTTACACCTTCTAGAGCACGTTGGGTGGCACGGGATACATGAGGACGTGCATTGTCCTGTTGGAACAGCAAGTTCCCTTGCCGGTCTAGGAATGGTAGAACGATGGGTTCGATGACGGTTTGGATGTACCGTGCACTATTCAGTGTCCCCTCGACGATCACCAGTGGTGTACGGCCAGTGTAGGAGATCGCTCCCCACACCATGTTGCCGGGTGTTGGCCCTGTGTGCCTCGGTCGTATGCAGTCCTGATTGTGGCGCTCACCTGCACGGCGCCAAACACGCATACGACCATCATTGGCACCAAGGCAGAAGCGACTCTCATCGCTGAAGACGACACGTCTCCATTCGTCCCTCCATTCACGCCTGTCACGACACCACTGGAGGCGGGCTGCACGATGTTGGGGCGTGAGCGGAAGACGGCCTAACGGTGTGCGGGACCGTAGCCCAGCTTCATGGAGACGGTTGCGAATGGTCCTCGCCGATACCCCAGGAGCAACAGTGTCCCTAATTTGCTGGGAAGTGGCGGTGCGGTCCCCTACGGCAATGCATAGGATCCTACGGTCTTGGCGTGCATCCGTGCGTCGCTGCGGTCCGGTCCCAGGTCGACGGGCACGTGCACCTTCCGCCGACCACTGGCGACAACATCGATGTACTGTGGAGACCTCACGCCCCACGTGTTGAGCAATTCGGCGGTACGTCCACCCGGCCTACGGCATGCCCACTATACGCCCTCGCTCAAAGTCCGTCAACTGCACATACGGTTCACGTCCACGTTGTCGCGGCATGCTACCAGTGTTACAGACTGCGATGGAGCTCCGTATGCCACGGCAAACTGGCTGACACTGACGGCGGCGGTGCAGAAATGCTGCGCAGCTAGCGCCATTCGACGGCCAACACCGCGGTTCCTGGTGTGTCCGCTGTGCCGTGCGTGTGATCATTGCTTGTACAGCCCTCTCGCAGTGTCCGGAGCAAGTATGGTGGGTCTGACACACCGGTGTCAATGTGTTCTTTTTTCCATTTCCAGGAGTGTATTACGTTTTATGCTCCATCTGACTGATGGACTTTGGCGTATCTCTGAAAGCAAACACGCTGCAACAATCGGAGCGAGATTGTCTGGGAAGTGTTTTCGTGAGATTCTCTGAGTCATGTCGTCATTCTGGGAGGCACAGTGCATCAACACAAGTATACATCTATCATACAATGAAGGCTTTCACGACCGGATGGTACTGCTGTTGATAATTCTTCCGGGTTATACGGCCGTGGGCCGTGGAATTCTTCTATTCCTAACGTTTCGTCCAAAACTACGTTGGATATCTATCATCTAGCGGTGTGTATAAAATTCCGTGTACTTGTGTCAAGGTCCACATTGGTACCACGAAAAGAAGTGTGATTGCAAGGGTAAAGGAGCATAAAAGTATTTGCCGACTGGGAAAAATAGATAAATCGGCCGTTGTGGAACATGCACTTCAGTCAGGTGAACATGTAGTTCATTCTTCTGAAACTATAGTTTTAAGTGCTACCACAAACTATTATCCACGACTGTATAGGGAGGCTATTGAAATTTATAAACATGAAGGTAATTTTAACGGAAAAGGAGAGGCCTTGAAATTAAGCGTGATATGGACAGTGGCGTTACAGAATCGATACGTGATTTTTATCTATGAGGGACTATTATCAATAGTTACTTTTTTTTTCTTTGACTAGTTTTCTCTCAGCTACTATGTGCAAGCTAGACCACGCCCACTTTCCTCGATATTTAGGCCGCTCTCCGATGCCCGACTCGTCAGTCAGCAGGACTCAGCAGGATCAGCCATACCTCTGAAGATGTCCAACGTAGTTTTGGACGAAACGTTAGGAACAGAAGAATTCCATGGACCACGGCCATATAACCCGGAAGAATTATCAACAACAGTATACACCTATCATTGGGGACCATGTTCACCTCTAGATGCAGTTTGGTTTTCCCTCCAAACGATGGCACTGGACAATGCAACGTGTCATGCAGCTCGCATTGTACGTGCATGGTGGGCAACAGGATAAATTTACCGTACTCCCCTGGCCGCCAAAACTCCTCGGATTTAAAATCAGTCCAGAATCTGTGGAACTGCCTCGATCGGGCTGTTTGCGCCATACATCCTCAACCGAGAAACAGCGCAGCTGGCCACGGTCCTGGCGTAGCTCCACATTCCTGTCAGTCCTTCCAGAATTAGTTGATTTTTTTCCTGCACGTATCGTAGCGGTCACCGCTGCGGAAGGTGGTTATCAAGGCTTTAGACAAGTGGTCACATTAGTGTGACTGGACACGGTATTCCCACGTTTGGGGGAGAAAGATGGTGACTGAAAATTCGTGAAAAGCTCTTGCCGAAAATATAAATGTATTTTTTTAATGACTGCATTCTGAACTCGCGTATCATACATATGACACTCAGTCTCCTATTTCACTATAATACAAAAATAGCTGTCGTACTTGAAACTGTTTCGATACCCTCCGTCAAGCCTATCTGGTAAAGATCCCATTTTCCGCAGCTGTACTCTAGAAGAGGATGGACGAGTGAAGTGTAGGCAGTCTTCATAGTAGATCTGTTGCATCGTGTAAGTGTTCTGCCATTACGACACAGTCCTTGGCCGCCTTACCAACGACATTATCAACGTTATCGCTAAAAGTTAGTACAACTGTCAGCCCTTGCATTTGTGTGATTTGTAGTGCCACCAAAATATAATGGATTACTTTTAGTACTAATGTGGATGACATTAAACTTTTCAGTGTCAGTTGCAACTTTTCGCGACATACAAATCTTGTCTGAATCATTTTGCCATTGGTTTAGATCTTCTAACGATTATATCAGGCTGTAGACGATTGCATCATCTGCAAACAATCTAAGAGTGTTATTCAGATTATCTCGTAAATCATTCGCATTGATTACGAACAGCAGATAGCCTGTAAGGCGTCTTTATGGATACCCAGATATCACTTCTGTCTTCTTCGATGTCTTTCCGTCAATGGCAAACACTAATAACTGTGATCTTTCTGACAGAAATCAGTCTTCTGAGTCATTAGATGCGGCTCGCCACGCATTCCCCTCCTATGCCAACCTCTTTTAATCTTACAAGGACCACTTCAGAGTGAGGTCGCAAGTTCAGTCTTTAGAAACGCTCATTTGTGAGTGTTGTGCTAATAATTATGGTACGAATAATATTAGCCACTGATGACTCACAACGTGCATCAGGAGAGCGACAGAAAATGAGTCACCGGGAGGTGCAGGGATCAACCTTCTGTGGGATGTATGTGTTACACCCCACAAAATGCACGTCGTCGACATTCAAGAGATATTCAAAACAGATCATCAGCTAGCACCATGAACATCAAATGAAAAAGGCGCGCAAGAGTAATCACAAATGCTCACACCATTGACATCGAAGGGAAACTCCTTGGGAGTTACAAACCGTACAGGACTTCAGCTAGGTATCCACTCTTCAAGAATGCATGTAGAATCGCATTGGTGTACCGGGGTGATAAGAACTGACAGAATTTGATGACATGCAACCGAATGCGAAACAGTCTGTCGTGGGTCTCATGGTGAATCTGGTAATGCATTAAGACATAGCTGCAGACTGTGCAATAACTGTTTTATAGTTACAGAAGAAACAAATATCCAGAGGCAGAATTTGTCTAGTGGTTCCAGGTGATATGAACTGCAATGTCACACACTTTTCAGGTGGGATAGTTTATTCTACAGAAGAAAGATTTTTATATGCAGACCAGGAATCAAGCAAAGGTAAGTTATTTTAACCAGCTGTAGACCAAAAGCATTCCTCATACCGTACTTGTAGTTGTCCTACGCCCATTTGCCACTCTTGCTTGCTGTGACGTAAATATTCCCTATCGCCCTTGCAAGAACACCCATACGACAAAGAGTCGTAGGGGGCAGAGCACCTCCAACTTCTTGCAGCACAAGAAATAACTTTCTACCCAATTTCCCTTCCAGACTGACTGTCAGCATATTGTATACGAATGCGTTACTGCATTGACGTTAGTTGATCTTGATACAACTCGTACTTTTCAGGGTTCCTGTCATACGCATTTCCTCTTCAAATCCCGATTTGTCGGAGTTTAAAACAAATTCCTCATGAGCCATGGGATAAGTTTGTATGTCTTATGGACAAATTTTTGTGCCCATTCCAAAGTTTGCATCGTCAGGTTGATGCTTCTTTTTGAAATTATGTTATCTTACGTCCTCCGATTCCGTTGCACTGCTTGAAGACAGACAACCATTCATTACTTCCCCTGAAATCACTCTAAATTGCTGTGGATAACGCTCTAGGTCTCTATCATGTAAATCATGACAATTGTAGGGAGTATCCTTGAAACGCGCAAACACTAGTTGAAACAAGTACGCCTTGTCTTCCTTGAATATCGGTAGTTTTTCCTATGCACTACACGGTCATATTGCTGCTGACGTCTATGAAATATGTTAATAATTATTTTTTTCTTATGGTGTAAATGATCTACCATTTACGTATTTATGTTTTGTACCCGCTTCTTGGGCAACGATTGTCCTTTACTAAGCTTTACTAGAGACGGGATTTGTGGCTCCCTGTCCGACAAGGATGATGAACTACATTGCTCGACACCGGTTTCAGTATCATATTCACTAGTTAAGAAGCATCATCATCATTGTAATCCTCATGTACCTTGTTCGCACAGACGAGCGTATTCAACACCACACATTCCTCTGACCCACCTTGCAGAAAAGCTCATTTTCGTCTGTCACTTCTCTCTCACTCTGCGAAATTCCTTTGTTTCATTTCTGGCAACTGTTGTTGTAGGTACAATGCAATGTTTGCTTTGCTCATAATTAACATTGCTCCGCTTTGTATCACTAACACTAGCAGTGTAATATTTTTGTGAGTTACTCGTCGACTGCGCAGTTCAACTACGCTCCGCTGCGCTCACAATTGGATATCTCCTGTCCCATCACTTGTTTTCATAAGCAGTCAGTCACCGGGCCACAGTTTTTCGTGATTCGGATCTCCAGGAGGGGGCTGCCAAAGAGTAGGTACCATTAGAAAAAGATCGAACAACCAATGAAACGATAATGTTCTACGAATCGAAGCGTGGAATGTCAGAAGCTTGAACGAGGTAGGGAAGCTAGAAAATCTGAAAAGGGAAATGCAAAGGCTCAGTCAGTGACGTGAAATGTAAAGAAGACAAATATTTCTGGTCAGATGAGTATAGTGTAATGTCAACAGCAGCAGGAAAAAGGATTCGTTACGAATAGCCAAGTAGGGGGTTAGTGTGTTACTGTAAACAGTTCAGTGATAGGGTTGCTTTTATTAGAATCGATAGCAAAACGACGATTGTTCAGGTGTACATGCCGTCGTGCAAGCTGAAGATGAAGAGATAGAGAAAGTATATTAGCACATTGAAAGGGCAATAAAATACATAAAGTGTGACGAAAATCTAACAGCCGTGGGGGACTGTAATTCAGTTGTAGGGGTAGAGAGGAAGAAAAGGTCACAGGAGAATATCGCTTCCTGCGAACGAGGTCACGGGTTCGATTCCCAGCGGGGTCAAGGATTTGCACCTACCTCTAGATGACTGGGTATTTGTGTTGTCCTCATCATTTCATTATCATTCACGAGAGTGGCGAGATTGAACTGAGCAAAGGTAGCGAATTTGTACGGGCGCTGATAACCGCCCTACAAACAAAACATCTTCACAGGATAATATGGGCTAGGGACAAGGAATGAGTGAGGAGGAAGACTAAGTTCTGTAACAAATTTCAGCTCATAACAGCAAGTACTACGTTCAAGAACCACAAGAGAAGGAAGTATTCTTGGAAAAGGCTGGGTGATACGGGGGCATTTCAGACTGATTACATGATAGTCAGATGGAGATTCTGAAATAGGATATTGGTTTGTAAGGCGTACCCAGGAACAGATATGGACTCAGATCACAGTTTAGTAGTGATGGAAGAGCAGGCTGAAATTTAAGAGATTAGTCAAGAAGAATAAGTATGCAAAAAAGTGGGACACGAAAGTACTAAGTAGTGACGAGATACGCTGGAAGATCTCTAAGGCTACCTTTACAGCGCTAAAGAATAGTTCAGTAGGCACTACAGCTGAAGAGGAATGGACATCTCTAGGAAAGGTAATCAAAGAATTTGGGAAGAGAATCATAGTTAGAAAGAAAATAACTGCGAATAAGCTGGGTAACTGAAGAAATACTTCAGTTCATCGATGAAAGAAGAAAGTACAAAAATACTCATGGACATTTAGGAATACAGAAATAAAAGTCGCTGGGGAATGAAATAAATAGAAGTGCAGGGTAGTTAAGACGAAATGGCCGCAGGAAAAAGGTGAAAATTGGAAAACGAAATGATTGTCAAAAGGACTGACTTAGCATAATTATATCAAAGTGAAGACAACCTTCGCTGAAATTAAATGTAAGGGTGGTGATACGCCCGCATGGCTAGCGGCGGGGCCTAACGCGCTGCTTCCCGAGAAGGAAGGGATGCCGGTCCCCGGCACGAATCCACCCGGCGTATTTGTGTCGACATCCTGTGTGCCGGCCAACCTGTGTAGGGTTTTTAAGGCGGTTTTCCATATACCTCGGTGAATGTGGGCTGGTTCCACTCATTCTGTGTCGATGATTGCTGCACAAACACCATTTCCACATACGCGTACACCAAAATTGCTCTACCTCGCTAACATTTGCGGTTACACTCGTCTGATATGAGACGCTCCCGGGTGGTCCACCGCACGATAAAACTTGTTTCAGTGTGGGGCGTTAGTGGAGTGGGTGGACTGCTGTGGCCTGTTGTGGGGTTGTGAACCACTGAGGGCTACGGTGGGACCAAGCCTCCCCATCATTTCTAGGTCCCCAGTTTAATACATGCATACACATACATACAAGGGTGGTGATATTAAGAGTGCTATGGGAATTCCACTGTCAAATGCAGAAGAGAGAGTGGATAGGAGGAAATAATATATTGAAAGCCTCTATAAGGGGTACGAGTTGTCTGATATGATAGAAGAAGAAACAAGATTCGATTTACAAGACATATGGGATCCAGTATTAGAATCGGAATTTAATAGAGCTTTGGAGGACTTACGATCAAATAAGATAGAAGGTATGGATAGCACCCCATCAGAGTGTTGTCAACCAGTGGGGCAATTGCAACAAAACGACTGTTCATGTTGGAATGTAGTATGTATCGATCTGGCGATATACCATCTGACTTTCGGATAAATATCATCGACACAGTTCTGAAGACTGCAATTATCGAACAATCAGCTTAACAGCTCATAAATCCAGCTTACTGACCAAGAATAATGGACAGAAGAATAAAAAAGAAAACTGAGGATGTTTAAGATGACGATCAGCTTTGGGTTAGGAAAGGTAAAGGCACTCGAGATGCGATTCTGATGTTGCGGTTGATAATGAAGACAAGACTAAAGAGACACGTTTATAGGATTTGTCGATCTGGAAAAATCGTACAACAATGCAAAATGGTGTAAGATGTTCCACATTCTGAGAAATATAGGGATAAGGTGTAGGGAAAAACATGTACAAGAGCGAAGAGGTAATAATAAGAGTGGTCAACCAAGAATCGAGTAACACTTAACCCGCATTCGGGAGGCCGACGGTTCAATCCCGCGTCCGGCCATCCTGATTTAAGTTTTCCGTGATTTCCCTAAATCGCTCCAGGCAAATGCCGGGATGGTTCCTTTCAAAGGGCACGGCCGACTTCCTTCCCCGTCCTTCCCTAATCCGACGAGACCGATGACCTCACTGTCTGGTTTTCTCCCCCCAAAACAGCCCAACCCCAACCCAATAGTGTAAACAACAAGAATCAAGTTCTCGGATGAAAAAGGGTGTAAGGCAAGGACGTAGCCTTTCGCCCTTACTGTTGAATCTGTACATCGAAGAAGCTATAATGGAAATCAAAGAAGAGTTCAGCAGTGGAATTAAAATCCTAGGTGACAGGATATCAGTGATAAGATTCACTGAAGACATTGCTGTCCTGAGTGAAAGTGAAGAAGATTTACATGAGTCAAGTGATATATATATAATTAGTTAACGACGAGCTTGGTACCGAATGACCGTGTAGAAGTGAACGTTAATATAAAAGAAGTTAGTCTGTAAAAAGATAACAAGGCTCCTAATTTATACACAGGCTCGATATTGTAATACTAAACGCATAATGATAGTGCGCTTAAGGTACTCCATCGTTACGCCACCAAACAAACCGCTTCCAAGTTAGTTAAACACAGTCTGAAATTAATAGCAAAGTATAATTAAAACAGGCCAATTGAGAGCTTTATTCTTTTGCAGAAAAAAGTTTAAAACGCAATATTGTAATTAATATTGGAAAAAAGATACATCTAGTGCAGCTTAAATCCGTAATAAGTCGATGCCAGAAAGAGGAGACGATCTAGTGTGTAGTAAGACTGGAGAACCAACAAGGAAGTGGCTCGGATTAAAAAGCGTGTATGGCTGGGATGCAGTCTTTCGCCCCTGCTATTTAATCTAAGCATCGAAGAACCAATGCAAGAAATAAATGGAATGTTCAAGAGTAGGAGTAAAATTCAGATTGAAAGGATATTAGTGATAAGATTTGCTGATGACATTGCTTTCCCGGGTGAAAGTAAAGAAGTACGTAATGTATTATTTTAATGGAATAAACAGCAATGGGTATGGAATATAGAGTGTAAATCAAAGAAATACGAAAGTAATTGGAAGTAGCAGAAACGAGAACAGCGAGAAACTTAACATTGTGGATCACGAAGTAGATGAAATTAATGAAACCTTGTACCTGGGCAGCATAACATGCCGTGACGGACGGAGCAAGGAGGACATAAAAAGCAGGCTTACACTGGCAAGAAGGGCATTCCTCACTAAGACAAGTCTGCTGTACATTACATAGGGGGTGCAATAGCGTGACGCTTTATTACGATACTTGAAGGAGATAGTTGGTTTTCGTCTGTACTTCAATTTGAATTAGCGGCTGCCTCTATGGATGTCGGAAACAAACTTCTCATCAAAGCTTTCTAACGTTCTTTTAAAAAGATATGTGTTTGTTTGTTTGTTAATGAATATGCAATGCGTAATGTTTGTCTTACTCAAATTTACTGTGTGATGTGTTGTTGAGCAGATGACTTAATCTGCAAAAACAATACGCAACTTTCATAACGAAATGAATCCCTCTGAAATACACCCAGTCTCTTGAGCAAAGTTCTGTGGCCCAGTGCAATAAACAGATAAAATCTCCCATGTATATAAACAATGGAATAAATTATCCTTAGCTCCTGAGTCGCAACGGATGTAATCTTGTTATTCTGTGCTCTCGAAAGCAGGCATAGAAAATATTCAGTCTTGGCACAGCGAAGTGCAATGCGGGCCGTAAAATAGCTTCAAAGAAATAGTATCAGTTGATTAGCTGTTAAACGAATAACGTTGCAAATGTACAGTGAAAATACCATATATTGGCACAGCGCTGTGCAATGCAGCCCACGTTGAAATTGTTACAAACAATAATACTTTTGTGATTCTGGAACAATAATAGTTTTCTTAGTATCTTTGAAAAAAGATTTATTCAAAAACTGTCCACTAGATTTCAATACCATAAACACGACACGGAAGATTATGAGGTACTGATAAGGGGATATCCTAAGACTAAATGCTTCAGTTTGACAATTGTATTCAAAATAAAGTTTCTCCTTCACAAAATCTAATATGAAATATTCTACATTAACTTCAAAACCAGTGAACTTCGTAACTGTTCTACAATTCTCACTTACTGACGTAATAAAAATTCTTGGATTGTGACATGAGAAAGTGTCCGACATCATTTGGCAAGATAGATTCCAAAATTTAACCTCCTCTCCATATCAGGATTGTGAACCATACCAAATAATACCAATCGGGTATGCCTAGTTAACATGATCTGAAGGAAAATTCTGGTTCCTACATTCAAGAGTCAGCACTTTAAAATTCAGCGAAATCAGCAAAACGCGTTGCTGCATACTTAAAATTAGGTATAAAAAATATCATTACCTTACAAATTTGTTACACTTGCTTTACCTTTGAGTCACAGTATCATTCATCACTTCAATTTATAAAAACTCTATTATTCTGCGTCAATAGACCAACAACTACATTCTCACAGCTAGCCACTAGCTTTAAGCCTTACATCCTATTCTCCCATTCATAACAGAATGCAACGGCACCTGCTACTGCACTCTTTGTGCCCCTACTTTCTATCAATTCTGCCACTCAGGCAACATCTTTGTTTCAGTGGTGTCAAAAATATAGTCTCTTCTACGTATGACAATCGCTTCAGGTAATTTTTTCTGAATTGTATTACGAAATAGGGCCCCACGTACAAGTGGACCCCTCACAGAAACCTACAGCGGGGTTTGTTAAATTTTCCACACAATTTGGATGTGCGCAGGACTCGAAACGTAGAGCAAACTTTTATATCAGTATTTACAATATGAATAATTGATATTACGTAATCATTAAAGTATAATCCTAAAGACAGGACAAATCATTGAGCTCTTGGACAAACTGGTGCTCTGGTGTGGTCATGTCATATACAAAGCCTTCTAAATTCATGTTGCTAGAAGAAGCATAACAATAGTGAAACTAAGATTAAAGTACACCCCTATTTGTCCAGAAGATAAGGGGGAAAATGTCTAAGGAATGATTGGTGCATGGCTGAAGTTTATAACCACGTAGACGTGTTTGCATTATAAAGTCCAATTCTTTGCAGTCTCACATCTGAGCAGTAGCTGTAGTACGTTGGTCCAGCGTATAAGAACAGCTAAATATATCATCATAGTCTCATTCCAGTACAAAGGTATAGTTCTTACATGCAAACATATTTACCAACACCCAAAGTTGGCTATTCTCAGTACATCAGTATTGTGATGGTTATCATCATCACTACATTTGAAATGGAAAATTCTTCATCGATTCATATTGTGCATAGCCACATTGAAGTATGAATGCTGATATCCAATTGCTCCAATGTCATGAGCAGAGGGAGGAAATTGGATGAGGGAAGTAGTAAAACGGGTAAGGTAGTGGAACATATCCTAATAAATGTAGTAAAATGTCTATGTAAGTTCTGAATCAGCCTATTCTGAGTGTTGTAACATGAAATCATCCAGTAAATGTGGGAACAGTGAACAGTATAGACACAATACCGTAATAAAATCATAAGCTGGATTAACCTATAGCGCTGTACATCATGTCAAATCTATTCAATACAATGAGAAGTGTGGTAACACTCTGCCAGTTCTCAAGAAATGTGACATTAGTCTGTCTGTGAGTATTTCAATACTAGCAGACATGCTAAATAAACAAGACATAAAGATTTAAGCAAAGAAAGCAAGACAAAATGATTGGTAATGGATAATCCTACATAGTGACCTAGAATGGCCTATGTACCTATATTAACGCATATAGCAGTGGTTAGACATATTAGAAAAATAGTGAGATGGATACCTTACATAGTATACATCATGACAAAGTATTTAAGACGGTAATAAGAAATACTCATATTATGGCTACTTGTGGCCCTTATATGGAGTATACATATTAATGGAAGGTCATAGACTGGTTACTAGTGGGCGTTATACAGTAGGCATGAGTACATAGGAACCTAAAATTGTAGTGTAAATGTAAAGATCCTGTCTCTCAATGGCCATTTGACATAAATGCTTACACCACCTCCTCTTAAAATGTCATGAAAATTAGAATGCTGGCTCTCAGTGGTCTTGTTTATGCAATATTGTGACGTAATTACTTAACAAAACCTAACAATAAAGTCAAGAATTGAATGGCTCCACGTGGCCTTCTACTTGAAAGACATGATAATCTTAACATTTAAAACAGTAGCATAGAAAATATCAATCAGAAGCTCAAAGTGGCCTTCCTACATACATAAAGGCTAGTCTTAATGGCTATAAATTGATTGGGGCTACAAGAGGCCTAGTACATGAAGTAAATGCCGCCCTTCATAATTAAAATGTGACAGAAAATGTTTTTGTGTCTCAAGGTGGCCTTGTTTCATATACCATAAACATCAAAGTTGAGAAAGTATTATAAAGTGTCCTGTGCTGTGTTTACATAGCTCAATATAACTGATCCAGATCTGCGTTTGGCTTGGCACATTTTTCAGATGAATGTAGATATGATTAGTTTTGGAAATCGATGTTGTCAAATAAATATGCTTGACAGTTTGTGGCGGGTTGTATTGAACTCTGGCTATTTTATTGCCGATTGATTTGCTGCTTATAACTTTGCTATTAATTTGATATTATCTGTGCACCACTGTTAAATCAGATGAGCATTGTGAGTAGAAGGAAGTAGCTCTGACGTCAGTGTGCCTGGGGGGGACAGTTTTATTTTGGTCGGCGGGGCGCTACATTGCTTTGAAGTCAGCTGTGGCGAGCCCTTGTGCTGCCCGACAGTATTGCTGACCCCGCCGTTGCTGGTTCCGAGGACGATATAGCACTATCCTGTTGCAGATATCACACTTAGTCTGTCCGTGGCGTCCATGCTTCCTATAGGCCGTATTACCCATTGAACTTGACCTTCACTACCTTGTAACATTTGAGAAATCTCAGTGTTAGCAGAGCTATTTGCAGTTTGTATAGGATAGCATTACGGTATCGGTATACCGGAAACCATGTGTTGGCTTGTATTAATATACGGTACACTGAATATGAAATATTTTCTTCGCCTTGAGTAGTCTGCTGCGAAAATAATTTGGATCAGATTTTGGCATTGTCCTGACGAGCCGTCTCGTTAGACAGATCTGATGGATCGTAGATAATAAAATGCTGTTCACATAAAATGACATATGCATATACACTGGTCTTCTGAATATGCCTCCTATGACGTTGCTTTCGTGGTTTAGGCTTTTCCATACTGGTGCTGAAAGTGTTGCTCTGAGGGGTTACGCAAATTTTATCTCAAATTTTGTTTGACAGTGTGAGGACAGCTGTACCAGAAGGTATTATTTTTACGAAAGCTGCTGTCAGTTGTAGTTCTCCAACGTAATCAGAGTGGATATGCTGTTCGTTAGAATTAGAAGTGGGCTGTTGAAATAAATTCGAACTGTTGTGACCATCACTCTTATGGGCTGTGACATCAGATTGGGATGGCTTATCGTCGGTAATAAAACTCTGTTTGTTCAAAATAACATCTGCATCCGTGCTGAAATTCTGACTGTGGTTTCCACGAAATTGCTATATTTTCTTTTCTGTAGTAATGGACTTCGTCTTCTTGTAGCTGTTAATTTTGGGTTCTGACTGTAGGTTGTCATGATCATCCGTTACTGCATTGAAATTGATATAAGTAATTGTGATACATGGTGTGGTATCACAGGAATCCGTAGCAATAGTAGATAGAACAGAAGTGTTGTTAAAAAATTTTTCCTGCTCAGAATGGGCTGCTAAGTATGTCTGTGGGTTGTGAGGGGTGTACGTAGGTTGTTTTTGCGCATATTTAGTTGCACAGTTCAAGGCTTCAGTGTAAGGTAAAATCTTCTAGCTCTTCAAAAATTTAGCATTGTGACCCAGTGACAATGTAATATTTCTGGTTTATGTCAGATGTTTTCTGTTAACCCAAAAATGGTACACACAACGCCGCCTTTTGTCACGAAAACCTTCCATTGACACCACAGCTTTCCACTTCATTGAGTGCGAACACTTCTGCTCCAGTCAACCTTTGTACTGATAAATGCTATTCCCCACCGATCGAAAATTTCATGCTGCTGAATAGAGGTCATGGTTAATTCCTGAGTAAAATTTTGTTCCGTATAGTCGATGAGTTTTTTAATATGATGTGAGGTTTGCGACGTGTCAACGTCTGCAGCAGAATTTAACTAGCGTCAATATTGGTAGGTAAGACTAGTGAGCAACTGCCGTCCTACTTCCTGTCTTCGTACTGCTAATGACTGCAAAAATACACTCCTGGAAATTGAAATAAGAACACCGTGAATTCATTGTCTCAGGAAGGGGAAAGTTTATTGACACATTCCTGGGGTCAGATACATCACATGATCACACTGACAGAACCACAGGCACATAGACACAGGCAACAGAGCATGCACAATGTCTGCACTAGTACAGTGTATATCCAACTTTCGCAGCAATGCAGGCTGCTATTCTCCCATGGAGACGATCGTACAGATGCTGGATGTAGTCCTGTGGAACGGCTTGCCATGCCATTTCCACCTGGCGCCTCAGTTGGACCAGCGTTCGTGCTGGACGTGCAGACCGCGTGAGACGACGCTTCATCCAGTCCCAAACATGCTCAATGGGGGACAGATCCGGAGATCTTGCTGGCCAGGGTAGTTGACTTACACCTTCTAGAGCACGTTGGGTGGCACGGGATACATGCGGACGTGCATTGTCCTGTTGGAACAGCAAGTTCCCTTGCCGGTCTAGGAATGGTAGAGCGATGGGTTCGATGACGGTTTGGATGTACCGTGCACTATTCAGTGTCCCCTCGACGATCACCAGTGGTGTACGGCCAGTGTAGGAGATCGCTCCCCACACCATGATGCCGGATGTTGGCCCTGTGTGCGTCGGTCGTATGCAGTCCTGATTGTGGCGCTCACCTGCACGGCGCCAAACACGCATACGACCATCATTGGCCCCAAGGCAGAAGCGACTCTCATCGCTGAAGACGACACGTCTCCATTCGTCCCTCCATTCACGCCTATTCGCGACACCACTGGAGGCGGGCTGCACGATGTTGGGGCGTGAGCGGAAGACGGCCTAACGGTGTGCGGGACCGTAGCCCAGCTTCATGGAGACGGCTGCGAATGGTCCTCGCCGATACCCCAGGAGCAACAGTGTCCCTAATTTGCTGGGAAGTGGCGGTGCGGTCCCCTACGGCACTGCGTAGGATCCTACGGTCTTGGCGTGCATCCGTGCGTCGCTGCGGTCCGGTCCCAGGTCGACGGGCACGTGCACCTTCCGCCGACCACTGGCGACAACATCGATGTACTGTGGAGACCTCACGCCCCACGTGTTGAGCAATTCAGCGGTATGTCCACCCGGCCTCCCGCATGCCCACTATAAGCCCTCGCTCAAAGTCCGTCAACTGCACATACGGTTCACGTCCACGCTGTCGCGGCATGCTACCGGTGTTAAAGACTGCGATGGAGCTCCGTATGCCACGGCAAACTGGCTGACACTGACGGCGGCGGTGCACAAATGCTGCGCAGCTAGCGCCATTCGACGGCCAACACCGCGGTTCCTGGTGTGTCCGCTGTGCCGTGCGTGTGATCATTGCTTGTACAGCCCTCTCGCAGTGTCCGGAGCACGTATGGTGGGTCTGACACACCGGTGTCAATGTGTTCTTTTTTCCATTTCCAGGAGTGTAGATTGTATGTTTACGGAGAAAGTCTTCGTATCGCTTTTCCTACAGTGTGAACGTCAAGACGTGCGTCTAATCAAGTGTCTTGTTGATCTATGGTTTCATTAACTGATTGGTTTTCATATGTGAGCTTTTCATAGGTTTCACTAGATTGATGTCTTAGAGCATTAATGCCATCTCTCAAAGGTTTGGCACTGTCTACCTGGCTATAGCTTCAATTTTATCACAAAGACGTTTTTCACTGGACTTAATGTCTGCGCCTACCTGTTTAAAACGGTTGTCAGTCGTAAGTGTGTATGATTTAAACTCGGCAGATATGCTGGAAAATTGTTCATTGAACTGAGTGGTAGTGTCAACTTGTTTTTCTCGCATTTGTCGTAACTGAGTGGCGGTGCCAACCTGTATTTCTCGTATGCTGAAGAATTGTTAATTGAACTCTGTATTCAGGTTAACCATCATTTGCATGACATTTTGAAGCGTCGCTTCCGTATTCTTTTCAAATGATGCGTCGGGTGTCACTTGTGTTGTGTTTTGTTGTATGGAGACATCATCTACAACCGTGGACGTCTTTTTTGTGGCATTAACTACATAATTGCCGCTAACGAAATCTGACGGATTTTATAAAGCGTACTGAGTACTTGGCACTACTGTGTCCTCTGACACACTGTTGGCATTCGATTGAAAGCACTAGAATTGACAATTTCACTGACCTGATTGGGTAAAAAATCGTGTTTTGACACCTGCGTGTTAGCAACGTCTAATCTTAATGTCGTCCACTACACCGGAATCTACAGTCTCAGCAGCTGGTAAATTGGGTGAAACCATACGGTCAGGAAACTCTGCAGTATTTCGGAAAGTGGAACTCACTTTATCTCTCTAGTGCTTTCTAACGGTTGAACCGCAGTGCGGTTACTATCATTCTCAACACTGTTGTCCATAATCGGAAAATCGTCCATCTTGGTATCTTTAATGGTAATATTATGGGACGGAACCTTAACACTTTTGCGCTGAATCGTAAATGAAATACAGGGTACAAAGCCAAATACAAAAAATATTGAACAATAAAATCAATGGAAAACAAGGTGAAGCATAAGAATGCCGATGAACTGTGGAAGAAATTTTGTACAAGTTACTAAATTGCGTTGCACCAAAGAAATATAATTACAGTTATATATATATATATGGCTATTTTAATATCAAAGATTTCACAAAGCGAACGAGTGGCAGAGCTATAACCAAGTGTAACGTTCTTTTAAAAAGATTTGTGTTTATTTGTTTGTTAACGAATATGCAATTCATTATGTTTGCCGTACGCAAATCTACTGTGTGATGTGTTGTTGAGAAAATGACTGAATCTGCAAAAATAGTAAGCAATTTTCATAATGTAACTAATCCCTCTGTATTTCACGCAGTCTCGCGAGAACCGAGTTCCGTGGCCAAGTGCAATAAACTGATAAAATTCCGGATGCAGATAAACAATGAAATAAATTAATCTTAGCTCTTGAATCGCCACGGATGTAATCATGGTATTCTGTTCTCTCCACAGTACGCATAGAAAATATTCAATCTGAGCGAAATAATATCAGTAGATTAGTTGATAAATAAATAACGTTGCAATTGTCCAGTGAAAGTACTGGATATTCGCTCAGCACTGTGCAATACTGCCCTCACTGAAATTGTTACAAAGATTAATACTTTTACGATTCTCGCTGATTAATATTTTTCTGGTTCTGATTGAAAAAAAGATTTATTTAAAAAGTATTTATTAGATGTAAATAAACACGACATGGAAGAGGATGAGATACTGATAAGAGGATATCCTAAGACCGAATGCTTCAGTTTGGAAATTGTACTCAAAATATTCTCCTGCACAAAAGGTAATATGAAATATTCTACATTAACATCAAAACGAGCGAACTTCTCAACTGTTCTACAATTCGCACTTACCAACGTAATGAAAAATACTTCGATTGTTACATGAGAAAAAGTCTTACTTCGTTTGGCAAAATAGATTTCAAAATTTAACTTCTCTGTATCAGGATTACAAAACACACAAAATATTACCAATCGGGTATACCTAATCAACCTATACATTAAATCTGATGGAAAATACTTGGTTCCTACTTTCAAGGGCCAGTACTTTAAAATGCAGCGAAATCCAGAAATTGCGATACTGCAAATTTAAACTAAGTAACAAGATCTCATTACCTTATAAATTTGTTCCACTTGCTTTACATTTCAGTTACAGTATCATTCATCACTTCATTTGATAAAAACTGTGTTATGCTGAGTCCATAGACCGACAGCTAAATTCTCACAGCTATCCACTTCCTTTAAGTCTTACATCCTACCTATAATAGAGTGCAACGACAATTGCAACTGTACTCCACGCGACCCTACTTACAATCAGTTCTGCCACTCAGGCAACATCTTTGGTTAAATTGTGTTAAAAATACAATCTCTTCCACATATTACAGTCATTACAGGTCATTGTTCGTGAATTATGTTAAAAAATCGGGTTCCACGTACAAGTGGACCCGTCACAACCTTCGTACATCTGTTCGAGAATATTCGAATTTTCAGGAGGGAATTTGCTGTGAATCGATGCGCTCTAACCGACGAAACATAGAATGAAAGTGGTACGTTCCCATAGTTATCTACCTTGGACTCGTAGTTGTAGACTATGGTTCAACTAGTCAACGCCCAATGATTGCGGACTTTCAACTGCCTGTATGCTCCGAGGGTTTTTATCTTGACTCCACGTGTCTTGGTTTGGCCTGGTAAAATAGATAAGATCGTAGATGGCACTATTCCTACTTGGTTATAGCATTACAGATGCAAGTAAGCTGGCACTTTCGCCAGTGCTGAAGTACCTTATGCTGCCTTCATACCCGAAATAGGACGTGGCCCATTCGTAAGAAAAGGTCTGTTGGCGGAATATTTAATGTCATGCTTCGTGTATGGATCTTATCTTAAATTCCTACGCACAAGCATGACCAAGATTTCTTATATTAATCTTTAATTTAAAAAAGTATTGTCGTTTATTTAAATATTTGTGAATATCGTTTGATATGTTATCTTGTCCTAGACGTTTAAAAGTTAACTGGGGCTCCACTGTTATTTTATGTAGTGTTTTTTAAGTTTTTTCTTCTCCGCACCTGTTGAACTTGAAACGCTGACCTAGGAGAGTGTTGTTTAATGCCACGTTCTCCTACATGTGCTAAAATTTTTATGAGCTACTACCTACTACCCACAGCTGCATTCGTATATCAGTAGTTTTGTTATTACGAGTAATAGTGAGCAAATAAACTACTGTATGTGCATGTGCATGGGAGGCAGGAGTACACATCTTTGCAACAAGAAAGTAAATCTTTTTCTTAATTAGAGTAATATTCCTAAACTCAGTCTTGTACTACATGCTTTCCACAGCAGACTACTTTCTTCGTTCAAGCTGTCTCCATAAAAATTTACATCGACACAGGTTCGGCGAATTAGTCGTAAAAACGTAACAGAAAGAGTTACATTGCATTTATAAGGTCAGTATGGATAAAATTATCAGTTACGACATACTTTTCTTCCGTCATCCGACTCTGATAAAACAAATCCTGCGTGGTGTTCCAAGCTATGCTGAAGTTAGCTGCAAAGGCCCCATGGAATATCGTCTAGTGTTTTTGGAGACTAACTTGTTCAATTTGAAAAAGGGACGGTTACAACTTCAAACCACTATACAATTTTTTCGTTAGATTTGACGAAAGATAGCCACTACGTGCCGCGCGGGATTAGCCGAGCGGTCTCAGGCACAGCAGTTACGGACTGTGCGGCTGGTCCCGGTGGAGGTTCGAGTCCTCCCTCTGGCATGGGTGCGTGTGTTTGTCCTTAGGATAATTCTGTTTAAGTAGTGAATAAGCTTAGGGACTGACGACCCCAGCAGTTAAGTCCCATAAGATTTCACAGACATTTGAACATTTTAGCCACTACGTGACAGAAGTTACATCAATGTTACCTGTGAAAACCCCGTGAAAATTCGTCTGTTGTGTTGGACAAGCGCTATCAAACAGACTGACAGCCACAACAGTTTTAGGCGTACACGTTTTTTATTATTATGGATTACTTGATTGTCCATTGGCGTGCTATCTTTGATTAAAACTCCGATAATGGAGATTTTTTGTTATTGAGATACCACTTTAGTTAGTATGTGGATAGAACGAATGTTATTGGCTTACGCCTGAAACCATAGTGGGTCTATGAACTGTACCACGCGCGAAACCATAGTGGATCTACTAACTATACAATTTGTTGTCTTGTCCACATCCAAATGTGATTTGATTTGATAATCAGAGTATCCTGTGTACATAATATCTTGAGAGTACTTGAAAACTCATGCCTACTTTCCTTTTCCATTTTTACAATCTGTTATTATCGAGCCTGGGTTTGATTCATTCCTACTATGGCCACTTTTCTGTCTCATTGAGAATAGTATTGATATAGTTTGAAGCTACTTTGTACTGCTTGCTATAATTAATGACAACAGGGTAATCCATTCCAATTATAGCTTGACTAATTAAATGGAAAGCATTAATTAACTCTCATCACTCAGATTACTTGAAATGATGTACAACGAATTACCCTCCCTGACACGGTCGCCAGATAGCACAATCAATACAGAGAGGGTTAGAGAGTTGCTTTAGCCCACAAATTATTTCATTCTTTATCATTATGACCTTAAACATTACGAAATTCTATCTTATGTGAACTACAAACACGATTTAGAAGTTAAACCAAAATTCTACCTCAAAGTACCATACAATTATGACTACACCGCCAAGCTATAATGATTCTGATATTCACCGAACTAACATTGCATCCTGAAGCTCTGTACAGTGCACACAGCGTACGAATCATCACCTGGCAGTCCATGTAATGCTGCCAGCTATCACTAAGAAAATATGAAAACTGATCATCATTCATCAATGAAAGTACTGGGCTGCTATTTTCCTCATCAACGACTGCACATTAGTTATGAACACACACTAATGATTACTGACTACAGAGAATTGGCTCCCCAAACTTGGCTCGAAAAACGTGATTGCAAAAGAAGTACAAAGAACGATCTCAAATTCGCAAAATAATACCAGAAAATGATCTCAGGTCATTCTGTATCCGATCTAATAAGTGTTACAGTAAATGCTCTTATATTATTACAGCTATTTTTCCTAGTCTCCCTTACCAACAGGGTCAAACCGTTATTAATTGGTGAGTCACAAAGGAAGCAGACACGATATTAAAACTGATCCTGTTAAGCTATTCTGATTATTTTTCTAATATATATAACAATTATGAGCGGTTGGTAAAAGACTGCAAAACTTAAGATTTTATAGCTTAAGGTTTCTTTTCGTCTTCAGCGCGAAGTACACCCAACACTATACACAAAGAAAAGGTCATCAAAATCTAATAAGACGTATAAATCCATACATAGAAAGGATTAATTTTTTCAGTTCCCTTAGCTGAAGAAATTTTAACTAATGATTTCCAAACACAAAGGTGCCACGCTGAATGCCAGCATCACAAGCTAACTGTCGTAGCTACATTATTACCATCATATAAATTGTCAAAATCACGAAAATTAAAACGTCTTCGAGCATTTTGCTGTCTATGTTGACTTCAATTAATACATTTCGAGCATGGTCCAAGATAATATAGCCTAATATAATAGCCTAAAATAATTACCTTCTCTTTGTACCTTACCAGTACATCTGAATGGTGCGAAACGTGGCAGTTGACACTGAATAACTAAAAATGTGAGGTCCTCCACATGAGCGCTAAAAGGAACTCGTTAAACTTCGGTTACACGGTAAATCAGTCTAATCTAAAAGCCGTAAATTCAAATAATTACCTAGGTATTACAATTACGATCAACTTAAATTTGAAGGAACACATAGAAAATGTTGCGGGGAAGGCTAACAAAACACTGCTTTTTAGTGGAAGATACTTGGAAAATGTAACGGATCTATTAAGGAGACTGCCTACACTACGCTTGTCCGTCCTCTTTTAGAATACTGCTGCGTGGTGTGGGATCCTTACCGGACAGGACTGACGGAGTATATCGAAAAAGTTTAAAGAAAGGCAGCACGTTTTGTGTTATCACCAAATATGGGAGAGAGTGTCACAGAAATGATTCCGGATTTGGGCTGGAAATCGTTAAAAGAAAGGCGTTTTTCGTTGCGATGGAATCTTCTCACGAAATTCCAGTCACCAATTTTCTCCTCCGAAAATGGGAAAATATTGTTGACACCGACCTACATAGGGAGGAACGATCATCACGATAAAATAAGGGAAATCAGAGCTCGTACGGGAAGATATAGGTATTCATTCTTTCCGCGCTATACGAGACTGGAATAATAGAGAATTGTGAAGGTGTTTCGATGACCCTCTGCCAGGCAGTTAAATGTGATTTGCGCTATCCATGTCGATTTGGATGTAGATCCGACGTATAATAAATTTCACGCCACTAGGCCAACATCTTCCAGTTTGAACCACTAGGGGAGAGGGGGGGAGGGGGGAGCGGCTGGTGAGCAAAATCCTTCGATTGGATGCGTTAGCTGACGTCCTCTAGACTATCGATTCGTTGTGAGAACACTTCGAAACGCCTTTACTCAACCTCACCCACAAATTTGTCTTCATAAATCCACTACCCTCTGCTAATCTAAGCTTAGTCCAACCTTTCCAAAAACCAAGCAACCACAATTTCATTCACTCATTTTCTTAGGAAGGTGAACAGAGGAATAAGGAAGCGTCATTAGAAAAGTATAACAAAGTTTAAATGCATTTTCAGATCCAAATGGCCCTAAAGTGAGCGAATTACCATCAATATATTTCTTACATTACCATCTCAAGGGGCTTAAAAGATCGCACGAACAGTACCTCTTCATAGTTACCGACGACCGTAAGTATTGTTTGGATGTTATTGGTAAACTTCCTGGACGTTGGTATAACCTCCGTCAATTTATACAATTTTCCATTAAGTGTTCATCTACAACTTGCGCCTGGTAACAGACTAGTATCAGTGTTGTGTCATTAATCCGTAGAACGTTCATATATGTATTGTGTTATCCCTAGTTATAAAATAAATAATTTGAATGGAGGAGGTAATAATCGTAGATGGAAATGCTTTACTGTTGAATGTATCTTTCCAATGGTAGGAAATCTATAGAAGTGAATACCAACGTTGCTCAGTCACGCCAAATTACCGAACAGAAGAAATAAAATGAATGTTATATACATTGTATCTCAAAATCACATTGTTATGGTGCAGTGAATAATGTGATTCCTTTCATTCCTGCGTAATAATGGAGGCGCAAGATAGACAATGAATGTTTAGCAAGCGCCTGGACTGAGGCCCATGCACAAATGAGGCGTGGTGCAGTCAATAACAGTATTACGACGTTCGCAGTGGGCCCTTGTGTGTGCGGAGAAGCCTCCTTTTGTGATGTGAAACACGCCACACACACACCGGCGTTAAGAATGCCCTTTGATGATGGTCGGATATGAGGGCAAGCCCAGCGTTCAGATGCTCCTTTGTCACGGCCTGCGGCTACGGCCCTCACCCTGCGTTTGTGTTTGGGTCGCTGTATTCGGCGCACCAGAAAAGTCCTTAACAATCTCCCTGCGGGTATTGTACACGGAGCAGACAACCTGCAGACGTCTCAGAACACGTTCAAAGTGTGTCTCGTTAGTCGCTGCCGCTGTATTATTTAGAGCTGTGGATCCTATTGACAGCTCTCCTTTAAGGTGGATCGCTTTGTCTGCACTGAATTTTTAAGTGCGAGGGATGACGAACAAAGTGATGGATGCGAAAAAACAACGTACTGTATTCGTTGTAAATGTGTATAAAGGAACTTACTGCGTTACAAACAAAGAAAATACACAGGGTTGACAACCATTAATACTGTTTGGCATCATAAACTAAAACAAGCAGTTGCGTTTATCCTTCGTTTACAGTAAACTCTGAGAACATGATCACCGTCTGATTTGGAAGCTCCAACACTATCCATATCGTAATGCTACGCTACACTAGCACCTCTGTGTATTTTGTAAGTTTTTAAAACTGAAATTAAAACTTTTGCGAAATAAGGCCACATCACATCGACGACAGCAAGAGAACAACAGAATTCTAAAAGAGCATCACTGCGTGCCTCCACTGCAGTGTAAGGTACTTATTTCTTCGATTCATGTTTCCGAATTCTGTAAGTAAATGGTTCAAATGGCTCTGAGCACTATGGGACTTAACTTCTAAGGTCATCAGTCCCCTAGAACTTAGAACTACTTAAACCTAACTAACCTAAGGACATCACACACATCCATGCCCGAGGCAGGATTCGAACCTGCGACCGTAGCGGTCGCGCGGTTCCAGACTGTAGCGCCTAGAAACGCTCGGCCACCCGGCCGGCTTCTGTAAATAGTTTGATAATTTTATTCAATAGGCATTTAAGTAATTAATTAATAAAAATGACGGTGCCAGTGACCATTTTATTGTATCCCTTTTTTAAAGCTTGTATACTTATTCCTGCTCTATGTTATCTACTACAATATTTTGTTCTATGTGTGCGTATCTTTTAAGTACGCCAATTACTGTTCTTCAAGTACCACTGGAACTGTTGCTGTGTCTCTAAGCTCACTTAACATGTTACAGTACTTTACGAGCTGCGTCCTAGAACCTGCGTACATCAGTTTCCATGTTAGAGTCGTACTTCCAGTGTGAGACATGTATGTGCCCCAGGTTTCCTAGTAATTTGTTTGTCTTCATCTGATGTCTCCTATATGATTCTTTCCTTTCAGGTGTTGCCGAACAAAGAGATAGACTACTCACTTTACAACACTGTATAAAGCTGCCGTAGCCTTGACGGTATATCATACATATTTTGCAACGCAACGGAAACCTTATGTCATTGCTTGCAGCGTGAGCATTTTAACAGTCTTATGATGACCACTGGCTGGTAGAAACTATATTTCAAAATATTTTTGAGATCGAATTCGAAATAGCATATAACACAATAACGGCGAACATGCAACCTCTAGGGACGCAGTCAGTATGCATTTTTGGTTGGAATCTTATTTTCAGTGCGAAAATGTCATAATCGTGGAAAAAGAGCTTCCTACGTAGCGCAGTATCTGGTTAACCATACTTCGGTCACATATTATGTTCCAATTGACGTGATTTTGTTCATAATACAATCGTACGTAGAACTTGGACTTTAAACACGCTATGTTGCGAATACTGTTCTGGTCGTACGTCTCTATTAAAACAAAATATTAGTCCCCGTAAGTGTTCTCTGTCGAGATACTGCGCAAAACTGTTGACCAAGGTACTTCGATATACTTCTATGCATATTTTAACATTCTATACTTGTCTTTGGTCGTATGCCATTGAAGATCGGCATGAGGTTCAAGATCTGTCATGCTTAATAATAACGGAACAAAATAAAAATTAGTTAATTATGCGGTGAGGCTGAAACTGATATTTTAGTCGCCAAAATGCTTCTGAAATTAGTACCAGCTGCGGAGCAACTTATGTTTAAGTCTGTTACAATAGTTATAGGCACTTTCTTCATGGCAATGATCAGATGAAACTTGTAGTGCTTCTTGCAGACAAAGTTTTTGTTATGCACTGTACATGATTTGTCACTTACGGGAAGGTCTCAAATAAATGTAGTAATTTATGGTAAAACGTTTTTGTGATACGGAAAAGCCTAAATGTTAGAATGATCAATAAAATCGTTGTACAGTTCTCTTGGTCGATACCAGAACGATTGTTCTTCTTCAATGTTTCTGCTCACCTTCCGTCTGCTGAAGTTCAGGGTGGGAGTTAAGTCCTTTCGGCGCATCTATCACCGTATCGGTAACATCCATCTTCCTGCCTGCCTTTCAAGCAGGGGTGATAAATCTCACCGCCTCCACTTTTGCCACATGTGAGAGGTAAGTTGGAAAAACTGAACAGGAACTGAGAATTTTTCCGACATCTAGTATATCAAACAATAATTTCCTAGTCTCGTGTTCTGCAGGATGATTATTAATATGAACAAACTGATTTATTTATTTCTAGCACTTGTACTATTGCTAGAAACAGAGTGCATTAAACATTAGGCTAGAGAGCAGTTTAATTACATGGTATTGGCTATCAGAAGAGAAACGTATTATTATTTCATAGACATGTCGTTTAGAAATACTAGACTCGTAAGCACCGCATAAGAACGAAATTCCCTCACTACAAGATACAACAGAACTGAATACGTAGCGTAACTAAATTCATTTCGATGATTGTTCCTGGCAGCACCATTTTATTGGTAGCTTCACGTCTATTATGGACCTTCCTGTCAAACCTATTAATCATTATCAAAGATCCTCATATCTTTGCCGAACCCTACAATGTATTGGGATCTCTTACCAATTTGCTATGAGCCAAAATATCTTCAATGGTCCGGTCGCATTATACATATGGAAGCTCATCCTACACCTTCCGCAATGAAAACTTTGTGGACAACACGCCCTCTCCTTCAATAGGCGTATTTTCCACCTACTACGCCTTCCACATGTGAATCATAAATAAGTCAGTTAACTTGTTTAGCTTCGGAAACTCAGCCTTGTAGCGGACTTACATCGGAAACTTTGCCTCCTCTTATGTCAGCTTCATTTACAATCTTTACGGGTGAAATTTCTCCATTATCGCGAGAGTTTGCAAGCGCTATGGAGTCAAAATCCCCTGAGCAATATACATTTTTGTGTTTTTTGTTTCCGATTTTTGCTAATTGTGACTTTCGACCTATCTGTTCCACCTTTGGTACTGTTTTCTCCCTTCTAGTACCATAAATGAGTCTGTTAATCGGTTTACTGGTGACTTCGCACTTTTCAGTGTGTCATGCATTATTCTCCTGTTTTAAAATTCCACAGATAGTCAGTTGTGACATTTCTCTCGGTTGGGCAGTCTAATCATGATCTCAGGTGGTGGTTCGTTTCGCTCTTGATGGCCTCGTGTATTCGGATTCTGTTGTTCTCTTGCAACACCCGAAGGGCTACACATGTTCACGTTATTCACATTACGTTGCAGGAAACCACTTTGCACATTACCCTCATGTAGCTGTATCTTAGCATAGTATCGATCATACGATCCATGCAGCGATCATTAACTAAAGCAAAGACTGCAGGCAGTAAACAATGAGCGAGTGGGTGAGCGAGGGTCGAGTGTTAAAAATCCGTGAGTGGAATTCGGGTGTGCAAGAGGCTAGAGGCCATTGTTCGGTAACGAGGCCGGAGATTAGTGGCGGAATATGAGCGTAATGACACACATTATTTGATTTCTGTTGAGTGTTTGTAAATGTTGGTTTCGAAAAGGGTGTTTTAGTTAATAAAGTCCAGTATTTGAGGCAGGATATGTTATCATTTAGTAGTTTTCCTTAGATCTCACAATATCAGAAGGGCACGACAATGACTTTGATACAAATGAGCTATTACTGATGATGTTAAGTTAATTAAATATAACCTCATCTTCAGCGTATGCGAATAAAAGAGTTCGGTGCAAAACTGGGGGGAGGTTATACATGACGACTCATGTGTCGGACTTTGATTCCACAGCAATCTTCGGAGACAAAGGAGAAGACAGTGTTATACCAAGTTCTTAGATGATGGAGACTCAAAAGCATGTAACAGTGTAGTAGCCGCTTAGCCTTACGGTGAGAAAATTATCACAGAGCACGAATGTGTTAGTCATGTCCAAAAGAGGATGGGCACCAGGTTGAGGAAGTTGAAACTAAGTGTCACACACAAGAAACTTTTTGATGGTAAAACAATAAGAGCAGGCACAGCTTCTAGTTTCAAAGACACACAAAATATCGATGAACTACAACAGTAGTTTGGGATGGCCATTAGGAAAACTACTGAGGATTTGTTGAAAATGAAGCAGGTGACCGGCCTGAGTGGCCGAGCGGTTTTAGGCGCCACATTCTGGAACCACCGCTACGGTCGCAGGTTCGAATCCTGCCTCTGGCATGGATGTGTGTGATGTCCTTAGGTTGGTTACGTTTAAGTAGTTCTAAATTCTAGGGGACTGATGACCTCAGCAGTTAAGTTCCATAGTGCTCAAAGCCATTTGAACCATTTGAAGCAGGTGGTATGGGCTACCTTCTTCCACTGAATTTCAACTGATGAAAAACCAGTATACCACATTTGCCCTCCTGGACCTGATTCATGGTGCAGTTAGCGCAATTCCCAGTACTCAAACAGTTCATACAGCCATAAACGTTCCCTCCCAGCAGCTACTCTGGATATCATAAAACCTATTTACAGACACCTGGCAAATCCTGATTTACTGAAGTAGTGTCTGCATTGTCAGACTCAAAATCCCAATGAGTCATTCAATAATTTTATTTGGAATCGCTTATCAAAAACGTTTTTGGGGGAATGAAGACACTAGAGGGGGGGGGGGTCAGTGATGCTGTTATTGCTTTCAATGATGCCAACATTGCAACATTGGTAAGGTGAAAGTGCTACAGTATATGGGAATTAATCCTGGAGAAAACGGCATCAGATAACTTGAACAAGGTTCATTGATAAAGCGGAGTATGCAGCAAAGTTAGCCACTAAGGAATCCAGAAGGAAGAAAAGAAGAAAAAAATTGTAAAACGATCCAGAGGATGATAAACAGTATGGTGTAGGGTGATTCCGAGTGACAAAAAATTAAAAAAAACATAAAGCATATACTAAGTGAATTACAGTCATTTGAAACTTTACATTTTCTGTTACCTTTTTCCCTAAATCTTAGAAACCACTTCGAGTAGTTAGTAGACTTCAAACATACAGTTTAATGTCCTGTAAAAGTTTCATGCCAATGGCTACAGTGGCTCCTGAAATACAGGGAAGCTAAGTCACTAAATTTAACCTTGTCGGCATAGGGCGTTCTAACTCCCCTTAAGAGCTGTATAAGTGGTAACGAACAGTGATTGTTGTGAGCAGTGTTAATATGGCTAATTCAGAACAAACGGTAGTGTTACTAACGACGAGGGAGGACAATGTAATAATATGGTTGACGGAGAACAAATTAATGTAGTGGACAGTACTACAGTCAATCCGACAGAGGATAGTGATATTGTTACTTTCGGTTTACCTAAAACAAGTTCAACACCTGTGGTTATCCAGCAGACAGTAACTGTTATTGTCAGATTGGACTGTATGTCTCAATTATTAGAAGCAATCAAAAATGTTCATGAGGAAAATAAAAATAGGTGTGAAGGAAAAACAAAGTTTTATGAGGAAACAAAAAACTTCTATCAAGATATCAAAAAGGATAATCAGACACTAAGTAATGCGATTAGTAATTTGCAAACGGAACTCACCAGCTCATTTGAACAAAAGCATGATGAACTCCGAAAAGACTGTCAAGACAAATATGAGGTCATTGGCAGCGAAATTATAGAATTTAAAATACAAGTTAACGGACGGTGTAGCTTCTGTTAGGAGAGATAATGACAAAGTTAAGGCTCAAGATGACGAAATCATCAAAATTAAAAGTTATTGTAAAGCCAACAAAAAGTCGGTAATTAAGATCTTTGATAACATACAAAAAAATGGTTCAAATGGCTCTGAGCACTATGGGACTTAACATCTATGGTCATCAGTCCCCTAGAACTTAGAACTACTTAAACCTAACTAACCTATGGACATCACACAACACCCAGTCATCACGAGGCAGAGAAAATCAATGACATACAAACGCGATGTGATGAAATACGTAATGAGGTAGATGAGATACGAAAAAAGGTAAAAAACGAAACACTGTCAAATGGAATTGGTAAAGAAATTTTGCGTGATGAACTTAATGCAGCATTCCGTGAACAAGAAAGAAATATTGTTGGTTTGACGCAAGTAATTGTTGACAATGGACTGAGCGGTCGAAAATTTCAATACTATGAACCGAAGCAAGGTATCCACGCATTTGCATTCGTTAAACAATTCAAAATTCCGAGGCATTATACGGAACGTGCTAAAATAGATTCTTGCGTCAGCAACATGCAGGGTGGGCGACATTTTTGGGTTATAAGTCTATACGCCAATTACACCATGTATGAAGCATTTGGAACAGCATTTTTGAACATATAGTGGTGGAAAGGAAAACAGTGGGATGTGAAATCAAAAGTTCTCGCACAGCCGTTATGCAAAACATCGCGGTACAATGCGTCAATTTATGTAAAGGTACTCGAAGACAATGCGTACTTGGAAGATCCGGTTAAAGAAAAACAGTTGTTGCTTATATTAATCAGGAAATTACCATTTTTAATGCGTGAGAAGTCAGCACTCACACCACAGTTAACAATGGAGCACGTGTGTTTTCTAATTGACCGAATGGAAGTGCTCAATGCCGAACGGGAACAACGTGAGCGAAACAGTAATAAAGATTACCCGAATCATCATGACGGCCCATGGCGGGAAGGAATTCCAAGTTACAGACGACCGAAAGTCTTTGATCGCCATCATGGAGCCACGAACGTGAATTTAGACTACCTTTGTGGAGCGCGGAATGCCGACGTCAGCGGCCAGCTGATCAACAACTTCATGGCACAGTACTGGCTGTTACGGTGCTGTTACGACAAATCCACCAGTTTGTAGAGACAATGAGTCTACAGCCCCCAGCGGCTTGGACGACACAGCCCTATAATTCATCGACAGCTACAGATACATGTTTTGCATCGCATTATATACGACAGTGTAAAAGCAGAGTAACCAGTAAAAGTGTTGTCATTGTGGCGGTGTATCTACAGTGGCGTAGATGCCACAGCCCAGGGTGTAGTGAAGCAGTATGTTTGCGTATGATTTATGACTAAACATACATCTGCCTCGTGATGGCTAGGTTTTGTGTGATGTCCTTAGGTTAGTTATGTTTAAGTAGTTCTAAGTTCTAGGGGACTGATGACCACACATGTTAAGTCCCATAGTGCTCAGAGCCATTTTTTTATGACTCAACATATAGGCAGGGACCTAAAGCAGAATAACTAGATAAATGATTTACCACAAGAATATGGAGTGCTACGTGACAAAGTGTTTTCCAGTATAATTAGTTATTTTTGAATTCTTTCCAAGGTATGTGCTTCTTGTCAAATTTCTTGTAATTCTACCCCTCTAAAATGTGTGCCAAAATCTAACAGTATCATATTCTCAAAATATGCTGCCACTATGAGTGTAAATTTGTGTGGAGCAGTATTAGAATATTTTTATGCCAGTATTGCGTAGTGGTTAGTGTTGTCTGTTTATTATTTTGTTTACTTTTTAGTCATATTTATTCGGTTAGGCCCGTGTTTCTGTTCATTCAATACAGTGACGATATAGTGAGTACTATTCAATTCATTATGACAAATAACATAAACAGCAAACGCTAATAGACAATTGTTATTAATGTGTCACATTTAGCTATGTAAGTGTACCTTACAAATCACCACCAAAATAACACTTGAACATGACACAATATAATGGCGACATTAGATTTGAATATTAAAGTTTAAAAATATACAGAAAGACAAAAAGGAAAGAAATGTAAAATTTAATATTATAAAATAACAGTAATTAATCAAAACTATTTGCTTATTAACGCGGAACCTCAATTCATTAAGAATAATTCTCATTTGAGTCCCCATTTACAATATTATTTATATTAGTACATAGCAAATAGCGTTTACGATATGAAAGTTAGTATCACTTTAATTAGACTGCATACAGTCAAAGTATATAATTAGCTCATTCAATCAATCATTAATTAGCAACAAACTAAGTGAGGTTAATCACAAGTGCTTGTGCATACTGCATAATCTCACTGATGGTGATCCCACATAAACCCACTCTTAGATATGAGAAGAAAAGCTGTTGCAAGTGTACCTAAGATATACCAATGAGGAAGGGGGACCTCTATTTTAGGACAAACAAACACTCTGTTCCCTGTATACAGAAATTTTTATTGCATAAATTACGATACACACTCGGGTTCACGAGGTGAAAATAGTAATCTTACGAAAATCCTATACAGTCTAGGCAGATCCTGTGCCAAAATATAATGAAAGAAAATTCAATTCACCAAATTTAACAGAACTTAATGTGAAAAAATAGCACAAAAAGTCAAGTAGAAATCTCAACTGATATCTCCATAAACAACATTCACTCTGACAACACAAGCTAAGCTACTGTAGGTGGGTAATGTTTCCTACCATCTGTATGATTTGCCTGATTTTAAACCTCAGGATGACGTTGCTGTCACGAACATGAGGGAATTATGGCTATTACTCCAAGCTTATGCAGATCTGAAGTAAAAGTGCACTAGTGACTTCAACATTTAGTGCCTCCGCAATTTGTCATCTACCTCTTGGAGAGTGGAGCAACAATGGCGGCGATGGCTGGCTGCTGCTTGTGACATGTCTTGTACCTATCAACGTAATAACTCTGTGCTGGCCGCTGACTGAATTTGAATTCAACCAGTCGAAAACTTCCCTGAGTTTCCATGAAGTGGGAGGCTGTATGTGTTCCTAGGCTAAAACGAAATGGCTCTCTACACTCGCCAAGGCTGGGCGACGTGTACAGTGTTGCCCTGGAAGTTCTCACAAGCATGTTACCTAAAACGACTCGTCTCATTTTCTCCGCTTTGGAGATCTACTGGGAATTCTGAAAAAATATGGCTGAAACCTAGCGTATTGAACCGAAAACTTTCACAGATAAAACTCTCTCTGCGTCACTTTTGGGGCGTTAAGCGCCCCGTTCAGCACTTGACGCGTCTCGAGAGAAGAAAGCCCCAATTATTCATCTGCAATTGACCATATTGTCGTGATGTGCCATCCATTGTACTGCGGCCTTGCCTCGCACCAACACGGGTATCGGCCGATTGGAGCGCTTGGTGTATCCCGTACATGCTTGTTCAAGGCAATCAGAGTTTTCCTAGTAACCTTCTGCATCTAAATAGCGTCGCCTTCTTCCTCCCTGTCTTGCTTTCGTTCAGTCAGCGTCTAGATTTTTATTATTGCGTTTAATTTCGGCAGGGCAGATGTCTACATGTGAAACCCACGCGCTGTTCACCAAAAGATCGCGTGTTCCTAGTGTTTATTAAAAATGCGACGCAAAGAGTTTTTTCCCCCTGCCTTAGAAATGTGCAGATGGGAGGGCCAAATCATTGTCGTCTTAAATTGGCCCCTGCGGTGAAGAACGCTTTGTAGTGTCTCACTAATATTTTCGAGAGTAAATTTCAGTGGCACTCTGCTGCTGCATCGTACCCTGAGCGACTGGTACCTATCACAGCAGTTGCTCATATTTACAAAAGTATACGCATTTATCTGTATGCAAATTAGGACGGGACTATTAGTACTGATGTACACGAAAGCCACCTATATGGCCATAACGCAATGCTGTCCTCATGCAAATTAAAGTAATTAATCCAAAGTACATCACGGACCATATTAACCAAATCATCTTGTCGCACATGTCATGGAGTATCACATATGTGGTGCTAAAATGTCCTGCCACCTTAAATATTGTCAGAGATGAGGGAAATACTAAAAAAAAGGCAGACAAATTTCATTAATAGATGCCCCTGTAAGTGGCAGAATGTGCAAAATAAAAGATGCACGGTACCCGGCTATTCCTAGTTTTGAGTCTGAGCAGTTGTCGTCTGGGACACCCAACATGATGGTCTCAATGAAGGATCACACTGCTGGCATGGCTATTTTACAAGTATGATGACTGTGCATCAGTAGCTGTGCGGAAGTTCTAGACACTCAAGGCTATGGAAAAAAGAGTTGGTCAAAAATCTGCCCAGGAACTGGAGAAAATAATTACGGAATTCGAAAAGACAGTTTCTTTTGAAGTGAAACGTAATCAGTTGAGGGAAATTAATGACCGAACACCAATAGAAGACATGTTCACAGCACTGGAGAAGGGGTATAGCAGTAACACTCAAGCCTGCATTGCATGGGGAATTGCCATAACTTTGGACATCTCTGTGAGCATGCGCATAAAATCCTGCAAAGCATCCTGAATTACTGTCCATATAAAAATAGCTATTTTCAGTTGTCACTTTATGCTCACTTGCCAGTTGTTGAAACGATTGCTCTAGAATTTCTTGCTCGTGTAGAAGAGGATGATGAATGATCAGGAGCATTCTGTGGACAGACAAAGCATATTTTCAGCCCGAAGGAAATGTCAATACACTGAACTGAAGAATAAGGGCAAGGGAACATCCGTTGGCACATCGACTGGTAGCACTTCATTCTGCAAAGCTAACTGTGTGGTGCAGGTTAACGGCATCGTTTATTGTAGGGCCATATATTTTCAAGAATATGGGTCTAGGAGCTCTTATTAATTGTAACCTCAATAGTAATCACTATGAGAGTCTTGCACACCAATGTCAATCTTACCATTCAGCAGCATGGATATGGGGATAGGATAACTCATGCAATATGTCACTCTCATGCACATTGCACAGCCAGTGAAGCAGCTGCTACAAAGTCGTTTCCAAAATGCCAGAATTGGGAGCCGTCATTTCCCTACTACCTCGACGTCCTGATCATGTAATGCATTTGACTTTTGGCTGCGGGGTATCTGAAACACACTGTGTCCAGTGCTCCTGCAAAAATTTAGAAAGAAGTGTAACTGAAGGCACACAGTGCGCAACACACTCTAGACGTGACTCCTGAGACACTTCAAACTGTTGTGGAACTTACTGTTTGTCGATTTTAACTTGTGACAGAAAACGGTGACCAGCATGTTGAACATGTCTTCAGCTAGTCTCAAAACAGTTAAAAATCTGTTTCATTGTTGCTTTTTATACTGTTTTTGGCCTCAGGACAATTAGAAATCGGTTTTCCTATCCAGTGTGGCACGACCTTGCCGTGGTGCATGGGCTTACCTAACTAACAGTGCTGGAACTGTGGAACGCAGAACTTGTGCGGTCATGACAATGCACAGAACGGTTGCTAGCTCCGGTAGGTGCGCCGTGGTATACCGACCACAAATTTTTATTTCCTGGGTGTGCACTGGCTAGTGCTACAAGTAGATTTCTGTGGAACCTAGCATGCTATGTTCTTTGTAGATGGGGCACGTACGTCTTCGTTTGAAACGGCACCTGGACACTTTAGTTACAATATCATTGCTAACTTCAGTGCAGACTTTCCGGTGTAACTGCCGCCACGCGCCTAGTCTCCTAAGTATTTTTCTACTTAACGTGCTTATGACTTGGTTCAAATGGCTCTGAGCACTATGGGACTCAACATCTTAGGTCATAAGTCCCCTAGAACTTAGAACTACTTAAACCTAACTAACCTAAGGACATCACAAACACCCATGCCCGAGGCAGGATTCGAACCTGCGAGCGTAGCAGTCCCGCGGTTCCGGACTGCAGCGCCAGAACCGCTAGACCACCGCGGCCGGCATTTATGACTTATTACACATATTACACATATTTATTCTTATTTATAGTTATGATTGATTATTTTTTGGGTACAATTATTTCCAGGAAAAGTTAGATTGGAAGGGATCTTGGAGTGATCATACGAATACTACCGATAATTTCGGTTGATAAGTTAACCTGTGACGAAGCTGACGACGATTTTGATGTGGAAGAGGAATTTATTTAATCTGATGACAACAGTGAATCTGAACTGTTGCATGCTGGAGATAGCCATGAAAGTGCTGCTCTTAAAGTTACAGCAGGTAACCGCAAATTTTATTTTGGAAAAGATAATGAAAATCTGTGAATTAGTCAGCTACGAACTGCTGGAAAACCAAGTGCTAGAAATATTACTACCATTTTCTTGGGCCAAAAGGGACTGTCAAAATTTCATTTGCACATTGAGATGCGTTTTATCTGTTCATCACTGAAAACGCGATAGAAGCCATCGTATCTCATTCTAATAGGTGGATTAAAAAAAATAGCGATTTTAGGTATTCTCGAGCTCGTGATTGTAAAGACACTACAGTAGAATAAATTGTAAAGACGCTACAGTAGAACAAATTTATGCACTTTTTGAGGCACTGTTTTTAACTGGCGTGAAGAAAGGAGATCATGCAAATTGCTCTGAACTGTGAGCATCTGACAGCAATGGTGTGACTAACTTATGATCTGTTTTCAGTTACAAAGTTTCCGTTACCTTCTTAGGGCAGATACGTTTGATAATATAGAAACCAGAATTGAGCGAAAAATGTACAGATAAATTGGTATTTGTTCGTGGGTTTTACCAAAAATTTGTTACCCTACTGTTTACTACAATGTCAGTGAATTTGTTACAACATATCGAAAGATGTAGCTTTTAGAGGCCGTTGTGGGTTTGTACACTACATTCCAAATAAGCCTTCGAAGTATTGTCTCAAAATATATGCACTTAGCGACACAAAAACATTTTATATCCTAAATTTCGAAGTGTACTATGGCAAACAGTTGGCTGGCCATACCTAAAATCAAATAAACCTGAAATTGCTGTCAGAAGATTGATAACTCCCATAGGGGGAAGGAACAGGGTGGTTACGACTGACAGTTATCACATCCGCTATAGTCTAGCTCAGAATTTGCTGGTGAAAAAATTGCCCAATATCGACACTTTGAAAAAAAAAAGTAAGAAAGAAATCCCCGAAAAAAAGCTGTAATCCTTCTCTCTACAATGCGTGACGCATATGAAACTGACGTCTGAACCGGAATACTGGTAGTAAATGTACACTACAACTATACCAAGGGAGGGGTGGATACTGCAGATCAGACATGTGCATCATAAATAACAACAAGCAGACGGCCGCTAACATTACTCGGTCGACATTTTGATACTGCTAGACTAAATTCGAATATCATCTTTAGCCACAACAACACAGACAACAAAAACAACAAAGATAGGCGATGACTTTTACTAAAAAAAAGTCACACATTCTTATTGATGCTAAGTAGTATTCCACAGAAGATGTGCAGATAATTTGTAGAAAGATTCGGAAAAGGAGACCAGTTCACGATGAACCTGAACATGTAATACGAGACGTATCTGAACGTCACGGAAACGTCAGCACGAGGAGATTGGCAGCAGTTGTGCACAGAATGTTTTCAAGAAACATTCTCGGCGGAACGTTGAGTGGTTCTCCCGTGATGCCAATGACAAGCAGATGAACACTTATTATGATGGTGGATGTTTATTGATGTCAACTATTTTATTAGAGCTGATTTATTTTTTACTTATTTTTACCTGAAACAAATAATTAACACAGCGAAAAGCTGTTTTCTTTAGTTTTTACCCTCCGGTTTGCCTCGAAACGATACTTATGTGAACACGAAATTGGGTTGTAGACGCCTAGGAGCGCCCCCCCACGTCAAATCAGGAGGCGCGCTTACCCCTCGCTGGGGGTTAGTGTGCAACTCGCACCATAGCCGCCGTACTGCAATTCATCTTTCATTTGTAACCGTATCAGTTTCCATTATAACGCTTACAGCGCCGTCTGGAGGTTTCTTTTTGTTTCCATAACTTTCTCCTTCTTTGATAATATTACGTTTAAATTTTACGTCACTCTGAGCAGCTTTCCGTTTTTTCTTTTTTTTCCCCTTCTTTCACAACATTTTTAAACAACTTTAATTATAATCACACTGTGAATTTATGAAAAATTACTAAATATCGGTACTGTGAAATACAGTACTGTAGTAGGAATAGTGGCAAAAAGAACTGTAAAGAGTATGGCACTAAGAATGTTTAGTGCGAGCGCAGGGGACAGGCAAAAGTGAAAGGTTGCTACACTGAGTCATAGGGCCAGATATTGCGCCAAAGATTATTATTCCGCAGCCTCCACTGGGGCAGTAGTAGTTCAGAGGTTGTTGTGGGCAGTGCTTGTTGAGAGGATGTCGAGAGCAGTACTAGTTGAGAGCAAGTCGTGTGCAGTTGTTGTTCTGTTGGGGGAGACAGTAGATGGTGTTCGGTTGGTGCAATGTATAAATGGAAGATGTGGCAATGACCACGGTGTATTTTTTGTCAATATATATGGAGGTAAAGAAAAAAAATTTTATTTCACATTTCGGTAATGACAATGCCTCTTGGTCACAGGTTCATTCAACAAAGCATCTGGCTTGTGTTCATGTATTAGACTTGTAATTCTGGGTCTAATTGCAATTATACTGTTTCCGGTTTTTCAATTAGTTTATTGTAAATGGTGTTTAAAATATCTTGTCGTATTGAGGAAGAACCGTGCCAGATACATGTACGTAGAATCACACTTCCACACACAGAACAATTACACTTGTGCCTTGTTGTTTCGTAACTTTTATAGTTGCAGGGGACTTAATTAATCAGTTGTGTTAACGGAAATTTCCTTTCGTTTTTTATTGTTATTTAATGCAGTCAGATTGCGTAATTTTTGGACAAACGGCTACTAAAATTATTGCATTATAATTAATCCCCCATGCACGTGGCAACCGCTGCTTCGGATCGTCCCTTGGAATTTTTTTGATAGTAAAAATAGCAGACAGTAGTATTGTTGTAGTAATTTGTAGTTTAGTAACTATAGTGTATATTGCATGTGTATATTTGGTAACTGAACATTTGTAGTCGTCTTGTCATTCTTCTAATGGTAGTTTTGCGGAATTTAATTTTTGATGTCTCGTATACATGTTTGACAATTTTGTGCAATTATGAAGATTTTAATTGTGCGTTAATCGGGTTGTCGGGAAGCATTTCTTGTGAATGGTATTGTTGGTGATAAAGTGTTACATTGTGGGTAATTTTCGTATAGTGGCGAGTTTTGTATGTTTTGTAAATGATTACGCGATCGATGAAAAAGGCAAATTAATGGATAGTCAGAATGACGAAATTGTTAATATAGCGAACTCGCGAACACAGGAGAACAGTATGATGAATAATGAAGTAGAAAACAATTTAATGAGCCGGGAAAATAGTCCGGAACCAGTTCAAAATTATTCACAATCAAAAAATTTACAGAATACGAGATTAACGACAGAAGATTCTGGAATAGTATCGAAGACAGATAGCTTTACAGCTACGACGAAGGAAGTTAGTTTTACGGGAAATGTTAGGGGCGAAAAGAATTTCGAGTCAGTAAATATGGAGCAGTTAATGAGTGCAATATTAAATTTGGGATCACAGTTAGAATCTCAATTAAAAACAGAGATGGGACAATGGAAACCCGGTTAGACTCACGAATATTGACATGTTTTAAAAACATGAAAGATGAATTAAAGAAAGAAATTAGAGAAGAATTACAACCGATTTTGAATGCTCACAGTAATAGATTGATTTCTATAGAAATTAGACAAAAGAAACAGGGTAGAGAACAAGAAGAAAGAGATCGCGTGATAGTACAAAAATTTTCACAGTTAAATCTTCAACGTGCACAAAATAAGGAAGAAATATTTGAAGGATTCGAGGAATCCGTACCAAATGACAGAATAAATAACCTAACACAACAATATGAACAGTTAACTACTAAATGTGTCAATACTGAAACCCGAGTCGCGAAACTTACGGAAGACGTAAATAAACAGAAAGAACAAATAGGTGATTTATCGGAAAGAGTTGAGGAGATTTCAGATAAATTGACAAATCTTAGTTTAAATGGGGACAGAGATTCAGATGATACAGCTCCATTGCCATTTGCAGAAACAGAAGAGTACCAGAATATAAATAAAGATGTTGAAAATCAGGGAAAATTTAATGAACGCGTTAAAAGGGAATTTGAGGCGTTACGAAAGCAAGTGAAACAAATTGAAAGTGAAATCGTAGGAAAATACAGTAGAAGAAATTTAGAATCACCGATAGCAGCGGGTTTTGAAGAAAATAATTTATTTCATTTACGAGACGCAACAAGAGAGCGCCAGACGCGCGACCTCGACAATAATCGACATTCGGACTGGGACAGACGCGGTAGGTCTTTGTCGCCAGTAGGCGAAAACTTTGACTATAAACACTTTTTATCTGTTCGGAAATTTAAGATCTTTCGTAATTCTAATAATGACATACATCCATGTTCATGGTTAGATCAATTTTCATACGCACTTCTACCAAATTGGCCACTAAGTCACAAACTGGAATTTATGTGTAGCTATTTAAGTCCTCAGGGGATTCACTACACTAAGTGAATATGTGCCGTAGCGTGCACAGGGCCGCGAGATGTAGTGGTGCTATTTCGCTTTTAGTTTTCTGCACTATTGCCTACTCTTTTACTATTCTTTGTATCTATCAAAACAACTCTTCAACTATCAATCTATCTAGAAAAGGAGTCAGTAAAGAATACCAGATATGACTATTTTACCCAAAAGTGACAGTTTTCAGGATATTGATGAAAAACGAACCGGCGACGCCCATGTGCGCTCTTATTAGAGATTGTAGTAATATAAATGATTTTTATGATGCATTTCTATCGGCATATTGGTCCGAAAACACGCAAGACAGAGTCAAACATAGTCTTATTATGCAGCGTAATTTTAAACAGTCTGAGTTCGGCGCGCCGGCAGAATATTTTGAACACATGACTCGAAAGAATCAATTCCTTTCCAACCCATATAGCACGACTGAATTAATTCGCATTTGTTTAACTAAGCTGCCACAATCGATAAGACACATTGCTTTAGCCGGAAGATTTAAGACGACATTGAAACTTTTAAGACTTTGCTACAAGAACTTGAGTATGACAACGACGACGGAACTTCTTGTAATTTTTTCAGTAACGGTAATCGCAATAGGTTTTCAGAGAAAAGGGATAATGATCGGAACGGACGTTATAGCGGTAATTTTGAAAATAGCAGATGAAACAGACAGGGCAATAGATACCAGCCTTATGACAATAACAGACGTTCTAACAGAAATTACACACACAATTATAATAACGGAAATTCCTATTGGAATGATCAATCATACGGAAACAGTAATCGGTATCATCAAGACAGAGATTATTCATACAATAATAGAAATTCTTACTACAGAAATAACCAGGGTAGTAGATCTAACAATAATTTCAGAAGTGACAATCGAAATTACACAAGAAGTAGTCATGAAGATAGCCAGGAAGATAGAAATTTTAATAACAGACACAACCAAGAATTTACACGTAACAGACAGGAGTGACCTAATTGGCATCCTCCACGTGACAGAAATTCAGAGAGACAAATGAAAATCGTAGAAATTGATCCGCGAAATGACGCGAATAATCAAAGACGCGACGCAAAGAATTCGACAATGACTTGTAGCTTCGGCTTCTGGCAGCAATATAGACGGTTCAGTAAGAAATGACGCAACGACTTTACGTACGCATGGAAGACATGAGAGACATTTTGCTAGACGAAAAGGAAAATAATGTAGACACATTTTTACATCCTGTTATTGAAGTATGTGTGAGTAAGAATAAGTTCACGGCGGATTTAGATTCTGGAAGCCCATTGAATGTTAGAATTTGAATAACTTCGTAATGCTTAAGTTGCTGCTCCACTTCTTTCACATCCGGATTTATCTAGAGATTTTTGTTTGGCGACGGACTCATCATACAAATGTCTAGGTGCACATTTATTTCAAGAGATAGAAGAAAACGGCGTTGTAGTACAGAAAACTATTGCATTTGGAAGTCGTGTTCTCTCTAAATGAGAAAAGAATTATTCGATTACGGAACTTGAAGCCTTGGCTGTTGTTTGGGCTTTCACAAAATTTCGCACCTTTTTGTATGGCAGACATACTAAGGTTTACACCGATCATCGAGCTCTGGAATTTCTTATGTCAACAAAATTAACACATGGAAGATTGTCACGATGGGCGCTGTATCTAAAGGAATTAGATTTTATTATTGTTTACATACAGGGTTCTTCAAATATTATTGCTGATGCTTTAGCACGTGCACGTATCGGTTTGAAACAAAGTGCTGAGGAGGACTGCAAAGAAGACAATTATTGTTTGATGTATATTCAAGGTGTTGCGTTTGAAAATTTTATTTCGTCTTCGCTCCAGGACATGGCTAAAGAGCAAAATAAGGATCCAATCTGGAACGACATTGAGAAGTGGAGGAGAAAGGAAAGTGTAGCGATTAGACAGTATTATTTAGTTCGCAATGATATTCTTTTTAAACGAAAATCGGTTGACAACTCTGTTTGGTTGGTTTGCATTCCTGATGAATGGGTGAATAAATTGATTTGGTTTACACATTTCAGTTATGCACACTTTAGTCCCAGGAAATGCTTTCATAAATTACGAGAAAATTGCTATTTCAGTAATATGGAAAAACGTATTCGATTTGTTCTTGCCAAATGCGGATTATGTCAAAAGGCTAAGCCGCCAACTATGTCTCACAGAGCACCGTTGTTTCCTATCATTCCAATGCAATTAAAGGAGACGGCTGCAGTCGATTTGTTCGGTCCAGTGGTTCGTTCTACTACTGGTTTTTCGTACACTTTGGTAGCAGTGGAATTGACATCAAAATATGTGTGTTTTACACCTTTACGCAAAGCAACAGCTCGTTCAGTATCTAATGCTTTCGTCAAACATTTTCTTCAAGAAGTGGGTCATGTCGATAAAGTTACAACACAATGGATCACAGTTTCGCTCTAAAATTTTGCTTCGAACTCTACGGCGTCGTAAGATTAAACCAATTTACATTTCACTCTTTCACCCTCAATTTAACGCTTCAGAGAGATGGATGAAGGAAATCAATAAATTGTGTCGTCTTTATTGTCATCAGAATCACAGAACGTGGGATCATATTTATCAAAACGTTCTGAATGAACTCCCTAATGATTCAACTTTTTCCTATATTGATATTAAAAAATAAAGCACCGTCAAATCACTTTTCTGAAATCTTTTCTTTTCCGCCTACATGGAAACTGCGGCATTCTGAAGTTGTCAACCTGGTTCTACAAAAAATTGCATCTGCGGCTGCTAGAAGAGGGAAATCAGCCAAACGTCCTGGTATTTTAAAAACCTTGTCAGTTGGTCAAAAGGTGTTAATTAAGTCTCATCGTATGTCTCACAAAGGAAAAGGCTTGTGTCGCAAATTTTTTCTGCTTTATAACGGTCCACATTGAGTTCGAAAAATTATTCATGATAACACTGTCGAGGTAGAAACTCTTAAATCACAGCGCTGTTAGGGAATACAATATATATCGAACGTTAAAATTTTTGTGGAATGACATACTTTTGAGAAACTAACAGTTACACGTAAACACGCAGAGAATATGGGACACCGCGCCGTGTTTTGGCGGCGGCACATACTCAAAGCGACAGTCAGTCTGCGCGCCGCACAAGGCAGTCGTTGACCGCAAACAATTACTTCCTACGTCACGCTTACGTGCAGCTGATCGAGTGCTCAGTGCGAATGCACTGACAGCCGTAGACAAATACACAGTCTAGTTTCTCCGATTAAATTCAGTATAAAGCTGTAGTGACTTGATAAATTATGTTATTAATATTCAGTTTTTTTTCAGGATACAGTTGTATAAAATAATTAAGAACTTCAGGTAAATTCTGTGTGTGTCCGACGTTAAGAGGACTTGCTATCGAGAAAATTTCAGGGAGAATGTAATTTCGAAAAAGAAAGTAATAAACTAAAAAGGTAACTATTAATTGAGTTTATTTTTCAGGTAACATATTTCTACTTAGGTATGTACTTTATACATAATTTGCTGCTCATGATTATGTGATTTATGTTTTGTGTTAACTGATTTTGACAATGATTGATTAATGAACAGGGTTGTTACTTATGTATATTATGCATCGCTAGGCTGCTCTGCTTTTTCACTGATGTCATATTTCTTTATTATGTGCCTGCTGTGTTTATTTATTTAAATTATAATTGTCACCGTATTAGTTGTGTTGATATGGTTATGTATGTAAGTTATAGTTTGTGATTTATCTGCTTGCACCTTCATGTTTACTTATTAATATTACTTATGAACATTTATTTGCTTATGCTGATATGATGCTAATAACCAGTTTATTATGTAAGATATATATCTTTGCTGTTTGCGTATGGATTGCATATTTACACATTTGTGTTTTGTTGTCATAACTACTCTTTAATTTGGTATATAGAAATGCTGATATACTGTGTATGAACATGGATTTTAGGTCCCACTATGGTATTAATTATAGATTGTTCGCTTGCAGCGTCTCATTGTAGGGATTGTGCTACATCCACTTGTTGACATTCTGTTCTCTACTGGTATATTTACTCGCTATTGCATGTTTTGCTTACGCTCAGTGCTTTATATTTTAAGATAAGAAAATGAACTGCTGTAATTCTACAAACGACAGTGGTACAAGAAACATCATTGGAGTCACATGAGCTGGAGGATGTATGGAAGCTGTATAAATTTATGCTAATAGGAAAGAAGCTAACGACATGAAATACCAACACTAGGTTTAGACCATTGACAGTAATTACACTGCATTCTTCGTGAGCAATTGATATAGCAAGTGACACTTGACACAAAAATGTACTCCACATGTTTGCTTCTGTTTTGCCAAGATACTTGAAGTGGTGTACACACTGTGAAATATTACTATTTATTCATTCAAAGTCTTATGTGAACATTCATACTCCGTACTCGTGCTTACTTACTGAAAGTTATTCAAACTAAAGGCTGTTAGAGGTCATGTATGTATTTCTTCTATTTAATGAAGGACAAGGAAATCAAAATGTATTTTATAATTTATAATGAGTTCAAGAATCATGAAAGAAGGTTGTATACATGGAAGAACCCAGGAGATACTAAAAGATATCAGATAGACTATATAATGGTAAGACAGAGATCTAGGAACCAGGTTTTAAATTGCAAAACATTTCCAGGGGCAGATGTGGACTCTGACCACAATCTACTGGTTATGAAATGTAGGTTAAAACTGAAGAAACTGCAAAAAGGTGGGAATTTAAGGAAATGGGACATGGATAAAATGAAAGAACCAGAGCTTTTACAGAGTTTCAGGGAGAGCATAAGGGAACAACTGACAGGAATGGAGGAAAGAAATACAGTAGAAGTAGAATGGGTAGCTTTGAGGGATGAAATAGTAAAGGCAGCAGAGGATCAAATGGGTAAAAAGACGAGGGCTAGTAGAAACCCTTGGGTAACAGAAGAAATACTGAATTTAATTGATGAAAGGAGAAAATATAAAAAAGGCAGTAAATGAAGCAGGCAAAAAGGAATACAAACGTCTCAAAAATGAGATCGACAGGAAGTGCAAAATGGCTAAGCAGGGATGGCTAGAGGACAAATGTAAGGATGTAGAGGCTTATCTCACTAGGGGTAAAATAGATACAGCTTACAGGAAAATTAAAGAGACCTTTGCAGAAAGGAGAAACACTTGTATGAAGATAAAGAGCTCAGATGGAAACCCAGTTCTAAGCAAAGAAGGGAAAGCAGAAAAGTGAAAGGAGTATATAGAGGGTCTATACAAGGGCGACGTACTTGAGGACAATATTATGGAAATGGAAGAGGATATAGATAAAGATGAAATGGGAGATATGATACTGCATAGAGAGTTTGACAGAGCACTATAGGACCTGAGTCGAAACAAGGCCCCCGGAGTAGACAACATTCCATTAGAACTACTGACAGCCTCGGGGGAGCCAGTCCTGACAAAACTCTACCTTCTGGTGAGCAAGATGTATGAGACAGGCGAAATACCCTCAGACTTCAAGAAGAATATAATAATTCCAATCCCAAAGAAAGCAGGTGTTGACAGATGTGGGAATTACCGAACAATCAGTTTAATAAGCCACAGCTGCAAAATACTAACACGAACTCTTTACAGACGAATGGAAAAACTAGTAGAAGCTGACCTCGGGGAAGATCAGTTTGGATTCCGTAGAAAAACTGGAACACGTGAGGCAATACTGACCTTACGACTTATCTTAGAAGAAAGATTAAGGAAAGGCAAACCTACGTTTCTAGCATTTGTAGACTTAGAGATAGCTTTTGACAATGTTGACTGGAATACTCTCATTCAAATTCTGAAGGTGGCAGGGGTAAAATACAGGGAGCGAAAGGCTATTTACAATTTGTACAGAAAGCAGATTGCAGTTATAAGAGTCGAGGGACATGAAAGGGAAGCAGTGGTTGGGAAGGGAGTGAGACAGGGTTTTAACCTCTACCCGATGCTATTCAATCTGTATATTGAGCAAGCAATAAAGGAAACAAAAGAAAAGTTCGGAGTAGGTATTAAAATCCATGGAGAAGAAATAAAATCATTGTAATTCTGTCGGAGACAGCAAAGGACTTGGAAGAGCAGCTGAACGGAATGGACAGTGTCTTGAAAGAAGGGTATAAGATGAACATCAACAAAAGCAAAACGAGGATAATGGAATGTAGTCGAATTAAGTCGGGTGATGAAAAGGAGTTTTGCTATTTGGGGAGCAAAATAACTGACGAAGGTCGAAGTAGAGAGGATATAAAATGTAACTGGCGATGGCAAGGAAAGCGTTTCAGAAGCAGAAAAATTTGTTAACATCGAGTATAGATTTAAATGTGTGGAAGTTGTTTCTGAAAGTATTTGTATGGAGTGTAGCCATGTATGGAAGGGAAACGTGGACGATAAATAGTTTAGAAAAGAAGAGGATAGAAGATTTCGAAATGTGGTGGCACAGAAGAATGCTGAAGGTTAGATGGGTAGATTACATAACTAATGAGGAAGTATTGAATAGGATTCGGGAGAAGAGAAGTTTGTGGCACAACTTGACCAGAAGAAGGGATTGGTTGGTAGGACATGTTCTGAAGCATCAAGGGATCGCCAATTTAGTATTGGAGGGCAGCGTGGAGGGTAAAAATCGTAGAGGGAGTCCAACAGATGAATACACTAAGCAGATTCAGAAGGATGTAGGTTGCAGTAGGTACTGGGAGATGAAGAAGCTTGCACAGGATAGAGTAGCATGGAGAGCTGCATCAAACCAGTCTCCGGACTGAAGGCCGCAACAACAACAACAATGAGTAGAAGATGGATTACACAGAGGTTGTGTGTGGACATTGTGTCTTCGGATTGTATGAGATGATGAAGTGACGTTTGCACTAGGATTTTATATGTACTTGTTCGAGAAGACTGACTAGAGGAAAGAGTTGTTATGGAAGTGAAATGATGTTGGTGATAAGGTTTATGTGTATCGATATATTGAAGAGGTATTATTGAGGTATTGAGATTGTGTGACGTTGATGATTATTGGAGTTTTGGTGGACAAGAGGTAAGGTAGATGATATTGATGATAAGGTTTATACGTATTGATGTAAGAGGTATTATTGAAGTATTAAGATTATGTGATGCTGATGATTATTGGAGTGTTGGTAGATAAGAGGAAAAGTAAGTGAGGAGCATTTTTTTTTTTTTTGTTGGTTAATATGGAACAAGGAGATGAGGATGGCAGACTAGTACACTCAAGTCGAAGGAAGATTGTCTACACACACACCTTGTTAAATCAATAAGCAAAATATACACTTTTTTGGAGAGAGGAAGTATTTGCATATCTTGGCACAACCGTACATTTTGATTTGGCTTGGCAAACATTGGTCGTGACATGATGACTATGATGTTGACTAACTATTATTGGCTGTTGTACATTGTTGCCACTACTACTTGATACATATGTTGAACATCAAATTTTGACAGAATTGCATTTACACAGTTAACACTATTCAGTTACAAAGACGAGTGAGTGTGTTTTGTGAGTTTTCCTTTCCTAATCCCAAATAATTGGTACCGACCTACTTCCCAAGTATTATTTTACTTGTTTGTTGTGGCTTGCACTAACACCCATAAATATTATAGGTTTATAGATATGTGTGTATTTGTAATAGTTAATATGACAATTATCTGATATCATTTGTGTGTTTATTATAATTTGTATGTTAAGTGTAATTTTGTAAAAGCAATTGTATGTGCATTCAAACTGTTGTTCGTGCTTACACCTATTATCATTGATGTGTGCCACTTGGAGATGTTTAATTTCTGCTAATGAACTCTGATGAACTGTTTAATTATTTATTGTGAATATTATGGACTGTTACCTGCACTTGTTCAACATTGATGGGTGCCACTTGGAAATGTTTAATTTCTGCTGCTGAACTCTGATGAACTGTTTAATTATTGATAGTGAATATTATCGACTGATAGTTGCACTTGTTCAACATTAATGGGGGCCACTTGGAAAATGGTTAATTTCTGCTGATGAACTCTGATGAACTGCCTAATTATTGATAGTGAATTTTATGGACTGTTACCTGCACTTGTTCAACATTGATTGGTGCCACTTGAAATGTTTAATTTCTGCTGTTGAACTCTGATGAACTGTTTAATTATTGATAGTGAATATTATGGACTGTTACCTGCACCTGTCAACATTACTGGGTGCCACTGATGGAACTGCTTCTACTGAAATGATGTCACTTGTTGCTGTCTGCACCTGTTCAACATTACTGGGTGCCACTGATGGAACTGCATCTACTGAGATAATGTCACTTGTTGCTGTCTGCACCTGTCAACATTGCTGGGTGCCACTGATGGAACTGCTTCAACTGAAATGATGTCACTTGTTGCTGTCTGCACCTGTTCAACATTGCTGTGTGCCACTGATGGAACTGCTGCTACTGAGATAACGTCACTTGTTGATGTCTGCGCCTGCTCACCATTTCTGGGTGCCACTGTTGGAGCTTTTTAAATACTGCTGATGAAATGTTATGGGACTGCTATTTGCACCTGTTGACCATTGCTGGATGCTAGTGTTGGAACTGTCAACTACTCTGAGGAGTGCTACCTGTTTATTGAACTATTAAAAAGATTTTATGTGAGTATTTGTATAAACTGATTTTTTTGTGTATTTAATGTTTATGAAATGTGTTGATACTCTTACCTGCACCTATTCGTCATTGCTGGTGCCATTGATTGAATTGTGTAACCACTCTGATAATTGATACCTGTGTAAACTATTATGTAAAATCACATGTGCGCAAGCATTTGTATTCCTTACTGTATTTTAAATATTAGGTTATTGAAGGGTCAGTGCAGAGCAAAACTTTATTTATTTATGTGATATTTACTTATTAATATCATCTTTAATTTGTGTCTGTATTTTTTTGACGAATTTGGTGGTATTTTTGCCACCAATGCTGGCAAAAATACCATCAAATTCTAGCCCGTGGAGGAGGGGCATATGAGAGGTGGCTATACTGAGTCACAGCGCCAGAGATTGCGCCAAAGATTATTTATTCCGCCGCCTCCACTGGGGCAGTAGTGGTTCAGAGGTTGTTGTGGGCAGAGGATGTCGAGAGCAGTACTACATGAGAGCATGTCGTGTGCAGTTGTTGTTCTGTTGGGCGAGATAGTAGATGCTATTCGATTGGTGTAATGTATAGATGGAAGATGTTACAATGATCACAGTGTATTTTTCGTCAATATATATGGAGGTAAAGAAAAAAAAATTATTTCATATTTCGGTAATGACAATGCCTCTTGGTCACAGCTTCATTCAACAAAGCATCTGGCTCGTGTTCATGTATTAGACTTGTAATTCTGGGTCTAATTGCAATTATACTGTTTCCGGTTTTTCAATTAGTTCATTGTAAATGGTGTTTAAAATATCTTGTCGTATTGAGGAAGAACCTTGCCAGATACATGTACGTTGAATCAAACTTCCACACAGAACAGTTACACTTGTGCTTTGTTGTTTCATTACTTTTATAGTTGCAGGGGACTTAATTAATCAATTGTGTTAACGGAAATTTCCTTTCATTCTTTATTGTTATTTTATGCAGTCTGATTGCGTACTAACATTAGTCAGGGCCTACCAGTTACGAGACTTCGTAACCGGACACACAGCTACTTCAATTATTGCATTTTAATTAAGCCCCCATGCACAGTTCCAAGCTAGCAGTGGTCGAGAGAAAACGCAGTTTGGCTATGAAAGCGTGAATATTTAAGTCTACTGTCGAAATGGAACCAAAAGTTCGGCAAGACATTGTAAATTGTCAATGAGCGAGCATTTATATGCGACAAACTAAAAAGCTGAATCAATAAAAGTTGACAAAATGGATTGTGGGAAGCACTGTACCGTGTGGCCAAAGTTAATATAACGTTAATATAACGTTAATGATGGAAGACGCTGTTGCGAGTTATTGTTGCCACAGAACATAATATACAGTACCATCTGCAAAGACTCACAAAGTAAGACTGTACCGTTTTTCATTGCCTCATGATAAAAGACTAGCCAGTGTCGTAGATTCAGTATTTTCGAATCTTACAGTGCTTTCTGGTAAACTCTAAATAACATTCAATGTTGATGACTTTCCCAAGTCATCAGCCTTCAGTAGGATCATTTCCCATCATCATTACTACCGACTGACAGTTTAACGAAAGACATGTTACTTGCACTCGCCATTTATTCGTGGGACTAGAACCAGTGACAAATAAGTGAAGTTTATACATCAAGGTAGTACGTTAACTGTATTCCACAATTATTTGAGTGAGGGCCTTAGAGCATATTAAGAATGACATCATAGAAATGGAACAATTTACCATAAGGGTCAACACTTTCACTGTATAGTGACATTCAAGACAAGAAGGCGACGCGCACGTTTTTCAACATCCCTCAAGAAGGACTTTCCTCATTCTGTGAACGTTCTGAGCGTTGTACTCAAATTGGAGGATACTATGTAAAGCACATAAGACATTAAAAACGCCCTCTTAACTCTTCATTACTTTTTATTATTCTACTCATGAAACATTTTATGCCTGACGGGGTCAGAAATTTAATTCTTGGTGCTGCCTTAGATGAACAGCCTGCGTATCCATGTTTATCGGGACAGTAAGATCAACATGCGGTTTTGTGTCATCCTGTTCAAAGATATTCAAGTGACTAAAAAAATAATAAACGTTACGGAAGACCGAACGCCCCCCCCCCCCCCCCCCCCGCCTAGAACTGCACCAAGTGCTCTGGCTCAGATTACGATGACGAAAGCAGTACGGCAAGGTTCTCGCAGGAACCTCCCCGCGTTGATATGTCCATCATAATACTGTGTGCAGAATCGAGACAACGTGGTGGCACTTCTGTAAACAGTGTCGCTCTCCACATCACTGTTGGTGCATCCCTCTCTGTGCCTTGTCCAAGGAAGTTACAACAATCAACACTGTGCTGCCATACCGCTGTTCTCCAGATGTCGTCGTACTGTCCCTGCAGATCTTGTTCTTGCTGCAAACAGGCCCATCTCCTTGCTCCAGCAACATTAGGTGACATTACAGTCATACACTTCCAAAAGAACTATACATCTTCCCTCTCAGGCGCTAGTCACGTGCAGACAGTCTTCATTGCTCCTGAAATGTGCGGCCGCAAAATGTCATTATGTAGGAAATGAATGGCGGTTACGTTATGAGGACTACAAGAAATCAGGCGAAATCTCCCATCAGGCCGTCATATTCTAAATGTACGCTCAGAACTAGAAAGAGCAACGTGACGCGGCCGACGGGCTCGCTAGAGTCAAACACATCTGTGCAATGCTTTATTGGATTGTCATCTTGGATTCCATTTCGCGCCCGATCGGACCTCAATAAACAAGTAACCCTCTTAGCACGAGACCAGAGTATTTTCCACTATGAACTTTTTCTATGGTTTCAGCCATTGCGGTGCTATAACCTCTGATTTGATTCTTCAACACTAATATGGAAATTATTGTCAGCCTATGAATCAAGGGATGACATCGAATTTCTGGAATGACAGTCGCTACGTTCCTTTGTATTATTTGGCAGAAGAAAGAGATCCGTGTCATCAATAAGACTGCATCCAGTTCGTCTATACTAGTCAGAAAAATTGGTAACGTTAACTCTGAACAAATGTATATAATTTTTTTTTATTTCTGTATTACAGTGTACAGTCAAGATCGCGCTTTTAATACCATTAATAACTAATTCCACTAACTAATTCCACCTGAATTATGTGTTTAACATTCGTTGTATGTCTTGACATACACATGCTCTACACAGGTACTTGAGTTCCACCAGTTAGACTTTTATATTTCGCCGTTTTTAAATGTCTAGGTAACCGGCATTTATTCTCAAACTTTTCACTGCCTACTGAACGTGCCATTTACACGATCACACACTAATAATAAAATAGCGTCGTTTGGTATTTTCTGCGAACTATTTAGGGCATTTCATTGTATCACTCTTACCATTCCCCTAGATAAACTGAGGTTCTGTGACATCGATAGTATAGCGAAACAATTGGTAATGTCGTATCTCACTGAAACAATGTAAGAAGTTGTACTTGGTACGACGGTAAGTCAATTATTATCCGAAATTTACCTATGTTTTTTTTATTTTGATAGTACTGTCGTTTTACATTGATGACGCATGCTTTGTTTATTTGTTGTTATATCTTTGCAATTTTCAAGCTGCTAGGTTTGTTTCGTTATCACTGCCATGCTGTTATTCATGGCTGCTCCGCTATTTGCACCAAAGAAGGTAAACGTTCAATGATCCGTTTTTTGTAGTCATAAGGCGTATCAGGGGCCGAAATTCATCGAAAACTTTCGGTAGAGTACGGGGAAAGTGTTTTGCCACAACGGAGTGTCTAAGAACGGATTGAAAAATTCGGTTCAAAATGGTTCAAATGGCTCTGAGCACTGTGGGACTCAACTGCTGTGGTCATAAGGCCCCTAGAACGTAGAACTACTTAAACCTAATTAACCTAAGGACAGCACACAACACCCAGCCATCACGAGGCAGAGAAAATCCCTGACCCCGCCGGGAATCGAACCCGGGAACCCGGGAAAGATTCGGAAATGGTCACACTAGTGTTACGCACGATGAAGGAGCCGGACTACCGTTTACCGCCACGAACGAAGAAACCATTGAGCGTTTTCATGAAACGATTCTCTTAGACTGACGATTAACTATTGGCGAAGTGGCACATCATCTGCAAATTAGCCACGGTTCTGCCTACAAAACCATCCACAAGAGACTTGGGCTTCGCAAAGTTTGTGCAAGATGGGTACCAAAACAACTCGCCACTCCGTCTACTGGCCGCAAGTGGCCCATCGGGACCAACCGACCGCCGTGTCATCCGCAGAGGAGGATGCGGATAGGAGGGGCATGGGGTCAGGACACCGCTCTCTCGGTCGTTATGATGGTATTCTTGACCGAAACCGCTACTGTTCGGTCGAGCAGCTCCTCAATTGGCATCACGAGGCTGAGTGCACCCCGAAAAATGGCAACAGCGCATGGCGGCCTGGATGATCACCCATTCAAATGCCGACCACGCCCGACAGCGTTTAACTTCGGGGATCGCCATGAAACCGGTGTATCCACTGCGGCAAGGCCGTTGCCCCCCAGAACAACTCACGCAGTTGCATAAACAAACGCGCTTGGACATCTGCAAAAAACATTTGGATCGCTAAGGCAACGAAGGGGACAACTTCTTAGACAGGATCATCACTGGTGACGAAACATGGATCCATCATTACGAGACGGAGAGCAGACGGCAGAGTATAGAATGGAAAGACCCAAATTCGCCATGCAAGAAAAAGTACTAGACCCAACCGTCCACAGGAAAGCTGATGCTTACGGTTTATTGGGACGCACAAGGTCCAGTACTGGAACATCATGAGGAAAGGTTCAAAACAATAAACAGTGTACGCTACAGTAAGATGCTTACTGTCTGGCTAAAGCCTGCAATTCGAAGCAAACGCCAAGGATTCCTGACAAAAGGTGTTGTGTTGTTGCATGACGATGCCTGTCCGCATACTGCTGCCCATCTTGCTGAAACGCTCCAGAAACTCAAATTTGAAGTACTGGATCATCCTCCATATAGTCCCGATCTTGCCCCTTCTGACTATCACTTGTTTGGTCCACTCAAACAGGCATGAAGCGGTCGTCGATTTGCCTCGGACGGTGCAGTGAAGGAAGCGGTGCATTCCTGGCTCCAAGCTGAAGCGAGAACCTTCTTTTCTGAGGGTTTCAGGAAGCTTGTACAACGGTGGACCAAGTGCGTTGAAATGCCAAGGAGACTATGTCGAAATATGATGTCCTTGTAAGTTTCCTATTTGATTACTGTAAAATTTTATAACTACTTTGCGGATAATAATTGACTTACCCTCGTAATTCAACCAATATATTCAGGGGAGATTATACTGTCTGCCGAGAAATCACGTATGGAGTTTCCCTAAGCTTGTGTCTAACATACAACAAAGTAGAATTAGTTACCTTTGCGGATGACACCAGTACTATAATTAACCTAGCACACATACAGCAACTGAAGAAATGGTAAACAGTTTCGTTGAAAGTATCTTTGGCTGGTTTTCCGCGGATGTTCTCATGCTCAGTTTTAAAATGGCGGGCTAACCACTACGGCATCCTGGTACACCTCCCTCCTCAGTCCAAATTTCTATTCAGGCATAGCCCACGCGGTACTCCCACTAAACTCGAGTGGCATTGCAGGGGCTCTCCAAGTACACTCCTGGAAATGGAAAAAAGAACACATTGACACCGGTGTGTCAGACCCACCATACTTGCTCCGGACACTGCGAGAGGGCTGTACAAGCAATGATCACACGCACGGCACAGCGGACACACCAGGAACCGCGGTGTTGGCCGTCGAATGGCGCTAGCTGCGCAGCATTTGTGCACCGCCGCCGTCAGTGTCAGCCAGTTTGCCGTGGCATACGGAGCTCCATCGCAGTCTTTAACACTAGTAGCATGCCGCGACAGCGTGGACGTGAACCGTATGTGCAGTTGACGGACTTTGAGCGAGGGCGTATAGTGGGCATGCGGGAGGCCGGGTGGACGTACCGCCGAATTGCTCAACACGTGGGGCGTGAGGTCTCCACAGTACATCGATGTTGTCGCCAGTGGTCGGCGGAAGGTGCACGTGCCCGTCGACCTGGGACCGGACCGCAGCGACGCACGGATGCACGCCAAGACCGTAGGATCCTACGCAGTGCCGTAGGCGACCGCACCGCCACTTCCCAGCAAATTAGGGACACTGTTGCTCCTGGGGTATCGGCGAGGACCATTCGCAACCGTCTCCATGAAGCTGGGCTACGGTCCCGCACACCGTCAGGCCGTCTTCCGCTCACGCCCCAACATAGTGCAGCCCGCCTCCAGTGGTGTCGCGACAGGCGTGAATGGAGGGACGAATGGAGACGTGTCGTCTTCAGCGATGAGAGTCGCTTCTGCCTTGGTGCCAATGATGGTCGTATGCGTGTTTGGCGCCGTGCAGGTGAGCGCCACAATCAGGACTGCATACGACCGAGGCACACAGGGCCAACACCCGGCATCATGGTGTGGGGAGCGATCTCCTACACTGGCCGTACACCACTGGTGATCGTCGAGGGGACACTGAATAGTGCACGGTACATCCAAACCGTCATCGAACCCATCGTTCTACCATTCCTAGACCGGCAAGGGAACTTGCTGTTCCAACAGGACAATGCACGTCCGCATGTATCCCGTGCCACCCAACGTGCTCTAGAAGGTGTAAGTCAACTACCCTGGCCAGCAAGATCTCCGGATCTGTCCCCCATTGAGCATGTTTGGGACTGGATGAAGCGTCGTCTCACGCGGTCTGCACGTCCAGCACGAACGCTGGTCCAACTGAGGCGCCAGGTGGAAATGGCATGCAAGCCGTTCCACAGGACTACATCCAGCATCTCTACGATCGTCTCCATGGGAGAATAGCAGCCTGCATTGCTGCGAAAGGTGGATATACACTGTACTAGTGCCGACATTGTGCATGCTCTGTTGCCTGTGTCTATGTGCCTGTGGTTCTGTCAGTGTGATCATGTGATGTATCTGACCCCAGGAATGTGTCAATAAAGTTTCCCCTTCCTGGGACAATGAATTCACGGTGTTCTTATTTCAATTTCCAGGAGTGTATATTGGAATAGCATATCAGCATCGAACAAAACCGGGAATTCTGCCTGAAAACCAAGCATGGGGCCTTCAGTCAAAATGAAACTGTATGGTTCCAGCTTCAAGTATCTACGACATACACAAGTCTCTCGTTTTAAATGAAGATATTAAATCAATCACTGTGTATAGATTTAAGTGTCAGGAAGTCGTTTCTGAAAGTATTTGTATGGAGTGTAGCCATGTATGGAAGTGGGAAGTGAAACATGGACGGTAACTAGTTTAGACAAGAAGAGAGTAGAAGCTTTCGAAATGTGATGCAACAGAAGAATTCTGAAGATTAGATGGGTAGATCACATAACTAATGAAGTGCTGAATAGGATTGGGGAGGAGAGAAGTTTGTGGCCCAACTTGACTAGGACATTATCGAACTTATAAAAGAGCTTAGATCAGCGACATTTGCACTTAGAATCAATGAAAGTCTTGAGGAGATTTATTTTGCATATTTTCATTCAGTAATATTATACTGAATTATGTTCTGGGACAACTTATCTTGAAGAAAGGAACTCTTCAGTCCTTAATCACGTGCTGTAAGAGTACTCTGTGGTATTCAGGTGTGCTCGTCTTGTAGACACCTGTTTAAGAAAACTTCCTAGTAGATTAAAAGTGTGTGCCAGACCGATATTCGAAACCTTGACCTTTTCCTATCCCACTCAGGTGCTTTATTTCGTCTCCAGTCTTCTAAACTTCACAGATGCTCTCCTGCGCATGTGCACTGATACGAAACTTCCTGGCAGACTAAAACTGTATAGCGGACATTGACTGGAGCTCAGGACCTTTGTCTTTCGCTCTACCGACTGAGCTATCCAAGCATGACTCAAGACCTGACAGCAGAACTTTACTTTTACCACGTTTCCTACTATCCACTGGTCCCTACTTTCCAGCGAAAGGCAAAGGTTCCGATCTCAGGTCTCGATCCGGCACACAGTTTTAGTCTACAAGGAAGTTTCATATCAGTACATATTCCGGCGCAGAGTGAGAATTTTACTCAGAATCTGTTAAAGTACTTTGTAGGTATTTATATTACGTCTTCACACTAATCCACTGCAGTTCGAAAGAAACACTGGTACAAGTAATTACAATACCACAGGAAAGAAGGACAGTAATATCAGAAAAATGAGTCCGCCTTAATGCAAAACACCTTGTCATTCGTTTATTTCTTTATTCTTCCAAACTATTTTTGGCGCCAAATAATACCATCATTAGTGTTTTTTTTTTTAATCTAAAACATGCAGAAAATAGCATGGTCGTACAAACACAGTAGCACATTATTACATTTTTACTGTTCGTTTTTTGAAATATAGTTTCCATGGACACTTTTATAGTACCTTATTTATTGTATGTTACAGCATGTTTTAAGCAATTATTGTCGCTGTCTGAAACATATTTTCTGTGCGGTTGTTTTTCTGCTGCCGTTTTTTACTTAGCGAACAGATGCACATGACATGATGTTCGCTAAGTAAAAAGCAACGGAAAAAAAACGCACATACAATATGTCTCAGACAGAGACAATAATTGCTTAAAACATGCTCTACCATACAATAAATAAGGTAATATAGAAGTGTCCATAGAAAACTATATTTCAATAAACGAATAGTAAAAATGTAATAATGTGCTACTGTGTTTGTATAACCATGATATTTTCTGCATGTCTTAGACTAAAAAAGAAACACTGATAATGGTTTGGGAAAATAAAGAAATAAACGAATAACAAGGTGTTTTGCATCAAGGCGGACTCATTTTTCTGATATTACTGTTTTTCTATGCAAACACGGACCAAATGGAAGAGTTCCGAGATAAAATCATGGAAAGAAGGACATTCATAACTACACATTACGTAATCTTTAAAGCTAAAAGGTAGTAATGCTGTAACAAAAATTTTGATCATGTAATCAGTGATGCAAAAGTCTGACGCAGAGCGATGTAGAGTTTGAAAGAAGAATACTGAAATAGTTTTCCTTGACAATTCCTTTTTTTATTCTGAAGATTTTTTGCAATTGTAATGAAGTGTAAAAGGTGATAGGTAGAAATTACTATTTTACATTTGCATGTATTTTCAAAGAAATATAAAAAGCATGTGTAAACGTTACAACTTGTAGTGCAAATGATCCATGAAACGTGAAACTAACTAACTAACTATCTAACCTCTGCAGCATTGAGGATGTGTCAGTCTCGTTTGTAGTTGGCACTCCTCCCTTGTGGCATTGTTGTCGCTGGTGAATCCGTCCGATTTTCCTTCAATGGGAATCCTATTGTCTAGAAGCTGATCCGCTCGAAATTCCGACCATCCAACCACATACACATCGCTTGACGCGCGAAAGCCGTACGTTTGCGAGGAAATCGAACAGTAGATCGGATTCCAATACTCGCACACAATACTGCACTGCCGAGGGAGGTCAGAGAGCGAACGGAAATTCGGATTTCGAGGCTGGAGTAGGCCCTCCCTATTGCTTTGTCTCCGAGTTTGACATTAAAAAATACGGCAGAACCGATATTAATCTTGCTGCCGCTGCCGCTACATTCATCGAAGCTCTACAAAAAAGGCTGGAAAGTTTTTACTGCGGGGCAAACGACGACTGTCGTTACTCAGAACGTTTCGTACGTCAGTGCGACTTCCGCAGAAATGAATCAGTCTGCCGTGGGGCTTTAGTACCCGCATACGGCTTCCAAATGAAAGGTAATTAAACTTCCTAACAGCCGTTATATCCATCTGTATGTCTTTTTATCTGACTGATGAGTCATTAGACTGAGAAGTGCTCATGAATCACATACGAAACAGAGAACATTTATCTACATATTGTAATGAGGCCCTTTACAGTCGTGAACATGTTATTTGAATTCCGGGCAACTGCAGCCAACTTTCCAAATTTTGAAAGAAATAATCTGCATTGGTTGTAGAATACTTTGCATTAAAAGTTACGATCGGTTTCGTGCCATTACAAGAAACGTTCATAGGTGATACTCTTTTTAATAGGTCATCGCCGACAGGTAAATGCCTTAGAGCCACTCCCGATCTTTCGCGTCATTATGTAAACAAAGCGTTAGCAGAACTGCGCCACATGCAGGAGGGTTGTTGAACATTAGCAGACAAGGCAGCACTAAGCGCTATGCAATGGGAAAGATGTTTACAGGTGGCGTGAGAGCGAAAGCGACGCTATAGAGGGCGTGAATGGTGGTGGAGGGGGTGGGGGCGGCTGTACATGTAATAAACTAAATAAAAATATCTAAAAAGATTGAGCTCTATTAATAAAAGTACTGGAAGCGGACATTTCAAAAGCAACATACTAAAAAAAACTGAGTGATAGTATAAATTACCTCTCTCACACACACAATTCAAAAAATACGGGAAGTGACTCGTTAAAATGTAAGATATTAAAAAGACCGAGGGGTCTCACAACTACAATACTATTTTAGTGAACAAACGCAATATATTACTCTGGAATACTAAAGACTCGTGATGATAAAATAGTGGGCTATAGGAATAATGCCTATGGGTTTGGGTAGTCAAAATTTGTCAAAACACACTTGTGTCGCAGATCCGTATGCACATTCAAGGTAGGATCAGGGAATCTTTTTAAGAGCACGTTCAATCTCGATTTCTCCTAAAATATTAAGGGTATTGCCTCTACATTCGAAATGCAGTACCTGCGTATCTTTTGGATGTTAGTGATGAGGTGATCAGTGTCGCGCAAATGCACGCTATGTGTCCACTTTCAGCTGGAATCGTTAACGTGTTCTCTAAAGCGGGTCCCGAAGTTTCTTCGCGCCTGATATATATATATGTAACACTACAGTTATCGCAAATGATACTACATATCGCTAATGACTTAAATTTATACCGTGCTATAGTCTCCGAATGCCTGTATTTTTTGGCTTATATCTTTGGGTTGTAAGAAGCCGGAATTTTATCCTTTACAGTAAAACATTTCCGATTCTGCTGGAGAATTTACCGTAGAACGGTACCCTATGGATTTATTATCACCGGTTGATCTATCTGGATTACAATTGTGACGATTTAGTACTTCGATAAAAATATCACTTTTTTTAATACTTCATCTGAATAATGTATCTGCCATACATTTCATTTTAAACGGAGCCACCCTCAAAGCGTTAAAAGCTTAGGCGAAACGCTAGTGTTCGGAACGCAAGTGTGCGGGAGCAAACAGTTTTGTTTTGGAAATTAGGGACACCACATTCCCACTTTTGAGTATTTCATCGGACTAATAGTGCTCTCAATGTGTAAACTAACAATAATTGTAGTTAAATTATTTGTTGAACGCTGATGAGCACAGTTTTTGATTAGTGAACAAATTAAATTGGAAACTCACTGTTAAGCTGCAGTACCCATGTCAAATTGTTGTTGTTGTGGTCTTCAGTCCAGAGATTGGTTTGATGCATCTCCCCACGCTCATCTATCCTGTGCAAGCCTCTTCATCTTTGACTAATTATTGGAACTTATATCCTTCTGAATCTGCTTAGTGTATTCACCTCTAGGTATACCTCTTCGATTTTTACCCTTCACGCTTCCCTCCAATAGTAAATTGTTGATCCCTTGACACTTCAGAACATGTCCTACCAACTGATCCCTTATTATAGTCAAGCTGTGCCACAAATTCCTCTTCTTCCCACTTCTGTTCGGTATCTCATGTGTTACGTGATCTACCCATCTAAGCTTTAAAAAAAATGGCTCTGAGCACTATGGGACTTAACATCTGAGGTCATCAGTCCCCTAGAACTAAGAACTACTTAAACCTAACTAACCTAAGGACATCACACGCCTTCATGCCCGAGGGAGGATTCGAACCTGCAACCGTAGCAGTCGCGTGGTTCCGGACTGAATCGCCTAGAACCGCTCGGGCACCGCGGCCGGCATCTAAGCTTCATCAGCACCACATTTCGAAAGCTACTTCTCTTTCTGTCCACATTGTTTATCGTCCACGGTCCACTTCCTTACGTGGCTACATTCAATACAAATACTTTCAGAAAAGACTTCCTGACACGTAAGTCTGTACTCGAAATTAACAAATTTCTCTTCTTCAGAAACGCTTTCCTTGCCATTGCCAGTCTACATTTTATATCATCAGTGAACTGTTATTTAACCTGCGGGCTGTTTTGCAGGTAATATCCACTGGAACAGCAAAGTTTCTAATGTGATCCTCCATCTGAGGACGAATTTGACTGAGCTCTCTACGCTAGTCCGTTCCTTTCACGCCTGTATCCATTTGAACCTCCTTACATTAAGCAAAAATTTGTCTATCTGTAAAACCCCAACAACCCTGTCAACCCTGTCAACCCTCGCTCCAACCATACCCCACGCATACACTTCTCTTCTTTACCTGATCAACAGTTCTTTATCCGTGATGATGTTTCCTACAACACTCCCCTTCTAAAGTGAACATAGAATCATATATTCAAAAATAGCCAATTTGTTTAAAAAAATCTTTTTTCTCCTTTCTTCTGCACTTTATATCGTCTTTGCTTCATTCAACGTCGGTTATTTTGAATTAGCTGAATATAGATGCTAATTTAATTCCCCAGAACCTTCTGGTTTAGTTCTACTACATTCCATTACCCCTGAATAATTTCATTTTATGAATCATTACCTCCTAATCACAACATCCATGCCTGGACACTTTTATCAGCGTAATATACTACTCATTAGGGTGACATTATGAATAAACCATTTAGCACGAGCTGCACGTAGTTGCTTCAGCCGTTCGCAGTACCCATGCAGCAATGCCTGTTTCGTTGGAGTTTTAAGGTCAAACGAGTCAATCATCTTGACTCCTGCTTCTGTAATCGCTGCAACGTCATTACAAAATCGTGGTTTCTAAAGTACGTCAGGATGATCATATCATAGGTTTACGGACTGCTTTCGTTGAACGGTAATCTCACCTCCGTATCTGAGCGGTCTTTGTGACAAACTGATTATGCAGTTCCGCGGAGGACCCGGGTTCGATTCCCAGTACTGCCAGGGATTTTTCCTTGATGAGACGAAAGATAATGGGAGCACTCAGGTTTGGGAGGCCAACTGAGGCGCCACTTGACCGATTATTAGCGATTCGCAAGTCAAGAGACCAGATAATGACCAGGAGACTCTTGTGCTGGCCACATAACTCTCCATACCGCATCGAGTGATGCCGTTGGTACAGGATGCCACGGCTGTCGGCCGGGTCCAATTGGGCCGTCTAGGGCAAGAAGGCGGTACTTTTCATCGATTGCCAAACTGTGTCATGCTCATAGGGAGTATTTTGAAAAACTGCAAAATCCTTTTATTCTTTTAAAACTACTTCTTCCGTATGGTCCTCTTAATTCCATCTGGCAGTAGGTTGAGCTCGCGGTTTCACTAGTATCTGATCGTTGGCCACAAGAACAAGCCATGGTGGCAGACAACGCACGTTTTGTGCTCCATATGAGGACGAGCGAGTTTTACAACGAGTAGAAGGTGATCATGACACCAATGCATGTAGCATGTAGAATTGGAGATGTTGAAGGCATATATAATCCTCCGTATCTCCTACAGTGCCTGCCATCTCTCACAGAAAAAGATCACAGAGGTTCGTACATTGTAGTTCATTTACGCGTGAACAGTTTCACAGATACTCCGATAATAAAGCATCACATACTCACTTACGGAAAGATGCAAATCCTTAGTTCTTCATGTAAACAAATCATCATCCCTTCTGTAGTACCAACATGTGGACATTAGTTGTGGACAACAGACTAACGGGATCCAGATTAACATGTGCTGTTTGTCATCCAGAGATTGGTGATGAAATACACTCGCTATTGGTGAACGTTACCACAGCCGGACGGTAATTAGTGTGGTAAATGCCAGGTGGGGAGTCACGCCTAATTACGACAGTATCCAACACAAAACTTTAACTGACAGTGAAGTGATCAACACGGTCCAGTGGCAGTGCCTTCCCATTGACTTGAGCTCGGTCACTTATATTTCTGACTGCAGGGACATTTAAATGCGTTAGTATATTCTCTATTCATGGACATTTTAAACATGTTACATGGTATGTCACATGTGTGTCACCAACATTAGAAAGGCCGCCAGGTGTGTTCGTGTTCATGATTGTATGAACAAGAGAGCAGAATGACATGTATAGGAGGCCGTACTGTCCAGAATCAGCATGCCAATCAGGCAAAATCACTGTGAGCAGTGGGACAATCACCCCACCATGGCACAAGATTGAAGATACCCATTTGGTCAAACACGGTGTCCTGCTGCGTAAAGAAGCCCGTTACTGCCTGTTACACATCCTCGTCTGATATGAATTGTCGACCAATTACGACCTTTTTTTAGGGACAAAATGCATGAAAATCGCATGGGATTGGGACCACAGGGCGAGTGCCTCAGTGCCTCCCACTTGAGTTAGCGTAACTTCTGTGTTACAACATTTGCCATATGGGGACGTGCGTTGGCACGAAGCAACACCGTCCCTTATAGAGCACCAATCCACGTCGATGGTTTCCACAGACATGTTGCTCCACACACATTCCTCACTCTCCGACGATTGTCTACCGGTGTTCGACCTTCGGCAGCCTGAAAAGAATAACACCATGTTGCTCGTGTTCAGAAGCATCTGATAATGACGCTGTCATAGTTCATGTCTTCGCATTCACCGCACGATTGCCGGAAGGACGCTAATCCCGTGTCTACATGTCGACGTAGCCCTAAGTTGTATATACGCTGCAGCAACGTCCTCAAAAGAAAACTTCTCAACCGTTTATATTATCAGAAACCAGTTACCAATTGGATACATTTTGAGACTGAAGATATTGGAAACTAACATTAATTTCAGTTTCAAGACAGGTAGAACTGTTAACACACTAACGAAACTTTTTTCTTTTGCAGATATCCCATAGACCAAGGTAAATGTCTTCCTGTACACAAAATACAACCTTATATCTAACAGCAACTAAAAAACTGTAGAAAATGACAGGAACTGCTTATGGCGGTCTCCAGTATTATGTATTTTCCTCTGGAGTCAATGAATCTGAGAACCAGGGAAAACGAACGCAGGCTGGCAAAGAATTCGAAAATGTTGCTGATCGTTTTGATGCTTCGCTTATGTATATTGTCAACATCAGTTAATCTTTTACTCTTCCTTGTATTACATCCCACATAACAACTTTTCTGCTACGTAATCTATCAAATATTCAATGACTGAGCCAGATACATTGAGGTGTCGAAACACATGGAATAGCGATATATGCATATACGGATAGCGGTAGTATCGCGTACTGAAGGTGTAAAGGGCAGCGCATTGGTGGATCTATTACTTGTACTCAGGCGATTCATTTGAAAAGGTTTCCGATCGGATTATGGCCGCATGGCTCGAAATAAGAGACTTTGAACACGGAATGGTAGTTGGATCTAGACGGAAGGGACATTCAGTTTCGGAAATTTTTAAAGAATTGAGTGTTCGGCGATCCTCAATGTCAAGTGTGTGCAGAGAGCACCACATTTCAGGCATTACCTCTCAACACGGCTACACAACTGCCAACGGCCTTTACTTAACGACCAATAGCAGCGCCATATGCATAGAGTTGTCAGCACTAAGAGAGAAGCACCAATGCGTGAAATATCCGCGGAAGACACTGTGAGACATAACGAACGTATCCATTATGACTATACGGCGAAATTTGACGTTCATGGTCTATGTGAGCAGACGACCGACTGGAATGCCTTTGTTAACAGTACGTCATCGCCTGCAGCACCTCTCCTGGGCTCGTGACTACATCGTTTGGACCATAGACGACTGGAAAACAGAAAACAGTGACCTGATCAAATGAGTCATTTCCATGGGTAAGAGCTGATGGTGTGGTTCGAGTGTGGCAGAGAACCTACAAAACCGTTGACCTAGATTGTCAACAAGACCCTGTGCAAGATAGTGGTGAATCCGTAATGGCGTGGGCTGTGTTTATATGGAATTGACTCTGTCTTCTGCGTGTTCTCGTACTTTGCCACCATTGGCAGCTATTCACGGACATGAAGTTCCCACTCAGTGATGGAATTATTATGGTTGAGACTGCTCCATGCCACTGGACCACAATTGTTCGCGATCGGTAGCAGAACATTCTGGACATTCGAGAGACTGATTTGGCCACCCATATCGCCCAACATGAATTCCTTGGAACATTAATGGGACATAATGAGAAGGTCACTTCGTGCACTAAATCCTACATCGGCAACGCTACCGCAGTTATGGACGGTTATAGACGCAGCATGGCTGACTGTTTCCGTAAGGGTACTTCCATCAGTTTGTAGAGTCCATGCTAGGTCGAGCCGCTGTATTACGCCGACATGATGTTAAGAGATATCCTTTGACATTTGTCAGATAATTGTAATCAAAACTAGACATGATTGTCTTAATGGGAATTCCGCGATCGTTCATTAAATAAAATATGGCGTTTCAGTCTTCGGTCGCTATTCTTTATTTTCAGTTACCGGTTTCGGGCTAGCTGCCCATCTTCAGATCATATATTGCAGTTACAGAGCAACTTGCCCGTACAGAACAATCGGTTCGCTGTCATAAGTAAAGTAAATGAGAGCGAACCGATTGTTCTGTACGGACAAGTTACTCTGTAACTGCAATATATGATCTGAAGATGGGCAGTTAGCCCGAAACCGGTAACTGAAAATAAGGAATAGCGATCGAAGACTGAAACGCCATATTTTACATCAGTGTAATTATTTGTGGAGGAAACCCATAAGAAAGTCCGTAAACGGTGTGGTGCCAAACCGAAATATTTTCAGAAATCTTACGACTTTGTAATCTAACTGTTTACGTATGTGCATTAAATGCCACCGCAATAATTATGCACAATTTAGTTTTTCAATGAAAGACAACTGTTACTTGAAAATTTGAAATATTTTTCCTTTAACTGCAACAGTATCCACTGCTGTTATGAGAGAAAAACAAGATCTAACGAATGTCCGCCAAACTGTGGTGACAATCTCTTACACGATTTACAAAAATTATAATGCCCTTTATTCACACATCTGGACCAATTTCAACAATGACAGACTCAATTTACTTCATTAGCTAATGGATCTATTTTTTATGTAAACATGTGACTTCACTTAAACCCACAGGAAACACTATTAAGGTGTGGTCTAGGATCGCCTCCATTGTGTGAATTCGACCCTGAGATTTTCTCGCAACAATGAACGTTATTTATCTGCATCATGGTAAGTGACGCCATCTTGCTGAAACGACCTGTTTCCGAGGTCCACCCCTTCCATTTAAGTGCAAAGACTTACTTATCATGATGTGATAACGTACGACCTTCACAATTACTGCATTCCCTGCGGCGTACTGGAAAAGTATGGGACAGAAAATCAGCACCAAGTAGTGGCTTTTTTTTCATGCATCGGCTACTGAAGTGTTTTCGACCACTTAAATTGCCCAAATCCGCATTTGTACTTGTAACCGTCCAGCTAGATGAATTCACACCCTTGAAAATGGTGAATTGGCTGTAGTTGCTCAGTCGGTGTAAACTTGCAATGGTGTGGAACTAGCTCTTTTGTCACAGCTAACCGTATGGTGCTGCTCTAGAGGTTTAGTTCTTGTAACCGCCATCAGTCGCATTTACTGAAGCAGTATTTTGAACAAAAGGACATATATGACGAGGACGTAGAAATGGTGCATTACAATTAGGAGCTGAAGCACTCTTTTCAAAATTCTCAAACTCTTGGCGAATTGTTGATTTGCGTATGTTTCACTGACCTATAATAACATGCAGTTTTGAGGCGTATCTTTAAAGATTTTCCCCAGTAATTCTAATATGTTTTCACTATGACAATTCATTTATGCTAATCACAGTGTCTTTAGATGTCAACTGGGCTACATCAAGGGTTTCTAACCAACCGACTGTGTGCAATCTAAATTGTGCAATCTTACTGGGTCTCACTATACTCTCATGGTTTTGTGTGAACACGTAACCTATGGCCATCACGTTCTGGTTCTTTTACAGCCACGAGGAGGCGTTCCTTGTGTTATTAATCCTCAAAAAAAAGTGTATCACAGAATGTGGGTAGTTCCGCGCTGTATTCAGAGGAAAAGTCTAGGACGAAATGTAACACTACTTGACACCTTGCCTTCGTATTGTAGTTGCAATAATCTTTGGTAAACAGAGATGTAATATCAGGCAGTTTTCAGTCGCTCTTCGGTCAGCCAGTGGTACGTCGTTTATAAGTCATGTCACTAGGTGGAGAAAAGACCCTCCATTTTGGAAGAAAACAAAACGAAATTTACAGCATAGCGAGAAATTATTAAAAATAATTAATATAAAATAACGGCGCTATTGAGCAAGATGTGTAAGACATTACAATGATATGCTCTAAATTGCTATGAGAGACTTCATAGTAGAGAAAGGCCAGTGTGTTACAGTTTTGGAAACAGATTTGAAATCTAGATTTTATCAGTCAAGGTACCCTCCTCTTACACACGCCTGTAACGTGGTGCTCAGTCTTAGGTAAGCTAGTTCCAATCCTGGTGGTGGATGAAATTTTCACTGCCATTATTCGGCCGGCAACGGGAGAAAAGATGGTGCCTTAATCTTTCCACATCACCAGTCTTTATGCCAATGACCTGAGTTAAATTCCAAACCACTCCGCGGTGTCTGATGAACAGGGGGTATGTGACACTGGTGATGATGATCCGTCCGGCGGGTGGCGATTTTACGCTGGCTGCCCTGGGTTTGACCCTCTCCTTTCTCTCGTCATCTCCAACACGATTGTAACACTACACTACACGCACACCCCCGTTACAGTTACTTTCACTTAACAGATACTCTTCGCAAACACATCTCATATTTCGCGAAGGAAAAGTGCCTGCAGTAGCGGAGAATAGTGAAAAACTTTCCAATCAGGCAGCTCCCAGCCATTGATGCCACACGACTAACTTTTATCATACTCATTCAAGATTTTTAATTTGGTTTGACACGAACAGAAGGAGTATTCAATAGATCAGTTTAAGGAAGCAATTTCTTAAGTGAAAATGATTCTTCTGACCAATGTCCAGTGAGTGAGGGATCCAGCTTCTGTTGAATGAATGAAGTTTTTACCACCTTCCATATGAGAGAGAAGTGAATATCCTAACGAGTGAACGAATTTTTGAGGGGTGATTGTATCATATTAGCGGCGTAACGGTTTTCGACGTTTTTGATACCAGACTGATCGCAGTGAAAGAGATTTCAACCTTTATATGTACACTACTGGACATTAAAATTGTTACACCAAGAAGAAATGCAGATGATAAACGAGTATTCATTGGACAAATATATTATACCAGAACTTACATTTGATCACATTTTCAAGCAATTTGGTTGCATAGTTCCTGAGAAATCAGTACAAAGAACAACCACCTCTGACCGTAATAACGGTCTTGATACGCCTCGGCAGTGAGTCAAACTGAGCTTGGATGGCGTCTACAGATACAGCTGCCCATGCAGCTTCAACACGATACCACAGTTCATCAAGAGTAGTTACTGGCGTATTGTGACGAGCCAGTTGCTCGGCCACCATTGACCATACGTTTTCAATTCATGAGAGATCTGGAGAATGTGCTAGCCAGGGCAGCAGTCGAACATTTTCTGTATCCAGAAAGGCCCGTAGAGGACCTGCAACATACGGTCGTGCATTATCCTGCTGAAATGTAGGGTTTCGCAGAGATCAAATGAGGGGTAGAGCCTCCGGTCGTAACACATCTGAAACGTAACGTCCACTGCTCAAAGTGCCGTCAATGGGAACAAGAGGTGACCGAGACGTGTAACCAATGGCACCCCACACCATCACGCCGGGTGATACGCCAGTATGGCGATGACGAATACACGCTTCCAATGTGCGTTCACCGCGATGTCGCCAAACAAGGATGCGACCATCATGATGCTGTAAACAGATCCTGGATTCACCCGAAAAAATGACGTTTTGCCATTCGTACACACAGGTTCGTCGTTGAGTTCACCATCGCAGGTGCTCCTGTCTGTGATGCAGCGTCAAGGGTAAATGCAGCCATGGTCTAAACGTCGTCGAACTGTTCGTGTGGATGGTTGTTGCTTGCAAACGTCTCATTCTTTTGACTCAGGGATCGAGACGTGGCTGCACGATCCGTTACAGCCATGCGGATAAGATGCCTATCATCTCGACTGCTAGTGATACGAGGCCATTGGGATCTAACACGGCGTTCCGTATTACCCTCCTGAACCACCGATTCGATATTCTGCTAACAGTCATTGGATCTCGACCAACGCGAGCAGCAATGTCGCGATACGATAAACCGCAATCGGGATAGGCTACAATCCGACCTTTATCAAAGTCGGAAACATGATAGTACGCATTTCTCGTCCTTGCACGAGGCATCACAACAACGTTTCACCACGCAACGCCCGTCAAGTGCTGTTTGTGTGTGGGAAATCGGTTGGAAACTTTCCTCATGTCAGCATGTTGTAGGTGTCGCCACCGGCGCCAACCTTGTGTGAATGCTCTGAAAAGCTAATCATTTGCATATCACAGCATCGCCTTCCATTCGGTTGAATTTTGCGTCTGTATCACGTCATCTTCGTGGTGCAGCAATTTTAATGGCCAGCAGTGTATTTCTAGACTATGTTTTCATCCCATACAGTAACTTGTAAACACTAGCCAATCAGTCACCGAAATAGGAGGCAATGGGTAACGATGCCAGGGTTCTATTACTGCCTCACATTCCGCGATACGTAACACTAATCTTACAAACTCGACGGCTGCATGTTTTCTTTTGAGATGCCACGTCTTTGGAGGCTAATGAAGCTCAGACAAGTAGAGGTCAGGCGATTTCCTCCAATTGCTACCAACAGTCCCTGGCGCTTGGTTAATTAAGGTGAGTAGGATACAGGTGCGTTGGTGGCTCACACGAGGAATGCTGCTGCGCACCACCTGCGCGTCACGCGCACCCTGCAGCTGTTCGCCTGTGTATCTGGGAGTGTCAGGTGAGGGAAGCCTGCACTCTGGGCGCTCCGTATTTCTCCACGACACAGACCATGCCTGAGAACCTATTCGTGACCAACATTCCAGCCTATTTCACGAATATGTGTTAACTATCAATAACAGTACTTTGTGTGCATTTGAAATCTTTAAGATACTATACACGTCTTGATCACCATAGTACCAAAAACCTACTCAATAGCCCGATTATCCCCATGTGCACAATATGTTTAAAAAGTGACACCTTTTCGTACAAGAAGTGGTTTCGGCAAAATTTGCTGAAAAGTATCTAAAATTGCACACTGAGGTGACAAAACTCATGAGATACATCCTAAAATCGTTTCAGACCTCTTTTGACCGGCGTAATACGGCAGCTCGACGTGGAAGAGCCCTGCAGAAATATTGAGCCATACTGCCTCTATAGCTGTCCATAATGCAAAAGTGTTGCAGTGCAGGATTTTCATGCAAGAACTTAACTCTCGATTATGTCCCATAAATATTCGATAGGACTCAGTCGCGCAATCTGGGTCGAAAACGTCTTCGCTTAAAGTGTCCAGAGTGTTCTTCAATTCAACCGTAATCAATTGTGGCTTGTGTCATGACAACCTTGTTTGAAACATGTATCCCATGAATGGCTGTAAATGGTTTCCAAGCAGCCAAAGATAGCAGTTTTCAAATCAATAATCTGTTCAGTTGGAACAGAGGTCCCAGTTGATTCCACGTAAACACAGCCCACAGCATTATGGAGCCACCACGAGCTCTCAAAGTGCCTTGTTGACAGCTTGTGTCCTGGGCTTCCTGGGATCTGCACCACAACCAAAGCTTACCTTCAGCTCTTATCAGCTGAAATTCTGAGTCATCTGACAACACCATGCTTCTTCAGTCGTCTAGCGTCTAATCAATATGGTCTTGCTGTTAACAAAGGCACTCGCATCTATCACCTGCTGCCATAGCCTCACTGCCCTAATGCATAACTTCGTTGTACGTCCTGCATTGCTTTCTACTGTTATTTCAATCCCTCTTGGTAGTTAAGTGAGGGCCATCGGCCACTGCATTGTCCATATTGAGAGGTTATGCCTGACATTTGCTGTGTTCGATTCACTCTTGACACTGTGGATCTTGGAATACCGAATTCCCTAACGATTTCCAAAAAGGAATGTCCCATGAGTCTAGCCCCAACTACCACCCTGCGTTCAAAGTCTGTTAATTCCCGTCATGCGGCCATAACCACGTCGGGAACCTTTTCATATGAATCACCTGACTACAAATGAGAGTTATGCCAATGCACTGCCCTTTTATATCTTCTGTAGGTCATACTACCGCCATCTTTATATGTGCATATTCCTCTCCAATGACGTTTCCCACCTCAGTGTATGTCCGGAGACCAAAACGTGTTGAGATAAGAAATAAATAAATACGAGGGTTATTCGGAAAATAAGGAAGCATCGATCGAGAAATGCAAAATACAGTGAAATTCTAATGAAGCTTTGCACAGATGCGTTGGGCACTGGTCTAGTACGTCTGTCGATGACATTATGTCGCTCTTTTTAGTTTTGAGTTCACAGTGAGAAAGTAAACATGGCTAGAAATTAACGTCTCCTGCAAACTATGAAGGTCTGGTGTAAGATTTCGCCTGAAGCAATGCAATCCACATAACACGACTGTCACGCAGTTCGTTCTACACGACAATTCTCGGCCGCACTCTGCAGGGGCAATGAAGAAGCTCCTGCAGCATTTTCGGCGCGAAGTGTTTGATCACCCACAATACAGCCCGTAATTGGCTACCCCTGAGGTTCATCTCTGTTAAAATTAACCCACTGGCTATGATGTCAATATTTTGACACAGACAACGAGCTGCAGTCCAGAATAGAAAATTGTGGAAAAGCGCTGGCGACTGTCTTGTACAACGAGGGTTCTGAAAAGTTGGTACAACGCTACGACAGATGTCTAAGTCTGAGCGGCGACTGTGTAGAGAGGTATTACTACCCAGCCACGAATTCACTTTTGCTCCATGCTCTAGTGTTACAGCAAATTTGATTTTTAATGCTCACAATGAACATTTTAAAAGTTCTAAAAACTCTGAACAGCCATATCTGTAGCATCCTCAAGTAACCAAATCCATATTTTATTAACAAAATTTACAGCTGTCATCCCGTTTGGGACTTTGGAGTCACCCAATTATTTTCTGCTGGCAGAGGATTTTGCAGGATATAAAGCATATAATTTTTCTAAAGAAACCATTCAAAAGCCTGCAACGTCTATAATGCTCAATTACATGTGGACGAAGGCTGAAATAGTTATGCTAGACCAGCAAAAGCTATGCCACACCATTGAATTCTGGGTTCTACAACACATTAGAATTTCAAAACAACGGGTTACAAAAGCCGCACAGTTTCTACCAAATTTTGGGTAGAATTTGTTTTTATCGAAGCTATACAGTTAGTAATGTAAATAAACAATGACAGACGTAATGAAAATATAATCTATGTGAAATTTCAGGTATGTGACAAATTTGGATGTTCTGCTTTCCTGTGGGTCATGTGAAGTACAGTAGAGCCAAAATATTTAATTTACTGTTTCGAAAATGTAGGTTTTTTCTCCTGCATAGCCAGTCCCAAGTCCAGTTGAGAAAGGAGAAGACGGAGGAGTAACACTAAGAAACCTTTATCCACCTTGCCCAGGTGATAGAACCTAAGTCCCCTGCCAAGGTAACGGCGAAGTCTACAACGATATACAACTCAACGTTTGATTGGAAACTTCCTACAATGCCAGTAAGCAGAAACATTCTCTGTTGGAATTTAACTAAAGGACATGAAAAGATGAGGTTGAGCTCTTAAGTTCAGGTCGGCAATCTACTTGGGAAGAGGTACTTTCATTTAAAACACTGTGATCCAGGATGTAAGTTGTGCAATGTGCTCATAGCACATTACCCATCCACATAAAAAGAACTACAGCTCCTAAGTCCCTGCAGAATAAGCAGGATAGATCTCGAAGACGTTGAAAATGTCTCATAAAGGGAAACGATTTGGGGCTAAAGATGGTAGAATTTAAGAGGAGTTTTTGGTACAAAGAATTAGAGGTCACAGGAAATCTGAAACAAAGAAACATTAACTTTCCTATGACAATGAAAACAAAGAAAAATTACGAGGAAGAAAAATTTTAATAATTACACATTAATTCGCAGTGGAGTCTAAGAAAGGCAACGAGTGGTGTAGCTATCAGTGTGGAAGAAAAATGGAAAAGGAAGATAAGTTTAATGACTATATAAAAGAATGGATAGTAACTGCAAGATTTGGAATTAATAATGGTCTTTTAAGCGTCATAGTAGTTTTATATGCACCTGATGAAGGAAAATGTGAAGAGTCTGAAATATTTTATGAAGAGCTGCCAAGGCAAGCCAGTCAACACAGCACACTTCAATGCTAGAATTGGAAAAGTACCAGTAATAGATATAGTAAGCATATTTGGTGACATAACTTTAAATGAAAGAGAGAGAGATTTTGCTATATTTAATCAGTAAAACTTACAAATTCTTTTTCTGAAACAGTCATAAATATATACACCTGCAATCCAAGAGGCTCATGCTCAGTGACTGATTATGTAACAGTCAATAGTAATAGTCAAGTAAAATGTGCTCTCAAACTTGATGCACTCCTATATTTTGCGATGATTAACAGGCTCTGATCACTTCTCAGTCACTTCACTGATTGAAATATGAGGAAGATGGAGGAAAAAATATATGTAAAGGAAACCAAATTCCAAAACTTGAAATTGTTAATTCATCCTCTACAGGAAAAAAAAAACATTCTGAATTTATACCAACAAACACTCACGATCTCGAAATATTTTAAATTAAAGAAATTATCGAAGAAGACTTGGAAATTTTAAAATCAGCAGTATTGAAAATAACTAAAGAAGTATTTAGGAAAAATAATGTATCAAACCGGAAAACGGGTCTGAATATATGCGCACAGCAAACAATGTTAAAGAAAAACTAAATCCTTATAATGCGTATTTAAAATACTGACAATTGCTAAATGTAAGCAGAAAAGAAATAAAACAGGAAATTAATAACAACGTAAACCATAGTGAAGCATAGAAAAATTTATTGCTATTGCTGAACATGACATATACCTAAGATGGAATATACCGTTTAAAGTTATGAAATATATGACTAAAATGAAGAAAAATACCGCAATCAATTAAATAATAGAGAATTACTCGATTCATTATCATAGGAATTTGTTTAATGATAGATATAGTGAAGAAAGACACTATATAAGAACTGATATTGACTATGTAGATAAAATACGCATGAACGAATTAAAATCAGTCACAAATATAACAAAACAGTAGAAAAGCTTGTGGCCTAAATGAAATGGTTTTAGAATTTTACTTTCTCCACTTGTTTAATATTTGTTGGAAGAACTTTTCCACACCTGAAGAACAGAAAGGAGCACAGCTACTTCTGCATTTATAAAAGGGTAAAAGGAAGACACAGTAAATATAAAGGAATAAGATTAGTAAATACGGGATATAAAATTTATGGCAAAAGTCTTAATCAAAGATTAAGAACTATTGCTGATGCAATAATCTCAGAAGAAGGATCAGACTTTATAAAGGGACCTTGTGTAGACATATATATATTTTTATTTGGAAGACCTCGTAAGAGATTGGTGTATGACAGAGACCGGTATAGGTGACCTAATCCTTGGAAGGACAGTATTATGATTGAAATTACAACGAAATCAAGACATTTAACTGCTTACAGGTGTTGATAAATATCAACGGGGACAGTTGAAAATATGTGCCCCGACTTGGGATCTCCTGCTTACATGAAAAACGCTCTATCTCTCCTTTTTTTGGTAGATCTCATTTTGTTCTTTACTGTTCGTTGAATTTTTTCGGGGTGGACGTCCGATGAAACCCGTTCCGGTTCTTCGTCGATCCGTTCACTCATTTTTTTTATTACGGAGGGTTGTTAACCCTCTGACCGACCATGCTGAACTACCGTGCCGGCGTCCCTCTGACACACAGAGGACAATGGGCCTGCAGGTACTTATCTCTGGCACGCTCCCCGTGAGACTCACATTCCCAGCTTACTGTCCACACACTACATTCGTAGTGCCCCTGCCCACTACACTCATTACTAGCGGCAGTCAGTCAACCGATTTCCATAAGAGTTCGGGCACTGTGAGTGCATCCGCACTGAAGACAATTGGCCGGTTAGCCTTATCTATATGAAGGCGGTATCTGTTTTTTCGGACATGTCCGGAAGAGCAAATACCATCTTCATATTATTATGATTATATTTCGTCTACTACTACACAGTGATAGTAAGGCTATAACATTCCACAATCAAAGTGACATTGTGTAGGAGCGCTGGACGCTGCCCAGGGCAAGAGAGCCTGCATGATCTCGCAATCAAAGCCATTCAGTGGCGCGGACTGCTTACGTAGCTCCTTAAAGTAGTCGCGATTGGAGTGTGAAAGGGCATTATTGCTATTCCCCACCATTTAAATATACAAGAATCAGATAGTCGGTACATTGTTCTCAGTGATACAGAAGAACTATTGATGGTATTAGTTAAGTGACCAGGAAACGAGATACATATCTGAAATAGATCAGATTCCTCTGATGCAGTGGATACATCAATGTACTTTTACACTGTTCCGAGATCGATTGAGTTTACATATCTGCGTTAAAGTGTTCTCTATTTGAGTCTATCACTTTCTTATGCAATTGTGCCATCTCGTCTCGGCGCCATATTGTTTGGAATGGACCTACCATAGTTCTGCTCTATTTGGCGTTAAACGGTATTTGAAACTCCGAAAAATAACGTTGGTGCCTGGTAATTACGTAGGTGTGTATGTAAACGTTCCAGGTGTGTCCTATTCGTTGTCCTTTTGTCAAGGAATCTCATAATTTCCTCATTTTTTTGAATTCCGTTTATGGGATCACTTTGTTGTCTGTCTGTCTGTCTGTCAGTCCGTCCGACAGTTAAAATTCTATTTCCCAAGAAGTTGAAACTTACGTCACTTACTAATGTCTACCGTTCTTTGGCGGTGTGAAACATTTGATCTTCTAAGTCATTAAAGTCAAAATATAGGACCCTATATTTCACATATTTTGAGACTCACAAACTCAGTCAAAACTCATTTCGAATTCCAATCGGACCACAGACTTCTCAGTCTTTGTTTTAATCTAGCCTTCACCACCTAACTACGCGAGGAGTAGCGAGAAACAACGCGTGGTTAGGATTGGGTAGGCCGGAGTGGCCGTGCGGTTCTAGGAGCTACAGTCTGGAACCGCGCGACCGCTGAGGTCGCAGGTTCGAATCCTGCCTCGGGCATGGATGTGTGTGATGTCCTTAGGTTAGTTAGGTTTAAGTAGTTCTAAGTTCTAGGGGACTGATGAATTCAGCAGTTAAGTCCCATAGTGCTCAGAGTCATTTGAACCATTTTAAGATTGGGTAACTGGTGTAAGTTACGTATAAGCACGACCCGGAATGGCATCCAATAGAAATACTTGCAACAGGCAATGAACCACATGAAATAATTGTTATTATTATTACTATTGTTATTATTTCTTTATTCTTAAGCTATTTAACGGTAGCGACTATCACTTGGTAATGAACAATTGCCAATTACTACGGAAATAGTCTACTTTGATACGAGGCTATAAGCCTCTATCCGATGCGTTTCAGAGTCTGGCTGCAGAGGGCTGAAACCTCGTTGTTAATCCACTTTCGTCATACGCTTCTCCAAACTGGAAAATTCCTGAAATTTTCGGAAGAGCATTTGATTGAATGATACGACGAAGCTTTTAGTGGCGTTTACGGAAGTGCAGACAGGGGCAGTGTTGGACAAAAGGTCTATGTCGGAAATCCAGTTTTAGTATAAAGGAGAGAATAAAAGTAGAGTGATGGCATCTATATCAGAAAATATGAGTTTCATGTCGTGGCAGTGCATGGGAGCAGAAGTGCATTAAGGTGAGTTTTTGCTAAAAGTGCAATCCGGAGTTTATTGTTTCTGAGTTTTTGTGGTTCTTCCAAGGAATGAGGCCTCGGGGTCTGCTTATAGTTGGTATTTCACCATGGAACCCCATTTGCTGCCAGACGCACTCACAAATGAGAGACGTCAGTAAAGACATGCCCTCTAGAGGGTCCGATATTTCCGGTATATGCTCATTCACGTGGACATCAATTGCGTCCAAGTTATGTACTCTATATTAATTACTATTACTGAGCGAAGTAATATTTTTATATGCGCTGCAGTATCTGCTCGACCTCTACCAGAAGTAAAATTAAATTACTGAACTGTCATGCAGACTTGCTACCACATAGGCGGTATAAAAGTTTGTTAATGCATATTTTCAGTGCTGAGTAACATTATGTTTGACACATTATTTAAATATCGATTAAACATAATTTTGTGCACGAAAATTAATGTGGAAAATTACTGATGAGATATCTTCCATGATCCCAAACCATGAGACTCACAAAAGTGAAAATATAAGTAGGAAACTATTGCGAGTCGTCACAATTCTCGCTGAACAGTATATTGGTAATGGTTATATATCTCAGTTAAGAAGCACACAAACCAAGATGTAGACAACATCGTGATTACTGTAGTTTAAAAAATTACAATAAAGATGGAACATACACTAAGGTGAGGAAAGAATTGGAAACTGATATGAACGTATACAGATGGCGGTTTCCGACGTTATTATGGACGGACGACAGGAATTAACAGACTTTGAACGTGGAATTTAAGTTGGAGCTTCGCACATGGAACATTCAATTCTGGAAATCGTTAGGGAATTCAATATTCGGAGATCCCAAGTGTCAAGAGCGTGCCGAAAACACGAATTTTCAGGCATTACCTTTCACTACGGACACCTCCTTTACCGATGGCCTTCACTTAACTTCCTAGAACAGCGACGTTTGCTTAGAGTTGTCAATGTTAACAGAGAAGCAGCTTTGTGTGAAATCACCGCAGAAATCAATCTAGACGTGCAACGAACGTATCTGCTTGGATAGTGCGGTAACACTTGACGTTAATGAGCTTTAGTAGCAGTCGACGACGCAAATGCCTTTGCTAACAGCACGAAATTGCCGGCACCTCCTCTCCTGGGGCCGTGATCTTATCGGTTACACCCAAGACGAATGGAAAACCGTGACCTGGTCACATGAGTCATGATTTCAGTTGATAAGAGAAGATGGTAGCGTTCGCGTATGGTGCAGACCCAAAGGAGCCATGCGATCAAGTTGTCAACAAGACTCTGTGCTAGGTGGTGATGGATCCATAATGATGCGCACTGTGTTTACAAAGAATGGACTGGGTCTTCTGAATGTTCAACTGCCACAATTTGGAACTTTTACAGATGGCTAAGCCACACGTGGTCTAGGGGTAGCGTCTTTGATTCATAATGAAAACGTCTTCTGTCATGGGTTCGATCCCCGCCAATGCCTAAAGTTTGATAAATAATCAGCATTGCCGGCCGAAGACTTCCGGCATAAGAAGTCAGCCTCATTCTGCCAACGGCCTTGTCAAAGAGGGCGGAGGAGCGGATAGAGATTCAGGGCACTCTCTTGTCCTAGGGGTGGGAAATTGCCCCTAAAGGCGGAAGAATCAGCAATGATAAACGACATGAGAATGCAGAAGGCAATGGAAACCACTGCATTAAAGACACGTAACGTGGCTCCACAGGACATGTGGCCTGTAATTGAAGAAGTGTCATGATCATCTCTCCATTGGCAAAAGATTCCGGAATAGTCCCCCATTCAGGTCTCCGGGAGGGGACTGCCACGGGGGAGGTTACCATGAGAAAAAGATAGAATAATCTACGAAAGGATAACGTTCTACGAGTCGGGGCGTGGAATGTCAGAAACTTGAACGTGGTAGGGAAACTAGAAAATCTGAAAAGGGAAATGCAAAGGCTCACTCTAGATATAGTAGGGGTCAGTGAAGTGAAGTGGAAGGAAGACTAGGATTTCTGGTCCGATGAGTATCGGGTAATATCAACAGCAGCAGAAAATGGTATAACAGGTGTAGGATTCGTTATGAACAGGAAGGTAGGGCAGAGGGTGTGTTACTGTGAACAGTTCTGGGACCGGGTTGTTCTAATCAGAATCGACAGCAGACCAACACCGATAACTATAGTTCAGGTATACATGCCGACTCGCAAGCAGAAGATGAACAGAATGAGAAAGTGTATGAGGATTTTGAAAGGGTAATGCAGTATGTAAAGTGGGACGAAAATCTAATAGTCATGGGCGTCTGGAATGCAGTTGTAGGGGAACGAGTAGAAGAAAAGGTTACAGGAGAATATGGGCTTGGGACAAGGAATGAAAGAGGAGAAAGACTAATAGAGTTCTGTAACAAGTTTCAGCTAGTAATAGCGAATACCCGGTTCAAGAATCACAAGAGGAGGAGGTATACTTGGAAAAGGCCGGGAGATACGGGAAGATTTCAATTATATTACATCATGGTCAGACAGAGATTCCGAAATCAGATACTGGATTGTAAGGCGTACCCAGGAGCAGATACAGACTCACATCACAATATAGTAGTGATGAAGAGTAGGCTGAAGTTCAAGACATTAGTCGGGAAGAATCAATACGCAAAGAAGTGGGATACGGAAGTACTAAGGAATGACGAGATACGTTTGAAGTTCTCTAACGCTATAGATACAGCAATAAGGAATAGCGTAGTAGGCAGTACAGATAAAGAGGAATGGACATCTCTATAAAGGGCCATCACAGAAGTTGGGAAGGAAAACATAGGTACAAAGAAGTTAGCTGCGAAGAAACCATGGGTAACAGAAGAAATACTTCAGTTGATTGATGAAAGGAGGAAGTACAAACATATTCCGGGGAAATCGGGAGCACAGAAATACAAGTCGCTGAGGAATGAAAGAAATAGGAAGTGCAGGGAAGCTAAGACGAAATGGCTGCAGGAAAAATGTGAAGACATCGAAATCGATTTGATTGTCGGAAGGACAGACTCAGCATACAGGAAAGTCAAAACAACCTTTGGTGACATTAAAAGCAACGGTGGTAACATTAAGAGTGCAACGGGAATTCCACTGTTAAATGCAGAGGAGAGAGCAGATAGGTGGAAGGATCACATTGAAAGCCACTATGAGGTTGAAGATTTGTCTGGTGTGAAAGAAGAAGAAACAGGAATCTATTTAGAAGAGATAGGGGATCCAGTATTAGAATCGGAATTTAAAAGAGCTTTGGGGGACTTACGGTCAAATAAGGCAGAAGGGATAGATAACATTCCATCATAATTTCTAAAATCGTAAGGGGAAGTGGCAACAAAACGACTATTCACGTTGGTGTGTAGAATATGTGAGTCTGGCGATATACCATCTGACTTTCGGAAAAGCATTATCCTCACAATTCCAAAGACGGCAAGTGCTGACAAGTGCGAGAATTATCGCACAATCAGCTTAACAGTTCATGCATCGAAGCTGCTTACAAGAATAATATACAGAAGAATGGAAAAGAAAATTGAGAATGCGCTAGGTGACGATCAGTTTGGCTTTAGGAAAAGCGAAGGGACGAGACAGGCAATTCTGACGTTACGGCTAATAATGGAAGCAAGGCTAAAGAAAAATCAAGACACTTTCATAGGATTTGTCGACCTGGAAAAAGCGTTCGACAATATAAAACGGAGCAAGCTGTTCGAGATTCTGAAAAAAGTAGGGGTAAGGTATAGGAAGAGACGGGTCATATACAATATGTACAACAACCAAGAGGGAATAATAAGAGTGGACGATCAGGAACGAAGTGCTCGTATTATGAAGGGTGTAAGACAAGGCTGTAGCCTTTCGCCCCTTCTCTTCAATTTGTACATCGAGGAAGCAATGATGGAAATGAAAGAAAGGTTGAGAAGTGGAATTAAAATACAAGGTGAAAGGATATCAATGGTACGATTCGCTGATGACATTGTTATCCTGAGTGAAAGTGAAGAAGAATTAAATGATCTGCCGAACGGAATGAACAGTCTAATGAGTACACAGTATGGTTTGAGAGTAAATCGGAGAAAGACGAAGGTAATGAGAAGTAGTAGAAACGAGAACAGCGAGAAACTTAACATCAGGATTGATGGTCACGAAGTCAATGAAGTTAAGCAATTCTGCTACCTAGGCAGTAAAATAACCAATGACGGACGGAGCAAGGAGGACATCAAAAGCAGACACGCTATGGCAAAAAAGGCATTTCTGGCCAAGAGAAGTCTACTAATATCAAATACCGGCCTTAATTTGAGGAAGAAATTTCTGAGGATGTACGTCTGGAGTACAGCAGTGTATGGTAGTGAAACATGGACTGTGGGGAAACCGGAACAGAAGAGAATCGAAGCATTTGAGGTGTGGTGCTACAGACTAATGTTGAAAATTAGGTGGACTGATAAGGTACGGAATGAGGAGGTTCTACGCAGAATCGGAGAGGAAAGGAATATATGGAAAACACTGAGAAGGAGAAGGGACAGGATGATAGGACATCTGCTAAGACATGAGAGAATGACTTCCATGGTACTAGAGGGAGCTGTAGAGGGCAAAAACTGTAGAGGAAGACAGAGATTGAAATACGTCAAGCAAATAATTGAGGACGTAGGTTGCAAGTGCTACTCTGAGCTGAAGAGGTTAGCACAGGAAAGGAATTTGTGGCGGGCCGCATCAAACCAGTCAGTAGACTAATAAAAAAAAAAAAAACACGTCACCGGGCCACAATTCATCGCGATTGGTTTGAAGAACATTCTGGACAATTCGAGTGAAAGATTTGTCCACCAAATCGAACATTTATGAGACATAATCCAGAGGCTAGTTCGTGTTCAAAATCCTGCACTGACAACATTTTCGCATTTGTGGACACCTAGAGATGCAGCATGTCTCAGTATATATACAGGGGGCTTGCAACGACTTGAGTCCATGGCATTTCGCGTTGCTGCATTACAATGGGGCAAACAGGCCCGACACTGTGTTAGATGGTATCGCATGACTTCCGTTACTTCAGTGTACAACTATTCTTTATGGTCTTCATTGAGCATGGTTCCGCAGCTCCGACAATTTTTTTAATGATTTAATCCGGTCTGCGTGCGTCAGTTTTTCATTATTCCTACATTATTATAAAACTCCTGTGTTACACCATTTTCACGCATCTCTACAAAACTTCATCACGTTATGCTGTAGCACTCTCTGCACAGTGATAGCGGTGAATTTTTCTTTCAGCTTTTTGCAAAGTACTACCTCGAATTCCTTGCAGGCGAATGGAAACACCGGTAGAAGACGACCTCGGGGAAGATCAGGTTGGACTCCGTAGAAATGTTGGAACACGCGATGCGATACTGACCCTATGAGTTACGTTAGAAGAAAGATTAAGGAAGGACGGACGTACGTTTCTAGCATTTGTATACTTAGAGAAAGCTTTTGACAAAGTTGACTGGAATACTTTCTTTCAAATTCTGAAGGTGGCAGGGGTAAAATACAGGGAGCGAACGGCTATTTACCAATTGTACAGAAACCAAATGGCAGTTATAAGAGTAGAGGATCACCAAAGGAAAACAGTGGTTGAGAAGAGAGTGAGACATTGTTGTTATTCAATCTGTATACTGAGCAAGCAGTAAAGGAAATTTGGAGTAGGAATTAAAATCCATGGAGAAGAAATAAAAACTTCAAAGTTTGTGGACGACATTGTCAGAGACAGAAAAGGATCTGGGAAAGCAGTTGAGTGGAATGGACTGTGTCTTGAAAGGAGGGTATAAGATTAACATCAACAAAGGCAAAAAGAGGATAATGGAATGTAGTCGAATTACATCACGGAATTAGATCTGAAAATGAGACGCTTAATGTAGTAAATGAGTTTTGCTATTTGGGAAGTAAAATAACTGATGAATGTCGAAGTTCAGAAATGGTTCAAATGGTTCTCAGCACTATGGGACTTAACATCTGAGGTCATCAGTCCGCTAGAACTTAGAACTACTTAAACCTAACTAACCTAAGGACATCACACACATCCATGCCCGAGGCAGGATTCGAACCTGCGACCGTAGCAGTCGCGCGGATCCAGACTGAAGCACCTAGAACTGCTCGGTCACTCTAGCCGGCTGAATGTCGAAGTAGGGAGGATACTAAATGTAGACTGGCTATGGCAAGAAATCTGTTAATGTCGAGTATAGATTTAAGTTTCAGAGAGTCTTTACTGAAAGTATTTGTGTGGAGTGTAGCCATGTAGCCGGCCGCGGTGGCCGTGCGGTTCTGGCGCTGCAGTCCGGAACCGCGGGACTGCTGCGGTCGCAGTTTCGAATCCTGCCTCGGGCATGGGTGTGTGTGATGTCCTTAGGTTAGTTAGGTTTAAGTAGTTCTAAGTTCTAGGGCACTTATGACCTAAGATGTTGAGTCCCATAGTGCTCAGAGCCATTTGAACCATTTTTGTAGCCATGTAGGGATGTGAAACATGTACATTAAACAATTTGGATAAGAAGACAGCAGAAGCTTTCGAAATGTGAAGCTACAGAGGAATAAATGTGGTGCTATAGAAGAGTGCTGAAAATTATGTAGGTAGATCACGTAACCAGTGAGGAGGTACTGAACAGAACTGGGGAGAAGAGGAATTTGTGGCACAACTTTACTAAAGAAACATATCCGTTAGTAGGACATGTTTTGAGGCATCAAAGGATCAGCAATTTAGTATTGGAGAGAAGCGTGGAGGGAAAAATTCGTAGATGAAAACCAAGAGATGACTACACTAAGCAGATTAAGAAGTATGTAGGCTGCAGTAGTTATTCGAAGTTGAAGAGGGCAGCACAGGACAGAGTAGCCTAGAGAGCTGCATCAAACCAGTTTCAGGACAAGACCACAACAGCAACAACTTTAAAATAACGTACAGAAATCCTGATAGCAGTTGGAGATATACAATCGCTCAATCAAAAATTTTGCCATCGTGTATGTGTACTCCCAAGTAGAAAGAAAAGATGGATTTGGACTAGTACCACAGCGCACTAAGGACCATAAAAATTTTCTCCAGACTCTCTATTTTCAAAGGAACTCGGAAACAGTATAACCTACCCTTATAACTTACCCTTGCCATACACTTTAATGTGGTTTTGAAAGAATAAGCGCACTTTGTAATTAAAAACCCGTGTTGCTGCTCTATTGGATGACGTGTATTATCTGTGAACGTGGTAAAATAATGAAGTATTCCAGTCGTGCTCACTGAACCCTGCACCTTTTCTACTTCTGAGCCTGAATGTATTCAAAATGCACCTAATGCTGTAGCGAAAGAAAATAGCTACTCGTTCGTGAAAACAGGAAGGGAAAAAATTTCCGAGGAATTCGAATTTGCAACTGGCTGTGCTAAATGGGGTTCGGCCGGAGCAGAGGCAAAGTAACAGAGGGTGGGAAAAGGAACGACCGACGGCGACATCGTCAGGTCGACTGCGGCGAAATAATGGCTGCTGCGGCGAGACGGCAGCTTTTGCGCCGTCGGTGCGCATCAGGAAGCAGAAAAGAGGAGACAGGCACGGTGGAGGCGGCGGTGCAGCGCGGAGGGTCGGCCGACGACTGCAGCCAGACAGACAGGGATTAAAAGGGCGGCTGCCTGCAGGCTGCCGTAGGCGAGGGGCTGATGCGACGCACCGCGCACTCCTCCCGCCCCCAGCCGTGCACATCAAGGGCCGACAGGCGGCTGCAAGTGTGACACTGTGCACGCACCAGCGGAAGCGTCGTCGGACACATATTGCAAACAGTGGCACAAAGTTTAAATGTTGAACATTCGTAATTAATTTTTATTTAATTTATTAATTATTTAATTGCTGTTAATTGTCTATGATCGTGGTACATTCTGAACAGGCAAAGAGAAACACAATAGGAATATTTTAGACTGATTTTAAAATTCACTGTGAAAGCATACCCATGATAACTTTCACGAATGACGTTATTATCATTAGTGAAAATGTGAAAGATATGCAGAACGTGCTGAAACCGTTGAGCAGTCTAATGGACACACGGTATAGACTGAGAGTAAACTAAAACGATTGGCCCGGGTGGGAGTAGAGCTAGCGCACTAGGGGTTGCGTACAAAATTAGATATGTAAGTAGCAGTTCATCCATTCCCACGACTTCCGTCTGTTATCCATATTTATACTGGCAAGATTCATTCCAAAACTTTCGACAATATTATAATTTTTCATTAGAAATCGAATAACGTATGACCGAAGCAGTACTTCTCTTCGCCGGATATGATTACAGAGTAATAATTTTCTGATCCTTTCCCACCACTTGTAGTGCAAAATATTTCTTCTTGCCAAATTTCTCATGATTCTACACTAACGGGATGCATACTATAGGTTTTAATAAGTGAGGCTGAGAGTATCAGAATGTGTGACATAAATGGCCGCATCCTTTGCTGCAATTACTTAGAATCTTAACATTCTTACACAAAGGAGTGTAGACCTCAGCACGTGACATAAATTTCAACCTGATAGTCCATCCGTTCCTGAGAAAAAGGCATCTGAAGACAGAGGGATTGACGTGTAGTATGATAACAAAGGACAAAAAAATTTTATTCGTCTGATATAATTACAAATTAATAGTTTTCGAATTTTTTCCTTTGGGTGTACAGTGTAACATTTCTTGTCGGCAGAATTCACGATTCCAGGTCAACGGAATATATCCTGTGGATTTTGGTGATTGGGTTTCCGAGTATCCAAGTATGTGAGATTAATGGCCGCATCTTTTGATCCCGTCAGCCTTAAAGCTAACATATATTATACTGCCAAGAGACATTATACCTTAGTAGGTGACATACATCTCAACTTGATACGCCTACCCGTTACTGAAAAAAAAGGGATCTCAACAGTCGGACAGAAGACAGACAAAGTGATTCTATAAAAGTATCGCTTTTACCATTTGAAGTAAGGAGTACTGAAATGGTGAAAGTTATGAGGACTAGCAGAAACAAGATTAACAACACACGTAACATCATAATAGAGCGCCACTATCAAGACAAAGTGGAGAAACTCTGCTACTTTTGAAACAAAATTGACACATAACGGACGAAACGATAACGATAAAAAAGTGTAAGGTTACAAAGAGGACATTCCTGGACTGCGGAAATCTGCTACTACAAGATATCGTATTTAATTTGAAGTAGAAATTTCTAGGAATGTACGTATGGAGCACAGCGCTGTATGGAAGTGTCATGGCGCTAAAATCCAAAATATGAAAAATCGAAAATCTGAGTTCTGGAGCAACGGTTGGATGTTGGAAATAAGATGGACCGATGAAAAAGGAGGTGTTCTACAGAATTGCTGATGAACGTTTCGAAAACATTGATATGAAGGGGCAGGATGACGGGACTTATATTTAGACACCAATAACTGAAGTACACAGTACCTGAGGAAGCTGTAAATGTTAAAACCCTTAAGGGATGGCAGAGACTGGAATATATCCAACAAATGATAGTGTTCGGTGCAACGAACTAAGAAGCGCTTGCAAGCTACTTCTTAAATTATTTTCTATATGTATTTCAATATCTGTCTTCCTCTACAGTTTTTACTGTCCACATCTCTCTCTCTAGTACCCTGGAAGTTATTCCCTGATGACTTAACACAGGTCTTGCCATCTTGTCCCTTCTTCTTGTCAGTGTTTCCCATATATTCCTTTCCTGCCCGATATCAGACCACCTAATTTTCAATATTCTTCTGTAGCACCACATCTTAACTACTTCGATTCCCTTCTTTCCCGTTTTTCACACAGTCCACGTGTCACTGCCACTCAGTCCCCTCTCATTTGTCATCTGTAGTCGACCATTATTAAGTTATAATGCTTACAGCGCCATCTATTGCTACGTTTTGTAACTACTTATTTTTCTTCTGCCATACGTTTTCCCCCTTCTCCGATAGTAATCCGTCGCAATTTGACGTCATTCTGACCAGTGGCGTTATCTCTACAGCGTTTTGAAAGTTTATGTACAATCACCCTGTACTTCCACAACCGTGCTTCTGACTATACTTGTCCTGATAGTTGACGGTAAAGGTTCAGATGGCTCTACGCGCTATGGGACTTAACATCTGAGGTTATCAGTCCCCTAGAACTTAGAAACACTTAAACCTAACTAACCTAAGGACATCACACACATCCATGCCTGAGGCAGGATTCGAACCTGCGTCCGTAGCAGCAGCGCGTTTCCGGACTGAAGCACCTAGAAACTCTCGGCCACAGCGGCGGGCAGTTGACGGTAATCTCATTAATTGACAAAATGGTTCAAATGGCTCTGAGCACTATGGGACTCAACTGCCGTGGTCATAAGTCCCCTAGAACTTAGAACTACTTAAACCTAACTAACCTAAGGACAGCACACAATACCCAGCCATCACTAGGCAGAGAAAATCCCTTACCCCGCCGGGAATCGAACCCGGGAACCCGGGCGTGGGAAGCGAGAACGCTACCGCACGACCACGAGATGCGGGCATTAATTGACAGTCCACAAGGAAAGACTAAATACAAGTTTCGGTTAATGCTGACAATCTTTGGGGAAAACTACATACGAATCACAGACGAGCTGTGTGAGTCAGGCGCCACACTGTTGAGACCGCTAACTACTAGGTTTCTGGTTAGGCAACACGTACTTTGCGTGCCGAATGCGATTTCGAGTAAAAACTAATCGACTCGTTAAATGTTACCTCGGAAAACATTTATATGTTAACTCGTGCGAAGTGTGAGAAGGTGTGAAGCATTTTGTGGTAGCATTTGGTGCGCTCTACAAATAACTAGTATCCGGCAACTTTGGTATGAGTATTGATCGTAGACTGGGTTCCAGAACCTTTTTATTCATTTTATGATGCTATCGAAACAATAACAAATATGTGGCATCAGATTATTTGGTATTTTCATTTTTAATAGAACTGAATTCTGTACCATTTAGCACTTCGTTATGTATTGTTTGCTACGTGTGCACCACAGCTTGCAGCCAGCGGAGAAGAAATCAAGTGGGACGACGGCTAGGATACATACTCAGAAGGCAAGAGACAAACAAGTTGACTCCAGTTGTGCTGGTGTGTAGCATTTTTTTTTTTTGAGTCAATAGACTTATGACTGGTTTGATGCCCCCCCCCCCCCCACGAATCCTTCTCCTGCATCAAACTCTTCACCTCATAGCAGCTCTTGGAGCCTACTTCCTTAGTTATTTGCTGGATGTATTCCAATCTCCGTCTTCCTTTACAGTTTATCGTTCCCTCTAGTACCATGGAAGTAATTCCCTCATGTCTTAACAGATGTCCTATCATCCTGTCCCTTCTCCCTCTCATTGTTTGCCACATATTGGTTTCCTCCCCGATTCTGCGCAGAACCTCCTCATTTCTTACCTTATCAGTCCATCTAATTTTTAACATTCATCTGTAGCACCACAACCCAAATGCTTCGATGCTCTTCTGTTTCGGTTTCCCCACAGTCCATGTTTCACGTCCATACAGTGCTCTCTGCAAACGTACCTTCCCAGAAATTTCTTCCTCAAGTGAAGCTCTATGTTAGATACTGGTAGACTTATCTTGGGCAGGAATGTCCATTTCGCCAATGATAGTCTGCTTTTGATCTCCTCCTTGCTCCACCCGCCATTGGTTATTTTGCTTCGTAGGTACCAGAATACCTTACCTTCATCTTCTTCCTGACCATCAAACCTGATAAGTTTCTGGCTGATCTCATTTCTCATGCTTCGCATTACTTTCTTCTTTCTTTGATTCACCCGCAAACCATACTCTATACTCATTAGATGGTTCATTCCATACAGCAGATCATGTAAATCTACTTCCACTCAGCATAGAAATGTCATTACCGAATCGTATCATTGTTATCCTTTCTTTTATTTACATCATTACACTTCGATGTACAGATTGAACAGTAGCGGCGAAAGACTTCAGCCCTGTCTTACACTAACAATGTGAAGAGTTGCATTGTTACCACTTCCTATGATGATTTTGGAAATGCTGATGGAAAGCTACTATCCCTTCTGCCTTATTTGATCTTAAGTCTTCCAAAGCTCTCTTAAATGCTGATTCCAATACTGGATCCCCTACATTCTGTATATCGACTCCTGTTTCCATTTTTATTACATCAAACAAATCTTTCCCGCATAGAGGCCTTCAGTGTACTCTATCCATCTATCCGCCCTCTCCCCTGATTTTAACAGTGGAATACCCATTGCACTGTGGTTGTTGCTACCCTTGCATTTGATTTCACCAAACATTGTTTTGACTTTTCTGTGTGATGAGTCAGTCCTACTGAAAATCAGTTCTTTTTCGATTTCTTCACATTTTTCCAGCAGCCATTTCATCTTAGCTTCCCTGCAATTCCTATAAATTTCATTCCTCAGCGACCTGTATTTCTGTATGCCTGAATATCCCTAAGTATTATTGTACTTCCTTCTTTATCCGATCGACTGCAGTATTTCTTCTGTTGCCCATAGTTTCTTGGCAATTACCTCTTTTCCACCTATGATTTTCTTCACAGCTTCTGTGATCGCACTCTTTACAGATGTCCATTCCTCTTAAACTGTACTGCCTACCTAACTATTCCTTATTTCTGTATGTATAGCCTTACAGAACTTCAAGCGTATCTCGTCATTCTTTAGTACTTGCGTATCCCGCTTCTGTGGGTATTAGTTCTTCCTGACTTATTACTGAAACTTCAGTCTACTCTTCATCACTACTAAATTCTGGTCTGAGTTTATAACCGCTCCTGGGTACGCCTTACAAGCCAGTGTCTGATATCGAAATCTCTGTCTGACTATGATTTAATCCAACTGAAATCTTCCCGTATCACCAGGCCTTTTCCAAGTATACTTCCTCCTCCTGTGATTCTTGAGCAGAGTATTTGCTGGTACTAGCTGAAGTTTGTTACAGAAATCAGTTATTCTTTCTCCTTACTTCTTCCTTGTCCTGAGCCCGTATTATCCTGTGACTGTTTCTTCTACTCTTCTACTCCTTCCCCCACAACTGCATTCCACCCCTCATGAGTATTAGACTGATGTCTCCCCTTAGGTAGTGTATTACCTTTTCAATATCCTCATACACTTCTTCTCTTCATCTTATGCTTGCGACGTACTCCTGTATACCTGAAGTAACGTTGTCGATGTTGGTTTGCTGTCGATTCTGGAAAGAACAACTCTACCACTGAACTGTTCACAGTAACACACTCGCTGCCCTATCTACCTATTCATAACGAATCCTACTATCACTATACCGTTTTATGCTGCTGTTGATAGTACCCTATACTCATCTGCCCAGAAATCCTTGTCTTCGTTCTATTTCACATCATTGATCGCTGGTATCTCTAGAGTGAGACTCTGCATTTCCCTTTTCAGACTTTCTAGTTCCCTACCACGTTCTAGCTTCCAACATTCCAAGCTCCGACTCGTAGAAGGTTATCCTTTCGCTGGTTATTCAGTCTTTTTCTCGTGGTCCCCTCCCAGAATTCCGAATGGGGGACTATTCCGGTATCTTATGTCCCGTAATGTTTACCAGCAGCAATGTCATCCGGTCGTGAAAGCCTTCGTTCTATTGCTGGTATCAATTTATCCTCATCTTATATCAAATAGTGAAATTAATAAGTAACTTTGTGGTAGTCACAGCGTCAGTTGCTAACAGTAGTTCTGAATGTTGAGAAACATACAGATACAAATGTTTACAATTCGGGCAGTCTTCAATACAATGACTATTCCGTAAATGACGATCCCTGACAGCATTGAAAGTCTGTAAATGTTATCAAATGGCAAACATGTGTCGATGTTTCAACTTAAGTAGACCCGTCGCTGGAGCTCCGGAGCGGAGATGCTTGCATTTCATAGGCAGCGGCATAAGCGTTCGTGGCGGGTGTGGGAAAAGCGACGGCGTGAATGGTGGCGCTCGTATTTTAACTGTGCGTCCGAATGGATGGCGGCCGATACCTCATTATCCTCATGAGTACTAAAAGCTCAGAGCCCGTAAATCGTGGCTAATATGCAGACATGATGTGTTATAGAGCTTCGAAAACATACCGAACGACTTTTTCAGCCCATGGCACGCAGAATCGGTTATGTATTGCGTTCCAACAGTGAACTAGCACGCTTATAAGCAGATAGTCGTTGTGTTTCGATCCACTTAAATATATGAGCATCAAATGGCGTCGAGCTTGGCTCTAAATAGGGATTTAATAACTGAGATTCTAGTTGTATCAAGACAGCGAAACAAAATAAAACTACTTTTAACACCATAGGAAAAAGCATAGGACAGCTATCGAAATTCTGTGCCTAAAAATTGTCATCTTTGCTAGAAACCCAACAATTTACCGTGAATCAATCACGCCAAGAATACCACATAAATATAATAATATAATCTGTCCTTTATGCCTGATGCATTGCAGTTAAAGTATGATAGTCACTTGCAGTTTGATGGAATGAAGACTTAGCCATTTAGAGGAGTTATTTTCTATGTTCGAGATCGTCCTCAACTTTGTCGGTACTGTCACGTTGCCAGACAATAAAATACCCGTTACGTCTCCTTAATGGATACCGGTACTGAGTCACTTACTTCTGTTGAGAAGTAGAATGTCCAGAAACAATCGATGTATTCCGTGACATGACAATGAATCTCTGCTGCTATCCCTTTTACTGCTGTTTGCGAATTCGTGTAACTCCATTATCAGTTCGAGACACATTGACAGCTGAACAAAATTTTCCACCTCACCAATGAATAAAAGAAAACAAAAAATACACACACCTCCAGGTATCCCGCTGGGGGTATAACGATATTTTCGCTCTAGCAAGTGCTAATTTTGGCTCTTTGCTTCAAAAGCGTTCAGTATGCTAGAGTCTTTGTTCACGCGATTCCATTCCAGAGAGAGGTGAAATAAATCTGTGAAACAGCGAGGCTACACAAAGCACTCACAATTCTGCCGAAAAGCAAGGAAGAAATATTCAAAGCCTTTTGTAGTTCTCTGAAATTCACACTCGTTTTACCTGTGAGCGCTACCGCGTTTGTAGCAAAGTCTACCCACAGAACGCCAAAGAATTTTGATATTCCATGTCCATGGGGCATGTGATGAAACCTTATTTTACGTTCAGCGGACTACTCGCTTGAATTCCGTTTTGAACCATCAGAGCAGTCCCGGTTTACGACTGGTTAATGTAATGAATGTGATCACAAGTGTATCTACTCATTCCACCACATCTTTCCAGAAGTAACTGATGACCGCGTTATTTTTTTAAAACTTATTCCTAATCGAGGCACAGCATATTTGGTTGGCAATGGGCAGAATATGGCTAAATAGAATATGAACTACAATAATAATATTCTTTTTAAATTTAGTCCAAGTTGCTGCACAGCTTCTTTGCTAGGCAATTACGGCAGAATGTGACTATGGGAAATGTGAATTATGATGATAGTTACGAAGAAAAGAGACGTAATAAAACAAGTTTCAGCAATAGAAGCTTTTCACTTAACATCATCTAACTGTCCCAATTGAGGACTGCCTTCACCTTAGTTTTAACACATATAACACGAGTCACTCCCGTTAAACATACACAATCACGCTAACAGATACAAGGTAAATCTAGAGTTTTCTGTCCACAGGATCTAAATCCCCACCCATCACAAAACCTGGATTTGCCCTCAGCAACGAACGGTCAGCTGAGTGGATGACGTACCCTTGTGGATGTCAGAATGATGTGCATAACTGGGATGACTGGTAGTTAGGTCGTTCATCATGGACACGTTTGCTTTGATAAAACTGTAGCGCACAAAATAACTAACTGGACAGAGAGACACATGGATGTTGCACTTTACACAGCGAGGACTTGTTGAGTCCATGTGACGTCTCGCTCCAGGACGACGCCTGGGGAAAGGAGGTCCGACACGCAGTTAGGATGTATCCAGTGAGTCTTGTCATCTCAGTGTATGTTAGCAGGGATCTGTATTATAGATAGTGGTTAATTTGTACCTGTATTTTAGTTCTCCTCCGTTTATAACGTGTTTAAAGTTATAAACGGAGGAATCATCTGACTATGAACTAAAATACAGGTACAAATTAACCCCTATTTATAATACAGATCCCTGCTAACATACATTGAGATGACAAGACTCACTGGATACATCCTAACTGCGTGTCGAACCTCCTTTCCCCAGGCGTCGTGCTGGAGCGAGACGTCACATGGACTCAACAAGTCATTGGAAATCCCCTGCAGATATACTGAGCCATGCTGCCTCTATAAACGACCAGAATTTGGAAAGAGTTTTATGCACGAACTGATCTCGCGATTACGTCCCATAACTGTCCTATGGGTCGCCGCATCATTCGCTCGAATCCTCCAGAATTTTCTTCAAACCAGTCGCCAACAGTTGGGGCGCAGTTGCATGGGACATTGTCATCCATAAAAATTCCACCGTTGCTTGGACGTGAAGTCCTTGGATGGCTGCAAATGGTCTTCAACTAGCCGATCATAACCATTTCCAGTCAGTGATCGGTTCAGTTGGACCAAACGACCCAATCCGTTGTACGTAAACATAACCAACAACATTATGGAGCCCCCACAAGCTTGCACAGTTCCTTGTTGACAACTTGGGACCCTGCTGCCGTGGGGTGGTCGCCACATTCGAGCTCTACCATCAGCTCTTACCAAATGAAATCGGGCTGCATCTCACCATACCACGATTTTCCAGTCATATAGGGTCCAAACGATATGGTCACGAGGCCTGGAGGCGCTGCAAGCGATGTCAAGCTATTATCAGAGGCACTCGCACCGATGGTCTGCTGCCACACTTCATTAACGCCAAATTGCTCAGAACTGTACATCGTACATCGTACGTGCCACATTGATTCCCGTGTTTATTTCACGCAGTTAGCCTGCCTATTAACCACTGACAACTCTACGTAAACACCACTGGTCCCTGTTGTTAAGTGAAGGCTGTCATCACTGCTTTGCCCGTGGTGAGACGTCTCTGATTTAGTATTCTCGGCCCCTCTTCAACCCGTATCTCGGAATTTTGAATTCGCTAATGATTTTCGAAATGTGATGTTTCATGTGTCTACCCCCAAATGCCAACCCGCGTTTAAAGTCTCTTAATTCCCGTCGTGCGGCCATAATCACGTGGAAATCTTCACATGTATCACCTAAGTACAAGTAATAGCTTCGCCAGACCATTGCCCTTTTATTCCTTTCGTACTCGAAACTACCATCATCTGTATATACGCATATCACTATCCCACGACTTTGTCATCACAGGATTTATTAGATTTTAAAAATACAGGGATAACTAGAACTGACTCCCACAATTAAATCACCACGGCCAGTACCATGTAGGTTAGGTGAACTGGACTAAACCGAGATGTCACAAAGGAGTTATTGAAAGAAAAGTTCGCTGTGGACACACAGTCAATCCCTGATTGAACCAGAAGAATGAAAAACTATGATGTGCAAATAACATTACTGACTGAGTAATAACTGAGCCTTGAGACATTCAAGCATGAGATTCACAGAAGCTACCTGAACATTACAACACATCTACAAATGCTCCATATTATCTCACAGCTTGCTCGTCTAAGCTGCAATTTTGAACTGAGTAGTGTGGAATGTTGCAAGAACGGTATTGCGCTGGAGTCTGCAACACAACAGCTACCGTTTACGGACCATTCCTTCCCTACATCTGCCGGCGAATAACATAACCAGTATCTTCCTCAAAATCTCCAGACAATGTCTTCTCTTCAGAATCCCCGGGAAATGTGTTCACTTCAGAATCCCCTGACCAATTGTTGTTCACCGAAAGGACATCTCTTTCGCCTCTACAAGTCCACAAAATTTCCTTGCACCAAAGAGGTAAACTCTGCTAAATTCTGGCCAATTATACTATTGTTAAGAAAATAATTAACTTCCCATCTATCAAAAGATTTACATTGTTAAACAATCGTCTAACTCTCATAGTGCCTAAATATTTCAACTACAAGGGACGTTCAGTAAGTAACGCTACACATTTTTTTTCTTGGCCAATTTAGGATGAAAAATGCGGAATTTGTTACGGGACGTGGTGGAATGTTCCATTGTCAGCGCCTAGAGTTTCATGAAGTTCCGATAAGTGTTGCCACTATGCTCAGCCTTCAAAATGACGTCTCTAACGGAGGTACGTTCCGAGCAGAGAGCTGTCATTGAGTTTCTTTTGGCGGAAAAACAGAACATCGCAGAGAATCATAGACACATGCAGTAGGTCCACCAGCTGGAATGCTAAAAGGTGTGTATACGCTACATTCCTCGACAGAAGACGATAAAGAGAACCGAAGAACCATCTGCGCGGAATTACTTATCCGCTAGAAGGCTGACTCTGACAAATTTTGGCCAACATTGTCTCAAGAAATGAAACAAGAATTCATTGCTTCTAAACGGAAACAATACGGCTATATATAGAGTGGCGCCACATCAGCTCTCCTCCAAAGAGAAAGTCTTTTAGGTTACAGAACCCTCCCTTGCAAGCAAAGACGATTTGCCTGTTAAATCAGCCACAGCGGCCTCAGAGAATCTTGGTCCTCGCAGAGCAGACAGAGAAAAGATTAATACGATTTTAGTAAACTGTAGAATTAATACCGCTTACTGAAGATTATAATGCACAGATACTATTAAGAACAGAAAGCTGCTTGAAACGAGACGTCAATGAAAAAGAAATCATAAGTTCCGTTAGGAATTTTTATCGTAAATATGGCATCATGTTTACTGCAGTAAAAATCCCATAAAATCCAGCGAGGTTATCACTGATTCCGAGTGTGAATTAATCTGGGTGTAACTGAGTATCAAAGAACTGTCAAAAATGGTGATCGGATGCTTTCATAGTCCACCCGGGCCAGTATCTGTAGTTGTAGAGCGCTTCAGACAGAACGTGCAGAATATCATTAGTAATTTTCCTGATCATGCCGTTGTAATAGGGGTTGAATTCAAATTACCTGGTATAGATTGGGAGTGTTGTGCTATCAAAACTGGTGCCAGAGACAGGGAATCGCATGCCATTGCTGGATGTCTTATCCGAAAATTACCTTGAACAAATAGTTAGAAAACCAACTCGTGAGGGTATCGTCTTTGACCTCCTGGTTATAAACAGACCTGAACTTATTGAATCAGTTCACATAGAGGAAGGTATTGCTGATCATAAGGCTGCGACAGCATCTATGACGACGGATCCTACATTCAATGTTAAGAAAGGTAGCAAGATGTATTTGCTCAGCATGGGTGACAGGATACATATTTCAGAATGTCCCAGGAAACGGCATTAAATATCTGGTGAAGAGGAAGAAGATATGGAGAAAAATGAAAAAAATTCAAAGGCATCATTCAGTATGCCCTATACAACTATGTTTCGAGTAAGGTTTTCAGATATGTGAAAGATCCTCCATGGTTTAATAGCCGTGTTAGAAAAGCGCTACGTAAACAAAGAACAATTCATCTCAGATACAAGAGAAGTAAAAACCTAGCTGACAAACAAAAGCTGAGCGAAGCGAAAATGAGCGTAAGGAGAGCAGTGAGAGAGGCGTTCAATGATTTTGAAAGTAAGACGTTGTCATCCGACCCTGGTAAAGTGAGTAAAAGCGTCAAATCATCTATTCATTCTCTCAGCGACCACACCGGCGCCGAAACGGAAGATAACAGAGAGAAGGCCAATATACTCAATTCGGTCTTCCGAAATTGTTTTACCGCGAAATATCGTAACACTGTCCCTCCTTTCGATCGTCGTGTGAATATCTAAATGGCAGATATTGAGATAACCGATCGCGGAACTGAAAAGCAGCTACAATCGCTTAGTAGTGGAAAGGCTTCAGGATCAGATGAGATACCTATAATATTCTGTAAAGGTTATGCGAAAGAACTTGTTCCCCTTCTAGCAGTAATTTTTGGTAGATCGCTTGAGCAACGAAAGGTGCCTAACTACTGGAAAAAGGGCAGGTCATTGCCGTTTTTAAGAAAGGTCGTAAGACAGTTCCACACAATTATAGATCTATATCGTTGACGTCAACCTGCTGTAAAATTATGGAAAATGTATTATGCTCAAGAAATATGACGTTTTCCAAAAATGAACATCACACCTATAAAAATCAACAGGGATTCCGCAAACAGAGATCCTGCGAAACTCAGCTCGCTCTGTTCCTCCATGAGATCCACAGCGCAGTGAACAACGGCGCTCAGGATGATGCCGTGTTCCTTGATTTCAGTAAGGTATTTGATACAGTCCCGCATTGCCGTTTAATGAAAAAAAAAAATTCGAGCTCATGGAATATCTGAGCAGATCGGCTATTAGATTCAAGACTTTCTTGCAGATAGAACTCAACACGTCGATCTTAACGGAACTAAATCGACAGATGTAAAGGTAATATCCCGAGTGCCACAGGAGATTGTGTAGGACCGTTGCTGTTTACAATATATATATATGCTCTAGTAGAACGCATCGGATGCTCTTTAATGCTATTCGCAGATAATACAGTTGTTTATATCAAAGTAGAAATGCCAGAAGATAGTAACAACTTGCAAATCGACCTACAGAGAATTTATGAATGGTGCATACTCTGGCAATTGACCCTGAACGTAAATAAATGTAGCCTACCTAGGAAAAGAAACCCACTACTGTAAGGCTACGCTATTGATGATAAAAGGTTGGAGACAGCGTCTGCTGCAAAATATCTAGGTGTAACTATCAAGAGCAACCTTAAGTAGAATGACCATACAAAACAGATAGTGGGAGAAGCAGACACCAGACTCAGATTCTTCGGAAGAATCTTGTAATCGTCCACAAAAGAAGTGGCTTATGGGATGCTTCTTCGCCAGATTCTTGAGTATTGGTCATCTGTCTGGGATCCCAACTAGATAGGTTCAAATGGTTCAAATGACTCCGAGCACTATGGGACTTAACATCTGAGGTCATCAGTCCCCTAGAACTTAGAACTACTTAAACCTAACCAACCTAAGGACATCACACACATCCGTGCCCGAGGCAGTATTCGAACCTGATACCGTAGCGGTCGCGTGGTTACAGCATGAAGCGCCTACAACCGCTCGGCCACACCGGCCGGCTATTAGGTAGGACTGATAGAGGAGATAGAGAAGATCTAAGGAAGAGCGGCGCGTTTCTTCACGGGATCGTTTAGCTGGCGAAAGAGCGTTACGCAGATGCTAAACAAACTCCACTAGCACACCACGGAGAGATGTACTATCGAAATTTCGGGACAGCACTTTTCAGGAGGAGTCAGACAAGATATTATTTCCCCGAGCATACATCTTACGTATTGACCACAAGGAAAAAATTCAAGAAGTTGGGGCCAATGCAGAGGCTTACCGACAATGATTCTTCCCACGCACTATTCGCGAGTGGAAGAAGGTTGGAGGGATCAGATAGTGGTATAGAAAGTACCCTTCGCCACACACCATTAGGTGGCTTTCGGGGTATGATGTAGATGTAGATGAAGGTTCAAAGCCACATCGTCACCCGATAAAGTCGTGGTGACGGTATTTTGGGGCTCTGAAGGGGTAATTCTGTTTAATGTCCTCCTTCATGGTGCAACTATCAAGTCCTAAGGGCATTATGCTACCTTCTGGAAATTGAATAAACGTCTTCAGCTTGCTCGCCGTCCAAAAATGCAAACGAACTCCTCCTTCTCCATCACAACACAAAGCCTCGCACAAGCTTGCTGCATTGGACTGTTCTTCCTCATCCATCCTACAGCCCAGATCTCGCACCTTCCACTTGTTTGTCCCAATGACGGATGTATTCCACGGGAAGCAGGAAGTGGGTGATGCGGAAAGAAGAGTGTAAAAAGCTTCTGATTTTAAATTAATTTGTAATGTCGTGTGGCTGTGAATTTTCATTTTACTTCTCCAAAAAAACTGACACCGGTTCCTACGAAAGCAATTGTACGTTAGCATACGTTCTGAGAAGCCTTGGACAGGGCAGGGAAGGAGGGAATTTATTCTGTGATTTTCTTAACATGCCTCCATCGTCTGCAAGGTTTGAAAAAATAAATAAAGAAATTTATGATGCTGCATGCTATGCTGCCAAAGATTGTATGCAGAAAGCAGTGTAGGAATTGGTGGACGTAGACCAAAAAGAAATAGGTCCTGGGGTAATTATTCATGACAGAGCATATCCTATAAATGTTACTGACATGTGTGTGTCTGTAGATGTGATTTGTATGAAAAGAGGTCACACATCTCTGTATCGAGTTGCATCTGTTATTGGTATTGACTCAGGTAAGGATTTTGGATATAGAAATTATGTCTAAATACTGCCATCAGTGTGCAACAAGGACAGTGTCCAACAATGAAGACAGTGTGAAACTGTGGCAAGAGAAAAATGCAGTAGCATGCATTAAAAATTATAGTGGCTCAAGTGGGGTCGCGGAGGCTGCTGCAGTTGTGAGGATGTTCTCCAGATCTGAGGACCAGTATAGAGTTAGATATACTAAATACCTTGGTGATGGGGTGGCCTCTTCGTTAAAAGCTGTTATTGATAAAAATCCGTACAATACAACAAAAGAAATATGGGAATATGCTGGTCACATTCAAAAAAGGTTTGGTGGTAGGCTTCGTCGCTTGCTAAAAGAGAAGAAAGGTGAAGTACTTGAGGATGGAAGACCACCAGGAGGAAAAGGCAGGCCTGCTCTGAGAGAAACAGATTTTCTTCAGTTATTTTATTCGAGAGCTATCAGGAAAAACCCACATAACTTAGAGGCAATAAGGCGTACTGTGAATGCATTTTTTTCACAAACTATCCTCAGACCAAACAGCAATGTCCAGTCTGTGCCCAAAAGACTATTGGCGTATGTTCAGCAACAGAAATTAGACGTAATCATATGAACACTCGTTACCGAAACCTATTATGAATGCAATTAGGCCCACATTCAGGTGTCTAGCAAACGCCGATTTATTGAAGAAGTGTCTTCATGGAAAGACACAAAATGCAAATGAAAGCCACAATAATTAATTTGGATCAGATGCTCAAAAAGGACATTCTGTGGACTTGAAATACTCAAAATAGGTGTCTATGATGCAGTTTTATATTACAATAACGGAAATAATAGCAGAATTGAAGTGCTGAAGACAGTTGGTATAGATCCTGGTGTGTTTACCACAGAACCATTTGACACCATCGATGAGAGCATGGTCAAGAAAGCTAGCAGATCAATGCCTTACCTGTAAATACAGGCCAGGCAGATTCGAAGAGAAGAGAAATCTGGAGGATGAGAAGTATCATCATGGAGGATTTTAAAATTAAGATAAGCTTATACATATAGAAGTCTAAGAAGATAATCTCTGAACTTCATTTTCAGTGCTCTAAATTTTTCAGGTTATTGGAAGCCTTTTCTCAAAAAGTATATGCGCTAATGCTAAGAAATTTTCAGCAACTGTTCGCAACGTGTTGCTGTCTTCCTGGAACTAAAAAATGCGAGACTCTGCAATTACATTTAGATTTTTAGATGACTGAATGTAAAAAAAAGTGCAAAATTGAAAACACTGTTAATGACACAGTTTGCACCATAACTTAACAACTGTACTTCAGTGGTCTTATAACCTTCTCAGGGCACTTCAATAAAATTTTCAGATTAACTGCATGATCATAATTCGAGTTATGGCTTTTTATAAAAATGATAGTAAAAAAATTATCAATTGAAATTTGTGACAAAATAGTAATCCTACCTATTTTATTAAAAATATCCGTCAAAACACCACTCTTTTGTTTTTACACAGGAAAAATTATAGATTTTTACGTAAATAAATGTGAATGTAATGACTTTTTAAATAAATGTTTACATGTTACGTTACATCGCCCCTTAACCAATGAGAAGCCCCTTTACAATATTTTAGATAAGAGGTGTTCACTTCATGTAAAGTGGTACCAGAAAATCGGTTCTCCGCCTACGAAGATAGAAGAGAATTCCCGAACACAATGCAGCTGCGTCACTCCCGACTGAATGCATAGATCTTTATCTGTTGCTAATTTCCTCTTCTACAGAATTCTATGGAGGCGATCCATTACCGAAAAACGCTGTCCTTTTGAAATGTATCTTGACCGGACGGCACAGCTTGTAAAAACACAGATTCTTCACTATCGCCGGTGCTTGTCGTGGCAGATGATACGGCTTCTTTGAACATAGGTTTTACGGAAAACTTACCGAGATACGACTCAGAGGTGCGCAGACTAAATTCCGGTTGAGATCTAGCATCGTACCTAAAAAGCGTAGAATTTAATATACAAGCATATAGCTTAACACAGATACAGCCAATCACTGAAGCTATTTATTACAAGTATTAAATATTTATTGAGTGATAGGTATAGAACTCAAACTGTGATGCATTTAGTCAGTTATGAATGACACATGAGACGAGACAGTCGAACAAACCGATTGACGCACACATTACATGAGAAATTTAAAAAAAAATGTTTTTGCTAAGCTGCGAAATGAATCAAGAGTGCATAAGCAGTTTCAGACATTAGACACCATCTTCAGCTACGTTCTCGTTCGGTACAGTTCACTGCTCTAATATTAATGATTACCGGAATCATTTTATTAGTCAATAACTAGTCAGTAACTAGTCTATGGCTGCTTCTTCCGATGTGACACGTAACTGATTTTCCGTTTGATTGGAAATCCATGAAAAAGTTGGTTCAGGTGTCGTATTACTCCGACCTCTTTCTCAGTTGAAACCATTCTATCAAGTTCAGTATTGTCTACAAGTACGAGTATTAAGCTGCTTAATATTTAGTCACTGCTTTCTAATGTGTAGTTAGCCTGTCACACCTGGAAAGACGTTGCTAGTCAGTGTTAGTAAAAGTCGTTAGATTATGCATACGTACTAAGTGGTTGACAGCTAGACAAATACTCTTCACTCTGGGACGTATTAGATATGACGTCAGTGCTCATTTTCTCTATCCATTTGGTTCTACAATAGTAATAGTTACATGTTGGATTAAGGGATTTCAAGGTTTCACTATAGTAACAAACCTCACAGTGTACACAAATTGAGTACATATTGCAGTACAAGGTATTTTGTTGAACGTGACGAACTTTATGCTAAAAGCTTTATTCAAAACAACCTTTTCTTTGCTTGAACAATAAATCTAATGTGTTCACTATGTCATTTTCGATACAGGTTGTAATTCATAGTTCGATATTAAACCATTTCCAACAGAATGACTCTCGCGTACTTGTTGTCAAGTTAAAGATTGCCAAGTTTCTGTTTAAAAGCAGTCCCGCCTTCCTTTTACAAGTGGAGTGTATGATAATGTCAAATATTTCAGACATAGTGAATAGAAATTTCTGATCAACTTTTGTTGTTGTTTTCCTTGTGGTCATCAGTCTGAAGACTGGTTTGATGCATCTCTGCATACTACTCTATCCTGTGCAAGCCTCTTCATCTTCGAATAACTACTGCAACCTACATCATTCTGAGTCTGCTTACTATATTCATCTTTTACTCTCCATCGACGGATATTAATGCCGACACTTCCGTCCAGGATTAAATTGGTGATCCCTTGATGCCTCAGAATGTGTCCTATCAACGAACCCTTCTTGTAGTGAGGTTGTGCCATAAATTTCTTGTCTCCGCAATTTTATCCAGTCCCTCCTCATTAGTTACGTGATCTACTCATCTAATCTTCAGCATTCTTTTGTAACATCACATTGCAAAGCTTCTGTTCTCTTCTTGTCTACGCTGTTTATCGACCAACAGACAGAACAGACTCCCTGGTACTTAAATCTACATTCGATATTAACAAACTTCTCTTCTTCAGAAACGCTTTTGTTGCCATTGTCAGTCTATATTTTATATCGTCTCTACTTCAGCCATTATCAGTTACTTTGCTGTTCAAACACCAAATATCATCACTTCTTTAAGTGTCTCGTTTCCTTATGTACTTCCCTCAGCTTCACCTTATTTAATTAGACAACTCTCCATTATCTTTGTTCTGCTTTTGTTGATGTTCACCTTCTATCCTACTTTCAAGACACTGTCGATTCCGTTCAAATGTCATTAGCAGTCTGTCAAAGAATTGCAATGTCATTGGCAAACGTGAAAGTTTTTATTTCTTCTCCCTAACTTCAGTCCCTACTACAGATTTTTCTTTCGTTTCCTTTACTCTTGCTCAATTTACAGACTGAATAATATCGATTATCAGCTAGAGCCCAGTCTCATTCTTTTCTCAACCTTGCCGTCTGGTTTCTGTACAAGTAATTGGTCTTTCGAATCCTGTATTTTATCCTTGTGATGTTCAGATTTACAAAGAAGGTATTCCAGGCAATATTCTAAAAAGCTTTCCCTATGTCAAAAAATGCTATAAATATAGCTTTGCCTTTCCTTAACCGAACGTCTTCGAGAAGTCGTGGGGTCAGTATAGCCTCTCCTACAAATGTCAGGAACGCAAACTACCAGACTTCTAACGACGGCTGCTGAGGTTCATTCTTTCTTGGACAAACTCTGTAGTTTATCTGCACAGGGTTTCATCATATTCACGACGTATCTGTCTGTTGCGTCTGGCATTAAGCGCGTAAGGTAGCCATACTTGGTCGGTTTCTCCTTCATAAACACACTGAAGCGGGCGGCGTCATCTAAGCAATCTGAGAATCTTATGAACTGTGAACTTCGCTCCTGGTTTATATAGCAGAGGAAATTTACCGTTCACGGCCTGCAGTGATCTTGTCTGCTTCCTTTCTCTGCAGCCAGGTAGTTCCTTGGAACGTGCTGTGAACTTTTCTGCTTCCTTTCTATGTTGCCAGGTAGTTCCTAGGGACTTGTATTATACCCTTGTAAACAGACCATTTGACCAGAGATCATGTACGCTGAGAGAATTGTTCTAATTTGCAGCCATAAGTATCAGTATTCCTATAAAGGCATAAATCCTTCTCATTAATGGAAACGACATTTATCCTAACTGCCTCTTCATTTGAATGTTTTAGTATAACACCCGTGATCTCAGGTATAAAGATTAACATGAAGGTTTCTCTAGGGGAATCACAAACACAAGATGGAATTACTCCTGTCTGCTCTGTGAGTATTTTAATGTCGCTAAATAGTCTTTTAGCAAAAGTAAAGAGAAGTGAGACAACTGCCGTGAAGTACTGCTTTAGCAGCTGCAGGTTGGTAGCCGCAGTGTGGCCACATGGGTATCGGAATAACATGTATGCAAGCGGGCTGCAAGACCAAGCTAGCTGCACTCAGCGGATAACCGTACCAGACAGCAGTACGAACCATAGCAAGGAGTGCATTATCACCACACCAAGACCTATCTCCGCTTATGGGCGACACGACTAAAAGAAATGCGTCTCAAATCCACGTAAATATGTATGAATTTTAAGGCAGAGGAACTACCTTTCGCCAGAGTCCAACAGCACCACCAGGACGCCAAGGCCACGCCGGATAGCAAGCCCATTTGGCATCGCCAGCAGCAATCATTGGTTCGAGACTGGGCTGCACCTGTTGCTGTGAACACTTCCTCATGAGGCTTGAGTCACAGCACTGTCATCCGGCCATCAAGTCCTGCTTCCGCGTTCACTGAGTCCCTCACGGGAGGTTATGCCTCAGCACCACATACGACAGGGCAGTGGGTCGAATCTTACCCACAGTAGTCTCCATGCACCGGTACGGTGATGCATACATAGTCCGCACCAGGCTCCGTCGACGACGGCATGTTGCTATCGTCGTGCCTGTGGCCTATAGAGGCCGCTAGCCTTCCACAGGCCTGCTACAGCAATGTGGGGGCCTACGCAGCATCCTTTCACCAGCGCGGAAGTCACCGCCTACACCACAGTGCCTCCCAGGGTCAACAGAGCAAGGCATTTTGGTCTCACTGAGGCACAACAGACCGTGTACGGAAGTTGAAAATAGAATTCTCTACTGCCAGCAATGTTTCCACTGGGCCCTCTTGTCTGTCTCACCACCACCAATCACCCCACAAAGTGGAACTGCATGCTTCACTATATTTGGAAGAGCCCTCCTAGATATTCATTCTTCCACAGTTGGCCCCAGTCAAATATTGCTGGTCAGTTCGTGAAACTACATTTTCTTCGTCTTTATCGCGTCTGACGTCTATATCAGTTTCCTCATCTGAATTATACTCCTTATCATCCTCATATTCACTTTTACTCACTGGCTTAGAACCTTCAACTAAATTTCATCGAGAACTCTTTCTAAACATGATTAATGTATTACTTTATACATTTTGAATTTCGATGTGATCAACAGGGAACAGAAGAAACTCACTGGAAGTGTAGAATTTAAATGACAGCTGAATGTCATAAACAATCCCTTCTTCTGAAAGTAAGTGGATTGTTGAGAATATCAAGAACTCCAACAAACAAGACACAGACTTACATTGTCGTAGAGAAGGAAAATAAGTCTTACATAAAAAAAATTATTCTGCAGTAAGGAAACGTGGAAGGGGGGGGGGAGCTTTTGTTTAACAAATATTAAAGGATTGAGTCTTTCCTTTCGAAGGAGGAGGTTTCCCCAAAATTTATTGTCGCTAAAGTTTCGTACAATATTCAATAAACAGTGACTCAAAGGGAAAATATTGACATTTACTTGCGTGGAGACAAAGGAACATAGACAACTATAGGTTCTGCAAATCAACCCCCTCTCTCCAGCGTAGCAGACCTAGGATTAAAGACATTATAAGAGGAACATCAACAAAAGTAAAACAAAAGTAATGGTATACAGCCGAAATGAATCAGGCTACGCTGAGAGAATTAATTGAGAAATGGGACTTAAGTAGTATATGGATTTTGTTGTTTGAGCAGCAAAATATCTGATTATGGTCATGGCAGGGAGGGCATGAAATACAGAATCGAAATAACAAGAAATGCAACGCTGAACTAAAAGTTTATTTAGATCATGGTGAATAAACCGCTGCAGTTGTAATTTCAAAGATCCTTTATTTGGATAAACCCTACCATAGTTACAGGTCACTAATCCCATATTCAGGTTTAGCTGTGAGAGTTAATGCAGATTAAGTAGGAGACAGAGCGAAATTAATTAACATGGGAAGAGCCATTAATGATGTACACCATTAGAAGAACACAACCACTTTGTTTTTTTAATCATCAGTCTTCTGACTTATGTGATGTTGTGCGCCACGAATTTTACTACTGTTCAACCCAATGGTTGATACTAGTAGATTTCTCTTCGCCACGACTGTCCCTTTTACCAGTGTTAGTCTGCTTTTGATGTCCTCCTAGCACTGTCCGTCATTGGTTATTTCGCTGCCTAGGTAGCAGAAATCTGTAATTTCATCTACTTTGTATCCATCAATCATGATGCTAAGTTTCTCGCCGTTCTCATTTCTGCTAATTCTCATTAGTTTCGTCTTTCTTCTTATTACTGTCAGCCCATATTCTGTACTCATTAGATTGTTCATTCCTTTCAGCAGATCGTGTATATCATCTCACTTTCACTAAGTATAGCAATGTCATCTGCGAAACATCTCATTGATGTTTTTCCAGTCCTGTACCATTCTTTTATTTCTAAATCCGTGTCTTACGCCCTTTTGAACCGGAGCCCGTCGTTCTTGGTCGTCTACTCTTATTATTCGTCCTTGGCTCTTGTACGTAATGTATGTTATCCATATCTCCCCACTGCTTACGCCTAATTTCCGAGTATTTCGAACTTCTTGCACCATTTTACATTGTCGAACGCTTTTTCCAGGACGAAAAATTCTATAAAAGTGTATGGTTTTTTCTTTAATCTTACTTCCATTATCAACCACAATGTCAGAACTGCCTCTCTGGTGCCGTCACCTTTCCTAAAGCGGAACTCATTGTCATCCTCTGTCTATATATTACACTTGTCACAAACTTGGATGCATGAGCTGTTAAGCTTATTATGCGATAATTCTCGCACTTGCCAACTCTTGCAGTCTTCGTAATTGTATGGATGATATTTTTCCGAAAGTCAGATGGTATGTTACCAGACTCATACATGTTACACACCAACGTGAATACTTGGTTTGCTACCACTTTGTCCGATGATTTTACAAATTCTGATGGGAAGTTATCAGTCCATTCTGCCTTATTCGATCTTAAGTCCTCCAAAGCTTGAAGGCAACCCTGGTGGAACTATTTCAATGACTGAGAATGTAGGAAAATTTAGTATATTACAAGCATTTATTTTTACAAAACTGACATAAATTATGCTAAACAAGTTATTGATTGTACACCGTAAACAACTGACAGGTGATTTAAGACTACATTGGACATAGATCCTGGGTGGCAGAAACAGCTTAACTAGTAAAGTGAGTCAAGCACTCTGGCCCTGACGCTGAGCAGACTTTTATTGATCAAATCTACTGAAGTTTCTGTACGCAGATGCAGCTGCGACGCATTGGCGATTGAGATATTTACGCCCTGACAATGCCGGAACGGCAATACGTTACCCTGTTTGCTTTGGGTGGCGATGTATCTTGCAGCTGGTGAGATGTGTGCGTCGGAAGTGAGACGTGAAGGCGGCACTTATAAATCGATCGTTTCTACGAAAGAAATGCAAAAATCTCACAGTCTATAGACCAGGCAGACAGGTCGCAATTTACTCTCTACCAGAACCCTGAAATCACGGTAGATTTCAGTGTGTGACCCACCCGTTCGCTGGTCATAACAAGGACATATATGGCTCATTTATACGACTGAGTGCACAAGGATAGCAAACGTGAAGACTGGTAAACCAAGAACGAATAAGTGTGCCCTCGGCAAACGAGTAGCCCGAGACGTTTGAAGTCAGTACAGTAAGAACTTCACCACAGGCTCCCAAGGCTAAACTACTCAGTTTCAGGACAGGTCCCAAGTACCAAGGACGCATGCCAGAGCTTGGACTAGAACTGCGAGACCGAAGTCCTACACCCGATTGCTTCGCATATCTCCAGAAAAAGAAATTCGTTTTCCCGCCAAGTGCACAAACGCACCGCCTTCACCCCATCTTTAGCCAGTCACAGGGCTTTAGAGCCACTAAATCTGCCCTCCCACCGAGCAAGGTGGCGCAATGGCTAGCACACTGGACTCGCATTCGGGAGGACGACGGTTCAATCCCGCGTCCGGCCATCCTGATTTAGGTTTCCCATGATTTCCCTAAATCGCGCCATGCAAATGCCGGGATAGTTCCTTTGAAAGGGCGTGGAAAACTTCCTTCCCCATCCTACCCTAATCAGATGAGACCAACGACTTCGCTGTCTGGTCTCCTCCACCAAGCAAACCTCTCCCCTCCCACACAACAGCACAAACTCATGTCGAACCAGGGCAAGAATTACGAAACCTGCATCTGTGGAAAAAATAATCGCCAATTACTGGCTTTTTTAAGTTCTTGCTGAGGGGGAAGATGATTTTTTTCAGAAGCCATGTCTCTTCCCACGGCAACAAGCAGACAGATGCAATCTCAAAGATCTTTATCTACATCGCCTGTGCCTTGGAGCTTATTAGTCCTAGCTATTAGGTGTAATAAACATTTCTGAGATGCCACATGTTTCTTATGCAACTGAGGCGGCCAGGGGACGTGGTTCAATGGCCTATTTGCACTATCTACAGACCGTCGCCCTAGCCCAGGTTTCTGCTGGCGCCATGGCAGGTTGCGCGCCATTGTTCTGCTGGCTACCTGTCTCGATGAGGGGCTGCTCTGGCTGCCCTGTCTGCCCTGTATGGATGTGGACCTGTCTGGAAATATTTACTGAGGGATGGTGTCGCCACCAATTGCTTGCAACTCACAACATGCTGTTTCTACGAGATAAGGATCATAAAAACACCTCATGCTTATGAGGCCTACCAGGCTCCATCAACGTCTGCTCAGGCCATTAACTTTCTAGAGTCTCGCTCAAGGTGTGTCAGGATGTAATGAAATCTTTAATAATTATCTGTATGAGAAAAATAGGTGACAGAGTAACTTGCTCTCTCTCAAGCTCTCTTAAATTCTGATTCTAATACTGGATTCACTATTTCTTCTAAATCGCCTAATATATCATTTTCTATCGCCTCAAAACAATCTTCCCCTAATAGAAGCCTCCAGTGTAGTCTTTCTACCTATATGCTCTCTCCTCAGCAGTTGACAATGGAATTCCCGTTGCACTCTAATCTTACTACCCCTGCTTTTAATTTAACTGAAGGTTATTAGACTTTGCCGTTCGGGATTAGCCGAGCGGTCTAACGCGCTGCAGTCATCGACTGTGCGGCTGGTCCCGGCGGAGGTTCGAGTCCTCCCTTTGGGCATGGGTGTGTGTGTGTTTGTCCTTAGGATAATTTAGGTTAAGTAGTGTGTAAGCTTAGGGACTGATGACCTTAACAGCTAAGTCCCTTAAGATTTCACACACATTTGAACATTTTATTATACTTTTCTACATACTGGGTCAGTCTCTCAACGCTTATTCCATTTTCGATTTCTTCACATTATTCATGGAGCCATTTCATCTTAGCTTCCCTGCACTTTCTAATTATGTCATTCCTCAGTGACTTGTGATCCTGTATTCCTGAAACTCCCTTAATATTTTTGTAGTTCTTTCTTTCATCGATGTACTGAAGCATTTCTTCTGTTACTCACAGTTTCTTCGCAGTTACCTTCTTAGCTCCTATGCAGTTGCCCCTTCTAGAAATGTCTCTTCCCCTGCAACTGAACTGCCCACTGAGCTATTCGTCATTGCTGTTTCTGAAGCCGTAGAATAGTTGAAGCGTATCTTGTCATTCTTTAGTAGTTTCGTATCCCACTTCTCGACGTATTAATTATTCCTGACTAAACTCTCGAACTTCAGCCTACACTTAAGGAATACTATATTGTGATCTGAGTCTACATCTGCTCCTGAGTACACCTTACAATGCAGTATGTAAGTTCGGAATCTATGTCTGATCATGATATAATCCAACACTAATCCTCCCGTATCAGTGGCCTTTTCCAAGAACACCTCCTTCTCTAGTGATTCGCAAATACTAGCTGAAATTTTGTACAGAACTCCTTCTGTCTTCCTCCTCTCTCATTCCTTTTTCCAGGCACATATTTTCCTTTCATCTTTGCTTCTACTCCTTCCCCTACGACCGCACTTCAGTCCCCCAAAACAGATTTTAGTCTCTTTGTACGTACTGTATTATCTCTTCAATATACCCATATACTTTTTCTCTTAATCTTCTGCTTGCGACGTCCACATGTGTATTTGAACTATCGTTGTTGGTGTTGGTTTGCTTTCGATTCTGATAAGAACAACGCTATTACTGAACTGTTCACAGTTACACACTCTCTGCCCTACCTTCTACTTCATAATGAATCCCACTCCTGTTATACCATTTTCCGCCGCTGTTGATATTACTATACAGTCATCTGACCAGAAATCATTGCCTTCTTTCGATTTCACTTCTCTGACCCGTACTATACATGGACGGAGCCTCTGCATTTCCTTTTTGAGATTTACTTGCTTCCCTACCACGTTCAAGCTTATGACATTCCTCTCCCTGCCTTGTAGAAAGCTATAGTCTTTGTTGGTTATTCAATCTTTTCCCCTTGGCAGTCCCCTCACGGAGATCCGAATGGTTGACTATTCCACAGTTTTCTTTACAGTGGAGAGATCATTAGTTACACACTCTCTCCCCTACCTTCCTCTTCATAATGAAACCCACTCCCGTTATACTATTTTCCGCCGCTGTCGATATTACGATACAGTCATCTGACCAGAAATCCTTGTCTTCTTTCGATTTCACTTCTCTGATCCCTACTACATATGGACGGAGCTTTGCATTTCCCTTTTCAGATTTTCCACTGTGTTCCCGACCCGCACAATAATCCTGGGTTAGGTATGGGGCAGCGTTGGGGTGAGTGGACTGCTGTCGCTTGTTGTGGGGTTGTGTACCACTGTGGGCTACGTCGGGGACGAAGTCGCTCCGTCGTTTCTGGGTCTCCAGTTCAATACAGTACAATACACTGCTGTAAAAAAATAGTACACCTGGAAGGACGACATCAGTTTTGATACAATGACGGTATATACCACATGGAGAAAAGCAGATGTACTGATAACGGTTTCAACGTCGACCACTATAAGACGACGTAGTGGCAGAGTTACCAGAGCGCCATTGTGCCTATGCTTTTATAGGGAATCTCACAGCCAGAAGGATCAGCGTGGTGCGAATGTGTGGAGCAAGTAGGCCACATGCCACGGAGCCCCACTCGTGCTTCCTGCAGCCGGTTGAACGAGTGTGGAAGGGGTCAAATCGTGGCCATTCTAGTGCTGAGATAGCCCTTCTGGAGAACTGCTACCCAAGTTGGACGTACTGCGTCCGTTGTGCAACGATGCTGATATCAATTGTCACGTGAACATTTTGGTGGTGGTGGTGGTGGTGGTTAGTGTTTAACGTCCCGTCGACAACGAGGTCATTAGAGACGGAGCGAAAGCTCGGGTTAGGGAAGGATTCGAAATGAAATCGGCCGTGCCCTTTCAAAGGAACCATCAACATTTTGTCATCCATAGACGAGGTTCTCGTCATTCGCGCAGCACAGATGCCCACCAGGATCGTCGTATTATAAGGGCAGCAGTGGCAGCGTCATCGACACAAAAAACAGGGCCTGTGAATTCCGACCTGTCAGCCCAAACTGTTGCGAACCGGTTATTTTGAATGGGAGTATGAACACACACATCTCTAGCCCGTCTTATATTCACGCCACAGATGGAATAGCGCGCCTCTGTCTTCAACGATAAAAGCAGATTCTGTCTGCGCTATATTGATGGACGTCTCTGCATGCCACGTAGACCCGGTGAGTCCGGTCTCGTAGAGAGCATTCGTCCAAGACAGACTGGTCCCGCTCAAGCCTTGTGGTCTGAGGTGCAATAAGCTACAACGCTCGTTCACCTTTGGTGTTGTTGAGGAGGACACTAACCAGGGCTCGGTACGTGCAGAATGATGTTAGATATGTTGCTTTGCGTTCTTGCAAACAGGAAGGAGAGGTGTTTCTCCGACAAGATAGTGCTTACGAAACGCTGCCTGTAAAACTCTGCAAGACATGCAGCAGTTTCCGTAGTCAGCCCGATCTCCAGACTTGTCTGCAATGGAGCATGCGTGTGATATGAAAGAGACGTAAAGTGACTCATGCGACTCATCCGCCACAAAAGAACTAAGTTAACGTGTCGAACAGGCATAGAATAACGTATCCCAGGACAGTATTCGCTATCTGTACGATCAAATGGATGCCAGTATCAGAGACTATATCCGCCCATGGAGCCTACACCACATTCTAATATACACTCCTGGAAATGGAAAAAAGAACACATTGACACTGGTGTGTCAGACCCACCATACTTGCTCCGGACACTGCGAGAGGGCTGTACAAGCAATGATCACACGCACGGCACAGCGGACACACCAGGAACCGCGGTGTTGGCCGTCGAATGGCGCTAGCTGCGCAGCATTTGTGCACCGCCGCCGTCAGTGTCAGCCAGTTTGCCGTGGCATACGGAGCTCCATCGCAGGCTTTAACACTGGTAGCATGCCGCGACAGCGTGGACGTGAACCGTATGTGCAGTTGACGGACTTTGAGCGAGGGCGTATAGTGGGCATGTGGGAGGCCGGGTGTACGTACCGCCAAATTGCTCAACACGTGGGGCGTGAGGTCTCCACAGTACATCGGTGTTGTCGCCAGTGGTCGGCGGAAGGTGCACGTGCCCGTCGACCTGGGACCGGACCGCAGCGACGCACGGATGCACGCCAAGACCGTAGGATCCTACACAGTGCCGTAGGGGACCGCACCGCCACTTCCCAGCAAATTAGGGACACTGTTGCTCTTTGGGTATCGGCGAGGACCATTCGCAACCGTCCTCATGAAGCTGGGCTACGGTCCCGCACGCCGTTAGGCCGTCTTCCGCTCACGCCCCAACATCGTGCAGCCCGCCTCCAGTGGTGTCGCGACAGGCGTGAATGGAGGGACGAATGGAGACGTGTCGTCTTCAGCGATGAGAGTCGCTTCTGCCTTGGTGCCAATGACGGTCGTATGCGTGTTTGGCGCCGTGCAGGTGAGCGCCACAATCAGGACTGCATACGACCGAGGCACACAGGGCCAACACCCGGCATCATGGTGTGGGGAGCGATCTCCTACACTGGCCGTACACCACTGGTGATCGTCGAGGGGACACTGAATAGTGCACGGTACATCCAAACCGCCATCGAACCCATCGTTCTACCATTCCTAGACCGGCAAGGGAACTTGCTGTTCCAACAGGACAATGCACGTCCGCATGTATCCCGTGCCACCCAACGTGCTCTAGAAGGTGTAAGTCAACTACCCTGGCCAGCAAGATCTCCGGATCTGTCCCCCATTGAGCATGTTTGGGACTGGATGAAGCGTCGTCTCACGCGGTCTGCACGTCCAGCACGAACACTGGTCCAACTGAGGCGCCAGGTGGAAATGGCATGGCAAGCCGTTCCACAGGACTGCATCCAGCATCTGTACGATCGTCTCCATGGGAGAATAGCAGCCTGCATTGCTGCGAAAGGTGGATATACACTGTACTAGAGCATGCTCTGTTGCCTGTGTCTATGTGCCTGTGGTTCTGTAAGTGTGATCATGTGATGTATCTGACCCCAGGAATGTGTCAATAAAGTTTCCCCTTCCTGGGACAATGAATTCACGGTGTTCTTATTTCAATTTCCAGGAGTGTAGATGCTTCGCATGGGTTGGCACCTGCTAACTCAGAAACTCTTGTGCAATTGATCTGTAATCAGTTCATGTACTCCATATTGTAGCAGTACTGATACTACATGTAACTGGGTTTTCTCTTTTGATGGTAGTCAATTGTCAGGATGAGCATCACTGCAATGGGCATTTAATTCTAAAGCATTATGTCAGGGTGAAAATATTAAATAAATTAATTTTTCTCTCTTAACAACATATAGGCAGGGTGGGTTCTTCCTTGGCTCGGGTATGAGGTAGAATGAAACAGCATTTTTACATAAGATAACTTTTATTGAAGATTTGTACAACTGTTTCCTTACTCAATGTCCTGGCTCTGAGAGCGGCAGCTGTGTCGTTTGCGAAGCCTTCTGCTGCGGCAGCGGCGGCGTCTGATTACGCGGTGGCAGTGTGTATCTCGTGTCGCCGTCTCGCCCAGCTGACTGGAGACGCGCAGCGCGAGGTGGCCCGTTTAATTATTGCGAGCAAAGTCGTGCACCGGATGGTGATACCTTGGATGTGGCGTCCCTTTGTTTCTCTTCTCTAAGCGGCCGCGTGTGTTGTGCGTCAGCCAGTGGAGCGGCTGGGCGTGGGAAGGCCAGTGTCCTGGACTCGAACAACGGACTCCCGCTTGCCAGTCTTCGGCTGTCAGATCTTCATCCCAGCTCACATGTGACTGCTGATGTGAGGCCGTCTCCTTCCCGTCCTCACGAGTCACCCGGGTACGTAAAAATCAGACTTCAAATACCTTTTAACTTCTGTCTTATGGCACCGCGGCTACTGCTTGCTATTCCATTACAGCGGCGGACCTGGTGCGTCTGTGCATGATGCCGTCTCTTCTTGCATGACGGTCTTCAGCACCGAAACTGACTGAAAACTACTGCTACACTTCTTAACTTTTTCGTCTTCTTCGTCTGTCGGCCCCACTGCGTCTCGCGTATTTATTCACTTCAGTTTACAGGTGGTGAACGACTTCATGGTCATTGCCTCTTCTGTCACGTTGAAAAGCTTCTCGAAGAATCTTCTTAACGTCGGTCATTGGCTCTTGGAATGTGGGCGAGGGCCTTTGATCACATGTGATGACTGAGAAACACGTGAGCCGGTCATTGCCTCTTGAAAAGCTTCTCGAAGAATCTTCTTAACGACGGTCATTGGCTCTTGGAATGTAGGCGAGGGCCTTTGCTCACATGTGATGACTGAGAAACACGTGAGCCGGTCATTGCCTCTTGAAAAGCTTCTCGAAGAATCTTCTTAACGACGGTCATTGGCTCTTGGAATGTAGGCGAGGGCCTTTGCTCACATGTGACAACTGAGAAACACGTGAGCCGTTCGGGCGATGCCCTAACGGCTGAATCGACAGCGTCCCCTTATGTGGAACTTGCTGACTTCACGGTCATTGTCTCTTCTGCTCTGCTGTTCTGTCCGCTGTTTGCTAGTGTGTAATTCTTCTAAACTAAACTAGGTTTTTCATTTATTTTCTAATTTCTACTTCACTTTGATTTCACTAATTTATTTACTTAAGGACCACTCAACAATATGTTGCGACAATAAATACTGAGTGAATTGGAAACCAGCAAAGGGGTGTACTAACTTATTTTCTGACACCGTATGACGCTGTAGTTTTTAGTTCAAAAGGGCTCTGAGCACTATGGGACTAAACATCTGTGGTCATCAGTCCCCTAGAACTTAGAACTACTTAAACCTAACTAACCTAAGGACACCACACACATCCATGCCCGAGGCAGGATTCGAACCTGCGACCGTAGCGGTCACGCGGTTCTAAACTGAAGCGCCTTTAACCGCACGGCCACACAGGCCGGCAGTTTTTAGTTCATTAGCGCCATGTACTTCAGTTTCCGTCTTCTCTGATTATCACGACAGCAATCCCGGAAACTGGAACCTAGTTAAAATTGCAGGTTGCCTATGTAACAGATCCCGGGGTCAACAAAATTTTACATTTTTAGGATTTCGAGTAATTATTGGCAAAATTTATAAATTTAAAATGCTGTCACAGTTTATTCAGTAAGAGGTATAATCTTATGCTGAAAATTCAACAAATGTAAGACTTTGTTCACCCAGTGTTTTGAGAATGGGAGCAGTTAGCAACTTCGACCAAACCTTACACATAATTTCAAACCCTTACGATACTTTGGGTCACTGTCACCGTCACAAAATGATGAAAGAAAAAAATTATTGCTTATAACATTCTCTCTGTTCATACAGTAAAACAGTCGCGTCAGACATGACGTTCTAATTTATTACGTTTTAATTTATTACTTCCGTAACAGTGACTCTATATGCAACACTGTTTGTAGACTGTAACCACATATACTGAATGAAACTGCAAAATTATGCCATTGTATGTCTCACATTTCAGAGGATATGACGCCATAGATATTTTAATGCGACAAAAATAATTTCCACTTAAAATACGAGTAATAAAAGATCGGCATCAGACAAGACTCTTCAATTTATTACGTTTTCATTATTTAATCAATTCGTAAGATACTCTGCCGACGGTATATACACATATCTGTGAACATACATTCAAAATATGTATCATTGAATGACACATAGGTCAGGAGATATGACTCCCTAAACAATAAGCTGCGTGAGGAACTTCCTTTTGCTTAAAACGAAGCACGAATTACCAAAACTATATTCATCCAGGGTTTTATAATGAGAACATTTGGCAGCTTCCAACAAACTTTAAGTATTATTTGAAACGTGTTCCCAACTATTCGTCGCTTATGTGCTTACGGTGAAATATTTAAGACGACATCTTATTTGTAAATAAATCATACGTTTGAAGCTGTTCTGCCCATGAGAGATATATTCTCTTAACAGTCGGTGTTTATTTCCTTACACGTTTCAAGCCCACACAGTGCTCTGCCGCTGTAAGCTTCCAAACTAGGTCCCGTATGTCTTTGCCATTTTTATGTCTATCCGTTTGTACATGTTCCAGTTATTTACTTTCAATAAGAAAGGCTACGTCGGTGCCTAATATAGCACTGATATCCGTTATCATATGCATCTGAAAGCTTACGTCACTGTCTCCACCGATTCATAGAAACTGCAATAAACAGATACCCTTTCGTATAACCGTCACAACGGGAACCATATTTTGCTGTTCCACTATTATATTACAGTGGACAATATGCTATAGGTATTATACACTCCTGGAAATGGAAAAAAGAACACATTGACACCGGTGTGTCAGACCCACCATACTTGCTCCGGACACTGCGAGAGGGCTGTACAAGCAATGATCACACGCACGGCACAGCGGACACACCAGGAACCGCGGTGTTGGCCGTCGAATGGCGCTAGCTGCGCAGCATTTGTGCACCGCCGCCGTCAGCGTCAGCCAGTTTGCCGTGGCATACGGAGCTCCATCGCAGTCTTTAACACTGGTAGCATGCCGCGACAGCGTGGACGTGAACCGTATGTGCAGTTGACGGACTTTGAGCGAGGGCGTATAGTGGGCATGCGGGAGGCCGGGTGGACGTACCGCCGAATTGCTCAACACGTGGGGCGTGAGGTCTCCACAGTACATCGATGTTGTCGCCAGTGGTCGGCGGAAGGTGCACGTGCCCGTCGACCTGGGACCGGACCGCAGCGACGCACGGATGCACGCCAAGACCGTAGGATCCTACGCAGTGCCGTAGGGGACCGCACCGCCACTTCCCAGCAAATTAGGGACACTGTTGCTCCTGGGGTATCGGCGAGGACCATTCGCAACCGTCTCCATGAAGCTGGGCTACGGTCCCGCACACCGTTAGGCCGTCTTCCGCTCACGCCCCAACATCGTGCAGCCCGCCTCCAGTGGTGTCGTGACAGGCGTGAATGGAGGGACGAATGGAGACGTGTCGTCTTCAGCGATGAGAGTCGCTTCTGCCTTGGTGCCAATGATGGTCGTATGCGTGTTTGGCGCCGTGCAGGTGAGCGCCACAATCAGGACTGCATACGACTGAGGCACACAAGGCCAACACCCGGCATCATGGTGTGGGGAGCGATCTCCTACACTGGCCGTACACCACTGGTGATCGTCGAGGGGACACTGAATAGTGCACGGTACATCCAAACCGTCATCGAACCCATCGTTCTACCATTCCTAGACCGGCAAGGGAACTTGCTGTTCCAACAGGACAATGCACGTCCGCATGTATCCCGTGCCACCCAACGTGCTCTAGAAGGTGTAAGTCAACTACCCTCGCCAGCAAGATCTCCGGATCTGTCCCCCATTGAGCATGTTTGGGACTGGATGAAGCGTCGTCTCACGCGGCCTGCACGTCCAGCACGAACGCTGGTCCAACTGAGGCGCCAGGTGGAAATGGCATGGCAAGCCGTTCCACAGGACTACATCCAGCATCTCTACGATCGTCTCCATGGGAGAATAGCAGCCTGCATTGCTGCGAAACGTGGATATACACTGTACTAGTGCCGACATTGTGCATGCTCTGTTGCCTGTGTCTATGTGCCTGTGGTTCTGTCAGTGTGATCATATGATGTATCTGACCCCAGGAATGTGTCAATAAAGTTTCCCCTTCCTGGGACAATGAATTCACGGTGTTCTTATTTCAATTTCCAGGAGTGTAGATTACTCATCTGTCCCTCTGTCTCATTTATTCTTCTCGTTAAACTACGTAATCCACTATACATAGTTCATGAGCCGCTTTAAGTCCAAAAATACTGTACACTTTTTTTTAAAAAAATTTTATTTGTTTCTTAATAATCCTCCTTTTGTGACAACAAAATGATTTTTTGTGCATTGCTTACACTTCTTCATTTTATTCCAATCAGCAGTTTAGATGCGTTGGTTGTGATACTCATCATCCCGTAATTTTAATATTTATTCATTAGTGTCTTTCTCGGTGGTATGCTAATAAAGTTATTCTCGTTATATTGATTCTGACACTTCCAGAAGAATTATAATGGGAATGAGGTGAATCGATATTTTATAAAGGTTACTCGTAGGTTGTGGAAGGATATGGCAGACCACACTGACAAAAAAAGTGCAACACACAAATCATTGGCATTATGTCGAATGCTAGGAAGCCTGTTTCACCAGCCTATTGCCGTTTCTCTCTCTTCCTTAAACGGCAAGCGCAGTAAGTCCTTTATCTGGCACAGGAAGAACATCCGATAACTTCAGTTTATTTATAGTTTCTGCAGTTTGTTTGACTGTTACAGAAACAAACGAAACGGGCGAGAGAAGGACAATGATATATGTAAATAATTCTAATAAACATAGGTCCCGAAACCAATGGTTTCCTTGACACAACACATTAACAAGTTCCAGTCATGAAAGTGTTGAACAGCGTTAATATTCTCTTGGATGATGTCCATTATGGTTAAAGGGCGCATACTCGTACATGTTACATGCTCGATGGTACGCTGGCACACTTTCATGTAGCTGCTCAGGAATACGTGATGTGGACCTTTGTGACTACTAGTGCGTCTATCTTCGTCGCTCAGTACATTGGCTTCCCAAGCCCTACAACATCAACTGGCTGTATCTTTTGCGTGGAGACATTTAAATCATTGATGTATCCAGCCCTGTTGCTCGTGTCCACCAGAACCGCTGTTTTAATTAAGAATAGTACCATCAGGCTTATTCTCATATAGGGGAGAGGTGATCGGTAACATCGGATATAATTAATAGCACTGATAAGTTTTTTTTTGTACAAAAACTTATGGGACTTAACTGCTAAGGTCAACAGTCCCTATGCTTACACACTACTTAACCTAAATTATCCTAAGGACAATCACTCACATCCATGCCCGTTGGAACACTCGAACCTCCGCCGGGACGAGCCGCACAGTTCCTGACTGCAGCGCCCTATACCGCTCGGCTAACCCCCCGCGGCGAAAAAGTTTTATTGAAAATTATCGATATATAACCTCTCATCAGAATAATGCCCGCAGCGAAGTAGCCCTTCAGGGCAATCAAAGAAGGTTTAACGTGGATACTTTTGTTTCTAAATTCTATTGTATAACCCTTGCGCGGGTATTGTCAGTTCTCTTGTCACTGCTTTCTGTGCTCTGAATAAGTCTACGTAGCTGCGGCGTGCGATATAGCGGGCATTTCCGTGTGATGTACGGAAGGGATCAGACAACTTTTGTGAAACTGCAAGAAAATTGACTATAGTTAATTTTTAATTAATAGCTTTTGCCTTAAGGTCATGAACTAAGTATATCTGAGGAATTCGACAGAAAAAGTATCTCTCAGTATTAAATCCTATTAAATCCCGAATAACTGATAGTAAGATCTGTGGACTATAGGAAGGGATGTTAAATTGAATATAAGAACGGAATGGGGCACTTAGCTTTGTGAAAGTAAAAGCTTACAAACTCTGAATGACTGTACCGACGTATAGTCCTTGCTACAATGTCTTTGAGTAACGAACTATAAAAATCACGGATATTTTAGTTGCCGTAATTGTTGAAAGTAATTGTTCGATCAACTCTCCTTTTCCCCATATACAAAACACAATCTTTCATGATCGCTTAATTATTATTGTTTGTTGTTAACAAAGAACTAAGGTGATTTCCATAGAAGCGTGTGTATTGGTGAATAATAACTATAATCCAAAGATGTTATTAACTTCTTGTCTTCAGTAACGCAGAAACAAACGAATGGTGATTGACTGAGCAAAAAGTTAACATCAGTTATCATAAAAATCCGTAATTCAGTCGCCGTTTCATATGTACAGATATAACTAAAAGAGAGGCATATATAGTACATAACAACTTTAATATCGTATGTCAGAGAGGACGGCACTAGCAGATCGACGGACGGTGGCTACACTACGATCTCCGGGAATGCACTGTGGCTAGTTGCCAATGCATCCAAAATATTCCTGGAATACTTGAACGTTCATGGGCTTCGATGTGGTGCTGAATCCAGCCTTCATATGAATAGCAGCCATGTGGAACAGTAGTGGTAATGTGTGTCAACATCTTATTTGCAGCTTGGCTCAGCATAGACTCTGTTATAAGGCATTCACGTACTCAATTATGCTAATACGTGGTATTGAGAAAACATTGGTTTCCCTACCTATATTTATTCGAAAAATTTGACTGCTTCATTGTCCACTACTATCCTCTTTTGTTTGTAGTCTGGCACCTAGTGTAACACCCTTTATTCAGTGTGTAACAAAGAGGTGTGGCTGAACTTTCAGAAAATTTTTCTGAAACGTAGAGGAAGAAAATGTATTATATGGACGTGACTATGGAAAAGCTTTGCCTCAACATCTACATAATTACTCTGCAGTGCCTCGCAGAACCATGTTCTCATTATCTCTCTAGCCTTCCACTCCCTAACAATGCTCGCGGAAACGAACACTTAAATGTCTCAGTGTGAACTCTGATTTCTCTTACTTTATTTAGCCACGAATCATATCTGTAGCATTCTCTCCACCATTTCACTGTAGCATAAAACGAGCTGTCCTTCTTTGGACATTTGCAATGTCCTTCGTCAATCCTAACTGGTCAAGATCCCATACCACACAGCGGTACTCTGTCATATGACAGAATCACAGTGTAGCCAGTCTCCTGCATATATTATCCTGCCAATAAAATGCAATCCTTAGTCATGTCATCATTCCAGTTTAAAGTATTCGTAATTGTTATCCCTAGGTATTTAGAGGAAGTGACAGGCTTCAGATTTACATCAATTATCGTGTAACTGAATCGCAACGGATTCCTTTCGGTACCCATGTCGATCACATCACAAATTTATTATTTAGATTTAATTGTCACATTCCGCCCTATGCTGGTATGTTACAGTGGGTTTTGTTCTTATGATGATTATACGAGACGGTAACTGACAACATCATCTGCAAAGAGTCTAAGGGAGCTGCTCAGATTGTTTACTAAATCGTTAATATAAATTAGGAACAACAGAGGCTTTATAACAATTTCTTGAGGAACGTCAGGTATTACTTACGTTTGGCTCGGTGACTTTCGGTCGATTACAGTGAACTGTGACATTTCTGACAGGAAATCACAAATCCAGTAGCATAGCTGGCGCGATACTCCACAAGCATGCAATTTTATTACAATCCGTTTGTGACGAAGGGCATGAAAAGCCCACAGGTTACTGAATGAGTATGGGATTCCCTGTCGTTAGTCCTCATTACTTCAGGAGAACAAGGAGCTAGTTTTTTGGTACAAGCACGACATTTTTCCGTATGTGCTGATTATGTGTCAATAGATTGTTTCCTTGGACGTAACACACAATGTTCTAGCACAGTTTATGTGTAGTGATCTTCCCCCTCTTCTTGTACCTGTTTACTTGAATTTACTTTAAATATAGTGTTTAAGAATGACCAATCGTGTTGAACGTACTTGGTCGGTGGTTAAGAGACCAGAACTGCCTGTAATGCTTTACACATACGCGTACCGCAGCTGCTCGCCGAATGAAAACAACAAAATGAATAGAGCGACAAAGTGCCGAAAATTGCTTTGTGCTTATTGCTATTAATCATTTGACTTTACCTGAGCAAAAGGTTTTGAAATGTTATTAAAATTAATCTTGCGAAGCAATATGTCTTCGCGTGTATGATGCCAATAGTATGAAATTGTTTAGGTTTGCCCGACACACAACGTACTCTATCGAGAGGAATTGTGAAGATAAATACTCACATAACAACAAATTATTCAAATGGAGTAATTCTTATTATTTGAGCATCGAGGATGAAAAGAATTTCGACTTCAGTTATCTGTTGAGTATTTCTCTTCCAGTTAATTCTGCAAAAAAACATTCACTGTTATCAGATGTCGTGAAGCGAAATCGATCAAGTCAGAGAGTTTTATCATGTAACAAAAAAAAAAAATATTCCTGAGCACTCATATTTTATGCTGGAACGGTGTGGTAAAATTTTTGCCACTTAACATCTTTGCATGTTCATAGTCACTTAGTTTCGCAATCACTTTGAAGTGAAGCGGACGCAGCGCGTTCCCAGCCATGGAGAGAAGTAGGAAATGGAACGCATTTCAAGAGGGGCCATAAAAGAGCCGACCCTTCGCTGGGGAGAGGCAGGAACCATTAGCGCAGCCCGAAGGTGGACAGCTAACAATAGGCCATTAAACGAGCATCTCTGACTGACACCTGCGTGGAAGGGAAAGAAATATCTCAGCAGAGCAGGGTTTTACGTGGCCGCTCTTACAGGAATTTACGAAAAATGTTAAGTAGCACAAAATAAAGTTAACAGGACAGAACGCACATAGAAAGACCACACCTGATGCCTGGGAAAGCTTCTCGGAAAAGATAGCTTTCAGAATCACAACCGGAGGTCTTTGACAAGCACGAAAAACATTGAAACCTCCTGGCAGATTAAAACTGTGTGCCGGACCGAGACTCGAACTCGGGACCTTTGCCTTTCGCGGGAAAGTGCTCTATGAAAAACATCGTCGCTATGTTTCTTTTTTACAAAACAGAAAAGAGGCTACACTTAACAAATAATCTCATATCACATGATGTTGAAATGTGTGTGAAACCTTACGGGACTTAACTGCTAAGATCATCAGTCCCTAAGCTTACACACTACTAATTCTAAATTATCCTAAGGACAAACACACATACCCATGCTGGAGGGAGGACTGGAACCTCCAGCGGTTACACATGATGAAGGTGTGGAGAACACGAGCGTCCTCGTGGACAGCTTGTATACGAGCGGAGTCTGAGACTATAGGAACGAAACATAGGTGCTACAGGCCAGAAGGAAAATAGTTTTCACCCTCAATATGCTTCTCAAGCTTTATTGGGCCCAGTAACGACGCAACGGTACCACAAAGAGCATTATCTGCCACGATTTGTGGTAGGAGATGAACACTAGATGCAGTGGGGGGAACAAAAAAGGTATACGGATTGTGTCCATGAGTAGAAGGGAGGGAGATCTCTTCCGATCAGATCCGTTTGTAGACGGAACACTTACTTTTCTCTTTGCACAGAAGAGCTCTTTAGTGAATACTTGCGTTTAGAGGGATCGAAAATCTCGTAACATAGGTGGAGATTCCGGATATTGACCCCAAGTTGTTACGTTCTAAGGAACAATTAAAGAGGGCAAAGGTGTACACGTCGATAAGCCAGAGCGAGTGGACATTGCCAGTAGTTTAGCTAGAGCAAACAGTTTCTCGCCTCATGAGAACTCAGGACAGTTGCCGACTGCTGATACAGTCGAGGCCAACATATTAGTGAGGTTTACAGGTGCGTAGAGCGTCGACGAGCCGCCGTCATCATATGCCACTGCCTACCACTGCAGCCGCCGACAAAGCGCGGTGAATATAGTGTATGCTCAGGTGCTCATAAGGGTCACTAGCATTTGCGCGCACTTCAGTTCTATTGGAAATCGGAGTTGTATTACTATTTTGATCTCATTCCCTCCTGTCCATGCTAGCCACGCATGTGTGTGTTCATAGAGCTTAACTGTCGATACAGGTATCGTAAATATATTTTATTGCCCAGCTAAAATAGCATAAACAATTGGGCATATTGAAGTGTTCTGAGTGTAATATTTTGATGGGTAAATTGCTTTGTTTTCACTGTATTGTAAGTGATGCTACGGATTCTTTTCTAATGTAGGAACGCTTATTGGTGTTCGTGTTTATCACGATTAATTTCATTTAGTTCCTGAATTCATTGTAAGGATACTCCTAATAATAGATGATTTTCCAACGGCACCAACTACGCACTTGCACCCAATGTGCGTGGTGATTCTGCAACAAAATATTTAGTTCAGGTAACAGGTGTTTGTGTGTTCTAGAGTAGAGGCCACCACTTCCTCACTGAAATATTTTAGGGCATGTATGGCGGTTGTTGTTCTGGTACCTAATCGTGACTTCATCCGGGATCTCCTTACCTTGGGCCTGGGTCCACAGGCACTTTAGTTCTGTCAGATATCTCTGTGCATGGCAAGTGGTAAGGACTGATCATAACAACTGAGGGAGTATGTTAGATAACGGGGACCCTGCCAGGAAACGTTTTTAGTTGAGAGAATAGACTGCCAGGATACATTTTGGTTGACTGATTGGCATATGATGATGCTTTTTTGATAGAAAAATCAGACTGTCTGGGTATTTTTGTGCACAGGAAAAAGTTTTCAGAATACGTTTGTAGTTGAAAGGAGACTATCAGGAACTTTTTGGTTGAAAAATCGTTGTGTGGATACGTTTGAGCACAGTGGAAAATTGCCAGAATACATTTGTGGTTGATGGGAGAGTGCTAGGATGCGTTTTCGGGGAACTCTGAGACTATCTGTATATTTTTGAGCAGAGTGAACTTGTTAGAATCATGTTAATTTAGTAGTGAACACTATTAGAATACTGCCATGGCAAGGACAAAGAGGTAAATTTGAGGACTGAAAATATACTTAATGATTTGTGTTATCTTGTTAAAGTTTAGACTTGTAAACGTTTTTAGCACGTTTCAGAGTCACCAATTGTATGTTAATAAATATCAGATAGTGACTAAAGTAGCAGCAATTAGTAGTTATAGCATTCTATTGTTGGAAGTTAGAGGTTCAGGAACTCCCTACTTTGTTAGATCTGGAAGTGCAATTTACTGTTAAATGTGTGACTTCTTTTGTAATAAGTAATTAGATTAAATCAGAAATTTTTTTTGAAATCAGTTAAAGTCAGTAGTTAGGTATACTTAATAATTTCATTTTGTGTTTGGGTGGCGCACAGATTCTGTCACACCGTTATTGGTGTGTTGTAATCTGTTCCACACATTGTTGAAAAGATTCTGGTATTAAACTGAGAGAAAATGTGCACTGTAAACTATAATTTGTACAGGAGCATGTATGTTGTTTTGGAGGCGTGTTTGGCCATACGATCGCATTTTAACGCAAGGTCAGACGTGGAAACAACGCGAAGTTCAGAGAGCGTTAGAAAGATCGGAAATGACGGAAGAACATGCGACAGATCAAAGCCAGTTTGTAGACAAGGTTGAAGGGATGGATTGTGTGTCACAGGCAGAACAGTTGCATGAACAGCACGACCTAGCAGCCACAATGTCACGTCATGAACGTCACGAAAGTGAGACAAGTTCAAGGCACTCACATCAAGGAATTGATGATGAAAACGAGGCAGAGGCAGATCAAGACAGACACGTAATTTCAGATGATGCTAGGCTGGACGATTTCGAACCGAGTGTAGCCGTAAGAGACCAACTGTCACGTAATAGGACAGGAAGAATGAGTGTCGGTGCACCTGCACTTCATTCACAGATTAAAGAATCGGTACAGGAGAGATAGGAGTAGGAGAAGTTGAATGGCTACCGGCAAAGATCCAAATGTATCTAATAGTATGTTCGAAATGTTGCAATATCTGAGTATTGCGTGCATGCAGAATCTAAGTGCAGAGACGCGTTAGAACACACAGACTCTAGGTCAACAGACAACAAAGTTAGAACAAGGGTAAGATCAGATTCGAAAGGAGGTACAAAAATCACGAGGGGTGATTGAAGCTCTCATGGTAAGTCACAGACTGATGCGCACAGATATTGACGAGATGCAGAAAGATATGACAAAGTTACGTGAGGAAACTCACCAGAGGGTCAAAGAGGTGTTGTGTTGGCAGAAGAGCCAACACCGTGTTACTAGAGGAGGCCGAAATGCACGCGTTCTAGCTCACGCAGGCTGGCGTGAGGAGGGAAGAACTATACTGACGTGAGGTCTGGAACATGACAAGGAATTAGAATTCAGAAAGCGGACGTAATTAGCTTGATACTTAACTTTAGTCCATTAATGATGAAAGTCACTCTTGACGGTACATGATTCACAATATTATCTGTTCTGAAGACATATAGTAACTGAATATGGCGCCTTGCTAGGTCGTAGCAAATGACATAGCTGAAGGCTATGCTAAACTGTCGTCTCTGCAAATGAGAGCTTATATAGTCAGTGAACCATCGCTAGCAAAGTCGGCTGTACAACTGGGGCGAGTGCTAGGGAGTCTCTCTAGACTAGACTTGCCGTGTGGCGGCGCTCGGTCTGCAATCACTGACAGTGGCGACACGCGGGTCCGACGTATACTAACGGACCGTGGCCGATTTAAAGGCTACCACCTAGCAAGTGTGGTGTCTGGCGGTGACACCACAAGAGGTCTTTACGACAAATATATCTAGAAAAGTACAGCAGGTCATTGGGTCACTGAAGAGACGACAGTTCAAAGAAAGGTTACTAAAGCAGCGTTAAAGAGATTTGATAATCGTACTTTGATGATCCAATCTAAAACCAAGGAGCAGCTCCAAAGACTGAGAGCCGAATTACTGCAAAGTATCAAAGATCGTGGTCACCACGACAGCGTGTGTTCAGAGTCAATTACGACGTGTGAGTCCACGGTAAAGACGAATAGGAACACTATAAAGATCACAGGAAGGTCATCCGAAGCAGCTAGCGAGACACAAAAAGATCACAACAACATAGAAAGACGCGCTAGTATCGGCATATCTGACTATACAGATGTAACAAAAAGGGGGAGAAAACAAACATTTTGATGCACACAATGAGTACAAGTAGGTTCCAAATGAACATACCAAGTTAATAGAGACAGAGCATATCTAATGTAGAGATGGAATCACGTGCAGCATATCAAAATCCAATACGTCAGGTGCAGAGTGTGACATACGCTGATCAACATTTAACAGAACAGTATTCAGTACCGCAACATGTCACTCAGGTACCAGTAACTTCTTATGCAGAACAGCACAGGCCTTACCAAAATCCGACACCACTGGCAAGAATGGGCACAGATCTTGTAATGGACAGTATGTGTCAAAGTGGAGTACCATTAACAATGACGGAGTATGTTGGTCATTGGGCTCAAAGTAAGACAAATAATTGCGTACCTTTACGAAGATTTGATACTCATTTACATGATAGCGGACGTGTGCAGTACCCAATGGCGGTACAGAGAAAAACGTTTATCCCCACATGACAATAGTTGCCAACGCAACATCATGAACAAGAATATACAGAGTAAAATACTATTTGATTAAATACATATACACTTTTTCAATTTGCTTCTTATTAATTATTTCTGTGGCTGTAAGGTTTTAAATCTTCAATGTTACGAACACCTAAGAGCTTCCTTGACTTAGGATAAACAAGATAGTAGGCGTTAGTTTGCGGAATTCCTTGCACTTCAAAGGGGCCATTACTAATACATTTCAATTTAGAAGTTTCTTGGTTTATTTCACTACATTTTTCGTGAGTTTTTATGAGAACAAAGTCCCCAATTTTTAATTTGGTCACTTTAAGGCCTTATCGTGTCTTTTAGATCTAGCTTTCGCTCTTTCTTTCATTCATCTTCTTACTTCTTTCTCTCTCAGATCTAGTACCAGATAGGGTGATGGTTGTAAGGTTTCTTCAACTATATTTTTTCTCTCATGATTATGTAGAATTTCCTTGGGTGTAAATCCTGTAGCTTCATGGTGGAGGGCATTCATTACAATTTAAAAGTCTGCAATAAACCTAGCCCAAGCCTTATGACATGGCAGTAAGTTCGAAACAATCTACCTAGTTCTCGCGTATAACGCACCACTGGATTATTTGCAGATTGGTATGCCGAAATATATTTCACTTAAATGCCATTCTGTTTCATCCCCTCCTTCCACATTTTTGAAATAAATTGATGCCCATTATCTAATAGTACTACCTTTCTATTAAATACTGCTCTTGTAGTAGCTTTCTTAATGGGAAAGAGCTTGATAAACTTCGAAAATACTTCTAATATCATTACATTGTAGGTACAATTTCGGGAAGTTTTCGGAAGAGGTCTGTACAATAAGACAAGTGTATCTTCCGGTAAATGTTTTGCTTATAACCTTGGTTGGTTCGATTTGTGACCTTTGGCCTCTGGCAAATATCACGATTAAATTCGATCTTTTATTTTCTTTGTTGAACTGATATTTATTATTATTTCATGAAAAAGGTTTTGGATTCACTTTTTCGGACCACAGTGTCCTAAGGCGAGGTGGAAATAGTCAGTTACTTCTGTCTCAAATTGAGATAGCCAAACACTTTCCACTCCTCTCTACTCTTGTCTTTTAGTTTGTATAAAGTATCTTCAATGATCTTATAATACTTATTAATTTGAGGGTACTTGGTATTATTAAAATATACCTTAACTGATTTCCAAACTTCACTTTATTTTGGTAGTACTGCATATATTTGCAAATTCGCTCGATTTTCTTTTTCCCCTGTACCTCATTGATTAATCTCTTATGAAAAGTACTATCTTCGTTATTTTCCTTTGGCACATTTTCTATTCCTTGCAGTAGTTTTGATGGAGCATCTGCTACATGATTGTCACTTCCTTTAACATAGAATACTTCGTAGTCAAACTGCTGGAGGTACAGTGCCGAACGGCTTAATCTGCCGGTAAATAAGAGGAAGTCTTTAAGAAACGTCAAAGCTTTGTGATCAGTATATATATTTGTTTTACGCTCCCACAAATAATTTAGAAACTTTTTCAAACTCCATGTAATAGCTAGAGATTCTTTTTCTGAAGTGGTGTAATTTCTTTCGTACTTAGTCAGGGTTCGACTAGGGAAAGCAGTTGTCCTACGTTTTGGTTCTACTGTGTCTGTGTTCTCTTGAAAAATTTCTGAGCTGATTCCATATGCACTGCTATCAGTACTCATATGAAATGGTTTGCTCGAAACATGGTGACGTAAGATATTGTTCCTTATTAGTTCACTTTTCAAATTTTCGAAATCTTGTTCGCATTCCTGTGGCCAAATGACAGCACTACTTTTCTTAAACAGACCATTTAAATGAGGACTATTAAATGCTTGCCCCTTCGGAAATTTGCCATAAAATCTGCAGAGACCTAGATACGCTTTTAATTGCTTTCGCTTCTTAGGTGGTGGGCATGTTTCAATGGCATTTAACTTCTCGGGGTCCTTCTCAATCCCAGAAGTGGTAATAATATGGCCCAAGATTTCAATTTCCTGTTTTACTATCTCCTACTTCTTCAGTTTTTGTGTCATTCCTTCTGCTTGAAGAGCTGAAAAGGTTTTGTCCAATAACACTCAGTGTTGTTTCAAATTTTCCGTGACGATTAACAAGTCGTCCACGTATGTGGTTAATCTAGCACTTAGTTCCCATTCTAAAACGGAATCTAAAGCCATAATGGAAACTGAGACAGAAGTATTAAGACCAAAAGGGACAATTTTATATTGGTAACATTTTCACACAAATAGAAATGCAGTATACTTTCGAGAATGTTTATGCAAAGGGATTTTCCTTGAGATCTAAGCTAGTCAAATATCGCACATTGTGGAATTTTTTAAACAGATCGTCTATATTTTCTGGATGATCTACTTCTCTTTTGACAACCTTCTTTAGTGTTGTTGCATCGGTTACTACTCGTACGCCTCCATCTTTTTTTTATTTACAATTATGAGAGGGCTGTTACTCTCACTATTGCTCCTTTCGATAATTCCCCATTCAATCATTTTCTCGATTTTCGCCTGTACCGCTTCTCTCTTAGCTAGAGGTACTGGATAAGGTCTCACGAAAAATGGTTCAGGTTCTTTTGCTTCAATGCAATATTCAAAATTATTTACTATTCCCAGTTAATCTGAAAACATTTGCTGATTATCAGTCAGATTGTTAACAGATCGGCTTTCTGCTCCAATGTTAGTTCTTGTATCTATTTAATAATTTCCTTAAAAGTTTCCACTTTTGGGTTATCAATCATTATGTTCTTTACATGGTATATTTCGTACAAATGGGACAAACCATCATTCCCAGGTTGTAATTCTAATATCAATGAATCAACTTTGGAGTCCTATGAAATTTATTTTTCCACAATTCTAACTTCCAAAATACAAGACTTATTATTAATTTTGACAATACCACTACCGCAATCAATGAATACCTTTTCCTTATCTAACCAATCAATACATAAAATCATTTCTGTATTCAAATCAAGCACGACCAGAAAGTCGTGTTCAAATTTTCGTCCACTAATTTCAAATTCTGCATACAGTTGTATGGGTTTGCCAGTTGCTCCTACAATTTTCACACCATTTACTGACAGCATAACTGACCCAGATTTATTGGAAATATTTTCAAAGAAAGATTATGAAATACCCCTAATTTGGGATCCAGTGTCTAAAAGTACTTGCAATTTAATACTGTAAATTTCGACTGGGTTGATAGTTTGTTTGATTGTTCTACTTTCTGAATTTTCTTGGGCCTCCTATAATCTTGTTTGACCATCAGATCGCTCCCAGATATGTTATTTACTGGCAAATCACATATATCTGGTGCTTTTCGGTTTTCTGATTTCTACTTCTTTCACGACTCTAATCAACTGTTGCCCCGGTATAGTATCGTCGGGTGGCTCTTTCTTTTTCGGTTGGGTATTTACTGCCGGATTTTGTTTGGAAAAGACTTCATTTTGCTTTTCATATACATTTTGAGTTCTACTTCATACCCTTTCCTCTATTTATACATTTTCCTCATCTGTATTATCACGTATTTCATATTCACTGTCTCACTTTAGCATAAACGCTACTCTTAGACAATGAAGCAGCTTTTCTTTTGACCATTCGTTATGTTTCTTATTTTCAAAATTTCTATTCTTTCACAAAATTTCTATCTCACTCTCAGTCACAGGCGTTTCGTCAATATCATTTTTGATGATATCAACTTTAATTCATATTTAGCACAATCGTCTTGGGTTCCAGTGGTTCGCATATACTCATCCGAATCTATGTTATCATGACCATCTAATTGTACGAATCCTTCATCAGCCACGGTCGTCTCATCCATACTATTGAGGATTTCATCCTCCTCCTGATTCCTATTTACACTCACCATTTTTCTGTTTTTAGCACCAGTTTCTTTAACATTCGTTCCTTGCATGCTTTGTGCAGCGCCTTCCTTTCCCTTACCAACCGCTTTCTCTGAAATCGCTGCTCGCACACTTTGCGAGGCTCTAACTATTTCCATCTCCTTTTCGTTTTCGGACAACGTACTCTTTCCGACGTTTCCACATTCGTTTCTCCCTTTTGTTAAATCACTGGTCGTATAAAACTTTTCAAAGTTTACCCACTCAAATTGCTTTAAACCGCAAAACAAATCATCATGCCATTCTGCGATCCCTGAAGACTCCTTTTCGCACAAGTTGTCTGTCTTTTCGATTTTACTTAGTAACGTGTCCTCTTTTCTTTTTCTTTTCGGTGATGTTTCCCATAGAAACAGTTCCACTGAATTTCCTTGCAATGTCATCTCTTCCGACTGCCGCTACTGTAGCCGCGCCACGGACAGCTGTTCGCTCTACGGTGTGGCTTGGTTTGCATGCTATCGCCTGCAGCATCGTGCTGTTCTGCGCGCACTGCCTTGTGCAACAGCTCTGCCACTTACTTCTGTCTTACATTCACTTTGCTTTAGCAGGTATGATTTGTTTAGTTTGGGCCGGTAATATTTGTCCGCGCGAATCAGGCCCGTAAAACTGGTGGGCATTAATTTTCCACATAATTTCTGTTTTGATAGTTTCGCGGTGCAAATCCTCTACTGCGAAATGATAAGTTACCACGACCTCTGCCTCTGCATCATATTTATGCGGTAATGTTCGTCGTCATTTTGTTCATTATTCTTGTAACTGTCCTCACTCCAGCTGTTATTATTTTGATGATAACCACGATTCCCTCTCCAGAGGTCCTCGTCTTCGACTCTTTCCAAAAACGACAAGAAGCTTTTATGATTACTTCCCACGCAATGCTTTGAAACCTCTGGGAGCTTTTTCCATAGATCACACACTATTTCGGATTCTGTTCGTCTGTTTCTCAAGTGAGTCAATTTTCGATACCACATTTCGTAAAACTCTTTTATTAAGTTTCTGCCTTGGTTGTCATATAACCTAGACATGATAAATTCCTAGCATAGGCAGTCCTGTATTTACTCTGATCAGTATTCCTCTATGAATTTCTGTTTACATTATCAAAAGGGTATTTGTTCTGTAGCCAAATTTAGGCCCCATCTTTTCGCATCTACAGTGTTGTGGCGACTTCTGCCACCGAATGTATCAGGATGACCAAAAGTAGTGGGAAGACACCAAATGTAGTGGATGGTTGCCAGGAGGTGCCGCTACAACAGCTAAGGCACTAATAACCACATTGATCTTTTCTTGGTGCGTAACACAATCAGGAAAATTCCTTTCACAGTTTTTCAAAAAATTTAATGGCTGCCATTCACTATACCAAGGCCGCCCACTTTACCTTGAACCTGGGAAGTGTCCTGCTCACTTCTTTTCGCATGTTCCCTCTTGTTTACCCAGTTCCTTTTTCAGACTCATTCACCATTTGCCTCATTTGAGTGATTTCGGTTTTACACCTGTTTACTAGTTCGGATTTGAGGCTGAAAACTTTTTCATCAACTTTAGTTACAACCAAAGGTTCTACAGTGTCTTTAATTTTGATTATTTCGGTACTGAACTAATCGTTGATGACATTAATCTGTTCCTGCGTAGTGGCAACATTGTTATTGCTAGTATCTATCTCAGATTCTAAGTTATTGATTGCATCACTCAAAACACCTACTTTTGAGTCTACGTCTTAGATCTGTTTACTGATTTTAGCACCTTGCATTTCAATTTGATGACCTTGTGCTTGAATTACATCTGCCTGTCTTTTAAGCTGTTTGTTAATTTGACTACCTTGTGTTTTAATTTGATAACCTTGTGTTGTAATTTGCGCAGGCAACATTTTTAATAAATCGGTCATATTCAGTGGTTTTTCGGTTTCTTGTTCTAAGGTGCCCTCATACTCAGATTCTGCTTCTCGTGTTTCGCTTCGTTCACTTTCCATCGAGTCATTAACAATACCACTGTCTTCGGTCGTGTCATCTGTCCTACGTTACTTTATCGGCGACGAGCTCATTATCTGAATTTCATCTTTTGACTTGCGTCTGATATTCAACGTAAGCCTGCTGCTTTTCCTTGGCGTCGTCTGTTATCTCGTCTAGTGAACTACTGCCAGCTAGTAAACTAGGTACTTTTTCGTCTCGCTCGTTCTGACCTACTGTCGTCCTCGTATCTATTTTAATTTAGTTAATACTTTATATTTTACCATTTAAAGACCTGTAAAGTCTTTTGTTAATTATTTTGCCTGATCTGGTGCAAGTTCTCGCAGCTGGACATTCAATACTCATCTTACAATTGTTTTACGCCCTATAGTTACTTTATGAACTGTATTATAGTGGGTAAAACTGAGGAATGTTCTGTCATGCTAACCTGCCCCGTATGTTGTACAAGCATACTCTGAAACAAGCTAACGTTACCTTGTGAGAGGAATTCAAAATTTTTACTATGCGTGTAGCTAATGGACAAAGGTATCGGACTACAATTTTAATATGGTGAAATTAACAGAAAATATAAACGGACATTGACCTTGGGAGTTAATGAAAGTGGTAATAATGATATGTGAATGAAAAATGAACGGTCGTCAGCCCAATTAGGCACATTAATTTGCAAATATATGTTTAAGAAAATTTAACATTCGTTGTTAACGTTGCTTTCGTTGATATTTCCCTTTGAATAATGCACAGGATACAAACTGCGACAATGGTTCAAATGGCTCTGAGCACTATGGGACTTCACTTCTGAGGTCATCAGTCCCCTAGAACTTAGAACTACTTAAACCTAAGTAACCTAAGGACATCACACACATCCATGCCCGAGGCAGGATTCGAACCTGCGAACGTAGCAGTCGCGCGTTCCAGACTGTAGCGCCTAGAACCGCTCGGCCACTCCGGCCGCCCTGACACAGTGAGCTGTAGCAGCAGTTATCAGTAATGCTCACATCAGTAATTATGTAAAGTAAATTGGCACCAGGCTCATACTAGTAACAACTAACTCAAGATCATTACTTAAACCACTACGGAAATGTTACTGCATGAGGAGGAGAACTAAATTTGAACATGATGAGCTTCTATCTTAACTGACAAGAAAAAAAATACAAATAAATATAAATAATATCATAAATACACTGTTTATACTCCTCTACATATAACAGTTTTTCTTAGCAGCCATAATAGTCCAATTATCTTTCTAATATGTGGAGAATATGATGGGGACCCATTAACTCGTATAGTGTCACTAGTCAAGCTCTGTTAGTTCATAGGCGAAGTAATGGTGCTAAACTGTTCGCTTTGATCCTGTGCCTATAGCCATGTTGTACAAATTGAGAAGATGTCTTAATTATTGACGACGCCTTTGGCACAATTGATTTATTAATCTCCATTGCATGATGTAATTTTAGATTTTTTACTTCTGATGAAGGTATATTTAAATGTACCGAAACCTTGGTCAAGAGTTTTAATAAATTTTTATCCTGCAACTGTTTTTGTCTGTCATCCTTTATCGTGAAGAATTTCAACAGTTGCTGTTGCAGCCATGTTTAAAATCTTGGGAAGTAAATATGTTTTTTTTTATATATTGCATCCGTAAATGGGTCTGGTCTCGCTACTTCAGCAGCGATGGGCTCGGCAATCATCTATCAACATAATTTCAAATACGAATACCATTTGTAACGGAGAATGTAAGCAGAAATGCATATCCAATATCCATACTCGACAAAGGATAATCCTTTCGTAACCTGCTAATGTAGGATTTTTGGACCCATGTCCATATGGACTTTTTGCAATGATTTGGTGTCAAGAAGATATCCGTACACTTTTGGACAACAGTTTTTGATCACCGTCCTAACTGACAACATTGACGGCATGCTGCTGATACAGACTATCGTTACCTCATCGCTTTACAATAGTAATTGGGTTGCCTAGCCTTGTCCCAGAGTCTAGATAATACATTTTTCCAACATTGTGTTCCACTTAAAACTGAAATAAATCGGCAGAGTCATATCTCGTTGAAGCAGTCGAATTCTTCAAAAATTATGTGTAAAATTTTGCAGCCGTTTCAGTACTTGAATTAAATACTTCAACGAAAACATGTATACCACAAAAATGTTGTAATCCACTTCAACGTTGCTATAAGAATTACTTCGTTATTTCCTATTTACAGGACTCTGATCATTCTTAAAAGATCGATATGTCTCCCAGTTTTCTCCGATAACTGTAAGTTCCAGTAATTAACGGATCATAAGAAAGTTTATCGTATAATATTAGAAATCTTCGTACTAAATACTTCATATAACAGTCCACATAGTACGTCATATCGCAAAATAAATGATAAGATTCGCTGATGACATTGTTTCCCTAATGAAAGTGAAGAAGAATTAGAGAATCGCTTGAACGAAATAAACAGTCTAATGACTGCAGAATTTAGATTGAGAACAAATCGAAGACAGCGAAAGTAATAAGAAGTAGCAGAAATGAGAACAGAGAGAAACTTAATTTCAGGATTGATGGTCAAGAGGAAGATGAAGTTTAGGAACTCTGCTACCTAGGCAGTAATATAAGAAATTAAGTATGGAGCAAGAAGGACATCAAAATCACACCAGAACAGAAAAAAGACCATTCCTGGACAAAGAGAGTCTACTAGTACCAACAAGGTCCTTAATTTGAGGAAGAAATTTCTGAGAATGTACGAAGGACACAGCATTTTACGTTAGCTCAACATGGACTGTGGGAAAACCGGAAAACAAGATAATTAAAGCATTTGAGATGTGGTGCTACGGATGTATGTTGAAAATTAAGTGGATTGATAAGGTAAGAAATGTGGAGGTTCTCCGCAGAGTCTTAATGAAAAGAATATATGGAAAAAACAGAACAAGGGACAGGATGATAGGACATCTGTTAATATATCAGGGTATAGCTTCCATGGTACTAGAGGGAGCTGCAGAACGTTAAAGCTTTAGAGGAATACAGAGATTAGAATACATCCAGCAGGTAGTGGAGGACATTGGTAGAAATCGCTACCCAGAGATGCAAACGCTGGTGTAGACAGCAGGATGCGCCGCATCAAATCAGTTAGAGGAATAGTGACTCACAAAAAAGCATCCCGGAACACACTGTGAATAAAATTTCCTCTTCTATACAAATTTTCTGACGAATGAAATCATGTAGTAACGCTAAATGACATTACGTTTCCTAAACGAATATATACGTAGTAATATCGTAATATTATTTGTTGTGGACACACTTTTCAAAAGGCAAGAATGTACAGTCATGGCGAATGTGAAGTCTTCTTAACAAAAGCAGTAATGATGGACCTAAGTACACACTGGTATGACTTTCAATGAACTTACCAAATCACGATAAGCTTCAGAAGAAGACTTCTTTGGCACTGTCTATTAGTCTAACCTGTCTATTCAGGGATACAATATTCTAAAACACAGGGGAAACACATGTTGTACCACATGTGTTTGGTATGAATGCAAATATTTTTATACCTGGCACCTTAATATGCACGCACATCAGTGTCTTAGTTTTTTTTTTCTCTCTCTCTGAGGCTAACAGTCTTCTCTGCGTGGTCGTAGCTGCACCAGTAAGTGAACTACGCCTATCAGCATAGATTCTGGGTCCACGTGTCCACACTTCAACACCTGACCTGCTGCTTACAGGAAAAAAATGTAATGGCTTACTCTTGCCATATCTTCTTGAAGGTACTAACCAACCTAAAAGCATACGACTTGAAAAAGATGATATTATTAGAAAATGACGTAAATACTGATGTAATCTTGTTCACTATATTGCCTTTAGTCGCCAATAGTAATATCTGCTCTCACACTATTTTAAATGGTGTGTACGAACTGATGAACAGCCAGCTCTGTCTGTGACTCTAACTGCTCACTTCTTTCAGCCGTTTAAAAACAGGCAAAGGTAATAAACGAAATTTGTCGCTCACTGAATTTTGGAAAGTGTTTGTTGATTTCCAAAATATTTTAGGGAAAGTAGTATCTCTGACGAAGGTTGAATCTTTTACAGAATTATGTGAGGTCTATACACGCACTTGCAAAGTACTGCTCACCCATAAGGTTAACAGAATTTTCAAGTAGTGGCAAGGGATCACAAATAAACCATAAATTTTTTAAATACGAAAGTGCGTATTCCTTTTAAGGCCTAATTAGGGCCACCATGAAGCACAGAACATCTGCATATGAAACACAAGGTACAATAAATCACAACAAGGCAATTATTTAAAAGATAGGAATACTATCAGCATGAAAAGGTATTGAATTAAGCTCCTAAGCGGAAACGTGATCAGTCGGTGAAATTACGTCCTTAACGTAGATAAATTATCGCCAAACGTATGAAAGTGCGGCAAATCCCGTTGCCCCAGGCCTTGCAGTACGTACCAGCAAATGCGCACACATTTATATCAGGGGATCAGAGACTGTTCAGCAGATCCTGAATCCTACTTCATTCGTACTGAACCATAACAGCATCTTACGATACTAGTCCATGCCGGTCGCCAGCGTCCAGCTACATCGTTCTACATATATTCAGACTAAACGTCTACAGAAAACAACACAGTGCTCCCTCTTCTCACAGTTCACGGCTACTGCTCCGCACTATGCTTCCTCACAGGATCCTGCGTAGTGTGTCAAAGACAGTCATGCTTTCAGAAATCAGTTTATCACCTATAGCTTGCACCACAAATACTTTAGAAGTTGAGAGTGCTTCAAATGTAGGTTTTCACAGAATAATTTGGTAGTGAAGGGCTCGTATTGTTAGAAAACAAACAGAATGTAATACTACTTAGAAAGTGTAGTTTTCTGCAACCTTACATTTTTGAAGTGGAACAATACCTACTGACATTCCCAGACTAAAACTAGGATAAATTAGAATGTCAGTGATGTTAGTTGCATGATTCTAGTACGAGTACTTTACGAGATACAGCATTATGAAAAGTTTCCACACTGACAGTTCTCAGTGAAATTCAATGTGCACAGTTGCTACTATGATGTCTTTACGTTTGCCGGCCGGTGTGGCCAAGCGGTTCTAGGCGCTTCAGTCTGGAACCGCGCGACTGCTACGGTCGCAGGTTCGAATTCTGCCTCGGGCATGGATGTGTGTGATGTCCTTAGGTTGGTTAGGTTTAAGTAGTTCTAAGTTTTACGGGACTGATGACCTCAGATGATAAGTCCCATAGTGCTCAGAGCCAGTTGAACCATTTGTCTTTGCGTTTGCTTATACTGCGCTTGTGTGTTCCTTGAGTGCATAGCGAAATGTTAGTCGGTTAGTGAGTGACAGCCCAGGCAGTAGGTAGTGAGTGGATGATTGCATTTACTAATGCAGAAACAACCGACATGTTCATGGCGTATTGAGAGTGTAGGAACAATGCAGTTCGTTCTTATACGGCGTATGCGGCGAGATATCTCAGTAGACGTCAAACATCTCGGCAATTTTTGATCACCTTTTTCAACCAGTTACATGAAAGTGGTAGTGTAACACCTAGACAACGTAACAGAAGGAAAGACATGACGACAGAAGAGGAGTTGCAGCAGTAGAACCGCCCATTTGCTCTCAAGCAATCGCATGAGAAGTAGCATGAGTCAGGAAAGTGACCTAATCGTTCTCCATCGACACAGGTTCCATCCCTATCACATCTCTCCCCAACAAGAGTTACATGGAAACGACTACGAAAGTAAGCTTCTATAGATGGGCATAAGGACAAGATATTCCAGGTGCCTCATGTTACTTGTTTAGGGATGACGCCACAAGAGTCAATTGTGGTGAGGTAAACCTCCGCAGCATGTACCATTTGTCTGTTGACAATCCCCTATGACTTCGTCAGGTGGAACGTCCTCGTCCATTCAATGTAAAGTGTGGGATAGTGAACGGTTCTAGGCGCTTCAGTCTGGAACAGCACGACCGCTAATGTCGCAGGTTCGAATCCTGCCTCGAGCATGGATGTGTGTGATGTCCTTAGGTTAGTTAGGTTTAAGTAGTTCTAATTTCTAAGGGACTGATGACCTCAGCGGTTAAGTCCCATAGTGCTCAGAGCCATTTGTACCATTTGATAGTGAACGATCAGTTCATAGGCCCGTTCTTCATAAACGGAACGCTGAACGACTGCTAGTATCATAGATGCTAGAAAACCTTTCTCTGAAGTCTAGAAGGAACCTTGGTACCACTATGATGTCTGCACAGCCCTAAGCACGCGAAGTACTACAGCTGTCTTTACGAACGATTTTCCGATGTTAGATTACACACAGATGACCCGTACCTTGGCCGGACGTTCCCCGAATTTGACATCCAATAGACTTATTTTCTGTTTGGAAAGCTGGAAGACACTGTCTACAAGAACGTATCAATTACATCAACTGATACTCAACAACGTATTACTGTAGCCTGTTCGGACATCTCCGCTGAAACGCTGGCAGGTGTGTCGTTGCATACCAGCCGGGAAACGTGTACTGGCGCTGCCGGTGCCAATTTTGAACACAACCCGTGGTAGTCAATTGTCTCATTACCGATCCGAATCTACGTAACTAGTTTATGCACTTGTGTTGTTATTTAGTGTGTTCCACAGGTATTGTGCAAGTGATAACTCTTCAAAATACAATTTCTCGTAAACCACAGGCACTAGAACCCTGCAACAGACACCACAAACATTTTAATTTACCCTACGTTTCATTTGTGGGTGTCAATTGGCAGTATTCCAGAAAAAGTGTACGTTGCACGAAAAATACACGTTGTAAGTATTACCACAAGCTGTTTATTGGTTAAAAATACGAGCCTCTGACTGCCAACACTTCCTGCAAAACCGAGCATCAGTGCCACTTTCCATTTCCGCAATATTCGGTGTGCAAGTTTAAGGTGGTTCACCCTGTATACCCTTTAGGTGCCCAGAAACGACATCCGTGCACTTCCAACATAACTTGTTTTGCCAAGATGACGCAGAGACGGCTGAATTCAGCTGAAAATTATGCTTGAATACTGGAGACGCTGCTAAAAACGTTACATTCACCTTGGACCTTTGTTGGGGTTTATACGTCGTCTGCATTTCAGGGAATATTCATATTATTTTCTTCGCTCTCTTTGAAAAGAATTTTAACGAAAAGGCGGAAGGCCTATGTTCGCCCCAGGAGCTACATTCAAAGCCGAATTGAATGACCGAGGGAGACTGGAATAGTAAATTCAGTGGTTTGAATGGTCTGAAGAAACAGCCGTACGTCAGCTATACTTGTGTATAATTTTACATTAACCACAAGGAACCAAAGTCGCGGTTATATCATTATTTTGAGATATAATATTAAAGTTTTTTCTAACGGTAAATTAAAATTTTATTTCAGCCAAAAGTCGCATGTAGGCTTTGTTTATTAATACGTTTCACTCGACATACGCGAGAATCTTCAGAAGTGTGTAAACGCAATGTGTTACACCACTATAAAATGAAACAGAATCACAGATTAAACTTACAACGTACATAAACTAGCCAGTGGCTACACGTTGGATAGCACCGCCATAACTCTGCGTACACCTCAATAACGTAGTCTTGAAATGTTATATCCGTGTAATGAATAAAGGGTTCAACGTCTTAATAGCCATTTAAGTTAGTTCTGTCCCTTATTGTATCAGGTGAGACCATATACATTTTTGTGTAAATCCCCATTTTACAATTACCTCATAAAAGCGGCTAACTTAGAAAGTGGAATGTCGATCACATAGCTAAGACAAATATTTGACGTATAATTTACAGACTACGTAGTTCCAACAGGAACAGAAAGTCATTTAAGTGCATCAAAAAAATACGTGAGGACAGTTATTCTCCTTTCTATTCCCTGTTACAAACTGCCTTTCTTTTTGAGTTTTTTGACACTTCCCTCTTTTTCCTTCAGGACTTCAATAACCGTCGTTATTTTCACAGTTATACATGCTTCTCTTAGTGACTACTAGTGTGCTCCATGGTGTTTTGAATAATTAATTTTTAGTTTCCTAGTTGTGTAGCGATACATTTTGTAACAATAAAAGCGTCCATATTACTAAAACAATTTCGTTAAGTCTTGTTTGTACCACGCTGTTCTTCCCAGAAACTTAATATCTGCCATTTCTAATCTATGTGCTTTCCTTTATTGATATCCAAACGACACGTATAGCGAAACAACAACAGCCACTGTTTTGTAAAAATTAATCGTACTTTCTCATCTCTACTTGCTATATTTCTTTACAGCGTATCACTGCGAATAAAACTGAAATATTCATTTATGTTAACGTTTAGTTATAAAAATATAAAAAAAAAACCGTTGAAGGAACTTGAATATATTTGGTCAGTTTTTTCTTTACTTAACACATAATAGAATATGTTTCCGTAAATACTACAAAGTATTTGCTCTTGTTTGTCAAAATATTGCAATGTTAGCCATTAGTACTTGCTCCATAGCAACTACAACAAAAATGGTTCAAATGGCTCTGAGCACTATGGGACTTAACTTTTAAGGTCCCCTAGAACGTAGAACAACTTAAACCTAACTAACCTACGGACATCACACATATCCATGCCCGAGGTAGGATTCGAACCTGCGACCGTAGCGGTCGCGCGGTTCCATACTGAAGCGCCTTGAACCGCTCGGCCACTCCGGCCGGCGCATCTACAACACTCATTTACATAGTATCTCGTAGTTAATACCGACATGTCTTGATGGCCTGCATGTGCGACTGTAGCGCGAGCCCTACATTAAAGTAACGAGAAACCTTGTTGTATTTTTAGCGTTGGAAAAGTACCTATATCTTATTTCAAAATCGTTTGCCTAATGTAACAAATAATGAATGAAGCGCGATATTATGAAATGCTTTTAAGTGGTCAGCTTGATTATGTGTTAAAATTTAAGTATTGCAAATGAGGGATACTACAACACTGGTCATGTAAATCTGAAACCGTTTTATTATTGCATATCGATCTGAGTCAAGCACAAAATAAAACTTCATAGATATTCATATGGAAGAAGAACATGCCAACTAGTAGGTATAACTGAAAGATTCTACTTTGACTCTTGAGTGAATTCGAGTGGCAATCATTAAAACAAAGGAGCTTTTCATTCCACCGGGATCTTCTAATGAAATTGCAATCACCATTTTATCTCCTCCGATTGCGAAAAAAATTGGTTGGCACCCACCTACATAGGGAGAAATGATCATCACGATAAAATAAGAGAAATCAGGGCTCGCACTGGAAAATTTAAATGCTTATTTTTTCCGCGGGCCGCTCGAGAGTGGAAAGGTAGAGAGACAGCTTTAAGGTGGTCATTGAACTCTCTGCAGGGACTATATTATGAATAGCAGAGTAATCACGTAGATGTAGATGCCTGGTGGTTGGCATGTTCATCACTTTGAAGACCTATGTTGGGAGTTATATTGTGTGCATGATTATATGAGTCCACTGGATTTAGAATTAACACTGAAAATTATTACTCTTTCACAAATCGATATGCAGTAATAAAACATTTTACAATTTATGCGACCAATGCTTCAGTTTGGCTTCTTTTCAGTACATGCTGCGTGGTCAGCATTCACAAATTTCTTAATGGAAACTGATATCATTCAAATTTAAGTGTATTATAGTTGTATAGTAAAGATGAATGCGCCTATGTTATAGTCAATAATAATATTAAAAAATAAAATCAGTAGCAGAATTATCAGTCTTGGCATTTCTCTCAATAATGAACGTAACGAAAAGGAAAAAAAAATCCAATACCGTTTTAGGATCTGTATCTTAGAGGATTCAGTGTCTCTTCCAAAACATATACGACAATACTGTAGTATTTCCTACTAATAACAGTTTAAAAAGTAACTTTATTCATTATTTGAAACCAGCGCACTCTGCTTCACAAAACTCAGATATCTATAAAATTAGCTTTAACATATGTCCAACGTATTATATATAACAAACACGACGAGCAGTTTCTGTTGGATGCCAAGAACGTCTCTCAGGAAATAAAGATACAAACATAAATATCTCGTCCTTTGCCGATTAAACTGATCGGCAAAGGCCATAAGGCAAAGAAAGTTCATGACGTTAGTTAGGAATTTTTAAACACCTTTCTTTGAATGACGGTTTCATTTTTAATTAAAAGTTGTAGTTATGTAAAAAAAGAAAAGCTAATCGTATACAATCGTTACTTAGAAATGCCTGCAGTTCACTCCACTTTTTACTCACAGTGGCCTCTGATATATCAGTTTCCTCTCTTTTTCATTTATTGTATAGTAGTTGCTTCACACAAATTTGCCTCATATTTGCTATTACATTGTCTCATATAATTTTTCATTTTCCCTTGTAGTGGCTATTGATTTGTGAGACAGACACCTGTACGCTGTTGAAAACATCTTTCGTAAATTAAACAACTGGTACCTTCCTACTGTCGCCAGATAGAGTGTCCTCTTTCGTCTCCACGTCTTCTCAACTTCGGCATGTGAGTCTCTTAGTCTGATGCACCTCCAGTAGCTGTTTCCTCTTCCAGCACTTTGTTGCGAGTAAATGTGCTATACTATGCAGGTAAATTTTATTGGCAGTTAACAACCTTACGTCAATTTCAGTGGCTAGGACTATGTGGTTTTTAACCTTAATACTTCTTAAAGAAGTTGCGGCGGCGCGTTTCTTTTAGTCCGTTACCTGGATCTACCTGTCAAGTCGTTTTAGCAGACCGCCGTTAGGAAAGCCGAGCAGAAACCTACCGTACTGCAACCCACATCAGGCTTCATACGACGTTATTACTCCAAGGACCGCGAAAAGGTCTTAATTTTGAATGAAAGGTATAAATACTGGCAAAACTTCGGTATATTCTGAACCTTGATAATATACACGTTCACTGACAAGCCAATGCTAATCTTAACACATTCATGTACAAGCTCTTTCATTCACGTTAGCAAGCGTATGATAACGTATTTCCCGAAATCTGAGCAACTACTAAGCACGGATTGTTCTTAAATGAATATGCTCGCCATACTATTAAGTTTATCGGTGTCTAATGGGCTCAAGATTTTTTGTCACAGATCTGCTCAATATGCCACGCGGAATTACTTTATTTTCTCATACAGAAAATTCCTTAAACAATCCGTACTTGCTGAAAAACACACTACAGTAAATAGGCCTTCACTTTAAAACATAAAACATTTTTGAGAAGTGTAGCACAACTAAAACCGGCAAATTATAACTTCCTTCGGAGCTCATACTATACACAACCGTACCTTTGAAAGCCTGGGCTCTGACTTGTTAGACTGCTGCAAAAATTCTATATCTCCAAGAGAAACGACGCATGAATATTTCTCCGTTCTGATTGGTCAGTTCTCTTTGAGGCGAAAAGAAAAAGATTTTTCTCACACGTTAGTCCACGCTTTCTTGACTAACTAATCAACAAATAACACACTTTTGAACTGTTCTTTCTCCCGAAATAAATATTTAACATTCTGATATTTTGTTTGTACTTTATGTTATTAACTATTTTCGTTGACACTCGAATTACCTCTCCTTTTCCCACAAATTTGTTTAACATATTATGATACAAAATTCCCCGTCGTCTTCATTCACACTGTCTTAAAACTGTCTCATACTAGGTTGTACAATGTTCATCAATAGAACAATGATCTACGTACGTACTTTAGATCACATTCACCCGTCATTCACACTGCTAAAATGATATACAAAACTGCACAAACATAAATAATCATAAAGCCTTTAAAAAATAAACAGAACAATTCACAAAAACTTTCTCTTGGCATGTTTCTTCAATGTCTCTGTGCACTACTGGACTCTGGTGGTCAAAATTCTTAACTATGTTATAGTTCTTTCTGCTCAGTCATGTCCGCTACTGTCCTCTAACAGATGAAAATTTGAGCTACGTACTCGACTGTACCCGCTTCACACCATCTGTCAATGTGCATGCATGAGTCATTCTCCCGATACACAGGCTCTAGACAGGAGCGATATAAGGCGCCACACCTCAAAGTATTTTTATGTGACGAGAGCATTATTATTCCTAAATTTTTGCATTAGTTTGTAACCTCCCCCTCACTTGTCGACCTTAATGACAGTGAAAAATTAAACCGCGTGTACCTAATGGGAATTTGGGAAAAGCAATCGTCACCAAAGTTTGTCTGTCGGTAAAGAGGGAGGAAAGGGTTACATCTAAATGAAAGGAAAATTGCAAATGAAACTGGTGTAAATTATTTTGAAAAGGGGTAAAGTTAATAAAGAGAGTAAATGTGCGGCCGTTACGTTAATAATTAACTAGCAGTAATTAGATATTTGAGTTTTGGGGAAAATTAAGGTCGCCAGTCCTATGGACAATTGTTATAGTAACTGAAAAAGAAAGGTTATTGCACATATAAGTAGCACTAGAAGCGTGGCAACTGAATGTTGACACGTGTAGTGTGAAAACTGAATGTTTGTCAGAAGTAATAAATTTCGCTACACTCTGACTTAATTTAGCAAAAGAATTAATAAAACCGGAAAATTGAAAGTTAATTTAGTGACTGAAATTAATAGTGAGCTTTCTTTCTGAAGCACATCGAAATTCAGTAAAATACGGTTAGTCTTGGGCTACCTCAACAATCATTTCAAAAGCTACTTGAATCTACGCAATTTAGTAATAAGAGATTTAATTTTGAACTTGAATTAAATGATTCTGAACAATTAACAATAGTAAAATTTAGTACGTACCAAGCTGAGCTGCAGTTACAGGTAAGCTAAAATATGGTAACAAAGCACGCACTCTTAATTTGTGCTTGTGTAATCTAAATATTGTAGCCAGCTATGAATACTTTAACTGAACTTTGAAATTAAAGCAGTGAAATGGAATGATATTACTTTTATGCTGGCGTCTGAATTTCAACGACACTCGGGTTCATTCCGGAAAAGGAAGGGATCCAGCTTGGTAATGCAATTGGGACAATGAGAAACAAAGGTTCATGCCAAGTTGCTGTATTTTTGTGATGCAACAGTTTTAAAAGCTGAGGTCTGCCATACAGTTCTAAAACTTTACATGCTTCAAGTCTTCCTTGTTGGTTGATTGGTTTGAAGCCGTCGATCGAGGAGGTGGCGACAATCACTTATTGTCGGCCGTCGCTGTTGCAGAAGCTGGATGTTGGCGCGTCTCGTTCCCGACCCGGTCACCAGGCGAAACGGGCTCTTGATGTGTGCCAGCTAATGCTTCCCGTACGCGACACCGTGTCAGATACTATCACTGCAAGTCGAGCGCAGTTACATGTTGCCAAACCCCGAAAGCGCGGCAACTCGCGGGAGCGTCACACAACACACCGGCTCAACCGCACTACTCCAGCCAACCCCCCTCTGCACGCGCTCCATGCAGCAGAGTTAACACTACCAAAGATCCTAAACACTTTGGTTCTCCACACGACCAATCGATGTAATCGTTCGATAGCATAGTTTTTCCTAGGCCAGACCCAGCGTAAAAATACAAATAATATTTACAAGACAAACCAACAATACATCGACATAAATGCATATATATATATATATATATATATATATATATATATATATATATATATATATATATATATATATACAAATAGTAAAACAATTACAATACATAAAGACACAGAAAAGTCATATTTTCAGTTAACAAAATAAGGAAAAAATTTATAGTACAATAGATGGAAATAGGAGGGTATGCATTTCTGGCGTTACAAGTTACTATATATGACCACAGTTTTCTTAGAAATATGTTAGAAATAGGAACAGTGTATTCCTCACATTTTCTCTGTGTTAATGTTTATTCGTAATCTTTTTAGGTTATGGTGGATTTTGTGTGGAAGACACACATAGACTGTGTTGAAGCCTGGTGAATATGCAATTTGTAACTACCAATTGGCTATTTTATACTTTAATGTTTTAGATAATATTTGATATATTATTATTTCGTACCTACTATTAATTCCGTTGCGGGCTCTATTAATGGATAGCAGTAACAGAGTATAGTTGCATTCGGAGGAAAGAGCAGTTACAAAATTGATCCTATCTTTGAATCCCAGAGATGTGGTTACCTTACCCACATATAAGCGAAAACCTGCAAGGACTGAAAAAAATTTTCTCTGTGATGGCACATTCACTCTAATTCGCCATTGATACTCATGTGCATTTGTGATGAACAATTCATTTCCATCAATACCTTTGAATGAATCACAGTATACAGAACTCCACTATTTATGTGAGATTTAGGATTCTTAGCTCCTTCGCCGATTTCGACAATTCTTCACAGTATCTGCTTTAAATTGCAAGTTTTCCCATTTTTTGGGTAAGCCTGCAAATATTAGTTGTAATCGATCTTAGTTTGTCAAATCCACTTTGCGCTTATATCATGACGTGCCTTTCAGTTTTCTTTCATCTTTGGCTTATTACGAATGTAGACTTCATGGCGAAAAGTATCAGTACACCACTATGTGATGTGGAACGGACACTAAACATCACGAGAGACCGACTCACTGGTATGGGAGGCGGGAGTTTTGCGCTGACAGTAGAGAAACAATAGCAGCAGAATGGTTCGATCAGGAAAGTTCAGCGACTTTGAATGCGGACTAGTCAGTGGATGTCACTTGAGGAAAATGCAACAGGTATAAATCAACCCTTCTAAAGCCGCCCAAGTCGACTTTTTGTGATTCCGTGGAATAGTTAAGGATCAACTAGATTCACACTTTTCCAGACGAATGTCATGTAACGACAGAGAGGTGCCGTCGAGCACTGCCGAAGGCGGTTGTAGAGAATCGCGTGAAACTAGCGGAAGATACCACGAGTTCCAAAGTGCTAACAGCAGTTCAGATAACACAATGGCCCTGCGTAGGGAGTGAAAGACAAATGCGTAAATTTGTCGAGCAGTTCCTCATGTCACACATTTATGCAGCCAGTGCCAAACGACGCTTGAGGTGGTGTAAAGACAGACGCCAATGGACACGAATGATTTGGAATGATGAATCTCGCTATATCCAATGGCAGTCCGATGGAAGGGTTTGGGTTTGGTGACTTCCCTGATATCGTTATCTATTACGTGAAGTGCCAACAGTGACGTGCAGGAAAGATGTAATTGCAGTTTGGGAGAGTTCCTATTGGTTGAGATGGGGTCCCTTTACTGCGCAGAAAACGCGGAGTTTGGCTGCACTGTTTGTTGTTTGTACCAGCACGACAGTGCACCATGTCGAAAAGCAGCATCTATGAGTAAGTGGTTTTGAGGACAATAAAAATCCTGAAATGGGCTGGACTGCCCAGAATTCCGATCTGAACCCAATGGAACACCTCTGAGATTTTAGCGACGACCTTGCTCAAGACCAAAACGTCCCATATCACTGTTCTATCTGGTCTGGTCCCTGAGGAAGCGTAGGCTACCGTTACTTCACAGACATTCAGACACCTCACCGAAGGTGTCCTCAGTAGGGCTAGCTATAAAGGCGAAAGATGGACACACACACTATGTTAACGTCCACTAACAGGTATATTTTCATAGCGTTGAAACAGAAAGGAAATACAGTGGCAGGGGTCTACATTCATCATCTCGATTAATGTCAACATATTAAGTAAAGTGCAAAAGAGTTTCTTGTCACTCTCTGGGAAGAGAAGAGTGACCGATGTTTTTAACGATTTATGCGCGATACGCTTCAGCTATTTTCGTCGAGGTTCAGCTGCGGATGCTTGGACTATGGGTCTATCCGTTCCGGTCTTACTGTATTTTACTACAGTCCTCTGGCACTACAGTCTGTACGAACAGATGGAAGTATCGCCCAGCAAGATCAAGACTGATACTCACTACGTACCAGAGTTACTACTGCAGATAATGCGTTAAGACCTTTGTGAGGATGACCATAGGCGTACATTGGTACATCAGCAATGATAATCCCATTCTCCTGAATGATGCCTCTCATTTTCGTGTTCACAGCCGTTCGTTGTGAATTGTTTCTGAAGTCTGCAATCGTAGACCGCGAGTCCTTCAATGTTCAATAACAGATCAAGAATGAGGAGTTACGGCCACGTATTCGTTAATCGTCAGACTACTATAATTTTAGTGCTTTCGTAAAAATCTCAACGCGTACTATAGAAAATCTTCTTTCTCTGGTATTCGAAACCGTGCAGAGAACGGATTATGAACTTCGATGTCTGGTACTTAGAACGCACTCAGAAACGTTACACAGAATTGTCGGCTCTTGTTAAAATTCGTGGTATAAAGTGACATAGGAACTATTTTCACTTAAAACAACTGCATTTCGGGATATTGCGAAGCTGCAATTGTTGCTCCCGATAGCAACGTACTGCATTTTTCACGCGTATATCTCTTACCGAAATTCATCATCAATAATCCGCAATAATTAAAGAAAGGTAGCGTTCACAGCCATTACATCAGAAGACGACTTTTTATACTCACAAAAAAAAATCTGTCAGTGTTTTCTTATAGGTGTCTAGTAGGTACCCACAGAAATTCGTGTTCATTTGGTCAGTGTTTTTTAAACGCGTCTTGTTATTGTTTTTCTTTCGTTATTGAAACTTCGACATTTTTGTCGATTTCTAGCATTTACAAAAACGTAATAGAACGTATTAAGTAAAACATAATCTGAAACTAGTATTATGCCATAGAAATATATTAAGGATTTCATTCTTGTACGACTGTGTTGCTTTTGATGGTAATATAGTAAGTGGTTGTTATTAATGGCAAAAGTATATTTGCTATTAACACGTTGGTAGAATTCTGTTAATGTGCAGCAGAGGTAACACCGTAAGACTTACACCGATGAGCGAAAACATAATGACCACGTGTTTTATAGCGTGTTGTCCCACTGTGAAACACAGTACGACAGAGATTCTGCTTGGATTGGATTCTGCAAGTACTTGATAGAATTCCGGAAGTATGGTAGGTGGCTTTAGATGTCTACGCACAGGTCAAGCAATTTCCACAAATTACGGGACAGTGATTTATGGACAAGCAGCTGGCACCCGATACGTGTTCTAAGGTGCGCACATCACGCACATCTGCTGGACTAGAAATCAATGTGAGTTCTCTATAAGCTTCTCAAACCACTGTTGCGCGATTCTGACCTTGCAACACACACAGATAGTCTGCTGGAATACGTAATCGCCGTAGGTGAGACTTCAAGCGGGAAGTGATGCAGGTGGTAAGCAATATTGTTCACGTAGTTCACTGCTAACACGATGATTCGATTATCAGGACAGATCAAAAATAGTTCAAATGGCTCTGAGCACTATGGATCTTAACATCTGAGGTCATCAGTCCCATAGAACTTAGAACTACTTAAACCTAACTAACCTAAGGCCATCACACACATCCATGCCCGAGACAGGATTCGAACCTTCGACCGTAGAGGTCGCGCGGTGCCAGACTGAAGCGCCTAGAACGGCTCGGCCACTCCGGCCGGCCACGACAGATCCCATGGAAACCCAAATCAGTGTATCCCATGGCATAACTCTGGCCTCAGAGTGTGGCATAGTGCGTGTTTTGTGCAGCCATTCGTCCGGATGAAGGCGTGTAAGGACCCAACCTTCGACTTGGTGTAACAAAAATGCGATTCATCGGCAACCGCAAACATTTTTCCACAAACGGATTGCCCATCTTGTCTCACAGTGAGATAAATGTACTATCAGTTATGGCGATCACTCGAGAAATAACACACAGTTTACTTACTTCTTTTCATCCGTCTCGTTTCCATTTTATTGCCTCTTATAATGTTGTCTTGAGTGGAACATGTATATACCATTAGACCACTAACATACACATCAGCACAACAGCTAAAATGGGAGGAAACACTTGCTGTAGAAACTAATGCATCCTACAGCGATGCCTATTCGTACAGACGGTCGTAATATGGTTTTATTTCAGTGATTGCGAAGTCAAGTGAAATCATGCATTGGATAGCCAAGGCAATTGTTGAATACAATGCAATCGAACGAAAAAATTAATGTACTGAAATGGAGGTTATCCATCTTCGGTCAGTCAGAATTTTGATCCAGTACGGTACTGGGATCCGGTACATTATAACCATACCTAGCTAAGTTTCATGTCAGTTGGTCTGCTAATATGCGTAAAGTCTGGGTTCGGTTCTACTCCAGGCAGCATTATTTGACAGCTCAAATTGACCCATAGCTAGATCCAACCCTGCCACAGAGGCATGACCCCTGGGGAACGCCCATCACCTCGCCCATGGGCAGGCGTAGCTAGTATAGGATACCAACCCAGTAGCCCAATTGCATGCGTTTTGCGCGTACACGTCATCGCGGGCATGAAGTCATGGTATATGATAGTTCAAGCAACAGTCCAGATGCCGGTCTGTCGGTGGGTCGCCAATTTGTCCATCCCTGTTCATTGATGCCCGCAGACATCTGGAAACTATAAGTGAAGAACGTACGGCGGTACTGTGGTTCCAAATTTATATTAAACATAATATCCTTTGGCTACTGACTGGGGTTGATTTACGTTTTGCCACGACAAAGGTGAAAGTCACAAAAAGGGAAAAGTCTATCACCAATAAGAAGTCCTATAGGAGAAATTTTATGTTAGCTACTGAGCCAGTTCTCATGAAGGTCGCAAGGAACTTATTTGAACTGGAGACGTTGAAATTATTACTATTGGGTTTGAATTCAACCGCGGATAGCCTAATTTGTTGGTTGCGTACCTTTCAGACAAGATGCCTAACTACTAAAGGTCTGAAGGTTTTTGGTTTCGAATCCTGGAGTGGCCCAAAAATTTTCATTGCGTGATTTGACACTCCAGCATGCACACATAGGACTGTTAGTCAAGAATAATTCTGATTGTTAACGAATCACCGTGCTTTGTTAACAGGAGCAGCTGTTTTCGATTTCCCAATACATAACTTTCTCAGATCATTTCAGTTTGAAACATTTCACTCCTTGCGACTAGTGAAAAGGAATTCGAACGTAAAACTCTCCGTGTGTAACCAAGACCTACTCCCAGTCAGTTATTTCTAGTTCAAGCTTTTACTCATGTCGCTAATGATAAAAGAAACCGATATTTAACATCTGTTTCAGGCTAAAAATAACGCTGCTAGATGCTAGATTCGAATCCTAGGAAGGCAATAAATTATTTCTCTCGTCATTTTAACTTCGACCATCTCATTACTGGGAAGAAAGTCTGGTACTGGCTATTTACTGAGGTAAGTTATGAATCAAGACTAGGAGTTGCACCCCAATCCCAGTACGACACAAGGGTTTACTTCAGGTTACTTCAAGTTAAAATATGTGCACATGTTGCTACCTATGAAGGAAATTACATTTTAATTATAAGCCTTGAGGATTTATCGGCGAAATATTGACACGTTGAATAACCGGCTCTTCAACTGGTTTTCCCGTTGTTATTGCACGATATTTCGAGTACGGTCCTCGCTTTATTCTTGAGGTGGTCCCTGAAACTGAGATTGAAAGACGCGTAAAACCGACAGAAAAGCCGATTATTCAACATGGGCTAATTTAACTTCTTTCGTGGTAAGTTAAGAAGAACGATAATTGCTTGATATGTGTTTCGGTCCGTACCAAAATTTGCCGTCGGACAGTTAGACACTTGCAAACTAAAACTGGTTAAAAACAATATACTTTACGTCTCTTTATGATAATTCAGAACTGAATATCGGTGCTATGTTCCAAACCCTGCCAGGCGTTGAAGCTTTTGAGTTCAGATAGCCTTAACATCATACGGTCTTGTGCTCCAGAACGTCTTGCTCCCAGGTTTGACCTAGCGAGAGCCTACTACGATAAGAAGATCTACACGCATCAAAAAAAGTTTTTCTTCACCCCGGTTCCCTGAACTCCTGAAGACGGACTTTAACTATGGGTATTGTGTCACAGACATAGTCCCTTTGTCTATTCATGGATGTCACTATACCCGCACAAAGATGTAAAAACCATGCATCAGCAGCCCGTATTAGACGGAAGGGGGTCCAACAGACGATCAGTTCCAGTCATTCCACCAGGAAGGAGGTTCACGGCTCGTGTAGTCTGTAGTTCAGCCATGCCTAGACGGTCAATACCGCGGTTCGATCCGCAGTGTTACTTTGTGCCTGAGAAGGCTCTCAACAAGGGAAGTGTCCAGGCGTCTCGGAGTGAACCAAAGTGATGTAGTTCGGACAAGGAGGAGATACAGAGAGACACGAACTGTCGATGACAAGCCTCGCTCAGGCCGCCCAGGGGCTGCTACTGCAGTGGACGACCGATACCAAAGGGTTATCGGTCGGAGGAACCCTCACAGCAGCGTCACCTTGTTGATTAACGCTTTTCGTGCAGCCACAGGACGTCGTGTTACGACTCAAACTGTGCGCAATAGCCCGCATGAAGGGCAACTTCACTCCTGAAGTCCATGGCGAGATCCATCTTTGCAACCACGACACCATGCAGCGCGGTACAGATTGGCTCAATAACATGCCGAATGGACCGCTCAGGATTGGCATCACGTTCTCTTCACCGATGAGTGTCGCATATCCCTTCAACTAGACGATCGTCGGCGATGTGTTTGGGGGCAACCTGATCAGGCTGAACGCCTCGGACACTCTGTCCATCGAGTGCAGCAAGTTGGAGGTTCCTGCTGGGGTGGCATTATGTGGGGCTCATGTACGCCGCTGGTTGCCATGGAAGGCGCCGTAACGGCTGTACGATACGTGAATGCCATCCTCCGACCGGTAGTACCACAGTATCGCCAGCGTATTGGCGAGGCATTCGTCTTCATGGACGGAAATTCGCGCCACCATCGTGCACATCTTGCGAATTTCCTTGCGGATTAAGATATCGCTCGCAATAGTGGTCAGCATGTTCTCCAGATATTAATCTATCGAACATGCCTGGGACAGAATAAAATGGCTATTTATGTATGTCGTGACCAACTAACCCCTCCGAGGGATCTACGCCGAATCGCCGTTGAGCACTGGGACGATCCCGGACCAACAGTGCCTGCATAAACTTGTGGATGGTACGCCAAGACGAATACAGGCATGCATCAATGCAAGCGGACGTGCTACTGGGTTTTAGAGGTACCGGTATATACAGCAATCTGGACCACGACCTCTGAAGGTCTCGCTGTAGGGTGGTACAACATGCAATGTGTGGTTTTCATGAGCAATAAAAACGGAGGATATGATGTTTTTTCTGTACAGCTTCCGGAACTCTCAGAACCGAGGTGATGCAGAATGTGCATATCAGCACTGGACAAACAAGTACATAATCGTTGCATTGTCATCACTAATGTGGTTTGAGATGAAATACTTATGGCAGTTTCATATGCTCAAATCACAAAGCATGTTATTTTTGGATGTATTCTAGTCATTAATGAGAATGATGGAGATTACTGTCGTGAATCCTATTTTTACATCAAATTTCGCGTAAAACATCCCTCGACAGGTCGCTCTGGTCCTTATACGATCACTAGAATAGTGTTCATTGGATAAGGTACACTTTACAGCAATGTCTAGTTTTGTGAATTGGTTACTATAGCAGTGTGAGATATATTGAATTTTATTCTCCGCTTTATGACATGAATGACAAAAAAAATGCAAGTGAAAGAACAATGTCAACGAGTGTTTCAGACATGGTGGCTGCACACTAAATTTTTCAACAATGTCGTACCATTTTTCCCATTCATAGCACAGCAGATCACTACACAGTGATTCAGCTTTAAGATGGTTCAAGAAAAATATGGAAAGGTACTGTGTAAGCGTGAGATGTTTTTCTACTGTTTTACAATGAACACGTATATACAAGTACAAACATGGGAGAATCAATCAGGAACAGTTAATGTTACTGTTGTATAACACATTATGTAATGAGTAGTGCAGCCTAATGAGAAAAATCCTGGGTTTTAAAAGAAGGCGGAAATGGTCATGTCTGAATTACAGAAGGCAAGATACAGTGAGATTTTGGCTGCATAGAATAGCTACTCCAATGTCTAGAAAGAAATGCCAGGGACGAAGGATGCCGGGGAAGAGCAGACAAAAGCGTTTCTTTCATTTATTAAATCTTTTAGGTAAACATTTTTATCTTAGTATTAAGAATAATAAATATTAGCTGTTGATATACTAGAGTAGGGAAATACCATTCATTTTGAAACTTGACAGCTAATCTTGTACGCAGCAGAGCCTTAAGAGATTAGAGCCACAGAGAAATGTGTTTCCAAAAAAATCTCTATTTTAAATGTGCCCTATCAGCATAGATGCTCTCTGCAAGGGCCAAACAGTAACAGAGTTCGGAGTTTCACGAACTGGAATAAAATTTCGAGTCGGTGTGCTAATAATGGCTGGCATATATAGGTGAGACCTTGATTAATACGAAGTATGTAGTGCATCAAAAGCAGTAAAACTACTGAGTTGGATATTGTTGGGAAACAACAATGCCTGGCAACTTTTATACACTGTGTACGCAGTTTGACTCCAATTACATGTATTGGTGGTGTATTATTCCGAACTGGCGCTCAGAAGCAGGGAGCGAGGGTGTTACGCAATTCTGTGTATTATCCCGCTGTTACGAAAGCGCTGTGTTATCTTGCGTAACGTTCCATTCTACGAGTAGCAAAACAAAGGTACATTCTCTGTTTTATTTGAAAGTGAAAAGGGCTTTCGGAAAAACTTATAAATTATTAATCTTGTTTAACCAAAGCCGAAATTTTGGCAGTAAGGAATTTGATCACTATTCTTTTCATTCGATACATTCATTTTTGTGAAGAATTTAACATTATCTACTTCTAAGGACTAAATTGTAATTAAAGTTGGTTTGAACTTGCAAACACGCCAGTTTGTATTCAAACTGCTCAATTTCATTTTAGTTTGATAAAATATCGACTTCTGATATATTTTCCTCTTCATTTTCCGTAGATCAATGAAGGTAAGCGATATTTGACGTTCGGATGTAAAACTGAACTAAATATATAGTTCCTATAGCTAACGAAACACCTTATCATCCACAGACGAATCGGTGAACGACAGTTCAAGTAAATATCAGTAAAAATGTGAGTACAGAAACGCGATGTAGGCAGCTGACAAAACGTTGTTAAGAACAGTATGTGTGTTGTCCCTGCAAACTTTCTGCTGTTTGTCACTGAACTGTAACCAAATGGACATTTATTTCTGTAATGTGTAACCGCGCTCCACTTATTTGAATATCAGGGTGTATCGGGATTATAATCCCGTCTCTCGCTTTGGTAACGGTAAACGAAATGATACGGCCGCACAACATTGTAAAATATTTGATACTGTTGTATACTGTAAGCTTAATCGATAGCTAAAATAAAAGGAAAAAGATCAAAGATGAAGATCTAAGTAATTGTCTGGTGGTTTACAGCTTAAATCTCGTTTGCTGTATCTCTTCACGCTTTTGTATCCTGTTCAAGTCTCTTCTTCTCTAAACAACTGCTACTAGACACGCACACACACACACACACACACACACACACACACGCCGACACACATACATACACACAAACACACACACTATAAACTGCTTGCCATATTCCAGATACGGTCTTTGTATATAACTTTTCCTCTGTACACGTTTCGCCATTACCAGAGCTAAAACGCCGTCAACACCTTCAAACACCACACCTCTCTCCATTACGAACTTTTCAATTCCTCATCACTTCAGGACATATTGTCAACAAAATCGTTCCTTTACTGACTTCATTCTACCATTTATTTCCCTTTCAGATTCGATTATCTTTTCGATAGTCACCCCATCTTCCCATGTAATATTCCACATTATTGCGTAACACAATATTCGGAATGCCTCATTCCTCGTCTGTACTTCACATCGTCAACGTCGCACTTCCGTAAGGTTACATCTATTCTAATTATTTCAGAAAAGACTTCGTAATTCTTAAATATATGATCGATTATAGTATGTATGTCTTCTTTTATTGCTGTAGTCCGTCTGCATTTTCTCTTTAACTCTGGTTCGACAGTTCTTTCTCCCTAAATGATAAATCGCCTGAATTAATTCGATTATACTCGATTACCATTACTTTTGTTGATATTAGTCCTATAAAATCTTTTCGTCGCGCTTTCCGTTCCATTCAACCGAAGTTACCAATCCTTTGCAGTCTCCAATAAAACTACAACTGTTCCTTCTCCTTGTGCTTTAATTCCTTTTCAAAATTTCTCCTAGATATTGAATTCAACTACTAAGTTCTTTTCATGACCTTCGGCGTATACAGTGGGGGGGGGGGGGGGGGGTAAATAAAAGTGGCCCCTAGAACAGACTTCCCGGAAACAAAGAAACACAGCAGAGAAAAGGAAATATAGAACTAACGTGACTTGACTATAGTAGATGTCAAAAGTGATTGCCGGCCGCGGTGGTCTCGCGGTTCTAGGCGCTCAGTCCGGAACCGCGGGACTGCTACGGTCGCAGGTTCGAATCTTGCCTCGGGCATGGATGTGTGTGATGTCCTTAGGTTAGTTAGGTTTAATTAGTTCTAAGTTCTAGGCAACTGATGACCTCAGAAGTTAAGTCGCATAGTGCTCAGAGCCATTTTTCAAAAGTGATTACCTTGTTAGCCAGTTGTCGAAGACAGATCGAAGCTGGACTGCTGTAATCGTTACAGTCTCGTCTGAAAAGTGCTGCTGCAGTCCTTGGAGACTGACCTTTATTAACAATAATGTCAGGTGTGAAGATAGTGTAAATGTGCTCCAAGGTTCTGCCGGCTGTATGAGATGTTTCTCCATGTTGTTGGAAGTAAATGTAGATCTTTTACTCCTCCTTTAATGCTGCCACAAATGGTTTCAAAATGCTGGCAATGTAACGGGCCGAAGTAAGTGTCTGTTGAAAGAAGATGGGACCAATAAAGCTGCCTGCAAGCACCGCACACCAAACCCCAATGCAATGATGTTTCCTTGAAATAATGCGGATTCTCCGATGACCAGAAGCTGTAATTCTGTGAACTGACATAATCACTCAGGTGAAACCAGGCTTCATCAGACATAAAGAACAGAACAATGTCCGAATCATTCATTGTTAGTGGAGAGCGACTTACAAAACTGAAGGCAATGAGGAGCATCTGCTGGTTTTAATGCGTGAACAACAGACACTCGGTACAGATGCATATGCAGGTCCAGGTGGAGTACTCGTCCGCATTATCGACGTGATATGCTGGTATCTTGCGACAGGCGACGGGTTGATCTGGTGGGACTCTGAATTATTTTCTGGTGAACTCCAGTCACATTTTCTTGTGTGCGGGTACGTTTCAGCATGTTTTTTGACTTGTTGGAAAGTGTTCCTGTCTGACGCCATTTTCAGACTAAGCATTGCATGGCTCCTTGCTTTCACTTTTACACCGTTAAACTTCTCTGTAACAACTGACCACTTCATTTCTACAACTTTGTTGTTACGTAACTTTCCACAACGAGCACCGTCTGCTCCACTGTGAGTAGCATCGTCCCCTTTGCACTTCTCCACTCACACTGGCGTAGCTGTCACTAGGCTCTCAGCTGGAGTGGATCACGTGGCGTGGGTACACGTGGTGTGCGCTGCATACATTCATTATATGCAACAGTCACATCTAATCGTACCCTCTCGTCTGGGACACTTTTATTTGCTCCATTCTGTAGAACCGCAGCCTGGTTATTGGTTGAGATGTTTCTGCTGCCTGTATTTCATCCTCTATAATAGTAGAGTTTCACAGATTGTATTCCAGTCGAAATTGTTAACACTTTACCTAGTTCAACAGATGTTATAGACGTAGGTTCCTCTTTCTTTAAATTAGCATCCTGTATCGTTCTGGGACCCAAACTGATTTCCCTCAACGTCTTACCTGTCTTATGACTCCACTGTGGATTGTTCGTGTTCGTATTTTGCCGGCTTGACGTAGTAACCTAATGGATCGAGAGTATAAAACACTAGCCTGCCATGAAACAAGCTAATGATACGCTCTGAGAGGATTTTTAATTTTGACCGCGTGGTGTGTCTAATGGGCAAAGGTATCGGACAGTAATTTTGAATATGGTGAATTTAACAGAAAAATTAAACAGACTTTAACCTTGGGAGTTGAGGAAAGTGGAAAAAATTCATATGTGAATGAAAAAAACGAAAATGGGCACACTAATTTGGAGAGATATGCTTAAGAAAATTGGATAGTGTTTATTAAAGTTACTTTCGTTGCTATTTACCTTTGAATAGTGCACAGTGCACAAACTGACACAGGGCACTCTGAGCTGTGTGTAGCAGCAGTTATCAATTACGCACACAACAGTACTTATAGGAAGCAAATTTGTACCAAGCTCATACTAATAAAAGCTAAATTCATGGTCATTACTTAAACCAATACTGAAATGTCACTGCATGAAGTGCAGAACTAAATTTGAACATGAGGGGCTTCTATCTTAACTGACAGGTAAAAAAGCAAATAAATATAAATACCATCATCATTACACTGTTTATACTCCTTCATATACAATGGCAATAATAATCCAATTACCTTAGTAATATGTAAAGAATATGATGGGGATCCATAAAGTAATATAGTGTCACTAGTCAAGTTCTACGATTATTTCAGTAGAAAATACTAATTGAAACAAAGGTAAACCTTAACTTCATTTGGAATAGTTTATATTTTACTTTGCAAGGAAAATATTCAAACCTGAGCTCAATTAACTTCAAGAAAAGAAAAAGTAATCATCCATGACAGTAATCAAGACTACAATATGTTTAAAATGATCTTAACGTATTCGCATTTTTTATCACCTGTGAAGCAGGTATTTTAGACCATAACATTTACACAGTCTGGCACTGTATACTAGTAAAACTATACTTTGCAAAAAACTAAAAGTACTTCAGAAAACTCCTATCTGACTCCACTTTTTTGGTTTTCACTTTAACTCTGGCTACTCCTTTCACGTTTACAAACAAAAAGAAACCACTTTGAATCACTTGAAAGCAATAATTGTTCATTTAAGACAGGATACTAGGTTTTACTAGACCTTAGGAGAGGACCCTGCATAGGTTCGTGATCAGGATAGACGATGTGGTTCCGAACACCAGACACGAGATTTACAGCTTTGTGATTATTATTAAACCCACTCACACAAATTAATGGTCCTTGCCCATATACATATCTGGATGTATGAAGTTGGTGAAGCAGTGGGGATGTTTTGGTGGGAAGCGACATGGCGGCTATATGTACTCACGGCTCTCGAGTTTCGAATGCTCTAAGAAATCTCTTCTTGGCGTCAAAATTTTCAACATATTAGAGCCATTAATTTTGCCGAAAATACCAAACAATAGGCATATCCACATTCGGGGCAAAATTCCTTGCAAAGAAGCTTCCAATTACCTCTCTTGGCACCGTCGAAGTGTACTGTGCTACGACTGGCCACTTACTGCGTACCGTTCCCACCAAGGAGCCACCCAGTTCGACCGCCAAACCCACCTTTTACATCGCGTCATGCCGCTTCCGTTGCGGTGGGATTTCACTTCATCTTTTACATTTTACAATGCAAGTGCCCTAAGCATGAAACAGCTACCAATTAACATTGTCTTTCTTACAAACAAACACATATTATAAAAGTTTATTATTTTAACAAATAATTTTGCTTTTTTCAAATATGCAGCACTAGCCATTAAAATTGCTACACCAAGAAGATGACGCGCTACAGACGCGAAATTTAACCGACATGAAGAACATGCTGTGATATGCAAATGATTAGTTTTTCAGAGCATTCACACAAGGTTGGCGCTGGTGGCAACACCTACAACGTGCTGATATGAGGAAAGATTCCAGCCGATTTCTCATAAACAAACAGCAGTTGACCGGCGTTGCCTGGTCAAACGTTGTTGTGATGCCTCGTGTAAGAAGGAGAAATGCGTATCGTCACGTTTCCGACTTTGATAAAGGCCGGATTGTAGCCTATCGCGATTGCGTTTTATCGTATCGCGACATTGCTGCTCACATTGGTCGAGATCCAATGACTGTTAGCAGAATATGGAATAGGTGCGTTCAAGAGGGTAATACGGAACGCCGTGCTGGATCTCAACGGCCTCGTATCACTAGCAGTCGAGAAGACAGGCATCTTATCCGCATGGATGTAACGGATCGTGCAGCCACGTCTCGATCCCTGAGTGAACTGAGGGGGACGTTTGCGAGACAACAACCATCTGCACAAACAGTTCGACGACGTTTGCAGCAGCATGGACTATCAGCTCGGAGACCATGGCTGAGATTACCCTTGATGTTGCATCACCGACAGGTGCGCCTGCGATGGTGTACTCAACGACGAATCTGGGGGCACGAATGACAAAACGTCATTTTTTCGGATTAATCCAGGTTCTGTTTACAGCATCATGATAGTCGCATCCGTGTTTGGCGACATCGCGGTGAACGCACATTGGAAGCGTGTATTCGTCATCGCCATACTGGCGTATCACCCGGCGTGATGGTGTGGGGTGCCATTGGTTACACGTCTCGGTCACCTCTTGTTCGCATTGAAAGCACTTCGAACAGTGGGTGTGACATTTCAGAGATGTTACCACCCGTGGCTCTAACCTTCATTCGATCCCTGCGAAACCCTACATTTCAGCAGAATAATGCACGACCACTTGTTGCAGGTCCTGTACGGGCCTTTCTGGATACAGAATATGTTCGACTGCGGCCCTGTCCATCACATTCTCCACATCTCTCACCAACTGAAAATGTCTGGTCGATGGTGGCCGAGCAACTGGCTCGTCAAAATATTCCAGTCACTACTCTTGATAAACTATGGTATCGCGTTGAAGCTGCACGGGCAGCTGTACCTGTACACCCCATCCAAGCCCTGTTTGACTCAACGCCCAGGCGTATCGAGGCCGTTATTTCGGCCAGAAGTGCTTGTTCTGGGTACTGATTTCTCAGGATCTGTGCACCCAAATTGAGTGAAAATGTAATCACATGTCAGTTCTAGTATAATATACTTGTCCAATGAATACCCGTTTATCATCTGCATTTATTCTTGGTGTAGCAATTTTAATGGCGAGTGGTGTATATTACAAAACACTATATTTCCTGTTACAAATCAATGACCTTATGTAACACAGAATACACACTCAATAATTGGAGCTACATATGCATAATATGAACCTACTTCTGTTTGATGTAAGTGTTACAAGCATATTTCTCAGCATCTGTCCTTTATAATAGTGAGGTTATTACTTTGTTCTGGAAGTCTGAAGGTATATCGCTTGTCTCTTATATGCGGTATACGAATTTAAAAGCTTAGTAATCGCTGATTCTCCCACAGGTGAAAGTCTGATGTAGTGAGCACAATGCATCTTGACTACACCGTCGTCTAGATATTTTACATCAATCTAAAACCCTCCAACAGGAAAATGATAACAGAAAACTGCTATATCCTTCTAAAAAGATACTTATCAAGTACTTACATACGTTAAAATCAACTTGTGGGTTTTTCCTTTATATAAGAATACATACATAATATATAACTGTTTCTTATACAAAGAAGGATGGTTACATTCTGTGGCTAATCTGTTCTATTTCATTCTGGAAGTGACTTTATCAACTGTTTTGATTTCACAGTGCTCAAGGAAATTAAACAAAATGACGTCTGTGCAGTTGGACCACTTATATTAACGCGCCTCAGAGTGATTGTATGTAGGGTCATCGATTAGTGTAACTGATGGTAATTTATTGTTCCAGGCCATATTCCGTGCAAGTGTACAACATTCTCTGTTATGAACTGAATTGATGAAATTGAAATTGTAACGTAATCTGTGTCGAAGGCAAGGCACCTTTTCTGGATGTGTATGCATTACTCATTGCATTAGTAGGTGTTGTTATTTCACTCTTTTAATTTTAAAGTAATTTTAAGGAGTGTTAAGCTTGTAACTTATATGAGTAATGGCTTCCACAATACGTCCGTTGCCTTATTTGGACATATTACTGTTCCAGCCTGATGTGGGTGGCAGGGTAGTTTTGGCAGTGGACGACGCGTTCCTTTTTTCTAGGCCCAGAGCAGAGACGTGTTTTCTTTCTGCTGTAGTCATTCAATCAAGAACTCTTGACCTATTCAATATTGCGAATTCAGCAAGCACATAAGCTCTGAAGCATGTTCTGCAAGCCCAAAGTTCCTCATCAATATACCTGCTCCTTAACTACTCGTTCAAAACTTGCACTCTTATTGCTAGTTCTGAAGCGCGCTAAGTTTTAAAGCCTTTTACTTATGCGTATGAACTTTCGAGTTTTTCCTTTTTATCTGAAGTCGTCAAATAACTCCACTAATTGTAAAGCTTACCTGCCTGTTGCCTATTGGCTGTGATGGTAGCCTGCTGTATTTGCCAGCTTATCTTGTATTTTTGGGGGATTGGTTACTTATTGAAATGCCATTGTCAATGTTTCTGCTGGTTTGTACCAGTTGGGAGTCACATTTGAATTGCATGTCTTCCCAGCTCATCGTTTATTTTGGGGGACTGAACAGTTATTTCAGGGTCAATATCGATGCTTCTACTAGTGTGTACCAGCTGGGAGTCAAATTTTAAATTGTATACCCTCCCAGATTTGTTTGTATTTCTTTTTGTGGGGGGATGAGGGAGGGGGTTATGTACTTATTGCATAAGAGACTTTTATTTAGACTTATAGACTGTTAAGGGCTTTCCAGCACACACAATCAGTGGCGAGACTTTTCATCCATTGTGAATTTTGGGTGGGCGTAGTTTGTTTGTTAACAACTTATCTACGCTTTGGAATTGTTAGTACACTTATTGGCTGTCATTTTTAATTCATTTTACTGATAAAACTCACTTTGTTGAACCCGCTTGTAGCCCCACCTAAATTGCACGAGTTATTTTCGTGTTTTTGGAGGAACTGTATATTCCTGGTTTCAGGCCCAGTTCTTAATTTTTAAGCTTTTTTTATTAATGATACGATCCTGTTGAACTTTTTAAAATTATTACTAGCGTTGTTTTTTTAACTATGTTTTAAATTGCAATTATAATAATTGTTCTAAAGCAATTAAGATATCCCATAAAGCAACAAATGACGAAATATGTGGGTCCACCTACCATGTGTTTTTCCTTCAAACCATACCAACTCTCGTTATGCGTTGTGAGTTATCACCCACGTTGAAATCACTTGACTTTTCCTTTTTTTTTCTACGGGTGACTGAGAAAATGTTTCAGACACAAGGCCGCTCAGGACTGACACGGAAAGGTGTTAAGGGTGGCATAAAGGACGCCAATGACATCAAATATTTCCTTGGAGATTTCCACATATTCGGCGGTCGAAAACGACAGTTTGCAGTGTGATGAGCAACAGGACGACGTAACTGACAGCCCTTGACATTGCTGACAACCCTTTGACACTTCAGCCCTTCTCCAATGATATCGTGGGCCAGCAATCCCACTGACTGTGGTCGCACCACCTTGGAGTGCAGTGTGGACGCAGTTTTTGCTATGGTGTACAGTGTGGAGGCTCTAGGCATCGTTAAAAATCATTCGTCGAAATCTGAACCTGGAGCGAAGCAGCAAACTCTGCTTATCCTTTTTCAGCTCTCCTCTTGCGTGACCACTTCTGCCATGATCACGGGGAGGTGCTACGCTGACAAATGCGTGAATAAAATAACAAACAGTCCACCCAGTTCGGTACCTCCTTCTGTGTCATCTGCTCGCCTCTACTGTGAACTGAGCTCTGGCCTTTTTTCGCATGTGTCGACGCCTTACAGTTCGAAGCGTCGCCGACTCTGAGGGTTACAGGGTGCCACGCTTTTGCACCATTACAAAGGGAAGTTGTAGGCACCTTTGAGAAAAATTTCGAACCTCTACGTTTCAATCAGAAAATGAGATCGTTTAATTGTGTTTTTAAGTGTGCCTTCCATTCGTATGTTCATGCTATTGATTATTATTTAGCATCTGGTTTCCTTTCTTTCGATTCACGGATCGATCATTCCCATGCATCTGTGTTGGCATTTTAAAATCTTATGACTGTAGGAGTGTCATGATGGTCTTTCCGTTGGAAAAGTTTCCAAACTAACTCCACCATCCCATTTGGATTTCAGGGAGGGGAGTGGCAAAGGGAGAAAAAGAATAAATAAAAAGGGCAAAGCTAACGCTCTATGAGTCGGGGTGTGGAATGTCAGAAGTTTGAAAGCGGTAGGGAAGCTACAATATGTGAAAAGGGAAATGGGAAGGCTCGCTCTAGATATATTATGCGCCAGTGAACTAAAACGAAGAGAAGGATTTCTGGTCAGACGAGCATGGGGTAATATCAAGGGCAGCACAAAATGGTACAACGAGAGTAGGCTTTTTTTATTAATAGCAACATAGAACAGACAGATCTGTTCTCATCCGCGACCGCTAAGGTCGCAGGTTCGAATCCTGCCTCGGGCATGGATTTGTGTGATGTTCTTAGGTTAGTTAGGATTAAGTAGTTCTATGTTCTAGGGACTGATGACCTCAGATGTTAAGTCCCATAGTACTCAGAGCCATTTGAACAATATTTTCTATTCTCATCATAATCCACAGCAAACCAACACCGACAAAGGTAGTTCAGGTGCATTTGACGACATTGCAAACTGTAGATTAAGAGACAGAGAAAGTATACGACGATATCGAAAGTGTAATTCGGTACGTATAGGGTCAGGAAAATCTAATAGTTATGGGGGCTCGGTCCGCGGTTGTAGAGAAAGAAGCAGAAGAAAATATTATCAGGGAATGTCGGCTTGGGAGTACGAATTAGAAAGGAGAGAGACTAAGTGAGTTTTGGAATAATTTTAGATGTTAACAGCGAATACTCTGTCCAAGAGTAACAAGAGGAGGAGGTACGCTTGGGAAAAAGGATCGGGAGTTACATGGATATTTCAGTTGCATTTCATCATGGACAGGTAGCTATATTGGATTGTAGGATGTACCCAGGGGTATTTATAGATTCAGATCACAATTTAGTAGTGATGAAGACTAGGCCGAAGATTAAGGGGCTAGTCAGGAAGAACAATTCGCAAAGAAGTTGGATGTGGAAGTAGTAAGGTATGAAGACATACTCTTACAGCTCGGTAAGCCTATAGACACTGCGATAATGAATAGCGCAGTATACAGTTCAGTTGAAGAGGAATGGACATCATTAAGAATGTCAGTCACAGAAGTTGGAGAGAAAAACGTAGGTACAAGGTCGGTAAATCCGGAGAAGCAATGGATAACAAGAGTTGGCGGTTGATGGTTGGAATGCTGACACCAAAGTGTTCAAATAGTCTGTGTGCAACCAGTCATTCTGGCCACTGATGCGGTATACATAGGGATAGTATCAACCCCTTCAGCATCAGCCTGACGACGGCGCACTGAAGCGCCGTAAATGATAGCTACGAAATAAATAAAATCATAAAGACGGCTATAGGCGTTTCATTCTCTCACAATAGTAAACGGCCGTCGTCCGCTAGACCTCCTGTCAAAAGATCGAACGTACAAAAACTAATGTGAAATGTTTGCACGAAAAATTTAAAGAAATAAAAAATTAATATTTTTTTGAAGGACTGACTCAGCAAATGACAATTCCATTGTCCGATGCAGAGGAGTGAGCGGATAGGTGGGGAAAGTACATTGAAGACCGCTATGAGGGGGAAGACTTGTCCGATAATGTGATACAAGAAGAAACAGGAGTCTGTATAGAAGAGATAGGGAATCCAGTATTAGAATAATAATTTAGAAGAGCCTTGGAATACTTAAGATCAAAAATTACACAATGGATTGATAAAATTCCACCGGAATTCCTAAAATCATTAGTGGAAGTCCCAACAAAACGATTATTAACGTTGTTGTATAGACTGTATGAGACTGGCGATATACATTCGGACGTTATCCAAAACATCACGCACACAATCCCCATGACTTGCAAGAGCTGATAAGGGCGTGAACTATAAGTCAATCATCTTAATAGCTCATGTATCCAACTTGCTGACAAGAATAACAGGCAGAAGAATGGGAACTTAAACTGAGGATCTGTTAGATGACGATCACTTTGGCTTTAGGAAAGGTAAAGGCGTCAGAGAGACAGTTTTGAAGTTGCGGTTGATAATGTAAGCATAGGATCTACAGATCTGGGAAAATAGTTCGACAATGTCAAATGTCCAAATGGTTTAACATTCACGAAAGTCTGAGAAAATTACGGATCAGCTGCAATGGGAGACGGGTAATACGCAATATAAACAAGAAGCAAGAGGGAACAATAACAGAAGTGCACGTATAAAAAATGTTTAAGACTGGGATGTAGTCTAACCACTACTGTTCAATCAGTACACCGAAGAAGCTATCACAGAAGAAAGGGTCAAGAGTGGGATTAAAATTCAAGGTGAAAGCGTATCGTTGTAAAGATTCGCTGATACCTTTGACATCCTTAGTGAAAGTGAAGAATAACAGCGGGACTAGTTCAGTGGAATGTGTACTGAGAGTAAATCGAAAAATGACGAAGGTAATTAGAAGTAGCAGGAATGTTAGCAGCGAGAAACTTACCATCATAATTGGTGATCAAGAAGTGGATGAAGTTAAGTAATTCTCCTTCCTAGGCTACAAAATAACCCATGGCGGACGGAACAAGAAGGACATAAAAAGCATGCTAGCACTGGCAAAAAGGCGTTCCTGGCCAAGAAAAGTCTACTAGTACCAAACATAGGTCTTAATTTTAATGATGAAATTTCTGAGAATTTACGTTTGGAGCACAGCAGTGAGACGTGGCCTGTGGGAAACCTTGGTCAGAAGAAAAAAGCTAGGATGGCTGAGAAAGTAACGAATGAGGAGGTTCTCCGGAGAATCTGTTAGGAAAGCAAGCGAGGAAAGTAATATAAGGAAAACACTGACAAGAAGAAGGGACACGATGATAGGATATCTTTTTAAGACATCAGGAAATAACTTCCATGCTACTAGAGGGACATGTATATGGTAAAAGTTTCAGAGGAAGACAGAGATTTGAACACATCCAGAAAATAATTCAGGGCTTAGGTTGCAAATATTTCTCTGAGATGATGAGTATTGCACAGGAGAGTAAAGGGTTTCAGTTCCCAACGACCACAATATTTTAGGAAGCGACGACGTTGCCATCAGATGATGCGCAGATGAAGTGATGGTCTAGGAACTGCACCTCTCTCCCTGTGACCGGACGCTCTCTTGGAGGTCCGATCCCTTGTGCTGTCGTGAACCCAGCATCTCTTCCCCCCTTCCGACATAAGCGCTCCGTTCATGGTTCACGCTCCATACGCTTGCCGCCGTCATATGTATTCCAATGTAAATATTATTACATTTCTTACTAGCAGTCATTATGTACATACGGCTGAGACAGTGTGGGACATGTAGCACTGTGTCGATTGTGTAGTAACAAACGTATCCGTGAGCGACTTTTACGCAACCAGAAATACTGATGGTGCTGTGACAAGAATGACTTGCCATAATATCCGACAAACTTTTATTAACTGTCTACAGGCTGGTGCTAATTTACAGTCATTCATCGAACATGTTAATGTAAATAACGTTCGTGTCTGGTTTCACACTTAGTTAACAGCTGAGTCGAGAATTGACATTCGTCGCCGAATTTCTGATGCAGATTTACTCTACCTAAGCACTTTATTTAACAGACAGAGCTGCATAGCACGACGAAAATTAAAATCTGTGAAGAAAAATAAAAGGCATTAATTTATTCAAATTAATATTCAGATGAGCTCCCTTCCATTACTGCTCAGACTAATTTGAATGAATTTCACTCTGTTACAGCAGACTGCTTCGTGCCATAGTCCTTCCCAGACTTCACACTACAGATTGACAAATATAGAACGCTACAGATCGACAGGTTTTTATGGGTTTATGGGCACTGAAAGCATCGTTGAATTTTGTTGTTGGTTCTGAAAGGTGATATATGACAAGGACTGGCTCAGTGTTCAACACGACGGATTTCACCACATATTACAACAGAGAATGAATCTATGTTACGCACAACCTTCAACAATTCGCCTTCTATTTATAGTTACGATTGAGAATGTTGATCAGTAGAAAGATTGATTTCAACAGTCGTTCTATGAGCACTCAGTCTAACAAGGCATTTTTGCTTGTGCTGATGCTTCTATTTTAATTCCTTATTTCTTTTTTTCTGTTTTGTTTGATCAAGATTAAGGAATGATTTTCGGTCGATTTTGCCACTCCGCTTTCACGAAGGTAAATTAGTTAATAAAGTGATATTCTAGCGACTAGAAATTACATGTTTACAGACAACACCTACACTTCTAAAAATGAGTGAATATAAATTTGTGTAAACTTACCAGACGTTCACAAAATTCTAATTAATCGGATAAAAGCTCTTGATTTAATTTTACGGCAAAATTTTATAGCAATGCCCATAAATGATTGACAATAAAATGTTTGTTACTCCTCTTTTTTGCCGATGAGCGTATAATTAAGGACCAGCCGGGGTGGCCGAGCGATTCTAGGCGCTACAGTCTAGAACCGCGTGACCGCTGCGGTCGCACGTTCGAATCCTGCCTCGGGCATGGAACTGTGTGATGTCTTTAAGTTAGTAAGGTTTAAGTAGTTCTAAGTTCTAGGGGACTGAAGACCTCAGAAGTTAAGTCCCATAGTACTCAGAGCCATTTGAACCATTTATAATTAAGGAAAATTAATTTCAAGTTTAATCCACCTACATTTCTTAGTCGATTTTCGGGGGCCTGCTTGGGTTGGGGGACATAATTATCATGCGTCACACATTACGTGGGAAGGGAAGCGTAAAGGGGAGACAAATACTAACCTGACCAATATATTATTGTTCTTGGCTGTAGGAGCTGAAATATTTCGTGCTGTTTATCTTGAAATGACTTTATAAGGTAAAATGTGTGCATAGTACTCCATTGTATTTGTTTTCACAAAAGAAATATTGGTACTAACGCTGTTCAACCAGTGAAACTGTAGCCTGACCAAAGACGCAATTGGCGTTACATAGTAGCTTACTCCACTTTGTATCGATTAAGAATTTGGTAGTTGATAAGGCGTGAAAAAAATCTCTATTATTCCTCAACTATAGTAGGTGACAGATAACTCTTACGAGTATAATAAACTGGAAAATATCTTATATAATTTTCAGGTTGTTACATTTGAAAGACCGTATCTATTAAAGATTTGTGCAGAAGACATATACTCCAATTCGGTACATAAAAATATCTATATTTTCATATTTAAGTGCCTTCGCAGATGAGGTTTCTGACCAAATGTACGGAATAAACTACTACGTCCATACGAATATCCTTAAAAATAAATATTTGTCATATCCATATGCTTTCGATCAGCTTTCGTTTGCATAGTTTCTCAGGGAGTGGGAAATTCGTAATAGTGGATTAGGAGATCACATCACATTCTCAATAGCTGAGGCGCAGCTTGCCTTTAGGCCCTACTGTTACGTATAGCATATTGCAGAACTGCACGATCGTATTCAGTATGCAGCCCGAACTCACTATTATACCGCTCATTAGGAACGAGAAAGTGCTGTGTCTTGCATCAGATTAGAATTACGAAACACTTATTTTAATCAACGTCTCTGTCAGCCTGTAGTCGCATCTTTCTGTCAACACTGACGATTGTTGCCTTAACTGTAAAGATATACCCACTGCCACAGTATAAATTCCATAATCTACCAGTTACTGTTGAAGAGTTAGTCATTTCACTGTACACTACAAATGCCTGCAGAAGATGAATTCTACTGTATGTTGATCCAGTTCATTTCACTATAGAGAAACATAACGTTAACAGAACCACTGTAAAATGTGTATTTTGTAATCGGTCGAAGAAATTATTTTCCACATAACAGGATATTACTCATCCACAGCTCTACGTGTTGTAAAGGCAATGAAATTACCGACTGAGCCACGTCGCTTGATCATCCACACAGAACTACCAACTATTGTTGCAGGTCTCCCTCTGGAAACTTAAGAAACGGGCTCACGTCCACAGAAACCATATTTCTCAAACTGTTCGGGTCATTTTGGCCAGTAAATTTTTGCATTATTAAATGTTCCACCAATGGAATTTGTTTGGATGTGGCAAGATGGGAATAAAGAAGTGAAGTCATTGCTGTTTTCAACAATGCAATATGTATTTATGTGGAAAGGAGGGAAGGAGGAGTACGAGTCATTGTTTTTTCCAGCAACCAAATCAGTTTTTTTTAAGGGATTCACTTTCATTCAGGTTATAGGTTTCTGCCTTTACAGTTCATATATTTCGTACCTTTCTTTTCTCCGGTTAATGGCCGCTTTGCAAGATGATGGAATAGCGGACATACAGATGTACGCATCTGGTACTGATGAGTGGTTTCGGAGGATGAAGATCACGTTTCGGAATGCAGCTTGTCATCTTCAGTAGAGGGCGCAGATAATACAATACAACAGCAAATGGTGTGCAGTCCAACTGAATGAAAGACACAACCCCTACCTCAATTGGACGGCATGCAGTACGTAACATAGTTCACCAGACTCGAAGACCATCAAGGTACGTCACTTCTCGCATTAGAAATGACTAATCAGCTTTCAAATTATGCCTTCCTTCATCAATAGAAAACATTATACCCACTCATTCTAATGGTGAAGGAATGCGTTTATAAGGAGATAAATGGAAAAAAAATTATTTGGTCTTGACTTAGATGCATACAGAGGTATGTTGTTGTTAGCAGCAGTTTCTAAGTCAATGAGTCTATGGGATGAGTAAAAAGGTTTGCAACTTATCAAAACTACAATGTCACTAGAAACGTTCAAAACGATATCAAGGGTTATTTTTGATAACTGTGAGACATGACTACAAAGACGTGAGCAAGACAAGTTTGCACCTTAAAGGGATTTATGGGAGAAATTATACAATGCCAATGTGTTAAAATAGACGACCCACTTGTTACAGTAAGGGAAAACTGCCCTTTACGCCAGTATCTAATTAGTACACATGCCAAGTATGGCATAACGTTTTGGGTATTTCGTCACAGGGAAATAAGCTATGAATGGTGTATTAAGCCACATACTGGGAAACGACTAGGTTGTGCGACTGAAAAGAACCACGGTCATACAGTTGTAACTGTCTCGTCTTATGTCTTGAAAGGCCATAACGTTACCTGTGACAACTTTTTCACCTCCTACGAGCTAAGACAAATGCTGATGAAGAGAAATATTTCAAAGATTGAAACATTGCAGAATAAAAAGCCTTCCATCCCACCAAAATACTGAAGGCCATGTAAATTTCTAATTATATGTGAACATTTGCTTTGACAAAGGACACAACTCTTCTATTATACGTCAAAAAGAAAAACAAATGTGTTATTATGCAAACCATTGTGGACCATGATGCAAAAGTCAGTGATGGTGCCAAGAGAAAACCTCAAATTGTTTTAGACTGAAACAACATGGTGTTGAATTACACAGTGAAGAGGAAGGCACACAGATTTCCTATTGTTGTCATCTCAAATATCAGCGCCATATTGCGAGGTACCGAGGTGGAGAAAAGTTTGTACCTCTTTAATACTGATGAACTTTTTATGAGAACGAGACATGCACTCGGCCCCCTCCTTACCTACCACCTAATTAATTATGCTCTCAACGGTAGCGAAAGGAAATGATGGTGGACTCTACTAGTTGGTAAAGTAAGGTGAGCACACTCACAATAATTTAATAAGAATCGTAATCTACTTAGATAAAAAAAGATAACTTTATCATAATAAACAACAGGAAATGGGAGTCTGCATATATCTTCGAAATGATATGTGGACTAAATATTACAATGAGATTTATTATACATCAGAACATAAAGGCTCATGATTATCGACACAAACAGTAGGATAAAGGATAGGGTATACTGAACTATTATGAGAATAAGAGTTGACTCGAAAACAAGGGGCTCCTACTCTCTGTGATGCAATAGATTGACGATAATGACTGGAGGTCGTAATAAATCAGATATTACTCTCCCGACCATATTTCAGTATAGCGATTAGCAGTGAGAGCTCAAATGGGATCACAAGGAGAAACAAGCAACGTGGACTTGTAGCAAAGCGAGCGCGCGTGCTGCTGAGGGATTCAGTATAAAATTAATGGGTTCTACAATGCCGAAGCCGCCAAATACTGTACCAGACCTGAAATCCGCAGCACGTCGTCGGTAGGCAGCGTTCTGATGATGTATGTGCCAACGTCTGCTGTGCAGAAACTCTGTTTCAGTGCCTGTCCTCGAAGGCTGTCCGAGAATTCTAAGTTCTGCCGAAAAAGTGCGACTAAGTCGCAAGACCGTCCGGTTCCGACGGAGATCAGATCCCGAATGCACTGCGCCCACACAACGCAAGAGCGAAGCCAGCATTGCTCAACTCCCTACTAACCTCGAAAACCGCGAATCAGCATTCATTACTGATTCCTAAATCACTCGCGCCAATAGCGACTGTCCCCTCCAACTGCAAGCAGTGCCTTATGACGTCAACTAGCCTCAGTTTAAGTTGACCAATCGTGCCTCTGCTATTCAGCTGATGGCACTGAACTTGCTGTTTGACTGGCTACGAAAACAACATGCCTAGACCACCGGCCATCCGCCTCCAGACAGTGGCTCCCATCAGGGCACAGTCCACAAGTTTTGTCAGAATCATGGGGACAATGCAGTCAGTCGGTGCCAGTAATCTTCGTTCCGGACGCGGCGGAATGGTAAGTAAACACATAAACTGCGGCGACACCCAGACGTCTCGCAGGTCGTTTCGCCCTGTATACAATAAGCAAAACTCGATCGACGTCAGTCTTTCCGCCACACGCTTAAGCCTGTTGATATACGACCCTCTCAGTATTTGCAGAAGTGGAGCCATCAACCGGAAACGCAGTGTGCTCGCCTCGCACTGGCCACCCAGGGAAGTAACCCAATATGCATAGGAATTAAGTTAAAAGTTTTTTGAGCTCTCAGTACAAATACTCTCATTACAATAACCTTATTCGGCCTGTTACCGCCATGCAATGACATAAAATATTAATAAAATTGATGAAAATGAGAGACGACATGGAATAGAGGGCATGGAATATCTCAATATCTCCATATAACTCGCATCTACTACAAAAGGCAGCTTACATTCTATAGCACTTCTTGAAACCCTTGGAGAGCAGCTAATTGATCGGGATGTGGAGAGAAGAGGACGTCTCCCAATGAGAAATGATGCAAGAGAAGCTGTAGAGAGAAGAACATCATTTGAATCTGCGTTCTCCATATCCAGGGAAAATGGTCCTAGGAGCAAGAAGAGAGATGGATGGCAGCTATGTGAAAAACCCGGTAACGGAAGTTCAGTGACATGTGTTAAATGTAAAAGAAACCGCTTGCAAGAAACGTCTTACTTATAAATGTAAAAATTATTAGTGAAACATAGGCATAGTGTAGTAAAACCAATACTCACATAATTATAGTATTCGATTATCGTTTTGTACTACTATGTATTTTGAATTATTAATACATTAAACTATCAAACTTATGACTCTAAGTACACCTACAGAAAACAGAAATAAATTTGATCTATTTTCACCCTAACATCTTAAGTGTATGTCCGAAGTATTAACTGCAGTAGGTTTAATCGAGTAGTGCACAATCACAGTCCAAATTAGTCCAGGAAACATAAATTAAAGTGGGATAAAATGCTTTGTAAATTCTTGTTTTCCACATACAGCATACTAGGTGGTCCTCAAATCGTACTTCAGTGCAGCTCCCGTAAATTTCGTAACTCTTTGTGATCATGTTATACGAATTTACCTAACCACTATATCATGACGCTGTCACTTGACGTCGTTAGTGATTTTCTACAGTAATTTCTTTGATAATAGCAGTGTCTCTTCCGCCTTTGGTAGATGCCAGAAGGGCACCATTTTAGGACAATGTAACATGGCAAATAATGAAATGAAAACAGTTAAGTACCATAATATATTTTAACTAAAGTTCAGTCTTGATCACAACACTTATGTCTCAATAACATAGGTGACCGGTTTCGGTTATATTTATATAACCATCTTCAGACCCATGGCTTCCTTGGAGGATGGTAGGCGGAGCTCTCCTCAGCTGCTACGAAGTCAACTGAGTAGCAGCTGAGGAGAGCTCCACCTACCATCCTCCAAGGAAGCCATGGGTCTGAAGATGGTTATATAAATAAAACCGAAACCGGTCACTTATGTTATTGAGACATAAGTGTTGTGATCAAGACTGAACTTTATAGACTAAGTAGTGATAGTAGTCTTGTTGCATGTATCAGTAGTACGTTTCTGATGGAGATCCTCGATAGCTCGATAGTAGAGGCAGATACGGCAGTGATTTTACTCCTTGACTGTGACGTGTTTGTATGAATCCAACAACTTTTCGAACTCATTTCTTCCATCGTCGTACCAGTTTCAGTGTTCCCTCTTTGTAGAAGTCTATTTGGTAGGAGTAAAGCCATCTGTGGACTGCTGGTTTTCCTTATTTGTCACAAAGCACTGACCGGCTTGTTGGGACCAAATAGTCTCATCGAAATTTTGCCATTTTCTCACAAACAGGAGCAGCAACATGGGGGGGGGGGGGGGGGGCGAGAATTGTCATGAAGTTTGACACCATCGGCATTAATGTTGTGACTTTGTCACGAAGGGTACGGCGTAACTTGACCAAAGTTCTAATGTAGGCTGCAGCACTCACACTGGTCCCGTGTTCAGCATAGTCCATCAATGACACTCCATACATATGCCAGAACACTGTCACAAGCATTATCCGAGGTGATTAAGTCACTCTGAACTTCTTTTTTTTTCGTTTTGGAGAACCAGCGTCTTTCCACTCCATAGAGGCCTGCCGCATTTAGAGCACGTAGTGCTACGTCCACAACTCATCACCAGTGACGATTCCTTTCAGAGAGTCGTGCCCTTCTGCTGCGTAACGCGTTAAGTGATCCAGGCTCGTCATCATTCGCTGGCACTTGTAGTTGTCTATCTGGTTCTTGGGCCACCAGCGAGCACCAACTTCAGGAAATTTCAACGTGTCATGAGCAACATTGTACACCACACCATAGGAAACGTTGAACTGCTGTGATAACGTTCGCATTTGCACACACCGATCGTTGAAACTGCTCCCCCAATGGCTCCGACATTCGGCGTGGCTGCGGCTGTTACCGGTCGGTCGGAGCGAGGTCATACTCCTGGAAGAGGGAACAGCACCTGGAGACATAGCGAGGTCCATACAGTCGTCACTATGCACACCACGCATGTCCCTGTAAACTTCATTTGGTTTGCTTACCCACAAACATCGGACTATACTTTGCTGCTCTTCACAAGATGGCGGTACCAACATGGGCGCCATACTTGTTTCGTACTTCAGGCTTCTCTCGCTGGAGCTACACATGGAAACCAAATTCCCTCTGTAGTTAAAACTTCAGTCTACATCGTCGTAAAATTTCCGTGTTCCTGTTGCAATACCTGGGAGTAAGAAATTATTGTGCGTTACTACACGATCCTCAATCGCTTAGGATTTTATCTGGCTTTTCGGTAGATCGCTCTAATGTAGCTTTTGTGAAGTACAGCAAAAGCCACGCCAAACACTGCTCATTACGTCTCTCATTTGACACCCAATGTCAACGGAATGTGTCAGTTTCTTTCCCGTTAAAAACTAGATCATTTCTAAAGCGGAACTTTGTGTCCATTCAATAGAGTGGTCCCACATAATTGTACAGCGATATTTGCAAGATCTCATTTTACACTCAATGTCAACGGAATGTGTCAGTTTCTTTCCCGTTAAAAACAAAATCATTTCTAAAGCGGAACTTTGTGTCCATTCAATAGAGCTCCCACATTATTGTACAGCGATATTTGTAAGATCTCATTGGATGCCCCAGTATACGAGAACAACTGTACGGGTAGAGGGTGGGTGCTCGCTGAGTTTAACGACGTTATCGGGCACCACTCACTGTAAATAATCCGCTGAAAACGATGAAAGTATTTATTTAGTTGGTGTTGGTACAGTTGGCCGGTTTTTGATAAAAACGTTAGTTTAGATTGAATAGTTAGTTGGAGCCCCATATATATATATATATATATATATATATATATATATATATATATATATATATATATATATATATATAGGGGGTGAGTCACTTAACATTACCGCTGGATATATTTCGTAAACCACATCAAATACTGACGAATCGATTCCACAGACCGAACGTGAGGAGAGGGATAGTGTAGTTGGTTAATACAAACCATAAAAAATGCACGGAAGTATTTATTTTAACGCAAACCTACGTTTTTTTAAATGGAACACCGTTAGTTTTGTTAGCACATCTGAACATATAAACAAATACGTAATCAGTGCTGTTTGTTGCATTGTAAAATGTTAATTACATCCGGAGATATTGTAACCTAAAGTTGACGGTTGAGTACCACTCCTCCGCTGTGCGATCGTGTGTATCGGAGAACACCGAATTACGTAGGGATCCAAAGGGAACGGTGATGGACCTTAGGTACAGAGGAGACTGGAACAGCACATTACGTCCACATGCTAACACCTTTTTATTGGTCTTTTTCACTGACGCACATGTACATTACCATGAGGGGTGAGGTACACGTACACACGTGGTTTCCGTTTTCAATTACGGAGTGGAGTAGAGTGTGTCCCGACATGTCAGGCCAATAGATGTTCAACGTGGTGGCCATCATTTGCTGCACACAATTGCAATCTCTGGCGTAATGAATGTCGTACACGCAGCAGTACATCTGGTGTAATTTCGCCGCAGGCTGCCACAATACGTTGTTTCATATTCTCTGGGGTTGTAGGCACATCACGGTACACATTCTCCTTTAACGTACCTCACAGAAAGAAGTCCAGAGGTGTAAGATCAGGAGAACGGGCTGGCCAATTTAAGCGTCCTCCACGTCCTATGAAACGCCCGTCGAACATCCTGTCAAGGGTCAGCCTAGTGTTAATTGCGGAATGTGCAGGTGCACCATCATGCTGATGCCACATACGTCGACGCATTTCCTGTGGGACATTTTCGAGCAACGTTGGCAGATCATTCTGTAGAAACGCGATGTATGTTGCAGATTTTTGGGCCCCTGCAACGACGTGAGGACCAATGCGGTGGTCGCCAATGTTTCCGCACCATATATTTACAGTCCACGATCGCGGTCGCTCTACCTGTCTGAGCCAGCGAGGTTTGTCTACGGACCAGTAATGCATGTTCCGTAGATTCACTGCCCCGTGGTTTGTGAAATCCGCTTCATCGGTAAACAGGTACAACTGCAACGCATTCTCTGTTAATGCCCATTGACAGAATTGCACTCGGTGATTAAAGTCATCACCATGTAATTGCTGATGTAGCGACACATGAAACGGGTGAAAGCGGTGACGATGCAGTATGCTCATGATACTACTTTGACTCAGTCCACCGGCTCTCGCAATGTCCCGTGTACTCATGTGTGGGTTCATGGCAACAGCAGCTAACACACCAACTGCACCCGCTTCTCGTGTGACGGGCGTGTTACGGACCCATTTGCGTGCTACGACCATACCTGTTGCATACAGTTGACGGTAGATGTTTTGCAATGTGCGACACGTTGGATGCTCTCTGTCCGGGTACCGTTCTGCATACTCCCTGCAGGCTTCAGCTGCACTGCGTCGAAACTCGGCATAGATGAGTAACATCTCCGCCTTTTCAGAGTTCGAATACACCATGGTCACACTTCCTACAACACTTCACTATCACAGACGTCTGATAACACGGTGTACTACAGTTGGTCTGCGTGCGGTGACGAATGCAGAATAACAATAGCAGCAAGCGTTACATGCGCACACTGCGACAGCTAGACCAAACCACAACAGTGCAATACAGACACACTCGTAAACACGGTCGTCATCGTAAACATGTCCGTGCAGATGCTGCTCGCCGACCGTGGCCCGTGTTTGTTATAACACGCAACTGAACGTCGGAGGTTTTAAGCGTCAACTTTAGGTTACAATTTCTCCGGATGTAATTAACATTTTGCAATGCAACAAACGGCACTGATTAAGTATTTGTTTATAGGTTCAGATGTGCTAACAAAACTAACGTGGTTCCATTTTAAAAAACGTAGGTTTGTGTTAAAAAACATACTTCCGTGAATTTTTGTATGGTTTGTATTAAACAATTACTAGCCCCTCTCCTCACGTTCGGTCTGTAGAATCGGTTCGTCAGTATTTGATGTGGTTTACGAAATTTATCCAGCGGTAACGTTAGGTGACTCACCCTGTATATATATAGGGTGAGTCACCTAATTGTTTAATACAAACCATACAAAAATTCACGGAAGTATGTTTTTTAACACAAACCTACGTTTTTTAAAATGGAACCACGTTAGTTTTGTTAGCACATCTGAACCTATAAACAAATACGTAATCAGTGCCGTTTGTGAATATATATATATATATATATATATATATATATATATATATATATATATATATATATATATATATTCGTGCCATAGCACATGGCGAACTCGAAGAGATATGGTTGCTATCAACGTTTGGCTACGTTTTTGTCATAGGGTGCCAGCTCACAACTGTCGTAAACTCAGTTTCCAAGATGAAATAAAATATTTAAAAAACGCAGCGCAGGCAGGTATTTCCGTGAAGTTTAAGATGTTGAGTTACGTTAGTATATAATTTGAACGAACAGTTTATTAATATTTTTTCTCGATTAGTCTTCAATATATTGACTAACACCGAAGATGCAGTCTGAAGGGCTTTTACGTAAGTGCGGCCATTAAGAACTATTGCTACAACACTTCACTATAAAATTAATATGTCGCCATCACGGCACTCGGCAGTCTCTGACCGTGTTTTTTAGGGAATTGACTAGTTTGAACCTGGGACCTGTTGCTGGTAAGGAGACGCCAGACCACACATGACATGTAGAGTTCACAAGAGTTCAGTGAGACTAGCGATGGTATAACCAAATACTCAATGATTTCAGCGTCAGCTCCACTGCACTCCCTGTAAAAGAATCTTAATACTAACTAAATTTAGTGGAAGGGGTTCAAACCTTTCCTATATTTAGTTAGCTGGTAAAATAACGACGAAAAAGCAGTTAAGTTTAGAATTGGAAATTTTATCCTACTCACAAAACATTGTTTATAAATTGCACTATTAATAAAAGGAAATATTTTAATACAGGACGATAAAAACCAACTGCGATCCACAAGAATGTGAACGAGTATTCCCTGAGTGGGTTTCCAAGCTCTACAATGGATCGAAGGATGACCTATGCCATATCACATCTATAATCTAGGTTTAAATTAAGTTTCACAAAAGAGAAAACTATCAAAATGGTCTACAGTGACCCTCAATTATCTTTAATTACCTATCTAACTTGTCGTAAATTACAGTGGCTGATGTGGCTTGTCAATAATTATATAACAGAAAAATCATCGCGTTTCAGATTTTAACTTACGTAGCAAATGTGAATACCATGAGCTTCAATTGACGATCGGGACTAGTATTACGTAAAAAGGGGGTGTAACAGATGAGACTTCTGTAGTCCTGAGTGAAGCCTTATGCGCTCAAAAATGTGGCATCGCGTGTGTTTATTATCTTGTCGGTGTTCGTCAGGGGGCGGTGGCAGGCACAGCTATACGCATCTCGCCGTCTCGGAAGCAACACGTTTCTAACTTGTCCTTACTACAATTTACCGAAGTTGGTTTAAAAAAAAAACTATCTGACCAATCAGGGTCTCAATGTTAACGTTAAGCTCCGCCTACAAAAATTCTGTCTATCCAATGAGAAACGTTATACTTTTCGTGGTGGGGCAATGTTTTTAAAGTTTGCAAAGTAACAGAGACGCGAAAAAGTCTCACGCTAAAACTTGCGGCTGGTGTGGCCCTTTTTGTGTTATCGTAAGATCTATACTGTTCTTCTGGAGGGCTCTATCTTTTAACATGGGCTGGGGGTGATCCTGGTGTTTAGCTGGCGACGTGGGTGTCCGTCCCTTATCGTGGGGCCTTCTAGGTTAACACGGTTCTGCTCTCGGCTTCTTTTCTCGTTTCTCCCCTCGGAACTGCGTCTGTTTCGCGGTGGGAAGGTATGACATGCATTTAGGCATTCTTGTGTTAGTCTGTGGTATTCCATTTGCTCATTCGTTACTCGTATTACTTTTGTTAATTTAATGTCACGATTTATTCGGAGCTTTGTGACATACCACGGAATTTGCTTATCATGTCAGGGTTTTCATGGAAGGTGTTGGGTTTGCCTGACACCTTACACACTGTTGCCTGCTTTTTTATCTCATCAGTCGTCTGACTGGTTTGATGCTGCCCGTCACGAATTCCTCTCTTGTGCTAATCTCTTCATCTCACAGTAGGGCTTCCAACCTACGTTCTCAATTATTCAGTGAATGTATTTCAATCTCTGTCTTCTCCTACAGTTTTTGCCCTCTACAGCACCTAGTACCATGGAGGTCAATCCCTCATGTATTAACAAGTGTCCTATCATCCTATCCCTTCGCCTTATCAGTGTTTTCCACATATCCTTTCCTCTCTGATTCTGCGCAGAATGTCCTCAGTCTTACCTTATCAGTCCACATAAGTTTCAAGATTCCTTCTGTAGCACTACGTCTGAAATTCTTGAGGCTGATATTTGAAATTAGTATATCTCTCTTGCCAAGGAATGCATTTTATGCCATAGCAAGTCTGCTTTTGATGTCCTCCTTACTCCATCTGTCATTGGTATTTTACCGCATACGTAGCAGGTTTCAATAACTTCATCTGCTTCGAGACCATCAGTCCTGATGCTGTTAAGTTTTTCGCTGTTCTAGTTTCTGCTACTTCTCATTACCTTCGTCTTTCTTCCATTTACTGTCAACCCATACTCTGTACTCATTAGAATGTTCATTCCGTTCAGCAGATCATGTAATTCTTCCTCACTTTCGCTTAGGATAGTAAAATCATTAGCGAATCGTATCATTGATATCCTTTCACCTTGAATTTTAATTCCACTCCAGAAACTTCCTTTTATTTCCATCATTGCTTCCGCGATGTACACATAGAACAGTAGGGGCTAAAGGCTACATCCTGGTCTTACACCCTTTTTAATACGGCAATACGTTCATGTTCGTCCACTTTTATTATTCCCTCATAGCTGTAGTACAGTCGTGCCTAAAAGTATCCGAACGACCTGAATTGCATTTCGCCTGATTCGAATGCAGCCCACATTGTGCAGCTGTCTAGCGGGTCCTCTAAGCGCTCCTCAGTACAGTAGTTTGACTATTGAAAATGGTTCCAACAACTCAGCACTAGAAAACACTGCTCTGTATCGCAATAACTCAAGATGTAAAGTAATACCAAGGTACTACAAATATCAGGGAACATCTTATCACACATAAGACGGTCTTTATGGTTTGTAAGCTCACATTTATTACAACAAATGACATACCTGAAATGTTACCACTCTCACTATTACCGCAGATAGGTAATTCATGTAGTAAGTTCGTCAAATTCAAGATTTCCTCTTCAAAGTAACATACCGTACTTATTATTTTACACAAAATGACATTAAAAATATATATTATTCACGAGCAACTAGTCGAGAATATTTATGAACTTCAAGTGACACGACGAGCCCTCTCGTTCTGGATATGGATTCAAACCCAGGTCATGCAGACTAAGCAAAGACTTCGTGACTGACGGAAACTAACTGTCATTCCCGACTAGGCATACAGAGAGTGAAATAGGTCGTTTCTAGGCAGTATCAGTTAGCAAATATCAATTTTAAATACATAACGTAAACATTTCTAACGGACTCAAATTACTATCCAGCATCTATTGTCATTCTTAACGAACTACGTGAGATGTTAAATATTGTTTCTTCACAAGTAACTTACTTGAAATGCCGTGAGGTAAAGCTTTTTGTTGAACAGGGATTCGAACCAAGAACCTGATTGGATTGTCATCGTAGCACAATCAACTGTGACATATCGGATTAACTCGGCAGTAGCTCGATGCTTTAACTGAAATGACGAGACGATACACTAATGTAGTAGCGTAACGGTAAGCGTCGCGCACTGTTGATAAGATGTCGCGAAATCGGGTGCATTCACTGCTACATTTTTAACACGGAATACTGCTGTCGGCTGAAGTTATCGATCTAATGGAACGTTGAACATAATTTCCTTCACTTCTCAACCCAAAATAGTCGCATGTGGAAAAAGGGGTAACTTCTGCGACATTTTGTTCTTTTCAGGTTTAATAGATGGCCAGGCTGCAGATGCATCTCGAAACTTTTGTATTATGTATGGAGAGAGCGCGTCGTGCCAAAATACGCCAGAAAAGTATTTTCTACATTAGCTGTAGTGTGGCAGTGTCATTTTATTCTTCATCAAACCTTGTTTGACAGCTTTAACTCAGAACATGTTTTCTACATGCATGTAATCAATAAACTGCATGTGCATTGTCAGACTGTTATAGACAACATCAGAGAGTTCGCATATATCGTTGATGATTAATTTCTCTCTCATGTTAACTAATGTTTTAACAACACTAAAAGAAACCTTACGAAAATTGTGCACTGTATTATAAGAAATGAAAAAAAACTACCCACGATAACCTTACTACGAAAGTCTGTTTCAATAAAAATTAGTATCTGTACACAAGCGTGCCTCTATCGGCACAAATTAGTAAAATACTAATCACTTATATTTCAATTGAGTCTGTGTTTGATTGGTATGCTGTGTCATACTCAAGTGGTATGCAAATATGGCATTTCATAAATAAAGTTATGTATTCCTAGAAACCCAAAATATGCTCGTCAGCAGCGGAAAGAGGCGTTAACCGTTGTGCAGCATTGTAAGTATTTCACAATTGCACTAAGAGCCGAAAGCATTTTCATGCGATTTCCTTATCGATGTGTGATCTGACTGCTTGTAGCTCTTTCACAGAAGGGTTAGAAATGCTACAGTCAGCAAGACTGAAACCGCAAACCCTAACAGACGCTTTACCACAGGTGAGCACGTTTCCGCAGAGCTAGAGAAGAGGCATGCATCTAGGTTTCCTCTTATGAGATCAATAGTGGCTAGAAATCGTAAACCGCTATTTAAAGGGTGAGGTTAGATGCGATTTCCACGTGCAACGTCTTTCCTGGAATGGAAACCGTAAATTTACAATCTCTTGTTACAGCTCAAGCGATAAGAACTCAGATTATTCAATGGAAATGACAGTAAAAATCAAGTGAACTTTGAGGCTTAATCCCGTGCACACCAGGAAGTAACTCGTCGATCACAGAGCTGCCAAACATACCTTGCCTTGTTGCCAAATGTCAGTTACATTACCAGCAGGAAGAAGACGAACCGATGTGATCCTACAGTGACCTGGGAAGTCACCTTAGCTGACGTCTCAAAGACGCGGCTGCTACGGCCTGGAATACGTAATGCGTCTGATTCGTATTTCTGTAACTGGGCTTAGGGACTGGATCTAGTTACTAATAATGCTCAGATCTGACTGCAAACTAAGATTCATAAATCAGTAACTCTCATAGTTGTTTTTATATTACTTTCGTAAGTGTGCTCAAAACTAAGAAACTCATTGACGGACGTTTGCGTGCCTCGCCGATAATCGAGCACAACAAACAAATAAAAATAAAAAAAGAACGCGCGCGCGCGCGTGTGTGTGTGTGTGTATGAGAGAGAGAGATAGAGAGAGAGAGAGATAGAGAGAGAGAGAGAGAGAGGAGTTGAGGGAGAGAGATAAAAATAAAAAATAATGAGAGAGAGAGTAAAAAATTGTTGCAAAGATACTGATTCATGGTATGTAAAGAAATCTTTCATTAAGATGACACGTTCCACATCATTACGTATTGTCGTATTCATGATCTATGGAACAGGTATGTAATCTAATCATATAATATTGCTGACTAGACAAGAAGAAGCATGAATTACTGAAATTCTTCCTATTTAAATTTCTGCATCCTACACTGTTGGCAGTTTTGTGTAGGTGTCAGTTACGTGATTTTATTTCGGTGATTACAAAATTGAGTCGAATGTATGCATTGGGTAGCCGAGGCAGCTACTTCATGACGATTCGGTCAACCAAGTAAATGAATGTACTGAACATGCTGCAAACCACCACAGGGAGCCTGTGTGCCAGAATTCTCATCCAGAGTGGCGCAACATTGTTATGATAGAAAAATGAGTGATAGAGAAGAGAATTTGCTGGTCTCATGGACTGATGCTAGGTTCATATACTTATGGTCTGGGTTCTATTCCAACTTCCACTGATGATTTTGGATAAGGAGAGACAGATTCTGTTCTCTTCTGGCTACGCCAAGTGAGGAAGGTATAACGGCATTGTCGTCTGACATTCATGTTAAACATGATATTCCTTCTCTACCAAGTAGACGTTAGGTTGAACCACAATAAAGTCAAGAGTGGCGACATGTAGACACTCTATCACCGGCAACCTTTTTTATACTAGTTATTTATTTCTTGGGACGAAACGTATGCTATGTAGGGTCACAGGACACTTATTCCATCTTATATTTGAGCTTCTGCATGTCGATAAAATTGGTTCTGAACTGGGAATGCAACTCAGACTGCGATTAACGCGGAATTTGATCCCTTCGTGACAATACAGCTCGACTGCAATTTGTGGTTTGTTCAAAACTGCAGATTCCCTAACATCTCCGCATAATGCGCGTGAAGGGGTTTGAATCTTGGGCGGGCACTAAAGCTTTCATTATGTATTATCAAGCTCTAGCATGAGAACACCTATCTGCTGGTGGATAATAATTTTGATTTTCCATGTAATTCCATTCGTTGTCAACACTAACGATATCTGACTTTTTGAGTCCCAGTGAGACACAATGAACTGTTTGCGAGATCACTGTAGGTTCAAGGATGTTATTCCGAGGTGCTGGTGGAGAAAAATTCCAAGCTGACGTCTCTTTGCGTGCAGTCAACTACGATACGTGTGGGGTTCGATTCCCAGTCAGCACTGAACTATTCGTCGTATTATTTCTAATTCAAACATGCTCACATATCGCTGCTGGTGCAACAAACCCATTTTTAACGTCTGTTTTCTCTAGAATATAACAACGATAGGTGCCAGGTTCGTGTCCTGGGAATGAAAACATTAGTGTATCGTCTCGTCATTTCAGTTAAAGCATCGAGCTACTGCCGAGAAAATCCGATATGTCACAGTTGATTGTGCTTCGAGCTATATCACTCTCAGTATGCCTAGTCGGGAATGACTGTGAGTTTTCGTCATTCACGAAGTCTTTGCTTAGTCTGCATGACCTGGGTTTGAATCCGTAAGGAAAACGAGAGGGCTCGTCGTGTTATTTGAAGTTCATAAATATTCTCAACTAGCTGCCCGTGAATAACTTAAATTTTTAATGTCATTTTGTGTTAAATAATAAGTACGGCATGTTACTTTGAAGAGGAAATCATGAATACGACGAACTTACTACGTGAATTACCTATCTGCGGTAATAGTGAGAGTGGTAACGTTTTAGGTATGTCATTTGTGGTAATAAATGTGAGCTTACAAACCTTATGGAACGTCTTATGTGTAATAAGATGTTCCCTGATATTTGTAGTTGCTTGGTACTACTTTACATCTTGTGTTATTGCGATACAGAGCAGTGTTTTCTAGTGCTGACTTTTTGGAACCATTTTCAATAGTCAAACGACTGTACCGAGGAGCGATTAGAGGACCTGCTAGACAGCTGCGCTATGTGGGTTGCATTCGAATCAGGCGAATTGCAATTCAGGTCGTTCGGATACTTTTGAGAACGACAGTACATGTTGTACACACTCGTGTCTCCCTATACCTCACCCCTACTTTTTTCAGAATTGCGAACACCTTGCTCCATTTTACATTGTCGAACATTTTTTTTATGTCGACAAATCCCATGAATATGTCTTCACTTTTCTTTAGTCTTGCTTCCAATACTAACCGCAACGTCAGAACTACCTCCCTCATGCTTTTACTTTTCCTAAAGCGAAAATGATCGTCGTCTAGCGCACCCTCAATTTTGTTTTATATTCTTCTGTATATTATCCTTATAAGCAATTTGGATGCAACAGCTGTTAAAGTGATTATGCGACAATTCTCGTCCTTGTCAGCTCTTGCCATCTTCTGAATTATGTGGATAATGTTTTTCCGAAAGTCAGATGGTATGTCGCCAGACTCATAAATTCTTCACACCAACGATAATAGCCGTTATGCTGCAAATTCTCCCAATGATTTTAGAAATACTCATGGAATGTTATCCATCCCTTCTGCCGTATTTGACCTTCAGTCCTTCAAAGGCCTTTTAAATTCTAAAACTGGGTCCCCCATCTCTTCTAAATGGACTCCTGTTTCTTCTTCTATCACAATAGACAAATCTTCCCCTTCATAGAGGCTTAGTGAACTATATGTCGTCATTCCTTAGTAGTTTCGTATCCCACTTCTTTGCATATTGATTCTTCCTGACTAATGTCCTCAACTTCAGCCTACTCTTCATCACTACTATATTGTGATCCGAGTTTATATCTGCTCCTGGGTACGCCTTACAATCCAGTATCTGATTTCTGAATCTCTGTCTGACCATGTAATATAAATGAAATCTTCCCGTATCACCCGGCCTTTCCCAAGTATATCTCCTCCTCTTATGATTCTTGAACAGGGTATTCGAATCTTGTTACAGAAATCAGTTAGACTTTCTCCTCTCTCATTCTTTGTCCCAAGACCATATTACCCTGTAACCTTTTCTTCCACTCCTTTCCCTACAACTGCATTCCAGTCCCCCATGACTGTTAGATTTTTATCCCTCTTTACATACTGTATTACCTTTTCAATATTCTCGTGTACCTTCTCTATCTCTGCAGCTTTAGCTTGAGGCGTCGGCAGGTATACCTGAACTATCGTTGTCGGTGTCGATTTGCTGTCGATTCTGATAAGAACACTGATCTGTTCACAGTATCACACCCTCTGCTCTACCTTCCTATTCATATCGAATCCTACTTCTGTTATAACATTTTCTACTGCTGTTGATGTTACCCTATACTCATCTAACCAGAAATCCTTGTCTTCATTCCAATTCACTTCACTGACCCCTACTACATCTAGACTGAGCCTTTGCATTTCCGTTTTCAGATTTTTTTTTTCAAGTTTCTGACGCTCCACGCCGCGACTCGTAGAATGTTATCCTTCGCCGGCCGGGGTGGCGGTGCGGTTTTAGGCTCTACAGTCTGGAACCGAGCGACCGCTACGGTCGCAGGTTCGAATCCTGCCTCGGGCATGGATGTGCGTGATGTCCTTAGGTCAGTTAGGTTTAATTAGTACTAAGTTCTAGGTGACTGATGACCACAAAAGTTAAGTCGCATAGTGCTCAGAGCCATTTGAACAATTTTTCGTTATCCTTTTGTTCATTATTCAATCATTTTCTCTTGGTAACCTCCCCCTTGACAGGCCCTTCCAGGAGATCCTAGTGGGAAACTATTCCGGAATCTTTTGCCAATGGAGAGATTATCATGACAGTTCTTCAGTTACAGGCCACATGTCCTAAGGATACACGTTATGTGTCTTTAATACAGTGGTTTCCATTGCTTTCTGCATCCTCATGCCGTTGATCATTGCTGATTCTTCCGCATTTAGGGATGGTTTCCCACCCCTAGGACATGGCTGCCCACCCAATACTACCGAAGACGGGTGACACGTCCACCTCTTAGCGTCGCACACATTCCTAACTTCTCAAAGATGGCTGCCCTACACACCCTCGGAACGACTGCCTAACTCAAAATAATATTTGAGAAAAATATTACGAATATTCTAAAACTAAACAGAAAAGCGCATATGATACCTTGAGAAACATCTAAATTATCCAGGAAATAACAATTTAAAGTCCATTTTCTTGTATCTGACACCGTTTCTTTACAAATAATGTTGTTGTGGCGTGATTTTGCTCTTGTCGGATTTTTTATACTAAACATAAATAAACAAATAAAAATACATGCTTACTTGCTCATCTACCTCTTTCAGCATTAGAATGCTGCCGCTAGTTTCGTCTCTTTAAATTACAAATACACAGTTTCTCTCAGTCGAATCTCATATCACGATTTATCATTAAAAAATGGTACACATTCTGCTAAGGCGGCTATGACTGCTCGGTGCAGCTCTTCTAGCCGCACCCGTAATAACTTTGTTCATACTAATCGGCCAAATCATTGCTGAGATATTAGTTTTTGAATTTTCGTAAGTTGACAATTTTTAAGACAACAGTAACTTTTCAGCTATTATACACTAATGGCCATTAAAATTGCTACACCAAGAAGAAACACAGATGATAAACGGGTATTCATAGGACAAATATATTATACTAGAACTGACATGTGACTACATTTTCAGGCAGTTTCGGTGCATAGATTCTGAGAAATCAGTACCCAGAGCAACCACCTCTGACTGTAATAACGGCCTTGATAGGCCTGGGCATTGAGTCAAACAGAGCTTGGATGGCGTGTACAGGTACAGCTGCTCATGCAGCTGCAACACGATACCACAGTTCATCAAGAGTAGTGACTGTTGCTCCGCCACCATTGACTAGACGTTTTCAATTGGTGAGAGATCTGGAGAATGTGCTGGCCATGGCAGCAGTCGAACATTTTCTGTATCCAGAAAGACCCGTACAGGACCCGCAACATGCGGTCGTGTATTATCCTGCTGAAATGTAGGGTTTCGCAGGGATCGTATGAAGGGTAGAGCCACGGGTAGTAACACATCTGAAATTGTAACGTCCAGTGTTCAAAGTGCCGTGAATGTGAACAAGAGGTGACCGAGACGTGTAACAAATGGCACCCATACCATCACGTCGGTTGATACGCCAGTGTGGCGATGACAAATACACACTTCCAGTGTGCGTTCACCGCGATGTCGCCAAACACGGATGTCAACATCATGATGCTATAAACAGAACCTGGATTCCTCCGAAAAAATGACGTTTTGCCATTCGTGCACCCAGGTTCGTCGTTGAGTACACCATCGCAGGCGCTCCTGTCTGTGTTGCAGTGTCAAGGGTAACGGCAGCCATGGTCTCCGAACTGATAGTCCATTCTGCTGCAAATGTCGTCGAACTGTTCGTGCCGATGGTGGTTGTCCTACAAACGTTCCCGTATGTTGACTCAGGGATCGAGACGTGGCTGCACGATCCGTTACAGCCATGTGGATAAGATGTCTGTCATCTCGACTGCTAGTGATACGAGGCCGTTGAGATCCAGCACGGTGTTCCGTATTACCTCCTGAACCCACCGATTCGATATTCTGCTAACAGTCGTTCGATCTCGACCAATGCGAGCAGCAATGTTGCGATACGATAAACCACAAGCGCGATAGGCTACAATCCGACCTTTATCAAAGTCACATTTCTCCTTCTTACAAAAGGCATCAGAATGACGTTTCACCAGGCAACGCCGGTCAACTGCTGTTTGTGTATGAGATATCGGTAGGAAACTTTCCTCATGTCAGCACGTTGTAGGTGTCGCCACTGGCGCCAACGTTGTGTGAATGCTCTGAAAAGCTGATCATTTGCATATCACAGCATCTTCTTCCTGTCGGTTAAATTTCGCGTCAATAGCATGTCATTTTCATGGTGTAGCAATTTTAATGGCCAGTAGTGTATATTTTTGTGGCGCGGCTAGATAACTCAGCTTCACACATTTTTCTGACCATGAGTGCCAACCCGCACCTCCATGTCACTCTTACTTCAGTTTTTATCATTTTTCTCTGGCGGAGAAACACGGCCATGCGCTCGCCTGCCAAGTTTCCGCTCGCGTTTTTCCAAGGCCGCGTAATCGCTAGCCGCTCGCCATGGCCTCGTAGCAGCCATCAGCCACTTGCTCTGGGGCGGAAAGTTGCCGTTTTCATCTCCTCCCACGGCTTGTACGCTCACAGTTTACAGAAAGACATTTGTTGCTTCCGGTAGTTGGTAACCCTTTATTTAACAAGATGTATTTGAAACATCAATAACATACAAACCAATACTAACAATCTGAAATAACAGAACTGTAAGTTTAAGGCAAGTTAACACAACTTGCACAAGGCGGTTTTAATACCCCTTTTAGCAGTTGCAATTATTTTTTGTACAGGATAAGTAACGCCTCTTTAAAAGAGCAAATTGTAATTCGTAAAAATTGAACTCGAGAGTCCTTTAGGCACTCGTAAAATTTCTACTTCCCAGCAATCACAGAAAGAGCTTTACCGTAACAACCTGAGAACTATTCATTAGACAGAACTTCAACCAAAGAAGGTGGCCCTTATAAAAAAATTACATGTTCAGGATTACCATTAAAAATAACTTTAGGTATCTTCTTTTAAAGAAATTACCGGTTTGGCATTTTACAAGACTGTGGGAGCTCTTTGACATTGGGAAATTTTCAAACAGGAAGGTTGCTATGTTCAAAATTTTACAAGTTCAGCATTTGACAATCTGAATCCCCTTTGGCGTTAGCACTGTCTCAAACAGGAACGATATCATAGTTTTTAAGATATACGAGTACATGTTAAGTATATCACCAGTCTTGAGAGTCTCTTTGCCACAAGCAGTTTTCCAAACGGGAAAGGCAACAGTATTTTAAAATTTACAGCTTCAGGATTACGATAAAAAGATTGGGAACGCCGTTTAGGCAGTAGAAATTTTGGGAGAGAAAGGTAACAACGATTTTGAAATTTTCAGGTTCAGCAACCCACAATTAAAGGACTGAAATATTTTCGAATCAAGGAAAATTTTAAGGCATAAATAATAAGACAAGGAAGGAATGGGGGGGGCAAGACTTCGCTAGGATGTCTTAGGGCAGCGAACACTAATGTACACTGTTGTCTGTACGCAATATGTATTAAGAACTTTACTTACAGAGAGATGGCGTGGCAAGTGAAGAGGCCGCGCCACGTTAGTGGCTACAGGAGGTGGAACAAAACGCCGCACACACGTACTCGACCGGCGTGGACTCACCACGTCAGGTGAATCGGCGAGTAGTGGGTAACACGCCGGGACCAACGGCTCCAACGCTACAAACAACTCAGAAGGACGAGGGGAAACCAACAGACATATAATTCATGCAAGACTGAGCATCAAAAATAAGTAAATTCTCAAGGTCCGGCATAACAATGCCAAATGCAAACCTCGTCTCAGATACCGACCAAAATCTGTTGCAGTGACTGCATAATTAAAACAAAGGTGACTAACCGCTTAATCGTTTAACTGTAATGAGCTAACATACAAATTAATTTGATTAAGCAGCCAAGTGTTAATAAGACCCACAAATATAAAGTAAATTTGAGAAGTAGTAAGCGCTAATACCTAAGTACGAGATCACAGAAGTAATGAAATATACGACAGTAAAAAATAAATTCCTTCTTTTAAGAGAAGTGCTCGATCTGACCAAGACCGTTCAACATCGGCAGAGAAAATTAGCCGACACCCATCGGGCCGCTGGCATTTGTTTGTCACGACCATCGGCGTTATTACAGTTCACGCACAAGTAGGGCAAGCGAGATCCCACCACATTAAGGGTCAGACACGATATTCGACCTGTGATCACTAGTATACGTGATGCCCTAGAACATATTACACCCAAGCAATAATGACAAAGATCACCGAAACGCTCAAAAAATAGCAATAAAAAGGAAAACACAGTTTAAATACACTCAAATAACCATAAACAGAGTTAACACATTGGAAGAGGGGAGGGGCGAATTTAGCACCTTGGGTACGGAGTGACGCGGAGTGACTGCAAACAGTGGAAAAACAAGTGTAACGGGAGCAATTTCAGCACCGGAGCACATGTGAAAAAACCGATAATCAGAAGTACCTTACTCAAAACTAAGGTGGGGTGAATGGTTACCAGAGAAAATCAACGTCATCACGACGCCCACATCAGGTGACAGTCACTCCCAAATCCAAACAGTCAATCGAGCGCTACGGCGTAGGGCCCAATACTCTACACCAACACTTGGATGAGCAATCGCCGATCAGTTCTCGTAATCGCACGCTGACCGTTCGTCACACGCTTCTGTCTCTCACTGCCCACCGTCCGTCAGAAACCTGTCTCCAACTCCCTCTAACCAAAGAGCCAATTATAAGGAGGCGTAAAAAAAAAAAAAAAAAAAGAAAAAAAACAGATTGCGCCAATAAGCAAAGACATAACGGCTCAGAAAACGAGCTGACATGGCTCAATTTGTTCCATCGATATGTATCATCAGATATAGTAAAACAGGAGAAATAACCAGTATTCCATCAGTAACTGAGTACCAGTGCTGTGCTGTGGTTGCAGACAATGTATGGTAGCGCGGCGTGCGTGTCGCTGCTATGTTACTGTCCTTCTTAATATATATTGACAGAAGAAATATAGGTCTAATCTGGACCGCCTTCTCTGATTTGCATGTAAAATTACGCTTTAAAAACCATTTTGTTTCTAACGAGAGATATGCCGACACTTTGCACTGACACTGGGCTTCGCCAAACAACTGACTGCAGCTACACGTTACAAAAACGAAGTTGTTTTCGTTGCTTTCACTTCACACTATCTGTTGACAGATTCCAGCTGCTCACCATACACTGCGGGCCACTGAAGCACAATCGGCAGCTCTGTGCGCTACAGCAATAACTAACCTACTCTTCTCCGTATATGATTGCGGTTGCCTTCTTGTGTGACCAGCAAGAAAAGACACCGACTGTCCTGCGGGTAAGGGACTTCCACGACAGCTTCGTCACGCCCCACTTTGACCGTTGACTGCCCAAGGTGCCCGGCTTTTCTGCACACCAAGTGCCATTGTATTTCTACGGTGAAAAGTTAGTTTCCACGAAGATGAGTATACGCGCCGGAGAATTTAAAAGTGTGATATGTGCTGAATCAAAATCTTTTGCAATGCAATTAGAAAATGACCCAAAAGCCGAAACTGCTATTCTGAAATGAATTATTTCTACAGTGAACGGCGAATATGTTGTCCTTTAAAAAATTTTACATGACTGTGAAACCTAACCACGAGAAGTTAAGCAATTAGAAAACGAAGGATGTTCGTCAAAGCATGAAACACAATTGAAAGGGTAAAATTTCGAGAATAAACACGTTGCTCTGCGACAAACGGTCGGTTTTCATATGAGATATCGTTAGATTACATTTAATACTAAAATTTTATTTTTACTATTTCAGCTGTTAACGTCTTCTATTTGATTTTCAGTCACTGTTAGAAAGAGGTATACACCGTCTCGTTGCTACCAGAGATGCATTAGCCACTAACACAGTATCCCTTCTTGTAGGTCAACCTGTGTATCGTATTGGCTACAACCGCCATCTCAGTGTGAACTACACTGTCATAAGCAGCAGACTAAGAGCTACTAGAGACTCCGTGGCATGAGAACTGCTCAAAGAGACGTCCCTACATGTCACGCCCTCTCTGGCATTTCCATGTTGTAGATAAAATATAATACCGAAGTATACATATTTAAATGGGTACCATGTGTTTGCCCTGTTAAAAACCATGAACCCTCTGTAATGTCACATCTTTGTGGGAGACATTCTTTTCCAAGGTCAAAGAATTAAAAATATCGAATTTTTAGACTTGACAAATAGATATAACAAAATCAGTAATATATATTGGTGTCATTTTGGGTACTGTGTATCATTGAAACCCTTCAGGCTGACGATTGGACAATTATTTCTCTGCCAGCCCATCCTCACTCTCTGGATCGACGTGATGAGATATCAATAAAAAAAATCAATCTCTATATAGTGAGTATCCAAATTGCAGTACACTGCAACACAAAGAAACCACAGAGGTATCGAAGCTGGATGTATTCTGTAGTACCTGTTTCCCGTTTTTACTCCCATTTGCTTGATACGCAGTTCACAACGGCTTAAACGGAAGCGTTGAGACACCAAAAAGCCTGGGGTTAATTACGTCACGTTTGAATGGTTACAATTGACAATTGCTTTTCTATAATATCACCTTACGCAAATGACTGTGAATCTAAATTAAAACTGTTTACCTTGCGAATATTTGTGCATATTTTCTGATACTGATCATGTTTAGATCATGAGAGCCAGAAAAAACCAAATTTTAAGAGAACTTGAGACTCTGAGAAGACATGGGCGGCGCCTTTTGGTCCCTGCTAGCGGAGAGATTGACGTTGCAGCGGGAGGCGATGAGTGCTGCGGGCCGTCTAGCTCTCAGGGGATCCCTGCTGAGGCGGGCTGTGACGTCACGAGCATGCGCAGCAGGGAGCACGCGCTGACACGGTTCCCGGCTCCATGCGCCTCGTGAAATGCTTCTCCCCCTCGGTAGACACAGAGTCAGTGTACTATATTCTGCGAGCAGGCTATTAGAGAACACTACCTTGTGTCACTATGTTCAGTACTGCCCCAGAGTCAAGACGAAAGTAAGACACTCAAAGTCAGTAATGTATGGCTTTTAACAGTGTATTTCAACTGAGTACTTTCCATTTTGCGTGAGTTCAATCTCTTCACAATTTTGAAAATTCTTCCTTCGGAAATGACTTAGGCTAGTCACAAAAAGTTTTCTGTATCTCTTCAGTTTATTCCCTCAATTTGGTAACATTTTCCGGAAGTTTTACTTTCGGGCAGAGCTAAAAAGCCCACATGTAATAAACATAGCGACAAAATTCTGTGGGGCGACTATGAGACATGCTTTTCAGCAACGTCACTGATATTCATTGCTGTTGGAAGAGCCCACATTTTGTAGCGTGTGAGGGAAAACTATCACGATGCTACAGGGATCCCTCTGACCTCGTTCTATTTAAGCTGGCAAGAATCTCAGTATATGCTTTCTCCTCTTACATTAGGAAATTTAGTGGCTGTTCGATATTCTCCTTCCTTCCAAATGCTGCCGAAGAGGTTCAATGTCTTTCATTGTCTGAATCCTTCATTATTACTTTTTAGCCATTCAAAAGCGAATTTCCATCTCAGTTTTTACGTACGGTATGCCGTCTGCGTCACGCAAAATGCCACTCTCACTAAAAAATCAGCCTTGCAGCTAAGTTCAGTTCGTACCCTCTGTTAGTTTACCTTGTCTCTCTCCTGAGGCACTCATGTACGGAACCACAGGTTATATCACACAGCCCTACACGTATTTCAACCACAATGACTTCTTCCGACCAAGATTTCTGCTGTAAAGATTTGAAACTACTTACGCTGAATATTCTCTGTTAAATAACGTATTGGGAGGGCACGAAAAGCTAAAAAAATTATGTTGGACTTACGGTTGACATTCAGCATGACACAATCGCTCGTACGGTACTATGTAGGCCCAGAAATTAAAAGCACTGACTTGATTAAAAATCGGAAGGAAATATACTTTGAAATATTTGCTGATCCACAGATGGGCATCAAATACATCAAATACTATTTTTAGACCAAGCTACCATTATTGTAAATGCAGTTTGTTACCAGAGGTATGAGCTTTCTGATACATTCGTCAGAAAAGTCTCCCTTCGTCTCTTTGGAAATCATCATCGTAGAAAATCTTTTTCCATTCATAAACAACATGTCTACCTGAAGAAAAGCGTTCGACAATGTCAGATGGCGTAAGATATTCGATATTCTGAAAAATAGGGATACGCTATAGGGAAAGACAGACAGTAAGCAATATCTACAAGAACCAAGAGGTAACAATAAGAGTGGAAGACCAAGAACGAATTGTTAAGATTGAAAAGGGTGTGACACAGGGATGTAGTCTTTTGTCCCTACTCTGCAGTCTGTACGTAGAAGAAGTAATGACGGAAATTAAGGAACTGTTCAAGATCGGCACTATAATTCAAGATTAAAGGATATAGCTGATAATATTGGTGAAAGCCGGCCGTAGTGGCCGTGCGGTTCTAGGCGCTACAGTCTGGAGCCGAGCGACCACTATGGTCGCAGGTTCGAATCCTGCCTCGGGCATGGATGTGTGTGATGTCCTTAGGTTAGTTAGGTTTAATTAGTTCTAAGTTCTAGGTGACTGATGACCTCAGAAGTTAAGTCGCATAGTGCTCAGAGCCATTTGAACCAATATTGGTGAAGATATTGCTCTCCCTTGTGAAAAAGTGTTACCTATGAGATGAATGTGTTGGAGCAGGGTAGAAATACGAGGTGGACCTCGTCAAATCAGTCAGAAAAGCGATGAAAAAAAGTACTTAAGCGAAGTGGAAATATGATCATCTGAACGTGTCAGTTCAGGCCTGCAGGTGTGGTGGTTAATGATGGTGATCCTACGTCTATTATAGTAAGGAATTAAGGTACAAGGTAAAACAAAAAGAACTGCTTACTGATATTTTTTCCATTCCAGAGACTTCAATGAGACGGGACATACTTAGTATCATTCTTTATTTATGAGAATAATTCTTGACCCAGCTTAGCATTCAAGCAAATGGCTTTGATACTGTATATACTGGTGATCATCAAGATGGAGCCGACCATTGTAGAAACTGCTTGGTTTGAAGAAGGACCCAAGGAGCGCAAAGGTACATTCAGTGAGCAAGTTAGCTGGTGTTTAGGATCATCTAGGTAATGGTAACGTAACGCATCTGGAGAGCTCCCTCGGTCCATGCTGTTAAGAAAGATGAACGTAGGTTTTTGTAGGAACTGTCGTTTAGGGCGCCAGTAGAAAACAATGCCTACCCTGGTAGTCTACTGCTTTCATTCTGGTACGGTGTTATTAAACAGGACGCAGCAGGGTTTCTCACTCTTACTACTGGCTCTGTCCTGGAGCAGTCAACACGTAACGTCAACACGTACCGTCTGTGTCCATAACAGAGGACCTTATGGACTGTCGCCAGCTGACGTCCCTACAACGTTGCAAAATGCTACGGTCTACAGCCCAGGTAACGTGCCATGCTTCTCATTGACAATATTTCTCCTCCTTCTTCGTCTCACACTTATAGAGGGTTTAGCGATTACAATTTTGAAACTTGTAGTTTAACCGATGGTTGATAAATACGTTATTGAGAATTACGATGCAAAGTCCCTTCTGACATGTACGCATGTCTGAAGGAACATTGCATCGTAATTCGGAGTAACAGAGTCACTGCAATATCGTATTTGTCCGCCGACACCGGGCAAGTGAAGTCCAAATAAAATGTGCGCCCTGTGCTGGAATATACGTAATGGGATACGACTGTAGATTCTACACAGATGGCTGACGACATGTAGAAAGAAGATTGGGTCTAGCAACTGGTCGTGCTCGGATAGCTAAATGCTAAAGTTAACACTCGCGCTAAGCGGGAATTCTGTGTTCGAGTCCCGGTCCGGCACAAATTTTCACTGCATTTATTCTTTTATACGGCCTTTGATTTTGTATATTCCCCACTACGATTACGTTTAATAATGCTTTATAACGTGTGTAATTGATCGAGAACGCTAGTGCACTGTTTACTCTCAGCTTCAGTGCTGGATATTCTTTTCCGATCCTTTGTAAATCGAGTCTAATTCGGCCTCGTCCCATTCTTATGATTGTCCTATTCATCAACATCCCCATAAACTGGTTCGATTAATCAGTGTTGGAAGTATCTGAATCACACCTCCAAGCAGCATCGAGTCACGTATTTCCAAGGCCAGGCGGTAGGAAATCATCACCGTCATTGGGTGCCATTTGTTAACGGAAGCGGTGGGCAGACGAGGTGAGACATCACATGAAGGCCAGACCGAATCCTGTTGTTTTGCGTCATTTGCTGTGTTGTGACGCACATATCTCTTTAACATCCCATCTTCTGTTCTGTATCGCCATTCGTAGCTTTTTTTTTTTTCTTCTTTCAGTTTCACGGTACGACGCAGTATTAATTTATTTCCCTTGGAGCAAAACCTCAATGCAGAATTCCTTCATGGTCTCAGAATATGGGCCACCCACTTTTCGTCGACATTCACTGTAGTCAACAAATTGTTCGTCATTCACTTCACAATTGTTGAGAAATACACTTAAAAATGCAATTCTGTTGACTTTATGTTGACCCCATCTCACACAGTCTTCGAAAACGAAGCATTTCGTAATGAAAAGATCTGTAAATTTGTAGATTCATTTCTTTGGCCCTGTTCACCATCTCATCAGTCAGGGTTGAAGGACGCCACTCCATTGTTCATAATAAACATTAGTTCTGCCACCTATAAACCCACGACGTCGCTTTTACGCATTTGTACGATACAACACACCATTCTCATAAACAGTTTCGTTTAATTAAAAATCTAAATTTTCCTTTGTAAGTGGAAACCAGTTTACCTCCCACCTGGGAGGATTCACAATACAAAAAATCATTTCAGCAAGGTCCTACAACAAGAGATTGTAGCCAGCTGAGACAAACGAACGAGCATCCTACTGCCAACATCTTGTACTTCATATTGGGCTGTTAACGTAGTAACAAACAATGACTTTGAACGTTACAAGCTTGGTATTCTTTCTTTCTGGACATTCCTCGTACCATGAAGTGTGAGGAACAGGCGTTTATGTGTTTAAAATACTCATATATATGTTGCAGGTTATGATGGGAATATGATATGGGAAGGTAATGTGTCTTGTACAATAAGTTTATTCATTGGATATCCCACTTTGGGTTCAAAATCAAATGAGTCTCAGCACTATGGGACTTAACATCTGAGGTCATCAGTCCCCTAGAACTTAGAACTACTTAAATCTAACTAACCTAAAGACATCACACACATCCATGCCCGAGGCAGGATTCGAACCTGCGACTGAAGCGGTCGCGCGGTTCCAAACTGAAGCGCCTAGAACCGCTCGGCCACTGCCTTACCTTTGGGTATCAGATGCGTTTTACGTACATTTGCTTTCTGCTCGTCACTTGTAAACACGAAAGTCAGTTACAGCGAATTAAACATTAAATTGACTCTCTTCAGCAACCGACAAGAGGGTTGAATACCATGAAGTAATAACAGGAATTGGTCTCTGTATTGCTGATTGAAGAAACGAGCATAAAAACAGAGGGAACAATATTTCGTTTGAATGATACTAAATCAAGTATAATAAGTTTTTCGAGCTAATCATCTCACAATTTATTGTGAACCAAGTTTATCACTAAAGAGGTTGAAATATCTTCAACTGAATGTAAATCACTTGCTCAGTTAATTGATGCGTCTGAGGACAGGTCAGTTAAGATTCAGCACCTAGGTAACATCACATTTATTGAGGACTCACCAAAAATTCATAAGGATGATTGCTTACATGTTCTCTAAACTTGTCAAACGAAACGTCCAAACGCTACTCTTAAACGACTTAGGTAAACTAGGAAAATAATAAATCAATTGAAACCTCTCTCTTCAGTTGAGAAGCCACTCTCTTAGCCACAGTCGCTTATAGTTTTTTGATCCGGGTCAGCTGCTCGTCCAGAAAATGCATTTACAAAGCTAACTACGAATTTTAAACACATTACTTAAGCTGCAGAACACAAGGAACGGACTCTGTGTGGTGGTAGACTAAGAATCCGAGGATACAAGACTGAAGTGGTAGAAATTAAACTACATCTCGGACTGAATCAGTGCAGAAATGTGTTAACTTTGTGGTACCCACAAAGTCCAACATACCGTCCCCGAGATTTACAATGTCACGTTCGGTGATGCCATCCCGGAGACTACTTGAGAATAATACTGCAAGTCACTGTTGCGGTAGTCGTGAGGAATTAGCTGTTTGGCTTTGTCCATCACCCCCTAGCTTCTGTCTGCCATTCTGTCACGTATCTGTGTCTACCCAACTTCCTGTGCTGGTTCCGTGGAACTGCCTAACACGGACACACTATTTCTCCGCGATGACGTCCATCGATGGAAAGTCATATACTGAAGCGACAAAGAAACTGGTATAGGCATGCGTATTCAAATATAATCCAAACCGAAGGAATACGGAGCTGTGATCGGCAACGCCTATATAAGACAACAAATGTCTGGCGCAGTTGTTAGATCGATTACTGCTGCTACAAAGGCAGGTTATCAAGATTTAAGCGGGCCTGAACGTGATGTTACAGTCGACGCACGAGCAAGGGGACACAGCATCAGCGTCGTAGCGATGAAATTGGGATTTTCCCGTACACCCATTTCACGAGCGTACCGTGAATATCAGGAATCTGGTAAAACATCAAATCTGCGACATCGCTGCGGCTGGAAAAAGATCCTCCAAGGGCGACGTCAACGACGTCTCAAGAGAACTGTTCAGCGTGACTGAAGCGCAACTCTTTCGCAAATTGATGCGGATTTCAATGCTGGGCCATCAACAAGTTTCAGCGTGCGAACCATTCAACGAAACATCATCGATGTGTGCTTTCGGAGCCGAAGGTCGACTCGTGTTCCTTTGATGAATGAGCGACACTAAGAGATACCCCTCCTTTTGGCCCATAAACTCCGACATTGGACTATTGATGACTGGAAACCTGTTACCTGGCCGGACGAGTATCGTTTTAAATTGTGTCGAGCGGATGGACGTGTACGGCTATGGAGACAACCTCATGAATCCATGGACCTTGCATGTCAGCAGAGACTTTTGAACCTGATGGAGGCTCTGCAATGGTGTGGGCTGTTTGCAGTTGGAGTGTTATGGGACCCTTGATACCGAAACTTGTATGTTTAATTCTAAACTGCTGAATGCAACTGAAGCTACTGAATGCTTTGCTTATTTTTTATCAGCTCAAGTCTCATCTTCAGAATCTTCCCTGACAAATACAACTCAAACTTATCCGATTCATTTATGATCCACAATATACAAACGCGTAGCAATCCGGCTGCAAATTATTAAGACAAAAGTATGGCCCTGAATCAGAAGAAATCCTAACAATAACACATACATTTCATAACTTACCTCACAGAAAATCTTCATGACACGAACTACAGAAAATACAGCAAGCAGCAACTATAGCCAGCTAAATAAAAAAATTCTAACTACTAAAGGCTCTAACTACTAGTAGGCGTGTGGTCAGCGAAAAAAATATTTTGTTGCAGAGCGAACAATGTACTTTGCTGATTTCACCTTAATCATGTGACATCCAGTTCCAAAAAGTATATAATCGTCAATAATTTCATTTCCCAACCATTAGCAAATACATCAGTCATTGTTTTGCAATCCATACCAAAGTAATACTAAATCTCCATGAGTCACACACGTCCAAATTGACCGCTGACGCTAGCATTACTCACCTCAAAGACTGATAACTATTAACTTCCGTCCAATCTCAGGGTCTCTTACCGAGGGCGTAGTGCGCTGTCAGTGATATTAATGCAGTCTATAGTGCTGCCAACATACAAACATATAAAGAGGCTACTTACAATTCGACTCAGATAGCTGACGTGTACGTAATCATCGTGTCTGAGTACCTGCAACAATTGAGGTCCATTGTGCATTCCGACTGACTTGCGCAGTTCCAGTAGGACATTGCGAGAACCCACACGTCTAGGATTTCTACAGAGTGGCTCCAGGAACACTCTTCACACACTTCCGCTGGCCACCTAACTCCCCAGACATGACAATTATTGAGCATATCAAGGATGCCTTGCTACTTGCTGTTCAGAAGAGATCTCCACTCACTTTTATTGATTGAAGGGCAGCCCTGAAGAATTCATGGTGACATTTCCCTCAAGCACTACTTCAGACATTAGTCGAGTCCATGCCACGTCGTGTTGCGTCACTTCTGCGGGCTCGCTGGGCTCCTACACGATACTAGGCAGGTGTACCAGTTCCTCTGGCTTTTCGGTATATGGTCGCCTGGTCCTATTTATATGCCATCCAGAAGAACTCTCGGAAGTTTTGACTGGAAATGTGGAGTACAACTTTGTAGCGGTCGTACACAGTGGTAAACATAGATGGGCTACAGAGTGGTGCAGCAACTATCGTCGTAGGAAAGCTGGACAGGAAGAGAAATGCTTATCAAAGAAGTTAACACATGAAACAGAAGATACACTAACAGCTTCTATTTACTATAAATGCTCATTATAACAGGGCAGCAATAAACATAGTTCAGCTATGTGCACAAGCAAGAATCTGTCTGTGCTGCAGGGTCGAGTAAGACGGCACCGCAAACAGGCGACTTCCGCGCAGCGTCCCGTAGTGAAATGGCTCCGAGCGTGAGTGGGCTGAGCCGCTATCGCCGGCCCTCCTGTACTGCAGTGGCAGAGATCGCCCAGCAGGGCACAGAACTGCTGCAGGTATGACCCAGCGGGCGCACTTAATTGGATCCACCAGATCCGACGCGACCACTATCGGCGTCTTAGAGACAGTTTCTCTCCTTTACCAACGTCGCACAGTGCGGTGGTACCGTTACGTGATGCCTCATAAAAAGAAACAGAGTTTACTCTTTAGTTTTCTAATGCGAACCGACGTAATTACTACACTAAACGTTTAAAATAAAGGAAAACTGAGTTTTTATCATCACTCTTGCAAACCAGTTAAAAACAATGTCAAAAACTCTCAGAAATGTTTTAGAGCTCTAACTTTATCACCTTGAATGAATTACTCCAAGGCCACAAACCAGTTAACTCGCCGAAGTCTTTCTAAATCCACACGGCTATATGAAAATGTGGGTCTCACGGGGAGCGTGCAACGGATAAGTCCCTGCAGGCGCACTATCCTCTGTGTCCTCGGTGGCTCAGATGGATAGAGCACCTGTCATGTAAGCAGGAGATCCCTGGTTCGAGTCACCTTTTCAACATGTCCCCGATTATGTATATCAACGCCTGTTTGCAGCTAGGGTGTCAATTTAATTATCATTTCATTCTAGAGAAGCTGCACGGTCATCAATGGTGTCTGTTCTTTCACTAACCGATACTATCTTAATGTATAGTTAAAATATGTCTCCATTGACCTTCTTGTGCGAATGCACACGCTACGCCCCAACTCGTACGGGACTTGGTAGATTAATCTGCCACGAGTAAGGACTGTGATGGTCAAACATCTATTAGGCGCAATTCGAATGTAGTGGTTTGGACATGTTGGGAATGTGGGACTCACAGGGAGCGTGCCACAGATAGCCCCTGCAGGCGCTCTGTCTTCTGTGCCCTCGGTGGGTCAGATGGATAGAGCGTGTGCTATGTAAGCAGGAGATCCCGGCTTCGACTCCCGGCCGGGACACACATTTTCAACATGTCCCCGATGATATATATCAACGCCTGTTTGCAGCTAGGGCGTCGATTTCATTATATGGCAAAGCATTTTCTAAGTATTCGCCAATGACATGCGCTAGACATCGTAAGTTCAGTACGATGTTCAATCGCCACACGTATGTCTCTCTCGCTCTGGTAAATGAATGACCTCAAACTTGATAGTCACCTACTATTTAAATCTTCACCAGTCGTTACAAAAGGTCCTGTTTGTGCGTAAGAACTATGGCTAATGGCCTTGCCGCTGTAGCATCCCACGTTCTGTCGGATCACCGAAGCTAAGCGCTGCAATGGATGACGTTCCAAGCCTGCCAAGAGCTGTTGGCTCAGCTCCTGTAAGGCCAGTTCAGGAGATACTTGCCTGAGAAGTAACAGTTCCCATCACGAAAATTGACAACAACTGGGAAAGTCGTGCGTTGACGACATGTCTCTCCATACGTGTATCCAACAACTTCTTTCGGCTTCGGATGATAAAGCGGTCGGTCGGCACTGTTGGATGGAATTTAAGAGCTATCAGTCGTACATTACATAAATGTATGATATATCAGATAATCTGAAGCTTTTTGCTGGTGGCCTTTTTGCTCCAGGCATTAGTTTCTCCACTAAAACTTTATGTCAATACAAAGACTACTGTAGTCTATTTTACCTTTAATAAGTCATAAAAAATTAAAATTAATATATTTATGAATAACTAAAACTGAACTCTGTTTGAACAGGTCTCAGAAACCCCCAATGTATCAACTGACCGCCGTGTCATCCTCAGCTGATAGGGGTCACTGGTTGTGTATGCAGAGGGGCAGGTGGTCAGCACAGGGATTTCCTGGCCGTTGTCAGCTTTCATGACAGGAGCCACTACTTCTCAGTAAGGCAGCTCCTCAATTGGCCTCACAGGTGCTGAGTGCTTCCCGTTTCTAACAGCATTTGGTGATCCAGTCACCCATCCAAGTGCTAACAAAACCGGACAGCACTTAACATCGGTGATCTGACGGGAACCGTGTTACACTAAGGCAAATTGGGGGGGGTCATCAGTCCTTTGACTGGTTTGATGTAGCCCGCCAAGAATTCCTCTCCTCTTCATCTCAGAGTAGCAGTTGCAACCTATGTCCTCTATTAATTGCTCGACGTATTCTAATCTTTGTCTTCCTCTACTGTTTTTGCCTTCTACAGCTCCCTCTAGTACCATGGAAGTCATCCCCTCATCTCGTAGTGGCACTTGCAACCCACGTTCTCAATTATTTGCTGGATGTATTAGCTCCCTCTATACCATGGAGGCCCTTCCCTCATTTCTTAACACATGTCCTATCATCCTGTCCTTTCTCCTTATCAGTGTTTTCCACATATTCCTTTCCTCTCCGAATCTGTACACAACCTTCTCATTCCTTACCTTATCAGTCCGCCTAATTTTCAACATTCTTTTGTAACATCACGTTTCAAATGCTTCGATTCTCTTATGTTCCGCTTTTCCCACATTCCATATTTCACTGCCATTAAATGCTGTACTCCAGACATTTTTTCTCAGATATTTCTTTCTCAAATTAAGGCCGATATTTGATATTAGTAGACTTCTCTTGGCCATGAATGCCCTTTTTGTCATTGCTGGTCTGTTTCTGATGTCCTCCTTGCTCCGTCCGTCACTCGTTATTTTACTGCCTGGATACCAGATTTCCTTAACTTCATCTACTTCGTCACCATCGATCCTGATATTAAGTTTCTCGCTGTTCTCATTTCTACTACTTCTCACTACTTTTGTCTTTCTTCGATTTACTCTCAATCCATACTCTGTAATCATTACACTGTTCATTGGGTTGAGCAGATCATGTAATTCTTCTTCACTCCAACTGAGGGTCGCAATGTCATCAGCGAATCATATCATTGATAGCCTTTCACCTTTTATTTTAAATCCACTCCAGAACATATCATTTATTTCCATCACTGCTTCCTCGATGTAAAGATTAAACAGTAGGGGAGAAAGAATATATCATCTCTTACATCCTTCTTAATACGAGCACTTCGTTCTTGGACGTCCACTCTAATTATTCCCTCTTAGCTGTTGTACATTTTGTATATGACCCATCTCTTCCTGTAACTTACCCCTACTTTTCACAGAATTTCGAAAATCTTGCACCATTTCACAATGTTGAACTTTTTTCCATGTGGAATAATCCTATGAACGTGTCTTGATTTTTGTTTAGTCTTACTTCCATTATTGGCTCTCTCATTCCTTTACTTTTCCTATCGCAAAGCTGATCGTCATCTAGCACATTTTCAATTTTCTTTTCTATTCTTCTGTGTATTAATCTTGTAATCAAGGTGGATGCATGAGCTGTTAAGGTGATTGTGCGATAATTCTCGCACTTGTCAGCTCTTGGCGTCTTCGGAATTGTGTGGATGATGTTTTTCCGGAAGTCAGATGGTATGTCAGCAGACTCATACATTCTACACACCAACGTCAATAGTCATTTTGTTGCCACTTCCCTCAACGATTTTAGAAATTCTGATGTAATTTTATCCATCCCTTCGGCCTCATTTGATCTTAAGTCCTCCAAACCTCTTTTAAATTCTAATTCAAATTCCTGTTTCTTCTTCTATCACATCAGACAGATCCTCCCCCTCACAGAGGCTTCCAATGTATTATTTCCACCTATCTGCTCTCTCCTCTGCATTTAGCAGTGGAATTCCCGTTGCACTCTTATTGTTACAATCTTTACTCTTAATGCCACCGAAGGTTGTTTTAACTTTCCTGTATGCTGAGTCTGTCCTTCCGACACTCATTTCTTTTTCGATGTCTTCACGTTTTTTCTGCACCCATTTCGTCTTAGCTGCCCTGTGCTTCCTATTTATTTCATTCCTCGACGACTTGTGTTTCTGTATTCATGAGTTTCCTGGAACATTTTCATACTTCCTCCTTTCATCAGTCAACTGAAGTATTTATTCTGTTACCCATGGTTTCTTCGCAGTTACCTTCTTTGTACCTATGTTTTCCTTCCCAACTTCTGTGTTTGCCCTTTTTAGAAATGTCAATTCCTATTCGGCTGTACTGCCAATTTAGCTATTCCTTATTGGTGTAACTATAGCCTTATAGAACTTCAACCGTATCTCGTCATTGCTTGGCACTTTCGTATCTCACTTCTTTGCGTGTTGATTCTTCCTGACTAATGTCTAAACTTCCGCCTACTCTTCGTGACTACTATATTGTGATCTGAGACTGTGTCTGATCCTGGGTACGCCTTACAATCCAGTATCTGATTTAAGAATCTCTGTCTGACCATCATGTAATCTAACTGAAGTCTTCCCCTATCACCCGGCCTTTTCCAAGTTTACATCCCCCCCCCCCCCCCTTGTGATTGTAGAACAGGGTATTCACTATTACTAAGTGAAACATAATACAGAACTCAGTTAGACTTGCTACTCTCTCATTTGTTGTCCCATACCCATATTCTTCTGTAACCTTTTCTTCTACAACTTCTGCTACAACTGCATCCCTGTGCCCCACGAGTATTATATTTTCATCCCAATTTACATACTGTACTACACGTTCAATATCCTCATACACTTTCTCTATCTCTTCATATTCAGCTTACGACGTCGGCATATACAGGGTGGTCCATTGATCGTCACCGGGCCAAATATCTCACGAAATAAGCGTCAAACGAAAAACTACAAAGAACGAAACTTGACTAGCTTGAAGGGGGAGACCAGATGGCGCTATGGTTGGCCTGCTAGATGGCGCTGCCATAGGTCAAACGGATATATCAACTGCGTTTTTAAAAATAGGAACCCCCATTTTTATTACATATTCGTGTAGTACGTAAAGAGATATGAAGGTTGTAGTCGGACCACTTTTTTCGCTTTGTCATAGATGGCGCCGTAATAGTCACAAACACATGGCTCACAATTTAGACGAACAGTTGGCAACAGGTAGGTTTTTTAAACTAAAATACAGAACGTAGGTACGTTTGTACATTTTATTTCGGTAGTTCCATTGCGATATATGTACCTTTGTGAAGTTATCATTTCTGAGAACGCATGCAATTACAGAGCGATTGCCTGTAAATACCACATTAATGCAATAATATGCTCAAATTGATGTCCGTCAACCTGGATGCATTTGGCAGTACGTGTAACGACATTCCTCTCAACAGCGTGTAGTTCGTCTTCCGTTACGTTCGCACATGCATTGACAATGCGCTGACGCATGTTGTCAGGCGTTGTCGGTGGATCACTATAGCAAATATCCTTGAACTTTCCCCAGTGAAAGAAACCCGGGGACTTCAGATCCGGTGAACCTGCGGGCCATGGTACGGTGTTTCGTGGACCATTTCACCTGTCATGAGATATGCTTTTCAATACCGCTTCAACCGCACGCGAGCTATGTGCCGGATATCCATCAGGTTGGAAGTATATCGTCATTCTGTCATGCAGTGAAACATCTTGTAGTAACATCGGTAGAACATTACGTAGGAAATCAGCATACATTGCACCATTTAGATTGCCATCGATAAAGTGGGGGCCAATTATCCTTCCTCCCATAATGCTACACCATACATTAACCCGCCAAGGTCGTTGATGTTCCACTTGCCGAGCCATCATGGATTTTCCGTTGCCCAATAGTGCATATTATGCCGTTTTACGTTACCGCTGTTGGTGAATGACGCTTCGTCGCTAATTGGACCACGTGCAAAAATCTCTCATTGTCCCTTAATTTCTCTTGTGAACACGACGTTCAAATCCTCTCCATGCAATTCCTGGTGCATAGAAATATGGTACGGGTGCAATCGATGTTCATGTAGCTATCTCAACACCGACGTTTTTGAGATTCCCGATTCTCGCGCAATTTGTCTGCTACTGATGTGCGGATTAGCCGCGACAGCAGCTAAAACTGCTACTTGAGCATTATCGTTTGTTGCAGGTCGTGGTTGACGTTTCACATGTGGCTGAACACTTCATGTTTCCTTAAATAATGTAACTATCTGGCGAACAGTCCGGACACTTGAATGATGTCAACTAGGATACCGAACAGCATACATATCACACGCCCGTCGGGCATTTTGATGACAATAGTCACACATCAACACGACATCGACCTTTCCCGCAATTGGTAAACGGTCCCTTTTAACACGGGTAATGTATCACGAAGCAAATACCGTCCATCTGGCGGAATGTTACGTGATATTACGTACTTATACGTTTGTGACTATTACAGCGCCATCTATCACAAAGCGAAAAAACTGGTCCAACTAAAAGGTTCATATATATTTACGTACTAAACGAATATGCAATAAAAATGGGGGTTTCTATTTAAAAAAACGCAGTTGATATCCGTTTGACCTATGGCAGCGCCATCTTGCGGGCCAACCATAGCGCCATCTGGCTTCCCCCTTCAAGCTAGACGAGTTTCGTTCTTTGTAGCTTTTTCGTGAGATATTTGGCCCGGTCACTGTCAATGGACCACTCTGTATACGTGAACTATCATTGCGTAGTTGGTTTGCTGTCGTCTCTGATAAGAACGACTCTGCTGCTAAATGCTGAATTGTTCACAGTAACACACTCCCTGCCCTACATTCCTATTCATAGCGAATCCTTCTCCCGTTATACTATTTTCTGCTGCTGTTGATATTACCCTATACCCTATTACCCTATACACCCTATACCAAAAATCCTTGTCTTGTTCCCACTTCACTTCACTAACCCCTAATACATCTAGATTGAGCCTTTTCCATTTCCCTTTTCAGTTTTTCTAGTTTCCCTACTGTATTCAAGCTTCAAAAGTTCCACGCCCGGACTAGTAGGGCGTTATCCTTCCGCTGATTATTCAATATTTTTCTCATGGTAATCTCCCTCTTGGCACTCCCCTCCCAGAGATCCGAATCGCGGACTATTCTGGAATCTTTTGCCAGTGGAAAGATCATCATGACACTTCTTCAATTGCCGGCCGGAGTGGCTGAGCGGTTCTAGGCGCTACAGTCTGAAACCGCGCGACCGCTACGGTCGCAGGTTCGAATCCTGCCTCGGGCATGGATGTGTGTGATGTCCTTAGGTTAGTTAGGTTTAAGCAGTTCTAAGTTCTAGGGGACTGATGACCTCAGAGCCATTTGAACCAACTTCTTCAATTACACGCCGCATGTCCTGTGGGTACACGTCACGTGTATGTAATGAAGTTGTTTCCATTGCCTTCTGCATCCTAATGCTGTTGATCATTGCTGATTCTTCCGCCTTTAGGGTCAGTTTCTCACCCTAAGAGAAGAGAATGCCCTGAATCTCTGTCCGCTCCTCTGCACCCTTTGACAAGGCCGTTGGTGTAATGAGGGTGACTTCTTATGCCGGAAGTCTTCGGCCGCCAGTGCTGATTATTAATCCAAATGTAAGCAACGGCTGGATTCGAACGCGGGACCGAAAACTTTTTGATTATGAATCGAAGACGCTACCGCTAGACCACTTTATTTTTGGTTTAACATATTGGTTTAAAAATCACTGCTACATATTCCAAATACATAATATGTCCGTGTACTAACCGTGCTCACATGCTAAACATGAAATGATTCAAACAAAAACAGTTTGATCATTACAGTTATATGGATGTGAGAAACGTACAACAGAAGATTGTGTTAGTGACTAAATTACCAGAAAGAATTAATTTGAAAATCAAGAAAAGTTTTTAAAAACATTCAAACTTCTTCAGTCATGAATAAATAAAAAACTGCACTTTGAATTACAAGTGCTGCATTCTTTACAGAAGCATGATAGCGCTTTATGAAGGATATCAGCAAATTTTTAATATATTAATGTACACAAGGAAAGCTTCTCCGTGAGTGACAGGTTAAGGGAAGCAACTGTGCTTTAGCGTTCTCATCTCAGTGAGACTACCTCTGACCAATGTATGGAAGTCACGAAAACGTATACAGAATATGGAAGATTTATGCCCATCGTACATCAAAACAAATTAATAACCACATTAGACAATCTCTTAAATACTTGAGAATAGCGGAAAACAGATGTTATAAAGTTGATTAGTCTTCCAACTACACTTGATGGACATTAATGGATAGTTAATTATCAGAAGTGATCAGATCTTTATAATACATCTTTCACTGTTCACTGGAAAACTGACTTATACATCACAGTGCAGAAATGAACAGAGCAATTTGTCAGCCATTGAATATTACATTATATCAGATGCAATCTTATGGTTTTAACCATTCGATAAAGGCATTTCCATAAAAACTGCCAACTTTCATTTTAATACTATATCAAATAATGCAGCTTTAATGTTTTGTATTTTGACTCTATCAGACACACAATGTGACTGTCACATAAGTTCTATACATAAGCTTATAAAATTTCAAAAACAACTTTTTGAAGTAGCAAAAACACACATCAAAAATTTACAGTAAAAATTTAAATAATATGCTCAAGGTAACTGCTATACATCACTGTCAACACAGTCCCGTCTTTTATATTAAACATTGTCCATTCTTTGAAATATAATTTTTAACATATTACCGAACGTTTTTTGGAGATCGAATACTTTCCAGTTTTTGAATATTCACACAACATATGTACCTTTAACTATATGGTGCTGTCGGATCCTAGTTTGTTAATGACGTAATTATCAAAATTTCCCAGCTACCAGTACACAGCGCTATTTTTAGCCTCTGGGAAATAGCGTGCTTCCAGCCTGTGTAAAAATGACAGCGATATACTATCAGGGAATGTCCTTGTAATCAGAGCAATTTGCTCTAGGATCCACCTCCAACTATTCATGTGACCGCTGCAATTGTATCTATGAATTGTTGTGTCAACTAGATGCCATTGATGACATAAATTTGTTTCACAGATCCGATTGCGTACAGTCTTTCATTGGTGATAACTATGTCGTTAACGGTCTTGTACCATGACGTTTTTATATTAGACGTGAGCACATTAGAACTAATGTTTTTCCAAATCTCAGTCCAATCAGTGTTTGGAAACTGTCGTTCTATTTTTCTCCTGGCTTCGCTTTTCTTTCGTTCCCGCATTATGGCTCTCGATGTTAAGTGTCGTGACTGTCTGGTTTCGGCACTTACATTACTGAACTCAACGTAGCAAACCCTCACATGCTGTACACGACTGTTGATATTCTGCACGTCAGTCGGGGAAAGCTGGCTTCGAGGTTTATTAATCTAAAAAAATTAGCTGGTGATTCTTTGTGGCGAGTCTTTTATTAAATTAATTGGCCTTTGATAAGAAGTGCTGAGGCTTTATCCCTTATATCAGTTAATCCTGGTCTACCATTTTTAGTATCTAAGGTGCCTACTTTAGCAGGTACTCTGGACACTTCACCCTTCCACACAAACTTTGTGATTTCGGACATTACTCTCTTCGCTATCCCTCTCGGTACTGGAAACAGCTGGACAGTATAACAAGCTATAGCAAGTATGCGTGAGATGATACACTTTTTTCTTTGAACTTGGTTCATATATCGAGTTAAATTCTCTATAACGGCTCCTTGTACTTTATCTGCTGCAACTTTCCAATTTAAAGCCGTCATTTTCATGGGGCATGCTGTCAGGGTGATCCCAAGTAGTTTATGTCGTCGGACTAATTTTGCCCACTCGACGTTGATATTATCAAAACCTGTGAGATATAACAGCTTTTTTTTTAATTGGCTCCAGATGCTCTACAGTACGTATCAATCACTGTTGCTACGTGGTTACCTCTTCATTATTCCTTATAATGACCTCTATATCGCCAGTATACGCTCTTATAATTTTTCTGTTTTTGAATGTTAAGCCTTCAATCTAGCATGGACATGTCGGAGGAAAGGTTCCTGTGAAACGGCGAAGAGCGACAGGGACAGAGGACTTCCTTGAGGAACACCTCGTTTTATTTGTATCGGCGTGGACCATTCACCGCTACTTTTGCATTTATTCGAGTTGCTATGTTCTCTATCAGCTGTATGACCCTATCGTTGAAACCTGTTTTCTTCAAAGTCTGTAGGATGTATTCATGATTTACTACATCGAAGGCTTTATAAAAATGTAAAATAAAAAAAAATCACACTTCATGTTCGTCACGGATGTTATTGCAGTGATATCCCTGAATTCTGCTAGATTTTGAAAAATGGTTCTGCCCTGCGTGCAGTTCTCGTGTTTACTAATAATTTTATCTGTAAGGCGTGAAATTCTCTAGTCTACTAGTCTAGCTATTAGTTTATAGTCAGAATTCTGCGATGAAATTGGATGAAAATTACTTAAATCTTTGTTTCCAATAATTTTAGGAACAAGAACAGTTTTCCTGTCCTTAAACTCAGTCGGAATCATTTTACCCTGAATAACCTCATTTACAATGTCCGGAATTTTCGCACCTACTATAGGCCACTAAAGGATGGAAGACTCAGCTGGCAGACCATGAGGTCCTAGGGATTTATTTAGTGGTGAGGCGGACAGAGTCTCATACACGTCCACTTCACTGATTACTTCGAGGAAATTTTCGTTGTCATGTGTCAGCTATGGAGCTAGGATGTCAACGAATTCTCGCAAGGATCCGTCACTATTTTGATTTACAGAATATAGCTCGCAATAAATATTTGTTGATTCTTCCACCTTCTGAGGCAGTTTTTCACCCCTTGGCCAAGAGTTTACCCTGAACTTCTGTCCACTCCTCCGCCCTCTTCGACAAGGCCGTTGGCAGAATGAGGGTGACTTCTTATGCTGGAAGTCTTCGGCCGCCAATACTGATTATTAATGAAAATTTAAGCAGCGGCGGGATCATAACCCGGGACCGAAGACATTTGACTATGAATCAAAGGCGCTACCGCAAGGTCAAGGGTGCAAATACATTATGTAATTTAGCCGATAGTATACATTATCATGCTCCAAGGATTTATGTATGTAGTATTTACATACGTAGTTTAAAATATATAATGTCACTAAAAATCCCACTAGTATGGTTCAAATGGCTCTGAGCACTATGGGACTTAACAGCTGTGGTCATCAGTCCCCTAGAACTTAGAACTACTTAAACCTAACTAACCTAAGGACATCACACACATCCATGCCCGAGGCAGGATTCGAACCTGCGAACGTAGCAGTCGCGCGGTTCCGGATTGCGCGCCTAGAACCGCGAGACCACCGCGGCCGGCGCACTAGTATGTTCAGATAGAGTTGCATGAGCTGTATCCGTGGATACTTGGATTATCAAAATCGCTCAAGGAATCGGAATGCTATTAATTTTTAATTTTTTTTAATTTCAATCGTCAAACATTTCTCAAAAACTACTTGCCTGATCGAAGGCACGTTTTCGCACATGCAGTCGTCTTCATTTTCGCTGTTTGTAGCAGTTGTTGAGTTTCTGTGACTGTCTTGCATCAGTCTTTATCCAAAGTGTGTTTGTGGTCAAACGGATCACTCAGTCCCACCATGGCGGGCAGCTCTCCTATACAACTCACCAAACGCCAGGCGCACCGGGTCTTACCAGCTGCTGAGACGAAGGACGAGTTTACTGCCGCTCACCAGCAGCTACAGGATGCCTCACACTCCCAGTGTCCGCCAGTCACAGAGGCTGAATTCTATGGGCGTCTGATGGGCTTTGACGCCAAGTTCTGTAGTCATTTCTAAGCTCGCTGTCGAGTTCAGCTTAGTACAGGCAGCACGCGGCCTCAGCCGCCAGATGAGAGTAGGCAGTGTCGTGTGCACAACTATATCTACACAGAATGAGATTTTCACTCTGCAGCGGAGTGCGCGCTGGTATGAAACTTCCTGGCAGATTAAAACTGCGTGCTCGACCAAGACTCGAAATCGGGTCCTTTGCCTTTCGCGGGGAAGTACACTATCTGAGCTACTCAAGCACGACTCGTGACCCGTCCTCACAGCAGAAAAGCTTCTGTGGAGTTTGGGAGGTAGGAGACGAGGTACTGGTGGCACTGAAGCTGTGAGGACGGGACGCGAGTCGTGTATGGGTAGCTGAGACGGTAGAGCACTTGCACGCGATAGGCAAAGGTCCCGATTTCGAGTCTCGGTCCGGCACGCAGTATTAATCTGCCAGGAAGTTTCTATACGCTCATTCAGCACTGTAAACAACCAGAGCGAATATCATAAACTCATACCGAAAAATAATTATTTACTTTTGTTCAACTTAAAGAGTTCGAAAATCCTACATGGTAAAGAAAATGCAACAATTAAATGGACACACTCTTTCTTCAAAAAACAATCCACCGCAGTATGAAAGTTTCACTGGGTAAGCATCCAGAAACATAAGTGATACGTACCACTCAGTGAAATGTAGGGAAAGGAATGTTGAGGATGAAAGGAACAGTCTTAAGGTTTCGGAACGGTTTGTTTACAATTTTTCCATTGGATGACTCCAGTATTGTCCGAAGAAGTGGGCTGTTTTCAAGCGTACATTCTTACCTGATGCATAGTGAAACTAAATGAAAGGAAGAATATTACAGATGGTAGTAAATATAATCTAAGTAACGCAACATACAGCCGTAAAGAAAGCCCCGAAATTGATCATCAAGTGAAAAGAGAAGCAAGTCATTGTGATGAAATATTTTCTGTGCACTCATATCTTAAGTGACAATTCGCGCTTGTTTTACAATTTACTGTTAATGCTAATGGCCCTACAAGTAAGAATGTAGCCTCTAGGAAGTAGAAGAGTTTTATTTAGTATGGCATTGAAGGCCACATGTAAATGGTGACGTAGTCTGATTGCCTCATATAATCTGAAAATATACAGTTCTGTATCATCAAGTGATACTGTTTAGTATTTTAAACATAGCTGCGCAACAGCAACGGTTCCACGTAATAAGACTAAAAACAGCCGACCAGTTGCAATGGATGAGCTCTGCAACATCCATGTACTAATTTTTATTTACATGACAAACCATATTTTCGGGGCTATATTTTAATTTGGACCAATGGATCTATGCAGATATTTGTAAAAACGACGATGATACATCATTCCATATTAATGTAATACTGCCGCCTTCTGAAGAAGACAGATTTAAATCTGTCGAAATCTAGGTAAAGATTACTTTATCCATTGCAACTGGTCGGCTGTTTTTATTTATTTATTTATTTTATTTTTTATTTATTTAACCTGGCAAGATTACGGCCATCAGGCCCTCTCTTACATCTAACCAGGCATTCTACTTATTTTACATTCATACGTTTTAGTAGGCATGTTAAACTACATCTATTACAAAAAGTGAAATAAACAATTAGAAATACATACATATAGAGTTCATATTCGTAGATCATAAGTACTGTTACAATTAGACATTATTGAAGAGACAAATTTTAGATAGGAGTGCTGGCAGCAGGGAGTATGAAGGAGACTCATGGTGAAGGGAGGAGAAGAATAGAGAGACATGACGAAACATAATTAAGGAAATGTAAAGGAAAAGAAGATTGCGTGGCTAATAGAGATAGATGAAGAGGAAGGCATCTCAGGAGCAAGATAGGAGACGCTAGCTTTGCTATTTGACAGATCAGAGGATTGGCCTGGTACATTAATTTTGTGGAGAACTTTATGAAGATGATAGTAGGAAATGCTTCAACTTCTTCTTAAAAGCAGCAGGAGATTGAATTTTGCGCAAGGTTAGGGGCAGTTTGTTCCAGAGGCGGACAGCGGCAACTGAGAAGGAGTTTGCAAAAGTTTTTGTTTTGTGAGTGGGCACAGTTAGGATACCAAATAAGAGTGACCTCGTGTTTCGATTATGATGGCATGACAGGTTTTTAATCTCTGAAGCAAGGTACTGGGGTGCTTGCGCGACGAGCAGTCTGTGAAGTAGACATAGAGTGAGGTAGTCACGCAATTTGTCCGGCCGCAGCCACCCTAGCTCGGAGTATGAAGCACTAACATGATCATATCGGCGAATGTTGCAGGTGTAACGCACACAGGCATTCATGGTTAGCTCTAGCCGTCTTTTGTTTTCACTACTCGTGCCTTGCTGAATCACATCACAATAGTGGAGATTCGGTAGAACGAGTGCTTGCACGAGCTGGCGTTTCAAGTCCTGTGGAAATATGTTCCGAAACTTTTTGAGAGCATAGAGACAAGCAGACGTCTTTCGGCACACTGCGACTGTATTCCCCGCCCAGTTGAGATGCTCATCCAAAGTTACACCCAAGTTCTTCACTGTTTTCTGATATGGTATTGGAGTACCGTCGAGCAGAATAGGAGGTAGCCGTTCGCGGAAATCTGAACTTATTAGTTTCTGATGGGCTATTAAGATTACTTGCGTCTTTTTTGCATTTAGTTTATGCCCCAGGTTTTTCGCCCATGTCACTACTGAAGACAGATCATCATTCATCTGAGCGATTGCAGTGTTTACGTCTTCAGGTCTGACGCTTAGGTAGAGTTGGAGGTCGTCGGCATAGAAATGATATTTACAGGAGGACAGAACCGACGAAATATCGTTGACATATAAAGAAAACAAAAGTGGTCCTAAGACTGATCCTTGTGGCACTCCCGAGGAAACATGTTTCCAGGAAGATTTTTCATTTACGCAGACAACACATTGCTGTCTGTCTTTTAAGTAGCTTTCAAACCATCTCATTGCACTATCAGAGAAATTAAGCTGTTGCATTTTTCTGAGCAATATGTCAAAGTTAACAGTGTCAAAAGCTTTGCTGAAGTCCAGTAGCGTCAATACTGTTGCCTTTCGATTGTCGATGGCACGTTTCAGGTCATCAGTTACTTTAATTAGAGCAGTGTTTGTGCTGTGATGTTTACGGAAACCGGATTGAAATTTGTCATATAGGCTGAATTCATGAAATTGTTCAGTGATTTGGTCATGAACAATATATTCGAGTGCTTTGGAAACAGCAGGCAGTATGCTAATTGGTCGGTAATGACTAGGCAGTTGCGGGTTTTCGATCTTAGGGATGGGTCGAATTATGCTTCTTTTCCATGCAGTGGGGTATATTCCGTTCACGAGGGAAAAATTAAATATGTCAGTTAAGACAGGTACTAAGATATCGGCAACATTCTTAATCATGGTTATACCGATACTGTCGTTGCCTATTGCATCAGAAGAGATTCTCATTATTGCTTTTCTTGCCGTATTTGTTGTTACATGTTTTAGATGGAAGGTATCGTTTTTAGTTATCCTGTTTGGGGATTCTTGTGGACGGTAATTATCAGCCGTGCTGGTATTCAGAGGTGCAGAGAAGAATTCATTTAATTCGTTAGCTGACACATGAAAAGTAGTTTCCGATTTTGTCTTTCCGACCCCCAAGCTACGGAGATTCTTCCATAGAGTCGTGGGCGTCAGATCGCTGCATACAAGGGAGCGAGCGTGCCTGATTTTAGCATTGCGAATGCATTGTTTCACTCTGTTCCGTAGCTTTCTGTATTCTTCGAATCGCTCGGGTTTCGGATCTGCCTTGAAACGCATGTGGGCAGCATCCCTATTAGTCATCATTTGACGTAATTCAGCTGTCAGCCATGGAGCAGGAGATTTTCTTACACGGATTGTCGGCACAGGTGCATGTTTGTCATAGAGGACAGTGAGTTTATCACCAAGTTCATTAATTTTGCCGTCGATTGTAGGTTCTCTGATTATTTGATGCCATGAGATTTCTGAGCAATCGGCTGTTAGAGCGTCAAGGTCAATACGTTTCATGTTCCTACAAGTTATGTAACGCGATTTGATCCTTGGGGGCTGCACAGAGTAGGCCAGGAATATTTACATCATGTGCTGAGAGGCCAGGGGCCGATGTTTGACCAACATCTCTTACTTTGTCGGTCTGTTTCGTTGCGATTACGTCTATAAGAGTATGACTGTGCGCCGTATGGTGTGTAGGTTGTAATGGAAGAATGTTCATGCTATTGCAACTAAACAGTCTTCCTAGGTTTGTTGCGGAGGGAGTGTCTCTTAGCAGGTCTATGTTCAAGTCACCCACTACGTTGACATGTTCGTATTGACACTGAAGTGAATGTAATTCCGACTGGAAGGAACTCATTGAGTTTATTTTTGGCGGCTTGTACACGACGCCAGTCAAGAATTTTTAGTCTTGATACTGTTTAGTGAAGTTTATATGATGTCCGGCGGCTGACCTACTACCAGTACTAAACTAAAATAATGTAAAACCGCATCGTAACTAATATTACACGAATGTTAACTGAAGTACACCACAAACTTTCAAGCAGCTTACAAATTCTCTACATACAACTGCCACACCAGTCAAAGAAGGGATGACTTAACATATCTGGAATTTGCGCAAGGCTAATGCTCGACCCTGGGTACAAACAACAGCTGTCGAAAGCGCCTATTAAAAGTAGTAGCATATTGTTATGATTGAGTAATACCATGGCTCGGCTAAAATTTTGGTTGATAGCTACAGCTAGGTATTTAAGAATTTCATCAAGGGTTCTGTTGAACTCAAATAAATGTACATCAACGACGTAACTTACAATGTTAAGTAACATTTGGATACACATTATGGCTTTGTTATTTACATGTTATCGAACGTGTACGTACGTAGTCCCTTCCTTGCTCCCCCACACCCCGTACTCCCCCACACCCCTGATTAGCAGATCTTAGCGTCGGTGGAGTGGCTTATGTGCCTCAGCGATACAGGTAGCCGTAGCGTAGGTGCAACCACAACGGAGGGGTATCTGTTGAGAGGTCAGACAGACGTTTGGTTCCTGAAGACGGGTAGCAGCCTCTTCTGCCGTTGTATGGGCAAGTGTGGATTATTGGCTAATCCAGCTAACATCTGCCTAAAAGGATTTGCTGTGCTGATATTGCGAACGGCTGAGAGCAAGGGGAAACTACAGCCATAATATTTCCCCGAGGGCATGTATCTCTACTGTATGGTAAAATAATGGTGGCGCCGTCCGCAGCTCGTGGTCGTGCGGTAGCGTTCTCGCTCCGCACGCCCGGGTTCCATTCCCAGCGGGGTCAGGGATTTTCTCTGCCTCGTGGAGACTGTGTGTTGTGTGATGTCCTTAGGTTAGTTAGGTTTAAGTAGTTCTAAGTTCTAGGGGACTGATGACCATAGATGTTAAGTCCCATAGTGCTCAGAGCCATTTGAACCATTTGATGACTTTATTAGTCGATAAACGGCAGCGTCGTCTGCGAACAACCTAAGACGGCCATTTTTTTTTTTTTTTTTTAGCGGTGGTGCCCTCTCGGATAAAATATTTCGGAGGTAAAACAGTTCCCCATTTGGATATGAGAGTGGGAACTACTTACGAGGACGTCGTCATCAGAATGAACAAAACAAGTGACCAGAGGCAAGTTAGATACCTTAATTGGGCAGGCAGGTTAAAAATTTGGAAAGGGGAATGGACAGGTGGAATTTAGATATAACGAGGATTACTGAAGTTCGGTGGCAGGAGGAACAGGACTTCAGTCAGGTGAATGCAGGTTTATAATTACAAAATCTAATAAGGACAATGTAGAAGTGCGTTTAGTAATGAATAAGAAAATAGGAATGCGAATGAGCTACTATGAATAGCAAAGTGAATGCACTGTCATAGAAAAGATAGGCTGGAAGCCCACACATAACACAGCAGAACAGGTTTATTTGCCAACTAGCTGCGCGTATGATAAAGAGATTGAAGCAATGTATGATGAGACAAAATTATTTATTCAGGTTTATTCAGACAGACGAAAATTTAATCGTGATGGTAGACTGGAATTCGATAGTAGGAAAAGGAAGAGAAGGATAGAAATCAGATGAATAGGGACTGGGGGAAGGAATGAAAGAGGCAGCCACCTGGTAGAATATTGCAAACAGAATGATTTAATAAATGCTAATACTTGGCTTAAGATTCATTAAACGAGGCTGTATACGTGGAGGAAACCTGGAAACATCTGAAAGTTTCAGAGCGACTGTGTAAGACATTTCGGAACGACATTTTAAATTGAAAGGGATTTCCAGGAACAGATTTGGACTCCTACCAGAACTTTGTTGGTTATGAACCGTAAATAAAATCTGAAGAAATAGTAAAGAGGTAGGAGATTAAGGAGATGTAACCTGAAATAACTGAATAGAAACAGAGGTTGTTGAGAGTTTAAGAGGGTGCATCAGGCAATGGGTAATTAGACCAGGGGAAAGGAATACAGTAAAAGACGAGAAATAGAATAGATGAAACAGTAAAACCGGCAGAGATTCAAAAAAATACAAATACAAGACCTAGTAGCATTGCTTGAAAAAAACATGGGATATTGAATTTAACTGCTGAAAGGAGAAAATATAAAAATAAAGTAAATGAAACAGGCGAAAGTGAATACAAATCTCCAAAAAATGAGACTGACGTGAAGTGTAAAATGATTAAGGAGGAATGGCTAGAAGTCAAATGTAAGAACTTAGAAACATATTTCACTTGGACGGGGGGGCAGATAAATATCGCCCACAGGAAAATTAAAGAATCCTTTTGAGAACAGAGCTGCAGCTGCATGAATTTCAAGAGCTCAGATAGCAAACCGGTCCTAACTAAAGAAGGAGTCGCCGAAATGTGGAAGTAGTATATAGAATGTCTATACAAAAGAGATGAAACTTACGGATAATATGATAGAGATGGGAAAGGACGTCGACGAAAATGAGGAGGGAGGTACTCCGACAAGAATTTGACAGTGTACTGAAAGACCTAAGTTGAAATAAGGCCCTGGGAGTAGAAAACATTCAGTTAGAACTACTGATCACTTTGGAAGAGCATCCATGACAAAATCCTTCCTTCTGGTGTGCGAGATACATGAGACAGGCCAAATTCCCTCAGATACCAGGAATAATGTAATATTTCCAATTCCAAAGGAAAAGCTGTTGCTGTCAGGTCCGAAAATTACCGGACTTCTTTTTTTTTTTTGGTCATCAGTCTACTGACTGGTTTGATGCGGCCCGCCACGAATTCCTTTCCTGTGCTAACCTCTTCATCTCAGAGTAGCACTTGCAACCTACGTCCTCAATTATTTGCTTGACGTATTCCAATCTCTGTCTTCCTCTACAGTTTTTGCCCAATACAGCTCCCTCTAGTACCATGGGAGTCATTCCCTCATGTCTTAGCAGATGACCTATCATCCTGTCCCTTCACCTTATCAGTGTTATCCACATATTCCTTTCCTCTCTGATTCTGCGTAGAACCTCCTCATTCCTTACCTTATCAGTCCACCTAATTTTCAACATTCGTCTATAGCACCACATCTCAAATGCTTCGATTATCTTCTGTTCCGGTTTTCCCACAGTCCATGTTTCACTACCATACAATGCTGTACTCCAGACGTACATCCTCAGAAATTTCTTATTCAAATTAAGGCCGGTATTTGATATTAGTATACTTTTCTTGGCCAGAAATGCCTTTTTTTGCCATAGCGAGTCTGCTTTTGATGTCCTCCTTTCTCCGTCCGTCATTGGTTATTTTACTTCCTAGGTAGCAGAATTCCTTAACTTCATTGACTTCGTGACCATCAATCCCGATGTTAAGTTTCTCGCTGTTCTCATTTCTACTACTTCTCATTACCTTCGTCTTTCTCCGATTTACTCTGAAACCATACTGTGTACTCATTAGACTGTTCATTCCGTTCAGCAGATCATTTAATTCTTCTTCACTTTCACTCAGGATAGCAATGTCATCAGCGAATCGTATCATTGATATCCTTTCACCTTGTATTTTAATTCCACTGCTGAACCTTTCTCTTACTTGCATCATTGCTTCCTCGATGTACAGATTGAAGAGTAGGGGCGAAAGGCTACAGCCTTGTCTTACATCCTTCTTAATACGAGCACTTCGTTCTTGATCGTCCGCTCTTATTATTCCCTCTTGGTTGTTGTACATATTGTATATGACCCGTCTCTCCCTATAGCTTACCCCTACTTTTTTCAGAATCTCGAACAGCTTGCACCATTTTATATTGTCGAACGCTTTTTCCAGGTCGACAAATCCTATGAAAGTGTCTTCATTTGTCTTAAGCCCTCCTTCCCATATTAGCCGTAAGGTCAGAATTGCCTCTCTCGTCCTTTTACTTTTCCTAAAGCCAAACTGATAGTCACCGAGCGCATTCTCAGTTTTCTTTTCCATTCTTCTGTATATTATTCTTGTAAGCAGCTTCGATGCATGAGCTGTTAAGCTGATTGTGCGATAATTCTCGCACTTGTCAGCTCTTGCCGTCTTCGGAATTGTGTGGATGATGCTTTTCCGAAAGTCAGATGGTATATCGCCAGACTCATATATTCTACACACCAACGTGAATAGTCGTTTTGTTGCCACTTCCACCAAAGATTTTAGAAATTCTGATGGAATGTTATCTATCCCTTCTGCCTTATTTGACCGTAAGTCCTCCAAAGCTCTTTTAAATTCCGATTCTAATACTGGATCCCCTATCTCTTCTAAATCGACTCCTATTTCTTCTTCTATCAGATCAGACAAATCTTCACCCTCATAGAGGCTTTCAATGTATTCTTTCCAGCTATCTGCTCTCTCCTCTGCATTTAACAGTGGAATTCCCGTTGCACTCTTAATGTTACCACCGTTGTTTTTAATGTCACCAAAGGTTGTTTTGACTTTACTGTATGCTGAGTCTGTCCTTCCGACAAACATATCTTTTTCGATGTCTTCACATTTTTCCTGCAGCCATTTCGTCTTAGCTTCCCTGCATTTCCTATTTATTTCATTCCTCAGCGACTTGTATTACTGTATTCCTGACTTTCCCGGAACATGTTTGTACTTCCTCCTTTCATCAATCAACTGAAGTATTTCTTTTGTTACCCAAGGATTCTTCGCAGCTACCTTCTTTATACCCATGTTTTCCTTCCTAACTTCTGTGATGGCCCTTTTTAGAGATGTCAATTCCTGTTCAACTGTACTGCCTACCGCGCTATTCCTTATTGCTGTATATATAGCGTTAGAGAACTTCAAACGTATCTCGTCATTCCTTAGTACTTCCGTATCCCACTTCTTTGCATATTGTTTCTTCCTCACTAATGTCTTGAACTTCAGCCTACTCTTCATCACTACGATATTGTGATCTGACTCTATATGTGCTCCTGGGTACGCCTTACAATCCAGTATCTGATTTCGGAATCTCTGTCTGACCATGATGTAATCTAATTGAAATCTTCCCGTATCTCCCGGCCTTTTCCAAGTATACCTGCTCCTCTTGTGATTCTTGAACAGGGTATTCGCTATTACTAGCTGAAACTTGTTAGAAAACTCAATTAGCCTTTCTCCTCTTTTATTCCTTGTCCCGAGTCCATATTCTCCTGTAACCTTTCCTTCTACTCCTTCACCTACAACTGAATTCCAGTCGCCCTTTGACTATTTGATTTTCGTCCCTAGACCATGGGTACATCCCATTACCGGACTATCAGTTTAGTAAGTCATGGTTGCAAAATGCTAACATGAATTCATTAGAGAAAAATGGGAAAACTGATAGAAGTCGACCTCGTTGAAGATCATTTTGTATTTCGTAGGAATGTAGGAAAACGAGTGGATATACTAAGCCAACGACTTATCTTGGAAGAAAGGTTCGGGAAAGACGTTTATAGCATTTCTAGACTCAGAAAAAGCCTTTGACAATGGCAGCTGGATTACTCTGTTTGAAATTCGGAGGATAGCAGGGGTAGAGTACAGGGAGTGAAAGGTTTGTACAGAAACCAGACTGCGGTTATAGGCATCGAGGGATATAAAAGCGCCGCGCGGGATTAGCCGAGCGGTCTCAGGCTATGCAGTCGTGGACTGTGTGGCTGGTCCCGGCGGAGGTTCGAGTCCTCCCTCGGGCATGGGTGTATGTGTTCTTCCTTAGGATAATTTAGGTGAAGTAGTGTGTAAGCTTAGGGACTGATGACCTTAGCAGTTAAGTCCCATAATATTTCACACACATTGAAACATTTTTGAACATTTGATATAAAAGCTCAGCAGTAGTCGAGAAGGGAGTGAAACAGGGTTCTAGCCTAACCGTAAAGTAATTCAGTCTATGCATTGAACAAGCAGTAAGGGATAAAAGAGAAAAAACTGGAGTCGGAATTAAAGTTCAGGGAACAGAAATAAAAACTTTGAGGTTCGCCAGTGACATTGTTATTCCGCCAGTGACAGCAAAGGAATTCGAAGAGCTGCTGAACGGAATGGACGTTGCCTTAAAAGGAGGACAGAAGATGAACATCAACAAAAGCAAAACAAGAACGTTGGAATTTAGCCGAACTGAGTGATGTAATCGTAAAGGAATTAGATTAGGAAATGCGTCACCTAAAGTAGTAGATGAGTTTTGCTATTTGTACAGCAAAATAACTATTGATCGGCAGAGTAGAGAGGATATAAAATGTAGAGTGGCAGTGGTAAGAAAAGTTTTTCTGGAAAAGAGAAATTTGTTACCATCGGATATAGACTTCAGTGTTAGGAAGTCTTATATGAAGGTATTTGTCTCGAGTGCAACCATTTATGGAAGTGAAACATGGATAATAAACAATTTAGACTAGAAGAGAATAGAATCTTTTGAAATGTGGCGCTACAGAAGAATGCTGAAAAGTAGATGGATGGAAGAGGTAAATAGTGTGGAGGTGCTAAATAGAACTGTGAAGACAAGAAATTTGTGACACAGATTGAATAAAAGAAGGGTACAGCCTGAGACACCAAGGGATCAACAGCTTAGTATACTGAAGGGAATAGTGGGGGGGGGGGGGGGCAATCGTAGAGAGAGGCCAAGAGGTGAATACAGTAATCAAATTTAGAAGAATTCAGAAGTTGTCTGGAAATGAAGAGGATTGCCAAGGAAGGGGTAGCATGGAGGGCTGCATCAAACTAGTGTTTGGGCAGAAGACCAGAACAACAACTATGAAGTGCGTAAGTGGAAAAGTCATGGTTTTAAAAGCTTACGATTTCCATAAAGCAATAGTAATCACTTTTACGTATAGTATAAACGACACGAAATATAAGGACGTCGCAGAAGGGAGATGATAACGGGTGGGATTAATAGAATGTGAAATGTTTACTAAATTCTGTACCCCGGTGTAGGTTTTACAAACTAACACCTAGAATAACAAATAGAGTCATATCTTCAAGTAATGGTCTTTCAATATTAAACGTCCTCCCCCACCCCCCGCGTCCTCCACAGTATCTTCAGCAAACAAATACACATAAATCAAAAGCAGGATCGACAACACGCTGACCAAGTCTGCACGGATGTGCTGATACTCGTTAAATACTAAAAACAATAAAAATTTTCAGTATAATTTAAATATCTCCATCAGTATTAGACAATTTGTTTTGATGTTCATTCATCTACATTTACCTGCAGTTGCAACTGTTGCGATATCAGACCTCAAACGATGATTACATTTCCTGCTGCTGCTTCCCATTGCGTTGTGCAATATGCTGCACGTTCAAACCTACATGTTGAAAAATTTCCTGATGGAATCTTCTTGTTCTGAATGAACACTTATGTTGCTCCCGATACTCAATTTCGGGGGCACCTCTGTTTACCTATATTGTGACTACGGCCTTGGAAATCATAGTGCACTAATTGAATACGAAAGGAAACGATCGTATGGCATTCTTGGCCGGGAGGCCCCATTCGGGGGAGTTCAAATACCAAAACGAATAGTGTGATGCGGGGCTGACTGTTGAGTGTCCAGATTATAAACTAAAACGTCTCGGGTTCAAGAACATGGTTCAAATGGCTTTGAGAACTATGGGACTTAACATCTGTGGTCATCAGTGTCCTAGAACTTAGAACTACTGAAACCAAACTGACCTAAGGACATTACACACATGCATGCCCGAGGCAGGATACGAACCTGCGACCGTAGCGGTCACGCGGTTCCAGACTGAAGGGCCTAGAACCGCACGGCAACACCGACCGGCGTCTCGGGTTCGATCCGTGGAAGGTCGAAGAGCCTTTACCTAACACTTGCCTCAGCATCCCCCTGAGTAACGATTTTAATGGTCAGTGGTTCAGAGTCCACGTCAATCTGTAGGCCGTCGCTTAACTGACCAGGGGAAGGCAAGGGAGTGCATCTTGCAATAGCATCGTACCTTTAAGGCACTCTTCAAGTTCAAATTTGCTTTACTGGAGATGTCGGTATTGTTATGAGAATATATGAAGCTCCTGAGCCGGCTTGTATGGCCGAGCGGTTCTAGGCGCTTCAGTCTGGAACCGCGCGACCGCTACGGTCGCAGGTTCGAATCCCACCTCGGGCATGGATGTGTGTGATGTCCTTAGTTAGGTTTAACTTGTTCTAAGTTCTAGGGCACTGATGACCTCAGATGTTAAATCCCATAGTGCTCAGAGTCATTTGAACCATTTGAAGCTGCTGATGGAACACTATTCTACATCTACATCTACATCTACAGCCATACTCCGCAAGCCACCTGACGGTGTGTGGCGGAGGGTACCCTGAGTACCTCTATCGGTTCTCCCTTCTATTCCAGTCTCGTATTGTTCGTGGAAAGTAGGATTGTCTGTATGCCTCTGTGTGGGCTCTAATCTCTCTGATTTTACCCTCATGGTCTCTTCACGAGATATACGTGGGAGGGAGCAATACACTGCCGGACTCTTCGGTGAAGGTATGTTCTCGAAACTTTAACAAAAGCCCGTACCGAGCTACTGAGCGTCTCTCCTGTAGAGTCTTCCACTGGAGTTTACCTATCATCTCCGTAACGCTTTCGCGATTACTGAATGATCCTGTAACGAAGCGCGCTGCTCTCCGTTGGATCTTCTCTATCTGTTCTATCACCCTATCTGGTACGGATCACACACCGCTGAGCAGTATTCAAGCAGTGGGTGAACGAGTGTACTGTAACCTACTTCCTTTGTTTTCGGATTGCATTTCCTTAGGGTTCTTCCAATGAATCTCAGTCTGGCATCTGTTTTACCGACGATCAACACTATATGATCATTCCATTTTAAATCACTCCTAATGCGTACTCCCAGATAATTTATGGAATTAACTGCTTCCAGTTGCTGACCTGCTATATTGTAACTAAATGATAAGGAATCTATCTTTCTATGTATTCGCAGCTCATTAAACTTGTCTACATTGAGATTCAATTGCCATTCCCTGCACCATGCGTCAATTCGCTGCAGGTCCTCCTGCATTTCAGTACAATTTTCCATTGTTACAACCTCTCGATACACCACAGCATCATCTGCAAAAAGATTCAGTGAACTTCCGATGTCATCCACCAGGTCATTTATGTATATTGTGAACAGCAATGGTCGCATGACACTCCCCTGTGGCACACCTGAAATAATACTTACTTCGGAAGACTTCTCTCCATTGAGAATGACATGCTGCTTTCTGTTAACTAGGAACTCCTCAATCCAATCACACAACTGGTCTGATAGTCCATATGCTCTTACTTTGTTCATTAAACGACTGTGGGGAACTGTATCGAACGCCTTGCGGAAGTCAAGAAACACGGCATCTACCTGTGAACCCGTGTCTGTGGCCCTCTGAATCTCGTGGACGAATAGCGCGAGCTGGGTTTCACACGACCTTTTTTTTCGAAACCCATGCTGATTCCTACAGAGTAGGTTTCTAGTCTCGAGAAAAGTCATTATACTCGAACATAATACGTGTTCCAAAATTCTACAACTGATCGACGTTAGAGATATAGGTCTATAGTTCTGCACATCTGTTCGACGTCCCTTCTTGAAAACGGGGATGACCTCCACACTTTTCCAATCCTTTGGAACGCTACGCTCTTCTAGAGACCTATGGTACCCCGCTGCAAGAAGGGGGGTAAGTTCCTTCGCGTACTCTGTGTAAAATCGAACTGGTATCCCATCAGGTCCAGCTGCCTTCCCTCTTTTGAGCGATTTTAATTGTTTCTCTATCCCTTTGTCGTCTATTTCGATATCTACCATTTTGTCATCTGTGCGACAATCTAGAGAAGGAACTACAGTGCAGTCTTCCTCTGTGAAACAGCTTTGGAAAAAGACATTTAGTATTTCGGCCTTTAGTCTGTCTTCCTCTGTTTCTGTACCATTTTGGTCACGTTTCTGTACCATTTTGTTTTGATCCACCTACCGCCTTGACATAAGACCAAAATTTCTTAGGATTTTTTGATGATCTACTCATTCCAGTGACATTGATGTGACCACCACCTATGTTATGTCAGCGTGCAGTAACCACTCACAGACGGCAGGTAACAGCACTAACAGTGGAGGGTAAATAAAGCTTGTCGGAGGATGCGGAAAACAGTGCAGTCGTTAGTACAATGCAGGTACGAAGCCATTACGTGATGTGAAAAACGTCATGCTCATTGACTTGGGGGTAAGGATGGAAGTATTTCCAAAACGACTGATTTTGTAAGGTGTCAGTGTGCCTCCTATGTTAAAGTATACCGTGCGTGGCAAAATGACGCTATCCAAAACCAGCGCTGAGCCACCTGTGATACATAGCGTGTCATAGATGGCAGCTGCGGAGATGTCTACGGCGAATAGATGAACAGTTGTTGAGGATCTGAACACTCAGGTGAACCAAGAGGTTACCAAAAGTATCTTCCGAGCGACTGTTCAGCGTCCGTTGCTGCGTATGGGCCTTAGCAACAGGCGTCTGGTTCTTGCACCATGCTGTTGTTCATAGGCAACGAAAGCTGGAATTGGCACACCAGTGCCGTAACTGGACGTTGGACTACAGGTGGCCTTCTCACATGAATCATGTTTTATACTCAGTCGGACTGATGGTCGTGAGTGCGTACACAGTGCAACGCCTGAAATCAAACAAACTGCAATAATTCTCGTAATGGTCCAGGCCGAAGGAAAGTGCGTTAAATCTGGGAATGTGTTATTGCATTCCATGGGTGATCGGGTCATTCTGGAAGACATACTGGATCAACACTAGTACGCATCTACCCTTGGGGCCACCTACGTGCAAACTATTTTTCCGCGGCACGATGACTTCTACGAACAGGAAATTTCCCTGTGTCAGGCAGTTCTCAGTGTACGTTAGAAGTGCACGAGGATAAGCTTAACGTACTCCTTTCCCCAGCAAACTCCTCGGATTTAATCTCATCGAGAATTTGTGAAACTACCTCGATCGGGCTGTACGCGCCGTACATCCTCAAACGAGTAACCTAGAGCAGCTGGACGCGTCACCAGAGTCGGCAGGAATCGACATCCCTGTCGGTGCTTTCCAGAACCTCACTGACCCTCTACTTACACGTCTCGCAGCGGTCCGCACTGGAAAGGTGATTTTCCAGGTGGTCACATTAACGTGACTCGGCAGTGTGACTCCATTACACTGTAAAAGTTAACATCCACATCTGCATCCATACTCCGCAAGCCACCTGGTTGTTTAACAGCAGCTTTCAGCAGACCTATTAAGTTTTATTATTTCTATATGTGATTTATTTCGCCAAACATTTATTGTTGGAGTAATGTAAAGATGATTCTGCAGGCTGTATCGACCACGATGTTTGGAGGTTTACTCTGTGAGGTTTGAAGGGAGCACATTCTGACTGCCCCCCAGTAGTACAGCTGCCCGGTCACAGAGCACGCTGGCTGTTGGTTTCATGCAGATTCTGTTCTGGTGTGCTCGGAGGTGGAGACAAGTAAGTCTTGTCGTTGAATGCTGGATGTCAATAAATTGAGGCTTGGTGCGATATTCGCTTGTAATAGGGTTGTGCGTAACAACACAAATCTACGATATTATTAGTATTTGCTTAAAATGTACGTGCCGTGACTGTTAAATTTTCATTACCCACGCTGTGAACTTGTTATGGCCAGCTTGAGTGACGCGAATGAACTTGAATTCTACCTGCCGGTACCGACACTTGTGAGATTGGTAGCGTCGACGCTTGGTACGGAATCTGTTCCTAGCTAATGAACTATAGGAATTTCTTAGTCAACTCAGTTCACCTTCGTAAATGGTGTGTGATTTGTTTGGAATTTCTTTTTCTATACTGACCACACGTTAGACTTCCAGATGTTAGCTGTGCACCACTAGGATGTGTAATATCAGGCTGATTTAGTTGTGTGAGGTCAATTGTATGAAGTAGTATCAAAACATCGTCTCTCGTTTCAATTACTCTGACCAATAATTTGTTGTTTATATGCTTAGGAGTGATTTCAGTTCTGCAGCACTTACGTGACAGCGTGCGTTGTAGTGATTTTCGTCATGTATTTTGCATCAAAGATAGCATAAAATATTCTAAACAATCATATACACGTATATATCCCGTTGTCCGCAAGCGTTTTTGCAGGAGTTAAGGAAAGCTGTAACACAGGTGCTGCTTGAAGACTCGGTGAACTTGTTTCGACAGAGTATATATGTTTATTGCATATTTGACTGTTATAGAGGCAGACAGGGGTTCCCATCCCCATCGAAGAGCGGCAGGGCACAAGCCATGTTGCTAAACACATTCATTATTATCTTCTGGTAAACCTTCCGAGATGTATGGTCGTGGTCCATGAAACTCTTCAGCTCCTAACGTTTCGTCCAGAGCTGCGCTGGACATCTTCAGCGGGGTGTTTCTCCTCCGGTGAGTCTTGCCGACTGACGGGACGGACGTCTGAGAGCGTCTTATATATCGTAGAGGGTGGGCGTGACCAGAGTTACACATGATATGCAGAGATAATCTTTGTCAAAAATAAAACTTAACTATCGATCGTAATCTCGTCACGGATAAAACTGTCTAGCAATTCTGTAGTGCTACTGTCCAAATATCACTAAGTTTCACGGTCTCTTCTTTCCGATTAAAATTATCCCTATGTTTATATATTTCAATTGCTTCTCTACAAAGCCGTGGGTAATACACTCCTGGAAATTGAAATAAGAACACCGTGAATTCATTGTCCCAGGAAGGGGAAACTTTATTGACACATTCCTGGGGTCAGATACATCACATGATCACACTGACAGAACCACAGGCACATAGACACAGGCAACAGAGCATGCACAATGTCGGCACTAGTACAGTGTATATCCACCTTTCGCAGCAATGCAGGCTGCTATTCTCCCATGGAGACGATCGTAGAGATGCTGGATGTAGTCCTGTGGAACGGCTTGCCATGCCATTTCCACCTGGCGCCTCAGTTGGACCAGCGTTCGTGCTGGACGTGCAGACCGCGTGAGACGACGCTTCATCCAGTCCCAAACATGCTCAATGGGGGACAGATCCGGAGATCTTGCTGGCCAGGGTAGTTGACTTACACCTTCTAGAGCACGTTGGGTGGCACGGGATACATGCGGACGTGCATTGTCCTGTTGGAACAGCAAGTTCCCTTGCCGGTCTAGGAATGGTAGAACGATGGGTTCGATGACGGTTTGGATGTACCGTGCACTATTCAGTGTCCCCTCGACGATCACCAGTGGTCTACGGCCAGTGTAGGAGATCGCTCCCCACACCATGATGCCGGGTGTTGGCCCTGTGTGCCTCGGTTGTATGCAGTCCTGATTGTGGCGCTCACCTGCACGGCGCCAAACACGCATACGACCATCATTGGCAACAAGGCAGAAGCGACTCTCATCGCTGAAGACGACACGTCTCCATTCGTCCCTCCATTCACGCCTGTCGCGACACCACTGGAGGCGGGCTGCACGATGTTGGGGCGTGAGCGGAAGACGGCCTAACGGTGTGCGGGGCCGTAGCCCAGCTTCATGGAGACTGTTGCGAATGGTCCTCGCCGATACCCCAGGAGCAACAGTGTCCCTAATTTGATGGGAAGTGGCGGTGCGGTCCCCTACGGCACTGCGTAGGATCCTACGGTCTTGGCGTGCATCCGTGCGTCGCTGCGGTCCGGTCCCAGGTCGACGGGCACGTGCACATTCCGCCGACCACTGGCGACAACATCGATGTACTGTGGAGACCTCACGCCCCACGTGTTGAGCAATTCGGCGGTACGTCCACCCGGCCTCCCGCATGCCCACTATACGCCCTCGCTCAAAGTCCGTCAACTGCACATACGGTTCACGTCCACGCTGTCGCGGCATGCTACCAGTGTTAAAGACTGCGATGGAGCTCCGTATGCCACGGCAAACTGACTGACACTGACGGCGGCGGTGCACAAATGCTGCGCAGCTAGCGCCATTCGACGGCCAACACCGCGGTTCCTGGTGTGTTCGCTGTGCCGTGCGTGTGATCATTGCTTGTACAGCCCTCTCGCAGTGTCCGGGGCAAGTATGGTGGGTCTGACACACCGGTGTCAATGTGTTCTTTTTTCCATTTCCAGGAGTGTAGTTCGTCGTCGTAGATAAAATTTTTGTTTCGGAAAACCTCACTTGATGATTTCCTGACTGAAAAGCGTGTTCTGCTACAGCCGATTTATCTGTTTTTCCTAATCGGCAAAGGCTTCTGTGTTCTTTTAACCGTGTATTTACGCTTCTTTTTGTTGTTCCAATATAAACTTTTCCACGTGTACACGGAATTTTATATACGCCACTGGCTGATAGAGGAGCGCGTTTATCTTTTACAGACCGGAGAACATGACTAATTTTCTTCGTTGGTCTAAAAACAGGTATAATATTATGTTTACTTAAAATCTTTCCAATCTGATCCGTTACTTTCTTTATGAAAGGGAGAGAGACTGTATTCTTCCATCGTTTTTCGGGCTTGTCCTTTTTGTTGTTTGGATACAGAATTCCGCTTACTTCTTTCTTTGAGTAGCCATTTTTCTGAAAAGCGTGCTTCAGATGTTTTAATTCGGCGTCTAGATACTCCGGCGTGCAAATCCGTCTAGCTCTGTCAACGAGACTTTTAATCACACCTCTCTTTTGTTGTGGATGGTGGTTAGAGTTTTTATGTAAGTATCGGTCTATGTGCGTTATTTTTCTAAAAATCTGTTGTTTCAATCTTCCATCTGCTTGTCTCATAACTAAATCGTATAAAAACGGTATTTTGTTATGATTTTCTCTCTCCATGGTAAACTGGATTCTTGGATTTATATTATTAAGGTAATTAAAAAATTTGTCTAAGGCTTCTCTAACATGTGGCCAGACCACAAATGTATCGTTTACATACCGATACCAGCGAGATGGTTTCTTATCTGCTTTTTCCAAGGCTGACTGTTCGAATTTCTCTATGTAGAAGCACACTTTTGAGAAAAATGGCTACTCAAAGAAAGAAGTAAGCAGAATTCTGCATCCAAACAACAACAAGGACAAGCCCGAAAAACGATGGAAGAATACAGTCTCTCTCCCTTTCAAAAAGAAAGTAACGGATCAGATTGGAAAGATTTTAAGTAAACATGATATTAGACCTGTTTTTAGACCAACGGAGAAAATTTGTCATGTTCTCCGGTCTGTAAAAGATAAACACGTTCCTCAATCAGCCAGTGGCGTATATAAAATTCCGTGTACGTGTGGAAAAGTTTATATTGGAACAACAAAAAGAAGCGTAAATACACGGTTAAAAGAACACAGAAGCCTTTGCCTATTAGGAAAAACAGATAAATCGGCTGTAGCAGAACACGCTTTTCAGTCAGGAAATCATCAAGTGTGGTTTTCCGAAACAAAAATTTTATCTATGACGACGAACTATTACCCACGGCTTTGTAGAGAAGCAATTGAAATATATAAACATAGGGATAATTTTAATCGGAAAGAAGAGACCATGAAACTTAGTGATATTTGGATAGTAGCACTACAGAATTGCTAGACAGTTTTATCCGTGACGAGATTACGATCGATAGTTAAGTTTTATCTTTGACAAAGATTATCTCTGCATATCATGTGTAACTCTGGTCACGCCCACCCTCTACGATATATAAAACGCTCTCAGACGTCCGACCCGTCAGTCGGCAAGACTCACCGGAGGAGAAAGACCCCTCTGAAGATGTCCAGCGCAGCTCTGGACGAAACGGTAGGAGCTGAGGAGTTTCATGGACCACGACCTTACATCCCGGAAGGTTTACCAGAAGATATGTCATCCGGTCGTGAAAGCCTTCATACCGTGATCAGAAGACTCTACGGGGAGCAATTCTCAAAATCAGTCAGACGCCTGGAAATTTTACGTAAGAAGAGAGCGCATTTAATTTTACTTTAACTTTCTTGTTGCGTTGTAGGGATTCGTCTACCATACCGAATTTTCTAAAGTTGAAATGGATGTTCCAGACAGCCCGTGTTCATCGGATATTTGATTACACAGAAGCAGCACTACTTCGAGAGAGGATACATTATACAAGACGAGAGATGGATTCTGTTGACCGTAAGTTACTGCAGCTACATTTATTCCTTGCTAGTAAGATACAGATAGACCTATGGAATAAAATAGATTGCCTTACATTTCGATCTATGGAAACCATGATGGAAACGGCTACTAGAAGGCATAAGAAGAAGTTCGGAAAGTTACAAACTTATGCAGAATCTACAAATAATACAGTGATGTCCGAAACTGTTATTAACAAGTCAGACAGAGTTTTATCTCAAGACTCAAATTTCAGTTCTTGCAAAAGGAGGAAACTACGCTATAACACCTCCGAAAGTTCCTGTTGAGGATATTATAGCAAATGTAGAAGCAGGTATACGTACTCTCCCCAAAGAAACTGCAAATGCAATCCGGATCGAAACCACTAGAGTATTATGCCGCAGTAAACCTCTGGAAAGTAATTTAACTAATGGCGAAAGATAGGCTCTGAGAGATTTAAATGCAGATGAAGACATAGTGATTGTTCCTGCTGATAAAGGGAATGCTACTGTCGTTTTAAATACAAAAGATTATCAAAGCAAAATTTTGAATCTTTTAACGTCAGGACAATACAAAAAACTTAAGAAAGATCCTACAGCCAGCGTACTACGGAAAACAAATAATCTGATAAAATCGGCTTTATTGAAGACTGAAGCTATATGTCCTAGACTCTATGGCCTACCCAAGGTACATAAGAGAAACCTTCCTCTGAGACCGATTGTTAGTGCTATCAATTCTCCTACGTATGAAATAGCAAGATATCTAGCAACTCGTTTACATCCATATATTGGAAAAACTGACTCATATATAAAGGATTCACGTCATTTCATAGAGAAAATTGAAGGTTTAATTCTGACTCCTGAAGATATTTTAGTAAGTTTTGATGTAGTGTCTTTATTTACTATGATTCCAGTTAACGAAGTTATGGTTTTTATAACAGATATTTTTCCAGAAGATCTGACTGCTCTTTTCAGACATTGTCTTACTTCCAGTCAGTTCCAGTGGAATAATGAATTTTATGAGTAACTTAATGGCGTAGCAATGGGTAACCCATTGAGTCCTGCAGTAGCTAATTCCTACATGGAGAAATTCGAACAGTCAGCCTTGGAAAAAGCAGATAAGAAACCATCTCGCTGGTATCGGTATGTAGACGATACATTTGTGGTCTGGCCACATGGTAGAGAAGCCTTAGACAAAGTTTTTGATTACCTTAATAATATAAATCCAAGAATCCAGTTTACCATGGAGAGAGAAAATCACAACAAAATACCGTTTTTGGATGTTTTAGTTATGAGACAGACAGATGGAAGATTGAAACAACAGATTTTTAGAAAAATAACGCACACAGACAGATACTTACATAAAAACTCTAACCACCATCCACAACAAAAGAGAGGTGTGATTAAAAGTCTCGTTGACAGAGCTCGACGGATTTGCACGCCGGAGTATCTAGACGTCGAATTAAAACATCTGAAACATGCTTTTGAGAGAAATGGCTACTCAAAGAAAGAAGTAAGCAGAATTCTGCATCCAAACAACAAAAAGGACAAGCCCGAAAAACGATGGAAGAATACAGTCTCTCTCCCTTTCATAAAGAAAGTAACGGATCAGATTGGAAAGATTTTATGTAAACATGATATTAGACCTGTTTTTAGACCAACGGAGAAAATTTGTCATGTTCTCCGGTCTGTAAAAGATAAACGCGCTCCTCTATCAGCCATTGGCGTATATAAAATTCCGTGTACATGTGGAAAAGTTTTTATTGGAACAACAAAAAGAAGCGTAAATACACGGTTAAAAGAACACAGAAGCCTTTGCCGATTAGGAAAAACAGATAAATCGGCTGTCGCAGAACACGATTTTCAGTCAGGAAATCATCAAGTGAGGTTTTCCGAAACAAAAATTTTGTCTACGACTACGAACTATTACCCACGGCTTTGTAGAGAAGCAATTGAAATATATAAACATAGGGATAATTTTAATCGGAAAGAATAGACCATGAAACTTAGTGATACTTGGACAGTAGCACTACAGAATTGCTAGACAGTTTTATCCGTGACGAGATTACGATCGCTAGTTAAGATTTATCTTTGAAAATATTATCTCTGCATATCATGTGTAACTCTGGTCACGCCCACTTTCTACGATATATAAGACGCTCTCAGACGTCTGACCCGTCAGTCGGCAAGACTCGCTGGAGGAGAAACACCCCTCTGAAGATGTCCAGCGCAGCTCTGGACGAAACGTTAGGAGCTGAAGAGTTTCATGGACCACGACCTTACATCCCGGAAGGTTTACCAGAAGATATGTCATCAGGTCGTGAAAGCCTTCATACATTCATTATTGCTGAGATGTAGGAGATTATGTTAGATATTTAATTACATCCAGTTTCTTATTGCTATGCATGGTTTCAACTGTTGCGTTTTTAGGGTAAGTTAGCTTTCTTTACCGCTTTGTAGTCCACCTGCATTTATAAACTAATTGTATGGATCAACTATTTTGTATCTGAAATGTCGTAGCTTTCCAAATAAGGACAATTTAGGATATACCTACGCTAGTAATGAAACTTTAAACTAAGCAGGTCGTTTATATCAGGTGTACCCTTCCAGAATAACCCTTCCTTATTTTTAAGTTTGCTTTATTACCTGCAACTGTAATTATTTTGTCTGAAATAATAACAAAATACTTCTCACAACCCCTTGAAAAGGAAAAAAAGTAGAAGGAAATATGAAATTCTACAAGACATTGCGACATGCACTGCGAATGAACAAAAAAGCCATTCCCACGAAAAATTTATGATTGACCCTGCGAAGGCCGAGCAGTCTGTAGTTCAAAACTCCGAGAGAAAGGAGAACAAAGTTGTGGCGAGTAGCTGCGCATCCGGTGTGGCAGTTTGTTTTCTCTCCGCCCGACAGCGACGCCTCCCGTAGCGTGGCGAATCGGGGGAAACAGGGTGGGGGAGGGGGGGCGGCGGGATTCCTCGGCGGAATGTTTGCCTTCCTGCGAGGATTGCCGGCGCTACACACGCCGTGGAGTTCTCTGGAGCGTGCGGCACACAAACCAATCCGAGGCAGTACCGTCTCGCCATATCCGCCACTACAGATCCGACTCAATAAGGGCTCCGCAATATCAGCTTCCATGTAAGAGCCGAGGCGCCTGCCACAGATTCGCGTGACACGAGTATGAAACACAGTAAAACCGTGAGAAATACGACGGCAGAAACTTTCAACGAACGCCAAAGGGTATTCGGGAACTCTGTATATATTTTAATACATTAAGATAATTAATTTCATTCATATTTCTGAAATCCTCTTATAAAAGAAAAGATTAATCTTATTCAGTATACATATTGTACAGATAGGTGACTGTTAAACTACTGAAGATAAATATAGAAAACTGCGACTAGTCATTTCGAAAAGCTGGTAATGGAATGATAAACTTAGTAAGTACGATCTCTGGGCGAGCTGTTTGTGCCAAGCTTGATAAAATACACTGATGGAAAAATGTCACAACACCAACAATAATTAATGTAAAAGAGCATTAAAATTTTGGGGATACATTTGTCTGTGAACAAATTTAAGTGATTCATATTGCAAGATCACCGGTTAACGTAAGCGCGAGATATGCCACTAGAAACTTCAAATGCTGTTCGTTAATTGCCTAGTAAGCAGTAAGCCCCAGAGGGTTTAATGTAAGCATTCATTTTATTGTACAGGTGACGGATTTCAGTTTTTGGGATAGAATTGCATGCCTGTTGCTCTTTGTCGGTAGGTACAGGATCGGTTAATGGTGTTTGTGGATGACGCTGGAAATGTCGTCCGATGATGTCCGACATGTTGTCGAGTGGAAATAGATACAGTGATTGAGTAGGCCAATGAGACATTCTCGACAATCCGTAAAGAATGATGGGTTACAATAGCGGTATGTCGGCGAACATTATTCCGTTGGAAATCACTTCCTGGAATGCTGTTCTTGAATTGTATTAGAACAGAGTGACCTACGATTTAGCAGCCAGGGTGTATGGGATAACCACGGGAGTGCTCCTGCTGTAATGCGAAAACCCACCAGAGATAATAACTCCAAGTCCAGCACACAGACAAGTTGTTCCCAGGCCCTCAAATGGCCTCCTCATAATCAACACATGGCCATCACTGGCGGTGAGGCAGAACCAGGTTTCATTGGAAAACATAACAGACGCCAACCCTGTCCTCCAACGAGCTCTCGCTTGATACCACAAATGGCGGCGGTTTTGGGGTCATTGGAATGCACGCTACACATCGTCTGGCTCGGAGCTGTCCTTGAAGTAACCGATTTGTAACAGTTCGCTGTGTCACTGTGGCGTCCATTGCTGCTCAGATTGCTTCTGCAGATGCAGTACGATGCACCAAAGCTGTATGTGGAACACGTTGGTCTTATCCCTCGGTAGTGCCACATGGCTGTCCATCGCCCGGTCTTCTTGTGACCGTACATTCTCCTGACCACTGCTGCCTGCATTCATGTTCAGTGGCTACATTCCTTCGAAGAGTTTCTGCAATTTAGTAGAAGGAACATCCCGTGCATCGTAGCTTTATTACACAACATCACTAAAATTCAATGCGGTACTGATAATGGCGTCTTTGTCATCTTAGTCTAACATCAACTTACAATGTTCAGTAGCAGCACCAACGTTTAGGATAGGAAAGGTTAGTTTTGTGCAATATTCGGAGCATGAGTTACAGCCAGGTGCAGTCCGGATTGCAGTAAGTTACGCTTACCAGAGGCCACGGGGGCATAGATCTGCCAGAGAGGTCACACACAGCAGTTTCCATGGCGCAAGTCCCAGGCAGAAGAGGGCCACAGGCCAACCTAAAAATTATGCGTACGTGACGCAAAGTGGTACGTTAGTGTAACAGAGGTGTGCAGCCGAGTATAAATAGATGTTGTTTTCTAATGAGAGTCTCTCCTGGACGGTGAGGTATGTCACACCGCCAGGCTATACGCAGCAACAGATGGGGCACCAGCGTCCCAGTCACGGCGGGTCGTTGGTTCAAATGTCTCTGAGCACTATGGGACTTTTTTAACATCTGAGGTCACCAGTCCCCTAGAACTAACTACTTAAACCTAACTAACCTAAGGACATCACACCCACCCATGCCCGAGGCAGGATTCGAACCTGCGACCGTAGCGGTCGCGCGGTTCCAGACTGAAGCGCCAAGAAGCGCTCGGCCGGCTCGGCCGGCGCGGGTCGTTGGTTCGACCCTCTGAGCGCGAGACGGGGTCCGCAGCCAGCCAGCGGCGGGCCACTCTTCGGCTCGCTACCGCGGGCAGTCGCCTGGTCTCCCGAAACATGCCGCAGACTTCCGAGGTGAGGGCCGCAAATCCGGACGCCGGATCGTGGGCGGTCGTTGCCGCCGCGTTCTCAGCTACACCAGCGAGGAAGAAGCGCCAGTGGGGCCAGACTACAGCTCCCGGCAGAGCAGCGCCAGCGCGCAGTCAACGGGGATGATGGCCGTTGAGTCGGCTGCTGGCGCATCCATCCTCACATCATCAGAACTCAGCTGGCCGGCCAAGGCCGGCACGACACGGAGTTGCGTTGCACAGGCCGCTGGGGTGCTCCTTCTGCATTGCAGGGCCCTGTAACACAGACCGAGGTGAACGGAGCACTGTAGTGGAAAAAAATAAATCATTTGGAAAGTTCTCACCGAGTTTTAATATAGCACCTCCTGGCAGCCACCCACTACAGTTCAATCTCAAAGGTAACGGCTCATGACCATTACAGCATGTATTTAAAGCAAACCTTATTAGCGTCCTCTTAGTGACGCTACTAGCAACAATCTTATGCGGCTAGCGCGAAATTTGTATATTATCTTTCAGATGTCGAAACACGCGTACCGAGTTTCGTTTTTATAGCTCAACTCCGTCTTGGATTTGCTGTTATTTATCCATCACAGTAGTTCGCAGAAGAGCTCATGGACTTACATATTCAGCTAATCGTCATTCCATGACCTCGACTGCACATTAATTTTCCCATCATTAGAAGGTAGATGCAGACGTTACATATATATTTTGGTAGGATCAAGTACATAGGAAACAATACCACCATGAGTCGTAGTTGTATCGTACATTTTGTCCGAAAGTAATTTTCTTATTTGCATGGCAGTTTCCATTTCCACTGCCTATTAATGGCTTCTAACAATACATACTCATCGTCGTTACACATATGCCAGCATCCAGTAAGTTTTGTACAACCACCGCATACTAAATAGGTCTTCTCTTGAAGAAATAATTTTTTTCCCTTACAGATGATACTTTCGCTTTTGTGTACATAATATGGTTCAAATGGCTCTGAGCACTATGATGGGACTCAACTGCTGAGGTCATAAGTCCCCTAGAACTTAGAACTACTTAAACCTAACTAACCTAAGGACAACACACAGATCCATGCCCGAGGCAGGATTCGAACCTGCGACCGTAGCGGTCGCGCGGTTCCAGACTGTAGCGCCTAGAAACGCTCGGCCACCAGCGGCCGGCGTACATAATATAATTGTACTTTGGACTGGTTTGAACATGAATATGAAAAATGCGCCTTAACTTAATTACAGGTTCATAATATCGCATCTGCTCTTGTGAGTACATATACTATATGGTCAAGAGGTTCCGGACACACTTACGTAAAATGAAATTGACCTCAAGATCCCACGGGAGGGGCACCAGCCGGTTCAGAAACAGGCGGCGAGCATTTTGCTGTCAGTAACGGAGCAGTAATAGCAGAACGAGTCGGTCAAGAGAGACACTTTACTTCGTAGTGCGTAGTCAGTGGATGCGAAAAAATGTGTGGTTATTAATTTTTTTTAAATCCATATGAGCATCAGGCCAACATACAAACAGACGTCACCTCTTATTACGTTATCCTTCTCTTTGTTCACAAAATTAGCACTGCACATGCCAATACTATGCAATAAAACCAAAAGCATTTATATGCATTTGTGTAAAATGTTTTTTCACTACTACTGTAGCCTGATGATGATGTCGAATCCTGAAACATGCAGCTAATTAAATAATGAACATAGTGACTGGTAGATGTGTTTGTAAACCCTTTTCGTATATAAATGGTTGTGATAATGCTGGAGAATAAATTATTTCGAAATCATGCAATAATGGCGTCTCCAATACGACTGAAACGTCATTCTTCCATGCAAGCAAAAAACTTGAGCTTCCTGAAAAAAAAAAGAAAAAGGCTGAAAATTGTCAACACTACCTTCTGAATTATCAGAGGGAACTGAGAAAAAGTTTTTCCTAGGAAACTTTCCAGACTTACTGACCGGCAGATGGCGCTGTAAACGTTAGAATATGCACGCCAACAGACGAGTGGCACAAGTCTGTTCCTCATTTTGCGTCTCCATGAAGGATCACGCGCTGCTGGTATAGTCTTTTACAAGAATTTCTTTATTCACATGGCAGTTTCCATTTCCATTGCCTATTAATGACTTCTAACAAAACATTCTCGTTGTCACCAAAAATAAGCCAGGATCCAGTACGTGCTTTACAACCGCCGCATACTAAATACTGACACCCGTCTTCGCGTATCCTATCTCTCCCCTCACTTGTTAGCAACTTTTTATCTATTTTATTCGTCAGTACTCTATCAAAGAATGATCCTTGTCCAGGGTAACTCATATATTTCCCGTCGTTAAATACAGGGTTAAATACAGGGTGAAAATTAATGAACTATATAAAATTATTGAACTATATAAAATAAAATAGTCAAAATTTCTGAGCGGTCTGCGTTAGGACGTACAAACCGCACCGTTGGCAGAGCGGCATGATGAGAATTAGAATGCGCTGTGTGGGTTGGTTTAGCAACGAAGCCCACTTTCATTTGGATGGGTTCGTCAATAAACAAAATTGGTACACTTGTGGGACTGAGAATTCGCATTTCGGAATCGAGAAGTCTCTTCACCCTCAACCGGTGACCGTGTGGTGCGCAAAGTCCAGTTATGGGAAAAAATCGGTGCGATAATTCTTTCTGGGCACGTGACTACCGAACGGTACGTGAAGTTTAGGATGATGATTTCATTCCTGTTATCCAAAGTGACCCTGATTCCGACACGATATGGTTCATGAAAGACAGAGCTCGACCCCATCGAAGCAGGAGGGTGTTTGATGTCCTGGAGGAGCAGTTTGGGGACACCATTCGGGCTCTGGGGTACCCAGAGGCCACTGGCAGGGCCTCGATTGGCCTCTCTATTCTCACGATCCGAACACATGCGACTTATTTTAATGAGGCTCTATCACAAACAAGTTGTACAGCAGTAACCCCAAACCCATTGCTGAGCTGAAAATAGTAATTCAGGTGGTCATTGACAGTATAGACGTTCCGACACTTCAGCGGGTCACACACAATTTCGCTATTCGTCTGCGCCACATCATCGCCAATGATGGCAGGCATTTCGAACATGTCAGAACCTAAACCCGAATATCTGTAGTGAGGATTATATGTTGGATAGAGTGTCTGCACGACGTAGCTTGTAACTAGTTTATGTTCTTTTCATATAGTTGAGTAACTGTAACCCAGTACAAACCCATTGATAAAGCAGACACCCATGCTCGTTACATAACGTTTAAAAATATGTTACTGTGCCCAAAAACTTAATAGCCATGTGCAGATTTCAGCTCAACTACTTTCCTCCCTCTACCACACTGCACTTCAAAAGAAACTGTCTTTGCAAATTTTTTAACCATTTTCTCCACATCATTAGCAGACATCGGGATTATGCCTTTATTCATGCTCTTGAGTGACCGAAACCTCTGCAGGGCTACTGGCGTATTGCCAGCGTTCTTGTAAAAGAGCTTTACCAGCAGCGCGCGGCCGCGCGGTATTAGCCGAGTGGTCTGGGCGCTGCAGTCATGGACTGAGCGGCTGGTCCCGGCGGAGGTTCGAGTCCTCCCTCGGTCATGGGTGTGTGTGTTTGTCCTGAGGATAATTTAGGTTAACTAGTGTGTAAGCTTAGGGACTGGTGATCTTAGCAGTTAAGTCCCATAAGATTTCACATAGATTTGAACATTTCTTTGAACAGCGCGTGATCCTCCCTGGAGACGGTCACGCATGGCGTCCCGGACGCAACATGAGGAACTGCCGTGTGTCCCTCGTCTGTTGGTGTGCGTTTTCTGACGCCTACAGTGTCACATATTGGTCAAATTTTCTTAAATAGTTTCATTCAGTGACGTTTATCCCTGCTTCGATAACATGCTGTTCAAATTTAACGTCGCACTGAGCAGTGGTTTACTTTCTACAGCGAACTTTAATGGTGGACCCCTGTAGATGTAATCATAATAGGTGCAATAAAAGTGAATCAGTAACGCATAGTCATCTCAACATGAAAACGAGGAGAGGCTATGGTTCACTTTAAATTTTTTATAGTAAACTTGATGGTAATTTCCACAATCTGGTCAAAAGTACGTGGATGCCTTTTGTGTATACTAACACAAAGTGTTTGCACTCTTCGCCTTTATGAAGGCTTGAGCTCTTTTAATGAGACGTCCAAAGGTCAAAAGTGTTCTGGTAGCTACAACTTTTCCTGATAAAAAGTTTTTAGACCCACATAAACATTTACTCGGTTCCCATATCGTATTTACTTTAGTATTAGCACACCAGGAGGTCACAAAATATTGCAGTAAACCTTCTGTGATATCGCTTTCTATGAGCAGATGTGGACGGTCTCTATTGTTGTGACAGTCTCTGTCACGCCTTAACAGTGGACGAACCAATAGTGACCAAAGGTCAAAACAGAGCCGTAACCCCACACCTATGCTTCTACGCACGACAGTTCAGAAGACACAACGGATGGGTTCAGGAAATTTCCCTCTCGACCATCGGAGCATGGGAAGAATCGCCTGGACTGTCGAGTCGCGCTTCACGACGTGACGTACCGTTCGCAGACAGCGAGTACGTCTGAAACGGTTTTAGGCAATGCTCTGGGAGTTTGAAAGTAGGATACCTTATATATACGGCAAGCGTTGTACTTCTGAATTAGCCTTAGACCTAGCATCATCCTGAAATTATTTACACTACTGAACATTAAAACTGCTACATCACGAAGATGACGTACTACAGACGCGAAATTTAACCGACGTGAAGAAGATGCTGTGATATGCAAATGAATAGCTTTTCAGAGCATTCACACAAGGTTGGCGCCGGTGGTGGCACCTACAACGTGCTGACATGAGGGAAGTTTCCAAACGATTTCTCATACACAAACGAAAGTTGAGCGGCGTTGCCTAGTGAAACAATGTTGTGATGCCTCGTGTAAGGAGGAGAAATGCGTACTATCACGTTTTCTGACTTTCATAAAGGTCGGATTGTAGCCAATCTCGATTGCGGTTTATCGTATTGCGACATTGCTGCTCGCGTTGGTCGAGACCCAATGACTGTTAGTAGAATATGGAATCAGTGGGTTCAGGAGGGTAATACGGAACACCGTGCTGGATCCCAACGGCCTCGTATTACTAGCAGTCGAGATGACAGGCATCTTGTCCGCATGGCTGTAACGGATCGTGCAGCCACGTCTCGATCCCTGAGTCAACACATGGGGACGTTTGCAAGACGACAACCATTTGCACGAACAGTTCGTCGACGTTTGCAGCAGCATGGACTATCAGCCCGGAGACCATGGCTGCGGTTACCCTTGACACTGCATCACAGAAAGGAGCGTCTGTGATGGTGTACTCAACGACGAACCTGTGTGCACCAATGGCAAAACGTAATTTTTTTCGCAAAACGTCATTTTTTCGGATGAATCCAGGTTCTGTTTACAGCATCATGATGGTCGCATCCGTGTTTGGCGACATCGCGGTGAACGCACATTCGAAGCGTGTATTCGTCATCGCCATACTGGTTATCACCCGGCGTAATGGTATGGGCTGCCATTGGTTATACGTCTCGGTCACCTCTTGTTCGCATTGATGGCACTTTGAACAGTGGACGTTACATTCCAGATGTGTTACAACCGTGGCTCTACCCTTCATTCTGTCCCTGCGAAACCCTACATTTCAGCAGGATAATGCACGACCGCATGTTGCAGGTCCTGTACGAGCCTTTCTGGATACAGAAAATGTTCGACTGCTGCCCTGGCCAGCACATTCTCCAGATCTCTCACCAATTGAAAACGTCTGGTCAATGGTGGCTGAGCAACTGTCTCGTCACAATACGCCAGTCACTACTTCTGATGAATTATGGTACCGTGTTGAAGCTGCATGGGCAGCTGTACCTGTACACGCTATCCAAGCTCTGTTTGACTCAATGCCCAGGCGTATCAGGCCGTTATTAAGGCCAGAGGTGGTTGTTCTGGGTACTGATTTCTCAGGATCTTTGCACCCAAATTGCGTGAAAATATAATCACATGACAGTTCCAGTGTAATATATTTGTCCAATGAATACCCGTTTATCACCTGCATTTCTTCTTGGTGTAGCAATTTTAATGGCCAGTAGTGTACATGTGATGTTACTGATGCAATCCTTGATTCAGTCGTCAACCCCTCCATGTTAATAAAAATATCGACGATAATTTATCTATATGCCAGTGGTGAGTAGAGGCATAACGTTTTATTCAGACAAAATCTAAAACCAGAACTGAGTATTATCGAATGCTTACTACCAATGTGAGTTTCACAGTGTGACATGGGGTTGCAAAAGGTGTCTGTAAGAGTTTATTGTGTTTCAGAACATATATGACATCAGCGAAATTTCTAGCATGTTTAAATGTATTTTCTATGCTGCAGACCAGCTCAAGAAGTTAGGACGAAATCAGAACTGATCATAAATATAAGAGCATTGTGATTCAGACTATGCAACAAACTTATAAAGTACAATTTTTAATTGTGTATGGTACAATTTTCGGGACCTAAGCAATATATATTGTATATTCAGTACAAAATACTGTCTTCCATGGTGAGTGAAATCAACGCATTTGAAAGAATGATAAACTGCGAAGCAACTGCTGCGTGTTAAAATTATCTGTTGCACAACTGGAATTTCACCAAAATGCAAATTCTGATTACTGATATATTTGACTATTCTAAATTCGTCTTTGCCATTAGATTTCCTCGCACACAGTGTTTATCGGGACAGTACGCTCAGTTGCCATAATCGTAGTTAGTCGTATACTTTTCCAAATCGTTTCAGTGAAACTGCCTGGAATTGAAGTTCTTCTGACAAATTAGTTACACATAAATTTGGTCAATAACATCACACCTGACGTCATCGGTGTGGTACATAGCGACTCCTGAGCAACTGGCGTCGGCGCTGTATTTTGGTCGAAATTCAACAAACTTGAAACAAATTTTGTTGTTTCATATGAAAAATGTTGGAAATATTTCATGTCATGAGCCACTAAATAAGCCAACATCTTCAAGAAATTCTATGACGGCAATGCGGAGATCGTTCATAACCATTTCTTTCCATTTTTTACGTCCTCGGCGCTAGGTATCTTATGCGCCTGCGCCTCCTTCTTTAAATCGGTTATATTATTCATAATCACTTAATTATCATTGTCTAAAATATAAACCTATTCGCCGGCCGCGGTGGTCTAGCGGTTCTAGGCGCTCAGTCCGGAGCCGGGCGACTGCTACGGTCGCAGGTTCGAATCCTGCCTCGGGCATGGATGTGTGTGATGTCCTTAGGTTACTTAGGTTTAAGTAGTTCAAAGTTCTAGGGGACTGATGACCACAGATGTTAAGTCCCATAGTGCTTAGAGCCATTTGATCCAAACCAAACCAATTCAACTTTTTACTAACAAACACCCTAAGTACACTTTACATAGTTTTCACACTTTATTTCAGATTTATATTCAGACACTGTATCAGTTTCACTACTCGCGCTTCACTGTTTGTTTTTATTCACTCACTGCACTACTTTTCCGTTCATGTGTTCGTCACAGATGAGAAACTGACGTACGAACGCACGACTGGTATTGCTATCTAGACCACTAACAATAGGCTGTCGCACCAGTGGCGAATTCCAGAATAGAAGGAAAAAAGACTTGGAACAGTCCACAATATTCCAGAACCTTCGAGAGTGTTCTCGAATGTTCCACAATGATCTGGGATGTTCCGGGATGTTGCCGAACATTCCGGAATCTTACTGAGCGTTCCAGACTATTCCCGAACATTCCAGAAAGTCCCGGATCATTGTTGACCATCCCGGTATATTATGGAATGCTGTTGAATGCTCTCGAATACTCTCGAGTGTTGTGAAATGTTCTCGAATACTCTGTGTACTAGAAATTTATAGAGGGCGAAATTTCCCAGCCCTTGTATCTTCAAAAGCACGCCCTTCAGATGAAACGGGAACTTTCTTCACAGATGGGGGATAGAGGGTTACACTCTATAACTCCCTTAATCGTACCGGGACTCGCTTCTAAATTATAGCAGCACGCACATTGTACACTTATTTTTATAATATATATTGTAAAGTAATCGACAGTATTACCCTTTTAAAACTGACAAAAGATGCAATATTCAAAATATCCAAGTTTTCAGACTTCTTTACCAACAGAACAACGAAATTTCACAAGAGCAGGACGAATACAAAATTACAAAAATCCGCGACGTTTTTTAACAACTCCTAATATATTACCTACGGGTGCAGATGTTTTGAAGAGGTTATGGACCTGCAAAGGTGCCATAGGGAAGTTTTGCGGTGTAACAGCTAGTGAACTTAACGAGAAACATCTTACTGTTCTGGATCTTGCTACGATCTCTTCTAAGTAACTGAAATACAGTGCGTTCACCATTTCTGTTGCTGAACTTCAAATCGTCTGTGACAGTGGAGAAGAAAATCCTTATGAGTTTAGTGATAAATACATAAACGAATTCCATGTTATACAGTTCGTTGTTATAACAGATGTTCTCATGATGTAAATGTTGCTTGCGTCTGCTCTGTGAGAGAACATCGTCATAAATCTTACGTAGTAATATGTACCTCAGTAAAGAAAAATTCAAATTACCCATTTACAAAACCTTGCAAGGTACAAGAAAGAACTTAAAAACTAAGAGAGAAGTATAGTTCTTCTTTCGCGGTATAAATGAAGAAAAAATTAAAAAGTTTAGGAAGAATTTATTGAGGAACATTGTATTTCTGCTACCATGCAAGTAAAATATTAGTTTTAGGGCTGTTGCTTTACAGCCGTTACCTAATACAGCAACATTAAACGCGTAGAGGCGTGTAACTGCAGCAATGTACGGCGGTGTGCCTGTTCTCGTAGAGGGGCACTTGAGTGCACAGCCTGCACGTGGTTCAGGAGGCTGCTTGCCGCTACACCTACGCCATCGCGCGGCCAACGCGTTGACTTCTCGACGATGAAACGCTACACCGCCGCCCACTACCGCTGCCCGCGTGCGTTAGTAGCAGTACGTCCTCTCTCTCGTGTTGATTGTCAGAACACCCCGCTATGGTCTATAGGCCGAATTCCAGCCGTATAATACTGGAAATAGTGACCGATACTACACAATTACCCATTAAAGTTTGCAATAATTCCACGAACTTTAATTACTATATAAAGCGTCACCTGCAATTAATTTAGCCGGCCGCGGTGGTCTAGCGGTTCTAGGCGCGCAGTCCGGAACCGCGTGGCTGCTACGATCGCAGGTTCGAATCCTGCCTCGGGCATGGATGTGTGTGATGTCCTTAGGTTAGTTAGGTTTAAGTAGTTCTAAGTTCTAGGGGACTGATGACCACAGATGTTAAGTGCCATAGTGCTCAGAGCCATTTGAACCATTTTGAGCAATTAATTTAGTCATACTTTGTACAAATAAATAGTTGTTTATCAACGGAAATAATATCACTGAGTGATACAACACAGTCTCCGATAACATCCGGAGTTTATACGAAAAAATATGTGGGAGAGGAATGTATTCATTCGGTGTTATACCATCAGGTGTGTCAGCTCGCACAGATACCATGATCACCGAATTCTGATCATCATGTAAGTCGATTTTAGTCAACGAGAAATCGAATGTAACACTACGGCAAAAAGTTGGGCCACTGAATAACTATGTTTGTTTTACTGCAATTCCAGACTTTTATCGTAATTAATAATCTGATTACAAATGAATATTTTGATCCAACACTGGAAACTTTATAAAACATTTGTTATCCTGGCCGCTGGCCTTCTTCCGTGACTGCGACTCAAATTCAGAGTAACTGTATTTATACTAGAACAGCACCTTCTACAATCTACACTGTAATCGATCGCTATGCTATGTACTCGCTTATACGTCTCCTTCTGGAACCAATACATCTATATTATAAAATACAAAACGATACTTCCCCCGCGTTACGCTACGTTACCTGATAGTGTACTATTACACAAGGTGTGTTATGAATTCACAGGACGTACACATATATATATGACGGACGTTCAATAAATAAGGCAATGCGTTGTTTCTCTGAAGGCAGGAAATTTCTGTTCAGGCTTCCAATACACCTTATTTTTCCCCACCCTTTTGAGTACAAAACCATATTATTCAACACAGCCACCTTTCAACGCGACAGCCCTACTTTGCCTTACTGGAAGGGCCAACATGCCCTCATGGTACCAGCTTACTGATCGACTTCGGAACCAACGTCCTGCGGCATGAATAACCTCCCTACCATCCGGAGAGTGCATCCTTCATTGAGCCGATCAGATGTTAGGTGCTGGCTCAGGGCTGCAGCGTGGACGAAGAAGAACACTGATGAAGTTTTATGAGCTCCTCTCGGACGCGAAAACTTGTCTGAGGCTTTGAATTCTTATGGAGCAGGAGAAGTTCATTTGCATTTTGGTGGAGGCGAACACACTGAAGTCGTTTTTCAATGTCCTGAGGAGAGCATAATACATTTCAGAGTTGATAGCTGCTTTGTCACGGATAACATCATACAGAATAAACCCTTCACAGTCCCAGAAGACTGTCGCCATGACATTACCGGCTGATGGTGCGGCTTTGGAGGAGGAGAAGTGGTGTTGCGCCATTCCACGTATAGTCGTTTTGTCTGCGATTCGAAGTGTTGAACCCATATTCATTTAATGGGACGCTGTTCGACAGATAAATTGTCACCGTCAGCCTCGTAATGCACAATCAAGTCCACATAGATAGTCCGTCTTTGTTCTTTAGGGCGGTGAGGAACCCAGAGAGCACAAACGTTTCTGTATCAGAACTGGTGGACGAGTGTTTCACCACTACCAGTAGAGACGTCCTTGTGTGAAATGACAACCTAATCAGATTCGTAGACAATTTAAGAGTCTGCCATTCATGGAGGTGAACAGCGGAAGTGTCCAAAAAGAAGAGAAACAGAGCTACAGGGTAAGGAGAATGAAGTGCGAGATATCCAGAATACGGGTTCTGTATTTATAAGAAAGACTAATGGCATGTTTCTGGTTAAATTGTACTGTAGATAGATATCGAGCAATTGGAATGTAGGAATAATAGTGGCCGTTCGGTTTAAGGCGCCATGTCACGGATTGCGCGACCCCTACAGCCGGAGGTTCGAGTCCTCCCTCGGGCATGGGTGTGTGTGTTCTTCTTAGTATAAGTTAGTTTGTGCATGATATACAACAGGCTCTCAATACGGGCTCCCAGGTTGATGCCATATTTCTCGGCTCTCGAAAGGCTTTCGACTCAGTTCCGCACTGTCGCTTGCTACAAAAAGTGCGTGCTTACAGTCTGTCCAATGACACATGCGGTTGGATAGAAAGCAGTATGTCGTCCTGAACGGGGTAAGTTCAGCAGAAAAAAAAGCAACTTCAGGTGTGCCCCAGGGCAGCGTCATAGGTCCTCTGCTTTTTACCCTTTACATAAACGATCTGGATGATGGTATAGACAGCGGCCTTAGACTGTTTGCCGATGATGCTGTAGTCTACAGGAAAGAAGTATCACACGAAAGTTGTGAACAAATCAATGAGGATTGGCAGAAAGTAAATGCGTGGTGTAATGACTGGCAGTTATCTCTCAATATTAGGAAGTGTAACCAACTGCGTATAACAAGGCGAAAATCCCCCATTAATGTATGACTAGAAAATAAATGATCAGTCTTTGGAAGCGGTAACATCATTCAAGTATCTGGGTGTAACCATTCGAAATGATCTCAAATGGAATGATCAGATTACACAAGTAACGGGTAAGGCGAACTCTAGATTGCGGTTTATTGGTAGAATCCTGAAGCGACGCAATCCTTCAACAAAGGAAGTAGCTCACAATACGTTAGTTCGTCCAGTCTTAGAGTATTGTTCGTCTGTATGGGACCCTTTCCAGTTGGGTCTGATTCAAGAGATTGAGAAGGTCCAAAGAACGGCAAGATTCGTGTCCGGTACATTTAGCCATCGCGAGAGCGTTACAAATCTCATAGAAAGTTTGAAGTGGAACACACTTGCAGATAGACGACGCTCTAAACAGAAGGGGCTGCTCATTAAATTCCGAAATCTAATCTTCACCGAGGATGTAGAGCATATATTATTACCACCAACTTTCAAATCGCTTAATGATTATCATTCAAAGATAAGGGAAATAAGAGCTCGTACTGAGGCGTTCAGACTGTCGTGTTTTTCCTCACGCGATCCGCGAGTGGAACGGAGGGGGGAAATACGACTTTGGTGCGAATTGTGCCCTCCGCCACACACCGCTTGGTGGCTAGCGGAGTATAGATGTAGACGTAGTGTAAGTAGTATTAGGTGTAGCAACCGATGACTACAGCGGTTTGATCCCTCAGGAATTCACACACATTTGAACATTTCTTAGGAATAATATCAACAATCCTATGAAAGACTAAACCCTATATATAGAAGCAGTGTAATTGTATGCTATAAAATATACAGAAAATATTGAACATTAAGCTGGAAGCAACTAAAAAACTAACTTGGTATCAAATCAAAACAGTTGTAGACTAGGAACACCATCTAAGGACATCACCATCCTCTAAGACGTTATTGAAAACACTCTCGAATGGAATTGAGAAACACGCACTGTTTTGATACGTTAACAAACAAAAGTCGTGATACAACTAAGAAAGAGATTTATATCTTGTGAAGTAAAAAGACTATAGAATCGGAGCAAAATTAAAATTCAAAGGAAATAAAATGAGCAGTCAGTTATGGGAGATCTGCTTCAGGGAACAACCTGTCGACTAAATTGTTCTACCAGAGCCAAGATGAAAACGAAGCGTTGACTTGAACATCTACATGGATACTCTGTAGATCACACGAAAGTGTCTTACTACGTAAGTTCAGTTTAGAGGATAAATCTTTCTACGTTGAGGGAAAGAGACATTTATAGATAACCCGTTTTATAGTAAAATTAATTAGATATCTGAATTTCCACATTCTTCTGTATAAAGTATATACAACGTACATATTTTAGCAGAAAGAAAATATGACAACGGTTAACGAAAACTTACAAGTCAGCTGAAACTTTGTTTTCAGTTATATGACACACCATGTATTATTGAGGATGCAGAATAATCTATTTTAGAAACGACGAACACTCGTCTGAGATATTAATTAGTTCTAGTATATTTGCGAGTCTATGCGTCAAAATGTAGCACATGTAGCAATAAAAAGACAACACGAGAGCTCTGCGGAAATGTTGTCCTAACGTACGTGAAGTGTGGACGTGAGACATAGATATTACGACGCAGAGAGAATAATGTGACACTAGCCGCACATACATGAATCCTGAACTATGTAAAAATTTACATAAAATTACATAAGTACAAACTGTAGGTGTGACGCTGTTTTGTTTTGCCTTCTTTTCTCACTTCTCGCTTCTTTGCACCACGTGTCAAATGAAGCTCGATAAACCTTTTACCTGTCGATGTCGATTGTTGTGTCAGTCTGGTCACTAGCCCACTGAATTGCTTGATACGAGCGTTCTTCTCGCCTCATTTATCAGGGCTACACTTTTTGTAGGTATTTATTTTTCGATACAGCTAGAGCATGAGACCTGGACTAAGTTTCTCGGACGTACCTCGGTTACCTCTTTTTTAAAAAGATTTATTATTTGTATCTTTGGGTTTTGATGTTCTGGTAACTGTCGTATTTGTCTAACTGCTATAGTGAGCACGTGGGGCTCATTCTTGACTTGCTTCCAATCCAGTAATGGTACAATAAACTATCTACAAATATGTAACACGCTTCACGTATCCGAGTATGTGCCTATTATATCGTAACTCCCACCTTGTCCACACGGGTCAGGCAAACTTGAAGAAGTGCTTAGTTTAGGGCACCGTAATACTACCACAAGAAATGGCAAATAACTGTAAGTGAACGCAGTTGTCTGTAATCCTTCGTCGTAAAAAGCTTACAGCAAATCTTTAATATTATCGATACGGGTTTCGAGGGGAATGTAAAGAAAGAACTGGGCGACTAAAGACAGGTGGCTTGGTTCTATAAGTTCCAGAACTTTATGACGGGAAGCTTGTAGAAACATGCAGGTTACTGCTTGAAACGCTCTCCTCTTACACATGTCACGCCCGCGCTCAGTTTCTCTTCAGCACACGCGTACTGACGCACACATGTTGGTACAGGCAAGTCCACACGTACGACGGTAGATACGCACGAAGGCTCGCATACACGCATGTACGCGGGCAAACAGGTAATGAGGCAGCAAACACATTCGCGCACAAGAATGCGTAGCCGCCCGGGATTAGCCGAGTGGTCTGAGGCGCTGCAGTCGTGGACTGTGCGGCTGGTCCCGGCGGAGGTTCGAGTCCTCCCTCGGGCATGGGTGTGTTTGTTTGTCCTTAGGATAATTTAGGTTAAGTAGTGTGTAAGCTTAGGGACTGATGACCTTAGCAGTTAAGTCCCATAAGACTTCACACACATTTGAACATTTTGATGAAGAATCCGTACACACGTTAATCCATGTGAGGCCCAGTGCAGATAAATACATACATTTACTCGTCGCGGTATACCACGGAGAACGGGCATGTATTAAGGTATGCATCAGAAGGCCTTAGTTTGTAATAGCCATGCGCCTAGAAACAGGAACCCTATACAGTAGCTGAAAAGAAAAGATACCAACAGAAGATGTGCAGTAGAAATGCATCATAACTGAATTTAAATTTAAACAAGCCACTTTAATTAAATTATCAAAATTTTACAAGCTAATGATGGTTTAAAAAGAAAAGGAAAAAAAGTTAGAAGGGTCGCAATCGGTTCCCTGGTTTACAATTGCACTTATTGGGCAAGGAAGAGGGGGGGGGGAATATAATGAGGGAGGGGGGGGCGCAGAATTTAATGGAACAATGAGCATCTGGTGGCAGAATTTAGATAACCAATTAATACAATAGAAAAGCGGCAAATGCTAACCTGCTAACCAGGATTAAAGTTACACCAATAGAAAGACACTGTTGGCCGAATTTAAAAGAATAATAAGAGAATGGAGGCAGCATTTAATAAAGAATTATCCAATTTCCTGAATGAGATTTTCACTCTGCAGCGGAGTGTGCGCTGATATGAAACTTCCTGGCAGATTAAAACTGTGTGCCCGACCGAGACTCGAACTCGGGACCTTTGCCTTCCGCGTGCAAGTGCTCTACCAACTGAGCTACCGAAGCACGACTCACGCCCGGTACTCACAGCTTTATTTCTGCCAGTACCTCGTCTCCTATCTTCCAAACTTTACAGAAGCTCTCCTGCGAAACTTGCAGAACTAGCACTCCTGAAAGAAAGGATATTGCGGAGACATGGCTTAGCTACAGCCTAGGGGATGTATCCAGAATGAGATTATCACTCTGCAGCGGAATGGGCGCTGATATGAAACTTCCTGGCAGATTAAAACTGTGTGCCCGACCGAGACTCGAACTCGGGACCTTTGCCTTTCGCTGGCAAGTGCTCTACCAACTGAGCTACCGAAGCACGACTCACGCCCGGTACTCGCAGCTTTACTTCTGCCAGTACCTCGTCTCCTACCTTCCAAACTTAACAGAAGCTCTCCTGCGAAACTTGCAGAACTAGCACTCCTGAAAGAAAGGATACTGCGGAGACATGGCTTAGCCACAGCCTAGGGGATGTTTCCAGAATGAGATTTCCACTCTGCAGCGGAGTGTGTGCTGATATGAAACTTCCTGGCAGATTAAAACTGTGTGCCAGACCGAGACTCGAACTCGGGACCTTTGCCTTTCGCGGGCAAGTGCTCTACCAACTGAGAGCTTCTGTAAAGTTTGGAAGGTAGGAGACGAGGTACTGGCAGAAGTAAAGCTGTGAGTACCGGGCGTGAGTCTTGCTTCGGTAGCTCAGTTGGTAGAGCACTTGCCCGCGAAAGGCAAAGGTCCCAAGTTCGAGTCTCGGTCTTGCACACAGTTTTAATCTGCCAGGAAGTTTAAATTATCCAATTTATTAATAAAACAAAACTGACAACCGGAGAATCATTTTAAAAAAAGAACACAGATAAAAATATATAGTGCAGCACAGACCATTAAACTGAAGGTTTATTGTTATTCAGTGAGGGCTCTCACTAAAATATTAGAGTACACATATTTACTTGTGTCGTACCAGAAAGTCCCCTTTTTATGATGAATAGCAAACAGTACACACCTCCATTCGGACAATACCAAAGTCCGTCAGTAAGATGGGACTCAGGTGGTAAAGGAACCAAATCCAAAGCATAAATCTGAGTAGTCTAATTGGCTTGTCAGCCTAAGTAGCACTTCTTATGAAAACAAAAATTTTAGTAGCAAGTGATCAATCGGTTTTAATAGAGACGTTACCAACTGTATGTTCACAAAATTAACGGACAGAATTACAACGTCCCCCTCCTGCAAGACATGAGGCGCAGATGAACAGTCAAATTAAATTTACAGATTATATATATGCAGAACAGAATTAAGAATAAATAAAGCATTTACTACCACGTCACAGAAGTGATATAAATTACATGTGGATTTGCCATTTTAAATGGGACCTATACTTAGCACGACCTAACTCGGCCTACTACCTCCACTGATACACCAAGAGTAATAATAATCAATTTGTATGAAATCATTTAATGGTCTTGTCCGCGCCCGTCAGCCGAATGGGCAGCGTGACGGAATGTCAGTCCTCTGGGCTCGGGTTCGATTCCCGGCTGGGTCGAGGAATTTTCTCCGCCCAGTGACTGGGTGTTGTGCTGTCCTCATCATCCTATCATCCTCATCGACTGCAGGCCGCCGAAGAGGGGTCAAATTGAAAGACCAGCAACCAGCGAACGGTCTGCCCAACGGAGGACCCTAGCTATACGATTAAATAAATTTAATAGTCAACTGACGCAAACAGTTCACAGATACTATTACACTTCTCGCAGGTATTTGAGTAACCAATACGAGGAACATACATAAATTCAAATCACAAAACGGCATACACACCCATAAAACAATTTCCTAGGATCGTCGAGGGGATCAATAGCAACCCCCAGACTGCTGACCGTAATTCACAGACATTTCTTACGGCCAGTGACCGGAACTGACCGACAAGTATCATCAAATCCGCCGCCACACACAAATAATACAGGGTTCGAAGCACGAATGTGATATTCACTGCCCGACCAGAAACTACCCGAACGTAGAGACAGCACAGTCTCACGTGTCGACGCGTAACTCCTTCACAAGCCTCGCACCGCACCGGTCCCGAGCACGCTGCTCTTCATTATGGCTCGCTACCTATGCGATACTTAACTGGGAGCACTGACCACCGGGGCTTTCCTTAAACCTCGCGTCACAACGTGCGACCTTACCTCTGGTGGAGGATCCAGCGCTTGTTTCACTGCCACAACCAGCGGTGCTGCCGACCTATTCTCTATTAGATTATACCAATTCGACACGATCAAGCATTCTTATTCGCGTTCCTATCCCGGCTTGTGAAACAAATAAAGTGAGGCAGCAGTTGATATCGTGCGAAAAGGCAACAATGACAGAATTGTTGAGCCCTTAATTAGAACGTATTGAATGTGACAATGCTGAGACATAAACTACTCTTTGTTAAACTGCTGTTGTTTCTAGCATCACATTTGGTTAGTAACTTTCAAAGCTGTGACAGGAGGGCATTGTCGAACGAAATTAAAGCCACCTGACGGGGATGGCACACAGATGATGGACCTAATTTCGTTTTCAGTCAGAAGGCGGTTCGGATCCACATTACAGCACCCAGATTCAGGCATCTCGTGGTTTCCTGAACAGGTAAGGTGATTGCCGGGACAGACATTCGTAAAAGAGGTAGCTGATTTCACCACCTCTTTCAAAACTTAACCTGTTTCCGGGCAATAATAAACTTGTCGTTCACCACATGCTTTGGCAAATAACTGCCCATTACGGTTAATACGTATTTGGATTCAGACATTTGTGGTGTTGCCCTTGTTCCGACGACCTTAAAGCTAGTCATCATCCTAGTTCCAGACGGCAGTTCCCGAAAATTTCCATTTAAAAAGGCGATTTAAATTAGTAATTGTCGACGGCACAGAATAAATTAGAAACCAAGAAACAACAGCAAATTTGTATGAGATGTATTACTAATGTAAGATAAGAATTGCGTTATGAAATACACATCTGTATCAGTACATTTTATTAAAGATGATCGATTTTGGTCTAGGATCAGCCCATATCTTGTTCACCCTACCAAAGAAGAAAAATACACATATAAAATTTGTGTAATATTACAAAATGTAGCTATTACAAAAACAGATGTTAAATGTACCAGATCACAAATACTATAAAAGAGGAGTTACTAAAACACACAGCTCAGGTAACAGTTATCAGCTGTAGACTTTCCCATCACTGACGTTAGCTGTATCTAGTAACATGAAACTTCCATTATCCTCAAAAGCGCTTATATGTGTTCTTTACCATCCACTAAATAGAGTAAGTCAAGGGCCATCAGATGGCGACATTAAGGCACTGCAATTACATAATAACTGATGAACTACCATCTTCAGATCACAAGTAGTACTATAAATACATTCGCAATGTATAAGACGGTTGCATCATTCGCAACATTTATATTTTTACTTATGCATATATTTTATATTACCTGGAGATTTAAATAACAATGATGTGGATGATGCAACTATCTTGTACACTGCAAATACATTTATAATACTACATGTGATCTGAAGATGGTATTAAGCTACTGAAACTGGTCATTACTTCGTTAACAAATTAATTGTGACTGAAACAATATGCAGAAAATTTGTAAAGTTTTCAAAAGTTGTATAGAAAATTTTTAGGATTTTTATAACTTTACATTTGATTATTTGGAGTTACACCAAAGTAAAAATGTAATAGAATTAAAAAAAACGTATTAGTTATATGGGTAACATAATTATATATGTCATGTCGTCTAAGAGCATTAAATTTTTCATAATCCTCATATATGCCACCATATATTTAAAATACTTTAACGATCAGGACATGATCTGGTAATGATAGAAAAGCTCAAAGCTGAAGGTATTAGGTCAATATTTAAAGCAACAGAGTTGTGTGTTGTTACGAGCTACTGAAGTGACTGTCGAAGAGATAGTCAAAAAAGGTTCTACTAATAAAACAAAACTTTTATTGTATGTTAGACATATACGATCTTTGTAATTGTATTGTGTATGAGTAATAATGATTGTTGAATTTGATTGTGTATTCAGATTATTGATTCAACTGGCCTTGAGCACTATGGGACATAACTTCTGAGGTCATCAGTCCCCTAGAACTTAGAACTACTTAATCCTAACTAACCGAAGGACATCACACACATCCATGCACGAGGCAGGTTTCGAACCTGCGACGGTCGTGGTCGCGCGGTTCCAGACTGAAGCGCCTAGAACCACTCGGCCACAGCGACCGGCTCAGATTATTGACCTGGTAGTGGAAAGTAGTAGTGTTATATTACTGAATTGCAGAATACATGGTGAATATGCGTAGTATTTGCCGTAGATAGTTTCTTGCATTTTATGCTATTATAAACCTTAGCTATAAACCTAAGTTATTATTTTGAAAGCAAATTTACGCATCAATAGGTAGTTGTAAGGCCTCGAATGAATTTTAAAAGCGATGCGAGTACACAGCTATTCTTGTTAGACTGAATATTATTAAAAGACAAATCTGGCATACAACAGATGATAGTAAGTTGAGATAGTTTCAGCTATGAACTGTTGAAAAAATTATTGTTTTTGCATAAACTGTTGAAGTGAATGGTCACTTTGGAAGTTTAGTACTACATGAGGAAATGTTTAAAGATATATAAGAGTTTATTTCTACATGTGACTGTGACTCAGTATTAATTTAAACATGCCACATACATATAAAATGCAGTTGAACTAGTAATGTTGTAAACCCACTGTATGCATACTATTTGCATTATGTGCAGTGTTGGTAACTGCAATGTGCTGACAGCCTAATTAATCAGCCTTAATGTCTCCATCGGGAGCTCTTCGACCTACTGTTTAAGTGCATGATTACAAGCACACTCAAACGTGTCTAAGATTAATGGAACTTTTACGTTACGCACATGCTACTAATATTAGTAATGGAACAGTCTACATCTGACTACTGTTATGCCAGTTGTGTAAAATACTTAACTGAATTGTTGTAAGTTCTCTTTTATAATATTGAATGATGTGATACATTTAATGTTTGTTCACGTAATAGCTAAGTGTTTTGATGTTACACACTTTTTATACGTGTATTTTTCTTCATTGGGGCAGTGGACCCGGTGATGGTCTGACCCTAGAACGAAATCGACCGTCTTTCAGAAAATATACTGACACAGCTGCTTATTTCGTGACGCTTCCTCATTCATTAAAGCTGTTCAACGCGACCAACTCAAAATATTTGAGGTATCACTATCTACATCGCTGTCACCAGTCCATACTGGAAGTCGTCATTTTGAACAGGAAGAAGTACAGAGTAGCGGGAACGACAGCGACAGCGAAGTGGCGCGTGCCCTTATTGCAGCGGTTACAACCACAGCCACCGAAACTGACACTGTTCCTCTCTTTCAGCCTCTCGCAGGCATAGAATTTTCCATCAACAAGACCTCCATTTCACCGGTCCTGTCGCTATTGTGGAGATGCGCTTGTTCATGCAGTCTCTCTGCGAGGGAAACGGTTGACACCGGAGAAACATGAAAATATAGTTACAAAGTAAAATCTTTCAGCTACATTAAAACGAAATCATCTAAATAAAGGACACTATTCTTTTTCAACGCAAAACAATTTGTTGCGGCTTATTAATGTCATTGTTTGTGTTACCGTGTTCTCACGCTGCGACAAGTCACATCCCATGATCTCAGTTGCAGTGGAAGAGCAGTTTACCACCCACAGTAGTTATCTGTGTGATTTTACACAAATGGAACGAAAATCATTCGGGGCGCCTTGGTATTTGCAGTATAAACAGGGTGGCGTAAGAGGGGAAGTGTAGTCCAATTTGAAAATATTCCATGTATGACGCATCTGCCTCGGATAACTGTAGCGTGTGGTGGCGGTGTTCAGGGTCTATCAAATGTATGTTTCAAGGCGTGGTGATTGCTAGATGAGTACCGTACCTTGGGAACATATTTTCCCAATATTTATATGTTCCTAAACGCTTTATCTTGGGCCTAGCGTCTTCGAAATTTGAAAGAGGAAGTAGGCAAAGAGTAAGGGAGACAACGTAAATTGTAACCGCACTGTGACAGCTGACGCACTAGGATCTGTGAAACAAGACTAGATAAACAACCTAACACAGAGAAACAGCAGATGGCTTCCTGCGTGTACTGAGAGGCCAGCCGACTTACCAGTGGTAGCGCTTCATTTCTGACATGACAGTACTCCACTGTCTTAAGTAGACAGTGGTAGAATACAGTATTGTCTGGTGCTCCGGAGTTCCATAGAGAAGACAGGGGAAAGCTGGTCCACTTCCTTTTCTTGATTCTTTCCAACTGGTATTTTAAATGTTTCAGTTGACCTTTTCATATGGAATCATTCGTACATTGTTTCAGCACCTTTACAACGAAGTGTATGGCATCTGACTGACTGCCTATTCATAAAAAATATTTAGTACAGCATTATCATATGGGCCAACCTACCCAGATTAAGGGTATGGTGGCCCAGCAGTTGGGGCAACCTGACCCATATGAGTTTTGTAAACAATAAACTGGTTTCCAGAATGAGATTTTCACTCTGCAGCGGAGTGTGCGCTGATATGAAACTTCCTGGCAGATTAAAACCGTGTGCCCGACCGAGACTCGAACTCGGGACCTTTCCCTTTCGCGTGCAAGTGCTCTACCAACTGAGCTACCGAAGCACGACTCACGCCCGGTACTCACAGCTTTACTTCTGCCAGTACCTCGTCTCCTACCTTCCAAATTTTAAATAAGCTCTCCTGCGAACCTTGCAGAACTAGCACTCGGGCACACAGTTTTAATCTGCCAGTAAGTTTCATATCAGCGCACACTCCGCTGCAGAGTGAAAATCTCATTCTGGAAACATCCCCCAGGCTGTGGCTAAGCCATGTCTCCGCAATATCCTTTCTTTCAGGAGTGCTAGTTCTGCAAGGTTCGCAGGAGAGCTTCTGTAAAGTTTGGAAGGTAGGAGACGAGGTACTGGCAGAAGTAAAGCTGTGAGTACCGCGCGTGAGTCGTGCTTCGGTAGCTCAGTTGGTAGAGCACTTGCCCGCGAAAGGCAAAGGTCCCGAGTTCGAGTCTCGGTCGGGCACACAGTTTTAATCTGCCAGGAAGTTTAATAAACTGGTAGCCAAGATCGCAGGAATTCTTTTTATTCCATGGAGTAAAAAGAATTCCTGCGTTCTTTATTGTTTTACAAGCATCTAGATCGCTCCCACATGAGCACAATCTGCTCCATAACAAATGATTTATCATTTAATTAGTTACGACATTGCTTATTTAACTAAAAACATCTCTCCTTTAGTCCTAACAGTTTAATATAGATTCTTACAGCTTTATGACAATATGTACAACCACAAATTGCATTTTCATTATATATACACACTCTTGCTCATAAATTAAGGATAATGCTGATACATGGTGAAACAACGTTCTGGTTGTGGTTTTGCGGGTTAATCACCTAGGGGTATGACCATGTGGTGCATTTGACCTGCGGTCGTCGCACGGTGACACTGGCAGCAGTCCACATACGCAATTTGCAGACGTTTTCAGACATGATAATGGTGACTGAGTGTTGAAAATGTCTCAAAGAACACATATTGATGACGTTAAGAGGGGTAGAATACTAGGGCGACAAGAGGCTGGTCACACACAGCAGGTCGTAGCACGGGCCCTCCATGTGCCACAAAGTGTGATCTCAAGATTATGCCAACGGTTCCAGTAGACAGGAAAATAGTCCAGGCGCTACAGTGCGGGACGTCCACAGTGTACAACACCACAAGAAGACCGATATCTCACCATCAGTGCCCTCAGACAGCCAATGCGTACTGCAGGTAGCCTTTCTCGGGACCTTACCGCAGCCAGTGGAACAGTTATCTCCAAACGCACACAGTCTACAGACATGATTTATTCGCCCAGAGACCTGCAAGGAGCATTCTACTGACCCCTGGTCACAGGAGAGCCCGTAAAGCCTGGTGTCAACAAGACAGTACATGGTCATTGGAACAGTGGTCCCAGGTTATGTTCAAGGACGAGTCCAGGTATAGTCTGAACAATGGTTCTCGCCGGATTTTCATCTGGCGTGAACCAGGAACCAGATACTAACCCCTTAATGTCCTTGGCAGGGACCTGTATGGACGTCGTAGTTTGATGGGGTGGGGTTATGGTTGGTGCCCTTAACCCCTGCATGTCTTTGACAGAGGAACTGTAGCAAGTCAGGTGTACCGGGACGTCATTTTGCACCAGTATGTCTGCCTTTTCAGGGGTGCAGTGAGTCCGACCTTCCTCCTGATGGATGATAACGCACTAAACTGCCATCGTGCAGGAGTACCTTGAAACCGGAGAGATGAGGCGAATGGAGTGGCTTGCCTGTTCTCCAGAGCTAAACCCCATCGTGCAGGGATGCTCTCGGTCGACGTATCGCTGCACGTCTTCACACCCCTTAGTACACTGAAGGAGTTGCGACAGGCACTAGTGCAAGAGTGGGAGGCTATACCCCTGCAGCAGCTCGACCACCTGATCCAGAGTTGGTTCAAATGGCTCTGAGCACTATGGGACTTAACATCTGTAGTCATAAGTCCCCTAGAACTTAGAACTACTTATACCTAACTAACCTAAGGACATCACACACACCCATGCAAGAAGCAGGATTCGAACCTGCGACCGTAGCAGTCGTACGGTTCCGGACTGAGCGCCTAGAACCACTCGACCACCGCGGCCGGCTGATCCAGAGTACGCCAATCCGTTGTGATGCCTGTGTACGTGTGCGTGGTGATCATATCCCATACTGATGTCGGGGTACATGTCCAGGAAACAGTGGCGTTTTGTTGCACATGTGTTTCGCGACGGTTTCTCGACTTATCACCAATACCGTGGACTCAAAGAGCTGTGTCGTGTGTGTTCCCTATGTGCTTATGCTATTAGCGCCTGTTTTGTGTAGTGCCACGTTGTGTGGCACCACATTCTGCAATTATCCTTACTTTATGAGTATCCTACAATAACAGTTTGATAGTGTAGTGGGAACTGAACTTATATCATTCTTCGTCTGATTGCTCTATAGGATCTTCGAAGTTCAAAAGTTCTTCAAAAAACGTTGTTTTGCGTAATTTTTAACACATGATGGATGAGCTCACCACACACAAGTTTTTTCCGTTGAATCCTTTCAGCACCTGGAATGCGATGAGAAGATGGTTTAAGACACCTGAGACACAGGGAATCCTCATTTTCATCCTCTTCAACTTCAGTACCTTCTTATAAATGCCAGCTTCCTTTCTGCATTTTGTTTGAGGAGTTTCATTATGTGATATAGCTCATCTACGGTTAATTTGAAAAAAAATAGCTTTTTACACAGATCATCCATATATCCCCTTGAAGTGCTTTCTTTTTTCTCTTCGGAGCATTGTTGTTTACCTTGTAACGCATCTTTCACTGGAGCGTGTGTCAGTGTTACTTAAGTTCCTTATTGTTAGTCTTCTGTCTTTATTCTTGGTTGCCATTTCTCAAATGGTCGAACTTCTTCAGGCGTTGGTCGACTGAAGTGCCATCCGACTTGACAGGCGTTGTTTCGACAGCACAGACATATCACTGCGTTCTATGGCAATTGAAAGGCCAGCTTCTGCGACGAAACCACAACAAACAGCATTGAGATCAGGTCTGTGTGTTATGAATGAAGGCGTCAGTGAAAATCGCATACATGTTGACTGTTTAAAATCATTATAAGGCACAGTTTGCTTATGCAAAAGTTGCATTGGAAATGATTTAGCCTTTACTTACGAATGAACCTATTAAACAAGAGTACTAAATTACATAAGGATAGTGTTAAAATCCGTTCAACAGCAAAGATAGCATAAAATACTATTTTATGTAAGACAACCAGACTATGCTGGCATCTTCAGATCTCAAAATCTTTTGTTGTACCTTTGTTGTACAGTGCACGCTTTTTGAAGTGGACTCACACTGTTTAGAATATGTCCAGCATACATAAAAAGTTGTCACATTGTGTACCTTGTTTATATGATGCATTAATCAACTGTGAGCAATATGTATATGGACATAGCCTGCTGCACAAGGTGCTTTATGTTTTTAAATATTTTAGCGATGACACACCTCTTATAAAGTGCTATTCTTATCCACTTGAAATCTTGTGCATGAGGTTAGCATAAAATGAACATGTTTTGCAACAATAGGTTTTAAGACCAGACGATGACAGCATAGTCTGTTGAAACCAGAGGTCTTAAATAAAAATAAATGTTTTATTCGATCTTGGCTGTTGAACGGTTTTTAAGAATTAAGAAGATCGCCCTTGAGTTCTAGCAAAATGAAAAAATTTAATAAAGACAGTGATGCAGGTTGGTCTTGCGGGGCGACGTAACCCTGTTTGAGTAAACCATAGTCCGCCATTGCCATATTGGAATTATTTTAGTTCGTTTACGGAAACCGTTTAAATATTTACAGCTATAAATATTCTCCACTCCCCCTCTGAGTCCATCACCTCTGATCCTCTACCTCTTCGTCAATCCCTTTCCCTCTGTCTCTTCCTCTCTCCAGCCATCTCCCCCACGTCTCCCTCCATCCACTTCCTCCTCCATCTTTGTCTCTAATTTACTCATCTTCCTGTGTGCATTTCCTCCTCTTCCTTCTCTCTGACCATCTCCTCCACTTTCCTTTCTCTGTGCATATGCTCCTTTCTTCACAATGGCCATCTCCTCCTGACTCATATCAGTGTCCATTTCTTCGTTACTCTCTGGTCCGTCCATGTCTACCTCCCACTTCTCTTCCCAACGGAGGTTGCTGATTATAGCCATCACAATATTTCTTTACAGATTGTTCTATGTTTACCTCCGTTTGTCCATGTCTGCTTACCCTTCTCTCTCCACATTGCCACCCGCATCTTAATGGATGTTTCTATTTCTTACCACCACTGTCTTCCTTTCCAGATAGTAATACATGTACCACTTTTGGTTGATATCTATTCAGGGTCTTAGGAGCTTTCTTCCCCTTAACGTATTTTAGAAGTATTTGCACACATACTTCACCAATAACTGTAGTGAATTTCATCCCGCAGTATCGATTTCACGCAGCTCAATTCCTGTAGCGTTACGTCTCCCAAACAGTGTGCTGCAGCCACCAGTACACGATTGTGCACAGAGGGTCGTACATAACCATGTACTGTAAAAACAAGGTAATGATAACAAACACAAACTCTCTTAAGTTTAGTTTTCGTCGATTAATTATCACTTAAAATATGTTAAAATTTTACAAAATTAAATAAAGAAAACCCTTTGTGGTTGGCACAAAGGCACTGGAACATTTTTAGGCGTTTACTAAAGAAAAGTTTTTTGCGTAACAAGCAGATCTTGTATCCATCTATATTGCGAAAAGACTGCACGTCTTTATGAAGGGGAGCGTACAAAACGTCCAAGAATACATCGTCAGGAGGATTACGGTGATCCACGTTAAACACGTTTCTTCCTATCTTTGACTGTCAACTACAGTGAGTTACCCTATTACGCTAAAGTAAAAGCGCATAAAACATGTTGCTGGATTGGAAGCGCAGTCTATGTCATTCAGTAGCCATCGTCAGTGTAGTACTAGAACCACATAGTATCTGCGGCATACTTTACAGCACATATACATATAACGGCAGTATGGCAGGAATTAGACAGCAGCCTTTTCAAGTATTATTCGGCACTATCCGTGAAAGAGATAAACTGCAAAAATGCTATGCCTGAACAGTCCTATACAGTGGCCATTGAGTGAATATTTGAATGGAACAACCTTACAGTCCCGTTTCCGGTAAAGTAACTCATAGGTATCGAATTTCAAAGACACATTGCACTCGTAACTACATGTAGTCTAAGAATGAACTTTATTTTAAGGCTTACATAGGAACACTGGGCAAGCTAGTCGCGGACACCGCGTTCCTATAAGTGGAGCTACCCATCACTCAAAAAGTAAAGTAACCCCAGTTGACTACCTCAGGAGTTCCCAATCTTCTTCTCTGGCGGAACGTTAAGACAATCCTGGTACTCTAATGGAACACCTTGTTTATTTTGAACGTTAAAAAATTACTAAATTTTTTAATAATCAGAAAAACCTATTTTATTTATGGATTACCTCAGTTACAAATCATAACTAATAACACAGAATTCGTAGTAAAATTTTAAAAAGTAAGAAAAAGTATCAGTAAATAAAAGCGATATTATTAACAGTTTCTCGCGGAGCTCTTATTTACTGCCTGAGGAACACAAATGCTCGGTCTGGGAAACCATGGTTTATCTCAATGGAAAATGTAACAGAAGTCTTGCTATATACATATAGTTGACTTAATAGAAGAGACACTTCATATAAGCGTCAGGGCAGACAAACGAAGAATTGCAGTGAGTTAAGGAAAAGGAAAATTACTTACTCCAAAAGAATGCCGCCTATTTTTCTTCGCCTTCTTTGCATACCTGACAGTCAGCTTTGCATTTCATGATGCGGTCATCAACGGAACGTTAAGCGACAACGTTTCTTTCAAATGACCTCGCCGTCAGTGAGACATTGATAAATCGGCCACACAATACATGAAAACAGTATTATGCAGAGAAAGCCTTCCTTGAAGCTTCAAAATACTGGTATTTGCGGCTGACTCGACAAATGTGGTTCATCCCTCTATGTACTATCCCAAATGGTCATAATACAATCACAGAAATATCAGAATTGGATAACAGGATCAAGATATTGAACTTTCTTCATTTGGCCGAACGTATCTTTTAGAAACGTCTACATACCTAGCATTAATTCTGAATTCAGACTATTATTTACACCGTGGCATACGATACCAATTTATAACTTTCCGTAACGGGTTGTACACGAGCGCACTGCTATTCGAATGACAATATAGATTTTATGAGACAGTGAACCGTTTAATCTGAATTAGCTGTGCTTCGTGATAACATGCAACGGTGCGGCAAGTGAGGGGACACGTGAGCTGTTGCGCGTTATTTGATTGGATGATGGTAAAATCCGCATATGCGTTTCACTGGAACACGAAATTGCGATTTTAATTTGATGTCCACTTTAAAGCAGACAGAATGGAATATAAAGTTTAGCCTAAGCCGCTTATCTCTTACAGGTGTCTCATGTCACTGTATCGCCCTTAAACAGAGATATTATTTTCACGCCATAGTCACATATGAGCTTAGCAAAAAAATTACATCACCCACTAACATGCATAAGTGTCACATTGTCAAACTTCAAATTTGTAGAAAAGAAAGTGTGTGTGTGTGTGTGTGTGTGTGTGTGTGTGTGTGTGTGTGTCTGTGTGTGTGTGCGTATTTGTGTGTGTGTGCGCGCACGCGGATGTGTGTGCTCGTTTTGGTACATTCGAAATTCCAACAAGCAGAATATATTCGAACAGCGTTATACATATGTTGCGAGAATATGTGACAGCGAAAGTGCAGAGATGTAAGGTGAGTTAATGATATAGCACCAAAATTCTGCCCGACGCCACTATCGGCATGTTACAACATGTGAAGGTCGCCACACTTCCCCTTATCTACATTCACCCTTTCTCTTCATGTGGCTGCTTTTGTCACAGTCGCGATTCCAGAGTAGAAGTAAGGCTTTTTTTTTTAAGGGAGACACTTTGACACACCTTTCATGAGAATGGTGCCGAAAAGGCCTCAGGAGGTTTCATAATGTTCATGAATGAACCCTCCCCTTCCCCTGTGGTGTTGATTTTCACACAATTTCCTGTCTAGAAAAGCAGTCTGAAGCTACTGATACCCTTTTACACGGATTACCTCCCGTGGACGATTAAGCCCTTCTCTACGGATATGAAGGGGATGCAACTGAGTTGAACGTGATTTTACGCGTTTGCTGCGTAGCGCGACTGCAGTCGGGACGTCTCAAAACCATTCGACAAATATGAACCTGATCCAAAGGAGGAAAAAGTGCTATTACTTTGTCAACCCTACTTTTCCGTGCCCTCCTGTGTCGCGTGCATACAAGGTACAACATCGACCCGCAGATTAATGAAATGGTCAGTGCCACATGCATACCTTTCTTCGGCATTTTAAAAATGTACCTGTACGAGGACAAACACACACGGTTTTTTAGGCACTGGCAGAATAGACAAACATTTTGACATCCTTCAGATTTCGCATGCGGGCAGCAACTGCGAGTGTCAGTATCTTAGAACAACATCCATTGAGCTTCCTTTCACGTCCTGTACGAGGATACAAGTGAAGTTAGGGGTGTTTATTAATTGATTGCAGTAGCAGCACATGACTAATTACTTTCATTATTTGTACCACGTCTGTTCATGGATAAGAAATAGTCTGCAGCAATAGATGTGAACAAGGAGGCCTCACAACAACATTGAACTGTTTTACACATTATAATGGAGGAATGAATTTTGTTTAAAGAAATAATTCGGTGAAATGTTACAATTAAACTTTTTTTTTACTGAAAACAGTGCAATGAAACCATATGGGTTTTCAATGTAGTTAACATGAAATATGATTCTCGAGAAAGGTAATGCAATTAGAAGAATTTCAAAAATGTTAGATTACTGCCATGTGTTGCAGGTAAAATACTTCACATACAAAAACAATTTCAGTCTTCTGACCGTCATCAGGTTCATATACGTATCAAAATACGTATCAAAATATAATTATTTAAAAGAATACAAAATATGATGCTGTGAACACTTTTATGAACAGGATGATGGCCAGGCGACTCAAATTGGTTCTCTAAATAAAGTATTTCAGCAGTAGCTCAATGCAGTAAGGAGATATATTTCAAGTTTCTAAGAGCTGTAGGGCAAGCTGTGGGGTGCCACTTCCTGAAAAGTAATGATATTAAAATTGGTCAGAACATGACTTCTAGAAAAATAATAAACCATTTATAAGGTGGTGATAAGTGGGCAGTCGATGACTTTTAGTGTCACCTTACAAGAATACCATTTGACGTTAAAAATCACTGCCAGGTCTGTATGCAGAGCGGTTTCATAATGCCCTGGCAAGTACTTAGAACATATGACTGAAATAACCTACACATCGCCTATTACTCACCACGACAAGTCATTGTAAATATCTCACCCACAAACTTCCCATTGCAGCACTATGAAAAAGACTGCATCCACCACAGAAGGTATCAGGCAAAATCGGAAGTAGAATAGAACAGAATAGCGTGAGCTCGTTCCAACCATTTCGTCTCGTGGTTTTACACGAACGAACGTTTCCTATTGGCTGACGGTCATCACAGGTCACTAGGCTACACAATATACTAAGTGCAGACACAAAGAGACTGTTTATAGAGCTATCCTAATCTAACTTAAACTGACCATAGATTTCGTAGAACAGAAGTACTGTCGGCCGAAACGTATATGCAACTGAACAGGCAACGACCGATGATAGGAATAAAAATTCCAGGAGATTACGACGTATGACGGTTGGAGATCTCTTACACGGTGCCTACCTGCAGTCCAGAAGAAAAAATATAAACATTTAAACTCACAGAAATCGATGGAAAAAGAAATTTAAGAGTGTTGAAGCAGTCAAATTTGTTGTAAATCAGTACAGTTAGCAAATGAAGACAAAGATATCTACGTCCACTTTTATCATGTTCTTAAGTGTAGTTTTCTGAAACATAAAATGTAGAAGGTGCATATTTCGAATTCACTTGCCATGTGATGGAATAAAAGTGAGACAAGTGCACAGTCTGTCCTCCCAAATAATCAAGAATTGACCAAGTCATCTGTCTCAAATAATCAAAAATTGACCATTAGGTGGTAATTGTGTGACTCCACTTCAGACAAATAATCAGTTATATTAATGGAATTCTTGAAGGAAGTAATTTTTCTGGTTAGGCTGTTCTTCGAGTTTTTAAAAAAATTCGTTACCTAATTACATGTTCCATACATCATTTGAACGATTCTTTTATCGAAATGGTGTGAACGGATCAGTATACAGAATTTGTCTACATGATTAGCGGTAACTTGAATGAACACATTATTTTAAACTCAAGCAACTGCACTTGAAAGCTGCCGGCCGGGGTGGCCGAGCGGTTCTAGGCGTTACAGTCTGGAACCGCGCGACCGCTACGGTCGCAGGTTCGAATCATGCCTCGGGCATGCATGTGTGTGATGTCCTTAGTTAGGTTTTAAGTAGTTCTAAGATCTAGGGGACTCATGACCTCAGCTGTTAAGTCGCATAGAGCTCAGAGCCATTTCAACTATTTGAACTTGAAAGCTACATCATTTTCCTTTTTTATCTGGCTACCTATTGTTAAGTAGAAATTTGTCAGTGCACTACAAGGAGTGGTTCATGAGATATGATGAAATGATTTGAATCCTATCTACCAAATATATTATGTTATTGTGCAAATGAATAGTTGTTACTGCTAGATACCGAACTCCTCGCAAGTCACAGACATCTTTGACAGTGGGCTATAAAAATTGTTTTCCCTATAACGTTATAGTTATGTACATCATTGTTCTTCTAAAATTGTGGTGTATTATTTACCACGACTTTTATTAGTGAAATTAAGTACTGTGAAGGTGCAGTTAATATCCCAAGCTGCTTCAAGAGGTACGTACATGACATTCGTGGGTGAACACCACATATTATTCCCACTGTTTGCTTTTGTGAAATCAGTACTTAATCTGTAAGTGATGAATTACACCAGAAAACTATTATTGCACTTTATTGAGTAGAAATATGCAAAATATTTCGGGGGCTGATTGCTCTGTTTCCAAGATTAACAATTATATGAGGAGCAAAAGCAGCTGAACTTAGTTCTTTGAGTAACATGATTCTTCCAGTTCAGGTTTTCATATTGTACACGCAACAACTTGGAGCATTATATCCTACTTATACTGAAACATCCCCTTAGAAAGAATTATGAAAGTCTGTGCTGGTAAACCTCTTACGTTATTTGATTTTCAAACAGCTGAGCAGAACTGAACGTACTCAGACATTTCTTACTTTACTTATTCTGATTATCACTAAACTGACACACAATATTTTTAGCGCAACGCAGTCTGACTTTCAATAATCCCTACAAAAGAATGGCCCAGACTAACATTAACCTATATCGTTCACAAATCACTTACCTCACAAAAATCTTCGTTACTCGAACTACTGCAATACAGCGAGCGCTGCTACTCCCAGCTAAATAAAAGATTCTAACTACTAATAGGCATAGTTAGCAAATGAAAGATTTTGATAGAGAACAAACAATGTATTTACCTTAATAGTGCTCAAAAGTCATAATATATATATATATAGCAGTTCATGACATCCTGTCTTACAAATTTACTGTCTCTGATGGACACAAGTCCAGATTATCCGCTCTCAAAACTCCGCCAACTCTCACCACACATCCACCACTGCTGGCGGATCACCTCCAACTGTGCAACGCTACACACTTTTAACAGCCAACTGCCCAACACTACAATAGCGAATATTACAACAATGCTAACCAGCCACAGACTGCACACAACACACCCAGAGATTTTCATACAGAGCGCTATGTGGGGTTACCAACATAAAAACCTAAACAACCTACTTACATACCCCCCATGCTCCCCACAAAAAATTTTACAAATTTTTTGGGCTGTGGTCAATAGAGATTTGAAAAAAAAATTATAATTACAATAACAAAGATATCAAATGCACACACTTATTGATACACTGTTTGTCAAAATCAAAAATTGTTTTCATAAAGACAGTCCTGATCATTCATCACAGTATAATTTCATTGCACAAAGTCTGATCAGTGAATGAAAATGCACATGGTTGTAGTGGATTTCCATGCTGCCTTGAAGAAGTAGTGTTGTCGTTCCAACGGAAAGGCACTGCTGACTCTTGACATGCACACAGGTAATGGGCCATAACAGAGCAAACCCATCGTAATGTCTGTCGAAGTTTTGTAGAATATTGGTAGGTAGGTCATCACAGAGCAGACCCACTGTAGTCCTGGTAGAGATTATGGTATTGGTGGGCCACCAGAGGTGCAGACCCACTGCAGTCCTTGTAGAAATAATGGTATTGGTGAGTCATCAAAGGTATAGACCCACTGCAGTCCTTGCAGAAATAATGGTATTGGTGGGCCATTGAAGGCGTAGACCCACTGCAGTCTTTGTAGAGATGACCAGCAGCCATTTGTTGCGACTGTGTGGGTGCACAATCACCATCAAAGAGTCTTGTACTATATAGCAAATCCATAAACCACCACTTGTGCACTCACAATGTTTTTGGAATTGTTCTTAGAACCAGAAATGCTGTTAACCAGTCCCTTGCTGAATTATTAACACACGTGCAAACTCTAATGGTCCCAACTTCTCACATGTTCTGCGTGTACTATGAAAACAGAAACGTGTGCAGTGAAATGAAACTTAATTTGAAGAACTGGTGTCTATACAATTATAAATTTACGACATGAGAATGCAATGCAAAAGGTACAAAACACATCATTAAAGAACATAACCATACAGATAAGATTTGTAGTTATACAGGCTTTACAAAGGAATAGAAATAAACATATAAATCAGTGTTACAGAAATTATGACGTAAGTAAATACATCAAGGATCAGAATAGCTTTCGAAAATAGTGTCTAAACATCTTAACAAAGTAAATAACATATTATTAATGCAAATTGTATTTGAGGATAACAGTATTCCTCATCATAGTGAATGTGGCTTAGTATTAGAAAAAGTCTACAACAAAAATCTTATTAGCTAAACACATAAAGACAGGAAAAACACAAATACACAAGGGTACACGAACACATAGCCGAAAAACACAAAAGGAAAGGACATGGTTTGTTTTCAGTGAGACGTCTGGTACTGCAGTCCAACCCAAAACTTCATTCCATAGATCTTTTCTCTTATTTCAACATTTGTTTCCACCAAAAAAAATCCAATCCAAGCATGCTTTCTGTATTCTATTCATATCCTCTTTGAAAATAGCTATTCTCCACTGTACACTACTTTTGTGGCCAAACCATTTTCTTATAGATTCTCAATGCATTTCTTCCAATTCTTCACAACTAATTCTCTATTATAGCCTACCCCATCTTAAGCTAACTTAAATCTACTGAGCTCAGATATATTTACTAAGGGATGAGGCAATGCTGCAACACACAACAAATTAACACACACAACAATAACAAAAAATGCAAACTGGCAAAGCAAGCAGCAGTATATCTAAATTAACAAAGCAAATGCAACATTACCACTAATATGAGCCAATGTGCAGCAAAAACAAAAATAAATCAGTAGTAAAGCTGGCTTAATACAATGTAAAATTCAGTAGAACTATGCCTGGCGAACAACAGCAGCAAATGCTACATCTTATACCTAAATGTGACAAAGCTGAAGCAGAAAAAATACTACAGTAAAGATGGCCCTGTTTAATACCTATGTCACATCTTAACACTAGAGTGATGCATCACGAAAACTAACTCTAGCAGACAAGTTACCAAATCTTAAAAAAAATTATTTATGCAAATCCTGTGAAGGGAAATGTCTATTTATGTTCCCTCGTTTTCTTGGAAGTAGATTATAAAATTATTATTTACTTGATCTGTAGGCATAAAATAACTACAATAGTACATCTATTAAATTTTATTTTAATCAATGCTACAGTGCAGCTAGAAACTAGATATTTAACAAAATGACTAATCTCTCAACCAGAAAGACAATAGATGTAAAATGTATCTCATCATTTCATTAGGCATTTTAGTCAATATCATAAATTAAGAGCTCCACAGCGTAATCATATGTTTTCAAGTTTGAGAGTGTCGTATTTGCGATGCTTTCTACAAAGAAATGTCAGCAGCGAGGATAATGGCCTTTTTTTCACCTAATGGCTGTGTCTTCAGGCAGCTGGCACAGCTGGACGCTCACAACGCATTACATCAAGGTCACTTAGCTTTCTTACCGAAATATTTACGACAGCAGTTTCCACTACAGTGACAGTCTCATATAAAAATTTTCACAGGTCGAAAATTTGCGTTACAAATGTGTAGAAACAAAATCCTATCAATATAACAGTGTCGAAAAATTTTCGCCGGCATTGTGATACAATCAGTCATTTACACACATTTCTTAACTCTTCAAGTACGACTCTTGGTTTCCAACATCCTTTTTCACAAATTAGAGTCCCTAAGCAGTACTCATTATTGCTTACCTTATTAGACATATAAATATTCGTCGACACGTCAATCTTGAGTCGACATTTCAATATTTCATCATAATAAATATGTAGCATAATCAAATTCCTCATATAGCATCAGCTTATTGATCATAAACATACTTCAACAGCATATTACACATCGTCGTCGTAATAATAACATCATAACACCTCAGTCAAATCTCAAAATCTTGGTAGCTTCCACCAATAATTTCAAAACCTAAAAAAAAATTATGCTCATTTCAAAAGGGTCATCTACATCAAACATACTTTTAAATCATGATCCCATACCAAACACATAATTCAAAGCTCTCTTAGTATCACAATCGTTCCGAAAAAATATGAACAGTTCACAAATTACAGACAAAATACAATTTAATAAGCGTGAACTTATCCAAATGTGTAATTGCGTAAACATCTGTCACTGATGTAGTAAAAAAATGTTTCTCTGTTAAATAATCAGATAGCTGTGTAATTCTGTGTTAGAGAAATATGGTACCGATCTGTAAAGTTGTATAAGCAAATACCCTATTAGCTAGGGCTCCTTGTGCTTGCAAAACACATAGTACACAAAGGAAGCGTGTACCCCCCTGAGGATTAATGTAATTATACCCTCAGGTATACAGCTTACAGCAATGGAATGAAATGTATCACAGAAAACCTTTGTATCATTGTAATTCAAAAATCTTTAAACGTAAATGGTTCAAATGGCTCTGAGCACTATGGGACTTAACAGCTGTGGTCATCAGTCCCCTAGAACTTAGAACCACTTAAACCTAACTAACCTAAGGACATCACACACATCCATGCTCGAGGCAGGATTCGAACCTGCGACCGTAGCAGTCTCGCGGTTCTGGACTGCGCGCCTAGAACCGTGAGACCACCGCGGCCGGCTTAAACGTAAATGTTTTAAGTACTGTAGCGCTTAACTGTGCGTCTTGTTGTAAGACAATCTCTGTCATTACTTAAGGGTAAAAAATGTGCCAAGTGTTGTAATTATCATCGTCCGTAAGCAAAGTTATGTATAAGTCATTGTACTTACCTCGTAATAAACAAAAGTGAAATGCTTCGCCTATAGATATAGTAGTTATTACGCCTATTGTCGTAATGAAGTAGGTACTGTACTGTAACGTATTATTGTGCTACAGAAAAGGCTGTCTCATTGTAGCTATACCACAAAGTTACTACTAAAACATGTTTTACTTTCCAGAATAATACAGAAAAACTGTGCAGATATAAAACAGATACACCGCAAATGCAGCAATGTAAATTGTGTAACATATTAGTAGCATCATGAAACAGTCGTGTAGCTATCAAAGAAACCAAATGCCAAGTCATCTTTAATCTCACAGAATGTACTTCCAATAAAGAATATCTTTTCAAGAAAACCAAAATGTTGCAGTAAAATCTCATTAGCAATATATATTCTAAGTATGTCAGCCTTATAGTCGTTACGTAATCGTGCAACTAATAAGCAAGAATGTACACACACAATAACACTTTGCCGTCCGTTCACTATAACAACATTCGTAATTACTGTGTAAATATGTTCCCTAGGTTCTAGACTGGATAGTTAATTTTAAAACATAGTTGCATGTTAGCAGTTTCTAAGTGTGACAAAGAGCACTAGTAACGTGAAGTGAAAAATTTTATAGCAAATACTAAGTGAAAAAAAAGAGATTATCTCTTAATAAACAGTTTAAGATGTGAAATATGGTGTAAAACTTTATTCTTCCTAGTACGCAGAGTTTCAGCTTCAACGCAATTATCATGTTGTATACGTCGGTAAAGAATACTAGAATTTTTCTCAAGGTTAGCTTATGTTATTTTTCTCAAGCCTAGCCGGCGCACGTGGCTGCCTGCGGTAAGAGTCATTGTCTGTCTCTTTGTTGGCACGCGTCATTATTAGGATTTGGAGACCTAACTTCTACAAATTCACTTTGTCGAGAGGCCCCTGCCCTGTTTGAACCACGCCAATTTTGGTTAAATTCTGGTCTCTTGTTAAGATTATATCGTCTGTCATCATGTCGGTAGTTTCTGTAATTTTTTACTTGTGGGTCATGTGGTGGAGAATTTCTCCATGAGTCGTAACTGCACGGTGGACCGTTGTGTCTGAAGTTATTCTGTCTCCCTTCATAATAATTGTTCTGGTTCCTATATTGTCTGTTTTTATGGTTGTCTCTGTCACATTCATTACTATGGAAATGCGATCTATCTCTGTAGCTATTATTGTACCAACGGTTATCATACGGGTGGTGTCTGTTTTGGTCACGATTTGCGTTATAAGAATAGCCTTGTCGTGTCCAGTTATTATTTCTTTCATAGCGGAATTGTGACGGATGTGACCTGTAACGATTGTTTTCCTGTTTTCGGGTCCCGCGATTGTCAGTGTCAATTTCCAATTCTTGTAACAGTCCCTGAAAACCTTCAGTGTCGTCTTTGCAACGTCCTGCCAAAATAATGTGTCGTAAATGTTTAGGCAATTAGATTAAGCAAATGCGGATGTGTTCTGAGGGGCTGTATGGGTTTGACAGATTTTGATTGTTATGCAACATGTCTTCAAAATATTTCACAAGACTGGAAAATTTACATCGTTCAAAGAGTTTCATCATCATAATGATGCTATGTTTTACGCGATCTTGAGTAGCTTGAGACCAATATGCTGAGAGGAAGACATGATAAAATTATCCTTGACTGTGACAATCGTTAATGTCAGTGTCAGTGTCGTCGTAACTGCCGTATGCTTCACGTCTGCTGTGCAGCGAACTACTTTAATTTAAGTATTAACTGTATTTTTCTTACCTGTCACTTCTTCTTCCGTGTGTTTTTGCTTTTAGGAAGCTTTAATTGTCGAGTGCTAGTAATAGTGTTCCATAGATTTCGTGTTTGTTTTGAATACAGTCAGAGAGAGAGTCGCTTTAGTCAACCATAGTGCCAGTAGTGCTAGTGTTTCTTTTCAATACAGTCCAGAGACAGGTAGTGCTATTTTCATTGTTTTATACAAGAAGTGGCTAGCAACCACAGTTTAGTCAACAATCAGCCACCTGTAGTGAATTAGCAGTCTAGTTAAAAGTTGATTAACTCTCTACAGTAAATTGATTTCTTAGGATGGATAGGATGTGTGACTGCTGTGTACGGACGCAGAAGGAGCTGGCCACAGTTCGCGAACAGCTGAACGTGTTGATGGCCTCGGTCAGCCGTCTTCAGGCTGCTGCCTCGGAGTGTAGCGGCAATGGGGAGTCTGGTGCGTCGCATGGTACACCCCAGGTGTTACATGCTTCACCCACTGTTCCTGCTGTCGAGACATCTTTGTGGGTACCGGGCGCGGTTGGGCCACCCTCTCCCCAAGGGGAGTGGCGCGTTCAGCGGCGTCACGGCGCACGAGGCGGAGGGTAAATGTGGAGGCTGGCCGTGTGGCATCGCCCGCTCTGCTTGTGAGTGGATATGTGGCCGCTCCTTCAGCAAGGTCCGAGCAATCACACGGGGGGAGGGGTTTATTAGTTATTGGGAGCTCCAACGTTAGGCGGGTGATGGAGCCCGTTAGGGAAATGGCGGAAAGGTTGGGGAAGAAGGCCAGTGTTCACTCTGTCTGCTTGCCGGGGGGTCTCATCCGAGATGTGGAGGAGGCTCTGCCGGCGGCGATAGAGAGCACTGGGTGCACCCGAATGCTAGTTGTTGCTCATGTCGGCACCAATGACTCCTGCCGTCTGGGTTCAGAGGTCATCCTCAGTTCGTACAGGCGGTTGGCGGAATTGGTGAAGGCGGAAAGCCTCGCTTGCATGGTGGAATCAGAGCTAACTATTTGTAGTATCGTTCCCAGAACCGATCGCGGTCCTCTGGTTTTGAGCCGAGTGGAAGGCTTAAACCAGAGGCTCAGACGATTCTGCGGAGATCTGGGGTGCAAATTTCTCGACCTCCGCTATCAGGTGGAGAAATGTAGGGTCCACCTGAATAGGTCAGCGTGCACTACACGCCGGAAGCGGCTACAAGGGTAGCGGAGTACGTGTGGAGTGCACATTGGGGTTTTTTAGGTTAGAGAATTCCCTCCCTAGGCCCGACAAGACGCCTCCTGAGACGCGGAAAAGGTAGTAGTAGGCAAAATGCAACAGGGAATAACAATATTAATTTGCTAATAATAAACTGCAATAGCGTCTATATAAAAGTTCCCAGAACTGCTCTCATTAATAAACGGTCACAACGCCCATACTAGGGACAGAACGTTGGCTGAAACCAGACGTAAGCAGTAATGAAATCCTAAACTCAGATTGGAATGTATACCGCGGAGACAGGGTGGACAGTCAAGGGGGAGACGTGTTTATAGCGATAAGAAGTGCAATAGTATCAAAGGAAATTGACGGAGAACCAAAATGTGAAATAATTTGCGTGAAGGTCACGGTTAAAGCAGGCTCAGCAGCTGTTGTGGCTGAGCACCTGAAGGCTAATTTGGAAAATATTTCGAGTAGATTTCCCCACCATGTTATACTTCTGGATGGAGATTTTAATTTGCCGGATATAGACTGGGAGACTCAAACGTTCATAACGTGTGGTAGGGACAAAGAATCCAGTGATTTTTTAAGTGCTTTATCTGAGAACCGACTCATGGTGATAACTTATTAGACCATCTGGTGACAAACAGACCCGAACTATTTGAAACAGTTAACGCAGAACAGGGAATCAGCGATCATAAGCAGTTACTGCATCGATGATTTCAGCCGTAAATAGAAATATTAAAAAAGGTAGGAAGATTTTTCTGTTTAGGAAAAGTGACAAAAAGCAGATTACAGTGTACCTGACTGCTCAACACAAAAGTTTTGTCTCAAGTACAGATAGGGTTGAGGATCAGTGGACAAAGTTCAAAACCATCGTACAATATGCGTTAGATGAGTATGTGCCAAGCAATATCGTAAGAGATGGAAAAGAGCCACAGAGTTAGAAAACTGCTGCGGAAGCAAATGGAACTTCACAGCAAACATAAACATAGCCAAAGCCTTGCAGACAAACAAAAATTACGCGAAGCGAAATGTAGTGTGAGGAGGGCTATGCGAGAGGCGTTCAATGAATTCGAAAGTAAAGTACTGACTTGGCAGAAAATCCTAAAATATTTTGGTTTTATGTCAAAGCAGTAGGTGGATGAAAACAAATTGTCCAGATCCTCTGTGACCAAAATGGTACTGAAACAGAGGATGACAGACTAAAGGCCAAAATACTAAATGTCTTTTTCCAAAGCTGTTTCACAGAGGAAGACTGCACTGTAGTTCCTTCTCTAGATTGTCGCACAGATGACAAAATTATAGATATCGAAATAGACGACAGAGAGATAGAGAAACAATTAAAATCGCTCAAAAGCTGAAAGGCCGCTTGACCTGATGTGATACCAGTTCGATTTTACACAGAGTACGCGAAGGAACTTGCCCCCCTTCTTGCAGCGGTGCACCGTAGGTCTCTAGAAGAGCGTAGCGTTCCAAAGGATTGGAAAAAGGCACAGGTCATACCCGTTTTCAAGAAGGGTCGTCGAACAGATGTGCAGAACTATGGACGTATATCTCTAACGTCGATCAGTTGTAGAATTTTGGAACACGTATTATGTTCGAGTATAATGACTTTTCTCGAGACTAGAAACCTACTCTGTAGGAAGCAGCATGGGTTTCGAAAAAGACGGTCATGTGAAACCCAGCTCGCGCTATTCGTCCACGAGATTGAGAGGGCCATGGACACGGGTTCACAGGTAGATGCCGTGTTTCTTGACTTCCGCAAGGCGTTCGATACAGTTCCCCACAGTCGTTTAATAAAAAATGTAAGAGCATACGGACTATCAGACCAATCGTGTGATTGGATTGAAGAGTTCCTAGATAACAGAGCGCAGCATGTCATTCTCAATGGAGAGAAGAATTCCGAAGTAAGAGTGATTTCAGGTGTGCCGCAGGGGAGTGTCATAGGACCGTTGCTATTCACAATATACGTAAATGACCTTGTGGATGACATCGGAAGTTCACTGAAGCTTTTTGCAGATGATGCTGTGGTGTATCGAGAGGTCGTAACAATGGAAAATTGTACTGAAATGCAGGAGGATCTGCAGCGAATTGACGTATGGTGCAGGGAATGGCAATTCAATCTCAATGTAGACAAGTGTAATGTGCTGCGAACACATAGAAAGATAGATTCCTTATCATTTAGTTACAATATAGCAGGTCAGAAACTGCAAGCAGTTAATTCCATAAATTATCTGGGAGTACGCATCAGGAGTGATTTAAAATGCAATGATCGTGTAAAGTTGATCGTCAGTAAAGCAGATCCCAGACTGAGAATCATTGGAAGAATCCTAAGGAAATGCAATTCGAAAACAAAGGAAGTAGGTTACAGTACACTCGTTCGCCCACTGCTTGAATACTGCTCAGCGGTGTGGGATTCGTACCAGATAGGGTTGATAGAAGAGATAGAGAAGATCCAGCGGAGAGCAGCGTGCTTCGTTACAGGATCATTTAGTAATTCGCGAAAGCGTTACGGAGATGTTAAATAAACTCCAGTGGAAGACTCTGCAGGAGAGACGTTCAGTAGCGACAATCCTTCCCTCCACGAACAATACGAGACTGTCATAGAAGGGAGAACCGATAGAGGTACTCCGCCACACACCGTCAGGTGGCTTGCGGAGTATGGATGTAGATGGATGTAGATGTAGAATGACCGATCGCATCCTTACAGCTGGTTCATTCTCCAAGTAGCCACACATAAATTCTAATCTGTGCTCCAATGACCAGTTGGGAGGAAAATAATGAGAAAATTGATGAAGCCATGCTTCTGGATGAATGTCGTTGACAGAATTCTTTAATGTTTTGAATTTACGTGTAGTAATGAACAGCTTATAGTCAAAATCATCATGTCAGCGAGTCGCATATCGGCCATTGTTACTTCGTTTCGGCGGTTCCATATCAAAATTCGGTGTACCTTGCCAATTTCTTTCATAATTTCCGAAGTGCCCTGTGTTATTATTTTGTGGCTTCTCCGTATTATATGTCCCTCTTCCCGTATTGGAGCGCGAGTGTCCTCTGAAATATGTAATTCTTGTATTACCTGTGTCAACTGATCTTGTACTTCCCGGATTTCTCTTTTGTACTGTGTACTGATTTGATTTTGATTTTGTTTGAATTTTCTAATTTGTTCATACTCTTCTGTGTCAGTGAAGGCTACAGGTCGGGTGTCATTCAGATCATCATCTACCTTTGTAGATAAGTTAGTGAACTGATCCGAAAGTTCGGCTACTTTCTCCGATAGTGATCTGATTTCCTCAGGGTGTTTTTCTGAACCAAGTTTCAGAGTGTCTATTTGTGTTGAAATTGTATCTACCGCGTCCTTCAAGTTTTCCTGAGTTTTTGCAAGTTGCGTAACCGAATCGGTAGATGCAACTGAGTCAATTTTAGCTTGCAAGGTGTCGTGATTTTCATGAACAGTAGTTTGCAGTTCTTTTATGGCTGCTTCGTGATTCTGTAATGCATTTTCATGACGCGAAAAAAAAGGTTGAAAATGCTCACAAATTTGTGTTTTTACATCATTTCAGACTTTTTGACATTTCGATTCGATTTTAAGTAACTCAGCAGTTAAACCTTCACGTGTTTGTTCAAGCGTTTGTGCCATTGAGTCTTGAAGCTGTTGCTGTGTATGTCTCTGATTTTGTTCCATCGTGTCTAACTGTTGCTGTGTTTGTATCAGATTGTGTTTCATCTGTTGCATTAATTGCAATAATATTGTATTAGTGTCTGGAATCTGTTCCTCTATGCTATTCGGCAGTGCATTTGCATCGGCAACTTTCACATTTTGACAAGCAGAAAATGTGTCTTGATTTATTTGAGAATATGGCGAGGACCCAAAACCTGAATCTACAGTATTTGTAGGATTGTGTCCTGTCATTGCGGATTCCTGAGGCGAGCTGTTGCCGACCGGTCGATCGATAATGCTTCCCTGTTCACTAATTGTTTCACTGTCTACCCCAATATTTGCCGCCCGCTCCATTTCCCTATGCAGAATTACCAAATTACTACGTTGATGACTGTTAATTCATTACATGGTGATGCTGATAAGCTACAATCGTCGTCACTATCATTTCTCAATTGACTTTGGAGCCTAGTGTTACGTTTTTCACGCGCCATAATTATCACGTATTTCACACGATAACAAGAAAAGCACAATTTGAAGAGCAGTAGTAATAAAACAGATTGACATAGCACTGAAAATAATATATAGGTAGTTGCAAGCGCAGCTGCGAAATACTTGGTGCAAATCTACATGCATGCCTCAACTGTTTTGCTGTACAACAAAGAAAAACTACAACTACAAAAGAAATTCTCTTTACAACTATGCGCTAGTAATAACCAATAACTACACTAATTACACAAACTACAAGAAAAAATCAGAAGATTCCAGTAAGGTATCCACAGCTAAGGGTCGCCATATGAAACTTCCCTTGAGAAAAATTTATGAATGACTGTGATGATAAACCTCTTACGTTATTTGATTTTCAAAGAGCTGAGCAGATCTAAACGTACTCAGACATTTCTTACTTTACTTATTCTGATCATCACTAAATTGTCACACAATATTTTTAGCGCAACGCAATCTGACTTTCAATAATCCCTACAAAAGAATGGCCCTGACTAACATTAACCTATATCGTTCACAAATCACTTACCTCACAAAAATCTTCGTTACTCGAACTACTGCAATACAGCGAGCGCCACTACTGCCAGCTAAATAAAAGATTCAAACTACCGAGAGCACTAACTACTGATAGGCATAGTTAGCAAATGAAAGATTTGGTAGAGAACAAACAATGTATTTACCTCAATAGTGTTCAAAAGTCATAATATATATAGCAGTTCATGACATCCTGTCTTATAAATTTACTGTCTCTGATGGACACAAGTCCAGATCATACGCTCTCAAAACTCCGCCATCTCTCTCCCCACAACCACCACTGCTGGCAGCTCACCTACAACTGCGCAGCGCTACACGCTTTTAAGAGTCAACTGCCCAACACTACAATAGCGAATAGTACAACAATGCTAACCAGCCACAGACTGCACACAGCACACCAAGTGATACAGAGCGCTACGTGGCGTTACCAATATAAAAACCTAAACAGCCTACTTACAATACACTCAAGAATTTGGAACATTACACTCTACTCTCCGACTCCTCATCTAATGCTACATCAATTGCTCATATGATTCTATTTGTTTTACAGGAGTGAAACCTTTGTGTTTATTCAAAATTTAGGGAGATTCTATTTTCAGAGTACCATTTACTAATTCTTACAAAAATTACTAACTCCTCCATTGCTTTATGTCTAATGGTATTTATTATAACACCAGTCTCGTTTACGAAAGGTACCAATTTTACTTATTGACTTTGAAGAAGAAGGTAATTCACATATTCAGGGAATAGGTATGGAACCAGATCTGAACCCTGTAAGACTCCCATTGTGATTTCTATCCCATGCACTCAAAATTTCTATCTTTCCGACAGTATTCCAATTATTCATCATAAACTGTTTCATTCTGTTTGTCAGATATGATTCAAACCAGCTTTGTGAAAGGCCATCTGTTCTACAGAGCCAGAGTTCTTCTAAAAGAGAATCATTGTCTAATGATAGAAAGCCTTGAAGGAATCATGAAAATACCAGCTGGAAGTATATTATTACTTAAGGATTGTGCTACTTAATGAGTAAATGTATAAACATTATCCTGAGTCGATTAATGTTTGTGGAATCAGAGCTGTGATATGCCACATCAATGGTGCCGACTTAAGTGTGTGACTGCTCTCGTTACTCATTCAAACATTTCGGAAATATATGACAATAAGGAAACTGGATGAGAACTGTTTAATCTATCTTGTCGCCTTTTTTATGAACTGGTTTCATAATTTTTTTCTTTTAATGTGTCTGGGAAAATTCCCTATGCCTTTGATACATTGGATACACCGTTAAGGACATTACTTATGAAGTTGGAACAAGTTTCCAGATTTCTATTGGAAATTCCTTCAACCACACTAGTGGTTTTGTTTTTTAAATTTTTATTACTGTATTATTTTCAGTTGCTTGAAGCTTTGTGGAATGACATTTTAATATGTTCTCTCTCTTTGTCAACTGAACCATTTAATTCTATATTTGCTGCTATGTTTGTAAAGTGTCTGATATTAGCACTTATTAGTCACAACATTATCATTTAGTTTAACTGTAATGGTATCTTGTACACTCACAGGCTGTCCTGTCTTCTGTTTCACATTGTCTTATACAGTTTTAATCCTATTATCTGCATTACTTTTTCTGTCAAGACATGCATAATTATGGACATTTTAGTGACTTTCCTTAATATACTACAGTATTTTTTAGTAAGCAACAAATATCTGATCTTTACTTACTCTGGCCTTTACACAGTTTCCCTCTCCCTCTTATATGAGATTTTAATTCTCTTAGTTATCCATGGCTTACTTGCTTTTTTAATGGATCTTTTGGATAAATTTCTTAGAAAAGTAATATTCAAATACTGACACCAATTCATTATGGAATGAATTGAATCTGTCATTAGCGTCTCCTTCTGTATGTGCCTCTCCCCATACCACTGCTTTCAGCTTCCTCTTAAAACATGGTAACCCATTCTCATTGATAACTGTCATTGCTTACAACCTATTATTACCATTTCCATTAACAGTGCGACATCGTCACATGTTCCATTAGCAACTGGGTACACATTAATTGTTTTAACCCCAAATGCTGTCTAAAGTAGTGTCCTACTTTTCTGCTGCATAAAAGTTCGAAATTGACAACTGAAATTAGTCTGTATCATTTAAGAAATCTACTTCGAAATCTCCACAAATTACTGTTTCTCTTTAACTGACAGGTAGCTCAATAATGCATCTAGCTTTCTCATTAACCGCTGAAAGTTTTTGAGAGGGGATCTGTACACTATTTCAATTACCAGAGATGTATTGTGCAGTAACAACTCACAAGCACATGCCTCTAAGTTCTGAGCAACATATAATCTATTTGTTTCAATATTTATGACTTTGTGTCCTACTTTCACACATATTGCAATTCCTCTTTTTCCCATGTTAATTCTGAACGAAAATGATGCAAGTATATAATTCCTGATATCAAAGTTCTCTATCTCTATGGTTACATAGTGTTTAGAGAGACAAAGAACTTCTGTCCCTTCAGAATTTTCCATATCTTCTAGTTATACAATGAGCTCATCTGCCTTGTTTTCCAACCTCCTAAAGGCCTGAATGTTTATGGAAACTATCGCACGTATTATAGTCTTGTGCTGCTCTAATTTATGATAATACTCTCCATCTTTAACCTGATTCTAACCTAAAAATGTGCCACTTTGAGTCCAGCAATCACGTAGATTTTGTCATGTGTGCTTGTTGTCCCCCTTATACTTCCAGCAATGTGCTCAGCTAATCTTTCTTTAGGGGCAAAACATTTTATTTTGCAATTTAATAGTTACCTAATTTCTCCCAGTTGGGCATTATCTAGCTATATCAATCTATGACATCTTCAAAATATCGCTGTGAAGGAAGTAACATTGGCGTCTCTAATAAAATTTTTGCATAACAACAGCTAGTGTGGGCACAATTTTTATATACACAAATAACCAACGTTATTGAAGTATGTTAGGTGTAAGTCCATAAAGGCACTGACCACGCAATGCGCGTTCTCATTTTAATAGTTATACAGTTAGCTGTATCCTGTCACAGCGATAAAACCCAGATTTTTGTTGCAATTTTTCCATTGATCATAACGCACCTTACATGAATTTTATGATATGTGAATTCTGATACATTACATATTCATCTATAGGCTGATTTCATGATGATATTACAAACTTTCAGCTGTAGTAATATATAGTGCAAAAGAAGAAATATATATATATATATATATATATATATATATATATATATGTGTGTATGTGTGTGTGTTTGTGTGTGTGTGTGTGTGTGTGTGTGTGTGTGTGTGTGTGTGTGTGTGTGTGTGTGTGTGTGTCATTATTTTATGACTAATGCCATAGTTTTATTGCAAGAGTAGCAAAAGTGTAGTAAGTGATAAAATTTTCTTCATTTCAACATTTTGTGAGGGCTGTTAGCAAGATTTTGAAATTAAACGTAAAGTTCATTGCACATCATTCAGTCATTTATCCTGAAATACAGATAGCAAGCATTATGCAAACAAACAGTGTTGAAGTATGCACTAAACACATTTAAGATTTTATAAACACTGTACTGAGTACTTTCAATCGTATCACATAGCATATACCAACCAATAAAAACGCATTTTTAGAAATATGATAAAGTTCAAATGTCAAAGAGTTAATACCTTTTTCAGAGTCAATATCTTTCCAATTTCGCTTAATATTCTTCAAACCAATAATTATCTTGTGTTACACACTTTCCTAAGTAGCCTGTGTTTTTCTCCAGGGTTCAAGTTATGTCAGTACCTGATTCTAGTCTCTTTAGCTGGTTATTAACAACAAATTTCAATGTCATACACGATGCATCAGTTTTTCACACATCTCAGTGTTTGTGACGTTATGTATCCTGAATTATGCGTCGTGCAATGATGTAATTCTGCGGTTGTATTCAGTGGTATATGTGAACACTGTCTGAAAAATGTTTCACGAATACAGATGGTTGTAAAGTTACTTGTAAATTAAAAAGTTATGTGTGATGCGAAAATGAACAGTGAAAAGTAAGTTACAAACATTTATCGTTTCAACATTTTTTGGGGAGGTGTCAACGAGAAAACTTTATTGAAATGTTTGACTGTGTGTGTAAAGTTTGTTGTAAGTTACTAAATGTTTTTAATCGCAGCCTATACTTCCTTTTCTCCTCCTTACTCACACCTTTTGTAGGTGGGTGATTCTTAACCCCAGAGAAATTATTTTCAGACACTAAGTAATTTGTGTTCCAAGTGGGGTTGAAATCAGTCAGTTATTCGATGTACAACACACATGCATATACAAATATACATACAGAACTTTTACAATATGAATCGATATTATTCTCATGGTGATCAGAGTGTGATGAAATAAGGTCTATACGGTGCCCAAAGCCACACCCAGGTTACCTGCTGAAACACCATGAAAATTCGTCTAGTAGTTTAGGAGATTAGCTTGTTCAAACACTAACAGACAGACATGATAGTTTGACAGATTCATTGTTAGTATAGCTGTTGTTATCATATGTCGCTTCTTGAATATGGATGTGTTTAATACGTCATCTTTTATATACATACGTAGGGTGATTTTTTCCACCATGTACAAACTCTGAGGATTTATTGATGAGAGGATACGGAACAAAATGGATCTAATGAACTTATCAAATGCATAGTTCTCGTGCTAGGAACCGTTTATTCAATCACATGTTGTTACAGAAGCGGCAGTCAAATATGCGCTGTACCATGCTGCCACAGGTACAGTAGGTGTAGGAAATGATTTACATGGGCCAAAACTGTTTTGTTCCGTACCCTCTCATCGATAAAATCCCTAGAGTTTGTACACGGTTGAAAAAACTCACCACACACACACACACACACACACACACACACACACACATATATATATATATATATATATATATATATATGTGTGTGTGTGTGTGTGTGTGTGTGTGTGTGTGTGTGAGAGAGAGTGTGCTGGTAATGCTCAATATAATGTATACTTAAAAACAAAATAGCAGTCTAAGCAGGAACTCTTATTTCAAGAAGCTGAAAGCGGTTGTGGGCCTGTAACACGAAACACTCTAGAGACATTCATGAATCCTCAGGTCTTGGTATCGTCTCCAGTCTCCTATTGATATGGTTTACCCATATCAGACAGCGGCCACCAATTGTTAATACCGTTTCATGTGGCCTTTCTGCGGCATATAAACTTCCATAGTGCACATCAGACGGCTGAATGGCCATGCCCCAGGATACGTCCATGAGCAGAAAATACAATTTTTTACCACGTGGAACAACGGTACCTTTAAGGAAGCTGAGTTTTTCCTCATGTATCAACCACGCTTAACTTCGTGGTACGACATACGCTATATTTATTCCCTCCCCTTCCAACTATGAGACATTAATTCTCCCACTTATCTCGTGGAGAATGTCTCCAGTTTGATGTTCCATGGCAACTGATAGCAACCTTAGTATTTAATATTTCACTGACAATTTGTGGCACTCCAAACAGAAAAACAGGTTTCTTAAAAGCTTCAAAAGTGCTCACGCTAGGATGAATGTGTCGTGTGTGACATGCTCTACGTCGCACCTTGGTAACGACAGCTGTTGACGCATATTGCTTCAGGCCTCAGTAAAGACAGCTGCTACAGCACATTTCATCAAACTACAGATTCACTGGGCCTCACAGAAACGTCGAAGGCGCAAACCCATGCTATCCTCAAACCTCTCAGCTAAGCTACCAACAATCAGTCCAGTCTGATATCAGCCTCATCACAGAACTATTGCTATACATTTCTGCCGTCACTGTGGAGCAAACGAAACGTGAAGCCCCCCTACAGATTGAAAAAAGCGTAAGACATACGACAGGGACTGTAGTGATGCCATCGTTGTGTAACATAACGCACACTTGTCACTTCCAAGCAAGAACACTCTAGAAAGACAACTGCAGTTAAATCCTCCGCTCACGGCCGGTGTATATAACACAATCTGAAAAGAAACCATCTAGTGGAAGGGAAAGGGAGGAATTCTCTCGTGACCGACTTTCGCCTTTCATTCCACAATGTCTCTCTGGAGTTGTCTGGAAATAAGCTCGTAATCCTTGCAGCAGCGATAAATATTGAACAGCACGAATTTTTTTTGCGTCGTTATATAAAACTCGCCGCTCTAGAGTTAATAATTACCTTTGTTACCATTTAATGGGATAGTTGCCAAATCATTCTCCGTAAGTCCGCGCTTCAGTTCCCTTCACACCGCACGGGTTTGTGAGACAAATGACACACAGGGACCTTCGGCGATATTAGTAATTCTGAGTTTTTGTCTCATAAGTGTGACTGATAACCCAATCATAAATCGACCAGCTATCGATAAAACACAGTTTTATTTATTCACTGGAGACTAAAAACCAGATTGCGTGCCACTAGAGTATCGCTTCAGTTGTGCGACAGGATCTGTGGTTTTCTATTAGAAAGTAGTTGTCCATGGGAAATCATCGAGTAAAACCAAATTCATATCTGGCGTTCCACAGCGAAGTTTTATGGGCTATTTTGTTCCTAATCCGTATAAAGGATGTAGGACACAGTCTGAGCAGACTTCGTAGAACAAGGGCAGACAATGCTTCATTTACCGATTAATAAAGTCCTCAACAGATCAAAACCAATTCCAAACGACCTAGACACGATATTTTTATAATCCAAAACGTGGCAGTTGTCTCTCAATAAGGAAAAGTGTCAGGTCATCCACATGAGAACTAAGAACTATTCGTTAAATTCCGGCTACGGAATGTATCTTACAGATGTAAAGGCTGCCAGTTCATCGAAATACCTAGGAATAACAACTACGACCAACTCGTGCTGGAACGGTCACATACATAACTTTGTGGTGAAGGCGAATCAGACTGGAATTTAATGGCAGAACACACAGAAAAAGCATCAGATTTACTAAAGTGATTGAGTGCAATACGTTTATCCGTTCTATTTTAGAATACTGCTGTGCGGTATGGGATCCTTACCATACAGAATTGGCGGGGAACACAGAAAAAGCCCAAGGAAGGGCCGCTCGCTTTGTATTGCCGCGAAGTATGGGAGAGAATGCGATCAATATGAGAAGGAGTTGGGGTGGTAAACATTTAAACGAAGGCTATTTCTGTTGTGGCGAGTTCTTACGCCAAATTTGTCACGAACTTTATCATTGAAAGTGAAAATATTTTACTGTCACCACCTTACATACGGAGAAATGATCATCGTAATAAAATACGGGAAAGGAGAGCCCTTACGAAAAGAAGTGTTCATTTTTGCCACTCGCTAGTGGAAGTGCCAGGTGCACCCGCGGTCTAGAAGCACAGTGTGCTTTCGGCGCTGCTGCGGCTCGGGCGTCTATTTACATCCCTGCCGCGGAAGATCACGCGCGCGGGGTTGTTTACCTACCCGGTGCATTCGCAGGCTTTCAAACCACTGCTATAGAATGGCACATGCGAACCGAAAGTTGACTCTCAAGATTTGTTTTTCACACGGATATTCTTGACGGAAATCCTATGAAATTGAAAGGTTAATACGACACGAAGTTAAACTTGATTACAAAGAAGTTATTTGAATACAGCTCACCAAAGTGAGCTGTGTCGTCTACATCTAAGTCACTACTGATGCAGTGTGTAGCAAAATCATTCGAGATGCTAAACATGGACTAAAATTATGTCACTACGGTGGACAAGTTGTAGATCATGTAGGACTGCGATCACGAAGCATACGCAACTTAGAACTTCCGTCGACGTTCCGTCCGACTTGGTGATTGATGCCCTGCGCCCATATGGCAGAGTGCTTAGCCACGTAAAAAAAAAAAAAAAAGAAAAAAAAGTCCAACTTCACAACGTACCCCGTTGTCAGTGGGGAGCGACAGATCGGAACAGAGCTAATACAGCATCTACCTTCATACTCATGTACATCGGTGGACGCAGAGCAATAGTCATCTTCGATGGGCAATCCAAAACATGCTGTGGGTGCGGGAAATAAGGCCACATCTGTTCCGAACGCGTGCAGCAGAGAATTGTCAAGTTCCAACTGTCTGCCTGAGTGGCCGTGCGGTTCTAGGCGCTACTGTCTGGAGCCGAGCGACAGCTACGGTCGCAGGTTCGAATCCTGCCTCGTGCATGGATGTGTGTGATGTCCTTAGATTAGTTAGGTTTAATTAGTTCCAAGCTCTACGCGACTGATGACCTCAGAAGTTAAGTCGCATAGTGCTCAGAGCCATTTGAACCCAGTTCCAACTGGAAAACCCGTGTTTATGCCCACGCCGACGTAAGTGACACTTACGCATGTGGACGTGTTTCGAACAGATCCCATTCCGAAGAATGGCCAGCTCCACAATTCTTAGAGCTTACGGCAACGGCCTGCAGCAGAGGCCGTCATCTGCGAAGAAACGACGCTCACTTCGGCAATTCCGGCAATGGACTGATAGGAGGGATGGAAATTGATCCTAAGGTTGTGCCGCCAGCTGCTTCTTTCGTCCCTGGGTGCCGGGAGTCACTTCCGCACTCGCACACGGAGGCACACACGCACAAACAACGATCGCCGAAGCGCCACAAGAAACGACGGCCATCGCCGTTGTACAGCTATTTAATGCACTCCACGGTAGACGGTGTTGCTTGTGACGACGACACAGGGAATGTGGATTCGCAAAGGGGCGTTCTTTCTCCCTCAATGCAGTACGAAGCGAATCACTCGCGACAGGGGATGGCTACAGAGCCATCAGACAAAGTCCCTCCATCCACCACTGAAACACCCTTGCCTTCAATCTGCCCTGCGGGAGAAACACTGCGAGAGATGGACCTCTAGCACAGGAACCTGGCCGATGAATCCGATACTGATCCATAGATCGACGATGCAGGCGCTATGCCGAGTGCTACGTCCACCGGACGTTAACCACGCAGGCGGTCGCACAGACACCATGTAGCCTTCCCCCGAACGCTATCCGCGTGCCTCGACGCGATGGCTGAGGGAGAGTTAACGGGGGACGTCACAGATGATGACGCAACAGAAGCGCTCGCTAAAGGAGCATCGAGCACGCCTCCGTGGCCTGACCGATTTCCGTTAGAGTTTTATTGGGCATCCTGAGTTATGCGTCGAACAGTGATATAAATGGTTCAAATGGCTCTGAGCACTATGGGACCTAGCATCTGAGGTCATCAATCCACTAGAACTTAGAACTACTTAAACCTAAGGACATCACACACATCCATGCCCGAGGCACGATTCGAACCTGCGACCGTAGCAGTCGCGCGGTTCCGGACTGAAGCGCCTACAACCGCTCGGCCACCGCGGCCGGCTTAATAACAAGGTACCGTGACATTTATACCGTCAAACATTTACACTTTAACGAACATGCTAGACTAACAATTAACAAAGCGACGAAACTCATGCATAACATTGCAAGACTGAACACATCAGACCATGAGGACATATCACACAATACGCCTTTACTCAATAACTTGTGTTTCGGATAGTGCCTGGGTACATCGTTTATGCGAAGAAACGCATAAAATCTTAGTATGGCACGGCTAGAGGACTGTTCTACTCAGAATCTCGGGGGCTTTCGGCACGTCCTCGATTGAGGCACTGTGTGTGGCACTGGGAGCTTTCCCTGTACATATCGCAATTCGCCACAGAGCAGCTGCCTACTGGCTGAAGAGGAGAAGACGCGACGAAATAAGAGAAACAACTGTACAAGACATAACCGACCAACGGAAGTTAAACAAGTGGAAAACTGATCAATGGCACACGCAATGAACACAAGAGATGAGGGAAGACGAGTCTAATCTTTCTTCTCCAGTTTACGAGAGCGGACGAATTTGAAGCATATAAATCGAACCCGCAGCATGGTGCACCTTCTCACGGGCTGTGCATCTAAACAGGTCTGATCTGAGACAATCTCATATTTGTGCCTGTGGTGAGAATGACATACCTGAACACATGGTGCTTATTTGAGATGCCCTTGGACACGTAAGACCGAATTGAGGAAACGAGAAAATAGGACAGTTTATACGCAGACAAGATGACTGAAACTCTATAAACACCATAGAAAATGAATTATCGTGATCACTACATACGGCACACAAACAGGAGGGACCATACGCTAGTATAAGACAAACTCCACATCGGACAGATCAGCAGTACATAGTAAATGACACACGCACAAACACAGACGCTATGTCACACACAGGAACTGAATACGAGGTAAACATAAAAACACAGCAAAAGTAAGAGAATGTTTTACAACACTAAATCGAATCAATATGAAACTGTAACTCTGCACAACTGTTTCTTATACCATTTCATAGCATTTAACACTACCTGAAGACAAACATGGCTGCTTTGTCAGCGACCGTTACAACGTAAAGCAATTAGAGTACTCGGTCACAAAAATGAATTTTTGACCGAGCTTTCGGCCACTGCTAAGAGAGCCTTCATCAGAAAAAATTTTAAGTCTATGTACTGACTAGCAGTATGAAAAGGAAAGGTGTAATACTTACATGCGACGTTAAAATAAATATCAAGCGATAGAGCCTTAGACACAAAACTTTAAAATAGAAAACATAGAAAGCCATCTACTATGGGCTGCTCACACATGGAACACCGCAGCTCGACATCTGGAGATGTGACATTTCTTTTTCTTTCGCTGCATCAAGTGTGACTGGCTAGAAATTTTACCAAGCCCTCACAACTGATGCAGGTGACTGAGACATGTGGCTGAGCGGTTCTAGGCGCTTCAGTCTGGAACCTCACGATCGCTACGGTCGCAGGTTCGAATCCTGTCTTGGGCATGGATGTGTGTGATGTCCTTAGGTTGGTTAGATTTAAGTAGTTCTAAGTTCTAGGGGACTGATGACCTCAGATGTTAAGTCCCATAGTGCTCAGAGCCATTTGGACGATTTATTTGACTATGACATTTTAAATAAACTCTCAGTCTCCAGTCTTACCTTAAGTTCGGAAACACATCATAACTAATCACTACATTAAATGAAGTATTACCATTGTCAAGACAACATATGTAATAGATGTAACCATACATGCAGAAGGTATAAAGGGATGAATGTCTCATCATGCCTAAGTCAAGTTACCATCCCATGTTTCTTCCATTAAATACACTTTAATTTTAATTTAAAATACATCCACAATCTATGATATATCGTATTTATTACCATTATCTAAGTTAGCATCAATTTTAAACAAAGTTGTGTAGATGCATTTGCACTTACCATTTGTAAAATTTTCAACAATAAAATGTACTAGTAATAAAACTGAATTTGCGTAATACAAAATGTAAAATCACACACTGTACGAACTGCTATATGATAGGGGGCAGCAGGTCTTCATTTGAGAAATGAATTAATTAATTAATAAACAGCAGAAGTTTGACGTACAGCCAGCTACAGACATCTTCTGCAAACAGTTCGGGCGAGTGTTCGAAGTCACAGGTTAGATTAGATTATCATACGTGAGACAACGGGTCTCTTTGCCAACACTTATCTAGCTTCTCGGATGCCCTCCTCCGCCCCAAGTTCTTCCTATCACGGTGGTGTTGGTGTGCTGGATCCTCGCGGCATTAGGATATTTTGCAAGCAGAGGGCTGATTTTAAGGTCCCTTCACCTCCGTAGCAATAGTGGAGGTCATGGGGTAGTCCACGTCACGTAAGCACGACGATCAAGATGTGGCCAGGACACCAGACAAATCTAACGCGCTCCTTGGTAGACGAACTGGCACCATCTTATCGTCTGGCACCGGTAGCGGTGGCTCACATCTCACCATCGCCTGCCCACATACGAATCTTTTTGGTAGAACACAGTTATGTATATATGGAACTACCGACTACCAGGACGGTGACGTCACATGATAGATTTCGCACCGTGACTCGAGGATGGCCGAGTAACACTGTAGAGAGGCGGCAGACAGAGACACGATCAGTGGTATGGCGTACAGTGCACCACGCACACCTTGATACGGGGAGCACACCGTGGTATCAGGAAGTAAATGAGTAATACACACATCTAAAATGTTCTGAGAGTTCCGGAACCTGTGCACATAATTTGAATAGAGATCAACGTAAACATCAATTCCGCCCTTTTTATTGCTCATGAAAACCACACATTGCATGTTGTACCACCATACAACGACATCTTCAGAGGGGGTGGTGAAGAGTGCTGTACACACCCGTACCTCTAATATCCAGCACCACGTCCGCTTCCATTGATGCATGGCAATATTCGTTGCGACATACTACCCACAAGTTCATCAAGGCACTATTGGTCCAGATTGTCCCACTCCTCAACAACGATACGGTGTAGATCCCTCAGAGTGGTCGGTAGGTCACGTCCTCCATAACCAGCCCCTTTCAACTTATTCCAGGCATTTCATGTTGTACCACCATAAAGTGAGACCTTCAGAGGTGGTGGTTCAGATTTCTGTACACACCAGAACCTCTAATACCATGTAGCACGTCCTCTTGCATTCATGCATGCCTGTATTCGTCGTGGCATACTATTCACAAGTTCATCAACGCATTGTTGTCCGGATTGTCCAACTCCTCAACGGAGATTTGGCGAAGATCCCTCAGAGTGGTTGGTGGATCAAGCCATCCATAAACAGCCCTTTTCTATTCATCCCAGGCATGTTTGATAGTGTTCATGTCTGGAGAACATGCTGGCCACTCTAGTCGAGCGATGTCGTTATCCTGAAGAAAGCAATTCACAAGATGTGCACGATGGGGACGCGAATGGTCGTCCATGAATGCCTCGCCAATATGCTCCAGATATGGATGCACCATCGGTCGGAGGATGGCATTCACCTATCGTACAGCCGTTACGGAGACTTCTATTACCACCAGTGGCGTACATCGGCCCCATATAATGTCACCCGAAGATAGCAGGCAACCTCAACCTTGCTGCACTCGCCGGACAGTGTAAGATGTTCAATCTGACCAGATTGCCCCCAAACACGTCTCCGACGATTGTCTGCTTGAAGGCACATGCGGCACTCATAGGTGAAGAGAACGTGATGCCAATCATGAACGGTCCATTCGGCATATTGTTGGGCTCATCTGTACCGCGCTGCATGGTGTCGTGGTTGCAAAGATGGACCTCGCCATGGACGTCGGGAGGGAAGTTGCGCATCACGCAGCCTATTGCGCACAGTTTTAGTCGTAACACGACGACCTGTGGCTGTACGAATAGCGTTATTCAACATGGTGGCGCTGCTGTGAGTGTTCCTCTGACAGATAATCAGTACGTAGCGATCATCCATTGCCCTTGGGCAGCCTGAGCGAGGCATTTCATCTACAGTTAAGGTCTCTCTGTATCTCCTCCATGTCCGAACAACATCACTTTGGTTCACTCCAAGACGCTTGAACACTTCCCTTGCTGAGAGCCCTTCCTGGCATAAAGTAACAATGCGGACGCGATCGAACCGCGGTGTTGACCGCCTAAGCATGTTTGAAATACAGACAACACGAGCCATGTACCTTCTTCCTTGTGGAATGACGAACTGATTGGCTGTAGTATCCCCTCAGTGTAATAGGCGCTGATCCTGCATGATGGTTTGCTTCTTTGGGCGTATTTAGTGACATCAGTGAACAGTCAAAGCGACTGTTTTCAGGAGTTCTGGGAACCGGAGTGATGCTAATTTTTTTTTCATGTGTGTACGTGACTCGTTCCAGGTAGCATACAATTCACATGACGGATACTCCACTGTGTCCACAGTGCAACGTCATAGACATTGACGAACATCGCCTGATGTAAGGGCCTTCGGTGGCAGTGTGGTCTTTGGTCCAAAAAACGATCGCCTTCCTCCTCTGCGTGGTGCTACAAGCAATAAGACTACAGTTACTACTTCTCCCAGATATGACATATTATCCCCGAACTAAGACCAACGAAGTGATGTCGATTCCGAGAGGGAATTAAGAATGTGCTAGACTTTTGGGCCTCGCTACAAGAATGTCACTCACAGATTATGCGAAATCCGTGGTTTCGAACGTATTAGGCTCCATTTTTACGAGTGCCTTGCTTGATCCCCATCCAGTTGGGGTGTACCGGGTTGGAGAATATAATTATTGCATGTATTTGCTCTGAACAAGAAAGGACCAGGACAGTGGAGAGGGTGCACCACCATACGTGAAGACGTACCTGGCAGAAACGCGGGAAACAACGGGATTGGCGAGGAACGCACTCACTTGGAGAACAAGGTTAGTTGTTGTTTTGTACTGCACGAAACACTTAATGTTCCTTATTGTTACACCATTTACGTAAAAAAAAAGGAAAAGAAAGAAAGTGATGCTAAAAAAGGCCACTTACCTTTTTCAGAAATATTGTATTGTATATAGAACATCTTATTTTCACACACATATATTTTTATCGTTTTATCTAAAAAAATTAAAAAATTGAGGTAGCGTCTATGATTAGTAATCAAAATGCCCTAGGTCCCAGGTTCGGACTCCGCCAACTCTTAAATTTAGGACATCCTTGGCGGCTGAAGACTTCGTACATAATAAGTCACCCTAATTTTGCCCACGGTCTTGTAAATAGGTCGGAGAAGAAGACAGAGGTTCAGGGCACTCTCTCGCCCTTGGGGTGGGAAACTGATTCTGAAGGCGGAACAATCAGCAATGGTCAACCACGTGGGGATACAGAAACCAATGGAAACCACTGCATTAAAGACACATAGTGTGTATGCATAGGACATGTGGCATACAGATGAAATAGTGTCATGATGATCTCTCCATTGATCTCCATTGTCAAAAGATTCCGTAATAGTCCGCATTCGGATTTCAGGGACGGGGCTGCCAAGGGGGAGGTGACCATGGAAAAATTTTTTCAACAACCAACGAAATGATAACGTTCTACGATTAGGATCATGGAATGTAAGAAATTTGCAGTTGGTAGGGAAATCAGAATATCTAAAAAGGATATGCGAAGACTCAGTCTAGTTATGGTGGGGGTAAGTGAACTGAAATGGAAAGAAGATAAGAATTTCTGGTCAGGTGAGTATAGGGCAATATCAACAATAGCAGAAAATGGTATGACGGGAGTAGGATTCGTTATGAGTAGGAAGGTAGGGCAGAGAGTGGACTGTTCAGTAATAGGGTTGTCGTCAACAGAATCTGCAGCAAACCAACGACGACTACGATTGTTCAGCTATACATGTCGACGTCCCTAGCTGAAGATGAGTAAGTAGAAAACAAACATGGAGATGTTGTAGGGGAAATTAAGTACGTAAAGGGAGATGCAAACGTAATAGTCATGGAGGACTTGAATGGGGTTGTAGAGGAAGGCGTAGAAGAAAGGGATACCGGAGAGTATGAGCTTGGTTCTATTAATGAGAGAGGCTCAAGACTAATAGAGTTCTGCAATAAATTTCAGCTAGCAATAGCGAATGACATGAAGCGAAGTTTTAGTTGTAAAAGCCCTGCAAATACAGGAAGATTTCATACAGGTTACATCGGAAGATTTAAGTTGCATTACATCATGGTTAGGCACAGATTCCGAAATCAGGTACTGGATTGTAAGGCGTATCCTGGAGAACATACCTTCAGACAACTATTTAGTGGTGAGGAGGGTAAAGTTTAAGACGATAATCAGGAAGAATCAATGGGCAAAGAAGTGGAATACGAAAGTGCTGAGGAATGATGAGATACGCTTGAAGATCTCTCAGGCTACGGGTATTGCGATGACGAATAGCTTAGCAGTCAGTTCGGTTGACGAGGAATGGACATCCCTAAAAAGGCAACCACGGAAGTTGGAGGGAAAAACGTAGATACAAGGAAGGTAACGGTGGAGAGTCCATTGATAAGAATTATTCAGATGACAGATGAAAGAGGGAAGTCCAAAAATTTCTCGGAATATTGAGGAATGCAGAAATGTAAGTCACTTAGGAATGAAATAAATAGGAAGCGTAGGGAAGTTAAGACGAAATGACTGCAGGAAATACGAGAAGAAATCGAAAAATAAATGATAGTAGGAAGAACTGACTCAGCATATAGGACGGTCTAGTTAATTTTCTTTGAAATTAAATGTAAGGGTGATAACATTATGAGAGGAATGTTAAATGCACTGTTAAATGCAGAGAAGAGAGCGAATTGGTGGAAAAGGTACACTGAAGGCCTCTCTGAGGGGGAAGAAGAAACAACAGTCGTTACAGAAGAGATGAGGGATCCAGTATTATAATCAGAATTTAAATGCGCTTTGGAGGTCTTAAAATGGAATAAAGCAGAAATAATACATAACATTCCATGAGAATTTGTAAATAATTTGGGGAAAATGGAAACAAACGGTTATTCACGCTGGTGTGTAGAACGTATGAGCCTTCCGACATACTATCTGACTTTCTGAAAAATGTCATACACACAATTTCGCAGACTGCTAGAGCTGCCAAGTGCGAGAAATATCGTGCAGCCGGATTAACAGCTCATGAATCCGAGTTGTTGACAAGGATAATGTACAAAAACATGAAGAAGAGAATTGAGGATGTGTTGGATGACCATCAGTTTGGCTTTAGCAAAGATAAAGGGCCACGAATACTGACATTGCGGCTGATAATGGCAGCAAGACTAAAGAATAATCAAGACCCGTGCATAGGATCTGTCGACTTGGAAAAAGAGTTCGACAGTGTAAAATGTTGCTAGATGTTAGAAATTCTGAGGACAAAAGGGATAAACAATAGGGAGAGAGGGGCAGTATACAACATGTACAAGAACCAAGAGGGAATTTTAAGATTGGAGGGCCAAGAACGAAGCGCTCCGTTTAAAACGGGAGTGAGAAAGACATGCAGTCTTTCGCCCCTCCTGCTCAGTCTATACCTCGAAGAAGGAATGATGGAAATAAAAGAATGACCCAAGAGTGGAATAAAATATTCAAGGTGTAATGATATCAATGATAAGATTCGCCGACGACACTGCTATCCTCAGTAAATGTGAAGAAGAATTACAGGGTGTGTTGAACTGAATGAACAGTCTAATGAGTACAGAATATAGATTGAGAGTAAACTCAAGAAAGACGGAAGTACTGAGAAGTAGCAGAAATGGATCGGCGAGAAACTTAACATCAGGGTTGTTAGGCACGAAGTAGATGAATTTAAGGAAATTTGCTACCTAGGCAGCAAAATAACTTCCATATTAATAGATGGAGCCGTAGATGATAAAACTATAGAAGAAGACAGAGATTGGAATATAACCAGCAAATAAGTGAGAACATAGTTTGTCAGAGCTATTTATTTATTTATTTGCACGTTTAGTTCTTTAGGACCAAATTGATGAGTATGTCTCCAAGATCATGGAACATGTCAGTACATGAAATTACAACATAAAATTAGTAACAGATAAAATAAAATGTTTACGAACCCAAAAAAGTCGAGTCATAAGTTTAAGTAAACGCAATCAACAATATAACACTGGAATCGACTTAACTATTCAAGGAGCTCCTCCACAGAATAGAAGGAGTGACCCAGTTTCCATTTGAAAGCGTGTGGATTACTGCAGAAATTTTGAATTCTTGTGGCCGCTTATTGAAAATGGATGCAGCAGTATACTGCACACGTTTCTACATGAGTTAAGGAAGTGCGATCCAAATGCAGATTATATTTCTGCCTAGTATTAACTGAGTGAAAGCTGCTAATCCTTGGGAACAGGCTGATATTGATAACAAGAAACGACAGTAAAGAACATATGTATTGAGAGGCCAATTTCAGAATACACAGACTAGTGGACACGGGTCGACAAGAGGTTGGCCAACTTACACCACTGATAGCCCAAAATGCCCGTTATGAGCCAAAAATATCCTTTGAGAATGGGGAGAGTGACCCCAAAATATAATATCAAACGACATAAGCGAATAAAAATAACCAAAGTAGACTAATTTTCGTGTCGAACGATCACTTACATCAGACACCGAATGCATAGTAAAATGGCAGCATTAAGTCTTTGAATAAGATCCTGAAGGTATGCTTTCCACGACAGCTTACTATCTATCTGAACACCTATAAATTTGAACTATTCAGTTTCGCTAATCACGTGCCCATTCTGTGACATGAAGACATTGGGTTTTGTTGAATTATGAGTTAGCTACTGTAAAAATTGAGTCTTACTGTGATTTAGGGTTAACTTATTTTCTACAAACCTTGAATTTATGTCATGAACTGCACTACTTGAAACACAGCCATTGTTGCACAAAACGTATTCTACTGCCAAGCTAGAGTCATCAGCAAACAGAAATACTTTAGAATTGCAAGTAATACTAGAGGGCATGTCATTTATATAAATAAGGAACAGAATTGGTCCCAACACTGATTCCTGTGGCACCCTCCATTAGACCATGCCCCATGCAGACCACATCACAGCCGTTCCCAACACTTTGCATAATGACCTTTGGCTCTCTGTTGTTTAAGTGAACCAGCTATGAGATATTCCCCGTATTCCACAATGGTGCAACTTCTGGAGCACTATTTTATGATCAATATAGTCAAATGCCTTAGTTAAATCAAAAAATATGCCTAGCGCTCGAAACCTTTTCTATAATCCTTCAAGTAACTTACAGAGAAATGAGAATATAGCGTTTTCAGTTGTTAAGCCACTTCTAAAGCCGAATTGTACATTTGATAGAAAATTCTGTGATATAAAATGATCAATTTTCCTTACATTCACAGCCTTTTCAATACCACCAGCAACCACTGGTGGGGTAGAAATAGGTCCAAATATGTCTATATTATCCCCTTCCCCATATTATAAAGCGTCTTTACTAGTGAGTACTTTCATCTTCTTAAAGGAAGAATAGCAAATATGGCTAAGTACAGGGCTAACATGTGCAGCACAGTTCTTTAATATTCTGATAGGCACTCCATCATATCCATGAGAGTCCTTAGTCAATAATGCTTCTAGAGGAATTCGTGTTGGGCCTCATGAAATCAGTCAGAAAATTGTTGACTCAAGAAAAGAAAAGAAAAGAAAAGAAAAGATAAGAAAAGAAAAGAAAAGAGAAAAAGGTTGCAACTGGTAGTCTGAGATGTAAAGTTTGGTAAAGGACAAGAATTCGTGACAGAATGCATCAAACCAATGAGAAGACTGATGGCACACAAACACACAAAAGAACTAGAGAGTGTAACGGTAGAGAAATTGTCCGAAGGTGAATTAGGGAACCATCTGTCACGCACTGCAGTGGGAATTACAGAATAGTCATGTAGGTGTGAATTATAGCAAATAGGCTGTGAAATGGTAATGGACTGTGAAGTGCGACACATTTGGCGCCTACTGTTATCTATCGAGGTGACAATCGAAGTTAAAGGGGAAAATGTAGTAGCGTAGCGTTATCAGAATAAACAGATAAAGAAAGAAAGTCGGCAAGCCAATGACGAAGCGTGTTCCAATCCTCAAAATACTGACTCTGTATCAATCAAGTCACAGCTACTTTTTTTACGATCGCAGGTTCGAATCCTGCCTCCGGCGTGGATGTGTGTGTCATCTTAGGTTAATTAGGTTTAAGTAGTTCTAAGTTCTAGGGGACTCATGTCCTCAGATGTTAAGTCCCATAGTGGTCAGAGACATTTGAACCATAGCTACCTTATGATGAAACCAAGAGGGGCCATGAGCTATATGTAATCCACGCCTTGAATTGGGTGGTCAGAAACGGGCTGAATAACTTGTAATGGTGTTGCAGGTGAGGTTGGCTGAAAAATTATTGTTAAAAGAAATTTGATCGACTGCCTCATTTCCCTGTTATTTAGCGTTGCAGCTGACCATTGAGGTCGTTGGGCGCTCATACTGAAGAACTTGCACGTTAAATGCGGTAATGTGTTCAGACATCTGGCGGTCCGTGAGTTACCATTTATTCAAATGCTCACTAGCAATGAAGCTATGCCTCTTTCGGAAATGATAAACTTGAGCTAGGCGAGCAAGACGGAGGTTAACTGTAGAGGAAGACAGAAAGTGTAATACATCGAATTAATAAGTGAGGACGTCGGTTGGAGAAAAAAAAAGCAGAGAGAGAGAGAGAGAGATAGTTACTTTTATTGGTTTTGAGGAAACCAAACGAAGAACACGTTTGGCGACACCGTTTCTGGCAGCTGCTTGAATTTGAGCGCACGACGAGCTGATTGGCTACCTGCAATGCTAATTAAGTCGGAAACGGTGCACCATACTTAATTTTATTCTTAATAATTATATCTCAGCACAGCTTTCCCAGCAACGCGTTTACAAGCTTTTCAGACTTTTTCTGACCACCCCCTAAAAACTCTTAGCATTGGACAGTGATTCGGATTCCCCACCAAGAAGACAATCATGTGGATACTCTCCGCTTTCTGCTGTCATCCTTTGCGGAACTGGAATGGAAATGTGCAACAAAACAAATACGAATACATTTAAATAACGATGCAATACAAAATTCTTGCGTGTCAGTATTTATCACTGCTGCGAGTACTTGGAGAAATGTTTACGACACTTGCAGAGAATACAAATCATGAGGGAACCCCCTCCATTAGATTATTTATCAGGTTGTATCAAAACCGTACGCGGTTCACTTTCTAAATTCCACTAGTTTGGGAACAACGAACGTGCGTCCCGTCGCATGTCTTTACCGTCCTTCACTTCCGTATTTCTAACATTTCTTGAAACTATGGGCGCTGCAGGTTTCGTTTGGTCCACAGTAACGCGTATACACATCGATACAACGATGATAAGTAATACACTAAGGTGGTGGTGGTTAGTGTTTAACGTCCCGTCGACAACGAGGTCATTAGAAACGGAGCGCAAACTCGGGTTAGGGAAGGATTGGGAAGGAAATCGGCCGTGCCCTTTCAAAGGAACCATCCCGGCATTTGCCTGAAACGATTTAGGGAAATCACGGAAAACCTAAATCAGGATGGCCGGAGACGGGATTGAACCGTCGTCCTCCCGAATGCGAGTCCAGTGTGCTAACCACTGCGCCACCTCGCTCGGTCGATATACACTAAGGTGAAGATTCATGGGATAGCGATATACACATATACAGATGGCGGTAGTATCGAGTACACAAGGTTTCAAAGGGCAGTGCATAGTCCTAGCTCTCATTTGTATTCGGGTGATTCATATGAAGGGGTTTGCGACAGTATTACGGCATCACGACGGGAATTAACAGACTCTGAACGTGGAATTGTAGTTGCAGCTAGATGCGTGGGTATTCCATTTCGGAAATCGTTAGAGAGAATTCAATATTCCCAGATTCAATGTGTAAAGTGCATGTCGAGAATACCAAAATTAGGCATACCTCTCACCACATGCATCGGAGTGGCCGACAGCATTCACTTGACGACGGAGAACAGCGGCGTTTGCGTAGTCAGTGCTAACAGACAAGCAACGCTGCGTGATATAACCACATAAATCAGTGTGGGACGTACAACGGACGTATTCGTTAGGAAAATGCTGCGAAGTTTGGTGTTAGTGTACTATGGCAACAGACGACGTACATGAGTGCCTCTGCTAACAGTACATTATCACTTGTAGCGACTCTCACGGGCTTGTGACCATATCAATTTTATCCTATACATCTGAAAACCGTGGCCTGGTGAGATGAATCGCTGTTTCAGTTGGTAAGATCTGATGGTAGGGTTCAATTGTGGCACAGAACCCATGGGTCCAAATTGTTAACAAGTTACTGTAGAAGCTGGTGCTGACTCCGTGATGGTATGGAATGTGTTTACATGAAATGAATTTACATGGAACACACTGGATCATCTGATCCAACTGAACCGGTCACTAACTGGAAATGTTTGTGTTTGACTAGTTGTAGAACATTTGCAGCATTTCACGGGCTTCGTGTTCCTATTCATGTCACCGTACCACAACTGTTCGCGATTTGTTTGTTGAACATTCTGGACAACTCGAGCGAACTGTTTGGCCACCCAGGTCGCCCGAAATGAATCCTTACGAACATTTATGAGACGTAATAGAGAGAGCAGTTCGTCCACCGGCAACACTTTCACGATTATGGATTCCTATAGGTTCAGTATGGCTCAGTATTGATGCAGGGGACTTCTACCGACTGGTTGAGTCCATGCTGCGTCGATTTTCTGCTCTACGCCGTGTGGAAGGAGGTCCGACATGATCTTAGAAAGCATCTCATGACTTTGGTCACCTCAGTTCATAGCTTTCAGAACGCTGTTCTTCGGGTGCCACAAGTCGTCTGTTTCTTCTCTGTTGTCCGGGAACAACTAACTAAAGAGCTTCTCCATAGGATAAAACAAGAATTAAAGCGTCATATTTCGAAGAATAGGTATAATTATAGCTTTAGTTGTAGGCCTGCCTATGGATACATTTTATTTACGGGAAGAAATTCAGCTTTATTAAAGGTCTTGTATGTTCTGCTGTCAGATTATACGAGGGCACGACGGCTCAACAGTCTGGTGTGCGTCCTAGCAGTGCATACATCGCAGGAAAGTCACATGAATGCGTTACCACCAGGCCACTGATTGCTGACGTGGGTGAGCCACAAAGAGATACATATTGTTAAGAGAATAAACAGGAAAACAAGACTTCTGGATCCAAGCTTGTTTCAAGATACATTCATGTCAACGGGGTTTGCAGCCACTTTGATTTTGTTGAAAGAACTCTTTTTTCCTGTTTAGGTTGTTATTTCGTTTTCTCCACACCTAGGTGTGGCATGGATCCCAAAGTGACAAAATGGACAGTTCCTTACAACTGGATTCTTGGGTACGGAAAATGTTTGGAAGGTCCTTAAGAAAACGAATTTATTGGTGGTGAGATACAAGACTCTATTCACCAAAGGCTAATACAACTCTTGAAAACGGAAGTTAATATTAAATACTCGTAGTGTTACGGTAGCGTTCTCGCTTCTGGCGCACGGGGTCCGGGTTCGATTCCGGCGGGGTCAAGGATCTTGCCTGCCTCGAGATGACTGAGTGTTGTTGTGTCGTCTTCATCATCATCATTCATCCTCATGACTCATTACTGTCGGAGGAAGACAATGGCAAACCACCTCGGCTAGGACCTTACCTAGTACGGCGGAGCGGGTTTCCCGCTACGTCCCCTACGCTCACCGGAGTATGGGACCTCATCATCATCACTCTTGCCTTGCTACAGGCAAGTGTTGTAATGTAATTACATGAAAGAAAAATATAACAATAACGTTTGCAGGTAAGTCATAAGGACCAATACAAATAAAGGCAATAATTCAGAAACTTGAAACATTTCGCCTACAAACCCACTTTATACGAGGTTCCAATATAAAAAAAACATAACCATTAGGATATAATTATTTTATTCGTTCATCCAGTTTCACCCTTTCACAAAGATCTTGCTTCGTCCTTTCGAGGTAGCATTATTTCTTGACTTTGTCTATGACGTGGGCACCGATTTGGTGTTGTGGTTCTACTGAGCTCATTTCTCCTACTCTGTATTGCGTTTACTCTCAATACGTATGCTCTCAGTGGACCTAACTGTTCAACGTCTACCGTAATGACTTATCAAAAGCGCGCATTACAATGATATCTGTTGCTGTTTAGCCAATGGAATATTATTTTTAATAATTATTGACAAGGTTTGGTTCAAATGGCTCTGAGCACTATGGGACCTAACATCTGAAGTCATCAGATTAACCTAAGGACATCACACACATCCATGCGCGAGGCAGGATTCGAACCTGCGACCGTAGCGGTGGCGCGGTTCCAGACTGAAGCGCCTAGAACCGCTCGGCCACCACGGCCAGCGACAAGGTTTCGAAAATGAGATAGTAACTACTATGTTTAGGACGCACCGACAGCAAGTAGACCATTGTGCCTTTCCACTAACGTCTTGTCTGCTCTTTCGGTAGCTGTAAACGCAGCGCAAACTATTCTAACTCTGCCGTTACTTAAACGCCTTTGTTCTCAGGCGCCGGAGCGCCTAGGCTGCTGCATCGTCTGCCCTTCCGAGTGGAACGACACACTAGGTGGTGATCGTAACTCACGCCGCCCCATTGGCCAAGAGCAGGGACGAGTTTGGCCGACCTTTCCGGCAGATGGATGCGGCCATTGCTGCGCAGCGAAGACAGGCACGATCGGAGGAACATGAATTGGCCTTCCGCCAACAGGGCCCTCCATCACCTTGACTGCCTCCTTTAGCCAGTTATCCGAACCCTCCGGCGGGAAAGGACAAGCCGGTCAACGAGTAGTCAAGCAGGCGTACACCACCATGTGGGCTCTTCAAATGTAGCGTAAAAGTAATTCTTAACAGTATTTCAAATTTAATGTATAGTCAATTCACAATTGTAGTGAAATGCAAGTCAGTTATACCAAGGAAATTTCTTTGCAGAACAAACAAAAAACTGTTAACTGTTGGTTATTTGCAGGTCGGGCTTTGGGGTCACAAATCATCGACACTGACTGATGAACCAAAATACAATGACCACTTTCCGCCGTGAAAGTGAATGTGGCACTGTGACGTTGGTATGACGCGGTATGAAAAGTATGTATATCTACATCTGCATGGTTACTCTGCAATTTACGATTAAGTGCCTGGCAGGGGGTTTATCGAACCATTTTCATACTAATTCTCTACCATTCCACTATCGAATGTCGCGTAGGAAGAAGGAACACCTAAATCTTTCCTTTCGATCTCTGATTTCTATTATTTTATTATGATGATCATTTCTCCCTAAGTAGGTTGGCATCAACAAAATATTTTCCCATTCGGAAGAGAAAGTAGGTGATTGAAACTTCGTAAATGGATCTCGCCGAAAAAAAAAAAAAGAAAACGCCTTTGTTTCAGTGACTGCCACACCAACTCTCACCCGTATTGCGTGATTACACGAAACGAGCCGCCCTTCTTTGCACTTTTCCGATGTCCTCCGCCAATCCTACCTGGTAAGGATCCCACACCGCGCAGCAATATTCCAACAGAAGACGGACAAGTATAATGTAGGCTGTCTATTTAGTGGGTTTGTCGCATCTTCTAAGTGTTCTGCCAATAAAGCACAGTCTTTGTTTCGTCTTCCCCAAAGTATTATCTATGTGGTTTTCCAATTTAAGTTGCTCGTAATTGTAATTCCTGGGTGTTTTGTTGATTTGTGCGATTTATCCTATACACAAAATTTATCGCATTTATTTTAGTACCCATCTGGATGACCTCACACTTTTCTTTGTTTAGTGCGAATTGCCACTTTTCACATTATACAGAAATTCTCTCTAGACCATTTTGTAATTGGAATTCGTCTGATGATTTTACTAGACGGTAAATTACAGAGTCATCTGAAAACAATCTAAGGAGACTGCTCAGATTATCGCCTAGATCATTTATGTAAATCAGGAACAGCAGAGGGCCTATGACACTACCTTGCGGAACGCCAGATATCACTTCGGCTCTACTCGATGATTTACCCTCTATCACTACGCACTGCGACCTCTCTGATAGGAAATCATCAAACCAATCACACAACTGAGACGATACTCCATATGCACGCAATTTGATTAATAGTGGCTTGTGAGAAACGGTATCAAAAGCCTTCTGGAAATCTAGGAATATGGAAACGATCTGAGATCCGTTATCGACAGCACTCATTACTTCATTGGAATAAAGAGCTAGCGGTGTTGCACAAGGACAATATTTTCTGAATCCGTTTTGGATATGTACCAAAAAGTCATTTTCTTCAAGGTGATTCATAATGTTTGAGTACAGTATATGCTCCAAAATCCTACTGCAAAATGAGATCAATGATATGGGTCTTTAATTCAATGGGTTACTCCGCTATGTAAGCGGATCGGAGGTCAATCATTAACCTAACTGCAATACAGGCCACAAATGGGGAAATCAACAAACATAAGCGACTTTGCCAAACAGCAGAATATTATGGGCAAGTGCCTGGGAACGAGCACCAAGGAAAAGACAAAGTTGGTCGACTCTTCGCGTGCTACTGATATGAGCATCTGTGGAAAGTGAAACCAAGAGTAGGCGAGAAGGTGTTGTACGTCCGCCCATCATCCCTGAACGTGAAAGCCTGAGGCTTACCGTCTATGTAAAGTAGTGTAGGCGGATGACGTAGTACTCATATGTAACGCTGGTGCTGGCACAAGAATTTCGAAGCAAATCTTCCACGGCACGTTTCTGAATGTGTGGGTCGCCAGCAGACGCCCCCTAAGTGTGTTATTGCTGATCAAAATACGTATTTAATTACGAATACACTGGACACTGGATAATTGTTTTTGGCCCGTGGAAAAATGAAAACATGCCTTGTCGAATGAATCCGGTTTTTTTTTTTTTAATCAGGTCGATAGTCGTGTCCGGACACGCAATAACCCTGTCGATCGGCTGCTGTAAAGGTGCATCGCACCACGGACACTGCCGGAGTGCGGGCAGTAGTACAGTACAGGAGACGTCAAGCTGGGTTTCCATGGGTCTTATGGTAGTAATGGAAGTTAACATGACAGCTGCGGACTGCGGGAAAATTCCTGAGGACCTCCTGCATCCTTCTATGTAAAATATACTGATTACGTAACAGACAGTCTGTGAAATAAATTGGCCTTTAGTAAAATCTTGGCTGTTGACCAATTTTTTCAGGGTAGCACTTGTAACCTATGTCCTCCATTATTTCCTTCTTCTTGTCAGTTCCATGTATTCCTTTTCTCGCCGAATCTGCGGAGAAATTACTCACTTCTTACCTTATCAGTCCACCCGATTTTCAGCACTGTTCCCTAATACCACGTCTCATACTCTTCGCTTCTCTTTTGATGTTTCACTACCATGCTCCAAACGGACAGTTACAGAAATTTCTTCCTCAAATTAAGGCCTAGGTTTCATACTAGTACACATCTCTTAGCCAGGAGCGCTTTTTCTTACCAGTGCTGGTATTCTTTTTATGTCCACCTTGTTCTGTCCGACATAGTTTATTTTGCTGCCTAGGTAGCAGAATTCCTTAACTTCGTGTACTTCCGTGATCCTCAATTCTGATATTAAGTTGCAAGCTGATCTCATTTCTACAGTTTTTCTTTACTTTTTGTCTTTTTCCAATTTTCTCTAAATCCGCATTCTGTACTCGTGAGACTGTCCTTTCCACCCACCCCAGATCTTCTTTCTCAGTTTCACTTACGATACCAGTGTCATCAACGAATCTTATCTTGAATATAATTTCACCTTTATTATTAACCACACTCTCGAACATTTCTTTTATTTTCGTCGTTTCTTCACTGTATGCAGAGTCAGTCCCTCCGTGTTTCTTTCTGTGCACTATACATAAAAAAGTTATATATGCCATACGTCTTCCACGAAGATGTCTCAAAAGGCGACATTTTTGCTACGTTGTTTCTTGAGGAGCATGATGGTGAACTGATGTTCATGTGATGTCCACCAAATACTCGTCATCTGTAGCCGGCTGAACTCTTGGCGACGCTATGAGGTGCCAGATCTGCGCTCACAAAGAACTGCCTCCAAATTTAAGGGAGTCACATGACCCGAAAGTAGGCAGCTGGTGCCACATATCTTTAGAAACGAATCAAGCGCTTGTCGAGTCCACACGACGCTGAAGTGCTGCTGCATTGCGATTTTGAGGTGCACCAATAGGCTACAGAGCACACGGTTACAATGTTACCACTCATCAGTGTTTGTCTTCTATTGAATCTACACAGTTTATTCAAAAATTAAGCTATCAGGGGACTTTTAACTCTTTTAAACCTTCTCCTGCATCCATTTTTGCACTGCAATAACTAAGATAGTAAAGAAATGATCTTACTTGTAAATATCAACACATTTTGCCTTTTAAGTCACTTGACTTAAGGCACTCGTAGCATTGGATGGTGTTCTCTGCATGGCAGAAAGTAGGATACTATCTGCTCTCCAAATTAGGCGATAGTGTTTATAAATATTAGTAAGTGAAACTCAGTTTCACATTAACTCATTTTGTGATAATTAATCGAAACCCTCAGCTGCTGACAGTTGTTGTTGATATACCTCAATGGGGACAGCTGAAACTGTGTGCCCCGATCGGGACTCGAACCCGGGATCTCCTGCTTACATGCCAGACGCTCTATCCATCTGAGCCACCGAGGGCATAGAGGACAGCGCAACTGCAGGGACTTATCCGTTGCACGCTTCCCATAAGACCCACATTCCCAACTGTCCACAACCTACATTCGTCATGTTCCTAAAGGATATTTGCCCACTCATTTATTACTCGCGCCAACTAAGGTGACGATTTCCGTAAGATTTCAGCAGATGACGGTTTGGATTAATTATTATTTCTTTGTAGAGAACCTGCGTGGTCATCATTGGTATCTGTTCTTTCGGAGCAGTTACTATCTTCAGATAGATAAGGGTTACCTGGCCACTGTCCTTCTTCTGTGCGAAGGCGCACACTTTGCCCGAAGTCTTACGGGAATCGTGACATTAGTTGGCGCGAGTAATGAGTGAATGTGTATTTTCCATAGCATAAGTTAGTTTAATTTAGATTAAGAAGTATGTAAGCCTAGGGACCGATGACCTCAGCAGTTTGAGCCCATAGGAATTACCACAAATTTGCAAATTACAGTTCAGCATGAAGAGTCCCCTGCAAACATGCAGGGTACATGGATTCATGAGGTTGTCTCCATACTCGTGCACGACCATGTGCTCGATACAACTTGAAATGAGACTCGTATGACCAGGCAACATGCTTCCAATGATCGATGTCGGTGCTGAGGTGCGTAAAGTTTTTTGTCGTTCCGTCATTACGGATACACGAGTGGGCCTATGGCTCCGCAAGCCCATATCGACGATATTTCGTTAAATGGTTCGCACGCTGACACTTGTTGATGGCCCAGCATTGATATCTGCAGCGATTTGGGGAAGGGTTGCACTTCTGTCACATTCAACGATTCTCTTCAATTTATAATATTACTTGAAAATACAGCTCTTCGGTTGGACAGGTAAAAAAATTTTCAACTTTACCTAGGTTTCAACTGCTCTAAGGCAGCCCTAATCAGGAGTAAAAAAATTTTACATCACATAGAGTAAATAGTTATGAAATGGTTTAGAGCAACAGCGCTCACGTTAAAGATAAAAAAATATTTGTACATTATAAAATTTTCCTAGGAATGCACAACTTGATTAAGACGCGCCGCTAAGGGTCGCGTGTGCGGCCGGCACTGTAAGCACCTGAGAGACTGACAGGCGCGCGCGCCGTCGATGTTACCAAGTCGGCACCTTGTATCGCGCCATCTAGTATTGAATGCTTGTAATTTACAGTGACAACAGCTGTCAGAAACATTGGAACAGGAGTGCACGTAATGTGCTGATTACATTATGTCAGATAGTATGTAACAGATCGAAAGTTGAACAAAATATTATACTGTAAAACAAGGAGAGAGAGAACAATATTTAAGGCTACAGAACGGGAAGCATAATAGCAATATTTCGCGTTAAGTGATTTTAAGCAAGGGCTTTACACCATCAAAGAAATTTTTATCACGTAATTGTAATTGATCATTGAGGATTAAATGGTCGTTACGGGAGAAATGCTTGAAAATTTCCAACAGTTCAAGAATATCAAGTGTGACGCATTTCTTTTCCGCATGTAAGATACTAATATCATGAACATCTTTAGGTTTGTATCCTGTGATAAGAAGGTGGTCAGCGAATGACGAATTATGTACGTTCGTACCTTTTTCCCCTAATAGATGCTCTTTATATCTAATCGAAAAAGCTCGTCCGGTCTATCCTATATAATAAGCTGAGCAAGTGTCACAGATGATTTTATAAAAGCCTGAGTTTTGCAGAGGCGACCATCTTGGTTTTAAATTATGGATAAGATTACTTTTGAGAGAGTTGTTGTTAGAGAAAACTATGTTGCAGCCATATTTATTTTTAAGGAGACGTTGCAATCTGTAGGTTATTGGCCCTACATACGGTAAAGTGAAGAATTTCTTCAAATCGCTAGGCTCTTCAATAGTGGTCCAAGCGTGGTAATTCTGTGATTGGTTTTCTGTCTCAAGACATCATCTACTATATTTGGTTCGTAACCATTATTAACTGCAATGGTTTTAATTAGATTCAATTCGGTTTCTCTTCAATCACTTTTAGTACGGTTTTGATGTGCTATAGCTTCGGAAAATTTGCCGTTAGTTATTAAAAGTGATATATATTTGCCGGCCGGGGCGGCCGAGCTGCTCTAGGCGCTTCAGTCTGGAACCGCGCGACCACTATGGTCGCAGGTTCGAATACTGCCTCGGGCATGAATGTGTGTGGTCTCCTTAGTTTAATTAGGTTTAAGTAGTTCTAAGTTTTAGGGGACTGATGACCTCCGATGTTAAGTCCCATAGTGCTCAGAGTCATTTTGATATACATCTGACGTTATTTAGTAGTTGACTGTGGTGATACAGACTGTAAAGATTTCTAGAGTGCCTTGGACCATTATTCAGTAAGAAAGAGTGGGGGGGGGGTGCATATTTGCAACTGTGAAGTTAGTTGTCTGGGTATTTGATGTGGGAACTGGCCAGTTGAAGTACAGATGTCCACTTCACTAATATTAGATTTTTACATTGTATATTTTTTTCTTATGATGTGTCGTTTTCTATATATTTAGTTGGCACAAGTTAAAATAACCCGATGTATTAGGACTGACAGTGAAGCCAAAATTGAACACTGTCGTACTCCTTTCGTGATTTCACCTCAGTCTCGCAAATTTCCTACCCTTTCGATATTATTTAAATTTTTCACTGCAACCTGTTACATTCTTTTTGTGAAGTGTGATTCAACCCAGTTGGGTGTAAAGCCATCAATTCTATAAAACTTGAGTTTCTCCTAGAGAATAACTTGATCTACAGATTCAAACGTCTCGGTAAGATCACAAAAATACCAACTGGCGACACTTTTTTATTTTAGCGTTTTAGCGTTTGATGAGTGATTGTATAAACAGAATTCTCAGTCGCGCAACCCCTCTCTAATTGTGACAAGATAAGTAAATTGTGTCCACTTAAGTGTGAAAATGTTCTCGAGTATATTACAATTGCGAGTATCTTGGAAAAAATATCTGCAAGGAAACTGGACGATAATTATTGTTTAAATTTGTCTTTTCACCTTTCTTATGACGTGGTTAAACAACTGCGTATTTTAAACTGCCTCTGTGTCATTTTCTATGTCATTGATACAGCAACTTATTAAGGTAGAACAGATTTTCAGGACTCTGGAATTCCATTAACATTACACGAGCTTTCGTTTTTTAGTATTTTTATCACTCTATTACTTTCAGTGAAAGATGCTGGTGGTACTTGTAGTTGCTTAAAGCTTCAATATATTCCCTTCATTATTAAGCCGCACCAGTTAATCCTATGTTTGCTGCTACATTTATAAACTATTTCTTAAATGCACATTCAGCTTAAAAATTATGAATCACAACTTTGTCATTTAGTGTGAATAACATAGTATCTTGTACACTGACTGGCTGTCCTGTCCCCACTTGAACAATATCCCATAGAGTTTTAATCCTATTATATGCAATAGTTATTTCTGTCAGGACGTGCATATTTCTGAACACTTTCATAACTTTTCTTCAAATACTACTGTATGGTCCTTTATATGAAGTCCCTCTGTATCTTACATGAGACTTTAATTCCGTTAATAATCCACAGCTTACTTTTTAACTTCCTTGAAAAGCATCTTTCGAATAGTGACACAGAGTTACTACGGAATAAACTGGATTTGATATAAGCACTTCTTTCTATATACATTTCAATCCATACTGTTACTTTTAGCCGGGCGGAGTGGCCGTGCGGGTCTAGGCGCTACAGTCTGGAACCGAGCGACCGCTGCGGTCGCAAGTTCGAATCCTGCCTCGGGCATGCATGTGTGTGATGTCCTTAGGTTAGTTAGGTTTAATTAGTTCTAAGATCTAGGCGACTGATGACCTCAGAAGTTAAGTCGCATAGTGCTCAGAGCCATTTAACCATTTGTTTCTTTTAACTTACTATTAAAACCTGTAGTGCGACCTCTTCTAACGCAGTGGCTCTGGGCCAGAAGTTCGTGACAAGTAAGCCTTCAGTAGCCGTCGAAAGAAAATAGAGACATGCTTCTAGGATCATGAAAGACCTATACACGCCTCACGAAAGTATAACAGATGTAATCAGGGAACTTCAATGGGAATCTTCAGAACAAGGGTGATATTTTTCTCATGATATCCTAGTCAATAACTTGAAGGTAGACGGAAGTATCTCTGTTCGAGATAAATTGTGCTACAATTCTGATACTTCTATCGTGTGTTTATAATTAAAATCAGTGTGAAAAATATAAAGCAGATACGTTCGTGTATGGAGAAGTATGCGAATAAGGGACAGTATATGATGTTTCAGTAAGATTGACCCAGTTTCAGGAGACTATATTTTTTGTTCACATAACGATTAAAATCTTACAGTGGGTTTATCTTATTCATCGACACTAGAAGTTTACTTTGGCTCTAATTGTGTGTTGCCCGTAATGCTCTCAGGCTCGTTCCTCGTTCAGGCAGCAGGCTCACTCGATCGTTCAGTGCCAAGTGTGCGCCGAGAAACCGAAAAATCAAGGCATTTCACGGGGTTCGTTCCAGCAGGTGTAGTGTAGCTACAATTGCACCACAAGTAAGAGACCAAAAATAATCGAGACATGAAGGAATTAAAGACTTAAAGCAATGGGTCATGCTGAAAATTTGTGGCGTACCAGGATTCGAACCCAGGTTTCCAGTTCACTGGGAAGATGCGCTGAGCACTTCGGCATTCAGATACAGTGGCCATCACAAATGCACAGACTACCCTAGCATGCCTGCAGTGAGACCAAAAGCCGACCGCTGTGGCTGAGCGGATCTAGGCGCTTCAGTCTGGAACCGCGCTGCTGCTACGGTCGCAGGCTCGAATCCAGACTAGGGCATGGATGTGTGTGATGTCCTTAGGTTATTTAGGTTACGTAGTTCTACGTCTAGGGGACTGATGACCTCAGATGTTAAGTCCCATACCGCTTAGAGTCCTTTTTTTAAGTTGCCAACGTAAGTGACGTAGAAGTGAATACCCTCAGACTAGCGAAGCAACTTAAATCATTTAATAAAAGCAAGTCTTCTGGTCCAGACTGTATACCAATTAGGTTCCTTTCAGAGTATGCTGATGCCTTAGCCCCATACTTAACAATCATACACAACCGTTCGCTCGACAAAGATCCGTACACAAAAACTGGAAAGTTGCACAGGTCACACCAATATTCAAGAAAGGTAATAGGAGTAATCCACTAAATTAAAGGCCCGTATCATTAACGTCGATATGCAGAAGATTTTGGAACATATATTTTGTTCGAACATTATGAATTATCCTGAAGAAAACGGTCTATAGACAATCAGTCAACATAGATTTAGAAAATGTCGTTCTTGTGGAACACCACTACCTCTTTATTCGCATGAACTGTTGAGCGCTATTTCAGATCGATTCCGTACTTTTGGATTTCCGGAAGGCTTTTGACACTGTACCACACAAGCGGCTTGTAATGAAATTGCGTGCTTATGGAATATCGTCTCAGTTATGTGACTGGACTTGTGATTTCCCGTCAGAGAGATCACAGTTCGTAGTAATGAACGAAGTGTCATTGAGTAAAACAGAAGTGATTTCTGACGTTCCCCAAGGTAGTGTTGCTGTTCCTCATCTACATAAACGATTTGGGAGACAATCTGAGCAGCCGTCTTAGGTTGTTCGCAGATGACGCTGCCGTTTATCGACTAATAAAGTCATCAAATGGTTCAAATGGCTCTGAGCACTGTGGGACTTAACATCTATGGTCATCAGTCCCCTAGAACTTAGAACTACTTAAACCTAACGAACCTAAGGACAGCACACAACACCCAGTCATCACGAGGCGGAGAAAATCCCTGACCCCGCCGGGAATCGAACCCGGGAACCCGGGCGTGGGAACCGAGAACGCTACTGCGCGACCACGAGCTGCGGACAATAAAGTCATCAGAAGATCGAAACAAATTAAAAATGATTTAGAAAAGATATCTGAAAGGTTCAAAAATTGGCATAACGAAAAGTGTTTGATCATCCACATGAGTTCTAAAATGAATTCGTTAAACTTCGGTTACTCAATATATCTGTCAAATCTAAAGGCTGTAAATTAAACTAAATACCTGGGAATTACAACTATGGACAACTGAAATTGGAAGGAACACGAAGTAAATGTTGTGGGAAAGGCTAACCAACCACTGCGTTTTCTTGGCTTGACACTTAGAAAATGTAACCGATGTACTAAGGAGACTGCCTACACTAGTTTTGTCTGTCCTTAGTCAGAATTCTGCTGCGCTGTGTGGGATCCATTCCAGATTTGACTGACGGAGTACATCGAAAAAGTTCAAAGAAAGGCAGCACGTTTTGTCTTATAACGAAATATGGCAGAGAGTGCCACAGAAATGACACAGTATTTGGGCTGAACATTATTAAAAAATGGCGTTTTTCGTTGCGATGGGATGTTCACACGAAATTCCAATCACCACCTTTCTCCTCCGAATGCTAAAATATTTTGCTGACACCGACCTGCTGAACGATCACCACGATAATGTAAGGGAAATCAGAACTCATACGTCAAGATGTAGGTGTTCGTTCTTTCCGTGCGCTATACGAGCTTTAAATAGTTGAGAATGGTGAAGATGGTTCGATGAACCCTCTGCCAGGCACTTAAATGTGATTTGCAGAGTATATATTTAGACGTAGGTGTAGTTGATAGTTTTGCTGTTGTGCAGGGAGAGCATTGGCTGGGCTTTCATTAGACGACGCGAGATGAAAGGTAGGTTGTAGAAGATATGTAGGATCTCAGGAATGAGAATCTGGGAGTGGAAGACCGTTGTAATTAGTGTAGGAAGCGAAGTGGATTTCTGGAAGTTTACTGAGAGATGAGAGCATATGTACCTGTACATGTTGTTACGTCTGCATTCAGCACCGAGAGAGGTGGTGCAGTGGTTAGACACTGGACTTGCACTCGGGAGGACGACGGTTCAATCCCGCGTCCGGCCATCCTGATTTAGGTTTTTCGTGATTTCCCTAAATCACTCCACGATAATGCCGGGATGGTTCCTCTGAAAGGGCACGGCCGACTTCCTTCCCCATCCTTCCCTAATCCGATGAGACCGATGACCACGCTGTCTGGTCTCCTTCCCCAAACAACCAACCAACCATTCAGCAGTGAAACTGAGAGCGAAGCTGAACACACCTACCACCGCAGCTCCTTACGTTGCTATCAGCATTTCCCCTGCAGATGCTCTGCAGAAGCTACGCAGGTTGCGACGGGTACGCCATTACAGGGAGAACAATAGCTGCAGGTGCTCCCGTTTTAGCAGCGGCAATTTCACGGTTTGGGGACGTGACTTGGCGGCCGGCGGACGGATTTGCGGCGAGCCGTCTGCACGTACGCAAATGCACCGGAATCTCGGTTGGGGGTGGGAGGGGGGGGGTGGGGGTTGGGGCTTCACCTTCAGCCGAGATTACCCACTCCTTCCTGAATACGTCGCAAGACGAGGGTGAAATGGCCGCGCACCGTCTGCCGCTGGAGTACCATTACCGCGGCTGCCCTAGTGGAAAGTGATGCGGGGTAGCAAGGCGCAGCAAACACGCTTCAAGCACAGGACGCTGTCTTATTCGTCCATCAGATGCTATCTGGCGTAACGTAAAGAAGGACTTTACTAATTTATCCGTACATGACTTGATCACGTATGATAAGGACAGAAGCTGAAGTAAAGGATTAAAATTTTGTGCTAAAGCTAGGACTTGTACCTGGCTCTCCAGCTTACTAGGCAGATGTGCTGACAACTGCACGATCGTGGCACTGTGCCTCACGCAGCTGCATTGACTAGCGTAGTCCAATATCCTTCCATACATAAATTTCAAAAGTGGCAGCCTAAAATTGTCACCATGAGGTTTCAACAACGTAATACATCAGATTATTTGACATCTGAGGTGAAACCTGCTCAGTGTCTTTCAATAAATGACAAACGACCAACGTAACCGCCAGGCTTTGCGTACTCAAGTTCTCTTGTTATTCACTTCAGTTAGAGCTGTGCATCGACAACGTACGGATAAGCTGTTAAAATCTGCTCCGCCATGTTGCGCATCCTCGCAGAGCGTGTTGGAAAGCGCGAACTGCTGTCACAGCATTTAAGTTGGTTGGTTGTTTTGGGGGAAGAGACCAAACTGCGTGGTCATCGGTCTCATCGGATTAGGAAAGGACGGGGAAGGAAGTCGGCCGTGCCCTTTCGAAGGAACCATCCCGGCATTTGCCTGGAGCGATTTAGGGAAATCACGGAAAACCTAAATCAGGATGGCCGGACGCGGGACTGAACCGTCGTCCTCCCGAATGCGAGTCACAGCATTTGTCAACAACGCATAATAACAACCATCTCCATACGAGGCACTTGAACAGTATTATCACGAGACTCATCATACAGGTGTCACCATGCACAAGTCCTCTTTCTTTGCGTCTCTTTATACTGCTTCTGTCGGTTAAACTTCTGTCGTTTGCTGCTGCTGGTTAAGCGTGTAAGGAGACTAAATATCTAAAATTCATCAGTTTCTTATTGACCCTGCACGACGGAATAAGCGTACTCCAACTGGCTGCGTCTAGAGGAAATTATACGTGTAAATGGAGAACGTGTTCTAAATAGTTGCGTAACGTGTATCTGAGGCGGGACGTAGGTACCTGCCCGAGATTTGTATGCTGGGGTGTGGAAATCCAGCTAAACTCCACATCCAGACTGGTCGGCACACTGGCCCAAGTCGTTCAACCATCTACATCCACATTTACATCCATACTCCGCAAGCCACCTGACGGTGTGTGGCGGAGGGTACCTTGAGTACCTCTAATGGTTCTCCCTTCTATTCCAGTCTCGTATTGTTCGTGGAAAGAAGGATTGACGGTATGCCTCTGTATTGGCTCTAATCTCTCCGATTTTATCCTCATGGTCTCTTCGCGAGATATACGTAGGAGGGAGCAGTATACTGCTTGACCCCTCGATGAGGTATGTTCTCGAAAATTCAACAAAAGCCCGTACCGAGCTACTGAGCGTCTCTCCTGCTGAGTCTTCCACTGGAGTTTATCTATCATCTCCGTAACGCTTTCGCGATTACTAAATGATTATGTAACAAAGCGCGCTGCTCTCCGTTTGATCTTCTCTATCTCTTGTATCAACCGTATCTGGTACGGATCCCACACTGCTGAGCAGTATTCAGGCAGTGGGCGAATAAGCGTACTGTAACCTACTTCCTTAGTTTTCGGATAACGGATAACGGATTCTAACTGGACCTGTGTGCCCCCGTCCCGGAGACGGGTGCTTTAACCACACAGCTCTCCGGACGAGTTTCGTGCAATGGAAGTCAATTACAACGAGACTAATGTTGAGCTTTCAAGCGTCATTTTTTTTATCTGCAAAACATATTTTTATGTCAGTGCATGTGATGCAACCTGCAACGCAAATGGTACTGAGAAAATCTGTGACATGCAAACTTTAATCTTCGTTATTGAAAATCCCGAGTCTTAATTTTGAAACAGTGTTCCGATCTACATTCTATATTGAAGTACTATGCTTCACATTCCTGTAATCCGGTCTGTGCTACCCTAAAGATGTTGTGCTCCGCTCGACTGCACCAATCTTTTCTCGACCTAATTTACTTAGTTAAATGATGAAATGAAATAATCGTGTTACAGTTATTCTTTTTGAACTAACATTGTTTTTGTGGCACCGGCTGTTACCATATAATACTACCAGTGATTGTATCAGATCATTTCGCAACGTTCATCATAACGTTAAAATAAAATTTGTTCGCTAATTTTCTTATTCAGTAATCTCGCTGATCCTTTTTTTGTTGTTGTTGTGTTTATTGGCTTTCGGTTGCACTCATGCAGGCAATCCAACTATACAACTTCTTACAAATTAAAAGAAAATACTTCCGTTACGTGACGAATAACGCAAAAGACAAAACATACAACGTCTTAGAATAATACAGAAATATATACGGTAAAGCGCCAAAGAAAGTGGTATAGGCATGCGTATTGAAATACAGGATATGTAAACAGGGGAAATACGGCGCTGCGGTCGGCAACGCCTATGTATGACAACAAGTGTCTGGCGCAGTTGTTAGATCGGTCACTGCTACTACAATGGCAGGTTATCAAGATCTGAGTGTGTTTCAAGGTGGTATTATAGTCGGCGCACGAGTAATGGGATACAGCATCTTCGAGGTAGCGATGGAGTTTGGATTTTTCCGTACGCCCATTTCACGAGAGTGGCGTCAACATCACGAATCCTGTAAAACATCAAATCTCCACCATGGCTGCGGCCGGAAAATGATCCTGCAAGAACGGGACCAACGACAACTGAAGACAATCATTCAACGTGACAGAATTGCAATCCATCCGCATATAGCTGCTGATTTGAACGCTGGGCCATCAACAAGTGTGAGCGTGCTGATCACTCAATGGAACATCATTACGGGCTTTCGGAGCCGGACGTCCACGCGTGTATCCTTTCTGACTGGACGACACAAAGCTTTACGCCTCGCCTGGGCCCGCCAAAACCACATTGGACTTTGATGACAGGAAACATGTTGTCTGGTTGGACGAGTCTTATTTCAAATTGTATCGAGCGGATGGACGTGTACGTGTATGGAGACAACTTCATGAATCTGTCCACCCTGAATGTCACCAGGGGACTGTTTCAAGTTCCTGGAGGCTATGTAATGGTGTGGGGCGAGTGGAGTTGGAGTGGTATGGGACACTTGATACGTCTAGATACGACTCTGACGGGTCACGCGTACGTAAGCATCCTGTCTGATCGTCAGCTTCTATTTATGTCCATTGCGCATTCTGACGGACTTGGACAATTCCAGCAGGACAATGTGACACCCCACAAGTGTGGCCACCAAACACATCCTCTGGCCACCAAACTCCCAGACACGAACATTATTGAACATTTCTGGGATGCCTTGCAAAGAGCTGTTCAGAAGATATCTCCACCCCTTCGTAGTCTTACGGGTTTATGGACTGTCCTGCAGGATTCATGATGTCAGTTCCCTCTAACACTATACCAGATATTAGCCAAGTCCATGCCACGTATGTGAAATGTGGGTTGATTCACCTGTACCAGATGCCCTTGTGCAGATCTCGTCTCTTCGCTCCGGTTGCTTTATGTTAAGCCTCTAACCACAGCAATGAGACCTTCCACAGGAGTGCATCACTCTTGTCTGCTAGTCGTCGTTGCATACTATCCAATTGGTAGGCCTTTTCGGTCCCCACCATGCCAGAATGGCCCTTTCTCCAAAGAATTGAGACACCATTAATGGTTCAGTACGACTCCGACACACCATCGTTTATTAGTATGTAAAATGAAACCTCTCTTTGTCCATTCCAGCTAAAGCAAGTGCTTTCACCACTGAGTGCGAATCAATGAATATGACAATGTGGTCAGTCACTATGGTCGTGCCGTAACTTACTGCTGTGTCAATGACCAAGGATTCAGCCATATAAACTGACGCCTCTTCGCGCGTCTTGACGACGCTTGTTATTTTTAACATCGACATAGGCACAGCCGGCGACGTACTTGTATTTAGAACCATCGATACACATATCATGTGACCATTGCTTGAAATGGGTTTATAAATTGGAGTTATTGATTATTACTCGCTAGAGAGTCCAGATAACTATGTAAGTCTAGTTGCGTTATTGATTACTGGGTTTTCATGGCAGTCTACATTACGCTAATGTTCTCAGTCTTTCTAAAGCACTCTCATATCTTTCGCCATCTTACACACTAGCGTACTGCTCTCTCGACATTCTAGGCGCCTCTGTTCTGGTGTTCTTGCGTCCCCATCAACCATTCAAAATCCCTGTGCCGCGAGCTATTTCTTACGCCGACTGCACCACATGATCTCATCTAATTTGCCGAGTAGTACAAAAGTTTTGCAAACAACTATCTTTTATAGCCGTCACTTATCTCCTCAAACTGCTACATAAAACTGGCAGAATTCAGGATGGTTTTCAATATTCATTTGCCTATAAAAATTGTAAGTATTTGTTCATTAATAAATGTGAGGTACCACCGAACCCGTAAGAGGATGTGGTGCATAACACGAAGTCATATTACATTTACAGTACAGTATGTTACTTCTTCACTTTTATGACTTATTTTTACACTTAACACGTCAAAATTATTATAATTTCGTTGCTTTGTAGTACTTTCGAAATTTTAGTAATGTCTAGAAAAACACACTTTTATGTTATGTATGTATGCCTAACCTGCTTCCTTTCTCTCTAACTTTATGATGAGGTAAGCAATCAAGTACCAATGTTAATTAGATACCTTAAAAAACTAGACCTCACTGCCAAGAAGCTTGTAAGAGGACTGGCGGATTTGTGAGGGCTACAGACGTGCTCAATAAAAAGGACGAACCTTTTTTTTTTCAAATCGTAATACTGCGTATAAAAAATAAGAAAGATGAAGAGAGGTATAAACAAGAAATTGTGACTAAGATAAACGGCTGTATTATGAAATTTGCCTCAATATTAAATCAGTAGCTATAGTCGATTGTTACTCGAACGGATAAAGAATTAGGGAAAAAGAATTGTTTAAGTTAATTAAGGTCTTCCACTTGCACAACAGCTGTTAAGTTAAAGAAAGTACACTCTTTGACATAAAACTTGACCGGCGGCCGGCCGCTTCAGAGGCTAATTCCGCGCCGATCGCGACATGGGACAAAAAAACTGGCCAACTCGCTAATTCTCCAAGTCCGGTTATCTGCACAATCTGGCAACACTGTAGACCGTGGCACTTCCTGGAGGAAAACTTGTCCCAAGATAGAGAGACTCTAGGCTGATTACGCCTGTGGTCTAGCGGTAGCGTGCGTTGTTTCTGTTCATAATGTCAGTGGATCGAGAGCAGCTGGCATAAAATATTTTTATAGCCTCTTCTGTCTGAATGCTGAAGACGTGAATGTAATGGTAGCGCAGATTCAATCTATTTCGCTTTGTGACACACCGATATCAAAATTTTATCTAGTAACGATTTTGCGGCAGATTTCCTGCAGACTGTCCTCCTCTGGACGCCGTATGCGGCAAAGCTCCGGGATCCATTTGCTGGCTACTGGCAGCGGCCGTGGCGACAGCAGCGGCGCTGCACTCCCCCGTTCTTTATCGAAAGCGCCTGCTACCATTCATCGCTTTTGATGATTTAAAACGCTTTATTATTAAATGTTGCTCCACAGAAAATTTCTACAATTTCCATTCACGCTCAAAAGCAACGGAGACAGACGCCTTGATTAGTAGGCGGGTAATCGGCACGAGCTGAGTATGGCCCGAAATTAATTTTATAGACTGGGACGAAATTAAACCACCTCACTACATTCGATGAATTTATAAATGCTTCATACCTCGTTTCTTTTCCTTTCAAACTTAATTATTTGTGTAACTTTTGGTCAATGTTTGGATTGTTTCGTCAAGCCAGAGTGAGCGTCTGTGGTGTATAGTGTATTACAGTTCTTGTTTCATTCCTTATGGTAAGTCTATGCGATAAACTGTGTGAATACCTTGCAATGCATGCTCTGTAGCAGTGCTGGCACACTGCACATTTGGAGTTCCATGTATGGGTTCATGAAGTATTTATTGTTGATCGGAAGTGATAGTTAAGGTCATCAGATTTAAACCAGAAAAATGTGTCGTTTTGAAGGTTTCAGAGAACGGAAAGGAATTGCTAACGCCGGTGTTAGAAAACGTCTACAGTTAAATGCTATTGCAAAAATTTAGAAGATGGGAACTATATTAATGAACATGTGCACTTCATAAACAACCTTCTGACATGTTAGACCTATATGACGAACAAAGCTCAAATTTATATCGTTGACAGTCGGTTTGAATCTTTTCAGGACCTATTTTACAGTGAAGCACCTTGGAATTTGCAAAGCAGAAATGCATTATATTAACTTAATTTACTAAGTCGAAATCGGACGAAGATTGATGTTTAAAGGCATTCTTCAGATTTCGCATAAGAAATTTTTACTAGCAGTTTGCAACTCCATTAATTAAAATGGAAAATAAAAGGTTGTAGTCAGCGGCTTCTACCGTGATTCGAACTTATAGTACAAGCACTGCAACGCACAAGGGAACCTCTGAGCTAACGACACACTGGCGGCCAGAGGCGGACTATAGTCACTGCGATGTTGCCTGAGCCTCAAAACGCAACCTTAAACACACAAACAGAGGTGGTGGAGATTACTGTTTTAACGTCCCGTCGACAACGATGTCATTAGAGACGGAGCTCAAGCTCGGATTAGGGAAGGATGGGGAAGGATATCGGCCGTGCCCTTCCTAAGGAACCATCCCGGCATTTGCCTGAAGCGATTTACGGAAATCATTGAAAACCTAAATCAGGATGGCCGGGCGCGGGATTGCAGCGTCGTCCTCCCGAATGCACACACAAACATGTGTTACTCATGTGAAGAACGCCGTTCTTGGAGTCCAGAAATTAAATATACTTTCTAATTGTGTCATCTTGCAGTGGATTATATCGTACGAGTCTTCGATGTGGAAAACGAATGTCAAGTGAATTTAGCGAGGTAACGCCGACCTACACCCGGAAGTAAATGCACTATCAGAGTGTTGACAAATACTTGCTACGACGCTGCCATTTCTCGGCTCTCTGACGAGGCAGCTCTTCAGGGAAATGCTTGCCGTGATTCTCCGATACGGTTCTTCAGAGTGGAGACGCGCGCGCACGTTTGGTTTTTATGCGGCGTTCTCCCCTGATGGTTTCTGACGTCGCCTTGTGGGCTATGTATACATATGAGACATTCAATTATCATTAATCCAGAATGATACAAGTTTCAGCTTCCGGCGTGGAAGAAGGCTGTTGACGCCGACATTATATCATTTCAACGTAGGGAAAGCAAAACGGATCATTCAATGTTTCTCATTCAACATAAAGCATGTGAGATAAATTTCCGTAACGTTCATAATCATCTAAAAATACAAACGAAGTAAAAATACACCGGAAGCTTATTCGAATTGAATATAATGTAAGATACCAAACGCTTTGCACCCCTCGATGTCGAATTTGTCCACTTGCAATCGTTTGCAGCATGCACATAGAATGTCATGATTACCACGAGAATGAAGAAATATGTGGGTAAGGATGGAAGCAAGAAGAGACGCAGTCAACAAATATTCTATTCTTCATGGCGTTCATTTCATTTGACACGTAAGAAGAGGTAAAGCGGGAATTTACTTTCGTTAACACGAAAGATATGCCGCACATATTGATAACGAGGAAGTCTGCGTCTTCATACGTTTCCTCCTTGAAATCTGTATGCTCTATTATATACTAAGTAGCCCGATCATTGTTTCAGTAATGTTACCCTCTTGTTTGACCCCGTAACGATGAACAGATTCCAAATGCATGTCTCTGCGTGAAAGTAGCTGTTCGAACCCTTCCTGGGTTGTTTTTTGTGTTTTATTGCTTGGAATTCCTGAAGCAGACCACTGTGCCTTCCCCCCTCATGGGTTAGGTCTCAAAACTAAACCGCTTTGTATCCAATGGCATAATTTATTCATACTGCATCAGCATAAGACTCTTGCGAGTGAGAGAATGACAATAACAATCGTAACAAGAACAAGCAAATAATGAATGATGTTTATTCCAACGCAGAACGAGAATGGCTTTAAATATAAAAATCTATATCTATATCCATATCTATTGATCTTCGAGTTGGCACAATGCAAATATATTCTTAGCATTTAGTTACTGAATTTAGTTCTGGATGTTTGCAGAGAAAAGGAAAAGTCGGTACTTCTCGCTAGTGTAATATAATGTGAACCAGCAACTACCCTTTCCTCAAGCAGGTCCTCAAGTAGGCACTGCTGCATTCTGTTCCCTGACATTGCTCTGATGACGGTTAATGCAGATAGTTCCGATTATGAAATACAAAACGTATTGCAGATTAGTTCCTAGGATAGTAACATTAAATTTGCGTTGTAGACGGCACATGAACGTGACGGCTATCCATATTACTCATCAATATAAAAAGACAATATTTTGGGAATTTAGCAGGATTATTCAAAATGAATTCTGAAATTGGGTGACTGACCGCACAGGTGCTAAACGTCGTCAAGAGTATACGATGTCCTAATCGCATTAGGAATATGAAGATCGTCTTCGACAGCTCGCAACTTTCACATTGCTATCTCCACCCTACTCCAGACAGCTCTCGGTGGAGTTGCACTACGTTGCCGATGTTATGGAAGGCCTTCAAACCGACAACAGACCACATATTGAAAAATACAAGCGAATTCTCTTGCAGCGTAAGCTTATTGTAACTAATCTAAAAATTATTGGAGAGGAACATTCAAAAAAAGTAAAATGTTACACACTGTTGACGTCAAACGGACATTATCTGTCCTGTCTTGTGTCCTACTCATCTATAATATCAAGTGTACTATGAAAATGATTATATATAATGGATTATAAGGTAATGCATTGATACCAGATGTCGGGGGCCGGCCGATGTGGCCGTGCGGTTCTAGGCGCTTCAGTCTGGAACCGCGTGACCGCTACGGTCGCAGGTTCGAATCCTGCCTCGGGCATGGATGTGTGTGATGTCATTAGGTTAGTTAGGTTTAAGTAGTTCTAAGTTCTAGGGGACTTATGACCTTAGAAGTTAAGTCCCATAGTGCTCAGAGCCATTTGAACCATTTGAACTATTTAACACAAAATGACATTAAAAATTTAAGTTATTCACGAGCAGCTAGTTGAGAATATGTATGAACATTAAATGACACGACGAACCGTCTTGTTCTGCATATGGATTCAAACCCAGCTCATGCAGACTAAGCAAAGATTTAGTGACTGACGGAAACTAACAGTCATTCCTGATCAGGCATACAGAGAGTGATATACCTCGATTTTAGACAGTATCAGTTAGCAAATATCAACTTTAAATTGCAAAACGCAAACATTTTTAACAGACGCGAATTCCTACCCAGCATCTATTGTCCCTGTTAACGAACTTACTTGAAATGCCGTGAGGTAAAGCTGTGTGTTGGACATGGATTCGAACCCGGAACCTAATCGGATTGCTATCGAAGCACAGTCAAATGTGACATATCGGAATTTCGCGGCAGTAACTAGATATTTTAACTGAAATGACGAGACGAAACATTAATTTTTTCCTTCCCAGGACTCCAACCCGGCACCTATCGCTGTTATATTCTAGAGAAAACTAACGTTAAATATGGGTTTGTTGCACCAGCAGTGACATGTGAGCATGTTTGAACTGAAATAATATGACGAAGAGTTCAGCGCTCACTGGGAATAGAGCCCCACACATATCGTTGTTGACTACACACAAAGAGACGTCAGCTACCGAATTTTTCTCCACCAGCTGCTCAGAATAGCATCTTGAACTTACAGTCATCTCGCAAATAGTTCTGTGTCTCACTGGGAGTTAAAAACGTCAGATATCGTTAGTGTTGACAGCGAATGAAAATACATTAAAAATCAAAATTATTATCCACCAGCAGATAGGTGTTCTCATGCTAGAGCTTGATAATACATAATTAAATCTTTAGTGCCGGGCCAGGATTCGATCCCATTCACGCATAATATGTGAAGGTGTTGAGGAATCTGCAGTTTTGAACAAACAACAAATTGTAGTCGAGCTGTATTGCCACGAAGGGATCAAATTCCGCGTTAAGGGCGGTCTGAGTTGCATTCCCAGTTCAGAACCAATTTTATCGACATACAGAAGCTCAAATAAAAGATGGAATAAGTGTCCTGTGACCATACATAGCGTTTGTGTCGTCACTTGAAATAAATAACTAGTATAAGAAAGGTTACTGGTGATAGAGTTTCTACATGTCGCCACTCCAGACTTTATTGTGGTTCAACCTACCGTCTACTTGGTAAAGAAGGAATATCATCTTTAATGTGAATTTTCAGACCACGCAGCCATTATATCTCCTTCACTTGGTGTAGCCAGGAGAGAATGGAATCTGTCTCTCCCTATCTAAAAACATTGACAGAAGTGGGAATCGAACCCAGACCATAGGTATAACAACCTACCATCCGTCCAACAGACCACGAAATCCTCTTCTCTGCGAGTCATTTTTCTACTGTAACGCAGTTGCGCCACACTGGATGAGAATTCTGACACACAGGCTCCCTGTAGTAATTTGCAGCATCTTCAGTAAATTCATTTACTTGGTTGACCGAATCACCATGAACTAGTTGCCTCGGCTACCCAGTGCATACATTCGACTATTTTGTAATCACAGAAATAAAATCACGTTACTGCCACCTACACACAGCTGCCAACATTGTAGGATGCAGAAGTTTAAATAGGAAGTGTTCCTTTCCACTTGAGCTATTCTATTGCGCTATCTGTTACTAGAAAACGTCGTTCAGTCCAAAAGAAAAGCTGTAACTGTTTGTCTCTCAGAAGTCAAGACCTGGCCATATGCATAATCTCATAGTGCTGTGGAATCCAAAAGTTCTGGAGGAATAGTTGCCGAGCTCTGGAGCTGTTGTAGCTACGTGTCAGCTTGTAGCATAGATAAGATGTCGCGAGTTCGAATACATTCAGTGCTACATTTTTTAAAACGCAATTCTGCTCTCTGCTGAAGTTATCAATCTAATGGAACTTTGAACATAATTCCCTTCACTTCTCAACCCAAAGTAGTCGCATGTGGAAAAAGAACTAACTACTGTGACATTTTGTTCTATTCAGGTTTAATAGACAGCAGGCAGCAGATGCATCTCGAAGATGTGCAGGGAGAGCGCATCGTGCCATAATATGTCAGAAAAGTATTTTCTACATTAGCCATCGTGTGGTAGTGATATTTTATTCTTCTTCAAACTTTGATTGTTAGCTTTAACTCAGAGCAAATTTTCTACATGCATGTAATCAATAAACTGCATGTGCATTGTCAGACTGTCATAGGTAACATCAGAGAATTCGCATATATCGTTGATGATTAATTTCTCTCTCATGTTTACTATTGTTTTAACAACACTAAAGGAAACCTTACGAAAATTGTGCACTGTATTATAAGAAATGAAATAAAACTAACCATGATAACCTTACGACGAAAGTATCTGTACACAAGCATGCCTCTATCGACACGAATTAGTAAAATACTACTCACTTAGATTTTGATTGGGTCTGTGTTTAATTGGTATGCTGTGTCATACTCAAGAGGTATGCAAATGTGGCATTTCATAAATATAGTTACGTATTCCTAGAAACCCAAAATTCGCTTGTCAGCAGCGGAAAGAGACGTTACCTGTTGTGCAGCATTGTAAGTTTTTCAACATTGCACTATGAGCTGAAAGCATTTCCTTGCTATTTCCTTATTGATGTTTGATCTGACTGCTTGTAGCTCTTTCACAGAAGGGATAAAAACGTTTCAGTCAGTGAGACTGGAACTGCAAACCGCAACAGACGCTGTTTCACAGGTCAGCACGTTACCACAGAGCTGGCGAGGAGGTATTGGTCTCAGCTTCCTATTACGACGGCAATAGTAACTAGAACTCGTAAACCGCTATTTAAAGGTCGAGATTAGTTGCGATTTCCACCTGCAACGACTTTCCTGGGCTGAAAACCGTAAATTTTCAATCTTTTGTTACCCTTCAAGCTATAATAACTCAGATTATTCAATGGAAATGACAGGTAAAATCAAGTGAACTTTGAGGCTTAATTCCGTGCACACCAGGAAGTAACTCGTCGATCACAGAGTTGCCAAACATACGTTGCCTTGTTGCCAAATCTCAGTTACAGTACCAGCAGGAAGAAGACGAACCGATGTGATCCTACAGCGGTCTGGGAAGTGACCATAGCTGGTGTCTCCAAGTCGCGGCTGCTACGGCCTGGAATACGTAATGCGTCTGATTCGCTTTCTGTAACTAGGTTTAGGGACTGGAGCGTAGTTACTAATAATACTCAGAACTGACTGCAAACTGAACATCATAAATCAGTAACTCTCATTGTTGTTTTTATATTTCTTTCGTAAGTGCACTCAAAACTAAGAAAGTCATTCACAGGCGTTTTCGTGCCTCGCCGATAGTCGAGCACAACATACAAATAAAAATAAAAAAGAATGTGTGTGTGTGTGTGTGTGTGTGTGTGTGTGTGTGTGTGTGTGTGTGTGAGTGAGTGAGAGAGAGAGAGAGAGAGAGAGAGAGAGAGAGAGAGAGAAATACAAAGCAATGAGAGAGAGTGTAAAAAATTGTTGTAAAGAAATTGAATCATGGTATTTAAAGAAATCTTTCATTAAAATGACACTTTCCACATCATTACGAAATGTCGTATTCATGATCTATGGAACAAGAGTTAATCTAATGTAATCTAATCTAATCTAATCACATCATATTGATGATTAGCCATGAAGAGTCATGAATTACCGAAATTTTTGCCAATACCAGTAACTAAATCTAAACTTGAAAATAAAAGACGACAATTTTTGTAATAAACCGTGACTCCTATCAAAACCCTTTGATCCCTGTTATCTAACCACGAAAGATGTCTGATATACCTCCATTCTGAAGTAACAATGTGTGCATGCATTTAAAGATGAAGTGCATGATGTGAAGTTCTGTGACGGAGATACGAACCCAACACGTAATCCGATTGTTAACTAAGAAAAATCAAATGTTACGTATCGGTTTTTCTTACGAGCCGCTAGGTGTCTGAATCTAAAATAAGGATACAAACTTTTGTGCCTAAGCGACAATCGAACTGCACACCTACCGTGCATCCACGAATATAGCTTAAGTATCAGTTGCTTACTCATGAACAGTAAGATGTGTGCGTGTTTGACCAGAAATAACGACACCTGTTGCGATTGTTGGCAACACATGAACAGACATTGAAATTGCGCGTTAATTTTCACTAGCAGGTGGGTGTGCACTTGATAAAGCTAGAAATGAAATTATGAATATTTTTGTACTGGATCAGGTTTCAGACCCACATACTTACCTTTGGAGGAGACCTAGAGAAGATTGCAGTCTTGGGAAAAGGAACGAAATGACTGAACTATACTGTTCCGAGAGATTCAGATCCTCGAAAGAGGAGATACGAATTCGAATCACAGTCCAGCACCAAATTTTTAAACGTCTCTAGTTCAATCAAGTACAAGTAAAATAAGAGCCCTGTCCCTTTAAATGGCTATCGGTTCATCAAATAAAATAAAATTTTCTAATGTAAGTAAGCTTACTGGCGACTGTATTTCTTTTTACCATGACTTCCGCTGTGTCATTTCCCAACGTAAACCGGCTCTGCCCAGTTGGTAATGAAGGAACGTGATGTTTAATGCGGATTCTGGATTATAACGTCTTTCTCTTGAGGTATCCAGAGGTAAAATAAATCTGTTTGTGCCTCTTAAAAGTAAATGCCTGAACCCACGCACTGCACCTGTGATAGCTCGTTCCACCAGACCATTGTGGCCACATTACCCAACCCCAGGAGTGTGCTGTAACGGATGATGTGCTTAGCTTACAAAATTAGTCACGGTGGAAAAAATGCGAGTCTATTAAATGGTCAAGTAGAAGCAAGCTTCTGACGCAGAGATTATGCTATTCTCATGTCAGCAGGATGTAAAGACTCTTCTAGGCATCATAGGCTGGATGTGAAGCCATTTTGATTTTTCACAAATTCAGCAAATTTCTTAGTTCGAGAAAATCCACTGTGAAGTGTGAAGTTGCCGGATAATTCGATTATTACTGTTATTATTAATATCATTTTATTCATACTGCTGCTGTAACACAAGTGCTTGAACATCATTTAGTGCCTTTTGGTCGCTATAGAAGCAGTTTCCCAAGAACAGGTTCTTTCCCTGTCTACGGAATCCTTTTCATGTTAATATCAAGCACCAGCAATTACTCGTAGATTACATTAAAACTAAAGTAATTGACGAAGACGTTACTTGGTAACAAAAACGCACTGCCTTTCTTCATTTACTTTCGCCTAGAAATGGCTATCGAGTACTGACAGACCAAAAGGCAAGAGATCTTACTGCCTTCCGATATACGTTGCTGTTAGTTCTTCCACATGATTTGGTCGACATGACCTGTTTCAAGTAGTGTATGACAGACAGTGTTTTAGAAAATCTATTGTTTCCCTTTGCAATAAACGGAAGTATTTTCATTCTAAGCTGTCCAAGTACATAATTTTCGCAATATTAGTGCAAATTTAATATTCGCTTCTATAATGTATAAAAGTATTTCACAGTCGCAAAACTCGCATCCGAAACGTTGACCTTACACTTAGTCGCTGACCATAAATTCTAGCTCAGAGTGACACCAGTTTAAATAACCTAATGTAGCGAAGACTATTTGCCAGTGCTCTTTCTCGTCGGAAAATACGCAATTGACTCATTTGGCTCCATAAGTACGCTGTAACACTAATTTCTGTGTGAAATTTGTCAGTAAGCTTTCGCCTTCCAACCGGCAAAATACGGAAGAGTACGGCCGGTAAACAATTCACAAACCACGATTTAGTGCCGATAAGACGATTTCTTTAAACATTGTCGAAGCTGAGGGAATTTAGTTTCTGCTTAAATCGCCTTAAGCAGCAACGTTCACAGATATCTCAAATAGGAAAAAGCTGAATATCCAGGTACGAAGGTTGTAAATCAAACTTCCCACAGTTTGTGTCAGGTTGATCTTTTCGTCTGGTAACACTGCTTAAGTATTTTGTCTAAGAGGTATCACAAGTAGTATCCCTGTAGCTGTTGGAATCATTGGTTGAAAACGAGTTTAACACCAATGGGTACAGTGCTGCTATATTTTCACAACTATTATCAACCTAAGTCTGAATTCATCCACAAACTGAGGCGTATTTATAATATTGAAGCTAGACTGTGTATCCTTGTCTTTCTTGAGTGGTCATTGGAAGGCGTTTACACACACGTATACAATACTATGAATACTTCGAACGCTATGGTTAACGTTGCTCTCATAAACTACTTTTTTTTTAATTCTTCTGGGTCTTAAGCGTGCAATATGTGTTGTAGATACAGTCTCAGACCAAAAAATTGACCGCCGAGTCGTTCACGTAAGGTGGACAATACAGTCATGCTCCTCTCAGAATTCTGTGTCTGGCAATATGCTCGATCTAGCAACATGTAGACTGCGGCACTTCCCAGAGAAAGTCTTGACTCCAGTCTTAGTACTTTACTCTTGACTACGACCGCAGTCTTGAGGTTAAACGCGAGACCAGCTCATATGATATTGTAGATTCGCTTGAATTACACTCATAGCTTCAGCACCGAGAGGAAAGGGGCGATAAAAATTTTGTCGATATGTGCTTTCGGTCGCCAGACGTCATATTAGCTGGTCTCGCGTTTTACCTCAAGACTACGGTCGTGTTCCATCAGCGGTATGAATAAAATGATAGTAATAATAACAGTAATAATCGAATTATCCGGCAACTTCACACTTCACAGTGGATTTTCTCGAACTGAGAAACTTGCTGAATTTGTGAAAAATCAAAATGGCTTCACATCCAGCCTATGATGCCTAGAAGAGTCTTTACATCCTGCTGACATGAGAATAGCATAATCTCTGCGTCAGAAGCTTGCTTCTACTTGACCATTTAATAGACTCGCATTTTTTCCACCGTGACTAATTTTGTAAGCTAAGCACATCATCCGTTACAGCACACTCCTGGGGTTGGGTAATGTGGCCACAATGGTCTGGTGGAACGAGCTATCACAGGTGCAGTGCGTGGGTTCAGGCATTTACTTTTAAGAGGCACAAACAGATTTATTTTACCTCTGGTTACCTCAAGAGAAAGACGTTATAATCCAGAATCCGCATTAAACATCACGTTCCTTCATTACCAACTGGGCAGAGCCGGTTTACGTTGGGAAATGACACAGCGGAAGTCATGGTAAAAAGAAATACAGTCGCCAGTAAGCTTACTTACATTAGAAAATTTTATTTTATTTGATGAACCGATAGCCATTTAAAAGGACAGGGCTCTTATTTTACTTGTACTTGATTGAACTAGAGACGTTTAAAAATTTGGTGCTGGACTGTGATTCGAATTCGTATCTCCTCTTTCGAGGATCTGAATCTCTCGGAACAGTATAGTTCAGTCATTTCGTTCCTTTTCCCAAGACTGCAATCTTCTCTAGGTCTCCTCCAAAGGTAAGTATGTGGGTCTGAAACCTGATCCAGTACAAAAATATTCATAATTTCATTTCTAGCTTTATCAAGTGCACACCCACCTGCTAGTGAAAATTAACGCGCAATTTCAATGTCTGTTCATGTGTTGCCAACAATCGCAACAGGTGTCGTTATTTCTGGTCAAACACGCACACATCTTACTGTTCATGAGTAAGCAACTGATACTTAAGCTATATTCGTGGATGCACGGTAGGTGTGCAGTTCGATTGTCGCTTAGGCACAAAAGTTTGTATCCTTATTTTAGATTCAGACACCTAGCGGCTCGTAAGAAAAACCGATACGTAACATTTGATTTTTCTTAGTTAACAATCGGATTACGTGTTGGGTTCGTATCTCCGTCACAGAACTTCACATCATGCACTTCATCTTTAAATGCATGCACACATTGTTACTTCAGAATGGAGGTATATCAGACATCTTTCGTGGTTAGATAACAGGGATCAAAGGGTTTTGATAGGAGTCACGGTTTATTACAAAAATTGTCGTCTTTTATTTTCAAGTTTAGATTTAGTTACTGGTATTGGCAAAAATTTCGGTAATTCATGACTCTTCATGGCTAATCATCAATATGATGTGATTAGATTAGATTAGATTACATTAGATTAACTCTTGTTCCATAGATCATGAATACGACATTTCGTAATGATGTGGAAAGTGTCATTTTAATGAAAGATTTCTTTAAATACCATGATTCAATTTCTTTACAACAATTTTTTACACTCTCTCTCATTGCTTTGTATTTCTCTCTCTCTCTCTCTCTCTCTCTCTCTCTCTCTCTCTCTCTCTGACACACACACACACACACACACACACACACACACACACACACACACACACATTCTTTTTTATTTTTATTTGTATGTTGTGCTCGACTATCGGCGAGGCACGAAAACGCCTGTGAATGACTTTCTTAGTTTTGAGTGCACTTACGAAAGAAATATAAAAACAACAATGAGAGTTACTGATTTATGATGTTCAGTTTGCAGTCAGTTCTGAGTATTATTAGTAACTACGCTCCAGTCCCTAAACCTAGTTACAGAAAGCGAATCAGACGCATTACGTATTCCAGGCCGTAGCAGCCGCGACTTGGAGACACCAGCTATGGTCACTTCCCAGACCGCTGTAGGATCACATCGGTTCGTCTTCTTCCTGCTGGTACTGTAACTGAGATTTGGCAACAAGGCAACGTATGTTTGGCAACTCTGTGATCGACGAGTTACTTCCTGGTGTGCACGGAATTAAGCCTCAAAGTTCACTTGATTTTACCTGTCATTTCCATTGAATAATCTGAGTTATTATAGCTTGAAGGGTAACAAAAGATTGAAAATTTACGGTTTTCAGCCCAGGAAAGTCGTTGCAGGTGGAAATCGCAACTAATCTCGACCTTTAAATAGCGGTTTACGAGTTCTAGTTACTATTGCCGTCGTAATAGGAAGCTGAGACCAATACCTCCTCGCCAGCTCTGTGGTAACGTGCTGACCTGTGAAACAGCGTCTGTTGCGGTTTGCAGTTCCAGTCTCACTGACTGAAACGTTTTTATCCCTTCTGTGAAAGAGCTACAAGCAGTCAGATCAAACATCAATAAGGAAATAGCAAGGAAATGCTTTCAGCTCATAGTGCAATGTTGAAAAACTTACAATGCTGCACAACAGGTAACGTCTCTTTCCGCTGCTGACAAGCGAATTTTGGGTTTCTAGGAATACGTAACTATATTTATGAAATGCCACATTTGCATACCTCTTGAGTATGACACAGCATACCAATTAAACACAGACCCAATCAAAATCTAAGTGAGTAGTATTTTACTAATTCGTGTCGATAGAGGCATGCTTGTGTACAGATACTTTCGTCGTAAGGTTATCATGGTTAGTTTTATTTCATTTCTTATAATACAGTGCACAATTTTCGTAAGGTTTCCTTTAGTGTTGTTAAAACAATAGTAAACATGAGAGAGAAATTAATCATCAACGATATATGCGAATTCTCTGATGTTACCTATGACAGTCTGACAATGCACATGCAGTTTATTGATTACATGCATGTAGAAAATTTGCTCTGAGTTAAAGCTAACAATCAAAGTTTGAAGAAGAATAAAATATCACTACCACACGATGGCTAATGTAGAAAATACTTTTCTGACATATTATGGCACGATGCGCTCTCCCTGCACATCTTCGAGATGCATCTGCTGCCTGCTGTCTATTAAACCTGAATAGAACAAAATGTCACAGTAGTTAGTTCTTTTTCCACATGCGACTACTTTGGGTTGAGAAGTGAAGGGAATTATGTTCAAAGTTCCATTAGATTGATAACTTCAGCAGAGAGCAGAATTGCGTTTTAAAAAATGTAGCACTGAATGTATTCGAACTCGCGACATCTTATCTATGCTACAAGCTGACACGTAGCTACAACAGCTCCAGAGCTCGGCAACTATTCCTCCAGAACTTTTGGATTCCACAGCACTATGAGATTATGCATATGGCCAGGTCTTGACTTCTGAGAGACAAACAGTTACAGCTTTTCTTTTGGACTGAACGACGTTTTCTAGTAACAGATAGCGCAATAGAATAGCTCAAGTGGAAAGGAACACTTCCTATTTAAACTTCTGCATCCTACAATGTTGGCAGTTGTGTGTAGGTGGCAGTAACGTGATTTTATTTCTGTGATTACAAAATAGTCGAATGTATGCACTGGGTAGCCGAGGCAACTAGTTCATGGTGATTCGGTCAACCAAGTAAATGAATTTACTGAAGATGCTGCAAATTACTACAGGGAGCCTGTGTGTCAGAATTCTCATCCAGTGTGGTGCAACTGCGTTACAGTAGAAAAATGACTCGCAGAGAAGAGGATTTCGTGGTCTGTTGGACGGATGGTAGGTTGTTATACCTATGGTCTGGGTTCGATTCCCACTTCTGTCAATGTTTTTAGATAGGGAGAGACAGATTCCATTCTCTCCTGGCTACACCAAGTGAAGGAGATATAATGGCTGCGTGGTCTGAAAATTCACATTAAAGATGATATTCCTTCTTTACCAAGTAGACGGTAGGTTGAACCACAATAAAGTCTGGAGTGGCGACATGTAGAAACTCTATCACCAGTAACCTTTCTTATACTAGTTATTTATTTCAAGTGACGACACAAACGCTATGTATGGTCACAGGACACTTATTCCATCTTTTATTTGAGCTTCTGTATGTCGATAAAATTGGTTCTGAACTGGGAATGCAACTCAGACCGCCCTTAACGCGGAATTTGATCCCTTCGTGGCAATACAGCTCGGCTACAATTTGTTGTTTGTTCAAAACTGCAGTTTCCTCAACACCTTCACATATTATGCGTGAATGGGATCGAATCCTGGCCCGGCACTAAAGATTTAATTATGTATTATCAAGCTCTAGCATGAGAACACCTATCTGCTGGTGGATAATAATTTTGATTTTTAATGTATTTTCATTCGCTGTCAACACTAACGATATCTGACGTTTTTAACTCCCAGTGAGACACAGAACTATTTGCGAGATGACTGTAAGTTCAAGATGCTATTCTGAGCAGCTGGTGGAGAAAAATTCGGTAGCTGACGTCTCTTTGTGTGTAGTCAACAACGATATGTATGGGGCTCTATTCCCAGTGAGTGCTGAACTCTTCGTCATATTATTTCAGTTCAAACATGCTCACATGTCACTGCTGGTGCAACAAACCCATATTTAACGTTAGTTTTCTCTAGAATATAACAGCGATAGGTGCCGGGTTGGAGTCCTGGGAAGGAAAAAATTAATGTTTCGTCTCGTCATTTCAGTTAAAATATCTAGTTACTGCCGCGAAATTCCGATATGTCACATTTGACTGTGCTTCGATAGCAATCCGATTAGGTTCCGGGTTCGAATCCGTGTCCAACACACAGCTTTACCTCACGGCATTTCAAGTAAGTTACTTGTGAAGAAGCAATATTTAACGTCTCTCGTAGTTCGTTAACAGGGACAATAGATGCTGGGTAGGAATTCGCGTCTGTTAAAAATGTTTGCGTTATGCAATTTAAAGTTGATATTCGCTAACTGATACTGTCTAAAATCGAGGTATATCACTCTCTGTATGCCTAATCAGGAATGACTGTTAGTTTCCGTCAGTCACTAAATCTTTGCTTAGTCTGCATGAGCTGGGTTTGAATCCATATGCAGAACAAGACGGTTCGTCGTGTCATTTAATGTTCATACATATTCTCAACTAGCTGCTCGTGAATAACTTAAATTTTTAATGTCATTTTGTGTTAAATAGTTCAAATGGTTCAAATGGCTCTGAGCACTATGGGACTTAACTTCTAAGGTCATCAGTCCCCTAGAACTTAGAACTACTTAAACCTAACTAACCTAAGGACATCACACACATCCATGCCCGAGGCAGGATTCGAACCTGCGACCGTAGCGGTCACGCGGTTCCAGACTGAAGCGCCTAGAACCGCACGGCCACATCGGCCGGCCTCCGACATCTGGTATCAATGCATTACCTTATAATCCATTATATATAATCATTTTCATAGTACACTTGATATTATAGATGAGTAGGACACAAGACAGGACAGATAATGTCCGTTTGACGTCAACAGTGTGTAACATTTTACTTTTTTTGAATGTTCCTCTCCAATAATTTTTAGATTAGTTACAATAAGCTTACGCTGCAAGAGAATTCGCTTGTATTTTTCAATATGTGGTCTGTTGTCGGTTTGAAGGCCTTCCATAACATCGGCAACGTAGTGCAACTCCACCGAGAGCTGTCTGGAGTAGGGTGGAGTTAGCAATGTGAAAGTTGCGAGCTGTCGAAGACGATCTTCATATTCCTAATGCGATTAGGACATCGTATACTCTTGACGACGTTTAGCACCTGTGCGGTCAGTCACCCAATTTCAGAATTCATTTTGAATAATCCTGCTAAATTCCCAAAATATTGTCTTTTTATATTGATGAGTAATATGGATAGCCGTCACGTTCATGTGCCGTCTACAACGCAAATTTAATGTTACTATCCTAGGAACTAATCTGCAATACGTTTTGTATTTCATAATCGGAACTATCTGCATTAACCGTCATCAGAGCAATGTCAGGGAACAGAATGCAGCAGTGCCTACTTGAGGACCTGCTTGAGGAAAGGGTAGTTGCTGGTTCACATTATATTACACTAGCGAGAAGTACCGACTTTTCCTTTTCTCTGCAAACATCCAGAACTAAATTCAGTAACTAAATGCTAAGAATATATTTGCATTGTGCCAACTCGAAGATCAATAGATATGGATATAGATATAGATTTTTATATTTAAAGCCATTCTCGTTCTGCGTTGGAATAAACATCATTCATTATTTGCTTGTTCTTGTTACGATTGTTATTGTCATTCTCTCACTCGCAAGAGTCTTATGCTGATGCAGTATGAATAAATTATGCCATTGGATACAAAGCGGTTTAGTTTTGAGACCTAACCCATGAGGGGGGAAGGCACAGTGGTCTGCTTCAGGAATTCCAAGCAATAAAACACAAAAAACAACCCAGGAAGGGTTCGAACAGCTACTTTCACGCAGAGACATGCATTTGGAATCTGTTCATCGTTACGGGGTCAAACAAGAGGGTAACATTACTGAAACAATGATCGGGCTACTTAGTATATAATAGAGCATACAGATTTCAAGGAGGAAACGTATGAAGACGCAGACTTCCTCGTTATCAATATGTGCGGCATATCTTTCGTGTTAACGAAAGTAAATTCCCGCTTTACCTCTTCTTACGTGTCAAATGAAATGAATGCCATGAGGAATAGAATATTCGTTGACTGCGTCTCTTCTTGCTTCCATCCTTACCAACATATTTCTTCATTCTCGTGGTAATCATGACATTCTATGTGCATGCTGCAAACGATTGCAAGTGGACAAATTCGACATCGAAGGGTGCAAAGCGTTTGGTATCTTACATTATATTCAGTTCGAATAAGCTTCCGGTGTATTTTTACTTCGTTTGTATTTTTAGATGATTATGAACGTTACGGAAATTTATCTCACATGCTTTATGTTGAATGAGAAACATTGAATGATCCGTTTTGCTTTCCCTACGTTGAAATGATATAATGTCGGCGTCAACAGCCTTCTTCCACGCCGGAAGCTGAAACTTGTATCATTCTGGATTAATGATAATTGAATGTCTCATATGTATACATAGCCCACAAGGCGACGTCAGAAACCATCAGGGGAGAACGCCGCATAAAAACCAAACGTGCGCGCGCGTCTCCACTCTAAAGAACCGTATCGGAGAATCACGGCAAGCATTTCGCTGAAGAGCTGCCTCGTCAGAGAGCCGAGAAATGGCAGCGTCGTAGCAAGTATTTGTCAACACTCTGATAGTGCATTTACTTCCGGGTGTAGGTCGGCGTTACCTCGCTAAATTCACTTGACATTCGTTTTCCACATCGAAGACTCGTACGATATAATCCACTGCAAGATGACACAATTAGAAAGTATATTTAATTTCTGGACTCCAAGAACGGCGTTCTTCACATGAGTAACACATGTTTGTGTGTGCATTCGGGAGGACGACGCTGCAATCCCGCGCCCGGCCATCCTGATTTAGGTTTTCAATGATTTCCCTAAATCGCTTCAGGCAAATGCCGGGATGGTTCCTTAGGAAGGGCACGGCCGATATCCTTCCCCATCCTTCCCTAATCCGAGCTTGTGCTCCGTCTCTAATGACATCGTTGTCGACGGGACGTTAAAACAGTAATCTCCACCTCCTCTGTTTGTGTGATTAAGGTTGCGTTTTGAGGCTCAGGCAACATCGCAGTGACTATAGTCCGCCTCTGGCCGCCAGTGTGTCGTTAGCTCAGAGGTTCCCTTGTGCGTTGCAGTGCTTGTACTATAAGTTCGAATCACGGTAGAAGCCGCTGACTACAACCTTTTATTTTCCATTTTAATTAATGGAGTTGCAAACTGCTAGTAAAAATTTCTTATGCGAAATCTGAAGAATGCCTTTAAACATCAATCTTCGTCCGATTTCGACTTAGTAAATTAAGTTAATATAATGGATTTCTGCTTTGCAAATTCCAAGGTGCTTCACTGTAAAATAGGTCCTGAAAAGATTCAAACCGACTGTCAACGATATAAATTTGAGCTTTGTTCGTCATATAGGTCTAACATGTCAGAAGGTTGTTTATGAAGTGCACATGTTCATTAATATAGTTCCCATCTTCTAAATTTTTGCAATAGCATTTAACTGTAGACGTTTTCTAACACCGGCGTTAGCAATTCCTTTCCGTTCTCTGAAACCTTCAAAACGACACATTTTTCTGGTTTAAATCTGATGACCTTAACTATCACTTCCGATCAACAATAAATACTTCATGAACCCATACATGGAACTCCAAATGTGCAGTGTGCCTGCACTGCTACAGAGCATGCATTGCAAGGTATTCACACAGTTTATCGCATAGACTTACCATAAGGAATGAAACAAGAACTGTAATACACTATACACCACAGACGCTCACTCTGGCTTGACGAAACAATCCAAACATTGACCAAAAGTTACACAAATAATTAAGTTTGAAAGGAAAAGAAACGAGGTATGAAGCATTTATAAATTCATCGAATGTAGTGAGGTGGTTTAATTTCGTCCCAGTCTATAAAATTAATTTCGGGCCATACTCAGCTCGTGCCGATTACCCGCCTACTAATCAAGGCGTCTGTCTCCGTTGCTTTTGAGCGTGAATGGAAATTGTAGAAATTTTCTGTGGAGCAACATTTAATAATAAAGCGTTTTAAATCATCAAAAGCGATGAACGGTAGCAGGCGCTTTCGATAAAGAACGGGGGAGTGCAGCGCCGCTGCTGTCGCCACGGCCGCTGCCAGTAGCCAGCAAATGGATCCCGGAGCTTTGCCGCATACGGCGTCCAGAGGAGGACAGTCTGCAGGAAATCTGCCGCAAAATCGTTACTAGATAAAATTTTGATATCGGTGTGTCACAAAGCGAAATAAATTGAATCTGCGCTACCATTACATTCACGTCTTCAGCATTCAGACAGAAGAGGCTATAAAAATATTTTATGCCAGCTGCTCTCGATCCACTGACATTATGAACAGAAACAACGCACGCTACCGCTAGACCACAGGCGTAATCAGCCTAGAGCCTCTCTATCTTGGGACAAGTTTTCCTCCAGGAAGTGCCGCAGTCTACAGTGTTGCCAGATTGTGCAGATAACCGGACTTAGAAAATTAGCGAGTTGGCCTTTTTTTTTGTCTATGTCGCGATCGGCGCGGACTTAGCCTCTGAAGCGGCCGGCCGCCGGTCAGGTTTTATGTCAAAGAGTGTACCTGGAAATCCCAAGTTGAGTTTCGCACATGTCCACACTGGCATAGGTCAAAGAAAGTACTGCCAGCCCCCCACCCTCCCCCGCCCACTTGGACTGTTGACATTTTTTAAAATATCGGGAATCCAATATATCGATATTTAAAAAAATGACATTATCAGCTCTAGATATAATTTTGAGTTATTTCGTGACACTATGAAGATAATCAACTGTTTTATAAAAAAAATTTAGCAACAGTTTTCTGAGCGCCATGTATTTGGTACACCTCGGGACTTTTTGACAAAGAGGCTACCTACCGACGAGAACGAGATTCAATGTTGTTTATGGGAGACTAGAAAGTAGTGCTAGAAGTTCATATTAACAGCGTCAGTTTTTGAAAAGTTACCCGCAACGTAGATAATAACTTGAAAGGTTGGCTTAAAAAAGCATCCAACCCTTCCGTTACAGAGAAGACAATCGTACAGGTAGATTATAACAGCAAATAGAATTCTCAGACTTTACTTGAGTGAAGAGAGTTCCACATCCCGGTATTATGGTACAGTTGTATTTATTCTGAAGTCATGCAATCATACATACCACTGTACTTCAGCATCAAAACAAGTGAATACTTTACAGACGCCCAAGACTTCTGTACCGACCAATATAATCTTCACAAATCCTGCCAGAGAGTTTGCTTGGAAATCGTTAACACTGAAATCGAACACATTAGGTCTTCTGTCGACCAGGAATATTTGGTGTCGGCCATTGTCATGCCACTGGATAACAAAAATTGTTGTAGTTAGTTTGGCCTTCGACGATTTTACAGGCAAGCCAAACAGAAGAGCCATACAGCCAAAATTCAATTTCTAGGCACAGGACTATTCAGAAAAGATTAACTGAATGGACTGCGATTTGTCTTATTCGCCATTATTGAGTGTAATCAGTCATATTGAGTGAATCATAATCCAATGCGGCTCAGTCCCTGATCGGGACGATGTATGAAACTTTAGACGAAAGTGTAAGTAGGCTGTTTATGTTTTCTTTATGTAAGTAGGCTGTTTAGGTTCTTATATTGGTAACGCCGCCGCCACGTAGCGCTCTCTGTATGAAAATCACTGGCTGTGCTGTGTGCAGTCTGTTGCTAGTTTTCATTGTTGTCTGCCATTGTAGAGGGGCAGCTGGATGTTAACAGCGCGTAGCGTTGCGCAGTTAGCAGTGGTGGATGTGGGGAGAGAGATGGCGGAAGTTTTGAAATTGAACTGCTATATATATTATGATTATTAAGGTAAATACATTGTTTGTTCTCTATTAATATCTTTCATTTGCTAACTATCCCTATCAGTAGTTAGTGCCTTCCGTAGTTTGAATCTTTTATTTAGCTGGCAGTAGTGGCGCTCGCTGTATTGCAGTAGTTCGAGTAACCAAGATTTTTGTGAGGTAAGTGATTTGTGAAAGGTATAGGTTAATGTTAGTAAGGGTCATTCTTTTGTAGGGATTTTAAGTCAGATTGCGTTGCGCTAAAAATATTGTGTGTCAGTTTAAGCACAGTCGTGTATAATTTGTTATAATGGGACGTTTCAAAAGCATCGGGAAAAGTTTTTGAAGCCGGGACTAGGGACACTTCCATTAGATCGATGCCTTTGGAGGATGTGTTTGGAGGAATGGCAACTCAATCTTCCTTAATAGCCTAAGCCAGAGAGGGTATCGATGTTGGATGCTGGGATTAGGAGCGATGTCGACATCATAACTCATCCCAAAAGTTTGAAACACGTATGTAACATAGCAGCGATGGTGAGGCACGTTAAAATCTTTGACCAGAGAGCCTATTTTCGTGGTTAGTCTGCGCTTGACCGCGCGAGTGTTGCAAGCAGTTCGGTTGTAGTCGTCATGTAGTGCAGTACTCTGTCAGTAGTCGTTGAGAGCAGTTCTGTAGTAGTCGTCATGCAGAGCGGTCGGTCAGTAGTAGCAGCCCAGTGCGGTTGTGTGATGTGGTCTGTCGGCAACACTGGTCAAGATGCTGAATGAGGTATATTGTTAATTAAGGTAATCATCAGATAATGTAAATTTTATTTATTGTAATTAATTTCCAACAAGTGCCCCAATAATAATTATGATTTCAAAAGCAATTTTATTGAACTAAATTTCGTTCCACTTCCCTTAATCAAATTTCAGTTAAATTACAAAAAAAAAAGGGAATATTATTATTTGCAATGCAGTTCCTCCAAGCTGTGCGCAAGAATAAGAGCAGAAATTTGACTAGCAGATACAATGAGGTAAGAATTTAATTCTGATTTGCACAGGGCCAAAGACCGATATTTCGGTTTAATTGAATTATCATTATCACTGAGATTTTCTTATCACTGGATTGTTTTTCATTATTTTTGTGGGAGCTTACACCAGAGTCAGATTGCTAATTTTTGTCTAATTGTCATTGTCAGTAAATTTATTTGCTGGGAGATTACGTTAGGTTGTATTCTTGTTAACATTCAAATTATAGTCTTTCAACATTTTGTGGGAAAGTTTTACTTGGCTCCATTTCTATTAAATAATTGTCTTACGAAATTTTTCTGGGGAGGTTACACTAGGCGACACCCAGTCCAGGATCGTATTTCGTGGAGAATCTTTTGAACAACAGTCAGATATCTGCTCTTATTTGCTTAGATATAATTAAGATTTGGCGCAACGCTTTTACTAATATTGTGACTTTCTTTCTACAGGTCAACGGCAATTCGTTGCTCTATTCTAGTTGTGTGTTGCTTTTGCATTTGTGCTTATTGTTTTGTGAATATTTGTGAATATTGTAAAAATGCCGCGAAAGACTGTGAATAGTGTATCGCGAGGTATTATGAACGAAATTACCGGCACAAACGACTTTACCGATAGTAATTGTGACACGCAGTGTAATGATGACAATCCTGCGTTCACTAACAATCAGTGTATTCCAACCACTAATGATGACTTTTGTCTTAATGATGAACGAACGAACTCAATTGTCTCGTCTGTTAATTTGACGACAATTGATGATGCGGAGCGATCTATAGTAATGAGCGCTGCCCAGCGGAACACACCCGGTTTGGAAAATTCAAGTAACGTTCAGACGAATTCTTCTAATGAAAATGAACAGGATACACAAAGTATGACGGATTTATTTAATTCCGAAATAGTGAGTGACAGTGTAGGTCCGAATGACAATCCTTTTTGTAAATTACAGAATGACCAAATGGTCACACAAAGCGCGACAATTCCAGGTACACAATCAAACAGTACAGATAAAGGAGTAGGTAATGTTACTTTGGAACAATTTATGGCAATAATGCTACAGTTTAGGAACGAACAGAACGAAAAACAAGACAAACTTAGTGTAGATATCAAACAACAGAGTGAAGATTTCAAACAACAATTTAGTGAACAGGACAAAAAAATTAATAAAATAAATGAAAAATTAGACGACAATTCCAGACAGTTAAATGAAAAATTAGACGACAATTCCAGACAGCTTAGTGAACAAATTAGAGCCGTTGCCGCGCAGTGCCATGACACTAAGGAACAGTTGCGCGTGGAAATTGAGGCTTGTTCACGTAAAAATAGCGAAGAAATTAAGTCTGTTGCGCAAGAATTAAGGGAAATGCAAACAGCCGCAACAGAAACACTCAGAGACGAAATTAGCGGAGTCGCTAAATAATGCTCTGAAAAAGCTACACAATTACGCGACGAGTTTAAAGCAATGACAGCAGAACTTTCGCGCACAATGGATGAAAAGATCGACGCGAAATTCGAACAACAAAATACTCAGATTGACGAACGCTTTAATCACCACATAGAAAACAGTAATACACGTTTCCGCAAATTTATTCAAGATCAAAATAAAGTCAAACGTCAAGTCATGGAAACAATCACTGCACAGAGACAGGAAGACAAACGTAAAATGTTCGCGAAAGCGAAGACGTATGTAGACAATAATATTACTACAGTGTCCGACAAAATTAATACCATAGAACAGTTGAACGCGGAATTACGGGATGAAATTTCTGATCTTAAATCAAAAACAGATACACACACAGTAAATATTCAAACAGTGACAGACAGATTCGAACAATTAGAACTAACACAGGATTGCGATGTCATCAAAGCTGATGTTAAAAAACTGAGCGAAACTACGCGTAAGTTGCAAAAACAGATTAATGCGTCCGATTCTAAAACCGATGATCAGGCAAAAATACTGACTGAAAAATATGAAGAATTGGCCAGTCGTATTGATGCTATTGAAAGTAGTAATGATAGTAAATCAGACGATACTGCACCGATTTCATTTAACCAAACACCTGAATTTCAAAATTTGCAGCAGACAATTAATGAGATCGACTCGTCTAACAACACGTTGCGTAGAAAACTGTCGAGTTTACAGCAAGAAGTAACAGAGATTAAAAATATTTCAGTTAATAACACATCACAGCAGGCGCCACTTTTCGAACATTTGCCAGACTCACGCAACGCGTATAATTTGAGTAATCTACAGAGAGTACGGGACTTAGATTCCGAACAACCACAGTTCAATAGATACTCTTACGATCCTGAACCTGTTGCATCACACAGAGACGATAATTTCGATTACAAACATTTTCTGTCAGTGAGAAAGTTTAAAGTTTTTAAAAACGATAGAACGCAGATTCACCCACTGGACTGGATTCAACAATTTAGCTTTGCTCTTCCACCGACTTGGCCCGTAACACACAAACTTGAATTTATTTGCAGTTTTTTGGAAGGCGAGCCGGCAACTCGTATGAGACCGATCGCGAGGCAATGTTATTCAGTAGAAGAATTTCAGAATGCATTTCTGTCAGCGTATTGGTCGAAGACGACGCAACGCGGAATTAAAGATCAATTAATTAGTTTACCAAATTATGAGAACTCAAACTTTCCTAGTGTCACTCAATTTTTTGAACACATGGTGCAACAAAACCAGTACCTAAGTGAACCGTACAGTGAATCAGCACTTATTCAATTATGCATCTCTAAATTACCAAGGTCATTAAGAGTGTCACTTCTGACGGGTCATCAAAAAGAAAATATTTCAGCATTCAGGGATCTTTTGCAGCTTTTAGAAGTACAGCAATCTGATTATTCTTTCGTAAACAAAAACTTTTCGTATAACAACCAAGGCCAACAAACGTACAGCAATTATGATCAGACACGTAATTTCAATAGGAGAGGTAACAGACGCTTTAGGAATGACAACCACGAAAACTTTAATAACAGTCAAAATTCTAATTATCAGTATCGAGAGAATTATCAGCAACAGGAACCACACTTTGGTAACAATAGAAGTTTTCCACCGCAACAGCATGAAAGGCAACCGGTTAGTATACGTAACCAACAATGTAATGCACAAGGTCAACCAGGCTTCAATGTTCCGCCGCGAGCACGTATAGTCCCAGATACAAGAAATAGTAACGTACGACAGCAAGGAAACAACTACGTACAAAGAAGACAATATTTCAATTCCTATCGCAATGTACCGTATAGGAATGACTATCACGACAGACGTAAAAACGATGAACACAATTATCAGCGTACATATAATAACAGTCGGTCTTACCAGCAACAAAGTAATCAACAAGAACATATTCTCATGAATGAACCCGACAGTAGGTACCATCCAGAGCGTAATACGTCTGGAAGAAGTAATAGGACAGTTCAAATCGTCGAAATGCCACAGAATCCTCCTAATAATAATAACACGTCAGATAGAATCTGACTAGATACTGTACAGGACGCATCTTCCAATAACACAAGCACTACGTTTGACAAGCAAAATGTTGTTCACGAAAATGTAATTACTTTTGACGATATCAGAGACACTCTCTTGCAGGAAAGACCATTTGTTCAGAAAACTATTTCACATCCTGTTATCGAAATTAAAATTGGTTCATCAAAATTCTCAGCAGTAATTGATTCCGGATCACCTATATCAGTAATAAATGAGGAGACTTTTAACGAGTGCAACAAAGAGAATACCTATCCGACATTACCTTTAGGCAAAACAAAAGTGAAAGGAGCAGTATCGAGTAAAGGAGTAGACGTTAAATTGCAGACACATTTATCATTTTGTATTGGAGGTCATACTTTCCACTCTAATTTTTGGATTGTTCCTTTACTGACAACAGACGTAATTTTAGGTAATAATTTTCTGGTACAACACGACGCTATTATTGATTTTCAAAATTCCTTTTTAATGTTAAAGGATGAGGATGCACAATTGGCTTTAGAATTTCAGTACTCACTATCTGCGGAAGAACAAACAATTAATCGCACAGAGGTCATTTCCGTATCACGTGGCATAGACTGTAATCCCACATTGTTCACGGATACGTACGTACACAACGGTAATACTCCAGACGAAGCTGACTACGACGTGATGCAAATGATTTCCGATAAAGTTAGACAAAGCAGTGCAACTACAGACGACGAACGTACGCAATTACACAAAATTCTTTTACAGCAAGCTCCAGTTTTTGACAACATTCCTGGTACTATGTCCGGTTTTATGTATGAATTTCAAGTGAAACAGCACGACACATTTAAAGCAAAGCATTATCCCATTCCATATATTCACAGAGAACAAGTTAAAAAAGAATTGCAGGATATGCTCGACCAAGGAATTATAGAACCAGCAGTTAGTCCGTACATAAACCCGTTACATATTGTTAAGAAAAAAGATGGCTCACTTCGCCTCGTACTTGATTCACGTCACATTAATGACATTATTATTAATGAAACAGATCGACCACAGACACTAGAGGAACTTTTACAGAAATTTCATGGTACAGCTATTTATTCTACATTAGATTTGAAATCGGGATTTTGGCAAATTCAGCTTCATCCAAATTGCAGAAAATATACAGCTTTTCTCTGTTTCGGCGACTGTTATCAATTTTGTAAATTACCATTCGGCTTAACTATTTCTTCTGCAGCTTTTATTCGTGGTTTGAACACAATACTTCCGACAGAACTTAAGGACAGAATTACGACGTATGTAGACGACATTCTTATTGCAGAAGCTAACTGGTCCGAACACAATCTGATTCTTGAACAACTGTTACAGACTTTCCATGCACAAGGACTTACAGTTAATCTTAGTAAATCGCACTTTGGCAAAACTTATATAAAATTTCTTGGACACGTAATTTCAGCGGAAGGCATTGCACCTGATCCGGAAAAACTTCAAGCTCTACGTGACATTACTGTTCCTACGACAAAAAAGCAATTACGCAGTTTTTTGGGCTTAATTAACTTTTTTCGTAAATTTATTCATCACTCTGCTTTAGACACACCTAGATTATGTCAACTGACAGGTAAAAACAGTATTTGGTCTTGGGATAAGCAAGCACATTCTGAATTTGTGAACCTGAAACATGCTTTGTTGAATGCTCCACTTTTATCGCACCCAGATCTTACCAGAAATTTTTCCATTGCCACAGACAGTTCTAACACCGCTTTAGGCGTACACATTTTCCAGGAAATTGAAGAAGATGGTTCTACAGTAATTAAAAACATCGCATTTGCAAGCCGCATTTTGTCACCCGCTGAACGAAATTATTCCGTTACAGAACTGGAAACATTATGTGTTGTATGGGCTTTTACGAGATTTCGGCACTTTCTTTATGGAAGACACACTACAGTTTACACAGACCACAGAGCGATACAATTTTTACTTTCAGCTAAATTCACTCACGACAGGTTAAGCAGATGGAAACTTTACTTGCAGGAATTTAATTTCACAATTGTTCACATTCCCGGCACACAAAATGTTGTAGCAGACGCATTATCCCGTTCTCTTTGCAACAATCAGCAAGACATCGCAACCAACTTCTGTAAAGCAAATTTCAGCGTAATGTACATCCAACAAGTTGCATTTGAAAATTTTATTTCGTCGTCATTACAGGACATAGCAAAAGAGCAAAGTAAAGACAACGTGTGGAAAGAAATTAAACGGCTTTGGCAAGATAAGAATAATGTTACGATTAGAAACCATTACACTGTACGCAATGACATTTTGTTTCGCCGCTCTCACCCTGACAGCAACAATTGGTTATTATGTATTCCTGACGAACTGGTTAACAAATTAATCTGGTACACTCATTTAAGTTACGCACATTACGGAGCACGAAAATGTTTTCTTATACTGAGACAGAACTGTTATTTTAACAACATGGAGAAACGTATACGACGAGTTTTAGCGTCATGTAAAATTTGCCAGAAAGCTAAGTCAGACACCACTTCACATATTCCTCCTTTATATCCCATTGTACCTATTAAATTAAGACACATGGCCGCAGTAGATATTTTTGGTCCGATTCCTAGAACTAATAGAGGTTTTTGCTACATCTTTGTCGCTGTTGAACTCACTTCAAAATTTGTTACCTTCACTCCGTTACGCAAAGCTACTGCTAAAACTGTTTCGAAAGCATTTGTAAAGCATTTTCTATTTCATGTAGGGCATGTGATGAAAGTAATTTCCGACAATGGACCACAGTTTCGATCTGCAATATGGACACGTATGTTACGAGCTAGAAACATTTCTCCGATCTATATATCCAAGTACCATGCTTCTTCGAATCCTTGTGAACGATTAATGAAAGAAATTGGTAAACTGTGTAGAATATACTGCCACAAAAGACATATTGATTGGGACACACACATACTCTCATTCCAAGATGTAATTAATTCCATTCCAAATGAATCCACTATGCTATCTCCGTCTGTTATACTGAAAAACGTTGAACCACCAAACAAAATTAAAGAATTTATAAATTTTCCTACATCTCGTCGCTTACGACACCACGAAATAATCGACATTGCACTGAACAACATCAAACGTGCCGCAGAGCGCCGGAGAAGACAGCAAAAACAGGTTTGTACACGCCGCGACTTTCACGTTGGACAGAAAATATTAGTACGTACACACCATTTATCCAGCAAATTAAAAGGTAAGTGCAGTAAATTTGAACTTCTATACGCAGGTCCATATCGGATTCGCAGCATCCCTCACCCCAATGTTGTACACGTCGAAACTTTGAGAACCAGAAAATCGAAAGGCAATCACCATATCTCAAACATTAAACCGTTTATTGAATGAAATCACTTTATAATGTAACATGCTATGATGCCATTTACTAATGCAATTATTTCACCTGACTAATTACTGATGATTATCGTATTTTTTCTTGGCAAGTGCCCGGCAAGGTAAGGTTAGCAGGTCGCTTTACTTGTCGTTACACACCAGACCGTGCACATTTTCCATTTTTTGTGTGTACGATTGTATTCCAGTTTTGTCTATATGCACTGTGAAATAGTTAAGGTATAACACACCCGTTGACTTTGACATTTTTTGCCCTATGATGTCTCAACATCGTGACTATTTTACGTTTTTCTTTTTTTTGCTGCTGCATTGTGATATTCCGTGTACATTTTTGCCTTTGAACACTGTCTGTGCTTTCGGCATATTACGTTTTCTGTCATGTTATGCTGTATGCTTAATTATATTACCGTTAATCAGTAATTACTTAGTGGGTATATGATTTAAATGCAAGACGTTAATCTCTGTTCATCAATTTTAGAAAGAAATGATGCGTGTAAGAAATAAATTCAACAGAAATGGGAATTTCACCTACGGAATAAACGATAGAAGATGCAATAACTTTATGAGGAAGAGTAAATGGATCAGGATTAACAAGCATTAACAAGAATATACTATACTCATCGTAGAATAGCAGTCTTAACTAATTTTTTCTTTCAGAATACAAGGTGATTGATGCAGGCTGTCAGACAGAACTACACATCTTAGTTTTAGTGATGAAATATGTTAGAGATAAGGAATAGTTGTGTAATGAGTAATGAAGTGATTTTTTGCAGATGATAATGAGTGATGATGAATAATGATGAAGAGTGTGCTACTATGGATAATGAAGTTTTTCTTTACAGGTGATGATAATGATGGAGTTATGAATAATGAAGTGATGAATAATGAAGTTTTTTCTTTACAGATGAGGATAATGTTGAAGTTATGTATTTATGCTACGTAGTTATTTAAGTATTTGTTGCAGTTTGTTTTGACAGCAGGTGTTATATTGCATAGTAGGATGACGGAAAGTTTTGGAAAGGACAGCTATGGAATACATTTTATACACATTTCACTACCTGTTAATTCGAAGTTCACTACTTTTCAGCATAGTGTGCGTTTCTTCTTTCAGGTCAATAATCCATTTTGTATTTTTTCCAGGAGAAGTTTTTCATGATACATACTAAACCTGTTACTTATTATACCTGTTCTAGTACTTGCATTTTTTAACCCATTTGTGTTTATCATTTACAAATGTGATCACATATACTGCTTTGTTACATAACCTTGCTACAGCTGACTCATGACGAATGACGTTACACATTTTTCATTTACAGGAACAACCCACTACCAATTATTTTTTTTTCTCTCTTTTTCTCTTCTGGCTTTCTCTTATAATTACCAAACGCAATGCATTGCTAACAAAAAAATGTATTACCAGTCCCAAATAGTGATACCAGTTTGAGAAAGTTCTGAATAATACTGATCAACTCTGAATATTATGTCACTTCAGTAATGACTTCGTAATGATACAAAAAAAAATATATATATAAAATAATGCCTTGTAACTGGCTAATAACTGCCACTGTTTATTGTAATGAGACTACTTATAATGCCCATGCTTATTAATGCTATGACTGTAATTAGCTGATTTTTAATAATGACTTCGTAATGATCTGAATGTCACTCAATGAATTGTTATTACTTCTTAATGATCTGAATAATACTGAATGAGGAACAATGTTTTATACTATTCGATACTTGATGGCCACTGAGTGCCAATAATTAATGTCACTTAATGAATTATGTTATTAATTATGCCATTAATTAGCTCTTGTTTTCAATGTTGATACTTTGTAACTGGAACAGAAAATGATTCTTACTATATTGGAATGACAAATGATTAATTAACTGTAATCAGAAGAAGGCTAATGATTCTTGATTATACTTTGTAACTGGAAAAGAATGCGATTGCTTCATAATGCTTTGTAATTAGGAGAAGGCTAGTGATTAATGCTATTGGAATGACCAATGATTAATTAACTATGGTATACTTTGTAACTGGAAAAGAATGCGATTATTTAATAATGCTTTGTAACTAGGAAAAGAAGGATACTGATTCTATGTAAAACAATTAATGAACATTTTTCTGTAATACTACATACTTGGTACAGAAATGTTCAATCACTGGGCAATGAATGCCCCAAACTACTAATGAAGACTGTAATTGTCAATATTATGTGACTTAATGTCCTTCACCTCATGAGCTAACAACCCTGAATTACTGCAATGTCCATTTGTCCTGTCTATCCTAGTGATCATGGAGCACTATCTTTGGTTTTGCACTAATTCTACGTTGGTGTGCCTTGTAAGCGCGTGGTGTTGACACGACATGCTGTCCACCACCGTGAGCAATGAAGACGTTATTATGGTCCCACTGTTTGGTGTACCTAGTGTACTGCCAAAATGAGAACATGGACCATTAGTACGACAGTTCAGTGTCTTGGCTACACTGGTAAATTCTGATGAGAAAAGAACTTCAAATTGTGTCACTTGGTGTTGTACTTCTGTGGAAAGATATGGACTTTCAGAACAGCTGTGTGCAATCTGAAGTGCTACAACCATGATGCAATCCTTCCCTTTCCTATCCGGATTCTTGTCACATAGTGAAAATCATTTTTTGCTAACATTATTTATGTTCATGGGTTATACATTTTTTTTTTTTTTTGATTCCCTGAACTCCAGTGCGAGTACACTTACGTCACTTGTCGATATGATTTTTTGCCATTATGTTTATTTATTGCAAAAATGCCTAAGACATTTTTTTCGATTTGTTCTCAAGTACAGTATGTGCACTCTTGTCTTTTATATTGTATATACATTTTTTTTATTTTTATTATTTTATTTTAATGATATGTTCTGAACTACAGTGCATGTGCACTTATGTTGTGTGTTAATAGGTTTTCTATTGAACTTCAGTGCCTGTGCACTTTTCTCATTTTTCAATATGATTTGTACTCATTCTGTATATTCAATACTTCAGTGCGTATGCACTTATGTCATTTGTTACTCATTGTATATACATTTCGTAAATTGTTAATATGTTCTCAACTCCAGTGCGAGTACACTCATGTCACTTATCAACACGATTTTCTGCCATTCTGTTTATTTGTTCTGAAAATGCTAAAGAATTTTTTCAGTGCATGTGCACTTTGTTTCTGTCAAATAATTTTTATATACATTTTTCTGATTTGCTACTATATTTTGTACTCACTTTGTCTTTGTCTGAAATGTTTTGTACTTGGTGCATGTGCACAACATTTAATTTATGTACTAAATTTGAATATTCTGTAAATTGTAAAAATTTCTTGCGATGGCAAGTCCAAATGACTCACCATCGCTGCCAAATTTTTGCCCCCCAGTGGAGGGTTATGAAACACGTATGTAACATAGCAGCGATGGTGAGGCACGTTAAAATCTTTGACCAGAGAGCCTATTTTCGTGGTTAGTCTGCGCTTGACCGCGCGAGTGTTGCAAGCAGTTCGGTTGTAGTCGTCATGTAGTGCAGTACTCTGTCAGTAGTCGTTGAGAGCAGTTCTGTAGTAGTCGTCATGCAGAGCGGTCGGTCAGTAGTAGCAGCCCAGTGCGGTTGTGTGATGTGGTCTGTCGGCAACACTGGTCAAGATGCTGAATGAGGTATATTGTTAATTAAGGTAATCATCAGATAATGTAAATTTTATTTATTGTAATTAATTTCCAACAAGTGCCCCAATAATAATTATGATTTCAAAAGCAATTTTATTGAACTAAATTTCGTTCCACTTCCCTTAATCAAATTTCAGTTAAATTACAAAAAAAAAGGGAATATTATTATTTGCAATGCAGTTCCTCCAAGCTGTGCGCAAGAATAAGAGCAGAAATTTGACTAGCAGATACAATGAGGTAAGAATTTAATTCTGATTTGCACAGGGCCAAAGACCGATATTTCGGTTTAATTGAATTATCATTATCACTGAGATTTTCTTATCACTGGATTGTTTTTCATTATTTTTGTGGGAGCTTACACCAGAGTCAGATTGCTAATTTTTGTCTAATTGTCATTGTCAGTAAATTTATTTGCTGGGAGATTACGTTAGGTTGTATTCTTGTTAACATTCAAATTATAGTCTTTCAACATTTTGTGGGAAAGTTTTACTTGGCTCCATTTCTATTAAATAATTGTCTTACGAAATTTTTCTGGGGAGGTTACAAGTTGTCTGCTGGGTTCTTGTTGGGACACTGGACAGTGCAGATCTTTTCAGAAATGTTATTATCCTTAAACTCTTCCCTCAAGGCTACTGCTTTATGCGAATGTGCATTGTCATGTTCGTACAATCAACCACCGTCTGCGAACTGATCCTCTACAGTACACAGAACACAATACTGTAAAAGTTTTTAGTTTAGCTTTTCCTTGAGCACATCCAGTCAAAATGAAACACCCTTATACCATTGAAATATGTCCTCCAGACCACTGTTGGCACTGCACATGATGGCAGGTAACATTATTCATATATTCCCTAAACGCATCCCTTCCGTCTCAATAATACAGTGCAAAGCATGATTCGTCGTTCCAAATCACTCGTTTCTAATCATCCATTGTCCAGTGTGGTCGCCCTTTACCTCACCTCAAGCGTTGTTTAGCAATGCAACAGCGATGTGGAGCTTATGACAAGCTGCTTCATCACTGTACCCCATTCTTCTTACCTCCTTACGCACAGTTATTGTGTTAGCTGGATTGCTGGAAGCACTTGGAAACCGACTAATGATGCCTTCCGCTGATTTCATGCTGTTTCTCACAAGCACTCTCAGAACCTCTCGAAAAAGCTACCTCGTCGGTACATGAGTTCTGTCTGGCCTTGGTTTAGCAATGGTTGTTCCTTCCCTATTTCGCTTCACAACCACATCACCAACAGCTGAGCAGTGTAATTTTAGGAGGGATGAAACATCCCTAACGGATGCTTAGTCGGGTGACATCCGGTGGATAGTCCACATTCGGGATCACTGAGCTATCCCGAGCGACCAGTTCTGCTATTACTGCTTCTCAACTGATAACACAACACTTCCAGTTTCCTTTTATACTGCCGTGTCCGCGTCTCGTGACAACTATTGGTCATATCCACATAACATAGAAGTGTCCTGATACTCTTGATCAGATAGTGAATTCCATTTCAAAAATTATGTGTTACAATTTGATGCATTGCTCTGTCTTTTTCGAATCACGAGCTAATCGTTTCCGCACTACGTAAATGATATACCCAGCATCGCTTAAAACAGTCTTGCACATTTAAGGATCAGCCTCTAGTAGTTTTCTGTATCATTAATTTTTCTACATCTACTTCTACGCCATACTCCGCAAGCCACCTAACCGTGTGTGGCGGAGGGTACTTTCGCTAACATCATCTGATCCCTCCAACCCTGTTTCACTCGCGAATAGTGTGTGGGAAGAATGATTGTCGGTAAGCCTCTGTATTTGTTCCAATTTCTCGAATTTTCTCCTCGTGTTCAATACGCGAGATGTATGTGGGGAGAAGTAATACGTTGTCCGACTCCTCCTGAAAGGTACTGTCCAGATATTTGAACAGTAAATCTCTCCGTGATGTACGACGCCCCTAATGTAACGTCTGCCAGTGGAGTTTGTTTAGCATCTCCGTATCGCTATCTCGCCAGCTAAACGAACCCGTGACGGAACGCGCCGCTCTTCATTGGATCTTCTCTATCTCCTCTATTAGTGCTACCTAAAAGTGATCCTCGATAGATGAACAGTACTCAAGAATCGGGCGAAATAACGCCTTATAAGCTACTTCTTTCGTGGATGAGTTACATTTCCTTAAGATTCCTCCGATGAATCTGAGTCTTGTGTCTGCTTTTCCCAATATCTTTCATATAGTCATTCCAATTAAGTTCGCTCTGCATAGTTGCGCCTAGATATTTTACGGCAGAAGCTGTGTCCCACTGTTTGTAATCAATAGTGTAGCTGTACAGTAGTGGATTTCTTTTCAGCGCCAAGTTAAATCCTCCATGAATAGCAGTTAGCCTCCTCTCCATATTACTAGTTAAATTCTAGTACATACCACTTTCAAATGGTTCAAATGGCTCTGAGCACTATGGGACTTAACATCTATGGTCATCAGTCCCCTAGAACTTAGAACTACTTAAACCTAACTAACCTAAGGACAGCACACAACACCCTGCCATCACGAGGCAGAGAAAATCCCTGACCCCGCCGGGAATCGAACCCGGGAACCAGGTCGTGGGAAGCGAGGACGCTACCGCACGACCACGAGATGCGGGCACATACCACTTTCTCATCTATTCCTTTTACTACTGAAAAAGAGAAATAAGACCTAGTAAACCACAGATTTCGACGAGCCTTGACATACTAAGTGGTCAATAACTCTAAAGTATATCGTACGAAGCAATTTAGGTCACTTGCGTGAAAAGTCGAGAATATAAGTCATGACACATGATCTGTTTCGAATACTCGACAGTAAGGAAATATTTTTCACATATCAAGAAGACAACCAGATGCTGTGCAATAAATCAAAGGATTAAAATCTGCGTACCGGTGCAGATACTGTTATTAGCAGGGTTGTTGTCAAAGTAATATAAAGTCTGTGATCTGTGCACATGAAACGTGAAACAAATTTCCTTTTCAGCTCATACTGGCCAGGTCTAAGTGGCTGCTAGAAAAAGCCTTTTATCCAGTATTCTTTGTAGAGGGGAGTTTTTCGAATGGTTCAAATGGATCTCAGCACTGTGGGACTTAACATCTGAGGTCATCAGTCCCCTAGAACTTAGAACTTCTTAAACCTAACTAACTTAAGGACATCACACACATCCATGCCCAAGGCAGGATTCGAACCTGCGACCGTAGCAGTCGCGGGGTTCCAGACTGAAACGCCTAGAGCCACTCGGCCACACCGGCCGGCCGAGGGGGTTTTCTGTGTGCCTCGTTTTTATAACGAATACCATTCCACACAATATCAAGGGATACCGCAAGAGAAGGAAAATAATTTACGATAAAAAGAGGGAGGAAGAGATTCATATATACAAATATGAGGACAAAGAGAACACCAATAATTGTGTCATCTTTCGCAGCTTCCTAATATTCATATCACCAGAAAAGAATAGTTGGTGTTGGAAAGAAGAAGTAACTGACATTGTGCACCGAAGTTAAACACTTATCGCAAAAGTTCTTCGGCAAGAATGTTCATCGCTTTTGTACCTTATCCACAACAACTTATTTAACTTAGCACAAATGTCACGACAGCTTTCATTGCCTCCCAAAAGTATAAAAAATATTGCAATAAATGCCACATGAACCGACGCGGACGGGCACTGTGAGTAGTTTGCCTTTTATCACCTGGCAGACACCGCTGTTAGCAACTTTCCTCTTCACTTACACTTGCAACAACGCAAAATTACTAATTCTTATGTTACGTTTATACAGGGTGGTCGGAAAAGAGCCTGAAAGCTTGTAAGGATGTTAAGGGGAAGTCTGTACTGAGATATGATCGCTAAGAAAAAATTTTGATGCATGGATTCTTTCCCAGTTAATTAGCACTGAAGTTAGCCAATCACGCCGTCGCGCTCGCAAATTCAAGAGACCAGCCTGATACATTTATCGTCAATTGTTCTCATGACCTAGATGGTAGTGCATGAGACTGCTCAGCCATTGGCTTTGGTTCGAGCCTTACTACCGTCCGACGTCCAATTTTTGTGTCGCTCTGTTGTTCCGTTTTAGGAAACCAAACGAAGATCACGTCCGGTGACACCCTCCCTGGCGGGCCGCTTGAATTTGCGTGCGTAGCTTTCTGATTGACTAACTCTTTATTTTTGACGGTTCCTACGATTCAAACTTGTGCGGAGGGGATCCTGCTTTATAAACTCGTTTTATCTCTCGCAAATGGATTTCCAGTGACCTGAATCATATCCCAGGATCTTCTATCGATCGGACCCCAACTAATATGAAAATATCTCACAAGGTCTAGTGATTGCTTGTTAACAGATAAAGAACGAAAACTTACATAAGGCGAGAAGATTTGTATGGGATACATTTTCCACAAGAGGTAATACGTTTCTCGAGATGGCTATAACAGCGTTTGAAGGAACAGCAGAAGGCCAAATGTAAAATTCAAATTAAGATGGAGGAAATTTGTGTGTAGTATACATGTGTACAAGAGTAACATAAAGGTAGTAGCGCATAATATGAAACCATTTAAGAGAAAAAAACAGAAGGATATAATGAATGACAGAGGTATTGTGTCATTGCTTAAAACCAACGTAAAAGGTAGTGAACTTATATGAATTACTTCACACATGCTAAAAATAGATTGTCTTCCTTTCGTCTAATTCCAAGGAATAACAGAGTGGATAAAAATATAAGTTTTGGCGTTATTCGGATTTTAATTAGTTTACTGTTCAAAATCACACTGGCGTTATGGTTAAATATGTTCTATGTAATAACGGTGAAACATTGGATTAGCAAAAGGAAACCACACATGTTACAGAGATACTGATCTGAAGCCAGCAGCGATACCTCGAAACAAATACGATGAAAAGTTTACTTCGTGTGCATGTGGTTTATTACATTTATCCAATTATTTTCCGTTGTTTTGTAAAGTATAATTTTAAATTAGAATTTCGAAACTGACCTATTGAAAATGCAATAATTATGATGGACTCGGTGAATGAAGTTCGTTATGTACTTTACAATAACTTACGGTAAGACGGAAAACGTACTATGAAATCAAATCTGATATATTAGTGGACAGCATTAATATTAAGTCACGTCGGAATCTACCACCACATGCTGAATTTCAGTGTAGTTATATTCATTCTCCAATTTCAGAAATATTACACATTACATTAGTGTAAACTTCTCTACTAAATAAAAGAAATTTCCTTAGCTTATTTTCACGAGGAAATACAGTTGTTGTGAAGCACTAGTCGAAATGCTTAACTCTCAAAACAGAAGCTACAAGACAATGTCACAGCTGAAGTGAAGCTGTAAGGTAAAGTCGTGAGTTGTGGCTGGGTAGCTCAGTGGGTAGAGCACCTGCCCCCGGAAGACTAAGATCCGAGTTCGAGTTTCGGTGCCGCACACAGTTTTAATCTGCAAGAAGTTTCATATCAGCACACACTCCGGTGCAGAGAGAAAATTTCATTTTCTCCTAGTTATATCGGTTGGATTACTAAGTTCAACTTCTTGCATTTATTTGGCTAAATACAATAATATCCTGTGATTAGTTAACCCATAAAACCTCAGTCTGTCTACGAGAATGTTGTGCTTTACGCAGTCAAGTTAACAACGTCAATGCCAACTACATACATATGTGTAGTATTATTATGCAATTTTAGTCATACAGATCTTTGATAAGTAGTTTCCATGGATAATACCACGGTGTACAGCCAACTGACTACCGTATTTCCTGGGAAGTGTGTAGTTTAATAGAATAAAAGGACGAAAGCAACAGAAACATCATGGTCGCTTGCGGTGGAGCCTAGATGCCGCTTGACGGTGTTCCGTGTCAAAGCACACATCTGCATACCGTTCGATAAAGTTGGGGACCACAAGAGCCGTCGGTGTCTGCGCAGCGCTGTGTATGGGACGCTCGTTATCGAGCTGAATATTCAGCGCGGACCGTTCCCAAATCATCGGCGTGTGCCCCGCACCTACAAGCGGCTTTGTTAGCATTGCTCCAGGCGGCACGGCACGGGACGCGTCTCTCCATTGAAGGGCTGGCCGTCACCTCTCATGAGATATATAGTGCTGATGATGATTACTTGCTGTGTGAATGGAAGCGGTTATAATCTTGGAGATGCCCCAAAGCAAATTCAACCTAGCTAGTCTGCAGTATAGAAGTTTAGAGTAATGATCAGACATTAGCATATTAATCATCACAAGCAATTCACTACACTCAGATAGCGGCTACACGGGCAGCGGAGGCTGTGTGGCGTGGACTGGGCAGTTTTTTAGGTTAGACGGCCTCGGGAAAGTACGGGATGGGCTGCAATCTCAAAGGGTGCATGGCAAATACAGGACGTCCTTGGATCAACGAACAGTCGGAATTGTAGTTGCAAATTGTTGTAGTTGTGCTGCGAAAGTCCCTGAGCTTCAAGCGCTAATAGAAAGCACAGAAGCTGAAATCGTTATAGGTACAGAAAGCTGGCTAAAGCCTGCAATAAGTTCTGCAGAAATTTTTCCGAAGTCTCAGACGGTGTTCAGGAAAGATAGATTAGGCAGAATTGGTAGTTGGCTGGTCGGAGTGGCCGAGCGGTTCTAGGCGCTACAGTCTGGAACCGTGCGACCGCTACGGTCGCAGGTTCGAATCCTGCCTCGGGCATGGATGTATGTGATGTCCTTAGGTTAGTTAGGTTTAAGTTCTGCGGGACTGATGACCACAGCAGTTAAGTCCCATAGTGCTCAGAGCCATTTGAACCATTTTTTGAGAATTGGTGGTGGAGTGTTTGTGTCGGGTCAGTAGTGGTTTATCTTGTTGTGAAGCCGAAGTAGATACTCCGTGCGAATTGGTATGGGTGGAGGTTATACTTAACAGCCGAACAAAGTTAATAATTGGCTCCTTCTACCGACCCCCAGACTCCGATGATATAGTTGCTGAACAGTTCAGAGAAAATTTGAGTCTCGTAACAAATAAATACCCCACGCATACGGTTATAGTTGGTGGGGACTTCAACCTTCCCTCGATATGTTGGCAAAAATACTTGATCAAAACCGGTGGTAGGCAGAAAACATCTTCCGAGATTGTCCTAAATGCTTTCTCCGAAAATTATTTCGATCAATTAGTCCACGAACCCACGCTAATTTTAAATGCTTGCGAAAACACACTTGACCTCTTAGCCACAAACAATCCAGAGCTAATAGGGAGCATCATGACTCATACAGGGATTAGTGATCACAAGGTCGTTGTAGCTAGGCTCAATACCGTTTCTTCCAAATCCACCAGAAACAAACGCAAAATAATTTTATTTAAAAAAGCGGATAAAATGTCACTAGAAGCCTTCCTAAGAGACAATCTCCATTCCTTCCGAAATGACTATGCAAATGTAGACGAGATGTGGCTCAAATTCAAAGATATAGTAGCAACCGCAATTGAGAGATTCATACCTCATAAATTGGTAACAGATGGAACTGATCCCCCATGGTACACAAAACTGGTCTAAACGCTGTTGCAGATGCAACGGAAAAAGCATGTGAAGTTCAGAAGAACATGAAATTCCGAAGATTGGCTAAAATTTACAGACGCGCGAAATTTGGCACGGACTTCAATGCGAGTTGCTTTTAATAGGTTCCTCAACGAAACATTGTCACGAAATTTGGTAGAAAATCCGAAGAAATTCTGGTCGTATGTAAAGTACACAAGCGGCAAGACGCAGTCAATACCTTCGCTGCGCAGTGCCGGTGGTACTGTTACCGACGACTGTGCCGTTAAAGCGGAGTTATTGAACGCAGTTTTCCGAAATTCCTTCACTATGGAAGACGAAGGGAATATTCCAGAATTTGAAACACGAACTGCTGATAACATGAGTTTCTTAGAAGTAGATACCTTAGGGGTTGCGAAGAAACTGAAATCGCTTGATACGGGCAAGTCTTCAGGTCCAGATTGTATACCGATTAGGTTCCTTTCAGATTACGCTGATACAATAGCTCCCTACTTAGCAATCATATACAACCGCTCGATCACCGATAGATCTGCACCTACAGATTGTAAAATTGCGCAGGTCGCACCAGTGTTTAAGAAGGGTAGTAGGAGTAATCCATCGAACTACAGACCTATGTCACTGACGTCGGTTTGCAGTAGGGTTTTGGATAATGCACTGTATTCAAACACTATGAATCACCTCGAAGGGAACGATCTATTGATACATAATCAACATGGTTTCAGGAAACATCGTTCATGTGCAACGCAGTTAGCTCTTTATTCGCACGAAGTAATGGCCGCTATCGACAGGGGATCTCAAGTTGATTCCGTATTTCTAGATTTCCGGAAAGCTTTTGACACCCTTCCTCATAAGCGACTTCTAATCAAACTGCGGGCCTATGGGGTATCGTCTCAGTTGTGCGACTGGATTTGTGATTTCCTGCCAGGAAGGTCACAGTTCGTAGTAATAGACGGCAAATCATCGAGTAAAGCTGAAGTGATATCAGGTGTTCCCCAGGGAAGCATCCTGGGACCTCTGCTGTTCCTGATCTATATAAATGACCTGGGTGACAATCTGAGCAGTTCTCTTAGGTTTTTCGCAGATGATGCTGTAATTTACCGTCTAGTAAGGTAACCCGAAGATCAGTGTCAGTTGCAAAGCGACTTAGAATAGATTGCTGTATGGTGTGGCAAGTGGCAGTTGACGCTAAATAACGAAAAGTGTGAAGGTGATCCACATGAGTTCCAAAAGAAATCCGTTGGAATTCCATTACTCGATAAATAGTACAATTCTCAAGGCTGTCAATTCAACTAAGAACCTGGGTGTTAAAATTACGAACAACTTGCGATGGAAAGACCACATAGATAATATTGTGGGGAAGGCGAGCCAAAGGTTGCGTTTCATTGGCCGGACACTTAGAAGATGCAACAAGTCCACTAAAGAGACAGCTTACACTACACTCGTTCGTCCTCTCTTAGAATATTGCTGCGCGGTGTGGGATCCTTACCAGGTGGGATTGACGGAGGACCTTGAAAGGGTGCAAAAAGGGCAACTTGTTTTGTATTATCACGTAATAGGAGAGAGAGTGCGGCAGATATACGTGAGTTGGGATGGAAGTCATTAAAACAAAGACGTTTTTCGTCGCGGCGAGATCTATTTACGACATTTCAATCACCAACTTTGTCTTCCGAATACGAAAATATTTTGTTGAGCCCAACCTACATAGGTAGGAATGATCATCAAAATAAAATAAGAGAAATCAGAACTCGAACAGAAAGGTGTAGGTGTTCGTTTTTCCCGCCCGCTGCTCGGGAGTGGAATGGTAGAGGGTTAGTATGATTGTGGTTCGATGAACCCTCTGCCAACCTCTTAAATGTGAGTTGCAGAGTAATCATGTAGATGTAGATGGATTATTTTTCGGTTAACCGCAGCTGTTGAAAGGCATGATGTTAGCAAGAACTCCCCTTAGAGCTGGTAAAACGGTTGTTTATTAAAGCACGACCAGTTTCGCAGTTTTAAGCCGTATCATCAGGTGGACAACGTTAAAAGATCATAGGCACACCCATCGCTCCTAGTCAAAATTTACTATTCAGAGAATATAGTCAATACTGTGGCGAGCGAAAGATAATGAGTAAGTGCTCTATCCCTTAAAAGATGCCAGCATTAGTCTGACAACAGGGCACTTCAGTGCAGGGCAAGGCAAAAGCGGCCCGCACGAACGACAGACGAAACTAACAGCTGGAACGTCTTCTTTACCTTTCCCTCGCCATAATATTGACGACATTATCTGAATAGTTGGAGAGATGGATATGTCTACGATCTTTCAACGTTGTTACCTGGTGATTCAACTTGATATCGTGAAATTGGTTGTGTTTTAATAAACAACAGTTTTTCCATCTCTAAGCGGAATTGTTCCTAGCATAATGTTAATCATATGTGTTGTTAGCTATTGGAACTACAGCTTCGCTTCCGCTGTTTTGGAGTAGATGCCAGTAGCAGCAAGTGGTGGTGCATGTGGTAGGTCGTGTCATACATAGATTTATGAACATAAACTTCTTCCGAACAGACCTCAGAAGGTACAACGGTACCGAGCGGCTGCTATGTCATTCTCAGGCGAGAGGTGCCGATGGATGCGGACACGGAGAGGCGTGTAGTCGGAACTCCGTTCTCCAGTCCGTTGTCAGTATTCGTGGCCGTAGCTGTCACTTGTAAGTCAGTGAGCGCCTCAATTGGCCTCAAAAGAGCTGAGGGCACCTCATTTGCCAACAGCGCTCGACAGACCCGGACGGTCACCCATCCAAATGTTATCAAAGCCCGACGGACCTTTAATTCAGTGATATGATGGGAATTGATGTTAGCACTGCTGAAAGGCCGTTGGCCCTATTTATAAGCGACTTATGACTGTGTCATAAAGTTATTCTTAAGTGAATATGTCAACGAGCTTTCGCGTCGTTGTTCGTTCACTCTTTTCTTTTATTATTATTACTATTGCTTGCGTAACAACACATATATGAAAAGAGCCGCGAAATATCTTTTAGTAATGCTGTGCTATGAATTTCTTTATCATCATTACTTTTTAACAAAACAGAATATATTGAGTTCTTATTGTTCTGTATCTGGCCTTCTATTAAAGGAACATTTTTCGTGACTGTAACTCATTCTAAAAATCAACATATCTTTCCTACCTTATAGTTGTTGAAAATGACAATTACTTTGTTATGAATACTGATGTTACAGTTCGTATGATTGTTCAACAACAAGATTTTGCAGTGGATTTTGTTTCTCGGTAAAACACCATTCAATACCACGACTAGCACAAGAACATGAGACTCTTATTGAAAAAATCCGTTTTCACTATAAAGTTTGCCAGATCAGAACCGAGCACAGCAAGATTCCTATTAGATTTTGAAGGTACATTATCTTTTTTTTTTTGTACTGTTAGCTATATATTATCGGCAGCCCGCGTCAACCTGCAAGACATCATAAAATCTGCTGCTCTGCACTGCAAGTCCGGAAGCTAAAAGAAATAATATTATTTCACTGTTACCTTCCCGCTTCCTTGCGGTATGATAGATTCTATTTGAGGTAGTTTGAATACGCCGCGGCAGCGGCTCTTTCGTTCGCCGCGCAGCTCGGAACCACAGATAATATTTTAAATAACTGAAAAATGTCTCAACGGGATGGGATAATATGCAAGCAAGCTATAACAATTAATAATGCAAGTTTTCATTTAAATAACTCTATTCAGACATTTAAATACACACCTTTAAAATGCGAACGTAATGGCGTACATCTTTCAGTCTTGACAAAAGAATGCTACGCTAGCGTCCAATACAACGTCACAGGATATCCAACTCGCTTAACTCCAAGAAGAAGAAGACAGAGAAATTAATGTTCATCAAGTATTATATACTAGTTACCTATTCTAATCTTTGTTTGATATTTATCGTCTGTGGCGGTTTCATTACTCGCCGACGCAGATATCCTCTAAAATAAATAATAAAAAAAAATACATAATTTTATACAATAACACAATATGATACATATAATTTTCTCGTTACTACATAATATATTTTTTTTTCTACTAGACGTTACAGTGCCCCCTGGCAGCAATTGTTAACGTTAAGAATGTTCGGCAATATGCTGCCACTAACGTCTGTTTGGTTATTGTCTGTCTCCTTGATTGGAACATCCACTTTTCACTTCTTAGTTCTTTTGCACTATAGTTTTAATAACACTCTTTATAGTGTTCTTACACTTAGCGAGGTGACCGTAAACCTAGTCCCAGGGTCATTACAGTTATCTGGCTCCCGCATTCGGGCTACGTGCGGTCAGAAAACCTGGGAAAACTGCGCCGGAGCCATGGTCATCTCGCCTGGTTTGTCTTACACACAGTTTAATTGTTCATCACAAAAAAGTTCAGACCTTATCCAATGTTCACAACTAACAAAGGCTATTTATGACAAAATGTTAAACTTTTAGTCTCTTTGTTACAAATGTACCTTTTACCAATGTGTTCTGTGTTGCAATGAAAGTCAATCATTAAACAGTTTTACAGAAATGTAATTGATTGTCTCTGCACTTACTCACGACACTTGTTCTATAATGTTCTGGCATTCGTGCGAGTTTATTTCATTCACATTACGAAAACATATTATATCTATATATCACTGAACCAATGAATATTTTGAGTCTGCACCCAGTAACTAAAGCAAAAAATGTTTGTCACGTCATTTCGTGTCCAATAAACCATTTTCGTATTAGTACATTAACCACATAGTTGATAGTTCATTTGAATGGCAATAATGTACGGAGCGTGCTGCGCGAAGCAATTGTTGAGTAGCGTTGTCTGGAACGCAGCGTGCCGACGACCGCTGGGGTCGGCGACCGGCTCTCAGTAACAGCGACGTCGTGCTGACGTGGCGCCCAAGCGGTCGCGAACCGCGCCGACCCATTCACCAATGTCGGCGTGTTGCAGTGGTTTACCGCGACCGGCTGACTGGCGGCACGGCACTCGTCTCTGCTTCTCCGCATGGCTCCTCGTCGTAGCGCATGAAACAAATATTCCACAACGGTGTACTGTCTTTAAGGACACAGATTACTAGCTGTGGAAGAAAATGCAACTTGTTTAAAAGCGTTTATTGTTCAGTAAGCCGTCGCTTCACTGGTATGCACAGGATGTTTTGGCGTCATAACAGGTTGCTTGTGGCATTGTGACACTGGTATTCAGGGCTCGTCACACGCACATTGTACTACACACTTTCACCTGCTCTCACGGTTGATGCACTGCCAGAGCGTCTCTCAACACGCGAGAATGTTTCGGTTCACACATACTAAATGTCTCCGTCGAGCGATGTTTGTTTGAATCGACTCCGAACGGATCAATAACTATTGTTTTTATACACTGTCTCTTGTTCGTTGAGCACTGCACTATGACAGTCTGTCACTCAACACTTGGCTTATATCGACGTATATATTGGAGCAGATACAACAGTCATTTTCTGTGCCTACTACACACAATATTCCGTCCTTTCCTCAATTGTTTATGCACACAGTTTCTTTTTAATGCATCTTAACTGTTCTTAGCATAATCACTCTCATCTACATTACGTCCATTGTTTTTATATTGTCACTACACACTTTTAATGCTATTACTAGGCATATATGGCCTTTTTGTAATTTTTTTTAAAGGTGTGTGATTTTTGGTACATAGCTTTCCTTTCCTTTTTTAGTGTAGCTTGCCTGGTTATCACCCATCTAGCAAACAGATTTTACCATGTGCATGACAGTTTGACTTGGGCATATTGCTCAATAAATACTTCATTTAGTAGTAGCATTATTTTTAATGATCTTTCCTACATGACTACAGTGTAGGTTCCGCATTGATTAACTTGATTCGCGTATCGCGTAATTAATATTCAAGGGTGTGTACCAAGTACACAGGCTTCAATTGAAGCATCGATACATACAAAGCGGAGTTTTCACGAAACGGGTTTGTTTTTGATTAGCTCCTGCTCCAGTGCCGTTCTCAGATCACTACTGGCAACAAACGTTACATCACATAATTGTTTCATATTACAAAGTCAATTTTTGGCTAATAGAGACTCTCTATCTCAGGGTTTCTTAATTCTAATACCATTACATCTATTACTTTACTATATGAGATTGCATCATTAATTGTACTTACATACTACACATGGAAAATGATTCAAGAAATTAACCCTCACTTTATCAACAAGAAGATTGTTCGTTGCTTGATGAGCATATAGTATTTTAATGACTCTAATTGTCTGTAAACAAAGTCTTCCCTTTGTATGCCATTGCTCACTTTACTGATTCCACTTCCTCCAAGTTTAATTACATACAAATTTTTTATTAAAACTAACATACTTATACTCTAAAACACAATTGAAATCGTCTTATTACTACTACTGTTTACATCTGACATGTCACTGAATAAATAATTTTACTATCCCACTCTAACCTATTTCGAATCTCTTTAGCCACTACTTCCCTCCTCGACCATGGGATGGAGTAAGTTGCGCGACAGTATGTTTTGTGGGGCATCACCTCTATGTGATAGTGGTACCCTTTGACTATTCCTGGTCGGTCGGTAAATACCATGGTATATTCCGATAGCAGCTGCGTCAACTGTTGCTTTTGTATATTGCTTAAACCTTCAGATTCCAGTACTTTGGTTTGAAATGCCTCAACATTTGTTTCAAAATTTCTTTCCTCTAAATTCGGGTAATAGAGGTCTGCTACATGTGAAAAATCATCGAGGTGTAGTACCCAGGGATTCCTACATTTGATATTCATTCTATTACAACATGGCACAAGTACCTCCTTCGATTTCATCATAGACAATTCAATCCTCCTACCTTTATTAACTATGCTCATTTTCCCCAAGGAGAGGTCGATCACTGCGTCCCTCTCACGGAGAAAATCTACTCCCAGAATGCAGGCCACCTTTAACCCTTTAACAATGAGGAACGAGCTCACTATGGTTTCGCCCTCCTTACAAATCTCCACTTGCACCTGGTACTTAACTAATTGGCTCTGTGCACTTATGGCTCCAGACACCTTGCAATTATTAACCGGGAAAGTCGGTATGCTACGTCCCTTCCCCAGCGCTTTAAACAACTCTATACTCATTACACTTACTGAGGCACCTGTGTCGATGATTATATTCACTGCAACATCATTGATTTTCGCTTCTATTATGGCTTGCACATTTTCGTTGTCATCTTTCTTACATTCGTGCGGTTCGGTCAGTAGATCTTTATCCATACTGATACCGTCGTTGTATCGCAGCATACATATTCCAGGTATATTATTGTCATTCGTGTTGCTCTCACTCCACCCCTCGGCCAGCGATGGAGAGCATATCGAGGCCGATTCTAGTTTGTTGGATTGCTTGCTTGTGAGGTACTTGGACGGCTATTGTCCGCAACCTCTACTATGTGTACGCTTTGATTTGTAGGCCGCCACGACTGTGCAATAGGCGCGTTTTGCGGTAGCGGTCTGTTGTTGTCGTACCGGTCATTACCCTGTCGCGCTGGGCTTGTTCGCTGATTCTGATTCCAGTTGCGATTACTGTCACTATAATTGCTATGCCACTGACCTCGCGCATTTTTCCAGCGGTTGGGCCCTGGCAGTCCGGAATCGTACCGGTCGTCAAATCGACGCTTTTTGTTATGGGACGGTTGACCATACCCGTTCTGACTTCTCCCATTACTACAATTTTGCGAATGTTCTTGCCGCTTGTTACCACCCCCACCATTTCCATGGTTGTGGTTTTGTGCACTACTATTTCTGTCATGTTTACATCCTGACCCATTATTCCGCGAGTGATCACACGCTGATTTTGCGTCTTCCTGTATCAAGTCTATAGAATCTAGAACAGACAGGAAGTTTTCCATATCACTTTCTGGTACGTGTATTAATTTCTCTTTGATATGAATGGGTAAATGTGATTTTAGTAGTCTTATTATGTCTCTTGGTGATATAGGCTCGTCCCAGTAGCGTGTTTTGTTTATATATTTTTCAAAATACCGTCTCAAATTCCCCAGACGAGGTGAGTACGGTTCGGGATTATATACTTCTTTTCTTAGCCGCTCTTGTATACAAGGCGACCAATATTTCGATAGAAATGCCCTTTCGAACTGTTCATATGTCATGCAGCTGTCTGCCACTTCTGTAGCCCACAACGCTGCGTCCCCTTGAATGTACGACATTACGTATTGAATTTTCTGTGTTTCGTTCCACACACTGGGCAAGATATTTTTAAAGCTTTTTATGAATACTACTGGGTGTACTGATTTCCGTTCAGTAGTAAACGTTTGAAATTGTCTATTTTTGATTAAACTTTCTTCCACTAATATTTTTGAACTACATGGTTTTGCTCCTGGGACATATGCTGTGTGCTCCGAACCGAAGCTACAGCTCTTCGCATTATCGACTACAGATTCCCCATTGTTGTATCGCGTATAAGTTTGTGCGTTGCCAAAACCATGGGCTGTTGGCGACAGAGGTTCCTGTTCCAAATGCTTTCTGCTTTGTGCTAAACCCTTCTCCAGGTCGGATATCCGTTTGTTCATATTCACTTGCCACTGCGGAATATCCTCACTGAGTATTTGTTTGATGGTTTGCACGTCGTTCTGTACCTGACTATTTACTGCGGTACTGAACGATTCGGAGCCTCTATTTGCAATGGCTGCTTGTACTTTGGAATTAATGTTCTTGTCAATCTCACACTCCTTCACTTCTAGCCATGAGTTGAATTCGGTTTCAATTTTAGTCGCTTGTTCGTTCCACTTCTGCTCTACAAGCTGTGTGGAATCTATTTCTAGCTTTTCTACTCGGTTAGCTAAGACACCTATCTCGTCTACTCTGTTAGTGTTTGCTACTTGCAGGTTGTTGACCTGTACCGTCAACTCCTGCACGGCCTTAGGTATCGACTCATAATTCTGTTTCATACAGGCAATCTCTTTTTTCATATTTTCTAACGATTGCACAAGTTGCTGGTCTCGCTCAGCTTGCTGGCGATCTCGCTCAGCTTGTTGGGCAAGTAAATTTTCTGCTAACTTGCGATCTCGCTCAGCTTGCTGGCGATCTCGCTCGGCTTGCTGTTGCGCAAATTTTGCCTGGTAATCCAGCACGCGCTCTAATATCGCCTGAAGTGAATACCCACCAGGCAGATTACCACTCTCTGGTTCCTGCTTTTCTGGGGGTGGTGCAATTTCTTTATCTACATGTCCTTGAGCACTGGTGGGCGGTGGCACCACTTCCTGTGCCCCTGCCCCCACATTTTCGCATGGTATATCCTCAAAGAGAGTACTTGTACTGCTTGAGGTACCCGTTTCTAGACTTCCTGCACTAACTAATTGCTGTTCCTCAGTATCCATATTGCTCGGACGTTGACTACGCAATTTAACCATATTCCTAAATTGCTTACTAAAACACAAAGTCTGACAGTTTTGCCCCTTGCACACAAAATACGTTAATTTATCTACACTAACTGCACACTAAAAATTACTATCTACCATCAACTTTGTCCTGTCACAAACACTAACATCAAACTACGTACAATATGCACACCACTAGCGAAATGAGATCACTTCACTGGAGCTCAACTTCTACAAACAGGACAACTACACTGTAGTCTTACGTTTAGTTTATCTTATCTCGGGGTTCGGCTGCCCCCGGATTACGTAGTCGTTACAGCTTCTCAGTACTATCAGGATCGTCTTCTCAGACTCGTTTGCAGTAGTACGTTTTGTCATGAAAGAGTGTTTACACATTCATTAATACATAGCATTGATCATGATATACATACATACATTCATCACTAAATACATATATATCTATACATACATAACAATCAACACTGAAAGAAAAATACATAAAATTTTATATTTGTGGCCACCGCAAATTCGGGCCCCGCGTTTTTGGGCGACAGTTTCGCGTCGTTGTTCGTTCACTCTTTTCTTTTATTATTATTACTATTGCTTGCGTAACAACACATATATGAAAAGAGCCGCGAAATATCTTTTAGTAATGCTGTGCTATGAATTTCTTTATCATCATTACTTTTTAACAAAACAGAATATATTGAGTTCTTATTGTTCTGTATCTGGCCTTCTATTAAAGGAACATTTTTCGTGACTGTAACTCATTCTAAAAATCAACATATCTTTCCTACCTTATAGTTGTTGAAAATGACAATTACTTTGTTATGAATACTGATGTTACAGTTCGTATGATTGTTCAACAACAAGATTTTGCAGTGGATTTTGTTTCTCGGTAAAACACCATTCAATACCACGACTAGCACAAGAACATGAGACTCTTATTGAAAAAATCCGTTTTCACTATAAAGTTTGCCAGATCAGAACCGAGCACAGCAAGATTCCTATTAGATTTTGAAGGTACATTATCTTTTTTTTTGTACTGTTAGCTATATATTATCGGCAGCCCGCGTCAACCTGCAAGACATCATAAAATCTGCTGCTCTGCACTGCAAGTCCGGAAGCTAAAAGAAATAATATTATTTCACTGTTACCTTCCCGCTTCCTTGCGGTATGATAGATTCTATTTGAGGTAGTTTGAATACGCCGCGGCAGCGGCTCTTTCGTTCGCCGCGCAGCTCGGAACCACAGATAATATTTTAAATAACTGAAAAATGTCTCAACGGGATGGGATAATATGCAAGCAAGCTATAACAATTAATAATGCAAGTTTTCATTTAAATAACTCTATTCAGACATTTAAATACACACCTTTAAAATGCGAACGTAATGGCGCACATCTTTCAGTCTTGACAAAAGAATGCTACGCTAGCGTCCAATACAACGTCACAGGATATCCAACTCGCTTAACTCCAAGAAGAAGAAGACAGAGAAATTAATGTTCATCAAGTATTATATACTAGTTACCTATTCTAATCTTTGTTTGATATTTATCGTCTGTGGCGGTTTCATTACTCGCCGACGCAGATATCCTCTAAAATAAATAATAAAAAAAAATACATAATTTTATACAATAACACAATATGGATACATATAATTTTCTCGTTACTACATAATATATTATTTTTTCTACTAGACGTTACAGAGCCTAGTTCTCGTAATTGGCAGAATCTTTTATTTCTCTTCTTTAACATGAAGAAATCTGCTGCTGAGGCCATTATTTACTGGGTAAGAAATACGGGGATCCGTTCTTAGTGAATTAACTTGCAGAGAACTGTGTCAAAGCTTAGAGAACGGCGAATTTCACATTGACGACTGCCAGGGCTGTGGAAGAGAGAAGGTTTTCGAAGCCATTGAAATCGACGGATCGTTATCGATAAGAATTGAAGCATTTGATACGAGCACTGGAAGCCAAACGTCCACAATATAGTATAGATATGAAGAAGTTATTTTGTACCATGACAATGCTGGTCCCCAACATGTCAAAAGAGATCTGGAATTCCTAGAATGTGAAGTCCTATTCCACCCGACGTTCTATCCAGATATTACTCTCTCTGACTACTAACTTCTTAGATCAATGACACGCGTTCTGGCTGACCAGCATTTTTTTTAAGTGCAAAGTTAGATAGATTCATGGATCTATTCAAAAGATGCCCAATTTTTCTGCTGCGGGATTCGTATGCTACACGAAAGCTAGACAAAGTAATGGACACGGATGACCACTACTTTGAAGCGTAAATGTTTCGTAAATCTTTCAATGGTAACAAAGTTGTAGACATAATATATGTAGATGCAGTTCTCATACCTTAAGCTAGTCAAAGATTACCCGACAAAATGCATTGACGAAAATGGAAAATGTTACACAATGAAGCACCAGTTCAATATTTGTCTTACCTTCTGATTAAGTCAACAATGCAGCGGGTATTGACTTATTAAATATTCATTCCATTGGGAGCTGATGCTGCTAACCAATACCAGTACAAGATGTGACACCCAAGGGCACGAATACACTCCTGTACCCATTGCAGTATGGAAGCAAACGGACAACGAATGTCATCTCGAGGAACTTACTGTCATATCTGAAACAGATGCGACGTCTGTTCATGAAGAATTATGGCTGCAGGCGTTCATTAGCTGGAATGTGAGTGTGGTGAAGTATATGTCGGTCAAGTTGGTAGTCCAGTACATCTACATCTACACAGATACACGGCAAGCTACCGTAAGGGGCGTGGCGGATGGTACCCTGTACCACCACTTGTCATTTCCCTTCCCGTTCCACTCGCAAATAGAACTAGGGGAAAACCACTGTCTGTACCCCTTCACATGAACCATAATTTCTCGTATCTTATTTTCGTGGTCCTTTCGCGATATATGTTACAGAAGCAAAGAAAAATGCATGCCAAATTTAAAAGAACGCAAAATCCCCAAGATCGGCAAAATTTTACAGAAGTTCGAAATATAGCGCGTACTTAAATGCTAGATGCTTTTAATAATTTTCACAACGAAATTCTGTCTCGAAATCTGGCATAAAACCCAAAGAAAGCCTCCGGTCCAGATTGTTTGCCAGTCAGGTTCCTCTCAGAGTATGCTGATAAAATAGCTCCATATTTAGCAATTACATACAACCACTCGTTCACAGAAAGATCCGTACCTAAAGACTGAAAAATTGCTCAAGTCACACCAATACCCGAAAATGGAAGTAGGAGTAATCCGCTGAATTACAGGCCTATATCACTAACGTCGATTTGCAGTAGGGTTTTAGAACATATACTGTATTCGAACATTATGAAGTACTTCGAAGAAAACGATTAATTGACATACAGTCAGCACGGATTCAGATAATATCGTTCTTGTGAAACACAACTACCTCTTATACTCATGAAGTAATAAGTACTATAGACAGGGGATGTCAAATTAACTCCATATTTTTAGATTCCCAGAAGGCTTTCGACATCATTCCTCACAAGCGTCTTCTAACCAAACTGCGTGCCTACTGAGTATCGCCTCAGTTTTGCGACTCGATTGGTGATTTCCTGTCAGAAAGGTCACAGTTCGTAGTAATAGACGGAAAGTCATCGAGTAAAACACAAGTAATATAAGGCGTTCCCTAAGGAAGTGTTACAGGCGCTCTATTGTTCCTGATCTACACTCCTGGAAATGGAAAAAAGAACACATTGACACCGGTGTGTCAGACCCACCATACTTGCTCCGGACACTGCGAGAGGGCTGTACAAGCAATGATCACACGCACGGCACAGCGGACACACCAGGAACCGCGGTGTTGGCCGTCGAATGGCGCTAGCTGCGCAGCATTTGTGCACGGCCGCCGTCAGTGTCAGCCAGTTTGCCGTGGCATACGGAGCTCCATCGCAGTCTTTAACACTGGTAGCATGCCGCGACAGCGTGGACGTGAACCGTATGTGCAGTTGACGGACTTTGAGCGAGGGCGTACAGTGGGCATGCGGGAGGCCGGGTGGACGTACCGCCGAATTGCTCAACACGTGGGGCGTCAGGTCTCCACAGTACATCGATGTTGTCGCCAGTGGTCGGCGGAAGGTGCACGTGCCCATCGACCTGAGACCGGACCGCAGCGACGCACGGATGCACGTCAAGACCGTAGGATCCTACGCAGTGCCGTAGGGGACCGCACCGCCACTTCCCAGCAAATTAGGGACACTGTTGCTCCTGGGGTATCGGCGAGGACCATTCGCAACCGTCTCCATGAAGCTGGGCTACGGTCCCGCACACCGTTAGGCCGTCTTCCGCTCACGCCCCAACATCGTGCAGCCCGCCTCCAGTGGTGTCGCGACAGGCGTGAATGGAGGGACGAATGGAGACGTGTCGTCTTCAGCGATGAGAGTCGCTTCTGCCTTGGTGGCAATGATGGTCGTATGCGTGTTTGGCGCCGTGCAGGTGAGCGCTACAATCAGGACTGCATACGACCGAGGCACACAGGGCCAACACCCGGCATCATGGTGTGGGGAGCGATCTCCTACACTGGCCGTACACCACTGGTGATCGTCGAGGGGACACTGAATAGTGCACGGTACATCCGAACCGTCATCAAACCCATCGTTCTACCATTCCTAGACCGGCAAGGGAACTTGCTGTTCCAACAGGACAATGCACGTCCGCATGTATCCCGTGCCACCCAACGTGCTCTAGAAGGTGTAAGTCAACTACCCTGGCCAGCAAGATCTCCGGATCTGTCCCCCATTGAGCATGTTTGGGACTGGATGAAGCGTCGTCTCACGCGGTCTGCACGTCCAGCACGAACACTGGTCCAACTGAGGCGCCAGGTGGAAATGGCATGGCAAGCCGTTCCACAGGACTGCATCCAGCATCTCTACGATCGTCTCCATGGGAGAATAGCAGCCTGCATTGCTGCGAAAGGTGGATATACACTGTACTAGTGCCGACATTGTGCATGCTCTGTTGCCTGTGTCTATGTGCCTGTGGTTCTGTCAGTGTGATCATGTGATGTATCTGACCCCAGGAATGTGTCAATAAAGTTTCCCCTTCCAGGGACAATGAATTCACGGTGTTGTTATTTCAATTTCCAGGAGTGTATATTAACGACATGGGAGACAATCTGATTAGATTGTTTGTAGATGATGCTGTCATTTACCGACCTGTAAAGTCATCAGATGATCAAAACAACTTGCAAAATGATTTAGATAAGGTATCTGTATAGTGCGAAAAGTGGCAATTGACCCTGAATAAAGAAAAGTGTGAAGTTATTGACATGAGTACAAAAAGAAATCAGCTAAATTTCGATTACGCGATAAGTCACTCAAATCTGAGGGCTGTAAATTCAACTAAATACTTAGGGATTACTTTGTACACCTTTAGTAGCCCATTTAAACAACATAATGTGCAAGTAGTAAGGTGCTCTACTCTGGCAATTCCGAGAAAATTGCAAGAGAAGTTTAAGGTGGCCATTACGTAACTGATGTATCTGTGCGTAGATGCCCGGCATTAGAGTTCATAGTGGTCAACTGGTTAGAGTTAGAGCATCGTAAGAGAAACGTGTGTGAGGCGGCGATTTTCATAGTCCTAGTGTAAATTCTGTGATATTAAAAAAAATTGCATTCCCACTACTCGTTCTTGCTGCATTAGCAACATCTCACCGCTAAGCTGGTTAACTGCCTCTGTATCTGCTACCCGAAGCGTCGAGGAGCAAAGTAGTTCTGGGTGCCTTACGAGACTGCATGTATAATGGATTTCGGAAATCACGACAGACATGCATTTTCATCAAAACTCTATGCGTTTCTTCATTTACTTGTCGACTGTTATAAATTCGTTTGTTCTAATATTTACATTTAATTAAATTAGTAAATAGTCAAATAACATGAAATTCACTACCTCCCAAATGTCATATAAATCGAACAATATGACCATTGACTAAAAAAACTGTACATTAATAATTAAGTTTGAGTGGGAGTCAATCCGTCGTCTCGTACACGTTCGTCTTACGAAGTTCGTAAGCTCACCACTTGATCACCATGATCTTCAGCATCTAGCACTTATGCAGAAATCCATAACTTACATAATAAACGCGTAAAACTCTTGCGCTTTTCTCGGAGTATCCAGAGTAATGCACCTTACTACTAGCACATCAATTTGTTTTAATGGCCTACTGAAGGCGTACAAAGTTTGGACTAAATCTGTGATCACAACGTCGTGGCCTCTCCCTGTAAAACCAAGTGAAGGAGTTCTGCCATCACTTTCAACTCAGCGTCAGCGAGTCACTAAGTCAAAGAAAGTGCTGCAGGTTAAAAGTTATGTGTTACAGCATCTTTGTTCCCGACTTTCAATTGTGCTTCCAGGCCATGCGCCATTTATTCGGGTCTTCAGATTTCTAATTGAAAGAGAAAGTATTTCGAAAAGAAGAACTTCAGCTCAACATTATTCCACAAACCCTCAGTCACTGAAAATACGCGTTACTTTCGCTATTTTGAGAGCTACGTCATATATCAGTTTTACAGCAGCGACGTTCTAGTACATTATCTTCTTCCTGTTACTACTTGAGGAGTTAAAATCGAGAGCATAACTACACAAAACAACAGTAATCATTTAAAAAAATGATATAGTGACCTACATTAATATTTACTTCTTCCTCTCCCTTCTGTCATACGTACAGAAGTTTCGGTTTCCTTCCTTCAGTCTTCAAGATGATGACTAATTTCTAATGAAGTACACTCCTGGAAATGGAAAAAAGAACACATTGACACCGATGTGTCAGACCCACACTGAAAGTGTGTCCCACACTGAAAGTGGGTTTATTGCACAGTATCTTTGCCTGTCGTTTAGAAAAGCCAACTATTATCCTTAAAGGGTGGAAAAGTGCCTTGTTTTAGATATCTGTTGGCCACAGTATCTTGAGGTATTAATGACGTAAGTATTTTGTATCTTTTGGCCTCTATGGTTTCGCCCAGGAAAATTAAGTGATGTGCGGTTTCATTCCCTGGAATACACAATCTTACACTTACACTTACGGGCTTCTTTCTCTATAACCGTCCTGTGCATGTGTTACCTGAAATTACGATTGCCATTTATTAGAGCTATCATAAACTCCTGGAAATGGAAAAAAGAACACATTGACACCGGTGTGTCAGACCCACCATACTTGCTCCGGACACTGCGAGAGGGCTGTACAAGCAATGATCACGCGCACGGCACAGCGGACGCACCAGGAACCGCGGTGTTGGCCGTCGAATGGCGCTAGCTGCGCAGCATTTGTGCACCGCCGCCGTCAGTGTCAGCCAGTTTGCCGTGGCATACGGAGCTCCATCGCAGTCTTTAACACTGGTAGCATGCCGCGACAGCGTGGACGTGAACCGTATGTGCAGTTGACGGACTTTGAGCGAGGGCGTATAGTGGGCATGCGGGAGGCCGGGTGGACGTACCGCCGAATTGCTCAACACGTGGGGCGTGAGGTCTCCACAGTACATCGATGTTGTCGCCTGTGGTCGGCGGAAGGTGCACGTGCCCGTCGACCTGGGACCGGAACGCAGCGACGCACGGATGCACGCCAAGACCGTAGGATCCTACGCAGTGCCGTAGGGGACCGCACCGCCACTTCCCAGCAAATTAGGGACACTGTTGCTCCTGGGGTATCGGCGAGGACCATTCGCAACCGTCTCCATGAAGCTGGGCTACGGTCCCGCACACCGTTAGGCCGTCTTCCGCTCACGCCCCAACATCGTGCAGCCCGCCTCCAGTGGTGTCGCGACAGGCGTGAATGGAGGGACGAATGGAGACGTGTCGTCTTCAGCGATGAGAGTCGCTTCTGCCTTGGTGCCAATGATGGTCGTATGCGTGTTTGGCGCCGTGCAGGTGAGCGCCACAATCAGGACTGCATACGACCGAGGCACACAGGGCCAACACCCGGCATCATGGTGTGGGGAGCGATCTCCTACACTAGCCGTACACCACTGGTGATCGTCGAGGGGACAATGAATAGTGCACGGTACATCCAAACCGTCATCGAACCCATCGTTCTACCATTCCTAGACCGGCAAGGGAACTTGCTGTTCCAACAGGACAATGCACGTCCGCATGTATCCCGTGCCACCCAACGTGCTCTAGAAAGTGTAAGTCAAGTACCCTGGCCAGCAAGATCTCCGGATCTGTCCCCCATTGAGCATGTTTGGGACTGGATGAAGCGTCGTCTCACGCGGTCTGCACGTCCAGCACGAACGCTGGTCCAACTGAGGCGCCAGGTGGAAATGGCATGGCAAGCCGTTCCACAGGACTACATCCAGCATCTCTACGATCGTCTCCATGGGAGAATAGCAGCCTGCATTGCTGCGAAAGGTGGATATACACTGTACTAGTGCCGATATTGTGCATGCTCTGTTGCCTGTGTCTATGTGCCTGTGGTTCTGTCAGTGTGATCATGTGATGTATCTGACCCCAGGAATGTGTCAATAAAGTTTCCCCTTCCTGGGACAATGAATTCACGGTGTTCTTATTTCAATTTCCAGGAGTGTATGTTTAATCCTCAAATTAAACTATTTCGGCATCATTTGTCTTTTTTTTTTTTGGGGGCTTTAGTCCAATATTCTATGTGCTGCCTCAATATCGAGGAAGCTAGTTTAGATTTTACCATCACCTTAGTGAGGGCTGAGGGAGATCAGCAAATGAGGTCTTCATCCCTGCCTCATCTTGCTCATTACCACTAATTCCTGACTAACGAGAGACACATAGCGTGATTACCCTATTGTTCTTCCCTAGCTGCACAAGGATTTTATGGCACTCGACGATTTTTTAACTAGTTGCACAGGCTGACAGAGGATCAGGGCTACTTAAAAAAATTAATGTATATGGAAAAGTATTAATTTATAGTTTCCCTGCCTACAGTCACTTATAAGTGGGTTGTAAGGTATAGCAGATATGAAACAAGACTTACTGCCTCCAGGGATTACACTGAATCTTCATCCACCGATAAAGCAATAATAATTGTAGTGGTCACGCTGTGCGACTGGAGATGGAGGGTGGGGGGTGGGGGCTGCTAGTAAGGCATTCAAATAAGTTATTGGTACAGACTTGGTACTGTAAAGAGCAACCATGTGGGAACACGTGCACAAAGATTCTGTAACATGAGTTCACTCGCAAATCTAGAAAAAGGAAGACATGATTATTTCGTTACTGAACAAATCAAAATAACCGCCAGGACCCTAAAATCAACTAATGTTTGACCGAAAACACATCATCTTCGTTCAAGTCAACCACCGGTATGATGCAGATCTTACCGAACTAGCGTCAAGTTCAGCGCCAGATTGACCAAAAGCTTCTCTTTTTCCTCCTGGCGTCTGCGGAAAAAACGTGCATCTTGACTAGCATTCGCCCATCCACATACGTGGCTGTTGTCACCCAATGAGATGAGATATCCATCGCAATTTACGCTCTTAAGAGAGTAACTTATTTAGTGTTTATGTACTACACTACAAACACACATATAGGTAAAAACACTGCTTGTAAGTAACAGTTTCATCATAAAAGTCAAGCAAATGTAATGTCACAGTTACAATACAGGCACTAACCTTTATACTAATATCCAACTGTGGACTCCACTCAATCATAGATGGTGATAATTGACCAGGTCCACCGTGTCCCCTTCATACGCTCGTTTCTGGCGCCCTTGAGCAACAATGGAAGACTTTCTAACTCTCCGCTCCACACCTGCATTGGGATCTAGGAGACCTACCCAATTTAAACAGTTAACCCATACTTCTGTCAAAGCGTCTATGTATTCTGTACACATCTTCCCAGACTTCACGCAGCAGTTCAAAGCCACTAGGTTTATTAGCGATATTGGTTAGGCTACTAATAGTTGCTGGCACTGCGTTGCTCCAAACATTTGCCCACTCACGTTGGACATTAAAAACTGAAAGTAAGCAAATCCTTAGCCAACCTGATTGTGGGGTGTCGGTACTTCAGTCTAGTTGACGGTGCACTGGCAGTGTCTTCGTGAGTAGGCTCGAGCGGTCACTATTGATCTTTTTGTATTCATATAGCAAGACCTCTGCCAGTGGAGTGGCGAGGGAGAAATGTTACTGACTACTGGCAGTAAGTTAGTTGAAATCACTTAGTGCAGTGATTCCCACTGTGTGTCTACTTTACTAAAATGATCACTGGCACTGGCAGGCCGGTTTCTGGTGTATTATGCACTAGATGCGAGGCCGAGAATCAGAGAGTTGTTGGAGATGCAGCCCAAGTCGAATCGCGGAAACGCATTACCATGTTGTTCCTGGAAGTAACCTTACCAGCTACTTGGGTTTCTATTATAGGTGAGTGTCCCGTCCAGTATAATACTTGGATGTTTTGTCCAAGGACTATATGTGAATTAAAAGCATTAAAGTCTATCTCCTGTCTGCGGTTAACCATTTTGTTATTTAGATGAAAACATGAGCATTCCTTCATTCTTGCATTTCCTATCCGTCTCCAATCCTTCTTCAATGGTTTAAAATCATTTCGTAACACTTGTTTCCCCTCCTTTGTCGAGTTGTGCCTGGTCTACAGCCTTAGGATACTCATAATCATTTTTAATAGAATGATGAAACAATTGTCAGTGCATTGCAGTGCTAACTACAACTCTAACTTTAAAAAATCAACCGTGTAATTATGTAGGTTGGTTGGTTGATTTTGGGGTAAGGGATCAAACAACGAGGTCATCGGTCCCATTTGATTAGAGAAGGATGAGGAAGGAAGTCGGCCACGTCGTTTTAAAGGAACCATCGCGGCATACGCCTGAAGTGATTTAGGGAAATCACGGACAACTAAATCTGGATGGCAGGACGCGGGTTTGAACCGTCGTCCTCCCGAATGAGTGGCCGGTGTGCCCCTGCGCCACGTTGCTCGCTCAAATTAGAATGAAGAACACTAAAAGTGGTAGGACCATTCGGGCTAAGACAGAGGTGATGATCTTGAAACTTTGGCGGTGTCAAATGATCTAGGGAAAGTGAACAGCAGGTTTAAACATCCACCTAGATGATCGTGTAAATGGAAGTCTCCAACGGACAGACCTGGGAAATGTGTCAGAGACCAGATTGTTTTCATATCAGTAAATAAATCTTTCAGGAACAGTTGCACATCAGTAAAAAAGGTACTCAGGAGCAGACATAAACTCTGATCATACACCGCTTGTAGGAGTTTTTAAAATTAGAATAAATAGAGTGAAGAGAAAGAGAAAGCAAGTACACAATTTGAGGAAAATGAAAGACCCGATAGTAAAACATAATGTAAAAACAGAAATCAAGCTTGGGATTAGCACAGAAGACATCACCAGTAACAATGTTGGTTTATAATTGATCAAACTACAAAATTGGAATCTTAAGGATTCGAAAGGAAAAGGTAACTTCTGGAGCGGGTTAAGCTAGTGCGCCATGGCTCTAGTGTGATAAGCGGCTGAGTTCAGTAGCAGACCATTTATTGCTTTATTTAGTTTAAACAGGCATACACAGGTGTTCAGAAAATTCAACTTTGTTTTTCTTAAAACATTAAAATCCTGCAAAAATGTATTTAAATATTGACTACAGTTATAAACTTTATAAATTTCCGTTAAAAAACAATAAAGGTCATAATCAGCAGCCTTTTAACATAAACTTAAGATCATTCAAAATACTTAAAGGTAATTACTGAAATTCTAAAATATCCAAAATTTCCTATCCATTAAATATTATAACTAATAACGTTAGAAAAATTTAAATTATCCGCGATATTTAGAATAATCACGTAAGATCTGGATTACGCAAGTCTGTTTTTCTTAAGCATTATAAACAATAACCTTAAAGATTTAAAATAATCCCAGGTATTATTTCTCAATCAAATAAGAACTCCTTCACGTTAGTGCACCGTAACTCTCCTTAGGTACACTGACGTGTGAATCTGCCTATGAGAAAACCAATAACAAAATTTAATTACAATTCATAGATGCATAACATGCGCTTATGCAACGGCTCATAAATCAACCTTTCATCAGTATCAGCTACATTGGTACATGGCTCACTTTACTGTAGTCCCAGGCTAAGAACGAACTCTGTTAACGACAAATTATATCAGTCTTAATCAACTGCCTCTTGAAAATGTGGCGATTTCGAACAATACAGTTAACCTTAGGTGGAGTTGGGTGACAGCTTTGTAATCACAGAAATTACTTAATCCCCTTCCTGCAAATTTCGGCCAGTGAAACCTGAGAACACGTATCCGCAATTATGATGTGCCATGAAGCTCACATCACTTTTATAGAATATCATGCACATAGTTGAACGTTATATGCACGCCTCGGAAAGTCTACAACGGAAAGGCATCCGATTAGACACACATAAATTGAAATTTGCTGGACATTGCCAGGTACAATTTCGTGACACTACAGTCAATAATAAGCCCAACCCACTCTTCGGCACAACATCCTATGTGATGTGTCCAATAAGAAACTAGAAAAATGCTCCTGAGATTTGCTAACCGAAAACAGTTCGATTTACAGACTGAACCTGCGTGCGATCTGGATGGATCAGAGACACGATAATTACTGTTCCAGCCAAGCCGAATGAGCCGGTTAAAATTCCAAACTGAATGCCGAGAATCACCAAAATCAGTAGGGGTGTGAGGCACTAGTTTAACTGTAATACGCTCCCCGCCATCCGCTGACTAAACAGCAACCTCTAGGCCGCTGACCCACCCCTCGAGGGACTCTCTAGCACTTCCCGCGCTTAAGCCGTCGGCACATGGACCGTGCTGTCGAACGTTAACGTTGAGCGTGCCGAGTTCAACCTGCTGCTGAACGCTCAGGAACGATGCGACTTGTGCACACTGTACGTGGGCCCCGACGCGGTGCACGCGATCGCAACGCACTCCAGCGGCAGTTGAGGGATGTTTCTAGTTCGTAAATCACACTGTTACTCAACGGGCACGCGTAAAATTCCCACGTTAGCTCTATTAAAACGCACATTTCCTCCATCGTCCACGAAAAGGAAAGTACCATGTCCAATCAATAAGGACACAGGCTTATAAATGTTCCATTACAAACAGTGCGGTACAAATTTGGAATACTTCTCCGCATAAGATAAACATTATTTCATCATTCCCACATTTTAGTAAAATCCCAAGATCAGTCTTACTTGATCACCGTTCCTACCCAGTAGTAGAATCGTTGCAACATGTGAATTACGAAGTGAAAAAGAAAAAAGAGCAAAACATCTTTATACAAATAGCGCAAGCTGTCCTGTACTTAAGCCAATCGAACAACGTCACTCCTCAAAAAAAAGGTGAACTTATATTTACATAACATCAGATGTTATAGCATATACTTATATTAATAATAAAGTATCAGAACTAAATAAAAACGCGAATGTTAGGAAATAATTTTGCAAGTATCGGGTCGTGAACCACCGCCCCTAGAAATGCTTGTGACCAGACAGAGACGCTACTCATTACGCTAAACCAATAACGGGTAAATACATTTTAAAAATATTGTTTTACCTCTTGCTAAAAACGTTAATCGTAGATAATTATGTTATTAATTGAAATTTAATTATAACAAATTGTACGAAGAACCATGAATTTTTGGGTGGATCTACAGTGTGTCGCTGCCTTCAAATAGCCTACTCTCATAATACGCTCGTTACAATAATTCTTTTGCCATGAGTATGATGTTTCTCATTAATTTATTGGAACGAATCACACAACTAACAAACGGTTTTCCAGTGATTCTCAATTTGCTGGTGCTCAGAAACGGCATATATACATATAGGTTTGAAATGGATGCTAATATGGCGCCTCACAACTCTATATACGTGTGACGTAGGTGGCGTTCTGCCATCTTATTGGTCAACGCTCAGACGCACGCTCAGAATATCTGACATGCCAAATATTGCTCTGCACGTTCGGAGAGACTCCCGAGCGTGCTATTCCACGCTATGGCGTCAGAAACTCGGCACGCTCAACGCTCAACGTTCGGATGCACGGTCCGTGTGCCGACGGCTTTGCATTGCACAGCTAGCATGCGCCCGGCTCTCGCTACACGGCAAACTGCCCCTGTCGTCCAATCCACCAATCCCCCACAGGCTCACCCGGCGCGCGCTTAAAACTGCTATCCAAGTCTGGTATCTCTGGCTGCAGAACAATTATTCTTTGTGCAAAGGCGCGCTGACGACAGAAATCAATATCATCGCATGTATGTACCGCAGAAGTAAGAATCGAAAATCGTACTACCATAGAAAGAATGTTGTACAGCAAATAAATATACATGAAACCAGAGAGAAAGAAGAGGAAGTCATGGATGAAAGATGAATGTAACGAAGGAAAGGAGATTAAATATGGGAAACCCTTCGGAATACAGGAAGATAAATATATAAGGGACGCTAAATAAATTGAGGAAGAGGAGCAAAGCGAGGAAATCGAGTTTTATCAAAATATCTACAGAAGAAAGTCAAAGAAATAACAGGGAAATACGGGAAGTGCATCAGTGGAAAATAAGTGAGTCAAGCAGGGCACTTGATGTTGGATTAGAAGACAAGACAAAGAGATGGAAAATTAAATTGAAAATCTATTTTATGACACTTTATGTGCTTTTACACAAGTACAAATGAAAGAAGTGGTACAGATATACTACAAGTAGAAGTTCAAACAGCCATGAATCAGATGAAGGACAGAAAGACTGTGAGACCTGATAAAGCATAGTTCTTAAAACTATTGTATTATAAACGTATAAAATTTTCAGTCAGATTTATGTATCTCGAAATATTCCACTGGTGAGGCTCAAATCAGAGTTACTTGCTCTGCCCAAAAAACAAATGCGAAAAGTTGCCGAAATTATTGTACGATAAGCTTAATAAGCCATATCTTGAAATTGTTTTTAATAATCATAAACAGGAGAATATAGAGACTCTGTGAGGAAAAGATAGCTCCTAATCAGTTTTGGTTTCTTAATACTGTGGGTATGAGAGAAACATTGCTACATTTGCAAGTACTGTCTAGGAGATGTAGAAAGGCAAAGAAAATGTATTTTGTTGCTTAATAGATTTCCGAAAGGCTTTTGATGCAGTATATTTTGAGAAATAGTGGAATAGAGGACAGAGATCTGCGAATCATCAAGAATCTGTTCTGGAATCAAACAGCAGTGTTATGTATTGATGAAGAACACGCTTAAGCAATCAAAGTTCTCGTGAGAGTAAGAGAGGGACGTATCATGTCACCCATATCATATAACATATACTCGGAAATCATATTTAGGGAAGCCCTGGAAGAGGTACAAGAAGCAATTTTGATAAGTGGGGGAAAATTAATGAACACTCAACACTCGATATGTTGATGATACTATTGTACTTACTGACACTATTCAAGTGTTACAGTTATTAATGGATAGAACTGTAAGAGTCAGCAGTTATTAAGGGCTTAAGCGCCACCAAGATTAAACTCATGGTCATAAGTCACAAAAAATATTACATAAGTAAACCTCGAATAGAAATACACAAAGAGTAAAACAATATACGTACCTTGGAACCATAATAAATGAAAACTGAGACAATTCGCAGGAAATAAAGATTCGCATCGGGAATCACAGAAGCGTGTTTCAGAAAATGAATGCTGTCCTCAAAAGACATAATCTAACTCTAAGAACAAAATTCAGACTTTTGTACTGCTTTGTGTATTCTGTTCCTACATGGGGTAGAGACATAGAACCTAAATAAAAATATCGGGAAGAAGCTGGAGGCCTTTCAGTTGTGGCTTTGTAGATGGATCCTGAGAATACGATGGACCCACAGACTGACAAACGTAAAAGTTTTGAGGAGTGAAAACACAACATCTAAATTAATGAAGACAGTGAAATGCTAAAAGTCGCAATATCTAGGAAACATCATGCATAATACAAATAGATATGGTTTGTTACAAAAATACTTCAGTGGGAAATTAACGGCAAAAGAGATCCTGGAAAAAGACGAATATCTTGGTTTGACAGTATGAGATGCTGATCTAGTATGTCTTCAGCAGGACTATTTCGTGTTGATGCCAACAAAAGAAGAACAGCCATAATGATCAGCATCAAAACCGTATAGCCATCGAAAAGAGAACAAAGTTAGTATGTGTGCTCTATGCTTATTGATTGTAAGTCACTTGATTGGTCGACTCCCTTACTTCTGAACTGGCAGAAATTGGAAAACTTCAGACTGCCAGTGCATTGTGAATGACCACATACTGTCTAGGCCCTACAGCAGTGTATTAACCGTTACACAGTTACTGTTGTATTGTGTTGTCTGTTAGTTTGTTTACTGTTACAAAGTGAATAATGAGGAAATTTCTGGACTACTGCGGGAACTACCTACAACTCAGAGAAGGCATTTTCAAAAGATAATTAAGCATGTGTGACATACAGGCAGGGGGGAGGGGGGTGTTACACCTTGTAACACTTTTCAGACTCGTCTCTCGCCAGCTCTGTAGAAAAAGTATTTTCTTATTTAATTTAGAAATGATAGCACTCACTTAATGTGTGCTGCAGTCTTCGTGCAGTTACAAAAATTACTCTGGAAAAATACGCTTACTTCAATTGTGAAAAGAGGTTCCTAACCATAACACAGTCACGAACCACGTAGCAAGTATTCTATTCAAACTTGAAATTGTTGCAGTCATGAAAATAATGTCAACATTGCATTTTTTAGTCTACGTGTCATATTACTACTCAAGTGGAAACTAATAATTAGTATCAACAAATTATTAAAAACCAGCTCCAAAAAGATTTTGAAATGAAAACTATTGACAGCGAATGAAAATTCCGATTTTCAAGATAGGAGGAACTATTAGGACATAATGAAACCCAATTCATTTGCATGTGTAACGTCTTCTGTGGTAGACAGATATTCTGTTCCAAGGTTCCAGATAATGCACTACTGACGAAATATGATTCAACCGTCCAAATATATACTGACTTCGACTCACTTTTCTTGTGTGCCATCAGTCTTCTGACTTGTTTGATGCGGTCCGCCACGAGTTCCCTCGCGTGCCAAACTCTTTATATCAGAGCAGCACATGCAACCTATGTCCTCAATTATCTGCTGTATGTGCTCCAGTATCGGTCTTCCTCTACAGCTTTCGCCCTCTGACCGTCCCTTTAGTACCAAGGAGGTCATTTCCTTGTGTCTTAAAATATATCCTGTCATCCTGTCCCTCCTCCTTGAAACCTTCCTGTCTCCTCTATATCTCTTTTGTTACGCATCCTTCCCTTCCACAATAACCTATGAAACCTTCCCTTTGGATTTCTATCCCTTGCTTAATAATAACAAATGAAATCTTCCCTTTGAAATTAATTCTCTTTCTCAATAATAATAAGTGCAATCTTCGATAACAAATTTAAATGCTGCTTATTAAAACTGATTTGCTGATTATTTCGACGAAACATAGAATGTGTCGTCGTCGTGGCCCTCAGACGTGACCTGCAATAACCCAAAACTGTTCCTTTTGTGTTACTTGATCGCCATCTGACTGCTACTTCGAAATGCGACATGAATATACTTACTCTGTTTTACTCTACTGTATTAGCTCCTGGTGGGCTGTATTTATTACCAAAGCTGACCTTATTCTTTAATAGCAAAGCTGACGTTATTGTTTAATTAATTTGACTGAAGTTACGTAATTCAAGGTTAAACTTTTTCTTGAGAACAATAAAATTTAGCAAAGTTTTACGTTGATGGTTTTTGGGATGGATTATAATCAGTAATGCAATATTGCTGGCAAAAATTAATTATATTCTGAAATCAATTCTTCAAACATTTACTGTTGGTATTGAAATGATTGTAAAAAACGTTCAAATGGGGCTTACGTTCTACAATAATCTTACAACTAGCATTGCGCAAACGTACCTTCAGTAGTCTTGAGTTTCTCAATAAAAAATTATTCAATAATATTAGTCCCTTTTATGATAATAGTTATTCTCTGTACATCCGTTTATAATCTCTTGTAAATCATAGCTGGTGGCTGGCAGACACACCGCTCCTCTCAACCTCTCGCTTCAGACCTGCTACCGACTCGCTTCACATCTCGCGTACTACTGACTTCCCTCGAACGCTGAAGTGCGGTCTCTCCCGCCAACAACGCTTTCTGGTGCAGACAATCTCTGCAACCATTACAAAATCTATCAATAAGCGGTATTTCCCGCTCTTTTCTTAAAATGTATCCATACGTGGTCTCTCCCGCCCTTTTTAATATTATATCAATGTGCGGTCTCTCCCGCCAACAATACTTTGGTGCATACATTCCCTGCTACCACAATTATTTCCAAAATGACACATATTAATTATTCCTACTTAATCCTAATAATAAAATAAAAACATCTTTCATGAATTGTGGTTTGACAATAGATATACACTCCTGGAAATTGAAATAAGAACACCGTGAATTCATTGTCCCAGGAAGGGGAAACTTTATTGACACATTCCTGGGGTCAGATACATCACATGATCACACTGACAGAACTACAGGCACATAGACACAGGCAACAGAGCATGCACAATGTCGGCACTAGTACAGTGTATATCCACCTTTCGCAGCAATGCAGGCTGCTATTCTCCCATGGAGACGATCGTAGAGATGCTGGATGTAGTCCTGTGGAACGGCTTGCCATGCCATTTCCACCTGGCGCCTCTGTTGGACCAGCGTTCGTGCTGGACGTGCAGACCGCGTGAGACGACGCTTCATCCAGTCCCAAACATGCTCAATGGGGCACAGATCCGGAGATCTTGCTGGCCAGGGTAGTTGACTTACACCTTCTAGAGCACGTTGGGTGGCACGGGATACATGCGGACGTGCGTTGTCCTGTTGGAACAGCAAGTTCCCTTGCCGGTCTAGGAATGGTAGAACGATGGGTTCGATGACGGTTTGGATGTACCGTGCACAATTCAGTGTCCCCTCGACGATCACCAGTGGTGTACAGCCAGTGTGGGAGATCGCTCCCCACACCACGATGCCGGGTGTTGGGCCTGTGTGCCTCGGTCGTATGCAGTCCTGATTGTGGCGCTCACCTGCACGGCGCCAAACACGCATACGACCATCATTGGCACCAAGGCAGAAGCGACTCTCATCGCTGAAGACGACATGTCTCCATTCGTCCCTCCATTCACGCCTGTCGCGACACCACTGGAGGCGGGCTGCACGATGTTGGGGCGTGAGCGGAAGACGGCCTAACGGTGTGCGGGACCGTAGCCCAGCTTCATGGAGACGGTTGCGAATGGTCCTCGCCGATACCCCAGGAGCAACAGTGTCCCTAATTTGCTGGGAAGTGGCGGTGCGGTCCCCTACGGCACTGCGTAGGATCCTACGGTCTTGGCGTGCATCCGTGCGTCGCTGCGGTCCGGTCCCTTGTCGACGGGCACGTGCACCTTCCACCGACCACTGGCGACAACATCGATGTACTGTGGAGACCTCACGCCCCAGCGGTAGTCCACCCAGCCTCCCGCATGCCCACTATACGCCCTCGCTCAAAGTCCGTCAACTGCTCATACGGTTCACGTCCACGCTGTCGCGGCATGCTACCAGTGTTAAAGACTGCGATGGAGCTCCGTATGCCACGGCAAACTGGCTGACACTGACGGCGGCGGTGCACAAATGCTGCGCAGCTAGCGCCATTCGACGGCCAACACCGCGGTTCCTGGTGTGTCCGCTGTGCCGTGCGTGTGATCATTGCTTGTACAGCCCTCTCGCAGTGTCCGGAGCAAGTATGGTGGGTCTGACACACCGGTGTCAATGTGTTCTTTTTTCCATTTCCAGGAGTGTATACACGTCTTACATCCTCGTCAGTGTTTTTCACATACCATTTCCTCCCTGTGTCTGCGCAGAACCTCTTCTTTCCTTACCTTATCAGACCTCCTAGTGTTTAGCATTCGCCTGTAGTACCACATCTCAATTGCTTCCATTCTTTTCTGTTCCGATTTTCCCTCAGTCCTTCTTTTAATACCATACAATCCTGTGCTCCAAACATATCTTGTAAGAAACTTCTTCGTCAAATTACGACCTGAGTTCGATGTTAGCCGACTTCTCTTGGCCAGGAATGTCCTTCTTGCCAGTGCTAGTCTCCTTTTGATGTCCTCCCTGTTCCGTCCGTCATGGGTTATTTTACTGCCTCCGTAGTAGAATTCCTTAAATTCATCTACTTTTTGCGCATCAATACTGATGTTAAGTTTCTCGCTGTTCTCTTTTCTCCTACTTCTCATTACTTTCGCCTTTCTTTGATTTACTACCAGTAGTCATCAGACTGTTTGCTCTACTCGGGAGATCAAGTAGTTCTTTTTCGCTTAGAATAGCAATATCATCAGTGGATCTTATCATTGATATCCTATCCGCCTGTATTTTAATTCCACTCCTGAACATTACTTTTATTTCCACCATCGCTTCTTCGATGTATAGATTGAACAGTAATGGGCAAAGGCTTCATCCCCGTCGTACACCTATTTTAATCCGAGCACTTCGTTCTTTGTAGACCTCTCCTCTTATTGCCCCTTGTCTCTTGTACATATTATGTAGCTTATACTCACCATAAACTCTCTAGGTGAAGAATTAACTATATCCTCAAAGTTTCTTTAATATACTATACACCACAAAAAAGTGTAAACCCGTAATATCTGCTAGTGCAGCACAAAACACTGCCTCGTCTCACACAACAAAAAGAACGGCAGGACATGCGAGAAACTGCTAATGGTGGTTTCTAGTGCGCATTCCTTCAAGTGACTCTAAACTCAGATACTGTATTAAAACACTGGCCAAGAAACATCGCTTGTTCATAGTTGGCCTATCGTCCAAACGGTATACTCTAACCCTACGACTCAGTTTAACTGTCAAACAGCAATGATGCAAATTATATGTGTTCTGCGTCAACTATGTGAGGATTCACATTCGCTTCGCAAACTAAAATCTCCATCATATTCTGTCACGCATTAATGCTAGTAATTGAGACAAAAATTATAATTATTGGTACTTACAATTTCGGTATTACAGAGTTACGAAATACTTATATAGTAATTCCATTTCAATATAATTGAGTTTCATGTTCGCAACAGAATTTAGCCTTTTTTTTAACCATCAGAAAATTTCATTCTAGGCCTCAGGGGTCTACTGACCGTACCGTACCGTAGTCAGCTTCCCTAGATAGACTGTGCTTCCAGTCAAGGCTGCACCGGTATGTTCCGGCTCCAGCGCCTTTGTCTGCTTTCGCCCAACCTGTTAACCAGACTACGCCACTGAACGGTATCATGGAGGCATTTGGAAATTACTGTGTAGCCAGTCAACATTTCCCCGACCATTCCTATGCTTATCACATTTATGTATTCGGAATCTACAAAGTATTTTCAGTTTTTAACCTGTAAGCCCCTGCTGGAGCCTCCATTGTAACCCATAGAAGTAATGAGGCATCACCACCATACTCTGCAAGTCAGCAATGGGAGCGCTGCTAATTCCACCTTTTATGGTTAGGCAGACAAGTCCTTGAACCTTCTCGATGTCGTTGGCAGCCACCTTTAGTTCCCACAGAAAACATGTGCCCAAAAGCCGTAAATTTATAGAGTAATTTCTTTACGCTACCATTTTCAGTGTCTCATTGGCACCATCTTAAGGTTCCTATACACGAAACGAGTAAGTTGTGCATACTAAACACTTCAGACAACTAACTGTTTCTCAGGACACTGATCGTTAGGTACGTGAAGTGTCCGTGTCTCTTCCAAACATATCTATGAAAACCACTTTGATACAGTGATTCCTTTAGTAACCACAGACGACAGGATGGCGTCCTCGTTTCGTACGTTGGGACTGAATATGGTGCCAATGAGGCACCAAAACTGATGGTGTAAAAAAATTACTCCTTAAATTTACTGCTCTTGGAACCGAGCGAGGTGGCGCAGTGGTTAGACACTGGACTCGCATTCGGGAGGACGACGGTTCAAACCCGCGTCCGGCCATCCTGATTTAGGTTTTCCGTGATTTCCCTAAATCGCTCCAGGCAAATGCCGCGATGGTTCCTGTCAAAAGGGCACGGCCGACTTCCTTCCCCGTCCTTCCCTCATCCGATGAGACCGATGACCTCGCTGTCTGGTCTCCTTCCCCAAACCAAACAACCAACTGCTCTTGGATATGTGTTTTTTTACAAATCTTCGACCAGCTGCAGTCACTTTCTTCCATTTATATAACATGGAATTGCAGAAACCTTTTGTAGTTCATTCCACCTTCCTCTAGTCCCATAAACTGTCATAGGTCTTTTTACGGAGATATAACTCCAGTGCATGATTTTGGGACTAAAATGTCATGTGCGTATACATACGAGTTAGGAGGGCAATATCTTTTACACATTTTTAGTTGAAACATTTAAAACTTTTATCGTCCTAGATAACACTCCCCTCCAAAACCTCGGTCATTAGAGACGGAGCACAAGCTCAGTTTACGGAAGGATGGTGATGGCTGTCAGCCGTGCCCTTCTCGAAGGAACATTCCGTCGTCATTGTGGATCGAGTTAACCACGGGAAACCTAGATCCGGGTGGCCGAGCACAGTTCTAAACCGTCTTCCTCCCGAATGAGCCCCCTGTGCTAATCGTTGCGCCATCTCGTTCGGCGCAATGTGTCTGACATGAATGACACATCGACAAAATTTCTGTACTTGACACCTTTGCAAATGACACGATTACAGTACAATTAAGTTACGGAAAGTTTAGAAATTTATTAATTTGTCTGAGGCATCTGACTGGCAGCAAATAAAAACGCAGCGAGGGTTCTAGAATTAATTAAAAGTTACTCTGCAGTCTGAGAGAGGAGTTGGGGCGGAATTAAAATTCTGTGGACCACTCGTGGGCAGTCAGTCTGTTTAAAATACTGGACGCGTTTTCGCCTCGCTTCGCCGCTCAGCTGCCTGCGAAGTTGACGGAGGGAGTCAGCGGTGGCCGAGAGGGCAGAATCGAGTGACCACTGCTCCAACTAACAGAATGTGAAAGTGTTCACTCTCGTTTACTGAATGAGTAGCACAACGTGCGTCGCTTCTGAAAGAGACGTAGTACTGTTTTACATGATATAAAGAACTTCAAGTTTTAGTTACTGTTTCCTAACAAATTAATTTCTTGAAGTCTTTGTCGGTTAACTTGGAGGGAAAGAAAACTTCTACGAGTCACATGTAAGCAGATTTCGCTCTAGTTTATGACTAACAAAATTTCTGGAAACACTTCTTGTATAAAAGTATTGTCGAATTAGTGTAGGAGATTTAATCAGAGTAAGAGGTATTATAATATATGGTGTAGTATGACGGAGACATTTAAGTCAACTCTCGATGTTCGCATGGTAAGCAATGAAAAATTACACAAACAGTCTTGAACACGAAAAGGCAGGCCGCGATCATAAATCCATATTACAACTGTGTACCGACTACATTCCTAGCTGCTAGTAAGGTGTTATTTATTAAGGACGCAAATTTCGTAAACGAATCTACAGATCTGCGAACAATTTCTTTTTTCAATTTCTCGTTACTCAGGTACTTTCGGGGTTTCGGAAACTATGTACTTTCTATACTAACAAATGGAACAGAGAGAAACCAGAAAAAGAAAATAAATTCTTACTAATCTTCATCACCGAAGTTGGTACTGGATTAACAACTTTTGTGGGAAATATTCTTTTCCTTATTCAATACATGTAAGATGTACTATTACATGAAAACTAGTCATGCCGAAATTAGTTTGACGCAAGATTCAGATCACAGATTGTTATACATTAATAACATTTTTGCCGTAAGGAAGGAAGATTAATATCACAGTTGGTGTACTGCACATCCGATGTTGGGATCTTAATACATGGACATACGTCACATAAAAAATTGCTTGGCAGAAACTCTAATTTTCATCTCAGTAATGACGACATGTCTCGTACGTAAAGCTTATGAGTATTACACAGCAAAAACCTGAGTTTACGAATGAAAATGTAATTTGTCAAAAGACAAACTAGTAATACTTGAGAAACAATTTAACACAGGAAACGAAACAGAGCACATGGAAACATTTTAAACTTACATTTCAATATCTGGAGCAAGGGTTCTCATATGGTGGAATGCGTAGCACTGGTGCTTCGCAGAGACACTTCAGGTGGTAACGCGTACCACAAAACGAAACGCGTAACTATGTACATAGAATCATTCTCTTTTGTTACTTTACATTTAAAGTAAAATGACAGTGAGAAAACTGACTTACGAAAGTAACATGTCTGCCGTGTTAAAACAATGGATGCACAGCAGAATGGCCGGCCGGTGTGGCCGAGCGGTTCTAGGCGCTTCAGTCTGGAACCGCGCGACCGCTACGGTCGCAGGTTCAATTCCTGCCTCGGGCATGGATGTGTGTGATGTCCTTAGGTTAGTTAGGTTTAAGTAGTTCTAAGTTCTAGGGGACTGATGACTGCAGATGTTAAGTCCCATAGTGATCAGAGCCATTTGAACCATTTTTTGAACAGCAGAATGTTTGTTTCTGACTGTAGGCAGAGCACAGGAGAGTCGGACTTTACCCAGCCCAACCTTCAGACGTTAGTCGTCGCTTCCTTGCCCTGGAAAGATTCATCTTGTTTTCGAGGCTGACAATGTTTAGATAGTGTCTTGTCGCTTGTTACTCGAAAGCTGTCGTGCCTCATTGCAAACTGCTGCCAACTACTGCGGTGTGCCAATGTATGGCGCTATAGTAATCACTATCGACTGAACTGTTTATTGCTGTTGTCGCTTTGTTGTTAAATAGCGACGTGATACGAAGAAAGCCAGCATTTGGAACCGGAAATGTGCTCATTAGAACGAGTTAATTCTTCACAACTATAACTATGCTGTGAAGCTTATCTTTACTGTTTGACTTACACTTTATTGTGTTTTAAGTTAGCCATGAAGTGACTTTTTAGCTAGGGAGCTCTTTCTCCCTCCAAGGATGCGTTTAATGAACCTAAACCAACACCGGATCGCATGAATTATGAAGCTACTTACAAGTTGGCTCTGCTGTAAAATACAATGCAGATAACTTCCCAACGAGCTGCACGATTAGAAACGCTTTCAAATTAAGGCAAATAGTCTTATTTATTCAAATATCATCAAAGTTTTTAGCCCACAAAGCAAGTTGGTAAACGTATTATCTTTTTTTCAAACGATCTCTGCGTTTTGTAAAAAGAGTCCAAATACATGACAAATAACTCCAAATGAATGGCAGATTTTATTAACAGTGACGAAAACTAATTTTAGAACTGCAAAGGAGGGAAAACCTCACACTGCCGGTCAGTTTCTCTTACCTCCCGCAACTAGAGACATGGCCCAACCAGCTTTGGGGAAAAGACCGGACTAAGAAATAGAAAAGTTCCGTTACCCAACAGTACAGGAAAATGGACAACTGAAGACATGTTTTTCAATATTTAAGAAAGGTTACTATGAGAACTACAAGTGTACAGTTATTTTACTCTTCAAACAGACGAGACTGCAGATAAAAATAGGGCACAGCTACTGTTTGTCGTACGTATTGTCCATAATGAAGAGAGAAGAGTTTCTATTTTGCAAACCGCTAGAATCAAATGCTACAGCAGAAACATTTTCAATACAATTGACCTTTGTTAAAAGTAGGTACTCCTCCGCAAAAATGTGTTGGTATTTGACAGACGGACACGAGACAATATATGGTCACATAACGGGGCTGGCAGGAAAGATGCACCTGATTGTCGAAGCACAAACTAAAGAATACACCGAGAAGCACTGGCTCTTATGATTATGCCAGAAACTTTTCATATTGTTTTGAAAGACTCTCTAAGCTTTACAAGCTACATCAAGGCATGGGCTTTGAGCTCAGAACTATTCACAGTGTTGTGTGAATATATGGGCGGTAAATTCAAATGATTACAACTTCATACCAAAGTAAAATGGCTCTCTCGGGGCAAAATTTCAAACTTAATATTTGAACTGAGATCCGAGGTGACAAAAAATAAAGAAGTGAAGATATTTTTTCTCTGATGATCAATGGTTATCAAGACTGGTCTGTGTAGCTAATACTTTTGACAGGCTTCACGATTTGCATAAGGACAAGGCCCAAATGCTTTTTTAGCAGGTAACAAGTAATAAATATCGTCTTTAGGAGCAAGTTAACTCTTTTTAGTTAAGAAGCACTGAATAACAACTTTTTCGCTTTCCCTACTCTTAAATCACTTATGAATGACAATGAACTAGCTCTCATGCGATTGTGACACATATACAGATCCTTCAAACACGTTTTGAGAAGTGCTTTCCCGAAGATTACACAAAAACAACAAGGTATGAAATCTCTGATTTCATTTTGGATGTAAACAAAACCAGAATACCCTTCTCTTTTCAAACACGCAATCCACTTTTTGATGCCGTTCGTTATTACTCATTAGGTTTTCGCCTAAGTTCGTAAGGTTTTTGTTTTGCATGTTGATATTCTGCTTCTGCTTATTAGGGATTGATTTATCGATTGTCCTTTTTTATTCTTAGTTCCCTGTTGCTTTTTTTGTGAGCGTATAGCCATTTTGACAGTTGAAAATAGAGAAGACCTTCGGGGTTTGATGAAGATCGTTTAAACTCACTAATCAACGATGATCCACGTCAGTGTACTCGAGATCTGGCAATTGTGATGACCTGTGAGCATTTCACCATCGTACGACATTTGCGTGCAGTGGGAGGTTGAAACATCGAGTATGTGGATACCGCATGCTCTAAGCAGAAATCACAAAAATCAGAGGATAGCGATATGCGCTCGTCATCAGTTGGTTCGTGAACAACACCGACCATTCCTACGCCGTATATCTACTGCCGGCGGGAACTGGTGTCTTTGTGTTAACATAAAGAAAAGAAATGAATTGCTTAGCCCAAACAAAGCAGCTACCCCCGTACAAGGAACTGCGCGCCTTCACTAAAGATAATGTAACGCATCCAGTGGAACAGCGGGGTGTAACTATCCACCGCGACATTTATTGGCCACAACTACACTCCTGGAAATGGAAAAAAGAACACATTGACACCGGTGTGTCAGACCCACCATACTTGCTCTGGACACTGCGAAAGGGCTGTACAAGCAATGATCACACGCACGGCACAGCGGACACACCAGGAACCGCGGTGTTGGCCGTCGAATGGCGCTAGCTGCGCAGCATTTGTGCACCGCCGCCGTCAGTGTCAGCCAGTTTGCCGTGGCATACGGAGCTCCATCGCAGTCTTTAACACTGGTAGCATGCCGCGACAGCGTGGACGTGAACCGTATGTGCAGTTGACGGACTTTGAGCGAGGGTGTATAGTGGGCATGCGGGAGGCCGGGTGGACGTACCGCCGAATTGCTCAACACGTGGGGCGTGAGGTCTCCACAGTACATCGATGTGGTCGCCAGTGGTCGGCGGAAGGTGCACGTGCCCGTCGACCTGGGACTGGACCGCAGCGACGCACGGATGCACGCCAAGACCGTAGGATCCTACGCAGTGCCGTAGGGGACCGCACCGCCACTTCCCAGCAAATTAGGGACACTGTTGCTCCTGGGGTATCGGCGAGGACCATTCGCAACCGTCTCCATGAAGCTGGGCTACGGTCCCGCACACCGTTAGGCCGTCTTCCGCTCACGCCCCAACATCGTGCAGCCCGCCTCCAGTGGTGTCGCGACAGGCGTGAATGGAGGGACGAATGGAGACGTGTCGTCTTCAGCGATGAGAGTCGCTTCTGCCTTGGTGCCAATGATGGTCGTATGCGTGTTTGGCGCCGTGCAAGTGAGCGCCACAATCAGGACTGCATACGACCGAGGCACACAGGGCCAACACCCGGCATCATGGTGTGGGGAGCGATCTCCTACACTGGCCGTACACCACTGGTGATCGTCGAGGGGACACTGAATAGTGCACGGTACATCCAAACCGTCATCGAACCCATCATTCTACCATTCCTAGACCGGCAAGGGAACTTGCTGTTCCAACAGGACAATGCACGTCCGCATGTATCCCGTGCCACCCAACGTGCTCTAGAAGGTGTAAGTCAAATACCCTGGCCAGCAAGATCTCCGGATCTGTCCCCCATTGAGCATGTTTGGGACTGGATGAAGCGTCGTCTCACGCGGTCTGCACGTCCAGCACGAACGCTGGTCCAACTGAGGCGCCAGGTGGAAATGGCATGGCAAGCCGTTCCACAGGACTACATCCAGCATCTCTACGATCGTCTCCATGGGAGAATAGCAGCCTGCATTGCTGCGAAAGGTGGATATACACTGTACTAGTGCCGACATTGTGCATGCTCTGTTGCCTGTGTCTATGTGCCTGTGGTTCTGTCAGTGTGATCATGTGATGTATCTGACCCCAGGAATGTGTCAATAAAGTTTCCCCTTCCTGGGACAATGAATTCACGGTGTTCTTATTTCAATTTCCAGGAGTGTAGAACATCTTGCAGACCTAACCCAATAGCAACTACCAGAAAGATTGCGTGAAGTGATGCTACTCGGCCATGACGCCCACCCGCATTATGATATAATGACAAAGAACATTACACTGGAACTGGGTTGGAAGCCTTTCCGCAACCACCCTATACACCTGATATTTTGACCTGAGATTTTCACCTTTTTCCCCTTCTATCAAACAATCTTCAATAAAATATCTCTCCGGATGAAAATGAGCCCCCAACATGTCTCGACGTGTTCTTCTCCTCAAAAATACGTGATTTCTACAGACGCGGAATAGGAAAAATAACCTCAGTGGTGGTAGACTGTTGTGTGTAGTGAAGGAGAAAATATTATTGATGAATAACTCTGTTATGTGTGTCTGTTGAGTTTAATGTTTATTAAACATACGGATAAACGCCAGGAACTTATGCACGAACTCTACAAGTGTCTGAGTGTATTTTCTGAGCTGTTATACATTAAAAATAAATCAGGAATAGACTCAGTGTTGAAGGAGACCTGAGAATGAAGTTGAACTCAGCTGAGTTAGACTTCGAAGCTGTGATTTAAGATAGACAGCAACATGCTTCGAATTCAAACATGTAGAAGTTCTATCACCAGAATTTAAATACCAAAACTGACTAATTGCTCACTTTGAAGTCTGATTTATCATCAAGATTTGATCCGATTCTGAATATTTTTGGTTTATGAACTCTAGTTTATTGTACTCTGTGTTTATCACTCTGTCGCACAACTGGTTAATATTATTTGCGAAGTAACAATTTTAAAAACATTTAACTGTAATTCGTCTCTTACTCTCTGAATACTTCTGTCAGAACTTGCTTAAATTAATGTACTGTTATTTGCTACGAATAGGTACTACATGTGACCATGAACGAATCTTTAAAAAAGTGCTTCCCCGAAACTTTATTACTTGTGTACGTCAACATTTCTAACACACATACACTATGTGATCAAAAATATCCGGACACCTGGCTGAAAATCACTTACAAGTTCGTGGCGCCCTCCATCGATAATGCTGGAATTCAATATGGTGTTGGCACACCATTAGCCTTGATGACAGCTTCCACTCTCGCAGGCGTACATTCAATCAGAAACTGGAAGGTTTCTTGGGGAATGGCAGCGCATTCTTCACAGAGTGCTGCGCTGAGAAGAGGTATCGATGTCGGTCGGTGAGGCCTGGCACGAAGTCGGTGTTCCAAAACATCATAAATGTGTTCTTTAGGATTTAGGTCAGGACTCTGTGCAGGCCAGTCCGTTACAGGAAAGTAACTGTCGTGTAACCAATCCGGCACAGGCCGTGCATTATGAACAGGAGCTCGATCGTGTTGAAAAGTGCAATCCCCATCCCCGAATTGCTCTTCAACAGTGGGTAGCCAGAAGCTGCGTAAAACATCAATGTTGGCCTGCGCTGTGATAGTTCCACGCCTAACAACAAGGGGTACAAGGCCCCTCCATGAAAAACACGACCACACCATAACATCACCGCCTCGGAATTTTACTGTAGGCACTACACACGCTGGCAGATGACGATCACTGCTCATTCGCCATACCCACATCCTCCCATCGGATCACCACATTGTGTACCGTGATTCGCCACTCCGCACCACGTTTTTCCACTATTCAATAGTCCAATGTTTACGCTCCTTACACCAAGGAAAGCGTCGTGTGACATTTACCGGCGTGAAGTTTTCTCACCTCCCTCTTAACTGTTATAGTACTTGCAGTGGATTCCGACGCAGTTTGGAATTCCTGTGCGATGGTCTGGATAGATGTGTGCCTATCCTATTACACATTACGGCCCTCTTCAACTGTCAGTGGTCTCTGTCAGTCATCGGATATCGGATGTGGTCTGAAAAAAAAAAAAGTTCAAATGTGTGAAATCTTATGGGACTTAACTGCTGAGGTCATCAGTACCTAAGCTCACACACTACTTAACCTAGATTATCCTAAGGACAGACACACACACCCATGCCCGAGGGAGGACTCGAACCTCCGGCGGGGCCAGACGCACAGTCCATGACTGCAGCGCCCTAGACCGCTCGGCTAATCCGCGCGGCTACGAGGTCTGCCTCTAGGCTTTTGTGCTGTACGTGTATTTTCACGTTTATTCTTCACTATCAAGTCGAAGCACCCAATATGAGAAACGTGTTCGTTAGAAGGTGAGCAAGCTGTAGTGGTGTGCCTAAATATCTAAAAGCGTCGAGTGGTACGGTGTGACATAAAACGTGGACCCTTGGTCTAGAGCATCTCGCTCACATTTTTAGTCTTACTGTAAACTTTATGAAAACAATAAATGGCGAAAAATACGTACCTGGTTGTACAACGGTTAAGTAAATGTTATTCAAGGACGAGTCGTCATTGTGTCTGCGATTCATTGAAAGGATACCATCATTCATTTTCGATTCGTCGACGTTATTTGCCGTAAATCCCACGAGAATTATGAAAAATTTGAACAATGGGCAGCATGAATTTTGTGAACAACACAATCTATAGCTTATTTAAGGTAATTTTCCTCGTAAAAGAGAGGTGGTTTCTTTGTATGCATACCTATGTGTTCAAGCACGTGGCACAGCATCGAAATTCATTCCTTGACAATCACTGGACAGATCTTAAATTGCGGAGTGAAATGAATACTTACGTAGATGGGTTGGATTTTAGCAGTCTTGCGTCGCAGAATTTAACGGATGTTTTCTATGTTTATCACTTCTTACAGGTTCTGCTGACTTCATTGTATAGTACGCAGGGACTTGTAGTGGTTATCGCTGGTGAAGAATTCGTTTCATCTCCATCACTTCATCAGTGGACGAGCATGTGATTATGAAATTCCTATCTTAAATCACGTTTTTTGTGAACTTACCTTGGACTGCGTCTGTCACTATTCCATGTACATAAGATGGCTAATTTTTATTAAAGTAGGCAGCACACTTATGCATTATGTCATCATGGATAGTTTACTTGCGCTCCCGAATCAAATCAAATACGCTTAATGAGTAAATAATTCGACTAGAATGTCTGAAAGACCTGCAAGCCTTATATACGAGAACTCCGCCCGAATCCTTAATGGGTTTGCGAAAGAATAAGGTAGATTTCACCTGAGTGCAGCTGGTGTGATACACTCCTGGAAATTGAAATAAGAACACCGTGAATTCATTGTCCCAAGAAGGGGAAACTTTATTGACACATTCCTGGGGTCAGATACATCACATGATCACACTGACAGAACCACAGGCACATAGACACAGGCAACAGAGCATGCACAATGTCGGAACGAGTACAGTGTATATCCACCTTTCGCAGCAATGCAGGCTGCTATTCTCCCATGGAGACGATCGTGGAGATGCTGGATGTAGTCCTGTGGAACGGCTTGCCATGCCATTTCCACCTGGCGCCTCAGTTGGACCAGCGTTCGTGCTGGACGTGCAGACCGCGTGAGACGACGCTTCAAACACGCATACGACCATCATTGGCACCAAGGCAGAAGCGACTCTCATCGCTGAAGACGACACGTCTCCATTCGTCCCTCCATTCACGCCTGTCGCGACACCACTGGAGGCGGGTTGCACGATGTTGGGGCGTGAGCGGAAGACGGCCTAACGGTGTGCGGGACCGTAGCCCAGCTTCATGGAGACGGTTGCGAATGGTCCTCGCCGATACCCCAGGAGCAACAGTGTCCCTAATTTGCTGGGAAGTGGCGGTGCGGTCCCCTACGGGACTGCGTAGGATTCTACGGTCTTGGCGTGCATCCGTGCGTCGCTGCGGTCCGGTCCCAGGTCGACGGGCACGTGCACCTTCCGCCGACCACTGGCGACAACATCGATGTACTGTGGAGACCTCACGCCCCACGTGTTGAGCAATTCGGCGGAACGTCCACCCGGCCTCCCGCATGCCCACTATACGCCCTCGCTCAAAGTCCGTCAACTGCTCATACGGTTCACGTCCACGCTGTCGCGGCATGCTACCAGTGTTAAAGACTGCGATGGAGCTCCGTATGCCACGGCAAACTGGCTGACACTGACGGCGGCGGTGCACAAATGCTGCGCAGCTAGCGCCATTCGACGGCCAACACCGCGGTTCCTGGTGTGTCCGCTGTGCCGTGCGTGTGATCATTGCTTGTACAGCCCTCTCGCAGTGTCCGGAGCAAGTATGGTGGGTCTGACACATCGGTGTCAATGTGTTCTTTTTTCCATTTCCAGGAGTGTACTTTGACACTATCATTAAATTAGTGCAATAAGATTACCCGTTGAATTTTTATATAGAGATCATTATTAGGGACAGACCATCACATATGGGCAATGAAAAGAAATACATAATGAATTAAAGTGAAGCTATTAAAGTAACAAATTGTTTATGAGAAAACTTCGGACTAGATACGCTTCATATTCCCACATGTGCCTAAGACAGATCGGAACCGTTTCTTAGGATCGTACAGTTCACAGTAATTAAGAGGAAACTTCCAAATAGCTTACCCTGCCGAGATGTATTGTTTTAATATCACTATAGAATTTAAACAGTGTAACGAATCCTAATGAAAAAATGTTTGTTTGATGCGAAAGAAACCGGGACTGATTTCCTGTCTTAAACTTCGTATGCCCGTGTTGGTGTCCTGAACAATACAAGCGTTATAATTACAAAACACTATTTGACACAGATGAGTCGCCTTATTACCTGAAACTTTGTAACTGCAATATTAAAAGGCTTTTCGGAATTCTGTGGTGTGAAGTGCAATGAGCAGTGCTACAATGTGTCACGTCGCACTTCGTGCTTGCTTTTAATTTCACCGAAGGTTGATTTGACTTCTCTATAAGCTGAGTCAGTCCTTCCGACAATCATTTCTGTTTCGATTATTTTATATTCTTCATGCAGCCATTACGCCTTAGCTTCCCTGCACTTCCTGTTTATTTAATTCCTAACTGACCTGTTTTTTTGTATTCCTAATTTGTGCCAAACATTTTTGTGTTTCCTTCTATCGTCGATCAACTGATGTAATTCTGTCGCCATAGGTTCTCCGGAATTACCTAATTTTCACCAATGTTTTCCTTTCTAACTTCTGTAACTGCTGTTTTTAGAGACGTCCATTCTTCCTCAAGTGAACTGCCTACTGACCTGTCCATTATCAATGTAATTATAGCGTCAGAGAATGTGGAGCATATCTCATCATTGTTTAGAACTTCTGTATCCACTTCTTTGCGCATTGATTCTTCCGGAATATTCACTTCAGACTACTCTTCATCGATACTAAATTGTGACTGTTCCTGGTTACGCCTTACAACTTAAATCTGATTTAAGAATCTCTGCCTGTTCATGATGTAATCTAATTGGAATTTTCCCCAATCTCCCTGCCATTTCAAGTGAACTTCCTCCTCTTATGATTCCTGAACAGAGTATTAGCTATTGCCAGTTTAAATTTGTTGCAGAATTCTACACACATCAAAAAAGTTTTGCATCACCTCGGTTCCGAGAGTCCAGCAACGTATACAGAAAATTGGAATAGAGAAGAACATAAACATCAATTCCGCCCTTTCTATTGCTCATGAAAACCATACATTACATGTTGTACCACCATACAGCGAGACCTACAGAGGTGATGGTCCAAATTGCTGTATACACCGGTACCTCTAATACCCAGTTGCACGTCTTCTTGCATTGATGCAGGCCTGTATTCGTCACGGCATACTATCCACAAGTTAATCAAAGCACTGTTGGTCCAGATTACCCCACTCCTCAACGAAGATTCGGCGTAGATCCCCGAGAGTGGTCGGTCGGTCACGTCGTTCATAAACAGCATTTTTCCATCTATCCCAATTATGTTCGATAGGGTTCACGTCTGGGGAACATGCTGGCCACTCTTGTCGAGTGATGTCGTTATCCTGAGGAAGTCATTCATAAGATGTGCACTATGGGGATGCGAATTGTCGTCCTTGAAGACGAATGCCACGCCAATATGCTGCGTGATATGGTTTCACTATCGGTCGGAGAATGGCATTCACCTATCGTACAGCAGTTACGGCGCCTTCCATATCCACCAGCGGCGTACGTCGGCCCCACATACTGCTACCCCAAAACAGCAGGGAACCTCCACCTTGCTACATTTGTTGGACATTGTGTCTAAGGCATTCAGCCTGGCCGGATTGCCTCCAAACACGTCTCCGATGATTGTCTGGTTGAAGGTATATGCGGCGCTCATCGGTGAAGAGAAAGTGATGCCAAACCTGAGAGGTCAATTCGGCATGTTATTGGGCCCATCTGTACCGCGCTGCATGGTGCCGTGGTTGCAAAGATGGACCTCGCCATGGACGTCGAGAGTGAAGTTGCGCATCATGGAGCCTATTGCGCACAGTTTGGGTCGTAACACGACTCCCGGCCGCTGCACGAAAGGCATTGTTCAACATGGTGGCGTTGCTGTCAGGGTTCCTCCGAGCCGTAATACGAAGGTAGCGGTCATCCACTGCAGGATTAGTCCTTGGGCGGCCTCAACGAGGAATGTCATCGACAGTTCGTCTCTGTATCTCCTTCATGTCCGAACAACATTGGTTTGGTTCAGTCCGAGGCGCCTGGACACTTCGCTTGTTGGGAGCCCTTCCTGGCACAAAGTAACAATCTGGACACGATGGAACAGCGGTATTGACCGCTTAGGCATGGTTGAACTAGACAACACGAGCCGTGCGCCTCCTTCCCGTTGGAATGACAGGAACTGACTGGCTATCGGACCCCACTCCGTCTAATAGGCGCTGCTCATGCGTGGTTGTTTACATCTTTGGGCGCGTTTAGTGACCTGTCTGAACAGTCAAAGGGACTGTGTGATACAATATCCACTGTCAACGTCTGTCATCAGGAGTTCTGGGAACCTGGGTGATGCAAAGCTTTTTATGATCTGTGTATATCGCCTGCAGGAAAATTATAGAGGTCTTGGGATGTATGAAAAATAAGAGGTCAGATGGCAGTCTCGTATTAAACAATGTAACTTCTGTTCTTGAAACTACAAATAGTATATCAACAAAAGCCCAGTCACCCTCCCCCCCCCCCCCCAAATGTTCAAAGCCTCTTGTCTGAAGGCCAGTGGAAAACTGTTTGAAAGCAAACGTAACACTAATAGCACTCTGAAGTGTTTCTTTGTTCTCCGTCAGCAAACGTATCGCAGGAAGGTTCCACAGCAGGCGACTAATATGGGGAGTAGTTCACAATTCCGTCAGGTGTTTCTAATCTGCTGTGCTTCTATTAATAGGACGTGTCAGGAAACCACCCACTATGGCTGCCACGTTACACCACTGAACGGTCCACTACATCGGCCAAGAAACGATACCTCACATCCAACTGCCAGAGCGTCACCACACAACTCACACAGGATATTGCCTCAACTCACAACAACAACAGACACAGTGGTGCATTACACTACTTGTCCTGTGTCACAAAGAGAACTGCTGGCAGGCAGGACCCAGGCCCTTAGGTCATCAGCAGCATCCCAGGGGTACATATTAGAGATGAGCGACATATTCCTGGACTCCTTCAATGAGCCAGGTCCTTCTGACGAGTGAGTGATCGATAGCTCGGAATAAAGGAGCTCCTATGATCCTAAATGTCTCTCTGGAGACATTAGCGAGCAGCACGCAAATTCAGTAGTGGGCTGCTGCCAACCGTTACCAACGTCATAAGCTGAAGGAAACGTTTCTGGAACTGTAAAGAAGTGCAATTTAGACCTTGTACCTTTATAGATTTGAATATCTTACTGATGTGTGCTGTTTTTCTAAACCACGAAAAAATATGAAATCAAGAAATATAAGTTCTTCAGAACACTGCATTGATATTGAGAAAACGTTTCACCTTATAATGTATATAAATGATAACTGATACAATGAACCACAGAGAGTAGAGAAAGTCAAGAAGCAACAATCAGGTACGGGAGATTTGTGGTGTACCAAGTTGGAGACTACCTCACCCTGACATACAAAAATTGCCTAAGATACAGCACTTGCTCATCTTGTAGGATTTCAGTACTCTCTCCCTCTGTTTGCACAAACTATTGGTCTTAGATAAAAAGTCAATATTATCTTTTTATAGGAAATCGAATATAGTTTAATTTTGTAGCGGGAGACTTTTTCTCTAGAGGCCACTTTTCTCGTGTTATTCAAGAAAAATGTCCAAAAGTTACTTTAAAATGCAGCCCCACCACATCGCTCATCCGTCACCAGTGTTTCTGGAACATTGTTGATGGCACTCCCTCCTACCACCGAACAAAATTGGGGAACTCGAATTATTTCCCACATTCCATCCCTTGTGTTTCCTTCAGTGAGTGTGCTATTACGCCATCGGCTTAGTCGTGCACTTTCAGATTATAAAATGGACGTTTGTGTAAATTGTACCACACACTTTGTGAATTGTGGCAGCATAAGATCAACAGTTAAATAATTTTTTTGTCTGTTCTTCTCACCACCAAACTTCTGTGCTGTAAGAATATAATTTTGGATTAAATTGTAAGTGTAATCAGTATCTGCATAGCGCTTACAGAAGACCTTTCCTCTTTCATTTCTCTCACAGGAAAGATTAAATTGATAATGTTAACGAAACTGCCGACAAGCCTGAGACATTACAGTCATGGCAGTGGAGACTAGAAAGTATCGACTATGGAAAATAATTCGTGTAGTAACATATTTTTTGCACAGTGGGAGGTGGGATGGCCAAAAAACTAACTCCTATAAATCTTGACTATTGCGGGTGAGCATGGGGGTGGGTTTGGAGGTCAGTTTCGTACATTTTTCTTGAATACCTTGAGAAGTGTGGACTATAGTGTAAATATGTCTTGGTTCAACATTAAGCTATATTAAGTTTCCTACAAAAAGATCATATTCATTTTTTCTTACTTGCGGTGGATCCTGATGCAGTTTAGAATTACTGTGTGATAGTCTGAATAGATGTCCGCCTATTACACATTACGACCTTCTTCAACTGTCGGCGGTCTCTGTCAGTCAACAGACGAGGTCTGCCTGTACGCGTTTGTGCGTTACTTGTCACTTCACGTTTCCACTTCACTATCACATAGGAAACAGTGGACCTATGTATGTTTAAGAGTGTGGAAATCCCGCGTGCAGACGTATGAAACAATCACCTGACCACGTTCGAAGTCAGTGAATCGGCGAAGCGCCTCTTTGAAGCTCGCTCACGATGTCTAATGACTACTGAGGTCGCTGATATGGAGTACCTGGCAGTAGGTGGCCGCAAAATGCGCCAAATATGAAAAACTTATTTTTGGGGGTGTCCGGATACTTTTGATCACATAGTGTAGATCAGGAACAATAAAGGGCATATAACAATTCGTTGGGGAACTCCGGATATAACTTTTGTTTTACCCTATGACTTTCCGCCTACTACTACGGACTGTTATCTTTCCGACAGGAAATCCCGAATCCATTTGCAAAATTGAGGCGATATGCCATAGGCAGGCAGTTTGATTAGAGGACGCTTGTGAGGAACGGTGTTAAAAGCCTTCTGGAAATCTAAAAATATAGAATCAGTTTGACACCCTTGTCGATATCACTCATTACTTCATGAATATGGAGAGCTAGTTATGTTTCACAACACCGACGTTTTCTGAATCCGTGCTGACTATGTGTCAATAAAGCGACCACAGTCGGTTCTATCGACGATGCTTCAGATGGTGAGCTCAGATTTAATCTCGCAAGCTAGACTGGCAGTTTTTACTATATCCGCTAGCCGCCCGAAACGAGAGAGAGTATCCTCCAGTCCAAGGCGACACATGTCATTGGTACCCACATGAGCCACAACCTGCAGTTGGCTGCACCATGTACTCTTCATGGCATCGCGAGCCACCCTTTCCACACCCGGAACAACTATGCACACGGAGTGCACACTGGCTTCCTTCCCTCCTTGGCAGCCATGTTCCCAAAGGGCCCCGTTACCCGCCTAACGTTGGAGCTCCCAACTACCAGAAAACCCACCGTCTGTGAATGCCCAGAACTTGTTGGTCGAGAATGTCCCTCTGGAAAAGGGTGGACGACTGCATCCGGCTTAGAGACTTCATCATCCACAGATAACGCCTGAAACATATTCGTCAAACGAACTGTGAAGGCCCTGCGATCGACCTCTCGGGAAGTCTTTCACTGCCTGCCAGACTTTGGAACGATCTCCTACTCGACCACGGGTGAGGGGTCAACAACCTCAGTGCAGGCAGTTCCCGGGGTGGGCACAGCAGTGGACCGGTCAGACGATGCGTGGGACGTGCTTCACACCACCCGCATCACCACGTCCGACCCCTTGGCAGCAGCCGCAAGAAGCGTGACGGAATCCAACACTGCCTGGACCTGTGAGCGAAGGGTCACCAACTCAGCTCGCATCTGCACATAGCAATCACAGTCGCACACCTGCAGCTCATCTCCTCAGGTTTCTTTAATGTTGTATTGCAGTAGTAGCAACACACTATGACCTTTTGTGACCAACAGCTAATAAATATTTAAAGAATGTGCTACATTTGTACCACCAAGAGCTGCTGATAACATAAATCTTAAGACTACACTATTTCTGATCGAAACGGCCATCGTTAGTGACATAAAAGTATTGCAAGAGGCTGTATGGTTTTACTCTTAAAAATAAATTCTAAGAATACTTCCAAAATCATAAGGTGAAAGAAAAATAAGTTTCAGACAAGTGTTTCAAGGTCGTGGCGATGCATGGTGTTTTATAGCCTTACGTTCCTGACCTCTCCGTATGAATGACGCCAAAGACGCCGTTGAAATATAAATATCATTTCGATCAAATCTAGATGCGAATGAAGGTTTACTTTATCAGCATCTCTTGGTTGTAAATAAACACAACTTTCTTTCAATCTGAAACTGGTTTGACTCATAAATATATTCAAGAGCAAGCAGTAAAGGAAACAAAAGAAAAATTCGGAGTAGGTATTAAAATCCATGGAGAAGAAATAAAAACTTTAAGGTTCGCCGATGACATTGTAATTCTGTCGGAGACAGCAAAGGACTTGGAAGAGCAGTTAAACGGAATGGACATTGTCTTGAAAGGAGGATATAAGATGAACATCAACAAAAGCAAAACGAGGATAATGGAATGTAGTCGAATTAGGTCAGGTAATGCTGAGGGAATTAGATTAGGAAATGAGACACTTAAAGTAGTAAAGGAGTTTTGCTGTTTGGAGAGCAAAATAACTGATGATGTTCGAAGCAGAGAGGATATAAAATGTAGACTGGCAATGGCAAGGAAAGCGCTTCTGAAGAAGAGAAATTTGTTAACATCGAGTATAGATTTAAGTGGACAAGAAGAGAATAGAAGCTTTCGAAATGTGGTGCTACAGAAGAATGCTGAAGATTAGATGGGTATATCACATAACTAATGAGGAGGTACTGAGTAGGATTGGGGAGAAAAGAAGTTTGTGGCACAACTTGACTAGAAGAAGGGATCGGTTGTTAGGGCATGTTCTGAGGCATCAAGGGATTACAAATTTAGGATTGGAGGGCAGCGTGGAGGGTAAAAATCGTAGAGGGAGACCAAGAGATGAATACACTAAGCAGATTCAGAAGGATGTAGGTTGCAGTACGTACTGGCAGATGAAGAAGCTTGCACAGGATAGAGTAGCATGGAGAGCTGCATCAAACCAGTCTCAGGACTGAAGACTACAACAACAATATTCAAGACTTGTGTTTCAAACCACATTCCATGAATCCGCGAACGACTGCACAGTGAAGAGAACGGTTTAAATTTTGTTAATGGATTCCACAACAATAGAAAAAAATAGTAATGATTCTTGACGTCTTCCAGCAAAGCAAATATTAAATAGGAATTAGTCCTTTTCATCTAGGGGTGCCACATTTTAGATGCTCTTCTCTCTTTCATTAAGTAAATGCAACATGAGTCCTCCAGCACGACTATGAACTGATCATTACTGACATGGTAACACCTAGAGGTTTCTATCACCCTTCCAAAATGACCATCAGAAAACGTTGTCGGGTGGGTAATAACTTTATCTGCCTGAAACAAGGAGCCCGTTAAGTGCCGGAGTTTAGTGCATCCATTCCCATTAGTCGCATAATGTACTGCGTGATGGCCGCCATTTCGCTAGGCTGCCCTGACGGCACGTGCACTTAACATAAATCTCCTGTTCCCTCTCTCTCTCTCTCTCTCTCTCTCTCTAGCTCTCTCGGCAGTAAGTCGCCACTTCCTAAGAGGCCACGCTCAATTGCTTATTGGATAAATGCTGGGGCACTGCATAGATTTCTAACACGTTCTGCTGGATAATAAACGGCTACAAGGCTAAACTAAATGTTTCTTTATTTGTACGCACTGTAGGAGACCTTTAAAAGACACTGCAAAAAACAGAGAATTGCTTCTTCATGTATCTTGGCTCATGAAAGCAAACAGGAAACTTATTCGACTATGCATTATGAGAGCACCTTGCAAAGTACATACTGAAATACAAAGGATGACCCATATGCCGATCTCATTCAAGTGGTTCAAACGGCTCCAAGCACTATGCGACTTAATATCTGAGGTCATCAGTCTCCTAGACTTAGAACTACGTAAACACACACATCCATGCCCGAGGCAGGATTGGAACCTGCGACCGTAGCACCAGCGCGGTTTCGGACTGAAGCACCTAGTACCACTCGGCCACAGCGGCTGTCCTGACGAGCTTACTTCAAATTAGTTTTGTTACTTTAGTGAAGTTGATAGTTTACTTTATACACTCAAAATGGTGTAAACAAATGTGGCAGTATACATGTGATGTGTCACGACTGAAAAAGGAACCTGTGACCACTGAAGGCAGTGCCGCAAGTTCCTCCAAAAATCGTAACACAACACACACACAAATGTAATACTTACTAATGTAAATCCACCCGATGATGGAGGTTTAAACCTCCGAAACGCGTCGTGGAAATAAATAAAACGGTGACTGGTAACAGTGAGCTTGTTGTTGCATTTAACTAAGCAGATGTGTTACCCATAATGATGCGGTAGAGTAATCGGTAGTGTTGTATTCTGCACACTCGTCTAATATATGGTGCCTAGGAAACCTGCTTTCTCGGATCGCTGAAGGACAACAAATCAAGCAAATCGTACAACTGCGATTTTATTAAAGTAAGGTAACTGACAATACTTAACTTGAGAAATGTACAACGATATGTCGGAAGCAAAAGGCAACATGAAACATAAGCGACATCTTCAGTATATACAATTTCAATACAAGACCAGTAACACAGTCGTAAGTCACTGCTGTAGCTTTCGTAGGTAGGCTCGAGCTCAACTCGGGCCGCGGCTAGGCGGAGGGTTGCTCGTATTCTCTTGGCCTAGATGCCGCTCCTGTCTCGGTGTCGTCCTACAGAGGGGTCTGTCAGCGTACTATTGGCTGACATAGCCTCATATCTCTGATGTTGCTGGCTGACGTGCCGGCGCTTGGCGTTACTCCGGAACAGGTAGCACACCTGCCTAGCAGCCAACGAGACCTGCGTTCAAGTGTTGGCCGTGGGCCCAATTTTAATTAATTTTTTTCTGTTTCCAGCACTACAGGGGACTTTCGTAGATAATTATGCTCATCCGACATGCACCGTGAAACTGATGCCACCGAAATGTACCTCTTTTCATCAGACCTGTAACGGTTGCTTTCTCCGAGAGGTAAGGAATTTGAAATATCCCCTTAGAAAAATTAAGAATGCCAGTGCTGGTAAACCTCTACGTTATTTTATTTTCAATCAGCTGATCAGAACTGAACGTACTGAGACAGTTTTCTCTTTACTTATTTTGATCATTTCTAAACTGACACACAATATTTTAGCGCAACGCATTCAGACTTTCAATAATCCCTACAAAAGAATGGCCTTAACATTAACCTATATCTTTCATGAATCACTTACCTCACAAAAATCGTCGTTACTCAAACTACTGCGATACAGCGTGTGCCACTACTGCCAGCTATATAAAAGATTCTGAAGGCACTAACTACTGATAGGCATAGTTAGCAAATGAAAGATTTTGATAGAGAACAAACAATGCATTTACCTTAATAATGTTGAAAAGTCATCATAAATATATATCAGTTCATGATACACAATATTATAAATTTACTCTTTCTGATGGACACACGTCCAGATCGTCCTCTCTCAAAATTCTCCCATCTCTCTCCCCACACCCACCACTGCTGGCGGCTCACCTCCAACTGCGCAACGCTACAATAGCAAAAATTCCAATAATGCGAACCAGCCACAGACTGCACACAGCACAGTCAGTGATTTTCATACAGAGCGCTACGTGGCGTTACCAACATAAAAACCTAAACAGCCTACTTAGAAATTTCATTGCACAGCTTCAGAATCATGCGACATCACAGCAGAGCAGAGAATTAAAAGATAGGATGGAAGCTATGAAAATTCATGCTTTGGTCAATAACCTGTTGCCCACGTCTATTTTTCAAGACATGCTCTCATATTCTTGGTACACAACCAAACAGATATTTTTTTATTTTTTTATTTACACGTAGGAACAAATTGAGAAGCAAATCTCCAAGGACATGGAACATGTCAGTACATTAAATTACAACTTTGAAATAATAACAGATAAAAATAAAATGTTTATAAACCCACAGAAAGTCAAGCTATAAGTTTAAGTAAACGCAATCAACAATGTAACATAACAATGAACTTAATTTATCAAGGAACTCCTCGACAGAATAGAAGGAGTAATTAATGAGGAAACTCTTCAGTTTTGATTTGAAAGCGCGTGGATTATTGCTAAGGTTCACGAATTCTTGTCGTAGCATATTGAAATTGGATGCGGCAGAATATTGCACAGCTTTCCGCATGAGAGTTAAGGTGAGTTGGAACGCCCTAGCCCGACAATGTTAAATTTAGTGACTTGGCTTTCCCGTATTTCAGGAGTCACTATAGCCTTTGACATGGAACCTTTACAGGACATTAAACTGTATGATTTGAGTCTACCGAACTATAATAATATTTCAGCCACTGCTTTCGGAAATACAATTTTGTAATTACATGGTTAAAATTTTGAGTACTTTTTTGTAGGTTATCCTAAATAATTTTAACTATACAAAAGATTATGTTCTCCTTTTAGTACAGCAGATTTAGGATATGTGTGTTACTACTCCCTGAAAATTTGAATCCTCTACCCGAAGTGGTCTCTGAGATTTAGTGAAAAATGCCCCAGAAAATGTAAGTTTTCAGGAACGGCATCTAAAGTTTCAAAAGACTGTAACTCACTTAAAATATCCTTAATTTTTTTATTCTTAGTCGCTCAGAATCACCCTGTACCATACTGTGCATCATCCTCTTGATCTTTCTCCCAATTTTTTCTTCTCATGTGCCTTGAGTCCTTAGTGGCCAACTGTGCTGCATACTCTGCTTTATCAATGCGAACCTTGTCCTTCCGTTCAAGTTCTCTGGTGCAGTTTGCTCCACGTTTAGTTAGCATATGCTGTAGCACATTCACCCTACTAGTGCTGCCATCACTAAAAGCAGTAACAGCATCTTTGACTCCCCCTTTAGTGTCTTCATTCAAACAAAAACATTTTTAGGTATGCGATTCCATATTAGATTATTGAACGACTCATTGGGATTTTGAGTTTGACTATACAGACTCTTCTTCAGTAATTCAGGATTTGCCAGGTCTCTGTAAATAGGTTTTATGATATCCATGACTGCTGCTGGAATGCTGTATGAACTGTCTGAGTACTGGGCATTGCGGTAATTGCACCAATAATTTGGTCCAGGAGAGCAAAGGTGCTGTACTGGTTTTTCATCAGTTGACAGTCTGTGGAAGAAGGTAGCCCATACTGCCTGCATCATTTTCAACCAATCTTCAGTATTATTTCTAAGGGCCATCCCATAATACTGCTGTAGTCTGTCAGCCTGCCTGTTATGGTTCTACCATCAGAAAGTTTCTTTCCTCACAAACTTTGTTTCAGCTTCCTTAACCTGGTGCCCATCCTCTTCTGGATATGACCAACTCATTCCGTTTTAGTGATAATCTTCTCATCATAAGGCTGAGCGGCTACTACACTGTTATAAGCTTTTGAGTCTCTATCACCTAAGTACTTTCATTCTTATATTCATAACAAAGTTTCGCTGACTGTTACTACCAAATAAAAATATAGAACGTGTAAAACAAACTTAGTGTCAATGTCAAAAACACTTATGCCCGTTCCCATGTTGATAAGCATCTGCTAATGGGACAGAAAATGTCTCATGGATCCCAAGACAAATGGTCGTCCAGTTTGTCCGGTGGGCCAGTGGTTGTCCGTACCAACCAACTTCCAAAAAGAACGCCATCGAGCTATCAACAACCTGTGCCAAAATGTACTAATTACTGCAGGAAGGGATATTTTACATCTCATTTTAGTACTCTGGCCCGATGACAAGGTTTAAGTATGGCGCCTACTGGTAGAAAAACAAAATCGCTCAAATGGCTCAGAGCACTATGGGACTTAACATCTGAGGTCATCAGTCCCCTAGAACTCAGAACTACTTAAACCTAACTAACCTAAGGACATCACACACATCCATGCCCGAGGCAGGATTCGGACCTGCGACCTTAGCGGTCGCGCGGTTCCAGGCTGAAGCGCCTAGAAAAGAAAGCCTGGCCCTGTGACAAGGTTTAGGTATGGCGCCTAATGGTAGAAAAACAGGGCTATAAAGCCTGCGCTACTTAGATGCAAGAAATTAGTGGAAGTGTTATGGTGGAAAATCAAGCTGAGGTATGGCCTACTGTATTGATACAATGAATGAGTCTTCGGTATTCTCTGGTTTGAAGCGAGGCCCGACATTAATTCATCTCCGACGCCAAACTCTTCATCTCAAACTAGCACTCGCAACCTATGTCCTCAGTTATTTGCTGGATATATATTCTGCCTCTACAGTTCCCTCTAGTACCATGGAAGTTATTTCCTGACGTCTTATCATCTTGTCCCTTCGTCTTGTCAGTGTTTTCCATGTATTCCGCTCCTAGCCGATTCTAGATCATCATTCCTTACGGTACCAGTCCATTTAACTTTCAACGTTCTTCTTTAGCGCCACAACGGAAATGTTTCGATTCTCTTCTTTTCCCGTTTTCCCACCGGCCATGTTTCGCTACCATACAATGTTAAGTTCCAAACATAATTTCTTAGAAATTTCTTCATAAGTTAAGTACTATTTTATATAGTAGTAATAAATTTTCTGGGCCAGGAATGCAATTTTTGCCGATGCTAGTCTGCTTTTTATGTCCTCCTCGCTCCGCCCCTCATTGGTTATTTTGCTGCCTAGGCAGCAGATCTCCTTAACTTCATTTATTTCTTGACTATCAGTCCTGATGTTAATTCTCTCACTGTTCTCATTACTTTCGTATTTCTTTGAGTTACTCTCATTTTCTGTACTCGTTAGACTGTTCATGTTATTCACGAGATCGTGAAATTTTCCTTCACTTTCACGGTGGATAACCATGTAATCAGCAGATCTTATTATTGATATCTTTTCCCCTTGAATTTTATTTCCCCTCTTGATCATTTCTTTTGTTTCCATCATTCCTTCTTTGATGTATAGATCGAACAGTATGTCCGAAAGATTGCAGCCCTGCCTAAAACCTTTATAATCAGAGCACTTCGTTCTTGGTCTTCCACTCATATGATTCCTTCTTGGCTTTTGTACCTATCTATCCACATAGCTAACTCCCATTTGTCTCAGAAAGTCGAACATCTTTCCCCATTCTACATTGTCAAACGCGGTTTCCAAATCGACAAATCCTATAAATGTGTCTTGATTTTTCTTTAGTCTCGCTTCCATTATTAACAGCAACGTCAGAATTGTCTCTCTCGTGCCTTTACCTTTCCTAAAGCCAAACTGATCGTCATCTAGGGCATCCCCAATTTTCTCAGTTTTCTATTCCATTCTTCTATATATTATGCTGGTCATTAATTTGGATGTATGAGCTGTTGAGCTGATTGTGCGATAATTCTCGCACTTGTCAGCTCCTGCCGTCTTCGGAACTGTGTGGATAATGTTTTTCTGAAAGTCATATGGCATGTCGCCAGACTCACACATTCTACACACCAACGTGAATAGTCGTTTAGTTGCCACTTCCCCCAACGACTTTAGAAATTCTGATGGAATGTTATCTCTCTCGTCTGTTTTATTTGATCTTAAGTCCTTCCAAGCTCTCTAAAATTCTAATTCTAATGCTGTATCCCCTATCTCTTCTAAATCGGTTCCTGTTTCTGCTTTTTCTACCGCATCAGACGAATCTTCCCCCTCATATAGGCTTTCAATATAATATGGTTCAAATGGCTCTGAGCACTGTGGGATTTAACATCTATGGTCATCAGTCCCCTAGAACTTAGAACTACTTAAACCTAACTAACCTAAGGACAGCACACAACCCCCAGTCATCACGAGGCAGAGAAAATCCCTGACCCCGCCGGGAATCGAACCCGGGAACCCGGGCGCGGGAAGCGAGAACGCTACCGCACGATGCATGGGGGCTTAATTAAATGAAATGCAAATACTTTTTTAATTTCCTGTCGCTGTATGTCCGATTATGCAAGTCTCGTAAACGGCTGGCCCTGACAACTAATTGTTACGCAATCTGACTGCATAGAATGACAACAAAGAATGAAATGAAAATTTTCGTTAACACAATTAATTAATTAAGTCCCCAGCAACTATAAAACCTACGAAACCAAAGCACAAGTATAACTGTTCTGTGTGTGGGAGTGTGACTCAACGCACATCTGGCACGGTTCTTCTTCAACAAGACAAGAATTTTTAAATATCATTTATACTGACGTGATAAAAGAAAATTGGAAATACTATAATTGCGTAAGGAAAGCAGAATTACACTCTAATACAAGAACACAAGCCAGATGCTTTGTTGACTGAACCTGTAATGGCACATTATTCAGGACACACAAATAATAAAAGAATAAAAGAAAATACCTCCATATATATTGACGAAATGCACTCTGACCATTACAATATCTCCATTAGAACAACATCTGCTATCTCTCCCATCAAACCACTGCATAAAACATGGAACAACACTCTCCACTACCACATCTCACTCTGACTTCACGACATGCAGTGTCCACCACAACTTCTCGGCCAGCACTGCCTGCCGCTACCTCTCAATGAGCACTGCCCGTGGAGGCGGCGGAACAATACTCTCTCTGGCGCGATTTTTGGCGCTGTGGCTCAGTGTAGCCACCTTTCATACAGTGTAGCCACCTTTCATATGCCCTTCCTCCACGGGCTAGAATTTGATGGTATTTTTGCCAGCATTGGTGGTGAAAATACCACCAAATTCGTCAAAAAAAATACAGACAAAAATAAAAGATAATATTAATACGTAAATATCATATAACTAGATAAAATTTTGGCTTTGCACTGACCTTTCAATAGCCTAATATATAAAATACACTAATCAATACAAATTCTTTCATACATGTGACTTTACATAATAGTTTACAGAAATATCATGTGGTTAAACAATTCAATCGATAACGTCAGCAATGACGATTATGAGCAGGTAAGAGTCTTATAACTTTTCACAAACAGTAATACACAAAAAATCAGTTAATACAAATATTCACAACAAGTAGTTCACAGTTCCAGCAGTAGCACCCAGCACTGTTGAATAGGTGCTGACAGCAATAAGTGACATCATCTCAGTAGAAGCAGTCCATCAGTGGCACCCAGCATTGTGGAACAGGTGCAGACTCCAACAGGTGACATCATTTCATTAGAAGCAGTCCATCAGTGGCACCCAGCTATGTTGAGTAGGTCCAGACACCATCAGGTGACATCCTTTCAGTAGAAGCAGTTCATCAGTGGCACCCAGCATTGTGGAGTAGGTTCAGACTCCAACAGGTGACATCATTTCAGTAGAAGCAGTCCATCAATGGCACCCAGCAATGTTGAGTAGGTGCAGACACCATCAAGTGACATTATGTCAGTAGAAGCAGTTCATCAGTGGCACCCAGCATTGTGGAGTAGGTTCAGACTCCAACAGGTGACATCATTTCAGTAGAAGCAGTCCATCAATGGCACCCAGCATTGTGGAACAGATGCAGACTCCAACAGGTGACATCATTTCAGTAGAAGCAGTTCATCAGTGGCACCCAGCAATGTTGAGTAGGTGCAGACACCAAGAAGTGACTTCATTTCAGTAGAAGCAGTCCATCAGTGGCACCCAGCAATGTTGAATAGGTGCAGACAGCAAGAAGTAACATCATTGCAGAAGAAGCAGTCCATCAGTGGCACCCAGCAATGTTGAGTAGGTGCAGACACCGACAAATGACATTAAACAACTATCACTGATCACACTGTTCCTCAGCACAAATTAAACATGTCCTAGTGGCACCAATCATGTAGAAAAAGTACAAGTAACAGTCCATAATTTCATCATCACTAATTAGACAGTTCAAGCATGAACAATAGTTTGAATGCACATACAAATGCTTTTACAATGTTCTTACACTAAACATACAAATCATAACAAACACACAAATGATATCAGATAATTGTCATATTACTATTACAAATACACAAACATCAGTAAACCTATAATATTTATGGGTGTCAGTGCAAGCCACTACAAACAAATAAAATAATATTTAGGAGATAGGTGCGTAGGATTAGGAAAGGAAAACACACAAAACACACTCACTCATCTTTCATTCACATTAAGTACTACTGTGTAATTGTATAGTGTTAACTGTCTGAATCCACTTCTGTTAAATTTCATGTTCATCATGTGTATCAAGTAGTAGTGGCAGCAATGTATAACAGTCAATAACAGTTAAGTCAACGTCATAGTCATCATGTCAAGACCAATGTTTGCCAAGCCAGATCAAAATGTACTGTTACTGAACAACTGTCAGTGTGCCAAGATATGCAACTTCCTCTCTCCAAAAAAAAATTACCTACTGCTTAGTGATTTAACAAAGTGTGTGTAGACGATCTTCCTTCCATTTTAGTGTTCTAGTCTGCTATCTTCATCCTCCTTGTTCCATATAGACCAACAACAAAAAAAAATGCACCTCACTTACTTTACCTCTTATACACCATACTCCAATCAACTTCATACAATCTCAATACCTCCATAATACCTCTTCAATACGTCGATACATATAAACCTATTGCCAGTATCATTTACCTTACCTCTTGTCCACAAAAACTCCAATATTACCAATATCATTTCACTTCCATAACAACTCTTTCCTCAAGTCAGTTTCGTCGAACAAGTACAGATAAAATCCTAATGCAAACCTCCTCATCCCATACAATCCGAAGACACACTGTCAACACACAACCTCTGTGTAATCTATCTGACCAAAATCTTCTACTCATTATGAATTATAAACAAAGAATGCATACATGACCTCTAACAGACTTAGTTCGAATAACTCTCAGTAATTAAGTACGATTACGGAGTGTGAATGATGCTAATATTTCACAGTGTGTACACCACTTCAAGAATTATGGCAAACAGAAGCAAACATGTGGAGTATTTCTTGTATCAAGTGTCACTTCCTATTTCAATTGCTCACGAAAAATGCAGTGTAATAACTGTGTTGGTATGTCATGTCGTTAGCTTCCTTCCTATTGGCATACATTTATACAGCTTTCATAAAACCTCCAGCTCATGTGACTTCTATGATGTTTCTTGTACTAATGTCGTTCGTCGAATTATTGCAGTTCATTTTCTTATGTTAAAATATAAAGCACTGAGCGTAAGCAAAACAAGCAACAGCGAGTAAATATACCAGTAGAGAACAGAATGTCAACAAGTGGATGCAGCACAAATCTTACAACGAGGCTCTGCCAAGCGAACAATCTGTAAATAGTACCATAGTGTAACCTAAACTCTATGTTCATACACAGTATAATAGCATTTCTATATACAAAATTAAAGAGTAGTTGTGACAACAAAGAGAAATGTGTAAATGTGCAATCCATACGCATAGCAGTAAACATATATCTTACGTACTAAACATGTCACCAGCATCGTATAACCGTAAGCAAATAAATGTTCATATGTAATCTAATAAATAAACATGAAGGCGCAAGCAATTAAATCACAAAGTATAACTTACATACCTAACCACATCAGCACAATTTATCAGGTGACAATTATAATTTAAATAAATAGGCACAGCAGGCACATAATTAAAAATATGACATCAGAGAAAAAGCAGTGCAGCCAAGCGATGCATAATATACACAAGCTACAACTCAATTCATGGATAATCATTGTCAAAATCAGTTAACGTACGCAAGCACGTCGCTTCACCAGCAAATTCATAGAACATGTAATTAGCACAAAGTATGAATCACGTAATCACGAGCAGCAAATTACGTCTAAAGTACGTACCTAAGTGGAAATATGTTACCTGAAAAATAAACTCAATTAATAATTACCTTTTTAGTTTATTACTTTCTTCTTCGAAATGACATTTTTCCTGAAATTTTCTCGATAGCAAGTCGTCTTAACGTCGGACACGCACAGAATTTGCCTGAAGTTCTTAAATATTTTACAGAACCGTATCCTGAAAAATACTGAATGTTAATAACAGAATTCATCAAGTCACTATAGCTTTATACTGATTTTAATCGGAGAAATTAGACTGTGTATTTATTTACGGCTGTCAGTGCATTCGCACTGAGCGCTCGATCAGCTGTAGGCGCGTGACGTAGGAAGTGATTGTTTGCGGTCAACGACTGCCCTGTGCGGCGCGCAGACTTGACTGTTGCTTTGAGTATGTGCCGTCGCCAAAACACAGCGCGGTATCCTTGTACTCTCCGCATGTTTACATGTAGCTGTTAGTTCCTCAAAAGTATGTCATTCTACAAAAAATTTTTCAAAATTATATCATTCCACAAAAATTTTAACGTTAGATATATGATGTATTCCCTTAGAGCGTCGTGATTTAAGAGTTTCTACTTCGACAGTGTTATCATGAATAATTTTGCGAATTCTATATGGACCGTTATAAAGCAGAAAAAATTTGCGACACAAGCCTTTTCCTTTGTGAGACAAACGATGAGACTTAATTAACACTTTCTGACCAACTGACAAAATTTTTAAACGACCAGGACGCTTTGCTGATTTCACTCTTCCAGCAGCCGCAGATGCAATATTTTGTAGAGTCAGATTGACAACTTCAGACTGCTGCAGTTTCCGTGAAGGCGGAAAAGGAACGATTTCAGAAATGCGATTTGTCGGTGCTTTGTTTTTTAATATCAGTATAGGTGGTAAAGAAGTTGAGTCGTTAGGAAGTTCATTCAGAATGTTTTGAAAAGTATGAAGATACTGATCCCACGTTCTGTGATTCTGATGACAATAAAGACGACACAATTTATTGATTTCCTTCATCCATCTCTCTGAAGCGTTAGATTGAGGGTGAAAAAGTGAAATGAAAATTGGTTTAATTTTACGACGCTGTAGAGTACGAAGCCAAATTTTAGAACGAAACTGTGATCCATTATCTGATATAACCTTATCAACATGACCCACTTCTTTAAGAAAATGGTTAATGAAAGCATTAGATACTGAACGAGCTGTTGCTTTGCGTAACGGTGTAAAACACACATATTTTGATGTCAACTCCACTACTACGAAAATGTACGCAAAACCATTAGTAGATCGAACCACTGGACCGAACAAATCAACTGCAGCCATGTCCTTTAATTTTGCTGGAATGATAGGAAACAACGGTGCTCTGTGAGAAATTGTTGGCGGCTTTTGACATAATTTGCATAAACGAGGTGTGGCCAAATCGTCCAATCTAACAAAACGTCTAAGAAAATTACAGACGCCAAGGAAACTACGAACAGCATAATTACGAATAGCGTCTAATTTCTCTGGATCAGGAAGAATACCTTCTGTAGAAATAATGTGACCGAGAAATTTCACCTGTGAACGACCAAATTCAGATTTTTCTAAGTTCACCGTAATGCCAACTCTTGCAAAGATACGTAACAATGAATCCAAAATTTTGTTGTGCTCACTCCAAGAATTTTTAGCAATAAGAATGTCGTCGACATATGAAGTAATATTGTGACGAAGATAAACAGGTAAAATTTCATTTAAACTACGAATGAATGCTGCTGAAGGTAAAGTCCAAACGGTAATTTACGAAATCACATTTAGGTAAATAGTCATATCCGGTTATTGTTTACTTACTCACTAGATAGATTGATAGTCGAAGAGTTGTTTCGATAGATGCAAAGAATAGTAAAAGAGTAGGCAGCGGTACAGAAAACTAAAAGAGAAGTAGCACCACTACAGCTCGGGGCCCTATGCTCGCTACGGCACATATTCACTTAGAGTAGTGAATCCCCTGAGGACTCTAATAGCTGCACATAATTTTCAGTTTGTGACTTAGTGGCAAATTTAGCGGAAGTGCGTACGTAAATTGATCTAACCATGCACATGGATGTATGTCATTCTTAGAATTGCGGAAGATTTTAAATTTCCGAACAGTCAAAAAGTGTTTATAGTCAAAGTTTTCGCCTCGTGGCGACAAAGACCTACCGCGTCTGTCCCAGTCCAAATGTCGATTATTGTCAAGTTCGCCCGCCTGTCGCTCTCTTGTTGCATCTCGTAAATGAAACAAATTACTTTCTTCAAACCCTTCTGCTATCTGTGATTCTAAATTCCTTCTGCTGTCTTTTCCTACGATTTCGCCTTCAATTTGTTTGACTTGCTTTCGTAATGCCTCCACTTCCCTTTTAACGCGTTCATTAAATTTTCCCTGATTTTCAACATGTTTATTTATGCTCTGGTACTCTTCGGTTTCTGAAAATGGCAATGGAGCTGTGTCATCTGAATCTCTGTCCCCATTCAAATTAAGATTTGTCAATTTATCTGAAATCTCCTCCACTCTTTCCGATAAGTCACCTATTTGTTCTTTCTGTTTATTTACGTCTTCCGTAAGTGTCGCGACTCGGGTTTCAGTATTAACACATTTAGTAGTTAACTGTTCATACTGTTGTGTTAGGTTATTTAATCTGTCATCTGGTACGGATTCCTCGATTCTCTCAAATATTTCTTTCTTATCTTTTGCACGTTGTAAATTTAACTCTGAAAATTTCTGTACTATCACGCGATCTCTTTCCTCCTGTTCTCTATCCTGTTCCCTTTGTCTAATCTCTACTGCAATTAATCTATTATTGTGAGAATTCAAAATCGGTTGTACTTCTTCTCTGATTTCTTTCTTTAATTCATCTTTCATATTTTTGAAACATGTCCCTGTTCGTGAATCTAACCGTGTTTCCATTGTTTACATCTCTGTTTCTAGCCGTGTTGCCACCGTTTTCAATTCAGATCCTAACTGTGATCCCAATGAGTCTAACCGTGTTTCCATTGTTCCCATTTGTGATCCCAGTGAGTCTAACCGTGCTTCCATTGTTCCCATCTGTGTTTTTAATTCAGATCTAAACTGTGTTTCCATTCGTGCTCCCAAATTTAATATAGCACCCATCAACTGCTCCACATCAGCCGGTTCGAAATTCTTTTCGCCCCTAACATTTCCCACAAAACCAGTTTCCCTCGTCATAGCTGTAAAGCTATCTGTGTTCGATACTGTTCCAGAATCTTCTATCGTTACTCTCGTATTCTGTGAATTTTCTGATTGAGAAAAACCTTGAACTGGTTCCGGACTATTTTCCCGACTTATTACATTGTTTTCCACTTCATTATCCATCATACTGTTGTCCTGTGTTGGCGAGTTCGCCATGTCAACAATTTCGTCATTCTCACTATTCATCATTTTTGCCTTTTTCATTGATCGCGTAATCATTTACAAAATATCCAAAACTCGTCACTATATGAAAATTGCACACAATGACACTTTATCTCCAACAATACCATTCACACGAAATGTTTCCTTCAAACACGATTAACGAACAATTGAAATAATTGCACTAAATTGTCAAACGCGTATACAAGACAAAAAAATTAAATTATGAGAAAAACAATACCAATAGAAGAATGACAATTACCAAATCTACACATGCAAAATAGACTACAATTACTAAACTACAAATTACTACAACAATAGTACTGTCTACTATTTTTACAATCAGAAGAATTCCAAGGGACGATCCGAAGCAGCGGTCGCCACGTGCATGGGGGCTTAATAAAATGAAATGCAAATACTTTTTAATTTTCCTGTCGCTGTATGTCCGATTACGCAAGTCTCGTAAACGGCTGGCCCTGACAACTAATTGTTACGCTATCTGACTGCATAGAATGACAACAAAGAATGAAATGAAAATTTTCGTTAACACAATTAATTAATTAAGTCCCCAGTAACTATAAAACCTACGAAACCAAAGCACAAGTATAACTGTTCTGTGTGTGGGAGTGTGACTCAACGCACATCTGGCACGGTTCTTCTTCAACAAGACAAGAATTTTTAAATATCATTTATACTGACGTGATAAAAGAAAATTGGAAATACTATAATTGCGTAAGGAAAGCAGAATTACACTCTAATACAAGAACACAAGCCAGATGCTTTGTTGACTGAACCTGTAATGGCACATTATTCAGGACACACAAATAATAAAAGAATAAAAGAAAATACCTCCATATATATTGACGAAATGCACTCTGACCATTACAATATCTCCATTAGAACAACATCTGCTATCTCTCCCATCAAACCACTGCATAAAACATGGAACAACACTCTCCACTACCACATCTCACTCTGACTTCACGACATGCAGTGTCCACCACAACTTCTCGGCCAGCACTGCCTGCCGCTACCTCTCAATGAGCACTGCCAGTGGAAGCGGCGGAACAATACTCTCTCTGGCGCGATTTTTGGCGCTGTGGCTCAGTGTAGCCACCTTTCATACAGTGTAGCCACCTTTCAACGACCACGAGCTGCGGACTTTCAATATATTCTTTCCACCTGTCCCCTCTTTCATCTTCATTTAACAGTGGAATTCCCGTTGTACTCTTAATGTTATCACCCTTGCTTTTAATGTCACCGAAGATTGTTTTGACTTCCCTGTATGCTGAGTCGGTAGTACCGACAATCATTTCTTTCTCGATTTCTTCACATTCTTCCTAGGGCCATTTCGTCTTAGCTTCCCTGTACTTCTTATTTATTTCATTCCTCAGCCACTTGTATTTCTGTAATCCTGAGTCTCCCCGAACATTTTTGTACCTCCTCTTTTCATCGATCAATTGAAGTATTTCTTCTGTTATAATGGTTTTTCGCAGTTACCGTCTTTGTACCTATGTCTTCCTTCCCGACTTCTGTTATCGCCCTTTTTAGGGATGTCCACTCCTCTTCAACTGTACTGCCTACTGAAATATTCATTTTTGCTACGTCTATCTCCTTGGAGAACCTTAAGCGTATCTCGACATTGCTTAGTACTTCCGTATCACACTTCTTTGCGTTTTGATTCTTCTTGAGTAATATCTTAAACTTCAGCCTACTGTTCATCACTACTATGTTGTGATCTGAGTATATCTGCTCCTGGGTACACCTTACAATCCAGTATCTGATTCCGGAATCTCTATCTGACCATGATGTAACCTAACTGAAATCTTCCCGAATCACCTGGCCTTTTCCTAGTATAGCTCCTTCTCTTGTGATTCCTGAATAGAGTATTCGCTACTATTAGCTGAAGTTTATTACCGAACTCAATTAATCTTTCTCCTCTCTCAATCCTTGTCCCAAGTCTTTTCTTCTACTCCCTACTTCCCCTACAACTGCATTCAAGTCCCCCATGACTATGAGATTTTCATCTCCCTTTACATACTGTATTACTCTCTCAATATTCTCATATACTTTCTCTATCTCTTCATCTTCGGCTTGCGACGTTGGCATGTATACCTGAAATATCGTTGTCTGTGTCGGTTTGTTGTCGATTCTGATAAGAATTACCCTATCACTGAACTGTTCACAGTAACACACTCTCTGCCCTACCTTACAATTCATAACGAATCCTACTCCCGTTATACCGGTCGGTGTGGCCGAGCGGTTCTAGGTGCTTCAGTCTGGAACCGCTACGGTCACAGGTTCGAATCCTGCCTCGGGCATGGATGTGTGTGAGGTCCTTAGATAATTTAGCTTTAAGTAGATCTAAAGTTCAAGGGGACTGATGACCTCAGATGTTAAGTCCCATAGTGATCAGAGCCATTTGTACCATACTCCCGTTATACCATTTTCTGCTGCTGTTTATATTACCTTATACTCACCTGAACAGAAGTCCTTATTTTCTTTTCTCTTCACTTCACTGACCTCAACTGTATCTAGACTTAGCCTTTGCATTTCCCTTTCCTGATTTTCGAGTTTCCGTACCACGTTCAAGCTTCGGACATTCCTCGCCCCGAGTCGTAGGATGTTATTATTTCGTTGATAATTCAATCTTTTTCTCATGGTAACCTCCCACTTGGCAGTCTCATGCCGGATATCTGAATGGGGGACTATTCCGGAATTTTTTTAAAAAAAGGAGTGATCTTCATGACACTTCTTCAATTGCAGGCCACATGTCCGCTGGATACACGTTACGTGTCTTTCATGCAGTTGTTTCCATTGCCTTCTGCATCTTCATGCAACTGATCTTTGTTGATTCTTCCGCCTTCAGGGGCAGTTTCCCACCCCTAGGACTAGAGAGTGCCCTGAACCTCTATCCGCTCCTCTGCCCCCTTTGACGAGGCCGTTGGGAGAATGAGGGTGACTTCTTATGCCGGCAGCTAATGCTGACTCTTAATAAAATTTAAGCAGTGGCGGGATTCAAACCCGGGACCGAAGACGTTCTGATTATGAATCAAAGACGCTACCACAAGAAATTTATTATGAAACTGAATTAACCTCTCTCCTCTCTCATTCCTAGTACCAAGCACATGTCTTTCCGTAACCCTTTCTACCACTCCTTCCCCTACAATCGCCTTTCAGTCCCCAATGTCTAATAGATTTTCGTCTCTCCTTACGTTCTTAAATACCCATTGAGTATAGTCCTATAATTCATGTAAATCTTCACACCGGCCTCTATACCTGAGCTATTGTTGTCGGAGTTACCTGCCACTGAACTAGTCACACTAACTCACTTTCTGCCCTACCTTATCATCACTGACCCCCACTATATGTAGACTCAGCCTTCGCATTTGTTTTTTCAAATTTTCTATGTTCCCTACCATGTCCAAATTTCAGACATTTCACACCCCGATTAGCAGAAAGTTATCCTTTCGTTGGTTATTCAGTCTCTTTCCCTTATGTTCGTCTCTTCTTTGGCAGCCCTTTCCCCGGATATCCGAGTGGGGGTCTATTCCAGCATATTTTACCAACACAGATATAATCATGACACTTTTTTAGTTACAGGTTATATGTGCTGGGGATACACGTGATGTGTCCTTAATTTAGTGGTTTCAATTGCCTTCTGCATCCTCACGCCGTTGATTATTGCTGCCGCTGGCAGTTTCCCACCTCAAGGAGAGTGTCGTTAACCCCTGCCCGCCCCTCCACCCTTTATGATAAGGCCGGTGGCAGAATGAGGTGACTTCTTATGGAGGAGGTATTTGGCCGCCACTGCTCATGATTTTTTAGCGGTGGCGCGACTGGAGCGAAAGTATGTTTGCCTTGTGTAACCTCTCTTTTTGTGTCTTTTTGGACATGAACCAGTAGTCTTTTAGGTCCCACTTCTGTTTCCCAATTTACTCCAAAGCAGTTGTTTCGTAAATCTATCAATTACAGGGCCCTGTCTCGGTACCTACTTTTCTGACAAGCTGCAGTCATGAGGCTCTTAATTCGTTTCCGGTTAATAAAGTGTTAGCTCCCCACATCTTATTTTGCTTTTGGTTCAACTACGTTATTGTGTATCTGTACTTATTTAGTAAGGCTTGTATCACCAGGGTGCTGAGACAGCTCTGTTTCTTACGAGATTTTCACATTTCCCATTTGATATCAGATTGAGACCGACATAATAGTAGCTATCTCTGGAACTATTAAGTAACGTTGAATTAAATAAATATCTTCATAAAAATTTGCTATCAGCACCTAATTAATGGTAATTAGTAATGGGATGGGAAAAGGGAAATCCTCCGTCCTTTAGTTTTATTAGCTGAACATAGCTGAACATAGTCTCCTCCAACGCAGCATCTCAGACAGAATCTTTCCTTTCACTGTATGTTAAAGGTTCGGAAAAAAATCGCTAATTGAGCTAGATTTCTGGTAGCTTCATACACATTGTAGATTACCCTGTGTCTGAATTCCTTCCCTCTCGAGCAACTTCCATGATTTAATGATTTAGATTGATGTACCGCAAGTGCACCCGTACCAGAAGAGTGTATGTGGACATATCGCACTATTTTATTGATACTGAAGTAGGGCAGCAGTCTTTTTAGTTGTTCCAGAGGGATCAGCCTTAATGATTAAACGATCTCACCTTGTAGTACTAGCCATCATGGCTTACCTTTCTTGATACTGTGAACGACTGAAAGTAAGAGTCAACCACAGTCTTTTATTTTCCAAGAACTCATGTGTCTAAACTATAGCTTTCCGCATCAAGACTAGTAAGGAGGACGCTATAAATAGTCAAAACTTGCTGCGAGTGTTAGATGCCTTAACCGAGTAGGTAGGTTAGGTAATTTGAGACGAGATCGTTGAGTAAGATATAGTGGGATTTTGTGAAGTGCGATGGCAAGAGGAACCATAGTTTTGGACAGATGAGTACAGTGCTACCAACACAGAATCAGTGTAATGAAGGTGTACTTCTCATAATTAATAATAAAATAGAAATGGCGAAAAGCTAGTATGAACATCCGAGTGACCGCGTTTACTAGCTAAGATAGTTTCACAATCTGACGTCAACGATTTTATATTCGCCTAATATGATGTTGTAAATGCTTTTAAATGAGTATACATCATTTTATTACGTTTGTATTGCTGACAAGATTAAAGAGGTTTGTGACCGTTTCAGTTGGTTTACAGAAACTGGATGATGGTTAGGTGACCGAAACTGCCCAAGGCGGCAGTCACGACATATTTTTCCAAATATCTACGAGTTGTGAGGTACACCATGCTGAAAACGAAAACGGTAACGTAATAATTGGAAAGAGCAAGGTTTCATACGAGGAGAGTTTCAGACATTATAAAACGGCAACTCCAAAATTTAGGAACCAGATTTTAAACTATACATCATTTTCTTCAGCATATGTGAACCTAATTTATTGGTTATTAACACTTATAGCGGTTCTACGTAGTATTTTGCGTAAAAGTATCAAATGTTTAATGTAAGTGAATGAAAGTAACATGGATATCTCCGCGAGGTATTGCAGTAACAGCATTGGCCGTCAGCCACGCTGTGTCGACATATCCGGCACAGTAACAGGTGTGCAACTGCGTTGCAAAGCGAGAACAGCTGAGCATAGCAGTAAACTGTCCCTCGTAACAAAGAACAATGCACTAAGTGGGTCGTTGCCACCATACTCGAGCGAGTCTCTGTATTATGGGTGATGTGACTAGACATCAGGCTATAGTGAAACAAATGGGCCCTAACGAAGTATAAATGAGGCTGAATTTGAGGGCAAGACATAACTCATTTGGGTTCTTGGTCACCGCTGAGTAGCCACATCACGGACCCAGAGCAACGCCAGACTGCAAGACGACTGAGCAGCGCCAACAGCAGTCTCCGGTTCGAGAGCAGGCTGCGTCTGCGTTCACACTGGGTCCTTCACAGGACTTGGTGCCACAGGCCCACCAGCATGTTATTCGTGACTGCTACCGCCACCGCTGAGGCCCAGGCAGGGACTCGGCATCGCAACGCCAGCCACCGTCCGCTACCTGTCTCAGGGGCATGGGTCGAGACCCGCTCACAGCCACCTCCGCCGCTGTGGATTGAAGAGCAACGGACCACTGCCTGGCGTGTCGCTCTTCCGGGAAGCGCCACAGTCACAGCTGGTTGTGTCCTAGGCCACCGACGCAGAATCACCAGGCACTGTCGTAGCAGCCGACGCCAGCTGCACCGTCCAGAGCTTAGAACCGACACTGCTTTGAATAACAGCAGAAATCGAAAGTGTTCTTTACGACAGTGCAGCGAAATTTGTTGTTAATGGGCTATGGCCACAGACGACCGACGCGAGTGCCTTTGCTAACACTACCGTATCACCTGCAGCGCATCTCCTCGGCTTGAGACCATCTTGGTTGCACCAAAAGACGACAAGAAAACTGTGATCCTGTCGGATGAGCCTAGTTTTCCGTTGACTGGAGCCGATGGCAGGGTCAGAGTGTGGCGCAGACCACTCGAAGCCATGGATGCTAGTTGTCACCAAGGCACTATGCATGCTGGTGGCAGCTCCATAATGGTGTTAGACCATGTTTACATGGAATCGATTGGGTACTATGGTCCAACTGAATCGGCCATTGACAGGAAATGGTTATGTTCGGCTACTTGGGAACCATTTATAGCCATTCATAAGCTTCACGTTCTGAAAAAACGATGGAATCTTTTCTGGATGACAACGCGGCATGTCACCAGGGCACAATTGTTCGCGATTGGTTTGAATAACATTCAGGACCATTCGAGCGAATGGTTTGGCCACCCCGATCGCCCGACGTGAATCATCGAGAAGTTATGGGACATAATCGCGCGGTCAGTTCATGCACAAAACCCTGCACCGCTAAACGTATGCAATTATGGACGGCTATAGAGGCAACGTGGCTCAATATTTCTGTAGGGTCCTTCCAATGAGTTGCTGAGTCCGTGCCACAACGACCTGCTGGACTATACCTGGCAGAAGACGGGCCGACACGACATTAGGAGGAAACGCACGACCATTGTCACCTCAGTATGCATCGTCTCTATCACTGTCATCGTCACTTATTTTCCTGCCCAAATAAAGCACATCCACAACTTTTAGTATATCATATTCTACAATTATTCCTCTTGCATCGCCTCTTAATTCGATTATAATTCTAAAGGCTTTATTTACTTTTACGCCACTCTTTTTCCAGCCATTATTCGAGATATTAATCTTCCAGTTCTTTGCCATTTCTGTGGGAATAACAGTGTATTTGAGGAAACCTCATATTTTCAATTTCTTCTCCCTGCATTTCAACTGTCTTTCCAAATTTCTGCTCGGTTTTTCTTCTCTGCTTGCTCAATAAACTGGTCGTATGGCATAGAAGATAGTAACTGAACAGAAATGGATCGTAGCTCCGCGATTACTCAATACTAGCCTCAAAAGAGGTACATGTTATACCGTTTTCGTGCTAATTAGTGCTCCTGACTTTGTTTGGGGTTTCGACCTCCGTTACCATTTCTGGAATCTCATTTTATTAAAGGATCAATTCGAAAACATCATACAGTAACATACTGGTATCTCTCCGCCTGAACCTAACCACTTTTCAAAGACAGCGGCCTAATGATAGCATCTTTTCCTCTGCCTGCTTCGAAATCATTATTTGCCTATGTTTTGTGTCGTGACAGTCTGAAGGAAAAGCCTTATTTATTTTTTACAGCGTCTCAGACAAACTCCTTGAATGAGGACCCGACCGCCAGGTACGAGATGTGGAAGCCACCTTGTATGATCCACTCAAATAAATCTCTCGAGCTTTCCAATGAAATTTATTTCATATTCTGTGATGGCTTATAAATGCACCGGATGAAATTTCCTTCGCTCCCTTATTGCTAGTCAATATTGCATCGCTTCTCTCATCCTCTTTTATTAATCGAATCACTCAGCACCGATATTGGAAAGCCTGAATTCCTCCACCGCCGTAACGTTTTCGAAGAAACCTTAATCTTAGCTACCGGAACACAAGCAAAATTAAATTTCCCGCAAATGTGTTTAGAGGGACGACGTTTGCTACAGCTTTCCGAGTGCCTGAACAAACTAGCCTCCAACATGGAGTACGTCTTTGCATAGAATTCGCTGGCAGAAAGTAAGAAGGTAATAAGTTAAAAATAAACTGAATTATATTATGAGCTGTGTGCTAAATAGAAATAACTGGTAAATGTATAGATTATGTATTAAATACAAAAACCCTTGGATAAAATTCAGCCCAAGATAATTATTAGTTTTATCTAGGAATGTAAATAGACGGCTGCAAAGAAATTGTGTTGCCCTTTCTGCTCTCTGTTTTGTGATTTTCCTATGACTAAACTTTTTCAAAACGTAGCCTTGTTTGAAAATGCAGAAAACAGCCGTCTTATCCACAAGTAAGTCTGGTTGTACTGCCGTCACTAATAACTTTCTTATTAAAGTGTTTAATCATTAGACAAGACTATAAGGACCAACCTACAGCGGTCATGGTAAATCACGAATGATTTTGATAATTCCTTGAACAAATTGACGACTTACTCCTTCATCCTTCTTCATATAAAATCCCGTTTTCATAAACCCTCTATTTTCGTTACTGTTTTCTCTCCCCTTTTGATCCACAATTTAGACGTGCTGGATATACTGGCAAAAATTCGTATTCAGAGCCGGTGGCAGGTTTCATACATCTTCCGAAACTGTTTTGAGCAATTAGTTCAGGAGCACATTAAAAGTATAAATTGCTGAGAAAACTTAGTTCATCTCCTAGCAACCAATTATCCGGATCAAATAGGTATTATTATGGCAGATACAGGGTAAGTGACCACAAGGTGGTCATGACAAGACTGAATACCGTAACACCGATACGCACCAACAACAAACGCAAAATACATCCATATTCGCTTGACGCACACCTAAGACACAGTGTCCGTTCCATCGTAACTGGCTACAGAAACATAGATACGTTGTGGCTCAAATTCAAAGATATAGTAGCGACAGCAGATGGGAAATATATACAGAATACTTAAATTAATAATATATAGAGATGATCCCACGTAGTAAACATCACAGGTCAGAAACAAGTTGCAGAAGTAACTGAAAAAGCACGTCAAATTAAAAATTTAAAATTTCACAATATGGACGAAGCTTTATAGATGATTTAAATTCAGTGCGGACGTCAGTGACAGCCGATTTTAATAATGTCCACAACGAAACTATGTCATGAAATCTGCCATAACATTCATGGAGATACTGGACGTAAGTAAATCACACCAGCGGCAGGACCCAATTAATACATTCACGCCACTATAGCGATGGCACTGTTACCCATATTCCCATGGAAGCTGAATTACTAAGTAAGAGTCCGCGAAATTTCTTCACCAAAGAAGATGAAGCAGATATACCACCAACATGCGTAACTTAGAAGTAGATATCTTCACCGTAGCGAAGCAGTTCAAAACACTTAGTGAAGGCCAGTCTTCCGGGCAACAGTGTTTACTCTGAGATACCTTTCTGAGTATTCTGATATAATAGATTCGTACTTAGCAGCTACATACGATCGTTCGCTCGATGAAGGACCTGCACCTAATGGATGTATAATTGCACAGGTCAAGAAAGGAAATGGGAATCATCTGATGAACTGCAGACCCGTATAACTGCCAATTTGAGGCAGAATTTTTGAACAATAACTGTGTTCGAACTTACCGTTCTAATGAAACATAGTAAGCTTTTTATTTCAATTAAGGAATGTATGTGTAGGTTGCATAAAATTATTGTCAAATTGACCATGGTTTCGACAGCACTAAGGCAGTCTTCATCAGACTAAAAATTACATAAGATTACCTAAAAAATATAATTACAGTGCTCAAAAACACAACATACTTCATAGGATTACTTCCATAAAATGTAAAAACAGTGTATTTATATGTAATCACACCATGGGTGAAAAACATCTGGGCAAAAATGCTCTCGTCAAATAGAAGTTGTCACAAGATGTCGCTACGAGAGGAAGGATTAAGGTATAATGTCATGCCTCAGTTATCCGGCCAGAATGTACATGAAAATTTTCTTGTTGATTTAAAATCAGCCTTAGACAATGTAAAAATGAAGAGTTGTCGTCAGACTAGAGTAGCACATGATGTTTGTAATACCGTCAGCAAAAACCTAACCAGTTTCCATTATATTGTTAATTCCGACAAAAACTAATTAAATCCATAAATACCAAGCCTGTAGAAAAATATGCTTTGCTAAGGAATGCTGATAAGCGTAATACCATTATCAATGCCAGCAAACAAGTGTATGTTACAAAGACCCCTACACTTCTTTCAGGAAAACGATATCTCCGAGTTACATGAGGACCCCACGCCAACTTTGCAGACTGGAGTGAGAACTGCTTTAACAATGTCAAAGCTTTTTCTTAAACTTTTTCAAAAAAACAACTAATCAACTTGAATCCGCAGCCGCCTAAGTTACGAGCTCAGTTTAAAGTTTATAAAAAAGACCATCCGATCCGCCCAATCTCCAACAGTTTGAACAGTGATTATCAAGACTTAGCGAAAGTCTCGCAAGATATATTGAAAAATTCGTTCGTTTTCCATTGCAATTATTAGGTCTCCAAGAGTGAAGACTTAGTTAATAGAATCAAAGACGTTCACTGTAACAGAGATACGAAATTAATTTCCTTTGACATTAAAAATCTTTACACAAATATGCTGGTACTTGAAGCCTTAGACATAGTAGAAAATAATTCACGTTCTTTCAAAACAGATTTATCTGATGAGCAAATCACCGCCTTAATGAATTTACTTCGTATTGTACTAAAATACCATTATTTTGAATTTATTAGAAAACTATATCAGCAACTAGATGGCCTTGCAGTGGGGAACCCCTTAGAAGGAATCCTCGCAGGTGTGTTCATTAAATTCTTAGAAGTAAAAATTTTCAATAATTTTTCAGCGTCAACTGTAGGCATTCTTTCATACGCTAATTGCGTCAATGACATCTTGATCATTTAGAAAGGGCCTAATGACGGTACTGATAAATTTTTTAATATGTTCAACGAGTTTCATGAAAATATTACAAAATTAGCTTCAATATCTTCGGTAAGGAAACCAGTTGTGATCAAATTATACCATTCACCTCAGTACACCCTCATTCTCATGAGATGGCCTATTTTCATTCAGCTATTCATAGAGTCACCTCCACCCGTCTTTCTTCTGAAAATCTCAATTATGAAATCAATGATTAAAACGGTTACTGTCAGTAATGGCTATGATCCTTCTATAGTAGACAGTATTTTTAGTATGAAAATCAATGAGAGAGTCACCACCCTAGGCCTTCCTAATAACGAACCTAATGAAAAGAATAAATTTTTCTCTATACCATTTCTGGGCCCAGTTTCTTACAGGATACAGCGTTTGCTTAAAAATAAACATAATTGTAGAGTAGCCTTCTCCACAAACAATTCTTTAAAAAGTAACATCATACATAACTTGAAACCTGCACTTTCCCCTTTGTAGAATTCGGGTGTCTATAAAATTATCTGCGGCAGTTGCCTCGCCTATTACGTAGGCCAAACAGACTGAGCTATTTCGACAAGATTCGAGGAACACCTTCTCGGCAAAAAAGGCACCAATGTTTACACTTCAATTTTCGATGACCATTTGTTAATCACAGTACATAATCCTAAAGATGTAAAAGACGTCCAGATCTTGCACTCGGAGAAAAAAGGCTTCATTCTTAACATCTAAGAAAAGCTAGAGATTTTTAAACACCTATCTCTGAAGGACGTCGTCATTCTTAACGAACAGTTGCAATTACGCAACGAAAACGTTTTTCAAGGTATTGAGCCGCTAATGAAATATGATCTGAATGGCGATACTCCCCTCAATGTAGAATCTTAAACATCGTTTTCCTTTCCATTTCCATATTTTCTATGTACATTAAACTGAACCGTATTTCTTTTGTAAAATAAGACCGTTACGGTATGTTGTAACTTTCATGCACTGATTCCTGTGGTTGCCTGTAATGTTTAAAATTGTCTATGCAGTGTATCATTTGGTCTGGTCAATAATTCGATCACTTCTTGCTAGATGGCGTTAATCCGTTTTCGTGTCTAACACGTGCACTCTTTGTACATTTTCTGCAAATAATCCTATTAAGTATGTTGTGTTTCTGAGTCATGTCATTATATTTTCTTAGTAATCCTATGTAATCTTTATTCTGATGAAGACCGCCTTAGTGCTGTCGGAACCATACTCAATTTGACAACAATTTTATGCAACGGAGGTGGCTATACGTACATTCTGTAATTAAGTTAACGCACTGTTGCTGGATTTAAGCCAATAAAAATGTTTAAAATTTCAGGCTTTTTATTCTCATTGAGTAATGACTGTCATCGACAGGAGATCTCAAATTGATTCCACATATCTAAGAGTTTCAATGGGCTTTTGAAACCGTTTCTAACAAGCGCTCCTGATAAAATTGCGTGCCTATGGAGTATTGGCTAAGTTGTGCGACTGGAGTTGTGATTTTCTGCAAGGTAGGTCGCCATAGAAATTGAAGGAAAATAATCAACTAACACAGAAGTGATAACCGATGTTCCACGAGGAAGTCGCGATTTTCATAATCTGTATAAATGAAGTAGGAGACAACCTGAGCAGTCATCATAGATTATCTGCAGAGGATGCTGTAATTTGCCGACCAGTTATGAAGTTGCTCTCTCGGGTGAAGTTATTCAGTGTCAGTGCTTTTTCGTTTCCCCTCGGACGAAGGCTAATTCGATCGTATGGCTCCTTTGGCACAGCGACCACCGTGAAGTCGGGTGTGACAACGATTCTGCGCATTGAAAGTGGCAGTGGCTTCCACGTCATCGTTCTTTATTTGCAGTTATTTTGCATATGGTCTTTAATCGTAAAGGCATTGGATAGCTTTGTTTGTTTGGTTTTATCGCTTTCTTCTAAAGCCTTCTCTCACTAGATTCTTCCCAGAGGAAAACTTTGTTTTCTTTTTTGTCCCGGAATTGTGGTATTTATGTTTATAGAGTCTATGTCCATGAAAAAATGAAGAAAAAATAAAAAATTATAAAAGCAAAGAAATGAAATAAATCCCAATCCAGTACCATGTCCATGCGAGGGACCAGCACAATCTGTGGGATGGGGTCAAAGCACAGATTTTCCCCAACCAGCCGGAAGATGATTGTGTCCTTTCTTTACCATAATATAAAATAAAAACAACGCAAAACAAATAAAAGTAAGAAAAAAGCTCTAGTTTTATTAATAAAAGTATTATTATTATTATTTACGGAACAAACATTTTATCTACTTGTAACCAAAAAAAAAAAAGAAGGCGGCAGTAACTATTAGTTTTGAAATTAATTTGTTTTCCGACACATTCAAAGCAAATTTTTTACACAAAAAAACAAAACACAAACGGTAAAGCGGGTGCCTGGAAACTGAGAGGCTGCGGCATCGGATCTCGGCGGGAACACGGATTTTCAGTCTACTACGATACTTCTGTACTTAGTATAGCAAACAGTTGCAGTTTGTTGTAAACTTATCAACGCCAAACGGTAAAAGAGCGTCTACTGTAAGCGGTTAAGGCAAGCCCTCGTGATGATAAAACCGGGTTAGAGTTTCGATCCGGTAAGGGAAAACAGAAAAAACGAACTACGAGAGAAAAAATGTCTTGGTCTTCAGGTAGCATCCTTGACTAGTCATCTTAAACGCTCTGGGTTCCTCGTTCAAACCTAACCACTGTTTCCACTGCTTGAATTCTAACTAAAAATCATCAGCAATGATGACCGAAGACTTATGGCAGTAAGCTGTCACTCTCTTTCTGACAAGGGTCTTGTCAAATGGGGCGGAGAGGTGGACAGGGTTTCAGGGCACCCTCTTGACCTTAGAGGTTTGAAACTGCCACGAGGATGCGAAGAATCAGCGATAATCAACGGTACGGGTATTCAGAAGGCAATGGAAACAATTACATTAAAGACGCAAATGTGCCTACACACGTCATGTGACCTATAACTGAAAAGTCCCATCATGATCATTGGCAAAAGATTCCGAACAAGTCCCACAATTCGGATATCCGGGAGGGACTACCAAAAGTGAGTCGGCCTTGAGAAACAAACTCAATCACCAATGAAAGGCTAACGTTATTTTAGCCTGGTATGGATTGTCAGAACTTTGATCTGGAAAGGGAAATATTAAGATTGAACCTAGACATAGTTTGGAAGGGAGGAGGGGAAGTGTGCGGGCTGAGTGAAGAGAAATGGAAAGAAGAAAATGATTTCTGATCAGTCGAGTGTAGGGTAATTTCAAATGCTTCAAATGGCTCTGAGCACTATGGGACTTAACTTCTGAGATCATCAGTCCTCCAGAACTTAGAACTACTTAAACCTAACTAACCTAAGGACATCACACACATCCATGCCCGAGGCAGGATTCGAACCTGCGACCGTAGCGGTCGCGCAGTTCGAGACTGTAGTGCCTAGAACCGCTCGGTCACTCCGGCCGGCGGTAATATCAACTGCAGTACAAAATGGTACAACGGGAGTAGGATTCGTTATGGAGGCCCGACAACATAAAGAAGTTTGGGACTGACCGTAAATCATGAACTGATAGACGAAACGATTAAGGTGACCACTCGCAGAAAGCAGAGTTCGAGTCTCAGTCCGGCATAAGTTCTCATTATCGTCATTACCTTATACAGGTGATGGTTGTTCTTACTCGCTACCGCGTATACCTTTCATGTATTTCATAATAACTGCAGTCGCCGCAGTTCCTGATCCTTCGCACATGTGTACCTGTCCGAAGAAACATTTCATAGCTCTTCTTGACAGCAACAGGCACTGCAATATAGTATAGAAGTAAATAATTAGGAAGAATCAACTCGCAAAGAAGTGGGATACGTAAATACTAAGGAATGAAGAGATACCCTTGCAGTTCTCCGAAGTTAAATACACTGCGATAATGCATTAGACAGTGAAGATGAAGAGAATGGTCACCTTCAACAACGGCAGTCACAGATTTTGGAAAGAAAAACGTAAGTACAAGGAAGATAACTGCTTATAAAATGTGGGTAACAGAGAAAATATTTCAGTTTATCGACGGAAGAAGTAAGTACAAAAATGTCGAGACAAATCCAGGAATACAGAAACGCAGATCACTTAGAAAAGAGAGAAGAAGTGTAGGGAAGATAAAGCGAAATGACTGGATGCAAAATGTGATGAATTATGAGAGAACGGTAGTCCGAAGTACTGACTTAGCGTATAGAAAGATCAGAAACCATCGGTGAAATTACTTTGTCCAGTCTCTTTGACGTGACCACTTGTCAAAACCCGACACAGCCACCTTTCGCAGCGCGGACCTCCAGTAAGGGAATCAGTGGGGTACTCCATACCGACTCCAGTGCCATGACCTGCTGCACTAGAATTCTTCGCTGAGATATATTGCGAGAACAGCCCGATCCAGTGGCCCTACAGATTCTCGAATGGGTTAATTCCGAAGAGTTTGGTGGCCAGTAGAGTACGATAAACTCATCCTGGTGCTCTCAGAACCACGCTCGTGGACTGCTCCAGTACGAAACGTTCCATTGTTCTGGTGGCAGATACCGTCGTGCCGAGGAAAAAGAAACTGCAAGTACCGGTGGACATAGTTGCCAACTATGGGCCATAATTAATGCGGGGTGTTTACTTTCAGATGTTTATGGTACATATGCAAGCGGCCATCTGTTCGGTGGAGCATAAAACATGGTCATAAAGGGCTGTCTGTCGGCACTCAGTGGACGTCAACCTTCTGTGTGGTAGAGAAAATTCCAGCCTATGTCGCGATGGACAGAAGTCGCCATGTGTGGATGAACCAGCCGCCTGCTGCGGAGGACCTCACGCAGCAACGGTCGCTGAATGGTAGTTCAGAAGACATAGTTGAAAGCCACTTGATTCATCTGGACGGTGAGTTACTCAACACAAGCTGTGACATGATCGCGAATAAAACAATGACCAGAATGTAGAATAAATTTCCTTTACTTTATGTCTATGGTCACAAATTTTTTGTCATCAGACTACCGCTTTTGGTCTACAACGAACATGTTCAGATCTGTTTTATAGAAACTTGAGCATCGTGAAATGTGATGATTTTGGGTTTAACATTTGACGATGCCACTACGGCTGCAGTAAATTTTTATAAAACAGATCTGAAAATGGTCATTATAGACCGAAACCGATAGTCTGATGACAAAAATATGTGTCCATAGACGTAAAATAAAGGAAAGTTACTCAATAGTTGGGCATCTATTCGACCATAGAGCTCTCTGTAGCAATTGTTCACCCCTGTCATCTGTGACCTTCGAGTAACACCTTTACCTCAGCACCAGTTTTGGATACCACCATTTGGCCGTACACCGCATACTTTAATACGTTTCAACCATCGGGCCGAAAGATAATGATTATGTCCTTTTGGACGTCAGATAAATCGCTCCGTTTCCACATTACAATGACCGCACTGTTATTAGCTTCCTCGCCGTCACACTTTATGTGCCCTCCGCTACTAATGCTGCCACCTGCAGTCTGTGACTGGTTATTCAACGTTGACGTCGGTCGTCAATTTAATGTGACTGGACCGTGTAAAGACAATGGCGGTAACATTAACAGTGCATTGTTAAATGTAGGAGAGGTTTTTGATCACCACGCTTACGTTTCATGATTATTGTTTCTCCTTTTTGTAGTGCAAAACACTTACGAACGTCCTCACTGGATAGGTTGAAGTTAAGAACGTTCAGGGCACCGAAAATATCCGTCGAATGTGCCAACCGTATCAATCAGTTTTCATCGCACTAGAAACCTGCAGTTTTCCATCACTACCTCCATCTTTAAGACCAATCCTGAGTTCGATGCTGAGTTCAAAAAATCTTGACAATACCTTAGTTTTCAACAGCCACACCTGTTCTGAGTGCAGTAGAAGCCCTATGTTTTCTAAGCCAGAGTAAGTACCAGACATACCACGTGCCCCATCTGTCATCAAATGTACACACTATGAGAGTCTACTTTATTTTCTTTCATAAATTTGTCGACAGATTTGAACATCTTTTTATCAGTTCTTTTTGCCGGGAAAGCCTGGCAAAAAATCAGTTCCTCCATGGTGGCAGTAAATTCAGAATGACGAATAGCTAATAAATTAGGCTGACCAGCGTACTCTAATGACATGTTCTTTCACGTATTCCGACAATTCATTAATTCTTCTGTTCAAAGTTATATTGGATAACGGAATTTATTAATTTTTATGTGTATTTATCATCTGACAAGGCGTTACTTATTACACTTGCTAAGAGTCTAGTAAGTTCTTATCCCACGGAGTGAGCTGATCCCTGCGTTGTAGCTAACAAAGATAGCTCGTAAGAAACTGTGGTGCTTAGTATGTTTTGTTTTATAGACTTTTCCATGACGAATTTCGTCATAGAAAAATTTATTTGCTTGATTTGGAAGGAATAGAGAGAATTTCGTCCATATTTGGAACGTTTAGTTTATAGATGCCTATCAAGTTTAGGTAGTTTCAGACATTCGTTGGATAGTGTTTCGAAACAAATGAAACGCTAAGGCCAGGCTTTTTTTCGGAACCAGAATACACAAACCGAGTCTTAAAAAATAGGGGTTTCTGTTACTTGGACACGCCGATGATTTGCTAGGCGTCTAACTACTTATGTGGGAATTCGTCCGTCTTATGACAAGAAGGCGACCGAAGCCTAGAATCCCCTTTGACGTGAAGTTGCAGACACTACCAGCAGACACATCCCTGTATGAAACCTACAGTCACGGACTGAGTGTGGATTCAGACACATAAGTGATGCGACGGTGCTGTGACTGTCCCGTTCCTCCATCGACGTGGTCAGAAGTGTTTAGAATGCTTTTTTCGCACTCGTCTTCGTCGAGACTGTGACAATGTAAACCTTGCTGTCTCCGAATACGTGCCACTTGACATTCATTCTCTTCGGTTTCACACTGACGTACATCTACTTCAATCAGTTTCGTTATGTTGCCCCAAAATTTCTATGTTATTGTTAGATGTATTTTGACGCACTGGCAAACATTAAAATTAAACTAATCATACGGTAGGTGTACTTCATTTGTTAGATATTTTTCTACCTCCTTTGTTAGCGATTTGGCTATCGGAGCTAAGCATTTTGGAGGAAGTTAATAGAGAAATTAGTATTTACAGATCACTACAACCACGGTCATTGTAGTCACTAATACAGTTTCCGTTGTGTCTCTTTAGCTTTCTAAACTTATTAAATTCGCGTCTAAATTAATACATCCTCTGTGGCAGTTTTGTATAAAATACCGATGACACTGAATGATGCCCAGAAATGTCGGATGTCGCCTGTAAGTTTTCCTGCGAAAGGTATGGCAATATTCAGTAAAAAGTTTCCCTTTTCTCCATTTTGCAATGACAAAGCTATAGAAAGTATTCTACATGACGAAATGCCAGTACCTCAATATTAGTTCTCAACAGGTACAATTCAGCATAAATGCAAACTCAGTTAACAGCCAAATATGAAGAAAACTCAGTTAATATTAATTCCCAATCATCTCCACGGGGACCAAACGAGTCGGTGTAGTGGCTAACGTCCTAATCTCATTTTCGAGAAACCCAGGTTCATTCTTGGGACGGCCATCCACGTATCATTTTGTGCCATTACCCACACCACTCCACTAATATGCCGGAATCGTTGCAAAAATGGGTCACCTCCAGTTGATTTCCCTCTAGTAGCATGATATCCGAGCAAAGCTCTGTCTCCAGTTATCTTGACTATGGACGGGACGTAAAGCACCGATCTTCCATCCTTCTTATTCTGTCTGGACTATTATTATTATTATTATTGACGTATGGGCGCAATAGGACCAAGAAACGTAGGAGCAATCAATGTCGCTTTTGATGGCTGGCCTTCCATTGTGTCCGAATTTGTTTCATCCTATCAGGATGAAGTCTCTTTCTTTCATCAGACCATGTTTTCTAATTTCCCTCTGACCAAATTTCCCTGCCTTAGTAATACCGGCTACTGTAAGATCCTCCTTAAGCGCAGCGATCCATTTAATTGGCTCAGTTTAGGCTTTACTTGTGTTTTACTAGAATTCTGGTGTATGTTTTGTCAACCTAGTGGGTGCCATTCTTTTAATGTGCCCATAAAATTGAAGTCTTCGTTTTCTCATGTCACCATTTATGTCCGTCTGTTCTTTATTTCCTTATTAATTCTCAGCCTATTAATTTCTCCATCAGTAATTTTAGGGTCTAATATTATCCTAGTAATCTTCCTTTCTTTCTTTTGAGTTTATTCTATGTATTTAGAATTAAAGTTTCTGCCCCATAAAGATATTCATCTTTGATTAGAGTGCTGTAATGCCTAAGTTTACTGAATTTCGAAAGCAACATTTTATTAAAAATATTTTGTGTTTATCTGAACACAGTTACCAGTTTTTGACAGCGAACTGCGTTGGCAGCTTTTTCCAGACTGTTTCCATGTATGATTTACCCAAGTATTTAAACTGAGAAATCCATTTTATTTTTCTTTATATTTGTCTTCAAAAACTTTGGTGCTCGTTTGTTACATGCCATATATTGCGTTTTTATGTGATAACTGTAGTCCTACTTTTCCGCAACTTCTTTTAAAATTTCTGTTTGTTTTTGAGTTGTGCTGATATCCCTAGTTAAAATTGCCTGACATCAGAAAAGGCTAAGAAATCTACTCTAATATTACTCCTACATGACTTGATTGATTTATCTATATTTTGACTAGACCTTTGCTTTCGCCATTCTGTAATCACCTTTTCCAAAACACACTTAAGAAATAATGGGGAAAGTCCATATCCCTGTCTGACACCTGTCTTTATATCAAACGGGTCAGTAATTTCTCCCATGAATTTCTCTTTGGAGCTAGTGTCGGTTAACGTTTCCTTAATCAGTATTAGAATTTCCTTATGTAGCCACTATTACCTTAAAGTTTGGAAAAGAGATTCACGATCAACTGAGTCGTAGGGCTGTTTAAAGTCCACAAGTAAACATGCAATATAGTTACTAGAAATCCACTGATGTCTAAGGATGGTTTTAGATTAGGAACTGGTTCCAGAGAGGATCTGTTTGGTCTAAAGCCTGCTAGATATTCATCGGTTTTAGGTTCTAACTGTTCTTGGGTTCGATCAAGTAAACTTTTTCTCTGTGACAGGAAGACGAGAGACTCCTCGATAATTATTACCATCGGTCTATCCCCTTTTTTATGCAAATGATGAATTAGGGCAGTTTCCTGTCCTCAGATATTTTCTCAGTTTGCCAGATATGTCCTATTAGTTGAGTGATCTCTTTTGTAGGGTTAGCGTCAGCTAATTTTAGTAGTTCTACAATTGTAGCGTCTTCTCTGGATGCTTTATTGTTTTTAAATCTCTTAATTTGATTAGTTGTTCTTTATAGTTAGGGTAGGTGTTGTTAGTTTGCTGTGGTTAGAATTTATTCGCTGATTCTGGATAGTTTAACAGTTTTTCAGAATAATTAGCAAGTACTTTACAATTTTCCTGGTTTTTAAGAACCAAACTGTCATTTTCATTTTGTAAGCGAAGACTTTGAAGTTACTAACCGGTTAGTTTTGTTTTTAAAGTTTTATAAATGTTAGTTGTATTGTTCAGTTCGAAGTATTTTTCGACTTCTAAAAGTTGCGCATTTTCGTAATTCCTTTTACTTTGTAGGATTAATTTAGATATTTCTTTTCTTACAGTCAGGGAGATGTTGTATGTATTTCCAGTTTTCTTGCTATTCCAATTTTTTATTGCCTTATGCATAGACTGTTATTTCGTAATCCGCATTCCACCAGGGGTGTTTTTGTTTCTTTCTAGCGGAATTAATATTTGTGCTTTTTGATGAACTTTTCTTTTAGACTTTTCCAATTGTTTAATTTTTTTTGTTAAATCCACTTGTTAGTGTTGGGATTATTTTAGCATTGTCAAATTTTGGGATATCATATTTTGTTTTGAAAAGTTTTTGAGGTTGTAGTTTTACTTTTAATCGCGTTAAATAATGCTCAGAATAAATTTTAGTCCCTTTCCTAGCTTGCATTTTTTTTTCTTAGAGTATGAAATTGATACATGTTCGATTTAAATTGCTAAATAAATGTGTTTGGCGCTATCCAATTTTTTCGTTTAGAACGGTTCTTTTTAAAATATGTTCACATGATTTTAAGGTTAAAAGTCTTTGGGCATTTTGGTTTGTCCACTTAGGGAAATTTCGAGATGATGCTTTCTGACGCATATCAACCTTCATTAGATTCTTCAAGTTTTTAACGTTTATCCCCATTGACTAGCATTTGGGCGCATTTAAGAGATATTGTCATTATTCTATTATTAATGGCTTATGAACCGGTAATTGAATTCAAAATATTTTAAGAGACTTCAAAAGAAACTCCAAGATGTGGTGTATTATTAAATTTTTTTATTACTTTTACATTTAAAAAGACGATAATCGCCGAAAGCCGTGACGTCTGGATATTAAATGAACCTGTTTAAGAGGGTCGTTTTTGTATACAACTATGTGCGAGAAAGTTCCAACTCAACAAATTACGATCGGACTGTGGCACGTTATAGATGTGTTTACGCCATGAGCAGCCAGCGTAGATCGCCCGCCCACCCTCTAGCTCAATCTGCGAGGATGTACCCTTCCAGCCCCCTGGCGGCACACGATATTGGTAATCTCCAACTTATTTATTTGAGGCATCAGTCTTCTGACTTGTTTGAAGCGGCCCACCACGAGTTCTTCTCCTGTGCCAACGTTTTCATCACAGACTAGCACTTGCAACCGACCTTCTCAATTATTTACTGGATTCAGTCCAATCTCTGTCATCTTCTACAGTTCTTACTTTCTACTGTCTCTCTAGTACCATGGAATTTATCTCTTGATGTCTTAACAGATTTTCAAGCATCCTGTCCCTTCGTCTTGTCAGTACCTTCCGTATTTTCCTTTCCTTGCCGATCGTGCTGAGAGTCTACTATTCCTTACCTTATCAGTCTCATTTACGATATTCTTCAGTAGCACCACATCACAAATGCTCGGATTTTCTTTTGTTTCGGTTTTCCCACAGTCCACGTCTCACTATCATTCAGTGTTGTGCTGCAAACGTATATTCTCAGAAATTGCTTCCTCAAGTTAAAGCATTTTTTCGATATTAGCAGACTTCACTAAGCCAGGAATGCCCTTTTTCCTAGTGCTAGTCTGCTTTTTATGTCCGCCTTGCTCCGTCCATCATGGCTTAGTTTGCTACCTAGATAGTAAAACTTAACTTTGTCTGCTTCGTAGTCAGATATTTCGATGTTACGTTTCTCGCTGCTCTCATTTATGATACGTCATCTCCCTCATATTATCTCTTAATCCATATTCTGTACTCGTTAGTCAGTACATTGCATTCAACGGATCCTGTTTTTTCTTTACATTTACTGAGGATAAGAATGTCATCAGCGAATCTTGCCACTGTTACCCTTTTACCTTAAATTTTAATCAGACTCTTAAACTTTCTTATATTTCCGTCATTGCTTCCGTCACTGAACAGTAGGGAGAAAACTACGTTCTGTCTTACGCCATGTTTAATCCGAAGACTCTGATATTGTTCTTCCACTTTTATTGTTTCCTCTGGGTTCTTGTACATAATGAACATCACCTGTCTTTTTTTTAGCTTATCCGTACCTTTCCCATAATTTCGAACTCCTACCATTTTACACTGACGCAAATTTATTCCAGATCGAGAAATACTGAGCACAAGTCTTGAATTTTCCTCAGTCTTGGTTCCATTATCAACGCAACGTCAGACCTGTCCCTCTAGTGTCTTTGCCATTCCTAAAGGCAAACTGGTTGTCATTTAAAAGCTCCTTAATTTTTTCTTCCATTCTTTGGTATATTATCCTTGTCAGCAAGTTCGATGCATGAACTGTTACGCATATTGTGCGATGATTCTGGTACCTCTCGTCTCTTGCAATCTTTGGAATTGTGTGGATGAGGTATCCGCAAGTCAGATGGTTTATCGTCGGACTCATACATTCTACACAGCTACCTCCCTGAATGGTATTACTCATCCGATGGAATGTTATCTATTCTTCCTGCTTCATTCCATCTTAAGTCCTTCAAAACTCTTTTAAATTCTGATTCTAATACTGGATGCCCTGTCTCTTCCCTATCGACTCCTACGTCTTCTTCTATCACGTCATCAGGTAAGTCTCCCTCCCACAGAGGCGTTCACTGTAGTCGCTGTTTTCTTTCCACCAATCCGCACTCTCCTCTGTCTTTAACAGTGGCGTGCCCACTGCGCTCTTAATGTTACCGCTAGTGCTTTTAATTTCCTCGAAGGTTCTGTTAATTTTTTTGTATAAGCTGAGTCAGTCCTACCGACAGCCATTCCTTTCTGGATTTCTTCAAATTTTTCATGCAGCCGTTTCACCTTAGCTTTCCGGCACATTCTATTTATTTAATTTCTAAATGACTTTTATTTCCCTATTTCTGGGTATCACAGAATATTTTTGTATTACCTTCTTGTCTGTCAGTTCAAGTATGCTACCCTGATTTCTTACCTTACACATATCTTGTCTTCTTTTAAAAAAAAAAAAAAACTTTACTCTTAGCTGCTTCTTTTCATGAATTATATAAGTGTAAAAAGAAAATAATTAAAAAACTCAAACAGTGCAGGTTTCGACAGAACATTTCCCTCTGAGTGGTACTGGATGGAACGTGGTATTTTATTTTTCGATTCGCTGAACTTTGCTACTGACGAGTGAAATCTTTGAAGCTCCTGATTATTTTCATATTGTCTTCGGCACTCGACCAGTGTTCATGGCCCAGTAGCATACTGCCTGCAGCCGATCAACGGATTGTGGCTCTTGGCCTGGGAAACCCTGCGTTAGAACTACGTCATCCAGCCGGTTGAATTTTAACTGGAAATTCTTTCAGGTTTAATAATTTTGCGGCCACCGACAAGCAATAGCATACGTTAGATCACAAATGATCTTAATCGAAAGATGTTTTCTCAATTTGGATTGGAAGCCTACAGAAGTCCAAATATAAAAGTGAATCTTCAAAAGTGGGCTGAAAGAAACACGAAATTTCCTGATCGTTGAGAGGAACAAATTGATAAGACGGGGAAGAGGCTGACAGTAGGACTGGGGAAGGAAATGCAGAGGACGTCAAAAGAAAGGAGTAATAGAAATAAGGAACTTTAATTCCAAGTGAATATTAGTATAAACGAAATGTAATCACAGATATTTGATGTTTTAGAGAGAGCGAAAAGCAAAACTGACATCGATCGAACTTCGAGAATAATTTGTTTTGAAAGCATTACTGCAGTAATGCTAAAGCTTTAACGGAAAAATTATGTAGTATCTTTTTGATCAAACATGATAACACGACTCCTCGAAAAAGAAAAAGTTGGCGTTGCTTACAGTGATATCGACTTTCAAGCTAAACTGTGGAACAATCACAAAATAGTGTCGAGAGTTAGGCAGCAGATGAATCTACAATAGTTGCAACTGCTGATGCTGCGAGACACATTTGTTCAGCTATAGAACAGAATTTATAGTTTGAAACGAAGAGCAGGGCTGCATTAGGAATGAGAGAGTAGAAATTTCTGTATTTTGGAAGAGAAGCTGACTGCGGTGGAGATGAAGATGCAAAAGGAAGAAGAACTGTGTAAGACGATTAAGTAAAAAGGGAGGTAAACAATGAAACTCTGAAGGGGTCACAGGAAAATTTAGCTGAGGGTAACTCCACGTTCTAAATTGAAATATTAGATCAGTGAATGTTTGAAAATCCATACCAATAGAATGATTTGGAAGTCTAGATAGCGAGGGAGTGAATTTTTCACGCTGATACGACCCATTCGGTGTATCTTGCTCCAATTACAACTACTAAATGCACAGGAACGGAGAAGATGTAATTGAGAAATATCTTAATCGTGTATATCGGTGTGATTCCTTTAGAAAACTGAATTGTCGATACGACCGTTGATCGACACATTGTACTGTTCACAGTAGAGGGCAGTGGGTGTCCATCGAAGAGTTCTCATTATTTCCTGCAGAGGAGCACAAACTTTCTAACTTCTCACATACGTGTGAAGAACACTCTGTGGGTCCGACCTGTGATACATGGTCCCTGGTCAGACGGAGCTACCTCTGTCAGGACGGTGGTGGAGCCAACATCCCAGCAGTCACAGCGTAGGGACACAGCGTCTCTGGCCAGCCACGCGGGGTGAGATATGCGTCGCCCATCCGAGCGAAACGAAGATAGCGCCGCTCCGCGCCCGCCGCCCACGTCTCCCAGCAGGCTGTCCACCACAGCCAGCACAAACTCTCTCCGTCTGTCTCTACGTACCTCGCGTTTGACTTCATTCTCCCGAGAGTTGGCAGACCTGCTAATCCTGCATTACTACTAGTAATCATTAAAGTGTGTACATTACAATACTGAGTTAACCGTTTTCAGATCTTTATCGGGCGGGGTTGCGCAGTTATTAAGAATCCAGAATAGAACCAGCTCTCGTTTTCCGTGATTTCGTAAAATTATTAAGGAAAATAGCTGATCGCTTGCCTTAAAATGAGACACAGCCTATTTTCTACGTCTCTTGCCACAACTGCGTACATGAAATTATATTGTTTCTTAGTAGGAACAGAAATGTGTTTCCACAGTGCAAATCTCATGTTCATAGTTGTGAAAGTTAGATCTTTCTGTTAGGTACGAGTGCTGCCAACTGTCGGGATTCACTGTACAAATATCAGCAAATCAGTGTAACAGTGCACAGCAGCTTGTGGCAGCCAGAATACTTGGATGTGGTTGGTTAGTTGTATTCCACACTATAAAAAAGTATTGTTATTATTATTGTTGTGTTTGCATTGCAATCATTGAGTGGTCAGTTTACTTAGGACATTCAGTATTTCAAAAACAGTTGTCTTATACCATATAAAGAAGGCAAGTGCACAAAATATAATTCGGAAAGGGGGCACATATTTTGTATAAATCTTACATCTAAAATCAATAAAAAAATCACCTAAGAGCATTACAAAATAAAGAAAAATTTTCCTTCCTCCAGAAAAATTCAAGTATGAAAGAGTTAGAGTTGCGTAGAATAATGTAAAATGGTATGCGGGTAGGTAATGGTGTGGTAAGGTGCTGGGCTTTAATAAAATCAGTAATACATTTTAACAAATTTATTTACATGTTCAATAAGCCAGAGTATGGAAACGGCTTTAATCATTTCGTTTACAACGTCTCCGCAATGAACGATAGGAAATAATAATTTGAATCAGAATATTTTAAACTAAAAACAGCTGTAACCAAAAACAGTTTTAAACTCTCTAGTGGAAACTTTAAGCTACTTTAATCAATTCCTTAGATAATTAAAAACCTGTAAGACTTGATGATAAACGAACTTGAGGAGAATAAACCTTCAATGTATAAAAAATGTTCTTTAAAGTCAACAAAATACAAGGTTTACGAAAATTATTTTCCAGAACCCGTAGCCACGCAAGCTCAGTTGTAAAAACTGAAGAATCCACTTGCTATGAGATCACGAAGAATCATCTTTCTTTTCTATAGCGTAAGTCACGATCTCCTCGTAACACCTTTTACTTTCCACGCTTTTACAATATAATAACTAAGCTACCTGTAACACACCAAATATATATATAAACACTAACACAATTGACACAAATACTCAATAAAAACGAAGTACTCAAATTTGTAAGCTACGGCTACAACTCAATAACTTTCCAACTGTCAATGTAATTTACAGACCAGAAGCAATTAAGTACTTATCAGCCGCTACTCTTTGTCGTCACACCTCTCGCCCGTTATTCAGGTAAGTATTACACAAAAACTGCCTGTCGGTGTGGCCGAGCGGTTCTAGGCGCTTCAGTCTGGAACCGCGCGACCGCAATGGTCGCAGGATCGAATCCTGCGTCGGGCAAGGATGTGTGTGATGTCCTTAGGTTAGTTAGGTTTAAGTAGCTCTAAGTTCTAGGGGACTGATGCCCTCAGATGTTAAGTCCCATAGTGCCACAGCCATTTGAACCATTTTGAACACAAAAACTTAGGTAAACAACGATGCTTCCCAACATGCGAGGCAGCGGGACATATACGAGGTGCATTCAAGTTTAAGGCCTCCGATATTTTTTTCTTAATTAATTACACACCCGAAATCGATGAAACTGGCGTTACTTCTCGACGTATTCGCCCTGCAGACGTACACATTTTTCACAACGCTGACGCCATGATTCCATGGCAGCGGCGAAGGCTTCTTTAGGAGTCTGTTTTGACCACTGGAAAACGCTGAGGCAAGAGCAGCACGGCTGGTGAATGTGCGGCCACGGAGAGAGTCTTTCATTGTTGGAAAAAGCCAAAAGTCACTAGGAGCCAGGTCAGGTGAGTAGGGAGCATCAGGAATCACTTCAAAGTTGTTATCACGAAGGAACTGTTGCGTAACGTTAGCTCTATGTGCAAAACAGCACAAGCGCAGCCCTTCCCGGACGTTTTTGTTGCAGTGCAGGAAGGAATTTGTTCTTCAAAGCATTTTCGTAGGATGCACCTGTTACCGCAGTGCCCTTTGGAACGCAATGGGTAAGGATTACGCCCTCGCTGTCCCAGAACATGAACACCATCATTTTTTTAGCACTGGCGGTTACCCGAAATTTTTTTGGTGGCGATGAATCTGTGTGCTTCCATTGAGCTGACTGGGGCTTTGTTTCTGGATTGAAAAATGGCATCCACGTCTCATCCATTGTCACAACCGACGAAAAGAACGTCCCATGCATGCTGTCGTTGCGCGTCAACATTGCTCGGCAACATGCCACACGGGCAGCCGTGTGGTCGTCCGTCAGCATTCGTGGCACCCACCTGGATGACACTTTTCGCATTTTCTGGTCGTCATGTAGGATTGTGTGAACAGAACCCACAGAAATGCCAACTCTGGAGGCGATCTGTTCAACAGTCATTCGGCGATCCCCCAAAACAATTCTCTCCACTTTCTCGATCATGTCGTCAGACCGGCTTGTGCGAGCCCGAGGTTGTTTCGGTTTGTTGTCACACGATGTTCTGTCTTCATTAAACTGTCGTACCCCGAACGCACTTTCGACACATCCACAACTCCATCACCACATGTCTCCTTCAACTGTCGATGAATTTCAATTGGTTTCACACCACGCAAATTCAGAAAACGAATGATTGCACGCTGTTCAAGTAAGGAAAACGTCGACATTTTAAGTATTTAAAACAGTTCTCATTCTAGCCGCTGGGGTTAAAATTACATCTGCCGTACGGTGCTGCCATCTCTGGGACGTATTGACAATGAACGCGGCCTCATTTTAAAACAATGCGCATGTTTCTATCTCTTTCCAGTCCGGAGAAAAAAAATCGGAGGCCTTAGAACTTGAATGCACCTCGTATTACTTTATTTTCCACATTATTCTAAACATAGGTTCAATACAATGCACTCTCTGTGAAAACGTAATAAACCACCATCTGACAGAGTGGAAACCAGGATGATATCACCGGTGGGTTCCCTAGCGTAGACGAAGTGAATAACTTCTCAAAGAAGATGCTCACCATTCTAAGACAAATACATTGAGTTCGAAGAAAGCTGGTCAGATACGATAGTAGGAACCAGAGCATGACGGAGCGCAAATCTGAATATACAGACCAGCTGCCGTTCGTGGAACGGCTCCTCAAGACACACCACAACAGAGGTAATTCCCTCCGCTCTGCCCCACGCTAGCGAACTCTCCCGAAGAATTTACGCCACTCGACGGGTGACTGACCCGTATTGCTTATTACCCTCTTACTATGCCTCGAGATGACTGGGGGTTTTGTGTTGCACTCATAATTTCATCATCATTCATGAAAGTGGCGAGTTTGGACTGAGCAAAGGTTGGTAATTTGTACGGGCGCTGATAACCGTGCAGTTGAGCGCCCCACAAACAAAACATCATCATCATCATCATCATCATCTCCTGCACTAGGTCAGATCTTCTTACCGAGAACACTCTCACACTATTTGCAGAGCAAAGCGCCACCACACGTCACTGCACATTCGCCACAGAGCTCTACTCGCGCATGTGCGCCTCTATATCCATGCATTTTCCGCCTGGCCCTGGTGACTAGCACCGCAGATATCCACCTACCGACCTAGGGCAAACAGAGCTCACTCGCCACAAGCGTGTTCCATAAATCAGGCATGACAGCTCACTTTTCTCCTCTTTAAAGAGAACTTGGGGGAGAGGAAGAGGCACTTTAGGGTGAAACGTACTGAGTAACCACCATCGTCGCACCAGCCTTATTACTGGTACGACCGTGGATCAAGTAACTCAACAGAGATAACTACCCACTCCTAAAACACCTACCCCCACCTACCCAGCAAGCATTTATGATGCCTGCTTGAAACTCAGCGTGGATAACTGCAAAGGCCATCACCGTGCCAAAACCCAATAAAAAACTGCTCCTTCTCGAAAGCTATAGGCTCATTTCTCTCCCAACAGGCCAGAGTAAAATCCTGGAATTAATAATCCTTTCACCCCTCCGTCAGTTCCTGGCAGAAAAAAAACATCCTTATGCCCGAACAGTTTGGTTTCTGCTCTGAACACTCCACTATACAACAATCCCTTCGCTTGGTAGAACACATTTGTATGGCCAGGGCAAGGAGAGAAGCAACAGCAGCAGTGTTCCTAGACATAGAAAAAGCATTTGACCGTTTCGGGCGTGATGACCTAACCTACAAACTAGACCAGATAGGGTGCCCAGTTCATATAACCTGGATCATTGATTCCTTCCTTACAGGACGTCAGTTCCTCGTGTGGAACGGAGGCAAGTCCAGCCAGACACGACAGATTGCGGCAGGAGTCCCGCAAGGCTCGGTTTTAGGTCCTGTCCTCTGCACCACATATACGAATGACATCGCTAGGCAGATTGGCGGAGAAATTGCTCTCTATGGGGGTGACACCACCATATACAGAAGCAGTCGCAGCCTCCTCCTCATACACCGCCACCTCCAGCCACAGCTCGATGAAATAACGCAGTAGTGCAACCCCTGGAAAATAAAGGTCAATCCTACAAAGTGACAAGCGATCTATTTCACCCCTAAAATCAAACTCCCCGACAGTCAACTCACAACTCATTTATCTTGGGGTCGAAAGAGTTTGGCGCCTTGCATGGAACAGGCACCTCGCTACCCCAGCAAACAAGGGCTGCGTCCTCTTCTGTTGGCTGTATCCACTCTTGAAAGGCGATGGTATAACGATCCAGTGTAAACTTCTCTGGCGCCAGCTCATACTTTCAGTCATCCTGTATGGCTCGGACCGGTCGCTGTGCCCCAGCGGTTTTAGGCGCTTCAGAACGGAACTGCGCTGCTGCTACAGTCGCAGGCTCGAATCCTGCGTCGGGCATGGATGTGTTTGATGTCCTTCAGTTAGTTAGGTTTAAGAAGTTCTGGGTCTAGGGGACTGATGGCCTCAGACTTTGTCCCATAGTACTTTCTCCTATAGTACTTAGAGCCATTTGAACCATTTGTATGGCTCGAAGGTATGGTCTATTGCGTCAGACACAGCACTATCCCGGCTGCAACGTCTCCAGAACAAAGTTTTCCGTGTCATCTCTGGCCCTGGCCAGTACGTCCCCAACTCACACATAAGAGACTTCCTAGACCAACCTAACATTTACACACTTATTCAAGAAAAATCCACAAAATTTTACGAAACAACACAAACTTGGTCACACTTTCTCATACAAAATTTAGTAGATCTGTTGCATCTTCAAAGTGTTCTGCCAATAAATCGCAGTTTTTCGCGCGCCTTTCCCAAACTTTTTCTGTGTATTGTTTCCAATTTCAGTTGCTCATAATTGTTATTCCTAGGTACTTAGTTGATATTACAGTCTTAAGATTTGACTGATTTATCGTTGAATCGGCTTCCTTTTCCATTCACGTGGATGACATCAGACTTTTCATTACTTAGAGTCAATGGCCAATTTTCGAACTACATAGATATCCTCTAGATCGATTTGCAATTTGTTTTGCTCTGCTGATTATTTTACTAGACGACAAACGACATCATCATCATCTCCAAACAACCTAATATGGCTGCTCAGATTGTCTCGCAGAATTGCCGGCAGTTGTGGTCGAGCGGCTCTAGGCGCTTCAGTCCGGAACCGCGCGACCGCTACGATCGCAGGTTCGAATCCTGCCTCGGGCATGGATGTGTGTGATGTTCTTAGGTTAGTTAGGTTTAAGTAGTTCTACGTTGTAGGGGACTGATGACCTTAGATGTTAAGTCCCATAGTGCTCAGAGCCATTTGAACCATTTTGTCTCCCAAAATCGGTTATATAGATAAGAAATAGCAGAGACTCTATAATACTATCTTCTGTTAACTCGATGACTTTACCAATTACTACGGACTGTTACCTCTCTGCAATCACGAATCCATTCGCATAACTGACAGGATGTTCTATAATCATACAATTTGGTTACAAGAGGCTTGTGAGGTACAGTGTCAAAGGCCTTCTGTTAGTCTAGAAATACGCTATCAATTTGAAATCCCTTGTCAATAGCATTCAACGCTACGTGAGTGTAAAGAGCTAGTTGTGTTTCACTAGAAGATGCTTTCCAAATCCGTGTTGACTGCGTTTCAGTAGACTATTCTTCGAGGTAATTGAGAATTTACGAACACAAAATATGAGGGTCGTCCACAAAGTAAGCTCCGATTCTATTTCTATCCGCGCCAGCGCTACGATCGCAGTTTCGAGCATACGCAGCTGTTCCTCTGACTCAAGAAGAAGACATGTACCCCATTTTCAGGTCGCTGCTAGCGACGTGTGCTTCTTTATAATATAATTCTGCAATTCTGCAGGCTTTCGTGGCCGTTGTCACTGACGTTAAAATCTTCTGGGTTACCAGGCCGCGTCATATTTCTATTCAAATGATCGACGTTTCGACCCCTCTGCTACGATCTTCCTCAGGATCTTCTGGTGTCCACAAGTGCTACAATAGTGTCAGAGCGTCGTGTTCTGTTATGAAGGGGAGTTTTCTCCCGTTCGTGCTGGAGAAGTGATAGTATTGGTTAACATTCATATGACTACCATTGGTGGGCCATAGTCATAGGCTCATATTCTCGGTCTGATGCAGAAGAAGGGGGGTTGGTGGCTTATTTCCTGTGGATACCATTGGCGGCCCATCGTCATTGGATAGAAAGGTACTATTCCACACTTACACTGGAGTAGGCACACTGGTTGGAATTCCTGCTACTGCTATTGGTTGGTCCTCATCATTGGCTGGATTCGAAACGGACAGGGAAAGAGAGGGGGAATTTTTACCCAAAATATTATTGTCTGCCGAGGTACTTGCAGCGCGTTGTTTATGTCGCTCACACACCGCACCCGCGTATTCACTTCCTTGATGGCGGGGAGCCACGATGTAATTACATGATAGTACATGTACGTTATTAAAATCGATGACAGAGCCACAGCTCTCATGATGTTCCGCTACTGCCGATTCTGCGCTTTGTTTTAGCCACATGTGCCGTTCGTGTTCCTTATTGTGTTGCGTAACAGTTTTTCCCGTTTCGTATATATACACTTTGTCGCAGCCACATGTCGCTTGATAGATACCTACATTGTGGAAGCCATCAGGTGCATCTGTTTTCCGTCGGAAAAAATCCTTTATTTTGTTTTGACTAAATAAAAAGTCTGAATACCATTTTTATTTAGAATTCTGCTTATGCGGTCAGTGACCCCCAAAACGTACGGTAACCTAACGGAGTAAGAAGGCGGTTCCTCGTCATTCTTAGTAGCGTTATAAATATTCCGCCTAAAAGCCCTGTCGATTGAATAACTTTCATACCCATTTGCCTTCAATGTCTTTAAAAAATTCAAGTCCAAGTTGTCGTCATCGCTTATACGGAAAGCACATGAAGACAGAGTGTTTAGTACTGCTTTCTTCTGGGCTGGGTGATGGTGCGAAGTGGCATCTAAATACCTGTTTATGTTAATCGCTTTCTGTACACTCTGTGACCTAGACTGTTATCAGATCTTCTGTATACCAACAAATCTAGGAACGAGACATCGAACTCACTCTCGGCCACCAAGGTATTTTTGATTCTGGGGTGAATTCCATTGAAGAAAATGCGGAACGGTTCAAAAATGGTTCAAATGGCTGTGAGCACTATGGGACTCAACATCTTAGGTCATAAGTCCCCTAGAACTTAGAACTACTTAAACCTAACTAACCTAAGGACATCACACACGCCCATGCCCGAGGCAGGATTCGGACCTGCGACCGTAGCAGTCCCGCGGCTCCGGACTGCAGCGCCAGAACCGCTAGCCCACCGCGGCCGGCAATGCGGAACGCATGAAATTCTTCTTCGCTGTGTGGCCAAATAACAAAGGTATTGTTCACATAGCGGAGCCAGCAAGAAAGCTCCAAAGGAGCACTACTACATGCCTGTTTCTCAAAATGTTCCATAAAAACGTCAGCTGCAATTTGCGAAATGAGTGAGCCCATAGCAAGGCCGTCAGCCTGTTCATAGAATTCCCCATTGTATTTAAAATAGCTATTGTATCTGATATTGGAACGTTAGAAAATGACGATGTCACATCGAAGCTAACAAGAATGTCACCTGCAGATATCTTTAGTGCGCGTATAATTTCTAAAAAAAATTTCTAATCTTGTATAAAAGTATTTGTTATACCAACTAGATGTCTCAGTTTGTCAGACATATGAAGTGCTAAAATGTTAGCTGCAATTGAAAATGCCGCCGCGTGTGAAATCAGATCTGTGATTCGTTTCTAAGTGCAAAGAAAGTTAAACAAAAGGAAATTCATAGGCAAATGTGCGAGGTTTGCGGGAAAATGCTATGAGTGATTCAGTGGTTAGAAGACAGGTCAGACTGTTCAACGAAGGATTTGATCAAGTGCACGATGAAGAACGAAGTGGACGCCCGTCTGTGGTTACTGATGAACTGCTTCACTGGGACACGTTTGATCATCCTCCGTACAGCCCGGACCTCGCTCCTAGCGACTTTCATCTCCCCTTACACCTAAAATCTGTCCTTGGTGGTCAACACTTCAACGATTATGACGAGCTGAAAGCACATATTACCACGTGGCTGAATACACAGGCGGCAACCATCTTGTGCCACGCTATGACAAGTGCCTACAAAATTTCGGAAGTCATGTCGAAAAGTAGTTCAACAGTTGCAGATTTTTGTACAATAAATATTTTTTCTGTATCTGTACACATTTGTTTTATATAACCAAACGAAACTTACTTTGTGGAAGTACCTCGTACATTCGAAAATCGTGCTGCGTATCGACTTTAATGATATGGTCTGTAATTTAGTGGATTACTCCTGCTACCTTTCTTGAATATTGGTGTGACCTGTGCAACTTTCCAGTCTTTGGGTACGGATATTTCGTAGAGCGAACGGTTGTATATGATTATTAAGTATGGAGTTACTCTATTAGCACACTCTGAAAGGAACCTAACTGAGATACAGACAGCTTCACTACGCCGAGGATGTTTACTTATAGGTTACTGATGTTGGCAGTTGTTCTTCATACGAATTCTGGAATATTTACTTCGTCGTCTTTTGTGAAAGCAATTCGGAAAGCTGTGTTTAATAACCCTGCTTTGGCAGCACAGTCTTCGATAGGATCTCCATTGTTATCGCGAAGCGAAGGTATTGATTGAGTCTTATCGCTATCATACTTCACATACGATCATAATCGTTTTGGATTTTCTGCCAGATTTCAATATTAAGTTTCGTTGTGGAAAATGTTATAAGCACCTCGCATTCAAGTCAGCGCTAAATTTCGAGTTGTTGTAAAAGTCTTGGGGATTATCCATCCGTTTAAATTTGGGACATTTTTTTCTTGTTTCTGCAACAGTGTTCTCACCGGATGTGCGTACTGACAGAGAGATCAGCTCCGTCGTTTGTTAATTTAATTAGTATAAATCTCTCAGTTGCTGTTAACAATATTTCTTTGAGTTTAAGCCACATCTGGCCATCACTAAATGGTACAGTGTTAATTTTGAAAGAGTGAAGATTGTCCATCAGCAAGGCATCAAGTAAATTTTTATTTGCTTTTTCGAATAGGTATATTTTACATTTATTTGTGGATGATTTGGAATTTACGGTATTCATTCTCGCTACGACAGCCATGTGTTCACTAATCCTTGTATCCGTTTAGATGATCGTTATTAGCTCAGGATTTTTTGCTGTCACGAGGTCCAGTGTGATTTCACTATCGTTTACTATTCGAGTGGGCTCATGAACAAACTATTCGTAATAATTTTCAGGGAATGCGTTTAGAACAATTACGGATAATGTTTTACGCGTGTTTACGTGTATTTTCGTGTATATCGAGGGTACATTAACCCTAGATACAGTAAAAGATATATTTATAAACAAGTTAGTCATGGAAAACACTATGTTATGTGTAGCTTTTCGTTCCAATTATAATATTTCATTCCATTACTGTAATTACTGTCTGACTAAATTTTAATGCAACGCCCCAATAGTCGTATCTGAAGCGATAGTCGTAAGAAACTTGGGCTCACTGCCGGACGTCATTTCAGTTTGCTGCTGCGAGGCCAGCTGCAAGTTCTCTCCAGCGCTGCCTCCACCAACTAGGAGCCGCCCTCTGTGCGAGGCGTGCTCGGAAAGCAAGAGCACTTAGCCCATCACCTCCCCCGACGGCCGCGGTAACTACTATGGAGTAATTAGGGAACCATGCACCTGGCGGCCAAGCCATATTAACGGTGCAGATGCAAGGGCCCCTAGTTAGACAAGATGTCTCAGAGTGCTTCTCTTTCATCTACATGGGGTAAACATCGTTTAAATTCTTATACAATCTGCTCAGACTCGTTTCTAATGGGCACCTAACTAAACGAGCTACATATTCCCGGAATGTGTTACGGTTTTTCCACCATACACTAAACACACGTTTGAGAAGAGAAGTACAACTAACGGTACCCATAGCGAATCCGTTACTATTGAAATTTTTCTAATGTGTGTTCATTAGACAGCTTACTAGAGTATTGCAGATATTCGCACTCACACAGATTTCGACATGTTTTTACTACTAGTATATTGTATTTATTCATTACCATCGCGCATTCACTCTTTCCACTTCCGAGTGAAATTCCCTCTTGGAAACTTATGTGCCTGACAAGCATCTAAATAATAGCTGCTATACGTAAGTCTGATACATTCATCGACAACCTTTTGTTTAATAGCACATTTACTTCTTCCAGAGCCTGTAGTCATATTTGTGATGTTTCCTTTATAGCTCTGAAACCTAAGTATCAATTCTTCTTCCTCTCCAGCTACCATTTCTTAAACCTGAATAGTTGGTTGTTATTAATCCTCAAGCAACACAAACTTACGACTACTTATAGTGGAATGGATCTGTGAATTTGCAATTAGTTAGTACATTAAGCATGGGACGCATATTCCAAATATGGTTTTAGTTCGTAATACATACTCTTTTACCAGAAAACGTACCACGCAGAATTTTTTTAATATTTGGAAACCCTGTATTCATCTTCCACAGTTACATTTATTTAATAGTTCGTTATGAGCCTGTTTCCGACTTTCTACACGATAATCACATAACGCTAAACAGGTCGTCCCACAATATCAGAGTGAGCTCACAGCTGGACAAAGACTGTTTTGCAGTGATATGTGACGTGTTACGACTATGTATCGATACAAAAACAGAAGCATATTGTTACTCGCAAAGGAGCTATGAACAAATATATCTTATAGTAACTTATATGCATAGATTAAAAGTATAGGTATGTGTAATATAGAAACGTTGAGTGTATGAATTTCTTTTGAGTTGTCAGTCTTCTGGCTTGTTGGAAGTGGCCCACCACAAATTCGTCCTGTATCTTCCTCTGCACTTTTCAACCTCTACAGCTGTCACTATTTCCATTGATGCTGGTACGCATTGGTGGCGTAAGGTTGCCTGGGAATGGAAGGACCAGGCCAAATATGGATTGAAAATCATCGGTATCAAGATAATTAACACCTATCAGAAAAAATAGCCTTACCAATCAGGCCGACAGGAACTTAACATATTACGACAAACCTGTTCCGTTGGATACATTAACTAAAAGCAGTTGCTAATTATCGATCTACAATACTAACAGACCCTTTAGTAAGATCAAATAAAATTGCCAAATAACAATTTGTTAAAGTGATAATTGAGATACTTGCTCTCGATATTCCAAATGTGATTTATGGGAACATAAAATACAGAAGTTTAAATTTACAACAAACGTTATCGTCTTCCTAAAATATACAAATCATGCGAGGTAAATATTGTTGACATATTTATGGCAAATTTCAAAAAGTGAAGCAAGATAGTATTTCACCAATTGAGGTTAGAAAACCATCTCTTCAAGATTCTAAGAAAACAGTCTTCAAATATATAAGCCAAAACATCTTTAGAATGCGTTTGACCAAAAAAATCAGGTTTCACTAAAAAGAAGTTCATTAAATGGAAATAAAAGTAATTAAAGCTGCCTGACATGAAACCAAGACGCATCAGACGAACGGCCTCGAATTACTCAGGGCAGCTGCTCACCACACAGCATCCAGAGTTAACACGCCACACGGCACAAATAAAATGACAGCCGGATGAACAGCGAAGTAAATTTTAACTATAACGAGTAAAACTGAGACATTTAAGTCTGTAATTTATCTACGATAACGTTGGACGCTGAAGAAATGAATTAAAATTTGTGCTGCAGCAGGGTCTTCTCGCTTATTAGACAGACATGCTGACCATTACACCACCACAGAATTACGGACAAGAGAGCCGCACAAACTACCCAGGTTAAACACCCTCACCAACACAAACTACAGTTCACATCTCCCCTTACATTGTCACTATAACCAGGGCTCTCCGACATTTGAATAGCACCCCAGCATTGGACGTAATGCGGAAGTGCTGCACTACATGTGATCGTATGGATCTTAAATTAAATTTTCCTTGAGACATTTAAGTCTCTAATTTATCTACGATAAGGTTTTTAACATTGCTGTCAAGCACCGACTGTTGTATAATACAAAATTTTGAAAAACACAGCCCTCAGTCACGAACACAATTAATTTGTAACCTAGGTCTCAGCGTCACAAGGGACACCTTCTTCGGACAAAATTAAAACTAAATGTTACAGCAAAACGTACCAAAAAATACGAAAGCGGCGATCACACCTGACAGCGTCAGATAGAATTAAAACAAAATGCAGCAGAGGTGCAAGCGCGTAGGCGCTGCCATGTGTCCTCTGCTACAGTCAACGCAAAAGACCGCAGCTTTCGTATTTTTTGGTATGTTATGCTGTAACATTTAGCTTTAATTATGTCCTATGAAGGTGTCCCTTGTGACACCTAAACCTAGGTCACAAATTAATTGTGTTTGTGACTGAAGGCTGTGTTTTTCAAAAGTTTGTGTCTACGATAACGTTGGAGGCATCAGATTACACGCTGAAAAGTCGCTAAAAGATATGAGTTGACTGGCCAAGACAACCATCCCAGCTTATGCCCGATAGAAAAGAAGTTTATAAGTCAAGCAAGATTTAGCTTCAAATCACGCTACTTGCGGAAACGGTAATTACCTAAACGTCACGTGGTGCGGAAAATATAAGCGGAAGGAAAACGCGAATGTTTGGCTGTTGAACCTCACCTACGCAATCACAAGAACAATAACAACAACAGGAAGCTGAACTGAGTCCTATATAGAAGCAACAGGGCACAAACGGGCACAGGGAGCGAATCACTAACAGTTATCACGCTCCCAGCGAGAAGAAAGATCAGTATTTACGAATGGCGCCTGATTTCGGCACTGGCGCAAAGAACTAAAAGTCGCTCACCAAGCACACAAAGCCGCTGTGCGATGACAAACAGTGGAATATTAGGAGCCACCAGGAGACGGGTGGATAACGACGCTCCACCGCTGGCGTCGAGACCTGGTCGACCAAACGAATAATGGGCCCACTCCCGTTTTCCGGTGCACGTCCCTCTTGTACGGAACTTGTACGGTAGATGCTCAGCCAGAACAACTTTGAAATCATACGGACGACAGAACACACAGCCGGCCCGTCGCCCGGCAGAACTGCGCTGTCCATACCGCTCCAGTGACTCCCTCTCCCCAGAAAACGACCTCGACCGCCCCGGCGGCAAACGTGACTCGCACCCTTCGTGCCTAGGATTCTGGCACGAACTATCGAACGTGTAGCGGTTCAGAAGTTATTCCCGATGTCTTAGCGGATGTCTCATCATCCTGTCCCCTTTTATCATCAGTGTTTTCCATATTCCTTTGTTCGCTGATTCTGCGCAGAACTTCCCCACTTCTTATCAGTCCACATAATTTTCATCACTCTTCTGTGGCACGACAACTTAACTACTTCGATTCTCTTTTGTTCCGATTTTCCCAAATTTCATATCTTCTAACATACAATAGTGCCCTCTGAATGTAAATTCTCTGAAATTTCTTCCTCAAATTAAGGGCTATATTTGATGCTAGTGCCCTTTTTGCCAGTCCTAGTCTACTTTTAATGTGCTCCTTCCTCTTTCCATCATGGTTTATTTTCCTACCTAAGTAGCAGAACTGCTTAATTTTACTTTCTTCACGATCCCCAATTTCCTCTCTATTCTTATCGCGTCATCAGACAAGTCCTCCCTCTCAAAAAACCCTTCAGTGTACTTTCCCATCTGTCCATTCTCATCTCTGCATCTAACAGTGGGATTCCCACTGCACTCATAACGTCACTATCATTGCCTTCAATTGCACTGAAGGTTGCTTTGACTTTTCTTCTAACAGTTAGTCTTTTTTCGGTTTCCTCACATTTGTCATGTCATCATTTCGCTTCACCTTCCATACGCTTCCACTTTATTTCTATCCTAAGTGCCTTGTTTTTCTATATACCTGAATTTTCATGGACAACAACCAGTCTTTTCCGTCGAGCAACTTAAGAATTTTTTCTGTACCTCACGGTCTCTTTGCAGTTATATTCCTTTTAACTGCGTTTTCGTTTCCACCTTCCGCGATTGCTCTTTTTTACTGATTCTCATTACTCTTAAAATTAAATACCTCTTGAGCTGTTCATTATCGCAGTGATTATAGCTTTCGAGAACTTTAAACGTATTACTTCATTCCTTAGTACTTCAGCATCCTACGCCTTTACGCATTGATTCTTCCTGGCTGGTCTCTTACACTTCAGCCTCCTTTTCATCATTACTAAATTTTGACCTGAGTCTATATCTGTTCGTGAGTACACCTTACAATCCAGTTTTTGATATCGGAGCCTCTGCATGACCATGGTGTAATCGAAATGGTATCTTGCTGTATCTCCCGGAATTTTCCAAGTATACCTGCTCCTCGAGTGATCCTTAAGCAGAATATTCTCTATTATTCGCTGAAATTTATTGTAGATTTCAGTTAGTCTCTAGCCCTCTCCCAATCCTTCTACCAAGCTCATGTTCCCCGTAATTCTTCTTTCTACTCCTTCCCCTACAACCTAACTGCAATCTCCCACAAATACTAGATTTTTATCTCCCTGAATTACCCGTTTAATATCCATATACTAAAGGTAATGTTGTTGTTGTTGATGTGATCTTCAGTCCAGAGACAGCCCTCCATGATAGTCTATCCTGTGCAAGCTTCTTCATCTCCCAGTACCTACTGCAACCTACATCCTTCTGAATCTGCTTAGTGTATTCATCTCTTGGTCTCCGTCTACGATTTTTACCCTCCACGCTGCCCTCCAATACTAAACTGGTGATTCCTTGATGCCTCAGAACATGTTCTAGCAACCGATCCCCTCTTCTAGTCATGTTGTGCCACAAATTTCTCTTCTCTCCAATTCTATTCAGTACCTCCTCATCAGTTGTGTGATCAACCCATCTAATCTTCAGCATTCTTCTGTACCACGACTTTTCGATAGCTGCTATTCTCATCCTGTCCAAACTATTCATCGTCCATGTTTCACTTCCATACATGGCTACACTCCATACAAAAACTTTCAGAAACGACTCTCTGACATTTAAATCTATACTCGACGTTAACAAATTTCTCTTCTTCACAAACGCTTTCGTTCCATTGCCAGTCTACATTTTATACCCTTTCTACTTCGACCTTCATCAGTTATTTTGCTCCCCAAATAGCAAAATTCATCTACTACTTTAAGTCATTTCCTAATCTAATTCCCTCATCATCACCCGATTTAATTCGACTATATTCCATTATCCTGTTTTTCCTTTTGTTGATGTTCATCTTATACCCATCTTTCAAGACACAGTCCCTTCCGATCAACTGCTCTTCCAGGTCCTTTTCTATCTCTGACAGAATTACAGTGTAATCAGCGAACCTCAAAGTTTTTATTTCTTCTCCATGGATTTTAATTCCTACTCTCAATTTTTCTTTTGTGTGCTTTACTGCTTTCTCAGTATAAAGATTGAACAACATCTGGGGTAGACAACAACCCTGTGTCGCTCCCTTCCCAACCTCTGCTTCCCTTTCATGCCCCTCGACTCTTATAACCGCCATCTAGTTTCTGTAAAAATTGTAAATAACCCTTCGGTCCCTGTATTTTACTGTTGCCACCTTCAGAATTTGAAAGAGAGTATTCCAGTCAACATTGTCAAAAGCTTTCTGCAAGTCTACAAATGCTAGAAACGTGGGTTTACCTTTCCTTAATCTGTGTTCTAAGAAAGGGTCATCCGTCAAAACCTGCTTTATTTGTGATTGGAATTATTATATTCTTCTTGAAATCTGAGGGTTTTTCGACACTGTCTCCTACATCTTTCTCACCAGGTAGTAAAGTTTTATCAGGGTTGGCTCTCTCAAGGTTGTCAGTAGTTCTAATGGAATATTGTCCACTTCCTCGGCCTTGTTTCGACTTAGGTCTTTGTGTGCTCTGTCAAACTCTTCACGCAGAATCATACCTCCCATTTCATCGTCATCTACGTTCTCTTCCATTTCCATAATAATGTCCTCAAGTATATCGCCCTTGTATAGATCCTCTATTTACTCCTTCCACCTTCCTGGTTTCCCCTCTTTGCTTGGAACTAGGTTTCTAACTGGGCTCTTGATATTCATACAGGTGGTTCTCTTTTCTCCAAAGGTCTCTTTAATTTTCCTGTAGGCAGTCTTATCTCTAGTGAGGTATGCATCTACATCTTTACATTTGACCTCTAGCCATCCCTGCTTAGCAATTTTGCACTTCCTGTCGATCTCATTTTTGAGACATTTGTATTCCTTTTCGCCTACTTCATTTACTGCATTTTTATATTTTCTTCTTTCATCAATTAAATTCAATATATCTTCTGTTACCCAAGGATTACGACTAGCCATCGTATTTTACCTACTTGATCCTCTGCTGCCTTCACTATTTCATCCCTCAAAGCTACCCATTCTTCTTCTACTGTATTTATTTGCCCCATTCCTGTCAATCGTTCCCCAACGCTCTCCCTCAAACTCTCTACAACCTCTCGTTCTGTCGGTTTATCTAGGGCCCATCTCCTTAAATTCCCACCTCTTCGCAGTTTCTTCAGTTTTAAACAACAGTTCATAACCAATAGATCGTGGTCAGAGTCAACATCTGCCCCTGTAAATGTCTTACAATTTAAAATCTGGTTCCGAAATCTCTGTATTAACATTATATAATCTATCTGAAACGTTCTAGTACCTTCAGGCCTCTTCAGTGTATGCAACCTTCTTTGATGATTCTTGAACCAAGTGTTAGCTATGATTAAGTTATGCTCTGTTCAAAATTCTACCAGGCGGCTTCCTCTTTCATTTCTTACCCCCATTCCATATTCACCTACTACGTTTCCTTCTCTTCCTTTTCCTACTATCAAATTCCAGTCACTCATGACTATTAAATTTTCGTCACCGTTCCATATCTGAATAATTTCTTTTATCTTACCATATATTTCATCAATCTCTTTGTCATCTGTGGAGCTAGTTGGCTTATAAACTTGTACTACTGTGGTAGGCATGGTCTTCGTGTCTGTCTAGGCCACAATAATGCCTTCACTAAGCTGTTTGTAGTCGCCTACCCGCACTCCTATTTTTTTTTTTTTCATTATTAAGCCTACTCCTGCATTACCCCTATTTGATTTTGTATTTATAATCCTGTATTCACCTGACCAGAAGTCTTGTTCCTCCTGCCACAGAACTTCACTAAGTCCGTCAATACCTAACTTTAACCTGTCCATTTCCCTTTCTAAATTTTCTAGCCTACCTGCCTGATTAAGGGATCTGACATTCCACGCTCCGATCCGTAGTACGCGAGTTTTCTTTATCCTGATAACAACGTCCTCCTGAGTAGTCCCCGCCAATGGGGGACTATTTTACCTCCGGAATATTTTACCCAAGAACACGCCCTCATCATTTAACCATACAATAAAGCTGCATGCCCTCGGGAAAAATTACGGCTGTAGTTTCCCCTTGCTTCCAGGCATAATAAAGGTAATAAGAACTGCAAAATGGATAATTGATAATACTTCCCGTAAGAGCGCCTGTCACTTTGCGGAACACAAAGTGAAACCGATCAGAAGAATTCTTCAGTTAATATGATTTCGATTCATGCACTGCGTACATACCCAACACACCACTGACCACAATTTACAGCCGTCTTCAATGTATAGCCCCATTCACAGTAACTTTCACCGGCGGCAGTCGGGTCAATACACGATCTCCGATCTGGTGCCTCCCACAGGCAGCAACAGATATGAATGCAGGTTCGGATAAAATAAACGCTGAGTTGCAAATCTAAAGTACTTTGTTTTTAGGAATTTAATTTACGTGTATTAAAACTTTATGTTGAAAATTAATTTTTGCAAAATATCTTTTACTTTTATGAGCATTGCTATCTATGCAGGTATTGTCTCACGCTCTTCGTGTAACAGGAGACCAGCTGTTATATTAGGAGAACGAAATGAAAACCTCTTGCGTAGTGGATAATACTGCATAATTCGGAAGAGCACATGTCACTCCCGTTTACGAAAAGAATAAACGATCGGATTAGGAGTAAAGAGTGGTCCTGTTTTGACTACCGTCCACTGCCGTATCCTGGAATAAATATTAGATTCATAGATTATCATCAGTGCTAGAGGAAGGAAAGCGTCTATCCAGATTCAGCACTATTCACGATAATAACTCAAGAAACTTACTTTATTCGAACGGGGTACTGTTCACACAGTAGATGCTGATTAAAGCGTAGCATTACGTACTTACGAAAGACTTTCGTCGTCGTTACAGATATGTACCTTCTTCGATGAATATTGCATTGCTATAACCCAGTACGCTATACTCCATGAAGAATGTTCAACAGAAGTGAAAGACACTCGTTTGTGCGGCGATCAGCACAAAATACTGTTGGTTTTCAAATCTAAATTCGGTTGAGCAGATCAAGTTCCTTTTGGCCGCAATCAGCAACAACCCTCTTAGCCCCCGCAGCAACTAACTTTAAGTTAGTTTGCCATTCAAAAGAGTAACTTTCTCATCCGTCCTGTTATAGCTTGTTTCGAGAACATTCTTCAGGTCCACTTTAGGTTCAAGTGATGACAGTTTTCTTCCATCGTCCAGTACATCATCACAATGGGTAATCGTCACACTCATTATGTACGACTATTTTATACACCTAAACTGAAGTTACCGAGCGCAGACACAATCTGACCAACCATCCCAGAGCGAACATGTAAAATAACTGCTGGTGCAGGAGACCAACACAAAGGATCGGCCTTTCCCTCGTCATTAAATATTGGTCACATATTATTAACTGCATTTTACAGTTATTTGCTACCGATACTTATTTCTACAGGAATCTTACTTCATTGGACGATCTTGGCTAGAAGCAAAAAGAGTCGAACCAAATTAGGTCTAATTATTGCTATCTCTTGAAATGGTGGGTACATTCTGGATATTGCTTATAACAGAGATTTAGAGCTCGAAAGTATCTGATCGCTAAATAGATCTAATAACGATAGAGGCTTTCGAAACATGGTGCCACAGAAGAATATTGAAGATTAGACCGTATGTCTGATAATTAACAAGTATTTACAAAATTTGTAGCAAAACTAGACTACTACACAGGATCGGTTAATACGACGAATCCTGTGGCATCTACGAATCATTGATTTGTTAATGCGGGAAAAGTGTGAATAGTATGTGGGGGAAAGGCGAAGCGGAGGTGGGAAGAACAGTGAAGAGACTCTACCAGAACGAGCTGCTTAAATTGTACATAGTTATACAAAAATGAAGAGTCTTGCACAGAATAGGTTAGTGCGAGTTGTATGAAACCAGAGACTACAACAACAGAGACAGGACGAATTAGTAGTCTCTTCGCCGGCCGTGGTAGCCGTGTGGTTCTGGCGCTGCAGTCCGGAACCGCGGGACTGCTACGGTCGCAGGTTCAAATCCTGCCTCGGGCATGGGTGTGTGTGATGTCCTTAGGTTAGTTAGGTTTAAGTAGTTCTAAGTTCTAGGGGACTTATGACCTAAGATGTTGAGTCCCATAGTGCTCAGAGCCATTTGAACCATTTAGTAGTCTCTTCATATGCAGGTCCACAGCTCGACATAATTTCTAAATCCTAAAACCATTTTAAGAATTCACAGTAGGCTGTCAAATTCTTTATTCAAGATGAACTTTATTGCATTCTTTATTACATTACAGTACTGGCCACTTTCTGCCAGTGACCTTTTCCAAATGTCTGTAATAACAATGGGAACAAACTGAAATAATACTGTGACGCATTTACACCTTGCGTATAACTGGTTCAATACTTAAAGTGTTTTATTGTATTTGACCTGCGTATTTTTTTAATTCTATGTTTTACTCATGATGGTGCCGGCTGCAAGCTGGTAAGCTCATTTTTCAGGCGGAGGTCACACAAACAGAAAATGCGTTTTAAAATACGTAAAAACATATGACAAGAACGATTTAAAAGATTGGCTGCGTGCGAGTAGGATTCGCACGCTGACTGGTTTGTGCAGACTCAGTTATGAAAATAGATAATTTATCCATGTCGGGAATCGAGGATATTTACGCATTTTGCCTCTTATCGACTTTGATTCTGGCAAGATATCGGTCCCAGACATTCAAACACTTTCCATAATGCTTCAATTTCATGGTAGAAGTCGGAAAACAAATGACAAAAGAACTATCTTTTCCTTCCGATAAAATTAAAAAACAACAGTTTCCGATTTTTTCCTTTACTTCTACTATGAAACCCTGTTTCTTCCCAAATTTCTTGATTCTCAGTCAACTGGAAGTACCCTACAGGTTTTGATGCGTGCGTTTCTGAGTAAAAAAATATGTAACGTAAATGGCCGTATCTTTTGATTACGTTCACTTAGAAATTTTAACTCTTTTGGTTAGGTTACTTAGAAATTTTAACTTTTCCATTATCAATACACCATAGACCATATTATGTGACATAAATTTGAACTTGTTACGTTTAGTCGTTCCTGAGTAAAGGGTTCATAATTGCCGCACAGACGTACTTATAGACCCACAAAACATACCTCTTGCAGTATTTAAATTCACCCACTCTGTGGCCATGATGCAGCAACCGTGATATATTCTCTGTATGAAAAAATTCTATGTTGCAATGAACGCAGAATATGCAATGTGACGATGAAATCGTCTACCTAACGACTCTCTGTCATTATCGAAGACAACAAAGCGATCCTATAAGATATTCATTTTTACAGACTGAGACACGGAGCTCCATGAAACACATTAGTGAACAATATGTGTGATTTTTACACGAAAGCGAATGATACTAAATGTAGATTGTTAAAAAAAGAAAAAGAAAAAGCACGGAGATGGAGAATACTGATGTTCTTTTAAAATCTTATAGATGATTTTTATTCCTTTTGAATTACAGTCACAGATTATAATCTGAATGGTACTACCATGGAATGATATTGTATGAAAGTGGTCATTGTTATGACGGAGGTTGAATGATGAGTATCATTTAGGGGTCCTGTGGAACCGTGGGTAGCGATTAAAAGCAAGGGTGAGGAAGGGTGAGGCAGAAAAGTGTGAGGGTGTGAGGAGGAGCATTGTGACTAGGGCAACTTTAATTGTTGGGAAATGTGATACGGCTGAAATTCCGGCGGGAGGGGATGGATAAAGCATGAAGGTGCGTCGATGGTGAATTACGGACGCAGTGGGTAGGATATTTGATGCCGGGAGTGCGTTTTAAGATTCTCCAGGAAGAGAAGTAGATGTGGGAAGTGGATATGTTGGTGTTGTATATGAGTAAGATAGGTGGATGTTGAAGACGAGGAAGAGTGCCTGTATTGCCAGGTTTTCAAGACACTTGTAGAGGCTGAAATCCAGGCAACGTTGGCGTAGGTGACGATAGCGTGAATGAGGGATTTATAGATGAATATAATGGTAGCAACATCCCAGATGGCAGTAGAATGGGAGGAGTTATGTATTGCAGGAGACATGTTTGGTCTGTTGGTTTGGGAATGTCGGCGGTGTAGAGGATGTAAGGGTGGTGGGAAGTGTGAGGGGACAGAGCCTTCACGCGCTCTTACAGTAGGTGAAATATGCAAGAGCAGCTATGGCTGATTGTGAGGTACTCGCATATTGGACGGTGCTTCAAGGAAGGATGCTGTTTAACTGGTAGTGCATATGTTTGTTGAAGAGCAGCCCAGAATGCCGTAAATAGTAAAATAACACTTGGGCATCATGTGAGAGGAATTTGGCGGATTTCGATTTATTCAGTTGATATGACATGACGGTACGGCAAGGAAGTTGGTCGTCGACGGAAAGTTTGGGATGAAACACACATTGGGTGTTGGGGATGGGTAGGTAGTTTACGAGGCGCTGATGGATTTGCTGTTTCAGGGGGTTTCGAGGATTTTGGTGAAAATTGCCTTGAGGCCGATAGGTCGACGGACAGTTATCCTGATGGGTAATGCCATCGCGTCAGGGAAGACACCACACTCGAAGAGGTGCAGGTAGTCCGCCATAATGTTTCATCTATAGCTTTTGTGGTCCCATGGACGCCCAATGCAGTGTCCCCCATGGCGCAATACCACTCCCACTGCGTGTTTGGAGCAATTTTTCATCTGGTTAGCAGCATATCCGGACACGACCATCAAGGTAGTATGACTCATCCGAATAGATCACGCAATTCTATTGATCCACGCTCGAATCTCTATGATTCCTTGTCCACTGCATCAATAACTAACGTCATCAGATCAACTGGAGAACACGTAGAAATCATCTTCTGCAAAACCACACTTCCAGCAGTGTGCTCTGATCGGTGTGTTCCAAAACGCTTGTGCCTACCAGCATCGTAGTCTAAGATATGCCACTCACGGACGAGCCTCCGACCTCCACGTTCTGTAAGGTCTGTAAGGAGGTATGAACGTTCCACTCCTTGCCGGCTAATCAAGACCTTACACAGCTATAACCACTTTCCATAAACTCTCCCCCAACAGTAGTACGCCAAACCCTGACCGACTTCCCTGCTTCCTAAACGCGGGGCCATCTTGGTATACCATGTGCCGTTTATGACCGGAGATTCCTCCATCTGCTCTTCGCAATGTTACTAGATGTATCGTCCCTGCTATAGATGTAGATGAGCACTGTTCATTATGTTAATATATTACTTCATGTAGTTAAAGATCTACAACGTCTGTATTGCTTTCTTTCTCACTGACACTGTTCGTCTCTTGTTACAGTAATGGGCGTCTCCGGTGAAAATAAACACCAGCTTGGTGCCCATAAACTACGATTCTTTACTGACGACTCGAGACGTTCTAAAAGGGAACATGATCGATTAGGAAATGAATTTAATTTCTTCGTGGCTAATAAACTTTTTATTTTCCTTTTTTTTATTTTGCTACATTATGAAAAATAAATACGGTTATAAACTAATTTCTGGAACTATTTCTACAAATAGAAAAAGAATAAATAGGAAGATAAAACGATGACGAAGGTACGTGGACTCCTAGCCATAAATGTGACGACAGTCGTTCCTTTTTAAGTCCATAGCGCGTTCAAGAAAATAGTAGATTAACGTGTCGAGTTGCTCGCTTTGCTTGTATAGCGTAGCTGTAGGCGCTTCGGAAGCACCGTGAAATATGCCGGTATAAACTGACCATTCGCAAAATACCGAATTACCGGCATTCGTTATACACTTTAGAATGTTCTGTAAACGTTGTTAACTGGACTGTAACATATTGGCTCGTTCTCTTGGATAAATGCCGCTGGAGTAAAGGTGGCAGCCAGGCTGTATTTCTCAGGTCGTCTCTACAAAATCGTAACGACGAAGATAACATTTGCTTGCGAACCAATTTAAGATGTTATTTTCAAGGTTAAATAAAACAGGGCGTACTCAAATTTTCTGACTGTTACTCATAAAGGATTTACTGTTTGTGGAAATCTCTCTTTTACTTCTTCTGTTTGCTATAGATTTATCAGGCTAAGGCTGACTTGTTTGCAAGTTCTGTTTCCCCATTCTTAAATTTTGGACGAACTCTAACAACAGTTACAACAACACACAGTTATGGAAAGCTTTTATAGTGACCTGAAAGGAACATTCAGAAATATATTCTCTCAGAAAGGGAATGTTTGTTGCAACTGCCAACGTCGAGGGCTCCCTTTAGGTCTACAAAAGCTACATATTTTTCAGTTAGATTTTCATTACTAAGCGCAAGGTACGAAAAAAAAGTGTGTGAAATCTTATGGGACTTAACTGCTAAGGTCATCAGCCCCTAAGCTTACACCTAAATTATCCTAAGCACAAGCACACACACACCCATGCCTGAGGGAGGACTCGAACCTCCACCCGGACCAGTCGCACAGTCCATGACTGCAGTGCCTGAGACCACTCGGCTAATCCCGCTCGGCGCGCTAAGTAAGAATAGCTTCTCTCAAATCTATTCCCGTCCTGAAACAAAACTGATCTTCACCCACCACGTTTCCCAATTTTATTTCTATTCTTATATGTACGACGGTTGGAACTTTAATAGTAGCAACTATTTATTTACAGGTCGTACAAAACAGATACGTTTTTCAAAGTCTTACTGACCTTCAAAGTAGTGACCAGCATTCTGTATAGCCCAAAGCCAGCGATGTGGATGTCGTAGGATACGCTTAACAGTGCCAGTTGTGTTGACAATTCGAGTGGCGCGGTCTATTGCCCGGCCAATGTGTAGCATTTCTGAAGCGAATAGCGTGAAGTGTTCCCTTCAGTTTAGAAACAGAGTTGAACTCACGAGGGCTTAAGTCAGGAGAGTGCAGTAGCTGGTATAGCACTTAGCAGCCCCATCAGTCAAACAAATCAGTAACAGCCTGCACGTGCTTGAGCATTGTCCTGCAAAATGGTGGCCAGGTCCTGCTAAGAATATCATCACTTCTGTCTCTACCCTGCTCGTAGGTTTAGTTCCAAACATGAACAGTTACCTTCTTTGTACCAATGTTTTTCTTCATAACTTATGTGATGCCCCTTTTTAGAGATGTCCATTCCTCTTCAACTGCCGGATGTTGTAACCGAGCGGTTCTATGCTCTACGGTCTGGAACCGCGCACCCGCTACGGTCGCAGGTTCGAATCATGTCTCGGGCATGGATGTGTGTGATGCCCTTAGGTTAGTTAGGTTTAAGTACTTCTAAGTTCTTGGGGACTGATGACCTCAGATGTTAAGTCCCATTACGCTCAGAGCCATTTGAACCTCTTCAACTGTGATGCCTACTGAGATATTCCTTATTGCTGTATTTATAGCCTTAGACAGCTTCAGCCGTATCTCGTCATTCCTTAGTACTTCGGTATACCACTTGTTTGCGTATTGATTCTTCCTGACTAATGTCTTAAACCTCAGCCTACTCTTCATCAATACTATATTGTGATCTGAGTCTATATCTGCTCCTGGATACGCCTTAGAATCCAGTGTGTAATTTCGGAATCTCTCTGACCTTGATGTAAGCTAACTGAAATCTTCCCTTTTCTGATTTTCTAGTTTTCCTACCACGTTCAAGCCTCTGACATTCCCCGTCCTGACTCGTAGAAGGTTATCCTTCCGTTGGTTAGTCAATTCTCATGGCAACCTTCCCCTCGGCAGTCCCCCCCCCCCCCCCAAGATATAAATGGTGGACTATTCCGGAATGTTTCGCCAATGGAGAGATCATCATTACACTTCTCCAACTTCACGCCACATGTCCTGTGGATGCACGTAACGTGTCTTTAACGCATTGGTTTCCATTGCCTTCTGCATCCTCATGCCGTTGATCACTGCTGATTCTTCCGCCTTTTGGGGGCAGTTTCCCACCACTAGTACAAGAGAGTGGCCTGAACCTTAGTGTGCTCTTCCACCCTCTTTGATAAGGCCGTTGGCAGAATGAGGGTGACTTCTTATGCCGAAAGTTTTCGGCCGCCAGTGTTGATTATTAACCGAAATTTAAGGAGCGGCGATATTCGAACCTGGGACTGTAGACGGTTTGCTTATGAATCAAAGACGCTACACCTGGACCACACTTTAGGAGACATCTGACGTTCCAGTCTGACACCTGCTGTGATTTATGCATGACGAGCCACCATCTCATTTTCTACCGATTGTGACCAATAGAGAACGTGAGACGCCACAGAACTGTCTGGGCAGTAGATGTGACGCAATCCTAATGGAGCTCGGCGTATTTGAAGAAGTGCGTGATTTACTGCGACGACGAGTTGGAGGCTGTGTCACTATGCGTGGTAACCAAATGCAGCCCAGCCTACAGTGTCTACTTCTACGTATCAGACAGACTGGATAACAGACTGTCCCTGTTTCAAAAGACACTGAGTCCCCATATAAGTTGGGACAGGAACTTTGTTTATAATTTCGATCAGTACTAAATCCTGTAGGAATATATAACACTTCTGGTAAAGAAATATCAATGTAAACGTTCCTGACGGTTTCGAAGAGACACACAGATATGTATAATGAAAATATCTCACGTAGATCGCGTTTTGCGATATCATTGAAATACCAGGTTATTGCAGTTGATCATCATGTCACTGTTTATACATTTAAGATTTTATTCAACCGTGGCTGAAAATCATAGGAAAATCTTTACATGTGCAAACCAATGCATGTATCAAACCAGCATTACGACCAGCCCTGTACAAAATTATGTTGTGTTCTACCGAACGCGAAAAAGATCAACATGTTTCTAACCAACAAGAAATGTTTTACTGCTTTTCTTCTGAAACTACAGTGCTACCATGCAATCAATTTATTTTCGGACAAAACAATCTGAAGTTCGTCAATTTTCGTACAGGATTGAAAAGTTGATAGTATTTTTGTCGAGCATTCACGGGTTCGCAATTCTTCTGTTTATTTCAGCTAATCATGTTCCTGCTTGATTCGAATACTCTTATGCAACATCTCGCCCCAAAATTTTTCACGTGTGATTATCTGGCGAAGGTTTCCTAATTTTCAGCTTTTATCATTGCCTACTTAACAATGGCAAGAATTTTAAGATCAGGGTTAACATCAAGATTAAAGTTTTTCGTAGTTTATTAGTCGTGCGAATCGGTCCGTTTGCGCTCTACTAAGCTTTTTAGTATGTACAATGAAATAATCGTTTGAGTGGCGTTTGTTTAATTTTCCTTGAACAACTTTAGAAGACATTTTATTTCGCCCCCACTGCTACTTCCACAGCTAACCCAAAAAAGCTACGAACTCATAGTTTTCAGCCGTTGATAATCGAATGCTTTGATTACGTCAGCTGCGAAGAAGAGCCAAACCGAGTAGGGATTTGGGCTAATGTCTTCATATTAAGTAGTCGATTTAGAATAGATAGAGAGATCGCAATATATCTCGGATATAAGTAAAGAGCTGTGTAGAATTATCATAAAATGAAGGCTTTCAAGACCGGGTGACATAGCTGCTGGTAAACACTCTGTCGTGGTCCAAGAAACTCTTCTGTTCCTGAAGTTTCGTCCTGGACTGCCCTGGACATCCTCAGAAGCGCTCCTCCACTAGGTCTTGCCGACTGACTGTTCGGATGTCAGAGAGCGCCATATATACTCTGAGGAAACGTCAGGGACAGAAAATTTTCTTACAGCACGACCTCACATTCCGAAAGGTTTACCAGCAGCTATGTAGAGTGATCTCGTGTCTCTCAGAGAATGTATCATGGCACTCAAATATTAGGGGGTGTAGCATATACATATAGTTGTAGGGATGACAGAGACAAGATTAAGTCTCGTTCAATGAACACTAAGAAAGACTAATCATACACGAAGCAGAGAGCCAGTGTAAGGCACAGTAAGGTATACTATTAAAATAAAGAACCAAGAACCAACGGAAGAAAAAATATATTCCAGCATATACCTGGAATACTAATCGTAAAATTCTTGACTGATATGAGTCACATCAACAGTCTTACTTTCCATGGATGTTCCACGAAAACAAAGTGGAGGCAGGAATTACAGTTGTACGCTGTAATCTGTGGAGTTGCTTACAGAGTAGAGAGCTTCATTAGAATCAAAGCGGGGAATACAAGAAATGAATTACAGTAGAATAAGCTAAAAAATGTTTAGTTCTTCTTGTTCAAAATGGGACTTAACTTCTGAGGTCATCAGTCCCCTAGAACTTAGAACTACTTAAACCTAACTAACCTAAGGACATCACACACATCCATGCCCGAGGCAAGATTCGTACCTGCGACCATAGCAGTCGCGCGGTTCCAGACTGTAGTGCCTAGAACCGCTCGGCCCCAGTGGCCGGCTCTTCTTGTAAACCAATGAAAAAGTATTGGAAGTATTAGACTTTGATTTACGTGTTACTATTTCCTCCGCACCTTACCGCGGTTTTACACATTACTTGTCACTTGCCCGATTTCTCACACAATCTGTCTGTCTTAACTTGCCACGAGGAAAGAATCATGTCCTTAGCCTTATGACTGGTTTGATGCAGCTTGACACGTCCTCCTCCTTGTCGTTGTGTTTGTTACTGTCATGACTGCTAATCAAACGTTGAGGGTGATAAGTTTACAGAGGTACGACTATTAATTTTTACTTTGTCGTGCTCCCCCCTGACTGAATCTCGGCGGCGTTCGGCGGCACTGTACGTCCCTGAACTGGCCGCGGAGGCCTCGTTTTATCGACCGGCTTGTAGCGGTGGGTGGAGTTATCTGGCACCGTGACCCGGAAACGAGACCACAGCGAAACTCGAACGCGCTATCGCGGATCTCTTCTGATCGAAGGACCTGACTTAGATCTACACTTATTGCTCTCTATCTGGCAGATGAACAGTGGAGCAGCGCTGTCTAAACAGATTGACATTCTCGGAGGCGAAATCAAGTCGTAGGGTAAAGTGCTTATTGTTAATGTCTATTACCTGATGAACTTTAATTCTTTGACGAAAATGGGACTAAGGTGGCACGCGTTGCATAATGGTAAGTTTTCTCGAGCAATGAGATGGCAGAGGCAGGATGGGGATAATTATTGCAGCTTCTCTGCCAGAGTGCCCCCTGACTGCAAGGAGGTCATCGTGTCTCGCTATTAGCACACTGGACTCGCATTCGGCAGGACGACGGTTGAAACACGCGTCCGGCCGTCCTGATTTAGGTTTTGTGTGATTTCCGTGAATCGCTTAAGGCAAATGCCGGGATGGTTCCTTTGAAAGGGTGCGGCTGTTTTCCCTCTTGTCCATCCTGCCGTAATACGAGCCTGTGTTTCGACTCCAATGACCACGATGTCGATCGGATATTAAACATTAATCTCCTCCTCCTCCGTCTCTCGCGAAGAAGTTCTCTCTACAGTGTGGTTCAAAAATGGCTTTAGCGCTTGGAGTGCAAAAGATTACTCCACGTTCTCGGCACATTATTACCAGTAGAGAAATACGTTGTAGAAGAAATACAAACAACAAAAGTGCGCAGATTGTATTAAGATCACTTCCACGTACCGGGAGAAGAGAACATAGCTTGCCATCTACGATGGAAGTCACCCCTGTCATTAAGATCCACTCCGCTCTCGCCTTCTAGGTCTCTGCCATCAGGTGGAGCGACAATTGAATCCATCTGGTGCCCGCCACACTGTCGGCATGTGAGTGACGGCTTCTGCGTCCAGTTACCTTTCGGATAACGGTTTCCAAGGTAGACAGATAGCCGAGTAGTTACCGCAAAAGACATGTACATGTGCAACCTGATCGTAGGTAAAATTTCTTCCTTTTTTGCGTTACTTACCTCATTCGGTCAACTAAACTAAACTACGCCCGAACAAGCCTTGGAAGGCCCAACGGTACCGACCGGCCGCCGTGTCATCAGCCCGCATGCGTCACTGGATGCGGTTATAGAGGGGCAAGTAGTCAGCACATCACTGTCACGGCCGTATGTCAGTTGACGAGACCAGACTTGTAATCAAGTAGCCCCTCAGTTTGCCTTTGAAGGGCTGAGTGCACCCCTCTTGCCAAAAGCGTTCGGCGGACCCGATAGTCACCCATCCAAGTGCTAGCCCAGCCAGACTGCGCTTAACTTCGGTGGTCTCACGGGAACCGGTGTTAACCACTGAGGCAAGGGCGTTGACCTCAAATGGTTCAAATGGCTCTAAGACATATGGGACTTAACATCTGAGGTCATCAGTTCCCTAGAAATCAGAACTACTTAAACCTAACTAACCTAAGGACATCACACACATCCATGCCCGAGGCAGGATTCGAACCTGCGAACGTAGCAGCAGTGCGATTCCGGAGTGATACGCCTAGAACCGCTCGGCCACAACGGTCGGCGCGTTGGCCTCACTCGGCAAAACCGGAACACCTATAAAAGAATGAGCACCTTGTCGTCCGTCTGTCTGTTTGAGCGTTGGATTTGGCAAGAATGGAGGTTTCAAAGTATAAGTACAGGTAGAAATCCGAAAATTGTTAATTTGTAACTATGCTGCACGAAAAATACATTTCTTTTACGTCATATATTTTCCGAGTTCAAATTAAAATTAACATAATCTCGAAAGTCTTAGAATTCCTGGGACCGATGTCTTGCCAGTACCAATGTCGATAACAGATGAAAGCTGTGAGATTCTCGATTCCTCTCACGGAGGCACATTCTACTGCATACAGACTACACCAACGCCCGGGTTAGGGAATCTCTACGAAACCTTCAGTGCATGAGTCCTACTCGCATCTCGCGATTTTTGTAACTTTTCAACAACTTTACTAATTTCATTTAAATTGTTGAAATAATACGCTGATGAAGGTGAGAGAACTCTCTCTGTAAGAACCGCAGTGTGGTGAGCACTTCTTCCAATAATCATTCTGTACTTCAAATACAGTATGAGATTGTGTTATTTCTGTACTGACATCATAGGAACAAAGTTATCACCACACATTCGTCTACTGTTGACACACCTTGGCGGTAGTTACCTCTGGCAGGCAGTAGGCTAATGACGTTTACATGTGGTGTATCATTCTGCATCGCTTTTTGTGTCTCTGCTATTGCGTAACCTCACGCACCGTTGCTTTATTTCCCGGAGCTATGCTGCGATTCATGCCTTCAGCATGACCGCCCATGGGCAGGAGGAAGAGGGGGGAAATACCTGTCGAAATACCGGCGGATTTCTGCGAGATTATCTGGCCACATTCTTTCAAAATACTCCAACATTACCGTCGCAACACTGGCAAGTGCAAGAGACAGTGCCGTCATCGGGTGCTTGCAGTAACCAACTGACTTAGCATTTCGCCACTGCGTCAGTTCTCGATAAGCTAAAATGACCGTTTGGTCAGCACAGTGTTGCTACCAAATTCGAGATAATTCCTGCAACATTGCGGCGGGGAAACTAAATGACGGTTGGTGTATCTGCATATCAGCACTCCTTACCTCGGCCCACCTAAATATTGCTCACCTAGCTGGCAGGAGGCATGGAATTGACGGCCGCTGTGGAACGGGCTTCTGCCTTGTGGCCTGGAAAAGCATCGTCTCTCTACCACCGTTCGTTGCAGCAGTCAACATGGTCCCTCATCCTATGGGAGTTAACCGCCGTACGGAACATCATCATCTCCCATGGGCTGAGCTTTGAACTAAGATCCCTTTAGCCACCGACCGACTTAGGGTCTACCATCGCCAGGCGCTGCCAGCCAAATGTTGGGGACTGGCGTCCTCTCCCCAGACGCCACTGTTTCCGCCATCCGCAGCAGCTGGGACCGGTCAGCAGCGTGACTTGCTCATGGCAGAGCTGTGCCTGTTGAACGTCTACAGCGCAAGGTCGCTCCGTTACTGGGTGCCGTGAATCGTGGTGCCCGCAGGCGATAATTCGCCAAAGCATCGCCAACGACGTTCATGGGTTTACGTCTCAGCTTTAGCCTGCCAGACATGGGTACAGGATCTCCGCTCTACACCGAAGCTAATAAACAAATCAACCCATTACAAGCTGAATGTTAGTGGATTTGTCCCTTTCCCACCCACTAGAGAACTTTGGACGGTTACATTACAGTCTGTGATAAAATCGGTCGGTTTTCTTGGTACAGATATCTCGCAACCTTTACACGTCATACTCCGCAGTGTTTAACGTTTCAGCGTAATAATCCGAACCTAGAATGGATGGTTCTAACTGTGATACTGTGACTTTTAAGCTCTGTGGCCTGCAAATGGTCACATGTGCGCAAACACAACATCCTGAATGTGAAACGTCCCTGTAAAACACTATGCATGTAGAATAGTACACAGTTTCAGACAGAAATATACTAAACGCAGCAGGAGGTTTTACTAATGGCAGCCTGGCAGCTGTTGTCACTTCACTGTCTGTGGCCATCGCCAGAGTGTCTCAGCTTGCGAGCACCGGTGAGAAGTACTGCTGGCAGAGAGAATACAATGTGAGAATGGAACCAAGATGCCGTCACAAACAGAGACGTCATTCACCGCAACGAACTAAGATTCGTGAGGAACAGTACTCGTGTTTCGCACACACCACAGAAGAAGGGGAACTCCTGAAGAAGGTCCGTAAGTCCGTGAAAGTACGCGACTAACTTTTCAACAACTGGGACTTGGATACTGACGTATAGAAGAACCAAATCCGGTTACTGATACTAATCTCAGTCTGTATCCTGATGTGTAAATGTTCAGTGTTCTACAAACACAACGAACAATGTTTTCTCGTTGCCCTAATAATAGTTCTTTACTGCATTACAAAATAACGAAGTAACCTGTAATGTAACACTTTACTGCGTGCTGAAATAAATCACACTGCCCTAATAATAGTTCTTTACCGCATTACAAAATAACGAAGTAACCTGTAATGTAACACTTTACTGAGTGCTGAAATAAATCACACTGCTTCTGCCAAAAGTGCTGTAAGCCTTCTACACACGAAGCTGAAAGATAACATGATAATCCAAGTGGAGTACCAAAGTACCCCAAGGCAGAATAAATTATTAAACATGATTCATAGACGGAAACAAAAGTAATCACATACAATAAACAGTAATGAAAAAAACAATAATCATTTACAACAGAAATTTAATGAAAACAACTCTTACTGATAGACTGAAAGTAACAAATTATGTAGGTCTAATTTTCCAAATGTAATGTCTGTTTGTAATTACCCACTTTTCAGTGGGAATGGATGCCATTTTTGCACACCTTTTCCGTTTTCATGACTGCATGTTCACTGTACACATTCTTTTACACTTCCGGTCCTTTTTTCTGAGCTATGATTTGCAACGTCCAACATTCGCAGTTCCTTGCGGCGGTTCCACTGAAGTAGACTCCTGCGTCGATGGTTTGCATCTTCACCAAACAATAGTTTTCCCTTTGATGTTCCTGTGTTTTCAGGCATTTCGTTGATCTTCTGCATTCCTTTCTTCACGTAAGGCTTTACAATATCCAGACCTAACAACAGTTTTCTCCTTCTGTCGTGTGCAAGAGCCTTTCCGTCACGATCTTTCGGCTTCCAAATAACGCAAATATTAATGGCTGCTGAATAAATCTTGTTCAAGAATAGCACATATTGGCATCACTTGGTACTTATATTTCATTAATATTCATTTATTATTTTGTTAATTGTATCAACAGATTCTTTTATTCTGCTTTTCCATATCGCAGTTGTCATTATGATATTCAGACCTCAAAAGGATTACTGCCTTATTCTGTGCAGGCACGAATGATATTGCCGTCAGATTTTCAATGAATGCAAAAGTAGATGAAAATTGTGGTTTCAAGAAGAAAATTGTGGTTTCAACGGCATTGTTTGAAGTTCAGATCATATTTCTCTAAGAGTACCACTCAACGTTAGCCCTTGTTTCAAGGGCTCCAGTGCAGGTGGGACACCAGTAAATAAGTTGACAGTAGTAATACCATGTCCAGTTCCTAAAGGAGCTGAAGGTCCATCACAGCTCCTGCTCCTTGACTCTTATATGGAGATAATTGTTTCCCCATGTATACCTGCAATTTGAAAGCATACGATACCGTTTATAGCTCGTTATGACTTTATGTGAGTCCCAAATGGACATTTCCCACGAAAAGCTACAAACTGCTCACCCTCTGTCAAATGATTGCTTGGAATTTTTTTTGAGCCGTCAGTCTCCTGACTGGTTTGCTGTGATCCGCCATGAATTCCTCCCCTGCGCCAACCTCTTCTTCTCAGAGTAGCACTTACAGCCTACGTCCTCAATTATTTGCTGGATGTATTCCAATCTCTGTCTTCCTCTACAGTTTTTGCCCTCTACAGCTCCCTCTAGTACCATGGACGTCATCACCTGATGCCTCAACAGATGTCCTATCCTCCGGTTCGTTCTCCTTTGTTTTCCACATGCTCCTTTCCTCCCCGATTCTGTGCAGAACCTCCTCATTCATAACCGTATCAGTCCACCTAATTTTCAATATTCGAATGTAGCGCTGTATCTCAAACGCTTCGATTATCTTCTGTTTGGGTTTGCCCACAACCCATGTTTTACTACCATACAATTCTGTGCTGCAAACATAGATTCTCAGAAATGTCTTCCTCAAATTAAGGCCTATGTTTGATGTTAGTAGACTTCTCTTGGCCAGGAATGGCTTTTTTCCATATCTAGACTGTTTTTGATGTCCTACTTTCTCGGTACGTCATTAGTTATTTTTCTGCCTAGGTAGCAGACATCGTTAACTTCATCTACTTCATGACCATTAATTTTGATGTTAATTTTCCGGCTGTTCTTATTTCTGCTACTTCTCATTACTTTCGTCGTTCTTCGATGTACTCTCTACCCATATTCTGTACTCATCAGACAGTTCATTCCATTCAGCAGATCACGTAATTATTCTTCATTTTCACTCAGGATGGCAATGTCTCAACAAAGCGTATCATGGCTATCCTTTTACCTTGAATTTCAATTCCACTTCCGAACTGTTCATTTGTTTCCATCATTGCTTCTTCGATGTACAGTTTGAACAGTGGTGGCGAAAGACTACATCCCTGACTGACATGCTTTTTAATCCGAGCATTTCGTTCTCGATCGTCCACTCTTATTACTTTCGCTTGGCTCTTATGTATAGCGTATTACCCGTCTCTCCCAATAGCTTATCCCTATTTTTCTCAGAATTTCGAACATCTTGCAGCATTTTACGTTGTCGAAAGCTTTCTCCAATCGACAAATCCTATGAAAGTGTCCTGATACTATCTAGTCTTGCATCCATTATCAAGCACAACATCAGAATTGCTTCTATGGTGCTTTCCCATTTTCTAAACCCAAACTGATAGTCGTCTTACACACTCTCAGTTTTCTTTTCCATTCTCCTGTATATTTTTATTGTCAGCAACTTGGATGCATGAGCTGTTAAGCTGATTGCGCAATAATTCTCGCAGTCTTCGGAATAATGGGGATGATATTTTTCCGAAAGTCAGATGGTATGTCACCAGACTCTACACACCAACGTGAATAGTCGATTTTTCGCCACTTCCCCCAGTGATTTTAGAAATTCTGATGGAATGTTATTTACCACTTCTGCCTCATTTGATCTTAAGTCCTTCAAAGCTCTCGTAAATTATAGTTCTAACCATACGTCCCCTATCTCTTCCCTATCGACTCCTATTGCTCCTCCTATCACATGAGAAAAATCTGCCCCCTCATAGACGCTTTCAATGTACTCTTTCCACCTATCCTCTCTCTCCTTTGCATTTGATAGTGGAATTCTTGTTGCACTCGCTGAGTCAGTCATTCCGACACTCGTTTATTTTTTCGTCTTAGCTTCCCTGCTCTTCCTATTTATTTCATTCCTCAGTGACTTGTAACTCTGTATTCTGAAATTCCCTGAAGATTTTTGTACTTCCTTCTTTCATCGATCAACTGAAGTACTTCCTCTGTTACCTGAGATCTCTTCGCAGCTACCTTCCTCGTACATATGTTGTTCTTTCCAACTTCTGTGGTTGCTCTTTTTAGATATGTTACTGCTTGGATAAGAACGAGCAAAAGTCCTATATATTTCTCACAATGCACGAAACTGTCTAGTTCTTGCCGTTCCTCTTTAGGGCTTACGCTGTCGTATCTGATGCTAGGAAGAAGTTCAGAAACCTGTTCTCAAAAATGAAGCTGGGAAAAGCTTGATTTGGTACATGGGGTCCGTGGATCATAACATGGAAAGTAGTTCTCTTTAAACATTTAATGCTTCCTTAGTTACCAGGAGCCGTACGATACCGAAAATTTTTTTCCACTTGCTTGGATCCACTTACGATTACTAAAACGAGTTGGATTTCTGAAATTGTCAGACGTCTCTGTTTTTGTTTCCTATGTTTTATGACTGTGTCTGCTATTTTATGTGTACTGAAGAACATGAGTCTCATAAATGTAACATGAAGTCCTTTAAGTCTTTGTGAGACCGATAAATTTTATTTTAAATATCCTGTTTCTGATACCTGCTTTGTTGTTTGTACATCGATAGTCATGTCATTCCATTTTTACTCGTGTATGTAGGTCTCTCCGGAATTCGAATCTCACCAGTAACTTGTTGGTTCTCCGTTTCTTCCGTAAAACCTTCAGATACGTCCATTTCTTTCATATTGGCCTCTATATTTCAACACAGATTCCACATCACTGTATCCTGGCCGTGATTCTGCTTGTACTATTTTCATTACTTCTCCTAGATCTCGTTCATTGCGTAAATCATATTTCTTCTACAAGTTAATTTTTTCGACATGTTCGTTTCACAGCCCAACGTGCTACAGCAGCAGACATGAAGGAACCGGCTTATATAAAAAGTATAGATTGAAAATTATCACACACAATAGTCCATTAAAATTTAAAACATTCATATCACACTTGTACCAAAATAACTTTCTGCAATGTAATTTATACATGTGTGTTTCCTTTTCACAACGAGTCCCAAGCGGGGTACCGAAGGACCCCAATAAGTATTTTAATTATTCTTTGTTATCTAGAGAAGTTTTCTTACAAAATTCAACAGTAGTAACATTTAATGCGGGCAGTTTAACGATGTCACATAGACAGAAAAATAAAAGCTGTTTCAAACAGCTACAAATACTAAATGAAACCTGATAGTCAAGGGAAAACAGGATTCGGTTACAATTATGGACGGGGCCGTAATCAGTTACTACTGGTTGCCTTTTACAGTTACACACAATTTATTTTAAAGCAGTAATTCCAGACTCAACAATAAATAAAAAATACCACACGTTATTAATGAACGACTAAACAACTGTGTAAATAATACTGTTCTCATTGAGTTACAGTTTAGCAAATCACTATCAAATAAAGATAAAGATAATGTTATTGTTTAAAAAAAAAGCCACTGTGATCACGGCTGAAGGCCTTACACGCTAGGAATGACAATAAATTAAGAACAGTTTAAAACTCGCTGCAACTTACAAATTTCAGGTATTGAAATATTAAAGGAAAGTCGCCACAAACACCGCAGGAGGCATCAGACGAAACGAATGGCAGTAAATAAGGTTTTAAGGTTTACTGAAAGAAAATACAAATACCAAATAGATTTTTAAAGCAAAAGCCCACAATCACGGGTCAAGGCCATAACGCCAAGAACAGCAATAATATAAAAAAAATTTCAAACCTACTGTGAAACAGTAAATACTATAGCAAAAGTTATTTAAAATACAAGCAACTGATCAAGACAGTGCTCCAGGAATCGACCTCTGAGAGGGTCCGGCAACAAACACTTTCGCGAGCGATGAGATAGGCGGCAAAGAGTTGCATTCACTTCACAAGATGCTAACTCAGACTAGTGGCAGTCTAACGAATGACTAACGATAATCTTACTGAAGCTACCTGACGTCCAATAAAACAAATCCAAGAATGCAACAACACGCCAAAGCCGGAATCGTCGCAATACAACCCCAGAATGCTGTGCTTAGAGCGCCCAGGACGAGAAAGGATTCACTACCACCAGGGTAGAAGATTCACAAACGGTACAATCAAGAAATCCGTCAAAACTACACGCCTTACCGGACAGCAGCGGCAAGATGAGGAAACGTACACTGCCATTACATACACTAACCCCCAGGGCAGGTAACTGGGGCGTTAGCCGTCACCAGGCAGGAAAAATACCGCTGGTTGAAATTAACAAACTGCAACAAGCTGAACGCAGTAAATAGTTTTTAGAAGTGGAGGAAAACTAATCAGATCCGCTTTCCCCAAGCTCTGCACTCGCTGCTCTTCACCTTAACAACACTACGAACCCAAGTCACCGAAGAATCGTGAGATGTCACAATGGTGGAGGTTTCTCAACTGAATTGAAATGCACTCATCTCAAAGCCTGCTGGATCCGGTTTACGACGAGGTCGGGCACCCTCGTGACCACAGCCCTTCCATCCGGCAGTCCATGCATGCTGCCAGTGGTCCCGGGATGTTCACGCTCTCTGTGGTCCTTGCTCCTCCTGAGTCCCCAACTGAACTGCCACACTCACACGACACGGGGAAACAACGACGTCGCCCCAAAGATAGGGCAACAGTTACTACATATCGAATATCACCGCTGGTGCCACTAGCGGACAGTCAACGCTTACGAAACTCAGTGGTGCCAGTCAAGACTAGAAGTAGACAAAAAACCGCAACCATGCCAATTAAAGGATTCAGTGTGGTCTCCAACAGAGGGCAGAAACTACAAACAGCACCATTGCGAGCCGCAGCCCGGCTCAACCTCGCATAGGGGTGTGTTAGGAGACCCAACTAGCGGGTTAACCAAACTTAATTGTATTAAGGTGCTCCCGGTATTGCTTACCGGTATGGCTGTACTTAACCAGAAGATTAACTGGGCCTAAAATCTGCATAATCGTACACGGACCCAGAAAACGAGGAGTAAATTTCCCAGTTTTGCCAACACGCACCTCCCTCCAGTGAAAATTACGGACATACACCTGATCTCCCGGCTTATGCCCGATGGCTCGTCGATTACGGTTATAACGACTAGCTTGTCTGTTGTGGGCCCTGAGAATATTGCGCCTCGCACGATTCCAGTTTCCTTTGACGACCTAAGGGGTGATCTCTGTAGGAATTAGATATTGAATCCCCAAAAAGTTTGAAAGGGGGGCAATTAATAGGATAAGAAAACATCAAGGAGACCGGAGTAGCCTTCAGAGCCTCATGGCTGGGGGCATTGAAGGCAAAGCTAAGCCAAGGCCGACTAGAAACCCACTTACTGGGAGACTTCTGATGAAAGATAATCATGGCGAATTTAAGGTTACGATTCAGCCTTTCCGCAAAGGACCCCTGCGGATAATACGGTGTGGTAGTTACATGCGTAACACCTCTTTGAAAACACAAGTCCTTGAAGGGTGCCCAAAGAAAGGCCAGCGCATTATCACTAACAATTTGCTTAGGAGGTCAAAAACGCTAAATACGTTAGTTAAAAGAGCAGTGGTGGTGGTAGCAGTCACAATGCGACTCGGAAGGACCCAGGTATACCTCGGAAACGCGTCAATAAAATGTAATACATACCGATGGCCTCTTTCGGGGCGAGGTATTGGCCCCACATAATCGATATATAGTTTGTCCATGGGGTAAGATTCACGCTCAGGACTAAGAAAGCCCTGTTGAAGAGCGTTATTCGGTTTGGCCACTCAAAACCATTTCTCTGACGTCTCGGGCAATATACGACCAAGTCATATGCTCCTTACTCTTCTGCAAGGTCTTATAGATTCCTAAATGCCAGCCAATCAACGAGTTGTGAAAATAATGAAAAACGGGGCGTACTAGGATGCCTGGTAGACAGATCTTAATCTCCTTGTCACGTTCCACCCTTTTACACAAAATGCCTTTCCTGATAATGTATTTATCCAAACGGGTCCCCACGTGGGGTACTGATCCTGATGGTTGGCAATGTCACTAAAACCAAATGAGGAATACCGCCTAACACGACGCAATTAAGATTGCCTTCTGAAGCTTAATGGGCACCCTCACTAGATGGTTGTTCAGTAAACAAACGTCCGCGAACACATTCTCAGTGCCTCTAATGGGCTTAACATCGAACTGAAACGCCGAAATGCGTACCGCCAACTTGCTATACGTCCAGTTTTAAACGGCCTGGCCAGCACCCAGCTTAAAGTTTCATTGTCAGCCTCTAGCTGATTTATTCTATGTTCGAGATAAAACCGGTACTTATCCAGCGCGAACAAGACGGCCAATGCCTCACATTCGTAAACAGAATATTTAAACTCGGCGCTGGTTAACTGACGAGACGCATATGCTAAAGGTGGCTTTTGACCCTCGAACTACTGGAGGAGGACTGCCGAAACTCCCGCATTAGATGCGTTGGTTAGGACAATAAATTTCTTATTAAATCCAAGAACCGGAGGATTGACTACAGCCGCCATATTACGCTCAAACGTGGCCTCTTGAGCAGCTCCCCATTCAAAACGCACCTCTTTTCGGCGCAGTTCATTTAAAGGAGCCGCTAACTGAGCAAAATTAGGGACAAAACGCCGGAAATAATTCACCATCCCGATGAACTTGGCAATCCCTCGCTTATCAGTGTGCGGCGGAAAGGCTCTCAAGGCCTTATACCGCTCCTGATCAATGTGGATATTCTCGATTGTTACTAGGTGACCTAAGAAGGATACTTGCTGCCTAGCTAATGTCACCTTATCGGGTTTAAGAGTCAAACTCTTGATTGATGAAAGGAGGAAGTACAAACATGTTCCGGGAAAATCAGGAATACAGAAATACAAGTCGCTGACGAATGAAATAAATAGGAAGCACAGGGAAGCTAAACGAAATGGCTGCAGGAACAATGTGAAGACATCGAAAAAAATATGATTGTCGGAAGGACAGACTCAGCATACAGGAAAGTCAAAACAACCTTTGGTGACATTAAAAGCAACTGTGGTAACATTAAGAGTGCAACGGGAATTCCACTGTTAAATGCAGCGGAGAGAGCAGATAGGTGGAAAGAATACATTGAAAGCCTCTATGAGGTTGAAGATTTGTCTGATGTGATAAAAGAAGACACAGGAGTCGATTTTGAAGAGATAGGGGGTCCAGTATTAGAATCGGAATTTAAAAGAGCTTTGGAGGACTTACGGTCAAATAAGGCACAAGGGATAGATAACATTCCATCAGAATTTCTAAAATTATTGGCGGAAGTGGCAACAAAACGACTATTCACGTTGGTGTGTAGAATTTATGTGTCTGGCGATATACCATCTGACTTTCCGAAAAGCATCATCCACACAATTCCGAAGACGGCAAGAGCTGACAAGTGCTAGAATTATCGCACAATCAGCTTAACAGCTCATGCATCGAAGCAGCTTACAAGAATAATACACAGAAGAACGGAAAATAAAATTGAGAATGCGCTAGGTGACGATCAGTTTGGCTTTAGGAAAAGTAAAGGGATGAGAGAGGCAATTCAGACGTTACGGCTAATAATGGAAGCAAGGCTAAAGAAAAATTAAGGATTTGTCGACCTGGAAAAAGCGTTCGACAATATAAAATGGTGCAAGCTGTTCGAGATTCTGAAAAAAGTAGGGGTAGGCTATAGGGAGAGACGGATCATATACAATATGTACAACAACCAAGAGGGAATAATATGCGTGGACGATCAAGAACGAAGTGCTCGTATTAAGAAGGGTGTAAGACAAGGCTGTAGCCTTTCGCCCCTACTCTTCAATCTGTACATCGAGGATGCAATGATGGAAATAAAAGAAAGGTTCAGGAGTGGAATTAAAATACAAGGTGAAAGGATATCAATGATACGATTCGCTGATGACATTGCTATCCTGAGTGAAAGTGAAGAAGAATTAAATGATCTGCTGAACGGAATGAACAGTCTAATGAGTACACAGTACGGTTTGAGAGTAAATCGTAGAAAGACGAAGGTAATGAGAAGTAGTAGAAATGAGAACAGCGAGAAACTTGACATCAGGATTGATGGTCACGAAGTCAATGAAGTTAAGGAATTCTGCTACCTAGGTAGTAAAATAACCAATGACGGACGGAGCAAGCAGGACATCAAAAGCAGACTCGCTACGACAGAAAAGGAATTTCTGGCCAAGAGAAGTCTACTAATATCAAATACTGGCCTTAATTTGAGGAAGAAATTTCTGAGGATGTACATCTTGAGTACAGCATTGTATGGTAGTGAAACATGGACTGTGGGAAAACCGGAACAGAAGGGAATCGAAGCATTTGTGATGTGGTGCTACAGACGAATGTTGGAAATTAGGTGGAGTGATAAGGTAAGGAATGAGGAGGTATACTTGAAAAAAGAGACAGCATTGGTCGTATATTTTTTACTATCGCAAAATCGATTTTCTGTCACTGAGTGACCATCTTCAGTGCTATATTGTATAACTTAAATTAGGATGCACTGTTGTCACTAAGCTTACGGCAATCACATAGACATGAGGAGGTTCTACGCAGAATCGGAGAGGAAAGGAATATGTGGGAAACACTGATAAGGAGAAGGGACAAGGTGATAGGACATCTGCTAAGACATGAGGGAATGACTTCCATGGTACTAGAGGGAGCTGTAGAGGGCAAAAACTGTAGAGGAAGAGAGAGATTGGAATACGTCAAGCAAATAATTGAGGACGTAGGTTACAAGTGCTACTCTGAGATGAATAGGTTAGCACAGGAAAGAAATTAGTGGCGGGCCGCATCAAACCAGTCAGTAAACTGATGACAAAAAAAAAGAGTAAAACCGGCCCCTGCAACCTACCAAAAACTTGCTGGATATGTTACAAATGCTCCTTAAACGAACGACTATAATTTACGGAATCATCCCGTTAATTGTAAACACAGACTAATTTCAAGTCTCCAAGAATATTATCCAGCAAACGAGTAAGGACGGCTGCGCCAGTAGCCAAACCAAAGTGGACCCTATTAAACTCAAACAAATTCCAATCAGTACAAAATGCAGTAACGCGTTTACATTCTTCCGCTAAGGGAATATGATAATAGGTTTCATTCAGGTCGAGCACAGTGAACCAATTAGCTGCGGAAAATCAAGTAAAGGTATGATGATGAGGATGATGATGTTTGGTTTGTGGGGCGCTCAACTGCGTGGTTATCAGCGCCCGTACAATTATCCAATCTTTGCTCAGTCCAATTTCGCCACTTTCCTGGATGATGATGAAATGATGAGGACAGCACAAACACCCAGTCATCTCGAGGCAGGTGAAAATCCCTGACCCCGCCGGGAATCGAACCCGGGACCCCGTGCTCGGGAAGCGAGAACGCTACCGCGAGACCACGAGCGGCGGACTCAAGTAAAGGTATTATGAAGTTCAGGTATTATGAAGTTCAGGTAAAGGAACCGTTTCGAGGACAACATTCTGATTTGGGCGACGTTAGTCAACAACAGGCCGAAAGTCCCGCCGCCCCTATCAGTAGGGACGAGGAATATAGGGGAGGCATAAGCAGATGTAGAAGGCCAAATAACCCCATGCTCAAGCATTTTGGAGTTCTTTCCCCTTAATATCTTCATCTTAGGCGGTGAGAGACGATATGGGGACTGCCTGATGCGAATATGAGCAGACAGGCCAATATGATAGTCAAGAACGGTAGTAACCCCCAGTCTATCACAGAGAAGCTCTGCGAACCTCTCCATTAAACCTCTAGTTCAGAGGCCTGCTGGGAAGCAAGATGGGTGAGATGAAACTCACTAACCTTAGCATCAACAGCCAGCATTCCTGCTTCTCGATGCACCTTACGTTTAGTACAATCACAGAATCCAAATTTCTGAACAGAAGCGAACTTAAAGAAAAAAGTGTACCCAGAATAATCCAAGACAAGACCAGTTTTACCGATAAAATCACATCCCAAAATCCAATCGACCGGTAGCTTCTTAACCAAGGCCAAAGACAAGGGCCACGAGAGACCCCCAACCGAGATACTCCCTCGGACCCAACCATGCAGAAGCAACTCCTACCCGTTGGCAACCCAACATCTCTGCACCAAAGAAGCGACTAGCCTAAGTGCAGCAAGATGAACAAATTCAAGAAACCATTCCAAGCTCAACAATGAAAAGCAGTTACCAGAATCCAAAAGGACGCAAACAGGTTCGCCACCACTTGAGTACAAATATAAGGCAGAGGGGTTGATGATCAAGCAGCGACACGGGCACACCAGGGTTTAAAGGCTCGACCCCGGGGTCGCTGCCCAACTGGGCGGCGTTTATTGACTCTGGGTGTCTGGGGCTGGACGCAAGTACGAACTAAATGCGCTGTTCGATCACATCTGATACAATGCCACGATTCCCCTTTCACAGACTCAGCTGATGATGGTAATCCGGAGTTCCCCTCGGTGACGCCCATGGATTGAATTTTACTTCACAATGTCTATCGTCCGAGAGCGGCGACGCAGATATCGCTACAACGGCGGCACGAAGTTCTTCTCAAGTGGAGGGACGACCACGAAAAACAAAATATATCTGTCGCCGAGTCTTTAAATTGTCTGTCTGTTGTTTTACCTGTCTGATTCGTATGTATTTTATCATCCCTCTGTTCTTTGTTTTAAGTTCCACGATTGTTTTCGCCATGTTACTCTTTAGCCTAAGTCTCTGAATTTCTCTCCTGTTTTTATTATTTATACTCTTCATCTTTTTAACAAAGTCTGTAGGCTTTTCCTCTCCTTCTCCCCTTTTCTATTTTCCCCATCATCTGTCCAGTTTTCCCCCCACCTGTACTTGGCTGTGGCATGTCACATTTGCCAACTTTTAGTGCAGTGTTTCATTGGCTGTTCGGTGTTGTTCGTCTTTCTCGTGTTGCGAACAGAAACCATGCTGTCGCTAGGTGTGAATTATATATCTTTTGCGAACAGACATGGGCTATCAGGTTTCATATGGTAGCAGAGTGTGGTTTCAAATGTAATATTGCCAGTTCAGTTAATTTAGGTTTGATTTGTTAAACTCTGTTAGTGTAGTATGATTTCTGCCATTGGTACTGTGTTCTGTTTTACGTGATCAACTCTGTAATGGCGGTCAGGCAGTGCCCCGGGACTGGCCTATTGAGGAAGGACCACCTCACTTATGAGCTGGCGAAAAGATGCCAGCCTATTGAGGGTAGTGTTCCGGACTTAGCAGCCCACTTTCGTGGTACCAATCTTCAGCCGGATGTTGTGGGTGAGACAAAGGCAGCCATTGAGTTTTTGTTTAAAGCCGTTATTAGTCTTGAGGACAACATCGGCTTTTTAGAGGGCACTCAACCTAGCGGCAGTCAGTTAAACAGAGTGCGGGCTCAGTTGATACATTTAACCAACTGGATATCTGATTTAAGGGCATTAAAGTTAGTGGATCGTCATAAGGAAACAACCGCTGAATTGTGATCCTTGGGTAATAAATTGCAGTTTAAGGTTACATGTTAAGAGCTTGATTGGAAGAGGACGGGGAGCAGGATTTGTTACCTTCCGTGCAGTGCGCTAGCGAGCCCGGGAATGACGCCCTTATGTCTTCCGAGGGCTTATCCGGGGCGGTTTCTATATTACCTATTCCCCTGGTGCATCTGTTTCGAGACATCACAGAATTAGCTATAGACTGACTCGAGCAAATTGAAAGGTTCTTATGGTTGTTGGTTCACTTTGAGCAGCACACTGATGCATTTGGCGTTTCGCATCAGGTAATTTTGTCTCCTTTGTATCCTTTAATTGCGAATTAAGGTATCCAGGGCCATTGCAAGAGGTGTACTGTACAGGGGGGGGGGGGGGGGGTTGGGGTCTATCTGCCGTGTACAGGAGGTAGAGGAGAGGGGAGAGGACAGAGCCCTGGGGCCCACCTGCAGAGGGGTAGAAGGTGTGGGAATTGGCTTTATGGATGGTAACATAGGAGGGGCTGCGGGAAAGGAGGGAGACCATCAGACGGAAGTAGTTGACAGGAAGGGTGTAGGTTTGGAGTTTATACAGGAAACCGGGATGCCGGACATGGTCGTAGGCCTTTTAGAGGTAGAGGGACACAAAAATGGCGGACCGACGGGAGTAAGGTGGAGGGAGAGGAGATGAGGCGGAGTAGTTGGTCATCGGCAGAGAAGGAAGGTCGAAAGCCACACTGGGTGTTGGGGAGAAGGTGGTTTTGGTGGAGGTGGTGATGGATGCTTCGGAAAAGGATGGATTCCAAGGGCTTGCTGAACACCGAAGTGAGTCTTTGATTCATAAGCAAAACGTCTTCGGTCCCGGGTTCGATCCCCGCCACTGCCTAAATTTTGAAAAATAAGCAGCACTGACGGCCGAAGACTTTCGGCATAAGAAGTCAGCCTCATTCTGCCAACGGCCTTGTCAAAGAGGGCGGAGGAGCGGATAGAGGTTCAGGGCACTCTCTTGTACTAGGGGTGGGAAAGTGCCCCTAAAGGCGGAAGAATCAGCAATGATCAACGACATGAGGATGCAGAAGGCAATGGAAACCACTGCATTAAAGACACGTAACGTGTATCCACAGGACTTGTGGCCTGCAACTGAAGAAGTGTCAAGATGATCTCTCCATTGGCAAAAGATTCCGGAATAGTCCCCCATTCGGATCTCCTGGAGGGGACTGTCAAGGGGAAGGTTACCATGAGAAAAAGATTGAATAATCAACGAAAGGATAACGTTCTACGAGTCGGGGCGTGGAATGTCAGAAGCTTGAACGTGGTAGGGAAACTAGAAAATCTGAAAAGGGAAATGCAAAGGCTCGAGGTAGATATAGTAGGGGTCAGTGAAGTGAAGTGGAAGGAAGACAAGGATTTCTGGTCACATGAGTGTCGGGTAATATCAACAGCAGCAGAAAATGGTATAACAGGTGTAGGATTCGTTATGAATAGGAAGGTAGGGCAGAGTGTTACTGTGAACAGTTCAGTGACCGGGTTGTTCAAATCAGAATCGACAGTAGACCATCACCGACAACGATAGTTCAGGTATACATGCCGACGTCGCAAGCTGAAGATGAACAGATAGAGAAAGTGTATGAGGATATTGAAAGGGTAATGCAGTATGTATAGGGGGACGAAAATCTAATAGTCATGGGCGACTGGAATGCAGTTGAAGGGGAAGGAGTAGAAGAAAAGGTTACAGGAGAATATGGGCTTGGGACAAGGAATGAAAGAGGAGAAAGACTAATTGAGTTCTGTAACAAGTTTCAGCTAGTAACAGCGAATACCCTGTTCAAGAATCACAAGAGGAGGAGGTATACTTGGAAAAGGCCGGAAGATACGGGAAGATTTCAATTAGATTAGATCATGGTCAGACAGATTCCGAAATCAGATACTGGATTGTAAGGCGTACCCAGGAGCAGATATAGACTCAGATCACAATATAGTAGTGATGAAGAGTAGGCTGAAGTTCAAGACATTAGTCAGGAAGAATTAATACGCAAAAAAGTGGGATACGGAAGTACTAAGGAATGACAAGATACGTTTGAAGATCTCTAACGCTATAGATTCAGCAATAAGGAATACCGCAGTAGGCAGTACAGTCGAAGAGGAATGGACATCTCTAAAAAGGGCCATCACAGAAGTTGGGAAGGAAAACATAGGTACAAAGAAGGTAGCTGCGAAGAAACCATGGGTAACAGAAGATATACTTCAGTTGATTGATGAAAGGAGGAAGTACAAACATGTTCCGGGAAAATCAGGAATACAGAAATACAAGTCGCTGACGAATGAAATAAATAGGAAGTGCAGGGAAGCTAAGACGAAATGGCTTCAGGAAAAATGTGAAGACATCGAAAAAGATATGATTGTCGGAAGGACAGACTCAGCATACAGGAAAGTCAAACACCCTTTCGCGACATTAAAATCAACGGTGGTAACATTAAGAGTGCAACGGGAATTCCACTGTTAAATGCAGAGGAGTGAGCAGATAGGTGGAAAGAATACTTTGAAAGCCTCTATGAGGGTGAAGATTTGTCTGATGTGATAGAAGAAGAAACAGGAGTCGATTTTGAAGAGATAGGGGATCCAGTATTAGAATCGTAATTTAAAAGAGCTTTGGAGGACTTACGGTCAAATAAGGCACAAGGGATAGATAACATTCCATCAGAATTTCTAAAATCATTGGAGGAAGTGGCAACAAAACTACTATTGACGTTGGTGTGTAGAATATATGAGTCTGGCGATATACCATCTGACTTTCCGAAAAGCATCATCCACACAATTCCGAAGACGGCAAGAGCTGACAAGTGCGAGAATTATCGCACAATCAGCATAACAGCTCATGCATCGAAGCTGCTTACAAACATAATATACAGAAGAATGGAAAAGAAAATTGAGAATGCGCTTGGTGACGATCAGTATGGCTTTAGGAAAAGTAAAGGGACGAGAGAGGCAATTCTGACGTTACGGCTAATAATGGAAGCAAGGCTAAAGAAAAATCAAGACACTTTCATAGGATTTGTCGACCTGGAAAAAGCGTTCGACATTATAAAATGGTGCAAGCCGTTCGAGATTCTGAAAAAAGTAGGGGTAAGCTATAGGGAAAGACGGGTCATATACAATATGTACAACAACCAAGAGTGGACGATCAAGTACGAAGTGCTCGAATTAAGAAGGGTGTAAGACAAGGCTGTAGCCTTTCGCCCCTACTCTTCCATCCGTACATCCAGGAAGCAATGATGGAAATAAAAGAAAGGTTCAGGAGTGGAATTAAAATACAAGGTGAAAGGATATCAATGATACGATTCGCTGATGACATTGCTATCCTGAGTGAAAGTGAAGAGGAATTAAATGATCTACTGAACGGAATGAACAGTCTAATGAGTACACAGTATGGTTTGTCAGTAAATCGTAGAAAGACGAAGGTAATGAGAAGTAGTAGAAATGAGAACAGCGAGATACTTAACATCAGGATTGATGGTCACGAAGTCAATGAAGTTAAGGAATTCTGCTACCTAGGCAGTAAAATAACCAATGACGGAGGGAGCAAGGAGGACATCAAAAGCCGACTCGCTATGGCAAAAAAGGCATTACTGGCCAAGAGAAGTCTACTAATATCAAATACCGGCCTTAATTTGAGGCAGAAATTTCTGAGGATGTACGTCTGGAGTACAGCATTGTATGGTAGTGAAACATGGACTGTGGGAAAACCGGAACAGAAGGGAATCCAAGCATTTGAGATGTGGTGCTATAGACGAATGTTGGACATTAGCTGGAGTGATAGGGTAAGGAATGAGGAGGTTCTACGCAGAATCGGAGAGGAAAGGAATATGTGGAAAACACAGATAAGGAGAAGGGACAGGATGATAGGACATCTGCTAAGACATGAGGGAATGACTTCCATGGTTCTAGAGGGAGCAGTAGAGGGCAAAAAGTGTAGAGGAAGACGGAGATTGGAATACGTCAAGCAAATAATTGAGGACATAGGTTGCAAGTGCTACTCTGAGATGAAGAGGTTAGCACAGGAAAGAAATTAGTGGCGGGCCTTATCAAACCAGTCAGTACACTGATGACAAAAAAAAAGGATACTGAAGGTTTTTCACAGGTCGGGATAGAAGCCAGTGGCAAGGATGACATTGTAGAGGGTGGCAAGGACCGAAAGGAAGGAGGGAGAGCAGTATTTCAGGTGGGGGCTGAAATGCATTTTTTTTCTTCCTTTATTGGGTTTCGATTCCCCTGAAAGGGGGCGGGCTGGCAGCAGCTTATTACGCCCCTCTTCAGCCTACAGAATTTGTTTTAAAAAGATGAAGATAATAAAACATAATAACAGTTGGCGATAAAATCGGTGACTTAAAGGTAATAATGGCAGAAAATTCTGGAGCATAAAACATAAAACACAGGGTCGATGAAGCTAATGAAACACACAGGAAGCAGAAAAACAATAGACAGACAATTAAAAAAACACGGCGACAGTCTCAATTCTATTCGCAAGAGATATAAAAAGCACACCCAGCGACAGCATGATTTCTGTTCGCAACACTGTGGATGGACGCACAACACCGAACACTCACTTAAACACTGTGCTAAGAGTTGGCACATATACGACATACCACACCCGAGAGCAGGTGAGGGGAAACTGGTCAGATGACAGGAAAAAGGGAGGGGGGAAGAAGGAGAGGAAAAGTGAAGGGGGAGGGGGGAAAGGAGCCATTGGAAGAGGAGGATCCATAAGAGGGGTGGGAGGCGCTGAGCAGACGTGCCAGGGATTGGGGAAGGCAGAGGAGGAGAGTACAAAAGGACTTGGGGGGGTGAGAGAAAGGAGGCGGGGAGAAAACACAGGATGGAAGGGGGGAGGAAGAGGGAGCCCAGGGAAAGGACGGAGGAAAGGAGGGGGGTTGAGTATCAGACTTGATAGGAAGGATAAATGGAGAGAGAGAGGGCATCATCTGGGAGGGGGAGCTGATGGAAGCCACCTTGGGAAAGGAGATGTAGGATGTAGAGATGGAGGGTAGGGGGGACACAACGGTGAAGACGTGGCAGGGGGCACGGTTGGGAGAGGAGAGGAGCAACCAGGGGGTGAGGAGATTCAAGACGGCGGGAGGTGTAGAGGATGCGGATATGTTCTAGGAATAGGAGCAGATGGGGAAGGGAATGAGATCATAGAGGATCTGCGTGGGGGACGGGAGGCGTATATGGAAGGCGAGGCGGGGTGCATGTCGCTCAAGGATTTGGCTGGACTTACAGAATTTGGGGGGCGGGGCAGATATCCAGGCAGGACTGGAATAACAGAGGATGGGACGGATTAAGGATTTGTAGGTGTGGAGGATGGTAGAGGGGTGCAACCCCCACGTCCGGACAGAGAGGAGTTTGAGGAGTCGGAGGCAGTTGTGGGCTTTGGATTGGATGAAGCGGAGATGAGGGATCCAGGTGAGGTGACGGTCAATGTTGAGGCCAAGGTAGGTGAGGGCGGGGGTGAGGCGGACAGGACGTGCACAGACAGTAAGGGAGAAATCCAGGAGCCAGAAGGAGCGAGTGGTACGACCTACGATGATTGTCTGGGTCTTGGAAGGATTGAGTTTCAGGAGCCACTGGTTACACCATGCAGCAAAAAGGTCAAGGTGGTTCTGGAGAAGGCGTTGGGACCGTTGGAGGGTAGGAGCGAGGGCGAGGAATGCGGTGTCATCAGCATATTGCAAGAGGTGTACTGGGGGGGGGGGGGCTGGGGCATATCCGCCGTGTACAGGAGGTAGAGGAGAGGGGAGAGGAAAGAGCCCTGGGGCACACCTGCAGAGGGGTAGAAGGTGTGGGATCTGGCATTATGGATGGTAACATAGGAGGGGCGGTTGGAGAGGTAGAAGGTCACCAGACAGATGTAGTTGATAGGAAGGGCGTAGGTTTGGAGGTTAAACAGAAGACTGGGATGCCAGACATGGTCGTAGGCCTTTTCGAGGTCAAGTGAGACAAAAATGGCGGAGCGATGGGAGTTAAGCTGGAGGGAGAGGAGATGAGTGAGGCGGAGGAGTTGGTCATCAGCAGAGTAGGAAGGTCGAAAGCCACATTGGATGTTTGGTAGGAGGTGGTTTTTGTGGATGTGGAGATGGATGCGCCAGGAAAGGATGGATTCCAAGAGCTTCCTGAACACCGATGTGAGACAGATGGGACGTTAGGAAGAGGCATCAGATGGAGGCTTGTTGCGTTTGGAGAACATCAGGATACGGGAGGTTTTCCACAGGTCGGGATAGAAGCCAGTGGCAAGGATGACATTGTAGAGGGTGACAAGGATGGAAAGGAAGGAGGGAGGGCAGTGTTTGAGGTGGCGGTAGGTAACGCAGTCGTGGCCAGGAGCAGTGTGCGTTTAGTGCGGAGTGTGAGGCTGATGTTCTGTGTAGTGATGGGAGTGTTAAGTGCAGATGGTGGGGTGTGGCCCAAGTACTGGAAGCTAGGAGCAAGAGGAGGAACAGAGGTTATCGTACGGTCCATGACATCAGGGAAGAGGGAATAATCAAAGTGGGGATCATCTGGGATGGAAAAAACATCAGAGAGGTGGGAGGCAAAGTGGTTGGCCTTAATGAGGTTGTCAGGAAACGGACGGTCATTAAGGAGGAGAGGGTACTGGGGGGTGGGGCGGTTCCCAGTAAGGGGGTGGAAAGCAGACCAATTTTTGGAAGAGTTTATGGGGAGCGTGGTGTTGAGTTGTGTACATGTCTGGCGCCAGGCATGGCGATTCTTCACAATAAGCAGACTTCGGATGTGTCGTAATTGCCGGTGGCGGGTAAGTGTATCCCGGTCACAAGTGCGGAGAAAAGAGCGGTAGAGGCGGCGGGACTCTCGAAGGAGAAGGACAGCCTGTGGAGGCAGGGCGGGGCTGTGAGGGTGGATGGCTTTGGTGGGGATATGGGTGGCGACGGCGTCAGACAAGGTCTGGTGCAGGAAGGCAGCAGTGTGAGAGATGTCATCAGGAGAATGGAGGGTAAGGTCATGGCCGTCAACCTGGGTGTGCATGGAGTCCCGGTAGGCATCCCAGTTGGCACGGGAGTAATCATGGACAAGTTTAGGAGGGACGTCAGGGCGAGGAGCGTTACGGGGATGGTGACCATTAGAGATAGTGAGGTGAACAGGAGCATGGTCACTGCCAATGAGGTCAAGGAGATCTGCGGTGATCCGCCCAAGGAGGTTGGGAGAGGCAAGGACCACATCAGGAGTGGTGTTGGATTCGGGTCAGGTGTGCTGATGCAGGCGAACCAGGTCTCCCTGGAGAGTGGTGAGAAACTGATGCCACCACTGGAGGTCGGCAGGATCACGGCTGTGGATATTGAGGTCGGCGGCAATCATGTAGATGGAGAAGGTGCGGTCAACGTGGGCCAGGAAATCGTACAGGATGGGGGTGCGAGGGCGGACATAAATGGTGGCACAGGTGATGGTAAGGGTGGGGAAGAAGAAGCTGAGGGTGAGATGCTCGGCAGGAATGTTAAGGAGAGGTTGAGGCCGGACAGGGATGTGCTTGAGGTGGCCTATAGCAACTCCACCACGCGCCACAGGGTACGGGTTATCGGTGCGGTGTAGGGTGTAAGGAGCCGTGCAGACGGGGATATGGGGTTGAAGGAAGGTTTCATTTAGGACGAAGGCATCCACGCGGTGCTGACGGAGGGTGTGGAGGAAGAGTAGTTTGTGGGTGGGCAGGGAGCGAATGTTGTGGTACAGGATACGGTAGGGTTGTTGAAATGCATATTTATTTTTTCTTTTTTTTTTCCTTTATTGAATTTCAATTCCCCCCGAAGGGGGCGGGCTGGCAGCAGCTCTGCAGCTCTGCAGCCTACAGATTTTCTGACAAAGAGCAGGAGAATAAATAATAATAAAAAACAGGCGATAAAATCGGGGACTTAGTGAGTAACAAGGTGAAAAGAAAACGGGGAAATGAAAACAAACAACAGAGGGATGATGAAGTGAATAAAAATACATACGGAGCAGACAGGGAAAACAATAGACAATTAAAAAAACACGGCGACAGTCTGGATTCTGTTCGCAAAGTATATAAAATGCACACCCAGCGACAGCATGGTTTCTGTTCGCAACACAACACTGAATAGTCACTAGAACACAGCACGAAAAAGTCGGCAAAGGTGACACCACAGTCGAGAGCAGGTGGGGGGAAACTGGACAGGAGATGGGAAAACAAAAAGGGGGGGAAAGGAGAGTAAAAGCGAAGGGGGGGGAACCGGGAAAGGAGCTGATGGAGGATGAGGACCCATAAGAGGGGTGGGGGGCAGACGCGGCAGGGAGGGGGGTAAGAAGAGGAGGGGAATACAAATGGACTGGGGGGAGAAGGTAGGTAGGGAGAGGTGTAGTGGGGAGGAAACAGGATGGAAGGGGGGGTAGAGGGAGCCCAGGGGAAGGACAGAGGAACGGAGGGGGAGGGAGGATCAGAGTTGATAGGAAGGATAAATGGAGGGAGAGAGGGCATCATCCGGGAGGGGGAGTTGACGGAAGCCACCTTGGGAAAGGAGATGGAGGGTGTAGAGATGGAGGGTAGGGGGGACACAACGGTGAAGACGTGGCAGGGGGCGAGGATGGGAGAGGAGAGGAGCAACCAGGGGGTGAGGGGGTTCAAGACGGCGGGAGGTGTAGAGGATGCGGATATGTTCGAGGAAGAGGAGCAGATGGGGGAAAGGAATGAGATAATAGAGGATCCGCGTGGGGGACGGGAGGCAGATACGGAAGGCGAGGCGGAGTGCATGACGCTCAAGGATCTGGAGGGACTGATAGAATTTGGGGGAGCAGATATCCAGGCAGGACTGGATTAACAGAGGATGGGACGGATTAAGGATTTGTAGGTGTGGAGGATGGTAGAGGGGTGCTACCCCCATGTCCGGCCAGAGAGGAGTTTGAGGAGGCGGAGGCGGTTGTGGACTTTGGATTGGATGGATCGGAGATGAGGGATCCAGGTGAGATGACGGTCAATGGTGAGGCCAAGGTAGGTGAGGGTGGGGGTGAGACGGACAGGACGTGCGCAGACAGTAAGGGAGAAATCCAGGAGCCGGAAGGAGCGAGTGGTACGACCTACGATGATTGCCTGGGTCTTGGAAGGATTGAGTTTCAGGAGCCATTGGTTACACCATGCAGCAAAAAGGTCAAGGTGATTCTGGAGAAGGCGTTGGGACCGTTGGAGGGTAGGAGCGAGGGCGAGGAATGCGGTGTCATCAGCATATTGCAAGAGGTGCACTGGACGGGAAGGTTGGGGCATATCTGCCATGTACAGGAGGTAGAGGAGAGGGGAGAGGACAGAGCCCTGGGGCACACCGGCAGAGGGGTAGAAGGTGCGGGAATTGGCATGATGGATGGTAACGTAGGAGGGGCGGCGGGAGAGGAAGGAGGCCACCAGATGGATGTAGTTGATAGGAAGGGCGTAGGTTTGGAGTTTAAACAGGAGACCGGGATGCCAGACACGGTCGTAGGCCTTGTCAAGGTCAAGTGAGACAAATATGGCGGAGCGACGGGAGTTAAGCTGGAGGGAGAGGAGATGAGTGAGGCGGAGGAGTTGGTCATCAGCAGAGTAGGAAGGTCGAAAGCCACACTGGATGTTTGGGAGGAGGTGGTTTTGGTGGAGGTGGAGATGGATGCGCCGGGAAAGGATGGATTCCAAGAGCTTGCTGAACACCGACGTGAGACAGATAGGACGATAGGAAGAGGCATCAGATGGAGGCTTATTGGGTTTGGAGAACATCAGGATACGGGAGGTTTTCCACAGGTCGGGATAGAAGCCAGTGGCAAGGATGACATTGTAGAGGGCGGCAAGGAGGGAAAGGAAGGAGGGAGGGCAGTGTTTGAGGTGGCGGTAGGTAATGCAGTCGTGGCCGGGAGCAGTGTTGCGTTTAGTGTGGAGTGTGAGGCTGATGTCCTGTGTAGTGATGGGAGTGTTAAGTGCAGATGGTGGGGCGTGGCCCAAGTACTGGAAGCTAGGAGCAAGGGGAGGAACAGAGGTATTCGTACGGTCCATGACATCATGGAGGAGGGAATAATCAAAGTGGGGATCATCTGGGATGGAAAAAACATCAGAGAGGTGGGAGGCAAAGTGGTTGGCCTTACTGAGGTTGTCAGGAAAGGGACGGTCATTAAGGAGGAGAGGGTACGGGGGGGGGGGGGCGGTTCCCAGTAAGGCGGTGGAAAGCAGACCAATACTTGGAAGAGTTGATGGGGAGCGTGGTGTTGAGGTGTGTACATGTCTGGCGCCAGGCTCAGCGTTTCTTCGCAACAAGCAGGTTGCGGATGTGTCGCTGTAATTGCCGGTGGCGGGTAAGTGTATCCCGGTCACGAGTGCGGAGAAAAGAGCGGTAGAAGCGGCGGGACTCCCGAAGGAGAAGGACGGCCTGTGGAGGCAGGGCGGGGCGGTGAGGGTGGATGGCTTTGGTGGGGATATGGGTGGCGACGGCGTCAGACAAGGTCTGGTGCAGGAAGGCAGCAGTGCGAGAGATGTCATCAGGAGTCTGGAGGGTAAGGTCGTGGCTGTCAACCTGGGTGTGAATGGAATCCCGGTAGGCATCCCAGTTGGCACGGGAGTAATAATGGACAAGTTTAGGAGGGACGTCAGGGCGAGGAGCGTGGCGGGGATGGCGACCGTTAGAGATAGTGAGGAGGACAGGAGCATGGTCACTGCCAATGAGGTCAAGGACATCCGCGGTGATGCGCCCAAGGAGGTTGGGAGAGGCAAGGACTACATCAGGAGTGGTGTTGGATTTGGGCCAGGTGTGCTGGGGCAGGAGAAATGCATATGTCAGATTAAATTCTTATCTAATAAAAGTTACATTAATATAAACGAGTGTAAAACAAACAGTACTTACATGAGGAACATATCGTCAACGATGTACAGCGATTTAAGAGCAGAGTTGCTCAAGTCATACATTAACATATAAAACATAATGTTCTTCAAATGGTCAAACATTAAATCATAAGTAACACCGGTGTGGTGAGAGGAGACTGACTGTGTGGAAACTAGTCACGCTAGCAAGTAAACGTAAAGTAGGGCGCGCCACAAGCGAGCCACTAGGAACGTGAGCAAAACAATTTTGTATATTACACATTTTCTGATGTAAATCACACGTATAACCAATATAGCTTTGCAAAAAAATTAATTTTACAAGTTATTGAGTAACATTTATAAATGAGCTTCAAACGGGATAAAATAGGACAAAGTTCGCTACGTTTTACCTAGCACAGGTAGAAACAGAGTTAAATACAACTCGAATTACATGCGTAATGAAGAACATCAGTTCACTGTCGCCATCCATCCCCACCGTCCTACCTTACCCCCGCAGGCCGTCCTCCTCCTCCGTGAATCCCGCCGTCTCTACCGTGCCTTCCTCCGCAGGCGTGACCTGCACACACCACGACGCTACCTGCAACTACAGCGACACATTCGAAATTTGCTCGCGGCTAAGAAACGCCGGGACTGGCGACAGACATGCACCCGTTTAAATGCTACCCTCCCTATCAACTCGTCAAAGTTCTGGTCAGCCTTCCGTCGCCTTAGCGGAACTAAACCCTCCATCTACTATCCTCTTCTCCATGATGATCACCCCTTCCCTGACGCCCTTAGTGAGGCAAATCACTTTGCCTCCTACCTCTCCTATGTCTTTTCCATCCCCGATGACCCCCTGTTCGATTACTCCCTCTTCCCAGATATCCGCGATCGAACTGACACCTCTGTCCCTCCCCTCGCTCCTGGTTTCCAGTACTTGGACAACATTGCTCACACGGAACTCAATGCTCCTATCACAACACAGGATCTCCTTGCTACACTCCGCACAAAACGCAACACCGCTCCTGGTCACGATCGTGTCACCTACCGTCACCTTCGTGAAGCTCCTGTCTCTTTCCTCTCCACCCTGGTCAGGCTCTACAATGTAGTCCTGTCGACCGGTTACTACCCCGACCTGTGGAAAACCTCCCGTATCCTTATGTTCCTTAAACCTGGCAAACCGCCGTCCGCCGTCTCCTCCTACCGTCCCATCAGTCTTACCTCGGTCTTCAGCAAGGTCCTGGAATCTATCCTCACCCGCCGCATCCACCAGCATCTCAGCCAGCACCGCCTCCTTCCTGTTACCCAGTGTGGCTTTCGGCAATCCTTCTCTTCCGACGACCTTCTCCTTCACCTCACTCATCTCCTTTCCGACCAGCTTAACTCCCATCGCTCCGCCGTCTTCCTCTCCCTGGACCTCGAACGTGCTTATGACCGCGTCTGGCATTCCGGTTTCCTCTTCACGCTCCAAACCTCCGCCCTTCCCATTAACTACGTCCGTCTGATCGGCTCCTTTCTCTCCCGCCGTCCTTCCTGTGTCACCATCCATAACACAGATTCCTACACCTTTTTCCCCTCCGCCGGTGTGCCCCAAGGCTCCGTCCTCTCCCCCCTTCTGTACCTTTTGTACACGGCAGACATGCCGCCACCGTCGCCCCCCGTCCACCTTCTCCAGTTTGCCGATGACACCGCCTTCCTTGCCCTTGCCCCCACCCTGCAGCGCTCCCAAAACCTTCTCCAATCCCATCTTGACCGGTTCATCGCTTGGTGCAACCAGTGGTTGCTCAAGATCAATCCCTCCAAAACCCAGGCGACCATTGTAGGCAAAACCACCCCTTCCTTCCGCCTCCTTGATTTCTTAATGTTGCTTAAAATCCGTCTTGATTGCAAAAAATTTTTTTATTATTCATATGACCGGTTTCGGTTCATTCAGAACCATCTTCAGGTCTGATATTTCAGTTACAGGAGTAACCCGTCCAAATCCAGCAACTTTCACATGCTACGTCACATTATGTGATTGCACCTCCGGGCAATCCAAGCCAAGGCACGCTCCCAACTCAGTCTCCTCAAGCTCCTCTCTGGCCGTACATGGGGCCTGGACCCCTCCACTATCCTCCACACCTATAAATCCCTCATCCGTCCTATCCTTTGTTATGCCCATCCGGCTTGGATCTCCACCCCCCCCTAACTTTTACAAATCCCTCCAAATCCTTGAACGTCATGCTCTCCGCCTCGCCTATCCCATCCGTCTCCCCTCCCCCATGCGGATCCTGTACGATCTCATCCCCTTCCCCCACCTCCTCCTTTTCCTTGAAAGTATATGGATCCTGTACACCTCCCGTAAACTCGACCCTCCTCACCTGCTGGTCTCCCCAATCCTCTCCCACCCCCGCCCGCTGCCAAGCCTGTATTCCCACGTCCCGCCCTGTCTCCATCTCTCCACCCTCCTTACCCTCTCCCAAGGTGGCTTCCGCCAGCTCCCTCTCCCTGATGATGCCCTCCTCAACTCCATCTATCCCTCCTACCAACTTTGATCTTCCCACTCTCTTCCTGTGCTTGCTCCTCTGGGCACCCTCCCTCCCTTCTCTCCTTTTTCCCTCCCTCCTCCATTTCTCCCCGCTCCACCCCCGGGCCTCCCCTCTCCTGTCCCTCTCCTCCTGCCCCCGTATCCTCAGCATTTGGCTTCCTTGTTCTCCCCTCTCCCCCACCTCACCACTGTTCCCCTCTTGGCAGGTCCCCGGACTCGCACACGCTACATGGACATTCGCGCGCCGGAGATCACCGCAATCAGTGTATCGTGTGTGCCGTCATGCTTAGTGTTCAGTGTTCACCGTCACACTCCTTCGTTCACCAGTGCCATCGTCTTCTTCAGTGTTTGTGCGTCGTCTCAACAGTTTGGAGTGTGGATTCCCGTCGAGTGTGAACGGCTCTGTGTTTGTCTTATGTGTCTCCTGTTTTATTGCCCACCATTCTGTAACTTATGTGTCTTCTTCATGTTTATCTCTCATTGTGTATCCTATGGCTGAAGAGCAGCGTAGAATGCTGCTGACAGCCTGCCTGTTGTACAGGTTTAAACTAACAATAAAGAAAAAAAAAGAAAAAAAAAACATCAGTTCATTATATGACACAATTTTGTAATGAAATCTTGCATAATTAGAACACAGAGGTCATCTGGTAATATGCATAACTTAAGAGGGGTAAAATAATGTTTCTGAAAAGGAGGAGAGAACCTGGATTATGAGTATCATAAAACCGTGAGCAATGGTTTAAAAGCATTAAAGAAATTTCTATTTTTCAACTGTACTTGTTCATTCAACATGTCATCTTAATTTGGTGTGTGCCTGAAAATTTCAAGTTATTCCAAGACATTAAGGTTTCTCTCTTTCTTTTCTCTATGCAGAATTGTCATTACGTTTAATTCTTTAGGGTTATGATCTGATATGAAAAGATATTCTGCAAATGTTGAATTGGGCACATTAGTGGCTTTTTTGCCTAAAAGATGTTCTTTGTATCTTACGTTGAAAGCTCTGCCTGTCTGTCCAATGTAAAATGCTGGACATGTATTACAGGAAATTTTATATACCCGTGAGCCACGTAAAGGTTCGTTTGAAGCTTTTATATTATGAATTAAATTTTTTGTAAATTATAATGTGTGGAGAAAGCATCCTTGCAGCCGTAGTTTTTAGTTAACAGACGCTGAATCCTATACGAAATGTTACCTAAAAAGGGTATTGAGATGTATGTTTTATCAACCGGTTGGCTGATTTTTACCTACAGGTTGATCAAAAAGTCAGTATAATTTGGAAATCTGAATAAATAACGGAATAATATTGATAGAGAGGTACAAATTGACACACATGCTTGGAATGACATGGGGTTTTATTAGAACCAAAATAATACAAAATGTTCAAAAAATGTCCGACAGACGGCGCTTCGTCTGCTCAAAATAGCAATAATTAGCATAACAAAGTAAGACAAAGTAAAGATGATGTTCTTTACAGGAAATGCTCTATATGTCCACCATCATTCCTCAACAACAGCTGTAGTCGAGGAATAATGCTGTGAACATCACTGTAAAGTATGTCCGGAATTATGGTGAGGCATTGGCGTCGGATGTTGTCTTTCAGTATCCGTAAAGATGTCGGTCGATCACGATACACTTGCGACTTCAGGTATCCCCAAAGCTAATAATCGCACGGACTCAGGTTGGGGACCTAGGAGGCCAAGTATGAAGAAAGTGGCGGCTGAGCACACTGTCATCACCAAACGACGCACCCAAGGGATCTGTCGGACAATTTGTGAACTTTGTTGTTTTTTTTTGTTCTAATAAAACTCCATGTCATTCCAAATATGTGTGTAAATTTTTACCTCTCTATCTACATTACTGCGTGGTTTATTAAGTTTTCAAATTTATACTGACTTTTTGATCACCCACTATTTTTCAAATTTCTTTACGGTTGCTGCAAAAGTCAGCCATGTTCAAAGTTGTACGCTTCTTACCCGCCCATGTATCGAAGGCTGTCTCAATCTACAAAGACATCTGAAAGAAGATCCTAAACAAAGGTATGGCCATATCGTTTATTAAAAAGTGTGAGGAAATGGGACTGCTACCGAGCTACATAAAATCCTTTCTTAACGTCAAGCAATGTGCGAAGGAACCCGAGATGTTCAAAACTTTAGTGGAGAAAATCATTTAAGACCGAACTAATGCTTTACATATAAAGAAAGAAAGTTGAAATGGAGAAGCATATTATCTGGTTTTAGAGTTAACTAAAGTGTTCCATTTACAATTTAATTTTCAAATAGATGAATTCTGGATCTTTATCACTGAATGGCTAAACGATTGTAAAAATGTAATTTCTGATAGGCACGAAAAGAAACTAGGTAAATTTAAAAGTTTTGTACCCAAAGTAGAAAAAAGTGATGTTACAGTGTCTAAAATGTCTGACCATAAATTTTTTACTAGAGTGATAAATAAAACGGAAATACAATTTACCAGAGAAGAAAGTACTCTCCTGGAGAAAGGAGTAAATGTAATGTAATGCCCAATGCCTCAGAGCGAGATGTAATTGAAAACCTAGTTATAGATCTTACGATTGGACTAGATAGTATAAAAATGGACAGTACTCATCAAGTCAGAGCAGCTCACGATGTTTTTAATATTACCAGTTAAAACGATTTTTCTTGTCAGCCCTCCAAAAATTCAGATGTTAAATAAATCAAAAGTATCAATGGAAAGTTAAAGCACAATGACGCCTTAGTTACTAAATCTGACAAAGGCAGTGCTATAATTGTCTCTAGTAAGAATGAATACATCTGTAAAACCTTAGAATATTTCGAGGCTAATAATGTATCTGAAATAGAGGAGGACCCTACTCCCGGTCTACAAAAAGAAATTAGATGTGCTGTAAATGAGGCTAAACATTTGCTAAATCCCTTTCAAAAGGAACAGCTGATAAACCTGAATCCCCAGACTCCCAAACTTCGTTCTCAATTCAAAGTACATAAAAAAAACTACCCTATCCGTCCAATAGTAAACAGTATTAGTAGCGTATATCACGATTTAGCCAGGTTCCTTCACGACAAGATTAAAAAATCATACGCATTTCAGAATAATTATTCAGTAACCAATAGCCAATCACTGATTAATAAAATAAAATAAAAAATAAAAATAAAAAAATTTGGAATTTAATCAGGAGGCAAAGTTAACATCGTTCGACATTACTAACCTTTACACTAAAGTACCGGTCCTGTATACAGTAGAAATTGTGGAGAAAAACCGTCGTACCTATAAAAATATATAAAAGTCGAACAGATTACTGATGTCATACGTTTGTTGTCATTGGTAGTAAAATATGACTACTTCGAGTTTAATGGCAAACTATATAAACAACTTGACGGCCTAGCAATGGGTTATCCGCTAGCGGGAATTTTAGCTGACATTTTCATCACTTCGCTCGAAGACAAATTCTTCAATATGTACGACTCTACAGAATTAGGTATTTTATCATATTCGCCATCGTAGAATGACATTTAGATTGTATATAATGGCACTAATGAAGGAGTAGATCAACTGTTCAATTTGTTCAATAACCTCAATGAAAAAATTTGTTTCACGTGTGAGTTAGAAAATGTACGCCGTGAATTAAATTTCCTAAATCTGAAGTTGGCGATAATAGAGAAGAAAATAATTTTTGACGTTTTTCTAAAACCCACGCGTACTGATCATACCGTACCTGCACACTCGACACACCCTCAATCTCATAAGAAAACTTTCTTTCATTCAGCAATTCACCATGCCGTGGTTACTCCCTTATCACCAGAAAAACTGCAGAAATAAATTGATGTAATTAAAACGATGGCATTTAATAACGGCTATGAACCCTCACTAGTAGAAAATATCCTTAAAGAAAACACTAAAGATAGAGTAACTACTTTAGGTACTGGTCAAACTAATAATAATGATAAAAAGTACATCTCAGTACCCTTTTTGGGTAACTTATCGTATAGGATTCCGCGTCCGTTAACTAAAAACTACGGCTGCAAGGTAGCTTTCTCCACACATAATAATCTACAAAAGAAATTAATTCATAATCTAAAAGCTTCAAACGAACCTTTACGTGGCTTAGGGGTATGTAAAATTTCCTGTAACACATGTCCAGCATTTTACATTGGACAGACAGGCATAACTTTCAACGTAAGATACAAACAACATCTTTTAGGCAAAAAAAGGCACTAATGTGCACAATTCAACATTTGCAGAACATCTTTTCATAACAGGTCATAACCCTAAAGAATTAAACGAAATGACAATTCTGCATAGAGAAATAGAAAGGGAGAAAACTTGATGTCTTGGAAGAACATGAAATTTTAGGCACACACCAAATAAAGATGACATGTTGAATAAACAAGTACAGTTGAAAAATAGAAATTTGTTTAATGCTTTCAAACCAGTGCTCTCGGTTTTATGATACTTATAATCCAGGTTCTCCCCTCCTTTTCAGAAACATTATTTTACCTCTCTTAAGTTATGCATATTACCAGATGACCTATGTGCCTTAGTTGTTCGAGCTTTCCTTTCAAATTTTGTGTCATACAATGAACTGATGTTCTTCTTTACGTATGTATTATTTTTTCCTTATTGATTTTCAATTGCCCCCGAAGGGGGCGTGCTGGCAGCAGCTTAGTACGCTGCTCTACAGCCTACAGACTGTTTTTTAAAAAAACGGAAGAAAAGAAACAAGAAAAACAGGTGATAAAACGGTGACTTAAAGTGTAAAATGGCAGAACAATGTGGAAAGTTAAAACAGAAAGCAAAAGGGGTTGGCAATATTGATAAAGACACAGGAATCAGACAAGTAACATAGTACACACAGAATTAAAAAACATAGCGACAGTCTGGTTTCTGTTCGCAAGGGATAAAAAGCACACCCAGCGACAGTATGATGGCCGTTCGCAATAACTTCCCAAAAAACACAACACGGAACACTCACTGTAAAACACTGCACGAAAATGGCGGCACAAAGATGACACCTTCGAGCCAAAGGCAGATTGGGGGGAGGGGTACGTATGTATTTCCAGCCGTATTTAACTCTGGTTCTACCTGTGCTACGTAAAACGTAGAGAATTCTGCACTATTTTATCCCGTTTGAAACTCATTTATAAATGTTACTCAATAATTTGTAAAATTAATTTTTGTTCAAAGCTATATTGGCCATACGTATGATTTACATCAGAAAATGTGTAATATACAATATTGTTTTGCTCACGTTACTAGTGGCCCGCTTGTGGCGCGCCCTACATTACGTTTACTTGGCAGCGTGACTAGTTTCCACACAGTCAGTCTCTTCACACCACGTCGGTGTTACTTATGTTCTAATGTTTGACCTTTTGAAGAACATTATGTTTTATATGTTAATGTATGACTTGAGCAACTCGGCTCTTAAATCACTGTACAGCTTTGACGATATGTTCTTCATGTAAGTACTATTTGTTTTACACTCGTTTACATTAATGTAACTTTTATTAGATAAGACTTTAATCTGACATATTCATCTTAGGTAGTTACCATACCTTCTGATGAAGTCACCCTTAGAGGTGACGATACCTAGTCAAGGTATACAGAAAACCTATGCAACTGGATGGCTGATTTTTACATATTTTTCAAATTTGTGTATACGGTTGCTGCTAACGTCAGCCATGTTGAAAGTTGTAGTAATTCCAGACCCAACAATAAATAAAAAAATACCACACGTTACTAATCAACGAATAAAGAACTGTGTAAATAATAGTGTTCTCAGTGAGTTACAATTTAGCAAATCACCATAAAATACAGATACAGATAATGTTAAAAAGAAAAAAAAAACAAGCCACTGTGATTACGGCTGAAATCCTTGCACGCCAAGAGTGGCAATAAATTAAGAACAATTTAAAACTCGCTGCAACTTACAAATTATAGATATTGAAATAAAGGCAAGTCGCCACAAACACCGCAGAACGCATCAGACGCCAGGAGTGGTAGTAAATGAGATATTAAGGTTTACTGAAAGAAAATACAAATATCAAAACATACTCAAACTAGTGACAGTCTAACGAATGACAAACGATAATCTTGCTGAAGCTACCAGGCATCCAATAAATCAAATCCAAGAATGCAACAACACATCAAAGCCGGAACCGGCGGATTGCACTACACCCCCAGAATGCTGTGCTTAGAGCGCCCGGGACGAGAAAGGAATCACTACCAGCAGAGTAGAAAAATCACAAACGGTGTACAATCAAGAAAGCCGTCAAATCTACACGCCTTACCCGACAGCAGCGGCAAAACAAGCCCCATATAAATGTTTTAAAAAAATCTCTTAATAATAATCTTTCATATAAAAAAATTAACTTTTGATAATCATTCATCTCAATTTAAAGAACTTACTAATTTCTCCTCCGTGGTCATTCCGATTATTATAAAGAAAATTCAGTTGTTTCTTTTAATACATGACAAATCTATCGGCCAGCATTGCACAGGGCTGTGACAGAAAAATTTCTTATAGGAGCAGATATATACGCGTTATCCGGCGACCTAATTGGGGTAAGATTTTTCAATTTATTCAGAATGAATTTTCAGGGCCATGACGCAGCACTGCTGACTTCTGGAATTTACCAGTTTAAATTCATTGCTCTTTGTTGTCACTGTATATGTTTCATTTTTGCTTTGTCTTTGTTTGAATTTGTGCTTATCGTTGACTTGTGAAAATGCCGCGTAAAACAGTACATCGCGATGTGCAATGAGTGAAAAAGCAGACTCGAATAATTTGACCGATAATACTAGCGACACTCCGTGTAATAGTGATAATCCTCTAATCACAGATAATCACTGCGTGCCGATCACTAGTTATAATTTTGATCCTAATGATGAGCTAACAAATTCAATTATGTCCACATTAAATGTAACAACTGATGACGCGGCACGTTCCGTTAGAATGAACGCTGCCCATTTTGACACACCTGACTTGCAAAATTTACAAAGTCAACAGATAAATGTTTCTCACGAAGATGAACAATGTTGTCAAAATACGTCAGATTTATTTTACTCCGGTGTAGTGACAAACAGTCCACATCCGATTAGCAAACCTTTTCGTGAATCAGAGAATGATGAAATGGTTACACAAAATGTGACACATGCAGATACACCATCACACAGCACAGAAAATAGAGTCGCTAATTTTGGGTTGGATGAAATTATTGCATTATTACTACAACCCAATGAAAAATGCGACTATCAGGACAAACTAATTAATGAAAAACAAGACAACCTTAATGAAAATCTTAAACAGTTGAATGGAAAACACGACAACCTTAATGAACAGAACAAATAACTTAGTGAACAGATTATAGCCGTTGCCGTGCAATGTCACGATACTAAAGAACAATTACGTGAGGAAATTAAAGCTTGTGCTAGGAACACTAGTGAATAAATTAGATCTGTTGCAAAAAAATTAAGTAAAACACATGCAGCCACAACGACGTTACTTAGAGATGAAATTAGTGCAGGTGCTAAACAATGTTCAGAAAACGCAACACAGTCACGCGACGAGTTTAAATTAATGTCAGTAGAACTTTGACGCATACTGGATGCGAAAGTAGACAAGAAATTCGAGCAACAGAACAGCCAAACTGACGAATGTTTTAATCACCTCCTACAAAACAGTGAAACGCAATACTGTATATTTATACAGGAACAGAATAAAGTAAAGAAACAAGTCATGGAAACATTAACGGCACAGAGACAGGAAGATAAGTGTAAGTTATTTACGAAAACAAAAACATACGTAGACACAGAGATTGCGACAGTATCAGACGAAATTAATACTATCAAACAGTACTGAATTGCATGATGAAATCTCCAGTCTTGAAACAAAAGCAGACACTCACACAGTAGACTTTCAGACAATGACCAGCAGACTTGAACAGTAGGAATTAATACAGGATCCCGATGCTATTGAAGCAGACGTTAAGAAATTAAACAAAACCACACGTAAAATCCAAAAACAAATTAATGCTTGTGATACTAAAAACGATGATCAGGTTAAGGCATTGACTGAAAAAGTTGATGAATTGGCCAGTCGTATTGAGGTTATCGAAAATAAGAATGACAGTTAATCAGGCGATATATCAACAATTTCGTTCAATCAAACACCCGAATTCCAAAATTTACAGCAGACAATCAGTGAGATGAATTCGTCCAATAATATATTACGTAGAAAACGGTCATCTTTACAGCAAGAAGTGACAGAGATGAAAAATGTCTAAGCCTCTATCACGACACTGCATACGCCATTTACCGAACATCTCTCACACTCATACAGCCAGTATAATTTAGGTAATTTACAGAGAGTACGTGACTTAGATTCCGAACAGTCACAGACAAACAGATTGTCATACAATCCTGAACCTGTTCAGACATACAGAGACGATAATTTTGATTATAAGCACTTTCTATCCGTGAGAAAATTTAAGGTATTTAAGAATGACAGAACACAGATTCACCCTTTGGACTGGATACAACGATTTGCTTTTGTATTTCCAGCGGCATTGCCTGTAGCGCAGAAACTAAAATTTATTTGTAGCCCGTAAGTGACGTCAGGGGATTCATTAAACTTCGATGAATATGTGCCATAGCGTGCACAGGGTCCCGAGCCGTAGTAGTGTTATTTCATCTTTAGTTTTCTGCACTGCTGCATTATCTTTTAGTATCCTTTATATCTATCAAAACAGCTCTTCAGCTATCGATCTATCTAGGATTAGGAATGACTAACGAAAACCTGTTATGACAAGCTTTACCTGAAAGTGACAGTTCTCATTAAACATTCCCGGACTGGGAAGAACTAACAGCATAATTTTAATAACAGACAAAATTTTAATTATCATTATTATCAAAATTATCAGCAACAGCAAACACATTTCGGCAACAATAGAGGCTTTTCCCCACAACAGCATCAAAACCAGCCGGTTAACATACCTAACCAACAATGTAGTCCGCAAGGTCAACCAAGCTTTAATGTTTCGTCGCCTACACGTATAGCGTCGGCTCCACCAAATAGTAATTCACAGCAACAAGGAAATCACTACGTGCAGAAGGCACATCATTTCAATTCCTATCGCATCGCGCCGTATAGTGACTATCATGACAGACGTAAAAGTAATGAGCATAGTTTTCAGGGTACATTTAATGACAGTAGGTCTTACCAGCAGCAGAATCATCCGCAACAAGAAATTATCTTGAATGAACCAGACAGTCGATATCATTCCGAACCTAATACGTCAGGAAGAAATAACAGAAAGGAAACAAATAGTTGAAATGCCACAGCATCCTCCCGCAAATAACAGCACGTCAGAAAGAATTTGACTACATACAGTACAGGTTGCGTCTTCCAGCAACGTAAACAATAGCTTTGACACACAGACTCTTGTTCACGAATATGTTATTTCTTTTGACGACATCGGAAACACACTTTTGCATGAAAGACAGAATCACAACGTATGTAGACGACATCCTTATCGCAGAAACTAACAGGTCTGAACACTGATTCTTGAACAACTGTTAAAAACTTTTCGTGCACAAGGACTCACAGTTAATCATGGCAAATCGCGCTTTGGGAAAACTTCTATAAAATTTCTTGGACAGCAGAAGGCATTGAGCCTGACCCGAAAAAACTTCAAGCTTTACGTGACATTACTGTCCAACGACAAAAAAACAGCTACGCAGCTCTCTGGGTTTAATTAATTTTTTCCGTAAATTTATTCATTACTCTGCCCTAGACACCCCTAGTTTATGCCACTTGACGGGTAAAAACGCTATTTGGTCCTGGGATAGCCAAGAATAGTCTTAATTTGTTTATCTGAAACAAGCTTTGTTGAATGCACCTCTTTTATCACACCCAGATCTTACTAGAAATTTTTCCATTGCCACCGACAGTTCTAACACCGCTTTAGGAGTATACAATTTTCAGGAAATTGAAGAAGACGGTACTACAGTAATTAAAAACATCTCCTTTGCAAGTCGCATTCTGTCTTCTGCTGAACGCAATTATTCTGTCACTAAACTTCAAACATTATGTGTCATATGGGCATTTACCAGATTTAGGCATTTGTTTATGGAAGACATACTACCGTTTACACAGATCATAGAGCGATACAGTTTATACTTTCCGCTAAATTTACACACGACAGGTTAAGCAGATGGAAACTTTATTTACAGGAATTTAATTTTACAATTGTTCACATTCCCGGTACACAAAATATTGTAGCAGACGCACTATCCCGTTCTCTCAACAACAATCAGCAAGACCACGTAACCAACTTCTGCCAAGCAAATTTTAGCGTAATGTATATTCAACAAGTTGCATTTGAAATTTCATTTCGTAGTCATTACGAGACATAGCACAAGAACAGAACAAAGACAACGTGTGGAAAGAAATTAAACACCTTTGGCAAGATAGAACGTTACAATTAGAAACCATTACACAGTACGCAATAACATTCTGTTTCGCCACTCTCACCCTGACAGCAACAACTGGTTACTATGTATTCCTGACGAACTTGTTAACAAATTAATTTGGTATATTCATTTAAGTTACGCACATTATGGAGCCAGAAAATGTTTTCTTATACTGAAACAGAACTGCTATTTTGCCAACATGGAGAAACGTGTTCGACGAGGTTTAGCGTCATGTAAAATCCCCATTGTACCCGTTAAATTGAGACACATGCCCGCTGTAGACATTTTTGGTCCGATTTCCAGATCTAATAGAGGTTTTTGTTACATGTTTGTCGCTGTTGAACTCACTTCGAAATTTGTTACGTTCACTCCGTTACGCAAAGCTACTGCTAAATCTATTTCGAATGAATTTGTAAAACATTTTTTATTTCATGTACTGCATGTATTGAAAGTAATTTCCGACAATGGACCGCAATTTCGATCTGCAATATGGACACGTATGTTACGAGCTAGAAACATTTCTTCGATCTATATATCCAGGTATCACGCTTCTTCGAACCCTTGTGAACGACAAATGAAAGAAATTGGTGAACTATGTAGAATATACTGCCATAAAAGGCATATTGATTGGGATACACACATGCTCTAATTCCAGGATGTAATTAACTCCATACCAAACGAATCTACTATGCTATCTCCGACTATTATATTGAAAAATGTTGAACTACCTAACAAAATTAACGAATTAGTATGCTTTCCTACATCTCGTCGACCACGCTACCATGAAATAATTGACATTGCACTCAACAACATCAAACGTGAAGCAGAGCGCCGGAGAAGACAACAAAAACAGGTTTGTACACGCCGTGACTTTCACATAGGACAGAAGATATTAGTACGTGCACACAATTTATCCAACAGAGGAAAGAGTAGATGCAGTAAATTTGAGCTTCTATACGCAGGTCCATACAGAATTGGAAGCACTCCTCACCCCAATGTAGTACATGTCGAAACTTTGAGAACCAGAAAAAGCAAAGGCAATCACCATGTCTGCAATATTAAACCCTTTATTGAATGAACGTACTTTATAATTTATCACATTGTAATGCCTTTTCCAGATATTGATATGACCACTTACTGATGATGATTATATTTTTTTTTTAATTCTTGGCAAGTGCCCGGCAAGGTAAGGTTAGCAGGTCGCTTTTCTTGTCGTTAGACATCAGACCGTGCACATTTTCCATTTTTTGTGTATGTATGATAGTTTTCCTATTGAAAGTAGAATTTTTCTCTGTATGCACTACGAAATCTTTAAGATGTAACAAACACCAGTAGACATTGACATTCTGCCTTATAATGTCCCAACATCTTGACTATTTTACTGTTTTTGCTACTACGTTATGGTACTGTGTGTACATTTTTTGCACTCGAAAACTGTCTATGTTTTTGACATAATACGTTTTCTGTCATGCTATGCTGTATGCTTAGTTATATCAATATAAACAAGTTTTTATTTAATTGATATATGATTTAAATGCAAGACATTAATCCATATTCATCGTTTTCAGAAAGCAATACCGCGTAAATGAAATAAATTAAACAAACCACAGAGGTTTACCATGAAATGGAAACTTCACCATCGGAATGAACGAAATAAAATGCAATACCTTGTCATGAAGAGCAAATGAGTCAGAATTAACAAGAAGATACTATACACACTGTATAATAGCAGTCTTAACCAAATATTTTCTTTCAGAATACCAGGCGATTGATGCAGGCAGTCAGACAGAACGGCACATGTTAATTTTAGTGATGAAATATGCTAGAAATAAGAAACTCTATACTCTATGAAGTAATGAATGATAATGAATAGTTGTATGAAGTAAATGGTAATATGAATATGGATAATGAGGTGTCTATTTATTGCAGATGATAATAAATGATGATGAATAGTTATATGAAGAATATGGTAATGTGAATAGTGAAGTTTTGCTTCGCAGATTATGATAATGATGAAGTTATGGTAATATGAATAATGAAGCTTTTCTTTGAAGATGAGGAGAATGATGGAGTTTATATATTTACGATTAGTTAAGAGATGCTATGTAGTTATTTAAATATTTGTTGCAGTTCCTTTTGACAGTATGTCTTACATCACATAGTATAATGATTGAATGTTTTGGGAAAGACAGCTAGAGTACATTCAAATTAAGTACACGTTTCATTATCTGTTAATTCGAAGTTTACGACTTTTCAGCATAATATACATCTTTTCTTTCAGGTCAAAAACCCATTTTATATTTTTTCCAGGAGAAGCTTTTCATGATATTAATATGTTATAAGCAGTTAGTTATTAAACTTGTTCTAATACTTGCATTTTTTATCCAGTTGTGTCTATCGTTTATGAATGTGATCACATATACTGTGCTTGTTTCATAACCTTGCTACAGCTGACTCATGACGAATGACGTTATTAATCCTTATTTCCAGCAATAAGTCAAAGGCAAATATTTTCATGCCCGAGCAGTTGACTATCGATCCCAATGCAATGCATTGATAACATAAAAAAACTATTACCAGTCCCATCAATTACCAGCATACAACTTAATAATGCTACCAGTTTAAGATATATTTCTAATCCTAAACATAATGCAATTTTTTCTGATGTATTGATTGCATTTGTCTATGTGTTATTGGACTATAGACCTTGAGTAATAGTTACAATGTCTTACATTTTAAATATATCTTATGTCACTTGCATCATATCATATATAAACACGAACAATTTGATGCTACACTCAATAACTCTTGGTTTGAATGATGACTTCTGAGTAATACTGAATGATGCTTTGTAATAATGCATAAATACTGTGCTAATAATTACTGTAATGGGAAGACTTATGCAGAAATGCTATACCAATGATTACTGTAACTAGATGACTTATGCATAATTGCTATGCCAATAATTACTGTAATGACATGACTTATGCATAAATGAATGCCAGTGATTACTGTAATGAGATGACTTATGAATGATGTTTCGTAACACTGCATAAATGAATGCCAATAATTATGCATAAATGCTATGCCAATAATTACTGCAATGAGATGAGTTATGAATAGTGTTTTGTAATACTCGATACTTACTACATCTTTAGTAACTAGCCAATGAGTGTCAATAATTACTCAAATTGGTTGATACACTAGTGCAATTCTGAATGACGACTAGCATAAGACTTAATGTCCTTCACCTACTGACCTAATTATCAGCAATTACTGCAATATCCGTATGTCCTGTCCATCATCATAATCATGGAGCACTATATTTCCTTTTTGCACTAATTCTAAGTTGATGAAAGAGTATGGATTCTACAAAAATGTTGTGTTGACATATCAATCTGTCAACCACCTTGAACGATGGAGTTGTAATTATGGTCCTACTGCTTGGTGTACCTAATCTACTACCAAAATGATAACATACAATATTAATGCAACACTTCAGTGTCTTTGCTGCACTGATAAACACTTCAGGAGGAGAACTTCAGATTGTCTCACTTGGTGTTGTGCTTCTGTAGAAAGATATGAGCTTTCAGTGCAGCTACGTGCTACCCACTGTGCTACAACCATGATGCTATCCTTCCCATTCGTTTCCTAGTTCTTGTAAAATGTTAGAGACTTATACAGTGCGTATGCACTTTATTTCATTTCCTCATGTATTCAGTTCTTGTAAAAATGCTAAAGACTTCTACAGCGTGAGTGCACTTTATTTCACTTCCTGATATATTTCATTCATGTAAAAATACTGAAGACTTTTACAGTGCATGTGCACTTTATTTCATTTCTTAATGTGTTCAGTTCTTGTAAAATGCTAAAGACTTTTACAGTGCATGTGCACTTTATTTCATTTCTTAATGTATCCAGTTCTTTTAAAATGCTAAAGAATTTTACAGTGCGTGTGCACTTTATTTCATTTCGTAATGTATTCAGTTCTTGTAAAATGCTAAAGACTTTTACAGCATGTGTGCACTTTATTTCATTTCTTAATGTATTCAGTTCTTGTAAAAAGTGCTAGAGACTTATACAGTGCATGTGCACTTTATGAAATTTGTTAATATATTTTGTACTTATTGCGTGTACACTTTGTCATTTCTTAATATGTTCTGTACTTACATTATTTATCAATAATGTTTATATATATATATATATATATATATATATATATATATATATATTCTGTGACTGTAGACTTAGTAAACTAAATAGATCATAGAAAAATTTGTTGCTAATAGCAAGTCCAATTGATTCACCATCGCTGCAAAATTTTTGCCCCCCTAGTGGTGGGTTATGTAAGAGGTCCATGATTAAGGAATTTGTTGTTAGCGCACTCGAGCAGATGTAATTTCGATGGATTGCTCACGCGCTGCCTGCGATATGTAAGCTATAAGAGAATCTCAGACCAGAGAGCAGTGTTGTCAGCAGTAGAAACTGTGTAGCAGTAGGAGTAAGTAGTTGCTAGCGAGCAGTCTGGTGTATCGTGTTGGCTGGGCCGGTCGTGGGGAGCGATGGTGGAGCCACGATGATGTAATATAAGGTAAAAGCAGCATCGCGCACATGTACTATTGTTATGTGAAGTCCCAGGTAAATGTTTAAAAAAAATCTCTTAATAATAATCTTTCATATAAAAAAATTAAACTTTTGATAATCATTCATCTCAATTTAAAGAACTTACTAATTTCTCCAATCCATGGTCATTCCGATTATTGTAAAGAAAAATCAGTTGTTTCTTATTATACATGACAAATCTATCGGCCAGCATTGCTGTGCCAGAAAAAATTCTTATAGGAGCAGATATATACGCGTTATCCGGCGACCTAATTGAAGTAAGATTTTTCAATTTATTCAGAATGAATTTTCAGGGCCATGACGCAGCACTGCTGACTTCTGGAATTTACCAGTTTAAATTCACAGTCTTTATTGAAAGGTTATAAGTGAGCGACAATTTTATTGAGAGGTTAGTCACATTGTATTGTTGGTAGGTTACGGAATTTATCTGTTGGTAGGTTACGCTAAATGTCAATGTTATGGTTATATATTTTACTGTTGGGAGGTTACGGAACTTTTCTGTTGGGCGGTTACACCGGCATGTACACGCACTCTGTGGTCCTTGCTCCTCCTGAGTCCCCAACTGAACTACCACACTCACACGACCGGGAAAAACAACGACGTCACTTCAAAGATAGAGCAACAGTTACTACATGTCGAAAACCGCCGCTGCTGCCACCAGCGGACAGGCAACGCTTGCGTCACGAGTGACGCCAGTCAAGACGAGAAGAAGACAAACAACTGCAACCATGCCAACTACAGGATATAGTCTGGCCTGCACACAGGGCAGAAACCTACAAACAGCACCAACGCGAGCTGCAGCACGGCTCATTAAAAGAGTTACGTAGGGCTCCCGCAGAGTCTTTTGTTATGCAGAAGTTTAGGCAAATTCTGCATTGCAAATTCCTGTTAAATAAATAATGCAAGGTGCGATGAGTGTGGTCGATTCTTATTTAGAGGATGCTCTACTAGAACTGCTGTACACGTGCGATGATGCATAGGACGTTTTATTTCTATGATAATATCCGTCAGCTTCCATGCTAAATACACACTGAGCAACTGAAAAATCCATGAAACTAAATATTTCATTACATTAATCGCCAAACCTAAAGCTATTGACGTGGTTCCCGAGCAATGACGATTATTTACAAAAGAACTACGCTACCAACAATGATACATCTAGTTCTTACGTGGATCATGGATGAAACCATGAATATATGGATATTCGAAAAATACAGAGCTTTATCAACATTAACATTGCTATGGCTTACAAAACGACTCCAACAATGAATTCAAACAGCGTTCAGACCAATAATTATGAAGTTCCGGGGAGTACCTAAAATATGCAATTACAAATTTTATTGCGTATCCCATTGTACTGATTTTTATATTACATAGAGTGGCTCCATTAGGCAAGCACAGTAACTGCAGAATAAAGTTAAAAAAATCTGGAACTATTCAATACACGTCAATAAGGACGGGAGCTATTCGAAGAACGGAATAGGCTCAGCAGTGGAACGATAATTAATAGCGCACCAGACTATATTTCAATCGCAGATTGAGAAACGACTACGCCAATAATCAAGCAGAACATTCAGTATCTTGTAAGACAGAGAATCAAAATGAATAACGGGAAATAAAACTGAGAAGACAGCTTTGTCTCGCACAGGCAGTCCAATTACGCTGCTTGCATTTTAAATTTCCGCTAATCATTAGTTCTCGTCAAAAAAATACTGGAAAGAAAATTATAAGGAGTTGTCAGAAGGAATGGCCTCGTAGCGTCGAATCATATAAAAGCCCAAGCAGCTATTCCTAGGGAAGAATTAACAGGAAAGCTGGCCAAACAATCAACTCGAGAAAACAATGGAACGCCACAAGAGAATTCCTGCGTCTATTTTTAAAAGAAAATGAGGATAAACTACAAAAAAAGTGGTATGACTGAAACTATAAAATAGGCGAGGAAACAGAAATGTCTTTCGGCTGGTGAACATCGTTTTTCCATAAAATTACGTCTAATTATACAGCTATATTAACATTGTACCGATAATTAGTGTCTCACTACTACGGGTTGATGTTAGCCTCTAGTGCGGCTTGCACATGCTCACAGGGTGACAACGTAAGACCATTCTAATATTTTATTCATATGTCAAGAAGTTATTAATGAGAAGCACTAAATAATAATGTAACGGAACAAGGAGGCAGCCGATCCGACGACATACCGTCTATATCTGGCGGTCAATTGATTAGTGTCGCACCCTATTGGTCGCGGAGTCCCGGGCTCGACTACCGAACGTATTACAGATTTTCTATACGCAGAGGCAGGCCGTTCATGTTGTTCTATTCATTTTATATCATCTCCGTCGCGGTACAAGCCGCCAAAGTGGAGTCAGAAAAATTATCAGTTGTCGGCCGAACAACCCCAGACTGAGGTTAACTGGCCAAGAACGACATATGATCATTTCATCTCAGTCGACGCATCATTCCAGTACAACAGCTGATTAACAACTTTTTGCCAATTTTGTAATGTAATACACTTTCACAGTCCTGAAATAATTATTTTACTCGTGTAAACAGAAAAAGCGTGTTGGTTTATTGGAAAACAGGTGGCGCACATATTTGTTCTCTCACCGACATTATCATACTTGTCTCTAATCGTGCGAACATCTCTTTGAAAAACTATGAAGCATAATGAATTTATAATTATTACAATAATGATAATTTTGGATCCTTACAACCACAAATAAATCTTATGAACTTTTCGTATCTGGTGGGTTTTGCCTTTGTTATTACAAAAGTAACTTTAGAGTCCTGAGGCATACCTAAACTTAAATTAATATTATTTTATTTTACATATTCGACATTATATATTGAGGCTATAAACAATTCTGGCACTTCCTGATGCAAGTTTCTATTTTCACGCACTTGTGTTACTTTAACTTTAAATTAAGTTGTTCCTGTTGCATGTTAGGTCAGTTTTGTTTGTTATCGCCTAATGGAGCCTCAGATGCATTTTCTTGAATTTTTTGTGTCTCATTTTCTGAGGGCGACAAGACTAGAAGAGCTAAACATCTTGCTACAGCTATTTCAAGCAGTCCCCGTCAACACGTGCAACAAGTTGAAGAAAATATTTCCGTGGGTCTATGACACCATAGAAAAAAACTGGCAAGAGGAAGACCTTAATTCCAAGTTATATGAATGTAAAGGTTCCAATTATACAGTAGAACAAAGCAGAAATGGACAGAACTGTTTAAAGCTCAGTGTACAAATGTGTGAAAATAAAATAGTGTTAACACATATGTGTATAAACTTCAGGCCATTGAAAATGTCTTTGAAGAAATAAAGGCGGAACGTGTACGAAACGAAAAATTTGTTTCTTTAGTTCGTAATCAGAGGGATCCAAAGTGATAATTATTTACATAATATTACGCATAACTAGGGACGCAGGAGTAACAAAAGTAAAGAATGTTATTGTTATGAATGTGAGTAATGATGCACTAGCATTTGTACAACTGCTACTCCTTTTATTTAATCTTATTCCCTATATACATTGGATAAAAACTGTTATTTAGGTTTTAGCATTAGACGTATGGTACTGGAGCATCTTGCAAACAATAAATAAATGAAACAAATCATGTTATGCATTCCACGACATATGGAGGGATCATTACCATGGTGCTGTCCAAAGTTAAACCCCTTAGACTTTCATTTCTGGTGTCCCTAGGAAGCTCATGTGTATAAACCCGCAGTAAAGAAGCAGACAGTCTTCGTGCCTATATGTGGAAGGCTTAGAAACTATAGCCGTGAATTATTTTTTATATTGTATGGGCATTCATAGGATTTACTGTCTTTTCTCCTGGTTTTATATAATAAGAAACGAGAGCTGTCCTCATTAGAGAGTTTTGTCAATACAAGGCAGAGGCGGCGCATTTTGTGCGTGACTCTTAGAACTATTTGTGTTTTTTGTAGAAACTATGTTTTCTCTTCAGGAACATTACTGTAAAATACCAGCAGATGTGCGAAACTCGTCAGTCCAAAACATTCCAGATAAATGTAGCAGATGTGCGATCGTGCCTTTGCACGCTCTACAATGTAAACTGTGAGAGAAGGTGGTATGGTTCAAATGGCTATGAGCACTGTGCGACTTAACTTCTGAGGTCATCAGTCGCCTAGAACTTAGAACTAATTAAACCTAACTAACCTAAGGACATCACACACATCCATGCCCGAGGCAGGATTCGAACCTGCGACCGTAGCGGTCCCTCGGTTCCAGATTGTAGCGCCTAGAGCCGCACGGCCAGTCCGGCCGGCGAAGCAGGTATGGACGAAGAGAATTCAAAATATATGTTACACATTGAGGTGGCGATATACGATTTCCTTCACATAATCAAGAGAAGTTAAAGGAAGGTAAGCATCTGAGAGATCGGAAGGCATCATTCGTGCAAACTCTGGTCGTATGTGAAGTATGTTAGCGGCTAGGAACAAACAATGCCTTCTCCGCGCGAAACCAATCGAGGTACCATCGAAGACAGTGCTGCCAAAGCAGAGTTACTAAACACAGCCCTCTCAAATGCCTTCACAAATGAAGACGAAGTAAATATTCGATAATTCGAATCAAGAACAGTTGCCGAGATGAGTTACGTTGAAGTAAATATCCTCGGAGTACTGAACGAACTTAATCACTTAATAAAAGCAAGTCTTCTGGTCGAGACTGTATACCAAGTAGGTTCCTTTCAGAGCATGTTAATGCATTAGTTCCGTACTTAATCATATACAACCGTTGCTCGACGAAAGATCCGCACCCAAAGACTGGAAAGTTTGAAACTTCCCCTTTGAATATAAAGAATGACTGTGCTGGTGAAACTTCTACGTTACTTGATTTTCAAACTCCAGAGTGAAACTGAACGTACTGAGACTGTTTTCTCTTTACTTATTCCGATCATTTCTAAACTGACACACAATATTTTAGCGCAACGCAATCTGACTTCTAATAATCCCTAAAAAGTATTAGCCCTGACTAACAATAACCTATACCCTTCATGAATCATTTACCTCACAAATATGTTTCGTTACTCGAACTACTGCAATACACCGAGCGCCAATATGCCAGCCAAGCAAAAGATTCTAACTACTGAAGGCACTAACTACTAATAGGCGTATAGTTAGCAAATGAAAGATTTTGGTAGGGAACAAACGATGTATTTACCTTAATAATGATCAAAGGTCATAATATATCTATAAATATAAATAGGTGACATCCTGTTTAACAAATTTCCTATTCCTGACAGAATACGTCCAGGTCGTCCGCTCATATTAACATCTCAGAACTCTGGCATCTCTCTCCCCACATCCACCACGGCTGGTGGCTCATCTCCAACTGCCCAGTGCTACGGGCTGTTCACATCCAACTGCCCAAAACTACACCGGTGAATAACTTGCAACAACGAGTCCAACCAGCCACAGACTGCACACAGCGCACTCAGCGATTTTAATAAAGAGCGCTACGTGGCGTTACCAACATAAAAACCTAAACAGCCTACTTACAAGTAGCACACGTCGCACCAATATTCAAGAAAGGTAGTTGGAGAAATCCACTAAGTTACAGGCCCATATCATTAACGTCGTTATGTAGCAGGATTTTGGAACACATATTGTGGTCGAACATTATGAATTACCTGAAAAAATCGGTCAGTTGACACACAGTCAATATAGGTTTAGAAAACATCGTTCTTGTGAAAAACAACTATCTCTTTATTCGCTTGAGTGCTACTGGCAAGGGATTTCAGATTGATTCAGTATGTCTTGATTTCCGGATGCCTTTTGACACTGTACTACACAAGCGGCTTGTAGAGAAATTGCGTGCTTATGGAATATCGTCTCAGTTATGTGACTGGGTTTGTGATTTCCTGTCAGAGAGGTCACAGTTCGTAGTAACTCACGGAAAGGCATCGAGTGAAACAGATGTGATTTCTGGTATTCCCCAAGGTAATGTTATGGGCCCTTTCCTGTTCCAGAACTATACAGGGTGTTACAAAAAGGTGCGGCGAAACATTCAGGAAACATTCCTCACACACAAAATAAAGAAAATATGTTATGTGGACATGTGTCCGGAAACGCTTAATTTCCATGTTAGAGCTCATTTTAGTTTCTTCTACGCTCAATGGAGCACGTTGTCATGATTTCATACGGGATACTCTACCTGTGCTGCTAGAACATGTGCCTTTACAAGTACGACACAACATGTGGTTCATGCACTATGGAGCTCCTGCACATTTCAGTCGAAGCGTTCGTACGCTTCTTAACAACAGATTCGGTGACCGATGGATTGGTAGAGGCGGACCAATTCCATGGCCTCGACGCTCTCCTGACCTCAACCCTCTTGACTTTCATTTATGGAGGCATTTGATAGCTCTTGTCTTCGCAACCCCGGTACCAAATGTAGAGACTCTTCGTGCTCGTATTGTGGACGGCTGTGATACAATACGCCATTCTCCAGGGCTGCATCAGCGCATCAGGGATTCCATGCGACGGACGGTGGATGCTTGTACCCTCGCTAAGGGAGGACATTTTGAACATTTCCTGTAACACAGTGTTTGAAGTCATACTGGTACGTTCTGTTGCTGTGTGTTTACATTCCATATTAATGTGATTTAAAGAGAAGTAATAAAATGAGCTCTAACATGGAAAGTAAGCGTTTCCGGACACATGTCCACATAACATATTTTCTTTCTTTGTGTGTGAGGAATGTTTCCTGAAAGTTTGGCCGTACCTTTTTGTAACACCCTGTATAAACAATTTGGGGGAAAATCTGAGCAGCCGTCTTAGGTTGTACGCAAAAGAACAATACAAACTGCAAAACGATTTAGAAAAGATATCTGAATGGTTCGAAAATTGGTAGTTGAGCCTAAATAACGAAAAGTGTGAGGTCATCAACATGAGTGCTAAAAGGAATCCGTTAAACTTCGGTTATACGCTAAGTCAGTCAAATCTCAAGGCTGTAAATTCACCTGAATACCTAGGAATTACTTTCACGAACAAATTAAATTGGAAGGAACACACAGAAAATATTGTAGGTAGGGTATCCAAAGTCTGCGTTTTATTGGCACTAAGAACAAAATTACAGATCTACTAAGGAGCCTGCCTACACTACACTTGTCCGTCCTCTTTTATACGACTGCTGCGCGGTGTGGGATCCTTACCAGGTAGGACAGATGGAGTATATCTAAAAAGTTCAAAGAGTTGCAGCACGTGTCACTTAACGGTACAGGATTTGGGCTGCACATCATTAGAACAAAGGCGTTTTTCGTGACGGAGGATCCATCTCAGCCGGCCGGTGTGGCCGAGTGGTTCTAGGTGCTACATTCTGGAACCGCGCGACCGCTACGGTCGCAGGTTCAAATCCTGCCTCGGGCATAGGTGTGTGTGATGTCCTTAGGTTAGTTTGGTTTAAGTAGTTCTAAGTTATTGGGGACTGATGACCTCAGAAGTTAAGTCCCATAGTTCTCAGAGCCATTTGAACTATTTTTTGAACCATCTCACGAAATTCCAGTCAACAACTTTCTTCTCAGAATGCGAAAATACTTTGTTCACACCGACCTACATAGGGAGAAACGACCACCACGATAAAATAAGGGAAGTCAGAGCTCGTACAGAAGGGTATAGGTGTCCTATCTTTCCGGGCACTATACGAGATTGGAATAATAGATAATTGTGAAGGTGTCCCTTGAATACCCCAAACCAACCAACCAACCAATTGTGAAGGTGGTTCGTTGAACCCTCTGCCAGGCACTTAAATGTGATTTGCAGAGTATCCATGTAGATGTAGATTCAGGTCGATGTGCAGGTCAACTGTCTGACAAGTGCGTAAGTTCAGGAATGAGGTGCTGTGAGACAAAATCTTATTCTGAGTGGGGTTGCCCCTTCCGCAGTTCTAGCTATTGTGTCTCACAAGAACGAAGTTGTACGAGAGATCTCCCTCTTATTTAGAGGAGCGAATGAAAGGTGAGTAAATAACATTTAGTGGAGTGAACGGTGATGAACCGTCAGCCATAAAACGAATAGCGGGCCACATGCGGCCAGCTGGCTGTAGGCTGTGCATCTCTGCGCTACAAAAATTGCTGGTGTCGTTGAATGCAGGTCATGTCAGTCTGTTTCCGAGTGAACACTTCTGAGGGAACTGAAAGTAATTCCCCTCCCCGTCGGGTATCCTAAGAAAGGGCCGTTGTTCACAATGGAATATAACGCTACACGTGTTCAGTCGAGAGAACACCACAGAAACTCGACGTTAGCTTACGGAGGTCTGGGAGTGGAGTCTGATGTGTCACCGTTTTCCCTCTCCTCACGGGGTTCAGGGCGTCGGATGCATCGACCGCCCATGAACCGTGTAACAAGAATCTTGCGAGGGGCTTAGTTACGGGCGGAGGCCGTTCTTTGATTTTACGGGGCGTTTTTCGTAACACGGATTAGGCCAACTGCTTATTTTTGCCATTAATACGAACCAGGTAGACATTTCAGCGTTCCCGGTGACCGTGTGTTGCCCTTTGTTTACATCTCCATAGCGAGTATTGTGCGACAGTAGCCATTTCCACAGAGCTGCACAAATAACACTCAACGCTCAGGTCTTAAGGTATCAAAAAATCGTCTTTTATTTTATTTTCCTTTTTTCCTTTTGCGGTTCTGTGAGTCATTCTCGAAAACCTGAACTCTGATGGGATCCCTTTGTTGTCTGTCTGTCTATATGTGCCTCACTGACTGTTAAGACCAGCTTTTCTTAGGGAAGGATCTGTGTAATGAAGTGAAATTTATATAACACATTAAGGTCTACGGTCTCTTTGCGGTGAAAAAGTTTTCGGATTCCAAGTCAATGCAATCAAAGGTACAGCCATATATTCACATATTTTGAAACTCGAAAACTTATTCATGAAAACCAATAGGTTAATTCCCGTTGACGTAGAATCAAGAAATTAGTCATAAGCAATATTTCACACGACCAGTAAAGCGAAACTCCCGAAAATTGTTAATTTATAATTATATAACATGAAAAATCCATTATGTAATTTTTTATCCGTCTGTCTCTTTGTCAACATACCTTACCTCCGTGACAGGTTGGAGTATCAAGCTCGATTTACATCACAAAAAGGTCTGAGGTTCCTTTAGAGTGTAAAATATTCAAGCTTCGAAATCATTGCGGCGAAAAGATTCGGTCATTTATGTCACACATATTCAAATTTATAAACTCACTAACCAGAAACTGTAAGGAGCTTCCCCTTGAGCTAGAATGAAGAAATTGGGCAAGAAGCAAGGTTTGATGATATAAGTAAAAGAAGAAATCTGAAACTTGTTAAATTATAATTCTATCACGTATAATACATGTTTTTGTCATTTGAACATGGACTGCATTCATCACCCTTGAAAAGCATGACGAACGTTACTGGATGCAACATAAAATGCGATTTGCAGTTAAGTTTCAGTGAATTAATAATTTTTTTTAATTATATCTTCTCTCTGCACATATACAAACTGGAGTTCCCTGCCCGCTTTTGTTTTTACATGTCCAGGTTAGTAGGACTAACAATTGTAGAAATTTTGATATGGTCTTGGAATTCCAAGGACCAACATCTTGCCAGCAACGTTATCAATAAAAGGCAAAAATCGTTGAGATTCTCGATTCCCTGGGTGGATGAAATACGTATGCATATAAATAAGTTTGTAAGGAACATTCAGTGCAAGGTATGTTGACCATATTTTTTGCGCGTTTGGGCTTTGGGTATCTTGGCTTTGTATATTCTTAAGAATACGGGATCAAAGGGATTTTGTCGGGAAATTATTCTTTATACATGAGGACTGTGCAGTCCTAATGCATCGACTCCATACTGGCCAGCGCAGAGCCGCGAAACGGCATCAAGAAGTCGCTGACCCGCACGCCAATGGAAAAAGCGTGCATCGCCACACCTCCAGGAAGACGGTTCAGTGCCTCCTGTCAACGCTGACTTAACCAGCCGTCTACCGCTGCTCGGGCCTAGTTCGATCGCGGGCATCGAGAGGGTAAGTACAAAGTAACGGGAAGACGATACGTAGCGTGCGTTCTTCGAGCTGTAACAGTGGGCAAAGTAATTGCGTGTAAGAGGCAGCAAAAACACATCAAGCTACCTCCGAAGTAGTGTTTCGTTTGTTTTTAGAAATAAAGAAATGTTCAAATGTGTGTGAATTCCTAAGGGACCAAACTGCTGAGGTCATCGGTCCCTAGACTTACACACTAATTACACTAACTTAACGCTAAGGACAACACTCACAACCATGCCCGAGGGAGGACTCGAACCTCCGGCGGCAGGGGCCGCACGATTAGTGACATGGCGCCTCTAACCACGAGGACACTTAGAAATAAAGTGCCCTATTAATTTGAAAATCTTATGCACACATCATTTTGGATTCCTACCACCGGCCATCGCAACTTCTCTCCTCCGTTTTGGTGTCGGTGCTGACTCCCACAGTAGCTGACACAACAAAAATCACTTTTCAATGGAAGCGTTCATTTACTCACTATGACTCTAGCCGCTCTCGCCGCCTGTGCCGCTTTCGACACCTACTTCTTTCTCTCTACAGCTATTGTAACATTTCAGGGCGAGCAAAATATTGACGTTGTCGTACTTGCCCATCAGAAGTCTCACGTACATGCTTTCGACAAAAGAAGAAAAAGCTTTCACGGTGACCCATCGTCACAGGAATTCAACCGGTGACAATCAGCAGCACGATTACTGTTATGAAAGTTGGTGTAAATGAATGCAAGCTGAGATCAACGGGACACTGGATACCTTTGATCATAAGCCACCACTGAGGAGTGAAGCTGTTAAAGCTATGGTTTATGAACACAAAAGTCTGACTGACGACAGTTTTATGGAGAGATACCTTGCAGCTTGTATGCACCGTTATAACGAACCACTGATTTCATTAATTAACGCTCCTAAGCATATGATTTCTAGTGTAAAAGTCGTCCAAATAGTTAGCAGTTCGTCATTTTTAACGACGAATTTAAGGGTGTCATGCGTAACATGTAAGTGAGGGGGCTCGTCATCGGAACCACGGCTTGCTTGTTCGCTGCGAAAAGGGACGAGAAACGACTCCTACGTTGGGAGCTGCTCTCGTTGCTGAGCATCGTCGAGGCTAGAGTTGCGGCCAGAAAGACTCTCGCTATAGAAAATGAGATTTTCGAAGAAGCCCTCCTGTGGGGCCCCGAGAACAGCAGATTACGGATGGGTTGAAAATTTTTAATGTTATACACACAGAAATCGAACTTAAAACTTTAAATGCCATTTCGATATTCGCTTAAGGAAACTTGACTTTCAAGACTCACTCATTAGAGAATTTAAATCTGATACCGCACATGGTTTAATTTTGATTGTAGACCTATACTGCACCCTCAGTGATGTGGAACCATTTAGTTGTGTCATCCGCGCAGAGGTTTTTCGCCCTCCATTCTGTGCAGCATCGGCTGAGATATTTTTCAAAAGAAAAAGAGGTGCAATTATGTTTGGGGTGATAACAGACATGAAATGCTAGAGCGCATTCTCACTCAAAATAATACCGTTCTAAAGTCGTCATGTCAATAAATGTGCGTTTCCCAGTGGAACCCAATTTCTGAAACACATAACAAACCTGTATAGACAATTAGTGGCCTCTAAGGCACACGTTCAATACACTGTCATTCATTTCAGCACCAAAATAAGATTATTAATAATGCTTAGCTTAAATACATAAATGTAGCGAAGTTACGTGAAAGGATACAGAAGGAGTGGGGAGGAGGAAGGGCACTACGGATCTTCCTTTGTGTCATACAACAGAACGAAATTAGTCCACGATTCTAATATACAGAGATCGATGATGTACACAAATTTCTGCACTGTACAAAGTTAAAACATAAAACTTAATCTATTACAAGACTCATTACTCGGTAAGTTATTACCGACCAATAATTATTCACATGTCGTAAGATCTGTGCTTTTCATTGTTAATAATGATTTGCATGAAAAAATACCACTTTCAGAAAAAATGTTGAACAGAAGAGCAAAACGAGGCATCGAGACGTGAATTCCCATTAATCCTACAGAAAATATCTGGGACAGTTTGAAAGAGCGCTTGAAACGTAACAATCAACAATCCCGCAAATTTGTAGTTCCTCGTGAAACAAATATGAGTGATCGGTTATAGCTGCATACTGCTGAAAGAAATAGTGAAATCTCTTTTCCTCCGATTTCAAGCCGTTATCAATGACAGAGGCACTGTCCCGGAGAATTTGGGTCATGTCTCCTCGTAGTGCAAAAGTTTTTTGTCCTGTGTACTTATATTACCAGTAGGAAAACACAGCAGTTCACTCACTATCGTTGACTTCCAGACAGAACATCTTGTGAAAGAAACGAAAGGAAATCTATTCACAGGAAAAAAATCTGTGATTTTTGAGGTAAGGTAAAAACATCATCACAGAATGTTGTTCCTTGGAACACTTTCAGATTTTCGCCGGTAGCCAGAAGTGTAATAAAATTAATGTTTCCTGATATGATTTTCAAATGATAGTACATACTTTTCATATGCTGCAGTATTTTCTTGAAATTAACAAAATTATTCCTGAGGTTTAAGTCTTTCCCAAGCTGTAGAAGCACGTTTGAAATTAAAGCATGGTCACGTACCTAGGAACAACTATTCTATCGACATTTAAAAGCATTACAATAGATAAAATCCCGTCAATATTGTGTTTAGTCGTTTGTCTCATACATTACTGACGTACTACACTTAAATAATTAGTAAATGAAATCAAATAAATCAGAAGTTTTATCAAAAACCACTGACAAATTAAATACATTTTGAAAATCAAGCAATTGATAACTAACACGAATTTCCATTTCCAAGACGAGTAAAATTGTTTACACATTAACGAAACTCAGTTTGCAAATACAACATCCGCCCTGGTAAAAAACCTTCTTTTCTTTAAAGGTACAAGAAAATGCACGACCAGCGATGTATGACTTAACTGTACACATCTTATATAACAAGTTTTAAAAATATGTATAATTTCAGTTGCATAAGAATCTGTAACTGAAGAATTAACAATATATCCCGAATACCTTTAATATTTTGTAGAGTACTTAAATGTGCAGAACGTGATACATTCATGAATGGTTCATTAAAAATAAGCTCAAGTCTGACAACAACAACATCTGTAGGAAATAGTGCAAACCTCTGGTGCGTATTTTTCTAGTGATTATAAAATCAGTAACAACACGGAAATTCCGATCGAAAAACATTATGTGTCCGTACGTACACTACCTTATAGGTGTAGCACTCTACCCTACAAGTTCCATGTTTCTTGCAGTCACAATTCTTCTCCGGTACGGATGACAGTTTCATCACAGTGTGGGGGTGAAATGGCGCAACAACTGGATATGTAATCCATTGTTTAAGAACGCAGTACGGTATGACTCTTGTGGGCGAGAAGCATGAACTACCACACAGATTATCCCTGAAATTCTGCTTCTACAAAGACAAGTGCAAGATCTCACCCATCACTAGTAGAATGGTGCCAACAATTTGTCAAAGGCCGCACACTGGTGGGTGACGCTGATCGGTGAGGCCGTCGACATCACCCAAGCAGTGTGAGGCAGTTGAAGAAGTGATGCGCAACAACTGCTGAGTGAATATCGCGGACACTTCTCAGCACATGCGCATCTAAGGAGACAGTTCTGATTCCTGATTCCATCGTCCGTGATGGTCAGCAGCATCGGAAATTTTGAGTATGCTGGGATGACAGAAGAATGTTACACGCACACAAAGACGCAAGATCAGTCCCCTAGAACTTATAACTACTTAAACCCACCCAACCTAAGGACATCACATACATCCATGCCGGAGGCAGGGTTCGAACCTGTGACCGTAGCGGTCGCGCGGTTCCAGACTGTGGCGCCTAGAACCGCTCGGCCGGCTGAAGTTGGCGAGCGGTTCTAGGCGCTACAGTCTGGAACCGCGCGAACGCTACGGTCGCAGGTTCGAATCCTACCTCGTGCATGGATGTGTGTGATGTCCTCAGGTTAGTTAGGTTTAAGCAGTTCTAAGTTCTAGGGGACTAATGGCCTCAGAAGTTAAGTCCCATAGTGCTCAGAGGCATTTGAACAATTTGAAATGAACTGCAGCAACCATCAAACGTTACTTGTCCTGCTAAAATAATGTGTAACTTACTTTTCGAAGTACCCGGGTGTGTTTGATTGTCAGATATTTTCAAAAATAATTGGGAAGTTAGTTTCTGGTACTAATAGACATAGGAAAGTAATAATTGCACTGTACAGATTTACGAGATAAAACAGTGTTAATATCAGGTATGCTTTTACAATGACGGAAAAATGTATCAAAACCTCAGAAAATAATTAATGCACAATAATGAAATTTCGGGAATACATTTATCTAGCTGATATACTGAAGTGATTAGTATTGTAAGATCACAGGTTTATGTAAGTGCGACATAAGTCATTGTTAATACGAAATGCTGCTACATCAACAATCGGTGTAACCGTCAGGGTTTTAAAATTTTGTATCTGGCTGGAGCAGCAACCGTAGTATGCAATCTTCTTGTACGATCAGTAAACACCCAATCAGTTGCTTTCCTTAGAGCAAGCGTTCCGTACACGACGATAGTGCACTGGTTGTACATTCATGAGGAAGTAATATATGACCATAATCAAGTTGTACATGTTTTAATTTATGATGGAGGTGAAATTTTGTATTTAACTCAAGCCCTACGGCAGTATTTTAACATATCTCTGCCACAACATGTAATCCAGTTGTCTATATTTCCTTCCGAAGTAGACGTCTTTATAAACGTAAAACCGTGGTAAAGGGGTTTTAATAAACCTTCCAGTTTGTAACTGATTGGCTGGTTCCTATATCTACAAGAAAACAGCCAGAATGTACAATTTCAAACATTCAAACCTGCACGCATTGTATTATACAGGTGCCGGATGTCAGTTTGCGAGATGGTGTTCCATGCCTGTAGCACTTGTTCGGTCAATACAGGTAGAGTTAATGCTGATTGTGGATGACGCTGGAGATGTCGTCTATTGATGTCCATATGTGCACGGCTGGAAACAGATATTGTGGTTGAACACGTCAAGGCAGCATGTCGTACTCTGTAGAGCATGTTGGGTTACATCAGTGGTACGTGGACGAACGTTATCCTGTTGGAAAACACACCCTCGACTCCTGTTCGTTAATGGCAGCATACAGGTCGAATCACCAGGATGAAGGGTGCAGTTAATATGCGTGGTATAGCCACGAGAGTGCTCCTGCTGTCATACGAAATCGTACCCCAGGTATAGGTATAGTGTGCCTAGCACGCAGTTGAGTTGGTTACAGGTCCTCAACTGTCCTCCTCCTTATCAACACACGTCCCTCACTGGCACCGAGAAAGAACCAACTTTCATCAGAAAACACGACAGTCTTCCACCTCGCCCACCACTTGCCCTCCTCTCATCTCCCTCGAATGTGCTGTCGCTTGAAACCGCTGAAGATGCAAATGGCGAGGTTTAGGGTCAGTGGGATGGGGACCATAGGGCGTCTGGCTCGGAGACGACCTAGAAGTAACCGATTTTTAACAGTTGTTTGTGTCACTGTGATGCCAACTACGGTTCAAATGGCTGCTGAAGATGAAGTACGAAGCGCCAGAGCCATACAGCGAACGAGAATTACTTCCCTGCGACCGCACATGCGAAGTGAAATGGAAATAAGACAAGGACTTCTGGTCAGATCAGCATAGGGTAATATCAACAGCAGAAAAAAATGATATAACAGGAGAAGGATTCGTTATGAACAGGAAGGTATGGAAGGGAGTATGTTATTGTCAACAGTTCAGTGATAGGGTTGTTGTGATCAGAAAGGACAATAAACCAACACCGACACTGATAGTTCAGCTATACATGCCGACATCGCAAGAGATAGAGATAGAGGAAGTTATGAGGATATTGAAAGGGTAACGCACTACGTAAAGGGAGATGAAAATCTAATTATCATGGGGAACTGGAATGCAGTTGTAGGGGAAGGAGCAGAAGAAAAGTTACAGGAGAACATGGGACTCTGACAAGGAATGAGGAGAAGAAAGCCTAATTCAGTTCTGTAATAAATTTCAGATAGTAATAGCGAATGCTCTCTTCAAGAACTACATGAGGAGGAGATATACTTGGGAAAGGCCGGGTGATACGGGAAGATTTCATGGTCAGGCAGAGATTCCGAAGAAAGATACTAGATTGTAAGGCGTACTCAGGAGCTGATATAGACTCAGATCACAATGTAGAACTGATGACGAGTAGGCTCATATTTAAGAGACTAGCCAGGAAGAATCAATACATAAAGAAGTGGGATACGGAGGTACCAGCGAATGACGAGATACGCTTGAAGTTCTCTAAGGTTATGGACACGGCAATGAGGAATAGCTCTGTAGGCATTACAGGGTAGTCGGAGAAGCTGGAAAGGGAAACATAGGTACAAAGAAGGTAACGGTTGAACGATGAAACAGTGTAGGACAAAAATATTCAGGGAAATTCAGGAATACAGAAATACACGTCGCTGAGGAAAGAAATAAACAGGAAGTACAGGGAACCCAAGACGAAATGCCTGCATGAAAAATGTGAAGACATCAGAAAAGAAATGATTCCATTATTAAACGAAGAGGAGAGAGCGGATAGGTCGAACGAGTATAATGAAGGTCTCTCTGAGTGGGAAGAAGAGGAAACGGTAATTGATTTAGATGAGATTGAGTATCCAGTATAAGAATCATAATTTAAGAGAGCTTTGGAAGACAAGATCCGATAAGGCAGAAGGGACAGATAACAGTCCATCAGAAAGTGGCAACAAACCCGACTATTCACGTTGGTTTATAGAATATATGAGTATCGCAACATACCATCTGACTTTCAGAAAAATATCATCCACAGAATTCCGCAGACTGCAAGATCTGACAAGTGCGAGAATTATCGCACAATTAGCTTTGCAGCTCCTGCATCCTCCGGCCGTAGTGGCCGAGCGGTTCTAGGCGCTACAGTCTGGAACCGCGGGACCGCTCTGTCGCAGGTTTGAATCATGACTCGGGCATGAATGTGTTTGATGTCCTTAGGATAGTTAAGATTAAGTAGTTCTAGGTTCTAGGAGACTGATAACCTCAGAAATTAAGACCCATTGTGCTCAGAGGCATTTGAGCTCCACTTACAAGAATAATATACAGAAGAATGGAAAAGGCAACTGGGAGTGCCTTTGATGAAACCAGTTTGGCTTTAGGAAACGTAAGGGCACCAGAGAGGCAATTCTGACGTTTGCAGCTGATAATGGTGGCAAGACTAAGGAGAAGTCGAGACACGTTCATAGGATTTTCGACCTGGAAAAATGGGTCCGACAATGTGAAATGGTGCAAGATGTTCTAAATTCTGAGAAAAATAGGGACAAGCTATAGGGAGCGGCGGGTCATACACAATATGCACAAGAGCCAAGAGAGAATATTAAATAAGGACGACCAAGAAGAAAGTGTTCGGATTTAGAGGGGTTGTAAGACATGGTTATAACCTTTCGCCAATACTGTTCAATCTGTACATCGAATAAGCAATGATGGAAATGAAAGAACGATTCAGGAGTGGAATCAAAATTCTTAGTGTAAGGGCTCCAATGATACGATTCGATTATGACAATGCTATCCTGAGTGAATGAGAGGAAGAATTACGTGATCTGCTGAATGTAATGAACAGTCTAACGAGTACAGAATGTGGAAAGAGAGTAAATCGAAGAATATAGTGATGAGAAGTAGCAGAAATGAGAAGAGGGGAAACCTTAATTAACATCAGGATTGATGGTCAGGAAGTAGACGAAGTTAAGGAATTCTGCAACCTCGGCAGAAAAATAACCAATGACGGACGGAGCGAGGAGGACATAAAAAGCAGACTAGCAATGACAATAGGGGCCAAGGGAAGTCTACTGTAGTTGGAGCCATGAACGACGGCTATTGAGTTTAGGCTCGTTCTGCGGATTTGACGTGACGTCATCCTCCCACAGCCAATGAACGTTCAGTAGTTTTCTCAGTGCTCTGTTGCGAACGTCTTTGCCCGTGCGAGTGTTAAACATGTTTGTGGCAGTTATTCGGTAAATTTTTATTCGGTTTGTGGCATTTTTGTTATGGCTGATGGTGCGGGTAAGCGACGGATTCTCCATAAACAAGCGAGAGACGTAATTTACAGGATACAAGCTTTCTTCAAGCGTGAAGCGGTGGACCTATCACGGATGTTGCCAGATCTCAGGAACGCACAACAGAAGAGAGTGGAGTCAGCTTGGGAACTGTTCAGCGGATTGCCAGTGAAGGTAATATATCTCTCCAGGCAAGTGGAAGCCCATCAAAGGCGAAGTGTGTTAAATACGTACAGGAAAGGCGAATTTCCGACTGTTGGAAAAATTATGTTGAAAATTCGTGAAACTATATATTTTAAAGACAAGAATAGTGAATGACATTGGGTTTAAAATTGTAAAGATGTACGAAAATATATATATATCACTCCTCCTTGCTGTCTTTCTTCATCTAACGGATACAATCACTGACATTCTGCTGCGCTGCTCTCTAGATAAACATGTCTTCAGTCTTCTTGCCTGAAAACTTTGCCCACTTTTTTCCTCTACTTCGTTGATAATGTCAGGTCATTTTCTTCTAGACACTTCGTTTTACACTGTTCCAATGCTGTTGCAATAGTTTTCTCCAATCTTCCGAGTTTTACTCATTTCATTGTATCCAAACAGCTTACTCAGTACTATAATTCTCTTTTCTACATTCAATCTTGTTTCACCACCCATAAAAGTGTCTCTACTTCCGAGAAAAACCGAGCGAGGTGGCGCAGAGGTTAGTCACCGGACTAGATTCGGGAGTATGGCGACCCAAACCCGAGTCCGGCCTTCCCGATTTAAGTTTCCCTTGATATCCCTAAACTGCTTCAGGTAAATGACACGATGGTGAATATGAAATTTCACCGCCGACTTCCTTGTCCATCCTTCCCTAATCCGAAGGAACCGATGACCTCGCTGTTTGGTCCCTTCCCCCGAATCAATCAACCCAACCCAGTCAACACCTTCAGTGAAAATAGCACTTCATACCGACGTCTGCTCTTGTCTTTACGTTACTGAGTTCAGCACAGACAGACTTTTTTTTAATTTGTCACTTCCGCACTTAACAAAATTTTTCACACGTATATCTTTTCTGACTGGATCGAAGATTTTGTTTACAGATTACAGTTTAGGTTCCTACGTTGCTACGTATTTACAGAAAACATTAAACTTCATCTGCACTTGAACACAAAATAAAGTAGCGGGATAAAGATGTATAAATATTTACTAGAATCTTCAGTACATATATTCTCAAACAATGAAAATGCATTACAATGTCTAGTGACAGAGGAAATATCCCTTATATCGTAAAAATTATGTTCTTCATTAAAGTGTCAGTTTTGATGGCATATTCAATGAAACTACCATCCTTAAAGATTACCATCGAGTAAACAGTTTTCTCTCACACGAAAATCTATGACATCGTGCTCGCTTTCGTACACCAGGGGCTCCGGAACGCCCTATACTTGCAATGTTAAAATAACGCTTATAAATTACATCTTTCCTCACAAAGTATTTGAGGTAGGAAGTTGAACTTTTTACAGATTATTTATTGGAATATGGGCTACAACTTAACACAGGGATATTACAAAATTTTAGTTCAGTTATTAAAGATGATTTTTTTTTCAATTGTAATGAAAATTCACATTTTTTTGCAATTTTTTATTTATATATTAACAAATAAACAGTTTTTTTGGAAAAAGGCTGTGTTAAATTATGCAGAAGGTGCTGTGTAACATTTACTGAAAGTTTGAAACAAATATGTTTGGAAGATCCTTAGAAAACATGTAATTAGTATGAGAAAATAAAAGTTTTGGGAATCGAGCGACAAAGATTGGATTAACTTTTTAGTGCATTCCAGGTCCATAGGATGGATTATCTTCATCCTCTGCAAACTCCTCCTCCAGCTTCCTCTTGTTCCTCCTCCTGTTTACTCTTGCTTGTATTTCTAGACTCTTTACAGCCCTGTCTGCAGCCCGAAGGCGTTCCTTGCCTAAAGCAAGCATCGCTCGTACCATGTTAGAACCTATCTTCATTCCCATATTTCTAAATACCTTGCACCTTACAATGTTGCCATCATTGAAAGTCGCAATAGCATCATACACACCAAAGTGAAGTGTTTCTATTCCAACAAATACAGTCTTGGGAATTCTCGACCATATAACACTATTTTCACTTTCATTGGGGTTTTCAGTTTTTCAGTGAATACACTTTTTCAACAGTTCAGGTGCTGCTAAGTCTCTGAAAATAGGTTAGCCACAACACATACTTCATCTCACATCACTAAAGTGTACCTGATGAACACGGACGTTAATAATAACACCATTTGACAGCAGTTTAACAGCGCCACAGTGGGTCACGCCCATGTAGAACACATTTCAAAAAAAATTTAAAAATAGTTGTAGTCTTCGGAATTGGATAAATTATATATCTATTAAAAGGTAATAGTCTGCAGATTCAGAAAACGCAAAAAAGTAAATATTGAACTTTTCATGATTTTGAGCCTTTCCGGAGCCCCCCTTAAGTAGATGTAGAGCAAAGAGCCGCGACTGCAAAATGATGTTGTTGCATTGAGTGAAAACCGTTGTCGCGATAGCAAGAACGTACCAGCAGCGCGTTCTGTGGTAAACAGCGGCGGTCGAGGGACGCGGATTCATCGAGTCGTCGAGTCGCCATTAATCTGTCGCGGCAGGCTGTGCGCGGCTAATGCAACGACTGGAGCCGTCGCGCTCGATTAAACGCTGCCTGGCTCCATTACTACCAGCATGAGGCATGCCTGCGTTATTTGCAGTCGGGCACAGCGCAATTTCTCCAGACGGAAACAGCTTATCTGTTTCCATGACTCACGACGCTGCGACTCGCATTAATTCTTCAACGAGGACAAATTGCCTTCTAGTGCCCATGGAAGGACTTAGAGATACGACTGCGAAGAGACAGAGCGGGGCAGAACTGGAAGTGGAACAACACTGCTTGGCCTATTCCTCGAAAATATGCCTCCCCAACGCCTACAAGGACAAGCAGCTTTCTTATTAGGAAGAAATTTATTCTCATGTTAAATAACAAAGGGAACTGTTTCAGTTTTATAATCTGAAGACCGATGTCTCTAAGATACCATAAGTGAATGTAATTCTGTCACAGCTTTGGAACATTGTGTCATAATGCTCACACATACTGCCTCTAACAATGCAGCAACGAGAAGCAGTGCAGACTTAGCCTGAAAATGTGAACATTGTTGTGGAACGACTTTATGCACTGACGGGAGAAAGTCGCAATGCCATGGAGTAGTGCAACCTAAACGATAGTTGGTAGGTGTGTTTTTACACCTGAAAGATGATGCCCATCGAAATTTCGCGCCAGTTGCAGAAGTGTGGTACTAGTTGCGCAACCATTGTTTTTGTTTTGTGTGATAAAGTCTTACGACTGGTTTGATGCGGCGGCCACGAATTCCTCTTCATCTTGGAGTAGCACTTGCAACCTACGTCCTTAATTACGTGCTGGATGTATTCAAATCTCTGTCTTCCACTACAGTTTTTACCGTCTACAGCTCCCTCTAGTACCATAGAAGTTATTCCCTGATCTCTTAACAGATATGCTATCATCCTGTCCCTTCTCCTTGACAGTGTTATCCACATATTCCTTTCCTCTCCGATTCTGCGCAGGACCTGCTCGTTCCTTACATTAACAGCCCACCTAATTTTCAACATTCGTCCGTAGCACCACATTTCAAATACTTCGATTCCCCTTTGTTATGGTTTTCCAACAATCCATGGGTCACATCATACAATGTGCGGCGGGGCGGGGTCGGTTGTCTGCGTATATGTTAACGCTACCGTTCAGTCCACCTACCTCGATAAGATTCTTGCAGATGTCCCTTCACTCTGTGGTGGCATATACGTGCTAGGCATTGTGAAGTGGCGTTGATGAAACCACTACCTGATACCTACCACACAGAGGCCGCATAAATAGCTGAAAGTAAGTTCCTGAAAGTTCATGATTAAAAAATCGGGAGTTCGGGATCTTCAGTCTACATGCAGAAAAACGTTTTAAATTGATTAACTCTGCTTTTTATTCATATTGAAACACATGAAAAGGCTATCAAGTCCGTACTTTATGTAGTAAAACGTTACCATTCGAAGTTCACTGTCTGTATAACAAGCATTCAATCGAAAAGCAGCCAGAATTTTAGTAAGTACGACCCGACTAAATTTCACGTTCTACCAGTCACAGACCGACAACTATTGGTGAGTTAAACATTCGGTCGTTTCAGTGGTCTTCTTCGTAAGAGGTGCTCGCCAAAGTATTCCATACACAGCACGAAACACGCCACGCAGAGATGTTACTACAACGATGAAGTTCACACGCTCATATCTCACAAACTATTTAATTTATAAACACTAAACTTTCATTAAAATGTTCGTAACTCCAATCGCTTCAGTCAAGTATGTTCGAACCGAAATTAGCTCACTATTTTGTCATCTTACACAGTATTTTTAAGCACCGATCTGACATCGTGTTATCCATAGACAGGCTGGCAAGCGACTCTTTTCCTATAAGCCCACCTCTCTATCCGCGCGGGAACAGCTAAATTCTGATTGGCTGTAGATCTAAGCGACCAATGAGACTTTACCCCCAGATCATTCTCGCGGTAAATCTTGCCTTATACAGTCACTAATTTGATAATAATTCATGTCAGCAAAACATCACTTTCTTGTATTTTATTTAATCAAAATAAACGAAGTGCGAAATATTCTTCACACTGATAAACTTATTTTGCCTCTAACATGCATTCTGGCTACTTTACTACAGAGGCAAGCACACACCGACTTACGTTACCTGAATCGTGGTTGCAACATAACTTTCACACAGTTTATACAAAGTTTTACGAAAAATGAAATACTAAATTTTTACAAATGTCCCACATACACTCTCTCAATCATCCTCACACACTCACACGATAAAATATAATCAAATTATAATTTTGACCGATTTTTGTATTACGTAATGCACTGTGACTAAAGTTTTAGAAAGAAAATTCTAATTAATTGATGTTTATTCACTGGTAACGACTTCAAATGACAGTGAAAGGCAATCTGTTATTGTTACTAACTTGGTTTTAAGAATCACGCATAGGTTTTTAGGAGTTTTAGGTAATTCTCTTTATCTCCAGAACTACAATAAGTAAAACTCTGAAATTTGGGCAGCATCATTCCATTAACAACAAAAGGCTGCGTACCAAATTTGAAAAAATTCGTATAATAACTAATATGGATTATTCACATTCGTAGACTGTATGAATCTTCGTATCGACTGAATGTTACGCTATGCAGTTGTCACGGCAGGCAGCGTCAGCTGTGGAGAAAAAAAAAAATAGCCATCCTGCAGCCACCGTACTAGACGGCTGCGTGCCTTACTGCAACGAATGTCACCTCGTAACAACATACTGCGTTACAAGTGTTGTGCTGCTAACGTACATTCTCAGAAACTTCTTCCTCAAATTAAGGCCTATGTTTGATACTAGAGTTTAATCCATGGATGATGGCGGGCCGCGCAGGTCCGCTCAGTATAGAGGCACAGACGGGGACAGCAGCGTTGCCGGTTGCAAACAACAGCTACGGTACGCGCATAGAGATTAGAAGCCAAACAGTTCGTAAGCTTCTGTTGAAGGGGTAGCGAGTAACGCAGAAAGTTATTCAGTGTTCTTTTATTCAGTCTGTTGCGATCTGTCAGAGTTAAGCTCCCACTACTGACAGTCGGATCGAAAGCAATGAGACATGCAATGTCGCCTGGCACAGCAAGTTACAATGCTTCGTCCCCAGCATCTACGTACAGATAAATACGAATTCTTGTGTCCAGTGACAAAGTTAAAATTTACAGATAATTATTTCCGCAAAGGACCAAAAAACTGCTGTTATGTGCAGTGCTTAAAATTTCCGTCCTTTGTGACTGTGACAAACGTTTTATTTGTACCAGACACATTTCGCTTTTTTTAAAAGTTTTTCGATTTAAACGAAGTTGATGAAACATACAAAGTCAGTTCTGGACTCATAAAAACATAAAGGCTGAAATGTATTGAGTGTTATACAGTGAAGTGCAATGCACCAAAAAGCGAACTTATTTGAGTGTCTCTGTCGTATACAAACAGCTGTAATCTGCTAAAATACAAATCAGTCGAGAGAAACGTTGAATATGTGAATATGATCTTACTACCGCAGCGAAGCACGGAACTACGACAGATAATCAAGTGGCAGAACAGAAGACAAAATACTGTCCAACGAAGATGCTTCAAAATAAAAATAAAAAGCGACTGGTGTAATTAAAACTGGTGTAAATAAAACTTTTATTAACGTCGCAAAAGGCCGAATACATCTCAATGTTACTGGTCAAACTGCAGTTACGGAAGAGAAGCAATAGAATATGAAAAGATAACGTGAATATTGTATGTGTGGCTCACCTATGGTTGTTTTCAATCGCTGCCACCGTCATAATCTGTACATCGCAGCAGTCCGTGTCAGCGTCTGACTGATGTGGTCTTAGAATGATGACGATGGGATCTAGAATACTGTCGATTAAAATTTCCCTCACCATTCCTCTTCCTGTAGCCGTTCCGACTGTTTAACACTTTCAGTCCATGCTGAAGTTGTTATGCTGTCAAGTGCTTCGTGCAAAAGTCTATCTCTGTCAGCAATTTTAAATGTCGTGTTTTGTTCTGTGGCACATCCTTCCACTTGTGCCCATATGAGCTCTATCGGATTGTACTGGCAATGATATGGTGGCAAACGTAAAATGGTATGTCCATAATCTTGTGCAATACAATCGTTTTCACACACTTTCACACGAGACTTATTAAGCCCTACAAGATTTAACAATTCAGCCAGAGCCTGACTGGCAGTGTGCGGCATCTTCTTACTTGCAAGCCACAGCATGATACCAGCTTCCTTCAGTACTTGTTATGGGAGCCTTGTCAACAACAACTGAGTGGGAACTCGCATTGTTTATAACAATTGCTGTGTTTGCAGACAAGTAAGGGAGAAACTGTTTCCTAAACCATAATGTAAATGTGTCTGAGTTCATTTCAGAATGATAATCACCTGAACTGCCCCTCTTTGTCTGGAAAACTAATTTGCTTTCTGGAATGAAACCGGAAGCAGAACCAGCTTCAAGCACAGTTATTCGTTCCTCTTTATCAACTGGTGCTTCAAATCAACCCGAACCATCGCACAGCTTCCAACACGCTTGATTCTAGTTTAGCCATGTTTCGTCCGAGTAAAAAAAAATTCTGATTTCCATATCTCCTTATTTCAAGAATACTTGTTAAAAACTGTGCCTTCGCGGCAGCGATATCACAATGTTTCATTAAAATTTTCGTACATCATTACATATTTGAACCCAATGTCATCCACTATTCTTGTCTTTAAAATTTATAGTTTCACGAATTTTCAACATAATATTTCCAACAGTCGGAAATTCGCCTTTCCTGTACGTATTTAACACACTTCGCCTTTGGTGGGCTTCCACTTGCCTGGAGAGATATATTACCTTCACTGGCAATCCGCTGAACAGTTCCCAAGCTGACTCCACTCTCTTCTCTTGTGCATTCCTGAGATCTGGCAACATCCCTGATAGGTCCACCGCTTCACGCTTGGAGAAAGCTTGTATCCTTTAATTATATATATATATATATATATTAGGACGCGAAGAAAACACATTTTTAATAATATTCTTGTAATATAAAATAGTGGAGGTGCTGAGTCACAGGAAGGCACAACAAAAATACTGTCACAAAATGAGCATTCGGCCAATAAGGCCTTTACAGAAAAGTGATCACAGACACGCACACACACACACACACACACACACACTAACAAAAACACTGCTCACACATACATGTCCACAGTCTACCCGCTGAAGCCAGACTATGAGCAGCAGTGCATGATAGAAGAGTCCACTGATTTGGGATATGGAGAAGGTTGAGGTGGGGAGAGGGAGGGGCGGGAGGGCAGGAGTAGGACATGGTGAAGTTCTGCTAGTGGAACCATGCACGGACGACACTGTGAGAGGGTATTACAGCTAGGTGCAGTCAGGACGGTACACGGAGGGCATGGAAGAGAGGGGGTAGTGGAAAAAGAGAGAAGTAAAAAGACTGGGAGTGTTGCAGGAAAAAAGGGCTGTGTTGTCCTGGAAAGAGAACAGGGAGGATCTATGTGCATAACGACAATGACTAACGAAGGTTGAGGGATGTATTGCAGAGAGAGTTTCCACCTGCTCACCTCAGAAAAGCTGGTTTTGCTGGGAAGGATCCAGATGGATGACTTTGAAATGATGAACACTGTTGTACTCAGCAACAGTGTGGGCCAGTTGTACGAGGGCAGTTCAATAAGTAACGCAACACTTTTTTTTTTTCTCGGCCAATTTTGGTTGAAAAACCGGAAATTTCTTGTGGAATATTTTCAAACATTCCCGCTTCTCGTATAGTTTCATTGACTTCCGACAGGTGGCAGCGCTGTACGGAGCTGTTAAAATGGCGTCTGTAACAGATGTGCGTTGCAAACAACGGGCAGTGATCGAGTTTCTTTTGGCGGAAAACCAGGGCATCTCAGATATTCATAGGCGCTTGGAGAATGTCTACGGTGATCTGGCAGTGGACAAAAGCACGGTGAGTCGTTGGGCAAAGCGTGTGTCATCATCGCCGCAAGGTCAAGCAAGACTGTCTGATCTCCCGCGTGCGGGCCGGCCGTGCACAGCTGTGACTCCTGCAATGGCGGAGCGTGCGAACACACTCGTTCGAGATGATCGACGGATCACCATCAAACAACTCAGTACTCAACTTGACATCTCTGTTGGTAGTGCTGTCACAATTGTTCACCAGTTGGGATATTCAAAGGTTTGTTCCCGCTGGGTCCCTCGTTGTCTAACCGAACACCATAAAGAGCAAAGGAGAACCATCTGTGCGGCATTGCTTGCTCGTCATGTGGCTGAGGGTGACAATTTTTTGTCAAAGATTGTTACAGGTGATGAAACATGGGTTCATCACTTCGAACCTGAAACAAAACGGCAATCAATGGAGTGGCGCCACACCCACTCCCCTACCAAGAAAAAGTTTAAAGCCATACCCTCAGCCGGTAAAGTCATGGTTACAGTCTTCTGGGACGCTGAAGGGGTTATTCTGTTCGATGTCCTTCCCCATGGTCAAACGATCAACTCTGAAGTGTATTGTGCTACTCTTCAGAAATTGAAGAAACGACTTCAGCGTGGTCGTAGGCACGAAAATCTGAACGAACTTCTCCTTCTTCATGACAACGCAAGACCTCACACAAGTCTTCGCACCCGAGAGGAGCTCACAAAACTTCAGTGGACTGTTCTTCCTCATGCACCCTACAGCCCCGATCTCGCACCGTCGGATTTCCATATGTTTGGCCCAATGAAGGACGCAATCCGTGGGAGGCACTACGCGGATGATGAAGAAGTTATTGATGTAGTACGACGTTGGCTCCGACATCGACCAGTGGAATGGTACCGTGCAGGCATACAGGCCCTCATTTCAAGGTGGCTTAAGGCCATAGCATTGAATGGAGATTACGTTGAAAAATAGTGTTGTGTAGCTAAAAGATTGGGGAATAACCTGGTGTATTTCAATGCTGAATAAAACAACCCCTGTTTCAGAAAAAAATGTGTTGCATTACTTATTGAACAGCCCTCGTATCTTGGCCACAGTTCGTTGGTGGTCATTCAAGTGGACTGACAGCTTGTTGGTTGTCTTGTCTAAGTAGAATGCAGCACATTGGTTGCGGCTTATCTTGTAGATCTCAGGTAGCATGTTCTTGTTGTGGTATTCAGTCCCGAGACTGGATTGATGCAGCTCTCCATGCTACTCTATCCTGTGCAAGCTTCTTCATCTCCCAGTACCTACTGCAGCCTACATCATTCTGAATCTGCTTAGTGTACTCATCTCTTGGTCTCCCTCTACGATTTTTACCCTCTACGCTGCCCTCCAGTACTAAAATGGTGATCCCTTGATACCTCAGCACATGTCCTACCAACCGATCCCTTCATCTAGTCAAGTTGTGTCACAGACTCCTCTTCTCCCCAATTCTATTCAGTACCTCCTCATTAGTTATGTGATCTACCCATGTAATCGTCAGCATTCTTCTGTAGCACCACATTTCGAAAGTTTCTATTCTCTGCTTGTCTAAACTATTTATCGTCCACGTTTCACTTCCACACATGGCTACACTCCATACAAATTCTTACAGAAACGACTTTCTTACACTTAAATCAATTCTCGATGTCAACAAATTTCTCTTCTTCAGAAACGCTTTCCTTGCCATTGCCAGACTACATTTACATCCTCTCTACTTCGATCGTCATCAGTTATTTTGCTCCCCTAATAGCAAAACTCCTTTACTACTCTAAGTGTCTCATTTCCTAATCTAATTCCCTCAGCATCACACGACATAATTCGACTACATTCCATTATCCTAGTTTTGCTTTTGTTGATGTTCATCTTAGACCCTCCTTTCAAGACACTGTCCATTCCGTTCAACTGCTCTGCAAAGTCCTTTGCTATTTTTGACAGAATTACAATGTCATCGGCGAACCTAAAGTTTATACTTCTTCTCAATGGAATTAATTACCTACTCCGAACATTTCTTTTGTTTCCTTCACTGCTTGCTCAGTATACAGATTGAATAAGATCGGGGAGAGGCTACCACCTTGTCTCACTCCCTTCCCAAACATTGCATCCCTTACATGACCCTCGACTCTTGTAACTGCCATCTGGTTTCTGTACAAATTGTAAATAGCCTTTCGCTCCCTGTATTTTACCTCTGCCAACTTCAGAATTTGAAAGAGAGTATTCCAGTCAACATTGTCAAAAGCTTTCTCTAAGTCTACAAATGCTAGAAACATAGGTTTGCCTTTCCTTAATCTTTCTTCTAAGATAAGTCGTATGGTCAGTATTGTTTCACGTGTTCCAACATTTCTACGGAATCCAAACTGATCTTCCCCGAGGTCGGATTCTACCAGTTTTTCCATTCGTCTGTAAAGAATTCGCGTTAGTATTTTGCAGCTGTGACTTATTAAACTGATAGTCCGGTAATTTTCACACCTGTCAACACCTGCTTTCTTTGTGATTGCAATTATTATATTTTTGTTGAAGTCTGAGGGAATTTCGCCTGTCTCATACATCTTGCTCACAAGATGATAGAGTTTTGTCAGGACTGGCTCTCCCAAGGCTGTCAGTAGTTATAATGGAATGTTGTCTACTCCTGGGGCCTTCTTTCGACTTAGGTCTTTCAGTGCCCTGTCAAACTCTTCACGCAGTATCATATCTCCCATTTCATCTTCATCTACATCCTTTTCTATTTCCATGATATTGTCCTCAAGTACATCGCCCCTGCATAGACCCTCTATATACTCCTTCCACCTTTCTGCTTTCCCTTCTTTGATTAGAACTGGGTTTCCATCTGAGCTCTTGCTATTCATGCAAGCGGTTCTCTTTTCTCCAAAGGTGTCTTTAATTTTCCTGTAGGCAGTATCTATCTTACCCCTAGTGAGATGAGCCTCTACATCCTTGCAGTTGTCCTCTAGCCATCCCTGCTTAGCCATTTTGCACTTCCTGTCGATCTCATTTTTGAGACGTTTGTATTCCTTTTTGCCTGCTTCACTTGCTGCATTTTTGTATTTTCTCCTTTCATTAAGTAAATTCTGTATCTCTTCTGTTACGCAAGGATTTCTACTAGCCCTCGTCTTTTTACCTAATTGATCCTCTGCTTCCTTCACTATTTCATTCCTCAAAGCAACCCATTCTTCTTCTACTGTATTTCTTTCCCCCATTCCTGTCAATTTTTCCCTTATGCTCTCCCTGAAACTCTATACAACCTCTGGTTCTTTGAGTTTATCCATGTCCCATCTCCTTATATTCCCACCTTTTTGCAGTTTCTTCAGTTTTAATCTGCAGTTCATAAACAATAGATTGTGGTCAGAGTCTACTTCTGCCTCTGAAAATGTCTTACAAATTAAAACTTGGTTCCTAAATCTCTGTCATACCATTATATAATTTATCTGAAACCTTTTAGTATTTCCAGGGTTCTTCCATGTATACAACCTTCTTTAATGATTCGTGAACCAAGTGTTATATATGATTAAGTAATGCTCTGTGCAAAATTCTACCAGGCGGCTTCCTCTTTCATTTCTTAGACCCAATTCATATTCACCTACTACGTTCCCTTCTCTTCCATTTGCTGCTGTCGAATTTCAGTCACCCATGACTCTTAAATTTTCGTCTCCCTTCATTACCTGAATAATTTCTTTTATCTCATCATACATTTCATCAATTTCTTCATCATCTGCAGAGTTAGTTGGCATATAAAGTTGTGCTACTGTGGTAGGTGTGGGCTTCGTGTCTATGTTGGCCACAATAATGCGTTCACTAAGCTGTTTTTAGTAGCTTACCCGCACTCCTATTTTTTTATTCATCATTAAACCTACTCCTGCATTACCCCTATTTGATTTTATATTTATAACCCTGTATTCACCTGACCAAAAGTCTTGTTCCTCCTGCCACCGAACTTCACTAATTCCCACTATATCTAAATTTAACCTATCCATTTCCCTTTTTAAATTTTCTAACCTACCTGCTCTGTTAAGGGATCTCACATTCCACGCTCTGATCCGTAGAGTGCTAGTTTTCTTTCTCCTGATAACGACGTCCTCCTGAGTAGTCCCCGCCCGGAGATCTGGGGATGGTTTTGATGAATAGATGATGTTTATGACTGGACTGGAGTAGATGGTGAGGTGGTGGTGGGAGGATGTTTGGGACAAGTTTCTCATCTAGGTCCATTACAGGGATACATGTCATAAGGAAAGGGATTGCGAGCAGGGGTTGCTTAGAGAAGGCCCAGAATAAGGCGAAATACCTTTGTGTGAGACTTGGGAAGGATAGTGGGAAGGATAGTGGGAAGGACATTTCACATTTCAGAGCATGATGAGGCATAGTTGAAACTCTGGCAGAGAATATAATTCAGTTGCTCCAGTGCTCGGTGGTATTTAGACGTGAGGAGAACGCTCCTACATGGGTCGATGGCGGGACTTTTGGAGATGGTGGATGACTGGAAAGGTAACGCACGGGAGATTTGCTTTTATAAAAGGTTGGGAGAGTAATTACAGTTAATGAGACAGTCAGATAATTCGTCACTGTAGATGTGATGGCCACTGTCGTAGTACAGGTATTGCTTGTGGTTGGTAAGTTTGACATGGACAGAGGTGTAGATGTTGCCATCTTTGAGGTGGAGGTTAACATGGAGGAAGGTGGTTTGTTAGCTTGTGCAGGACCAGGCGAAGTAAATGGGGGAGAAGGATTGTGTGTGTGGTGCCCTCACTCTCGATCCAGATCACAAAGAAATCATCAATGACTCTAAAGCATGTGAGGGGTTTGGGATTCGGGTTGTTTATGAAGGGTTCCTCTAGGTGGCCCATGAATAGGTTGGCATAGGATCACGCTCATAACCAGAGCCCAGATTTGTTTGTAGGTGATGCCTACGAAGCAGAAGTAATTGTGGGTGAGTGTATATACCGGTGTCAAAAATGAAAGCCAAAAACCGCTATATCCTCTTCCTGTGTCTAATTCGCGATATAGTCATACAACCTCTGAACAGATTGTGTACAGTCGTGTCTGCACAGAAGATGGCTTTCTGGTCAAAGGACAATCACGACAACGACGACATCATGGTACCTACCAAATGGGATAGTGTTCGCTTGGTAATCCACATCCACGGTCGCTGTGTACACAGCTACAGGCGGTGTAGTACTGCACAGAGAAGGCTCTCTGTGGTGGAGGGTCTTGTGAAGAATGGAAGCAGAATAGTTGCAAAATGATTTACTCCAATTGCTTAATCGTTCTGTTTTCCGTACGTGACGACAGTTTATAGAGATCGAAACTGTATCCTAAAGACCAGGGCACTCCGACCACGTGTGGCATCAGGAAGAGAGAACCTTCATTTGGTTTTAAGGGCACGATAATACCGCCTTAGTACTACATGGCAACAGGCATCTGAGCTCGCAGTATCCACTGGAGATGTTGTAGCGAGATAAACGGTGTACAGAAGGCTTCGTCAGAGTGGCCTTTGCTGTAGGAGACCTGCTTTATGCGTACCTCTGAGGCGTCTAGAGTGGAGCCGTCAACAAGGCACCTGGACAGTCAAACAGTGGGCCAATGTTCTACTCACAGATGAGTCCCAGTTTGAGCTGGGCAGTAATTCTCCATGTATTCGTTTCTGGAGGGAATGTGGAACGCGACTTCGTAACCCAACCATTGTGGAAAGAAACAGATATCGAGGATGATCCCAATGATGTGGGCCGGGATTATGTTGACCACTCGAACACCTCTTCAAGAGATTGTGCGGTTAAACCGGCAACCTTTAACTGCTGTAGGTATTGTGACTAGATCTTGGAACCTCATAGGCGATTGTTGCGGAGTGCTGTGGGACCATATTTCGTATTGCCGGGTGATAGTGCTCGACCTCTTTAAGAGCTTGTGTGGTTGATGTTTTCTTTGAATCTGATACTGCACGAATGACGTGGCCTACTCCCTCTCCCGATTTGAATTCCATAGAGCACGTCTGGGAAGCACTAGGAACACGGGTTTCATTACGTCAGCATCACCAACCACTCCCCAAGGCTTACAAGCAGCGCTGCGGGAAGAATGGCCTTAACTTGCCTTTAGACTGATGATGTCACTCACGGCATGACCCGTCATTTGTCAGGCCTGTACTGCTGCCAGATGTGATCACAACCCACAGTGAGCGCATTAACCAGTTGTCGGAATATGTGTGTAAATCCGTTGGAAATAACGAAGAACATTTTGACCATAGTTATGCATGTTATCGGTTAGGAATCCATAGGGCGTTGGGATAGGTAGTTTTCAATAGCGGTGAGGCCATGGACATTAGCGATATTACACTAACTGTAAATTGCAGGAAATTGCGCTTATCCACAGGTTAGCAAACAATAATGAAACCGAACAAATGATGGGTAATATACACCACATTTGAATTTTGTAGTTGAATCGGTCGGCGAAATGTCGTCACACTGTAGTGAAAGCTTATAAAAGTCACCAAAGTCGTGTGAAATTTTACAACTGGTAACAGACACATCGGGAATTAGGTTTTGCTTCAACGTCTTTTAAACGAACACAACACACATCACCGTCAGTGTGCGAATCCGACAATTATCTAAAATCGTCAGATGTTTAAAGGAACACAAGACGAAGTGAGTAAGGAAATCGACAACTGACAGTGAGAAATTAGTAAATCACTTAGGGAACAAATGAACATATTATGGAACGAAAATAGTAAAACACTGACAGAAGAAACAGAAAATGGTCTTCAACCAATAACCAGCAGTTTTGCAACTAGATTGCGTGACCTTTAAACAAACCAGGAAAACTTAAAAACAAACCAGCTTAATGGCAAGGATTAATTGTTAGCTAAAATCAGCACTGTAGTTCCCAATGCGACAGTTACACAGAAAAAAATTAAAGAAAAAAAAGTTAATCTGACATCGTAAATGGTAAACCTGTCAACTGGTACAGACAGAGATTGAAATGACGCAATGCCAGTATAGTTTTCAGACACAGCAGAATACCAGTCTTTTATAAATCTTAATGAAAACCAAGAGAAAATTAATCGAGAAAAATAAGCGTTATAAGAACACCAAAGAGAAAGTCGAGCGTGTTGAAAGGAAGCTTAACTGCGTCAACGAAGAGGACGAACTTAAATACTTTGGTGACCTTATAAATTTATGGCGCTTAGGTGATTTTTCATGAGAACAGCACCACACATTCAGATACAACACTGAATTGCCGATGTTGCGCAACAGAGAACAATTTGGTTCAAATGGCTCTGAGCACTATGGAACTCAACTGCTGTGGTCATAAGTCCCCTAGAACTTAGAACTACTTAAACCTAACTAGCCTAAGGACATCACACACATCCATGTCCGAGGCAGGATTCGAACCTGCGACCGTAGCGGTCGTGCGGTTCCAGACTGTAGCGCCTTTAACCGCTCGGCCACTCCGGCCGGCCAGAGAACAATTTGGTTCCAAGAGAAGTGCTAACTCCGATTACAAATACTTTTTGACAGTTCACAAATTCCAATTTTCAGGAATTACAGTAAGGAAATTCACCCCGATGATAGGATTTATCGGTTCCTGTATTCTTTACCACCGAGTTGGCCACTTCATCGCTAATTATAATTTATCTGTGGCAGGAATGCGCTCAATAGTGAAACATTGCCAAAGCGTAAATGATTTCCGCCGAGTATTTTTGTCAGCCTACTGGTCTCAGGCCACACAATATCGGGTAAAACACAGCATTATAGTGGTAGGAAACTTTGAACAGTCTGAATTCTCCAACCCAGTAAAATACTTTGAGGACGAGGTACGCAGAAATCAATATTTATCAAACCCAAACTATTAGTCAGAGGTAATTCGCATTTGTCAAACAAAGTTTTCTACACATTTGAGACAAGTAATTTTGCCCGACAGATGAAGAGATGTTTTACAAGCATTTCAAACATTACCTCAGGAACTAAAATTGGACAGTGACACGAAAAGACACAATAAGAACAAGCTATGATACGAAAGACGTCCTTGTGCTGCGTGAAAACAAAAACTGTGGGAACTCGCATAACAAACACAACCACAGAAACAATTACAGAGGGGATAACCGACATCGTACATGTGAGTCTCACAGTTGAATAACGATTATTGCGGTACAAGTAATCTCCGCAGTTTACCGCCTCATTAACACAGTTAGTTCGCTAAAAATCGGTGATGCTGTATTGTGACATATCACATGCGGGAAAAGAAATGACTATGTACACAGTAACAGACATCACAGGAACTAAGGTAATGAGAAAAGGTGGACCCATATAAATCATAACAATCTAAATAATCGAAGAAAATGCTCGACACAGATAGTAAACATGCAAATATTCATGAGCGCTATTCAAGTAAACAAAATTCGCAAATTCCGTTGCCATTCAACATTTCTGTAAATAGCCATCAAAACCAATACATCACAGTAACTGACATCATAGTGGCGATATTCCGGAAGAGCAATCCCAGGGCGTCAGGTAGAAAAAGTCGAGGTTAGACCACCAAATCCACGTGTTCATCAACGACGGGTAAGCAGTAGAAGACAATGATTCACGACGCCAGTAGCAAACAATACTGTTGATAACACAAAGCATTCTTCTGCCGAAACTTTCAACTTCGTCCGTTTTGAAGGCATTTTACTGGAAGAGATTGATGAAAAACAAAACTCTGTAGTACACTCAATAATAAACATTTCAGTAGGCAATAATAAACTTAACCGTTGTCCTTTATTCCGGTAGCCCTATTTGTGTGGTCAGTAACACTGCATTCTGCAAATGTATGTAAACAACACATTTTTCGACTTTACATTTTCGTAATATCAAAACACAATGAGCGATAACTGGAAAAAGTGTTGGCATGAAGCATCGATCCTATTTAGACTTCTCGTGTCAAAGTTACAAATTTTCGATAAATTTCTTGATTGTTCCTGTCTTGTCCACTGAAATAATATTAGGAGCAGATTTTCTAAACAAGTTTATCAAGTTGACAAAAAAAAACAAAAAAAAAACAGCGTAGAGTTTTCGTCTTTGGGAAAGCAAATAAAAGTGTTATTAATGAATATCTCCAAAGTCAGCTCCAAACATTCACCGCGGGGCACAAAGACATTGAGCATCCTTGGTCGAAATTTAAAGGTTTTGTCCACCATGTGCTAGAGAAGTATGTGCTTAGGAAAAATATAGGGGGGGATAGGATACACCTTTCTACAACAAACGTATTAGGAAGTTGCTAAGAAAGCAGAGAATTTTGCACAGTCGTTTTAAACACAGTCACTGCCTCGCTGACAAACATAAATTATGCGAAATGAAAGAGGCTGTCAAAAAGGTCAATGAGAGATTCTTTCAACGAATTTGAAAGCAATATTTTCTCTGCAGATTCAAAAAGTAGCCCCAAAAAATTTTGGTCGCACATATAATCTATGATGGCTACAAATAATTAAATACCTTCTCTTGATGACAGTACGGGTAATATAACTGATAATGATGAACAGAAGGCTGAAATGCTAAACTTAGGTTTCAAAAACTCGTTTACAGTAGAGGACTGCAGCAGCATTCCCCCTTTCAATTATCGGACAAAGGCAAGGATGGCAGACATAGTGCTTTGTGTATCTGGGAATGTAAAACAGTTAAGATCCTTAGACGAAAGGAAGGCATCTGGCCCAGACTGTACCCCGTAAGATTTTATGTTGACTATGCTACAAATATAGCACCATTCTTATTAATCATCTATCAGAGATGATTGGAACAGCGGAAAGTTACACGGGATTGGAAGAAGGCGCAGATCGTAGCAATCTATAAAAAGGGTAGAAAAGGCGTTCGACTCAGTTTCAAACTGTCGCTTGGTCCAAAAAGTGTGCGCTTATCGCCTATCCGAAGGCATGTGACGTTGGATAGATGGTTTTCTAATAGACAGGGAGCAATATGTCGTCCTGAACGGGGTGACTTCTAAAGAAAAACGCGTAACTTCAGGTGTGCCCCAGGGCAGTGTAATAGGTCCGCTACTTTTTACGATTTACATAAACGATCTGGTTGATGGTATTGACAGAGGTGTTAGACTGTTTGCAGATGATGCTGTAGTCTACAGGAAAGTAGTATCACAAGAAAGTTGTGAACAAATAAATGGGGATTAGCAGAAAATAAATGCATGGTGTAATGACTGGCATTTATCTTTCAATATTAGTAAGTGTAACGTACTGCGTATAACAAGGCGAAAATCCCCATTAATGTATGAGTACAAAATAAATACTCAGTCTTTGGAAGCAGTAACATCCGTCAAGTATCTGGGTGTGACTATTCGAAATGACTTCAAATGGAATGATCAGATTACACAAGTAACGGCAAGCAGAATTGTAGCTTGTGGTTTATTGGTAGAATCCCGAAGCGATGCAGTCCTTCAACAAAGGAAATAGCTAACAATACATTAGTTCGTCCAGTCAGAGTATTGTTCGTCTGTATGGGACCCTTACTAGTGATTCCGCTGCTCGACTCGCTGAGGCTCACTTCGTTACCGTCACCGCGCACGCCAACTAGCCCAACGCCATGGCTGGACGGAATGGGAACCAGATTTCCGCCGCACTGGAAGTTCTCATCCATGCGATGGGGTTCAATGGCGGCAGCCAAAGCGCAAGCGCACGCAGCAGAACAGTAAGAGCCTGCAGTGCTACAATTGCCAGCAGCTGGGCCATACTGCGCGTGATCGCAAGAACGCCGTCGCGTGCTTGAAGTGCGCGGCGGCACACGACACCCGCAGTTGCACGAAGCCGCTTGGGGTGGCTAGCAGATGCGCGAACTGCGGCGGTCCACACGCCGCCAACTCGCGTAGCTGCAGCTACCTCAGGGAGTCACGCCGCCGGCCCGCCGCACCACGCCCTGCGGCGGCGTCAAACGCCGAGACGGCCGCCCTGCCCCCCCGTTCCGGCGGGGGGTACGAGTCACGCCGCCTCGAAGCCGCCACCGACGAAGCCGTGGCCACCTTCGAAGGCGCCTTTGCGGCCGAAAGGGCCACACTAAAGCTCGCGGCTGTTCATCGTCAGCTCCAGCAGCTGCGTGAGGAGCTGCGAGCTCTCAAGAAGAAGCCGCCGGTTCCCGCCAACGCCCCCCCCCCCCCCCGTGAGACGACCGGTGGGGGTCGATGCGGCCACGCAAACAACAGCCGCTAAAACCCCTGCAGCAATGCAGGAGGTGGCGCCAATGGAAACCGACGATGTGATGCCTGGGCTGCTCCCCTCCAAGGAGGCAGCAGCAAGCAATGGTGCTACGGCGCCTCCTGACTCCTCGCAAGTTGAGAAGGTAACGGAGAAGGAGAGGCTGTGCCTACTATTCCCTGGAGTGAGTAACGTGCAGACAATAATCCTCAAGAACATTGCCACGTCACTGCGAATCGGGTCATACCCCTACTCAGACCACCCGTACCCCTTCACCCCACCCGACCAGCCTAAGCCTCCCCTCCCCCATCGACCGATCCCCCTCCGCACATACAGATACCGTGACGCGTTGATGGAAGCGCTCACGAAGAAAGAGTTAGCCACGATCAACTCACACCCCATCTTCACGCCCTCTCATTGGGACGACCTAGTTGACGTCATAGATCTATGGGTGAAGGAAGAGTTCCGGTCTGGTAGGAGGAAGACGGATCCCGACGATCTGCAAACCCTGGAAGACATTGCACGCCAACAACGCGAATACAAACGCCCCCCATTTTAGTAATGAAAACCATGCGAGGCCATCACCAGACAGAGCGGGACCTATTGCTGAAACCACCGGCCAGCCACTTAAGCCGCTCGCTTTCTACTTCTCTCACTGATCCTCTGACTATCCTTTAATCTTTGTTTTATTTTAAAAAAATAAAAATAAAAAATCACAAAAAAGAAAAGAGCACAAAGCCAAGCAGATACGATAACGCCAAGAATTTGTCTCCCCAAACCATCATGTCAGAAGGAGATGCGCCTCGCGCGCTAGTACTTCGTTCCCAGGCGAGAACATGTTCCTCCTTAAAGTGTGCGCAGAGGACCCTTACTATTTGGGTCTGATTCAAGAGATTGAGAGGGTCCAAAGAAGAGCGGCAAGATTTGTGATTGGTACATTTAGCCATCGCGAGAGCGCTGCAAATCACATACAAAGTTTGAAATGGAACACACTTGCAGATAGACCGCGTTCTGACAATCGTTTTCCCTCGCGCGATCCGCGAGTGGAACAGACGGGGGTGGGTAAATATGACTTCGGCGCGAATTGTGCCCTCCGCCACACACTGCTTGGTGGGTAGCAGAGTATATTTGTAGATGTAGATCTTTCAATGGATTCTCATACATTTTTGTTGCCGCTGAATTTACTTCAAAATTCGTTTCATTCACTCCTTTATGAAAAGCTACTGGCAAAACCGTATCCAAAGCCTTTGCCAACAATTTTCTACGAGAAGTTGGTGAAGTTCATAAAAGCTATTTCCGAAAACGGTCCACCTTTTAGCTCAATTATTTCGTTCCGCACTTTACGACGTTACAAAATTGGATCTGTTGGTATTTCACTGTACAGGCCACAATCTGGTCCTTCAAAACGCATTATGCGAGAAATTAACAAGCTGTGCAGGATATATTGTTCGTCGACACGAGATTTGGGACACACACATTCACACGTTCCAAGAGATATTCAATGAGTTACTGCTCGATTCTTCATCGTTACCTCTGTTACTTGTACTCACAAATCAACAACCACCTGACTGTATGAGGGAGTTAAAATACCATTTTCAGCTTCGAAAACATTACGTCATAAGGATGTACTGGATATAGTACGAGAAACCGCCAAAATGGCTACAGAAAAAAGAAATCTCAGAAGGAACAAATAAACCCCAAAAAGCTTCAAGTTGGACAGAAAATTCTGTTTAAATCTCATCATTTATCTCGTAAAAGCAAGCATCTTAGTTACAAATTCTTTCATATATATAAGGGACCTTAGAGGATTCATAGAATTGTACACAAAAATGTTGTGGAAATTGAAACAATTCGGACATACAAGAGCTAGGGAATTCATCTTATTTCGCACATCAAGCCATACATAGAATAATGCTGTTTACTAAAGTGGTACCCAGATGATAGAACTACATGTGACCTGCTTCTAGCACATTACTTGCGTTACAGCGCAAAGCAACAGTGCGATAAACAATGCTATTGCACCGCACGCCCGAGTGACTCTCGTCTTGCTGCAGACAACTTTTGACAAGAATCGATGGCTATCTTCGAGCAACCAACTTCATTTATCACGCAGCAACTCGAGCGATTTGCTGCCACGAGGCGTACGCTTAGAAAACTGCTACGAAATTTGAAATTTCATCTAGAATCCGAATGGGAACAAATAATATCTAATAAAGTGAGCACTGACAATTTATTTTAAACCAGTTCCGAGAGGATACACAGGTTATCAGCAATGTGGTGTTCAATTCACAAATATTTTTGGTTGTACACAGTGATAATAATACTTTCTACCACTTACGATAAGATATACAGCCTCTTAGGATGGTAATTGTGTAGTCTGGAAAGAGGAATGTTAGGTATTTTGATGTAAGAAGTATTCAGTATATTTTGTGAGGTAGTGATGTTGGGTTTACTGAACTCTAATATTTACGTCTATAGGTATAAAGTGTTTATGTGGAAGTAAGTGGACGAAAACAAAGCAAGGAATTATTATTTCAAGTGTATAGTGAGACGAACACAGTGAATGATTAATGTTGTAATAGGATAACGAGATTTATGTTCGTGAGTTGCATGAAATGAGAATTATGAGATTTATGATGCATAATGTAATAAAATGAGGCAATGATTACGATGATTAATGTAGAAAAAGGGTGTGCGCATAATGGTTAGGACATAGGGATCCTGCTTCTTGTTATAGTTAACTTTCGTTCTATGCGGATGCATTTCGTGTTTATAAGCGCAGAAGGTAAGTTTTTGAAAAGATGTCACAGAATGACAACCGTAACTGAAGGGGGACGTGACTTAAGACAAAACAGTTACTTCTTTGATGTAGAGTTCATAAGTATCTGATGCAAATTATTCACCTTTTACTAAACATATAAATTTTTTTTTCATTGGCGCAACACAGCTTGTAACACTAATACTCAACAATAAGTCGAGAAGTGTATACTTAGTCCTCCGTTTCTGCACGGAAAATGTTTTGCAAAGCTGTGGCTCAGCATTGGTTGCTACTCTGTACTGTGGCACACTCTTCAGCGTATGAGACCTCAATGGACATTCGTGATTTCTTTTGTAATTTGTCTATTTTCTTGTTTATACAGACGACTGACATTGTTTTTTTCTGATTTGTATATAGCTACCTGCGCTAAAAATTTATGTTCTACTGAATTATGTAGAACTAATCTGCGTCCCCATTTGTCTAATAGGTAAACTGTACATACACATGAAACGATGTCATAGCAGTCTAGGTGTCTGGGAAATTTTAAATTCTTGGGAAGTGAAGATGATATTCATTATTCCGGAGGTGTGACACGGCCAGCCAATATGCAGGAAGTGCAAGGAATATTAATTATGATTATTTTACTTTTCTGCTTCACTTTTTCGCCATGGCACGGCATAAGATTCTTTTATATCTATTTTTCTACGAACATGTGTGACATGGCAGACTATCTGTCTTCTTGTATTTACATATGATTTAACACTGAAGAGAAAAAGAAACTGGTACACCTTCTTAATATCGTGTAGGTTCCCTGCAAGCGCGCGGAAGTGCCGCAACGCGGCGTGGCTTGGACTCGACTCAGACAAGGAATTGATACCGTGAACCCTGCACGGCTGTCCAGAAATCCGTAAGAGTACGAGGGGATGGAGATCTCTTCTGAACAGCACATTGCAAGGCACCCCGGTTATGGCCAATAATGTCCATGACTGAGGAGTTTGGTGGACAGCGGAAGTGTTTAGCTTAGAGGTGTGTTCGTGGAGCCACTCTGTAGCAATTCTGGACGTGTGCGGCGTTACATTGTCCTGCTGGAATTGGCCAAGTCCCTCAGAATGCACAATGGACATGAATGGATGCACGTGATCAGACATGATGCATACGTACGTGTCACCCGTCAGAATCGTATCTAGAAGTGATAGTGGCGCCATATCACTCCAACTGCACACGCCCCACACCATTACACAGCATGCACTAGCTTCAACAGTCTCCAGTTGACATACAGGGTCCATAAATTCATGAGGTTGTCTCCAAACGCGTACACGTCCATCCCCTCGATACAATTTGAAACGAGGCTCGTCAGACCAGGCAGCGTGTTTCCAGTCATCAACACTTCAATGTCGATGTTGGAAGGCCCAGGAGAGGCGTAAAGCTTTGTATGATACAAACACAACACTAAGTGACTTCGGCTCCGAAATTCCATTTCGATTATGTTTCTTTGAATGGGTCGAACGCTGACACTTGTTGACGGCCCACCATTAACATCTGCAGCAATTTACGGAAGGGTTACGCTTCTGTCACGGTGAACGATTCTCTTCAGTCGTGGAGATTTGGTGTTTTAAAGGACTTTTGACATTCACGATACTTGTGAAGTGGTCGTACGGGGAAGTCCTAATTTCATCGTTACCTCGGAGGTGCTGTGTCCCATCGCTCGCGGGCCGTCTATAAAACCACGTTCGAACTCACTTAAATTGCTATGACCTGCCGTTGTAGCGGCAGTAATCCTACTTACAATTGCGCCAGCACTTCTCTTATATAGGCGTTGCCGACCTCAGCGCTGTATTCTGTCTGTTTACATATCTGTGTAATTGAATACCCGTGCCTAAGCCAGTTTCTTTGGCGCTTCAATGTAACATGCATTGCTTTAGCTTAACGAATTTTCAGGCCGTATATATTGAGTTTCTTTACAATGCGTATCCTCTGTATAAATTGTTACTAAAGGATGCGGCACCATCAGTAGAATAATTATGTCAAGTGCATTACTGTATGCAGTTCTAGGCGCTACAGTCTGGAACCGTGCGACCGCTACGGTCGCAGGTTCGAATCCTGCCTCGGGCATGGATGTGTGTGATGTCCTTAGGTTAGTTAGGTTTAAGTAGTTCTAAGTTCTAGGGGACTGATGACCTGGGAAGTCCCATAGTGCTCAGAGCCATTTGAACCATTTGTACGAAATTCTCATAAGTCATTTAAGATGTGTAAGAAATTATAAAAGATGTGTAAGGAGGAAACAAAGAGAAAAAGTAAGAAGAAATGTCTACAACGATGAATATGAAACAACAAAGATAAATGTGACATGAAATGTTAAAAAAAAATGTGTGTGAAATCTTATGGGACTTAACTGCTAAGATTATCAGTCCCTAAGCTGCCACACTACTTTACCGAAATTATCCTAAGGACAAACACACACACCCATGCCCGAGGGAGGACCTGAACCTCCGCCGGGACCAGCCGCACAGTCCATGACTGCAGCGCCTAGACGGCTCGGCTAATCCCGCGCGGCATGAAATGTTAGGTAGGGAAAATACGAGCTACGATTAGTCAGGGCAAAGATGGGAAATGGCTAGGTAGGGCAATGGAGCTAAATAATGTGAACGTATGAGATTGTATGAAACACATGACTGGAAGACGCAAAGAATACAGTAAACGTATTTGTTAAAAGTTTGATGAAATTACAGGCAAAACGATTAAAAGTGCAAGAACTAAAGTACGAACATAGCTAGATAGTGTGCTAATTACTGTTTATATAAGGTATGATCAGATACTGAAGTCTGACGCACTGCGTTAAGTATTCTTTGATGTGACGCCTGGCTACTCCCTAACCCATGTTTTTCCTAATTATGTATTTGTGCTCTCCTTTTTTTGTGTGTATGATGACTATCCTTACGTGTTTATTTCTTGCATTTGATCACTATCCTTATGTCTCTTTCTACCTTATTCTCTTCGCTTTCGTGTATTTCACTGATGTCCTCGCAATCACATTTATCTGAATTGATTTAGAATCTTGTGTGGGATCATTCTGTACATATATTGTAATTGTTTATTATCATACCCATTACTGTACACTGTTTCACATGGTTTACTTGTCTTATATTTCTGTAATTCATTATAGTAGATCGATGATGCCATATTTCTTACTTTTTTGTAGATATAGAAACCCGTTGTTCCCATTACACAAAATGTGCATTCCACATACATGCAAAATCTTATTACTCCTGTCTCAATGTAAGTAACTGACTTACTTAGTTGAGCTGTGTTGACTGTAAAGGACGGTAAGGAGGAGTGACACGTATATTAGAAAGCGAAGAGAATGTAAATTTCGAATAATGTTATCATTTTTTGAAGAGAAGGAGTTTACGGTAAGACTGCCGCAATGCGTAGCTAGTTTGTCGGGATGATTATTGTCAGCTAGTTAACTAGCTCAGAGCTTAAAGAAACATCACCCACTTTCTCCGAGTCATGCATTAACAATTGATTAAGCTGTTGGACTTTTACAGAAATTCCACATGAAGTATTACCCTGTTTCTGAACACATACTTCATTCTAAAATAGTTGTTTTGTCACTGCTTGTCACATCTCACAAAATAGTTTGGAAATTTTATTTAGAAACAAAAATGTAGCTTAGCCAGTGCGTGCTTGCTGTTTGCAGTTGTGTTTGCAACAATGTTGTCAACACGCGAGGTGAGTGGAAATTTTCTAGTACAACAGTTTGTGGGTACATAGTTTTGGTAATTGGTAGACGTTTATAGAGTAGGAGGTAAAGTTGAACTAAATTTCATAAAGGTACAAATATAGTGGGGATGTTACCATGGTTACGGATTTAATCAAAATTTAACATTATCGGGACGTTCCTATATTTCATGCGATGGCCGTCTCACCTAAATTCTAACACTTAAGCGTGAACAATTACTAGATTTCACAGCATCAGACTCGGAACCCGACTTCATACCCCACCAAAATCGGACCACGGAAGCTGATCAAGTTTTCGTCTCACTAAATTTTGGATTCGCAGAGAGAAAAGTTTACAAAAAATCAGCGTCAGCAAATCAAAGCTCATAGCTATTTATTTATCTATCAGAGTAAAGGAAATTTTGCACTCAAAAGTACTCCCGCTCTGTTATGTCTCCGAGGAAAATCCACGAGATAAATTTACGGCGAATCAGTGCTCTAGGTTTCCATTAGGTTTTTGTTCTATTTTGACCAGGCCAATGTGGCTCGAAAAAGGGCACGCGTTTACTTGGTGCACAGTCAAGTTCTGCCATTGTCGCTCACCTGTAGGGGAAGGCTCACTCAAAATACAATGGTGAGGCACGTATCACTATCTTCCTGTGTTTACTTATTTCAGGTCTCTATTTGTTATTTGTTGTACTGATCTGCGATATTTGCTGTCTTTGTAAGGAGGATAAGGAGTGTGGGCTTTACTAGCTTCGCAAACAGGTAGCAAGTGATAAAGCGCAAGACTAGTCAAGAGAGGTAGAATGATATAGGGAACTGAGAGATCCCTGTCATCGTTATGTGTATAAATTCATAAATCCAATGTGCAAATCTGTCCCATAAAATCAAATATGCCTGAAGTTCGGTATCTAATAATGGTTGCACTATCAGTCAAGAGTCTTAGAACCATGATGTGATCACCACAGATCAGTTTCATTGAAAACATCAATATGATGGTGTCCATCTGTGCTTGAACCACGGGGTTCCGGAGGGAGACGTCTGTCTCCATATCTTCGCGCATTGGCGTCACATGGAGATGGCACCCTAGAGGTAAGAAAGTCCTTATCCTCGCCATAAAGCTGTAACAGGGGTAGGTGATTGTTTAGGACTGGCAACACGAGCAATACCTTTTTATCCAGAGGTACACTATCCAGGCTATAAAACTACTGGAGACATCGCACCCCAACTGACTCAGTCGGCTCACTGGCACTATTCTCTCATTCGTTTGTCTCATTCTTCGGATTCGTTTCTCGTCAACGTGTTTCTGCAGCAGTGTGACGTTACGGTAGATAACAACATGCCAAGCACACCGCAGTATAACTTCTGCCGTATCGTGATGATGTGTGATCGACAGTCACACGTCTGGGTGCTGAGCTAGGGCTTGACACCCATCTACTTTCAGCTCGTACGTTTGTAAGCCGCTTGCAGCGACCCTCAGAACTTCTGTTGCTAATTGTAAACAACCCTTCTTGTTCAACACAGTTTTCTCCAGAAAGCGTTTAAAATTCGGATTATTTTCTTTGCTTCTAACGGAAGCAATGCATTTAACTATTGTGCTGCTCTCTCATCATTCCGTTTCAAACATTGTACAGTCTGGTGAGAGAAAACTTTTCTATATTTTTAAAACTTTTTCTGTTTTGACAATATCCTCTTGTGTGACAGGACTATTTCCGCAAATGATCCGCTACTAATGATTTGTGGCTTTCATAACCGGAAGAGCTGCTAAACTTACATTCGTTTTGAATAATATAGCTACCTGAAATTAAAATTCTGCTTGGTGCCTGTAACCATCTCACCTGTCATGAATGATTCATACAGTATGTTTCCACTGAAAGATCTGCAGTAAAATCAGAAGTTCGACACTGTAGCAGGGTGACAAAAGAAATACTCTGGACGTAAAACATTACTTATCTGTAAGAACTAAAGGAAGCAATAATTAGAGAAAACTCATCATGCATCACCTACAGCAAAACGAGACCCTCGAGAAAGACAGGTCGCAGCCATCTGCGGGGGAGAGCTAGCAGCTACTTCAGGTGACATTAATAGTTCTTGATTACGTGTTTACATGTGAGCAAGTTCTCGACAACAAACGACAAAATTAATACCTTCGGAGGGTATCTTTCCAGTTAAATATCGGTTTCCCGTGGGCTCTGCAAGGAGCCGAGCGTTCGCGAAGTGTGGCGGACATGCCGACTAGTGTCACCTCACAAGTTACTTGTAGGACCCGTATATCATGTTACGCCTCGTAGCAAGCCACGCTGTACGATTTTTACAGGGATGTTAAGACTGTCACTCTAGCGGGTCGCAACTCGAAACCGTCTTGCGCTTCGATGAAATTCACTTGTAAGGGGGAATCAAATGAAAACGAGACAGAAGTTAAAAAGAAAGGAAACTGTAATTCAAAAGCAATTGCAATGACATAATACATCTATCCCACTGTGAGACAAGACGGTAAATGAATTAATGGAAAATGTTTGTGGTGGGCTACGGAATCATTATAGCATATAGGTCTACTCCACCTTGTCCGAATCAAATTTACGACAGTGAATGTGTTTCTTCAGGGCTCGAAAAATATGAAAATCGCATGTGGAGAGATCGCGCCGCCTGTATGGAGGATATATGAGGACTTCCCACGGAAACCTCTGCAGCGTAGTCAGAGCAATCTTCGGAACATATATATATATATACATATATGTGTGTGTGTGGGACGGAGGAAGGACGGGGGGGGGGGGGTTTGTGAGGGGCTTTCGCACAGCAACAGAGAGATTCCATCTCATTTCATTCTTGGGCGTTACGACTTGACGAAGCGCCTCAATTTTTGTTGTGTGTCCACGTACGGCTGTGCGTTAATTGCGGAGCCGTCTGCCAGAAAGAGGCCTTTGCAGTCAAAAGAAAAGGTTCATCATTACTCACCTGGAGTTTCCGTGTCTCTCGTTTCGACTGCGCTGCAGACGTTTCGCTAAGAGGTCCTTACATATCCTCCTTTCAGTAGCGAATTCTCCCCATGCGATTTCTATGTTGTCGGAGCCCTGAAGAAGAACATCCGAAGCTGTAGGTTTGCTTCGGACGTGGTGGTGCAGGCCTGGGTACAATCATGGTTCCATTTTTCTTTTTTCTTTTTTTTTTGTGTCATCAATATTCCGACTGGTCGGATGTCGCCAGCCTTGAATTCCTTTCCTCAGCCAACCAGCCAACCTTTTCATCTCTGAGTAGCTCTTGCTGCCTACGTCCTCAGATATCTGCTGGATGTATTCCAATTTTTGTCTTCCTATACAGCTTTTATTCTCTACAGCTCCCTCTAGTGACATGAAGGTTATTCCCTGATATCTTAATTATGTCCTACCGTTCTGTCCCATGTTCGTGTGAGTGTTTTATTCCTTTCCTCGCCGAGTCTGAGAGTCACCAAATTGTCAACATTCTTCTGTAGCACCACAAACACTAGTCCATGTTTCACCACCAGACAGCGCTTTGCTCCAAACGTGCGTTCTCAAACATGTCTTCTTCAAATTATTACCTATGTTCGATGCTAGTAGATTTCTCGTGGCAATAAATGCCCTTTTCGCCAGTGCTAGTCTGCTTTTTATGTCCTCCGTGCTGCATCCGTCATGGCTAATTTTGCTGCATATGTAGCAGAATTCATTAACTATCTAATCGTGATCATCGGTCTTGACGTTTAGTTTCGCACTCATTTCTGCTACTTCCAATTACTTTCGTCTTTCTTCTCGTTAGACTATTCATTCCATTCAGCAGGTCCTGCAATTCTTCTTGACTTTTAATAACGGCAGCAATGTCATCAGCCAATCTAACTGATTTTAAATCCACTATGGAACCTTCCTTTTATTTCCGTTACTGCTTCTTCAATGTATACATTAAACAGCAAGGGCGAAAGAATACTCCCCGTCTTACAGCCTTTTTAACTCAAGCACTTCGCACTTGGTCTTCCAATCTTATCGTTCCCTGTTGGTTCTTGTGCACATTGTATGCTACCTGTCTTTCCCTACAGCGTTCCCCTATTTTTATCTGATTTTCGAACTTCTTGCACCGTTTGACACTGTCGAACGCTTTCTCCAGGTCGACAAATCCTGTGAACGTCTTGAGTTTTCTTTAGTCATCAACCGCAACGGCAGAACTGCCTCCCTGGTGCCTTTACCTTTCCTAAAGTAAATCTAACCGTCAACTAATAAATCCTCATTTCTGTGTTCCATTCTTCTGTACATTAACCTTGTCGGCAACTGGAATGCATGAGCTGTTAAGCAGATTGTGCGACAATTCTCGCAAATGTCGGCTCTTACAATTTTCGGAATTGTGTTGATGATGTAATACTGAATGTCAGATGCTATGTCATAAAGTTCATACATTCTACACACCAACGTAAATAGTCATTTCGTTGTCACTTCCTCCAATGATTTTAGAAACTCTGGTGGAATGTTATCTATCGTTTCTGCCTTATTTGAGTTAGTCTTCCAAGGCTCTTTTAAAATCTGATTCTAATACTAGATCTCCTGTCTCTTCTACATCGACTATCTTCTTCTATCACGGCATCAGACAAATCCTCTCTCACTCTCTCTCTCTCTCTCTGTCATAGAGGCCTTCAAAGTATTTTTTACATCTATCCGCCCTCTCCTCTGAAATAACAGCTCAATTCACTTTGCACTTTTAATGCTACGCCCTTGAAACGTTTAGTTTCAGCGAAGGCGCTCAGTCCGGAACCGCGGGACTGCTACGGTCGCAGGTTCGAATCCTGCCTCGGGCATGGATGTGTGTGATGTCCTTAGGTTAGTTGGGTTTAAGTAGTTCTAAGTTCTAGTGGACTGATGACCACAGATGTTAAGTCCCATAGTGCTCAGAGCCATTCAGCGAATGTTGTTTTTACTTTGCTATGTGCTGAGCCAGTCCTTCCGACAATCATTTCTTCACATTTTTTCATGCAGCCATATCGCCTAAGCTTCCCTGCACTTCGTATTTATTTACATCCTATTACCTTTGTATTCAGCAGGTAACCATAAATATTTGTCCATGAATACCACAAATTCCTTGTCTCACAGTGGGCAAAATTTATTAACAGTGATTACGTTTGCTCTCGAAATAAGAAAGAGTTGACTTCCTTTTTTTCTTCTGTCTTGTATTCATTTGATTGCCTTTTATACCAACCACGCATTCACTACAGCATCTCTGACTGCTTCTTCCTGAGTATCGATCAAACATTTTGTTCCTAGGAAGAAGGATGGGAGATTGGGTTTAACGTCCCGTCGACGTCAAGGTCATTCTTGATGGAGCGCAATCTCGGATGGTATTAAGGATGGGGAAGGAAATAGGCTGTGCTCTTTTCATATAGTTCCAGTAAGGGACAAATGCTACATTCAGTCACGAACTCACTGATTGTATCCTGTTATGCCGATCTTATGGTGTGTCGTTATAGTGTTTCTTGCTGGATACTTCCAGGTAGTTGAAAACTGCGTTCCTGATCGGGACGAGAACCTAGGCACTAGCGTTCGGCGTGGCATAGTCCTATTGACTGAGAAATTCGGACCTAACTCGTAGTAACAGCCTCAATGTAGTCAGTAATTGTCTCTAACCTTCCAGAATTCACTTAAGCTCTCTTGTATACCTAACTGGAGTACCGTTCTAAAGAGGAAGGATATTGCCGACAAACTGCTTTCTTTTAGTGTTGGCGCTATTTCCCCCAGATGCTATTTCCAGGATGATTCTTTCACTCTGCCGTTTAACGTGTACGGTATATAAACTTGGTGGTAGTTTAAATCGATGAGACATACGGGGATAGGAATCCGGAAGTCTGCTTTCCGAGGGCAGTGCTCGCATCGAATTAATTGCCTAGGCAGGTTTGACGACGCGTCCTCACAGCTGTCCGTAAAAGTGAAATATCAGGAGAAATCACACAAAGAGTGAGCATAAGAGATGTGCATGGCTGTCTCCATTTTGCTCCTCGTGTGTGTGTGTATGTCTGGCGACGAGTCTGGATTCAACATCCAAATCTTCCGTATATTGTTCTGGAAATGAAATGGTGACAAGGAATTAAGAGAATTCCACGACTTGCGCTACGATATTGTGTCTTGTGCCTAGCGGCGGAGTCATTTTCATATATGAGGAAATTTAACTATCCGTAAATGTGACACCACGAGAGCATGTCATCAACTTCCTGTAAACACCTAACATTATTAATAGCTTAACTGCAAACAAATCTTAAATAAGACGGTATGGTCTAATGTTAGTGCGATAGCGACAGTGTCACACTATTTAGTTATAGTAAGAACTCCTATTTTTAGATCCGGGAGGCATACCGAGGAACAAACATACCACCAGCAAGTAGAAAATATCATTCGAATGTGAAGAGTAAGTGGATAATAAGCACTTTGAAAATTAGGGTATTCGACAAAGAAGGCCTGACATCGTAGAAAGATTAATCCTAGAGTTTTCGAACATTAGAAAGCACTGCACTAGTGAAGCACAGGCGAAATATTAATACGACATTGTCCTGGTAAAGACGGTGATGGCCTAACTAGCAGTAAAGAAGTTCATACATAGCACAGAAAAGACGATGGTACCTACGCGGTATTATAAGTTTCTGGACTGAATTGTCTGACTTTTACAGACTTCAGCGCTGTTGTATACAAACTCATGCTTTCTTTCTTCACTAATTCTTACAAAGATACTTGTTAATGGTTATAGGGCTACTAAGTGTTACTGGTTGTAAGGAATAGTGAACGAAAATGTAGACTCAAAGGATATTTGGCGTTATCAATAATTCAGTTGCCCCAAATCCCATTTCTCATTATCTGCAGATCTCTAAGATGGGCATTCCATGTTTATTAAATAAACAGCGGCAGAATCTGCTAAAAGTAGTAGGGAATCCCGGCAGAAGAGCCATTTCATCAAGATACCAAAGTGAAATGGTGATAGTGCCAGATAGCGAATCCAGAAGTTGAACGAAAGAAAAACTGAAGACTTCAGTAAAAAAAAAAAAAAATGATTTTGAAGGAAAAGTACGTTTCTCGAATTTGGTAAATGACTGTGCCCTGTTTCCGTATGTCATACAGCTTCACTGCTATTTAACGACAGTGCATGGATGTCCGAAAATGTGATGTGGGGTTATGGCCAATCGAGAGGCCGTAGATCTGATGAAAACTGTTATACACTCCTGGAAATGGAAAAAAGAACACATTGACACCGGTGTGTCAGACCCACCATACTTGCTCCGGACACTGCGAGAGGGCTGTACAAGCAATGATCACACGCACGGCACAGCGGACACACCAGGAACCGCGGTGTTGGCCGTCGAATGGCGCTAGCTGCGCAGCATTTGTGCACCGCCGCCGTCAGTGTCAGCCAGTTTGCCGTGGCATACGGAGCTCCATCGCAGTCTTTAACACTGGTAGCATGCCGCGACAGCGTGGACGTGAACCGTATGTGCAGTTGACGGACTTTCGGCGAGGGCGTATAGTGGACATGCGGGAGGCCGGATGGACGTACCGCCGAATTGCTCAACACGTGGGCGTGAGGTCTCCACAGTACATCGATGTTGTCGCCAGTGGTCGGCGGAAGGTGCACGTGCCCGTCGACCTGGGACCGGACCGCAGCGACGCACGGATGCACGCCAAGACCGTAGGATCGTACGCAGTGCCGTAGGGGACCGCACCGCCACTTCCCAGCAAATTAGGGACACTGTTGCTCCTGGGGTATCGGCGAGGACCATTCGCAACCGTCTCCATGATTCTGGGCTACGGTCCCGCACACCGTTAGGCCGTCTTCCGCTCACGCCCCAACATCGTGCAGCCCGCCTCCAGTGGTGTCGCGACAGGCGTGAATGGAGGGACGAATGGAGACGTGTCGTCTTCAGCGATGAGAGTCGCTTCTGCCTTGGTGCCAATGATGGTCGTATGCGTGTTTGGCGCCGTGCAGGTGAGCGCCACAATCAGGACTGCATACGACCGAGGCACACAGGGCCAACACCCGGCATCATGGTGTGGGGAGCGATCTCCTACACTGGCCGCACACCACTGGTGATCGTCGAAGGGACACTGAATAGTGCACGGTACATCCAAACCGTCATCGAACGCATCGTTCTACCATTCCTAGACCGGCAAGGGAACTTGCTGTTCCAACAGGACAATGCACGTCCGCATGTATCCCGTGCCACCCAACGTGCTCTACAAGGTGTAAGTCAACTACCCTGGCCAGCAAGATCTCCGGATCTGTCCCCCATTGAGCATGTTTGGGACTGGATGAAGCGTCGTCTCACGCGGTCTGCACGTCCAGCACGAACGCTGGTCCAACTGAGGCGCCAGGTGGAAATGGCATGGCAAGCCGTTCCACAGGACTACATCCAGCATCTCTACGATCGTCCCCATGGGAGAATAGCAGCCTGCATTGCTGCGAAAGGTGGATATACACTGTACTAGTGCCGACATTGTGCATGCTCTGTTGCCTGTGTCTATGTGCCTGTGGTTCTGTCAGTGTGATCATGTGATGTATCTGACCCCAGGAATGTGTCAATAAAGTTTCCCCTTCCTGGGACAATGAATTCACGGTGTTCTTATTTCAATTTCCAGGAGTGTAGTTAGTAAAAGTAACTTGAGGCCCAGTTCAGATTTACAGCTTGAGGAGACAGAATGGAGGAATGTAGAAATGGTGCGTAGTTAAGTACATAAGAGGAACAAAAATCTTTACTGCTTGGCTGTTAGTTCACTTATATTTGTTTGCGGAGAAGTTGCGAGGCTGTGGATTTCTGGCTCTACACACTGTTTCAGAGCAATGTTTACACTGGCTCATAATCAACGTACACTTGAAAGCTCAAAAAGTGGCAGGCAGAAATCGCAGCCGAAATCAGGCACACCACTGACAAGAATGGAATGCAACATGCCATAACTTTTGTATTTACCTTGAGAACAAGCAGGTGAGGAAATATTACTTCATATACTACAGGTAACATTGTCAGTATTCCAGATCTGTTCCAAAAAGGTACAAAACCTCTTATGAAAATAGATTGTGCTCGTATTATCTACAGATACAGGGCAAGCTAACTGAATTGTTCTTAAGTGATCACTAGACCCCGGACATTAGGGTTCTAGAAACCTTAAATTAGGTACCTAATAGGCTCTATCACTTGCAAAATAGGTTATAAAAATCAGGAAATAGTTGAAAAAATCTGACATTTTATTGTCTAGAAAGATAAACAGAGTGACAAAATCCACATTATATTATGGTCCATGTCAGTAATTACAATCACAGTAAAGAACTAATACTTCCTGATATCTGTCTCTTAGTAGCACCTTATATGGTGGAGATGTCAGCATATGTCAGCATATGTGCCCGGAGCATATTTAAATGATGGTATCAGTCGCAGTGGAGCCGCACACTCATGTTTTGTTGATTTAACTGATAAGATTTCAGCCACTGTGCAGAGAGTGGTTAGTCCTGGTTTTTTTGTGGTACTCTCTTTCATTCCTCACTAACTTTCATACTAATAGAAACTGGGATGAAGTTGATTTCCTTTTGTCACCTCTTTTATCAATCGCTGTTGCTTGTAGACTGGTTTCCCTGAACACTCTAAAGCTATAATAATAGGGACCAAAATTGCATAATGGGATTCTATGTATGCAGTGGTGTTGGAAATTATTGGGCCCTTCAGATTATCTTTAGCTGAAGTAATGCTCACCGCCTCCTTCCGCAATTTAAGAATGATGTTCTTAATGTCTTCCAAATACGCATTGCAGTACTCCACGGCCTCTAGCCACGGTCCACAGCGAATAAGTGGTAAGTTGGGAAGTTCGTTTGAAATAAATTTATTCTTGTAGGTGCTTTGATAAAAACCTTTTTGATGCAAGAGACTAGTTCATTTCTTGGTAAAATTCGAGACGTATCGTCTCAGCTACCCGATTCATGGCATGAGCAAGACATGTGCAATGGAGCAAGGCTTGCTAAAATACTTTAAACGATTTAACAGCAGCAAACACGTATGTGGCATCAGTGTAAGTTATAAGCACTTATTTTTCATCTAGACTAATGTGGAAAAGTAATTTGAGGGTTGGTCTATTAAGAAAGTGAGCAGATGTTTTCTGGTTATTCTTTTTTTTGCTCCTTGCTGCAGATCAGATGAGGTACGAGGGAGTGTCAGGTTCTAACTCTCCAACAATCGAATTAGCTACATATTGACCTTGTCTGTCAGTTGTCTCATCGACAGAGATTCAAATGTATGAATCGCCTATACCTTCCATTATCCGCCCGCATCTCGTGGTCGCGGGGTAGCGTTCTCGCTTCCCACGCCCGGGTTCCCGGGTTCGATTCCCGGCGGGGTCAGGGATTTTCTCTGCCTCGTGATGGCTGGGTGTTGTGTGCTGTCCTTAGGTTAGTTAGGTTTAAGTAGTTCTAAGTTCTAGGGGACTGATGACCATAGATGTTAAGTCCCATAGTGCTCAGAGCCTTCCATTATCCCGCTCAATGTGTTTTCACATCAAGTACCTCAATAGCTCTTTCTCAGTGTGAATTCTGATGGAATGCTGTGTGTGAGTTAACGAGCATTTCGCTCTCATTTAAATATATGGATAAAAGAGTCGGCCTTCAGGAATTGTGAAACGAACCTTGTCGTCCAGGACCGTGTGCCACAAAGAGCGCAGATTCGCCATGAGATGGGGAAATTCAGAGACATCCATTGTGCTGCATGAGGCCTAGGCGCTGTAGTGTCCAAGTGAGACAGACGAGAACCTACGTCACATGGAAACTCCGTAGAAGCCGTTTGTGGGCAGGGCGACGTAGCAGTAATAAATATGGCGGACCAAAGATCGGCCATGAAGGGAAACATTTACTAAAACTATTTAATTCTGTAGTAATTCAGGGAATGAAGCCCCAGTAATTCTAATCCACCATCCTTCATGGCAATTGAAATAAAACTTAAATATTGTTCATATCTGTAATAGTTAAGGATTTACTGTTGTAGTGAATTCAACAAGTTTCCTAACAAAGACCTGAATGCTAAAATCTGAACGCTTTGGTCGATCTTAACGATCAACATTTCATATACAAGTGCATCATTAAAATGACAGTTGTAAATATCAACTCTGTAACTTTATTTGTTTAATAGATATAGTAAATTTAAATTATCAGTTTTTTTTCCAGTTAAGGATCAGATCATCATTTCCACTGCAAAAAACACATTGAACAATGACAGCATGACACCTTACTGAATCATTATTTAATAGAATACTTGTTGCAAAGTTTACTACATAATAGTTACTTTTATTCCTTATTTATTTATCAGAAAGCACATTGGTGCAAGGCATTCAAAGCTAAGGAGAGGTATTGGTTTTATGCAAAAGAATTTAACGTTTATTATGTAACGGATATTATTGTTACTTTATTTAGAGCGTGAAATTGGTCAAGCTTTGATTATTTAAATATGTTAAAATTTAAAATAATATAGAATAAGCTGTAGGCAATCAGATGGACGGCTTCAGGGAAGGGAATTGCACTATTCAGTTGAGCGACAATGTTCGGCACGCCGGAAACACGGCCGTGGACTGGCAGAAGGTACAGTACTAGTGCAGACGCGAAAGCGTACGGTTCGGATGGAGACATCAAAGTGGACAGTTCGGACTGGGACACGAAAGCGTGCGGTCGATCTTTTGGTATCTGGGAAGTGAAACGAATTAGAAAATTTCGCATTTTGTGATATCGCGGGACTTCGTTTCTGAGTGGTGAGCAGCCGCTCCTCTGGTGTGAACTTTAACATTCAGCGTAGTTAACGAGTTGAAGTATTGGACTTGTAATTCTTGATGAGGCTGTCAATGATCGAAGTGTGGCAAATGGATATGCGCTCGACTATAACAGTAATTCTAAATACGACAACTTTCGGTATTAGTTCACTGTATGGGCCGGCCCGTGTGGCCGAGCGGTTCTGGGCGCTTCAGTCTGGAACCGCGCGACCGCTACGGTCACAGGTTCGAATCCTGCCTCAGGCATGGATGTGTGTGATGTCCTTAGTTAGGTTTAAGTAGTTCCAAGTTCCACGGACTGATGACCTCAGATGTTAAGTCCCATAGTGCTCAGAGCCATTTGAACCATTTACTTTATGAATAAATATTATTCCTACCAAATAGCAACTGTGTGGCCTACATCATTTATGGGTCGTTAATTTAGTTCCCTATATTATTGTTACTGTTATTGTATTTCGCAAACTTGCCTTCAGCCAGACAATTTAACCAATGGGTCACAAGTGTCTAATTTAGGGCGTGTAATGCGGCATGTGCAGTTCAACCCCTAGACGAGTCTGAGCCAAGACATTTCGTCGAGGAAGAACGGCATGTGGGCCCGAACTTCTTTGGGACGTTAGCTCACATGTGGTGACAGTATACCTCTTTAAAACTTTTGAACTGGCAATTTTCAACTGAATGCCACGTTTGCTGCAGCAGTGGTTTGACACAGGTCAAGATGATATTCGGTTTCGTTTGTTGCATTCGGTTTAGTCAGAAAGGTCTGTTTGAAGTTTGATTTTTTTTTTTTTTTATTTGCCTGGTGTTTAATTCCTGCAACATGCTGACTTAAATGCAACTCTTGTTCAGAACGTGCCTTCGTGGAAAAATTTACGCACGAGATCTACTTAGCAAAATTAACCTACATGAAGGATTTAGAAACATTATTTTAGCATTCGCATGTCTCTGGATCATTTTAACTCTGAAAAAGCAATGGCATCACTGTTCTCTGAATGGGTGTAAAGATAGAAGGTTAACATTTTACTTACGCCTTTGTTGCACACATTGAAGTGAGTAACTGTTCCTTCTGTAGAGAAATCACGAAATTCATGTAACCACTGACGAATCAGAGATGATTTGGACCTGGCTGCTTTCGGCATGCTTGACTTTCCACGAATACACTGTCGCTGTGAAATATTTCACCACATCCAAGCAGCAAGCTGACCGATTGAATGAAGACGTTGAGGTGTTAGCAGGCTGTTCAGACAGGGCAGGAAGGCGCACGACGCAGATGACAAGGCTCCTCCTTGCCCTTCCGGGCCATTTGACTTTTCACAGCGAGCGACAACGTTCTGCGGAGCAGTGCGGGCTGGAACAGCTTGGCGTATGCTGTTGTCGTCTGACTCAAGACTGGCGTTCACGCATGCAAACAAACCAGTTATTCAGGTGCAGTTTTCCAAGAAGCCGGGAAGACCAGAAAAGTGGTTTTAGTCATACAAGTTTTATTTCACTGGATTTTTAAAAGTTAGATACAATAGTTATTTTTAGGATTTTTAAAAACGAGGTACAATCACGTTCTAACATGAAATTAAATATATTTGATACTATAATATTACAATTTTCCACAAAATATTTTCGTAATCCATAGCTGGTAAGACCACAACGGAATGTTAGTCATAAAAGATTTTATTTAATCGAATTTTTAAAATTCGGGTACAGTCAGGTACTAATCTGAAATTAGTAATTTTTTGTGTGCTATAAAACTAGCGTTTTCTATCATAAATTGGGGTAATTCGTGTATATAAAACTTTTATTGCCTTTATTTTTAATGAGGACGAAAATAGGTTTTTAGCTAAGCTAAAATTCGAGGTCTCGTGATCACTGTAGTTGGATAAGCAGTGTGCTGGCTTTATACGTAAAGTTTCTTACGTTGGACTTCAAATAAATATTTTTTCTTTGCCCCATAAGAGAAACGTTCTTCTTGTTGAACAATTTCTTATCTATGAAGCCCTCCGTTATGTTGTATGAAACACATTTCGATGATGAACAGTTAATTTCCCTCAGAACACTCGACACAATTTTGTATACAAGCCAATCGGAGTCACTTCTGGTGCAGATGACGTCCCTACAGTCGATAACTTCAATTTGTTTCTTCTATTGGACTTAGTAAGTGTAAACTATTCACACAGTTTCATTAATATTACAAACGGTTCAAATGGCCCTGAGCTCTATGGGACTTAACATCTGAGGTCATCGGTCCCCTAGAACGTAGAACTACTTAAACCTAACTAACCTAAGGACATCACACACATCCATGCCCGAGGCAGGATTCGAACCTGCGACCGTAGCGGTCGCGCGGTTCCAGACTGAAGCGCCTAGAACTGTCCGGTCACAACCGCCGGCTCTTTAATATTTCAGACTGACAGCGGGAGCATCATTCCTTCTATATTAGCTAATGGCAGAACACGAACGAGGTCAAATACCTGCAACACATCGCTTTCAGTCGAGTCACATTACTCGTATTCATGCGCCATGCCTCATCGTTTGTAGGGCCATTCCTGACTGCGTCATTGCTCTTGTGGAGGTAAGGAACATGACGGTGTCCGAGTGAATGGCGTGGTATGGCTTTCCTGAGTACACTGTGTGCCGATGGGTAAAATGTTTATCGGGGTGCTGGAGAATGCAACAGATGTATGTAAGCTGGACATTGGCTTGTATTAGGACCTCTACATGGTAATGAACTTGTCAACACGTCATGTGAAAATGCTTTAGTAAACGTGGTACAGGTGAAACATGCTGCTGCATCTTTGAGACATTGCCCAGGTCAGCGGATACGCCTAGGCGCCGGCTTCGGGAGGCCAGACTTTCTTGCAAGCGAAAAATCATTAAGGAGAGACTCTGACGTTCATCGACTCGCCGTAGCTGTTACCAGGCAGTACATCTATCAGGAATGTTTAGTCAGACTTACCAGGTTTACTGTTAGTGTTTACGTCGTTAAAATAAACAGTACTCTCATTTTATCACCAATGGGCATGTGTTCCAAGAACCAGCATGCTGGTTCCTCAGGACGTATTTGAAAAATACACTCCTGGAAATTGAAATAAGAACACCCGTGAATTCATTGTCCCAGCAAGGGGAAACTTTATTGACACATTCCTGGGGTCAGATACATCACATGATCACACTGACAGAACCACAGGCACATAGACAAAGGCAACAGAGCATGCACAATGTCGGCACTAGTACAGTGTATATCCACCTTTCGCAGCAATGCAGGCTGCTATTCTCCCATGGAGACGATCGTAGAGATGCTGGATGTAGTCCTGTGGAACGGCTTGCCATGCCATTTCCACCTGGCGCCTCAGTTGGACCAGCGTTCGTGCTGGACGTGCAGACCGCGTGAGACGACGCTTCATCCAGTCCCAAACATGCTCAATGGGGGACAGATCCGGAGATCTTGCTGGCTAGGGTAGTTGACTTACACCTTCTAGAGCACGTTGGGTGGCACGGGATACATGCGGACGTGCATTGTCCTGTTGGAACAGCAAGTTCCCTTGCCGGTCTAGGAATGGTAGAACGATGGGTTCGATGACGGTTTGGATGTACCGTGCACTATTCAGTGTCCCCTCGACGATCACCAGTGGTGTACGGCCAGTGTAGGAGATCGCTCCCCACACCATGATGCCGGGTGTTGGCCCTGTGTGCCTCGGTCGTATGCAGTCCTGATTGTGGCGCTCACCTGCACGGCGCCAAACACGCATACGACCATCATTGGCACCAAGGCAGAAGCGACTCTCATCGCTGAAGACGACACGTCTCCATTCGTCCCTCCATTCACGCCTGTCGCGACACCACTGGAGGCGGGCTGCACGATGTTGGGGCGTGAGCGGAAGACGGCCTAACGGTGTGCGGGACCGTAGCCCAGCTTCATGGAGACGGTTGCGAATGGTCCTCGCCGATACCCCAGGACCAACAGTGTCCCTAATTTGCTGGGAAGTGGCGGTGCGGTCCCCTACGGCACTGCGTAGGATCCTACGGTCTTGGTGTGCATCCGTGCGTCGCTGCGGTCCGGTCCCAGGTCGACGGGCACGTGCACCTTCCGCCGACCACTGGCGACAACATCGATGTACTGTGGAGACCTCACGCCCCACGTGTTGAGCAATTCGGCGGTACGTCCACCCGGCCTCCCGCATGCCCACTATACGCCCTCGCTCAAAGTCCGTCAACTGCACATACGGTTCACGTCCACGCTGTCGCGGCATCCTACCAGTGTTAAAGACTGCGATGGAGCTCCGTATGCAACGGCAAACTGGTTGACACTGACGGCGGCGGTGCACAAATGCTGCGCAGCTAGCGCCATTCTACGGCCAACACCGCGGTTCCTGGTGTGTCCGATGTGCCGTGTGTGTGATCATTGCTTGTACAGCCCTCTCGCAGTGTCCGGAGCAAGTATGGTGGGTCTGACACACCGGTGTCAATGTGTTCTTTTTTCCATTTCCAGGAGCGTATGTTATCACTCAGAAAAATCCATCAGTGGCCCACTTGAAGAGTTTAATAATGCATCCCCCAACTTTTCGGCTTTCTTGAGCAGTCAGTCGCTCGCTCTCTAGTTTCGGTATTTATGTTAATGAATATTTCAGAAAAACCTGCTCCCATTTCCTTGTTGACAATAATTTAATATTTTCTCCTTATTTAATGTATGTCCCACCTCACCTGCAGATATGCGTCGATACATCAAACAGTTTGTCTACATTTTGCGGTTTCTGAGGTGCGTCTTTTACAAGGTTTCACTTCCGGTTTAGAGAGAACCTATAAAAATGTTCTCCTCAATACGAGGACGCAGTCTAAGCATGAGCGTATCGCTTGCACCTTTTGTTCCTGTATGCCAAGCTGCCGAATTCTAGCGGAATTATTTTGCACCTACGGGTTCCCTATCGATATTCCACCTACGCACGTAACTCTTCAACAGTGAAATTGGCCGTTGTGTTTCCAACTAATAACGGAAATTACGCAAAAAATAATTACACAGGAGCTCGTGATTGCTTAGTAATTCTATTATTGAAATGACTGGTGCTATTTTCTGTAATTTGCTGAATTATGCGATGGAATAGTGTTCACGTAATGTCTATTAGGTGTAGCGATCCCACGCACAGGCGAATGCATTTATCTTCGACAGTTATGATATTTCTATATTATCAGTAGTTAAATTACAGCGTTCACATCTTTGTCGATTCAGTAAAACAGCGACAAAGTTATCAATTCACGCAACACACGAAATGTTTTCAATAAGAATATTACAATGCAATTTCTATGGAATGGCAGCATTCCTTACTCTCAGTCGAGAGCAATTTGTGGTTGATGATGGTGGCTATTTTCAGTGACCAATCACGGTTTATTTTGCGTGAGATATAGGGCTAAAATTAAGAATTTTAAGTAAGAACTTTAAGTAAGAATTAAAAGTAACATACGAGGTACGAATATAATTTCTTGTCATAGTGTAGAAAAATATTGTTGGGAAAGATTTTTCGGCTGACTACATCTTTCAGTCAAATCATACCAAATAACATGGATAGCTCGAATATCGACGCACGCAAAAGATGTAGTTCCGTAACTGCGGTCCAGTGTAGTACAGGGCTTTAATATCCTAAGATATTCCAACAGTTACAATGTTAAGACACGTTTCGAACCGCTTTGGAAATGATTTTCATATACATGTCCCTTTCTATCAAAACTTGGCAGACCATTCGAATCAGTGCATGCAAGTCTTGCACCTAAAAATGATTATTTCAAAGTTGTACTGTTCGACTAATAAAGAGAACTGCATTAAGTTACCATACGTCATAATGAACTGAAAGGTCATTGGAAGATCACTTGGAAAGCACACAGAAGTTAGCCGAACCACTGGAATTATTTAATTTTTTGTGTCACTGTGATCTGAAAAGTAATAGTAATGTCGTCGGGCAGACCGTTCGCCTGGTGCAGGTCTTTCTATTTGACGCCACGCCAGCGACTTGCGCGTCGATGGGGATGAAATGATGATGATTAGGACAACACAACACCCAGTCCCTGAGCGGAGAAAATCTCCGACCCAGCCGGGAATCGAACCCGGGCCCTTAGGATTGACATCCTGTCACGCTGACCACTCAGCTACCGGGGGCGGACTGATCCGAAAAGTATATACATTAGACGCAAACTCGACGGCTTCTCTGGGTCTTCCATACAAATTGTATCTATAATTGTGCAAACAAATGAGTTCATTATTTAATAACATTCCTATTCTAAATCGAGGTTAGTGAAAGCTGCTTCTGTAGCATTGCTCTATAAGTGTTTGTTAAAATATGGAAGAAATTCCGCTCTGAACTACGCTCTTGTGGTATGGAAAATAGCTTGAAGACATCAGTTACATCGGCGCTACACACCTCGATGCCTTGATTGAAATAGTGTGGAACGTATCAAACATACTATGCATCTATGTTTTTCTTGGGCGTATGGCTACAAGTTGACCATTTATGGATCATTGAATAGCACTGTCCATTAACTTTAATTAAATTGAAAAGTTCGGAAAACATAGCGTTTTCGTCAGAGTCAAACAAAAACCGTAGTTGATTAAACAACAACAAATAAGTGTCAGATTTACTAGAACTGTTTATTTTGAATATATTGTGATAGTGCCAGTAACTAGACAGTAAAATGCTTGTCTTTGACATTAGTAAATTTACTAGAGTAACAAGAATTTCTCAATGCTCATTCTCCTGCACTGCAGATGCAATTAGCTTTTAATTAAAAAATTATATATGTTATAAAAGAAACTGTTAATAGAGCTTAATGAGGCGTGCCGCAATTGTCAAATTTATAGTAATAACTCGCCACAAATGATAATTAATGAAGGGGAGTAGGCTGAAATTAAGGAAAAAAGCTTTCAAGGAATCAGCGCACAAGGTATCGAGGCATTCAATTACTTAGTAATTATTAGGTGCATCCGATTTCTCTGCTGTCGTAGAAACTGCGATGCTGAATACCAAAGCTGGTGGACCAACTGAGGAGGAACGTAAATCCATGAAAAGAGTAATTTCAGAAATAAGACAAATATAGTTGTAAGAAAAGGAATAACGGAGGAACTGCAAGTAACATATGTACTTTAATCGATCCACCACAGAAGAACGTATAATTAAAGAAAAGAAAGTAAACCACCAATATTGTATTTTAAAAATGAAGTTAATTTGAAGTGTAATATAGGTAGAATGACATGACAAAGAAAACCGTGAAGAAATGAAATCGTTTCGATAGAAGTAAGTAATGTCTGCAGATACAGACACTTAAGAAGATGACACAAAGTTGTAATTTTATTCTGTACAACCTTTGCCGTTTATTACTATGCACACGTAACAAATTCTGACAGATTCATTATTTCGTATTATGCTCTTTAATTGAAGTTGAACAATTCGATCATGGATTTATCAGTCATAGCTACCTGCACAAATAGTATGCTAACCCATATTGCTCTGTTGACTAAATGACATCGTGTGAAAGTATAATACGTAGTTAATTAGGTAAGACTAGTATCGTCGAATCAGGCGAATGTGAATGATGTATTCCTTCGAAGAACAAGTGATATGCTTCTCATTGACGGACAATGCCAACGAAATTCACTGGCAGCTAGAGACTTGAACGCTGAAAGATATCCTCAACGTACTCACCCTACACGTCGAACATTTAAATATGTTTATGATAAATTGAGAACAACTGGATCTTTCATGCACAGGAAACATACCCGGCAAAGAAAAGTTACTAACGAGGAAACGGAAATTGGTACTATTGCCTTTGAGGGTCGAGCTCCTTGTGTCAGTTGGTGCCATATCGCAAGGGAAGAGTAGTGTGGTTCCTGTTCTGCATTGCCATAAATATCATCCTTACCATATCAGTCACAACTAAGAATCAACTGGTAACGAGTGTACGCATCGCAATGAATTCTGCCGATGGGCTCAACTTCAGATTCAGAGGGAGACACATTTATTAATTTGACTATATTAATGACGAGGCTACATTCAAGCACCATGGAAATCTTAATTTGCATAACATGCATTATTCGGCAAATGAAAACCATGTTGGCTGCGGCACGTTGCACACCAAAAACGGTGGTCGGTGGATGTATGGTGTGGGATTATTGAGGACAGAATTATAGGCCCCTACCTCGTCGAAGGAAATCTCAATGGTAGGAAGTACACCACATTTCTGCAAGAAACATTATTTCTGTTATTGGAAGAAATATCGTCGAATGGCACATTAGGTGGATACGTCGTATTCGACGAAAATTTACTATTTGCACGATACGAGAGAGAATTGTCGATAAGGGCCGAAGTGGTAAGGAATACCACCCAATCCATGGTGAGAAGGTTGCAGCACTGCATTGTTGCCAATGGTCATCACTGCGAACACCTTCTGTAAATGAACGTTCATGCCACCTTTTTGACCTTCGTTGAGCTCCAAAGACCTTACTGTTACACATCACTGGATTCGTCTCGATAGCCGCTATCAGAAAATAAGTACCAAACTATAGCATCCCAATTAAAAAAAAAACCAAGTTGACCCTCATATCTCTGAAGCGACTCCACTTAGAAACAAGAAGCCAAGGTCATATTACGACCCCCGTTGTTCCATGCAACTTTTGTCCCACAAACGTTTCAGCTACTATCATACTTTCGGAGTTATTCTAAGTGGCAATAGTTAGTGAGGCATCCTGTATATACATTTTTCTTAATTTCAGTCCGTAATGATCGTCTTCAGAATTGGGTAAACACAGTTTGCTAATCGTATAGAGTCCACATGTGTAAAATTCGTACAGTTTTAACAATGAGACAAAGTAGGGTCGTCGTTCACATATAAAATGTAAGTACCATATGGAAATGGTAATAGACATGCTTCCTCTATGAAGACCTTATTTCACACTTCGGTTACTCAGGTCAGAAGATGGTCATTACGGACCGAAGTTAATAATAACCTGATATATAAAGAAAACGTTAGGCATCCATATCCAATATTATGCTTTACTGTTGTATGCGGAATTCTCATGGCGGGTCCAGCGTTACGTCTTCCCAGCTGCTTCAGGTGGTTAAAAATCACGATGTTACCTTATATGGTACCGAAATGGGCACTAGTGACGTGACAGGCGGTAGCACAGATAGGCACCAACGCACACGACAGTCAGCACCTTACAATGGCCGGGGCACACTCGGGGAGAGAGCTCGTGGTTCTTTAATCACGTGACACAGGAGGAAGCTATAGAGAGTTTTGTCTTCTTCGCTGAGAAGCCATGCATTTGAGAGCATTAATCTTTTATATTGCAACAAAATTCCATTAAAGGCATTAATTTAAATTTTTCTTCCAAAGAGATATTAGATCTCACTTCCATGCAGGTCATATTCCTCTGATGACATGATCGAAATTTGTGCATTGAGAATAACTGCGTCTGAAATCAACAATTTATTTTGCTACTTTATCTAGTATTCACCCTAAAAATACTGCCTAATTGCTTCATTATAGCTTTCTGATACTATGTAACTACTTAAATAAATGTCTGACTTATTTTCTTTATTATTGCGAGAAAGTCTAACTCATTAGGTTGCATTCAAATTATTCCAAGTAAGAATTTTTTGTGATTAGAAGAAGAATGGGTAGCTCTGAGGGATGAAGTAGCGAAGGCAGCAGAGGATCAAGTAGGTAAAAAGACGAAGGCTAGTAGAACTCCTTAGGTTACAGGAAAAATATTTAATTTAATTGATGAAAACAGAAAATATAAAAACGCAGTAAATGAAGCAGGCAAAAAGGAACACAGACGTCTCAAAAACTAGATAGATAGGAAGCGCAAAATTGCTAAGCAAGGATGGCTAGAGGACAAATGTAAGGATGTTGAGGCTCATCTCACCTGGGGTCAGATAGATACTGCCTACATGAATATTAAAGAGACCTTTGGAGAAAAGAGAACCACTTGTATGAATATCAAGAGCTCAGATGGAAACCCAGTTCTAAGCAAAGAAGGGAAAGCAGAAATGTGGAAGGAGTATATAGAGGGTCTACACAAGGGCGATGTTATTGAGGACAATATTATGGGAATGGAAGAGGATGTAGATGAAGATGAAATGGGAGATATGATACTGCGTGAAGAGTTTGACAGAGCACTATAAGCCCTGAGTCAAAACAAGGCCCCGGGAGTAGACAACATTCCATTAGAACTACTGACGGCATCGGGAGAGCCAGTCCTGACAAAACTCTACCATCTGGTGAGCAAGATGTATGAGACAGGCGAAATACCCTCAGACTTCAAGAAGAATCTAATAATTCCAATCCCAAAGAAAGCAGGTGTTGACAGATGTGAAAATTACCAAACTATCTGTTTAATAAGTCACAGCTGCAAAGTACGAACGCGAATTCTTTAGAGACGAATGGAAAAACTGGTAGAAGCCGACCTCAGGGAAGATGAGTTTGGATTCCGTACAAATGTTGGAACATGTGAGGCAATACTGACGTTACGAATTATCTTAGAAGAAAGATTAAGGAAAGGCAAACCTACGTTTCTAGCATTTGTAGACTTGGAGAAAGCTTTTGACAATGTTGACTTGAATACTCTCTTTCAATTTCTAAAGGTTGCAGGTGTAAAATACAGCGAGCGAAAGGCTATTTACAATTTGTACAGAAACCAGATGGCAGTTATAAGAGTCGAGGGGTATTAAAGAGAGGCAGTGGTTGGGAAGGGAGTGAGCCGGGGGTGTAGCCTTTCCGCGACGTTATTCAATCTGTATATTGAGCAAGCAGTAAAGGAAACAAAAGAAAAATTCGGAGTAGGTATTAAAATCCATGGAGAAGAAATAAAACCTTTGAGGTTCGTCGATGACATTGTAATTCTATCAGAGACAGCAAAGGACTTGGAAAGGCAGTTGAACGGAATGGACATTGGCTTGAAATGAGGATATAAGATGAACATCAACAAAAGCATCACGAGGATAATGCAATGTAGTCGAATTAAGTAGGGTGAAACTGAGGGAATTAGATTAGGAAATGAGACACTTAAAGTTGTAAAGAAGTTTTGCTATTTGGGGAGCATAATAACTGATGATGGTCGAGAGGATATAAAATGTAGACTGGCAATGGCAAGGAAAGCGTTTCTGAAGAAGAGAAATTTGTTAACATCGAGCATAGATTTAAGTGTCAGGAAGTTGTTTCTGAAAGTATTTGTATGGAGTGTAGCCATGTATGGAAGTGCAACGTGGACGATAATTAGTTTGGACAAGAAGAGAATAGAAGCTTTCGAAATGTGGTGCTACAGAAGAATGCTGCAGATTAGATGGGTAGATCGCATAACTAATGATGTAGTATTTAATACAATTGGGGAGAAGAGGAGTATGTGGCACAACTTGACAAAAAGAAGGGACCGGTTAGTAGGACATGTTCTGAGGCATCAAGGGATCATAAATTTAGTATTGTAGGGCAGCGTGGAGGGTAAAAATCGTAGAGGGAGACCAAGAGATGAATACACTAAGCAGATTCAAAACGATGTGTGTTGCAGTAATAACTTGGAGATGAAGAAGCTTGCACAGGATAGGGTAGCATGGAGAGCTGCATCAAACCAATCTCAGGACTGAAGTCCACAACAACAACAACAGTAGATTCACTTACTTGCTTGCCTTGAACGGTGAACTAAGTTTGTTGTGAATTGGCAAGACAGCCAACCCACTATGAGGAAGCCGAAAGGCACGCGTTTAAGCTCACGCAGGCTGGCGTGAGGTCTGGAACAGGACAAGGTAATTATACTAGCAAAAAAGTACGTAGCTGCTAGAATACTTAAATTTAATCCATAATTGGTGAAATCGCTCTTGACGGTACATGTTTTACAGCATCAATAGTAACTGGTAATGGCGCCTTGCTAGGTCGTAGCAAATGACGTAGCTGAAGGCTATGCTAACTATCGTCTCGGCAAATGACAGCGTAATTTGCCAGTGAACCATGGCTAGCAAAGTCGGCTGTCTAACTGGGGCGAGTGCTAGGAAGTGTCTCTAGACCTGCCATGTGGCGGCGCTCGGTCTGCAATCACTGATAGTGGCGACACGCGGGTCCGACGTATACTAACGGACCGCGGCCGATTTAAAGACTACCACCTAGCAAGTGTGGTGTCTGGCGGTGACACAACAAAGTTTAGTAATCTCTGCAAAAATATAGTTCAAATGGGTAACTTGAGGCAACCAGTCAATTAAGCTACTTTTCGGTTTGAAATTGTTTTCTAAAGGGAACAAACACACCTTGTCCTTCAGTTTTAAAATTAGGAGTAGTATCTTTCATACATCTAACCATCTGTCCCCTGTTCTGGAAAGAGAAAATATAAATACACTTCAGTTTTGAATAAATCACTGTTTAGTGGACAGATTTTATGAAATTAATGACCTTGGTGAGCTCACCAAGAGAAGTTTTGTAACTAAGCAGTTTTTCTTCAGCAAGGGCCGTGTATGGGTCATACAGTGGATATTGACAACGTCCTTGTCGATATTTTTGATAAACTACACATCCCGAATAACTTGTTTCGACAGCAGGGCCATGAGTGCAGTTGTCCCACGCTATTTTGTTCTCTTTAAGGAAAGAATTTAGAAGTTTTTTAACTCCAGTAGTACGTGTTCGCAGGAATGTGCAGTAAAGAACATTCTCTACCAATATCTTTCCCTGCTTCTAACTATTACAATCATTATTGCGAGGCCAGTTGCATCGTCAGATTTGACCTTTGGTAATGAAAATTTTCACGATTTGACTTGAAAATTACATTTATTACATTGCTTTTTAATTTCAAGATTTTGTCATCCTTTCTAATGAGGAATTTAACTTACAATAAATGAAAAGCACCCGTTTGCTTTTGTTCTACAATATTACTTTTATTGTAAACCGGTTTTCGGTTTACAAGATGTCTGAAGATGGCCAAACTGGTGTTTTTCATTTTTTATAATGTTGTTCTACCAAGAACCGACGGAAGATTCTGTTAATATGAATGTAACTCATTTTATTTTTTTATGATCGCCACGAACAGATTCCAAATGACGTTGAATTTTAGCAGGGGACACAGGTCTACTTATAAGAACTTTTCAGCGTAGAACACAGTCTGCATATCGCTATTATTCACGAATCTTTCAATTTATATAACTTATCATACTTGCTAAGTGTTTTAGTAACTTCTTAGGATTGATTACTATTAGAAGCATTACCTTTCCGAAGTGATTTTCAGAAGATTGTACTTGTATTAGTATCATTACTACCATAATTATCATCCCCCCATGAACCATGGACCTTGCCGTTGGTGGGGAGACTTGCGTGCCTCAACGATACAGATAGCAGTACCGTAATTGCAACCACAACGGAGGGGTATCTGTTGAGAGGCCAGACAAACGTGTGGTTCCTGAAGAGGGGCAGCAGCCTTTTCAGTAGTTGCAGGGGAAACAGTCTGGATGATTAACTGATCTCGCCTTGTAACACTAACCAAAACGGCCTTGCTGTACTGGTACTGTGGACGGCTGAAAGCAAGGGGAAACTAAAGCCGTAATTTTTCCCAAGGGCATGCAGCTTTACTGTATGGTTAAATGATGATGGCGTTCTCTTGGGTAAAATATTCCGGAGGTAAAATAGTCCCCCATTCGGATCTCTGGGCGGGAACTACTCAAGAGGACGTCGTTATCAGGAGAAAGGAAACTGGCGTTCTGCGGAACGGAGCGTGGAATGTCAGATCCCTTAATCGGGCAAGTAGGTTAGAAAATTTAAAAAGGGAAATGGATAGGTTAAAGTTAGATATAGTGGGAATTAGTGAAGTTCGGTGGCGGGATGAAAAAGACTTTTGGTCTGGTGAATACAGCGTTATAAATACAAAATCAAATAGAGGTAATGCAGGAGTAGGTTTAATTATGAATAAAAAGATAGGACTGCGGGTAAGCTACTAGAAACAGCATAGTGAACGCATTATTGTGGCCAATATAGACACGAAGCCCACGCGTACCACAGTAGTACAAGTTTATATGCCAACTAGCTCTGCAGATGATGAAGAAATTGATGAAATGTATGATGAGTTAAAGAAATTATTCAGGTAGTGAAGGGAGACGAAAATTTAATAGTCATGGGTGACTGGAATTCGAGAGTAGGAAAAGGGAGAGAAGGAAACATAGTAGGTGAATATGGATTGGGGGAAAGAAATGAAAGAGGAAGCCGTCTGTAGAATTTTGCTCAGAGCATAACTTAATCATAGCTAACACTTGGTTCAAGAACCATAAAAGAAGGTTGTACACATGGAAGAATCCCGGAAATACTAGAAGGTATCAGATAGATTATATAATGGTAAGACAGAGATTTAGGATCCCGGTATTAAATTGTAAGACATTTCCAGGGGCAGATGTGGACTCTGACCACAATCTTTTGGCTATGAACTGTAGATTAAAACCGAAGAAACTGCATAAAAGGTGGCACTTTAAGGAGATGGGATCTGGATGAACTGAAAGAACCAGAGGTTGAACAGAGTTTCAGGGAGAGCATAAGGGAACAATTGTCAGGAATGGGGGAAATTATACAGTAGAAGAAGAATGGGTAGCTTTGAGGAATGAAATAGTGAAGGCAGCAGAGGATCAAGTATGTAAAAAGACGAGGGCTAGTAGAATTCCTTGAGTAACAGAAGGGATACTGAATTTAATTGGTGAAAGAAGCAAATACAAAAATGCAGTATGTGAAGCAGGCAAAAAGGAATACAAACGTCTCAAAAATGAGACCGACAGGAAATGCAAAATGGCTAAGCAGGGATGGCTAGAGGACAAATGTGAGGATTTAGAGGCTTGTCTCACCAGGAGTAAGATAGATACTGCCTACAGGAAAATTAAAGAGAACTTTGGAGAAATGAGAACCACTTGTATGAATATCAAGAGCTCAGATGGAAACCCAGTTCTAAGCAAAGAAGGGAAAGCAGAAAGGTGGAAGGAGTATATAGAGGGTCTATACAAGGGCGATGTTATTGAGGACAATATAATTGATATGGAAGAGGAGGTAGAAGAAGATGAAATGGGAGATATTATACTGCGTGACGAGTTTGACAGAGCACTGACAGACCTGAGTCGAAACAAGGCCCCGGGTGTAGACAACATTCCGTTAGAACTACTGACGGCCTTGGGAGAGCCAGTCCTGTAAAAACTCTACCATCTGGTGAGCAAGATGTATGAGACAGGCGAAATACCCTCAGACTTCAAGATGAATCTAATAATTCCAATCCCAAAGAAAGCAGGAGCTGACAGATGTGAAAATTACCGATCAATCAGTTTAGTAAGTCACGGATGCAAAATACTAACGCAAATTCTTTACAGACGAATCGAAAAACTGGTAGAAGCCGACCTCGGGGTAGATCAGTTTGGATTCCGTAGAAATATTGGAACACGTGAGGCAATACTGACCCTACGACTTATCTTAGAAGCTAGATTAAGGAAAGGCAAACCTGCGTTTCTAGCATTTATAGACTTAGAGAAAGCTTTTGACAATGTTGCATGGAATATTCTCTTTGAAATTCTAAAGGTGGCAGGGGTAAAATACAGGGAACGAAAGGGTATTTACAATTTGTACAGAAACCAGATGGCAGTAATAAGAGTCGAGGGACATGAAAGGGAAGCAGCGGTTGGGAAGGGAGTGAGACAGGGTAGTAGCCTGTCCCCGATGTTATTCAATCTGTATACTGAGCAAGCAGTAAAGGAAACAAAAGAAAAATTCGGAGTAGGTATTAAAATCCATGGAGAAGATATAAAAACTTTGAGGTTCGCCGATGACATTGTAATTCTATCAGAGACAGCAAAGGACTTGGAAGAGCAGTTGAACGGAATGGACAGTGTATTGAAAGGAGGATATAAGATGAACATCAACAAAAGCAAAACGAGGACAATGGAATGTAGTCGAATTATGTCGGGTGATACTGAGGGAATTAGATTAGGAAATGAGACACTTAAAGTTGTAAAGAAGCTTTGCTATTTGGGGAGCAAAATAACTGATGATGGCCGAAGTACAGAGGATATAAAATGTAGACTGGCAATGGCAAGGAAAGCGTTTCTGAAGAAGAGAAATTTGTTAACATCGAGTATAGATTTAAGTGTCAGGAAGTCGTTTCTGAAAGTATTTGTGTGGGGTGTAGCCATGTATGGAAGTGAAACATGGACGATAAATAGTTTGGACAAGAATCGAATAGAAGCTTTCGAAATGTGGTGCTACAGAAGAATGCTAAAGATTAGTTGGGTAGATCACATAACTAATGAGGAGGTATTGAATAGAACTGGGGAGAAGAGGAGTTTGTGGCACAACTTGACAAATAGAAGGGACCGGTTGGTAGGACATGTTCCGAGGCATCAGGGGATCACAAATTTAGCATTGGAGGGTAAAAATCGTAGAGGGAGACCAAGAGATGAATACACTAAGCTGATTCAGAAAGATTTAGGTGGCATTAAGTACTGGGAGATGAAGAAGCTTGCACAGGATAGAGTAGCATGGAGAGCTGCATCAAACCAGTCTCAGGACTGAAGACCACAACAACAACATAATTATCATTAGCTAAAGAGCTAGTTGTTGAAAGTGATGCAAGAGAGTTAAGTTCTGCAGTAGTACGCTTTAGCGTGCCTGTTTTAAACGACGTCTTCATCTTGCTACGAAAGGTAGAAAAGACTTTTAATACAAAACATATCATGGTTGTTACCTACATCGGCATCTACAGGACTGACTTTTAAGTGCCTGGCAGAGAGTTCATCGAAGCTGTACCCTTCCACTTACGGAAGAAGCGCAGGAAGAACAAACACTTGAATCTCTCAGTGTGAGCTCCGATTTCTCTTATTTTATTTCGATTATCGTTTCTCTCTATGGAAGTGGGTGTCAACAAAACATTTTGCCTTACGGAGGAGAAAGTTGGCTATTGAAATTTCGTGAAAAATCTCGACGCGAGGTAAGAAACCGTTGCTTTAATGAGTGCCACCTCAACCTGCGTATCATGGACGTGACACTCTCTCTCCCATATTTCACGAGAGAGTGAAAAGAGCTGCCTTTCTTTATAGTCCTTCGATGGCCTCCGTCAATCCCCTCTTGTAAGCCACACATACCGCCCAGCAATATTCTAGCAGTGAATGGAAAGGCATAGTGTAGTCAGTCTCTTCAGAGGTTGTTGCATCTTTTAAGTGTTCTCTTCAAAGTGTTCTACCAGTAAAGCGCAGTGTTCGGTTCGCCTTCCCCACAACATTATCTATGTGATTGTTCTAGTTTGAGTTGCTCATTATTGTTTATCCCAGGTGCTGGTAAGTTCCTATGGGAGGAAACTGCTCAGATCATCGGTCCCATGTAACTGAAACTAACTTACGGTAAGCACAACACACATTTCCATGCCCGAGGAAGGACTCGATTCTCCGATGGAGGATCCTCGCGAACGGTGGCAAGGCGTCCAAGACTGCACGTGTACCCCGCGCGGCTCCCAGGTGTTTAACTGTACTGAAGCTCTTTAGATTTGTAAGATCGTAACATAACAGAAATTTACAGACCGAATAAGTTTTAATTGGCTACTTACGTTGATAATATTGTTAACAACGATATGTGAAACTCAAACTACAAACAGTAGCAAACGTTCTGTTTTTATGTGCTTTGCTTATAAGGATGCAAAACCAGAGCGGGAGAGGTTTCTAAATGTTACGTAGTCCGTGAGCTACCTTCCATTTTAGGTCAAGTGCACGAAAAGACAGCGTGGAAAAGAAAAACTTGCCTTCAGGTATAAGCGAAATTCTGTCGAAGCAGCAGACAGCACAACTGAAGAAAGATGAACAATGGGCTCCTGATGTGCCTTTGTGAGGTACAAGAGCTGCACAGCGATTATGCAGCACCCGTTGACATCACAGTGGAGTGGGCCATACGTCTCTCTCCAGAATTCAGAGAGCACACTGCAGATAGAGACAGAGTGAAAGGCCGTCGTGGCATAATGCACCAGTCGCTGCCCAATAGACAGGCAGTAAATCCTCAGACCATACACCATACTGTTAACATCGTAGCTTTTGAGACAGGCTATAACTGTAATTCTGTGGTGGCGAACGAGGCACGCTCATTGACGTTACAGAGTCAACTGACCTCGAGCGAGCAGCAGTTGTCCATTCATAATTAGTGACACAATTGCTGAAGTGTATGTGTTCTATGAAACTTGCTCACTTTGGCAAATCCACTGAATTTTCAACCCTATTCGAAATTGCCCAATCGTCCCTCTTCTACATATAATGGAAATAATTTTTTCCTTAATTCCAGGCTTGTATAGAATTCCTTCGGTATTTTGTGGCCTTTCATGACCAGTTAATCCGTTTTACGTCAAGAAATCGGAACTCTGTTACTTCTGTGTAGTGCTGAAGAAAGAGTAAATGCTAAAAAGGAACAACAGGGCCATCGTCATGCAAAATATTCACATAGTCACATACACTATTGCATGTTGTATTCGAGTACATATATTAATCCAGCGTGAAAATCAAGTCAAAACAGCAAATGACTCAAGAAATGATGTATTGAAATAATCGAAAGTATTTCAAAGTGAAGCTTTCATTCTGAAAAATTGCAAATTCAGCTTCAAAACATTCAAACATGTCGTTGTGACAGTGTACTCTATTCATTCTTAACAGCCATTCCCACTTTCAGTTCAGTCTTCTCCTCCTCCATAATCGCGTCTACTTCTAATAATACTAAACACGTCTTCAAATGTGCAAAACTAATAAATTTACTTCTTAATGCCCTCTATTAATGCTATAATTTTGGTCAGTTATAATTATTATTATTAATATTATTATTATTGTTAATGCGAATTATTATTATTTTGATAGTTAATTAATATTAGAATTCCTGGTTAGGTCATAGAGAGAACCGTAAGGCGCCACGCTCGTCTGGTTAAATAGCAATAAATAAAAAGGATGTTTAAGTAGCGTGCAGTCGTATCTAATATCTTTGGCAAAGATGTAAATGTCCAAGAAGGAAATGCGAATTTTCTTTACTGGCCTATTGCCGATTTAGTGCTGTACCTGTAGTTTCAACTCTTCGCCCATCTTCTGTAACCTGTCTTCAGCTACCGACACTACCACTAAACGTGGCTCTTACAGAGCAGTCCTCGTCTGATGTTGAAGTGTAAATTTTAAATAATTGAATGAATCTTGCAATCTGCAGCGGAATGTGAACCGATGTGAAAGTTTCGGGAAGATTAAAAAGTTGTGCCGGACCGAGACTCGAACCGTAGCGACCCGAATTCGAGTCTCGGCCCAGTACACAGTTTTAATCTGCCAGAAATTTGCACGTATTTAGATTAAAATGGATTATCTGTAATTAAACAGGGACAAATGATATTCCTAAAGATGTCATCTGTCCTTAACCAAGGAGGGCTATAATATGTAGCAACTACCCTAAGATCAATGAAACATCTTCGACCTGTTATTAAGATAAAACTTAATAAATAACTGAGTCGCTTCTTTAAGCGCAAAAGTTTATCGGAAATGTCATTTACCTCCATCATTGAGCACAGTGTAAGTGCAAAAGGAATGTAGGGACGGGTGAAGGAAGATACAACAAAGAAATGACGGCTACAGATTATTAACCGAGTTAATGGCAAGCTTGGAAAACAGCCGTGTTCATAACCACTTTTAAGTATTCAAATAGTCAAAGTTATTTACGGCGAGTAACAATGAAAACAAGCCATCTTTGTACATTCTGTAATTTCGGTGTCAAAATTCAAAATCGTAGGCCATAGAGATAAACAGTGGCTTACCATTTAGAATGGTCAATGGCTAGCGCACAGTCTGACTGGGCGTAGTTTCTAGCCCTTGTATGAAAACGTCCCAGTGTGTGGATGTATTCGCATCCTGATTACTGTGTGCCACATTTCAGTTCATTAAAATTATTTTAAGACAAGAGAGACGACGCTAAATTTCATACTCAAGGCCGTACTAACTTACTAGACGTACAATGTCTACAATACTGTGAAGTATCCGATCAATGGGGAGCAAGTGAGAATATACTAAAAACCACAGGGAGAGACCTTAATTTTATTTTTCCCAAAGATCAAGGGTTCATAGCAGCGTATACAGGACCAAATAAAGGTGCTAAAAGGAATCCGTTAAACTTCGGTTACACGATGAATCAGTCAAATCTAAAAGCTATATATTCAATTGAATACTTATGATTGACAATTACGAAACAACTTTAACTGGAAGGAACACATAGAAAATTTTGAGGGGAAAGCTAACCAAAAACTGCGTTTTATTGCCAGGACACTTCGAAAATGAAACATGTCTACGAAAGAGACTGCCTAAACTACGCTGGTCCGCCCTTTTTAGGACACTGCTACGCTGTGTGGGTTCCTTTCTAGACAGGACTGACGGAGTACATCGAGAAAGTTCAAAGAAGGACAGCATGTATTGCGTTATCGCGAAATAGGCGGGAGAATGTGACTGAAATGATGCAGGATTTGGGGTGGACATCATTAAAACACAGACTTTTTCGTTGCGGCAGAATTTTCTCACGAAATTTCAATCACAACTTTTCTTATTCGAATGCAACAATATTTTGTTGACACCGAACTTCATAGCGAAAAACGATCATCATAGTAAAATAAGGGAAATCAGAGCTCGCACGGAAAGATACAGGTGTTCGTTTTCTCCACGTGCTATACGACATTGGAATAATATGGAATTTTTTGGAGGTGGTTCGATGAACCCTCTGCGATTCACTCAAATATGGTTTTCAACCCGTGCAGACGCAGAAGGTGATTACGCCTTGCAGCAGCACTGTGAACTATTTCTTCCAAGCAACTGAATTGGTGGCTGTAGACATTTATGTTAATGTACCTATCTGATTGCAGATGTCTTTAAGCTGTAACTTAACGTGAATGTCTGAGAAGTTTCTTCAGGGACTGAAGTTAAAATCTTCTGGGTTATTAGGCCGAATTATATTTCCTCTAAATTAATGAACGTTTCGATCTCTCTGCAATGTTCTAGTGATAGTGGGCACCGGAACATCCTGAAGAATATCGCAGCAGAGGGGACGAAACGTCGATTATTTTAGAGGGAATATTTCGCGGCCTATTAACCCAGAAGATTTTAACTTCAGTGACAACAACCACGAAAGCCTGCTGACTTACATTCTTCAGGGATGTCACTGTTTCAAAAACAATACTAAAATGGAACGAACAGAACTTAGGAATGGGATGTGAGGACATTGTTAAGGACAAAAGCACCTCCTCTACCTGCGTCGCTGACGCCAAAACCGAAATTTAAAGTAATTCTGTAAGTAATTATACGTTTTGTTTACCGTAAGTTGCAAGTCAGTGGTACATGTTACGTTGGTGAATATTTGAGAATGATTTGGTATTTAACTGAAAGCAATATAGTTGGGAAATTTGGTAGATGTTACTGGTTCCTGCGCACAATGCTTTAATCGATTGCCAAGTATATTTTCAACTAGCTGCACAAAGTAAACTATCTCTGCAGCACACAAAAGCATATTATATATAAGGTTTCACCAGTAAATCTGATATTACGAATGTACTAAATAATAAATTCTCAATATAAAGAAAAACATGAAAGACGCTGAGGAAATGAGGAAATTTTTCTTATAGCGACAAAACGAGAGTTTTACTTTATGATCGAGTATCCCTATTGCACTCCATACTGAATCAATAATCAACAGTGGTACTTCAGGACATGCATAATATGCTGTACTCTTGAGACGAGGATTTTGAGACGACAGGGTAAAGATGAACGCTAAATTAATGTTCTAAAGTGAAACAACGATCATTACTAAATTGACGAACGTAGAAACTGAAGTTCCAAACCGAGCTACAATGCGACGAAAAGAATTACTGACACAACTTTTCACCGCTGTTTAGGATATCAGGAGAAACCTTCAAAAAATTGGGGCCCTTGTAGAGATTCAAGAAACGCAACGAAAGAGAAAAGTAGAGTGAACCATCAAGAGGACGCATTAAAAAGTCCTAGGTCAGAAGTCACCATCATATTCTGAAAAGTTATAGAGTCATCTCCATGAACTTAATTTCAGCAGAGTTTGGAATGTGTGTTTTGAAGAACAGCGTGTCTTGAAAGCCTGACGAGCGATTTGGCTTCCATTGACAGTCGATCGTTTGTAGCACAGCGAACATTAGAACTTTCCTCCGCTTCCATTAACTATCGAAATTACTTAGTCACGAAGATAAATTGTTTACGCAATGAGAAAATTAACTGCTCACTCTTGCGACAGCTTTTTTCTGTCATTCCCACTGATAACAGTTCCAGTTGGCAGCTGTGAATTCTTAATCAGCCGCAAAATAATATCTGACCTTATTATTTGAAACTCACGTTATGCTTTAAATAGCCAGATTCAGCATTGACTGAACGAAATATGAATCAAGTCATTAAATAGAAGTGGACCTCTCTCATTACGGGCGTCATAAAATAGTTCAAACACAACAAACGACCATACTACTCAAATTGGTGGTTTCTAAGTGGGTTCAAAACAAAAGAGTGCTTCTTTATGTTTTGTCACATCTATGTTTTACACATTTCAGTTTGGTCTATGAGTAATTCTGCGTATGATATGTACAATAACCGAAATCAGCCTGTTTGCTTATACTAACAACAGTTACATGAACAGTTCGAGCTAGATCAGTACTGTATTAAACAATACACGTATACTCTAAAGCGGATGGTAGAAGATACTTCGTACCAGTCTACGCATTATCTGTCTTACACTAACTAAGTAAGGTGCGACGTGAAATTTGGACTCATTTCCGTCTGTTATCATTTCAGGTCTCCATGGGAGATATTTTCTAGAGGTTGTGGTGTAATTGTCCGCCTCGGTAGCTACCTGATCAGCGCGACTAGCTCCCTTGCGTGAGACCCGGGTTCAATTCCCGGTACTGCAAGAGATTTTTCGTGGATGTGAGGACTGCAACGGGATGCACTCAGCCTCGTGACCCCAACTGAGGAGCTACTTGACTGAGTGGTAGCGGTTCCTCGGTCAAGAGACCCGACAACGACCGGGAGCAAAGTGAGCTGACGACATTCAATTCAGCAACGCATTCAGTGACGACTTTGGCAGCGGAGGACACGGCAGTCCGTCGGGTTCTCATTGGGCCATTTAAGGCCAGAAGCGGAACTTCAGCTTTTACTGGAATAATTGCGTAACCTAAGCGAAGTTCTGGCTTTCTGCCTCTTTCATAAGAAAATCGTGGTGTTTTGTCGTATCCAGACATAGAGTGGAGAAGGAAAAAGGGGTTGCTGGTCAGTCTGCGCTCCCGAGCGGTACAGAGCAGAAGGCAGAAGGACAATTCACAGTGAACGCATTTGATTGTTTTCTTCTATCTGAGCCAACACTGGTACAAGCATTTACTAGAAATGCTGGTGGTGAGACTCGGTAGGGAACTCTTTGTGGGGGCTCTTGGACAAACAGGGTTTAGAAATAGTTGTTTATTCCAGACAATACTAACCAATACACTGCAGGCTTGTTCTAGGGTTAGAAAAAGCATGATTAACATCGTTACAACAGAAGCCAATGCAGAAGTCCCAGGAATTGTTGCTAACCACAGTAGCAAACACTAGCAGCATCTTAAGGCAACAACTTAGTTGCAAAGCAAAACATACTGAATGTGACACTGTTCACTGAGGCACTCCAAGAGAGAGAGCAGACTTACGTGGAGCTGGACTGAGGCTGGAGTCGACGGACACGGATTCGGGGCCCAGATCGTCTGACTGAGAACTCTGCCAAAATGCGGAAACTAGGGGTTTTAAAGAGTCGCGTGGGTGCACTGTTTTTCCCACTTAAAACCACCCAGACAATCCCGTAGGTCTCTTGCAGGTGCCTGCCAACCACGGTTTAGTTAGATCCCCTCTGCTGCTCCTAAGGCGGGGATGTTAATGCAGTTGCACTAACTAAGTCCGTATTTGGTATCAACATACACTCCTGGAAATGGAAAAAAGAACACATTGACACCGGTGTGTCAGACCCACCACACTTGCTCCGGACACTGCGAGAGGGCTGTACAAGCAATGATCACACGCACGGCACAGCGGACACACCAAGAACCGCGGTGTTGGCCGTCGAATGGCGCTAGCTGCGCAGCATTTGTGCACCTCCGCCGTCAGTGTCAGCCAGTTTGCCGTGGCATACGGAGCTCCATCGCACTCCTTAACACTGGTAGCATGCCGCGACAGCGTGGACGTGAACCGTATGTGCAGTTGACGGACTTTGAGCGAGGGCGTATAGTGGGCATGCGGGAGGCCGGGTGGACCTACCGCCGAATTGCTCAACACGTGGGGCGTGAGGTCTCCACAGTACATCGATGTTGTCGCCAGTGGTCGGCGGAAGGTGCATGTGCCAGTCGACCTGGGACCGGACCGCAGCGACGCACGGATGCACGCCAAGACCGTAGGATCCTACGCAGTGCCGTAGTGGACCACACCACCACTTCCCAGCAAATTAGGGACACTGTTGCTCCTGGGGTATCGGCGAGGACCATTCGCAACCGTCTCCATGAAGCTGGGCTACGGTCCCGCACACCGTTAGGCCGTCTTCCGCTCACGCTCCAACATCGTGCAGCCCGCCTCGAGTGGTGTCGCGACAGGCGTGAATGGAGGGACGAATGGAGACGTGTCGTCTTCAGCGATGAGAGTCGCTTCTGCCTTGGTGCCAATGATGGTCGTATGCGTGTTTGGCGCCGTGCAGGTGAGCGCCACAATCAGGACTGCATACGACCGAGGCACACAGGGCCTACACCCGGCATCATGGTGTGGGGAGCGATCTCCTACACTGGCCGTACACCACTGGTGATCGTCGAGGGGACACTGAATAGAGCACGGTACATCCAAACCGTCATCGAACCCATCGTTCTACCATTCCTAGACCGGCAAGGGAACTTGCTGTTCCAACAGGACAATGCACGTCCGCATGTATCCCGTGCCACCCAACGTGCTCTAGAAGGTGTAAGTCAACTACCCTGGCCAGCAAGATCTCCGGATCTGTCCCCCATTGAGCATGTTTGGGACTGGATGAAGCGTCGTCTCACGCGGTCTGCACGTCCAGCACGAACGCTGGTCCAACTGAGGCGCCAGGTGGAAATGGCATGGCAAGCCGTTCCACAGGACTACATCCAGCATCTCTACGATCGTCTCCATGGGAGAATAGCAGCCTGCATTGCTGCGAAAGGTGGATATACACTGTACTAGTGCCGACATTGTGCATGCTCTGTTGCCTGTGTCTATGTGCCCGTGGTTCTGTCAGTGTGATCATGTGATGTATCTGACCCCAGGAATGTGTCAATAAAGTTTCCCCTTCCTGGGACAATGAATTCACGGTGTTCTTATTTCAATTTCCAGGAGTGTAGATCAGCTGAAAGCTAAAGGTAACTGCTCTGCCAAATAAGGCTTGCAACATTATTGTTACACGTCGTTGAGCCCAGCAACTCGGGCTCCCTGGCGTAGGGACTGCTAAGTCAATAGTTTTTGACGTTTTCGCTCTCTTTCTAACCCTTGTGAGTCTACTGACGTTGCTGTTCTCAGGGCTGGTATCAAGGTGGCTTTACACGCTTGTACGTGGCTGTTGGTTACAAGGTTCTACGGTGACAACATACCAGTGTCTGGACGACATATGAAGTTACATGTTAATTCCTTGAAGAGTAAATAACGCCCTGGGACCGCTTCTGGGGGCGCCTGCATTTTCGCAAGGCTCTCCCCTTACGGTTTACTTCACGTAACAATATCTCTCCTAGTTACGTCTGGCATCAGCTTCGTCTCTGCTTCCGCGCCTTGGAATTCCTGTCCTCCTTTCTCACAGCTTCAAGATATCACTACAGTAGCAAGGAATAATCAATATATTACAGTTTTCGCCTACGATTTCACAGTAAGTTCCTTGGGCGTCTCCGAAAATAAGGGCTACACCAACGTCTTTCGAATTCCTTCGACGATTTTCGTCAACCTCAACTAAAGAATGCATTAGACACGGGATTACTACTCTAGGAGAGGTCAGTCTAGATTTTTGTGCGCTTTTTATTTAACAGCTGCAGTCTGTTCTCAAAATAATCTAGGGATATCTATGACTTGCATTCGTTTGCCAAAGTATTTATGGATTTAACCAACAATGCCTTATTAATGCGCTACCTTTTATCATCGGTGTATCTTCCCTTTCCATCAGACATGTGTTCTTTCTTTCGTCCAGGAAACAAGCGCCTTTGTCACTCTGTAACATATCTGTATTTTTTCATCCATTTCTATTTGCTTTTTCTTATTTCTATCTCATCTACTCATTCACTATCATTTCTCCTTCTTCCTTTGGCCAGTCAACTACTTCTCCACATTTACGCTGTTGTTATGCGTTTCTGTCGACTGTCATTACTATCATTCAACAAGAACGTAATTGTAAACTACTAATGTTGAAAGGGTGACACGTTTTAAATTCCACGTATACATTACTATGCACATAATTATAATAATAATTAATAAATATTTCTAGTATACCATACAAATTGTAAAGCTGATTTACTGAGGAGGTTTGGATAGACAAACATCGCATAAATAATTAAAGATTTTCGTACAGTTCTGTTCTTTTTCTTTGGTCTGGCAGTATAACATATTCGTACAGTGGTGTTCTTTTTCTTTGGTATGGCAGTATAACATATTAAATAACATTTAAGGCAAACTTGCTTTCAGAACACTGAGATACTGTCTTTTGTTACTGTTCAGCGCATTTCTGGAAACAGTCCGGCAGAACAACTGACAATACCTAATGACTTACTTATGAATACCCAAAAGAAAATCTATTTTCCTACTCCTTTCTTCTGTTTAACTCTTTCCAACCATTCTTATTTGCGCTGAAGTTCTATAGCACGCAGCTATCAAGAGAGCTGACATAATTCACACCAATTTACTCCCTGTACAACTATTGGCACTCAGTGTCGCTTTCACTGTGTCTTGTGTATGGATACCTTCATGCCGTCGTTTCACGGTGCATCGATAGAACTGGAAGCGGAGTCCGCTACGATGGGCTCACAGCGAGGCGGATTCCCGGACCGGCCACTGTACCTAATGGACTCTCATTACCCGAGAGAGGACTCTGGCTGCTTAGTTGAACAGCCTTACCGTACCCTTCATCTTTTTACTTCTTCACAATGCAAAATTTCCTTCTATGTGTGGCCTATTCGTCTGAGAGTATATCGAAGAAAGACCAAAGTAATGAAAAGTAGCAGGAATGATAATAGCAACAAACTCAACTTCAAAATTAGTGATCACAAAGTATATGAAGTTAAGGAATTTTTCTACCTTGGAAGCGAAACAAGCCATGAAGAAAGAAACAAGGAGAACATAAAAGGCTCAATGTCAGTGGCAAAGAAGACATTTGTTACCAAGAGAAGTCTACTGCTAACGTAAGACATAGTTTAAGGGTAAAATGTACGTCACTGTACGTTTGGTGCACAGAATTGAGTGGTAGTGAATCATGAACAATGGAAAACCAGAACAGAAGATAATCCAAGCGTTTGTGGTGTTTCAAACACAGATGGATTAATCACATGAGGAATGAGGAGGTTCACCGCAGAATCGCCGAAGAAATGAACGTATGGAGAATACTGACAACAAGGAGGGACAGTATGACAGGACAAGTATTAAGGCATCACAGATTACCCTTCATATTCGTAGGGGAATTTCTAGAGGCTAAGAATCGCACGGAAGACTGAGATTCGAATACAACGAAGATACAGTTCAGTACGTGCGGTAGCACTCTTGCTTCCCGCACACGGGTTTCCGGGTTCGATTCCCGGCAGCGTCAGGGATTTTTCCCTGCCTCGAGATGAATGAGTGTTGTTGTGTTGTCTTCATCACCATCATTCATCTCCATTACGGTTGGAGGAAGGCAATCGCAAACAACCACCGCTAGTACATTGCCTAGTCGGCGGTGCAGGTCTGCCGCATCGTCCCCCTACGCTCCTCGGAGTATGGGACTTCCTCATTGTAACGTAGGGGAATTCGTGGAGGGGCGAATCAGGATAGTCACAAGACTTCATTTTTAACTCTGCACATGTTATTCGCTCATATTGCTGGTTTTAAGTGGCATAACATATATAATGCTCGTAATCCACATGAGTCGCATGGCAAAAATCTACATTCAGATGTTAAAACATATCTTCATCATCATTTCTCAGTATACATGTCGTTTTGTGTGCCACTAATGGCTAATTTATTCTTCCCTTCAACGATCTGCATTTTAAAAAAAGTACCTGTTGTAATGCTATTATAAATATAACACTGCCATTAATCGGTATATTTTAAAATTTTTTTCTTCCATAATAATTTTAAAAAATTAAGAAAATACTATAACGAGAGTAAGCTTTTGTTAAGTGTAGTTTTCCTGTTTAAAGTAACCTCTTTGATGTAGGTGGAATAAATGTATTAAAACATATTTTGTAAATAATTAGGTAATGTGTCAAGTACAACTGTAATTAATTATGTAAATTTTTTTTGTATATGCTGTCATGCAATTGTGGATGGTTCATACTTAGGGTTTTTGTAAGCAGAAGTTTAAATTGAAAAGGTGTAGGGATCATATGTATAACGGAACTCCTTTCTGTGATGGAATAGAAAAGGTGGTGGGGCGCGAGAGAGAATTGGCGCGGAAGTGGCTTACACAGTCGGTAGCTGCTCTGCAAGTAGTGAACACGCATTACGTTGGTCAAGCACTAGAGGCCTCGAATTTAATTGCAAGACTGGGTTTTGGCTTCGGACAGTTTCTACATGATTGGCGCAGGACGGCAATAAATTAATAGCTAAAAAAATTCGTAATTTTATCGTCGCCACCAAGAGGAAGACAGAGCTATGTACATCAAGAGCCGCACCTAAATAATGTTACTACGCAGAACCGCCTCACGTCACCTTCGACATCAGTAGCAGGCAAAGTACTTCATTTAGAAGTGTATCATAGCATGAACCATCCATCTTCAATCAGTGGAATATAAGTGTTAAATGTACCTTTGTGATTAACCGTGATTTTCCTATGTCATGTACCTCAGTTGGGTCCTTACCTAAACGAACTTATTCCGAGTATCCTGATATTTACTGAAGCTTGAATAATAGTAAATTACTGGCAAGAGTACTGTTTTGGTAGTGAATTCTGAAGATCATTATTAGATACTAAAGTTTGCACGTATCAGTTTAAGGGCCACCGCTTTGCGTGACCATGAGAATAAGTTTTCAATAGCATTTCTGAAAGTAAAGTAACATAATTGTTTAACTGCAACAATCTTGACAGTAATTGTTCGTGTTGCTTCTCCATGTCAAATAAAGCCAGACAAATATTGGTGTTAGTAAAACGTTAACAAATAACAGTCCTAAAGAAATGAAATGTTGTCGTGTTAAATAATAGTTTTGGTCATATGAATGATAGCTATAAGTTTAATTTTTTTTGTATCCTTGTTGAAGCATAGGTGTGTCTTCTTTAAATAATTACTGAAGTATAGTGATAAATTCCATAAGTAACAGAAAGTGGGGTTAATAGTACTTACTGTCAAGTGACCGTAGTAAGTGAAAGTAGTTATTTATTCAGTGTCGAAAATTGACTTCATCTTTTTGTGTAGACACTGTGCATGATTTGGGCTGGCGACCGTTTTATTAAGCGAAACAGTTTATTGTTATAACAGGCTTTGTCTGATAAAAGGTTTCCAAAAGTAATTATTCTCACTGCTTTTCCCCCAAACTGTATGATTCGGAGAAAAATAGTTCGATACTCTACCATTGGGTTGAACACGGTTAATATCTCTCTCCGAGAGTCGATGGTTTGGAGTGTTAGTGCTGCATTAATTTGTGGTGGTGTTCGTGCTGCTATTTACTGCACATTTCTGACATTTCGAATCCCGGATCTTCCGTCTTTACAGTGGTACAACTTAAACGTTCTGGTACCGTATTGACGAGAACGCGAAAGTACCGTTGCACAGTCTCTGAAACGGAGCTGCCTCTCTGTCACGGTGTACGCCCTCTGAATCTAACATTCCCTGACAAATGGTCCTGCCACAGCGGTCACCTTCATTCGCCGCCAAAGTGTTCTACAGCAGTGGTGGAGCAGCAGACACAGAGGAAAGGCCAACAACTAAGATGTATTAGCAACGTGCGGTACGAACATAGCACTCGCCGTGAAAGTATACGAAGACGTTGAAAGTAAAGCCTCGTGTTACATTGTGACTGAAAGTACTGGGACGTTCGCGACGTAAATCCTTAACTTTCGTCAACGTTTCCAAGGTCTGCAGCACATATCTATAAGGATGGGTAGTCAATCATCAACAATTTAGTAATTATATTTTGGATGTTCATCCTTCAGTAACAAGTGTCTGTTTAAGCCAGTGATATCATCAGAACCATCTATGACCCTAGCAAACTCAGTTCTGTATAAGCTCATACTTAAACTATTTGTTGTTAGAGCATCTTATGGGACTGGGGTTACTGAGATGTGTAACTAGGAAGTGTGTAAAAATACCTAAAACCGCAATCACACTTGTCAGTGGGCCGAAGTATCAAGTGTCAATGTGGTGAGTTGACCAATTCGAATCTAGCTTAATTTTCGATAGTAAGACACTTGTTGTGCCATAAACTACACAAAAACATTTCACATCTCCGTGTACAATTTAAATTTAAATTTGACTTACTGTAAACCATTTTTGTGTATTTAGTTCACTAGTATCTTTCACTAAGTTACTCATATGTTCCCGGTCAGTTTTCAGAATTATATTTCGTTGTAACCAAACATGCTCTGAAAATTAGATACATTGTAAAACATATGAACCTTTAATTCGATTTTATCTCCGTTTCAGTCTTTTAAACATTTTTTTACATTTATTCACTTACATTATGTAAGTATTTCAGTGCACCAATAAACAGTTGTTAGTTTTGAGGGAACCTATGGCAGGGATACATGAGACCCATTCACAATTTATTGTTTATATATCAGTATAATCTGATCATAATCTAATGTCGACAGAAACCATTTTTATATTAAATAAATGCGACAGAATTCACATACAAGAAGTATGAACAATCTTTAAGACTTTAATACTTTGCAGCTTATTTTGTGTAGCATAAAACTCAAAACATTTGGATTACGCAGGATAGGATACCAGAAATACACAGACGACTCTGAAATGCAATTAATCTTCCGTATTATTTACTTTATACACCAATAGATATATGGAGTTCCATAACACAAATGACAGACGCATGAAGGTCATTAGTTGTGTACACCACCGAGATACCACCTACCCTTCTCTCTGCTGATTCTATGCTTGCACTTACATATTCACAACTGAAAATCGAGAACGTTCGTTCGTTACTTAACAATTATTTGTGCCTGTGGTAATTGAATTCGTATTTTCCACAAGCGTCCCTCTCGACTGAGCTCATCTGCAGACTCGTAAAGGATCGCACGTATGCCAGAAAACTCTGTACATCGTAGCTGAATCAAGTTTTAAGCTGGGAGAAATAACTGAAATGAAAGAAACAAAACGTGTCTTTAAACTGCTAAACAGTAAAGGCATTGCTAACTCACTCGCGATAACTACACAACTCTCCATTTTTTTCACATATCCAGTCTGCAGCTGCAGTGGCATTTGTAATTCCTGTGCACACGAAAAGAAAACAACATAGTCCATCTCCACCTCTCCAGGATTAACGAGTTGTAGCGACGTGGGATAAGTGACGGCTACCAGACGTCTATAAAGCCGATATGTTACGTATTCGGTTGTTATGACGGGTTTATCAGAGGAAAATCTCCGCATACAGCAGAACTGCAATGTCCAGTTTCAGAGGTGTACAGCTGCTCGCCGTTATGAGTACGGTTTGTTTGTTTCTGAGTCAACTGTATGTTGCGCTTAAAAGCGTTACTATCCGATAAGGAAATTATTCTCACATAAAAAACACGTACGCTCATATCAGCCATTCGTTTCTGGGCTAACGGGATAATAATATCCAGTTTAAAATCTGAGATGATAAATCTCGGCCGGCCGAGGTGGCCGAGCGGTTCTAGGCGCTACAGTCTGGAACCGCCCGATCGCTACGGTCGCAGGTTCGAATCCTTCCTCGGGCATGGACGTGTGTGATGTCTTTAGGTTAGTTAGGTTTAAGTAGCTCTAGGTTCTAGGGGACTGATGATCTCAGAAGTTAAGTCCCATAGTGCTCAGAGCCATTTGAACCATTTTTGATAAATCTCGATTTGATTCGCTTAGTAAGAAGTGGCAACAAGTCGGTGATATGTGCAGATGAGACGTGGGTTTCAGAATGCTTGACACATTGCATGAACGTTATATTTTTTATGTTGGTCATTTATATAATTGAAATAATGTCGTTTACTCGTCGATGGTGAAGGTAACAGCTTCACCTCAGATGAGGCTCCAAAGTATTTGGTGAATGACGCTTTATGGCATTCTTCTGAACAAAGTGTAAGAAACTTCAGGAATCTACAGTACACAGACTGAACTCGGCTCGGTTACACGAGGTACAGTAAGAAAATACGAAAATAATATTTAGCAATAGCAACTGTATGAAATTTTAAAGCTGCGAGACTGTACTAGCACACACATGACTACATACTCATTGAACTTCTTTCAAAGCACGGATCTAATTTGATTGAGACCGTTGAAATCAATGTAAACACTTTCTTGTTCTTATTTGTAGCGTCTGTCAGATCTGTGTGCCCATATTTTGATACAGTTATCGTCTATACTGCTACCATAACCATAGCACTGTAACGACATTGTGAATGAAGATGAAAACGTTACCAAAGTCAATAGAAATTTGAGTAATAGTGTCTGTTGTCTTAGTATCTTGTGCATCAGTTGCGTCGATCACGTCGATTTCTGCAGGTCGTCTCCGTCCATTGTCGTCCTTGCAGAGAATTCAAGCGACCCATTACGTTATGATACAACATATAGTCTCCGCACTAACTATCATAGGAAACTTTCCATTTATTTATTTCCGATCAGTCTTCTACCTCGTTTGATATGACCCCTCACAACTTCCTTTTCTATTCCAACATATTCACCTTATAGTGTAGCTCACACACAAAGTCTTCAGTTATTTCTTGGATATATTCCTATCTTCACAGTTCCTTATACTACCATGAAAGTGATTCCCTAATGTCTTAACACATCATTATCATCCTATTCCTTTCTCTTGTTGGCGTTCTTCGTATGTTCCTTTCCTCGCCAATCCTGCAGAGAACCTACTCTTCCTTAACTTACCTTTCCACCAAATTTTCTACATCTTTCGATTCCATCATATTGCAGACCCTTCGAGTGTCCTTTTTTTCGTTTGTCACAGTTTATCTGTTACAACTGCTGCTTCATATAGTCCGACGAAGTACGATAACGAAGTTACTGTTGCCAGGTATCACGCACCTATCTTACATTGCTACCAATATGAACTTTGGTCAATATAAATGCTCCTAATACTTTCTCCATAGAGTCTACAGGATCCCTATGTGAATTCCAACTCATGACACCTGAGATTTTAGGGTATAGCTTGCTGTAAGTCCAAGCATCATCTGTTTTCACAAAATCTGCAGGAAACAGCTCACAGGTTTGTAGCTCGCATCACTGGTAATCGATTTTTGTGTCAAAATGGCCCACTTTTATTGTCTAGTGGTGACGTTCTGCCAGAAATGTATGTTTCGGATACGGTTTGGAAGTATTATCAGTATAAAACCAGAGAAGATCAGTGACATTCGATCCTGTCTCGCTGAAGCTGCACTGTGAATTGACGGGACTGCATTCGAAACACTTGCGTTTGATGTTTTTCGCCAGAAAATATTCCACTGTTGTCACATTCAGCTTATATACTCACAAAAAAGTGTAGCGAATATCCTAGGGCTGTATTAAGTAAGAAATCAAAGCTTTAGGATTGGTAGCTGGAAAACAGGTTACATTTTGTTAATTTTATTCTTACAGAAGAAAAAAATTCGAGGTTTGTATTACAGATTTATGACGAGATATTCACCTATTCTTGTTTTAAAACAAGAAAACTGTTGATAACAGTGGAAATATGGACACGAATAATCAGATACATTACATGAAAAACAAGTCGAATGATAAATACTTGCAGGGGCAACGTAATCCATATGCATGCATGTGGCTTACTTTCAGCGACGCGCATGTAGCTACTGATAAAGCCTGTGCTTTTTAAAGGGAGTGGCGGGTTAGTCATGTTTGCCTTTGACCCTGTGATGGGCCACGCCCTGAGAAATTCCTTCCCTGAACAAAGTCCGGCAGTCGTCGCGTGAGGCCGTCAGCCTCAATTACGGAGTGCTGCGTGTATGTTGTGTGCTCGGGGGCTCAAGGTTTAACAGACGTCCTGCGAAGTACGGTTACCACTCCTCAGCTACTGTGGCATCTGTTGGTACGTAATGATACTTTTCGCTATCTATACAACGCAACTACAGAGCCATACATTCGGAAAATTCCATCAGCATCAGAATAAATAACATTTTTCGCGTTTATGTTAGTTCCAAGAATAACGCATAATGAAAAATTGTGAATAGGCGCTTGAAAGGCGAGATCTAGAGACCACTGAAAGACATGATAGCTGTCCGAGAGGAAGAGGGAGATGGAGATGGTTAATGTTCAACATTTGTTGAGAACGGAGTTTTAAGAGATGCGTTCGTCTTAGAAAGAGAGCTGGAAAATGGACCCGACTTACGTCAGTTGCTGTGAGAACATGGATTTCTAGTTGCGGAGCGTCACCTTCTCATTTTACAGGTTAACTGAGTAAACAGTGAATTGTGATAGCAATGCTAGCCTGTCATGACACGTTGTATACTGGACCATATGGCCCTACCTGTTATAACATTTCTGACGAATATCCTATTCCAGAACAGCCCGAGTGTAGGTAATGTGCAGTCTGGAAAAACAACGGGACACGCCTTTGTTAGTTTCGTAGTTGTGAGCATCCTACTGTATATTTGGAGATATCGAAACGTGCCTTTGCAGAGGTTCATCTAACTGCGAGATGGCACAAAGGTAACTTTGGAGAGCAACGTGATGTAAGCATTCAGACAACTTAGTACGGGACTCACACCATTGAAAGTTTTTTTCTCTTATTCTACATGTTCTACCGAGAACATTATCATAATCATTGGTTTGTACACCTGCAAGGACAACCAGTTCACTATCGAGAAAAAATAATACAGCTGTTGTAATACACAAGATCTGTTCTTCACCTAAAGATCCTCGGAAGCGCCATTGTACATGGTTATTACAAATGATGAAGCGATTTCACAGCTCTACAATAACTTTATTATTTGAGATATTTTCACAATGCTTTGCACACACATACAATAACTCAAAAAGTTGTTTTAGGCATTCACAAATGTTCGATATGTGCCCCTTTAGTGATTCGGCAGACATCAAGCCGATAATCAAGTTCCTCCCACACTCGGCGCAGTATGTCCCCATCAATGACTTCGAAAGCATCGTTGATACGAGCTCGCAGTTCTGGCACGTTTCTTGGTAGATGAGGTTTAAACACTGAATCTTTCACATAACCCCACAGAAACAAATCGCATGTGGTTAAGTCGGGAGAGCGTGGAGGCCATGACATGAATTGCTGTTCATGATCTCCACCACGACCGATCCGTCGGTTTTCCAATCTCCTGTTTAAGAAATGCCGAACATCATGATGGAAGTGCGGTGGAGCACCATCCTGTTGAAAGATGAAGTCGGCGCTGTCGGTCTCCAGTTGTGGCATGAGCCAATTTTCCAGCATGTCCAGATACACGCGTCCTGTAACGTTTTTCTCGCGGAAGAAAACGGGGCCGTAAACTTTAAACCGTGAGATTGCACCAAACACGTTAACTTTTGGTTACTTGCGAATTTGCTGCACGAATGCGTAAGGATTCTCTACCGCCCAGATTCGCACATTGTGTCTGTTCACTTCACCATTAAGTAAAAATGTTGCTTCGTCACTGAATCCAAGTTTCGCACTGAACGCATCCTCTTCCATGAGCTGTTGCAACCGCGCCGAAAATTCAAAGCGTTTGACTTTGTCAACGGGTGTCAGGGCTTGTAGCAATTGTAAACAGTAAGGTGTCCGAAATTAAAACAACAAACGGAAATTTTTCGAGGTTGCGTTAATTTTGCGACAAAACAGTGTAAACAGGTGATAGGAAAGCAGGAACAATGCAAAGAATACAGAACTAAAACGACTGCAATATGCAAAACTGGAGCCAAACACGAGTATGTTCTTCGTTTTCTCCATTTTAACACATTTGCACACACATTCAGACAACTAGTTAATGCGCGCAGTTTGGGGTGTGAGCACCTGGGGCAGGGATACAGGACTCACACCAGCGGAGCATGCCGTGAATGGTGTCATCGGTCTCCTGTTGACGCAGTAACACCCTTCCTTCCTGCAGAACTGTTTGCAGTCTTGGAAAATGGTAGGAGGATGTATACGTGATGCAAGCCGTCTCCCTTGCGCATTTCAGACATGTTCTATGGGATTCAGATCGAGAGAGAGAGCAGACCACGCCATGGATGCAATATCTTCCATTTTCAAGAAAATATCTATCACTCGTGCTGTATGAGGTCCAGCATTACCGTCCATCGGTACGAGGTCTGGGCTCACAGCACCTCGCATATGAGGTTCCAGGATCTCGTATAATTTCAGTACACCAGTAAGGATCCTGCTTGATATCGGTCTCTTTTCACAATGTTTGGGTCCAAAAATCGTGTTCCACATGTGAATCCATCGAGAATTACTCTCCAGAGTATATTGGGACTCACCTGTGAAAGCAACGTTGGCCAACTGATCGACTGCCGAGGTGGCATTTTGATGACTCCACTGTAAACGTTCCCTTCTGTAAAGATGCGTTAGAAGCAGACATACAGCAGGTCTCCGACAGTACAGGCCACGTTACCGAAGCCTTCTGCACGCATTTGCCTCGATACACGTCCAGTGGATATGCGATCTCACACGTCCGTTGCCGTTCAATATTAAGGCGGTACTGTCGTGCCCTTACAGCGAAATACCGATCCTCTCTTCTGAAGTCACACGTGGTCCTGCCTGGGATAAAGTTTCCGTCTCTATACAGTGTCCCAAACCCCGAGAAACGACAGAACGATTCACAGTAACCCATCGGGCCACGTCAGTTTACAACTGTTCTGCTTCGTTTCTTTCTCTGCCCCTCCACAGCACAGTTTGGTAGGCATCTTTTTTGTGCCATACTGCACCGTCTTTGACCCACACCGATAAAGGGTATGAGACCACTCGGCAAACCCTAACTCGTTTAATAGGTGCCCTAACGTCATCATTGGCATGGTTGTCCGTTGACTGGAATGGCATCTTCCGTGCAGAACACGATTATATGGACATACGTAGACTGTTTGTATGACTACACTGTGAATTATGACGGGAAAATGTAGAACCTGTAGGAAAAGACCAGTTTCAGCAGAAATATATGATTACTAACTGCTGATATTACATACTGAGAAAAAGTCGTTATTGTCGATCTTACAGATGGAAGACACAGGCTGCTAAACATCATAGAAGGTAGTATCTGGGACAGTATTAAATGTACAACCGTATCACATTACAGTTTACAGAACGAGTACGACCAAAACAGTACATAACGAACGGAACATGTTACAGAATGCAATGTGAATGATTGTAGTGTGAGGGAAGTGTATACATTGTAACGAAAAAGAGGGAACGAAGGGCATAGATTAAGTAACCAAAAATATACGAGTTCTGATGAAGTGAAAGACCACAAATTGTAGGAATTCTGTTCAAATGCATAAAAAGCAAATTCATCTACGTCTACAAACATACTCCATAAGCCACCGTATGGTACCTGGTGGAGGGTACCTTAGACCACTTCTTATCATTTTCTTTCCCGTTCCACTCGCATCAGAATGAGGAAAAGTCGACTATCTATACGTTTCCATACGAGCCCTAATTTCTCTTTCCTTATCGTGGTTACAATTATGCAAATGAGGATTTTCAGCAGTAGACTCATTCTGGAGTCAGCTTCAAATTCCGGTTCTCTAAATTTTCTCAGTAGGGTTTCTTGAAAAGTACGTCTCCTTCTCTCCAGTGACCTCCATTTGTTCCCAAATTATCTCCGTAGTACCAGCATGTTGATCGAAATCCAGCATCCCACCTCTGAACTGCTCCGATGTCTTCCTTTAATCCTATCCGGTGGGGATCCCAAACACACGAGCAGTACTCAAGCATGGCCATAGTCCTCCATACGCAGACTCCTTCACAGATGAGGCACGCTTTTGTAAAATTCTCCCAGTGAATCGACGTCGACAATTCGCCTTCCTTACAAGAGCTGATACATGTCCGTACCATTCCATATCGCTTTGCAGTGGTACTCATAAAATACTTAACCGACGTGACTGTATCAAGCAGCACATTACTAATGCTTTATTCTAACATTACGGGTTCGTTTTCCTATTCATCCTCGTTAAATTGCGTTTGTCTACATTTAGAGCAATCTGTCACCCATCACAGCAACTAGATATTTTATCTAAGTCATGTTCTATCATCCTACGAAAACTTCCCCTAGGCCACAGCATTATCAATAAACAACTGCAGTATGCTGCTGACCCTGACCAAAAAATGCTTTAAATGGCTCTAAGCACTATGGGACTTAACATCTGAGGACATCAGTCCCCTAGACATAGAACTACTTAATCCTAACTACCCTAAGCACATCACACACATCCATGCCCGAGGCAGGATTCGAACCTGCGATCGTAGCAGCACCGCGGCCGGCACTCAGCTATCGGGGCAGACTATATTTGAACTGAGAATACCTTAAAGAACCCTGCATAATTTTGCTGTTCCGTTGTTTCACCCCTGTTATGTATGGGAGTGATGTGCTCTTTTTATTTCAGACGCTTGGGACTCAACACTGGCGAGAGATTCGTGATAAATTAAGCAAGGGACCAGTGCTACAGATTACTCTTTGTACAACTGCACTGGAATTCCATCTGCCGGCCGAGGTGGCCGAGCGGTTCTAGGCGCTACAGTCTGGAACCGCGTGACCGCTTCGGTCGCAGGTTCGAATCCTGCCTCGGGCATGGGTACGTGTGATGTCCTTAGGTTAGTTAGGTTTAAGTAGGTCTAAGTTCTAGGGGACTGATGACCTCAGAAGTTAAGTCCCACAGTGCTCAGAGCCATTTGGGATTCCATCTGGACCTCTTTCACTTGCTTGTCTATGCCAGGCACGCCTGTTACTATGTACTCCACATTTGGGAGTCCGTGCGAGGATCAAATGATGGTATGTTTGTTCGATCTTCCTGTGTGGAAGATATCTTAAATGTGGTATTAGAAACCACAGCTTTGGTATTTACTATAGTCGCAAGAGACTTGTCAAAGAGTGGCTAAATAGAAGACACCGACGTGCTCAGCGATTTTAGTCTGGACCAGCATTTTCTAGGGTTCTCACTCGATCATTTGTTAAGATAAGTCTCGTAATTTCTTTGTAGGCTTCGCCCATTCACCTCTTCACATATGCAAGAATCTTTACCAACTTTTGCCTATGTCATTTGCGCGTTCTCTTTCGAACCTGAGTATTTTCTGAATTTTGTTCTGAAACCAAGGTGGATCTTTTCAGTACTTAATCCACTTACTCGGCTCATACTTCCCCAGCGCGCGGTTTACATTCCATTTAATCTTCACACATAAATCTTCTGGCACTGAGTGTTTTCCATTCATAGTCTAAGTAGGATGCTAACTACTGCCCATCTACTCCATCTAGCAAAAATTATCTCTTAGTTTTCTTGATTGATTTATTACTTTTAGTATTACACAGTCGCTGTGACGACATCTCTGTCTCTATACTGACATAATCGATAAGATCAGTAGTGTCTGTAGCTATAGTATCTAAAATATTTTCATTGCGCGTGGGCTGTCTGTCAAAACCAGTTTTCGGAAAATATGGTCCAAAGTACTTCACAGTCTATATGGACTGACTGTCCATATAGCCTGCAATGAATCCGACGAGATCCCAGCCCATACTCGGTAGGTTAAAGTCCCCTCCGAATAATGTTCCATGATATGGGTATTTCCGTGCTACTAAGCGTAAACCTCCTTTCAATGGCCCTATAAATGTCACAGTAAGACGGGTGCCAGGTAAAAACATTCAAGAATTACCTTGATATCACTTATAAGTGTTATAGGTGTAAAATAGCTCCACTAAGATAGCTTACATTAAGGTTCCACCTCAATAGAGACAAAATATTTGTCGACTGCTATGAACGCCATTCTCCTATAGCGTCTAACATGTCTTCCTGGTATATGTTCCATGACTCGCTAATTATTTCACAGCTGTCTGCTTCGGGGCTTTAGCCAGCTCTGTCTCGAGAACATTTGGAGAACGTCGAATTTCATGGTGGGAAGTAAATTTGGGAACCTTGTTACCAATACTTCGTCCATTTACTGGTAGAATTTAGACAATCGAATTGTCTGTTCTCTGAACGCCGTCTGATTTCGCTATCTGTTTGTCGACTCGCGTATGTTCATCAAAGTGCCCCAATCTATCTCGTAAATCTCCTATGAGCATTTCCCAATTGCCCAAATACTGTACTATCTATGTCCTACACCAGATAATGCAGGGCAAAAAATATGCAGCCAAGACGGTCATAGAATCGACGAAGCCTTTGGATGAGACACTCCACTTGGCTCTCAGCCGAAGGACCCTGATCAACTCTGGGAACAATGCTACAAATTGCGAGCTCTGCTAGAAACCCGTATGTGAGGCAAGCAGCTTTCACCGTTTCTACCAGCAACTCGTATAAATTGATGACGACCTCAGAACCCAAGCGGGAGATTCATTGGTGCCGATGTGAGCAACAACTTGCAGACGATTGTATCGAGCATGCTCGTTAACCGCAGTCAAGGCCACCTCCACATCTCGTATGAAGCCCCCAACCCCACCCCAGTACTACACACACCGAGTGCACATCGGTCTTCTTTCCGGCCCTCGAGTATAGATTTTGGCATCATAATAGGAGGAAGAATGCAGTAAACAGATGGAACACTATGTATAAATCATATTTATAACTGAGATCAAGATTTGTTACATGGAGATGACTATGATCACTGAATTTCAGATTAGTGTGTGTGTGGCTGGTAGACGGAATCATGTGATGGTCAAGAGTGTGCATGGGCTTAACAATTACTGATCATTTATAAACCCAGTTAGGGTCTTATAACAAATGCTCTGTAATGCGAAAATACTGTTTCTTAGTTTGGCCAGGAATGAAAGCAAGGAAAGCACACTCCATTCACTGGTACAACGTACAAATTTATTTTGCAAAGACTGAATTATATTAAAGCCAAGAATTTAATTAAAAATAAGAAAATCTGGGGTCAGAACTATGGGACCAAACTGCTGAGGTCATCGGTCCGTAGGCTTACACACTAATTAAACTAACTTAACCTAACTTACGCTAAGGACAATACACACAGGACAACACACACACCTATGACAGAGGGAGGAACTGAACCTTCGACGGGAGCCGAGAACCGTACAAGACGCCCATAGACCATGCGGCTTAACAACGATTCATGTGTATAGTGAACAATAATCAAAGAAGGCAGAAAATGGCAATTGTAACTCGCACGCAACCACTTTTTGCTAGACTAAGGTAAAAGACTAATAATATAGTCTTCAAGTCAAATTCAAACAGCAATACAAATTTCCTAAACTCTATGAGCAGAAGACAGCAATAAAAATGCAATACCACTGAACCAGCCATATATTAGGCCACTGCACAAGAAGAAGAACAGAACATTTAAAAATCTCATAAAACAGATATGGTAGCAAGGCTTACCGGGTTCCACAATCATACTCAAATATTTGCATTTACATTAAATAAGAATAACCGTTTCGATCGCAACCACTATTAAAATGTTTAAATTAATTAAAGAAGCAATAAGATTAAAAAATGGAACTTATTTTTATTAAGAAATAGAATGACTGAATTGCTCTAAGATTTCAACTTACATTTAAACTGCAGCATTAGAGACCGTGGCTTCACATGGAAGAAATAACGCAGCAGAAAATGGGCAGTGCGAGCTTTCGCTGCCAAGGCTTGTGCACAGAGTCACCTATACAGGCGGCTGTGTGATCCAACTGGGCCCAAAATGAGTGGCCCTGACAGCGCAGACGCCAGAGCATAAGCAGTCTTAACGAAACTCCCAGCAGCACAAATAAATTCCAACAAGTGAAAGATCAAGACAAAGCCAAGATTATAATATATATTGACTATGCTGCCAGTAGTTGAAACAATTTCTTCCGGAGAGATACTCGAAGTGTAACGGTCTCCTGAGAAATAAGCCGAAAATATAAGAAACCACTTAGAGTTGGCTTAACGAAATTTCAGACTCAGATGGCTTTACCAAATCCTGCTGGAACAAGTGATTAAACCAACACCGAGCCAGTGGCCTCACAACCTACGGCTCCTGCACAAGTACCCCAGGCCAGGCTCAGAGTTGACAATGTGTCCTAAAACAAACTAAAATTTCCATAGAAGCCTCTTCAATGAAATAAACAAACGATATACATGACCTGAAGCAGGATAAGGTAAACACACGATATACATGACCTGAAGCATAATAAGCAGTACATTAACGTCAGTGAATGAGACACAGTGGAGCAATGTCCGGATAGACGGTCTATGTTCTGCCAAACGACAACGGCAGATTGAGCACAGCATTTATCCAAATGTTCAAATTAACGTAAGCCACACAATTCTTAACACCAACGCTGATAAGATCTGCGCGGTACGAAGGTCCACTTTAACACAAAAAATGTGCAGTCGGTGATAATATTTAACATCGACGAATACCGTGCACCGAGACTAATATCATTCGACTAATATTTGCTTCAAGGAAGGCGAGAGTTAATAACAGGCAGGTAGAAGCACTGAAACACACATGTCCGCAGCTCGTGTCCTAGCGGCTAGCGTTGCTGCCTCTTGATCTCGGGGTCCCGGGGCCGATTTCCGGCCTGGTTGGGGATTTTCTCTGCCCAGGAACTAGTTGTTCGTGTTGTCCTCATCAATTCACCCTCATCATTATCATTCGTGACGGTGGCTAGATTGACTGTGTAAAAATTGAACTGCGTAAAAATTGGGACTTTGTACGGGCGCTAATGACCCCGCAGTTGAGCGCTCCACAGACCAAACATCATCATCATCATCATCATCATCATCATCATCATCACTTAAACACACACGAATACTACACTGCCAACAAACTTGCTTGCAGAGGCGGACACTAAAATTAACAAAAATTAAAGGCGCCAGGGACACTTAAGATTCACAGATAAACTTCCATTAAGATGAAATATGCAAAGGTCTAATTAAAATATTTAACAGACATTTTTAACAAATAAAGTCTTGCTCGTACAGTTCAGCCTGCAAATTCCATGTAGGTGCGGATTAAGAATCAATAAACAGAACCGGAGCATCCAGAAATCCCCGTAAACACGTCTCCGACAGTTTGGTCGGTTTTCAGTAATCCACTCCTGAGGTTCCTCTGCCTCTGCAAATCAAACACAGGTCAACATGACCTCTGAATATCCTTCCCAGTATGTGGCAACACAGAGACGGGGGGTGGCGGCAAAAGGCCTCCTTTCCGCATGATTGTTCCACTGATGCTCCCATCGTCATATTAACTGTCATACTCGATTACGGGCCCAGCAGGTCGGCCCTGCAGACCACGTAAGAGGGAGCTGCGCTCTCTGGGTAACATCTTAGAGCCAAAGACAGGAGCATATCGATATCGATGCAGTACGACAAGCCTCCATGGCTCATACTTACTAACCTATAATGTAACCCAATTTATTATCATTTCTGTTCTTTGTTTATGTGAAGGAATCTGTGTATATTTTGTTTCTGTGAGAGTTCCTCAGCATAAGGAGCAAATGTTGACTCCTCCTAGGTACTTCATAATCAGTGTAACTGTTACGGCCTAGCCTGTTTGAAAAATATACAGTTCGTTACACCCGACACATGTGACTCAGAGAGCTAAGTTATGCCTTAATAAATCTACCTTACCTGTGCACAACTAAGCAATATGTGAAACGTGGTACCTCATATATAACGGGGTCGTGCTTGGTCGTCCGGTGTTAAAGCCGGTGCCTAGAATCAGACAGGTCGATGGTGCGAATATCTATCAGACTATAACGGACCCACACTTCCGGTTAATTGGGGTTTTTAAATGACTCATACATGTTGTCCGGGAAAAGCACCTAATCCGAACAATAGTAAAAGATCCACTTAAGTGCAAAAAAAGCTATAACCGAATCGTAATCGGAGACTACTTTTGCGCGATAACCATCGAAAGAAATTTTGACAAAAAAGATAAAACTAAGGAATAGTTAATTAAATCTACATCTACATCTACATCCATACTCGGGAAAGCCACCTGACGGTGTGTGGCAGAGGGTACCTTTAGTACCTCTATCGGTTCTCCCTTCTATGCCAGTCTCGTATTGTTCGTGGAAAGAAAGATTGTCGTTATGCCTCTGTGTGGGCTGTAATCTCTCTGATTTTATTCTCATGGTCTCCTCGCGAGATATACGGCTTAACTCCTCGGTGAATGTATGTTCTCGAAACTTCAACAAAAGCCCCTGCGGAGCTACTGAGCGTCACTCTTGCAGAGTCTTCCACTGGAGTTTACCTCTCCGTAACGCTTTCGCGATTACTAAATGATCCTGTAACGAAGCGTGCTGCTCTCTGTTGGATCTTCTCCATGTCTTCTATCAACATTTTCTGGTTCGGATCTCACACCGGTGAGCAGTATTCAAGCAGTGGGTGAACAGGTGTACTGTAACCTACTTCCTTTGTTTTCGGACTGCATTTCCTTAGGATTCTTCCAATGAATCTCAGTCTGGCATCTGCCTTACCGACGATTAATTTTATATCATCATTCCATTTTAAATCACTCCTAATGCGTACTGCCAGATAATTTATGGAATTAACTGCTTCCAGTTGCTGACCTGCTATTTTGTAGCTAAATGATAAGGGATCTATCTTTCTATGTATTCGAAACTCATTACACTTGTCTACATTGAGATTCTATTGCCATTCCCTGCACCATACGTCAATTCGTTGCAGATCTTCCTGCATTTCAGTACAATTTTTCATTGTTTCACCTCTCGATGTACTACAGCATTATCCGCAAAAAGCCTCAGTCAACTTCCGATGTTATCCACAAGGTCGTTTATGTATATTGTGAATAGCAACGGTCCTACGACACTCCCCTGCGGCCCACCTGAATTCAATCTTACTTTGGAAGACTTCTCTCCATTGAGAATGACATGCTCCGTTCTATTGTCTAGGAACTCTTGAATCAAAACAATTGGTCTGATAGTCAATATGCTCTTACATTGTTCATTAAACGACTGTGGAGAACTGTATCAAACGCCTTGCGCAAGTCAAGAAACACGGCATCTACCTGGGAACCCGTGTCTATGGCCCTCTGAGTCTCGTGGACGAATAGCGCAAGCAGGTTTTCACACTATCGTCTTTTTCGAAACCCATGCTGATTCCTACAGAGTAGATTTATCGTCTCCAGAAAAGTCATTATACTCGAACATAATACGTGTTCCAAAATTCTACAACTGATCGGTGTTAGTGATATAGGTCTATAGTTCTGCACATCTGTTCGACATCCCTTCTTGAAAACGGGAATGACCTTTGCCGTTTTCCAATCCTTTGGACCGCTACGCTCTTCTAGAGACCTACGGTACACCGCTGCAAGAAGGGGGGCAAGTTCCTTCGCTTACTCTGTGTAAAATCGAACTGGTATCCCATCAGGTCCAGCTGCCTTTCCTCTTTTGAGCGATTTTAATTGTTTTTCTATCCCTCTCTCATTTATTTCGAGATCTACCATTTTGTCATCTGTGCGATAATCTAGAGAAGGAAATACAGTGCAGTCTTATTCTGTGAAATAGCTTTGGAAAAAGACATTTGGTATTTCGGCCTTTAGTCTGTCAGCCTCTGTTTCAGTACCATTTTGGTCACAGAGTGTCTGGACATTTTGTTTTGATCCACCTACCGCTTTGACATAAGACCAAATTTTCTTAGGATTTTCTGCCAAGTCAGTACACAGAACTTTACTTTCGAATTCATTGAACGCCTCTCGCATAGGCCCCCTCACACTACATTTCGCTTCGTGTAATTTTTGTTTGTCAGCAAGGCTTTGGCTATGTTCATGTTTGCTGTAAAGTTCTTTTTGCTTCCGCAGCAGTTTTCTAACTCGGTTGTTGTTCCGCGGTGTCTCTTTTCCATCTCTAAATCTGGAGCAAATAAACTGAATCTGCTATAATTTTAGATTGCAAATTGCTGACGAATGGTCCCCAGCTCATTTTCTGAGCCAAAATAACTGTGTGCTTATTAATTGTCTATAGACCGTGGCTGCAAGCTAATCACTGACTCTAACTCAGAGCCCACAATTAATACTATCACTTAAAGTTAGAGAACCAGGAAAATAACTTGTAGTGCACACTTCCGCATAAAAGTTAATTTCTTGCAAAACAGTTCACTTAACAGCTTTCTGTTACTCAGTGTAATGCTGTTACTGGCTTTAGAAATGCAAATATTCATACATCTTTGTTTTTTATTACAGTAAGTTATTTACGGAAAGATCATGACATTTCATTTAGCGAAGAAGAAGTAGTTATTCAGTTAAGAAAGATTACTAAGTCGGATAGTCTTGTACAGTTTAAAGACGAAAGTTTCAGGATTTTACTTTCATAAGCAGCTGCTGATGGACTGTAAAGTATTAGTCGTCGACTACGTGTGGCAACAGGCTCATCTTTGTCGTCTTTCCATATAACAAGTTTGGGCCCACGCTAACCTACTCGAAAATGAATTCCTCTTGGTGACAATATAATGTGCCCTTTTACAGCCACATAATCTGTCTGGCCGTTTATTAAAAGTCCATCAGGTTATTCCTTACATTCCCGTGCAGCACGTCCGCGCTTTATCATTTGTCGCTAGCAAATCTCTCTTATGCCCGACTCCATGATTACGCGCCCAGCAACAGTATCGTTACAACAAACGTATTCTTTAGCTATGTCAAATAGCAAACTTCCCTTACTACGCCAGAGTTTCCCTACACCATAATCACAATCCTCTCTTTATTCATTTGAATGCAATTAATTCTTTAACATTTAATTATGTGACAACATTAATAAAACGGAAACGGTACATATGACAGAAATTACATTACTGATCCATTATTACTATTACTATTATTATTATTATTATTATTATTATTATTATTATTATTATTATTTAGTCATAAGTCTTTTGATAGGTTTCATGCGGCCCGCCATGTTTTCCCCACACGTGCCATGCCAAACTCCTCGTCTCGAAGCAGCACTTATAACCTACGTCATCAGTCAGTTGCCGAATTTATTCCACTCCCTCTTCCTCTAGTTTTTACCCTCTACAGCTCCCTGCAGTATCATGGAAGTCATACCCTGATGTCTCAACAGAAGTCCTATCATCTTGTCCATTCTTATTGTCAGTGTTTCCCATGTATTCCTCTCCTCTCCGATTCTACACAGAACTTCCTCAATCCTTACCTTATCAGTCTACGTAATTTTCAACATTCGCCTGTTGCACTACACCTCAAATGCTTCCAGTCCCTTCCGTTCCGGTTTCCCTGCAGTCCAGGTTCCACTACCGTATAATGCTGTGCTACAAACACACATTCAAGTTACGGCTTATGTTTGCTATTAGCAGACTTCTCTTGGACAAGAATGCCGTCTTTGCCGCCATTAGTCAGCTTTTTATCTCCTCCACGCTCCGTCAGTCATTTGACACTTCACTGACCAGGTAGTACAATTTCTTAGCTTTATCTACCACGTGACTATCAATACTAATGTAAAGTTTATTGCTGCTCTCATTTCTGCTACTTCTCATTACTTTCGTCTTTCTTCGATTTACTCTCAGTCCATAATCTGTGCTTATTAGATTGTTCGTTCCATTCAGCAGATCATGTTATTTTTCTTCACTGTCAATGGGAACAGGAAAGTCATAAACGAATCTTATCATTTATATCCTTCACCTTGTATTTTAATTCCACTCCTGTACTTATCTTTTAGTTCCATCATTACTTCTTCAATGTATACATCGAACATTAGCGTCGAAAGAGACATGTCTTACACTCTTTCTAATTCGAGCTCTTCGTTCTTGGTCTTCCACTTTTACTATTCCCCTTGGCTGTTTCATATGTTATACATTTTCCTTCTCTCCCTATAGTTTATCCGTATATCCGTCAGAATTTCGAAAACGGTGCTTTATCTGACATTGTCGATCGCTTTTTAGTGCTATGAAAGTGTCTTGATTCTTTTCTAGACTTGCTTCCATTATCAGCCTCAACATCAGGATTGTCGAAGGCTGAACTGATCGTCATCGAACACATCTCAATTTTCTTTTTCATACTTCTCTATATTATTGCTGTCAGAAACTTGGATGCAGGAGCTGTTAAGCTGATTGTGTGATAATTCTTGTACTTACCAGCTCTTGAAGTCTTCTGAACTGCTTGGATGATATATGGATGGATGTTATAATAGCAAGTCTCATATACTCTACACACGACGTGAATGGTTTGCTACATTGCCCCAAGGATTTTAGAAAATCTGAATGAACGTTATCTGTAACTACTGCCATATTTGATCTTAAGGCCTCCAAAGCTCTCTTAAATTCTGACAGTAATACTGTTTCTTCTTCTATCATATTAGACAAATCTTCCCCTCATAGAGGACTTCAATGTACTCTTTCCACCTATCCGCTCTCTCTTCTGCATTTACCAGTGGAATTCGGTTTGCACCCTTAATGGTAACACCTTTGCTTTTGAAACTTCCTGGCAGATTAAAACTGTGTGCCGGACCGAGACTCGAACTCGGAACCTTTGCCTTTCGCGGGCAAGTGCTCTACCAAGTGAGCTACCCAAGCACAACTCACGCATCGTCCTCACAACTTTACTTCTGCCAGTACCTCGTCTCATTCTGGACCCTTGCTTTTAATTTCACCGAAGGTTGTTTTGACTTTCTTATGTGATGCGTCAGTCATTCAGAGAATCATTTATTTTTCGATTTTTACACCTGTCACGAAACTGTTTCGTCTTAGCTTCCACGCCCTTTCTATTTACTTAATTTCTAAGTGACTTGTATTTCTGTGTTCCTGCATTTCCCTGAACATTTTTGTATTCCATTCTTTCATCTATCAACCGAAGTATTTCAACTGTTACCCATGGTTTCTTCGGAGTTACCTTCTTTGTATCTGTGTTTTTCTTCCCATTTGTCCTATTTAGAGATTTCCATTCCTCTTCAACTGCACTACCTCCTGAGCTATCCGTTATTGAAACATATGTATCCTTAGAAAATTTCCAGCGTATCTCTTCTTTCCTTAGTACTTCTGTATCCCATTGCTGTGCGTATTTATTCTTCCTGACTAATCTCTTAAACTGCAGCCTACTAAATTGTATTCTATGTTTGCCCGTGAGTACGCCTTATAATCCAGAATTAGAATCTCTGTCTGACCATGATGATATCTAACTGGAAACTTTCCGTATCTCTCTGCCTTTTCCAAGTATGTCTACTCCTATTCACGAATTCCAGATGAAATTGATTAGAAAACTCAGTATGTCTTCTCCTCTCTCGTTCTTGTCGCCAAGTCCATACTTACATGTAACAATTTCTCCTACTCCTTCCCCTACAACCGCACCAAGTCCCCTATGATTACTAGATTTTCATCTCCCTTTACGTTCTTAATTGCCCGTTCACTGTTGTCGTATACTTTCTCTGTCTCTTCAACTTGCGACAGTGACTTGTATGTTCCCATTTTCTGCTGCTGTTGATATTACCGTGTACTCATGCGACCATAAATCCAAGTCTTCTTTCTATTTCACTAAACTGACGCCCAATATATATACTGAGCCTTTGTAGTTACATTTTCAGATTTTTTAGCTTCCCTACCACGTTCATGCATCTGACATACCACATCCCGACTCGCAGAACGCTAGCATGTTTCCCATGGTCACCTCCCCTTTGGAAGTCCCCTCCCGGAGATCTGAATGGGGAATTATTCTGAAATATTTTACCAATGGAGAGATCATCAAGACACCTTTTCAATAATTGGCTACAAATTGTGGATGCAAATTATGTCTTTAATGCAGTAGTTTCCATTGGTTTCTGCATCCTCGCGCCGTTGATCATTGTTTCTTCCGTCTTTGGTGCAGTTGCCATACTAAGGGCCACAGAGTGCCCTGAACCTCAGTCCACTCCTCCATCCTCTTTGACAAGGCCATTGGACGATGTGTGTGACTTCTTGTGTCGGGAGTCCACATTTTTATTCCAAATTTAAGCGATGCCGAGGTTTGAACCCTGGACCGAGAATTTTTTGATTACTGAGCAAAGATGCCACTCCTCCTTTGTTAAATCTCACTTGGATCGTTATTGTTCGTTACTTTTTTTGCGTGTTTTTCCCATGATATCCATTGAAGTTCATCGTTGAAACGTTCGCTCAGTTTTTATCACAGCGGCCAACTAACCTTATGAGAGAACACGCTGAGCAACTGTGCCGGCTGCTTTAATCTACGGGTTAGAAAATCAATATTACTCGAAAAATTTATCGGGCACTGTGGTGTTGTGCTGGAAGCCCACGGAATAATTCGGCTGACTCTGACTTAGCCCTTATCTTGCAGTGGGCTGACGATTCGGCAGACATGACAAAGGTTCTGATTTCTAGTTAAACTAATGCTCTTCTTTCTGTGGCAGGGTAGCAGGAATATTTAACGGATGTGTGGACGAATTGTCCAATTGAAATACTTGCTCCATATCGTTGAACCACACGGAATAATTATTATTATTACTCATCTTATTATTATTATGCTTTAGTTAAGTCTGATGATGCAAGATTGTAAAGTTTTGGCTAAACTTTTAAATAATTTATCTTAATATGGTCTAGTACACTAGTTGTTTCGTGCTCTGACTGTTATTCCCAATTTCTAAACAGCTTAGGGACTCTTCTTTTGTGTCGGAACCAAGATAAAAGCAGAGTACAAATTTGGAAGTGTTTATTCGGTGGACTTTGTTGCCAAAATAATTGCTAAATTGACAAGATAAAATTATACACGTATAGCTACGGGGAGATTGCCAGCATTGAAATATGATGTATCACACAACTCTGCAGGAGCAGTGTTTCGTTAAAACTCGTAACAACTATAATTGATTCCTGCAGTCAGTATGCAGATTACTGTAGGGACGCAGTATGGCAACTTTTATTTACCTAGACACATTCGCCTTGAAGTAGTTACTGCGATCGTTACTGATTAAAAAAATGTCCCCAATATCAGTCTCCAGAGCTCCTTCCGTTATACATAAGCTCAGTGCCATACGCAAGAAATGGAAGTGCAACACAGACTTCCGGAAAGTTTTTATTTGAATGTGCCGGAAGAACTACAAATTTACGACCAACAAGTGAAACACTGAATGAAACTACTTAGTGGAAAAGAGAAGTCACCCCTAGTACCTTTTACGAAAATTTCAAAAACGTGTTAGAGCATTTGGTTTGAGAAGAGGTGGGACGCATTACCAAACAACACTTGCAGCGGCGAAATTGGACCATGGCAGATGAAAATTTAGCGTGGCGCTGTGTGCATCCGAGCGCAGTAGTAACTCTACGACCACCAAATAAGAGAAACAGAATTTTCGAATTTTCCACCTTTCTTTTAAAGACTAACGTTATTAAAGCTGTGAGGTTTGTATATGTTATTCTTAAAAATATTTTCATGTATGAATTATTTCAATCCATACTGGCTCTTTGATCACCAGATGGAAAGAAGAGGAAAGATTTTAGGATGTATTGAATCTCTCTTGAAGTTTTTAATAATGATGCCCTCATCGATGTTTCATTTGTTACATTTTACAATTTATGTATTATATCGGCCCACAGAAGGCACTTTTCAGATGTACGAACTTCACAAAATTTAGGATCCCTATGATATATATTTTTTTAAACTGATAATTGTTCTACAAAGTTCTTCTAATTTTATAATGGTATTAAATTCCACATCCGTTCTTTGAGCTAGAATTAGTAGCATGTGTTATGAATCACAGTGGTCCACCCTCTGAAAGCCGAGGGCACTTTTAAGTTCTGCAGGTGTTCTGCGAATCACGTTTCTAAAGATTTTTTTACCAAACCGCAAGCCAGTACATGGCTCTATACATAGTTCTGAAGATGGACAGCTGGCCTGAATCCGGTCATATGGTAATCCCAAAGCGATCTGTAGTCTAAATTTGGACACCTGTTTTATATGTTGTTGCAACTATTCATGTGGTGTTCCGGCAACACGACCTGATCATATGGCGTCACGTCAAATTAATTATATCTGACAGTGAAGCCTACATGGAGAGCGAAGCCAGTGTATTCACCATCGCACCACATGCTAGTTCAAATGTGGTCGCTGCAGGCTAGAGACAAAGAGAGAGACAGAGAGAGAGGGAGAGAGAGAGAGAGAGAGAGAGAGAGAGAGAAGGCGGATGTCTCCGAGATCCTAACTATCAGTTGCTCCCCGACCGCCGGCTTTAAACAACGCCAATCCAGCAAAACCATAATGGATTTCGCTGATTCTGATTAAGGATACGTTATGATGTATCCTTGCTGCTGGTACCTCGCTGCTGGCTGCTGGCACATTGCACCTAGCTATTGTTGCATTTACTCTGCTGTTCGCTGCCTGCTGGGAATAATTACCCTGCAGCTCTTCTCATATGGAGCAAAGAGGTAGCAGAGTCAAACTCGTCGCTGCTGGAGTGATCTTGAAGCTACCAATCATGGATCAAGTTTCGAGACGTGGTTGCAGCGCGATATACAACCAGCTCGAGATCATCGCCTGGTGAGCGCTACTGATTGGCGGCAGAGAGTTTGCTTGACACAAGCCGTCTTCTCACCTCGATGCCGGAAGGTGAACGCAGGCGACAGAATACTGCCAGTTCTCCGTGGCGCCAGCAAGAACTGCATTGGCCCCGCATCGAACCGAGGGCCAAACGAGATCGGCTGGAATGGCGAGTGACAGCATTACCTTGATGGTTCCAATTAGAAGCCTTGAGCAGTCAGGACTAGCAGATGAAGGTCCTTGGATCAGCGGCTACGGCCAGCCGATAATATGGCTCGACGAAAATAGAGAAGCTTAGCCGTATATTCGACCGTTGACTAGCGTCGAGACAGGGCTGGTTGAACTCACGCTGCCAAAGGAATGCTGTTATGGCCAAGCTGAGAGTGTTTGTACTCATTGCGGCTGTATGTTCTATGACAGGAGGTAGGTTTTCATCAAATTGGAAACACAATCTTGTGCTCACCATGCAGCAACCCATTCAGCTATTGACGGCAGTACGCCGATTTGCGAAACGATATATAGACAGTTCGTGGTTTCACCGTAGCGTTGTCGCTTCCCGAGCACGGGGTCCCGAGTTCGATTCCCGATGGGGTCAGTGATTTTCATCTGCCTCGAGATGACTGGGAGTTGTTCTGTCGTATTCATCATCATCACTCATCCCCATTACCTTCGGAGGAAGGCAATGGCAAACCACCTCCACTAGGACCTTGCCCAGTACGGCGGCGCGGGTCTCCCGCATCGTTCCCCTACGCTCTGTCAAGGAGTATGGGACTTCATCATCGTGTAGACACTACATGCTGCTTTACATCGTTGGCTAGCCCGCATATCTCTAGGTTTATTGTGAACGTCTGCATGAAGCTCATGCCGAAACAATTGAAAGAAATAATTCTACTGGACAAATGACTCATCCACAACCTAGGCTACTGTAACGGCGAGCAGAGCTGTGACATGATGCGGTGAAGGCATTGCCCGAGAAAGGAGACTTTGAGATTAGAGTCCCAGTCAGACACACACTTTTAATCTGCCACCATATTTCAACACAGCACACTCCTCTAGAGATAGACAATTCATCCCGGGAACAATGCTCCTGAGCCAAGGATGTCAAGTTCACAGTCCATGGGTAGCATGCAGCCCTTCAAGGTAATTTGTTGGGACCAGCATCCAATATAACGGCTTGTGCGTATTGTGTCACCTTATGCGAAGGTGCACAAAATCTCGCTAGCAGTGATTATCTTCGTTGGCGTCTACCGCATAATTGATCAAAGAGTACAAATGAACATTCCGTTCAGGTGCTTTGAAGACTACTCCCGTCAAAATGCGCTGCAATTGGGACCGCGTAGCTATAGAGTTTGCTTTGGAAAAGAGAAGAGACCAATATCGCTCACTTCCTTCTAGTACAAACAATAGGTAGATATCGACCAATGCCTTTATCAGTACGGTCTATCGTCGAGGCTGGGTCTATTTCCTCCCTAGGTGTGCTCGACACGTATCGGTACATGTCACTAGTCTTTGTCACTAAGGTGTCGTGGTGTTCCAAACTGGTGCCAGTAGAAGCGAGCAAATGGTTTTGGTGTGGCAGCTGCTCGGTGAACGGCGACTCAGTATTAGTTAATAAAGCTATTAGTGATTAAGCCCATCCTGGACCTTCACGCTCATAATCACTACTACAAAGAAGAAAGATATTCTAACAGGAACATCCCTGTAATACGCTTGTACAAAATGTGGTTTCTACCGTATGCCATTTATATCATAGACGCTGATTTGTATTGCACTTTAGTTGGCAGCAATGCAAGATAAACAGATAAACATAGCCTCTTCTCAACCTCCTGCAATCCATTTCCAGTCTCCAGAATGGGTCGATGCTGCCCACCACGATTTACTCTCCCGTGCCAACCTCTTTACCTCAGAGTAGCACCTGCAACCTTCATCTTAGTGTATTTGCTGAATGTATTCAAATCTCTTTCTCCCTCCGCTGTTTTTGCCCTCTACAACTCCCCCTAGTACCATGGAAGTCATTCCCTGATGTCTTAATACATGTCAACCTGTCCCTTCTCCTAGTAAGTGTTTTCCACATATTCCTTTCCTCTCCGATTCTCCGCAGAACCTCCTCATTCTTTACTTTATCAGTCCACCAAATTTTCCACATTCGTCTGTAGCACCATATCTCAAATGCTTCGATTCTCTTCTGTTCTGGTTTTCCCACTATTTGTGATATAATGCTGAGCTCCATACATACAGTCTTAGAAATTTCTTCCCAAAATTAAGCCCTTAATTCGATACTAGTAGACTTCTCTTGGCCGGGAATGGCCTTTTTGCCATTGGTAGTCGGCTTTTCATGTTCTCCTTGCTTCGTCCGTCATAGTTTATTTTGCTACCTAAGTTGCAGAAATCCTTAACTGCATCTACTTTGTGGCCATCAGCCTGATGTTAAGATTGTCGCTGTTCTCATCTATGCTACTTCTCATTACTTTCGTCTTTCTTCGATTTACTCTCAGTCCATATTCCGTACTCATTAAACTGATCATTCCATTCAGCAGATCATGTAATTCTTCTTCAATTTCGCGAAGGACAGCACTATCTTCAGTGAATCGTATCTTTGATATTGTTTCCCTTGAATTTTAATCCCACGCAAGAACCTTTCTTTTATTTCCATTATTGATTCTTTGATGTACTGATTGATCAGTAGGGGCGAAACACTACAGCCTTGTCTTACATCCGTTTCAATCCGAGCACTTCGTTCTTGGTCTTCCACTTTTATTATTCCTTCTCGCCTCTTGTGCATATTATACATTACCCGTCTCTGCCAATAACTCACACCTGTTTTTCTCAGAATTTCGAACATCTTACACGATTTTGCCTTGTCGAACGCTTGTTACAGGCCGACAAATCCTACGAACGCGTCTTGATTTCTTTTAAGCTTGATTCTATAATCAACCGCCAAGTCAGAATGCTCTCTCTGTTGCCCTGTCCATTCCTAAAGCCAAACTTCATCATCTTAGACATCCGAAATTTTATTTTCCGTTCTTCTGTGTAATATTCTTGTAAGTAACTTGGATCAATGAGCTGTTAAGCTGATAGTGCGATAATTCTTGGAATTATCAGCTCTTGGAGTCTTCGGAACTGTGTGGTAGGTATTTTTCCGAGTATGAGATGCCACGTTGCCCTACTCAACATTCTACACACCAACGTGAATACTCGTTTTGTTGCCACATCGCACAACGATTATGAATATGATGATGAAATGTTAATTGATCTTAAGTTCTCCAACGCTGTTTTAAATTCTGATTCTAATACTGGATCCCCTACCTCTTCTAAATCGACTCCTGATTCTTCTTCTAGTGCATTAGACAGATCTTCAACGTGTAACACCATAGATCTAATGCTCTACTGATTTATTTTGCTTTTGTTTTATTTAATGTTACATCGTTGAACTTCTGTAAATCTTGTTTGATTGAATCTATAACACTAAATTGTATACTCCTTTCTCTGTTAAAACTTTGATGTCCTGATTTGTTTCTATGCAGTGTAGTATATCTGTCATTTAAATTCTTTGTCCCATTTGGAGGGAACAAAATTTATTGTATATAATTGTAATTTCTGTGTGAATAATTTTTTGTAGAAATGTCGATATGTGCAAATGTTCTGTTTTATTTAATGCATTTGGTTGCTGTTATGTAAACTGCTGATCTTCACTTAGGGTTCTTAGTTAGTTTGTATGTAAAAGGCGCAGTGGTTCCCCTCGGAAACGGAACTGTGTTGCGCGCGCAAATTGTGGTTGGCCTAGGTAGAAAAGATAGAACCAAGAGTAAAGTCGGGGACGAGCTACCAAACTGTGCACTGCCATGTAAATGTTGCATATTGTGCTGGTTCCGAGAGAGGCTTTTCCTGCCACTTTCCAATGCCTCGGATGGATGGATAAATAGCTGGAACTATTCTGGAATTTGTATCTATCATCGCCACCAAGAAATGACAGAGTCCAGAAATTCTACCTGCAATTCCACCTACCAACATGCAATCGCCACCTCATTGCGCAATCACTGTAATGGAGCACTATAGTAATGTACAGTGAAGGATCAGCTTAATGGATGTGTTAGTGTGCTCAAATATAAGGTAATTTATAACTGAATTTATGTATGTACCTTGATTTTTCTCCTTATCATAACATCTCTCCGTTTGAGCTAAAGTGATTTCCGAGTGCCCTTACTGAAAGAACATCAAAGCCCAGTGTTTTGCTAATTGATGCCTCTTGAACACAGTAAAAAGAAAGTTAAAGTTAATGTGGCAAGCGAGTGAGTTAATGATGCTTGCTGAAAATAATTTTCCTAGTAAAACTGCTTATTAATGTGTTGTTGCCAACTTCAAATTGAAAGTTCTTAAGACTGAGGCTTGTGAAGTTTTGCTTAGTAAATGATCACATTACTGCCTGTTGTAAATCGCAGAAGGTGAGTCAGTATCTTACATATATGTTAATTTTGTCTCTCACTGTAGTAAAAGTGGAAAACTGCAGTTGTGAACCGTTATATACTCATGTTTGCTAAGTGTTTGCCTCTCTTGTGTATTAGACGTGCAGGATCCACAGTTTGTCTATTGTGTTAATGTTCGGTAAAGGGTAGCGGAAAGACCACTAATTATGAAAACCGTAATTTCTTTATTCAAATGATAGTGAGAAGCAACCTGTTAGTGGATTCCAATTAACTTTCATTTTAAATAGTGAAGTATTTAACTGAGAGAAACTTAACCTATATCCAATTAATGATTCTGCAGTGAATAGTAATAATAACGTTGTAAAGACCATTCAGTTTGTGTAAGCCCTGATAGTAATAGTGTATTTCGGTATCTGTTATAATTTTGCAAATACTTTGTGCTGCTCTAACTGTGTTTCAATCTTACCGTAAACATATGTATGTGTCAGAGTTCACTGCACTCGCGTGTGACAAAGTATAGGTTGTGTTTATCCATTAAAGTTACTAATAACTATTTTCCTGAACGAGAATGTTAATCATTCTCTTGCCTAGTTAGGCTGGCGGCCGTTTTCTTTATCCGTTAAACAGTGCAGATAGGCAAAATTTTGTTTGTTACTGTTCAAATATTTACGTAATTCTGACTTTCATTTCCTATAAGCCACCTCCGTTAGGTACAACACGGTCAACATAACAAAATTCCTCTCAGAGGGTAACACTGCTCTGTTGCTTTATACCATAATTGCTTTAACAAGATAGTTTTATTTCACGACCTGCCTACAACTTTAAGGTTATGGTACAGCAGTAGCGGACGGTAGTGTTATAAACGTACTCTTTCGACCTGTTCGCTCTCTCCTCTGGGTTTAACAATGGAATTACCATTGGACTGTTAATGTTACGACCCTCGCTTTTAATTACACCGAAGGATGTTTTGACAATGTGCTGTGTCAGTTTCTCTGTCATTCATTGCTTTTTCGATTTCTTCACATGTTTCATGCAGCCATTTCGTCTTCGCTTCCTTGCACTTCCTATTTATTTAATTCCTAAGTGACTTGTATCTGCGTAGCGCATTCCTCTTCAACTGCACTGGCAACTGAGCTATTCCTTATTGCTGTGTCTACAGCCTTAGGGAACTTCAAGCGTGTGTCGTCATTCCTTCGTACTTCCGTATACCACTTCCGTGCGTATTTATTGTTCCTGATAAATTTCTTGAACTTCAGCCTACTCTTCATCACTACTACATTGTGATCTGAGTCTATATCTCTTCCTTCGTACGCCTTACAATTCAGTACTGGATTTCGGGATTTCTTTCCCAAGTATACCTCCACTTCTTTGTTTCCTCAACAGGACATTCGATACTACTAGCTGAAATTTATTACAGAACTCAATCAGTCTTTCTTCTCTCTTAATTTAAGTACCAAACCCATATTCTTCTGTAACCCTTTCTTGTACTCCTTCCCATACAACTGCATTCCAGTCTCCAACGACTGCTAGATTTTCATCTCCCTTTACGAACTCCATTAACCTTTCGATATACTCATGTATTTTCTCTATCTCTGCATTTTGAGCTTGCGACGTCGGTATGTGTACCTGAACTAAGGTATTTGGTGTTTATTTGCTGTCGATTCTGATAAGAATAACCCTATCACTGAACTGTTCACAGTAACACATTCTCTGCTTTACCTCCCTATTCATAACGAATGCTACTCCCGGTATATCATTTTCTGCTGCTGTCGATATAACCCTATGCTCGTCTGACCAGATATCCTTGTCTTCCTTCCATTTCACTTCGCTGATCGCTACTAGGCCTATATCTAGACTGAGTCTTTGTAGTTCCCTTTCCAGATATTATAGCTTCCGTACCAAGTACAAGCTTCAGACATTCCACGACCCGACTGGTAGAACGTTATCCTTTCGCTGGTTATTCGATCTTTTTCTCATTGTCAGCTCCTACTTGGTGGCCTCCCCCAGGGAACTGAATGGGGACTATTCAGGAATCTTATGCCAGTGGAGAGATCATCATGATACATTTTCTATTACGGGCCACATGTCCTGTGGATACACTTTATGTGACTTTTGAGAACTGAATGGGGACTATTCAGGAATCTTTTGTCAGTGGAGAGATCATCATGATACATTTTCTATTACGGGCCACATGTCCTGTGGATACACTTTATGTGACTTTAATGCAGTGGTTTCCATTGCCTTCTGCATCCTCATGCCGTTGATCATTGATGATTCTTTAGCCTTTAGGGCCAGTTTCCCACCCCTAGGACAAGAGAGTACCATGAACCTCTGTCCGCTCCTCCGTACTCTTTCACAAGCCGTCTGACAGAATGAGGGTGACTTCTTGTGCCGGAAGCCTTTGGTCGCCAATGCTGATAAGTAAACAAGATATAAGCGGTGGTGGGTTTCGAACCCGGCACTGAGGACGTTGTGATTATTAATCAGAGACGCTACCCCTAGACCACGTGCGACCTACAACCCATAGCAACCAAGATTTACATCCTACTCACCCCACATAATGTGACACAGATACGTCGACTGTCCTCAGTCTTGTAGGAATTGACAGGTTTAGTGGGGAAAAGAAGGTTATATTCCGCTTTCGGAAAATAGTTACCAGTTTATGCAATTATTCAGTGTATGGTAAGTTTATATTCAAGAAATCTGTTAACTGTGATGTGAGTACGGTCATTGGAGGTGTATGTCCATTGTGCTTTTTCGATCTTGAAAAGGATTTGACAATTTTGCAGGAATTACTGGAATTAGTTCCGAACAAAACACCTGCAAGAAAAATAAATATTTAATAGTTCTTTTGATCTGCTGCTGAAGTTCTGACTGCCCGTGTCAAAATCAACTGCAGCAGCTACAGGAAAAGCTCCTTCGATGCTGGAAAAAAACAGTGGTTTCGTCGCATTATTTAACAAAATGAAGCCACAATAACGATTTATCCTAAATTCATCCTGCGCATTGCGGTATAAAGAAAGAAGTTTTATTCTAATGATAACGAAAGCGGAACATGTGTAAAAAGCTAGAAAAAACCATTACGTTCATTAAATATTGAACCTGAAATCGGTGAGAGTTCTCTCTTTTTTTTCCATGAATTTAACACCACGCAATAGGATTTACATATCAAACGAAGTGTGTTGGCGGCCTTATGCCACGATTGTTAAATAGTGAAATTTCCAATATAAAATATTCCACTTATTAACAAGTAAACTCAAGACACAATGTCCTGTTTCACTAAATATGGTTACGAGCAACCTCCTCCATAGTTAATATATAACAAAAAACTTTAAGAAATAACTTATATTATTTTAATCAAGTCATGGCGAACATGCTTGTTAACGGTAAAGCATTCTGATGTATGCTAGATGTATGGAAAAAGCAGCTGAAAACTGAAGATCCAACGCACTTTCCGAAATGCAACGTGAACCATTCTAGTTCAGATAAAACAGCATTACAGGAAACGTAAGTAGAAAAGATCTTGAGACTCACAAAGAAGTTTGCAGATTTTAAATCATTAGGAAGTTTGTTCTCTTCGATTTATACAATAAATATAGAACCAGTAACTGATCAGATGCGAAGGGAAGCAACGGACACCACTGTTTTACCCGTCTAGTAAAGTTTAACAGCTGTCTACCAACTGCAGAGTGACTGATTAATTCTGTCACCATCCATAATACAAAAGTGACACCTCACGTCTTACATGTTTGTCAGATTTTCGGACCAATCATCCACTCCACCGCAGAGCCGGAGTATGATCTCGTCGAATTTTGGTTCATTGCATGAATTATGATTGAAGATGTCATACTTCTATGGATGAAATATTTCATAATACGGAACAGTCGAGCCGTTAGTCATGTCTAGTACCAAAGAGAAATTCCCAGAACTGTCAGAGATGTTTCTTTGGTGAAAGAACTGTGAAGGGTAAGTGAGGCTCATCAAGACAATTTACGAGGTGCTTGAATGACAAGTGGCATCTCCGGTGTCTGTGAACTCGCATTGGCTGGGAGAGCACTGTGCTGAACCCATGTTTCTCGGCATCACATCCAAATGACATGGTCCTCTGGGCCTCTTAGCAGATCTGCTTTCTCTTAAACACAGGGCCACATACGCATCAAAAGATCACTCCGTCATAAATCAGTTGCACAGCTGCGCTCTGTGCTCATTAACACTCCATTCACAAGACCATGTCCATATTGTCATAATGACCCCTTGCAATTCCGTCTTCAAATATGGTTTGCTTTATATTTTCGACTAATGTAATTGGAAAGTCCCACTGCTATATCGCTAATGGGACAGTATGGAGTGGCCTGCACAGTTTCTAAAAAAAAAAAAAAGTGTGTGGTATGCCACAGGGTAGTGGGTGAGGAGTGTGGTAAGGTACTGGCTCATAAACAGCAACAACGTAGTATAAACAATCTTTGTTAAACAAAAAGAAAATACTTTTATCAAGAGATTAATCACACTAGCGAACAGAAACAGTACTAAATCAAAGTAGTTCCAAACCACTAACCTCCAAGTCCACCGAAGACTAGTATATGTGAATACTGCAAAGTTCAGACGTGACTTGTGTCACCTTAAATAAAATGGTCATTTATGTAACAGCATTAAAAGGTGGAATTTTCCGAAATATGACATAAGTCATCTTGGAGAAACATAAGTTTTTACCTAGACTGAATCAAAGAAATAGCGTAGCTAAACGTCAAGTCTGCCACCTTAAAGAAAATAGATGTTTACTTCACAGAACCCATGGATGTAACATATCTTGGACGTGAGTACGTCACCTCAGGATTTAGGAAACACAACATATTTAATTAAGAGAACCTTAAATAGTAAAATAGTTGGACGTGAGATGCGGCAGCCTTAAACGAAGCAGGTTTTTCTTCCCATAAACAACCTACACCCGTGTCAGGGGTGGGAAGTCATACGGCGCTTACCGCGACTCAGTAGGATGGAATAAGCAATTTTTAACAGCAAGGCTAGCTACAACACACTGATTCCAAATTCTGCGAAGAATAACAGTGCAATAAAAGACAAACATGAAAGTAATGCATTAAATTTTACAGCAGTCCACTGTGGCTGTAGCAGTAGAGACTTAAGATCAGTTACTTCAGTAGTGTAATCAAATAACAGATCTTGAAACTGAGGCGTAATAACGCCTACTGCTGAGATTATATTACTTAGCCTTAAAACAAGGTATTAAAACCTCAAGATAATGTTAAAGGAACTAAATTACTCACGGAGTCAACTACATCTGGCTCTTAATAAGCCGACACGCAAGGAATTTAATTACAGCAACAGCACGCCGTTACACAAAGCAGAATGCTGCAGGTGGTAGACCAATTTATACTCAGGCAATGACCAACAGCCACCTGGCCTCAATTGACCCCTGTTTACTTACAGATGTGTTTCCACAAGTAAACTGGGGAACAGAAGATATTACCGTACCCAAGTAAAATACAGAGAATTACCGTAGCAAAGGAGTAACGAAAGCAGCGGACACAGTCCTGAGCAAATTTATAGCCACTGCAATTGACTGTGATTGAGCGAGATGGCGCTGTGGTTAGCGCACTGGACTCGCATTCGGGAGGACGATGGTTGAATCCCGCGTCCGGCCATCCTGGTTTAGGTTTTCCGTGATTTCCCTAAATCGCTTCAGGCAAGTGCTGGGATGGTTTCCTTTGAAAGGGCGCTGCTTATTTTCTTCCCTAGCCTTTCCTAATCCGATGGGACCGATGAAATAGCGGTCTGGCTCCCTCCCCAAAATCAAGCAACCAACCCAGCTTGTACAGATTAGTGACGTGCGCTCGCAGACAAAATTAAATAAACGTCACCAGCAACTTGTATTTAAGTTGGACACGATCACAATATATCTTAAATACAAAGAATAAATTTCAAACGTGTGTACATACTGGAAGTAACTGCTGTTATCTACGAGCTGCAGCAGACAAAAGGTTTGACTTATCTATGTTAAGAGCCATATGTGCACCGAACTCTTCTGCCTTGGAATATCTGATAACACACATAACCACACACCCACACGCCCTCGCCCTCTGCCCCTCCCCCTCCCTCGCACACACACACAAAGAATATAAATCCCAAGCTGCAATAGTGATACACTGGCACATTCTCTTCCACTACGTAGTGACCCGGAAGGCGAGCAAATCCGATGGGCTTCACAACTACCTTCATCCACAAACGAGCTTCACCGTAAGCCTTGCAACTCCAAGAATGTGGTAGTAAGTAGCCAGTCACGCCACAAGTTTTGTGGATACCCACAGAACTATTCGTGCCTCAACTCCGTGCCGTACAATCATTGGCTTCCTCCACAAGCACTCATCTCCCGAGTTCGCTACAACAGCCCAGTAGCGCTACTCGTCACACACCCAGTTTTCTTCTCTAATCCGGGATCACCGTCCATCCACGCTGCACTCCCTGGCCCTCCCAACCTCTCTCTTCACCACTGGTACGACCTACAGCGGTCAGCCCGCCGTCAAAGGCGCTTGCTACGGCAGTTACAACGAAACACGCGCTCAGATAATCGATACACCCTCCGCGAGACACAATATCTTTAAATGATTACTCATATTCCGTGTAGATTCATATACATTATAGGAAAATCGTTTGGCACTTTCCAGGAACGTGCATATCTACACTCCTGGAAATGGAAAAAAGAACACATTGACACCGGTGTGTCAGACCCACCATACTTGCTCCGGACACTGCGAGAGGGCTGTACAAGCAATGATCACACGCACGGCACAGCGGACACACCAGGAACCGCGGTGTTGGCCGTCGAATGGCGCTAGCTGCGCAGCATTTGTGCACCGCCGCCGTCAGTGTCAGCCAGTTTGCCGTGGCATACGGAGCTCCATCGCAGTCTTTAACACTGGTAGCATGCCGCGACAGCGTGGACGTGAACCGTATGTGCAGTTGACGGACTTTCAGCGAGGGCCTATAGTGGGCATGCGGGAGGCCGGGTGGACGTACCGCCGAATTGCTCAACACGTGGTGCGTGAGGTCTCCACAGTACATCGATGTTGTCGCCAGTGGTCGGCGGAAGGTGCACGTGCCCGTCGACCTGGGACCGGACGGCAGCGACGCACGGATGCACGCCAAGACCGTAGGATCCTACGCAGTGCCGTAGGGGACCGCACCGCCACTTCCCAGCAAATTAGGGACACTGTTGCTCCTGGGGTATCGGCGAGGACCATTCGCAACCGTCTCCATGAAGCTGGGCTACGGTCCCACACACCGTTAGGCCGTCTTCCGCTCACGCCCCAACATCGTGCAGCCCGCCTCCAGTGGTGTCGCTACAGGCATGAATGGAGGGACGAATGGAGACGTGTCGTCTTCAGCGATGAGAGTCGCTTCTGCCTTGGTGCCAATGATGGTCGTATGCGTGTTTGGCGCCGTGCAGGTGAGCGCCACAATCAGGACTGCATACGACCGAGGCACACAGGGCCAACACCCGGCATCATGGTGTGGGGAGCGATCTCCTACACTGGCCGTACACCACTGGTGATCGTCGAGGGGACACTGAATAGTGCACGGTACATACAAACCGTCATCGAACCCATCGTTCTACCATTCCTAGACCGGCAAGGGAACTTGCTGTTCCAACAGGACAATGCACGTCCGCATGTATCCCGTGCCACCCAACATGCTGTAGAAGGTGTAAGTCAACTACCCTGGCCAGCAAGATCTCCGGATCTGTCCCCCATTGAGCATGTTTGGGACTGGATGAAGCGTCGTCTCACGCGGTCTGCACGTCCAGCACGAACGCTGGTCCAACTGAGGCGCCAGGTGAAAATGGCATGGCAAGCCGTTCCACAGGACTACATCCAGCATCTCTACGATCGTCTCCATGGGAGAATAGCAGCCTGCATTGCTGCGAAAGGTGGATATACACTGTACTAGTGCCGACATTGTGCATGCTCTGTTGCCTGTGTCTATGTGCCTGTGGTTCTGTCAGTGTGATCATGTGATGTATCTGACCCCAGGCATGTGTCAATAAAGTTTCCCCTTCCTGGGACAATGAATTCACGGTGTTCTTATTTCAATTTCCAGGAGTGTAATTACGTCTTCCAACGTGCTTTAGCAGGAACATGGGCGTATCTCGTTAAGGGTGTTTTCATGGTTAGCTGTGACTCTTCTCACAGACATGCACACTGAAGCGCGAAAGAAATTGGTATATACGTACTTATTCAAATACATAGATACGTACACAGGCAGAATACAGCACCGCGGTCGGCAACGCATATATGAGACAAGTGTCTGGCGCAGTTGTTAGACTGATTACCGCTGCTACAATGGCAGATTATCAATATTTAAGTGAGTCTAAACATGGAGCTACAGTCGGCGCAAGAGCGATGCGACACAGCATCTCCGAAGTAGTGATGAAGTGGGGATTGTCCCGTACGACCATTTAACGCGTGTACCGTGGTTGTTAGGAATCCGGTAATACATCAGATCCCGACATCGCTGCTGCCGAAAAAAGATCCTAAAAGAACGAGGCCAACGACGACTCAAGAGAATCGTTCAACGTGACAGAAGTACAACCCTTCCGCAAACTGCTGCACATTTCAATGTTGGGCCATCAACAACTGTAAGCGTGCGAACCATTCGACGAAAATTCATCGATATGGGATTTCGAAGCCGAAGCCCCATTCCTCTACCCTTCCTGACTCTACGACACAAAGCTTTACACTTCACCTGGCCTAGTCCACATCGATATTGGACTGTTGTTCACTGTAAACATATTTTTTTTTTTTTTTTTTTTTTTTTTTTTTTTTTTTTTTTTTTGCCGGACGAGTCTCGTTTCAAATTGTATCGAGCGGATGGACGTGTATGGGTACAGAAACAGCCTCATGAAACCATGGACCCTGCTGATGGAAGTTCTGTTATGGAGTGATATGGGACCCTGCTACGTTTCGATACTACTCTGACAGGTGACATGTACGTTAGCTTCCTGTCTGATCTCCTGCATCCATTTATGTCCAATGTTCATTTATACGGACTTGCCAATTCCAGCAGGACAATGGGACACACAACACGTCCAGAATTGCTACAGAGTGGCACCAGAAACACTCTTCTGAGTTATAACACTTGCTCTGGCCACCAAACACCCCACATATGAGCAGTATTGAGGAAATCTCGGATGCTTCGTAACGTGCTGTTCAGAAGAAACTCTTACCGATTTATGGACAGCCCTGCAGGATTCATGGTGTCAGATCCTTCCAGCACTACTTCAGACATTAGTCGAGTCCATGTCACGTCGTGTTGCGGCACTTCTGCTTGCTGACGGGGGCCCTATACGATATTAGGCAGGTGTACCAGTTTCCTTGGCTCTTCAGTGTATTTCATAATGTATTTTAGCGGACAATAAATAGTGTTAGAATATACAGTATCGTGAAGAGCAAATAATTCAGTTATTAAGTACGAATGCTGAAAAGAACTATCCTCCGCTGGGTTTTTAAGAATTCAATGAAAACTTACTCAGGATTGGTGGAATATGCATCCCTTTCGATGCAACGATTTCACTGATGTGCGATTTAACCGAGACAGCCGGCCTGTGAATCAGTCGGCCGGTGTACCTCTAGAAAACGTAATTATATTAGTTAACATCATGCAATTACCACTCTAAGATAGACGCAGTATACAGGAAGAGTTCTTTCTGTCGATTTTCCACGGTTGCGATGGGATGAAAGGTAGATGGTTTACTAAAATCAGTTGAGAGCAAACACTCTCTCCGGCATGATGGTAAATAGGAGAATTTCTCTTTTAAAACCATATATTTTAATGATAAATAGTCGTCGTGAGGGTGCACTTTGGGCTTTGTGAAAAATACTCTTGTCACTTTTATAATGAAACAATTAACACTACCGTTTGCTATCTTTTCATACATTATCGATTGAAAGACGACATCGCGATGTATCTCGTGGCAGCGTAATACCTCGTTAAACAGTTTACGTAAGACTTACTAGCACCCATTAACGGATTAAATGTCTTACAGGGGTAATGCCTACCGCTAATCGATTTCCGCCGTTTATCGCTAAGAGTCGGCTTAACGGGTGTTTACAAGGATTGTGAGCGCCTCTTTCCATCGTCACGTTTTCCAGTATTCTTCTGGTGTTTCTCTTCTTACGGCTGTGCCCGATTTACGGTGATTCATGTCCATGCACAGTTGTTCAGTCAACTCATAGCTGCATAACTTACCGACGCAACACAGTACCACCGAACAACGAAAATTCAAAATATTGCTTTACTCTTTCATTAACATTAAAAAAATTAAAATTACTTTCTCCAAACAAAAAAAGATACCGCATGACAAGACACGTTGAAACCAATGAAACATGGTGACTCGTTAGGAATTCTAAAACCTAACAACTTAATAGGTAAGCCAATACTGTGATTCTCTTATACAAGGTTGTAAAGATATTGTTATAAACCTTGTTTTTAGAAATAAATATTAGGGTTCACAGAATTATTATAATGCGATGTGATATTGAATAGGATCAACTTTCACTCTCGTACATTCCAAGAAGATATCTACACCTCCGCTACAGAGTGAAAATTTCATTCTGGAAACATCCCCCAGGCAGTGGCTAAGCCATGTCTTCGCAATACCCTTTCTTCGCAGGAGAACTTCTGTGAAGTTTGGAAGGTAGGAGACGAGGTACTGGCGGAAGTAAAATAGTGAGGACGAGTCGTGAGTCGTGCTGGGGTAGCTCTGTTGGTAGAGCACTTGCCCGGGAGAGGCCAAAGTCCCGAGGTCGAATCTCGGTCCGTCAGACAGTTTTAATCTGCCAGGAAGTTCAGTATTTTAAACATAGCAGCGCAACAGCAATGGTTCCACGTAATAAGACTGTAAAATTGCCGCCTTCTGAAGAAGACAGATTTAAATCTGTCGAAACCTAGGTAAAGATTTCTTTATCCATTGCAACTGGTCGGCTGTTTTTAGTCTTACTGCCAGGAAGTTTTAAATGACTCCTTGCATGCCTCTCCGCCCGGAATAAAGCCTTAAAATTGTGCGGATAGGAAGGTTTCAAACCTCCAGACAGTTAAAATATTTCACCAAGTTGAACTCCATTGCAGGTTAGTTCACCAAAGACATATATGCATATATTTGGATTGTTGCCAATTTACGAAAGGTTTAAGCATCTGCAGGCCTGCTTCCTGTCACTGTTTTTACATTTGTCGTACTCCTGGTAGCTTCGTTGTTTTGAAGCGGCGCATTTACACCGCTTCAAAACTTTCACTAGATTTCAGTATATAGAGTATTCATCAACAGCCCACAGTGTCCGCAACATGAAAGCCGTATGCCTAGGCGGCTAGGGCTAATGGACACCGAACTGGATGTCTAATGTACTTCTACAACACAATTTAAAAAGAAGAGTGTAACAACTCCACTCAATAATTGGCCTATCTGTCACAGTAGGACTCCTATTAGTTGGATCCCTTCACAGATCCGCCAAAATACTATACCATATGCAGCTCAAACAATACTAAAACCAGTCAATATGTAGCAACGGAATAGCAACAGGGACGAACTGCAAGTAGTAAGAGGCACACACAACACAGAAGAGGCCTGAAGATCCGATACACGTCATCCCCTGGGACGACCAACTGACCCACCAACGGTCATTCACGATTAAATCACATAAAAGGGAAAAGGTCTCAGGTGAATCACCAAATGACTGCTTGTTACCAAGAGGTCCCTTCGACGGGCGGCAACACAACCGGCAACGTCGGCAACACACCCTCGGTGGAGAACTAATAATCATCAGCCCCTCGCGGAACGGAGCGTTTGCTCACTTCCCTCACTTCCCGCACAACCGTCGTCCCAACCACTTCAGCTCGGAGTCCTAATATCCTTCACTCGCTGTTCAGAAGAGAGTCGCTCGTATTGAAAATTCGGACCATCGGCCACGGCGTGGCGGCAGTGCCACGAGACGACCATAGCAGAAACCAAGCACATGAAATCACCAGACAGGGGGATCGATACGAAGACTCACATTGGACAGTGATGACCGGCAGAAATAACGTAATCTGCAGTCTAGTTTTACAGACGCTAAGCGATAATTTGTGGTAGAGACAATACCTGGATGACAAGAATATGAACTATACGAGGAACGTCACGACACCGTAAGAACAGCGAATGAACTATGCACTATGAATTAAAACTCAACAAACAACTGTGATATTTATTAAGTTGAGACTATGACAGAGGATGCCAATTAACTCCCAGTGGTCAACCAGGGCACCAACCGAAAGAAGCACTGCAGCTGCTAAGATTCATCCAGACCTTTGTCCACCACCTCTGCTACTCTCAAAATAACGTGTTCTTTATACACGTGGTCTGTTCAAAAAATTCCGGAACATTCGTAATTTCGCATCAATGGTGTGAAAAAAATATTTACAGACACACATCAAATGATGCAGAAAATCCTTACGAATGGTTCACAAGGTTCCAAAATGGCCGAAAGGAAGTTAAGTTTGACCCTGTTCATTACGCCCCTCGCTGTCTATCGACGATGCTCATATCAGGAACGTCAACTAAACTGTTCGTGTCAATCGAATACTGACTGTGAGGAATCCAGACACAACATCTTGGAATGCATAATGGTGCCGCCAAGTTCATCCCATGATTCATGAGTGAAGGCCAGAAACACATTCGCCTTGCAATCTTTGAACAGTTCTTGGATCCGCAAACGAGAACGAGATGTTCCTTAAGAGAAACATAAGTGGTGATGAGAAGAGTATGTATTGTTATGATGTTAGTACAAAGGTTCAGTCTTCACAGTGGGTTGGGAAACGTTCTCCAAGAGCAAAAAATTGTCGTCAGGTCATGTAAAATGTGAGAAGAAAACGACCTGAATTGTGGTGACATAATTCAGGTCTCTTGCATCATAACACACATCCTAATTTGTCACTGTTGGAACGTGACTATTGCACAAAAAAGGAAATCACTGTGCTGCCTCGTCCTCCGTATTCCTGAGATATGGTCCCTGTGGACTTCTTTTATTTCCAAAGTCGAAACTCCCGTTGAAAGGACGAAGATTTGCAACGACGGACTAGATAAAAGAAAATTTGCAGACGGCGCATCTCTCCATCCAGCAAGAGGCGTGTCAATATTGCTTCCGGAAGTGGAAATGGCGTGCCGTTGGGAGCGGTGTGTCCACTGTGGAAGAGAATATTTCAAAGAAGGCTATGCACAATAAGTCAAAGATAAGCGTAGAAAAATTTGAAGATGAAAGTTCCGGAAATTTTGGAGAGACGTCGTATACAAATTTTGAGCTATATATTTCATTCTACTTCGATGACAAATCCTGTATCGTGGTAAGATGATGACTAGATGAATAAGTAAATAAGTGATGTGTCATAACATCTGGTAGTGTATAACTGGATACGGTCACTCAACTGCATCAGAGTTTCGAACATTATTAAAACAGGTGTACATCGACTGCAGCACCGTCCAAAATGAGCCTATAATTAAAATGGATTCATGAGCTTTTATTCAAGATTAAGGTATGTCAATTCCACGCAGACCCTTGGGGACCATCACGAGGGAAAATGCAGCCATCGCAGACCATTTTTGCGATGAACGCACACGAAAAGAAAGTTGTTAAAAGCACAAGCTTAAGCACCAGTCACTCTCAATTTAAATTTGTTGGTTGTCTTATATCGTTACAAATCTAAACCTGCATGTATAGGCACTGTTGATTGCAAACTTAAGAGACAACTATCTCCCAGCATCCTAGTTCCCAGACGCCACTTAAAGGTGCTTCAAGTGTGCTCTAACCTGTTTCTTGTTGCCTCATTCCTGTGTAAATCGCCTTGACCACCTCTTACGGATCCACAAAGCTGGAAAGCATTTTCAGAGAAAACGACGTCACCAAACCGCAAAGAGTCCTTGGAGGGGAGAGTATTGAATGACGACAGTTAGGATGTAGATGAGTTAACAGGAAACACGAACATCAGTTTGGCAGGGGGTGTTTCTGTGAGTTTCATGCGTAGCGGTGTTAAACACAGAATTAAGGCAACTGATTGATTAACACCACTTGAATCTGGGTATGGAACATGATTAGGGCAGATATTAACTTTCACTTAACTCGTTCTGAAAATGTCGGCTGTGGGTTATAGGGGATGTCTCCCAAATTCTCGAGAAAAAAAGACACTCACTAAGACCAAACATCTACAATATTTACCTTAAATGCTTAACTCTAGGTGTGGTGGGGATGTACTTACTTAAGAGCAGCTAGATAAAACACATAGAGGCATGGACCACCACCAATATGTACCAGTTATCCTGACTACTATGGGGAGGTTGACATAGATTTATGTAAAAATTTTGTCCATACGAAGTTCTGTCCCACTGGAATCAAGCTTACATGTACAGGTACTGGTCTAGGCTTAGTCATGTAACATACTTGAAGTTTCTCAACTACCGTCCTTTCATCGAAATTCCAGAGTAGCCAAGTTACATTCACCGTAATGAGTAGTGTAAGTTCCTGAATACCGGGGCAATTAATACTCTTGGCAACCATATCTCATCTTTTCCATCCCAGGGAGCCCATTAACGGAGCATGCTCTTGCAAAGAGAATACCCTGACAGCTACTTCTATAATCGTCAGCTGTTTGGTTATACACGACCTTTATGTGCCTCACTTCGAACAGGAAAGTCGAGGTTCTCGCTGGCCATCTAACGATCGTTCTGGTCTCATAATACCTCGCCAACACCCACACTAAGGCCGGGTTATCAGCTTGCAGTGGAATTAGTTTTCACTCTAGTTAAAATTTACCATTTCTTTTTTTCAAACCAAATAAGATGGCCTGTGCCTTGTTTGTTCTCAGTGATGGACAGTGAGTAACATTATCGCTATTATCAAATTAGACGTATTGGTCTGTAAGATTGAAATTCGAAATGGCCAGCGCAAGCACAAGAGCTAAAGCCATTTTTAAAGCATTGAAAGTGACTTTCTGGGTATCAGTCCACTAGAACGTTTTCCCCTAAAGCCGCAGCTGATTTAGGAGTGCGACCAATTGAGAAACATTGAGGATAAATTTGAGAAAAAAGTTATCATTCCTATAAACTAGTCTATGCCTTTGTTGTCGCCACGATAGATGGCTTTAGCACGATGCTGATCTATTTAAATTCCCAAAAACGAAACTTCCTGATGTGCCAAGTTTACCTTCTACAGTTTTACCATCAGGCCATCGTCATTAATCGGTGCAAGGCTGCCAAAGACTATCAAGACATTCATCAGAAGTTCATCAAAGGGCCGGCCGGTGTGGCCGAGTGGTTCTAGGCACTTCCGTCTGGAACCGCGCTACCGCTACGATCACAGGTTCGAATCCTGCCTCGGACATGGATGTGTATGATGTCCTTAGGCCTTAGGTTCGTTAGGTTTAAGTAGTTCTAGGGTCCTGATGACCTCAGATGTTAAGTCCCATAGTGCTCAGAGCCATTTGTACCATTTTTCATCATAGGTTTCACTTTAGATGACTAAGTCGTCCAAGTAAGTGACAACACTGCCACCCCCGTAGCTAGCCGACACAAAATATTATTAAACTCATATGGTATGCTGGATTAATATTTAATGTGGCGAGATAGTGATCTCTCGAAAACAATACAAAGAAATTGTGGATGTCGAATAAGAGCGCTGATTTGACCACAAACGTCTGATTAAGAGAATAGTAACCAACAACTGGCTGATATCCAACACAAGTTGCTGATATAGATCACCACTGGGTTTAGGCACTAAAAATATATGAGTGATGAACAGGAAGACACAAGGCCTCATCACACCATCCACAGAATCTTTCGCAATTCCCACATCTTAAGGGGAAGCAACTGCTATTTAGAGGGTTGGCGAACAGGCATCTGATCGCTAAGGTGGATTTTATTTTTGATATCGTTGACTCCTAACTTACCAGTAAGCATATCAAGAGATTCCTCCAAAACATCCACCGGCCCCAAGCCTGTTTTTTGCTGAAATGTACTGCATCAAAGGAGGCTCTCCTTCTTTAACATTACACACACTTCGAAGGTAGCTTGTAAGTTGGCTGTTTAGGTTTTTATGTTGGTAACAACACGTAGCGGTCTGTATGAAAATCACTAACTGCGCTGTGTGCACTCTGTGGCTGATTGGACTCATTGTTGAAATATTCACTAGTGTAGTGTTGGGCAGTTGGATGTGAACAGCGCGTAGGTTTGTGCAGTTAGAGTTGAGCTTCCAGCAGTGGTGGATGTGGAGAGAGAGATGCCAGAGTTTTGAGAGGTTGCTATGAGCGGACGATTCGGACGTGTGTCCGCCAGAAAAAGGTAATTTGTAAAGATGGATGTCATGAATTGATAGATTTATATGAGTTTTGAACATAATTGGCGTTCGCTGTATTGCAGTAGTTCGAGTAACGAAGATTTTTGTGAGGTTAGTGATTCATGAAAGGTATAGGTTACTGTTAGTCAGGGCTATTCTTTTGTAGTAATTTTTGAAAGTCAGATTGCGTTGCGCTAAAGATATTGTTTGTCAGTTTAGTGATGATAAGAATAAGTAAAGAGAGAACTGTCTGAGTATTAAGAGTTTTTCCAGCAGTGTTACTGAAATCTAAACATCAATTTCCTACTAACATAATCTCGAATGCACCCCGCTTTTTCCAAAAAAATCACATACAATCAATGTCTGAGTTGTAAAGTTGCTTACAACAGGACATTTCATCGACTGCGGCAGCTACCTGATCGCTAAATTCCCTAAAGTTCCCCAAAACCGTCAACAACTTCCCATTAACGGCCCGATATGTAAGTGTACCTTTTGAAGACGGGGCAGCTTACAAGTTCGAAGGTGTCTCTTGTACCACCAGTAAAGGCGATAGAAAAGGGGAGTGCAACCTTTCTCACTGGAAGTGTGCAAAGGTAACAACTTACAGGCACAAAAATTTGAAGTAAGGCACCTTGAGCCTTCAGCTGTACATATGCAACTTTATTTTTCAGCAGGTTTCACTTATTACAAGGGTCATCACTGGAGGCAAAGCCGTACAGTGAAAAATCAGAATGACTTTAACATTAAATAGGGAGTGACCATAGGTACTCCATAAATAAATGTGATGATGTAGTGCAAACAAACAATAAAACTGACTTTAATGCGATTCATACAGTTAGTGTCAGTTCATTTCGGCTGCGTGGTTTTGCACACTCTTATTGTTCTGGTCAGTATTATTTACATTTGGTTGACAATGATTTCCTAACTAAGGACTCCACCGAATGTGGTGTTGGTTCGCTTATCATGTCCCCGTGTAACAAAGTATACAGGATCGTAACTATTACCGTGTCTTTTGTTTATATTTCCTTTCAGTGAGCTTTGGTTTCCTTGGGAACACATCTGTCACAGCAACCATTGGTTCTAACTTGATTGTTAAAATATTTACCCAGTGAAATGCAATGGCAGTGTCATTGTCATTCTGTATTTTGGAATCCCCGTATATAAAGTCAGTTGACTCTTGTGGAGACAGAAAATGCTCTGAGTTTGCTTCAGAAATGGTTACTAATTTTCCTCTGGTTTATAGTGGCGGTTTAGATTTAAGAACCTGAAGAAAAGCTCAGAGTGAGATCAGTTCATCTCAGTGCCGCATTTTGTTCAAATATTTTTCGAAACGTTTACACAAACCACCTTTTCAACTGTGGAAGGGATCTGTATTGGGAACTTCTTTTCTGAGCCTTTCCTGCACAAAGACAGACCAATATTTGATTAAGAAAAATCTTTTTAAATTATTCACTTGACTGTCAACATGACTCGGCTACTTCCGTTTCGCCGCGCGAGGTAGACGTTTGGTCTGAGGCGGATCCCCCTGTCGGAGGTTCGAGGCCTCCCTTGGGCGTGGGAGTGTGTGTTGTCGTTAGCATAAATTTTCCAATTTCCGTTTCACATAATGATTTTTCGCCCTGCATAATATATATATTACTATGAAACGTCCCCTTAGAAAAATTTGTGAATTACTGTGCTGGTAAACCCCTTACGTTATTTGATTTTCAAACAGTTGAGCAAAACTGAACGCACTCAGATATTTATCTCTTTACTTATTCTGATCATCACTAGACTGACACACAATATTTTTAGCGCAACGCAATCTGACTTTTAATAATCGCTACAAAAGAATGATCCTGGCTAATAATAAGCTATACCTTTCATGAATCACTTACCTCGCAAAAATCTTCGTTACTCGAACTACTGGGATACAGCGAGCGCTAATACTGCCAGCTAAATAAAAGATTCTAACTACTGAAGTCACTAACTACTGATAGGCATAGTTAGCAAATGAAAGATTTTGATAAAGAACAAACAATGTATTTACCTTAATAGTGTTCGAAAGTCAGTTCATGACATCCAGTCTTACAAATTTACTGTCTCTGATGGACACACGTCCAGATCATCCGCTCTCAAAACTCCGCCATCTCTCTCCCCACATCCACCACTGCTGGCGGCTCACCTCCAACTGCGCAACGCTACGCGCTGTTAACAGCCAACTGCCCAGCACTACAATAGCGACTATTTCAACAATGCCCACAAGCCACAGACTGCACACAGCACAGCCAGTGAATTTCATACAGAGCACTAGGTGACCTTACCAACATAAAAACCTAAACAGCCTACTTACAGTTTAACTAGATTAAGTAGTGCTTAAGCGTATGTACCGATGACCTCAGCAGTTTGGTACTTACCACAAATTTCCAAATTCTCCAATTTCCGTTTCATATAATGGTTTTTCGCCCTGAATGATATAATTATACGTTTTCTAAATCTGCCAATATCTTAAGCAAACCTTCTTTAAAAGATTTTATGAAAACGGCTGTGTGGATGTGCTCCTTTTAGAGGTGTGACGACTTGGAACTACCTGTACTTTAGCGGACTTTCCTCAAAGAAGAACAGACGGCAAAGAGGGAGCTGCTCCCATCCCATATGACGCACAGTAATACGACACGTACTATGATCTCTGTGTATGCTGTCAAACTGGCTCAGAATGTTATGGGCATCACCTTCTCTAGTAATAATGGTTGGTGCATCATGCGTGATTTCCGTAACAGCAGACAGCTCGCTTCTCACATCGCTAATTTGTGAAGTGACATTGATACACAACTTAGGTTGGCCATTAATGAGTGTAGTTTAGATCTAACACATCTCAAACGGCCGAGCGGCTCTAGGCGTTACAGTCTGGAACCGCGCGACCGCTACGGTCGCAGGTTCGAATCCTGCCTTGGGCATGGATGTGTGTGGTGTCCTTAGGTTAGTTAGGTTTAAGTATTTCTAAGTTCTTGGGGACTGGTGATAAGTCCCATTGTGCTCAGAGCAATTTTTGAACACTTCAAACTGTAATACCTCCCCTGAAGTATCTCAGTCCGATGATACCCCAGTACTACACCGTTGTATACCAGCTGAACAAGAAGTAAAATTGAGAGAACTGTGTGATTTGGAGAGGCAGAATTTTTTTTATGAATTTATGAAATGGAGATCTGAGAAAGACTCATTGATTATTAAAACTGTTGTTGTTGTGGTCTTCAGTCCTGAGACTGGTTTGATGCAGCTCTCCATGCTACTCTATCCTGTGCAAGCTTCTTCATCTCCCAGTATCTACTGCAACCTACATCCTTCTGAATCTACTTAGTGTATTCATCTCTTGGTCTCCCTCTACGATTTTTACCCTCCACACTGCCCTCCAATGCTAAATTTGTGATCCCTTGATGCCTCAAAACATGTCCTACCAACCGATCCCTTCTTCTAGTCAAGTTGTGCCACAAACTTCTCTTCTCCCCAATCCTATTCAATACCTCCTCATTAGTTACGTGATCTACCCACCTTATCTTCAGCATTCTTCTGTAGCACCACATTTCGAAAGCTTCTATTCTCTTCTTGTCCAAACTAGTTATCGTCCATGTTTCACTTCCATACATGGCGACACTCCATACAAATACTTTCAGAAACGACTTCCTGACACTTAAATCTATACTCGATGTTAACAAATTCCTCTTCTTGAGAAACGCTTTCCTTGCCATTGCCAGTCTACATTTTATATCCTCTCTACTTCGACCATCATCGGTTATTTTACTCCCTAAATAGCAAAACTCCTTTACTACTTTAAGTGTCTCATTTCCTAATCTAATTCCCTCAGCATCACCCGACTTAATTTGACTACATTCCATTATCCTCGTTTTGCTTTTGTTGATGTTCATCTTATATCCTCCTTTCAAGACACTGTCCCTTCCGTTCAACTGCTCTTCCAAGTCCTTTGCTGTCTCTGACAGAATTACAATGTCATCGGCGAACCTCAAAGTTTTTACATCTTCTCCATGAATTTTAATACCTACTCCGAATTTTTCTTTTGTTTCCTTTACTGCTTGCTCAATATACACATTGAATAACATCGGGGAGAGGCTACAACCCTGTCTTACTCCTTTCCCAACCACTGCTTCCCTTTCATGCCCCTCGACTCTTATAACTGCCATCTGGTTTCTGTACAAACTGTAAATAGCCTTTCGCTCCCTGTATTTTACCCCTGCCACATTCAGAATTTGAAAGAGAGTATTCCAGTTAACATTGTCAAAAGCTTTCTCTAAGTCTACAAATGCTAGAAACGTAGGTTTGCCTTTTCTTAATCTTTCTTCTAAGATAAGTCGTAAGGTCAGTATTGCCTCACGTGTTCCAACATTTCTACGGAATCCAAACTGATCTTCCCCGAGGTCGGCTTCTACCAGTTTTTCCATTCGTCTGTAAAGAATTCGCGTTAGTATTTTGCAGCTGTGACTTATTAAACTGATAGTTCGGTAATTTTCACATCTGTCAACACCTGCTTTCTTTGGGATTGGAATTATTATATTCTTCTTGAAGTCTGAGGGTATTTCGCCTGTCTCATACATCGTGCTCACCAGATGGTAGAGTTTTGTCATGACTGGCTCTCCCGAGGCCATCAGTAGTTCAAATGGAATGTTGTCTACTCCCGGGGCCTTGTTTCGACTCAGGTCTTTCAGTGCTCTGTCAAACTCTTCACGCAGTATCTTATCTCCCATTTCGTCTTCATCTACATCCTCTTCCATTTCCATAATATTGTCCTCAAGTACATCGCCCTTGTATAAACCCTCTATATACTCCTTCCACCTTTCTGCCTTCCCTTCTTTGCTTAGAACTGGGTTGCCATCTGAGCTCTTGATATTCATACAAGTGGTTCTCTTCTCTCCAAAGGTCTCTTTAATTTTCCTGTAGGCAGTATCTATCTTACCCCTAGTGAGACAAGCCTCTACATCCTTACATTTGTCCTCTAGCCATCCCTGCTTAGCCATTTTGCACTTTCTGTCGATCTCATTTTTGAGACGTTTGTATTCCTTTTTGCCTGCTTCACTTACTGCATTTTTATATTTTCTCCTTTCATCAATTAAATTCAATATTTCTTCTGTTACCCAAGGATTTCTATTAGCCCTCGTCTTTTTACCTACTTGAAACTCTGCTGCCTTCACTACTTCATCCCTCAGAGCTACCCATTCTTCTTCTACTGTATTTCTTTCCCCCATTCCAGTCAATTGTTCCCATATGCTCTCCCTGAAACTCTGTACGACCTCTGGTTCTTTCAGTTTATCCAGGTCCCATCTCCTTAAATTCCCACCTTTTTGCAGTTTCTTCTGTTTCAATCTGCAGTTCATAACCAATAGATTGTGGTCAGAATCCACATCTGCCCCAGGAAATGTCTTACAATTTAAAACCTGGTTCCTAAATCTCTGTCTTACCATTATATAATCTATCTGATACCTACTAGTATCTCCAGGATTCTTCCAGGTATACAACCTTCTTTTATGATTCTTGAACCAAGTGTTGGCTATGATTAAGTTATGCTCTGTGCAAAATTCTACAAGGCGGCTTCCTCTTTCATTCCTTCCCCCCAATCCATATTCACCTACTATGTTTCCTTCTCTCCCTTTCCCTACTGACGAATTCCAGTCACCCATGACTATTAAATTTTCGTCTCCTTTCACTACCTGAATAATTTCTTTTATCTCGTCATACATTTCATCTATTTCTTCATCATCTGCAGAGGTAGTTGGCATATAAACTTGTACTACTGTAGTAGGCATGGGCTTTGTGTCTATCTTGGCCACAATAATGCGTTCACTATGCTGTTTGTAGTAGCTAACCCGCACTCCTATTTTTTTATTCATTATTAAACCTACTCCTGCATTACCCCTATTTGATTTTGTATTTATAACCCTGTAATCACCTGACCAAAAGTCTTGTTCCTCCTGCCACCGAACTTCACTAATTCCCACTATATCTAACTTTAACCTATCCATTTCCCTTTTTAAATTTTCTAACCTACCTGCCCGATTAAGGGATCTGACATTCCACGCTCCGATCCGTAGGACGCCAGTTTTCTTTCTCCTGATAACGACGTCCTCCTGAGTAGTCCCCGCCCGGAGATCCGAATGGGGGACTATTTTACCTCCGGAATATTTTACCCAAGAGGACGCCATCATCATTTAATCATACAGTAGAGCTGCATGTCCTCGGGAAAAATTACGGCTGTAGTTTCCCCTTGCTTTCAGCCGTTCGCAGTACCAGCACAGCAAGGCCGTTTTGGTTAATGTTACAAGGCCAGATCAGTCAATCATCCAGACTGTTGCCCCTGCAACTACTGAAAAGGCTGCTGCCCCTCTTCAGGAACCACATGTTTGTCTGGCCTCTCAACAGATACCCCTCCGTTGTGGTTGCACCTACGGTACGGCCATCTGTATCGCTGAGGCACGCAAGCCTCCCCACCAGCGGCAAGGTCCATGGTTCATGGGGGGTTATTAAAACTATGGAATATTAATCAGTGAATCTTTCTCAGGTCTCCATGCATGTCCGCCGACACCGGGCAAGCGATTTTGAAGTAAAATGTTTCTCAGCTCTACGGCGATATACTAAATGGGTGCACGAGTACTGTTTGTGGACACACGGTTGACGACATGTGGAAGCTAGGGTCCGGCCGTGAATCGTGCGCAGTTAGCCATATGGTAAGGCAACCGCTCACTACAGGCAGGAAATCCGGGTTCAAGTCCCGGTCTAGTACAAATTTTCATTGTTGTCATTCCATCACATAGCTGATGGTAGTCCACATTCGCAGTTGCATTGGAATCATGTTCCGTTATCGGATGCTAGTTTCAATGCACTTTCCTCTGGAGCGTTCCCACTTACAAGCGGCTCTGACCTATACTGCGTGCCATCGTGCTTTTTGTCACTAAAACGGATTTTTTCCGATGATCGCTAACAGCAACGAATTAATCACGGTAAATATTTTTTGAACATAGCTGCAAAGGTTCAGTGACCGTGTCAGAATTATATTAGAACAAATAAGCCCTCTGTCACAGATATTAAGTCAAAATTGACCAGGTTTCGACGCTACTATGAGCATCGTCTTTAGAAATAGACTAACTGTTCTAAAACATATCTTTTTCCAATCAGTACAAACTTTAATTTTATTAATGTACCATATACCTAATATGTTTTAGAACAGTTAGTCTAATTCTGAAGTCGACGCTCATAGTAGCGTCGAAACCTGGTCAATTTTGACTTAATATTTATGCTTAATTCCAAAACACTACAGACTGTCTCTACCTCTAATGCACCAATGCAAAGGACTGACAGAGCTATCCTAATGTCCACAATATACCTAACATGTTGCTCCCTGCGGCCTTGGACACAGTAAAAGTGTCGACTGGCCGAGCTCATTCAGAACTCTATCCCACAAATCTCCCTTCTGTCAAGCTTTAGCACAACCCACCCAAATACCCCTTTTGTCATGAGCGAAATTCTGTCCAGTTTTCCCTTAAGCCAAATTAAGGGATAGATAATTTCGAATATGTCGGAGTGGGCAGAAAAAAATGGTTCAAATGGCTCTGAGCACTATGGGACTTAAATTCTGAGGTCATCAGTCCCCTAGAACTTAGAGGTACTTAAACCTAAGTAACCTAAGGACATCACATACATCCATGCCCGAGGCAGGATTCGAACATGCGACCGTGGCGGTCGCGCTTTTCGAGACTGTAGCGCCTAGAGACGCTCGGCCAACCCGACCGGCGAGTGGGCAAACTTGTGAAGTTCTCCAAACGTTCTGTGAGGTATAATAGGTCTACAATCTGACCGCTCAAGTCTACAGATAAATTATCAGTGCCCTATACTACTGACAGATACAGATTAGGCGGTTTACCTTCGTTCATAATTCTTCTTCAAAAGTAGCTTGCCTAGGAAGCGAACCCCGTCCCACCTTACACTTTTATGCCAACGCATCAAACTTTGCTCAAGCTGTAAGGACTAATAGTTGCCCTGAATCTCGTCCTCCTCCTCCTCAATACAGGGGTTCTGCTTCGTATCAGCATTCTCTATACTCAGTTCTTGATGGCAGTTACCAAAATATTGAGATGTTCCTAGATATTAATATCTTGTCTTCTTGTAGGGGCACTGTCCTGTAAGAACTCAACACTCGCTGTACACTGGACAGCAAACTACGGCACACAACACAGACGTCACACGCATCTCCAGTTGTGTTCGCAGTGGGCCAATGCACTGCGCAAGCGATGGTCACGCTGCCTTCCAACAGCAGGTCTCATATCATGAGTTCTTATTGAAGTGGATTTTTGGTAAGGTATGAAATCTCCAGCACACTCGTCCAGCCGATGGCGATTTGCATTTTGTAAGTGACCTGAAATCGAAAACACAAGCAGTATACTAGCAAAATCATATCTCTTTACTAGTACACAGGATCAGTACCCTGGCACGCCAACATAACAGCGCTCTGTTACTAGTAGAGAGTTAAGGTGAGTGCGGTATCTGTTGGATTAAATATTATTTCAATTAGTTTGTTTCGCAATAAGCTCTCTTAACATTCCAGGCGGACACTATAGAAAAGCAATTTACACCTTTTTTGTACTCTTAATCACTCAAAATAAAGATGTCACAAGCAATGAAACATGGGAAACAGTTTCAGCCGAGTGCCACATTACAATTCAATAGAATAAATAAACATAGTACCTAACTAAGCGCCGTTATGCCGACAAATGTGTCTAAATACAATTTTAAAACGGAAATAATTAATAGCTCGCCTTATATGGCAACCAAGGTAAGCAAGATTGAAAATAAATGAATTTGGGGACTAGTTGTGACAGCAGTCATAGTACATTACCAAAACAAAGTATATGAGAATTTTGCTGACTCAGGTGGCCAACGACGCTTCATATAAATTGTAAAGTAGCTCATGAACAGGAACAGCAAGGAAACGAGACCCCCACCGAGCTGAATCTTAGTTTTATATTCCTTACAATGTCAAAGTCCATAAAGAGTAAGTGGTTGCCTGAAAAACACGAAGAGTCTTCAAGCTTTTAATACTACTTCTAGGTCACACAGAATTAATCAAGAATTTAAAGTAGACAAAGCAGATCAAATATTTAGTCATCAGACAGTACCAAAATAAAGAATACACCAAGGGGGGGGGGGGCACCAAACAACCACCTGCGTGAAAGGACAAAAGAACAAAACGTAAATACCAGTTAGTGTGGAAGTGACACAGAACAAATCGAAAACCGAGTAATAATAAACGTGAACAATACTTCAGTCAGTGCCACCGGTCACACGCAGGTTTGTATACAATATATGCACATATATAATAAATTACGTATGGACACTGTCCACCCGGCAGACTACTGCATGTATACCGACAAAAAGTAAGGCAGAACTGTATAAAAATTTGACAAAAAGTAACACACTTGGTTGCAGCCGAGCGCTGGTGGCAAGTGTGAGGGAATGTCCTCGTGAGGGAAGCTGAGGAGCTACTTGATTAAGATGTAGCGGTTTCCGGTCTCGGAAAGTGACATACGGGCGGGAGAGCTATGTGCTGACCACATACCCCCCCCTCCCCCGCCCCCATAACCGCATGCCGTGACGCCTCTGTGCTGAGGATGACACGGCGGCCGGTAGGTACCGTTGGGCCTTCATGGCTTGTTCGGGAGGAGTTTGGTTTAGTTTAGTTTAATGTGCCTCGATAACTACGATGGCAGAACAGGGACTTCCCAAAATTCCACTCCCTAGCACCCGATGGCACTAAAGGAGAAGCTCACCGCTCATGTTGGACCTGTTTGAAATAAAATCACCGAAAGTCCTACGTCCACCGGGCTATACTTAACTGTGAAAATCTAATGGAAATTCGTCCGGTAGTTTTGGAGATTAGCTTGTCGAAGCACACAAACCGACAGAGACGACGATTTTACATAAAATACTACATGAGGATATCTTTTGCTCTCCATGATCTGATTTTCATGACATAAAGCCTACACGTTGTCCCAAGCTACGCGCAAGTTAGCTGTGAAATCCAATGAAATTCTTCTAGTTGTTTTGGAGACCGGACAAACAGACACGACAGTTTTGCAATTTTGTTACTGGTATAGACATAGATAAAGGTAAAGATATAGTTTACTGTTTCAGGGTTTGAACTGCCACAATGTAGGTAAAGGTTTAGATATAATAAGAATTACTTCTTTGTTTAAACATCCTATCAAGCAAAACTTTGATACTTCATAGTAAATATGGCTTCACTACGAACAATATATATACGAAAATTGATATGTCTCGTATACAATGATGCCTTACTTTTCGTATGAAGTTCTTTTGTCCGATTTCGTTTACAGTATACACCAGGTAGCATATCTAACAAAATAATTCAGCTATGTCACATAACTGAAAATTAATCGACAGAAATGAAACGTTTGACCATCAGTAAGAAAAGTCGTTAACTTTTGGGTGCGAGCAATTACAATGGACACGTGAAATGAGATTCAGTCGAATATTAATATTAATATTTAGAGGTGTAATTCTGGTAAGATTTCACTACAGTTGTAAGCGATCTGGTTGACACTAACAGGGTATGCACATTCTTTGAAGTCTATCCATGAATAACAGGAATTTATTCACAAGACCGGGTGTGAGCAAACAAGCGAACCGAGTGATCAGGATATCCGTTTCTGATTTGCTTAAGGATCTTGTTTGGGTGTAGGAGGATTCAGTAGACAGCGTTAAGAGCCAATTCGGCGTGAGTGTTGACGGCGAGCAGCGCTCTGCTAGCGAGAACAGCGTCACCCCAGCTGCCTTCACCATCAGTCAGCGCCTGCCGGCATCTCATCTTACAGCTGCTCCAAACAAATTTCGTTGGAGTTCTTGATTTCCCAGGCGACCGCGATCTAACTTGCTCGCGTGCTTCTTCTTGCCTGCTTCAATTCTCCGGTTTTATTGGGCTCCCGGAGCACTGTTATTCGTATACAGTTTGCAGAAGACGCACTGAAGAATTTCCTCAATTACCGATCTTTGTATTAACACTGTAATGAAGTGAAGGCCCTGCAAGTGCTATTGGTGAAACACTAAACTTTTTCAGCAAGAAAGAGCGTTCTGCCAAGGATTTTATGAAAAAACAAAATGCAAAAATGAAATCTGGTTTTTTATCCTTAAACTGTACACCATCTGTTTTAGCCTGAAATGATAGGGGCTCTTAACAGTTTTCTGCCTACAGAGGCGATACACCAGGTCCACAATAGTATGCAGTGGTAACTGTCCTTCGTAGATATATAGTCAAAATTTTTCCTGATTTTCCATATAGTTCACGTACCGTGCTCAGTATTGCTATTATGTAATGAATGTTTATCGGAACCAGGTAAAACGAAAAATGTGACACAAAACATGCCAATGATTTTAAAATGAATAAGTATCTCAATTACTTGCCTTAGGTTTGAATTTCTCTTACGACTGCATCCAAAACAAGCATTCCCAGAATCTACGTCTTGTAATTTACTCTTCATACTGTACCATTTTGAATTATGTTTGGTAGCAAGTAAAAAAAGCAAATAGAGAAAGGGCAGATTGCAATTGAGTGATGAGAGCGAAAAAAGTCGGTCTAGCTCGTGGTAGTAGTTCCGTCATTTATAAGGAATCCGTGACCGTGACCGTGAAAAGACAATTAAGAATTTCAAATTCGGTACTGACTTTGTAGAAGAATGACTCTTCAAAATAACATCGGAGTTAGTAGAAAAAATCAGAGTGATGACAGGTTGTAACGTCGATCATGAGATATGTAATTAAAGCTGTTACATTGGCGCCTGGTCAATGGCATCACCGTATTAAGACGTCGGACTTGATTTACGCTCTACATATTAATTGCTGGAAAAAAATTAGAAAAATGAGTTCGGACAAGGAAAGGTTTAAAATATTGAATAACCGCTGTGTGGATCTCATCAAATTTCTAATCAGTATAAAATATATAACAAAGAATGAAACCACATTCTGCCTATTTTGCAGTTAGGAGCAGCGCCAAGAGAGGAAAGACGGTAGCAGACGCAGCCGCTCGTTTGTCCTAGAACACAGTACAACTGAAAAAGTACCGCTAAATAATTTTAAAATACATATACATTCCAGCAAGTCATCTCGGGATTCAAGAAGCTGTCAGCCTATCCATAATGATTTATTATAGTCTACTTGCATCCGAGGATGAACATGGAAATAACACCAAAAAATACGGGGTACCTGTTCGAGGCATCAATGGTAGTTTAATATGTTGACATCACAGTCTTAAACACCGAACAAGAGTAATCTAACAGTGAGTCTTGGTCAAACTATGAAAAAAAAAACAGAGCTGATCTTTTGTTTTGTTACCCTATCCTGATGTTGCAGTTTAAGTAAGTCTGAAATCTCAAGTTATGAGTCAACGATCAAAACTTTGCCATTATTTTGTGTATTGAAGAGATAAATTTACAAATATAGGCCCTAAAATGTATGTATGGTGAAGGTAAAAGTTTTATCTTTATATAGTTGTCAATCCTTTTACTTTTGGAGACTAAAAGGTAAGTATGCTAGAAGCCAATACCAAATAAACCCAAAATATAGTGAAATAATTTCTCTATCGCGACCATTCTCGGTGTTAATAACAGAGATAAAATTTCCTGATAAAACTTCAGTCAGTAATATTAAGCCCATCGAAATGGATACAATATCAGTGCCCACAAGGAGAAGGTGTTCTAGCATAGATTTTCGAACACAGTGTAAGAAACATATCAACATGTCATTTCGACTGTCTCGGATGCGCATGAGCTATACGCAGATGAAACCTGTTCCTCGGATTAATGCCTCTTGGTCTGTTACAAGGACGATGTGTGTTTTACGTAGTTTTCCACACTCGTCTAGGCTAATGCTGGCCTGGTCTTGAATCTCCGCATCAGGATGCACGAAATATAAACATTCACACATAGCGCTCATAGCTTTCCTGGCATAACATAACTGTGACTGAGGTGGAAACAGGTGCCACCTACGTCAAAGTTAAATATCAAAAAGTGGCAAATTGTGAGCTAGAACTAGCAATATAACTACAGTATATCTCATCTGGTGTTAGATAACCGATCCAGTGGATGTTTGAGCACCGTTACTAACAGCCGACAGGATGAAACAATTCATAAATCATCAGCTCTGAAAAGCTGAGGACCAACAACTAGCCAAAACGTGCAGCCTCCTACACAGCCTCCTACACAGCCTCCTAGAAATTGTAACACGTGGATTAATTTACTGATAAGCTAATGTCAAGTAGATTCACAAAACATAGACTACGAGTTCATCTAACACAATTAACATAGGATCATTTTGTGTACCGGCGGTAAATACAGTAAAAATAGCAAGGTAACAGAATCTTTAATTACTCGACTAACGCAATGACTCAGATTTCTCTTCCTATGGAATGGAACTACGAAGCATCTCAACCACAATGGATGTGAACATGTAAAAATTTTCTTCACCGTTGCAAGGAAGGTGTTCTATCCGCGCTCGGCGCTCAGAGACACAACGACAAATGGCTAGCGGGTCACGTAGTCTCAACAAGGCCCCTAATTTGAATATCAAACGCACAGACGATTAGCGGAAACTTTTTCTTTAATATTGTCCCGAATAAGCATGTGCAACAGGTCTGAACCGTCGCGGCAACAATTCGATACTACGTATTGTACGTTTGCAAGTACGGCTTCTACAATGCAGTAGGCATAAAAACTTATTTTTTTTTTATTTACAGGTCAAGTTCCGTAGGACCAAATTGAGGAGCAAGTCCCCAAGGTTATGGATCGTGTCACTACATGAAATTACAACATAAAAGTAATAACAGATAAAAATAAATGTTCATGAACCTGAAACATGTCAGTCCATAAGTTTAAGTTAACGCTATCAGCAATACAACCAGAATCAGCTTAATTTTTCAAGGAACTCCTGAGCAAACTCTTCAGTATGGATTTGAAAGCGCGTGGATTACTGCTAAGATTTTTAAATTCGAGTGGTAGCTTATTGAAAATGGATGCAGCAGAATTTTGCGGAAGAGTGAAGGAAGTCCGATTCAAATGTAGGTTTGACTTCCGCCGAGCATTAACCGAGTGAAAGCTGCTTATTCTTGGGAATAAGCTAATATTGTTAACAAGAAATGACAGTAAGGAATCTACATATTGAGAGGCCAAGGCCAAAATACCCGGACTCGTGAACAGAGGTAGACAACAGGTTCATGAAATTACACCACTTATTGCCCGAACCGCCCGTTTCTGAGCCAAAAATATCCTTTTAGAATGGGAAGAGTTATCCCAAAATATAATACCATACGACATAAGCAAATGAAAATAAGCAAAGTAGACTAATTTTCGTGTGGCAGTATCACTCACTTCTGATACCGTTCGAATAGTAAAAATGGTAGTATTAAGTCTTTGAACAAGGTCCTAAACGTGGGCTTTCCATGACAGCTTACTATCTATGTGAACACCTAGAAATTTTAACTGTTCAGTTTCACTAATCATTTGCCCGTTCTGTGAAATTAAAACGTCAGGTTTTGTTGAATTATGTGTTAGAAATTGTATAAACTTAGTCTTACTGTGATTTAGCGTTAGTTTATTTTGTACATGTCATGATATTAGGCCATGTACTGCACTATTTGAAACTGAGCCAATGTTACACGCAACATCTTTTCTTACCAAGCTAGTGTCATCAGCAAACAGAAATATTTTGGAGTTACCCGTCATACTAGAGGGCATATCATTTATATCAATAAGGAACAGGAGTGGCTCCAAATGGTTCAAATGATTCTGATCACTATGGGACTTAACTTCTGAGGCCATCAGTCCTCAGGAACTTAGAACTACGTAAACCTAACTAACCTAAGGACATCACAAACATCCATGCCCGAGGCAGGATTCGAACCTGCGACCGTAGCGGCCGCGCGGTTCCAGACTGAAGCGCCTAGAACAGCTCAGCCACACAGGCCGGCCCATGAGCAATGTGTTAAGAAAAGCATTGTATTTATCATATATGTTATCGGCACTATAAACATCCTGCCAGTTTTGTTCCTTGACAAGGTTTAAAAAACTCTCTATTGCTGTTGGATTAACTTTTCTACATAGTTTGTAATTTAATATGACATTGGTTTGAGTACAAAAGCCATTTAGTGTTAAAATTTGTGCATCATGATCTGAGAGGCCATTCATTCTTTTACTAACAGAATGCCCATCTAGCAATGAGAATGAATAAAAGTATTGTCTATGGCTGTGCTACTGTTTCCCTGCACCCTAGTTGGAAAAAAAAACCTTCACAGGCTATTCCGCACTACAAAATCGTTTCTGATCTGATGAGACCTGATATATTTTTCGGGCTGTGACAAAAATAAGTGACCTAATACACTAGTAGAAGCATACAACAAAAGAATGATAAATGATAAAACATCCACACGGAAGACATTAGCAGTTGTCTGTTTACCTTCACCGGGTCGGATAATACACTAAAAGAGGGGGCGGGGAGGGGGAGACACATTCCACGAAGAAATTATTCGAATAGGACGAAAATTAGTAGATGTGATATGCATGTACAAATAAACAAATGATTAAAGTTACACAAAATTTTGATGAGTTATTCGAAAGACAGAACTTCACGAACTGAGCAAGACAGTAACGCATTGGTCGATCTCTAGCACTTATGCAGGCAGTTATTCGGCTTGTTACTGATTGATAATGTTGTTGGTTGGCCGGCCGGAGTGGCCGAGCGGTTAAAGGCGTTACAGTCTGGAACCGCACGACCGCTTGGGTCGCAAGTTCGAATCCTGCCTCGGGCATGGATGTGTGTCATGTCCTTAGGTTAGTTAGGTTTAAGTAGTTCTAAGTTCTAGGGGACTTATGACCACAGCAGTTGAGTCCCATAGTGCTCAGAGGCATTTGAACCATTTTTGTTGTTGGTTGGCATCCTGAGAGATATCGTGCCCAACTCTGTCCGACTGGCCCGTTAGATCTTCAATATCCCGAGCGGACTGGAGGGTTCAAAAAATGGCTCTGAGCACTATGGGACTTAACATCTGTGGTCATCAGTCCCCTAGAACTTAGAACTAATTAAACCTAACTAACCTAAGGACATCACACACACCCATGCTCGAGGCAGGATTCGAACCTGCGACCGTAGCAGTCACGCGGTTCCGGACTGACGTGCCTAGAACCGCACGGCCACCGCGGCCGGCTTTTCTCTTTCCATCGATACCTATACGAATGGCAATTTATGAACTATTTGCAATGCTCCTTCGTGGTGTGTCTTTTTTTGTCGTAGAGTGTAGGAACAGAAGAACTAAATACACTCCTAATTATGCTTAGTTTCGAACTAATCGTTTATAGACTCGGCGTTCAAGGAAATCGAAAAGATTCAAGAAATGTTTAATAAACTGCACTGCTGCACTTTGCAACAAATGGGAGTCACAGGTAAATGCTCTGAGAGCTTAATTGTCCTGTGGTTAAATAGTACGATCAAGTTAATTCTCATTAAAAGCGAGACCACTCAGTCCACAATGTTCACGTATCGAGGCAAAATAAGATTAGTTAAATATGTTATTATAGCAGATTAAATACAAAGTCTTCCACCACATCCGCTTATAATTAACCACGCACATTAGTAAGAGACAAGTACTCCCAGATTATTCACACACCGCAATGCCGAACACATGTTCAAATCCATGTAAATGAGCAAATTTAAATTTCCCTTTAACATCAATGACACCTCCTCACCTGAAAAATTTCGTATTACTATATTGTCAACAGTCTAAATAAGTAAAGTGTTTAGCTAACTGTTTCATGCGGTATTATGGCATTTTTCAAATATACAGGGTGAGTCACTAACTGTTGCCACCTAGAATAACTCCGAAAGTATGATAGTAGCTGAAACGTTTGTGCGAAAAATGTTGGATGGGACCACGAGGGCCACAACATGACGTTGGTTTTTTGTTGCTAAATGGGGTCGCTACGGAGATATGAAGGTCTGTTTTTTTTATAGTGGAATGGTGTAGTTTGTTACTTACTTTCTGATAGCGGCTATTGAGACTAATCCAAGATATGTAGTAGTAAGGTCTTTGAAGGTAAACGAAAATAAAAAAGGTGGCGTGAACGTCCATGTACAGAAGGTGTTCGAAGTAGGGCCCATAGGTATCAATACAGTGCTGCAGTCTTCTTATCATGGATTGAGTGGTATTCCTTATCACTTCGGTACTTAGAGAAGCGCATGCTCAGACAATTCTCTCTCGTTTGTCGTGCAAATAGAAAATATTCGCCGAATACGGAGTATCTATCTAATAAGGCATTGACATGTAAACGCCATTCTACGGTTTCGCAATACAACACTAATAGTAACGATAAGACTAGTATCGTCCAATCAAGTGAATGTAAATGATGTATTCCTTCTCATTTACGGAGTGTGCCAACGCAATTCAGTGAGATCTAGAGACTTACACGCCGAAATATGTCCTCAGCGTACTCATCCTACACATCATACATTTAAATATGTGTATGGTACATTGAGAACAGCTGGATATTTAACGCATCAGAAACATATCCGGAAAAGGAAAGTTGCTAACGAGGAAACTGTGGTTCTAGATCCTTGTGTTAGTTCGCGTCAAATGGCGAGGGAATCTGCCATCAGCCACAGTGTGTCGTTCGTTTTCAGCATCGCCATAAATATCATCCTTACCATATCAGTCTCCATCAAAAATAATCTGGTACGGACTGTATGCGTCGCTTTAAATTCTGTCGATGGGCTCAACTGCAGATTCAAACGGATGACACATTTATTAATTTGATTTCATTTACCGATGAGGCTTCATTCACGAACCATGGAAATGTTAATTTGCATAATATGATTTATTGGGCAACTGAAAATCCGTGTTGGTTGCGGCAAGCTGCACACCAAAAACCGTGGTAGGTCAATCTATGGTGTGGGATTCTGGAGGACAGAATTATAGGCCTCTATTTCTTCAAAGGAAATCTTAACGGTAGGAAGTACACCACATTCTTGCAAGAAATTCTAGGTCTGTTATAGGAAGAAAAACCTTTAGGAACAAGAAACAGAGTGTGGTAGCAACACGATGGGTGACCGGAACATTTTCCACTGATGGCGGAGAGAATTCCCAAATCGTTGGATTGGACGCGGAGGAGTTGTGTCATGGTCGGCTTGTTCGCCAGACTTGACGACGCTAGATTTTTTCTTGTGGGGATTCGTAAGATGCATTGTTTATAAAGACTTTCCAACTACACCTGAAGATATTCGAGAGAGAACTTTCAGAGCATGTGATTCGATAAGTGCCGAAGTGATAAGGAATACCACTCAATACGTGATAAGAAAATTGCAGCACTGCATTGATACCAATGGTCATCACTTCGAACACCTTCTGTAAATGAACGTTCATGCCAGCTTTGTGACCTTCGTTGATTTTCAAAGACCTTACTTTTACCCATAATTGGATTCGTCACGATAGCCCTATCAGAAAATATGTTCAAACTACAGCATCCCATTAAAAAAAAAAGAAAAAAAGAAAGAAAGAAACAAAGTAGACCTTCATATCTCTGAAGCGACCCCACCTAGCAACAAAAAACCAACGTCATATTATGGCCCCCGTTGTCCTATACAACGTTTGTCCAACAAACCTTTCAGCTCCTATCATACTTTCGGGGTAATTCTAGGTGGCAATAGTTATTGGCTCATCCTGTATAACGGTTGTGGGGCAGCAACTCCTCAAAATACTAACTACTCCCTTTGGTTTTCACTTTCTCTGACTTCTCTACCTCTTAGTTCAATGTGTAACATGCTTACAACACACACAAAGCTCCAAAAAGTTAATTGCTACCTTTTACTTTATTCTCAAATCATTGTCAACCTGCTGAAATTTGAAATTTACGGTATAAACGTTAGACTAAGCGACAAGCTAAGAAATTCCATTTTTCTATTTTGAGAAAATCGACTGTATGCTGTAACGTCTCATCTCATTGTTGTTTCTTCTACTTTCTATTTACCTTTAGGGTGATTATTTACTTGTTATGTCCTCATCACATCTTTTTTATCTATTAGAAAATGGAAAATCTGTTGCCGCTTCTCAAAACACATTATCCTCCTCACATTCTACATTTTTTTCCTCTTTCACTCTTCCTCACAAGGTGGAACTCTTGCATCTACTATTAACAAACGGAAATAGAATATTATAGTGTTACAAAGTAGTTTTATACAGCACGCCTAGTCCCCATTGTTGGCAGACGGTCGTCTCACACAACACGTGGCATTTCTGTCTGATCAACGACAAAGACTTCTCTATGATATGGGAGGTTCCTCTCCTGCTATTACTGGCTCCATGAGATTAGTACACGAAATACAACAAAATTAAAGTAATTTTGTCTCCACATGCTTAGGCGTGTGCCAAAGATCACCACAACTCCACAATGAACCACAAACTCCATAATCAACAACGAACCCTCTGTAGCGTGAGCCTATAAAAATCTCTCGCTCCCTCTCTTAATACTAAATACTGTAACGACTTATGGAGCTCACGTGTTAAGAATGAATACACGTGCCAACTAACGCTACTCCATATTACAGTTATTACAGGTGCTACACGTTTGACCTGACCGCCTAATGGCGTTCACCTCTCAGTCGTCTCTCCACAAATGACTGTATGTTAGTAATTTATGTGACCTCGACCACACCCTATGCGCATTAGAGATAACCTTATTTCCCTTTTCTCGGTGTACAAGTTCACTGCGTGTACCACAACAACATCTTAATGTGTACGGAGGCTGAACCTCGAGGATCTATTTGTTAAATAACTTATGTAAAAAACATACTCGCCAATCAGCCAATAGTGCTTGTGACAAAACGTCACGTCATTTAATTTAAAGAACGTCCAACTTTCCTCATACGTCCCCAACTTTGAATTCATTTTCCTACGCACACACACAGTAGACAAGTCCTCCTCAACTAATTAATCCCCACGAACTAATTAATCTCCAATAACCTATCTTCATGGAAGCAAAACATACAAAATGCTTGTGGCTGAAGTCTGTCTATTCCATAAAGGCTTTGACATTCTTCAAATTATCGGTACCAAGGAACTTGAATTACTTCATAAACTCAACTTAAATAACCACAGTGCGTACAAATCGTATAATGCATAACTCACTGGACCTCTCTTAAAACTACATCTGCCAAGTCGTTGACATCAGTTATACTTAGGTCTGACACTACTGTATCTTCTGTCTGACCCGCGTGAGCCCTTCATCAATGACTTTATGATTGGCCAGCAAATGGATTCAATAGCCGGTCTTGAGGGGGATGGGGGGTGAGGGACGAATCTCAGCGATTTCCACGTCTCGTCTCTGAGGTTCCCGATTATTTTCTTCCTACTTGAATCAATTAACGTTATTGTCCTTCCTCTGGAAAATGTTGCATGTCCCCGTTTGTTCTTCCTGTCATTGTCTGTCTATGCAGACCTGCAAAACTGCGCATTGAATCATATGTCTATAATCACTCCTCTTGAATTTATGAATTTTAGGTCTCGCAGCACATTCTTAAAGGCTTTAACGTCATGCCTCTCGCATGCCATAAGAAAAAACTGGAAACGTCACTGTACCTTATGGCAGCAAAAATGAATTATTGAAATGGAGCTGCACAGCATGTCGAGAAAATGTTTGCAGGATTACCATTCGAGCTCTGAAACCCTAGAAACCGCGCTCGGTAATTATTTCGACTTTCGCCCTTTTCTACGCTGCCTTCGACCAAACTTGCCTAAGAAATCGTCGGTGAATTCCTTAAATGTCGACAACTGCTGCGCGATAGGACACATTCCGATAATGGTGCCGCCCTCCAGAAGACCACACATACACCATCTGGGATGCATTAATGATCACAATAGTGGGAAACAAAGATCACATTGTTCCAGGCAAGCCTTGGGATGTTATGAGTTCCTGCTGTCCTTTGTAATCAAAATGCTCCAAGCCGGCTCACGTTTGTTGACCACTAGAATCATCTCATTCCCAAATGTTAACTCTGCTTGCTGCTGACAAAACTGAACTGTTTCCATAGTTGCTTATACACTATGTAGAGTCTCGGAGATATCGCAACAACCTAATGTTTGATGTACTTGCACTGCAACCCCTTCAGAGACCGTCTCCAATTGTGCTACCTTAACTTTCTGTTGCCCATTTAAGGCTTCTTGGTTCTCCTTAAATGCTACAAACCATTGTATTTCTGTAGCCTCATCTACTGGTATCAGACAAGTGTCCCCAGATTTCCGACGCAAGTTCTGAATCACTTCTCTAATAAGCGTTCGATAAGCAATTTTTAACCGCTCAGTGGCTGCACACAGATGGTACTCGATTTACTCTGGTGTCTGCTCAACCTTGTCTTGCAACATTACTACCCGTTCGTCTGTGTCCACTAGTAGATTTTCATTGGCGTCTTGCCTTCGCATCAAGTGGTCAACCTGTTTCTTAATATCTGGAACTAACTCTAGCGTCTTTGATATTCCATTACTTCCGCTGATACCCCTTTAGTCGTCTTAATCCGTTCCAGAATCGCTTTAGTAGTAGCCTCAATTTTAAGATCTAGCTTCTTTATCTCTTCATGAGAAGCCTGAGGGGCGGATTTTCCCTGAATTTTCAGATTCATCTTTTTTAACATCTCTAAGATGTTAAATGATCTCTAAGAGATCAACTTGTACTACCGGTTCGGACAAGGACGAGATAGGCGAGCTGAAATGAGCATTTCCCGGTTTTAGGAGTATGTACGCAATCATTCTCACCATGGATCCTTATTATAACCAAGGCGTCAACTCGATAAGGCATTAACGTATATAAATCGTCATGAATCTCAGTTGTCATTTCGAGTCATTTTCGGGATAAGTATAGCGTTCCCTTTAATTTGAAACAACCAACTGTGTTCAACGAGACCGGATCTCTGACAGATGTCATTTCCTCAATATCCTGACTGACCTCCATACAAAATTGGTTATTCAGCTCCTTCACGTCTCGTCTGGTTATGAGCTCACATTAACTACAAAAATCTGTGAAAAATATCTGTCACACTCTCGCTTCCTATTTGAACACGTACCGCAAAGCAAGATGCACAAAGAAGTTGATCCAAAATTTCAATCTGACCAACGCAGAACAAGAATAAAAGGAACAACACATCGCAGATACATCAGAGCTGTCAGAAACACATCAGATTAAGAAACTCTCACCGACGCTTAATTTTAGTTTCTTGCCACATTTACAAACCATGCGATGAACTTTACTCTTACTCTACATATAAATTTAAAATACAATGAAGCGCAGAAGAAACTGGTATAGGCAGTATACTCAGATACAGAGATATGCAAACAGGCGTAATACGACGCTGCGGTCTGAAACGCCTACATAAGACAAGAGTCTGGCGCAGTTGTTGCTCCTACAACGGCAGGTTACAAAAATTTAAGTGAGGTTGAGCGCAGTGATATGGTCGGCGCACGGGCGATGGGACACAGCAGATCCGAGGTAGCAATGAAGTCGGGGTTTTCCAGTACGACCATTTCACGAGTGTACCGTGAAGATCAGGAATTTGGTAAAACATCAAATCTCCGACATCGCTGCGGCTAGAAAAAGATCCTGCAAGAACAAGACCGACGACTACTGAGAAGAATCGTTCAGTGTGACAGACGAGCAACCTTTACCCATATTGGTGCAGCTTTCAATGTTGGCTATCAATAAGTGTCAGCTTGCGAACCATTCAACGAAACATGATCGATATGGGCTCTCGGAACCGAAGGCCCACTCGTGTACCCTTGATGAAAGCGCTATACAAAGCTTCGCCTGGGTCCGACAACACCGACATTGGACTGTCGATGAATGGAAACATGTTGCCTAGTCGGACGAGCCTCGTTTCAGATTTTATCAAGTGGATGGACGTGTACAGGTATTGAGACAACCTCATGAATCCAGAATGAGATTTTCACTCTTCTGCTTAGTTTGCGCTGATATAAAACTTTCTGGCAGACCGGGACCAGAACTATGAACCTTTGCCTTTCGTGGGCAAGTTCTCTACCGTCTGAGCTACCCAAACACCTGTCCTCACAGATTCACTTCCTTCAGTATCTCGTTTAATACATTCCAAACTTCACAGAAACTCTCCAGCGAACATTGCAATATCCTTTCTTCCAGGCATGCTCGTCCTGCAAGAGTCGTAGGTGAGCTTCTGTGAAGTTTGGAAGGTAGGAGACGAGGTTCTGGCAGAAGTGAAGCCGTGAGGACGGGGCGTCAGACGTCTCTTCGGTAGAGCACTCTTGTCAAAGAGAGGAAAAGATCCCGAGTGCGAGTCTCGGTCCGGCACACAGTTAGAATTTGCCACATCCTAACCCTGCAGGTCAGCAGGGGACTGTTCAAACCGGTGGTGATTCTGCAATAGTGTGCGGCGTGTGCAGTTGCAGTGATATGTGATCCCTGATACGTATAGATACAACTCTGACAGGTGACACATACGTAAGCATCCTGTCCGATCACGTGCATCAGTTCATGACCATTGTGCATTCCGATGGACTTGGACAATCCCAGCAAAACAATGCGACACCCCACACGTTCAGAATCGATAGAGGGTGGCTCCAGGAACACTCTTCTTAGTTTAAACACTTCCGCTGGCCACGAAACTCCCCAGACATGAATATAACTGAGCATATATGGGATGCCTTCCAGCGTGCTTTTCAAAAGAGATCTCCACCCCCTCGTGCTCTTACAGATTTATGGGCAGCCCTGCAGGATTCCTGGTTTCAATTGCCCCCAGCACTACTTCAGATATTAGCCAAGTCCATTCCACGTCGTGTTGCAGTACTTCTGCGTGCTCGTGGGGACCCTGCACAGTACTAGTCAGATGTACCAATTTCTCTGTCTCTTCTGTGTATTTGCAATCAACAATACCGTCAGCCCCATCATCTCATTGGCCAGATACGTATCACGGTACATGTAGAATTCTGTTAACTAAATCGATCAGAAGATTACGTAACTAAGATCCGGGGCGACAGTTTCCATTTTTAATGGAACACACGACTGAGATTAGGGTATTACTTTTACTAAAAGCCTTTTACGTGCACCAAGTATCCCCTCTCGATATGCTAATTGTGGAGTCCTGCCCACTTGTCTCTTATAAGATGCCTAAAGGATGCTGCCTTCTCGGATAACTATTCAACAATTCAAGCTAATCGTAATAATGGTTTTTATTACAATAAAGTAAATTGATAATACTTAACTTTGGTTTACAAGAACGTGTCGCAAGCGATTGGCGACATGCAAACAGTTAGTGTCCTTTGCTATATACAATGTCCATGCAAGTGCGTCACACAGTTCATATGGATCACTAGTAACGGCTATCGTAATGCTCTCTTCTAATGTCCGTCTTCATCTGTCTCGAGGCTGCCAGGAGCGGCGCTTAAATTCTCTTCGTATAGAGGCCGCTCCTGTCGTGGTGCGGTCTTACTCAGCGGGCTATTGGCCGTCGTCGTCTCACATCCTTCTCTGCCCTTGCATTCTTCATCATCGTGCCCGTACTAACTGTTACGCCGGAACACAGATCACACCACTACGATTCCAACGTACGGTAATGATTTAAACAAAAGGGAAAGGAAGAGAACGGTGGTCTAACAAATGAACCATATCTGTGCGTCTAGAATAAAATCAGTAACCATGGATCTTGCGTCTGGGACAGTTGGCAGCTAGAATGAAACATGAAATTCGAAACGTCATGATTTATTGACAACTTAACTGAAGCAAACCTGACATCGAACAAAGAAGACATGAGCCCAGAGCCTCATTTCATACCAATGATAAAATTAAACTGCTTTGGTGAGCGGTGTGGCTAATAAATCAATTGAGATAACCCTGGCAAGAAAGCTTCGTGAAGAATCTAATTGCATTTAAATGCAGGGCGCTCTGATCATAATGATTGCGTAGAATTGTTAAGTGAGGTGGATAAGCAAGTGAGAAAACCCAACAACAAAGACATGGCCAGGTGTTTAATTAAAAAGCGTAGCCGAGTAATATTAAGTCAGATACAAGCGCGGCTATTCCACTGCAGGTGTAAATCACTCGCCACATTGCTGCGTAATCTTATACAAGTCAATCCTGAACCGAGATGAGATTATGTTGGAGCGGGTCATAGTCTGCTAGATACCCGTCACATGAGCTTCTGCCTTCAGATCGTTTGTCCACAATGTCTCCGAAAAAACTCCAAGTGTCTCGGAAGAAGACTTCGTCCTAAGTGTTTCTAAAAACTTGTAATCTCTGATTCAGCCCTCGCAATGCCGCCAAAACTGCCGGCAAACTAATGTAAATGACGGTCTCTAGTTCTGCCAAAGGGAAGACTTGTCTCAAAGATGGTTCACCGACTATACAGCCTCCACCTGTACTTCGGCGAGGCCGCAGTTTTTTTTTTCTATAGAGCGATTCCAAACTACTATTGAGCACCTGAGTAGTGGACAGGGCGTCAGGGCGCCATACCTTAAAAGCGCACGACTCCGGGCGCCTTGGCAAGATAATAACTTTTCATGACGTGCGAAGAGCAAATCTCCTTCGTTAGGACCAGCCTTAAAGCTTGCCGACGCCTCACTGGCTCCGCTATAACACTCTCCACGTGCCAGGTGCTCATTCAGGAAACATCCCCCAGGCTGTGGCTAAGCCATGTCTCCACAGTATCCTTTCTTTCAGGAGTGCTAGCTCTGCAAGGTTCGCTGGAGAGCTTCTGTGAAGTTTGGAATGTAGGAGACGAGGTACTGGCAGAACTAAGGCTGTGAGGACGGCGCGTGAGTCGTGCTTCGGTAGCTCAGTTGGTAGATCACTTGCCCGCGATAGGCAAAGGTCCCGAGTTCGAGTCTGGGTCCGGCATACAGTTTTAATCTGCCAGGAAGTTTCACTCTCCACGTGGATTATAAGCAGGAAAGTGAGGCTGATCTGCAGTTGGTAAGAGTCCCCAAACTAAGTGAATTATGGCCTATCATTCGTCGGAACTCGCACCTTGCCGAAAATGGTTAGCCTATTCTTTTATGCAGAATAGGCGATCATTTTCGGCAAAGTGCGAGTTCCGACGAATGTTAAGCCTACAATTCTGACATTGATGTTGATGATAGAAGCGAGATTTTAAAATGAAGTGAACATAATTACAGTGGTTTGTCGACCTGGAAAGAGATTTCGACATTATCAAATGGTGCAGGATGCTCAAAATTCTGAGAAAAACAGGGCTGAACTATAAGACGATCCAGATAATATACCATATTTACAAGATCAAATGGGGAGTGACGATAATGAAAGACCAAGAACGAAGTGCTCGGGTTAAAAAGGATGTAAGCCGGGTGTAGCCTTTTCACATTACTGCGTCTACAAATCGAAGAAGCAATGATGGAAACAAAAGAAAGGTTCAGGAGAGGAATTAAAATTCTAAGTCAGCGTATATCAATGATAAGATTCTATGATGACATTGGTATCCTAAGTGAATTGCAGGTTCTGCTAAACTGAATGAACAGTCTAATGGATGTAGAATAAAGATCAAGAGTAAATTGAAGAAAGACGAGAGCAATGAGACGTAACAGAAATGAGAACAACGACATACTTAATATCAGGTTTGAAGTTCACGAAGTTGATGATGTTAAGGAATTATGCTACCTAGGTGGCAAAGTAACCTATGATGGACGGAGCAAGGAGGAAATAAAGAGTACATCAGCGCTTTCAAAAAGGTCGGTTCTGGTCAAGGGAAGTCTACTAGAGGCAAACATAGGCCTTAATGTGAGGAAGAAATTCTGAGAATGTATGTTTGGATCACATCATGAATGGTAGTGAAGGAGTGTGGGAAAATCTGGACAGAAGAGATTCGAAGCTTTCAGGTGTGGTGCAAAAGCTGAAAATTTGCTGGGCTTGTAAGAAAAGGAATGAGGAGGTTCTGAGCAGAAACGGGGAGGAACTGAATTGATGAAATACACTAAGAAGACTCGACAGGATGGCAGGACGTCTGTTAAGACATCAGGGGATAGCTTTCATGGTACTAGATGGACCTGTAGAGGGTAAAAACTGTAGAGGAAGACAGAGACTGAAATACATCCAGCATGTAACAGCGGACGTGGGTTGCAAATGCTGTAGATGCTGTCATAATATATATAGTATGTTTAGAGGCAGTGATTGTAGCACGGGCAGGATCACTGTCTCTTCAATTATGACAATCAGAAGTGAAATACAGCTGTAAGCTAATCATTTATGTCGTCTCACGATCTTTATCTGTAGCCACAAATTCGTTTTCGTCACTTGCATGCTTAACCCTGTTACAATTTTTCTTCATTCAGTTCACAAACGAAGTCTTCTACAGTGAATCGTAGGCTAAACATGTTTCTTTACCACCTGGATAACAGGCTTTGATGTTCAGATGGCGGAGTATTACCATGAAAGAATAGTATCAAATAAAAGGGCCTAATTCAGAGTGAAAAATAACTTTCGAGATGATTGTTGAGTTAATATGGTACAACGAAGTGTTGCTTTTCTACCATGTTCACCCGAGTTTTAAGGACAATGACCTCGCGATCAAGAAAAAGATAATAATTATCTATAAAATCCTATTATCAGCAGTTATATATGTAGTTCATTTACGGAAGCAGTAGAATGCAAAAGTCAAAGAGGATCAGATAAACCACAATCGATGCACTGGGACTGTTCAAAAATATTTCACTGTTTTACTCTCTGTCTAACGATACTATTCTTAGTTTTGTGTCTCGAGAGCTCTTGAAATTTTGGAAATACTTTTCCGACGAAGTAAAGTGGTGAGAGGTGAGTGTCATGGAGCACCCTGTGTTGAAGTGGCCGTACTGTATCATATTACTCCACATCCCTCATCTAACGTTCACAAAGGTCTTATTTTGATTGCATAATATGTGTTACTTTTTAACTTTTGTCTATCCACCCTATAATGGTCCGTATTAGGACACAGAATAGTGATTTGGAGTCATTAACTAATATCTTGCCAACTGCTCTATGTGATATTTTTCAGAACTTGAATAAAACGTGGGGCGCTCTACACTGGCGGGAAAAAAACATAGACCAAAATTTAATGAAAGCAGAGTAATCAAATTTCGGCCTGCATTTGTCCAGGTAACATATTTCAGTGATTAACATAACACGATTACAGGTTCATGTAAGCGGGAGGTAAACCACTGGACATGTGAAATTCTGGTAAATTAGCAACTGTTGTAACCGCATAAATGTTGAACGCAAGTATGAAAACGTGCAAGTATTGTGTTGTACAGGTGCCGGATGTCAGTTTGTGGTCGGTAAATAAAGGGTCAATAAAGGGGCCGGTTAATGTTTGAGGATGACGCTGGAGTCATCGTCTGATTTTGTCCCATTTGTGCTCGACTGGAGACAGAACTGGTAATCGAGCAGGCGAACAAGATGTGGACATTCTGTTGAGCATGGTGGGTTACAACAGTTGTATGTGTGCGAGCGTTATCCTGTTTGAAAGCACCCACCTGGATTGACGTTCATGCATTGTAATCGACAGGTCGAATCACCAGACTGACACACAGATTACCAGTCAAGGTGCGTGGGATAACTACCAGAGTGCTTCTGCTGTGACAATGGAAACTGCTCAGGCGTCGGTCCTGTGCGCCTAGCATGCAGACAGGGTGGTGGCAGACACTCAGCTGGCCTGCTTCTGACAGATGCATGACCATCACTGAAACCAGTTTTCGTCATAAAACATAACTGCCCTCCACCCTGGCCTTCAATGAGCTGTCGCTTGACAGCACTGAAGTCACAAATGGCGATAGTGTGGGTTCAGTGGAACGCACACTACAGGTCGTGTGGCACGAGGCTGTTGTCGAAGTAATCAATTTGTATCAGCTTTGTGTCATTATTTTGCCGACTGCAACTCAAATTGCTGCTGCAGTACGTAACCACACGTCACCGTCCGACTTTAGACAGAAAATGATAAATTTCGACTTTTTCTCACAATAACCTTCCAGTGTTTCAGTATAGGGAACCTTGTAGCTCAGTTGCCTTTTGGAAACTTCGATCTTAAGACGACGACGGTCTGTAATCAAAACGGACGAGTGACTAAAATCTGTGATTGGAATGCGCATAAATAAAAAAGTCTGTTACATCAATCAGGGGACCCTTCTGCATTTCAGTGCTGCCTGGTGAAGTATCTCATTTTCTTAGTAATTACAAATACCGTCCAGTTAAGACATTTTATGACAGTAAACACGGTACAGTTTGTCGAATTACACACTGACAAAACTCAAGTCATAACAAATCTTGTTAAAGTCGGCGAGAAAGAACCGAGCTATACATAAACTACACTAATTTTCGCACGGGAGTTCGTTTAAGAAAGTCAAGCTGTTGCTTCGTGTTTTTTGTGGACAGTGTGTTCCCTCAGCTAATACGGCAACTCTGAAGACAGACGAGAAGAAAATCTTGTCGGTTCTGTTGCTAAGCTTCTGGATAAACATAGTCCGCTTTGAGCGGCTATGAGGACGCCGCCCGCTTCATGCATATTTACGGCCGGCCATTTGCGCCGATGAATAATGCAACGTCAAAAATAGCGAGTCGCTGTCGGAACAGTGTACGACTCGGCGGAAACGGCGTCCGACCCGCAGTAATGCTAAACGCCAAAAGCGCGTTAAACCCCGGAAATGCAGCAGCAGCAGCACAGGAGTATGGTCGTGCTGTAGAAAGCCGCCATGACGAGATTCTCTTTAGATTCTGGCCCTTCTCTATCTTTAACGTTAAAATGCTTGGATGCATCGAGACTTCCGCACGCAGCCACCGAGAACATCCCGAATAGGATATAAAGTTCCTATCATACAATAGTTGCGTCTCGTAATTCATTCAAATAGCTTACCGGAATGCTATCGGATGACGTCTTTGACAAATCAACATCAGATATACTTTTCGTTCCATACATACATATAGACTAGATCATCCAGTATGTACAACAACTAAGAAAACATGGATACATAGTACAGACAATGAACTGACGAAAGTCATGACCTAGGGATGTGCACATGTACAGATGGCGGCAATATCGAATACACAAGGTAGAAAATGGCAGTGCATTGGCGGAGCAGTCATTTGTCCTCAGGTAATGCACGTGTAAAGATTTCAGATGTGATTATGGCCGCACAACGGGGATTAACAGACTTTGAATCTCAGGCTATACCCCGTCACAATGGACAACGCAACGCCCGACAACCTTCACTTAAAGACCGAGAGCAGCGGAGCAGTAGAGTTGTCATTGTTATCAGACAAGTAACAGTGCGTCAAATAGCCGCAGAAATCGACTTGCTGGTCGTGTGTTCCAAAAATGAACAGCATAGAGACAGAAGTGATGACACTTTCTGCTGGACCGGACCATCATTTTGCAGGATAATGCTCATACACTTACAGTGCAAGCTGTTACTGATTTGTTCGACTGATGGGGCTGCTAAGTGCTATACCACCTAGTACACTCTCCTGACTTAAGCCCTCGCAAGTTCAACCTGATTTCTAAACTGATGGAAACACCTCACGGCATTCGTTTCAGAACTGCTACAAATTCGTCGAGTAATACACCGTGCCGCTCGAACTGTCAACACAACTGGCCCTGCTAAGAGTATCCTACGACTTCCACGTCGCTGGCAACTACTTATACACAATGCTGGTGACGACTTTGAAGGTCAGTAAAACTTTGAAACGCGTATATCTTGTGTGGGCTGTTAATAAATAGTTGCCACTATTTAAGTTCCAACCCTCGTATTTAGGAGAACGATGAACTGCTTCTTTATCTTCACGTTATTAACACATTTAATTTTGAAACTTGAGAACATTTCGGCTGTTCCATATATATAGCATATCAAGTCTAGATACTTTTGCCACGGATAGATCTCAATACGAAGCTCAAATTCTCCACACACAGTCGCTGATTCCCTCTCATCTGCATCCGCTTGCCCTTTACTACCCATAATACCGAACGTTATTGTGCAACAATTTCCAAACATCACTACCAGAAGCTCTTCTGAAGCCTTGTAGATTGTGCTGAATTACACTATCCGCTGTGGTGTACTTGGGATCGGAAACCTCGGGAAGATACAAGGGTATCAAACGATTCGCTGATAAGTTAGGTGCATGGCTACCATCGTTCAGATCAAATCTGTTCCGTGATATTAATAAGTGTTTCTGGTCGTAGAGGCAAACTCCAGAACGGCACTCCGAGGAATAAAATAACGTGGAAAAAAGAATGGAAATGAAATCCCATACTTTTTTACAGAGCGTAGAGGAACGATGCGGGAGACCCGCACCGCCTTACTAGGCAAGGTCCTAATGGAGGTGGTTTGCTGTTGCCTTCCTCCGACCGTAACGGGGATGAATGATGATGATGAAGACGACACAACAACACTTAGTCATCTCGAGGCAGGAAAACTCCCTGACCCCGCCGGGAATCGAACCCGGGACCCCGTGCTCGGGAAGCGAGAATGCTACCGCGAGACAACGAGGGGCGGACAATAAATAACGTATAAAGGCTAAATCCTGCTTTTTCTGTCGAGAAATATTCAAAGAAACCTTCAACAAAATTCGACAATCTCGTGAGCGCTGCGGGTTAGCATTATTGTCATTGCGTGATTAGGTGGGCAACCAAACAGCTTCACCAGCTCAGCACAGGTTATTTGAAGTTTTATTTGAAGACCCTGAACGACTGTGTGCCACCAGCCTGGGGCAGAGCTTATCTGGCGCTGGGAGGCGGTGCTCTGATTTATACGGAGGGAACTGGCCGTCTGCCGATTTACTGGCGAGCCGCCCGTGCGCCCGCAGGCTCCGCAAACGCTGGAGGTTACAGTAGCATGAATCTCAAAGGAACTGAGGGTGCAGCATTTCTAGGAAGGCTGCTCCAGGTATTTTACACATCTGACTTAAAATCTGCAGTGTAAAATTTACCTAATGTCTATGCAGATTATCAGATACTGTTTGCCATGTGGGCGTCCCATTACCAGAAATGTAGTAAACGTGCATTGCATTGTTCAGAGATACGAGAAAATTGAGGCCAAGGGCGAAGTCAGTAACCAGAATTGGTAACGCAGATATCTGAGGGGTAACACAACTACAGAATATTAAAAAATTCATTTTTTATTGATCTGCTCCAGGTATTTTACACATCTGACTTAAAATCTGCAGTGTAAAATTTACCTAATGTCTATGCAGATTATCAGATACTGTTTGCCATGTGGGCGTCCCATTACCAGAAATGTAGTAAACGTGCATTGCATTGTTCAGAGATACGAGAAAATTGAGGCCAAGGGCGAAGTCAGTAACCAGAATTGGTAACGCAGATATCTGAGGGGTAACACAACTACAGAATATTAAAAAATTCATTTTTTATTGATCTGAAAAATGCTTTCCTTCTAAAATGCAAGAAAAAAAGTCTAATCCCTGTAAAATATTATTCTATGGAATTCCAAGCTCCTCCTCTAGCGCCACGGATGACCCGAAATGCCCCACCTGCGCCAACCCAATACCAGCTGTAGTGTCTGGGTATTGATATAAGCAGTTCAAAACAATAACACGTTAGCCTGCCTTTAGCAAGCGTCAGTGAATGTCCGAAAAAGACAATTCTTTCGCTACGAATCTTCATTTTTGATACAATATTGAACTTTGAGAATTTATTTATGTTCTTACAGTGTATAGTTCTTTCTTTCAAGTGAGAATGAGCTATAAGGAAGTGTACTCTGACGGAAAATGTACGAAAACATGTTATGCAACGCGGTGTCGAAGCAGTTTGTCATCAAAGCATCCAGAGCACGTATCTAAGGCTGAGAACAGTTCGGAAGGAGTCAGTGTCTCTGCTAAGAGACTTAAGGACAATAAGCAGCATTTTGTTGGGTATTATGGATTGAGCCATAGGATTATACATTTTCTTGCTGTTTTCTCTGTTATTTCTCAGCACGTGAAATGAATTCTTTCTTCAAAATAAAATTTATCTAGGTTGCGATATTATTTGATATGAATGACGTATTTCACCCTATTGGATAATAAGTAGATAGTATAGAAGTAACTGGATATGTAAATCATCCTTCAGAAAGCCATACAAAATGGAAAAGGGACGCAACAGTAACTGGATATCCACCCCATCTGCGATAAAAAAAACATGTAAAATACGAAGTGGACCTTGAGGACGCCAGCTGACTCCACCATGGCAGTACAAAACAGGGCCTCGCTTTTAAAAAATAAACGGCGTATGAGCCGCACACAGCACAACGCCTGTTTGGTGTAAATACAAATATTACTGCCAGTAATACTTGTGTGAACACCAAACGGAAATTGTGGTGTGTGTGGTTCATATCGGCTTTATTTTGTAAGCTTGGCTCTTTTTTGTACTGCTATGGCAAAGTCAGGTAGTGTGCTCATGTTCCACTTTAGGTTTTATATGTTTTATGTCGGATGGATTACATATACAATTACTGTTGCGTCCATTTCCCATTTTGTATGGCTTTATGACGGCTGCGTCCCACATCCAGCTACTTTTACACAATCTGATTATGCTCCAAAAGGGTGAAAAGCGTCATTCTTATTAAATAATTTCGCACGCTAGACTGTTTTTATTCTTTAATAAATCGAAACATACTGCTGTAGCATCCTGCGTAATGGAACGGAGCAATTATTTTTTTAATGTAAAACGTGTAAGGCCGACAGCAGTTTGCAAGAACGAAGTCCTCGAGACGTAAGCTTCACTATAATTATTGCTTATCAAGATTGCCGAGATGTTGTTATATTTAGCAATAAGTTTATACGGAACGCATATGAAAACAACCCTCGAATCGTCCTAGCAATGGGCCTGCTTGGTGTAGGGCTAAAGTGAATTGTAAAGTTTTGTGCGTTCATGGAATCGCTACGACCGATATTTCAACCGGTCTGTGATAAACTAGTGGATATGATTTTAATCGGAACGATAAGAGCACCACACGACAATCCTGGAACAGCTGATTAACTGTAAGATTTTTCTGAAAGTGGAATTTTTCATTTTTTCGTGTCTATAACACATTTCAAAACTACAAACGCGTTTTTCTCGGAATATGGTTTTTCAGAACGGCAGGCAGCATATCTCCAATAATGTTCAGTTCTTTTATTTGAACGTTTAAGCACAACTTCGAAATAGGGTTTCAAAGTGTGCCACATAAGGGATTTTAAATTAGTCGATTGAACTATATTTATTAACAAACGACTGTCCTTTTTTTATGAAAACTGAACGTCTTTAATCAGACACACGCCATTTACACAAAACTCAATACTAAACCAACGTGACTTATTAGCCACATTCATGCAAATTACACAGATTTTTTTCATTTTTCTAGATTTAAATTGGTGCCACTCGTAGGGCGTGCCACAGATCGCCTCAAATTCAGCATGCCTCGGCAGAATTGCACCTGTATGTTGGAACACGTGAGGCAATACTGACCCTACGACTTATCTTAGAAAGTAGATCAAGGAAAGGCAAACCTACGTTTCTGGCATTTGTAGACTTAGAGAAAGCTTTTGACAATGTTGACTGGATGAATAACAACAACAGCAAAACGAGGATAATGGAATGTAGTCGAATTAAGTCGGGTGATGCTGAGGGAATTGGGTTAGGAAATGAGACACTTAAAGTAGTAAAGGAGTTTTGCTATTTGGGGAGCAAAATAACTGATGATGGTCGAAGTAGAGAGGATATAAAATGTAGACTGGAAATAGCAAGGAAAGCGTTTGTGAAGAAGAAAAATTCGTTAATATCGAATATAGATTTAGGTTTCAGGATGTCGTTTCTGAAAGTATTTGTATGGAGTGTAGCCATGTACGGAAGTGAAACGTAGACGATAAATAGTTTAGACAAGAAGAAAATAGAAGCTTTCGAAATGTGGCGCTACAGAAGAATTCTGAAAATTAGATGGGTAGATCACATAACTAATGAGGAGGTATTGAATAGAATTGGGGAGAAGAGGGGTTGGTGGCACAACTTGACTAGAAGAAGGGACCGGTTGGTAGGACATGTTCTGAGGCATCAAGGGACCACAAATTTGGCATTGGAGGGCAGCGTGGTGGGTAAAAATCGTAGAGGGAGACCAAGAGATGAATACACTTAGCTGATTCGGAAGGATGTAGGTTTCAGTAAGTACTGGGAAATTAAGAAGCTTGCACAGGATAGAGTAGCATGGAGAGCTGTATCAAACCAGTCTCAGGACTGAAGACAACAACAACAACAACAATCGCTATTTTGTAATATTTACGTAGAAAAATTTTTATATACTTAAGTATGTGCTCAATAGCTACCGCAAATGTAATTTCTCTATCACCTTTCCTTTAGCCCAAAAAAATTGTCAAGGAAACGCTTTTCTAGGCCGATCGGTCGTGTTATTTTCCACACGGTCATTTCGAAGATTACTTGAAAATAGTTTCAGACCCTATGGAGGTCGCCTCGTTTCCGGAAGTACGCAGGCAGTTCACGCCCAAAGCCTATAGCTCGTTAGGAACAGTGGATGACCTGCAGAATAGCTGCGACTTCTTCGACAAAAGTTTGAAGAAATGGCTGTATTCATTCGCGCAACACCTCTCAGAGATGCTAATACATAGAGACGCACGTCAAAATACAAATGAGATCTGCCTCTTCTTAGATTACAGAAAATTAAATTACTTAAACTCAAATTGTAGACGTCGTATGAAAGGTATTATATTATATGGAGAAGCCATTCTCTGATCGTTCCGTCAGTGCATGTCGTAGTACTAGATAAGAAGAGAGCTTTTTGCTTCAAACTTACACTTCGTTCACTGCTAGCGAATGACAAATCAAAGGTATTGGGGATTCACTTGGGCTATGGACCGTCTTTATTGCTGTGACACGTAATAGACACATAAAGCATATAATGCTGATGCTACAATATGTGTCCTACTTCAGAAATGTAGATGTGGTCTAAGGGTTTCAGATGTTTTAAAGAATACGCAATTGTTTATTAGCGCTATTATTACGTAGTGCATTAAAGCGATAATGTAACTAATAACACTTTGATTTGAAATACAAATATGACCTTATTATTTGTCTAGACTTTCAATCAAATAATAATCGTCGTTTATCTGCAGCACGTTTTAAAAAGAGAAAATTTGCGATCTCAAGTACCCCATACAAAGTACGTTTCGAGGCGTCTTCCACAAGGACTGAAAAATACTTCTAATGCCGAATACAGGATTTTCAGTACCGTTCGCGGAAACTGCACACCAGTAAAATAAATTATACTGAAATAAAATTAATGCAACACAGGATCGAGCATGGTTTTGTTGAAGATACCGCGCACTGCAGTTAGGGACTCCAAGGATTGTGACTTGGAATTAGAGAGTGAACAGGATTGGTAGTGAAGTGATATCTTATCCAATGCCGTATTTGTGTGTGTCCAAATGCAATGACAGCAGTTTAAATATTACCATTACACATTTCACATCGCAAAATCTTAGTGTCACATATTTTCATCAAGCAGCACAATAATACGTATCGCAGATTTCAGTCACGAGAACAGTGTCAGTCACGAAGACAGCGCCTTTCATGAATGCGGCCAAGACTGAGCAGATTCAGTCAGGACTCTACCAACTACCGCTTTTCACTCAGCACGCCGAGATGTTCACTTTGCCGTGTTAAACAGAGGCCTCGTGGTTTGTCGTCTATTGAGTCAATGCTCTGGAATGAGTGTTACTGGGTATCCCTCCAGCAAATGCTCTCTGACAGCTAAGGGAGAAAGTTTCCTACTTCTTTACGTTATTTCCTACTCCGAAGAAGACAGCGAGTTGTTCGAGATTAGACGCACTGCTGGTGGGGAAAAGGGGGGGGGGGAGATTCGTTGCAATATGTGTCTTACAATCAAAGTAAACATTGGACGGGATCGGTGCTTGGACCCAGGCAAAATTATGAGGGCATAAAGTGCCTGGATAACTTGCTTCACATATGCCGTGTATCTTCGTGTAAACACATTTCTGTTGGTCATAGTATATGAATAATACGTGATAAGTTAAAAAGAAAGGGACTGTTAGTGCTTGCTAGTGTGTTGGTATTTCAGCAAGTGACTGGTAAACAGCATTGCTGGTTCTAAGGACATTTCAAAGTTCTTTGCAAACCCAGAAGTGGTGGTTCATAGACTTGCTATATTATCCGCAAGACTCTTCAATGTTGATTGTGCACCCAAACAGTCGCTACAGTTCGCTGCTGGCCATCTCTGCAAGGACTACAGTAGGTCTGCACCTTTGGTGGCCCACCAATAAAATTATCTCTACAAGGACCACCGTGGGCCTGCACCTACGGTGGCCCACCAATACCATAATCTCCACCAAGACTAAAGTGGGTTTGCACCTGTGGTGGCCCACTCATACCATCATCTCTACAAGGAATACTGTGGGTCTGCTCTGTGATGACCTACCTACCAATATTCATCAAAACTTCGACTGACTCTGCCGTGGGTTTGCTCTGTTGTGGCCCATTACCTGTCTGCATATCAAGAGCTAGCACTGTCTTTCCTTTGGAAGGACAACACTACTTCTCCAAGACTCCATGGAAATCCACTACTTCTGTGTGCACTTTCTTTTACTGCTCAGACTTGTGTATAAAACTATCATTCTTACTGTGATGAATGATCAGGACTGTCTTTATGGACTGTGAGGACAGTTTTTGCTTTTGACCAACATTGTATCAATAAGTGTGTGCATTTAATATATTTGTTATTGTAATTATGAAAAATTTTATCGAATCAGTATTGTCCACTGCCCAAAACAATTTGTAAAATTTTTTGTGTTGAGCATAGGGGCTATGTAAGTGGGCTGTTTAGGTTTTTATGTTGGTAACGCTACGTAGTGCTCTGCATGAAAATCGCTGACTGAGCTGTGTGCAGTCTGTGGCTGGTTGGACTCATTGTTGGAAAATTCACTTGTGTAGTGTTGGGCAGTTGGATGTGAACAGTGTGTATCGTTGGGAAGCTGGAGGTAGAGATGGGTCGAACTCGTTCATTCCCGTGAACTACTTCATTCATTTCACTCTTTGCCGTGAAGCGTTCAAATGAAGTAGTTCATTCATGAAGTACGGAAGCCTGGCGAAGTTGCCCAGTTCGCCGCTGAGCCGCGGCTACGCTCGCTTCGCCTCGGTCGTACAATAAAGCTTCGTAATACTTCATAATTTTACCAACAGATGGCCGAACTACGCAGTAACGTGCACGCAACGTTTTGCGTCTTACAGCGTCTGACGTGAGTTAACTTACATAGAGCATGGTCGAAGGGGACAAAGGAAAGATAAACAGAGAAGCATGTCACATATAAAGAAGGTATTACGTTTAATCTTGCTCGACATTTTCTCATGATGCGCCAAAAAAAGTCTTCATCTGCCAAGTGAAACCTTATTTGTTTTATTCATGGACTGAAAACTAGGGCTACCAACGAAATGCAGTCCAATTTTATGTTCCTTTTAAAATGTAATCCAAAATGGAATGAGTATGTTTACCACTGTCACAAAGTCTATATACCTACGTTATGTAATTATTCAGAAGTTTTCCTGTATATTTTATTTTTGTTGAGAATAATAACCCTCTAAATTCAAAACGTATACTGTCACCTGTAGTCATTGGTACGATTTCAGGTAAAATCCCTCATTATTTTATTCGGAAAGCAGTTTTTGTTTCTGTTCACGCTTATACAATGGCTAGCAACTCTCGATCGCCTAAAAGTAGTGAAATTTGGGGTTTCTTCGCCGGTTTAGGTGATGGGAAAGCAAAGTGCAACTGTTGCTCTAAGTGTATTTCACCGCGCGATTCGTGGACAGGCAGTAGAGGGAGGACTGAAGTGAAGGAAGAATGAGTGACGTAGCGCCGATGTATGGAAATGGGAGAGTAGAAGAAAGTGAGTGAACTAGACAAAAGTGTGGAGTGTGCTATCTGTGAAGAGTTTGAAGTGCCAGTTCATTGAAATTGAGTGGTTAGTTCACACTTCACTGGAGTGAAGCGTTCATTTGAACGACTCATTCACGAGCTCCCCATCACTAGCTGGAGGTGAGCCGCCAGCAGTGGTGGATGTGGAGAGAGAGATGCCAGAGTTTTGAGAGTTTGCTATGACCGGACGATCTGGACATGTGTCCGTCAGAAAAAGAAAATTTGTAAGACTGGATGTCACGGTTCAAACGGCTCTGAACACTATGGGACTTAACTACTGAGGTCATCAGTCTCCTAGAACTTAGAACTACTCAAACCTAAATAACGCAAGGACAACACACACATCCATGCCCGAGGCAGGATTCGAAGCTGTGACCGTAGCGGTCGCGCGGTTCCAGACTGTAGCGCCTAGAACCGCTCGGCCTCTTCGGCCGGTGGATGTCATGAACTGAAATATATATATTATGACTTTTGAACACTATTAAAGTAAATACATTGTTTGTTTTCTATCAAAACCTTTCATTTTCTAACTATGCGTATCAGTAGTTAGTGCCTTGAGTAGTTTAAATCTTTTATTTAGCTAGCAGTATTGGCGCTCGCTGTGTTCCAGCAGTTCAAGTAACGAAGATTTTTGTGAGATAAGTGACTCAGGACAGGTATAGGCTATTGTTAGTCAGGGCCATTGTTTTGTAGGGATTATTGAAAGTCAGACTGCGTTGCGCTAAAAATATTGTGTGTCAGTTTAGTGATGATCAGAATGAGTAAAGAGAGAACAGTCTGAGTACATTCAGTTTTGCTCAGCTGTTTGAAAATCAAATAACGTAAGAGTTTTTCTGGCACTGTCATTCATTTCATTCAAAGGGGAAGTTTCAGACTCTCCTATTTGATGTGTTTTGTATTCGACTGCGGTGTATAGTTCATCGTGTTGGGTTACTCGTTTAATCACTCAATCTCCTATTTCTGGCTAAAGAGACGCAAATCGAAAGGAACAAAGGTAAGGACATAATATTTCCAGAAGTTCCGTTCACAGTGCTCTTCCATTAAACCTCCAGTTCGCCTTACCGGAATTATTTGTACATGTGATTTAGAGAAAAGCTTACGTACTAAAATATAGTGTATTTGTTGTCCATAAGAGTCTCTTTATGCACGAAGAGTTTCTAGTAGTCATCTCCTCCTTACCTCGCAGAAATTGGTGCACCCAACTAACATCACGACTGGCAACCAATGCGAAAGCATAACGTTTCTTGGAAATTTACCGCAAAGTGCCCACTTTAGAAAATAACTTCCGGCTTTCCTTGAGTTCGTGCGTTGCATTTCACAACGTTATCCCTTTCGGCAGGAGCGTTAAAAGCGCTTTTAGGGCGAGTCTGGGGTTGAGAAGCGAAATGGGAGCTGCTGCAGCAGGTTAAAGTTGAAGTGAATGAGAGGCGCATTTTGCAAATCGGCGAACCAAATCTGCAGGGCGGAGGCGGCAGCTGGCTTTCTGCCTCACGTGGTTCCTTTGTTTTCGTCCTTTTCTCTCACGCTGTAGCTCTTTAGTTCTAACTTTCTCTCATCTTCCTATTCGCCGCCCTCTAGCGTTTTGTCTCTTCACCCTGCTCTATCGTCCTTCCCCCCATTCCTCTCTTTCTATCAATCTCTCTCTCTCTCTCTCTCTTTCTTTCTCTCTCTCTCTCTCTCTCTCTCTCTCTGTGTATGTGTGTGTGTGTGTGTGTGTGCGTGTATGTGTTTTACTGTGAGCATTAAGGTCCTGTTACCCAACACTATGAAAAGGGAAGCTCTTGTAAACCTTTCCCGGGAGTTGGCTGTCACTGTTGTTCTCGGATCGTTCTCGTGGTACGTCAGAGGTACAACTGTTTAAGAATTACCATTTTAGTAACTTTTTAACTGACTCTTTCTATTATAACATTGTGTACTTAAAAGATATTCAATTTCTTTTTCAATTTTATTTTCCTTTTTGTCATTAGTCTGAGAAACTGCTATTTCTGGACATTTTTCCCATTTCTGCACTCAGACAGTTTCTATGACAATTGTACATTTGACTGCCAACTTTCATTACGCATTATTCACTCTATTACAGAATAGCTATCCTCGGAGGCAGCTGTACAAGCTGTACAGATCGGTAGAAGGTGAACGTACCTTTATTCACGTAGGGGGTCTGCTGTTCGATTAAACGAGAATTTTAGTTTGGTTCGCGCACCATCCTCATTTACTGGTAGTTATTTTTATAGACATTGTTTAATTATTAAGCTTCCACGGGTTGATTTCTGGAATTTACTTTTAGCTTAATTTTCGGAGCGTCCACGTAAATGACGAAGGAGTGAAGCACTCAGAAGCGGCGAGGAAACAAAATGAAACTGCACGATTTGACAGGTAATGTGATGTTATTTCAGTAATTACTAAATCTAGCCAAGTTTAGAAAACACTTGGTATTTTGAACCCACTTAATAGTATGACATTTCACCCATGTTGTCGCTGGGTTGGAGATGACGTCCAAGATAGCCCCACGTATCATCTGTTGGAACAGTGCGAGCAGCAGAAACATATGGCAGTAAAACAATGATGAAATTGTGGACGATGATGTCTTCCCTACTAGGTGTCTTGTGGATGGAGAAGGTAACCTGTGCTAATCCCTGTCAACCCAGATCTAGTGAAACAGAGCGTCGCCACGAAGCTGATGATTACTGTGGGACTGCACGTTGTTTGCACGTTGGATAACACCCCTGGGAGGCCAAGCACGGCGAAAGTGGCGACTGAGCACACTATCATCACCAAATGACGCGCACAATAGATCTTTCACGCGTCTAGCAATATGGGGTGGAGCGCAATCCTGCATAAACATCGTACGTTCCAGAAGGTGTTTGCCAGCCAGGCTGCGGATGATGCGGTTCTGTAACATATCGGCGTACCTCTCAACCGTCACGGTAGCAGTTACAAAACCAGAATCACGCATATCCTAGAAGAAAAAAGGCCCTATAACGGTAAATGTGTTAAATCCAACCCATACCGTTAATCTCGTCGTGTAATGGAGTTTCCACGACAGTTCTAGGATTTTCGGTAGCCCAAATTCTGCAGTTGTGGGCGTTGACAGACCCCCGGAGCGTGAAATGAGCTTCGTCGGTCCACAACACGTTTCTCAACCAGTCTTCATCTTCCGTCATCTTTTGAAACGCCCACGCCGCAAATGTCCTCCGCTTCACTAAATCGCTAGGTATCAGTTCATGATGCCGATGGATTTGGCACGGATAGCATCGGAGGGTACGCCTAAATGCCAACCAAACAGTAGTGTATGGAATGCTAGTGCGACGTGCGACTGCAGGAGCGCTGACTCCCTGTGCATGGACGAAACCTGCTACAGTCTCCATTTCTTCCTGGTCTCAGCAGCATTACACCTTGCGTTCGGTTGGCCACTACGGGGTCTATCGTCTAAACAACCCGTGGCTTCGAACTTCGAAATCATTCTCGCCACAGCTGCATTTGTCAACGGACCTTTACCCGTTCGAATCCACTTCCTATGGCGATAGGATCGTAACGCTGAACTAGCACATTCACCGTTCTCGTAATATAGCTTCACTAAAAGCGCCTTTTCAGGTAACGTCAACATGCTGCGACTGATGGCGCATCTGATTCGCTCTCTCATTACAGCTCCTTTTATACACGATTGTCATGCGCAGTCACTGACGTTTTGCTGCCCAGCGCCATCAGTCGGACATTTTGTGAACTTTGTTTTTTCTTTGTTCTAATAAAACCCCATGTCTATCCAAGCAATGTGTCAATTTTTACCTCTCTATCTACATTATTCCGTGGTTTATTAAGTTTTCAAATGTATACTGACTTTTTGATCACCCAGTACTTAAACCTAACTATCCTAGGGACATCACACACATCCATGCCCGAGGAGGATTCGAACCGGCGATAGTAGTGGTCGCGCGGTTCCAGACTGTAGCGCCTAGAACCGTACGGCCACTCTGGCCGGCTCTGATTTGGTGAAGACTGCCAGCCTCGCTAGCGGGATGAAAGCAGAGCTCACCATCTGCGGCATCGTCGACAGGACTGACTGCGGACCTTTGGTACAGAACCAAGTGGAGGATCTGAATCAGAGGCTGAGACGGTTCTGCGACCGTGTAGGCTGCAGATTCCTCGACTTGCGCCATAGGGTGGTGGGGTTTCGGGTTCCGCTGGATAGGTCAGGTGTCCACTAGACACTGCAGGTGGCTACACGGGTAGCAGAGGCGTGGACTGGGCGGTTTTGTAGGTTAGATGGCCTCGGGCAAGTACAGAAAGGGCAACAGCCTCAAAGGGTGCGGGGCAAATTCAGGACATGCGGGAACCAAGCAGCAATCGGTATTGTAATTGTAAACTGTCGAAGCTGCGTTGGTAAAGTACCGGAACTTCAAGCACTGATAGAGAGCAGCGAAGCCGAAATCGTTATAGGTACGGATAGCTGGTTGAAGCGAGAGATAAATTCTGCCGAAATTTTTACAAAGGCACAGACGGTGTTTAGAAAGGATAGATTGCATGCAACCGGTGGTGTCGCGTTTGTCGCTGTTAATAGTAGTTTATCCTGTAGTGAAATAGAAGTGGATACTTCATGTGAAATATTATGGGTGGAGGTTACACTCAACAACTTAGCTACGTTAATAATTGTATCCTTTTACCGACCTCCCGACTCAGCACAACAACTGAGAGAAAATCTGTAATACATTTCACATAGATTTCTTCAGCATGTTATAGTCTTAGGTGGAGATTGCAATTTACCAGATATAGACTGGGACACTCAGATGTTTAGGACGGGTGGTAGGGACAGAGCATCGAGTGACGTTATACTGAGTGCACTATCCGAAAATTACCTCGAGCAATTAAACAGAAAACCGATTCCTGGAAATAACATCTTGGACCTACTGATAACAAAGAGACCCGAAATGTTCCACTCTGTAAGCGCAGAACAGGGAATCAGTGATCATAAGGCCGTTGCAGCATCCCTGAATATGGAAGTAAATAGGAATATAAAAAAAGGGACAAAGGTTTATCTGTTTAGCAAGAGTAATAGAAGGCAGATTTCAGACTACCTAACAGATCAAAACGAAAATTTATGTTCCGACACTGACAATGTTGAATGTTTATGGAAAAAGTTCAAGGCAATGGTAAAATGCGTTTTAGGCAGATACGTGCCGAGTAAAACTGTGAGAGACGGGAAAAACCCACCGTGGTTCAACAACAAAGTTAGGAAACTACTGCGAAAGCAAAGACAGCTTCACTGCATATTGAAACGCAGCCAAAACCTCTCAGACAAACAGAAGCTAAACGATATCAAAGTTAGCGTAAAGAGGGCTATACGTGAAGCATTCAGTGAATTCGAAAATAAAATTCTATGTACCGACTTGACTGAAAACCCTAGGAAGTTCTGGTCTTACGTTAAATCAGTAAATGGGTCGAAACAGCATATCCAGACATTCTGGGATGATAATTGTTTAGAAACAGAGGATGACACGCGTAAAGCTGAAATACTAAACACCTTTCTCCAAAGCTGTTTCACAGAGGAAGACCGCACTGCAGTTCCTTCTCTAAATCCTCACACGAACGAAAAGATGGCTGACATAGAAATAAGTGTCCAAGGAATAGAAAAGCAACTGCAATCACTCAACAGAGGAAAGTTCACTGGACCTGACGGGATTCTACATAGAGTACGCGAAAGAACTTGCCCGCTTTCTAACAGCCGTGTACCGCAGTCTCTAGAGGAACGGAAGGTTCCAAATAATTGGAAAAGAGCACAGGTGGTTCCAGTTTTCAAGAAGACTGTCGAGCAGATACGCAATACTATAGGCCTATATCCCTGACATCGATTTGTTGTAGAACTTTAGAACATGTGTTTTGCTCGCGTATCATGTCAGAACTGGAAAGCCAGAATCTACTCTGTAGCAATCAACATGGATTCCGGAAACAGCGATCGTGTGAGACTGAACTCGCTTTATTTGTTCATGAGACCCAGAAAATATTAGATACTGGCTCCCAGGTAGATGCCATTTTCCTTGACTTCCGGGAGGCGTTCGATACTGTTCCGCACTGTCGCCTGATAAACAAAGTAAGAGCCTACGGAATATCAGACCAGCTGTCTGGCAGGATTGAAGAGATTTTAGCAAACAGAACACAGCATGTTGTTCTCAATGGAGGGACGTCTACAGACTTTAAAGTAACCTCTAGTGTGCCACAGGGGAGTGTTATGGGACCATTGCTTTTCACAATATACATAGACGACCTAGTAGATTGTGTCGGATGTTCCATGCGGCTTTTCGCGGATGATGCTGTAGTATGCAGAGAAGTTGCAGCATTAGAAAATTGCAGCGAAATGCAGGAAGATCTGCAGCGGATAGACATTCGGTGCAGGGAGTGGCAACTGATCCTTAACATAGACAAATGTAATGTATTACGAATACATAGAAAGAAGGATCCTTTACTGTATGATTATATGATAGCGGAACAAAGACTGGTAGCAGTTACTTTTGTAAAATATCTGGGAGTATGCGTGCAGAACGATTTGAAGTGGAATGATCATATAAAATTAATTGTTGGTAAGGTGGGAGCCGGGTTAGCTTCATTTGGAAAGTCCTTAGAAAATGTAGTCCATCAACAAAGGAGGTGGCTTACAAAACACTCGTTCGACCTATACTTGAGTATTTCTCATCAGGGTGGGATCCGTACCAGGTCGGGTTGACAGAGGAGATGGAGAAGATCCATCGTCACAGGGTTATTTGGTAAGCGTGACAGCGTTACGGAGATGTTTAGCAAACTCAAGTGGCAGCCTCTGCAAGAGAGGCGCTCTGCATCGCGGTGTAGCTTGCTGTCCAGGTTTCGAGAGTGTGCATTTCTGGATGAGGTATCGAATATATTGCTTCCCCCTACTTATACCTCCCAAGGAGATCACGAATGTAAAATTAGAGATATTCGAGAGCGCGCACGGAAGCTTTCCGGCAGTCGTTCTTCCCGCGAACCAAACGCGACTGGAACAGGACAGGAAGGTAACGACAGTGGCACGTAAAGTGCCCTCCGCCACACACCGTTGGGTAGCTCGCGGAGTATAAACGTAGATGTAGATGTAGACGTAGAACAAATTAATGTGATATAAAATACTACAGCTAATTCGACCGAGGGCCGTGGTACTGTTAGTTTTGATTTACCTAAAAGAAGGTCAACACCTGTGGTTGTCCAACAAACAGAAACTGCTATTGTCAGCAAAGACTGTATGTCTCAATTGTTGGAAGCAATCAGATATGTTCATGAGAAAAGAGACAGGCACGTGTCGAAACAAGTGCTTTTCATGAGGAAAATTAAAAGGCGCATGAGAAAATAACAAAACTTTATGAGGAAACAAAAAAAAAATGTTCCACCAGGAAATCAAAAATGATTATCCGACACTAACTGATGCGATAAATAATTTGCGAACGGAAGTCACCAGCTGATTTGAACAGAATCATGATGAGCTCCAAAAAGAGCGTCAAGACAAGCATGAGGCCATTAGCAGCTAAATTACAGACCTTAAAATACAAGTTAATTGACGTACTCAAACGAAAGATTTCAACAGCAAAGTTAATGACCAAGTTAAGGCTCAAGATGAAGAAATTGTCAAAATCAAAAGTTCTTGTAAAACCAACAAAGAGTCGATTAAGATGGTTAACGTCGTACAAACGCGATGTGATGAACTAAGTGTTGAGGTAGATGAGATACGACAAAAGGTAATGAACAACGACAAGCTGTCAAAAGAAATTAGTAAAGAAATTTTGCTTGATGAAATTAATGCCTTATCACGTGAACCAGATATCAGTATTGTTGGTTAGACGCAAGTAATTGTGGGCAATGGACTGAGCGGTCGAAAATTTCATGACTATGAACCGAAACAAGTCATCAATGCAGTTGCGTTCATTAAACAATTCAAACGGGTTTCCAAGGCATTACACGGAACGTGCTAAAATAGATACTTGCGTCAGGCACATGAAGGGTGAGGCACAAATTTGGGGTATAAGTATGTCTGACAATTACACCAAGTACGAAGAATTTGAAACTGCACTTCTGAACAAATTTTAGTCGAAAGAAAAACGGTGGGATGTAAAATCAAAAAGTCTCACACCACCGAAATATGCAAGACATCACGTTACAATGCGTGAATTTATGCGAAGTTACTGGAACGACGATGCATACTTGGACGATCCGGCTAAAGAAGAAGAGCTAATGCTTATATTAATCCTGAAATTACCATTTTTGGTGCGTGAGAAGTCAACATTCACACCACAGTTAACAATGGAGCAAGTGAGTTTGCTAATTTAACGAATGGAAGTGTTCAATGCCGAATGGGAACAACGTGAGCGAAACAGTAATAATAATTACACGAATCGTCATAACGGCCCATCGCGGGAAGATATTCCAACCTACGGACGACCGAAAGTGTTTGATCGCCGAGACGATGATAGACAGAAGAAACGGATACAATCTACATGACGGGTTCAGGTCAAAACATCCGCCGAACCGGCCGCGCAATGACAGAGACAGAGGACAGAATCGATCGCCAGAACGTGCAAGAAGCCGTGCTCGCAATAAGTGAGATTCTGAACAGTTAAACTGAACAGAGTTTCGGAGACGACCCGCTCCGAAACTCTGTGAAAGGGACAAGGGTAGGATATTTTAATAAATTCCATGAAGTGCGAACATATAAATGACATCAAAGAGGAATTGTGCCTAGAAGATGAAGAAACTAATAAAGAAATTTTGATGCCATTTTTAGCAGTAGAAGTATGTGGTACTGTTATGGGTGCACTAATTGATTCACCTAGCGCGACAAGTGCTATTTCTGAAAATCTATTTGCGCAATTAAACAATCTTGTAGCCATTCCCACATTTCCTGTTAACGGCGTACGTATTGTCAGTGCAGTTGGAAATCGAAGCAAACCAATTAAAGACCAAACATTAGTAAGATTTCGTATTCAAGGGGAAGAATATGAGCAGAGTATGTTAATTGTGGGTTCTCTCAGTGTTGGACCAGTTGTAGCAGTTGACTGGTTGTCAGAGGAGAGACGCTGTATTAATTTTGAGGAGAATTGTCTGTGGACGAGGAAAGATAATGAAGAAATAAGGATTGCATTGAAGGGATTTATTGATATAAGGGCGCTGCGGGCATGAAGATGAGTATATACGTTATAGAGGAGAAGATTAAAACCTAACATTAAACAAGTCAGAGAACTACGCTAAGCTGTGAGAGAAGAACGAGGAGGGTACTCTAAATTTTATTCCAATCAAGGTTTGAACATTAGTGGACATGCCTGGAGCAGAACGAGAAGAAGTAAGGAAACTGCTGAGATGCTACGTCGACATATTTTCAAAGACACCGGGATTAATTGAAGGATGTGTTTGTAAAAGTGAAGTAAAGGATATTGAATCATTCCGTAGTAAGTCATACGCGGTATCATTGGCAAGAAAGGAAGCTGTTAACACGGAAATACAGAGGACGTTGAATAAGTAAATAATTGAGAGCTCAGACAAACCCCATACAAGCTGTAGCAAAGAAGGGTGGCACAGTTCACATTGTTCTTGACGCCTGTACAATGAATCGTATAATTTTACCACAGCATGATAAGCCAGGACACCTGGAGATTTTGTTACAAAGACTCAAAGGAGTTAAATATCTAAGTAGCCTTGGTTTGACTTGTAGTTACTGGCAACTACTGCTAGAAGAGAATAATAGATATAGCATTTTTTTATGACGGGAGAAGTGATAATTTCAGAGAATGGCTTTCGGTTTCTTCAGCAGCTTTTATGAGAACACAGGATAAAGCTTTAAGCGAACATTTGCTGAAACATGTAACGCTTTATGTGGACGATATTTTAATTAGTACAGATTCATGGGAAGAACATTTGGAAATTATTCATCGGGTACTTGAAGCATTTGTGAGAGCTGGAGTTACTGTTAATCTGGAAAAATAGGAATTCGCCAAGTTGCAAATTAAATTCCTTGGGCACAGTATTTCGTCACGAGAGATTGAACCAGATCCAACAATAATGGACACAGTAAGAAATTGCCCATCACCTAAGCGCCGTGAGCAATTTAAGTAGCTTTTTGGCTTCTGTAATTTTTATCGTAGTTTTCTTTCTAGATGCTGCTTATCTACTACAGTCTTAGTGGAATTGCTAAAAAAGGATGCTACATGGAAATGTACTCATGAACATCAAGAAACGTTCGATTTAATAAAAATTCGTGTGCAGCATCTATCGTTCACCACCTTGATTTAAGTAAAAAGTTTTATCCTGGGGCCGATTCAAGTGATTATGCTCTTGGAATAGAATTGTATCAATTAATTGAAGTTAATGGAATCAGTGGACATCATACTATTGCATTTGCGAGCCGCGCACTCACGAGCAAAGAGCGAAAATATACTGTCATGAAAAGAGAAGCACTTTCCATCATTTGGAGTTTCGAAACGTTCAGTTTTTATTTCTTTGGAAGACATATGCCGTAGTGACAGATCACAAAGCATTATCATTCATGGTAAGTTGCAAATTGATGCACGACAGGCTAATCCGGTGGTCGTTAATGCTTCAGCAATACAGTTTTGAGATTCAGTATATACCAGGAAATCAGAACGTCGTGCCGTATGCACTGTCCTGGGTATCAGAAGGATAAGATTCAGTTAACGTCGCGCATCCACGCCAGATATACAGGGTTATTACAAATGATTGAAGCGATTTCACAGCTCTACAATAACTTTATTATTTGAGATATTTTCACAATGCTTTGCACACACATACAAAAACTCAAAAAGTTTTCTTAGGCATTCAAAAATGTTCGATATGTGCCCCTTTAGTGATTCGGCAGACATCAAGCCGATAATCAAGTTCCTCTCACACTCGGCGCAGCACGTCCCCATCAATGAGTTCGAAAGCATTGTTGATGCGAGCTCGCAGTTCTGGCACGTTTCTTGGTAGAGGAGGTTTAAACACTGAATCTTTCACATCACTATGCGTGAAAGTTGCCCGCACGCGTTCAACCGTTTCTTCGCTCACTGCAGGCCGACCCGTTGATTTCCCCTTACAGAGGAATCCAGAAGCTTTAAACTGCGCATACCATCGCCGAATGGAGTTAGCAGTTGGTGGATCTTTGTTCTACTTCGTCCTGAACTGTCGTTGCACTGTTATGACTGACTGATGTGAGTGCAATTCAAGCACGACATACGCTTTCTCGGCTCCTGTCGCCATTTTGTCTCACTGCGCTCTCGAGCGCTCTGGCGGCAGAAACCTGAAGTGTGGCTTCAGCCGAACAAAACTTTATGAGTTTTTCTACGTATCTGTAGTGTGTCATGACCATATATCAATGAATGGAGCTACAGTGAATTTATGAAATCGCTTCAATCATTTGTAATAGCCCTGTATATAACGATTCATTTTAGCCAGTCTGAGTGGCCGAGGGGTTCTAGGCGCTTCAGTCTGTAACCGCACGACCGCAACGGTCGCAGGTTCGAATCCTGCCTCGGACATGAATGTGTGTGATCTCTTTGGGTTAGTTAGGTTTAAGTAGTTCTAAGTTCGAGGGGACTGAAGACCTCAGCTGTTAAGTCCCATAGTGCTCAGAGCCATTTGCACCATTTTTTGATTCATTTTATGCGAGGTGTCGAAGGTGAGCGTCAAATATGCAAGTTTCTGCGGAACATCACACAGGAACAGGGCGCAGACGAAATATTGAAGACTGTTAAAGATAAATATTGTGATCCGTATGCCTAAGGTAGTGACAAGATACGTCAATATTAATTAGAACAAGATGGCATCCTTTACCACCGAAGCAACTTGAATTCTGATCATTGGAGGCTGTGTATACCCAAACACGTTGTGGACAAATTAATAAGGTACATGCACGTAAGCTATACTGAGTTTGGGCCACGTAAATATAGTCTAAGGTTACAAGAGATCGTCATCTTCGATAACATGGCACGGAATGTATGATCAATTGTAAAATCTTGCGATCTCTCTCAAAATACTAAAATGTCTAGGATTCAGCACAAAGGCTTCATTCACAGCAGTATACCTCAAAAACCTGATCTTTGTGGACCGCTACCCAGATCAAAAGGAAATTTTAGTCAAATTTTAGTTGCGATGGATGTCTTTTCGAAATTTGTACGCCTTTACCCACTCAGGAAAGCCAACAGTAAGATTATAATGAAGAAATTCAGGGAAGAATATTTTGTAAATACTGTCAAGCCAGTGTGCATTTAACGCATAATGGTCCACAGTTTCGGTCACACCTATGGAAAGATTTTGTTAATGATGAAGGTATTCGGCACATTGCAATTCCGTCTTTCACACCTGCGTCCAACCCGACTGAACGCTAGATGCTTGTACTCGGGCGTTATTTCGTGCACACTGTGGGAAAAAACCATGAAAGATGGATAGAATAATTGACAGATTTTGAAACACTAATTAACAGTTTGTCGAATGAGTCGATAGGATTGCCGCCGTGTACAGTTCTCTTTGGAAAGAAACACGACGGTATGTTTCATGAATACGTTTCCTTTCCGCAAGAAGAGGAAATTAAGCAAGAGGAGCGCTTTAAAATCGCCTTGGAGACGATGAAGAAACGAGCAGAAGAACGGAAGCTGGCACATGACAAGGGAGTGAAGCCCATTACACACAAAGTCGGTGATTTGGTACCCATTCGAACTCACACGAAATCATCGAGTGTAAATGAAGAGCTACCAAGGACCATTCAAAATTAGAAAACTTGATCACCCTAATTCAAAAATGTTTCAAATGGCTCTGAGCACTATGGGACTTAACTTCTGTGGTCATCAGTCCCCTAGAACTTAGAACTACTTAAACCTAACTAACCTAAGGACATCACACACATCCATGCCCGAGGCAGGATTCGAACCTGCGACCGTAGCAGTCGTGCGACTCCGGACTGAGCGCCTGAACCGCTAGACCACCGCGGCTGGCTCACCCTAATTCGGCTGAAATTGAAATGGTGCAGTCTCGTCAGTATCATAGCCTACTAAATGTAGAAAACATTAAACTGTATCATCTGTAAGAAGTGTTGCAAGACAGGATATGCTCTGTAAAAAAGTGAACGTTTTGTTATTTATGAACATATCATTTTGCCTGTTTGAAAGTAATTGGACAATAGTAGTAGCTATTGTAAGTTACAGTGGACAATAGTAGGTAGCTACTGTGAGCTAGGTGCAATCAGTTTCAAACATTCTGTGCTGTCAAGTAAACATTGTAAAGTGCTTGAGTCAGAGTCACATCCATAAAAAATAACAGGGGTGCGTGGCGCGAGTGTTGTGTTTACCACCGACTGATTAATGTGCGCGCACAGTGTGTGCTTTGTTCCCCCACTGCAGTAATTCCCTTTTGTGTCTGTATGTTGGCGACCCGACATGGAGCCACCGACGTGAAGCGATGCGCGCACACCGCGGTCGTCACTTGTCGCTACTGCAACAGTGGATCTGTCAACACCTCCAAGGACCTAGCATGCAGCGCGACCGTCGCTTGTTCTAGCGCTGTGCTAGGTTGTCAGGTTGGCGAGCTGTGTCAACACCACCTAAATCACAAGGCCTTACAACTCTCTGTCAGTAGGCGAGCGACGCCAACAACTTCAGGCATACAGCCAGGGCCACCTACCAGTAGCAGCGCGACCTAGATGCCTTTAGGAATTCTGTGTGGAGCCACGTAAACAGCTGTTTCGGAGCTATAGTGTTAGTGAATTGAATTCTCTTGTGAAATCGTTAGCTTTTGAGCTCTTTGAAGTGTATACTGCCTGTAGCAGTTCAAAAGTGGTCACCACCATGGTGAATAAGTGCTGTGCTCCTGGTTGTGACGGTAATTACAACAAGAAGAAGGTTCAAATTTTTAAATTTGCAGCCGATGAGAATACGCGAAGGAAATGATAATCTGAGATCAAAAGAGAGAATTTCGTCCCTAGCAAGCATTCTTTGGTGACTGCCTTTCATTTTAAGCCGCATTTATAGACGAAAGTATATGGCAGTTTAAGTTTGAGTATCAGTATAAGTTACAGCAACATGCGTGCAGTACATTATTTTTCAGTTCGTAGGTCTGCCATTAGCACTTCTGCGAAGACGATATATTGTGGGAAGCAAGGGCAGTAAACTGGAAAACTGGGGCTACAATAACCGCATCACTAAGCAAGCCACAACTCTGACAAAACGCAGTCCCAAGCAAATTTCCTAACTGCCCTTCGTATATTTCGAAAGTAATGCTAGAAACCAGAGAATCTCCTTCTGAGAGCATCCATAGATGACAGTATTAAATCTCTAGAAGAATATAATAAGAAGTTTCTCTTCAGGTCATTCCAAGTACTGATAAAGAAGCTTGATTGTGTTATTTGTAGTGAAAAGTGGTCGAAAGCAGTGAATGATTCATATATATTGCTTCTTAAGTAGATACTGAAAGAACACCATATCATATTTTGTACATAATTATTAATCAGGAACTCAGTGTAATCACTTCCAAGAATGTTCCAAACACTGTAGGTAATATCAATGATCTAGACAATATTATAATATTAGTTGAAAGTTTATTGTGTCAAAAGGAAGAAAAACACCTCAATACATCACTGTTGAGTAGTTAGATAACTTAGAATGTGAGGGAAAAACTAAACCTGGTTTTGAATCATAAGAAACAAGTTCCAGGGAAGCTTTCCGCCTCCTGAGAGACGTAGGTGTCTTCCCCATGTTTTAGTATTGGCTTCTCTGTTGTTTTTTATTTCAAACTATGCTTACAGATTTATATGGGGCACTGTAAATATTATTCTGCCTCATCCTAATACTAACAGAAACATCTGTGCAAATATTGATGTTGATCCTAGCAGTCCAAACTTTCTAGCTTGCAATAGGGAGAAAGTATCAAACCTGAATGATCCTGATTGTTTTGGGACACTCATGTCAGGTGAAATACACATTAAACTAGCTATGGACTACAAAGGAGGAAATTTAGTTGATATGTCACATGATACCACTAATCTTGCAACAACTGCTCATGTGATTATTGTACAAGGTGTAATTTCATCCTTAAAAGATGTTGTCTACATCTTGCCTGCAAATAAAACGACTGCTGACCAGTTGTCCAATGTAATAACAAAAGTATTGATTGGGTTGGAAGATTTAGGTTTAAAGGTTATTTGTATTTGTTCTGACAATAAGTCAATTAATAAAAAAGCTGTTAGTAATTTTGCAAATCCACCACAACTTAGTATTGCTTACCCACACCCTTCAGATCATTCCAGACCCTTGTTTTATATTATAGACCCAGTACATATTTATAAATCCATCAGAAATAATTGGGTGAATTTCAAAGATGAACTTCTCACATTTTGCTTACCTAGCTTTTAAAACACATTTGTGAGAATTCAAGCTTAATTTTCTGCAGTTAGGTCCATATTTGACATTGAAACGAAAGAATTATTGAAATTCAGGTATAGTTTAAGTATGAAAGCTCTGTGTCCCTCTTCATTAGAAAAACAAAATGTAAAGCTTGTTGCAAAATTTCGGTGATAATATCAAGTGTAGTTTACTGGAGTTGGGGCATACAAATAAAATTTAAAATTATGAAGGAACAGCTGGATTTATTAAAATAATAAGCACATGGTGGAAAATTGTTAATGTCAAGTCCCCTTTGAAAGGCCTTAGACTCAGAGAGGAAATGCAATGGCCTCTTGACGTACTGCAAGGATGAAGAAGGTGTAAATTTCTAGAAAATTTTCTAAATTGCTAGACAACTGGAAATCCATGAATATGTTTAGTGGTAAGCTCAGGTAGGAAACACACTCTGCACTCCAGCATACAACATACGTATTATTAGAACTGACAATGTATTTTCTATCAGAACATAAAAATGTCATACTTGGTGCCTGGAAAATATCACACTGATGCTTTGGAAGTCAGGTTTGGACTGTATCGATGGCTATCTGGATCCCAGTACCATGTGTCAATGAGGCAAATATTTGAGGCAGACAAAAAACTGCGATTATCCACTTTGTTAGAGCTTCGTTTACAAGGTGACACAGCTAAGAAAATTGTAATTCGATCTCTACAAAGCTGTTATCAGTCTGAATGTCTTGATGTTTCCTGTGACATCTCAGCATCAGGTATTTGTAAAATAATTGTTATTCACTGTGAACTAGAACTTATTCGTCCACAATTCCTAACTTTCATAACTGTATACTGTCGCTGCAGATCAATAGGGGGTTAAAGTGTGATGGCTGTGCTCAGTTTTTGTCAATGCATTGGCGGCTGGCATAGGGTACTACACAGAAAGCCATGTACTGGTAGTGTAATATCTCTTGCCCTGTGCTGGTCGAGGGAATGGTTTAAAGAGAATATATATCGCGACGTGGTGCGCTTAGCCTGCGCAAGCGAAATATTTACTCCTTGATTTCGCGTTGCTACATGGCGAGCGGAGAAAAGTAAGGACATTGGAATGTTACTGGACTTCGTTACGAGGCACGATAACGGCAGGGCGTGCAGAAAATGTGTACAATGATACAGTTACTGTTAGCCGCCATGTTATATAATTTGTGTTTTTCAGATTCACAAGCAGTATGTAAAGTTAATGTAGAGTTTACTATCGACAAGAATACAGTCTGTTGCATTTTAAAGGTAATTGCGAGTATTTAATTTTAATCAAATGATTTGGTGAGAATCTATTATGCACTACACGCTTGTATAGGAATTTGCTCATTTGGTGGTAAAATGTTTGCGGTAGAAGCTGCTTTTATCAGACAGTCAAAGCATAGAGAAAGTTTTCTCTGTTAAAATGAACTCGATTTCACTCGCAGATAATCATCGAATGACCAAATGCGAATGGCAGCGTTCCAATTCGAAAAGATCCTAAAGAAGTTTTCTTCCTCATACATTTTAAGAATTTCTCAGGCAACCGTCGTAGTCAGAAGCTGCTTCTCCACCACGAGAGTAACTTGTCTACCTGTACGAAATTACGTACATCTTCGACGCCGATAGTGTTCTTGACAGACATAGAAACAGAGAAACTACACATAATAGTTCAGTAACAACGATTTTAATATTATCAGCTTGTAAAACATAGATTCTCCTTTTGATCAGAGTATAGTCAATGTGATTTGGAACTTATTGGTCCAGAATTACCAGTGCTTACATTCATTGCTGGATGTGATGATGATGATGTTGTGGTTTGTGGGGCGCTCAACTGCGTGGTTATCAGCGCCTGTACAATTACCCAATCTTTGCTCAGTCCAGTTTCGCCACTTTCCTGGATGATGATGAAATGATGGGGACAACACAAACACCCAGTCATCTCGAGGCAGGTGAAAATCCCTGACCCCGCCGGGAATCGAACCCGGGACCCCGTGCTCATTGCTGGATACCGTAGCTACAGCACAATGAAGAAGTTAAAGTGTGGTAAATGTGCTCTGTTTTTAACGATAGATAAGCAGCTGGCATGTGGTGCTGAGCACAAACTAGTTAAAGATCTTGATAGAAGTGGCTTGCGTTACCCATAGAAAATGACATTGCTGATACTAATGTATTATTTTTGTTTCATGCGAAAACTATTATCAAACGAACATTACGATTCCTTTCTCAGACATCAAAACCAACAGCAAACAGCATGTAAATTAATTCTTGACTGTGTCATGGCCAATGATGATTTTGCAGTAGATGTCTCTGACAAACATTCAGCACAGGAATTGTGTAAATCTGTTATCTGGGCAGGTGCTAATATTTTGCTGAATAACTATTGTAAAGTTAAAAAAGACAAGGTGCATAGTTCATTAAACAAAAGGAAACTGAAAACTGTGATGGCAGAATATTTTAAACAAAGAAAGTAAAAAGAAATGAATATAATTTTCATTAGTAATTAACCACAAAGCAAGTTTTCTGTACTAACTACAGTACATGTAAGCTCTACCTATACATATTTATTTCTTCAGCTCAGATGTTACAAAACTTTCAGCATTTTCCAAATAGAGAGAATATAGTTCGTGTCTACTATGCTACTGTAATGAGTATTACTTAGTGGAATGTCGGATGGTGAGTGAGCAGCTAGGTGTTAAGAGGAAGGACTTGTAAGTATATCTATTCATAACTGTTCGTCATGTTCCTCCTATTACATATTCTCAATGTGTTTTAAAAACGTAACTTTTACTTGTTAGTCCCATACATGTGACTCCTGTCTCTGATATAAGATATTATCAGTTCAGATACTACACAATACTTAGTGTGGGTGCAGGATGGTGTGAGTGTGCAGCTAGGTGGTAAAGAATGGGTAGATAAGTGTTGTTAGTCATAATTGGTTCCTTTATTCCTCCTATCAGTTGTAATGTGTTTTGAAAATATTTTGTTTCTGATATCCAACAGGTCATTTAAGAGTTCTATGAATTGTTCTTTGAGTGAAGCTTTCCTGAAGAATGAGGTTTGTGTTATTTCTGACACTTTTTATCCAATTCCTTTGACTCTTATCTTTGATGTGAGATGATGTGGTTTGATGTAGTATGCAAATATCAAATAGTATGGGTGTGGGATGGTGTGAGTGAGTTGTTAGGTGGTAAGAAGAATGGCAGATAATTGCATCTAGTCATAATTGTTTTTCTTGCTCCCCCTATTGTTTTCACTGTGGAATATTTGGTTTCAGTTATCCACCAGGTTATTTATAAGATGTCTATTTTCTATAATTTTGTTTTTTGAGTTTTGCTATCTAGATGTATGAGGTGTGTGCTGTTGCCTACACTTGTCATTACCATATCTTTGACTCATACCCTGATGTAAAGTGTTACAGTGTTAGTTTCATGTACCATGGATCATTTTGCAAGATGAACCATAATGACTTGGTAAAAAAAAAATCATTTTCACGACCGAGAGCTGCTATTGTTTTAATTCTATCTTGTAATGGTCGCTGACTATACAGCCATATTTAAAACTTTAAGATTTGTAATGAGACCTAATTCACATTGGAAATTAATTTGTACATATTTATACATGCTGAAGATTTTTAAGTATATTTTGACATGCAAATGTGAAATGAGCTGTTCCACACTTTTGACTTGAGACGTTGTCTGATTTTCTGTGAAATATTCGGCTGGTCATATACACAATTTTTCATTTTGATATTTGAACTAGTAAATACCTGGATTCCTATCGTTTTAATATGTACTTTTTCTTAGCTCTGGTGCCTTTTTTGTTGAGTATTGTTTGTTTTCCGAATATGTTGCTTACTGTGTGTACTCACCCTAATATTTAGATAGGTCTTTTCCAGCTATATAGCATATATTATTTAAATAAATTTAAGTTGTTTGATGCCTCCTACAATCTGATTGCAGTTATACCACTGAAAGCCCCACACACTACTTTTACAGTCAAGATGCAATGATAACAACTTTACTGCCCCTAAGATGGCTCTCATTCATGTTGATTATAATCTGAAAGCATTCTTTGTCACATTGCAATTTTGTAGAGTTTGGTGAGAAACATTTGCATGTCTTTGGCCATAATCTATATTGATCCTCCTTTGAAAGGTAATTGTGGTTGGACAGGGGTTTCATATTGGTATTTTCTTTATGTGTCAAGAATTTGGATTATATTGTTTTTCTTCCTTTGTTTGTGTAAAAGTTACTTTTGTGGAAAGTTCTGTTAGTGGGATGTGATCTCCTATTTGAAAATTTAGATCTGTTATCTTCCCTACATATTGTGCTGTGCCATTAGCACAATAATTGAGAACCACACTGTTAATATTTTAGAAGTTTTGTAGAAGAAACTTTGCTATCTAGAAATGCAAAATGTCACATAGTTTGAGTAATTATTACTATCTGTCCTTACATGTACTATTAAGAGGCTGTGGCATCAGTCATTATGTCTGTGAAACGGACATAGCAAATGAAAACAAAGTTACATTCATAAGGGCTGCTACTTTGTAATTCTGTGCAACATTTCCATAAGTGTAATGTAGAATGAATGTGTTCATTGTTAGAGTAATGCTGGGCTGTTGGATGCTAAGCATAGATATTTCTATATATTTTGATTGTGCTCATAGGTTTAGTGAGAGTTATCAGTAATCTTTTTTCCACTTTTATTTTGTACAATTTATTTCAGACCACATATTTGAAATACGTTATGGATGTATATTATTAATTGTTGAAGGTCATTTAGATGTGTAAGCTGTATATTCTACAATATTGTTTGTTTCAATGTTATGAGAATAAAACTGTCAGCGTAAATACAAACTTTGGTACAATTGAAGGGGTCGCTGGAAGAAAATGCTAGCCATCAGTTGATGTTAAACTAATAAATTTATCTGTTGTTTCCTAATGCACAATGTTCTTGGAGATAGTAGTTTCATGTGTACCATCAGAGGGCACTGTCTGCTCTGTTTGTGTCCTTGTCTTTAAAATTAACGAAACAATAACAGAGAATAACTAAAATATTCTGTTGTTAATTAGCACTTTCTTCCACTGTCTGCCTCAGTGTCGTACGTTATTTAACATCTGACATATCTTAGATAGAAAATAAAATGCTTTAAGTCTCCGTAATGTCATTTCTTACAGCTAAACAGCTTTTAGTGCCTGGAATTTTGCAGCATCCAAAGTTGTGTAAAGCGCAAAAAATTTTCATGACTGTATATATGACACATCTGAAAACAGTAAATGCCTCCGCTATTTCTCCCTGAGATAACAAATCAACTTGCAATAATTGCATTTACAGTCAAGCTCGATCGTCTTAACGTCTTTCACTGTCTTATATTTATCCACTTCTAAAGTGTAAGCACAACGATTTGGCGAAAGGCACGGTTGGCACTAAGTGCCTCGCCTGGGTTACGTGACGTCATAGGTGAGCTGTGAGGCCTTGCCCATTAGGTGGCTTTGGCTGTGAGGAGTGCAGAATCATGGGATGCTGACGTCAGTGACCAGCTGATCAACAAGCTTCTTGGCGGTGGAGTCACTGTTGTATTATGCTGTTGCGATCATTCCACCAATTTGCAGAGACAACGAGTCTACAACCCCCAGCGGCTTCGATGCTACTGCCATATAATTCTTCGAGAGCTACGAATATGTATGTTTTTCATCATATCATATAGTAAAGTGGAAAAGCAGAGTAACCAGTGAAAGTGTTGTTGTTATGGTGGTGGTGTATCCCCAACAGCGTCGATGCCACAGCCCAGCACGTCAGGGACCAGTATGTGTGTGTGACTTACGACTCAACATATAGGCAGGGACCTAAAGCAGAGTAATTAAATAAATGACTTCCGACAAGAATATGAAGTGCTATGTTAAGAAGTGTTTTCCATTGTGATGATTTGTTTATGGGTTACTTTCCAAGATATGTCTTTTTGTCAAATTTCTTATATTTCTAACCTTGCAAACTGTTTGCCAAACTCTAACTGTACCACATTTTCAAAATACGCTGCCACTTTGAGTGTAGATTTATGTGGGGTAGTGACAGAATATTTTCATGTCAGTATTGTCTAGTAGTTACAGTTGTCTGTTTATTATTTTGTTTATTTTTGAATCACACTTATTCAGTTAGGCCTATTTCTATTCATTGAATACAGTGACATTATAATCATTAGTGTTCAAATCATTATGACAAATTACATGAACAGTAAACGCTAATACGCAATTGTTATTAATGTTTCACATATAGCCATTCTGTTTGAATGGGACGTTACAGCATTGGGTTTTAAGTTGCCATGTTATTTCAATGAGACAGTGCAGTATGCACAAGCAGTTGTGATTATAATCTGACTTATCTTGTTGCTAATTAGTGACTGACTGAATGAGCTAATGATATACTTCAATTTTATTGTCGTGTAACTGATACTAACTTTCTTTTCTTAAATGCCACTTGCCATACACAAATGTAAACAAATATTGTAAACAGGGACTCAATTGAGAATCCTTCTTAATGAATTGACATTCAGCACTAATAAGCAAATAGTTTTAACTAATTACCGTAATTTTATAATTATAAATTTTACATTTTTTCTTTTTTTGTCTTTCTGTATATTTTTAACATTAATACTCAAATCTCATGTCGCCATTATATTTTATCATATTAAATGTCATTTTAGTGAGGAAATGTAAGGGTACACTACCCTTACATAGCTATACCTTTACACAGTATCGAACATACAATGTATGCAGCGACCATAAGCTAAAGCAAAGACTGCAGTGAAGCCAACAATGTGTGAGTTGGTGAGCGAGTAGTCGTGTGTGAGTCCATGAGTGGAAGTCTGGTGTGCGAGAGGCAAGAGACAGTAGCTTGGTAGTGGGGCTGGAGAATGGTGGCAAAATATACGCATAATGGCACACAGTATTTGATTTCTGTTGACAGTTTTCAAATGTTGCTTTACAAAAGAGTGTATAATTAATAGCATCCAGTACTTGAGAAAGGAAATGTTATCACTTAGTAGTTTTCCTTTAATTTCACGATAACAGAAGAGCACGACAATGAGTTTGATGCAAAATTAATTAAATATAACTTGAGTACATGCGAATAATAAAGTTTGGTGCAAAAATGGGGGTAGGTTATAAGCCTGTGGCTAGTTACTAATATTTTAGAAGGAAGGAGAACCCTCAAGTTATTATATGATATAGGTCGATCTCGTAAAAAGTATAAGTTTTTAACGTTGATCCAAGAGAAATGGTCACTTAAAGCCCAATTTACACTGGATTGATTCTAAACTTGAGTAACAAAAGGATTCAAGAATAAAACGAATAAAAATAATAACATTTAAGTCATCACCAGAGAGGTATCACTGTAAACTTCCGTCGTTTCACTGGAGGTGATTGACGTGACATAAAATTCCACTTGAATTTACAAAAGTGGACAAATAGAATTGTACAAAACAAAATGATGAAAAAAAACAGAGTAAAAGCAAAAAGGAATCGAGAAGAAATTCAGTGACAAACCGAAATGAGTTAAGTTTGACGAACTGAATGGATGTTTCGAAATATGATTAAAAGACGGCGAGTTGCATTTCGATTACTTGACTACTTGAATGACCACCTGAACAAGTACGCAGCGAATGACGAATGTTGGTGGTGATGTGAGTGATCACCCTGCCTCTAGCACATCTCAGGTGATCCTACAACGGGAAATATGTCTCAAGTTCCTCGCTATTGCTACAGTTGCACTGCAGTCTTACCAGTGCCTCGCCCCATGTTCTTGGCGTCAGAGCTGATGTACACGATGCCTCCACAACTCAGCAGCGAAAATCGGCCCAGTCGAACTCCGAACGCAGTGCAATTTTGGCACTGGCTCCAGACCACGTGTGGTATAGCAAAGGACTCAACCTAGAGCGCTTCCGAATTTCTCTCAACTTCCTTCCTAAACACTGCTGAAGCCTTCTCTCCCTGCTGCTGTAGCCAATCACCGAGCATGGTGCGAACGCCCGACCACGACAGAATTACGATAGTAACAATTTATCCCACAAATTCCGGCCCGGCAAATCCACCAGTTAGGGCAAGTGGAGAGAACCATGAAAATTTTTTTCACGCATGCTGCAGGATTTCCCAAGCGCCCCACAGCAGGTAAGTAGGAGGTAACAGGAAAAATTGGGCTGTGGTTCCCAAGAGTGTTTCGAAAGGTTTTTATTGCGTCCTCCAGAAACTCACTTCCCAGGCCTATAGAAACAGTCCATTGGCGGAGTTGGGTTACTCACAGGCAGTACATTACCCTACTGGCTTCCGAGCTGGTGGAGGAGGATTGCAAGAGGATTAGTGGTGACACCACGAAGGGTAGGTTCCGTCCTCGACATCACAGTGACCACTCAAGAACTTCCCAATACGCTTGCTTGCTGAACTCGTCGCATATTTGTCTGCCCAAGGCAGAGTTAAGGCAACAGTAATGTGAAGGTAATGACTGTAGTAAGTTTTATCGTATAATGAGAAAGAAAAGTAAATAGTCCTTAGTCTAAAAGTTGCCAGTATCTTCATCCTGTGCTCACTCATGTTGAAGTATTGAATGAAGTAGGAAATAAAATGAAAATTAACCTGTTCGATGATCTTGTGAGTAATCGTAAAATGAAATATGGCTGGCGATAATGGCCTGCTGGCTCTCAACAGATGTGTAAATCATGTTGGTCACGGGAGCATCTAAAAATCACGCGTACAATTCATGCAGACACGTGCCATACATAGAAGAGTACTGTCCTACTCAAAAATGGAACCACGATATTGCCGCAGGGGAGGTAATACACGAGGACGCAAGATATCCGTGACGTACCATTTTGCCACTAGAGTTCTCTCATTCACTACCAGTCGTGGCGTGAAATCATACCTGACGGCTCCAAGCTTCATGGCGGCAGGAGTATCACCGCTGTAGCTCTCCAAAATATTGGAAGAATGTCGCCGCAGTACTAATGGACGATGGTCATACGGGGTAATACAGTACTGTGATTCATCGCTGAAGACACTGCGACGGCATTCCCGGTCTCGTTACCATTGCAAAAGTAACAGTTTCGTTTTGTAATGTCAGTGGCAGCCTATGCTCGGTGTAGTCTCCCTACTCCTTCCTAATTCTATCTCTTGTCCACATTAGTCTTTTATGAAGGTTTGAGAGGAGCGAAGATTACAATAGACTTTCTAGTGTACTTAGCTTGTCGTGTTGAGTTCTTCTTGTGCAGGGGTCTGGTTTTTGAAGCTGAAATTCTCACATTTAAGGTACTCATGGTTGAATTGAACTAAACAAATTTGAAGATCTTTTCTGCAGAATTTTTATTTTTACGTAAATACATTTTGTCACATTTTAGTATGTCAGACACTCTTTTGATTTTCCATGTTAAGATAGCCGAAATCACACTGTTCGCACAGAGGTACAAGACTACGTCCGATCACATCAGAGGCATGCTTACGACTCTCACACTCTGCGGAAATAACAAATTTCCAAAGAGTTTACAATTTTTTTAACAAATGAATTTCTACTAGTGTCTGTTACATTATTACCTTAGATTATTACATCGTAAATGAATCCAGAAATAAACGTAGTAACCAGTACAGTAGGCGTAATTACTAATAGAAATTTTGTGTGTGCCAATAGTTCGTAATTTCAAACGTTTCTAACAAAAATAATTTTAACTGTACATTCAGAATACTTATCGATTAAATCATCGAGATTAAAACGTTGTACAAAGTAATTCATTTACATAAATTTTATTTGGAAATGTAACATACTGTGTATAAAATTATATGAAAATTTTCAGAGAAACAACTGAGATAATACTGACCTGTTCAAAATTCGAAAACTAATACTGGTATCGGCAAGTACTGTTGAGGAAAAGTAGTGCTAGAGGAGGACTTCCTGTTACAACAGGGAAATACTAATGCCCTAGTCGAGCTGCAGTTACTATCTTACAAATGTTGCATTATGGTACAGAATAATACAAATAAGGAAACAACGGGTACTGTATTCCGGTTTCTATAATAATTCGTGACATCACCAAGAACTTTAACCTTTGCACAATTCAGTGCACCTTTAATCCATACGGACACACACTCTGATTCATTTACCTTACGACGATTCCTTGTCCTAAGAACCAACGGTATTGTACGCATATAGTAAGATGTACCATGATCTCTGTTATACACCTCACATATCTGAAATGCAGGATAAGCAAGAACTTCTCGACTCTTAAAAGTCTCCAGCCCTGATGCAGTCTCCACTTAACCACCACGTACTAGAGCCACAGTGACCCAGCCATTACCATGTGCACTAGCGTCAGCATTAGTAAGTGGAAAATTCAGTATGTATACACAAAACACTGAAGGACCATTCAACCTATTACTTCCCCTCGGACAGTAGGCGTTGATGTTTTGAGGTCACGATGTGCTTGGTGCACAATATGGTGGTCCTCCCCTGTGGCTGGCCAGATGTAGTCGAGAAGAATATTGACGCCGAGTGAACCTGTGTTCACGTTCCTATGCAGTCCGTCTTCGGGTCAATATTACATCTTAATAACTAACGAAACTTGGTATTTTATGATTGGACCACCTGGCCAAATAGATAACCACAATGAGGCCTCAGTCAAACTCTGTCAGGAGTTGATAATGCTGCCTCACACGAGTACTCAGTATCTATGTGTCCTTGACAGTGATCTCTCAACATCTAATGCTCTTCATGCCCCTTATATACATTATGAGGACTACGAATAGCATTACATCTCTCTGATGGAACACCTGTCAAAGAGAATTGCAGCTCTAGTCAATAACAAACTTGCCGACAGCGTGTACTTGTGCAAAGTTACATTAACATCCGATCACGTCTTTCCAGGCTTCACTTTTTAGTCAAACAGTGCAGTTGTTCCTCAAATGTCTCCATCTCGAGTGTTAAGTGCTAGGACACTCTGGATAGGAGTGCTGATGTAATGTGCCCTGTTCATTGACACTAAAAGATGGCCAATATGTCCAAGAATCAACGATTAAGTGAGTTATAGACACTTTAACAATTCCACCACTTCATTTGGTTGTCCACAGTTAGAAAAAATACTTATTATGCAGCTACTCGATGCCATTAAGGTCATCTAAATCTTCTTTGCCGCCAGGAGCCAGTCTGCAGTATAAACGCATTGGGAGAATTCAGTGTTGCTCTAATACCCTAATTTTACTCGTACATTGTTTGGTAAAATGAATGGTTAGCAGACTAAATACAGAGTAGGAAAGCTATAAAAACATTTGAGATTTTGCGGTGGGAATGGATGTCGTCTGGCATTGTAAGGACAATTGTACCTGAAACTTTTCTCCAGATGTCTTCTTGGGACACTGAAGTGGAACCTCGCCTCTTGGGCGAAATGGTTTTCGTAAAACGCATATCATTATTTTACCTGTAATCCGCAATTACTTCCGTATTTGATTCTTTGTTGCTGGAACAGTGATGGCTGCCGGGAAAAAGAGATCGTAGGAGTGGTACACTGAGGATCATATAAGGCAGGAGGGATAGATAACATTCCATCAGAAGTTCTAAAATCATTGGGGGAAGTGGCAACAAAACGACTATTCATGTTGTAGAATGTATGAATCTGGCGACATACCATCTGACTTTCGGAAAAGTATCATCCACACAATTCCGAAGACAGAAAGAGCTGACATTTGCGAGAATTATCGCACAATCAGCTTAACCGCTCATGCGACCAAGTTGCTTAGAAGAATAATATACAGAAGAATGGAAAAAAATTGAGGATGCGCTAGATGACGATCAGTTTGACTTTAGGAAACGTAAAGGCTCGAGAGAGAGGCAATTTTGAAATTTTGGTTGATAATGGAAGCAAGACTAAAGAAAAATCAAGACATGATCATAGGATTTGTCAAACTAGAGAAAGCGTTCGACAATGGAAAATGGTACAAGATGTTCGAAATTTTGAAAAATATAGAGTTAAGATATAGGGAGAGACGGATCATATACAATATGTACAACGGCCAAGCGGGAATTATAAGAGTGGACGACCAACAACGAAGGGCTCGTATTGAAAAGGGTGTAAGATAAGGCTGTAGCCTTTCGCCCCTACTCTTCAATCTGTACATCGAGGAAGCAATGATGGAAATAAAAGGAAGGTTCAGGAGTGGAATTAAAATACGAGGTGAAAGAATATCAATGATACGATTCGCTGATGACATTGCTATCCTGAGTGAAAGTGAAGAAGAATTAAATGATCTGCTGAACGGAATGAACAGTCTAACGAGTACACAGTATGGTTTGAGAGTAAATCGGAGAAAGACGAAGGTAATGAGAAGTAGTAGAAATGAGAACAGCGAGAAACTTAACATCAGGATTGATGGTCACGAAGTCAATGAAGTTAAGGAATTCTGCTACCTAGGCAGTAAAATAGCCATTGACAGACGGAGCAAGGAGGACATCAAAAGCAGACTCGCCATGGCAAAAAAGGCAATTCTGGTAAAGAGAAGTCTACTAATATCAAATACCGGCCTTAATTTGAGGAAGAAATTTGTGAGTATGTACGTCTGGAGTACAGAATTGTATGGTAGTGAAACATGGACTGTGGGAAAACCGGAACAGAAGAGAATCGAAGCATTTGAGATGTGGTGCTATAGACGAATGTTGAAAATTAGGTGGACGGATAAGGTAAGGAATGAGGAAGTTCTACGCAGAATCGGAGAGGAAAGGAATATGTGGAAAACACTGATAAGGAGAAGGGACAGGATGATAGGACATCTGCTAAGACATGAGAGAATGACTTCCATGGTACTAGAGGGAGCTGTAGAGGGCAGAAACTGTAGAGGAAGAGAGAGATTGGAACTCATCCAGCAAATAATTGAGGGCTTAGGTTGCAACAAGTGCTACTCTGAGATGAAGAGGTTACCAAAGGAGAGGAATTCTTTCCCAGCCGCTTCAAGCCAGTCAAAAACAGAAAAAGGAGTGTTGTTGGTAAGTTCCATGGGACCAAACTGCTGAGGTCATCGGTCCTTAGGCTTATACAGCCCTTACCCTAACTTAAACTAACTTACGCTAGGGACAACACACACACACGCGCACGCCCGATGGAGGACACGAACATCCGACGTGGGAGCAGCGCAAACAGTGGTAAGTCCCCTCAGACCGCGCGTGAGATTGTAGGATTTCCCGAGAAAGTAAAAGAAGCATGACTCGCTCATCGAAGCACGGATCGGCTTCCCCATTTTTCCTAATATCTTCTTCTACTCACAATAATTTACCGCAATTTGCTGGATTTTCACGAATTGTACGTAGGACACCGGGAAGGCTCCACTGACCCCTGGAGTAACTCCTTTTTAGTATAATGCTGTTGTCATAATTAAAAACGTATTTCTGTTGCATTTTGTTTTCATCAGAAATCACTGTGCAAAATGATGATGTATGGATTGTCAGGGAGGTTTCCACGCTAGCCTCCTGAACGTAGCTTTTCAGTCGTATTTTGCTTGTTGCGGTTGTTACCGGTCTCAATAGTGAGAATGCCCATTTTAATTTCCTCTTCCCTGGCTCGTCAGCGTGATCCTACTATAGAAGAGATTTTACGTATATTGGAGAACTCAAATAGTGAATCAGAAGGTAATTTGCCAGATTTAGGTGGTGATTTTCTGGCAGAGACAAATTACGATGTAGAGAGGATGATGTTACCATCAGCAGATGACTCCCCATTTCAGTTCTTTCCACAACAATATGTGGAGTCAACTCACGCGTTAGTGAAGATAACATCTAGAGATACAACGAAATCGAAGGTCGCGAAGATGCCATCGCCTGGAGTAAGTGCTACTTTGGACGTCCCACAGAGAGAGAGGAAAATCGAATGCATTTTCCTTCTGATAAGGGGCTTTGATGGATAAATTTATTTGCCAGCTATAACGCACAAGATTTTATTGATAATTAACACACACTGAATCAAGAAATTTTTACGCAAAACATCAGTAGGTAAACCTTTTTAAAAGTAGTGAAGAAAATTTAAAAAAACGGTAACAAAACACGCACAAGGCGATCAAAGGGATCAGAAAGCAGTGCAATTTATGTAACAATCAGTACCTTCCAAGACTGCTCAGAAGGCGACTTACTGCATTTACAGAGTAACACACTTAATATAAAATCCTTAGTCAAGACACATACGCAACAGCAAAAGAATTTAACAACACACACGCACATTAAAAGAAAACCCAAAGAGTCGTCATCTGAAGGCGATTAGTTAAATGGAGGTCACAGTTATTCAGTTCCAGATGTGCAGCGTATGCTGTATATACATGTACGTATACGCAAGGTAATTTCACTGAAATACTAGCTTGCTCAAATTACAGGGCAGCCAAATTATAGCGTTAAGAAATTATGTTATGAACATAAGGAATAAAGCAGATATCTAGTCACTAGCTTTTTCGTTCCATTTTTTAAGGGTCTGATAAGCTAGATGTTAAATGACTTAAGTAACAAGAATAAATAGTAAAATACATTTTATACTCAACTCCAATGACGTTTAAAATAGTGACCGTAGACTGCTTCTGCTGATGGGCGACAGTTCTAAATGTGCAGTGAACTGCGTGATTCCCAGCCGATAACCTTCCATGAACTTATCCGCTCTGGTAACTTCAGATTAACGGGCGTTGAATAGCCAGCCAGCAAAGCCCTCTAAACAACTTTAATTACAGGTCAGACAACAGTGACCAATACTACAACAGATAAAACACACAATTAAACACAGGACTCAAATATGCACTGTTAAACTCTATGGACTTCAGACGGCAAATCCGGCGAAATACGTGTACCCAGTTACTGCAAATAAGTTTTATTAACTCGGTCTAGAATAAAACAATACTCTCAGTATACCCGAACTGCAGTGTTATTTTTTGCTTTACCAACTTATACACTTGATATTCAAAGTGAATCAGCTATTTCTCCGGTGACAGCAACTTCAAATGTCTCACATCCCGAACATTATAAATCAGCTTCGTCAACCGCCTTCGACTAGACAGGTAGTGTGATGTTCACAAATTGTTCACCGTGCTGTCTTTTCTTGGCGACAACCATTCCACATCCGTTACAGAAGCTGAGTAATATTAACAATGTCCAGGCTGATTTCTTTTCTGAAAGACGGTCCCATACAATCAGCGCAGCTAGAAAATCAACCAATCACCGCCAGTGCAGATCCAAGTCCATCGCTCTGCTTCGCGCACGATCACTAGCCAATCCCCTCCCGGTTTCATGACTACCCAGCAACCACGAGGAAAACGGTCAGTTTTCTATCAGTAGCTCGCTTACACTGCAATTTAGGCAAAAATACGCCATTACCTTTTTTAAGGGGTGTTGCATTTCCTGCAAGTTTCATATACAACGTGTTCGAAAATTCGGAGCAGCCACTGGTATACGAGGCTGTGAAAATATGCAAAAATGTCAAGGAATTCGAAGAAGTTAGATTTTTCACTGGTTTCATCTTAATAACTTCCTGTTAAATGAAGTTTTATGCTGGACGCATAACAATTAAAGTAGCAAAGGATTTAATTTCCTTCAAGGTTAAGACAAAATTTGTAGTTATCCCTTATACAAGCCGAGAAATGGTGCATTAACAATTATAGTTAAAGTGAACTCCAAACAGAAAAGACCGTCCTTAGTCAAATATATAATTTCTGGATGTAATATCATGTTAAAGCCATTATGTATCTAATATAAACATCTATTTCATGAGATTAATTTAGTTTCTCGGGAGGCATTCACAATGGGCCTAAGTCCACATATTACTCTGATTTCACGCCCTTGCTGTGGGGCACATAAATAGGAAAGAAGGTGAAGTAAATATTCCTGAATTCGAATCAAGAACAACTGCCTGCATGAGTAACTTAGCCATACATACCCTCGCTGTACCGAAGCAGCTTAAATCACGTAATAAAGGCAAGGCCATCGGTTCTGACTCTATACCAGTCAGCTTTATTTCAGAGTGTTCCGAAATAATAGCTCCAATATTACCAATCATATACAGCCACTGATCTAAAGGTCATTACCGGATTGGAAAGTTGCACATGTCACACCAGTACCCAAGGAAGGAAAGAGAACTAATCATCAGAATTACATACTCATATCATTAACGTAGATTAGCAGTAGGAGTCTGGAACATGCACTGTTTTCGAACTTCATGAATTACGCCCAAGAAAATGATTTATTGATCATCTGCAATGATGATCATAAAATAAATTTCTTGAGAAACACAACTAGCGCCGCGCGGGATTAGCCGAGCGGTCTTAGGAGCTGCAGCCATGGACTGTGCGGCTGGTCACGGCGGAGGTTCGAGTCCTCCCTCGGGCATGGGTGTGTGTGTTTGTATTTAGGATAATTCAGGTTAAGTAGTGTGTAAGCTTAGGGACTGATGACCTTAGTAGTTAAACCCATAAGATTTCACACTCATTTGAACACACAACCAGCTTTTTATTCTCGCGAAGCAATGAATTTTAGAGACAGGGGAAGCGAAGTTGATTCCATATTGTTAGATTCCCACAGGCCTTTCATACTGTTTCTCGCAAGAGACTTTTAAGTAAACTACGGCACTACGCAGTATGTCCTTAGTTTTGGGTCGGGATTCGTGATTTCCTGTCAGATAGGTCACAGTTCGTAACGAAAAAATGAAATCAGCGTTCTGCGTCATTGGCCTAGAGGCCCCTTACGGGGCAGGTCGGGCCGCCTTGGTGCAGGTCTTATTACATTCGACGCCACATTGAGCGACCTGCGCCCCGGATGGGGATGAAACGATGATGAAGACAACACAACACCGAGTCCCTTAGCGGAGAAAATACCCGACGCAGCTGGGAATCGAACCCGTGCCCCTTAGGACGGCAGTCCGTCACGCTGACGTTTCAGCTATCGAGGTGGACACTTCTCGTAATAACTGACGGAAATATATTTCGTTGAGTAGTATATTGCGCTTCCCAGGTAAGTGTTATACGAACTCTGCTGTTCCTGATCTACAACAGCGATTTAGGAGGCAATCTGAGTGTCATTCATAGATTGTTTGCAGATGATTCTGTTAGATACTGTCTTTTGAAGTAATCAGATGATCAAAATCAGTTGAAAATTGATTTAGATAATGTATCTGCATGACGCGAAAAGTGGTATTGTCTCTAAATAATGAGAAGTGTGGATCATCCATATTAATACTAAAGGAAATCAGCTTAATTTCGGTTGCACGGTAAATCACATAAAACGAAAGGCTCTAAAATCAACTGTTACCACTATGATAACGTTGTGGAGAAAGCAAACCAAAAACAGCAATTTATTGGCAGAAGACATAGATAATGCAGCAAGTCTAGTAAAGAGACTGTATACTCCAGGCTTGTCCACCCTCTTCTGGAGTACTGGAGTGCGTATCACATGGGACTGACGGAGGACAATGAAAAGGTTCAAGGCAGTGAAGCTCATTTTGTATTATCGCGAAGTAGGGGAGAGAACGCCACGGACACGATGCGGTGATTGGGGTGGCAGTCATTAAAAGAAAGACGTTTTTCGGTGCGGCAAGATCTTCTCATGAAATTTCAATGATCATCTTTCGCTGGTGCTTGCGAAAACATTCTTTTGGTGCTGATCATTACAATAAAATAAGAGAAATCAGAGCTCGCACGGAAAGATTAAGTCTTCGTTTTTCCAGCATACTCTTTTGAGAATGAAACGTTACAGAAATAGCTCGAAAGTGGTTCGATGAACCCTCTGCCAGCCAGTTAATTCTGAACTGCAGAGTAATGATGCAGATATAGATGAGAAGGCGCGGACTATAGAGTCTTGAGATTACGTTAGCGACTAACAATTTCCCAGTGTTTCACCTTTACCCTCGGTTCTATTATAAGATCCTATTACACTTCCACAATTGAAGCTAGAACAATAATACAAGCGTGATAAACGTATACGAAGGAGTAGCGGTGGTTTGTTAACGTTTTACCTTCGGATTTTCCGCAGTAAGTAGCAGATACTCCTGCCCGTAGTAAACTTAGTAACACAAAATGTCTTTTTTTCCTCGCTTTCCTTGCGCTTGTCTCGTAAGTGTTGGATCCGCTTTATCGTTATTCCTAGGATTTAGTTTTTATTTAACACTGGTGGGATACCCTTCCTGATGTCACAGTCGTCAAGGTTACCCTAAGGGAGATAAGTCGTGTGCATCATTTGTCTGTGGATCGTGTAAACTTTGATCACTGCATTATCGCTTTCAACTGTTGGTGTATCGTATTCTGTGAGGTGGAATTTAGGGGTCGAGACTAGCTTTTATTTAAGCGTGGGAAACCGCCTAAAAACAGCACTCAGGCTTGCCAGAGTACCAGCCCATGGTTGTAAATTAATGAGGGTCTGGCTCACCTCCGGGTCTCATAAATAATAAACTGGCGTGCTCCACGCCCCCCCCCCCCCCTTGGTAACTCTTCTGTAGATTTTGGTAATACTGCCCTATGCGGTTTGCCTTCTTTTAACAGGCTACACTAAAATTCAGCACACTATACGATGGAGTGTGATGCCTGACGCAAGGACAAAGCAAGAACAGCATCATTCACAGTTCAAGAACAATCAGAACAATTTATTTAATAAAACGCTACAGCAAAATACGTAAGAGAATTTCGTTTCGTAACTAAGAGAAATAGCAGTCAAATTAATGAAGTAGTTAAAACAGCACAAAGAATTATTATAAGAACACCAGTTAAGTGGTCCTGTTGTTTTACTCTACACTAATTCATCCCCACAGGCATACCTTTATTTCAAGACCATCATTTAATTTTACCATTGTGAAGTTAATTGCTACGGAAAATTACAGACGATTAACATCGAAAACTTGGAATTAAATTACTTCGTAGAAGCATTAAGCGGCTAAATTTTAACATCTTAAAATATTGGAATCAAGCGATTTTGTAAAAGCATAATTCTAACACGAAAGACGAAAGGGAAAAATCAGGGGTGAATACAATCCTGCAGTGGTTATGTCAGCTCATTAAGTTATACCAAGCTCATTACAAACCAACAGTAACTTTGCTGCCAGGACGTATCTCGCCGTACAACGGCTGGGGCCACTCTCCAAAGTAAGCTGACAAACGCCCGGGTCAGACATTGCGTTAGAGAAATCTATGAAACACTAATACGAATTTTAGATCACACTGTTACTGCCAGAATAACGCTCAAATCACTACACAAGCAGAAAGGAACGCCAAGCAACAGCTCCATGATAGTATAGAAAACCATGCTCGACCACACAAAAACCAGTTCAATAGTGGATTTTCTTAATGTTAAGTCCCACAATGCTCAGAGCCTTTTGAACGCATTTTTTTTAACATAGTCTAAAACTGCTCACGAAATGCGTAATAACTTGAATCGGTTGCTCGCAAGTGGTAGCGAGTTGTAAAAAGTGCAAGGTCGACATGGTCTCTCATATGCTTGATTCCCAGGTCGTAGGCTGCAAGAGACAAGTAGCTAACTCGCCATAGTGCCCGATCTGTGACTTGCATTCAGCTCCCACCGCCAGCCGAAACCTGCTGCTGCTCTTATACCACTGCTCTAACACCATTGCGCCTCACACAGCGGCTCCTGTTAGCCCCTACTGTTCGCCCGACTGTCAGAGACGCACTCTGGCCATTATGCACGCACGACCACGCTACTGAGAGGTCGAAGAGAGCCCAACGGCTCAAGCACCACTCCTTTATAGGCCCAAAAAAACTCTCAGTATCAGCTTCAGTCGATAAAAATGTTTGCAGTGGGCTTTTCTGCTCTGGCTCGGGATCATAATGGTACAACCAGCAATCAATGGTTGGCGCTGAATTTGCAGCACGCCCGCTACTGCTTATTTTAGCGAGCTACTTGTAACGGAACGCAGCATGAGATTTCATCAAACACAAAACGTCTATGCGGATATTGAAAATTGATCTGTGACTAATTTTCTCTTATTCCACTGCCTCTTCGATTGTCATACGCCTGTCCTAGAGGCCTAGGACCCCCTCCTTCGATTTCCGGTTCCTCACGGAGAGGGTCTTCCATGTCGTTCTTCATTATTCGGATTTGTCTGACCAAACTGCAGCCGCTAACCGCTCGTATGTGGCTCGTACGTGAATTGTTGGAGCGCTTTTCCTACTCAGCTACATAAACGTGTTTAGCGTACGATATTCTTAATCAATAGGTACCGCCGTTTCTACTCGTCTCTTCTAATCGTGTGTGTTACGCTGCTTTGGCACATGGATTTTAGCATGTACTAGGATTGCAGACAAATGCCAGGAAAAACGTATGAGAACAATTTGTTTAGAATTAATAGTGATGACCTTATCTTTATCCCTCGTACACAATTTACTATACATGTGTCTAAGATGCCAAATCCAAATAAATAATTCCAGATCGTAGTTCATTAAGGAAGTTCGTATTAGTGGTAATAACAATTTGCCATATGCGGCATTTGTTGCCAGTGCACTTGGATAACATCCAAGTACTATATATACGAAGTACTATACCTAAAAATAAGAAAAAAGTTTCCTTATATCTGTATAATGACGCACGCTGGAGTACGTTCACATTAGCGTTCGGGATACTGTTTATCAGAGACATAGCGTAAACGAAGAGGTTACTGTAAAGGACCAATGAATGTACGCGGAGAGGGAGGATTTGTAGTTTGCCAACGGAGCAACGGAGCAACAGCAGCGCCATAACAGCGGGAGCTACAAGCTTCCTGGCCCGTGACAAATGCACTCCACACGGCGAAACTTCACAGACGGTCGCACATAAAAAGAAACGCGCGTACGTCCGTGCTCGGGCTCCGACGTTAACATTGCTGTTTGTTGACCGCTGAGGCCATCTGCCCTGCCCAAGAGGGCAAGAGCGCAGAAAGGTTTCACTAATGGTCAAGTGTTTGAACTTCTGCTTTTTCGTTGCTGGATTCCAACCGGAGATACGATACTCAATTTAAGCAATTGTCATTCGCTTGCCGACGCGTTTAACAACTGTGAAACTACGATACCAGTTTCACGATTGATTCGAAATTAGAATGCCGGAGCAACTGTACGAATTAATCATTCACCGCATATACCTGCTCTTATTCTATAGTGAAAACAGACTTGTGACACAGCTCACAGGCCAGTTAGTCTACCAGTCGATCGCTAAGTTTCGAAAAATGACAATGCATTAAGAAAGCCCGTAAGAGAATAGTAATTTGTAAGTTAATCATAGATTCAGTTTCATTAGTTGGAATAACAACGCCAGGTACTTCTATCTTCTGTCACCATGGTCAGTTTGGGTCACTAAAGCCTTTTCGACTGGTCATGAATCTAGCGTCGAGGGAGTACACAGTTTACACCCATGACGCAAGACAACTTGAAAATTACTATAGTGGCCGAAACGAGGAATATGATGAAAGTAATAGTGCATCTGGTGCTGTTATTAGATTCCAATTAATTACCACCACTGTGTACAAAATTCTCGACCAGAAATTTATTTCTTCCAACCATTTTCTGCGTTCTTTTCCTCAATATGGTACAATGTATTGTTTCTGAGAGTAATGTCTGTGAAGAAAAATCACCATATGAATACACAGCTTTATCTTGAAATATCGGTCAATAAAGATATATGTGCAGGTCATTATTGTCTTCAGGCAAATGCTTCAATCCTTTTCCATCATTTTCATGAAGCCTCGTTACAGCAGGGTAACTTGAATTGGGTTTTGCACTGATTTCACATAACTCGAATACCTCTCAAAATTCCCCAAGTTTCATGAAAACCTGACAGTGAGGATCTCACTAAAAGGATTAAAACCTCTCAGAGCTACTGTTACGACTTTGCTCCTGTGATCTGATGATAGTGTAGCAGCACCACCGTTTAGGAAAGGGATAGTTAGTTTTGTGCAATATTCTGAGCACAAGTTACAACCAGATGCAGAGCGGATTGCTGTGAGTTACGCATACCAACAGTTGCGAAGTAGAATAGAGGACACCGGGCCGTCAAATTGCTGAACGAGTATATTTAACAGTTTTGCATGTCGCAATCACAGGCAGAAGGGGCCCACTACCCAACCTAGCATGTTATGAGTACGTGACGTGAAGCAGCACGTATTGCAAAACAGAGGCACACAGCCACGTCTAAATAGTTGCAGGTTTCTAACGAGATCCATTGAAGTGTGGCAGCTCTCTTGGATGGTGGGCCATGTCACACCACCAGCTACACGCAGCAGCAGATGGGACACCAGTGTTCCAGTCAACAGCGGGTTGCTGGTTCGTCCCTCTGAAGCTGACCCGGGGTCCGTAGACAGGCATCGGTGGGCCACTACTTGGCTCTCTACCATGGGCAGTTGTCCTGGCTTCTGACACATGCAGAGGCATCCCGAGGCAAGGGACACAGATTCGGACTCCAGATTGCAGGCACTTGTCACCGTGACCTTAGCCACGCTGGTGAGAATCACGCAGCTGGCCACCTGTGTTTCACACTGAGCGGCGCTGAGTCAGCAGGGACGCAGACCGCTGAGTCAACTGCCAGCATCGTGACGATGCCACAACTCCGCTGCTGTACAAGGCCGGCACACTGCAGTGTGTGCATGGGTCGCTGACGCAGCCATTTCACACCAAGCCGTTTCGCAGACACCAAAGTTGTGTCCTCAGCATAGTGGTGCCCAGTGATATAGATCGACAGGAACGGGGGCCAATGCAGTTGGAAACAATAAATCACTTGAAAACTTGGACAAGTCTTAAATCAGTGCCTTCTACCTCTTCCTACTACATTTCGCGTCAGAATAGCGGCCGTCGTCTGTCCAGTATGACGTTTGATACCACCACCTGAATTATATTAACAAAATGTGGTGAGTTTTGACGAGTTCTCTTTTGAGTCTTAAACATTTCCTTGCCCTTTTGTATTTTTGAGTATGGCTCATTTCAGGCCATTTTAGATGTTTTGCATTGGCATAAATTTTTTGTCTGAATAACTGGTAATCTATTTGGGGCAGTAAGATTTATTATTTTTTCGTGGCATTTAATTACCTTTGTATTAGTTTGAGTATGATGTTGTCGAGTATGACGATACTGAGGTATAGGGACACGGGTTATTCTTGTATTTAAATGTTTTGTTTCGGGACTAACTGGGCACGAAAGCAACACAATAGCAGGGTCAGGGACGAGAGGTGCGTCGGAATCAGAAGCAGTACAGATTTTGTAGGAAAAACTAGCACAATTGACAGCAGACAATACGCAGTTGCAAAATGAATTAACATCTAGAAGTGAGCGGGAAACTATATCTGATCAGGCATTGCTGCCCTGGGGTGCAGGAGATTGATCCAGCTGCCACGAGTTTGATTATTCCGTTTTCTGGCAAGGCATTTGAGGATGTGCGTTCGTTTGAGTAGGACTTGGAGATCTCAGCGGTGAAGAATGGTTGGTCTGATGAGCAGTATAGCCAAGATTAGATTAACGGGTGATACGAAAACATATAAAGTGTTCTCAGGCCTTAAGGAAGGGAGGACAGTTTAAGCAGTTAAAGGGAGGCCTTTATAAAGGTACAAAAAATAGAATATCGCTTGGAAGTTTAGAGAGTACAGTGGCAAAGAGACAGGGGGAGACGATGGAGAAATTTGCAGACAGGATAAGGGAAATTAATGAGTATACTTACGAGCTGGGTCAGAGAGATGAAGCGAATGGTGTTCTTTTGCAGGAGGCCGAGCAAAGGGCACTTGATGTATTTTTGAGAGGGTTACCGGCGCATATGCCACGGAAAGTGCTTGAAGGTACTCCAAAAGATTTATATTCGGCCATTCAGCTGGCAATTCAATGTGAGGAAATAGACGTGGCATCAGGGACACGCGAGAGGCGAATAGTGTTTACAGCAGGTGCGGAATGTTTTAAGTGTGGTTGTATGGGACGTGTTCAGAGGCAATGTACCCAGTCACCGAGGAATAAAGGAATGGGTGGAGATCGGTAGCGGTGAGGATGGAGAAGTGGAGATGGGAGAGGTGGACTAGCGTTAAACGGCAGAGGGGGACCAAGACCCACCTAACGGAGCTCCCCTTTAATTTCAATGCTATGAATACATATGCAGAAGTGGAATGTTCAGTGGTAGGGTCTATAGGAACTAAAAAGTTTAAGATTTTGTTGGACACAGCGGCGCAAGAATCAGTGGCGACTAGGAATATAATGGGATGAAGGAATCTAGATCCACCACGTTATAGGTTTGCGTGGCGTGGGGGATAAGGAAGTCACGCGTTTGGGGTCGGTGACAGTTGACTTTCGAGTAGAGAAAGTCCGATTTAATACATGCATGGAGGTAATACCATGGGCAAGCAAGGGCTATGACATGATCCTAGGAGTAAATTTCTCTCGTCAACATAATGCCAAAAGTGACCTTGGACAACGAACTGTTGAAATTGGTGGAATTTTATTTCAGGTAGGGGAAACTTGTCAATGCAGAGCTGTTGCGAGGGGCGTTCAACGTAATGAACAAACCAACTGAACCGCGTACCTTAGCTTTAAGGCTTAATTTTCCTGATTGTGTGTGTAGGGGCACTGGGAAGTCGCTTTGGGTAAGTGTGGAGTCAGGGTACAGTATGTGTTAGGAGGACCATTGGAGGGTAATGAAGTTTTGGGTCCATTGGGTTGTTTTGTGCCATTAGTTCAATATAGGGTCCCAACAGGGAATGAAGCACCTGTTTACTGTAAACCATACGGAATAACGAGGCATTTGCAGGAGATTGTGGAGGATTTTATTGATCAGCAGCTTGAGGGCGGTGTTATAGAGCAAAGTAATAGTTGCTGGGGAGTGGGCATTGTCGTTGTCCCTAAAAAATCTATGGATAGAACTAAGAAATACAGGTTGTGCTGTGACTACCGATACCTCAATAATAAGACAGTAACGGATGCAAACCCCATTCCAAACATATCGGAGACTTTGGATCACTGAAGACAGTGCAAGTACTTTTCTATGATGGATTTGACAAGTGGTTATCATCTCCAGAGGTTCGTCCAAAGATTGCTTTCTCTACTCCTGGAGGCCATTACCAGTGCACTACTGTGCCATTCGGTTTGAAAAACGCTCCGGCAACCTTTCAGAGGTTGTTACACAATGTCTTGAGGGGTTTGAAACCACGGCAGTGTCTGGTCTCTTTGGATGACATTATAGTGTTTTCAAGTATTGTGGAGCAACATAGACAGCGGTTAAGGGAAGTCTTTACGAGGTTAAGAGCAGCTCGTCTGACGTTGAGCCTGGGGAAGTGTAATTTTGCTTTGGGGGAAGTAAAATATTTGGGTCATATTATCAGTAAGGACGGAGTGCGAACAAATCCGAGGTTGGTACAGGCTGTATGGGATTTTCGGGAAACGAAAACAGTTAAAGAAGTGCAGTCATTCATCAGAATTTGCAATTTCTATCGAAAATTTGTGAAGGTTTTTGCAGATTTAGCACAGCTGATGACGCGACTGTTACGGAATGGTCTGAAATTTCAGTGGACAGAAGGGTGTCAGAAAGCGTTTGACAAATTGAAAGAAGTGTTAATATCAAGTACAGTTCTTGTGTTTCCAGATTTTGAAAAGGTGTTAATACTATCATACGGTACATCGAATTATGCATTAAGGTGTCTTCTTAGTCAGGAAATTGATGGAAAAGAACATCCTGTAGCCTATGCTTCTAGGCATGTTAATGCAGCACAGAGGAATTACTCAAAAACTGAGAGGGAGATGGTTAGCTTAATCTATGAAATCAGATATTTTAAATGTTATTTATATGAGAGAAGATATCGGGTAGTGACAGATCATACTGCATTGAAGTGGTTGCTGAAGTTGAAGGATATGTCCACTAGACTTGCTAGATTGGCTGTGAGGCTTAGTGAATGTGACTATGAGGTGGTGCACAAGCCTGGGAAGAAGCATGGTAATACAGATGCACTAAGTAGGAAGGTGGCAAAAGTAGAAGTCATAGGTTATGACCTAGCAGTATGTCAAAAATTACAGGACGTGTACAACGATTGTAAATTGTATCAGACACATCCACAAATTAATATGTACGACAGTCTTCTGTGCAGGGAAACGAAGTTAGGGCGAAGGATAGTAGTGTCAGTGAAGTTGAGGGATGAGGTTTTAAAGGAAGTTCATAATCACCTGTTATCTGGTCATGGAGGGTGCAGAGCGACGAATAGGAGAGTGATGGTGAGGTATTGGTGGAGAGGTAGGAAAGTAGACGTGAATCAGTATGTCAAGAAGTGTATACCATGTGAGCAGAGAGCAGATTTGAGCCGACACAGATACAGCTACAACGATTGCCAGAAGTGACATGTGCATTCTCTATGCTGGGGATCGATATCTTAGGACCTTTCAGGTGAACATCATCGGGGAACAGATTCGTTCTGACAATAATAGACCATTTTCGAGGTATGTGGAAATGGTGGCTATGCCAAATCAACAGGCAGCAATGGTGGCGCAAGCACTAGTAAACAACTGAATGTAGAAGTTTGGTGTACTGGAGACAATAATTACTGACCAAGGACCAACTTCATGTCGGATTTAATGAAGGAACTGTGTAAACTGTTGAACGCAAAGAAGTTGAGGACGAGCATGTTGCATCCACAGGCCAACGGAAGGACGGAAGAGGTACACAGAACAATCAGGAAGATGCTGAGTTTTTATGTGGATTCTCATCACCATCAGTAGCACGAGTATTTTAAGCATATTGTAAGTGCAAACAATGCAAAAGTCCATATAAACACCGGTTTGTCTCCGTATGAGGTAGTGTACGGGCGAAAAATGACGTCACCGTTTGATTTGGTGAGGCTACCGAAAGGAAGGACTGCTGAATCTGTACGTCAATTCGCAAGGACAATTTGGGATGTTTGGAAATGGGTGAAAAAGGCGAATACAAAGGCTTAGGAAAGGCACGAAGATGCAGGAAAGCAGAAACGAATTTTATCGCAGTATAGATTGGGGCAGTGAGTAATGCTGTCCAGGCCCTGTATGCAAAAAGGGAAAACGAAGAAGTTCCTCACGAGGTATCAAGGGCCATACCATGGTGTTGAAATCTCATCCCCCATTAATGTTAAGCTTCAGCTGCCAACTTGAAAGATGATAGTTCACATTGGGCAGTTACGGTCATTTAACGGCTGTCCAGATGTGTTTCCAGGTGTGTCACAGGAACACAGGAAGGAAAGAGGAAGAAAGAAAGAGTGAAGAGAGGTGCTAAGCACAGAGAAAACCAGGAAGATAGAGTACAGCATGAAGTACCGTATGCTTTGCGATCCAGAAAATAATAGAGTATTTGTAGTTTTTTGTTTTCATGTCATATATAATTCGGTTTGCATAGTATTTTCATATATTGTATGTATTTTCGAATACAGCCGGCTGCAGACAGCAGTCCTTTTGAAGAGGGAGGAAGGGTGATGGTGATCCCTGACCTCTGGTCACTGAAAGGGGAGCGTTGGAGGTGATTCATCTCTTCATCTTCGGGGTGGATGCCTAACGGTTGGAGCACCTAGATTGAGGTGTGCTGTACTCAATGCAGGAAGATGTGGTGTCTAGTCACCAGTGGTCATTATGATTGGTATGAAACGTATGGGAAATGCGGAATGAAGTAAGGAGGCTTGAGGAAGTGTTCAAAGAGCTTAGGCAATGTGCAGAGGGCAAGGGAATGCTGAAGGAAGTTGCAGGGGAGTATAAGAAATGACAAGAGGCTTATAAGACACTACAGAAGCAGGTAGGATGGATAGAGGAAGCAGTGCCACGATAAGACAGACACGAGGATGGCTGAACACAAGGGGAAACATTTGAAAGACAGTTTTGGAACCGCTGACAAAAGCAATATAAAAGAACTGAACAACATGGTGGAAGCGGTGAGGCACCTCGCAAAGGAGAGTAGGGCAACGGAAGCTTGGCTTGCAACTCAGATAGTGACACTGGAAAGGGAAGTGCTGAATAGCACACGGTTGCTCCGCGCATTAGCAGGGAAGGTAGTGGAATGTGCTAAGGCGTCGGAAGACGTAATCGTAACCTGAGAACCAAACAGGGGCATCAAGGTAGCAGGCTGGTGTTAACCAGACTTTTGTCAGGAGTAGCTGACAGTGTGTGGGATGTGTAGGATTAATAATGAATCTGCAAGAAGCACTGCATCACCCATTGCAAGGCTAGATAAGTACCGATTTGTTACCACCAGAACAATATTTACGCGGGTGGCGCAAGGCACAGAAGGAACTGCCGTCAGGGTTATATTTAATAACGGAGCCAAGCGAGCTAAATTTGCCGTTTTTGTACCATGTCGCTACAGTATGGGTAACAACCGACCGTGCATGAGTGTATATTATGATCCAATTCCTGGTTATGGCGAAGAATGCGAGGTTTTAGTGTTAACACTGTCCAATGTTAACACGGCCCAACTGTATCGAGTGAAGTGGGGAGCATTGAGCAACTTTGTGGAAGTGAAAACTAAAGAGGTTTTGCTGATCTCGGCAACTAGAAACCGGTGCACTGAGATGGCAAGCGAGGAATTACGAAGCTGCCATAGAGGGAATTTAACGGTATGACCCGCCAGGGTGGTAAATAGAAATCCGGACACATGCATGGTACAGTTATTTTTTGCCAGGAGGAAAGGGATAGACTGTCCAAGGGAGATCGTAGAGCCAAAATTGAGCTAGCAACGGGTCGGGATACGTTGGATCTTCTCCACCTACAAGAATTTGGTAGTAGTAGCAAGTTGTTTTGAGCGGGGAGTATTTGCAGAAGCGTAACGTATAGAGATCCAGGTAAGCGGAAATTTAATCAATGGAACTAAGTGTAACATAACAGGACCAACCTTCAACCTGCCAGCGTCAATTTCAGGAGTCATGCAATTGAATGATACGCAACCACAGCTGTACTGGCCAGAAGCCACTGAAGAGTTTTTGCCAAGGCAGAATCTGACCTTGTTAAATCAAACTCTGGAGCCAGATCTGTCGAGATCCTTAAACGAGTTCATATTAAAAAAGAGGGGCCCGTATCAGCCGAACACCTTGTGCAACACATCGCTCAGTATAGGGAAAGACAACGGCCAATAACGATCATTTTGAGCACTTCTGTGCCAAATGTCATCGCAGCCTACACTTTGTTAGGTGTTGTTTTCATTCTAATTCCAATAGGGAACCAAGGGTAGTCCAAGTCCCAGTGGATAGGAAACCAAGGACATGAGAAGAGTTGATAAGGGTTTGATCGAGCAGTGGTCATCCAGTAAGGAATTTTTAAGTTTTGTTTCATTTCGTGGTTTTAAGGGGCATTAGACCACATTTAAGTTTTCTAATAGTAAGGAAATATGTCACAGCTACCGACCCAAAGAAGTTAAGGGTCGACCTGGGGACTGGGTCTTTGCTGATAGGGGAATAATTTAGCGGTACCACCATTTAGGATAGGGGAAGTTAGTTTTGTGCAATATACTGAGCACAAGTTACAGCCAGGTGCGGGCCAGATTACAGTGAGTTACGCATACCAACAGTTGCAAAGTAGGATAGAGGACACATGGCCGTTGTATTGTGGATTTGCATGTTGCAAATCAAAGACAGAAGGGGCCCACTGGCCAACCTAGCGTGTTATGAGTACGTGACATGAAGCGGCGCATATGGCAACACAGAGATGCACAGCCACATATAAATAGATGCGCGTTTCTAATGAGATTCATTCAAGTGAGGCAGCTCTCTTGGATAGCAGGGAGTGGCACACCACCAGCTACATGCAGCATCAGATGGAGCACCAATGTTCCAGTCCACGGCAGATCGCTGGTTCGACCCTCTGTAGCCGACACAGGGTCAGTAGCCAGGCAGCGGTGGGGCACTCCACTGCTCGCTACCATGGGCAGTTGTTCTGGCTTCCGACACACACTGGAGGCATCCTGAGGCAAGGGCTGCAGAATCGGACCTCGGATCACGGGCACTTGTCACCGCGACGGTAGCTACGCTGGTGAAAAGCACGCAGCTGGCTGCCTGCGGCTCACACCAAACGGAGCTGAGTCAGCAGGGATGCAGACCACTAAGTCAACTGCTAGCATCCTGATGATGCCGCAACTCTGCTGCCATACATGGCCGACACACAGCTGTACTGGCACGGGTCACTGAGGCAGCCATTCTGCACCAAGCCGTTTCACAGGCATTGAAGTGGTGTCCTCAGCATTGTGAGACCCAGTGACGCAGATCGAAAGGAACAGTGGCACTGTAGTTGGAAACAATAAATCACTTGGAAAGCTATGATGAGTCTTCATACGGTGCCTTATACATCTTCCCACTACAACAGTAAAGAAGTTACCTGAAAACTCTCAAATATGCATAAGAGCAAACACCGAAGATGCCATCTTTACAGGTCAGACCGAAGTGTCATTCATAAAAAAGACATTATGCGCCATAACAACTCCTAGAATTCTAGGAAACTGATTATTATGCCATTCCACGGATACCATCATGCCAATTAGTAGCAGACAGCATGGAACTCCCGATCCACAAAAACCTGCAGCCGTTGAAATGCTCCAGAATCTGCGTTCATCTGGTTTGCGCCGCAATAGAAGTGTTGCACAATTAAGTAACATTTCATATTAGCTCAGAAGGCGATATTTTGATGGGCATCAAATTCTTTGCTTCCTTGTTTCATGTAGTATGCAAATCAGCATGAGAAGGGAGGAATTGCTCTTCTTCATTGATTCGTGGAAATCTTTCCCTTTATGGGACCCAAAACACAATGCCCATCAGACATGTATGACAGGGAAAAATGCACGAAATAAAATGAGATCTATTCTCCAGCAGCCTGTCCCCACATAAGACAAAAACATTTTGTTATACAAAGTTATTCCATGTTGATATCACAAGTTTTCATGAGTAATGGAGAAGAGTAAATGTATCAATCAAAGAAACCTTGATCTGGAAACGACTGGGTCGGAAGGTATAAGAGAAAGCTCTTCTGATACTCTCGCAGTGGTATATATTTACCGTTTACGGTTGTTGCCAAGACTGTAAAATATGCAACCCCGATGAGCAGATAGCACTGACATGTGTACTGACATGAGCAGTCCTAGTAACTATGTCTCTATTATAGAAGACTCCTAGTCTGTGTTTACAAGCTGAAGTAGTAATGTTGATCACCTCTAACAAAATGGAATTGTACCCAGTGTCGGAACGTGAAAACATGAAAAAAATGAAACGAACGTATGGCATCACTTGCCGGAAGACCCCATCTGGTAAATTTCGGCGGCCAAGTGCAAGTCTTATTTCAGTGGACGCCACATTGGACGACTTGCACGCCTGTGAGGAAGATAATATTATAATGAGGACAGCACAACACCCAGTCCTTGAACGGAGAAAATCTCCAACCAGACCGGGAATCGAACCCGGCCCGCTTGCATGTGAGGTGAGCACGCTACCACCCAGCTAAGCAGGCGGACAGGTGAAGAAATGATTTTCGCTTATGGGAAAGCAAATTAACACAGCATAGAAGTGGAAATGTTGTACAGATCCAACACTAACGCTGAAGACTCGCGAATCGCACCATGTTCCCAAGACTGTTCGAACGATTAAGTGGTACAGGGGCAGTTGGTACCACAGTACAACGACCAATGAGGATAACAAACTACACATACTCCCGACTTGTAAGATGCAATGCTTTTTCCATTGGATTAGGCACCGCCAATCAGCACTCGGTCAGTTTAACCTGTTCCGCAGAGCACCGTGTGGTGTAATGCAGCTACATCCCTACCTTTAATAGAAGGTGCTTATTTTGATTCCTGCCGACTTCAGACTTCCTCATGCGGTGAACCAACGATTTTTGCAGTGCCTCCTAAATTGACAGCGTATGTACTTTCTATGGATGAAGTAAGTTTCATCAAAACCAGAATTATAGGTAGCAGAATAATAATGTTATAGCTGATGTGAATATCTACGCTACAGCTGTGAAGAGCCGCCGACACAGATTGTTAGTCAACGTGTGGTTTGGGAAAGTTAATGATTACGTACCAGACCCGTTTCTTCTTACTTCCCGATTAAATGCACCGATGTACACAGTGATTAGCAGAGACGTACTAACCAGCCTTCTGGAACGTATCCCACCAGTTATTCGTCACTGGATGTTCCAAAATGATGGAACCCCACGTCACTTTGGACTGGGGAGGGGGGGTTCGTGAACACCTGACCCAGAAAGTAGACATTCACTGGAAACTAGATAGGTAGAGGAGGTCCTACTTCGAGGCCAGCACGATCATCTGATCTAACCCCACTTGATGTCTTCATGCAGTGTCATCTGGAAACTCTTGAGTAAGAGACGCCTGCCGAGACTGAAGTAGGATCTCTTGGCAAGAATTCCCACTGCCTGTGACACTGCTCAAACGACTCCAGAGATATTAGAACGGGTACGACACAACTTTATGCAACGATCCAATGCCTGCATTGACGCTCGGGGACGCCGTTTTCAGCAACTATTGTTAATGTAGCTGTAACAGGGGAAATTATCTGAAGATATTGGGGAAATTCAGTGGAAGTTCCTTACGTCATGATCAAGGTTCAAAATCAAACCAAGGGGCCTTCAATTTGAGCGCTGCTCAAGGCTGAGGCGGAACTTGGCGCATTTCCGCTTACATCTTCCCACATAGTCGTTACCTGAAATTGATACGTTTACCGTTCCCTCATCTTCCCTGAAAGTTTGTGAAGTCGTCACGGAATCGCCCTGTATATGTAATGATTTCAGCTTCAGTAAGAGGTTTACTAAGAAATTCCATCTAATTTTTCATGAATGAATCTGTTCCTTTCGTGTAGATACGAAAGCCTTGCGAAGCTGACGAGTGCTCTTCATACAATTCCCGTCTCATTTCATTCACTATTTTATCTCATTTTTTTCCTGTGCTAATCACTTTTTACAAAATCTCACGAGTTACCTGCTATCCATGGTGTTTAGAAAAAAATGTCACATTTTGTAACACGAGTTAGCGTTGATCGGAAGTAGAAGAAAATCAGCTATAATTATATGGCCGTAAACCAAGCGAGTGATGAGAAGTATTCGGTGGGGCAGACGGTTCTATTGTTACAGAATTCTGCGCGATTAATTGTCAGTGTTGTTGCCGAACGTTAGCTTTGTGCAAAGACCACCTCTGTGGTTCATGCACGACTCCACACCCCATTCTCACAGGCCGTACGGCAGTACATCACCGCAACGTTTCACGGCGCTTTGGACTGGTCGAGAGAGTCCAGTATTACGGACGTCGATTTGCACTAGGATTCTGTAACATGTCTTGTATTCGAAAATTATGAATTACCTTGAAGAAAACCACCTATTGAAACACGGTCAGCAGGAATTCAGAAACTATGACTGTTGTGAAACGCAAATAGTTCTTTATTCTCACCACAGAATTAGAGATATTGACAGGAGGTCTCAAAATGATTCTATAGGTCTAGATTTCCAAAAGGTTTTTGATACCGATCGTCACAAGCGTCTTTTCTTCGTACTGCGAACCTATTGACTGTCGTCACAATAGCACGACTGGATTCGAGATTCCCTGTCAGAAAGGCCATAACTCTTAGTAACTGAAGAAAGCCATCAAGTAAAAGGGAAAAGAGGTCTAGCGATCCCCAAGGAAATGTTACAGGGTCCTCTGCTGTTTCTATGTAAACGAGATAGGAGACAATCCCAACAGCAATCTTAGATTAACTGCAGATGGTGTTGTAATTTTCCGTCTATTAAATTCATCAAAGTCATTATAGTCATCAAAGCCAGTTGCAAAATGATTTAGACAATGTAACTGTACGGCTCAATAAGTGGCGAATGACTGTAAATAACGAAATGTGTGAGGTTATCCACATGAGTACTAACAAAAATCCGTTAAACTTCGGTTACACTACAAAACACAAAACCCAAGGGTTGTCGTTTCAATAAATACTTGGGAATAACAATTCGAATAACTGAAATGGAAACAATCACTGAAACAACGTGGGAAGGCGAAAAAGAGACTTCGTTTAATTGGCGGAACACTTAGAAGATGCAACAAGTACATTAAAAAGACTGCCTACACTACTCTTGTCCGTCCTACTGACAGGGTGCTGCTTTGCGATATGGAATCCCCACCGGATAGGACTGACGGAAGACAACGAAAAAGTGTGAAGAAGGGTAGATCATTTTCTGTTATCGTGAAATAGGGGATAGAGTATCAAGGATATGATGCGGGGTTATGGTAGCAAGATATGTAGTAGTTGTGAAGCGAAATTTGGCCAAATGGTTAAGTAAGTAGGATACAGAGATGTAAGGCAGTTTCGAAGTTCTAATTTGATCATAGCCTTGACAGGTTCCGGTCCAATAAGTTGAGTTGTTGCCCCCATCCTAGCCAATCTATCGGCTTGTTCATTGCCACAGATCCCTGAGTGGCCAGGGACCCACACTAGGTACACCCTATTGCATCCCCCCGGCTCCACCAGACCCCTGTGGCAATCTGCAACAATCTTAGATATTGTTGCAGCAGCTGCCAATGATTTCAGGGCTGCCTGGCTGTCTGAATAGATGTAGATGCTACGGTCATTGTAGCACCTACTCATATTCTTCTCCACATATGCCCTGATTGCAGTAATTTCGGCTTGAAATACAGAGGCCACTTTCCCTAAAGAGATGCTGCTCTCCAGTCTTGGCTGAACCCCGTACAACCCAGCCCCAACGCCTTGATCTGTTTTCAACCCATCGGTGAACCAAACGATGTCCCGCGTACGGTGTCGAACTGTTTTCTCCCACTGCTCCCTACTTCCAATTACTATGTTGTAAGGCTTGTCGAAGCAGTTCGGAGTTATTATATAGTCAGCGGGCATTTCCCCAGCCATACCTATATCTACCTCACTCACTATGTTAGTGTGTCATTCTGGAGATCCGAAAGAGACCCAGTTTTGGCCAGTTTTATGTCTGTATGCCCCAGCTGCGGCCTCCATCTTAACCTAATGGTGAAGTGCAGGCATACCCAGCATGGCTTCCATTCCAGCGGTTGGTGTGCTGCTAATTCCGCCCGTTAAGGCTAAGCAGGCCAATCTCTGCACCTTAGCAAGCTGTTTAGCACCAACCCGCTGTTCTACCTTCTTCCACCATACTACGGCCCCATAGGAAATCCTAGGTCTAGCCACTGTAACGTATATCCAGTGCATACCCCTGGGATTCCGTCTATGCTGCAGAAGTTTTATTTTAGGAGTCTGTCCTGATAACACAGACTTTTACTTAACTAGTACCGGTTTGGACTACAGCAATCTTTAGATGTTTTGCAAACAAAAATAGGGTGTAAAGAACTAACTTCAGTAATCTGACGCTAAATCAATGTAAGGCCTGGTCCTACATAAGAAAGATAAGAAGTGTTTACTCGATTAACAGCCACGTATACCAGCCATACATAACATAACACATTCTGATTTAGTATCAACTTCAATTGAAAATGTAGGCACATAGTAAGTCCAGGTGATGATCAGAATGCGTCTGATATTTATACTAATAAACTGCGGTCATCAGAGGGCACTATAGCTAGGCTACATGACTAAACGGTATCGCAAATGTAAAGGTTAAAATGCAGTACGCGGGTCATTAATTAATATTACTTCACATAGCAAAAAGAGCGTGTGACAATAAAACATGTATTGACGTACTACATGTGCTATTAGATCCACAAAGAAGTGCAAGTACCAATAACGTGAAGCTTCTAACCTTGCAAAGTAAAACACACATGTATGTAAAAGCCGGTATAAAAAGTTCAAGAACAAAATGGCAGCTATAAAACGAAATCTTACAGCTTGACAAATCAATTACCGTAACCGTAAGTTAAGGTAGTCAATGAAACAGTGACTATTATTAAGAAAGGAAATACACTCCTGCAAATTGAAATAAGAACACCGTGAATTCATTGTCCCAGGAAGGGGAAACTTTATTGACACATTCCTGGGGTCAGATACATCACATGATCACACTGACAGAACCACAGGCACATAGACACAGGCAACAGAGCATGCACAATGTCGGCACTAGTACAGTGTATATCCACCTTTCGCAGCAATGCAGGCTGCTATTCTCCCATGGAGACGATCGTAGAGATGCTCGATGTAGTCCTGTGGAACGGCTTCCCATGCCATTTCCACCTGGCGCCTCAGTTGGACCAGCGTTCGTGCTGGACGTGCAGACCGCGTGAGACGACGCTTCATCCAGTCCCAAACATGCTCTATGGGGGACAGATCCGGAGATCTTGCTGGCCAGGGTAGTTGACTTACACCTTCTAGAGCACGTTGGGTGGCACGGGATACATGCGGACGTGCATTGTCCTGTTGCAACAGCAAGTTCCCTTGCCGGTCTAGGAATGGTAGAACGATGGGTTCGATGACGGTTTGGATGTACCGTGCACTATTCAGTGTCCCCTCGACGATCACCAGTGGTGTACGGCCAGTGTAGGAGATCGCTCCCCACACCATGATGCCGGGTGTTGGCCCTGTGTGCCTCGGTCGTATGCAGTCCTGATTGTGGCGCTCACCTGCACGGCGCCAAACACGCATACGACCATCATTGGCACCAAGGCAGAAGCGACTCTCATCGCTGAAGACGACACGTCTCCATTCGTCCCTCCATTCACGCCTGTCGCGACACCACTGGAGGCGGGCTGCACGATGTCTGGGCGTGAGCGGAAGACGGCCTAACGGTGTGCGGGACCGTAGCCCAGCTTCATGGAGACGGTTGCGAATGGTCCTCGCCGATACCCCAGGAGCAACAGTGTCCCTAATTTGCTGGGAAGTAACGGTGCGGTCCCATACGGCACTGCGTAGGATCCTACGGTCTTGGCGTGCATCCGTGCGTCGCTGCGGTCCGGTCCCAGGTCGACGGGCACGTGCACCTTCCGCCGACCACTGGCGACAACATCGATGTACTGTGGAGACCTCACGCCCCACGTGTTGAGCAATTCGGCGGTACGTCCACCCGGCCTCCCGCTTGCCCACTATACGCCCTCGCTCAAAGTCCGTCAACTGCACATACGGTTCACGTCCACGCTGTCGCGGCATGCTACCAGTGTTAAAGACTGCGATGGAGCTCCGTATGCCACGGCAAAGTGGCTGACACTGACGGCGGCGGAGCACAAATGCTGCGCAGCTAGCGCCATTCGACGGCCAACACCGCGGTTCCTGGTGTGTCCGCTGTGCCGTGCGTGTGATCACTGCTTGTACAGCCCTCTCGCAGTGTCCGGAGCAAGTATGGTGGGTCTGACACACCGGTGTCAATGTGTTCTTTTTTCCATTTCCAGGAGTGTATATCGATAGTCGATAATGCATCCAGAGGCCGGCCACTGTGGCCGAGTGGTTCTAGGCGCTTCAGCTTGGAACCGCGTAACCGCTACGGTCGCAGGTTCGAATCCTGCCTCGGGCATGGATGTGTGTGATGTCCTTAGGTTAGTTAGGTTTAAGTAGCTCTAAGTTCTAGGGGACTGATGACCTCATATGATGTTAAGTCCCATAGTACTCAGAGCCATTTGAACCATGCATCCGGAGTGTGGTCTCAATGGTGGCACGTCGTGGCTACTCTGAATGACGGGCTTGTTTTCTTGCGGCGGAACTTGGGGAGGAAGACCCAGTCTCCTCGTCGCTGGCGGCCTGCGCAAACGACCGCAAGCCGAGCTGAAGGGGCGTTTGAAGCTGCTCGAACTAGTGAATTTCTGAATATATTGAAATAAGCATTCAGTTTAAACCCATTCTGTTCATTCAGCAGTAATTCCGGTTGCCATTTCTGTGTACATAGATCTCCCGTTCCTGCAGTACGTTCAGTAGCTGCCCCTTTGGCATCTTATGCAACGCTCCCATATTATTCTCTCTGTTTCCACAGGCGGCTACTGACATGATCTGTGAAATCCTGTCACCCTAAGAAGCACAAATGTGGTGTGAGGTAGCGACGACAGATGGTTTGTTCGGTAAGGGTATCGTGAGAATGACGACCTGAACTATAGTCCTTCTCCGCGATTGGCTGCTGTGTTCGGAAGTAGCGCATCAAAATGATGCGCTAAACAAACTTTTGTAATTAAAATTAGAAAAATTAAACTGCATTTACTTTTCTTTCATAAGAAAGCATCTCTCAATAGCAGGCTGCCATTTCATTATTTCAAAAGTGTTTATTACCAGCAGAATAACAAAGAACTACTAGACAGAAGGCAGACGAAGCACTTAGGACATCTTCGGATCGCGTCTAACTTGTATGGTGGGCTAAGTGGTTCAGTTCAGCTGTAAGATCTGAGTTGGTTCGGCAGTCTGCCTCAGTCGGCATCGGTTAAGAACTTAATTGGAAATCTCTGGATATTTGGACATGTAAGTGAGAACAATTTGATGGTAACTTCAAAGTTCACTGTTTCTTTTATTTTTTATTAACGTATAGAGAATGACAATTATTTCTCATTAATAAAGTGGAATATAATTGTTCTGTTTCTGGTACTGACCTAGTAAAAAAGCGAGTGATACCCCATATAAAGAAACAGAAAATTTAAGTACTTATACATCAGTTCCCTGCTAGAGTTTATTACGAGCTTCAAGATAAGCGAGTCACGACACACGTGCTACATTACTGATCATTAAACTTGCTACACCAAGAAGAAATGCAGATGATAAACGGGTATTCATTGCACAAATAGATTATATTAGAACCGACATGTGATGAGATTTTCCCGCAATTTGGGTGCATAGATCCTAGGAAATCAGTAGCCAGAACAACAAACTCTGGCCGTAATAACGGCCTTGATACGCCGGGGCATTGTGTCAAACAGAGTTTGGATGGCGTGTACAGGTACAGCTGCCCATGCAGCTTCAACACGATACCACAGTCCACCAAGAGTAGTGACTGGCGTATTGTGAGGAGCCAGTTGCTCGGCCACCATTGACCACACGTTTTCAATTGGTGTGACATCTGGGAAATGTGCTGGCCAGGTCAGCAGTCGAACATTTTCTGTATCAAGAAAGGCCCGTACAGGACCTGCAACATGCGGTCGTGCATTATCCAGCTGAAATGTTGGGTTTCGCAGGGATCGAATTAATGGTAGAGCCACGTGTCGTAACACAACTGAAGTGTAACGTCCACTGTTCAAGATGCTGTCAATGCGAACAAGAGGTGACCGAGACGTGTAACCAATGGCAACCCATACCACCACGCCGGGTGATACGCCAGTATGGCGATGACGAATACACGCTTCCAATGTGCGTTCACCGCGATGTCGCCAAACACGGATGCGACCATCATGATGCTGTAAAAATAATTTTGATTCATACGAAAAAATGATGTTTTGCCATTCGCGCACCCAGGTTCGTTGTTGAGTACACCATCGCAGCCGCACCTGTCTGTGATGCAGCGTCAAGGGTAACCGCAGCCATGGTCTCCGAACTGATAGTCCATGCTGCTGCAGACGTTGTCGAAATGTTCGTGCAGATGGTCGTTGACTTACAAACGTCCCCATCTGTTGACTCAGGGATAGAGACGTGGCTGCACGATCCGTCACAGCCATACGGATAAGATGCCTGTCATCTCGACTGCTAGTGATACGAGGCCGTTGCGATCCAGGACGGCGTTCCGTAATATCCTCCTGAACCCAATGATTGCATATTCTGCTGATAGTCATTGGATCTCGACCAACGCGAGCAGCAATGTCTCGATACGGTAAACCGTAATCGCGATTGGCTACAATCTGGTCTTTATCAAAGTCGGAATCGTGATGGTTCGCGGTTCTGCTCCTCACACGAGGCATCACAACAACGTTTCTCCAGGCAACTACTGTTTGTGTATGAGAAATCGGTTTTAAACTTTCCTCATGTCAGCACGTTGTAGGTGTCGCCACCGGGGCCAACCTTTTGTGAATGTTCTGAAAAGCTAATCATTTGCATATCACAGCATCTTCTTCCTGTCGGTTAGGTTTCGCAACTGTAGCACGTCATCTTCGTGGTGTAGCAATTTTAATGGCCAGTAGTGTATTTTCTGCGCAGGGGACAACCACTATACAAGACTGCAGGCTGGTGAACATTAATCAGAAATGCATAGGCATCTCACGTGTACCTGCAATCTTGCTACAACTGAGATCAGTGACACATCATCCGTGGTAACACAGAGCGGTATGAAGGAGAGGCTTGTGCACGTAAATACCTCTCTCCAACGCTGTCTATACACATCTCTTTCGCTTTCCTCTTACCGTACATGGCATCCCCGGCGGTAATTCTTCGAAGTCGAAGTGCTGTTGACTATGAGGCTAGAATTTATTAGCGAGAACTGTGAACTGTAAACGACTAGCGAACCGTCTAAGAAATGTGATACGTGTGAGATGTAAAAGACCAGAGCACTGCATAAGAATTTTGATAAATGTGCTTTTAATTATATTTGAAACTGTTTTTGGAACTTCTATTGAACTATAACAATGGTTGCTGCAAAATGAAATTTTTTGTTACCGTGATTGTAGTGTCGGTATAAACCAGGAATGGGAAGTGCTGAAGTCCTACGAGAATAGAAGTTAAAGTTGTGTGCTCCGTCAGTGGGATTACGTTTAAAATCATCACTTGAAGATTCTTCATGCTACGAGACGGCGCAGCATGAGATGATGATCAGGATATAGAAAGGAAATAAGGATGCATTAAGAACAGCAACAAGAGAAAACAGAGCAAATAGGTAAGGAGTTAAAAGAAATCAAAGTAGGAATAGCTCAAATTAACACTAAATCGATGCTTTGGAACAAAAACTTACAAATCTTTAAGGTAAAAATGAGGGATGTAGGGAGAAACTAGATGATGAAGAAAAAGAATGGGGTAAATATCTAAAGTCTAGAAGTCAGAAATAAATCAAAAGGTTGAAAATGAATTCCGAAAGTTAAATAAGGGTTTGCGGGATTAAATGGGGTAATACAAACTACCATTATTGGCATTAGTAATGTAAGGCAAGAACAAAGCGAAGGTATCAAAGAATGTAATGATAAACGTAAGATACAGTTGTGTAATGACCATGAAATGCTTAGTCATAATATTTCAAATGCAGAATCCTCTTGTAAAGGCAACACAAGTGCATAATAGTGTAAATTAAGAGAAACAGAGAAAAAAGGACTTCCTAAAACGCAAGACAAAATAGAAACTGAAATTAAACAAAAAGTAGATGTAGGCAGCATTTATGACAACGAAATGATGACGCTTTTGGTCTATTATGATATTCCCCAGCAGCAGCTGTAATAAAATGAATTTCTCAAATACCAGATCAACTTTACGAATATATTATGGCCTCAGACTGTTTTATAGCAGTTCAGCTCTTCCTACCTCACTATGAATTACGTCAGGATGTAGTTCTTCTCCTTAAGAGGACTGTGTCGTCTGCCTGGAGGATAACAAAGATAAACAAACATTTATGTCTCAAAATATTTTAGATTACGAAAGAAAGAGGAGGACTATTATATATAGTATATATAATAAATATTATATATATATAATAAATATAATAAACAATAAAAAATAATATATATATATATATATATATATAATAAACATATATTATATATAACACAGATGAAGCAAAGCTTAAGAATAATCTGAAGGGTGTAGAGAAAGAGGACGAAGCTAAACCAGGTAAGTGGATCTGAAAATTAACAACAGAAGAAATTCTGGTGGCAAAAATAATGGAAATAACTAAAGGATGTCTTGATGTACAGATTGTGTCAAAAATACATGTGACTAGATAAAATTTCTCTATAGCAGGAGTACTGCCTGCCTCTGATGTTCACCACTTTCACAAGGGACAGCAATGTTATAAGCGTCTATAGTCAATGCTTCTAAAGTCAATGTTCTCCTTTAACGTTGAATTTTAATAGCACTTCTAAAATTATCATCATTTATGCTGTGACGTACTCTTGACTACTATAATGCGTTCACTATGCAGTTTATAGTGAGCTACTCACTTCCTGTTTTCTTATTCATTATTTAACTTACTCTTGCATTACCTCTCTTTGATTTTGTATTTATAACTCTCTGTTCGCCTGACCAGAAGTCCTGTTTCTCCTGCCACTAAGCACCACTAATTCCCACTATACCTAACTTCAGACGATCCATTTGTGGTAATTTTATCTGCTTTCCGTCGTCCTTTAGTTTCTTGAAAATTCGTGGAGTTATATTCCGTCTATGCGACTAATGGAAGGCAGTTTTTTAATTGCCATAAGCGTTTCGTACCTTTTTTTGTGAAGCATCTTCAGTGGCCTGTAATAAATGTTTCTTTTTTAAACTTACAACGAATGTATTATGTGGTGGTTACAATGTGTTACTATGTTACAGTTTGTCATGTTTTCTTCTTTCTTTGGGTTTGAATCAACTCAACAAAACTTGACTAAATTTAACACAGTAATATAATACATTTATTATAGATGTAAAGCTACAAGAGTTTTTCTCCATTTTTAAGTTTTCTCGCCTACCTGCCAGACTAAAGGATATATTCATGCTCCGATCTCTAGAATGCCAGTTTTGTTTCTTCTGATGACAACATCCTCCTGAGTAATCTCTGCCCAGAACTCCGAATGTGGGACAATTTTATCTCTGGAATATTTTACAGTAAAGGTGCAAGCCAATAGGAAAAATTACTGCAGTACTATCCCCTTGCTTTCAGCTGTTCGCAGTATCAGCACAGTAAGACCGTTTTTGTTGACGTTACAAGGCCAGATCAGTCAATCATCTAGGCTATTACCGCGGAAATTACTGAAAAGGCTGCTGCCCCTCTTTTTGATTTGATGGTGGATGGAGACTAGTCGCTGGTTTGAGATGTCACGGCGCTTACAGGTTTCCGAGTCCTGACGAGAGTGATTCTGATTCTCTGCTACGACCACGGTCCTCCGACTTACCTCCACGGCACATTGATGAGAGTATACAGCAACACTGCTCAGCAGATGGCGATTAATGTTTAAATAGGAAGCGTACCGTTCCCACAGCTATTATAAACCTGATTCATACCTTAGTATCGTATGATGTGTTACTCAGTCGACCACTGGATATTCTAACTTAAGCGTTTGTTTGTATTGAATTAATGATTTAATATGTAGCTAGGGTGCGGTGCCTACTTATTAGCTGTCATGAGCAGTTAACTTTGTTTTTTCATAGAATGTTGAAGCCAATACTTTTTAATTGTCTAATGTAATATATACCCAGTTTATGTTTCATTTGCGTTTTTATTTGAAGGAGCACATAGTTCCCTTCAATTCAATAATTTAATTTGTTGACCGATTGGATAATTATATAGTAGGATTATTGGAATTTCTGAATTAGGGCATTACAAGACAGTCATTCCGATGCGTAATTTACAGTTGACAAGGAAACATTTTAACTAGCGAGCTGATCGTTTAGCAGTTGCTAAGGCTAGAAACAATTTTTTATTCACATTTAGAATCATGCATGCTAAGAACATACCCTAACTTTCGCTTATTTTTGTTATCCTCATAGTTAATCTGAAGATGCTTAATGAAGGCGAAGCACTTGTTAATAATGGAATAAACTGCTACAGAGACTGTTTTTAATTCAAGGAGTGGAAGATATTAGAAAAGAGATGTGTTTTCTTAAGTGCACATAATATAATGCCAGATGTTCTTCTGTAATTTAAAAATGTATAGTAATTAGCATTCACACACAGAGATTACTGTTTGCCGTTTTATACGAAAACTGCACACCATAAATATATTGCACGAGTAGAGAACTAAAACGGGAATTACAAACACAGTAATTCGCTGTTAAAATCCGTGCCACATCTTGACCACGCCGTCATTTAATAAATACAATATTGCATTCAAAACAACTGTTTTGTACACCTGGCCGTCATCTTTAAATTACTGCAACGAGATAATATCATTATCACTATTTGCATTATTCTTCTCTGGAGGTACCAGTTTCAAACAAATTGATTTAATAATACAATTTATATACGTAATGCGATTTCACACTTACTACGCTTGTTTAAAAATAAATTGCATTGTAAACTGTGTAGAAAATAAAAATTTCAAACAAATACTTCACTGTTTATTGAAAACTTCGCAAGTATTATTTCAAACATATAAGTGTTGATATTTATGAACTAAGCTGATAGAAAAGAAGTTGTCAAAAATTAAAGACTACACCTTTAAACGTATTTTATTCTAATGTCAGTCTATTTACTTTTAACTTGCTTATCAGCTTTTGCATTCACTAAAGACTTATAGAGCTTGTGGTAATGTGTTAACAACTATCCAAACAAATTTGCTTGGAAAAAGACTGAGTATGCTACATTTTTCGAGAAATTTAAAGCGCTTATGTCTTAAAAAGCGTATATTTGAACTTCTTTGATCTTTTTAAGTTTCAGACGAGCTTAAAATAATAGTTCTTGAATGTTGTTTTCCATAACTATCGAGGAGTGGACCACTGCATCTTCTTTCTCCTCCCGACAACCGCTCTCGTCTAAAAAGTATCTGTGACCAGTAACCATAAGATACTCATGATTCTAGTGCAATTATGTCTTTCTACATTTCAGTACTTATGGATCCGAGTCTTTGTTCAATTACTTTTGTTTATTGTCATTGTTCTGAAGCAAATGGTATTTTGCGTCTGATTGATTTTAAATGCAAAATAATACTTGACCGAAATGGCTATATATGCTTTCATTTACTATTCTTGCAATAAATACACATTTTAAAAGATTGTTTAACATATGTTTTCCGTATTCCCGACACGGTAACTACAAACTGTTCAGATTCTGCGTGATTCCGTATTCACTGAAATCTATGTGCGCTTGTAGTATATGCCCCAATGCATGACATGTAACAGACAACCTTTCAGTCACAGTCATCGTTTCTCTGTGCTTCATATTCTAGATATTCCAAATGTTCAGCAACCATGCAAATAGCATTCCTGATTTATATTCATCAAGTTATTCCGCTTACATTACTATCATGAGCTGCTTCCCAAACCAGCATCGATGACGGAATAAATCCTCGCTATTTGAGTGGTTCGTTTTTCTGGTTCAGATGCAGAACCGTTATGAGGACATTTCTAAATGCTGGACTCCTTTGATCGTTTCTTCACTCGTTGTAGATGTAACATATCGCTCTGTGATGATGAATAATGATGAGATGTTATATTCCGATTTCACCGACGGCTTCTGTAAACAAAGTTCTGTGTGCCATGTAGGTTTTAACTGTTATTCTGTCGTTTAAGACAACGGTCGCGTCGTGTACAATGTCAACAAAGAAACAGGAGCTACTATTCTTGGATGTGCTTGGCGAAAGGAACAGTTACGTTCGTTTCGGTTCTCCTTACGTCGAAACAGTTGATTGCTGCCTACTTTAAGGCTCATGTGAATACATCACTGTTTTGCATCTTTTGGTAAAAGTAAACACCTCTGTTTTTCGGTGCGAGGCCTGATTTATGTTACTTTATCACAATGGCTGTTTATCCCTCCGTCGATGGGAGCCAATAAAATATTTTGTCATTCGGGGAGTGAGTTGCTGATTGAAATTTCATGAGAAGATTTCACCGGAGTAAAACACGCCATTGTTTTAAGGACTGCTGTTTAACTCTTTTATAATACTCGTGGAATACTCGTCCCTATCTCGAGGTAATACAAATACAATAAAAACACGAAGGTTTTAATTGGGTAATGTTTTTACGGTTGTCATAAATGCCTTACACAACAACACGGCCTTTAACAGATTCATTCAAATTTCGGTAATCAAAAATGTGATTTATAATAAACATTTGCAGAACGTAGTCTTGGTAGTGGTTCCGTTAACGATGAACGTCTTGAAGGTAACCAAATTTGCTTGTTGTTCCCTAAAACACAGTGCTGTGTGAAACGAGACTGGAGAGCATCGGTTGTTGATGAGTTGACAGTGAGAAGCTACACCGCCAGAACAAAAAGTGCACCATTCTTATTGACGTGGTCGTTTTACTGAGGAGTCATGTGAAAGGTAGTTCATCATTGTAAAACGATATGATAAGGAATTCATACCATACGAAACACTTGAGTCATTGTACGGATTTCCCAAACTGTGCCATCACTACAGAGTGTACACTTCTTCTTGTGGCAACGCAGGAGCGCATTTTTCATGAGAGTATCATTAAGCAGCCGACTGGCAAACTGCAGGGAACGCTCCCAAGCATATTTGCTCATTTTGTCGCTGTTTCGCTGTAGTTCTTACAGACTCTGGAAAACGAGCACGTTCCAGCTTTATGAACCCCCGAGCACATCCAACTGACGAGAGCTCTTGTGATCTATCTCGCCTGGAGAGTTGGTGCAGACCACAAAGAGCACCTTGCACCGAGGCAGGCGTATGTAGATGTCCATTGTCCAGCTGTATAAGCGCATCTGAAGAAGCGCATCATCTTCCTGCTGGTGAACTATCAATAGCGTGGGGATAAGGAACTCTACAACTTAGTGGGCACTGGTCACTGTATACCACAGAAATGAGACATGTGACCACAAGATGTAACTATTGACTCCCGCCCCCTTCCGCACTCAAATCTCAACTACACTCCTGGAAATTGAAATAAGAACACCGTGAATTCATTGTCCCAGGAAGGGGAAACTTTATTGACACATTCCTGGGGTCAGATACATCACATGATCACACTGACAGAACCACAGGCACATAGACACAGGCAACAGAGCATGTGCAATGTCGGCACTAGTACAGTGTATATCCACCTTTCGCAGCAATGCAGGCTGCTATTCTCCCATGGAGACGATCGTAGAGATGCTGGATGTAGTCCTGTGGAACGGCTTGCCATGCCATTTCCACCTGGCGCCTCAGTTGGACCAGCGTTCGTGCTGGACGTGCAGACCGCGTGAGACGACGCTTCATCCAGTCCCAAACATGCTCAATGGGGGACAGATCCGGAGATCTTGCTGGCCAGGGTAGTTGACTAACACCTTCTAGAGCACGATGGGTGGCACGGGATACATGCGGACGTGCATTGTCCTGTTGGAACAGCAAGTTCCCTTGCCGGTCTAGGAATGGTAGAACGATGGGTTCAATGACGGTTTGGATGTACCGTGCACTATTCAGGGTCCCCTCGACGATCACCAGTGGTGTACGGCCAGTGTAGGAGATCGCTCCCCACACCATGATGCCGGGTGTTGGCCCTGTGTGCCTCGGTCGTATGCAGTCCTGATTGTGGCGCTCACCTGCACGGCGCCAAACACGCATACGACCATCATTGGCACCAAGGCAGAAGCGACTCTTATCGCTGAAGACGACACGTCTCCATTCGTCCCTCCATTCACGCCTGTCGCGACACCGCTGGAGGCGGGCTGCACGATGTTGGGGCGTGAGCGGAAGACGGCGTAACGGTGTGCGGGACCGTAGCCCAGCTTCATGGAGACGGTTGCGAATGGTCCTCGCCGATACCCCAGGAGCAACAGTGTCCCTAATTTGCTGGGAAGTGGCGGTGCGGTCCCCTACGGCACTCCGTAGGATCCTACGGTCTTGACGTGCATCCGTGCGTCGCTGCGGTCCGGTCCCAGGTCGACGGGCACGTGCACCTTCCGCCGACCACTGGCGACAACATCGATGTACTGTGGAGACCTCACGCCCCACGTGTTGAGCAATTCGGCGGTACGTCCACCCGGCCTCCCGCATGCCCACTATACGCCCTCGCTCAAAGTCCGTCAACTGCACATACGGTTCACGTCCACGCTGTCGCGGCATGCTACCAGTGTTAAAGACTGCGATGGAGCTCCGTATGCCACGGCAAACTGGCTGACACTGACGGCGGCGGTGCACAAATGCTGCGCAGCTAGCGCCATTCGACGGCCAACACCGCGGTTCCTGGTGTGTCCGCTGTGCCGTGCGTGTGATCATTGCTTGTACAGCCCTCTCGCAGTGTCCGGAGCAAGTATGGTGGGTCTGACACACCGGTGTCAATGTGTTCTTTTTTTCCATTTCCAGGAGTGTATGAGGCCTGGGGTGGGACATGTGTGTAGTGGGCGAAAGCGCTGCGGAATAGTTCGCTCACCAGACCTATGTGGTACATGTGTACGTCCATTACTCGCCTACAGACCTCACCTACTCTCATCACTCAAGACAAAAGAGTGCGTCTATTCTCCAGTCGACTCGTTCACGACATCAGAGCAACCGTGGCTCTTGGTGTCGTGGTGTCAGCCTGGTCAGATTCACACGTGTTCTGCGTCCTGCTGCAAGCTAGCAGACAGTTGCCATGGTCTTTGGTAGCACAACAGGTGCATCATATGTACCGATTTCTTCCCCAGATGACTTTCGGACAGCCGCGGATACATCGTATGTCGATACATCGTATGTCGATCTTGAAGAGTTCCTGTCCCATCCCGAAGCCCAGAACTTAATTTGTGGGGATCTTCCACAGACGGCTGATGAAAACAGCGATACACGACCGATACACGCAATCAACATGTGTACTAATCAGTCAGAGCGTCCATCCAGCGTCTCGCATGCGCACAACGAGAGGCCTTTCAAATGGCAGAGGTTATTTAACAGGGGAACGTACTCCTCTGAGGGGCATGCATGCACCATTGAATGAAAATGCTGCAAAATGCTGTTCACCTCTGTACTCCGCGCAGTTACTGCCTGCAGAGTCAACACCGAAGGGCCCACAGACGGGACTCCAGAGCGCCTTCCGATGGCAAACGAACCACTAACACTGCTTACCCTCAGTATGCACTCATTTTACCCCGTTGCACACTAAGTACACTTCTTGAGGATTTGGAATTTTTTAGTTTTCGGCAATGTTGTTTCGTTGGACTTCTAGGAATATGCAGTAAATTCGACATTCAATAACATTTAACTGTGAAAAATATCTGTTCTGTGTGGATTGCGCACACTTTGATCGAAACTCGGAAATATTCTCGAGTCATACGGGATAAGTAAATGATCCATAGTTCGAACGTGCTTATGTAAAATCCGTACAGAACGTTAAGCCTCGCAGTAACAAGGATCTCTTAGTAGATGAAACTAATGGTGTTGCTGCAGTGGTAACACCCACTCCAATCAGATCATAGAAGTTAAGCGCTGTCGAGCTTGGTTAACACTTAGATGGATGACCTTTCGGGACAGCTGAGCGGTGTTAGCAAACGGGTCGCTCTCAGTCCTTTTGGGACGAATTGAGGAGTTGCTAGATTGAGAGCAGTTGCTCCGGTCACCAAAACTGACAACGTTCGAGAAAGAGGTGTGCTGATGACATGCCCCTCAGTATCACCCTGCAATGACTCCTATGGGCCGAGAATCAATTGGCAGTCGGTCGCTGCCGTTGCGCCTTCAATACCTGTTCGGACAGAGATAGTAAATCAAGGGCTCCAATTCTGCTAACTTGGAAGACAAATCATACATGAAAATGAAATCTAAGATGATATAAGATACCGACTGAACCCGAAAGGAGATCTAATGGTATAAAACGTAAATAGTTTGAGAAAGAAATTAATGAGAACGTTCATTTAGAGAACAGACTCATACCGAAGGCAGAACTGGATTGCTGGAAAAATTAAAAAGAAAAGAATCGATGTGTTTGAGATATGGTGTTATAGAAGCTGAAAACTATGTAGAGTGATTAGAAGCGGGCAGCTCTCCCAGAATCGTCCAGGTAAGAAGAAAAAAGCGGAAAACGCCGATTAAGCGAAAGGAGAAGATGGTACGGCATGGAACACAAAAAATTGTCTTGGCTGAACAAGACTGGCTTATTTAATCTTCATATGTGACGCGTTTCGCCTATTCTAGGCATCATCAGGTGTTCCATAAAACCTCTTGCTAATCGTAACCGAGGCGTCGAAAGTAATTAAGAGTTCCATAGAACTGGAAGGTGACAGCCAGATAGTCGCTGTCAAAGATCTATTACATCACAGAGATAACTTTCTACTCGCAGCGGAGGAGTCAGACGTGATGAAGAGTTTCTAATATTTGGGACGTAACAGCCAACAGACCACTTTCAGTGCTTCATTACATCACCCATGACGAAATCTCCCCATGAACACAAAAATGGTCTATTATGATTGCTGCGCGACTGCTACGGTCGCAGGTTCGAATCCTGCCTCGGGCATGGATGTATGTGTTGTCCTTAGGTTAGTTAGGTTTAAGTAATTCTACGTTCTAGGGGACTGATGACCACAGCCGTTAAGTGCCATAGTGCTCAGAGCCATTTGAACCATTTTATTACGATTGCTGCACCAGCGCCACCGCATTAGTCATGGAGTGGAGGTATTTTAATGATAGGACACGTGTTAAAACATCACCAAGTAAGTTTCATAGCATTAGAGAGAACTAACAATGGACTGCAGGGACGGGATTTAATGAGAAATAATCCAAGGGTTCGCTGGCACTGTAGAGAAAGTCACGGTAGGCGACAGCTCATCAGTCTGTAGACTGATTATCCAAAAACCTGAGGCCTCTCTGCCTGACACGATAGCAAAGAGACAGACCACCTTCAACTTTCTTATTCAAGTTCCTTCTCTCGTAGTGTAGTTTCATTAAGATGCCCCCGTGACAGGAGTGTTGTCGCTTAAAGGAGTCACAGGACGGACGGCGGATGCCTGCCGCAGGAGTTTCTGGCGTGGAGAAATGGTGCACATTATGGAAGCTCAATTAATCCAATTTTTCCCACAAATTACCATTTCAGGGACAGCTAACGGCGTCGCATCATTACTCAAACATAAATTGAGAAAAAGGGAAGGACAGGTGTTACGACACGCTTCGTTATTGAGAAAAGTGGAGTGCATTAAGAAGCCTCGAGACCGGCTACCGGGCAGCAGGTGGGGGAGAAGGAAATTACACCCATCAATTGCGCCAGACTTCCAGATAAGAGCGCATTTATTTTGACCTGTCGAAAAATTTGCTAGCTCCGAAGGCGCCAACAAAAGGTCGAAGAAGAACTGAAAGCACATTCAGAGTAGCACTAAGGGCAACGTTGTTAGAGTTACGTCCGCAGCTCGTGGTCGCGTGGTAGCATTCTCGCTTCCCGCGCCCGGGTTCCCGGGTTCGACTCCCGGCGGGGTCACGGATTTTCTCTGCGTCGTGATGACTGGGTGTTGTGTGATGTCCTTAGGTTAGTTAGGTTTAAGTTGTTCTAAGTTCTAGGGCACTGATGATCATATCTGTTAAGTCCCATAGTGCTCAGAGCCATTTGAACCATTTTGTTATAGTTACAAATACAATTACTCGTAATTTACTCCTGCTTTTACCGTTCGGTATACTGTTTTCATCTGTCTAATTTCACAGTGAGAAACAATGAAAAAGACAGTTTAAGAAACGTGAAGAATCTTTCATAGGATGTGTTGCCATATAACAAGCGTTACACAATGTAAAGTGATACCATACAGAATATTACAGTTTTGTAATTACCAAATTATGTTTCAGCTCTTGTTGTCATATGTTTCTGTCTCCCATAACTCTGTATGTTAAGTATGCTGGTAGTTGTGTAGCCCGTTTACCATTCAGTCTACCAGCATACACAAGTAAGAGCGTCAGAAAGGGAAAAAAAACTTCCCACTGAAGATGGCACATAAAGTGCTGAAAAACTGTCGGGTAATAATAAAACTATAACGCGGTACCTTAAATGAAGCTAGATTTCTGTTGAGTTTTTATTAGCTAGCATGGAAAATAAGGACTACAACATCCAAAATACGAGATCTGTTAAAAAAACTGGGAATATTCGTAATTTTTGGCCAGTGGTGTGTTGCAGCGAAGTGTGGTTGGTATCAATTGTACCCGTAACTGCCGGAAGTGTCACTGATGTATGTCTGTTAATGTTTGGTGCTGTATTCAGTGGAACGTTGTGTCTCACAGTTTGTCAATTACGAGACGACAGAGTTAGAGGAGCTACGCATCGGCATTAAATTTTGCGTGAAACTCAAGAAAACCTTCACAGAGACACACCACCAAATGATGCAAGACGCATACGATAATGTTGAGACCAAGGATCAGCCTTCACAATGGGTTGGGAAAGGGTCTCAAGATAATAAAAGCTCACCTGGTAGGTCAAATCGCAAAGCCATGCTGATAGTTTTCTTTGACTTTCAATGATCAGTTCATCCTGAAATCGTGCCACAGGGACCAACTAACCCCAGAGAAAATGTAAGAAGTAAATGGCTCATGTATTGGGATAACAAACCGGCACATTGATCCCTCTTGGTGCGTGATTACTGCACAGCAAACGGAATAATTGTGCTACCTCTCCCTCCATACTTTACAGACCTGGTCCCTGCAGATGTATTTTTCTACCTCCAAAGTTAATACCCGCTGAAAGGACAAACATTTGCAACGATAGACGAGATATAAGAAAATCCACAGACCGCGCTTCACGCGAACCAGCAAGAGTCGTACCAAAACAAAGACTGTAAGCGTAGAAACGTTTTGTGGACTAAGTTCCGGAGTTTTGTGAACAGACCTCGTATCATGACTAATGAAGATACGTATGCGATACAGAGAAAGAACCTAGATGATATGTTTAGAATAAAAAACAACACAAAGGTGATCTGAGAAAAAGGGTCTGAAGCAGGAATACCGCCCACCACTAACGTTCATCGAGTATATCAAAGCATAAACAACGATAAGTTCAGAAGTGCTATTAAAATTCAGCTTTAAAGGACCACATTGACAATAGAAGCTCATCACAGTGCAGACTCTTGCGAAAGCGGAGATGAATTACAGATCAGTGAAGACTTCGGAGCAGAGACAATGGATCGAAACAAACAAAAGGCTTAGATGATGAGAAAAAACGGTAATTAGATTAGACACAAACCTAGCATGCAAACTGGGAATAATGCAGGAGGCGAAGGAATTGTGTTACTTCGGAAAAAATAGCGCATGGCGGACGGTACTGGAACTTACGAGTAAGAAGCGCACTAACACGGCAAAGGCAGTATTTTGAACTAAAAGAAATCTGTGCCTCGAACGTAATACTGGGTGGATGTGAATCGTGGACTGTGGGAACGCATAAATTATGGGAAACACATAAATGATGACGACTTCGGCCGGTTATGATACTGCTCAGCGGCAGCTGTAATAAAATTAAATTCTCATCTACCAGATCAACTGTACAAATATAATACGTCCTCTAACTTTTTTATGACACTGTAGCTCTCCCTACCGCACTATGAAGTGCGTCAATGTATAATTGTTCCCTTTACAAGGATAGTGTCCTACACCTATAGGGTAATTACACATCACGGACTTCGGCGCGGAATACATGGAATTGTGCCACGGAAAGTCCAGATGAAATACAATGTGAAGCATCGTCAGTCTACAATTAATTTACAGCGTGTACCAGTGCTCAAGATCATCAGCTTGAGTACTTTACATTCCAGTCGTCATAATGAACTATCTAGCCTTACCGAAGTTAGGCGTTTGGTTACGTTTGGCACAGTGGGCTACAAGCGTGTGAGGTTTGAGTCAACATGGAAACTGATATGCCTACCGATGGTATTAATTTCAGCCTCTGACATGAATAGTTCAATTTTGACCATGTATATTTAAGTGGTTTTGATGTTTTAACTCACATTTACTGCACTGAAGATGGCCATACAATGACTGAAATTATTTGCTCTGAATATAGTTTGCGACCATTTGCTGTATCCTTTGCTTGAGAAGTTTGCGAGATCCCTTGAGTTGACTACGTGACAGTAGCTTGCGGGAGATGTTCCCCTTTTACGATTAGGTAAAGTTCCGCAGATGTTACGTCTTTAAAATCTTTTCCATCGGTATTTATAAATTTATTATTAAAAGCGGTCGGTAGTCGTAATTCGCAACTGTAAACATAAAATAATAAATTTTAATGTCACAAAACTCGTCACACTGTCCAGTGTAACTTGATGAAACCGGAATCCCAACGTACGTACTCGTAAAGTAAAGGCAAACACATCGCACGGCTTCAGCCTAGGGTCTTTTGCGAGTGCACAAAAATCGGTCTACGATATGTGACATGTGACCAACAAGTCGCAATTCCCTCCAGTCATTACTGAAGATAGAAGAATCCTGATGATTCTATTGTTTATTTATTCAGACAGCTCCTCGTTTGTTCTCTTAAGGACTTTGTGGACCCAGTAACAGAGTTCTACCTTAAAAATGGTCTGAGGAGGTACCGGGAACCGAACCCGGACGATGGTAACCATTCGACTACGGAGCGATCTTCGATGTATTCGCTCCCGATGTATTTGAGAAATCCTGCCTTATCTAGCTCATGCTGCATATCTTACAATCAGCCATCAAAAAGTAGTGTTATTTGTGCGTAAGTAAGGAGTGCTGTTTGCGCACGTAAAGTCCCGTATCAAAACAATACTTTCTTGATGCTGAATACATAGGAGTGTCTGTCTTTTGTGACGTATCCTAATCTCTTTCCGGTTACTGATTCTGTTCTGTATTATTGCTGCATACTACATTGCAGAGCCAAAGAAACTGGTATAGGCAAGCATATTCCAATACAGATATATGTAAACAGGCAGAATACGCAACTACAGTCGGAGAACAAGTGTCTGGCGCAGTTGTTAAATCGGTTGTTGCTGCTAGAATGGCATGTAATCACGTTTTAAGTGAGTTTGAACGTAGTATTATAGTCGGTGCACGAGCGATCGAACGCAACATCTCCGAGATAGCGATGAAGTGAGGATTTTCCCGCACTACCATTGCACGAGTGTACCGTGAATATCAGGAATCCTGCAAAACATAAAATCTCCGACATATATTTGCCTGGAAAAAGATCCTGCAGGATCGGGACCAACAACGTCTGAAGAGAATCGCTCCACTGGGTGGCCGCGCGGTTTGAGGCGCCATGACACGGATTGGGCGGGCCCTCCTGCCGGAGTCCTCCCTCGGGCGTGGATGTTTGTGTTGTTCTTAGCATAAGTTAGTGTAAGTGGTGTGTAAGTCTAGGGACCGATGCCCTCAGCAGTTTGCTCCCTTAGTAATTCACACAACTTTTAACATTTGAAAAGAATCGTTCGACGAGACAGAAGTGCAACCATTCCGCAAATTGCTGCAGATTTCAATGCTGCGCCATCAACAAGTGTCAGCATGCGAACCATTCATCATTGGACTACAGATGACTGGACAGATGTTGCTCGTCCGGGCGAGACTCCTTTCAAATTCTATCGAGCGGATTGACGTGTACGGGTATGAAGAAAATCTCATGAATCCATGGACCCTGAATGTCAGTAGGGGACTTTTCAAGCTAGTGGGGGCTCTGTAAGGTGTGAGGCGCCTGCAGTTGGAGTGATATGGGATCCCTAATGCGTCTAGATACGACTTGACTGGTGACACGTATACAAGCATCCTGTCTGATCAACTTCATCCACGCATGTCCACTGCTCAATCCGACGACGTTGGGCAGTTCCAGCAAGACAGTACGATACCTATTACTGCTACAGAACGGCTCCAGGAAGACCTTTCTGAGTTTAAATACTTTCGATTGCAACCGAACTCACCAGACATGAACGTAATTGAGCGTATCTGGGATGCCCTGCAACTTTATGTTAAAATGATATCTCAACTCTCTCGTACTCTTACGGATTTATGGACAGCCCCGCGGGATTAATGGCGTCAGTTCCTTCCAGCACTGCTTCAGACATCAGTCGAGTCCATGCCACGTCATGTTGCAGCGCTTCTGCGTGCTCGCGGGGACTCTACACTATATTATGCAGGTGTACAAATTTCTTTCGCTCCTCAGTGTACTTCATACGTAGACCTAGATAGTGAAAGTCCCGAAAAGTAAATCGTCCAGATCTGCAATTCCGCACTGGTGCTCTAGATAGTAAGAGGAATTTCTGACTCTCACTCTGTACAAGTGTGCTGCTGACGACACTCTTGAAAACGAACTATTTGCATGAAGTTTTGATGACTGGATAGAAAATTAATGGGCATAATTGCTTGTTCGTGATAAAAATCAGTAGTTAAGCCATCGTTGACCGTTGATGGAACTAACACATTGGGTTTGTAAAAGGCTGATTTAATCTAGCATGCCCATTTTTCAGTGCCTTACTTCCACTGGTCTACTACATCACCAAAAACTCTAATACTGATACAATTTCGTTATTTAATGATATACACTACCGGCCATTAAAATTGCTAAACCAAGAAGAAATGCAGATGATAAACGGGTATTCATTGGACAAATATACTGTACTAGAACTGACATGTGATTACATTTTCACGCAATTTGGGTGCATAGATCCTGAGAAATCAGTACCCAGAAAAACCACCTCTGGCCGCAATAACGGCCTTGATACGCCGGGGCATTGAGTCAAACAGAGCTTGGATGGCGTGTACAGGTACAGCTACCCATGCAGCTTCAACACGATACCACAGTTCATCAAGAGTAATGACCGACGTATTGTGACGAGCCAGTTGCTCGGCCACCATTGAGCAGACGTTTTCAGTTGGTGAGAGATCTGGAGAATGTGCTAGCCAGGGCAGCAGTCGAACATTTTCTGTATCCAGAAAGGCCCGTACAGGACCTACAACATGCGGTCGTGCATTATACTCCTGAAATGTATGGTTTCGCAGGGATCGAATGCAGGGTAGAGCCACGGATCGTAACACATCTGAAATGTAACGTCCACTGTTCAAAGTGCCGTCAATGCGAGCAAGAGGTGACCGAGACGTGTAACCAATGTCACCCCATACCATCACGCCGTGTGATACGCCTGTATGACGATGACGAATACATGCTTCGAATGTGTGTTCCCCGCGATGTCACCAAACACGGATGCGACCATCATGATGCTATAAACAGAACCTGGATTCATCCGAAGAAATTACGTTATGCCATTCGTGCACGCAGGTTCCTCGTTGAGTACACCATCGCAGGCGCTCCTGTCTGTGATGCACCGTCAAGGGTAACCGCAGCCATGGTCTCCGAGCTGATAGTCCATGCTGTTGCAAACGTCGTTAAACTCTTCATGCAGATAGTTGTTGTCTTGCAAACGTCCCCATCTGATGACACAGGTATCTCGACGTGGCTTTACGATCCGTTACAGCCATGCGGATAAGATGCCTATCATCTTGACTGCTAGTGATACGAGGCCGTTGGGATCCAGCACGGCGTTCCGTATTACCCTCCTGAACCCACCGATTCTATATTGTGCTAACAGTCATTGGATCTCGAAAAACGTGAACAGCCATGTCGCGATACGATAAACCGCAATCGCGATAGGCTACAATCCGTCCTTTATCAAAGTGGGAAACGTGATTGTACGCATTTCTCCTCCTTACACGGGCCATTAAAACAACGTTTCACCAGGCAACGCCGGTCAACTGCTGTTTGAGTATCAGAATTCGGTTGGAAACTTTCCTCATGTCAGCACGTTGTAGGTGTCGCCACCGGCGCCAACCTTGTGTGAATGCTCTGAAAAGCTAATCATTTGCATATAACAGTATCTTCTTCCTTTCGGTTAAATTTCGCGTTTGTAGCACGTCATCTTCGTGGTGCAGCAATTTTAATGACCTGTAGTGTAGTTGTATAAAAATAATATTTGAATCGGCACAGTTATTCAAAGAACAGAGAACTGAAACTGTGTTTTTTTTTCTTTCTCTCGCTGGTACATATTCCAAAATACAAATACATTAATATTTGAGGATGATCGACTGGTACATTTGTGGATAATAACGTAATGTATTGCAGTTTACGACGCAAAGACAGAAAAAGAAATACAAAACATAATGTGATCCATTATCAGACATATATAGTTCGAAAAAAAATTATTATTATAGTTACCTCAAATTGTTATATTTTTAAAATTAGATAATTTTTAAGTTAAACTTATTTGCCTAGGTCGCAAGGAAGGATACATAGATTACTAGTTTCCAACAGTTAAATGACCATTGTCAGGTCTTAAAGTATGCAGACGGATAAAGGCTACCATTCATAATGCAAGGTATTAGCGTTACACATATAGTAAGGTATGCGTCTGTAGCTAACATATACTCAACAAACAAGAGAGCGGTGACAAGTGGATTATATGTGTTTAAGATTTGACAAGGAACTTATGTACCTCCAACGGAGCATTCCCATCATGTTAATTTATTTTCGATGCTTAATGACCAATCATGATGATGCTTCGAATAATGTATACACTGGTAATGTTATCATTCCTAGCTCATAAACATATCTGTCTACGTGGTACATTAAATAGGGTTATAACAGAATATAACCAACCATTTGAAAGTTAGTACCACTTGTACTTCAGGCTATGTGACTAGGACTATAGAGCTATGTATCACATACTTCATTAGTACAACTTTTTGAATTGGAGTTAGGCCCCTCAGCTATTTTACAGCTTTATTATTGAGCAATAATATCATACAGGCAACATGCTACACATTGTACGATTCGACAACAAGCTATACACTGGACTACGTTGCGCACGCTTCATACGAAAACTTACACAAATATGATCTTTCTGGTTTCAAAATAGGTGTATGCAAGTTCTGTGTCTTTACTACAAGTCAGGGAATTAGAACCGTATTTTAAATTTATATTGTATAGCCTTTTTATGTTCTTTAGGGAACAGACGTATGAGACCTTCCCATTATAGTTTTTTTGACGTTGTTATAATTACATAGTAGTTTGTACATCAAGACTGTTTGTAATATATGGAATCATAGTGTTGAACCCATATCGTCCTCCACATCTTACGTTTCTGCAGTCTTTCATGTGAGTGAGATTACATTCTAGAGTCTAGAGTCTAGAGTCTAGTTCTAAGTCCATCACAATAAGAACATAAACATCGGTCTATGCACAATGTACTACTTAGATGTAGCTGCTCGTTTTGTAAAAACAAGCCGTAATCCTGTCTTTTATAAACTGAAAAGCTGTCATTACGGTAATTATGAAACGTTGTATTTGTTATGCTTTGACGGCTCTTGCTTTTACACTAGTGCATGTGTATGGAACGTCTTATAATTCTGCGCTCTCCACACCTTGATCACTTATGCTGGTAGTATGTAAGCTAATATTTATATTTGTCCTCACTTACTCATTGTACCTGACTGCATTTATTTACCGTATTTGTAATTTTATACCTACCTGTTTTGTTACTTTCATATACCGTAAATTGGGGCTATATTGCTCCTATGGGGTTACTTTTGCTGGAGGGGAAATTTTCAACTAAAATCAAAAGCGTTGAACTATAAATCATAGATGGCATTACAGTCTTCCTTCCAGTACTTTCTGGGTCTGCCATTTTGTGTTTAGTTGTTGAGTGGAAGCCACTGAGTTGAAGTGTTACTTATTAAACAGAAATTTGCGTTTGAAAAGTTGTCTTTACAGAGCATAATTGCACCACAGAGGCCACAGAGACAAAGTATACTACCATTTTTAGTAGAATTTAATGCTGTATTAAAATTTACTTCACCTGATAATGCAGTTGCGTTTGTTTTTCTCTTATTCAAAATTAATTAGTGGGGTTAGGTTTTCAACAATTGTGGGGCTACTTTGCACCACTCACAAAATGGAACAAAGTGATCCCACTCATTTCCACGAAATGTGATTTAGTTTTATTTCTGTATTATTTCTCATATATATGGTTCGACGATAAATAAAAAAAAAAGGATCACGCCGACACAACGATTATACACACCCACAGTTGGAACAAAGCCTGGAAAGTATCACGAATGGTACATTTTTCCACAGAAAGGCTGCAGATCCCTTCAGAATCCCAAGACATACGATTTTAAACAAACTTAAACAAAAATACCAGAATACCCCAAGAATGAAGCCTGTATTTAATGGAGATGAAGAAAATGTGGTTGCATCATATACAGATAGGATAAGTGATTATGGCTTCCCCAAAAATTCTAGTGATCTGCGTTATGTAGAAAAATCTTATCTGCATCGATCGGGGCACAACGTGAAAGCATTTTCCAACACTACACCAGGTAAGTATTGAAGAAAAGGTTTCCTTCAACGGCATCCTCAAGTGACTGAAACATTTGCCGTTAGCATCAAATGCAGCAGGGCAGCTATTGATGAAACCATATTGCGTAAATTCATTGAAAATCTGTCCAATGTAACGAGAGATGTAATACCATCACACATCTGCAAACTAGATGAGACACAGCTCACAGACGATCTTGGTAAAAGCAGAGTTACCTGCCGCCGAGGTCCAAAATCTGTTTGTAACTTTTATAATGGCAGTGCACCAGGGGAGCTTTTGACACATTACGTCTGTGGAAGACATGGACGGAGGGAGATCCAAAGGGATGCAGGTACAATTATTCTAATTCAGGATGGTTTGAAGCGGTGACATACAGTTGCCTGTCTGAGACCATACTGCTGCTCAAGCTGAAGAAACTGGAAGTAGAAAAGGTTTTGATTGCTGACGATCTCTCTACACACTTGAACATCCAAGTTTTCGGGATATGTAGAGAAAATGACATTTATTTGGAATGTCTTCCACCAAGCGTGACTCATCTCACTCACTCTAGGATGGTGGCAAGTACTGTGTGAGTGGAAGAATGAAGAGTGTTTTTCTTCCCGAACACCGATTTTCTGCTATGCCTAAAATGGCTCTTGATGTGATGCAGCCAAATGTAGAAAGTAACCGTAAAAGTGGCTTTATGAGGTGTGAGATGTTTCCCTGTAATGTTGAACCATTGCTTGAACACATCCAACCCAGACAGGTTCAACAAGATGGGTCAGAATAGTTCATTTCGGCTCATTCTTCAAAGAAAGAGTACTCACAGCATTCCTTTGGGTAAAGGTCACCCAAACAGAAGAAAGATACCGGTCTCACCCTGAAAAAGAGTCTCTCATGCAACCACTACCATTAGTAGAATGGTGGAGAATGTGGGTGTTGCAGAAGAAATCACTTCAGAAACACCTAGAAGACAACCAGGGAGACGTACAAGAAAACAAAGTTGGCTTTCTAAGAAAAGTGAAGATCGCTATACACATGACTTTTCTACTAAGAATCCTGGGAGTCTTACAGGAAGATATGTCTTCTGGAAGTAGAGCACGAAGAAGAAGACTACAAAATGAACGACTAGAGAGATAAGTCGGTGCTATTATGAACTTTTGTTATAAGGAACATCTGTATTCGGGTGTTATTCAAAACTTTAATGAGACTGCATCAACAATAAGAGCTATGATTAAGTCAGAAAACCATAAAAATGGCCTTCAAAACCAGATGAACTCTTTTATGACTAGAAAGATATTGTACAAGGCATAGATCCACCAAACATGGTGAATAAAAGGGGCTTTTTTCAAATTTCGGAACCGAGTGGTGTTGAGTGACAATGCTGAATTGCTTGGTAATTAGGTTACGGTACATAGATTATATGAACATGTTGTATTTTAGGTGAGTATGGTATATCCAAGAAAGTCTAATATTTACTTTTTATAAGAATAATATTGGAATTTTGAAAAATAGATACTCTACCTGTATGTGGATTTTTCCCTGTTTAATAAATGTTGAAACTGAACTTTGCTATTCGTCTAACGTTGCTCCACACAATTTTTCCATTGGAATTAAGCTGATTTAGAAAGTAGAGCAAAGTAACCCGACCATATGGGAAACTTTGCCCCAGTTTCAAAAATGGTTTACCTCATTGTAAAATGAAAATCCAAACACCTCTTCATTCAGACATTATTCCTTTGTGACTTAGGTAACTGCCTGGAAATTATCAAATGTATTTGTAAACTTTAACTTAGGTATTTCCAAGCATCGGTACAAAGTATTTAAATATTGGAGCAAAGTAGCCCAGCTTTATGTAGGGTCAAATTGGGTTAAATGAATCATTTCAACCTTTTGGGCCACACAGGGGTACTATTTATCTTATAACATATGGAGAGTAGGTCATAGTTACAAGTTTTGTATGGTAGCTTCAAAAGCTACTCTTCTTCATTGTATATAACAAAATATAGAATGTTGAAACATCAAGAAAATTAAAAATTAGAGGTGATATTTGAATCGTAAATGAGGCTACATGAGGTCTTGTCATCTATCACAAAATTATACGAAATGTGGATGATTACGCTTCAGTTACACTTCTTAAATGTTCCAGTAGTCTTTACATGTATTTCCCACACAGAAGTTGTTTACAACCAGCAGCCTCCGCACAAATTTCGTGAAATCGCATCTTGTACTTATCACATCTGATCCATTCCCATTTCTTCACAAATCTAGGGTCGTGATATTTGATGCTGCAGAAACCCCGAGGTGCGTTTTCTTTCTCAGGCACAGCTTCCGGTGATGATGAATTACCTTCTTCACTTCAAAGGTTCTATTGAACATCGAGTACATTTCTGTACTCTTGATCTACTTCCTTTGAGGTTTTTAAAGCAATTATCTGTTACCTCTCGTAAGACTGACGTGATCTTTGAAGACAGAGGGTAAGCTGAATGTTTCTCTCTTCTGTGGTACCGGTAGTTTTCTTTGGAGTTGGCAAAACAGAAGAAAATGATGAAGACGATGTTAATGAGTTCTGACTTTCCAAATGTCTTGGAGGATTAGAAGAAGAGCCTGAGTTTACTTCGGATTCTCTGGCGACAGAACGGGATGCATCATTCAGCAATCTAGACGAATGAAGGGATTCTGTTTGATGGTTTTTTTGGGACTGATGGGGAAAAGTCCTGTACACTCAAATCCCTTCACAGCATTTACTACATTAGCTTCACATCTCCAAGCACATCGGAAGTTTTACCAAAAACATATTTTGTAATGGAGGCTAGCAGAGTATTTTGTATAAATGAATTTGCTTCTTGATGGTAATGGGCATTTAATGGCTTCGAAACAGTTCTGTTCAGCGGCTACAGAATGTGCGCAGTATGTGCTGACAGACACAAAAACTCAATGTAATTCTTCACAAAATATTCCAGGCATAGAGAAAGGTGTGAATCTGACCGTCCAAAAGTAAGAGACATCTGCCTTGTGAACAGTGCTTGTTGAAGTGTTGGAGCCAACTCAAAAACAAATCTTCGTTTACATAGCCCGAATCTGACATAGACGCTTGAGTACCTGTACGGAATCCAAGATTGTATTCTTCTCACATTCTTTTGCTTTGGGAGATGGTGAACGGTGGTATATACAAACATCAAAAAAAGTTTTGCATCACCACGGTTCCCAGAACTCCTGAAAACAGACGTTGACTGTGGATATTGTATCACAGACACAGTCCCTTAGACTGTTCAGAGACGTGACTACACCCTCCCAAACAACCATGCATGAGCAGCGCCCATTAGACGAAGCGTGTCGCATATTAGAGGAAGGGTGTCCGACAGTCATGGCACCAGGAAGGCGGTACATGGCTCGTGTTGTCCGTAGTTCAACCATGCCTGGACGGTCAATACCGCGGTTGGGTCGCGTTCTCTTTGTTACTTTGTGTCTTTTGGCGTCTCGGAGTGAATCAAAGCGATTTTGTTCGGACATGGAGGAGATACAGAGAGACAGGAACTGTTGATGACATACCTCGCCCAGGCCGCCCAAGGGCTACTACGGCAGTGGATGAGCGATAGCTATGGATTATGGCTCGGAGGAACCCTGACAGAAACGCAACCATGTTGAATAATACTTTTCGTGCAGCCATAGGACGGCATGTTACGACTCAAATTGCATGCAATAGGCTGCATGATGGGCAACTACACTCCCAACTTTCTTGGCGAGGTCCATCTTTACAACCACGACACCATGCAGCTCGGTACATGTGGGACAACAACATGCAGAATGGACCGCAGAGGATTGGCATCACGTTCTCTTCACCAATGAGTGTCGCATATGCCTTCAACCAAACAACCGTCGGAGGCGTGTTTGGGGACAACCCGGTCAGACTGAACGCCTTAGACACACTGTCCAGCGAGTGCAGCAAGGCGAAGGTTCCCTGATGTTTTGGGGTGGCATTATGTGGGGCCGACGTACGCCGCTGGTGGTAATGGAAGGCGCCGTAACTGCTGTACGATACGTGCATGCCATCCTCCGACCGATAGTGCAACCACGTTGTCAGCGTATTGGCGAGGCATTCGTCTTCATGGGCGACGATTAGCGCCCCCATCGTGCACATCTTGTGAATGACTTCCCTCAGGATAACGACATCGCTCGTCTAGAGTGGCCAGCGTGTTCTCCAGCCGTGAACCCTATCGAATATGCCTGAGATAGACTGAAGAGGGCTGTTTATGGACGACGTGACCCACCAACCACTCTGAGGGATCTACGCCGAATCGCCGTTGAGATGTGGGACAGTGTGGACCAACAGTGCCTTGATGAATTGGTGGATAGTATGCCACGACGAATACAAGCATGCATCAGTGCAAGAGGACGTGCTACTGTGTATTATAGGTAGCGGTGTGTACAGCAATCTGGACCACTACCTCTGAAGGTCTCGCTATATGATGGTACAACATGCAATGTGTGGTTTTCATGAGCAATAAAAAGGGCGGAAATGATGTTCATGTTGATCTCTATTCCAATTTTCTGTAGAGCTTCCGGAACTATCGGATCCGAGGTGATGTGTATCTGTCCCAGTGTCATTACAGGCAACAATGACTGTCACATACCCCTCCCCCCCCCCTCTCTCTCTCTCTCTCAATGCAACAGTTTCTCTTTTTCTTTTCCTCCCCACAACGTTTTCAGACCTATTGTTGATGGGAAACATACTTTCGTCCACATTATATAACTTTTATGATTTATGTTGCAAATCAAATTCCTATAAGACAGATTCGAAACATCTAAAAAAATTTTAATTGCTTCATTTTTTAATCACATGGCCCTTAGGAAGGGACTCAGGATTCCTTAATGAAATGTCTTCCAAATGTCGTTTCACGAAAGAAAGGAAGGAACCAATCCTTACAAGCTAATTTCATGTCTCTTCCCCATGGAACCACAAAGTCATTGATTTGGCATACTGGTACGCTGCTCTTCTAATGCTGAGGGAAGCACCGTTCAGATAAACTCTTCAATGTTTCAATGAAGTCTGTTTCTTATTTTGCTGAAAACACAGTTGGAAGGCCCATCATTCTTCGAGTGATCACTTGATGCGTTTCTACACTCCTGGTAATTGAAATAAGAACACCGTGAATTCATTGTCCCAGGAAGGGGAAACTTTATTGACACATTCCTGGGGTCAGATACATCACATGATCACACTGACAGAACCACAGGCACATAGACACAGGCAACAGAGCATGCACAATGTTGGCACTAGTACAGTGTATATCCACTTTTCGCAGCAATGCAGGCTGATATTCTCCCATGGAGACGATCGTAGAGATGCTGGATGTAGTCCTGTGGAACGGCTTGCCATGCCATTTCCACCTGGCGCCTCAGTTGGACCCGTGTTCGTGCTGGACGTGCAGACCGCGTGAGACGACGCTTCATCCAGCCCCAAACATGCTCAATGGGGGACAGATACGGAGATTTTGCTGGCCAGGGTAGTTGACTTACACCTTCTAGAGCATGTTGGGTGGCACGGGATACATGCGGACGTGCATTGTCCTGTTGGAACAGCAAGTTCCCTTGCCGGTCTAGGAATGGTAGAACGATGGGTTCGATGACGGTTTGGATGTACAGTGCACTATTCAGTGTCCACTCGACGATCACCAGTGGTGTACGGTCAGTGTAGGAGATCGCTCCCCACAACATGATGCCGGGTGCTGGCCCTGTGTGCCTCGGTCGTATGCAGTCCTGATTGTGGCGCTCACCTGCACGGTGCCAAACACGCATACGACCATCATTGGCACCAAGGCAGAAGCGACTCTCACCGCTGAAGACGACACGTCTCCATTCGTCCCTCCATTCACGCCTGTCGCGACACCACTGGAGGCGGGCAGCACGATGTTGGGGCGTGAGCGAAAGACGGCCTAACGCTGTGCGGGACCGTAGCCCAGCTTCATGGAGACGGTTGCGAATGGTCCTCGCCGATACCCCAGGAGCAACAGTGTCCCTAATTTGCTGGGAAGTAGCGGTGCGGTCCCCTACGGCACTGCGTAGGATCCTACGGTCTTGGCGTGCATCCGTGCGTCGCTGCGGTCCGGTCCCAGGTCGACGGGCACGTGCACCTTCCGCCGACCACTGGCGACAACATCGATGTACTGTGGAGACCTCACGCCCCACGTGTTGAGCAATTCGGCGGTACGTCCACCCGGCCTCCCGCATGCACACTATATGCCCTCGCTCAAAGTCCGTCAACTGCACATACGGTTCACGTCCACGCTGTCGCGGCATGCTACCAGTGTTAAAGACTGCGATGGAGCTCCGTATGCCACGGCAAACTGGCTGACACTGACGGCGGCGGTGCATAAATGCTGCGCAGCTAGCGCCATTCGACGGCCAACACCGCGGTTCCTGGTGTGTCCGCTGTGCCGTGCGTGTGATCATTGCTTGTACAGCCCTCTCACAGTGTCCGGAGCAATTATGGTGGGTCTGACACACCGGTGTCAATGTGTTCTTTTTTCCATTTCCAGGAGTGTATCTGTTCCATTCCTTGAGGGATACGAGTTTCTCGAACCCGTCTATAGAGAGATGTAAATGGCACATTATACAGCCCAACGGCAGCGCCCATACTTACATGCTCTTATAAAACACTAGTTCTAGCGCCGTAAACTTTTCCGGTGTAATAATTTGTTGTATTCGTGTCGGGTCTCCAGCCGGAACATATCGTCATCTGGACACAATATTTCGTCAGGCCATCTGGCCGTCATCTTCAGGTGAGTAGATCGTCACATTATCTTGCCAGAACCGAAATCAAACACGCTGTAGTGGCTCTTTTACACATGGACCCTGGGTCCATAGCGCGTGCAGGAACATAACTGCCATCTATCGATAGGCAGAATAGCGTATCGATGATCAAAGCTCACGGAAACGAAAAACTGATATCAAACACTAATGACAGTTTTTGATGACCGCAGCAATGGCCGTTGTTTCTTAATGTTAAACAGAACAGGATTCCCCCTATCTCTGTTCATAATATCGTCAGATAGCCGAATTTCAATGGCTTCTTTCACTACACAGTCCTAATAACGCAACGCAGGGGCAACCACATGTGTCTCATCATACAACATTCTGTGTCCTTCATTAAGACAATGTTCCGCTACTGAAGATTTTTGTGGCTGAAATAAACGTCGCGGGGTCACACCCGACCCAACGTATGAGAGATCTCTTGCCTAACCTTATCATTTAGTGACGAATACTTTGAACAAACTGAAAGAGTGACTATGGGGAGTCCATTATCCCCCGTAGTCGCCGATTTGTTTATGGAAGATTTTGAGGACATGGCACTGAAGGCGGGCAAACTGTTTCTGAATATACATCGACGATACGTTTATGGTAAGACCACTTAGGTGGGATGCCTTGGATCGTTTCCCAGATTGTCTTTTTTTTGTCTGCATCCAAATATTAAGTTCACGATGGATGTTGAAACGGATGGAAAACTTCCGTTTTTAGAAGTCTTGGTCTAGAGGAGTTTATCTTAAGCCCACGCATACGGGCCGATATCTTTGTGCATCAAGCTGCCAGCCAACGCAACGGGTCCTATGTACATTGGTTAAAAGAGCTTACGTCATCTCAGATGCAGACAGTTTGACACAAGAACTGGACCTTCTAAATGCTGTGTTCAAGCAGAATGGTTATACTGACAATCAGATCCGCCGTGCTGTAGAGATTGGTCTTTCCCGGGAACGAACTGAAAATAGAAGCCAATCGGTGGTCTTTCTACCTTCTGCGCGAAGCATATCTTCAAAAATAGGAATAATTTTAAAGAAATTTGATATTAAAATTGTATTCCGTCCGCAAGCTAAGACGGTGGAAGGTGATTTGATTTTGAGAATGTTCTTGGTCCAGAATATCCCCTGCCATTGCGGGGAAGCTTATATCAGACAAACGATTCGCGCCGTCCAAGATCGTTGGGTGGAGCATCATCGCAACACGCTTTTATTTCAGCTGGAAAAATCTGCATTGGTGGAACATTGCCTTACTGAAGGACACAAAATGTACGATGAGACATAAGTGGGAGGCCGGGTTGGCCGAGCGGTCCCAGGCGCTACAGTCTGGAACCGCACCACCGTTACGGTCGCAGGTCCGAATCCTGCCTCGGGCATGAGTGAGTGTGATGTCATTAGGTTGGATAGGTTTAAGTAGTTGTAAGTTCTAGGGGACTGATGACCTCAGAAGGTAAGTCCCATAGTGGTCAGAGCCATTTGAACCAACTAATGTTTATGTATTTCCACACTAGATCTAATTTCAAACTAACTTAATATAGCTTGGCAGATTTTTGTAAGCAATACTACGTTGCTTCTTCTACTTCCTTACAGCTTCAGTTACCCTTAACATCAGTCACAATCTCTCTTATATAATTTGCACCATTTGTATGTTGACAGTCTGCTGGATGCATAGATGTCGTTCGCCGTGAAAGAGAATTAGAATTTTTAAAAGTTTCTTATAATTCCATTTCGTAATTTTTAACAGTCTATATAGTGTCTAGCATTTTACGTTTAAATACACTACTCGCCATTAAAATTGCTACATCACGAAGATGACGTGCTACAGACGCGAAATTTAACCGACAGGAAGAAGATGCTGTGATATGCAAATGATTAGCTTTTCAGAGCATGAGAAAAGTTTCCCACCAATATCTCATACTCAAACAGTAGTTGACCGGCGTTGCCTGGTGAAACGTTATTGTGATGCCTCGTGTAAGGACGAGAAATGTGTACCATTACTTTCAGACTTTGATAAAGGTCGGATCTTAGCCTATCGCGATTGCGGTATATCGTACCGCGACACTGATGCTCGCGTTGATCGAGATCCAACGACTGTTAGCAGAATATGGAATCGGTGGGTTCAGGAGGATAATACGGAACGCCAAGCTGGATCCCAACGGCCTTGTATCACTAGCAGTCGAGATGACAGACATTTTATCCTCATGGCTGTAACGGATTGTGCAGCCACGTCTCGATCCCTGAGTCAACGACGATCCTGGGTGCACGAATGGCAAAACGTCATTTTTTCGGATGAATCCAAGTTCTGTTTACAGCATCATGATGGTCGCATCCGTTTTTGGCGACATCGCGGTGAACGCACATTGGAAGCGTGTACTGGCATATCACCCGTCGTGATGGTATGTGGTGCCATTTGTTACACGTCTCGGTCACCTCTTGTTCGCACTGACGACACTTTGAACAGTGGACATTACATTTCAGACGTGTTAGGACCCGTGGCTCTACCCTTCATTCGATCCCTGGAAACCTTATGTTTCAGCAGGATAATACACGACCGCACGACCGCCTCTCTGGATACAGAAAATGTTCGACTGTTGCCCTGGCCAGCACATTCTCCAGATCTCTCACCAAAAGAAAACGTCCGGTCAGTGGCGGCCGAGCAACTGGCTCGTCACAATACGCCAGTCACTACTCTTGATGAACTGTGGTATCGTGTTGAAGCTGCGTGGGCAGCTGTACCTGTACTCGCCATCCAAGCTCTGTTTGACTCAATGCCCAGGCGTATCAAGGCCGTTATTACGGCCACAGGTGGTTGTTGATTTCTCAGGTTTTATGCATCCAAATTGCCTGAAAATGTAATCACATGTCAGTTCTAGTATATTATATTTGTCCAATGGATACCCATTTATCATCTGCATTTCTTGTTGGTGTAGCAATTTTAATGTCCAGTGGTGTATTTACGTCAATCCGATATACTGCGGACTGGAATTTCAGTCTTCGTTACCAACACCATCAATTGGCTCTGACTACCTGCGGAGCTATCGTACTTTTAAGTATTTAACATTGTAATTCTCTTCATCTGTTACCTATGCTACTTCGTATCTTTTACAGTTTTATATTATTCTGTCATAGTGTTGCAAGTTCACTGTATTCGCACCTGGTGGCAACATCAATGAATCAAAATTTGGTATACACATTATCGGCCGGTCTGAATATTGCTGTCAGCTAGGTAGTTTCATCCGATAGTGTCAACAGGCCATATGGCTCATTGTGTTGTCTCATTATATCACCATGAAGTATCAGTTATACTGTGCAATGAAATGCTATATAGATTATCTAACAGGTATATGCTTCTGAGGTACTTGTTTTTCTAAAAATATTTTTGTCCTTTTTTTTTTAGATGAATGTAGATTACTTTCATAAATTTTACTCGAACTTATCTTATACCTTTGAACTGTAAATATGACTTTAACAAAGCATCTTTCTTGAGCAGTTGATATAGACTCTTCTTTCTATTGTGTGGTATGTAGAGTTATAACTATTACGAAACCATTAATGTCGTATATTCCTTGCATTATGAGTTTTGGTCCATAAACTTCTGTATATTTTCAGATCTGAAAATGGCCGTTTATCTGGTCGAAACTAGATCAGTATATCCTCCCTTGCAATCTTCACAAATAAAAAGTTTCGTGTAAGAGTACTACATCATAGAATTTTTATCGAAAGATTGACTTCTTCGGCTCAGTGTGCCGCCTATTGGGCGTATGAATTTTTGAAATAATCTCCACGACAGATATGTAGGTTAATATATCCACTATGATCAATAGTTGTGAGAGCTAATCACCTATACGCTATTGTAAGTCACATGTTCTTCACCTCATTTCCAAGTAGTGCTGTTCAAAACCGCGGTGAATAGTCGTTTGGGTATTGCTATTGTTAGTTTTCTCCTTACCAGTGCAGGTTTCGCTGGAAATGCTGGTGTCAGGTGGCTCCTTACTATATGCTCGTGTCGCGGGCAGAATTTATGGAAATAATATATGTGAAGGTAAGTGTCTCCAGACTCACACGGAGACAGCCACCTCTCAGGTCTCGCTCAAAATGACATGGCACATGCACAGACACGCGTCCTCGAGCTGAGAGCTGGGCGAGTCCAGCAATTTATTTCGAAGAGACAGCTAAGTTGCCTGTCGCCTGCCGAGCTACACAATTTGTGTATTCTCGTTTCCGTGACGCTGTTATATAGTACTGAACCGCATTCTTCCCACAGCGTAGCTCCAGAAAAATTTTCTCATAATCAGGCACATGTGACTATGCCACTAAAATGCAAGCAAAAACCTCATTAAAACGTGTACCTGAGAGGATTTATGGAACTACTGGCTACTAGGGAATAAATAAATTACGAGAAAACATAGTCGTAAATGAATACACTGAGGTGGAAAAAAGCCATAGAATAGCGACATGCACATATACATATGGCGGTAGTATCGCGCGCACAAGGTATAAAAGGGTAGGGTGTTGACGGAGCTGTCATTTGTAGTCGGGTGACTCATATGAAAAGGCTTCAGGTGCGTTTATGACTGCACGACGGGTATGAACAGACTTTGAACGCTGAATAGTGGTTGGGGATAGACGCATGGGACATTTCATCTAGGAAATCTGAAGGGAATTCAATATTCTGCTATCCACACTGTCAAGAAAGTGCCGAAAATACCACAGTTCACCACGGAAGAGGCAGTGGCCGACGGCTTTCACTTAACGACAGAGATCAGCGGCGTCTGCTTAGAGCTGTCAGTGCTAACAGACAAGCAATACTGCTTGGAATAAGAGCAGAAATCAATGACTGATGTACGACGAACGTATCCGTTACGGCAGCGTCGCGAAATTCAGCGTTAATGGGCAATGGCAGCACACGACAGACGGTAGTTCCTTGCTAGCAGTACGACATGGCCTTCAGCGTCCCTATCGGCTCGTGAGGATATCGGTTGGCCTCTAGACGATTGGAATGCAGTGGCGTGGTCAGGTGAGTTCTGATTTCCGTTGTTAAGAGCAGCTGGTACGGTTCGAGAGTGGCGCACACTCCCACGAAGCTATGGACACAAGTAGTCAAAAAGGCATGTGGTGGCTCCATAATAGTGAGGATATGTTTGCATGGAACTGACTGGCTGTTCTGCATTTTCTGCTTTTTGAAGACTATTTGGAGCCATTCACGGACGTCAAGTTCCAAAATAACGATGGAATTTTTTTGGATGACAATGCCCCATGTCATCACGTGATAGTGGTTCGCTATTGGTATGAATGATTCAAGCGAATGCTTGCCATATAAATCGCCCGACACGAATCCCATCGAACGTTTGTGGGACATAATCGAGACGTAAGTTCGTGCACAAGATCTGGAACCGGCAACACTTTCGCAATTATGGGCGGTTAATAGAAGACGCATGGCCCAGTATTTCTGCAGGGGACTTCGAGCGACTTGCTGAGTCCACGAAACATCGACCTGCTTCACTGTGCCTGGCAAAAGGAGGACCGACACGATATTAGGAGGTCACATCAGTGACTTCCCAGGGGACCCTTTTTCCGGTAAGACACGTAAAAAGGATGGCATCTTTCCTTATTTAGTTAATACAGACACACATGTTACATGTGAAACGTCCCCTTTGAACAATTATACATGACTGTGCTTAAACTGACACACAATATTTTTAGCGCAACGCAGTCTGACTTTCAAAAATCCCTACAAAAGAAAGGCCCTGACTAACATTAACCTATACCTTTCACAAATCACTTACCTCACAAAAATCTTCGTTACTCGAACTACTGCAATACGGCGAGCGCCACTACTGCCAGCTAAATAAAAGATTCAAACTACTGAAGGCACTAACTACTGATAGGCATAGTTAGCAAATGAAAGATTTTGATAGAGGTCAAACAATGTATTTACCTTAATAGTGTTCAAAAGTCATAATATATATAACAGTTCGTGACATACATTCTTACAAATGTACTGTTTCTGATGGACACACGTCCAGATCATCCGCTCTCAAAAATCCGCCATCTCACTTCCCCACATCCACCACTGCTGGCGGCTCACCTCCAACTGCGCAACGCTACGCGCTGTTAACATCCAGCTGCCAAGACTACAATGGCAGACAACAATGCAAACTAGCCACAGACTGCACACAGCACAGCCAGTGATTTTCATACAGACCGCTACGTGGCGTTACCAATAAGAAAACCTAAACAGCCAACTTACACATGGTACGTTGTCTGCTACATCTCATTATTTACGTCTTTTTAGTTTAATGCAGTGCTGGATTAAGCCACCATGTATCACGTAGCAGCTCATAAGAAGAGTCCCTCCGTTTGCTTTAGCCCTCAAGGTTCGGGCTGTAAAACAAAACAGCACTTCGCAATAAAAACTTTTTCCGATTTACTATCGCCAAATTTAGAGGTAGCAGTAGTCACCTAACTGTTTCTAAGCAAGTGATATTCAGTGTTTCTTAAAGTGAGATCGTTTAGATGGTCTCGTCCCATGTGTTTCCACGCCAAGCGCTATAAAAGGGGAGGTGGTGGTGGTGGGGGGGGGGAAGGGGTGAACGGTTCCAAATGGAAGAAAAACGTAACAATTTCACGCACATTATGTGATGAATATAACGGTAAGGTTTACTGAAGGGTTTAACAGTATCAGTTGGAATGGCGACAGAAGAGTCCTCTTTATCGACCACGACTTGGAATTTATACGATATATCGACAGAAGTGTATTGTGTGATGGCACTCCCTTGTAAGAATACTGGTAAGTATACTACCGCTATTCGACTGCCTTTCTGAGCCTTCAGCACTACCGATTCTCATGTAAGAGACGCAGGTTCGGTTACCGCTACTGAGTGATATTTTTCCTTGGTGGGAGGTCTGGACCTGGGTGTACTTAGCCGCGTTATTTAGAGATAGCGGCACTGAGGAATGGATTAAACAGGAAGTGCGGGGAAGCTAAGGGAAAATGGCTGCCTGAAAAATGTGAAGAAATCGAAAAAGAACGTCATCAACAGTCCCGAATGTGCTGTGCTGACCCCATGTCCCTCCCCACTGCGTCTGATAATGGATGGTGGAGATGACATGGTGGTCGATCGCACATCGCGTGGTCCTCATGGCATGATGATACAGTTAAGTTTCTACACTACAGCCACTCGCACCTTTCCCCCTCATCTATTCAGTGTCTCCGGCTGAAACTCTGGTTTCACTTCATTTTTCAGACTAAGATGAGGAAGGCGACACTCGTATTACTTGTAGAACTAGGCAGAGTGAGGATAGGAGAAGATATTCGTTGGCGTCAGTCATAAACTGACAGACGGACAGACTTCGCATACAGGAAAGTCAAAGCACTCTTCGGTGACAGTAAAAGCAAAAGTGGTAACATTAAGACTGCAACGGGAATTCCACTCTTAAATGCAGAGGAGACAGCGGATAAGTGGAAAGAATACACTGAAAGCATCTATGAGGGAGAAGATTTGTCTGATGTGATAGAAGAAGTAACTGGAGTGGATTTAGAAGAGATAGGGGACCCAGTATTAGAATCAGAATATAAAAGAGCTTTGGAGGACTTGAGATAAAATTAGGCACAAGGGATAGATAACATACAGTGAAAATTTCAAAATTCATCGGGGGAGGTGGCAACAAAACGATTATTCACGTTTGTGTGTAAAATGCATGAGTCTGGCGACTTTTGGAAAAATATCATCCACACAATTCCAAAGACATCTACAGCTGACAAGTGCGAGGATTAACGCATATTCATCTTAACAACTCATGCACCCAAGCTACTCATAAGAATGATATGAATGGGAAAGGAAATTGAGGATGTGCTAGATGACAGTCAGTTTGTCTTTAGGTAAGATGAAGGCACCAGAGAGGCAATTCTGACGTTGTGGTAGATAATGGAAGCAAGTCTAAAAAAAATCAAGACACTTTACTAGAGTTTGTCGGTCTGGAAAAAGTATTAGGCAATGTAATATGGTGCAAGATGTTCGAAATTCTGAGGAAAATAGGGGTCAGCTAGAGATACGTAATACACAATATGTATAAGAGTCAATAGGTAATAACAGGAGTGGACAATCAAGAGCGTAGTGTTCAGATTATAAAGGGTGTAAGAAAGGGAAGAATCAGCAATGATCAACGACATAAGGATGCAGAAGGCAATGGAAACCACTGCATTAAAGACACGTAACGTGTATCCACAGGACATGTGGCCTGCAACTGAAGAAGTGTCATGATGGTCTCTCCATTGGCAATAGATTCCGGAATAGTCCCCCATTCGGATCACCTGGAGGGGACTGTCAAGGGGAAGGTTGCCATGAGAAAAAGATTGAATAATCAACGAAAGGATAACGTTCTACGAAACGGGGCGTGGAATGTCAGAAGCTTGAACGTGGTAGGGAAACTAGAAAATCTGAAAAGGGAAATGCAAAGGCTCAATCTAGAAATAGTAGGGGTCAGTGAAGTGAAGTAGAAGGGTCAGATGAGTATCGGGTAATATCAACAGCAGCAGAAAATGGTATAACAGGTGTAGGATTCGTTATGAATAGGAAGGTAGGGCAGAGGGTGTGTTAGTGTGAACAGTTCAGTGACCGGGTTGTTCTAATCAGAACCGACAGCAGACCAACACCGACAACGATAGTTCAGGTATACATGCCGACGTCGCAAGCTGAAGATGAACAGATAGAGAAAGAGTATGAGGATATTGAAAGGGTAATGCAGTATGTAAAGGGGGACGAAAATCTAATAGTCATGGGCGACTGGAATGCAGTTGAAGGGGAAGGAGTAGAAGAAAAGGTTATGGGAGAATATGGGCTTGGGACCAGGAATGAAAGAGGAGAAAGACTAATTGAGTTCTGTAACAAGTTTCAGCCAGTAATAGCGAATACCCTGTTCAAGAATCACAAGAGGAGGAGGTATACTTGGAAAAGGCCAGGAGATACGGAAAGATTTCAATTAGATTACATCATGGTCAGACAGAGATTCGGAAATCAGATACTGGATTGTAAGACGTACCCAGGAGTAGATATAGACTCAGATCACAATACAGTAGTGATGAAGAGTAGGCTGAAGTTCAAGACATTAGTCAGGAAGAATCAATACGCAAATAAGTGGGATACGGAAGTACTAAGGAATGACGAGATACGTTTGAAGTTCTCTAATGCTATAGATACAGCAATAAGGAATAGCGCAGTAGGCAGTACAGTTGAAGAGGAATGGACATCTCTAAAAAGGGCCATCACAGAAGTTGGGTTGGAAAACATAGGTACATGGAAGGTAGCTGCGAAGAAACCATGAGTAACAGAAGAAATATTTCGTTTGATTGATGAATAGAGGAAGTACAAACATGTTCCGGGAAAATCAGGAATACAGAAATACAAGTCGCTGAGGAATGAAATAAATAGGAAGTGCAGGGAAGCTAAGACGATATGGCTGCAGGAAGAATGTCAAGACATCGAAAAAGATATGATTGTCGGATGGACAGACTCAGCATACAGGAAAATCAAAACAACCTTTGGTGACAATAAAAAAAGCTACGGTGGTAACATTAAGCGTGCAACGGGAATTCCACTGTTAAATCCAGAGGAGAAAGCAGATAGGTGGAAAGAATACATTGAAAGCCTCTATGAGAGTGAAGATTTGTCTGATGTGATAGAAGAAGAAACAGGAGTCGATTAAGAAGAGATAGGGGATCCAGTATTAGAATCGGAATTTAAAAGAGCTTTGGAGGACTTACGGTCAAATAAGCGAGAAGGGATAGATAACATTCCATCAGAATTTCTAAAATCATTGGGGGAAGTCGCAACAAAACGACTATTCACGTTGGTGTGTAGAATATATGAGTCTGTCGATATACCATCTGACTTTCGGAAAAGAATCATCCACACAATTTCGAAGACAGCAAGAGCTGACAAGTGCGAGAATTATCGCACTGTCAGCTTAACAGCTCATGCATCGAAGCTGCTTACAAGAGTAATATACAGAAGAACGGAAAAGAAAGTTGAGAATGCGCTAGGTGACGATCAGTTTGGTTTTAGGAAAAGTAAAGGGGCGAGAGAGGCAATTCTGACGTTACGGCTAATAATGGAAGCAAGGCTAAAGAAAAATCAAGACACTTTCATTTGATTTGTCGACCTGGAAAAAGCGTTCGACAATATAAAATGGTGCAAGCTGTTCGAGATTCTGAAAAAAGTAGGGGTAAGCTATAGGGAGAGACGGGTCATATACAGTATGTACAACAACCAAGAGGGAATAATAAGAGTGGACGATCAACAACGAAGTGCTCGTATTAAGAAGGGTGTAAGACAAGACTGTAGCCTTTCGCCCCTATTCTTCAATCTGTACATCGAGGAAGCAATGATGGAAATAAAAGAAAGGTTCAGGAGTGGAATTAAAATAAAAGGTGAAAGGATATCAATGATACGATTCGCTGATGACATTGCTATCCTGAGTGAAAGTGAAGAAGAATTAAATGATCTGCTGAACGGAATGGACAGTCAATGAGTACACAGTATGGTTTGAGAGTAAATCGGAGAAAGACGAAGGTAATGAGAAGTAGTAGAAATGAGAACAGCGAGAAACTTAACATCAGGATTGATGGTCACGAAGTCAATGAAGTTAAGGAATTCTGCTACCTGGGCAGTAAAATAACCAATGACGAACGGAGCAAGGAGGACATCAAAAGCAGTCTCGCTATGGCAAAAAAGGCATCTCTGGCCAAGAGAAGTCTACTAATATCAAATACCGGCCTTAATTTGAGGAAGAAATTTCTGAGGATGTGCGTCTGGAGTACAGCATTGTATGGTAGTGAAACATGGACTGTGGGAAAACCGGAACAGAAGAGTATCGAAGCATTTGAGATGTGGTGCTATAGACAAATGTTGAAAATTAGGTGGACTGATAAGATAAGGAATGAGGAGGTTCTACGCAGAATCGGCGAGGAAAGGAGTATGTGGAAAACACTGATATGGAGAAGGGACAGGATGATAGGACATCTGCTAAGACATGAGGGAATGACTTCCATGGTACTAGAGGGAGCTGTAGAGGAAGAATACTGTAGAGGAAGACAGAGATTGGAATACGTCAAGCAAATAATTGAGGACGTAGGTTGCAAGTGCTACTCTGATATGAAGAGGTTAGCACAGGAAAGGAATTTGTGGTGGGCCGCATCAAACCAGTCAGTAGACTGATGACCAAAAAAGAAAAGAAAGGGATGTAGTCTTTTGTCCCTATTGTTCAATCTGTACATCGAAGACGGATTGATGCATATAAATGAAAGCTTGAGAAGTAAAATCAAAATGCAACGTGAAAGGGTACGATTCGCTGATGACATTGCCTTCTAGAAGAATTACATGATCTGCCGAATGGAATAAACAGTCTAATGAATACAGATTATGCACTGAGAGTAAATTGAGAAAAGACGAAAGTAATGAGAAGTAGCAGAAATGAGAACAGCGAGAAACTTAACATGATGGTCACGAAGTAGATGAGGTTAAGAAATTCTTCTACCTAGACAGTAAAATATCCGATGACTGACGGAGCAAGAAGGGCATCAAAAGCAAACTATTACTTGCAAAAAGGCATTCCTGTCCAAGGGAATCCACAAGTATCAAACATACTTGTTCATTCGTGGAAGATATTTCCGTGAATGTACGTTTGAAACATAGCGCGTACGGTCGTGATACATGGACTTTTTGGAAACCGGAACAGAAAAGAATTAAAGCGCCTGTGATGTGGCGCTACCGAAAAATGTTGAAAATTAGGTGGACTGATAAGGTAATGAATGAGGAGGTCTGCGTAGAATCGGAGAGCAAAGGAATATTTGGAGTACAGTGACAAGGAGAAGGGACAGGTTGCAGGTTGATAAGACATCTGTTAAGACGTCATGAATGATATCCATGGTTCTAAAGGCATCTATGGAAGGCAAAAACTGTAGAAGAACACAAACATTGGAATATATACAGCATATATTTCAAGACGTAGGCCCAGGAGAAGAATTCGGTGCCGCCGCGTCAAACCAGTCAGAAGCCTGATGACTCTATAGAAGAAAAACACAGCATATTTTCAGTGAAAGAGGATAAATGTAACTTTGATTTAATGTAATTTATACCTCCCATATTTTTTTAATATAAATATGAATGAACTGTAAGCAGTATGTAAATACGTTGTTATTTTACACTGATTGTATTGAAACTTCCTGGCAGATTAAAACTGTGTGCCGGACCGAGACTCGAACTCGGGTAATTTGCATTTCTCAGGCAAGTGCTCTACCATCTGAGCTACCCAAGCACGACTCACGACCCGTCCTCACAGCTTTACTTCCGCCAGTATCTAGCTTCCTACTTTCCAATCTTTACGGAAGCTCTCCTGCGAACCTTGCAGAACTACCACACCTGGAAGGAAGGATATTGCGGAGACATGGCTTAGCCACAGTCTGTGGGATGTTTCCAGAATGTGATTTACACTCTGCAGCGGAGAGTGCGCTGATATGAAACTTGTTGTTGTTGTTGTGGTCTTCAGTCCTGAGACTGGTTTCATGCAGCTCTCCATGCTACTCTATCCTGTGCAAGCCTCATCATCTCCCAGTACCTACTGCAACCTACATCCTTCTGAATCTGCTTAGTGTATTCATCTCTTGGTCTCCCTCTACGATTTTTACCCTCCACGCTGCCCTCCAATCCTAAATTGGTGATCCCTTGATGCCTCAGTACATTTTCTACCAACCAATACCTTCTTTGTGCCACAAACTTCTCTTCTCCCCAATCCTTTTCAATACTTCCTCATTAGTTATGTGATCTACCCATATAATCTTCAGCATTCTTCTGTAGCACCACATTTCGAAAGCTTCTATTCTCTTCTTGTCCAAACTATTTACCGTCCATGTTTCGCTTCCATACATGGCTACACTCCATACAAATACTTTCAGAAATGACTTCCTGACACTTAAATCTATACTCGATGTTAACAAATTTCTCTTCTTCAGAAACGCTTTCCTTGCCATTGCCAGTCTACATTTTATATCCTCTCTACTTCGACCATCATCAGTTATTTTGCTCCCCAAATAGCAAAACTCCTTTACTACTTTAAGTGTCTCATTTCCTAATCTAATACCCTCAACATCACCCGACTTAATTCGACTATATTCCATTATCCTCGTTTTGCTTTTGTTGATGTTCATCTTATATCCACCCTTCAAGACACTATATGAAACTTCGTGGCAGATAAAATCTGTGTGCCGTGCCGAGACTCGAAATGTGGACTTTTGCCTTTCACGGCCAAGTGCTCTACCGTCTGAGCTACCCAAGCACGACTCACGCCCGGCCTCACAGCTTTACTTCCACCAGTACCTAGCCTCCTAGTTCTGCAAGGTTCGCAGAAGAGCTTCTGTGAAGTTTGGAAGGTAGGAAGCTAGATACTGACGGAAGTAAAGCTGTGAGGACGGGGCGTGAGTCGTGGGCGTTTGGACTAGACTGCAGTAGTGTCGCTGGGAAGCTCTTACACATCCTGCATACCCCATCTCTTTGCTTTGACTCACTATGCAGTGAAGGCTGCAGATGTTGTTTTAAGCAAAACGGCTAGGCGCAGTTGAAGTCCCTGTATAATGCACGAGACATTGTAGTCAATTGGACAACATGGAAAGTAGAGTACGTTCCTGGAAGAATGGTCAATATTCAGGGATATGACAACAATCATTATTGGAAACTTCTGAGGTCATCAGTCCCCTTAACATCTGAGGTCATCAGTCCCCTAGAACTTAGAGCTACTTAAACCTAACAAACCTAAGGGCATGACACACATCCATGCCCCAGGCAGGAATCGAACCTGCGACCGTGGCGGTCGCGCGGTTCCAGACTGTAGCGCCTAGAACCGCTCTGACACTCCGGCCGGCCATTATTCGAAACAAAAAATTCAAATAAACAAGAGCTCTAAAGCATATATCTTAAGAGCTATGAGGAATTTTTTATATTTGATGCTGTGAAACAAATCTCTTCTACTGCAAACTCTTTGCTTTCCACATTTTGGGAAGTGCTAGTACGGACTAAAAAGACAAGAAAAAAAATGTCCGATAAACATGTGCTCTGCCGGCCGCAGTGGCCGAGCGGAGCGAAGTCCGAAACCGCGCGACTGCTATGGTCACAGGTTCGAAACCTGCCTCGGGTATGGCTGTGTGTGATGTCCTTAGGATAGTTAGGTTTAAGTAGTTCTAAGTTCTATGGGAATGATGGCCTAAGATGCTAAGTCCCATAGTGCTCAGAGCGATGCATACCTTAAAAGTAACGAGCATTTTTTCATTAGAAGAGTTGTGTTTGAAAGTAGCGAAGATGAACTAGTGCTCTTAAGTTACGTATTTTAGAGCCAGCGTTTACTGTATAATAACACAGCAACTGAAACAGGCACAACGGATTACATACATCTACAGCTACAGTATACCCAGAAAACCACTTCATGTTACATGGCCAAGGGTGCCTTGGGCCAACACTGCTCATCACCGTTCCTGTTCTACTCACACTCTATATGCCTCCGTACGCGACCTAATTTCACTTGTCTTATAAGCGCAGCCCTTGCGAAATTTACGCTGGTGGCAGGAGAATAGATCTACAGTCCGTTTGAAATGCCAGTTCTCTAAATCTTCTCAGAACTGTTTGCAAAAATAATGTCGTTTCGCTCCAAGGACTCCCATCCGAGTTCACGAGACATCTCCGTAATAATCCCGTGTTGATTGAATCTACCGATAAGAAATCTAATAGGGCGCCTCTGAAGTTCTTCGATATCTCTCTTTCATCCAACTTCATGGGCATCTCAAACACTCGAACAGTACTCGAGGATTTGTTGCACTAGTTTTCTACACGCGGACTCCATTACAGTCGAGATACACTTTTATAAAACTCTCCCAATAAACAGAAGTCCACAGATCACTTTTATTACTTCCGCTCTTACCCACTCGTTCCATTTCACATCGCTCTGCATCTTGACGTCTAAATATTTGTTAGGCGTTTTACAGGCATTGAGGTAGGTAGAACTCCACTTTCCACTCAGAGTTAGACAGTTAAGTGTGATTTTGAGGGTCCGTTCTTTTACAGTTCATATATTCAGGAGTAACTGCATTTTTTCTAGTCGCTCAGATGTTTACACCGACCGAGAGTCTCAATAAATGTAAGCTATATTAGGGGTGAGAGCCGTAGAATGTTTTCTGTAAATCCAAATTAGGAATCCTTTAGGACCTGGCGGCTTATTTGTTTTCAACTCTTTCATTTGCTTAGCTACGCAACAGATGCGGCGAGTCGCGAGCTGCTGTCCGAGTACCTGAATAGGTTGATTGCTTGTGGACAGCAGCTTGTGGCGAATTTAATTTCGTCCACGGATTACATGGAAACTACAGTGAGTATCTGATTCACAGCGTTTTGATTTTTGGGACGGAATTTGTGAAAATCCGTGTGTTCTGCCATTCTGGTTATCGAGATACATTGCGCTGTAATATTGTGCGGTCCCAACATATGTGGGTGCATTGCTTTTGCTCTGTTCTTGTAATAAGCAAGTGTGTTAATTCTTGTTAAATTTTTATAAAGTTATGCCTCAAATTTAATAGAGAGTTTACTTGTCAGTGTACAGGCAGTGTACGCTGGCCGTATGTAATCTTTTCAAAACTATTAACATTGAACGTAAAATTATTAAGGCCGGTGGCACTGACAGAAATACTGCTCATGTTTATTGTTGCTAGGCTTTCGACGTGTTCTGTGCCACTTATGCCTTAACTACACTACTGGCCATTAAAATTGCTACGCCGCGAAGATGACGTGCTACAGACGCGAAATTTAACCGACAGGAAGAAGATGCTGTTATATGCAAATGATTAGCTTTTCAGAGCATTCACACAAGGTTGGCGCCGGTGGCGACACCTACGACGTGCTGACAGGAGGAAAGCTTCCGACCGATTTCTCATACACAAACAGCAGTTGACCGGCGTTGCTTAGTGAAACGTTGTTGTCATGCCTCGTGTAAGGCGCAGAAATGCGTACCATCACGTTTCCGACATTCATAAAGGTCGGATTGCAGCCTATCGCGAATGCGGTTTATCGTATCGCGACATTGGTGCTCGCGTTGGTCGAGATCCAAAGACTGTTAGCAGAATATGGATTCGGTGGGTTCAGGAGGGTATACGGCACGCCATGCTGGATCCCAACGGCCTCGTATCACTAGCAGTCGAGATGAAGGCATCTTATACGCATGGCTGTAGCGTATCGTGCAGCCACGTCTCGATCCCTGAGTCAACAGATGGGGACGTTTGCAAGACAACAACCATCTGCACGAACAGTTCGACGACGTTTGCAACAGCGTGGACCATCAGCTCGGAGACCATGGCTGCGGTTGCCCTTGACGCTGCATCAAAGACAGGAGCGCCTGCGATGGTGTATTCAACGACGAACCAGGATGCACGAATGGCAAAACGTCATTTCTTCGGATGCTTCCAGGTTCTGTTTACAGCATCATGGTGGTCGCATCCGTGTTTGGCGTCATCGCGGTGAACGCACATTAGAAGCGTGTATTCGTCATCGCCATACTGGCGTATCACCCAACGTGACGGTATGGGGTGCCATTGGTTACACGTCTCACTCACCTCTTGTTCACATTGACGGCACTTTGAACCGTGGACGTTACATTTTAGATGTGTTACGACCCGTGGCTCTACCCTTCATTCGATCCCTGCGAAACCCTACATATCAGCAGGATAATGCCCGATCGCATGTTGCAGGTTCTGTACGGGTCTTTCTGGATACAGAAAATGTTCGACTGCTGCCCTGGCCAGCACATTCTCCAGATCTCTCACCAATTGAAAACGTCTGGTCAATGGTGGTCGAGTAACTGGCTCGTCACATCACGCCAGTCACTAGTCATGATGAACTGTGGTATCGTGTTGAAGCTGCATGGGCAACTGTACCTGTACACGCCATCCAAGTTCTGTTTGACTCAATGCCCAGGCGTATCAATGCCGTTATTATGACCAGAGGTGGTTGTTCTGGGTACTGATTTCTCAGGATCTATGCAACCAAATTGCGTTAAAATCTGATCACATGTCAGTTTTAGGATAATAAATTTGTCCAATTAATACCCGTTTATATCTGCATGTCTTCTTGGTGCAGCAATTTTAATGACCAGTAGTGTAGTATATACGTACATTTTAATTCTTGTGACCTGTCATACTAGCGACCATTTGTGATTGCTCTTTGATTTACTTTTTTTTTTACTCTCTGAAGGTTAAATAAATGATGCGGTTTGTGTATTTTAAATTTGGGATGAATTCTGTGTTCTTGTCGAAGTAGTATGTAAATGCTTAAAGACTTTGGTTTATTTCAAGCAGCGTCTTAGCGTTTTCGTGTGTCGATATTATATGGAACTAACCTACACGCCAACGCTTCGCAATTTTTAAATACGGAATGGATGTACGTCCTAATGTCCGTCTCTTCTTCCCCTCTCTCTCGGTCTATATACTCCTCCACCTCTCATTTTCCATCTCCTCCTCGTTTCTCTGTCCTTCTCCCTCTCACTGTCGTTCTCCTCTTCCCACCTCCCCTCTTTCTCTGACCTTGTTATTTTGAAGTTCCAAAGGGAACGTTGATTGGAAACTGAAGTCACATAGAATGAGGTGGTAAATCGATTGGAGCCTTTGGTGTACGGGTGTAAGAGAGCGACCTCTTCTGCTGCTAAATCTGACAGGATATTAGATTCAGCGACAGCATTTCACATTGCTTTATGTGAACGGTTACGATTACAGAGTTTCAGACGATTCAGATCACTTAGTCGTATTATAATCATAAGCGAATAAGCCATAAATACAAGTTTCTTGTTTTCTGTTAAAACCACCTGAGAGGACATAATCAAAATATTATATTGTTGTGTTTACAAATCTTGTTTAAAATTATATGTAAGGGGGAAATTTGGTCTACTAGTTTAAATATTCTGATACCGTAGTCAAAGCTGACAGCGAGAAATAAAACTAAACCACACATTTACACAGCACAGCACAGCATTTTTTTCTCGCAATCAGTTTTAACGGAAAAGCTGCAGAGTACGATTTTAAAAAATATGCATCCCATGACCAGCTGAATGTTTATTAGGGTTTGTGGAAACATTTGAAGTAAATCGATCACGAAATTTTCGATATTTTTGCCAACATTGTTTCTCTTTTATGTAGCACATACATATTCGTATACAATATATTTTACAAATGTGTACCAGATGAGTGTTTATTACAGTATCGTGTAAAAATCTAAACTAAATTGATGAAGAACTTTGGAGGTTTCTGCTTACAACCTTTTCCAATTATGTAGTATATATCTACTTAGAGCAGCTTTCTGTTGTTTGGTAACTCATTTGAAACATATTTAGCCAGCTGAGGCGGATACTGAGATTCTGTTGTTCTTCGTTTTGGTCATTCAGTTTGACTGCTGTCACAGATGGCAGCCAACTGGAAGTTTTTTAAATTTCGTTTGTATTATTTGCAGACTATGGTAAGCAGCTAGCTGTAACTGTTTTAAAATTTTATGTAAAGGTACTGGTCGCCGTTACTTAATTACTATATGCTTTTTTCTTTTTGTGGCAACTAATAGTTGCCACTGTTTTTTGTATTTTATTGCTTGTGCCCTCATTGTTCTGAGTGCTTAGAAGAGAAGAAAATGTAATAGCGTATAAGTTGCTTTTCTGAAGGGTCCACTTGGAACGTTAAGAGAGTTTAAACTTCATGCTGTTATTAATGTTTGATCTTATTGTTAGCCGGCCGAAGTGGCCGTGCGGTTCTGGCGCTGCAGTCTGGAACCGCGAGACCGCTACGGTCGCAGGTTCGAATCCTGCCTCGGGCATGGATGTGTGTGATGTCCTTAGGTTAGTCAGGTTTAACTAGTTCTAAGTTCTAGGGGACTAATGACCTCAGCAGTTGAGTCCCATAATGCTCAGAGCCGTTTGAACCATTTTAGCCATTTTTTGATCTTATTGTTAGATGCCAACGGCCTTGCCGCAGTGGTAACACCGGTTCTCGTCAGATCACCTAAGTCCTGTCGGGCTGGGTCAGCATTTGGATGGGTGACTATCCGGTCTGCCGAACGCTGTTGGTGAGTTTGGTGCACTCAGCCCTTGTGAGGCAAACTGAGGAGGTACTTGATTGAGAAGTAGCGGCTCCGGTCTCGGAAACTGACATACGGCTGGGAGAGCGGTGTGCTGACGACATGCCCCCTCCATATCAGGATCCAGTGACGTCTGTGGGCTGAGGATTACACGGCTGTCGGTCAGTACCGTTGGGCCTTCATGGTCTGTTCGGGAGGAGTTTTATTGTTAGATAAACTTTCTCAATTTGTTTGATCCAGCACCTTATCAGTTACCTTCTTAGTTCCTATCAGCCGTAGCAGTGTGTGGTTATGCTAGAGTGGCAGGCTTCTGATGCTGTGAACTGGTAGGGAGCTATTGTTTTGCCTGATTACATTGCTTTGTTTTTAGATATCGAGCTATTGTAAAGGAAGAGATGGCCATGGACCGGAGAACTTCGTTGTGTATTTCTTACCTAACTAAAAACCAACTTCAATACGAGATCGTTATGTGGCCCCTGCTGGTGGCAAGGGTCATGATCAAGTTAATTTCCACGCTTGTGTAGTGCATAGGACCACCATCTTGTTATCACAACAGGAACTGTTGGAGAGCTAGGCGATACCTGTGCTTTGTGCTGTAATTTGCTACAGGTCTCCTACAGGGTAATACTTTTACAAGTGCACGGTCTATAGCATCCGGCACAAAAGAATCATTCAGGTATCCATGATCCAGATTTGAGCGTAGTGAGTGCTATTTTAAAGCAGACGCCCCAACCCCCTACCTCTAAAGAGCTGCAAGGAAAATTCTTCAGTTATATCTTGAAGCCCTGATGCCAGTTCCCTGGTCTCACATTGAGACTATGATACAAGGTGGATATTATTTAATAAGCTGCCTAACCCAATTTGATCAATAGTGCAGGGGGATGGCAAATTGTCTGGGGCCATGAGTGGTCAGATTGTAAACCCAGAGTCAGATAGAGGCTTTGCAAGTTGCCGACTATATCATCTTGTAAATTATCTATCCCTTAAATAAGGCAAAATTAAGCAGAATTAGTACAGAAGGGATCATTGGGCGGGTACCACAAAAGCTTGCTTGAGGGGAGCTTGTACAGTAGAATTCGGAATGATCTGGCCAGCCGATATTCTTACTGTGTCCAACGCCGTATGGCATCTTTTACCTTATTACATCAAAAGTATAGGCAATCAATAAAGCTTAGGAAGGTACAAATCTGGAGGACCGGACACGTACCCTTTTCACTAATAAACCCGAAATGTTCACTGAATTTGACCAGTTGGTAGCGATCGGCGAAAACATCTGGTTTTCAGATGAAAAGCGCGACGGTAGTCATTAAAGGTGAAACACACTTGTAAGTGGGAATGCCCAACACTATATATGTGGTCGTTTAGTAATGTACTATTGTTGTTTATTGGTTTGTATGATTATTAGAGGATCGACCATCTCGTTTTCAATACTTTAAGGATTTTGTTAGCAGGTGTAGTTTCGTTGCAAGCAAACTTTGGGAATAAGTGTAGGTAACCACACGTTCTGAAGAAGACCAACCAACTTTAACAGAGAAAGGAGAGGTTCAAAAGGAAACGAAACGGGATTGGCGAGGAGGAAGCGGAGAAGCAGGAGAAAGAATGTTGTGCTTGATGGGAGAAAAATGCCGATTGTGTGTATCCGACAGTAGAGAATGCTAGCATTATCTGGGAGCAAGAGGAATTAAGGTACAAGAGTACTTTCGTGGGAGCTGCCGGTGCAGTCAGTGGTTAGAAATCGAAAGCTGTCAAAATTTGTGCCGGACCGGGACTCGAATTCGGATTTCGTGTTAACTGTTGGGGCAGCGAGACAAGTATCTCAGGAGCAGGATGAGCTGACCCAGCGCCTGGCTCGTCTCCGGCAAATTAGAGTAGTGCAGGAGGCTGGTGCAATGCTGGGGGCGCTGGTACGTCTTTTAGTCCCTGCCTGTTTATAAAGCACGCACACATGCACACACACGTGTGTATGTGTTGGAAGGGGGGGGGTCCATTGTACATAAATTTCTGTCAACATAGTTTTGAACAAATATGTGTGTGCTCTTGTGTGTATGTTTTTTGTCTGTGTGAGTCAGAGAGAAAGAGAGAAAGAGATAATTCTCTTATGTTGCGTTCTTAGTCATTTGCTAAGATAACAGATCTCTTTAATCCATTTCTTATCATTTTGTTGTGTATATATGTTCTTCTTTAGTGGAAGGGCAGTGTTCTTCAACAGCTGACACGCATACAGGCAAGATGACCTCCGTTAAACGTTTTATCTGCACATCTGCAGGTGCGCTGAATCATGCAGTTTCGTTTTGCAAATATGGTGTTTAATTTCGTGCATAGTGACTAACAGTGCAGTTTTGATACAAAAGCTCCTTACAAAGGAAACACAATCATAAATTTTATATTGTAAGGAATTTTTTCTTTCTCTGCCGTAGTTTCATGGTGCCTGTGTAAAATGTGCATTTGACTGTCTTTCGCCTGCTGGTGTGGCCGAGCGGTTCTAGGCGCTTCAGTCTGGAACCGCGCGACCGCTACAGTCGCAGGTTCGAATCCTGCCTCGGGCATGGATGTGTGTGACGTCCTTAGGTTAGTTAGGTTTAAGTAGTTCTAAGTTCTAGGGTACTGACGTCCTCAGATGTTAAATCCCATAGTGCTCTGAGCCATTTGAACCATTTGGACTGCCTTTCAACCAGATTTTGTTGGAGATGTTCAACCACTGATTACAGGGGATTCTTGTTTTTCTAAAAACTGAAAGTGATCAAAGGGAACTGTTACTTGGATTTGATTCAGACCCCACACTCTTGCAAAAATAGAAGATATGTTTTCAAGTGTACGGAATCTGAGCGTTTTTTTCCCCCTTAATTTCTTGGTTCAGTTTGACACGAAGTTTGCCGGCCGTGGTGGCCGTGCGGTTCTAGGCGCTTCAGTCCGGAGCCGCGCTGTTGCTACGGTCGCAGGTTCGAATCCTGCCTCGGGCATAGGTGTATGTGATGTCCTTAGGTTAGTTAGGTTTAAGTAGTTCTAAGTTCTAGGGGACTGATGACCACAGCAGTTGAGTCCCATAGTGCTCAGAGCCATATGAACCATTTTGACATTAAGTTTGTGATATACACTTAGAACCTTTACTGGCTATTGGCTGTCCTGGTATAAAGACGCAACAGAACTTAAAAATGTTTATGTGACTGTGTCCGAGAGATACTGTAAATTGATTATTCGTATACTGCCTATGTACGGCCACTATCATTCGTGATTGTAATGAGATAAAGTATAAAAAATTAGTCTTGTAGGTGTGTAAAGTCGTGCAATAAAGATGTACTGCTTCTAAATGTTGCAGCCCTTTCTAAATATGAACTGTTGTCCAATGGATATTAGCTTCACAGAATGTCAAAAAACATACAAAAATAATTTTCTACTTGTTTGTGGGGGGACATTTTAATTGAATGTCGCTGTCTGTTAAATGCAGATAAGTACGATGTCGCAGCACCTGTCTTGTTAAGAACGATTTACCGACATACATCTCAAAAGAAACGTCGTACCGTTCTCCTTAACAAGACAGAATTTAACAATATCTTACTGTGTTTAGTTTGCCTCATTCCGCAAAACATCAACCTACCGTTCACCTAGTTAAACCCGTCGAAACTATGAGGAATATCGAAAGGCGTGACGACCGGTGGGAAGATTTCACGATTCACTGGGGTTTCATGGTAGAGGTTAAGAACAGTGTAAAGTCTGAGATCGCAGAAACGGCAGAGGAAGTAATTGTGAGCTGCACTGAAGTACATGAGTGTGTGAGTAGCAATAGGGATGAAATCTATTTAGGTACAGTATTGTCTTAGCCACTGGGTGATGAATGCCACTAGCTTGTGCGTCGTGCAGAGCACCGCTGCAGACGGTAATTTTGTTATAGATGCTGCCAAGGATGCTCAGGGAAGATATTGACGATGTTAATTTGTTTGCAAGTGTTGTGGTTAATAAGGTAGTATGGATGCATAAATTTCCGAAAGGCGAAGATTCGTCGCCTACAATTATGGCGCCACGTCCTCAGAAAGCAGAAATGGAGAAGAAAAGAGAGAGCTAAGCTTTGTGTAAGCTAAGCACCGAGCCGAAAAGATGAAATCCTCTCAGGAATGTGTGCCTAAGGATCAAGATTAAGCTGACGATACTTGCAATGTTATAAGCAGTGAGGACAACAAAAGTCGTAGAGTAATTATGTTCCTCAGCGTACAATCTAACTCGGGGAGACATTGTTTCACCCGAAGGAGACATCTGACAATGTTACTTTTTCGGAAGGGCGTATTATCATGAAAGTAAAATCATCTAAAAGCCCACAACACCACTAACATTCAGTTTGCTAGATAAAGAAAACGGTCTTGGTGAGATAAGGCGAAGAAAGCAGGGCATTGCAAGACGTAGTCAATCAATATTTAGCATTAAAGTATACAACTGGAACCAAAGACCAGTATGCTGCGTTTGGTAACACTGCTCGTGGTTTCTGTGAAGGTATAGTTCTAAGGATGTGATTTCCAAAGAAACAGAAGGTGGACTTTTGTTTCAAGGTCAAAGATGCGTAAATTGTTCTGAAACAGTGCGTTTGAACTCATCTGACAAACTAAGGAAGAGGTTGGACATCGGAAATAACTGAGTGGAGTGGAACCATTTGTTGAGGAACGGCTTGTTAAAAGAATTCGCTCAAGGCAGAACGTGTAACATTATTTTACTAGTTGCAAGCAGGGGTTCAGTGGAATCATGGTTATGTGTCGAAACAGGAGAACGTAATTGAGTATCCAGTAACAAACAGCAATTAGTCAGTATGAATTGGGTAGATAACTACTTGGTAAATGAGTGGCAGTGGGGAGCGTAAAGGAGAGGATAGTGCGTTTCTTATTGTTTTGTCAAGATGGAGAATTTGATTGTACTACACTGAAGAGCCAAACAAACTGACACACCTGCTTAATACCGCGTAGGTCCCCCACGGGCGCGCGGAAGTGCTCAGCACGACGTGGTATGGACTCGACTAATGTCTGAAGTAGTTCAGGAGGGAACTGACACCATGAATCCTGCAGAGTTGTCCGTAAATCCGTAAGAGTACAAGGGCTGAAGATCTTTTCTGAACAGGACGTTGCAAGGCATCTCAGTAATGTTCATGTCTGAGAAGTTTGATGGCCAGCCGAAGTGTTTAAATTCAGAAGAGTGTTTCTATAGCAACTCTGTTGCAATTCTACACGTGTGGGGTGTCGCATTGTCCTGCTGGAATTGCCCAAGTCCGTCGGAATCCACAATGAACATGAATAGATGCAGGTGGTCAGACAAGATTCTTACGTACGTGTCATGGTATCTTGACGTAACAGAGCTCCCATTTCACTCCAACTGCACACGTCCCCTATAATTTCAGCCTCCATCCACTTGAATAGTCCCCTGCTGACATGCAGGGTACATGGATTCATGAGGTTGTCTCCATACCCGTACACGTCCGTCCCCTCGATACAATTTGAAACGAGATTCGTCCTGCTAAGCAACATGTTTCCAGTCATCAACAGTCCAATGTCGGTGTTGGCGGGCCCAGGCGAGGCGCAAAGCTTTGGTTATGCAGTAACAACACAAATTGTCTTCGGCTCCGAAAGTCCATATCGATGATGTTTCGTTGAATGGTTCTTACTCTGACACTTGTTAATGGCCTAGAATTGATATCTGCAGCAATTTGAGGAAGGTTTGCGTGCGTAGTTTATAAGTAGTGATTCAAGGAGAACAAGTTGACGTAGGGAAAGAAGTCAATTTAATGGCCTTAGCATAAGTAATGATATTTGTTTGTATGAATACAGTCAATGAACCTTTCGGTTTAAGGTGAAGTAGTAAAAGAGAGAAACTAATGGTATTGTATATAGCTTACCAACATGTAAATGTATGTCACGATTTTTCCAGCGAAACCGTAGGCAAAAATCCTGGACAGATTACGTAAAGCAGGGGAGCGTGCTACTCCGAAAAACTGATGTACTTGGCGTGCATGGGAAAAAACTAAAATACTATACTTGCTCAATGCAAGGGATAAGCGTATCAGACCAGAACGTTAGTGCATCATGGGCTACTTGATGGATAATAGATAAGGTAACGGACTAAATTTCGTTTCTCGGAAAGATTATCAACGAAAGAAAACAATAACAGAATAAAAATGATTTGAGTCAAGGTTCTACTAATTATTAGTACAGCGTAATTACGTAAAGAGAAGGGCCGCCAACCTAATAAGGCAAAATTATAGCAAGTACTGTTTAGAAAGAAAGTTAACTATTGGTATTTACTTCACTCAGTAATGAAATACTATTTTCTTATGGGCCACCAGACAGTAGTATACGTTAGCGAGTAATATACCAGTAGCCTGGCATAAATAACTCAGGAGTATAACAACGTTTTGCCAACAGCTGGCTGACAATATCACTTACTGTCCGTATAATAAAGCAGCAATGTAATGATCTTTAGAAGTAGGATGGTGGTACTGCGATATTCTGACATCAGTCTTTAAGAAAAATCAATGAAAACGAAATAAATGAACAAAATAAGTATTTACTTTATTTATACATAAATATATTCCACCGTGAGATTAATTGGTCAGTGCTAAGTGCAAAAACGTTTGCGGTTGCCTGAGATACACCCATCTTAGCCTGGCTTGCATGTCTGCATCCGAAGAAGTTCCACGGCCCCAAATGTGTTCCTTCAGGACTGCAAAGTATGGAAATCGTAGAGGGCATATCCGGACAGGATAAATACATAATTACTTTTGAAATAATAAACAGTTTCCTTACATTTCTGCGTTTGTCTCTTTTTAATGTGGCAATCCCTTCAACGGGTTGTTGTAAAATGGTTGAAATGGTTGTGAGCACTATGGGACTTAACATCTATGGCCATCAGTCCCCTAGAACTACTTAAACCTGTCTAACCTAAGGACAGCACACAACACCCTGTCATCACGAGGCAGAGAAAATCCCTGACCCCGCCACTAATCGAACCCGGGAACCCGGGGGTGGGAAGCGAGAACGCTACCGCACGACCACGAGCTGCGGACGCGTTGTGGTAATTAAAATGCATATATGCATAGTGGTCTGGAACTGGCTGTAATTATCATATGGTAGCGAAACTTGAGAGATATTCTAATGTGTTAATCCCAAACCGATTTACGCTATAAAAAGAAATTGCAAGTCTTTTGTCCACAGGGTGCCAATCTGCTGCTCTGAATGCAAAAAATACATAGAGACTATCTACATGTGTAATGGGTTAGGAACAGGACGTGGGCAGAAAATGTTAAATAAGAGAGAAAGAAATAATGCTGACTTTATTGTTAACAGCCACTTACACAGTTTGTTCAATATGAGCAACGGAGAAGGCGACGAGTTGCTGCATCCTTAAAACGACGTGATCAACAGTTGCTCGCAGCAGTTCCTGTGGAATCTGAGCAACGTGATCCTGTGTACCGTTCTGCAGATCAGGTAGAAACCAAAATTGTCCTTGGTGACAGCATTCTTTCAGATATCCCCAGAGCCAAAAGTCACGTGGATTCTTCCAGACCATGCATCTGGAGAATCTGTCGAGATAATATGTCCATGGAATGTTGCACTAAGCAGAACTTTCACTGCAAGAGCGACATGGGGTGTTGTTCCACCTTACATGAATACAATGCTTTCCACACTGCTGCGCTCTTCCAAACCATGAATCGCAAGCTGTACATGGAGGTTATAACGTCACGATATACCTAGAAGAAAGTCTGGGGTGAGTTCTCTTAAAAGAAGAATCAACTGGGGTAAAGGTGCTTGTGAATGCACACCACGCACTTAAGGCGAGTACAGTATATATTGGTGCACACCACGCTGTTTAACAGCGCATCAAATTCCCCATTCCTGTTATATTCGCTGCCCCCAGTAGCTAAAATGTGCGTCACTCTATAGAATACTGTCATCATCTTCGATCCCTGCCAGAATCCGAAGAGCAAATTCAGATTCCTGCTACGGATCCTGATGTTCTAGTTGCTTCACTGCCTGGATCTTGTACAGATACTTGTGGAAAATGACCGCAGAAGTTCTCGTACTGTTGACCTAGTGATGGACACTGCACGATCACTAGCACCAACGAGGCCCATGCAGTCCAGTGCGTCAACAGCGGCAGCCTCGTATGTAACTTCCACCGGGATAGGACGTCTTGCTGTTCTAGGTGCCACAGCAAGCTCACCTGTGGCATCTTCTTTATCCCATTTAATGACAGTGGGCCTCTTTGTAATCTTCTTTGTCCCATTTAATGACAGCGGGCCTCTCCTCAGAAATTTCATGCTGCGAAACTCTCTCAATGCAGCAGTGTAATTATTGCAGTTAACACAAAACTGTTTTACTACCAGCGCACAGTCTGTCTACTCGATATCCGCAAAATTTACTCACGTTATGAATTGTCAAATGACAGCTTGGATGTCGTACAAACAGTGTACAGCGCCATATTTGCACCTGGTAGCCACAACTGGAACTAACTGTTTTTCCTCCGGAAATCGGCTACGTATTAACGATTCGGCATATCTACCAAGTTTCGTTGTCATACGATAATTACAGTCCACAGTGGGCCTCCGTGAGAAGCTGCACTTTAATTGTGACCACCTGGTTCCTCCGCCCGCCACAGAGGCCGATGAACCCTAGATGTGTAAGAGCTTCCCAGAAAAAGCTCCTGCAGACTAATCGAAAACACCAAGTCGTCAATGAGAAACACTCAGCCTAGTAACTTCGGTTATCAGAAGTATTTGCCTGTTGTTTCGCACAACATGCCACAAATTACGAGTTTGTGGTGAGGCAGAAACATAACAGCGCAGCTGTATTTTCTGTACGTGTAGCGACTAGCAGTGACATTTATTATTTTGGTTATCACAAATACACTGCTGGAAATGGAACAAAGAACACATTGACACCGGTGTGTCAGACCCACCATACTTGCTCCGGACACTGCGAGAGGGCTGTACAAGCAATGATCACACGCACGGCACAGCGGACACACCAGGAACCGCGGTGTTGGCTGTCGAATGGCGCTAGCTGCGCAGCGTTTGTGCACCGCCGCCGTCAGTGTCAGCCAGTTTGCCGTGGCATACGGAGCTCCATCGCAGTCTTTAACACTGGTAGCATGCCGCGACAGCGTGGAGTGAACCGTATGTGCAGTTGACGGACTTTGAGCGAGGGCGTATAGTGGGCATGCGGGAGGCCGGGTGGACGTACCGCCGAATTGCTCAACACGTGGGGCGTGAGGTCTCCACAGTACATCGATGTTGTCGCCAGTGGTCGGCGGAAGGTGCACGTGCCCGTCGACCTGGGACCGGACCGCAGCGACGCACGGATGCACGCCAAGACCGTAGGATCCTACGCAGTGCCGTAGGGGACCGCACCGCCACTTCCCAGCAAATTAGGGACACTGTTGCTCCTGGGGTATCGGCGAGGACCATTCGCAACCGTCTCCATGAAGCTGGGCTACGGTCCCGCACACCGTTAGGCCGTCTTCCGCTCACGCCCCAACATCGTGCAGCCCGCCTCCAGTGGTGACGCGACAGGCGTGAAGGGAGGGACGAATGGAGACGTGTCGTCTTCAGCGATGAGAGTCGCTTCTGCCTTGGTGCCAATGATGGTCGTATGCGTGTTTGGTGCCGTGCAGGTGAGCGCCACAATCAGGACTGCATACGACCGAGGCACACAGGGCCAACACCCGGCGTCATGGTGTGGGGAGCGATCTCCTACACTGGCCGTACACCACTGGTGATCGTCGAGGGGACACTGAATAGTGCACGGTACATCCAAACCGTCATCGAACCCATCGTTCTACCATTCCTAGACCGGTAAGGGAACTTGCTGTTCCAACAGGACAATGCACGTCCGCATGTATCCCGTGCCACCCAACGTGCTCTAGAAGGTGTAAGTCAACTACCCTGGCCAGCAAGATCTCCGGATCTGTCCCCCATTGAGCATGTTTGGGACTGGATGAAGCGTCGTCTCACGCGGTCTGCACGTCCAGCACGAACGCTGGTCCAGCTGAGGTGCCAGGTGGAAATGGCATGGCAAGCCGTTCCACAGGACTACATCCAGCATCTCTACGATCGTCTCCATGGGAGAATAGCAGCCTACATTGTTGCGAAAGGTGGATATACACTGTACTAGTGCCGACATTATGCATGCTCTGTTGCCTGTGTCTATGTGCCTGTGGTTCTGTCAGTGTGATCATGTGATGTATCTGACCCCAGGAATGTGTCAATAAAGTTTCCCCTTCCTGGGACAATGAATTCACGGTGTTCTTATTTCAATTTCCAGGAGTGTATTTGACATGTATTCGAATAAACTGTCGTGTGACTAGGGCCTCCCGTCGGGTAGACCGTTCGCCGGATGCACGTCTTTCGATTTGACGCCATTTCGGCGACTTGAGCGTCAATGGGGATGAAATGATGAAGATGAGGACAACACAACACCCAGCCCCAAGCGGAGGAAATCTCCGATCCAGCCGGGAATCGATCCCCAGCCCTTAGGATTGACATTCTGTCGCGCTGACCACTCAGCTACCAGGGACGGACATGTTTTCGAATATATCACTGTTTTAGAATTTCTGGTAATGCTTACTCATCACAAATACGTGGCTGTTGCCTTTGGAATATGTCACGATTTCCGAGGTTGTGGTTATAAAGGAAGCTAGGAGTACAGAGTAAATTGCTGCAAGAGGATCTGATGCAGTACAGAGCTTGCAGGAGAGTGGTAAGGTACTCTGATTACAAAATTATGTACACTTGAACAGCAGGTTAATATCGAAAGAATTAAAATCTTTAAAATTATAAAATACACAATTTAATAGCGGGAGCACTGGCGACTAACGAATGAGGCAGTTAAAAAAATTGGTTCAGATGGCTCTGAGCACTACGGGACTTAACAGCTCAGGTCATCAGTCCCCTAGAACTTAGAACTACTTAAACCTAACTAACCTAAGGACATCACACACATCCATGCCCGAGGCAGGATTTGAACCTGCGACCGAAGCGGTCGCGCGGTTCCAGACAAACGCGCCTGGAACCGCTCGGCCACACTGGCCGGCAATAAGGCAGTTAAAGCAAAGGCTCAGCACATCAGTAAATACGGTTCTTGAAACGTACGAATGCAAGGTGCTTTTTTAAAAAAAAAAAAAAAAGATCGCAGTACATTGGTGGGTCCAAAATAAAATTAACATTGTCATTTAAAGCACTAACCAGTACCAAAGGACTAATTTACTGCTGTATGGAGTTACTTGTTCGCAGACTATTATGGGTCAAGAACATCGATTGATAAAACCAGTAAATACACTTAGCAACGGCACAAAAGGCTTATGGCCCAGTGCTGATGCCTTCCACGGCAATGGCAGTTAGTTTATAGTACTAAATTTTACACATAAATTTCAGTAAGGAACATGATGCCTCGATCATAAAGACTACTTTACGGCGACGATGACCAATCTCAAATGAACCTGAAAGGCAGTTTAAGACAGATACAGGATAAATGAATCAACGGCCGGCTGGCATCGAGCTATCCTTACGGTGCTTTAAAGTGGATTATGATTTATATGACATCGGTTAAAATACAAGAAGCCTATAGGTAAATATTTTGGGGGATATTAAGTTTACGTCTGTACACGCCTCAGCGGCCAGGCACGTTGTGGAGGTTATAAACGCTGTGGGCTTTATGGTGCAATAGATGCAAGGAGGAAGTTCGTCCCCGCTTCACGGCAATGCGCTGAGCCCTATAATGTACAGGGTGCCACAAGCTGCTTATCCAGACTTCTACTATAGGCTGCCTCTTGATTGTGTTGCTTAGATTTACTTAAGTGGTGTTAAAAACAAATGAGTTTCACTAAACAATAAGAAAATTAGTTGTAATATAAATACAAAAGGTCGTCTAATCGGTACCAAGCACAGTTGAAATACAGAACACAAAATAAGCCAAACGCTTAATCTTACTTAATCTTACAGGTAAGAAAACAATGGCAGCAGCCGACCAAATATACAGAAGGAATCAGCTAAGCCCGACAGGCAGACACGGCAGTCAAAAAAATCACAGGGTAATTATTACACAGGCTGATAGTTCGGAAAAAAGCTAATAGCAACTAATGCGGATTAATTAGAAACAGCTGGCCAGCTGTCTTACCAATATAGATTCCTCTTTCACAGATGGACGAGGAATTTACATTAGTAACTGATTTGGTGAATGCCACACGGCCAACCAAAGCATAGAAGAGACCACTTTCCGTGATCGGTCCTAAATTCAATGCATGAGGCATTAAATAAAGCCTAAACTGTGATGTACGACATACAGATATAAGAAGAATTAAACAACACTGTAATGAAATACGAAAGATCAATGAACAACATAAGTCAGGCAGGCAGTGAGTCCGTTGAACACTATTCTAATGAAGTACAAAACTCCAACGAATAAAACAAGACAAGCAAGCAACAAGTGGCTTGGTTTCAATATTAACAGTGATTATATTAAACACTGTTCTAGCAAAATGCAAAACACCTAAAAATATAACTAGGCTGGCAGGTATACAATAAGTGACGCTCCAGGCAAATACTTTACAGTTGACTGTACAGAACAATTTGACAGAAAGTACGGAACTGCGTACTCAAACAACCGAACCACTTAACTTGTGGAGCAGGCATCCAAACTCATGTTATAATCTACATTAATCAATCATTACGTATATGTGTACAGAAAATCGGGTAAACATAGTGTTGTGACTTGGCAAGACAGCCAAGCCACTTGAGGAAGCCGAAAGGCACGCGTTTAAGCTCACGCAGGCTGGCGTGAGGTCTGGAACTGGTAAAGTAATTATACTAGCAAAAAAAGGTACGTAGCTTTTGGAATACTTAACTTTAATCCATAATTGGTGAACATCGGTCTGACGGTACATGCATCACAAGATAAATAGCAAATGATAATGGCGCCTTGCTAGGTCGTAGCAAATGACGTAGCTGAAGGCTATGCTAACTATCGTCTCGGCAAATGAGAGCGAAATTTGTCAGTGAACCATCGCTAGTAAAATCGTCTGTACTACTGGGGAGAGTGCTAGGAAGTGTCTCTAGACCTGCCGTGTGGCGGCGCTCGGTCTGCAATCACTGACAGTGGCGACACGCGGGTCCGCCGTACACTAGCGGACCGCGGCCGATTTAAAGGCTACCACCTAGCAAGTGTGGTGTCTGGCGGTGATACCACATTCCTCCACCGCAAATCGGCGTACGGTTGTGTTATAAGGCTTCCGCCCGCAGTGGGGAGGACCCCATGTTGACGTATGCGACGAGGTGGGGAGCCTAACAACAGGCGGGGCTGTGCCACCCGCACCCTGCCATTCGGTCCGAGGGGAGCTAGGAAACGACTGAAAACCTAGTCCAGGGTGCACGCCAAAATGCGGTGTATGCGCCCGTAGAGAGACAGGAGGGGCCGAAGGGGCGACTTTCATCGGGTCGGGGCACCCGACGGGCGAAGACGCCATGTGGTCCGGAGCGGGCAAGAGTTCCATGTCGGATGACAGCTGATCACGCGAAGCGATCGGCGGCGCGTGACCCAGGGAAGCGCCCGGCGGTTGCAGCGACGCGTCCACTGCGGGCGTCGCCGGCGGGAGAACAGGCGGCGGCGCGTCGCCATGGGGCAAAATGGAAGGCAGCGTCGGTAACACCTGGGGATGAGGCGAGCCAGTAGATGGGTCCCCAGGGCGCTTACCGGACGGCACCGACGCTGAAAGCAGACGGGGAGCGGCAGATCCCGTGCGACGACAGAGGCGCAGCTGATTGAGATGCCCACGCACCTCACCAGAGACCCCCAAAACCAGATAAATAGCGTGGCCGAGGCAGCGAAGAATGCGCCCTGCGAGCCAACGCCGGTAACCTCGACAGTTGCGATAAGAGACAACGTCGCCTGGAGCAAAAGCAGGTGGCTGCCGCTGCACAGGAACCTGATGCGGCGGATGTAGGAAAGACATCAAGGTTCGATGAGGCCATCCGTGAAGCACCTCAGCCGGCGAGCGACCATCTCGGGGCTGAGAGCGATATGAGGACAAAAAGAGCAATAACGCGTCCTGCCGAGAATGCGACTCTTTCAACTGCAACATCTGTGACTTGAAAGTCCGGACCAAACGTTCAGTGGCACCGTTTGACTGTGGAGAAAACGGCACGGACGTCAGATGTTGAATACCATTGACCTTGCAGAATGACTGAAATTCTGCGGACATGAACTGTGGGCCATTGTCGGAAACAATAGTCTGTGGAAGACCTTCAATGCAAAAGATAGCGGATAACGCTTGGATGGTGGCAGATGACGCCGTAGAAGACATCCGGACAACAAAAGGAAAATTACTGAATGAATCTACCAGAACCAACCATCGAGCATTCCAGAATGGACCAGCAAAATCGATGTGTAAGCGTTGCCAAGGGGAAGTGGCTTTCGGCCATGCAAAGAATTTCCGCAGTGGTGCGGACTGTGTTCGGCACACGCCATGCAAGAAGAGCACATTTGTGTAATCGCAGCATCGATTCCGAACCAAGTACAGTGCTGACGAGCAAGTTGTTTCGTTCTCACTATACCCCAATGTCCTTGGTGGAGAAGCCGTAAGACAGAGGACTTTAACGAACGTGGGACCACGACCCTGACGTGATCATTATCAGAACGCAACTGCAAAACACCACGTCATACAAAAAGTCTCTCCTTGTGAGCAAAAAATCGGCGAACCAACGGATCCGCGATCCGTGACTTTGACAAGGGCCATTGCGTAGCAACAAAACGCAGAACGGTAGCAAGGACAGGGTCGGCAGATGTAGCTGTAGCTACACGACGAAAATCAATCGGAAACGAGTCTACCACGTCATCGGCTTCCGAATCAATGAACATGCACGCAAGTTCGGAGGAATCGAATGCTCTATCCTCAGCAACAGGCAAACGGGACAACGCATCGGCGTTTCCGTGCTTAGCAGTGGACCGATACAAGATATCGTAGCGGTACTGCGAGAGTAAAATAGACCAGCGCGTGAATTTCTGTGCTGTACGTGGAGGTACAGGCTTGGACGGATGAAAAAGCGATGTCAAAGGTTTGTGGTCTGTGATGATGGTAAAGTGACGACCATACAAGAAATCATGAAACTTTGTAACACCAAAGACCAGAGCCAAAGCTTTCTCGATCTGTGAATAATTTCTTTGCGCAGACGAGAGCAATTTGGACCCAAAGGCAATAGGGCGATCGTGCGAACCATCTTTGTGCGCAAGCACAGCACCGATCCCGAAATCCGATGCATCCACCATCAACAAAAGGGGCTTCCGGGGATCGAATGGCGTAAGGCAAGTATTGGAAAGCAACGCCGATTTCAACTGGCGAAAGGCGCGTTCGCATTCCGTCGTCCAGACGAACGGAACACCTTTACGGCGTAAGCGATGAAGCGGAGCTGAAATGGAAGAGGCTTGGCGCACATAGCGATGATAGTAATTTATTTTTCCCAGCACACTTTGTAGCTGCTTCACATTCTGCGGCGAAGGCAAGTCTTGTATGGCACGGAGGTGCTCTGGACTGGGATGTATGCCTTGGGCATTGAGTACATGTCCCAGATATGGCAAATCACGAGCAAAAAACACACATTTGTCCTTCCGCAAGCGACGACCGTTTTGTCGCAAGCCCTGAAATAATGATCTGAGATTGGCTAACTGTTCTACTTCCGTCTTTCCGGAGATCACAATATCGTCCAGATAGTTTGCTGCAGTAGGGACCGACGCACAAACAGTTTGTAGATATTGCTGAAACAATGCAGGGGCGGATGCACACCCGAATGGCAGTCGTTTGAATCGGTACAAACCAAGATGCGTGTTAACTACCAAAACGCGCTGGGATTCTTCGTCCACCGGTATTTGCAAGTACGCATCTGCTAGGTCCAACTTCGAAAAATATTTACCTGGGCACAGTTTGTCAAAAAGATGTACCAGTGAACCATCGCTAACAAAGTCGGCTGTACAACTGGGGCGAGTGCTAGGAAGTGTCTCTAGACCTGCCGTGTAGCGGCGCTCGGTCTGCAATCTCTGACAGTGGCGACACGCGGGTCCATCGTATACTAGCGGACCGCGGCCGATTTAAAGGCTACCATCTAGCAAGTGTGGTGTCTGGCGATGACACCACATCACTGTAAGTAAGTGACTTCCACCTCGCTTGCTCAGTGTGCCCCTAAATCGCCGCTTGCAAGCACGCATTCTCTGGTGTCCCCGCAACGGGGACATACACAAAATAGATAAACGGATAATGGAGTGCCTATGACGTCGCACGCCCACAGCACAGAAATAATATGTCATTTGATTTAATGGTTGCAAGAGGAACAAAATATCACATAACTTCTTTTACAAAGCAAAGGAAATTGCGAACGAGAATGTCACTGGATTCTACATGCGACTCATGATTCGTCATGTTGACTTCCCATCATTCATCGTGCGAACTGTTACCAACAACAACACGGAACGGAAAGACAGCCCACTGTGTGTGTGCACTTTTATTGATGGCGCCTATAGGAAAATTAAGGAGGCCTTTGGAGAAAAGAGTGTCAGTCATGTGAAATGTAGGAGTCTTTTGTATCACTCCGCAACGGCATCCAACGGCCGTTTTGAAAATAGTCATGAAGACTCTGAGTTTTCTCTTTGTGGTACCAGTGAAGCGTGTCTGCATCTTTGGTGTGCTGCTCAGACCTTCAGCCAATGAGAAACGCTGAGGGTTTTAAGGGCAATGAGCCGAGTGGAACTGAATGGTCCTTGGAGTGAACTGTGTGTTGTGGTGCCAGCAAAGAGATCGTACAGACGTCTGTACTGTTGAAGATTTTGGATGAAATTTTTACAGCTCTCTGTAAGATAACATTTCAAATGCACTTTGGATTAGAACTGAAGCCTAGTCTGTCGACAACTCCATTACAAACATCTCATCTTTTGAGAGAAAATAATATGATCTATAGACAACAGATGTCCATCTCCACAGAACTCAGAATGGTGTCAGCTCACATGCCTCACGTATATTCGCTATCTCCAGTCTCTGGAGGAGTTTTTGGTTCAGTACTACATTAACAACTTCTGCAGAAAGTACCTCTACTAGCAACTTTTAAACAGCTGTCGACGGCCCGTAGTACTCAGCCCATCATCCTGTATGGAGAGGTATTTAAAGATATTGAAAAAAATAAATTATGTTTCATAAGAGAGAATTTAAACGTAACCAAAGCCTCACAGACAAACAGAAATTTAACTAAGCCAAAATTAGCGTAACGGGAAACACACGTGAAGCATTCGGCGCATTTGAAATTAAAATTGAGTCTATCGACTCGGCAGAAAATCCGAAGAAGTTTCGACCATATCTGAAATCAGTAAACAAATCGGAGCCTACAGCCAGATACACTGTGACAGTAATGGCACCAAAAATCGGAGGATGACAAATAAAAGGCCGAAATACTGCATACCTCTCTCCAAAATTGTTTCACAGAAGAATAATTCACTGTGGTACCTCATTTAGATCGTTGCACGATCGACCAAATGGCTGACGTGGAAATAAGTTCAATAGGAGAAAAAAGCAACTGAAGGCGTTCAACGGAGGGAAGGCCACTACAACTGAACGGATACAATTACGATTCTGCATAGAGTATGCGAAAGAACTTGCCTCTCTGATGTCAGCAGTGTTCCGTAGGTCTGTCAAGGGGCGACGTGTTCCGAATGATTGGAAGAAAAAGCACAGGTCATTCGGTTTTCAAGATGGCTCGCCAAACAAAGCTACGAAACCATGGAGGTAAGAATAAGGGGAGATGACGCTACGTATCCCAGCCGTACTACGTTTTGAAGACATGGGAGCGTGGCTCGCTGCCATGACACTCTGACCAAAACGTTGCCAGTGTGCTATAACGCTGCGTGTAGTACAGTCGCTAATTGCACCATATACGCATGTAACGTCATCAGATTGGTTGTTTCAAAGTTTTTGTTTAAGATAAAATCTCGTAAAGGCGAAATTCCGCGTTTCTTCTGATTAAATATGGTTTTTAATGTAATATTACGAATAGCTAGCCTTCAATGTAAACGATACAATTTTGTTAATTCAGTAATAAACGTGTATGACAAACTAAATAATAGAAACTGAAAACTAACTTAGCTATACCCTCCCTCCAAAGCCCCATAAATACATCTTGTTTGTAATACGTACTGGGACATTTCAGTAACGTTACACTACTGGAAAACACTGTTCATTACCACCAATATTTACTGAAATACGATACATAGAATGGCAAATCTACGCAGTGTCCTGTTTAGGCCTATACTTTACGCCAGTTAATGTAGTGTTAGTTTTTAACTTAGTACATGATGAAGACAAAGTGAGTTACTCAACACTTCGATTATCGACGATACGTACGTATTATACTGAAACGTGAACTTGAAAACTAAGAATTTAATTCTTTCAACTAACATACCTTTTGCAAATGTTTTGGGTCTGTAGGGAAAACTGATGGTACATCATTTTCTCGGAGCCTTACTGTTGAAAGGGAAGTTCGGTCTATGTCCTCTTCTCGGAAATGCTGAGAACATATAGTGCTCCATTTAGACGCACGCCAATTCTTCCTCCTCACGGCATTCTCCCACAGAGCTTTCCGACTTTCATATTTAGGAAATCTAAAATCATACAGGAGAAAAACACGTTATAGTACAAGTACCGATGTAACACACGTTCATTCACAATGAAGTTGTAAAATCACACTTAACGAGACAACTTACACATGAAATGTTATTCCCTTCGATTTCGCATCACAATCAGAACTATTCGTACGTCCGAACACCACACAAGTCACCATAACAGCGCAAAATCCTTCCAAAAGCGAGCGACAAACCTATGCACACAAGCTCACAGCAGCAATGTTTTGGTCGGATTGAGATGGCTACCCTCGGCTTCACATAGCTTCACAGCTGTGACGTCACGGCGTCTCCCTCTATTCTTACCTCCATGTACGAAACGAGGGACCTACATCTCTGACGTCCCACTGTTGTGCATTGTATTGACTTTTCTGGAGACTGAAAATCTCCTCTGTAGGAAAGAACATGGATTACAGAAACAATGATCGTGTGAAAGACAAGATTGCTCTGTTGGCCCACGAGTACCGGAGTGCAGTACACTCCGCTGCACAGACAGATGTCATGTTCCTTAACATCCGTAAGGCGATCGATACAGCTCCGGACTGCCGCCAACTGAACAAAGTACGAGCGTTCGGAAAACCACAGCATACTGTGTAACTGGAATGAAGAACCTCCGACAAACAGTACACAGCATGCCATTCTCAACGTAGAAAAATCTTCAGACGTTGTTGCAGATGCCTCACGAAATCTTTTCGATTCGTTATGATGTTGGCCTGCTACTCAGAAATTTGCATATACGCACGTATTTTGAGAACTGGAAACTTCTTTTACGCACATAAATAGTTTCGTATAACTGCTCCTTCCACCGACAAAACAATTTTTATTGCACATCACATATCAGCCAGGGTTCTCCACTACAAAATTAATAACTCAATCATTTTAAAACATAATTTCTCAGCTAAAAATAGTGCTGATTTGATCAACAAAATTAAATTATTAAAATGCACATCTACGACCAGGTTGATGTCATTCATCATAGTAAGCGTCTCCACGAACGTACCGACGGACTTGACTCTGAACTTCATCGAGAAGAATTATTTACCGTAAGAAAAACTAAATGAGGTACAAATTTCTTAACAATTTACGACGGGTGGTTCCTAAATACAATAATTTCATGTTTAATAGTAAATTTTACGCACTATCATACAGCCTAGCTATTGGTAGTCCTCTTGTTGGAATCATAGCTGCTGACTTTTTCGTTAACTCCAACTCAGAATAGCAAAACAAGATACGATTTTATGCTCGTTATGTACAAGACTCTATTATTGCTTTTGATGGCAATGACGAAGAAATAGAATGTTGTTCCTACATTTAACAGCTTGTACCAAAAAACCCAATTCACAAAAGAAATCCAGGATGAAAATGCTGAACTTAACTTTCTCGATCTCAAAATATCTGGAGCAGATAACGGCATTATCTTTGACGTCTTCCGTAAGCTAACCTATTCCGATAACATTATCCCCGCAGATTCCTCCCTTCCATAAGGACATAAGTTAGCATTTCTACAGTTCTGCTCTTAACCAACTCATTTTTCACCTGCTAACTTACAGAGCGAAATCGGTGTGTTGAGATCCGTTGCTATTAACATTGGATACGAGCAAGTTTCAGCAGATCATATCCTCAGTAAAAAAAAAAAAAAAAAAAAAAAAAAAAAAAAAAAAAAAAAAAAAAAAAAAAAATTGTTTATTTACAGTGTTATATTTACACTTACACAATCATGATGTCGGCTTCAAAGTGCCATTATCAAGTATTTTAAGTCACGATGGGGTACCCATTAATGAAAAACAGCAGTAGGCTCTGCCAGAAATATCGACTCTTAGACAATGTGTCTAATACTGTATCTAAATACGGCAGTATGCCATCTCAGGAAATTTATAACTCTTAAAACACTTGAAAATGGCACTCTGAAGCCGAAATCATGATTGTGTATGTGTAAATATAACACTGTAAATAAACAACAGTATAATGGCAGTACTGACTTTAAAGAAATATAATATGACTGTGGCCCCGCAGTATGAAAAAATTATTAAAGTTGGCATTGTTTTGAAAGATTAGCTACAGTTTGCAAAGAGACATATCCTTGGAGGCTTTAAGCCGGATTTTCATTATTTTCATTCCGTTTTAATTTAGCTACGTATCGTTTTCTTCGCTGAAACAGGTATTGGATGTTGAGTGCGGCTATGCGTTCACGCAGTATGCGCCACCTACTCTATTTCTTCTAAAGGCAATGTCTACACATCTTAGTCAGTCGGCTCACGTCACTATCCTTGTATGTGCCATACTAAATGCTTAATGGAGACAATGCCACATTTTTTTAGTACGCTTTACAATAAAGCCTTTCAGTATTGGGCTACTACCTCTGATTACGCAGTTTAGCTGTTGATATTTGTGAATGACATGCACATTGTACTAGACAAGAGCCTTGTGGCTTCAGCATCCTGTTATGTCGATATTTATTTTACGAGAGAGTACGCCCTTCTAAAATTTTTTGTAATTATTGTTTATCAAAATTTCGTTCCTTCTGCGGTTGAAATGTGTATCTGTTTTTTATACTTTGTTCCGTTGTTCTCTTTTCTTCTGCATAAGAAAATATATATTTGCCAGTGGGTTAATAAAACTTTAAGTCTGTAACCGGTTGGCTGTTATTTACCAGTCATGCCAAACAAATAGAGAGAGTCAGAGATTTGTGCAATTCGTAAAATTCGAAAGCCAGATATACTTCGACGACTGATTGGAAATGGAGTCAGCCGCATCATCCAAATACTGGAGAGTATTAGAGACATAAAGTGGAACGACCACTTAGCTTCAGCTGCAGGTGATAAAAAAAAGCCACCAGCATATGATTATCTGGTAGGATACTAAGAAACTATAATCTGCCAACGACAGGGGTTGCCTACAAATCGCTTGCACGGTCCGTACTTGGAATGTGGTCAAGAATGTGGGTCCTGTACTAAGGTAGCACTAATAGGGGACATTCATAGTACTGAGGGAAGTGCTGTACTAGTGATCAAAGAAGTTTTTGAACAGGAGACAGTGCTAAGTGATTAGAAGAAGGACATAGGAGAAACTGTTTAGAAAGCTATAAGTACAGCCATTCAGGACACAAACTACAAATATTTTTCATCTCTTTCGTATCTGTCCAGCAGGTATCGTACAGATAAAGCTATGCTAGTAACAGCTCGCATATACTTGTACTTATAATCATTATATCAATGCTCCATTTCTTAATGAAACTAGAAAACAATTCAACATCGGCATGCACTCCGCCGCAGGGTCGAAATACATTCTGGAAACTTTAATACAAAATAAAGTAAAGCATTTCTTTTGCTGCGCTTTCAACGACGATTTCTAGAGAGTGGATATCTCCTCAATTTGTGTAAGTATGTTTACGGTTCTTAATACCGCTGTGTTTCCCTCCCATAGTTGTAGGCACAGAGTACGCATGTGCTCTACGTGACTGTGTCCCAGCAGAGGAGGAAGAAAAGCACTCTGGAGCTGCATTAATTCAGAATTTCCTCATCCCCTCTCCTGCTCTCACGTGGCGTCGTAATATATTGTTCTTGGAAGTTTTAATTTCGCCACTGCATTCTCAGAGAGGCCGAGAAGCGAAATTAAAAAGGGTAATTTCCTAATATTTCTGAGCTAAAAGCGCCTTTAATAAGAACATGCAAAGACTGTTATGCCTGAGGATGAAATACGAAGCCGCTATTAAATTTAAGCCGACGTGTTTCTTTTTATCTTCCGTATTTTCTTTTCATAGTACGGCGGAAGGATGCGGGTGCTGAATGAAGCTGTCTTACTTTTCGAAACAAGTTTTCACAGAGTTTTAAGGCGATATGCTATAAGCGTTATCAGCGCTTTGTTTAATACTCTCCATTCAGTAGTGCATTATTGAGGTATCCACTTGTAATAAAAGTTGCTCGGTTTTGACAAATCAGTCTGATATAAGATATTACAGCAGACTTAAGCTTCGCAATCGGAAAAGTACACACTCTAAAATAATGCGCACGTGATTTCAGCACTGCTCTACGCCTTAAGGAAACTGCGGTCAGCCCTAACACTAAACTTAAAAGAGCTATGCTCCATTGTTTATCCACTTGCGACATTGTTATGCCTAATTTTGTTCCTATCATCATTCGGTAATCAAGAAAAGAACGCTTATTAGCAGTTGTTATTTGTGATATACACTCCTGGAAATGGAAAAAAGAACACATTGACAGCGGTGTGTCAGACCCACCATACTTGCTCCGGACACTGCGAGAGGGCTGTACAAGCAATGATCACACGCACGGCACAGCGGACACACCAGGAACCGCGGTGTTGGCCGTCGAATGGCGCTAGCTGCGCAGCATTTGTGCACCGCCGCCGTCAGTGTCAGCCAGTTTGCCGTGGCATACGGAGCTCCATCGCAGTCTTTAACACTGGTAGCATGCCGCGACAGCGTGGACGTGAACCATATGTGTAGTTGACGGACTTTGAGCGAGGGCGTATAGTGGGCATGCGGGAGGCCGGGTGGACGTACCGCCGAATTGCTGAACACGGGGGGCGTGAGGTCTCCACAGTACATCGGTGTTGTCGCCGGTGGTCGGCGGAAGGTGCACGTGCCCGTCGACCTGGGACCGGACCGCAGCGACGCACGGATGCACGCCAAGACCGTAGGATCCTACGCAATGCCGTAGGGGACCGCACCGCCACTTCCCAGAAAATTAGGGACAATGTTGCTCCTGGGGTATCGGCGAGGACCATTCGCAACCGTCTCCATGAAGCCGGGCTACGGTCCCGCACACCGTTAGGCCGTCTTCCGCTCACGCCCCAACATCGTGCAGCCCGCCTCCAGTGGTGTCGCGACAAGCGTGAATGGAGGGACGAATGGAGACGTGTCGTCTTCACCGATGAGAGTCGCTTCTGCCTTGGTGCCAATGATGGTTGTATTCGTGTTTGGCGCCGTGCAGGTGAGCGCCACAATCAGGACTGCATACGACCGAGGCACACAGGGCCAACACCCGGCATCATGGTGTGGGGAGCGATCTCCTACACTGGCCGTACACCACTGGTGATCGTCGAGGGGACACTGAATAGTGCACGGTACATCCAAACCGTCATCGAACCCATCGTTCTACCATTCCTAGACCGGCAAGGGAACTTGCTGTTCCAACAGGACAATGCACGTCCGCATGTATCCCGTGCCACCCAACGTGCTCTAGAAGGTGTAAGTCAACTACCCTGGCCAGCAAGATCTCCAGATCTGTCCCCCATTGACCATGTTTGGGACTGGATGAAGCGTCGTCTCACGCGGTCTGCACGTCCAGCACGAACGCTGGTCCAACTGAGGCGCCAGGTGGAAATGGCATGGTAAGCCGTTCCACAGGACTACATCCAGCATCTCTACGATCGTCTCCATGGGAGAATAGCAGCCTGCATTGCTGCGAAAGGTGGATATACACTGTACTAGTGCCGACATTGTGCATGGTCTGTTGCCTGTGTCTATGTGTCTGTGGTTCTGTCAGTGTGATCATGTGATGTATCTGACCCCAGGAATGTGTCAATAAAGTTTCCCCTTCCTGGGACAATGAACTCACGGTGTTCTTATTTCAATTTCCAGGAGTGTATTATTTCTCAAGTTAAGATCTCTTTTTCTCAACACATACTAATCGTACAAGAATAAATGAGGTATTGCCAACGAATTTGCTCTAAAAAGTACTATTTGTAGAAAAGTTTTACATAACAGAGACATTTTACTATCACTGTTAAAAGGGAATCATGGATGCTCAGTTTGATACGTATATATTACAGAGCTAACTTATTGATAAAGAGTAAGAGACTTTTTTGGTATTATCTTACTACAAATGCCATTTTATTTATTTTAAAGTGCTTATTAACTGGATAATGAGTATGCGTGGCGGGGTAACTACTAAATTCATGATGATTATTTCACGTCGATTTTTGAAGATCTTCTTTTTCCACACCCACAGCTACCCTTATACGAACGGCTGCATATATTCCAAATACTGTCATTCACTGGTTCAAGATGTACGACTGACAAAAGCTGAAGATGTAAACTAGAAGAACTTAATAAAAAAAATAAAAAAAAACGAACTCGGCACTGTGCTATTTCAATGCAAACTTCAGATTCTCTACTCGTATCGGGCATAATTAACTTTTATAACAAACCTCGAAAATTATTCCTTTGGGTGTGATTGCATGGTATGTTCTGCCATTGAGAACAAGGACGAGCAGAAATTGAATTCTTCATAAAGTAAAGATTGTGATAAAAATTACTTTAGTAATTTTGATTATTTATTTTACTGTAGTTAAGCGATGTATTTCGACTTTCTTGTTGGCTCAACAGTCAGGAGTACATCTCTGCTTGCAGGAGCATATTCAGATTTTGGTTTTAAATATGTACCGGCTGATCAAAAAGTCAGTATAAATTTAAAAACTGAATAAATAACGGAATAATGTAGATAGAGAGGCACAAATTCACACACATGCTTATAATGACAAGGGGTTTTATTAGAACCAAAAAATTACAAAAGTTCAAACAATGTCCGACAGATGGTACTTTATCTGATCAGGATAGCTATAATTAGCATAACTAAGTAAGACAAAGCGAAGATAATGTCCTTTACAGGAAATGCTCAATATGTCCACCATCATTCCTCAAGAATAGCTGTACTCGAGGAATAATGTTGTGAGCAGCACTGTAAAGCATGTTCGGAGCTATGGTGAGGCATTGGCTTCGGATGTTGTCTCTCAGCATCCCTAGAGATGTCGGTCGATCACGATACACTTGCGACTTCAGGTAACCCCAAAGCCAATAATCGCACGGACTGAGGTCTGGGGACCTGGGAGGCCAAGCATGACGAAGGTGACGGCTGAGCACACGATCATCACCAAACGACGCGCGTGAGAGATCTTTCACGCATCTAGCAACATGGGGTGGTTCTAATAAAACCGCATGTCATTCCAAGCATGTGTGTCAATTTTTACCTCTCCATCTACATTACTCCGTGGTTTAGTACGTTTTCAAATTTATACTGACTTTTTGATCACCCTGTACTTCGAAATAACTTGTTGCAGGCACTTTATCATTAACACGGACAGTTTAATTCTATTCATTATGAGACAGTACAATTTCAACATTCAAATATGTCTGGAACTCGGAATAAATAATACACAAAGTACAACAGTTTCTCGCCAACTTTATACGACTACTTCCTACTAACTTCTCACGAGTCCTCGCCAGGAAGAACAAAGCATATACATGTGTCAAAGAAGTTCTTTTATTTAAAGAATGAATTATTTACATAAAAAGTTTATTATAGTTAATAATTTTAATGCCGATGGTTACAGATGGACATAAAATTGAGGAAGTAAAGCAGAATTAATTAAGTTGTTTGAATGTTATTAGACCTCTGTTTGAACTCACGCTATGTGTTAAAGTGAACAAAACTACTTTCCCGTGGTTTTTAAAACAATACGGGATGAAACTTACCTGTGTCGTTTACTAAATTGACGCAGCGCATCAAATAATCCATTTTTAAAGAAGTATCAGTAAGTACTACACGTATCAAAAGAATAACAATTGACCAGTGCCATTAATACGTCTAAAGCGTGGAAAACGTGCTGAGAAGCTTAGGAATCTGGAGTGATCTTTAGGCGGTGTTGGTTTTAAAACATCATACAGCCCTCCTAATATATGTCTTATGATGCTCGCTGTCAAGTTATGTAATGTAATTTACTGGGGCATAATGCCCCCTTATCTAAATCTTCTGTGATATGCTCTTTATGTAGAGGATTACGCCAGGGAGTGCGACGAATGCTAATAGTTAGCACCCATGCGGAGAAATTTATTTATACCAAAGAGTTCTTACGGTAGTGTTAAGATTATGTGTCCATATGTTAATCCTATTGTGTGTGTCCTAGTGTGTTGGATAAAGGCTTTAAGATGAGTGAATCAAAGGCACATGTGGTTACCTCATCCAGTTTATCGGTATCCGTCGTAGCTGCTACTACCGCTACCCTAACTGGTTCTTTTCCAAGCGTGGATAATCTGTTTTGCTGGTCAGAAAAATAATTGCAAATTGCCATAGTACATTAAATAAGGGAAGCGAAAATTCATGTAATGTACCATGAGAGCGTGAGATATGCTCAGGCTCAAATTCAAACGGCTCTAAGCACGGTTCCTGTTTGCACGAGTATTGAAGAATATGGGAGGTAGACGTTGAGCAGGCAGTGCCGTTTAGTATTGACAGTGGTGAAACTGAGGTCATGGATTTGTCTAATGGATTGCTCCTAGGCGTGTTCTAGGTGAAGATCGTCTAGGCAGGATGAATTCGAACTCTAGCCATAAGCAAGTCACCAGTGTAACAGATTTAAGTAAGAAAGTGTATCATTGAGAGGAAAGTGCCCGGATCAATGAAGGAATTACTGCTATATTTTGAGGATCTGTTTAAACCACATGCACTATGTGGTCAAACGTCTCCGGACACCCCCAGAAACATACGTTTTTGATACTAGGTGCATTGGGCTGCCACCTACTCCCAGGTACTCCATATCAGCGACCTCAGTAGTCATTAGACACCGTGAGAGAGCAAATGGGGCGTTCCGCGGAATTCAGGAGCTCGAACGTGGTCAGGTGACTGGATGTCACTTGTCTCATATGGCTGTACGCGAGATTTCCACACTCCTAAACATCCCTAGGTCCACTGTTTCCGTTGTGATAGTGAAGTGGAAACATGAAGGGCAAGTACAGCACAAAAGCGTACAGGCCGACCTCGTATGTTGACTGACAGAGACCGCCGAAAATTGAAGTGATTCGTAATGAGTAATAGCCAGACATCTATACAGACCATCACACAGGAATTCCAAACTCCATCATGATCCACTGTAAATCCGATGACAGTTAGGTGAGGGGGTGAGAAAACTTAGATTTCATGGTCGAGTGGCTACTCATAAGCCACACATCACGCAGGTAAATACCAAAAGACGCCTCGCTTGGTGTAAGGAGCGTAAACATTGGAGGATTGAACAGTGTGAAACGTTGTGTGGAGTGAAGAATCAGGGTACACAATGTGGCGATCCGATGGCACGGTGTGGGCATGGCGAATGCCCGGTGAACGTCATCTGCCAGCGTGTGTAGTGCCAACAGTAAAATTGGGAGGCGGTGGTATTATGGTATGGTCGTGTTTTTAATGGGGCTAGCACTCCTTGTAGTTTCAGGTGACAATATCACAGCACAGGCCTACATTGGTGTTTGCAGCATCTTCTTGCTACCCACCGTTGACGAGTAATTCGGGGTTGGCTTTTGAATCTTTCAACACGAATGAGCGCCTGTTCATAATGGACGGCCTGTGGCGGAGTGGTTAGACGACATTAACGTCACTGTAATGGACTGGCCTACACAGAGTCCTGACCTGAAACCTATAGTACACCTTTGGAATGTTTTAAAATGCGGACTTAGAGCTGGGCCTCACCAACCTACATCGATACTTCTCCTCAGTGCAGCACTTCGTGAAAAATGCGCTGCCACTCCCCAAGAAACCTCCCAGCACCTGATTCAACGTATGCTTCTGAGAGTGGAAGCTGTCATCAAGGCTAAGGGTGATCCAACACCTTATAGAATTCCAGCATTAACGACTGAGGGCACCACGAACTTGTCAGTTTCAGCCACGTGTCCGGATACTTTTGATCACATGGTGTAGGTCTTTACCAGTTACCTTGGTGATACAACATTGAATCCCACTGGTAATGCATCACATGTGTCGCATAATTCATACTGGATACCCCATCAGCTACAAATTGTGACAGAGGATCGGCGCTTAAGAAGGAGTACCCTTGAGGTTGATTAAACAAAGCAGAGAGGAACGTAACACACAAAAAGTATGCTCAGTGATATACATGTTGTAATCTACTGCATGGATATAATGATAGTGCAGTTACTCACAAAGTTCCAGTGTTCACTATCATTATCAAATGGCAGTGATACTTGGTAGATATTCTAATGAGTTACTGTGGAACTGATGCACGCTGGGAAAAAAATTACCTCCAATTTTGGCCACCAGGTGCAAATCTGACACTGTGAATCCATAATGGATTAGGAAATGGAGATGCGCGAAAAGATCTGATAAGTAAGAAAGGAATAACGTTGATCTTATCATCAATCGCTGCTCATGTAATTTGTTAAAATGAGGCTTCGACGAGACGCTACATCTGTGAAACGACGTGATCGATAGTTGCTTGCAGCAGTTAAGGTGGAATTTGAGCAACGTGTTTCTGTTTACTTTCTTTCCGATCAAGTAGAGACTGAAAGTGTCCCACGCAGCCGGCCCCGGTGGCCGAACGGTTCTAGGCGCTACAGTCTGGAACCGCGCGACCGCTACGGTCGCAGGTTCGAATCCTGCCTCGGGCATGAATGTGTGTGATGTTCTTTGGTTAGTTAGGTTTAAGTAGTTCTAAGTCCTAAGGGATTGATAACCTCAGAAGATAAGTCCCATAGTGCTCAGAGCCATTTGAACCATTTTGTCCCTGGTAAACACGTTGTTTTAGACATTCCCAGAGCCAAAAGTCACATAAAATCAGATGATGTTGCAGGCCATGCATCTGGAAAACCTCTGGAGATAACATGTTCTTCGAATATAGCATTATGGAGATCTGGACGATTGACATGACGTGTTGGCCCAACTTACAAGAAAACGACGGTTTTCACACAGTTACATTCTTCCAAAACAGGAATCACATGCTGCAGAAGAAGGTCTGGATAACGTGCAAACAGCATGATACAGCTGATATACTCTCTGAGTGTATTCTCCTCAAAGAAGAACAGATCGAGACTAAAGACGCTTGTGAATTCACAACACACAGTCAGATACGGCGACTGTAATAACACAACACGCAATTTAATAGCACCCCATATTCGACGGTTTTATGCACTCATTCCACCCTGCAGTGTGAAATGCGCCTTTTCACTCCACAGAAAAATGCCTAGGCGCATGTCATCGAACAGAAAATTGAGAACTTTGCTACAGATGATGCACTTTCAGTTGCTGGACGATCTGGATCTGGAACTAGTACATGTATAAAACGATCGCAAAACTTTCTGTATTGTTGAGCAGAATATGCACAATGCTCTTGACACTGCGCGAGCACTAGCTCCGGCCTGGGCACATGCTGCATGGTCAGTTACATCAACAGCATCCTCGTTAATATAGTGCGCCGGAATAGGTCGCTCTCCTCCTCCAGGTGTCACGCCACGCTCAGTCGTGTTTTCTAATTTCACTGTCATCTTCTCGAACCACTAAATAGCATCGCATCTATCCTCAAACGTTTCAGTCGGCGATTCTCTCTCGGTACAGTACTGTAATTTCTGCTGTTCACACAAAACAGTTTTACTAACAGCGTGCGTTACTGTTCACTCACGTTATGGCTTGTCAAGTGACAGTACGGATGTCATACCAGCATTCAAATACTTTACAAAGCCAGATTTGCATCTGGTGGCGACAACTGGAAATCGGTTTGGCATTAACGCATTAGCGTATTTAGCAACATTAGCTGCCATACGATAATTACTGCTCACACTGAACTTCAGTGAGTAACTGTACTTTAATTATATTCATCTGATACTTCCACTGATTTTAACGATTAGTGAAAAATCACCTCTTATAAAAGTATATGTACCCACAGAAGTATGAGTTTTATAGTAAGGTATCGTCGTATGGTCAGGCTCCTAAACATGATGTTAAGATCTTAATAGGAGACTTGAATGCAAAAATAGGAAAAGAAATGGCTTATCAGCCAACTATGGGAAGACAGCCTGTAAGTAAAAACATGAATGTCAGCAGTACATGTTTTCAATACAAAAAAATACACAAATAAACATTGATGCCACCAGATGGACAAACAAGAAATCAGATGGATCATATATTGATTGACCGGAGGCACAGATCAGACATAATGGATGTTAGGAGCCAACGTGAAGCTGGCTGCAACTCAGACCATCATCTAGTCAGAATTAAGTACAGGCAAAGGATCTCACTACTGAATTAACAAAAAGGCCACAAACAGAAAAGCTTTACATTAAGAAACTAAAGTCAGAAGAAATATGGAGAGCATATCAGACGAAAATAGAGGAGGGGATTAAGAACGATACCGGCACATCAAATCAAAATATAGAAATAATGTGCAAACAATGTAAGCCTGCAATTCTCGAGGCAGCTGGGGAGGTTTTGGGACATGTACGGGCTCTTAGAAAGGCAGAGAAGAATGTATGAGAAGAGTTGAGGAGCGTAACAAATTCCGAATGAAATTATTTCAGAGAAGAACTAGAACAAATCTGAATAAATAATAGGAGAAGCGACGTGTATCTAAGATGGTTTGCAGAAAGAAGAAAAGACCATTAGAAAATAAAAAAAAATTGGAAGAAGCTGAACAGCCAGGAGAAGAGAAGAAAGTATGTGAAATCTACCAAAAGATTAAAGCAGAAAAAGCTGAGTTTCAAGCCAGAAAAAACAATATATGTAGAAATAAAGAAGGGGATTTGATAGGAGAGAGCAATAAAATGCTTGGCAGGTAGGCAGAATACTCCCAAGAGTTACTGAACTCAGAAATGGAAGGATTAGAACAAGAAAAACTGGTGGACATAACTTATTATGGACCAGAGGTCTTAACATCAGAACCCACGCTGGAGAAAGTGATACAAGCCATTAAGACCATAAAAAATAATAGGGCACCTGGAGGAGATCAGATATAGGCGGAAATTCTCAAATACGTTGGGGAAGCATTGTGGAAAGCAATATGTAAAGTAATACTGAACATTTGGCAAGAGGAGAGCATGCCAACGGCTACTATGTGCTCCATACATAAAAAAGGAAATGAAACTACCAGAATTACCGAGGAATATTCTTGCTAAATAGTTCATATAAAGTGTTCTCCAAGATCCTGACTAGAAGGCTTGCTCCCTATGTGGAAGAGAGAATTGGATTCTATCAGACTGGCTTTAGAAGAAATTGGTCAACAACTGACCAAATATTCACATTTCACATACTACTTGAAAAATGTTATGAACATCAAGTAAACATACACAAGCTTTGTATTGATTTTAAACAAGCCTATGATAGTGTCTCAAGAATGACATTGCGGAATGTGATGGAAGAGGCTGGGATACCTAAGAAGCTCGTTAACCTTACTATGATGACCCTCAGTGAAAACTACTGTAAAGTAAAAACACAGGGCGAAATCTCCAGAGAAGTGGAAGTGAAGAAGGGAATGAGACAGGGAGACAGTATCTCCTCACTGCTATTCAACCTCTGCCTAGAAAACGTTATAAGTCAGATAGAGATAAATAGAGGAAGAACAATTTGTAATAGTTCACTGTACTACATAGCCTCGGCAAATGATGTGGCATTACGCTCTCGAAACACTGGTGTGCTGGCTGATGCCTATGAACAAGTGGAGAGAGGTACAAGGGAACTTGGTCTGACAGTCAATGTCGAAAAGACCAAATATATATGGTAATGACCAACCAGCGAAACCTACCAAATCCCAAGATAGCCGACAAGGAGTTTGAAAGGATGAGGGACTTCAAGTACCTCGGAACGACTATCACAGTGACAAATGACATCGGCAGCGAGGAGGGAGCTAGAATAGCGGCAGGGAAAAGTTGCTACTTTACCACACTAACCATGCATAGGAGCTCACTGCTCTCATGAAATTCTAAAATACTCGTTTACAAAAAAATTATAAGACCAGTTTTTATGTGTGGAGCCGAGACATGAACCACTACTGCTAATGAGGAAAGGATCCTTACCATTTGCGACAGAAAGTTTCTGCATAAAATATACGGCCCAATATACAATAAAGAAGGTTGGTGCATCCATACAAATGTACAATTAGAACAACTTTTTGAAGAACCTGACATTGTCACTACCATTAAACTAAGGAGACTGCGATGGGCACGACACGTGGTCAGAATGGAGGAAAACAGAACATGCAAGAAGGTTTGTGACGTCAAGACTGGAGGCAGATGACGGAAGGAACGTCACAGAAAGAGGTGGGTGGACGGAACTGAAGAAGACATGAAAAAGGTGGGTGTCAGGGGTTAGAGACGGAAAGCCAAGGACCAGATAGAGTATGTCTTCAGGTTCCAAGAAAAAATATGAAACGAGTTGTAACACAATCATTGTGTTAATACAGCTGAGGTGGTTTTCTTTAATCATTAAAATTAGTGACAGTTCAGCTGCGGTGCTTAGCATGATCAAGGTTATACATCAACTGTTATTTGTTTGGTAGCAAGTTTAAAGTAATAATGGATCACACAGCATTGAAGTAGTTATTGGGATTAAAGGACTAACACAACGAGCACTGAAACTAAGTGAATTTGGTTTTGAAGTAGTCCATAGCCCTGGTATAAAACATGGTCACGCAGATGACTTCAGTAGTAAGTGTAATGTATTACAGACGCCATGTCATACCATCCGAGTGACAAAAAGCGCAACCAACTAACGAGGATTACAGCCTGTTTCTACTGCAACCACAGGTTGTCATCACAACGGTATATTATGCCAAATAACAAAGCCTGGTCCCCTTGTTGTGGTTCCAGTCACGTTATAAGAAGAACTCTAGAAACAGGGACATTATCACATATTGCCTGCTTTGGGAACCATGGAAACACATGTAGTTGGGCATTATTGGTGTCATACATCTAGACAAGATGTAGAGCAGTGTAATGAAAACTGCGTATCATATTCTCATCACGTAAAGCTGAGCAATCAACCTATTCTACTGTGTCATAAGATACCATACCATTTGAAATGACTGTGATGGGAATTTGAGCCCCATTTAGTAAGACACTAGTGGACCGCAGTGTTCTGACCGTAACACGTCATTTCTCACATGATGTGGGAATGCCATTATCCTGAACTGGTATGATAGTACAGGCAATGGTGTATAATTCGAGACTAAAATTCGGTGTACCGGAAATGTTATACAAGGTACCAATTTCATGTTGGTATTGATAAAAACTTGTTGTGTCACTTCCGGTGCTGTTATAAGTTGAGCAGTTAAAAAGTAATTTCTAACATACAAGGCACCTTCCTATTGGCAATGACTGTATTCATCGCTTTATTGGAAATCGTGATAAGGTACAAATACTTTACATTTGCAGACAAGCTCTACCTTCAAAAAGATGGATTAGCTATGTCATCTCTGTTGGGAGATATACTGGCAGATATTTTCGTCCATCATTTGGAAAATAAATTTCTTGAGATCACCCTGAAACTAACCCTTGTACAGCGTACTAAAACGTTATGTCGGCGACATTCTCGTCTTATTCTGTAACTCACAACAAGAAACTGATGAATTTGCAAACGCATTTAGTATAATGCAAAGTAAAATTACTTTTATGGACGACCACCAGCGTGATAATGGAATACATTTTTTAGATCTTCCCATTCGCACTAATGAACATAGACATGTTTTTAGCCTTTATTATGAGCCTACACCTTCCGAATGCGATATTTCATCCACATCATGTCATCCTGCCCAATAAAAAAAGACCTTTCTGAGTTCAGAGGTAACGAGACTCCTTAAAAAGCTACTGCTTACTGACGAAATTATGAGGGTACGTAGACAGTTGCGACACATATCACGGAATAACGGCTATCACAGCATTGCCTCTGATGAAATTCACAATGAGACGAAGTTTGAAAAGAATCAATTCGCACAGAATAAAGTACTACCGAAAAATTTATATCGTTTCTTTTCTGTGGCCAAGTGTCATACGGATTAAGTAATCTTCTTTTAAAAAAGAAAATGTGTAAATTGCACTGAATCTCAAGTGTCACGACATTAACACATGACATATACGAAAACACTGGCATACACAAATTTCACTGCTCTGACTATAAGGCGAGCTGTATCGGGTTAACCGGAAAAAATTTAAAAACCCGATATAAGGAACACCCAAAGTTACAAAGAAAAAACGTAGGAGGTAATCCACGTTTGTAGTCCACCTTATACTAGACACAAGGTATATAGTATCGATAAAACCTTACAATCCATCATACAATGAAGACGGTCTCCTTTATTGATACTTGTGAAGAGACTATCTTAGCGCTCACTGTTTTGCTCATGTAGATGTATGATCTGCATACATTTTTTGTTAATTTGCTTTTCATTAATCCAAATTTTATATCGTTCACAAAATGTAACACATTTTAAACTTTGAACCCTTTAAGGTCATAGAGGCATTGTCTTTTCAGAAAGTATTTCTGTCCAAAAAACATTTCTGGTAACTGGCGTCCAATGATTTTGTTAACCACTCCTTTTACGTTCCTGTGGTAATATTTGCGTAGCTACTTTCATTTGCTAACACACATACCCTTATATCTAACCGAGAAGTGAAATGACAACTTTCATAGATTTAAATTTAAAAATGCTTTCATAATAAAGTTACCTCATAATACATTTCCTCCCTATTTCATTTCTTTGGCGGATTGACTCTCCAAAACACTGAAGCACGTACTTTTTTTTTTAATTTCCAACCGAGAAGTTAAATGAAAGTTTTCATAGATGTGCCTTTAAAATTGCTGTAGTATTTCTTTAATAATGATTTATTTTCTAAATAACTTTCACATACTATCTTAGCTTTTTAGTGGTAGAATTTTCAAAAACGCTGAAAAACGTAAATTTTAGTTTCTGACTGAGAAACCAAATACCAATATTCGTATTTTTAGCTTTAAAAGGGCATTACGAGAGAAATATTTTCAAAAAGGTTTTCATTTCCTGTTTCACTCTCTTAGTAGCGGAATTTCGAACACTCCCTTTTTCTACTATGCCTGTAGCCTAAGATATACAATCTGACCAGATATCATGTTGATATCTTTAGTGGTCTGGGCTGGACGATGATGACTCATAGAATATGCCTGGCCCTGCTTCACCCCTATAGGGTCTGCATTTCCTAATACAGTGCAATATTACTTTTTTTCATTTCTATCCGAGAAGTCAAATACCAATTTTCGATTACTTACCTTTAAAAATGCTTTCACAATGAAATCTTTTCATAAAGCATTTCACCACATATTTTACCCATTTACAGGGTTTAATAACCACGAACAGTGATGGGTGTAGCTTGGTGTTTCTAACAGAGGAGCCAAATATTAGTTTTCATGGAGTTATCGACAAAAATGTTTATATAATAAAATAGTTCTAAAAAAGTTTCATGCCATCCCCTATTCCATACCCTTAGGGGTTGGGTTTCTAAAAACTGTGAAACTTATATTCCTTTATCTACTATAATCATTGAAGCGAGAAGTTAAATACCAATCTTGATAGATGTAACTTTAAGAACGCTTTTGTAGTTCTTTAATAACGACTTACTTAAAAAAATCATCCACTACTTCAACGCCATATTGGTTAAACTTCCAAAAATTATGAAACAAGTATTTCCTTATTTGTGATCGAAAAATCAAATACCATTTGTCGCAGGTTTAGCTTTAAAATAGCCTCGATAGCGACATAGTTTCAAGAAAACTTTCATCCCACATTTCACCTTGTTGGGGATCGAATTTCGAAAAATCTGTTCTGAAACAATGCCAATAGCATAATAGCAATACCGTCTGTACATTTTAAGATTCTGTCCAGTCTTGACAAGTTATGGTCATCTAAGATCAATTTCTTGGAAATCTGCCGCCCAGTTACTGACAACTCTTTTTTAAAGGTATATCTCAATTTCGCTGCTGTAGGTAGTTGTCCGTAGACATCCTTTTGTAAGGAACTGATAGCATCTCTAAATTATGCTAGGACCTTCAACAGGACCAGTTGGTTTAAATTTTGCTCACTAGATGTGGTACCTCTACTCTCAACTTGGATGGCTCGTTCAGAGCTATTCCTTTACAGCTTTTATCAAATTTAAATAGTTACTTTCAGAATTTTGTTTCAAAAACGCATTTGTAATTTTGAAACACGTCAGTTCAGAATTCTTAACCTAAAGAATGTTAACTGTTTCAATGAATTAGATTGTATAGTTCTTAAAGTTTTGACATGCCAACGTTACTCATAACGTCATTGGGCGCTAAATCTGTTCAAATCCACTTGACTATTACTATTTTATTGTTTACTATCGGCATTTTATTTGAAATAAATGCAACATTACGTTGAAACGCCTCAGATGACGCTTTTTTAGCTAAACCATGTTCACAGATTCAATGTATTTACAATTTCTTGTAACTACAACATGTCCACTTTTCTCATGGTTATTTTAGTGCGAAACTTTCTTAAATCCACTTGACTTCTGCTATTTTTATCGTTCGATGTTGGTTTTCTACAGTATCACATAAACTGTACATTCTTCCTCCAGTTGATCTGTACATAAATTACATTCTCCCTCATTTCCTATTATGAAAATATTCTCATATCCATAGTGTCATTTCTTAAGATATGGCTGTTTCAGATATATCTGATATAGCTTAAAACCCACCAAGACACACACAGGGAAAAGCACCTCGGAGGAATTATCTAAGTGGACGGAAATGGGTAGATGTGATGTATACGAAGAAACAAACAAATGATTAAATTTCAGAAAAATTCGATGATTTATTGAAGAGAAGCAGCTTCAGAAATTGACTAGTAAACTATGAGCTAATCCACCTCTGGCCCTTATGCAGGCAGTTACTCGCCTTGACATAAATTATTATACAACTGAAAGAAAATCAGCCCTCGGTCACTATTTTTTAACGAATTAACCGGGGGTCGACACTGGTAGGAGTGTCTTTCTCAGAATTTAAATCAAAGAATGGTCTATATTCTATAACATGGTCACCGAATTATGACTAAAAACGTACGATAGAGTATATGTACGGAATTATCGTGAAAGACTGGCAGTACATATGATCACCTGGCCGCATTTGTTAACGCGGGCACCTCAGTCCGTTTTGCTACCAGCACCACGCAGGTAACGAGCAGCCCCTAGTGGCTCGCCATCACAGTTTTCTCTATCTTAAATGTCTTTGTGAGTAATGCTCTTTTGGCATATTTATTATTTTATAAATGACATATAATTACTGCCAGTCTTTCACGATAATTTCGTACTTATGCTCTATCATACGTTTTTAGTCATAATTCTGTGACAATGTTATAGAATATAGACCATTCTTTGATTTAAATTCTGAGGAAGAGAATCCTAGCAGTGTCGAAATCCGGTTAATTCGTTAAAAATAGCGACCGAGGGCTGTTTTTCTTTCAATTGTAACTATTCACGATTTCTGAACGTGCAGCCATGTACAAAACTTTTTAGTTATTATGGTTGTGGGGTGTCCTTCTAAGGGATATCGTGCAAAATTCTGTCCAAATGACACTTCAGACAGTCAAAATCCCCAGCTGGTAGGACGGCCCTGCCCATAACGCTCCAGGCGCTCTCAATTGGTTAGAAATCCGTTGACCCTGCTGGACAAGGTAAGGTTTGGCCAGCAGGGAGACACACAGTAGAAAGACTCGCAACTGGCAGGCGGGCGTTATCTTGGTGTAATGTAAGAATACAATGGCTTGCCATGGAGGACAGGAAAATCGGGACGTAGAAAATCTTCTACGGGCCACTGTGTGAAAGCCGCGATGACAACGAAAGGGGTCAAGGTATAAAAAGAAATGGAACCCCACACCATCACTGCTGGCCATCGGGCCTCATGGCATGCGAAAGTCTGGTTAATACTACACCACTGTCCAGGGCGTTACCAGACATATCTTCGGCCTGAAATCTCATTGACTGGTGTAGATTTGTACTCAGTGATGAATCCTGCTTCGAACTGAACCCTAATGACTAGCGAAGACCTGTCTGTAGACGGCCCAGCCAGTGGTGGGAGAGTAACCACTAACCTGTCTGTCGCTCACCACAAGGCCCGACAACTCGACTACCTTGGCCAGCAAGGTTGCCGGCTCTCTCCCCAACTGAAAACGTTTGGAGCAGTATTGGCAGGGCTTTCCTACCAGCTTGGAATTTTGACGATCTTACCCACCAGTTTGTCATAATCTGGCTCGATGATCCTCAAGAGGGCATCCAACAACTCTATCAAACTATGCCAAGCTAAATAACTGACGGCGCAAGTTCCAGAGGTGGACCAACGCATTATTGACTTGCTTAATTTGTGGAGCTATTTCTCTTGAATAAATCCCACAATTTCTTTTTAATTGCAGTTATTAAATGATGTCTTTCAATTTCCTTCGCGTTATATAATTCCTTCTAAAGTTTTATTTATTTATTTATTACGGATGTATATGTCCTCTTCAAGTCGTGCCAGGTTCGTTGGCACTGGTAGCGGTACAACTTTGAAAAAAGGAGGGTACAGGGAAGAGGTAGTAACAAGGAAAGGCAGATCACCACACCCTTTCAAGCTACAAGTACTTTACTGTAAGACCATACAATAGATAGTATTTAAAAATTTTGGTCTTTGATAGGTATATTTTTTATGTCACGTACAACAGTAACTGAGTACTGCATAAATTATGAAGGAGTCTGTTGAAGTATTTTCCTCAGCAAGGAGCCAGACGAAGTGTGCCTCACAACGATGCATCTTATAGCCTACATATTCCCTATCCTGCCTTTCCCTCAGTTAATACTTCTTTCCTTATCTTGTCTAACATAACAATGCCTTTTGTTTAGTCTCGGGTGGGATGAAAGCTAAGGGAAGGAACCCTGAACGAAAAATCTGGAGTGGGAACCAAAAGATGTTTGGATGGCGTACTACGTCCCCTCCCGGCATCTTTTGCAAACGAAGTGATACCAAACGTATTGGTTTGCCTTTCCTCTGGACACTGTCATTTAAGTCGAGAAACAGAACGTGATGCATGGGCGAATCACGTGTCTTCATACACTCCTGGAAATTGAAATAAGAACACCGTGAATTCATTGTCCCAGGAAGGGGAAACTTTATTGACACATTCCTGGGGTCAGATACATCACATGATCACACTGACAGAACCACAGGCACATAGACACAGGCAACAGAGCATGCACAATGTCGGCACTAGTACAGTGTATATCCACCTTTCGCAGCAATGCAGGCTGCTATTCTCCCATGGAGATGATCGTAGAGATGCTGGATGTAGTCCTGTGGAACGGCTTGCCATGCCATTTCCACCTGGCGCCTCAGTTGGACCAGCGTTCGTGCTGGACGTGCAGACCGCGTGAGACGACGCTTCATCCAGTCCCAAACATGCTCAATGGGGGACAGATCCGGAGATCTTGCTGGCCAGGGTAGTTGACTTACACCTTCTACAGCACGTTGGGTGGCACGGGATACATGCGGACGTGCATTGTCCTGTTGGAACAGCAAGTTCCCTTGCCGGTCTAGGAATGGTAGAACGATGGGTTCGATGACGGTTTGGATGTACCGTGCACTATTCAGTGTCCCCTCGACGATCACCAGTGGTGTACGGCCAGTGTAGGAGATCGCTCCCCACACCATGATGCCGGGTGTTGGCCCTGTGTGCCTCGGTCGTATGCAGTCCTGATTGTGGCGCTCACCTGCACGGCGCCAAACACGCATACGATCATCATTGGCACCAAGGCAGAAGCGACTCTCATCGCTGAAGACGACACGTCTCCATTCGTCCCTCCATTCACGCCTGTCGCGACACCACTGGAGGCGGGCTGCACGATGTTGGGGCGTGAGCGGAAGACGGCCTAACGGTGTGCGGGACCGTAGCCCAGCTTCATGGAGACGGTTGCGAATGGTCCTCGCCGATACCCCAGGAGCAACAGTGTCCCTAATTTGCTGGGAAGTGGCGGTGCGGTCCCCTACGGCACTGCGTAGGATCCTACGGTCTTGGCGTGCATCCGTGCGTCGCTGCGGTCCGGTCCCAGGTCGACGGGCACGTGCACCTTCCGCCGACCACTGGCGACAACATCGATGTACTGTGGAGACCTCACGCCCCTCGTGTTGAGCAATTTGGCGGTACGTCCACCCGGCCTCCCGCATGCCCACTATACGCCCTCGCTCAAAGTCCGTCAACTGCACATACGGTTCACGTCCACGCTGTCGCGGCATGCTACCAGTGTTAAAGACTGCGATGGAGCTCCGTATGCCACGGCAAACTGGCTGACACTGACGGCGGCGGTGCACAAATGCTGCGCAGCTAGCGCCATTCGACGGCCAACACCGCGGTTCCTGGTGTGTCCGCTGTGCCGTGCGTGTGATCATTGCTTGTACAGCCCTCTCGCAGTGTCCGGAGCAAGTATGGTGGGTCTGACACACCGGTGTCAATGTGTTCTTTTTTCCATTTCCAGAAGTGTAGTTAATTTCACCACACGGCGGCTAAGTCTTCACCAGCTCGAACACTCGCTGTTGCTCCCAGGAATACCACCAACAGCAAACCACCAATCTACGGGACAACTGGAATATAAGCGGTTTCAGTAATTAAATCACCACTCAACTTTCATGTCCTGGGTCAGTGAGCCACGAACCTCGCACCACTCAGAATAGCCCCCACACGCTCCAACACTGCGTAAAGACCGCCAGCAGGCCCGGCCGACTGCGCCGCGTGGAGACTTGCTTGCTGATCTGCTCCAACCGACCAACTGACTGCCAGTACGCTGACAACATCTAAAACAAGTTGTCAGTGGAAATGAGACCAGCTACACACATAGTTTTACAAACACTTGCACGAAGACTTGAACGACACTCAGCAGTGGCTGTGCAATCATAAAGACAAATCAGGAGTCGATACACACACACACACACACACACACACACACACACACACACATACACAGCCAACCCATAACGATCTGCGAGCGAATTCACGTCGTCCTGTTGAATGACCAACCGACGATCCACGAAGGCCGTCCCCACCTCAAGCGATGCGTGGCGGCAATGGGCGGGCGAGCCATGGACATCCAGGCCTCACGACTGCTCCAACCTAACTCAGCTAGTGCCGCGCTCCAACTCCACGAGTGACAGGTCCGAACTGCCCTCCTGGCATGTTCCATCTGACTCCAAGGCAGACGACAACCTGGAAGTAATAGCAGTGCAGCAAAGATAACACATGAGGACTATATCGATAGGCGCTGCTGCTGCCGCTGATGGGCAGACAGAGCAGCAACTCAGTGACATCGGAAATTGAAACTAACATAACGATGCGGCAACACGAAAAAAAAACAGGATGTAAAATAAGAGATGGCATGAGTGCGAGCCACGATCGGCTCAGTGGGCTCCATTAGATAAGCTAATTACACATTCTAGGCCTTCGTGGCCGTGCGGTTAAAGGCGCTGCAGTCTGGAACCGCAAGACCAATACGGTCGCAGGTTCGAATCCTGCCTCGGGCATGGATGTTTGTGATGTCCTTAGGTTAGTTAGGTTTAACTAGTTCTAAGTTCTAGGGGCCCCCCCATGAACCATGGACTTGCCGCTGGTGGGGAGGCTTGCGTGCCTCAGCGATACAGATGGCCGTACCGTAGGTGCAACCACAACGGAGGGGTATCTGTTGAGAGGCCAGACAAACATGTGGTTCCTGAAGAGGGGCAGCAGCCTTTCCAGTAGTTGCAGGGGCAACAGTCTGGATGATTGACTGATCTGGCCTTGTAACATTAACCAAAACGGCCTTGCTGTGCTGGTACTGCGAACGGCTGAAAGCAAGGGGAAACTACAGCCGTAATTTTTCCCGAGGACATGCAGCTCTACTGTATGATTAAATGATGATGGCGTCCTCTTGGGTAAAATATTCCGGAGGTAAAATAGTCCCCCATTCGGATCTCCGGGCGGGGACTACTCAGGAGGACGTCGTTATCAGGAGAAAGAAAACTGGCGTCCTACGGATCGGAGCGTGGAATGTCAGATCCCTTAATCGGGCAGGTAGGTTAGAAAATTTAAAAAGGGAAATGGATAGGTTAAAGTTAGATATAGTGGGAATTAGTGACGTTCGGTGGCAGGAGGAACAAGACTTTTGGTCAGGTGATTACAGGGTTATAAATACAAAATCAAATAGGGGTAATGCAGGAGTAGGTTTAATAATGAATAAAAAATAGGAGTGCGGGTTAGCTACTACAAACAGCATAGTGAACGCATTATTGTGGCCAAGATAGACACAAAGCCCATGCCTACTACAGTAGTACAAGTTTATATGCCAACTACCTCTGCAGATGATGAAGAAATAGATGAAATGTATGACGAGATAAAAGAAATTATTCAGGTAGTGAAAGGAGACGAAAATTTAATAGTCATGGGCGACTGGAATTCGTCAGTAGGAAAAGGGAGAGAAGGAAACATAGTAGGTGAATATGGATTGGGGGGAAGGAATGAAAGAGGAAGCCGCCTTGTAGAATTTTACACAGAGCATAACTTAATCATAGCCAACACTTGGTTCAAGAATCATAAAAGAAGGTTGTATACCTGGAAGAATCCTGGAGATACTAGTAGGTATCAGATAGATTATATAATGGTAAGACAGAGATTTAGGAACCAGGTTTTAAATTGTAAGACATTTCCTGGGGCAGATGTGGATTCTGACCACAATCTATTGGTTATGAACTGCAGATTGAAACTGAAGAAACTGCAAAAAGGTGGGAATTTAAGGAGATGGGACCTGGATAAACTGAAAGAACCAGAGGTTGTACAGAGTTTCAGGGAGAGCATAAGGGAACAATTGACAGGAATGGGGGAAAGAAATACAGTGGAAGAAGAATGGGTAGTTCTGAGGGATGAAGTAGTGAAGGCAGCAGAGGATCAAGTAGGTAAAAAAGACGAGGGCTAATAGAAATCCTTGGGTAACAGAAGAAATATTGAATTTAATTGATGAAAGGAGCAAATACAAAAATGCAGTAAATGAAGCAGGCAAAAAGGAATACAGACGTCTCAAAAATGATATCGACAGGAAGTGCAAAATGGCTAAGCAGGGATGGCTAGAGAACAAATGTAAGGATGTAGAGGCTTGTCTCACTAGGGGTAAGATAGATACTGCCTACAGGAGAATTAAAGAGACCTTTGGAGAGAAGAGAACCACTTGTATGAATATCAAGAGCTCAGATGGCAACCCAGTTCTAAGCAAAGAAGGGTAGGCAGAAAGGTGGAAGGAGTATATAGAGGGTCTATACAAGGGCGATGTACTTGAGGACAATATTATGGAAATGGAAGAGGAAGTAGACGAAAACGAAATGGGAGATAAGATACTGCGTGAAGAGTTTGACTGAAAGACCTGAGTCGAAACAAGGCCCTGGGAGTAGACAACATTCCATTTGAACTACTGATGGCCTCGGGAGAGCCAGTCATGACAAAACTCTACCATCTGGTGAGCACGATGTATGAGACAGGCGAAATACCCTCAGACTTCAAGAAGAATATAATAATTCCAATCCCAAAGAAAGCAGGTGTTGACAGATGTGAAAATTACCGAACTATCAGTGTAATAAGTCACAGCTGCAAAATACTAACGCGAATTCTTTACAGACGAATGGAAAAACTGGTAGAAGCCGACCTCGGTGAAGATCAGTTTGGATTCCGTAGAAATGTTGGAACACGTGAGGCAATACTGACCTTACGACTTATCTTAGAAGAAAGATTAAGAAAAGGCAAACCTACGTTTCTAGCATTTGTAGACTTAGAGAAAGCTTTTGACAATGTTAACTGGAATACTCTCTTTCAAATTCTGAAGGTGGCAGGGGTAAAATACAGGGAGCGAAAGGCTATTTACAGTTTGTACAGAAACCAGATGGCAGTTATAAGAGTCGAGGGGCATGATAGGGAAGCAGTGGTTGGGAAAGGAGTAAGACAGGGTTGTAGCCTCTCCCTGATGTTATTCAATCTGTATATTGAGCAAGCAGTAAAGGAAACAAAAGAAAAATTCGGAGTAGGTATTAAAATTCATGGAGAAGAAGTAAAAACTTTGAGGTTCGCCGATGACATTGTAATTCTGTCAGAGACAGCAAAGGACTTGGAAGAGCAGTTGAACGGAATGGACAGTGTCTTGAAAGGAGGATATAAGATGAACATCAACAAAAGCAAAACGAGGATAATGGAATGTAGTCAAATTAAGTCGGGTGATGCTGAGGGAATTAGATTAGGAAATGTGGTACTTGAAGTAGTAAAGGAGTTTTGCTATTTGGGGAGCAAAATAACTGATGATGGTAGAAGTAGAGAGGATATAAAAGGTAGACTGGCAATGGGAAGGAAAGCGTTTCTCAAGAAGAGGAATTTGTTAACATCGAGTATAGATTTAAGGGTCAGGAAGTCGTTTCTGAAAGTATTTGTATGGAGTGTAGCCATGTATGGAAGTGAAACATGGACGATAACTAGTTTGGACAAGAAGAGAATAGAAGCTTTCGAAATGTGGTGCTACAGAAGAATGCTGAAGATAAGGTGGGTAGATCACGTAACTAATGAGGAGGTATTGAATAGGATTGGGGAGAAGAGAAGTTTGTGGCACAACTTGACTAGAAGAAGGGATCGGTTGGTAGGACATGTTTTGAGGCATCAAGGGATCACAAATTTAGCATTGGGGGGCAGTGTGGAGGGTAAAAATCGTAGAGGGAGACCAAGAGATGAATACACTAAGCAGATTCAGAAGGATGTAGGTTGCAGTAGATACTGGGAGATGAAGAAGCTTGCACAGGATAGAGTAGCATGGAGAGCTGCATCAAACCAGTCTCAGGACTGAAGACCACAACAACAACAACAAGTTCTAGGGGACTAATGACCTCAGCAGTTGAGTCCCATAGTGCTCAGAGCCATTTTGAACACATTCTTCTGGCAGGGGAAGTCACAAGATGAGCCAAGACCTCACGCTGTAGGATTCACGGTTAAAAACATCCTCCTGAACACTACTGTGCCACCATCTGGTGGAGCAGAGCTCATTCTTACTTCAAACGTATGCACTTCAAATGGAACTATCAACATGTTTAATATGTACACCCCCACATAATCATTCAGTGTAGAAGGATCTGTTTTACGGTTTACTTAGCGACAGAATAGCCAAAGTACCTGGCTCAGAGTCACTATATATTCTAGGCGACTTTAATGCTCGAGTTGGGTAACATAATGATATATGACTGATTTGCCTGGGTCATCGTGGAGTGGGAAATATAAATAATAATGGACAGAGTTTTCTAGGAGTGTGCTGCTTTCATGGTCTGTGTATCACAAACACATATTTCCAAGTTAAGCGGATATTGTATGTCTTATGCCACCAATGTTAAATTATCGAATTTTGTGACCCATTATCTTGGAAACCTTTTAAGACACCAACTTACAATTTTCCATAATTATTGACTGCACTTTTTTTAGATACACTGAACTAGAATTAGTACTAAAATTGTATTGTGGGGCATGTTATCTTTTTTTTTTCAAATGCTCAATTTTTGACAGAATTCTGTAAATTGATTTTGTGAGCTGTTGGGCTCTTGAAGTAGCCGCAAAAGATTGGATGCCCACCTTACCTACTACGAATAACTGTCTCTTTCCATGAGAAACTGCAAGCAACAGCCTGTTTCAACGCCAAAACATCGGAATCAATCCCTGTAAATAGCGGTGTAAAGCAGGGGTGTGTATTAGTTCCTACTCCGTTTGGCATTTTCTTTTCCCTTCTGCTGAGAATTGCTTTTGAGGACTGTGAGGAGCGAGTGTATTTACATACAAGGTCAGATGGAAATCTCTTCAACATTCCCCCTATCAAAGCCGAGACAAAAGTCAATTGTTATTCGCGAGTTGTCATATGCGGACGATGCGGCTCTGGTAGCAAACTCAGAGGATGAGCTGCAGTATCTAACCAACAAGTTACCACATACATATGGAAAATTTGGTCTTACCATCAGCCCCCAAAAGACTAAGACCATGGCGCAGGGAACCACGAACCTTCCACCCATCAGCACTGATGGCAATCCACTCCAGGTAGTTGATGATTTTACCTACTTGGGATCTACAATATGTATCAATTTGTCTGTGGACACTGAGATTACCAAAAGAATTGCAAAAGCATCGGCTGTCATGGATAGATTGAAAGGCAGAGTACGGAAGAATGGACTACTCACATTAAAAACTAAATTTCAAGTATACGAGTGTTGTACTGAAACTAAGTTCCGATCAGTAGTGAAATGGAAACCACAGTGAACACCAGAAACTTTTTTATAACAGTTAGATACACCTTACGAGTTTTGTCCTAGTGTTGTATCAACTTTCCAATATCCTCGTCATAGAAAGCAGCCGCCTGTGCTTTCAGCCCGTTATCAGCACTGGTCTGCAGCTCGTTGTCTGCGAAAAGTTTTGTCTTCATAGCCAGCGGTTCATGTGAGCAGAGATGAGACTCAGGGGGCGCCCATTGCGGACTGAATTGTGGGTGATCAATCACTTCTGATCGGAAACGCTGCAGGAGCGACTTCATGGCCCCTGCAGTGTGCGGTCGAGAATTGGCATGAAGAAGGAACTGCTCGACAATTGTGTTATGTGGGCTGCATGTTACAGGCGAAATCCCTAAAAAGGCCCTCATACTTGGTGGGAGACGCTATTCCCTACGCATATTTACGTGCTCACTGTTCACTCAAAACTGAAAAGAGTGACGCGACACGATCGACGGGCGTACTAGAGACTCTGTCCAACACATCTGTGCAAACTTTTACAGGATTTTTACAGTGGTTTAGATTTCGCGACCGATCGGAACTTACTTTCTGGACAACCTTCGTATCACCCTTGTGTTACCAGCACCGTTTTATATAACTGTGAGACATGGATAACTCTTGCTAAACACGAATCTCGACTGAACAGCTTCCATCTCCGTTGTCTCCAGAGGCTCCTTCAGATCTCTCCGGAAGGATAGAGTACCTGACACCGAAGTATTACAGCTCGAAAGCAATACCATCATTCATGCACTCCTGAGCCAACGACGTCTAAGGTGGCTGAGACATGTCAGGGACATCGATCCTGAGCGAATACAGAAATGTGCTGTATGGAGAACTTCGGGAGGGTGTGAGGCCAGTAGGAATACCGCACCTTCACTTCAAGGACATCTGTAAGAGAGATCTGACCAAGGCCAGCATCGAACGAAGTTATTGGGAAATTACAGCTGGTGACCGAGTGAAGTGGCGACAAGCTGTGCACAATAGGGCGGAGCTTGCAGAGAACGAACACATGCAAGAAGACATCAGGAACAGGGCAAGACGGAAGGAGAGAGCCGCCTCTGGTGGAAGACCACATTTCAAGTGCCCAAACTGCAGTAGAGACTGCCACTCTCGAGTGGGACTTTTCAGCCATAGGAGATGTTGCAGAGTCTGAACCAGCTATGCTACACCATCATCCTTCGAGGATGGACAGATGCCATAAAAATTGGTTTGCTTTATTTCCTTTTTGTGGCAGGTTACCTATATTTTGGGGGGAATCATGTATGTAGTTTACTTGAAATTATTGTAGATGTTCGTACACTAGTTTTGGGGATTGGGTATATTTTGCGAAAGAACGTGAGATGACAGGAATCGAATTGTTCATTGTTGTTGTATGAGACGAATAGTTTTGGGTATTTGTAGATGGTTGACTTAAGCCATGGAGGAGAAAATGAATGAGAGGTTTCTATGATCTTTCAAGATTGTTGATTAGAGGCTCTAGATGCAAGTGCATGCGTGTGTACGAAAGTGCAAATTATAGGATTTCTGCAGTCTGACTAACATTCAAGATAACTGTGATGGATGTATTGTGTACTTCTTACAACTAGTTGAGTTGGGAAATTTAGAAACGTGTCTTGAGAATTTGGAGCTACTTTAGCTTGTTTTAAAAATTTTTATGGTATACCGGAGGATGGAGATTATTTAATACTGTAAATTTTTATTACCTGAATTATTAACACTGGGGAATTCTTGCTCTCGTTGCGGAATTTTCAAGGGCTTAATGTACTGTTAGAATAAGTTAGTATTTTGCTGAAATTAATGGGAATCATTGCTGACTTGTTAATTGTCTTGATAATGTAGTGAGCTGCAGGCTGTTTTGTTTCGTTTCGCAGTATACTTCAGATGATGTAAATTTTCGTTTATTTACTGTGAATAAAGTATGATGACGAGTATTTTCTGGCGAAATGATTGTGTTCACAGCTGTGGGATCAGAACTTTTAATTTGGAAGTAAAAACTGCCGTGGAAAGAGGATCGTTGAAGAAATTAATTTAATGGAGGGGAAAACCATGCACTAACGTAAGCAGACGAACAGCAATACTGCCTACCTGATCAAGGATGATTAAGACTGCTGCGGGGATATGTGGATTGTAATCATTTTTAGTAAGGACAGGAGCGGGAGGTGGTCACGGGACATCCAGCAAAGTAATCTACACTCCTGGAAATGGAAAAAAGAACACATTGACACCGGTGTGTCAGACCCACCATACTTGCTCCGGACACTGCGAGAGGGCTGTACAAGCAATGATCACACGCACGGCACAGCGGACACACCAGGAACCGCGGTGTTGGCCGTCGAATGGCGCTAGCTGCGCAGCATTTGTGCACCGCCGCCGTCAGTGTCAGCCAGTTTGCCGTGGCATACTGAGCTCCATCGCAGTCTTTAACACTGATAGCATGCCGCACGGATGCACGCCAAGACCGTAGGATCCTACGCAGTGCCGTAGGGGACCGCACCGCCACTTCCCAGCAAATTAGGGACACTGTTGCTCCTGGGGTATGGGCGAGGACCATTCGCAACCGTCTCCATGAAGCTGGGCTACGGTCCCGCACACCGTTAGGCCGTCTTCCGCTCACGCCCCAACATCGTGCAGCCCGCCTCCAGTGGTGTCGCGGCAGGCGTGAATGGAGGGACGAATGGAGACGTGTCGTCTTCAGCGATGAGAGTCGCTTCTGCCTTGGTGCCAATGATGGTCGTATGCGTGTTTGGCGCCGTGCAGGTGAGCGCCACAATCAGGACTGCATACGACCGAGGCACACAGGGCCAACACCCGGCATCATGGTGTGGGGAGCGATCTCCTACACTGGCCGTACACCACTGGTGATCGTCGAGGGGACACTGAATAGTGCACGGTACATCCAAACTATCATCGAACCCATCGTTCTACCATTCCTAGAACGGCAAGGGAACTTGCTGTTCCAACAGGACAATGCACGTCCGCATGTATCCCGTGCCACCCAACGTGCTCTAGAAGGTGTAAGTCAACTACCCTGGCCAGCAAGATCTCCGGATCTGTCCCCCATTGAGCATGTTTGGGACTGGATGAAGCGTCGTCTCACGCGGTCTGCACGTCCAGCACGAACGCTGGTCCAACTGAGGCGCCAGGTGGAAATGGCATGGCAAGCCGTTCCACAGGACTACATCCAGCATCTCTACGATCGTCTCCATGGGAGAATAGCAGCCTGCATTGCTGCGAAAGGTGGATATACACTGTACTAGTGCCGACATTGTGCATGCTCTGTTGCCTGTGTCTATGTGCGTGTGGTTCTGTCAGTGTGATCATGTGATGTATCTGACCCCAGGAATGTGTCAATAAAGTTTCCCCTTCCTGGGACAATGAATTCACGGTGTTCTTATTTCAATTTCCAGGAGTGTATTTTCCAGAAGGCATCTCCACACTGGTTACATTCCGTAAATCTTCAGTCGTTAGTACTTTCGTATCATACTTCTTTGCGCAATGATTCTTCCTGACTAGTCTCTTCAGCATATTCTTCATCACTATGATGGGTTTTTAAATTTTTCTTGACAGCTGAGTTGCTGAGTTCCTCTCTATGCTTTGCTTTTCCATTCTGGCTCATAATAGTGAACCCAAGTGTCTTAACAAGTTAAAATTTTGTTGAGGAAGTGTTCACCTTCTCTTTCACAACGTTAGTTTAGCTCTGTGCACGCTCTCAACATTGCTTCCATGTGTAGCCACGTCAACTCCTTTTGGACCCATCTTGCACATGTTTGCAGTACTTCAGCTTGTTACAGATAAAGTTATGAACTCTACCAATAGTAACTTGAATCTTATCATCTACCATTTCCACAGTCACACAGCGGTCGGCACGAATAATGTCATGAATTCGACTTTCAAGTGAGGGACTTGAAACTGCAACTGGTCAGTCAGAACGTTGTTCGTCAGTCACTGAATCGCTACCACTTTCGAACTACTCTACCCATTTGTAAACATTTGCAACGATTCATAACACCTTCACCATAAACTTTAGACATTCTGCAGTATATATTCACTGATTTCTAGCCTTCAGCAAGTATAACATGAATAAGAGAACGTTGTTCAACTAATGAGGACGTTTCAAGCGAACTTTCCCGTAGAAATACAAAAATATAAAATAATGATATTTGGGTAATTAAGTTCTGGTGTATGAAAACTGATAAATCTTAATTGATGAAAAGTTGATAAATTTTGACGTAAACATCACTACGCCATGGCCCTGTGAAATCAATCTGAATCTGTCAGTGAGAAATAAACTGAAAAATTCTTACCTCGTGATGATGTCCCCGGACAACGCTGTCTATATATCTGCTCGTAAATGGCACACCTTAGTGCAATGCTGTCCTATCTACTAATACTGGACAACATTTGCCTGAGATGTGAATTACGAGACAAATTGACTTTACGTAGTGACACAGCTGCACAGCTGGTCGTCTGATTACTAAAGAGCACATGACTATGATCAGACAAAAATTCTGCAATATTTTAATTTAGATAAATGACTGGATGGGGACTGGCAATCACTTAAAGGGAAATTACACTTTTTTAGTTGACTGGTGAAAACAATTACATTCTGAATTTTTTTACGTTATTGATAAAGATCCACAACAAATACACTGGAAAATTGAATATATTACAAATCTGGGTCAACTGGTGCTGACCAATCACAAAAGAAAAGATTGAAACAAATTCATATTAACATCTTAGACAAGTGAAGTAACTACGCGCATGCCAATAAAAATAACAAAATTTACCTTACAATAGATGGTTGACTTAATTACACTGTTGATTTTTCACTGTATTAACAATTATTGATTTGTTCATCATCATCTCATTCCATGGTATCATTTATCTCTGCGGCTGATCACAATTATTATTCAGCTCCATATGATACAATTCTACAATTTGTTCTGCACTTTGACTTTAACAACTACTAACTATAAACTGCGAAGTACCAGCGACAGAATACAACTACACTGTAGCAGTGAGCGACTGCAACGTCGACAGAGACTGCTCTGACCTGCGACTCTATTGCAGCTCTCTTTTAACAGAGACAAAGATATTTTACGTCTCAGGTAGCGCCTGTGAATTGCCGTTCTAGCAAGTGAGCAATACATCGAGATTACATTTGGGCCAGCAGGGTGGTGAACCCTTTACTATGTAAGACTGAAAAGTGCTCATCCCAGTGATGCCAAGCTAAAGCCACAAAAGTACCAAACTTTCCCATTAACAGTTTTATCCCCAGATCGATCTGTCTGCAATTATTGAATGACCCTCGTATGTAGCCTATGTCCATCCGAACGCATATTAGAGTATCATGTAATAATTTGAACTAAATAGATGAAGAGCTTCTAGAGATTATTGGTAACAAATTTCATAACGACATGTCCTTATATAGTAGTACAGATTTATAATTTGTATACATTAATAAATATGTAACAATTTCTGTCCGAACGTTCACTAAAGTACAACAGTGTAAAACTTTGAAGTAAAACGGTCAAGAACTTTTCGGGATTTTTTCTGAAAAACATTGCGTTATATATACACATATAACTTAAGTTATACCACCTTACCTTTCAGCTGCTACTGTGTGGTCTCACATTTCTGTTTCTCAACTGTTTAACGATTTGTATTGGCGTTTCTAAACCTATGTACCTACATGTTCATCTACGAGTACATCTACATGGTCACTCTGCAAAGAACAATTAACTGCCTGGCAAAAAGTTCCTCCTGTATATCTTCTACATTTGCGGAATTTCTAAGTAAACCCTGCTGACGTTGCTGTTACGGGAAAGTGAAGTAGAAGATATTTTTGGATAGTAGACGAATTGCTAGTATACTTCTTTATGCCTGTCTGGAATGGTCGGCTGATGAGCTAAGAGAGCATTTTCCGAAAAATGGTTTCAGAGCTTTTGAAATTGTTATTGTTTCTCTTCAGAAGTTACAATTATTTGATTGAACAGACACAAAACAATAAGCCAAACGGATACTGAGGAACATACACTGTGCCAGAAAACACCTGCGATGAACAGCGAAGACGTAAGCCATCAAGTATCATGGCGAATGATGGCAGTAGAGCGATGGTAATCGCGGATCACGGTGTGGGAGGAAAGACCACCCCTCCACAGTGATTATCTCCTCGTTTTCACCAACTCCCGAGCCCCTGCGGCCCTTCGTGTTTCACGAAGCAGGGCCCGGCTCCCAAGTTAGATGAGGCGAGCATAGCGTGAGGCACGCCAGCCGACGTTGTCTATCAGTCTTCGTTACAGCCTCGCAGGGAACTTCCTCAGCAGAAACGGGAGAGCAGACCCCCACGCCGCAAGTTAACCACGTCATCACTATCACCCGAGAGCCTGTCGTTTGCATCCAGATGCCACGGAGAAATTAATCTCAAGTATCTCGCAGTTTGAATGGACGACTGTGGTGTCGTGCGTAACTGTTCACTAGTTTCCGTGAGGGTAATGGTGACAAACCACTCGGATACCAAGCATTTGGTGCAGGGCAGATCTTGTGATATATTTCTTTCCCGTGTGACAACAGGAAGAAATTAGTCACCAGAGGCCTCACAGATGCTGTGATGTTTAAAGCTTACCTGGCGTACTGATTGTTCCATAAAAACACGGGAGAACTGCCGGATGTCAGTAACTTCCTACCACGATATTTCGGCGCAGAGTCTTCTGGCCATCTTCAGGTGAATGCCACTGTAGTAGTACTGGCGAGTACGCGCTGAGCTCCGCTATTTAAAGCCTTCTGAGGTGACATTGCGCATGCGCTGCTCAGTGTGCGAGTTCATAACGGCTCCGTGCGCTGCGCCTCGCGCCCTCCACTGCGAAAGCCTGGCGTATCGGTGTCAGGTCGATTTCCATCTTTATGCAGATAACTACGTCGACTACGAAGTTTCTCTATAACAGGATTCCAAGCAGAGTTCAGCTGATAACCGCTATCTCGATTGATGAGAGTCTCGTTGTCAGACAATCTTATTTCCACAGATTCATTGATAATCGAGCTCCAAAAGTTTGATGTATGGGCCAAAATTTTTGTGTCGTTGTAATTCATGGAATGGTCTGTGGAAATACAATGTTCGGCGATTGCGGACTTGGTGGGTTGGAGAAGGCGAGTATGCCGTTGGTTTTCCACAATGCGTTCCTGCACAGTTCGTGTTGTTTGCCCTATATATGATTTGCCGCATTCACACGGAATTTTGTAAACACCTGGTTTACGCAGGCCCAGGTCGTTTTTAACGGATCCCACCAGTGATGAAATTTTGGAAGGAGGGCTAAAGATGACTCTCACTTGATACTTTCTCAATATTCAGCCTCACAGATGCTGGTTCTGCTATATTAGTCCACTTACGTCCATTTCTCAAGCAGTTCCTTTTATTAGTTGTTGATGCACAGGTCATCAACTACTTCAAATAAATGTTGCATACTGCCGGCAATTTAACACTGAAAAAAGAGATTGATAAATAAGTTATGATATCAATACAATGATTTGTTTATAGTGTAATTCTAGCTGCAGCAGCTCACGCTTCAATCGTGAATGGGAAGGATGTGCAGTCTACGGCAATCTTGTCACCTGATGGTTCGGACAACAATATCTTACGATGAGAGGCTCCTTAGTAACCGTAGTGCAGCAGGGAATGAGGCAGGTGGACGTCGCAGCGAATGTCTATGGGAGTCATGTGATGTCTCTAAAATCTGGAAAGAGGGAACAGGATGAGTTAAGTATCGTCACAGAATTGACCACGGAAGAAATGAACAGGTATACATGACCGATATTTGTGTTTAACAACAAGCAGAAATCCTCAACACAATAGTACACGTCTACAGTGACTGTTCCAAAGAAGTATAGACGTGCGGGTGAAACAAAAATGATAATAAGTGGGCTCTACGACCTGAAGACCTCTCAATGCCCCCCCCCCTCCCTCTAGATAAACTGTGAGTGGGGCTCTTGTCACGAGGGCATGAAACCACTCTGTACAGTAAAACACAAGGAGTACGGACACAACACTCTTTGTTGATCAGTCTGCGCCATGATATTACTGACATTCATGCGTGGAGATGATGAGGACGAAGTTTACAACCTAAGTTGTTCGTAAACCACCACCATTATCTAGGTGCTTCAGTCATGTTGTGAGGTACAATGACAATTGGCGGCAGGACAGCCCTCGTAAAAGTACAGGAGAGGAATTGGTGTGAAGTATCAGGATACCTATGCACCCATTGTGGGTCCGTTTGGCAAGCAAATGTGACCACGGATGGTTGACAACGCAAGTCCACATCGTCCCAATTTTCTTAACACCTTCCTAATGGTACGTAGAACTTTTTAGCACTGACTGGCCTCAACTGCACTGAGAATGTATAGACTGTGCTAAAACGAGCGGTTTTCAATCGTCCTGTCCCAACCTAGACCTTACATGGTATCATAGAGTCCACTGTGAGCTAGTGGGACAATATTTCACAGGTGTATGGAGACCATATTGTAAGGAGTAAGCTAACTACATTCAGAAGTGTCTCCAATTACGAGGAGGGCCAGCTGGTTCGTAAACATTGTGTTATGCGGGATGGCATGAGAAGAAACTGTAGTGTTTGCAGTGGAATCTTAATAAGGATTTTCTTCCTTTGTTTGTGTTTATCAAGTGGAAACGTGTTTACTTTCATCGTTTTTATTTTCTTATGACTGTAGCTCACAGAACAAAATCAGTTCTGTTTTCCATCATTTCCAGTATTGATAATAGACCAATACGCAGCATTTATTTTCACCATTGTAGCTTTGGAAAACGTTACTTTGTCCGTTCGGAAAATGTGTTAATGACGTCATTGACTGCATTCTTTAATTTTATAACTTGGCACCACAAATTATTAGTTTTTTTCGTGCCATCCCTTACGAAACGCGGTGTCGTACATTGCTCCATTATCTTAAATGTTTCCGCTCGCTTTAATTGCAGTTTTCTTCGTAATCGAATTTCAATAGTATAGAACTTTGTGTCGATAGGTCTTGCTGTAACACTAGAGCAGTAAAGGGCATAGTTACCCTGCAGTCAGCTGTAATTTATCCAATATGTATCAGTGTTAGCCTAAGAGGCTTTTTGCTCTTGTGAACTTCAGTCCGAGGACTAGCTTCATGCAGCTCTCCACTCTATTCTATCGTGTGCAAGCCTCTTGACCTTTGCATAACTTCCGCAGCCAACATCCATGTGCATCTGCATGCATTAGTCAGTTTTCTATCTTCTTACAAACGTTTTAACTACTGTACTTCCCTCTGATACCAAATTCACTGCAGCTTCAAGCCCCAAGGTGTATCAGTAAATAATGTCACCATTTAATGAAGTTGTGACACATATTTGTTTTAATGTAAAAATAGTGACACTAACATTTACTTAATGTTACGGCGAGAGCGTTTTCGGTCAGTAAGCCATCATTAGACAACGGTTAAGACACCGGTGACGTGAGCCTTAGGGTAATACCGAATGGTATCATTCACATGCTGAGCCTAACACGTGATCTAAATTACGTCTACTGATGGTCTGATGACCAAAGACACTAACACATTAACATGAAAGGCAGAGGAACTGTTCTAGTTCCGCTGACATGACATCTAGAATTATCGGGAAATTTCTTTGCTCGCCACTTCTACTCATAACATACTCATTCGTTAATGAATCTATCCATCTAATCTTCAGAATTCTCCAGTATCATTATATTTCAGAAGTCTTTCTCTCATCTTCTCGTAAATGCACGTCGGCGAAGTTTCACTTCCGTACAATATTACTCTCCAGGTAAGTTCCTTAAGCAACTAAGACTTAAATATGTCTTGATCAGAACAGTTTAACAGTTTTCTTGTTGTCATCTACATCAAGGCCCCAGGCAGGTACTTCCCAGGAGCCTAGAAACACGAAGTGAGGTAAGACAACACGTAAAAGATAAATAAGCAGTAAGCCCTCGATTGTTCAAAGAATCGAATTTCCATGCATAAAATTGCTTCAGATTCTCGTTATTTTATAAATCCGTTGAACGTGTTAATATTTGATGTTAAGCAAGAAGAAGTTGGGAAAAAGTCTGATTATGTTGAAAGATGGATGATGGACGCTAAGTGCTCACAGTAACAAACGATAGATAATCATAGTCTGGGTAACTGGCGCTTCTATTTAAGCTGAGGAAGGACCCAACGTATGAGCGCCAACAATTTGCTCACGTTCGAAATAACTTGTCTCCGAAATAATGCACTCTAAACTACACAGAGCACTGTTCTAATCACTACTCATACTTTCAATATATTGAGGACATATGCACAAGTGCCGTTCGTGGTCAAACACAACAGTGCTTCATTAGCATCTGCCTTTGCGTTCAAGCAAGCACTTCTGATGTTGTGTCCACATTTTTGTCCACCCCCTAAGACACAGTTTGCGAAGTGTGATGTGAATAGAGTTAGTAGTGAACAACTAATAAGTAAACGTATAATGCCTGATGTTAAATTTTCAGTGTCCGAAAAAGCAACTTTTTCACACTACTAAATGTTATAACGTCTTACCTCCTGAACTGTTTGTTCTACAATGATATAATTTAGCAGGTACATTCTGTGGTTTAGATGGAAGCGTATGAAGTCTGTGTTTCGAATACAGTCTGTAGTAAAGAAATAATAAATTAAAATATGAAGTCTGTGTTTCGAATACAGTCTGTAGTAAAGAAATAATAAATTAAAACACCCTGCCTTATGCTGAAGTTTGACTGCATTAAGAGCGATAAACTCTTCTTCTTTCATCATTTGGAGGAAGGTGTCAGCACGAAAGTGTTTCGTACAGGTTTGAAATTGTGTGTTACGTTGGAAGTCCCTAGGCGCTCTTTCTTAAATTCTGGATGCATAAAGTCGCGTATCGGCGCGCCGACTATTATGCATACTGAAGACAAACGCGAATTTTCCAACTGAAATACTTGTCTTACAGCATTATACTTCCGAAATAAGTTTATACATATTAATAAGTAGATTATGACAGCATTGGAAATTTTTAAATCCTGTAAAAAATCAGGCTAAATATGGAAATTCTAATTTTCGTTGCTCCTGGAAGTCATTAGTTACGCATCTTATAATTAGTTAGGGGCCCCAGGACAACGGATTAGTAACATATATAACTGGGGAATTACTGTGTTCAGTGAAATAGTTTGAAATACAACTAGATGAAACCACTTACATCGAAACCAAACTTACAAGAAAAAAAGACAAAATGAAAAGCAATACACAAAAGGCTGTAATTGTGGGTGCAGACCTCCGTATCTGCTGTAAGTAAGGCACGCCCTTCGACACAATTTCAGAGGACAAATTTTCCAGGATAGCCTGAGCAATTTTCTGTATTTTTGTTTTCATAAATTCTTAGTGCTTCTGTTACTAATGGGTAAAATTTTGTTGCTGTCCAGCAACGCAGACATGCATTTACATGCAGTTAAAGAATGTAGATCTTCTTGTCCCACTCTGTCACAGCAAAGCGAATAAAATTACATTTATTCAAAAATGCTAATGCTATTTTTAATGAAAGTGTGTTTCATAAGTACGAAAATCTTTTTATATCATGTATCAATGCATCATTGCTTAAACGACTATTTCGTAGACACTCTGAAAATTTTAATTATTCAGTGATATTAATTCAAGTTTTTATTCTAATAGGTTTGGAAACCTTCATAAAACAAGCAAATTCCAAGTTTTTTTAATCTTTTATTTGATATTTATTAGGCTATTTGTTTCAAATTTTCTTAAATTAGGTGTAGGCCTAATATGATTACTGTGGTAACATTTTACACAATTTTAGCATAATTTGTCCCGGTACTAAAGTCATGATAAATGCATTGTTAAAGGAGCCTATTTATGTACTGAAGCAAATTGAACGCTGTTTTGGGTGCAAAATTTGAAGCTAGAAATGCAGTAATACAATTTTATGAGGTTGAAGAGAGATAGATAGAGACAGACAGAGAGAGAGAGAGAAAGAAATACAGAAAAGAGTATATGGACGTGTTGATCTAAGGATCTGGTTGAGCAGATGGGTTTTTATCTGCTACAGCTATCCATAGTATCAATGCAATACCTGACATTCACATCGCGCACTTTTTGGGTGCCATATCCCTCGTCACAATGATTTATAAAGAGCATTCTAACGCAAAAAATTCTGTTGGATCTAAAGTTGTTCAAGGAAAATTACAATAGTAATTTCTGAGAACACTCGAAATGATAGTTACTTATGTGGGACCCTTTGTTGTTGTTAAATTTGCAACGAGATGTAAATTAAGCACTTCATATGAGAAGTTCTAACAGCAGACATCGAAATCCTGCTGCTATAGACTCGTTTCGTACTATGTACATCGATAAACACTTGGCTGTCTCAAAGAATATATAGTCACTCTTTCGCTTGCTGGAGTAGCTTTATTTTCTGTTGAGCACTGAAAATTCATCTCTTAAACAAATTACTTAATCTCTGACATTAAAAAGCCTATAGTACTTCTTTGCATGAAAATCGGTTAGGCAGCGTCCTATGTAGAATGACTGTTGTGACAATATCGAACACTTTCCAGCATTTGAACTGTCCTGGATGAGCGCAGAAGCGCGGAATGTTGTCCGACGCGTGATGCGGCAAAGCGGACGCAGTCAGTTGGTTTGACATTTTCGCACGAAGTGTATGCGGTTTGTGGTTCAACTTAAAAATGTCTGAGATTTTGATCAGAGCTTTTCAAGAACGTGTGTATTGTGGAACAAGGGAAACAAAAATTATAATAACCGTTTAATATCGTAACATGTATGAGAAGAAGTTGTCAAAAAATTAGTTCAACAAGTAAGTACATAGAGGATGATTTAGCTGCCCCTATTCATGGGTCTTATGCAACCCGCAACGCCTTAGATAATACCACACGAGATTTTTCAGATTTTCTTGGTTGCTACACGCAAACTGCAAACTATCAATCCCACAAAAAAATTAACAAGGCCTTTTTGTAAGAAATCTGACGTATTTAAATTTTGTACCGGGATACGATCTCGCTGGAGGTCACGTTTGATGGTTACTTATGTACGTTTTTCTAGAATACTTCCAAAACTAAGGCCTCTAATGAAAACGTACCCCAGTGCTACATTTAACTGCATAACGGTCTTATTCATTTTCTTCTGTAGGTCGACTACTTTGCTGGTAGCGAGCAAGAGAATATGAGTCATACATGCAGCATTCGAAGGCGTAGCGGCTTGCATAAAACACAAACGTACGGCAGCTGAATCGAACTGTACAACACACTGATTAAAAAGAGTAATTTCCATTATTTGTACAGGATTGTATTTAAAAAGGCGGTCTAAAATTTTCCCTCACTCACATGGCAGCTCTCGACGAAGCATATCTAACAACTTGTCTTTTGCCGTTTTTAGTATATAGCGTGAAGAAAAATTCACACAATCGGATTTCGCAGCGCGATTTCTCACATAGTATCAGTAGAAAAATGTCTGTCACAGTATTTCGCACTGAGCATATTTCCGGCAGTAAATGGACATAAAGATAGGCAGCCTGGCAACATTGTATTGACATGTACGGTAACTACAGTACCTCTATCTTCATTGAAGACAAGTACTGTGCTGGTGATGCAGTATGTAGCGGTTTGGGTTAGCATGTAGGAGGTCAGGGGTCCGATTTTGGGGTGAGGCATAATAGTTTTTATTTGCCAGTTCCATTCTGTCATATATTACTGTAGTATACATTTTTTCTTAAGCCACATGCAGTCGACATTTACTATTACGTTCCTAACGCAGTGTAATGGACATCAACGAGGCAGGAATAAGAGTTGGTTCTCATCAGTAGGTCCCTTTGAAAAGGGTATACAGAAAACAGGTTTGGAATCTAGCAGATCAGTGGAGCGAAACAATTCGCGTCCACGATGTGCAAAAGGCTTCTTTAAAAGCTGACGAATGAAAGCGATATACTTCCATTTCTGTGTTCGTAGTACGTAACTGTAAATATTTTGTAGATGATCCACTGAAATCACTGTACGACCATTCAAAAACGGTTCAAATGGCTCTAAGCACTACGGGACTTAACATCTGAGGTCATCAGTCCCCTAGACGTAGAACTATTTAAACCTAACCAACCTAAGCACATCACACACACCCATGCTCGAGGCAGGATTCGAACTTGCGACCGTAGCAGCAGCGCGGTTCCTTACTGAAGCGCCTAGTGTCGCTCATCCACAGCGGCCGGCTCTATGACCATTAATGTGGCCGTACCAAGCAGACTACATTAAGCAAATAAAAACCCATTCACTTCGATCCATAACCGAATCCCCGACCTCGCGCAATACACTATCTACTGCAGAAACTGCACAGAATGACAATCTTTGAAGTTGACGCGCAAGACAAAATTTTGTGAGAGACATTTTTGTGTTGTTAATAAGTGGGAAATTTCATTGCGAAGTGCGTGAATGTTTTTTGATCCTGTATTTCGGAACGCATCCTGAGAAAATACAACCTCATTCTCATTAACTGATTCGAGATCATGGCTGATGTTATGCAGTAAAGTTAAAGATTTCATATATATAAGGCATTCTTTACACTGGTTTTGATAGGTTTATGTAAAATTTCAATTATAGGTGTTATAGAATAGGAAGAACATTCTATTACCATTCTTGCCCAAGATAAGCGATAGTTATATCTGTAGTTAGTTTCACCTACAGTTATTGTCTCTTTCTGAAAAGACATCACTGAATATTTCGTTAGAGGTAATACAATATTCCCTAGGAGATTATACGTCAGATACGCGACAGTGAATCGTCAAAAAAATTCTTCTTTAAGTGTCTGTAGTCATCTCATTTCTATTGTATGTCGAAAAGGGCAGTCATCGCAGACATCTGCGTCGTTCTCTTTGTATTATAAGTTTACATTCACCATAACGAACCTAAAATTTGCTTCGATGACAGCTTATAATCCAAAGGAAAAGAAGCATTTGTAGCAATTCTCGGAACCAGATTTCCCATCAATACGTCCAAGACAGGTAAATGTCATCTGCCATAAAACGTTGAGCTGTTTTTGTTTTTTTAAGTCATCTTCTGTTGGGTGGGGCATGTACTTCGTTAACAGTGTATTCCATATATTTTTACAAACTTCTACGACTATGGAAATAGCAGAGTTTGAAATTCTGAAAGAAAATGGCAGTTGGCGGTATTTTATTGGTTGAATTCAATGGCAGAACAGATTCTGCAGCGTCCAAGAAATAATCGAACGTTTAAAGTCACATTTGACCATGTACCTTCAGTTGGAAAGTTAGACGCTTCAACACCTCATACCACAAATTAAATTCTCTTTCAATACGCCTTTCTAAATATGCAATATTTCTTTCATTCCTTTGTCGTAGACACTATTTCCTCAGTATTACATACTTCAGATACGAGTTTTCCGTTAAAAATGTCTTTCGTCTGTCCATAATGAATGTATTGTGCTGACGTTCCGTGCGCGCAGACGGCGGAATAACGCGTCTGCTTCCAGGAGCAGTTCATGGCTGATGAGGACAAGGAACGTGCTATATTCCGATTTCGCAGAAACTTTATTCAATGGAAGATGAGGCAAAAAAGCGAAAACTGGTCTCACCTCATCCATATGTACTCGACTGTTTCTGAGAAAACGACGCTCCAAGTTCCAGGTGTGACCTCCATATCTTCTAGCGCGTAATGGTCTCCCATATATGTGCCCCATGTTCGAAACCCCTATTATTGTTTTGACTCATTTTCATGTATTTTTCCACACATCCACTCTTGTCTATAGAAGGTTACTACAGAATGTTTCTTATGAAATTAGAGGATACAAGGGTGTTAGTTTTGTTGTAAAATTTCTACCAGGTTTGACAGTAAGTGTCATACCTTCATTACAAAATATATGTGTGTACACAATTTTCTGGGGTTACAATCTGTTTATATTCTCGTGTTCTTATATTTCATTCTTATACAATTTCGTGTATTTGTAGTTCTATTTTAGTCTTATGCTTATTTTTTTTTCTTTTTAAGGAAGGTCTGGTGCATTTCCCTGGATGATACCAAACGTAGAAACGTTCGAACACTAATAGCAAAGGCAGTTTTCCCACAGGGACATTTATTCATAAGAATCTCACTTGGGAAAGAAACGTCTTTAGCACTGCTAAGGATTTCACGTGCTCATGGTAATGTCGTGGCAAAACATGTAATGGAACATTTCGCGGAAAACTTGTGCTTGCAATTGATTACGACTCAGAAACACCACCGAAAACATTCAAATAATTTTGTCGTTCTTTTTTTTCATTCATTCACCATGCTAGTGGGCTGTAGATAATTTCATGGGCATTTCTCTAATATTTGGATATCATTGACGCGTAAGCGCATTTGTACTGTTTGAAATGATAAGCACACTGTGTTGTCAGAGATGCTGTGTCACCTGCAGGCCTGCTTGGACGATCTCTGCTTTGCAAGATGCGCAGGAAATGATGCGTGGGAGATGATGCGCACTGTTAATCATGAGATGAGGGGGCACAGTCGTCGGGATTGGTGCGTCATGAGTGGTAGTACGGCGTAGGTCGAGGGGTCCAGTTGCAGTTATATTCTGAGGAAGTGGAACACACTGAATTACTGTTTAATTATTCGAAACAAGGAAAAGTTACCGAATTCTTATGCTGAAAGTTTACAAAAGGATATGCACAGCTTATACTGGTAGCAAGCAAGTCTCTGTTATCAAGCAGAACTTTTAATAAATACACTCCTGGAAATTGAAATAAGAACACCGTGAATTCATTGTCCCAGGAAGGGGAAACTTTATTGACACATTCCTGGGGTCAGATACATCACATGATCACACTGACAGAACCACAGGCACATAGACACAGGCAACAGAGCAGGCACAATGTCGGCACTAGTACAGTGTATATCCACCTTTCGCAGCAATGCAGGCTGCTATTCTCCCATGGAGACGATCGTAGAGATGCTGGATGTAGTCCTGTGGAATGGCGTGCCATGCCATTTCCATCTGACGCCGCAGTTGGACCAGCGTTCGTGCTGGACGTGCAGACCGCGTGAGACGACGCTTCATCCAGTCCCAAACATGCTCAATGGGGGACAGATCCGGAGATCTTGCTGGCCAGGATAGTTGACGTACACCTTCTAGAGCACGTTGGGTGGCACGGGATGCATGCGGACGTGCATTGTCCTGTTGGAACAGCAAGTTCCCTTGCCGGTCTAGGAATGGTAGAACGATGGGTTCGATGACGGTTTGGATGTACCGTGCACTATTCAGTGTCCCCTCGACGATCGTCAGTGGCGTACGGCCAGTGTAGGAGATCGCTCCCCACACCATGATGCCGGGTGTTGGCCCTGTGTGCCTCGGTCGTATGCAGTCCTGATTGTGGCGCTCACCTGCACGGCGCCAAACACGCATACGACCATCATTGGCACCAAGGCAGGAGCGACTCTCATCGCTGAAGACGATACGTCTCTATTCGTCCCTCCATTCACGCCTGTCGCGACACCACTGGAAGCGGGCTGCACGATGTTGGGGCGTGAGCGGAAGACGGGCTAACGGTGTGCGGGACCGTAGCCCAGCTTCATGGAGACGGTTGCGAATGGTCCTCGCCGATACCCCAGGAGCAACAGTGTCCCTAATTTGCTGGGAAGTGGCGGTGCGGTCCCCTACGGCACTGCGTAGGATCCTACGGTCTTGGCGTGCATCCGTGCGTCGCTGCGGTCCGGTCCCAGGTCGACGGGCACGTGCACCTTCCGCCGACCACTGGCGACAACATCGATGTACTGTGGAGACCTCACGCCCCACGTGTTGAGCAATTCGGCGGTACGTCCACCCGGCCTCCCGTTTGCCCACTATACGCCCTCGCTCAAAGTCCGTCAACTGCACATACGGTTCACGTCCACGCTGTCGCGGCATGCTACCAGTGTTAAAGACTGCGATGGAGCTCCGTATGCCACGGCAAACTGGCTGACACTGACGGCGGCGGTGCACAAATGCTGCGCAGCTAGCGCCATTCGACGGCCAACACCGCGGTTCCTGGTGTGTCCGCTGTGCCGTGCGTGTGATCATTGCTTGTACAGCCCTCTCGCAGTGTCCGGAGCAAGTATGGTGGGTCTGACACACCGGTGTCAATGTGTTCTTTTTTCCATTTCCAGGAGTGTATCAACAATCACATTGCAACTGTTAAGGTAACTTTCAACCAGACAAAAAATTATTAGACGAATAAGGATAACGTTATTTCAGAACACATTGGACAACATACTGTAATAAACCTCTATGGACACAGGTAGATAAAACATAAAACCAAAATAAAAGTAATAATCGGGTTTCAAACGCGGGGCGCAAAATAGTTAAGGCGCGACGTTGCACACTTTCCCACCACTTCAATTGTAACGTGTAGTCGCTAAAAACCAATTCAATGCCTCGAAAACTTTGACAGTATTTTTTTCTCAGAAGCGATCTACGGATAATCCGACATACGTGTTCTCTTACGTTGTCCCCTCTTCCACAGTGTGAAGTTTCTGGCAAATCGGGTTATCACGTTCAAGAAAATTAAATTTCTATTTTCTACATAATATTGTAAGATAAGGATTTCATTTTAGTGTTAGAAACGATTTCGGCATGTTGGCTGCATTTTTTTGTGGAACGATGTATTACCTAATACGAACCAAACGATGTAGCCATTATACTTTCACTGAAAACCCTTCACATTTGATGCGATTATGAAATTATGCAGCACAATAACAATATCAAATATAGAAAGAAAAGACCATTCATCACAAGCTGTGACATGAAAAAAATTAATTTTGTGTGCCGATTAGTTTCCTCAGAATTAAATTAGAAGTATTATATACTGAAGAAAACGCTCAAAACAGAAATGATGATGAGTTCCCATACTCCGAGGAGCGTAGGGATGATGCGGGAGACCCGCACAGCTGTCCTAGTGGAGAAGAAGGGTTTTAATTTTTTTGAGTAAAAGGAAAATCTCTACTCATTTATTTTTTACAGCAAGAAGACTGAAAACTCTTTTTTCTCATGGTACCAGCCATCGTGCGGTTTGACTGCGCACGTAGGACAGAGTAAACCCAACACACCGCTTCGCATTGGATTTCTCGTGTATTTTGGAGAGGTCTGTGCCGCTTTCGCCTCAGATCGCTGACGTAGGTAGAGGTGTGAGTCAGAACCTATATGTCCTCTGGACAAAGTGTACTCGCTTCTCTTGCACCTGTTGCAGTGAAAACGCTCTAGTTGTTTTCCGAACTTGGTTCGAACACGTGGGATTCAATATATATTTTCTATTCTTTCATCTATTTCTGGAAGTTGTCTATCCCAGTGCTTGTCCATGTGTGCAACGTGAATACAAGATTATTTCCCTTCACTTCGTTAAATACAGTGGTCAAAATAAATGCCAAATGTTGTTGGAACTGTAATATGTAACGTTGTGATCCAGAAATACGTTCTGATATGCGTATATTGTTCTTTGTATTGTAATTCTAGCGCAGCAGTAAAGAGGTTGTATGTGTGGGCTGCGGCAACTGTGTCATTGCAGTATTTGTGTTGTGTATCTCTAAGAGCTGTGTTGTTTTATGATGGTGCGGACGACAGTAACGATCAAAGGATCCGTATACTCACTCGGATGTACAGGGTTTGAGACAGGTGGACTCACAGCGAATGTCTCTGAGAGTATCTAGAATGTGGAATAAGTTTCTAGAGACAGGATCTGTTGAGAATCGTCACACTAGTGGCCACAGAAGTATAACAACAGGTATGCAGTACAGACACCTGCCTGTAATAGCAAGCAGGAAACCTCACCACAACGCTGCACGTGTACGGCGGCTGTTCCTAACATCTGCAGAGGGTCCGAGCGGATGACGCCGCTGCACGATGTCAGGAATCGTCTGGAACTGCTCAAGGCGCTAAGAAAACGTTATTATTCAATGAATTGTTTATTGTGACAATATTAAAAAGGGTGGTGCACTGTTGGCCGTAGTTGCCTCCTGCCCTGGTCACGGATAGACTCTCGGTGTCGGCCGCTGCGCCGTCCTTGCACCATCGTCCTAGTGGAGCGTCGTTCCTCTTGCTTGGATACCGATGCTTAGCCCAGTCTGGTACAGCATGGATGGCTGCTACCGGCTGAGAGAGTGTACTCGATCCCACCCCGTGGCTCTTCTTCTCTGGACCACTGCACCCGCGGTGTGGTGTAGGCGGCAGGCGTTGAACCCAGTATTGCCGGCCTCGTCGTCGCCTTCCGTTCCGTCCCACGCCCAGGGAGTGCAGCAGATGGTATCGCACTGCTGCTGGTAATTCATCAGCTCTCCCATCGTAGGGGTTGGTGTGACACAGCATGGAGTTCGTCAGTGGATTTCAGCTCCGGGGCACTCCACGGCTGGCTGGTACTGCGCTGTTTGATCTGAGACAAGTCTTACTAAAACAACATGGTCACGGAACGGAATGTCATCGACACGGACTCCATTGTTCCAATTGACCGGAACCGTTCGACCCTGCTTTGAGCTGGGGCTCTTGTATTTAAAGAGCTCTCCGTAGTTCTATGACGTGCGGTTAACTAGCTGTGACAGCATGTGGCCTCGTGTTTCTGCTACACTTGCTTTAATTCCCTCTTAGCAGCTGGTTAAATTGGTCTATGACTGTTTTCCCTAGCCGTGACTATTGCTTCTTGCGGCATTCCGCCGCGAGAACGAGGGTGCATGTTATTTTGCTTAATCGCTGTCCCCTGTTTTCCCCTCTGCGTGTGCTCTTTCTCACTCAGCTACTGCAGAGTTGCAGACTGTGCTGCCCGTCTGTCCTGTATTACCGTGCTTCCTGGTCTGCCGCTAATCATGGCGTAACTAGCGTATCTTATGTCAAGGTGGTTGAACTCGGTTAAAACTATTACAACTTGTAACTCGTATTACGCTGCGCCGTAACACAGCTGCATGAGTGTAGATGTTAACGCAAACGATATGGAATGAGTAGGTATTACGTGCCAGAATACCTCTCAAGGCTAGTCTCTAAATCGGATTCATAGAGGGTTCACGTGTCACATTTGCACGAACCCACTGTTTGTGGACTTGCCAACAGCGGAACAGAACGCTCATTTCTTACGAGACCCATACCTGTCTCCATCACAATAGGAAGATTCCTGTGTGGAGGCAACGAGGAGGACTTTTACACCCTAACTACACCGTAGACCACAGGCCTTCTTGAGGATTTTTTTCTTTTTCTTTATCGGCTTCTAGCATACAATCGTTTTAGCCATCACTTCTTGAGGTGGTTCAGTCATGTTTGTGTACTGTTCAGCAGCGAAAAACAACCCTCTTTTCTTATGAGACCCTTATCTGTCTCCACCCTGGCAACACTGATAATCGTATGTGGAGGCCACGAGGAAGACTTCTACACCCTAACTATATCGTAGACCACAGACCATATTAAGATGATTCAGTTATGTTTTGGGGAAGAAACACGTACAGCTGCAAGATACCCCTTATGTCAATACATGGGAGTATGATTGGTGTAAAGTATTAAGACGAAATTCTTCTTCATCTACATCTACACGGATACTCTGAAAATCACACTTAAGTGCCTGGCCGAGGGTTCATCGAACCACCTTCACAGTTCTCTACTATTCCAATCTAGTACAGCGAGCTCTGATTTCCATTATTTTATCGTGGTGATGGTTTCTCCCTATGTAGGTCGGTGTCAACAAAATATTTTCGAATTCGGAGGAGAAAGCTGGTGATGGGAATTTCGTGAGAAGAGTCCGTCACAACGAAAAACGCCTTTCTTTTAATGATGTCCAGCCCAAATCCTCTATCATTTCTGTGACATTCTCTCTTATATTTCGCGATGATACAAAACGTGCTGCCTTTCTTTGCACTTTTTCGATGTACTCCGTCAGTGCTATCTGGTAAGGATCTCACACCGCGCAGCAGTATTCTAAAAGAGAACGGACAAGCGGACAAGCATATCTACGTTGACGATAAGGGCCTGTAATTAAATGGATTACTCCTACTGTCTTTCTTGAATATTGGTGTGAGCTGTGCAACTTTCCAGTCTTTGGGTACCGATCTTTCGTCGAGCGAACGGGTGTATATGATTTTTAAGTATGGAGCTAATGCATCAGCATACTCTGAAGGAAACCTAATTCTTGTTCACTCTGGACCAGAAGTCTTGCTTTTGTTAAGTGATTTAAGTTGCTTCGCTACTCCGAGGATGTTTACTTCTGCGTTACTCATGTTGGCAACTGTTCTTGATTCGAGTTCTGGAATATTTACTTCGTCTTCACTGGCCACTGTGATGGAATCCGATAATATACCACAGGTTTATCTGAACAATTTGGTATACTAAGTCTGCAATTGCAAGGAGGGCCAACTGGTTCATAAAGAAGGTGTTACGTACGATGACAGAGAGATGAAATTGTGATGTTTATAATGTAATTTATTGTAAAACTTTCTTTACCCCTTTTTGTTTGTCTTTATCAAGTTTCTGATACTGCACCTCAAGGGAAAAATCATTTTTGCTTCTCATAATATCCAGTTCTGACAATAAAGTAATGTGCAATATTTATTTTGTCCACTGTAATTTTACGAACACAGTATGAATATGTGATTATTTTCCTGCCTGCTATAAATTTGTGGTCAAGTAAAATAATGTGCTTCTTTGAAGGGGATACGAGACTTTGTTCTTCTGCACACTATGTCCGTGATTATTCAGTAATCATATAATTAGTGAGTTTTCCGAATCACATTCCACTAGTCTATCTTGTTTAAATGGTCACATGTGCTTCCGTAACTTCGTTCGCAAAAGAATCAGATTCAGTTTCATTATTTTCAAGGGATAAACTGACTAAACCAGAGGTTGTACAGAGTTTCAACGAGAGCATAAGGGAACAATTGACAGGAATGGGAGAAACAAATACAGTAGAAGAAGAATGGTTAGCTCTGAGGGATGAAGTAGTGAAGGCAGCAGAGGATCAAGTAGGTAAAAATACGAGGGCTGGTAGAAATCCTTCGGTAACAGAAGAAATATTGAATTTAATTGATGAAAGGAGAAAATATAAAAATGCAGTAAATGAAGACGGCAAAAAGGAATACAAACGACTCAAAAATGAGATCGACAGGAAGTGCAAATTGGCTAATCAGGCATGGCTAGAAGACAAATGTAAGGATGTGGAGGCTTATCTCACTAGGGGTAAGATAGATACTGCCTACAGGAAAATTGAAGAGACCTTTGGAGGAAAGAGAGCCACTTGCATGAATATCAAGAGCTCAGATGGAAACCCAGTTCTTAGCAAAGAGGGGAAAGCAGAAAGGTGGAAGGAATATATACAGGGTCTATACAAGGGCGATGTACTTGAGGACAATATTATGGAAATGGAAGAGGATGTAGATGAAGATGAAATGGGAGATACGATACTGCGTGAAGAGTTTGACAGAGCACTGAGAGACCTGATTCGAAACAAGGCCCCTGGAGTAGACAACATTCCATTAGAACTACTGACGGCCTTGGGAGAGCCAGACCTGACAAAACTCTACCATCTGGTGAGCAAGATGTACGAGACAGGCGAAATACCCTCAGACTTCAAGAAGAATATAATAATTCCAATCCCAAAGAAAGCAGGTGTTGACAGATGTGAAAATTACCGAACTATCAGTTTAATAAGTCACAGCTGCAAAATACTAACACGAATTATTTACAGACGAATGGAAGAACTGGTAGAAGCCGACCTCGGGGAAGATCAGTTTGGATTCCGTAGAAATGTAGGAACACGTGAGGCAATACTGACCTTACGACTTATCTTAGAAGAAAGATTAAGGAAAGGCAAACCTACGTTTCTAGCATTTGTAGACTTAGAGAGAGCTTTTGACAATGTTGATTGAAATACTCTCTTTCAAATTCTAAAGGTGGCAGGTGTAAAATACAGGGAGCGAGAGGCTATTTACAATTTGTACAGAAACCAGATGGCAGTTATAAAGAGTCGAAGGACATGAAAGGGAAGCAGTGTTTGGGAAGGGAGTGAGACAGGGTTGTACCCTCTCCCCGATGTTATTCAATCTGTATATTGAGCAAGCAGTAAAGGAAACAAAAGAAAAATTTGGAGTAGGTATTAAAATCCAGGGAGACGAAATAAAAACTTTGAGGTTCGCCGATGACATTGTAATTCTGTCAGAGACAGCAAAGGACTTGGAAGAGCAGTTGAATGGAATGGACAGTGTCTTGAAAGGAGGATATAAGATGAATATCAACAAAAGGAAAAGAAGGATAATGGAATGTAGTCGAATTAAGTCGGGTGATGCTGGGGGATTTAGATTAGGAAATGAAACACTTAAAGTAGTAAAGGAGTTTTGCTATTTGGGGAGCAAAATAACTGTTGATGGTCGAAGTAGAGAGGATATAAAATGTAGACTGGCAATGGCAAGGAAAGCGTTTTTGATGAAGAGAAATTTGTTAACATCGAGCATAGTTTTAAGTGTCAGGAAGTCGTTTCTGAAAGTATTTGTATGGAGTGTAGCCATGTATGGAAGTGAAACATGGACAATAAATAGTTTGGACAAGAAGAGAATAGAAGCTTTCGAAATGTTGATGATTAGGTGGGTAGATCACGTAACTAATGAGGATGTATTGAATAGGATTGGTGAGAAGAGAAGTTTATGGCACAACTTCACTAAAAGAAGGGATCAGTTGGTAGGACATGTCCTGAGGCATCAAGGGATCACAAATTTAGCATTGGAGGGCAGCTTGGAGGGTAAAAATCGTAGAGGGAGACCAAGAGATGAATACACTAAGCAGATTCAGAAGGATGTAGGTTGCAGTAGGTACTGGGAGAAGAAGGAGCTTGCACAGGATAGATTAGCATGGAGAACTGCATCAAATCAGTCTCAGGACGACTGAAGACCACAACAACAACAACATATTTTCAAAGCGTGACAGAACAGTCAGCCATCAGCTGAATGAATGCTTTATTTCTAAACGAAAATCGCTACTACCAAGGTAAGGGCATGTCGCAGTGGACCTTAGAATAGATTTTTTGCAGTAACTAAGATGTTGATATTTAACCACCATAAGAGCTCATTTCGGTTCATTAGGTGTTACAGGTAATTTGCAAATCCTTTTCCATTGCACGAATTACTCCTGCAAGGAGATAGAGATAGGCAACAGCTATATGGAAATTTTTGCTAAGATAGTGATTTCAAATTGTCGTGGTTTAGCTTACGTGAAATACCCATATACTGATTCAGTTGTGCAACGAGAAAGTTCCTGGTCACTACTTCATGTAAGGTAAAGGTTGGTAAGACCACCACTTCATTGTTCCCTTATGGGTCGGACTTCATAGGGAATGTTTCAGGGCATTAAAAACGGGCTCATGTTGTCTTACGAACTTAATGAATCAGGTTGAAAATAGTGACCGATTTTCAGCGTCGATGAACAAGTGACCTTGTTTAGAAGGATACGTGTAGACACTAAATGAACTTTTAAGCTGTTAATCCTACATGGGTGCAAAGATCTAGTATTCTTCAAATTTTTGATACGCTTTATATTGACCATCGACAAGTGATTACATTAACTGAGACATAATTATATTTCATGGTCTCTTATATTTCCCTTAAAATTTAATTTTGCGTACTTGTTCATCTTGGACCATAATATCTTCAAAATAAAGTACGAAAAATGGCATTTCCTGCTGTTGTTCATCTTTTACTCTACTGTTAAATCTTGTTAAGTTAGTGGGCACAATACACCTAAAAGCCTCTATGATCTGTGTTGAATAGTCTTGACTGCTTCTATTACCTTCCATAGTACTGCTACTTCTAACGCTAAATTAACTGTCGGTTGCAGCAGATGTGTTGTAAACCTATCTGTTTTTTTTTTTTTACTACAGGTTGTCCTTAGACTTCTCTCATCTGCTGTCATCATTACTTCCTCTGTTCGTACGCTAACTCCCAACGTAATTTTTTATTTTTCGATAGCATCATATTTCCAAGCTAGAAGGTTTAGGCAACAAATTAAAGGAAGTGGCAACTTTGCATGCATTCCAGTATCATGGATACAGATGAATGAACATCAAGCGAATTTCGAAGAGGATTTTGGAAATGTAAGTAAGTACGCGCAGAAATGAGGACAACCACGACATCCGTTTGCAGAGATGAATAAACTACAGCTGGGAGGACGCAATTGGGACATAATAAACGGAAATGAAAGGTGAAAATGTAAAAAAAAAAAAAGAACTGGTGGCGAAAGGGGTTTCCCAGATTCACCAACGTATAGATGGAACAATATACGCTATGTCTCGCCCTACTCATTTTTCTGTTAGCAAGTGTTCGAGGAAGTCTCGCATCCCGGAAAGGACGTCGTAAATATTGTTTGTCCAGGATAATTTGAGGGGTTGTTTTACTTTCAGCAAATCATTTTCGGTTTTTGTTGAAATACTGACTGCATTGTAGATCATTTATTAGTCTCTCGTTTATGACTTGATTAAAGGGCTGCGAGGCAGATTCTATGCACATGTTTCTGCAGGTCCGTATTCAGCAACAGCTAAAGCGCCGAAGAAACGGGTAGATTGTTACAGTTCGCGCGGCTCCCCACGTCGGAGGTTCGAGTCCTCCCTCGGGCATGGGTGTGTGTGTTATCCTTAGCGCAAGTTAGTTTAAGATAAAGTAGTGTGTAGACCTAGAGACCGATGACCAAAACAGTGTGGTCCCATAGGAACGTACCACAAATTTCCAAACTGGTATACGCAAGCGTATCCAAATACAGATATGTAAACAGGCAGAACATGCGCTGCGGTCGGCAACACCTACATCAGACAACAAACGTCTGACGCAGTTGTTTGATCGGTTGCTGATGCTGCAATGGCAGGTTACCAAGATTTAAGTGAGTTTGAACACGGTGTTCTAGTCGGCGCACGAGCGATGGGACACAGCGTCTACGAGGTAGCGATGAAGTGGGGATTTTGCCGTACGACAATCTCACGAGTGTACCGTGAATATTGGGAATTCAGTAAACCATGGAATCTCCGACATCGTTACGGCCAGGAAAAGATCCTGCAAAGACGGGACCAACGGTAATTGAAGAGAATCGTTCAGCGTGAGAGAAGTGCAACCCTTTGTCAGATTGCTGCAGGTTCCAATGCTGGGCGTTTGAACCATTCAACGAAACATCGTCGATATGGGCTTCCGGAGCCTAAGGCCTACTCGTGTATCCTTGATGATTTCACAACACAAAGCTTTACTCCTGATGACTGCACAACATAAAGCTTTATCCTCACCTGAGCCCTTCGATACCGACATTGGACTGTTGATTACTGGAAACATGTGGTTGTGGAACGAGTCTCGCTTCAAACTGTATCGAGCTGACGGATGTGGAGAGTATGGAGACATCCTCCAGAATCCATGGACCCCGGGTGTCAGCAGGGGACTGTTCAAGATGGTGGAGGCTCTGTAATGGTGTAGTGTGTGCAGTTGGAGTGATATGGGACCGCTGATACGTCTAGATACGATTATGACAGGTGACATGTACGTAGGTATCCCATCTGATCACCTGCATCCATTCATATCCGTTCTGCATTCATACGGACTTGGCCAATTCCAGCAGGACAATGCCACAACCCACACGTTCTGAATTGCTATAGAGTGGCTCTAGGAACACTTTTCTGAGTTTAAACACTTCCGCTGGCCACGAGACTCCCCAGACACGACTATTATTAAGCATACATGGGGTGCCTTGAAACGTGCTATTCAGAATAGATCTCCACCCCCTCGTACGCTTAGGATTTATGGAGAGCCTTGCAGGATTGATGGTGTCATTTCCCTCCAGCAATACCTCAAATATCAGTCGAGTTCAAGTCGTGTTGCGGCACTTCCGCGTGCTCGCAGGGATCTACGCGGCATTAGGCAGGTGTACCAGTTTCTCTGGCTCTTCAACATAGTACAACGCTGATGAAGGGAATTAGGTCGTTAGCTGAAACAAAGAAAGTGTTTTTTTTTATCAAGACATTGATGGCCAACTTATTTCAAAATTTTGTAAAAAATATACCTCAGCGGAACATGAACATCAAGGGATATACCCCATTTACTACTAGTAGTAAGCCTTAAGTCCGCCCCTGGTAGCTGAGTGGTCAGCGTGACGGAATTTCGGTATTCAGGGCCCGGGTTCGATTCCCGGCTGGGTCGGAGATTTTCTCCGCTCAGGGACTGGGTGTTGTGTGGTCCTAACTATTATCATTTCATCCCCATCGACGTGCAAGTCGCCAATGTGGCGTGAAATCGAAAGACTCGCACCGGGCGAACGATCTACCCCACAGGAGGCCCTCGTCACACGACGTGCAGTTAGCCTTAAATTTTATGTAATTTTGTTAAGTAATGGGGAACCCTTCGTACAATAACCAAAGCTGTTGAGCCGTGGCATCTTAGTTCTTTCAAATCTGCGGCTGTGCGCACCAGAGGAATTAGCGGTTCCTCGCCACACAGAGCGCCTTGCATCTGTCGGAGGCGGTTGCTGTCAGCGATAGTGTGGCTTGCGGCGTCGAGTCAGACTCGGCTCCGTTCGGAATGGTGCTCTGTGTGGGGTACAGTTTTGGTGACGTTCGCCTTTAGGATTTGGTACGAATGCTGTTGACACGGCAGCTCTCTAACGTTATTCCCGAGGGTACAATATTGTAGCGACCTTGGCTGTGTTCCTTCAGCTCCAAAATTTATTTCCTCTCATTTTGCGTTTCAGCTTCTATGAACTAATGTATGGGGAGTCTGGTGTCTTGGGGAATCTGATTCCTTAGGTGCATTGTCATTTGAATTATGAACTCACGGTGCTGGCCATTGGCACAGTGAGCTAGGAGATGGTTAAGCACGTTAGACAGACTACGTAAGGAGAGGCTGATAGTGGTGGTGCCTGGGTTTGTTTGCTGTTCCGGTATCATACCTCCCAGTTCTGATCAGAAACAAGGGTTGCATTGCCTGTGACGCGGTTCTAGTAAGCGTATGCTCAGTTGTATATCACACAGGCTCACTGGGTAATGGATTTCAAATTGTATAAATGATTGGTGATTCTGTGTGCAGAAAATAGTTGACTTTGGCGGAGGTCGCACCTGGTAACGATACCCTTTTGTGACTGAACATGTTATTACGGGAGATTGTCAAAGAAGCCAGTGGCGCTGCAACTTAGACGCTCACTCAGTTTGTTCCAGCCTCATAACAACTCTTGTGACACACGATGTTCGTACCGTGGTTCACTTATTGATCTGCCGCCTGTGTCCATCGGCTGCCGACGTCGTCTTCGCCGATCCTGCCATCTCCTGCATCACCTCACGAAGCAAGGATTTTAGTTATGTAGCTATGTTATGGGTTCCTGCCGCAATAATTGTAGTATTGTATTTCACTGTAGTATGGGCGACGCGTGCTCTAGGGGCAGTTGGCCTTTGGCTATGGTGAAGCGCTCATGCCTTCTTTGTGTCTCGCCTGTTGTGCTGCTTGCGAGCAAGCGTGCCTTTACTTCCACACGGCGGCTTATCTCATAGTCCGATTTCATTGATCATCATAGCGTTTTCTTACCGCCAAGCCACAATGAAATAAACTTTTCCATCACTTCACGAACGACTGAAGGCGTATGAAGTTGAACGTTTTATACGGGATGAAATGCGTTTCCCACCACAACACGTTCTCGGAATACGTTTTCCGATCCTCAGTGCTACGGTGTACATACAGCTGTCGAATGACGAGCTGTGCGCCGACGTGTGGCGCCACGCTAATGATCTCAAGTTTCGATACTCTGACGGACATGTGGTTGGTAACACTGGTTTTCGGACTCCCGTTCAAAATGTACCGTGTTCTTCACATAAAAATCTAACTACGGAAACATGTGCCTTCCTACTTGGTAATTGCCGGCTACAGGGCCGTCATCATGTGCGATGGCCAGCCGCACACCTGTTCAACCTGTGGCTAGGAACGCCATGGCCGCTCTGCGTGTCTCCAATGTAGACTGCATCTGTCGCCGATCGGAGACTTCGCCCCTCCTGCGGCGCCCACTGTGTTACTTCTGTCTTACGCGTCTATGGCGGTGCTGCCTGCTAAGCCCCCCTCTGATTGAGTCGGATCCTGTCGACGACGCAATGGACGCTTCTCTTCACTCTCCTCCACCCCTGCCAGAGGCAGTACAAATGAAAAACGACCGTCAGCAGGTACAAGCTGTCTGTCCCGAACCCATGGTTGTTGATCGTGGAGCTGTACCACCTCAGCCTTTCTGCCATCTGGCCACATGTCGGACGGTAGCCGCCCGCCATCCGACACGGAACAACATTTTAGGAAGCAACGAGGAAATGGAAGAGACAACGCCGTACCCTTTCTGATTACTGCGTCTATCGGAAGTCTGCATAAGATGACGACCCTGCTACTGATGGTGCGCTGTCCTCTGACGCCCTGACACGTAACTAAGTGACGTCCTTCCCCGCCTCCACCTACAGTCGGCGTCAACCTCCAGACACCGAACTTCCCCCGCCTGCGTCTGATGCGGTTGCCTCCCTTTCTGTGCCTGACGCTACGTGTGGGCTCACCTCTGATAATGTTCCATTGAACCGGCTCGGTGACACGTCTGTCTCCTGGGCGGACGACATCGATGCTGAGTATAGGCATTCTGGAGGTGTACAGAAGTATGGAACCCCCTTTCTGGGGTCGGTCCCCTTCCCCCCTTCCCCTCACAGTGATGATTGCCTAACAGGCAATTCCCTGTGCTTTCCCCGTGTTGAATCGCCTGTCCTCTAGGCGATACAGCTTCCCAGACACACTGAATAGCCACAGTAAATGTTAACACTATTCTTGAACGCCACAAACTGGCTTTACTCCATGAAATGCTATATGCCGCGGACGTTGACATCGCTCTCCTTGAGGAGGTGCTTCTTGCAACTCTCTGAGCTCCCCACAGTTTCACATCACATGTCTCTCATTCTTCTACTATTGGTCGTGGGGTGGCGATCCTCTTACGTGACGGTATCATCGCTGATGCAGTTGCCTATCTGCCTGATGTCAGCGGTATGGCTCTCACGTTTAGTGGCATGAGGGTCGTCAATGTCTATGAGCCACCTGGTTCTGGTCGCCGCCATGAACGTTTCACCTGCTTCTCAGAGACAGTAACGCTTCTTTTCCTGGGCTGGCAGGATGCATTGATCATGGGAGGCGATTTCAACTGCGCCCAGACATCCAAAGGTCAACTACCACGTCACCCTTCGTCCACGGCGCTAGCAACAATTCTCCAGCATCTCAGCCTAGTGGATTCTTGGGAGCATGTTCATAGCGATTGTCTGGGGTTTACGCATTTCACTAGCCATTCTTCCTGTCGACTCGATCATGTTTACTTCTTCCGCTATATTATCTCTGGGGTGCCGGCAGCTGACGTCTGGATCACTGCGTTCTCTGACCATGACGCATATATCTGCATCATCAGTCTGTGCCGCCAAACGATGTGGCAACGTCAGGGACCATGGAAACTGAACGCGATTCACCTTACTTCACCCGACTACCGGCAGCTCATCGAAACGAAGTAGGCAGCTTGTCGTCGACGCCGTGATGCCTATGAGTCGGACCTGTCATGGCGGCTGCTCCGTGCAAAGCCTGCTCTCCGCAAGGCCTTGACTGGTTACGGAAGGGAGGTTGCGGCGTGGTGGCGACGGACTCAGCAATTCTATTTCACCATTCTCCGGCAACGTACTACGATGCCGTTCCGCCAGAACGCCAGGCGGTGGCAAATCTTGTCAAGACACAGCTCACGGTCATCTCTCGCCTCCACCTTGGACAGACTGTGGTCAGGGGCGCACATACGATGGGTTAGTGCAAGAGCGTCCATCGATGTATCATGTCATAGCCGAACGACGCCACCGTTGGAGGAATTTGATTAACGTTCTTACGAATGATGATGGGCAGCCTTTTGATACCCAACGGAATATCGAGTCTGCCCTCCGTGCACGTTATGTTACGCTGTACTCTGAACAACGCACCGCCCTGCAGTCATTAGGGCGGTCTGCAGACTGTCCTTTGGCTCGGTTCCCGTAGACGCGACGATGAATCGGATTGCTAACGTCACGGAGGACGAAATCCATGACGCTATCCGGGTGGGTTCTACGAACAGGTCGCCTGGCCATGATGGTCACCCACTGGAGTTTTATCGGACATTTTGTCGCCTTCTGGACGGAAATTTATCATGACCTTATGTCACCTTGCGCATCAATTCCCGACGGTTTCCCTTCCCATCCACAAGCCTCGGGATACTTCACGGGCGTGCTATTTCCGCCCCTTGACGTTACTCAACTGCGATACAAAGATCTTTACCTGGCTGTTGGCTGCGTGGCTTAAACGGACGTCTCGGTAAGTGGTTCCTCAAGATCACTTCTTCGTGATGTACCAATACCATCTGCACTGACCTCTGCCGCTATAAGGACATAATCTCTCTTGCTCACGCTCGTCGTATGCCCGGACTTTTGGCAGCTCTTGACTTCAGCCAGGCGTTTGATCGAGTCGACCACAACTTCCTGGAAGCGGTGCTCCGCAATATGGGCTACAATGATACTACCATCGACGTCGTTACGCGTCTGCTTGGTGGAGCCACGTCTCGTGTACTCTACAATGGCCGTCTTACTCCTCCCATTTCTATCAATCAGTTGATCAAGACTGTCTGCTCTCTGCACTGTTGTATACATTCACCATGGAACCGTTGCTGTGCTGCCTCCGTCACCGCCACTCTGGGATGTACCTCGGTGACCATTTATTCAGCTGCACTGCATATGCAGACGGTCTCGTCATCGTTCTGCGTTGCGGTGCAGAGGTCAGGAAGTCACTGGCATGTGTTTCCACCAACCGCGCAGCTTCTGGTAGGCGCCTTAAAGACCGCAAATCGAGCGCCATGGCTAAAGGTGTGGGAATTCTTGCGGACAGTGCTCCTCCTTTGCTTGTAGCTGATACTCTCCGATGCTTCAGACTCGATTTCGCAAGTGATATGTGGGCCACAGTTGCCCGCAACTGCCGACCTCTACTTTCGCAACTACGAGCTGCGCTCTTAATCACCGTTTGCGAGCACTCGATATTCTGCTACGCACACAACAAGTAAATATATATTTGGCGTCACGTATCTCCCAAGTGGCATAGACACTTCCTAGTCCGACATCAATGGCTCGCAGCCTGCTAGCGACTTTGGGTTCGTTTGTTTGCCACGGCTTGCTGTTCACGATACGGTACCAAACTCTCACCTCTCGGCGTGCACAGGCGGTTTTCGTCTGTATCATGTGCCTGGCAAAGCGGCAGTCTTTTTCATTTGCTCTCACATGACGTTGTGGCACCGTAGTCCCACGTGCCTTACCAGCATATTGCTGGAGACCGTTGCAAGACAAAGTCTCTCTCAGCATCGATCCAACGTTCTCAAGTCCCACCGCCCTTCTTTTACTTCCGCCACTTTTTCCTTGAACTGAGGTACGTCCGTACTGTGACACTACCGGCGAAATTGACGTCCACGGAAACGATGTATGATTTCCTTCAGTAGCACAGGTCACCGAATGTCGCTGAAGGGAAGCTTCCCCTCTTCTACTGGCGTGCCGTTCGGCGATCGAAGGGCGCTCCTTATCTTGACAATTACGTTCAGTCTGCATAGTACGGTACTGTCGATGAGTAGCAAGTATGCCGGTCTCGCCTTCACAGCTTTAACCTCACAGACACCCTGCTATGTGTCGACTGTGATGTTATGGACACAGACGAACACCGCCTGAAGTGCAGATCGGTGAGACGTGTCTGGTTCTTGGTGTTGTCCCTAGTTATCCGTACGACTCCTCATCAGATACCAACTCAGCTTCTCCTCTTTCCGGACGCAGTATACTATCCGCAAGTGAAGACCAACTCCGTGAGCTGGATTTGTGAACACTCTGCACACTACTTGTTTGCTAATGGCGAGAAAAATATCCTTGACTTCCGGCAGTTCCTTAATGAAAGCCATTGTGCAGTTGTCCGCAATTCGAAATACAGAACATTTTTCTCCAATTTCCTTTTCAGTGTCTTCCTTGAACCACCCCAGAGCTGGGGTGTTCCTGTCATGAAGATTTGACTCCTGCCTCGTCCCACTTAGAACCGATATATTCACTAGTAATCGGAATCTTCGTCTGGGAAAAACTGTAAGTTGATAGTCTCAATTAGTCTGACGTCTTGCTGCACGCTACTCCTCGAGTGACACCGGTGTCCTGATATGCTCCGTGGTATTAATGACGAACACAAATAAATAAATAAATGAAAATAAAAAAGAACGAAAAGAAAAATAAATAAACAAACTATGTTCATTGTACCTCTACTCCACGTTCCCTACACTTTCCTTGATTCCTGGTGGTTGGGAATAAAACATGGTGGCCATTCCTCGGGTTGCGACAGCTGCTCACCTTGCCCCCATCCCCCCTTTGTGCGCGGGGAAGCTTCCTTTTTTTAAAAAAAGGAAAGAAAGACTTTAATTAATAATCAGCACTGGTAGTCGAACTCTTCCGACATAAGAAATAGCCCTCATTCATCAACAATGATCAACGGCGTGAAGATGCAGAACGCAATGAAAACAACAACATTAAAGACAAATAACGCTTATCCATAGGACATGTGGCTTGTAATTAGAGAAGTGTCATGATGACTTCTTCATTGGCATAATGTTCCTCAATAGTCCCCCATTCGGATCTCCGTGAGGGAATTGCCAGAGGCGAGGTGACCATGAGAAAAAGATTGAATAACCAACGAAACGATAAGATTCTAAGAGTCGGGGCTTGGAATGTCAGACGCTTGAAGGGGGTAGAATACCTAGAATATCAGAAAAGGAAAATGCAGACGCTCAATCTAGATCATTATATAAGGGATCAGATTTCTGGTCAGATGAGTGTAGAGTAATATCAACAGCAGCATGAAATGGTATCACGGAAGCAGGATTCGTTACGAATAGGGAGACAGGGCAGAGAGTACGTTACTGTGAATAGTTCAGTGGTAGGATTGTTCTTAAAGAATCGACATCAAAGCAACAGCGACAACGATTGTTCAGGTATACATGTCGACGTCGCAAGTTGAAAATGAAGAGACAGGAAAAGTATATGCGCATATTAAATGGGTAATAAAGTACGTAAAGAATACCTAATAGTCACGGGGGATAGGAATGGAGTTGTAGGGAAAAGAGCAGAAGAAATGTTGACAGGAAAATATGGGCGTTGGGACAGGGAATGAGACAGGAGAAAGACTAATTAAGTTCTGTAATAAATTTCAGCCGGTAATAACGAATATTCTGTTCGAGAATCACAAGAGGACGTGGTATGCTTGCGAAAGGCCGGGTGATAGAGGAAGGTTTCAGTTAGATTACATCATGGTCACACAGAGGTTCCGAAAACAGATACTTGATTGTACGGCGTACCCAGGAGCAGACATAGATCAAAATGCAGTAACGTTGAAGATCAGGCGGAAGTCTAATAGATTAGTCAGGAAGAATCAATATGCGAAGAAGTGGATTAAGGAAGTATTAACGAATGACGGGATACGCTTAAAGTTCTCTAAGACTGCAAATACAGCAATAAGGAATAGCTCAGTAGGCAATACAGGAGGAATAGAAATCTGCAAAAGGGGCATCACAGAAGCTGGAAAGAAAAATATAGGTACAAAGAAGGTAAGTGCGAAGAAAGCGTGGGTAACAGAAGAAAGACTTCAGTTGATCGACGAAAAAAGGATTTACACAAACGTTCAGGGAAATTGGGAATTACTGAAATACAAGTCTCTGAGGTATGAAATAAATAGGAAGTGCAGGGTGTTTAGATGAAATGGCTGCATCACACATGTGAAGAAGGAGAAATCATTGTCAGAAGGACTGCCTTAGCATGTAGGTAAGTAAAAAGAACTTTCGGTGAAATTAGAAGCAAGGGTGGTAACATTAAGACTGAAACGGAAAGACAGTGCGGATGGATGGCAAGAGTTCCCTGAAGGCCTCTATGAGGGGGAAGATTTGTCTGATTTGATAGAAGAGGAAAGAGGAGTCGATTTAGAACAGATAGGGTTTCAGTGAACTGAAGCGGAAAGGAGACAAAGATTTCTGGTCAGATGAGTAATATCAACAGCAGCATGAAAGGGAGAGACTGAGATATAGACTGAAATACACGCAGTAAATAATTGTGGACGTAGATTCAAGATGGAGAGTCTGGCATAGGCAGAGGATATAAAAGGGCCTTGGAGGACTTAAGATTAAATAATGCAGAAGAGACAGATAACAATCCATCAGAATTTGCTAACTCAGTGAATGAAGTGGCAAAAAAACGACATACCATCTGACTTTCGAAAAAATATCATCCACATAGTTCCGCAGACAGCATGAACTGACAAGTGCGAGATTTATCGTACAGTCAGCTTAACAGATGATGCATGGAAGTTTCAGACAAGAATAATATGCAGAAGAATGGAAAAGTTTAGCTTTAGGAAAGTTAAAGGGACCAGAGAGGCAATTCTGCCGTTGCGGTTAATATGGTAAGCAAGACTAATGAAAAATCAAGATACGTTCAAATGATTTGCCCACCTGGGAAAAGAGTTCGGCAGTCTAAAATGGTGCAAGACGTTCGAAACTCTGAGAAAAATATGTGTAAGCTATAGTAGGGAGAGGCTGAGATATAGACCGGAATACACGCAGTAAATAATTGTGGACGTAGAGGGCAAGATGAAAAGTCTGTCATAGGCAGAGGAGAAGATTCGTGGCGGGCCGCATGAAACCAGCCAGAAGACCTATGACTCAAAAGAAAAGAAAATCTCATATTTTAATTAATGTTAGTTTAAGAGTTTAACTCCGTTGCGCTAATATTTGCCAGGGCCCTGAAATGCTTTTGCCCAGATTGTTGAAGTTCCTTAAATTTACAGCTGTTGCACTTCATTAAAGTTTAACACCTGGCGCTGGCAAGGTTTAAACTTTGAACAGCTGTGACTGGCCGTTTGTTACTTTGTTAAATTTTTTCCTTAAGTTGTGTTATCAGGTAGTACTGAAGTATGAAATTAAAGTGGTTTTTAGATATAGAGGAAGTACGTTATGAGGATTCATTTATTAGCAATTGTCTTTTTTATCCATCATGTTGTTGGTTTCATATTTGTCGGTATGTCCTTTGTGGATTTGAATTTTAGTATCAGATTCTAGAACGCCGACTGGTCGTCTTTGTCAGAATTATTACGCCGCATGTTGGCAATAACAGGTTTTTTTCGTTTAACAAATGTTTAAAATTCCAAATTAGACTAAATTCTGTTATTTGTTGTTCGTGTTTAATTTAAGAGCTCTTTGGTTTTTTAATTGTTGAAGAATTTATTGGATTCTCTCTATTTTAAACTTACATGGCCCCAATAGCAGTTTGATATATGCTGCAAGTTTTCTTAAAGTGAACCTGGAAATGTGCACTTTATAATCTTTTGTAATAAAGGTTTTACAGATAGTACATGAAGTTTACACCAAACCCCGACCGGTCCGTCCACGTAATTTACTCTGAGAGCCTGTGCGGCATCTGAACTGTTACTGCAAATTTTACGTCCACAAAAAATAATATATCTGTAGGTGTTTCATATGTTGTTTGTGCACCGTTCCTAATGAACTTCTCTACTACAAGTCATTTTTCATTCGCATCTGAGCTGGGGTTTCACTTTCTCCGCAGTCAGATATGAGCCAATTTTACTATCGCTCTCTGTGTGGCTTTTACTGTGGCAAAAGCTCACATTGTCTTATTTGATAACGTCAGTATAAGTGAGAGAGGCACTTGTATAAAAAGTAGTGGTATGCTGGAACATCTTTACCTCCTGCATCCTAGCAAAAGCTCTGCCTTTTTTAGTGGCATTATATTACAAAGTTTCTAATATTGAAAATCCAAATGCAAATACATATTTGAAATGAAAACTTTTCTAAATAAAAAATGAACAGTAATAATGAACTTTTAAAAGTGATACTGCCATTAAGGTGTCACTTTCCTTTGGCAAAGCTGCAGAGAATTAATGACTGTGGAATTAGAAAGATAAAACTAACACTTCACAAGAATGTTCATCCCAATTCATTTGGGACAGTTACCGGAACGTCAGTAAAAGTTACAAATCTTTTCTAAGAAAAACGAATTGAAGGACATGAAAGAAGACAAGGATTTAAAATAGAAGCAA